>NC_058521.1:337202637-342202637 GCF_904849725.1 Hordeum vulgare subsp. vulgare | reverse complement strand
CATGTAGGATTGCAATCAATGTCAAGCACAATGAAATCCATGGTTACATAGTTCCTATTTGCAATAGTAAGAACATCATTGATCCTTGCCATGGGTTTCTTGACAGTAGAATCCGCAATATGCAAATTAAGAGAACACTCCTCAATCTCATTAAAACCCAGAACATCACATAAAGACTTTGGAATCGCGGAAACACTAGCACCCAAATCACACAAAGCATTGCATTCATAGTTTTTATTTTGATTTTGTTAGTAGGTTCCCACTCATCATGAAGCTTTCTAGGGATAGAAACTTCCAATTCAAGTTTCTCTTCAAGATATTTTATCATAGCATCGACGATATGATCGGTAAAGGCCTTGTTTTGGCTATAAATGTGTGGAGAGTTTAGCATGGATAGCATCAAGGAAATGCATTCAATCAAGGAGCAACTATCATAAATGAATTCCTTGAAATCCAAAGTAGTAGTTTCATTACTACTCAAAGTTTTAATATCTTCTACTCCACTTTCAATGCTTTTAGCATCAAGATAGATGGACTCCGAATCATTGGGGCGTTTTTAAACCAAAGTGTATTCATATCCAGGCCCATCATCATTAGGTTTTACACTAGAAAACAAAGATTCAATGGGAGTCATGCCAAGAACTTTAAGATCTTCGTGATTCTTATCACGAGAACACGCCTTTTTAAGCCATTCATGTCGAGCACAAATTTGGCGGTTCTTTCTTTGCTCTCACTCATGGAAACACGCATAGCTTTCAAAGTTTCATCCATATTGATCTTGGGAGGAGCACATATAACTTTCAAAGCATCAATATAACTAGACATTCTATCAACGCTCCTAGCCAAATCGTCAATTTTGAGTAGTTTTTCCTCTATGGACGCATTGAAAATCTTTTGCGAGTTGATAAACTCTTTGATATTATCTCTAGATCAGAGGGTAATGTATTGTAATTTCCATGAGTATTGTTGTAGGAGTTGCCAAAGTTATTAGAGGGGTTACTAGGAAAAGGCCTAGGAACATAGTTTCCTCTAAAAGCATTGTTGTTGCCAAAATTATTCCTACCAACAAAATTAACGTCCAAGCTAGCGTTGCTTATCTCAATCAAGGAAGACAAGGGCATGTCATTAGGATCTAAAGGAGCACTTCTACTAGCAACCAAATTCATTAACTCATCCATCTTAGCACTCAACGAGTTAATTTCTTCTATAGCGTGTACCTTCTTACTAGTAGGTGACCTTTCAGTGTGCCACTGAGAGTAGTTCGTGATGATATTGTCTAGGAGTTTGGTGGCTTATCCTAACATGATTTCCATGAACGTTCCACCTGAGGCGGAGTCCAAGATATTTCTAGAAGCGAAATTCAAGCCAGCGTAAAAGATTTGTATAGTCATCCAAAGACTCAAGCCATGAGCGGGACAATTTCTAATTATCAGTTTCATTCTCTCCCAAGATTGTGCAACATGTTCATGATCAAGTTGCTGAAAATTCATAATATCATTACAGAGATAGATAATCTTAGCCGGCGGAAAATACTTGGATATGTAAGCATCTTTACACTTATTCCAAGAATCAATACTATTTTTGGGCAAAGACGAAAATGAAGTTTTTGCTCCATCTCGCAACGAGAAATGAAAAGCTTCAATTTAATCACATAATTATCCACATCTTTATTCTTTTGCATATTGCAAAGCTCAATGAAGGTATTAAGATGGGATGCGACATCTTCACTAGGAAGGCCGGAGAATTTCTCTTTCATAACAAGATTCAGCAAAGCAGCATTGATTTTGTATGATTCCACACAAGTGGCGGGAGAAATCGGAGTACTAATAAAATCATTATTATTAGTATTCGAGAAGTCACAAAGTTTGGTGTTTTCAGTCATGGTGACTTCAGCAAGCAAACAAGCACACAAGCGAACACAAAGCAAGCGAGAGAAAAGGGCGAACGAAAAAGGCAAATATTTTTGTAAATTTTTGTTTTTCAGAAGTGGGGGAGAGGAAAACGAGAGGAAAAAAAGTAAATGCAAGAGATGAGTTTGCGTCACTTACTTGGATGAGTTCTTGACTTGATCCTCCCCGGCAATGGCGCCAGAAATTCTTCTGCTACGGCGACAGAAATCCTTCTGTCGTCCCTTGAGATTGCGTTGGTTTTTCCCTTGAAGAGGAAATGGCGATGCAGCACAAGAGCAGTAAGTATTTCCCTGAGTTTGAGAACCAAGGTATCAATCCAGTAGGAGAATCGCGTCAAGTCCAGAGTACATGCGCAAACACAAAAGAGCTTGCAGCCAATGCTATAAAGGGGTTGTCAATCCCTGCAAGATTGATTGTAAAGTGAGATCTGAAGGCGGAAAGTGCAATGAAGTAAAATTGTAAGGCTGAAAATATGGTGTGAAGTAGACCCGGGGGCCATAGTGTTCACTAGAGGCTTGTCTCAAAATAGAAAATAATACGGTGGGTGAAAAATTACTGTTGAGCAATTGATAGAACCGCGCAAAGTCATGACGATATCTAAGGCAATGATCATATATATAGGCATCACGTCCGAGACAAGTAGACCGATACTTTCTGCATCTACTACTATTGCTCCACACATCGACCTCTATCCAGCATGCATCTAGTTTATTGAGTTCATGACGAACAGAGTAACACTTTAAGCAACATGACATGATGTAGAGGGACAAACTCAAACCAATGATTGAAACCCCATCTTTTTACCCTTGATGGCAACAACACGATGCGTGCCTCGCTACCCCTTCTTTCACTGGGTGAGGTCACCACACGGTATGAACCCAAAACCAAGCACTTCTCCCATTGCAAGAAGCATAGATCAAGTTGGCCAAACAAAACCCACAACTCGAAGAGACTTACAAGGATATGAAATCATGCATAAGAGAGATCAGAAGAGACTCAAATAAGATTCATAGATAATCTGATCATAAATCCACAATTCATCGGATCTTGACAAACACACCGCCAAAGAAGATTACATCGGATAGATCTCCATGAAGATCATGGAGAACTTTGTATTGAAGATCCAAGAGAGAGAAGAAGCCATCTAGCTACTACCTATGGACCCGAAGGTGTATGGTGAACTACTCACGCATCATCGGAGAGGTCATGGTGTTGATAAAGAAGCCCTCCGTATCCGAATCCCCCTCCGGTAGGGCACCAGAACATGCCCCAGATGGGATCTTGCGGAGACAGAAGCTTGCGGCGGCGGAAAAGTATTTTCGTGGATCTCTCTCGCAGTTTTGGAATTTTTCTGAATTTAAAGGCGGAAGAGGTAGGGCAGACGAGCCACAGGGGGCCCACAAGCCTTCTAGGCGCGGGCCCCCTGGCCGCACCTAGGGGGCTTGTGGGGTCCCCTGCTTGCCCCTGCCTTGGTTCTAAAGTCTGGTGCGTATCTTCTGTTCCGGAAAAAATCTTTTCGGTAGTTTATTCCATTTGGACACCGTTTAAAATCCTCCTCTGAAAAGGGTCAAAAACACGGAAAAAATAGGAACGGGCACTTGGCACTGAGTTAATAAGTTAGTCCCAAAAAAGATATAAAAGGCATACAAAACATCCAAAGTTTGACAAGATAATAGCATGGAACCATCAAAAATTATAGATACGTTGGAGACGTATCAGCCCCCACCTCGGTGGCTTCCTGTAGCGCGCCCAGAGCGCAGTTTTGGCATGCCATGGCATCTTGGTGCGCTCTGAGGCACTTTGGACATGTCTAGCATGTCCCGGCACTGGCTGGGAGTGAGGCTAGCCGTTTGGGTCTTGTGGGAGCTTCGGCTGGTCAAGGGAGACAAGAAATACTGGTGCTGTCAGCCTTGAACTGAAATCTAAATTGGGGTTTTAGGCCTTTCCACTTTGAACCAGTGAGGGGCCAGTTGATTGGGGGTAGACACAGATACAGGCCACCTAATATGCGAGTTTTGACCAAAGGGGTTGGGTTTAGCTTTGGCTAAGGTGGCTTTTTCCCATCTGTCAAAAGGTTCTCAACAGTGGTTTGAGGGGGTTGCACCCCACCACTGGTGCTGCAACTTAACAGGTTTGGGTCTGGTGGTCAATCATGTGGTTTCACCAAGTTTGAGCTCCATTGGACAAGTTTAGCTTTGTAAACTTGAAAACACTCCAATATGACCAGATCTATCCCTTCCAAAGAGAGTGTGGGCAAACTAAGTCCCACAAATCCCATTTTTGGTGTGGAACCCTCATTGGAGGTATTAGGCACTCCTGCAAAGTTTCAGCATCATTGGATCAACTTTGCTATGTAGAGTTGCTCTAACATGATTCTGGACAGAAGGGTTTTTTGGGTTATTTGGGGTCCTTAATCACCTTTGATCAAGGTGAAACTTTACGTGGACACCAAATATGGCTTAGGGATATCACTGGAATTTCCTAGAAATTTATTGAAAATATTTCATTTGGAAATATTTCAAAAGGTCAAAACAGACAGAAATAGCTATCATGGTTTTATTCAATAATTATAATAGAAAACATGGTTTAAAATCCTATGTATGGAAAATATATGTCCTTCTGATCATCTCGAAATTTAATCAGATTTTTTAAGGCAGAAAAGTATTTTCCATGTAGGAATACCAATTCTGGCCTCAGAAATGGACATGTTATTTAATTAGGAAAATAATTACAAAAATAATTATCTTTGTGGTTTTTGAAATATAAAGATAGGTTAAAATCAGATCACCAACTTTGAGTAGAAGCACTACTTGCTATCAAGGGCATGTAGTGCAACTCAAGGTAGGGTTTTACCTTGATCAGAAATAAGTAAAGGTTTTTGGAATCAATGTTATGAAATAGGGTTTTATCCTCACATGATCAAGCACATAAGCATACAATGTCAATCATGGCACTCACAACATTTGTCTTGAAAAAGTTTTAATAAACTCAGATTTTCATTATATAGATAAGTGATAGTAAGAACAGGGTGTGACAAAGAAGGGCAAGGGCATGAAGGGATACTTCATTAAATGGCAAACCAGTTGCTGCTCTAGTGAAGATTTCCTAGGTTGAACCCAAACCCGAGACTAAGTGCTTCTGTAATGAGGGGAACAGTCACTGAAGAGGAACTACCCTAGATGCTTGGTAGGTGAGAAGGCTGGCAAAGTCGACAAAAGTATATTGGATATGCATGATATTGATGTGTACTTTACTAGTACTCCTAGTAGCACCAGGGTATTAGATACCGGTTCGATTGCTAAGTGTTAGTAACTCGAAATAAAAGCTACGAAATAAACAGAGACTAGCTAAAGGCAAGGTGACGACGTGTGTTGAAAGTGTTTCCAAAGGTTGATATGATCAAACATCGCACGCTCCATCGAGATTAGTGTTAAACCTAAATAATTGTTATTTGGTGTTTGCGTTGAGCATAGACATGATTAGATTATGTTTATGGCAATACGGTTTTTCATCTAAAGAGAATAATGGTTATTCTGTTTACTTGAATAATACTTTCAATGGTCTTGCACCTAAAATGAATGGTTTATTGAATCTCGACCGCAGATACACATGTTCATAATGTTGTTGCCAAAAGATACAAAGTAGTAATGATAGTACCACTTACTTTTGGCACTATTTTTGAGTCATATTGGTATAAAATGCATGAAAAAGCTCCATGCTGATGGATCTTTGTACTTACTCATTTTTGAACCATTTGAGACATGCAAACCATGCCTGTTGGTATAAACGCATGAAGAAACTCCATGTGGATGGATCGTTTGGACTCACTTGATGTTTGAATCACTTGAGACATGCAAATCATACCACATGGGCAAGATGACTGAAGACCTCGTTTTCCAATGAGATGGAACAAGAAAGTAACTTGTTGGAAGTAATACATTTTGATGTGTGCAGTCCAATGAGTGCTAAGGCACGGAGTGGATATCATTATGTTCTTACTTCAGAGATGATTTGAGTAGATACTAGTATATTTACTTGATGGAACACAAGTCTGAATTATTGAAGGGTTCAAGTAGTTTTAGAGTGAAGTTGAAAATCATCGTAACAAGAGGATAATATGTGTACGATGTGATCATGGAAGTAAACATATATATCTGAGTTATGAGTTTGGTAAACATTTTAGACAATGTGAAAATTATTTCACACCTCATGCCACCTGGAACACCATAGTCTGATGGTGTGTGTGTATGTCATAGTCGTGCCCTATTAGATATGGTGCATACTATGATGCCTCTTATCAAATTACCACTATCGTTTATGGGTTAGGCATTAGAGACAACCACATTCACTTTAAATAGGGCACCACGTAACTCCGTTGAGATGACACCGTATGAACTATGGTTTAGAGAAACCTATGCTATTGTTTCTTAAAAGTTTGGGGCTGCGATGCTTATATGAAAGAGTTTCATACTGATAAGTTTGAACCCAAAGCGGATAAATACAACTTCATAGGACATCCAAAACAGTTGGGTATGCCTCCTATCTCAGATCCGGAAGCAAAAGTGTTTGTTTCTAGAAACATGTCCTTTCTCGAGGAAATGTTTCCCTCGAAAGAATTGAGTGGGAGTATGGTGGAAACTTGATTTGGTTATTGAACCATCACTTCAACCAGTGTGTGTAGCAGGGCGCAGGAACTTGTTCATGTGGCGCCTACACCAATTGAAGTGGAAGCTGATGAGAGCGATCATGAAGCTTAGGATCAAGTCACTACCAAACCTCGTAGGTCGACAAGGACGCGTACTACTCCAGAGTGGTACGCTAATCCTGTCTTGAAGGTCATGTTGTTGGACAACAAGGAACCTACGAGCTATGGAGAAGAAATGGTGGGACCGGATTCCGACAAATGGCTTGAGGCCATGAAATCCGAGAGAGGATCCATGTATGAAAACAGAGTGTAGACTTTGGAAGAACTACTTGATGGTCGTAAGACTATTAACTACAGATGGATCTTTAAAAAGGAAGACAAACGATGATGGTGAAAAGTCACGATTAAGAAAGCTCGACTTGTCGCAAAGATATTTTCGACAAAGTTCAAAGGGTTGACTGCGATGAGACTTCCTCACTCATAGCGGTGCTGAAAGTCTGTTGGAATTATGTTAGTAGTTACTGCATCATTTATGAAATCTTGCAGATAGGATGTCAAAATATTGCTTCCTCGACTGTTTCATTGAGGAAAGGTTGTACGTGATACAACCAGAAGTTTTTGTTGATCCTAAAGGGTGCTAACAAGTATGCAAAGCTCCAGTGATCGTTCTAAGGACTGGAGCAGGCATGTGGGAGTTGGAATATACATTTTGATGGGATGATCAAAACGTTTGGGTTTATACAAGGTTTATGAGAAACTTGTATTTCCAAAGAAATGAGTGGGAGCACTATAGAATTTCTGATGAGTATATGTGGTTGACATACTGTTGATCAGAAATAATGTAGGATTTTTGGAAAGCATAAAGGGTTGTTTGAAAGGATTTTTTCAAAGGGAAACCTGGTTTAAGCTACTTGAACATTGAACATCAAGATCTATGGAGATAGGACAAATTGCCTATTAGAACTTTCAACGAAATGCATGCCTTGACAAGTTTTTGAAGGAGTTCAAAATAGATCGGCAAAGAAGAAGTTCTTGGCTGTGTTGTAAGGTGTGAATTTGAGTATGACTCAAAGGCCCGACCACGGCAGAAGAAAGAGAAAGGACGCAGGTCGCCCCCTACGCTTCAGCCGTAGGCTCTATAAGTATGCTATGCTGTGTATCGCACCTCAAGTGTGCCTTGCCATGAGTCAGTCAAGGGGTGAAAGAGTTATCCAGGATTGGATCACTGGACAACGGTCAAAGTTATCCATAGTAACTAGTGGACTAAGGAAATTTTCTCGATTATGGAGGTGGTTAAAGAGTTTGTTGTAAAGGGTTACATCGATGCAATCTTTGTCACTAATCCGGATGACTCTAGGAAGTAAACCGAATTCGTATAGTGGAGCAGTCATTTGGAATAGTTCCAAATGACGCGTGGTAGCAGCATCTATAGGATGAAATAGAGATTTGTAAAGCACACATAGATGTGAAAGGTTCAGACCAGTTGACTAATCAACCTCTCTCACAAGCAAGACATGATGGAACCCCAGAACTGTATGGGTGTTAGATTCATTGCTAGCATATAGTGATGTGAACTAGATTATTGACTCTAATGCAAGTGGGAGACTAATGGAAATATGCCCTAGAAGCAATAATAAAGTGTTATTATTATATTTCCTAGTTCATGATAATTGTCTATTATTCATGCTATAATTGTGTTAACCGGAAACCGAAATACATGTGTGAATATATAGATCACCATGTGTCCCTAGTAAGCCTCTAGTTGGCTAGCTCGTTGATCAATAGATGATCATGGTTTCCTGATCATGGACATTGGATGTCATTGATAACGGGATCACATTATTGGGGAATGATGTGATGGACAAGACCTAATCCTAAGCATAGCACTAGATCGTGTTGTTCGTATGCTAAAGCTTTTCTAATGTCAAGTATCATTTCCTTAGACCATGAGATTATGCAACTCCCGGATACCGTAGGAGTGCTTTGGGTGTATCAAACGTCACAACGTAACTGGGTGATTATAAAGGTGCACTAAGGCTTTGTTTGGTAGAAGTGGATTGGGGAGGTTTGGGGAGGAGGGGATTTGAGGGGATTTGGTAAATCCCTTCCTTCCACCCAATCCTCTCAAATCCTCGGGGCTTTGCTTCCACCAGTCCCTCGAGGAGGATAGTGAAACACATGGATAGGAAGGGATTGAAGGGGAGCGGAGGGGATTCGCTAAGCAAACCCTCTTACCAAATGGGCGCCCGAGGTTCTATGGGGTTTCTGGCCCTTCCGGGGATTTTCCTCCCGAAACCTCCTGAATCCCTCCGTGCCAAACGAGGCCTAAAGGTATCTCCGAAAGTCTATATTGGGTTGTACGACCCGAGAATGGGATTTGTCACTCCGTGTGATGGAGAGGTATCTCTGGGCCCACTCGGTAATCCATCATCATATTGAGCTCTGTGTGACTAAGGAATTAGCCACGGGATGATGTGTTACGGAACGAGTAAAGAGACTTGCCGGTAACGAGATTGAACAAGGTATAGGGATACCGATGATCGAATCTCAGGTAAGTAATATACTGGTAGACAAAGGGAATTGCATACGGGATTGATCGAATCCCCGACATCGTGGTTCATCTGATGAGATCACCGTGGGAACCAATATGGATATCCAGACCCGCTGTTGGTTATTGACCGGGGAGGTGTCTCGGTCATGTCTGCATGGTTCCCGAACCCGTAGGGTCTACACACTTAAGGTTCAATGACACTAGGGTTATATGGGAATAGTGTACGTGGTTACCGAAGGTTGTTCGGAGTCCCGGATGAGATCCCAGACATCACGAGGAGTTCCAGAATGGTCCAGAGGTAAAGATTCATATACAGGAAGTGAGGATTTGATCGCCAGAAATGTTTCGGGCGTCACCGATAATGTACCGGGACCACCGGGAAGGGCCACCAGCCCCAAATTGCTACATGGGCCAATAGGTGCTTCGGAACCAGCCCCTAAGTGGGCTGGTGTGCCACCACCATCAGCCCAAGGTGCAACAAAGGGGTAAGAGGCCAAACCCTAGAAGTGGAGGGGCTTCCTTGGGCCCAAAGCCCACCTTGCAGCGGCACCTCTCCACCATCTAGGGCTGCCGCACCCTTTGGGGTGGAAACTCTAAAGGGTGGGTACCCTCCTCCCTCTCCTCCTATATATATGTGGAGTTTTAGGGCTGTTTGAGACATAAGTTTGATCTCTCCTTGGTGCAGCCCTATCTCTCTTTCTCTTCATCCTCTGTAGTGCTTGGCGAAGCCCTGTCAGAATACAACGCAGCTCCACTATCACCGCGCCGTCGTGCTGCCGGAGCTCTCCCTCAACCTCTACTCCCTCCTTGCTGGATCAAGGCGTTGGAGACGTCACCGGGCTTCACGTGTGTTGAATACGGAGGCACCGTCATTCGGTGAATAGATCGGAATCCACGGCGATCTGAATCAACGCGAGTACGACTCCATCAACCGCGTTCTAGCAACGCTTCTGCTTAGCGATCTTCAAAGGTATGAAGATGCTCTACCCCTTTGCTGGTTGCTAGTTTCTCCATAGATAGATCCTTGCATGATGTAGGATTTTTTTTGAAATTACTACGATTCCCAACACCGGGTTCGAGCCCTCTTGAGGAGGTAAAACCCTACGTCCTGCTTGATCATGTTGATGTGGATGATGATTATAGAGTCTACCTCAAGATTGTGTATATTAAACCCTAGGTGTAATATTATGTATATATGGACGAGGACCCTCAGTTTATATAGTCATGGGGGGGGGCTAGGGTTACATGCAATCGACCTATTCAACTTTACTCGGTCGCCACGCCAGTCTACGGGTTCTCCTTATTGAATACGAGACAATCGCATAGCCTGGCCCATCATAGGCACAACCCATCAGGCTGACCTCTTCATAGTAAGCCGACTACCTGAGGACCCCTTAATCCCGGACTACCTTAGTAGCCCCCAAACCAGCCTTCAATGCTGATGTGCAGGGTCTTCAGATGATTACACCCAAAGTGTTTGGCTTGCAAGGCGTATTCCTTCGTCTCTCCAAGCAACAAATGATGGTCTTGGTATCCGACTGGCTCATGATTACTGAAGCATCGTGGGGCCCATGGATTTTAATTCTGCATAAAGATTAACAATATTCCTTTATTCTCGCATGCTTTTGTATAGGAAAACACCTCTAGGAATCCTTGAAGGAACCATTCCTTATAGCAAGTGGAGGTTGCGCCCTTTATAAACGGATCAAAATCTGTCTTGAGGTCCTATCGCATCTGAGCCTTGCCAAGAAACCCTAGAGCTCTTAACACCCCTCGAGTCATGGCTGGTTATTCTTCGCGCCCCCTCCATCCACTTGTAGGCGACTAGGGCAGTTCCTTTGTCTCTCTCCTCCACCTACGTGAGCTTGAAACGCAGGGATATGTTCCCCAACCAGATCTCGCACCTACTCGCGCTAGTCTGACATCCATTGATGGGAAGGCCTTTGCAGAAAACTTCCCTTCCCCACAAGGGGGATATCGGGTTTGCTTCGTTCCCTTCCTGCTGTGAGGGGTGGGATTCCCCATTCACCCCTTCCTAAGGGGTTTACTACAATTTTACGGGCTGCAACTCCACTATCTCACTGCCGGTTCCACCCTCCATATCTCAGGCTTCATGGCCTTATGCGAGATGTTCTTGGGTTGCGAACCGCACTTTGATCTATTGAGAAGGTATTTCTGCGACGTTCCCCGAACCAGAGGAACAACAATCCTGGAAGTGGGCAGAGCAGAAGTGTGGCATATAGGCGCCACATGACACCTAATTGGGACAACGAAGCAGAAACTCGACGAGTGGCCCTCGAAGCGGTTTTATATCGAGGATGTTCCCCTATTCGATCCAGTTAGGAGGGGCCTTCCCGAATACTCCGTGGATCTTTTAAATAAGCGATTTAGTTGGAGGCCGAAGAGTCTCTCCCAAGAGGAGAGTTCCGAAGTGAAACATCTATCCTCTAAGGTCAAGATGCTCACTCATTGCAGACTAACCATCATTGATGTAATGGCTGCGGTGATTACCTAGTGCATCCGTGTGACAACCCCAATGCTTTTCCTTACCCCTTTGTAACTCCTTTCCATGTTTGGCAACCTTGTAATGGATATGTTATGCTACTTGCGATACGCTTAGATGCGACACTTTCCCCTTTTGAGGCCTCGCCCCCAAATAAGGAAAGTGCCGCATCTTGGTCATTACAAGTTGGTAATCATAGCCTTACGACCATAGGAGCCTTTGATTGATCGAAATTGGCCGAGTCGAGTCTAGCAAAAACTATTTTGAGTCTTAGTTATATCGGAGAGTAGGTTTATTTTTTCTCCTCTTCTATGCTCTGGCGAGGTTCACGACTTAGGAAATTTTAATTCTACTCCTTTTCTCGCTCAATTTTTTTAGGATCACGTGGATATTTTTGGAATCTATATGATACCAATGTGACTGAGTTCTGTCTTGGTGCCTCCCGCTGTGTTGATTTTATTCGGAGGAGTTGAGCTCCAGGGAATTCTTGAGCACATCATTATCATTCAGATTTCTTAGTATCTCAGGACGGAGGATGTTCGAAATTGCTTCAATACTAGTAGTGGCGAGATAACCCCGTCATCCCCAGTACTGGTGCAGAGAGTTCGGGAGTACCGCCATACTTAGTATCGTTGTGATTACGAGGGTCTGAGATAGATGAGTTTCCGAGATCTCTGGTTATGTGTTGACGGATGTGATACATTGGACGGGTTAGATGCTAGGAGTTGAGTGATATATTACTCCTTGTATTCGTGGACCAGATTGCATGACCAAATTTTTTGGGAGTTCTTAGGTGGGAACTGAGGTAGTTACTTATAGGACAATCTTCCAACATATGCATGATGTGAGGTTGGGATTCGACATTCAGTGGATTTGTTAGTTCACGGTCATCTTACAGCGGTTCTCAATGTGTATTAAAGAGTCCTTGTAGCTTTCTACGACCCGAGGACGCTTTGTATGTCGTGTGCACTTCCTTGTACATGATGGATACTGTAGGATCGAGCCCTTGCGATCATATCCATGAAAATATCAGATGGAATCTCTGTCATACATTTGTTCTGAGCAATCCTAGCTCATACTTGGTTTATGAGTGGCTATGAATCAGATGTTGTCGGCAGTTACTTTGAGGAAGCATTCTTACTAATTATAGTTATAGTGCAATTGCTAAGTATTCTTGTTCAGATATTTATGTCTGTTGATTCAACTTAGTATTTCAATTTTAATCTAGGCTAACGTTGTTGTCCGTCTCCAGGATGGCTCCACCAACTCTCCTGAATCCGGGTTGTGAGATTGCTGATCCTCCACCACCTCCTCCGCCACCGCATCCTCCTCCAGAGGCATGGCAAGCGGTGATGGCTACAACCATGCAAACACTCAGATGTTACTTCAGTTGTTGCAAGAGAGGAACAATCAGCAGCAAGGAAATTTCAACTACGATGGACATCAGTTTCCATCTCTGAATCAATTCCTGGCGAACCAGCCGAAGTCCTTCACTTCCTGTGACAATACATTCGACGCAGATGACTGGATTCGTGACATGAACAAGCACTTCGAGTGTAGTAATGTGCAACCAGAGGACTTCGTCAAGTTTGCAACTTTTTAGCTCAAGGGTCATGCAGCAGAATGGTGGCAACAGTTGAAGGATTCCAGAGGTGACATAATGATCAGCTGGGATGATTTCTGCAGGTATTTCAGGGCTCATTATATTCCAGCTAGTTTCGTGGAAGATATGCGCGAGAAATTCAGGAGCTCGAAGCAAGGAAGCTCATCTTTGTACAAGTACAATGTCGAGTTTCAGGAGCTGGCTCGGTATGCTAAACAGGACATCCCATATCAGAAGAGCAAGATTTATCATTCAGAGGTGGTATGAAGAAAAACATACAGTTGGCCTTGCCTTGCACGAGCCTCCTGAGTTCGACCAGTGTACAACTTGGCTCTCAGGGCTGAAACGGCTTTGCTCAAAGTGGAGAACTGAAGGAAGTGTTTCAAAGATTCTAGTTCCTCGTCCTCAATTTAGGTGGTTCCGAAGCAGTATAAATATTGGGTGTCTCCTCCTGATGTCCCACAAGCGTATGGGATCGCAACAGTTTTCGAGGGTAGAGTATTCAACCAAAATTTATTGATTCGCTCACAAGGGGAAGCTAAAGAATATTCTCAAGTATTAGCAGCTGAGTTGTCAATTCAACCACACCTGAAAGATTAGTGTCTGCAAGCAAAGTATCAGTAGCAAGGTAGTATGATAGCAACGACACCAGAAAAAGCTTTGACAATCCCCGGCAACGGCGCCAGAAAAAGCCTGGTTAACGGGATGTTAGCGCCAACAAAGTCTTGCAACAAGTAACAGCGGAGTAGCAAGGAACAGTAATAGCAGCAGCAGCAAAGTAACAAGTAACAGCAGTACCAACAACAGCAAAGTAACAGCAGTAGTGACATCAGCAAAGTGGCCCAATCCCTTTTGTAGAAAGGGACAAGCCTAGGCAAAGTAACGTAGCGAGGACCAGTAGTAAAAGACTTGTAGGCAGTGGATTGGTGATGGACGAGTGTGACGGATGTGATTCATCATGTAATTGATATAACACGGAGAGATATGTAACTAGCTCTCGTTCGTCAATCTAATGTAGGCATGTATTCCGTATGTAGTCATACGTGCTTAGGGAAAAGAACTTGCATGACATCTATTGTCCATCCCTCCCGTGGCAGCGGGGTCCTAATGGAAACTACGTGATATTAAGGTTCTCCTTTTAATAAAGAACCGGACGAACGCATTAACACGCGGTGAGTACATGAACTCCTCATACTATGGTCATCTCTGGGAGTGGTTCCGGCTATTGTCACTCCGGGGTTGCCGAGTCATAACACATAGTAGGTGACTACAACTTGCAAGATAGGATCTAAAACACACATATATTGGCGACAACATAATAGGTTCAGATCTGAAATCATGGCACTCGGGTCCTAGTTACAAGAACTAGGCATAGCCAAGTAGTAGCAACATCAATCTAGAACATAGTGGATACTAGGGATCAATCCCCGTAAAAAACTAACTCGATTACATGATAGATCTCATCCAACTCATCACCGTCCAACAAGCCTACGATGATATTACTCACGAACGATGAAGAGCATCATGGAATTGTCGATGGAGAAAGGTTGATGATGACGATGGCGACGATTTCCCCTCTCCGTAGCCCGAAACGGACTCCAGATCTGCCCTCCAGATGAAGAACATGATGTGGCGGTTCCTCCGTATCGCAAAACGCGATGAAACCTTCTCTCTGATTTTTTTCCAGGCGAAACGGAAGATATAGAACTGAGATTGGGGGCGATGGTGCCACGTGGGCCCCACAAGCCCTTATTGCGCGGCCATAGGGGGTGGCCGTGACCCAGGGGCTTGTGGCCTACTGGCACGCCCCCTCACGTGGATCTTTGCGTAGGTATTTTTCTTTTATTCCAGAAAAAATCTCCGTAAATTTTTAGGACGCTCCGAGAACTTTCATTTCTGCACAAAAACAACACCATGGCAATTCTGCTGAAAACAACATCAGTCCGGGTTAGTTCCATTCAAATCATGCAAATTAGAGTTCAAAACAAGGGCAAAAGTGTTCGGAAAAGTAGATACGATGGAGACGTATCAACTCCCCCAAGCTTAAAGCCTTGCTTGTCCTCAAGCAACTCAGTTGACAAAGTGAGAGAGACAAAAGAAAAACTTTGGCGAACTCTGTTTGATCTTGTTGTTGCAACTATGTCTAACTCACAACTAGAATTTTAGCAACATCACAAGCGAACCACAAAAGCAAATGACATCTAGGTCTCACGGTAAACTCATATCAATGGCATAATCAACTAGCGAGCAAATAATAATAAGCCTCAAGTGTTAACACTTCAATCAAAACAACATGAAGCAGTACAAATAGTTGGTATCTCGCTAGCTCTTTCTGAGATTGCAAAACCTAAATGCAGAGCACCTTAAAAGACCAAGGGCTGACTAAACATTGTAATTCATGGGAATGAAGATCCACGTATAGTCACACTCAACACAGTTAAAAGCAAAGCATAAAAATGACAGAGGTGCTCTCTAATTGGTGCTTTTTGTAAGAGGAGGATGACTCAACAGGAACATAAATAGACATGCCCTTCGCAGAGGGAAGCATTGATTTGCAGAGGTGCCAGAGCTCAAGCTTTGAAAACAGAGATAATAATTTTGGTTGGCATGCTTTCATTGTCAAGCAATGACTAAGAGTTCTCAATATCTTCCACGCTACACATGCTATAGGCGGTTCCCAAACAGAAAAGTAAAGTTTTGACTCCCCCACCACCTATCAATCACACTCCACGGCTAGCCGAGTCCTCGGGTACCGTCCATACCAACAACAATCCTGGGGGAGTTTTGTTTGCAATTATGTTTTCGATTTGAGCATGGAACTGGGAATTCCAATTACCGGCCCCTTTCTCGTGAATGATAGTGAAGAAACACCTATCGAGGATAACACACCTAACATGGAAGATACCAATAGCCCCCTGTCACCACATGAGCGGTTCGGGCATGCAAAACAGATTATTTCTTGAAGGTTTAGAGAGTGGGACATGCAAATTTACTTGGAACGGCATGTAGATACCGCACATAGGTAGGTATGGTGGACTCATATGGAACAACTTTGGGTTTATGGAGGTGGATGCACAAGCAGTATTCCCGCTTAGTACAAGTAAAGGCTAGCAAAAGACTGGGAAGCGACCAACTAGAGAGCGACAATATTTATCAAAATGCATTGTGATTAACTAACATCGAGTGCAAGCATGAGTAGGACATAAATCACCATGAACATGAACATCATTGAGGCTATGTTCATTTTGTTTCAACTACATGCGTGAACATGCGCCAAGTCAAGCCACTTGAAACATTCAAAGGAGGATACCATCCTATCATACTACATCATAGTCATCTCAACATTCATGTTGGCAACCAAGACAAACCATTATAAGCTCCTAGCTAAGTAAGCATGGCATAAGCAACTATGATCTCTAAGTTGTCATTGCAAACATGTTTCTCTCACAACAAAGCTGAATCGGGCTTGATGAGCTAGTCATATTTACAAAAAAAAAATAGATCGAGTTCATACCAGCTTTTCCAGGCTCAGTCACTTCATCATATATCGTCATTATTGCCCTTCACTTGCACGACCGAACGATGTGAACAATAATAAGCGTGCTCGTGCATTGGACTACGCTGGAATCTGCAGGCAAACACAAAGGAGAAGACAAAGTAATATGGCTCTTTGAAAGCTAAACAGGTATGCATGCAAGAGCTACTAAACATTGTGACCAACATCTTCTACCTTGACCCAAAGAAAAAGGAAACTATCTACACGGGAAAGCTCCCAACAAGCAAAAGAAGAAAAAAGAAAATCTTTTTGGTTTTTCTCAAACTAGACAGACACACAAATAGAAGACGAGAAAAAGAAAATAAAACTAGCACGGATGATACAGTGGCAAAGTGTGAACACCGGCTAACAAAGTGAAAGCATAAGCAAGAATGTAAAGTCGGTGAGAACACGTACTCCCCCAAGCTTAGGCTTTTGGCCTAACTTGGTCTACTCCCAAGGAGGGAAATAACCAGCTCCTGGGTACTCCGGAGTGGACTGTGGATGCCACTGCTGTGTGAGCTCCTTTAGCTCCCACTGATAAACTGGCGTCTGGTACTTGACTGGCGGCTCGGGCACGGGCACCTGTGGTTGGGCCAAGCCCCAATATGCATAGATGTCCGAGGGCATAATAATGTACCTGCCTGGATGAAGATTGAACAAAGAAGGAGCATGCAAAGTAATAGTCTCACGAGTACCCTGACTAAATACCAGGTTATAAATCATCCTTCCACCTATATCTCTATCAAGAAAGTCATGGCGAACCATGCTATCGTAATCTAGATATCTCTCGGGAAGAAGCATCTCTTCTTCCTCCTCTAGTCTAATGGGTATCTCAAAGTGTTTGGCAGGACGGGTAGCGTAGATACCTCCATAGACAACACCTTTAGAATGGTTAAGGTTCAACCGTTGATCTACTATAGCACCCAAGCTATAAGTTTTATCGTTATAAAGGGCTTCGCGCAATACCGCAAGATCTGGGGAACTAAGTGACCCAGCTTTCCCACGGCCAACCAAACATTTTCCCACGAATAGTGAGAAGTACCGAAGCACAGGAAAATGAATGCTAGCAGCTCTAGCACAAGACACTCCTCTCTCCTCTTCTACAACAACTGTATCTATAAAAGCTTCCAAGTCCCGTGGACGAGGTTCATGAATATCCCCAACATAAGGTAGTTTGCAAACATTGCAAAAATCCTGGAGTGACATGCGCTGGGGGACATCATAAAGTTTAAACTCAACCATAGGAGGATTCTTCCTCGGATAGAAGTTAAAGCTTTGTACAAAGATATTAGTGAGGAGGAGGTATTGCGAACACTTATCTTCAACAAAGGTGGTAAGGCCTACGTTCTCCACCAAGTGATAACAGTCCTCATAAATTCCAGTGGCGCGTAAGAACACGTCGCTTGGCCACTCGCACGCTCGAACTTCCGCGACTCGAGGGACCGTATACTTGGGCTTTTTCTGACTCCCATCATCCTTGGGGTCATGGCTTGACGAGCCTCTCAAGAACCTCCTCATTTTTTCCCTGTTCTATCTCTGAAATTTTCTGAAATTTTTAGTGATTCTAAGGAAAAGTGAATAAGGCTCAAAGAAACTCGTAGCAACTACTCCCACAAGTGCCTAGAGGCCATATTATGCATCAAAACTACTTGGATCCAGCTCAAATCAACATGCAAAGCTCAAGAACATGGTCACCAAGGCAGCAAAAATACGCGAAGTATAAGGCACTAGAGCAAAAACTAATTGGACCAATGGAGGAGTCACTTACCAAGGAGTAATTTCCCCAAAACAGTTTGAAGAACGGTGATTTGAGCAAAGAGATCGAAAATCCCAGCAAGAGGAGCAAGAACACGGGTTTGAGCTGCGAAACGATTTTTTTGGAGGTAGGAGAAGGAGATGGGAGTAGGAATGAGTGGAGGGGGTGCCTATGGGCCGCATAAGCCTGGGTGGCGCGACCAGGGGGGTGCCCGCGCCCCTAGGGCTTGTGGCCCACTGGTGTGGCCCCCAGACAGACTCTTTGTCCCAGTATTTTTCAAATATTCGAGAAAAAATCATACTAGATTTTCACAGCGTTCAGAGAACTTTTATTTTCGGGGTACTTTTCTACAGGACGCTAAAACAAAAAACAGGGAAAACTAAACTAAATCTATCATTTTTGTTCTAAGCAACCTAAAGTGAAAGCTAGGAACAGAGGTTTGTGACTCGCTGATTCATCCATCTCATGGTCATCGAAAGAAATCCATCAATGGGGTTGATTAAATCCCCTCGACAAAACTTTCTTGAATCACAAAAGAGAACGGAGAACTTTTTGAACAATCACTAGGTCACCTCAAATGGGATGTGTATCTCCCCAACAAGCAAGTCATACTTCATCTTGACACGAGGAATAGGGCATTCAGAGCTCCCAATAAGAATCGATGAAGTTTTTTCGATAGAATTGATGCAATGTACTCGATATTGTTTCTTCGGAAAGTGCACCGTATGCTCATTACCGTTGACATGGAAAGTGACATTGCCTTTGTTGCAATCTATAACAGCCCCTGCAGTGTTTAAAAAGGGTCTTCCGAGGATGACAGCCATGACATCGTCCTCGGGAATATCCAAGATAACAAAGTCTGTTAAGATAGTGGTGTTAGCAACCTCAACATGCACATCCTCGCAAATGCCGATAGGGAAAGCAGTTGATTTGCCGGCTATTTGCAGATAGATTTCAGTGGGTGTCAACTTATCCAGCTCAAGTCTACGATAAAGAGATAGAGGCATAACACTAACACCGGCTCCAAGGTCGCATAAAGCAGTTCTAACGTAGTTACCTTTAATGGAGCAAGGTATAGTGGGCACACCGGGATCACCTAGTTTCTTTGGAGTTCCACCCTTGAAAGTATAATTGGCAAGCATGGCGGAGATCTCAAGATCAGGTATCCTCCTCTTATTAGTCACAATATCTTTCATGTACTTAGCATACGGAGACATCTTGAGCATATCTGTCAAATGCATCTGCAGAAAGACAGGTCTGATCATCTCAACGAAGCGCTCAAAATCTTCATCATCCTTTTTCTTGAATGGTTTGGGAGGAAAGGGCATAGGTCTCTGAACCCATGGTTCCCTTTCTTTACCATGCGTCCTAGCACTGAAGTCATTCTTATCATATCTCTTAGTCTTAGGCTATGGATTATCAAGATCAACACTAGGTTCAATCTCCACATCCTTTTCATTGCTAGGTTGAGCATCTTCATGAACATCACTATTGATATTATGAGTAGGCTCATGTTCATCACCAGATTGTGTTTCAGCACCAGAGACAGAGACATCGTTTGGACTCTTAGGGGTAGCAGCAGCAGGGTTGCTAGCGTGCAGGTTCCTATCATCTTTCTTCTTCTTTCTAGGATGACTAGGTGCTTCAGTGCTAACTCCTTGAGAATCTTGTTCAATTCTCTTAGGATGACCCTCAGGGTACAAAGGTTCCTGGGTCATTCTACCGCCTCTAGTAATGACGCTAACGGAATTGTCATTCAACTCGTTGAGCAAGTCATTCTGAGCTTTAGATACTTGTTCTACCCGAGTAGTAACCATGGAAGCATGTTTACTCAGAAGTTTAAGATCATTGACATTCCTGTCCACACAAGCACTTAAATGACTAAGCATACGAGCAATCTTTTCCAATTGTCTGCTAACATAATCACTGAAACTTTGTTGTTTGGCAACGAAGTTATCAAATTCATCTATGCATAAGCTAGTAGGTTTATCAAAAGGAATATCACTATCATCAAACCTACGCAGAGAATTTACTTCTACTACCTGTATCGGGTTATCGAGACCATGGATCTCTTTGATAGGTGGTAGATTTTTGACATCTTCAGATTTAATGCCTTTCTCTCGCATAGATTTCTTGGCTTCTTGAGTATCTTCAGGACTGAGGAATAGAATACCTCTTTTCTTCGGAGTTGGATTAGGAGGTGGTTCGGGAACAGTCCAAGCATTCTCATTGCACAAGATGTTATTCAGCAGAATCTCAGCTTGTTCTACGGTCCGTTCCCTAAAAACACTACCAGCACAACTATCTAGGTGATCTTTAGAAGCATCGGTAAGTCCATTATAGAAGATATCAAGTATCTCATTCTTCTCAAGAGGGTGATCAGGCAAAGCATTCAGTAGCTGGATGAGCCTCCCCCAAGCTTGTGGGAGACTCTCTTCTTCAGCTTGAGCAAAGTTGTATATTTCCTGCAAGGCAGCTTGCTTCTTATGGGCAGGGAAGTATTTTTCAGAGAAGTAGTAGACCATATCCTGGGGGCTACGCACACAACCAGGAGCAAGAGAAGTGAACCAGGTCTTAGCATCATCCTTTAGCGAGAAAGGAAACACCTTGAGCATATAGTAGTGGCGGATCTTTTCCTCACTAGTGAATATGGTGGCTATATCATGCAGTTTGGTAAGATGGACTACAACCGTTTCAGACTCATAACCATGAAAAGGATCAAATTCGACCAGAGTGATTAACTCAGGGTCGACAGAGAATTCATAATCCTTATCGGTCACAAAGATAGGTGAAGTAGCAAACTTCGGGTCGTATTTCATCCTTGCATTCCGAGATTTTTCATTCCACTTGCGCAGAAGTTTCTCAACATCATAGCTATCCTTACACGCAAGAAAGTCCTCAACTATCTCCCCCTCCATAACATAGCGGGTATCAGGCATAACAGGCAATTCAGGCATAGTAGCAGGTTCTACTTCAATAGTATCAGTAGTTTCAGAAGTATCATCATGTCTAGCAGCAGCTCTAGCAATTTGTGCATCAAGGGCACCTAGTAGCAAAGCAGTATCAGGCATAGCATCATTAGGCATAGTATCAAGCATAGCATCATAAGCATCTTGGGCAGCAGAAGTAGCATCATCAAGCACATGCGACATATCAAGATTTCTAGCAGGAGGTGATGTCGCAAACTTACTCAAAACTGAAGGTGAATCAAGTGCAGACCTAGATGGCAGTTCCTTACCTCTCCTCGTAGTGGAAGGTAGGATTTTAGTTCTTGGATCTTTCGGATTCCTCATAGTGATCAGCAGACATCAATCCCAAGTGACTCAGAGAATATAGCTGTGCTTCCCCGGCAACGGCGCCAGAAAAAGACTTGATGTCCCACAAGCGTATGGGATCGCAACAGTTTTCGAGGGTAGAGTATTCAACCCAAATTTATTGATTCACTCACAAGGGGAAGCTAACGAATATTCTCAAGTATTAGCAGTTGAGTTGTCAATTCAACCACACCTGAAAGATTAGTGTCTGCAAGCAAAGTATCAGTAGCAAGTTAGTATGATAGCAACGACACCAGAAAAAGCTTTGACAATCCCCGACAACGACGCCAGAAAATGCCTTGTTGACGGGATGTTAGCGCCAACAAAGTCTTGCAACAAGTAATAGCAGAGTAGCAAGGAACAGTAATAGCAGCAGCAAAGTAACAAGTAACAACAGTAGCAACAACAGCAAAGTAATAGCAGTAGTGACAGCAGCAAAGTGGCCCAATCCCTTTTGTAGCAAGGGACAAACCTAGGCAAAGTAACATAGCGAGGACCAGTAGTAAAAGACTCGTACGTAGTGGATCGATGATGGATGAGTGTGACGGATGTGATTCAACATATAACAGCTATAACACGGAGATATATGTAACTAGATCCCGTTCGTCAATCTAATGTAGGCATGTATTCCGTATGTAGTCATACGTTCTTAGGGAAAAGAACTTGTATGCCATCTATTGTCCATCCCTCCTGTGGTAGCGGGGTCCTAATGGAAACTACGGGATATTAAGGTTCTCCTTTTAATAAAGAACTGGACCAATGCATCAAGACGTGGTGAATACATGAACTCCTCATACTATGGTCATCTCCGGGAGTGGTTCCGGCTATTGTCACTCCGGGGTTGCCGGGTCATAACACATAGTAGGTGACTACAACTTGCAAGATAGGATCTAAAACACACATATATTGGCGACAACATAATAGGTTCAGATCTGAAATCATGGCACTCGGGCCCTAGTGACAAGCATTAAACATAGCCAAGTAGTAGCAACATCAATCTAGAACATAGTGGATACTAGGGATCAATCCCCGTCAAAAACTAACTCGATTACATGATAGATCTCATCCAACTCATCACCGTCCAGCAAGCCTACGATGAGATTACTCACGAACGATGAAGAGCATCATGGAATTGTCGATGGAGAAAGGTTGATGATGACGATGGCGACGATTTCCCCTCTCCGGAGCCCGATACGGACTCTAGATCTGCCCTCCAGATGAAGAACATGATGTGGCGGCGCCTCCGTATCGCAAAACGCGATGAAACCTTCTCTCTGATTTTTTTCCAGGCGAAACGGAAGATATAGAACTGAGATTGGGGGTGGTGGTGCCACGTGGGCCCCACAAGCCCTCATGGCACGACCATAGGGGTGGCCCCGGCCCAGGGGCTTGTGGCCCACTGGCACGCCCCCTCACATGGATCTTTGCGCAGGTATTTTTCTTTTATTCCATAATAAATTTCCGTAAATTTTCAGGATGTTCCGAGAACTTTCATATCTGCACAAAAACAACACCATGGCAATTCTGCTGAAAACAGCGTCAGTCCGGGTTAGTTCCATTCAAATCATGCAAATTAGAGTCCAAAACAAGGGCAAAAGAGTTCGGAAAAGTAGATACGACCGAGACGTATCATCTCCTCCTTGGCAGATTCAACATTTCAAGCAGTCAGGTGGTCGTGGTTCTTCCGACCCACCCAACCCAGCCTTCCAGCAGAGATTTCAGCAGCAGATGGAAGGGAATCCTCAAGTGCAATTCCGTCCACTGTCAGAAGTGACTTGTCACAAGTGTGGGCAGAAGGGTCACTACTCTAACAAGTGCACCACTCAGCAGCGTCTTCCGCCTCCTCCTCCAGTGAAGCCTCCAGGAAATGCAATGGTGAAGTTCAATCCCAAGCATGCGAGAGTCAATATGGTGAATGCAGCTGAAGCAGAAAACTCCTCTAATGTGATCATGGGTAATCTCTTGGTTAATGATATTCCTGCAAAGGTTTTATTTGACTCAAGTGGATCGCGTACTTTTATGTCATTTCCCTATGCATCTGGCAATAATTTTGCGACCGAGTTTTTACCAAAGGCTTTGCAAGTTGTGTCTCCGGACAGTCGTCTAAGTTCCAATATGGTGGTTCGCGATGTCTTTGTCAAGATGGGTGACTATTCCTTTCCGGCTTCTACAGTTGTCCTTGGCAAGTCTGATATTGATCTGATCCTTGGGATGGATTGACTGGCGATGAACAAGGCGTATATTAATTGTCAAGCTAAAGAAGTCAAGCTAACTTATCCTTCGAAGGACGTGATTATCTTCGCTGCTCGCGATGACATGATCCGTCTGTTTTCCTTGAATGAGAAGGGTGAGATCTCTCCAATTTCTCAAGTCCCAGTGGTTTGTGAGTATGAAGATGTCTTTCCGAAAGAACTTCGAGGAATGCCTCCGCACCAGGTAGTTGAGTTCATAATTGAGCTTCAACCGGGAACTGAACCAGTAGCAAGCGACCGTATGAACAGGGTCTAGAAGAGATGAAAGAGTTGAAGAAGCAGCTTGATGAGCAAGAGCGTCTGGGTTTGATCAGACCAAGCTCATCTCCTTGGGGTTGTGGGGTTCTTTTTGTCAATAAGAAGGATGGCACAGACCGACTCTGTGCCGATTATCGTCCATTGAATAAGAAGACGATCAGAAACAAGTATCCACTTCCCAACAGCAATGAATTGTTCGAGCAATTGAAAGGGGCCAAGATTTTCTCTATGCTTGATCTCAGGATGGGCTATCATCAGATCCGCATTCGTGAAGAAGACATTCCCAAGATTGCTTTTAGGACAAGCTTTGGCTCTTATGAGTACACAATGATGTCTTTTGGTCTCGCTAATGCTCCACCAACCTTCTGTTGCATGATGAATTATATCTTCTCCCCATTCAAGAATGAATTTGTGTTGCTGTATCTTGATGACATTCTGGTCTTTTCTAAAACTGAGGAAGAGCATGAAGAACATCTCCGCTTGTGCTTGATAAGCTAAGAGAGCACAAGTTTGATGCTAAGTTCTCTAAATGTGAGTTCTGTTTGAAGGAAGTTGTGTACCTTGGGCACATCATCTCTGCCGAGGGCATCAAATTTGATGCGTGAAAGGTGCAGACCATTATCGAGTGGGAACCTCCTCAAAATGTGAAGCAGCTTCGAAGCTTTCTTGGGCTCCCAAGCTATTGCAGAAGGTTCGTTGAGACTTCTCCAAGATTGCTAAGCCTCTGTCAAGCCTTCTTCATAAGAGTGTGAAGTTTGTCCGGTTTCTAGAGTGTCAGTTGGCCTTCAACACACTCAGAGAGAAGCTCACTTCTACTATAGTCTTGACTCCTCCTGATGATTCCAAGCCTTATCAAGTGTTCTGTGATGCCTCTCTTCAAGGACTTGGTGCAGTTCTGATGCAAGAGAAGAAAGTGGTAGCTTATACCTCGAGGCAGTTGAAGCCAAGTGAGAAGAATTACCCCACTCATGATCTTGAGTTGGCGGCAGTGGTCCATGCTTTGATGACTTGGATACATCTCTTGTTGGGTAGACAGGTTGAGGTCTACACCAATCACAAGAGTCTCAAATACATCTTCACCCAGCCCAGTCTCAATCTTCGGCAGACTTGTTGGGTGGAAATGATCCAAGATTATAATCCGAGAGTCGAAAACACTCCAGGCAAATCAAATGTCATTGCAGATGCTTTGAGCAGAAAGGCTTACTGCAATAGTCTCATTCTAAAGCTTCTCCAGTTTGATCTTTGTGAATCTTTCAAGAAGCTCAACCTTTAGATAGTACCTTAGGTATTTCTTGCTAATCTCCAAATTTCTGCTACCATGGAAGACCAAGTACGACAAGCTCAACTTCTTGATGTGATGGTGAAGAAAGTTAAGATTGGTTTGGAAAATCTCATTCCAAAATATAAGTGCTTCCGTGTTGATGACAGGTTCTTCAAGGACCGCCTTGTCGTTCCGAAAGGAGAGCTCAGGAAAGTTACCATGGATGAAGCCCATAATTCCCTTCTCTTGATACATCCAGGAAGCTCCAAAATGTATCAGGATCTGAAGCAGACCTTCTGGTGGACTCGCATGAAACATGAGATTGCTCAGTTTGTGAACGAGTGTGATATGTGTCGTAGAGTGAAGGCGGAGCATCAACATCCAGCAGGTCTCCTGCTTCCCTTGCCTATACCCGAGTGGAAATTCAATCTTGTAGAAATGGATGTTGTGAGTGGGTTTCCGAAGTCGAAGAAAGGCAACGATGCCATCTTCGTCGTCATCGACAAGTTGACCAAAGTTGCTCATTTCCTATCGGTCAAAGAGTCTATCTCGGCAGCTGAGCTGGCAGAGTTGTATACATCAAGGATAGTCTTGTTGCACGGTGTTCCTATGCTCATTTCTTCAGAGCGTGGAAGCATCTTTACTTCCAAGTTCTGGGATTCCTTTCAGACTGCGATGGGTACTTGCTACTACAAAAAAGACCTTCCAACGGCGCCAGGAACGTGCTGACGGGAGACTGTTCTTGTCTTGATACTCCTCATCAACGGCACCAGGAATCCTTCTGCTACGGCTACGCCTTAAGGGACTTCCTAGGAAAATATGCAAAGGATTTCCCCCGTGGCCTTGGAGCCTTGCGTTGGTGTTCCCTCGAAGCGGAAAGGGTGATGTAGCGCAGTGGTGGTAAGTATTTCCCTCAGTTTGAGAACCAAGGTATCAATCTAGTGAAGGAGTATCTCAAGTGCGTGCACAAACACAAGAAGCTTGCTCCCAACAGTATGAAGGTGTTGTCAATCCCTTATAGATTGTTCGCCAAGTGAGAACTGAAAGCAACAAAGTAACAAAGCAAAGTAAAAGAGAAAGTGGAAACGATAGGTGTGAATAGACCCGGGGGCCGTAGTGTTCACTAGTGGCTTCTCTCATGAAAGCAAGTAGACGGTGGGTGAACAAATTACTGTCGAGCAATTGATAGAACCACGCAAAGTCGTGACGTCATCTATGGCAATTATTATATCTATAGGCATCACGTCAAAAACAAGTAGACCGACACTTTCTGCATCTACTACTATTACTCCACACGTCGACTGCTATCCAGCATGCATCTAGTGTATTAAGTCCAAAAGAACAGAGTAACGCCTTAAGCAAGATGACATGATGTAGATGGACAATCTCATATCTACGACAAAGCGCACCTTGTTGTGTGCCTTGCTGCCCCTACTATCACTGGGCAAGGTCACCACACGGTAATAACCCAAAACCAAGCACTTCTCCCATTGTAAGAATCATGGATCTAGTTGGCCAAACAAAACCCAAGACTCGGAGAGACTTACAAGGATATCAAATCATGCATATAAGAAATCAGCAAAGACTCAAATATATATCATAGATAATCTGATCACAAATCCACAATTCATCGGATCTTGACAAACACACCGCCAAAGAGGATTACATCAGATAGATCTCCATGAAGATCATGGAGAACTTTGCATTGAAGATCCCGTAGGTCTGAAGTGAACTACTCACGAGTCATTGGAGGGGCGATGATGTTGATGTAGAAGCCCTCCAACTCCAAAATCCCCTCCGTCAGGGCACCAGGAAGGGTCTCCAGTTGAGATCTTGCGGAAACGGAAGCTTGCGGCGACGGAAAAGTGTTTTCGTGGATTCCCTGATTTTTTTTCTGTATTTTAGGAAATAAATAGGCGAAGGAGCTAGGTCAGGGGGCGCCAGGGAGGCCACAAGCGTGCGAGCCGCCGCCCCCTAGTGGCGGCTATAGGGCTTGTGGGCTCCCTATAGCTCTTGTGGCTTGGCCCACAAGCCCCCTGATCTTCTTCCATTCGGGAAAAATTTATTTCGAGGATTTTATTCCGTTTGGACTCCGTTCCAAAATCAGATCCGAAAAGAGCCAAAAACAAAGAAAAAACAGGAACTGGCACTTGGCACTGAATTAGTAAGTTAGTCCCAAAAAAGATATAAAAGATACATAAAACATCATAGATGACAAGATAACAGCATGAAACCATCAAAAATTATAGATACGTTTGAGACGTATCAAGCATCCCCAAGCTTAAGTCCTGCTCGTCCTCGAGTAGGGAAGTGATAAAGAATGAATTTTAAATGCTTTCATGCTACCTAGCATAGATGTCCTTTGTAACTCCTCTTATGTGACGTGAATGTTCAGATCCATTAGATTCAAAACAATAGTTTGCTATTGACGTGGAAACAATAATAATTCAAGCAAACTAGCAAGGTAATCATGAACTTTAAAAAATAACAAGGCCAAAAGAAAGTTATCCCTACAAAAGCATATAGTCTGGCTATGCTCTATCATCATTGCACAACGAATTTAAATCATGCACAACCCCGATATTGGCCAAGTAATTGTTTCACACCTTTACTTTCTCAAACCTTTTCAACTCTCACGCAATACATGAGCGTGAGCCATGGTTTTAGCACTATAAGTGGTGTGGAGTGTGGTGGAGGTTGGAAGAAAAACAAGGAGAAGATGATCACATTAACTAGGCATATCAATGAGCTATGGAGATGCTCATCAATAGATATCAATGTGAATGAGTAGGGATTGCCATACAAATGATGCACTAGAGCTAAGAGTATGTGAAAGCTCTTAAAGAAAACCAGTGGGTGTGCATCCAACTTGCTTGCTCACGAAGACCTAAGGCAATTTTGAGGAAGCCTATCATTGGAATATACAAGCCAAATTATATAATGAAAATTTCCCACTAGCTATATGGTGGTGACAAAACGAGAGACTCTCAATCATGAAGATCATGGTGCTTAATATGCACAAGTGTGGAAAGGTGGTAGCATTGTCCCTTCTCTCTTTTTCTCTCATTTTTTTGGATGGGCTCTTTGGCCTCTTTTTTTTATTTTGGTGGGCATCTTTGGCCTCTTTTATTTCCTCACTGTAACATCCCAAATTTTGGAATGTTAAAATAATTATTAGATTGTTTGTTTGTTTGCTTGAGTGATTGAAACTTGTGTGAAATTTGAAACTTTTCAAAAACTTTTGAATGAGAGGGAATAAAATGACTTTCCCCATCTCCGATGAATTCAAATTCAACCTCTTAAAAGCAAAGAGAGAAGATGACATGAATTTTTCAACTATAAAGAATTTGAACGGAGTTTGCATTTGAATCCTTTCAAAATATTTGCCCTTGCTTCTATATTTTTCTTCCCCGAGAAAATGCCCCGACAAAATTCTTGCACGCAAGAAAGAGCGGAGGAAAACGACCCTCCAAAAACCAGGGGCATTCATTGAAATATTTTGAGCCAAGAAAAAAAACAAAATTTAATTTGAGAAAATAATTTCAAAAAGAAATAATGCTTTTAGGGATTTTTTGGAAAAACATTTTTTTAAGTTTTTATTTTGGCCGTGGAAAAATGCCCATCATTTAGATTTTATTTTTCTGATAATTTTAGTGTATAGAAACTCTATATTACAAATTGATTTGATTTCCCTTTTATCATTTTAGTTTCCTAATTTTGAAAAAAGGAAAGAAATCGCGTTTAATAGGAAATAAAGAGCTGGCCCATTAACTAGTTTCCAAATCTGGCCCGTTTAGTATCTTCTCCTTCCTCTAGTCCTCCGTGCTACTCCTGCCGAGCCTCTCCAGCGCCCCACCCCCTGCCGTGCTACTCCTCCGCCGATTCCCCACCCCTCCGGCGACCTCCCCACCTCGCCGGAGCAGCTACCTCGCCGGAGTTCTTCCTCTCTGTCACCCATGGTGAGATTCACGAAATCCCGTATTGCAGTTTTTTCAGAAAATTGCAATCTTAGAAAATTTATATCTATTAGTCTATACCTCCGAATTAGGTGATTCTTTTTGCGTTGGATCACAAATTGTATTTAGTTTCTGCAGATGTATAATTTGTCTATGTTTGGATTTATAAAAATTGAGTTAGATCAGATTTGAATTAACGCTTGTTTTGCTTATTCCGGGAGTTTAAAAATAGCTTTTAATTTGATTCTTTTTGCTGCTGCTTCCTATTGATCATATCTTTCACTAGTTTAAGTTTCCATTTTTTAAATATTTTTACTTAGGGTTTTAAGAAAAACAGATTCTGTTTTAGCTTTTTTTGTTTTCTTGCTATTTATTTTGTATTAATTGTTCTTAATTTGTTTTTTTGTAATTGTGACAAGTTATATTTTGTTTTCTGATATTTACCAGTAACTTTTCAACAACAACAAAATTTTATTTTATTTATTCTTATTTGGTTGCATGGAATCAATTCTAGTTCTATACTAACTTGCGAATTGATTGCATTGCTAGTTTGATTTCCTATTTTGAAAATACTTATAAAATAGTATTGTTTTGTAAATTTTACTTCTGTTATCTTAGTTATTTGATATTTTGTTTTCTGTTATTTTTTCCATTTTAGTGTTTTATTTTCAGTTAGAACAAAAACTATATAGTGTTTGATGTAGTAGAAGACTGCCTAGTCTTATTTGAAGTTTCCTTCAGATTCTCATTTCACTCTCTCCTTTGTTTTGATTGCTAGAATGATTGCTAGTATGAGTGCTTATGTGAATGATATGTTTGTTATATAGATTTCATCGGAGAGTGATGTGTAGTCTATCAAGTTATTTCTCGAGAAATTCGTCTTCGTCAACATCACCAGGCAAGTCATTTGATCATGTATCACCTATGTTTTATGCATCGTAGTTCTACCATCCTATGCCCAATTGCATGCTGAGTAGGTACTTGAAAATTATGGTTACATATTGTAGTATCATGTGGTAGGCACCCAACAACCCCATTACTTGGCCCGGGATGACAAATTTCATATTGCTATGCTTGAGTAGACGGGATTCTGGTTGAGAGTTTATCACGAGTGATGCGAGGATACTTTAATAACCAAGACCGGTTAAGTCAAGACTTTTCAAGACCTCATGATGCAATGCAACTCTGGGTGAAGGACGGTTGATCGGCTCCCTGGAGAAACCAGTGGATGACCCTGGATGCTGGAGACGGCCATGACATCCAGCGGAAAGCTTCACCCAGGCTCAAAGAGACGGACGGATATTTTCAAGACCTAAGGCTTACCTGCACAGCCACAAGTCATTATGGGCTCTGGCTTGGTTGGACAACGCGGCGACTCTGGACAGGCGGTGCTAGCAGATGTAGAAGAACGGTAGGAATGGATGGGCACCGACAGGGATTCAGAGGGACCCGTTGAAAGACCATGTTTTGATCATCCGGTCTTCAAACACCTTGAAGTGCGAGGACATACACGGAGGCGATCAAATCTTGTGGGGAACGTGTGCAAAACTCTGCAGAGTACTCAAACCTAATCGATTAGCCGTGTCCACGGTCATGGACAACTTGAGCCAAAGGAACTGAAGTTATCTGAAATTCTCAACACAAATAATAATATTGATGTGGGGATTATTGACAACTCGGGTACGAGAATTGGTTGGCGGAACCATCTCGTTAACAACAAACAATGTAGTAACATTTTGCTTTTAAGTCTCTCTTGATGTAGGAGAAAACTTGTTTTTCGCTAAAAACTTATAGCACCACCTGCGATATATGCATATAGTATAGATGATATTTTACCCCCTCTCATATGTGACTTGCCGGCATATTCAATATGCTGACCTACACGGCTGCAACGTCTTATGTTGCAGATATTTTTCTTCGACGAGTAAGAGTACGATTCAGGGTTACGGTCTACACTCAACTTGCCGTTGGTGTTTATTGGGACTCCACTCCCTTGACTGCTTCCGCTGAGATATTTAAGGTATATATCAGTTTTACGCTATTTACATGTGATTGCACTTTGATATATACATTGATGTACTGTGTGTGCCAGCATACTGATCCTGGGATGGCACAGAAACACAGAGGCTTGACTCATTTTGAGTCGGGTCGCTACAGAAATGGTATCAGAGCACATGTTGACTGTAGGACGTGACCCTAGAAATTGGAAATTTCTTAGGATAGGATCTCACAAAATTTCTATTTTTCAAGAACACCTTTTACTTCTTATCTCTTCTGATTTCATCAAACGTTCTCTCTCACCTCAAATAGTTAGACAACGCCCTTTCCCCTTTGACCACGTGAAGGACCAACCGACTCTCACTTCAAAGTAAAGAGGATTTCATCATGCAGTTGAAGCTACACCAATTGAAGACTCTCAAGACCCGAAGAACTCGAAGACCCCGAAACGATCCAATGTTTATTAGAAGTCCAAACCCCAATTATATACCCACGTTAGTTACGATGATTTGTGAGCCGTCATTGGTGTGTGTTTTCCGACGGCCACAACTAAAACCTATTCTCAAAAATGTTGTTTGTATTGTGTGTATCTCCCTCTCTTAACCGTCTCATCCCCAAAACCTCAACCCTACCGGATGGAGTATGAAGCTGGACTTGTAGTCTCTGGACCAATGACCCATCTGGAAGCTGAAATATGGATTCAGAACATGGAGAACCACTTCGGGAGCAACTTGATCTCAAGGAAGTATGAAGTGGAACACGCTCTTCAGTACTTTACACAAAGTGCTGCAATCTGGTGGAAAATGCACCATGCCATACAAGGATTTAGTGGAGCAGAAACTTGGGACGAATTCAAGAAGACTCTATTAAAGATCTCGTCTTATTCAGAAGTGCTATGATAACCCGAAGAAGAAGACTTGTGCATGCAAGATCTGTGGAGAAATAGGACACACCCAGGAAGAACACAAGGATGGATGCACTCATTGTGAAGAAAATCACCCAGCTGAGGAGTGCCCAAGTAGTCAGGTGACTTGTTTCCTTTGTGAAGGAACCACCCACTACCCAGCTCAGTGTCACATTTACCCCAAGGTGCAACAAGTTGTCAAGCAACAGAAAGGTGCAGTGAAGGAAACCCTCAAGAAGAAGATTCTAGAAGAGCCGGTGATGAACGAAAATATTGAAGACCCTGATGGACAAGGTCTGACCAGATTTTTCTCCAATGCATGCTACTCATGTGGAGAAGAAGGACATTATTCACAGGATTGCACGAAGGGAAGCCAAGAGTATCTGGGAAACTTTCCGACGGAAGAAGTGGAGTTTGATCCACTTGAAATAGAAGAACTGGCCAAAATAAAGGAGTCCGGAAAGAAGAAAAAGTACCCTCGGAAGAGCCAAATCTCTGTAGATATAGACCTGAGTCATGTCAGGTGTTACAAGTGTATGGAATTTGGCCACCACAAATACATGTGCTCAGCAAGGAAGCCAGAAACCCAAGGAGCAAAAGCAATCACTAAGACGCCTCGAGACTTGTCAGAACTCAATTGCTTTCGTTGCAAGGAAGCAGGACATTTTGCTAGCGATTGTCCACAAAGGAAGAAAGCTAAGAAGGAGTAGTTAAGTTTTGACCGCAACAATTAGTGTAATCTGAAGAACTCTTGTTTTTCATGAGATCATGGAGTGAAATTTTTGTAACAGAAGTCCCTGAGATTGTAATAACATCATGAATAAATTGAATTTATTGTCTCATGATTGCCTATGTTGAAAATGTATGCGTTGTTTCTCTACGACAAAGATCTCTGAACATTATGAGGATATGAGAAAATATGGTCTATGCAGGCATGAGTATAATTCATTTAAGTGTGGTAGTAATCGGTAAAACCCCACAGGATCCACTGAGTAGGAATGTACCATGATTACCAAGGAGACACATACATTCCTCTGAGTACCTATTTACTGACACCTGCAGATGACAACTCTCTACGAGTCATTCCTCAAGGGCCCCGAAACGATCATGACCCTGACCAGTGATCATGATTACCCGAAAATCCTGAAGGACATGATGAAGCACATTCATCTTGAAGGAGATGCAGTCTACAAAGGCTACCCATTTATGGAAAGTGGAGTAGAACTTTGGCACGTGGAAGTACACCTCCACCATGTGAAAGGAGTTTGTCCAAAGACTATGGGGCAATACTTTTTCATTTCACGTGTACCACAAGCAACCTTCTTTGATGCTGTTCGTGAAGCTGCCATGGAAGCCATACGTCAGATTGGAGAAATACTTGAAGCAAGACTCCGTCATACCCAGGAATACCTGAGTGAAGTGCATGCGGAGATGATGGAGGTGAAGCTCATGACCACCATGATGAAGGAAAAGATGGATGATTTCAAGGAGCACATTGGAAAGTTCCAGTGGAACTAAAGTACCTCCAAGAGAGACGAATGAATAATGTTGGCAGAAATGCTCGACCATACCGAACAATGTGGATGGCAGCATTTGTAATAAATTACTTTTGAGTTGGAATTTTGAAGAAAGCAAGGATGTAATAAAGGATTGATTATGAAATGAATATGATTTATGGAAGAAGCTATGATGGATCAGCAAACGTTTTCTTAGGAACATACGAAAGCCAGAGAGTTGTGAAGATACGATAGATGTTTTGTTCAGCTTGCAGAACCAATGGATTATCCGAACTCCGTTCGTGGACAAGATAAATTCTGCAATGCTTGTGAGGATGCCCAAGTGTTAGAATACGAGATTCACTAAGCCTTATACAAGGTAATGATTTTAGTGCGACATGGCTTGGCCACCATGACGACTTACTATTATCATTCTCTTGCTATTCGGAATGGTAAATCTGAGAGACTTACCCATAGTGAGAGACGACGTTCTTTGAAGCTTTTGTTTAAGCCTTGGAATGGTATGATGAAAGCCCCATGTACATGGCATTTGTTGTCACGCGTAGGAAAGTTTACGGTGAGAATGAAACCAAGACCCCTCTCTCTGCAGGTTAACCACAAATGGTAGACCACCATGAGAATCATCGATAGGTTATTTAGAATTGATCACGAGACTGTCAGTTAAGAAGACCCAGTAAAGGAAGAAGCTTATATCAATAGAAGGACCCTCGTTTTAATGGAAACGTTATGAATATAGCGGAAGACATGAAGACTGTGAGGAGTCAGATGCGAAAAACCCCAGAGGTTTGTTAAAATTTTAAGGGACCAGTAGCACTCATTTTAAGTGTGGTAGCATCCCACTTTGCCGGAAGTTGGATTTGTTAGAAGAGCCCCAAACCCTAACCTTTCTTTCTAGCCTCTTCGAATCTCGAGGACGAGATTCATTTTAAGTGTGGTAGGTTTGTAACATCCCAAATTTTCGAATGTTAAAATAATTATTAGATTGTTGGTTTGTTTGCTTGAGTGATTGAAACTTGTGTGAAATTTGAAACTTTTCAAAAACTTTTGAATGAGAGGGAATAAAATGACTTTCTCCATCTCCGATGAATTCAAATTCAACCTTTTAAAAGCAAAGAGAGAAGATGACATGACTTCTTCAACTATAAAGAATTTGAACGGAGTTTGCATTTGAATCCTTTCAAAATATTTGCCCTTGCTTCTATATTTTTCTTCCCCGAGAAAATGCCCCGACAAAATTCTTGCACGCAAGAAAGAGCGGAGGAAAATGACCCTCCAAAAACCAGGGGCATTCATTGAAATATTTTGAGCCAAGAAAAAAACCAAAATTTAATTTGAGTAAATAATTGCAAAAAGAAATAATGCTTTTAGGGATTTTTTGGAAAAACATTTTTTTTAAGTCTTTATTTTGGCCGTGGAAAAATGCCCATCATTTAGATTTTATTTTTCTGATAATTTTAGTGTATAGAAACTCTATATTACGAATTGATTTGATTTCCCTTTTAATGTTTTAGTTTCCTAATTTTTAAAAAAGGAAAGAAATCGCGTTTAATAGCAAATAAAGAGCTGGCCCATTAAGGAGTTTCCAAATCTGGCCCGTTTAGTATCTTCTCCTTCCTCTAGTCATTCACGTTACCACGAACTTCCATGGCAGGAACCAAGAGATCCTCCCCTTCCGGAGTTCGCGAATCTCCTTCCCTCCCAGCACCTCCTCGCCACCTATAATGGATCCCCTCGTCCTCCTCGTTCCATTCCCCTCGAGAAATGCCCCGTTCCCATGCTCGTAGCCACGGCGCCACCATCCTCATCTTCCTGTCAAGAACGGAGTACAGTAGGTCTCGTGGCGCTTCCCCACCACCCCTGCCGAGCCTCTCCAGCGCCCCACCCCATGCCGTGCTACTCCTCCGCCGATTCCCCACCCCGCCGGCGACCTCCCCACCTCGCCGGAGCAGCGACCTCGCCGGAGTTCTTCCTTTGTGTCACCCATGGTGAGATTCACGAAATCCCGTATTGCAGTTTTTTCAGAAAATTGCAATCTGAGAAAATTCATATCTATTAGTATATACATCCGAATTAGGTGATTCTTTTTGCGTTGGATCACAAATGTTATGTAGTTTCAGTAGATATATAATTTGTCTATGTTTGGATTTATAAAAATTGAGTTAGATCAGATTTGAATTAAAGCTTGTTTTGCTTATTCCGGGAGTTTAAAAATAGCTTTTAATTTGATTCTTTTTGCTGCTGCTTCCTATTGATCATATATTTCAGTAGTTTAAGTTTCCATTTTTTGTAAATATTTTTACTTAGGGTTTTAAGCAAAACAGATTCTGTTTTAGCCTTTTTTGTTTTCTTGCTATTTCTTTTGTATTAATTGTTCTTAATTTGTTTTTTTTGTAATTGTGACAAGTTATATTTTGTTTTCTGATATTTACCAGTAACTTTTCAACAACAACAACATTTTATTTTATTTATTCTTATTTGGTTGCATGGAATCAATTCTAGTTCTATACTAACATGCGAATTGATTGCATTGCTAGTTTGATTTCCTATTTTGAAAATACTTACAAAATAATATTGTTTTGTAAATTTTACTTCTGTTATCTGAGTTATTTTATATTTTGTTTTCTGTTATTTTTTCCATTTTAGTGTTTTATTTTCAGTTAGAACAAAAACTATATAGTGTTTGATGTAGTAGAAGACTCCCTAGTCTTATTTGAAGTTTCCTTCGGATTCTCATTTCACTCTCTCCTTTGTTTTGATTGCTAGAATGATTGCTAGTATGAGTGCTTATGTGAATGATATGTTTGTTATATAGATTTCATCGGAGAGTGACGAGTAGTCTATCAAGTTATTTCTCGAGAAATTCTTCTTCGTCAACATCACCAGGCAAGTCATTTGATCATTTATCTCCTATGTTTTATGCATCGTAGTTCTACCATCCTATGCCCAATTGCATGCTGAGTAGGTACTTGAAAATTATGGTTACATATTGTAGTATCATGTGGTAGGCACCCAACAACCCCATTACTTGGCCCGGGACGACAAATTTCATATTGCTATGCTTGAGTAGACGGGATTCTGGTTGAGAGTTTATCACGAGTGATGCGAGGATACTTTAATAACCAAGACCGGTTAAGTCAAGACTTTTCAAGACCTCATGATGCAATGCAACTCTGGGTGAAGGACGGTTGACCGGCTCCCTGGAGAAACCAGTGGATGACCCTGGATGCTGGAGACGGCCATGACATCCAGCGGAAAGCTTCACCCAGGCTCAAAGAGACGGACGGATATTTTCAAGACCTAAGGCTTACCTGCACAGCCACAAGTCATTATGGGCTCTGGCTTGGTTGGACAACGCGGCGACTCTGGACAGGCGGTGCTAGCAGATGTAGAAGAACGGTAGGAATGGATGGGCACCGACAGGGATTCAGAGGGACCCGTTGAAAGACCATGTTTTGATCATCCGGTCTTCAAACACCTTGAAGTGCGAGGACATACACGGAGGCGATCAAATCTTGTGGGGAACGTGTGCAAAACTCTGCAGAGTACTCAAACCTAATCGATTAGCCGTGTCCACGGTCATGGACAACTTGAGCCAAAGGAACTGAAGTTATCTGAAATTCTCAACACAAATAATAATATTGATGTGGGGATTATTGACAACTCGGGTACGAGAATTGGTTGGCGGAACCATCTCGTTAACAACAAACAACATAGTAACATTTTGCTTTTAAGTCTCTCTTGATGTAGGAGAAAACTTGTTTTTCGCTAAAAACTTATAGCACCACCTGCGATATATGCATATAGTATAGATGATATTTTACCCCCTCTCATATGTGACTTGTCGGCATATTCAATATGCTGACCTACACGGCTGCAACGTCTTATGTTGCAGATATTTTTCTTCGACGAGTAAGAGTACGATTCAGGGTTACGATCTACACTCAACTTGCCGTTGGTGTTTATTGGGACTCCACTCCCTTGACTGCTTCCGCTGAGATATTTAAGGTATATATCAGTTTTACGCTATTTACATGTGATTGCACTTTGATATATACATTGATGTACTGTGTGTGCCAGCATACTGATCCAGGGATGGCACAGAAACACAGAGGCTTGACTCATTTTGAGTCGGGTCGCTACACTCACATGGGACAATGCTCCATCAATGATGATCTTCACACTTTCAACTCAAAACTTAGAGCAACGATGACTCTATATGGAATGCCTCCGGTAGTGTACCGTGATAATGATCTAGCATGCCATAGACATTAATGGAAACATCATGCTAGCTATCTTACGATCATGCAATGGCAATGTAGAAGTGGTGGCACATGTCATGGTGGTAGTTGTATGTCAATATATCTCGGAATGACTTTGAAAAAGCCATAGTAGGTAGGTATGGTGGCTGTTTTGAGGGAGGCTAATGGTGGGTTTTGTGCACCGGCGAAAGTTGCACGACAATAAGAAGATAGTGATGGTGGAAGGTGAAAGTGCATCTAAACCATGGACTCAACATTAGTCATGAAGAACTCATATACTTGTTGCAAAAGTTTTAGTAGTAATCGAAACAAAGCATTCAACGCATACTCCTAGGGGAAGGGTTGGTAGGTATAAACCATCGTGCGATCTTGACCGCCACACAAAGGATGACAATCAAAAGACTAATCATGCTCAGACTTCATCACATAACGGTTGACCATATGTGCATGCTACGGGAATCACTAACTTCAACACAAGTATTTCTAGATCCAAAACACCTTACGAGCATAACTTCAATATTACCAAAACCACAACTCAAAACTAATTGAGATGAATCAAACTTCTCTAACTATTCAATGCACATGAAGGTGGAAGTTTTCGTATCCCTTTGGATAACTACCCCTTTTGAGAATACTTTCAAAGCGTAGATCAACTACCAAGCCACGCACCGCTGTGCTCTAAAAGATAGAAGTGAAGCACATAGAGCAAAAGTATCTAGCTCAAAAGATATAAGTGAAGCACATGTGAGCTGAATTGTCTACCAAAAGATATAAGTGAAGCTCGACAAAATCACGGTGGGTGCATGTCTCTCACTCTCTCTAGGTGTGCAGCAAGGATGATTGTGACACAACAAAAATAAAAGACTCCTACGATACAAGACGCTCCAAGCCAAAACACATAACATGTGGTGAATAAGAATATAGCCCCAAGTAACGTTACCGATGGATTGAAGACGAGAGAGGGGATGCCCTCCCGGGGCATCCCCAAGCTTAGGCTTTTACGACATCCTTGAATATCTGGGGTGCCTTGGGCATCCCCAAGCTTGAGCTCTTGCCACTCTTTATCTTTCTGTCCATAAGAACTTCACCTAAAACTTGAAAACTTCACAACACGAAACTTAAGCAGAAACTCGTGATAACATTAGTATAAGAAAGCGAACCACCACTTCCTTAGGTACTGTAGCAAACTAAAATTCTTTTTATGCTGATGTTGGGTTACTGTATTTTCAATATTCCATGGCTAATACCCCCCGATACTATCCATAGTTTCATCAAAATAAGCAACCAACACAACAAAAACAGAATCTGTTAACAACAGACCAGTGTGTAGCAATCTGTATACTTCGTATACTTCTGGTACTTCACAAATTCTGAAAAATTACGACAGTCTGAAGAATTTGTGTAGCAATCATCATCAAAAATAATAAACTCAAAAGTTCTTACAGAAAAAAATGGAAATTCTTTTCGTGAGCAGAAAGTTTCTGTCTTTTCCACCATGACCAAACGATCATCCCCAAGACTAATCATAATGGTTTTGCTTGGCACAAACGCAAAAAGAAACACCAAAAAAAACACAATCATAACAGAATTATGAAAGTGTGGAAAACACAAAACAGAAAGAAAAAGGATAGATTCGTTGGGTTGCCTCCCAACAAGCGCTATTGTTTAACGCCCCTAGCTAGGCATTGATAATTCAATGATGCTCACACAAAAGACAAGAATTGAAGCACAACGAGAGCATCATAAAGCATGAGAAAATCACATGTAAGTCTAACATACTTCCTATGCATATGCATTTTATAGGGAAACAAATTGGCAAGACAACCAATAGTTACCAAATGCAAGGAAGAAGAAAGAGACAATACAAATCTCAACATAACGAGAGGTAATTTGGTAACATGAAAGTTTCTACCAAAATATTTTCCTGTCTCATAGCAATTACATGTGGGATCATATTCAAATTCAACAGTATAGCTATCCCATAGGATATTCTTTTCATGATCCACATGCAAGCAAAGTTGACGCTCTTAAAAAATTGTGGGATTATCATCAAATAAAGTCATGACTTCACCAATCCCACTTTCACTATTGTTGCAAATATCATATTCATCATGGGGTTTGAACAAATTTTCAAGATCATAAGAAAGATCATCACCCCAATCATGATTATTGCAACAAGTAGTGGACAAAGCAAAACTAGCATCCCCAAGCTTAGGGTTTTGCATATTTTTAGCATGATTGTCACTAATAGAATTTATAGTGAAACCATTGCAATCATGCTTTTAATTCAAGGAGCCCTCGTGAATCACTTCATAAATTTCTTTATCATGATTTTCAAATTCACGGATCTCAAGCAAAACTCCATAGAGAAAGTCAAGTGCACTCAACTCTCTAGCAATTGGATCAACATAATTGGATCTCTTAAAGAGATTAGCAAGTGGATGAGGAACCATATCACTAGATTTTCAGCAAGCGAAGATGCAAGCATATTGAAGGCACATAGCACAAAAGCAAGCAAGAAAATCGGCGAAGGAAAATGGCAAAAAGGCAAAAGGCAAAAGCAAACGGCAAAGGAGAAAGGCAAATGAGAACGGCAAATGTGAAGTGGGGGAGAGGAAAACGAGAGGCAACTGGCAAAAAGGTAAATGCAAGAGATGAGTTTGTGAGACCTACTTGGATAGATCTCTCCTTCCCTGGCAACGACGTCAGAAATACTTCTGCTACTGCAACAAAAGACCTTCCAAAGGCGCCAGAAACGTGCTGACGGGAGACTGTTCTTGTCTTGATACTCCTCAGCAACGACACCAGGAATCCTTCTGCTACGGCTAAGCCTTAAGGGACTTCCTAGATAAATATGTAAAGGATGTCCCCCGTGGCCTTGGAGCCTTGCGTTGGTGTTCCCTCCAAGCGGAAAGGGTGATGTAGCGCAGTGGTGGTAAATATTTCCCTTAGTTTGAGAACCAAGGTATCGATCCAGTGAAGGAGTATCTCAAGTGCCTGCACAAACACAAAAATCTTGCTCCCAACTCTATGAAGGGGTTGTCAATCCCTTATAGATTGTTCGACAAGTGAGAACTGAAAGCAACAAACTAACAAAGCAAAGTAAAAGGGAAAGTGGAAACGATAGGTGTGAATAGACCCGGGGCCGTAGTGTTCACTAGTGGCTTCTCTCATGAAAGCAAGTAGACCGTGGGTGAACAAATTACTGTCGAGCAATTGATAGAACCGCTCAAAGTCGTGACGACATTTATGGCAATTATTATATCTATATGCATCACATCCAAAACAAGTAGACCGATACTTTCTGCATCTACTACTATTACTCCACACGTCGACCTCTATCCGGCATGCATCTAGTGTATTAAGTCCAAAAGAACAGAGTAACGCCTTAAGCAAGATGACATGATGTAGATGGACAATCTCATATCTACGACAAAGCCCACCTTGTTATCCTTGATGGCAACTACACGATGTGTGTCTTGCTTCCACTAGTGTCACTGGGAAAGGTCACCACACGGTAAGAACCCAAAACCAAGCACTTCTCCCATTGCAAGAATCATAGATCTAGTTGGCCAAACAAAACCCAAGACTCGGAGAGACTTACAAGGATATCAAATCATGCATATAAGAAATCAACAAAGACTCAAATATATATCATAGATAATCTGATCACAAATCCACAATTCATCGGATCTCGACAAACACACCACCAAAGAGGATTACATGGGATAGATCTCCATGAAGATCATGGAGAACTTTGTATTGAAGATCCAAGAGAGAGAAGAAGCCATCTAGCTACTAACTACAGACCCGTAGGTCTGAAGTGAACTACTCACGAGTCATTGGAGGGGCGATGATGTTGATGTAGAAGCCCTCCAACTCCAAAATCCCCTCCGGCAGGGCACCGGGAAGGGTCTCCAGATTAGATCTCGCGGAAACGGAAGCTTGCGATGGCGGAAAAGTGTTTTCGTGGATTCCCTGATTTTTTTCTTTATTTTAGGGAATATATAGGCGAAGGATCTAGGTCAGGGGGCGCCAGGGAGGCCACAAGCCTGCTAGCCGCCGCCCCTGGTGGCGGCTACAGGGCTTGTTGGCTCCCTGTAGCTCTCCTGGCTTGGCCCACAAGCCCCCTAATCTTCTTCCATTCGGGAAAAATTTATTTCGGGGATTTTATTCCGTTTGGACTCCGTTCCAAAATCATATCTGAAAAGAGCCAAAAACACAGAAAAAACAGGAACTGCCACTTGGCACTGAATTAATAATTTAGTCCCAGAAAAGATATAAAAGATACATAAAACATCCAAAGATGACAAGATAACAGCATGAAACCATCAAAAATTATAGATATGTTTGAGACATATCAGTACTAAGATCCACTTCAGTACAACTTTCCATCCTCACACAAGTGGACAAGTTGAGAGAGTGAATCAGATCCTTGAAGATATGCTCAAAGCTTGTGTGATTTATTTTGCATGAAGTGGGAAGATTTCCTACCATTTGCCGAGTTCTCATACAACAACAACTTTCAAGCACGCTCAGGCAAGGCTCCATTCGAGATTCTATATGGCAGGAAGTGCCGTACCCCGCTCAATTGGTCAGAGACTCCTGAGCGTCAGATTCTTGGGAATGATATGATTGCTGAAGCAGAAGAAATGTGTTGTGTCATTTGGGATAATCTCAAAGCAGCTCAGTCCCGTCAGAAGAGCTACTACGATAGGAAGCATCATGGCATGACTTTTCAGCTTGATGATTTTGTGTATCTGAACGTGTCTCCTATGAAGGGCACTCAACGCTTCGACATCAAAGGAGAACTCGTTCCTCGCTTTGTTGGTCCTTTCAGAATTGTTGGCAAGATAGGCGATCTTGCATATTAGTTAGAGCTTCCATCCATCTTCTCCAATGTACATGATGTGTTCCACATCTCTCAGCTCCGGAGATGCTTCAAGACTTTCGAGCACATAGTTGATCTCCAGGATATCGACCTCAAGCCCTACCTGTCCTTCCATGAGCATCCGATAGCAATACTTGAAGAGACTGACCGCAGGACCCGCAATAAGTCAATCAAGTTCCTCAAAGTGCAATGGTCACATCACTCAGAAAAAGAAGCCACTTGGGAGCACGAGGATCACGCCCGTTCCGAGTACCCGGAGTCCTTCCAGTCTTAGATCTCGGGTCGAGATCCTCTTGTAGTGTGGGAGAGTTGTGACAGCCCCAATGCTTTTCCTCCCCACTTTGTAACTCCTTTCCATGTTTGGAAACCTTGTAATGGCAATGTTATCCTACTTGCGATACGCTTAGATGCGACCCTTTCCCCTTTTGAGGCCTCGTCCCCAAATGAGGAAAGTGTCGCATCTTGGTCGTTACAATAAAACCGCCACAACAACGTACACATCCTTTGTGGTGTTAGAGCAAGACGAGCCATTCCACGCGATCCAGAAGGCAAGGATCGAATGACCAGAAAGCCTTAGTGGCCATCCTGGCCGATTTCTTCAAAGGGGAAAAAATAAGATTTTACCCACCTCATCACCAAGGACGGCTATTCGACATATAACCCTGGCGAATGGGTAAGTGTGCTAATGTTCAAAGTCTCGGGCGTTCACACCCTTTATTGTCTGATTTATGATTTCTAACCCTTCCTTGCAGCCTTGGAAACATTGGATCGAGAAGGTAAAATATCCCATGCCTCAGCCCGAGGACTTTGCCTGTGACGATGATACTCGGCTTCATGAAGACCCAAAGCTTTCGATTATTTTTGAGGACGGGGTGTTTTACGAGGATGGAGTTGGCGAATAGAGGGTATCCCTTATAACCGACAACCCTAGTTCCCTTCCCTCTTTGGGGAGTAAGAGAAAGATGACGACCCGATGAGGGGCCGCGCCTAGGGGTCGTCGGAGCGCTCGCCGGACCACTCCCCGAACAAAACCTGTCGGGTTCTGTCAAGCGAGGACAGGATTCCCGAACAAATGGTGCGGGAGAAAACTCATCCGCACCTCCTTCCGCAAAAAGGTATATGGACCGACTTATATTCCTTATGATGATATACGTGCTTCTATACTTTCATACCCTCGACCGACCAATGTAGGAGACGTGTGCAACCCTCCCCGCCCGAGGACTGTGTCGAGGTATTGGGTAGTCAACCAAACCCCAGAGCATCGACGGACACTGGAGTACCAAACACGGGACCGCTCCCAGAGTGTTCAGACAGACTGTTGGTAACTAACTCCGAATATGAGAGTGCAATGAATCATCAACAGGGAAGGAGGCACTACATCATCTTGTATTTTCTCAACAAGAATTTAATGCTCACAATTCAGCCGATGCATACCTCGGAGCCACGCAAGCCGACCTTAAAGAAGTGGTTGGGCCAGTGTCTGCCCACCTGCAGGTAATTTATTGACATTATAATATCCGAACAAAAGTTTGGACCCAGTAGCCCTCGAGCCTTAATTTGGTCGGGCGACTGAATTCAGGTCGATTTCAAGTACTTTTTTAATGTGTAGGCTCTGAAGCAGGAAAACGAGAGTTTATCCAAAGATCTCCATTAGAGCGAGGCCGATTTAAAGGCCAATAGGGCCGAGCTGGAAGATGTGAAGAAATTTACTAGAGAAGCCCATAGTAAGGGAGTTAATTTGTGATATGCTGAATTTTCTTAAAATATATATTAATAGCCAAAAAAATTCTATAGCAAGTGAATCAATAGGCCAAATGCAAGAAGATCTAGACGCCTCTCAAGAAGTTCAACGATATGCCGAATCACAGCTTGAAGCCGGTCAATGCGTACTGAAGCGATGCCGCAAAGAAAACAATAATCTCAATGAAGAGAATGAAAAACAAGCTGAGGAAGTTGAGAGTTTGAAAACTCAATTGGCGCAAACTCGAGAAGAGAACCAGAAATGGAAAGGCGACATGTTTTTGAAGTAAAGCTCTGATTTGGAACAGATCCCATTTTTATTGTGTTGATCATGAATTTTTTTTCCTCTTTGGATTAGGTCTTTTGACTGGGCGTCCTGAAGAGGAGGCCACTTCTTTTGGAGGGACCTATTGAAGGAAATGTCCGTTGTGTACGAGCGTGCACGGAAGGCTATGCGGAGTATGGTCTCAGCTTTATGGCCGAACCAAAACACTCCACAAGGGATGGCCGATCTTGCCAAACGATTTACAGGAGTCCGCAATCGCTTTGAATTGTGGAAGACCTAGGCATGCTGAGAAGGAGTCCGGAAGGCATGGGCTATGGTGAGGACTCGTTTTATTCGCCTAGATCCCGAGTGCATGGCACGAGTTGGACCAGTGGGACCAGATGGGAAGGAGGTTCCTCTACATCTGTTGTACGATCAAGTGATGCCCACCGCACGCTTGTCACATGAGGACCGCACATTAGATGCGATAATAGATCAACTAGATCAATCACCAAGCGTGTAATCGCATGTATTGATATTTGTGTGTTAAGGCACTTCCCTCCATATTTTAAAATTCTGTCTTTAGCCGGCCATCGGCTTCTACCTCGCTTGTTATAAACTGGGCAGTGTTTCGTACTTTGTATCCTACAAAGGTAGGAATTAAATTTCCGATAACTAGGCAATCGGACCATGTGGTACTAACAGAAAAAAGTTATACGGGTGGATTATTTTATATTACGACGAGGCGTAAAAAACATCTTCGAGAAAAAATAGTTCCTAAATGGGTTCCTTTTTCCAGGTCGTTACATATTTTGTAGTCGGTATGGCTGTTTATCTGCTCAGCACGGCTAGCGATTTTATGATGTGGAATTGCAGAGTAGGTGGGCATTGTCCTAACTAATCATGTTGTATCTCAAGAAGTGCTAGCTTTTGGTGTTACTCGACTGAGGTACGTGTCCGGATGAACCGGTTGTAACAATCGCAGTGGTGCTGCCTTTACCCTCTAGCCGAATACATCGGGAACGTTGAGAGTAAGCACATGAGCGAGGCAACCCAGCATTACTAAAATATTAAGTCCAATTGATGAATAAAATGGCAAGAATCGATGTTTTAATTTCAAGATGTATACATGAACAAGTAGGTATAACAAATATATTGAACAACTTCTTTAGGAAGCCCCCAAGTTCTACTTGATCATTCCGTTTAACACGGATGATTTGGTAAATGTCCGAGGATGTTTGGTTAAGCCGAACATTTATTGAGAACAACTAATTAACCGTATAGGAAAAGAAAAAAAATGTGGGCGAGACGACATAAAGAAAGTGACAAAAAAGGGAGGATTATAGTGGTCTAGTTGTAAAAATGCCAAAGGTGAGCTGAATTCCACGGGTTCGGCTCGAGGTGGTTGTCTTTAGAATTCCGCAGGCGATAGGAACCTCCTGTTAAGATTTTATGTATTATAAAAGGGCCCTCCCACTTTGGGTGTGTGGCACCCCGGTTCAGGGAACTGGATTACCAGTGTTTCCAACCCAGAGATCATGTCTTCTGGAAACACTCAACAACTTGGAACATGACTGAACTGACTTTATTGATAGCATAACGTTACAAGTACATATCTTACAAAGATAGCGATGCCAAAGGCACCCTTGGTGCTGCAACAGTATCTACAATATTTACGAAACATAATGGGCCCTCAAAACTACTAAGTACTTCTACGGCGTAGCAGAACATAGCGGCAACTCCATCCACAGGGACACTGTTGTGGACACTTCCTAGTACGGACCATCAGGACCTCCGTCCTGACTTCTCCTGCATCTGGCATGATACGCCAGGTGAGTACTTGGAATGTACATGCAAGCTCACAACAACCAAGTAATGCTGCAAACAATAGCATGTCAACCAATATAGTAAGATATTAAGCAAGATCACCGATTGTACCAATTAACCACTTAGTCATGCCTGGATTATCTCACGACAGTCAGAATATTCATTGAACATCTCTAATCCTTTGAAGAGTTCTGCCATCATTACAAAGACGGATATGGTTGACCATCTACTAAGGTCTAGTCGGGCTGTCCAATACCGTGGACACGGCTATTCGAATAGGTTTGACTCTCTGCAGAGGTTGCACAACTTACCCACACTATGGAGCACTCACCTCGTGACCCCATTCAGGTGGACCAATGTTGCTCCAATGAGACCTGCCTGACCTGTGACTCAACCATCATACCATCGGCATTCATCCTCCCCCGGAGTCCTGCCTGGGTGGCCGTGTGTCTTGATGACACCTGCCACCGTCGTGGTCAAACTAAACTGTCCCAACTGGGGACGGGCCCAAACAACTCAACTGGGCTCACAGGATTATCACCACCTACCTGATCAAGGTAGCAAGCTTGCATAAACCTCCCTCTTTGGAGGTACCGGTGAAAGGTCACACGATCAGCTCAAGTCACAGCCGCCCTATACCGGCAAAATGTGGTTGCACTGTTAAGCCCGGGCATGTGACTCTAGATCAACCACTAAGTTATTGCAAATATAGTGATTTATAACAGTGAGCAATTATTTATATTAAATAATTTACTATGCATTTATTTTATAGCAGATAAATGGGATAATGATGACAATATGCTATGCTATGAAAGTACTACATCACATGGGTATTATGGCCTACCTTGATCAGTGGGGTTATTCAAACACTCCTGGTCTTCACCAAAGTTTCCCTCTGAAATAATTTGAAATTGAAAAATAAAAGAAAATGTCACATAATACCTTTTTATTAATCAGGAATTCTGTGAGTATAGGAAAAATACCAAAATCTACCAGAAATTAGAGGGGATCAGTACCAACTCAATGCAACAAGAATCAATGGATTTGGACTTAGGAATAAAAAGTTATAAAGGTTCAAAGTTACTAGTCAAATCAGAAAATAAAATAAAAGAAACTAAATCCTATCAGAGGCCACGTCGAAGGCGTAAAGTGGAGGAGGCGCCTCCACTTACCGTTTCGGGCGCGCGCCTCAGACACTAGCAGGTGGGGCCTGCCATTTTTAAAAAAGAGAGAGAGAGGAGGGGAACAGAGGAGGGCGGCTCACCGGCGGCGCTCACCGGCGATAGAGAAGGCGGTGGGGCTGGGAGACGACGGGAATTGATCGGGCGCTCGAAGGCGACGTTTTCGGAAGGAGTTTGGCTCAACGAGGGCTCGAGGAGGACCAGGGAGATTAGGGGAACTCGATGGCAACCTCGATTTTGACTGGGGAAGTGCGGAGGTGGCTAGTGACAGAGGCAATTTGGCGGCGGAGCCTTTCTCCCGAGCTGAGCGAGACGAGCTCCCGGCTCTTGCTAGGGGTGTCTATGTCTAATCCATAGGCGGAGGGAGTTGGTGATGGCTAGGAGGGGTTTGGGCAGCGCCTTATATAGGACAGTGACGAGCGTTGTCGAGCTCTCCCGAAGCAGTGAGGCTCGGGCTTGCCACTGGAGCACGGACGACGAGCTGGTCGTCGTGGCGTGGGGGTGAGGTGATGGAGGAGGGCATAGGAGCGACAGGACCGGTCCGGAGCCATTAATGGCTTGCGGAGGATAATAGTGGCTGAAGGCCACTGTGCTGCCCATGGCAGAGTTTGGCTGGGAGCGGCGGAGGCCATATCCGGCGACCCAGAGGCTTCGGGAGGTGCCACGCGGCTACCAGGAACAATGTCAGCACCAATGGACAAGGGGGACAGCGAGAGACGGCTCGGGCGAGCTCATCTATCACTAGGACTGCACAGAGCGCGCGCTGTGGCATGCCAGTACCGTGATCACCACGGGTGCGGCTACCACAAGGCCACGCAAGCCTGCGCACCATGTCTACTGGGTAGTCCTTCGACCCTTTAGCCTCTCTATGCCATTGGCTCGACTAGGTGCCCTCTGAATTGAAGGATCTAATCAACAACATGTTCTGCCAACCATCTTTGGGAGGTTCTAGATCTCAAATAAGATAGGTATGGAGCAAGGTGACATGTCTGGGGATCAGCATTGGAAAGACTGGCAAAGTTTGAAATGGTTTGAAGAAAAATTGGATATAGTTCCTTTGAAAACCATCTTTCTGGTCCAGAATGGAAATGAGCTTGGGGCACTCACATGCTAGCTCTGTTAAAGGTGAAACTTGGTGGAGGAGTGTTATTTGGTAGTGCACACATGCCCAAAAATTTATAGATCATTTGTTCACACCTAGCTAGCACTTCCTACACAAAGGTTCAGATTTAATAGAAACTTAACAGAGTCTACTTGCTCAAAATTTGTACTGGACCATGAGATGTTTTTGCATATTTGGGATAAATAGGATCCCTAGGATCTGGGGAAATTTATTGGGAATTTTCTAGAATCGGAAAAATAGGGTTGCTTCAGAATGGGACAATTCTGGTCAGATAAGAAATAATTATTCTGGCCAAAATTTTACATTGGGCAAGGAAATATTTTTGGAGATTTTGGAATCATATGATGATGAGAAGATGAGGAAAACGTTTGGGGGCTTATGGCTCATCCAAACTATAGGTTGCTTCACAACCCATGGTGACGACATAATTCCCCAAGTAAGAAAAGAATTGTTGGAAAAAATTAAATATTGAAAATTAAACCAAGAAAGGTTTTGGCAAGAGGAGAAGGATTTTGGGTTGCTTGAAAAATTTAGAGACTCACAATCCAACTTGTTTGAAAATATTTGAAAATCCACCCAATTTTGCAAGTATAACTCCAAAATGTTTTGAAAATAAAAGTTTGAAAAATCAGGTTGTCACAGGGTGAAGTTTATGCTTCTGCTTCTCGGGGAGGCGTAGGACGAGTTGTCCCACGTTATATGCCTTTGCCCGGATTTCCCTACTCTGATAGCGCCGAGCTTGCTGTTGATATAAAGCGGATCGGGACAAAGCTATGTCACGCTCGCCTTCAAGTGCATCTAAGTCGTCTTGCCAATATAACTCTGTTTCTTTTTCCTCGTACATATGCACCCGAGGTGCGTCATGTATAATGTCACACAGATACTGCTTTAGCCCCGTACACGATAAAGAAGGAGGTGTACCTTGGGGATCGATTCGGGGTGGTGCACAAGCCCCATAGATCAGAGTCGAGCTCCTCCACCCATTAGCAAGTGGAATCTTGAATGGATCAAACCAACCTTGGTTTAATACCGCTCATAATGAGCCTGTTGGCTCTTTCGACTTGTCCGTTGGTCTCCGGGTGGTATACGGAAGCATAATCGAGCTTTATGCCCAAGTTTGCGCACCATTCTTTTACCTCCTGGGCAGAGAAATTGGATCTCTTGTGTGTTATTATGCTATGAGGAACACCATAACGGTGTACGACACTGGAGATAAATTTGATTACTGGCTTAGCTTTGGCCGAACTGACTGGCTTTGGTTCGGTCCATTTGGTAAATTTGTCAACCATAACCAGGATGTATTTGTTTTTCTTGGTCCCCCCTTTAAGTGGGCTGACCATATCCAGACCCTAGAGAGCGAAGGGCCAAGTGAGCGGAATTATCCGAAGAGCTGTTGGGGGCATGCGGCATTGGTTTATAAAGAGTTGACACCCCATACAACGCTGAACAAGTGCATGGGCGTCCTCTCGGACCGTCGGCCAAAAGAAGCCAGCTCGAAAATCCTTGCTGACCAAGGCCCGTGCTACTACATGGTGACCGCCCATACCGGTGTGTACCTTAGCCAAAAGCTACCTTCCTTCCTCCTCGGATATGCACCGCTGGAGTACTCCTATGGTGCTCTTCTTATATAGCTCGCCCTCGTGGACCTTATAAGCCTTTGATCGGCGGATGATACGTTGCGCCTCGGTTTGGTCACCAGGTAGCTCCTTGCGTAATAGATAAACAAGGAAGGGTTCGATCCATGGGCAATTATGGCCATAACCTCATGGGACGAGAACGTGTCTTCAATTCAAGACCCACAGATGATTTGATCGTCATGCTCGGTAACTGGGGATACCACATGCTCTTCGCCGTTAGCCCGTGTGCGGACTGTCTCATCTTGCCATACTACAGATGGCTTGAACAGCCGCTCTAGAAAGATGTTGCTAGGGACGGGGTCACACTTTGCACCTAAGCAGACTAGGACGTCTGCTTCATGGTTGTTGTCTCTTGAGACGTGGTGGAATTCTAGCCCTTCAAATCATGCTGATATTTTGAGGACAAATTTCCTATAAGACGCCATTTTTGGATTCTTTGCATCAAATTCACTGTTGATTTGTGAAATGGCGAGATTAGAGTCTCCTCGCACCTCGAGCCACTGAATTCCCATTGAGTCTACCATTCGAAAACAGTGTAGCGGGGCTTCGTATTCGACTGCGTTGTTTGAATCGGCGTCCATGATCAGTATCTTTCACCGAACATTATCCCTGGTGGGGGATGCGAGAATCACTCCAGCCCTAGTACGGCGAGAGTTTTGGACCCGTCAAAATACATGGTCCAATGAGCGTAAGTGCTATACTCTTTGGGGAGTTCATCCTTGGTCCATTCAACCATGAAGTTGGCCAAGACCTGAGATTTCATGGCTTGTCATGGTTCATAGGTGATCTCGAAAGGCAGGAGCTCGATGGTCCATTTTTCTATTCGGCCAGTGGCATCCTTATTGTTGATAATATCGTTCAGCACAACTTCCGAAGTCACAGTGACCGCACACTCATGGAAATAGTGTTGAAGCTTCCGTGATGCCATAAAGACTTCATAGGCGATCTTTTGGTAATGTGGGTACCTGATTTTCCATGGGGTGAGAACTTCAGATATGTAGTAGACTGGCCTTTGAATCCGTAGTTGTTGGCCCATAGGTTCTCGTTCTACGACGAGTACCGCGCTAACAACTTGATTGGTGGCCGAGATGTATAGCAACATTGGCTCCCCTGTGAAGGGTGCTGCTGTATGGGGTTGCTAGCAAATATCGCCTTGATATCCTCCAGATCCATTGTGGCCTCCTCGGTCCACTTGAAGTCTTTGGTTTTCTTTAGCAACCGATATAGTGGCAGGGACTTCTCCCCTAGACGGGATATAAATCGGCTTAGGGCCACCATGCAACCTGCTAGCTTTTGGACGTGCTGTAGCTGTGTTGGTATCGCGAGCTGTGACAATGCTCGTATTTTGGACATATTTGCTTGGATTCCTCTTTGCGATAAGATAATTCCAACGAGTTTGCCGGTGGGCATTCCGAAGACACATTTATCCGGATTAAGACGAATATCCTATGCCCGTAAGTTGGCAAAGGTCTCCTTGAGGTCGTCTACCAGCTGGTTGACATGTCTGGTCTTGACGACCACATTGTCTACATATGCCTCTACTATTTTTTCGATTTGTTTCCCCAAGCAAGTCTGAATCATGCGCTGGTAAGTGGCACCCGCGTTTCTTAGCCCAAATGACATTGTGTTAAAATAGAATGGCCCGTAGGGTGTTATAAATGCGGTTGTTGCCTAATCGAACTCCTTCATCTTGATCTGATGGTATCCGAAGTAGGCATAGAGGAGGCAGAATCATGGCTGACTGTGGCATCGATAATCTCATCTATTCGGGGCAATGGAAATGGATCCTTGGGCAGGCTTTGTGTCGTCTTTAAAATCGACACATAGCCACTAGGATTTATCCTTATTTGGTACCATGACCAGGTTTCGCAACTAGTCGGGTTGTTTAATGTCCCTGATGAAACCGGCTTCCAGTAGCTTGGCAAGCTCTTCGCCCATAGCTTGGCGTTTAGGTTCGGAAAATCGGTGCAAGGCTTGTTTCACAGGTTTCAAACCGGCAATTATGTTCAGGCTATGCTCTTCCAGCCCCTGAGGGATTCCTAGCATGTCTGATGGGTGCCATGCAAAGATGTCCCAATTTTCGCATAGAAAAGCACATAGTGCTTCATCGATTTCGGGATCTAGTTGTGCCCTGATTGATGCTGTTTTACTCAGATCCGCCGGGTGTACCTGGAATTTGATGATTTCGTCGGCCGGTTTGAAGGATGTGGACTTGGGCCGCATGCCGAGGATCATGTCGTCTACCACACAACGTAGTGCCATGAGTTCTTCTGTGGCAAGGGTCTCTGCCAACACTTCCAGGGCGAGGGATGTTGTTTGTTTTCGGCTCGGAGGGATCTTTGGGGTCACTGTTTACCGTGATCACTTCGCTTGGCCCTCGCATTTTGAGTTTCATGTACCCGTAATTTGGTATGGTCTGGAATCGTGTGAAGGCTTCGCATCCCAATAGTGCGTGGTAACCGCTCTGGAACAGGATGATATGAAAGAGTAGCTCTTAGGATCGGAAATTATCGGGTGTAACGAATACGACATCGAGTGCTACTCGTCCTGTGCGGTGGGCCTCTCTCCCGGGGATAATACCCCGGAAGGTGGTTGTGCTCGGCTCGATTCTAGATTGGCCGAACTGAATTTTTTCAAGCGTGTCCTTGTAAATGAGGTTGAGGCTGTTGCCCGTGTCCATCTATGCCTTGTTGAGTCTGAAGCCGTCGACTATGGGGTTTAGGACTAGGGCGGCAGGTACTCGTCATGTACTACCCATGGGATCGTCGCCCTGGTCGAACATGATAGGTGTGTTCGACCATGGGTTTGCCACTGCTACATGATGGATTTGATAGAGCTCCCGAAAGGCTCTCTTTCTCTGATTTTTTGAGGTGAAATTCTCGTAGATCGTTAAGATCTCTTTGGTTGTATCCTGCGGCGCCATTGGCCGGCGCTCTAAGGGTGTTGCATTGAGGATAGTTTCTCTGCCTTTTGCGACCTGCCTGGGGACCCAAGATGCTATAAGGCTATGTGTGGAGCTTGATTCAGGTGGGGCGCAATGTATGGGACATGGCTCGTCCAGTAGTATGTCAAGGACCGATTTAGCCTGCGTCCGAGTTCTTTTTGCTGATTTTACGGTTGTGACAAGCCTTGTAACAGGGGGTGTACATCTTGTCCGGATTGGTATGGCGAGGCTAGGGTCGTTGCACATTTGCTGAATTTGCAAAGTACTTTCCACGGTGCATTATTTAAGCACTATGCTCGACAACCGGGTGAAGGATTGAATCCGGCGACGGGGGAGGGCATTGAGGATACCATCATCATGGCAATGCTACTGAAAAGCGTGAATAAGATCCCCCTTGTTGCGGCCTTTGATCCTGTTGCAGAGGAGGAATCTGACCCAAAAGTGGTGTACTGATTCCCCTGGATTCTGCGTGACTTCATACGCGGCCGAGGAGCCATACTCTTCCGTCTCATGCTTGGTATGGGTGGTGGGTGGGGAAGGATTTTGGATTCCTGTGGTTTGCAGGCAAGAGACTTCGATGCTCGTGTTCCTAACTAGGTTGCATGCTAGGCCTGCCGCTGGCCCCGACGCGTTATCAGGGCGAGATAGATTTTCTGGACTGTTTGGTGAGTCTGGAATATCGCTGATCGGGACGTAAACCGTCCTTAGCTTAGGTGATTGGTGCGGGGAGACCGTAAGAGGGCACTCGACGATCTTGGTCAGGTGCATAATGGGTGAAATGTTGATTTCCCTGTCATCGGGTCTAAGTCCGATCTGGTCGTTCGTCTTCCCCATGACTTGTATCTAATCGAGTAGCTTGTGTAGCATTGGGATTGCAATGGGTCTCGCATTGCTTGATTTTTAGGGTTCAATCTATGTTGTCGATCCCCTGGTGGCGCTCGAGGTTGCTCCTAGAGTGTTCTTGGTCGAACCGCACTCCGGTGTGTTTACCACGCCGAGCTCTAAGGCTGAGGTGGGGACGAAGGTCGTCCTGGTGATGAGATATGCGGCTTCCGACGCTGAAGTTTCGTGGGACACAAGTTCCTCGAGAGGAGCTAAGATTTTTGTTAAATAAAGATCTCCTTGATGGTCAATGGTGACCTCTAGGTTCCCGAACCTGACTTCCTGACCGGGGCAAAAGTTTTCGACCAGGCTGAGGTGGACGACCGGATTTGCATGCAGAACCATGCTTCCGAAGGAGAAGATTTGTCCGGGGACAAAGACATCCTTGTTAATGATCTCTTAGCTGATGACTAGGTGCACCATCGATCCTTCTGATGATCCAATCAGTGGAACTCTCAATGAAAGCACCAATCTCGGTTTCAAAACCGGCATATCTCGGGTAGGGGGTCCCGAACTATGGACCTTAGATCGATGGATTACACGAGAGAGGGGGAGACAATGTTTACCTAGGTTCGGGCCCTCTCGAGGAGGTAAAACCCTACGTCCTGCTTGACTAGATTGATGTGGATAATGATTACACAGTCTACCTCGTGATTGTATATACTAAACCCTAGGTGGAATGATCTGTCTATATGGACAAGGACCCCCACTTTATATAGTCACCGGGTCCTTGGGTTACATGCAACCGACCTATTCTACTTTTCTTGGTCGCCACGCCAGTCTTCGGGATTGTCCTTCTTGAATACGAGAAAATGCACGGCCCGAGCCAGCATAGTCCCAACCCATCAGGCCGACCTCTTTGTAGTAACCCGACTACCTGAGGACCCCTTAATCTCGGACTCCCTGACCTTACACTGACCAGTACTGCATGGGCATGTCCTGGATGGTGAAGCGGACATGGAGGTTGAAGGTGTTGTGGCCTACGTGGTCGTTCTCGTGCGAGGGGGCGATGGATAAGGCCATCCCATCGATGCGCAGCAAGCCGCGGTGCACTGCATTGTTGTGGTGGGCCGGCTACATGAAGACAACGAAGAAGTCCTTTGGGTGGTGCGCCGTCACCCTCCAAAGCCCACCCCACCACAAAGGGTGAGGTGGCATAGACGCCATCAGAACGGCGTAGAGTGATGCCATGCTGACGGAGGAAGAAGGTGCTCTGCTCGATTGAGGGTGAGGAGATGCCGACCTTGTGGCTGGATCTGGGTCGCCGGGCTGGATCCATGAGGCTAAGCTCCGCCATGGGGGGTAATGGAGGGTCGGGGAAGCAGAGGCGATCGTGGGCGGGAGCACGGGGTGGCAGAGATCCTAATCGGCGGGAGGTTGTCATCACCCTTCCTTGGGTTTTGAGGGCACTCACGAGCAAAGTGTCCCGAACACTTGTTGATTATGCAGCATAGAGAGTCTCTACAGTCTTTCCGGCGATGACAGTTTCTCACGCATCAGAAGAAGCAACCATGGAAGCGACTTTAAAAGGCCTCAGAGCCATCAATCGCATTGAAGGCTGGCCGGTGCAACGGGGTACGGCCTGGCCGAGCACGCCATTTCCCGTAGGCTCCAGGGGGCAACCCCGTTTCTTGCACGAAGAGACCTCCGTCCATCTACCGCCTGGACCCTAAGAGGAATCATTGACCGCGAGAGATGGGGTGACTACAATCGATTTCTGGAGCGATGCTGGAGAGGGTTGCAGATTCTGCGGGTCGACGGCTGGACCCAGCAAGGAGCATTCACCATGAAGCAGGATCCGTGGCATGGAGCTCGGATCAAGATCAGATGATGCACGACCCAGCTACGAGTTTGGGACATCAGACGGACCTGGGGAGAAGAGCGTGTCCTTGCACGTCACCTCGAGGCTGGCATTTGAGCTCGGATAGCACGGAGAACGTGGCTTTCCCATGGCGCAGGCGGGCGCGCAGGACAGGGAAGGTGGGTGGCCGCCGCGGCCGGAGTGGCCAGTGGTGGGGGGATGAGGGGCGAGTCGTTTCTTCGTCCAATTTCGATCTCGTCGATGGAGTTTGAAATATGATCCTACGAGTTCGCCGGCAATAGCTCCCTCGTCGCCTATGCCCCGCCGTCACGGATGTGACTCCCTCCGACTGGCTCAATCGTGGTCACAAAGCCCTCCTTGGCCTCCTCTGGCGACCCGACAATGCCGACCACGTTTCCCTTGACACATCCTAAGCCGCGTTGGGCCAATGTTGCTAAGGACGACAACCATAACACCGTCTGCCCAGTCAAGCGGTGCGACCCTCCGGCCCGTGTGGTGGTGACCTACACGGAGAGGGGCTATGCAACCTAGGGTGGACGCCCTGCTACTCTTTTGCGGTAACGCCGACACACCGAGGTGTCTCACCCGTCTAGCATGCTACAGCGCCAAGGCTGGTCCTTGAAGTACTAAGTCGATCGCCGTTGCCGTGCCACGACATGGGGGTATGGCGGGGCGCTCCGATATTAGTCAGCCCGGTCATCCTAGTAGTCCACGCGCATGCCCGTCTCCACTGTGCTGGCCGGCACGCCCCTGGCTTGATCGTCGCTACTTCACACATGGTCACCACGCACAAACAGCAGACCCCCATTCCGTGCTTTCTTATTTGCCTCCGAGACCTCCTCGTTACATTACACGTCGAGCTCCCCCTTTGTCGCCCCTGGCTCGACTTGGCGTGTAGGCCCGCGCCGTTCCCATTGGCGATGCGTGGGATTTGGAACGAAACCCTTGTCGCAGCTTCACCTCCCCGTGGGTTGGGCCCAACTGGATTGAGCCTCAGCCTAGTGGGCCTGCACCCCTAGGTACACTCCCATTTGGGCCGTGATGTCTGTGCTGGACTGCTCGGTGTGGCGCTGCCACGGATGCTAGGCTCGTGTCTAGGTTAGGAAGCCCAGGCTGGGCTATCGTGGGCCTAGAGGCCTCGTGCCCCAGCTCGGGCCATTTGGACGCCGAGGGGTCTCTGGATCCCCCCAGTCACTCCTACTACCCCGCTCCTAACCCTACATCCTTCCATGAACCGACCTCCACACGTCGCTTTCATGCTGCCTCTCCCCTCCCAGCTACCGTGCCACCTCCTCCCATGTCGTGTGAGTGGGGTGATGAGGGGGACCACCACAAGCGGCACCTCGATGATAGGTTTGACCCCCCACGCCCCTCACCCGAAGCTGTCTGTCATGAGGAGGACTTGCGTCACCAACTCGCCTCAGGTGACTCTCGCCCCTCACCTTCCTATCCCAGTCATCTCCCTCCATGGTGGACGAGCGCTCCTCTCGGAGGCGCTCGCTATCTCCTGTCCGGCAGCGTGACCAGAGTGGGTCCCCTATCTATGGAGGCTGGTCCTTTCGCTCCAACAACATCAAAAGCAGCCCGACCCTCTTCCACCACCTCATCCATACCAGCCTCGATGAGAGGGACCACAACTTCCTTCCCCATGACAATGGCGCGAATAAGGGATGCTAGCCCGCTAAAAAGAAGAACACACACAGCCAGGGGCGCGCCACTAACCCCTGATACGTCTCCAACTTATTTATAATTTTTAATTGTTTGTGCTGATATATTATCATTCGAGAATACTTTTGGGGTATTTAGTTACCAATTTAAATTACTTTTGAGTGCTAACCTATTGACCCAGTGCCCAAGTGCACGTTTCTGTTTTTGCATGTTTTTCACTTTTCAGGTTTTCCATACCAAATGAAGTACAATTGACGGGGAAATTTTGGGAGATTGCTTCTGGATCAAACGAAGACCAAGAAGCACCGGAGGAAGGTTGGGGGCCACACGAGGGCTCACAAGCCAACTCGGCACGATGTTGGGGGGCTGTTGGCTTGTGGGTCCCTCAAGGCCCTCCCGACTCCGCTATGTGGCTTATAAATTCTTTGATACCCTAAAAACCGCACAAGCAGTCCCGAAACACTTTTTACGCCTCCACAAGTCTCTGTTCCGATGGGAGGCCATCTGGAGCTCCATTCCGGCACCCTACCGGAGGGAGGATCGATCATGAAGGGCTTCTTCATCAACCTTGCTGCCCTCATGATGATGTGTGAGTAGTTCACCATAGACCTATTAGTCCGTAGTTAGTACCTAGATGACTCTCTCTCTCTCTCTCTTGTTCTTCAATACAATGATCATCACATCTTCGCTTTGATCCACATGATGTAATTCCTTTTGTGCGGTGCATTTGTTAGGATTTGATGAATTGTGGGTTTATGTTCAGATTAATCATGATGAAATTTGAGTATTCTCTTAATATTTGTATGATTCCTATGTGCATGATTATGATAGCTCCATAATTCTCTCCGATCTATTGAGATAGTTTGGCCAACAAGATCGATATTTCTTTTGTGAGAGAGGTGCATTGTAGTAGGTTCAACCTGGCGAATTTCTATATCCCAGCGATAGAAGGGAACGAGATGCGTCTTTGTGTTGCTGCTACTAAGGATAAAACGATGGAGTTTATTCGTATTGCTTGAGTTCAGTTTGTCTACATCATGTCATTGTTCCGCAAACAGGTCCACCATAGTAGTCATGTGCTTGGGTAAATGAGCTGGTGGTGGTGGCGAGGACGGCGCAACAGTCCGCCTACCTCTTCTGCGGACACCACCTCTCCATGTACCCTCTCCCTTCTTCCCTACCCGACCAGCACCTCTCCCAGTGGGCAATGCCGCCGACGAAGAAGCACCCTCTCGGGTGGTGTCGTCATACTGTATGCCAAGGCTCTACGGAGAGATAGGGGTGCAATGGAAGTACCACCCCTCGTGCGGGCCGCCGAAGAAGAACCCGTCGAGCGATTTTCACCCGCGCCCACCATCTTTCAACACCTGCTGACCTGCCATGATAAAGACTAAAAGAAATTAGTACAACATAATAAATTGAATAACTGACATGAATAATAATATGTACATATATAATTTAAGTTGGAAATCTTACAAACTAATAATCATCACCAATAAATGCATAATCATCATCACTATCATGCATGTCTTCATGAATGACGTGCTCATCGGGTTGAATGGCATGAAGTGGTGGAAGGCCTTTCTGTAATAGGTCAAGCATTGACAGGTCATCCACATCGATAACCTCTTCTAGTTCCAGCTCTCCTGGTTCCGGCTCCGGGGTAAAGTCGGATTCATTATCGCTGTCTACTTCCATGTTCTGGGTGAAGCACAACGGTTCTTGAAACATTTCTTGGAAAGACGTGTTTCTTGGAAGAATTCTCCATCATATGTGTCTGGATTAATGTGAGGTTCATAATCATGTTCATTTGGGGGAGGTGGTCTAACACGTGGCGGCACTTCAAAAACAACATACCAACCTTCCAGATTCTTATCAGTTCGACATGCCCACGATAGATAGGAAACTTGGGTCGCCTGTTGAGCCTTAATATAGACATCGGGAACATCTAAATGGGTGTTTGGATTGATTTCGACTAGTCCTATATGTTCATGAGTCCTTCTAGTCTCCTTCGGCTGGAACCAATAACATTTGAAGACTACGACGTTCGGTGGGTTTTCACTATAGAATTGAAGTTCATAAATTGCTTGAACTATTCCATAATACTTGATACAACCTTCGCCGATAGCAGAGACACAACAATTTGTAGATTTCTGGTCGGGCATAGATAGCTATTTGCCAAAGGTACAAAAGAGATACCCGTTGATATTGTATTTCTCAAATGAATGAACCTTATAGTCAAAACCATTAGCGACTTGTCTCAATTCGGCGTCCATAGACTCTGAATTAGCCTACAAGTTTAATAGGAAACTATTGTTGCATTAGCCGAAAGTTAGACCAAGAAATGAAATGGTCCATTATTGATAATTACCGTCTGTTTGAACCAAGAGATGAAACCGGGATAGCTACCTCCATGCTTTGCCAGAAGCTCATACTCTTCGACGGAATCATTTTGGATCACCGCTCCATCCGAGAATTTGGCGATGTATCGGCTGTATGAAATATCCGGGAATAAGAGCAGTTCAAAGAAATTAGAAGTTACGGAAAAATGTGCCGAGAACTTACTCGATGTACGGCCGCACTTCTGTTAGGTTGTTGAAGATATACAACGGAATGTTTCGCCATTCTTCGACATCCAACATTATTGGCTTCAAAGCATCGGCTGGTGCGAGCTTCCCTTTGAATAGGATGAGGTTGGATCCACCTTTTTTAGGATTTGCATCATTGTACCAAGGCTTCGGATTATGCAAATGATGATTTTTGGCTTCGTAGTGTGTTGTCACAAAGTTTGCCACCTCCTCGGTAATGAATGCCTCAGCCATCGATGCTTCAATTCTACGCTTATTTTTACATTTAGCTCGAAGCGTCTTCTGCATCCTCTCAGTTGCATAGCACCAACGATTTTGCATGGGCCCAGCCAATCTTGCCTCGGTCGGTAGATGTAAAATCAAATGTTGCATTGGATTAAAGAAGCCCGGCGGAAAGATTTTCTCTAACTTGCACAGCAACTCCGGTGCAAACTCCTCCATGTCATCTACCACGCCAGGCGACAATTCTTTCGCACAAAGAACACAGAATAAATAGCTCTGCTCCGCCAGTACTAGCCATTCATCCTCAGGAATGAAGCCACGTAACATCACCGACATTACCCGCTCAAGCCATATGTGCCAATCATGACTCTTGAGACCAAAGATTTTTATTTTTTCAAGAATCGCTCCCATCTTTAGATTCTCTGCATACCCATTGGGGAACATCAAGTGTATTTTGACCCACAAGATAATTTCCCTCATAGCTGGCCTTCCAAGATTGAACCAGGCCTTTGGTTTCGACCATTTCTGCTTTACTTTGCCTTCTCGCATGATTTGTAACGGTCAGTGACATGGTGTCTCTTGATCGACTCTAGCCTTAGTATTACCCATTGTCTTCCCATTTATGTCGAACAATGTACCAAAAATAGCCTCTCCGATATTCTTTTCAGTGTGCATCATGTCGATATTGTGTGGAAGAAGGAGGTCTTTGAAGTAAGGCAGATCCCGCAAGCATGGCTTGTGAGTCCAGGCGTGTTTTGAATTATACCCCTTGAAATACCCTGGACGCTCTGGATCAGGCTCGAGGGCATTTAACTGATCCTTGATCTATTGGCCTGTCAACGCAGGTGGTGCCAAGTTTTTGACAACTTTACCTTTGGTAAAGTTCTTCTTGTCTTTTCTGAACTGATGGTCAGGATCCAGGAACTGTCTATGCAAGTGAAAGCAAGAATAGTTCCGACCCTCCTGCAACCAATGAAACTGAAGAGCTGCCTTGCATGTGGGGCACGGGAACCTTCCATGCACACACCATCCAGAGAATAGCATATACGCCGGCGAGTCATGCATAGAGTACATGTACCACACATGCATTTTGAAGTTTTCTTTTCTAGCGACATCGTATGTCTTGACCCCATTATCCCAAGCTTCTTGCAATTCATCCTTAAGCGGCTGCATGTAGACATTCATATTCTTCCCCGGATAATTGGGCCCTAGAATTATCAACGCGAGAAATATGTTCTTTCTTTGCATAATCTACCTGGGGGGGGGGAGATTGAGTGGAATGACAAATACATGCCAACTACTGTATTGGGTTGCCGACATGCCGAGGGGATTAAAACCATCTGTGGCGATGCAGACTCGAAGATTCTTTGGATCTGCCGCTTTATCCTGATGCAATCCATCAAAATGTTTCCACGCTTCCCCATCCGATGTGTGTACCGCCATCTTATTCCCATCCGCATCTAGTTCGGTTCTTTTGCCCATTTTGTGCCATGTCATCTGTCTGGCTGTCTCTTCGACCATGAAAAAGACATTGAAGCCTTGGTATGATTGGCATGTATCGAAGAACACTAACTGCAATTTTGGTCTGCCTCTTCTCACCCATACCGTTGTCTACCACAAGAGACCTGCAAGACTCGCAATAGGAGACAATAGTCCAAGTGTGCATACTCCTTCCTAAATAAGACAAATCCTTTCTCACATGCATCTATCTTCTCATAGGGCATCTTAAGTACACGAAGTATTTTCTCCGACTGGTACAGGTTTGCAGGCATGACATGGCCTTTGGGTAGAAAGCATCCAAATAGTGTCATCATTGTGTCGTAGCATTCTCTTCCCAAGTTGAACTGAGCCTTCAGAGCCATTCCTTGTGAAATGGCATCCAACTCACAAAGCTCAGCGTGCTCGTGGAGAGGACGTTTTGAAGACTCCAACATTTCATAGAATGCCTTTGCAGATTCCTCCATCTCATCTTCCGAATCCTGAGCATCATCAAAGTATTGCACCATGTCTTCGATCCCGGTACCATGCTCGTCGATGCGACGATGAACCACCTCAGCTCTGGCGCGTTGTATAGACTCGCCATGAAATGTGCAAACCATATAATTAGGCTTAAAACCCCACCTCTGCAGGTGTTTAATCATTACAGCCTGTGTCCTCTTTTTACAGTTTTCGCATTCAGGACAAGGGCACCAGTTTGTTTCCTGGCCATTTGCAAATGCGGCTTTCACAAACTCCTTGGTTTTTAGAAACCATTCTTTCGTCATCTCTTTCTGACTAGGGTGACCGGTGTACATCCACGCACGATCACTCATCTTGCCTAGTTAGTAAACACACAAGAAATATATTTATATATAATTCAACATATATATTCATGAGTTAATCAAGTTCGCCAGTTTTATTACGTCCATGCAACCTACACGCTAATAGGTAAAGATAGGTCCTAATCCCACCCGAGTATGTGTAGATTGGGTTCGTTTTCCCATGCTCTGCTCCGTATCCAACGCAAAATTTTGGCCGCACCTCCCCAATGTTCTCCTGATACACGTCTCTGCAATAAACAGAGAGGATGTGTATCCGGAGAACAACAGGGAGGAACTGACGAAATTATGCATCGGATCCGGAACACAACATATGGGAAAACGAACCCAATCTACACATAGTCTGGCTGTCCATGGATAACGTTGGACAATTCGGAAGAATCACGGTTATAAATATATGCAAATGCATGCAGATTTGTAAATGTAACCCTTTCGAACGGGAGACACATACTAGTCACGTATACTGATAAATTAATTTAATTACCTATATCTAGCAAGTTTCATCCGAAGACCGACCCATGTCAAATGAAGGGGGGAGGAGGAGATGACATTTGACTCACCCATGAATGGAGGGGCGGAGCTCGTAGAACGGAGGTCTTCGCACAGTAGACCACACGGCGACGAGACAACTGTCACATGTAAATCCACCCGATCAACACAAATATTTTTTGTTCATTAATAAAATCAAAAAATATACGACCTGACACAAATATATAACCTATATAGATGTCATCTAGGGTTTCATAATAAAATATGTCATGTCGGGGTGTCGTCGAGATGTTGTGTCGGGGCGTCGTGTCGGGGTTTCCGGGCATCGTGTCGGGTGTCAGGGGTGTCTCGAGATGTCGTGTCAGTGTGACAACTACTGTTGCGAGATGTTGTAGTATCCTCGGAGCTGCAGTGGAATATCACCGGTGGCTCAAGGGGGTGGTCCCAACAGTAATGTTTCTACACCGACCTCATGGGGGTGGTTGCAGCAGCATCGTAGGGAGGACGGTCGTAGAAGAGGAGGGGGCGCTGGGAGGAGGCGGTGCGCTGGGAGGAAGGGGTCGGCGCGGTGGAGGAGGGGCGGCGCGGTGGTGAAGGAGGGGTTCGTGGGGAGGAGGTGGACGTGGCAGTGGAGGAGTGGGCGGTGGTGGCAGAGGGGGTGGTGGTGGAGAAGGGGCGAGCTTCAGCGGCGGTGGTGGAGGAGGAGGTCCCTTGTGGAGGAGGGGGCGTGGTGGAAGAGGGGGCGCAGGGAGGAGGATGGCGCAGCGGCGCTGGGAGGAGGAGGGTGCGATGACACAGGGAGGAGGAGGGCACAGCGGCGCAGGGATGTGGAGGGCGCGACAGTAGTGGTGGTTTTGGGTTTGAGAGAGAGGGTGGGTGGGGCGCGACGACCGTTAGGGGAGAGAGGCGCGTGGGGGTGGGGGCGACGGGCGTTAGGGCGCATCCTCTTTGTCGTCTGCCCCCCGAGAGCACGGAGGAGAAAAGGAGATGGCAAAGAGAGAGGCCGTTAGGGGGGAGAGGGGGGTGCGGGATGGGCCGCCCGTGCTCTTTGTCGTCGGCCTAAATGCTCTTTGCCATCAGCTGGCGGACGGCAAAGAGCTCGCTCTTTGCCATCTGGTTTTTGGTATTTGATGGCAAAGAGGGTCTTTGCCATCAGCTAGTAGATGGCAAAATCTCTGATTCCACTAGTGATATTGAGATTTCATACACTTATAGCTCTTACTGCATCCGTTGCATGCCAATCGCTACTCCTCGCATTGATATCTATTGATGTGCATCTCCATAGCCCGTTGATACGCCGAGTTGATGCGACACTTTATTCTCCACTTTTACCCCTTTGAAACCTACCACCATATTCTGTTCTACCTTTATGCTATATCCATGGTTCATGCTCATGTATTGAGTGAGTAATAAAAATATGAAGCGCATTAAAAAGTACAATCCAATTGCTTGATTTGACATCGGGGTGCTCATAATTTATACCTTATGCTAGGAAGACCAAGCCTGACAAGCTATATGATTTTGTGAGGATAGCTTTCTTTAGCTTTGATATTCTGAAAGACACGATTGTTTGTTGGGATACCTCAGTATTAATGTCTTTTTGTCAAATGATAGACTATTTTCTTGAATCACTTGTATCTTAATATTCATGCCATGATTAGATATATGATCAAGATTATGCTAGGTAGCATTCCACATAAAAAAATATATTTTTTATCATTTCCCTACTCAAGGACGAGAAGGAATTAAGCTTAGGGATGCTCATACGTCTCCGTTGTATATATATTTTTTTATTGTTCCTCACCAATATTTTACAACTTTCACATATTTTTTGCAACATTTTGTATGATTTATCGGAATAACATATTGATCCAGTGCATAGTGCTAGTTCCTGTTTGTTGCATGTTTTTTGTTTCACGAAATATCCATATAAACAAACTCCAAATGCGATAAAATTTACAGAGAATTATTTTGGAATATATGTGACTTTTGGGAGGTGGAATCAACATAAACGGAGACCCACGGCCTCCACTACCCACCAGGGCGTGGCATACACCCCCTGGCGTCCCTGCCCTCTAGTGGCCACACTGTGAGTCAGCTCGCGCTCTTCTTCACGCGCAAGAAAGATAATTTAGGGAAAAAAATCATGTAATAATTTCAGCCTGTTCGGAGTTACGTATCTCCGGGAATTTAAGAAACGGTGAAGGGCCAGAAAACAGGAACGTGAAACGGAAGGGAACAGAGAGGGAGATCCAATCTCGGAGGGGATCCTGCCCCTCCACCGCCATGGAGGCCATCGACTAGAGGTCGAATTCCCCTCCCATCTAGGGGGAGGCCAAGTAATAATAAGAAAGAGGGGGCTCTCTCCCCCTCTCTCTCGGTGGCGCCGGAGTGCCACCGAGGCAAGGAGCGTGCGTGCGATCTACATCAACGATCATGCCACCATCTACACCAACTCCCCCTCCCCCGATATGCAGCGGTGTAACAACTCTTTTTTCATGCTGTAAATCTCTACTTAAACATGGTTCTCAACACTACATACTATTTCCCAATATGTGGCTATCTTATGATGTTTGAGTAGATCTATTTTGTTCTACGAGTTAATTGTGATATGATGTTATTGATATGAGTTGTGTTTGTTGATATGGTGTTGTCCTAAGGTGACTTCCATGAGTCGCACACGTGAAGGATACACGCTGGAGGGTTTGCAATATGTTCATGATTCGCTTATAGTGGGTGGCGAGAGCGACAGAAACTTACAACCGAGTAACAGAGTTGTGCACGTATGGGAGTAAAGAGGACTTTTTGTTTAATGCTATGGTTCGGTTTACCTTAATGATATCTAGTAGGTGCGGATGCTTGCTAGAGGTCCAAACGTAAGTGCATATGAGCCAAGTACGAAAAGTGTGTTAGTGTATGCCTCTCCCTCATTGCACATGAGAAGTATCGATCATGTCATATTCAATTGACTATGGACAATCTTTTTCTTTTGTTACACAAAAAGCTTTCCACTAAACAACTCCTAACTTCTATTTCCACACTCTTTATTTTCTTGCAAAATAACACCTATATTTTATTTACTTGTTCTTTTTTATCTTGCAAACCTATCTATTACACCTACTAAGTACTTCTAGTTTATTCTTGTTTTAGGTAAAGCAAACGTTAATCATGCGTAGAGTTGTATCGGTGGTCGATAGAATTTGAGGGAATATTTGTTCTACCTTTAGCTCCTCGTTGGGTTTGACACTTTTATTTATCGAAAAGGTCTACAAATGATTCCCTATAATTGTGGGTTTTCCTATCGCTCCTTGGCAACCATAGCATCTCAGTATAAGGATCATAGTTTCAAAGGTAGAATTGGAAAATCAAACTCCAATCGATGGTGTCTTCATCACATCTCCTCCTTTTTTTACCCATTGTAGGCAATCATCACCATACGCCAGGTTTGATTTTCTGGTGGATTTTTGGGCTTGTTTGCTCTACTTATGTCATTTTAGTATTTATGGGGCATTTAGAGAATATAAATCAAATCCCAACCGCAACTACGTGTGTTGACGAGAGGGATACGGACTGTTGTTCGATCTTGGTGCAGTCGTATGGTCCGTATGGTTTGCGTTTTAACCAATCAGAACGGACGACTCACTTTGTGCGCATTACGTGTCATTGGCCATAGTTTGGGAAGCACGTGGATTTGATGAATGAACCATGTACTATCTGTTTATGCACAAAAATCATATTTTCATTTCAAGTGAACACGTTATTTCATCATTTTGTCTTGAATTATTTTAATCGGCACACAATCACATTTTAACCACTCTATTGATTTTTCGTTACATTTCATGACTCGTTTGCTAAGTTTAAGACATTCTATCACCAACGTATGGCTTATTAGTAATTTAATTGGAGGAAATGCAAATGTATTTCGAAAATCATGAAAATGGGTATCTGTCGGGGAAATGACACCTATCGGAACCTCCAAGGATCCCTTGATCGTTGAACGGGGAGAGGGTTGGCGCCAAGAGCAGAGCTAGCGATCAGCACCGTGAACGTTTTTACCCAGGTTCGGGCCGCTTAGTGCGTAAAACCCTACTCCTGCTTTGTTTGTTGTATTAGGTGCTTACTGTAGGACTACTTGCTACAGTGATTGCCTTATGGCCAATACCCGAAGTGTCTAACCCCTAAGAACTGAGCGTTGGGCCTCCTTTTATAGGCAAAGGGGTCACCAACAGTGCTCAAGAAAGGGTTCACGATCTGCGCAGTGAACAGGGTTCAACATTCTCTACCTTCCGCGGTGTCAGGGGCAGTAAGTGCCTTGCCAGTCTCCTGACCGGCATCAGGATGGTATCAACACGTACCCAGGTGTTTTGACACCTGGGTGTTGTGCTGGCACATGAGGGATGCACTGGCGCTATGGTAGTCTGTGGCACTGTGACAGGAGGGGACACCTGGCAGCGAATGGGGCTTGTTGGGCTGGTGTCCGCGCTAGTGGCCTAGTCTACCTTCCCGGTACGGAAAGCCAGTCGGGGCCTTGTCTATCTTCCCGGCAAGGATAGCTTGTTAGGGACTTGTCTATCTTCTCGGCAAGGAGTACTTGCTGGGGCCTTGAAGGCTTTTCCCAGCATGGAAGGCTTGCTGGGGCGTTGGACGTCTTCCCGACAAGAAGGGATTGCCGGGGCCTTGGATGTCTTCCCGGCAAGAGGGGCTTGCAGGGGCCTTGGAGCTCGGGCTTACTACTCACTCCTTTGGAGGGGTGTGTCCTTGGTGAATTTGGAGGTTAGTCTTCCTGCCAGCCTTCGTCAAACCTTGTTGTCAAAGGGGTTGCCGGCGCCCGTGCACAAGTCTGGGGCACAGGAGACCCCAGTCTTCAGTGCATAGACAGGAGCCCCCGGGCCTAGGCCATAAACTCATGAGAGGCGTCGTTGGGCCAGGCCTAAAGTGATGCACTGGCCTCCGTGACAAGGTATCTTGCGGTTTGGAGCCGTTGGCTGTGGTCTTTCCCCATGTCTCGCATCGGACGCACAAAGTGGAGAGGCGTGCGCACAGTGGCCATCCCCCCTCCCGAAACTCTTCCGCCACGCGCGAGGCATGCGAAGTAACGGTCGGGAAAGTGGTGATTGTGGCCTTAAAAGTTGCAGCGATTGCAGGGCCCGCCCCTGCATGCATTGGTGCAGCAGGGCAGCTCCCTATTCGCCCGTGATCATGGGTGATTGGGCAAGAGGCGTGGCAGTTTCTGGAGTGAGGAGGGCTAGCCCCCGCGCCTCACCCTATAAATTAGGGGGTTTGCGAGGGGGTTTTGCACATCCATCCAACTCCTGAAACGCACAGCAGCCCCAACCCTTTCTGCAGTATCTTCTTTAGCTTCAGGCGGCGCTTGCCCCTAATCATGGTTAGGGGGCGAGGGCGGCCGCCATCAGCCGCCAGAGCGGCGAGAGGATCCCATTCGGATCATGCCACAGCTTCAGGACCTGCAACCGCGGAGGACGGCCCGAGCGCCCGAGGTGGCGGAGCGGCGAGGGGCCGCGGTCGTCGCGAAGGCCGTGGCCGAGGAGGGCGGGATGCCACTCCAACACTCCCACCTTGTCCCCAGTGTCACTTTCTCCTTCATGCGGTGGGCACTCGGATGGGACGGCGCTGGAGTTCATTGTGGAGCGGCGCGGCGTGCTTCGCGGCCATATGCACCTCCCTCGCCCCTTCGGCGGGGCAATGGAAGCCGTCAAGCCTCGTGTCTTGTGGCTGCCGACGTACGACTGATCTCACTGTGCCATGCAGGTAAACGTGGAGTACGCGAAACGCCGCTCCATGTTGCTCGGGAGTGGCTGGAAGGCGTTCGCCCGCGCCTACAGTCTCGAGGATGCGCATGTCCTCCGCTTCAAGCTGGTGGAGGATGATATGCTATCCGCCAAGTTCTATGGGCGCTCAGGTGTATGTCTTGGCTGTTGCGAAGAGAGCTCGAGTGGCACCGATTGTCCCTCCTTGAGCGATAGCGACGAGGAGGCAGTGGTGGTGGCGACGCTCGCGGTGGGTTAGGATCTCGGGGTGTCAAGCCAGAGCGCGACACGCGAAGCTCTAACTGACTGCCGACCGCACCACTAGGGCCACCTCACGCCTTTCCCCCGCCCGACGGGGTTTTCTTGCTGGAGCCGGCATCGACACCTCGTCTTTTAGGAGGAGGCGCGCTCGTGGGTTCCGGCTTCTTCATCCCTTCCGGTCGCTCTGTCCTCCGGCCCCATTTTCCTATGCGTAGTGCTGGTCTAGGAGGAGCCAGCCTGGGTTGCACCGGGGGCCTCGCCACTTTTTGTCTTCTTGAACTTCTGTCCGGCAAGCATTGTCCCTCGCCAAAGACACTATCATAGGTTAGAGTAGTAAAAATCATCATGTAATATGTCTGAGTTTGCCTCAAACAAATGAATGAAATATTGTTTCCCTTTTATCTGATCCTTCTTTTTGTATGATACACCCCTTGTGTTTTTTTGGAAGCTTGCCGGCTTGACTCGTCCTGCCGCTAGTCCTTTGAGGAACAGATCCTTAGCAGTTCCTCGGAGGGGTCATTATCGACAAGACTCATTGCCGCACTCAGTGCAACCGTTAAATTGTCGAGCGCGGCTCGAGGCGAAATAAGGTGATGCGTAGCCGCTTGGTTTGTTGAGCAAGTTTGAAATAGTGTGAAGGCGCACTGTGGCTGATCAGGTCATTGAACGAGTTCGAAGCAGAACCAAGGTGCACTGATCCTAGCAAGGTTCCTTCTGCACGCATGTTTCTCAAACAAAAATTGGGATTCCTATAAGGGAAACAACCTATCTACTCAAAAATCTCATCTAGAGTTTTTGTCACTAATCTGTCGTGCCGCGACACTTCTTTGTGCGACGTCTGAATCTTTTGGCGGGGCCTCAGATCCCCGTCAAGACGGATGTTACACCCCCTCGGCAACCTCCTTGCAGTCAAGGTTTTTTGCCGGTATTATTTGACCATCGCGTGGGAAAGGGGTTTGCCGGGGTGTAACTCCTTTTTGTCTTTTTGGCCAGGCCCTACTGGCAGAGCCCCCGAGCGCATCTTTGGCGGCGACGCGACACTTCTAGGGGAGAAAACGTTGTTGATGGAGTGCGTGCCGGGGCTTCTTGACCTGTTGGCGCATCCTTGATGGCTATGCATCACTCCGCAGAGGTGCGTCCGCCGGAGTATGCATCGGGGGCCTTGCCGAAGACCCTAGGAACACCCTCGACAACAACGTACTGTCCTGGAGCGACGCATTAGCCTGATGGCGTTGAACTTGGGGTCTCCGCTTCCTTGGCCTACGCTAGCGCAGTAGCGCGCCCGTGCATGCGCTAGGAGGCCATAGCAGAGTGGAGCAACCATCGTTGTGTCCCGCTTCGGGGAACTGCAGCGGGGCGCTCAACTCCTAAAAATCTGTCGCACTTGCTCAGATTAGCGCTAATGCACACATCCCCCTACCTGGCGCGCCAAAGATGTCGCGGGAAATGGCGCCGACCAGGGGACCTCCAAGGATCCCTTGGTCGTTCAGCGGGGAGAGGGGTGGAGCCAAGAGCAGAGCTAGCGATCAACATCGGGAACATTTATTACCCAGGTTTGGACCGCTTAGTGCGTAAAGCCCTACTCCTGCTTTGTTTGTTGTATTAGGTGCTTACTGTAGGATTACTTGCTACAGTGATTCCCTGTTGGCCAATGCCCGAAGTGTTGAACCCCTTAGATCTGAGCCTTGCGCCTCCTTTTATAGGCAAAGGGGTCAACAACGGTGCTCAACAGAGCGTTCACGATCTGCACAGTGAACAAGGTTTACCGCTCTCTACCTACTGCGGTGTCAGGGGTAGTAAATTCCTTGCCAGTCTCCTGACCCGCATCAGGATGGTATCGACACATACCCAGGTGTTTTGACACCTGGGTGTTGTGTTGGCGCATGAGGGATGCTGGCGCTATGGTAGTCGGTGGCACTATGGCAGGAGGGGACACCTGGCGGAGAATGGGGCTTGTCGGGCTGGTGTCCTCGCCAGTCGCCTAGTCTACCTTCCCGGCAAGGAAATCTTGTCGGTGCCTTGTCTATCTTCCCAACAAGGAAAGCTTGCCCGGGCCTTGTCTATCTTCCTGGCAAGGAGGACTTGTCGGGGCCTTGAATGATTTTCCCAACCAGGAAGGCTTGCTGGGGCGTTGGATGTCTTCCCGGCAAGAAAGGCTTGTCAGGGCCTTGGATGTCTTCCAGGCAAGAGGGGCTTGCTGGGGACTTGGAGCTCGGGCTTATTCCTCACACCCTTTTAGGGGTGTGTCCTTGGTGAATTTGGAGGTTAGTCTTCCTGCCAGCCTTCGTCGTGCCTTGTCATCAAAGGGTTGCCGGTGCCCGTGCACAAGTCTGGGGCACAGGAGACCCAAGTCTTCAGTGCACCGATAGTATCACCCTGCATGATGTGAAACAATTGGTAATGTCACGCGGAATTTGTGATGGCCTCCCTTTTGGAAACTAAGGCATCTCACAAGAAGGATCATAGTTTCCAAAAGTAGAGTTGGCATTTAGGACTCCAATCTGTATCGACCTCATCGTTTTGCCTTGACTTTTCCCATGGTACATTGTCACACATTGTGTTTGTACCACTTTTACACACTATAATTTTATAAAATTTATAACCAATTAAACCTAATTGTGTGCTTGTTATGATTGAATTGGTTGCTATATGCTTATTTGCCTATTTGGGTTTTTATTCACAAAACTTCTCCCTTCTCTCAAAACTCATCTTCTTGCTCCAAATCCTTGCCGATGATCATGCAATGTGTATATGACTCAAAACTAATTTTGTAAAATATTATTTAGACCATAAATATTTTCTTTAATTTATGTTTTTAAAACCCGTGAATTGAGATTTGTATTGCAAGTCCTCAAATTAGGGTAGATGGTTTGCCCCAAAGATTTGTTTGGATCCTATTATCAAAAATACTTCCCAAAACCACAAAATACTATTTTAAAAGTTATTCTCCTATTTTATTTAAATTCCTTTTTTCTAAGGCCAGAAATGGTATTTTATAGGGAAAAATTAATTTTATGCTTTCAAAATATTTGAGAAAATTTAGGGAAACTAAGTGAACATATATTTTCCATATATAAGAGTTTCAACACGTGGTCATGTTCAAATTATTGGACAAAACCCCTCAAAACCCTTTCTACCTATTTCAAGCTTTTGAAATATTTCCATAGGAAATAATATATTGCTTTGCATGATAATGTAGCTGACATAGTATTTGTGGCTCAGTCGTCGTTCATCATTACCTACATATTATGCTAGATCATTGCACCTCCTATTACACTTCTAGAGGAATTCATATAGAGTCATCTTGTGCAGTAGTTTTTCATATCGAGTTGTAAGTGAATAAAAGTGCGATGATCATCATTATTAGGGACTTTTCCAGTGAAGAAATGATGATGGAGACTATCATTTCCCCACAAGCCAGGATGAGAGTCTGGAGGAATAATAAAAGAAAAAAGAGAAAGAGAAAAGGAGAAAAAGAAAAAAGCAAAAAGCAAAAAAATAAATTAAAGGGAGAAAAATAAAAAGGAAAAATGAAAATGAGAGAAAATAGAGAAGGGGCAGTGCTACTACCTTTTTCCACACTTGTGCTTTGTCTGAGCACCATGTTCTTGATATAGAGAGTCTCCTGAGTTGTCATTTTTCATATGCTAGTGGAAATATGTTGTTATAGAACTTGGCTTGTATATTCCAATGACGGGCTTACTGAAATGCCCAAGATCTTCATGAGCAAGCAAGTTGGATGCACACCCACTTAGCTTCCGTTGATCTTTCATGCACTTATAGCTCTAGTGCATCTCTTTCATGGCAATCCCTACTCCTCGCATTGATATTGATTGACGGACATCTCCATAGCCCATTGGTCCGCCTAGTTGATGCAAGACTTTCTTTCCAATCTGACTCCTTTTGATCTCTACAACCATATTCTATTCCACCAATATATGCCATATCCATGGTTCACGCTCATGTATTGAGTGAGGTTGGGAATGTTGAAGCGTGTTAGAAGTACGATCCAATCGCTGACTTGACACTGAGGTGCTCATGATTTATAGGATGCTGCGAAGACGGTGTGATGCCATGCTAATATGATACAATGAGTGGGGAATAACATTCTTTAAGGATTGTATATTTCAAATGTGAATAATTTGATTTCTATGTTTATGGATATTATTATGTTGATATCAATTAGTTCATCGTTTCCCAAGATCATACCTAAAAGGGATTACATGTTGGGTAGCATGTCACATCAAAATTATATTTTATCATTTACCTACACGAGGACGAGCAGGAATTAAGCTTGTGGATGTTGATACATCTCCAACATACCGATACTTTTTTTATTGTTCAATGCTATTATATTATTAATCTTAGATGATTTATATGCAATTGTGTGCTATTTTATATCATTTTTGGGAACTAACTAATTAACCTAGTGCCAAGTGCCACTTGTTTTTTTCCTTATTTTTGGTTTTCCGGGAAATGAGTACCACACGAAGTCCAAACGCTACGAAATTTTTTGATGATTTTTGTCTGGACAGAAGAGGAGCTGGAACCTTCGGAAGGAAACCATAATACACATGAGGAGGTGGCATGGCAATAGGGCGAGCTTATGGGGGTAGGTGCACCCTCATGCCTTGTTGGCCCCTCGTGGCTCCATCTAGCATAATTACACCTCCATAAATTTGCTATAATCGGGTGATCAACACAGATTCACCCGAAACACTTTTACTGCCACCCCAAGTTTTTGTTCCGACAGGAGGCCATCTGAAGACCTTTTTCACTGCCCTATCAAATGGAGAATTGATCACGGAGGTTATCTGCATCAACCTTGTAGCCTCCATGATGATCTATGAGTAGTCCACCACAAACCGAAGGGGTCATAAAAGTACCTAGATGGCTTCTTCTCTTTCTTTGATCTTCAATACAAAGTTCACCACAATTCACGCGCTGATCTATCCAATGTAATCCTCTTTTTTTGGTGTGTTTGTTGGGATCTGATGAATGGGTTCATGATCAGATTATTCATGAATATTAATTGAGTCCTCTTTAAATTCTTTTATGCAAGATTGTTATAGCTTCTTGTTTCTCTCTAATCTATCGGTTTGGTTTGCCAACTAGATTGATTTATCTTCATTGGGAATGGTGTTTCGTGATGGGTTGAATCCTCTGTTGGTCTATCCAAGTGACAAAAAGAGACATGCCACATAATTTATTGGTGCCATTATGGATATAACGACGGGGTCTGAACATATTGCTTGTCTTACTTTTTCTACATCATGTTACCTTGCTCCAAGTATTACTCTATTTCATACTTAATATTCTAGATGCATGCTCGATAGTGGTCGATGAATGGAGTAACAGTAATAGATGCAGGGAGGAGTCAGTCTACTTGTTTATGGACGTGATGACTATATACATGATCATTGCCGTGAATAACATGTCATAACTCTGTGCTATTCTGTCAATTGGCCAACAATATTTTGTTTCACATTGTATGCTATGTTAGAGAGAGAAGCCTCTAGCAAAAACATTGGCTCGAGTCTACTTAAACATATTTACTAAAACTCCAAAAATACTTTGCTACAATTTATTTACTATTATTTTTTTATTTCTATTATCTATCTACCAGTACTTAATCCTTGCAAGTAACGAGTTCAAGGGGCTTGACAACCCTCTTGCCCTTGTTGGGTCCAAGTTTTGGTTCTGTGTGTAGGTGCTACTAAAGGAGGTTTGCATGATTCTACTTTTGGTTTGATAAAATTGGTTCTCATTGAAGGAAATACTTATCGCTGCCGTGTTTCATTTCCCACCTCTTCGGGGAAAATTCTAACGCAATTTATAAGTAGCACTTTGTCGAGCTTGACCAACTGACGAGTGATACGTCCATATTGCACCATGTTTTCACGTTGATATTTATCGCTTTTTGGTATGTTATTTCACTTCACGGTACAATACTTATGCCTTTTCTCTCTTATTTTGCAAGGTTTACATGAAGAGGGAGAATGCCGGCAGCTGGAATTCTGGCCTGAAAATGGAGCAAGTTTGAGATACCTATTCTGCCCAACTCCAAACGCCGTAAAAATCAACGAGGATTTTTTTCGGGATTTACAAAAAATACTAGGCCGAAGAAGTGCCAGAGGGGTGCCAGCAGGTGGCCACAAGCCTGCTAGGCGTGGCCACCCTCCCTGGCCACGCCTAGGGGCTTGTGGGCACCCAGCTGGCCCTCTGGCTCCCCCCTTTTTCTACAAGAAGGGTTTCGTCCGGAAAAAAATCAGGAGAAGGCCTTTCGGAGGATTCGCTGCCGCCACGAGGCGGAACTTGAGCAGAACCAATCTAGAGCTCCGACAGGACGATCCTGCCGGAGAAACTTCCCTCCCGGAGGGGGAAATCGTCTCCATCGTCATCACCAACACTCCTCTCATCGGAGGGGACTCAGCACCATCAACATCTTCATTAGCACCATCTCATCTCCAAACCCTAGTTCATCTTTTGTAACCAATCTCCGTCTCGTGACTCCGATTGGTACTTGTAAGGTTGCTAGTAGTGTTAATTAGTCTTTGTAGTTGATGCTAGTTGGATTACTTGGTGGAAGAGTTTATGTTCAGATCCTTGATGCTACTCATTAACTCTCTCGACATGAATATGATTATGCTTTGTGAGTAGTTACTTTTGTTCCTGAGAACATGGGATAAGTCATGCTAATAGTAGTCATGTGAATTTGGTATTCGTTCGATATTTTGATGTGTTGTATGTTGTTTTTCCTCTAGTGGTGTTATGTGAATGTCGACTACATAACACTTCACCATTTTTTGGGCCTAGAGGAAGGCATTGGGTAGTAGTAAGTAGATGATGGGTTTCTAGAGTGATAGAAGCTTAAACCCTAGTTTATGCGTTGCTTCGTAAGGGGCTGATTTGGATCCACTAGTTTAATGCTATGGTTAGACTTTCTCTTAATTATTCTTTCGTAGTTGCGGATGCTTGCGAGAGGGGTTAATCATAAGTGGGATGCTTGTCCAAGTAAGGGCAGTACCCAAGCGCCGGTCCACCCACATATCAAACTATCAAAGTAACGAACGCGAGTCATATGAACATGATGAAAACTAGCATGACAGAAATTCCCGTGTGTCCTCGGGAGCGTTTTTCCGACTATAAGACTTTGTCCAGGCTTGTCCCTTGCTACAAAAGGGATTGGGACACTTTTCTGCACCGTCGTTACTTTTGTTACTTGCTACTTGCTGCGGATCATCTCACCACACAACTACTTGTTACCGATAAATTCAGTGCTTGCAGATATTACCTTGCTGAAAACCACTTGTCAGATCCTTCTGCTCCTCTTTGGGTTCGACACTCTTACTTATTGAAAGGACTACGTTAGATCCCCTATACTTGTGGGTCATCAAGACTCTTTTCTGGCGCTGTTGCCAGGGAGTGAAATTTATTGTCACTTGTCATTTGGTAAGTGGAAATTGGTAAGGAAACATTCATATAGTGTGCTGAAATTTATTGTCACTTGTCACTATGGAAACTAATCCTTTGAGGGGCTTGTTCGGGGTATCTTCACCTCGAACGGAAGCACAAATAGTTGCTCCTCAACCTTCTGCACCTACCGAAAATATTTTCTTTGAATTTCCTTCGGGTATGCTTGAGAAACTGCTGGCTAATCCTTTTAGAGGAGATGGAACATCACATCCAGACTTGCATCTAATCTATGTAGATGAAGTTTGTGGTTTATCTAAGTTGCAGGTTTGCCCGAGGATGAGGTCAAGAAGAAGGTATTTCCTTTATCTTTGAAGGATAAGGCGTTGACATGGTATAGGATATGTGATGATACTGGATCATGGGACTACAATCGGTTGAAATTGGAATTTCATCAAGAGTTTTATCCTATGCATTTAGTACATCGTGATCGGAATTATATTTATATTTTTTGGCCTCGTGACAGAGAAAGCATCGCTCAAGCTTGGGGAGGCTTAAATCAATGTTATATTCATGCCCCAATCATGAGCTCTCGAGAGAAATTTTCATTCAGAACTTCCATGCTCGGCTTTCTCATGATGATCGCACCATGCTTGACACTTCTTGTACCGGTTCTTTTATGAAGAGAGATATTGACTTCAAATGGAATTTATTGGAGAGAATTAAAAGCAACTCTGAAGATTGGGAGCTTGAAGAAGGTAAGGAGTCAGGTATGAATTTCAAGTTTGATTGCGTTAAATCCTTTGTTGAAACAAATACTTTTTGTGACTTTAGCGCTAAGTATGGACTTGACTATGAGATAGTAGCTTCATTGTGTGAATAATTTGCTGCTCATATTGATCTCCCAAAGAGAAGTTGTTTAAATGTCATCCTCCTTTAGAAGTCAATGTAGTTAAACCCAATCCAGTTGAAGAGAGAGTCATTGCCTATAATGATCCTATTGTTCCCAGTGCTTACATTGAGAAACCACATTTCCCTGTTAGGATAAAGGATCATTCCAAAGCTTCAACTGTGACACGTAGAGGCTACATTAGAACACCTACACCCCTTGAGAAAATTAGAGTTGAACCTAGCATTGCTATCATCAAAGATCTTTTGTTCAATGATGTTGAGGGACATAATATTCACTTCTGTGAAGATGCTGCTAGAATTGCTAAACCTCACGCTAGAGACAAACATAGGCCTGCTGTTGGCACACCTGTTGTTTTTGTTAAGATAGGAGATTATTGCTATCATGATTTATGTGACGTGGGTGCTAGTGTTAGTTCAATACCTCAATCCTTATATGATGAAATAAAAGACGAGATTGCACCTATTGAGATAGAGCCTATTGATGTCACTATTCAGCTTGCCAATAGAGATACTATCTACCATGTGGGAATTGTTAGGGATGTTGAAGTCCTGTGTGGTAAAACGAAGTATCCTGCTGATTTCCTCGTTCTTGCTACCGCTCAAGATAGCTTTTGTCCCATCATATTTGGCAGACCCTTCCTCAATACCGTCAATGCTCATATTGATTGTGAGAAGCAAACTGTCACTGTTGGCTTTGAAGGTGTGTCACATGAGTTCAATTTCTCCAAGTTTGGTAGACAACATCATGAAAAAGAGTTGCCTAGTAAGGACGAAAGTATTGCCTTAGCTTCTATTGCAGTGCCTCCTACTGATCCCTTAGAGCAATACTTGCTTGAGCATGAAAATGATATGCATATGGATGAAAGGGATGAAATAGATAGAGTGGTCTTAGAACAATAACCTATTCTTAAGAATAACTTGCTTGTTGAACTGCTTGGGGATCCACCCCCACCAAAGGGTGATCCTGTGTTCGAACTTAAGCAGTTGATAGATACTCTTAAGTATGCTTATCTTGATAAAAAGAGATATATCATGTCATTATTAGTGCTAGCCTCTCAGAGCATGAAGAAAAGAAGTTACTAAAAACTCTATGGAAGCACCGTGCTGCTATTGGATATACTCTTGATGATCTTAAGGGCATTAGTCGCACTCTATGCCAGCACAAGATTAAAACCGATCCTGATTCCTAACCAGTTGATGATCATCAAAGGAGATTAAATCCTAAGATGAAAGAAGTAGTAAGAAAAGAAATACTAAAGCTCCTGGAAGCAGGTATTATCTATCCTGTTGCTCATAGTGATTGGGTAAGTCCGGTGCATTGCGTACCTAAAAAGGGAGGCATTACCGTTGTCCCTAATGATAAGGATGAATTGATCCCATAGAGGATTATCACTAGCTATAGGATGGTGATCGATTTTAGGAAATTGAATAAAGCCACTAGGAGAGATCATTACCCTTTGCCTTTTATCGACCAAATGCTAGAAAGACTGTCTAAACACACACACTTCTGCTTCCTAGACGGTTATTCTGGTTTCTCCCAAATACTAGTTGCACAATCTGATCAGGAGAAAACCACTTTCACCTACCCTTTCGGTACCTTTGCTTATAGACGTATGCCTTTTGGCTTATGTAATGCACCTGCCACCTTTCAAAGATGTATGATGGCTATATTCTCTGACTTTTGTGAAAAGATTGTTGAGGTTTTCATGGATGACTTCTCCGTTGACGGGTCTTCTTTTGATGATTGCCTCAGCAACCTTGATCGAGTCTTGTAGAGATGTAAAGACACCAATCTTGTCTTGAATTGGGAGAAGTGCCCCTCTATGGTTAATGAAGGCATCGTCTTAGGACATAAAATTTCTGAAAGAGGTATTGAAGTCGATAAGGCTAAGGTTGATGCAATCGAGAAAATGCCATACCCCACAGATATCAAAGGTATAAGAAGTTTACTTGGTCATGCTGGTTTCTATAGAAGGTTCATTAAAGACTTCTCTAAGATTTCTAGGCCTCTTACCAATCTCTTGCAAAAGGATATTCCTTTTGTTTTTGACGATGATTGTGAGGAAGCCTTCGAAATACTTAAGAAGCCTTTGATAACTGCACCTATTGTTCAACCACCTGATTGGAACTTACCTTTTGAAATCATGTGTGATGCTAGTGATTATGCTGTTGGTGTTGTTCTTGGGCAAAGAGTTGATAAGAATTTGAATGTTATTCACTATGCTAGTAAAACTCTAGACAGTGCCCAAAGAAACTATGCTACTACGGAAAAGGAATTTCTAGCAGTCGTGTTTGCATGTGAAAAGTTCAGGTCTTACATAGTTGATTCCAAAGTCACTATTCACACTGATCACACTGCTATTAAGTACCTCATGGAGAAGAAAGACGCTAAACCTAGACTTATCAGATGGGTTCTCTTGCTACAAGAATTTGATTTGCATGTTGTTGACAGGAAGGGTGCTGATAACCTAGTAGAAGATAACTAGTCTAGGTTGGAGAACGTTCTTGATGACCCAGAACCTATTGATGATAGCTTTCCCGATGAGCAATTGAATGTCATCAATACTTCATGTAGTGCATCGTGGTATGCTGATTATGCAAACTATATCGTTGCCAAATATATACCACCTAGTTTCACATACCAGCAAAAGAAGAAATTCTTCTTTGACTTGAGACATTACTTTTGGGATGATCCTCACCTTTATAAGGAAGGAGTAGATGGTGTTATTAGACGTTGTGTACCTGAACATGAAGAGGGACAGATCCTATAGAAGTGTCACTCCGAGGCCTACGGAGGACACCATGCGGTAGATAGAACTGCACACAAGGTATTGCAACCAGGTTTCTATTGGCCCACTCTCTTCAAGGATGCCCGTAAGTTTGTCTTGTCTTGTGACGAATGTCAAAGAATAGATAATATTATAAACGTCAGGAAATGCCTATGAACTATTCACTTGTCATTGAACCATTTGATGTCTGGGGCTTTGATTATATGGGACCTTTTCCAAAATCCAACTGATATACTCATATCCTAGTTGCTGTTGATTACGTCACTAAGTGGGTAGAAGCTATGCCCACTAGTAGTGCTGATCACAACACCTCTATCAGGATGCTTAAAGAAGTTATTTTCCCTAGATTTGGAGTCCCTAGATATCTAATGACCGATGGTGGTTCACACTTAATTCATGGTGCTTTCTATAAAACGCTTGCTAAGTACGATGTCAACCATAGAATTGCGTCTCCCTATCACCCTTAGTCCAGTGGTCAAGTAGAGCTAAGCAATACAGAGATTAAACTGATTCTGCAAAAGACTGTCAATAGGTCTAGAAAGAATTGGTCTAAGAAGCTCAATGATGCACTGTGAGCTTATAGAACTGCCTATAAAAATCCCGTGGGCATGTCTTCGTACAAAATGGTGTACGGAAAAACATGTCATTTACTTCTTGAGCTAGAGCATAAAGCCTATTGGGCAATCAAAGAGCACAACCTTGATTTCAAACTTGCTGGTGAGAAGAGGTTAGCTCGCTTGATAGGTTGATATTAGCTCGCTTGATGAATGGAGAACTTAGGCATATGAGAATGCCGAGTTGTTCAAAGAAAAGGTGAAGAGGTGGCATGATAAGAGGATACAAAAGCGTGAGTTCAATGTAGGTGATTATGTCTTCTATATAATTCTCGTTTAAGATTCTTTGCAGGCAAGCTTCTCTCTAAATGGGAAGGTCCCTATATTGTGGAGGAAGTATATTGTTGCGGTGCTATCAAGATCAACAATACAGAAGGTAATTGTCCGAGAGTGGTAAATGGGCAGAGAATCAAGCATTATATCTTAGTTACTCCCATAAATGTTGAAAGCAATATTATCAATACCATAACTCCGGAAGAATACCTAAGGTATATTTATCAGTCTGTTTTAGACTGAGAAAACGAAGAGGTATGTGATGCGGTAAGAAAAGAAACTCCAAAACTTTTCCAGTAGGAATTTTTCTCTGTTTTGGAATATTTGAAAAAATAGAAAAATTGGAAGTGGTCCGGAAAGCGCGCGAGGAGGCGACAAGCCTGCCAGGCGCGGGCCCACCCCCTGGCCGCGCCTGGGGGGCTTGTGGCCACCTCATGTGCCTCCCAGACTCCGTTTTCGTGCGGTGTACTCCTTCTGGTCTGGAAAAAATCATTATATATTCTCCCGTAAGGTATGACCCTTGTATCACGCAAATTTCCTTTGTTATCGTTTTCAGCCTGTTTTCTGCCGCAGATTTAGGGCAAGATGTCTTTTCAAGATTCAGAGGGGGAGAGCTATGTGGCAGATTACCTTGCCGCCCCAAGGTCTATGGGGACTTGAATCCTTATGGCTGGACCACTTATGAGGAAGAATATTATGATCCCAAGGGGAAGGAACAAACAAGTTCCGATAAAGAGGAGGCTCTTCTAGCTCAACCTGGACGCACGCATGTGGAGTTCAAGAAGTCGAGCCTCCCTGACTCAAGGAAGAAGCCTAAGACTTTGTTTATCCCTTCTCGTTTCTTGCAGGAGAGTAAGCAGGAATTATGCCAAAGGGTGTTGAAGCTTGAAGAGGAAAATGATGATTCGAGGGAGCATAATTTTATTCTCAAGTGGAAATTAAACAAGCTCAAGACCTCTGCAACAACTCACCACCATCACCTCCAAAGGAAGACAACTAAACATGGATACGTCCATTTTGCATCATGTTTTCACGTTGATATTTATCGCTTTTTGGGCTGTCATTTCACTTCACGGTACAATACTTATGCCTTTTCTCTCTTATTTTGTAAGGTTTACATGAAGAGGGAGAATGCCGGCAGCTGGAATTCTGGCCTGAAAATGGAGCAAGTTTGAGATACCTATACTGCGCAACTCCAAACACCGTAAAAATCAACGAGGATTTTTTTTAGGATTTATAAAAAATACTGGGCCGAAGAAGTGCCAGAGGGGCGCCAGCAGGTGGCCACAAGCCTGCTACGCGCGACCACCCCCTGGCCGCGCCTAGGGGGCTTGTGGGCACCCAGCTGGTCCTATGGCTCCCCCCTTTTGCTACTAGAAGGGTTTCGTCCAGAAACAAATCAGGAGAAGGCTTTTCGGAGGATTCGCCGCCGCCACGAGGTAGAACTTGAGCAGAACCAATCTAGAGCTCCAGCGGGACGATCCTGCCGGGGAAACTTCCCTCCCGGAGGGGGAAATCGTCGACATCGTCATCACCAACACTCCTCTCATCGGAGGAGACTCATCACCATCAACATCTTCATCAGCATCATCTCATCTCCAAACCCTAGTTCATCTCTTGTAACCAATCTCCTTCTCGCGACTCTGATTGGTACTTGTAAGGTTGCTAGTAGTGTTAATTACTCTTTGTAGTTGATGCTAGTTGGATTACTTGGTGGAAGAGTTTATGTTCAGATCCTTGATGCTACTCATTAACTCTCTGGTCATGAATATGATTATGCTTTGTGAGTAGTTACTTTTGTTCCCGAGGACATGGGATAAGTCATGCTAACAGTAGTCATGTGAATTTGGTATTTGTTCGATATTTTGATGTGTTGTATGTTGTTTTTCCTATAGTGGTGTTATGTGAACGTTGAATACATAACACTTCACGATTATTTGGGCCTAGAGGAAGGCATTGGGAAGTAGAAAGTAGATGATGGGTTGCTAGAGTGACGGAAGCTTAAACCCTAGTTTATGCGTTGCTTCGTAAGGGGCTGATTTGGATCCACTAGTTTAATGCTATGGTTAGACTTTGTCTTAATTATTCTTTCGTAGTTGCGGATGCTTGCGAGAGGGGTTAATCATAAGTGGGATGCTTGTCCAAGTAAGGGCAGTACCCAAGCGCCGGTCCACCCACATATCAAACTATCAAAGTAACGAACGTGAGTCATATGAACATGATGAAAACTAGCATGACAGAAATTCCCGTGTGTCCTCGAGAGCGTTTTCCTCCTATAAGACTTTGTCCAGGCTTGTCCCTTGCTACATAAGGGATTGGGTCACTTTGCTGCACCGTTGTTACTTTTGTTACTTGCTACTTGCTGCGAATCATCTCACCACACAACTACTTGTTACCAATAATTTCAGTGCTTGCAGATATTACCTTGCTGAAAACCACTTGTCAGATCCTTCTGCTCCTTGTTAGGTTCGACACTATTACTTATCGGAAGGACTATGATAGATCCCCTATACTTGTGGGTCATCAACGAGCCATCCAGGGCAGAGGCAGGTGCACGTGGGTCGCGAGTAGGGGAACGACTATTCTCTGAGTCCTTGGCCATCATCTTATGGGTTTGAGTGTCGAGATTAGCGAGTACCATGGCGGTGCCTCTGGTGGTGGCCATCAACCTCACCTGGGTTGCCGCCAAAGTGCCGATCATCGAAAAGCGAGGGCATCCCACGTGGTTGGGGGCTCGGGGGAGATCTTGGGGTCAAATCCTTGATCATTGAAGAATACCCGAACAATGTCATGGAGCTTCGATGAGTGAAGGGGTTTGATCTTGACCCATACCTCCTCCTCCTTGTGAAGTGGAAGCTCGTCCACCACGATGACCTTGCCGAGGATCCAAGACATGTGGCGGTTTACCCGCTCAGATCTTGCAATGTCGAGGAGGCCGGTGGTAAGGATCCAAGTCTTGTCCAAGACGGCCACCGCCTTGGGGTCATGGAATGGATCACATATGTCCACCTCCATCTTGTTGAGGGCGAGGGTGATCCCAGCACTGCGGGCACCGTAGCCGTGGCTGACCACGTCGGAGAAGACCACGGTGAACTCGTGGTCGGACAATGGGGTCACTTGCGAGTCCCACTAGGAATTATAGAGGTGGTTGAGCTCGGCCTCTATCACCTCGGGGGAGGCAACCCCCTCGCCCAGCAACGTAACAATCTCCAGGAGTGAGGGAGTGGAAGGGGGATCTAAGGCACCTCGATGTGCAAGAATCTCATGTCCTCGATCATGTGTGGTACATCATCAGCTCCTCCGTGACCGGACGATCTGGGCAAAGAAGGGACGGGTGGCCCGGCTCCTGACACAAGTACAAACATGGAGGGTTGGTGCAGGAGATGTTAGAGTGGCCAACAATTCTGCAACTGGAACACGCTGGGAGGTCTAGGGGTCGATCTTCAACCCAAACGAGAGCTGGGGTTGGGACCATGGTGGTGGCCGTGCTAAGGGGCGACTGGGGGCTGATACTTGTGATCTGCGTTGGGTTTTTCGTGTAGAGGAACGGGTTATTAAAGCACAATGTGGGTAAGTATTTCCCTCAGTTTTGAAACCAAGTTTTAAAGAACAAACAACTTGCACCCAACACAGGCAAGAGGGTTGTCAATCCCCTTGCTGTCGGGACCCCGATCCTAGGCCATAGGAATCCAGCATGTAACACATCGCATCGTTTTGCACTCTCACGCATGGTTAATCCCACGGCTGCAACCTTACCTTAGCCGGGACCATTTGCGCCTTTTGACTCGCGTATGCCTTTGTGTCGCTAGCATTCCAATGTCAAAGAACCCGCGTCTAAGTAATTAATCATAAACTCAAGTGGCTCAACTGTACAGAGACAGTCATAGATAACCTAGCAAACTAGGTGTCCGTCATCAGCGAGTGTAGATGAATCGTAGCAAGCTACAAGGACTCCATTACACCGTGTGACATTTCCCCGTAGGGACACACACAACAGCTAAGAAGGATACATGCTGGTCAACCTATGTGTCCGGAGCAGTAGCGAACTACCAAGGCTCATTGGAAGCACAAAGGGGCATTTCTCTGTATAGAGAGCTACTAAGGGCATACAACTAGGTGTCGAATCCCATACATATCACAGTGCATCACACGTACGCATGACATACTTGATATGCATAGATACAACAATGGCATCACAACATAACCATACAACATCACAACATTTAATTAGAAGACTCGGAAGAGTCTTGAATAATATGTTGATACAGGTAGGGGTCACATGACCCGACACTCAAGTCATACAAGCAGAATCATACAAACCAAGCGGAAGCATTAAAGCTATCTGAGTAGAGACAGTTCAAAAGGAAAAGGCATAAAGCTTGAATATCTACAGATCCCTTCTGAAAGGGGTCAGGTCGTAGCTGGGACACCAGCTACTCGTCATCATCGAGGTCTAGATAGAACCCACCTGTTGGCTCGTGGGTATCCTCTACAACATTTATTAAACCAGCATGAGTACAAAAGTACCCACAGGACTTTAGAACAGATCTATCTACTCATGCACATTTATCAATAAAGGGGGTTGTGGGGTTTCATACAGCACGCCCGCTTTCACTCTTGGCTAGGCTAAACTACAATTTTAAATAGTTTTAAACAACTTTGTTAAGTCGTACACGAGTCCACTACCACCACAACAATACACTATCATGGATTCCATTCCGTCTCCCTACGGAAATGCCATACATGATACTCACACTTATCTTGATACTTTTATGAATATCCATTAAAGTTGTCTATGAACAACATATGTCTCCAAGTAGTCCATATCCGCGGACGCGACTATTCAAATAGATCATAACCCTGCAGGGGTGTACATCTCCACACATGCTCTCGCCACTTATCTCCATGTGCACGTCATGCACCTCGGCATCCTTCAAGCGGAAGCCCAGCAAGGGAGTCGGCCACGACCGTTAACCATGCTAATACCTAGTCCAGGTTTATCGCCTATTTGAGTGTGAACCCGCAAGGAAGTCCGGTCGAGGTTTCTGTCACGGCCCCAAATGATGTGCGCAGGGATCCCAAGCCCACCATCCGGGTGCCACTTGGTACACTGTGCCACTGCCTACCACATCATAGCCCACCTCTAAGGTCAGCACTATGCATGGCCTCCGGCATGACTATAAACACCAGAAACTACTTGCAACTCCTCGACCGAGTACTAGGCGATTAATAAGCCGAGAGGGTCAATTAAGTATCCCAACGTGTGGTAGTATCTAGTCTTGGATTACATACAAGGAACTCAGTTCCTAAGTACAGTTCGAATGAAACAACCCGCCATGTACTCCTACATAGCCTTTCATCGGTACCTTTACCAAATCAGGTTCCACACTTATTCTTTGTCACTAGAAAATATTCATCCATTCTTGTTCATCACAAAATGAAACATACCCGGCAGAACTCTAGGCATAGCAAGCATAGCAAGATAAGACACATCATGGCTCAAGCAACTACCAGGTATACTAGGTTGCAAGGTTTGGCTATTTACTGTGACAATGACATGTCATGCAAAGGAATAGGTTCAGCTACCGAAGTAAAGCATTTGAAATATTTTGTCCTAATGCAATAAGTGGGAGCAGGAGCAGGAACATGGGATTATATCGGGATGATAAAAAATGGTGCTTGCCTTGTTGCCAAAGTTGTAAGAATCGAGATTCTGAATCGGAACGGAAATCCGTTGGTAGGATCGTGAATCGTAGAATCTTAACTACCAGGATCATAGAAACTTAGATTCTATGAGCAAAATCGTAGAATCGGAGGGGCTAGTTTGGATCGTAAGGTCGTAAGATTCTAAGAATTGGGTCGCGATTCTGGAAACTTTGCTTGTTGCTCAGCAGAAGGATTAAATCCGTCAGTCAGATATTCGGACGTATCCGGAAGGGCAGAGCCTACCGAAATAATAACGACAATCAATATCATTCATGTGCAACAATATGATGCACGATCATGGCATGAAATGAAATGTAGCATGGTCTGAGGTGACTAACAGAACCTTAGTATGGATCTGATTTGGATTCAAAATTCAAATATTAATTGAAGTAATATATTTACCAAATTCATTTCATTTATTTGACCAGATGCTAATTCATATCTTTGTTTGTCATGCATGAAAATAGCGCCATTGCGTTCATTGAATTTTTATGATCATTTTACATATATTATTTGTCAAATTTGGAGTTATATTTAATTTTCTATGAATTTCCAAAGTTTCAGCATTTTCTGGAAATATTATAAAACAGAAATAGCATTACTGCATCACCATGACATCAGCAGGTCAATCTGGCCGTTGAAAGTCAAACCTGAACAGTGGGACCCACTGGCCAGTGACTGTGGTTAGGTTTTAATTGAACTTTAAGTTAAATAGCTAATTAACATTGGCTGGCCCACTTGACAGTGACTGATTTGGGATTTAATTAGTTAATTATTTTCATTAACCTAAACTTAATTACTCAGGGGCTGACCCCATCTGTCATAGGCTGAGGGGGGTTGAACCCACCGGTGACGAGGTCGATCTCGCCGGCGGTGAGCCTCCAATAGCACCAAGGATGGCGGAGAGCGTCGGAAACGCATATCCGATGACCAAACGAGCGATGGAGGGCACTAGGAGAACGACCACTCGATGGCGCACACAATGGAGCAAACCCCAGGAGCTGATGTGGCCGGAATCAACGTCGACGACGAGCTTGGCGGCGGCCGAAGCTCGGGCCTCGTCGGGGTCACTTCTACGGGGCTCAACACGTGTGGGGCTGGGCTCCTAGAACATTTACGCGACGAGCTGGAGCCGATGGTGGCCTCAGAATGACCAATCGATCACCGGAGCGTCACCAGCGACGAGCTCCCGCGCCAGTGAAATCGAGGCCTGGAGCTCGGGATCGAGGGGGAAAAGAGGGGGAAAGGCACCCAGAACTCACGGGGGTTACAGAGGTGTCGAGAGTGGGCTCGAAGATGGTCGGGAGAGGAAGAACGACGGCGGCGAACTTCGGTGATCCGAGGAAGTAGACGACGGCATTGAGGCGATGCAGGGCTCGGGGCTCATTTCCTTTGGCGGGGACGACGTGCTCGACAAGGCGGAGAGGATGGCATGCTTGAGGAAGCTTGCGGTGGCCGGAGACGACGGCGGGCTCGAGCTCGAGCTCGGCTCCTATGGCGGCCGAGAGGAAAGAGAGCAGGAGAGCGAATGGGGAGGGGGAAGCGCATGGAACGGGTTGCGCGGGCTTATCCCTTCGCGGCCAGCGCGATGGGGAGGCCTGGCAGGCACCAAGGTGCTTGGCCGTGCCGGAGGAAGCGGCGGCCACCTCCCGCTGCCGACTGGCAAGGAGGAAGAAGACACGGGAGAAGATGGGCTGGGCCAAATTGAGCGTTAGGTAAGCTTTTTCCATTTTCTTTCTTTTCTGATTTCTGTTAAATCATTTGTGACATTTGTTTGATTTTATTTTTGCTCCAAACTAATCCTATAAATAGTGAATAAACTCTGGGTGTTATTTGGAATATTTCCAAGCCCATACAAAAGATTCAACATTTTCTGATATTATGAAATATTTAAAATCACATATTTGGGTGATTTCAGTAGCTTTTATGATTTAAATTAAATGCCAAATGTATTTAAAAAATAAGTTCCACCCCTGAGATATTGTTTCCCATATTTATCGAAAAAGGTGGGCTTTTATGAAGGCCATTTTGGGTTCATTGATTTTTCACAAGTTTTGAATTGGGTTGAATATGGAAGTGCTAGGGTTTTTCTTTGATTTCTATTTTCATTTTTAATGCAAGAATAAAACATGAGCACATTCTTGCTAATCTTCAAATGGTAGCTAGGGATGTGACACTTGTACTTGTTATTTGCAAGCGAGTGAGGTGTATAGATAATTGTAGATAGAAAGATAAAATAAAATCTAGGTATTGAAGGTTTTGTAGGTATGTTGTGAATAGACCTAGAGGCCATTGTTTTTCCTAATGGCATCTCTCATGAAAAATACCATTTGGTGGGTAAGTAAATTACTATTGGGCAATTGACAGAAAAGCCGATAGTTATGCGATATTAACGGAAATGATCATGTGTATATATGCATCATGTCCATAAACAAATAGTTGACTCATGCCTGGACCTATTACTATTACTCCACTCGCCGACCACTATCAGCATGCATCAAGAATGTTAAGTAAAATAGAGTAATGTATGGAGAACAATGATATGACGTAGACAAATTAACTTAACCAATATGAATAAACCCCATTCTTTTATCCTTAGTAGCAGAAACACAAAGACGCATTTTGTCCCCTTCTGTCACTGGATATAGAAATTCGCCAGGTTGAACCTACTACAACGCACCTCTCTCACCGAAGAAATATCGATCTAGTTAGCCAAACTCTTTCCATAGATCAGAGAGAATTATGGAGCTACCATAATCGTGCACATGAGAATCATGTAAGTATTTAGAGAAGACTCAAATATTTATCATGAATAATCTGAACACAAAGCCACAATTCATGGGATCCCCACAAAGGCACCGCACAAAAGTAATTACATCATGTGGATCAAATCAAAGATGCGATGATCATTGTATTGAACATCAAGAGAGAGAGAGAGATTTCCATCTAGGTACTAGATATGGACTCGTAGGTCTGTGGTGAACTACTCACACATCATCATGAGGGAAGCAAGGTTAATAAAGAAGCCCTCCATAATCGATCCCCCTCTGTCAAGGTGCCGCAACAGAGCTCCAGATGGCCTCCCATCGAAATAGAGACTTTGGGCAACGTAAAAAGTGTTTCGGGACTGCTTCTCGGGTTCTTAGGGTATTTGAGAATTTATAAGCCAAAGAATGGAGTCGGGACTGGGTCGAGGTGCCAACAAGCCAACACCCGCCAGGCCGCACCGGATTGGCTTGTGGGGCCCTTGTATAGCCCTCAGCCTTCCGCCGTTGCTTGTTGGTCTTCTTTTGGTCCAAAAAAAACTGCAAAAAGTTTCAGGTGAATTGGACTTCATTTGGTATGGAAAACCTGAAAAGTGAAAAACATGCAGAAAACAACAATTGGCACTGGGCACTGGTCAATAGGTTAGTGCTCAAAAATAATATAAATTGTTAAATAAATACCCCAAAAGTATTCTAGAGTGATAATATATCAGCAAGGAATAATCAAAATTATAGATACGTTGGAGATGTATCAAGCATCCCCAAGCTTAATTCCTACTCGTCCTCGAGTAGGTAAATGATAAAAACAGAATTTTTGATGTGACATGCTACCCATAATGTAACCTTATGCATGTATGCTCATTGAGAAACGATGGATTAACAAACATTAACATAGGAATACTTATAGGTATAAGCAGCAAAATTACTAATCTTTCAGTGTATAGGATCCCCAGACATTGTTTAGCCCATTCATCTTATTATATTGGCAAGGCATGGCTCCATCTTCACTACTCTAACACAAACGTCGAGCATCGCGGTGTCCAAGTCAGGCAATTGGATCGTACCTTTTCAATATGCAATTTTTTTTATTCTTCACGCAATACATGAGCATGAACTAATGAACATAGTATATAGGTAGAACAGAATATGGTGGTAGGTTTTGATATGTCTCAAACGTATCTATAATTTTTGATGGTTCATGCTGTTATCTTGTCAACTTTGGATGTTTTATGTACCTTTTATATCTTTTTTGGGACTAACTTATTAATTCAGTGCCAAGTGCCAGTACCTGTTTTTTTTGTGTTTTTGACTCTTTTCAGATCTGATTTTGGAACGGAGTCCAAACGGAATAAAATCCCCGAAATAATTTTTTCCAGAACAGAAGAAGATCGGGGGACTTGAGGGCCAAGGAGGAGAGCTACAAGGGGCCCACAAGCCCTGTAGCCGCCACCAGGGGGGCGGCGGCTACGAGGCTTGTGGTATCCCTGGCGCTCCCCTGCCCTAGCTCTTTTGCCTATATATTCCCTAAAATCCCGAAAAAAATCAGGGCATCCACGAAAACACTTTTTCGCCGCCGCAAGCTTCCGTTTCCGCGAGATCTCATCTGGAGACCCTTCCCGGTGGGGACTTTGGAGTTGGAGGGCTTCTACATCAACATCATTGCCTCTCCAATGACTCGTGAGTAGTCCACTTCAGACCTACGGGTCCGTAGTTAGTAGCTAGATGGCTTCTTCTCTCTCTTGGATCTTCAATACAAAGTCCTCCATGATCTTCATGGAGATCTATACGATGTAATCCTCTTTGGCGGTGTGTTTGTCGAGATCCGATGAATTGTGGATTTGTGATCAGATTATCTATGCATTATATTTGAGTCTTTGCTGATTTCTTATTTGGATGATTTGATATCCTTGTAAGTCTCTCTGAGTCGTGGGTTTTGTTTGGCTAACTAGATCTATGGTTCTTGCAATGGGAGAAGTGCTTGGTTTTGGGTTTATACCGTGTGGTGACCTTTCCAAGTGAGAGAAGGGGCAACAAGGCACGCATCATGTTGTTGCCATCAAGGTTAACAAGATTGGCTTTTATCATAGATATGAGATTGTCCATCTACGTCATGTCACCTTGCTTAAGGCGTTATTCTGTTCTTATGAACTTAATACACTAGATGCATGCTGGATAGCGGTTGACGTGTGGAGTAATAGTAGTAGATGCAGAAAGTATCAGTCTACTTGATTTGGACGTGATGCATATAGATATAATCATTGCCATAGATGATGTCACGACTTTGCGCGGTTCTATCAATTGCTCGACAGTAATTCGTTCACCCACCGTCTACTTGCTTTCATGAGAGAAGCCACTAGTGAACACTACGGCCCCCGGGTCTATTCACAACTATCATCTCCACTTCTGCGTTTACTTTGCTTTGTTTACTTTTTGCTTTCAGTTCTCACTTTGCAAACAATCTATAAGGGATTGACAACACATTCATAGTGTTGGGTGCAAGCTCTTTGTGTTTGTGCATGTACTTGTGACTCGACACGATTCTCCCACTGGATCGATACCTTGGTTCTCAAACTGAGGGAAATACTTACCGCCGCTATGCTACATCACCCTTTCCTATTCAAGGGAACACCAACGCAAGGCTCCAAGGCCGCGGGGAAATCCTTTGCATATTTGCTAAGGAAGTCCCTATAGGCGTAGCCCGTGAGAGAAGGATTCCTTGCGCCGTTGCCAGGGAAGGCTGTTGTCCTAGTAGCAGAAGGATTTCTCGCACCGTTGCCGGGGAGGAGGATCGCTTGCCGAGGAGAGATCAAGTCAAGATCTATCCAAGTAGGTGTCACAAACTCATCTCTTGCATTTTTTTTTTGCCAGTTGACTTTCGTTTTCCTCTCCCCCACTTCACAATTGCCATTTTCATTTGCCTTTCTCCTTTGCTGCTTTTATTTGCCTTTCTCCTTTGCCGTTTTCTTTTGCCTTTTGCCGTTTTCCTTTGCACGTTTTCCTCGCTTGCTCTTGGGCTTGTTTGTGAGAGAGCTTTCCTCATGGACAAACCAAACTATTTCAGAAGGTTGGAAGAGATTGAAACTAGTGTCAAAGGTTTCATGTCTCCTCAGTTTGACCAAAATAGTTACTTCCGTAGGGAATTAAAAGAGCAAAATTCTTTTATGGCCTGTTTGAATAAAGAAGATGATGATATGGCCAAAGAATTCCTTGCACTAAATTCTCAGCTTGCTGCACCTTGAAAAATTGATGGGACAAATTTCTGACAAGCAGGCTACCTTAGTCAATAAGATGGTAGCTAAACCTGGAATTTGTGATGCAAATCACGAAAATCTTAAAGTGCTTGGTGTGACTCCTCTTGAATCTTTGTTTTCGCGTGTCAAACCTATTGATGAAGGGGCTGGATATGAATCCACTTTGGTTGAAAAACGCCCCAATGATTCAGAGTCCACCTATCTTGATGATAAAGGTGTGGAGAATGGAGTAGAAGAAATCAAAATATTGGGTAGTAATGAAACTCCCACTTTGGATTTGAAGGAATTCAATTATTATAGTTGCTCCTTGTTTGAATGCATTTCTTTGATGCAATCCATTGCAAACTCTCCACATGCTTATAGCCAAAGCAAAGGCTTTACCGCTCATATCATAGATGCTATGATGAAATCTCTTGAAGAGAAGCTCGAATTAGAAGTCTCTATACCTAGAAAACTTCATGATGAGTGGGAACCTACTATCAAAATCAAATCAAAAACTATGAATGCAATGCTTTGTGTGATTTGGGTGCTAGTGTTTCCGCGATTCCAAAGTATTTATGTGACATTCTTGGTTTTCATTAGATTGAAGAGTGTTCTCTTAATTTGCATCTTGTGGATTCTACTATGAAGAAACCCATGGGAAGGATCGATGATGTTATTATTGTTGCAAATAATAACTATGTACCCATGGATTTTATTGTACTTGACATAGATTGCAATCCTTCATGTCCCATTATTCTTGGTAGACCTTTCCTAAGGACTATTGGTGCTATCATCGATATGAAGGAAGAGAATATTAGATTTCAATTTCCTCTAAATAAGGTCATGGAGCATTTTCCTAGAAAGAAAATAAGATTGCCTTATGAATCTATGATGAGGGCTACTTATGGTTTGAGCACCAAAGATGACTATACGTGATTCCATCACCTTTTGCCTAGCTAAGGGCATTAAACACTAGCGCTTGTTGGGAGGCAACCCAACGAATTTATCGTTTTTCTTTCTGTTTTGTGTTTTCCACACTTTCATAATTCTATTATGATTGTGTTTTTTGTGTTTCTTTTTGCGTTTGTGCCAAGTAAAACCGTTATGATTAGCCTTGGGGATGATCGTTTGGTCATGCTGGAAAAGATAGAAACTTTCCGCTCACGAAAAGAATTTTCATTTTTTTTGTAAAAGCTTTTGAGTTGATTCTTTTTGCTGCGGATTGCTACGCAAATTCTTCAGACTGTCTAAGATTTCAGAATTGTTGAAGTAAAAGAATTATACGAAGTATACAGATTGCTACAGACTGGTCTGCTGTTAACATATTCTGTTTTTTGTTGAGTTGGTTGCTTATTTTGATGAAACTTTGGATAGTATCGGGGGGTATTAGCCATGGAAGATTGAAAATACAGTAACCCAACACCAACATAAGTAGAATTTAATTTTGCTACAGTACCTAAGGAAGTGGTGGTTTGCTTTCTTATACTAATGTTATCACGAGTTTCTGTTTAAGTTTCGTGTTGTGAAGTTTTCAAGTTTTGGGTGAAGTTCTTACAGACAAAGAGATCAAGAGTGGCAAGAGCTCAAGCTTGGGGATGACCTAGGCACCCCAAGATGATTCAAGGATGCCGTAAAAGCCTAAGCTTGGGGATCCCCCGGGAAGGCATCCCCTCTTTCCTCTTCAATCCATCGGTGACGTTACTTGGGGCTATATTTTTATTCACCACATGTTATGTGTTTTGCTTGGAGCGTCTTGTATCGTAGGAGTCTTTTATTTTTGTTGTGTCACAATCTTCCTTGCTGCACACCTAGAGAGAGAGACATAGACTCACCGTGATTTTGTCGAGCTTCACTTATATCTTTTAGAGCATGGAAGCGTGTAGATTGGTAGTTGATCTATGCTATGAAAGTAGTGTCAAAAGGGGTAGTTATCCAAAGGGATATGGAAACTTCCACCTTCATGTGCATTGAATAGTAAGAGAAGTTTGATTCATCTCAATTAGTTTTGAGTTGTGGTTGCGGTAATATTTAAGTTATGTTAGTATGGTGCTGTGGATCTAGAAATACTTGTGTTGAAGTTAGTGATTCCCGCAGCATGCACGTATGGTGAGCCGCTATGTGATGAAGTCTGAGCATGATTAGTCTATTGATTGTCATCCTTTGTGTGGCGGTCGGGATCGCGCGATGGTTTATACCTACCAACCCTTCCCCTAGGAGTATGCGTTGAATGCTTTGTTTCGATTTCTACTAAAACTTTTGCAACAAGTATATGAGTTCTTCATGACTAATGTTGAGTCCATGGTTTAGATGCACTTTCACCTTCCACCATCACTATCTTCTTTAGTGCCGTGCAACTTTCGTTGGTGCACAAAACCCACCATTAGCCTCCCTCAAAAGAGCCACCATTCCGAGATATATTTCCATGCAACTACCACCATGACATGTGCCACAGCTTCTACATTTCCATTGCATGATCGTAAGATAGCTAGCATGATGTTTCCATTAATGTCTATGCCATGCTAGATCATTGCCACGGTACACTACCGAAGGCATTTCATTTAGAGTCATCATTGCTCTAAGTTTTGAGTTGTAAGTGTGATGATCATCATTGATGGAGCATTGTCCCATGTGAGGAAATAAAAGAGGCCAAAGATGCCCACCAAAATAAAATAAAATAAAATAAAGAGGCCAAAGAGCCCACCAAAAAAATGAGAGAAAAAGAGAGAAGGGACAATGCTACTATCCTTCAACACTTGTGCTTATTAAGCACCATGATGTTCATGATTGAGAGTCTTTCGTTTTGTCACCACCATATAGCTAGTGGGAAATTTTCATTATATAACTCGTCATGTATATTCCAATTATAGGCTTCCTCAAATTTGCCTGAGGTCTTCGTGAGCAAGCAAGTTGGATGCACACCCACTAGTTTTCTTTAAGAGCTTTCACTTACTCTTAGCTCTAGTGCATCATTTGTATGGCAATCCCTACTCATTCACATTGATATCTATTGATAAGCATCTCCATAGCTCATTGATATGCCTAGTTAATGTGGCCATCTTCTCCTTGTTTGTCTTGCAACATCCACCACACTCCATTCCACTTAGTGCTAAAACCATGGCTCAAGCTCATGTATTGCATGAGAGTTGAAAAGGTTTGAGAAAGTAAAAGTGTGAATAAAATTACTTGGCCAATACCGGGGTTGTGCATGATTTAAATTCGTTGTGCAAGGATGATACAACATATCCAGACTAAATGATTTTGTAGGGATAACTTTCTTTTGGCCTTGTTATTTTGAAAGTTCATGATTACCTTGCTAGTTTGCTTGAATTGTTATTGTCTCCACATCAATAGCAAACTATTGTTTTGAATCTAATGGATCTGAACATTCACGTCACATCAGAGGAGTTACAAAGGACATCTATGCTAGGTAGCATGAAAGTATCAAAAATTCATTCTTTATCACTTCCCTACTCGAGGACAAGCAAGAGTTAAGCTTGGGGTTGCTTGATACGTCTTAAACGTATCTATAATTTTTTATGGTTTCATGCTGTTATCTTGTCAACTTTGGATGTTTTACGTACCTTTTATATCTTTTTTGGGACTAACTTATTAATTCAGTGCCAAGTGCCAGTTCCTGTTTTTTCTGTGTTTTTGACTCTTTTCAGAACTGATTTTGGAACGGAGTCCAAACGGAATAAAATCCCCGAAATAAATTTTTCCAGAACAGAAGAAGATCGGGGGACTTGAGGGCCAAGGCAGGAGAGCTACACGGGGCCCACAAGCCCTGTAGCCGCCACCAGGGGGGGCGGGTGGGGGCTACCAGGCTTGTGGCCTCCCTGGCGCTCCCCTGCCCTAGCTCTTTCACCTATATATTCCCTAAAATACAGAAAAAAATCAGGGCATCCACGAAAACACTTTTCTACCGCCGCAAGCTTCCGTTTCCGCGAGATCTCATCTAGAGACTCTTCCCGGTGCCCTGCCGGAGGGGACTTTGGAGTTGGAGGGCTTCTACATCAACATCATCGCCTCTCCAAAGACTCGTGAGTAGTCCACTTCAGACCTATGTGTATGTAGTTAGTAGCTAGATGGCTTCTTCTCTCTCTTGGATCTTCAATACAAAGTCCTCCATGATCTGCATGGAGATCTATCCGTTGTAATCCTCTTTGGCGGTGTGTTTGTCAAGATCCGATGAATTGTTGATTTGTGATCAGATTATCTATGAATTATATTTGAGTCTTTGCTTATTTCTTATTTGCATGATTTGATATCCTTGTAAGTCTCTCCGAGTCTTGGGTATTGTTTGGCCAACTAGATCTATGATTCTTGCAATGGGAGAAGTGCTTGGTTTTGGGTTCATAACGTGTGGTGACCTTTCCGAGTGACAGAAGGGGCAGCAAGGCATCCATCATGTTGTTGCCATCAAGGGTAACAAGATGGGCTTTTATCGTAGATATGAGAATATCCATCTACATCATGTCATCTTGCTTAAGGCGTTACTCTGTTCTTATGAACTTAATACACTAGACGCATGCTGGATAGCGGTCGACGTGTGGAGTAATAGTAGTAGATGCAGAAAGTATCGGTCTACTTGTTTTGGACGTGATGCCTATAGATATAATCATTGCCATAGATGACGTGACCACTTTGCGCGGTTCTATCAATTGCTCGATAGTAATTCGTTCACCCATCGTCTACTTGTTTTCATGAGAGAAGCCACTAGTGAACACTACGACCCCCGGGTCTATTCACAACTATCATCTCCAGTTCCAGTTTTACTTTGCATTGTTTACTTTTTGCTTTCAATTCTCACTTTGCAAACAATCTATAAGGGATTGACAACCCCTTCATAGCGTTGGGTGCAAGCTCTTTTTGTTTGTGCAGGTACTTGTGACTCGACACGATTCTACCACTGGATCGATACCTTGGTTCTCAAACTGAGGGAAATACTTACCGCCGCTGTGCTACATCACCCTTTCCTCTTCAAGGGAACACCAACGCAAGGCTCCAAGGCCGCGGGGAAATCCTTTGTATATTTGCTAAGGAAGTCCCTATAGGCGTAGCCCGTGACATAAGGATTCGTCGCTCCGTTGCGAGGGAAGGTCTGTTGTCGCAGTAGCAGGTTTCAAAGGGGTAGAAAGTGGAGAAGATAGTCTCACATCAACTAGGCGTACCAACGGGCTATGGAGATGCCCGTCGATAAATATTGATGCAAGGAATAGGGACTGCCATGCAAATGATGCACTAAATCTATAAGTGTATGAAAGCTCCACTGAAGCTAAGAGGGGTGTCATCCAACTTTCTTCCTCATGAAGACCTCAGGCATTTGAGGAAGCCCGTCATTGGAATATTCAAGCCAAGTTTATGGAAAAAGTGATTTCCACTAGCATATGAGTGATATAACATGAGACACTCTATATGAAGAACAAGGTGCCACTTTGAGGCACAAGTGTGATAAATGATAGTAGCAAAGTCCCTTCTCTGTTTTTCTCTTATTCATTTTTTTCCTTTTTCTTTTTTATTATGCTGGGCTCATTGGGACTCCATATTTTGATTTCCTCACTGGGACAACGTTGTTATAATGATGATCATCACACTTTTATTTACTTACAACTCAATATGAAAACTGATAGGACGATATGACCGTGTATGAATGCCTCTCACAGTGTACCAAGACGTGCAAAGATCTAGTGTGACATGTATCTAAAATATGATGAATGGTGGCTTTGCCACAAATACTATGTCACCTCTATATGATCTTGCAAAGAATTGTGATGATGAACGAACTAGTCATGTGAAGTAATGATGGAATTTGTATGGAAATATATCTTAGAATAGCTTTGGAAATTCCATGATAGGTAGGTATGGTGTCTAGTTTGAGGAGGATATAAGATGGATCAGGTGCAACAAAGCGTGTCATGTCACGGGGTTTGGACCGGTGAAAGTTGCACCGATCCCTCGAGGTGAGAATGTGCGATGCACAATACTGAAGAGGCTAGCAAATATGATGAGGTGAGATTTTGTATGTCCATGGTGTCACATTAGTCATGAAGAACTCATGTAATTATTAAAAAAATTATTATTATTATCAAATATCAAAGTACTACTCGCATGTCCCGAGGGAGAGGGTTGGTAGGATTTAACTATCGCGTGACTCTGACTCAAAACAACACTAGGATTTCAACGAGGAATAAAATGCTCACACATCATCACCATGCCCTTTTAATTTTTTAGATGAACAAGGATTTTTAACATCTCTTAGTATCGACACCTCTCGGAATTAATAATAATACACTCACACCTTTTTCATATCACCACATCAATATCATTAACCCATAATTTATCTATATGCGCTACATGATGGTTTTCATTATCACTCATTGAACACGTATTATTTTTTGTCTAGCCCTATGACCCATGCAAATTACCTTCACTATTTATTTAACTCTCGAAAAATATAAGTTAAGAAAAAGAGTGTAATATTTCTATAAAATCTACACGCCATCGTGTCAAAAAGATATAAGTGAATTGTGCAACTGCTAAGCTCAAAAGATATAAGTGAAGCACATAGAGTATTCTAACAAATTATGATGATGGTGTATCTCTGCCAAATAGATGTGTCCATAAAATGATGATTGTGACAAACTGAAAGTAAATGCAAACAAAATAAAAAGATGCTCCAAACAAAACTCATATCATGTGATGAATAAAAATGTAACTCCAAGAGATATACCGATGGATTGGGAAGAAAAGAGGGGATGCCTTCTAGGGCATCCCTAGTCATAGAGGCTACAATCTTCCTAGAATATTACCTTGTGGTGCCTTGGTGATCCCCAAGCTTAGGCTTTTGCTGCTCCTCATTCCTATGTCCATCGGGATAGTACACAAAATTTGAAAACTTCGATCACATAAAACTCAAGAAAACTTGGTGAGATCCGTTAGTATAAGCAACATATCAAATACTTAAGTTGATTCTTATTTTATTTTATCATAAGGTACCGTATTCTAACTTCATGGATTATACCCCCTGAAACAATCCATAGCATCATCAAAACAAGCAAACTATGCAAGCAAAAACATAATGCGAGTGAAAGAGAATAATATGTAGTAATGTGTAACAAACCTATACTTCCGTAACTCCAAATATACTGAAAAATTAGGATGACCTGAGGAATATGTATAGCAATAATGTGTAATAAATTCAGCTTAAAAAGACGTTCTAGTAAAATCAAAGAAATTCTGCACTAGATGTCAATTTTTTTGCATCATACATATTATATCACCATAAAAATCATCCCAAAGTAAAAAAATAAATACACAATCATTAGAGAGGCAATAATCATGTTATAACAAAGAAACATAAATAAATGATAACTATTGGGTAGTCTCCCAACAAGCTCTTCTTTATAGCCCTTAAGATAGGCTTGAAATTTCAATGATGCTCACATAAAAGACAAGAACTAAATCACAAAGAGAGCATCATAAAACATGTGACAAGAACATCTATATATAAAATACTACCTATGCATAGGAATTTTATAAGCAAAAAAATTTCCAAGACAAGTGTCTAGCGTAAGCAAGTAGGAATAACGAAGCATTAACAAATTGAATATCAAGAGAGGTAAGTGAGTAACACGAAAATTTCTGTAGCCATATTCGACTCTCTCGTAATGATTACATGTAGGATCATATTAATATTCAGTAATATAGCAATCATGTTTTTTATTCAAGGAACTATCATGAATCACTTTATAAATTTCACAGTTTTTGGATTCATGATTTTCAATCTAGAGCTCATAAAGATAATCTGGTGCACTCTCACTAGCAATTGTTTCAACATAAAGGGATCTTGTCAAAAGATTAGCTAGTGGATGAAGGTACATTTATCTTAATCTTTGCATTTTACTTTCTGTTTTGGTGTGACAAAGATAAAGATAGCATAGCTAGGCAAATAAATTAGAGAGCAAAGATGCAAAATAGTGGGAAGCAAAGGTAAATATTTGTGTATTTTTTGTTTTTTTCGAAGCAAGCAAGATATAAAAACAAATAAAAAGAAGAACAAGTGAATGATAATTTGTCTGGAGTTACTTGGTAGTTGGTGATGATGTTCCCCGACAACGGTGCTAGAAATCCTTCCTCATACATGTGATCTGCTTTGGGTTTTCCGTCAAGAGGAACGGATTATCTCAGTAAAATGTGGGTAAGTAATTCCCTCAGTTATGAAACCAAGGTTTATTGAACCAATAGGAATATCAACCACAACCGTCTTTAGCACTTGCACACAAAGAACAAACTACTTGCACCCAATGCAACACAATGTGGGCAAGAGGGTTGTCAATCCCCTTGTACTTGGTATTTGCAAGCGAGTGAGGTGTGTAGATATTTGTAGATAGCAAGATAAAATAAAAGCAAGTAAATGCAAGAAAGGTACTGAACGTTTTGTAGGTGTGTTGTGAATAGACTCGGAGCCCATAGTTTTCCCAATGGCATCTCTCATGAAAAATAACATCCGGTGGGTAAACAAATTAATGTTGGGCAATTGACCAAAAAGCGGATGGTTATCCGATATTCTCGGCAATGATCTTGTGTATATAGGCATCATGTCCATAAACAAATAGGCCAACTCCTACCTGCACCTATTACTATTATTCCACTCATCGACCACATCATGCATCTAGAGTATTAAGTAAACAGAGTAATGCATGGACAAAGGAGGCTACGGGGACTCCGGTCCCGGAGCCTCGGGTGGACGGGCATTCGACCCATGAGACTCCGGTCCAGGATCAGCCTCGGGTCGAGGTGCCTTCGGTCCACGAGACTCCAGTTCCTGAGGCTACATCCCAGGAGACTCCTGCCGCACACGCTTCGGCCGACGTGGAGACGTCCGTATGGGGTACCTGGCCGGATCAAAGGAGGTGTCGTATTGGACCGAGGGTCTAGCTGGCTGTTCTGTTGATGGCGAGTATGAGTCTATGGATAGTGAGGGCGACGTCTATGTGGACGGGGCCACTGTGTACAAGCGTGGTAGTACACGTCTCCCGGTCGCGCCGACTACCCGTGAGCAGAGGCCGGTGATTAAGCTTGAAGGGGATATGTAAGTACATTTACTCTTTTTTTAGCTTCTGCCTTCAAGTTTCTTCAAATATCTGATGCGTTGACATTCTCATACTGCAGGGGATGGAAACACCCTGGTGGAGTCCGCAAGTCGAACATCGTCCTTGGTGTGCTTTGCCGGACAAATTTCCTGGGGTTTGCCACGTTGCCTCGTGAGGGTCAGGTTCCTACACTAGGATTTACCTGGGAGCACTACCAGGCTGCGCAGGCCCTGTCGGAGGAGATTATAGATGGTGTCTTGTGCCACACGAGGGCCGAGATGGTCATCAACAACTTTTGGGTAAATTATCATTTTACATAATCTAAACTTAACAATATAGCTAATTATTATACTAATCGGTGTTGTCTCGTTTGATTGCAGACCTTCTATAGGTGTGAGGAGGGATATGAGGAGGAGGCGGCCAAGGTTATCAAGGCCGAGTGTAGGCGGTTATTACAGAACTTACGCCACGAGGCTCGGCCGCATGCCATTCGAGACTACTACGCCACGCGTGGTATTAAGAAGAAGAAGAATGAGTGCCGCGGAAAGTATCTGAAGAAGGAGCAGTACATGAAGGTAATTACCTATTCTTAAGGCCTTGTACGTAGTTTTCTTGATTCGATTCATAGGCGTGGTGCTCAAAATTCTTTCTAATAACTTATAGGTGCCCCTGAGATGGTGTGCGGATAAGATGGATTGTTGGGAGGCGTTGGTGGATGAGTGGTGCACAGGAAACTGGCGAGCCGTCCACAACAATGCGAAGGATCGACATAGCCAAATATTTGGTGTGCCACACCATCAAGGCAGCGCCAACTTACTTCAGTTCGGACAAAACTGGGTATGTGGTTTGCTTCATGATTCATGCAATTCATTCTTCATGCTAGCTTGAGCCCCTTACTAATACTTTGTTCCCCTCTTTTAGGCGCATCACAATAAGACGGAGATGCCAGAGTTGTACGACCTTTATGGCATGGCCCATACCGCCTCATACAAGAAGGCGAAGGCATTTTCTGAGTCTGCCCTAGATGATCCAAATAACTTCACCAACATCTCATCCCACCACAAGCTCATGAAATATAGGGACACGGGGAAGGCTTGGAAAGGGGAGGACTTTAACCCGAGCCAGGAACCTTTGGATCTAGAGTTGGTGATGATATCTGGTGGCGGGAGGCCCCATGGCTCGATAGCCATTGGAGATGGGATAATACGTTGTCCACTCACTCTCCCGGAGATCAAGGCGCGCCAGTCGAGCTCCTGTCCTGAGATAATGCCTCGTCCACGACCAGTTGATCTTGCCATCGAGGTTAGTTTTACGGACTCAGAAAACTTTCATCCATTTGGTTGTGTATGTGTCCATCGATCATTACTGTGGTAAGGACGAATGGTTTTGCAGGTTGCTCTTCAGAAAGAGAGAGCGGCAAACCAGGCTACTCTTGATAAAGAGAGATTGGCAAGCCAGGCTGCTCTTCAGGCTGCTCTTGAGGAGAGGGACCGGACCACGGCTTAGTTGATTGAGGAGGAGAGGGCCCGGAATGAGGCGGCTCACCTGGCCATGTACGAGCTTATTGTGGTACGTTTCTTTTTTTACATGAGCCAAATAACGTGTGTAATATCTGTTTCATTACTAACTAATACGACCGACTCTTCAAAACCAAATGTGTAGTCTATGTGCGAGAAGACCGGTCAAGCCCCTCCGTCGATGCCCGTCTTCTCTGCGATTGGCACGGTGAGTTTAATTTCAATGGTCATTATAAACTAGTATTAACAATTTAGTGTCATCATGCTAACTCAGACATTGCAAAATATCTTTTCTGCAGAATAACTCCCGAGTGGCATCGCACGACCCTTCTCTAGGGCAACCGTCCCCAAACGAAGCCGACACGAGAAAACGTGGTGTTTCTCCTCCTTGATGACCACTGTGGTAAGTTTTCTCCAAAATGACATAAAAAGCTCCTATTGATTTCTACTAGGAAAAATGGTTAGTGAAACCTCTAGTTTCATAACTTAGCTAATTTAGCTCCAAAATGGTTAGTGAAACCACTAATTTCATAACTTAGCTAATTTAGCTCGAAAATGGCATAATAAGCTCAATTGAAATAGGAAAAATGAAAAGAATGAATAAGAAGAAGAAGAGAAGAAGAAGAGAAGAAGAAGAAGGAGAAGAAGAAGGCGGAGGAGGAGAAGAAGGAGAAGGAGCCCTCCTTCTTCTCCTTCTTCTTGTTCTCTCCCCCTTCTTCTCTTCTTGCTTCTTCTCCTTCTTCTTCAATTTAGCTTATTTTCCGCAACAAAGACATACTTAGCTAATTATCCTCCAAAATGACATAATTAGCTTAGTTAGGTAAAAAAACATAAGAACCTTAGTTAGCTCATTAAAATGACTAATTAAGCTCCTAAAACACATAATAAGCTCAAAATGGCATAAGAACCTTGGTTATCTCATTAATATTATATACTTAGCTTGTTTTCCTCTTGAATGACATAATTAGCCCATTAATCTCCAAAAATACATACTTAGCTAATTTAGCTACAAGAAGAGGAGAAGAGGATAAATGAAAAGAAGGAAGAAGAAGAGAAGAAGAAGAAAAGGAGGAGGAGAAAAAGAAGAGAAGAAGGAGGAGAAAAAGAAGAGAAGAAGGAGAAGGAGGAGAAGGAGGAGAAGCAGGAGAAGGAGCCCTCCATCTTCTCCTTCTTCTTCTCTCCTCCTTCTTATCCTTCTTCTTCTCTTCTTCTTTTATTCTTCTTTTCTTCATCTTCTCATCCTACTTCTCCTTCTCCTTCTTCTTTTTCTTCTCCTTCTTCTCTTCATGCTTCTTCTCTTTCTTCTTAAATTTAGCTTATTTTCCCCAACAAAGACATACTTAGCTAATTATCCTCCAAAATGACATAATTCGCTTAGTTAGGTTAATACATCATAAGAACCTTGGTTAGCTCATTAAAATGACTAATTGAGCTCCTAAAAGACATAATAAGCTCAAAATGGCATAAGAACTTTGGTTAGCTCATTGATATTATATACTTAGCTTGTTTTCCTATAGAATAATATAATTAGCCCATTTAGTTCCAAAAATACATACTTAGCTAATTTAGCTCCGAGAAGAGGAGAAGAGGAGAAATGAATAGAAGGAATAAGAAGAAAAAGAAGACAAGAAGAAGAGAAGGAGAAGGAGAATAAGAAGAAGGAGGAGGAGGAGAAGAAGAGAAGAAGGAGAAGGAGGAGAAGTTGGAGAAGAAGGAGAAGGAGCCCTCCTTCTTCTCCTTCTTCTTCTCCTTCTTCTGTACTCCTTTTTCTCCTTCTTTTCTCCTTCTTCTTATCTTCTTCTTTTTTCTTCTTCTTTTCTTCTTCTTCTCCTCCTCCTTCTCCTTCTCCTTCTTCTTTTTCTTCTCCTTCTTCTCTTCTTGCTTCTTCTCTTTCTTCTTCAATTTAGCTTACTTTCCCCAACAAAGACATACTTAGCTAATTATCCTCCAAAATGACATAATTAGCTTAGTTAGGTAAAAACATCATAAGAACCTTGGTTAGCTCATTAAAAGGACTAATTAGGCTCATAAAAGACATAATAAGCTCAAAATGGGATAAGAACCTTGGTTAGTTCATTAATATTATATACTTAGCTTATTTTCCTCTAGAATGACATAATTAGCCCAATAAGCTCCAGAAATACAGACTTAACTAATTTAGCTCCAACAATAGGAGAAGACGAGAAATAAAAAGAAGGAAGGAGAAGAAGAAGAAGAGAAGGAGAAGGAGAAGAAGGAGAAGGAGAAGGAGGAGAAGAAGGAGAAGGAACCCTCCTTCTTCTCCTTCTTCTTCTCTCCTCCTTCTTATCCTTCTTCTTCTCCTTGTTCTTCTCTTCTTTTCTTTTCTTCTTTTCTTCTGCTTCTCCTCCTCCTTCTTATTTTTCTTCTCCTTCTTCTCTTCTTGCTTCTTCTCTTTCTTATTCAATTTAGCTTATTTTCCCCCAACAAAGAGATACTTAGCTAATTATCCTCCAAAATGACGTAACTATCTTAGTTAGGTAAAAACATCATAAGAACCATGGCTAGCTCATTAAAATGAATAATTAAGCTCCTAAACAACATAATAAGCTCAAAATGGCATAATAAACTTGGTTAGCTCATTAATATTATATACTTAGCTTGTTTTCCTCTACAATGACATAACTAGCCCATTAAGCTCCAAAATACATACTTAGCTAATTTAGCTCCAAGAAGAGGAGAAGAGGAGAAATGAAAAGAAGGAAGAAAAGAAGAAAAACAGAAGAAGAAGAGAAGGAGCAGGAGAAGAACACGAAGGAGGAGGAGAAGAAGAAGAGAAGAAGGAGAAGGAGGAGAAGGAGGAGAAGAACGAGAAGGAGCCCTCCTTATCCTTCTTCTTCTCTCCTCCTTCTCCTTCTTATTCTCTTCTTCTCTTCTTCTTTTTTCTTCTTCTTATCTTCTTCTTCTCGTCCTCCTTCTCCTTCTCTTCTTCTTTTTCTTCTCCTTCTTCTCTTCTTGCTTCTTCTATTTCTTCTTTAATTTACCTTATTTTCCCCAACAAAGACATACTTAGCTAATCATCCTCCAAAATGACATAATTAGCTTATTTAGTAAAAACATCATAAGAACCTTGGTTAGCTCATCAAAATGACTAATTAAGCTCGTAAAAGACATAATAAGCTCAAAATGGCATAAGAACCTTAGTTAGCTCATTAATATTATATACTTAGCTTGTTTTCCTCTAGAATGACATAATTACCCATTAAGCTTCAAAATACATACTTAGCTAATTTAGCTCCAAGAAGAGGAGAAGAGGAGAAATGAAAAGAAGGAAGAAGAAGAAGAAGAGAAGAAGAAGAAGAGAAGGATAAGTAGAAGAAGAATAAGGAGGAGGAGAAGAAGAAGAGAAGAAGGAGAAGGAGGAGAAGGAGGAGAATAAGGAGAAGGAGCCCTCCTTCTTCTCGCCTACTTCTTCTCCTTCTTCTTCTCTTATTCTTCTTCTCCTTCTTCTTCTCTTCTTCTTTTCTTCTTCTTCTCCTCCTCCTTCTCCTTGTCCTTATTCTTTTTCTTCTCCTTCTTCTCTTCTTGCTTCTTCTCTTCTTCAATTTGGCTTATTTTCCCCAACAAAGACATACTTAGCTAATTATCCTCCAAAATGACATAATTAGCTTAGTCAGGTAAAAACATCATAAGATCCTTGGTTAACTCATTAAAATGACTAATTAAGCTCCTAAAACACATAATAAGCTCAAAATGGCATAAGAACCTTGGTTAGCTCATTAATATTATAGACTTAGCTTGTTTTCGTCTAGAATGACATAATTAGCCCATTAAGCTCCAAAATACATACTTAGATAATTTAGATCCAAGAAGAGGAGAAGAGGAGAAATGAAAAGAAGGAAGAAGAGGAAAAAGAAGAGAAGAAGAAGACAAGAAGAAGGACAAGAAGAAGAAGGCGGAGGAGAATAAGAAGAGACGAAGGAGAAGGAGGAGAAGGAGGAGAAGGAAGAGAAGAAGGAGAAGGAGCCCTCATTCTTCTCCTTCTTCTTCTCCTTCATCTTCTCTCCTCCTTATTCTCCTTCTTCTTCTCTTATTATTTTCGTCTTGTTTTTTCTTCTTTTCTTCTTCCCCTCCTCCTTCTCCTTCTCCTTCTTATTTTTCTTATCCTTCTTCCCTACTTGCTTTTTCTCTTTCTTCTTCAATTTAGCTTATTTTCCCCAACAAAGACATACTTATCTAATTATCCTCCAAAATGACATAATTAGCTTCGTTAGGTAAAAACATCATAAGAACCTTGGTTATCTCATTAAAATGACTAATTAAGCTCCTAAAAGACATAATAAGTTCAAAATGGCATGAGAACCTTGGTTAGCTCATTTATATTATATATTTATCTTGTTTTCCTCTAGAATGACATAATTAGCCCCTTAAGCTCCAAAAATACATAATTAGCTGATTTAGCTCCAAGAAGAGGAGAAGAGGAGAACTGAAAAGAAGGAAGAAGAAGAAGACGAAGAGAAGAAGAAGAGAAGGAGAAGGAGAAGAAGAAGAAGGAGGAGAATAAGAAGAGAAGAAGGAGAAGGAGGAGAAGACATCCCCGGATTAGGCTATAGTAATCCCGGTAATTGAACTAAAGTAAACCTATGCAAAGGATGCCACGTCACCGTGTTTCCTATCATTGATCTCCCGATTGTTTGAGGCAGTTCGAATTTAAGACATAAGTTTAAAATCAAACGAGAAAAGTTATAGGGTTGAAATAAAAATGTCGGGGGAGTTATATAAAAATTTCCCTAATGAATTATATAACTCAACCGGGCTTCTTAAGATTTATTTCTATAACCATATAATTAAAACACAAAGCTATATATATTTATATATATATATAAAATAGAATAAAACAAAGTATTAAATAAATATAATAAATGGTAAGAGAATAATAATAATAATAAAAGATAAATAAAAAAAGAAAAAGAAACAAAAAAAGGGACCAAACCCCCCCTAGCCGAGCTGGGCGTGGTGGCCGAGCTGGCCACCACCCACTGGCCCAACAGGGGGGCCGAACCCTAGTGAGTGACCCCCCTGATCCCTCCCCTCGCCCCCCTGGCCGCCGCCGCCAGTTTCCCCCGGCTCCCACTGGTCTCCCGAGACCCCCTTCACCCACCAACCCCCCCCCCCCCCCCGCACGAGCTCCCACTCCCACCGACACGCTCCCCCTCGATCCCTCCAGCCTTCCCCACCAACCCCCATCACCCTGGTCTTTCCTTCATCTCCCTCCTAGATCTCTCCCCGTCGGCCCATGCCTCCCGCTCTCCCACCACCGAGGCCCTCCACTCCGACGGCCTCCCCACCTCCCGTCGGCCTCCCTCCCGCCGACAGCCACCGCATCGCCCTCCTCTCGCCGGCTCCCACCGGATCGGCCATCTCCACCATAGCCTCCACGCCGGAGCTCCTCCACCTACCTGGCCGGACTGCAGCATCACGCCGGTCGTTGCCCTCCCTCGAGCCTGCTTTGCACCTCTACGGGCTCGGTGACAACACCCCCTATTCTCCTCTCTCCCCTCCGGATCCGTTCCGACGAAAGCAGCCGCATTCCGACGCCGTTAGGTTCATGCAGGTGGAGTTGGGGTTCTCACCTTCCTCTCTGTGTTGAGAGAGGAGCTGAGAGTTGTACAGAGAGATGTAGAGGAGAGAGTATAATAATAAAATGCATATGTATGTATATGAAAAAGTATATATGTATGAATTTATGCATGTATGTACGTATAACAAATATTACTGGATGTGTGAGTATATGTGTTGTGTATGTGTGTGCATGAAGTGTTTGTGTGCTCGTTGTCCCAATGACATGCGGGTCCCATGTCCCTAAAGATAGTAATAATAATAAAAAATGAATAATTAGTTATATTAATTAATTAAATGGGTAATTAGAATAATTAGAGTATGACAGTGGGTCTCCCACTAAATTAATCTACTTAATTAAAATTAAACCTAATTAAAATCCTGTGTCTATGACACACGGGACCCACTGGTCAGTTGACCAGTCAACTGCTGATGTCAGCATGACATCATGTTGATGTTATAATAGCATTTTATTAAATTATTTAAATCTCTTTTAAATTCCTATTTTTTGAATAAAACTTTAAAAATTAATATTAATTGATCCGTAAGCCAGATCAAAATATTTTAAACATGAAAGTTGATTAGCAGAACGAGACGAACCCGGATACACGTTGCATTCGTTTGTTATGCATCCCTAGCATAGCAAACGTTGGACATTTCCATCATTTTCCATCTGTCCGGTAGTAGCCCGAGACCCGGGAAAATATCGTCAGATATTCTTCCGACCCGTCTATGACGGATGTTGCTGCGTTAGCTCATGTCTAGCCTCCATCTTGCCATGTCATGCATTTTGTTGCACCGTTGCTATTATTTATTGTTTCTTCCCCCTCTTCTTACCGGTAGACCCCGGGACTAACGCTGCTTCCGGGTACATCTACGACGCTGCCGGTCAGTCCTTTGCCGCAGAGCAGCAAGGCAAGCAAACCCCCCTTGATCATTCCTATAACGCCTATGTCTTTCTTCCTACTGCTTGCATTAGTATTTTGCTGCTGTTGTAGTTAGCTCCTATATCAGATGCATAGCCTATTTTTTTTGACGAACTGCTACCTTCAGTCATGTACCTTTAATCTGCTTAGTATAGGTGGAGCAGTCTTTCCCCTAACCCCGTAGTTCAGTTGCCCCGCTTGTTTTCAAATCTCGATCCCTGATCGACGAGCCAGAACCGACACATCACATACACCCACCTTAGTTGTACGACGCTACAGGGATACTATCGGGTACCGAGGGTGACACCTAACTAAGCACTCCAGATGATATATTTGTAGTATAGCTAGTCGGTCGTGGTTATCGAGGGTGATTCCTCTTTCACCATTTCCGACGATACCTCTATCGTGCTACCCCTCAAGTGTGGGACCCCTGAGGGTGATTCCTCTAAGCCCACCTTGACGGATACATCGTCCAGAATCCAACGAGGGTGATACCTCGGATCCCCCCCCCGATGTTACAACCACACAGTTACTCGACCATGTTACTGGGATCATTGGTGATTAGTTGTAAGACGGGTGGATTCCCGCGAGACTGTGTTGATGGCCTAATTGAAATGTTAATGGATTTGGGTATTTGATCTGGGTTGGTCGGAGACCTTTTCGCTCTAACCGGCTACGTGGGAAGAATTATGGGTACTCGGCGTCGCGGTATCAGCCGAAGCTTTTCAGATGTCAGCAATGTAGCGGCGCGCGCCCGAGTGGTCCCAAGATGCATCGCGCTTAGGATTAACGGATGCTAGGACTGACGTCGGCCGCCCACGCCACATGCAGGAGCGCGAAGGGGAACTGGGCCCATCAACCCTTTGTGCTTAGGAGTTAGACCAGCGGGCTGGCCTCTTTGACTAGTGTTAGGTGGGGTTGTGACATGTCGGTATTCCGAGGCCGGGCAGGACCCAGAAAAGTGTGTCCGGCCAGAGTGTTATCAAGCGTGACGGGACATGTGGTGCGCCCCTACAGGGATGAAAATAAATGATTCGAATAGTCGTTTCCACGGTTATAGGACGACTTGGAGTTGTGCCCTGATCTTATACAACTACAATTGTTACTTAATTGGAATTAGTTGCCTCAGGATTGCTTCCTCACACGGAGTCGAGGGAGGATCTTTGGGCGTGACCTCACTTTAATAATGCTGCAACAATAGGACTATTAATGTTTTACACCTGTTCTACTCTCGTCTTTTGCTGCAAGACCCTGAAGATGCTAGTCTTCGATAGGACTAGCCCTTCTCTCTATTCTTGCTTTGCTGCAGTCAGTCCACATATAAAACCCCTTCTTTCATACTGGTGCATATTTAGCATAGTTCTGATGTAAGTCTTGCGAGTACTTTGGATGAGTACTCACCGCTGCTTTGCTCCCCCTTTGTCCCCTTGATCCGTTGCTGTGACCAGATGATGGAGCCCAGGAGATGGAGTTTCCTGCCGACGCCTGTCGCCCCGTTGGTGTCTTCTACGTGGAGGCCGCTGAGGATAGGAGTAGTTAGGAGGTTCCCAGGCAGGAGGCCTCGCCTCGTTCAATCGTGTTTCTTTTGTGCTAGCCTTCTCTAAGGCACCCCATGTTTTATGTCTGTACTCAGATATTGTTGCTTCCGCTGACTCGTGTGCTTACCGAGCTTCTGTATTCTAGCCCTCGAGGCCCCTGGCTTGTAATATGAAGCTTGTATTATTTTATTTGTGTCTAGAGTTGTGTTGTGATATCTTCCCGTGAGTCCTTGGGTTTGATGGTAGGAATTTGCGTGTATGATTAGGGTACGGTTAAACCGAGGGCGTCACTAGTTGGTATCAGAGCCAACTGCCTGTAGGTAGCCCCCTTTCCAAGTCCTTGGCCGAAGTTGAGTCTAGTGTTTGAAAAACTTTGCTAACACTCATGTTGTGGCTTACAGGCCCACATCTCAATTGGGTGGTATTAGTATCTTTTACTCCTTTCCTATACTCTGGGCTCTACTCTCTCTTCTCTTTTAGGTTAAAGATTTTACTAACTCTAACATTAGGTCTGCATAAATATTTCCTCCCGGGGAGTCTCGTATTTTAGACGATGGTTGGATCAATCAGAAGACTCCGAAGTTACTCTCTGATGTTATCTCGAGAACTAGTGCCCATCGCTCTTGCGATTCCACTTCCTCCGTCAACCCCTGTGGACGACGACATACAAATGTCGTCCATACTTTCTTTTCCAATTGCTCTTGTTTTACAAGATGCAACGAATTATCTAATCGGGGATTCGTCCGTCATCAATTGTCATGGGTTTCAATAGCTCTCCGAATTACTATTCAGTCTTCCGAAATCCTCCGTAGCCTAATGTTCATGACCTTTCTCACCTGCGTGCATTATGGATAAATCCATATGTCTAGCAGCATTCATTGAAATCCTTTGTGATTTTCCTGTGATCTTGTTGATTCTACCTTTGTGTGAATGCACACAATCGTCTGTTGTGACTCATAAATTATCTGCCGGCTCAGACGTCCTTCCAGACCGAGCTGGTTCTCGACAAATCAATTTTTGGTTGGTTGTCCATCTAAGTCCATTCAACCTACTTGTATTTGATCGGAGCATATGAGTATGATACGCCAACCTGGAAATCATAATTCCTTTGGTAATTAAGTATTGATAATTTTCAGATGTTCTATTAACACGATGCATTGCATCCTATATCCCTCCGATTGAGTACCGATACTCACATCACATCTTTGTGGACTGCCAGACTCATTCTCGGTTATTATCCGACGACATCTTTTGCTTTCGAAAATTCTTGTGAATGCTTCCCCTGACACATGATGCCATTGGTAAACTGTGTCTTCTCCCTCTGATAAATTCAAGCCTATACTTTTGTCGGCCATGCACTGTTGTCAAGCATGTGTTAATTACTCTTGGAGTGTATGGTATATGTTCCTAAGATGCCCCTATGGGTTGAACCTATGCCTTACTAAATCAATATGATCTGAAGAGTTTTCACGAGTCTTGCTCTTCTGTTGTTTTGCCGAATGTTCTTTCAAAGCTACAACCTGATCAAAGGCGAGGAATAAATGGCAGGTGATGCATTGATGAAGTGGGAGTCGACCTTGAACTTTGAGTTCATGCCCATGGAAACGATGTTGACCCTATCATAGAAACTTCCCATATCAATAATCATTTATTCTGTGGTTTAAATCTGGTATCTGTGATCTTGTCCTTTCAATCATGGTTCCGACCATGTTGTCCTACTTTGATTTCATTCTCAGACGAGTTAAAGTACTTGTCTTCTTCAGATAAACACACTGGTCCAAACCTTAAAGTTGATCTACCTCCGAGTATTATTCCTTGTAGCTCGAGGATATCGCAGAGCTATGAAATTCTTGTGAGCTCCTTATCAACTATGATTTTTTCCTTAATTCCAGTTGCCTTGTGTTTGAGTTGTTGGACACACGAGTACATCGATAACTGAATCGAGTATGCATTGCGATTCAACTACTTTTAGCAATCTTCCTTGTTTACGAGTTTGTACTCGATCATGTCATTCCAAGATGTTAAGCTACATCATCATCGTCATGTTGGAGCTCGACCATGCTATCTATACCCTTCATCCCTGTAGCACAATTGCAACTATGCGTTAAGCTTGCATCGAGCTTTCCACATCATGTTGGTAGTCCTGAAAGGCAATCTCAATTCTAAGCTAGTAGTCTTAACGGTGTTTCTAGCAACCTGTGGCTTCACCCTTCCCTTGCTTGATGTCGTCGCTCATCGGTTACATCTTCGTGAAGTTCTCGACAATTGTGTCGTGATCATCATCAGCATTCTGAGCTCTTGCAGGGTATCGACCGAATGCATGATGAGAAATACCATCCTTGCCCCTCGATGATATGTGTTATCATTGACAACCTTCTTGCCTCCCCTCCTACACAAACGTGTTCATATTTTGTGTTGTCCTTCGAGTTCCTTGCTAAATCAGCTTATGTCACCTTCTACCTTGGAGTATTACTATATTTTCTATCAAGAATGTTGTGAGCATCATTGCACCTCTTAAGAATCCTTGACATAGTAATACTTCTCGCCATCACCATTCATTTCTTAGTCCCGTGTTGTTTCTAACCGGTATACCGACAAGTGAACTCTGATGTGTGATTCCAATACTTCTCGCAACCCTATTGCCTGGAGGTTAACAATTGATTGTTTCAATTTTCGTGTGTTGGGTGATGACTCATCATCTTTGACATTGGTTGTGCTACTCCGTCCATATTCCTGGGAGCACCATTCGACCTATGTTTAATTGTTGTTGTTCCTCGAGTATACGACATTATACCATTTGAATTGTTATCTTCACTTCATATAACTTCTCTTAGCACGCCAGGCCACTGACTGATTTGATCAAGGGAAAAGTAGTTCCCTTATAAGAACTAATCCAGACTTACACATGGAGCCTTGTTATCCCCGATGATGGTTCCCAAATGAGAACTCAGTTGCATTTGTCGTATGAATTCCACATGGGCACGAATGTCTTGACATGATGTTCATGTGTCTTACATACGGACTCATGGTTCAAGAATTGCTTGTGTAGCTCATATCATGGGAATCTTGCATCTTCATTTTTCTTCTCACGCATATTCAGTCTGAGGTGACCCGACACCAATCAGATTTGAATCTCGGGAAGATATGATGGTTGGAACATTTTCCCAATAATTATAACTTTGGTCTTTATGTAAGTCGTACGGTGATGTCTTGTGTGGCACACCGGGCCGAAGGACCTATTGTTATAAATTCTCCCATATGTAAGATTCGCCATCCTTTCATGTGGAAACTATATGACTTATTTCATAAGTTTACCCTCATGAATCTTCTTTGTGTACCCATTGGTTCGACCTTTATTTGGTGACCATGTCGATGCTACCCCGAAGCACGAATGTGGTACTTCAAATTTCAACAGGAACATTGGAAGTGCAATGCTAAATTGTTCCTGGTCAATTATCCAAACCGTATGGTATGGGTAAACATCATGGTTTTTCTTGCCTCTTTGTCTAAATGGTTATGTACTTGATGACCTATCAGGCATACCATACTCTATGTTTCCTCGGGAATGGTATACTTTAAATTCTTGTGTGTGTGAACACATTCTCATTCCCATTGGTCTGTTTGACCTTTCTTGTGGCATTACTTATCTAAGCAGTGTTCATTCCCTGCTTAGGTAAAAACCTCTGGGTACAACTCTGTCGGTAAGACCCTGTTACTATTGTGGATAACATTCCGGTATCCACCGGTGGACGAGAACCTTGCCTATTGGTCCGCCTCGTTTCAGCGAGCAGGAAAATTGTTCTATTCGTCCCCCGCACTTGGTACCGAAGTTGTTGCCAACATAACTGATAGGATATCCTCTGACATGTCTTGCTACCAAGACCGTATAATATGTCACCCCTCTACATAGTCCCGGCCCACATGGTGGACCCATAACCCAACGTTCCACATGAATGAAACCTCACTCTCATGTACATCTTTTGGCTCCGAATTATCCTTTGTACTTGGCTTTGTATGGAATTCCCGAGCCATCGTCCAATGGAATGATCACTGTTCGGTCTGGATATTATCCAACATGCTGAAGATCAAGTCTGCATTATTCTTGAGAATCTCAAGGCTGCTCAGTCTCGTCAGAAGAGTCAATACGACCGTCATCATCAAGATATGGTCTATCAACCTTGCGAAAAGGCTTATCTTCGTGTCACACCAATGAGAGGCGCACACCGTTTTGTAATCAAGGGCAAGTTAGCTCCTTGCTATATTGGTCCTTTCACTGTTCTTGAAAGGCGTGGAAAAGTGGCTTGTCAATTGGATCTGCCGTCAAATCCTTCCTAGGTTCACGATGTCTTCCATCTGTCTCAGCTCCGCTGTTGCTTCAAGAGTTCTATTCGAACAGTGGATCATGATATGCTACAACTGCAAAAAAACCTCTCTTATAGAGAACACTCGGTCCGCATTCTCGACCAGGCTGAATGTAAGACTCGTCGCAAAGTCACCAAGTTCCTCAAAGTGAAGTGGTCAAATCATTCTGAAGATGAGGCCACTTGGGAACGCGAATATCATCTTCATGATGAATACCTCGAGCTCTTTCCTTCTACGTTTTAATTCTCAGGACGATAATTCTTGTTAGTAGGGGAGAGTTGTCACATGCCCGGATTAGGCTACAGTAATCCCGCTAATTGAACTACAGTAAACCTATGCAAAGGATGCCACGTCACCGTGTTTCCTACCATTGATCTCGCGATTGTTTGAGGGAGTTCGAATTTAAGACATAAGTTTAAAATCAAACGAGAAAAGTTATAGGGGTTGACATAAAATTATATAAAAATTTCCCTAATGAATTATATAACTGAACCGGGCTTCTTAAGATTTATTTCAATAACCATATAATTAAAACAGAAAGCTATATATATTTATATATATATATATAATAGAATAAAAGAAAGTATTAAATAAATATAATAAATGGTAAGACAATAATAATAATAAAAAAGATAAATCAAAAAAAGAAAAAGAAACAACAAAAAAAGGGAACAAACCCCCCTTGGCCCAGTTGGGCGTGGTGGCCCAGCTGGCCATCACACACCGGCCCAACAGGGGGGCCGAACCCTAGTGAGGGACCCCCCTGATCCCTCCCCTCGCCCCCCTGGCCGCCACCGCCAGTTTCCCCCCGCTCCCCCTGGTCTCCCAAGACCCCCTTCACCCGGCCTCCCCGCACGAGCCCCCCACTCCCACCGACACCCTCCCCCTTGATCCCTCCAGCCTTCCCCACCAACCCAATCGCCCTGGTCTTTCCCTCAGCTCCCTCCCAGATCTCTCCCCGTCGGCCCATGCCTTCCGCTCTCCCACCACCGAGGCCCTCCTACTCCGGCGGCCTCCCCACCTCCCGTTGGCCTCCCTCCTGCCGGCAGCCACCGCCTCGCCCTCCTCTCGCCGGCTCCCATCGTCCCGTGCTCCCTCCTCTCATCCACCTCACCCCCACTGGCCCCAACGCCTCTGCAGCCCCGTCGCCCCACCACGAAGGCCTTCCCTCACCGGCCTTCGCCGGCCTCCACCGGCCCCTCCACCCAGCGCCGGCTCTCCCTCACCCGCGCCTTCCTCGACCCAACGACTCCGCCTCACCACCCGGATCGACCATCTCCGCCACAGCCTCCACACCTGAGCTCCTCCACCTACCTCGCCGGACTGCAGCATCACGCCGGCCGTCGCCCTCCCTCGAGCCTGCTTTGCACCTCTACGGGCTCGGTGAGAACACCCCCTCTTCTCCTCTCTCCCCTCCGGATCCGTTCCGACGAACGCAGCCGCATCCCGACGTCGTTAGGTTCATGCAGGTGGAGATGGGGTTCTCACCTTCCTCTCTCTGTTGAGAGAGGAGCTGAGAGTTGTACACAGAGATGTAAAGGAGAGAGTATAATAATAAAATGCGTATGTATGTATATGAAAAAGTATGTATGTATGAATTTACGAATGTATGTACGTATAACAGATATTACTGGTTCTGTGAGTATGTGTGTGCGTGAAGTGTTTGTGTGCTCGTTGTCCTAATGGCATGCAGGGCCCATGTCCCTATAGATAGTAATAATAATAAAAAATGAATAATTAGTTATATTAATTAATTAGTTAATTAATTAAATGGGTAATTAGAATAATTAGAGTATGACACGTGGGTCTCCCACTAAATTAATCTGCTTAATTAAAATTAAACCTAATTAAAATCCTGTGTCTATGACACACGAGACCCACTCGTCAGTTGACCGGTCAACTGCTGATGTTAGCATGAAATCATGCTGATGTTATAATAGCATTTTTATTAAATTATTTAAATATATTTTTAATTCCTAATTTTTGAATAAAACTTTAAAAATTAATATTAATTTATCCGTAAGTCAGATCAAAATATTTTCAACATGAAAGTCGATCAGCAGAACGAGACGAACCCGGATACACGGTCCATTCGTGTGTCACGCGTCCCGAGCATAGCAAACGTGGGACATTTCCATCGTTTCCCATCTGTCCGGTAGTAGCCCAAGACCCGGGAAAATATCGTCAGATATTCTTCCGACCCGTCTATGACGGATGTTGTTGCGTTAGCTCATCTCTAGCCTCCATCTTGCCATGTCATGCATTGTGTTGCACCGTTGCTATTATTTATTGTTTCTTCCCCCTCTTCTTAACGGTAGACCCCGGGACTGACGCTCCTGCCGGGTACATCTACGACCCTGCCGATCAGTCCTTTTCGCAGAGCAGCAAGGCAAGCAAACCCCCCTTGATCATTCCTATATCCCCTATGTCTTTCTTCCTACTACTTGCATTAGTATTTTGCTACTGTTGTAGTTAACTCCTATATCTGATGCATAGCCTATTTTTTTTATGAACTGCTACTTTCAGTCATGTACCTTTAATCTGCTTAGTATAGGGGGAGCAGTCTTTCCCCTGACCCCGTAGTTCAGTTGCCCCGCTTGTTTTCAAATCTCGATCCCTGATCGACGAGCCAGAACCGGCACATCACATACACCCCCCTTAGTTGTACGACGCTACAAGGATACTATCGGGTACCGAGGGTGAAACCTCGCTAAGCACTCCTGATGATATCTTTGTAGTATAGCTAGTCGGTCGTGGTTATCGTGGGTGATTCCTCTTTCACCATTCCCGACGATGCCTCTGTCGTGCAACCCCTCAAGTGTGGGACCCCCAAGGGTGATTCCTCTAAGCCCACCTTGACGGATACATCGTTCGGAACCAACGAGGGTGATACCTCGGATTCCCCCTGATGTTACAACCACACAGTTACTCGACCATGTTACTGGGATCATTGGTGATTCGTTGTAAAACGGGTGGATTCCCGCGAGACTGTGTTGATGGCCTAATTAAAATGTTAATGGATATGGGTATTTGATCTAGGTTGGTCGGAGACCTTTTCGCACTAACCGGCTACTCGGGGAGAATTATGGGTACTCGGTGTTGCGGTATCAGCCGAAGCTTTTCAGATGTCAGCAATGTAGCGGGGCGCGCCCGAGTTGTCCCGAGATGCATCGCGCTTGCGATTAAGGGATGCTAGGACTAACGTCGGCCGCCCACTCCACGTGTAGGAGCGCGAAGGGGAACTGGGCCCACAAACCCTTTGTGCTTAGGAGTTAGACCGGCGGGCTGGCCTCTCTCATTAGACTTAGGTGGGGCTGCGACGTGTCGATATTCCGAGGCCGGGCAGGACCCAGAAAAGTGTGTCCGGCCAGAGTGTTATCGAGCGTGACGGGACATGTGGTGCACCCGTGCAGGGATGAAAATTAACTATTCGAATAGCCGTGTCCATGGTTACAGGACAACTTGCAGTTGTGCCCTAATCTTATACAACTACAACTGTTACTTAATTGAAATTAGTTGCCTCGGGATTGCTTCCTCGGAGGGAGTTGAGGGAGGATCTTTGGGCGTGACCTAACTTTAATAATGCTGCAACAAGATGACTATTAACGTTTTACACCTGTTCTACTGTCGTCTTGCGCTGCAAGACCCTGAAGATGCTAGTCTTCAATAGGACTAGGCCTTCTCTCTATTATTGCTTTGCTGCAGGCAGTCCACCTATAAAACCCCTTCTTTCATACTGGTGAATATTTAGCATAGTTCTGATGTAAGTCTTGCGAGTACTTTGGATGAGTACTCACCGCTGATTTGCTCCCCCTTTGTCCCCTTGATCTGTTGCTGCGACCAGATGATGGAGCCCAGGAGAAGGAGTTTCCTGCCGACGCCTGTCGCCCCGTTGGTGTCTTCTTCGTGGAGGTCGCTTAAGATAGGAGTAGGTAGGAGGTTCCCAAGCAGGAGGCCTCGCCTCGTTCAATCGTGTTTCTTTTGTGCTAGCCTTCTCTAAGGCACCCCATGTTTTATGTCAGTACTTAGATATTGTTGCTTCCGCTGACTCGTGTGCTTATCGAGCTTCTTTATTCTAGCCCTCGAGGCCCCTGGCTTGTAATATGAAGCTTGTATTATTTTATTTTTGTCTAGAGTTGTGTTGTGACATCTTCCCATGAGTCCTTGGGTTTGATCGTACGCATTTGTGTGTATGATTAGCGTACGATTAAACCGAGGGCGTCACAAGGAGCCCTCCTTCTTCTCCTTCCTCTTCTCCTTGTTCTTCTCTCCTCCTTCTTCTCCTTTTTCTTCTCTCCTTCTTTTGTTCTTCTTTTGTTCTTTTGTTCTTCTTCTTCTCCTCCTCCTTCTCCTTCTTCTTTTTCTTTTTCTTGTCCTTCTTCTCTTCTTGCTTCTTCTCTTTCTTCTTCAATTGAGCTTATTTTCCCCAATAAAGACATACTTAGCTAATTATCCTCCAAAATGACATAATTAGCTTAGTTAGGTAAAAACATCATAAGAACCTTGGTTAGCTCATTAAAATGACTAATTAAGCTCCTAAAAGACATAATAAGCTCAAAATGGCATAAGAACCTTGGTTAGCTCATTAATATTATATACTTAGCTTATTTTCCTCTAGAATGACATAATTACCCCATTAAGTTCGAAAAATACATACTTAGCTAATTTAGCTCCAAGAAGAGGAGAATAGGAGAAATAAAAATAAGGAAGAAGAAGAAGAGAAGGCGAAGGAGAAGAAGAAGGAGGAGGAGGAGAAGAAGAAGGGAATAAGGAGAAGGAGGAGAAGGAGGAGAAGAAGGACAAGGAGCCCTCCTTCTTCTCCTTATTTTCTCTTATTTTCCCCAACAAAGACATACTTAGCTAATTATCCTCCAAATTGACATAATTAGCTTAGTTAGGTAAAAACATCATAAGAACCTTGGTTAGGTCATTAAAATGACTAATTAAGCTCCTAAAAGACATAATAAGCTCAAAATGGCATAAGAAACGTGGTTAGCTCATTAATATCATATACTTAGCTTGTTTTCTATATAATGACATAATTAGCCCATTTAGCTCCAAAAATATATACTTAGCTAATTCCGCTCCAAGAAGAGGAGAAGAGGAGAAATGAAAAGAAGGAACAAGAAGAAGCAGAAGGGAAGAAGAAGAGAAGGAGATGTAGAAAAAGAAGGAGGAGGAGGAGAAGAATAAGAGAAGAAGGAGAAGGAGGAGAAGGAGGAGAAGAAGGAAAGGGAGCCCTCCTTCTTCTCCTTCTTCTTCTGTCCTCCTTCTTCTCCTTCTTCATCCCCTTCTTCTTATCTTCTTCTTTTTTCTTCTTTTCTTCTTCTTCTCCTCCTCCTTATCCTTCTCATTCTTCTTTTCTTCTCCTTCTTCTCTTCTTGATTCTTCTCTTTCTTCTTCAATTTAGCTTATTTTCGCCAACGAAGACATACTTAGCTAATTATCCTCCAAAATGAGATAATTAGCTTAGTTAGGTAAAAACATCATAAGAACCTTGGTTAGCTCATTAAAATGACTAATTAAGCTCCTAAAAGACATAATAAGCTCAATATGGCATAATAACCTTGATGAGCTCATTAATATTATATACTTAGCTTGTTTTCCTCTAGAATGACAAAATTAGCCCATTAAGCTCCAAAATACATACTTAGCTAATTTAGATCCAAGAAGAGGAGAAGAGGAAAAATTAAAAGCAGGAAGAAGAAGAAGAAGAAGACAAGAAGAAGAGAAGGAGAAGGAGAAGAGGAGAAAGGAGGAGGAGAAGAAGAAGAGAAGAAGGAGAAGGAGGAGAAGGAGGAGAAGAAGGAGAAGGAGCCCTCCTTCTTCTCCTTCTTCTTCTCCTGCTTGTTCTCTGCTCCTTCTCCTTGTACTTCTCTTTTTTTCTTTTCTTCTTTTCTTCTTATTCTCCTCCTCCTCCTTCTCCTTCTTCTTTTTCTTCTCCTTCTTCTCTTCTTGGTTCTTCTCTTTCTTATTAAGTTTAGATTTTTTCCCCAACGAAGACATACTTAGCTAATTATCGTCAGAAATGACATAATTAGCTTAGTTAGGTAAAAACATCATAAGAACCTTGGTTAGATCATTAAAATGACTAATTAAGCTCCTAAAAGACATAATAAGCTCAAAATGGCGTAACAACCTTGGTTAGCTCATTAATATTATATACTTAGCTTGTTTGGCTCTAGAATGATATAATTAGCCCATTAAGCTCCAAATTATATACTTAGCTAATTTAGTTCCATGAAGCAGAGAAGAGGAGAAATGAAAAGAAGGAAGAAGAAGAAGAAGAAGAGAAGAAGAAGAAGAGAACGAGGAGAAGAAGAAGAAGGACGAGGAGAAGGAGAAGAGACGAAGGATAAGGAGGAGAAGGAGCCCTCCTTCTTCTCCTTCTTCTTCTCTTTTTTTCTTCTTTTATTCTTCTTATCCTCCTCCTTCTCCTTCTCCTTCTTCTTTTTCTTCTCCTTCTTCTCTTCTTGCTTCTTCTCTTTCTTCTTCAATTTAGCTTATTTTCCCCAACAAAGACATACTTAGCTAATTATTCTCCAAAATGACATAATTAGCTTAGTTAGGTAAAAACATCATAAGAACCTTGATTAGCTCGTTAAAATGAGTAATTAAGCTCCTAAAAGACATAATAAGCTCAAAATGGTATAAGAACCTTGGTTACCTCATTAATATTATATACTTAGCTTGTTTTCCTCTAGAATGACATAATTAGCCCATTAAGCTCCAAAATACATACTTAGCTAATTTAGCTCCAAGAAGAGGAGAAGATGAGAAATGAAAAGAAGGAAGAAGAAGAAGAAGAAGAAGAAGAGAAGAAAAGAACGAGAAGGAGGAGAAGAAGAAGGAGGAGGAGAAGAAGAAGATAAGAAGTAGAAGGAGGAGAAGGAGGAGAAGAAGGAGAAGGAGCCCTCCTTCTTCTCCTTCTTCTTCTCCTTCTTCTTTTCTCCTCCTTCTTCTCCTTCTTCTTCTCTTCTTATTTTCTTCTTCTTTTCTTCTTCTTTTGTTCTTCTTCTCCTTCTCATTCTCCTTATCCTTCTTCTTTTTATTCTCCTTCTTATCTTCTTGCTTCTTCTCTTTCTTCTTCAATTTAGCTTATTTTCTGCAACAAAGACATACTTAGCTAATTATCTTCCAAAATGACATAATTAGCTTAGTTAGGTAAGAACATCATAAGAACCTTGGTTAGCTCATTGAAATGACTAATTAAGCTCCGAAAAGACATAATAAACTCAAAATGGCATAACAACCTTGGTTAGCTCATTAATATTATATACTTATCTTGTTTGCCTCGAGAATGACATAATTATCCCATTAAGCTCCAAAATATATACTTAGCTAATTTAGTTCCAAGAAGAGGAGAAGAGGAGAAATGAAAAGAAGGAAGAAGAAGAAGAAGAAGAAGAAGAGAAGAAGAAGACAAGGAGAAGGAGAACAAGAAGAACGAGGAGGAGAAGGAGAAGAGACGAAGGATAAGGAGGAGAAGGAGGAGAAGGAGGAGAAGGAGCCCTCCTTCTTCTCCTTCTTCTTCTCTTTTTTTCTTCTTTTATTCTTCTTCTCCTCCTCCTTCTCCTTGTCCTTCTTCTTTTTATTCTCCTTCTTCTCTTCTTGCTTCTTCCTTTTCTTCTTCAATTTAGCTTATTTTCCCCAACAAAGACATACTTAGCTAATTATTGTCCAAAATGACATAATTAGCTTAGTTAGGTAAAAACATCATAAGAACCTTGATTAGCTCATTAAAATGACTAATTAAGCTCCTAAAAGATATAATAAGCTCAAAATGGCATAAGAACCTTGGTTAGCTAATTAATATTATATACTTAGCTTGTTTTCCTCTAGAATGACATAATTAGCCCATTAAGCTCAAAAATACATACTTAGCTAATTTAGATCCAAGAAGAGGAGAAGAGGAGAAATTAAAAGCAGGAAGAAGAAGAAGAAGAAGACAAGAAGAAGAGAAGGAGAAGGAGAAGAGGAAAAAGGAGGAGGAGAAGAAGAAGAGAAGAAGGAGAAGGAGGAGAAGGAGGAGAAGAAGGAGAAGGAGCCCTCCTTCTTCTCCTTCTTCTTCTCCTGCTTGTTCTCTGCTCCTTCTCCTTGTACTTCTCTTTTTTTCTTTTCTTCTTTTCTTCTTATTCTCCTCCTCCTCCTTCTCCTTCTTCTTTTTCTTCTCCTTCTTCTCTTCTTGGTTCTTCTCTTTCTTATTAAGTTTAGATTTTTTCCCCAACGAAGACATACTTAGCTAATTATCGTCAGAAATGACATAATTAGCTTAGTTAGGTAAAAACATCATAAGAACCTTGGTTAGATCATTAAAATGACTAATTAAGCTCCTAAAAGACATAATAAGCTCAAAATGGCGTAACAACCTTGGTTAGCTCATTAATATTATATACTTAGCTTGTTTGGCTCTAGAATGATATAATTAGCCCATTAAGCTCCAAATTATATACTTAGCTAATTTAGTTCCATGAAGCAGAGAAGAGGAGAAATGAAAAGAAGGAAGAAGAAGAAGAAGAAGAGAAGAAGAAGAAGAGAACGAGGAGAAGAAGAAGAAGGACGAGGAGAAGGAGAAGAGACGAAGGATAAGGAGGAGAAGGAGCCCTCCTTCTTCTCCTTCTTCTTCTCTTTTTTTCTTCTTTTATTCTTCTTATCCTCCTCCTTCTCCTTCTCCTTCTTCTTTTTCTTCTCCTTCTTATCTTCTTGCTTCTTCTCTTTCTTCTTCAATTTAGCTTATTTTCCCCAACAAAGACATACTTAGCTAATTATTCTCCAAAATGACATAATTAGCTTAGTTAGGTAAAAACATCATAAGAACCTTGATTAGCTCGTTAAAATGAGTAATTAAGCTCCTAAAAGACATAATAAGCTCAAAATGGTATAAGAACCTTGGTTACCTCATTAATATTATATACTTAGCTTGTTTTCCTCTAGAATGACATAATTAGCCCATTAAGCTCCAAAATACATACTTAGCTAATTTAGCTCCAAGAAGAGGAGAAGATGAGAAATGAAAAGAAGGAAGAAGAAGAAGAAGAAGAAGAAGAAGAAGAGAAGAAAAGAACGAGAAGGAGGAGAAGAAGAAGGAGGAGGAGAAGAAGAAGATAAGAAGTAGAAGGAGGAGAAGGAGGAGAAGAAGGAGAAGGAGCCCTCCTTCTTCTCCTTCTTCTTCTCCTTCTTCTTTTCTCCTCCTTCTTCTCCTTCTTCTTCTCTTCTTATTTTCTTCTTCTTTTCTTCTTCTTTTGTTCTTCTTCTCCTTCTCATTCTCCTTATCCTTCTTCTTTTTATTCTCCTTCTTATCTTCTTGCTTCTTCTCTTTCTTCTTCAGTTTAGCTTATTTTCCGCAACAAAGACATACATAGCTAATTATCTTCCAAAATGACATAATTAGCTTAGTTAGGTAAGAACATCATAAGAACCTTGGTTAGCTCATTGAAATGACTAATTAAGCTCCTAAAAGACATAATAAACTCAAAATGGCATAACAACCTTGGTTAGCTCATTAATATTATATACTCATCTTGTTTGCCTCGAGAATGACATAATTATCCCATTAAGCTCCAAAATATATACTTAGCTAATTTAGTTCCAAGAAGAGGAGAAGAGGAGAAATGAAAAGAAGGAAGAAGAAGAAGAAGAAGAAGAGAAGAAGAAGACAAGGAGAAGGAGAACAAGAAGAACGAGGAGGAGAAGGAGAAGAGACGAAGGATAAGGAGGAGAAGGAGGAGAAGGAGGAGAAGGAGCCCTCCTTCTTCTCCTTCTTCTTCTCTTTTTTTCTTCTTTTATTCTTCTTCTCCTCCTCCTTCTCCTTGTCCTTCTTCTTTTTATTCTCCTTCTTCTCTTCTTGCTTCTTCCTTTTCTTCTTCAATTTAGCTTATTTTCCCCAACAAAGACATACTTAGCTAATTATTCTCCAAAATGACATAATTAGCTTAGTTAGGTAAAAACATCATAAGAACCTTGATTAGCTCATTAAAATGACTAATTAAGCTCCTAAAAGATATAATAAGCTCAAAATGGCATAAGAACCTTGGTTAGCTAATTAATATTATATACTTAGCTTGTTTTCCTCTAGAATGACATAATTAGCCCATTAAGCTCAAAAAATATATACTTAGCTAATTTAGCTCCAAGAAGAGGAGAAGAGGAGAAATGAAAAGAAGGAAGAAGAAGAAGAAGAAGAAGAGAAGAAGAAGAGAAGGACAAGGAGAAGAAGAAGAGAAGGAGGAGAAGGAGGAGAAGAAGGAGAAGGAGCCCTCCTTCTTCTCTTTCATCTTCTCTCCTCCTTCTTCTCCTTCTTCTTATCTTCTTCTTTTCTTCTTGTTTTTTCTTCTTTTCTTCTTCTTTGCATCCTCCTTCTCCTTCTCTTTCTTCTTTTTCTTCTGCTTCTTACCTTCTTGCTTCTTCTCTTTCTTCTTCAATTTAGCTTATTTTCCCCCAACAAAGACATACTTAGCTAGTTATCCTCCAAAATGACCTAATTAGCTTAGTTAGGTAAAAACAACATAATAAGCTTGATTAGCTCATTATAATGAGTAATTAAGCTCCTAAAAGACATAATAAGCTCAAAATGGCATAAGAACCTTGGTTAGCTCATTAATATTATATACTTAGCTTGTTTTCCTCTAGAATGACATAATTAGCCCATTAAGCTCCAAAAATACATAATTAGCTAATTTAGCTCCAAGAAGAGGAGAAGATGAGAAATGAGAAGAAGGAAGAAGAAGAAGAAGAAGAAGAGAAGAAGAAACGAACAAGAACGAGGAGGAGAAGAAGGAGGAGGAGAAGGAGGAGGAGAAGAAGAAGAGAAGAAGTAGAAGGAGGAGAAGGAGGAGAAGAAGGAGAAGGAGCCCTCCTTCTTCTCCTTCTTCTTCTCCTTCTTCTTTTCTCCTCCTTATTCTCCTTCTTCTTCTCTTCCTCTTTTCTTCCTCTTTTGTTCCTCTTTTGTTCTTCTTTTGTTCTTCTTCTCCTTCTCGTTCTCCTTATCCTTCTTCTTTTTCTTGTCCTTCTTCTCTTCTTGCTTCTTCTCTTTATTCTTCAATTTAGCTTATTTTCCACAACACAGACATACTTAGCTAATTATCCTCCAAAATGACATAATTAGCTTAGTGAGGTAAGAACATCATAAGAACCTTGGTTAGCTCATTGAAATGACTAATTAAGCTCCTAAAAGACATAATAAGCTCAAAATGGCATAAGAATCTTGGTTAGCTTATTAATATTATATACTTAGCTTGTTTTCATCTAGAATTACATAATTAGCCCATTAAGCTCCAAAAATACATACTTAGATAATTTAGCTCCAAGAAGAGGAGAAGAGGAGAAATGAAAAGAAGGGAGAAGAAGAAGAAGAAGATAAGAATAATAGAAGGAGAAGGAGAAGAAGAAGAAGGAGGAGGAGAAGAAGAAGAGAAGAAGGAGAAGGAGGATAAGAAGGACAAGGAGCCGTCCTTCTTATTCTTCTTCTTCTCCCCTTCTTCTTCTCCTCCTTCTTCTTTTCTTCTTCTTTTCTTCTTCTTCTCCTCCTCCTCCTTCTCCTTCTCCTTCTCCTTTTCCTCCTCCTCCTCCTCCTTCTTTTCTTGTTTTTCTTCTCCTTCTTCTCTTCTTGCTTCTTTTCCTTCTTCAATTTAGTTTATTTTTCATATATATGTTGTTGTTGTTGTTGTTGTGACTTTCTTATTCCAATTTCAGATTGGATGTACTACATGCATGGAAGCTGGCATTGATGGAGTGCTTTAGTTATAGTTTTTATTTGAGTTGGTGAACAATGTGGAATTATATGTATATGTATATATGGATGAATAGTATATGTGGAACTATATGTATGTGTATATATATGGATAAAACTTTGTGCTATGAATATGTCTTGTGACCTATATATGTGAGATGTATATGTATATGTGTTGTGACCTATATATGTGCTATGTATATGTATATGTGCTGTGAAATAAACAAAAAAAGAAAACTATGACAATATGGGCTCTTTGCTGTGTGCGAGCTGATGGCAAAGGCCTGTGCCATCAGGCAGCTGATGGCAAAGGTGCCACATGGCACCCAGCTGTGCAACCTAGGGTAGCAGCATCTGGCCATATATTCTCTTTGCCGTCCGCTACCTTGGGAGGCTGACGGCAAAGGCATGATTCCTGTGTTGGCCCAACTCTGTGCTCGCCCATAGAAGCAGATGGCAAAGAGAGGGAGGGAGGCAGACGACACAAAGAGGGAGGGAGGCGGACGACACAGAGAGGTAGGAAGGAAGACGACACAGAGAGGGAGGGAGGCGGACGACAAAGAGAGGGAGTGAGGCACACGGCAAAGCCTCCGTTAACCCTAACGGAGGCGTTGCATGTCGGCTGTCGTCTACTCGGAGCCAGAGACTGACGGCAAAGAGCTTTGTCGTCCGCTTCAGGTAGACCGACGACAAAGAAGGTGATATGCCGTCAAAAGTAGTCATAGGAAAATTGCCGACATGAGGCCGATGACAAAGTCCTTTGCCTTTGGTGGATCACCTCTTTGCCGTCCGTTATGGAAGACGCCAAAGAGTCTGATTCTTGTAGTGTATGAAAACTAAGTGGGTGTGCATCAAACTCTATAATGAAAATTCCCACTAGTATATGAAAGTGACAACATATGAGACTCTCCATATGAAAAACATGGTGCTACTTTGAAGTACAGGTGTGGAATTAGCATGCCCCTTCTCTATTTTCTCTCATTTTTTTCCTTGTTTTCTTTCTTTCTCTTTTTCTTTGTTTCTTTAATTTTCTTTTTTTTATTTTCGTCTGGAGACTCATCCCGACTTGTGGGGGAATCATAGTCTCCATCATCCTTTCCTCACTAGGAGAATGCTCTAGTAATGAATTATGATGATCATGACACTTCTATTCACTTACAACTTAATATTACAACTCGGTACCTAGAACAAAGTATGACTCTATATGAATGCCTCTGGTAGTGTACCATGATGTGCAATGATCTAGCGTAGCACAAACATAAAAAATAGACAAGTGATGGAAATTTCATGCTATCTATCTTACGATCATGCAAAGCATTATGACAATGAATGCTCAAGTCATCAAACTGGAAGCGGTGGAATTTGCATGACAATATATCTTGGAATGGCTATGCAAATTCCACAATAGGTAGGTATGGTGCCTGTTTTGAGGAATATATAATAAGTAATATGTGTGAAAGAGTGTATCATGTCACGGGGTTTGGATGCATGTATGAAGTTTGCACCGACTCTCGAGGTGAGAAAGGGTAATGCACGGTACCGTAGAGGCTAAAAAATTGTGGAAAGGTAAGAGTGCGTATATCCATGGATTCACATAAGTCATAAACAACTCACATACTTATTACAAGATTTTGTTATCTCTCTCGAAGAAAGCACTACCTACATGCCTCTAGGGAGAAGGTTGCAATGAGTTAACTATCGTGCGACTCTGATTATGACAACGCAAATGATTTAAATCAATGATAAATTATGCTCCAACTTCATCGCATAACCAGAGACTATACGTGCATGAATCAGGAATCACAAACCTCAACATCAATATACTTACTAATCCTCATTCATCAACTACTTTACCCACATATTACTATCTTAATGTTGCAAAACTATTGCAGGGAATCAAACATATCATACTGAGTGATCTAAAAGTTTTATGTAGGCTTTTATGACTATCCATGTAAATGACCAATTCCTTTTGACTCTCTAAATAGGTATAAGTGAAGCATGAGATTTTAAATCTTTCTACAAAATGCCATGCTTCAATAAATATAAATGAAGCATAAGAGCATTCTACAAATAATGATTTCTATATGTAGAGAAACAAGCAATCCAAACTTCAAATGATATAAGTGAAGCACATGAAGCATTCTATAAAGCCATACTAAAAAGATATAAGTGAAGTGCAATGAGCATTCTATAAATCAACCATGGACTATCTCATACCAGCACGGTGCAGAAAATAAAAGGGAAAACCAAGCACAAAATACGCTCTAATATTTACGCAGATCACGTGAACGAAACGAAGACAAAAACATACCGATACTTGTTGAAGAAAGATGGGATCCCTTCTGGGGCATACCCAATCTTAGACGCTTGAGTTTCCTTCGATATTTACTTGGGGTGCCTTGGGCATCCCCAAGCTTGAAATCTTTCCCCTGCTCCTTCTCATAACAAGACCTCTTGGATCTTCGAACACTTCATCCACACAAAACTTAACAGAAAAGTCGTGAGATCTGTTAGTATAATAAGAAAAATTAGTACCTTAAGTACTGTTTCAAACCCATTCATATTTTGTTTTTTGTATTATATATACAGCAATATAACTTCTCCATGGCTTATACCATCGATACGATAGATCGTTTCATCAAATCGAGCAAAACAATGCATCAAAAACAGAATCTGTCAAAACAAGGACAGTGTGTAGTAACCTGAACATTGAAAATACATCTGTAACTTACACAATTCTAAAAAATTAGGACGAAATAAAAAACTTTCATAGCATTACTATGTAAAAGTTGGAGGCACTTTTGATGTTCCAGTAAAAAATGTAATTTCACGCACTACAACCAAAGTTTCTGTTTTTGCACTGCACATACCAACTAGCAATCTAATCATCCTAAAGGCAAATCTCGGCACATTATTTTTATAATAAAATGGATTTGTACAAGGGAATAATTATTTTTGTGAGAAACTCATGAAAAATTCTACTCCCTCCGTCCCAAAATAAGTGACTCGAAAGTGCCTCAAGTTTGTACTAAAGTTAGTACAAACTTGAGTCACTTTTGAGTCACTTATTTCGGGACGGAGGGAGTACATTGTTTCCATGAGCATGAACAAAGTTCAAGGACGCCCCCACTTCAATGGTGTTCTTCTTTCTCGCGTTCACTTTCCCTTTTGAAAAGTTGTAGGTTCCCCTCTATTTTTGATTTTTAAACTATATGAAAGCACACAACACAAATAAATGACTTTTTAAAACTTCCAGGTTCTCTCCCTGGCAGCGCTTCCTTTAAAGCCATTAAGCTAGGCATAAAGTGCTCAAGTAATGGATCCACCCGGATACCAAGGTATATCAAAGCCAATTTTAATTAACAATGATTGTAATTTAGTAGAGAGCACAAAGCAACATATATCATGCAATGATGAAGTCTAACCCTCTCCCTATGCATCAGCATGTCATAAAAGAAAAATTCATCCACATCAAGTAAAGGCCAACACAAAGCATAAGGACTTTCTTGCAATTTTATCGTATTGGAAACATAAAGAGGTGGAGATGTAGTTCCTCTCTCATGATAATTGCAAGTAGGAGAAGCAATCACATGCATATTATATCCATCAAAATCATCATGTGTAATGGTAAAATGCAACCTATCAATATAATCCTTAATAAGAGCAAACTTCTCCGAAATAGCAACAACTTCATTATTAACATAAGGAACTATATCAAGTTCATCTTCACAAGCATAATTCATATTGGCATCTTGGCGACAAGCATAGCGAGCATAAATTTCATCAAAAATGGATGTTTCAAAAGAACCAACGAGATCATAGCAGTTATCATAGCATTAATCCTTTGGTAAGCATGAATGGAAATTAAACAATGTATGAGTTGAAGATTTACTCTCATTAGAACGTGGGCATGGGTAGCTGATCCGCTCTTTCTCCTTTTGTTCTTCACTCTCCTCATCATCTTTTTTATCCAATGAGCTCATAGTTTCGTGAATTTCGTCTTCCATAGACTCCTCCAAAATATTAGTATCTTCTTGGTCAGTATAGGAGTCCTGAATATATAGTTTAACATAAGCATTAGAAGCATAGTCTTCATAGAAATATTCAAGTATGGAATTTTTTTCTGATTTGTAAAGAGTAGCATCATACTTGTCAATCAAAGAAGCAATTTCATAAGCACCCTTAAAAGCAAAAAATTGATCAATATGTTCAACATCATAATAACTATAAATTCCTTTCGCATAAGAAGATAAGATTCCATTATCACTAAACTCACATTGGTAGGGAAGGTGTTTCTTATGGTCTTCAGAACAACAAGTAAAATCAGATATTTCACATAAATTCCAAGAAAAGCAATGCAAAGTATTAATATGATGCCATAAATGTTCGATTTTTTTTATAAGCATTGTCGCACATAATAAGCATGCTCATCTAATGATTTTCCCTCAACTAAACTAATTGGGGTTTCAGCACAAGATCATAGGGATCAAAGATGATCCAAGTAAAAAACTTGAGCAGTATCATAGATTTTGGGTGGTTCTTCAACCATTGGTTCGGTAGGTACAACAAATGTTTTTGGTATTTTGCGTTTCCTACCCATAACTAAAGATAGAAAACAACTAATAAGAGAAAATAAAAATTACTTACTGATAAAGCAAACAAGCACACATGAGAATATTCACCCCATGCTATTGATCCCCGACAACGGCGCCAGAAAAAGGTCTTGATAACCGACAAGTAGAGGGGATCATTCGTAGCCCTTTTCAATCAATAAGAGTGTCAAACCCAACAAGGAGCTAAATTTATAACAAATATTCCCTCAAGTCGTATCGACCAGCGACACAACTCTATGCACACTTTACGTTTGTTTACGTAAACAAGAATAAAACTACAAGTACTTAGTAGGTGTAATAGATAGGTTTGCAAGATAAGAAGAACAAGTAAATAAAAGTTAGGTGTTGTTTTTCAAGAAAATAAAGAGCATGGAAAATAAAAGTTTGGCGCTGTTTAGTAGAAAGCTTTTCGTGTAAGGCAAGAAAAAGATTGTTCGTAGGCAATTGAATATAACATGATAGATAATTATCATGTGCACTGAGGGAGAGGGATACGGTAACAAACTTTCCGTACTTGAATCATATGCACTTATGATTGGAACTCTAGCAAGCATCCACAACTACTAGAAATCATTAAGGTAAACCAAACCATAGCATTAAATATCAAGTCCTCTTCACTCCCATATGCGGACAACTCCATTACTCGGGTGTAAGTTTCTATCACTCTTGACACCCACTATAAGGGAATCATGAACATATTACAAACCCTCCAGTGTGTATCCTTCATGTGTGCATCACATGCAAGGCACCTTAGGATAGCACCATATCAACAAACAAATCATATCAATGAAATCATATCACAATTAACCTGTAGGACAAAACAGACCTACTCAAACATCATAGGATAGCCACATAATATTTGGAAATAGTATGTAGTGTTGAGCACGTTGTTTAAGTAGAGAGTTACAGCGGGAAAAGAGGTGTTACAACAATGCATAGAGGGGGGAGAGTTAGTGTTGACGATGACCAGATTGTTGATGTAGATCGCCGCCATGCTCCTTGCGCCAGCGGAACTCCGTCACCACCAGGAGAGAGGGGGAGAGAGCCCCCCTTCTTCTTCTTATTCCTTGGCCTCCCCCTAGATGGTAGGAGATTTCGCCCTCTTTTGCATGTTCTCCATGGCGGAGTAGAGCCAGGAGCCCCTCCAAGATTGGATCAACCTCTGTTCTCTTATGTTTCGCGTTCCTGTTTTGTGGCCCCTCACTATTTATTAAATTCCTTGAGATCGTAACTCCGATCAGGCATAAATTTTTAAATGATTTTCTGACATAAATTATCTTTATGGCGCTACTGGAAGATCTAGTGTGGCCACAAGAGGGCAGGGCACGCCAGGGGGTATAGGCCACGCCATGGTGGGTAGTGGAGGCCGTGGGCCTCTTTTTACGTTGATCCCACCTCCCAAAAATCACATATATTCCAAACTAATTCTCCTTAAATTTGAATCGCATTTGGACTTCGTTTGATATGGATATTCTATGAAACAAAAAACATGCAACAAACGACAACTCACACTTGGCACTGGATAAATATATTGGTCCCATAAATCATATAGAATGTTACCAAGAATACGTGAAAGTTGTGTAATATTGACATGGAACAATAAAAAAATATAGATACGATGGAGACGTATCACGATCATTGTAACTTGTGTAAAATTATACCAAAAAACATCCACGCTGTCTCAAGATCAGGCGACAATGACAAACCGATTTCCGTGATTCTCTCAATCCATCAGCATTTCTTGTAATTAAATTACCTATATGCCTTATGTAGGTGGATGCATCTCGGAGCCAAAATGTTTGAAAATTCTTTTCATTCCTTGGACAATGAATGGAAACACACAAAGTGACACAGAAATGATTTTTAGTGCCTTCTTTGCTAGCACCCACATGTAGTTGTAGTTGGGATTTGATTTATATGTAGCCAATGTCCGGTAAATGAGAAATGTTGAAAAATATCAAACGGTATATGAAATGCACCACAAAATCCATACTAGGGTACAACAATAGCTGCATACCGCTGGAAAATTTCGAGAAAATACGATGAGGTCACGTCTACATTTCAAAGTTGTTAGGTTTTCATTTCAAACAAATTTATGCTACTTGTGCACATGGGATACCATACAAAACTGTTTTCATAGACCTTTCCGCGGGGCGCTCATCGCTCTTTTTTTACCTCTTTCACCAAAGCAGCCAACATGACCCCCACCCGCGCCCACTCCTGTTTCGCTCAACAGTCTGCACATTCTACCCAAGCTCCATCGAGAACTCCCTCTCATCCCCCAGATCCACACCAGAACCCTTTTCGGCACCGTCGTGCTCAACCCGACCATGTACCCACTTCCAACATAAACCCTACCCTTCATTTTCATTCCGAACACATGGCTACCCGTGCCTCGTCGTCATCATTTGCTCACCACACTCCCTTCAACATATCGATTTTGTAGCCTTGCCTCTCCTATGAGGTTTGCACAAAAAAGTTGTCAGTTGTTGCCGTCCAAGGCTGCGAGGTCTATTATATCGTGATCCCTTTCCCTGTTTGGTTTGGTTTGTCTCGAAATTGGTTATAAGTGGATAGCATGTTTATGTTCATCATCTATCTTCTAAATAAATATAAGTTGTATTTGTTCCAATTAGTTATTGTCAAGATACATATCATGTGCGCACGAGTCACACAAAATGAACATATTAGGTGTATGTTTCCAAATTATCACATGCCAAGTTTAGACAGCTTGTTGCCAAGCAATTACCCCTAATTTATGATTACCCCCCTTTCCTAAATTTCGTATGTGTCCTCTCTAGATGACGATTAGCTGCGACAAAAGTCATACTTCTGCTAATGTATCCTCATGTGAGTCCGAAGACAACATGTGTGCAATGGATGATCGTGTATCAAGAAACGAGGAACGTGATAGAGTTGGCACAATCACCCTTGCGGTTCAGAGTCAGAAGAATGCTCCAAGAAATCCCACACGCCAACCTAAAGGTCTATACAAAGTAGTTGACATCGATTTGAAGTCTTGGCCTCCAACTAAACTAGATAAAGCAGACATGAGGTTCATGATTGTGTGTGGATTTGTTGGCAACGCAAGGCTCAATATTTATCTGTCGGGTTTCGGGAGGATGATACAGAAACACGGCAAAAGATAATCCGGGAGATCATGGAACACTTCAATGTTCCAGAGGAGTGAAGAGAGTAGGTGGAACAAGTTGCACCAAGAAGGCTAGGGATGCTTGGAGAAACTGGATGCATGTGTTGTATAAGAAGTACTTGAGTCAAGGCCAAGATCAAATCCCCTCATAGCCCCAAATTACAAAGGAAGATTACACATAATTCAAAAGGGTCAGGGCTAGTGAATAGTTTCTTAAGAAGAGTGCCATTCAATTGGAACTTCAAAATAAGAACAGACCCACCCATCGTACGGGTGTGGCAGGATACTATGGCATGAAACTGATATGGGACCATGAGGACAAAGAAGCAGTAGCTGTGGGTGGCAAGCCAGCCTTTGTGAAATTAGGGTCTTTCAAGTTAGGGACTACTTGCGGGCATGTGCAAAGAGGCATGGAGACGGTTCTTATTACTTTGAAAACTTAGTAGACCAAGAAGTGCAGGATGTGATGATAGAGGCTTCCAAAAACACTGGAAGGTTCTACAGGAACTTAGGACCATGTGATATTATGTCCGAGGCTCCGACTACCAAAGAGCCCCTCGCCGTGCCAGGGGTATTTTGGTCAATGTCCCACACAAGAGATTTCTCACTAAGTAAAGAAGAAAGGATCAACAAGAAAAAGTTAGGGGTGATGGTAAGAGGAAACATTTGTACATAATGTTTAAGAGGGACATGTATCTTGAAAATAGAAAGGAAGTTGAGGAGTCATTTATGGAACATAAGACACTAACGCTCAGAGGTATCCAGGAGACACAAGGGGATGTCGTAATGGACGCTGACACTTCTTGTATGGAAACACTTCACAAGAGTAGATGTGCATCAATTGACCCCAGCAACACTCAAGCTGCAGCTAGACATGTTGGTGCCATATCTGATCTATATTGACACGAGGGAGAGTAAAGCCATGTTTACACATTATGAAGGTACTTTATGATGTGCAACAGCGTGGGTTTACAACCCTGACTTGGACGAGGGACTCTTGTTAGACAATGTGCTATTAAAACCGGGTAGTGTGAAGTGCTACGTGACTGAAATAAACCCTGGATTGAGTAATTTTGCACTGAAGAATGTCCTTGGGAACCTCATAAGCCGAGGACCTTGGAGGAAACACGGTTTAATCATATCCAGTAGCCATAGACAAAAATAGATTTTTGGATGAGATCCCTCTAGCCCTCCAAAAGTAACGAATGCCGCCCTCGAACCAATGACTCTCTTCTCGCCACAGCAGATCTTGTGTGACTCCCCTGATGAACATACTCTTTGGAATCCGATGCTCGAGGCACCCAACTTGCTACCATACAGGCCAGGTTATCGCACGATCCTGAGCATCTTGTGGCAAGGCCTACAACTTGTGAAGACATATCATCGGTTCATATGCCAGCCACTAAACCACAAAATGCATACATATTGGCACAACATGCTCAATAGGCAAACTTGATCAAACCGCCGCTAAGCAGTATGAAAGTCCGGAACCGCATGATAAGTAGTATCAAAGTTCGGAACCGCCTGCTAGGCAGTGCTAAAGTCAAGAACCACCAGCTCATCAGTCTAGTGGTTCGCAATCGCCTGATAAGCTTACCGATATGTCGGCACTACTTGATTAGCATACCAACGCGTTGTCACAGCCGCATCAAGACACCGACACATTGACACTACCTCCTTAGAAGCCCGACCTAGATTCAATGGCTGGTTCGCTGTCCGTTGCCTCTGGTACTAGAGATCATTTGTCCACGACAATAGCACCATATGTTCAGCAGCCCATCGTACCTTCACTGGCTTCTTAGCAGCATGATTTTCATGCAACCATATGTCAAACAAGAAGTGCTTCAGCTAACAAGAGGAAAAAGGTCACAGTTGCACATAGGAAGATGGGGCACCCAAAACAGAGGAGGGACGAGACTAATAACCTCCTACTACAAAGATTCATTGCTCATAATGAAATTAATAACATGTTTTTCTAAGGGACAGGTAATCCCAATTCTTATGGCATGTGCATAGCAGAAGTGGAAAATCTACTTGCTAGTAAGAAAGTAGACCCATTTGAAGCACGCAAGTACAAGCATGGCCAGCCATTTCTGTTTGGTGAATAGTTTGATGAGTGTAGTTCGAGTTGCCGCTAAGTACATAAATATTGTATGGACATAATATGAGAAGGAGAAGATTATAACATTCTAGAAGTGCACTACGACAGTATGAATTTCTCTCACCTTGCAGGTACCGTCATTGTGGAATTCAACGAGTTCCATATCTTCTTCAACTTTAATGAGCTTGTTGCCACTCTTGTCAAATGCTTGATGTTGTAAGTACTTGACAAACTCTTATCAACATGTCCATACAAGGCTGTATATAAAAAGCTAACTGTATTATATTCCTCTCAGGGGATTGACGACAAAGAAATCAATAAGGGTGCATGCATATTTTATATATCCTAATTTAGGAAAGGACGTCTTGTTAAGTAATGATTTTACATACAAGGCTTCCATTGATCATGTCGCAAATATCTTGTGGAAGTTACAGGTAGGATAACCCTTCATGTGGCCATATCATGAAGGGTAAGTTAAATATACAACAACCATACATAGATCGACTTTCAGTTTTCGACATAGTCCATGAGTTCAAGATTTTCTTGAACTATAACCATCACTGGATCTTGGTGGTGATTGTTCCAAAATGCAACACAGTTTACTACGTGGATTCTCTCAAAGAGTAAAATAATCCTTATGATGTGAGTCATCTTCAGAATCATTTGAAGTGTATTGTCAAAGAACATAACTTTAGGAGGGTTATGGTTCGGCGACCAACTACCTCTGTAGTACATGATCGTTTCTCATGTAAGCCAACGAAATCTGTTATTTTCAGAAAAGGCTAGTCAGATGTTCCAGTTTCTAAGTAAACCTGTTTCCATGTCTCTCCAAAGAAAAAACAACTTACACCGGTTAGGTTGTTCCTAACCTGGCAAATGCCTCACTAATACTGCACGAAATATGTTAGTGTCCTCAACAACAACAAGGGACCAACCTATGTGGATACTACATTTGCGCACATGACGAACCTATGCACACATGTTTAATATGGTACCTATGCTGATAGAATAGAACTAGTAAGTGTGTTTCCTAATTACTATCTCATATTCCACAAGTATGTCACATTCTGATAAAAAACCTCGTAGTTGATCTTCAAACCGATGACCTCTGAACCGCTCACCGTAGATGAATTGTTGTGTGTTAGGAAATTTATCAGCATCTTCTTTGTGAAACACTATATTAAGCCTAGTAAAGAAGTCGAAAATTTCAGCATTCATATCCCCCAATAATAACTATGCATTCATATAGTGTTATCAGCTAAACATATACAAATGGATGCATTGTTTTCCATGTGACCATGTGTTCGTATTTCAAACACTATGATTATGTACTACATATGTGGGTCATACATGTGTGGAATTATCTAGCATTTCTTTGAATGTTCTTCCCATGGACACTATTTGTTCAATTGCATATGGTGGCGGATAATGATGAATGTTCTTCATGTGGACATTATTTGTTTGATTGCATAGTGTCACAAATTTTCTATTCGTAGGGTGATTCAAATGCGATATTTTACAATAACTTGGGAATTTCAGCGCACATGGTTCAAGTAACTATGTGTGTGTGATCCAGAACAGAAAGCCCATACAACTCACACACCAACCGAATGTGATCTACAAGAAAATCACATGCCACTCCTAGCACAACCACTTGTGATCAACTGGAAAAACACATGAGATATAAACTGGAGCATTGGTGATACATAAGAAATCACAAACGATTTGCAACACTTCTATTTTTACATAGGAGCTCCTCAATCATTTGGCATAACACCTTATGTCACACATGAGCCAACAGGAAACCATGGCCGATGCAAAGATGATCTCACGCAGAATTTGTTTGGGAAACATGTGCAATGATATCATGCATGGCAAATGGTTGCCAGGAAAATCTCCTGTGCAATGATGAAGATATCAAACAAAGTTTCTACCATGTCGCATGTGGATTAGGTAATGTTTCGCAAATGTAAAAGGTCAAACATCATTTGTTTTCCATGAGCAATTCGACGCGTTTGACTCGTGATAGACGTTTGTGATTGATCCCAAATCCCACATTGATATGTCCCTGCATTGCAGAGAATTATATTTGGTAGATCATTTGCATATATCGTCACCATCCCCGATGATTTTGTCGTGTCGTGTGGGATGGACCCGCCTATCGCCCTAACAGCCAAGGTGTCGGTTTAAACATTCATCACAGAAAGTGGTTAAAAACCGATTGTATTGCACGTCACTGCACCAATGCTATTTCTGAATGCAACATCATGTCCTATCCTTTGTAAAGCATGCACCATGAGGCTGCATATATTAATCTAAAAGAGTTTGATCAACTAAAGTTTAATCATCTCATCATGTCATGTGACTTAGCTCAAGTATTTCTTTGCCACCACACACACACCAAGTTTTGTGAAAACATTTGTACATATTTTAAACAGGACCATCGAACTATCCATAACACTCTATAGAGGTTGCACACTTTACCCACAAGACTCGTGGAACTTCCGTGTCAAGCCAATACTCGCGGTATGTTACATACCCCAGATAAGCACCCAAACAATTCTGTCCCCTTGACAACACTAAACAAAGAGTCCACTACTTGGTACACATCCCTCATGATGTACATCACAAGTACCATTCATGAGGGGACACGACGGTGTGCCCGGGGACTGTGAAAATATTCAAAGTTTTCCATTCAGGCATAACCCCGTATCAAGAGTGACCACGCAACTCCCTCCATTAGTAATGTGGGCTCTCTGCTAGCATCGACCAAAGTAATCAACAAGGCCCCTTCCTATAAGGGGCATTTTTGTCTTACATGTATGGTCATGACGATAAGGATATCTTAAATCTAATACACTTTTGAAACCACACAAACAACTTTCCTCAGTATATAACTTATTTCTCAAGCGATTTCCTAGCTCATCATCTCCCTCAGGCATTAGTGACACCCGATGCGTTTTTTGAAAAGTATTTGGTAAACACTTTGTTTACCATCCCATGCATATTCTCATCCCACTTGCATATCAACTACTTGCACCTATCTACTTCCCACCCGCATAACTCTTGTAGGGAAATAGAGTCAGGCACAATGAAGTATCAACGAGAAATGCTTCGGAGACAACCCAACAAGGTAGTCACCATATGATCATGCTTTTTCATTCAACAAGTAAAGTGCTATAATGCCATGCAGAAAAATAGTTCCATCAACATGGGCAAAGGGAGGCTTGCCTTGCTCAACAAAGTCTTCAGGAGCTTCAAATACTTCTGTTCCAACTTTCTCATCAACCACGTATTCTATCGTCGCAAAATAACGACCACAAATAAGGTTATAGAAAAAACATGAAAAATAAACTACTCCCAAAAATGTAAACCCATTATTGTTAAATACTAGAGTTAAAACTGAAAATACTACATGTGTTGGTTTTGGAGTTGTAGCCTTAGATATAAATATATTGATTTCAATTACTGGACTTAATTTCCTAAATGAGGATTTAATTTGGGACACAACAAAAAAGGTTCTCCAAATGGTGCACAAGTGGCAACATTAGATATGTTAGATTTAAAGAAATATTCAGAAACTTGAACCACTGGATTTTGACAACTTTACTCAGCTTTGGAATTTTTGCAAGAATTTACAGAGAAAGAAAATAAAAAGGTCAGCACACTGGCTAGGACAGATCTATGTGCACCAATGCCGGGTTGGAGCCACGCCAGCCTAGGCGAGCCAGACACACGCGCCGGTCAGGGTTTTAAACCCCACAGGCGGGGCCTAACACGAGTGGAAGAGTGGGAGCACGAGAGGAGAGGGGATGACAGGCAGGCCCCACATATCATCATCAACCTCTCACCAAAGAGGCTAGAGACGTGCTGACCAACATTGGTAGGGGGACGACATGCGATACTAGGGGTAGGGACGAACTCAGGGTAGAAGAGTCATTTGGTGGAGGTGTAGCTGGCTGCCGGGGACGTTGTGTTCCCCAGCAACGAGCAAGCCACGGCGGAGTTGTTTCAGGGGTGGTTGCGGGGGTCGGTTCCAGCCACAATATGCACAAGAGAGAGAGAGAGAGAGGGGAAAGGCTCTGGGAAGTGAGGTGAAGCCAAACGAAAAGCAAGGAGCATTAGAGGAGGACCACACCACAAGATCATCGGTGACCCGCGACGGCGGACTCCAAGATCGACCTCGTGCTCGGGCTCTCCAGGGAAACAAGGAGGGGTGTAGGGGAGAAATTGGCGAGGAGATAGGGGTTCCAGAGGTGGAGAGAGGGTCCGAGAGGGTCTCTTTATATAGGGGCAAGGATGCACCCCGAACACATGGTCAAGGAGCGTAGCTGCCGTTGGTAGAGGCCATGGGTCCTTGATGGATCATGTCTAGGGTGTTCGTGGGAAAGGACTATGCCAATGGGAAGGAAGAAAGATAGTGGGAGCACTCGGTGTCCACACATGTGAGGCTGGCTATTCGCCCAACCGAGCGGCTCCGGGCACGCATGCCGGGTGGTGAGAGAAAGGGAGGGAGGAGGGGAGAAAAAGCACCGTGTCACGGACACCGAGGTGCCTCGACTGGCATGGGGAAGAGGCCTGAGGCATTCCGAAGCACGAGGTGAACCCTCCGGAGCATGGCGTGGCGCTTCACAACAGCTTTTTGGCCGCCATTGGATGCTCTGGATGATCCAGAGGAGAGACGGGGAGCAGAGAGAGAGAGAGACAAACTGGCTGACCATGGGGTGCAAGTGGGATTTCACGCCCTCAATCATAGAGCTAGCTACATGGAAGTTTATTGGAGGTGGGCGGTGAGTTTGAGAGTTGTGGTAAAAAGATGGGGTCGAGGAGAACAACTGTGGTGCCTCAATCATTGATTATAATAATGCACTAGTAGGTGTTTGGGATGGGTTTGGGCTAGGTAGGTGGTTCTTCTTGTCATGAGACTTAACAGGAGTGAGTGGCATCACAAATTATCATTGCCTACATATTTTCACATCAAATGGAGAAAGTGGCTAATGTAGGTTTTGAAATCCTAGAAATTAGCATAATTTGTTTTTAGATCTAGCCAGGCTAACCTATTCTCCTTGATGCACCACTTCTTGTAGTTGCGTCATTAGGGGACTATATTGTGCCCACCAAGTTTGAGCTCAACGGTAAATATTTGGCAATGTAAAGTTGATCCTATTTGAATCTAGATGGAGATGGTTTTGGGACACTTTTGTGAACCAAAAATATTTGGATTGAGATGAAACTTGGCAAGATCATCACATAAGGCATATGTGACTTGCTGGAATTTTCATAGATTTATTTGAAAATATTTTTTATAGAAATATTTCAAATACATGAATTATCAAGAAAGGATTTTGGAGGGTTTTATCCAATATTTTGAACATGCCCATCTGTTGAAACTCATATATATGGAAAATATATGTACATTTAGTTTCCCTAAAATTTCTCAAATATTTTTGAAACATTAAACTAATTTTTCCCTATAAAAGACCATTTATAGTCTCAAAAAATACATATACATAATATACAAAAATAACTATTAAAATAATATTTTTGTGGTTTTGGGAAGTCTTATAGATAATAGGTTTCAAATAAAATCTTTGGGTATAAACATTTACCCTAGTTTGAGGACTTGTATTGCAAACATCAATTCAGAAGTTCTTGAAAATCTAAATCAAAGAAATGCTTTTTTGCAAAAATAGTATATAGTTAAAATATTTTGATGTATTATACACATGGCATGACCATTGGGCAAAATTTGGATGAAGGAGATGAGTTTGGAGACTGGGAGGATTTCGGGGAATTATTGCTAAAGAAGCAAACAAATAAATAGCACTGAACTCAAGCATCACAAGCACACACATAAAATTTTAACTGGTCCAAAATTTTAAGCTTTGTTCATCATAGTGATGTCATACAAAACACAAGGTGTGACATTGTGCTTGCCGGTTCCTGATGTCTTGGAGACCGTTGGTGTACCAAGTCCGTGCCTCATTCATTGTCACTTGGAGTTCCACATCTACGTGGGTGACAATCTCTTCTCGGCAATCGAGTTGTTGTCGCGGCTACTGTAAAGTGCTTAAAGTTGCCTGAAGATATCGTTCATGGCCAAGAGGCCGTTGAGATGCTTGGCCTCATCACCATGGCTGCCTTCACCCCTAGTAACCTCAAGCATGATAATAACCACATCACCATCAAAATTTTCTTCTCATGTGAAGGCTTCAAAACTCGACGTGTCGGGGACGCTGATGAACATCAGATTAGCAACCTTCATGTACGTCCTTGACGGAGGCGCTTCAGATGTCGAGGGGTGTCATTTGTGGTCGGCGTTGACTCGTCGACTTCCCTTGAATCCATGAACCTGCCACGACCTAGTGTTCTTGGGGCAGGAATGCTACAAGTTTCCTCGACATACTTGGAGCCGACCTCCTCAGTGGCTCCCTTGTTGGCCTTTTTAGTGACATTTCTAGCAGTCTCATTAGTGGCAGTCTTTGGCAGCCTCCTCTATAGACTTCTTGGTGGCGTCACCAGCTGGGGACCTCCTGGCCTCATCGGTGGCTTTCCTGGCAATCTCCTCAACATCAACCGCCATCTCATCAGTGGTAGGTGGATCTGGAGAAGTGGACAAGAAGAAGAAATATCAATTCCAAGACGAAGTTCATGAAGACAAAATAGAAGATGAAAATAGGAAAGAAGTGCAATCTAGCAAGCTGGTAACCTATGTTGGTCTATTAAGGGGGGATGTACTATCCTCCGGAAGTTTCAGTTCCCGTCGCTTGGTTGTGGGAAACTGCGCCTGCCGACACGTCACCCGTGTAGACTTGTTCTTCAGTAGAGGCCCTTTGAGAGAGCAACTTTCCGACGTGGTGGTTGACTTAGGCGCTTCCGGGGGGTTTGCCTCCATGCACTACAGGAATAAATTTCTTTGCGCTCCGCCATAACAGACTGCAAAGAGGACCCCTCCGACGGCAAAGCTCTTTGCCGTCAGCCTCCTGTCGGCAAAGATTCTGCGTCAGCTTACGACGACATTGTAGCTTCTTTGTCGTCAGCATTCTCTAAGCGTACGGCAAAGCGCTTTGCTGTCAGTATCTGGCACCGAGCAGTCGGCAAAGAATTTGAGACGGCAGCCGACAGGCGACGCCTCCTTTAGGGATAACGAGGCTTTGTTGTCTGCTTGCCCCATAGCCTTTGACGTCTGCTTCCCCCTAGTCTTTGCCGTCTGCTTCTCTGATAACAGCCCAGCCGTTTTTTCTTCTCTTTGCCGTCAGCTTACTCGGGCAGCAAATAACAAAGAAGCTATATGGCAAGCTGTTGCTACCCCTAGGGTTCATAGCGTGGTGCCATGTGGCACCTTTGCCGTTGGCTAGCTGATGGCAAAGCTCTTTGCCATCAGCTGGCACACGACAAAGAGCCCATATAGCTTCTATTTTGTTTGTTTTTTACTATTTCACAACACTTATATATATATATATATATATATATATTTCACAGCACATATATGATATATATTTGACAACACATATATATAGTTTACCACACATATATGATATACATATAAAGTTCATCAATGTACATCCCATATATCGAAAGAACCAACATACAAAGATTTACACTTTTCATCCATAGATACATATACATATAGTTCGACATTTTTCCTCAACTCAAATGCAAACTAGAACTAATAAGGCACTCCATGAATGCCAGCTTCCATGCATGTAGTACATCCAATCTGCAGAAATCTGAATAAGAAAGTCAGAAGAAGAACAACATATGATATTTTAGAGGAAAAAAAGCTAAGAATATAATATTCATTAGCTAACCAAGTTTCTTATGCCATTTTGACCTTATTATGTCATTTTGGAGCTAAATGTGCTAATTATATTATTGTTGGGGAAAATAAGGTAAGGAGAATATGAAAGATCCTCCTTCTCCTCCTTCTTCTCTTCTTCTTCTTCTTATTCCTTCTTTTCATTTTCCTATTTCTTCTCCTCTTCTCCTCTTGTTGGAGCTAAATTATCTAATTATGTCTTTTCGGAGCTATATGGGATAATTATGTCATTTTAGAGGAAAACAAGCTAAGGATACAATATTCACGAGCTAACCAAGGTTTTTATGCAATTTTGAGCTTATTATGTCATTTTGGAGGATAATTAGCTAAGTTGTGAGCTAACCAAGGTTCTTATGAGGTTTTTACCCTAACTAAGCTAATTATGTCATTTTGGAGGATAATTAGCTAAGAATGTCTTTGTTCGGGAAAATAAACTACTTAGAAGAAGAAAGAGAAGAAGCAAGAAGAGAAGAAGTAGGAGAAGGAGGAGAAGAAAAATGAGGAGGAGAATGAGAAGGAGGAGGAGGAGAAGAAGAAGAGAAGAAGAAGGAGAATAAGGAGGAGAGAAGAAGGAGAAGAAGGAGGGAGAAGAAGGAGGAGGAGAGAAGAAGGAGAAGAAGGAGGGATCCTTTTCCTCCTCCTCCTTCTCCTTATTCTTCTCTTCTTCTTCTCTTCTTCTTCTTATTCCTTCTTTTCATTTTTACTCTTTCTTCACCTCTTCTCCTCCCCCTCTTCTTCTTCTTCTCCTCCTCCTCCTCCTCCTCTTCCTCCTCCTCTTCTTCTTCTTCCTCTTATTTGTATTTCTATTTTTCATTATCCTCTTCTTGTACTTATTCTTCTTTTCTTCTTTTTTCTCTTCTTCTCCTTCTTATTTTTTTTCTTGTTCTATTCTTCTCTTCTTCTTATCTTCTTCTCTTCTTCTTCTTCTTCTTATTTTTTCCTTCTCCTCTTCTTCTTCTTCTTATTCTTCTTCTCCTCATCCTCCTCCTCTTCTTCTCCTCTTCTCCTCCTCCTCTTCTTCTTCTTATTCCTCTTCTTTCTATTAAGCTAACTAACTACAACAACTCTTACAACAACTACAATAGCAACAACTACTACAACAACTACAATAACAAGAACAACTACTACAACAACAATAAAAAATCAACTTTGTAGTTATAATCTAATTCCAAAAATCTAAATAACAAATATTTAATGTTCCCGCGGGGGGGTGTGTGGGGCTCACCGGCAGGGGCGGCTGTGGCGTCGTGGGCGGCGGTCCCGGGGGTGTTGGGGCGGCGCTGGGGGTAGTGGGGGTAGCGGCGCAAGGGGGCTGTGGGGGACCAGGGCGGCGCCGGGGGCGGTGGGGCGACGGAGCGACGGTTGTGGCTGCAGTGGGCATCGGGGAGAGGAGTGGAAGAGAGTGGGGGTGTGGAGCCGTTACACAGTGAGTGAGAGAGAGGGGCGGCGTGGGGGCAAAGAGCAGTTATGGAGTTAGCTCTTTGGCGTGTGCCGGCGGACGATAAAGAGTCTAGACTCTTTGTCATCTGCCTCCGGCCTCTTTGCCGTCCGCTAGCAGAAGGCAAAGAAGGGACTCTAGTTTAACCTAACGTCCCCGCGGTCAGGTGGGCTGATAACCCACAAGTATAGGGGATCGTAACAATTTTTGAGGGTGGAGTATTCAACACAAATTTATTGATTTGACTCAAGCGGAAGCGAAAGAATATTCTCAAGTATTTGCAGTTGAGTTGTCAATTAAGCCACACCTGAAAGATTTAGTGTCTGCAGCAAAGTATCAGTAGCAAGGTAGTATGATAGCAGTAGTAGCAACAGTAACCAGTAGCAGCAAAGTAACATCAGCAGCAGTGACAGCAGTAGCAGCAGAGTAACGTAGCAAGGACCAGTAGTAAAAGACTCATAGGCATTGGATCGGTGATGGATGATTATGCCGGATGTGATTCATCATGTAACAGCTATAACACGGAGAGATAAGTAACTAGCTCTCGTTCGTCAATCTAATGTAGGCATGTATTCCGTATGTAGTCATAGGTGCTTAGGGAAAAGAACTTGCAAGACATCTATTGTCCATCCCTCCCATGGCAGGGGGGTCCTAATGGAAATTACGGGATATTAAGGTTCTCCTTTTAATAAAGGACCAGACCAACACATTAACACTTGGTGAATACATGAACTCCTCATACTATGGTCATCTCCGGGAATGGTTCCGGCTATTGTCACTCCAGGGTTGCCGGGTCATAACACATAGTAGGTGACTACAACTTGCAAGATAGGGTCTAAAACACACATATATTGGCGACAACATAATAGATTCAGATCTGAAATCATGGCACTCGGGCCCTAGTAACAAGCATTAAGCATGGCAAAGTAGTAGCAACATCAATCTCAGAACATAGTGGATACGAGGGATGAATCCCCGTCAAAATTAACTCGATTACATGATAGATCCCATCCAACTCATAACCGTCCAGCAATCCTACAATGAGATTACTCATGTACAGTGAAGAGCATCATGGAATTGGCGATGGAGGAAGGTTGATGATGATGATGGCGACGATTTCCCCTCTCCGGAGCCCAGAACGGACTCCAGATCTGCCCTCCAGATGAAGAACAGGAGGTGGCGGAGCCTCCATATCGTAAAACGCGATGAATCCTTCTCCCTTGTTTTTTTTCCGGGCGAAACGGAATACATAGAGCTGATATTGGAGGCGGTGGAGCTCTATGGGCCCCATAAGCCCTCACGGCGCGGCCAGGGGGGTGGACGCGCCCCTGGGCTTGTGGCCCACTGGCTCACCTCGTCTGGTGGATCTTTGCGCAGGTATTTTTCATTAATTCCAGAAAAATTCTCCGTAAATTTTCAGGTTATTCCGAGAACTTTTGTTTCTGCACAAAAACAACACCATGGTAATTCTGCTAAAAACAGCGTTAGTTCCATTCAAATCATGCAAATTAGAGTCCAAAACAAGGGCAAAAGAGTTCGGAAAAGTAGATACGACGGAGACGTATCATGGGCCCACCTGTATATTTGTCGTCCGCTTTGCGGCTCTTTGCCGTCCGTGGCTGACGGCAAAGATGTGACTAATGGAAAAGACCATCTATGCTATCAGCCATTTCTTTGCCGTCCGCTTTGTGGCAGCTCATGGCAAAGACACTCTTTGCCGTCTGCTGGCTGATGGCAAAGATTTGGCAGACGGGAAAAAACTTAATTCTAGTAGTGATCTATTCTTTACAATGGAAACCTTCTCGCGTCGGGGATGTTCCCGCCAAATCTGGCGGTAGGGTACTTTCGAGCATCAACGTGCTAGGAGCAAGTGACCATGAAATATGCATATGACACAACTCTTGGTATTGATCCACCTCCCGATGTAATCTTAGGCAATTCGGCACCCTGTGCGCTAGGGTCTCGTCCTCGTCTCTACAAAACTAAGACAAAGCAGAAAGATTCAAATAAACAAAACCAACAGAAAAAATCTAGAGTTGTTGAACAACTGTTCAAGATGAAAGATGGGCATGCAGATCGTGCCTGATGTGGGAGGAGGGGTTGGTGTCCTAGAGGACTTGGTTCTCATGATTGCTTCAGGCTGGGAAGACACTGCCACTCTAGCTGCCGTTGTGGCTGACCGCTTTGCGGGAGATGGCTCTTCACGGACCGACATGGTCGCGCTTTTGCAGGCACACGACCTCCACGCACCATTTCTATCAATCTTTTCCACGCCCATCATATAATGTAGGTCAATGGTAGTCATTAAAAGTCATTATTACAATAGTAACTCCATGCCACGTGTGCATGGATACTAGTTTGGGCCCCTATGACGCTTCGTGTGGGTGTGTGGCCTAGGTCCGGGGCTGTTGTTGGTGTACCAATACATGGGTTCGTTCGTACCCTGACTTGTGTACATGTGAAAGTAGCAACCTCCTTGATGGCAAGGGATTGCCACGACGAATATCCAATAAAAGACCCAAGATCAAGTCCACAAGATGCCAGCAAGACGATTGGCGGCAATTAAAGAAGCGGCAAGCTCCATGCCGACAAGACCTCCAATACCTTCCCACTGCCCCACCTCATCACTATGAGATTAACTTCTCATACAAGTGTTGAGCGGGAAGGTGGTTTGGTGAGGCTTGTCGGGGCATGTGTTAGCTCACCGGTGAACAATCAATTTTATTTCCACCCGTCGGAGTGGCGTCACAATAAAATAGAAGGTAGTCGTGCGGACGACACACGAGGAGAGACCCACCTTGCCGGGAAATGTCCCAAACGTGACACTTCATGGTGCACTTAATGTGTTTGTCCTAACGTAACCATCAATCACCAATGCAGGACATAGGGTTTTACTTCACGGTGGGTCGAACATGGGTAAATGACTAGCGTGTTTGTTGATTCCGCTCTTCGTACACGCCGATTCATACAGTCGAACAACAAAGAAGGTGGTAAATATGTGGCTGACTTGCAGAAATAGGTTTCTTCGAAAAACAAGAAAACAGAAGCAACTGAGAAATTATCTGCAGATTTTCAGGAGTGATTGCTCCCAATGATGGATACCTTGGAGAATGCAATGGAATATTTCGAAGAAAAAACACAAATGTTCATACGGCGGGCCGAAGAGGCCCAAGCAAAATTTAAGCCGGTCGAAGCAGAAGTTATGTCTTTGAAGGGCTATATCCATAATATGTCTGTGGCCATCTTTGGTAAGATGGCTCTCATCTGAAGATATATCAGTTGTTTAGGCGTGTTGTTGTGCTGATGCCCGGGTTATCATGTTTTCTCAAACAGGAAAATGATACCATAATCTCTTGCAACCCCCCTATTAAATTTCAAGTCGTCTATAAAATTTTAGAGCGGTTTTACATAGGAAGGGTAAGTGCCCAATGACTACAAATATGTGTCGACTCCTCCAAGCAAGATTATGGATATGATACATGAATTCACTACAATCGCAGAGTGGACCAGGGAGCTTAAATTGTCTGCTTGGAGGAAAGGGGCCATAAGAGCACTTCCACTAGCCAAGGCGTATCACCGAGAGATAGAGACGGAGCTAGTGGGAATGGCTTCCTGAGTTCAATGCTGATGACACGCCGTTTTGCCGATTTCATTCGCTCCTTTAGGGACACCCGGCCTGCTAGAACAAGAATTGCTCACGACTTGGATCTGACCAGATTCCAAGTCGGTTTTAATGAAAATGACGAGCGTATGGAAATTCCTCGGCCAAAACCCATTGAACTAATTCCAAAATGTACGCTCCCTTGTGGTTTGTGATCCGGGTCATCCTCCAACCTTATTACTGCCGATATGGAATTTGATGCTAGGTCATACATGAAGTGGGTGCCCGGAAGCCCTCGGATCGAAGAATAAGCTGAGGAGTTTCAAGGCAATCCTGAAAAGCTACCTTGCGTCTACCTGGAACCAGCTGAAGTAAGAAGTAAGCCATAAATTGACCTAGCAATTAAAGGTGTCGGGTTTCAGCCATCCACACCTACGCAAGCTTGAAATCTTGAAAACTTTTAACTCTCAATTCAGTTGGAATCTGGCTTTTAATAATGATGTATTTTGACAAACTTCATAGCCTTGTTAGTGCCATCGAGCACTTTTCATACTTGAGGATCGTGACAGGAGCGCAACCCGACATTTGATGGTTCCTTTTAACACAAGTGTTACTTTTCCTTGGAACTGGTTCAAATCAACTCGGTTTGAACTATAACCATTCATTTATTCTTTGTAGAAAAATTATTTTTCCCTTGGATTTATAATTCATAGGATAATGAAATGGACCTATTCTTTTCGAAGATTAAATCTGGATTATACAAAAAAATAGATAATATATACTAATAAAAACAGAAGTTATGTTCGAAATTATTTGGTAAGGATAAACGGAAATATGAAATTGAAATAAATGTCGAACCACTTTTTGAGGCTGGTGTCGCGCATCTCGGACTGCGGGTACCCAGGCATTTTGAGGCACTAGGTGAACCCTCCAAGCATGGCTAAGCGCTCCACAACAACTTTTTGCCGGCATGGGCATGTATTTTGTGTGCTCTTGCATGCCTACTCGTGTCTAGGGCTGGCAGGGGGCAAACAATATGGGAGGAACCATTGGATGCTTTGGTTGATCAAGAGGAGAGAGGGGGACCAAAGAGAGAGAGAGAAAGTGGCTGACCATGGGGTGCAAGTGGGATTTCATGCCCACAATCATAGAGCAGGCTACTCAGAAGTTTATTGGAGGTGGGCGGTGAGCTGTGAGAGTTGTGGTAAAAAGATGGGGTCAAAGAGAACATTTGTGTGCCTCAATCATTGATTATAATAATGCACTAGTAGGTGTTTGGGCTGGGTTTGGGATAGGTAGGTGGTTCTTCTTTCATGAGACTTAACAGGAGTGAGTGGCATCACAACTTATCATTGCCTACATATTTTCATACCAAATGGAGAAAGTGGATAATGTAGGTTTTGGAAGTCTACAAATTAGCAGAATTTGTTTTTAGATCTAGCTGGGCTAATCTATTCGCCTTGATGCACCACTTCTTGTAGTTGCATCATTAGGGTACTATATTGTGCCCATAAAGTTTGAGGTCAACGATAAATATTTCTCAATGTAAAGATTTATCCTATTTGAATCTGGATAGAGATGGTTTTGGGATACTTTTATGAACCAAAAATATTTGGATTGAGATGAAACTTGGCAAGATCATCACATAAGGCATATGTGACTTGTTGGAATTTTCCTGGATCAAATACATGAATTGTGAAGAAATGATTTTGGAGGGTTTTAGCCAATATTTTGAACATGCCCATGTGTTGAAACTCATATATATGGAAAATATATGTCCATTTAGTTTACCTAAAATTTCTCAAATATTTTTGAAACATTAAACTAAATTTTCCCTATAAAATACCATTTATAGTCTCAAAAAATACATATACATACTATACAGAAATAACAATTAAAATAATATTTTTCTGGTTTTGGGAAGTCTTATAGATAATGGCTTTCAAATAAAATCTTTGGGTATAAACATTTACCCTAGTTTGAGGACTTGTAGTGCAAACCTCAATTCACAATTTTTTTGAAAATCTAAATAAAATAAATGCTTTTTTTGCAAAAATAATATATTGTTAAAAAATTTTGATGTCCTATACACATGGCATGACCATTGGGCAAAATTTGGATGAAGGAGATGAGTTTTGAGATTGGGAGGATTTTGGGGATCTATTGCATAAACAAGCAAACAAATAAATAGCACTCAACTCAAGCATCACAAGCACACACATAAAATTTTAGGGCAGTGTTCTGCGCGGGCGTGTCGGCAGAATCTTTCGACTGGCCGCACGCTGGCTGCCGATCCGCCAGCCGTACGTGGGCGGCACCGTTAGATCTATCCATGCAGCAATATTCCTAAATGCAGCAAATTTCGGCCACGATGCAACAAATTTCCGCCATGGTTGCAGCCAAAATATGGTTGTAGCAGAAAAATATCAATGTGATCATAGAAAAAAACGACGCTGATGACGTGTGGTAACAAAACAAAATGTTGGTTGTAGCAAAAATAATCCGGTGAACTCGGGATGAAACTCTCACAAACGTGTATGCAACTTTTTTACTGAATGGTTGCAGCAAAAAACGATACTACTTGTAGCAAAAATTATCACGGTTGTAGCAAAAATCAAAAACACTGGTTGTAGCGAAAAAACTGATGAACTGAAGTTGCAACCAAACGTATATGCAGCTTTTTTAGTGGACAAATATAATAAATAAAAAATGCTGGTAGCAAATTTGAGCGCTAGTTGCAGAAAATTTTGACGGAAAAAGCTCCATGCGTAATAAGCTGCATGCGAGTGTCGCGCGCGACCTGCCGAACTGCTCGGCCGGCGCACCGGCCACAAGCATTTCCTAAAATTTTAACTGGTCCAAAATTTTAAGCTTTGTTAATCATAGTGATGTCATAAAACACAGGGTGTGACATTGTGCTTGCCGGTTCCTGATGTCTTGGAGACTATTGGTGTACCAGGTCCGTGCCTCATTCCTTGTCAGTTCGAATTGCACATCTACGTGCGTGACAATCTCTTCTCGGGAATCGAGTTGTTTTCGCGGCCACTATAAAGTGCTTAAAGTTGCCTGAAGCTATTGTTCACCGGCAAGAGGCCGTGGTGATGCTTGGCCTCATCACTATGGCTGCCTTCACTCCTAGTAACCTCAAGCACGATGATAAACAGATCACCATCAATTTTTTTCTAAAGTGAAGGCTTCAACACTCGACATGCCGAGGACGCTGATGAACTTCAGATCAGCAACCTTCAAGTACGTTCTTGACCGAGGCGCTTAGGATGTCGAGGGGATGTTATTTGTTGTCGGCGTTGACTCGTCGATCGCCCTTCAATGCATGAACCTGTCGCGACCTAGCGCTCTTGGGGCAGGAATGCTGCAAGTTTCCTCGGCATCCTTGGAGTCGGCATCCTCAACGGCTCCCTTGTTGGCCTCTTAAGTGACATCTGTAGTAGTCTCATTAGTGGCAGTCTTTGGCAGCCTCCTCTATAGACGTCTTGGTGGCCTCACCAGCTGGGGACCTCCTGGCCTCATCGGCGACGTTCCTGGCAATCTCCTCAACATAAACCGCCATCTCATAAGTGGTAGGTGGATCTGGAGAAGTGCAGAAGAAGAAGAAATATCAATTCCAAGACAAAGTTCAACAAGACAAGAAAGAGGATGAAAATAGGAAAGTGCGGTCTGGCAAGCTGGTAACCTATGTTGGTCTATTGAGGGGGGATGCCCTCTGCTCCGGAAGTTTCATTTCCAATCGCTTGGTTGTCGGCAACTGCGCCTACCGGCATGTCACCAGTGTAGACATGTTCTTCAGTAGAGGCCCTTGCAAGAGAGCAACCTTCCGACGTGTTGGTTGTCGGAGACGCTTCCGTGGGGTTTGCATCCATGTATTCTTCACCATGGAAACCTTCTCGCGTTGGCGATGTTCCCGCCGGAGTAAGCGGTAGGGTACTTCCGAGCATCAACGTGCTAGGAGCAAGTGACCACGACATATGCATGTGGAACAACTCTCGGTATTGATCCACCTCCCGCGGTAATCTTAGGCCGCTTCAACACCCTCTGCGCTAGGGTCTCGTCCTCATCTATAAAAAACTAAGACAAAGCATAAAGACTCAAATAAAAAAACCAACAGAAAAATCAAGAGTTACTGAACAACTATTCGAGATCAAAGATGGACATGTAGATCGCGCCTGATGTGGGAGGAGGGGCTTGTGTCCTAGAGCACTTGGTTGTCATGACTGCTTCAGGCTGGGAAGATACTGCCACTCTGGCTGCCGCTGTGGTTGACCACTTTCCGGGATCACGACACACCTGCTGCTCTTGAGAGGCTTGTTGTCGGGCACCCTGCTGGAGGGTACCCTTGCTGGCCTCCTTCTTCTCAAAGGATTCTTTGCCCGATTATGAAGGGCGAACAGGGTTACGTTGCCGATGTCGGCCTTCCAAGCAATGCAAGCGTTCTTTGGGTGGTTGGAGGATCTGAGGGTTCCTCGTCCTCGATATCCTTAGCAGATTCGTAGTCTTTCTCTTTGGCAGGCACCTCCGGTAGATCATCCTCCACGTCATCTTCGTTCCCCTCATCGTCATCGACTATCGCAAATCGAGAGGTGCTAGGTCACTCAACCATCCCCACTTCCTTGGCCATGCAGGAGATGTGAGACAACTCCTCCTTGGTGGTGTCATAGATGAGGTCCTCATCTTGCAAGAAGGGCCTCTCCACCAAGGTGTCAGACCATTCCCTCACCGCTACATATGGTTGTGCCTACCATGTGGGTTCAACTCCATGGCCGTTGCAGGCTGCCATCATCGCAACGAAATATTCCTTGGTAGATTTGTTGCACAATGAGACCACTTCTATGGGCAACTTGATGGTCAACAGTGCGGAAGACCTCATGACAGAGGGACCAGTGTTGCAACATCATTGTTTTGTTGGCGAGCCCCGTGTGCAGCCCCATGATATCCGCAGCATTCTAGAAGTCCCAAGTAAACTGTATTCGGTCCTCTAGAGGGGTGATGCAATGATGGAGGAAGTCAGATCCTATTACCTCGATGGTGAGGCCAGTAGCCCCGAGGAGGAGGACACCGCTCACCGCAATGCTGAGTTTGTCATCATGGGCGTCAAGGTTGCTCCGAGACATGAGGTGATCCAACTTCCTCTTTCGAGAATTAAAACTTTGGGAAGTCCTTCTCCTTGATCTAGCACTAGTCCGCCCACCATTCTTCACAGTTGGTGTGCAAGTGGAACCCGGGGTAGACTTGCTTGAGACCGACCGTAGGTACACATGTGACGCTGCCAAAGTGTGCGTCCCCTTTGACACCGCGGATGAAGTAGTGGCGGAACAGGGCGACTTTGGGCTCCACCCCATCAAAATTACCACACATATGCGCGAAGATGGACATACAGGTGACCGCGCTTGGTGTGAAATCAGAGAGATGGAACCCATATTTGACCATGAGCTCGGTGAAGACGGCGGAGCAGGAGGAACAAACCAACAGAAAAAATATGCAACAAAGAAGGGGTACTTGTCTGGGCCAGTGCTGGAGCTGCCGGGAGAATGTGCAGCACCTTGTGTGCCTTTGTATCCTTCCCCCACATATACGCGTACCACACTGTGAGGTGATTGGCGATCGGCGCTGGTAGGTGGAAGAGGACCTTCTTCCTTCGTTGCTTCTCGACGGCCTCCTTTCACACTTCCGCCTCTGGGTGGACAGGCTTTGTAGCTTTGGTGGCTTTGCAGTCCTTCTTCGGTGCCATTCTTGGCTCGAGAGGTTGGATGGTGGTTAGCGGTGGCGATTTGCTCTGGATTGCGAAAGGAAGAAGATGGTAGCAACAACAACGAGATGGGGAAAGGGGAGTGAATCAATATCATCCCTCACGACTTCCTCTTAATGGCGAAGGTGTGGGGGCTGGCTCTTCACGAACCGACGTGGTTGAGCTTTTGCAGTCGCACTACCCCCAAGCACCATTTGTCTCAACCTGTTCCACACCCCTCATTTAATGCAGATCAAGGGTTGTCATTAAAATTCATTATTACAGTAGTAACTCCATGCCACGTGTGCCTCGATACTAGTTTGGTCCCCTATGACGCTTCGTGTGGGTGTGTGGGCCAGGTCTGTGGCTGCTGTCGGTGTGCTAATACGTGGGTTCCTTCGTACCCTCACTTGTGTACATGTGAAAGTAGCAACCTCCTTGATGGCAAGGGATTGCCACGACGAAGATGCAATACAAGACCCAAGATCGAGTCCACAAGATGCCGGCAAGACGATTGGCGGGAACCAAAGAAGCGGCAAGCTCCATGCCGACAGGCCCTCCAATACCTTCCCACTGCTCCACATCATCACTATGACAGTAACTTATCATACAAGTGTTGAGAGGGAAGGTGGTTTGGTGAGGCTTGTCGGGCATGTGTCATCTCACCGGTGAACAATCAACTTTATGTCCACCCGTCCGAGTGGCGTCGCAATAGAATATAAGGTAGTCGTGCAAACAACACACGAGGAGAGAACCATATTGCCGGGAAATGTCCCAAATGTGACACTTCATGGTGCACTTAATGTGTTTGTCCTAACCCACCAATCAATCACCAAAGCAGGACATAGGGTTTTACTTCATGGTGGGTCGAACATGGGGTAAATGACTAGCGTGTTTGTTGATTCCGCTCTTTGTACACGCTGATTCATACAGTTGAACAACAAAGGGGCCTTTGTTGATCCGATAGATTTCCGTACCTTGACAAGAAGGTGGTAAACATGTGTCTGAGTTGCAGAAATAGGTTTCTTCAAGAAACAAGAAAAGAGAAGCAACTGAGAAATTATCTGCAGATTTTCAGGAGTCATAGCTCCCAATGATGGATACCTTGGAGAATGCAATGAAAGTTTTGAAGAAAAAACACAAATGTTCATACGACGGGCTGAAGAGGCCCAAGCAAAACTTAAGTCGGTCGAAGCAGAACTTATGTCTTTGAAGGGCCATATCCGTAATATGTGTGTGACCATCTTTGGTAAGACGGCTCTCATATGAAGATATATCACTTGTTTAGGCTTGTTGTTGTTCTGATTCCCGAGTTATCATGTTTTCTCAAACAGGAAAATGATGCCATAATCTCTTGCAACCCCCTATTAAATTTCAAGACATCTATAAATTTTTAGAGCGGTTTTCCATAGGAAGCGTAAGTGCCCAATGACTGCAAAAACGTGTCGACTCCTCCAAGCAAAATTATGGATATGAGACATGAATTCTCTACAATCCCAGAGTGGATCACAGAGCTTAAATTGTTTGCTTGGAGGAAAGGGGCCATAAGATCACTTCCACTAGCAAAGGCGTATCATCGAGAGTTAGAGACGGAGCTAGTGGGAAACGGCTTCCTAAGTTCAATGCTGATAACACGCCTTTTTCCCGATTTCATTCGCTCCGTTAGGGAGACCCGGCCTTCTAGAACGAGAATTGCTCACGACTTGGATCTGACAAGATTCAAAGTCGGTTTTAATGAAAATGGCGAGCGTATGGAAATTCCTCGGCCAAAACCCATTGAACTGATTCCACAATGTAGGCTCCCTTATGCTTTGTGATCCGGCTCATCCTCCAACGTTATAACTGCTGATATGGAATTTGATGCCTTGTCATACATGAAGTGGGTTCCCAAAGGCCCTCGGATCGAAGAATAAGCTGAGGAGTCTCAAGACAATCCTGAGAAGCTGCCTCGCGTCTACCTGGAACCAGCTAAAGTAGGAGGTAAGCCATAAATTGTCCTAGCAACTAAAGGTGTCGGGTTTCAGCTATCCACAACTCGGCAAGCTTGAAATCTTGAAAACTTTTAACTATCAATTCAGTTGGAATCTGGCTTTTAATAATGATTTATTTTGACAAACTTCATAGCCCACTTAGTGCTATCGAGCACTTTTCATACTTGATGACATTTTGTTGAAATGAATCCAAGACCGTGACTGAAGCGCAACCCGACATTTGATGGTTCCTTTTAAAACAAGTGTTACTTTTCCTTGGAAATGGTTCCAATCAACTCGGTTTGAACTATAACCATTCATTTATTCTTTGTAGAAAAATGATTTTTCCCTTAGATTGATAATTCGTATGATAATGAAATGGACCTATTCTTTTCCAAGATTAAATCTAGATTATACAAAAAAATAGATAATATATAATGATAACAACAGAAGTTATGTTTGAAATTATTTGGTAGGGATAAACGAAAAGATGAAATTGAAATGAATGTCCAGCCACTTTTCGAGGCTGGTGTCACGCCTATCCGACCGCACGTACCTAGGCCCGTCAGCCCGTGGCCCCGTGTGTGATGCAGCGGCGTGAGCCTTGTTCGGCCCACCGGAAAACTCGCCGAGGAAGACTGTCGTGAGGTTTCCTACTTCACAAGGCAATGATGACCCACAAGTGTAGGGCATATATCGTAGTCCTTTCGATAAGTAAGAGTGTCGAACCCAACGAGGAGCAGAAGCAAATGACAAGCGATTTTCAGTAAGGTATTCTGTGCAAGCACTGAAATTATCGGTGACAGATAGTTTTGTGATAAGGTAATTCTTAATTGGTAGCAAGTAACATAAGTAACAATGGTGCAACAAGGTGGACCAATCCTTTTTGTAGCAAAGGACAATCCTGGACAAAATTGCTAACACTCACGCGGTACCTATGAGGTCAAAGCTTCACTCGGACATAGAGAAGGATAGGGGCTTATAGTTTTGCCACCGACCTATTTACCTCAAGGGTAATGTCAACAATAATAACTCATGATCACCCACATCCGAGTGGATATATTTGTCTAGATCATTCCCCAACACACGACACTTGCCACAAGATAAAGGCAAAATAAAGGAAATGGTGAATATCGCCATGACTCTTACATAAAGCTAAGTACTAGAAAGTAAAGGTAACAGATATGCCCTTTGCAGAGGGAAGCACGCTTTTCATGCTCTTTTATAGTTGAATGCACAGTCACTTAACCCAAAAGAACTACACTTTATATTGCCCCTTGTTATAAAGAACTTTATTATGAAGTTTGTCGCTTTTATTTCTTCTATATCACAAGTTCGTATAAAGTTTATTTTCCTTGCACTAATAAACCACACATATTTAAAGATAAAATTTTAGTGCTTGCACCGATGACAACTTACTTGAAGGATTTTACTCAATCCATACGTAGGTATGGTGGACTCTCAAGGCAAAACTGGGTTAAAGGTTTTTGGATGCACAAGTAGTATCTCTACTTGGTGCAGAAGTTTTTGGCTAATATGAGGTGGAAGCAAGAGACAGAAGAATCTACACCCATATAACTTCTATTCGCAAATAAGGAAACATAACTCGTTATGCTGTCTTCCTTGTCCAACATCAACTTCTTAACATACAATATTTTAATGAGTGCTCACAATCATAAAAGGTGTCCACGATAATATATTTTTATGGGAACCACTCTTTCTTTATTACTTCCTTTTAGTTGCAACAATGACCAATAGCTTTGTTTGTCAACTCACAACAAATTTCAATCGACATACTTTTTATATGTGAAGTCATCACTCCCCATAAGATCATTATGTATGATTTTTTTGCTTTTATTCTATACTTATTTCTATTTCTTTTTATCAAGATCATAGCAAGCAAGCAAAGGCCTCTACTCAAAACTACTCTTTATTATATAACTCTCGGACTTTCTTACACAGGGGGAACAAAAACAAAACTCAAAACTAGATCATACTAAAACTTTATTCTACTAGATCAAGATATAATTAAAAGGATTGAATGAAGAAAAACAAAAAAAGTAAAAAGGTGTGATGGTGATACGACACCGGGGCACCTCCCCCAAGCTTGGCACAATCCAAGGGGAGTGACCGTACCAATGTGTTCAGTTGTCTTTCTTCGGAGGTGGTGATGTTGGAGTTGTGGGTGAGGTTGGAAGTTTGTCCTCCATCTTCCAAGGCATGGGCTCACCATCCTGAAAAGATGAACTAGTCTCCAGAATCCTTAAGCATGCAGCCAAACTCATTTTCTTAAATATGTATTCATACCCACAGTTTTGGTTCTGCAAGTCATAGAACTGGGATTGGAGGTGCTCAATTTTCTCATAAATCTTGAAGATGTGATCCCAGAGGTTCTTGGCATCCAGCTTCTGCTTATGGGAAAACTCCGCGATCATCGGGTGATTGGCATTAAGTCCTCGTTCCACCATCCCTTGGCACTTGAAGACTTGTTGGTCCATTTCTTCGAGCCTTGCCTCCACGCTTAGGGTCTTCTTTGGTCCCTCAACGTCACGGATGTGCAGCACCGCCTCATGCATCTCAATGGTTTGAGCATGTTGCAGCACCTCCGCAAGGTAGGGGTTGATGACCCTCTCAAAGAACTTGTCCTTTAGAGTACTTGAAGATATCATGTTGATCTAAATCTCTTATAGAAATTGCTTAAAACGAAAAGAGGATATATTGTCGTGATACGAAGGTCAAAACCTTCGGGAGATTATATAATGAATTTTTGCCGACCCGAAGGAGTATTCTACAAGAGAACGGATTCCGGAGGGTGCACGTGGTGGCCACAAGCCTACAGGACGCGACCAGGGGGTAGTCCGTGCCCTCCTAGCTTGTCGCCTCCTCATGCACGCTTCAGACTACTTTGAATTTTCCTATTTTTTAAATATTCCAAAACTGGTAAAAATTGCCATTGAAAATGTTTTGGAGTCGGTTTGCTTACCATAGCACATACCTATTCCTTTTTGGGGTCCGAGACATTCTGATAGGTCTCCCTAATTTACTATTCCGGAGTTATGGTATTGGTAATATTAGTTCCAAAATTTATGGGATTACCTGAGATATACTGTTCGATTCTTTCCCCATTTACAACCTTCGGATTTGTGCCTTTGGTGTTCTTGATCTTGATGGCACAAGAACAATATACTTCCATGATAATGTAAAGACCTTCCCATTTAGAAAAGTTTTCCTTCAAAAAATCTTAAACGAGAGTTTTATAGCAAGACATGATCACCTACATTGAATTCGCACTTTTGTATCCTTCTATCATGCCATCTCTTAACGTTTTCTTTAAACAACTTGGCATTCTCATAGGCCTGGGTTGTCCATTCATCAAGTGAGCTAATGTCAAATAACCTATTTTCACCAGCAAGTTTGAAATCATAGTTCAGCTCTTTAATTGCCCAATAACCTTTATGTTCTAGCTCTTGAGGTAAGTAACATACTTTACCATAAACCATTTTATAAGGAGACATACCCAAAGGGTTTTTGTAAGCGGTTCTATAAGCACATAATGCATCGTCAAGTTTCTTAGACCAATTCTTTCTAGATTTATTAACGGTCTTTTGCAAGATCAATTTTATTTCTTTGTATCTCAATTCGATTTTCCCACTACACTTAGGATGATAAGGAGATGCAATTCTATGATTAACATCATACCTAGCAGGCAATCTACGGAAAGCACCATAGATAAAGTGTGAACCACCATCAGTCATTAAATATCCAAGGACTCGAAATCTATGGAAAATAACCTCTTTTAGCATTTTAATAGAAGTGTTATGATCAACACTACTAGTTGGAATAGCTTCTACCCACTTAGTAACATAATCAAGAATAACTAGAATATAAGTATACCCGTTGGAATTTGGAAAAGGTCCCATATAATCAAAACCTCAAACATTAAATGGTTCAATAATTAGAGAGTAATTCATAGGCATTTCCTGACGTCTACTAATATTACCAATTCTTTGACATTCATCACAAGACAAGACAAATTTATGAGCATCCTTGAAGTGAGTAGGCCAATAAAAACCAGATTGTAATACCTTGTGTGCACTTCTGTCTCCAGCGTGGTGTCCTCCGTAGGCCTCGGAGTGACACTTGTGGAGGAACTGTCCCTGTTCATGCTCATGTGCACAACGTCTAATAATACCATCTACTCCTTCTTTATTAAGGTGTGGATCGTCCCAAAAGTAATGTCTTAAATCATAGAAGAACTTTTTCTTTAGTTGATATGTGAAACTAGGCGGTATAAATTTAGCAACGATGTAATTAGCATATTAAGCATACCAAGGAGCATTGCATGAAGCATTTATGACAGCTAATTGTTCATCAAGGAATCTATCATAAATAGGTAGTGGCTCATCAAGAATATTCTCTAATCTAGACAAGTTATCTGCTACGGAGTTATCAACACCCTTTCTATAAATGATATGCAGATCAAATTCTTGTAGCAGAAGAACCCATCTCATAAGTCTAGGTTTAGTATCTTTCTTTTGCATAAGGTACTTAATAGCAGCATTATCAGTGTGAACAAGTACTTTGGAATCAACAATATAAGGTCTAAACTTATCGCAAGCAAACACAACCGCTAAAAAATCCTTTTCAGTGGTAGCATAGTTTCTTTCAGCACTGTCTAGAGTTTTACTAGTGTAACGGATGGCATTTAATTTCTTATCAACTCTTTGTCCTAGAACAGCACCAACAACATAATCACTAGCATCACACATAATTCAAAGGGTAGGTTCCAATCAGCTGGTTGAAAAACAGGTGCGGTGATCAAGGCTCTCTTAAGAATTTCAAATGTTTCTACAAAATCATCATCAAAAACGAATGGAGCATCCTTTTGCAAAAGATTAGTGAGAGGCTTAGAAATTTTAGAGAAGTCTTTAATAAATCTCCTATAGAAACCATCATGACCAAGGAAGCTTATTATACCTTTGATATTTGTTCGATACGACATTTTTTCCATAGAATCAACCTTAGCTTTGTCAACTTCAATACCTCTTTCGGAGTTTTTGTGTCCCAAGAAGATGCCTTCATTAACCATAAAGTGACACTTCTCCCAATTCAAGACAAGATTAATTTCTTCACATCTCTGCAAAACTCGATCAAGGTTGGTCAAGCCATCATCAAAAGAAGTTCCCTAAACGGAAAAATCAACCATGAAAACCTCAACAATCGTTTCACAAAAGTGAGAGAATATAGACATCATACATCTTTGAAAGGTAGCAGGTGCATTGCATAAACCGAAAGGCATACATCTATAAGCAAAGGTACTGAAATCGCAAGCAAAAGTGGTCTCTTGATCCTCTTCTGATACATGTATTTGAAAGAAGCCAAAATAACCATCAAGAAAGCAAAAATATGTAAGTTTGGATAGTATTTCTATCATTTGATCAATAAAAGCTAGCGAGTAATGATCTTTCCTAGTAGCTTTATTTAATTTGCTAGAATCAATTACCATTCGATATCCTTTAACAATTCTTTGCGGGATCAATTCATCTTTATCATAAGGAACAACAGTAATACCACCCTTTGCAGGGACACAATGAACGGGACTAACGTATCTACTATCATTAATAGGATAAATTATACCTACCTCCAGAAGCTTTATTATTCCATTTCATACCAGTTCCTTCAATTTAGTATTTAATCGTAGTTGGTGATCAACAACTGGTTTAGCATCAGGCTCCATATGATTTTGTGCTCACATAGAGTGGGAATAATGCCCTTAAGATCATCAAGAGTATATCCAATAGCGGCACGGTGCTTCCTCAGAGTTTTCAATAATCTCTGTTCTTCATACTTTGAAAGGTTAGCACTAATAATAACAAGATATATATCTTTTTCATCAAGATAAGCATTCTTAAGAGTATCAGGTAATTGTTTAATCTCAAACATGGGATCACCCTTGGGTGAAGGAGGATCCCCGAGTATTTCAACAAGCATGTTGTGTTTCAAAATAGGCTGTTGATCAAAGAAAATGTTATCTATTTCGTTCCTTTCGTTCATATGCATAACATTTTCATGGTCTAGCAAATATTGTTCTAAGGGATCGGTAGGAGGCACAGCGATAGAAGCGAGACCAATACTTTCATATTTACTAGGCAATTTTTTGTCATGGGGTTGTCTATGAAATTTAGAGAAATTGAACTCATGAGATGCATCCCCAAAACATACATTAACCGTTTCTTTTTCACAATCAATCTTAGCATTAACAATATTGAAGAAGGGTCTACCGAATATAATGGGGTTAAAATCATCTTGTGGCTAACAAAGAACAAGAAAATAAGTAGGATACTTTACTTTACCACACAAGACATCAACATCTCTAACAATCCCAATTGGTGAAATAGTATCTCTATTAGCAAGCTTGATGGTAACATCAATTTCCTCTAAATTGGCTGGTGCAATATCATTCGTAATTTCTTGGTATGAGGTAAAGGGAATTGCACTCACACTAGCACCCACATCACATAAGCCATGATAAAAATCATCTCCTATTTAAACAAAAACAACATGCACACCAATAATAGGTCTATGTTTACCCTTAGTATCAGGTCTAGCAATTCTAGCGGCTTCATCACAGAAGTGAATGACAAGCCCATCAATATTATCAACCAAGAGATCTTTAACCATAGAAATATCAGGCTCAACTTTAATTTGTTCAGGAGGTATAGGTGTCCTAATTGGAAAGCATGGTTTCTCAATATAAGCAGTAGGAATAACAGGATCAACATTATAAATATTCGTTTCTTCTTAAACTTTAATAGGTTCAACCACTTTAACTTCAATGTGAGGATGATATTTAAACCACTTCTACTTGGGGAGATCAACATGAGTATCAAAAGATTCACAAAATGAAGCTACTACCTCAGAGTCAAGTCCATAGTGCTAAAATCACGAAAAGCATTTGTGTGTATAAAGGATTTAACACAATCAAACGTAAGTCTTATACCTGACTTATTACCTTCCTCGAGTTACCAATCTTCCGAGTTGCGCTTAATTCTTTCCAATAAGTCCCATTTGAATTAAATATCTTTCTTCATAAAGGAACCAACACAAGATGTGTCGAGCATGGATTGATCATTACGAGAGAGACGAGCATAAAAATTCTGAATAATAATTTCTCTCGGGAGCTAATGATTGGGGCATGAATATAACATTGACTTAAGCCTCCCCCAATCTTGAGCGATTCGTTCTCCTTCACAAGGCCAAAAATTATATATATAATTCTGATCACGATGAACCATACGCATAGGATAAAACTTCTGATGAAATTCCAATGTCAATCGGTTGTAGTTCCATGATCCAATATCATCACATAGCCTATACCATGTCAACGCCTTTTCCTTCAAAGATAAAGGAAAGATCTTCTTCTTGACATCATCCTTGGGCAGACCTGCAAGCGTAAATAATCCACAAACTTCATCCACATAGATTAGATGCAAATCAGGATGTAGTGTTCCATCTCCTGCATAAGGATTAGCTTGCAGTTTTTCTATGATACCCGAAGGAATTTCATAATAAATATTTTCAATAGGTGCAGAAGGTTGAGGAGCATCTCTTTGTGCTTCCGGTCGGGGTGAACATACCCCGAACAAGCCCCTCAAAGTATTATTTTCCATAGTGACAAGTGATAGTAAATTTCAGCACAGTATATAAATTTTTCCTTACCAAGTTCGACTTACAAAAGGCGCTTCACTCCCTGGAAACGGTGCTAGAAAAGAGTCTTGACAACACACAAGTGTAGGGGCTCTATCGTAGTCCTTTCGATAAGTAAGAGTGTTGAACCAAACGAGGAGCATAAGGAAATGACACGCGGTTTTCAGTAAGGTATTCTCTACCAGCACTGAAATTATCGGTGACAGATAGTTTTGTGATAAGGTAATTCGTAACGGGTAGCAAGTAATAAATTTAAAAAGGGTGCAGCAAGGTGGACCAATCCTTTTTGTAGAAAAGGAAAAGCCTGGACAATTTGTTATATAAACAAAAGCGCTCCCGAGGACACATGGTAATTTATGTCAAGCTCGTTTTCATCATGCTCATATGATTCACGTTCGTTACTTGGGTGGACCGGTGCTTGGGTTCTACCCTTACTTGTACAAACATCCACTTATGATTAACCTATCTCGCAAGCATCCGCAACTAGGAAAGAAGAATTAAGATAAATCTAACCATTGCATGAAACATATGGATCCAAATCAGCCCCTTACGAAGCAATGCATAAACTAGGGTTTAAGCTTCTGTAACTCTAGAATCCCATCATCTACTTATTACTTCCCAATTCCTTCCTATAGGCCTAAATAATGGTGAAGTGGTATGTAGTTGAACTTAACATGACACCACTAGAGGCGAGACAACATATATCTTATCAAAATATCGAACGAATACCAAATTCACATGATTAATTATAACAAGACTTATCCCATGTCCTCAGGAACAAACGTAACTACCCGGAAAGCATATTCATGTTCATAATCAGAGGAGTATTAATAATCATTAAGTATCTAAACATATGATATTCCACCAAATAAACCAACTAGCATCGACTACAAGGAGTAATTAACACTACTAGCAACCCTGAGGTACCAATCTAAGGTTTTGAGAGAAAGATAGGCTAAAAGAGATGAACTAGGGTTTTGAGAGTAGATGGTGGTGATCAAGATGTTGATGGATATTGACCCCCTCTCGATGAGAGGATCGTTGGTGACGATGATGGCTTCGATTTCCCCCTTTGGGAGGGAAGTTTCCCGAGCGGAATAGCTCCATCGGAGCTCTAGATTGGTCTTGTCGAAGTTCAGCCTCGAGACGGCGGCGCTACGTCCCGAAAGCTCTCCTCTAATTTTTTTCTATGTCAAAACCCTTTCATATAGCAGAAGATGGGCATGGGAGGCCTGCCAGGGGGGCCCACAAGCTTGCAGAGTGCGGCCAGGGGGTATGCCTCGCCCCCTGCCTTGTGACCTCTTGGTGGGTCCCCTCCGGTGTTCCTTTCTCCCATTATTTTTCATATATTCCAAAACAATCCTCCATAAATTTTCAGGACTTTTGGAGCTGCGCAGAATATGTCTCTCAAATTTTCTCCTTTTCTAGTCCAGAATTCCAGCTGCCGGCATTCTCCATCTTCATGTAAATCTTGTAAAATAAGAGAGAAACGACAGACATATTGTACCATAATGTGTATTAACAGCCCATAATGCAATAAATATTGATATAAAACATGATGCAAAATGGACGTATCAGGCAAGCATCAAGGACCATCGCCGAGGATCATGAGGGGACGTCCACAGCAAGGGCGCGTCCTGAGGCCAGCCCTGAGGCTGTCGCGAGGCGGGCTCGCTGAGGGCGATGTAGCAGGACCCCACGGTCCTGCACCTCCGTGTGGGTGATGCAGGTTGCACAGGCTACGTAGGAGCGATGCTAGCAGGAACAGACATGGAGGATTTTCTCTCCCATGCTAAGGAAGCAAGGCCAGCTAGCATGCTCCCAAAGAAACTCCCAAGGGTCTCCCTTTCGGTACAAGAAGACTAAAGTTGGGGGATCGAAACGACAGAGGTCACCCCCGAGCCCACCGGTGCATCATGACGAGAGGCTTTTAGAGGCGAAGACCACCTTTGTCAGGGCGGACTACAGTCATGTCCCCTTTCAAAAAGGTCGTTGTGGCAATCCTTCCCGCCAATGTTTTCGGGAAGAGGATCAAGGATGGTATAAAAGAGAGGCCCAACCTTCGTAGAAGGCCCCTTGATTCCCATCATCTCCTCTAGGGAAAGAACCCATCTTTGTACTCGTCTTCCACCTCAAGCAATCCCGAGAAACAAGTAGGAGTAGGGTTTTACACCGCAAGGTGCCTCAGACCTGGGTAAATTGTCGTGTGTCCTAGTTTGCTTCCGTTAAACTCAGGCCACCCTAGAGTTGGAGAGAGAGCGCACCACAGAGTGTGAACCTTTTCTTGGATCTGCGGAGCCCCGACCCCGACATTCGGCGCGGCCGGTAGGGGTGTGCAGCTGCTCTTCCGCTCCAGTTTTGCTCCATCTTCACCGACCCCATGGCTGATGCTCCCTACACGCGCCCCGGGGGCTCGGCATCGGGCGGCCTGTACTGGCCCACCGGCGTCGCAACCACTACCACGGTCAAACAAGGGCAACAGGGCCCTTCACGGCCCCCGACGCAGCAGGGTGGCGGCTCCGCCACACCCCCCGCGGCATTCGCCGCGGCGTGCGTTCACTTGGGAGATCCAAATGCGTAGGATGCACTGCTCATTGCGGGCGAGTTGCTCCACCAGCGCCCGATGGATAGAGGATGCGACGCCCGGTCGGCCCACATTAGGGAGCTCGTCACCATTGCCATGAGGGCCTTGGCACCCTATGTCCTACTTCGTCCCCCGGTGCTAGAAGCGGGGGGCTCAACAGCGAACCGCCTCCACCACCTCTTGGCGATCCTCTTGGGTCTCGGCTCGAGGGGCCCGGACGAGGCGTGCCCAGCGCGGTGCTCTCGCTCCTCAGGGTCTCGGTGGTCGGCTCTGGGCCGCCGCTTGGCCCCCGCATAGGCATGCCCGGAAGAGTCGGCAATGTGTTATGCCCTGACCACAATGCGTGCACTCACAACACAGAGGACTACTAGGTGCGCACAACCCAGTGTCGGGCCCGTGTTTGCACGGACAGGCTGGGGAGAGCCACGACAAGCGTCAGCGCCGAGCGCCCCGCACCTTCGACCGGCGCGCACTTCCCTCCGGCATAGGGGATTGTAGCTGCCACCTTTGTCAGGCCGGGCTCGAGGGCTCTCGCCTCGGTGTTTCCTAGACCGCGTGGAGGTGCACCTCAACCTACAAGAATGGTGCGGGTTGGTGGGGACACACGAGATCATAGTTCACAATACGACAAACAATCGGAAGTGGGGTCGCACGAGCTTCACGAAGTGCCATATCCCGTGGGTCCTCGTGGCCTCAGGATTCAACACGCAAGGTGCTGTAGCTTCTGGAGCTAGTTTCCCTCCCCTCCTGTAGGTGTAGTCCTCGGTAGTGTTCATCATCAAGAGGCCCAATGCTCCCACGGCAACATGGATGCTAGGTTAATTTTTGGGTTGCCTGACTCAGGTGGTTGCCTGTACTTCATCTCGCCTCGAGCGGGCGCTTTTTGGACATGTAGAAAAACTCGATTAACCTTCACTTGAGATGGTATTGTTTGTCTGAACTTTAAGCTGTGATGCTCCGACGCCACCGGGTAATGACGCGGCTCGGCAAACGCCCAAGGAAGGATCGATGGTGAGGGGTTAGCCACGGCGTCTGTGCACAACTCGTCCTCAGAGCGTCGAGCAATCTAAGTGTCCGAGCTCTAGCCCGCGGGATGGCCACCAGTGTTAGCCATCTCGCCAAGGTCCTTAGTGTCGCGCTTTCTCGACAAGCCGTCACAAACAAGACAAATATGACATGACTTGGAGCTCGATAGGAGCCTTGCAGCTCCACACAACGACTCTCCTGATGATGTGCTCTCTTGGCCACACGGGCTGTCAACGACACTTATGCTTGGCCTGCGGGGGCACGCAACGGTGCTTCTAGGGGCACACGGGGTGTGAACGACACTCGTGCTTGGGCCACAGGAGCGCACCTGAAGACCGGGTTACGAACTGTAAGTTCATCTAGTGCCCTTAGTGATTTTGGTGGTTTGAAGATATTGAAGATGAAGAACTGTAAGTGCATCTTGGGCCACAGGAACTAATGTGTTTGGAAGTGTACACAAGCTCTATAAGTCATTGAGGAGTTTGAGTTATATGATCAATATTGACCCCTAAAAATGAATGTCTTCGGCTATAGAATTTGGTCTTACCTTGAAGACTTTAATAGCGAAGAAATTGCGATGAAATTGATATTCCTCTTGAACATATTGAAGATGAATAATTTGGTGTGTCCTGAAGAAAAATCGCCTGAAAACTTTGAAGCATGAAGATTTACTCTTTTTGTTTCTTTTTCATTACTCTTGAGTCATAGGAACACTGTACTGTTGAAGGGGTTAGAAGCAATACTACGGAATGAGTTTCCTCATGATGCTCAACCCAAGCCTAAACCTACCAAAGCCTCAAAGTGAGGAATATGAGAGACATGAGGACTTTCACAGTTGAAAGTTCCGAACATTGCCGCGACATGCGCCACCTCACTGATCTTATCCACCCAACGGTCACAATATTTAAGAGCATTTATGTCAAATCATGTCAGGATGCTCCCAGGCTATAAATAACCACCCCCACATGCACTTGCTGGTTGGCTGCTCCGGGAGAAACTGACACTAGTCATTTAGAGCAACCCAAATTCCTCAATCTTCGAGAGGAAATCTTCAAGTTAGGAAATACCCCAAACACTAAACCCCAAACCAAAACCAACTGATTGAGCATCACTGAAGAATTTGTTCCTTTGAGGACAGTGCATCCTCTAGACGGTTAGGAGTCATGGTCTAGAGAATCCAGCAGTCAATTGTGGATTGCATGGTGATCGAGTTTGTGACGGTTTGGAAGTCTGCCTTAAAGTCTTACTACGAGTGTTGGGCAAGGACTGTGTGTCCTTAGCTCAAGGAGAATACGGTAGGGACTGTGTGTCCTTTGGTTTCAATACCAAGCCGCTCCAAACCAGACGTACAACTGTCACAACAGTTGGAACTGGGTCATCAACAACTTTCTTCATCGAACGATGGGTTCTATTTCTTCAACTCTTTCATTTCCTCAAAACTGTATGTTGAAGAATTTCATCTGTGCTGTTTGAAGAATTTGCGTGAAGACTTTCTCTAAATTTCCTCAACCTTAGATTCTCCACTCGAGCTAATCTTCACCTGCGTACTTTGTACCTGTGTACTGTGCAAACTGATTCTCATAATCTTCACCAAGTAATCTGCTGTAGTATTTTTTGCATCTCTGATCCTACGCCATTTCCGCCGCACTTAATTCATCATTGAGGAATTTCCTCACAAGGAATTTCCTCAGCGATGAAATTCTAAAAATCGCCTATTCACCCCCATCTAGTCGATATAATGCACTTTCAATTCGTATCAGAGCAAGGTACTCCCTTGGTCTGTGTGATTTTGGTTTAACCACCTGGAGTTTTAGTTATGTCAACCGTAGGTATGATAAAGGTTACTTCAGGATGTCCTACCGTCGAAGGAAAGGACTTTCCCTACCGGAAGACTAGGATGTAGATGCATCTTCAGGCTATTGACAATGATCTCTAGTACATTGAGGAACATGGTATTCCCTCCATCACTGCTACTGTCTCTGCCGCTAATGTAAAGAAATTCAAGCAACTTGATTCTCAAGCGAAGAATATCATCTGTTGCCATGTGAGCAAAGGTCAGTATGGCAGAGTGAGTGCTTTGGGTATGACTAAGCTTATCAGGGATAGGTTGTCCAAAGTCAATGAAGGAATCTCAACTCAGCGTGACTTTCGTGTTGATGTTCTTCACAATCTCTTCAATCACTTCAAGAGGCTTGACAATGAAAGATGCCAAGATATCTTCGATCGCCTCACTGACATCTCAAATGAAGTGTAAACACTGGGAGCTCGAGACATCAGTGACCATGAAGTTGTGAAGAAACTTCTAAGATCTCTTGATCCATCATTTGATACACTGGTTCTGATTAGTCAAGAAAGAGGAGACTATAAGATGCTTGATCCTACTGACATACTCGAAAGACTCAATACTCATGAATTCCAACAGGAAGAAAAGAGAGATCTGTATGGACCAAGCTACTCAAGACCTCATGCTCTGAAGGCTAAAGCAATTTCCTCTTCTAAGGAAGAAGACTCAGATTGCAACATTGGTGACCTTGAAGAACTTGGAGAGGAGCTTGCAATGCTCGTGAGGAAATTCCAGAAGTTTACAAAGGGTGGCCAGTTTGGTAAATTTCAAGAAGAGATATGAGAAAATCAAAATCTTCATCTCAGGACTACAAGAAAAGAACCTGCCACAAATGTAAGAAATCTGGTCACTACATAGCTGACTGTCCTCGCTGGGTGAAAGAATCAAAGAAGAAGAAATACAAGGATGCAAGTTCTGATGACTCAAAGAAAAAGAAGAAATCTTCAAAATCCTCATTCTCAAAGTCCTCATTACATAAGAAGACCAGTTTCAGAAAGGCATGGACACTCATTGGCAAGGAAATGGATTCTAAGGAAGAATCTAAGGAATCTGATGAAGAGGAAGGTTCTGAAGAAGATTCAAAGTCTGGTGTGGCAAGTGTTGCAATGGCTACCACATTCGTCAACAAGTTAATCTTCAACCTTGAAGAAAATGACAACGCTATCTACATTGATGACTATGCCGATGACTTCGCTCCAACCTATTGCTTCATGGCAAAAGGTTCAAAGGTACCGAATGATACTTCCTCCTCTGACTCAAGTGACTGTGAACCTGATGATTATAAAAATCCCAGTTATAGTAAACTTGCCAACATTGCAACTAAACAACAAAGTGCCATTAAAAAGATTCAAAAACTACTAGACAGAAGCGATAATCTGTTGAATGATGAATTGAATCGTACCCAAATCCTCACTGAAGATATGAAAAGTCTTCAGTCTAGATTTGATACTCTTCAAGATCGTTATGGCACACTCTTGGCTGATCATGAGAAACTTTCCTACGAATTTCTTCAAAGGAAACGTGATCTTGAGAAGTTGAAGCTGTCTCATGATGATCTTCGAATGGAAAATGATTCATTGCTTGCTCAATAGATCAGTGCTGCTCTGGTTGAATTCACTCCACCTTGTCTCAAATGCATCGAGCGCGAAACTGCCAATTCTTCACCAGAATCATCAAATGCTTCTATTGCTACACATTCTTCAACTGTTCCTATGGTATCAAATTCTTCATTTGAGGAAACCACACCTGCTACTAACGAAAATGTGGGGCTGAAGGAATTGTACGTGACATGCATATACAAAAGTCTGAAAGGGCATCAAACCCTTTTCGATGTGCTCAAAAATCAGATTTCTAACAAGAATCCAAGGAAAAAAGGAATTGCCTTCGAGAGGAAATTGAATGGTGATGGATCATACTAGAAACCAGAGCAGTACTCCAAAACATCATGGGTTGCTGCTTAAGGCCCTCCCGTCGATCCATCTTATCTAACAGGCTTTGCATGTGAATTATCCAATTCCTCAGATGAGTCATTTGACTCCAACTATAAACTGTTCAAAAATCAATTTGGTGAAGTATTTGCTCGATATGTTGCAATTAACTACATGAATGGACCACCCCTTAGGAAAATCCGGGTCCCCAAAAGTTGCTTGGAAATTCTTCACGTGAATGTCCCCATGACTCCACCTGTGAAGAACCTGAACCCCACATCAAATCCTCAAGTGGACCAAAGTCTTCAAGAGGATCAAAATCCTCAAATGGTCAATACTATGCTTGTACTCGTGCTAATGCTTCTGATATGCAGGGAAATTACAAGGGATATGAATATGAGCATTATTCCTCAAATCATTATGTTCATAAATCCTCAAAGAACTTATGTGCCTATTCATTTGAGTACTCTAATCCCCGTACCGTGAAGAGAAGTACATTAGCTTCAATACCCCCTTTCTCATATGGTGCTCGCAGGATGATGGACTCTTTGCCACCCCTTCTGATATGAGTGGTGAAGAAATTGAACTAATCACTTCTGTAGGTCAGGTCTTAAGATGAAAATCATCATTTGAAGAATTTGTTGGAGACCTCAGGAAAATGCTTGATTGGACGCAAGCTAAAATTGATGAAATGATAAGATTTCACACGTCCTCGAATTTACCATTTATGATTAAATTCCTATCTTATGAAATTGAAATCATATTCTTCAAGTCTGAAGCATTTGAGATGGTAAGATGTACTAATTTATCTGCAGGACGACAAACCCAAGAATACAAAGTGGGTTCTTGACAGTGGTTGCACAAACCACATGACTCGTGATAAAATTTTCCTGATGAATATGCCACTTACTCCATCACCACTGAAGAAATCACTTATGATGATAAAGGTAAAAGCAAGGTATTGGGACTTGGCAAACTGGCGATTTCTTAGGATAGGCACATGGACAAAGTCATGCTTGTCGAATCCCTTGGGTTTAACCTCATGCCAGTCTCAATGCTTTGTCATCTCGATATGATTGTTATCTTTGGAAAATATAGATGCATAGTCATCACGGAATCTGACAAACTCAAAGTCTTCGAAGGCTTTATGAGAGGAGATTTATACATTGTTGATTTTCCATAGGTCCTCAACCAGCCAGATGCTTACTAGCGAAAACCTCAAAAGGCTGTCTATGGCATCGAGGTCTGGGTCATGCAGGCATGAGAAATTTGCACACACTCGCGAAGAATAAGCATGTCATTGGCATTGAATCAGTCAAATTCGTCAAGGACCACATCTGCGGTGCTTGTCAATCTAGAAACATGACCAGATCCAAACACCCCTCGAAAACGATCATGACTACTACTCGTCCGTTTGAATTTCTTCACATGGATCTGTTTGGACCTACTCATTATGCCACTCTAACCAATGCAACATATTTATATGGCTTTGTCATCGATGATGACTATTCTCGATACACTTGGGTACATATCATTCCGTATAAAACTAAAGTGCAAGAAGTCTTCAAACGATTTTCCTCAAGAGCCTCGACGAACTTTGGCGTCAAGATCAAACACATAAGGAGTGACAATGGGATAGAATTCAAAAACACTGGTCTTGATGATTATCTTTATGAACTTGGTATTACTCACTAATTATCTACTCCTTATACTCCTCAACAGAATGGCGTCGTTGAATGCAAGAACATGACTCTGGTTGAAATGGCAAGGACTATGCTTGAAGAATATCAGACACCTCGTTGCTTTTGGCCTGAAGCAAGCAACACCGCTTGACACATCATCAATAGGATATATCTTCACAAATTCCTCAAGAAAACCTCATATGAACTCCTCACTGACAAGAAGCACAATGTAAGTTATTTCAAAGTCTTCGGTGCAAGATGATGGATTAGAGATCCTCACCATAGCTCAAAAATTGCACCTAAAGCACATGAGGGTTTTATGCTTGGTTACGGAAAGGACTCGCACACCTATAGAGTATTCAACACCTATCACAACAATGTTGTTGAAACTGTAGATGTGTGGTTCGATGAAACTAATGGCTTGCAAAGAGAGGAATGACCTCCTATGCTAGATAAATTATCTCCTGAGGAAGCCATCAAGCTCAAAGCCACTGAGGATATCATTCTTACTAAGGAAATTGCTAAAGAAATCGCCCCAACACTGATGAAATTCAGACAGATGCATGTGAGGAAATTGCTCCAGATCAAATTCCTCAGCCCAAACAAAGTCTTCAGCCAGCTCATCCGAGGATTCTAAATGAAGTGGAACTTGACAAAATCCCCGATGACATCAATGCGACAGGTCCTCTCACTCGCTCAAAAGCTTCACATTTAGTTAACTTTTATGGGCATTCCTGTTTTGTGTCTATCACAGAACCCTCAAAACTTGTTGAAGCCTTCATGGAACCTCGGTGGATTCAAGCCATGCAAGATGAACTTCTTCAGTTCAAACTAAATGACGTGTGGGAACTCGTCAAACGACCAGATCCTCACAAGCACAATATCATCAGCACCAAGTGGATTTTCCAAAAAAAGCAAGATGAGGATGGTCAAGTGGTGAGGAATAAGGCACGGCTTGTAGCACAAGGCTAAACACATGTTGAAGGAATCGATTTCGATGAAACTTTTGCACGTGTTGCTAGACTTGAAGCTATTCGAATACTATTTGATTATGCTAATCAACATAACATTACTAAAAGTGCGTTATATCGACTACAGGGGGGTGAATAGGAGATTTTCAGAATTTCATCATTGAGGAAATTCCTTTTGAGGAAATTCCTCACTGATGACTAACTTACAGCGGAAATAGTAAAGGATCAGAAGTGCAAAGTTTCACAACAGCAGTTTTTCAGAGTGAGGAATGTGAAAACAGATTGCACAGTGAGCAGGCACGCAGAATACAGATGAGGATTAACTAGCGTGAAGAATTTGGGGTTGAGAAATTTCAGAGAAAGTCTTCAGCAAATTCTTCAAACAGTAGCAGTGAAAGTCATCAACACATAATCTGAGGAAAGTAAGGAGTTGAGGAATTAGAACCCGTTTCACAGCGAAGACAGTAGTTGATGACCCAGTTCCAACTATTGTGAGAGTCGTGCATTTGGTTTGGAGCGGCTTGGTATTGAAACCAAAGGACACACAGTCCCTGGACACACAGTACCTACCGTGTTCTCCTTGGGCTAAGAACACACAGTCCTTGCCCAACACTCGTGGTAAGTCTTCAGGGCAGACTTCCAAACCCTCACAAACTTGGTCGCCCGGCGAACCACAATTGACTGCTGGAAAGCTCTAGACCATGACGCCTAACCGTCTGGAGGATGCACAGTCCTCAAAGGTAAAAGGCTTCAGTCCCACATAGGAACAACTTCTTCAGTGATGCTCAATCACTAGGTTTGGTTTGTGGTTTCGGTGTTTGGGGTATTTCCTCACTTATGAATTACTCTCGAAGACTCCGAGGAATTGGATTGCTCTTATGACAAGTGTCAGTTTCTAACAGAGCAGCCAACCAGCTAATCGTTGTGGGGGCGGCTATTTATAGCCTGGGAGCATCCCGACATGATTTGACACTAATGACCTTAAATAATATGACCGTTGGTGTGGATAAGACCAATGATGTGGCATGGCTATCAAAACGGTCAGAACCCTCAACTGTGAGAGTCCTCATGTCACTCGTATTCCTCACTTCAGTCTTTTGGTAGAATTAGGCTTGGGTTGAGCATCATGAGGAAATTCATTCCAGAGTGTAACTTTGACCCCCTTTAACAGTACGGTGTTCCTATTACTCAAATGCGAAGAAAATAAAACAGAAAGAGTAATTCTTTATGCTTCAAAGTCTTCAAGATGATTTTCTTCAGGACACACCGAATTCCTCAATTTCAGTATCTTCAAGAGGAATATCAATTTCATCGCAGATTCTTCGCGATTTAGTTCTTCAGCTTCACACCAATTTCTTCAGCCGAAGATATATATTTTTAGGGGTCGATATTCATCAAATATCTCAAACTCCTAAATGACTTATAGATCCTGTGTACACTCATAAACACATTAGATACTTAACCTATAAGTCTTCAAACTACCAAAATCACTAAGGGGCACTAGATGCACTTACAATCTTCCCCTTTTTGGTGGTTGATGACAATTAGGTTAAGTCTTCAACAGGGATCAAAAATATGAAGTGTAAATACTCATTTGAGGAATTTGAAATCAAGATTCAGAGAGACTCCCCCTGAAGATGTGCGTATCTTGAGGATTTTTCTTTTCACAGCAAATGCACATTGATGATTTATATCATGGAGATCTCCCCCTGAGTCTTGTAAATCATGCATACATGCAACATATCATATGAAGAAAATGAAGATGCATGATGGCAAATGGTATTTGACGAATTCCAGCATGCGTGCATTCAAACTTGAGGAATAAGCATGCGAAGAAAAATGTTCAAAAGCGTTAGAGTACTATCGGGCTTAAGTTACAACTCATTACATAAAAACTTCAGAAGAGCAAATAGTTTGTAACGTAAATATAGTTCATAATCCCCAAAATATCCCGCTTGAAGACTAACTCTCAAGTTTCTCCCCCTTTGTCATCAAGTGACAAAAAGGGACAAACTGAGGACTAACGCCCGTGAAGACTTCACTTCTTGGCGGTTGATGAAGAGCCATGATGCTTCTTGGGAGTAGTCTTCTTCCTTGGACCGGTAGCAGTGTCGAGCTGTTTTTCATCAGTTTCAGCAGTGCGGAATGAAGAAAAGGAGTTGTCTTCAAGGTCTGGAACTAGAATGGGCCTGAACTTCTTCTTGGGAGGCCACGACCAGTCAAAGTCTCGCTCAAAGTCCATTTCTTCAAGCTCTGTCTGAGTCTTCAGATGTGCAAGTGTAGCCTAGGTGCGGTCAAAAATCTCATGCAGATAGTGATGGTTAAGCTTCACAGAGTTCTATGTTTCAGTGAGGGTTTTCACAATGGCGGCAAACTGGCATTTGACCCACTTGTGATTGCGATCCACCTTTTGGTGAAGACTGAGGAGGAGCTCTCTAGTATTCATCACGCGAGGAGGAACGGGGATTGCCGGACGAGTCTCGGTATCATCCCATGAAGAGTAAGCTTCTGGCTCTCTGAACTCGCCATCACGGGGCCTACTACCTTCTTCAATCACTGATTTGCCTTTTCCTTCAATGGGCTCAAAAGTCTTCTTGTTGACCCAGATAGGAGGTATATAACTAACATGGTTTTGGCAATCAGCATGGAAGTTGATGCCTGTCCTTGTCCTGATGAATCTCATGATCCATGGGGCATATATCTTGTGATCAAATGGACACATAGCATTGTCGTCCAAAGTCCTCAAGAAGAAATCATAGATGTTGATAGGAATACCATGGATGATGTTGAATAGGATATTCTTCATTAGGCCTACGACATCTTCTTCATCATCATGGCCTTTGATCGGCGCGAGCACACTGAAGAGAATTCTGTAGACAGACCTTGGTGTATATTTGAGCTCGTGGACAAGAAATGTTTTTCTCGGCGATTTTCCTTCATCATCATGGCCTTTGATCGGCGCGAGCACACTGAAGGCTTCATGACGACTTCCATCATCCCGTTGGGCAGCTCATGCTCACCATAAAGCTTTACAGCCTCCTCTGAGGGAATTGGTACAGGCAGTTCACGGAGGAGCTCAGTAGCAGGAGCCTTGTAGTGAGTGTTTTGTGTCATCCAGTCAAACACCCAAGTGTTAATGTCTTCAGGGTTGCCAGAGATGTGAAGAGTGGCATAGAACTGAAGAATGAGCTCACTGTTCCAGTCAGAGATGTCGGAGCACATTGGCAGCAAACCAGCATCATGGAGTACATTGAGGACTGTCTCTAGGCACGGTATAGCTTCAAGTTCAACATGAGGAATATGCCTGTGCTGGAATATCTTGTTTCTTCCACACAACACAGAAGCATAGTAATTCAGCTATGTCCTGGTCCAAAACTTTAGATGCCACATTTTGAGGCTTGTCATAGGGGTTCTCTCCAATAAAGTACATGCGCTCTTCAAACAAATTCTCCTTTTAAAACTGTGGTCGCTTGGAGAATGGCTGACGCTGAACTGGCTGATGATTTTGCTGAGGAACAGGAGGGGAGACAACAATTGCAGTCTCGGGGTTGAGCACGACAAAGGCATTGTCTTGATCAGGTGCATTTTCCTCAGCATTTTCCTCAGGGTGAGGAATTTCATCAGCTGGGGCTTCAGGCTGAGGAGATGGCTCTGGCTGGGCGTGAGGCTGAGGGCTTGATCTGGCTTTGCATCAGGCTGAGGAATAGATTCATCTTGCTCAGTTGGAGGAGTTGGGTCAGCCTGTTCCTCATCTTGAGGAATTTTCTGAGAGCATTGAATTTCATCAGCTTGAGGATTTTCAGTTTGTTCTTCCTCAGCTGGCTTGGTGATAGAGGCAGTTTCATCAGCTAGTGCAGCAGATCCTTGAGCAGTGTCTTTCTGAGGAATGAAGGGCTGAGGACTGTCGTCAATAAGAATTTCTTCATCATTGTGTTCCTCAGAGGCGACATCCTTCATTTCCTCATCTGTCCCTTTCGCTTGATCATCAAGGATGACCATTTCATAAGACCGAGCGACATTTAGAGGCACAGGGTCCAGAGGAGCAGTATCTTCAAGCGCTTTGAGGCGCTTGGCCTTTGTTTCTTCTTCTAATGAGGAGGCCTTTCTCTTTTTGGCTTCCTTGTCAGCAGCCCTGGTTTTCTTCACGTCTGATGCAGACGGAGTCATCTTCTTCACCTTTGAAGCTTTTGGTGAAGGGGTTCTCTCGACAAATTCTTCAGCTGGCTTTGAGAAACCAGCTGGAGCAGAGTCATGAGCTTGCTTTGATGAAGCATCTGGGTTAGGGGCAGTCTCATCAGCTGCTGCAGGTTCATCAACTGGAGCTTCCATGGTGATTTCTTGAATAGCCGGTACATCCACACGGCTTTCTTGGTGTATTTCCTCAGCTTGAGGAGATTCATCTGCTGGCTCTTCAATCAAGGGCTGGGGAGTTGGTGCTGGAGGTGCAACCTTCTTCTTGTAGTCATCAACAACTTTAGTGGCCAGCTTGATGAAATTGCTCTTGAGACTCTTATGATCTGATAGCTTGGAGTACTTGTCAGTCAAATTCTTCAGCTCAGCCTGTGTTGACACCAGTGCATCAGGCGTCAAGCTGAGGAGATTCTGCTTGAGGAATTTCTCCTTTTTAAGCTTCGCAACCTTGGCCTGTTGTTCTTTCCACTTGTCTTCATTGATGAAAGTGGCCACCATGTGGCTGATGAGAGGGGGAAGTTTCAAATCATCAAGCGCAATGTTTGGGTCCTCATTCCAGATGTTGATGTAGTCTAGGAGAACCTTGGGGTCCATGCCCAGAGGAATGGCGCTGCCTGATGCTTGAGCTACCCTTTCCTGCTTGTTTCTGATTATGGCTTGCAGGGTTTGATCATCATATTCATCACTGCACTCTAATGCAGACGGGACGGTGATGATTTTGCTGGGGCTTGGCAGAGTTGCTCTTTCAGCAGACACCTGAGTCTTCACCGGAGGTGGTGAAGACTTTGTCTCCGAGCTGGTTGCAGCCGGGAGTGAGGAGCTCGAGGTGGCGGTCATTGGCTTCATGACTTGCTTCTGTACTGGTGTCTCTTGAGGCTTTGGTGGTTGTGCTGAGGTTTTTGGCACTGAGGGTTTTGTAACTGATGCCTGAGCAGACTTCTTTTGAGGCTTTGGAGCCCTTGGCTTTGATGGCACATACTGTGGTTGAGGAATTTCTGAACCGGAGGTCTCAGCGGCAGAGGAAGTAGCTGCAGCTGAGGCAGTAGCTGAGGATTCATTGAGTTTCCTCACTACAACATCTGCCTGTTTCTTGAGCTTAGCCAGATGATTTTCCTTCTCATCTGGATAGTCATCACGGGTCTTGAGGCTTGAGGGATGTGCTATTTGATGAGCCTCAAGTGGGGCATGTTTGCCAGGAGGCTTCAGGGTGAATTTCTTCGCATATTTGGCAGATACAAACCTGTATTCCTTCCATTCCTTAGCCCATCGGCGTTCTATCTTGTGCAGCCGAATCTTTCTCTTGGCCATTGTTTCATTTCCATCAGGTGTACAATAGTCCAAGTAAATATCCTCAGGGATATCCACAGTTGTGTTCTATTCAAGTTTCTTTCCTCCCTTCTCCTTTCTGTCATCCTCCATTTTCTTCAGTTGAGGATTTTGCTGATGAGATTGAACTCTTGAGGATTCTGATGAGACTTGAAGATTTTCTTCAAGAAACGCTGCAAATGAGTTAATATGATGAGAACCGAGAGATTCATCAACTGACATCTGTGTACCTTTGAACAGAGTATAGTTGCGAGGAATTTGGAGAGGTCATATGCATTCTCAGATTTGAAGAAAATGAAAAAGTTGGACAGGTGAGGAATTTAACCAGTGGTTGAGGAATTTTCCTAAGCATACTTTTCTTGGGTTCCAGAGTTGTACAGATCCGAAAATTCGCACAACTGAGGAATCTCGTGAAAATCTTACATGCTTAGTGAAGTTCATCAATGGTGTGGTGATAGGCAGTGTTTGAGGAATCAAGTGCATATCGAGTCTTGAGGAAAAACATATTTCACATAGGAGATGTAAAATAGTAGATCTAACTTGCAGTAAAAATGGGATTTTATTTACCCTGGAAGGTGCGCACGAAGAACACACAAAAGGTGTGTAGATAAGCTCTTCGGTCGAGTGTCCAATGCGCCCTAACCCGGCGACAAAGGACGTCTAAGGCGGCGGCGGACGAAGATGGTCCGACTCCGGCGTGGTTCCAGCGACGGAGAAGTCGAGGCAGTGAAGCTCATCCTCACCGGCGATGAGACTTCCAGCGGTGGCGCTAGGGTTCAGTGCTTTTTGCTGTGGCAGGAGAGCGATGGGGCAAAGAAGAGTTTGCCGAGGGGGATAAGGACATATTTATAGCCAGGCAGTTACTGTTGGCGCGAAGATTTCGGACCATATAGCCCCTGCCTCTACGTCTCCGCAGGACACGTGTAGTTCCCGAACAAGGCGGTGGAGATAGTGGAGATCGTGGTTATCCGAACGTGGGAAGTGGGGTTCAGTTACTGTGCATTAATGAAATAATTTTTGAAGATTTGAGGATTTTCGTTACAAAATCATCGGCTGACAAGGACGCAGTGAGGATTTTGAACAAAGTTTCAAGTAGAACGCATATGAACAATCGAATAGACTGGATGAGAATAGTATAGAGGGTAATTAGGGTCCGATCACATTCACTTAGAAGAAATAACAACTTGAAGAAATAGCTATAAGTGAATGTTGTTGAGGACTAGTAATCACAGTCTATCTAGTCAAATGAAAGTCATCAAGTGTTTTCGAAGATTTTGTGATAAATCGTCACAATGAAGAACAACTGTTTTGAAGAAAAACACATTTTGAGGAAATGGAATATTTGAAGAAACTCAACTTGAGGAATTTCACATTGGGCGGTGGAGTGACCCGCCATATAAGAATGTTGATTACAGACGCCACGTACAATTGTCGTAGGGCCCTGAGAATCAATTACTTCGTTGATTTATTCACATTCAGAGTGATATTCTTCATTAGTTGAAGAAAATCGATTCATCATGTGTTGGACATCTAAGTCATCAATTTTGCAGAAGTGTTAGGATGTGTGCATGCTTTTAACAAACATTTGAAGATTCTAAGATATTTAGCTCACACCGCAACTTGCAAAACCTTTTCTCATCCAAGGGCTTAGTGAAGATATCTGCCAGTTGATCATCAGTCTTCACATGGTCGATGAGGATATTGCCCTTGAGGACATGGTCCCGAAGAAAATGATGACGAATCTAGATGTGCTTGGTCTTCGAGTGCTGTATTGGGTTGTATGCAATCTTGATTGCACTCTCATTGTCGCAGTAGAGAGGCACATTCTTCATGTTGGTGCCATAGTCCTTGAGGGTTTGCTTCATAGCACAGCATGAACCAGCAACAATGTACTCAGCTTCGGTAGTGGAGAGTGATAAGCAGTTCTGCTTCTTTGAGGACCAACAAACTAGTGATCTTCTGAGGAAATGGCATGTCCAGAAGTTGACTTGCGATCCACACGGTCACCAGCATAGTCAGAATCAGAATACCCTACAAGATGAAGATTTGAGACCTTGGGATACCATAATCCTAGTGTTGGTGTGTGAGCTAAGTATCGAAGAATATGCTTCACAGCCTTATGGTGTGATTCCTTCGGTTTTGCTTGAAAACGTGCACACATGCAAACACTAAGCATTATATCTGCCCTAGATGCACATAGATACAATAAAGAGCCAATCATAGAGTGATATACCTGCTGATCAAAATATTTACCATTTTCATCAGTGCTGAGGTGGTCGTTGGTAGGCATTGGAGTCTTGGCACCTTTGCATTCATGCATGTCGAATTTCCTCAGAACATCATTGAGGTATTTCTCCTGTGATATGAAGATTCCACTATGTTGTTGACGAATTTGAAGACCTAAGAAGAATTTCAGCTCCCCCATCATAGACATCTGGTATTCTTCACTCATCATGTAAGTGAATTCATCACTGTATCGTTTGTCAGTACAACCAAATATGATATGATCGACATATATTTGACACACAAATAGCTCATTATGATAGGATTTAGTGAAAAGAGTTGGATCGAGTGAACCAGGTTTGAAGCCTTTCTTCATGGGGAATTCCTTCAATGTATCATACCATGCCCGAGGGGCTTGCTTGAGACCATAAAGAGCCTTGTTGAGTCTGAACACTTTGTCTGGATTCCCTGGATTCTCAAAACCTGGGGGCTGAGCAACATATACTTCTTCCTCAAGCTTACCATTGATGAATGCACTATTCACATCCCTTTGGTATAAGATGATGTTATGATGATTAGAATAAGCAAGGAGTATTCGAATAGCTTCAAGTCTAGCAACAGGTGCAAAAGTTTCATCGAAATCTATTCCTTCAACCTGGGTGTAGCTTTGGGTTACAAGTCGTGCCTTGTTCCTCACCACTTGACCGTCCTCATCTTGCTTGTTTCGGAAAATCCACTTGGTGTCGATGATGTTGTGCTTGCGAGGATCTAGTCGTTTGACAAGCTCCCATACGTAATTCAGCATGAATTGAAGAAGTTTGTCTTGCATAGCTTGGATCCACTCCGGTTCCAGAAAAGCCTCAACAACTTTTGAGGGTTATGTGATGGATACAAAGGAAAAAATGCCCACAAAAGTTAACTACGTGTGAACCTTTTGAGCGAGTGAGAGGACCTGGTGCGTTGATGTCGTTGAGGATTTTGTCAAGTTCTACTTCATTTGCAATCCTCGGATGAGCTGGTTGAGGATTTCGTCTGGGCTGAGGAAGTGGTTCTGGTGCAATTTCCTCAATAGCATCTTCTTGATTTTCATCAGTGATGGGGATCGTTTCTTCACCAATTTCCTCAGTGGGGACAATGTCTTCAGTAGGTTTGAGCTTTATTGCTTCCTCAATAGACAACTTATCTGGATCAGAAGGCAATTGCTCTCTTTGCGAGCCATTAGTTTCATCGAACAACACATATACAGTCTCAACAACTTTGTGGTGATAGTTGTTGAAAACTCTGTAGGTGTGCGAGTCCTTTCCCTAACCGAGCATAAAACCTTCATGTGCCTTAGGTGCAAATTTGAGCTATGGTGAGCATCTCTAATCCAACATTTTGCACCAAAGACTTTGAAATAACTTACATTGGGTTTCTTGTCAGTGAGGAGTTCATATGAGGTTTTCTTGAGGAATTTGTGAAAATATACCATGTTGATGATATGGCATGCAGTGTTGATTGTTCAGGCCAAAAGAGATGAGGAGTCTGATATTCTTCAACCATAGTTCTTGCCATTTCAACCAGAGTCATGTTCTTCCTTTCAACGACACCATTCTGCTGAGGAGTATAAGGAGCAGATAATTCGTGAGTAATACCAAGTTCATCAAGATAATCATCAAGACCAGTGTTTTTGAACTCGGTTCCATTATCACTCCTGATATGTTTGATCTTGAAGCCAAAGTTCGTCGAGGCCCTTGAAGAAAATCGTTTGAAGATTTCCTGCACTTCAGTTTTGTACACTATGATATGCACCCATGTATATCTGGAATAATCATCAACTATGACGAAGCCATATAAAGATGCTGCATTGGTTAGTGTGACATAGTGAGTAGGTCCAAATAGATCCATATGAAGCAATTCGAATGGACGTGTAGTGGTCATGATAGTCTTCGAGGGATGCTTGGATCTGGATATTTTCCCAGATTCACAAGCACCGCAGAGATGATCCTTGAGGAATTTGACTGATTTGATGCCGATGACATGCTTCTTCTTCGCGAGCGTGTGCAAATTCCTCATGCCTGCATGACCTAGTCTTCGGTGCCACAACCATCCTTCTGAGGTTTTTGCTAGTAAGCAAGTGGCTGGTTGAGGACTTGTAGAGAAATCAACAATGTACAAATCTCCTCTTCTTACACCTTCGAAGACTTTGGATCTGTCAGATTCCATGATGACTACACATCTATATCTACCAAAGATAACAATCATATCAAGATCACAAAGCATCAAGACTGACATGAGGTTAAAACCAAGGGATTCCAGAAGCACTACTTTGTCCATATGCCTATCCTTGGAAATAGCCACTTTGCCAAGTCCCAATACCTTGCTTTTACCTTTGTCAACATATGTGATTTGCTTCATAGGTGATGGAGTTAGTGGCATATTCATCAACAAGCTTTTATCACCAGTCATGTGATGTGTGCAGCCACTATCAAGAACCCACTCAGTATTCTTGGGTTTGTCATCCTGCAGATGAATTAGTATAGCTTACCATCTCATATGCTTCAACTTTGAAGAATATGATATCAATTTCATCAGATAAGAATTTCATCACAACAGAATTATAAGGACGAGTGAAATATTTCTATTTCATCAACATTAGCTTGCATCCTATCAAGCATTTCCTCAGGTCTCTAGCAAATTCTTAAGATGGTGATTTTCATCTGGAGACCTGACCTGCAGAAGTGATTAGTTTGATTTCTTCACCACCCACATCTGAAGGGGTGGCAAAGCATTCATCATCCTGCGAGCACCATATGAGAAAGGGGGGTTAAAGTACTTATATGAATATGCAGAGAACTAGTTTGAGGATTTATGAAGATATTGATTTGAAGAGTAACGCTCATATTCATATTCCTTGTAGTTTCCCTGCATGTTAGATGCATTAGCACGGGTACGAGCATAATTTTGACCACTTGAGGAGTTTGATCCTCTTGAAGACTTTGGTCCTCCTGAGGAATTTGATCTGGGGTTCCGATTCTTCAGTGGTGGTGTCGTGAGGACATTCACCTAAAGATTTTCAAGACAACTTTTGGGAACCCAGATTTTCCTTAAGGGAGGGCCATTCCTGCATTTAGTTCCAACATATCGGGCAAATACTTCACCAGATTGCTTTTTGAACAATTTATAGTTGGAGTCAAATGACTCATCTGAGGAATAGGATAATTCACATGAAAAGCCGGTTAGATTAGATGGATCAAAAGGAGTCCCAGAAGCAGCAACCCATGAGGTTTTGGGATACTGCTCAGGTTTCCAATAAGATCCATCAGCATTTAATTTCCTCTCAAAGGAAATTCCTTCTTTCCTCGGGTTCCTGTTCAAGATCTGCTTTTTGAGCACATCACAAAGGGTTTGATGTCCTTTGAGGCTTTTGTATATGCCTGTCACATACAATTCCTTCAACCCTGCATTTTCATCAGTAACATTTGTGTTTTCCTCAAGTGAGGAAATAGACACAACAGGTGCAGTTGAAGAATTTGTAGCAATAGAAGCATTTGATGATTCTGGTGAGGAATTAGCAGTTTCGTGTTCAATGCATTTAAGACATGGAGGAATGAATTCAACTTGACCAGCGCTGATCTGTTGAGCTAGTAATGAATCATTTTCCATACAAAGATCATCATGAGACATCCTCAGCTTCTCTAGATCAAGCTTCCTTTGAAGAAATTCATAAGAAAGCTTCTCATGATCAGCGAGGAGTGTATCATAACGATCTTGAAGATGATCAAATCTAGACTGAAGACTTTTCACATCTTCAGTGAGGATTTGGGTAAGGTTCATTTCATCATTCAACAGATCATCACTGTTATAATCATCAGGTTCACAGTGACTTGAATCAGAGGAGGAGGCATTATTTGGTACCTTTGAACCTTTTCCCATGAAGCAATAGGTTGGAGCGAAGTCATCAGCATAGTCATCAGTGTGGATGGTGCAATCATTTTATTCAAGATTGAAGATTGACTTGCTCACGAAAGTGGTTGCCAGTGCAAGATTAGCCTGTCCGGATTCTGAGTCTTCATCAGAACCCTCTTCTTCATCACATTCCTCTGATTCTGCCTCGGAGTCCATTTCCTTGCCAATAAGTGCCCAAGCCTTTCTGAAACTAGTCTTCTTGTGCGATGAGGGCTTTGAAGATGAGGATTTTGAAGATTTCTTCTTCTTCTTCGAGTCATCAGAACTGTCATCCTTGTATTTCTTCTTCTTTGATTCCTTTCCCCAACGGGGACAATCAGCAATGTAATGACCTGATTTCTTGCACTTGTGGCAGGTTCTTTTTTTGTAGTCCTGAGATGAAGATTCTGATTTCCTCATGTCTCTTCTTGAAGATTTACCGAACTGGCCACGTCGTGTAAACCTCTGGAATTTCCTCATGAGCATTGCAAGCTCCTGTCCAAATTCTTCAGGGTCACCAATGCTGTCATCTGAATCTTCTTCTTCAGATGGGGAAATTGCTCTGGCCTTCAGTGCACGCGGTCTAGAATAGCTTGGTCCATATAGATCTTCCTTCTCTTCTAGCTGGAATTCATGAGTATTTAGCCTTTCGAGTATATCATCTGGATCAAACATCTTGTAGTCTGGTCTTTCTTGAATCATCAGAACTAAAGTATGAAATGAAGAATCCAAAGATCTCAGCAGTTTCTTCACAACTTCGTGATCAGTAATGTCTCGAGCTCCCAGTGCTTACAGTTCATTTGATATGTCAGTGAGGCGATCAAAGGTGTCTTGGCAGCTTTCATTGTCATGCCTCTTGAAGCGATTGAAGAGATTGCAAAGAATATCAACACGAGAGTCACGCTGGGTTGATACTCCTTCATTTATTTTGCATAGTCTCTCCCAGATCAGTGTTGCAGAGCCCAAAGCACTTACTCTTCCAAACTGGCCTGGGCTCAGATGGCCACAGATGATATTCTTCGCTTGAGAATCGAGTTGCTTGAATTTCTTCACATCAGCAGCAGAGACACTAGCAGAGATGATGGGGACGCCATGTTCCACAATATACCAGAGATCATTATCAATAGCTTGTAGATGCATTTGCATCTTGTTCTTCCAGAAGGCAAAGTTCTTTCCTTCGAAAGTAGGACATGCTGCAGTCACCTTAAACATGCGTGCAGTCGACATAACTAAAACTCCAGGTGGTTAAACCAAAATCACACAAAACAAGGCAGTACCTTGCTCTGATACCAATTGAAAGTGCGTGATATCGACTAGAGGGGGTGAATAGGAGATTTTTAGAATTTCATCACTGAGAAAATTCCTTTTGAGGAAATTCCTCACTGATGACTAACTTACAGCGGAAACAGAAAAGGATCAAAAGTGCAAAGTTTCACAACAACAGTTTTTCAGAGTGAGGAATGTGAAAACAGATTGCAAAGTGAGCAGGCACGCAGAATACAGATGAGGATTAACTAGCATGAAGAATTTGGGGTTGAGGAATTTTAGAGAAAGTCTTCAGCAAATTCTTCAAACAGTAGTAGTGGAATTTATCAACACATAATATGAGGAAAGTAAGGAGTTGAGGAATTAGAACCCGTTTCACAGCGAAGACAGTAGTTGATGACCTAGTTCCAACTGCTGTGATAGTCGTACATCTGGTTTGGAGCGGCTTGGTATTGAAACCAAAGGACACACAGTCCCGGGACACACAGTCCCTACCGTGTTCTCCTTGGGCTAAGAACACACAGTCCTCGCCCAACACTCCTGGTATGTCTTCAGGGCAGACTTCCAAACCCTCACAAACTTGGTCACCCGGCGATCCACAATTGACTGCTGGAAAGCTCTAGACCATGACGCCTAACCATCTGGAGGATGCACAGTCCTCAAAGGTAAAAGGCTTCAGTCCCACACAGGAACAACTTCTTTAGTGATGCTCAATCACTAGGTTTGGTTTGTGGTTTCGGTGTTTGGGGTATTTCCTCACCGATGAATTACTCTCGAATACTCTAAGGAATTGGGTTGCTCTTATGACAAGTGTCAGTTTCTAATGGATCAGCCAACCAGCTAATGGTTGTGGGGGCGGCTATTTATAGCCTGGGAGCATCCCGACATGATTTGACACTAATGCACTAATGCCCTTAAATAATATGACCGTTGGTGTGAATAAGACCAATGATGTGGCGTGGCTATCGAAACGGTCAGAACCCTCAACTGTGAGAGTCCTCATGTCACTCGTATTCCTCACTTGAGGCTTTTCATAGAATTAGGCTTGGGTTGAGCATCATGAGGAAATTCATTCTAGAGTGTAACTTCGACCCCCTTTAACAGTACGGTGTTCCTATTACTCAAATGCGAAGAAAATAAAACAAAAAGAGTAAATCTTCATGCTTCAAAGTCTTCAAGATGATTTTCTTCAGGACACACCGAATTCCTCAATTTCAGTATCTTCACGAGGAATATCAATTTCATCGCAGATTCTTCGCGATTCAATTCTTCAGCTTCAGACCAATTTCTTCAACCGAAGATATATATTTTTAGTGGTTGATATTCATCAAATATCTCAAACTCCTCAATGACTTATAGATCCTGTGTACACTCATAAACACATTAGATACTTAACCTATAAGTCTTCAAACCACCAAAATCACTAAGGGGCACTAGATGCACTTACAATTACTCTATATCAAATGGATGTGAAAAGTGCATTCCTGAATAGTAAGAATGAGGAAGAAGTATATGTTGCTACACCCCAGGTTTTGAAGATCCGAAGCATCCTGACAAAGTCTTCAAACTCAAAAAGGCACTCTATGGCCTCAAGCAAGCCCTCGGGCATGGTATGACACATTGAAGGAATTCCTCATGAAGTAAGGCTTCAAACCTGGTTCACTTGATCCTACTCTTTTCACAAAATCTTATGAAAATGAACTATTTGTGTGCCAAATATATGTCGACGACATTATCTTGGGTTGTATTGACAAACGTTAAAGTGATGAATTTTCTTACATGATGAGTGATGAATATAAGATGTCTATCATGGGGAAGCTAAAATTCTTCTTAGGTATTCAAGTTCATCAACAACGCAATGGCGTCTTCATATCTCAGGATAAATACATCAAGGATGTTCTGAGGAAATTTGACATGGATGAATGCAAAGGCGCTTGTTTCCAAGCGAAACCGAAGGAATCACACCATAAGGCTGTGAAACATATTCTTTCATACTTAGCTCCCACACCAACACCAGGATTGTGGTACCCCAAGGGCTCAAATCTTCACCTCGTTGGATATTCTGATTCTTATTATGTTGGTGACCGTGTGGATCGCAAGTTAACACTAGGCACATGCCATTTCATTGGAAGATTATTAGTCTGTTGGTCCTCAAAGAAGCCGAACTGTGTTTCTCTCTCCACTTCCGAAGCTGATTACACTGCTGCTGGATCCTGCTGTGATCAATTGCTATGGATGAAGCAAACCCTTAGAGCCTACGACATCAACATGAACAATGTGCCCCTCTACTGCGACAATGAGAGTGCAATCAAGATCGCCTACAACCCAGTACAACAATCGAAGACTAAGCACATCCAGATTCGTTATCATTTTCTTCGTGACCATGTCCTCAAGGGCAATATCATCATCGATCATGTGAAGACTGACGATCAAGTAACAGATATCTTCACAAAGCCCTTGGAAGAAAGAAGGTTTTGGAAGTTGTGATGTGAGCTAAATATCCTAGAGTCTTCAATTGTTTTTTGAAAACATGCACACATCCTAACACTTATGCAAAATTGATGACTTAGATGTGCAACACACGAAGAAACAATTTTGTTCAATCAATGAAGAACATTACTCTTAGTGTGAAGAAATTAATGAAGAATTTGGTTCTCAGGGCCCTACGAAAATTGTTCGCGGCGCATGAAATTATCATTCTTATACGGTGGGTCACACAACCACCCAACTTTGAAATTCTTCTAGCTGGCTTTTCTTCAAAGTTGAAATTCATCAATCTGACACTTTGTCACATAATCCTCAAATTTTCAAAATCTTAAAAATCTTCAAATTCATCAAAACGTTTGATGATTTTCATTTGCATATATATATATATATATATATATATATATATATATATATACATACGTACATATATATATACAATGAGCTTTCAAAGTCGTCAACAACATTCACTTATAGCTCAGTCTTCAATTTGATATTTCATCTAAGTGAATGTGATCGGACCCGACTCCTCTCCATGCTAAGCTCAACCCAGTCTATTCTCAATTCTTCCTATGCGTTCTATTTGACACTTATTCAAAATCATCACCGAGTCCTTGTCAGCTGAGGACTTTGAAACAAAATCCTCAAAAATACAAAAAATGTTTTTGTAGCGTTACACAGTTAGCGGACCCACTTCTCACGATCGGATAACCATGAACTCCACCGCTACAGTCGTAGGTACCATGTGTCATGCGGAGACGAAGGGGCAAGGGTAGTTCGGTCCGAAAGTTTTGGCCCGAACAATTTTTCACCTGAGCTATAAATAGGACCTTACCCCCTTAGTCAAAACTCTTCGCCCTCTCGTCTTCTCCGCTCGAGCTCAACCCTAGCGCCACCTCTAGCATCCTCGTCGTTGGTGAGGAAAAGCTTCGCTGCCTCGCCCTCGCCCTCGCCGGACTAATGCCGACTGCGGAAAATCATCTTCCGCCGCTGCCATAGCTGATTTCAGTTTCGAAATTAGGTCGCTGAAGAACTGAAACGAGCAACTTCTCCCTTTTATGCTCCAGTCCTTCGTGTTCTTCGCACAAGGTAAATAAAATCCTTTTTTTGCCTCTGTTTATCTTTTAATTCACGCTAGACTCGCAAAATTTGTTTTTCCTCAGAAAGTTTGTCAGCCATGCACACTCATTCATCAAACACTTGATGAATTTCACTAAGCCACTAAAATTCTTCATGAGATTCATCAATTGTGTAAATTCTCGAATCTGCACAAGTTTGGAACCCAATATCAGAATGCTTTGTCAAATTCCTCAACTTTTTTTTTCAAATTTTCAAATCTGGGAACGCATATGACCTATCCAAATTCTTCGCACCTATACTCTGTTCACAGGTACAAAAATGTCAACTCATGAATCTCTAGGTTCTCATCAACTTAATTAATTTGCAACATCCTCAAAGAAACGTTACCTGTGTCTTCAAAATCATCAAGAGTTCAGATTCTTCAGCAAAAGCGTCAGTTGAAGAAAATGGAGGATGATCGGAAGCAGAAAGGAGTATAGAAGTTGGAACAAAACACAACATCTGAGATACCTGAAGATATATATGCTGACTATTGTTCTCCGGATGAGGAAATACATGGTAGAGAGACCATGGCGACACGCAAAATAAGGCTTCAAAAGATTGAGCGCAGGTGGGCTGAGGAGTGGAAGGAGTACAGATATGTGTCTCCAAAATATGCACAAAAATTCACCCTCAAGCCACCTTGCAAAAGGCCGCCACAGGGTGATCAACAAGCAGCTCATCTCTCAAGTGTAGCAACTATTGAGGATTATCCTGATGAGAAAGGCAAATATTTGTCTAAGTTGCAGAAGAAGGCAGAAGCAGCTGTGAAGAAAATTCAATGAGGATTCTTCTGCCGCAACCACTGCTGCCACTTCTTCAGCTGCTGAGGCCTCGGCTACAGCAGTTCCTCAGAAGCAGACTCTGCTGAAGAAACGAAAAGCTTCAACTACTGTGCCACAAGAGCAATTGCCTCAGAAAGGTGCAACAACTGCAAAATCCTCAACAACACCACAGTCTTCACGTCCACAACAGAAATAACTCAGTAAGTTTCAACCTGCACAATCAAGTTCCTCATTGCCAACTTCCACTGTCTCTGCTTCAAAGTCTTCACCCACTCTATTGAAGAGTAAAGTGACTGCTGGAAGAGGCATCAGGCCAAGTCTGAAAGAAGTCATCAATGTTCCTTCTGCATCAGAAGGAAATGAAGAATTTGATGATGAAACACTCCAAGCAATCATCAGAAACAAACATGAACGACATGCACAAGCCTCTGGCAGTTCCATTCCTCTTGCTATGGATCCGAACGTATTGGTGGATTTCATCGACCTCTGATATGAAGATCCAAACACACCGGTTGATGACTTGAAGCTTCCCCCTGGTGTCCGCCAAGTGGTGGCTACTTTCATCAATGAAGCAAAATGGAAAGAGAAGCAAGCCAAGCAAGCAAGGGCTGCCAAAATCAAAAAGGAGAAATTCATCAAGCACAATCTCCTCAACCTGACACCTGAAGCACTTGTATCCACTCAAGCTGAACTCAAAACCGTCACAGACAAGTATACAAGTTGTCACTCAGATTGTTAAGGCGTCAAGGTGAAATTCATCAAGGCTGCAACAACTGAAGTTGATGCATACAACAAGAGAACTGCCCCTCCAATGGAGCAAACACCACACTAGGCAAGCTATACTGTTCAGCTACATGAGGAAGATGAAATTGATGAACCAGCTACTGAGGAAATTCCTCATAATATTCCAGCTCAAGAAACTGCCAGGCCTGACACTCAATCAGGGCCTGATGAAATAGTCCCTTCAAACACTCAAAGGTGAAGAAAGTAACTTCGCCTGCATCAGACGTTAAGAAAACCAAAGCGGCTGAGAAAGAAGCAAAAAAGAGAAAAGCTTCGATGGCCTCAAAATCATAAGAGGCGAAACGTCTGAAGATTACATAGTCAGAATCTTCATCAACCCCAGTGGATGCTACACCTCTCAATGTAGCACCATCATACATGATAGTTCCCTTCGGAGTGGACTATGTCATTCCAGAAGAAGATAAATAAATGAATGACGATGAAGAGGACGAAGAAATGGATGAGGAAATACAAATAGATGATATTCCTCAGTCCATCACTCCTCCAAAGACCACTGAAGAACTAGTGGGTGATGATGACATTGGATGCAGCACACCAGTAATCCATGATGATTTATGGGAAGAAACTCATCCACACTCACCAAGGTGAACTCAAATCCCTCCAACTCCTGCTGCAACTGAGATTCTCACAGGTTCTCATGGAAAGAGCATTCGAGTGGAATATGCTCAAGAATCAGCTGCATCTCAGCTGAAGAAAATGCAGCGTCAAATACTGCAACTCCCTACTCCAACAAGCAAATTCCTCAAGCTGAAGAGAATCCTCAAACTGAAGAAAATCCTCCTGCATCTAACACTGAAACCGCTATTGTCGTGGTGAACACATAAACATCAATGGTGGTGGCTACTCTTCAAGAGGAGCAGCACAATCTTCAACCACAACAAAATTAGCCTTAGGACAAAGTTTCAGAAAGAGGCATTCTATGAAGAACGTTTGTACTTCACTGGCGAGATTCCATTTGACAAGCTTCGCATCAGACATAGGAAGTTCTGGACAAGAAATCAGCTCAACTACTATGCTTTTGTGCTATGTGGAAGAAACAAGATATTTCAACATACCCATATTCCTCACTGTGATATGGAGGAAATACCTTGCTTTGCTGCAGTCCTCAATGTTCTTCATGAAGCTGGTTTACTGCCTTTCTATACTCATATCGGTGATTGGAACACATCCATCATTCTTCAATTTTATGCCACACTGCATATCTCAAGCGACCCAAAGGATGTCAACACTTGGGTATTGGATTGGATGACTCAGCACACGCACTACAAAGCTCGTGCCACTAAATTGCTTCAAGCTCTCCCAATTTCAATTCCCTCAAATGATACAGTTCTGATGTATGATGAACGAGAACTGCGCAACAAGCTCATGGAAGTCCTCATGAAGCCTTTTGCCTAGGGCCAACCCCCAAGGACTCGATTTCTGGTACATGACTTGAAGTATGAGCCCAGAACTATGTACATAGTCTTGTCTTATGCCATTGCGCCTATCAATGGGCATGATGATGAAGAAGATGTCGTAGGCATCATGAAGAATATCCTGTTCAATGTCATTCATGACATACCTATGAATCTTCATGACTTCTTCTTGAGGATTTTCCTGACAATGCTTTGTCACCATTTGAGTTGAAGATATATGCTCCTTGGATCATGAGAGTCATCAGAAACAGGCCAGGCATCAACTATCAAGATGACTTCCGGAATCACCTCGGCTATGTGTCGCCAATCAATGTCATCAAGAAATCATTTGAACCTGTTGAAGGCAAAGGCAAGTGTGTGATAGATGAAGGAAATCGGCCCCTTGATGGCCAATTCTGCAAGGCTGATTCATATTATTCATATGATGACACTCCTACTCAAGATCCTCCAAGCCCAACTGCACCCAGATGATGACTAACAAAGAGCTACTTCCAAGCCTTCATCAAAAAGTCGATCGCAATCACAAGTGGGTAGAACACCAGTTTGGTGCCATTGTGAAAACCCTCAATGAGACTCATAATGGAGTGAAGAAAAATCACTATTATCTTCATGAGGTGTTTGATCGCACTTGGGCCACCTTGGCTCATCTGAAGACTTCGGAGGAACTTGAGGAATTGGAATTTACTCAAGAATTTGAATGGTCGTGGCCTCCAAAGAAGAAATTCAAGCCAATTCCAGTTCTTGACTTGGAGGACAGTTCATTTTCTTCATTTTGCACTTCTGAATCAGATGAAGAACCAGAAGACACTGCAACTGGTCCAAGGAAGAAGCCTGTCTCCAAGAATCCTCACGCCTCTACATCAACCAAGACGTGATTTTCTTCAAGGACGTTAGTCCTCAGTTTTGTCCCTTTTTGTCACTTGATGACAAAGGGGGAGAAATCTGAGAGTTAGTCTTCAAGAGGGATCTATTTTGGGGCTTATAAACTTTATTAAGATAGAAACTCTTGGCTCTTCTAAAGTGTTTGATGTAATGAGTTGTACCTTAAGCCCGATGGTGCTCTAACTCTTTTGAACGTTTTTTCCTCTCACGCTTATTCCTCAAAGTCCATTAATGAAGGCATGCTGAAATTCGTCAGACACCATTTTTCATCATGCATTTTCAAATACTCTTATTATATGTCAAATGTATGCATGATTTACAAGATACAGGAGGAGATCTCCATGATATAAATCATCAATGTACATTTGCTGTACAAAGCAAATTCCTCAAAATATGCACATCGTCAGGGGGAGTCTCTCGGCATCTTGATTTCAAATTCCTCAAACTCAATACTTACATATCATATTTATTATCCCCATTGAAAACTTAACCTAATTGTCATAAACCACCAAAAAGGGGGAGATTCTAAGTCCATCTAGTGCCCTTAGTGATTTTGGTGGTTTCAAGACTTATAGGTTAAGGAACTAATGTGTTTATAAGTGTACACATGCTCTATAAGTCACTGAGTAGTTTGAGTTATACGATGAATATCGACCACTAAAAATGAATGTCTTCAGCTGAAGAATTTGTTGTTACCTTGAAGTCTTTGGTCGCGAAGAAATTGCGATGAAATTTATATTCCTAATGAAGATATTGAAGATGAGGAATTCTGTGTGTCCTGAAGAAAAACTCCAGAAGACTTTGAAGCGTGAAGATTTACTTTTTCTGTTTCTTTTTATTTACACTTGAGTCATATGAACAATGTACTATTAAAGGGGGTCGAAGTAATACTACAGAATGAATTTCCTCATGATGCTCAACCCAAGCCTAAACCTACCAAAGCCTCAAAGTGAGGAATATGAGAGACATGAGGACTTTCGCAGTTGAAAGTTCCGACTGTTGCCGCGACATGCGCCACCTCACTTATCTTATCCACCCAACACTTACAATATTCGAGGGCATTTATGGAAAATCATGTCGGGATGCTCCCAGGCTATAAATAGCCACCCCCACAACCACTTGCTGGTTGGCTGGTCTGATTGAAACTAACACTAGTCATTTAGAGCAACCCAAATTCCTCAGAGTCTTCGAGAGAAAATCTTGAAGTGAGGAAATACCCCAAACACCGAACCCCAAACCAAAACCAAGTGATTGAGCATCACTGAAGAATTTGTTCCTACGTGGAACTGAAGCCTTTTACCTTTGAGGACTGTGCATCCTCCAGACGATTACACGTCATGGTCTAGAGCATTCAGTAGTCAATTGTGGATCGCCGGGCGACCGAGTTTGTAAGGGTTTTGAAGTCAGCTTTGAAGACTTACCACGAGTGTTGGGTGAGGACTATGTGTCGTTATCTCAAGGAGAATACGGTAGAGACTGTGTGTCTCGGGACTTGTCTCCTTTCGTTTCAATACCAAGCCACTCCAAACGAGACATACAACTGTCACAACAGTTGGAACTGGGTCATCAATAACTGTCTTCATTGAGCTATGGGTTCTATTTCTTCAACTCTTGCATTTCCTCAAAACTGTATGTTGAAGAATTTCATCTGTGTTGTTTGAAGAATTTGTCTGAATACTTTCTCTGAATTTCCTCAACCTGAAATTCTCCACTCGAGCTAATCTTCACCTGCGTACTAAGTACCTATGTACTGTGTAAACCGATTCTCATAATCTTCACCAAGTAATATGTTGTAGTAGTTTTTGCATCTCTATCCTGCGCCATTTCCGCTGCACTTAATTCATCATTGAGGAATTTCCTCAGCGATGAAATTCTAAAAATCGCCTATTCACCTCCCCTCTAGTCGATATAACGCACTTTAAGGAATGCTTGAGACTTGTGCCTGGGGTATCCGCCCAACTATCGCCGCCCGTGACCCTGTCACGTAATAACGAGTGTTGGGTTGTACACGCCCGGGGGGGCTCCTATGCGTAACCCCATGATGAGCTGCGTCGTGGCTGTGTTGGAGGGCCCCCGCCCAGATCCCAGTGACAGTTCTCATGCTCCGCGCTAGGTAAGAAGATGATCGAAAAAGATGCCTCACGAGTTGCACTGTACTTTTTAGGTTGGCTCGTGCTAGATACGACAACCACATTTCTTTCTAAGGCTGATCTGTGCTGGATACGGCAGCCGTTTTCATTCACCTTTTTCTTCGACCTGAGAACGAGCCTACGAGGCTGATCTGTGTTGATGTGGCAGCCGCACCACGCTTTTTGGGCTCGCGGACACGTTAGCCTCGGGTTTGTGATGAAAGATTCGGTCTGCTGGTTTTTTGGAGTTTCTTTGGTTCGTACTTTTCTTAGCACGGCCGCATCCAGCGAAAGCCCCATACCTCGCCCTGGGGGACAACAACGACAATGGCAATGGAAAGTCCCTGCGGCACACGCCTACCTTCCTGCCCTAGGCCTAGTGCTGGCAGGGCCTGGGCACGGTGGCTCAGTCTGGGTCTGCCCTGGCAACATTGGAAACCTAGAGAGCTGGGTCGTAGCTCGCGGGCACACTCAACACACATGACACCTCATCAAAGCCATACTGTGTACTTCTCACGTGACGCCTAGACACATGAAGAAAAGCTCGTGCTGTCGATACAGGGTGCTCCTTCGTGGGTTGCCCTAGGGGCCTTGTGAGGTGGGCCTTGCATCTCAGGAGCCTCCGTACCCATGCTCGGGGGTTGGACCCAACCTTGGCTTAGAATGCCGGTGAGAAGTTTATTTTCAATCCAAAATATCATTTGATTCAAAGTTTGGATAACATAAACGTTCTTACACGCCCCACGGGGCCAACATATTGAATTACAGGAAAGGAGAAATAGCATAATAAAAAGAAGGACGGGCCCACAAGTCGCCGCCATTGGATACCCCGACACCAGCGTCGCCCGCACGCGCAGTGGGAGTACGCCTCGTCCTTCACGTCGGCACCCAGGGAGCCATTGGAGTCATTGTCGCGCACGCTGCTGCCAGAGGAGGACCTGCTACTGCTGTCATCATTGCCGGAAGGATTGTTGCTGCCGCTGCTACTATCCTCCATGCAGCAGTCCAGGCGTCCGCTGGCACTTCCAAAGTCCTTCACGAAGAGTGTGGCGGCCCATCGAACTTGAAGTTGAGAACGTGCATGTCCTGCAGGCCCTGGGCGAGGCCCAATGAATTCCACCCATGTCCGAGGAATAAGAAGCCGAATGAGTTGAACTCCGTCGCCACCTAGGTGGGCCCATTGCAACAACCTTCCGGCTACACCCACAACCCAAGGGCACAAGCTCCTTCATCTCCATCATGGGGAAGTCCGGGAGCTGGAGCCAGGTGCAGGGCCTGTCCTCAACCCGCACGATGAATTCACGGGCCGCATCGGCTGAGTGACTTTGTGACTTGGGGGGATGGACGCGTGTGCCGCTGTGCCGGTCCCGTCTGCAGCCGCCCCGTCTGCCGCATCCACCGTGCCCATCGCGTCCATGTGCAACACCCCTCATGTGGATGCTTAGGCCAGCACTAGCTGCTAATGGGAAACGGCCGCTTCCCTTAGGAGGTGCCTCGAGTGCCGCAACAGGCGTGCGGGGATGGCCACTTCACCTCGCCGTCCGTCGCACACCCACTCCCCTGTGCATTCACCTCTCCCTTTTAGCAACGGAGGACCTCTTCGGTAGCTCTATCACCGCGGCAATGATGAGCGAGGATATAGGACAAGGGAGAGAATGTCGGGGCAGTAGGTCCCTCCCCCTTGCCCTTATATGGAGCCTCCGAGTGGGCGGTTGGTCTATGCCTCCTCACACGTACCCCATGGGTGGAAGATTAACATTGGCAATAATGGTCCTCCTCCCCGCACACGCTTTATGTCAACGCCGGACGGGTACCGAGGAGACATGGAAAGCGGCCGCCTGCTGCGTACCATGGGTCCTGCCCGCCTCTTCGGCGGAAAGGCCCACGCCACTCCATTCCCCATCACTAGATAAAATGCGGCTAGCATGCACCCGAGGACTGTGTTGTTGGGCTCGAAGGCCCGGAAAAGCCAGGAGTGCAAGTTGCGGCCTCAGAATGCATGTCATGGCTTAGGAATCGGCTCGTCGCTGTGCCGCCTGGACAAGGCGCTCATAAATACACTAGCCTTGTGATTCTTGCACCAGCAACCATCATCAAGGATTTCTAGGCGCCCCCATGGGCAGTGACAAAAAAGCTGCTCTAAGGGCTTCACGGGAAGGACGACCAAGGTAGCACGGGGGGGGGCAACCTGGCGAGGCAAGGGCGAGTACTAAGGAGCGCTCTGGGGCTACCCCCTGAGTCCTCGTTGCGAAAGGGCCACGGGAGACCAGCATCACTAGACCCCCCGTCAGGGGCTAATGAAATGCGAGAGGGGCGGCAAAAGACCTCGCGAAGGGAACAAGGAAACGCCAAGCATAACAGTCGGACACCAGTCAAAACAAAGGTATATTGCATAATGTATAACACCCTTTTTAGGGATGAGTGAATTTGGATGCAACAGGAAAAGGAAAGTCTAGGCGGAGGAGGCGTTGTTTCCGTCGTGGCCCTCAGGAGGCTCCGCTTGGACGAACAACTCCAACAGGGATTCCACTTGCTCGTTCACCTCGTCTCTGAGGGGGTTCCGGAAGTCCGCGGGCACTGGATCTATCACGCGGGGAGGTTGAACGCGGGATCACGACGGCGCAGGTTCGCAATAACGAGCATCAGCGTGCTGCCCAGGAGGTCCCGCGCGCTGGACTCGATGTTGTCGTCCACCTTGGAGAAGCCTGAATAAATGCCTTGACCACCTTGAGGAAGAAGTCGAGGTAGGCCTCGTCGCCATGCGCTTGAGGCAGTGGCGGGGAGTCCGCGATGAAGTGACATAGCAGACCGTTCGAGCGGAGGGCGAGCTCCAGGAACTATTTGGCGCGTTTCCCCTCCATCACCCGCGTGTGTGCCGCATCGTACTTGGCCGCCTGCACGGCGTCAGCAGCTTCTTTGACTTGGTCCTGGAGCGTGGCCAGATCCTCCTTGGCGCCCTCCATGCCCGTGAGGGTGGCCTGGAGTGCTTCCCGAGCGCCCCCGTCTCCGCCTGAAGTGTGTCGCACCTGAGTTGAAGGAGGTCCTCTTGCCTAGCAAGCTTGCCGTGACACTCTTCCAGGGTGGCCACCGTCGCCACCACTCTGGCCAGTTCTTCCTTGCGCATCACCACGAAAGTGGTCTCGTTTATGAGCACACGCCTTTCCAAGGCATCGAGGCGCTCCCGCTCTGCCTCTTAGTCGCAGGTGGTCCGGTCGGCCTCCCCTCGTTGAGGGCAACGTCCTCCTCTCGGCTCACGCCTGTCGCCTCCTACAGGTTAAGGTCTGCCTTGCACCTGGCGACCCGTGGTGCAGGCATGGTGAGTTGGACCACGTGCTCCAAGGGCCCAGCTGTGGCCCCTACGGGGGCTGCGGGTCCCCCGAGCCTCGTCAGGCCATTCATGGAGGAAGACGCTTCCCCAGAAGGCGGCGCACAAGAGGACGCCCCTAATGGGCCCAGGAAGTATCTCTCGGGTGTGGGAGCCCTGAAAAGTCCAGCAATCAAGACTTGTTGAGCCGAGAAAGGCACACAAGAAGAGGCAATGACAATGGTGTACTTACTCGTCGCGAGTGGCCCAGCGTCGCCCCAGCAGGGCCAATCGTGGAAGGAAGGAGAAAGCATTTGCACAAGAATGGTGGAGAAACATAGGGGCAGGAGGAAGGAAGAACCGATGTAGTGGGAGCCCCCATAGGTAGTGATGAAGGTGGTTGTGGCCTGGTCGGATTCCATCATTTTGAGTTGATGGTATCTGGAGTAAGCATAGAGGAAGCATAATGAGTCATGTACGGTGGTGGCATCAATGATTTGGTCAAACAGGGGCAAGGGGAACGAATCCTTAGGGTATGCTTTATTTAGGTTTCCAAAATCGACACACAGCCGCCATGATTTATCCTTTTTTGATACCAAGACCAGATTTCCCAACCACTCGGGGTGTTTGATACCTCGGATGAATCCGGCTTCGAGCAACTTTGGTAGTTCGGTACCCATGGCTTGATGCTTTGCTTTGAAAATTGTCGTACATGTTTGACTAGCTTATAGGCAGGAATTATGTTCAAGCTATGCTTTGCCAGTCTTCGTGGGATTCCTGGCATATCTGAAGGGTGCCACGCGAATATGTCCAAATTGTCTCATAAAAATATGCACAATGCTTCAGCGATCGTAGGTTCGAGTTGTGCTCCGATGAATGTTATTTTGTTGGGGTCCTTGGATGCACCTGAAATTTGACTATTTCGTCAACTGGATTGGAGGATGTGGACTTGGGCCTCTTGCTGAGGGTTACATCATCATTATGATCCATTGATCATAATTCTGTCAGTTTCTTGGCCGCAAGGGCTTTCGAAAGTGCGTGAAGGGCAAGCGATGCGGTTTTGTTTTTAGCACGAAGGGTTGTGTCTGGGTCACTTGTAATTGTAATAACACCATGATAAATATTTGAGTCTCCTCTGAACACTTATATGATTCTTATGTGCATGTTTATGATAGCTTCGTAATTCTCGCCGATCTATTGTAATATTTTGGCCAACTATATTGATAATTCTTGGTGAGAGAGGTGCTTTGTAGTAGGTTCAACCTTGCGAATTTCTATATCCCAATGAGAGAAGGGGACAAGATGCATCTTTGTGTTGCTGCTACCAAGTATAAAACGATGGGGTTTATTCATATTGCTTTAGCATACTTTTTCTACATCATGTCATTGTTCTCCATGCATTAGTTTGTTTTACTTAATACTATAGATGCATGCTGGATAACGGTCGATGAACGAAGCAATAGTAATAGGTGCAGGAAGGAGTTGGTGTATTTGTTAATGGATGTCATACCTATATACACATGATAATTGTCACACCCTATTTTCACTTCACTTTTACTGTATTTCAAAAATATGAGTTTACTAAAACTTTTCAAAAACCAATGATGAGAGTGCCATGGTTGTCACTTTATGCTTGTATGCTTCATTTTGTATTATCAAAACCATATTTTTCATAACCTAAATATTCTCAAAATCCTTTTCTTATTTCTGATTATTTGAAAACCCTGCTTTGGGTTGCACTACAAGTCCTTGGCAGCAAGGGAGTGCTTTCACCCAAAGATGATGATCTGGTTCTAAAACTATTTTAGCCTAGCAAAACCATAAAATAATTATTTTATAAATTATTTTCCTATTTTATATGCATGACCTTTTCTGAGGCCAAAAATGATATTTCTATATGGAAAAATACTTTTCTGCCTAGAAAAATCTGAGAAACTTTTGAGATACTTAGAGGACATATATTTTCCATACATAAGATTTTCAAACCCTATTTATATTCAAAATATTTGAGTCAATCCTTGAAAACCTATTATGTCTGTTTTGATCTGTTGGAATATTTCCAAAGGAAATATTTCCAACAAAATCCCAGAAAATTCCAGCAACCTTCCCAAGCTATATTTAGTGGCCACACCAAGTTTCACCTCAGTCCAAGGTGGTTTGGTCACTAAATAATTCCAAAACCCTATTTGTCCAGAACCAAGTTGAAACAGCTCTACATTACAAAGTTTATCCAAATGGAATGAAACTTTGTGGGAGTGTTCAACACCCCAAATGTGGAGCCTCTGCCAAAAATGGGATTTGTAGGAAGTGATTTACCCACATTCCGTCTGGAAGGGACAGATCTTCCATTTGGGTGCTGATTTCTAGTTTGCATTGCCAAACTCATCCAATGAGGCTCAAATTTGGTGGAGCATCTTATTTTTGCACCCAAGCTAATCCTGTTAACTCTCACCACCTGTAGTGAGGTCTTGCTACTCCAAACACCTGTCGAACACCTACTGCCATTATAGCAAAATAGCTGCTACCCCACTTCACAATTAAGCTCTTCCCTCCAAACCTTTTGACCATGTAGCCAACACCACTCCCCAACTGTAGGAGAGTGGCCCCTCTTTGAATCCAAGTAGAAGGCCCCAAAATCCCCATTCTAACTTCTGATCTATCATTGACATCTCTTGTTTCCTCTCCTCCCATGGGTAAAAGTGAGCCCCTCGGCTCCCAAACGGCTAGGCATCTCCAAGCCAAGCCCCAGGACAACCCAGACAAGGCCATAGCGCCCCAGAGTGCGCTAGCATGTTGTGGCATACCAAAATTGAGCTCTGGGGACGCTGCTGGGCACACCCGAAGCGAAGGTCGCCAGCCCGGCCGGTTCAAGCCTCCCCCTGTTGCCATTTCGCGTCCCCGACCACCACTCTACATCAGGGAAGCTCCAGGGCCCCTCCTCCCTCGCTCTGTTGACCGGAGCGACGCTTTCCCACATGCGCTAGATCCACCAAAAGATCGTGGCCACGCGTGCACGCTCCTCCTCGCTCTCTCTCCCTCTTAGTGGGTCACGCAGGTCATAAACCACGTCCGCACACCGTGGTTTCGACCCCGTAGGCTCACTACCCCTCCTGCTAGCTACGGTGAAACCACCGGCGCCACCGGCTTCGTACACCGTCGGGAAGCTATAAATAGGGCCTCCCCCTCGCTCCAGCACCTTCATCCAACCTCTCCACAGCCTGAATTCCACCCTAGCCTCTCCATTTGAGCAGCGCGAGCTCCTGTGCTCGAGATCGACCGAGGCCCCGTCGCTTCAGAGCTTCGTCCATCTCAGGCTACGGGCCAGATCTGGTGCTCCTTTCACCTCCTATGGGTTTCTATCACCCTCAGGGAGCGTCCCCATCACATCCCCGAGCTTATCCACACCCGTAGCACACAGTTCATCGACCTTCCGAAACTGCTCCGCCGATGCACCTCGACGCTGATGAAGCAGGGCCTCCCCCTCAACCTCTCGACCACCAGCAGGTAGGCGTCGGTAGGCTGGTTCCATTCCAGTCCTTGGTTGGGCTCAAGGCCGTCGGTAGCATCGCCGACAAGCCTCCCCTCCTCTCTGTCCCGAGGTGGAAGACGACCCCGGCACGTGGGGATCACCAGTCGGTGGGTCCTGTCTCCCCCTCTCTCTCATCTTTGCCGCTGACCGCACGGGCCTACGCGTGAGTTTTGAACCTGGTCACGTGCTCGCCTGGGCTGGTTGGCTGGCTGGCCAACTGGGCCGTCCCAAGCCACAGGCCGAGCCAGGCCTGAGCCCTAGCCCTTTTTTCTATTTATTCTGGTTTTAAATGATTTTTATAAAAATAATTATCCAATATGTTTTTATTATTCTTCCAACATAGTTCTTCTAAAAATGAGTAGTATTTACAAAGCCTTTTAAACAATTTTTAGACAATCTTTCTGTTTTATAATAATTAAAAGGCTATTTTGGAATGGTTTTGCTTCTGTTAAAATACGTCTAATAATAATCCTTTCACTAAAACGAGAGACAAATATTTTTCAAATAAATATGGATTTATCAAAATTAAACAACATTTTTAAAGTGACTTTGTGATTTGTTTTTGAGTGAGCTACTTATTTCTTTTTTATTTAATACGATGATAGAAACCATATTTGACGAAGGAGTTGGACTTGAAGACTCCGAAGACCTCGGATACTTAGCTGAACAATGCAAGAAGCCCTTCGACCATGTTTGAGCATATGTTATATTGCATGCTAAGTAGAACAAATATTTTTGTTGCATATGATCATAAGTATCAGTAAATCATTGAAGTGATATTATCGATGGCTCCTCTGGAGCACTTGCGTTTTGAGCATGATCCCACCACCTATTAGGGTCACGCTAATATCATGTTGACAAGTAGAGCTAAGCATAGTAGAAGCATGAGCATGATGATGGTATAAATCAAAGGTTTATGAAAACCCCGTCGGGTGCCACTATTGCACGAAGGTGATGATGAGTTAGGTGGCCACTTTTGGTGAAGTGGTGCAACGGGAATTTTGGTGTGAGTGGTTTCGGAAATGGGAATAGATTTATGATGTGTCGCTCGTCCCAACCTTACATGTGCGACAACGTTACACCTTTATGTGACGGGGCTTTGTTGATTACTCAGGTCGGTGCTAGCAAAGAGCCACATTACTAGTGGCGGGAGTGACGTGTGGTCACTCTCGTGATGGGGTCGTTCCAGGTAGGGCGACTATGCCGTTTTTACGTGTTCCGGGAAAACCGTTGGTACCCGCTTGGATGATACTGTCCAGAGGCGATGCTCGTAAGACGTACATCATGTGGGCTGGGTACCAATCGAGTGGACCTCTTTGTCTAGTATCATCAGTGGAAAGGCATTGATCGGGTACTTACCTCGGGTATGTAATATACCACGAGTCGTGGATGACACAAAAGTTTCCCGGATCTCGTGGGTACGTCGTACAACCTCTGCAAAGTGTAAAACTATTCGAATAGACATGTCCACGGTCAAGGACAGTTGGGTGGTGCTGCTTAAACTATGTCCACTCGTTTCTACATAAACCAAGTGTGAGCGTGTGTATGTGTTTAATGGTGTTATCTCAGAAAGAGTGCATATGACCAAGTATGGTGACTTGGCATATCGGGTGAACCCGGAGTGTTCAACCCTTAAGAGATATGTTAATATCTATAACCTGTTCTTCTAAATACCATCTAGCTTATGTTGCACATCGATAATCATGTTTATTTACCATTTAGCTACTATCCACCAGTACATCATATTACTTGTTATCCTACTAGTTGCATTATTCATATCATGGGTTGTTTGCGAGTACATTTAAAGTACTCATTGGCTTGCCATTGGATATATTATTGACTAGACATGGAAGGACCGGAGTTTCAACAGGAGTACGTCATCAGAGACGGCCCTGCGAACTATGACGCTTCCCAGTCAGAATGCCTATTGGTGTCGCCTGATGGCATGGGCACCCGCTTAGCCCTAAGATTTCCGCTACTAGTTGTATCAGTGTGATTTGGCCTTATAGTCCCTACCTTGTGAACTTGACCTCATCGGTCATGTGTTGTAATATTTCCGTACTTGGATGTAAGACTCTTAATATTCAACATTTGTGTGTTTGGTGAGCATTGATCTCTGGGAGCACTAAGCACGTTCATTCGGCGATCTTGACTCATAAGTCGGGGTCCCCACAGAGATGGTATCAGAGCCATCCTGCGTGTAGGAAGCCTTAGGTAGCATGGACGATAGCTGAAATGACTAGTGCACTTAGAGCTTACACTTGTGATTTTCTGCACCCTCCAAAATTTTCTAACCCTACTTTTGGGAGATAGCGTCGAGAAGTGTCAAGTATGCCGCATGCCCATCTTCCTCTACCAGGAGCACTAGGTCAACATCGACAACAAGGAATATCACGTGGACGTGATAGTGAAGGCTAACGACTCCCCAACTAGTTGGTTCTTTGAAGGACCACAGATGGAGAATCAGAGACGGCCGCACGAGAGGCGCTCGTGCATCTCCGCGACATCCTTCCCGAGATGGCTAATGAGCCAGCTACTCGTCACCTGCCTTTTATTAAGGACGAGATTGACGGGAGTTGGACACTCAACCCATCTATAGAGGATGAGACCCCACTAAGGTTTCAGACCTACTTCAGCCTCTCCGCCGAAACCTTGAGTCACCTTCTGATCAAGGAGTCGATGACGCTTCGCCATGAGCTACACCAAGTGAAGGACCTACTTCGCCTGGAGAAGATGAAGACCCGCAAGGTCAAGAAGGAAGGAGCACCCGGAGGGCAGTCAGTCATATCCTTGTGAGGGGGAATACCACCGCTCCAGGCCACTCCTATTCAGAGTCGCCGTCTGACCGCGAAAGAGTACACTCAACTCCTCACCGCATCACCGACTAAGAGACGTCGAGATGGACCACTTCCATCTCCCACACCTTTGAAGGAGGATAGTAGCAATGAGGATGAAGACGAAGACCCTGGAGAACCTTCCTACGAGACCGAGCAGTCCGTCGCTTAGCAGTACGACTTAGGCAATTAGGAATCTTCCCCAAGCATAGTTGAGCCCATGTATCGGTTCATGTGAACCATGAGTGTTGTGTGAACATCTATGATGCAAGCCGCATTTCTTCCTTAGGTAGCATGTAAGCGACTACATCACTTGTTTCATTTTAATGCATTGCTTTCCCAAAAACCTTTGGTTGAAAATCTCACACTAGCACGGCACCAAACCCCCTAATTAGAGCATCATCCCTTATGATTCCCAACCAATTCGGAATACTGACCTATATACTCCCCTGACAGGATGGTGATTTCAACTCGCACCAGGACCTTCGGCAACCCCGACTCTGCCTCCTCTGGCCAGCAGCAGGGAACAGGTGGGAATGCTCAAGCTGGAGATCACCACGAGCAGCAGCAAGTCCATATTCCTCCGCCACCGCCTCCTCCGGAGACCCTCACTGTGGCTCAGTTCCTCCAAGCTCTCCGAGAGGAACGTGAAGCCAATAATGCCGCCATCCAACAGCTGGCTCAAGTCTTGGTGAACAATCTGCCGCAAAACGGAAATGGCAACGGTCGCTCTACTCTATCTGAATTTATGCAGACTACGCCTCCTATATTCATGGAGTCAACTCAACAGTTGGATGCCGATGACTGGATCCGCACTATCGAAGACCTCCTTGCACTAGTCAACTGCACCGAAGATCGCGATAAAGTCCTTTATGCTTCTCACTATCTTGGAGGCACGGCAAGAGCTTGGTGGGACGTGTTCCAAATCATGCGAGAAGGGCAAGCTATCACTTAGCCACTGTTCAAGGAAGGACTCCGCGCTGCTCACATTCCTCCCGGAATGATGACCATTAAGAAGCGGAAATTCTGAGCTTTAAGGCAAGGCAGTGGAACCTCAAGAAGTATCTGCAGAATTTTAACCTCCTATCGAGATATGCACCACAAGACGTCAACATTGAGGCTGCAAAAGTGGAATGCCTTATGGAAGGACTGCAGCAGTCACTCCAGTATGAACTGGTTGTATGTGAATGCCGGATCTTTTGCGATCTGTTTAACAAGGCGCTCATGTTGGAGGATAAGTGCCATGCAATGGACGACTCCCGTAAGCGCAAGCTGATGGGTAGTGGAGGACCTAGTAACCCGAAACCACACCCATGGTAGTCAGCTCCAACAAGACCCTGTTATCAACAACAGCAGTATAAGGCACCAATATTCCTCCAGAAGTACCAGCCTCAGCAGCAAGTCAACGCCAAGCCAATATTCAACCCACCAAACAACAGTGGAGTCAAGACCAACATCCCGGGACAGGTTACCTGTTTTGGATGTGGCCAAGCTGGGCACTATTCCAGGCGGTGCCCCAACAAGAAGCCCGGCGCACCGCGCCCCAATGCGCCAAATGAGGGACAAGGTCAAGGAACACCAGGCAACAAGTAAGGTCGCCGTAGCCAATAGTATCACGGCAGGGGACGTATTAACCACATCTCCGCAGAAGAGGCACGGTAAGACCCGAACTGCATTCTGGGTACGTTCCTCGTCAACTCCACCCCAGCAACAGTATTGTTTGATTGTGGTGGTTCGCATTCTTTTGTTACTCAGAAGTTTGCGGAAAAATTTGGTTTGAAGCCTACCCTACTTAACGGGCAAATGAAAGAATATACCCCGGGAGCAGTGCTAAGGACCAATCTAGGATGTAGAGGAGACGGGATCAATATTAGTGGGATAAGCTTCTCAGCAGATCTCACCGTCATTAAGTCCCAAGGCTTAGAAGTGGTCCTTGGCACTGATTGGTTGGCCAAACAACAGAGCATCTTGGACTGTGCCAATAGGACTATTACCACGACAAGTGACCAGGGGTCAAACTCAACTATGTCCCTGAGCCTACGTCTGCTCAAACCCCGCACGTAAATTGCCTATTGGGAGAAGAGCTGGACCGAGTGCCGATAGTCTGTGAATACCAGGATGTCTTTCGTGATGAGCTACCAGGGATGCCTCTCGACCGAGACATCAAGTTCCTCATTGAGCACATGCCCTGGTCAAGGCCAGTCTATAAGAAACCTTATAGGATGGGATCCGAAGAGCTAGCAGAGGTGAAGAGGCAGCTGGATGAGAAACTCAAGAAGGGATTCATTTGTCCGAGTGCATCACCTTGTGAATCACATGTTCTGTTCATTTCTAAGAAGGATGGGACTATCAGACTCTACATCGATTACCGTTCTGTCAATGATGTCACGATCAAGAACAAGTACCGACTCCCCAATATTGAAGACTTTTTTGACCAGTTAAATGGAGCCAAGGTATTTTCCAAGATCGATCTCCGATCAGGATATTACCAACTGAAGATCCGACCTAAAGACATACCCAAGACTGCATTCCTGACCCGATACGGTCTATACTAGTGCAGTATCATGTCATTTGGGTTGACGAATGCCCCATCATACTTCATGTACCTCATGAAAAAGGTCTTCATGGAATACGTGGACAAGTTTGTCGTCGTTTTCATCGATGACATATTAATCTTCTCCAAATCCGAAGAGGAGCATGAGCAACACTTGAGGTTAGTGTTGGAGAAGCTTCGAGAGCACCAACTTTATGCCAAATTTAGCAAATGCCAATTCTGGCTGCACGAAATTGGATTCTTGGGTCATACCATGACGGCAAACGGATTGGCGGCTGATCCTCCCAAGATTACTATGGTAACCAACTGGGAGTCGCCAATCAATGTGAAGGAAGTCCGGAGCTTCCTCGGACTCGTGGGATATTACCGCAAGTTTGTAGAAGGATTCTCCCACATCGCTCTACCAATGACTCAGCTCTTGAAGAAAGGCAAGAAGTTCGAATGGATGCCGGAGTGTGAAGCAAGCTTCCAGGAGATGAAGAAGATATTGACTTCCGCCCCGGTATTGGCTACTCCAGATATCAGCAAGGAGTTTGTGATATATTGTGATGCCTCCAGAACCGGACTCGGTGGAGTCCTAATGCAAGACGATAGGGTTGTGGCATATTTGTAACGACAACTGTGCCCGCATGAGGAAAACTATGGCACCCTTGATCTTGAGTTGGCTGCAGTAGTGCATGCCCTAAAGACATGGCAAGATTACCTTCTGGGGAAACGATGTGAAATATACACTGACCACAAAAGTCTGAAGTATATCTTTACTCAAAGGGAATTGAATATGAGGCAGCGAAGATGGTTGGAGTTAATCAAAGACTACGACCTTAGCATTCAATACCACCCCGGTAAGGCTAATGTGGTGGCTGAAGCCTTAAGCCGGAAGGCTAGCACCTTGAATGTTATGCTCAAGGAAAGGCTACCCGCCTTGTATGAAGAGATGGAAAGCTTTGGGTTGCAGCTAGTTGAACCAGGATTCCTAGTTAACCTCGAATTTAAACCAACGCTTGCAGACGACATCAAGGAGGACCAGAAGGGGCACAAGAGCATCGAAGGCATCAAGAACAAGATCCAGGAAGGCAAGGCCCCAGAATTCTCGGTTGATGAGCAAGGAGTAGTGTGGTTTGGGAAACGTTTATCCATACACAACAAGGCAGAACTCAAGGACTTGATCCTATAGGAAGCTTATGACACACCCTACTCTATTCACCCCGATGGCACCAAGATGTATCAAGACCTCCGAGAAAAATTCTGGTGGCATGGCAGGAAGAGGGAAATAGCATCTTACGTCGCCCAGTGCGGCAGTGTGCCAAAGGGTCAAGGCTGAACACCAACGACCTGCTGGACTATACAACCTCTCCAAGTGCCTGAATGGAAGTGGTACAAAGTCGGCATGGACTTCATCATTGGTTTGCCCAGGTCAAGCAAGGGGCACAATTCCATATGGGTCATTGTCGACCACCTAAGTAAGGTGGCCCATTTCATTCCAGTCAACACCAAGTATGATGGTAGCTAGTTGGCTAGCCTATATAGCCATCGTGTAGTGAGTCTCCACGGAGTACCCAAGGAGATTGTATCCGACCGAGGCACGCAGTTCACCTCAAGAATCTGGAAGAAGTTCCAAGAAGCCTTCGGAACCAAGCTCTCTTTCAGCACCGCCTTCCACCTTCAGACGGGCGAACAGACGGAGAGAGTAAATTAGATACTTGAAGATATGCTCTGCGCATGTGTCTTGGCACATGGTGCTAAATGAGAAGACTGTCTGCCGTTCACTGAGTTCTCATACAACAACAACTACCAGTCAAGTGTCCAGATGGCCCCATGTGATGTGCTGTACGGACGAAAGTGTCGCACCCCGCTCAACTAGTCCGAAACCGGCGAAGGGTTGATTTTTGGGCCGGAAGTTCTGCAATAGGCATAAGATAAGGTGCAACTTGTCCGAGAATACTTGAAGGCAACCAAATCGCGACAAAAGAGCTATGCAGATTCTCACCGCAGAGAATTGAAGTTCAACCTCGAAGACCAGGTGTACCTCCATTTCACACCTCTCAAGGGAACCAAGCGTTTCCACGTCAAGGGGAAACTTGCTCCAATGTTCATTGGACCTTTTAGGATCACGGTAAGGCGTGGAGAAGTTGCATACCAGTTGGAGCTACCTCCGGAACTTTTGGGAGTGCATAACGTCTTCCACGTGTGACAAGTCCGGAAGTGTTTGCAAGCGCCGAACCATCCAAATCTTTATAAGGACATTGACCATCAGGCCATCGACCTCCAGCCAGATCTCACTTATCGTGAGAGGCCGATCACCATCTTGGATAAAGCAGAGCATTGCACCAGAAGCCGCACCATCAAGTACTTCAAGGTTCCATGGAGCAACCACACAGAAGCATAAGCAACATGGGAGCGTGAAGACTATGTCCGATCCGAATTTCCGTACCTTTTTAGCACCTAGCTTAGGAATCTCGGGGACGAGATTCTTGTACGGGGATAGGTTTGTCACACCCTGTTTTCACTTCACTTTTACTGTAGTTCAAAAATTTGAGTGTCGGGATCCTGATCCTAAGTCATAAGAACCCAGCGTGTAACACATCACATCACTTTGCGGCCTCACGCACGGTAAACTCCATGGCTGCCACCTTACCTTGGCCGGGACCGTTTGCGTCTTTTGGCTCACGTATATGAATGTGTCGCTAGCATTCAAATGACAAACAACCCGGGTCGACATGACTAGTTATAAACCCAAGTGATACATCCATATGGGGACAGACTTACATAACCCAGCAAAGTAGGTGTCGGTCATCACCGTGTGTAGACGAGTCTTAGAAAGCTACAAGGACTCTATTACACCGCGTGACATTTCCCCGAAGGGACAGACACAACAACAAAGAAGGATACATGCCGGTCAATCAATGTGTCCGGAGCAGTAGCAATCTACCAAAGCTCGGCGGAAGCACAAAGAGGCATTTCCTCGTAAAGAGTACTACTAAAGGCACACAACTAGGCGTCGAATCACACACATATAATGCATTTCATAACATACACACAATATGCAAGATATGTGTAGATACAACATGGCATCACAACATAACTCTATGACTCAAGCTTTTATTAAAGACTCATAAGAATCAACATAGTATGATATTACAAACAGGGGTCTCGTGACACGACACTCAAGTCATACAAACAACAAGCGGAAGCAAAACATGTCTGGGTACAGACATCTACTAAAATTGGCTGGAGGAGCCTGAAAAGCTACCATGACCCTACCAAAGGAACCAGACCTCTGTCTGGGATTCCCAAGCTAATCCAGTCAACATCGAACACATTGCATTGAAACCTTTAATGAGGCTAAAATCTTCTCTGCAAAAACATAAATAAAGCAACCGTGAGTACAAAGGTACTATGCAAGACTTACATGAGAACTATCTACATATGCATCAGTATCATTGAAAGGATTGTGGGGTTTGATTGCAGCAAGCCAGCTTTGATTCTTGGCTAACCTGTACAACGACTACAAGTTCTTTCTTTGAGGTGGGATAGCGCACACCAGTCCACATATTCACCAATCAATACACCACCATGGATCCACTCTCGTCTTCCTACGAGAAGGCCATCCATAGCACTCACACTTATCTTGCATGTTTTAGATTATCCATTTAAATTGTCTATGTACCACATAATGTTCCCAAGTAGTCCATACCCGACGACGCGACTATTCAAACAGATTGATTCACCCTGCAGGGGTAGACTTCTTCACACACGCTGTCACCACTTATCAGCATATGCACGTCATGCATCTCGACAACCTTCAAGCGGAAGCACTGACGTGGGTGTCGGCCACGACTGTTAACCACACAAGACCCTAGTCCAGGTTTATCGCCTATTTGAGACCGAGCCCGCAAGGAAATCAGGCCGAGGTTTCCTCAACGGCCCCAAACGATGTGCGCATGGTTCCCAAGCCCACGATCCGGGTGACACTTGGTACACTGTGACACTATGTATATACCGCACTGAAGCCTACCCCGTCGGGCAGAGCTAAACACGGCGCCAACACTTTTCCTACAAACACCGGAAACTAGTTGCAACTCCTGGACAAAGATCTAGGCGATTAATAAGCCAAGAGGGTCAATTAAGTATTCCAATGTGTGGTAGTATCTTGTCTTGGATAACATACACAAAACTCAGTTCTTAAGGATGGTCCCAATGAGACAACCCACCATGTACTCCTACATGGCCTCTCATCACTACCTTTACCAAATCAGATTCACACCTTTAATCTCACACTATAGGACATGAATACAACCATTCCTATTCATCATCCAGATGGATCAGACCCGACACGACTATAAGCATAACAGGCATTGTAATCAAGCATGGATGAGTAAGCACAACAAGGCTCAAGAAGTTGCTACTCATGCTAAGTGGTTTCAACTATTTACTGTGACAAAATCAGGTCATGCAGAGGAATGGGTTCAACTATCGAGAACATGTAACCGTTGAATCGTGGTTGTCCTAATGCAATAAAAGAGAGCAGGAGCGAGAGAGCGGGTTTATATCAGTATGCTCAAGGGGGGTTTGCTTGCGTGACAGTTCTGAAGATAGCATTGTCGGAACCATCGTCTACTGAGAGGGAACAACACCGGCAAACAATAACGAAAAATCGTTACTTCACGGGAATGCAACACTATGATGCATGCTCATGACATGAAAATGAAATGTGGCATGGCTAATGTAGCTACCATTTCTTAAGTTGAAGCTGGTTTAAATCAAAATTCAAATATCACTTCGAACAAGGTATTTTTTAGATACCCTTTTACTTGATTCGACCTGATGCTCATGCATAACTTGTTTTATCATGCATGAGGATGGCATATTGAGGTACTGAGTTTCCTAGCTCAATGTTTGGTCTTATTGATTGAAGTGGAATTCAAATATATATCAAATTCCAACTCCAAACTATTTATTCAATCTACCCTAATCATCATTTTTCCTACTTGGTGATGTTAACTTTCTCAAACATGCATGATCATGGCATAATCAGATTCCTTGCATTTTTCTGATCATTTTTTATATATAAATTATTTTCAATAGTCTTACAGATTATTTTCTATGATTTTTAGAAGTTTTCAGCATTTTCTGGAATTTCTTGAATTGATTTAATTACATAATATATTAATTGCGTCACCACTGCGTCAACACTCAACAGGGCCTGGGTCCGGTCAAACTGACCGGTGGGGGCGACGGGTTAGTGACCCGGCCTAATCCCCGCGCTGACCAGCCTTAACCAGGGCTTTGACCAGCCCTCGGGCCCGCTATTAGTGGCTCTGGTGGGGGTGGTTAGTGGCTAACCACCGTCCACGTCAGGAGCTGCCCGAGCCTGGCCGTCGGCGACCAAATCCACGATGGAGGGTCGCTGGAGTTGGCCAAAACGCGCCACACGACTCAGATTCGAGGGCCGAGAGCACTGGGGCGTAGCCCAGGCTCTGCCTTGTCCGCTAGACCCATCCACGGCCAAGGATGTGGCCGGAGCAGGGCCGGCGGTGTGCTCACGTGGTGGACGGAGCTAGACTATGGAGGGAAGCCCCTCTGGTGGTGGATCCATGCGGGAGCGAGAGGTGAACGGGGCGGTGGCTCACTACGAGTGCAGTGGTGGCAACGGTAGGCTCGGGGAGGTCCGGTTGTGCTCAATTCGTCGACGGAGTTCCGGCGGCCGGAGTTGGCAAAGACGGCATAGCTGCTGCGACAGAGGGCCTCGGTCCTTCTGTCTTCGTTCTAAGGACGAAGAGGAACATGGCGGAGCTGTTGCTCGTCTCAGGTAGGCTGTAGGGGTGCTGTTGCCGGGGTATCAGCGAGCAACGGTGGCGAGCTCGCTCGATGGCCGTGGAGAGGGAGCTAGGGAAGAGGAGAGGCGCATGCGAGGAGGGGATCTGGTCCACGCCGTCCAGGTGGTTGTCTGGGCATCACTAGAATGCCGGGGAAGAAGGAGGTGGCCAGGGGACGTGGTCGTGCTCGGCGGTGCATCGGGCACGCAGCTCCTTCTCCTCTTGGCAGGACGAAGAAGACATCGGTGCCCCTGGTGGGCTGGGCCGCTTCATGGACAGGAGCGTGAGGTAAGGGTTTTCTATTTTTTTTATTTTTATTATTTTCTGTTTTCTAATTCTAACATTTGTTTTTTTAATTTAATAAAATAACAAACCATTTTGTAAAACACTAAAAATAAATATGGGGTATACTTAGAATATTTCCAAACTCCACAGGAAATTTCAGCATTTTTGAAATACCTAAAACATTTATAGCTAATTGTTTTATCCAACTTTGTGACTTTTGAAAATTAATTAAAATGTCAAAAATGTTTTGAAAATTAAAGTCATCACTCAAATGTTGTTGCCAACATTTATCAGAAAATATGAACATTTTGAAAACAATTTTTGGTTCATTGAAAATAATCTTTGTTCAACCTATTGAATTTTATTTGGTGCTAGGGTTTATTATCCCCATTTCAAATTCCAAAGAAAAATAAAAATGCATGCATGAATATGCAATGGCAAGCAAGGCTAAGCTAGGGCTGTGACATTGAGTTTATTAAAACTTTTCAAAAACCAATGATGTGAGTGCCATGGTTGTCATTGTATGCTTGTATATTTGATTGTGTATTATCAAAACCTTATTTTTCATAACCTAAATATTCTCAAAATCCTTTTTCTTATTTCTGATTATTTCAAAACCCTGCTTTGGGTTGCAGTACAAGTCCTTGGCAGCAAGGGAGTGCTTTCACCCAAAGATGATGATCTGGTTCTAAAACTATTTTAGCCTACCAAAACCATAAAATAATTATTTTGTAAATTATTTTGCCTATTTTATTTCCATGTACATTCGTGAGGCGAGAAATGATATTACTATATGGAAAAATACTTTTCTGTCTTTAAAAAATCTAAGAAAAGTTTGGAGATACTCAGAGGACATATATTTTCCATACATAAGAATTTCAACCCCTATTTATATTCAAAATATATTAGTAAATCCTTGAAAACCTATTCTGTGTGTTTTGATCTTTTGGAGTATTTCCAATAAAATCCCAGAAAATTCCAACAACCTTCCCAAGCTAAATTTAGTGGCCACACCAAGTTTCACGTCATTCCAAGGTGGTTTGGTTCACTAAATAATTCCAAAACCCTATCTGTCCAGAACCAAGTTGAAACATCTCTACATTACAAAGTTTATCCAAATAGAATGAAACTTTGTGGGAGTGTGCAAAACCCCAAATGTGGAGCCTATGCCAAAAATGGGATTTGCAGGAAGTGATTTACCCACATTCCCTTTGGAAGGGACAAATCTGTCATTTGGGGGGTGATTTCTAGTTTGCATTGCCAAACTCATCCAATGACGCTCAAATTTAGTGGAGCATCTTATTTTTGTACCCAAGCTAATCCTGTTAACTCTCTCCACCAGTCGTGAGGTGTTGCTTCTCTGAACATCTGTCGAACACCAACTGCCATTATAGCAAAATAGCTCCTACCCCAGTCCACACTTAAGCTCTTCCCTCCAAACCTTTTGACCAAGTAGCCAACACCACTCCCCAACTGCAGGAGTGTGGCCCTCTTTGAATCCAAGCAGAAGGCCCTAAAATCCCCATTCTAGCTTCTAGTCGAGAATAGGCATCTGTTCTTTCCTCTCCTCCCATGGGCGACAGTAAGCCCCTCGGCTCCCAAATGGCTAGACATCTCCAAGCCAAGCCCAAGACAGCCCAAACAAGGCCAAAGCACCCCAGAGCGCGCCATCATGCCATGGCATGCCAAAATTGCGCTCTAGGCACGCTGCTGGGCACACCCGAAGCCAAGGTGCCCAGCCCGTCCGGTTCAAGACCCCTGTTGCCATTTCTAGTCCCCTACCACCTCTCTGCATCAAGGCAGCTATAGGGCCCCTCATCCCTCGCTCTGTTGACCGGAGCGATGCATGCCCACACGTGCCAGATCCACCAGAAGACCGTAACCATGCTTGCACGCTACTCCTTGCTCTCTCTCCCTCTTAGTGGATCACGCAGGTCCTAAACCACGTCCGCACAACATGGTTTCGACCCTGTAGGCTCACTGATCCTCCTGCAAGCTACGGTGAAACCACCGGCACCACCGGCTCGGTACACCGCCAGGAGCCTCTAAATAGGGCCTCCCCCTCGCTCCAGCTCCTCCATCTCACCTCTAAAGAGCCTGAATTCCACCCCTGGCCTCTCCATTTGAGCACATTGAGTTGTTGTGCTCGAGAACGACCGAGGCCCCGCTGCTTTAGAGCTTCGTCGATCTTGGGCTAAGGGCCAACTCCGGGACTCCTTTCACCTCCTACGGGTTCCTAGCAACCTCAGGGAGCTTCCCCATCTCCTCCTCGAGCTTATCCACACCCATAGCACCCAGTTCATCGACATCCCGAAACTGCTCCGCCGTTGCATCTCGTTGCCTGTGCAGCGTGGCCTCCCCTCGACCTCTCGACCACCAGCAGGTAGGCAACGGTATGCTGGTTCCATTCTTGCCCTTGGTTGGGCTCAAGGCCATCAGTAGCATCGCCGGCGAGCCTCCCCTCCTCTCTGTCTCAAGGTGGAAGGCGACCCCGATAGGTGGGGCTCACCTGTCGGTGGCTCATGTCTCCCCCCCTCTCTCCTCTCTGCCGCTGACCATAGGGGCCCACGCGTCAGGTTTGAACGTGGCTGCGCGCGCGCCTGGGCTATTTGGTTCGATGGCCAGCTGGGCCGGCCCAAGCCATAGGCCGAGCCAGGCCTGAGCCCCAACCCTTTTTCTCTTTTTCTGTTTATTCTGGTTTTAAATGTATTTTATAAAAATAATTATCCAATATATTTTCATTATTCTTCCACCATAATTCTTCTACAAATGAGTAGTATTGAAGAGAGCCTTTTTAACAATTTTGAGACAACTTTCTGTTTTATAATAATTAAAAGGCTATTTTGGAATAGTTCTGCTTTTGTTAAAATACTTATAAATATTATCCTTGCACTAAAACGAGAGACAAATATTTTTTGCATAACAATATGGACTTATCAGAATTAAACTACATTTTTAAAGTGACTTTGTGATCTGTTTTCTGTGAGCTACTTATTGCTTTTTACTTAATACGACGATAGAAACCACGTTTGACGAAGGAGTTGGACTTGAAGCCCTGAAGACCCCGGATACTTAGCTGATCAAGGCAAGCATCCCTTTGACCATGTTTGAGCATATGCTATACCGCATGCTAAGTAGAACAAATTTTTCCGTTGCATATGATCATAAGTATCGGTAAATCATTGAAATGATGTTACTGATGGCTCCGCCGGAGCACTTGCATTTTGAGCATGATCCTACCAACTATGAGGGTCACACTAATATCATGTTGACAAGTAGAGCTAAGCATACTAGAAGCATGATCATGATGATGGTATAAATCAAAGGTTTATGAAAACCCCGTCGGGTGACACTAAGGCCCGAGGGTGATGATGAGTTAGGTGGCCACTTTTGGTGAAGTGGTGCACCGGGTATTTTGGTGTGAGTGGTTTAGGAAATGGGAATAGATTTCTGATGTGTTGAGTGTCCCAACCTTACATGTGCGACCATGTTAACCCTTTATGGGACGGGGATTTGTTGATTACTCTGGTTGGTGCTAGCAAAGAGCCACATTAGTAGTGGCGGGAGTGATGTGTGGTCACTCTCGTGACGGGGTCATGCCAGGTAGGGCGACTATGCCGTTTTTACGTGTTCCGGGCACACCGTTGGTCCCCGCATGGATGATACTGTCCAGAGTCGGTGCAAGGAAAACGTATATCATGTTGGCTGGGTACCAATCGAGTGGACCTCTTTGTCTAGTATCGTTAGGGGAAAGGCATTGATCGGGTACTTACCTCGGGTATGTTATATACCGCAAGTCGTGGATGACACGGAAGCTTCCCAGATCTCGTGGGTACAACATACAACCTCTGCAGATTGTAAAACTACTCGTCTAGCCGTGTCCACGGTCAAGGACAGTTGGCTGGTCCTGCTTAAAATACGTCCAGTCGTTTCCGCATAAACCAAGTGTGAGTGTGTGTATGTGTTTAATGGTGTTATCTGAGAAAGAGTGCATATGACCAAATTTGGTGACTTGGCATATCGGGTGAACCCAAAGTGTTCAACCCTTAACAGATATGTTGATATCTGTAACGTATGCTTCTAATTCCATCTAGCTTATGCTACGCATCCATAATCATGTTTATTTACAATTTAGCTACTATCCACCAGTACATCATATTACTTGTTATCCTACCAGTTGCATTGTTCATATATATCATGGGCTGACTGCGAGTACATGCAAAGTACTCATTGGCTTGCCACTGGTAACATTATTGACCAGACATGGAAGGACGGGAGTTTGGACAGGAGTACATGTTGGTGTAGGATGATGGAATGGGCACCCGCTTAGCCTTAAGATTTCCGCTACTAGTCGTATGAGTGTGATTTGGCCTTATAGGCCATACCTTGTGAACTTGACCTCATCGGCCATGTGTTGTAATATTTCGGTACTTGGATGTAAGACTCTTATTATTCAGCATCTCTGTGTTCGGTGAGCATTGATATCTGGGATCACTGAGCATGTTCATTCGCGATCTCGACTCGTAAGTCGGGGTCCCCACAATAATTGCCATGAATATCGCATAACTCTGCTTTTTTGTCAATTGCCCAACGGTAACTTGCTTACCCACTGTATGCTATTTTTATGAGAGATGCCATTAAGGAAAACTATGGTTCCGGATCTATTCACAACATATTGATGAAACCTTTAATACCTTGCTCCTTTTTCTTGTTTTTATTTTATTTTGCTATCTACAATTATCAACACACCTTACTTGCCTTCAAATAACAAGAGCAAGAGGATTGACAACCCTCTTGCCCGCGTTGGGTGCAAGTTGTTTGTTCTTTTGTGTCAGTCACATTAGAAGCTTGTGGTAGGTATTCCTATTGGCTCCATAAACCTTGGTTTCATAAAGGAGGGAAATACTTACCCACATTTTGCTGCGATAATCGGTTTCTCTTCACAAAAAACACAATGTAGATCAGAAGTATCAGGAAGGATTTGTGGCGCCGTTGCCGGGGAATATCATCACCAAGTACCAAGTAACTCCACACAAATTTGCATTCACTTGTTCCTCATTTTATTTTCTAGTATATTTAGCTTGTCTCATAGAAAAGTTATATACAAAAATATTTACCTTTTCTTGCTTAGGTTGTCACTAGATTGCATCTTCGCTCTCTAGTTTGCTTGAAAGTAGATATCATGTCTTAGTTTGAAATTAGTGCTACCTCCACCGCTAGTGCGAAAACCCTTGCTTTTACAAGTTCACCTTGTGATGGGAATGCTAAAAGAAAATTTTATGAAGTTGCTAATAAAAAACTTGATAATCTTGCGGATGATGATCGTCCTAAGGTGGAACCTATTATGCAAAATAAGAAACTCCGCATAGCTACTGGTACTATTATTGGAAAGAGTGTGATCCTAGATTTTTTTCTCTTGTGCGAGATCATTACCATCGATATGAGGTTCTATTGTTGCTAGAACTAAAAGTTATGAGGATGCCATATCTTTGCTTTTAGTACAATTAGAGAGACAATATGTGCACATGCATCCTTTTATACAATGGTTGTTCCTAGAATTCTCTAATATCCATGAAGCTTCCACGAAATGTCTAGCTATTATATTTCTTTGTAAATAATTTCGTAATATAATACAAGGAGTTAGTGATATATTTTCTCATTATAGGGTTACCGGTGAGTCCCCACATATAGAGGGAATTCTTTATGAGCTGGAAGAAATATGAAAACTAAGATCCACAAAATATGTTTCTTATGATGAGAACCTTTGAAACAAGAGACTGTTTAATTTCTTAGTAAGACTTATGAACACAATAATAAATTTTATATACCAAAACTTTGATTGGATTATGAGATTCAAATAAAATTAAGGAAATGCCTCCATAGGAACTTATACAATGAGGAACTAACTATCAATTGTGAAAAACCTAAGGAAGATCCTCGTGTTCCTCCTGAAGTAGACCTTTCACATCCCAATATTGTGCTATTTAGTACCTTCAATTATTTTTCCTTACCTATAAGAAAGCTTGCTTCTGAAATAAGGGAATATTATTACAGCATGATGGGTCATTCTCGCAAAGATGACAACACTTGAAACTATGCAATATACCTAGCTAGGGGCATAGAATAATAACGCTTGGTGGGAGGCAACCCAATTGTTATCTTTATTTTTTATTTTTACTAAGTGTTTGTTTGTTTGTTATAACATGATTTTTGCCTCTGTAATAATTGTATTTTATGTTTTTGTTAGTTTTAGTGCCAAGTAAAGTTTTGTGATGATTTACATAATGAGTAGAATTGATATGGTGCAAAATCTGAAATGACATCTAATGCAGAATTGATATGGTAGGCAGATGGCAAAGAGAAGGCCAGGCAGACGGCAAAGAAGAGGGCTAGGCGGACAGCAAAGAAGACCGGAGGTAGACGACAAAGCCTCCGTTAGCCCCTAAGGGAGGCAACGCATGTCGGCTGCCGTCTCGATCTCTTTGCCGACTGTTCTTGTGAAAAGCTGACGAAAAATATCTTTGCCATCCACTTCGGGGAGGTTGACGGGAAAGAAGTTACAATGCCGTCGTAGGCTGACGCAGAATCTTTGCCGACCGCAGGCTGACAGCAAAGACCTTTGCCGTCGGTGGAGATCTCTTTGCCGTCCGCTATGGCAAACGGCAAAGAAGCTGATTCCTGTAGTGTAGCACGTATTTTTAAACACACATTTTACACATTATTGCCACATAAATTCCTCAGGTCGTACTAATTGTGAAGAATAGTTGGAGTTATAGAAGTATAGGTTCTTTAGAGATTACTTTAGACTGTACTATTTCGGTCTGAATCTCTTTTGCTTCCGTAGTTTGCTTGTTTTGAGGATGCTGTGAATTGTATCGGGGGGTATAAGTCACGGAAAAGTTAGAATACACTTCCCTATGTTAGAACTAAATAATAATCAACTTATAATAGCACCTGAAAGTATTTGATATGTTATCTATACTAACGAATATCACGAAGTTTTGTTGAGTTTTATGTGACTAAAGTTTTCATGTTTGGGGCATTATCGCGATGGACAAAGGATTGAGGAGCATAAAAAGCCTTAGCTTGGGGATTCTCAAGTCACCCCAAGGTAATATTCTAGGAACACTCACACATCTATGCTTGGGGATGCCCCAGGAGGCATCCCTCTTTTCGTCTCAATCCATTGGTATGTCACTTGGAGTTATATTCTTATTCATAAAATGATATGAGTTTTACTTGGAGCTTCGTTCTATTTTGTTTTATTTTACTTTTAGTTTGCCACAATCATCGTTTGCTGGACACAATTATTTGAGAGAGATACCAAATCATCACAATTTGTTAGACTACTCTATGTGCTTCACTCATATCTTTTGAGGTTAGAAGTTGCTCTAGTACTTCACTTATATCTTTTTGAGCATAGAGGCACGTAGATTTTATACAAATGTTATGCTTTTGTTCTTCACATATATCCAACGAGAAATAGTTATGGTAATTTTCATTCGTCATAAGACTAGATAAAAAATAATGGGTACTTAATGAGGTGTAATTAAAACCATCATGTAGCACATATAGAGGAATATTGGGTTAATGATATTGATATGGTGATATGAAAAAGGTGTGACTGCATTATTATTATTTCGAAGAGGCATCCATATAAAGAGACATTAAACATCTTATTCATCTAAAAATTAAAAGGGCATGCTGATGATGTGTGAGCATTTCTATTCCTCGTAGAAATCCTAGTGTTGTTTTGAGTCGGATTCACGCGATTGTTAATTCCTACCAACGCTCTGCCTAGGGGCATGCGAGTAGTACTTTGAGTTGTGATAAAACAAATAATTGCAATAATTACATGAGTTATTCATGACTAATGTGACACCCATGGCATACACAATCTCACCTCCTCATATTTGCTAGCTTCTTCGGTACCGTACATTCTCCGTTCTCATGTTGATGATCGGTGCAACTTCTGTCGATGCATCCAAACCCCGTGACATGACCCGCTGTGTTGCACATAAACCTTTTTATATCCTCCTCAAAACAGCCACCATACCTACCTATCATGGCATTTCCATCGCTATTCCGAGATACATTGCCATGCAAATGCCATCGTCACTTCATATGACTAGTTCGTTCATCATCTACACTTTGCATGATAATATGGAGCTGACATAGTATTTGTGGAAAAGCGACCGTTCGTCTTATTTTTGATACATGTCATGCTAGATCTTTCCATATCCTGGTACACTGCCAGAGGCATTCATACATAGTCATATTGTCCTATTAGTTTTCATATTGAGTTGTAAGTAAAGAAAAGTGTGATGATCATCATTATTATACCATTGTCAGAGTGAGGAAATAAAAATGAAATAGGGAAAATGAGTCCACCATAAAAATAAAATGAATGAGAGAAAAGGAGAGAAGGGGCTCGGCTACTATACTTTACCACACTTGTGCCTCAAAGTGGCATCTCATTCTTCATATAGAGTGTCATGTTATATCATTCATATGCTAGTGGGAATCTCTTTTTCATAAACTTGGCTTGTATATTCTCTTGACGGGCTTCCTCAAATGCCCAAGGTATTCATGAGCAAGAAAGTTGGATGCACACCCCACTTAGCTTCACTGGATATTTCATACACTTAAATCTCTAGCGCATCTGCATGGTAATACCTACTCCTTGCATCGATATCTATCGATGGACATCTCCATAGCCCGTTGGTACGCCTAGTTGATGTGACACTATCTTCTCCACTTTTACCCCTTTGTAATCTACCACCATATTCTATTCCTCCTTTATGCTATGTCCAATGGTTCATGCTCATGTATTGCATGAAGAATAAAAAGTTGATGCATGTTGTAGAAGTACGATCTAATTGCGTGACTTGGACATTGTGGTGCTTGACATTTGTATTAATGTGGTGAATATGGATCCATGCCTTGCTAATATAATAAGAAAATAGTAGTAAAACAATCTTTGAGGATCATATACTTTGAAAGATTAATGATTTTGCTACTTCTACCTATATGTATTGATGTGTTAGTATTGGTTAATTCATCATTTCTCAATGAGCATACATGCATATGGTTACATCATGGATAACATGTCACATCAACACTTCTGTTTTTATCATTGACCTGGTCGAGGACGAGGAAGAATTAAGGTTGGGGATGCTTGATACATCTCCAACTTATCAATACTTTTTTATTGTTCCATGCTGATATATTGTCATTTTAGAATACTTTTGGGGTATTAATTTACCAATTTATATTATCTTTTGGCACTAACCTATTGACCAAGTGCCTAGAGCTAGTTGTTGTTTTCGTGATGTCTTTCACTTTTCTGGTTTTCTATACCAAATGAAGCCCAATTGACCTGGAACATTTTGGTGAATTTTTCTAGACCAAAAGAACACCGAGGAGTATCATAAGAAGGATGGAGGCCGCACCTGGGGCCTACAAGATAAGAGGGCGAGACCTGGGGTGTGCCTCCCTCGTGGCCCTCCCAACTCCCGTTCTATGGCTTATAAATTCTCTTTTACCCTAGAAAAACCAAAAGGAGTCCCGAAACACTTTTTATGCCGCCACAAGTCTCTATTCTGATGGGAGGCCATCTCGAGCTCCGTTCCGGCAGCTTGCCAGAGCGGGGTCGATCACAGAGGGTGTCCTCATCAACCTTGCTTCCCTCATGATGATGTCTGAGTAGTTCACCACAGACCAATGATTCCATTGTTAGTACCTAGATGGAAATCTCTTTCTCTTGATCTTTAATACGATGATCATTGCATCTTGGCTTTGATCCACATGATGTAATTGCTTTTGTGTGGCGCGTTTGGTGGGATCTAATGAATTGCGAGTTTATGTTCATATTATTCATGATAAATATTTGAGTCTCCTCTGAATAATTATATGATTTTTATGTGCATGATTATGTTTGCTTCGTATTTCTCTCCGATATATTGAAATAGTTTGGTCAAATAGATTGATATTTGTCAAGTGAGAAGGGTGTGTTGTAATAGGCTCAACCTAGAAAATTTCTATATCCCAGCAATTGAAGGGGACCAGATGCGTCTTTGTGTTTTTGCTACTAAGGATAAAATTATGGGGTGTATTCATATTGCTTGAGTTTACTTTGTCTATATTATATCATTGTTCTCCATGATTACTCTGTTTTACTTAATAATCTGGATGCATGCTGGATAGCGGTCGATGAGTGGAGTAATGGTAATAGGCGCAGGCAGGAGTCAACCTATTTTTTTGTGGACGTCATTCCTATATAGACATGATCATTTCCATGAATATCGCATACTACTCTCTTTAGAGTCAATTACCGAACAGTAATTTGTTTAACCATCGTATGCTATTTTTCATGAGATATGCCATTAGGGAAAACTATGGCCCCGGGGTCTATTCACAACATATTGATAAACCTTCAATACCTTTGTTCCATTTCTTTTTTTATTTTATCTTTTTGTCTAAAATTATCTACACACCTTACTCGCTTGCAAATAAAAAGAGCACGAGGATTAACAACCCTCTTGCCTACGTTGGGTGCAAGTTGTTTATTCTTTTGTCTGCAACTGTTGAGGACGGTTGTGGTTGATATTCCTATTTGTTCGATAAACCTTGGTTTCATAACTGAGGGAAATACTTACCCATATTGTGCTGCGATAACCCGTTCCTCTCCGTGGAAAACCCAACATAGATCACAAGTATCAAAGACTCGATAGTTAGCGCTCCCAAAAAGACCCCTCCATATCTCCGTCGCTCCACCTCATCAAGCTGCTTGTGAATATCACTGAGGTGTCGAGTGGGGAGGCAGTTTGGTTTGTCTATTTAGAGGCCGATGACAACAATCATAGACATGGAGTAGCCTTAATGACATTCTTCGAGAAGCGTGTCAAGAGAACAAGAGGTAGCTGGACGAACGACACAGAAGCAGAGGCAATCCTTGCCTAGGAACTTCACCAGCGTGCCTCCTCAAGGCGCATTTAATGCTCCTGTCCTAGTCGGTGAGAGTTAGGTATTTTCCACTATTGCTCGTGTTAGTAGTTTTGGTAGCTATCGTACGGATTGTTTTGTCCATTGTGTGAACACCTTGCACTATAAAAGGAGGTCCAAGCCTACCTTTAGAAGGGTCGACTATCTTTTAATTCTGCACGCGTAATTTCTTCCCTCGAGCTTCCTTGCGGGGACAGTGCACTTGTATTGTGAACACATACATGATCCACCAGAACATCATACATAGGGTTTTACGCTTACGTGCAACCCGAACCTGTCTAAACCACTGCGCATTCAGCCGTCAGGGATGCTCTTTGTGCACCCAAAGACCCCGTAGAACTGCAAAAAGGGGCCTTGTTGGCTTCATAGATGGTCCTATCCCTTGACAGTATGCCTCGGTGTTCCTTCCCATCTCGGCCCTAGGGACATACTGTACGTGCATCTAGTGACCCTTAGTGCTTTTGGTGTATTGAAGACTTATAGGTTAAGAGACTGATGTGTTTGTGAGTGTACACATGCTCTATAAGTCGCTGAGGAGTTTGAGTTATTTGAAGAATATCAACCCCTAGAAATGTATGCCTTTGGCTAAATACTTTGGTATTTCCTCGAGGACATTGGAAGTGAATAAATTGGTGTGTCTATGAAGAAATTGATGCAAGGATATTGAAGCGTGAAGAATTTCATTTTCATAGTTACATTTTCTGTATTCTGTGTCATTGGAACACCGTACCGTTAAAGGGGGTCGAGGTAAAGCTAAGGAAAAGTTTCCAAGTGATGCTCATCTCAAAACCTAAACATACAAACCCTTCGAGTGAAGCCTTTGGAAATCTTCAATAGTCTAGACAAATTCGTAAGCGACAGAAACGAAGATCTTCTGGTCTCTAAGGAATTTTCTCCAACTGAGGAGTTAGGTTTTCGCTAGTGTGAATTACCTACCAGTCGGGAACATGAGTGAGATGAGTACTTTCATAGTTGAAACGCTCTGACCATTGTTGCCACGCGCGCTAGCTGTCCATAACCTTATCCACATAATGGTCATATCATTGGGCCAATTCATGTCAGGATTGCTCGTGGGCTATAAATAGTTGCCCCCATAACCACTAGTTGGTTGGTTGCTCCGCGAGAGAAACTGACATTTGTCATTTGAGAGCAACCCATTCCTCGAAGACTTTGAGAGAAAATCATCACCGTGGAAAAACCCCAAACACCCAAACCAAAACCCCAAAACCCAAAAGTGATTGAGAATCACAAATTAGATTTTTCCTATGTGGACTGTGCATCCTCCAGATAGTTACCTTTGAGGACTGTGCATCCTCCAGACGGTTAGGCGTCATGGTCTAGAGCATCCAGGAGTGAATTGTGGATCGCTTGGTGACCATGTTTGTGGGGGTTTGGAAGTCTGTCGTGAAGACATACCACGAGTTCTGTTCGAGGGCTGTGTGTCCTTAGGTCAAGCATAATACGGCAAGGATTACATGTCCTTTGGTATAAATACCAAGCCGCTCAAGCCATATATATGACTGTCACAACAGTTGGAAACGGGTCATCAAACCATTGTCTTCATCGAGCACCTGGTTCTAATTCCTCAACCCTTTCATTCCTTGGTTGTATGTTGATGACTTTGATCTTTACTGTTTGAAGAATTTTTACTGAAGGCTTTCTCAATTTCCTCACCCCAAATTCCTCACCTTGAATGTTTCATTTCACTCTGACAACTATGCTATCGCTGTTTTGCACAGTTTCCTGACTACTTATTCTGCTGCACTCAGTTCATGACTGAGGAATTTCCTCAGTGACAAATTTATCAAAATCGCCTATTCACCCCTCTAGTCGATATAACGCACTTTCAATTGGTACCACAACAAGGTAATCCCTTGTTCCGTGTGATTTTGGTTTAACCACCTCGAGTTTTAGTTATGTCGACCGTAGGTATGATGAAGGTTATTGCGGGTTGTCCTACCTTTGAAGGAAAGTACTTCCCCTAATCGAAGAACAAGATGTTCATGCACCTTGAAGCAATTGACATCGATCTCTGGTATATTGTTAAAAGAGGTGTTCCCACTTTGCCTGAAACTATCAATGCTTCTATTGTGAAGAGATTCAAGTAACTCAACTCTCAAGAGAAGAATATCATTTGTGGCCATCTGACCGAAGGTTAGTATGGCATAGTGAGTGCTTTGGGCTCTGCCAAGAAAATCTGGGAAAGGTTCTCCAAGGTCAATGAAGGAGTGTCCACTCAGAGTGACTCTTGAGTTGATGTTCTTCGCAATCTCTTCAATCACATCCAGAGACTTGACAATGAAAGCTACCAAGAAACCTTCAATCGCCTCACTGACATTTCCAATGAGCTACAAGATCTTGGAGCTAGAGACATCATTGACCATGAGGTGGTGAAGAAACTGCTGAGTTCTCTTGATTTTTCATTCCATACACTAGATCTCATGATTCAGGAACGAAGAGACTACAAGGCATTAGACCCTGCTAATATTCTTGAGAGACTCAATACTCATGAATTCCAACAAGCTCAGAAATGAGACCTTTATGGATCAAGCTATGGAATACCTCATGCATTGAAGGCAAAGGTTGTTTCCTCATCTGAAGAAGAAGACTCCGATTGCAGCCTTGGTGAACCTACAGAACCTATTTAGGAACTTGCTATTCTCGTGAGGAAATTTCAGAAGTTCTCAAGACGAGGCGAGTTCGAAAAGTCTTCAAGAAGAGATATGAGGAAATCAGAATCTTGATCCGAGGACTAGAAGAAGAGAACCTACCATAAATGCAAGAAATCAGGTCACTATATTGCTGATTTTCCTCAGTGGGTGAAGGAATCAGAGCACAATAAATACAAGGATGACTCGAAGAAAAAGAAGAAACCTTCAAAGTACTCATCCTCCAATTCCTCATCGCACAAGAACAACAACTTCATAAAGACTCGGGCTCTTATTGCAAAGGAAATGGATTCTAAGGAATAATCTGAAGAATGTGATGGAGAGGATGGTTCTGAAGAGGAGTTAGAGTCTGGTGTGACAAACCTAGCCCTTGCTACCACATTCATCGGCAAGTCCATCTTTGACCTTGAAGAAAATGAAAACGTCACCAACACTAATGACTGTGACGACGACTTTGCTCCCACCTATTTCTACATGGCAAAAGGTTCAAAGTGACGTTTTCATTTTCGACTTTGCTCCCAACCACACTTCATCTTCTAACTCTAGTGACTGTGAACCCGATGACTATCAAAAACCCATTTATTGCAAGCTTGCTAATATTGCCACCAAGCAACAAACTGGTATTGAAAAGTTTAAGAAACTGCTAGACAAAAGTGTTGACCTGTTCAATGAGAAAATGGACTGGACTCAAATCTTGATTGATAATGTCAAAGGTCTTCATTCTAGGTTTGATAGAGTTCATGATCATCATGTCACCCTTTTGGCCGAACATGAGAAGCTTTCTTATGAATTTCTTCAAATAAAGCAAGATCTTGAGAAGCTAAGGGCCTCTCATGATGATCTTCAAATTGAAAATGATTCTTTGCTTGCTCAATAGATCAGTACCGCTCAGAAAGAATTCATTCCACCATGCTTGAAAAGTATCAAACGCAAATCTGCAAATTCTTCATATGAAACATCAAATGCTTCTATCGCTACAAATTATTCAACTGTTTATGTAGTTATAAATTCCTCACATATGGAAACCACAAATGTCACTGAAGAAAATGCAAGGTTCAAGGAATTTTTTGTGACAGGCATTTACAAAAGCCTCAAAGGGCATTAAACCCTTTACAATGTGCTCAAAAAGAAGATTCTAAAAAGAAACCCTAGGAAAGATGGTATTGCATTTGAGAGGAAATTGAATGTTGATGGGTCATACTAGAAACCAGAACAGTATCCCAAAACCTCATGGGTTGCTGCGAAAGGGCCTCATGTTGATCCATCTACTCTATGTTGCTTTGCATGTGAAACTTCATATACCTCTGATGAGTCACTTGACTCCAATTATAAATTGTTCAAAAATGAAAATGGTGAAGTATTTTCTAGATATGTTGGAACTAATTGCAGGAATGGACCACCCTTGAGGAAAATCTGGTTCCCAAAAGAAGCTTGGAAAGTCTTCAGGTGAATGTCCTTATGACACCACCAGTGAAGAACGGGAACCACATATCAAATTCCTCAAGCTGACCAAAGTCTTCAAGAGGATAAAATTCCTCATATGGTAAAAACTCTGCTCGTACTCTCAGTAATTCTTCTGATATGTAGGGAAAATATAAGTGACATGAATATATGCACTATTCATCAAATCACTATATTCATAAGTCCTCAAAGAACTTCTCTGGTTATTCATTTGAGTACTCTAACCCTCCCTCCTGTGAAACGAAGTGCATTATATTCAATGCCTCCATTTTCTTAAGGTGCTAGCAGGATGATGGAATCTTTACCACCCCTTCAGATGTAGGTGGTGAAGAAATAGAACTAATCACTTTAGTAGGTCAGTCTCTAGATGAAAGTCATCATGTGAAGAATTTGCTAGAGACTTGAGGAAATGCTTGAAAGGACGCAAGATAATCATGATGAAATGTTTATCATTTCCCACGTCCTATTTATGTCTTAATTCTTCTTTATGTGATGAAATTCAAGTATGATGAATTTGATATCATAATCTTCACTCTGAAGCATATGAGATGGTAAGAAGTACTAATTCATCTATAGGATGACAAACCCAAAAGCACAGAGTGGGTTCTTGATAGTGGATGTACAAATCACATGAGTGGTGACAAAAGCTTATTGATGAATATCCCACTGACTAAATTACCACTGAAGCATATCACCTACGCATACAAAGGTAAAAGCAATGTATTGGGACTTGGTAGGTGGCTATTTCTAAGGGCCTACACATGGACAAAGACATGCTTTTCGAATCCCTTGGGTTTAACCTCATCCGAGTCTCAACACTACTAGAAAAAAGGCTGTTAGTGGCGCACCTATTTTGGCTATTAATGGTGCACTATAGGTGCGCCACTATTATCACGCCTCTACTAATAAATAGTAATGGCGCACGCCTAGTGCACCACTGTTAAACTACATAATAGTGGCGCACCACCTGGTGCGCCATTACTATCCCAAACACTAATGGCGCAGCTAAAGTGCGCCATTACTAGGCCCAAAAGTGCGCCATTGATGTTACTCGAAGGGGCCATGTGTACCTTGTTCTCTGGGTTACTAATGGTGCACTTTTTGATAATGCGCCACTGGTGTGTTTATTTATGTGCGCCACGAAAGTGCAATATGGTGCACCACTACTATGAATATTAGGATTTTTTTTTTGCTTTTATGATATTTGCACAGGTTACAAAATACATTACAACACAGATTTTAAACATCACAACATATAAACAACAGATTTATCGAATACAATAGAAGATTAGTCTCCGAATTCAAAATACCGAACAAAGTTAGAACATTACAAGTCTCGAGACCGCGAGTAGCGAGTTTGTCTTCACATTACAAGTCGATATCTAAACTACCATCACATAGAAGAGGGTTGCGGTCACGATGAGCATCATCGCGATGAAACTGATCTTCATCCGGTTCCTCCTCCGCTCCCTCCTCTCTCCCGCTAGATAGCACACGTATCTAGCTTCCGCCTCCGCCGTAGTGGTGTACCCTTTGTAACTGTTACCGCTGAAACGGTGAACCTGTCTCCGAAACTCCTCCCAGTCGTCATAGACTTCGGGAACCTCACCCTTGTACGCGACGTACGACGACATCTCTATGCACTAGGCAAACAAAACGTTAGTAGCAATTCACAGATAATATATAAGCAATATATAAGTATGCAACAAAAGGATCAGAAGAGAAAAGCAACACATTAATAGCATGATTCGTCGTCCTACTAATAAATAGCAGCGATTACATATAAGTTGTACGACTATCCAAACTAAGAGACATACAAATTCTTTAAAGTTTAGGTACAACATGAGCTAATCGATACTTCAGAACTACATAGCATCAATACTTTCGACCCGACTCAGGGACCGGAGCATGGATGAAGTTGCTGTCTATCGTGATGGTCATGAATGTGCGGTCGTTGTCAGCCTGCATTTGTAGCGTTGTTTCCATTTCACTGTTGGACGGTTGACAATTGATGTAGAACTGCCCTGAGGTACGAAGGACATCTTGATGGATGATTTCCGCTAACTTCGACTGGATGCGAAAGAATTCTTGTCTGATGTCCTCGTCCTGGATTGCCGACAAGCGTGCGGCCCATTCTCTGAGATTATTTGGTAGCCTAAGGTGATGTTGTGCCCGTATGATCGCCCGCATGTGATGGAGGGCATAGTAGGCATCCTTCTGACTGCCAGGCGGCTGCTTGTTGCAGGGGAACATCGTTACGTGGGTGAACACGTGCTTGCCGTACCTACAAATTGGCCTCCTGAATGTGCCTCCAGATTTGGCGTAGTCGGGGAGAGTATCATCAAGAACTTTCTTGAAATTTGTGTAGTCTTTCTTTGACTAACGTTCCGAGTCGAAATACGTGGCCATGGAATATTTCGGGCTTAAGAGGATGAGTGTGCAATGTGTGTCACTGCACAAAACACGGAATGTTTGAAAAAAAACGATCGAAATCTAAGAAATCATATGTTACGGGGCGGTGAGGGGATGACTTACTTGGAAAAGTAAGGCACGAGGAAGTTATCCTTATCTGCGTTCGCTAGAATGACGCCTTCGAGGTATGAACTCGCGACTTGTCGGTTCCCAGCGCTGCCCAAGATCTTGGCACGCATGTAGAAGGGGTCGACTATCACGATGTCTGGGGTCTTGTCTCTAATGATCCGCATCTCCATACTGAGCGAAAATAGCCGAATGAAGGTGTAGTGCAGCGGATAAAGGTTAAACATAGCGAAGATGTCATCAAACCGCAGGACGATCATACGCCCGATGGTGCTATCGACAAAGCCCTTGCCCTGTGGCACCTTGGCCACGAAAACTGGGTATTCCACATCATTCTCCGAGAGACACCGCTTCTCCAGAGAAAGAACACTGTCATGCAGACTCCGCATAGCACCGGTTGCAGCATTGAGCAAATTAGTCGGTAGCATCGGCCTACCCGCCACATGCACCCTCCTCGAGATATCCTTAGATATTGGTGGCCTGTCCAGAGCACGGATCATACTCGGTGTAGGCTGGCTCGCACCCTTGTTATTTTTTTTCCATCTCTTCTGCTTCTTCTATTGTAAAGGGATGGAGTTCTGCTCAGAGACCACCTTCTTGAGTGTGTTGGGGCTGATAATATTAAACACCTCGGCTATTCGAGTCTCGGTGAAGGCGCAACTGGAGGCATCTCCTGGGAACTAAACAGACGATGCTTGTTGCAATTGGGTTTCTCCGTGGTACCAGCTAGATCACGATCGTCTTTTGCAGGGTTTGGTTCTTGAGAAGGAGGACCGAACAATTCGTCACTATACCCATGTTCATTGATGTACTTATCGACGTTGGAAAATGTACCGTCGTCATCGTCCGTATCCTGTGCCATATGCATGTCTGGATCAGCTGTTGGCGGTAGCGTTGTAGCGGTCTTGCCATGTCTTGGCGACGACACGACTGGCGGTGTTGTCTGGGGGGTGGTGTCCCCCGCCCCCAAACGAATCTGGCTCTTCGGCCAAAGCATGGACCAGTTTAAGCAGGCGTTGAGGGTCATCACATCATCTTCGTCGGCCCCAGGGGGTCGATACGGAGGTAACAAGTCGTCGCAGCCCCGCAACACCTAAACCAGTTGAACCCTATACAGTGTGGGTGTCATCGGACTACCCTGGAACACGCGGTTGCCCGGTTCAACGATTTTGGCCTTGGCAACATCGATCAACTCGTTGTCCACGAAGTGCAGGAGAGTGCATGGAACGTTGGCGGCGCCGTGCTAAAACATGTAGGGCGTCAGGGATGCCCAGTCAAAGGCAAGGAGATGAAGTCATCGGCCGAGGCTTAGTTACCGTGATGGCGTCGAGCTCATCTAATGTCGAGGGACCGCCAACGGCGGGCGTGCAAGTGACGGAGGGGCCGCTTGTTGCCGAGATGCCGGCCGCCGTATTCTTCCCGCACCCGGGTGCATTAAGCTCCAATACCGGCGCCGACGCCGGAGACACCAATGTCGTCTCCGCCGGAGACACCGATGCCGGCGCGGTGTGCGAGTTGTTGCCCGAGAAGCCGGGAATCGGGGGCGGCCCTTGTTGGCACCCGCAATCCACCCCTGCAGCCCCTCAAGCAAGGAAGGCATAATGGTGGTGATCATCGCTCCCAGTTGGTCTCGCACTTGCTCTTGGACTATCTCCGAAATCCATGCCACTTGTGCCTTGAGTTCTTCAACCTCGCGCTTCTCGCTTTCCGAGCTGGTCTTTCTCTCCTTTCGCCCAGCCTTATAGTATTCCGACCATTTCATGGACAAGCCTTCGCCGGCCACACGACCAGCTGACGCGGCTTACTAAACTTATCCTTGTGTTTCATTACGTTCAACGCCCTATTTAAAAGTGGTGTCCCAAGGGGCAGATGAAGAGCTGTGAGACCCGCGCTACTTCTTTCAGTTTCCTGCAGAAGGAACGTGCACCATTTAGAAATTTGGCTTCATTAATTAGAATGCAACCATATGGAGCTAATTACGCGTGGGTGTATTCCTTACCAGAACACGCTTAAGCTCCTTCACCTTCGGATCCGTGGTAAGCTCGTTAATTACCGGTTCCACCTTGTACCGGGCCATGGCATAGTTCATGGTCTGCTTTTCATGGTATTTATTGAAGAGGGGCGGTAGGACTTGCTCGGCACGCTCCACGTCCTCCTTGTCCCATTTAGGTTCTGCCACTCTGTAACCGCCGGGACCGAGTTTGTGGACCCCTAAGTTCATGTCCCACATATCTTTCCCCCACTGACTCGATTCCGCGGATGCGTTGCTCTTGGACTTGATCTTGAACTCCAGGTAGTCAGCTTCGCTGATCGAAGGATTTGTCTCCTTGATCTTCTCATAACTATCACCTCTTAGAATCCTTCTCTTCACCGCGACTCTCCAAGTAGCCAGGGCCGTGCTCATCTTCGTGAGGGCGACACTGTTCACTTTATTCCCTGAGAGGCGTGTGTTTGCGAAGTCACCGGGGAACTTGTATCGTTCGTGCAGCTTCGTGAAGAGGAGGTTGTGCAAATTCCCTCGGTCATGATGCCTTAGGTTCTCGGTGTTGATCGAGACGGTGCTCCAGAGAATGCACCCGAGTTGTCCCGCGTACCCACCGACTAATTCTTTGAGCGCCGTTGGATGCCCACTTGAGGACACTTCAGTAAATTCCTCCTTGACGGTGCCGAGCACGTTCGGGTGCCGGTCCTTCCGTTGCCTCTTCGGTTGGCTACCATATGTGCATTCGCTGCCATCATCAGTGGTGGCATCCCTGGCAGCACCATCAATGGTGTCATCCCCGACGCCACTAGGGGTTGTGTAGTCGGGATCGGTGTCTTCCGCGGCATCCTCATAGCGGTGAGGTTCTTCCTCCATCTACTGGGACATCTCCTAGAATGGCTTGCCCGAACCGCCGGCCTCATCGTTGTCGGCCATGTTCGCTCTAAATAGGAAAAAAGGCTACTACAGTTATTGGATGAGATCAGAGTAGTATCTATTCTTCTCAGATTTAGAGGAAAACTGAGAATGAAACATGCAAATTGATGCACACCCATAGGTAAGATCTCGTTTTCTTGGTTTATTTTACTTTGCATGTGATTAATACAAGTCCTTAGAAAAACTTGCTATCCCTCCATTCGTTACATCAACTACAAAATGATTTGATGGTCAGTTCAGGATGCCAAAGGATTTGATGTTGTCCCCACGGTCTTCTCTAGAGGCTTGACGGTCCACCCTAGCATCTAAAGTTTCTCTAGACTACAAACAAGATTTTCTACAAAGCATTTTTCATGATAAACAACCAAGGCAACCAATATATATATCAATAAAATAAACAAATAAAAATGAGTTATTACTAGAGCCTGATGGTTGAGCTTTCATTAGCATGGCATATGTATGGAAGAAAAAATAGTTTGCATTTCAACTTAAGGGAAAACTGTAAAAGCCAATTAGAAATATTTGCTTTGTAGAAATAACATTATCTCTAAATGGTGATTAATTTTTGTTTCGGGTGAGAATCGGACACCTTCTAGGTCAATGAAATTGGGCATGACCTTTGCTAATTTTCTTGACCTAGGAGTGCCCCATTCTCAACCGAAACGGAAATTAATCAACATTTCAGGAGAAAGGGGTAACTATTTGTGCTTGCACAAAAAAGGCCTACATATATCTAGTGTGTAGTGCCAGGATTAATGGTAGCTAATCAGCATTTCACTGGTTAGTAGGAGCCATCTAGAAATTAATTAAATGCAAATACTAGCAGCAGCAAACTGCTCTGACCAAAGTGAAACTAAACCATAAGTTTGCAAATTAATGAACTAACTACAGAGCATTCTGCTTCGATGATGAATAGTGCATGGGACATATCATTAATTCAGATTAAAACATAGCATGCCCAGAATGGCCAGATTAAAATGCTATTGGAACATATGACATGACAGAACATGACTAAAACATAGCCTGCCCATAATCTTAATTTCAACATTCACTACATGTTGCAATTCGATTTGATTCAGTTGTCCCACAAATATGATTCAGATCAACACTACTTTAGATAGTTGTAGCCATCCGAAAGTTAACTACACACGTACGTACATACTAGTAGCAGCAAACAAATCTGACCGAACTAAACTTAGAACATCAGTCTGCCTAGATGAACTAACTAGAGAGTAATAGTTTGTATGGACATTGTCCCAAACCTATATATAGATGAAATAAATGACTATTTTTTTAGATCGAAAAATGATTTGTATGTATCATCACAGATGCCCTCACAAATGCAATAGGATGACAAACTGGCCGGGTATGCAAGCTTGCTAGGACCCGACAAGAAATATGGCATCAAACAACATGATTAATTACAGCATGAATGTAGCTAGTGATGAGAGGGGAAAAGGGCGAGAACCATGTGGTCACTGGTTAAACAATCTGATTTGTCACAACCAGAAACGATGTAGTAGATCATTGGTTGAGAAGGAAAAATGCAGGATCTTTAAGGATGCATTGTAGCGACGTGACTCAAAACGAGTCAAGCCTCCGTGTAGCTGTGCCATCCTTGGATCAGTATGCTGGCACACACAGTACATCAATGTATATATCAAAGTGCAATCATATGTAAATAGTGTAAAACTGATATGTACCTTAAATATTTTAGCGGAAGCAGTCAAGGGAGTGGAGTCCCAATAAACACCAACGGCAAGTTGAGTGTAGACTGTAACCCTGAATCGTACTCTTACTCGTCGAGGAAAATATCTGCAACATAAGACGTTGCAGCCGTGTAGGTCATCATATTGAATATGCCGGCAAGTCACATATGAGAGGGGGTAAAATATCATCTATACTATATGCATATATGGCAGGTGGTGTTGTAAGTTTTAGCGTAAAGCAAATTTTCTCCTACAACAAGAGGGGCTAAAACCAAAATATTACTACGCAGTTGGTTGTTAATTAGATGGTTCCGCCAACCAGTTCTCATACCCAAGTTATCAATATTACCCACATCAATATTCTTATTTGTGTTGAGAATTTCAGATAACATCAGTTCCTTTGGCTCAAGTTGTCCATTACCGTGGACACGGCTAATCGATTAGGTTTGAGTACTCTACAGAGTTTTGCACACGTTCCCCACAAGATTTGATCGCCTCCGTGTATGTCCTCGCACTTCAGGGTGTTTGAAGACCGGATGATCAAAACATGGTCTTTCAACGGGTCCCTCTGAATCCCTGTCGGTGCCCATCCAATCCTACCGTTCTTCTACATCTGCTGACACTGCCTGTCCAGAGTCGCCGCGTTGTCCAACCAAGCCAGAGCCCAGAATGACTTGTGGCTGTGCAGGTAAGCCTTGGGTCTTGAAAATATCCGTCCGTCTCTTTGAGCCTGGGTGAAGCTTTCCGCAAGATGTCATGGCACGACTCCAGCATCCCGGGTCATCCACTCGTTTCTCCAGGGAGCCGATCAACCATCCTTCACCCAGAGTTGCATTGCATCACGAGGTCTTCAAAAGTCTTGACTTAACCGGTCTTGGTTGTTGGGTGCCTACCACATGATACTACAATATGTAACCATAATTTCCAAGTACCTAGTCAGCATGCAAATTGGGCATAGGATGGTAGAACTACGATGCATAAAACATAGGTGATACATGATCAAATGACTTTCCTGGTAATGTTGACGAAGAAGAATTATCGTTTCTCGAGAAATAACTTGATAGAATATTCGTCACTCTCCGATGAAATCTATATAACAAACATATCATTCACATAAGCACTCATACTAGCAATCATTCTAGCAATCAAAACAATAAGAGAGAGCGACTAAGAATCCGAAAGAAACTTTAAATAAGACCAGGGAGTCTTCTACTACATCAAACACTAAATAGTTTTTTTTTGTTCTAACTGAAAAATAAAACATTAAATAACAGAGAACTAAGATATAAATTTAACCAAGATAAAGTATTTCCAAACGGCATTTGAAACGGTGGTGAAACCAATTGCTAGTTATTAGAGAACTAGAATTGATTTCATGATAACATATAAAAATAAAATCATAACCTGTTGCAAACCTACTGTGAACTAACAGCAACAAAACATAATCTTTCTGAAATATAAAAGAAAAATAATTTAAAAACAACTAAAGAAAGAAAATTAGTCACAATCCTAAAAGAGGTGAAACAGAAATTGTTTCACAAGAAACAATGATTTAAATAGCTCAAACAATTTAAAAAGAATTAATTAAAAATATATTTTTAAACACCCAAAATAAGCAAAACAAGGTTTAAACTAAATCTGATCTAATTCAAATTTCAAAATTTCAAACATAGGCAAATAATATCTTTTTGAAAACTACAGAAAAATTGTGATCTACTGGATAAAGAATCAACCTCATTGGAGTTGTGGAGCAAAAGTTATGAGGGGAACAAGATTGAAACTCTCTCTGTTTTTGAATTAAAGCTAAAAACAGAGCAAATTAACTAGCACACGGGAGGGGGTATGTGGCGCTCTCTGATTGGTTGGAAGGGTGTTTGCTGCGGGGAAAACTGACAAACGGCCGCTATGTAACCAAGACCTCTTCGGCTAAAATTAAGTGAAGAAAAAGCCGGTTGGTTTTGTTTAAAAGATCGAAGGGGTATCCTTACTCTAATCTATACCGTCGACTAAGATCCAACGGATGAAAACAAGGGGGTGAGCTCACCGTGGTGGTGGTGCTCCGGCGAGGTCACCGGTGAGGCCGAGGCGGAGCTGGGGATGGGGTGGGGCTCCGGCGATGCCCGAGGGTTGGAGAAGACGGTGGCGGGTCTCCCGCGTCGGTTGGAGGCGGCGAAGAGTGGGTTCGGGGGCCGGGGAAGAGTTGCAGGGCGCCGGGGAGCTTCGGCTCAAGCCGACTCCAGCGAGGGTGGCGGGCGGAGGCGGCGGGGCTCGGGCAGGGGAAAGGAGAGGGGAAACGGGGCGAGGAGAGGCCGGGGGGCGGCTTTTATAGGGAGAGAGGGTGGCTCAAGAGGGAAGGAGATCGGGGCGAAGAGGGCAACTCCGGCGAGGGGGTCGGTCGGCTGAGAGAGAAGGAAGGGGAGGGCGGGTGGAAAGGAAAGACGAGGGGGACGACCGGCTCGGGCAGGGGTCGGACACGTGGGTCCCGCGGCTCAGCGAGGGAGAGAGAGGGAGACTGGGTCGGTCAGCCGGCTCGAAGGGAAAGGAGATCCCAGGCCAAGTGGGATCTGGCCCGGTAGGTTATAATGCGCCCGGGGCACTTTCCTTTAAAAAAAAATATACTGCCCGATTTTTTTTTAAACAGAAAGAAATAAAATAAAAAGGAAATAAAATAAATACCAAATATAGGGGTATTATATAATAAAATTTTCATAAAAAATTTCCTACTCGTTTATCATTTTTCCAAGACCAAAATAAAAACTTTTTCAAAATGTTTTTTCAGAAAAACCCCTTAGGTTTTATTTTCTTTTTGGCAATTATTTTCTCCATAAAACTTTGGTTTTTTCTTGGCTCAAATATTTTCAAAAATACCCCTGATTTGGGAGGGTCATTTTCCTCCGCTCTTTCTTGCTTGCAAGAATTTTTCTCGGGGTATTTCTCGGGGAAGAAAAATATAGAAGCAAGGGCAAATATTTGAAAGAATTCAAATATAAAACTCCGTTCAAATTCTTTATAGTTGAAGAAGTCATGTCATCTTCTCTCATTACTTTTAATTGGATGAATTTGAATTTACGGGAGAAGGGGAAAGTCATTTTATTCCCTCTCATTCAAAAGTTTTTTAAAAGTTTCAAATTTTACTCAAATTTCAATCACTCAAACAAACAAACAATCTAATAAATTTTTTTAACATTCCAAAATTTGGGATGTTACAAACCTACCACACTTAAATGAATCTCGTCCTCGAGATTCGAAGAGGCTAGAAAGAAAGGTTAGGGTTTGGGGGTCTTCTAACAAATCCAACCTCCGGCAAAGTGGGATGCTACCACACTTAAAATAAAGATTACTGGTCCCTCAAAATGTTTAACGATCCTCTGGGGTTTTTGGCAACTGACTTCTTACAGTCTTCATACTAAATTCTTTGGTGATGCTCTCCTGTTATATTCATAACGTTTCCATTAAAACGAGGGTCCTTCTGTTGATATAAGCTTCTTCCTTTACTGGGTACTCTTAACTGACAGTCTCGTGATCAACTCTAATTAACCTATCGATGATTCTAATGGTGGTCTACCATTTGTGGTTATCCTGTAGAGAGAAAGGTCTTGTCCTCATCCTCATCGTAAAATTTCCTACGCGTGACAACAAATGCCATGTACATGGGGCTTTCATCATACCATTCTAAGGCTTAAACAAAAGCTTCAGAGAACGTCGTCTCTCACTATGGGTAAGTCTCTCAGATTTACCATTCCGAATAACAAGAGAACGATAATAGTAAGTCGTCATGGTGGCCAAACCATGTCGCACTGAAATCATTGCCTTGTATAAGGTTTGGTGAGTCTCGTATTCTAACACTTGGACGTCCTCACAAGCATTGCAGAATTTTTTCTTGTCCGCGAACGAAGTTCGGATAATCCATTGGTTCTGCAAGCTAAACAAAACATCTATCGTAACTTCACAACTCTCAGGTTTTCGTATGCTCTTAAGAAAACGTTTGCTGATCCATCATAGTCTCTTCCAAGTTTCTTTCTCCAAAAAGGTAGTACTTGTTCCTTATTAGTCCCGGGGTCTGTGGGTTGCAGACATACTTGGAATTACTACGCCTTTAAATTCCATAGTGTTTCAATCCGTCATGTTCTTGGGGTAACCATCATATAATAATAATCCTCAGACTTATTTTTGGTACACACTCCATTATGTGGGATACTTTCCATTGGTGCGTTTACCATGAAAAGGTATTGGTTCATCCATAAATCATATTCATTTCATAATCAATCCTTTATTACATCCTTAATTTCTTATCAAAAACTCCAATTCAAAAGTACTCTATTACAAATGCTGCCATCCACATTGTTTGGTATGGTCTAGCATTTCTGCCAACATTATTCATTCCTCTCTCTTGGAGGTACTTTAGTTCCACTGGAACTTTCCAATGTGCTCCATGAAATCATCCATCTTTTGCTTCATCATGGTGGTCATGAGCTTCATCTCCATCATCTCCGCATGCACTTCACTCAGGTATTCCTCGGTATGACGAAGTCTTGCTTCAAGTATTTCTCCAATTTGACGTATGGCTTCCATGGCAGCTTCACGAACAACATCAAAGAAGTTTGCTCGTGGTACACGTGAAATGAAAAAGTATTGCCCCATAGTCTTTGGACAAACTCCTTTCACATGGTGGAGGTGTACTTCCATGTACCAAAGTTCCACTCCATTTTCCATGAATGGGTAGCCTTTATAGACTGCATCTCCTTCAAGATGAATGTGCTTCATCATGTCCTTCAGAATTTTCAGGTAATCATGATCACTGGTCACGGTCATGATCGTTTCTGGGCCCTTGAGGAATGACTCATAGAGAGTTGTCATCTGCAGGTGTCAGTAAATAGGTAATCAGAGGAATGTATGTGTTTCCTTGGTAATTGTGGTACATTCCTACTCAGTGGATCCTGTGGTTTTACCGATTACTACCACACTTAAAATGAATTATACTCATGCCTGCATAGACCATATTTTCTCTTATCCTCATAAATGTTCAGAGATCTTTGCTCGGAGAGAAAACAACGTATATAGTTTCAACATAGGCAATCATGAGACAATAAATTCCATTTATTCATGATGTTATTACAATCTCAGGGATTTCTATTACACAAAAATTCACTCCATGATCTCATGAAAAACAAGAGTTCTTCAGATTAAACTAATTGCCACGGTCAAAACTTAACTACTCCTTTTTAGCTTTCTTCCTTTGTGGACAATCGTTAGCAAAATGTCCTGCTTCCTTGCAACGAAAGCAAATGAGTTCTGACCAGTCTCGAGGCGTCTTAGTGTTTGCTTTTGCTTGTTAGGTTTCTGGCTTCCTTCCTGAGCACATGTATTTGTGGTGGCCAAATTCCATACACTTGTAACATCTGACATGACTTAGGTCTATATCTGCAGAGATTTGGCTCTTCCGAGGGTACCTTTTTTTCTTTCTGGACTCCTTTATTTTGGCCAGTTCTTCTATTTCAAGTGGATCAAACTCCACTTTTTCCGTCGGGAAGCTTCCCAGATACTCTTGGCTTCCCTTCGTGCAATCCTGTGAATAATGTCCTTCTTCTCCACATGAGTAGCATGCATTGGAGAAAAATCTGGTCAGACCTTGTCCATCAGGGTCTTCAATATTTTCGTTCATCACCGGCTCTTCTAGAATCTTCTTCCTGAGTGTTTCCTTCATTGTTTCTTTCTGCTGCTGGACAACTTGTTGTACCTTGGGGTAAATTTGACATCGAGCTGGGTAGTGGGTGGTTCTTTCACAAAGGAAACAAGTCACCTGATTACCTGGGCACTCCTCAGTTGGGTGATTTTCTTCACAATGAGTGCATCCATCCTTGTGTTCTTCCTGGTTGTGTCCTATTTCTCCATAGATCTTGCATGCATAAGTCTTCTCCTTTGGATTATCATAGCACTTCTGAATAAGATGGGATCTTAACAAAGTCTTCTTGAATTCGTCCCAGGTTTCTGCTCCACTGAATCCTTGTATGGCATGGTGCATTTTCCACCAGATGGCAGGACTTTCGGTAAAGTATTGAAGAGCGTGTTCCACTTCATACTTCCTTGATTTCAAGTTGCTCCCGAAGTGGTTCTCCATGTTCTGAATCCATATTTCAGCTTCCAGCTAGGTCATTGGTCCAGAGACTACAAGTCGAGCTTCATACTCCATCTGGTAGGGTTGAGGTTTTGGGGATGAGACGGGTAAGAGAGAGGGAGATACACACAATACAAACAATAATTTTCAGAATAGGTTTTAGTTGTGGCCGTCGGAAAACACACACCAATGATGACTCACAAATCATCGTAACTAACATGGGTATATTACAGGGGTTTGGACTTCTAATGGTCATATAAATATTCGAACGTTTTAGGTTCTTCGTATTCTTCGGGTCTTGAGAGTCTTCAATTGGTGTAACTTCAACTCCATGATGAAATCCTCTTTACTTTGAAGTGGGAGTCGGTTGATCCTTCACGTGGTCAAAGGGGAAAGGGTGTTGTCTAACTATTTGAGGTGAGAGAGAACGTTTGATGAAATCAGAAGAGATGAGAAGTAAAAGGTGTTCTTGAAAAATAGAAATTTTGAGAGATCCTTTCCTAAGAAATTTCCAGTTTCTAGGGTCACGTCCTACAGTCAACATGTGCTGTGATACCATTTCTGTAGCGACCTGACTCAAAACGAGTCTAGCCTGTGTGTAGCTGTGCCATCCCTGGATCAGTATGCTGGCACACAGAGTACATCAATGTATATATCAAAGTGCAATCACATGTAAATAGCGTAAAACTGATATATACCTTAAATATCTCAGCGGAAGCAGTCAAGGGAGTGGAGTCCCAATACCGTAACCCTGAATCGTACTCTTACTCGTCGAGGAAAATATGTGCAACATAAGACGTTGCAGCCGTGTAGGTCAGCATATTGAATATGCCGGCAAGTCACATATGAGAGGGTGTAAAATATCATCTACACTATATGCATATATGGCAGGTGTTGTTGTAAGTTTTAGCGTAAAGCAAATTTTCTCCTACAAGAAGAGGGGCTAAAAGCAAAATATTACTACGCAGTTGGTTGTTAATGAGATGGTTCCGCCAACCAGTTCTCATACCCAAGTTATCAATATTACCCACATCAATATTATTATTTGTGTTGAGAATTTCAGATAACTTCAGTTCCTTTGGCTCAAGTTGTCCATGACCATGGACACGATTAATCGATTAGGTTTGAGTATTCTGCAGAGTTTTTCACACGTTCCCCACAAGATTTGATCGCCTCCGTGTATGTCCTCGCACTTCAGGGTGTTTGAAGACCGGATGATCAAAATATGGTCTTTCAACGGGTCCCTCTGAATCCCTGTCGGTGCCCATCGAATCCTACCGTTCTTCTACATCTGCTGGCACGACCTGTCCAGAGTTGCCGCGTTGTCCAACCAAGCCAGAGCCCATAATGACTTGTGGCTATGCACGTAAGCCTTGGGTCTTGAAAATATCCGTCCGTCTCTTTGAGCCTGGGTGAAGCTTTCCGCAAGATGTCATGGCACGTCTCCAGCATCCTGGGTCATCCACTAGTTTCTCCAGGGAGCTGATCAACCGTCCTTCACCCAGAGTCGCATTGCATCATGAGGTCTTGAAAAGTCTTGACTTAACCGGTCTTGGTTATTAAATTATTCTCGCATCACTCATGATAAACTCTCAACCAGAATCCTGTCTACTCAAGCCTAGCAATATGAAATTTGTCTTCCCAGGCCAAGTAAAGGGGTTGTTGTGTGCCTACCACATGATACTACAATATGTAACCATAATTTCCAAGTACCTAGTCAGCATGCAAATTGGGCATAGGATGGTAGAACTATGATAGACTATTCGTCACTCTCCAATGAAATCTATAGAACAAACATATCATTCACATAAGCACTCATACTAGCAATCATTCTAGCAATCAAAACAATAAGAGAGAGCGAATAAGAATCCGAAAGAAACTTCAACTAAGATTAGGGAGTCTTCTACTACATCAAACACTAAATAGTTTTTTTTGTTCTAACTGAAAAATAAAACATTAAATAACAGAGAACTAAGATATAACTTTAACGAAGATAAAATAAAGTATTTTAAATAAAACTATTTTGAAAGTATTTTCAAACGGGATTTGAAACAGTGGAGAAACCAATTGCAAGTTATTAGAGAACTAGAATTGATTTCATGATAACATATAAAAATAAAATCAAAACTTGTTCCAAACCTACTGTTAACTAAAAGAAACAAAACATAATATTTCTGAAATATAAAAGAAAAATAATTTAAAAAACAATTAAGAAAGAAAATTAGTCACAATCTTAAAAGAGGTGAAACAGAAATTGTTTCACAAGAAACAATGAGTTAAAAAGCTCAAACAATTCTAAAATTTTTACCACTTATAAATAAGATCACTACTGATCAGTAATAAAAATAATTAATTAAAAATATATTTTTAAACTCCTAGAATAAGAAAAACAAAGTTTAAACTAAATCTGATCTAATTGAAATTTGAAAATTTGAAACATAGGCAAATAATATGTTTTTGAAAACTACAGAAAAATTGTGATCTACTGGAAAAGAATCAACCACATTGGTGTTGTGGAGCAAAAGTTATGAGGGGCACAAGATTGAAACTCTCTCTGTTTTTGAATTAAAGCTAAAAACAGAGCAAATTAACTAGCACACGAGAGGGGGTATGTGGCGCTCTCTGATTGGTTGGAAGGGTGTTTGTTGCGGGGAAAACTGACAAACGGCCGCTATGTAACCAAGACCTCTTCGGCTAAAATTAAGTGAAGAAAAAGCCGGTGGGTTTTGTTTAAAAGATCGAAGGGGTATCCTTACTCTAATCTATACAGTCGACTAAGATCTAACGGATGAAAACAAGGGGGAGAGCTCACCGTGGTGGTGGTGCTCCTGCGAGGTCGCCGGCGAGGCCGAGGCGGAGCTGGCGATGGGGAGGGGCTTCGGTGGTCTCCGGCGATGCACGAGGGTTGGAGAAGACGGTGGCGGGTCTCCCACGTCGGTTGGAGGCGGCGGAGAGGGGGTTCAGGGGCCGGGGAAGAGCTGCAGGGCACCGGGGAGCTTCGGCTCAAGCCGACACCGGCAAGGGTGGCGGGCAGAGGCGGCACGGCTCGGGCAGGGGAAAGGCGAGGGGACACGGGGCGAGGAGAGGCCGGGGGGGCTTATATAGGGAGCGAGGGGGGGCTCCAGAGGGAAGGAGATCGGAGCGAGGAGGGCAACTCCGGTGAGGGGGTCGGTCGGCTGAGAGAGAAGGAACGGCAGGGCGAGGGGAAAGGAAAGAGGAGGGCGACGACCGGCTCGGGCAGGGGTCGGACGGGTGGGTCCCACGGGTCAGCGAGGGAGAGAGAGGGAGACTGGGTTGGTCGGCCGGCTCGAAGGGAAAGGAGATCCCGAGCCAAGTGGGATCTGGCCCGGTAGGTTATAATGCGCCCGGGGCACTTTGCTTTAAAAAAATATACTGCCCGATTTTGTTTTTTTTAAACATAAAGAAATAAAATAAAAAGGAAATAAAAAAATTACCAAATGTAGGGGTATCATATACCAAAATTTTCAGAAAAAAAATTTCCTACTCGTTTATCATTTTTCCAAGACCAAAATAAATACTTTTTTAAAATGTTTTTTCAGAAAAACCCCTTAGGTTTTATTTTCTTTTTGGCAAGTATTTTCTCCATAAAACTTTGGTTTTTTCTTGTCTCAAATATTTTCAAAAATACCCCTGATTTGGGAGGGTCATTTCCCTCCGCTCTTTCTTGCTTGCAAGAATTATTCTCGGGGTATTTCTTGGGGGAGAAAATATAGAAGCAAGGGCAAATATTTGAAAGAATTCAAATGCAAAACTCCGTTCAAATTCTTTATAGTTGAAGAGGTCATGTCATCTTCTCTCCTTTCTTTTAATTGGATAAATTTGAATTTACCGGAGAAGGGGAAAGTCATTTTATTCCCTCTCATTCAAAAGTTTTTGAAAAGTTTCAAATTTCACTCAAGTTTCAATCACTCAAACAAACAAACAATCTAATAAAAAAAATTTAACATTTCAAAATTTGGGATGTTACATGCATCTACATAGCAAGATCGTCATCCTAAGGATTTTGAAGGGTACAACTACATTACACTGCATGCGAGGATGATCCGTCGGGCTATCAGTGTTATACGATAATAAAATGTAATCACACTGACAGTAAGGTCACCACCGTAATTAAGCTATGCCTGGCATCTCAAATGCCATGTCAACGCTGACAGAAAGGATCTTGAAGGATGCATCTACATAGCAAGAGCATAATAGCAAGGATTTGGAAGGGTACAACTACATTGCATGCAAGAATGATCCATGAGGCTATCATTGTTACACAAGAAGTATTGCATGTAGTTATAGTAAGAGTGAACACCAAGTACAAATTAATCTATGCCTGGCACATCAAATGGCATCCCAACACTGATAGGCATTGCAGGCGGATCGGGGCACGGGGGAGGGCGGGCAGCGGATCGGGGCTAGGGGAGGAGAGGGGGGAGGGGGCTTACTGGGGAGGAAGAGGCCGCCGAAGGTCGCTCGCCGGAATGACCTGCCGCCACCGGCGCCGCGCCCTAGGAACGCCAGCGCTGTGGCGCCGTGAGTGCCTCAGCTCTTCTGACTCCTCTCACTCGCCTCAGCGGCGCTAGTGCGGCTCCGCCGACTCGCCGTGGAGGGCTGGCTGGCTAGGGTTAGTGTTTCAGGTGGGCTGCGATGGGTTGGTGGTGGCTGACGGGGTGGGGGTGGGGGTGGGGGGAGACTTGTGATTTGTGAATCAGAACCACAGGTTTTTTTGGGCCGCGCCGGTTATGGTCACTTAGGTTACCAATGGCGGACCTCCTAAGAATCCGCAATTGGTAACCCGGGTTACTAATGGCGCACGTGGTGTGTGGTGCGCCATTACTAGTTTTGAAAAAAAATTGAAAAAAATTTTGTTAAGTTTGTTTATATCAATGGCGCACCTTTCAGGGGTGCGCCATAAACACCGTGATAGCAATGGCGCACCTTCTCCTGGTGCGCCATTACTAACTTTTTATTATTAGTTTTCAATTTTTAGTTGCATGTAATAATTTATGATTTGAGATAAAAGAAAAGGAAAATGCAAATGGAGTGATAAAACTATTGTGCAAAGATTTAGAATTAGATGACATGGTTGAAATCAAGTGACATGAAATAACAGTCATCAAAGATTGAGCTTGCCACTGACACACACACGCGGCCGACACATCGTTATTCGATCTTAGCTATCTTTTCACAATCTTCTTGCCCTTCTTTCTCGCGGTTGAATAATTTAGGCCCAGAACCCCTTGAATTCTTCTCTTGAACGGACGTCCTTTAGGTAGGGTCGTCGTGCTTCTTCTTGTGGTGGGTGGTACTTCATCATTGTCGTCATCTTCCAACTTCAGGTTGCCGTACTTGTCAAAGTCTTGCTCATTGGCGACTCCATCCATTCTGATGATGTTCCTTTTGCCTCTCCTAACGACAACACGACTGGGCTTTGACGGGTCGGTAATGAAGAAGCATTGGTCCACTTGGCAAACCAGTACTCATGGCTCATTTTTCGTGGTCTTGGATTTGGCTTCCTGTATAACCATGGTGGTGAAATACCGGTCTTCTTTTAGGATGCTCTTGGCCCATCTCACACAGAACATCGGGACCTTCTCGCCAGCCTAGCTCAGCTCCCAGATCTCCTCGATCCTTCCGTAGTGTCTGTCCTTGTCGTTACCGGTGTAGGATTCCATCGTTACCCCGGAGTTCTGATAATCGCTCTTCATGTCCTTTTCCTCGGTGTAGAATGTGTAGCCGTTGATATCGTACGCCTCATAGGTCATCAGGTTGTGCTCGGCGCCCTATGAGAAGGCGAATATGAGTTTTCCTTCCGCGGAAGAATCCTCATGTAAAGGGTACGACAGAATCTTTTCCTTGAACTAACGCGTGAAACATGAGTTGTGCTCTTTGATTATATCTCCGTCCGTCCTCCGTTAGCCTTGGTCATTGTATCTATTCTCAATAAAGGTTTTGTCCTCAACCACCGAAGGATCGACCACGTCTATGTGTTGTAGCACGACTAGGTTTGCTCTTTCAAAGTCGGTGAGTCGACCCTTGAAGTCGACATGCATTTCGCGGCGACCCGCGCGGTGACCCAATCCAGCGAGCCTGCCGAGGTGCATGTGGACGGGCAGACCAACGGGGTTCTCGATGCCTAGATAATTCGTGCAGAAGGAGATGCACTATTCGGTCAGAAAGCCCTTGGCTATGCTTCCATCTGGACGTGCCCTGTTGCGAACGTATCCTTTAATGACACCATTCATCCTTTCCAACGACATCATGTTGTGCAGGAACGTCGGCCCGAGTTGGATGATATACTCCATGATATGTTCCAGCAGATGCACCATAACATCGAAGAATGCGGGAGGGAAGTACATCTCAAGCTCGCATAGTATCACCACGATCTCTTCCAGTACCCTTCTGAGTTGCCTCACGCCAACCGACTTCCGAGAATGACGTCGAAAAAGTTGCATGGGCCAAATAGCGTTTCACGGACGTGCGCGTCCATGATCCCACGGATTGCAACTGGAAGTATCTGCGTCATCTGCACGTCACAGTCGTGAGACTTCATCCCTCTGAACTTCTTCTTCACTGAGTATATGTATCTGCTTATCTTCCCCGCCTAACCGTAAGGAAGTTCTACTCCTAGGCGGGAGGGCAGTCATATTCGATCTTCTTGGCCTCTTTGCCTTTACGACGACTTTCCTTGTACTTCGCGTCATCATCATCATCACCATTAGGCCGTTTTGCGTGAAGCTCGTCCCTGATGCCGATTGATTGCAAGTCTGCCCTTGCTTTCGGCCCATCTTTGGTCCTCTCTGGCATGTTGAGCAGGGTACCAAGCATACTCTCGCACACGTTCTTCGTGATATGCATGCAATCAAGGCTGTGAGGCACACGGAGGACCTTCCAGTACGACAAGTCCCACAAAACAGACCTCGTTTTCCATACCTTAAGCAGCGGCTCGCGCCACTTTTGATTCTTTCCCAACGGTGTACATTCTTTCCAATTTTTCAACAGCTCGTCTATTCCCTCGCCGCTCCTCGTACGTGGGGGTCTTCGGGGTTCAGTTTCACCATCGAACAAATCCTTGCGTTTTCTTCACGCGTCATCGTCGCAAAGCCACCTTCGATGTCCCATGATCACGGTTTTCGAAGACCCGGGATCTCTATTTAGCTGGCGATACATTGTGGCATCCATGCACCTCACGCATGCACAAAATCCGTGGACCACCTGCCCCGCGACATATCCATAACCGAGATAGTCGTGCACCGTCGTGAGCAGTGTGGCTCTCATATGGAAATATTGTTTCTCTGTGGCGTCCCACGTATTGGCTGGCATTTTCCATAGCGTGTCTAGCTCCTCTTTTAGCAGCTCCAGATACAGATTGATGTCGTTCCCTGCTTGTTTCGTCCCTTCAATTAGCATACTCATGTGAATGTACTTCCTCTTCATGCATATCCAGGGGGAAGGTTGTACATCCACACAAACACAGGCCAGGTGCTATGTGTGCTTCTCTGGCTGCCAAACGGATTGACTCCATCGGTGCTGGCGCCCAGCATGATCTTCCTTGGATCGTCCCAAAATTCTGGGTGTTCGAAGTTCAACGCTTGCCACTGGCTCGCATCCTTAGGGTGACTGAGCATCTTGTCTTTTTTATTTATCTCCATATCATTTCCGTCATCTTCTTGCTTCTTCTCCTCCCTATCCGTGTGCCAACGCAGGAGCTCTGCTTGCTTAGGGTCCGTGAAATACTGCTGCAGATGAGGAGTGATCGGAAAGTACCACACCACTTTTCGAGGAGCTTTCTTCCTCTTCTTGTATCGAGTGACGCCGCACACCGGACATATGGTATACTCCGCGTGCTCGTCCTGATAAATGATGCAGTCGTTCATGCACACATGGTATTTCATGTGCGGTAAATCCAGAGGAAACACGATTTTTTTCACATCCTTGAAACTGGTCGGGCAATTGTTCCCCTTGGGAAGACGTTTGTGCTAGAATGACATGTTCTCGTCGAAGCATGCGTCGCTCATTTTGTGTTTTACCTTCTTCTCCAGAGCCATGAGCGTTACTTTCAGGAGGGTATCCTCGGGCATGCATCCTTCATTCAATGGAGTAACAGCTTCTATCTCCAGTTGATCCAGATTGGCTTCCTCTCGGGCGGCAGCTCTTGCGTTACCCATCTGCTTGAGAAGCAGCTCTTGAATATGAGGGTCCTGCACCCAGCCCATCGATGGTCCATCGTCGTCTGCTCCAGCATCTTCATGTTCTTTATCATGCCCTCCGTCTTGATCTTCCTCATCATCATGTCCGGCATCTTCTACATGATGACTGTGTCGTGCTTCTACTTTGTGATCATGTCCTGGAGATTCTTCGTCTTCTCACCCGCCCTCGCCGCTATTGTCTTGCTACCCTTCCTTATTTCTTGCCTGACCCCCATGGACGACTTCATAATCATCTTCATCACCTTGCCACCGATAGCCATCCATGAAACCACGCACGAGCAGGTGGTCCCGCACCTGTCTGGAATCCGGGTCCATAAGGCTCTTCGGCTTGCATCTTCGACACAGACATCTTATCTCCGTCTCGTTCTTTTGAAGCATCTCGGCCTTAGCGGAGCTAAAAAACGTATTCACGATTCCTTTGGTCATCGTGCGGACCATGGTCGCCTACGGGGTAGAGCAAAACGATATTTTAGAACCAAAAAAAGATTTGGCATGACTTTGCCTAAAAATAGGACCAAAAAGAATGCATAGTGCCAAATTCTTGCCGAAACGGAAATGAATCAACATTCCGGCAAAGTATTGGCAACTATCGCATTTCAAATATCGGTACCTGCAAACACAAACATATGCGACACCACAAACATACGTAGATCTAGGCCATAAAAAGTGTGTACGTTGGAGGGAGAAAAAAGTAGATCTAGAACATAAAGAAAGCTTTCGCCTTACTTACCTATCAAAAAAAGGAAATTTAACCACTTAATTTGGGTGAATCTATGGTGCAAATGACGTGAGGAGGAGGAGCCAGCCGAGACCAAGCTTGGTATAGGTGGAGAGATGAAGTGGGGAAAGTGAGTGTGGTAGGTGGCTGTCAAAAATATCTAGCTGCTCTGAGGTTACCAATGGCGCACCTCCTAAGAATGCGCCATTGGTAACCAGGGTTACTAATGGCGCACCTGGTGTGTGGTGCGCCATTACTAGTTTTGGAAAAAAAATTGAAAAAAATTTGTTAGTAGTGGTGCACCGTGGGTGTGGTGCGCCATTACTAGTTAAAACTAGTAATGGCGCACTTTCCCCTGGTGCGCCCCTGCTAAGTCTGGGAAGGGTGTGGGGCGAGGACAAAACTAGTAATGGCGCACCACCCACCAGGTGCGCCGTTAGTAATATGGCCATTAATGGCGCACCTATATCTGGTGCGCCACTCCTATATAACAGTGGCGCACCACATACATGGTGCGCCATTAATGTCCATATTAGCTATAGCTGTTTTTGTAGCAGTGCAATGCTTTGTGATCTTGATATGATTGTCATCTTTGGCAAATTTCGATGCGTAGCCATCATGGAATCTGACAAATCCAAAGTCTTCAAAAGCTTTAGGAGAGGAGACTTCTACATTGTTGATTTCTCTACATGTCCATAGATGTCCACATGTTTACTTGCAAAAGCCTCAAAGGGCTGGCTATGGCATCGATGACTTTGTCATGGAGGAGTGAGGAATATGCACACACTGGCAAAGAAGAAGTATGTCATTGGCTTCGAAAGTGTCAAATTCCTCAAGGATCACCTTTGCGGGGCTTGTGAGTCTGGAAATAAGACCAGATCCAAGCATCGCTCGAAGACTATCATGACCGCCACTAGTCCTTTTGAATTACTTCACATGGACTTATTTGGACGTACTCATTATGCTACACTAACCAATGCGGTATCCCTATATGGCTTTGTCATTGTGGACGGCTATTCTCGTTATACTTGGGGTGCATATTATTCTTTACAAAACTAACGTGCAGGAAATCTTCAACCAATTTTCCTCAAGGGCCTTGACGAACTTCGATGTCAAGAGCAAGCATATCAGGAGTTACAATGGGAGAGAGTTCAAGAACACTGGTCTTGCTTTCTATCTTGATGAACTTGGTATTACTCATGAGTTTTCTGCCCCTTATACCCCTCAACAGAATGTCATTGTGGAGCGCAAGAACAACACTCTGGTTGAAATGGCATGGACCATGCTTGAAGAATATCAGACTCATCATTGCTTCTAGCCCGAGACAACCAATACTGCCTGCTACATCATGAACAGGGTATATCTTCACAAATTCCTAATGCAGTCTTCATACAAACTCCTCACTAACAACAAACCCCATGTAACTTATTTCGAAGTCTTTGGTGCAACATCCTGGATTACAGACCCTCACCATAGCACAAGAAGGCTTTATGCTTGGTTACGGAAAGGACTCGCACACCTACATAGTCTCCAACAACTACCACAACAAGGTTGTTGAAACTGTAGATGTGTGATTCAATGAAACTAATGGCTCACAAAGAGAGCACTTGCCTCCTTTTCTAGATGAAATGCCTAGTGACGAATCTATTAAGCTCAAGGATATTGAAGATATAATTCCTACTGAAGAACATCCGCCTGCTAAAGAAGTCATCCCAAACAACAAAGAAACTCGGGCTGGTGCACCTGAGAAAATTGCTCCTGATCAAGTTCCTCAACCCGATAAAAGTATACAACCCGCACATCCAAGGATTTCAAATGAAGTGCAAATTTAAAAAATCCTCGATGACATCAATGCGCCAGGTCCCCTCACACGCTCAAAAGCTTCACAATTGATTAACTTTTGTTGCCATTCTTCCTTCGTGTCTGTCACAGAGCCCTCAAAAGTTGATGAAGGCTTCATTGAACCTGAGTGGATTCAACGATGCAAGAAGAACTTCATACATTCAGTCTTAACAATGTGTGGGAAGTCATCAAGTGGCGTGATCCTCGCAAGCACAATGTCATTGGTACCAAATGGATCTACCGAAACAACCAATACAAAGATGGTCAGGTAGTGACGAACAAGGCACGACTTGTAGCCAAAGGCTACACACATGTTGAAGGAATTGTCTTTGATAAAACTTTTTCACCTGCACCTAGACTTGAAGCTATTTGTATATTTCTTGCTTATGCTAACCATCACAATATCACATTGTATCAAATGGATGTGAAAAGTGCATTCCTCAATGGTAATCTCAAGGAAGAAGTATATGTTGCTCAGCCCCCAGGTTTCGAAGACCCAAATCATCGTCACAAAGTTTTCAGACTAAACAAGACCCTCTATGGCCTCAACCAAGCCCCTCGGGCGTGGTATGACACATTGAAGGAATTCCTAGTGAAGAAAGGCTTCAAACCCGTTCACTCGACCCAACTCTTTTCACAAAATGTTATGACAATGAACTATTTGTGTGCCAAATATATGTGTACGATATTATCTTTGGTTGTACTAATAAACGTTACAATGATGAATTTTCCTACATGATGGATGAATAATACCAAATGTCAATGATGGGGGAGCTGAAATTCTTCCTAGGGCTTCAAATTCTTGAACAACACAACTACATCTTCATTTCTCAAGAGAAATAAATCAAGGATGTACTAAATAAATTCAGCATGCATGAATGCAAATGCATCGAAATTCCCATGCCTACCAACGGCCACCTGTGCACTAACGAAAATGGTAAAGATTTCGATCAAGAGGTATATCGCTCTATGATTGGATCTTTACTGTACGTATGTGCATCTAGGCTAGATATTATGCTTAGTGTTTGCATGTGTGCCCATTTCCAAACAACACGGAAGGAATCACACCATAAGTTTGTGAAGCATATTCTTCGATGTATAGCTCACACACCAAAGCTTGGATTATGGTATCCCAAGGGCTCAAATATTTATCTCGTTGGATATTCTCACTCCGACTATGCTGGTGACCGTGTGGATCGCAAGTCAATATCATGCACTTGCCATTTCCTCACACGATCCTTAGTCTGTTGGTCCTTAAAGAAGCAGAACTGCTTGTCACTTTCCACTGCCGAAGCTGAATACATTATTGTTGGTTCCAGTTGTTCTCAACTTCTGTGGATGAAGCAAACCCTCGAGGACTAAGTAATCAACATGAAGAATGTTCCAATCTACTGCGACAATGAGAGTGCAATGAAGATTGCATACAACCCAGTACAACACTTGAAGACCAAGCACATCAAGATTCGTGATCATTTTCTTCATGATCATGTACTCAAGGGCAACATCTTCATTGACCATGTGAACACTGAAGGACAACTAGCATATATCTTCACTAAGCCCTTGTATGAAAAGAGATTTTGCAAGTTTTGGTGTGAGATAAATATTTTAGAATGTTCAAATGTTCTCTGAAAGGACACACATCCTAACACTTAGACAAAATTGATGACTTAGATGCGCAACACACGAAGTAACATTTTTCTCCATCTATGAAGAATAACAGTCTAACTATGAAGAAATTAATAAAGACTTTGATTCTCAGGACCCTACGACAATTGTGCACGGTGCGTGAAATCATCATTCTTATACAGTGGGTCACGCCACCAAACCAATTTGAACTTATTCAAGTCAAAATAGTTCAAAGTTGATATTTTTGCAAATTCTTCAAATCTTTAATTTCTTCAGATTTTCAAATTCCCCAAATTTGCGAAGTCCTCAAAAATTTCAAATTTTTCAAACTTCACAAAATGTGTTCTTCATTGACTATATACTTATTTGTGAGCTTTCAAAGTCCTCAACAACATTCACTTATAGCGAAGTCTTCAAGTTGTAATGTTGTTCTAAGTGAATGTGATCAGACCCTTCCCCCTCTTTGGTAAACTCAACCCAGTCTCTTCTTATATTCTTCATATGCATTATGTTTGATTCATTCAAAGTATTCATTGAATCCTTGTCAACTGAAGAATTTGCGAAAAAATTCCTCCAAATTTATTTCTAAATTTTTCAGCCGTTACCGCTCAAACCGCACCCACTACCCATGATTGGATAAGCACGATCTACACGATCTCCACTAACTCCACCGCTTAATAAGTGTAGGCCACCTATCGAGAAGAGAGGAAGGACCAGGGGCAATCAGGTCCAAAAAATTTGGGTCGGACCATTTTCACCTGGGCTATAAATACCCGACTCTCGCCTCTCAATCACTTTTTCCTCCCATTTCCACTTCTCACCGCTCGAAACCAGACCTAGCGCAGCTGCTGGAAATCATCATCGTCGGTGAGGAAGAGCTTCACTACCTCGGCCTCGTCGTCACGTGCTGCACCCTGTGTTTTGTCTTCTTGCTAAGTTAACATATCCCAAAAATTAGGGCCAATTAATTTTTTTGTGAGTGCTTGTCATGCTTGATGTTATTGTTGATTGCTTGTTTTCTCGCTAGTGTTTAAATCACCAATACTCCCTCCTACTCAGACTCATATCCTAGTCCCAACCCTTTGTCCAATGACCATACCATGTGTATAGGACATAAAACTACTTTTACCAAATTTTCTTTTGACCAAAAAGGATTTATTTAAGATAAGCTTTCAAAGACCCCTGAGTTGGGATTTGTACTACAAGTTCTCAAATTAGGGAAGTTGTTTTGCCCCAAATATTTTATTTTGATCCTATTATAAAACAGACTTCCCAAAACCACAAAATATTATTAAAAAAATTATTTTCCTATTTTATTTAAATACCTTCTTCGTAGGCCAAAAATGGTCCTTTAAGAAGGAAAATTATTTTTCTTGCTTTCAGAATAATTGAAAAAATATAGGGAAACTCAGTGGACATATATATTCCACATAAAAGAGTTTTAACACAAGGTCTTGTTCAAAATATTGGACAAAACCCTTCAGAACCCTTTCTGCCTATTTCAAGATTTTGAAATGTTTCTATTATAAATATTCTAAAAAAATTCCAAATAAAATATAGTAAGTCACACATAATATATGTGATGATCTTGCGAAGTTTCATCTGAATCCAAGTTGATTTGGTTACCCAAAATATTCCAATACCCTACCTTTCTAGATCTATATTTGACCAACTCTACATTCCCAAGTCTCTCCAATTGTGCTCAAATTTTGTGGACATGTTCTAATGCTCCAATAATGCATCCACGCCAAGTGGGGCATCAAGGAGATCAGATGAACTTGTCCAAAGACCATCAAAACCACTACTCTTGATTTCTAGAATTGGGAAATTTTACAATGTGAAGTTTCTCCAATTGATCCCAAACTTTTTTGTCATGCTATAATACTCAAATAATGCCACCACAACAAGTGGTGCATTAGTGGGAGTTAATTTGCAGGGGTTTATCTTCTGAAAAACATTTCAGCCATTTCTAGGGTTTTTCAAGTCTACATTGGAAATATTCTCAAACAAATCTCAAAATTGGTGGACAAGCTTATTTATTACCACTATTTGAACCTATTAAGTTTCATGGTAATCAAAGAACTTTAGCTAGCCCAAACATGTATCAAACAGCTTTTGCTCACTTACCAAACTTGATGCTTTGTCCCCTTCCACTATTCTCCTTGAGCTCCAATTTTTATCACAACCCCTCCTGGTTCCCCTTTACCTCTTGTAAGCTTTGCATTGGTGTCGCACAATTTTTTGGTGGTGAAACCATAGGATTCCTTCCCTTGACAGCAAGAAACCACCCCTCTCTAAACCTTCCCCCTTCCCTAGACAACACCCAGAGCATCCAAGGCCCATTCCCAATTGATTATGACCTCTTGTGGTAGCTAGACGCAAGTGGGAACGTCAGAGCACGTCAAAAGTCTGGGCATGCCGGCCAAAGTTGCGCTCTCGAGCACGCTGACGTTGTCTAGAAAGCTGACCTCTCGACCCTGACCACCTCGAGCCCCTCCCCCTCGCCTGGAAGATGCCCTCGGTGTTTGGGACACGCAAAGCTCCTGCCCCCTTCTCTCTCTCTCTCTGGTGACCTCCCTCACACGCGCACCGTGAGATCCCGAGCGCCCCAACGGGTGCATTCTCGTGTGCGTGCCTTTAGTAATCCCTCACTCCAAATCTTCCCTAGTGTGGGCATAGACCACACCCACGGGGCTCGCAGATACACCCCGAGCACCCCTCGTGGACCCTAGCCCCAACTGCGTCGTGGCCGTGGACACTGTCCACGGTGACCTCACCACAATGGCTATTTAACATTCCCCGAGTTGTTCTCTTGTCCCCCTTATCTTCCCCTCCCTCTAGTAAACCTCCCTGACAAGCATGTTCGCTTACCCATGGCATCCCTCCTCCCCAATGACCGAAGCCTCCTCGGCGGCCTGGGGCAAAATTTGCATAGCGGCGCACTCCTCCCTACCCCGTGTAAACTCCGAAGGCTTCTGCTACCTAATCTGAAGCCTATGGTGCCTCCTGTTCGCTCCAAGGATGCACTGAGCTCAAGCCCAGCGGTCGCCGGTGGCTCCCTCTCTGCCATTTCGAGCCGCGGATGTTGCAGCCCCTCACCGCGAGCTTGCCCTGGATGCAGGGACACGGAGTGGCCTCTCGAGCTCGACCGTGTGGGGGGCCTCTCAGGAGACGGCCGATGGAGTGAGTGATGGCGCATGCTCAACTTCCCGTCCCTCCCCTCTGCGTGAGCTGGAGGAGGGAGATGAACCTGCCTAGTCGGCCCCGCATGTCAGCTGGCCAGTGAGGCTAACTAATGGGCCGCGCCACTTAAGCTGAAACAGGCTCGTCCGGGAGACGCTTCTACTCAGGGGAATACACGCTTCCCCAAGTGCGCTGTCGATGTCACTTCCCTCCTCCGCCTAGTTGCACCACTCGGCCGACCCACTTTCTATTTGATGTCGTGGGTGCATAATAGCCGACTAGTGTAACTCCTTTCACTTTTTTTCTTCATAGACTATAATTTCATAAATAATTCATTTCAACTCCAAATTTGGTGATTCAAATTTCTTGGAGTGCATTACACATTTTTGCAAGAATATTTTTATGTGTGCATTACACATTTTTCCAAGAATATTTTGTGTAGAGATCAAATTCAAATTTGAATGTCATGTATTTAAACCCCACGTTGCAAAATTTCTAGAGATCTCGAATCAACTCCAAATGGACTGATTCCAATTTACGGGTGCTCTAAATATCATACCCTATTTTTCTACCCTTAGTCAAAAAAATTCTCTGGGATTGTTTCTTATAGGACACATGAATATCCCCTCTTCCCACTATTTCCTTATTAGAAAAATCATAGGGAAATCATACCAACTCCAAATCAAGTGAAACCACTTCCTAAATTCTTATAAAATAATCCCCTAAGTTATAGACACATCCACTCATTTTTATAAAAATGTTTTCTCTAGACATCTTAGGGGATCATCAATACCTCCTTTTTGAACCATTCAAGATTCTATGGTTATCTAGATACTTTAGAAGAACTTTAGGTATTTTTCTTATGACTAGAGATGTCCAAGGAAAATAAAGTCCTATTTATAGTGTAACTTTGTTTTCTGCTTGTTGTGTGGCTTATCGTGGTTGTATCCGGTGATAGTTGATGAAGTAGAAGAAGTGCTCGGAGTTGGACGAGAAGCATGATAATACCTCAAAGACTTTGCTAAACCAGGCAAGGAGCCCTTTGACCATGTCTATGAAACCATTTATTTTGCATGCCATATAGCACTATGTTCTATTGCATTTGAGTCATGATTAGTCCGTGATCACCTTGATGGGTTGTATTCGAGAAACCCTCGCTAATACTTGCAGTTGAGCATTACCCTACCACCTATGAGGGTTATGTGGGTGGGAAGTAGTTACGTTGCTAGTAGTTGCTATGAAAATGGGATGGGACTACGCGTAGTGACGATGAAAAAATGATATGAAGCGATTTCCAAAACCATACCGGGTGGCACTAATGCCCGAGGATGGTGTTGAGATGGGTGGCCACTTAGGAAAGAAGTGGTGTACTGAGAAAAGTATTGTGTGAGTGGTTTTGTAAAGAAGATAGATTTAAGATTTCTCGATCGTACGAACCTTACATGTGTGACCACAATACCCCTTATGGGAGAGGGCTTTGTCGATTACTTTGGTCGATTGCTAGCAGAGAGTCCGCATTACTAGTGTCGAGGGTTGTGTGGTCACTCTCGAGATGGAGTCGTGTCAGGTAGGGCAATCATGAGCTATTTTCACAGGCACCGGGCACACCGATGGTCCCTTCATGGATGGTATGATCTAGAGCGAGGCTCGTATGATGTACATCATGAGGGATGGGTACCAATCGAGTGGACTTTTTGTTTAGTGTCGCCAAGGGAAAGGCATTGTTTGGGCGCTTACCTCGGTTAAGAGATATACCACGAGTCTTGGATAACACAGAAGCTCTCCGAGTCTTGTGGGTACAGTGTGCAACCTCTCCAATGTGTAAAACTATTTGAATAGGCGTGTCCACGGTCAAGGACAGTTGGGTGGCGCTTCTTAAAATACGTCCAGATGTTTTCTCATAAACCAAGTGTGCATGTGTGAACAAGGTGATGGTTGGAGAAAGATGAAGTTGAGCTAAGTCAGATGACTTGGTATGGGAAACGAACATAGGACGTTCAACCCCTGCTTATGATGATAACTATAACTTGTTCATATGGATATCTACAATAGGTTAGTGCATGCTTTTACAAGATTGATCTTGTCAATGTACTCAAAATTAGCTTTCTGCAAATTACCTACATGGTGCTATACCATGCTATGTTATTGCCTTGCTATAAACATGGGTTGCTTGCGAGTACATTCAATGTACTCAATGGCTTGCCACTGCTTATTTTATTGTCTAATCATGAGAGAAATAGGATATGATGAAGATTATCTCGGTGACGTATGTTTGAGATAGGATGCTTCCTAGTCAGAATGTGTGTAGGGTTAAGGCAGATGGCATGGGTTAACACTATCGATGAAGACTTTTCGCTGCAAATATATGAAGACTTCGGCATAAAGGCCATATCCAAGCTAAACGGTACGTAATGGATGTAAGACCCTTGTTATTCAGTTTTTGTGTGTTCTGTGAGCGTTGATCTCTGGGATCACAATGCTTGTTCCTTCAGTGATCACGACATACGAGTCAGGGTCGTCATAGAGATGGTATCAGAGCCATCCTGACTGTAGGAATCCCTTAGTTTGCTCGGACATTAGTTAGGACAAATATGTTTTTCCAAACCTTTAAAATCATTTACAAAACCCCTATACATTCTCACCTCTCCTAGATTTGCAAAGTGTATGTTTTGCCATAACACTTCCACCCTTATTCCCTTAACTCTCTTCATTTGCTTTTATAAAACTTGCAAACGGTCGCTAGAACCCTTGTACCCCTAACCACTGGGTTCCTTGAAATCTTGGTGGATAACCTAAAAGAAAACGACCTTGCCAAATGATCACGCACGTACTTGGGACACAAAGCTTGGCAACGCGATGATGAAACGACACTAACAAAACCTACCTTCTCGGCAATGAGGACATCAAGACCCAGAAGATGGTTACACCCTCGACACTTTACTAGAGTGACACAACACTGGCCCATGATGATCGCGACATAAGATATGCAAGATCATGATATGCATCGCTAATAGAGCAACCCTGTCCTTGTCGTTGTTGTGTCGACAACCTCCGGTGGATGAGAACCTCAACATTTGGTCCGCCTCACCATAGTGAGAAGGAAAATGATTCTCTTCATCCCCTGACGAAGGCATCAATATTATCAAGCTCTACCATGCCTTGCTAATGACATTGCATAAAGGATCGTCCACTCAGAACACTTGATGCCTTGGAAGACAAGATGATATCGATGAGATTACGAAGACAACAGAAGACCCTGACAAACGGCAACCATGGAGAACCACCTTCGCTGGCCGCTCACCAGATGAGAAGATGCCAAGGACTCTTTCCAGCTCCACCTGAGTAATTCGACAAACAACAATAAGAGACATAGCGACATCTAAAGGAGAACTAGAAGACTGAACGAACTACCGTCTAAGACATAAAGTAAACACGCCTATTGAGTCCGAGAACCCCTTTGGTAGGATAAGTCATGTATCCCCTATGCGAAGTCAAGTGTGTATGATGGTTCGAATGGAACCATATTGTGCGTTGCTTGTATTGCTTCTTTGAGCCTTCAAACAAGTCGTCCTTTTGTCGCACACAATTAGTACGCAACTATATCACCTGCCTCATCTTGATGTTGTGTTTGGCATTTTGGCACTTGTTTGATTGCACTTGCACTCTACCACTGCCTTAGGCACTCCCCTTTGTGCTACTTTTCTCTCTCACCTTTCTTGACAACTCAAGACCAGCAAGACAAGATGCACCAAGGAGCCACCTTGACAGACAACTAGCACAGAAGACCTTGACTACAACATGCTCAACCAGACGCAACCCTGTAGCTTTATGTTCTCCCTCAAGATGGGAAACCCCTCCCTATACCAACCTAAACCTCACAAGCTACTCCAACTCAAACCTGTGATCACGTGTTTGATACATGGATTTACCAGAGCACCCCTGAGCTCCGATAAGCCCTGCTTAGCACTGGGTTCACTATTTAGCAAGTGATGACAGTGAACAAGTATCCTTCAGCCTTAAGCTAGCACTAGAACCTTGATGCCATAGGAAGGATCGTTCCAAGGATATATGAATGGAAGACAATAATTTGAGGTGACTACAATACATGTCCTCAGGATGTAGCTAACCTCTTTGGTGGATTACGGGGACTTTCTTGGTGGTAGGTAACTTGGTGGAACAAGTTGATAAAGTAGCATACCTACATATTCATGGAGTAAAGTTGGGTTTAGTAGAACAATTATGATCACAAGCTGAAATTCTTGGTTGTATGATTACTTTATTCTGATGAGGTCATGAATTGATGATGTTACAATATTGACTTGGAGTGACAAGTAGAATCTCGTTGGACATGAGTTTTGGATTTAAATAGTTAATCTTAATAGAGTGTCGATGATGAATGAGGTAAGATGGTTCAAAGTAAATTGGATTTATGTCGATAATGTTGACCATTGTACCATGCTTCGTGTTGGATGACAAGGTAGAAGTAACTCGATGATGTTAGGACTAATTTAAGAATCTATGTGTTGGGGATATTACCTGCGGATAACCCGCCCTTAGTCGACGGACTCATCAAAGGGCGACTTACCATTCAATGCATGTATCGTGGCCCAGAAGCTGGATGGCGGTTCAAGAGGTCGTGCGGATGGTAGATTACCAAGGGAGTTCCCAATCGTGGAGAGCACGACGACTTTGAGATATGGAAAGCCACAAGGAGCAGCATGACAGGACATTGTAAACCCTAGGGCCTCGACGTGCATATAAAGGAGATTCCCGGGGAAAGGTCAGGTGACTTAGAGAGAATCGAGAGCTAGGTCAGGCTTGTTACGCCCTCCTTGTAATCAAAATCACCATTAATCCACACAAAGTATGACGTAGGCTTTTACCTCCTCGCGAGGGGCCGAACCCCGGGTAAATCTGAGTCTCGCTTTCGCTCACCCCCTTCGAGTCGCCACCAAGGTGCGATGGCTCAATCTTGAAGTCCTTTAATGAGGACATCTGCCGTGACAAAACCACGACAGTTGGCGCCCACCATGGGGCTAGCGCACGGTGGAGTTGAGTTCTCGAAGGGAGCCCTACCAGGGGTAGAAAGCTATGCGGTCGGCATAATGACAAAGTGCCGCCGCGGGAGGTACTACATCGACAACTCGTTGTGGGAGCCGGAAGCCTATTCAGTCGAATTTGGGTACCGAGTCCCCTTCGGCAAAATCAACGTCTTCATCGGCATGATTGGGACGCGTGTGCCTGATTCGGACACCTCCACCGACATTGTCGAGCCGGTTAGGTACGTCCTCCCAATCACACGGCGGGACAAGAGTCTCCACGCTTTCTTCAGTTTTACACAGGGAAACGACGTACAAGACGAAGCGGCGGTCCAGGAGATCACCCCAGTCAATTCAGACGGCGAGTCATCCATGGGTGAGACAGATTCAATCCACCCTCTCCAGGAAGGACAACTTATGACAACCACCATCACGTCCGAGAATCAGGAGTCTATCAACGCCGAGCTAGCAAAGCTGTGGGAGGCGATGGCCAAGGCGCTGCGGGACATGGAAGCAGAACCCGCCAGGGTGGAGACGCAGCAAGCCGCAATCGCAGTAGGGACGGAGCGGTTAAATACCGAAGGCTGGCGACTCGAGAGACAGCAGCACGCGTCCGAATCCGTTCACCAATGGAGGCACCACGGACGTATCCCGGCCGACTTACATCCAATGGCCTTTTCAACTCCCCAGGCACCCCCAGGGCGGGTCCTGAACGACCTTTACAATCTGTCCCAAGGGAAGGTCCAGTTCCACCACCCAATCCACCGCCGCCTCAACGAATGGATGCCCATGCGACTCGGTTCCAGACGCCACGGGGTCACTTCTCGAATACCGTGGACAATGTGCTGGCGGCAACCCGCCACTTGGAGTCCGTGCCGATTTACGGAAACTCCCCGGCCGAGGTAGAGGCCAGAAACGCCATCGAGATGCTAAAGACGGCTGTGGTCCAGCATGCGCAGTACTCTCATAGCCTCGATTGACTGCACTCCATGCCTCAGGCGAGCCACACCAGGATTCGTCATGAGGACTTACCCGCGGTAACCAGCGGGCCGCGGCGATTCCCTCAACCTAACCCGCGCGGGATGCCCGATAAGCGAGCTCAAGATATCGTGGACGCGGCACGAGCTACGCGTCAGATAGAGACAGCGGCCACGGCGGGTCAGGTCTACCCGGCTTACATGTCATCACGTCCCGCGCCCCTGAACATCGGAGGCAAGCACATCGGTGTATCATGTCTTGTGCCAGTTCTGCGCAACGAGCGAATGCCAGAGGACTTCAAAGGGCACCTGAAGGTCCCCAATTACTCACCGGATCTCGAATCAGGGTCATGGATCGAGAGTTACGAACCCGTGACGGACATGCTCGACGTAAATGAAGCGGTTTGTGCTAAGTACTTCACTATGATGCTCGAAGGGACGACACGTGCGTGGTTGAAAAAATTGCCGCCCAACTCCATCAAGACATGGGCGGAGCTAAAAGAGCGCTTTATCAAGAATTTCAGAGGGACTTGCAAACGCCCGATTACCATCGTCGACCTATAGCACTGCGTTCAGCGGCCGGATGAGTCGGCCCACCATTTGACCCGGCGAGTCGCAGAAGTTATTCATTCATGAGAAGGCATCTCGGCAGCTCAGGCGGTGTTGATCCTGGAGAATAACTGGCATTACGAACCTCTGGTACTGAAGCTAGGGCGACTTAAGCGGAAAGTACAGGACATGGGCAAATTAATGGATACCCTTACTAGGTATGCTGAGTCGGACGACACCAAGGATCCCGGGGAGGACGACGACAAAGTTATTACTGCCAGGAAGGGTGAATTACACAAGGGCCATTGTCAGTTTCAGGGCCGGGGCAACCACCACTCCGGTGGGAACGACAAAAAGAGACAACAGGAAGGTCCTACGGAATTTGTCGCTAATGCTAATACCGGCAACAGAATCCCGCGCTAGAAGAAGCGGGGCTTTAGTGGGAAGAAACCGCGCAATTATCACGAAATGCTCAAAGGCCCTTGTCCGCAGCATGCCACGGCAGAGGGACCGACGACTCACTCTTGGGAGGATTGTTATGTGATGCAGGAATTCTGGGCCAAGGCTCTCAGAACAGGTCAAGGTGGTGAACAGGGCCAGCGACAGGAACAACCCGGTGCATCCAGGTCACGCCAGGTCCTGTTCGGTGGTTTTCGTACCCTGGGACCACAGGGCGGGTCACAGCCCAACACTGGGCAGTACCAAGTTCACAATCAGCAACACCACCCGCCGGGAGTGTTCCAGCAACCCCCCCCCCACAAGGGGATCCTCGCGACAGGAAGATTGTGGCGGGTTTCAAAATAACCCCAAACAATTGAACAGCGGGCAGTATCACGTGTTCACCACCAGCTCCTGCAAGCGGGATCATAAGGTGAAGCATAGAACCTTCAGCATAACTGAGCCGGCACTCCCTCGACACCTTCACTCATCGAAACAGCCCATAACCTGGAGCAGGGAAGACCATCCCCTGCGAGTGGACAACCCTGGCGACTTGGCTTTCGTTGTGCCTCCCCAAGTCGGAGGGTACACTCTTTCCAAGGTCCACATGGATGGAGGCAGCAGCATGAACATCTTATACATTGATACTTTCAGACGGATGAACCTCTTGGAGAAAGACCTGATGCCATCATCCACAGTCTTCCACGGCATCGTCCCCGGTAAGTCGGCGTATCCCATTCGACAGATTAAACTTAACGTGGCTTTTGGCACGGAGTCAAATTACAGGAGCGAGTCTGTCCTGTTCGAAGTGGTCAAAATCAAGAGCCCCTATCATGCGTTGTTTGGACGGCCGGCGTACGCCAGATTCATGGCCCGCCCATGCTACGCCTATCTCAAACTCAAGATGCCCGGCCCTAAGGGTCCTATTACCATCAGCGGAGATAGGAAGATAGCTCAAGAATGTGAAGAAGGAGACGCAGCTTACGCCGAGTGGGCCTGCGCGGCTGAGGAGCTAAAATTTCACAAAGCCATTGTTGACCCGGAAGACATGACGCCGCTCAAGAGGCCAACCATCGATTCTGAGCCGCTCCTCAAGTCTAAACCGACGGACGACACCAAGTTTATAGACTTTACACCTGGCGACTCCACCAAGCAGTTCACTATTGGGGCGGGTCTCGACCCCAAATAGGAAAGCGCGCCCATCGAATTCATCCGTGAGAATCGGGACATCTTTGCATGGAAACCTTCTGACATGCTAGGTGTACTGAGAGAATTCGCTGGGCACCATCTTCATACTGACCCTAAAGTTAAGCTAGTTCAATAGTACCTTCGCAGGTTCAATGAAGAGCGTCGTAAGGCGGTCGGAGAGGAAGTAGCCCGGTTTCTGGCCGCCGGGTTTATCATCGAGGTTTTCCATCCTGAATGGCTGGCTTACCCGGTCCTGGCGCTAAAAAAGAATGGCACTTTCCGCATGTGCATGGACAACACTGACTTCAACACAGCATGTCTGAAGGATCCCTTCGCCCTTCCCCGCATTGATCAAATTATTGACTCGACAGCGGGTTGTGAACGTATGTGTTTCTTGGACGCTTATTCGGGATACCATCAGATCAAGATGGCGGTGGCAGATCAGGAGAAGACATTCTTCATAACCCCATCCGGAGCCTTCTGTCCCGTGTCTATGCCGTTTGGGCTCAAGAGTGCGGGGGCGACTTATCAGCGTTGCATCCAAAATTGGTTGCACAACCAGATAGGCCGTAATGTCCACACTTATGTGGATGACATCGTGGTCAGGTCTCACCGAAAGGAGTCGCTCTTGGAGGATCTCAAGATATCCTTTGACTACCTGCGCGTTTACCAGATGAGGCTAAACCACACCAAGTGTGTTTTTGGTGTCCCCGCGGGGAAGTTATTAGGGTTCTTGGTGTTGGAGCGTGGCATTGAGGCCAACCCGGACAAGATTGCGGCAATTACCTCACTGTGGGAAACCGGCCAACGTTATGCAGTTCCAACGTATGGCAGGTCGAATCGCAGCTCTGAGCCGTTTTATAAGTCGCCTCGGGGAGAAGGCCATCCCTCTCTATCAGTTGCTCAAGAAAACTGATTGTTTCGTATGGACGGATGAAGCTTTTGATGCCTTGAAGCAACAATTAGTTAACCCGCCAGTGTTGGCAGCACAGTGGACAAGGAACCTATGCTCTTGTACATTGCAGCCAATTCCAAAGCAGTCAGCATGGCAGTACTTGTCGAGCGGAATGAAGAAGGAAAGGAGTATCTGGTCCAGCGACCAGTGTATTTCATCAGCGAGGTCCTCACCCTCTCCAAGCAACGTTACCCACATTGGCATAAGTTGGTTTTTGGGGTGTTTATGGCAAGTCGAAAGCTGAAACACTACTTCCAGGAACACCCGATCATGGTCGTCAGTTCCACCCCCCTTGCCGACATCATACAGAATCGAGAGGCCACTCGACGGATTGCTAAGTGGGCCATCGAGCTCGTATCCTATCATGTGCAATATACGCCTCGGACAACCATCAAATTTCAAGCACTCGTGGATTTCATCAATGATTGGACCGAGTTACAAATCCCGGAGGAGAGGCCCGATCATACTTATTTGACCATCTATTTCGATGGGTCCAGGCAATTGGAAGGCTCGGGGGCTGGTGTGGTGATAACTTCGCCTCAAGGTGACAAGTTTTGCTATGTCCTTCGGCTCATGTTCCCATGTACAAATAATGCACCGGAGTACGAGGACTTCCTCCATGGTTTGCGACTGGCCAAAGAGATGAACCTCACGCGAGTCAGGTGTCTGGGTGATTCAGATCTGGTGGCACAACAGGTTTCTGGCACCTGGGATTCACGAGAGCCTTTATTGGCGGCCTATAGACGAGCTGTGTCAGATGTAGCGGGTCACTTCAATGGTTATCAAGTGGATCACATTGATCGGCAACTTAACGAAGCAGCGGACGCTCTTTCCCGTCTCGGTTCACAACGTATGCCAGTTCCTCCCAATGTCCTTTTGGATGTATTGCATAACCCCTCGGTAAAGCTGCCTTCAGAAGAAGATTTAGCGGTACCGGACCCTGAGTCTCAACTCGTGGCGGCTCTTCACGCTACTCCAGACTGGTTGACCCCTTACATGGCATATCTCACCAGAGGCGAGTTACCTACCGACGAGTTATTAGCTCGCCAAATCGTCCGTCGGTGTAAATCCATGGTCATACACAATGGCGAGTTACAAAAATGAAGCACCTCAGGGGTATTTCAAAGATGCGTATATCCTGAAGAAGGATGTATGATCCTTAATGTGATTCACGCTAGCGATTGCGGTCATGATGCTGGTTCCCGATCCTTGGTTTCTAAGGCCTTCAGACATGGGTTCTATTGGCTGACGGCTCACGCACACGTAGAGGAGATCGTTCGCCGATGTGATGGCTGCCAAAAATTCGGACGTCATCGAGATGCTAAAGACGGCCGTGGTCCAGCACGCGCAGTACTCTCATAGCCTCGATTGACTGCACTCCATGCCTCAGGCGAGCCACACCAGGATTCGTCATGAGGACTTACCCGCGGTAACCAGCGGGCCGCGGCGATTCCCTCAACCTAACCCGCTCGGGATGCCCGATAAGCGAGCTCAAGATATCATGGACGCGGCACGAGCTACGCGTCAGATAGAGACAGCGGCCACGGCGGGTCAGGTCTACCCGGCTTACACGTCATCACGTCCCGCGCCCCTGAACACCGGAGGCAAGCACATCGGTGTATCATGTCTTGCGCCAGTTCTGCGCAACGAGCGAATGCCAGAGGACTTCAAAGGGCCCCTGAAGGTCCCCAATTACTCGCCGGATCTTGAATCAGGGTCATGGATCGAGAGTTACGAACCCGTGATGGACATGCTCGACGTAAATGAAGCAGTTTGTGCTAAGTACTTCACTATGATGCTCGAAGGGACGACACGTGTGTGGTTGAAAAACTTGCCGCCCAACTCCATCAAGACATGGGCGGAGCGAAAAGAGCGCTTTATCAAGAATTTCAGAGGGACTTGCAAACGCCCGATGACCATCGTCGACCTATAGCACTACGTTCAGCGGCCGGATGAGTCGGCCCACCATTTGACCCGGCGAGTCGCAGAAGTTATTCATTCATGAGAAGGCATCTCGGCAGCTCAGGCAGTGTTGATCCTGGAGAATAACTGGCATTACGAACCTCTGGTACTGAAGCTAGGGCGACTTAAGCGGAAAGTACAGGACATGGGCAAATTAATGGATACCCTTACTAGGTATGCTGAGTCGGACGACACCAAGGATCCCGGGGAGGACGACGACAAAGTTATTACTGCCAGGAAGGGTGAATTACACAAGGGCCATTCTCAGTTTCAGGGCCGGGGCAACCACCACTCCGGTGGGAACGGCAAAAGGAGACAACAGGAAGGTCCTACGGAATTTGTCGTTAATACTAATACCGGCAACAGAATCCCGCGCCAGAAGAAGCGGGGCTTTAGTGGGAAGAAACCGCACAATTATCACGAAATGCTCAAAGGCCCTTGTCCGCAGCATGCCATGGCAGAGGGACCGACGACTCACTCTTGGGAGGATTGTTATGTGATGCAGGAATTCTGGGCCAAGGCTCTCAGAACAGGTCAAGGTGGTGAACAGGGCCAGCGACAGGAACAACCCGGTGCATCCAGGTCACGCCAGGTCCTGTTCGGTGGTTTTCGTACCCCGGGACCACAGGGCGGGTCACAGCCCAACACTGGGCAGTACCAAGTTCACAATCAGCAATACCACCCGCCGGGAGTGTTCCAGCAACCCCCCCCCCCCACAAGGGGATCCTCGCGACAGGAAGATCGTGGCGGGTTTCAAAATAACCCCAAACAATTGAACAGCGGGCAGTATCACGTGTTCACCACCAGCTCCTGCAAGCGGGATCATAAGGTGAAGCATAGAACCTTCAGCATAACTGAGCCGGCACTCCCTCGACACCTTCACTTATCGAAACAGCCCATAACCTGGAGCGGGGAAGACCATCCCCTGCGAGTGGACAACCCTGGCGACTTGGCTTTCGTTGTACCTCCCCAAGTCGGAGGGTACACTCTTTCCAAGGTCCACATGGATGGAGGCAGCAGCATGAACATCTTATACATTGATACTTTCAGACGGATGAACCTCTTGGAGAAAGACCTGATGCCATCATCCACAGTCTTCCACGGCATCGTCCCCGGTAAGTCGGCGTATCCCATTCGACAGATTAAACTTAACGTGGCTTTTGGCACGGAGTCAAATTACAGGAGCGAGTCTGTCCTGTTCGAAGTGGTCAAAATCAAGAGCCCCTATCATGCGTTGTTTGGACGGCCGGCGTACACCAGATTCATGGCCCGCCCATGCTACGCCTATCTCAAACTCAAGATGCCCGGCCCTAAGGGTCCTATTACCATCAGCGGAGATAGGAAGATAGCTCAAGAATGTGAAGAAGGAGACGCAGCTTACGCCGAGTGGGCCTGCGCGGGTGAGGAGCTAAAATTTCACCAAGCCATTGTTGACCCGGAAGACATGACGCCGCTCAAGAGGCCAACCATCGATTCTGAGCCGCTCCTCAAGTTTAAACCGACGGACGACACCAAGGTTATAGACTTTACACCTGGCGACTCCACCAAGCAGTTCACTATTGGGGCGGGTCTCGACCCCAAATAGGAAAGCGCGCCCATCGAATTCATCCGTGAGAATCGGGACATCTTTGCATGGAAACCTTCTGACATGCTAGGTGTACTGAGAGAATTCGCTGGGCACCATCTTCATACTGACCCTAAAGTTAAGCTAGTTCGACAGTACCTTCGCAGGTTCAATGAAGAGCGTCGTAAGGCGGTCGGAGAGGAAGTAGCCCGGTTTCTGGCCGCCGGGTTTATCATCGAGGTTTTCCATCCTGAATGGCTGGCTAACCCGGTCCCGGCGCTAAAAAAGAATGGCACTTTCTGCATGTGCATGGACAACACTGACTTCAACACAGCATGTCTGAAGGATCCCTTCGCCCTTCCCCGCATTGATCAAATTATTGACTCGACAGCGGGTTGTGAACGTATGTGTTTCTTGGACGCTTATTCGGGATACCATCAGATCAAGATGGCGGTGGCAGATCAGGAGAAGACATTCTTCATAACCCCATCCGGAGCCTTCTGTCCCGTGTCTATGCCGTTTGGGCTCAAGAGTGCGGGGGCGACTTATCAGCGTTGCATCCAAAATTGGTTGCACAACCAGATAGGCCGTAATGTCCACACTTATGTGGATGACATCGTGGTCAGGTCTCACCGAAAGGAGTCGCTCTTGGAGGATCTCAAGATATCCTTTGACTACCTGCGCGTTTACCAGATGAGGCTAAACCACACCAAGTGTGTTTTTGGTGTCCCCGCGGGGAAGTTATTAGGGTTCTTGGTGTTGCAGCGTGGCATTGAGGCCAACCCGGACAAGATTGCGGCAATTACCTCACTGTGGGAAAGCGGCCAACGTTATGCAGTTCCAACGTATGGCAGGTCGAATCGCAGCTCTGAGCCGTTTTATAAGTCGCCTCGGGGAGAAGGCCATCCCTCTCTATCAGTTGCTCAAGAAACTGATTGTTTCGTATGGACGGACGAAGCTTTTGATGCCTTGAAGCAACAATTAGTTAACCCGCCAGTGTTGGCAGCACAGTGGACAAGGAACCTATGCTCTTGTACATTGCAGCCAATTCCAAAGCAGTCAGCGTGGCAGTACTTGTCGAGCGGAATGAAGAAGGAAAGGAGTATCTGGTCCAGCGACGAGTGTATTTCATCAGCGAGGTCCTCACCCTCTCCAAGCAACGTTACCCACATTGGCATAAGTTGGTTTTTGGGGTGTTTATGGCAAGTCGAAAGCTGAAACACTACTTCCAGGAACACCCGATCATGGTCGTCAGTTCCACCCCCCTTGCCGACATCATACAGAATCGAGAGGCCACTCGACGGATTGCTAAGTGGGCCATCGAGCTCGTATCCTATCATGTGCAATATACGCCTCGGACAACCATCAAATTTCAAGCACTCGTGGATTTCATCAATGATTGGACCGAGTTACAAATCCCGGAGGAGAGGCCCGATCATACTTATTGGACCATCTATTTCGATGGGTCCAGGCAATTGGAAGGCTCGGTGGCTGGTGTGGTGATAACTTCGCCTCAAGGTGACAAGTTTTGCTATGTCCTTCGGCTCATGTTCCCATGTACCAATAATGCACCGGAGTACGAGGACTTTCTCCATGGTTTGCGACTGGCCAAAGAGATGAACTCACGCGAGTCAGGTGTCTGGGTGATTCAGATCTGGTGGCACAACAGGTTTCTGGCACCTGGGATTCACGAGAGCCTTTGATGGCGGCCTATAGACGAGCTGTGTCAGATGTAGCGGGTCACTTCAATGGTTATCAAGTGGATCACATTGATCGGCAACTTAACGAAGCAGCGGACGCTCTTTCCCGTCTCGGTTCACAACGTATGCCAGTTCCTCCCAATGTCTTTTTGGATGTATTGCATAACCCCTCGGTAAAGCTGCCTTCAGAAGAAGATTTAGCGGTACCGGACCCCGAGTCTCAACTCGTGGCGGCTCTTCACGCTACTCCAGACTGGGTGACCCCTTACATGGCATATCTCACCAGAGGCAAGTTACCTACCGACGAGTTATTAGCTCGCCAAATCGTCCGTCGGTGTAAATCCATGGTCATACACAATGGCGAGTTACACAAATGAAGCACCTCAGGGGTATTTCAAAGATGCGTATATCCTGAAGAAGGATGTATGATCCGTAATGAGATTCACGCTAGCGATTGCGGTCATGATGCTGGTTCCCGATCCTTGGTTTCTAAGGCCTTCAGACATGGGTTCTATTGGCTGACGGCTCACGCAGACGTAGAGGAGATCGTTCGCCGATGTGATGGCTGCCAAAAATTCGGACATCAGATGCATGTGCCGGCTTAGGAATTGCGGATGATACCAAGCACTTGGCAATTTGCTGTCTGGGGGCTTGATATGGTTGGCCCTTTAAAAATGTCTTCCACTAAAAATACTCACCTATTGGTGGCGGTAGACAAGTTTACCAAGTAGGTGGAGGCGGAACCTGTTAGCAGCTGTGATGCAGATACGGCCGTCAAATTCTTGAAGAAACTGATTTTCAGATTCAGATATCCTCATAGTACCATTACTGACAATGGTACTAATCTATCCAAAGGTGCAATGCAAGAGTTTTCTTCACGAGAGCATATCCGTCTTGATGTTTCCGTGGTTGCACATCCCCAGTCTAATGGGCAGGCGGAGAGGGCGAATCAGGAAATATTGCGGGGGATTAAACCTCGGCTCATGGTACCTTTGGAACGTACACCTGGATGTTGGGTGGAGGAGTTGCCATCAATAGTATGGAGTATCAGGACAACTCCAAATCACTCCACGAGTTTTACTCCTTTCTTTCTGGTCTACGGAGCAGAGGCGGTGTTACCAAGTGACATCAAACACGATTCCCCATGAGTCGCCGCCTATGTGGAATAGGACAACGAGCTGGCGCGACAAGACTCGTTGGACGCCTTGGAGGAGGAACGTGACTTCGCCGCATAACGATCGGCGATTTACCAACAAGACTTGTGACGTTACCAAAGTCTCCGGGTCAAGAGTTGGAATTTCCAAGAAGGCGACTTGGTGCTCCGTTTGAATCAAGGTCATACTGGTATGCACAAGCTATCACCTCCGTGGGACGGACCGTTTGTCATCAGCAAGAATCTTTGGAACGGCTCATATTACTTGGTGGATCTTCGCCCGGATCGGCCAACTACAGAGGTTGAGACAACTCGCCCGTGGAACATAGCCCGTCTGTGGCCTTAATACACTTAGAGCCATGAGCTCCCTTTTTTACTAGTTTTCAGAAAATTGTAATCCATGAATTATGAAAGCAATAAAGCCGGCGCCCACGAATTTCGGGTTCCTTTGCTGTTTCAGCTTTTGAAAGCATGAGTATTTATTATTCTATAAGTCGTCCAAACATGGACGCTATCAAAGTCAAAGAGCATAAGTCGCCATGCTGCACTTACTTCAAAACTGGGCCTTGATAAAGCCAAAGAAGACCAACGTTGCCACGTCGCACGGTTCAAACATATGTGCCTTATGTGGTTTTGAGAATTAAGCCGACTTACTTGGGGGCTACTAGTTCACAAATCCTGTCGCAGTAGGAGTGTATACGCTTTTGTGATCCTATGCCCGGCTTTTTCCTGAATCATAGGTCACTTGGGGGCTTCCACTCATGAAGTTCAGCCTAAATACCCTCTTGGCTAGCGAAAAATTACCGCATTACAAATGGTTATACTGGACTATGTGTTGAACAAGTCACCACATGGACCTATGTACTCAGGGCGAGTCAATCCGCCATGTTGACCCTAGACTCGCCTTGGTTAAAACATAAAACGTACCGGCCAGAGTCACACATGGGAAATAGAGAAACCATTGGTTCATTGAACCTGCTTCGCGGAAGCTTGACACGCGCCTGATCGGCCGGTCTAAAACAACAAGGCTTTTTGCAAAGGCTTTCTAAGGGTAACACTAGTGTTTTGCAAACTCGTCTTATCCTATCGTAACTCACTGAGTCGATAAAATTTTATTTTCTTGATGGCAAGACCACAAGGTTTCCTAATATCTTTGAGTCGACTTTTGGTTATAACTCGCCCCGACTCATTTTTTAACCACTATTTTCCATAACCCGGGCGGCTGATCTATTTTTTGCCATAATCCAGGGGGCTGGTCTATTATTTGCTAGGCAATCACTGAGTCAGCTTATATTTTTTCCTGACACATAAGGCGAAGACGTGTTTGTCAAATTATGACACTCCCTGGTTCATCAAATATACACGCGATTCACGCATAGATTCAAGGAATAAAAGTGGTTCAGGAAAGGTTCCATCAAAAGGTACTACTGACTGATTGTTGTTCCACAAAATCTAACAAGTTATTACATGGCTCACATGGCCAAAACGGGTGTCATCCCCCAGTGAAGAAAGGATCAGTAGACGAATCAAGCCTCCTCCGAGTCACCTTGCCTTGAGCTCTCTCCGCCTTCGATTTGTAAGTCACCCAGTTTCCAATTACACTTGGATAGGGCCACGAACTCATCTTCATCATCAAAGAAGAGGGATAGGTCCATGTCAAGATCAAAAGGATTCTTGGGTCGACGAGGAACCAAGCTAGCAGTCTGAGGCGTCACCTTCTTTTTCTTCTCGTCATAGGCGGCTTGGTATTTACTCAAATCCAAGATGGCTGCCAGTTGAGTCGCCGAGAAGCGAGATTTTATGATAACTCGGTGGTAGTCCACCTTGGTGAACTCTGACCCGTCATCCTTCAGCTCAGGGTAGCCAGCGGCTATTTCTTCTGGTTTGAGCTCCGGGGCATAGGCTAAACACCGACTCGATGTGTTCAGGACTACTTTCCGGACGACTGATCTTTTCAGTTCCTCTATTTGAGGACGCAATGTGGACAGATAGCCGAGCATGTGCTTGATGGTTCTGACAGGCTCCTTTCTGCCCATCACCGCCTTAATCGTCAGCACACCCCCAGTATATAGCTGCTCGGTGAAAGTATATATAGGCTTTACCTTCAATATGCAGTCGTCTAGAAGATTGGCGGCTCGTGAACCTACAAAGGACACATCAGTATTTGATAGTTTTTTGGGAGACCAGATTATTTCTTCAACACGTAAGGGTTAATGCTTACCAAACATAGCGACAGTCATGTTGGAAATGTGCTTTTTTAAGACGGAAAGCTCTTGCTGGGCGGCTTCCAATTTTTCCTCAGCTTGCTCAGCACGCTTAAGGATGGCGGCTTGGTCAGCTTTGGCTTTCTTCTCCAGTTTTTGATGGTCCGCCCTCATCCTCTCTAGCTCAGCCAGAATCAAGCGGTATTTCCTCTCCGACTCAGATTGTGCATCTTGTTGTTCAGCCAGATTCTTCCTTAAGTCGGCTAAATCCGACTCAGTCTGGGTCATAGACAGCTGCACATAAAATTTGGGGAGACAAGTTTCAACATTATTGCAAGCAATACTCTTGACACTTGGGGGCTAATGTATGATTTTATTCAAAGTCATACCGTATTTGAGACCCGGCTCATCTTTCAAAAGATGACCCGGCCCTTGGGGGCTACAAGCTGAAGATTTTAACTATATCCAAGACCCAGCTCATATTTCAAAAGATGACCCGGCCCTTGGGGGCTACAGGTTGGAGATTTTAACTATATCCAAGACCCGGCTCATGTTTCAAAAGATGACCCGGCCCTTGGGGGCTACAGGTTGGAGATTTTAACTATATCCAAGACCCGACTCATCTTTCAAAAGATGACCCGGCCCTTGGGGGCTACAGGTTGAAGATTTTAACTATATTCAAGACCCGAATCATCTTTCAAAAGATGACCCGGTCCTTGGGGGCTAGAGGTTGGAGATTTTAACTATATTCAAAATCCGACTCATCTTTCAAAAGATGACCCGACCCTTGGGGGCTACAGTTTGAAGATATTAACTATATTCAAGACCCGACACATCTTTCGAAAGATGAGCCGGCCCTTGGAAGGCTAATGGGTGGAAGAGAATACATAAGTAGACGTACCTCATGCTTAACCTTCAGAAGATGAATCAAGCTTTTGTTCATCTCATAATCCCTCTCTAGGTGACATACGAAGCCAGAGCAAAGTTGGTCAAATTCCAGCTTCTCATAATGGGGGAGCTTGAATTTACTGGTCTCTTGATCAGGGGAAGGACGAGATTCCTTGGAGGTATGCTTGGACAATACCGCAACTGGAGGAGTCGAGTAGCCAGCACCGGTGACTATGACATCATCTGGATCTTCAGTCGCCTTGAGAGGGCTTGGCTGGTTAACCTTGTGAGCAGTTTCCTTCAAAATTACGGGCGAGTCATCGTGGACATCGGGAATATCGTCCATAGGAATATCATGAGCCGCCGGTTGCTCCTCATCAATCTCTGGGACAGAGGCGCTCGTGCCTAAGGCTTCAGTTGTTTTAGGAGCAAAAGATAAGTTGCCAGTTTTCCTTCTCTTCGCTTGTGCTGTGATACAAAGGCACCGAGCTTAAAAGCACATATCGTTATCTAGAAGAAATTGGGATTAACAATGGGACTCACCCTTGCACACGAACCATCGACGGGAGAGCTGATATTGCTGAGTCGCCAGATGTAGGGGGAGAAGTCTGGTAGAATAAAGGCTTAAAAGTTAAAGAAGTTGTGAGTCATATTTTACACAAGGAAGGGTATGATAAAACAAAAGTGTACCTCGCTGGTGCGCTTCCGACCAGTTGTCTTCTCAGGCAGTCCGGAGATTAAGTCGCTAGAGTGACTATGGGTTTTTTGCTTGGGGGTATATCGTGCTTTCTTCAAAAGGAAATCAGGGTCCATATAAGCATATGGGTGAGACATGGGCACTTTCCCATAGATCCGCCTCGCTGGTCTAGGAGAAGGAAAAGGTGAGTCGGAAGAAATAGAAATTACCTCGACCGCATCATCTTGGCTCTCATTGTCCTCGCCCTACACATAAAGACGCATGGTATAAGCATGATTCAGAATACACAGGTAATGAGTGAGGGGAAGTCTTACCTCTTAGTGTTCTTCGTCAGCTAGTGACTCGCCGAAAACATATGAATCTTTGGCGACGGCTTTACCTTTGCTTGTTTTCTTCTTCTTCTTTGGTGGCGCCTTGGTAGTCTTTTGGAAGGTCACTTTGGGGCCCCTTCGCCAAAATGGATCACTTTTCTGATGAATAGAAGTGAGTTTCAAACCAAGAGCATTGGTAAGTGTAAAGAAACAAAAGGCGGCTTGGGTTCTTACTGGCGGCACCAGGTTGGAGTGGCAGAAGGCCTTGAGCCCAATCTTGCCACATTCTTCCAAAGGCTCACTGGTTAGCTTCTTGATGATTCCAACAATTTCACTCTCTAAGAGTCTTTTGTGGTGGAAGCACTTCAGATGGTTTACCGTACCATCATATTCATACATTAACCCATCTCGGCGACTCAAGGGAAGAATATTCCACTCCACCAAGCAGCGGAACAGATCAATCCCAATGAGCCCGTTGTTAGTCAAAGGCTTAAACTCGGAGAAAATGGGGATAAAATCTGACTCTTCCTCTTCTTTGAGTTTCTCGGGCAGTTTGAAGTCAATAGGCAGGCGATCTACTCCGAAACCCGGGAGTGGGTTTTCGCCAGGTGGAGAGGTGTCCCGGCAATAAAACCATGACGCGGCCCAGCCCTAGGGATGGCTAGGCAGAAGGACTGATGGAAATCCATGCTTGCAACGTCTTTGAATGTTGACTCCTCCAAGTTCATGGTTGGGGCCATTGGGAAACTCGGTCTGCCGATTCAAATGGAAGAAGTTCCAAATAAAGGAACTATGGGCTCTCTCTGCAAGTATACCTCACAAAAGACCTGGTACTGGCAAAGGTTGCTGATGGAGTTGGGTCCCACGTCTTGAGGATGAAGATTGAGGAAATGCAAGACGTCCCGAAAAAACTTTGACCCGGGCAGTTTAAAACCTCGTTCAAGGTAATCGGTAAAGATGACTACTTCTCCTGCAGCGGGATTGGGAATCAACTCGGCTGAGGAGGTTCTCCAACCAATGGTTTCCTTGTTGTCGACAAGACCCGCCTTAACAAACTTCTCGAGAGTAGCATCATCGATTTTTGTTGGTAGCCATGACTACAAAAGAGAGGGGAACAAGGCGATTCAGTAAAAACTATGAAGTGTTCTAACTCACCAGTATGGGTCTACAATATGTTCCAAAATGATTTGGTGACTCGCCAATGGGTGACATACATCATAACTCGCTACTCGGGCGATTCATGGAAGTATCTTTGAAGTATTGTAACTCGCTTTTCAATTGGCAAGGAAGGGGGCATAGCTATGGTGATAAATTTAAGTCACTATGGAAGCAGGAGCTAAACGATGACTCTCAAGGGTCCTTTTTCCTTAGGGATGTTCTCGGGAGACGAACAAACATGTTTCTAAAAACAAGCAGTACACTATGGATCTACGAGTGGATCAAAATAAAGGAATAATGCTCGGAAAAATGATGAAAGGCTATGAACATAAGGCAGCAACAGTATTGGATCCACGGCGTGAAGGCTTAAGATAACGAAAGGACGCGATAAAGTGGCCATGGTTTGCCACTGCCTGAATCTACTACGAAGATATAAGGCGGATTTAAAGCAGGAAAGGACGTTTGTCGCATCACGGAGCTAGCTAGCGGGAACAATGGCCATGGCATTCTCGGCGTAACCCTAATAAGGGAATGTGTGTACCTGAGGAAAGGAGATCGGTGCCGGGGACGAAAACCGAGAACTTCGTGCTTCTTGTTGACTTGAACGCGCCAGGAAGACCACGGTCGACGGAAGATCTTCAGGAGCCGGTGACGACGCTGGGGTGCTGGCGCAGGAAGAGGAAGAGCGCGAGGAAGATGAGGGAAGAGATGGAGGTAGGTGATGGAGCTTCCTCCCCATTTCTCCTGCGGTTATTTAAAGGGCTGGAATGGGAATCGAGGCTGTCAAGGCAGAGATTGAGGCGACAACCAGAAACTGAGATAATGGCGCCTAGGTTTTCGGGATAAGTGAATATGGACCAAAATATCCGTTGGATGGTTGCGGTGTTAAAAACCCTGGAATTAAGGGGATAAGGTGATGTCATCAAAGATTACATGGCGGGTCAGACAAAATGACAACGAGTGGCAACTTATCGCTCGTTGAAAGATAGAAATGGTAAGAGTCGCCCCAAATTGGTGAAGGTTTATTGACATGAATGAATTCCAGACAATATGGGGCCTAATGTTGGGGATATTACTTGCGGATAACCCGCCCTTAGTGGGCCGGGTCATCAAAGGGGCGACTTACCATTCAACGCGTGTCTCGTGGCCTAGAAGCTGGATGGCGGTTCAAGAGGTCGTGCAGATGGTAGATTACCATGGGAGTTAAAATTCATGGAGAGCATGGCGACTTAGAGATAGGGAAATCCACAAGGAGTAGCATGGAAGGACTTTCTAAACCCTGGGGCCTCGACCTGTATATAAAGGCGAGTCCCGGGGAAAGGTTAGGCGAGTTAGAGAGAATCGAGAGCTAGGTCAGGCGAGTTACGCCCTCCTTGTAATCAAAATCACCATTAATCCACACAAAACAGGACGTAGGATTTAACCTCCTCACGAGGGGCCAAACCTGGGTAAATCTGAGTCTTGCTTTCGCTCACCCCCTTCAAGTCGCCACCAATGTGCGATGGCTCCATCTTTATGTCCTTTCACGAGGACATCTGCCGTGACAAAACCACGACACTATGTAAAATTGACCTTGGAGTTTAGTTGGTCATGATATTGGCACTTCGTGGATATACTCTGATATAATCCCTGCGATGAAATGTGGACAATAGAAACTCTTGGTGTTTATGCAGAACCACAACAATATTGGTTTTGTAGTGTTTTATTCAAGCTTAGCAGCTTATAAGATTTCCTAAGGATTTTGTACATGGGGAATATATATATATATATATATATATATATATATATATATATATGTATATAAGTTAGCTATAGTATACTTATGAAATTTTGGTTCAGACCAGCTTCCAAACCTCGTATATGGATAGCATGGGTGATGTTGGAGATGACTTATATGACATGGTACCTTTCGTGATACTTGATGATATTGTTTGAAGGAATCGGTAGAACTATTGGCATCTATAAACTATGCTCAAGGATAAGAGGATAAACGTTCACTCAGATCCTAAGTTCCTTGAAACCTTGAAGCTTTTCCGAGCCATAATATGGTTAGATTGTGACCATAGGTCTTGGATCTAAGTCATGAGACCATGGCCGATACTCCGCCCCGGCTACCACCAACCATGTCCACGAGGATCATCGATATGAAGGACTAGATTATTTTTGGCCACAAACGATTGGTCGAGTGGTCATTTGGAACAAATCCCTGCTCCTCTCATATATCTCATGGGCAGTGTGCTTATGTGGTGCTTGGAGAAATACGTTGTTATCCTCAGGGATGACATACTTATTTACCCAAAAAGAGAAGGATAAGTCGGCAACCGTGTGATCACCTGGGCTGATTTCAAGCAAGGGTTTTGCAATCCTCACATCCCTTCTGGGATCATGGTTATCAAGAACCGGGAATTTCGAGCGCTAAAGCAAGAGAGTAGCTGTGTCAAGGAGTACCTGCAGAAGTCCAACCTTCTATCAAGGTATGCACATGAAGACGTCGTCACTGAGGCAGCCAAGATAGAACGCTGCATGGATGGGCTCCAACAAGAACTGCAATAACCTTCTTGTCTATGATTACCAAACTTTCTTCTAGCTGGTGAACAAGGCTCTTATGCTTGAATACAACCGTCGTGCCATGGAGGACACAAATAGACACACGACGGTCAACAACGGTGGTTCCAGCAACAAGAGGACTTTCCCTTGGCAACCAGCTCTAGAGAAGCCAAGTTATCAGCCTTAGCAAGTCAAGACCCCTACGCCCCGTCCGATCTACCAGCCAAGCAGTATGCCAAACCCAGGACAGCATACAACAACCCCAACAACAATTGTGCCAACAACAATAACTCAGGCCAAGTCACATGTTTTGGTTGTGGTCAGCCAGGATACTACTCGAGGTCCTGCCCCAACAAAAATACCCATGCATTGCGCCCCAAAGAACCAAACCAATACATCTTAGTCATAAGGTAAAGAACCCCCACAGTCAGAAAACCACGACTAAGAAGAAGAAGCAGTAGAAGTCCACCACCACTCGTCTACTGGCTACATCAACTATGTCAAGGAGCATTGACGCCAAAGGAAATTGAAGCTCGTGGACATCATGAGGAAATCAAAGAGCCCCTTTTTAGTCCAATCAAGGACGTGAGTCCTGAATGGACCATGGTGAACCCCCCTCCCCCCGTCAAAGGATCTTCATCCACGTACCAGGACACATACACACTACCTTGCCATGTATTCCGACTTTGGGATATACACGCAAACCAGACCCTTTCCCGAACCTCGATCACCAGTCCCTTCACCCATAGTCAGGCCTAGCTTATTGCAAGAACCCCGTTAACATACAGACATGGACAAGCGAAGCTTCTGAATATGTATCATCAAGCACTTGAAAGATCCAATGGAGCAATCACGTCGAAGAAGAAGCAACATGGGAACAAGAAGACTACTTGGACCCAAATTTCTGTATCTCTCTAATGCCTAGCCTAGGCATCTTGGGGACGTGATTCTTGTACGGGGGGGGGGGGGGGGGTAGGTCTATCACACCCTATGTTTTTCCTTCTTTTCTATGTTAACATATCCCAAAAATCAGGGCCAATTAAACTTTTTGTGAATGCTTGTGATGCTTGATGTGATTGTTGATTGCTTGTTTGCTTGCTAGTGTTTAAATCACCAAAACTCCATCCTACTCTCTAGACTCATCTCCTTATCCCAAACCTTTGTCGATTGACCATACATTGTGTATAGGACATAATACTACTTCTACCAAATTAGGTTTTAACCAAAAAGCATTTATTCAATTTAAGCTTTCAAAAATCTTTCAATTGGGATTTGTACTACAAGTCCTCAAATTAGGGAAGTTGTTTTGCCCCAAATATTTTATTTGGATCCTATTATCAAAAAGACTTCCCAAAACCACAAAATTATTATTTTAAAATTTAGTTTCGTATTTCATTTAAATACCTTTTTCGGACACCGGAAATGGTCCTTTGTGAAGGAAAATTATACTACTTTCTGTTAGAATAATTGAAATTTTTTAGGGAAACTCAGTCGACATATATATTCCACATAAAAGAGTTTCAACACATGGTCATGTCCAAAATATTGCACAAAAGCCTTCAAAACCCTTTCTACCTATTTCAAGCTTTTGAAATATTTCTATAAGAAATATTCTAAATAAATTCAAAGAAATCTCTAGCAAGTCACTCATGATATATGTGATAATCTTTCCAAGTTTCATCTCAATCCAAGTTGATTTGGTTCCCCAAAATATTCCAACACCCTATGTGTCTAAATCCAAATTTGAGCAACTCTAAATTACCAAGTATCTCTAATTGTGATCAAATATTTTGGACATGTTTCATGTCGGGACCCGGATCCTAAGTCATAAGAACCCACCATGTAACACATCACATCACTTTGTGGCCTCACGCACAGTAAACTCCACGGCGGCCACCTTACCTTGGCCGGGACGGTTTGCGTCTTTTGGCTCACGTATATGCATGTGTCACTATCATTCAAACGACAAAGAACCCGGGTCGACATGACTAGTTATAAACCCAAGTGGTACATCCGTACACGGACAGACATACATAACCCAGCAAAGCAGGTGTCGGTCAACAACGTGTGTAGACAAGTCGTGGCAAGCTACAAGGACTCCATTACACCGCGTGACATTTCCCTGAGGGGATAGAGACAACATCAAAGAAGGATACATGCCGGTTAATCAATGTGTCCATAGCAGTAGCAAGCTACCTGGGCTCGGTGGAAGCACAATAGGCATTTCCCCATAAAGAGTACTACTAAAGGCACACAACTAGGTGTCGAAACCCACATATACCAATGCATTTCAAACATACACACAATATGCACGATATGTGTAGATACGACATGGCATCACAACATAACTCTATGACTCAAGCATTTATTAAAAACACATAAGAGTTAACATAGTATGATATTATAAACAGGGGTTACATGACCCAACACTCAAGTCATACAAGCATCAAGCTGAAGCAAAACATGTCTGGGTACAAACATCTACTAAAATGGTTGGAGGAGCTTGAAAACCTACAATGACCCTACCAAAGAAACCAGAGCTCTGTCTAGTATTCCCAAGCTATTCCGATCAACGTCGATCACATCGTGTAGACCCAACAGCGAGACTAATGTCTCCTCTCCAAAAACGTAAATAAGCAAACGTGAGTACAAATGTACTCAGCAAGACTTACGTCAGAACTATCTACATATTTATCAGTATCAATGAAGGGATTGTGGGGTTTGACTACAGCAAGCCAGCTTTGACTCTTGGCAAACCTATACTACGTCTACAAATACTTTCTTTGAGGTGGGATAGCCCACACGAGTCCACATATTCACCAATTCAATACGCCACTATGGATCCACTCTCATCTCCCTACGAGAAGGCCATCCATAACACTCACACTTATCTTGAATATTTTATAATATCCATTCAAGTTGTCTGTGACCATATAAGTTTCAAAGTAGTCCATATCCGCGGACGCGGCTATTCAAATAGATTAGATTACCCTGAAGGGATGTCCTTCTTCACACACGCCCCCACAGCTTATCACCATATGCACGTCATGCATCTCGGCAACATTCAAGCGGAAGCACTGGCGTGGCTGTCGACCACGACCTAACTAACCACACAAGACTCTAGTCCAGGTTTATCGCCTATTTGAGACTGAACCCGCAAGGAAGTACGACCGAAGTTTCCTCCACGGTCCCAAACAATGAGTACATGGTTCCCAAGCCCATGTCGACGGATGGTACTACGCTTGGTACACCGGGCCACGATGCCTAGTCTGTCCCAAGCCCACCTGTACGGGGTGCCCCTCGGTAGACTACTAGCATGTCCTACGAACACCAGAAACTAGTTGCAAATCCTGGACAGAGATCTGGGTGATTAATAAGTCGAGAGACTCAATTAAGGATCCCAATCTGCGGTAGTAGCTAGTCTTGGATAACATACACATGACTCTGTTCTTAAGGACGGTCCCAATGAGACAACCAACCATTTACTCCTACACAGCCTCTCATCTGTACCTTTACAAATCAGGTTCACACCTTTACTCTAACACTATGGGGCATAAACACATCCATTCTGATTCATCTTCCAGATGGATCAGACCCGATGCAACTCTAAGCATAGCAGGCACAATAAGCAAGCATGGATGAGTAGCACATGAAGGCTCAAGCAGTTGCTACTCATGCTAAGTGGTTTCAACTATTTATTGTGATAAAATCAGGTCATGCATAGGAATGGGTTCAACTACCGAGAATAACTAATAGTTGAATCGTTGATGTCCTAATGCAGTAAAAGAGAGCAGGAGCGAGAGAGTACGATTGTATCAGAATGTTCAAGGGGGGTTTGCTTGCCTGATAGTTCTGAAGATAGCAATGAGTATTCATTAATGTCAACGATCACATCATTGGATCCATCGTCTACCGAGAGGGAACAAAACCGACAAAACAAGAAAGGAGCACATTCAATGCAATGCAACAAACATGATGTATGATATGGCATGTTAATGCATTGAATTGACCTAGTGGAAAGGGTAGTCGCATTAAGTGAAGTGGAATTCAATAATAAACCAAATTCCAACTCCAACACTATTAATCAAATTGTCCTAACCATCATTTTCCCTACTTGGTGGTGTTAATTTGTTCAAACATGCATGAACATGGCATAAACTGATTCCTTGCATTTTTCTGATCATTTTTCATATATAAATTATTTCCATTGGAGCTATATTTTTATTTTCTATGAGTTTCCAAAAAAATTAGCATTTTCAGGAATTATTTTTATATCAGGTAACCCATTTATTGCGTGAGCTATGCGTCATCAGGTCAAACCAGCCGGGCCAGGTCAAACTGACCAGTGAGGGCCACTCGTCAGTGACCCACTTGTTTATGGCGCTAACCAACCCCTAATGGGGTTTGACCCACCGTAGGGCCAACTATCAGTGGTTGATGGGGTTGGGATTAGGCCCTAATGACCTCCACGTCAACCCCCAACGGAGGATGGTCGCCGGCGACCATAGCCGCGGCGGAGGGCTCGTCGGAGATGGCCTAGATGGCGCTATAGAGCACGGTTTCGGGAGAGGTTTGCGGCTACGCGAAGCTAGCGAAGTGGCTGATCTAGTAGAGGCAGCGGGAGGAGCTAGGGCGGCCGAAGAACGTGCCGGCAACGAGGCGTGCGGAGGCTGGAGTTCAACCTCGACGGGGCTACGACTATGGTGCAGGAGAGAGAGGGGAATGACAGGAGAATGAAGCAGTGGCTCACTGTGGTTGCATTTGTGATGACGGGGAGGTCGGGATCGTCCTGTAGTCGATGAAACATCGCGGCAAACTCCGGTGGCCGGAGAAGGAAACAACGATGGCGGCGTCGCTGTGGGGGCCTGCGGCTCCATTCCGTTGGCGTGGAGGACCTACTCGTTGTTGTAGAGATGCTAGACTGCTCGAGGAGGCGCTGCGGTGGCTGGAGGCACGATGGCGAGCTCGAGCAGAGGTCGGCAATGGCGGAGGGGAGAAGGAGAGAAGAACAGGGAGAAAGGAAGAAAGCGCGGGGGAAGAGGAGAGGATAAGAGGGGCTCTGGCGAGAGCGTCGCGCTGGCGCTCTTACAGGCCTCCAACGGCGAAGCAGGAAATGGCGCAGTGCCGGCCGTGCTCATCTTCCCCTCTGTCTACTGGCAAGAGGAGGAAGACGACAGGGATGCCCCTGTGGGCTAGGTTGGGCCAGGTGAGCGCCAGGTAAGCCTCTTATTTTTTTTTCTTTTATTACTTTTCTATTTTTACGGCCTTTTTTGGCTTTAATAAATATATAGCCATTTTTAAATATGTTGAAAATAATCATGTGGCCTTAGTGGATTTTTCCAATGCCACATAAAAAGTTTCACTAGTAGAAAAATGACCTTTTGTCCCGATTCGTAAGGGCCTTCTGTCCCGGTTTTGGAACCGGGACAAAAAGGTCGTTACTAATGCCCTTGGCCTTTAGTCCCGGTTCTTACACGAACCGGGACAAATGGGCCTCCACGTGGCTGGTGTGGCCAGCCCAGGCAGGAGGCCCTTTGGTCCCGGTTGGTGGCACCAACTGGGACCAATAGGCATCCACGCGTCAGCATTTCAGGTGCTGGGAATTTTTTTTGAAAGGGGGGGGGGTAGGGGGTTTTGGGGGGTTAATTTAGGTGTTTCATATATTGTGTTAGCTAGCTAACTAATAGAGAGAAGTGTTCTCTCTTATCTCCATGCTTGGTCGACGCTACGTACTATATGTATAGACAGGACTAGACACGCTAGCTAGTAAGCAAATGAAGGAAACAGAAGATCGTCATGAACATCTGCATACAGAGAGATGTGATATCGACCACCTCTTCTTCTTTGAGAGATTGGTCGAACAACAAGTTCTCGTCTATCTATCTGACCCTACTGGCTACATATATACAATATAATTATCTCTTACAATATAATCTCCTAATTAAAAACCAACTCATTAGGGTCCACATGGTATTCTCCGTCTTTAGCGATCACGTGGTCAAGAAAGAATGCCGCCAACTCCTCTTGAATTCCTCGCATACGATCTGGTGGTAGGAGTTCATCCCGCATCCGAAATATCGAATTTGAAGAAGGGGGTCAATACATATATGTGAATAAATGAAACTGAACACAGATGATGGTAATAAAATAGAATTGTGAATATTATTATTTATGCACTTCATATTGTTTGTCAGAGTAGCCCCGCTCATAGGTCGTGTGGCGGATGGACTCGCAAATGTTGTATCCACAGTAATCATTCCATGGTTCCTGCCACAACCACTTTACAAGAAATAGACGTCAATCAAACTGATAGTTAGCAAGCATGCTAAATGGTACTGATGAAACTAGCGCTTGAATCACTAGGAGATGCGCGGAACATGCTACTATGGTACTTACTTTTGGGTGTCTAAATTGCAGCTTCTTCGGCAGTCCTGGAGTTTTTCAGGTGAATTTTTTCCAAACCCTGCCAGACAAAGAAAATAATTACTCGAATTTCAGTCATGTTCGCATACTCCTTGCGATCTTTTCGTCTCGAGTCTAAGACGGTTACTATTCCCTGCTCAAGCTTAATCTCTAGGAGAATATAGTGGAAGCTCCGCACGCATGCATAACTCATCAATTACATTACTATAAGCTTGACTAATAAGGGAAACCGAATATGCACAAGACAATAACACTCACTGGAATTCGTGAGGGAAGAGTATTATAGCTTTGATTTGATTCAATACAAACAATTGTAGCAGCTTGGCCTCAGTATCTTTGGCCTGAAATTCAACCATAAATGCATCTATGAGATTTGTGATAATGAACCCAATATCACCGATTTGTCTTTTCTTCAATTCGGCGATATTCAATCTGCATAATATAGTGAGGATAATTAAAAATACATGCAATGAAAGAGCTGACCCATATATAGAGACTTAATGACAGAAGTACTACTACTTACATGCAGTAGCAAGTGATCATTGATTTATCGAGGGCCTTTAGATTGAAAAACGCGAAGAACTCCTCAAATGGAACATTCAACAGTTCAATTCCAACGAGGTCATGCTCCTCTCTAACTCTCAGCATCAAAATATTACTCCCCTCAGACTCTCTGCAGGTTTTCATGTACCTATCATGGAATCTTCGCATCATCGTTGTTAGAGATCTTTCATCTTTGTCGAGAGGCTTCCCGTACACGTATTTGTGTTCGTCCACCTCCAAGAAACAAAATGTGCATCGTCGGGCAGGTAATCTGCAGCATTGATACCGGGAAAGATCCCTGAATGATTAGCGACGATATCGCTAGACACCTTGAGCGGGGGGAACGATTGGTTCGCTTGTTCGTTGAGCGGGGTAACTTTTTTCCCATCTCGTCGTTCTGCTAACCTTTGATCACTGACAGTACTTCCCGACCGCTCCGCTTCGATAAATGACTTTGTAATAATGCGCTCATAGTTGCCTTTCGCCAGAGACTTGGTGGTATCTTCAGGGCAGCCAGAGTACGCTTCGCTTTTACCGGATCTATCTTCTCCTCCGGAGGTGGATGTTTCTTTGCTTTCACCCCTTCAAAGAAGTTGTTCACTTCGTCTTGCACAATCTTCGTGTTTTCCTCCCGGCTCCTCTCGTCTGGTAACTTCTCTGGAGTCTTTAGAGAAGGACTGTATTTGTATTGCCTACCTCTGGCTGTACTGCTAGACGTCGGAGCAGACGGAGCGGTTGCGACTGTCTTTCCTTTCTTACGAGGCAGAGGAGAAGGACGACGCGCCGGAGCAGCCGGAGCGGCGGCGGGTCTCTTCCGCCCTTGTTGACGAGGCGGAGAAGGAGGAGGCTGGCTGCTCGGGCGCGCCGGCGCAGGCGGAGAAGGAGGCGGAGTGCCGCCACGCGCCGGAGAAGGAGGCTGAGTGCCCTGATCACTCGCCGGAGGAGGAGGCGGAGTGCCCTGACTCGCCGGAGGAGGAGGAGGAGGCGGAGGCGTCCTGTTCGAAAGGTTGATGAGCTCCTTCCACTATAGGCATGAAGTCTTCAGAGAAGAAACCAGCCGAATCTCCCCTTCACCCGTGGGTGTCAACCTCAAGGTCCTCAAATCCGTCCGTTATTTGATCCACCATCACCCTAGCATATCCTTTTGGAATCGACCGGCCGTGGTAGGTTGTGCCAGGTTCAGTAGGTAAAACAGAGCCAACAGCCGCCTTGACTTTCAATGTCATCCATCGTGCCATAAGGTGGCAATGTTGAGACTCCGTGATAGCATCCACGGGGTAGCTAGCAGGTGTCGTGAAGACAGGCTCCAGCTGCTGAGTCTGCTCGGTTGAAGCCATGCTGCTTCTCCGCTGAGATGGCGGGGTAGCTGCAAGGGAAGCTTCGGCAGGTCATTTGCTGCGATGTGCTTCTCGTTCCTCTAGCCCTTGTACCCTTTCGTGCAACGCCTGCAGTTGGCTATGCTCCACTTTCTTCCTCCTCTCCTGGCATTTGTAACCCCCTGCGTCCGGAAACCCAACCTTCCAAGGAACGGAGCCTGGCGTGCCTTATGTCCGTCCATGGTGCTGAGGATTCCCAAGGGCCGTTGTGAGCTCGTCCTTCTCTCTGTCTGGAACGAACGTCCCTTGCTGCGCTTTGTCGATATACTCCTTAAGCCTCGTGACGGGTATTCGTAGTTGCTCTTCCGTCCAAATGCACTTCCCTGATACACGGTCCAAGGTTCCGCCAATTCCGAAGAACCAAGTCCGGCAACGGTCTGGCCAGTTCAATGTCTCAGGTTCGACCCCTTTAGCAATCAGGTCATTCTCAGCCTTGTCCCACAAAGGTCGGGCTTTGAGGTAGCCACCTCACCCCGTGCGATGGTGATGCTTCTTCTTCGCAGCATTTTTCTTGTTTGTCGTTGACATCTTCTTACTCTTTTCCGATGTCTTGTGGGCCACAAATGCGGGCCAGTGATCTCTGATCTTCTCAAACCGGCCGGTGAGTTCTGTTGTAATTTCTTTGTGGACAAACGTTTTCAGCTCATTCTTCCACCTCCTGAATAGTTCTGCCATCTTCGTAAGAGCATGAGACTTGATCAAGTGCTCTATAACTGGCTTCTCCAGATCCTCCTCTCGCGGTAGGGTGAAATTTGCCTTAATTGTTGTCCAAAGATCTTCTTTCTGCATATCGGAGGCATAAGACACCTCAGGGCCTTCCTTCTTAGGCTTTAACCATTACTGGATACTGATCGGGATCATGTCCCTAACAAGAACCCCGCACTTATTAGCAAATGCTTCCTTTGTCCGGTACGGTTCAATCGGCTTGCCATCGCACGCGATTGCTGTGATCTCAAACCTTTCATCCGAGCGCAACTTTTTCTTCGGGCTTCGTCTCTTTACCGAAGTTGTGCTCAATCCAGAGGGCTAGAAAAAGAATAAATACGAGAGTTAATTAATATGTGTACATACGAAAACAATGAATGCATCAATTAGCTAGTTAGCACAGGATTAACTAATATATATACCTGACCGGACTCGGTTCGGTCACCGGAGCCATCATAACCAGAGCCTTCTTCTTGTACCGGCATTAATGGGTCACCGGAGCAATTATAATCATAGACTTCTTCTTCACCCTGTCCTTCCAGACCGTCAGTGTCATTGAGAAACGACAAGAAGACATCACTTCCTTTTGCGATTATTTCCCCCAACATCTCTGATGTTGCTTCGTCTCGGGGGTGCTCCATAATTTCTTCAAATATTTACAACATGGCAATTATTATTCAAATATTACAGATGGATATATTAGTGGCAAACGTAGAACTAGCTAGCTAATCACAATAAGGAATCATATTAGTGACCTCGATGCTCCTTCTCCAGGGTTTGGGGTGGCCTCGGCAACGCTTCAAGGGTTTGGGGTGGCCTCGACAACGCTTCAAGGGTTTGGGGTGTCCTCGACGACAACGCTCTTTTAACTTGCTAAATTTGGGTCGCCTCGAGAGAGTTTGTCGGGTAGGTGCGCGGCGGGAGGGGGTAGGAGACCAACATCGTTTTTTCTAGGGTTTGGGTGTCCTCGAGAGTTTTGGTCGAGCGAGAGGGCGGGGGGGGGGGGGTGCTCCCGTGGTATAAGTTATCACGGTCGAGAGGGGGTATATATATCGACCGCTCCTCATGTCAAAGTTATCCGGTAGAGGGTTATATCAACAACGACGACATATATACATGGGGAAATAATGTTATCGAGGAGGGGGTATAGCGACCCCCTCGTGTTGAAGTTATCAGGAGGGGGTATATCGACAACAACATACCCGATAAAAAATAAGAAGACAAAAGAAGAAATAAAAAGAGGAGAAGAAGAAAGGAATAGAAGAGAAGCGATCGGAGAAAAAAAAGAAAATAAAGGAGAAGAAGAAACGAATAGAGAAGAAGAAAAAAAATAGAAAATATTCTATTTCTTCTTCTTGTTCTCCTCTTCTTTTTCTTCTTTTTTCCCCTTCTTATTTATTTCTCCTCTTCCTCCTCTCCTCTTCTTCTCCGTTCTTCCTCTTCTTATTTTCCTTTTTCCTCTCATTCTTTTTCTTCTTCTTCCTTATCTTCCTAGCTAGATATATAATACTTTTCGAAAAATGTAACATTTTCATATATAAACCTTTTTCTTCTTCCTTCTTCCTTCTCTTCCTTCTTTTCCTAAATATATAAAACTTTTCTAAAAATGAAACTAACCTAAAATGTACTAAACCAGAGAACATATATAGATAAAACTAACCTAAAATGTACCCAAATGTACTAAAAATCTAACTTTTATATGCACAGAGAACATACATACATATATACATTTTTATAAAAATGCAAAAAACAAATCATCCTAGAGGACAGGGGGCGGCGCCGTCCTGACCAAGGGGAGGTGCGGCGTGGTCGGGGCAGGGGCAGAGGCAAGGCGCCGGCGTGGGTGTAGAGGGCGGCGACGGCGGCGTGGTCGGGGCAGGTGCGACGACGACGCCGATGGGGCGGGTCGGGGGCGCGCGGCGTCAATGTAGAAGACGGCGGCGTGGTCGGTGTAGACGACGGCGGCGTGGTCGGGGCAGGGGCGACGATGGCAACGACGGCGTCGACGGTGCAGAGGGCAGCGACGTTGTCGACGGGGTGGGTCGGGGGAGTGGCAGAGGCACAGCGAGGGCGTGCGGTGTGGTCGGTGGGCAAGGGCGACAGCGGCGTGGTTGGGCGGGGCAATGGCGGTGTGGTCGGGGGCGCTGTAGAGGCACCGCGAGCTCGGGCAGCCTGGCGGCATCGTCGGAGGGATCGAAGAACTGACAAAATTTTCACAAGTGCTGGCTTATATAGCAAAGCCATTGGTACCGGTTGGTTCCACAACCGGTACCAGTGCCACCTTTAGTCCCGGTTGGTGTCAACAACCGGGACCAAAGGTCTCTTTTTAGCAGCCCGGAGGGCGGGAAGCAGAGGCCTTTGGTCCCGGTTGGTGGCACCAACCGCGACTAATGAGGGGCATTGGTCCCGGTTGGTGTCACCAACCGGGACTAAACGTCTCTTTTCATCAGCCCGAAGGGCGGGAAGCAGATGCCGTTGGTCCCGGTTGGTGACACCAACCGGTACCAATGCTACCATTAGTCTCGGTTGGTGCCACCAACCGGGACCAAAGGTCTCTTTTCAGCATCCCGAAGGGCGGGAAGCAGAGGCCTTTGGTCCCGGTTGGTGGCACCAACCGGTACCAATGCCCCCCTATAGTCCCGGTTGGTGCCACCAAACGGGACCAAAGGCCTTGCACTGGCGCGATGCGGTGGGATGTTTAGTTCCACCTCGCTAGTTGAGTACCGGCCGCACCTGTTTATAAGCGCTGCCGCGCCATCTCCATTGAACTCCTCAGTAATGCAAGCCTATGGGCCAAATCTCACACTACTATGCCTCTGGGCCTAGAGGGCCTTCTACGGGCCTGAATCCTAGCCCATGGATGGGTTTCTCTTCGTATTCAAGATGTGGTGGCCGTGTAGGTGGCAAATTTTTTATTTTTCCCCAGTTTTCTTTTTTGCTTTTTTATTCTATTTTGTTTCAACTTACAAAATAATACTTTTTTTTGTTTCTAATTACTTATTTATTTTATTATATGATAATTCTTTTTTCCATTAAAGTTTCTAACAAAAAAAGTTGTTTATGAAAATTCTTTTTGCTTTTAATGATTTTGAACAGAAAATACTTTGATAATTTTAGTTGCATCAATTTTACATAATTTTAGTTTCAATAATACTATAGGTTGCTTATAATGTTTTGAAAAGAAAATACTTTGATAATTTTTGACTTCATTTGTTATTTTTCATGCATTTACTGATTATTTTGAGCTATAAGACCATCAAATTGAAAAGCATTTGAAATGAACTCTGAAAATGTTCCAAGTTGGCATGGTATCATCATTTCACCCACATAACATGTGCAAGAAAGTAGAGAGGGTTACGGGAAAAACTCGATGCACTTCGTGTAAAAAACGGACAATCAGTTTCGAAGTATGAGGGTTTCATACGGAAACTCGTCTCTTACAAAGGGATTTCATTTTTTTTGAACTTATTTGAACTCCATAGTTTTTCGGTGTTCAAAATGCACCATTCAAAGCCACATCATTAATTTACAACCCTTTGTGACTTCATTTGTTATTTTTCATGCATTTAGTGATTAATTTGAGCTATAAGACCATGAAATTGAAAAGCATTTGAAATGAACTCTAAAAAGGTTCCAAGTTGTCATGGTATCATCATTTCACCCACATAGCATGTGCAAGAAATTAGAGAGGGTTATGGCAAAAACTGGATGCACTTCGTGTAAAAAATGGACAATTTGTATCGAAGTATCAGGGTTTAATACGGAAACTCGTCTGTTACAAAGAGTAAGTCCATCTAGTGCCCCTTAGTGATTTTGGTGGTTTGAAGACTTATAGGTTAAGTATCTAATGTGTTCTTGAGTGTACAAGTGATCTATAAGTCGCTGAGGAGTTTGAAATATTCGATGAATATTGACCCTTAAAATTGTATATCTTCGGTTGAAGAAATTGGTCTGACGCTGAAGAATTGAATCGCGAAGAATTTGCGATGAAATTGATATTCCTCATGAAGATATTGAAATTGAGGAATTTGGTGTGTCCTAAAGAAAATCAATCTAAAGACTTTGAAGCATGAAGATTTATTCTTTCTGTTTTCTTTTCTTCACACTTGAGTAATAAGAACACCGTACTTTTAAAGGGGGTCGAGGTAACACATTGGAATGAATTTCCTCATGATGCTCAACCCAAGCCTAATCCTACCAAAAGCCTCAAGTGAGGAATATGAGAGACATGAGGACTCTCACAGTTGAGGGTCCCGACCGTTATCGATAGCCACGCCACATCATTTGTCTTATCCACAGCAACGATCATATTATTTAAGGGCATTAATGTCAAATCATGTCGGGATGCTCCCAGGCTATAAATAGCCGCCCCCCACAACCATTAGCTGTTTGGCTGCTCCGTTAGAAACTAACACTTGTCATAAGAGCAACCCAAATTCCTTAGAGTCTTCGAGAGTAATTCATCAGTGAGGAAATACCCCAAACACCAAACCACAAACCGAGAACCAAGTGATTGAGCGTCACTGAAGAAGTTGTTCCTGTGTGGGACTGAAGCCTTTTACCTTTGAGGACTGTGCATCCTCCACACGGTTAGGCGTCATGGTCTAGAGCAATCCAGCAATCAATTGTGGATCGCCGGGTGACCAAGTTTGTGAGGGTTTGGAAGTCTGCCCTGAAGACTTACCATGAGTGTTGGGCGAGGACTGTGTGTTCTTAGCCCAAGGAGAATACGGTAGGGACTATGTGTCCTGGGACTCTGTGTCTTTTGGTTTCAATACCAAGCCGCTCCAAACAAGATGTACAACTGTCACAGCAGTTGGAACTGGGTCATCAACTACTGTCTTCAGTATGAAACGGGTTCTATTTCCTCAACTCTTTATATTCCTCAGATTATGTGTTCATGATTTCCACTGTCACTGTGTGAAGAATTTGCTGAAGACTTCCTCTGAAATTCCTTAACCCCAAATTTTTCACGCAAGTTAATCCTCATCTGTTTTCTGCGTGCCTGCATACGGTGCAAACTGTTTTCATATTTAGTCGTTCCTAATAATCATATGTAACAAACAAAACTTGAAGATCAACTTTTATTTCATAAGGAAAAACAGGAGTAGTCTTTTAAATATAAATCAATAAATAACCATTAAAAATCAAAAGAAATAATTCTTCTCTGTTTGAAAGCCAACGTAGAGATACTTAAAGAACCATATACATATCGTGGCTGTAGCATGTCCATAGCAAGCCATCGTATACTAAGTTAAGATGTACTGCCTCTATTTTTAAATATAAATCTTTTACGAGATTTCACTACATACTACATACACAGAAAAATAAATGAATCTACACTCTAAAGTATGTCTATATACATACGTATGTAGTCCTCGTTTGAATCTCGAAAAAAAAATTATACTATTTAGGAACGAAGGGAGTACAATAGAAATAGTAAATTTATGCATCATCTGTTAAAATTACACAGGAAAACATTACAAGTGAAGAAAATACGCAAAGTAACACTACTTTTCAGGAAAGAAAATCACAAATCTAATAGTTCAATTGATCACAGGATTCTCCATATACTTTTAATTTCCTCGGTGGGGACATGAGCATCCTACCTGATCTAATAGGGCCAATCCCGAGGACAGGAATCAAGTCGCGTCAATGACTGGACAGTAGAGGACTTGCTTACTTCCATCATGTATACCATGTTGTGAGCAGCACCTATGATTAGGATTGGCTTTCACTTGGGATTGTTTTTGTCTTTAGAGAGAAGGAATAGAGGGGCGCACAGGAAGTTGGTTGCACCCTGCACGTCTAAAAGAGAAGAAAATAGCAGAGGTTCGAGAAACAGGGGAGAGAGGACGAAGCCACGGGAGGGGGCGAACTCACCGGACGAGAGGAGGACGACATGACCATCGGCTCCAGAGCCGACACCTGAAACCCTAGTCATGGGGGTATGGTCGTGGGTCGGTTTTGGTGGACGCGAGCACCAAATCTGTCAGGATGGGAGGGAGCCGCGGTGCATGGGCCCTGTACTGTGCTTCGTATTGGCGAGATATGCCGGACGTCGCCTGAATCAACCACCGCAGGTTGCGCAACAAGGAGCCACGTGAAGAGAAAGATGGAACGTGAGAGTGCTGGGTGGGTAGGGATAGGGTTGGGTCTGCTAGCCACCGTAGCTGCGAGGTGGGAGGAGGGGAGGGGAAGGTACGGCGGCAAGGTGGGTCTGAGGAGGAGGCGGTGGTGGAGGCGATTTGGCAGAGATAAGGGCGGGGGCTTGCTGTTTCTCGACTGTCTCATTTCCCTCTTTTCCTCAGTTTTTTTTCTCATTTGTACCACGATAGGGTAATGAGCTGCGACTCTACATCATATATGTTGCATCGCTTATATGCGTATCTACAATAAATTTTGCAACATATAGTCAAAATGTTGTAGAATTTACGTTGTTTTATGTGGGGTATTCTTGTAGTGCTTGTTGAGGAATTTAATACCCAAGCATGTCAAAGATATGGGCCTATAATCCCCAACATACTCTCGTGAGGCTTTCTTAGGATCTAGGGTGATAAATGAATTATTCAAACTTTCCAGATTTGCTTTCCCTTCAAAAGGTTATTAGGAAGGGTGTAAAATTCCTTTCTAACTATATGCCAACAATTTTTGAGGAACAACCCACTGAAACTGTCTAGATCTGGTGCCTTGTCCACACACATGCATTTCACCACCTGGTCCATTTCCTCATGGGTGAAGGGTTCAGTCCGCACATCTAATCCCTGCACCATCTTAATAAGATTAGGCAAATCAAAACCCATAATGAATCCTTTAGCTGTGCCCATTCGACCTTTATATGAAGACCAAAGAATCCCCTCCATTTGATTGTGCTCTAAATCACCGTGCCATCAGGCAGGGTGAGGTTGGAATATAATTCCTTCTATATCTCTCAGAGGCCATGACATGGAAGAAATTAGTATTCTTTTCCCCCATCTTGATGGATCTGATAGTACACCTTTTTTTCCAGTAGAGAACCTGCAAATGTAACAAGTGTTGTAAGTGTGCTTTGACAATCTTTCTGAAATTAAATTCCTGCCTGAATAGGGATCTTAGCTCCTCGAAACTTTCAATCCATTCAATCACCTTATTACATTTGTCTATGTCAATTTTCATCTTAGAAGTTCCCAATTTCCAATGCCACTAGCTAGGTCTGCACATCTATTTAATTCTAGTTTCAATAACACTATCATCCTTGATTATTATATGATTGAATTCCATACTAGCAAAGTGCATGAGCTAGAAACATGGGACTAATTTATGCGCATACAACGTTTGCGAGAACACTCACGTAGCGACCGAATGGCGCAGAGATGAACAACAACATCAGGTACGTACACACTATTCACAATTATTTTATGATGATCTAATATATATATAGAACTAATATATTTATATCGATCTCCTTGTTTAAAGATTGAAGAAATACGGCAGAAGCTCCTACCAAAAAACCGCTTACGAGGAATTCAAGAGGAAATTGCGTGATTTTTCTTTAATGATGTCACACCTAAATGCAGAGAATACCATTACATGTAATGATCTTCAAAATGTATAGACAAAATTGTATATATTAAATTGTATATATATATGTATGGTCGTATGAGAAATTATATTATATAAGCATCAATGTGTATAATATGTAGTAGCATAAAATATGTTTGAAATGGACAGAAAATTGAATGAAAAACACAAAATGAAAAGAAAAAATAAACTATAAAGCCTAAATACAAAAAAAAAAACTTTTGATCCTATTGGTGACACCAACCGAGATTAAACGTCCACCAGCTCCCGCGACACGCCTGCGGCCACGTGGAGGAACTTTAATTCCGAGATGAGGCTAACCGAGACTAAAGATGGGACCCTCTAGTCCCATCCTTTAGTCCTGGTTAACGCGACTAAAACCCCGTTCTCCACCCGTGTCTTTTTGCGTCCTACGCGCTCCACCATAACCACCGTGACCACGAGCTTTAGGGCGTGTCCTGCGATCCGCCTCCCTTCCCTCGCCGCCGTGTTGTAGCCGTGCTGCAGGACAGCCAATTGCCACACGCCTGCAGCTCGCACCGCACCTCACCCCGTGCCCTCTAAGATGGTGTTGTCGGCCACATTCCCGTGCCATGCCCCAGGCGAGCATGAGCTTTTGCTCTAGCATTTGCATGCGCGTGACCGCACCCACACCCCTCTGCAAACCGTGCAGGCCCGTTGATGCACCATAGCCTTGGGTGCATTTTCTGACTAGAAAACTTATCGGGCGGGCATGTCCTTGCGCCATGAAGAAGAAAGTCTCGGCCTTATGGTTCAAAAGAAACCTGGCGCCACATGTGTCACAAAAAGAAGAAAGGCCGAAGTGGCTAGTGCCTCTCGTACCAAAGCGTGTGGTATGGGATTTGAATTCCAGGCGTCCCTATTTTTTGGGCCTATCTCTTTTATTCAGCAAGCCAACGCCGCCCTCCCCTTTTGGTGTTTTTCAGTCACGTTTGCTCAAGTAGTTCGTTTAGTTATCTCTGGTCTGTGCATTGAGCATATTTATTTCAAGTCCTACTGGTTATACTACCACATTTTCATCCAGGGGAGTTGAGGAGTGAAATCCCAGAGCCGTAGCCCTTTCGTTTTCTTGTCATTTTAGTGCACTCCAGGTCGATTTTTATTATATCTTCAGTTAGGACCGAGCGCCTTTGTATCACACAAAACCAATGAGCCGATTGGCTATCAATTCAACCAGGATGTTCTTGGTTCGAGTCCCACGAGCCACTTAAGTTTAGCCATGTTTTTCTTTTTTTGCACACACACTGCCACTTGTGACAATCTCTTCCACCAAATCCTTCCTAGCCTCTGCCCCACTGTAGATTTTTTTATTTATTTGTTTTATTTTGGGCAGGTTAAAATGCAATTTTACTTTGCTCACATCTTTTAAATGTTTTTCCATGTGCAAAAGTTATATATAGAAATACTCAGAATTGCATCTAGTTTCCATTTTGCACTTTGCACATATGTTCAAAATTATTAAATTATCTTTTGTTCCTGGAGGTGCATATGAAAATTGTTTAGGGCTGTTTCGGCATCAAACTTTGTTTTTTGAAGACAGAATAACCATAGCTCCAAATTAAATGATCCATATATGTAACTTGCTTAGAAACTTGTGTAGAATCACAAGGTGTATTTAATTTTCCTATTTATAAATACAAAATATGTTTTAGACAGATCCGATCTAATTTTAAAAATTGTATATGGGGTAACTTTGGAATCACTATAACTTGTTTCCAACCTCATTTAAAATGCCTAGATAGATAGTTAATTTATGGTGCACCCCTTGCCATCATAACTAACATTTAAAATTGTTGGGTACATAAATAAAAGTGACAAAATATTTCAATGTGCAATTTTTTCAATATGCAACTCGTTGCATATTGAGCTTCACGTGATGTGTAGTTTTTGTTTGTTGCATCTTTCCATGCCTATTTAAACTGAACATTCATCATATTTGATTGTGCATCCCGTCATGAACTAGTTGATGTGTTTACTGTGAATTTTGTTTATTTTTCAATTTGCTTCTCCTCACTATAAGTTAGGCACATGTCAAATTCTTAGTGGTGTTGCAACCTCACCTTTTCACCATTCCTCATCCATTAAGCTTTGCTAGTCTTGATACCCCTGGTAATAAGATTCCTGTCCCCGTGGGTCAAAGTTCACTACAACAATAGGTGCGGATATAGGTAATGTGATACTTTGACGTGAGAAGGCTTCTATCACACCCTTTCTTTTGTGTCATTTCACTATGTTAATAAAACTTAAATATTAGGACCAACATAATAAAAACAAATTGTGTGATTGTGATGCTTGACTTGTTTGCTATTTGCTTGCTTGCTTGGTTGTGGCATAATTCATCCAAATATTTGCCCAATGATCATACCTTATGTATATATTATAAAACTATTTTTATACAAATATATTTGGCCAAAAAGCATTTATTCCATTTAGGTTTCCAAACCCCCCTAAATTGTGGTCTCCTCTACAAATCCTCAAATTATGGTAAATATTTTATCCCAAATAATTGGTCCTAATAATCACGTTAATAAATATCATGGCAAGAAGGATTCATTAGCTAGCTCAAACATCATGTGTCAATTATTTGTGCTCAATGATTGAAAGACCAAAAGTGTTCACCTTGGCCCTAGATTTTTGCCACAACTCTTACTAGTCCCCCTCTATCTCCAATCACCCTCCCATCGCCCTACTGCAAGGACTGTGGGGGTAAAAATACCAATTCCCTCGATAGACAGCCCAACCATACCTCTCCCCCTCTCCATTTCTCTATACAACAAGGCCCCCATGATCATGGGACTGCAAAACCCTCCGGGGCACATGTGGACAAGCCCATGCCTAAAAACAATGTCACGTCGCCAATATTTGCACACTGGAGCGTTGTAGCCGCCACTACCCAATGCACCGGATTGTCGTAGACTACCCAAGCATGCGTGCCGGCGTGCCACAACACCCGCAACATGACAACTAGTCTGTTAGAATAAACCTTGCTGTTCGAGCTAGTGACACCTGCAGTTCAGGTTCAGTCTAGTGCAGGTGTTAGGAGGTACAATTAGTCTGTTTTACTTCGTCAGCAGAGTTTGTTAGAGGCGTCACGAGAATAGCTCATCATGGTGTCGTTCTAGACCGAGTCCCACGCTCTGACCTGCTCGTGGGATGGCACGAGCGTTGTGGGAAGAGTGGCGCTTAGTCCGGTGGCTTAGTGCCCCGTTTTTAGTTGTTGTAATCAGGCATAAAAGGTGGATCAATATACCAGAAAACTGCGGCTGTTGAGCGCAGGAAAAAACCCTCTCTTCGTCTACCTCGGCTAATCCACCCACAGCTCGTATAGTTCGTCGTTAGGATGCAACAATTGGCATCAGAGCCCTGTTCCGATCCCCGCGATGACTGGAACCGACGATTCCAGCAACAAGTCGCCATCGACGTCGCGAGCAAGGATGTCCAACGGGACAGACGTCGCTGTGGCGGAGAGATCCATGGCGCGGGGTGGTGCGCGACACGGGCGGCGCGGTCTGGCCGCTGCTGACCAAGACGGACTACACCGACTGGGCGTTACTCATGCAGGTGATGACGGAGGGTCGCCATCTGTGGGACGCCATGCAGACAGGAACCGCCGAACGGAGCGATGATCGCCTGGCGCTGGAGGCGATTCTGCGCGGCGTGCCACCGGAGATGGCACCCACCCTCGCATCCAAGGCTACGGCTAAGGACGCATGGGACACCCTCAAGACCATGCGCCTCGGCGTGGCGCGTGTCCGCGAAGCCAAGCTCGCGACGATCTCCAGAGAGTACAATGACATCCGTTTTGCTGATGGTGAGACCATCGATGACTTCACCATGGGCCTCACCAACATGGTGGCACAGATGGCGCAGCTCGGGGAGACCGTGCCAGACAAGCGGGTGGTTCGCAAATTCCTCTCTGTGGTCCCAAAGAGGTATTCTCAGATCGCTTTGTCAATCGAAACCCTAGTTGATCTGGATACGCTCTCTGTGGAGGAGCTCACCGGCAGGCTGAAAGCCGTGCAAGAGAGGTATGATCTCGACCAGACAGAGTCTGGCATGGACCGTCTCCTCCTCATGGAGGAGGAGTGGAACGTGCGGTCGAAAGGCCGCGACGGCTCGTCGAGCGGTGTGCCCCGTGGCAGGCGTCTCGGGAGAGGCCGCGGGCGCGGCCATGGCGGAGGCCGCGGCAACGGGTACGGCAAGCAGTCCACCAACGACGACAACCGCGACAAGTGTCACTACTACGGAAAAGAAGGCCACTGGATCAAGGACTGCCGCAAGAAGAAGAGGGAGGAGGAGGCGAACCTGACCCAGGCACAGGGCGCCGATGATGAAGACCCCACCTTCCTCATGGCGGAGGTGTGCACCATCACCGACGACACCGGCATCGTCGATGACTACATCGAACTCGTCGAAGAACACGCTGAAGTTCATCTCGGACGCACGGAAGAAGAGTACGTCTCCGGGTGGTACCTGGACACAGGTGCCTGCAATCACATGTCGGGCTGCGCGGCTTGCTTCAACGAGCTCGATTGCAGCGTCTCCGGCACCGTCAAGTTCGGAGACGGGTGTGTGGTCGCGATCCACGGATGCGGCTCCGTCCTCTTTGCCGACTTCAATGGAGGGCACCATGTGCTTACCGGCGTCTACTTCATCCCTCGCCTCCGGAGCAGCATCGTCAACATCGGGCAGCTGGACGAGAGCGGCTGCAAGACGGTGATCGTCGATGGGGTCGTTACCCTCAGCGATCGCCGCGGACGGGTGTTTGCGCGCGCAGCTAGGGCGCGAAACCGCCTCTACCCATACGACCTGCAACAGGCCAGGCCGGTGTGCCTAGTAGTACGTAGCAACACTGACGAGTCGTGGCGTTGGCATGCAAGGTACGGACATATGAACTTCACCTCGCTACAGTTGCTGAGCCGGTAGGGCATGGCGCGCGGTCTGCCGATGATCGAGCACGTCGACCAACTCTGCGATAATTGCCTAGCCGGGAAGCAGCGCCGGGCGCCATTTCCTGCCGAAGCGCAATTTCGGGCGGAGCACACACTGGACCTGGTGCACGGCGATCTCTGTGGGCCGATAACTCTGGTGACACCCTCTGGGCGCCGGTACTTCCTGCTCCGGGTAGATGATCTCTCCAGATACATGTGGCTCACGCTGCTAACCAGCAAGGACGAGGCCCCGGATGCAATCCGTCGCTTCCAGGAGCGTGTTCAAGTTGAAACCGGCCGCAAGCTCCATGCTCTACACACGGATCGTGGCGGTGAGTTCACGTCCATCGAGTTCGGCGAGTACTGCGCCCACCGTGGCGTGCAGCGACAGCTCACGGCGCCCTACTCACCGAAGCAAAATGGGGTGGTGGAGCGACGCAACCAGACGCTGGTCGCCATGGCGCGAAGCATGATGAAGGCGACGGGGATGCCGGGCAAGTTCTGGGGCGAGGCGGTCACCACGGTGATCTTCATACTCAATCGAGCACCGACAAAGACCGTGCGCAGCCTGACCCCGTACGAGGCATGGCATGATACACGGCCGTCGGTCCACTTCCTTCGCACATTTGGGTGAGCGGCACATGTCAAGAACGTGCGCCCGCATCTGAAGAAGCTCGACGACAGATCAACGCCGATGGTCTTCATCGGGTATGAGGACGGCGGCAAGGCATACCGAGTGTTCGATCCAGTGGGCGGCAAGGTTCATGTGACTCGAGATGCTATCTTCGACGAGGCAGCTCATTGGAACTGGGAGGCCGGGGATCACGCCGCCGATCACAACACCTTCACCGTCAACTACAAAATGTACCGAGTCCCTACGATGTCCGGCAAGATTGTCCCCAACGCACCATCACGAGAAGCAAGTGGTGCAGCAACTCCCGCGGGGACTAACCCTGGATCTCCGGCGGAAGTGACTCCGAGAGGGAGTGAGCTAGATGTCACGCCGGATGGACCAGAACCTACAACCCCTGCTGTCCCTTCCGCACCAACAGATTCCTCCAGCAGCTCACCGATCGTGTTCGTGTCTCCACCAACACCGAAGTCGGAAATCTACAACCATGGCGACAATCCTCGTGCACCTCACCGTTTCAGGCATGTATCTGACATTCTCGGATCACGTCGTGATGCTGCACGCGAGCAGGAGGAGCAGTTGCTGATGGCAAGTGCCGAGGAGCCCTGCACGTTCTCAGAAGCAGAACAAGAACCTTGCTGGAGGAAGGCGATGCTCGAGGAAATCACATCGATTGAAGACAACCACACCTGGGAGCTGGTGGACCTTCCCCCTGGTGAGCTCCCCATAGGCCTGAAGTGGGTGATCAAGGCAAAACGCGACCAGAGTGGGGTGGTGACCAAGCACAAGGCGAGGTTGGTGGCGAAGGGATTTTTTCAACCGTAGGTAATTGACTTCGACAACGCCTTCGCCCCTGTCGCCAGGATGGACTCCGTTCGCCTCATGCTTTCCCTCGCTGCACACGAGGGATGGCGCGTCCATCACATGAGGAGCTGGCGAAGGAGGTTTACGTGAAGCAACCACCAGGCTTCGTCGTCGCTTCGGAGGAGCACAAGATCCTACGCCTGAAGAAAGCGCTCTACGGTCTTCGTCAAGCTCCGCGCGCCTGGAACATCAAGTTGGACACTACCCTCTCCACCCTGGGTTTCGCGAGGAGCAATTCGTAGCATGACGTGTATGTCTACCAAGGTCTAATGGTTGGTGTGTACATTGATGATCCGCTCATCACAGGACCAGACGACAAGGCGATCCAGCACTTCAAGGAGGAAATGAAGACCTCATTTAGCATGAGCGATCTTGTCTTGCTCACATATTACCTCGGCATTGAGGTGCACGAGAGAGCGCATGACATCACCCTCGGCCAGGCTGCGTACGCGCGCAAGATCTTGGAGAAGGGCAGCTTGCTGGAGTGCAATCCCTGCCACGCACCTATGGATGTCAGGCTGAAGTTGAGCAAGGAAAGTCAAGCCCCTCCAACGGACGCCAGCGACTACAGGAGCATCGTCGGTAGCCTCAGGTATCTAGTCCATACTCGACCAGACATTTCGTTTGCTCTCGGGTATGTGAGCAGGTTCATGGGAGCGCCTACAACGGAGAATCTCACTGCGGTCAGGCATATCCTACGTTACGTTGCCGGCACGATCGACTACGGCTGCAGCTACCGGAGGAGCGGCAACTCTGTCCTGAAAGGGTACAGCGACAGCGACCTGGGAGGCGATCCAAACACACGCAAGAGTACTACAGGACTCCTCTGGTATCTCGGCGACAATCCAATCTCCTGGCAGTCGCAGAAACAGAAGGTAGTGGCGCTCTCGTCGTGTGAGGCAGAATACATGGCTGCAACGGCGGCGACATGCTTTGGGGTGTGGCTGACCCGTCTTCTGAAGGAACTGACGGGGAGAGAAGCAGATCCAGCCATACTAAAGATGGACAACAAGTCAGCAATCGCTCTCGCCAAGAATCCCGTGCATCACGATCGCAGTAAGCATATAGACTTGCGGTTTCATTTCATCAGGGATTGCGTGGAGGAGAAGAAGATTGCGGTGGAATTTATTGGCACAAAACTTCAGCTCGCGGACATCCTGACGAAGCCATTGGGCAAGATCAAGTTCCAGGATCTGAGGAGGAAGATTGGAATCGTGAAAATAAAGTAGGAACAACAAGGCTTAGGAGGAGATTGTTAGAATAAACCTTGCAGTTTGAGCTAGTGACACCTGCAGTTCAGGTTCAGTCCAGTGTAGGTGTTAGGAGGTTCAGTTAGTCTGTTTTACTTCGTCAGCAGAGTCTGTTAGAGGCTTCCAGAGAATAGCTCGTCATGGCGTCGTTCTAGACCGAGTCCCGCACTCTGACCTCCTCGTGGGATGGCACGAGCGTTGTGGGAAGAGTGGCGCTTAGTCCGGTGGCTTAGTGCCACATTTTTCGTTGTTGTAATCAGGCATAAAAGGTGGATCAATATACGAGAAAACTGTGCTTGTTGAGCGCAGGCAAAAACCCTCTCTTCGTCTACCTCAGCTAATCTACCCACAGCTCGTATAGTTCGTCGTTACGATCCAACATAGTCGCCCCCTCATATCTCTCTCTCCCGCATGCTCTAAGCACCTCCCGAGCCCGCCAATGACCTCCTACAGCAACGGCTCCGCCCATAAGCCCCTCCTTCCTTATTTCTCAAGTTGACATGCAGACAACGCAGGAGACTTTCTCCTTCGCTCCTAAGCTTCCATGGCCCCTCCTCCCATCGTTATTTCTTCCCTAGAGCTTGCTGACGCACGGTCGAGCACCGTGCATGTGTTCCGTCCTCACGCCGCTACTCCGTAGCTCATTAGTCGTGGCTAGCCCCTAGCTGCTCCAAGATATTCCCCTTGCACCCCCGATTCTAACCATCACTAGTCCAACTCCCCTGTTGCTCTCTTGTTGAAAACACCACATGCCCGATTTAGAGTAGCGGCTCTGCCGTAGTCGTCGTTCCCCCAACCATACAAAAAATCTCAGCCCCTCATTTCTTGTTCCCCGGGTTCCCCTTGCTCCCAGGATGCTAACCTCTCCCTCGATCTAATGAATTGCACGTGAGGGTGAGTAATTCATCTTCATTTTTCCTTGGCTGCCGCTTAGACTCGATGTTGTCGATGGTTCAATCATCTTCGGTGACTGTGCTCTCCACCATCGGACTGGTGACGACGGCCCTAGCAAGACGGTGTCATCCCTGCATTAAGCCGCAACCGAAACAACCGCCAGGGGGCCTCCTAAGCCTTTCTAGAAAGAGGTTGAAAAAGTTAACAAATGGGGAAGTGAGTACAAGTAAGGGACCAGGGAAAAGGTTGACATTGAGTGCTTTATTTTTCATGTTGTTCCTATGTCCTTATTTGTGCCCGGTACTTTGCAACGTTAGATCACGTTGTTGATAATGGTGTTGGACCACAATGTTTTGAAGACTTTGTTGATCCAGGCAAGCAACCCTTTGACCATGTTGATGAAACAATTTTTATGCACGTTAATATAGCACATTATATGTTGTATCAAAAAGAATGATGATATGGTGACCACCTAGATGGGTTGTCTCCAATGCATTTCTCATTGATACTTGCAATGTTCATGACTCTATTTCCTGTTGAGAGATATGTGGGTTGGAAGTAGATATGATGCCAAGTAGATGCTACGCATGTGGCACAGGAAATTGCATTTTGATGGAAAACAATGTGTTTAAGAAAGACTTTTTTGAAAAACAAATTGGGTGTGGCTAATGCACGTGGGATATGTTGCACTAGGTAGCCACTTGGTAGAGAAGTGTTGTATCGAGGAAAGTTGTGTGTGTGTTTTCAAAAAGGTAATGATTAAAGTTGCGACCGTTACTCCCACATTACATGTATGACCACATACCCCTTATGGTACGTGTCTTTATTGATTACTTTCTTCGATTCTAGCAGAGAGCCTGCATTACTAGTGGTGGGACTGACGTGGACACACTTGATAAGGCGTCATGAATAAATTGATGAGTATTGCTATTTTCATAGACGTCAGGCATATAGTTGTGTCCCCTCATGGGTGGTACAATATTATGTACACCACGAGGGATCAGTACCAAATAATGTAATCTTTGTTTAGTGTTGTCAAGGGAAAGGCATTATTCAGGTGCTTACCTCGGGTATGTAATATACCATGAGCAGTAGATGATAGGGAAGTTCCCCGAGTCTTGTGGGAAGGTGTGCAAAGTCTGCATAGTATCAAACTATTCCAATAGTCATGTTCAAGGTCAAGGACAATTGGATAACCGCCCTTAGCTATGTACATTCTTTTACAAAACTTGGCGTGTGTGTGGGGGGGGCATGAAATACTTGAGCTAAGTTAGATTACTTGACGAGATGATTAAACTTGAGTTGTTCATACTCTATTTATATTCATATTTTAACGTAATGATGCATGATTTACAAAGTGATAGGACATGCTATTGCATTCAAAACTAGTTTTCGACAAAACTACCTTCTTATTTTTATTACATGCATTGTTCATTTTCTTCCAAATATGTGTTGCTTGCGTGTACAATCAATAGTACCCACTCGCTTGTACCTGTCTATTTACTTAGCCAAGGAATGGAAGAACATGATTGTTATTAAGAGTACCTTGGTAATGAACATGTGAATTAGGTCGCTTCCGAGTCATAATACATGTAGGGTCACGGAAGATGGCATGGGTCCACGCTATCATCGAAGATTTCGGATGTGAGTGTTTATCTCATCTTTTACCTTTACGACCCTATCTATGTAAGACTTGACCATAATGGTAATAATTTATATAAAATTGTATGTATTGGATGTAAGACTCTTGTAAATTTAGTTTATGTGTGTTCAATGAGCATTGATCCTGGGATCAGTGTACACGTGTATTCGGAGAATTCGAATTATGAATCGGGGTCCCCATAGAGTTGTTATCCGAGCCATCCTAACTATAGGAAACCTTAGTCATCATGGGCGGCAATTAGGACATAATCTATTTTTCTAGAGCTTTCAGACAACTTCCAAAACTTCCAAATTTCTCACCTCTTACAAATTTTCAAATAAACAAAAGATTTTGACCTTACCACCTCCACCATTCCTCTCTTGGCTCTCCTCATCTTCTTTCTGTAAAGTTTGCAAACAATCACTTGTACCCTTCTGCCATGACCAGTGGATTCCTTGTAATCCTCGAGGGTAACCTAGAAGGAAGCCACCTTGCTAGACATTTGCACACATCTTTTGAACACAAGGTTGGTGACACCCCGACAAGGCGACTCCAAGAGGAGATACCTTGTCAAAGAATGAGGACTTTAAGACTAGGAAGATGGTGACACCCTCGACACTACCCAGATTGATGCAACCACTGGCCTACGAGTTGCTCGCCATTTTGAAAACTATGGAATGAGGACCGCGGAAAAATGTCACGCAAGTTTTTATTTTGAATAAAAGACCCTGTTCCAAAAATAAATGCAAGTCCAAGAAGGGAAATGGTGTCGGTAAGACCGGCTCCAGAGCAACTATAAGGGCGGAGCACAGACTGAAATTGAGTGCTTCTACTTCAAGGGAACTTGACAATGGAACAGGAACTTCAAGAAGTGCGTGGTAGATAAGGACAAAGTTGTAGTTCTTATACATGTTAATATCATTGATGTTTTCTTGCTATTGAAAATTCTTAGTCTTGTGTAGTTGATACCGGGTCGGATGCTGATATTTCCAACTCGATACACAGGCTTTAGAAGGTGCGCAAGATCACAACGAATTAAGTTGTGGTGCCTGCCGGGAACGGTGCTAGAACAGCCGCTTAGGCCTTAAGCATTTTGACTCTAAGTTTCACTTCAGGATATATTTTAGAACTAAGTAACTATTATTTTTTTCTAGCATTGTGTAGAAACATTATCTCTCAATCTTGTTTGGTACACGATGGGTGTTTCTACAAGTCTGAGGACAATGGTTGTTCGCTATATTATATGGATAGTTTTTATTGATTTTCACCCATTGTTGGGGTCCTTTTCATACTAAATCTTCAAAGTGGAAACGATTTCTTTAATGCAAATTCTAAAATCCTTAAGAAGGTTGATACCACCATCACTCTTTCTATTGGCATTGTCGTCTTGGACATATCGGAAAGAATCACATGAAAAGACTCCATAAAGATGGAGTTTTACCAACTTTTGATTTCCCATCATTTCACACATGCGAGCCTTGTTTAATTGGGAAAATGATGAACACATCATTCACATGTCATCCTCAAGGGGCGAGTGAATTGTTGCAAATAATACACAGTGATATATGTGGTCCGATGAGTACAATCGCAGGTGGGAACGTATTTTTTACTTTGTTATGGGGACCTCCTTGACAATTTGTTTGGGAGAAACTCTTCCAGCAAGGCCCAATAGTGGTTTCAAAGAATTTTAGAATGAGGTAGAAAATCAGCATAACAAAAGGATTAAGTTTTTGTGATTAGATCGCAGGGGCAAATATCTTAGCTAACATCTGAGTTATCATGGAATTGTTTCATAGCTTACGCCTCCTCGAACTCCATAGCCAAATGGAGTATTCAAACAACGTAACCAAACCTTGTTGGTCATGGTAAGGTCAATGATGTATCTTACATTTATACGAATATCCTTTCAGGGTCACGCACTAGAAACTGTTGCTTACACAATAAACAGTGGGCTGCCCAAGTCTGTTGAGACGACATCATATGAGATGTGGCATGGGAAGAAACCTAATGTGTGGAATCTCAAATTTGGGGTTGTGAGGCTTATGTAAAGCATTTCATCCAAAGTAGTGAGTAGGAGAATAGTACAGCTCAATGAGATTAGTGATTTTTCTACAATGGTTGATATGGCTAAGGAACTAGAAGGAATTAGGCAAGTTATCCCTACAACCGAGCGGTAAATTGTTGCATGTGATGTGGAAACTTTTGACAAGTTTGTAACTGATGCGCGCAACACATGTAGGGTTGTCCAGCCACTGATACTTGTCATCTGCGTTGGATCTTCCATGAAGTGGAATGGATGATCGCAGCATAATGTGGGTAAGTATTTCCGTTAGTTATGAAACCAAGGTTTATCGATCTAATAGGAATGTCAACCACAATCGTCTTCAGTGGCTGCACACAAAAGAACACACAACTTGCACCCAACGTGGGCAAGAGGGTTGTCCATCCCCTTGTACTTGTTACCTTTAAGGGAGTAAGGTATGTAGATAATTTTAGATAGGAAGATAAAATAAAAGCAAGTAAATGGAATCAAGGTATTGATGGTTTTGTAAATTATATCCTGAATAGACCCGGGGGCCATAGTTTTCCCTAATGGCATCTCTCATGGAAAATAACATACGACGGGTACTCAAATTACTGTTGGGCAATTGACAGAAAAGTAGATAGTTATGCGATATTTACGTCAATGATCATGTGCATATAGGCATTACTTCCATAAATAAATTGGCTGACACCTACATCCACCTATTAATATTTGTCCACTCATCGATCGCTACCGAACATGCATCTAGAGTATTAGGGAAAACAGAGTAATGCATCGAAAAGAATGACATGATGTAGAGAAAGTAAACTCAAGCAATATGAATAAACCCCATCGTTTTATCCTTAGTACCAGCAACAAAAGGATGCACCATCTCCCCTTCTTTCACTAGGATATAGAAATTCACCAGGTTGAACCTATTACTCTCACCGAAGAAATATCAATCTACTTCGCCAAACTATTTCAATACATTAGAGAGAATTATGAAGCTATCATAATCATGCGCATAAGAATCATATAAGTATTCGAAGAAGACTGAAATATTTATCATGAATATTCTTAAATTAAAACCGCAATCCATCAGATCCCAACAAACGCACCACACAAAAGAAATTACATCATGTGGATCAAAGCAAAGATGCAACGATCATTGTATTAAAGATAAAGAGAGAGAGATTTCCATCTAGGTACTAGCTATGGACCCATAGGTCTGTGCTAAACTACTCACATATCATCATGGGGGCAACAAGGTTGATGAAGAGGCCCTCCATTATTGATCCCCCCTCTGGTAGGGTGCCGGAATGGAGCTCGAGATGGCTTCCATTGGAATACCGACTTGCGACAACATAAAAAGTGTTTCGGGACTGCTTCACGGATTAGTGCTGAAAAAGGTTATCTGAGAATTTATAAGCGAGGGAACGGAGTCAGAAGGTGTCGAGGCACCCACAATACAATAGGGTGCCCCCAGGTTGTGTTGGATTGGCTTGTGGGGCCATCTTGTGGCCCCCAGCCTTCTTCCGATGCTTGGTGGCCTTCTGTTGGTCCAAAAAATCTCCAAAAAGTTGCATTTCAATTGGACTTCGTTTGGTATGCTAAACCTTAAAAGTGAAAAACATGCAGAAAACAACAACTAGCACTGGGCACTGAGTGAATAGGTTAGTGCTCCAAAAAGTATTCTAGAATGATAATCTATCAGCATGGATCAATAAAAAATTATAGATACAATGGAGACGTTTCAACCACCCCAAGCTTAATTCCTGCTCGTCTTCGAGTAGGTAAATTGAAAGGAGAATTGCTCCCTAAGGTGGTTTGGTAATTAATCACAAGATATGTATCATTGAACTAATCATGTTATCCAAGTATATTTCAGAAAAGTTCGAAGATGCATTGGCTAAAGTATGGTGAGGAGAAACCCTTGATACAAGAAAAGGAATAGGATTGGATCAAGATTCAAGAAAGAGGACTCTACAATTTATATTTGTGAGAAATCACTTTTGAGTCCATAAGAAATCCCATACTATTAAAAGGCGGTGGGGTATTATGATGAATTGGTAGCTAAAGTGCTTAGTGGTAGCCACCAAAAATATTCAGTCATTCTCCCAAAAATATCTTTGTCCTAATCCAAAACAGCAAAATTTGTGCCACCAAGGTTTCCACGTGGCCCGACCAATTTTCCTAGTGGTAGATCGTTTGCCAAGCCCTAATCTCTCAGTACCACCAAGTTTCACATTGGTGCCACCGAAAGACAGTGACCAAATTTTTGTTGTCTCGATTTCAATAATCGGAATTTTTTATATTGAAATTGTCACCACAGATATTTGGAAACTGCCCTAGGTCATTGTATCGGTACTACCGAGATTCATATATCGGTCTCACCGAGAATTCAAAACTTGCGGCATTTAGTTTAACTCGGTACCAATAAGATTCTATTCGGTGTCACCGAGTCGGGAAATAATGTTGTAATGGTTGGATGCTGAGGGATGCCTATATATACCCCTCCACCTCCTCTCACTCATAGAGGAAGCACTGAGAACACACACACACACTTCCTAGATCCATCTTTCAGAGAGAGAGCCACCTTCTCATGTGTTAAGATCCAGAGATTCCAATCCAACCATTTGAAACTTAATCTCTAGCCTCCCCAAGTTGTTTTCCACAAAATCAATGTCGCCTACCCCATGCCAAATCTGTGAGAGAGTGATTGAGTGTTAAGTAGACTATCTTTTGTATCCCAAGAGCAAGGAGTTCATCGTTCTACCACATGTATTACCTTTTGGAGGGTGGTGCCTCCTGGATTGGTTAGGTGTCGCTTGGGAGCCTCCTACTTCGTGTTGTGGTGTTGAACAAGAAGTTTGTACGGGCAAGGAGATCGCATACTTCGTGAAGATCTACTATGAGTGAGGCTAGTCCGCGTGGACGTAAGCCATGGTGGAATAGACATGGCCACTTCTTGGTGGACTCCTTGTGGATGGAGACCTCCATGGACTCTCGCAGTCATTACCCTTCGTAGGCTTAAGTATTCACTAATGTGGACGTACGATAGCGCCACCTAACGGAACAACGCGAAAAATAGTTGTGTCAACCTTAGTTTGATCTTCCTTCCCTACCCTCTAAATTACATTTGCATGTCTTTACTTTCTGCTCCTATACTCTTAGATATGAATGTGTAGGGTTAACTTGACTAGTAATTGCTAAAACTGTCCCACAACTAAAATTCAAAAAAGGCTAAGTTTTTATTTGTTCAAGTATTCTAATCACCCCCCTCTAGACATACTTTGGATCCTACAAGTGGTATCAGAGCATGGTTCTCCATTGCATTGGTTTCACAACCTAGGATAGTATGGCGTCTAGTGAGGGAAACTATCACCGTAGAGGTACATATTTTGTTGGTACAAACATTGCTAGTTGGAAGCATAAGATGCAAATGCATATTCTTGGTCATAACCCTGTCATTTGGGCTTTTGTTTGTGTTCGTGAGCAAGGTGATTTCTTCGGAGAAGGAAGAGCACCGGATCGCGATGAGACAACAAAAGAATTAAAGTTGTTGTAATACAATGCTCAAGACTGCGACATTTTGTTCAACTGATTGTGCCCCAAAGAATTTAACAAAATCAACCACCTTGAGAATGCAAAGGAAATTTGGGATACTTTGGTTGATACGCACAAAGGTACTGGATCTATCATCAAACCTAAGTTTTATGTGCTACAAAGTCAGCTTGATAAGTTCAAAATTAAGGATCGGGAATGTCGTGGTTTTATCACGGTAGATGTCCTCGTGGAAGGACTTAGGTGTGGAGCCATCACAGCTATGTGGCAACTCAAGTGGGTTGATCGGGAGAGATGACTTTACCCAGGTTCGGCCCCTCCGATGGAGGTAAAAGTCTATGTCCTGCTTGTGTGTATATTGATAGTGATCTCGATTACATGGGTGCGGAATCGCTAAACTAGCTCTCGAGGGTTTGCTTGTTTCTTACTTGATCTTTCTGGCTCAAGGGCTCCCCTTTATATATAGGTGGAGGACTTGAGGTTACAACAGAGTCCGTCTCAATAAAGAGCTCGTGATATAATCTAACTCCTACTTCCCGTGATCCTCAAGGAAAAGAGAGGGTCTCTTATATCTTCATGTTTGAGCCGACTATCCCGACGACATCGACAAGCCGGACCATATAACGAGCCAGCCTTCTAGGCCCTATTCTTCTCATGGTCATCTCATGTCTAGACCGCCTTTAGAGAAGCTCGGGTTAAAACTTGGGTGTGTTAGACCCATGGGGTATATCCCCAACATTAGCCCCCAGTTTAGTTTACATTCATCCATGCTAATCTCCTACTTATGCATGATGGAAAACCCGAAGTTAAGATCCTACAATGAACCAACAATTGTTTTCCTTTTCTCCATGACTCTATCTGGGTCAAGACGATGCCAGGTGATTTTCTTCTTATTTGAGACTTTGGCATTTTTCAATCAATATCCTCATTATGTCATCATGTTGACCATTGTCATTCGAAGCCATCATAGAGAATATTTTCAAAAACAGCACTAAATCCGGACTCGCATGAAAAGCTAGGCGTAATTTTAGCCACGAATTTCCACGAGCCTTTCCATTTCATGCGGTGTCGTTTCAATTCCTCCTTCCTTATAAATAGACAAGGAAAACCTCTATATTACCTTTCCACTTCTACTTCCTCTTCCTCGTGCTCTTCTCCTTCACTGTGCGCACCGAAGCTCCAAAGACGCCGAGTGGATCACTCAACCATTCCACATGCGCCATTAGATCTTCTTCGCGTTCGCTGGAGTGTGTGCAACCACCATCATTTGCCTTCGACTAGATATGGTACACAGTCTTCCTCAAGAGGGTTCATAGATCCATCAGTTGGTTTAACCGGTCTACATGCCATGTTCATTGAATCCACCAAATAATTGCTTTTGTAAACCCATAAGTTCTTCACTCCTCATGCATCCATACATTTGTTGTAGTTTTCCCTCTTATGTTTCTCGCACATAGATCTGTCATTAACCACTTTAGGAGAATCCATGCAAATGCTTTGACCTCCAGTCTTTCTGCCAATTTTAGAACATATATTCCTCTTTTTTCGTGTATATTTAGATCCATCCCAAAGAATACTACTTGCAGCAACCTATTTGTGAAGAATTGCTCCTAAGTCTTTGACGAAAGTGTAATGTGACAGCTTAAAACCGTTCTATAGAATTTGCATTGTCGCCTCCTTTGTAACGACCGTAATCGGCGACTTATATCAAGGACAAGTTTACTTTCATTTATCATCCTTGTAGATGCTCCATACCACCTCATGGATCATAAGAACTCCAAAGCATGCAAGTGGGTCAGCTCCCAGGAATCGAAACTCACTCTGGAAAATCTTGTGAGCCAAGGATTCTTGCCGTCTCTAAAGGATGTAAATTGGCGAGCTCCCAAAGAAGAGCCTTATCCGCAGCCTCGACAAGGAGTAATTGTTATTTTTCCCATCACTTACGTAGCGGTTTTCAACTCCTCCGGCTCGAAGTTCTTCAGGGAGATTCTACCCTTTTTCAATCTCAAGCCTCAGGATATCGCTGCTATTTCTATGACCAACATTTGTCAATTCGAAGTTTTATGCAAAGTATACCTCTAGATCGAGCTGTTTGTGACTCTGTTTACGGATTTTTTCTATCTCAATTGCCAAACTGAAGTCAACAATGGCGCCACTTGTGAACATGATGGAATTTACATCCAGAACAGAAAAATAATCTCTTCCCTAAGTCTTAATTGGCGATTCATCTCAAGGGATGGATCAAGACCTAGTTCTATTGCCGAAATACTTCCCCCGTAGGAGAAAATTCGCTGTTGGTTTACAGGTTGGAACAAATCAGTAACAATATTGAATTTCCAGGTTGGCCAACAGATGAAGAAAGGTATATGATGGCTCACAAGATTAACTCACACGACTCCTCCGGAATTCTATGCTTCTCCAGTCTAGAATTAACTCATGACGCTCTTAACAAAGAGATAAAGATATTTTTCGCCCACTCAAAGGAGAAATGCAGCATTACTGGTCTAGGTCCATTTTATTTGCTAAACCCTCCACCACCGGTACTTATATTTTTCCAACACATATATTTTATTTCCTTTGACAATTTCATCTTAACCTGCCATCTTCAGCATATACTTTCTTTGTTTTGGAGGAAACATCCAACTTTTGGAATGGCACACCTTAGATCACTATTTCATCATCGGGTTTGAGAAATGATCCATCTCTTGATAATCCATCTCATGAATCTTCATCTCGAGAATAAGGTGAGGTAGAAACTCACTCTCTTGGCCGTTTGTTTATTGAACTTGCTGATGCACCTCATTCTCAGGATGACTGAGAAACCAGTCAGACTGGGAATATTGTGTTAATTTCAGTCTCTTCCATTTCATCAACAACATTTGTTGCAAGAAAGCCAACATAAGCTGTGTAGAAGGTGAAAATATCACATTTAGATGCTCATTTAGCTCCCAATTTTCTTTTGAAGAAAACGCAATTTGCTGGTCCATCAAAACGAAAGACCCGAAGTGATCCAGGCGACTTCAATTCTCACTTGTCTCATGCTCCGCCGGCTTGTAGACCACGCGTTGAGGTTCCACATACTCCCACCAATTATTGTCCTAAAGCCGGTATTTTTAAACAACCTCTTAGTACTTCAAACTTATTTTATCAGGAATCTCTTTTCTCTTCGGGCGACTCATCAGCAACACAGCTCCCCCTTTTAACAACAATTGCAGGTAATTTTCCATTCTTAACCTGATGTATTTATATTTACACCATTATTTCCTTAACATAATACTTGATTTTTAACCATTTTAGGGCAAAGGCTATTATGTCAAATCATGCTCCCGGGTCGTTTTATGGTGCTACAAGCCAAGATACTCCGAACCCTCAAACATAATAATCAGCCAAGGAAATTGACCGTTTTGGAGAAAATGATCCTGATGAAGCGACTGAGCCGACAACCGTCGTTAAGATGCTTAAACCAGATGAGCCAGTTTGAATGGACACACTAGTAGGGATTACAGGCACTTCAACTGATCCTTCTACTCATTCACCATGTCCGGCAAGTCCTTCTAGTGTGGCGACTCATGTGGATGACCTTATTCCACCGATTGACCAAAGCACTCTGGATGTTGTCATTGTCAAGGAAAGCTTCCAAGCTCCTATTGTTTCAACCTCTCTATATAAAATTGTGGCCAAGGAAGAGCCGGAACTTTGATAAAGTGAAAACAAAATTGGAACTCCCAAATATGTCAGCATTTAGTGTTGAGGATATCCACCAGCCATACTTGACCCGGCTGTCTCAGAGCCACGAAATTGAAGCCAATATGATCAACACCTTCAAGTAAAAATATGAAGCAATATTTTTTTCTTTAACGATTCTATCTTTATATATTGTTTATAGCCCCCAAGGACGGACTTATTATGAAAATGGTAAGTTGGTTCTTCAAAATAAGCATGAAGAGCTATAGCTGTAGCCCCCAAGGACCGGCTTATTATAAAAATGGGAAGTTGGTTCTTCACAAGTAGGAATGTAGAATTCCAACCTTAGTCCCCAAGGACTGGCTTATTATGAAAAATGGTAAGTTGGTTCTTCACAGGTAGGCATGTAGAACTGTGGCTGTAAACACCAAGGACCAAGAAGTTATGATGATAACGAGTTGGTACTTTGTATCCTGGACGAACAACCGAAGCATGTTCTAGCTCCCAAGGACATGCTTATCTCGTGGAGTTAGCTGGATCTTGTGTGAATAAATCACCACTAATTTATATGAGCTTGAAATCATGTAGCCCCCATGGGTCGGCTTATTTCTTTGAAATGGCCGGGTCTTTGTTGAACATGAAAATATGGACACATTAGCCCCCAAGTGTTGTATGGAATGTTTATAGTCCGTACCGGACATTAGATAAGATAAATTTGGCACCATAGACCCCAAAGGTCAAGTGGACTCTTGTATGGTGGGTTGAGTCTTTTGCAAACAGTTATTCACAAACCGTTGTATATTTGTCAGCAATATGTAGCAGATGTTGAATCTGTAACTGTGAAACTGCAGAATCGTTTGAAAGAGGAGATGAAACTGAAGGCTGAAGCCGAGCTTACAATGGCTCGTTGTGAGGAATCTGCGTGTGAGGCACAGGATAGTTTTGAGCAAGCCGTGAAAATCTTTGAAGAGGAAAAATCCGCCCTTCTGAAGCAGGCTGAAAAAGCTGAGAGTAAACTTGGTCCTGTGAAGGAGACACATTCGGCCCTTTTGAAGAATATAAATGTAATGATGGTGGCTATCTTTGCTATGTACTGCTCTTACTTTAAAAGGTCGGCTTATGTTGATATAGCTGGTTATTATGAGGCCTTTTGTTGTGTGTAGGACGAAAATATCACACTGTTGTCGAGTTGCCAATTGTGAAGCTGAAAGCAGTTTTCACATTTATAGAGCACATGTTCACGGGGTCTATTTTCCCGTAATGGCAATAAAAAACTTGAAATACCCGCCCGTGACCATCAAGGATATGTTGAAGCAACTATCAGTTGTGCCACAATGGGTCACAAAGACCAGGATATCAGCATCTCATGGAGGGGGAAATAGGGCTCCTGCGAGGACAAAAGCATATCTTCGTGAACTAGATGTTGAAGCTTTGAAAGGTGGTTTCTATAAATTCAACCTGTACGAGTCAATATTTACTCAACATGATTATGGTAAGTACTTCAAAGAGACTCGGCCATTGGCAACTCTAATAGCTGAAGAAATTGATATGTCCGAGTTTTATCATGCATACTCCAAGGAGAATGAATGCATCAACCCACTAAAAGGTGAGCCATTTTTGCTGGTGCCACCTCGTCGTAAGGGACACGTCACATTTGAAATTGACGCATCAACTTATGGTGAGGGGACTTCATACTTTGAGAATTTTCTTTGAATTCGGTTGCAACAAAAAGACTAGTAGTTCAATGATGAAGATGATCCGCAAAAATCAGACCCAAAGGCGATTGATGTAGAACAAGCTTGAATCTTTATCTTAGAAGTCGAATAAGTCACAAGGCGGCTATAGCCCCCAAGTATTGACCAAAATCATGAATATTTTATGGCTCCTTCTGTGAGCTTTTAATAGGAGTAGTTCTTTAAATTTTGAATCTCTGTCATGCCATCCTCCGTTTTATTCCGCTCACTCTAAATCTATTGGGTTTTGCTTGTATAGGTTCGAATTTCGTTGTGATAAGTCTTGCCACAAAACCGACGAATAAAATGGATTTACAAGCCCTTGTTTGATCTTGTTTACCGAAATATGATTGTACCCTTCTCTTGTCTCTGAATATCCCTGTCTAGTTGAGCTCAATGGCTCCTGTGATAAGACAGAGAAGAGGAGCAGTATTTAAGCCAACAAATAAACTGGATTTACAAGCCCAACTCTTGAGTGAAATAATCGACAACATTATTGTAGAATATGTATAGTTGAACTCGTCATAGTATGACTGTAGTCTTGATGACCAAGTCAGTCATTACGAGCCGGTAAAAATAGTACTTGTACCCGAAAGGTTAGGAGGTAATAACATGTAGTAATAATAATAAAGCATATCTGTTAAGTCGGCTCCGTGGGACTAGGTTTCGAGGCTCAAGTCTCTATTCAATGAAGAGGGTATGATAACCCATGGTTTATCCTAGATTTCTGTATGTAGGCTCTCACGCGACTCAAAAAAATGTTTTAACATTTACAAATTTGGGTCCAGAGTGGATTAATTTGTCAAGAGTACACGGGGTCACCTGATCGTAGTCTCATCAAGCATACAAGCAAGTTTAACCATTTTTTGGCGTCTTTGCCGGATCAAGAGGGTGAGAAAGCTAAACTCGATGAGTTGGAAGCCCCCAAGTGACCTATGTTTCAAAAAATAAAGACTCATGCTCAATTCGTAGGCTAAAACGACAGAGATGTAGAGTTCAGGGGTGCCGGCTTTATTCAACATAAATAAGTATGTACAGAATTTGGGGGTGGGTACAAAGATAAGGAGATAGTGGCTCTAAGTATAATAAGGCCGAAGTTGAACAATGTCCCACACACGGGTTGTTTCCTCCTGAGAGTTGTAGTTATGTAGTTGTAAGCCCATCAGATAATATGTGCCATTAGTGAGGTTCTTGCTGACGACAAACAGACTCTCCCAAGGTGATGAAAGCTTATGCATGCGTGTTTGATCTTGAATCAGATGGAGCACTAAGTCGCCTTCCTGAATGGTGTGGCTTCTAACTCTATGGCTATGATAGAGATGTAGGCCTTGTTGATATATAACTGATCTAGCGGCTATTAACTCACTTTCTTCTTCCAAAGCATCCAAGGAATCTTACATGCTTGTCCGTTGTGGGTTTCAACATAGGTGGCGACTCGAGGAGAATCATGATAAATATCGCTTGGTAATACCACCTCGATCGGCTCCATAAACTAGGAAGAAAGGTGTGTACCTAGTGGATCTGTTTGGAGTTGTTCGAATACTCCAAAGTATTGTCGGGATTTCCTTGGCCCAACAGCCTGGAGTACACTATACTAGAACCATGAGTCGGGGTTTGATCCCTCTCAAAATCTCCTGATTAGCTTGTTCGACCTGCCCATTGGAGTGTGGATGTGCTCCTGCAACCAAATCAAGACGGATGTGTTCATGCTGACAAACCTACTCAATAGCTCAGTGATGATTCTATGAGGGTAGCAAAAATTCAAGATGAGTTTTTTCAAAAACTTATGTCTCTGCATCATAATTGCTGACAGGCTCCGCCTCAAACCCCTTGGTGAATTTACCAACGTTCACCAATAGATGAGTTTTCTATACGAAGATGGTTTAAATGGGCCGGCCATATCGAGCTGCCAGACTGCAAATGGCCAATTAACTGGGATCATACACATTAATCGAGCTAATACATGGGCTTGACGAGCGATCCTTTGACATCCCTCACACTTACGCACAATGTCTTTCACATACGGATGAGCTATTAACCGATGGAATCCATGGCGAAACGCCTTTGCCACCATTGAACGTGAGCCAGCGTGATGCCCATAGTCTCTTGCATGGTTCTCATTGGGAATTTCCTAACCTTCCTCAGGGGAACACAACATTGATAAACACCAGTGCTACTCCTTCGGTGTAACTCACCATTTCTGATAGTCATAAATTTGGACCGTCTAATTATTTGTAGGGCCATTATTCCGTCAGGAGGGAGCTCGCCTCGACTTAGGTAGGTTAAGAATGGCTTAGTCTAGTCGGGAGTAACATGGAGGGCCTGTGCCAGGTGCGCTTCCGGGTCAGGAATACCTATATCCTCCTCGATTGGTAATTTAAGTAAAGGGTTGTCGAGGACATCCAAGAACACATTAGGGGGGACCGGCTTGCACTGAGAGACAAGGCGTGATAATTCGTCTATAGCTGTCGGGACCCCGATCCTGAGTCATCAGAACCTAGCCTGTAACACATCACATCACTTTGCGGCCTCACGCACGGTAAACTCCACGGCTGCCACCTTACCTTGGCCGGGACCGTTTGCATCTTTTGGCTCACGTATATGAATATGTTGCTAGCGTTCAAACGACAAAGAAACCGGGTCAACATGACTAGTTATAAACCCCAGCGGTACAACCGTACAGGGACAGGCATACATAACCCAGCAAAGCAGGTGTCGGTCATCAGCATGTGTAGACGAGTCGTAGCAAGCTACAAGGACTCCATTACACCGCGTGACATTTCCCCGAGGGGACAGACACAACAGCAAAGAAGGATACATGCCAGTCAATCAATGTGTTCAGAGCAGTAGCAAACTACCAAGGCTCGATGGAATCACAAAGAGGCATTTCCCTTTAAAGAGTACTACTAAAGGCAAACAACTAGGTGTAGAATCCCACACATATAATGCATTTCAAACATACACACATTATGCACGATATGTGTAGATACAACATGGCATCACAACATAACTCTATGAGTCAACATAGTATGATATTACAAACAGGGGTCTCGTGACCCGACACTCAAATCATATAAACAACAAGCGGAAGCAATTCATGTCTGGGTACAGACATCTACTAAAAGTGGCTGGAAGAGCCTGAAAAGCTACTAGGACCCTACCAAAGGAGCCAGACCTCTGTCTAGAATTCCCAAGCTATTCCGGTCAACATCGAACACATCGCGTAGAACCTTTTAATGAGTCTAAGTCTTCTCTGCAAAAACATAAATAAAGCAACCGAGAGTACAAAGGTACTCAGCAAGTCTTACATCAGAACTATCTACATATGCATCATGTTTCAATGAAAGGATTGTGGGGTTTGATTGCAGCGAGCCAGCTTTGACTCTTGGCTAACCTGTACTACGACTACAAGTTCTTTTTTTTTGAGGTGGAATAACGCACACGAGTCCACATATTCACCAATTCAATACACCACTATGGATCCACTCTCGACTCCCTACGAGAAGGCCTTCCATAGCACTCACACTTATCTTGCATGTTTTAAAGTATCCATTTAAATTGTCTATGTACTACGTAATGTTTCCAAGTAGTCCATAACCGAGGACGCGGCTATTCGAACAGATTGAATCACCCTGCAGGGGTATACTTCTTCACACATGCTCCCACCACTTAGCACCATATGCACGTCATGCATCTCAGCAACCTTCAAGCGGAAGCACTGGCGTGGGTGTCGGCCACGACCGTTAACCACACAAGACCCTAGTCCAGGTTTATCGCCTATTTGAGACTGAACCCGCAAGGAAGTCCGGCCGAGGTTTCCTCTACGGCCCCAAATGATGTGCGCAGGGTTCCCAAGCCCACCATTCGGGTGACACTTGGTACACCGTGCCACCGTGTATCTACCGTAGTGAAGCCTACCCCGTCGGGTAGAGCCAAACACGGCCGCCAACACTTTTCCTACAAACACCAGAAACTAATTGCAACTCCTGGACAGAGATCTAGGCAATTAATAAGCCGAGCGGGGTCATATTTCAGGGCCCAATGCATGGTAGTATCTTGTCTTGGATAACACACACAGAACTCAGTTCTTAAGGACGGTCCCAATGAGACAACCCACCATGTACTCCTACATGGCCTCTCATCGCTACCTTTACCAAATCAGATTCACACCTTTACTCTCACACTATAAGACATGAACACAACCATTCCGATTCATCATCGAGACGGATCGGACCCGACACGACTCTAAGCATAGCAGGCATTGTAAACAAGCATGGATGAGTAAGCACATCAAGGCTCAAGCAGTTGCTACTCATGCTAAGTGGTTTCAACTATTTACTGTGACAAAATCAGGTCATGCAGAGGAATAGGTTCAACTACCGATAACATGTACAGTTGAATCGTGTTTGTCCTAATGCAGTAAAAGAGAGAAGGAGCGAGAGGGTGGGTTTATTTCAATATGCTCAAGGGGGTTTTGCTTGCCTGACACGTCTGAAGATAGCAACGAGTCTTCATCAATGTCAATGATCACATCGTCGGAAACATCATTTACCGAGAGGGAACAACACCGGCAAACAAGAAAGAACAACAATTACTTCACGGAAATGCAACACTATGATGCATGCTCAAGACATGAAATGAAAGGTGGGAGGGCTAATGTGGCTATCATTTCTTAAGTTGAAGTTGGTTTGAATTAGGATCCAAACATCACTTCAAGCCGGGTATCTTTCCAAGTACCCTTATAATTGATTCGACCTGATGCTCATATCAAATTGTTCCAACATGTACGGCGTTAGTATTTTGGGGTAATGTTTTGCATTGACCAATGTGTGGTCATAACAATTGAAGTGGAAATCAAATAAGTATCAATTTCCAACTCCAAACTATTTATTAAATTTACCCTATTTATCATTTTGCCCATTTGGTGTTGTTAACTTTTTCAAACATGCATGAAAATGCCATAATCAGATTCCTTGGATTTTTCTGATACTTTCTCATATATAAATTATTTTCATCCGAGTTATATTTTAATTTCTATGATTTTTACAAGTTTTAGTAATTTCCTGGATTTATTTTATAAACAGAAATACTATTATTGCATCAGCACTGATGTCAGCAGGTCAACTGGCCGACCAGGTCAAACCTGACAGCCAGGGCCCACTAGTCAGTGACACACATGTTAAAAACAGTTGAATTTTAATCTTTTATTCCTAATTATGGTCTGGGCCCACTGTGAGTGGGTCATTAGGTTAATTATCTTGTTTAACTTAATTCTGAAAATATCCTAATTTGACAGGGGCCAGCCCCACCTGTAGGTGACCCAAGGGGGTCAACCCATGGTCAGAGGGGGTCGGCCTCAACGGCGTTGAGCCGCCGGCCCTGCCAAGCACGGCGGAGTTCGTCGGAAATCTTGTTCCGTTGACCAAACGGCGCGCGGAGAGGCTCTATGGGAAGCTGGAGGTGCGTCGCATCCGTTCCGACCAAGCCACGGCCAGGAGGTGGCCGGAACGAGGCCGGCGACAACCTCGGGCGGTGGTCGGAGTTTGGCCACAGTGGGGAACAGGGCTGCGGGGCACGAGAGAAGGAGTTGGAGGCGGCTACGGGTTCCTGCGAGCGCGGAGAGCACAGAGAGGTGCTTGGCAGCGGCCCTAAGTGGCACTGGCCATGGCGACGCCATGGCCGGCGGCAGGAGCTTCGGACTCCGGTGGCATGGGGTTCTAGGAGAGGGGAACGACACCAAGGCAAGGGGGAAACGGATCCGGAGCTCACCGCGAGTCTTATGGTGTCAACGACAAGCTCGGGGACACTTTGGTTGGCGCGAATCGACGAGGAAGGTCCGGCGGCCGGAGGTGGAGAAAATGGCGGCGAGGCGATGACAGGGGGGCTCCGGGCTTGATTCCTTCTTCCAGGGGACGAGGAGGAGCACGGCGGGGCTTTGGGACACAGCAGCTGGGCTAGAGGGGGCTCGTGGCCACGGCTACGACGATCGGCGGCGACAAGCAGGCTCGGCCATGGTGGGAGAGGGCGAGAGAGAGATGGAGGTAAGCCAAAGAGGGGTGGAGAAGGGAGAGACATGCACGGGGTACTCATCCCCGCCGTCTGCGTGGGTTGGGCAAGCAGGAGGTGGCCAGGTGACGTGGCGGTGCCCAGCGATGCGTCGGGCACGCAACTGCTTCTCCTCCTGGCAGGAGGAGGAAGACAGTGCTGCCCCTGGTGGGCTGGGCCGCTTCACGTGAGCGCAGGTTAGCTTCCTTCTTCCTTTTTTCCTTTTTCTTTTTTTGTTTTCTTTCTGACATTTATTTTTATTTTATTTTGGCTCCAAACTAAAACAAGAAAAAGTGAAAATATTGTTGGGGTTTTAATTGTAATATTTTCTATCACATAAAAAAGATTCAACATTTTTGAGAATCTGAATTATTTGGAATCAAATGTATAGTTGATTTTAGTGACTTTTATAATTAAAATAAAATGCCCAAAAGTATTTTGAAAATATATAGAACCCCTGATATTTTCTTTCCAACATTTATCAAAATGATGGACTTTTATGAGAACCATTTTGGTTCATTAATTTGTCACCACTTTGGACTGTTTTTGAATATAGACTATGTTGGGGTTTTGCTTTGATTTCACTTCTTTCTTGGGTTCAATTCATTTTCTTAGAATGCAAAGAAAGAAAAACATGAGCTCAAACTTGCTAAGCTCTACTAGGGATTTCAGGGATGTGACAATAGCCTCATTAAGTCGGCGATCATTATGGTCCACCTGGTACCCTTGGAAGTAACCCGCCACTTTGGTGACCACTTGTCGAGAAGCTGCCATCAGTGGGTCCTTTCAATCCCATGTTCCTCAAACTTGTTGAGCCACCAAATCTGAATCACCCAAACATCTGATCCGGCTAAGATTCATCTCCTTAGCTATCATGAGCCCGTGTAGAAGGGCCTCATACTCGGCTGTATTGTTAGTACAAGGGAACATGAGCCGTAAAACATAGCAATAATTTTCACCTCCAGTATAATACTAAACAATTCTAGCCCTCGATTCTTCCAATTGTCTGGACCCGTCAAAGTGTATAGTCCAGTACGTATTGTGTGGCCTACCCTCCAGGAGAATCAACAGCTTTGTCCACTCTTTGATGAAGTCCAACAGTGTTTGTGACTTGATGGCTGTACAAGGCGTGTACTTCACACGATGACGACCAAGCTCAACTGCTCACTTGGCGATTGTTCTAGTGGACTCTCGATTATGTATGATATAACCAATGGGTGTCGAGCTGACCACAGTAATTGGATGCTCCTAGAAATAGTGCTTCTACTTCCGGCTTGCCATAAAAACACCAAAAACTGGCTTTGGCCAATGTGGATATCGCTGCTTGGATAAGGTCAATACTTCACTGACAAAATAGACTAGACGCTGAAGCTGATATTATTTTCCTGCCTCCTTGCATTCAACGACAACTACAACATTGACTACTTCTGAATTTGGGGCAATGTACAGGAGCATGGGCTATTTGATGGTCGGGGTTGCCATAATAGGCGGCTCAGTTAGTTGCTTTTGGAGAGCTTCAAAAGCTTCATTAGTCACGTCAGTCCAAACAAAATTGTCCATTTTCTTCAGCGAGCGATAGAGTGGAATTGCTTTCTCTCCAAGACGGCTTATAAATAGGCTCAATGCTGCAATACGACCAACAATGCGCTAAACCTGATTAATCTTAGCCAGCTTACCCAACAAAGTGACTGCCTTGATATTATCTGGATTAGCTTCTATGCCTCGCTCGGAGCCCAGGAATCCCAGAAACTTGCTTGCAGGAACACCAAAGACATACTTGGACGGGTTAAGCTTCATCTGGTAAACTCGAAGATTATAAAATGTCTCCTTGAAGTCATCCAAGAGCGTCTCCTTCTTCTGAGATTTCACCATGATGTCATCAACATAAGCATGGGTATTGCGCCCAATCTATGAGCGGAAGCAATTGTGAATGCGGTGTTGATAAGTCGCCCCTGTACTCTTGAGCCCAAAAGGCATGGACACACAATACAAAGCACCGAAACGAGTTATGAAAGTTGTCTTCTCCTGATCCTCAACTGCCATCATGATTTGATGGAAACTGGAATATGCATCCAAAAAGTGTAAACGCTCACAACCCGCCATAGAATCAGTGATCTGATCGATGCGAGGGAGGGCGAAGGTTTCTTCTGGACAAGCCTTATAGAGATCTACATGGTCAACACACATTTCCCAGATGCCGTTCTTTTTCAAAACCAACATCAGGTTAGCCAGCCACTCACGACGAAAAACTTTGAGGATGAACCCAGCGGCTAGGAGCTGGGCTACTTCTTCTATGCTGGCCTTATGTCTCTCCTCGTTGAAACGACGGACATATTGTCGTACTGGTTTCATCTTCAGATCAATATTAAGGTGGTGCTCAGCGAGTTCTCTCGGTACTCCAAGCATGTTAGAAGGTTTCCATGTGAAGATGTCCCGATTCTCATGGATGACCACGATGATCACGCTTTCCTATTTGGGATCCATGGCAGTCCCAATAGTTAACTACGTGGAAGAATCTGTTGGGGTGAAGTCAACCAACATGGTATCTTCTGCTGGGTTGAATTTCAGCAATCATCCAGACTCAGCAATTGGCTTTTTGAGGGGGGCTCATATCAGCCGGGTCGATGTTGGCCGCATAAAACTTCAATTCTTCAGCTGCACAGGCCAACTCAGGATAGGTGCATCTCCCTCCTCGCGTTCCTGAGCTATCTTTCTGCTACGTGCCATAGTTATAGTGCCATTGGGACCAGACATCTTAAGCTTGAGGTAAACATAGAAGGGTCGGGTCATAAAACGAGCATAAGTGGGCCACTCAAATAGGGTGTTATCAGGACTCTTAATGTTGACCACCTCAAACATGAAAGATTCACATGTGAATTTAGATTCATCACTAAAAGCAACATCCAGCTTAATCTGGTCTCAAGGAGGTTGAAGGTAACAAGCTGGTCTCAAGGAGGTTGACATCTGAATTTAGATTCATCACGAAAAGCAACATTCATCACGAAAAGCAACATCCATCACAAAAAGCAACATCCAGCTGACCTCCCAAAAACGATCCCATGAAAAACCATGGTTGAAGGTAACAAGCTGGTCTCAAGGAGGTTCATTCGCCGAAAAGTGTCATAATACACGATATTGATGCTGCTCCCTCTATCCATGAGTACCTTTGTGAGGGTGCACCCACCAACCTAAGGCACCAACACCAAAGCTATTCCACCTAGGTAATCAACCCGGGGGGTGTTATCTTCCGTACTCCAGGTGATTGGTTGCTCTGACCAACAGAGATATCTAGGAACTACCGGCTCGACCATATTGATCGCCCTTTGCTTGACTTTGTTGTCTCGCTTGCAGGTATTAGTGGTTAAAAAGCGTGATATTGACCACTCTTCAACTGCTTAGGAATGCTTTGAGAGACGGCTGAACCACTATGGTGCAAAAAACCAAAGCCTGAGCCACCCTGATCTTCAAAACTAGATACTGAAAAGCTTCCATGTGAGCCATTGTGTCATCCGCTAGGTCCATGCTGACCCGGAGGTCCCCCACCATCGCCACCTTGGTGGTTCTGGAAAGACTGGTTGTGAAATTCCTGCATGATATAACAATCTTCCCATGAATGAGTGGACGGCTTATCCTCAGTACTACGCTTGGGGTAAGGTGCATTAAGCGCTTCCTCATAGTTGCATGGTTTAATCTCATTGTAAGATCCATCACGGCGATTGTGTCGGCACTGGTTTTCGTAACTAGTAATGGTGTTAGCAACAAAGACTTACTCACCATCGGGCTGCTTTCACTTTCCTTTGTTGCCTTGACCTCCTTGGTTCCCATTCTGCCCGTGGTTTTGATGACCCTTGCCACCTTGTCCCTTCCTGTTCTTGCGTGGTTTATCGTTGTCGGGGCCGGGATCCTTCATGTCATCTGACTCGGCATACCTGGTAAGAACGTCCATCAAGTCGTCCATGTCCTATGCCCTTCGATTCAAACGGCTAACCTTCAGAACTAGTGGTTGAAAATGGACAATTTTCACCAAGATTAGGATAGCTTGAGCAGCCGAGATACTATCTGATGTAGGCGTAGAGCTTGCCGATGTAGACATAGATCTGGCTGAAGGGGAACCGTTACCGAGACTTCATTGAGGCGGTCTCGGGGATCTATCCTGATATGTCGATGTAGAGCTTGACTCGGTGGCTCTTGGTCATTTGACAAACTGCGTAGCTCTAGAACCGTTGAAAAGTTCCTTCCGAAAATTCAGCTCCACTATGCGATAGCCCCACGGTGGTTGCCAACTGTCCTGGTTTTGTCACGGCAGCTAAGTGTCGTCAAAAAGGGGTTGATCGGGAATGAGAGATGAGTCTACCCAGGTTCGGACCCTCCGATGGAGGTAAAATCCTATGTCTTGCTTGTGTGTATATTAATGGAGATCTCGATTACAAGGGTACGGAATCCCTAACCTAGCTATCAAGGGTTTGCTTGTTTCTTGCTTGATCTTTCTGGCCCGAGGGCTCCGCTTTATATGTAGGGTAGGTCTTGAGATTACAACAAAGTTTAGGTCAATAAAGGGCCTATGATGTAATAAAACTCCTACTTCCCTTGATCCTCAAGGAAAAGAGAGGGTTTATTGTATCTTCATGTTTGAGCAGGCCATCCCGATGGCAGTGACAAGGCGACCTATATAACGAGCCGGCCTTCTCGGCCTTGTTCTTCTCATGATCATCTTCTGTCTGGACCATCTTCACAAAACCTGCGTTAAAACTTGGGCGGGTTATACCGGTGGGGTATATCCCTCACATTACCCCATATTTTAGTTTGGATTCATCCATGCTAAACTACATGTTAGACATGCTAAAATACATCTTAGATATGCTGGAAAACCCATGGGGTACATCCCCAACATTAGCACCTAGTTTAGTTTGGATTCATCCGTGACTTCATGCGGGTCAAGATCATGCTGGTTTATTCTCCTCTTATTTAATACTTCGTCATTTTTCAGTCGATATTCTCATGCGTCCCCGTATTGAACATTGTCGCTCGAAGCCATCATAACGAATATTTGGAAAAACAGCACTAAATCCGGATTGGCGTGAAAACCTAAGCGTAATCTTAGCCACCAATTTCCCACGACCGTTCCATTTTAATTTCTTCTTCTGTATAAATAGATGAGACAAACCTCTGTATTATCTGTCCCCTTCTTTTTCTTCTTCCTCGCGCTCTTCTACTTAATTGTGCACACCAGAGCTCCAAAGATGACGATTGGATCTCTCAACCACGCCACTGGCACCATTGGATCTTTTTCGCGTTTGCTGGAGTGTGTGCGGCCACTACCATCTGCCTTCGACTAGATATGGTACGCATTGTTTGCTTCAAGTGATACTCCCGCTACTTCAAAGGCCACCGTTGTTACCAATGAAGAGATAAGCCTCATGGTTAGAAAATTCAACATGTTCTACAAGAGTAGATGCAAAGACAAAAGCTCAAGCACAAGATATGAAGAGAAGCGTTCGTGGCCAAAACTACTACAATCGTGGAAAGCCCGGACACTATTCCAACGAGTGCTTGGCTCCCCACAAAAGAAGAGAAGAGTCACATCATAAAGAGAGAAGGAGTAGAGAAGATCTTTATGATCGAAGACACTCCTAGAGAAGCAAGGAATCGCATAAGACAGACAAGTACACCAAGAGAATCTCAAGAAGAATACATCAAGTTCATGTTGGTGAATGGGTATCTGGCTCCGAGTCCTACAACCAATCTGAGAGAAGCCACCACTCCAACTTCAACTATAGTCAAGATGAAGGTGTTGTCGGTCTTGCACTCGTTTCCTCCAACTCCTACGACATATTTGATTCAGAAATGAAGGCATTCGAAACTACTTCATGGCAAACGGCCCTACAACATCACAACCCCAGTACTTTGATTTCGATAGTGACGACGATAAATTTTTAGGAGAGGATGACTTGCTCTTTGATAAGACTAGTGATAACATTGAAAATGAACTTGATAAAATTCATGCTAGTCAACAGAAGTTGAATGATGATGATAAGAAAGAGAGTGAATGACTAACTCAAGAATTACCCACTCTTGAGTTAGCTCTTGAAACTACTCTCGAAGATCATAGAGAGCCTTCAAGAAGTCATGAGAAGCTACGCTTCGAGAAGCTAAATTTAGAGCATGAGCATGAGTTTCCAAAAGGAAACAATGATCATCTTCGAAAGAAGAGTTCTTGTTATATAGACAAATGATTACTATTGTCTAATTTTGTTCCACAAGGTAAACCTAAGAATACTAGTAACAAAGGCAAGAAAGTTTCTTCATCTAATAACAACAATGCTAAAGTTAAATCAAATGATGTTGTCGCTAGTAGCTCTCTTGATTCCACTAATGATTCCCTTAGCCAAGTTACACTTGAGAAAGAAAAAGATTTATTGGAAGGAAGTATAGATAGAGGTGTCTTCAAGAGTCTTGCCTGAAGTAAGAAATTCGAGGAAATTGTGCGCAAGCAAGGAGGACATCGGACGAAGCAAGGTGTTAGCTACTTCAATGCTAACGAAGTTGAATGGGAAGATGGGCAATACCACATCCTAAAGTTTGTTCCTCAAAAGGAAAATCATGAATCTACTCTCCCCAAAGGAACAAGCTCTCAAAATGACCTTCTACCAAAAGACCATAGGGGCAAGGGTATGCTTCAAGAGGAGATTAACTCATTTTAGGAAGAACCCCAAGCCAAGGTCAAGTGGATACCCAAGTACACTACTAGTGCTACTTCATCTAGTGCTACCACAACTCCAAGGTTCCCCATCAAGTTGATGTGGGTCCCCATGAAGAAGAACTAAATAAGTTCTTGAGGGGTTACTCCGCCAATGAAATTAACTCTTGTTCATTATTGCAAGAACTACATGCAATAAACTCCAGCCTTGTGCATTAGTAATTAATGTATCTTTGGACATCATCTCACATGCATTTCCTTCCATGTCCATAGATATCCTTGCGTATGTTCCTTGTGCTTTGGGACTAACCCATGTAGGTGAGAAGAGTAAGTAACAACAAGGATTGCTCCAGACTCAATATAATCTTCATCTATAATGAGCATCCATCACTACTACACCTACATAAAGTCTTCTACGACAAAACCCAAGGTTAGTTTATCCTTCTTAGCAGGATGTCACATAAAGGGAAGCTTTACTCTAAGTCTTGAGTATAAGCATCACTTAAAGATGTGTACACATTGAAAGCTTTATGTAGAAGTGGAAACCCCACTTGTGCTTAAACAATAAGTATGACCTATGATCAAGTATTCTTGCTGGCTCCTAAGTCAGTATACTCATATATAGATGACTTTGTCATCGCAAAAGTGCTTGGTAGATACTAGAGTGTTTGTGCATGTTCACCATGTTTTATTGGACATCTTGCTGTGTGAGCATGTTGGTATGCATATTTTTCTCATTCGAGGATATTCAATTGTTGTTATTTGGATTTCTATTTGATTTGGACAATTGGATATACAAGAATGCCTAAGTACCTCTCTCTAGCTATCTATGTATCTCGTCTCAAACTCTATTCATGCTACATCACAAAAAATTGAGCAAGCACATTAGGGACACTCTCTATGAGGAGCACTCGGAGACCCGTCTCGACAATGGCTGACTTCCAAATCCTCCCAAAAGCATCTCAGTGTAACGAACGTCAAATACTCGGTCCCACTGAAGCCTGGGATTGATCAGGTTTTTCAATCTCGTTAGCATTGATATGATCATTTCGGTCTCTCCGAGTTTCACAGTCATTAGACAGTTATGGAACTCGGTGGCAACGAAACATCCAAACTAGTGTCATAGACAGCGAGGGGGTATATAATCCGCGGACCCGGTGTTTGAAATTACTTCTTGAAACTTCGCCTCCCGCACATCCTCGCTATCGTGCCCTACTCCTCAGGACATCGCCTTGTTTCTCCTATGCGCACTTGCCACTGGAGTCCTTGCAATTGATGGGAATCAGCACCGTCATCATCGTTGTAGCGGATCCTTCACCGCACTCGGGTATGGATCCGACCCCTCTTTGCCCTCCAATTCTGAATCTCGTGCAAACTGGTCTGCTTATCTTTAGTCCATGATTGAGATTTTTTCTATCCAGGAGATACTTCGAGTAGATTAGTGAATGAGGGAAGATTTAGGGGTAAGTATTTGCAAAACTGAATCTAGTTGTCACTAAGTCATAAAAATTGGTCCTATCAATTTTGGTTTCGGGCTACTGAGAACAGTCTCGGTGAAACTGCGTTTCCTTTTTTGGAGAAACCGAAAAGGTTACCAAGTTTTTGTTAAAGAGAATGTTAGTCTCGGTGGATCCGAATTTTCGGCTTGTTGGAACAGAAATACCTTTTTGCTAAGAGTTAGACTTAAATTTTTCGGAGTTCAAACTTGCAAAAACTTCTGAATTTTTGTGGTACACATCCATTCTAGCTCTTCTAATTCTTCTCACACTATTAGCTTGTTTGCTTGGTGATTGTCAGCATGTTAGGCTCAGAAGACACTCAGAATGATTTTAGAGAGTCCGATGCTGAGATGGATAAGGAGCTAGGCCTGAGAGGACAACTTCTGACCCAGGTACACCTAATTCTCATGATATGCCAAAGGCACCTACCAGTTCAAGGAAGAAGCTCAATTCTGATGAGGAGGATGCTGATTTTATCCCACATGAAAGCATTCCCACAAGAAGAATGAAAGAGTCACCGTCAGAAAGACTATGAGAGAAGATTATGCCAGACCAGATTCATTAAATGTTCTACAGGCTACTCAAAGGGGATTGAAGCTCACCCTTGGCGCTCTTTCTTCCAGTAAACTTAATAAGCCAGGTCATAAAACAGCAATGAAGGCCAACTTATATGTTGTTGGAAGGACAACTTCTATGTATGGAGATCCACCAGAAGCTAATGATGAAGAGGAGGAAGAAATTATAGCCGATAACCCCCTACTAAAAAGAAGAAGCTCATGTCGGATGCTATGCCCAAAAAGACTTCACCTAAACCTTCATCAACTAAGAAGCCGGTAGCTCCCAAGAGGACTACTGAGTACATACCTACAGTAGATAATTACAAAGGATGTGTATCTAGAGAGGCTGCTCTAGAGGAGGAAGAAGATGCATCTGTGCTAAGAAGGATGAGAGCATTTGACATTGCACAACAATGCCCATCCTGTTGCTGAAGACATGAAGAAGAGAAGGTACAAAGGATTGTGGAAGTTGTAACACCCAAGATGCAATCCTATACTTATTTTGGCACGAGGGTCTTGACAGGTATAGAAGCATATCTCGCCATTTTGCAAAAATGAATATCGTTACAAGTACATGTACAGAAGAACAGGGTCCCACTACGAATAGCATATTCAATCACCATGTATAAGAGCAGGGTCCGACTACGAACGAAAACAAACGATAAATCAACGATGTCCATCCTTACTATCCCAGGCTACCGACATTGAACCCATCCTAGATCGTTGATGAAGAATAAGAATAAACTCCAAATAGAACAATCATCGCGCTCACGTTAAAGTATCGCTTTACCTGTACATGAAATTGTTGTTCTCGTAATCTCTGAGACACGGGGACTTAGCAATGTCGTTTCCAAAGGTACGAAGACTAGCAAAGCTTAATGTGAGGTATGGTTAAGTAGTGAGGCTCCATCAGGAAACTAAGCATTTATTTGAGTGGCTAACTTACGAGTACAAGAACGAAAGGGGGGTGATCTACACATAACGGAATTGAACTAATAATGATCATGAAGTGGTCCTGAACACCTATTTACATCAAACATAACCCCATTATGTCCTCTTCCAGATGTAGAACTCATGAGAAGAGAGAGTCACGTTTACGCACACAGTTGGGATATTTTAATTAAGTTTACATCAAGTTTTCTAGAACCTGGTGTTAAACAAAGTTTCCAAGTTGCCACATAACCGCGGGACGGATCTCAGAAATATTTAACCCTACAGGGATTCTGCAACAAGTCCATTAGAAATTACCAAACGCCGCGTCGGAAACCTCGACCGTAGAAAACCCGTGATTTCCTCGGATTCCTTGTGGACAATCTCAACCTCGAGATAGCCCACAGTATCATTGGAATCCATCACACAAGATGTTCGAGAAAGGTAAAACAAATCCAGCAAGGCTGCCTAACGTGTCGACAATCCCAATAGGCCGCGTATCTTGTTCTCAGGACACGACGGGTAAGCTATTGTATAGTGTCATGATAGAAATCACCCAAGTTGCCTTGATTTGGCCTCGTACAGGGCTATGTTTGGATCAACACTCATGAGGAGCACTAGCTCGAGGGTTGATTAATTATCCGCGGATACTGACAGGGCCCTATGTTTTTTGTTAGTTATTTGGCTAATATAGTAACAATGTTGGACCTTGCCAGAAGAGTTTTATCCCAAAACGAAAATCAAGGGGGTCCGCATAACAACCCCAAGCATGTTAGGAGCACTCTATATGGAACTTAACACCGATAACCGAAACTAAGGCTGCAAAAGCGGAACAAAACACCCAGCAAAAAGGCCAAGCCTTGCGCCTTTTACGAGGTAAATAGGTGCATTAAATGAAATAGTAATAATATGGTGATATAACAAGAAACCAATGTTTTTACATGGAAGTAACTGAACCTGCAACTATTAATGCTATAAGAAGGTTGAGCAAGCGGTAACATAGCCAAACAATGGTTTGCTGGGATGTGGAAAGGTTAGAGACGTTTCATGGCAATTTTGGGAGGCTTATTAAACATGTGGTAGGCAGCGAGACATAGCGAAGAAATGAGGCAACTAGCAGGGCAATGATAGTAACGGTATCTATGGAAATGGTCATCTTGCCTGTGATGCCGCTTGGAAGAAGAACGAATCCATGATGCAGACGAACCAGCGTAGTCGAATGAATCCTGACATTTTGACATGCTTGCGGAACTCTGTCGAGAAGGAAACAATTTGGAAACAACAATCAACATACGATAACACCACACATATTCATGACAAGATGCATGAACACATATGATGCATGTCAAGTTTAGTTATGCAACACATGGCAAATCAAAATAATTTATTATTACACATTAAATGAAGCTAATTTGTAACGAGTTGCATATTGACAAAACTCCATATTTGGATTACTTAGTTCACTCCCGTTAGATACACGACAATATTAAATGTTGTTAAACATGGCAAGGGGTGAAGCATAAATAATCTACACTATCTAGGCATTTTAAATGAGGTTGGAAACTACATATATCATTTCCGAAACGACCCCAGATGTTAATTTCGAAATTGCTCCAGATCTGAGCTAAACCTTTTTTATATGTATTAATCAGTAAAATAAAGTGGACCATGTGATTCTACATGTCATTCTAGTTGATTTACATATATAGATCTTCTAAAACGGAGCTACGGTTTAAAAGATATGAGCAACGCAATATGACATGTGACGAATGCAAAATGCATGAAAATGACAGCCACAGTTTGTTAATCATGGATGCAACAAGATAATATGAAACTACCTAAAATTCTAAGCTAGTTTAAATGAGGCCGGAACAACGAATTACATTTCTAGAAAGTCCCGATATGTAATTTTGAATTTTCTACAAATCTGCCTAAAACACAATTTTATAGTTGTTAAACAGCAAAATAAATGTCATCATGTTGTTCTACACATTTTTCTAGCCAATTTACATATACGAAACATTTTAATCGGAGCTATAGTTATTTTGTTATGATGAAAACAGTTTTAGCATTGCATAATGCAAATAAAAATAAAACAACAATTTAATTACTTTAAACATGGTTGAAAATTGGATACTGTGAAACTTCTCGAGATTCTAAGCATTTTCCATGTATTAAGTTTCTAAATCTGATGCACAGGTATATTGCTATGAATTAAATCATTTTAATATGACATCAAACAAAACAATGCAAACAACATGTCTAAATATTTTTAATATCCCTGAAAGTGGTATATTATTAATCTACATAAAATTCTGGACATTTGACATATATAAATTGTTTTAATCAGGTGCACGTTTATTTAAATATGCGCAATGCAAAATGTATGTATTTTCTGTAAATAGAAAATGTCCTAGATAATTGAATAAATTAACTAAAAGGCGAAAACGCGATACGTGCCGAATCTAACTGGGCTGGGCCAACAAGGCACGGGGGCTGGATAAACCAAAATGCGCACGGGCGGGGTATAGCGAGGTTGAGCTCACCTCGTGGCTGGGATGGATTTGGGCGCTAGCATCCACGAAGCTGGGCCGGTGCGCTGCAGCCAACAAGGCCGCATGGGCCACCCGGAGCGGCTGGGCCTCGCCCAAACTACGCACGAGCTGCGGGGTTCGTCCTCCCAGTCCTGATTGGGATGAGGCATGAGAGGCCATGGCGAAGGGGCGCTGGTGCGTCGAGCTAGGGCGGCCAACGGCGGCACCTTCAGTGCAGCTGCGAGGATGTGGTGGCCGGCGGTGGGGAGATCCGGTCGGCGAAAAGCCAGGGCAGAGGTGACCTCGAGGCCGGCGGCGGAGCTTACAGCGTGAGGCGTACCGAGCTCATGCGGTTGGCAGCGGGGCTGGTTATTGGCGAGGTGGCGGGATTTGCTGGAGATGGGGCGACGAACGGAGGCGGAGAAGACGGGCTCCCCCCCGATCCAGATCGGGAGCACGCGGCGGCGGCTCGGTTCGGTTGCTTCACGGCTCTGGTTGCGTCCGGCGGTGCGAAATTTGTGGATTCTGGACCCTTAGATCAAGATCTAAGGCTCCAGATCTGAGGGGCTGGCTAGCATTACTAGGAAAAGGCTTATGCACATAATTTTAGAAGTAGCGCTTATTAAAAAAAGCGCTACTGCTATGTAACAATAGCGCGTGACGATTAATCCCGCTATTGCTACCCAAATAGTAGTAGCGTGCCTTGGTAAACACGCTACTACTATGAATGTTCTAATCGTTGTTGCTAGGCTTGGTATAGTAGTACCGCTCTTCTCGAGACCGTGCTACTACTGAGTTTGACAACAACAGCGCGTTGGTATAGTTGAATCGCTCTTGTCAAAACGGTGCTACTACAAAGTTTGACAGCAGCAGCGCGTTGTTTCAAAACGCAAGATAGCTAAGTAGCTATAGCGCTTGTTTGGTAAGAGCGCTACTACTAAATTTGAGTTGCCCTATTGTAACACCCTGTGTTTAGCCTTCCTGCCTGAGTTAACTTATTTCAAAAATTAGGAACAATTAAAAAAATTATGACTGCTTGTGATGTCTAATGTCATGTTTGCTTGTTTGATTGCATGCGTGTGTTTGAATCTCAATAATTCCTGTTACTCTCGAGACTCAGCTCCTTGACCCAAAGCCTTGCCTAATGATCATGCCATCCGTGTAGGACCAAAAACTATTTTTTACCAAATATTGTTTTTATCAAAGAGCATTTCTTTGATATAAGCTTTTGAAACGGCTTCCAAAACCACAATATTATTATTTTAAAAGTTATTTTACTATTTTATTTAAATGCTTTGCCGTGGGGCCAGAAATGGTCTCTTATGACGGGAAGATAATTATATTGCTTTCAAAATATCTGAGAAAATTTAAGGAAACATAGTGGACATATATATTCCATATATATGAGTTTCAACACATGGTCATGTTGAAAATATTGGGCAAACCCCTTCAAAACCCTTCATGCATATTTCAAGCTTTTGGAATATTTCTATAAGACATATTCTCAATAAATTCGTGTAAAATTCCAGCATGTCACCTATGATATATGTGGTGATCTTGACAATTTTCATCTCAGTCTAAGTTAATTTGATTCCCCTAATTATTCTAAAACCCTATCTGTCCAGATCCAAATTTGAGCAACTCTACATTGCCAAGAGTCTCCAATTGTGCTCAAATTTGATAGACATGTTCTGATACTCCAATAATGCATCCACACCAAGTGGTGCATCAAGGAGAATAGAAGAACTTGTACCAAGCCACTGAAAACCCTCCCTGTTGATTTCTGAGTTTGGGAAACTTGACATTATAAAGTTTCTCCAATTGACCCCAAACTTTTTGGGCATGCCTTAATGCTCAAATAATGACCCCACACCAAATATTGGATTTGTGGGAATTGATTTGAATAGCTCTGTAAGCAGAAGGCCGTTTTTTCTCATTTCATGGGTTTTCCAAGTATACATTGGAAAACCTTCTCCACCAAATCCCAAATTTGGTGTCGAGGCCTATTTCCATCTATTATGTTATACTGTTAAGTTTCATCTCAATTGGAATGCATTTGCTAGCCCTAACACCCATCAAACACCTTGTGTGCACTCACCAAATTTGCTACTTTGGCCTCTTCTACTAATCTCCTCGAGCTTAAACTTTTACCACAGCTCACTCTAGTTACCTTTTACCTCCAATAGCTTTGCCACGGCCTCTGGTCAATTACTGGATGGAGACTTAATCGAGCTACCTCTCATTTTTACCTTGGCAGGACCATCTTTACCACTCTTGCTATACTTCTGCTTAAGTTAAGGCCCCCACTTTTTCCCAGAGCCTCTCTAGTATGCCAATGCTTCATTTAAAACCAAGATATGTCATGCTCATGTAGGAAAAATGAGCAGCACACGTGAAACTTCATTTCTGGCTGAAATATAGCTTTGTACTGCAAGTACTAGCTAGGCTCCTCCATCTGAGATGAAACTTTGAAGTGGTGTAGTCCTTCCATACCAGATGCTGCTAGACATGGTTTCACCCCAAGTTTCCCCCTCTGAATACCACCTTTGACAGCCCCAAGTTTTCAGCTGGAATCTTAACCGCAGCCAAAACCAATTCAAATCAGCCCCATATGCAACCAAACTCCAGAGTCATCTTCCTGCGTGCGTGGCTGAGCTAAAGACACCTTTGACTGGTCATATAAGGGCACTTTGGACACGCGTTGTCATGGTGACCACACTGGCAGCATGCAGTAATGGTGCTCTGCACCATTTCTTCGTCCTACAGCTCATGTCCCACAGCTGCAGTTTGCCCCAGCACGCCAGAGCATCCCCACCTCCACCTTTGACACCCTACATGATGCCATCAAGACCCCAAGCTGCTCAGGACGTGTATGCCAGCCATGCTAGTGGGCACCACAGGCATATCCGAGCTTGCCCTCGTTGCTCCATTGCTATACCTCTCTCCCCGAGCCCCTGCTGGCTCACCTCTTCTTCCCTCACTTCCTAGCAACCTCCCGAAGCTCCCCAAACCCCCTCTCGAGCTCTCCTTCTCTCCAATGGCTATTGAATGCCCACCTCGGCCTCACCAAAATTCCAGCTCTCCCGAGCCCCTCCCCTCTGTTCAGCAACCCTGGGGCATCCCCCTCGTTCCCTCAAACCTCCACCTCAACCAAGCTCCCTCTTTCCCCTGCCAAGATGGCCTGCCCACTCTCGCCATCGCCGGCCTCCGTTGCGGTCAGGAGCCCCTCTCCCTGGCGCTCCTCTGCGGGGGGCTGACCACCTGGTCAGACGCGGGAGGTTCACCCAAGTGCACCGGTGGCTGGAGCGCCACCAGGGCTGGCCTGAGCCGCCAGGACAGAGCGCCAGTGCGTCGGCCTCGCCTCCACTGGTCGTCCTCTACCCGCGCGGGAGGTAGGGGATGGACCTGCCAAATGGGGCGTGCCGATCAGTGGCTTAGCGGTCGGGTCCATCCCCATAAATGAAATCGGGCTTTGCCCTCGCCGTTTCCCTGGTACGGTAGCACCTTCCGTGAAGGCATCTTCGGCGTGGCCACTTGGTGCCTCCAGGCTGAGCCACTGGGCCGGCCCAGTCCCTCCTCACCGCCTGGGCGCGTTATAGACAATCTGGTGTAACCCTTGTGCTTTTGTTTTTCTTCAGACACTTCTAAAATCCTTAGTAAATTCATTCTTGCTCCAAATCTGATGATCTAAATTTCTACAGGTTCTGAAATTCAAGATCTACCGGAATACGTGCATGACACATTTTCCCAAGCAACTTTCTGTGGTGTTAATTTTCAAACACGAGTCTGAATATTTTAAACTTCATCTTGCAAAAGTCCTAGAGAATTCAAATCAACTCCAAATGGAGTGATTCCAAATTCCACAGTATTCTAATATCATGGACTATTTTTGATGCATTAGTCAACATTTTTATCTCGCATGCTTCTGTTGCATTAAATAAATAGCTCCCTTTTGCTATTTGTTCCATGTCATAAAATCCCTAGAATATTCATTTCAACTCCAAATCCAGTGGAACAACTTCCTAAATGTTTCTAAAATCATGCTCTGTTTATTGGGTGCCTCCACTCATTTTAACAGAATGATTAATGTAGGCTTCTCTAAGGACCAGATATTCCTCCCTTCATCCATTCAAAATTCCCTGGTGGTCCAAACCTCATAGAGCAAGCTTCAGGTATTTTTCGTTTGACCAGAGAGGTCCAAGAAAAATAAAAGTCCTATTTGTATAGCACTTTTGTTTCTACTTGCTGTACGGCTTACCGTGTTGTTTCCAACATTAGTTGACGGAGTGGACGGAGTACTCGGAGTTGGACCGGAAGACCACGAAGGCCCCGAGGACTTATGAGAGCAAAGGCAAGCAGCCCTTTGACCATGTTTGAGAAAAATATTATTTGCATGCTAGTAGAACAATTATTCATGTTGCATATGATCATGAATATTCGGTAAATCATCGATATGATGTTACCGATGGCTCCTCCGGAGCACTTGCATTTGATCATGATCCTACCACCTATGAGGTTCACGCTAATATCAGGTTGACAAATTGAGCTAAGAATAGTAGAAGTATGAGCATGATGATGGTAAAATCAAAGGTTTATGAAAACCCAGTCGGGTGCCACTAATGCCTTAGGGTGATGATGAGATAGGTGGTCACTTTCTTAGAAGTGGTGCACCGGGTATATTTTGGTGTGAGTGGTTTCGGAAATGGGAATAGATTTAAGATGTGTCGACCGTCCCAACCTTACATGTGCGACCACGTTACCCCTTTATGGGACGGGGCCTTGTTGATTACTCTGGTCGGTGCTAGCAAAAAGCCACACTACCAGTAGAGGGAGTGATGTGTGGTCACTCTCGTGATAGGGCCGTGCCAGGTAGGACGACTATGCCGTTTTAACATGTTTCGGGCACACCATTGGTCCCCGAATCGATGATACTGTCCAGAGTCCGTGCTTGTTAACACATACATCATGTGGGCTGGGTACCAATCGAGTGGACCTCTTTGTCTAGTATCGTCAGGGCAAAGGCATTGATCGGGTACTTACCTCAGGTATGTTATATACCTGTGGGAACCCTGACTTACGAGTCGAGATCGCCGAATGAATGTGCTCAGTGATCCAAGATATCAATGCTCATCGAACACACAGAAACTGAATAACAAGAGTCTTACATCCATACATACCACTTAATACAATAAATGACTGTTGCAGTCAAGTCTTACATATATAGAGCCTGGAAGGCCAACACACCAAACTTGACCAATAGTGAAATATTGGTTGAAAGTGTGAACCCATGCCATTAGCCTTAACCTACACGCATTCTGACTGGGAACCATACTAGCTCGCAGGAACGTCACCAAGTTAGTCCTCACCATATCCTGTTCTCTCATTCATGGTAAATGAAATAACTAGTTGCAAGCCAATGAGTACTTTGAATGTACTCGCAAACAACCCATGATATGGATAATGCAGTTGGTATGATAACAAGTAATATGCATTATTGGTGGATAGCAACTTGTTTGTATATAAACATGATCATAGATGGATTTGCAACATAAGCTAGATGGTATTTAGAAGAACATGTCACAGATATCAACATATCTGTTAAGGGCTCAACACTTTGGGTTCACCCGATATGCCAAGTCACCAAACTTGTTCATATCAATTCTTACACTGAGATAACACCTTTGAGCACACACACACTCACACTTGGTTTATGCGGAAACGACTAAACGTAGTTTAAGCAGGATTACCCAACTATTCTTGAGCGTGGACACGGCTATTCCAATAGTTTGACACACTCTAGAGGTTGTATGCTGTACCCACGAGATCCCGGAAACTTCCGTGTCATCAATGACTCGCGGTATATAAGATACCCGAGGTAAGTACCCGATCATTGCCTTTCCCCTGATGATACTAGACAAAGAGGTTCTCGATTGGTACCCAACCTACGTGATGTACGTCTTACGAGCACCAACTCTGGACAGTATCATCCATGCGAGGGACCAACGGTGTGCCCGGAACACGGAAAAACGACATAGTCGCCCTACCTGGAACGACCCCGTCACGAGAGAGACCACACATCACTCCGCCACTAGTAATGTGGATCTTTGCTAGCACCCACGAGAGTAATAAACAAAGCCCCATCCCATAAAGGGGTAACGTCGTCGCACAAGCAAGGTTGGGATGGTCGAAACATCATAAATCTAATCCCATTTCCGAAACCACTCACACCAAAACACACCCGGTGCACCACTTCTCCACAAGTGGTCACCTAACTCATCATCACCCTCGGGCATTAGTGGCACCCAACGGGGTTTTCATAAACCTTTGGGATTTACCATTATCATGCTCATGCTTCTTGTATGCTTAGATCTACTTGTCAACATGATATTAGCGTGATCCTCATAGGTGGTAGGATCATGCTCAAATGCAAGTGCTCCGGAGGAGCCATCGGTAACATCACATCGATGATTTACCTAATACTCATGATGATATGCAACGTGAATAATTTCTCTACTTAGCGTGCAAATAATATGTTGCTCAAACATGTTCAAAGGGCTACTTGCCTTTTCTCACATAAGTCCTCGGGTTCTTCAAGGTCTTCCGATGCAGCTCCGAGTACTCTGTCTAATCCGTCAACTATCGCCGGAACCAATCACAATAAGCCACACAACAAGCAGAAGTAAACGTGCTACATAAATAGGAGTTATATATTTCTTGGACCTCTCTGGTCATAGGAAAAATACCTGAAGCTTGCTATAGGGGATCTTAACCATCAGGGATTTTTAAATGGATGAAAGGAAGGATAGGTGATCTTAAAGGAAGTCTACAGAAAATATCAAGATTAAAATGAGTGGAGGCACTCATTTATCATACTATAATTTAGAAATATTTAGTAAGTTGTTTCACTTGATTTGTAGTTGGAATGAATATTCTAGGTATTTTATGAGATTGAATAAATAGCAAAAGGGAGCTTATTATTTAATGCAACAGAAATATGTCATACAAAAATGTTGACCAAGGCTTCAAAAATAGGGCATGCTGTTAGAAGGCTCTGGAATTTGGAATCACTCCATTTTGAGTTGATTTGAATGCTATAGGATTATTGAAAGGTGTGGCCAGGAGTATTCAAATTTGTATCTGAATAATAATACAATAGAAAAGTTGCTGGGAAAAATGTGCAAGGCACTTGTTTGGATAGATCTTGATTTTAGGGACCTGCGGAAATTTGAACCAACACTTTTGGAGTTAGAATGATTGAACTATGGATTTATGAAGTTTCTGCCAAAAAGGAAATTGATAAAAGGCTAAGAAATAGTTGCTATCCTGCGCTCAGGCTGCCGATAGGCAGATGGGTTGACCCAAACGCGCGAGCTGGCCAGCAGGGCGGGCACGCCGAAGGCGTATAGCGCCGTTTACACTTTTGGCACGGGGAGGCGGCTTCTACCGATGGTGCGGCCACTTAACGCCTGGGCCCGGCCGTTGAGTCTCCGACCGACGGGCCCCATCCATCAGGTCCGTCTCCTTCCTCTCGTTAGAACAGGAGAAGGAGCAGGGGAGCGGGAGGGAGCCATGCCGAGGCTCGCCCCGTTGGCTCTGGCGACGGTTGGCGATGCGCGGCCAACGTCGAGCTGGGGGGGCGATCCGCACACGCCTGGCAGCCCAGCTCCCTAGGAGGGCTCATTGGGCGAGGGGGCCCCTGGCCATTGCGGAGGCCGTAGGGGGTCGGTTCTGGCTGGGGGCACTCTGGCGACGGGAGGAAAAGGAGGGAGCTTAGGGGTTCTGCGGGGAGCTCCGGGGCACTACCACGCGGCCATGGAAGGAGAGGAGAGGCTCAGGGAGCCTCGGGCTAGGTTGGGGAGGTTTTTAAAGGTTGCGGGGGAGTGAGGGGAGAAGAGGTGAGGCAGCAGGGGCTGGGGAGAGAGGTAAAATGGAGGGGGCCGAAGGGTGAGCTCGAGAGCTCTCGGAGCTCTCCGGCATGCGAGAAGGCACACATCCCTGGGGCGCCTTGGAGGCTAGCCAGTGTCGGGAAGGGCTTTGACTAGTCAAGGTAGATGCCCTAGTGCTCTGAGCCACTTAGCAACGGCCGGATGAGGTCTCGAAGAAAGAAACAAGACGCAGAGCACCCATATTGCAGTCCAGGGTGGTGGTCACCACCCCTTCTACGTGTCCAAAGCCACCCCTGGCTAGATCAAGGTGTCAAACATGCAAGGCATGCGTGCCACGATGCACTGGTGAAGTTTGGACCAAGTTGGAGCTGGTTAGGTGGGGTTTTCACTGGGGTTTAGTTTGCAGCAGCAAACTTAGGGCTATGATTGAGGGTGCTTAATGGAGTGATCTCAGTATGGGACCTTGTCTTGGATACTTGGCTATGTAAGGACTACAACACTGCCAAGTTTGACCTCAAGGTGACGAGGGTAGCTAGTACTTGTTGTACAAGGCTACATTTCAGCCAGAATTCAACTTGTAGATGTGCTGCTTATTTTCCCCCACATGAGCATGCCATATCTTGGTTTGAAATAATGCCTTGACACAATAGAGATGCCCTGGAAGAAGGTGGGGGCTTTGGATTAAGCAGAAGTGGGACAGGAGGGCTAGAAATAGTGATCGAAGGGTAAAAATGGGAAATAGTTACATGGATCTCTCCCCAATAATTGACCAGAGGCCATTGGAAAGCTACTGGAGTTAAGATGTAACTATATAGAGCTTTGGTAGAAACATGAGATCAAGGGTAAAAGTGGAAGGCGCCAATGTAGCCAATTTGGTGAGTGCACACAAGGTGTTTAATGAGTGTGAGGGCAACCAGATGGACTTCAATTGATATGAAACTTAACAGGATCAAATATTAGATGAAAATAAGCTTGGACACCAAATTTGGGATTTGGCGGACAAGGTTTCCAATGTAGACTTGGAAAACCCATGAAATGGGCAGAAATGGCCTTTTCCTGTCAAAGCTAATCATAAATTCCCATAAATCCAATATTTGGTGTGGGGCCTTATTTGAGCATTAAAGCATGCCCAAAAAGTTTGGGGTCAATTGGAGAAACTTTAAAATGTATAGTTTCCCAAAGACAGAAATGAACAGATACGGTTTTGAGGGGCTTGCGACAAGTTATTATATTCTCCTTGATGAACCACTTGGCATGGATGCATTATTGGAGTATCATAACATGTCTACCAAATTTGAGCAGAATTGGAGATACTTGGCAATGTAGAGTTGCTCAAATTTGGATCTGTACAGATAGGGTTTTAGAATAATTAGGAGAGTCAGATTAATTTGGATTGAGATGCAAATTGGCAATATAATCACATATATTATATTTAACAAGCTATAATTTTAGTGGAATTTATGGAGAATATTTCTTATATAAATATCCCAAAAGCTTGTAATAGGCAGGAAGGGTTTTCAAGGGTTTGCCCAATATTTTGAACATGACCATGTGTTGAAACTCATATATATGTAATATATATGTCCACTGAGTTACCCTAAATTTTCTTAAATATGTTGAAAGAAATAAAAATAACTTTCCTTCATAAGAGACCATTTCTGGCCTCATAGGAAGGTAAAATAACTTTTAAAATAATAATATAGTGGTTTTGGGAAGTAATTTTGATAATAGGTTTTAAATAAAATATTTGGTGAAAAATAACTTTCCTAATTTGAGGACTTGTAGTACAAATCCCAACTCAGGGGTATTTGAAGCTTAATTCAAATAAATGCTTTTTGGTGAAAATAATATTTGGTAAAAATAGTTTCTAGTCCTAAACACATGGCATGATCATTAGGCAGGAGTTTTGGGCTAAGGAGGTGAGTCTAGAGAGTGAGATGAATTGTTGAGAATCAGACACAAGCATGCAAGCATGCAAGCAAACAATAGTCAGTTCAAGCATCACAAGCATTCACAAAAAATTTAATTGGTCCTAATTTTTAGGAAAAGTCAAATTAGTCAGGAGAGTTAAAAACAGGGTCTTACAGACCTTACCCCCTTAAGAAAATCTCGTCCACGAGATTTCTAGGCTAGGTGCTGGAAAGATACAAAATCTTGAGTAGGAGGTAGTCTTCAGGTACCCATGTTGCTTCTGTGGGTCTTGAGGTGCTTGACGATACAGTCTTCGAATGCTCTGCTTGTCTTGATTTTCCATGGACGGGGGTTTCACAATAAGTTAGGCTTGACCAAGGGTCAACGGCTTGGTGCACTCGGTTCGTGCAAGGTCCTGGCTTGCATGTGCATTCCAAAGTCGGAATACGTGGCAATACAGTGTCTGTGGGTGTTGGTCCTGGGCTGCTCACGCCGGTTAGTGACATCTATGTGCATTCGACACAATCGCTCTCGCCAAGAATCCCGTGTATCACGATCGCAGTAAGCATATAGACTTGCGGTTTCATTTCATCAGGGATTGCGTGGAGGAGAAGAAGATTGCGGTGGAATTTATTGGCACAAAATTTCAGCTCGCGGACATCCTGACGAAGCCATTGGGCAATATCAAGTTCCAGGAGCTGAGGAGCAAGATTTGAATCGTGAAAATAAAGTAGGAACAACAAGGCTTAGGAGGAGATTGTTAGAATAAACCTTGCAGTTTGAGCTAGTGACACCTGCAGTTCAGGTTCAGTCTAGTGTAGGTGTTAGGAGGTTCAGTTAGTCTGTTTTACTTCGTCAGCAGAGTCTGTTAGAGGCTTCCCGAGAATAGCTCGTCATGGCGTCGTTCTAGACCGATTCCCGCACTCTGACCTGCTCGTAGGATGGCACGAGAGGATATGGGAAGAGTGGCGCTTAGTCCGGTGGCTTAGTGCCCCGTTTTTAGTTGTTGTAATCAGGCATAAAAGGTGGATCAATATACGAGAAAACTGCGGTTGTTGAGCGCAGGCAAAAACCCTCTCTTCGTCTAGCTCAGCTAATCCACCCACAACTCGTATAGTTCGTCGTTAGGATCCAACATAGTCGCCCCCTCATATCTCTCTCTCCCGCATGCTCTAAGCACCTCCGGAGCCCGCCAATGACCTCCTACAGCAACGGCTCCGCCCATAAGCCCCTCCTTCCTTATTTGTCAAGTTGACATGGAGACAACGCAGGAGACCTCCTCCTTCGCTCCTAAGCTTCCATGGTCCCTCCTCCCATCGTTGTTTCTTCCCTAGAGCTTGCTAACGCACGGTCGAGCACCTTGCATGTGTTCCGTCCTCACACCGCTACTCTGTGGCCCCTAGCTGCTCCAAGATATTCCCCTTGCACCCCCGATTCTAACCATCACTAGTCCAACTCCCCTGTTGCTCTCTTGTTGAAAACACCACATGCTCGATTTAGAGTAGCGGCTCTGCCGTAGTCGTCGTTGCCCCAACCATACAAAAAATCTCAGCCCCTCATTTCTTGTTCCCCGGGTTCCCCTTGCTCCCAGGATGCTAACCTCTCCCTCCATCTAATGAATTGCACGTGTCGGTGAGTAATTCATCTTCATTTTGCACTGGCTGCCGCTTAGACTCGACGTTGTCGATGGTTCAATCATCTTCGGTGACTGTGCTCGCCACCATCGGACTGGTGACGACGGCCTTAGCAAGACGGTGTCATCCCTGCATTAAGCCGCAACCGAAATAACCACCAGGGGGCCTCCTAAGCCTTTCTAGAAAGAGGTTGAAAAAGTTAACAAATGGGGAAGTGAGTACAAGTAAGGGACCAGGGAAAAGGTTGACATTGAGTGCTTTATTTTTCCTGTTGTTCCTATGGCCTTATTTGTGCCCGGTACTTTGCAACGTTAGATCACGTTGTTGATAATGGTGTTGGACCACAATGTTTTGAAGACTTCGAAGACTTTGTTGATCCAGTCAAGCAACCCTTTCACCATGTTGATGAAACCATTTTTATGCACGTTAATATAGCAAATTATATGTTGCATAAAAAGAATGATGATATGGTGACCACCTAGATGGGTTGTCTCCGATGCATTTCTCGTTGATACTTGCATCGTTCATGACTCTATTTCCTGTTGAGAGATATGTGGGTTGGAAGTAGATATGATGCCAAGTAGATCCTACGCAAGTGGCACAGGAAATTGCATTTTGATGGAAAACAATGTGTTTACGAAAGACTTTTTTGAGAAACAAATTGGGTGTGGCTAATGCACGTTGGATATGTTGCACTAGGTAGCCACTTGATAAAGAAGTGTTGTATCGAGGAAAGTTGTGTGTGTGTTTTCAAAAAGGGAATGATTAAAGTTGCGACCGTTACTCCCACATTACATGTATGACCACATAACCCTTATGGTACGTGGCTTTATTGATTACTTTCTTCGATTCTAGCAGAGAGCCTGCATTACTAGTGGTGGGAGTGACGTGGACACACTCGATAGGGCGTCATGAATAAATTGATGAGTATTGCTATTTTCATAGACATCAGGCACACAGTTGTGTCCCCTCATGGATGGTACGATGTGATGTACACAACGAGGGATCAGTACCAAATAATGTAATCTTTGTTTAGTGTTGTCAAGGGAAAGGCATTATTCACGTGCTTACCTCAGGTATGTAATATACCATGAGCAGTAGATGATAGGGAAGTTCCCTGAGTCTTGTGGGTAAGGTGTGCAAAGTCTTTGGAGTATCAAACTATTCCAATAGTCATGTTCAAGGACAAGGACAATTGGATAACCGCTCCTAGCTATGTACATTCTTTTACAAAACTTGGCGTATGTGTGGGGGGGATGAAATACTTGAGCTAAGTTAGATTACTTGACCAGATGATTAAACTTGAGTTGTTCATACTCTATTTATATTCATATTTTAACGTAATGATGCATGATTTACAAAGTGATCGGACATGCTATTGCATTCAAAACTAGTTTTCGACAAAACTACCTACTTATTTTTATTACATGCATTGTTCATTTTCTTCCAAATATGTGTTGCTTGCGTGTACAATCAATAGTACCCACTCGCTTGTACCTGTCTATTTACTTAGCCAAGGAATGGAAGAACATGATTGTTATTAAGAGTACCTTGGTAATGAACATGTGAATTAGGTCGCTTCCGAGTCATAATACATGTAGGGTTACGGAAGATGGCATTGGTCCACGCTATCATCGAAGATTTCGGATGTGAGTGTTTATCTCATCTTTTACCTTTACGACCCTATCTATGTAAGACTTGACCATAATGGTAATAATTTATGAAAAATGGTATGTATTGGATGTGAGACTCTTGTAAATTTAGTTTATGTGTGTTCAATGAGCATTGATCCTGGGATCAGTGTACACGTGTATTCGGAGAATTTGAATTATGAATCAGGGTCCCCATAGAGTTGTTATCCGAGCCATCCTAACTATAGGAAACCTTAGTCATCATGGGCGGCAGTTACGACATAATCTATTTTTCTAGAGCTTTCAGACAACTTCCAAAACTTCTAAATTTCTCACCTCTTACAAATTTTCAAATAAACAAAAGATTTTGACCTTACCACCTCCACCATTCCTCTCTTGGCTCTCCTCATCTTCTTTCTGTAAAGTTTGCAAACTGTCACTTGTACCCTTGTGCCATGACCAGTGGATTCCTTGTAATCCTCGAGGGTAACCTAGAAGGAAGCCACCTTGCTAGACATTTGCACACATCTTTTGAACACAAGGTTGGTGACACCCCGACAAGGCGACTCCAAGAGGAGATACCTTGTCAAAGAATGAGGACTTTAAGACTAGGAAGATGGTGACACCCTCGACACTACCCAGATTGATGAAACCACTGGCCTACGAGTTTCTCGCCATTTTGAAAACTATGGAATGAGGACCGCGGAAAAATGTCACGCAAGTTTTGCTTTTGAATAAAAGACCCTGTTCCAAAAATAAACGCAAGTTCAAGAAGGGCAATGGTGTCGGTAAGACCGGCTCCAGAGCAACTATAAGGGCGGAGCACAAACTGAAATTGAGTGCTTCTACTTCAAGGGAACTTGACAATGGAAGAGGAACTTCAAGAAGTGCGTGGTAGATAAGGACAAAGTTGTAGTTCTTATACATGTTAATATCATTGATGTTTTCTTGCTATTGAAAATTCTAAGTCTTGTGTAGTTGATACCAGGTCGGATGCTGATATTTCCAACTCGATACACCTGCTTTAGAAGGTGCGCAAGATCACAACGAATTAAGTTGTGGTGCCTGCCGGGAACGGTGCTAGAACAGCCGCTTAGGCCTTAAGCATTATGACTCTAAGTTTCACTTGAGGATATATTTTAGAACTAAATAACTATTATTTTTTTCTAGCATTGTGTAGAAACATTATCTCTCAATCATGTTTGGTACACGATGGGTGTTTCTACAAGTCCGAGGACAATGGTTGTTCGCTATATTATATGGATAGTTTTTACTGATTTTCACCCATTGTTGGGGTCTTTTTCATACTAAATCTTCAAAGTGGAAACGATGTCTTTAATGCAAATTCTAAAATCCTTAAGAAGGCTGATACCACCATCACTTTCTATTGGCATTGTCGTCTTGGATATATCGGAAAGAATCACATGAAAAGACTCCATAAAGATGGAGTTTTACCACCTTTTGATTTCCCATCATTTCACACATGTGAGCCTTGTTTAATAGGGAAAATGATGAACACACCATTCACAGGTCATCCTCAAGGGGCGAGTGAATTGTTGCAAATAATACACAGTGATGTATGTGGTCCGATGAGTACAATCGCAGGTGGGAACGTATTTTTTACTTTGTTATGGGGACCTCCTTGACAATTTGTTTTGGGATAAACTCTTCCAGCAAGGCCCAATAGTGGTTTCAAAGAATTTTAGAATGAGGTAGAAAATCAGCATAACAAAAGGACTAAGTTTTTGTGATTAGATCGCAGGGGCAAATATCTTAGCTAACATCTGAGTTATCATGGAATTGTTTCATAGCTTACGCCTCCTCGAACTCCATAGCCAAATGGAGTATTCAAACAACGTAACCAAACCTTGTTGGTCATGGTAAGGTCAATGATGTATCTTACATTTATACGAATATCCTTTCGGGGTCACGCACTAGAAACTGCTGCTTACACAATAAACAGTGGGCTGCCTAAGTCTGTTGAGACGACATCATATGAGATGTGGCATGGGAAGAAACCTAATGTGTGGCATCTCAAATTTTGGGTTCTGAGGCTTATGTAAAGCATTTCATCCAAAGTAGTGAGTAGGAGAATAGTACAGCTCAATGAGATTAGTGATTTTTCTACAATGGTTGATATGGCTAAGGAACTAGAAGGAATTCCGCAAATTATCCCTACAACCGAGCGGTAAATTGCTGCATGTGATGTGGAAACTTTTGAAAAGTTTGTAACTGATGCGCGCAGTACATGTAGGGTTGTCCAGCCACTGATACTTGTCATCTGCGTTGGATCTTCCATGAAGTGGAATGGATGATCGCAACATAATGTGGGTAAGTATTTCCGTTAGTTATGAAACCAAGGTTATATATCTAATAGGAATATCAACCACAATCGTCTTCAGCGGCTGCACACAAAAGAACAAACAACTTGCACCCAACGTTGGCAAGAGGGTTGTCCATCCCCTTGTACTTGTTACCTGTAAGGGAGTAAGGTATGTAGATAATTTTAGATAGGAAGATAAAATAAAAGCAAGTAAATGGCATCAAGGTATTGAAGGTTTTGTAAATATATCCTGAATAGACCCGGGGGCCATAGTTTTCCCTAATGGCATCTCTCATGGAAAATAACATACGACGGGTACACAAATTACTGTTGGGCAATTGACAGAAAAGTAGATAGTTATGCGATATTTACGTCAATGATCATGTGTATATAGGCATTACTTCCATAAAGAAGTTGGCTGACACCTACATCCACCTATTAATATTTGTCCACTCATCGATCGCTACCGAACATGCATCTAGAGTATTAGGGAAAACAGAGTAATGCATGGAGAAGAATGACATGATGTAGAGAAAGTAAACTCAAGCAATATGAATAAACCCCATCGTTTTATCCTTAGTACCTGCAACAAAAGGATGCACCATCTCCCCTTCTTTCACTAGGATATAGAAATTCACCAGGTTGAACCTATTACTCTCACCGAAGAATTATCAATCTAGTTCGCCAAACTATTTCAATACATTAGAGAGAATTATGAAGCTATCATAATCATACGCATAAGAATCATATAAGTATTCGGAGAAGACTGAAATATTTATCATGAATATTCTTAAATTAAAACCGCAATCCATCAGATCCCAATAAACGCACCACACAAAAGAAATTACATCATGTGGATCAAAGCAAAGATGCAACGATTATTGTATTGAAGATCAAGAGAGAGAGATTTCCATCTAGGTACTAGCTATGGACCCATAGGTCTGTGCTAAACTACTCACATATCATCATGGGGGCAACAAGGTTGATGAAGAGGCCCTCCATATTGATCCCCCCCTCTGGTAGGGGTGCCGGAACGGAGCTCGAGATGGCTTCCATTGGAATAGTGACTTGCGACAACATAAAAAGTGTTTCGGGACTGCATCACGGGTTAGTGCTGAAAAAGGTTATCTGAGAATTTATAAGCGAGGGAACATAGTCAGAACACCTCGAGGCACCCAAAAGACAATAGGGTGCCCCCAGGTTGTGTTGGATTGGCTTGTGGGGCCATCTTGTGGAACCCCAGCCTTCTTCCGATGCTTGGTGGCCTTTTGTTGGTCCAAAAAATCTCCAAAAAGTTGCATTTCAATTGGACTTCGTTTGGTATGCTAAACCTTAAAAGTGAAAAACATGCAGAAAATAACAACTAGCACTTGGCAGTGAGTGAATAGGTTAGTGCTCCAAAAAGTATTCTAGAATGATAATCTATTAGTATGGATCAATAAAAAATTATAGATACATTGGAGATGTTTCAACCACCCCAAGCTTAATTCATGCTCGTCTTCGAGTAGGTAAATTGAAAGGAGAATTTCTCCCTAAGGTGGTTTGGTAATTAATCACAAGATATGTATCATTGAACTAATCATGTTATCCAAGTATATTTCAGAAAAGTTCAAAGATGCATTGGCTAAAGTATGGTGAGGAGAAACCCTTGATGCAAGGAAAGGAATAGGATTGGCTCAAGATTCAAGCAAAAGGACTCTACAATTTACATTGGTGAGAAATCACTTTTGAGTCCATAAGAAATCCCATACTATTAAAAGGGGGTGGGGTATTATGATGAATTGGTTGCTAAAGTGCTTAGAGGTAGCCACCAAAAATATTCAGTCATTCTCCCAAAAATATCTTTGTCCTAAGCCAAAACAGCAAAATTTGTGCCACCAAGTTTTCCACGTGGCCCGACCAATTTTCCTAGTGATAGATCCTTTGCCAAGCCCTAATCTCTCAGTACCACCAAGTTTCACATCGGTGCCACCGAAAGACAGTGACCACATTTCTGTTGTCTCGATTTTAATAATCGGATTTTTTTATATTTAAATTGTAACCACAGATATTTGGAAACTGCCCTAGGTCATTGTATCGGTACCACCGAGATTCATATATAGGTCTCACCGAGAATTCAAAACTTGCGGCATTTAGTTTAACTAGGTACCGATAAGATTCTTTTCGGTGTCACCGACTCGGGAAATAATGTTGTAATGGTTGGATGCTGGGGGATGCCTATATATACCCCTCCACCTCCTCTCACTCGCAGAGGAAGCACTGAGAACACACACACACTTCCTAGATCCATCTTTCTGAGACAGAGCCACCTTCTCATGTGTTAAGATCCAGAGATTCCAATCCAACCATTTGAAACTTAATCTCTAGACTCCCCAAGTTGTATTCCACAAAATCAATGTCGCCTACCCCATGCCAAATCTGTGAGAGAGCGATTGAGTGTTGAGTAGACTATCTTTTGTAGCCCAAGAGCAAGGAGTTCATCGTTCTACCGCATGTATTACCATTTGGAGGGTGGTGCCTCCTGGATTGGTTAGGTGTCGCTTGGGATCCTCCTACTTCGTGTTGTGGTGTTGAACAAGAAGTTTGTACGGGCAAGGAGATCGCGTACTTCGTGAAGATCTACTATGAGTGAGGCTAGTCCGCGTTGACGTAAGCCATGGTGGAATAGACATGGCCACTTCTTGGTGGACTCCTTGTGGATGGAGACCTCCATGGACTCTCGCAGTCATTACCCTTCGTAGGCTTAAGTATTCACTAATGTGGACGTACGATAGCGCCACCTAACGGAACAACGCGAAAAATAGTTGTGTCAACCTTAGTTTGATCTTCCTTCCCTACCCTCTAAATTACATTTGCATGTCTTTACTTTCTGCTCCTATACTCTTAGATATGAATGTGTAGGGTTAACTTGACTAGTAATTGCTAAAACTGTCCCACAACTAAAATTCAAAAAAGGCTAAGTTTTTATTTGTTCAAGTATTCTAATCACCCCCCTCTAGACATACTTTGGATCCTACAAGTGGTATCAGAGCATGGTTCTCCATTGCATTGGTTTCACAACTTAGGATAGTATGGCGTCTAGTGAGGGAAACTATCACCGTAGAGGTACATATTTTGTTGGTACAAACGTTGCTAGTTGGAAGCATAAGATGCAAATGCATATTCTTGGTCATAACCCTGTCATTTGGGCTTTTGTTTGTGTTGGTGAGCAAGGTGATTTCTTCGGAGAAGGAAGAGCACCGGATCGCGATGAGACAACAAAAGAATTAAAGTTGTTGTAATACAATGCTCAAGACTGCGACATTTTGTTCAACTGATTGTGCCCCAAAGAATTTAACAAAATCAACCACCTTGAGAATGCAAAGGAAATTTGGGATACTTTGGTTGATACGCACAAAGGTACTGGATCTATCATCAAACCTAAGTTTTATGTGCTACAAAGTCAGCTTGATAAGTTCAAAATTAAGGATCGGGAATGTCGTGGTTTTATCACGGTAGATGTCCTCGTGGAAGGACTTAGGTGTGGAGCCATCACAGCTATGTGGCAACTCAAGTGGGTTGATCGGGAGAGATGACTTTACCCAGGTTCGGCCCCTCCGATGGAGGTAAAATTCTATGTCCTGCTTGTGTGTATATTGATAGTGATCTCGATTACATGGGTGCGGAATCGCTAAACTAGCTCTCGAGGGTTTGCTTGTTTCTTACTTGATCTTTCTGGCTCAAGGGCTCCCCTTTATATATAGGTGGAGGACTTGAGGTTACAACAGAGTCCGTCTCAATAAAGAGCTCGTGATATAATCTGACTCCTACTTCCCGTGATGCTCAAGGAAAAGAGAGGGTCTCTTATATCTTCATGTTTGAGCCGACTATCCCGACGACATCGACAAGCCGGACCATATAACGAGCCAGCCTTCTAGGCCCTATTCTTCTCATGGTCATCTTATGTCTAGACCGTCTTTAGAGAAGCTCGGGTTAAAACTTGGGTGTGTTAGACCCATGGGGTATATCCCCAACATTAGCCCCCAGTTTAGTTTACATACATCCATGCTAATCTCCTACTTATGCATGATGGAAAACCCAAAGTTAAGATCCTACTATGAACCAACAATTGTTTGCCTTTTCTCCATGACTCTATCTGGGTCAAGACGATGCCAGGTGATTCTCTTCTTATTTGAGACTTTGGCATTTTTCAATAAATATCCTCATTATGTCATCATGTTGACCATTGTCATTCGAAGCCATCATAGAGAATATTTTCAAAAACAGCACTAAATCCGGACTCGCATGAAAAGCTAGGCGTAATTTTAGCCGCGAATTTCCACGAGCCTTTCCATTTCATGCGGTGTCGTTTCAATTCCTCCTTCCTTATAAATAGACAAGGAAAACCTCTATATTACCTTTCCACTTCTACTTCCTCTTCCTCGTGCTCTTCTCCTTCACTGTGCGCACCGAAGCTCCAAAGACGCCGAGTGGATCACTCAACCATTCCACATGCGCCATTAGATCTTCTTCGCGTTCGCTGGAGTGTGTGCAACCACCATCATTTGCCTTCGACTAGATATGGTACACAGTCTTCCTCAAGAGGGTTCATAGATCCATCAGTTGGTTTAACCGGTCTACATGCCATGTTCATTGAATCCACCAAATAATTGCTTTTGTAAACCCATAAATTCTTCACTCCTCATGCATCCATACATTTGTTGTAGTTTTCCCTCTTATGTTTCTCGCACATAGATCTGTCATTAACCACTTTAGGAGAATCCATGCAAATGCTTTGACCTCCAGTCTTTCTGCCAATTTTAGAACATATATTCCTCTTTTTTCGTGTATATTTAGATCCATCCCAAAGAATACTACTTGCAGCAACCTATTTGTGAAGAATTGCTCCTAAGTCTTTGACGAAAGTGTAATGTGAGAGCTTAAAACCGTTCTGTAGAATTTGCATTGTCGCCTCCTTTGTAACGACCGTAATCGGCGACTTATATCAAGGACAAGTTTACTTTCATTTATCATCCTTGTAGATGCTCCATACCACCTCATGGATCATAAGAACTCCAAAGCATGCAAGTGGGTCAGCTCCCAGGAATCTAAACTCACTCTGGAAAATCTTGTGAGCCAAGGTTTCTTGCCGTCTCTAAAGGATGTAAATTGGCGAGCTCCCAAAGAAGAGCCTTATCTGTAGCCTCGACAAGGAGTAATTGTTATTTTTTCCCATAATTTACGTAGCGGTTTTCGACTCCTTCGGCTCGAAGTTCTTCAGGGAGATTCTACCCTTTTTCAATCTCAAGCCTGAGGATATCGCTCCTATTTCTATGACCAACATTTGTCAACTCGAAGTTTTATGCAAAGTATACCTCTAGATCGAGCTGTTTGTGACTCTGTTTACGGATTTTTTCTATCTCAATTGCCAAAATGAAGTCAACAATGGCGCCACTTGTAAACATGGTGGAATTTACATCCAGAAGAGAAAAATAATCTCTTCCCTAAGTCTTAATTGGCGATTCATCTCAAGGGATGGATCAAGACCTAGTTCTATTGCCGAAATACTTCTCCCGTAGGAGAAAATTCGCTATTGGTTTACAGGTTGGAACAAATCAGTAACAATATTGAATTTCTGGGTTAGCCAACAGATGACGAAAGGGATATGATGGCTCCCATTCACACAAAATTGGGGGCACTGACCGCACATGGCCTGACCAGGATTGACCTGATCCGATGTTGGTTGAAGTGGAGGATTCAACCCGTCAATGTAAGCACCATCTTGATGTGTGATTACTCAGGCGACTCCTCCGGAATTCTATGCTTCTCCAGTCTAGAATTAACTCATGACGCTCTTAACAAAGAGACAAAGATATTTTTCGCCCACTCAAAGGAGAAATGCAGCATTACTGGTCTAGGTCCATTTTATTTGCTAAACCCTCCACCACCGGTACTTATATTTTTCCAACACATATATTTTGTTTCCTTTGACAATTTCATCTTAACCTGCCATCTTCAGCATATACTTTCTTTGTTTTGGAGGAAACATCCAACTTTTGGAATGTCACACCTTAGATCCCTATTTCATCATCGGGTCTGAGAAATGATCCATCTATTGATAATCCATCTCATGAATCTTCATCTCGAGAATAAGGTGAGGTAGAAACTCACTCTCTTGGCCGTTTGTTTATTGAACTTGCTGATGCACCTCATTCTCAGGATGACTGAGAAACCAGTCAGACTGGGAATATTGTGTTAATTTCAGTCTCTTCCATTTCATCAACAACATTTGTTGCAAGAAAGCCGACATAAGCTGTGTAGAAGGTGAAAATATCACATTTAGATGCTCATTTAGCTCCCAATTTTCTTTTGAAGAAAATGCAATTTCCTGGTCAATCAAAATGAAAGACCCGAAGTGATCCAGGCGACTTCAATTCTCACTTGTCTCATGCTCCGCCGGCTTGTAGACCACGAGTTGAGGTTCCACATAGTCCCACCAAATATTGTCCTAAAGTCGGTATTTTTAAACAACCTCTTAGTACTTCAAACTTATTTTATCAGGAATCTCTTTTCTCTTCGGGCGACTCATCAGCAACACAGCTCCCCCTTCTAACAACAATTGCAGGTAATTTTCCATTCTTAACCTGATGTATTTATATTTACACCGTTATTTCCTTAACATAATACTTGATTTTTAACCATTTTAGGGCAAAGGCTATTATGTCAAATCATGCTCCCGGGTCGTTTTATGGTGCTACAAGTCAAGATACTCCGAACCCTCAAACATAATAATCAGCCAAGGAAATTGACCGTTTTGGAGAAAATGATCCTGATGAAGCGACTGAGCCGACAACCGTCATTAAGGTGCTTAAACCAGATGAGCCAGTTTGAATTGACACACCAGTAGGGATTACAGGAACTTCAGCTGATCCTTCTACTCATTCACCATGTCCGGCTCGTCCTTCTAGTGTGGGGACTCATGTGGATGACCTTATTCCACCGATTTACCAAAGCACTCTGGATGTTGTCATTGTCAAGGAAGGCTTCCAAGCTCCTATTGTTTCAACCTCTCTATATAAAATTGTGGCCAAGGAAGAGCCGACACTTTGATAAAGTGAAAACAAAATTGGAACTCCCAAATATGTCAGCATTTAGTGTTGAGGATATCCACCAGCCATACTTGACCCGGCTGTCTGAGAGCCGCGAAATTGAAGCCAATATGATCAACGCCCTCAAGTAAAAATATGAAGCAATATTTTTTATTTAACGATTCTATCTTTACATATTGTTTATAGCCCCCTAGGATGGACTTATTATGAAAATGGTAAGTTGGTTCTTCAAAATAAGCATGAAGAGCTATAGCTGTAGCCCCCAAGGACCGGCTTATTATAAAAATGGTAAGTTGGTTCTTCACAAGTAGGAATGTAGAATTCCAACCTTAGTCCCCAAGGACTGGCTTATTATGAAAAATGGTAAGTTGGTTCTTCACAGGTAGGCATGTAGAACTGTGGTTGTAAACACCAAGGACCAAGACGTTATGATGATAACGAGTTGGTACTTTGTATCCTGGACGAACAACCCAAGCATGTTCTAGCTCCCAAGGACAGGCTTATCTCGTGGAGTTAGCTGGATCTTGTGTGAATAAATCACCACTAATTTATATGAGCTTGAAATCGTGTAGCCCCCATGGCTCGGCTTATTTCTTTGAAATGGCCGGGTCTTTGTTGAACATGAAAATATGGACACATTAGCCCCCAAGTGTTGTATGGAATGTTTATAGTCCGTACCGGACATTAGATAAGATAAATTTGGCACCATAGACCCCAAAGGTCAAGTGGACTCTTGTATGGTGCGTTGAGTCTTTTGCAAACAGTTATTCACAAACCGTTGTATATTTGTCAGGAATATGTAGCAGATGTTGAATCTGTAACTGTGAAACTGCAGAATCGTTTGAAAGAGGAGATGAAACTGAAGGCTGAAGCCGAGCTTACAATGGCTCATTGTGAGGAATCTGCGTGTGAGGCACAGGATAGTTTTGAGCAAGCCGTGAAAATCTTTGAAGAGGAAAAATCCGCCCTTCTGAAGCAGGCTGAAAAAGCTGAGAGTAAACTTGGTCCTCTGAAGGAGACACATTCGGCCCTTTTGAAGAATATAAATGTAATGATGGTGGCTATCTTTGCTATGTACTGCTCTTACTTTAAAAGGTCGGCTTATGTTGATATAGCTGGTTATTATGAGGCCTTTTGTTGTGTGTAGGACGAAAATATCACACTGTTGTCGAGTTGCCAATTGTGAAGCTGAAAGCAGTTTTCACATTTATAGAGCACATGTTCACGGGGTCTATTTTCCCGTAATGGCAATAGAAAACTTGAAATACCCGCCCGTGACCATCAAGGATATGCTGAAGCAACTATCAGTTGTGCCACAATGGGTCACAAAGACCAGGATATCAGCATCTCATGGAGGGGGAAATAGGGCTCCTGCGAGGACAAAAGCATATCTTCGTGAACTAGATGTTGAAGCTTTGAAAGGTGGTTTCCATAAATTCAACCTGTACGAGTCAATATTTACTCAACATGATTATGGTAAGTACTTCAAAGAGACTCGGCCATTGGCAACTCTAATAGCTGAAGAAATTGATATGTCCGAGTTTTATCATGCATGCTCCAAGGAGAATGAACGCATCAACCCACTAAAAGGTGAGCCATTTTTGCTGGTGCCACCTCGTCGTAAGGGACACGTCACATTTGAAATTGATGCATCAACTTATGGTGAGGGGACTTCATAATTTGAGAATTTTCTTTCAATTCGGTGGCATCAAAAAGACCAGTAGTTCAATGATGAAGATGATCCGCAAAAATCGGACCCAAAGGCAATTGATGTAGAACAAGCTTGAATCTTCATCTTAGAAGTCGAATAAGTCACAAGGCGGCTATAGCCCCCAAGTATTGACCAGAATCATGAATATTTTAAGGCTCATGTTGTGAGCTTTTAATAGGAGTAGTTCTTTAAATTTTGAATCTCTATCATGCCATCCTCCGTTTTATTCCGCTCACTCTAAATCTATTGGGTTTTGCTTGTGTAGGTTCGAATTTTGTTGTGATAAGTCTTGCCACAAAACCGACGAATAAAATGGATTTACAAGCCCTTGTTTGATCTTGTTTACCGAAATATGATTGTACCCTTCTCTTGTCTCTGAATATCGATGTCTAGTTGAGCTCAATGGCTCCTGTGATAAGACAGAGAAGAGGAGCAGTATTTAAGCCGACAAATAAACTGGATTTACAAGCTCAACTCCTGAGTGAAATAATCGACAACATTATTGTAGAATATGTATAATTGAACTCGTCATAGTATGAGTATAGTCTTGATGACCGAGTGAGTCATTACGAGCCGGTAAAAATAGTACTTGTACCCGAAAGGTTAGGAGGTAATAACATGTAGTAATAATAATAAAGCATATGTGTTAAGTCGGCTCCGTGGGACTAGGTTTCGAGGCTCAAGTCTCTCTTCAATGAAGAGGGTATGATAACCCATGGTTTATCCTAGATTTCTGTATGTCGGCTCTCAGCAACTCTAGACAATGTTTTAACATTCTCAAATTTGGGTCCAGAGTGGATTAATTTGTCAAGAGTACACGGGGTCACCTGATCGTAGTCTCATCAAGCATACAAGCAAGTGTAACTATTTTGTGGCGTCTTTGCCGGATCAAGAGGGTGAGAAAGCTAAACTCGATGAGTTGGAAGCCCCCAAGTGACCTATGTTTCAAAAAATAAAGACTCATGCTCAATTCGTAGGCTGAAACGATAGAGATTTAGAGTTCAGGGGTGCCGACTTTATTGAACATAAATAAGTATGTACAGAATTTGGGGTGGGTACAAAGATAAGGAGACAGTGGCTCTAAGTATAATAAGGCCGAAGTTGAACGATGTCCCACACACGGGTTGTTTCCTCCTGAGAGTTGTAGTTATCTAGTTGTAAGCCCATCAGATAATATGAGCCATTAGTGAGGTTCTTGCTGACGACAAACAGACCCTCCCAAGGTGGTGAAAGCTTATGCATGCGTGTTTGATCTTGAATCATATGGAGCACTAAGTCGCCTTCCTGAATGGTGTGGCTTCTAACTCTATGGCTATGATAGCGATGTAGGCCTTGTTGATATATAACTGATCTAGCGGCTATTAACTCACATTCTTCTTCCAAAGCACCCAAGGAATCTTACATGCTTGTCCATTGTGGGATTCAACATAGGTGGCAACTCGAGGAGAATCATGACAAATATCACTTGGTAATACCACCTCGATCGGCTCCATAAACTAGGAAGAAAGGTGTGTACCCAGTGGATTTATTTGGAGTTGTTCGAATACTCCAAAGTATTGTCGGGATTTCCTTGACCCAACAGCCCGGAGTACACTATACTAGAACCATGAGTCGGGGTTTGATCCCTCTCAAAATCTCCTGATTAGCTCGTTCGACCTGCCCATTGGAGTGTGGATGTGCTCCTGCAACCAAATCAAGACGGATGTGTTCATGCTGACAAACCTACTCAATAGCTCAGTGATGATGCTATGAGGGTAGCAAAAATGCAAGATGAGTTTTTTCAAAAACTTATGTCTCTGCATCATAATTGCTGACAGGCTCCGCCTCAAACCCCTTGGTGAATTTATCAATTGTCACCAATAGATGAGTTTTTTATACGAAGATGGTTTAAATGGGCCGGCCATATCGAGCCGCCAGACTGCAAATGGCCAATTAACTGGGATCATACACATTAATCGAGCTAATACATGGGCTTGACGAGCGAACCTTTGACATCCCTCACACTTACGCACAATGTCTTTCACATCTGGATGAGCTATTAACCAATGGAATCCATGGCGAAACGCCTTTGCCACCATTGATAGTGAGCCAGCGTGATGCCCATAGTCTCTTGCATGGTTCTCATTGGGAATTTCCTAACCTTCCTCAGGGGAACACAACATTGATAAACACCAGTGCTACTCCTTCGGTGTAACTCACCATTTCTGATAGTCATAAATTTGGACTGTCTAATTATTTGTAGGGCCATTATTCCCTCAGGAGGGAGCTCGCCTCGAGTTAGGTAGGCTAAGAATTGCTTAGTCCAGTCGGGAGTAAGACGGAGGGCCTCTGCCAGGTGCGGTTCCGGGTCAAGAATACCTATATCCTCCTCGATTGGTAATTTAACTGAAGGGTTGTCGAGGACATCCAAGAACACATTAGGGGGGACCGGCTTGCACTGAGAGACAAGGCGTGATAATTCGTCTATAGCCTCATTTAGTCGGCGATCATTATGGTCCACCTGGTACCCTTGGAAGTAACCCGCCACTTTGGTGACCACTTGTCGAGAAGCCGCCATCAATGGGTCCTTTCAATCCCATGTTCCTCAAACTTGTTGAGCCACCAAATCTGAATCACCCAAACATCTGACGGCTAAGATTCATCTCCTTAGCTATCATGAGCCCGTGTAGAAGGGCCTCATACTCGGCTGTATTGTTAGTACAACGGAACATGAGCCGTAAAACATAGCAATAATTTTCACCTCCAGTATAATACTAAACAATTCTAGCCCTCGATTCTTCCAATTATCTGGACCCGTCAAAGTGTATAGTCCAGTACGTATTGTCTGGCCTATCCTCCAGGAGAATCAACAGCTTTGTCTACTCTTTGATGAAGTCCAACAGTGTTTGTGACTTGATGGCTGTACAAGGCGTGTACTTCACATGATGACGACCAAGCTCAACTGCTCACTTGGCGATTGTTCTAGTGGACTCTCGATTATGTATGATATAACCAATGGGTGTTGAGCTGACCATAGTAATTGGATGCTCCTAGAAATAGTGCTTCTACTTCCGGCTTGCCATAAAAACACCAAAAACTGGCTTTGGCCAATGTGGATATCGCTGCTTGGATAAGGTCAAGACTTCACTGACAAAATAGACTGGACGCTGAACCTGATATTATTTTCCTGCCTCGTTCCATTCAACGACAACTACAACATTGACTACTTCTGAATTTGGGGCAATGTACAGGAGCATGGGCTATTTGTTGGTCGGGGTTGCCATAATAGGCGACTCAGTTAGTTGCTTTTTCAGAGCTTCAAAAGCTTCATTAGTCGCGTCAGTCCAAACAAAATTGTCCATTTTCTTCAGCGACCGATAGAGTGGAATTGCTTTCTCTCCAAGGCGGCTTATAAACAGGCTCAATGCTGCAATGCGACCAACAATGCGCTAAACCTGATTAATCTTAGCCCGCTTACCCAACAAAGTGACTACCTTGATATTATATGGATTAGCTTCTATGCCTCGCTCAGAGCCCAGGAATCCCAGAAACTTGCTTGCAGGAACACCAAGGACATACTTGGCCGGGTTAAGCTTCATGTGGTAAACTAGAAGATTATAAAATGTCCCCTTGAGGTCATCCAAGAGCGTCTCCTTCTTCTGAGATTTCACCATGATGTCATCAACATAAGTATGGGCATTGCGCCCAATCTATGAGCGAAAGCAATTGTGAATGCGGTGTTGATAAGTCACCCCTATACTCTTGAGCCCAAAAGGCATGGACACACAATACAAAGCACCGAAACGAGTTATGAAAGTTGTCTTCTCCTGATCCTGAACTGCCATCATGATTTGATGGAAACTGGAATATGCATCCAAAAAGTGTAAACGCTCACAACCCGCCGTAGAATCAGTGATCTGAACGATGCGAGGGAGGGTGAAGGTTTCTTCTGGACAAGCCTTATAGAGATCTACATGGTCAACACACATTTCCCAGATGCCGTTCTTTTTCAAAACCAGCATCAGGTTAGCCAGCCACTCACGATGAAAAAATTTGAGGATGAACCCGGTGGCTAGGAGCTGGGCTAGTTCTTCTCTGCTGGCCTTATGTCTCTCCTCATTAAAACGACGGACGTATTGTCGTACTGGTTTCATCTTCAGATCAATATTAAGGTGGTGCTCAGCGAGTTCTCTCGGTGCTCCAAGCATGTTAGAAGGTTTCCATGTGAAGATGTCCCGATTCTCATCGATGACCACGATGATCACGCTTTCCTATTTGGGATCCATGGCAGTCCCAATAGTTAATTACGTGGAAGAATCTGTTGGGATGAAGTCAACCAACAGGGTATCTTCTGCTGGGTTGAATATCGGAAATAATCCAGACTCAGCAATTGGCTTTTTGAGGGGGCTCATATCAGCCGGGTCGATGTTGGCCGCATAAAACTTCAATTCTTCAGCTGCACAGGCCAACTCAGGATAGGTGCATCTCCCTCCTCGCGTTCCTGAGCTATCTTTTTGCTATGTGCCATAGTTATAGTGCCATTGGGACCATACATCTTAAGCTTGAGGTAAACATAGAAGGGTCGGGTCATAAAACGAGCATAAGTGGGCCACTCAAACAGGGTGTTATTAGGACTCTTATTGTTGACCACCTCAAACATGAAAGATTCACATCTAAATTTAGATTCATCACGAAAAGCAACATCCAGCTTAATCTGGTCTCAAGGAGGTTGAAGGTAACAAGCTGGTCTCAAGGAGGTTCACATCTGAATTTAGATTCATCACGAAAAGAAACATTCATCACGAAAATCAACATCCATCACAACAAGCAACATCCAGCTGACCTCCTAAGAACGATCCCATGAAAAACGTGGTTGAAGGTAACAAGCTGGTCTCAAGGAGGTTCATCCGCCGAAAAGTGTCATAATACACGATATTGATGCTGCTCCCTCTATCCATGAGAACCTCTGTGAGGGTGCACCCACCAACCTAAGGCACCAACACCAAAGCTATTCCACCTAGGTAATCAACCCGGGGGGTGTTATCTTCCCTACTCCAGGTGATTGGTTGCTCTGACCAACAAAGATATCTGGGAACTACCGGCTCGACCATATTGATCGCCCTTTGCTTGACTTTGTTGTATCGCTTGCAGGTATTAGTGGTTAAAAAGCGTGATATTGACCACTGTTCAGCTGCTTAGGATTCCTTTGAGAGACGGCTGAACCACTATGGTGCTCATTGTTTTGGCCAGAATGTTGTCCACCACTCCTATTTCCTTGATGCAAAAAACCAAAGCCTGAGCCACCCTGATCATGAAAACTAGATACTGAAAAGCCGCCATGTGAGCCATTGTGTCATCCGCTAGGTCCATGCTGACCCGGAGGTCCCCCACCATCGCGACCTTGGTGGTTCTAGAAAGACTGTTTGTGAAATTCCTGCATGATATAACAATCTTCCCATGAATGAGTGGACGGCTTATCCTCAGTACTATGCTTGGGGTAAGCTGCATTAAGCGCTTCCTCATAGTTGCATGGTTTAATCTCATTGTACGATCCATCACGGCGATTGTGTCGGCACTGGTTTTCGTAACTAGTATTGGTGTTAAGCAACAAAGACTTACTCACCATCAGGCTGCTTTCACTTTCCTTTGTTGCCTTGACCTCCTTGGTTTCCATTGTGCACGTGGTTTTGATGACCCTTGCCACCTTGTCCCTTCCTGTTCTTGCGTGGTTTATCGTTGTCGGGGCCGGGATCCTTCGTGTCGTCTGACTCGGCATACCTGGTAAGAACGTCCATCAAGTCATCCATGTCCTGTGCCCTTCAATTCAAACGGCTAACATTCAGAACTAGTGGTTGAAAATGGACAATTTTCACCAAGATTAGGACAGCTTGAGCAGCCGAGATACTATCCGATGTAGGCGTAGAGCTTGCCGATGTAGACGTAGATCTTGCCGAAGGGGAACCGTTACCGAGACTTCATTGAGGCGGCCTCGGGGATCTATCCTGATATGTCGATGTAGAGCTTGACTCGGTGGCTCTTGGTCATTTGACAAACCGAGTAGCTCTAGAACCGTGGAAGAGTTCCTTCCGAAAATTCAGCTTCACTATGCGATAGCCCCACGGTGGGCGCCAACTGTCCTGGTTTTGTCACGGCAGCTAAGTGTCATCAAAAAGGGGTTGATCGGGAATGAGAGATGAGTCTACCCAGGTTCGGCCCCTCCGATGGAGGTAAAATCCTATGTCCTGCTTTTGTGTATATTGATGGAGATCTCTATTACAAGGGTACATAATCCCAAACCTAGCTATCGAGGGTTTGCTTGTTTCTTGCTTGATGTTTCTGGCCCGAGGGCTCCGCTTTATATGTAGGGTAGGTCTTGAGATTACAACAGAGTTCAGGTCAATAAAGGGCCTATGGTCTAATAAAACTCCTACTTCCCTTGATCCTCAAGGAAAAGAGAGGGTTTATTGTATCTTCATGTTTGAGCCGGCCATCCCGATGGCATTGAGAAGGTGACCTATATAACGAGCCGGCCTTCTCGGCCTTGTTCTTCTCATGATCATCTTCTGTCTGGACCATCTTCAGGAAACCTGCGTTAAAACTTGGGCGGGGTATACCGGTGGGGTATATCCCTGACATTACCCCATATTTTAGTTTGGATTCATCCATGCTAAACTACATCTTAGACATGCTAAAATACATCTTAGATATGCTCGAAAACCCATGGGGTATATCCCCAACATTAGCACCTAGTTTAGTTTATTTTCCTCTTATTTAATACTTCGGCATTTTTCAGTCGATATTCTCATGCGTCCTCGTATTGACCGTTGTCGCTCGAAGCCATCATAACGAATATTTGAAAAAACATCACTAAATCTGGATTGGCGTGAAAACCTAAGCATAATCTTAGCCACCAATTTCCCACGACCGTTCCATTTTAATTTCTCCTTTTGTATAAATAGATGAGGCAAACCTCTGTATTATCTGTCCCCTTCTTTTTCTTCTTCCTCGCGGTCTTCTACTTAATTGTGCACACCAAAGCTCCAAAGATGACGATTGGATCTCTCAACCACGCCACTGGCACCATTGGATCTTTTTCGCGTTTGCTGGAGTGTGTGCGGCCACTACCATCTGCCTTCGACTAGATATGATATGCATTGTTCGCTTCAAGTGATACTCCCGCTACTTCAAAGGCCACCCTTGTTACCAATGAAGAGATAAGCCTCATGGTTAGAAAATTCAACATGTTCTACAAGAGTAGATGCAACGACAAAAGCTCAAGCACAAGATATGAAGAGAAGCGTTCGTGGCCAAAACTACTAAAATCGTGGAAAGCCCGGACACTATTCTAACGAGTGCTTGGCTCCCCACAAAAGAAGAGAAGAGTCACCTCATAAAGAGAGAAGGAGTAGAGAAGATCTTCATGATCGAAGACACTCCTAGAGAAGCAAGGAATCGGATAAGACGGACAAGTACACCAAGAGAATCTCAAGAAGAATACATCAAGTTCATGTTGGTCAATGGGTATCTGGCTCCGAGTCCTACAACCAATCTGAGAGAAGCCACCACTCCAACTTCAACTATAGTCAAGATGAAGGTGTTGTCGGTCTTGCACTCGTTTCCTCCAACTCCTATGACATATTTGATTCAGAAATGAAGGCATTCGAAACTACTTCATGGCAAAAGGCCCTACAACATCACAACCCCAGTACTTTGATTTCGATAGTGATGAGGATAAATTTTTCGGAGGGGATGACTTGCTCTTTGATAAGACTAGTGATAACATTGAAAATGAACTTGATAAAATTCATTCTAGTCAACAGAAGTTGAATGATGATGATAAGAAAGAGAGTGAATGACTAACTCAAGAATTACCCACTGTTGAGTTAGCTCATGAAACTACTCTCGAAGATCATAGAGCGCCTTCAAGATGTCATGAGAAGCTACGCTTCGAGAAGCTAAATTTAGAGCATGAGCATGAGTTTCCAAAAGGAAACAGTGATGATCTTCGAAAGAAGAGTTCTTGTTATATAGCCAAATGATTACTATTGTCTAATTTTGTTCCACAAGGTAAACCTAAGAATACTAGTAACAAAGGCAAGAAAGTTTCTTCATCTAATAAGTACAATGCTAAAGTTAAATCAAATGATGTTGTTGCTAGCAGCTCTCTTGATTCCACTAATGATTCCCTTAGCCAAGTTACACTTGAGAAAGAAAAATATTTATTGGAAGGAATTATAGATAGAGGTGTCTTCAAGAGTCTTGCCTGAAGTAAGAAATTTGGGGAAATTGTGCGCAAGCAAGGAGGACATGGGACGAAGCATGGTGTTGGCTACTTCAATGCTAACGAAGTTGAATGGGAAGATGGGCAATACCACATCCTAAAGTTTGTTCCTCAAAAGGAAAAGCATGAATCTACTCTCCCCAAAGGAACAAGCTCTCAAAATTACCTTCTACCAAAAGACCATAGGGGCAAGGGTATGCTTCAAGAGGAGATTAACTCATTTTAGGAAGAACCCCAAGCCAAGGTCAAGTGGATACCCAAGTACACTACTAGTGCTACTTCATCAAGTGCTACCACAACTCCAAGGTTCCCCATCAAGTTGATGTGGGTCCCCATGAAGAAGAACTAAATAAGTTCTTGAGGGGTTACTCCGCCAATGAAATTAACTCTTGTTCATTATTGCAAGAACTACATGCAATAAACTCCAGCCTTGTGCATTAATAATTAATGTATCTTTGGACATCATCTCACATGCATTTCGTTCCATGTCCATAGATATCCTTGCGTATGTTCCTTGTGCTTTGGGACTAACCCATGTAGGTGAGAAGAGTAAGTAACAACAAGGATTGCTCCAGACTCAATATAATCTTCATCTATAATGAGCATCCATCACTATTACACCTACATAAAGTCTTCTACGACAAAACCCAAGGTTAGTTTATCCTTCTTAGCGGGATGTCGCATAAAGGGAAGCTTTACTCTAAGTCTTGAGTATAAGAATCTCTTAAAGATGTGTACACATTGAAAGCGTTATGTAGAAGTGGAAACCCCACTTGTGCTTAAACAATAAGTATGACCTATGATCAAGTAATCTTGCTGGCTCCTAAGTCAGGATACTCATATATAGATGACTTCATCATCGCCAAAGTTCTTGGTAGATACTAGAGTGTTTGTGCATGTTCACCATGTTTTATTGGACATCTTGCAGTGTGAGCATGTTGGTATGCATATTTTTCTCATTCGAGGATATCCAATTGTTGTTATTTGGATTTCTATTTCATTTGGACAATTGGATATACACGAATGCCTAAGTACCTCTCTCTAGCTATCTATGTATCTCGTCTCAAATTCTATTCATGCTACATCACAAAAAATTGAGCAAGCACTTTAGGGACACTCTCTGTGAGGAGCACTCGGAGATCCGTGTCGACAATGGCTGACTTCCAAATCCTCTCAAAAGCATCTCGGTGTAACGAACGTGAAATACTCGGTCCCACCGAAGCCTGGGATTGATCAAGTTTTTCAATCTCGTTAGCATTGATATGATCGTTTCGGCCTCTCCGAGTTTCACAGTCATTAGACAGTTATGGAACTCGGTGGCAACGAAACATCCAAACCAGTGTCATAGACAGCGAGGGGGTATATAATCCGAGGACCCGGTGTTTGAAATTACTTCTTGAAACTTTGCCTCCCGCACATCCTCGCTATCGTGCCCTACTCCTCAGGACATCGCCTTATTTCTCCTATGCGCACTTGCCACTGGAGTCCTTGCAGTTGATGGGAATCAGCACCGTCATCATCGTTGTAGCGGATCCTTCACCGCACTCGGGTATGGATCCGACCCCTCTTTGCCCTCCAATTCTGAATCTCGCGCAAACGGGTCTGCTTATCTTTAGTCCATGATTGAGATTTTTTCTATCCAGGAGATACTTCGAGTAGATTAGTGAATGAAGGAAGATTTAGGGGTAAGTATTTGCAAAACTTAATCTAGTTGTCACCGAGTCATAAAAATTGGTCCTATCAATTTTGGTTTCGGGCTACTCAGAACAGTCTCGGTGCAACTGCGTTTCCTTTTTTGGAGAAACCGAAAAGGTTACCAAGTTTTTGTTAAAGAGAATTTCAGTCTCGGTGGATCCAAATTTTTGGCTTGTTGGAACAGAAATATATTTTTGCTAAGAGTTAGACTTAAATTTTTCGGAGTTCAAACTTGCAAAGACTTCTGAATTTTTGTGGTACACATCCATTCTAGCTCTTCTAATTCTTCTCACACTGTTAGCTTGTTTGCTTGGTGATTGTCAGTATGTTAGGCTTAGAAGACACTCAGAATGATTTCAGAAAGTCCGATGCTGAGATGGATAAGGAACTAGGCCTGAGAGGACAACTTCTGACCCAGGTACACCTAATTCTCATGATATGCCAAAGGCACCTACCAGTTCAAGGAAGAAGCTCAATTCTGACGAGGAGGATGCTGATTTTATCCCACATGAAAGCATTCCCCACAAGAAGAATGAAAGAGTCATCGTCAGAAAGACTATGAGAGAATATTATGCCAGACCAGATTCAGTGAATGTTCTAGAGGCTACTCAAAGGGGATTGAAGCTCACCCTTGGCGCTCTTTATTCTAGTAAACTTAATAAGCCAGGTCATAAAACAACAATGAAGGCCAACTTATATGTTGTTGGAAGGCCAACTTCTATGTATGGAGATCCACCATAAGCTAATGATGAAGAGGAGGAAGAAATTAGAGCCGATAACCCCCTGGTGAAAAGAAGAAGCTCATGTCGGATGCTATGCCCAAAAAGACTTCACCCAAACCTTCATAAACTAAGAAGCCGGTAGCTCCCAAGAGGACTACTAAGTACATACCTACAGTAGATAATTACAAAGGATGTGCATCCACAGAGGCTGCTGCAGAGGAGGAAGAAGATGCATCTGTGGTAAGAAGGATGAGAGTATTTGCCATTGCACAACAATGCCCATCCTGTTGCTGAAGACATGGAGAAGAGAAGGTACAAAGGATTGTGGAAGTTGTAACACCCAAGATGCGATCCTATACTTATTTTGGCACGTGGGTCTTGATAGGTATAGAAGCATATCTCGTCATTTTGCAAAAATGAATATCGTTACAAGTACATGTACAGAAGAACAGGGTCCCACTACGAACAACATATTCAATCACCATGTATAAGAGCAGGGTCCGACTACGAACGAAAACAAACGATTAAACAATGATGCCCATCCTTACTATCCCAGGCTACCGACATTGAACCCATCCTAGATCGTTGATGAAGAAGAAGAATAAACTCCAAATAGAACAATCATCACGCTCACCAGAAAGTATCGCTTTACTTGTACATGAAATTGCTGTTCTCGTAATCTCTGAGCCACGGGGACTTAGCAATGTCATTTCCAAAGGTACGAAGACTAGCAAAGCTTAATGTGAGGTATGGTTAAGTAGTAAGGCGCCATCAAGAAACTAAGCATTTATTTGAGTGGCTAACTTACGAGTACAAGAACGAAAGGGGGGTGATCTACACATAACGGAATTGAACTAATAATGATCATGAAGTGGTCCTGAACACCTATTTACATCAAACATAACCCATCATTTCCTCTTCCAGATGTAGAACTCATGAGAAGAGAGAGTCACGGTTACGCACACAGTTGGCATATTTTGATTAAGTTTACATCAAGTTTTCTAGAACCCGATGTTAAACAAAGTTTCCAAGTTGCCACATAACCGTGGGACGGATCTCAGAAATATATAACCCTACAGGGATTCTGCAACTAGTCCATTAGAAATTACCACACGCCGCATCGGGAACCTCGACTGTAGAAAACCCGTGATTTCCTCGGATTCCTTGTGGACAATCTCAACCTCGAGATAGCCCAAAGTATCATTGGAATCCATCACACAAGATGTTCGAGAAAGGTAAAACAAATCCAGCAAGGCTTCCTAACGTGTTGACAATCCCAATAGGAGCCGCGTATCTTGCTCTCAGGACAAGACGGGTAAGCTATTTTATAGTGGCCTGATAGAAATCACCCAAGTTGCCTTGATGTGGCCTCGTACTGTGCTATGTTTGGATCAATACTCATGAGGAGCACTAGCTCGGGGGTTGATTAATTATCCGCAGGTACTGACGGGGCCCTATGTTTTTTGTTAGTTATTTGGCAAATGTAGTAACAATGTTGGACCTTGCCAGAAGAGTTTTATCCCAAAACGAAAATCAAGGGGGTCCCCATAACAACCCCAAGCATGTTAGGAGCACTCTATATGGAACTTAACACCGATAACCGAAACTAAGGTGGCAAAAGCGGAACAAAACACCCAGCCAAAAGGCCAAGCCTTGCGCCTTTTACGAGGTAAATAGGTGAATTAAATTAAATAGTAATAATATGGTGATATAACAAGAAACCAATGTTTTTACATGGAAGTAACTGAACCTGCAACTATTAATGCTATAAGAAGGTTGAGCAAGCGGTAACATAGCCAAACAATGGTTTGCTAGGATGTGGAACGGTTAGAGACGTTTCATGGCAATGTTGGGAGGCTTATTAAACATGTGGTAGGCAGCGATACATAGCGAAGAAATGAGGCAACTAGCAGGGCAATGATAGTAACGGTATCTATGGAAATGGTCATCTTGCGTGTGATGCCGCTTGGAAGAAGAACGATTCCATGATGCAGACGAACCAGCGTAGTCGAATGAATCCTCACATTTTGACATGCTTGCGGAACTCTTCGAGAAGGAAACAATTTGGAAACAACAATCAACACACGATAACACCACACATATTCATGACAAGATCCATGAACACATATGATGCATGTCAAGTTTAGTTATGCAACACATGGCAAATCAAAAGAATTTATTATTACACATTAAATGAAGCTCAATTTGTAACGAGTTGCATATTGACAAAACTCCATATTTGGATTACTTAGTTCACTCCCGTTAGATACACGACAATATTAAATGTTGTTAAACATGGCAAGAGGTGAAGCATAAATAATCTACACTATCTAGGCATTTTAAATGAGGTTGGAAACTACATATATCATTTCCGAAACGACCCCGGACGTTAATTTAGAAATTGCTCCAGATCTGAGCTATGCCTTTTTGATATATATTAATCAGTAAAATAAAGTGGACCATGTGATTCTACATATCATTCTAGTTGATTTACATATATATATCTTCTAAAACGGAGCTACGGTTAAAAAGATATGAGCAACACAATATGACATGTGACGAATGCAATATGCATGCAAATGACAGCCACAGCTTGTTAATCATGGATGCAACAAGATATTATGAAACTACCTAAAATTCTAAGCTAGTTTAAATGAGGACGGAACAACGAATTACATTTTTGGAAAGTCCCGATATGTAATTTTGAATTTTCTACAAATCTGCCTAAAACACAATTTTATAGTTGTTAAACAACAAAATAAATGTCATCATGTTGTTCTACACATTTTTCTAGCCAATTTACATATACGAAACATTTTAATCGGAGCTATGGTTATTTTGTTATGATGAAAGCAGGTTTAGCATTGCATAATGCAAATAAAAATAAAACAACAATTTAATTACTTTAAACATGGTTGAAAGTTGGATAGTGTGAAACTTCTCGAGATTCTAAGCATTTTCCATGTATGAAGTTTTTAAATCTGATGCACAGGTGTGTTGCTATGAATTAAATCATTTTAATATGACATCAAACAAAAACAATGCAAACAACATGTCTAAATATTTTTTAATATCCCTGAAAGTGGTATATTATTAATCTACATTAAATTCTGGACATTTGACATATATAAATTGTTTTAATCACGTGCACGCTTATTTAAATATGCGCAATGCAAAATGTATGTATTTTCTGTAAATAGCAAATGTCCTAGATAATTGAATAAATAAACTAAAAGGGGAAAACGCGATACGTGCCGAATCTAACTGGGCTGGGCCAACAGGGCACGGGGGCTGGATAAACCAAAATGCGCACGGGCGGGGCATAGCGAGGTTGAGCTCACCTCGTGGCTGGGATGGATTTGGGCGCTGGCGTGCACGAAGCTGGGCCGGTGCGCTGCAGCCAACAAGGCCGCATGGGCCACCCGGAGCGGCTGGGCCTAGCCCAAACTACGCACGAGCTGCGGGGTTCGTCCTCCCAGTCCCGATTGGGATGAGGCATGAGAGGCCATGGTGAAGGGGCGCTGGTGCGGCGAGCTAGGGGCGGCCGACGGCGGCACCTTCGTTGCAGCTGCGAGGATGTGGTGCCGGCGGTGGGGAGATCCGGTCAGCGAAAAGCCAGGGCAGAGGTGACCTCGAGGCCGGCGGCGGAGCTTACAGCGTGAGGCTTACCCGGCTCATGCGGTTGGCAGCGGGGGCTGGTTGTCGGTGAGGTGGCGGGATTTGCTGGAGATGGGGCGACGAACGGAGGCGGAGAAGACGGGCTCCCCCCCGATCCAGATCGGGAGCACGCGGCAGCGGCTCGGTTCGGTTGCTTCACGTCTCTGGTTGCGTCCGGCGGTGCGAAATTTGTGGATTCTGGACCCTTAGATCAAGATCTAAGGCTCGAGATCTGAGGGGCTGGCTAGCATTACTAGGAAAAGGCTTATGCATATAATTTTAGAAGTAGCGCTTGTTAAAAAAGCGCTACTGCTATGTAACAATAGCGCGTGACGATTAATCCCGCTATTGCTACCCAAATAGTAGTAGCGCGCCTTGGTAAACACGCTACTACTATGAATGTTCTAATCGTTGTTGCTAGGCTTGGTATAGTAGTACCGCTCTTTTCGAGACCGTGCTATTACTGAGTTTGACAACTGCAGCGCGTTGGTATAGTTGAAGCTCTCGTGTCAAAACTGTGCTACTACAAAGTTTGACAGCAGCAGCGCGTTGTTTCAAAAAGCACGATAGCTAAGTAGCTATAGCGCTTGTTTGGTAAGAGCGCTACTACTAAATTTGAGTTGCCCCATTGTAACACCATGTGTTTAGCCTTCCTGCCTGAGTTAACTTATTTCAAAAATTAGGAACAATTAAAAAATTTATGACTACTTGTGATGTCTAATGTGATGTTTGCTTGTTTGATTGCATGCGTGTGTTTGAATCTAAAAAATTCAAGTTACTCTCGAGACTCAGCTCCTTGACCCAAAGACTTGCCTAATGATCATGCCATTTGTGTAGGACCAAAAACTATTTTTACCAAATATTGTTTTTATCAAAAAGCATTTCTTTGATTTAAGCTTTTGAAACGGCTTCCAAAACCACAATATTATTATTTTAAAAGTTATTTTACTATTTCATTTAAATGCTTTGTCGTGGGGCCAGAAATGGTCTCTTATGACGGGAAGATAATTATATTGCTTTCAGAATATCTGAGAAAATTTAAGGAAACACAGTGGACATATATATTCCATATATATGAGTTTCAACACATGGTCATGTTGAAAATATTGGGCAAACCCCTTCAAAACCCTTCATGCATATTTCAACCCTTTGGAATATTTCTATAAGACATATTCTCAATAAATTCGTGTAAAATTCCAGCATGTCACCTATGATATATGTGATGATCTTGACAATTTTCATCTTAATCCAAGTTAATTTGATTTCCCTAATTATTCTAAAACCCTATCTGTCCAGATCCAAATTTGAGCAACTCTACATTGCCAAGAGTCTCCAATTGTGCTCAAATTTGATAGACATGTTCTGATACTCCAATAATGCATCCACACCAAGTGGTGCATCAAGGAGAATAGAAGAACTTGTACCAAGCCACTGAAAACCCTCCCTGTTGATTTCTGAGTTTGGGAAACTTGACATTATAAAGTTTCTCCAATTGACCCCAAACTTTTTGGGCATGCCTTAATGCTCAAATAATGACCCCACACCAAATATTGGATTTGTGGGAATTGATTTGAATAGCTCTGTAAGAAGAAGGCCGTTTTTTCTCATTTCATGGGTTTTCCAAGTATACATTTGAAAACCTTCTCCACCAAATCCCAAATTTGGTGTCGAGGCTTATTTCCATCTATTATGTTATACTGTTAAGTTTCATCTCAATTGGAATCCATTTGCTAGCCCTAACACCCATCAAACACCTTGTGTGCACTCACCAAATTTGCTACTTTGGCCCCTTCTACTAATCTCCTCGAGCTTAAACTTTTACCATAGCTCACTCTAGTTACCTTTTACCTCCAATAGCTTTGCCACGGCCTCTGGTCAATTATTGGAGGGAGACTTAATGTAGCTACCTCTCATTTTTACCTTGGCAGCACCATCTTTACCCCTCTTGCTATACTTCTGCTTAAGCTCAGGCCCCCACTTCTTCCCAGAGCCTCTCTAGTATGCCAGTGCTTCATTTGAAACTAAGATATGTGATGCTCATGTAGGAAAAATGAGCAGCACACCTGAAACTTCATTTCTGGCTGAAATATAGCTTTGTACTGGAAGTACTAGCTAGGCTCCTCCATATGAGTTGAAACTTTGAAGTTGTGTAGTCCTTCCATACCAGATGCTGCCAGACATGGTTTCACCCCAAGTTTCCCCCTCTGAATACCACCTTTGACAGCCCCATGTTTTCTGTTGGAATCTTAACCGCAGCCAAAACCAATTCAGATCAGCCCCATATGCAACCAAACTCCAGAGTCATCTTCCTGCGTGCGTGCCTGAGCTAAAGACACCTTTGACTGGTCATATAAGGGCACTTTGGACACGCGTTGTCATGGTGACCACACTGGCAGCATGCAGTAATGGTGCTCTGCACCATTTCTTCGTCCTACAGCTCATGTCCCACAGCTGCAGTTTACCCAGCACGCCAGAGCATCCCCTCCTCCACCTTTGACACCCTACATGATGCCATCAAGACTCCAAGCTGCTCAGGACGCGTATGCCAGCCATGCTAGTGGGCACCAGAGGCATATCCGAGATCGCCCTAGTTGCTCCATTGATATACCTCTCTCCCCGAGCCCCTGTTGCCTCACCTCTTCTTCCCTCACTTCCTAGCAACCCCCCGAAGCTCCCCAAACCCCCTCTCGAGCTCTACTTCTCTCCAATGGCTATTGAAATCCCACCTCGGCCTGACCAAAATTCCAGCTCTCCCGAGCCCCTCCCATCTGTTCAGCAACCCTGGGGCATCCCCCTCGTTCCCTCAAACCTCCCCCTCAACCAAGCTCCCTCTTTCCCCTGCCAAGATGGCCTGCCCACTCTCGCCGTCGTCGGCCTCCGTCGCGGTCAGGAGCCCCTCTCCCTGGCGCTCCTCTACGGGGGGCTGACCACGTGGTCAGACGCGGGAGGTTCACCCGAGTGCACCGGTGGCTGGAGCGCCACCAGGGCTGGCCTGAGCCGCCAAGACAGAGCGCCAGTGCGTCGGCCTTGCCTCCATTGGTCGTCCTCTGCCCGCGCGGGAGGTAGGGGATGGACCTGCCAAATGGGGCCTGCCGATCAATGGCTTAGCGATCGGGCCCGGCCCCATAAATGAAATCGGGCTTTGCCCTCGCCGTTTCCTTGCTACGGTAGCACCTTCTGCGAAGGCATCTTCGGCGTGGCCACTTGCTGCCTCCAGGCTGAGCCACTGGGCCGGCCCAGTCCCTCTTCACGTCCTGGGCGCGTTATAGACAATCTGGTGTAACCCTTGTCCTTTTGTTTTTCTTCAGAAACTTCTAAAATCCTTAGTAAATTCATTCTTGCTCCAAATCTGATGATCTAAATTTCTACAGGTTCTAAAATTCAAGATCTATCGGAATACGTGCATGACACATTTTTCACAAGCAACTTTCTGTGGTGTTAATTTTCAAACACGAGTCTGAATATTTTAAACTTCATCTTGCAAAAGTCCTAGAGAATTCAAATCAACTCCAAATGGAGTGATTCCAAATTCCACAGTATTCTAATATCATGCACTATTTTTGATGCATTAGTCAACATTTTTATCTGGCATGCTTTTGTTGCATTAAATAAATAGCTCCCTTTTGCTATTTGTTCCATGTCATAAAATCCCTAGAATATTCATTTCAAATCCAAATCCAGTGAAACAACTTCCTATATGTTTCTAAAATCACGCTGTGTTTATTGGGTGCCTCCACTCATTTTAACAGAATGATTTATGTAGGCTTATCTAAGGATCAGATATTCCTCCCTTTATCCATTCAAAATTCCCTGGTGGTCCGAACCTCAAAGAGCAAGCTTCAGGTATTTTTCTTTTGACCAGAGAGGTCCAAGAAAAATGAAACTCCTATTTATATAGCACTTTTTTTCTGCTTGCTGTACGGCTTACCGTGTTGTTTCCAACATTAGTTGACGGAGTAGACGGAGTACTCGGAGTTGGACTGGAAGACCACGAAGGCCCCGAGGACTTATGAGAGCAAAGGCAAGCAGACCTTTGACCATGTTTGAGAAAAATATTATTTGCATGCTAGTAGAACAATTATTCATGTTGCATATGATCATGAATATTCGGTAAATCATCGATATGATGTTACCGATGGCTCCTCCGGAGAACTTGCATTTGATCATGATCCTACCACCTATGAGGTTCACGCTAATATCAGGTTGACAAGTAGAGCTAAGAATAGCAGAAGTATGATCATGATGATGGTAAATTCAAAGGTTTATGAAAACCCCGTCGGGTGCCACTAATGCCTGAGGGTGATGATGAGATAGGTGGTAACTTTCTTAGAAGTGGTGCACCGGGTATATTTTGGTGTGAGTGGTTTCGGAAATGGGAATAGATTTAAGATGTGTCGACCGTCCCAACCTTACATGTGCGACCACGTTACCCCTTTATGGGACGGGGCCTTGTTGATTACTTTGGTCGGTGCTAGCAAAGAGCCAAACTACCAGTGGAGGGAGTGATGTGTGGTCACTCTCGTGATAGGGTCGTGCCAGGTAGGACGACTATGCCGTTTTAACATGTTTTGGGCACACCATTGGTCCCCGCATCGATGATACTGTCCAGAGTCCGTGCTCGTTAACACGTACATCATGTGGGCTGGGTACCAATCGAGTGGACCTCTTTGTCTAGTTGTCGGGACCCCGATCCTAAGCCATAGGAATCCAGCCTGTAACACATCACATCCCTTTGCGGTCTCACGCATGGTTAACTCCACGGCTGCAGCCTTACCTTAGCCGGGACCGTTTGTGTCTTTTGACTCACGTATGCAATAGTGTCGCTAGCATTCCAATGTCAAAGAACCCGGATCGACTTGTCTAGTCATAAACCAAAGTGGCAGTACCGCACAGGGACAGACATACATGACCCAACAAAGCAGGTGTCGGTCACCAGCGAGTGTAGACGAGTCGTAGCAAGCTACAAGGACTCCATTACATCGCGTGGCATTTCCCCAAAGAGGACAGACACAGCAGCTAAGAAGGACACATGCCAGTCAACCAATGTGTCCGGAGCAGTAGCGAGCTACCAAGGCTCGTTGGATTACAAAGGGGCATTTCCTTGTAAGGAATGCTACTAAAGTTCACGACTAGGTAATCGAACCCCATACATATCAAGTACGACACACGTACGCATGGCATAGCAATATGTATAGATACATCGATGGCATCACAACATAACCATAAACATACAAGCTTTATTTAAGAGGCTCGGAAGAGCCACACACATAATATTACACATTAAGGGTCTCACTACCCATAATAGGAGTCATTCAGTTACAAGCCAGCGAAAGAGTTTAAACTGTCTGAGTACAGACAGGGCAACTAGAAGGCACATGGCTTGACTATACTACAGATCCAACGTAGGGCCAGATCGTAGCTGGGACACCAGCTACTCGTCGTTGTCGATGTCTATGAAGAACGCTCCATTAGGGTCATTAGCAACCTACGCAACATTTATTAAGCAAACATGAGTACGAAGGTACTCAGCAAGACTTTAGGATATCTAACTACTCATGCAAGGTATCAAAAGGGTATTGTGGGGTTTCATGCGGAAAGCCAGCATCTGACTCGTGGCTAAACAACTTGCATTTTTAAATAATTTTGACAACTTGATTTCTCGCACATGAGTCCACTAACAACACAACAATACACTATCGTGGAATCATTCCGTCTCCATACGGAATTGCCGTCCACGACACTCACGCTTATCTTGACAATTTTATGAGTAGCCATTGAAGTTATCTATGAACAACATATGTTTCCAAGTAGTCCATATCCGCGGACGTGGCTATTCAAATAGATCATAACCCTGCAGGGGTGTACTTCGTCACACACGCTCTCGCCACTTTTCGCCATGTGCACGTCATGCACCTCGGCAACCTTCAAGCGGAAGCCCAGCGAGGGAGTCGACCACGACTGTTAACCACACTAGTACCTAGTCCAGGTTTATCGCCTATCTGAGAGTAACCCGTACGGAAGTCCGGCCGAGGTTTCCGCCACGACCACAAACGTTGTGCGCAGGGTTCCCAAGCCCACCATCCGGGTTCCACTTGGTACACCGTGCCACTGCCTACCGCATCACGGCCCACCTCTCAAGTCAGCACCATGCACGGCCTCCAGCATTACTATAAACACCAGAAACTACTTGCAACTCCTGGACAAAGTACTAAGCACTTAATAGGCCGAGCGGGGTCATATTTCAGGGCCCAGCATGTGGTAGTATCTAGTCTTGGATTACATACACAGAACTCAGTTCCTAAGGACGGTTCCAATGAAACAACCCGCCATGTAGTCCTACACAGCCTTTCACCGGTACCTTTACCAAATCGGATTCAACACACAACCTTTGCTTACCGAATGCATTCTCACAATTCTGTTCATCTCCCAGATGACAGACCATACACAACTCTAAGCATAGCATGCATAGCAGGATAAGGCACATCATGGCTCAAGCAACTACCAGGTATGCTAGGTTGCAAGGTTCGGCTATTTACTGTGACAAGGTTAGGTCATGCAAAGGAAGTGGGTTCAACTAACGTGGCAAAAGCATTTGAAGCATTTGATCCTAATGCAATAAATAAGTGCAGGAGAAAGAACATGGGATTTATCGGGATGATCAAAATGGTTGCTTGCCTTGTTGCTCAGAGGAGGGACAATATTCGTCAGACGGATATTCGGTGGAATCCGGGGGTGCGGAGCCTACCGAAATGAATGGCAACAATCAATAACAATCATATGCAAACAAGATGATGCATGAGCATGACATGAGAATGCAAGGTGATAAACTATTATAACCAACATGTATTAGGTTTGAAGTTGATTTGAATCACATTCAAATATCAATTCAAACGAGGTATTCTCGGATACCGATTTAATTGATTCGACCTGATGCTCAGATCAACTTGAAGTTAGCATGCATGAGATGTCATGTTAAGGTACTGGTTTTTTATTAGAACAATGTTTGATCATGTCAAACAAATAGAAATTTAAATACTTTTCATATTCCTTTTATAAAGTAATTATAAGAATTGACTTATTAATTAATCTACATGTTTGGGTTCTGTAACTTTCTCAAACATGATTGAAAGTACGATATTCAGATTCCTTGAATTTTTTTGATACTTTTTCATATATAAATTATTTTCATTGGAGTTACAGATTAATTTCTATGAATTTTCGAAGTTTTAAACATTTCTGGAATTATTCTTATACTGAAAAATCTCTTTATTGCGTCAGCCTGACATCAGCAGGTCAGCCGACCTGTTCAGGTCAAACCTGACAGGGGGGACCCACTGGTCAGCCTCTCTGGGGTTAATCCCGCGCTGTCCAGCCCCTTAACTAAGTTGACTTGTCCTTGGGCCCACTGTCAGCGAGAGTTTAAGCCTCTAAGCTACTGGATTAACTTGGCCACGTCGGCCCCCACCGGAGTATGGCCGGCGGCGACCACGGGCACGGTGGAGGGCTCACCGGAGAGAGCCAGACAGCGCTACGGCCGTCGGTTTTGGGCGCAGAAGAGAGCTACAGGCAGATGGTGAAACGCCGCATCTATCTGGGGTGGAGCTGGACCCGGTGGTCACCGGAATCCTTGCCGGCGATGAGGCCAGCGGCGGCTGCGGCTGGGGCGTCGACGGAAGTGCCGATGCAGGGGGCTAGCGAGCTGGGAGAGAGGCTCTACGCCATCTACAGAGCTCGAGGAACTCATTCCTGAGCTCGGCCTCGCGAGCCGAGTACCACAACGACGGCAATGACATAGCCGGCGACGAGGTCCTTCGGGCTCCGGCGGCTAACGTGGTTAGAGGAGGGGGAAGGCCTCGGGAAGAGGGGGAACAGGAAGTGAAGCTCATGGCGGATCTTGTGAGGCTGCCGACAGGGTCGGGGAGGACCAGGAGACGACAGATCGACGGCGACCTGAGCTTCGGGGAGAGAGAGATCCGAGAGGGAAAGGGGATCGAGAGGCCTAGGGGAGGAGGATAAGTAGACGCGGGCGTCGCGCTGGCGCTCCTGGAGGCCTCCAGCAGCGAGCAGGCAGGCAGGAGGTGGCCGGCTCGGCCGCCGTGCTCATCTTCTCCCCTGCCTTCTAGCAGGAGGAGGAAGATGACTGGGGAGCCCCTGGTGGGCTGGGCCGGCGACAAATAGAGGTAAGTCATTTCTTTCTCTTATTTCTTTTCTATTTTGATTCTGTTTCGCTAACTATTGTTTTGCTATTTATTTCAGCTCCAAAATGGTTTGTAAAAACTATTTTAAACACACCTGAATATTTGTTGGAATATTTCCAACCATTTCCAAAGTTTTCAGCATTTTTGAAAATTTAAAGTTTCTGATTTCAAATTAAAAACTTGAAACCAGTAGCTTTTGCATTTATTTAAAATGCTTAAGATGTTAAGAAAATGGTTTTCTTCATTGCTCATTTACTTTCATGATTTATCAGAAAGTTTGAACTTTTCTTGAGGCCATTTTGGGTTCATTGATTTTAACTAGTTTTGAGATTTCCTTTATTTGAAGAAGCGGCTAGGGTTTGAGTTTTTCCTTCATCTCTTTCTTTGTTCTTGTTGACAATTTCTTAGATGCTATGCAAAGAAGACTTGAGCACAAGACTAACTTGCTTAAGGGGTCAGGGATGTGACAACTCACCCCCACTCAAAGGAATCTCGTCCCGAGGTTTAGAAGTCGTCGGGAATAACGCAGGATACTCAAGTCGGAGAGGATCCTCTCTTTCCCAAGTTGCCTCCTTTTCAGAATGATTTAACCATTGAACTTTAAGAAACTTGAGGTTTCGACGTCGAGTGGTACGCTCAGCTTGATCAAGAATACGCACGGGGTATTCTCGGTATGAAAGATTATCTTGGAGATCAAGCGTTTCGTGGTCCACTTCACGGATAGGATCCGAAAAGCAACTCCTGAGTTGCGAGACGTGGAAGACATCATGAACCTTGGAAAGATGCAGAGGAAGTTCCAACTGGTAGGCAACTTCTCCTCGTTTGGCAAGAATGCGAAAAGGACCAATGTACGAGGAGCCAACTTGCCCTTGATACCGAATCGATGGTTACCCTTCAAAGGTGTAACCCGAAGGTAAGCCTTCTCGTCAACTTCAAAGGTCACAGCCTTATGATGATGATCATATTGGCTCTTTTGACGAGACTGGGCTGTTGTCAACTTTTCACGAATGATGCGAACCTGCTCTTCTGCATCCGGGCCAAAGAGTTGCCTCTCTCCGGTTTCTGACCAATTAAGAGGTGTTCGACATCTTCGTCCATAGAGAACTTCAAAAGGAGCTTTGCCCAAGCTTGATTGATAACTATTTTTATAAGCGAATTCAGCGAATGGAAGGCACTTCTCCCAATTCATACCGAACGATATAACACAAGCTCGGAGCATATCTTCTAGGATGTGATTCACTCTTTCTACTTGACCACTTGATTGGGGATGGAAAGCAGTGCTAAAAGATAAGTGAGTCCCCATGGCATTCTGAAAACTTTCCCAGAAGCGAGAAGTAAAGATACTTCCACGGTCCGAGTTAATCTCCAGGGGAACACCATGAAGAGACACTATTCGGGAGATATATAACTCTGCTAGCTGGCTAGCTGTTATACTCTCACGAACGGGAAGAAAATGAGCCACTTTGGAAAGACGGTCAATGACCACAAAGATAGCATTATTTCCTTTCTTGGTCTTGGGAAATCCGGTAATGAAATCCATGCTAACTTTATCCCATTTCCATTCAGGAATAGCTAGAGGTTGAAGGGTGCCAGCAGGCCTTTGATGTTCTGCCTTAACTCGACGACAAACATCGCAGTTAGCAACGAACTCAGCAATTTCTCTCTTCATCCTAGTCCACCAGAACCTCTGGCGTAGGTCCTGATACATCTTAGTACTACCGGGATGAATGGTGAGAGGAGAGTCATGGGCCTCCTTAAGAATTAACTGCCTTAGATGTGGGTTCTTAGGAACCACTAGACGTTTCTGGAAGAACACAACACCTTGATCATTCATGGAAAATTCTTTAGGGTTTCCACTAAAAATATTCTCCTTGATCCGTGATATACACTTGTCACGCTTTTGGCCAGCTATAATTTGATCCTTAAGAGTAGGCTTCGCCACCAGGGTAGAAAGGAATCCTTGAGGAACAATATGAAGATTCAACTTCCGAAAGTCCTCATGGAGATGTGGTTGACCTTGTTGTAGCATCAAATTGTTACAATAAGATTTACGACTTAGTGCATCGGCCATAACATTGGCCTTCCCCGAGGTGTAAGTTATCCCTAAGTCGTAATCCGAGATCAACTCAACCCATCGTCTTTGCCTGAGATTCAAATCCGGTTGGGTGAAGATATATTTCAGACTTTGGTGATCAGTGAATATTTCGCAACGATTACCCAGAAGGTAATGTCGCCAGGTTTTTAGTGCATGGACCACATCTGCAAGCTCAAGGTCATGTGTGGGATAATTATCCTCATGTGGACGCAACTGTCGAGATGCGTATGCGATCACATGACGATCTTACATGAGAATGCAACCTAATCCTTGTCGCGAGGCGTCGCAATAGAAAACACAGTCCTTCGAAAAATCTAGTGGTAGCAACACAGGTGCGGAAGTCAGGCGTCTTTTCAGTTCCTGAAAACTATGCTCACACTGTGGTGTCCACCCGAACTTTTTATCTTTCTTGAGGGGTTCAGTTAGAGGCTTTGCAACCTTGGAGAAATTCTCGACAAAGCGACGACAATAGCTTGCTAGACCAAGAAAACTCCTAACTTGCTTAACCGATTCAGGTTGAGTCCAATCAAGGACAGCTTGAAGTCTCTCGGGATTGACAGCAATACCCTTACCAGAGATTACGTGACCCAGATAGGTCACTTCTGGTAACCAAAATTCACATTTTGAAAACTTGGCATAAAGGCGATGCTCTCGAAGTTTCATCAATACCAGCCTTAGATGCTCAGCATGTTCTTGTTCGTTCTTCGAGTAGATGAGAATATCATCGAGGTATACCACGACGAATTTATCCAAATACTCCATGAAGATTGAATTCATCAGACAAGAGAAGGTGGTTGGGGCATTGGTTAACCCGAAGGACATGACGGTGTACTCGTATTGGCTATAACGAGTGACAAAAGCCATTTTTGGAATGTCCCCGTTCTTAATCTTGATTTGATGGTATCCCAACCTCAAATCCATTTTGGAGAAGACTGAGGATCCAGCGAGCTGATCGTACAGATCGTTGATCCTGGGGAGCGGATACTTGTTCTTTATGGTGACCAGATTAACTGGTCGGTAATCTACAACCATCCGATCCGTTCTGTCTTTCTTCTTGACGAAGAGGACGGGGAAAGCCCAACGAGAAGAGCTAGGACGAATGAAACCTTTGTTCAAGGCCTCATCTAATTGCTTCTTAAGTTCGTCTAGCTCCAGGGGTGCCATCTTATATGGTCTTCTGGCTATTGGGACAGTTCCCGGAACAAGATCTATCACAAACTCCACATCTCTGTCAGGTGGAATTCCTGGCAGTTCCTCTGGAAAAACATCCGGGAAGTCACGGACTATCGGAATGTCTTCAAGTTCCAGAAGAGGGCTGGCATTTAAGGAATAAAGTTGGCATTTGGCAACTCGAGTAGAGACATTTACTATCTCACCCGAGGGATGGGTAAGCTGGACATTTCTAGAATGGGTATCAATCTTGGCATAGTGAGCTGACATCCAGTCCATGCCCAAGATGATATTAATATCCGAAGATTTCAATGCTATCAATGAGGCTAGAAAAACTAGCATGTCTACTAGAATTTCATTGTCATATGTTATCCTAGAGGTTTGCCATTTACTACCAGGAGTTTGGACAACCAATGGAATTGGCATATCACAAAAAGACTTGTTATGCAACTGTGCATAACTTTCTGAAATGAAGGAATGAGAAGACCCAGTGTCAAAGAGAACAGACGCTGGGTGATGATTAACAAGAAGCGTACCCAGCATGACGTCGGGATCCTCTGCAGCTTCTTCTGCTGAGACATATTTCACACGGCCACGTGCAGGAGTTGGCTTCACATAGTAAGCTTTGCCCGACTTGGCTTGCCCGACGGACTTTCCGGGTTGCTTGGCACCCACATTCTGAGGACACACACGGGAATAGTGCCCGGGTTCTCCACACTTGTAGCATATCACTTGATTGGCACGTGGTGCAGCATTGCTAGCTGGACCACCATAAGCTTTTGCTGGAGGGTTGGCCTGATTTGTCTGAGGCGCCACGTAGGATGGCCTCGGAGTGTATCTTGGCGGCAGAGAACTGTTCGGAACCCACAGCCTGCATTTTGGAAACGCGGAACCAGAAGACCAGCCAAAGTCACGGGAGTGCTTCCTCGTGGCTTCAAAATCAGTGTGACCAGTCTCGGCACTGATCGCTTTGTTGACCAGGGCTTGAAAGCTTGCACACTCATGGAGGCGCAGATCATGACGGAGCTCAGGGATCACACCCTTACGGAACCTTGCTTGCTTCTTGGCGTCAGTAGACACCTCCTCTGTTGCATAGCGGGCGAGATTACCGAACTCACGCCTATAGGCATCCACAGTCAACCTGCCCTGAGTGAAGGCACATAACTCCTCTCTCTTAATGTCCATCAGGCCCTCTGGAATATGGTGCAGAAGAAAGGCTGCACTGAAGTCTGCCCATGTGGCTACTGGTTCAGCAGGATGCATAGCTTCAAAGTTCTCCCACCACAGATTGGCGGGTCCTTCCAGGAAATACGCCGCAAAGGTTACCTTGTCGGCCTCAAACACATTCGCAGAGCGAATCTTGCGTGAGATGCTGCACAGCCAGTCATCAGCGTCGAGGGGATCGACGGAATGATGAAACATTGGAGGATTCAACTTCACAAAGTCGTTGAGGGACACTGCAGCATTCCTAGGCTGACGAGCCGTATTCTTCTCAATACGCTCTAATAGTCGGTTGGTCTCCCTTTTATTTCTCTCTGCCTCAAGCATCACTTCCGCCAGGGAGGGCGGGTGAGGCAGGTCTTCCTGCGACGCTTGACTACCCTCGCCTTGCTCATGACCAGGGGCACGGTTCAACCTGGTGAACACCATCCTGACAAACAAACTCACATCTTAGACCAATATCATATCAATACTAGCTATGTATTAAGAATGTACTAAACACACGGAATGCGGAAATGAATATCCGAACATCATGGTAACAAGCAACTGCTATATATACACCATGGTTCATACACACCCTTACATAGTTCAGTACAACCTTAACCAAAGAGCAAACTACTAAAATTATGAAACTACTCATCACAGGCTTACAAGCTTCCTATACATTATTTATCTAGGCCTCCGGAATTCATTTCACATTACAGGCATACTTCACAAGTCACGCAGGACTGTGAACGTACGGCTACTACCATACTATCCTTCCGCTCACAGGTCAGGCATCCGCATAGAACATCTCATAGAGCTTACCTCCATGACCTGGAAGCTCAACCTGCGGATCAGGAAACACTCTAGCCTGAGATCCCTGGGATCCATAAGGACACGGATGTGGCCTTGGTCCCCTGACTGGTGGTAAGAGGGGTCCCCGAAGAGGTGTGACTCCTCCTATAGCTGGCCAGTCAACGTGAGCCGGAAGACGGGTCCTAACAGGGTTCAGCATCTCCATCTCTCCGTACCCTGTCTGGACTACCGGTGCCAGCTGCGTCAAAGCCGTCCACAGACGGGCACGGGTAGCATATAGCTCCATGCGGAGAGCATGAGCATCCCTGTCTCTATTCTCTAGCATCTCAACAGTGGATTGCAGTACTAGATCCTCCATAGAAGAATCAAAATAGACTCCACTGAGGTATCCCTCTTCACCAGGCTGAGAGGCCGAAACATAGCAGAACTCTGAATTCTGCAGCAGTGCATATCTTGCTCTCATAATGGTCAGCATTGAATAGGCAGCATCTTGTACTGCCATGTCAACAGTGACTCCCAACCCATAGGACCAATGGATTGGCTTCTCGGCTCGAGGGTAGTCTGGAAATACCCTAACAGTGTAGATGTACAGGCTCTGGTTGAAGTCTCGTTACTGTTCCTCCACTGTGTGCTCGGGGTACCAGCGGTAACCGCACATCAACATCACCCTGACCAGCATGGCCGTATGACCCGGTACATCAATGCACCTGGTCAGACGTACCACCTGACGAGAAGGACGGCCAGGCATCTGTAATTAGAGAGTAATGCAAAAGCATTAGAGCTCTGAATGCAAAATTGGGCAGCATATCGGCTGTAAATGCTCAAAAACAAATTTTGAGACAACCCAAAATGGAATAGCGTAACCACTCAACTATCAAGTTCAACTCTCTGGTCATCAAACTTACTTCCTTTTTCCTAGGAATAAAAGGAACCCAAATATCTCTTGACCCGTAGTCCTATAATCTACCGATCGGAAACACGAGCATAGAAGAAGATGAGTAACCTAGTCCTTAATTCCCGCAGAAATGACGAGGATGACCAGAATAGATTAACGTGAGTAGAGAACAAGAGTCTTACGTTCCCTTCCACAAACAATTCCCTTATATAACTAAAGCAATTCTAGACTCAACTTCGACCAGTTTGGCTTAGTAATCCTACAGTCAGTCAGGCTCTGATACCAACGCTATCGGGACCCCGATCCTAAGCCATAGGAATCCAGCCTGTAACACATCGCATCCCTTTGCGGTCTCACGCACAGTTAACTCTACGGCTGCAGCCTTACCTTAGCCGGGACCGTTTGCGTCTTTTGACTCACGTATGCAATAGTGTCGCTAGCATTCCAATGTCAAAGAACCCGGATCGACATGTCTAGTCATAAACCAAAGTGGCAGTACCGCACAGGGACAGGCATACATGACCCAACAAAGGAGGTGTCGGTCACCAGTGAGTGTAGACTAGTCGTAGCAAGCTACAAGGACTCCATTAGATCGCGTGACATTTCCCCAAAGAGGACAGACACAGCAGCTAAGAAGGACACATGCCGGTCAACCAATGTGTCCGGAGCAGTAGCGAGCTACCAAGGCTCGTTGGATCACAAAGGGGCATTTCCTTGTAAGGAATGCTACTAAGTTCACGACTAGGTAATCGAACCCCATACATATCAAGTACGACACACGTACACATGGCATACCGATATGTATAGATACATCGATGGCATCACAACATAACCATAAACATACAAGCTTTATTTAAGAGGCTCGGAAGAGCCACACACATAATATTACACATTAAGGGTCTCATAACCCGTAATTGCAGTCATTCAGTTACAAGCCAGCGGAAGAGTTTAAACTGTCTGAGTACAGACAGGGCAACTAGAAGGAAGATGGCCTGACTATACTACAGATCCAACGTAGGGCCAGATCGTAGCTGGGACACCAGCTACTCGTCATCGTCGATGTCTATGAAGAACCCTCCATTAGGGTCAATAGCAACCTCTACAACATTTATTAAGCAAACATGAGTACGAAGGTACTCAGCAAGACTTTAGGATATCTAACTACTCATGCAAGGTATCAAAAGGGTATTGTGGGGTTTCATGCGGAAAGCCAGCATCTGACTCGTGGCTAAACAACTTCTATTTTTAAATAATTTTGACAACTTGATCTCTCGCACATGAGTCCACTAACACCACAACAATACACTATCATGGAATCATTCCGTCTCCATACGGAATTGCCGTCCACGACACTCATGCTTATCTTGACAATTTTACGAGTAGCCATTGAAGTTATCTATGAACAACATATGTTTCCAAGTAGTCCATATCCACGGACGCGGCTATTCGAATAGATCATAACCCTGCAGGGGCGTACTTCATCACACACGCTCTCGCCACTTATCGCCATGTGCACGTCATGCACCTCGGCAACCTTCAAGCGGAAGCCCAGCGAGGGAGTCGGCCACGACCGTTAACCACACTAGTACCTAGTCCAGGTTTATCGCGTATCTGAGATTAACCCGTACGGAAGTCCGGCCGAGGTTTCCGCCACGGCCTCAAACGATGTGCACAGGGTTCCCAAGCCCACCATCCGGGTGCCACTTGGTACACCGTGCCACTGCCTACCGCATCACGGCCCACCTCTCAGGTCAGCACCATGCACGGCCTCCAGCATTACTATAAACACCAGAAACTACTTGCAACTCCTGGACAGAGTACTTAGCGATTAATAGGACGAGTGGGGTCATATTTCAGGGCCCAGCATGTGGTAGTATCTAGTCTTGGATTACATACACGGATCTCAGTTTGTAAGGACGGTTTCAATGAAACAACCCTCCATGTACTCCTACACAGCCTTTCACCGGTACCTTTACCAAATCAGATTCAACACACAACCTTTGCTTACCGAACGCATTCTCACAATTCTGTTCATCTCCCAGATGACAGACCATACACAACTCTTAGCATAGCATGCATAGCAGGATAAGGCACATCATGGCTCAAGAAACTAACAGGTATGCTAGGTTGCAAGGTTCGGCTATTTACTGTGACAAGGTTAGGTCATGCAAAGGAAGTGGGTTCAACTAACGTGGCAAAAGCATTCGAAGCATTTGATCCTAATACAATAAATAAGTGCAGGAGCAAGAACATGGGATTTATCGGGATGATCAAAATGGTTGCTTGCCTTGTTGCTCAGAGGAGGGACAATATCCGTCAGACGGATATTCGGTGGAATCCGGGGGTGCGGAGCCTACCGAAATGAATGGCAACAATCAATAACAATCATATGCAAACAAGATGAGCATGAGCATGACATGAGAATGCAAGGTGATAAACTATTATAACCAACATGTATTAGGTTTGAAGTTGATTTGAATCACATTCAAATATCAATTCAAACGAGGTATTCACGGATACCGATTTAATTGATTCGACTTGATGCTCAGATCAACTTGAAGTTAGCATGCATGAGATGTCATGTTAAGGTACTGGTTTGTTATTAGAACAATGTTTGATCATGTCAAACAAAAAGAAATTTAAATACTTTTCACATTCCATTTATAAAGTAATTATAAGAATTGACTTATTCATTAATCTACATGTTTGGGTTCTGTAACTTTTTTAAACATGATTGAAAGTAGCATATTCAGATTCCTTGAATTTTTCTGATTCTTTTTCATATATAAATTATATTCATTGGAGTTACAGATTAATTTCTATGAATTTTAGAAGTTTTAAATATTTCTGGAATTATTCTTATACTGAAAAATCTCTTTATTGCGTCAGCCTGACATCAGCAGGTCAGCCGACCTGTTCAGGTCAAACCTGACAGGGGGGGACCCACTGGTCAGCCTCTCTGGGGTTAATCCCGCGCTGTCCAGTCCCTTAACTAAGTTGACTTGGCCTTGGGCCCACTGTCAGCGAGAGTCTAAGCCTCTAAGCTACTGGATTAACTTGGCCACGTCGGCCCCCACCGGAGTATGGCCGGCGGCGACCACGGGCGCGGCGGAGGGCTCGCCGGAGAGAGCCAGACAGCGCTACGGCCATCGATTTTGGGCACGGAAGAGAGCTACAGGCAGCTGGTGAAACGCCACATCTATCTGGGGTGGAGCTGGACCCGGTGGTCACCGGAATCCTTGCCGGCGATGAGGCCAGCGGCGGCTGCAACTCGGGCGTCGATGAAAGTGCCGATGTAGGGGGCTAGCGAGCTGGGAGAGAGGCCCTACGCCATCTACAGAGCTCGAGGAACTCATTTCTGAGCTCGGCCTCGCGAGCCGAGTACCACAACGACGGCAATGACATGGCCGGCGACGAGGTCCTTCGGGATCCGGCGGCTAACGTGGTTAGAGGAGGGGGAAGAGGGGGAACAGGAAGAGGAGCTCACGGCGGATCTTGTGAGGGGGAACAGGGTCGGGGAGGACCGGGAGACGACAGATCGACGCCGACCGGAGCTTCGGGGAGAGAGAGATCCGAGAGGGAAAGGGGATCGAGAGGCCTAGGGGAGAGGATAGAGCCGCGGGTAGGAGGATAAGAAGAGGCGGGCGTCGCGCTGGCGCTCCTGGAGGCCTCCAGCAGCGAGCAAGCAGGCAGGAGGTGGCCGGCTCGGCCGCCGTGCTCATCTTCTCCCTTGCCGTCTGGGAGGAGGAGGAAGATGACCAGGGAGCCCTTGGTGGGCTGGGCCGGCGACAAATAGAGGTAAGTCATTTCTTTCTCTTATTTCTTTTCTATTTTGTTTCTGTTTTCCTAACTATTGTTTTGCTATTTATTTCAGCTCCAAAATGGTTTGTAAAAACTATTTTAAACACACCTGAATATTTGATGGAATATTTCCAACCATTTCCAAAGTTTTCAACATTTTTGAAAATTTAAAGTTTCTGATTTCAAATTAAAAACCAGTAGCTTTTGCATTTATTTAAAATGCTTAAGATGTTACGAAAATGGTTTTCTTCATTGCTCACTTACATTCATGATTTATCTGAAAGTTTGAACTTTTCTTGACGCCATTTTGGGTTCATTGATTTTAACTAGTTTTCTGATTTCCTTTATTTGAAGAAGTGGCTAGGGTTTGAGTTTTTCCTTCATCTCTTTCTTTGTTCTTGTTGACAATTTCTTAGATGCAATGCAAAGAAGACATGAGCACAAGACTAACTTGCTTAAGGGGTCAGGGATGTGACACTAGTATCGTCAGGGCAAATGCATTGATCGGGTACTTACCTCGGGTATGTTATATACCTGTGGGAACCCCGACTTACGAGTCGAGATCGCCGAATCAACGTGCTCAGTGATCCAAGATATCAATGCTCATCGAACACACAGAAACTGAATAACAAGAGTCTTACATCCATACATACCACTTAATACAATAAATGACCGTTGCAGTCAAGTCTTACATATATAGGGCCTGGAAGGCCAACACACCAAACTTGACCAATAGTGAAATATTGGTTGAAAGAGTGAACCCATGCCATTAGCCTTAACCTACACACATTCTGACTGGGAACCATACTAGCTCGCAGGAACGTCACCAAGTTAGTCCTCACCATATCCTGCTCTCTCATACGTGGTAAATGAAATAACTAGTTGCAAGCCAATGAGTACTTTGAATGTACTCGCAAACAACCCATGATATGGATAATGCAGTTGGTATGATAACAAGTAATATGCATTATTGGTGGATAGCAACTTGTTTGTATATAAACATGATCATAGATGGATTTGCAACATAAGCTAGATGGTATTTAGAAGAACATGTCACAAATATCAACATATCTGTTAAGGGCTCAACACTTTGGGTTCACCGATATGCCAAGTCACCAAACTTGTTCATATCAACTCTTACACTGAGATAACACCTTTGAACACACACACACACTCACACTTGGTTTATGCGGAAACGAGTAGACGTAGTTTAAGCAGGATTACCCAACTATTCTTGAGCGTGGACACGGCTATTCGAATAGTTTGACACACTCCAGAGGTTGTATGCTGTACCCACGAGATCCAGGAAACTTCCGTGTCATCAATGACTCGCGGTATATAATATACCCGAGGTAAGTACCCGATCATTGCCTTTCCCCTGATGATACTAGACAAGGAGGTTCTCGATTGGTACCCAACCTACATGATGTACGTCTTACGAGCACCAACTCTGGACAGTATCATCCACGCGAGGGACCAACGGTGTGCCCGGAACACGTAAAAATGGCATAGTCGCCCTACCTGGCACGACCCCGTCACGAGAGAAACCACACATCACTCCGCCACTAGTAATGTGGCTCTTTGCTAGCACCCACTAGAGTAATAAACAAAGCCCCATCTCATAAAGGGGTAACATGGTCGCACATGCAAGGTTGGGATGGTCGACACATCATAAATCTAATCCCATTTACGAAACCACTCACACAAAAATACACCCGGTGCACCACTTCTCCACAAGTGGTCACCTAACTCATCATCACCCTCGGGCATTAGTGGCACCCGACGGGGTTTTCATAAACCTTTGGGATTTACCATTATCATGCTCATGCTTCTTGTATGCTTAGGTCTACTTGTCAACATGATATTAGCGTGATCCTCATAGGTGGTAGGATCATGCTCAAATGCAAGTGCTTCAGAGGAGCCGTCGGTAACATCACATCGATGATTTACCTTATACACATGATCATATGCAACATGAATAATTTATCTACTTAGCACGCAAATAATATTTTGCTCAAACATGTTCAAAGGGCTACTTGACTTTGCTCACATAAGTCCTCGGGTTCTTCAAGGTCTTCCGATCAAGCTCCGAGTACTCTGTCTAATCTGTCAACTATCGCCGGAAACAATCACGATAAGCCACACATCAAGCAGAAGTAAACGTGCTGCATAAATAGGAGTTATATATTTCTTCGACCTCTCTGGTCACAAGAAAAATACCTGAAGCTTGCTATAGGGGATCTTAACCATCAGGGATTTTTAAATGGATGAAAGGAAGGATAGGTGATCTTAAAGGAAGTCTACAGAAAATATCAAGATTAAAATGAGTGGAGGCACTCATTTAACATACAATAATTTAGAAATACTTATTAAGTTGTTTCACTTGATTTGTAGTTGGAATGAATATTCTAGGTATTTTATGAGATTGAATAAATAGCAAGAGGGAGCTTATTATTTAATGCAACAGAAATATGTCATACAAAAATGTTGACCAAGGCTTCAAAAATAGGGCATGCTGTTAGAAGACTCTAGAATTTGGAATCACTCCATTTTGAGTTGATTTGAATGCTATAGGATTATTGAAAGGTGTGGCCAGGAGTATTCAAATTTGTATCTGAATAATAATACAATAGAAAAGTTGCTTGGAAAAATGTGCACCGCACATGTTTGGATAGATCTTGATTTTAGGGACCTGCGGAAATTTGAATCAACATTTTTGGAGTTAGAATGATTGAACTATGGATTTATGAAGTTTCTGCCAAAAAGGAAATTGATAAAAGGCTCAGGCTGCCGATAGGCAGATGGGCTGGCCCAACCGCGCGAGCTGGCCAGCAGGGCGGGCACGCCGAAGGCGTATAGCGCCGTTTACACTTTTGGCACGGGGAGGCGGCTTCAACCGATGGTGCGGCCACTTAACGCCTGGGCCCGGCCATTGAGTCTCCGATCGACGGGCCCCAGCCATCAGATCCGTCTCCTTTCTCTTGTTAGAACAGGAGAAGGAGCAGGGGAGCGGGAGGGCGCCATGCCGAGGCTCGCCCCGCTGGCTCTGGCGACAGTTGGCGATGCGCGGCCAGGGTCGAGCTGGGGGGGGGGGAGATCCGTACATGCCTGGCAGCCCAGCTCCCTAGGAGGGCTCATTGGGCGAGGGGGGCCCTGGCCATTGCGGAGGCCATAGCGGGTCGGTCCTGGCTGGGGGCACTCTGGCGACGGGAGGAAAAGGAGGGAGCTTAGGGGGTCTGCGGGGAGCTCCGGGGCACTACGACGCGGCCATGGAAGGAGAGGAGAGGCCCAGGGAGCCTCGGACTAGGTTGGGGAGGTTCGGAAAGGTTGCTGGGAAGTGAGGGGAGAAGAAGTGAGGCAGCAGGGGCTGGGGAGAGAGGTAAAATGGAGGGGGCCGAAGGGTGAGCTCGAGACCTCTCGGAGCTCTCCGACATGCGAGAAGGCACATGTCCCTGGGGCGCCTTGGAGGCTAGCCAACGTCGGGAAGGGCTTGGACTAGTCAAGGGAGATGCCCTGGTGCTATGAGACACTTAGCAACGACCGGATGAGGTCTGGAAGAAAGAAACAAGGCGTAGAGCACCCATATTGCAGTCCAGGGTGGTGGTCACCACCCCTTCTACGTGTCCAAAGCCACCCCTGGCTAGATCAAGGTGTCAAACATGCAAGGCATGCGTGCCACGATGCACTGGTGAAGTTTGGACCAAGTTGGAGCTGGTTAGGTGGGGTTTTGACTGGGGTTTAGTTTGCAACAGCAAACTTAGGGCTATGATTGAGTGTGCTTAATGGAGTGATCTCAGTATGGGACCTTGTCTTGCATACTTGGCTATGTAAGGACTACAATACTGCCAAGTTTGACCTCAAGGTGAGGAGGGTAGCTAGTACTTGTTGTACAAGGCTACATTTCAGCCATAATTCAACTTGTAGATGTGTTGCTTATTTCCCCCCACATGAGCATGCCATATCTTGGTTTGAAATAATGCCTTGACACAATAGAGATGCCCTGGAAGAAGGTGGGGGCTTTGGCTTAAGCAGAAGTGGGACAAGAGGGCTAAAAATAGTGATCGAAGGGTAAAAATGAGAAATAGTTACATGGATCTCTCCCCAATAATTGACTAGAGGCCATGGCAAAGCTACTGGAGTTCAGATGTAACTATATAGAGCTTTGGTAGAAACATGAGATCAAGGGTAAAAGTGGAAGGCGCCAATGTACCCAATTTGGTGAGTGCACACAAGGCTTTTAATGAGTGTGAGGGCAACCAGATGGACTTCAATTGATATGAAACTTAACAGGATCAAATATTAGATGAAAATAAGCTTGGACACCAAATTTGGGATTTGGCGGACAAGGTTTCCTATATAGACTTGGAAAACCCATGAAATGGGCAGAAATGGCCTTTTGCTGTCAAAGCTAATCATATCAATTCCCATAAATCCAATATTTGGTGTGGGGCATTATTTGAGCATTAAAGCATGCCCAAAAAGTTTGGGGTCAATTGGAGAAACTTTAAAATGTAAAGTTTCCCAAAGACAGAAATCAACAGATACGGTTTTGAGGGGCTTGCGACAAGTTATTATATTCTCCTTGATGCACCACTTGGCGTGGATGCATTATTGGAGTATCATAACATGTCTACCAAATTTGAGCAGAATTGGAGATACTTGGCAATGTAGAGTTGCTCAACTTTGGATCTGTACAAATAGGGTTTTAGAATAATTAGGAGAGTCAGATCAATTTGGATTGAGATGAAAATTGGCAATATAATCACATATATCATATTTAACAAGCTAGAATTTTAGTGGAATTTATGGAAAATATTTCTTATATAAATATCCCAAAAGCTTGTAATAGGCAGGAAGGGTTTTCAAGGGTTTGCCCAATATTTTGAACATGACCATGTGTTGAAACTCATATATATGTAATATATATGTCCACTGAGTTACCCTAAATTTTCTTAAATATGTTGGAAGAAATAAAAATAACTTTCTTTCATAAGAGACCATTTCTGGCCTCATAGGAAGGTAAAATAACTTTTAAAATAATAATATAGTGGTTTTGGGAAGTAATTTTGATAATAGGTTTTAAATAAAATATTTGGTGAAAAATAACTTTCCTAATTTGAGGACTTGTAGTACAAATCCCAACTTAGGGGTTTTTGAAGCTTAATTCAAATAAATGCTTTTTGGTGAAAATAATATTTGGTAAAAATAGTTTCTAGTCCTAAATACATGGCATGATCATTAGGCAGGAGTTTTGGGCTAAGGAGGTGGGTCTGGAGAGTGAGATGAATTGTTGAGAATCAGACACAAGCATGCAAGCTTGCAAGCAAACAATAGTCAGTTCAAGCATCACAAGCATTCACCAAAAATTTAATTGGTCCTAATTTTTAGGAAAAGTCAAATTAGTCAGGAGAGTTAAAAACAGGGTCTTACAGACCTTACCCCCTTAAGAAAATCTCGTCCACGAGATTTCTAGGCTAGGTGTTGGAGAGATACAAAATCTTGAGTAGGAGGTAGTCTTCAGGACCCCATGTTGCTTCTGTGGGTCTTGAGGTGCTTGACGATACAGTCTTCGAATGCTCTGCTTGTCTTGATTTGCCATGGACGGGGGTTTCGCAATAAGTTAGGCTTGACCAACGGTCAACGGCTTGGTGCACTAGGTTCGTGCAAGGTCCTGGCTTGCATGTGCATTCCAAAGTCGGAATACGTGGCAATACAGTGCGTGTGGGTATTGGTCCTGGGCTGCTCACGCCGGTTAGTGACATCTAGGTGTCTTGTGTTAGAAAGTATGGTCAAGGTCTTTGCATAGCTCCCTACTGACGGGAAAGTCCTTGACTCCCTTAAGGCAGGCAAGCTATGGTCGCAGGTGGTCTTAATCCTCGAGGGTGTTGAAGTGGTCTTCGAAGACTTCTCATGAAGGAATCTGGTTGGGGTCTCGCCCATGAGTCTTATGCTTGGAGACTCAGTATACAGAACAGGTCCTACCATGTGGATTGTTTGCGAGGGGTTCTGGATGAGCTGGCTACCCAAGAGCATAGGCCAGTCATCCACTCCCAAGGTCCGCGGCTTGGCAAGCGGTGAATCAACTTTAGCAGGTTTTCACCATGATCCAATTAGGATTCTATTCCTTGGTTTGGAGCAACAAGGGGCTGTCTGATTTCCCTCGCTGTCTAAAGGTTTCGTCGTCTTGAATCATCGAGGCTTCTTCGCATTATTGATGTAGTCGGTGCAGGATCGATGATTGACTTCTTCTTCTTCTTCATTGTTGTGGTTTCCCAACCATGGCGGTTCTTCATCTTGTCTTGGGTAGGATAGACTTCTGTTGTCTTGAGGTTGCTTCGAGAAGCCCACCTTCTCGAGATAACACAGTACCCTCGAGAGGCATAGTGATCGGCGTTCTTGGGGCTCGCCCAAATAGAACTAAGGTGTTCTTCCTCTTATTAGGTGAATAAGTAGGTCATCCATGAGGATAACAACATATTTTCCCCAAGCATGACATAAGCACAATGCTCATGAGACACGTGAGGAGAATGGGGACTTGCTATGGGTGGTCGCTGGCCGAGGGGTTTGTGGTCCAACATGACCTAGTCCTTCATGCCCATGTTTGTCATAGATCGATGGGTGGTGGTCGGGCAGAGTACTAGCCATATTCCAACGTCTTAGAGTCGTTTCTATGGTCGTAATCCAACCACCTTATGGCTCGATGAAGCTTTAGGGTCAAGGGACTTAGGATGTGAGCGCATAGTTATCATCTTATCCTTAAGCACATTCCTTAGATGCCAATAATCTGACCTCTTACTTTGGACAAAATCACCCTGTTTCATCAAGGATACCACCTCACATAAGTCAACTCCACACCACTTAAGCTAGTCAACTCCGGGGTTGAGGGAAGGACTAAACCCAAACACCACAAGTAACATACGACATACATAGCGCATGCGTCCCTATGTGGGAACCTCGGGGAAGCATACAAGCTACTAAGCTTGAACTCGGATGCTACAAATCCAAATGTCCAGCTAGATCACTCAATGGACAGGGTACTTCATTTCTATATTAAGGAAACATGTAGTGTACCAATCCAAGAACTTTATTCCTTCCTACGAACCCGATCAAGTAGTCTATCAATCTGGTCGATCATCACTAGACCCATCATTCCTACAAATCCAATATATTGATGGGGTACTACGGGATCACTTAGAGTCCTCATAATTCACATATTACTGCAAGGATTCCATCACAATATATCCACCAACTTCCAATATCATGGCCATGTAATCTCCAAGGCTAATATGCTTATAGAGGTTCGTAAGTTATTTGTACAACTCCAATTACTTCTACTCGTTATCCACCGAGACACATGGTATCATGATCGAGATCATCGGGCTAAATCCAATTTACTCCGAACAATGTGGCCTCATACATCATTAATAATCTATTGGAATTACCTATTCAAATCCAAAACTCAAGTCCATTAAGAACTTTTACTCGCTACTCCAAGTTATTATGGTAAAATGATCAATCCATGCCACTACTCGATAAAGTCAATTATACCACTAGGAATTATTGTTTGTGATCACGATCGTCCTACTGAATCCAAACTTACTCCAGGAACATGTAGGTTATGCTACTATATGAACTTGTTGCACCAAATTCACGTACATTTATAAGGGTCTGACGATCGACCAAGATAGTGTAGCTATAGCCTCAAGATACACATCATCACAACAAGAAACCACAGTCTAGTTTTCTTTTATTTGAGGACGGTCCTTCTTATGGCATTAGGTTTATGGTGCTAGCTTAAGAATGAAAGATACTCGTTCACTTTGATCGCTCGTTCAATAAAGAACCCGGGGCTAAGAGGGGGTTTATCGGGGCTCAACAGGTATTCTGGCAAATCCGTGTATTAGACACGTGACCAGAAAATTGAGCCGGAAAGGCTTGCGGAGGTTAGTCTAGTCTACAGAGGGTTTCCGATTTTGAGGGTAAACTTAATTACTATGGGTTCCTTGTGGTTAAGCATGGTATAGTTAGTGTCTTCAGCGTCAGTTGTTCGTCCAAGTGGATTCCCGGTGCATCTTATCTTGGTTGCCTTCAGTTGTCGAGAGGGGTGAGAGAGAGAGTAGCAGCACAACGGAGAGTGTCTAAGGGGTGCTATAGTGCAAGCGCACTCAAACAAGTGTTGGAAAAGTAAACTCAAAGATTAAGATGAGGCAAGTGATATAACCGCAGGCTTGTTGCCTAGAGAAAAAGTGCGACTTATACTAAAGCACAAACAAACAAAAACAAAAAACAAACAACATGGCTCCATCAGAACCATTTCACCGACCCTACTTCACACAATGGAATCCCCACTCATCCTACCTTAGGGGTTCTCAGACTCGACAGCTGTGCTTGCTTCGTGTCCCAAAGAGGAGTCTGCTAAGTCTTCTGGACTTCTCATGGTGTTGCCACATCTCTTGTTGTTGCTCACGGGGACGACTCGGATTGAGTTGAAAGATTTATTGATGACTTCTCGTGTGGTGACTTGCCGACGAAGGTGTTTCCTCATGGCTGTCGTTGACAGTGTCTTGTGTTGTCTTTATAATCTTTCCATTGTCTCCTTGCCTTCGAAGGCGTCGAGAGTTCTACGCGAACGACCTTTATGCAATGACGTCAGCAAGGCATGGTAGAGCTCTGACTTGTGAGTCACTTGATCACAATATCGACACCTAGAGCAGGGGATGAAGAGAACCGTTTTCCTGCTCACTATGGTGAGGCGGACCAAATGGCGTTGTTCTGATCCACCGGTTGTGGTCGACACAACCTTGATATTGACAGGGTTGCTCTATTAGCGATGCACATCATGGCCTTGCATATATTACATCCTGATCATCATAGGTGAAGGTGGCATCACTCCAGAATTGTGCCGAGGGTTTCGCGATCTTCTGGTCCTCGATGTCCTTGTTCCTCATGGATGTACTTCTGTTGGTGTCGTCTGGTCATAGCTTGTCATCCTTGTCCTTCAGTACATGAGTGGTTGCTTGTTAAGATTGCTTCGTTCGAAGTTGCCCAAGAGGATTTGAAGTAATGGTGCTAGCAGCCATTTGCAGGTTTTGAGTAAGCACACGAGGAGTGTCAAGTAAATAAGAGTGGAAATGCTAATGAAAAATCATAGCTTCCTTTGAAATTTAGGAGAGGTGAGAAGATGCAGGTTTTGAAAATACTTTTGGAAAGGTCTGGAAAGCAGTTTTATTCTAACTAACGTCCATGCTAACTAAGGGCTTCCTATAGTCATGATGGCTCTGATACCAGCTCTATGGGCACCCCGACTTACGAGTCGAGATCGCCAAATGAACGTGCTCAGTGATCCCAGAGATCAATGCTCACCGAACACATAGAAACTGAATAACAAGAGTCTTACATCCATACATACTGTTTAATACAATAAATGACAGTTGCGGTCAAATCTTACATATATAGGGACTTGTAGGCCAACACACCAAACTTGACCAATAGCGGAAATGTTGGTCGAAATCGTGAACCCATGCCATCAGCCTTAACCTACAGGCATTCTGATTGGGAAGCGTCCTAGCTCGCAGGAACGTCACCAAGTTACTCCTCACCGTATCCTGTTCTCTCATACCTGGTAAATGAAATAACTAGTGGCAAGCCAATGAGCACTTGGAATGTACTCGCAAACAACCCATGATATGGATAATGCAGTTGGTATGATAACAAGTAATATGCATTATTGGTGGATAGCAACTTGTTTGTAAATAAACATGATCATAGATGGATGTGCAACATGAGCTAGATGGTATTTAGAAGAACATGTCACATATATCGACATATATGTTAAGGGCTGAACACTTCGGATTCACCCGATATGCCAAGTCACCAAACTTGGTCATATCAACTCTTACTCGCGTAACACCTTTGAGCACACACACACTCACAATTGGTTTATGTGGAAATGACTGGACATAGTTTAAGCAGGATTACCCAACTGTCCTTGAGCATGGACACGACTATTCGAATAGTTTGACACTCTCCAGAGGTTGTACGCTTTACCCACGAGATCTGAGAAACTTCCGTGTCATCCAGGACACACGGTATATCACATACCCGAGGTAAGTACCCGATCATTGCCTTTCCTCTGACGATACTGGAATAAGAGGTCCACTCGATTGGTACCCAGCCCACATTATGAACGTCTTACGAGCACCAACTCTGGGCAGTATCATCCATACGGGGATCAACGGTGTGCCCGGAACACGTAAAAACGACATAGTCACCCTACCTGGCACGATCCCGTCACGAGAATGACCACACATCACTCCCGCCACTAGCACTGTGGCTCTTTGCTAGCACTGACCAGAGTAATCAACAAATCCCCGTCCCATAAAGGGGTAACGTGGTCGCACATGTAAGGTTGGGACGGTCGAGACATCATAAATCTAATCCCATTTCCGAAACTAGTCACACCAAAATACACCGGGTGCACCACTTCTCCACAAGTGGTCACATAACTCGTCATCACCCTCGGGCATTAGTGGCATCCGATGGGGTTTTCATAAACATTTGGTATTTACTATCATCATGCTCATGCTTCTACTATGCTTAGCTCTACTTGTCAAATTGATATTAGCATGATCCTCATAGGTGGTAGGATGATGCTCAAATGCAAGTGCTCCGGAGAAGCCATCGGTAACATCATATCGATGATTTACCGAATACTGATGATAATATGCAACGGGAAAAGTTTCTCTACTTAGCATGCAAATAATATTTTTCTCAAACATGGTCAAAGGGCTGCTTGCCTTTTCTCACATAAGTCCTCGGGGCCTTCGAGGTCTTCCAATCTAGCTCCGAGTACTCCGTCTACTCCGTCAACTATCGTCGGAAACAATCACAATAAGCCACACGACAAGTAGAAGTAAAAGTGCTGCATAAATAGGAGTTATATTTTTCTTGGACCTCTCTGGTCATTAGAAAAATACCTGAATCTTGCTATAGGGGATTTGAACAATCAAGGATTTTTGAATGGATGAAAGGAAGGATAGGTGATGTTAAAGGAAGTCTACAGAAAATATCATGATAAAAAGAGTGGAGGCACTCATTTAAGAGAGTATAATTTTAGAAATATTTAGGAAGTTGTGTCACTGGATTTGGAGTTGGAATGAATATTATAGGTATTCTATGACATGGAATAAATAGCAAAAGGGAGCTATTTATTTAATGCAACGGAAATATGTCATAAAAAATGTTGACCAAGGCTTCAAAAATAGGGCATGATGTTGGAAGGCTACGGAATTAGGAACCACTACATTTGGAGTTGATTTGAATGCTATACGTATTTTGAAAGGTGTGGCTACGAGTATTTCAAATCTGCATCTGAATAATAATACAACGGAAAAGTTGTTTGGAAAAATGTGCAAGGCACATCTTTGGATAAATCTTAATTTTAGGGACCTGCTGAAATTTGACTCAACATTTTTGGAGATAGAATAATTTAACTATGGATTATGAAGTTTTTGCCCAAAAGGAAATTGATAAAAGGCTAAGAAATAAGGGCTATCCTGTGCTCAGGCGGCTGATAGGAAGATGGGCCGGCCAAGCCGCGCAAGTTGTCCAACAGGGCGGCCACGCCGAAAGCGTATAGCGCCGTTTACGCTTTTGGCATGGGTAGGCGGCTACTACCGAAGGCGCGACCACTTAACGCCTGGGCCCGGCCGTTGAGTGTCTGACCGACGGCCCGCGGCCATCAGGTCCGTCTCCTTCCTCTCGTTAGAACAGGAGAAGGAGCAAGGGAGCCTTAGGCCGCCACGCCGAGGCTCGCCCCGGTGGCTCCGGCTACCGTTGGCGATGTTGCGGCCAGCGTCGAGCTCGGGGGGGAGGGGGGAAGATCCGCACCCGCATGGCGGACCAGCTCCGCAGGAGGGCTCCTGGGGCGAGGGGGGCCCTGGCAATGGCGGAGGCCGCAGGGGATCAGTCCTGGTTGGGGGCACTCCGGCGACGGGAGGAAAAGGAGGGAGCGCAGGGGGTCTGCGGGGAGCTCCAGGGCACTCCCATGCAGCCGGAGGAGGAGAGGAGGGGGCTGGCGAGACCGGACGCGTGCATGGCCGAGGCATGGCCATGGAGGCCATGGAAGGAGAGGAGAGGCTCAAACTGCCTCGGGCTAGGTTGGGGAGGTTCGGATTGATGGGAAGTGACTGGAGAAGAGGTGAGGCAGTAGGGGCTCGGGGACAGAGGTAAAATAGAGATGCCCAAGGGTGAGCTCGAGAGCTCTCTGGCATGCAAGAAGACACGCGTCCCTGGGGCGCCTTGGAGGCTAGCCAGCGTCGGGAAGGGCTTAGACCAGTCAAGGGTGATGCCCTGGTGCTCTGAGATACTTACCAACGGCCTCGTGAGGTCTGGAAGAAAGAAACAAGGCGCTGAGCACCCGTATTGCAGTCCAGGGTGGTCGTCACCACCCCTCCTACGTGAACCAAGCCACCCCTGTCCAGAGCAAGGTGCCAATCATGCAAGGCATGCGTGCCACGATGCACTGGTGGAGTTTGGACCAAATTGGAGCTTGTTAGGTGGGGTTTTGACTGGGGTTTAGTTTGCAGCAACAAACTTAGGGCTATGATTGAGGGTTCTTAATGGAGTTATCTCAAGATAGGACCTTGTCTAGCATGCTTTGCTACGCAAGGACTACAACACTACCAAGTTTGAGCTCAAGCAGAGGAGGGTAGCTAGTACTAGCTGTACAAGGCTACATTTCAACCAGAATTCAACTTGTAGATGTGCTGCTTAGTTCACCCACATGACCATGACATATCTTGGTTTGAAATACTTCCTTGACATAATGGAGATGCCCTAGAAGAAGGTGGGGGCTTTTCTTAAGAAGAAGTGGGACAAGAGGGATAAAAATGGTGATCCAAGGGTAAAAATGAGAAATAGTTACACGGAGTCTCTCTCGAAAAATTGACCAAAGGCCATGGCAAGGCTACTGGAGGTTAGATGTAACTATATAGAGCTGTGGTACAAATTTGAGATCAAGGGTAAAAGTGGAAGCGGCCAAAGTAGCCAATTTGGTGAGTGCACACAAGATCTTTGATGACTGTCAGGGCAACCAGATGGACTTCAATTGATATGAAACTTAACAGGATCAAATATTATATGAAAATAAGATTGGATACCAAATTTGGGATTTGGTGGAGAAGGTTTCCAATATAGACCTGGAAAACCCATGAAATGGGCGGAAATGGCCTTCTGCTCTCAAAGCTATTCAAATCAATTCCCACAAATCCAATATTTGGTGTGCGGGAATTATTTGAGCATTAAAGCATGCCCAAAAAGTTTGGGGTCAATTGGAGAAACTTTATAATGTAAATTTTCCCAAAAGTCAGAAAACAACAGAGAGGGTTTTGAGGGGCTTGCGACAAGTTCTGATATTCTCCTTGATGCACCACTTGGTGTGGATGCATTATTGGAGTATGAGAACATGTCTACCAAATTTGAGCACAATTGGAGATACTTGGCAATGTAGATTTGCTCAAATTTGGATCTGGACACATAGAATTTTAGAATAATTAGGAGAGTGAAATAAACTTGGATAAAGATGAAACTTGGCAAGATCATCACATATATCATATGTGACATGCTAGAATTTGAGTGGAATTTCTGGAGAATATTCCTTATAGAAATATTCCGAAAGCTTGAAATAGCCACGATGGGTTTTGAAGGGTTTGCCCAATATTTTGAACATGACCACGTGGTGAAACTCATATATATGTAATATATATGTCTACTAAGTTTCCCTAAATTTTCTTAAATATTTTGAAAGCAATAAAAATAACTTTCCTTCATAAGAGACCATTTCTGGCCTCACACGAAGGCATTTAGATAAAATAGTAAATTACTTTTAAAGTAATAATATTGTGCTTTTGGGAAGTAATTTTGATAATTGGTTTTAAATAAAACATTTGGTGAAAAATAACTTCCCTAATTTTAAGACTTGTAGTACAAATCCCAACTCAGGGGTTTTTGAAGCTTAATTCAAAGAAATGCTTTTTTGTGAAAATAATATTTGGTAAAAATAATTTCTGGTCCTAAACACATGGCATGATCATTAGGAAGGAGTTTTGGGCTAAGGAGGCGAGTCTGGAGAGTAACATGAATTATTCAGGATCAAACACAAGCATACAAGCAAGCAAGCAAACAATAGTCACTTCAAGCATCACAAGCATTCACAAAAAAATTAATTGGTCCTAATTTTTGGGAAAAGTCAAATTAGTTTGGTGAGTTAAAAATAGGGTGTTACAATATCGTGAGTCGTGGATGCGGAAGTTTCCCGGATCTCGTGGGTACAACATACAACCTCTGTAGAGTGTAAAACTATTCGAATAGCCATGCCCATGGTCAAGGACAGTTGGGTGGTGCTGCTTAAACTACGTCCAGTCATTTCCGGATAAACCAAGTGTGTGTGTCTGTGTGTTCAAGGAGCTATGGGAAGAGTCGATAGGACAAAGTTTGGTAACTTGGCATATCGGGTGAACCCGAAGTGTTCAGCCCTAGTAGACGTGTTGATATCTGTAACCTGTTCCCCTAAATACCATCTAGTTTATGATGCATATCCATATCCATCTATGATCATGTTTGTTTACAATCCAAGCTTCTTTCTACAAATTTTGCATACCACATTATTATCGTACCAACTGCACTATCCGCATCATGGGTTGTTTGCGAGTACATTCAAAGTACTCATTGGCTTGCTACTGGTTATTTCATTGACCACGTATGGGAGATCAGGAAATGGTGAAGAGCACCTTGGTGACGTTCCTCCGAACTAGGACACTTCCCAGTCATAATGCATGTAGGTTAAGGCAAATGGCATGGGTTCACGCTTTCGACCAATATTTCCGCTATTGGTCAAGTTTCTTGTGTTGGCCTTCAAGGCCCTATATATGTAAGACTTGATGGCAACGGTCATTTATTGTATCAAACGGTATGTATGGATGTAAGACTGTTGTTATTCAGTTTTTGTGTGCTCGGTGAGCATTGATCTCTGGGATCACTGAGCATGTTCATTCGGCGATCTCGACTCGTAAGTCGAGGTCCCCACACCTGTGCGCGGGCGTCCCTCCCCCAATTCCGCATTCTTCTCGCACGCGTCTCCCTAACCTCTCCCTCACAGCCCTTGCTCCCTCATCGCCCCTCCCTCCATCGCCGACACTGGAGCCGCCACCAGAGCCGTACGCCATCGCTGCCACCAGAGCCACGCAGCATCGCCGCCACCGGAGCTGCGCGCCCACTGAGCCACCCTCGTGTGCTCCTCGCCGCCCCTGCCTCCCTCGACAGCCCTGCCTCCCTCGCCATAATCGGAGCCTCCATAGACGATATCGAAGACACCACCAAAACCTTCCTCCATTTAAGCCCCACCCCTCCTCTCTAGGTTAATTATCTTAGGTGAATTTAGTTATGAACCCTAGGAATTATCTAGGTTCGGTAGGTGAACTAGGTAGGTTAAATAACAAAGTGAACCAGCTAGGTTAATTTGGTTAACTAAGATTAATAGTTTATATTGGGACATAATTTTTATTAGGACCGCAATTTAGGACAAAAATATATAAGATTTCTAGGTTTCTAGGTTTCATCCATCTATATTTTGTTTTTGAATTGATTTTGAGAGCGCATGAGATTTGTGTAGATTTTCTTGAAGTGTCAAACACTAGGAGATGCAAACTTGAAGTGGTTATGTTATATGCAAATTCCTCAATAGTGTTTTCTCATGTTTATCTACTTTTGTAGTTGCTCATGTACATGTTCTTAAGTGGTCCTGTTATATGCAACATTGAAGTGGTTTGATTGTGCCCAAGTGGCCTTTTGTTGTTACCAGGGAATGAAGCTGAGTGGCCTATGTTTTGCTGTAATGTTGATTCATTTCCGTTCCCGCAAATTTCAGGTGCTCGATTTGTTCCCCTTTTAGCAAAGGTCATGCCGAAATTTTACGTGAATTTCGGTATCACTTGTGCTACAAACTAGGACATATCGAGTGCCCGGGATTTGCCGCACCGGGAAGGAATCAACGTTCCTACAAAACTAGGACATATCGAGTGCCCGGGATTTGTAGCACCGGGAATGAATCAACGTTCCTGCAAAACATAGGCCTTTTTATGTCATTATTCATTTTATTAGGTCTAGAATTAATTGACTATATTTAATCATAGGGAACATGGCTACCAACGATGAAGGACGGGGTTTTGGTGATTGCAATGCCTACGAGGCGGAAGATGCTTATTTTAACGTTCTCGACGAGCAATGGTTGTTGCGGGGCCCACCTGTCACATCCGAGATTGAGACCGAGATCCATACCGGCACAAAGACTGGCGCTGAGACCCAGACCGGAACCGAGACTGGCGAAGCTGGTATATAACCAAAATTGAAGAGGATACGATGCCCAAACAAGCTCATCATTACTAGACTGGTGGTCACGGAGGTGCACTCCGGCAATTCTGAGCCAAAATATTGAGCCAGAAATGCCTACGGCGATCAAATAGGCAGCATCCTACGGACAACCTCCACCATCAATGATGAGAAACTAAAGAAGATACTAGAAATGTAGCACTCCCTTCTAAGGAAGCTTCACCAGGTATTCTTTTTCTCGGGGAGGGATGAAAAAACTATACTAATCGAGATAAAGAGCCGACAATGAAGAAGATAAAAAACGCGCCATGGGCAAGATTAGTAGCGCATTGTCCTCATGAAAAGTACGGGTGAAAGCAAAGATCATCGACAAAAAGGAACCCTACTCCGAGATTGTAAAGGATAATCCGACAATTATGGAAGAGCAGTTTGAAATATTCAAGGTGGCTTGCGTTGTCGAAGCTGCCAAAGAAAAGTTGAAGTACATGATCTCGGAAGCCGTGGTTATGCGGGTATCCCAGACCCCTTGGCGGAGTTCACTGTCCCGCAGGAGCATGATGTCGTCAGGGCCCAATACCGTTGGGACAGAGTCAACAAGGTTTTTGATACAGACGCCGTCACGAAGGAGTTCATGAGACTATTAGTAATTAGTAATTTACGCCCTAATTTTAGCTTGTGATCAATTCGACATAACTTTTAGTCATATTTGTAAATGGTCCACGTTCCTTTTGCAGAAAGAGCAGCACATGATTGCGGCCGAAAGCGACCCGCCATAAGAGGCGTTGGCGAGGCCCAAGTGGGACACCCCATTCAATTGGGCCTTGAACATATTGAAAGGACTACCGGTGCACACTCGACCGTCGTATGGACGCATGCATGGAAGAAGTACTACCGTGAGACCAAAGAGGAGAGTAAGGAAAGATGGAGGTTAAATGAAGAAAACATCGACGAGAAGGTTGCGATTCCGGTTGATAAGAAATCAGCCGAGACAGTCAAAGCAGGGGTAGCTTCCGCAAAAGAGGAGATTGCAGCTTCGTATAGTGTCTTGGTTCCGGCTATCCTCAGTTGGACCAAGGAAAATCAAAATAATAATGCAGCGGACTTTCCCCTTTCTAACTTCTTGGGGCGCAGCTCGACTAGCGTTGCCCCAACACCTGCTCCTGCACAGGCTCCCGCTCCTGTTCCCACACCTGCTCCTGCACCGGCTCCCGCACCTTCTCCTGGACCTGCTCCTGCACTGGCTCCCGCACTTGCTCATAGCAGCCCGTCCTCCATCTCGTACGTGCTCTGAGGTTCTTTGTCTTTGGCTGAGCTCGACACCCTCGCGGTACCTGTCACACCGACCCTCTTCAATATATGTATAATCTCCCATTTCCCTTACCTTTCGAATGTCTCATGTCACAGACATGTATTTGCAGCCCGACATATCCTTGTGCACCATATTGTACACCATCAACGACTAGAAGGTGGACTTGGGGATGGCGACGATAATGATGTCGAAGGAACAATTGTTTCGCAACCATCCGATCCCCCCTGACGTCTTCAAGGTTTCCATGGCCAGTGTTGAACCGGGCCACGAGAATTTGGCTCCTCCAATAGCACTAGGGGGCATGACGACGAGACCCCGGGGAGGTTTGGCGATTGCAAGCATTGGGTCCTGTTCTGGCCGAAGAGTCTGCTTCGTCTGGAGGAGGCCGGGAGCACACCCACGACCAAGCAGCCTCAGCAAGGTATGAACACCAACACCCCACCTACCCAATTAGCATCGTCTGTCGTGTCGGGTGAGGAATATGCTACATTAGTGGTTGATGATGTCGCCGACGTCGAAGAAGAAATGCTTGATGCCCTCGACAAGGATGACAATGACCTTCTACAGTATCTTAGTACCGATGCCTCTAACGATGGAGAATTGATGGCTCAGCAGTATGAGTTCTCAGGGTTTGAGCGTGATGAGTTGGTGCCCGAATTGCGAGAAGATGAACTTATTATAGGCTTCACTTCCAGTAGAAAAGAAGCATAGGAAGAGATCAAGGAAAGGCAACAAAGCTGCTTCTATGATCCAGCAGCCTCAGCAACCTCACGTTCAAGACCGTATGCCGAAGGAAGCGGTAGAGGCCATATACATCGATCTAAGGAGACCTCATGACGATGTGCTGAGGAGAGAGAAAAGCCTGATTGCCTCGAAAAATCCAGGATACCCGCTCTACGTGATTAATGTGCCACAACAAAGATTGTATGTTGATGATGAGTTGATGGATATACTTCTCGCCCCTCGTTGGTTACCCCAAGGGGAACGTGGAGATGTAGTCAGCAGTAGATTTCCCTTACACGGGGACTATAAGGTTTATCGAACCAGGAGGACTCCGAGTATCAACAAGTAGATCTCCACTGCTCTGGCGCTAGCAGAGGATGTGGACCTGCACACACAACAAATAACTTTGTTCCCAACGAGTTCAGAGAGGTTGTCAATCTCTCCGGCCTTGTAGTTTGCAAAGGATCAAAACACAAGTGGGAATAGTGATAGTGATTGCAACCAAAGGATGAACTTATTATAGCTGAATGAGGTGTTGTATGTTGGTAACATCATATCTGGCAAGGGCATCAAAGTAAATCCTGAAAAGGTTGAGGCCATTTTCAAGTGGTACCCCCCCTCAGAATGTCAAGCAGCTCCGATGCTTCCACGGGCTTGTAAGCTACTACGTAAGATTCGTGGAGAAATTCTCCAATATTGCTAATACTTTGTCCAACCTCTTCCATAAGAGCGCCAAATATCTGTGGACTCTTGAGTGTGACATTGCTTTCAATACGCTCAAGCCGAAGCTCACTTCATCTCTGGTTCTAACTCCTCCTGATTATTCCAACCATTCCAAGTATTCTGTGATGCATCTTTGCAAGGACTTTGTGGTGTTTGCATGCAAGACAAGAAAGTGGTAGCTTATACCTCTTGTCAATCAAAGGTAGGTGAGAATAACTAGCCCACTCATGTTATTGAGTTGGCGGGAGTTGTCCATCCTTTGGTTACTTGGAGACATCTCTTGTTGGGAAGGCAAGTGGAAGTCTACACTGAACACAAGAGTTTGAAATATATCTTCACTCAACCAAATCTAAATCTTCGACAAACACGTCGGGTGGAGATGATCCAACACTACAAGAAATATTCTCATACATGACGTTTCTTAAGATGTCGTTGATGAATTCGTCATAAATCTATGACGATTTCATCCGAGATTGTTGTAACCCGTTTCAGGGGATCAAATCTACATATAAATTACGACGATATTAGTCAAAAACATCGTAACCGCATAAGATGAGATCGTCATAGCTTCTACGATGATTATAAAAATATCGTAACATGTTCCAACTATGTTGACATGTCACTCGTGGCTCCATTTTATCCCACCTCATCCTAGTTTGTAAACAAAACAACTATTCTATCATTCCAAAAATTCTCGAAAAATTCTCATAAATACTTTTGATCATATATTCCTCAAATATGTGAAAACCCTTCCTTCCATAATTCAAAAATAATTCAGCAATATTCATTTTCCTATTCTGTTCAGAATAGCACTTTGTGAAGTAAGTGCTATTTCTATTTCTTTTATTACCCTCATATTTTTTGGGCACTCTTTCCTATCCAAATCATTACCTCATGAAAACTTTCATAACCATTTGCCTAGTAAATATTTCTCAGCAAATTTCCAAAGTTTGTGTTCAGCTAACAGCTTTGTGAAGGATGTACTAGATAGTAATATCCTGATGAGTTGAATTTTTTCCACATCTTCTATGTGCCCATAACATGGCTATCCACATAATTTTAGCCCCATCTAACAATACATGTGAGCTCATCATCCAATCTTTGTTTCTGGTAACATTTTTAGTTTGTGAAGCAACTACACTTTATAGTGCTTTATAGTTGATGAAAATTTACCACGGAATAAAACTGACCATATAACCTCACTCCACCAAAATTTAGCTCATTTAATTCAGCTAATTTCCCTCAATATTTTCCTTCATATTCTGTTGAGTAGAGAGCATTGTGAAGGAAGAACAAATTTTGTTTATCCAAATTTTATGAAAATTTTACTGTGCCTTAATGTGTCCAAATTATCATCCTCCTTCAAATTTTAGCTCAATCGAATCATCTGTGTGAGCACAATTTCAATTACCATTTTTTCTCCAGATTGGCACATTGTGAAGGAAGTGTTACTTTGGCATGTCCAAATGGTATAATTTCTTTAGAGTGCTTCATATGCCCAAATTAACATCATACACCAAATTTCAGCTCAATCCATTCATTCATTTGATCCCAGCTTCAACATCCATATTTTTGCATAGTGTGTCACTTTGCAAAGCAAGTGACACCTAGGTTCATTCATTTGAGGTAAAAATTTGCCACGAGAGTCTCCTTAGTACATGATCATCCTCATCCAAAATTTAGGCCCATTGTCATGTTTGAGCTTAGTTTAGTCTCCTCGTGAGATTCTTCTATTGTATTCTTCTTCCTAACACCTACCGAGGGATTGTCCAACCCACCAGACATGCCTACTCCACCCAGAACGTATGGCAACGCAATGGTCAGGCGGTGACCATGCGGTTGGCATGCAAGTTCACGCGCTCTGCAGTTGGGACCTCCACCACCATCCAAACCTCAACGTCAAGCCACCACACCATGTATTTCTGATTAAATAGATACTTATGTACTTATAAATTATTTTTGGGAAAAATAAAGAGCAAACTATAATGCAGCTGCAGTTCAAATTTAAGCCGCTTCCACCTGAATCTTCATAAATTTGTCTTTTTCACGAGAGGTGGAAAAATCTTTTAACACCCAACCATTTTGTCAATTGTGCATTAAATATGGCCAAGTCTTTTATAAAAATGATTTGGTCCAATTTTCAAACAAATATATGGTAGGTCCTTCACAAAACAACTTTTACATACAAGGAAAATGAAAACTTCGTTAATCAACATTGTTTCCCATTCCAATATGCACCCTTATGCATAATATTATATCATTTCAACAAACTATGTGATGATTGTGGCCATAAGATTGATCATTTGGCTTGAAAGTCATGAATCTTCACACATGATAGCCCATTTCTAAGAACACTTTTTAAAAATAATTGACGTATTACAAGTTTATTATTTTTCCTGGTAATTTTGTCACATATAATGAAACAATGCAAAGGTTTTCCAAATTTTTTATTTTTTTTCAATTTTTCATGTCTATTGCCAAATGTGGTCAAAAAGGCGGGTATGACCGTTCCTAGCTAGTGGTTGAATCTTCTAAATTTTTTGGTGTTTCTCTAATTAATAGATACTTGTGTACCTAGAAATGATTTTTGGAAAAAATAAAGAGCAAACTGTAATGGAGTTGCAGTTCAAATTTGACCCGCTTCCAACTGATTCGATGATCTTTTGTCTTTTTCACGAGAGGTGGATATAAGCTTTTCACACCCCACCATTTGGTGAATTGTCCATGAAATTTGGCCTGGTATTTTAGAAAATTCGGTTGGTCCAATTTTGCAACAAATATATGGTAGGTCCTTCACAAAAAAACTCATTTTCGTTACTCGAAAAATGGAAAATGAATTTTCCGTCCGAAGAAAATGAAAACTTTCTTAGGCAACGTTGTTTGCCATTCCAATACGCACTCTTGTGCACAATACGAGATCATTTGGACAAACTATGCCACGAATGTAGCCATAAGATTGATCATTTGGCTTGAAAGCCATGAATCTTCACACATGATAGCTCATTTATATGAACACTTTTTTTAAAATAATCGCTATATTACAAGCTTATTATTTTACATGATAACTTTGTCACATATAATGCCACAATGCGAAGGTTTTATTTTTTGAATTTTTCATGGCCATTTCAAAATGCGGTCAAAATGGCAGGTATGACCATTCATATTATTTGAAATGTAAACAAGTTCTCATGTTTATGAAATTTGGTGTGGTAATGGTTTATAGTCTCTAGAAGGCATGGAAAATTTGCAAAATTTTTTACTAAATTTTAACATGTTTATTTTGACAAAATAAGTAGTCTAAAGAAACACAAATTATTTGAAGCTTTCCTATTGGATGGAATAGAACTCTCCTGTATCGATGACGTGGCGGACAGATCCACATCCCACACCCACCACAGATCCTAGCTCGGCCCACCGGTTAGTGACCACTGTACGGGGTCCACCCAACCCCTCACTCTCCGAGTCTCCCTCCCTACGAACCCCTCCTCCCTTCCAGATCCGCGCCGTCACCTCCCTTCCAGATCCGCGCCGTCACGAGCTCACCGCCGTCCTCCTCCTCTTACCCATGGCCTCCCCCATGCCCCTCCCAGCCCATTTCCCCTCATGCACGCACGCCCCGATCCCCGGTGGCCAGCCAGGACGGGGACCAGAACCAGGTGCGGGATGTCAAAGGAGCCCGCCCCTGCGGAGGACGACGGGGCCGAGCGCTCGCGGCAAAGGCGGTGGGTGGCGGCCCTCCTCGTGGCGCTCCTCGCTGTGGACGTCCGCTCCCGCAGCTTCCCCTCCATTTCGTCCCTCTCGCACGCCGGCATCTGTGGCGGTGGGGAAGGACGGGACGGCCGAGTTGGGGACGGGGAGATCCATGCGGCTATATGCACGTCCGGGACCGCCTCGCCACCAACACCACCAACGCGCCGCCGGTCCGCTGCCTCCTCCGTCGTTACGTCCTCGACACCGCCCACGACCGCGTTCCCGCCCTCCGCTCCCAGGATTTCCTGACCGCCCGCCCGCGCCCCAACCGTGGCCTCCTCATCAACCTGAAGATTGGCATCGACCTGCTGCTGGACTCCCAGCCGTCCAGGTTAATTTGCTTATCCCCTCGACCAAGAATGGATTCAGAGCAAGTTAAATTGCTTATCCCCTCGACCAAGACCAAGAAGAATTGGTGCTTGAATCATTATATTTTTTGTCCATTTTGTTTTGCCTTGCTCACATGTTGAACCAAAGATCAGTGTTTGAACCATTATTATATTTTGTGTTGCTCATGCTTGAGTCGATTTCCAGCAGGAGGGGCAGCAACAGCAGCAGCCGGAGATGACGCCGAAGCCGAAGCCGGCAGACATTAATCCATCCATCGCCTTCCCAATGCTTGGTATTTCTCTTGCACCATGCATATTGATCTATTGATCCACCCATCTACAGATTGAACTCAAGTCTTGGTGAGGTAGATACAAATTAATTGTTGCTATTGTAGAGAGAAGTTAATCAGATCGATCGTACCTTGGTATGATTTGATGTGTTGAACTGTGGTGTTGGTCGTCAATTTCAGTTGGATCCGGTGAGACAACTAAAATTTTATGTGTCAAGAACCCAGACATGTATGCATGCACCGATTTTCTTTTTTACCCCCTCCGTTCCTATATATAAGTCTTTTAAAAGATTTCACTAGGTGTCCACATACGGAGCAAAATGAGTGAATCTACACTATAATATGTTTACATGCATCCGAATGTAGTCCATTAGTGGAACCTCTAGAAAGACTTGTATTCAGGAACGGAGGGAGTATGTCTGAAATGCTTGGATATGTCTGAAACGATTTTCTTTACTGGTTTTATGCACGTCCTACACCTTGATGTATGGATCAGGTTGGCAGAAATATGTTGCTTTGTTGATTTTTTTGTATGATGTGATGTTCGGTCACTTGCAAAAATAAAACATTTATTCAGGCCAACATAAATATGCTTTCTCACTCACTTAATGTAAGTTATGGTTGGTATATGTGATCTGTCATACGTGTATAGGTGTAGGTTTATCTTACTTGTGTTGTGGCTGCTTATGCTCTGCACATCCTCTTAATCAAATCATATAGTATTTGAGCTAATAGCATGACATCCTACCTTAGATTTGTTTTGATAAGCCAATCCTAGGCACAACAAACCAACCAGAATCTATATCTACATATTATGAGTCTTAGATTTATGTGTGCTCAGCTAGTTTTCTCTTTTGTTGCGCCAAAAAAAAGTGTAACATTGTTCCTGCTTCGGTGAGGTTTTGATTCGATGACGGCATTTCGTTCAGGGCGCGACGAGGAAGTACACCAGGATGGTAGAGGACTGGTCCTGCGACTACAAGACGATAGGCGCCATCAATGAGGAGGTGCTCAACCCCATCCTGCAGGACCTCGTCACTCTGCCCTTCTTCAGGTACTTCAAGGTAACATAGATTTTGCTCTTCTGTTTTTAACAGACAAGGCGCTTGCGGCCATCCACACCGCCGAGCGCCTCCCCATCGATCTCAGCTACTACAAGGTGACGCGACCTGATCCTCTCTCTCCCGTGGTAGTTTCGCTGCATCAGTAGATGGCTAGATTACAGTTGATGGCTAGATTGTTGCCTTACAATTGATGGCTACATTGTTGCCTTACCACCAAGGATGTTATTTCTTTAATTCTTTCTTTAATTTAATAATTCGTCAATCCTCACTATCATGTTATTGTTCTACTCTATATGTTCATAACCGTGTTAGTGTTCTTCAACCGTGTGGCAAAGTTTGGTACCTTGCTCTACATTCTTATTACCTGACAACCAAGGATTGTGCTATTTTATTTTACCCTGTTTTTTTACATCTTTTTTATTATTAGCAAGGATGTTCCTTTTTTCTTCCTTATAATTTGTCAAGCTTCACTGCCCTGTTCCTTGTCATCTGAAAGTTACCGATCTGTGCTCTGGTGTAATATTACGGTCTAATGTTTTTTGTTTTGCCTCTTTTTCTCTTGCTAGGAAAGTGGTGAGAAGATGTCGATGATGCCTACCTGGGACATTCAAATCAACACAACATAAAAATTTCTGAACCTATGTTTCATAGGAGAGTGGAATGAAATTCATTGTTAGCAGATGTGCCATTGTTCTATTGTGCAATTCTGTCCGTTCTTGCTATATTCTTGTGTAAGGAAATGTATTCATGAGATGAGTTATTGTGTTATGTAAACCTGGGAGATGTATTATGTGATGTTATATGATGGATGATTTTAATTGGACTTGGAGTTTCTAGATTTGAATATGAAATACTATTGGATTTAATATTGGACAAATAATTGGGTTGAAAAGGCCCAACAAAAAGAAATGAAACCAAGTTCTCAAACAAAAAGTTGCTGAATTCAAAAATGAAAAAAGGCCAAAACTGAAACTGGACCAAATGTATTTGGGCACTAAAAGGCCAAGGACAAAATTATAATGATACAAAAAAATTCGAAAAAAATACTAGAAGTGGTTGTAAATAGGCTAAGTCCGAAAAATAATTCCAATAAGAAAAAGCCCAAAAAATAAAACCAGCCCATGTGGTCAATTGAAATGGGTTGGGCTGATTTTAACCATGACGTTTCGATTTCGTCGTAATTTTGCCACGTAGGACTGGGTTATATTGCCAACAACGATTTAGGCTCATCGTAATGGTTACGACGATCCAGGAATCGTCATAAAAGTTATGATGATTTCGATCAAACCGTCGTTGCTGTCAGTTTTTGACGCTTCATTTTCGATACTTCGTTTTTTGTCGTAAGATCATTGTAAATAAAAACTGTGATGATGTAGCGATGAAAATATAGCGTCGTGTATTAGAATATTTCTTGTAGTGCAATATTATAATCCAACCATTGACCATACTCTATGCAAAGCAAATTTTATAGCAAATAATTTGAGCAGAAATGCTTACTACAACAATCTTATTATCAAGACATTCCAGCTTAATCTTTGTGAGTCATTCTGGAAACTCAACCTTCAGCTCATCCCTCAAGGATTTATTGCCAACCTTCAAATTTCTCCAACCATGGAAGGTCATGTCCACCAAGCACAACCTCTTGATGCTATGGTGAAAAAGGTGAAGATGGGCTTCGCGACGAGCATTCTCGAGAATAAGTGCTTCCGCGTTGATGACAAAGACACTTTGTTCTTCCAGGACCGTCTTGTGGTTCCAAAGTGATTGCTTACTAAAGTTATCATGGAAAAGCCCACAATTCTCTCCTCTTGATTCATCCAGGCGGTTTTAAGATGTATCAAGATCTCAAAGAAACCTTATGATGGACATTTATGAAATGTGAGATTGCTCAGTTTGTGAACGAGTGTGATGTATGCCACAGAGTGAAGACGAAACATCAATGTCCACCAGGTCTTCTTCAGCCTTTTCCTATACCCTAGTGGAAATTCGATCACGTTGAGATTGATTTTTTCATTGGGTTTCCTATGTCCAATAGAGGTAATGGTGACATCTTTGTGGTCATCGACAAGCTCACTAAAGCCACCCATTTCCTTCTGGTCAATGAATCGGTAGCTCAGCTGGCAGAGCTCTACACATCAAGGATAGTTTCTTTGTATGGTATTCCTCAGCTTATCTCTTCATAAAGTGGAAGCATCTTCACTTCCAAGTTCTGGTATTCCTTCCAATCTGCAATAGTGACAAAGATCCGTTTCAGCACAAATTTCCATCCTTAGGCATTTGAAGACATGCTCAGAGTGTGTGTTATCTCCTTCGGCATGAAGTGGGAAGGCTGCCTCCCGATTGCCGAGTTCTCCTATAACAATAGTTTCCAAGCAAGTTTGGGCAAGGCCCCATTCGAGGTTCTCTATGGTAGGAAATGTCTTTCCCCGTTCAATTGGTGTGAAATCGGCGAGCGTCTAATCCTTAGCAACGATATGATAACTGAAGCAGAAGAAATGTGTCATGTCATTCAGGATAATCACAAAGCTTCTCAATCCCGTCAGAAGAGCTATTATCATAGCAAGCATCATGACATGGCCTTTCAAATCGATGACTTTGCCTATCTGCGGGATTCTCCCATGAAGGGCACTAAAGGCTTTGGCATCAAAGGCAAGCTTGCACCCTTGTTTGTGGGTACTTCCAAGAATTTTGGAAAAGAAGTGACCTTGCGTACAAACTCGAGCTCCCCTCAAATTTCTCCAATGTGCATTATGTATTTCATGTCTCTCAGCTCTACAAGTATTTCAATACTCCCAAGCACAACGTTAACTTCCAAGACATTGATCTCCAAGAATACGTACCTATCGTTAGCATCCAGTTGCTATCCTACAATAGACCGAGCGCAATAATTGCAAAAGTTCTATCAAGTTCCTCAAAGTGATGTGGTCATGTCATGCCGATAAAGAATCCACTTGGGAACATGAGGTCTTTCTCCGTTATGAATATCTTGAATACTTCCGTTCCTAGATCTCGGGGTGAGATCTTCTTGTAGTGGTGGTGAGTTATAACAGCCCGAGAGCAATTTTCCAATCATGTAACATATCCTTGAACCAAACCTTGTATGACATGCCATCATGTGCTATGAGGTCATCAAGTTCGCTTCATGAATTCATTTGTGCACCATGACATCCATTGCATTCCGTTGAATCATGTTATGTTGAGAGTGGGTGTGATATGGTTATGTGCTCTGCAAACTTGTAGCAAGATATTGTTTGATTCAATGTAAAGTGTTTTCAAGAAAAAACCCATCCCATCTCTATTTTCTTCTCTTATTTTGCACGTGTGCCTCCCTTCCATATTTTAATGTTCACTATTTACTGAAATGACAATAATATTGCCTTAAAGCCCTACTCCAATTTCCTAGCATTTTCAAATACTTTTGGTTGGATTCAAAACTGAATCAAGCTTGAATATAATTCAAACTTGGTATAATTTTCTATGTCTAAAAAAACCCAAACCAATTTTATTCATTAGGGAAAAAATACGAGGGTCCTAAATATATTTTGTTGTAGCCAAAACCATCTGTATTTTCTCTCGGACATTTGTTTCTTGTGTTCCATTTGTTTTAAAAATGTTTAAACTTCAAGAGGAGCCCAACAGCGCATCAGCTCAACTAGGCCTTTTTCTACTCCTCACAACGGAGTATCGCACAAGCCGTAGCACCAACATAGCTCTAGCGCTCCTCCTCTTGTTAATCCAGCATGGATGCACGTATGGGTCCCACCTGCACAGACTCAACCACCTCCTTTTTCTCCTTCTGCTCACTTTCTCACTCCCTCACAGTAAATAACAAAGGGACCGGGATCCATGGCCACGGTGGTGCCTCCATGTGTGCCCCTCCTCCTATAAAGCAAGCCATCAGCCTACTTGATAGGGTTTCCCTCATTCCATTTTCCCCTTCCTCGGTGTCGTCACCCCTATAGATGGATCGCCCCTGTCCCATCAGCACCATGGCAGGGAGCACCCGAGCTCGGACTTGGGCTCAGTCCTGCAGCCTTCCTCTATCTTCTTCGGCATCGGGGAGCACCATATCGGCACCCTTGACCTTCCTCGACCTCACGTGCAATGCCATGCACACTAGATCTTCCTCAACAACGTCATCTTCTTCCTCTATGTCTCGGATCAGGAACGCGCCGGAGTTGGTCGACTCGCCGCCATCACCCTGTTGTCGTCTGGACCACCTCTACATTTCCTAGGTAGGGGAGGTAACCTCCTTCTTCCAATTCATTTGTCTGCATCATCTTGGGCATCACATGTGTGTCGTTTCGTCCATGCCATTGTTGTGGTTTCAGAACTCCAGTAAATCGTGTTTTTTTATGTTGATGTTGTTCCATGGGCCAACTTGTCATGAGCTCCCATTGTCCACAAGGCCTTGACCCCACCAGTCAGTCTGATGACTAGGTAGAGCCCCGATACCTTTTCTGTTTTTTATTATTATTCAAATAGTATTTTTTTTATTTCTGGTTTTCAGTAAAGCTAAATATTCCATAATAAATTGCGGGTCTTTGGTCAACAGTAACCTAGACATATTATACATGATTTTGGGGTAGAAATATCTAACTATTCAATGTGTTGCATTAGTTGTGTCATTTGACCATGTTATTTTTGTTGTGATGTTATTTTGTCTATTTTGTGTGATTTAATCCATGCACCTTCTAAAGTAATTTGGAAAATGAGATATGACGTTTGACATGTGTACTAGCCCCTGGTATTTTTGTTCTCCATGAAAATCCATGTTTAGGTGTTATTCTCTTGCTAGCAACATGCTAAAAAAAGGTTGTTGTTTTGAGGGGCTAAAATAATTCTAAGTGTGAAACTGTTATACTTAGTTGTTTTGTTGCCATGTGAATTGCCATTTACCTACAATTCCTTTGGTTTTCCCCATGGATTGTTATGTTGTGTCATGTTGTGCCATTAGTTTTAATGTACTGGTTTTGCATCATAGTTACTTAAGCTGTCAAACATGGCAATCTGTTAAAACTGTTGCTCCTTGCTCCCTCTTATTTTTATTAAGTGCGAGAAACTGTTTATTTCAGGTTGCCATGTTGTGTTGATGCTAGCCATGTTTTTGTGCATATTTTGATGATGCCCCTTTGTAGTTATTTGTAGTGCATCTTGTCCACTACCATGATGTAGATTTTAATACCATGATAGGACCTATATTAGGATATAGTTTTCTTGCTATCAATATGCCTTCAGGTTAAAACTATTTGTGGAAAACAATGTTATTTTCACTAAGTCCCTAAATGCTAAGTTTTATAGTTGTGAGCTTCCTACCATGTGATACATGACTCTTTTGTGTATGATTCTTTCTGATGGAATGAAGTGTATGTTACATCCTAACGCCCTATGCCTTGTTTGTGCATTTTAGATTCGTGCAGCTTGTGGTTTTGATCTGTGCCAAATGCCATGTTGTTGTTTTCGGACAAATTCCATTGTGTAATTGTTTAGCATTTTGTGGGAGTTCTACTCGCTTCTTTTTCTTGATCTTTAGGTCCATTTCACCTATAATTTAATTTCCAATCGAGTGGCGTACTAGGGATACCAAGAAATTTCACATAGGCTCTCTCAAACTCTATTTTGTAACTGTATCCCTTCGTACCTTGTCGTGAGTACCCGAGACTTCTGTAGCTCCGATTGCAATGTTCTTCATATGCATTTGCATCATTTTCATGTGTAGCATTCATTTTTTCCATGTTTACGCATATAAAAATAATTAATATTGAGGTCCCATCAAGAAAGTTAGAGAATAAATATTTTCTTGATAAAGATAACTAGTGTAGGATTGCCTTATTTCATTCACCACATGACCATGCATCATATTTCTTGAGCATCGTGTCTTTCCTATGTGTTCACTGAATGATGTTATTTCTTTTGGGTAGAAGTGAGTGACAAGTAGGAGTATGAGGAACCTGTCGAGAATGTTTCTGAAGAGCAACAGTACTATCCAACTAAAGAGGCCCAAGGCAAGATGATCACCACCCTTCATACCGTTTGTAATTTTGTTATGCCTATTTTTTTCATTTCTACCATTATGTGTCGCTGCCTACTACTTGAATCCCCAGCCTACAAAAAGGCCATGATAAGCATCTAACCCCACCACCTCCTAGCAAACCATTGTTTGGCTATAACGCTTGCTCAACCCTTCTTACAGACTTGTTAGTTGCAGGTGTAGGTTGATCCATGTGTTACATGGATATTTTGGCATAACACCATATTATTGCTATTTAATTTAACGGACATAAATACTTGGTAAAAGGCGGAAGGCTTGGCCTTTTGGTCAGTGTTTTGTCATTCCTTTGACGATTACTTTCCGTTTAGCCGTGTTATGTTCCATGTTGAGCGCTCCTAACATGCTTGGGGCTGTTATGGGGACCCAACCGATAATTCATTTTCGACCAAAACTCTTCTCGCAAGGCCTAACATTGGTACTATATTTGCTAACAACCTAATAAAAATGCATAGGGCTTAGTTACCCCATGGATTAATCAACCCCGTCCCCGGGCAAGTACTCCTCATGAGTGTTGGTACACCCACCTTGCAGTCGATGGTGTCGTTTCGAGGAAACTCGAGTATTTCGCTATCGTACACTATGCATAGATAGGTGTGTCCTGAGAATGAGAGACAGAGCTCCTATCAGATTCGTTGATAGACTGGGTGGTCTTGTTGGATTTATTTTTCCCTTCTCAAATGTCTTGTTCACAACACTTCGAGGATATTTTGGGCTATCTCAAGGTTGAGGTTTTCCATGTAGATTGTGGCTAGTTTGTGATGGATGAGTTGGAGTACCTGATGACCCACCAGTATAGGGGATCAATTGTAGTCCTTTCGATAAGTAAGAGTGTCGAACCCAACGAGGAGCAGAAGGATCTGACAAGTGGTTTTCAGCAAGGTAAATTCTGCAAGCACTGAAATTGTCGGTAACAAATGATTGTCCGATGAGATGATTTGTAGCAAGCAACAAGTAACAAAAGTATCAACGGTGCAACAAAGTGGCCCAATCCATTTTGTAGCAAGGGACAAGCCTGGACAAAGTCTTATAGGAGGAAAAACGCTCCCGAGGACACACGGGAATTTCTGTCATGCTAGTTTTCATCATGTTCATATGATTCGCGTTCGTTACTTTGATAGTTTGATATGTGGGTGGACCAGCACTTGGGTACTGCCCTTACTTGGACAAGCATCCCACTTATGATTAACCCCTCCCGCAAGCATCCGCAACTACGAAAGAAGAATTAAGATAAAGTCTAACCATAGCATTAAACTAGTGGATCCAAATCAGCCCCTTAGGAAGCAACGCATAAACTAGGGTTTAAGCTTCTGTCACTCTAGCAACCCATCATCTACTTACTACTTCCCAATGCCTTCCTCTAGGCCCAAATAATGGTGAAGTGTTATGTAGTCGACGTTCACATAACACCACTAGAGGAAAAACAACATACAACACATCAAATTACCGAACGAATACCAAATTCACATGACTACTAATAGCATGACTTATCCCATGTCCTGAGGAACCGAAGTAACTACTCACAAAGCATAATCATATTCATGACCAGAGAGGTAATGAGTAGCATCAAGGATCTAAACATACACTTCCACCAAGTAATCCAACTAGCATCAACTACAAAGACTAATCAACACTACTAGCAACCTTACAAGTAACAATCGGAGTCGCGAGACGGAGATTGGTTACAAGTCATGAACTAGGGTTTGGAGATGAGATGGTGCTGATGAAGATGTTGATGGTGAAGAGTCCCCTCCGATGAGAGGAGTGTTGGTGATGACGATGGCGACGATTTCCCGCTCCGGGAGGGAAGTTTCCCCGGCAGGATCGTCCTGCCGGAGCTCTAGATTGGTTCTGCTCAAGTTCCGCCTTGTGGCGGCGGCGAATCCATGAAAAAGCTCCTCCTTGATTTTTTTTCTAGACGAAACCCTTCATATAGCAGAAGAGGGGGGCTAGTGGGCCAGCAGGCTGCCCACAAGCCCCCTTGGCGTGGCCAGAGGGGTGGCCGCGCCAAGCAGGCTTGTGGCCACCTGTTGGCGCCCCTCTAGTGCTTCTTCGGCCCAGTATTTTTTATAAATCCAGAAAAAATCCTCGTTGGTTTTTATAGCGTTTGGAGTTGCGCATAATAGCTATCTCACCTTTGCTCCTCTTTTAAGCCAGAATTCCTGCTGCCGACATTCTCCCTCTTCATGTAAACCTTGCAAAATAAGAGAGAAAAGGCATAAGTATTGTACCGTGAAGTGAAATAACATCCGAAGAAGCGATAAATATCAACATGAAAACATGATGCAAAATGGACGTATCAGTACCCCTACAGGGTTTAATATATCTGAGAGTCGTTCTTGCGGTTATGTGGCAAATTGGAAATTGGTTAACACCTGGTTATAGAAAACTTGAAGTAAAGTCAGTGAAGATACACCAACCATGTGCGTAACTATGATCGTCTCTTTTTAAGGGAGTTCGGGAAGAGAACACGCTCGCGCTATGCTTGACCGTTATTAGGTGTTGAGGGTCACTACTTGATCATGTTAAATTCACGTCAGTTACATGTAGATTCTCATCTTATTCTTGTACTCGTATGTTACTCACCCAAATAAATCCATATTTCTGGTGCAACCTTAACACTTAATCATGCCTAACCTAATAACTTGATTAGATTCGATATCTTGGGCAATGTGATTGCTGAGTCCCCGTGGCTCACATAATACTACAACATAATAGGTCCTGGTAAAGTAGAGGTTTATGCAAGTGATGCTTCCCACCTCAAGTGGGAGTATGACGAGGATCGCGGGCGTATGTACGTCACTTATCCACATGAGTAGAGGGATCTTTTGTCGTCTTCCTGGGCATAGCGAGATAGATGTCATTTGCTTTTATCATTTGATTTTGTTTGTAGTCGGACCCTACTATTATGGATATTTGAATGCATGATTGTATGGATTATTTAATTTAGCATGTGGCAGTGTAAGCCAACTCATATACTCATCTTCTCGCTTACATGTATTGCAGTGATGTCTATACTTGCGAAACGACGAGATGCCCTTCTATCCGTGTCAAGGCTTCCGCTCGAATAAAGTTAGTACCGCATCTTGGGCGTTACCCCTCCCCAAAGCAATTCCTGGAGCTCCATAGGCATCTAATCCACCATGCAGAAAGGTCGAAGGCATGATCATCTGGGAGAAGGTTGGATAAGACACGCGCCACCGCACAGTTCATGAGCTCACGGGCCCTCTCTCGATGGTGTCCTCTAGCTTGGAGACTCCTGACACAAGCACCTCCACCACCTTGGTGAAGAAGTCAAAGGAGACGCCGTCGTACTCTACACAAGGCAGCGCCAGGACATCCTTGATGAAGCGGCCGAGCACTCCGCTGGCACGTGTGGCTAGACCCAGGAAAAGCGTTGCACGCCGCGCCTACATCGGTCTACGCCTGCATAGCATCGTCCTTGGCCTTATGGACGGGGCGAAAATAGTTTGGCCAAACTATTACAATAGATCAGAGAGAATTATGAAGCTATCTGCCATGTATTGAAAAAGTTTGACCAACTAGATTGATACTACTTCAGTGAGAGAGGAGCATTGTAGTATGTTAAAACTGGCAAATTTCTATATCCAAGTGAAAGAGCTCTCTTGCAAGTCCTCAACTGGCATGGTACTCTCAGAAGTGCGCTTCCCATCATCCTTACTACAGGTCTTCCCGGAGGTCTTGCTAGTCTTCTTGTCCTTCTTCCGATCGGGAGGCTTATCAGTAGGGGCACTTGCCCTGCCGGTAGGTGCTGTCACTGCCTCCCGGTGGAGCTTGTCAATGCAAATTGACTATGCATTTGTAGTCAGAGTGGATGGTGACGACACTGATCGTTCCTGGGAGGTTCAAGGTCTTGTAGGCATAATGCACACCGCCATCAATTTCGCTAGTGTCGGGCGACCAAGTATTCTGTTGTAGGGCGGCAGTATCTTGACGACATAAAAGATGATCTTTTGTGTCCTAAAGTTAAGGTCACCCCAAAATGTTACCGGCAAGGTATTCTGTCCTTGGGTTGGCTTCTTGTTGGATTGATCGCTTCACGCGTCCATGTTTACTTGAGACCTGTGTGAGGGATTTGCAACCTCTGGATCACCTCAGGTGAGTTCAAGTTCAACTCATCCCCCATTGTCAATGACTATCTTTGTCACCTTGAGGTTGAGTATGTTTAGTGAAACCAACAACAGGAAACACCTAAACACAGTTACCCTATCGGGGTGATTCTTGGCATAAAAAATGATCGGTGTTTGGGACCACTTAAGCAGCTTATGTGCCTCCATTGCTTGTTCCACTGTGTTGATCTCATAGGTCCATTGCTTGAGATACACATCCATTTCCCGTTCCACTCTGTTGATCTCATAGGCCCATTGCTTTAGCTACCGGTGTGTAACACTCCATGTGTAATGCCTCATGTTTGTAACCAAGTCCATGTGGTCGTCGATGAATGCAATGACATGTTTTGATTTCATGTTTGATATAATTTTCATGATGCATCATTCCATCATATCATAATTTGCTTTGTTATGTGTGTGTGTGTGTGTTTGTGTGTGTGCCTTCCCCTCTTTTTCAATCTTGCCGCCATAAAGTTCCCAGTTTGGTTCACCTTGTTCCAAACTCCAAGGAAAAACTTCCATATCTCTTCTAGTTCAAATGTTATGAAAATTTTGATTCCTTACTGCTCCAAATCCTTTTTAAAGATGATGTTAATTCGTCTGATATTCTATGTGATACTTTAAAGTTATTCTTAGCCATGTCTGAGCACCACTGATTTCAAATCTATATTCTAAACAAATTTTAAATATCCCTCAAGTCATTTTATTTTGTCTTCTAAATTTCCAAACCAATTTTATAAAACTGGATTATTTTCCAGCATTCCATAGATATTTTGATCTCAGTTAACAACCTCTCCAATTACTTAGTGTTTTTTTGCCCTCTCTCTCTCTTTAATTTTTTTTGAAAAAATGGGTAAAAAAATGGGAAAGGAGACAAGAGGGAGAGAGAGTCCTCTCGGCCAAAGCCCACCGGGGCTTTTCCTAGAAGTACCACCTCACATCTCCCAATGGTCCCACCTCACGTGTGTACCAGTGTTGACAAACACATCGGGCCCCTTGTTAGTGATCAATCCTCTATACTTTTTCCTCCCCATGCAAGCACACCGGGTCGGGAGGCAGGAGCCACTCCATTGCTCCCGCTTGGTCAACATCGTCATAAGGAACCGGGAGCACCGTTGTCATGGATAGTGATCTCTTCCACCCACTCATGCGCCTCTCCAAGCACCTCCCATGTCCTAACAGATCCTCGGTGAGCAGTAGATCACTTCATTCCACCCTATTTCAAATTTGTAGCCATAGTCCTTGTTTGGGTCGTACCCTTCACTAGCGGAAAACTGAACTTTTGTCCAGAGATTTAGTCCCGGTCAGGTTTGGGCCCGGGTCTAATGTGAGCATTAGTCCCGGTTCCAAGTGCTAGGAGCGAATGGGGGCACGACCATCTTTAGTCCCATTTGTAATGGGACCTTTAGTCCCGCTTGGTGATACCAACCGAGACTAAAGGGGTTGCGGAAGGTTGGGGGCCCTGCGAGCCTGTTTAGTCTCGTTTGTGTTGTAAATATGCCCTAGAGGCAATAATAAGTCAGTTATTATTATATTTCCTTGTTCATGATAGTCTTTTATTATCCATGCTATAGTTGTATTGATTGGAAACTCAAATACATGTGTGGGTACATAGACCACACACTGTCCCTAGTGAGCCTCTAAAGGACTAGATCGTTGATCAAAGATGGTAAAGGTTTCCTGACCATAGACATGAGTTGCCATTTGATAACGGGACCAAATCATTAGGAGAGTGATGTGATGGACAAGACACAAACTACAAACGTAACATGTGATCTTGTCAGTTTATTGCTACTGTTTTCTGCATGTCAAGTATCTGTTTCTATGACCATGACATCTCCAACTTCTGGGCACCGAAGGAGTGCCCTGTGTGTATCAAAAGTCACAATGTAACTGGGTGACTATAAAGGTGCTCTACAGGTATCTTCGAAGGTGTCTGTTGGGTTGGCATGAATCGATGCTGGGATTTGTCACTCCGTTCAACAGAGAGGTGTCTCTAGGGCCCACTCGGTAATACATCATCACAATGAGCTTGCAAGCAATGTGACTAACGAGTTAGTCATGGTATCTTGTATTACGGAACGAGTAAAGAGACTTGCCGGTAACGAGATTGAACTAGGTATGGAGATGCCGATGATGAATCGAGGGCAGGTAACATACCGATGGACAAAGGGAATAGTATACGGGGTTGATTGAATCCTTGACATCGTGGTTCGACAGATAGAGATCTTCGTAGAATATTTAGGAGCCAATATGGGCATCCAGGACCCGCTATTGTTTATTGGCCGGAGAGTGTCTCGGGTCATGTTTGCATAGTTCACAAACCCACAGGGTCTGTACACTTAAGGTTCAGTGACATTTCGCTATAGTTGAGTTATATATGTTAGTGCCCAAAGGTTGTTCAGAGTCCCGTATGATATCCTGGACGTCATGAGAAGCTCCGCAATGGTCCGGTGGTAAATATTTATATATGGGAAGTCATATTTAGGCTACCGGAAAAGTTAGGGTTTTTCCGGTATTGTACCGGAAAGCTTCTAGAAGGTTCCAGAAACTTACGGAGCTGTCCGTAAGTCCACCAAGCGTTCTACCACGTCCCAAGGGTTTTCATGGGCTGAGGAGAGACACTGTGGACCTATTGGTCCAAACACACAAGTCCCTCAAGGCCCATGCAGTTGGGAAAGATGGAAAGTCCACCTTTGTATGGAAGGGAAGGAAAGGGACTAGGATTCCACCTCCTCACCCCTTGGCCGCACCCGAGGGCTTGCGGGGTTGTTCCCCACACCCCTACACCTATATATAGAGGGGAGGGTGTGACCCAAGAGGACACACGAAGCCCTTGGTGCCCCTCCCTCTCCCTAGATCTTTTTCTCCTCCGTTCGCGCTTTTCGGTAGCGCTAGGCGTAGACCTACGGGGATAGCAACACTACCGTCACCGGCGCGCCGTCGCACTATCGGAGAAATCGTCAAGATCTCCGCCTCGCTTGCTGGACCAAGGAGGTGGAGAACAACATCGAGCTGCACGTGTGCTAAACACGGAGGTGCCATCCGTTCAACACTAGATCGGGACGGATTGTGATGGGATCGTGGTACAGATTCCAATTCGGATCGCAAAGACATTCGACTACATCGACCGCGTTATATAGACTTCTTCTTAGTGATCTACAAGGGTTCGTAGATGCACTCCCCCTCTCGTAGATTTTAGTCTCCATAGATTGATCTTGGTGTGTGTAGGAATTTTTTTGTTTCCCATGCATGTTCCCCAACAGGTTGGTATCACCAACCGGGACTAAAGATATATCTTTAGTCCCAGTTGGTGATACCAACCATGACTAAAGTCTTCCCTATATAAAGCTTTGCTTCTTGCATCCCGAGTCCAAGATTTCTCTCCCCTATGTTTTCCTCCCCAAGATCGAGTTAATCCTTCATTTTTGCCAAGATTTGTCAAGATTGAAGACACCCCATCTATCCAAATTTTCTAAAAGGTTAACAAGTACATCTTTACATTTCACATTGATAGTTTTGCTCGTTTCTTGCTCTATACGCATAGATATTTGTGTGTTCCATTTTATTTATATGTAATTTGAGCTCCAATTAACTTAGTTTGCATAAGTGTAGGTATGGTTAACTTAGTGCATTACCGTCCCTGTCCTCACAGTCGTCGATTGCCCCATCGTCCCTTCGTTGGCACCACCTTGGTGAGCCTCTTGTTCTTATCCTTTTTGTAAAAAAATCTAATTTTTATGATTTAGATAGTTACTTGTATAACTTTATTACTTTTATGATTTTATTTATATACATAGTGCAATGGTTTTGATATTTGTCCTCGTCGCCCTATTCTGGTTTATGATTCGAGTGTGGTATATCATCTTATATAACTATTAGTTTGATTTTGTATTTATGACAATTATGCCCATCAAGTTGATATAGATATTTTTATCTAGGACGTATGTGAACCAAAAATTGCAACTGAACCTCTTTTCGAGAAATTAAATATAGTTGAAAACTAAAACGACTATTTGGAAAAAAATTTGAAAACAATTCAAGAAAAGAGGATGAAATTGGAGTTGTATGTTGCCGATGTGGTTGATGATCACAACATCAAGATGGATCTGAAGCGTTTGAAGATTGGAAAGACCAGAAAATATGCCATTAATAAAGAGCCTTATTATCATTATGGTGTTGGATCAATTATTACCTTAGTTGCGATTTTGATCACATTTGTTGTTGTGTTTAAGTGCTTTCGACAGTTGTATGTTGTTTTATGAGAAATTAGATGTATGAACTTTATGTATATATTTTTGAAGTAATAACATTTGGTCACTACTCAATATTGCTTTTGATGTGATGAACTTGTATTAATTTGGTCACTTCAATGTTGTGTAATGAAGATGAGCCGACAATGGATGTACGAGGAACGACACTCTCCCGAGTTTATTAATGGCCTGCATAATGTTATACGTCTAGCTGAGGCAAACAAGAGGAATGGTCTTATGTGTTGTAAATTTTGTGTCTCTAAGAATAATAAGGATTACTCTACCACAAAAATCCTTCACGTCCACCTACTTCAGTCCGGTTTCATGTCCGGTTATGATGGAAGACAATGAAGAAGAAGATTATGATGAATACTATCCTATGTTACGTGAATACAATGATGATGAATACTATCCTATGTTACGTTAATACGATGATACTGCAACAGGGGAAGTTGGAGATCAAACAACACCACATGATCCCATTGATGATCTTGGTCGGGCCATTGTTGATGCACATAGAAACTCCAAAATTCAAAAGGAGAGTTTGAATTTGGAGCGCATGTTAGAGGATCACAAAAAATTGTTGTACCCAAATTGCGAAGATGACAAGAAAAAGTAGGGTACTACATTGGAATTACTACAACAGAAGCGAGAGAATGGTGTATCAGATAAGGGATTTGAAAAGTTGCTAAAAATGATAAAGAAGATGGTTCAAAATGATAACGAATTGCCCGCTAGTACGTATAAAGAAAAGAAGGTTGTTTGCCCAGTAGGATTAGATGTGTAGAAGATACATGCATGTCCTAATGCCTACATCCTATACTACTGTCGGGAGTACGAGAATTTGAATGCATGCCCGGTATGCGGTGCATTGCGCTATAAGATAAGCCGTGATGTCCCTGGTGATATTGAGGGTGAGAGCCCCAGGAAGAGGGTTCTTTCCAAGGTCATGTGTTACTCTTATATAATACCACGGTTTAAATGTTTGTTCCAAACCAAAGAGCATGTCAACTTGTTTCGCTGGCACAAAGAAGACTATAAGAAAGACATGTTTTTTAGAGTACCCGCTCATGAGATGTAGTGGATAAAAATCGAGAGAGAGTTAACAGACTTTGAAGTTGACGCAAGGAACTTATAGGTTTCTCTAATTAGAGATGGCATGAATCCTTTTGGGGAGCATAGCAGCGGTTGTGCATGAAACAAAAGTTTATTATGATGATAGTGCTCATCCAAAGCCCTAAGCAACCCGACAACGACATTGATGTGTACCTAAGGCCATTAGTTGAAGAAATTTTATAGTTGTGGGATAAAAAAGGTGTAGGTGTGTGGGATGAGCTCAAACATGAGGAATTTGACCTATGAGCAATTTTGTTTGTAACTTCAATGATTAGCCTGCTCTTAGTATCCTTTCAGGAGAAAAAAGCAAGGGATACAATGCATGCACACACTATTTAGATGAGACTCAAAGTATGTATTTGGATAAATGTAAGAAGAATGTGTACTCGGGACATTGTCGATTTCTTCCAATCACACATCTCTTAAGAAAGAAAGGCATGCATTTCGAAGGTAAGGCAGATAACTGGAAGAAGCCTAGCCACCATACTGGTGATGATATGTTTGATATGATCAAGTATTTAAAAGTAATCTTTGGAAAGGTTCCTGGCAGACAATCTATTTCGATTGACGTTAATGGACATGCACCCATGTGGAAGATGAAATCTATATTGGTGGAACTACCCTATTATAAAATCCTAGATGTCCGCAATGCAATCGATGTGATGCATGTGATGAAGAATCTTTGAGTGAACCTACTAGGCTTCTTGGTTATCTATGGGAATACAAAAGATACACCGGAGGCACGGGAGGACTAGCATGGTAGGACCAACATTAAAAAAGAGCTCCTTATCTTCTTTGTCAGTTTAAGTTGGTGTTCCCACCATCCTTCTTCAATATTATGACGCACGTCCAAGTTCACCTTGTTGAAGAGATTACCATTCTTGGGCCTGTATTTCTACACAATACGTTCCCCTTTGTGAGGTTCATGGAAGTCTTAAATAAATATGTTCATACTCGTGCAAGGCCAGAAGGAAGCATCTCCAAGGGCTATGGAACAAAGGAGGTTATTGAGTTTTGTGTTGACTTTATTCGTGACTTTAAGCCGATTTGTGTTCCTAAATCACGGCATGAGGGAGACTGACTGGAAAATGCATGTTGGGAAAGAAATCAGTAATATGTATGGAATGACATTCGGTCACTCAAGAACACTACACAATTCTACAAAATTCCACCTTGTTGGCTCCGTATATCGTTGAACACATGGATATTGTACGCTCCAAGAACCCAGAGCAGTCTGGCTCCTGAATTATACGAACACAGATGGCAACTATAGGAGGTTGGTTGCAAACACATCTCATGAATAGTATCATTGTTGAATATGAGTTGTACGTGTTGGCCAAGTCACCATCTTCGACTATATTAACTTACCAAGGATACGAGATAAATGGGAATACATTTTACCCGATGGCCCAAGATAAAAAGAGCACCAACCAAAACGGTGGTGTCCTCTTTGATTCAACATACGACAATGGGAAAAGGACACATATTATGGTGACATAGAGGAGATATGGAAACTTGACTATGGAAGTTCTTTTAAGGTCCCTTTGTTTCAGTGCAAGTGGGTAAATCTCATAGGTGGCGAGGTAAAGGTAGACCCGATGTACGGAATTAAAACAGTGCATCTCAATAATCTTGGGTACACAAACAAATAATTCATCATAGGCAATGATGTTTCTCAGGTTTTCTATGTGAAGCATATGTGTACTAAACCAAGAAAAGGAAAAGATAAGGAAGCGAATACATCATACGATGAGCCAAAGCGCCACATAGTTCTTTCAGGGGAAATAAACATCATGGGAGTGGAGGACAAGACAAACATGTCAGAAGATTATAATAAGTTGGATGAAATTCTCCCTCCAAAGTGAACACTGACCCAAGCATCACGTTAAATGATGAAGATTTTCCATGCTTAGGCACAATCATAAGAAAGGGACATATGCAAAGAAAAAGTCTTATACCCCAAGATCCCACTCTGGGATGTGATCGGCTTCACTGTCATCAGTTTCTCTCTAGTGAGTTTTCGGACATATAGCTGGAAAGTCCCAATTCGGACAAACCGGAGGGAATCATTGTAAGAGTTAAGGTATACTCGTCTTTTGGGTCTTCCTAGGTTTTACTGTAATGCCCAAGATGCGATCCTATCCTCAATTTGGCACGAGGGCCTCGTCAGGGATAGAAGCACATCTCGTTGTGTCGCAAGAATGGATATCTTTACAAGTACATGTACTGAAAAGAAAAGATATATAGAATTGGCTTACACTCGCCACAAGCTACATCAGAGTCACATCAGTACAATACATAAATATCACGAAGATGAGCAGGGTCTGTCTACGAACGAAAACAAACGAGAAAAGAAGAACGACGTCCATCCTTGCTATCCCAGGCTGCCGGCCTGGAACCCATCGTAGATCGATGAAGAAGAAGAAGAAGAGGCATCTCCAAATGAACAATCAATGCGCTCGCGTCAAGTAACCTTTACCTGTTCCTGAAACTGGTGTTGTAGTAATCCGTGAGCAACAGGGGACTCAGCAATCTCATTTCCGAAGGTATCAAGACTAGCAAAGCTTAATAGGTGAGGTATGGTTAAGTGGTGAGGTTGCAGCAAGCGACTAAGCATAATATGAGGTGGCTAACTTACGAGTACAAGAATGAAGAGGGGGATGATCTATGCATAACGGACATGATCTACTGATGATCAAATGAATGATCCTGAACACCTACTTACGTCAGACATAACCCTACCGTGTCCTCGATCGGAGACGGAACTCACGAAAGAAACAGTCATGGTTACGCACTCAGTTGGCATATTTGAATTAAGTTAACTTCAAGTTGTCTAGAACTAGTGTTAAACAAAGTTTCCACATTGGCACATAATCGGGGCATGGCTTTCCGAAAGATTTAACCCTCCAGGGGTGCTCCAACTAATCCATCACAAATTACCACAAGCCGAATAGAAATCCTCGATCACGAAACTCGCGATCTCGCCGGACTCCTTAGTGGAAAACCTCAACTCTGAGATTACCTAAAGCATCACCGGAATCTCGATGCACAAGACATTCGTCAAAGGTAAAACTAATCCAGCAATGCCGCCCGGCGTGTCGACGATCCTGATAGGAGCCGCGTATCTCGTTCTCAGGACACGACGGATGAGCGATGGTTACCACGCAAGACGCCGAGTTGACCCGGGTAGCTTTAGTAAGCTGCTCTGTTTTGGACCAGCACCATCAGCACTGGCCCTCCCTGTATTATGCAAAATTACTCCACGGGTTCATGACGCCCTATGCTTTCAGTATTATCAAAATTATTATGTTGGGAAAATGTAGTACCAATGTTGGGCCTTGGCAGACCAGCTTTAATCTAAAACGAATTATCAAGAGGGTCCCCATAACAACCTCGATTGTGTTAGGAGCGCTCAAATATGGAACATAACACCGGTAGCCAAAACTAAGGGGGCAAAGGTGGAACAAAACACCAGGCTAGAAAGGCCGAGCCTTCCACCTTTTACCAAGTATATAGGTGCATTGAATTAAGTTGCATTTAATATGGTGATATGACAAGGAACCCATGTTATCACATGGCCGCAACTACACCTGCAACTAGCAACGCTAACACATGGTTAAGCAAGCGGTAACATAGCCAATCAGATGGAAGGTTTTCATGGCAATGTTGGGAGGCTAATATTTAATAGGTGGTAGGCAACGATACATAATCGATAGAAGCGGTAATACTAGCATGACAATGATAGTAATGGTATCTGGGGAAATGGTCATCTTGCGTGAGATCCCGCATGGAAGAAGAATGACTCCGTGAAGCAGACGAACCGATGTAGTCGAATGGGTCCTCACTTTCCGACACGCTTGCGGAACTCTATCGAGGCGAAGGAAACCGGAAACAAACATCAACACAGATACTCACCACGGCACATGCACGACAAGATGCAATCCACATATGATGCATGATCAGCTGAATATATGCAAGACATGGCATGGCAACTCACAACAATCAAACGCAACACATTAAGTGAAGTTCAATATGCAATGAGTTGCATATTGACGAAACTCCATATTTAATTATTTAGTTCTATCCTGATTAGATACACGACAATATTAAATGTGGTTACACATGGCAAGAGGTGAAGCGTAATTGAACTACCTATCTAGGCATTTTAAATGAGGTCGGAAATGACATATAGCACCTCCGAGACGACCTCACATCTTAATTTACAATTCTGTCCAGATCTGAACTACCATGTTTAAATGTTTGTTAAACAACAAAACAAATTGGTTCACGTGATTCTGCGCGTTGTTACAAGCAATTTACACATAGAGAAGATCTCCGAAGGAGCTACGGTTTAAAAGATACGAGCAACGCAAGATATGATGGCATGAATGCAATATGTGTGCAACGACAGTCACGAGCATTTCAAAACGCACAACCAGCAAGATAATATGAAACTACACGAGATTCTAAGAAAGTTTAATATAGGACACGATCAAAACGGAGCAACAGTTCAACAAGTACGAGCAAAACAAGATATCACTACAATCTGCCAAAATCAGCCACATAGCATTTTCTACACCACACAACTACGAGCTACACAATTCCAATATACTCAACCAAGGCATGAGGAAATATAGGGCAAGAAGCACTACAACATCCAACTAAAAACACCTATCATGGAAGCATGGAACACTAGGAAAACAACTCACAAAATGGCTTCTCACACACAGTTTCAGACTTAGTGAAAATAACAGTTTATGAAACTGCAGTTTTCGATTTGAAGGCATATTGACAGCAGCAAAATCATAAGCTATAGGAATCCAAATGTCATGAAAATTCAAAGCATGCTAGAGAATCCCAAAGTCTACAACTAACTCCATTGCACCAACCTCAAAAGAGCTACAGAACACCAGATAAAATCAAGACAATACAACAACAAAATATAACAGATTTCAGACTTAGAAATATTTCAGCATCTCTAAAACAACACTATTTCCTAGCAAGTAAAGAACAAACAAACCACACCTAAACATGGATTTCTATTGCAACAAAAACTACCAGGGGCTAGACTAAACATCCAAGAGCAACTCTCTAGTTGACAACTTAATCATAACAAGCAAGGAATAAAACCCACAAAATAAACAAAAGGGCATCATGGCAAAATATCACGCGCACTAACTTGCTATAAAGCTAAAACTAAATACACAGTTAAATTCTATGGATTTTTCTACCCCGAAAACATATATAACATGGGGTTGCAAAATAAAAACAACGCCTCACGTATATGCGACATAATGTCCTAAACACGGTATATCAAACTAGATACAGAATCCTACATGCAAAAATACCAATGACTACTCTAAAATACATGGCAAAAGGGTTCCTAAAACATGAGCATTTTATCTACGGGGTTTGAGCAATCCGGACACGCACGAAAATTAATGCGGGACAACTAACATAATAGAACAACACGCAAAACTAGGCATTTGGCGGTTCAAACTACTTCAAACATTTATGCAAGTTGCAAATTAGTAATCTACGTGAAATTCTACACGAGATCCATATACAACTTGCTCCGATCCGACATACGGATTAAAAACTACGGTCGTTTGGATATTCGTTAATTTTCTCAAATTAAATTAATTCCGAAACCCTAAATTAACTAATCGGGCCAACTGGGGCGCAACTTAGCAAATCACGCCATGGGAAGGGAGTAGAGCAGCGGGGTCCTAACCTTGGTGGGCTCGGCCCATGAAGGGGGAGGCGGAGATGCGGGCCGAAAGGGCCTCGGGGTCAGCTGGGCCGGGGAGACCGACTAGGCCGGCGTCGGCCTGTTGGAGTTGGGCCAGCTCGGGCAGTGCGGCCCAAGAGCGGTCACGGGGTGCTGCCCTCGTTTCTCCCGAGATCGAGCACGAGGCCATGGCAGCTGGCCGGCGGGAGGTCGCAGGGTGGCGGGGCGCGACACAGCGAGGAGGGCCTGGCGCGGGGAGGCGGCTCCAGATGCGTGGCTAGCACCGGCTTGGGAGGCCTGGGGAGGGCCTCGGATCTGGGAGGTGCGCTCCGGGAGCCATGGCCAGCACGGACTAAAGCGGGGCGAGCCGCCTGATGCTGCGGTGGCAGGCCCCGGCAGGCTGCGGGGTCGCCGGCGGCGTTGAGGCAGGTGGCGCGGGCGCGGAGCTGCGGAACCGGGGCGGCGGTGAGGGCTCCCGACGGCGAAGGTGGCTCGGGAGGAGGAGGCCACAGGGAGCTCGGAGGCGCACGCGAGCGGCGACGCGGATCCGGGCCCAGCGGGCCTCGAATTGGCTCGGGCGGGCCAGCGACGGCTGGAGGCTGGTGGGAGCAGAGAGAGAGGTAGGAGGCTAGGGTTAGGGGAGCAGATCCCGATGGGGATTAGGGTTTGCTGTCTAAGATGCACGGGGGTCTATTTATAGACCATGGGTGGGCTAGGTTTAGCAGAATTTCGCCCCAGTTTCAACCGCGTGGTTGGAATCGAACAATTCGGGTGTGAGTAGGTTAGTCGGGGAAGAGAGGGAAACTGTGCGGCGCGACAACACGATTTTAAAACACCGATAAAACGTCCGACGATAGACCGAATACGGTGACGTTACGGTCGACCGTTCGGGTAGCAGACGGAGTCCGATTGCGACGAAACTTGACAGGCGGCCTAGCTAGAACTAATTATGACCGCACGCCAAGTTCCAACCCAATCAGAGAAAGTCTTATACACACATTTAAAAACTGGGTTTTGACGATGTCACGGGCGTGTGCTTGTGTGGTCGGGCTCAGAACGGACAACGATGAGAACCGGCAATTACCAATGGATGCAAGTTGAAAACTGGCGGCAACGGGGATGCCGATAAAATGCAGATGATTCGCATGATGCGATGATGATGCGACAAATAAAATAATCACACGACAGAAACGGAATAGAAGGGGAATCTTCTGGAACGTCGGTCTCGGGCTGTCACATTTACCCTCATACAATCAAGCAAAAAAGTTTCAGTTTGCTACCCCTTTGTGACGTCGGAATGTTTGTCCTTTGAAACATGATTTTTGAATAATTATTTATTAAGTTATGAAGATTTCAAAATTAGGAATTTTTCGTGTCCTTTTAGTATTTTAGTTACACACATGACTTAATCAATGCAATTTTTGTATTTATTTATTAACTGTGAAATTAATTAGTTACACATTTTATAAGAATTAATTTCAATCTATAAAATTGAATCTGTAAAATAATTCTTAAAAATGAAAATTAAAACCCCTTATGTTGACTAAGAGAAACATAATATAATTTGGGAAAATAATAACAACAACAAAAAATTGAAATAATTAAATAAAAGGAAAGAGGCATAAAACTGAAACAGCTAAACAGTAGGAAAAAGAATCACTCAAAAATCTATTTTTAAACTAAGTTATTCACGAACAAGTGATTCACACAAATTTCAAAGAGTTGAAATATAAACTATTCAAATTACACACACTAATATAAAGTTTATCATTTTTGTGACCTAGAGCAAAAAGATTCACTCAAAAGCTCTAATGATTCCAAAAGTTACCCCAAATCTTAAAAAAATGTTCTGTTTAGAAAAAATATTAAGAAAACTAACAAAAAATAAAAAGAACCCTCTGTGAGGAGATCCCCGGCGATCGCCACCGAGGACTCCACGATAATCGTCGGAGTAGTCCCCGAGACATACGATTTTTTCATAGGAATTTCTTCTCGCATAGTTTATTAAATATGAGTAGCATAATAAAATGGAAATTCTTGCAAAGGAATTTGTTCTCGACGATGACGCCTGGACCGCATCCTCGTCGTAGACTCCGGAGAGAAAACAAGTTTGAGAGGTCCCATATCCGGGATTCGACTCTGTCGGGCTAGCACTAAGAGGTGCGACCTTCTGGGGCTCGCATATTGGCAAGAAACTGAGGTCTCTTCATAGACCCGAAGTTCCTTTGATGGCGGTCGCGTGGTCCACTATCGGCGCAGATGGAGCCGACCCCCGAGGAAGTGATACATTGCTGCGTCTTGAGCTTGCGTTGGTTTTTCCCGTGAAGAGGAAAGGGTGATGCAGCACATGAGCAGTAAGTATTTCCCTCAGTTTGAGAACCAAGGAATCAATCGAGTAGGAGAATCGCGCCAAGTCTAGAGTACCCGCGCAAACACAAAAGAGCTTGCAACCAACGCTATAAAGGGGTTGTCAATCCCTTCAAGATTGAAGGCGGAAAGTGCAACGAAGTAAAAGTGTAAGGCTGAAAATATGGTGTGAAGTAGACCCGGGGGCCATAGTGTTCACTGGAGGCTTCTCTCAAAATAGCAAATAATACGGTGGGTGAACAAATTACTGTCGAGCAATTGATAGAACCGCGCAAAGTCATGACGATATCTAATGCAATGATCATACATATAGGCATCACGGCCGAGACAAGTAGACCGATACTTTCTCCATCTACTACTATTACTCCACACATCGACCGCTATCCAGCATGCATCTAGTGATTGAGTTCATGAAGAACCGAGTAACGCCTTAAGCAAGATGACATGATGTAGAGGGATAAACTCAAACCAACGATGAAAACCCCATTTTTTACCCTTGATGGCAACCACATGATGCGTGCCTCTCTGCCCCTTCTGTCACTGAGAGAGGTCACCGCACCGTATGAACCCAAAACCAAGCACTTCTCCCATTGCAAGAATCATAGATCAAGTTGGCCAAACAAAACCCACAACTCGAAGAGAATTACAAGGATATGAAATCATGCATATAAGAGATCAGAAGAAACTCAAATAAGATTCGTAGATAATCTGATCATAAATCCACAATTCATCGGATCTCCACAAACACACCACAAACAAGATTACATCGGATAGATCTCCATGAAGATGGTGGAGAACTTTGTATGGAAGATCCAAGAGAGAGAAGAAGCCATCTAGCTACTAGCTATGGACCCGAAGGTCTATCGTGAACTACTCATGCATCATTGGAGAGGTTATGGTGTTGATGAAGAAGCCCTCCGTATCCGAATCCACCCTCCGGCAGGGCACCATAACGTGCCCCAGATGGGATCTTGCGGAGACAGAAGCTTACGGCGGCGAAAAAGTATTTTCGTGGATCTCTCTCGCAGTTTAGGAATTTTTCTGAATTTATAGGCGGAAGAGGTAGGGCAGACGAGCCACAGGGGGCCCACAAGCCTCCTAGGCGCGGGCCCCCTTGGCCGCGCCTAGGGGGCATGTGGGGTCCCCTGGTGGCCCCTGCCTTGGTTCTCAAGTCTCGTGCGTATCTTCTGTTCCGGAAAAAAAATCTTTTCAGAAGCTTTATTCTGTTTGGACACCATTTAAAATCCTCCTCTAAAATGGGTCAAAAACACGAAAAAAAACAGGAACTGGCACTTGGCACTGAGTTAATAAGTTAGTCCCAAAAAAGATATAAAAGGCATACAAAACATCCAAAGTTTGACAAGATAATAGCATGGAACCATCAAAAATTATAGATACGTTGGAGACGTATCAAGCATCCCCAAGCTTAACTCCTCGTCCTCGAGTAGGGAAGTGATAAAGACTGAATTTTTGATGTGGAAAGCTACCTAACATACTTGTCCTTTGTAACTTCTTTCATGTGACATGAATGTTCAGATCCATAAGATTCAAAACAATAGTTTTCTATTGACATGAAAACAATAATACTTCAAGCAAACTAGCAAGGTAATCATGAACTTTCGAAATAACAAGGCTAAAGAAAGTTATCCCAACAAAATCAGATAGTCTGGCTATGCTCCATCATCCTCACACAACTAATTTAAATCATACACAACCCCAGTATTGGCCAAGTAATTGTTTTCGCACTCTTACTTTCTCAAACCTTTTTCAACTCTCATGCAATACATGAGCGTGAGCCATGGATATGGCACTATAGGTGGAATAGAGTGTGGTGGTGGTTGTGAGACAAAAAGGAGGAGATGGTCACATTGAGTTGGCGTATAAAAGGGCTATGGAGATGCCCATTAATAGATATCAATGTGAATGATTAGGGATTGCCATACAAAGGATGCACTAGAGCAATAAGTATGTGAAAGCTCAATAGGAGAACTAGTGGGTGTGCATCCAACTTGCTTGCTCACGAAGACCTAGGGAAATTTGAGGAAGCCCATCATTGGAATATACAAACCAAGTTATAAAATAAAGATTCCCACTAGTATATGGTGGTGAAAAAACAAGAGGCTCTCAATCATGAAGAACATGGTGCTATTATGAAGCACAAGTGTGGAAAAAGATAGTAGCATTGTCCCTTCTCTCTTTTTCTCTTTTTTATTTGGGCTCTTGGGCCTCTTTTTCTATTTTTTTTATTGTGGGCAACTTTGGCCTCTTTTTTTATTTCATCACATGGGCAATGCTCTAATAATAATGATCATCACACTTTTATTTACTCACAGCTCAAAGCTTAGAACGATGATGACTCTATAGGAAATGCCTCCGGCAGTGTACCGGGATGTGCAACGATCTAGATTAGCGTATGACGTTGAAACATCTCGCTAGCTATCTTACGATCATGCAATGGCAATATGAGAGTGATGACACAAGTCATGAGATGGAACGGTGGGAGTTGCATGGCAATATATCTCGGAATGGCTATGAAAATGCCATAGTAGGTAGGTATTGTGGCTGCTTTGAGGAAGGCATATGGTGGGTTTGTGCACCGGCAAAAATTGCGCGCTACTAGAGAGGCTAGCAATGGTGGAAGGTGAAAGTGCATATATACTATTGACTCACATTAGTCATGAAGAACTCACATACTTATTCCGAATGTTTTTATTAGTAATCAAAACAAAGTGCTAAACGCATACTCCTAAGGGAAGGGTTGGTAGGTGTTAACCATCACGCGATCCCGACCGCAACACAAAGGATGACAATCAATAGATCAATTATGCTACGACTTCCTAAAATAGCGGTTCACCATATGTGCATGTTACGGGAATCACTAACTTCAACACAAGTATTTCTAGATTCACAACACCGTACTAACATAACTCTTAATATTACCAAATCCACGTCTCAAAACTAATTGATAGGAATCAAAACTTCTCTTTATACTCAATGCACATGAATATGGAGGTTTATTGTATCCTCTTTGGGTACCTATCACCTTTGGGACTACTTTCATAGCACAAGCCAACTACCAAGTTACACACCGCCGTACTCTAAAAGATCTGAGTGAAGGAGATAGAACAAAATTATCTAGCTCAAAAGATATAAGTGAAGCACGATGAGCATTCTAGCAAATTCACGACGAGTGCATGTCTCTCTCAAAAGTTGTGCAACAAGGATGATTGTGACACAAAAAAAATAAAAGACTCATACGATACAAGATGCTCCAAGCAAAACACATATCATGTGGTGAATAAAAATATAGCTCCAAGTAATGTTACCGATGGATTGAAGACGAAAGAGGGGATGCCTTCCCGGGGAATCCCCAAGCTTAAGCTTTTTGGTGTCCTTGAATTTGGCTTGGGATTCCTTGGGCATCCCCAAGCTTGAGCTATTTCCACTCTTTATCCCTTTGTCCATGAGAACATCACCCAAAACTCGAAAACATCACAACACAAAACTTAAACAGAAACTCATGATATTATTAGGACAAGAAGACAAACTACCACCTCTTTAGGTACAGTAGCAATCTTTATTTTTATTTATATTGGTGTTAGATTACTGTATTCTGACTTTTCCATGGCTAGTACCCCCCGATACTATCCAGAGTTTCATCAAAACAATCAACCAACTAAACAAAAACAGAATCTGTCAAAAACAGACCAGTCTTCTGGTACCTCACAAATTCTAAAAAAATACGGCTTCCTGGGAAAAGGGCATATCAACCAGCAGAAAAAAGAATCAACTCAAAAGCTCTTTCTGAATAAAAATGAAAAATAATCTCGTGCGCGAAAAGTTTATGTCTTTTTCCAGCACGATCAAACAACCATCACCAAGACTAGTCATAAATGTTTTGCTTGGCTCAAACACAAAAGGAAACACAAAAGACACAATCATAACAGAAAGAAAAAGATAAATTCATTGGGTTCCTGCCAACAAGCGCTATTGTTTAACGCCCTTAGCTAGGCATAAGGCGATAGAATCACGTATCGCCGTCTTTGGTGCTCAAACCATAAGTAGCCCTCATCATGGATTCATAAGGCAATCTTATTTTCTTTCTAGGAAAATGCTCCATGCCCTTCTTTAAAGGAAATTGAAATCTAATATTCCCTTCCTTCATATCGATGATAGCACCGATAGTCCTTAGGAAAGGTCTACCAAGAATGATATGGCATGTAGGATTGCAATCAATGTCAAGCACAATGAAATCCACGTGTACATAGTTCCTATTTGCAATAATAAGAACATCATTGATCCTTCCCATCGGTTTCTTGACAGTAGAATCCACAAGATGCAAATTAAGAGAACACTCCTCAATCTCATTAAAACCCAGAACATCACATAAAGACTTTGGACTCGCGGAAACACTAGCACCCAAATCACACAAAGCATTGCATTCGTAGTTTTTGATTTTGATTTTGATAGTAGGTTCCCACTCACCAGGAAGCTTTCTAGGGATACAAACTTCCAATTCAAGTTTCTCTTCAAGATATTTTATCATAGCATCGACGATATGATCGGTAAAGGCCTTGTTTTGGCTATAAGCGTGTGTAGAGTTTAGCATGTATTGCATCAAGGAAATGCATTCAATCAAGGAGAAACTATCATAATTGAACTCCTTGAAATCCAAAGTAGTAGTTTCATTACTACTCAAGGTTTTAATATCTTCTACTCCACTTTTTATGCTTTTAGCATCAAGATAGATGGACTCCGAATCATTGGGGCGTTTTTTTTAACCAAAGTGGATTCATATCCACACCCATCATGATTATGTTTGACACAAGAAAACAAAGATTCAATGGGAGTCACATCAAGAACTTTAAGATCTTGGTGATTCTTATCACGAGAACACGCCCTTTTAAGCCATTCATGTCTAGCACGAATTTGGGCGGTTCTTTCTTTCCTCTCACTCATGGAAACACACATAGCTTTCAAAGTTTCATCCATATTGATCTTGGGAGGAGCACATCTAACTTTGGAAGCATCAATATCACTAGACATTCTATCAACGCTCCTAGCCAAATAGTCAATTTTGAGTAGTTTTTCCTCTATGGACGAATTGAAAATCTTTTGCGAGTTAATAAAATCTTTGACATTAATCTCTAGATCAGAGGGTAATCTATTGTAATTTCCATGAGTATTCTTGTAGGAGTTGCCAAAGTGATTAGAGGGGTTACTTGGAAAAGGCCTAGCAACATAGTTTCCTCTAAAAGCATTGTTGTTAACAAAATTATTCCTACCAACAAAATTAACGTCCAAGCTAGCGTTGCTACTCTCAATCAAGAAAGACAAGGGCGTGTCATTAGGATCTAAAGGAGCACTTCTACTAGCAACCAAATTCATTAACTCATCCATCTTAGCACTCAACGAGTTAATTTCTTCTATAGCGTGTACCTTCTTACTAGTAGGTGACCTTTCGGTGTGCCACTGAGAGTAGTTCGTCATGACATTGTCTAAGAGTTTTGTGGATTCTCCTAACGTGATTTCCGTGAACGTTCCACCCGAGGCGGAGTCCAAGATATTTCTAGAAGCGAAATTCATGCCAACGTAGAAGATTTGTATAATCATCCAAAGACTCAAGCCATGAGTAGGACAATTTGTAATCATCAATTTCATTCTCTCCGAAGATTGTGCAACATGTTCATGATCAAGTAGCTTAAAGTTCATGATATCATTACGTAGAGAGATAATCTTAGCCGGCGGAAAATACTTGGATATATAAGCATCTTTGCACTTGTTCCAAGAATAAATACTGTTTTTGGGCAAAGACGAAAACCAAGTTTTTGCTCGATCTCTCAACGAGAACGGAAAAAGCTTCAATTTAATCACATCATTATCCACATCTTTCTTATTTTGCATATCACAAAGCTCAATGAAGGAATTAAGATGGGATGCGGCATCTTCACAAGGAAGGCCGGAGAATTGCTCTTTCATAAAAGATTCAACAAAGCAGCATTGATTTCGTATGATTCCGCACTAGTGGCAGGAGCAATCGGAGTACTAATAAAATCATTATTATTAGTATTCCAGAAGTCACAAATTTTGGTGTTTTCAGTCATGGTGACTTCAGCAAGCAAACAAGCACACAAGCGAACAGAAAGCAAGCGTGAGAAAAGGGCGAATGAAAAAAAGGCAAACGAAAAAAGGAAAATATTTTTGTAAATTTTTGTTTTTCAGAAGTGGGGGAGAGGAAAACGAGAGGCATAAAAGTAAATGCAAGAGATGAGTTTGCGACACTTACTTGGATGAGTTCTTGACTTGATCCTCCCCGCTAACGGCGCCAGAAATTGGCACGTTGACGGGAGACTATTCTTGACTTGATCCTCCCCAGCAACGGCGCCAGAAATCCTTCTGCTGCCTCCTGATCTTGCGTTGGTGTTTCCCTTGAAGAGGAAAGGGTGATGCAGCACAAGAGCAGTAAGTATTTCCCTCAGTTTCAGAACCAAGGTATCAATCTAGTAGGAGAATCGTTCCAAGTCCAGAGTACCTACGCAAACACAAAAGAGCTTGCACCCAACGCTATAAAGGGGTTGTCAATGCCTTCAAGATTGATTGCAAAGTGAGATCTGAAGGCGGAAAGTGCAACAAAGTAAAAGTTTAAGGCTAAAAATATGGTGTGAAGTCGACCCAGGGGCCATAGTGTTCACTAGAGGCTTCTCTCAAAATAGCAAATAATACGGTGGGTGAACAAATTACTGTCGAGCAATTGATAGAACCGCGCAAACTCATGACGATATCTAAGGCAATGATCATACATATAGGCATCACGTCCGAGACAAGTAGACTGATACTTTCTGCATCTGGTACTATTACTCCACACATCGACCGCTATCCAGCATGCATCTAGAAGAGAGTAACGGCTTAAGCAAGATGACATGATGTAGAGGGATAAACTCAAACCAATGATGAAAACCCCATCTTTTTACCCTTGATGGCAACAACATGATGCGTGCCACGCTCCCCCTTCTGTCACTGGGAGAGGTCACCGCATGGTATGAACCCAAAACGAAGCACTTCTCCCATTGCAAGAATCATAGATCAAGTTGGCCAAACAAAAACCAAAACTTGAAGAGAATTACAAGGATATGAAATCATACATATAAGAGATCAGAAGAAACTCAAATAAGATTCATAGATAATCTGATCATAAATCCACAATTCATTGGATCTCAACAAACACACCGCAAAGAACATTACATCGGATAGATCTCCATGAAGATGATGGAGAACTTTGTATTGAAGATCCAAGAGAGAGAAGAAGCCATCTAGCTACTAGCTATGGACCCGAAGGTCTATGGTGAACTACTCACGCATCATCGGAGATGTCATGGTGTTGATGAAGAAGCCATGTGTATCTGAATCTCTCCTCCGGAAGGGCACCAGAACGTGCCCCAGATGGGATCTTGCGTAGACAGAAGCTTGCGGCGGCGGAAAAGTATTTTCGTGGATCTCTGTCGCAGTTTTAGATTTTTTCTTAATTTATAGGCTGAAGAGGTAGGACAGACAATCCACAGGGGGCCCACAAGCCTGCTAGGCGCGTGCCCCCTGGCCGCGCCTAGGGGGCTTGTGGGGTCCCGTGGTGGCCCCTACCTTGGTTCTCAAGTCTCGTGCGTATCTTCTGTTCCAAAAAAATATTTTCTGAAGTTTTATTCCGTTTGGACACCGTTTAAAATCCTCGTGTGAAAAGGGTCAAAAACACAGAAAAAACAGGAACTGGCACTTGGCACTGAGTTAATAAGTTAGTCCCAAAAAAGATATAAAAGGCATACTAAACATCCAAAGTTTGACAAGATAATAGCATGGAACCATCAAAAATTATAGATTGGTTGGAGACGTATCATACGTTGCCATTTCAGGAAGGAGGACAAGCACGTCCCTCACTCCATGGTTGTGTTGTACGTCACGTTCTCCAATGTGTGCTAGTTTCTTCAGGCATGTCACCAAGCTATGATGTTGCGATGGTTCCTTTTCTTTGGGTGTTCATCACCCGCTGCTCAGTAAAGCGACAACTCTTTGTGTGATCACTTTGATTGGGCCAGATATATTAGTGATATTATGTGATATTATTATTGCATTAACTTGATTATTCAAGAAGTATTAGTGATATTATGGTCACATTAACTAGATCCTTCGAGATGTATGAGTAAAATTTAATCGTCCACACCATCCCTAGCCGCTCAGATCGAACCTTGCCGACAACTCACTACTATGATTCAATTTTTTCTGATTGACTGAATTCTAAATTAAATAATAAATTGTTTTATCTTTCTTGTATATTAGTTAAGCTACGGAAGATAGAGATAGATACCATGAAGATTCTATGTTTGACATCAGACACTCCTCCCCAAACCAAGAGATCGAAGGATATGACGGCTCTCAATTTCTGAATGAATCCGGTGAGGGTCTTGAGAAAGAACCAATAAACGAAAAAAATGATGGCGAAGAAAATGTTAGATAGCTAACAAAGTCTGGCGAGGTATATATATTAAGCTTGGTGATCATTAGTTGTATTAATTGATTTGTGTATATATATTAATGAATCTTTCTTCTTTTAGCCCTCTGAATCGAGCAAGTCCTCTAGAAGGGTACGAGGTCGGGCCAAAAGGCTGGGCGATCACAAAAACTTAAACATCGATGAAGTCATAGAAGATGGCGAGCCGATTGCTCCGGATGAGAATGCTCGTAAATTTATAAATCAATGCGGAGTTATTGTTAGGGACCGAATCCTGATCACCATTTGAGATGGAATCAGCCAAATGTAGAACGAGGAGTTAGTTATGTTGATGAAAGATCGAAAGATTTGCTTTGGGATACGGTCATGTCATATTTCAACCTACCATAGGGTCTCACATATAGGAAACTTTCGAAAGTTAGGAAATGGGCTTATAAGAAGATGGCCACACAATTAGAGAGATGGAAGAAAAGATTATACAACGACTAAATCTTATCAAAAAATAAGGCTACAAAATTCACTCGAGCACTAGAGAAGATAAAAGATCATTGGGATGAATTTGTGGAGTACAAGGAATCAAATGAAGCTGTGGAAACATCAAGAAAAAATAAGATAAATGGTGAGAATAAGGAGTGTCACCATGTTCTGGGGATAGGTGGGTACAAGAGAGACCTGCCTAAGTGGGAAGGAGATCCAGCCAAGATGGTTGAAGAAGGGGTGATTCCACCTACAACAAATTGGAGCATGAGGTCCTAGACTTTGTTTTATGCGCATGGGGGAAAGTTGGATCTAGTGAGACGGTAGATTATTGCAAAGGCAGATCTTAAAATAGCATTGGATGCTATTATTCAAGCAATATAAGATTCTCGAAATGGGGTGTTCTAGCTCGAGAGAGAGAACGAAGAGCATACACGCACCCTGAAGATGGAGGATGAACACGAGGCAAAGGCGTTATTCTCCGGGTTTAGGGGTTTTCGGAGTGGAAAGACAGTTACAGAAGTCGACGGAGAAAAAAGAAGCAAGATGTAGATCATATTGAGAGGGTAGAAATAAATAACAAGGGGTTGTACCACATAGTAAAGCGACAGCAGGAGCAACTGGACACAATTAGCAAGCAAAGGGCATCTCCACCGCAGGAGCTAGCAGATCGATCATTGGATGATAGTGTTGTCCCATCTATACGGAAAAGCAACATGGATTCCATGGGGGTCCGGGCCGATGATGCACCACTAGCTCGCTACCCCATGGATGATATCAAAGAGAGGATAGGTTGTGAGCTACACCAAAAAATGAAGAACATATCCATGAAGGTGGCGGTATTTTTCCTTTACCAAATATACCTAAAGAAACTATCCATGCCAATCCGATTCTAGTTGGCTATGCTAAAGTCTGGGTGGATGAAGTTTTGCTTGGATATGAGTCATGAGAGCGTTATATTCGTGGAGGTGGAGGGATGAGACACTCGGAGAAGTCTCACATTGTGTAATTTTATGGAGAAAGGAATGTATATCATTTCGTAACTCGGCGCCAAAGCCACCGACTCCTCCGAGTAGCAATACAGCTCAACCCCACCGCATTAGGCGACTCCACCTCACTTTAAGAACATGGAGCCGAGCATGAGTCCACATCGAACTCAGTCACGTCAGCCGACACCACCCCCTATGTCCCAGCTGGGCGAAAAGTGAAAGACCACCACTCCGTCGATGACTAATACTAATCAGAAGAAAGCTACAAAAAAGAAAGGTAAGGCGAGACTCCTCGCAAAAAGAAGTTCGCTTACGATATGACTGACGAGGAACTCGATGAAGTCATTTCTTTCCATGTTAATGCCCATTTTGAACCGATTCCACCCCCGCCGACAAAGGAGATAATACGTGATAGAACCATAGACTACTTTGTGGAATTTCTTGAGCGACCCCCGTCACATGTGGTGAATAGGACATTAGACTATGACCACTTTGTTAGGATATTATATAAAAACAGATGAAGCAGTCCAAAGCTATAGATAGTAAAAAAAGCAGGAAAGCAGTTCCCCAGCTCGGAGAACATGCTTTGCAATCGACCCCCCACCGCAAGGTGATGAGACACGCTGCTACAGACATCGGCCTAAGTGTTAATCAACTCCTAGGCACGGAGGAAGTCCTCGTGGCTGAAGTAGCATTGCGATATGTCACCGGGCAACCTCTTGTCAAACCTGAGCAGGTCCCGTAGCCAATAACACAAATAAGAAGATTGCATGATTGTTACATGGAAGAAGTTGCCGACGGCCGATTGTATCTCATCGTGGAAGTCAAGGAAGAGCATTACTTCTATGAAAACAACATATACATTCAGTTTGACGAATTGGCTCAGTATACAATCAAGAAGCACTTGACAAATCTATCATCAGTTTCTACTATCTATAAGTGATTTCTTTCTGTAATTTAAGTCTCTAGCTCAGCTCATTCATTGCGTATAATTATCCTCACTATATTCTCCTGTATGCTATTATGGAGAATGAATATTCTCCGATGCAAAATACAACGAATCTATGCCATTGGGTTCATTGACCCACATATCCTTATTGCACAATTGATATAATACCACCCCGAAGACTTAGAGATGAACTTGCTTAGGTTTCTATTTTTCTTACTCAATATTAAGTTTAGTTCATGAGTTATGCATGCCTGCTTATATAAACGAGCACATCTTCCACTTGATGCTGCTAATCATTAGAGTTCATGTTGAAATTGTTGATGTCCAAGACTCACTCGATAAAAAACCAAAAGATTACGCCAGCATAGTTAAAAGGACCCATGGGTAATTTCAATCATTATTGCACTATATTGGCCTCTTTTGTTCATTTCCTGATATCAAGTAATTAAAAACTCCTTGATTCATTTTCTTTGTTGGGAAGTGTTTGGAAACGGTTCATCAAAGAGCTTAGGGGTGAATGGAAACCAGAGCTGCGTTGGAAATTGATCAAGGTAACTAATTACGTAGTACTAGCTAGGTCCGCACATCTATTTAATTATAGTTTCAATACCATAATCATGCTTCGTTATTATCGAATTGAATTCTATTCTCGCAATGTGCACGAGCCCGAAACATGGGACTAATTTATCTGCATACTATGTTTGCGAGAACATTCACATAGCGACCGAATGGCGCAGACATGAACAACAACGTCAGGTACATACACTACTGGAATTCAGAAATTTGCCGTCTGGCTTTCCTTTGCCGTCTGCTGACACATGGCAAAGATCTTCTTTGCCGTCAGGTGGCACAAAGCAGACGGCAAAGGCAACACCTAAGGCAAAAGTTTTCTTTGCCGTCGGCCTTCCCTTTGCCGTCGGCCCGCGGACGGCAAAGGAACCACAGGCGGACGGCAAAGAGTTGGCAGACGCCAAAGGGGGCGCCACCCTAGCGGCCGGAGGCCTCCCCACCCCACCCACCCCTTTGCCGTCTGCCACCCAGCCTTTGCAGACGGCAAAGGGGGCTCCCTCTCTAACGGCGCGTAGCCCCCAACCCCCTCCCCTAACGGCTCTCGTGCCCGCTGCCCTCTCTCTCTCTCTCGCCCTGCCTTCTCTCTCTCGCGTGCCCACCTCCCGCCGCCGCCGTCGGAGCCGTCCCGCCCCTGCCGCGCGCCCCCTGCCGCCCCCCGGCGCACGCCCCTACCCCCCTGCCGCACGCCCCCTACCGTGCGGCACTCCCTCCCCCTGCCGCGCACCCCATGCCGCGCGCCCCTACCCCCGTGCCGTCGTCCACCTCCGCATTCGCCGCCCCTGCCGTCGTCCACCGTCGTCGCCGCCACCCCCTGCCATCGTCCACCGCCGCCCACACCACCCCGCCGGTGAGTTCTTCTTCTTTTTCTTTTTTCATAAGTTAATTACTATAGTTAGTTTATTAGGTTAATTTTTTTATTCTATATATAGTAATTTAGTTAGTTTATTTGGTTAGATTATTAGGCTAAATAGGTTAGTTAGTTAGGTTAGAAGAAAAAAGAGGAAAAGTAGAAGAAAAAAATGAAAAAGAAAAAAGGAAAAGAAGAAAATAATTAGAAGAAGAACGAAAAGAAGAAGGAGAAGAAGAAGAAGAAGAAGAGGAGGACAAGGAGGAGGAGGAGAAAAAAAGAAGAAGAAGAAGAAGAAGAAGAAGAAGAATAGGAGGAGGAGGAGGAGGAGAAAGAAGAAGAAGAAGAAGAAGAAGAAGAAGAGCTCACCGGTCGTCTCCCTCTCCCTCTTACTCTCATCCGTCTCCTCCTTACTCTCAGCCGCTCGACCCCCAACCGCCGGCCGCCTTCCCTCCCGTCGGCCGCCTCGTCCCCCTCCCCCTCCACCCCTCCCGCGGCACCCTCCTCCCCGCCCGTCGACCACCTCCCCTCCCGCCGCCTCCTACCCGCGGCCTCCTCCCCGCGCCCTCCTCCCCGCGCCCGCCAGTGGCACCCCTCCTCCCCGCCGATCGGCCGCCTCCCCTCCCGCCCGCGGCACCCCTCCTCCCCACTCGCCGGCCGCCTGCCCTCCCACCCGCGGCACCCCTCCTCCCCGCCCGCCGGCCGCCTGCCCTCCCGCCCGCGACACCCCCCTTCCCCGGTCACCGGCCGCCTGCCCTCCCGCCCGTGGCACCCCTCCTCCCCACCCGCCGGTCGCCTGCCGCGCGCCCCCTGCCCCCCTGCCGTCTTAAACCGCCGCCGCCGCCCCTTGCCGTCGTCCACCACGGTAAATTGAGTTCTTCTTCTTTTTCTTTTTAAAAAAGTTAATTACTTTAGTTAGTTTATTAGGTTAGTTTTTTATTATATATAGGGTAATTTAGTTAGTTTATTTGGTTAGATTATTAGGCTAATTAGGTTAGTTAGTTAGGTTAGAAGAAAAAAAGAGGAAAATTAGAAGGAAAACAATGAAAAATAAAAAGGAAAAGACGAAAATAATTAGAAGAAGAAAGAAAAGTAGAAGGACAAGAAGAAGAAGAAGAAGAAGAAGAACAAGAGGAGGAGGAGGAGAAAAAAGAAGAAGAAGAAGAAGAAGAAGAAGAAGAAGAAGAAGAAGAAGAAGAAGAAGAAGAAGAAGAAGAAGAAGAAGAAGAAGAGGAGGAGGAGGAGGCGGAGGAGGAGGAGGAGGAGGAAGAGGAGGAGAAAGATGAAGAAGAACAAGAAAAAGAACAAGAAGAACAAGAAAAAGAACAAGAAAAAGAATAGGAGGAGAAAAAGAGGAGGGGGAGTAGGAGGAGAAAAGAAGAAGAAGAAGAATAAGAAGAAGAAGAAGAAGAAGAAGAAGAAGAAGAATAAAAGAAGAAGAAGAAGAAAAATACGAGAGAGGAGAAGAAGAAAGAAGAGGAAAAGCGAACCCTGGCACCCCGAAACTAACCCTCGACTCCCGACCCGTGACGCCCGACGCCACTGACCCCCGACCATCGACCCGCGACGCCACTAACCACCGACCCCCGATCCCCGACGCCACTGACCCCCGACGCCACTAACCCTCGACCCCCGACCCAGACCCTCGGCCCACGACTCCCGACCCCCGACGCTCGAAGCCACCAACCCCCGACCCCCGACGCCACTCACACCAGACGTCACTGACCCTGGACCCCCGACGCCACTGACGCCCCACAACCGACGCCACTGACCCCCCGACCCCGATGCCACTGACACCCTACACCACCGACCCTCAACGGCACTGACTCCCGAGGCCACTAAGCCCTGACCCCCGACACCTCTTCTGCCTTCTTTTGAACGAGAAGGTGCTTTTCGGCCTTCCAAAGGCCCACGAGGTCATAGTTTTGTAAATTATGAGTTAGGTCACATATTTTCCGATTATGTTAATTATAAAAACATCGTATTTGTGTTGATCGTGTGAATTTCAATGTGCAGTTGTTCGACGACCTCCACGTGCGCTGGACGAGCTCCGCCCTAGCGTTTGTTGGTGAGCACAAATGACTTCTCATCCTACCCCTTAATTTGCTCTGTTCCGGTCTTCGTGCCGATGAAACTTACTAGCTATAGGTTTCTTCAATCATGAGTATGCGTGACCACTATGCGTCTCCCGTTTGAAAGGGCGACATCTATAAATATGCATTTCTTTGCATATTTATAACCGCCATCCTTTCGAATTGTCCAACATTATCCATGGACAGCCCGAGTATCTGTAGATTGGGTTTGTTTTCCCGTATGCTGTGCTCCAGATCCGATGCGGAATTTCGTCAGTGCCTCCCCTGTTGTTCTCCGGGTACACATCCTCTCTGCTTATTGCCGAGACGTGTATCAGGAGAATAGCGGGGAGGTGCTACCGAAATTCTTCGTCGCATCTGGAGCAGAGCATGGGAAAACGAACCCACTCTACACATACTCGGGTGGGATTAGGACCTATCTTTACCTATTAGCACGTAGGTTGCATGGATAATAAAACTGACAAACTTGATTAGCGTATGAATATAGATGATGAATTATATATTTATTTCTTGTGCCCCCATAGGTAGCTAGGCAACATGAGTGATCGTCCTTGGATCTACACTGATCACCCTAGTCAGAAAGACATGACCCATGAATGGTTAACAAAAACCAGGGGGTTTGTGAGAGCCGCATTTGCAAATGGCCAGCATAAAACATGGTGCCCCTGTCCCAACTGCGACAACTGGAAAAAGCAGACAGAGTTTGAAATGGGTAAACACCTGCAGAAGTGGGGTTTTACACCTAATTATATGGTGTGGACTTTTCATGGTGAGTCTGACCAACGTGCCAGAGCTGAGGTGATTCGTCGTCGCACCGATGAGCATGGTACCGGGATTGAAGACATGGTGCAAGACTTTGATGATGCTCGTGACTCGGACGATGAGATAGAGGAATCTGCAAAGGCCTTCTATGAAATGTTGGAGTCTCAGAACGTCCTCTCCACGAGCAGACTGAGCTTTGTTAGCTCGATGCCATCGCACAAGTAATGGCTTTGAAGGCTCAATTCAACCTAGGCAGAGAATGCTACGATGCGATGATGACGATATTTCGACGCTTTCTACCCAAAGGCCATGTACTGCCTGCAAACCTGTACCAGTCAGAGAAAATCCTCTGTGTACTTAAGATGCCCTATGAGAAGATACATGCCTGTGAGAAGGGATGTGCCTTATTTAGGCTTGAGTATGCGGCCTTGAACTATTGCCCCATTTGCAATTCTTCCAGGTATATTGTGGTAGACAACGGCATGGGTGAGAAGAATCAGACCAAAATCCCCATTAGTGTTCTTCGATATCTACCAATCGTACCAAGACTTCAACGTCTTTTCATGGTCGAAGAGACGGCCAGACAGATGACATGGCACAAATTGGGCAAAAGAACCGAACTAGATGCGGATGGGAACAAGATGCTGGTACACACTTCAGATGGTTTTGCGTGGAGGCACTTCGATGCATTACATAAGGATAAATCAGAAGATCCAAGGCAACCTAGAGTTGCCATCAGCACGGATGGGTTCAATGTTGTTGGCAGCACAATACAGTTGTTGGCCTGTATTTTTCATTCCACTAAATTTGCCACCTGGAGAGATTATGAAAAGAAAGAACATATTCCTGACGTTGATAATTCTAGATCCCAACTATCCGGGGAAGAATATGAATGTGTACATGCAGCCGCTTAAGGATGAGTTGCAATAAGCCTGGGATAATGGGATCAAGACCTACGACGCGGCTACGAAAACAAATTTCAAAATGCATGAGTGGTACATGTACTCGACGCATGATTATCCGGCGTTTGCGCTATTCGCTGGTTGGTGTGTGCATGGAAGGTTCCCGTGCACCACATGCAAGGCAGCTCTTCAGTTCCGTTGGCTGCAGGCTGGTCGCAAGTATTCTTGCTTCGACATGCATAGACAATTCCTGGATCCTGACCATAAGTTCAGAAAAGACAAGAAGAATTTCATCAAAGGTAGAGTTGTCAAAAACACTGCACCAGCTGTGTTGACAGGCCAACAAACCCTTGATCAGTTAAACGCTCTCGAGACTGATCCTTTGCGTCCAGGATACTTCAAAGGGTATAATATGGAACACGCCTGGACTCACAAGTCATGCTTATGGGATCTCCCTTACTTCAAAGACCTCCATTGCCTAGACAAAATTGACGTGATGCACAGTGAAAAGAATATTGCGGAGGCCATTTTTGGTACATTGTTCGGCATAGAGGGGAAGTCAAAAGATAATCCTAAGGCTAGAATCGACCTGGAGGCTCTATGTGATAGACCGTTGCAAAACTTGCGACAACGGAAAGGAAAGCAAAGCATAGCGAAGCCAAAGGCATGGTTCAATCTTGAAAGGCCAGCTATGAGGGAAATGCTATTGTGGGTGAAAATGCGGTTGATGTTCCCCGATAGGTATGCTGCGAATCTAAAGAGGGGAGCGATTCTTGAAAATATTTGGGCTCAAGAGTCATGATTGGCACATATGGATTGAGCGGGTAATGCCGGTGATGTTGTGTGGCTTTATCCCTGAGGATGAATGGCTAGTACTGGCGGAGCTGAGCTATTTCTTCCGTTCTCTTTGTGCGAAAGAACTATCGCCTGGCGCGCTAGATGAAATGGAAGAGTTGGCACAGGAGTTGATCTGCAAATTAGAAAAGATATTTCCACCTGGCTTCTTTAATCAAATGCAACATTTGATTTTGCATCTCCCGACCGAGGAAAGAATGGGGGGGCCGTTCAAAATCGATGGTGCTACTCAACTGAGAGGATGCAGAAGACGCTTCGAGCTAAGTGTAAAAATAAACGTATAATTGAAGCATCGATGGCCGAGGCATTCATTACTGAGGAGGCGGCAAACTTCGTGACAGCACACTACGAAGCCAAAAATCATCATTTGCATAACCCGAAGCCTCGGTACAGTGATGGGGCTCGAGAAAAAGTTAGATCCAAACTTAGCCTATTCAAAGGTAAGCTCGCACCATCCGGTGCTTCGAAAGGGAAATCGTTGGATGTCGAAGAATGGCGGACCATTTCATTGTATATCTTCACCAACCTAACAGAAGTGCGGCCGTACAACGAGTAAGTTCTCGGTAATTTATTGTTCCGCAACTTCTAATTTCTTTGAACTACTCTTATTCCTGGATATTTGATATAGTCGATACGTCGCCGAATTCTCAGATGGAGCGGTCATCGAAAAGGATTCCGTCGAAGAGTATGAGCTTCTCGCAAAGCAAGGAGGCGACTATCCCGGTTTCATCTCTTGGTTCAAACAAAGGGTAATTTATTACCATTAAGGGCCCATTTGATTTATTGGTCTAATTTTCCACTAATGCATCCATTCTTTCGTATTAAACTTGTAGGCTGATGCAGAGTCTATGGACGTCGAGTTGAGACAAGTCGCTAATGGTTTTGACTATAAGGTCCGTTCATTTGACAAATACAACATCAACAGGTATCACTTTCGTACCTTTGGCAAAGAGTTATCTATGCCCGACCTAAAGACTACAAATTGTTCTGTCTCTGCTATCGGCGAAGGAGACACCGAGTATTATGGAAGAGTTGACGCAATTTATGAACTTCTATTCTATGGTGAAAATCCACCGACCGTCGCAGTCTTCAAATGTTATTGGTTTGAGCCGAGGGAGACTAGAAGGACTCATGAACATATAGGACTAGTCCGAAATCAACCAAAACACCCACTTAGATGTTCCCGATGTCTATATTACGGCTCAACAGGCAACACATTTTCTATCTACCTTGGGCCTGCCAAACTGATACAAATCTCAAAGGTTGAGATGTCGTTTATGAAGTGCCACCACATTTTAGACCACCTACCCTTAATGAAGAGGATTACGAACCTCACATTAACCCAGACACATATGAAGGAGAATTCTTCCAAGAAACACGTTTGTCCAAGAAACGTTTCAAGAACCGCTCTACTTCGCCCCAGAACGTTGAAGTAGACAGCGACAGCGAATCCGTCTTAACCCCTGAGCCCGAATAGGAAGAGCTGGAAGAAGAAGAGGTTACTGTTGCGGATGACCTGTCACTTCTTGACCGATTACATAATGGTGGCCTTCCACATGTTCTTCGTGATAGTGATGATGATGATGCATTTATTGATGATAGTGATGACCATGATGCATTTATTGACCCCGAAGCATATATAGACGAGGACGATTGTTTTTAGTTCATGTCAGGTATTCAACTATTATACTATATATAAATTTTGAGTTCATGTTAGGTATTCAATTTTTATTAGTCATGTTGGTATTTATGATGATGATACACTTAAATTATATACATTTTATTACTCCTGTTTGTATTTATGTTGTACTAATTTCATTTACTCTTTGTCATGACAGGTGCTGAAAGATGGTGGGAAAGGGTCGAAAGCACTCCGCGGCTGCTTCTTCGTCGGCGGGTGATGGGATGGGTACTTCCATTCCTGCCTCGGCTCTTCGGAGAGTGTTGCTCTCTACTTTGCAAGGAGCGGCCCCCGTGAGAGGAGGTCGACCCCCGGCGAAGCCGAGAGGCACTAAAGGTACAGGTTGTATTCAGGTTGGTATTTATGTTGTACTCATGTTGTATGCATATTGGTATTTATATACATTATATTACTCATGTTGGTATTTATGTTGTACTAGAGGTACACATGGTCGCGGGAGAGGTAGGGCTACACGGTCTCCGCCACCTCCCCAAGCTGATTCACCTGAGCACACGACTTCTAGGGTGGATTCGTCTGAGGTGGAGGCTACACGGTCTCCGGTTCACGAGCCTCGGGTCGACGAGCCTCAGGTCGACGAGCCTTCGACCCACGAGACTCCTCTCCCAGAGGCTTCCTTCCAGACGACTCCGGAGCAAAGCAGGGATGAGGGTACGTCCCAAGAGACCTAGTGGGATACCTGGCCCGAGGCAAGTGGCCATGCTGGTAGCGATGAGGAGCTGGGTGAGGGGCCTACCGTGTACCAGCGTGGTAGTTCGGGGCCCCCGCTCGTGCCAGCGACCCCCGAGCAGAGGTGGTCGATTAGGCCAAATGGGGAGAAGTAAGTTAATTTACTCTTATTTAACCTTTTGCCTTCGGGTTTTCTCAAATATCTAATGTTTTGGCTTTAATTTGTCATACTGTAGGGGTTGGATTGTTGCAAAGGGTGTCCGCAAGCCCAACAGCGTCCTTGGTGTTCTTTGCCGTCAAAACTTCCCAGGGTTTGTTACGTTGCCCGGTCGGGAGCGAGAGGTAGGAATGACCTGGGAGCACTACTTGGGTGCCCCGGCCCCGCCGGAGGTGGAGATCGACAGTGTTTTGTGTGACACTAGGGCGGACATGCTGATCCGAAAGTTCTGGGTAATTTCTCTTTCACACAATTATAAATCAACCATAGCTATTTATTGTACTAATCGGTGTTGTCTCGTTTGCAGACCTACTACAGGTGTGAGGAGGGATACGAGGAGGACACGGCAAAGGTTATCGAAACCGAATGTCGCCGCCTACGTCAAAACTTTCGGCACAAGGCTCGGGTGCAGGCTGTTCAAGAGTACTATGCCATGCAGCGTATTAGGCTGGACAAGGCTAAGTGTCGTGATGCTAAGATGGAGAAGGAGCATTACATGAAGGTAATTACATATTATTAAGGCTTTGTAGTTAGTTTCCTTGATTTGGTTCTTACGCGCTCAAATTTCTCTTTATTAACTTAGGTGCCCCCGAGATGGTGTGTGGATAAGATGGATTGTTGGGAGGCCTTGGTGGATCAGTGGTGCTCCAAAACGTGGGAGGCCAGCTAGAACAACGCCAAGGAGAGGCGTGGAAAAATGGTTGGCGTGCCACACCATCAAGGGAGCGTCAACTTAATCCAATTTGGCGAGAACTGGGTATGTGGTTTGCTTCATGCCTCATGCAATTCAATTTTCCCTCTCCTTTACCAATACAATTTTCCTCTCTCTCTCTTTTAGGCGCGTCACAATAAGACGGAGGCGCCACAGATGTATGACCTGTATGCGATGGACCATACTGCCTCGTACAAGAAGGTCAAGGCATTCTCTGAGTCTGAACTCGAGCATCCAGAAAACTTCACCAACATCTCCTCCCACGACAAGCTCGTGAAGTACAGAGATCACGGGAAGGCGAGGAAAGGGGAGGACTTTAACCCGAGCGAGGGGCCTATTGATCCAGAGCTGGTGATGATAGCTGGCAATGGGAGGCCCCATGGCTCGATCTCCATTGGAGACGGCCTTATACGTTCTCCTAGCTCTCTCCGGCAGATAAAGGCCCGCCAAACGAGCTCTTGTCTGGAGATAACACGTCGTGCACGGCCAGTCGAGCTCGCCATCGAGGTTAGTTTAATGGACTCAAATATCTTTCCGCATTATGTTGTGCGTTGGAACCAATATGCTAACAATGAGTTGTGTTGTAGGCTACTATTCAGAAAGAGAGAGAGGCAATGCAGCCGGATATGGCGGAGAAGGATAAGGAATTAGGGAGCTGGAGGAGAGGACGACTGCATTGGTGGAGGTAGAGCGGGCACGGAATGATGCGTCTACCAGGGCCATATACGAGCTCTTCGTGGTAAGTTTCTTCTTCATGTTATTTCAAATCTTGCATTTGAATGTACGTTTCATTAATAAATAAAAAGTTTGACTTGTCGAAACCAAATGTTCAGTCTATGTGCGAGAAGAACGGCCAAGTCCCTCCTCCGATGCCAGTCGTTAATGTGGCGGGGACGGTGAGTTTCATTTCAGTGGAGTGATCTTAAGAGTGTCCTCATGCTAACTACACATTGCAAACGATGTTTGGTGCAGAATATGTCCCGAAACGCATCGCACGACCCTTCTACAATCGAGCCTTCTCCACGGCACCCTTCGCGAGGTGAAACAAGCCAGAGCCACCGTGCTTGACCCTAACTTAGGTATGTTATTTCGAGTGTTTTAAGAAAAGATAGCTAGATGACATAATTAGCTTAGTTAGCTCCAAAAAGACCTATTTAATAAAATATAGCTAGATGACATAGTTAGCTTAGTTAGCTTAGTTAGTTTAGTTAGCTTAGTTAGCTTAATTAGCTAAGTTAGTTTAGTTAGCTTAGTTAGCTTAATTAGCTTAGTTAGCTTAGTTAGCTGCTCCTTCTCCTTCTTCTTCCAACAAAGCCTAAATTGGCTAATTATCCATCTAAATGACATAATTAGCTTAGTTAGCTCCTAAATGGTCTATTTAATAAAAAATGACCTATACTTAGCTAATTATCCTCGAAATGACATAATTAGCTCCAAAAAGGCATTCTTAGCCAATTTAGCCCGAAGAAGGAGACGAGAGGAGAAGAAAGAGGAAAAATGAAAGGAAGGAAGAAGAAGAAGAGGAGAAGAAGAAGAAGGAGAGGGAGGAGGATAAGAAGAAGGAGGAGAAGAAGGAGAAGGAGCTCCTCCTTCTCCTTCTTCCTCCTTCTTCCTCCTTCTCCTTCTCCTTCTTCTTTTCTTCTTCTTCTCCTCTTCCATCTCCTTCTCCTCCTCCTCCTCCTCCTCCTTCTTTTACTTCTTCTTCTCTTTCTCTTATTCTACGTAGCTTAATTAGACTCATCCAACAAAGCCTAAATTGGCTAATTATCCATCTAAATGACATACTTAGCTTAGTTAGCTCCTAAATGGTCTATTTAATAAAAAATGACCTATACTTAGCTAATTATCCTCGAAATGACATAATTAGCTCCAAAAAGGCATTCTTAGCCAATTTAGCCCGAAGAAGGAGACGAGAGGAGAAGAAAGAGGAAAATAGAAAGGAAGGAAGAAGAAGAAGAGGAGAAGAAGGAGAAGGAGAGCGAGGAGGATAAGAAGAAGGAGGAGAAGGAGGAGAAGGAGGAGAAGGACCTCCTCCTTCTCCTTCTTCCTCCTTCTTCCTCCTTCTCCTTCTCCTTCTTCTTTTCTTCTTCTTCTCCTCTTCTGTCTCCTTCTCCTCCTCCTCCTCCTCCTTCTTTTACTTCTTCTTCTCTTTCTCTTATTCTACGTAGCTTAATTAGACTCATCCAACAAAGCCTAAATTGGATAATTATGCATCTAAATGACATAATTAGCTTAGTTAGCTCCTAAATGGTCTATCTAATAAAAAATGACCTGTACTTAGCTAATTATTCTCGAAATGACATAATTAGCTCCAAAAAGGCATTCTTAGCCAATTTAGCCCGAAGAAGGAGACGAGAGGAGAAGAAAGAGGAAAAATGAAAGGAAGGAAGAAGAAGAAGAGGAGAAGATGAAGAAGGAGAGGGAGGAGGATAAGAAGAAGGAGGAGAAGAAGGAGAATGAGCTCCTCCTTCTCCTTCTTCCTCCTTCTTCCTCCTTCTCCTTCTCCTTCTTCTTTTCTTCTTCTTCTCCTCTTCCATCTCCTTCGCCTCCTCCTCCTCCTCCTCCTTATTTTACTTCTGCTTCTCTTTCTCTTATTCTATGTAGCTTAATTAGACTCATCCAACAAAGCCTAAATTGGCTAATTATCCATCTAAATGACATAATTAGCTTAGTTAGCTCCTAAAGGGTCTATTTAATAAAAAATGACCTATACTTAGCTAATTATCCTTGAAATGTCATAATTAGCTCCAAAAAGGCATTCTTAGCCAATTTAGCCCGAAGAAGGAGACGAGAGGAGAAGAAAGAGGAAAAATGAAAGGAAGGAAGAAGAAGAAGAGGAGAAGAAGGAGAAGGAGAGGGAGGAGGATAAGAAGGAGGAGAAGGAGGAGAAGAAGGAGAAGGAGCTCCTCCTTCTCCTTCTTCCTCCTTCTTCCTCCTTCTCCTTCTCCTTCTTCTTTTCTTCTTCTTCTCCTCTTCCGTCTCCTTCTCCTCCTCCTCCTCCTCCTTATTTTACTTCTTCTTCTCTTTCTCTTATTCTACGTAGCTTAATTAGACTCATCCAACAAAGCCTAAATTGGCTGATTATCCATCTAAATGACATAATTAGCTTAGTTAGCTCCTAAATGGTCTATTTAATAAAAAATGACCTGTACTTAGCTAATTATCCTCGAAATGACACAATTAGCTCCAAAAAGGCATTCTTAGCCAATTTAGCCCGAAGAAGGAGACGAGAGGAGAAGAAAGAGGAAAAATTAAAGGAAGGAAGAAGAAGAAGAGGAGAAGAAGAAGAAGGAGAGGGAGGAGGATAAGAAGAAGGAGAAGGAGCTCGTCCTTCTCCTTCTTCCTCCTTCTTCCCCCTTCTCCTTCTCCTTCTTCTTTTCTTCTTCTTCTCCTCTTCCGTCTCCTTCTCCTCCTCCTCCTCCTCCTCCTCCTTCTTTTTCTTCTTCTTCTTCTCTTTCTCTTATTCTACGTAGCTTAATTAGACTCATCCAACAAAGCCTAAATTGGCTAATTATCGATCTAAATGACATAATTAGCTTAGTTAGCTTCTAAATGGTCTATTTAATAAAAAATGACCTATACTTAGCTAATTATCCTAGAAATGACATAATTAGCTCCAAAAAGGCATTCTTAGCCAATTTAGCCCGAAGAAGGAGACGAGAGGAGAAGAAAGAGGAAAAATGAATGGAAGGAAGAAGAAGAAGAGGAGAAGAAGGAGAAGGAGAGGGAGGAGGATAAGAAGAAGGAGGAGAAGGAGGAGAAGGAGCTCCTCCTTCTCCTTCTTCCTCCTTCTTCCTCCTTCTCCTTCTCCTTCTTCTTTTCTTCTTCTTCTCCTCTTCTGTCTCCTTCTCCTCCTCCTCCTCCATCTTTTACTTCTTCTTCTCTTTCTCTTATTCTACGTAGCTTAATTAGACTCATCCAACAAAGCCTAAATTGGCTAATTATCCATCTAAATGACATAATTAGCATAGTTAGCTCCTAAATGGTCTATTTAATAAAAAATGACCTATACATAGCTAATTATCCTCGAAATGACATAATTAGCTCCAAAAAGGCATTCTTAGCCAATTTAGCCCAAAGAAGGACACGAGAGGAGAAGAAAGAGGAAAAATGAAAGTAAGGAAGAAGAAGAAGAGGAGAAGAAGAAGAAGAAGGAGAGGGAGGAGGATAAGAAGAAGGAGGAGAAGAAGGAGAAGGAGCTCCTCCTTCTCCTTCTTCCTCCTTCTTCCTCCTTCTCCTTCTCCTTCTTCTTTTCTTCTCCTCTTCTAACTCCTTCTCCTCCTCCTGCTCCTTCTTTTACTTCTTCTTCTCTTTCTCTTGTTCTACGTAGCTTAGACTTATCCAACAAAGCCTAAATTGGCTAATTATCCATGTAAATGACATACTTAGCTTAGTTAGCTCCTAAATGGTCTGTTTAATAAAAAATGACCTATACTTAGCTATTTATCGTCGAAATGACATAATAAGGCTTACGTAGCTGCAACATGCCCTATTCCCCCTAACTTAGGTATTAAATGGCCTATAATTAGCCTAGCTAGATCAAAAATGGCTTAATAAGCATAGTTTGCTCCGGAATGACCTATTTTACCCAAGTTATCTCTGAAACGACCTATAGTTAGCTAGGGTTCCACCTAAATGGCATAATTAGCTTAGTTAGCTCCTAAATGGTCTATACTTAGCTAATTTCTCTCCGAAATAAGCTATATATACACTACTTCATCTACTATTATTCTTCTAACTTTCTTATTTGTCATTTTGCAGATTACCTTCACTTCACGGGAAGCTTGGCAAGTATTGATGGAATGCTTGAAGATGATTTCTTGTAACATGGGTTGTATTGAAACTATTGTAGTATATGAATATATGAAACTTTGTATGCACGTGGATGAAACTGGTGTAATATATGAAACTTTGTATGCACGTGGATGCCACTTGATAGCTGGATATAAGAGGTTATTTTAATATGGTTATGAGTATGGAAAGAAATTTATTTATGTCAAATATATATATATATATCCTGATTATTGTTAAAAATGCTGGATATAACAAAAAATAAATAAATAAGGGGCTGGTTCCCCTCTTTGCCGTCTGCCCCCACATGGCAAAGGGGGGGAGGCAGACGGCAAAGTGGGGAATCTGCCCCCCTCTCTCTCCCCTCTTTGCCGTCTGCCCCCACATGGCAAAGGGGGGAGGCAGACGGCAAAGTGGGGAATCTGCCCCCTCTCTCTCCCCTCTTTGTCGTCTGCCCCCACATGGCAAAGGGGGGGTGGTAGACGGCAAAGGGGGGAATCTGCCCCTCTCTCTCCCCTCTTTGTCGTCTGCCCCCACATGGCAAAGGGGTGGAGGCAGACGGCAAAGGGGGGAATCTGCCCCCCTCTCTCCCCTCTTTGCCGTTTGCCCACGCACGGCAAAGGAGGGGAGGCAGACGGCAAAGGAAGACGGCCTGCCGTTAACACTTAACGGGGACGTTGCACCCTTTGTCGTCCCAGCTAATTTGTCGTCAGCCCACTCATGGCGAAGGTTCTTTGCCGTCCGCTTAGGGAAAGTTGACGGCAAATAACCTCTTCACCGTTTTTTTTACCGTCTACTTTCCCGTCTGCTGACCGACGGCAAAGCCTTTGCCGTCCGCTTTGGCAGACGGCAAATTTATGAATTTCAGTAGTGATAAACACTATTCACAATTTTTTATGATGACCTAATATATATAGGACTAATATATTTATATTGTTCTCCTTGTTTAAATATTGAAGAAATACGATAGAAGATCCTACCACAGAACCGCTTACGAGGAATTCAAGAGGAAATTGCGGGATATTTGCTTAATGATGCCAAACCTTGTCGGCGACGCTAGGTCGACACTTATGGGGATCAACGAGATACCCTTTTTTCGTAGGGAGGGGAAAAACAACCTCAAGAGCAGACCAAACAATCAACACCCGGCAAGCCTTTTTACTTAGATTCGGGCCGCTTAAGCATAAAACCCTATGTCCTGCTTGTGTCATCGTATTAAGCGTTCTTTCGTTGTTCGTTCATAGTGATGATAACGGTCTTCTTGGCCAGTCTACAAAAAGTCTAACCCCTTGTGAATGAGCTAAGGGCCTCCTTTTATAGGCAAAGGGGTCACCTACAGTGCTCAATGGTAGGTTCACGAGATGTTACAGTGAACCTACAGTGGTGCTTATCCATCTACCAATGTCAGGTGCATTAAATGCACGTCTTGTCGATGTCAGCTAAGTGCTGGTGAAGACATGTGTCCAGGTGTTTCGACACCTGGACGCCCCGCTGGCGTATGCGGATCGTGCTGGAACACGGGGGAGCGGTGGCACTGTGGCAAGGGCTATCGCCCTCTAGCGTGCTGTCACGTCATCCCGGCAAAAGGGGAATTCCCGGGGCCTTGGTGCTTCATCCCGGCAAAGAGGCTTGCCAGGGGCTTCGGCTGTCTTCCCGACGAGGGGGCTCGCTGGGGCCTTGGGCTAGGTTTGTTCATCACGTCCGTTGGGCGGACGTGGCCTCGTGTGTCTTCCCGGCAAGACAAGCTTGCCGGGGCCTTGGATATCTTGGGGGTGAGTCTTTTCTGGATTCCGCCGTGCCCTGCCGGCAGGGGCTCTTTGCGCCCGTGCACAAGTATGGGGCACTAGAGATCCCAGTCTTTAGTGCACCGACACAACTAAAATAAGAGAATACCACTACATGTAATGTTCTTCAAAATGTATAGGAAAAATTGTATATACCAAATTGTATATATATATGTATGATCGTACGAGAAATTATATTATATATGCATCAACGTCTACGGTATGTAGTAGCATAAAATATGTTTGATATGAACAAAAAATTGAATGAAAAACACAAAATGAAAATAAAAAATAAACTATGAAGCCTAAATCCAATAAAATACAAAATCTTTTGTCCCTCTTGGTACCGCCAACCGAGACTAAAGGTCCTCCAGCCACGGCCACACGCCCGCGGCCAAATGGAGGGACTTTAGTCCAGGGGTGAGGCTAACCAGGACTAAAGGTCATACCCTTTAGTCACGCTTGGCGTCCTGGAACTAAAGGTCGTTGCCAACCGCGACTAAAGCCTCATTCTCCACTAGTGTCTTATTGCGTCCTATGCGCTCCAACATAACCACCGTGACCACGAGCTTTAGCGCGTGTCCTGCGATCCCCCTTCCTTCCCTCGATGTCCTGTTGCAGCCACGGCGCACAACAACCAGTTGCAACTCATGTGCAGCTCGCACCGGTTCCCACACATGCCCTCTAAGTTGGTGTTGTCGCCCACATCCGTGTGCCATGCCCAAGGCGAGCATTAGCTCTGGCTCGAGCATTTGCATTTGTGTGAACGCACCCGCACCCCTCTGCAAATCCCATAGGCCTACTGTTGTACCATAGCCTTAGGAACAACAACGTTTGCTCACTGTTAAACTTCTCGATCGAGCATGTCCTTGCGCCATGAATAAGAAAGTCTCGGCCTTATGGTTGAAAAGAAACCCGATGCCAGACATGTCACAAACATAAGCAAGGCCGAAGTGGCTAGTGCGTCTTGTACCAAAGTGTGTGGTGTGGGATTTGAATTCCACGCGTCCCTATTTTTTTCCCTATCTCTTTTATTTTGCAAGCTAACGCCGCCCTCCCCTTTTGGTGTTTTTCTGTCACGTTTACTCAAGTGTTTCGTTTAGTTATATCTGGTTTATGCATTGAACAAATTTATTTCAATTCCTACTAGTTATACTACCACATTTGCATCCAGGGGGTTGAGGAATGAAATCCCAGTGCCGCAGCCCTAATAATTTCTTATCATTTTGGTGCGCTCCATGTCGTTTTTTAGTATATGTTCAGTTAGGACCGGTCGCCATTGTATAACACAAACGCAATGAGCCGAGTGGCTATCAATTCAACGAGGATGTTCTTGGTTCGAGTCCCACGAGCCACCTAAGTTTTGCCATGTTTTTCTTTTGTTGCACACACATAGCCACTTGGGACAATCTCTTCCAGCAAATACTTCCTAGCCTCTGCCCCATTGTAGGTTTTTTATTTATTTGTTTTATTTTGGGCAGACTCAAATGCAATTTTACTTTGCTCACATCTTTTAAATGTTTTTCCATGTGCAGAAGTTATATATAGAAATTCTCAGAATTGCATCTAGTTTCCATTTTCCACTTTGCACGTATGTTAAAAATTATTAAACAACATTTGTTTCCACGAGGTGTATATGAAAATTGTTTAGGGCTGTTTCGGCATCAAACTTTCTTTTTTCATGACAAAATAACCATAGCTCCAAATTAAATGATCCATATATGTAACTTTCTTATAAACTTGTGTAGAATCACAAGGTGTATTTAATTTTCCTGTTTTATAAATACAAAATATGTTTTAGACATATCCGATCCAATTTTGAAAATTACATATGGGGTAACTTCTGAATCACTATAACTTGTGTCCATCCACATTGAAATTGCCTAGATAAATAGTGTATTTATGGATCACCCCTTAGCATGGTAAATAACATTTAAATTTTTTGGGTACATAAATTAGAGTGGACTAAATATTTCAATGTGCAATTTTTCAATATGCAACTCGTTGCATTTTGAGCTTCACTGAATGTGTAGTTTTTGATTGTTGTATATTTCCATGTTAGTTAAAACTGGACATTCATCATATTTAATTGTGCATCCTGTCATAAATCGGTTGTTCTGTTTACCATGACATTTGTTTGTTTTTCGATTTGCTTGCCCTCGCTATAATTTCGAAAGCATTTCGGAGTGTGAGGCTTTGCTTGACTATGTTGGTTCATCTTCTTCAAGAACTCGATATTCTGCCAAGAGGGATTCCAAGCAAGATAATCATTACCTTGGATATCAGTACTATGCTAGTTTTGTCGTTTCTATCGGTATGTCTCGCCACCTATTACTTTTCTTGTCAAGCCTCCCAAAATTACATCATAAGCCTCTAATCCTCCATGTACTACCAAACCATTGTTTGGCTAAGTTACCACTTCCTCATCCCCTATTATAGAATATCTATTTATAGGTGTACGTTGTTCCATGTGAAAACATGGATGTACTGGGATATCACATTATTCTAGCTATTTCATTAATGCATCTATAGACTTGGTAATGGGTGGAAGGTCCGCCTTTTACTTAGGGTGTCTCCGATGCGAGGTCGACACCTATGGGAATCAACGTGAAACCCTTGTGATCGTAGGGAGGGGAGAGGTGACGTGAAGAGCAGAGCTAACAATCAGCACCCGACAAGCCTTTTTACCCAGGCTTGGGCCGCTTACGCATAAAACCCTTCGTCCTGCTTTTATGGTTGTATTAAGCATTTTGTTGTCGACTGTTACAGTGACCGTTGATGACCGTCTGATGGGTCGATGTCCAAAAAGTCTAACCCCTTCGAAATGAGCTAACGGCCTCCTTTTATAGGCAAAGGGGTCGCCTACAGTGCTCGGTTGTAGGTTCATGAGGAGTTACAGTGAACCTAGGGCGGTGCTTATCCATCTACCGTTGTCAGGTGCATTTAATGCACGTCTTGTCCTTGTCAGTGATGGACTGGTCAAGACACGTATCCACGTGTTTCGACACCTGGATGCTGTGCTGGCGCATGCGAAATGCGCTGGCATTTGGGGGGCGGTGGCACTGTGGCATGGACCATTGCCCACCAGTGGCCAGGCCTGTCATCCCCGCAAGGAGCTTGCCGGGGCCTTGAGTCTTCCTCCTGGCAAGGGAGCTTGTCGGGGGCTTTATTCGTCATGCCGGCAAGGGAGCTTTCTGGGGTCTTGTACTTGGTGAGTTCATCATGACTACCAAATGGGCCCGGCCTTGGTCATCTTCCCGGCAAGGCTGGCTTGCCGAGGCCTTGATAATCTTGGGGGTTGCATCTTGACTGGGTCGTGCCATGCCCTGCTGGCAGGGGCTCTTCGCGCCCGTGCACAAGTCTGGGGCACAAGGGACCCCAGACTTTAGTGCATTGACAGGAGGGCCCCGGGCCTGGGCCACACACGCAATGCGAAGCGCTGTTGGGTGATGACCCACAAGTATAGGGGATCAATCGTAGTCCTTTCTATAAGTAAGAGTGTCGAACCCAACGAGGAGCAGAAGGATCTGACAAGTGGTTTTCAGCAAGGTAAAATCTGCAGGCACTGAAATTGTGTGTAACAAGTGATTGTGTGGTGAGATGATTTGTAGCAAGCAACAAGTAACAAAAGTAGCAACAGTGCAGAAAAGTGGCCCAATCCCTTTTGAAGCAATGGACAAGCCTGGACAAAGTCTTATAGGAGGAAAAGCGCTACCGAGGACACACGGGAATTTCTGTCATGCTAGTTTCATCATGTTCATATGATTCACGTTCGTTACTTTGATAGTTTGATATGTGGGTGGACCTGCGCTTGGGTACTACCCTTACTTGGACAAGCATCCCACTTATGATTAACCCCTCTCGCAAGCATCCGCAACTACGAAAGAAGAATTAAGACGAAGTCTAACCGTAGCATTAAACTAGTGCATCCAAATCAGCCCCTTACGAAGCAACGCATAAACTAGGGTTTAAGCTTCTGTCACTCTAGCAACCCATCATCTACTTACTACTTCCCAATGCCTTCCTCTAGGCCCAAATAATGGTGAAGTGTTATGTAGTTGACGTTCACATAACACCACTAGAGGAAAAACAACATACAACACATCAAATTACCGAACGAATACCAAATTCACATGACTACTATTAGCAAGACTTATCCCATGTCCTGAGGAACAAAAGTAACTACTCACAAAGCATAATCATATTCATGACCAGAGAGGTAATGAGTAGCATCAAGGATCTGAACATAAACTCTTCCACCACGTAATCCAACTAGCATCAACTACAAAGAGTAATCAACACTACTAGCAACCTTACAAGTACCAATCGGAGTCGCGTGACGGAAATTGGTTACAAGTGATGAACTAGGGTTTGGAGATGAGATGGTGCTGATGAAGATGTTGATGGTGACGAGTCCCCTTCGATGAGAGGAGTGTTGGTGATGACGATGGTGATGATTTCCCCCTCCGAGAGGGAAGTTTCCCCGGCAGGACCGTCTGCCGGAGCTCTAGATTGGTTCTGCTCAAGTTCCGCCTCGTGGCGGCGGCGAATCCACGAAAAATCTCCTCCTTGACTTTTTTCCGGATGAAACCCTTCATATAGCAGAAGAGGGGGGCAAGTGGGCCAGCAGGTTGCCCACAAGCCCTCATGGCGCGGCCTGGGGGGTGGTCGCGCCGTGCAGGCTTGTGGCCAACCCCTGGCGCCCCTCTAGCACTTCTTCGGCCCAGTATTTTTTGTAAATCCGGAAAAAAATCCTCGTTGATTTTGACGGTGTTTGGAGTTGCGCAGAATAGGTATCTTAATTTGCTCCACTTTCAGGCTAGATTTCCAGTTGCCGGCATTCTCCCTCTTCATGTAAACCTTGCAAAATAAGAGAGAAAAGGCATAAGAATTGTACCGTGAAGTGAAATAACAGCCAAAGAAGCGATAAATAACAACATGAAAACATGATGCAAAATGGACGTATCAACTCCCCCAAGCTTAGACCTCGCTTGTCCTCAAGCAAAAGTCTAGCTCAATAAATATGTCCATATGTTTAGGTAGAGAGGTGTCGACAAAACAAGATACGAACATGCATGCATCATGATCATGATCAGAACAGCAATACCAACATATAATCTCTCATGCTAAAGTAATAAATCCTTCACAAAGTAAAGCGTGGGTCAAGAACCTTACCGAGAAGTACAACCGATAGCCTTTAGTCATTGAAGCAATTGCAGTTTATCACAACATCAGAAAGAGTCAAATAAGAGCTTGTAAAGCAAATCCACATACTCAATCATTCTTTCGTTCTCTACAATTGCTACAACTCACGTAGTACTCATGAGGTCAAAGTTTCAGCTGGACACAGAGAAAGATAGGGGCTTATAGTTTTGCCTCCCAACTGCTTACCACGAGGGTAATGTCAACAATAATAATTCATGAATACTTACTTCCAAGTTGACATATGAATATAGATCTTTCCCAAGCATATGACGGTAGCCAAGATAAAGGCAAAATAGGGAATTGGTGAAGATGACCATGACTCTTTCAAGGGCAAAAAATAAAGGTACAAGATAGGCCCTTCGCACAGGGAAGCAGAGGTTGTCATGCGATTTTGAGGTTTGGATGCGTGTCCTCTTAGTGCAGAGGAACGTCACTTTATACTGCCTCCTGTAATAAAGAACTTTATTATACAGCCTGTCGCTTTTATGTCTTCCTCGTCACAGGTCCGTATAAAGCTTATTTTCCACACACTAATAGATCATACATATTAGAGAGAAATTTTTATTGCTTGCACCGATGACAACTTACTTGAGGGATCTTATTCAATCCATAGGTAGGTATGGTGGACACTCATGGCAAAACTGGTTTGAAGGTTTATGGATGCACAAGTAGTATCTCTACTTAGTGCGGGAGGTTTGGCTAATATGAGGTGGAAGCAATCGTCACATGCTAAGGGATCTCTAATCATATAAGATTTTTCGGAACCAAGCAAACACAATTCATTATGTTGTCTTCCTTGTACAACATCTACTTCTAGGCATGCAATTGTTTAGTGAGTGTTCACAATCATAGATGGTGTCAGAGATGATATATTTATATGTGAACCTCTCCTTCTATATCACTTCCTATTAATTGCAACCATGACCAAGGTCTACGTTTGCCTACTCTCAACAAGTTTCAATCCTTATTATTTTTTGTATGTGAAGCCATCACTTCCCATAAGATCATTACATGATCTTTCATGCTTTTGTTCTATTCTCATTCTTTTGATCATGGCAAGAGGCAAAGCCCTTCAACTAAGACACTCTCTATTATATGGTTCACGAGCTCGAATACATCGGGGGTGACACAAAGCAAAACTCAAGACTAAAACGCTAAGACTTTTAAACTACTAGAGAAAAAGAAAACTAAAAAGGAACAAACTAAAACAAAGGTAAATGAAAAATATGTGATGGTGATACGATACCGGGGCAACTCCCCCAAGCTTGGCACAAGCCAAGGGGATTGCCCATACCAATCCTCAGTTGTCTTCCTTTGGTGGTGATGGTGGAGTTGTTGAAATCTTTGACTCCAAGAGGGCCATTAATCTTTGATTTATACCTTGGAGATCTGCGATAAATTTTTCCAGCCAAACAACTTCACGATTGAGACAAGTATTGCGAGCACGATTTGTTTCACAAAACCTCAAGAGTTCAATCAAAGATGGAGACAGTAGGTGGAGGTAGGGTTGGAGGAAATCCACTTCTTCAACTTCTTCCTTGTTGAGCACAGATTGCACTTTGTCCCATGCCTGATGCCTCTCCTTAGCTTTGCCCTTGGTTTCTTTAGGTAGCCTTTCCTTAGCCTCCATGACCTCCATCCTTTTTAGATCAACATGAACTTCTCCATAGATTTGACAGAGATTGTTCTCCCCCACAGATTCCTGGGACGACATGTTGCTCTAAATCTGAGGCAGAAAACAGGCTTGAAACAAAAAACAGAAGAGATCAACGTGATGTGGGGGTCAGACCAAACGGGAGTATATATAACGATTTTTTCAGACCAGAAGGAGTACCCCGCACAAAAATGAAGTCTGGGAGGCGGACGAGGTGGCCACAAGACCTCATGGCGCGGCCAGGGGGTGGGCCCTCACCGTGCAGGCTTGTCGTCTCCTCGCGCACATCCCGGACTACTTCCAATATTTTTTATTTTTTCAAATATTCCAAAACGGAGAAAATTTCCTACTGGAGAATTTTTGGACTCTGTTTTCTTACTGAATCACATACCTCTTTGTTTTCGGAGTCTGAAACAGGCTGATAAATATCCCAGAGGTATTCTTACGGAGTTATGGTATTGATAATATTGCTTTCAACATTTATGGGAGTACCTGAGATATAATGCTTGGTTCTCTACCCATTTACCACTCTCGGACAATTACCTTCCGTGTTGTTGATCTTGATAGCACCGGAACGATATACTTCCTCAACATCATAGGGACCTTCCCATTTAGATAGAAGCTTGCCTGCAAAGTATCGTAGACGAGAGTTATATAGCAAGACATAATCACCTACATTGAACTCATGCTTTTGTATCCTCTTATCTTTCCACCTCTTAACCTTCTCTTTGAACAGCTTGACATTCTCATATGCCCGAGTTCTCCATTCATCAAGCGAGCAAATATCAAATAACCTCTTCTCACCGGCAAGTTTGAAATCAAAGTTGAGATCTTTGATTGCCCAATAAGCTTTATGCTCTATCTCAAGAGGTAAATGACATGCTTTACCGTACACCATTTTGTACGGAGACATGCCCATGGGATTCTTATAGGCAGTCCTATAAGACCATAGTGCATCATCGAGCTTCTTAGACCAATTCTTTCTTGACTTGTTGACAGTATTTTGCAGAATCAGTTTAACCTCTCTACTACTTAGCTCTAATTGACCACTGGACTGAGGGTGATAGGGAGACGCAATTCTATGGTTGACATCGTACTTAGCAAGCATTTTACGGAAAGCACCATGAATGAAGTGTGAACCACCATTGGTCATTAGATATCTAGGGACTCCAAATCTAGGGAAGATAACCTCTTTCAGCATCCTGATAGAGGTGTTGTGATCAGCACTACTAGTGGGGATAGCTTCTACCCACTTAGTGACGTAATCAACAACAACTAAGATGTGAGTATACCCATTAGATTTTGGAAAAGGTCCCATATAATCAAAGCCTCAAACATCAAATGGTTCAATGACAAGTGAGTAGTTCATAGGCATTTCTTGACGTTTGCTAATATTACCTATTCTTTGACATTCGTCACAAGACAAGACAAACTTATGGGCATCCTTGAAGAGAGTGGGCCAATAGAAACCTGATTGCAATACCTTGTGTGCAGTTCTATCTCCCGCATGGTGTCCTCCGTAGGCCTCGGAGTGACACTTCTGTAGGGTCTGTCCCTGTTCATGTTCAGGTACACAACGTCTAGTAACACCAACTACTCCTTCCTTATAAAGGTGAGGATCATCCCAGAAGTAATGTCTCATGTCAAAGAAGAATTTCTTCTTTCGCTGGTACGTGAAACTATGTGGTACGTATTTTGCAATGATATAGTTTGCATAATCAGCATACCACGGTGCACTACATGAAGCATTGATGAAAAGTTATCTGCTACGGGGTTATCAGCACCCTTTCTGTCGACAACGTACAAATCAAATTCTTGTAGCAGGAGAACCCATCTGATAAGTCTAGGTTTAGCGTCCTTCTTCTCCATGAGGTACTTAATAGCAGCGTGATCAGTGTGAATAGTGACTTTCGAATCAACTATGTAAGACCTGAACTTTTCACATGCAAACACGACTGCTAAAAACCCCTCTCCGTAGTAGCATAGTTTGTCTGGGCACTGTCTAGAGTTTTACTAGCGTAATGAATAACATTCAACTTCTTATCGACTCTTTGCCCTAGAACAGCACCAACAGAATGATCACTAGCATCACACATGATTTCAAAAGGTAAGTTCCAATCAGGTGGTTGAACAATAGGTGCAGTTATCAAAGCCCTCTTAAGTATTTCTAAGGCTTCCTCACAATCATCATCAAAAACAAAATGAATATCCTTTTGTAAAACATTGGTAAGAGGCCTAGAAATCTTAGAGAAGTCTTTGATGAACCTTCTATAGAAACCAGCATGACCAAGGAAACTTCTTATACCTTTGATATCTGTGGGGTATTTCATTTTCTCGATTGCATCAACCTTAGCCTTATCGACTTCAATACCTCTTTCATAAATTTTATGTCCTAAGACGATGCATTCATTAACCATAAAGTGGCACTTCTCCCAATTCAAGACAAGATTGGTGTCTTTACATCTCTGCAAGACCCGATCAAGGTTGCTGAGGCTTTCATCAAAGGAAGACCCGTAAACAGAGAAGTCATCCATGAAAACCTCAACAATCTTTTCACAAAAGTCAGAGAATATAGCCATCATACATCTTTGAAAGGTGGCAGGTGCATTACATAAGCCAAAAGGCATACGTCTATAAGTAAAGGTACCGAAAGGACAGGTGAAATTGGTTTTCTCCTGATCAGATTGTGCAACTGGTATTTGGGAGAAACAAGAATATCCGTCTAGAAAGCAGAAGTGTGTGTGTTTGGACAGCCTTTCTAGCATTTGGTCCATAAAAGGCATATGGTAATGATATTTCCTAGTTTCTTTATTCAGTTTCCTAAAATCGATCACCATCCTATAGCCAGTAATAATCCTCTGTGGGATCAATTCATCCTTATCATTAGGGACAACGGTAATACCTCCCTTCTTAGGGACGCAATGCACCGGACTCACCCAATCGCTATGAGCACCAGGATAGATAATACCCGCTTTCAGGATCTTTAGTATTTCTTTTCTTACTACTTCTTTCATCTTAGGATTTAATCTCCTTGGATGATCAGCAACTGGTTTGAAATCAGGATCAGTTTTAATCTTGTGCTGGCATAGGGTAGGACTAATGCCCTTAAGATCATCAAGAGTATATCCAATAGCAGCACGGTGCTTTCTCATAGTTTTTAGCAACTTCTTTTGTTCATGCTCTGAGAGGCTAGCACTAATTATAACAGGATATATCTCTTTTTCATCAAGATAGGCCTACTTAAGAGTATCAGGCAACTGTTTAAGCTCGAACAGAGGATCACCCTTTGGTGGGGGTGGACCCCCAAGCAGTTCAACAGGCAAGTTATTCTTAAGGATAGGATATTGTTCTAAGACAACTCTATCTATGTCATCCCTTTCATCCATATGCATATCATTTTCATGTCAAACAAGTATTGCTCTAAGGGATTAGTAGGAGGCACGGCAATAGAAGCTAAGGCAGTACTTTCATCCTTACTAGGCAACTCCTTTTAATGAGGTTGTCTACCAATCTTAGAGAAATTGAACTCATGTGACATGCCTTCAAAGCCAAGAGTGACAGTTTGCTTCTCAAAGTAAATATGCGCATTGACGATATTGAGAAAAGGTCTGCCAAATATGATGGGACAAAAGCTATCTTGTGCGGTAGCAAGAACGAGGAAATCAGCGGGATACTTAGTTTTACCACACAATACTTCCACATCCCTAACAATTCCCACAGGGCAGATAGAATCTCTATTGGCAAGTTGAATAGTGACATCAATAGGCTCTGTCTCAACAGGTGCAATCTCATCTTTGATTTCATCGTATAAGGATTGAGGCATTGCACTAACACTAGCACCCACGTCACATAAGCCATGATAAAAATGATCTCCTAACTTAACACAAACCACAGGCATGCCAACAACAGGCCTATGTTTGTCTCTAACGTGAGGTTTAGCAATTCTAGCAGCATCTTCACAGAAGTGAATATTATGTCCCTCAACATCGCCGGACAAAAGATCTTTGATAATAGAAATGCTAGGTTCAACTCTAATTTTCTCAGGGGGTGTAGGTGTTCTAATGTAGCCTCTACGTATCACAGTTGAAGTTTCAGAATGATCCTTGATCCTAACAGGGAAAGGTGGTTTCTCAATGTAAGCACTGGGAACAACATGATCATTATAGGCAATGACTTTCTCTTCAACTGGAGTGGGTTTAACTACATTGACTTCTAAAGGAGGATGACATTTAAACCACTTCTCTTTGTGGAGATCAATATGAGCAGCAAAGGATTCACACAATCAAGCTAAAATCTCAGAGTCAAGTCCATACTTAGTGCTAAAGTCACAAAAAGTATTTGTCTCAACAAAGGATTTAACGCAATCAAAAGTTTAATTCTCTCCCATAAATTCCATTTGAAGTCAATATCTCTCTTCATAAAAGAACCGGTACAAGAACTGTCAAGCATGGTGCGATCATCATGAGAAAGTCGAGCATAGAAGTTCTGAATGATAATTTCTCTCGAGAGCTCATGATTGGGGCATGAATATAACATTGATTTAAACCTCCCCCAAGCTTGAGCGATGCTTTCTCTATCACGAGGCCAAAAAATATAAATATAATTCCGATCACGATGTACTAAATGCATAGGATAAAACTTTTGATGAAATTCCAATTTGAACTGATTAGCCAGCATTTTCTCAAGCAAACCCGAAGGAAATTCAAAGAAAATATTTTTAGTAGGTGCTTAAGGTTGCGGAGCAACTCTTTGTGCTTCTGTTTGAGGTGAAGATACCCCGAACAAGCCCCTCAAAGGATTAGTATCCATAGTGACAAGCGAAAATAAATTTCAGCACACTATATGAATGTTTCCTTACCAAGTTCCACTTACCAAAGGCGCTTCACTCCCCGGCAACGGCGCCAGAAAAGAGTCTTGATGACCCACAAGTATAGGGGATCAATCGTAGTCCTTTCGATAAGTAAGAGTGTCCTACCCAATGAGGAGCAGAAGGACTGAAATTGTCGGTAACAAGTGATTGTGTGGTGAGATGATTCGTAGCAAGCAACAAGTAACAAAAGTAGCAACGGTGCAGCAAAGTGGCACAATCCCTTTTGTAGCAAGGGACAAGCCTGGACAAAGTCTTATAGGAGGAAAAACGCTCCCGAGGACACACGGGAATTTCAGTCATGCTAGTTTCATCATGTTCTTATGATTCACGTTCGTTACTTTGATAGTTTGATATGTGGGTGGACCGGAGCTTGGGTACTACCCTTACATGGACAAGAATCCCACTTATGATTAACCCCTATCGCAAGCAACCGCAACTACGAAACAAGAATTAAGACAAAATAATAACCATAACATTAAACTAGTGGATCGAAATCAGCCACTTACGAAGCAACGCATAAACTAGGGTTTAAGCTTCTGTCACTCTAGCAACCCATCATCTACTTACTACTTCCCAATGCCTTCCTCTAGGCCCAAATAATGGTGAAGTGTTATGTAGTCGATGTTCAAATAACACCACTAGAGGAAAAACAGCATACAACACATCAAATTACCGAACGAATACCAAATTCACATGACATCAACTACAAGGAGTAATCAACACTACTAGCAACCATACAAGTACCAATCGGAGTCGCGAGACGGATATTTGTTACAAGTGATGAACTAGGGTTTGGAGATGAGATGGTGCTGATGAAGATGTTCATGGTGACCAGTCCCCTCCGATGAGAGGAGTGTTGGTGATGACGATGGCGACGATTTCCCCCTCCGGGAGGGAAGTTTCCCCGGCCGGATCATACTGCCAGAGCCCTAGATTGGTTCTGCTCAAGTTCCGCCACGTGGCGGCGGCGAATCCACGAAAAAGCTCCTCCTTGATTTTTTTTTCAAACGAAAACCCTTCATATAGCAGAAGAGGGGGGAAAGTGGCCCAGCAGGTTGCCCACAAGCCATCATGGCGCGGCCTGGGGGGGTGGCTGCGCCGTGAAGGCTTGTGGCCAACCCCTGGCGCCCCTCTGGCACTTCTTCGGCTCAATATTTTTTATAAATCCGGAAAAAATCCTCGTTGATTTTTACGGCGTTTGGAATTGCGCAGAATAGGTATCTCCACTTTTCTCCACTTTCAGGCCAGAATTCGAGTTGCGGGCATTCTCACTCTTCATGTAAACCTTGCAAAATAAGATAGAAAAGGCATAAGAATTGTACCGTGAAGTGAAATAACAGCCAAAGAAGCGATAAATATCAACATGAAAACATGATGCAAAATGGACGTATCATTGGGCCCGGCCCAAAGAGGTGCACGGGCTTTCGTGGCTGGATCCGCTGGCAGTTCCTTTTCCTCATGTCGTGCATTGAACGCGCGGAGTGGGGGTCATGCGTGAGTGGGCTTTCGACCTCCTGAAACTCCTTTGCCACGCGCGTGGCATGCACAGTTTTGGATGGATAGATGGCAGACGTGGCCTTAAAAGGCGCAGTAGTGGCTGGGCTCGCCAGTGCATGCATTGGTGCAGCAGGGAGGTTCCCTGTTCGCCCGTGAGCACAAGCGATCGGGGGACAAGGGTGGTTGCTTCTAGAGCAAGGGAGGCTAGCCCCCCGCGCCCCGTCCTATAAATTGGGAGGGTTTGTGAGGGGTTTTGCTCACCCAACTCCTTCTGAATCAACCAACTCCTCAGCCTTGGTCTTGAGAGTCTTCTTCTATCTGTAGGTGGCGCTCGCCCCTAACCATGGTTAGCGGACGGGGTCGGCCACCGTTGGCCGCTAGGGCGGCGAGAGGGTCTCGTTCGGATCATGCCACGGCTTCTGGTGGCGTCGTGGGGGAAGACAGCCTGAGTGCCCGTTGCGGAGGAAGGGCGAGGGGTTGTGGTCATCGTGGAGGTCGAGGTCGGGGGAGGCGGAGCGCTACTCCAGCGCCTCCTCCTTCCCCAAGTCTTGCTCCTATGGCGGTCCACGTCGGAAGGAACCCGATCGAGTTCCTCGTCCAGCTACGAGGACCCGTCCGGTCCCGCCTCCAACTCCCTGGTGTATTCGCCGAGGCAACGGAAGGAGAGGGGTCCCCAACCCGGTGGCTTCGCATGCATTGATGTGGCAATGGCGTCGTGCCTGTGGTCACGGAGCGTACTGGGCCTCGGACCCTGTTCATCGGCTGCGGGTGGAAAAGCTTGGCCTGTGCCCACAACCCCTGGAATGGGCACGTTCTCGGCTTCAAGAAAATACCGGATGCAACCATAGAAATGGCCAAGGGCACCTTGAGATGAAATCAGGCGCTACGTAGCCGCTTGCTCTGTTGATCAGGTTCGAAACAGTTCGAAGCCCCTCTGTGGCTGTTCAGTTCGTTTGAACGAGTTCGAAACAAAGACAAGGTGCACTGATCTTTGGAAAGGTCCTAGTATGCGAAAACTCCACACACAAAGATTGGAAACTTTTGAAGGGAAAACAAAGGATCTAACTACTTCAAATCTGAATCTTAAACTTGAAACTTATTTGCTCGCGCCATGGTTGCATGGCTTGAATCTTTTGTCGGGGCATCGGGGTCCCCGACCAGCAGAAAATTACTGCTCCCAGCGGCTTTTTCGCAGGCAAAGACTTCTTGCCGATAGTCCACGACCGTCGTTTGTAGAAAAAGTTGGCCAGGGTGTAACCCCTTTACTTTTCTCTTGCTAGGCTGTGCTTGCGGAGCCCCCGAGCGCATCTTGGGCGACGATACGATGCTCTCAGGGGTACAACACTTATGCTGGAGTGCGTGCCGGGGCTTCAAGACCTCTTGGCGCATCCTCAACGACTATGCATGATTCTGCAGAGGTGCGTCTGCTGGAGTATGCACCGAGGCCTCTGTGAAGCTCCCACATACGCACTCGACAGCTGCACGTTGGCCCCGAGCGATGGATCAGCCTGACTGCGCCGCCTTTCGAGCCTCCGCCTCCCTGTCTCGCGCTCGCGCAGGCCTTGGGAACCCGTAGTAGAACAGAGCGCCCTCCGCGGTACCCCTTTTCCGGGGGAACTGCGGCGCAGCGCCCAAACATCCAAGAATCTGGTGCTGAGTTTGCTCAGATTTGTGCAAAACACCACACCCCCTACCTGACGCGCCAAAGATGTCGGTGATGCGAGGTCGGCACCTATGGGAATCAACATGAAACCCTTGTGATCTTAGGGCGGGGAGAGGTGAAATGAAGAGCAGAGCTAACAATCAGCACCCGACAAGCCTTTTTACCCAGGTTCGGGCCGCTTACGCTTAAAACCCTTCGTTCTTCTTGTGTGGTTGTATTAAGCGTTTTGTTGTCGATTGTTATAGTGACCGTTGATGACGGCTTATGGGTCGATGTCCAAAAAATCTAACCCCTTCGAAATGAGCTAAGGGCATCCTTTTAAAGGAAAAGGGGTCGCCTATAGTGTTCGGTGGTAGGTTCAGGAGAAGTTCTAGTGAATCTAGGGCGGTGCTTATCCATCTACCGCTGTTAGGTGCATTTAATGCATGTCTTGTCCTTGTCAGCGATGTGCTGGTGAACACACGTATTCAGGTGTTTCGACACCTGGACGATACGCTGGCGTATGCGGAATGCGCTGGCATTTGGGGGGGCGGTGGCACTTTGGCAAGGGCGGTTGCCCACTAGTGGACAGGCCTATCATCCCGGCAAGGAGATTGGCGGGGCCTTGAGTCTTCGCCCCGTCAAGGGAGCTTGCCGGGGGCTTCAGTCGTCATCCCGACAAGGGAGCTTGCCGGGGTCTTGTACTTGGTGAGTTCATCACGCCCACCAAACGGGCGCGGCCTTGGTCAGCTTCCCGGCAAGGCAGGCTTGCCAAGGCCTTGATAATCTTGGGGGTTGCATCTTGACTGGGTCTTACCATGCCCTGCCGGCAGGGGCACTTCGCGCCCGTGCACAAGTCTGGGGCACTAGGGACCCCGGTGATTAGTGCACTGTCATAGTGTTTTTGTCTCCGCCTTAGTTTTTGATTACCTGTGTTATGTTCCATATTTAGTGCTCCTAGTATGCTTGTAGTTGTTATGGGGACCTCCTTGACAATTTGTTTTGCGATAAACTCTTCCGGCAAGGCCCAACATTGGTTTAAAACTTTGCCAATGTAATAATGTTGATAAACTATTGATTGCATAGAGGCTCGTCTCCTCGTGGATTTTAATTCCACATTATATATGGTGGGCTTGCACCGATGGTGTTTGTCCAAAACGGGCAGACTGCAGGGCACCACGGGGAAACTCAAAGTTCTCGTTTTACTCGTAGGATTTCCCATACAGTCGTGTGCTAAGAATGAGATACGCGGCTCCTATCGGGCGACACGTCGGGTAGCCTTGGTGGATTGCTTTTACCTTTAACGGGTGTCTTGTGCAACGAGATTTTGAGGAAACTTCGGGCTATCTCGCGGTTGAGGTTTTCCAATGCAGTTTGTGTTTAGTTTGTGGTGGATGAGTTAGAGCACCCTTGGAGGGTTAAATCCTTCAAAAAGCTATGCCCACCATTATATGACAACTTGGAAACTTTATAATACCCGGTTACGGAAAACATGAAGTAAACCCAATTACAATACACCAACGGTGTATGTAATCATGAGAGAAAAGATTATATTTTATTTTTAAGTTGGTGTTACGGATCACTTCTCGATCCTTACTAGTTCACATTCGTTTATGCATATATCACTCTTCTTATTCTTGTACTCGTAAGTTTGGTAGATATCAAATGCTTAGTGGTGCTGCAACCTCACCACTTCACCATTCCTCAAACATTAAGCTTTTTTGTCTTGATACCCCTGATAATGAGATTCCCGTTCCCATGGGTCAGAGTTTACTATAACAATAGGTGTGTGTACACGTAATGTGATACTTTGACGTGAGAGTGATGCTTGTTCTATTTCGAGTTCTTCTTCTTCCTGGACGATCATAGGATGGGTTATAGGTTGACACCCCATGATTAGCTGGATTGATGTCATCTCTTTTTCATATTTTTTTCATCCCTAAACGAATCTTGCTATTCTATACGATGATTTCTATGTATTGATGTATTGATATATTCATGTTGTAGCTTGTGGAAAGTGTGAGCCAACTTCATATACTCATCTCTTCTTTACATGTATTATGACGTTATCCATTCGTGCGACCCATAATTCATTCATGCAACCCGAAATGCGCTTCAATCACACCTTTCTTTTGTGTCATTTCACTATGTTAATAAAAACTAAAAATTAGGAACAACATAATAAAAACAAATTGTGTGATTGTGATGCTTGACTTGTTTCCTATTTGCTTTCTTGATTGGTTGTGGCATAATTCATCGAAATCTTTGCCCAATGATCATGCCATATGTATAGGTTATAAAACTATTTTTACAAAAAAATATTTTAGCCAAAAAGCATATATTTCATTTAGGTTTCCAAAACCCCCTAGATTGTGGTCTACTCTACAAATCCTCGAATTGTGGTAAATAATTTATCCCAAAGAATTGGTCCTAATATTCACATTAATAAATATCATGACAAGAAGGATTCCTTAGGTAGCTGAAACACCATTTGCCAATTATTTGTGCTCAATGATTGACAAACCAAAAGTGTTCACCTTGACCCAAGATTTTTTCCACAACTCTTAATAGTCCCCATGTATCTCCAGTCACCCTCCCCTCACCCCAGCTCAAAGATTGTGGGGGTAAAAATACCAATTCCTTCTCGAGACAGCCCAATCATAGCTCCCCCCTCTCCATTTCTCTATGCAACAAGGCCCGTGTGATCCTAGATCTCCTATGGGACTGCAAAACCCTCCGAGGCTCATGTGGACAAGCCCATGCCCATAAACAATGTCATGTCGGCAATATGTGCACACTAGAGTGTGCTACAATACACCAGAGCATTGTAGCCTCCACTTCCCGATGTACCCGATTGTCCTAGACTACCCAAGCATGCCGGCCGGCGCACCACAAGGCCGCAACATAACTACTGGTCGCTCCCTCCTATCTCTCTCTCCCACATGTTGTAAGTGCCTCCCGAGCACGCCAATGGCCTCCTGCAGCACCGGCTACACCCATATGCCCCCTCCTTCCTTATTTGTCGAGTTGACATGGAGACGACGTAGGATACCTCCTCCTTCGCTCCTAAGCTTCCATGGCCCTCCTCCCATTGTTGTTTCTTCACTAGAGCTTGCTGACGCACGGTCGAGCACCTCGCATGCACTTTGTCCTCACGTCACTAGTCCACAGCTCATTGGTCGTGGCTAGCCCTGTGCTGCTCCAAGATATTCCCCTTGCACCCCCGCTTCTAACCCCCAACAGTCGAACCCCCTGTTGCTCTTCACCATAGCCGGCCATCACCATGCGCCATGACCATGGTCCACCGTGGCGAGGTTATAAAGACTGAACAAGGAACTCTCTACCTCTATCCAAATTTGGCCTGTGCACATTGCCTATCTCGTTTCAAACACTAGATGCTCGATTTCGAGTAGCAGCTCTGCTGTGTCGGGTCTTCGTTGCCCCAACAATACAAAGAATCTCAGTCCCTCATTTTTTGTTCCTCGGGTTCCCCTTGCTCCCAGGCTGCTAACGCCTCCCTCCATCCAATGAATTTCACGCGAGGGTGAGTAGTTCATGTTCATTTTTCCTTGGCTGCCGCTTGGACATGACGTTGTGGATGGTTCGATCATCTCCGTTGACTGTGGTCACCACCATCCGATTGGTGGCGATGCCGTTATCAAGAAGGTGCCATCCCTGCCTTAAGCCACAGCTGAAACAACCGCCAGTGAGCCTCCTAAGCATTTCTAGCAAGAGGTTGAAAAAGTTAACGAATGAGGAAAAGTGAGTACAAGTAAGGTACCAGGGGTATAGGAATAAAAATCCCTTGACAAAAATAGGTTGACATTTTCTAAGTGCTTTATTTTTCCTATTTTTCCTATCGACTTATTTGTTCCCGGTACTTTGCAATGTTGGATCACGTTGTTGATAAAGGTGGTGGACCAGAAGGTTTTGAAGACTTCCTAGACTTTGTAGGTCCAGGCAAGCAACCCTTTGACCACGTTGACGAAACCACTTTTATAATGTTAATATAACACATTATACGTTGCATCAAAAAGCATGATGATATGGTGACCACCTAGCTGGGTTGTCTTTGATGCATTTCTCGTTGATACTTGCATCATTGATGACTCTATTTCCTGTTGTGAGATATGTGGGTTGGAAGTAGATATGTTGCCAAGTAGATACTACGCAAGTGGCACGGAAAAATGCATTGTGTTGGAAAACAATGTGTTTATGAAATACTTTTTGAAAACCAAATTGGGTGCCACTAATGCACGTGGGATATGTTGTGCTAGGTAACCACTTGACAGAGAAGTGTAGTATCGAGGAAAATTATGTGTGTGATTTCAAAAAGGGATTGATTTAACTTGCGACCGTTACTCCCACATAACATGTATGACCAGATACCCATTATGGGACGTGGCTTTATTGATTACTTTCTTTGATGCTAGCAGAGAGCATGCATTACTAGTGGTGGGAGTGACATGGTCACACTTGATAAGGCGTCATGACTGAATGAACAAGTATTGCTATTTTCATAGACACCGGGCACACCGATTTGTCCCCTCATGGATGGCCCGATGTGATGTACATCACAAGGGATGGGTACCAAAGAATGGAATCTTTGTTTAGTGTTGTTAAGGGAAAGGCATTATTCAGTTACTTACCTCAGGAATGTAATATACCGCGAGTAGTAGATGATACGGAAGTTCCCCGAATCTTGTGGGTAAAGTGTGTAACATCTACAGATTGTCAAACTATTCCAATAGTCGTATTCACGGTCAAGGACAGCTGGATGACTGCTCTTGGCCAAGTCCATTGTTTTACAAACTTGGCGTTTGTGTGCGGGAAAGATGTACTTGAGCTAAGTTAACTTACTTGATGAGATGATTAAGCTTGAGGTGTTCAAAATCTATTTATATTGATAATTGTAACCTAATGATGCATGATATACAAAGTGACAGGACATGCTATTGCGTTCAAAACTAGCTTTCCACAAAAATACCTAGTTATTGTTATAACATGCATTGTTCATTTTGTTCCAAATATGTGTTGCTTGCATATACAATCAATAGTACTCATTCTCTTGTACCTGTCTATTCACTTAGCCAAGGAATGGAAGAACAAGATTATTATTAAGAGTACCTTGGAGATGAACATGCCAATTAGGCCACTTTTGAGTCATAATGGATGTAGGGCTAAGGAAGATGGCATGGGTCCATGCTATCATCGAAGATTTCCATTGTGGTTGTTTATCTCATATTTCCCCTCCATGGCCCTATCTATGTAAGACTCGACCATAATGGTCATAATTTATATAAACGGTATGTATTGGATGTAAGGCTCTTGTAAATTTAGTTTCTGTGTGTTCAGTGAGCATTGATCCTGGGATTATTGTACATGTGTATTCGGAGACTTTGACTTATGAATCGGGGTTCCCACAAAGTTGGTATCCGAGCCATCCTGGCTATTGGAAACTTTAGTCAGCATGGGCAATAGTTAGGACATAATCTATTTTTCCAGAGCTTTCAGACCACTTACAAAACTTCTAATTTTCTTACCTCTTATAAATTTTCAAAGAAACAAAAGGTTTTGGCCTTACCATCTCCACCATTCCTCTCTTGGCTCTCCGCATCTTCTTTTTCAAAAAAATTCAAACACTAACTTGTAGCCTTCTGCCATGACCATTGGATTTCTTGTAATCCTCTAGGGTAACCAAGAAGGAAGGCGCCTTGCCAGACATTCACCAACATCTTTTGAACACTAGGTTGGTGACACCCCGACAAGATAACGCTAAGAGGAAATTCCTTGTGAAAGAATGAGGACATTAAGATTAGGAATATTGTGACACCCTCGACAATAGACAAAATGATGCAACCATTGGCCTATGAGTTGCTCGCCATGTTGAAAACTATGGAATGTGGACTTTAGAAAAATGTCACGCAAGTTTTGCTTTTGAATAAAACACCCCGTTACAAAAAGAATGCCAAGTCCAAGAAGGGGAAGGGTGTTAGTGAGACCGAATCCTAGAGCAACTCTAAGGGTGGAGCCAAGACTGAAATTGAGTGCTTCTACTTCAAGGGAACCTGACAATGGAAGAGGAACTGCAAGAAGTATCTCGTAGATTAGAACAAAGTTATAGTTGTTATACATGTTAATGTCATTGATGTTTCTCTTGCTATCAAAAATTATAAGTTTTGTGTACTTGATACCTAGTCGGTTGCTAACATTTCCAACTCGATACACGCGCTTTAGAAGGTGTGCAAGATAGCAACGAATGAAGTGGTGACGCACGCCGGGAATGGTGTTGGAACCGCCGCTTAGGCCTTAAGTGTTATGCCTCTAAGTTTCCCTTCAGGATATATTTGAGAACTAAGTAACTATTATTTTGTTTGAACATTGTGTAGAAACATTATCTCTCAATCACGTTTGGTAGACGATGGGTATTTCTACAAGTCCGAGAACAAGATTGTTCACTTTATTGTAAGGATAGTGTTCATTGATTTGCACCCATTGTTGGTGTTCTTTTCATACTAAATCTTCGAAGTGGAAATGATGTATTTAATGCAAATGCTAAACGCCTTGAGAAGGCTGATACCACCATCATTTTCTAGTGGCATTGTTGTCTTGAACACATTGGAAAGAATTACATGAAAAGACTCCATAAAGATGGAGTTTTACCACCATTTGAGTACCCATCATTTCACACATGCGAGGGTTGTCTAATAGGGAAAATGACGAACAGGCCATTCATAGGTCATCTGCAATGGGCGAGTGACTTGTTGGAAATAATACACAGTGATGTATGTGGTCCGATGTGCACAATTGTATGTGGGAACTATTTTTACTTTGTCATGCGGACCTCCTTGACAATTTGTTTTGGGATAAACTCTTCAAGCAAGGGCCAACAATGGTTTTAAAGAATTTTAGAATGAGGTAGAAAATCAGCCTAACAAAAGGATTAAGTTTTTGTGATTACATCATAGGGGCAAATATCTTAGCCAACATCTGAGTTACCGTGGAATTGTTTCATAGATTACGCCTCCCGGAACTCCATAACAAAATGGAGTATTCAAACAAAGAAACTGAACCATGTTGGTCATGGTAAGGTCAATGTTGTCTCTTACATTTATATGAATATCCTTTTAGGGTCACGCACTAGAAACTACTGCCTACACAATAAACAATGTGTTTCCTAAATCTGTTGAGACGACATCATATGAGATGTGGCATGGGAAGAAACCTAATGGTGTGCATCTCATATTTGGGGTTGTGAGCCTTATGAAAAGCATTTACATTGAAGAAAACTTGATCCCAGATCAGACAAATGTTACTTTGTTGGTTATCTGATGGAAACCATTCAGTATTCTTTCTACCACAAGTCCGAGAACAAAGTGTTTGTTGCAAAGGTTAGACAATTTCTTGAGAAGGAGTTTCTTGCCAAAGTAGTGAGTAGGAGAATAGTGCAACTCGTTGAAGGTAGTGATTCTGCTACAATGGTTCATATGGCTAAGGAACTAGACGAAATTCCGCAAATTATCCCTACAACCGAGTCGTCCATCATCGCATGTGATGTGGAAACTTCTGACAAGTTTGTAACTGATGCGTGCAGTACAGGTAGGTTTGTCCAGCCACTGATACTTGTGATGTGCGTTGGGTCTTCGGTGAAGTGGAATGGGTTATCACAACATAATGTGGGTAATTATTTCCCTTTGTTATGAAACCAAGGTTTATCGAACCAATAGGAATATCAACCAAAACAGTCTGCAGCGGCTCCACACAAAAGAACAAGCAACTTGCACCCAACACGGGCAAGAGGGTTGTCAATCCCCTTGTACTTGTTACTTGGAAGCGAGTGAGGTGTGTAGATAATTGTAGATAGCTAGATAAAATGAAAGCAAATAAATGGCAGCAAGGTATTGAAGGTTTTGTAAATATATTCTAAATAGACCAAGGGGCCATAGTTTTCCCTAATTGGATTTCTCATGGAAAATAGCATACGGTGGGTAAACAAATTATTGTTGGTCAATTGACAGACAAGCGGATAGTTATGCGATATTCACGGCAATGATCATGTGTATATAGGCACCACTTCCATAAACAAGTGGGCTAACACTTGCATCCACCTATTACTATTACTCCACTCATCCACCACTACCCAACATGCATCTAGAGTATTATGTAAAATAGAGTAATGCATGGAGAACAATGACATGATGTAGACAAAGTAAACTCAAGCAATATGAATAAACTCCATCGTTATATCCTCAGTAGCAGCAACACAAGGGCGCACCATGTCCCTTCTTTCACCGGGATATAGAAATTCACCAAGTTGAACCTATTACTCTCACCGAAGAAATATCAATCTAGTTCGCCAAATTATTTCAATACATCAGAGAGAATTAAAAAGCTATCATAATCATGCGCATACGAATCATATAAGTACTCACAGAAGACTCAAGTATTTATCATGAATAATCTAATCTTAAAACCACAATTCATGGGATCCAAACAAACGCACCACACAAAATAAACTACATCATGTAGATCAAAGAGAAGACGCGATGATCATTGTATTGAAGATCAAGAGAGACATATATTTCCAACTAGTTACTAGCTATGGACCCGTATGTCTATGGTGAACTACTCACACATCAACATAAGGGAAGCAAGGTTGATGAAGAGGCCCTCCATTATTGATCCCCCTGCGGTAGGGTACCGGAACGGAGCTCCAGATGGCCTCCCATTTGAATAGTGACTTGCGACAACATAAAAAGTGTTTCAGGATTGCTTCAGGGGTTACTGCTCAAAAAGGTTATCTGAAAATTTATAAGCGAGAGAAGGAGTCACGAAGGCCTCAAGGTACCCACAAGCCAGAAGGGTGCCCAGGCCGTCTTTGGCTGGCTTGTGGGGCCCTCGCGTGGCCCCCAACCTTCTTCCAATACTTGGCGGTCTTTTGTTGGTCCAAAAAACTCTCTATAAAGTTTCATATCAATTGGACTTCGTTTGATATGGTAAACCTGAAAAGTGAAAAACATGCAGAATATATCAGCACTTGGCACTGGGTGAATAGGTTAGTGCTCCAAAAAGTATCCTAGAATGATAATATATCAGCACTGATCAATAAAAAAATATAGATACATTGGAGATGTTTCAGCCACCCCAAGCTTAGTTCCTACTAGTTTTAGATTAGGTAAATTGTAAGGGCAATTGCTCCCTAAGGTGGTTTGGTAATTAATCACAACATTTGTATCAGTGAACTAATGATCTTATAAAAGTATATTACAGAGAAGTTCAAAGATGCGTTGGCTAAAGTATTGTGAGGAGAAACACCTTGATGCAAGGAAAGGAATAGGATTGGATCAAGCTTCAACCAAGAGGACTCGACAATTTACATTTCTGAGAAATCACTTTTAGTCCATAGGAAAGCCCATACTATTAAAAGTGGTGGGGTATTATGATGAATTGGTTGCTGCAGTGCTTAGAGAGAGCCACCGAAAATATAGGGCCATTCTCCCAAAAATATTTCTTTCCTAAGCCTAAACAGAAAAATTGGTACCACAAAGTTTTTCACACGGCCCTATGAATTTTCCTAGTGATAGATCCTTTGCCAAACCCTAAACTCTCGGTACCACCAAATTTCACATCGGTGCCACTGACACACAGTGACCAAATTTCTGCTGTCTTGATTTCAAGAGTCGGAATTTTTGAGATTGAAATTGTCACCAAAAATATTTGGAAACTACCCTAGGTCATTGTATTGGTACCACCGAGATTCATATATCGGTCTCACCGAGAATTCAAAAGTTGCGACATTTAGTGCAACTCAGTACCATCGAGATTCTTTTCGGTGTCACAGAGTTGGGAAATAATGTTGTAATGGTTGGATGCACTACAGGAATCTGAGAATTTGCCGTCTACCATGGCTGACGGCAAAGGGGCGAACCCCAGACGGCAAAGGCTGTGCCGTCCGTCAGCTGACGGCAAACTAGACGGCAAAAAAATATCCGGTGAAGAGGTTATTTGCCGTCTGCTTTTGTAAAGTGGACGGCAAAGTATCTTTGCCATGAGGGGGCAGACGGGAAATAAAATGGGACGACAGATCCATAGCCGCTCCCGTCAAGTGCTAACGGCAGGCTTCTCTTATATGCCGTCTACCCTACCCTCTTTGCCGTCAGCCATGTTTAGGGCCGAAGGCAAATGGGGCACCCAGCCCCTCTCTCCCTCCCACCTTTGCCGTTAGCCCTCCTCCCTTTGCCGTCAGCCATGTTTAGGGGCGACGACAAAGGGGGCACCCAACCCCTCTCTCCCTCTCTCTTTGTCGTCAGCCATGTTTAGGGCCGACTGCAAAGGGGGCACCCAGCCCCTCTCCCCCTCCACCTTTGCACCCAGCCCCTCCAACTTTGCACCCAGCCCCTCCCACCTTTGCCATCTGCCCTATGGCCTTTGCCGTCGGTGGGCGGACGGCAAAGACTCAAAACAGCCCGTGTTTATTTTATTTTCTATAATATCCAGCAATTTTCACTATAATCAGGATATATATATATATATATATATATATATATATATTTGACAGAAATAAATTTGTTTCCGTACTCATAACCCTATTAAAATAACTTTCATCCATAGTACGTACATATTATGCAATTTGCATCCGTACCAAACCATATATTACACTAGTTTCATCCATGCATATACAAAGTTTCATATATATCCATATACTACAATAGTTTCAATACAAGCTTCCGTGAAGCCATGGTACAAGAAACCATATTCAAGCATTCCATCAATATAATCCAAGCTTCCCGTGAACTGAATGTAATCTGCAAAATGACAAATAAGAAAGTTAAAAGAAGAATACTAGATGAAGAAGAGAAGTATTGGTTATTTCGAAGAGAACTTAGCTAAGTATAGGCCATTTAATAGCTAAGTTAGGTGGAATAGGTCATCTTGGAGCTATAGAGCATTATTATGTCATTTAGGGGAGAACTTTGCTAAGTATAGGTCATTGTAGAACTAACTTAGATAAAATATGTCATTTTGGAGTCAACTACGATTATTAAGGCATTTTGACCTTATTATGTCATTTTTGAGCAAAATTAGTCATTTGAATGAGATAACCAAGGTTCTCATGATGTTTTTATCTAACTGAGCTAATCATGTCATTTTGGAGGGTAATTAGCTAAGTATGTCTTTGTTGGGGAAAATAAGCTACGTAGAAGAAGAAAGAGAAGAAGCAAGAAGAGAAGAAGAAGGAGAACAAAAAGAAGAATAAGGAAGAGGAGGAGGAGGAGAAGGAGAAGGAGGAGGAGAATGAGAAGGAAGAGGACAATAAGAAGAAAAGAAGAAGGACAACAAGAAGGAGAAGAAGGAGGAGAAGGAGAAGGATCTTCTCTCCTCCTTCTCCTTCTTCTCCTTCTTCATACTTCTCTTTCTCCTTCTTCTCTTCTTCTTCTTCTTCCTTCTTTTCATTTTCCTCTTTCTTCTCTTCTTGTCCTCTTCTTCGGGCTAAATTAGCTAATTATTCATTTTTGGAGCTAATTATGTCATTTTGGAGGATAATTAGCTAAGTATAGGTCATTTTGTATATTAAATTGGCCATTTTGGAGCTAAGTAAGCTAATTATGTCATTTAGGTGGAAGCCAAGCTAAGTATAGGCCATTCTAGAGCTAACTGCGGTAAAATATGTTATTTTGGATCCAACTAAGATTATTAAGGCATTTTGGAGCTAAATTGGCTAATTATGTCATTTAGGTAGAAGCCAAGCTAAGTATATAATATTCATCAGCTAACCAAGGTTCTTATTCCATTTTGAGCTTATTATTTCATTTTGGAGCTAAATTAGTCATTTTAATGAGCTAACCAAGGTTCTTATGATGTTTTCACCTAACTAAGCTAAGTATGTCATTTTGTCGGATAGTTAGCCAATTTAGTCTTTGTTGAATGAGTCTAAGCTACGTATAAGTAGAGAAAGAGAAGAAGCAAGAAGAGAAGAAGAAGGAGAAGTAAAAGAAGAAGGAGGAGGAGGAGAAGGAGAAGCAGGAGGGGAAGGAAGAGGAGAAGAAGAAGAAAAGAAGAAGGAGAAGAAGAATGAGGGCTAGCTCCTTCTTCTCCTTCACCTTCTCCTTCTTCTTCTCTTCTTCTTCTTCCTTCTTTTCATTTTTCCTCTTTCTTCTCCTCTCGTCCTCTTCTTCGAGCTAAATTAGCTAACTATGCCTTTTTGGAGCTAATTATGTCATTTTGGAGGATAATTATGTAAGTATAGGTCATTTTTTATTAAATAGGCCATTATGAGCTTATTATGTCATTTTGGAGCTAAATTAGTCATTTGAATGAGCAAACCAAGGTTCTTATGATGTTTTTACCTAACTAAGCTAATTATGTCATTTTGGAGGACAATTAGCTAAGTATGCCTATGTCTATGTTGGGGAAAATAAGCTACGTAGAAGAAGAAAGAGAAGAAGCAAGAAGAGAAGAAGAAGGAGAACAAAGAGAAGAAGGAGGAGGAGGAGGAGAAGGAGAAGGAGAAGGAAGAGGAGAAGAAGAAGAAAAGAAGAAGGAAAAGAAGGAGGAGAGAAGAAGAAGGAGGGGGCTAGCTCCTTTTCCTTCTTCTCCTTCTCCTTCTTCTTCTCTTCTTCTCTTCTTCTTCTTCTTCCTTCTTTTCATTTTTACTCTTTCTTCTCCTCTTTTCCTCTTCTTCAAGCTAAATTAGCTAATTATGCCTTTTTGGAGCTAATTATGTCATTTTGGAGGATAATTAGGTAAGTATAGGTCATTTTTTATTAAATAGGCCATTATGAGCTTATTATGTCATTTTGGAACTAAATTAGTCATTTTAATCAGCTAACCAAGGTTCTTATGATGTTTTTACCTAACTAAGCTAATTATGTCATTTTGGAGGACAATTAGCTAAGTATGTCTATGTCTATGTTGGGGGGAAAATAAGCTACGTAGAAGAATAAAGAGAAGAAGTAAGAAGAGAAGAAGGAGAAGAAAAGGAATAAGAAGAAGGAGGAGGAGGAGAAGGAGAAGGAGAAGGAAGAGGAGCAGAATAAGAAAAGAAGAAGGAAAAGAAGGAGGAGAGAAGAAGAAGGAGGGGGCTAGCTCCTTCTCCTTCTTCTCCTTCTTCTCCTTCTTCTTCTTCTCTTCTTCTTCTCTACTTCTTATTCTTCCTTCTTTTCATTTTTCCTATTTCTTCTCCTCTTGTCCTCTTCTTCGAGGTAAAATAGCTAATTATGCCTTTTTGGAGCTAATTATGTCATTTTGGAGGATAATTAGGTAAGTATAGTTCATTGTTTATTAAATAGGCCATTATGAGCTTATTATGTCATTTTTTAGGTAAATTAGTAATTTTAATGAGCTAAACAAGGTTCTTATGATGTTTTTACCTAACTAAGCTTGTTATGTCATTTTGGAGGATAATTAGCTAAGTATGTCTATGTTGGGGAAAATAAGCTACGTAGAAGAAGAAAGAGAAGAAGCAAGAAGAGAAGAAGAAGGAGAAGAAAAAGAAGTAGAAAGAGGAGGAGGAGGAGAAGGAGAAGGAGAAGGAAGAGGAGAAGAAGAAGAAAATAAGAAGGAAAAGAAGCAGGAGATAAGTAGAAGGAGGGGGCTAGCTCCTTCTCCTTCTTCTCCTTCTCCTTCTTCTTCTCTTTTTCTTCTTCTCTTCTTCTTCTCTTCTTCTTCTTCTTCCTTCTTTTCATTTTTCCTCTTTCTTCTCCTCGTGTCCTCTTCTTCGAGCTAAATTAGCTAATTATTCCTTTTTGGAGCTAATTATGTCATTTTGGATGATAATTAGGAAAGTATAGGTCATTGCTTATTAAATAGGCGATTATGAGCTTATTATGTCATTTCCGAGCTAAATTAGTCATTTTAATGAGTTAACCAAGGTTCTTATGATATTTTTACCTAACTAAGCTAATTATGTGATTTTGGAGAACAATTAGCTAAGTATGTATATGTTGGGAAAAATAAGCTACGTAGAAGAAGAAAGAGAAGATGTAAGAAGAGAAGAAGAAGGAGAAGAAAAAGAAGAAGAAGGAGGAGGAGGAGAAGGAGAAGGAGAAGTAAGAGGAGAAGAAGAAGAAAAGAAGAAGGAAAAGAAGGAGGGGAGAAGAAGAAGGAGGGGCTAGCTCCATCTCCTTCTTCTCCTTCTCCTTCTTCTTCTCTTCTTCTTCTTCTTCTTCCTTCTTTTCATTTTTCCTCTTTCTTCTCCTCTCGTTCTCTTCTTCGAGCTAAATTAGCTAATTATACCTTTTTGGAGCTAATTATGTCATTTTGGATGGTAATTAGGTAAGCATAGGTCATTGTTCATTAAATAGGCCATTGTGAGCTTATTATGTCATTTTGGAGCTAAATTAGTCATTTTAATGAGCTAACCAAGGTTCTTATGATGAGTAAAAGACATAATAAGCTCACAATAGGCCCCTCGCTCGGGTTAAAGTCCTCCCCTTTCCTCACCTTCCCGTGATCTCTGTACTTCACAAGCTTATGGTGGGAGGAGATGTTGGTGAAGTTTTCTGGATGCTCGAGGTCAGACTCGGAGAATGCCTTGACCTTCTTGTACAAGGCAGTATGGGCCATCGCATACAGGTCGTACATTTGTGGCACCTCCGTCTTATTGTGACGCGCCTAAAAGAGAGAGAGAGAGGAAAATTGTATTATTAAAGGGCTCAATATAGCATTAAGAATGAATTGCATGAGGCATGAAGCAAACCACCGCCCTACCTATCCCGCGGCCACGTGTACCTTTAGTACAACAAAAATACCAACATGAGTAATAAAATTTATATAAATACCAACATGCCTACAACATAAATACCAACATGAGTACAACATAAATACCAACATGAGTAATACCTTTAGTACCTCTCGGCTTCGCGGGGGGTCGACCTCCTCTCACAGGGGCCGCGAGAGTCGAAGAAGCGGCCACTCCATGCAGAGTAGAGAGCAACATTCTCCGAAGAGGCGAGGTAGGAAAGGAAGTACCCATCCCACCACCCGCCGACGAAGAAGGTGTCGCGGAGTGCTTTCGACCCTTTCCCACCATCTTTCAACACCTGTCATTACAAAGAGTAAATGCAATTAGTACAACATAAATACCAACATGAGTAATGAAATGTATATAATTTAAGTGTATCATCGTCATAAATACCAACATGACTAATAAAATTGAATACCCCACATGAACTCAAAATTTATATATAGTAATAGTTGAATACCTGACATGAACTAATAACAATCGTGCTCGTCTATATATGCTTCGGGGTCAATAAATGTATCATGATCATCACTATCATCAATAAATGCATCATCATCATCACTATCAGGAACAACATGTGGAAGGCCACCATTATGTAATCGGTCAAGAAGTGACAGGTCATCCGCAGCAGTAACCTCTTCTTCTTCCAGCTCTTCCTGTTCGGGGTCAGGGGTGAAGTCGGATTCACTTTCGCTCTCTACTTCAATGTTCTGGGGTGAAGTAGAGCGGTTCTTGAAACGTTTCTTGGACATACATGTTTCTTGGAAGAATTCTCCTTCATATGTTTCTGGGTTATTGTGCGGTTCGTAATCCTCTTCATTGAGGGCAGATGGTCTAAAATGTGGTGGCACTTCATAAACGACATCCTAACCTTTGAGATTTGGATCAGTTTGGCAGGCCCACGGTAGATAGAAAACTTGTGTCGCCTGTTGAGCCATAATATAGACATCGGGAACATCTAAGTCGGTGTTTTGGTTGATTTCGACTAGTCCTATATGTTTATGAGTCCTTCTAGTCTCCCTCAGCTCAAACCAATAACATTTGAAGACTACGACGGTCTTTGGTTTTTCAACATAGAATAGAAGTTCATAAATTGCTTCAACTCTTCCATAATACTTGGTGCCTCCTTCGCCGATAGCAGAGACAGAACAATTTGTAGTCTTTAGGTCGCACATATATAGCTCTTTGCCAAAGGTACGAACCTTATAGTCAAAACCATTAGCGACTTGTCTCAACTCGGCGTCCATAGACTCTGCATCAGCCTACAAGTTTAATATGAAAGAATGGATGCATTAGCCGCAAATTAGACCAAGAAATCAAATGGGCCATTAATGGTAATTAATTACCCTTTTTTGAACCAAGAGATGAAACCGGGATAGTCGCCTCCATGCTTTGGGAGAAGCTCATATTCTTCGATGGAATCCTTTTCGATGACCGCTGCATCCGAGAATTCACCAACGTATCGACTATATCAAATATCCGGGAATAAGAGTAGTTGAAAGGAATTAGAAGTTGTGGAACAATAATTTACCGAGAACATACTCGATGTACGGCCATACTTCTGTTAGGTTGGTGAAGATATACAATGAAATGGTCCGCCATTCTTCGACATCCAACGATTTCCCTTTCGAAGCACCGTATGGTGCGAGCTTCCCTTTGAATAGGCTGAGGTTGGATCAAACTTTTTTTGAATCGCCATCATTGTACCAAGGCTTTGGGATATGCAAATGATAATTTTTGGCTTCGTAGTGTGCTATCACGAAGTTTGTCGCCTCCTTAGTAATGAATGCCTCGGCCATCGATGCTTCAATTCTACGTTTATTTTTACACTTAGCTCAAAGCGTCTTCTGCATCCTCTCAGTTGCTTAGCACCATTGATTTTTAACGGGCCCCCCCAATCTTTCCTCGGTTGGGAGATGCAAAATCAAATGCTGCATTGGATTAAAGAAGCCCGGTGGAAAGATCTTTTCTAATTTGCATGTCAACTCCGCCGCCAACTCTTGCATTTCATCTAGCACACCAGGCGATAGTTCTTTCGCACAAAGAGAACGGAAGAAATAGCTCAGCTCTGCCAGTACTAGCCATTCATCCTCAGGGATAAAGCCACGCAACATCACCGGCATTACCCGCTCAATCCATATGTGCCAATCATGACTCTTGAGACCAAACATTTTCAATTTCTCAAGACTCGCTCCCCTCTTTATATACGCAGCATACCCATCGGGGAACATCAACAACATTTTCACCCACAATAGCATTTCCGTCATAGCTGGCCATTCAAGATTGAACCATGCCTTTGGCTTCGCTATGCTTTGTGTTCCCTTCGATTGTTGCATGTTTTGTAACGGTCTAGCACATAGAGCCTCCAGGTCGATTCTAGCCTTAGGATTATCTTTTGACTTCCCCTCTATGCCGAACAATGTACCAAAAATGGTCTCCGCAATATTCTTTTCAGTGTGCATCACGTCGGTCTTGTGTGGGCAAAGGAGGTCTTTGAAGTAAGGCAGATCCCATAAGCATTACTTGTGAGTCCAGGCGTGTTCCGTATTATACCCTTTGAAGTATCCTGGATGCAAAGGAACACACTCAAGAGCGTTTAACTGATCAAGGGTCTGTTGGCCTGTCAACGCAGCTAGTGCAGTGTTTTTGACAACTCTACCTTTGATGAAATTCTTTTTGTCTTTTGTGAACTTATGGTCAGGATCTAGGAATTGTCTATGCGTGTCGAAGCAAGAAAACTTGCGACCAGCCTGCAGCCAAGGGAACTGAAGAGCTGCCTTGCATGTGGTGCACGGGAACCTTCCATGCACACACCAGCAGCGAATAGCACAAACGCCCGATAATCATGCATCGAGTAGATGTACCACACATGAATTTTGAAATTTGTTTTGGTAGCGGCGTCGTAGGTCTTGATTCCATTATCCCAGGCTTCTTGCAACTCATCCTTAAGCGGCTGCATGTACACATTCATATTCTTCCCCGGATAGTTGGGTCGTGGAATTATCAACGTCAGGAAAATGTTCTTTCTTTTCATAATCTCTCCGGGTGGGAAATTGAGTGGAATGACAAATAGAGGCCAACAATTGTATTGTGATGTCGTCATACTATACACATTGAACCCATCCGTGCTGATGGCAACTCTAGGATGCCTTGGATCTTCCGATTTATCCTTATGTAATGTGTCAAAGTGCCTCCATGCAAAACCATCTGAAGTGTGTACAACCATCTTGTTCCCATCCGCATCTAGTTCGGTTCGTTTGCCCAATTTGTGCCATGTCATCTGTCTAGACGTCTCTTCGACCATGAAAAGTCGTTGAAGTCTTGGTACGATTGGCAGATACCGAAGAACACTAATGGGGATTTTGGTCTGATTCTTCTCACCCATACCGTTGTCTACCACAATATACGTGGAAGAATTGCAAATGGGGCAATAGTTCAAGGCCGCATACTCAAGCCTAAATAAGGCACATCCATTCTCAGAGGCATGTATCTTCTCATAGGGCATCTTAAGTACACGGAGGATTTTCTCTGAGTGGTACGTGTTTGTAGGCAGTACATGGCCTTTGGGTAGAAAGCGTCCAAATATCGTCATCATCGCGTCGTAGCATTCTCTGCCTAGGGTGAATTGAGCCTTGAGAGCCATTACTTGCGCGATGCAATCCAACTGAGAAAGCTCAGTCTGCTCGTGGAGAGGACGTTTTGAAGACTCCAACATTTCATAGAAGGCCTTTGCAGATTCGTCCATCTCATCGTCCGAATCCCGAGCATCATCAAAGTCTTGCACCATGTCTTTGATCCCAGTACCATGCTTGTCGGTGCGACGACGAATCACCTCAGCTCTGGCATTTTGGTCAGACTCAACATGAAAAGTCCACAACGTATAATTAGGCGTAAAACCCCACTTCTGAAGGTCTTTACTCATTTCAATCTATGTCTGCTTTTTCCAGTTGTCGCAGTTGGGACACGGGCACCATCTTTTTTGTTGGCCATTTGCAAATGCAACTCTCACAAACCCCCTGGTTTTTGTTAATCATTCATTGGTCATGTCTTTCTGACTAGGGTGACTGATACGTCTGCGTCGTATCTCCTTTTCTGAACGCCTTTGCCCTTGTTTTGGACTCTAATTTGCATGATTTGAATGGAACCAACCCAGACTAACGGTGTTTTCAGCAGAATTGCCATGGTGTTTTTTTTGCACAGAAATAAAAATTCTCTGAATGACCTGAAAATATATGGAGACTTTTTCTGGAATTTATGAAAAATACTCGCGCAAGAATCAGCGGAGGAAGTGGAGCCGTGAGCCCAAAAGCCCACCACGCGCGGGCCTCCTGGCTGCGACTGGCACGCTTGTGGGGCCCACAAAGCTCCACAACCTCCAAATCCACCTCTATTTAGTCTGTTCCATCCTGAAAAAATCAGGGAGAAGAATTCATCACGTTTTACGATACGGAGGCGCCGCCACCTCCTGTTCTTCATCTAGACGGCAGATCTGGAGTTTGTTCCACGCTCCGGAGAGGGGAGATCGTCGCCATCGTCATCATCAACCTTCCTTCATCGCCAACTCCATGATGCTCTTCACCATTCGTGCATAATCTCATCGTAGGCTTGCTGGACGGTGATCGATTGGATGAGATCTATCATGTAATCGAGTTAGTTTTGATGGGGATTGATCCCTAGTATCCACTATGTTCTGAGATTGATGTTGCTACTACTTTGCCATGCTTAATGCTTGTCACTAGGGCCCGAGCGCCATGATTTCAGATCTGAACCTATTATGTTGTCGCCAATATATGTGTGTTCTTGATCCTATCTTGCAAGTTGTAGTCACCTACTATGTGTTATGACGTGGCAACCCCGGAGTGACATTAGCCGGAACCACTCCCACATATGACCATATTATGAGGAGTTCATGTATTCACCAAGTGTTAATGCGTTGGTCCGGTTCTTTATTAAAAGGAGAACCTTAATATCCCGTAGTTTCCATTAGGACCCCGCTGCCACGGGAGGGATGGACAATAGATGTCATGCAAGTTCTTTTCCCTAAGCACGTATGACTACATACGAAATATATGCCTACATTTGATTGACGAACTGGAGCTAGTTACATATCTCTCCGTGTTATAACTGTTGCATGATGAATAGCATCCAGAATAATCATCGATTACTGATCCAATGCCTATGTGTTTTTCCTACTGGTCCTTGCTACGTTACTTTGCTGCTACTGCTATCGCTGCTGCTACTTTTACTCTGTGGCTACTGTTGTTACTTTGCTGCTACTCGTTACTATTCTACTGCTGCTATCATACTACCTTGATATTGATACTTTGCTGCAGATACTAAATCTTTCTGGTGTGGTTGAATTGACAACTCAACTGCTAATACTTGAGAATATTCTTTCTCTTCCCCTTGAGTAGAATCAATAAATTTTGGTTGAACACTCTACCCTCGAAAACTATTGCGATCCCTTATACTTGTGGGTTATCAAGACCATTTTCTGGCGCCGTTGCCGGGGAAGCATACCTATATTCTCTCAGTCACTTGGGATTTATGTCTGCTGGTCACTATGAGGAATCCGATAGATCCAAGAACTAAAGTCTTGCCCTCCACTACGAGGACAGGTAAGGAACTGCCATCTAGCTCTGCACTTGATTCACCTTTAGTTATCAGTAAGTTTGCGACACCACCTCCTGCTAGAAATCTTGATATGTCGCATGTGCTTGATGATGCCACTTCTGTTGCCGATGATGCTTATGATGATGCTATGCTTGATACTGCTTTGCCCGATGATGCTATGCTTGACACTGCTTTGCCACTAGGTGCATTCCTTGATGCACAAATTGCTAGAGTTGCTGCTAGATGTGATGATACTTCTGAAACTGCTGATAGTATTGAAGTAGAACCTGCTATTTTGCCTGCTAGAACTAGCTCTCCTAGACATGAATTGCCTGATATGCCTGAGCATTATGTTATGGAACGAGAGATAGCTGAGGACTTTCTTGCTTGTAAGGATAGCTATGATGTTGATAAACTACTGCTCAAGTGGAAAGAAAAATCTCTGAACGCTAGGATGAAATACGACCCGAAGTTTGCTACTTCGCCTATCTTTGTGACCGATAAGGATTATGAATTCTCTGTCGACCCTGAGTTAATCAGTCTGGTCGAATCTGATCCTTTTCACGGTTATGAGTCTGAAACAGTCGTAGCCCATCTTAACAAATTGCACGATATAGCCACCCTATTCATTAGTGACGAAAAGATCCGCCACTACTATATCCTCAAGTTATTTCCTTTCTCGCTAAAGGATGATGCTAAGACTTGGTTCACTTCTCTTGCTCCTGGTTGTGTGTGTAGCCCCCAGGATATGGTCTACTACTTCTCTGAAAAATATTTCCCTGCCCATAAGAAGAAACTGCCTTGCAGGAAATATACAACTTTTCTCAAATTGAAGAAGAGAGTCTCCCACAAGCTTGGGGATGGCTCGTCCAGCTACTAAATGCTTTGTCAGATCACCCTCTTGAGAAGAATGAAATACTTTATATCTTCTATGATGGACTTACTGATGCTTCCAGAGACCACCTACATAGTTGTGCTGGTTGTATTTTTAGGGAACGAACCGTAGAGCAAGCTGAGAACCAATTGAATAACATAATGTGCAATGAGAATGCTTGGCTATTCTCGAACCACCTCCTAAGCTAACTCCGAAGAAAAGAGGTATTCTATTGCTCAGTCCTGAAGATATGCAAGAAGCTAAGGAATCTATGTGACAGAAAGGCATTAAATCTGAAGATGTCAAAAATCTACCACCTATCGATGAGATGCATGGTCTTGATAACCTGATACAGGTAGTAGAAGTAATTCTCTGCGTAGGATTGATGAGAGTGATATTCCTTTTGATAAACCTGCTAGCTTATGCTTGGATGAATTTGATAAATTTGTTGCCAAACAACAAAGTTTCAATGATTATGTTAGCAGACAATTGGAACAGAATGCTCGTATGCTTAGTCATTTAAGTGCTTGTGTGGACAGAAATGTCAATGATCTTAAGCTTCTGAGTAAACATGCCTCTATGGTTACTACTCAGGTAGAACAAGTACTTAAGGCTCAAAATGACTTTCTCAATGAGTTGAATGACAATTCCGTTAGAGTCATCACTAGAGGCGGTAGAATGACCCAGAAACCTTTGTATCCTGAGGGTCATCCTAAGAGAATTGAACAAGATTCTCAAGGAGTTAGCACTGATGCACATAGTCATCCTAGAAAGAAGAAGAAAGATGATAGGGATTTGCACACTAGCAACCCAGATGCTGATACACCTGCGAGTCCAAACGATCTGGTGATGAACATGAACCTAATGATAATATCAATAGTGATGGTCGTGTTGATGCTCAACCTAGCAATGATAAGGATGTGGAGATTGAACCTGTTGATCTTGATAACCCACAACTTAAGAATAAGAGATACGATAAGAATGAGTTCGCTGCTAGGAAGCATGGTAAAGAAAGGGAACCATGGGTTCGGAAACCCATGCCCTTTCCTCCCAAACCATCCAAGAAAAAGGATGATGACGATTTTGAGCGATTTGTTGAAATGATCAAACCTGTCTTTCTGCAAATGCATTTGATAGATATGCTCAAAATGTCTCTGTATTCTAAGTACATGAAGGATATTGTGACTAATAAGAGGAGGATACCTCAGGTTGAGATTTCCACCATGCTTGCTAATTACACCTTCAAGGGTGGAACTCCCATGAAATTAGGTGATCCCGGAGTGCGCACTATACCTTGCTCCATTAAAGGTAACTACGTTAGAACTGCTTTATCCAACCTTGGAGCCGGTGTTAGTGTTATGCATATCTCTCTTTATCGTAGACTTGAGCTGGATAAGTTGACACCCACTGAAATCTCTGTGCAAATGGACGACAAATCAACTGCTTTCCCTATCGGCATTTGCGAGGATGAGCCTGTTGTGGTTGCGAACGTCACTATCTGAACAGACTTTGTTATATTGGATATTCCCGAGGATGATGCCATGGCGGTCATCCTCGGAAGACCCTTTTTAAACACTGCAGGGGCTGTTATTGATTGCAACAAAGGCAATGTCACTTTCCATTTCAACGGTAATGAGCATACGGTGCACTTTCTGAAGAAACAATATCGAGTACATTGCATCAATGCTATCAAAAAACTTCATCGATTCTTATTGGGAGCTTCCCCATTGAAGTAACCTAGTGAGTATTCGAAAATTCTCCGTCTTCTTATGCGATTCAAAAAAAGTTTGTCAAGGAGACTTGATCAACCTCATTGACGGATTTCTTTCGATGACGATGGGATGGATGAATCAAGGAGTCACAAACCTCTGTTCCAAGCTTTCACCTTCGGTTGCTTAGAAGAAAAATGATAGATTTAGTTTTGTTTTCCCTGTTTTCTATCTTAGCGTCCCGTAGAAAAGTACCCCGAAAATAAAAGTTCACTGAACGTCCTGAAAATCAAGTATGATTTTTTCTGGAATTTTTGAAAAATACTGAAACGAAGAGCTAGTCTAGGGGCTGCACCAGTGGGCCACAAGCCCTAGAGGCGCGGGCACCCCCCTGGCCACGCCTACCAGGCTTGTGGGGCCCTAGTGCACCCCCTCCACTCAGTCTAGCTCTCATCTGCTTCTCCTACCTCCAGAAAAAATCGTTTCGCAGCTCAAACCCGTGTTCTCACTCCTCTTGCTGGGATTTTCGATCTCCTTGCTCAAAGCACGATTCTCCGAACTGTTTTGGGGAAATTACACCTTGGTAAGTGACTCCTCCATTGGTCCAATTAGTTTTTGCTCTAGTGCCTTATACTTCGCGTATTTTTGCTGCCTTGGTGACCATGTTCTTGAGCTTTGCATGCTAATTTTAGCTGGTCCCAAGTAGTTTTGATGCGTAATATAGCCTCTAGGCACTTGTCGGAGTAGTTGCTACGAGTTTCATTGAGACTTGTTCACTTTTCCTTCGAATCACTAAAATTTCAGAAATTTCCAGAGATAGAAAAAGGAAAAAGATGAGGAGGTTCTTAAGAGGCTCTTCAAGCCGTGATCCCAAGGATGATGCAAGTGAGAAGAATCCCAAGTATCCGGTCCCTCGAGTTGCAGAAGTTCAAGCGTGCGAGTGGCCAAGCGATGTGTTCTTACGCACCGCCGGACTTTATGAGGACTTTTACTACTTGGTGGAGAACGCAGGCCTTAGCGCCTTCGTTGAAGAGAAGTGTCTGCAATACCTCCTCCTCACTAATATCTTCGTACAAAGCTTTAACTTCTATCCGAGGAAGAGTCCTCCTATGGTTGAGTTCAAACATTATGATATCCCCTAGCGCATGTCACTCCAGGATTTTTGCAATGTTTGCAAATTACCTTATGTTGGGGATATTCATGAACCTCGTCCACGGGACTTGGAGGCTTTCATCGATACTATTGATGTAGGAGAAGGGAGAGGAGTGTCTTGCGCTAGAGCTACTAGCATACATTTTCCCGTGCTTCGGTACTTCTCATTATTTGTGGGAAAATGTTTGATTGGCCATGGGAAAGCTGGGTCACCTAGTTCCCCAGATCTTGCGGTCTTGCGCGAAGCCCTTTATAATGACAAAACTTATAGCTTGGGCGCTCTAGTAGCTCAACGGTTGAACACGAACCGTTCTAAAGGCGTTGTCTATGGAGGTATCTATGCTACTCGTCTTGCTAGATATTTTGAGATACCCATTAGACTGGCCGAGGAAGAAGAGATTCTTCTTCCCGAGAGATATATAGATTACGATAGCATGGTTCGCCATGACTTTCTTGATAGAGATATAAATAGAAGGATGATTTATAACATGGTATTTAGTCAGGGTAGTCGTGAGACTATTACTTTGCCTTCTCCTTCTTTGTTCAATCTTCATGCAGGCAGGTACATTATTATGCCCTCGGACATCTACGCATATTGGGGTTTAGCCCAACCACAGGTGCCCGTGCCCAAGCCAGTAGTCGAGTACCAAACCCAGTTTATCAGTGGGAGCTAGAGGAGCTCGCATAGAAGTGGCATCCTCAGTCGACTCCGAAATACCCCGGAGTTGGTTATTTCCCTCCATGGGAGTAGACCAACCTAGGCCAAAAGCCTAAGCTTGGGGGAGTACTATTTCTCACCGACTTTATATTATTTCTTATGCTTTCACTTTGTTAGCCAGTGTTCACACTTTGCCACTGTATCATCCATGCTAGTTTATTTCCTTTTTCTTGTTTTCTTTTCGTCTGTGTGTCTAGTTTGAGAAAACCCAAAAATATTTTCTTTTCTTCTTTTGCCTGTTGGGAGCTTTCCCGTGTAAATAGTTTTCTTCTTCTTTGGGTCAAGGTAGAAGACCATGGTTACAATGTTTAGTGGCTCTCGCATGCATATTTGTTTATTTGTTAAAGAGCCATATTACTTTGTCTTCTCCTTTGTGTTTGCCTGCAGATTCCAGTGTAGTCCAATGCACGAGCACTCTTATTATTGTTCACATCATTCGGTCGTGCAAGTGAAAGGCAATAATGACGATATATGATGAAGTGACTGAGCCTGGAAAAGCTGGTATGAACTCGATCTATTTTGTTTTTGTAAATATGACTAGCTCATTGTTCCTAGTTCAGCTTTGTTGTGAGAGAAACATGTTTGCAATGACAACATAGAGATCATAGTTTCTAATGCCATGCTTAATTAGCTAGGAGCTTATAATGGTTTGTCTTAGATGCCCACATGAATGTTGAGATGACTATGATGTAGTATGATAGGATGGTATCCTCCTTTGAATGATTCAAGTGGATTGACTTGGCGCATGTTCACGCATGTAGTTGAAACAAAATCAACATAGCCTCTATGATATTCATGTTAATGGTGATTTATGTCCTACTCATGATTGCACTCAATGTTAGTTAATCTCAATGCAATTTGATGATTGTTGTCGCTCTCTAGTCGGTCGCTTCCCAGTCTTTTGCTAGCCTTCACTTGTACTAAGCGGGAATACTGCTTGTGCATCCACTTCCGTAAGCCCAAAGTTGTTCCATATGAGTCCACCATACCTACCTATATGCGGTATCTACCTGCCGTTCCAAGAAAATTTGCATGTGCCACTCTCTAAACCTTCAAGAAATAATCTGTTTTGCATGCCCGAACCGCTCATGTGGTGACAGGGGGCTATCAGTATCTTCCATGATAGGCGTGTTATCCTCGATATGTGTTTATTCACTATCATTCATGAGAAAGGGGCCGATAATTGGAATTCCCAGTTTCATGGTCAAATCGAAAAGATAATTGCAAATAAAACTCCCCCTGGACTGTTGTTGGTATGGACGGCACCCGAGTATTCGGCTAGTCGTGGAGTGTGATTGATTGGTGGTGGGGAGTCAAAACATAACTTTTCTGTTTGGGAACGTCCTATAGCATGTGTACCGTGGAAGATGGTGAGAACTCTTAGTCATTGTGTTGACAATGAAAGCATGCCACCCAAAATTATTATCTCTGTTTTCAAAGCTTGAGCTCTGGCACCTCAGCAAAGCAATGCTTCCCTCTGCGAAGGGCATGTCTATTTATTTTCCTGTTGAGTCATCCTCCTCTTGTAAAAGCACCAATTAGAGAGCACCTCGATCATTTTTATGCTTTGCTTTTAACTGTGATTGAGTATGACTGTGACTGGATCTTCTTTGCCATGAATTACAATGTTTAGTCAGCCCTTGGTCTTTGAAGGTGCTCTGCATTTATGTTTTGCGGTCTCAGAAAGATCTAGCGAGATACCATCTGTTCGTACTGCTTCATGATTGTTTTGATTGAAGTGTCAACGTTTGAGACTTATTATTATTTGCTCGCTAGTTGATTATGCCATTGATATGAGTTTACCGTGAGACCTAGATGTCATTTTCTTATGTGGTTTGCTTGTGATCTTGCTGAAATTCTGGTTATGAGTTAGACATAGTTGCTACAACAAGATGAAGCAGAGTTCGTCAAAGTTTTTCTTTTGTCTCTTTCAGTTTGTCAACTGAATTGCTTGAGGACAAGCAAGGCTTTAAGCTTGGGGGAGTTGATACGCCTCCGTCGTATCTACTTTTCCGAACTCTTTTGCCCTTGTTTTGGACTCTAATTTGCATGATTTGAATGGAACTAACCCGGACTAACGCTATTTTCAGCAGAATTGCCATGGTGTTGTTTTTGCGCAGAAATAAAAGTTCTTGAAATGACCTGAAAATTTACGGAGAATTTTTCTGGAATTTATGAAAAAATACTGGTGCAAGAATCAGTGGAGGAAGTGGAGCCGGGAGCCCCCAAGCCCACCAGGCGCCCCCTTGGTCGTGCCTGGCAAGCTTGTGGGACCCACAAAGCTCCACCGCCTCCAAATCCAGCTCTATTCAGTCTGTTCGGTCCGGAAAAAAAATCAGGGAGAAGAGTTCATCGCGTTTTACGATACAGAGGTGCCGCCACCTCCTGTTCTTCATCTGGAGGGCAGATCTGGAGTCCGTTCTGGGCTCCGGAGAGGGGAGATCGTAGCCATCGTCATCATCAACCTTCCTTCAACGCCAATTCCATGATGTTCTTCACCGTTCGTGAGTAATCTCATCGTAGGCTTGTTGGACGGTTATGTGTTGGATGAGATCTATCATGTAATCGAGTTAGTTTTGACGGGGATTGATCCCTAGTATCCACTATGTTCTGAGATTGATGTTGCTACTACTTTGCCATGCTTAATGCTTGTCACTAGGGCCCGAGTTCCATGATTTCAGATCTGAACCTATTATGTTGTCGCCAATATATGTGTGTTCTTGATCTTATTTTGCAAGTTGTAGTCACCTACTATGCGTTATGACCCGGCAACCCCGGAGTGACAATAGCCGGAACCACTCCCTGAGATGACCATAGTATGAGGAGTTCATGTATTCACCAAGTGTTAATGTGTTGGTCCTATTCTTTATTAAAAGGAGAACCTTAATATCCCGTAGTTTCAATTAGGACCCCGCTGCCACGGGAGGGATGGACAATAGATGTCAGGCAAGTTCTTTTCCCTAAGCACGGATGACTACATACGGAATACATGCCTACATTAGATTGATGAATTGGAGCTAGTTACATATCTCTCCGTGTTATAACTGTTGCATGATGAAGAGCATCCGGCATAATCATCCATCACCGATCCAACGCCTACAAGTTTTTCCTACTGGTCCTTTCTACGTTACTTTGCCGCTACTGCTGTCACTGCTGCTACTGTTACTCTGTTGCTACTTTTGTTACTTTGCTGCTAGGATTAACTGTTGCTACTGCTGCTATCATACTACCTTGCTATTGATACTTTGCTGCAGATACTAAATCTTTCAGGTGTGGTTGAATTGACAACTCAACTGCTAATACTTGAGAATATTCTTTCGCTTCCCCTTGAGTCGAATCAGTAAATTTGGGTTGAATACTCTACCCTCGAAAACTGTTGCGATCCCCTATACTTGTGGGTTATCAAGAGTGACCAGTGGACATCCAAGCACGATCACTCATGTTGCCTAGTTACCCATGGGCGCACAAGAAATAAATATATAATTAATCATCTGTATTCATCCGCTAATCAAGTTCGTCAGTTTTATTCCGTCCATGCAACCTACATGCTAATAGGTAAAGATAGGTCCTAATCCCACCCGAGTATGTGTAGATTGGGTTCGTTTTCCCATGCTGTGCTCCAGATCCGATGTAGAATTTCGGCAGCACCTCCCCGTTGTTCTCCTGATACACTTCTCGGCAATAAGCACCGAGGATGTGTACCTGGAGAACAACAGGGAGGCACTGATGAAATTCCGCATCTGATCCGGAGCACAACATACGGGAAAACGAATCCAATCTACTCATACTCGGGTTGTCCATGGATAACGTTGGACAATTCAAAAGGATGACGGTTATAAATATGCAAAGACATGCATATTTATAGACGTCGCCTTTTGAACGGGAGACGCATACTGGTCACGCATACTCGTGGTTGAAGAAACCTATAGCTAGCAAGTTTCAACGGCACGAAGACGGGAATAGAGAAAATTAAGGGGGTAGGAGGAGAAGTCATTTGTGCTCACCAACAAAAGCAGGGGTGGAGCTCGTCCAACGCACGTTGAGGTCGTCGAACAACTGCACATTGAAATTCACCCGATCAACAAAAATATGATATTTTAATAATTAACATAATCAGAAAATATGTCACCTAACTCATAATTTACAAAACTATGACCCCGTCAGCATCGGGGGTGAGTGCCGTCGGTATTGGGGTGCCGGTTACGCCGGGGGTCGAGGGTCACTGGCGTCTGGGGTCAGGGCTCTTTTCGGTCAACAAGAGGCCGAAGAGGTGTCGGGGGTCGGGGGTTGGGGGTCAGTGGTGTCATGGGTCGGGGGTAGGGGGCCGGGGGTCGAGGGTCGAGGGTTAGTGGCGTCGGTGGTCGGGGGTCGGGGGTCGAGGGTCAGTGGTGTCGGGGGTCGAGGGTCAGTGGCATCGGGGGTCGGGGGTTAGTGGGGTCGAGGGTCGGGAGTCGGGGTTCGGGCGTTAGTGGCATCGGGCATCGGGAGTCGGTGGTCGGGGGTCGGTGGTCAGTGGCGTCGGTTGTAGGGGGTCGGGGGTCGGGGGTCAGGTTCCAGTGGCGTCGGGTGTTGGGGGTTTGGGTAGGTTGCGTCGGGCATCGGGGGTTGGGGGTCAGTGGCGTCGTCGGTCGACCACTACTTATTCTACTTTTTCTTCTTCTCCTTCATCTTGTTCTTCCTCCTTCTACTTATTCTTCCTAGCACTGAACCTAGCACTAAACTAATCTTGCAATAAACCTAACACTAACCTAATCTTATCTAACATTAAACCTAGCACGAAATTTCATACATAATCTAATCTAACAATTAAGCAGCAAAAAAGAAGAACAAAACAGGAACAAAAACAAAAAAGAAGAAAAACGCTCACCGGAGGGCGCCGGGGTCGCCGGCACAGGGGAGGTGTGGCTGGGGCGGCGGCCGGGAGGGAGGTGGGAGAGGGGCGGTGTGTCACATCCCTAACCCTTAAGCAAGTTAGTCTTGTGCTCATGCCTTCTTTGCATTTGCATCTAAGATTTTCCAACAATATCAAGAAAGGAAAAACTCAAAAACCTAGCCACTACTTTAAATAAAGAAAATCTCAAACTAGTTAATATCAATGAACCCAAAATGGCCTCAAGAAATGTTCAAACTTTTTGATAAATCATGAAAGCAAATGAGCATTGGAGAAAACTATTTTCTTGACACTTTAAGCATTTTATTTTAAAGCAAAAGCCACTGGTTTCAAATTTTAAATTTGAAATCAGAAACTATAAATTTTCGAAAATGTTGAAAACTTTGGAAATGGTTGGGAATATTATAACAAATATTCAGGTGTTTTTAAAATAATTTTTACCACCATTTTGGAGCTGAAATAAATAGCAAAACATTATTTAGCAAAACAGAACAAAACAAAAAAGAATTTAAGAAGAAGAAAAACATTACGTGGCGCCTGAGGAGGCCCAGCCCACCAGGGGCAGGGTCGTCTTCTTCCTCTGCCTTCTGGCAGAGGGGAGATCGACCACGGCGGCCCCTCCACCTCCTGCTTCGCCGTGGCGAGCTCCAGAGCCCCCCGAGACAGCGCGACGACGGGATAAGCTCCCCTACGCCTCCTCTATCCATTCCTAGCGATAGCTCTCTCCCTCCTCTCGGATCTTTTCCTCCTCCTGCTGCCGCCATTACCACGAGCTCGAGCTCGAGCCGCAGCGCTTCTAGCCACGGGAACATTCCTCCGAGTATATTGTTAGCTCCGCCTCGTCGTTCTGGTCCTCTCTGCAGAAGCCGAAGCTTCCCCGAGCTCTACATCGCCCCAACGCCATCGTTTTCCACCTCCGGCCGCCGGAACTCTCCCGTCGATTCGCTCCCTCCCGCGCACCCCCGAGCCCTTCATCAACACCATTGGAACCGCCGTGAGCTCGTCGTCATTTCCCCTCTCGCTCCACGCTCTTCCGTGCATCGTAGCCCCGTTCCCCACCAAGGCCGAGAGCTTCTCGCGGCCGGTCATGTCGTCGCCGTCGCTGTGGTGTTTTATCCACGCGCTCGAGCTAGGGATCGAGCTCCTGGAGCCTCCAGGAGCGTGATGAGCCCCTCAGCTGCCCTCCCCGTGCCCTAGAGCCATCGCTCGTAGAAGGCCGAGCTTCGGCCGCCGCTTCGGCTCATCGCCGGCACCTCTTCCGGCGACCCTAGCCTCCCCTGATGCCCCTGCCAGATCGGCTACTTCGCCAGCGTTCCGTAGCTGCAAACCGCGTTCGAATTGGTGTTGTGAAGTGCCGTTTAGGTCGTCTCCGACGAGCCCTCCGCCACGGGCTTGGTCACCGGCGACCACCCTCCGGTGGGGGCCGACGTGGCAAAGCTAATCCAGCAGATTAGGAGCTTAATCTCTCGCTGACAGTGGGACCAAGGCCAAGTCAACTCAGTTTAGGGGCTGGTCAGTGCGGGATTTGTCCCAGAGAGGCTGACCAGTGGGTCCCCCTCAGGTCGGCTGACCTGCTGACGTCAGTCTGATGCAATAAAAATAATTTCCAGTATAGAAATAATTCCAGTAAATTGCTAAAACTTGTAAAAATCATAGAAATTAATCTGTAACTCCAATGAAAATAATTTATATATGAAAAAGTATCAGAAAAATTCAAGGAATCTGTTTATGCTATTTTCAACGATGTTTGAAAAAGTTACAGAACCCTAAAATGTGGAATAAGGAATAATTCAATTCTTATAATTACTTTTTAAATGGAATTTGGAAAATTATTGAAATTTCATTGTGAATGCAATGATCACACACTGTCCTAGATACAAATCAGTACCATAACATGACATCTCATGCATGTTAACATCAAGTTGATCTGAGCATCAGGTCGAATCAATTAAATCGGTATTCGAGAATACCTATTTGAATTGATATTCGAATGTGATTCAAATCAACTCTAAACCTAATACATATTGATTATAATAACTTATCACCTTGCATTCTCATGCCATGCTCATGCATCATTTTGAGTGCATATGATTGTTATTGAATGTTGCGATTCATTTCGGTAGGCTCCGCACCCTAGATTCCACCGAATATCCGTCTGACGGATATCGTTCTTCCTCTGAGCAACAAGGCAAGCAACCCTTTTGATCATCCCGATAAATCCCATGTTCTTGCTCCTGCACCTATTTATTGCATTAAGATCAAATGCTTCAACTGCTTTTGCCACGTTAGTTGAACCCACTTCCTTTGCATGACCTAGCCTTGTCACAGTAAATAGCCGAACCTTGCAACCTAGCATACCTGGTAGTTGCTTGAGCTATGATGTGCCTTACCCTGCTATGCATGCTATGCTTAGAGTTGTGTATGGTCTGTCATCTAGGAGCTGAACAGAAATGTGAGAATGTGTTCGGTGAGCAAAGGTTGTGTGTTGAACTTGATTTGGTAAAGGTACCGGTGAAAGGCTGTGTAGGAGTACATGGCGGGTTATTTCATTGGAACCGTCCATAGGAACTGAGTTCCGTGTATGTAATCCAAGACTAGATACTACCACATGCTGGGCCCTGAAATATGACCCCGCTCGGCCTATTAATCGCGTAGTACTCGGTCGAGGAGTTGCAAGTAGTTTCTGGTGTTTATAGTAATGCTGGAGGCCGTGCATGGTGCTGACCTGAGAGATGGGCCGTAATGCGGTAGGCAGTGGCACCCGGATGGTGCGCTTCGGAACCCTGCGCACATCGTTTGAGGCCGTGGCGGAAACCTCTGCCGGACTTTCGTACGGGTTACTCTCAGATAGGCGATAAACCTGGACTAGGTACTAGTGTGGTTAATGGTCGTGGCCGACTCTCTCGTTGGGCTTCCGCTTGAAGGTTGCCGAGGTGCATGACGTGCACATGGCGATAAGTGGCGAGAGCGTGTGTGTCGAAGTACACCCCTGCAGGGTTATGATCTATTCGAATAGCCGCGTCCGCGGATATGGACTACTTGGAGACATATGTTGTTCATAGATAACTTCAATGGCTACCCGTAAAATTGCCAAGATAAGCGTGAGTGTCGTGGACGGCATTTCCGTATGGAGACGGAATGATTCCACCATAGTGTATTTTTGTGGTGTTAGTGGACTCGTGTGCGAGAAATCAAGTTGTAAAAATAATAGTTTCAAAATGCAAGTTGTCTAGCCACGAGTCAAATGCTGGCTTTCCGCATGAAACCCCACAATACCTTTTGATACCTTGCATGAGTAGTTAGTTGTCCTAAAGTCTTGCTGAGTACCTTCGTACTCATGTTTGCTTAATACATGTTGCAGAGGTTGCTAATGACCCTAATGGAGGGTTCTTCGTAGACATCGACGACGACGAGTAGCTGGTGTCCCAGCTACGATCTGGCCCTACGTTGGATCTGTAGTATAGTCAGGCCATGTGCCTTCTAGTTGCCCTGTCTGTACTCAGACAGTTTAAACTCTTCCGCTCACTTGTAATTGAATGACTGCTATTATGGGTCGTGAGACCCTTAATGTGTAATATTATGTGTGTGGCTCTTCCGAGCCTCTTAAATAACGGTTGTATGTTTATGGTTATGTTGTGATGCCATCGATGTATCTATACATATCGGTATGCCATGCGTACGTGTGTCGTACTTGATATGTATGGGGTTCGACTACCTAGTCGTGAACTTTAGTAGCACTCCTCACAAGGAAATGCCCCTTTGTGATCCAATGAGCCTTGGTAGTTTGCTACTGCTCCGGACACATTGGTTGACCGGCATGTGTCCTTCTTAGATGCTGTGTCTGTCCTCTTCGGGGAAATGTCACGCGATGTAATGGAGTCCTTGTAGCTTGCTACGACTCGTCTACATTCGCTGATGACCGACACCTGCTTTGTTGGGTCATGTATGCATGTCCTTGTGTGGTACTGCCACTTTGGTTTATGACTAGACATGTCGATCCGGGTTCTTTGACATTGGATTGCTAGCGACACTATCGCATACGTGAGTGAAAAGACGTAAACGGTCCCGGCTAAGGTAAGGCTGCAGCCGTGGAGTTAACCGTGCGTGAGACCACAAAGGGATGCGATGTGTTACAGGCTGGATTCCTATGGCTTAGGATCGGGGTCCCGACAGCGTTGGTATCAGAGCCTGACTGACTGTAGGATCACTAAGCCAAACTGGTCGAAGTTGAGTCTAGAATTAGTTTAGTTATATATAAGGGGATTGTTTGTGGAAGGGAACGTAAGACTCTTGTTCTCTTCTCAAGTTGTTCTATTCTGGTCATCCTCGTCTCTTCTGCGGGAATTAAGGACTAGGTTTCTCATCTTCTCCTAGGCTCGTGTTTCCGATCGGTAGCTTATAGGACTACGGGTCGAGAGATATTGGGTTTCTTTTATTCCCAGGAAGCAGGAAGTAAGTTTGATGATCAGAGAGTTGAACTTGATAGTTGAGTGGTTACGCTATTCCATTTTTGGGTTGTCTCAAAATTTGTTTTTGAGCATTTACAGCCGTTATGCTACCCAATTTTGCATTCGGAGCTCTAATGCTTTTGCATTACTCTCTATTTACAGATGCCTGGCCGTCCTTCTCGTCAGGTGGTACGTCTGACCAGGTGCATTGATGTGCCGGGTCATACGGCCATGTTGGTCAGGGTGATGTCGGTGTGCGGTTACCGCTGGTACCCCGAGTACACAGTAGAGGAACAGTACCGAGACTTCAACCAGAGCTAGTACATCTGCACTGTTAGGGTATTTCCAGACTACCCTGGAGCTGAGGAGCCAATCCATTGGTCCTATGGGTTGGGAGTCACTGTTGACATGGCAGTACAAGATGCTGCCTATTCAATGCTGACCATTATGAGAGCGAGACATGCACTGCTACAGAATTCAGAGTTCTGCTATGTTCCGGCCTCTCAGCCTGGTGAAGAGGGATACCTCAGTGAAGTCTATTTTGATTCTTCTATGGAGGATCCACTTCTGCAGTCCACTGTTTAGATTCTAGAGAACAGAGACAGGGATGCTCGTGCTCTCCGCATGGAGCTTTATGCTACCCGTGCCCGTCTGTGGACAGCTTTAACGCATCTGGCACCGGTAGTCTAGACAGGGTATGGAGAGATGGAGATGCTGAACCCTGTTAGGACCCATCTTCCGGCCCACGTTGACTGGCCAGCTATAGGAGGAGTCACACCTCTTCGGGGACCCCTCTTACCAACAGTCAGGGGACCAAGGCCACATCCGTGTCCTTATGGATCCCAGGGATCTCAGGCTAGAGTGTTTACTGATCCGCAGGTTGAGCTTCCAGGTCATGGAGGTAATCTCTATGAGATGTTCTATGTGGATGCCTGAGCTGTGAGCGGAAGGATAGTATGGTAGTAGCCGTACGTTCACAGTCCTGCATGACTTGTGAGGTATGCATGTAATGTGAAATGAATTCCGGAGGCCTGGATAAATAATGTATAGGAAGCTTGTAAGCCTCTGATGAGTAGTTTCATAATTTCAGTAGTTTGCTCTTCGGTTAAGGTTGTATTGAAATATGTAAGGGTGTGTATGAACCATGGTGTATATATAGCAGTTTCTTGTTACCATGTTGTTCGGATATTCATTTCCGCATTCCGTGTGTTCAGTACATTCTTAATCCATAGCTAGTATTGATATGATGTCGGTCTAAGCTATGAGTTTGTTTGTTAGGATGGTGTTCACCAGGTTGAACCGTGCCCCTGCTCATGAGCAAGGCGAGGGTAGTCAAGCGTCGCAGGAAGACCTGCCTCACCCGCCTTCTCTGGTGGAAGTGATGCTTGAGGCACAAAGAAACAAAAGGGAGACCAATCGACTACTAGAGCGTATTGAGCAGAATACGGCTCGACAGCCTAGGAATGCTGTAGTGTCCCTCAATGACTTTGTGAAGCTGAATCCTCCAAAGTTTCATCATTCCGTCGATCCCCTCGACGCTGATGACTGGCTGTGCAGCATCTCACGCAAGATTCGCTCTGCGAATGTGTCTGAGGCCGACAAGGTGACCTTTGCGGCGTATTTCCTGGAAGGACCCGCCAATCTGTGGTGGGAGAATTTTGAAGCTATGCGTCCTGCTGAACCAGTAGCCACATGGGCAGACTTCAGTGCAGCTTTTCGTCTGCACCATATTCCAGAGGGCCTGATGGACAGAAATAGAGATGAGTTCTGTGCCTTCACTCAGGGCAAGTTGTCTGTGGATGCCTATAGCCGCGAGTTCGGTAACATCGCCCGCTATGCAACAGAGGAGGTGTCTACTGATGCCAAGAAGCAAGCAAGGTTTCGTAAGGGTCTGAGCCCTGAGCTCCGTCGAGACCTGCGCCTCCATGAGTGTGCAAGCTTTCAAGCCCAAGTCAACAAAGCGATCAGGGCCGAGACTGGTCATACTGACTTCGAAGCCACAAGGAAGCATTCCCGTGACTTTGGCTCATCTTCTGGTTCCGCGTTTCCAAAACGCAAGCTGTGGGTTCCAAACAGTTCTCTGCCACCAAGATACACTCCGAGGCCATCCTACGTGGCGCCTCAGACGAATCAGGCCAACCCTCCAGCAAAAGCTTATGGTGGTCCAGCTAGCAATGCTGCACCACGTGCCAACCAGGTGATATGCTACAAGTGTGGAGAACCGGGGCACTATTCCCGTGAGTGTCCTCAGAATGTGGGTGCCAAGCAACCCAGAAAGTCCATCGGGCAAGCCAAGTCGGGCAAAGCTTATTATGTTTAGCCAACTCTTGCACGTGGCCGTGTGAACTATGTGTCAGCAGAAGAAGCTGCAGAGGATCCCGACGTCATGCTGGGTACACTTCTTGTTAATCATCACCCAGCGTCCATTCTCTTTGACACTGGGTCTTCTCATTCCTTCATTTCAGAAAGTTATGCACAGTTGCATAACATGTCTTTTTGTGATATGCCAATCCCATTGGTTGTCCAAACCCCTGGTAGTAAATGGCAAACCTCTAGGATAACCTATGACAATGAAATTCTAGTAGACAGGCTAGTTTTTCTAGCCTCATTGATAGCATTGAAATCTTCGGATATTAATATCATCTTGGGCATGAACTGGATGTCAGCTCACTATGCCAAGATTGATACTCATACTAGAAATGTCCAGCTTACCCATCCCTCGGGTGAGATAGTAAATGTATCGACTCGAGTTGACAAATGCCAGCTCTATTCCTTAAATGCCAGCCCTCCTTCGGAACTTGAAGACATTCCGGTAGTCCATGACTTCCCGGATGTTTTTCCAGAGGAACTGCCAGGAATTCCACGTGACAGAGATGTAGAGTTTGTGATAGATCTTGTTCCGGGAACTGTCCCAATAGCCAGAAGACCATATAAGATGGCACCCCTGGAGCTAGCCGAACTTAAAAAGCAGCTAGATGAGGCCTTGAATAAGGGTTTCATTCGTCCTAGCTCTTCTCCTTGGGCTTGCCCCGTCCTCTTCGTCAAGAAGAAAGACGGAACGGATCAGATGGTTGTAGATTACCGACCAGTTAATCTGGTCACCATTAAGAACAAGTATCCGCTCCCCAGGATCAACGATCTGTACGATCAGCTCGCTGGATCCTCAGTCTTCTCCAAAATGGATTTGAGGTTGGGATACCATCAAATCAAGATTAAGAACGGGGACATTCCAAAAACGGCTTTTGTTACTCGTTATGGCCAATATGAGTACACCGTTATGTCCTTCGGTTTAACCAATGCCCCAGCCACCTTCTCTCGACTGATGAATTCAATCTTCATGGAGTATTTGGATAAATTCGTCGTAGTATACCTCGATGATATTCTCATCAACTCGAAGAATGAGCAAGAACATGTCGAGCATCTAAGGCTGGAATTGATGAAACTTCGAGAGCATCGCCTTTATGCCAAATTTTCAAAATGTGAATTCTGGTTACCAGAAGTGACCTATCTAGGCCACGTAATCTCTGGTAAGGGTATTGCTGTCAATCCCGAGAGAGTTCAAGCTGTCCTTGATTGGACTCAACCTGAATCGGTTAAGCAAGTTAGGAGTTTTCTTGGTCTAGCGAGCTATTGTCGCCGCTTTGTCGAGAATTTCTCCAAGGTTGCAAAGCCTCTAACTGAACTCCTCAAGAAGGATAAAAGGTACGAGTGGACAACACAGTGTGAGCATAGTTTTCCGGAACTGAAAAGACGCCTGACTTCCGCACCTGTGTTGCTACCACCAGATTTTTCTAAGGACTTTGTTATCTATTGCGACGCCTCGCGACAGGATTAGGTTGCATTCTCATGCAAGATCGTCATGTGATCGCATACGCATCTCGACAGTTGCGTCCACATGAGGATAATTATCCCACACATGACCTTGAGCTTGCAGCTGTGGTCCATGCACTAAAAACCTGGCGACATTACCTTCTGGGTAATCGTTGTGAAATATTCACTAATCACCAAAGTCTGAAATATATTTTCACCCAGCCGGATTTGAATCTCAGGCAAAGACGGTGGGTTGAGTTGATCTCGGATTACGACTTAGGGATAACTTACACCCCAGGGAAGGCCAATGTTATGGCCGATGCGCTAAGTCGTAAATCTTATTGTAACAATTTGATGCTACAACAAGGTCAACCACATCTCCATGAGGACTTTCGGAAGTTGAATCTTCATATTGTTCCTCAAGGATTCCTTTCTACCCTGGTGGCGAAGCCTACTCTTAAGGATCAAATTATAGCTGGCCAAAAGCGTGACAAGGGTATATCACGGATCAAGGAGAATATTTTTAGCGGAAATGCTAAAGAATGTTCCATGAACAATCAAGGTGTTGTGTTCTTCCAGAATCGTTTAGTGGTTCCTAAGAACCCACATCTAAGGCAGTTAATCCTTAAGGAGGCTCATGATTCTCCTCTCACCATTCATCCCGGTAGTACTAAGATGTATCAGGACCTACGCCAGAGGTTCTGGTGGACTAGGATGAAGAGAGAAATTGCTGAGTTCGTTGCTAACTGCGACGTTTGTCGTCGAGTTAAGGCAGAACATCAAAGGCCTGCTCGCACCCTTCAACCTCTAGCTATTCCTGAATGGAAATGGGATAAAGTTAGCATGGATTTCATTACCGGATTTCCCAAGACCAAGAAAGGAAATAATGCTATCTTTGTGGTCATTGACCGTCTTTCCAAAGTGTCTTATTTTCTTCCTGTTCGTGAGAGTATAACAGCTAGCCAGCTAGTAGAATCATATATCTCTCGAATAGTGTCTCTTCATGGTGTTCCCCTGGAGATTAACTCGGACCGTGGAAGTATCTTTACTTCTCGCTTCTGGGAAAGTTTTCAGAATGCCATGGGGACTCACCTATCCTTTAGCACTGCTTTCCATCCCCAGTCAAGTGGTCAAGTAGAAAGAGTGAATCAAATTCTAGAAGATATGCTCCGAGCTTGTGTTATATCATTCGGGATGAATTGGGAGAAGTGCCTTCCATTCGCCGAATTCGCTTCTAACAATAGTTATCAATCAAGCTTGGGCAAAGCCCCTTTTGAAGTTCTCTATGGACGAAGATGTCGAACACCTCTAAATTGGTCAGAAACCGGAGAGAGGCAACTCTTTGGCCCGGATATGATCTAGGATGCAGAAGAGCAGGTTCGCATCATTCGTGAAAAGTTGAAAACAGCCCAGTCTCGTCAAAAGAGCCAATATGATCGTCATCATAAGGCTGTGACCTTTGAAGTTGACGAGAAGGCTTACCTTCGGGTTACACCTTTGAAGGGTACCCATGGTTTCGGTATCAAGGGCAAATTGGCTCCTCGTTACATTGGTCCTTTTCGCATTCTTGCTAAACGAGGAGAAGTTGCCTACCAGTTGGAACTTCCTCCGCATCTTTCCATAGTTCATGATGTTTTCCACGTCTCGCAACTCAGGCGTTGATTTTCGGATCCTATCCGTGAAGTGGACCACGAAACGCTTGATCTCCAAGATAACCTTTCATACCGAGAATACCCCGTGCATATTCTTGATCAAGCTGAGCGTACCACTCGACGTCGAAACCTCAAGTTTCTTAAGGTTCAATGGTCAAATCATTCTGAAAAGGAGGCAACTTGGGAAAGAGAGGATCGTCTCCGACTTGAATATCCTGCGTTATTCCCGACGTCTTCCAAATCTCGGGACGAGATTCTTTTGAGTGGGGGTGAGTTGTCACATTCCTAACCCTTAAGCAAGTTAGTCTTGTGCTCATGCCTTCTTTGCATTTGCATCTAAGATTTTCCAACAAGATCAAGAAAGTGGCAAAGGAAAAACTCAAAAACCTAGCCACTACTTTAAATAAAGAAAATCTCAAACTAGTTAAAATCAATGAACCCAAAATGGCCTCAAGAAATGTTCAAACTTTCTGATAAATCATGAAAGCAAATGAGCATTGGAGAAAACTATTTTCTTGACACTTTAAGCATTTTATTTTAATGCAAAAGCCACTGGTTTCAAATTATAAATTTGAAATCAGAAACTATAAATTTTCAAAAATGTTGAAAACTATGGAAATGGTTGGGAATATTATAACAAATATTCAAGTGTGTTTAAAATAATTTTTACCACCATTTTGGAGCTGAAATAAATAGGAAAACATTATTTAGCAAAACAGAACAAAACAAAAAAGAATTTAAGAAGAAGAAAAAAATTACCTGTCGCCTGAGGAGGCCCAGCCCACCAGGGGCAGGGTCGTCTTCTTCCTCTGCCTTCTGGCAGAGGGGAGATCGACCACGGCGGCCCCTCCACCTCCTGCTTCACCGTGGTGAGCTCCAGAGCCCCCCGAGATAGCGCGACGATGGTGATAAGCTCCCCTAGGCCTCCTCTATCCATTCCTAGCGATAGCTCTCTCCCTCCTCTCGGATCTTTTTCTCCTCCTGCTGCCGCCATTACCACGAGCTCGAGCTCGAGCCCAGCGCTTCTAGCCATGGGAACATTCCTCCGAGTAGTCCGTTAGCTCTGCCTCGTCGTTCTGGTCCTCTCTGCAGAAGCCGAAGCTTCCCCGAGCTCTGCATCGCCCAACGCCATCGTCTTCCACCTCCGGCCGCCGGAACTCTCCCGTCGATTTGCTCCGTCCGGCGCACCCCCGAGCCCTTCATCAACACCATCGGAACCGCCGTGAGCCTGTCGTCGTTTCCCCTCTCGCTCCACGCTCTTCCGTGCATCGTAGCCCCGTTCCCCACCAAGGCCGAGAGCTTTTCGCCGCCGGTCATATCGCCGTCGTCGCTGTGGTGTTTGATCCACGCGCTTGAGCTAGGGATCGAGCTCCTGGAGCCTCCAGGAGCGTGATGAGCCCCTCAGCTGCCCTCCCCATGCCCTAGAGCCATCGCTCGTAGAAGGCCGAGCTTCGGCCGCTGCTTCGGCTCGTCGCCGGCGCCTCTTCCGGCGACCCTAGCCTCCCCTGATGCCCCTGCCAGATCAGCTACTTCGCCAACATTCCGTAGCTGCAAACCGTGTTCGAATTGGTGTTGCGCAGCGCCGTTTAGGTCGTCTCCGGCGAGCCCTCCGCCGCGGGCTTGGTCGCCGGCGACCACCCTCCGGTGGGGGCCGACGTGGCAAAGCTAATCCAGCAGATTAGGAGCTTAATCTCTCGCTGACAGTGGGCCCAAGGCCAAGTCAACTCAGTTTAGGGGCTGGTCAACGCGGGATTAGTCCCAAAGAGGCTCACCAGTGGGTCCCCCTGTCAGGTTTGACCTGAACAGGTCGGCTGACCTGCTGACGTCAGTCTGATGCAATAAAAAGAATTTCCAGTATAGAAATAATTCCAGTAAATTGCTAAAACTTGTAAAAATCATAGAAATTAATCTGTAACTCCAATGAAAATAATTTATATATGAAAAAGTATTAGAAAAATTCAAGGAATCTGTTTATGCTATTTTCAACCATGTTTGAAAAAGTTACAGAACCCTAAAATGTGGAATAAGGAATAATTCAATTCTTACAATTACTTTTTAAATGGAATTTGGAAAATTATTCAAATTTCATTATGAATGCAATGATCACACACTGTTCTTGATACAAATCCGTACCATAACATGACATCTCATGCATGTTAACATCAATTTGATCTGAGCATCAGGTCGAATCAATTAAATCGGTATTCGAGAATACCTATTTGAATTGATATTCGAATGTGATTCAAATCAACGCTAAACCAAATACATATTGATTATAATAACTTATCACCTTGCATTCTCATGCCATGCTCATGCATCATTTTGAGTGCATATGATTGTTATTGAATGTTGCCATTCATTTCGGTAGGCTCCGCACCCCGGATTCCACCGAATATCCGTCTGACGGATATCGTTCCTCCTCTGAGCAACAAAGCAAGCAACCCTTTTGATCATCCCGATAAATCCCATGTTCTTGCTCCTGCATCTATTTATTGCATTAAGATCAAATGCTTCAACTGCTTTTGCCAGGTTAGTTGAACCCACTTCCTTTGCATGACCTAGCCTTGTCACAGTAAATAGCCGAACCTTGCAACCTAGCATACCTGGTAGTTGCTTGAGCTATGATGTGCCTTACCCTGCTATGCATGCTATGCTTAGAGTTGTGTGTGGTCTGTCATCTGGGAGATGAACAGAAATGTGAGAATGTGTTCGGTGAGCAAAGGTTGTGTGTTGAACTTGATTTGGTAAAGGTACCGGTGAAAGGTTGTGTACGAGTACATGGCGGGTTGTTTCATTGGAACCGTCCATAGGAACTGAGTTCCGTGTATGTAATCCAAGACTAGATACTACCACATGCTGGGCCCTGAAATATGACCCCGCTCGGCCTATTAATCGCGTAGTACTCGGTCCAGGAGTTGCAAGTAGTTTCTGGTGTTTATAGTAATGCTGAAGGCCGTGCATGGTGCTGACCTGAGAGGTGGGCCGTGATGCGGTAGGGAGTGGCACGGTGTACCAAGTGGCACCCGGATGATGGGCTTGGGAATCCTGGACACATCGTTTGAGGCCGTGGCGGAAACCTCGGCCGGACTTCCATACGGGTTACTGTCAGATAGGCGATAAACCTGGACTAGGTACTAGTGTGGTTAACGGTCGTGGCCGACTCCCTCGCTGGGCTTCCGCTTGAAGGTTGCCGAGGTGCATGACGTGCACATGGCGATAAGTGGCGAGAGCGTGTGTGTCGAAGTACACCCCTGCAGGTTTATGATCTATTCGAATAGTCGCGTCCACGGATATGGACTACTTGGAGACATATGTTGTTCATAGATAACTTCAATGGCTACTCATAAAATTGCCAAGATAAGCGTGAGTGTCGTGGACGGCATTTCCGTATGGAGACGGAATGATTCCACGATAGTGTATTGTTGTGGTGTTAGTGGACTCGTGTGCGAGAAATCAAGTTGTAAAAAAAATAATTTCAAAATGCAAGTTGTCTAGCCACGAGTCAAATGCTGGCTTTCCGCATGAAACCCCACAATACCTTTTGATACCTTGCATGAGTAGTCAGTTGTCCTAAAGTCTTGCTGAGTACCTTCGTACTCATGTTTGCTTAATACATGTTGCAGAGGTTGCTAATGACCCTAATGGAGGGTTCTTCGTACACATCGACGACGACGAGTAGCTGCTGTCCCAGCTACGATCTGGCCCTACGTTGGATCTGTAGTATAGTCAGGCCATGTGCCTTCTAGTTGCCCTGTCTGTACTCAGACAGTTTAAACTCTTCCGCTCACTTGTACTTGAATGACTGCTATTATGGGTCGTGAGACCCTTAATGTGTAATATTATGTGTGTGGCTCTTCCGAGCCTCTTAAATAAAGGTTGTATGTTTATGGTTATGTTGTGATGCCATCGATGTATCTATACATATCGGTATGCCATGCGTACGTGTGTCGTACTTGATATGTATGGGGTTCGATTACCTAGTCGTGAACTTTAGTAGCACTCCTTACAAGGAAATGCCCCTTTGTGATCCAATGAGCCTTGGTAGTTCGCTACTGCTCCGGACACATTGGTTGACCGGCATGTGTCCTTCTTAGCTGCTGTGTCTGTTCTCTTTGGGGAAATGTCACGCGATGTAATGGAGTCCTTGTAGCTTGCTACGACTCGTCTACATTCGCGATGACCGACACCTGCTTTGTTGGGTCATGTATGCCTGTCCTTGTGTGGTACTGCCACTTTGGTTTATGACTAGACATGTTGATCCGGGTTCTTTGACATTGGATTGCTAGCGACACTATCGCATACGTGAGGCAAAAGACGCAAACGGTCCCGGCTAAGCTAAGGCTGAAGCCGTGGAGTTAACCGTGCGTGAGACCACAAAGGGATGAGATGTGTTACAGGCTGGATTCCTATGGCTTAGGATCGGTGTCCCGACACGGTGGCAAGGAGGGTGGTGGGAGGGGGGCGACAGCCGGGAGGTTGGTGGGTGGGGGCGACGGCCGGGAGGTTGGTGGGAGGGGGCGATGACCGGGAGGGAGGTGGGAGGGGGGCGGTGGCCAGGAGTGAGGTGGGAGGGGAGCGGCGCCCGAGAGGGAGGTGGGAGGAGGGCGGGAGGGAGGTGGGAGGGGGGCGGCGGCGGCCGGGAAGGAGGTGTGAGGGGAGCGGCGGCTAGGAGGGCAGTGGCGCGGGTGGCTGCGGATGAGTAGCTACGGCGGCGGGTGGGCAGGGAGGGCTTTGGGGTACGGCGAGAGAGAGAGAGAGGTGGGGTGGGTGGGCAGATGCGAGCCGGCCGTTAGGGAAGCAGGCGGGGGCATGGGGAGCCGTTAGGGCCACATCCCCTTTGCCGTCTGTAAACGGTGGGCGGCGAACGATAAAGTGGTGGGGTTGGTGGGGGTGGGGGTGGGGTTTCGGCCGTTTGGTCGGGGGGGGGGGGGCTTTGTCGTCTTCCCGCCCTTTGCTGTCCGCATAGGGGCCCTTTGTCGTCTGCCAGCGGATGGCAAAGAGGTGGCCGACAGCACATAAAACCTTTGCCATCATCCACCTCTTTGCCGTCAACATTATGCCATCTGACGGCAAAGAGTATCTTTGCCATGCGTCAGCAGGCGACAAAGGCAAGGCAGACGACAAATTTCTCAATTCCAGTAGTGATGTGGGGTATGCCTATATATATGGATCCACCGACTCTCACTCGCAGAGGAAGCACTCAGAACAGACACACACTTGCTAGATCCATTTTTCTGACAGAGAGCCACCTACTCATGTGTTGAGATCAAAAGATTAAAATCCAACCATTTGAAACTTGATCTCTGCCTCCCAAAGTGTGTTTCCACAAAATCAATCCGTCCTACCCATGTGAAATCTGTGAGAGAGTGATTGAGTGTTGAGGAGACTATGTTTTAAAGCACGAGAGCGACGAGTTCATCGTTCTACCACATTTGTTACCTTTTGGAGGGTGGTGCCTCCTATATTGGTTAGGTTTCGCTTGGGAGCATCCTACTTCGTGTTGTGTAGTTGAACAAGAAGTTTGTACGGACTACGAGATAGCCTACTTCATGAAGATCTATTGTGAGTGAGGCTAGTCCTGCATGGACGTAGCCATGGTGGAATAGATAATGCCACTTCTTCGTGGACACCTTATGGGTGGAGACCTGCTAGAATCTCGCAACCGGTACCCTCTATGGGTTGAAGTCTCCACTAACATGGACATACAATAGCCACCTATCGGTACCACGCCAAAAATCGTTGTGTCAAGCTTAGTTCGATCTTCCTTCCCTACCCTCTAATTTAGATCGACATGTCTTTACTTTCCGTTGCTATACTCTTAGATACGCATGTGTAGGGTGAACTTGATTAGTAATTGCTAAAACTAGCCCACAACTAAATTTCAAAAAAGGCGAAGTATCTATTTTTCAAAGTCTAATCACCCCCCTCTAGACATACATCGGATCCTAAAGTGGTATCAGAGCATTGGTATCCATTGTATTGGTTTCACAACCTAGGAGAGTATGGAGTCTAGTGAGGGAAATTATCACCGTAGAGGTCCATATTTTGATGGTACAAACATTGCTAGTTGGAAGTATAAGATGAAAATGCATATTCTTCCTCATAACTGTGTCGTTTGGGCTTTTGTTTGTGTTGGTGAGCAAGGTGATTTCTTTGGAGAAGGAAGAGAACCAGATATCGATGCGAAAACTAAACAATTGAAGACGTTGTAATACAATGCTGAAGCCTGCGACATTTTGTTCAACTACTTGTGCCCCAAAAAATTCAACAAAATCAGCCACCTTGAGAATGCAATGGAAATTTGGGATACTTTGTTGATATGCACGAAGGTACTGAATCTATAAGGCAATCAAAGTTGGATGTGCTTCAAAGTCAGCTTGATAAGTTCTGAATGAAGGATGGGGAATGTCGTGATTATCACTGCAGATGTCCTTGTTAAAGGACTTAGGTGTGGAGCCATCGCAGCTAAGTGGCAACTCAAATGGGTTGATCGGGAACGAGATTCAAGTTTACCCAGGTTCGGATCCTCCGATGGAGGTAAAAGCCTATGTCTTGCTTGTGTGTATATTTATAGTGATCTCGATTACATGTGTGTGGTATCGCTAAACTAACTCTCGAGGGTTTGCTTGTTTCTTACCTAATCTTTCTGGCTCGAGGGCTCCCCTTTATATATAGGTGGAGGACTTGAGCTTACAACAAAGTCCGAGTCAACAAAGAGCCCGTGATCTAATATACCTCATACTTCTCGTGATCCTCAAGGAAAAGAGAGGGTCTCTTGTATCTTCATGTTTGAGCCGGCCATCACGACGACATCGACAAGCGGCCCATATAATGAGCCATCCTTCTAGGCCTTGTTCTTCTCATGATCATCTTCTGTCTGGATCGTCTTTAGAGAAGCCCGGGTTAAAATTGGGTGTGTTAGACCCGTGGGGTATATTCCAAACATTATCCCCCAGTTTAATTTGCATACATCCATGCTAAACTCCTACTTATACATGATGCAAAACCCAAAGTTAATATCCTACTATGAACTAGCAGCTCTTAGCCTTTTCTCCGTGACTCGATCTGGGTCAAGATGATCCCGGGTAATTCTTTACTTATTTGAGAATTCGGTATTTTTCAATCAATATACTCATGACGTCTTCATGCTAACTGTTGTTGTCCGAGGACATCATAGCGAATATTTTCAAAAAACAACACTAAATCCGGACTCGCACGAAAAGCTAGGCATAATCTTAGCCACGAATTTCCCATGACCGTCCCATTCCTCATTCCTTATAAATAGATGAGGTAAACATGTGTATTATATTTCCCCTTCTTCTTCTTCTTTTTCCTTGCACTCTTCTCCATGACTGTGCACACCGAAGCTCCGAAGGCGATGAGTGGATCACTCAACCACGCCACCTCCGCCATTGGATCTTCTTCGCGTTCGCCGGATTGTGTGCAGCCACCACCATCTCCCTTTGATTGTATCTCGTACGCAGTCTTCCTCAAGAGGGTTGATAGATCCATCAGTTGGTTTCTCTGGTCTTCGTGCCATGTTCGTTGAATTCACCAAATAATTGCTTTGTTAACCCATAAGTTCTTCACTCCTCATGCATCCATAAGTTTTATGTATTTTTGCCTCTTATGTTTCTCACACATAAATCTGTAATGACCCACTTTAGGAGAATCCATGCGAATGCTTTGAGCTCTTGTATTTCTGCTAATTTTAAAACATATATCCCAAAGAACATTGCTTGCAGCAACCTGTTTTTGAAGAATTCCCGCTAAGTCTTTTACGAAAGTGTAATATGCCTTTAAACTACCTAACTTGACATTAGTGGCTTAAAGCACCTTATTATATAATGTGGTGGCTTAAAACCTTTCTGTATAATTAGCATTGTCAACTCTTCACTTAAGACCGTAATCGGCGACTTATAACAAGCACCGGTTTACTTTCGTTTATCATCCTTTTAGTTGCTCCATACCGCCTTATGGATACTAAGAACTCCAAAGCATGCAAGTGGGTCAGGTCCCAGGAATCTAAACTCACTCTATAAACCTTGTGAGCCAAGGATTCCTGCCGGCTCAAAAGGATATATATTTGAGAGCTCCCAAAGAAGATCCTTATCCGCAGCCTCGACAGGGAGAAATTGTTTATTTCGCCCATCAGTCAGGTAGCGGTTTTCGACCCCCCGGGTCGAAGTTCTTCAGGGACCTTCTCCACTTTTTCAATACCATGCCTTAGGATATTGCCCCTATTTCTATGACCAACATCTGTCAATTCAAAGTTTTATACCATGTACACCTCTAGATCGATGTGTATGTAACTCTGTTTAGGGATTTTTTCTATCTCAATCGCCAAAGTGAAGTCAACAATGGCGCCGCTTGCGAACCTGGTGGAATTTACATCCAGAAGAGAAAAAATAACCTCTTCCCTAATTCTAAATTGGCAATTCATATGAAGGGATGGAACAAGACCTGGTTCTATTGCTGAAATACTTACCCCGTAAGAGAAAATCCGTTGTCGGGTTACAGGTTGGAACGAATCAGTAACAATGTACAATTTGCGGGTTGGCCAACAGATGAGGAAAGGGATATGATGACTCCTATTGATAGAAAATTGAGGGCACTGACCAAATATGGCCTGACTGGGATTGACCTGATTCGATGTTGGATGAAGTGAAGGATTCAACCCATTAATGTAAGGACCATCTTGATGTCTGATTACTCAGGCGACTCTTCACGCATTCTATGCTTCTCGAGTCTAGAATTAACTCATGACGCTCTTAATAACGAGATAAAGAGATTTTTTGCCGACTCAAAGGAGAAATGCAGCATTACTGGTGTGGGTCTATTTTATGTGCTAAACCTCCACTGGTATCGAACTTTTTCCAGTACATATATTTTGTTTCCTTTGATAATTTCATCTTAACCCGCCATCTTGAGCATATACTTTCTTTTCTTTGGAGGAAAAATCCAACTTTAGGAATGTCACACCTTTGATCCCTGTTTCATCATCGGGTCACAGAAATGATCCAGCTCTCGATAATCCGTCTCATGAATCCTCATGGGGAGAATAAGGTGAGGTAGAAACTCACTCTCTGGGTCGTTTGTTTATTGAACTTGCTAATGCACCTCATTCTCAGGACGACTCAGAATCCAGTCAGACCGGCAATATTGATTTAATTTCAATCTCTTCCAGTTCATCAGCAACATTTGTTGCAAGAAATCCAACATAAGTTGTTTGGAAGGTTAAAATATCACACTTAGACGCTCATTTAGCTCCCAATTTTCTTTTGAAGAAAACGCAATTTGCTGGTCAATCAAAACGAAAGGCCCGAAGTGATCCACGCGACTTAAATCCCGGCTTGTCTCATGCTCTGCTAGCTCGTAGACCACGCGTTGAGGTGCCACATACTCCCACCAATTCTTTTCCCAAGGGTGGTCTTTTTGAACAACCTCTTATTCCTTCAAATTCGCTTTATCAACAATTTCTTCCCTCTTCGGGCGACTCATCAGCAACACAGCTCCCCGCTTTTGATAGAAATTGTGGGTATTTTTCTAGTCTTAACCTCATATATTTATCTTTACACCATTATTTCCCCTAACTCAAGGCGAGCTACCACCTAAGGAAATAATCACCTTCCAGATAATTTCTCGTTCCAAATCCATGACTATCATAAAAGGTGAGTTACGCCGAAGGAGTAGCACCGATCTTTTTTAATATTGTGTTTCCCCCGAGGATGGTCGGGAAATTCTCACTGAGATCCACGCAGGTGACTGTGGAGATCACACTGGCTCACGTTCCTTGGTGGCAAAGGCATTTCGCCATGGATTTCATTGGTTAATAGCTCATGAAGATGTAGACGACATTGTGCGTAAGTGTGAGGGATGTCAAAGGTTCGCTCGTCAAGCCCACGTATTAGGTCAATAAATGTATATGATCCCAATAACTTGGCCGTTTGCGATCTGGAGGCTCGATATGGTCCATTTAAACCGTCTTCTCATAAAAACGCTCATCTATTGGTGGTAGTTGATATATTCACCAAGTGTTCTGAGGCACAGCCTGTCAACAATTGAGAATCACAAACATCAGTCAAGTTCTTGAAAAGTTTATGTTCCATTTTTGCAACCCTCATAGCATCATCACTGATAATGGTACCAATCTATCCAAGGGAGCTATGGAGCAGGTTTGTCAGTGTGAACGCATCCGGCTTGATTTGGCTGCAGTAGCACATCCACACTCCAATGGGCAGGCCGAACAAGCAAATCAAGAGATTTTGAGAGGGATCAAACCCCGACTCATGGTTCCATTATAGTGTACTCCAGGCTCTTGTGTAGAGGAACTCCCGACAGTACTTTGGAGTATTCGAACAACTCCAACCAGATCCACTAGGTACACACTTTTGTTCCTGGTTTATGGAGCCGAGGCGGTATTACCAAGCGATATTCGTCATGATTCTCCTCGAGTCGCCGCCTATGTTGAAGCCAACAATGGACAAGGAGGTCAAGATTCCTTGGACAATATGGAAGAAGAATATGAATTAGTAGCCGCTAGATCAGCTTATAACAACAAGACGTAGAGTTAGTGCTCCATCTTATCCAAGATCAAACGGGCATGCATAACTTTCCACCAGCTTAGAAGGGTCTATTTTTCATCACCAAGAACCTCACTAACGGCTCATATTATCTGATCGACTTACGACTAGACATCTACAACTCTCAGGAGGAAATAACCTGTCTTTTTGACATTGTTCAACTTTGGTCTTATTATACTTAAAGCCACTCGCTCTTTATCTTTGTACCCACCCCCAAATTCTATACATGCATCTTGATGTTGAAATATAATAAAGCTGGCACCCATGAACTCAGGATCTCTATCATTTCAGCCTAAGAATTGAGCACGAGACTTTTTTTGAGACATAGGTCACTTAGGGGCTTCCAACTCATCGAGTTTAGCTTTCTCACCCTCTTGATCCGGCAAAGATGCCACAAAATGGTTAAACATACTTGTATGCTTGATGAGACTCCGATTAGGTGACCCCACGTACTCTTGAAAAATTAATCCACTTTGGACCCTAATTGATCATTGTTAAAACATTGTCTTGAGTCGCATGAGATCCGACATACAGAAAGCAAGGATAAACCGTGGTTTATCATACCCGCTTCATGGAAGCAACATAGGAGCAGCGAAACCTAGTCTCTTTTTAGTGAGTCTCACTGAGCCGACTTATCATATACGCTTTATTATTACTACTACATGTTATTACCTCCTAACCCTTCAGGTACAAGTACTATTTTTTACCGGTTCGTAATGAATGACCAGATCATGAAGATTGTATAGTCATACTATGACCAGTTCAATTATACATATTCTACAATAATGTTGTGGATTATTTAACTCAAGAGTTGGGCCTTGCAAATCATGTTTATTTACCACCTTAAATACTACTCATCTTCTCTGTCTTATCACCGAAGCCATTGAGCTCAAGTAAACAACGATCTTCAGAGACAATAGAAAAATACAATCATATTTCGGCAAACAAGAGCAAAAAATGTCTAAGTTTTGTCGCAAGACTTAACACGACAAGATTCGAACCTACGCAGGCAAAGCCCAATAGATTTCGAGTGAGAAGAATAAAACACATGATTGTATGATAGAGTTTCAAAGTTTAAAGAACTACTCCTATTAAAAGTTCACAACAGGTGCCACAAAATATTCATGTTTTTGCTCAATAATTGGGGGCTACAACCGCGCAGGGAGTTACTGGACTTCGGAGATGAAACTTCAAGCTTGTTCAACATCAGTCACCTTTGGGTCCGATGTTTCTAGCTCATCTTCTTCATTTAACTACTGGTCTTTTTGTTGCTATCAAATTGAAAGCAAATTCTCAAAGTATGAAGTTCCCTCACCAAGAATCAATGCATCATTTTCAGATGTGACGTGTCCCTTACGACGAGGTGGCACCAGCAAAGACGGCTCACCTTTTGGTGGGTTGATGCGTTCACTCTTGTTGTAGTATGCATGATAAAACTTGGACAGATTAATTTCTTCAGCTATTATAGTTGCCAATGGGTGACTCTCTTTGAAGTACTTACCATAATCATATTGAGTAAATATTGAGCCATCCAGGTTAAATTTAGGGAAACCACCTTTCAAAGCTTCAACATCTAGTTCAGGAAGATATGTTTTTGCCCTGGCAGGAGCCATATTTTCCCCTCCTCGAGCCACCGATTTCAGTGTCTCTGTGACCCATTGTGGCATAGTTGATATTTGCTTCAACATATCCTTGATGGTCCCGGGTGGGTATTTCAAGTTTTATACTACCATTAGGGAGAAATCACACCCTATGAACAACTGTACTATAAATTTGAAAACCGCTTTCAGCATCACAATTAACAACTCCGCAAGAGTGTGATATTTTCATCCTACACACAACACAAGGCCTCATAATGACGAGCTATATAAACATAACCCAGTGTTTTAAAGTAAGATCTATGAGTACATACCCAAGATAGCGGCCATCATTACATTTACATTGTTCAGAAGGGTGGAATGTGTCTCTTTAAGAGGACCAAGTTTACCCTCATCTTTTTCAGCCTGCTTTAGAAGGGCGGCTTCTTATTATTCAAATATTTTGACGTCTATGTCAAAACGATCATGCACCTAACACGCAGATTCCTCACAACGAGCGAGTGCAAGCTCGACTTCAGCCTTCAGTTTCATCTCCTATTTCACATGCTTCTGTAGTTTCACAGTTACAGATTGACCATCTGCTACATATTCCTTACAAATATACAAAGTAAATGACCTGACAACATGATTTGACATAATACCCTTTTCCCTAAAATGGTTAAAAATCAAGTATTATGTTAAGGGCTAAGTATGGCTTAGTCCAGTCGGGAGTAACATGGAGGGCCCCTGCCAGGTGAGCTTTTGGGTCAGGAAGGTCTATATCCTCCTTGGTTGGTAATTTAACTGAAGGGTTGTGGAGGACATCCAAGAACACATTAAGGGAGACCGACTTGCACTGAGAGAGAAGGTGTGATAATGCGTCTACAGTCTGATTTAGCCGGCGATCAATATGGTCCACCTGGTAACCTTGGAAGTAACCCGCCCCTTTTAACATCAATTGCGGGTAATTTTCTATTCTTAACCTGATGTTTTATCTTTGCACCATTATTTCCTTAACATAATACTTGACTTTTAACCATATTAGGGCAAAGGCTATTATCTCAAATGATGCTGCCAGGTCGTTTTGTGGTGCTACAAGCCAAGATACTCCCAACCCTCAAATAGAATAAGCAGCCAAGGAAATTGACCGTTCTAGAGAAAATGATCCTGATGTTGCGGCTGAGCCGACAACCGACGTTGAGATGCCTAAACCAGATGAGCCGGTTTTAATGAACACACCACTAGGGATTACACGCACTTCAATTGGTCCTTCTGCTCATCCACCAAGGCCGACTCGTCCTCCTAGTCTGGTGACTCATGTGGATGACCTTATTCCACAGATTCACCACAGAACTCTAGATGTTCTCATTGTCAAGGAAAGCCTCCAAGATCCCATTGTTTCAAACTCTATAGCTAAAACTGTGGCCAAGAAAGAGCTAGTGAACTTTGATAAAGGGAAAACCAAATTGGAACTCCCAAATATGTCAACATTTAGTGTTTAGGATATCCACCAACAATACTTAATCCGGCTATCTGAGAGCCGCGAAATTGAAGCCAATATGATCAACACCCTCAAGTAAAAATATGAAGCAATATTTTTTTCTTTAACCATTCTATCTTTATATATTTCTTATAGCCCCAAGGACCGACTTATTATGAAAATTGTAAGCTCGTTCTTCAAAATAAGCATGAATAGTTGCAGCTGTAGCCCCCAAGGACCATCTTATTATAAAAAAATGGTAAGTTGGTTCTTCACAAGTAGGAATGAAGAACTGCTGTCGTAGCCCCAAGGACCGACTTATTATGAAAAATGGTAAGTTGGTTCTTCACAGGTAGGCATGTAGAACTGTGGTTATAGACCCCAAGGAGCAAGACGTTATGATGATAACGAGTTGGTACTTGATATCCTGGAGGAAGAACAGAAGCATGCTCTAGCCCACAAGGACAGGCTTATCTCGTGGAGTTAGGCAGATCTTCTTTGAAGCAATCACCACTAATTTATATAATCTTGAAATCATGTAGCCCCCAAGGGCCGGCTTATTTATGTGAAATGGCCGGGTCTTTGTTGAACTTTAAAATTTGGACACATTAGCCCCCAAGTGTTGTATGGAATCTTTACAATTTGTTGCGGACTTTAGATAAGATAAATTTGGCACGGTAGCCCCCAAAGGTCAAGTCGACTCTCGTATGGTGGCTTGAGTCTTTTGAAAATAGTTATTCATAAACCTTTGTATTTTTGTAAGGAACATGTAACAGATGCTGAACCTGTAAGTGTGAAACTACAGAAGCATCTCAAAGAGGAGATGAAACTGAAGGCTGAAGTCGAGCTTGCAGTGGCTCGTTGTGGGGAATCTGCGTGTTAGGGGCATGATTGTTTTGAGCTAGCCGTGAAAATCTTTGAAGAAGAAAAGGCAGCCCTTCTGAAACAAGCTGAAAAAGCTGAGGGTAAACTTGGTCCTCTGAAGGAGACACATTCCACCGTTCTGAACAATATAAATGTAATGATGGCCGCTATCTTTGCTATGTACTCATAGATCTTACTTTAAAAGGTCGGGTTATGTTGATATAGCTGGTCATTATGAGGCCTTTTGTTGTGTGTAGGACGAAAATATCACACTCTTGTGGAGTTGCCCATTGTGAAGCTCAAAGCAGTTTTCACATTTATAGTGCAGTTGTTCACAGGGTGTGTTTTCTCCCTAATGGTAGTCAAAAACTTGAAATACCCACCCGGGACTATCAAGGATATGTTGAAGCAACTATCAACTATGCCACAATGGGTCACAGAGACCCTGAAATCGGCGGCTCGTGGAGGGGAAAATATGGTTCCTGCCAGGGCAAAAGCATATCTTCGTGAACTAGATGTTGAAGCTTTGAAAGTTGGTTTCCCTAAATTTAACATGGATGGCTCAATATTTACTCAAGATGATTATTCTAAGTACTTCAAAGAGACTCCGCCATTGGCAACTCTAATAGCTGAAGAAATTGATTTGTCCAAGTTTTATCATGCATACTCCAACAAGAATGAATGCATCAACCCACCAAAAGGTGAGCCGTCTTTGCTGGTGCCACCTCGTCATAAGGAACATGCCACATCTGAAAATGACGCATCGATTCTTGGTGACGAGACTTCATACTTTGAGAATTTTCTTTCAATTCAATGGAACAAAAAGACCAGTAGTTCAATGGTGAAGATGCGCCGGAAACACCAGACCCAAAGGTGACTGATGTTGAACAATCTTGAAGCTTCATCTCTGAAGTCGAATAGGGCGGCTATAGCCCCCAATTATTGAGAAAAGACACGAATATTTTATGGCTCCTACTGTGAAATTTTAATATGAGTAATTCTTTAAACATTGAAACTCTATCATACCATCATGTGTTTTATTCTTCTCACTTGAAATTTATTGGTCTTTGCCGACGTAGGTTCGAATATTACTGTGTTAACTCTTGCCACAAAAATTTGACCTTTTTTTATCTTGTTTGCCGAAGTATGATTGTAATGTTATCTTGTCTCTAAAGATAGTTGTTTACTTGAGCTAATGCCTCCTGTGATAAGAAAGAGAAGAGGAGTAGTATTTAAGCCGGCAAATAAACTTGATTTGCAAGGCCCAACTCTTGTGTGAAATAATACACAACATTATTGTAGAATATGTATAATTGAACTGGTCATAGTATCACTACAGTCTTCATGACCCGGTCATTCATTATGAGCTGGTAAAAATTGTACTTGTACCTGAATGGTTAGGAGGTAATAACATGCAGTAATATTAATAAAGCGTATCTGCTAAGTCGCCTCAGTGAGACTCAGTAAAAATAGACTAGGTTTCGAGGCTCAAGTCTTGCTTCAATGAAGTGGGTATGATAACCCATGGTTTAACCTAGCTTTCTGTGTGTCGACTCTCATGCGACTCAAGAAAATGTTTTAACAATGATCAATTAGGGTCCAAAGTGGATTAATTTGTCAAGAGGATATGGTGTCACCTAATCGAAGTCTTATCGAGCATACAAGCAGGTTTAACCATTTTTTGGCATCTTTGCCGGATCAAGAGGGTGAGAAAGTTAAACCCGATGAGCTGGAAGCCCCTAAGTGACCTATGTCTCAAAAAAAGTATCTTACTAAATTTGTAGGCGGAAATGACAAAAATCTAGAGTTCAGTGGTGCCCGCTTTATCATATTTCAACAAGAAGATGTATGTACAGAATTTAGGGGTGGGTACAAAGATAAGGAGCGAGTGGCTCTAAGTATAATAACGCCAAAGTTGAACAATGTCCCAAAGACGGGTTGTTTCCTCATGTGAGTTGTAGCTGTTTAGTCGTAAGTTAATCAGATAATATGAACCATTAGTGAGGTCCTTGGTGACGACAAATAGACCCTTCCAAGGTGGTGAAAACTAATGCATGCCTGTTTGATCTTGGACCAGATGGAGCTCTAACTCTACGTCTTGTGGATATATAGCTGATCTAGCGGCTACTAACTCATGTTCTTCTTCCAAAGCCTCCAAGGAACCATGACATGCTTGTCCATTGTTAGCTTCAATATAGGCGGTGACTCGAGGAGAATCATGACGAATATCGCTTGGTAATACCGCATCGGCTCCATAAACCAGGAAGAAAGGTGTGTACCTAGTGGATCTATTTGGAGTTGTTCGAATACTCCAATGTACTGCCGGGAGTTCCTTGACCCAACAACCTGGAATACACTATAATAGAACCACGAGTCAGGGTTTGATCCCTCTCAAAATCTCTTGGTTAGCTCGTTCGGCCTGCCCATTAGAGTGTGGATGTGCTACTACAACCAAATAAGTCGGATGTGTTCACACTGACAAACATGCTCCATAGCTTCCTTGGATAGATTGGTACCATTATCAGTGATGATGCTATGAGGGTTCCAAAAATTGAAGATCAACTTTTTCAAAAACATGACTGATGTCTCGAATCTCAATTGTTGACAGGCTGTGCCTCAAACCACTTGGTGAATTTATCAACTGTTTCCAATAGGTAAGTGTTTTTATCCGAATACAGTTTAAATGGGCTGACCATAACGAGCCCCCAGAACGCAAACGTCCAAGTAATTGGGATCATACACATTTCTTGACTTAATACGTGGGCTTGACGAGCAAACCTTTGACATCCCTCTCTGCATGAGTTGTTAACTAATGAAAGCCATGGTGAAATGCCTTTGCCACCAAGGAACGTTAGCCAGTGTGATGTCCAAAGTCGCCTACATGGATATCATTGAGAATTTTCTGACCTTCCTCAGGGGAAACACAACATTGAAGAACACCGGTGCTACTCCTTGGGTGTAACTCACCTTTTATGATAGTCATAGATTTGGACCGAAGAATTATCTGGAGGGCGATTATTTTCTTAGGTGGGAGCTCGCCTCGAGTTAGGTAGGCTAAGTATGGCTTAGTCCTGTCGGGAGTAACATGGGGGGCCGCTGCCAGGTGCGCTTTCGGGTTAGGACGAGCTATATCCTCCTCGGTTGGTAATTTAACTGTAGGGTTGTGGTGGACATCCAAGAACACATTATGGGAGACAGGCTTACACTGAGAGAGAAGGTGTGATAATGCGTCTATAGCCTCATTTAGGAGGCGATCAATATGGTCCACCTGGTAACCTTGGAAGTAACCCACCCCCTTGGTGACTACTTGTCGAGAAGCCACCATCAATGGGTCCTTTCAATCCCGTGTTCCTGAGACTTGTTGAGCCACCAAATCTGAATCACCTGAACATCTGACTCGGCTAAGATTCATATCCTTAGCTATCGTGAGCCTGTGCAGAAGGGACTCATACCAGGCTGCATTGTAAGTACAAGGGAACATGAGCCGTAAAACATAGAAAAATTTGTCACCACGAGCAGAAGACTAAACAACTCTAGCCCCCGATCCCTCTGATTGCCTAGACCCATGAAAGTGTATAGTCCAATACGTATTGTGTGGCGTATCCTATGGAATCAACAGCTTTGTCCAATCTTTGATGAAGTCCACCAGTGCTTGTGACTTGATGGCTGTACGAGGTGTGTACTTCACATGGTGAGGACCAAGCTCAACTGCTCACTTGGCGATTCTTCCAGTGGCCTCTCGATTCCATATGATATAAGCAATGGGTGTCGAGCTGACCACAGTAATTGGATGCTCCTACAAATAGTGCTTCAACTTCTAGCTTGCCATGAAAACTCCAAAAAGCAACATTTGCTAGTGTGGATATCGCTTCTCGGATAAGGTCAAGACTTCACTGAAAAAATAGACTGGATGCTGAACCGGATATTCTTTTCCTGCCTCCTTCCTATCGATGACAATTGCATCATTGACTACTTCTGAATTAGGGCCAATGCACATGATCATGGGCACTTTGTCGGTCGGGGCGGCCAAAATAGGCGGCTCAGTTAGTTGCTTTTTAAGAGCTTCAAAGGCTTCGTTAGCCGTGTTAATCCAAATAAAACTATTTGTTTTCTTCTGCGACCGATAGAGAGGAATTGCTTTATCTCCATGTCGGCTTATAAACCGTCTCAATGTCGCAATGCGACCAGCCATGTGGCGAACCTGATTAACATTAGCCTCCTTATCTAAACAAGTCACTGCCTTAATGTTATCTGGATTAGCTTCTATGCCTCGCTCGGAGACTAGGAATCCCAGTAGCTTGCCTTTAGGAACAACAAAGACACACTTGGTCGGGATAGGCTTCATCAGGTTTACTCGAAGATTATCAAACGCCTCCTTAAGGTCATTCAAGAGTATCTCCTTCTTCTGAAATTTCACCATGATGTCAGCAACATAAGCATGGGCATTGCACCCAATCTGTGTGCGGAAGCAACTGTGAACGCAACATTCATAAGAAGCCCCTGCATTCTTGAGCCCAAAAGGCATAGAGAGATAGTACGGAACACCGAAAGGAGTCATGAAATCTATCTTCTACTGGTCCTCAACTGCTATCTTGATTTGATGGTAACTGGAATACGCATCAAGAAAGAGTAAATGCTCGCAACCCACCCTAGAATAAATGATCTTATCGATACAAGGTAGGGCGAAGGGATCTTTGGGACAAGCCTTATAAAGATTTGTGTAGTCAGTGCACACTTGCGAGATGTCGTTCTTTTTCAGAAACAGCGTCGGGTTAGCCAACCACTGAGGATGAAAATCTTCGATGATGAACCCGGTGGATAGGAGCCAGGCTACTTCTTCTCCGACGGACTTATGTCTCTCCTTATTAAAATGATGAAGGTATTGTCGGACTGGTTTCATCTTCAGACTAATATTCAGGTGGTGCTCAGCGAGTTCTCTCGGTACTCCAAGTATGTGTAAAGGTTTCCATGCGAATATGGCCTCATTCTCACGGATGAACGCGATGAGCGCGCTTTCCTATTTGGGAATGAGGACGGTCCCAATAGTGAACTGCTTGGAAGAATCTCTTGGGGTGAAGTCAACCTACATGGTATCTTCAGTCGGGTTGAAGTTCACCTACGATTCAGACTCATTAGTTGTCTAATTGAGGGGGCTCATATCAGCTGGGTCGACGTTGGCCGCATGAAACTTCATTTATTCAGCTGCACTGGCCGACTCGGGAGAGGTACATCTCCCTCCTCGCACTCCTGAGCTATTTTTCTGCAACCTCCCACAATTATAGTGCCATTGGGACCAAGCATCTTAAGCTTGAGGTAAACATAGCAGGGTCGGGCAATAAAATGAGCATAAGCAGGCCACCCAAACATGGCATGATAAGGACTTCTGATGTTGACCACATCAAACATCAAAGATTCACATCTGAAGTTAGATTCATCATGAAAAGCAACATCCAGCTTAATCCGGCCTATTGGGTATGCTGACTTCCAAAGAACGGTCCCATGAAAAATCGTGGTTGAAGGTAACAAACTGCTCTCAGGGAGGTTCATCCACCGGAAAGTGTCATAATACACGATATTGATGTTGCTGCCTCCATCCATGAGAACCTTGGTGAGGGTGTACCCACCAACCTGAGGCGCCAACACCAAAGCTATCCCACCTGGGTAATCAACCGGGGGGTGATATCTTCCCTACTCCAGGTTATCGGTTGCTCTGACCAGCTGAGATATCCGGGAATTGTCGGCTTAACAATATTGATGGCCCTTTGTTGTCTCATTTGCAGGTATTGGTGGTGAAAACGTGATATTGACCACTGTTCAGCTGCTTAGGGTTTCTTTGAAAGTCGGCTTAACCACTATGCCGCTAATTGTTTTCTCCAGAATGGTGTCCACCATTTTTCTTGCATTGATGCAAAAAAAACCTTACCCTAAGCCACCCTAACCTTGAAAACCAGATCCTGAAAAGCGGCCATGTGAGGCGTTGTGTGACCCACCAGGTCCATGCTGACTTGGAGGTCCCCCACCATCGCCTCTTTGGTTGTTCTGGAAAGACTGGTTGCGAAACTCCTACATGATATAACAATCTTCCCATGAATGATTGCACGGTTTGTCCTCAATACTATGCTTGGGGCAAGGTGCATTAAGCGCTTCCTCATAGTTGCGTGGTTGAATCCCATTGTAAGATCCTTCAGGGCGATTTTTTCGGTGCTGGTTTTTGTAACTAGTATTGGTGTTAGCAACAAAGTCTTACACACCATCACACTGGTTTCGCTTTCGGTTGTTGCCTTGACCTCCTTGGTTCCAATTGTGCCTGTGGCTTTGATGACCCTTTCCACCATCTCCCTTCATGTTCTTGCATGGTTTATCGTTGTCGGAGGCGGGATCCTTTCTTCTGTCTGACTCGGCATACCTCGTAAGAACTTCCATCAAGTCGCCCGTGTCTTGCACCATTCGTTTCACAGAGCCAAGCTTTAGAACTAGTGGATGAAAATTGAAAATTTTCACCAAGATTAGGACAGCTTGAGCAGCCCAGATACTATCTGATGAGTGGATAGTATCATGATGAGCCGATGATGAGCCGGGGAGTCCAATGATGAGCCGACTCGTCTGGAATATGAACGCAATACTGAAGATCCACAATTGTTATTGGCCGTTTGCACGTTCCCTGGAAATTCTTGATAAATCGCTCCTTCAGCTCTGCCTAAGTGTTGATGGTGTTAGGTGGATGGTTTTTCAACCATGTCCGAGCCGGCCCTTCCAGCATCATCCCCAAATACTTCATTCACACCTCATCACTGACATCGAGCATATCCATGGCTAACTCATAGTTCTCGACCCATGCCCACCTCTCGAGATCTACTGTATAAATGGGCACCTTGCGAGGACCCTTAAAGTCTCTGAAAATATGCTCACATCAGAGAGGTGCAGAAAGGCAAGAGACGTCGATCGTCCTGTTATTGATTCTGCTCCTTGTGTCGTTGATTGGGTTTCCGCTTTGGGTTGTTGAGCTACCTGTCTTGCCCCTACTTCTCCCTACCTCGCGGCTCTTGCCTCGTCGACGTATTCATGGGCATTTGGTAACTGATGCCGGGTCAGGGAGACTTGGGGCCACTGTCCATGTCTGCTATTGCAAACGGTCGGAGATTCCTCATTGCACCCCGTAATTTGGCTGGCATATGGCGTAGAGTGCACCTGATCATGACTGTAGGAGTACTACGCTTGTTGGACCACTGTTGTCCTTAACATGTCAACGACATTTATAGCATGGATCTTAACTTGGGAATTTGAAAGAATGGGGAGTGCTTCCAGTTTACGTGTCGCTGCGAGCATATTGTCAAGGGGGTTGGAGAATTCACCCTGTGGCGTCTAGAAGCGTTGAGCCACTGGTGTGCCAGCGGAGGTTGAAATAGATCTATCTGCTCATGAGGTGGATCTTGCTCGACCCCTCGCGTGTGCGGGCTACCAACAAAACGAGATGGCGTAATGTACAATGGCAGCCGGGTATGGTGTCTCCTCTGGTAGACCGCCTCAGATGCATTCTGCCGGAGATCTAAACGTCAAGCCTCCACCTTCAAGCGTTCCGACACATCATGGATACGGGCCTGCAACTCCGTCGCCCGTGTGCTTTCATCGTCAATCTCTTTCTGGACCTTGGCCATCTCTGCACAAAGCTTGACTAATATCGCGTGACACTCCTCCTAGTTTTCCAAAGTGACATGACTATCCAAAATCTTGATCATCTCGACCATCAAATCGATCATGGCATAAGCCGACATCTTGCTTGACCTGCTAGCACCGTCGACGGCTAGTGATGCCGACGGACCCCAAGCCGTCGCGGTTCCTGCAATATAGATGGTGACATGTCAGGGCGGCTCACAGGATTCCTTGGCGGATTCTATTTCCACAAAGCCCCCAAGTCTCCCATCATAGAGAGGATAGGTTGATTTGGTGTCTCCCATAGATGACTCACCATCGGAGTTGAACGGGGTGTCCTTGGTGCCTCCCGGCTCATCCGGGAGGCTGGTTCCTTCAGTGAAACCGACGAAGATGTGATGTTGGCCGAGTTGACGTCAGTCAGGCTGAGCGTACCAAACCGTCTCGATGATGTCAGTGCAGATGTCCGTATCGGGTACTGGTGCGCTCATTTTGCCGTTGAAGATGTAGATCCTGCCGAAGGGGACCCGAGAACAAGACTCGATTGAGGCGGCCTCGGGGCTCCAGCCTGATCTGTCGATGTAGAGCTTGCCTCGGCGGCTCTTGGTCATTTAACCAACCACAAAGCTCTCGAACCGTGGAAGATTTCCTTCCAAAACCTCAACTCCACTATGCAATAGCCCAAAGTGGGTGCCAACTGTCGTGGTCTTGCCACGGCAGCTAAGTGGTGACTCAAAGGGGTTGATTGGGAGAGAGACGAGTTTACCTAGGTTCGGCCCCTCCAATGGAGGTAAAAGCCTACATCATGCTTGTGTGTGTATTGATGGAGATATGAATTACAAGGGTAAGGAATCCCTAACCTAGCTCTCGAGGGTTTGCTTGTTTCTTTCCTGATCTTTCTGGCCCGAGGAATCCCCTTTATTTATAGCTGGAGGCCTTGAGCTTGCAACATAGTTCGTGTCAATAAAGGGCCTATGATCTAATCTAACTCCTACTTCCCTTGATCCTCAAGGAAAAGTGAGGGTTTCTTGTATCACTACTGAAATTCAGAAATTTGCCATCTACCATGGCAGACGGAAAAGGGGGCAACCACGGACGCCAAAGGCTTTGCCGTCGGTCAGCAAACGACAAAGTGGACGGCAAAAAAAATCCGGTGAAGAGGTTCTTTGTCTTCTGCTGTTTTAAAGCAGACGGCAAAGAATATTTGCCATGAGGGGGCAGACGGCAAATTAAATGGGACGGCAGATACACCAACGGTCCCGTTAAGTGTTAACGGCAGGCCTCCTCTCTTTGTCGTCTGCCATCCCCCCTTTGCCATCAGGGGGCAGACAGCAAAGGGGGGAACCAAGCCCCCCTCTTTCCCCTCTTTGCCATCTGCCATTCCCCCCTTTGCCATGAGGTGGCAGACGGCAAAGGGGGGAACCAAGCCAACCTCTCTCCCCTCTTTGTCGTCTGCCATTCCCCCCTTTGCCATGAGGGGGCAGTCGACAAAGGGGGGAACCAGCCCCTTTTTATTTTATTTCTTATTATATCCAGCATTTTTCACACTAATCAGGATATATATATATATATATATATATATATATTTGACATAAATGAATTTGTTTCCGTACTCATAACCATATTAAAAGAACTTTCATCCATAGTGCATACATATTATGCAAGTTCCATCCGTACCAAACCATATATTACACCAGTTTCATCCACATGCATACAAAGTTTCATATATATCCATATACTACAATAGTTTCAACACAAGCTTCCCTGAAGCCCTGGTACAAGAAAAGATCTTCAAGCATTCCATCAATATAATCCAAGCTTCCCGTGAAGTGAATGTAATCTGCAAAATCACAAATAAGAAAGTTAGAAGAATAATACTAGATGAAGAAGTATATATAGGTTATTTCAGAGAGAAATTAGCTAAGTCAGAAGAAGAAGAAGAACAACGTATGATGTTTATGAGGTAATCAACAACAATAACAAAAATGTGAATATGAAAGAGGAGAAGAAAGAGGAGGAGGAGAAGAAGAAGAAGAAATCAAGAAGAAGGAGAAGAAGAAGGATAAGGAGGGGGACGAGAAGGAGGAGAAGAACGAGAAGGTCCATCCTCCTTCTCCTTCTTCTCCTCCTCCTTCTTCTCCTCCTCCTCTTTCTCCTTCTCATCTTCTTCTCTTCTTCTTCTTCTTCTTCTTCGTTCTTTTCATTTTTCCTATTTCTTCTCCTCTTCTTGGAGCTAAATAATCTAATTATGCCTTTTTGGAGCTAAATGGGCTAATTATGTCATTTTAGAGGAAAACAAGCTAAGTATATAATATTCATGAGCTAACCAAGGTTCTTATGCCATTTTGAGCTTATTATGTCATTTTGGAGCTAAATGGGCTAATTATGTGATTGTTGGGGAAAATAAGGTAAGGAGAATATGAAAGAGGAGAATAAAGAGGAGGAGGAGGAGAAGAAAAAGAAATCAAGAAGAAGGAGAAGAAGAAGAAGGAGGAGGAGGAGGAGAAGAAGGAGAAGGCCTTCTCCTTCTCCTTCTTCTCCTCCTCCTTCCTCTCCTCCTCCTTGTCCTTCTCTTCTTCTTCTGTTTTTCCTTCTTTTCATTTTTCTTATTTCTTCTCCTCTTCTCCTCTTCTTGGAGCTAAATTATCTAATTGTGTCTTTTTGTAGCTAAATGGGCTAATTATGCCATTTTGGAGCTAAATGGGCTAATTATGTCATTGTTGGTGAAAATAAGGTAAGGAGAATATGAAAGAGGAGAACAAAGAGGAGGAGGAGAAGAAAAAGAAATCAAGAAGGAGGAGAAGAAGGAGAAGGAGGAGGAGAAGGAGGAGAAGGAGGAGAAGGAGAAGAAGGAGGAGAAGAAGGAGGAGGAGAAGGAGGAGGAGGAGAAGGAGAAGAAATCAAGAAGAAGAAGGAGGAGGAGGAGAAGAAGGAGAAGGCCTTCTCCTTCTCCTTCTTCTCCTTCTCCTTCTTCTCCTTCTCCTTCTTCTCCTCCTCCGCTCCTCCTCCTCCTTCTCCTTCTCTCCTTGTTTTCTTCTTATTCTTCTTCCTTCTTTTCATTTTTCCTATTTCTTCTCCTCTTCTCCTATTCTTGTAGCTAAATTTTCTAATTATTTCTTTTTGGAGCTAAATGGGCTAATTATGTCATTTTGGAGCTAAATGGGCAAATTATGTCATTGTTGGGGAAAAAAGGTAAGGAGAAATTGAAAGAGGAGAAGAAAGAGGGGGAGAAGAAGAAGATGAAGAAATCAAGACGAAGGAGAAGAAGAAGGAGAAGGAGAAGGAGGAGAAGAAGGAAAAGGTCTTCTCATCCTTGTCCTTCTTCTCCTCCTCCTCTCCTCCTCCTTCTTCTCCTCCTCCGTCTCCTTCTCTCCTTCTTCTCTTCTTATTCTTCTTCCTTATTTTCATTTTTCCTATTTCTTCTCCTCTTCTCCTATTCTTGGAGCTAAATTTTCTAATTATGTCTTTTTGGAGCTAAATGGGCTAATTATGTCACTTGGGAGCTAAATGGGCAAATTATGTCATTATTGGGGAAAATAAGATAAGGAGAATATGAGAGAGGAGACGAAAAAGGGGGAGAATAAGAAGAAGAAGAAATCAAGAAGAAGGAGAATAAGAAGGAGAAGGAGAAGGAGAAGAATGAAAAGGTCTTCTCCTCCTTCTCCTCCACCTCTCATCCTCCTTCTTCTCCTCCTCCTCCTTCTCCTTCTCTTCTTCTTCTCTTCTTCTTCTTCTTCTTCTTCCTTCTTTTCATTTTTCCTATTTCTTCTCCTCTTCTCCTATTCTTGGAGCTAAATTTTCTAATTATGTCTTTTTGGAGCTAATTGGGCTAATTATGTCATTTTGGAGCTAAATTGGTCATTTTGAACTTATTATTTCATTTCTTAGCTAAATTGGACATTTTAATGAGCTAACCAAGGTTCTTATGATGTTTTCACCTAATTTAGCTAATTATGTCATTTTGTAGGATAATTAGCCAAGTTAGTCTTTCTTGGATGAGTCTAAGCTACGTAGAAGAAGAGAAAGAGAAGAAGCAAGAAGAGAAGAAGAAGTAAAATAAGGAGGAGGACTAGGACGAGGACGAGAAGGAGAAGGAAGAGGAGAAGAAGAAGAAAAGAAGAAGGAGAAGGAGAAGGAGAAGGAGGAAGAAGGAGGAAGAAGGAGAAGGAGGAGCTCCTTCTCCTTCTTCTCCTCCTTCTCTTTCTTCTTATCCTTCTTCTTCTCTTCTTCTTCTTTTCTTCTTCTTCTTCTTCCTTCCTTTTATTTTTCCTCTTTCTTCTCCTCTGGCCCCCTTCTTCGTGCTAAATTAGCTAAGAATGCCTTTTTGGAGCTAATCATGTCATTTCGAGGATAATTAGCTAAGCATAGGTCATGTTTTATTAAATAGACCATTTTGGAGCTAACTAAGCTAATTTTGTCACTTAGATGGAAGCCTAGCTAATTTTTATTAAAACACTAGAAATAGCATACCATTATCGTCATCACGACGTTGAAGCACGGTGGCTCTGGCTTGTTTCACCTGGAGAAGGCTGCCCTGGAGAAGGCTCCACTATAGAAGGGTCGGGCGATGCGTTTCGGGACATATTCTGCACCAAACATCGTTTGCAATGTGTCGTTAGCATCACGACACTCTTAAGATCACTGCACTGAAATGAAACTCACCGTCCCCGCCATGTTAATGACTGGCATCGGCGGAGGGACTTGGCCGCTCTTCTCTTACATAGACTGTACATTTGGTTTCGAAAAGTCAAACTTTTTATTTATTACTGAAACGGACATTAAAATGCAAGATTCGCAATAACATCACTACAGGAATCAGCTTCTTTGTCGTCTGCCATCACAGACGGCAAAGAGTAAATCCCGGACGGCAAAGAGAATACCACAGACGGCAAAGAATCTCACGGCCGGCAAAATTTCTGCGTCAGCCTGTGACGGCATCGTACCTTCTTTGTCGTATGTCTCCCCAAAGCGGACGACAAAGAGCTTTGCCTTAGCTTTTCATAGGAGCAGTCGGCAAAGTGCTCGAGATGGCAGCCGACATGCGTTGCCTCCGTTAGGGGTTAACGGAGGCTTTGCCGTCGGCCTCCCCCTCTTCTTTGCCGTCTACCTCCCCCCCCCCTTCTTTGTCGTCTTCCTCCCACTTCTTCTTTGCCGTCTGCCTCCTCCTCCCCCCCACTCTTTTCCGTCCGCCTCCTCCTCCCCCCCTCTTGTGTGCCCTCTTCTTTGCCGTCTGCCCACCCTGGAGGCTGACGGCAAAGAGCCTATATAGACACCCCAGGATGCACAGCTGGGTACCATGTGGCACCTTTGCCGTCTGCCAGCTGATGGCACAGGTCTTTGCCATCACCTGGCAGATGGCAAAGAGCCCATATAGTACCTGTTTTTTTGTTTTATATTATTTCACAACATATATATATATATATATATATATTTGATAGCACATTTATATAATTCACCACACATATATGATATATAGTTCACCACACATATACTTGCCAACACACATATAATTCAGCGGAAAACAAGCTAAGAATATAATATTCATGAGCTAACCAAGGTTCTTATGCCATTTTTAGCTTATTATGGCATTTTGGAGCTAAATGGGTTAATTATGTCACTGTTGGGGAAATTAAAGCAAGGATAATATGAAAGAGGAGAAGAAAGAGGAGGAGTAGGAGAAGAAGAAGAAATCAAGAAGAAGGAGGAGAAGGAGGAGGAGGATAAGGACTAGAAGGTCCTTGGCCTTCTCCTCCTCCTCCTCCTCCTTCTCCTTCTTCTCTTCTTCTTCTTCTTCTTCTTCTTTTTTTTCATTTTTCCTATTTCTTCTCCTCGTCTCCTATTGTTGGAGCTAAATTACCTAATTATGTCTTTTTCGAGATAAATGGGCTAATATCCCATTTTAGAGGAAAACATGCTAAGTATATAATATTCAAGAGCTAACCAAGGTTCTTATGCCATTTTGAGGTATTATGGCATTTTGGAGCTAAATGGGCTAATTATGTCATTGATGGGGAAATTAAAGCAAGGATAATATGAAAGAGGAGAAGAAAGAGGATGAGGAGGAGAAGAATAAGAAATCAAGAAGAAGGAGGACAAGGAGGACAAGGAGAAACTTACCGTAGTGGTCATCAAGGAGGAGAAAAACCTAGAGAAGGGTCGTGCGATGCCGCTCGAGAGTTATTCTGCAGAATAGATATTTTGCAATGTCAAAGTTAGCATGATGACACTCAATTATTAATACTAGTTTATAATGAAACTCATCTTGCAAATCGAAGAGAAGACGGGCATCGGCGGAGGGACTTGACCGCTCTTCTCGCAGAGACCCTGAAGAGTGGGTCGTATTAGTTAGTAATGAAACACACATTACACACATGATTAGGCTAATGTGAAAAAACTTACCACAAAAAGCTCTTACAGGGCCCGTTGACCCGCCTCATTCCGGGACCTCTCCTCCTCAATCAATCGTGTCGTGGTCTCGTCCCTCTCATCAAGAGCAGCCTGCCTTGCCAATCTCTCTTTCTCAGGAGCAGCCTCAAGAGCAGCCTGGCTTGCCAATCTCTCTTTCTCAAGAACAGCCTGGTTTGCCAACCTCTCTTTCTGAAGAGCAGCATGAAACACCATTCCTCGTTACCAAAGTAATGATCTATGGTGACACACATAATGAAATGGATGAAAGTGTTCTTAGTCCATACAACTAACCTGGATGGCAAGTTCGACTAGCCGTGGACGATGCATTATCTCAGGACAGCTGCTCGACTGGCGCACCTTGATCTCCGGGAGAGTGAGTGGACAACGTATTATCCCATCTCCAATGGATATCGAGCCATGGGGCCTCCCGCCACCAGATATCATCACCAGCTCTAGATCCAAAGGTTCCTGGCTAGGGTTAAAGTCATCCCCTTTCGTAGCCTTCCCCGCGTCCCTGTATGCCACGAGCTTCTGGTGGGATGATATGTTGGTGAAGTTATTGGGATCATCCAGGTCAGACTCAGAGAATGCCTTCGCCTTCTTGTACGAGGCAGTATGGTCCATGCCATAAAGGTCGTACAAGTGTGGCATCTCCGTCTTATTGTGATGCGCCTAAAAGAGAGGAACAAAATATTAGCATCAAGAATGAATTGCATGAATCATGAAGCAAATCACATACCCAGTTTCGTCCGAACTGAAGTTAGTTGGCGCTGCCTTGATGGTGTGGCACACCAACCATTTGGCTACGTCGATCCTTCGCATTCTCGTGGACGGCTCGCCAGCTGCCTGTGCACCACTCATCAACCAACGCCTCCCAACAATCCATCTTATCCGCACACCATATCGGGGGCACCTGTAAGTTATTAGAAAGAATTTTCAGCGCTACGCCTATAAATGAAATCAAGAAAACTACGTAGAAGGACTTAAGAATAGGTAATTACCTTCACGTATTGCTCCTTCTTCAGAAACTTTCCGCGACAATCCTTCTTCTGCTTCTTAATACCACACGTGGCGTAGTAATCTCGAATAGCCTGCGGCCGAGCCTCGTGGCACAAGTTCTGTAGTAACCGCCTACACTCGGCCTCGAGAACCCTGGCCGCCTCCTCCTCATATCCATCCTCACACCTATAGAAGGTCTGCAATCAAACGTGAAAACACCGATTAGTACAACAATTAGCTATATTGTTAATTTTAGATTCTGTAAAAGGATAATTTACCCAAAAGCTCTTGATCACCATCTCGGCCCTCGTGTGGCACAATACACCATCTATAATCTCCTCCGGCGGGGCCTGCGCAGCCTGGTAGTGCTCCTAGGAAAATCCTAGTGTAGGAACCTGACCCTCACCAGGCAACGTGACAAACCCCGGGAAATTTGTCCGGCAAAGCACACCAAGGATGGAGTTCGGCCTGCGGACTCCAAGAGGGTGTACCCATCCCCTGCAGTATGATAAGGTCAACGCATTAGATATTTGAATAAACTTGAAGGCAAAAGCTAAAAAAGAGTAAATGTACTTACCTATCTCCTTCAGGTTTAATCACCGGCCTCTGCTCGCGGGTAGCTGGCGCGACCTAGAGACGTGTACTACCACGCTTGTACACGGTGGCCCCGTCCACCTGCACATCGCCCTCACTATCCGTAAGCTCATCCCCGCCATCCCCGCCCCGTGAGCCACTCAGACCCTCGGTCCAATCCGGCAACTCGGTACGATCCGGCCAGGTCTCCCATCCGGGCCTCTCCATGTCCGGTGAAGCCTCCGGAACCGTAGTCTCGTGGGCCGAATGCACCTCCACCCGAGGCTGCTCCTGGACCGGAGTCTGATGGGACGAATGCCCGTCAACAGCAGGCACCTGGAACAGAGTCCCCGTAGCCTCCTCTGCAAACGGGTCGACCATGGTAGTCCTATGCTCGGGTGAATGAGCTGCTGGTGGTGGCGAGGACGGCTCAACAGTCCTCCTGGATCTTCCACGGCCACCACCTCTCCCTGTACCCTTCCCCTTCTTCCCTACCCGACCACCACCTCTCCCAGTGGGCAGTGCCGCCGATGAAGAAGAACCCACGGGTGGTGTCGACAGACTGTCTGCCAACGCTCTACGGAGAGATAGGGGTGGAAGGGAAGTACCACCCCTCGTGCGGGGCGCCTGGGAAGAACCCGTCGAGCGATCTGGACTAGCGCCCACCATCTTTCCACACCTGGTGACCTGCCATGATAAAGATTAAAATAAATTAGTACAACATAAAAAAATTGAATAACTGACATGAATAATAATATGTACATGAATAATAAAGATTAAAATATATATAATTTAAGTTGTGAATCTTACAAACTAATAATCATAATCAGTAAATGCATCATCATCATCACTATCACGCATGTCTTCATGAATGACGTGCTCTTCGGGTTCAACGGCGTGAAGTTGTGAAAGGCCTTCCTTTAATCGTTTAAGCATTGACAGGTCATCTGCATCAGTAACCTCTACGAGTTCCAGGTCTTCCGGTTCCGGCTCAGGGCTGGAGTCGAATTCATTGTCGCTGTCTACTTCCATGTTCTTGGGTGAAGCACGGCGGTTCTTGAAACGTTTCTTGGAAAGACGTGTTTCTTCGAAGAATTCTCCATCATATGTGTCTGGGTTAATGTGAGGTTCATAATCCTGTTCATTCGGGAGAGGTGGCATGACATGTGGCGGCACTTCATAAACAACATACCAACCTTCCAGATTCTTATCCGTTTGGCATGCCCACGGTAGATAGAAAACTTGGGTCGCATGTTGAGCCGTAATATAGACATCGGGAACATCTAAATGGGTGTTTGGATTGATTTCGACTAGTCATATATGTTCATGAGTCCTTCTAGTCTTCTTCGGCTGGAACCAATAACATTTGAAGACTACGACGTTCGGTGGGTTTTCACCATAGAATTGAAGTTCATAAATTGCTTCAACTCTTCCATAATACTCTATAACACCTTCGCCGATAGCAGAGACACCATAATTTGTAGATTTCCGGTCGGGCATAGATAGCTCTTTGCCAAAGGTACGAAAGAGATACCTGTTGATGTTGTATTTCTCAAATGAACGGACCTTATAGTCAAAACCATTAGCAACTTGTCTCAATTCGGCGTCCATAGACTCTGAATTAGCCTACAAGTTTAATACGAAACGATTGTTGCATTAGCCGCTAGTTAGACCAAGAAATGAAATGGTCCATTATTGATAATTACCGTTTGTTTGAACCAATAGATGAAACCGGGATAGCCGCCTCCTGTCTTTGACAGAAGCTCATACTCTTCGACGGAATCATTTTCGATCACCGCTCCATCCGAGAATTTATCGATGTAACGGCTGTTTGAAATATCCGGGAATAATAGGAGTTCAAATGAATTGGAAGTTACGGGAAAATGTGCCGAGAACTCACTTGATATACGGCCGCACTTCTGTTAGGTTGTTGGAGATATACAATGAAATGTTCCGCCATTCTTCGACATCCAACATTATTGGTTTCGAAGCACCGGCTGGTGCGAGTTTCCCTTTGAATAGGCTGAGGTTGGACCCACCTTTTTTAGGGTCTGCATCATTGTGTCGAGGCTTCGGATTATGCAAATGATGATTTTTGGCTTCGTAGTGTGCTGTCACAAAGTTTGCCACCTCCTCGGTAATGAATGCCTCAGCCATCGATGCTTCAGTTCTATGCTTATTTTTACATTTAGCTCGAAGGGTCTTCTGCATCCACTCAGTTGCATAGCACCAACGATCTTGCACGGGCCCACCCACTCTTGCCTCGGTCGGTAGATGTAAAATCAAATGCTCCATTGGATTAAAGAAGCCCGGTGGAAAGATCTTCTCTAACTTGCACAACAACTCCGGTGCAAACTCCTCCATGTCTTCTACCACGCCAGGCAACAATTCTTTCGCACAAAGAACACGGAAGAAATAGCTCAGCTCCGCCAATACTAGCCATTCATCCTCAGGAATAAACCCACGTAACATCACCGGCATTACCCGCTCTAGCCATATGTGCCAATCATGACTCTTGAGACCAAAGATTTTTATTTTTTCAAGACTCCCTCCCCTCTTTAGATTCGCTGCATACCCATCAGGGAACATCCAGTGCATTTTGACCCACAAGATAATTTCCCTCATAGCTGGCCTTCCAAGATTGAACCAGGCCTTTGGCTTCGACCACTTCTGCTTTCCTTTGCCTTCTCGCATATTTTTTAATGGTCTATGACATAGTGTCTCTTGATCGACTCTATCCTTAATATTATCCTTTGTCTTCCCATCTATGTCAAACAATGTACCCAAAATAGCCTCTTCGATATTATTTTCAGTGTGCATCATGTCGATATTGTGTGGAAGAAGGAGGTCTCTGAAGTAAGGCAGATCCCAGAAGCATGGCTTGTGAGTCCAGGAGTGTTTTGAATTATACCCATTGAAATACCCTGGACGCTCTAGATCAGACTCGAGGGTGTTCAACTGATCCAGGATCTGTTGGCCTGTGAACGCAGGTGGTGCCAAGTTTTTGAGAACTTTACCTTTGGTAAAGTTCTTCTTGTCTTTTCTGAACTGATGGTCAGGATCCAAGAACTGTCTTTGCAAGTCAAAGCAAGAATACTTTCGACGCTCCGGCAACCAATGAAACTGAAGAGCTGCCTTGCATTGGGGGAACGGAACCTTCCATGCACACACCATCGAGAGAATAGCGCATACGCTGGCAAGTCATGCATAGAGTACATGTACCACACATGCATTTTGAAGTTTTCTTTCTAGCGGCATCGTATGTCTTGACCCCATTATCCCAAGCTTCTTCCAATTCATCCTTAAGCGGTTGCAGGTACACATTCATAATCTTCCCCGGATAATTGGGCCCTGGAATTATCAACGTCAGAAATATGTTCTTTCATTGCATAATCTGCCCGGGCGGAGATTGAGTGGAATGACAAATACAGGCCAACAACTGTATTGGGTTGCCGTCATGCCGAAGGGATTAAAACCATTCGTGGCAGCGCAAACTCAAGGATTCCTTGGATCTTCCGCTTTATCCTGATGCAATCCATCGAAATGTTTCCACACTTCCCCATCCGATGTGTGTACCATCATCTTATTCCCATATGCATCTAGTTTGGTTCTTTTGCCCAATTTGTGCCATGTCATCTGTCTGGCTGTCTCTGCGACCATGAAAAGACGTTGAAGTCTTGGTATGATTGGCATATACGGAAGAACACTAACTGTGATTTTGGTCTACCTCTTCTCACCCATACTGTTGTCTACCACAAGATACCTGCAAGACTCGCAATTCGGACAATAGTCCAAGTGTGCATACTCCTTCCTAAATAAGACACATCCTTTCTCACATGCATCTATCTTCTCATAGGGCATCTTAAGTACACGAAGTATTTTGTCCGACTGGTACAGGTTTGCAGGCATGACATGGCCTTTGGGTAGGAAGCGTCCAAATAGTGTCATCATCGTGTCGTAGCATTCTCTTCCCAAGTTGAACTGAGCCTTCAGAGCCATTACTTGTGCAATTGCATCTAGCTGACAGAGCTCAGTGTGCTAATGGAGAGGACGTTTTGAAGACTCCAACATTTCATAAAAGGCCTTTGCAGATTCCTCTATCTCATCTTCCGAATCCCGAGCATCATCAAAGTCTTGCACCATGTCTTCGATCCCGGTACCATGCTCGTCCGTGCGACGACGGACCACCTCAGCTCTTGTGCGTTGTATAGACTCACCATGAAATGTCCACACCGTATAATTAGGCTTAAAACCAGTCCTCTGCAGGTGTTTAATCATTACAGCCTCTGTCGTCTTTTTATAGTTGTCGCATCCAGGACAGGGGCAATAGTTTCTTTCCTGGCCATTTGCGAATGCGGCTTTCACAAATTCCTTTGTTTTTACAAACCATTCTTTCGTCATCTCTTTCTGACTAGGGTGACCGGTATACATCCACGCACGATCACTCATCTTGCGTAGCTACTAAAGACAGAACAAATATATTTATATATAATTTAGCATTTATATTCATCGGTTAATCAGGTTCGCCATTTTTATTACGTCCAGGGAACCTACACGCTAATAGGTAAAGATAGGTCCTAATCCCACCCGAGTATGTGTAGATTGGGTTCGTTTTCCCATGCTCTGCTCCAGATCCAACGTAAAATTTCGGCAGCACCTCCCCGCTGTTCTCCTGATACACGTCTCCGCAATAAACAGAGAGGATGTGCATCCGGAGAACAACAGGGAGGCACTAACGAAATTCCGCATCGGATCCAGAGCACAGCATACGGGAAAACGAACCCAATCCACACATACTCGGGTTGTCCATGGATAATGTTGGACAATTCGAAAGGATGGCGGTTATAAATATGCAAAGACATGCATATTTATAGATGTCGCCTTTTCAAACGGGAGACGCATACTGGTCACGCATACTGATAAATTAATTTAATTACCTATATCTAGAAAGTTTCATCCGGAAACAGAGCCATAGTAAATGAAGGGGCGGGGAGGAGATGAAATTTGTACTGACCCACGAATGCAAGGGCGGAGCTCGTACAACGCACGGGCAGGTCTTCGAACAGCAGACCTCACAGCAATGAGACAACTATCACATGTAAATCCACCTGATCAACACAAATATTCTAATTATGTCATTTTAGAGGAAAACGAGTTAATAATATAATATTCATGAGCTAACCAAGGTTTTTATGCCATTTTGTAGCTAAATGGGCTAATTATCTCATTGTTGGGGAAAATAAGGTCAGGAGAATAAGATAGAGGAGAAGAAAGAGGAGGAGGAGAAGAAGAAGAAGAAATCAAGAAGAAGGAGAAGGAGGAGGAGGAGAAGAAGGAGGAGAAGAAGGAGGAGGAGAAGGTATTCTTCTTCTCTTCTTCTCTTCTTCTTCTCTTCTTCTTTTCTTCTTCTTTTCTTCTTATTTTCTTCTTCTCCTTCTTATTTTTCTCTTCTCCTCCTCCTCTTCTTCTTCTTGTTCTCCTCCTCCTCCTCCTCCTCTTATCCTCTTCTCCTCCTCCTCCTCTTCTTCTTCTTCCTATTATTTCTATTAAGCTAACTAACTAACTAACCTAACTAACCAAGCTAACTAAACCTATCGCTAACCTAGATAGCACTAAACAGAAAAAAAAGAATCTACCACTAAGTAACTAAAAAATAATCTAGCTACCACTAAATACCAAACAATAGAAAATCAACTTCTTCTTGTTTTTTCTCTTCTTCTTCTTCTTATTTTTTTCTTATTCTCTTCTTCTTTACTTCTTCTCCTTCTTATTTTTTCTTCTCTTCTTCTTCTTCTTCTTCTTCTTCTCCTTCTTATTTTTTTTCTTCTCTTCTTCTTCTTCTTCTTCTTCTTCTTCTTCTTCTTTTTCTTCTCCTCCTTCTCCTCCTCCTACTCCTCTTCTTCTTCTCCTCTTCTCGTCCTCCTCCTCCTCCTCCTCTTCTCCTCTTCTCCTCCTCCACCTAACTAACCAAGCTAACTAACTAAGCTAACTAAAACTACTAACCTAACTAAATCTACCACTAAAACTACTAACAATAATCTAGCTACCACTAATCAACAAAAAAAAACTAAATCTGTAAATTAGCAAAAAAAAGTAAAAAAATGACTCACCGGAGGGGGGCAGCCGGGGAGGACGAGGGTGCGGCGGTGGAGGAGACGGCGGTGCTGGTGGAGGGGGTGGTGATGGAGAAGGGGCAAGCTCCGACGGCGGTGGTGGAGGAGGAGGTCCCGGGGAGGAGGAGAGGGCGTGGTGGAGGAGGGGCGCAGGGAGGAGGGGCGCAGGGAGGCCGGAGGCCGGAGGGGGCGGCAACGCCGGGAGGCCGGAGGCTGGAGGAGGGAGGAGGAGGGGGCGCAGGGAGGCTGGAGGAGGAGGGGGCGCAGGGAGGCCGGAGGAGGAGGGGCGGCGGCGCAGGGAGGCCGGAGGAGGGCGTGGCGGTGGTGGTGGTGTCGGGGGTGAGAGAGAGGGGTGTCGGGGTGGCCGTTAGGGGGAGAGAGAGGCGCGTGGGGGTGGGGCTAACGGCCGTTAGGGGGGCACCCTCTTTGCCGTCGCCTCCCGACGGCACAAAGGAGAAAAGCGGACGGAAAAGAGAGAGGCCGTTAGGGGGGAGAGAGGGGCCGCGGGGTGGGTCGCCCATGCTCTTTGTCGTCTTCCTGAATGCTCTTTGCCGTGAGCTGGCAGACGGCAAAAAGCTGGCTGATGGAAAATAGTACCTTTGGCATCAACCTGCTCTTTGCCGTCTGGTTTCTGGTAGCTCATGGCAAAGATGGTCTTTGCCATCAGCCAGCAGACGGCAAAGAAGCAGCAGATGGCAAATAACTGTTTTCCAGTACTGCATGAAGAAACTTACCACGAAGAGCTCGTATATGGCCCTGTTAGACGCATCATCTCGTGCCCTCTCCGCCTCCACCAATTCAGTCGTCCACTCCTCCACCTCCCTCATCTCCTTATCCTTCTCCGCCATAGCCGCCTGCATTGCCTCTCTCTCTTTCTGAATAGCAGCCTGCAAGACAACTCATTGTTAGCAATGTAATCATACTGGTTCCAACACACAACATAATGCGGAAAGATAATTGAGTCCATTAAACTAACCTCGATGGCGAGCTCGACTGGCCGTGGACGAGGTGTTATCTCCGGACAGGAGCTCGTTTGGCGTTCCTTTATCTGCCGGAGAGTGCTAGGACAACGTATAAGGCCGTCTCCAGTGGCAAGCGAGCCATGGGGCCTCCCGTTGCCAACTATCATCAACAACTCTGTATCAATAGGCCCCTCGCTCGGGTTAAATTCCTCCCCTTTCCTCACCTTCCCGTGATCTGTGTACTTCACGAGCTTGTGGTGGGTGGAGATGTTGGTGAAGTTTTCTGGATGCTCGAGGTCAGACTCAGAGAATGCCTTGACCTTCTTGTACGAGGCAGTATGGGCCATCGCATACAGGTCGTACATGTGTGGCACCTCCGTATTATTGTGACGCGCCTAAAAGAGAGAGTGAGGAAAATTGTATTAGTAAAGGTCTCAAGATAGCATTAAGAATGAATTGCATGAGGCATGAAGCAAACCACATACCCAGTTCTTGCCAAATTAGATTAAGTTGACGCTCCCTTGATGTTGTGGCACACCTAGCATTTTGCCACACCTCTCCTTGGCGTTGTTGTGGCTGGCCTCCCACGTTTCGGAGCACCATTGATTCACCAAGGCCTCCCAACAATCCATCTTATCCACACACGATCTCGGGGGCACCTAAGTTAATAAAGATAAATTTGAGCGCGTAAGAACCAAATCAGGGAAACTAAGTACAAAGCCTTAATAATATGTAATTACCTTCATGTAATTCTCCTTCTCCATCTTAGAATCACGGCACTTTGCCTTGTCCAACGTAATACGCCGCGTGGCATAGTAGTCTCGAACAACCTGCACCCGAGCCTCGTGCCGAAAGTTTTGAAGTAGGCTGCGACATTCAGTTTCGATAACCTTTGCCGCGTCCTCCTCGTATCCCTCCTCACACCTGTAGTAGGTCTGCAAACGAGACAACACCGATTAGTACAATAACTAGATATGGTTGATTTATAATTGTGTGAAGGAGAAATTACCCAGAACTGTCAGATCACCATGTTGGCCCTCGACTGGCACAAAACACCGGCATGGTCGGGGCACCCAAGTAGTGCTCCCAGGTCATTCCTACCTCTCACTCCCGACCGGGCAACGTAACAAACCCTGGGAAGTTTTTACGGCAAAGCACACCAAGGACGCTGTTGGGCTTGCGGACACCCTTGGCAACAATCCAACCCCTACGGTATGATAAATTAAAGCCAAAAAAATACATATTTGAGAAAATGTGAAGGCAAAAGGTTAAATAAGAGTAAATTAATTTACTTGTCCCCATTTGGCCTAATGGACCACCTCTGCTCGGGGGTCGCCGACACGAGCATGAGCCCCGAACTACCACGCTGGTAGACGGTAGCCCCCTCACCCAGCTCCTCGTCGCTACCAGCATGGCCACTTGGCTCAGCCCAGATATACCACTGGGTCTCTAGGGACGTACGCTCATCCCTGCTTTCCTTCGGAGTTGCCTGGAACGAAGCCTCTAGGACACGAGTCTCGTGGGTCGAAGGCTCGTGGACCTGAGGCACGTGAACCGGAGACCCTGTAGCCTCCACCTCAGACGAATCCACCCTAGAAGTCTTGTACTCAGGTGAATCAGCTTGGGGTGGTGCCGGAGACCGTGTAGCCTCCACCTCAGAAGGCGTGGCAACCACCGCCCTACCTCTCCCGCGGCCACGTGTACCTTTAGTACAACATAAATACCAACATGAGTAATAAAATGTATATAAATACCAATATGCATACAACATGAGTACAACATAAATACCAACATGAATACAATGTGTACCTTTAGTACCTCTCGGCTTCACGGGGGGTCGACCTCCTCTCACGGGGGGCGCTCCTTGCATAGTAGAGAGAAACACTCTCCGAAGAGGAGAGGCAGGAATGGAAGTACCCATCCCATCACCCGCCGACGAAGAAGGAGCCACGGAGTGCTTTCGACCCTTTCCCACCATATTTCAACACATGTCATGACAAAGAGTAAATCAAATTAGTACAACATAAATACCAACATGAGTAATAAAATGTATATAATTTCAGTGTATCATCGTCATAAATACCAACATGACTAATAAAAATTGAATACCTAACATGAACTCAAAATTTATATATAGTATAATAGTTGAATACCTGACAAGAACTAATAACAATCGTGTTCGTCTATATATGCTTCGGGGTCAATAAATGCATCATGATCATCACTATCATCAATAAATGCATCATCATCATCAGTATCATGAAGAACATGTGGAAGGCCACCATTATGTAATCGGTCAAGAAGTGACAGGTCATCCGCAGCAGTAACCTCTTCTTCTTCCTGCTCTTCCTGTTCGGGCTCAGGGGTTAAGACGGATTCACTGTCGCTGTCTACTTCAATGTTCTGGGGTGAAGTACACCGGTTCTTGGAATGTTTATTGGACATGCGTGTTTCTTGGAAGAATTCTCCTTCATATGTGTCTGGGTTAATGTGAGGTTCGTAATCCTCTTCATTGAGGGTAGGTGGTCTAAAATGTGGTGGCACTTCATAAACGACATCCCAACCTTTGAGATTTGGATCAGTTTGGCATGCCCATGGTAGATAGAAAACTTGTGTCGCCTGTTGAGCCGTAATATAGACATCGGGAACATCTAAGTGGGTGTTTTCGTTGATTTCGACTAGTCCTATATGTTCATGAGTCCTTCTAGTCTCCCTCGGCTCAAACCAATAACATTTGAAAATTGCGATGGTCGGTGGGTTCATAAATTACTTCAAATCTTCCATAATACTCGGTGTCTCCTTCGCCGATAGCAGAGACAGAACAATTTGTAGTCTTTAGGTCGTGCATAGATAGCTCTTTGCCAAAGGTACGAAAGTGATACCCGTTGATGTTGTATTTGTCAAATGAACGGACCTTATAGTCAAAACTATTAGCGACTTCTCTCAACTCGGCGTCCATAGACTCTGCATCAGCCTACAAGTTTAATACGAAAAAATGGATGCATTAGCCGCAAATTAGACCAAGAAATCAAATGGGCCCTTAATGGTAATTAATTACCCTTTGTTTGAACCAAGAGATGAAACCGGGATAGTCGCATCCATGCTTTGCGAGAATCTCATACTCTTCGACGGAATCCTTTTCGATGACCGCTCCATCCGAGAATTCGGTGACGTATCGACTATATAGAATATCCGGGAATAAGAGTAGTTCAAAGCAATTTGAAGTTGTGGAAAAATAATTTACGGAGAACTTACTCGATGTATGGCCGCACTTCTGTTAGGTTAGTGAAGATACACAATGAAATGGTCCGCCATTCTTCGACATCCAACGATTTCCCTTTCGAAGCACCAGATGGTGCGAGCTTACCTTTGAATAGGTTGAGGTTGGATCGAACTTTTTCTGGATCGCCATCATTGTATCGAGGCTTTGGGTTATGCAAATGATGATTTTTGGCTTCGTAGTGTGCTGTCACGAAGTTTGCCGCCTCCTCAGTAATGAATGCCTCGGCCATCGATGCTTCAATTCTACGTTTGTTTTTACACTTAGCTCGAAGCGTCTTCTGCATCCTCTCATTTGAGTAGCACCATCGATTTTGAACGGGGCCCCCATTCTTACCTCGGTCGGGAGATGCAAAATCAAATGTTGCATTGGATTAAAGAAGCCCGGTGGAAAGATCTTTTCTAATTTGCAGATCAATTCCGGCGCCAACTCTTCCATTTCATCTAGCACGCCAGGCGATAGTTCTTTCGCACAAAGAGAACGGAAGAAATAGCTCAGCTCTGCCAGTACTAGCCATTCATCCTCAGGGATAAAGCCACGCAACATCACCAGCATTACCCGCTTAATCCATATGTGCCAATCATGACTCTTGAGACCAAATATTTTCAATTTCTCAAGACTCGCTCCCCTCTTTAGATTCGCAGCATACCCATCGGGGAACATCAAACACATTTTCACCCACAATAGCATTTCCCTCATAGCTGGCCTTTCAAGATTAAACCATGCCTTTGGCTTCACTATGCTTTGCTTTCCTTTCAGTTGTCGCAAGTTTTGCAACGGTCTATCACATAAAGCCTCCAAGTCTATTCTAGGCTTAGGATTATCTTTTGACTTCCCCTCTAAGCCGAACAATGTACCAAAAATGGCCTCCGCAATATGCTTTTCAGTGTGCATCACGTCGATGTTGTGTGGGCAAAGGAGGTCTTTGAAGTAAGGCAGATCCCATAAGCATGACTTGTGGGTCCAGGGGTGTTCCGTATTATACCCTTTGAAGTATCCTGGACGCAAAGGATTAGGCTCGAGAGCGTTTAACTGATCAAGGGTCTGTTGACCTGTCAACGCAGGTGGTGCAGTGTTTTTGACAACTCTACCTTTGATGAAATTCTTCTTGTCTTTTCTGAACATATGGTCAGGATCCAGGAATTGTCTATGCATGTCGAAGCAAGAATACTTGCGACCAGCCTACAGCCAACGGAACTGAAGAGCTGCCTTGCATGTTGTGCACGGGAACCTTCCATGCACACACTAGCCAGCGAATAGCGCATACGTCAGATAATCATGAGTCGAGTACATGTACCACAGATGTATTTTGAAATTTGTTTTGGTAGCCGCGTCGTAGGTCTTGATCCCATTATCCCAGGCTTCTTGCAACTCATCCTTAAGAGGCTGCATGTACACATTCATATTCTTCCCTGGATAGTTGGGCCCTGGAATTATCAACGTCAGGAAAATGTTCTTTCTTTTCATAATCTCTCCGGGTGGCAAATTTAGTGGAATGACAAATACAGGCCAACAACTGTATTGTGCTACAGTCATACCATACACATTGAACCCATCCGTGCTGATGGCAACTCTAGGTTTCCTTGGATCTTCCGATTTATCGTTATGTAATGCATCGAAGTGCCTCCACGCAAAACCATCTGAAGTGTGTACCAGCATCTTGTTCCCATCCACATCTAGTTCGGTACTTTTGCCCAATTTGTGCCATGTCATCTGTCTCGCCATCTCTTCGACCATGAAAAGACGTTGAAGCCTTCGTACGATTGGCATATACCAAGAACACTAATGGAGATTTCGGTCTGATTCTTCTCACCCATACCGTTGTCTACCACAATATACCTGGAACAATTGCAAATGGGGCAATAGTTCAAGGCCGCATACTCAAGCCTAAATATGGTACATCCATTCTCACATGCATGTATCTTCTCATATGGCATCTTAAGTACACGGAGGATTTTCTCTGACTGGTACAGGTTTGCAGGCAGTACATGGCCTTTGGGTAGAAAGCGTCCAAATATCGTCATCATCGCGTCGTACCATTCTCTGCCTAGGTTGAATTGAGCTTTCAGAGCCATTACTTGCGGGATGGAATCCAGCTGACAAAGCTCAGTCTGCTCGTGGAGAGGATGTTTTGAAGACTCCAACATTTCTTAGAAGGTCTTTGCAGATTCCTCCATCTCATTGTCCGAATCCCGAGCATCATCAAAGTCTTGTACCATGTCTTCAATCTCGGTACCATGCTCGTCGGTGCGTCGACGAATCACCTCAGCTCTGGCACGTTGCTCAGACTCACCATGAAAAGTCCACACCATATAATTAGGCGTAAAACCCCACTTCTCCAGGTGTTTACCCATTTCAAACTCTGTATGCTTTTTCCAGTTGTCGTAGTTGGGACAGGGGCACCATGTTTTTTGCTGGCCATTTGCAAATGCGGCTCTCACAAACCCCCTGGTTTTTGTTAACCATTCATGGGTCATGTCTTTCTGACTAGGGTGACCAGTGTACATCCAAGCACGATCACTCATGTTGCCTAGCTACCTATGGGGGCACAAGAAGTAAATATATAATTCATCATCTACATTCATATGCTAATCAAGTTTGTCACTTTTATTACGTCCATGCAACCTACACGCTAATAGGTAAAGATAGGTCCTAATCCCACCCGAGTATGTGTAGATTGGGTTCGTTTTCCCATGCTCTGCTCCAGATGCGATGCAGAATTTCGGCAGCACCTCCCCGCTGTTCTCCTGATACACATCTCGACAATAAGCAGAGAGCATGTGTACCCGGAGAACAACAGGGAGGCACTGACGAAATTCTGCATCGTATCCAGAGCACAGCATACGGGAAAACGAACCCAATCTACACATACTCGGGCTGTCCATGGATAATGTTGGACAATTCGAAAGGATGGCGGTTATAAATATGCAAAGAAATGCATATTTATAGATGTCGCCCTTTCGAACGGGAGACGCATACTGGTCACGCATACTCATGATTGAAGAAACCTATAGCTAGCGAGTTTCATCGGCACAAAGACCGGGACAGAGCAAATTAAGGGGGTAGGAGGAGAAGTCATTTGTGTCACCAACAAACGCAAGGGCGGAGCTCGTCCAACGCACGTGGAGGTCGTCGAACAACTGCACATTGAAATTCACACGATCAACACAAATACGATGTTTTTATAATTAACATAATCGGAAAATATGTGGTCTAACTCATAATTTACAAAACTATGACCCCCGTCGGCCTCTAGAAGGCCGAAATGCACCTTCTCATTCAACAGTAGGTAGAAGAGGTGTCGGGGGTCGGGGCTTAGTGGCGTCGAGGGTCGGTGGTGTTGGGTGTCGGTGTCGTCGGGGGTCGAGGGTTAGTTGCGTCGGTGGTCGGGGGTCGAGGGTCACTAGCGTCGGGGGTTGGGGTCTTTTCGGTCAACAAGAGGCCGAACAGGTGTCGGGGGTCGGGGGTCGACGGTCAGTGGCGTCGGGCGTCGGGGATCGAGGGTCGGGGGTCGATCGTCAGTGGCGTCGGGGGTCGAGGGTCGAGGGTCAGTGGCGTCGGGCGTGAGGGGTCGGGGGTCGAGGGTCAGTGTCGTGGTGCCGGGGTTCCTTTTTCCTCTCGTTTCTTCTTTTCCTCTCTCTTCTTTTTTCTTCTTCTTCTTCTTCTTCTTCTCTATCATCTTCTTCTTCTTCTTCTTCTTATTATTCTTTTTTCTCCTCCTCGTCCTCCTCTTCTTCTTTTTCTTCTTTCTTTTATCTTTCTCCACCTCTCCTCTTTCTTCTTCTTCTTCTTCTTCTTATTCTTCTTCTTCTTCTTTTTTCTTCTAGTTTTTTCTTCTATTATTATCTTCTAAGTTTTTTATTTTCTATCTATTTTATTCTACCTAAAATAACTATCCTCTAAGTTATTTTTTTCTGTCTAGTACCTAATAAACTAACTATCTAATTTAACAGAAAAAATAGAAAAAAATAACTATCTAATTTAAAAAAAAATGGGTACCGGAGTTGGGGACGGCCGGTGAGGGGTGGGGCGTCGTCGGAAGCCAGTTGGGGGAGGGGGCGGCGCCCGTAGTCGGTGAGAGGAGCGGCGGCGTCGATGGAGGGTGAGGAGAGGAGCGGCGCAGGGGGCGGGTGAGGGGAGGGGCGGCGCATGGGGCTGCGCCGGCGGCGAGTGAGGAGAGGTGGCGGCGTAGGGGGCCGGCGGCGGGTGAGGAGAGGGGACCGCGCAGGGGGCCGGCAGCGGGTGAGTAGAGGGGGCCGCGCAGGGGGCTGCGCCGGCGGCGACTGAGGAGAGGGGGCGGCGTAGGGGGGCGGCAGCGAGTGAGGAGAGGGGGCAGCGCAGGGGGCTGCACCGGGGGTGGGCGGCGCAGGGGGCTGCACCGGGGGACGTCGGGGCGGCGTGGTGAGGGGAGGGACGTCGGGGCTGCACGGGAGGGACGTCGGGCGGGGTGGATTCGAGCAGGGCTACGTGGGAGGAGGGGGTTGGCCTGATGGTGGTTGGTGGGCCACCCCTTTGCCATCCGCCGTGCCCCCAGGCAGACGGCAAAGGATTCCCAGGCAGATGGCAAAGGGGCGGGGTGGGGAGGCATCGGGTCGGGGCAACCACCGTCCCCTTTGCCGTCCGTCGTGCTCCCAGGCGGACGGCAAAGGGCACCCACGCAGACGGCAAAGGGGAGGGGTGGGTGGGGGTGGGTGGGGGTGGGGGTTTCGGCCGTTTGGGTGGCTGGGGTCGGGCTTTGCAGTCCGCCCGCCCTTTGCCGTCCGCATAGCTTTACTTTGCCGTCCGCCAGCGGACCGCAAAGAGGTGGCCGACGGCAAAATAAACCTTTGCCATCAGACACCTCTTTGCCGTCAGCACTGCGACAGCTGACGGCAAAGAGTACCTTTACCATGCGTCAGCAGACGGCAAAGGCCAAGTAGACGGCAAAATTATGAATTCCAATAGTGTATCTTCATGTTTGAGCCGGCCATTCCGACGACGTCGACAAGCTGACCCATATAATGAGCCGCCTTTTGGGGCATTGTTCTTCTCATGATCATCTTTTGTTTGGACCGTCTTCAGAAAACCCGGGTTAAAACGTGGGCTGGTAATACCCATGGGGTATATCCCCAATATTAGCCCCCAGTATAGTTTGGATTAATCCATGCTAAGCTACATCTCAGACATGCTGGAAAACCCGAAGTTATGTCCAACTATAAACCTGTAGCATTTCGCCTTTTCTCCTTGAGACGATCCGGGTAAAGATGATTACGGGTCATTCTCTTCTTATTAAATACTTCGGCATTTTCGAGTCAATATTCTCATGACATCAGTGTGCTGACAATTGTTCCTCGAAGTCATCATATGGAATATTTTGAAAAAAAAAACGAGCACTAAATCCGGACTGGCTCGAAAATCTAGGCGTAATCTTAGCCACAAATTTCCGACAAGGGTTCCATTTGAATTTCTCCTTCGGTATAAATAGATGAGGCAAACCTCTGCATTATCTCCCCCCTTCTTTTTCTTCTTCCTCACGCTCTTCTCCTTCAATGTGCACGCCGAAGCTCTGAAGATGACCACTGGATCTCGCAACCACGCCACCGACACCATTGGATCTTTTTTGCGTTTGCTGGAGTGTGTGCAGCCACTGCCATCTGCCTTCGAATAGATCTGGTACACATTCTTTGCTACTTCAAATGCCACCCTTATTACCAGTGAAGAGATAAGCCTCATGGTCACAAAATTCAACAAGTTCTAGAAGAGTAGATGCAAAGAGAGAAACTCAAGCACAAGATATTAAGATAAGTGTTCATCTAGTCATGAACAAAACTGCTACAATCGTGGAAAGCCCGGACACTATTCAAATGAGTGCTTGGCTCCGCACAAAAAAAGAGAAGAGTCACCCAATAAAGAGAGAAGCAGTAGAGAATATATTTATGAATGAAGACACTCCCAGAGAATAAACGAATCAAAGAAGAAGGACAAGTACACCAAGGGAAGCTCAAGAAGAAGACATATGGCTCATGTTGTTGAACGGGTATCTGGCTCCTAGTCCTACAACCAATCCGAGAGAAGCTACCACTCCAACTACGACTATAGTCAAGATGAAGGTGTTGCCGGTCTTGCACTCATTTCCTCCAACTCCTATGACATATTTGATTCAGAAATGAAGGGATTGGAAACTACATCATGGCAAAAGGCCCTAAGGTATCACACCTCGAGTACTTTGTTTCGATAGTGATGAACATGACTTTTTAGAAGAGGATGAATTTCTCTTTGATCAAACTAGTGATAACATTGAAAATGAACTTGGTAACAATCATGATAGTCAACATAAGTTGAATGATGATGATAAGAAAGGGATGGAACGACTAACTAAAGAATTAGACACTCTCGAGTTAGCTCATCAAACTACTCTAGAAGATCATAGAGAGCTTGCAAGAAATCATGAGAAGCTATGCTTGGAGAAGCTAAATTTAGAGCAAGAGCATGAGTTTCTAAAAGGAAACAATGATGATCATCGAAATAAGAGCTCTTGTTATCTAGCCAAATGATTACTATTGTCTAATTTTGTTCCACAATTTAGATCTAAGAACACTAGTAACAAAGGCAAGAAAGTTTCTTCATCTAGCAACAACAATGCTAAAGTTAAATGATGTTGTTGATAGTAGCCCTCTTGATTCCTCTAATGATTCTCTTAGCCATGTTACACTTGAGAAAGAAAAAGATTTATTGAAAGAAATTATAGATAGAGGTGTCTTCAAAAGTCTTACCGGAAGTATGCAATTCGAGGAAATTGTGCGCAAGCAAGGAGGACATTGGAAGAAGCAAGGTGTTGGCTATATCAACGCCAACAGAGTTGAATGGGAAGAAGGTCAATACCACATCCCGAAGCTTGGTCCTTAAAAGGAGAAGTATGACCCTACAGTCCCCAAAGGATCAAGCTCTCAAGATGACCTTCTACCAATACTAGAAAAATGGTTATAGCTAATATGGACATTAATGGCGCACCATGTATGTGGTGCGCCACTGCTATAGCACTGGCGCACCAGATATAGGTGTGCCATTAATGGCCATATTACTAATGGCGCACCTGGTGGGTGGTGCACCATTACTATTTTTGTCCTAGCCCACACCCTTCCCAGACTTAGCAGTGGCGCGCCAGGGGAAGGTGCGCCATTACTAGTTAACTAGTAATGGCGCACCACACCCACGGTGCGCCACTACTAACATTTTTTTTGACACCCACCTACCACACTCACTTTCCCCACTTCATTCTCTCTACCTCTACCAAGCTTCGTGTGGGCTGCCTCCTCCTCCTCACCTCATTTGCACCATAGATTCACCCAAATTAAGTGGTTAAATTTCCTTTTTTCATAGGTAAGTAAGGGGAAAGCTTTGTTTATGTTCTAGATCTACTTTTTTCTCCCTCCAACGTACACACTTTTTATGGCCTAGATCTACGTATGTTTGTGGTGTTGCATATGTTTGTGTTTGCAGGTGCCGGTATTCGAAATGCGATAGTTGCCAATATTTTTCCGGAATGTTGATTCATTTCCGTTTCAGCGAGAATTTCGCACGATGCATTCTTTTTGGTCATATTTTTGGGCAAAGTCATGCAAACTTTTTTTTGGTTCTAAAATATAATTTTTCTCTACCCCGCAGGCGAACATGGTCCGGATGATGACCGAAGGCATCGTGAATAGGTTTTTGAGCTCCACGAAGGCCGAGATGCTTCAAAAGAACGAGATGGAGATAAGATGTCCGTGTCAAAGATGCAAGCTGAAGAGCCTTATGGACCCGGATTCCACACAGGTGCGGGACCACCTGCTCGTGTGTGGTTTCATGGATGTCTATCGGGTGGCAACGTGATGAAGATGATTGTGAAGACATCCATGGGGGCCAGGCAAGAAATAAGGAAGGGCAGCAAAAGAATAGCGGCCAGGGCGGGCGAGAAGACGAAGAATCTCCAGGACATGATCACGAAGCAGATGCAGGACACAGTCATCATGTAGAAGATGCCGGACATGATGATGAGGAAGATCAAGATGAAGGGCATGATCATGAAGATGAAGATGCCGGAGCAGACGACGATGGACCATCGATGGGCTGGGTGCAGGACCCTCATATTCAAGAGCTGCTTCTCAAGCAGACAGGTAACGCAAGAGCTGTCGCCCAAGAGAAAGCCAAGCTGGATCAACTGGAGATAGACGCGGTTACTCCATTGTATGAAGGATGCAGGCCCGAGGATACCCACCTGAAAGTAACGCTCATGGCTCTGGAGATGAAGGTAAAACACAAAATGACCGACGCATGCTTCGACGAGAACATGTCATTCTGGCACGAACTTCTTCCAAGGGGAACAAGTGCCCGACCAGTTTCGAGGAGGCGAAGAAAATTATGTGTCCTCTGGATTTACCGCATGTGAAATACCATGTGTGCATGGACGATTGCATCATTTATCGGGACGAGCACATGGAGTCTACCATATGTCCGATGTGCGGTGTCACTCGATACAAGAAGAGTAAGAAAGCTCCTCGAAAAGTGATGTGGTACTTTCCGATCATTCCTCGTCTGCAGCGGTCTTTCATGGACCCTAAGCAAGCAGAGCTCCTGCGTTGGCACACCGATAGGGAGGAGAAGAAGCGAGAAGATGACGGAAATGATCCGGACATAAATAAAAAACACAAGATGTTGAGTCACCCTAAGGATGCGAGCCAGTGGCAAGCGTTGAACTTCGAACACCCAGAATTTGGGGACGATCCAAGGAACATCATGCTGGGCGCGAGCACCGATGGAGTCAATCCGTTTGGCAGCCAAAGAAGCACATATAGCACCTGGCCTGTGTTTGTGTGGATGTACAACCTTCCCCTTGGATGTGCATGAAGAGGAAGTACATTCACATGATATACTAATTGAAGGGCCGAAACAACCAGGGAACGACATCAATCTGTATCTGGGGCTTCTGAAAGAGGAGCTAGACACGCTGTGGAAAACACCAGCCAATACGTGGGACGCCGTAGCGAAACGATATTTCCCTATGAGAGCCACACTGCTCACGACGGTGCACGACTATCTTGGTTACGAATATGTCGCTAGGCAGGTGGTCCACAGATTTTGTGCATGCGTCAGGTGCATGGATGACACAACGTATCACCAGCATGATAGAGATCCTGAGTCTTCGAAAACCGTATTCATGGGACATCGAAGGTGGCTTCGCGACGATGACGCATGGAGAAAATGCAAGGATTTGTTCGATGGTGAAACCGAACCCCGAAGGCCCCCACGTGCGAGGAGCGGCGAGGAAATAGACAGGCTGTTGAAAAATTGGAAAGGGTGCCCACCGCCGGGAAAGAAGCGAAAGGCGCTAGAGCCACTGCTGAAGGTATGGAAAACGAGGTCTGTTTTTTCGGACTTTTCATACTGGAAGATCCTCTATGTGCCTCACAGCCTTGATGTCATGCATATCATGAAGCACGTGTGTGAGACTCTTCTTGGTACCCTGCTCAACATGCCAGAGAGGGCCAAAGATGGGCCGAAAGCAAGGGCAGACTTGCAATCAATGGGCATCAGGGAGGAGCTTCACGCAAAACGCCCTAATGATGATGTTGATGATGATGAGGCGAAGGACAAGGAAAGTCGTCGCAAAGGCAAAAAGGCCAAGAAGATCGAATATGACTGCCCTCCCGCGTGCTTCACTCTAAGTCAGAAGGAGGTCGAGCAGTTTTTCACCTGCCTCGTAGGAGTAAAACTTCCTTACGGTTACGCGGGGAAGATAAACAGATACCTAGACTAAGCGAAGCAGAAGTTCAGCGGGACGAAGTCTCACGACTGTCGCGTGCTGATGACGCAATCCGTGGGATCATGGACGCGCACATCCATGAAACACAATTTGGCCTATGCAACTTTGTCGACGTCATCTCTTGGAAGTCGGTTGGCGTGAGGCAACTTAGAAGGCTACAGGAAGAGATCGTGGTGATATTATGCGAGCTTGAGATGTACTTCCCACCCGCATTCTTCAACGTTATGGTGCATCTGCTGGTCCATATCATGGAGGATATCATCCAACTCGGGCCGACGTTCCTGCACAGCATGATGCCGTTCGAAAGGATGAATGGTGTCATCAAAGGATACGTTCGCAACCGGGAACGTCCAAATGGAAGCATAGCCAAGGGCTTTCTGACCGAAGAGTGCATCTCCTTGTGCACGAAATATCTAAGCATCGAGAACCCGTTGGTCTGCCCGTCAACAGGCACCTCGACAGGCTCGCTGGATGGGGTCACCGCGAGGGTCGTCGCAAAATGCATGTAGACTTCAAGGGTCGGCTCGCAGACTTTGAAAGAGCAAACCTAGTCGCGCTACAACACATAGACGTGGTCGATCCTTGGGTGGTAGAGCACAAAACCTTTATTGAGAAGACGTACAATGACCGAGGCCAACAGAGGACAGAAAGAGAAATAATCAAAGAGCACAACTCATGTTTCACGCGTTGGTTGAAGGACAAGATTCTGTCATACTCTTTACATGAGGATTCTTCCGCGGAAGAAAAACTCATATCCGCCTTGTCACAGGGCGCCGAGCACAACCTGATGACCTATGAGGCGTACGATATCAAGGGCTACACATTCTACACTAAGGAAAAGGACATGCAGAGCGATTATCAGAACTCCGAGGTAATGATGGAATCCTACACCGGTAACGACAAGGCCAGATACTACGGAAGACCGCTGAGCTACGCTGGAGAGAAGGTCCCGATGTTTCGTGTCAGATGGGCCAAGGGCGTCCTAAAAGAAGACCGGAATTTCACCACCATGGTTATACACGAAGCCAAATCAAAGACCGCGGGCGCAAACGTCACCGCGAAAAATGAGCCATGAGATCTTTTTGTAGTGTGGGACAGTTTGTAATGCCCCAGATGTAACCCTTTCCATATTTGGGAGCCCTTCCTATTTTGGATCATGATTTCAATATATGGAGTTATCATTTCATGTGATTATTCTTGTCATCACCTTTGCATCATGGCATCATCCTTCTCTTGTGCTTACTTTTCATTCTTGTGTTGTGGTTGATCTTCATGAGTTTCTTGAGGTTATGAACGATAGTTGAATGGTATGCTTGTGGTGTGTGGTGATATGAACAAACTAGGTTGCTTCCAACAAGATTTCAGAAACCCCTTTCTCCCTTATATTTGTTCTTGCGAAATTCACTTTGATGAAACCTGATTTTTAAATGTTGTTAAATTTGAGGGTATCATTTGTGGCAGAGGGGTAACCCCCTTTGAGTGATTCGCGATTGGTTTATTTTGGTAATTATTAAAACAGTAGGGAGATACCTGTTTTTGTTTGTAATTTATTTGCTTTAAGAATCAGTTTTACATTTCATTTAATTAGGGCATAATTCCCTAATGCCCAGAGTATTTTTATTTTGTTTTTCTAATGCATGTTTGGCTCTGGGAATTTTGTGTTTGTGGTGTGGATTTAAATAAAGGAAAACCCTTTTGATTTTTTATACTGGCCGGCTTAAGTGAGTCCAGGTGGGCCGGCCTCCTCCCTCCTCCACGTGGGCCCTCCTCCTTATTTCCCAGCGCCAGGCCCGCTCGTTTTTCTTTCTTCCACATCGTGACGCTGTTTCCCCCATGCCTGCTTTCCGTCAGTGCGACAAAGAGAGAGAGGGGTGACGCTGTGGCTTCACGGACGTCGAGGAGTCCCCCTCGCCCTCTATTTATTCCCCCTCAACGTCCGGACCCGTCTAGGGTTCCTCCTCACGCCGCCACCTCCCTCTCCTTCCTCCATATCCCTCTTCCTGCCCCTCTGCAGGTGAGTTTCAGAGAGGTTCAGAGAGAGAGTGTAGTGCATCAGAGAAGAGCGCCGTCGTCTTCTTCGCGCCTCCTTCGTCTCCGGTGCCGACGAGACATGGTGCGCCATTACTATTTAGTAATGACGCACCACATGTATAGTGTGCCATTAGTGTCCATCTTGGCTATAGTTGTTTTTCTAGTAGTGTAGATACTACCCTGATCTCATCCAATAACTCTAGTAGCCTTTTGTCCTATTTAGAGCGAACATGGCGACAACGATGAGGCCGGCGGTTCGGGCAAGCCATTCTGGGAGCTGTCCCAGGAGATGGAGAAGAACCTCGCCGCTATGAGGACGTCGGGGAAGACACCGATCCCGACTACACAACCCCTAGTGGCGTCGGGGATGACACCACTGATGGTGTCGCCAGGGATGCCACCACAGATGATGGCAGCGAACGCACAGATGGCAGCCAACCGAAGAGGCAACGGAAGGACCGGTGCCCGAACGTGCTCCGCACCGTCAAGGAGGAATTTACTCAAGTGTCTTCTAGTGGGCATCCAACGGCGCCCAAAGAATTAGTAGGTGGGTATGCGGGACAACTCGGGTGCATTCTCTGGAGCACTGTCTCGATCAACACCGAGAACCTAAGGCATCATGACCGAGGGAATTTGCACAACCTCCTCTTCACGAAGCTGCACGAACGATACAAGTTTCTCGGTGACTTCGCAAACACATGCCTCTCAGGGAATAAAGTGAACAGTGCCGCCCTGACGAAGATGAGCACGACCCTAGCTACATGGAGAGGCGCGGTGAAGAGAAGGATTCTAAGAGATGATAGTTATGAGAAGATCAAGGAGACAAATCCTTCGATCAGCGATGTTGACTACCCGGAGTTCAAGATCAAGTGCGAGAGCAACGCATCCGCGGAATCAAGTCAGTGGGGGAAAGATATGCGGGACTTGAACTTAGGGGTCCACAAACTCAGTCCCGGCGGTTAGAGAGTGGCGGAACCTAAATGGGACAAGGAGGACGCGGAGCGTGCGAGCAAGGCCTACCGCCCCTCTTCGATAATTACCATGAAAAGCAGACCAGGAAGTATGTCAGGGCCCGGTATAAGGTGGACCCGATAACAAAGGAGCTTACCACGGATCCGAAGGTGAAGGAATACACCCCCGCGTAATTAGCTCCATATGGTTGCATTCTAATTAATGAAGCCAAATTTCTAAATGGTTCACATTCCTTCTGCGGGAAACTGAAAGCAGTAGCGTGGGGTCTCAGAGCTCCATGTCTACCCCTTGGGACACCACTTTAAATAGGGCGTTGAATGTAATGATAAGTTCAATAAGTCGTCATCAGCTGGTCGTGTGGCCGGCGAAGGCTTGTCCACGAAATCGTCGGAATACTATAAGGCTGGGCGAAAGGAGAGAAAGACCAGCTCGGAAAGCCAGGAGCGCGAGGTTAAAGAACTCAAGGCACAAGTGGCGCGGATTCCGGAGATAGTCCAAGAGCAAGTGTGAGACCAACTGGGAGCGACGATTACCGCCATTATGCCTTCCTTGCTTGAGGGGCTGCGGGGGTGGATTGCTGGCGGCCAACACGGGCCGCCGCCAATTCCCAGCTTCACGGGCAGCAACTCGCACAACGCGTCGGCATTAGTGTCTCCGGCGGAGGCGGCATTGGTGTCTCCAGCGTCGGCGCCGATATTGGAGCTTAATGCACCCGTGTGTGGGAAGAATACGCCGGCCGGCACCTCGGCAGCAAGCGTCCCATCCGTCACTTGCACGCCCGCTGTTGGCGGTGCCTCGACATTAGCCGAGCTCGACACCATCACGGTAACTAAGACTCGGCGATGACTTCATCTCCTTGCCTTTGACTGGGCATCCCTAATGCCCTACATCTTTTCGCAGGGCGCCGCCAACGTTCCATGCACTCTGCTGCACTTCATGGACGGCGAGTTGATCGATGTCGTCTAGGCCAAAATTGTTGAACCGAGCAAATGCGTGTTCCACGGTAATCCGATGCCACCCACCGTGTATAGGGTTCAACTGGTTCGGGTGCTGCGGGGCTGCGACGACTTTTTACCTCCGTATCGACCCCATGGGGCCGATGAAGATGATGTGATGACCCTCAGCGCCTGCTTAAACTGGTCCATGCTTTGGCCGAAGAGCCAGATTCATTTGGGGGCGGGGGACACCACCCCACAGACAACACCGCCAGTCGTGCCGGCGCCAAGCCATGGCAAGACTGCCGCAACGCTACCGCCGTCAGCTGACCCGGACATGCATATGGTACAAGATCCGGACGACGACTGTACATTTTCCAACGTTGATAAGTACATGAATGAACATGGGTACGCTGACGAATTGTTGGCGCCTCCTTCTCAAGAACCCAACCCTGCAAAAGACAATCGCGATCTAGCTGGTACCGCGGAGAAACCCAATTGCAACAGGCATTGTCTGTTCAGTTCTCAGGAGACGCCTCCAGCACACTCAAGAAGGTGGTCTCTGAGCAGAACTCGATCCCATTACAATAGAAGAAGCAGAAGGGACGAAAAAGAAAAAATAACAAGGGTACGAGCCAACCGGCACCGAGTACGATCCGCGCTCAGGACGGGGCACCAATATCTAAGGATATCTCGAGGAGGGTGCATGTGGCGAGTAGGCCGATGCTACCGACTAATCTGGTCAATGCTGCAACTGCGGCTATGTGGAGTCTGCATGACAGTGTTCTTTCTCTAGAGAAGCAGCGTCTCTCCGAGAATGATGTGGCATACCCGGTTTTCGTGGACAAGGTGCCAGGGGGCAAGGGCTTTCTCGATAGCACCATCGGGCGTATGATCGTCCTGCGGTTTGATGACATCTTCGCTATGTTTAACCTTTATCTGCTGCACTACACCTTCATTCGGCTATTTTCGCTCAGTATGGAGATGCGGATCATTAGAGACAAGACCCCGGACATCGTGATAGTCGACCCCTTCTACATGCGTGCCAAGATCTTGGGCACCGCTGGGGACCGGCAAGTCATGAGTTCATACCTCGAAGGCGTCATTCTAGCGAACGCAGATAAGGATATCTTCCTCGTGCCTTACTTTTCCGAGTAAGTCATCCCCTCACCGCCCCGTAACGTATGATTTCTTAGATTTCGATTGTACTTTTTTTCTAACATTCCGTGTTTTGTGCGGTGACACACATTGCACACTCATCCTCTTAAGCCCGAAATATTCCATGGACACGTATTTCGACTCGGACCGTCAGTCGAAGAAAGACTACACAAATATCAAGAAAGTTCTTGATGATGCTCTCCCCGGCTACGTCAAATCTGGAGGCACCTTCAGGAGTCCAATTTTTAGGTACGGAAAGCACGTGTTCACCCACGTAACGACGGTCCCCTGCGTCAAGCAGATGCCTGGCTGTCAGAAGGATACCTACTATACCCTCCATCACATGCGAGCGATCGTACGGGACCACCATCACCTTATGCTACCAAATAATCTCAAAGAATGGGCCGCATGCTTGTCGGCAATCCAGGACGAGGACATCAGACAAGAATTATTTCGCATCCAGTCAGAGTTAGCGGAAATCATCCATCAAGATGTCCTTCGTACCTCGGGGCAGTTCTACCTCAACTGTCAATCGTCCAACAATGAAATAGAAACAATGCTACGAATGCAGGCTGATGGCGACCGCACATTCATGACCATCACGATAGACGGAGGCTTCATCCATGCTCCGGTCCCTGTGTCGAGTCGAAAGTATTGATGCTATGTAGTTCTGAAATATCGATTAGCTCATGTTGTAATTGAAGTTTAATGAACTTGTATGTCTCTTTAGTTTGGACAATCGTTCAACTTATATGTAATCGATGCTATTTATTAGTAGGACCATGAATCGTGCTATTAGTGTGTTCCTTTTCTCTTCCGATCCTTTTGTTGCATACTTATATATTGCTTATATATTATCTGCGAATTGCTACTAACGTTTTGTATGTCTAGTGCATAGAGATGCCGTCGTATGTCGTGTAAAAGGGTGAGGTTCCCGGAGTCTACGATGACTTGGAGGAGTGTCGGAGACAGGTTCACCGTTTCAGCGGTAACAGTTACAAAGGGTACACCACTAGGGTGGAGGCGGAAGCTAGATACGCGCGCTATCTAGAGGGAGAGAGGAGGGATCACAGGAGGAACCGGATGAAGATCAGTTTCATCGCGATGATGCTCATCGTGACTGCAACCCTCTTCTATGTGATGGTAGTTTAGATATCGACTTGTAATGTGAAGACAAACTCGCTACTTGCGGTCTCGAGACTTGTAATGTTCTAACTTTGTTCGGTATTTTGAATTCGGAGACTAATATGATGAATTGTATTCGGAGACTAATCTTCTATTGTATTTGATAAATCTGTTGTTTATATATTGTGATGTTTATATTCTATGTTGTAATGTATTTTGTAACATGTGCAAATATCAAAAAAGAAAAAAATAATAATTCCTAATATTCATAGTAGTGGCGCACCATATTGCACTTTAGTGTCGCACATAAATAAACACACAAGTGGCCCATTATCTAAAAGTGCGCCATTAGTAACCCAGAGCACAAGATACACATGGCCCCTTGGAGTAATAGTAGTGGCGCACTTCTTGGCCTAGTAATGGTGCACTTTAGCTGCGCCATTAGTTTCTGGGATAGTAATGGCGCACCAGGTGGTGCACCACTATTATGTAGATTAACAGTGGCGCACGAGGCATGCACCATTACTATTTATTAGTAGTGGCTTTGATAATAGTGGCGCACCTATAGTGCACCATTAATAGCCAAAATAGGTGCGCCACTAACAGCCTTTTTCTAGTAGTGTACCAAAAGACCACAAGGGCAAGGGTAAGCTTCAAGAGGAGATTGACTCATCTGAGGAAGAACCCCAAGCCAAGGTCAAGTGGATACCCAAGGACACAACTAGTGCAAGTTAATATACTGCTACCACAACTCCATGGTTCCCCATAAAGTTGATGTAGGACCCCAAGAAGAAGAACTAGAGAAGTTCTTGAGGGTTGACTCCACCAATGAAATTCACTCTTATTCATTATGGGGAGAACTATATGCAATAAACTCCAATCTTATGCATTAGTAATTAATGTATCTTTAGACGCCTTATCACATGCATTTCATTCCATGTCCATAGATATCCTTGCATATGTTCCTTGTGCTTTGGGACTAACCCATGTAGGTGAGAAGAGTAAGTAATTACAAGGATTTCTCGAGACTCATTATGATCTTCATCAACAATGAGCATCCACCCCTACTACACCTACATAAAGTCTTCTATGACAAAACCCAACGTTAGTTTATCCTTCTTAGGGGGATATCACATCAACGGGAAGCTTTACTCTAAGACTTGAGTGTAAGCATCACTTAAATATGTGAAAACATTGAAAGCTTTATGCAAAAGGGAAACCCCACTTGTGCTTAAACGATGGGTATGACCTATGGTCAAGTATTCTTGCTGGCTCCGAAGTCAATATACTCATATATAGATGACTTCATCATCACCAAAGTTCTTGGTAGATACTGGAGTGTTTGTGCATGTTCACCATGTTTTATTTGACATCTTGTTGTGTGAGCATGTTGGTATGCTTATTTTGCTCAATCGAGGATATCCAGTTGTTTTTATTTAGCTTTCCATTTTATTTGGCAATTGGATATACAAGAATGCCTAAGTACGTCTCTCTAGCTATCTATGATATCTTTTCTCAAATTCTATTCATGCTACATCACAAAAAGGTGAGCAAGCACTTTTTGGACACTCTTTATGAGGAGCACTCGGAGATCCGTCTCGACAAGGGATGACTTTAAAATCCTCCCAAAAGCTTCTCAGTCTGACCAACATCAAAAACTTGGTCCCACCGAAGCGTAGGATTAATCATGTTTTTCATTCTCGCTACCATTGATAGGATCGTTTCGGCCTCATCGAGTTTCACTATCAACTGACAATTATGGAACTCGATGGCAACAAAACATCCAACCCAATGTCCTCTACAACCAGGGGGTATACAATCGTGGATCCAATGTTTGAAATTACTTCTTGAAACTTCGCCTCCTGCACCTCCTCGCTGTCGTGCCCTAGTCCTCAGGACAACGCCTTGTTTCTCCTGTGCACCCTCGCAACCGGAGTCCTCATTGTTCACGGGAATCAACACCGTGGTCCTCGCCATAGCGGATCCTTCACCGAACTAGGGTATGGATACGACCCCTCTTTGCACTGCAATACTGAATCTCGCGCAAACTGATTTGTCTATCTTTAGTTCATGATTGAGATTTTTCTTTATCCATAAGATACTTCGAGTAGATTAGTGAACGAAGGAAGATCTATGGATTACTATCTGCAAATCCGAATCTAGGTGTCACTGAGTCATAAAACTTGGCCCTATCAATTTTGGTTTTGGGCTACTGAGAACAGACTCGGTGAAACTGAGTTCCCTTTTTCGAGAAACTGAAAAGGTTACCAAGTTTCTGTTAAAGAGAATGTCAGTCTCGGTGGCTCCAAAATTTTGTCTCGGTGGAACTGAAATACATATTTGCTAAGAGTTAGACTTAAATTTTTTGGAGTTGAAACTTGCAAAAACTTCTAAATTTTTGTGATACACATCCATACTAGCTCTTCTAATTCTTTTGGCACGGCTAGATTGTTTGCTTGGTGATTGTGAGTACGTCAGGCTCAGAAGATAGTGAGAATGATTTCAGAGAGTCCGATGCTAAGATGGATTCAAGCACTAGTCCTGAGAGGACAACTTTTGACCTAGGTACACCTAATTCTCATGATATGCCAAAGGCACCTACCAGGTTAAGCAAGAAGCTCAATTATAATGAGGAGGATGCTGATTTTATCCCAGATGAAAGCATTCCCAGAAGAAGAAGTAAAGAGTCACCGTCAGAAAGATTGCGAGAGAAGAGTATGCCAGACCAGATTCAGTGAAAGTTCCAGAGGCTACTCAGAGGGGATTGAAGCTCACCCTTGGAGCTCCTTCTTCCATTAAACCTAAGAAGCCAGGTCAGAAGACATCAAGGAAGAGAGTAGTGCATGTTGTTGGAAGGCCAACTTCTATGTATGAAGATCCAGCAGAAGCTGATGATGAAGAGGAAGAAATTTGAGCCAAGAATTCCTGCTAAGAAGAAGAAGATCATGTCTGATGCTATGCCCAAAAAGAGTACACCCAAACCTTCAACAGCTAAGAATCCGGTAGCACCCAAGAGGACTACTAAGTACATACCTACAACAGAGAATTAGAAAGGATATGCATCCAGAGAGGCTGTTGCAGAGAAGGAAGAAGATGCATATGTGCTAAGAAAGTTGAGAGCATTTCACATTGCACAACGATGCCCATCCTGTTGCTAAAGACATGATGAAGCGAAGCGACAAAGGATTGAGGAAGTTTTAATGCCCAAGATGCGATCCTATCCTTATTTTGGCACAAGGGTCTCGATAGGGATAGAAGCACATCTTGTCATTTTGCAAGAATGGATATTTTTACAAGTACATGTACAGAAGGCATGGTGCGACTACGAACAACATATTGAATTACCATGTATAAGAGCAAGGACCAACTACGAACGAAAATAAACCATAAAAGAACGACGTCCATCCTTGCTATCCCAGGCTACCGGCCTAGAACCCATCCTAGATCGATGATGATGAAGAAGAAGAAATTGCGAATAGGACAATCATCATGCTCACGTCAAAGTATCGCTTTACCTATACCTGCAACTATTGTTCTAGTAATTTCTGAGCCACAGGGACTGAGCAATCTCATTTCGAAAGGTATGAAGACTAGCAAAGCTTAATGGGTGAGTTATGGTTAAGTAGTGAGGCTACATCAAGAAACTAAGAATTTATTTGAGTGGCTAACTTAGGAGTACAAGAATGAAAGGGGGTGATCTACACATAACGGACGTGAACTAATAATGATCATGAAGTGGTCCTGAACACCTACTTATGTCAAACATAACCCCCATCGTGTCCTCTTCCGGATAAAGAACTCACGAGAAGAGACAGTCACGGTTACGCACACAGTTGGCATATCTTAATTAAGTTTACTTCATGTTTTCTAGAACCGGATGTTAAACAAAGTTTCCAAGTAGCCACATAACCACGGGCACGGCTCTCGGAAAGATTTGACCCTATAGGGGTGCTCCAACTAGTCCATCACAAACTACCACACGACGCATTGGAAACCTCGACCGTGGAAAACCCGTGATCTCCTCGGATTCCTGGTGGAAAACCTCAACCTCGAGATAGCCCAAAGTATCCTGCGAATGGATCACACAAGATGTTCGAGAAAGGTAAAGAAAATCCAGCAAGGCCGCCCAACGTGTCAACAATCCCAATAGCAGCCGCGTATCTCGTTCTCAGGACACGACTTATAAGCTAGTGTACAGTGGCCTGATAGAAATCACCCAAGTTGACTTGATTTGGCCCTGCACAGTGGCTCTGTTTGGACCAACACTCCGGAGGAGCACTAGCCCGGGGGATGATTAATTATCAGCGGGTGCCTGCGGGTCCCTATGCTTTTCGTTAGTTATTAGGGAAATGTAGTAACAATGTGGGGCCTTGCATGTAGAGTTTTATCCCAAGACTATCAAGGGGGTTCTCATAACAACCCGAAGCATGTTAGGAGCACTCAATATGGAACTTAACACCGATATCCGAAACTAAGGCGGCAAAAGCGAACAAAACACCCAGCCAAAAGGCCAGGCCTTCCGCCTTTTACCAGGTATATAGGTGCATTAAATTAAACAGAAATAATATGGTGATATAACAAGAACCCATGTTTTCACATGGAAGCAACTACACATGCAACTAGCAACGCTATAAGAAGGCTCAGCAAGCGGTAACATAGCCAAATAGTGGTTTGCTAGGATTTGGAAAGGTTAGAGGCTTTTCATGGCATTGTTGGGAAGCTTATGCACAGGTTGTAGGCAGCGAGAGATAGCGAAGAAATGAGACAACTAACATGGCAATAATAGTAACGGTATCTACGGAAATACCATCTTGCGTGTGATGCCACTTGGAAGAAGAACGAATCCATGATGCAGACGAACCAACGTAGTTGAACTAATCCTCACACTCTGACATGCTAGCAGAACTCTGTCAAGAAGGAAATAATTCGGAAACAACAATAAACACACGATAACTCCACACATATTCATGACAAGATGCACAAACACATATGATGCATGTCTAGTTTAGTTATGGAACGCATGGAAAATCACAACAATTTATTATTACACATTAAATGAAGCTCAATTTGTAACGAGTTGCATATTGACAAGTTCCATATTTAGATTACTTAGTTCACTCCTGTTTGGTACACGACAATATTAAATGTTGTTAAACCTGACAAGAGGTGAAGCATAAATAAACTACACTAGGTAGGCATTTTAAATGAGGTTGGAAACTACATATAACATTTCTGAAATGACCCCACATCTTAATTTCGAAATTGGTCCAGATCTGAACTAAGCATGTTTTGTATTTATTAATCAGTAAAATAAAGTGGACCCTATGATTCTACACGTCATTCTAGTTATTTACATATATAGGTTATCTAAAATGGAGCTAAGGTTTAAAAGATATGAGCAACACATGATGACATGTGACAAATCCAAAATGCATGCAAATGACATCCACAACATGTTAATCATGGATGCAACAATATTTTATGTAACTACCAAAAGTCCTGATATGTTATTTGGAATTTGCTATAGGTCTGCCCAAAACAAAATTTTAGAGTTTTTAAGCAGCAAAATAAATGTCATCATGTTGTTCTACACATTTTTCTAGCCAAGTGACATATATGTAACATTTAATCAGACCTATGGTTATTTTGTAATGATGAAAACCGTTTTAGCATGGCATAATGCAAATTAAATGAAAAAACATGTTAGTTGCTTTAAAAATGGTTGAAAGTTGGATACTAGGAAACTACTCGAGATTCTAAGCATTTTTGTTTATGAAGTTTTTAAATATGACGCATGGTAATGTTGCTATCAATTAAATCATTTTAATATGGCATCGGAGAAAACAATGCAAACAACAAGGCTAAATATTGTTAACATTCATGAAAGTGGAACATTATTAGTCTAGATAAAATTCTGGATATTTAAAATGTATAAATTGTTTTAATCTGATGCACGGTTATTTAAATATGCGCAATGTAAAATGTATGTATTTTTTATAAATAGCAAATGTCCTAGATAGTTGAATAAATACGTTAATAGGGAAAAACGTGATACGGGCCGAATCTAACTGAACTGGGCCAACACGACATTTGAGTTGGATAAAGAAAATGCGCACGGGGCGGGGGGCATAGTGAGGTGGACCTCACGTCGCGGATAGGATGGATCTGGGCGCTGGCGTGCGGGAAGCTGGGCCAATGCACTGTAACCCACAAGGCCGCATGGGCCGCCCGGAGCGGCAGGCGTGGCCCGAACTACGATCAGGCTGAGGGGTTCGTCCTCCCAGTCCTTATTGGGACGAGGCACGCGAGACCATGGCGAAGGGGCGCTGGTGCGGCAAGCTAGGGGCAGCCGGCGGCGGCACGGATGCTTCGGTGTGGCTGCCATGATGTGGTGGCCGGCGGTGGGGAGATCCGGCCAGGGAAAAGTCGGGGCGAAGGCGACCTCGAGGCCGGCGGAGGTGCTTGCAGCTTGCGGCTCATGCGGCTCTTACGGTTGGCGGCCGGGGTGGGGGTGGTGGCCACCGAGGCGCCGGGGTTTGCCGGAGATGGGGGTGACGAACGGAGGCGGAGCAGAGGGGCTCGGTCGGCCCCGATCTAGATCGGGAGCATGTGACGGCGGCTCGATCTGGCAGCTCCGGGGATCTGGTTGCCCGTACATGTGTGGGTTGACCGCGGACATGTCCGACGGTGAGAAATCTGTGGATTCTGGGCCCTTAGATCAAGATCTAAGGCTCCAGATCTGATGGGCTGGTAGGGTTGCAGTTTAGCTGGTTGGGGGTAGGTTTAGGAGGGGGTGTCTAGAAATTTGGCAAGGGGTAAACCCTAGAGAGTGAGAGGGATCTCTTCATAAGGTGGGTGTAGATAGAGAATGGCCTATGGTTGGCTAGACCTCGTCCGTTCGATCGTGATCCAAAGGCTAGAATGAATGGAGGGGCTAGGTGGGTCTAATGGACTGTGTAGATGAGCTAGGTTGAGATGAGAGGGAGATTTGTGGCCCATGGAAAGATTTTAAAACACGGAAACACCCGACGAATAAACCTACTGTAGTGTCACTATATATTAAATGGTTTGTGTATCAAACAAACTTCGATTGCAATGAAATTTGGCACACGGCCTTCCTACACTATATTAAGACCGCATGTTAACTTTCAACCCAGTCCGAGAATGTTTTATACACACATTTAAAAACATTATTTTAATGATGCCGCGAGCGCGTGCGTGTTTGCTTGGTCTCGAAATGGTCAACGACAAAATAGAGAGAACCGACAACTACTAACGGATGCAAGTTTTGAAAACTGACAGTAACGGAGTGCCGGTGCAATGCGGATGATGCGCTTGATGTGATCATGAATGCAACAACCAAATAAATCACCTGACAAAAATGGAATAAAAGGGGAATCTTCTAGAGCGTCGGTTCCGAGCTGTTATAACACTCCAGCACTAACAAAAGATCTCGACCCGAGATTTAAGAATGAAAACCAGAAGAGTAAGAGGAAAGGAAGAGGTAAAACTTAGTTGCTTCTTGACAAACGAGTGAAACCAACGATGCTTAGGGTTCCCAAGGAGATGAATAATGGCATGAGGAAGAAGAAGAATTCAAAATAAATTTCGGCAACACTTTAGTAGGAAACAGAGGCAAAATTTATAAGATGGAAAGAACTTGAAAACATTTCACAACACTCCGGTTCAATGAACAAACAAGGAAAGAACATGATCTTGACGAACCGACATGAACGGTTAAGGAGAGGAACATCACAAAGCCTCTGGAACCAAGGAATAGAAACTAGATCATTGAGAAGAAGAGAACGGAGAAGAAAAAAGACAACTTCTATTACACTTGAACTTGAAAAGAATCCTTACAAAGGACGATTGAACGGACTTGTTGCAAAATCAACAACGAAAAGAAGAACCTTGTAGTAGATTTATGAAAACGATCCCAAAATTATGAGGTGATAACCAGCCACTAACGAAAACAAAGATTGCTTGGGACCAACAAGATATGCAGAACTTCTTACACCAAGAGGATAAAAGGATAATTGGATCACTGACAAGCACCATGATAGAAGCATTCCTTAGGAAAAGCTTTAGGTGACATCTAAACCAAAAAAACCTTGATGGACGAAACGATGGGTTGAAAAAATATCTCATGATTAGGAATTTGGTTGTTTTAAATATCTCATTCTTGACACAAATTATCTTCGAGACTCCTTATGAATTAAAACTCTAGAACACCACATCAAGGGATAATGGAGAAAGAATTGCACTTGGAAATGCAAGAGAAGAACACTTGAGCTTCTCCAACAAGAATCTTAAAGAACACCTTGAGAATGAATTAAATCCTTGAAGAACGGCCATGATGCACCTCCATATACAAAAGAATGATCAAAAGAAATGAAGGATGACAATAATAATATTATGTCCTTGCTAAGATTTAGGTGGAACTTCGGAACAAAAATTCATATCATGAGCAACTCGGAAAAGAGAAGATGAAGCACTTGGGATAAGAATTTGATATCATGAGCAACTCCAAAAAACAAAACAAAATCACTTAAAGGGAGTAAGAATGAGAATTATTTTATGCTTATCCTTCATCTAGTTAAACTGATGACAATCCATGGATTTTACATACCACTAATTCTTCTTGAAAAGATTGAAAAGAGAAAGATAGAGAACAAAATTGAAGAAGTCTTGGAAGAACCACTTGTAAGAATTGGAATGAAAGAGGACAATACAAATGAAGTAGGACACAAGAGGGCAAGAGAACATGATTAGATTAGAGAATGCTTGAACAAGCGATCAGTAAGAATTTCAAACGAATGGGGAAATTTCGCATGAATGGAAATACACGAGATGAAGAGAGCATGATCCACCAGAAGAATTTAGAACATATGGGGATATTAAAGATGCATGAAATACATGACAACAAAGACATCACAATCCGACTAGCATCCAAGTTGAATCAAGCACCGGAATAATTGATATACGAATGAAGAGACAACACTTGAGAAGAATTTGAGAATGAAAGCTGAAAGCTGAGAAACGAGAAATCTTCTGAAATTATGGCCTTTGGAGGTTCGAGAAATCAAAACAAGTCTGAAATGCACCGGATAGCTATGGAAGGAATTTCTCGTGATAAAAAACAATTGAGAGGATATCATGAAGCAGAAAATATGAATCTACAAGAGAATGGAGCAAGATTTAAGAGAAACACTTCTTCGATCTTCAATGCAGAGAAAGATCGCAAGAAGCACAACCATGAATTACCGAGATACTCTGGAACAATGAATAAAGACAAAGTTGAGCCCATGATGAAAATAAACATGAAACTATCTTCGAAAAGGAATATGACTGGTGAAAATCATCTTTACGGTATGTTGTAAAGAATTAGAGATCTTCGGAAAAGATTAGGATAGCTAGATAAGATCGTGAGAAAACACGTGGGTTATGGCCCACTCAAGGAATACACTGCTGAATTGAATCCTAAGAAAGATTGATTGCACCGTTATTAATTGGAACTTTATGAGGTTGAGCACCTCAAAATAAATAAAAGATTTGAAAACAAGAAACTTTTGAGATATGCTCAGCACACCGGATAGAAGGAGAGGGATGAATAAATAAGAGAGGCCCAACTAAGAATTTCCACCATCGGAAGGCATCTAGAGGAAGAAAAGGATATGATGAATACCACAAGCTTGAATTGAATCCACCGAGGAAAAACAGGGAGACAAAGTAATGATGAACTAAGCACTGAAAACCTTTACAAAGACTCACCGGATACGATATGGTAAAGAAGATAACAGAAGCATCAATGAAAAGAAAGGGAATAGGATGATAGTTAAACCAGAGAAGAAAAGGGTGGGAGGGCGAGAAAAAAAGGCAACTTGGGACGCATGAGATGAACTCCAGAAGGAATATGAGGACTGAACTTGCAAATATTGAAGAAAGTTGAATACTTGAAGAGAAGCACTCTGGTTGAAAGAATTTCATGACAACTCCTGTTGAACAAAGTTATTAGCGTTCCCATAAAAATATGAGAACATTGTCTAGGAAAGATATGAAATGAACACTTGACATCAAAGCAACTCAAATTACCATACTACAACAAAACAAAGGATGAGGCTTACTCAACAAGCCGGAAAAAAATATATGACACAGATTTCGCTCGATATTTTTGTGGTAAGGTTCGCACAGGCTCGATCGTACATTGGATTGTCATGTTCAAATGATGCTCGAATATACGTCCTAGGCATAGCGAACTACAAGGCTTGATGAAGCAGATGACATATATCGAGGTTGTCTTTTGTAAGAAAGACCGTGAACAAATGAATCCATTCGATGTCCAACCCCAACCTCACATCGTGCATCTATTGGAAGATAATCCTAGGTAACTAATTGAATTCACACATAAGAACTTCTAAAATATATTTGGTTATGCAATCGGGTCCATGGATACAAGGAGTAAAGTCCATCATTCAACTCCTAGCAATAACGCTCACCGTCCAGTGTATCACATATGTCAACACATAACCAGAGATCTCAGAAACTCACCAATCTCAAACCCTCGTAATCAAAACGATACCAAGTATGGTAGTAAATCTGGACACTCTCCACCAATACTTGGGATGTCATAATATTCTCGCCACTACTAGTATTGAAGCTATTTCGAGCATCCTTTGTCCTATGATACTAAGGAAACTGAACGATAACGAGTGTGCCAAGAATCCCCTGGAGCTCAACTACTCAATAACAGGAGGCACCAAGAACAAAATCCCGATCACAACTACATCGTAGAAGTTCCACAATCCATATCGGGATTAGGAGGCGGCAGCTCACTTTAGCTAGACGGCGGACATTGTCCGGCGGGGTGAAATCTACGGATTATGGGCCCTTAGATCAAGATCTAATGTTCCAGATCTGAACGGATGGCTAGGGTTGCGAGTTTAGAGGGTTTAGATGGCTCGGGGTAGGTTTAGGAGGGGGTGGCTGCAAATTTGGCAAGGGGGAAACCTAGAGACTTATAGGGTTCTCTCAGCAAGGTGGGTTTATATATGGAATGGCCTATGGTGGGGTGGACCTCGTCCATTCGATCGCGATCCAAAGGCCACGAATGAAGGGAGGGGCTAGGTGAGTCTAGTGGGTTGTGTAGATGGGCTAGGTCGATATGAGAGGGAGATTTGTGGCTCGTGGAAAGATTTTAAAACACCAAAACACCAGACGAATAAACCTACTATAGTGCCTCTATAAATTTAACGGTTAGGGTATCAAACGAAATACGATTGTGGTGAATTTTGGCATGCGGCCTACCTACACTATATTTAGTCCGCACGCCAACTTTCAACCCAATCCAAGAATGTTTTATACACATACTGAAAAACAATATGTTAATGATGTCGCGTGCGCATGCGTGTGTGGCTGGTCTCGAAATGGTCAACGACAAAACAGAGAGAACCAGCAACTAATAATGGATACTAGTTTTGAAAACTAACAGGAATGGAGTGCCGATGCAATGCGGATGATGCGCCTGATGGGATGATGAATGTGACAATCAAATAAATACACGACGACAATGGAATAAAAGGGGAACCTTCTCGACTATCGGTTCCGGGATGTTACAGAACTGGAGGACTGTAGATCCATATGCTATCAGGATAAGAACGCCTGTTGATCCTCGTTTTCACACTAAGGAGCAAGACTACTTTTATGAGACATTGTTTCTTGATAAGAGTTCTCTAGTCAGTGACATGCGATATGTTGATTGGGACTACATCAAGGACAGGGAGGACAACTTTCCTCATGTGAGAGAGAACTTCATGTCGCTTAATATTCAATATTTTGTTGGCAGAGAGATGACAACTTTAAATGATGAGATGATCATGCATTTTATTTTATTGCTCATTTCTATCCAGATGGAAGGATAGTGTGGATGATGGAAGGTCACCGGTATGAGATTACCATAGATGAGCGGGCCACTATCATTGGTGCCCCTGTGGCACGAGAGGGAGATTTTGATGTGTACTCAGAACCAAAGATGAGTCACAACACAATGGCAAACATGTACTATTCAGTACCCCATAAGTATCGTCAGACACACAAATTTGGCTCTGTCTATTTTCTGCAAGCAGGAATACCTACTTCAAACACCATTACGAGATATTCCCTGATGCCCAAGTCAGGAGATGATAAGATGATCAGAGGTTATTCTATTAATATGTTGCACCACTTAGACACCCGCACCCAGATTAGAGTGATGGACTTGATAGTTGAGACTGTTAGGAGGACAGCTGCAGATTAGAAGAGATCTCGTGGGTATGCTCCATACATTCAGATGCTCATCAATGCCAAGAATGGCAAGCATGCATACCAACTTGATCGTCCGCACCTACGACTACAGCCAGACTTCAAGAACAATGAAGTTGTGATGGACCCCAGCGATCCCAGCACAGCTTTAGCGCGTGAGTCAACACAGGCAGCAGAGGTAGCTGGAGATGCTCTAGCTCCATAGCTCAGAACTACAGCAGAGCACATGTCTTTTCTTGTCAGCACCATCCAAGGTATGGAGAAGAGTATTTCAGAGATCTTGATGAACCATAAGAGCCTTGAGAGGATCGTGGAAACAAAATTCAATGACCTAGATGTCAAAGAGAAGAAGTTGACTACCACTGTTGAGTAGCTCCAGCCTGAACTTGATTCACTGCAGATCCCTCGCTCCAGTCGTGATGATGAAGAGTCACCTCTTCCTACTACTACTAACTTCAGGATCTAGACTAGGTCGGCATCTGTGCTAGTGCTGGAAGCAATACCAACTTCATCACCTCAAGCATCAGCACCTTCAAGTTCCTCTCCACCTCCTGCACCTCCAATGTCTACAGTACCATCTCCAGGGACATTCATAGAAGCCTTCGCCGACGCTCTTTTATCCACTCCATCGAATTTTACTAGAGGAGATCGAGCCTAGAGTGATGCTTAGTTCTAGATTTTTGAACTTTTTGGTAAATGTTTGCCAAAGGTGGAGAAGTATATAGATTAATTAGTGCTTTGAGAGAGAGAGACAAATCTTTTCCTTTTATTTGCTCTTGTTTGGTCTTAAAAAAAATGTTGCAATTTTGTATGACTTAAACTTTGTTGTGTTTGATCATATGCTTTGATTGTTGATGCATTACTATTCGTTTGGTGCTATGTGCATTACTATTCATTCATATCATTTATGTGCACCATCAAGATGAATGTTATATGGAAGAGTGACCCATGATCCTAATCGATTGTGCATTGGCATTCAAATGCAAATTAAAATCACGGACAAATTTAGGCGGATCTCTTGCTTTTCACATACGTCTCAAAGTGACGATGCTAATCATTTATTATATCTTTTGTCGAAGCTTTGATCTATACGTTGTCTTAAATTGCAAAGAGGGGGAGATTGAAAGCACAATTCTCCCTTAGGTGGTTTTGGTAATTAATCAAAATTGTGAGGAGATTGAAAGCACAATTCTCCCTTAGATTGAACTAATGATCTTATCAAAGTATATTATGGAAAAGTTCAAAGATGCATTGGCTAAAGGATTGCGAGGAGAAACTGCTTGATGCAAGGAAAGGAATATGATTGTCTCAAACTCAAGCAAGAGGGCTCTACATTTTAAGTTTTTGGGAAATCACTTTTGAGTCCATTAGAAAGCCAATACTATTAAAAGGGGGTGAGATATTATGATGAATTCGTTGCTCAAGTGCTTAGAGATAGATACAAAAATATTCATTCGTTCTCCAACAAATATCTGTGTCCCGAGCCAAAAGAGAAAAATGAGTGTCACCAAGGTTTCAACTCGGCCATATAAATTTTCCTAGTGACAGTTCCTTTGCCAACACGTAATCTCCCGGTACCACAAAGCTTCACATGGGTGCCACTAAATACAGTGACCAACTTTCTCTTGTCTTGATTTCAAGAATCATAATTTTTGAGATTAAAATCGGCACCACCGAGATTTGGAAACTGCCCTAGGTCATCCTATCAGTACCATCGAGATTCATATATCGGTCTCACCGAGAATTCAAACTTTGCCACATTTAGTTCAACTCGGTACCACCGAAATTTTGCAAGATGCCTATACCCCATCCACCTCCTTTCATTCGCAAAGGAAGCACCCAGAATACACTTACACTTGCCACATCCATTTTTCTAATAGAGTGTTGAGATCAAGAGATTCCAATCCAACCATTTGAAACTTGATCCCTAGCCTCCCCAAGTTGCTTTCACAAAATCAATCTCTTCTACCTATGTCATATCTATGATTAAGTGTTGAGGAGACTATCTTGTGAAGCACGGGAGAAAGGAGTTCATCGTTCTACCGCAACTATTACCTTTTGGAGGGTGGTGTTCGGGAATGTTGCATGGGGAACAAAAAAATGCCTACGCACACGCAAGATCTATCCATGGTGATGACCATCTATGATAGGAGGGATCGGATCCACATACCCTTGTAGATCGCTAAGCGGGAAGCATTAAGAAACGTGGTTGATGTAGTTCAATGTCTTCACAATCCAAAACGCAAGCTGTCACGCGGTCAAATCATGATCTAATGTCGAACGGATGACACCTCTACGTTCAGCACACGTACAGCTCGATGACGATCTTCGCCTTCTTTATCCAGCAAGAGGGGCGAAGAGGTACATGAGTTCTCCGGCAGCAAGACAGCATGGCGGTGATGTTGGAGAAGCTGATTCGGTAGGGCTTTGTCGTGCCCTGTCGAATTAGACTAAGGGTTGTGGTGAACTAGTGGAGGGAGAGGGGTTGAGCCGTTGCTTGTGGTGCGGCTAGCCTCTCTTCTCTCCACTATATATAGGTGGGAGGGAGGTGTGGCGCCCTACAGAAAATTCCCTAGGGTTGGCCGGCGGCGCCCAAGATGGAGGAGTTCTCCTCAAATTTGGTTTGGTTGAGGACGAGTCCTCCTCCTAGAAGGGTTTCCTCCCCACCTTTCCTATTCGGCCAAATAGGCCCATGAGGCTGGCCACCCATCCCACCAGGGGCTGGTGTGCCACCTCTAGGCCTATGTGGTTCTCCTCCGGGTGTGTGCCCCCGGTGAACCCACGGAACCCATTCGTCACTCCGGGTACTTTACCGGGAATGCCCGAAATCTTTCCGAAATCCTAATACTATAACAATATTTGTCTCTGGACCATTCCAGGACTCTTGTTGAGGTCCAAGGTCTCATCTGTGACTCCGAACAACATTCGATCACCAACATACATAACCCAACTATATCGGAACATCACTGAACCTTGAGTGTGCACACCCTGCGGGTTCGAGAACTATGTAGACATGACCGAGACACTCTCAAGTCAATAACCAATAGTGGGACCAGGATGCCCATATTGGCTCCTACATATTCTATGAAGACCTTTATCGGTTGAACCTCTATGTCAAGGATTCACTTAATCCCGTATGATGTTCCCTTTGTCTATCGATATGTTACTTGCCAGAGATTCGATCGTCCATATCTCTATACCTAGTTCAATCTCGTTACTGGCAAGTGTCTTTACTCGTACCGTAATATAAAATACCATGACAAACTCTTTAGTCACATTGCTTGCAAGGCTTGTCGTGATGTTGTATTACCGGGTGGGACCTAAAGTACCTCTCCGTCACACGGAGTGACAAATCCCACTCTTGATCCATGCCAACTCAACAAATACCTTCGGAGATACCTGTAGATTACCTTTATAGTCACCAAGTTATGTTGCGACGTTTGATACAAACAAGGTACTCCTCCGATGTTAGTTAGTTACATGATCTCATGGTTATAGGAACATATACTTGGCATGCAGAAAACAGTAGCAATAAACTGACACGGTCACATGCCACGTTCATAGTTTGGGTCTTGTCCATCACATCATTCTCCTAATGATGTGATCCCGTTATCAAGTGACATCTCTTGTATATCTTTAGGAAACCTTGACCATCTTTAATTAACGAGATAGTAGAATTGAGTCTTACTAGGGGCAGTGTGTTGTTTATGTATCCACACATGTATTTCAGTTATCATTCAATATAATTCTAGCATGGATAATAACGATTATATTGAACAAGGAAATATAATAATAGCTATTTTATTATTGCCTCTCTAGGGCATATTTCCAACAGTCTCCCAATTGCACTAGAGTCAATATTCTTGCTCGCATCACTATGTGATTTACAATGTAATGAATCTAACACCCATACAGTTCTGGTGTTGATCATGTTTTCTCGTTGAGGAGGCTTAGTCAACGGGTCTGCAACATTCAGGTCCGTCTGCACCTTGCAAATACTTATGTTCCCCTATTTGATGTAATCGCGGATGGAATTGAAGCGTCGCTTTATGTGTCCCGTCCTCTTGTTAAACGTTGCTTCCGTGGCTAGAGAAATGTCATAGAACACAGTCATTGGATTTAGTGAACTTGGCACAACTCCAAGATCTGTCATGCACTCCTTCATCTAGACACCCTGTTTGGCCACCTCTAAGACACCCTCTTTGCATGTAGAATAGGCTACCACGCTCTACTTGGAACTGCACCATCTTACAGCGCCCCCATTGAGAATAAATATGTGTCTGGTTGTGGACTTATAGTTATCCGGATCAGTGTCCAATCTTGCATCGATGTACCCCTTTATGACGAGCTCTTTATCACCTCCATATACGAGAAACATTTCTTTAGTCCTTTTCAATTACTTTAGCATAATCTTGATCATTGTCGAGTGTTCCATTCCTGGATCACTTTGACACCTTCCCGCCATACTTATGGCAAGGCTAACATCATGTCTTGTGCACAACATTGCATACATGATAGAGTATATGGATGAAGCATAGGGGATGACACTCATCTTTTCTCTATCTTCTGTAGTCATTGGGCATTAAGTCTTACTCAACTTCACACCTTGCAGCATAGGAAAGAACCCTTTTGAACTTCTTCAAAACTTTACAAAGGTATGTGCTCTCTCAAAGTCCTATTAAGCATCTTCATCTATCTATGTAGATCTTGATGCCTAATAGGTAAGCAGCTTCTCCTAGGTTCTTCATTGAAAAACTCTTATTCAAAAAATCCTTTACGCTTCCCAAAAGTTCTATATTGTTTCCAATCAGCAATATGTCATCCACATATAACATTAGAAACACCATAGAGATCACTCTTACTTTCTTGTAAATACAAGCTTCTCCATAAACTTGTATAAACCCAAATGCCTTGATAACCTCATCAAATCGCTGATTCCAACTTTGAGATGCTTGCACCAGTCCATAAATGGATCTTTGTAGTTTGCATACATTGTCAGCATTCTTTGGATCGAACAAAACCTTCCGGTTACATCATATAAAACTTTTCTTTAAGGAAACCATTAAGGAACATTGTTTTGATATCCATCTGCCATATTTCATAATCAAAAAATGCAGCTATTCCTAACATGATTCTGACGCACTTAAGCATCGCTACAGGTGAGAAAGTCTCATCGTAGTAAAATCCTTCAACTTGTGAAAACCCCTTTGACAGAATTCGAGCTTTATAGACGGTGATATTACAGTCTGCATCTGTCTTCTTCCTAAAGATCCATTTATTCTGAATGGCCTTTCGCCCTTCAGGTAGTACTTCCAAATTCCACACTTTGTTTGATACATTTATCCTATCTCGGATTTCATGGCCTCTAACCATTTGTTGGAATCCGGGCTCACCATCGCTTCTCCATAGCTCGCAGGTTCATCGTTGCCTAACAACCTGACTGAGAAGACAGTGTTACCGTACCACTCAGGAGTAGTATGTTCCCTTGTCAACTTATGAGGTTAGATAGCAACTTGATCTCATGAAGCTATATTATCATCATCATCAGCTTCCTCTTCAACTCATGTAGGCTCCACGTAAATATCTTTCTGCACTGCGCTACTCTCTAGTTAAAGTAAAGGTTCTATAACCTCATCAAGTTCTATCTTCCTCCCACTCAAATATTTTGAGAGAAACTCTTTCTCAAGAAAAGTTCCTCATCAAGTTCTATCTTCCTCTTCAACTGTGTCTTTTGAGTATCCTAGGAAGTCGCATTTCTCTACTTTGGGTTCCAGCTTTTCAGGCTAAAGCTTTTTGACAAAAGCATCGCATCCCCAAACTTTAAGAAATGACAACTTTGGTTTTTTGCTAAACAATAGATCATAAGGCGTCATCTCAATGGATTTTGATGGTGTCCTATGTAATGTGAATGTAGCTATCTCTAATGCATAACCCGCAAATGATAACGGTGAATCGCTAAGAGACATCATAGAACGCACCATATCCAATAAAGTATGATTACGACGTTCGGACACACCATTACGCTGTGGTGTTCCACGCGGTGTCAAATGTGCAAAAATTGCACATTGTCTTAAGTGAGTGCCAAACTCATAACTTAGATATTCTCCGCCTCGATCAGATCTTAGGAATTTGATCTTCTTGTTGTGATGATTCTCCACTTCACTCTGAAGTTGCTTGAACTTTTCAAACGTTTTAGACTTGTGTTTCATTAATTAAATATTACCATACCTACTTAGGTCATCGGTGAAGGTGAGAAAATAACAATATCCACCGCGCTCCTCAGTAATCAGTGGACCGCATACATCAGTAAGTGTCTCGGTATGATTTCCAAAAAGTCACTTGCTCGCTCCATTGTTCCGGAGAACGGAGTTTTGGTCATGTTCCCCATGAGGCATGATTTCCAAAAAGTCACTTGCTCGCTCCATTGTTCCGGAGAACGGAGTTTTGGTCACGTTCCCCATGAGGCATGGTTTAGATGTGTCAAGTGATTCATAATCAAGTGACTCCAAAAGTCCATCGGCATGGAGTTTCTTCATGCACTTTACACCAATATGACCCAAGCGGGAGTGCCACAATAAAGTGGTACTATCACTATCAACTCCACATCTTTTGGCATCAATGTTATGAACATGTGTGTCATTACTATCGAGATTCAATAAGAATAAACCACTCACATTGGGTGAATGACCATAAAAGATATTACTCATATAAATAGAACAACCATTATTCTATGATCCAAATGAGTAACCGTCTCGCAATAAACAAGATCCAAATATAATGTTCATGCTTAACACAGACACTAAATAACAATTATTCAGGTTCATCACTAACCCCGATGGTAACTGAAGTGAGAGCGTGGCGAAGACGATTGCATCAACCTTGGAACCATTTCCCACGAGCATCGACACTTCATCCTTCGACAACCTTCATCTATTCCCCAGTTCCTATTTTGAGTTGCAAATGTGAGCAACCGAACCAGCATCAAATACCCAAGAACTACAACGAGAGTTGGTGAGATACACATCAATAACATGTATATCATATATACCTTGTTTGGCATTGGACGCCTTCTTGTCTGCCAGATACTTGGGGCAGTTCCGCTTCCAGTGACCAGTCCCCTTGTAATGATAGCACTCAGTTTCTGGCTTGGGCACAACCTTGGGTTTCTTCACGGGAGGGGAAATCATTTTTCCACTGTTCTTGGAGTTAGCCTTCCTGCCCTTGCCATTTTTCTTGAAACTAGTGGTTTTATTGACCATCAACACTTGATGTTCTTTCTGGATTTTTGACTCAGCGACTTTCAGCATCGCAAACAGCTCGACGACTGATTTATTCATCCCTTGCATGTTGTAGTTCAACACAAAGCCTTTACAGCTAGGTGGCAGTGATTGAAGAATTCTGTTAGTGATTGCCTCTGGCGGCAGAACAATTCCCAATTCAGCCACCTGGTTAGAGTACCGAGACATTCTGAATATGTGTTCACTGACAGACCCGTTCTCCTTCATTTTGCAAGCATGGAACTTATCAGAGGTTTCATACCTCTCAATCCGTGCATTCTTTTCAGAGATAAACTTCAATTCCTTAAACATCTCATATGCTCCATGACATTCAAAACGTCTTTGAAGTCCCAGTTCTAAGCCATACAAAATTGCACATTGAACTACTGACTAGTCATCTGGACGCGATTGACATATGTTCATATCATCTTGGGTCGCTGGTTGGCGTGGCATGTTACCTAGCCGGGCATCAAGGACATAAGCTTTTTGGGAAACCATGAGAATGATTCTCAAATTTTGGGACCTGTCTACAAAGTAAGTGTAACGCCCAAGAAGTTGTGGGGACCCCGACTTACGAGTTGAGATCGTCGAATGAACGTGCTCAGTGATCCCAGAGATCAGTGCTCACCGAACACACAGAAACTGAATAATAAAAGTCTTACATCCATAAATTTCGTTTGATACAATAACGACCATTGCGGTCGAGTCTTACATATATAAGGCCTTTAAGGCCAACACACAACTGGACCAATAGCGGAACTATCGGTTGAAAGCATGAACCCATGCCATCAGCCTTAACCTACATGCACTCTGACTGGGAATCATCCTAGCTCGCAAGAACGTCACCGAGTTACTCTTCACCAAATCATGTTCTCTCATACCTGGTCAATGAGATAACCAGTGGCAAGCCGATGAGTACTTTTGATTGTACTTGTAAACAGCCCATGATATGAACAATGAAGGTGAAGGATAACAATAACATGCATATTGGGTAGAATTCATCTTTTTGGTAGAATACAATACGAATAAAGTCAGATAAAAATCTTGACCAAGGCTTCAAAAATGGGGTATGATATAATAAGTCTCTGGAAATTGCAATCACTCCGATTGGAGTTGATTTGAGTCCTCTAGGATTTTCACAAACTGGGGCTGAATATATCCAGAGTTGTATTTTAATAAATACACCACAGAAAGTTGCTCTGGAAAAATGTGCAAAGCACCTATTTGGATAGCCCTGAAATTTAGGAACCTGGAGGAGTTTGGATCAAACAATTTGGAGTTAGTATGATTTTTGAATGGAATTTTGAAATTAATCAGAATAGGAAAATGAGAAAAGAAGCTCAGCCTCGGGGTTATCTTGCGCACTTGGTGAAGGAGAGGGAGGTGGGCCAGCCCAGCGGCTCTCTGGCACTAGCCACGCGAAGGCGGCTACACAGGAGTACGCTTCCGCCTCAGGGTGGCGCATTCCCACGGGGCCCCACCACTTATGTCTGGGGCCTAGCCGGTGTGTGGCTGACGCGCGGGCCCCACTTGTCAGCTCCATCTCCCTCCTCTTGCCTGGCGTGGGCATGCAAAGGGGCCCAATTGGTCGATGGAGGGGTCGACCCTGATGTCGCTCCGGCCATCCCTCGCCGAGGAAAGAGCACCGACGGGCTCGTGGAGCCGCACCGCCCCCATTCCAGGCTCAGCGCGTGCGGGGAAGCTTCGGGGCGCACTGCCCATAGCCGTGACAGGAGCGGCGATGGAGGCCGTGGGGAGAGGAGCTCCGGCCACCTGGAGGAAAGAGGAAGGAAGGGGATGGGAGTTGCAGGTCTGGGGGTTCTCCTGGAGGCACTAAGGAGAAGGAGGGAGCTCAGGGCGGCTCGGATGCAGGCATGGCCAAAACGGCCATGGCGGACATGGAAAAAGAGGAGGAGCTCGGGGCAGTCTTGGGATGTTTGGGGAGGTTTTGGAGGCTTCTAGTGAGAGAGGGGAGTGGATCCGAGGCACTGGATGCTCGGGGAGGCCATATGGAGAGGGGGAGAAGAGAGAGCTCAGAAGCTCTTGGAGCTTCCTGGTGCATGGATGCCACGCGTGCCTGAGGAAGCTTGGAAGCTTGCTGATGACGAGGAGTGGTTTGAACGGTCAAAAGAAAGCTCTGAGACATGCTGAGACATCCTGGACCAGCTAGAAATGGACTGGAGGAAGGAGACGAAGTGGAGAGCACCATTTCTGCACTCCAGGGTGGTGGTCACCACCCCACTTGGTGTCCTGGCCCACCCTTTGGCCAGACCAAGGTGTACAAAGCTATATTTCAGCCACAATTCAACTTGAGGATGTGCTGCTCATTTTCTCCAGATGAGCATGCCATATCTTGGCTTTAAACAATGCTTTGGGTTGCTAGGGACCCTCTGGCAAGAGGTGGGGACTTTGGCTTTAACAGATGTGGGGCAAGAGGGGTAAAAATAGGGATTCCAAGGGTAAAATGAGGAATAGTTACATGGAGCCTATCTCCAATAATTTACTAGTAGCCATGGAAATGTTACTGGAGGTAGGATGTAACTATATGAAGCTGTGGTAGAAAGTTGAGCTCAAGGGATAAAGTGGAAGGGGCCAAAGAAGCCAATAAAGTGAATGCACACAAGGTGTTTGATGAGTGGCAGAGCAACCAGATGGACTTCAATGGATATGAAACTTAACAGGATCAAATAATGGATAAAAATAAGCTTGTACACCAAATTTGGGATTTGGTGGAGAAGGTTTCCAATGTAGACTTGGAAAATCCTTGAAATGGGCAGAAATAGCTTTCTGCTTACAATCTTATTCAAATCAATTCCCACAAATCCAATATTTGGTGTGGGGGCATTATTTGAGCATTAAGACCTGCACAAAAAGTTTGGGGTCAATTGGATGAACTTTATAATGTAAAGTTTTCCAAAGTCAAAAATCAACAAAGAGGGTTTTGAGGGGCTTGGGACAAGTTCCTCTATTTTCCTTGATGCACCACTTGGTTTGGATGCATTAATGGAGTATTAGAACATGTCCACCAAATTTGAGCACAATTGGAGACACTTACAATGTAGAGTTGCTTAAATTTGAATCTGGACATATAGGGTTTTAGAATAATGAGGGGAGTCAAATCAACTTGGATTGAGATGCAACTTGGCAAGATCATCAAACATTTCATAGGTGACATGCTGGAATTTTACTGCAATATATTGAGAATATTTGTTATAGAAATATTCTAAAAGATTGAAATAAGCAGGAAGGGTTTTGGAGGGGTTTGCCCAATATTCTGGACATGACCATGTGTTGAAACTCATATATATGGAATAAATATATCCACTAAGTTTCCCTAAATTTTCCTAAATATTTTGAAAGCACTAAAATTAAATTTCCTTCATAAAGACTATTTCTGGCCTCACAGGAAGGATTTTAAATAAATTAGTAAAATAACTTTTAAAATAATAATATGGTGGTTTTGGGAATTCATTTTGATAATGGGGTTCAAATAAAATAATTGGTGCAAAATAATTTCCCTAATTTGAGGACCTGTAGCACAAATCTCATCTCAGGGGTTTTGAAGCTTAATTCAAAGAAATGCTTTTTGGTGAAAATAATATTTGGTAAAAAAATGATTTCTGGTCCTAAACACATGGCATGATCATTAGGCGGGAGTTTTGGGCTAAGGAGGTGAGTCTGGAGTGTAGCAAGAATTATTGAGAATCAACACAAGCATACCAGCAACCAAGCAAACAATAGTCACTTCAAGCATCACAAGCATTCACAAAAAAAAAATTGGTCCTAATTTTTGAAATAAGTTAATTAGTCAGGAAAGCTAAACATAGGGTGTTACAAAAGCGATCCTATTCTTATTTTGGCACGAGGACCTCGGCAGGGATAGAAGCGCATCTCGTCATTTCGCAAGAATGGACATCGTTACAAGTACATGTACAAAAGAGGTGAGTATATGGAACGGGCTTACACTCTCAACAAGCTACAACAATATCACATCAATACATCAACATATTCGATTATCATGTAGAATAGCAGGGTCCGACTACGGACGGAAACAACCGATAAAAGAACGACATCCATCCTTGCGATCCAAGGCTACCGGCCTGCAACCCATCCTCGATCGATGATGAAGAACAAGAAGAAGAAGAAACTCCAAATAGAACAATTATCGCGCTCACGTCAAAGTATTGCTTTACGTGTACCGGCAACTATTCTTGTAGTAATCTGTTAGCCAAAGGTACTCAGCAATATCATTTCCAAAGGTATCAAGACTTGCAAAGCTTAATGGGTGAGGTATGGTTAAGTGGTGAGGCTGCAGCAAGCGACTAAGCATTTGATGAGGTGGTTAACTTACGAGTACAAGAATAAGAGGGGGATGATCTACACATAATAGAACGAGAGCGAATGATGATCAAAAGAATGATCCTAAACACTTACTTACGTCAAACATAACCCCAACATGTCCTCAGTCGGAGAAGGATCTCATGAAAGAGGCGGACATGGTTACGCACACAGTTGGCAAGCTTTTAATTAAGTTTACTTTAAGTTATCTAGAACCGGATGTTAAACAAAGTTTCCAAATTGCCACATAACCGTGGGCACGGCTTTTCGAAAGATTTAAGCCTGGAGGGGTGCTCCAACTAGTCCATCACAAATTACCACAAGCTGCATAGAAAGCCTCGATCATGAAACTCATGATCTCCTCCGATTCCTTAGTGAAAAACATCAACTCTGAGATAACCCAAAGCATCACGGGAATCCCGATGCACAAGATATTTCGTAAAAGGTAAAACAAGTCTAGCAAGACCGCCCACGTGACGATGATCCCGATAGGAGCCGCGTATCTCGTTTTCAGGGCACAATCGGATGAGCGCAACGTACAATGGCCTGATAGAGATCTCCCGAGTTGCCCCGGGTTGGCCCCGCACACGACTCTAGTTTGGACCAACACTCATGAGGAGCATTGGCTAGGGGGTTGATTAATTATCCGCGGGTGCCGGCGGGTCCCTATGCTTTTTATTAGTTATTAGGCACATGTAGTACCAAAGTTGGGCCTTGCTAGACCAGTCTTAAACTAAAAAGAATTATCAGGGGGTCCCCATAACAACCCCGAGCGTGTTAAGAACGCTCAATTATTTAATATAACACCGGTAGCCAAAACTAAGGTGGCAAAGGTGGAACAAAACACCAGGCTAGAAGGGTCAAGCCTTCCACCTTTTACCAAGTATATAGGTGCATTAATTTAAATAGCATTAATATGGTGATATAACAAGGAACCCATGTTAGCACATGGAAGAAACTGCACCTGCAACTAGCAACGCTATCCAATGGTTAAGCAAGCGGTAACATAGCCAATTAGTGGTTTGCTAGGTTGTAGAAAGGTTGATGGTTTTCATGGCAAAGTTGAGAGGCTGACATTTAACAGGTGGTAGGCAGCAAGACATAACGAAAGAAACAAGACAACTAGCACTACATTGATAGTAATGGTATCTAGGGAAATGGTCATATTGCGTGTGGTCTCGCTTGGAATAAGAATGAGTCCATGAAGGATACCAACCGACGTAGTCGAACGAATCCTCATACTCTGAAGCGGTTCGGAACTCTATCGAGAAGAAGCAAACCGAAAACAAAAATCAACACACGATATTCACCACGACACATGCACGGTATAATGCACACACTAATATGATGCATGTCCATTTCAATTATGCAAGGCATGGCATGAAAATTCACAACAATCAAACACTACAGGTTAAGTGAAGCTCAATATGTAACGAGTTGCATATCAACGAAACTCCACGTTCATATATTTAGTTCACTCCGGTTTAGGTACACGGCAATATTATATGTTGTTGGACATGGCAGGAGGTGAAGTGTAATTAAACTACCTATCTAGGCATTTTAAATAAGGTCGGAAACAACATATCACATCTTCGAAATGACCCCATATATTAATTTAGAAATCTGTCTAGATCTAAACAGAAATATTTTAATACTTGTTAAAAATCAGAATAAAAAGGTTACGTGCTTCTATGCGTCGTTCGAGTCAATTTACATACGTGGATCATCTCGAGGGGACTTACGGTCTAAAAGATATGGTCATCGCAAGATGATATCCCACGAACGCGGATGCATGCAAATGACAGCCATGACATGTTACACATTTGAAAGACATGCGACAGTTGGATATTGTGAAATTCGCAGAGACGTCCTAGCGCGCAAGACAACATTATAAAAAAAGGACAAAAAAAGATGGGACATATAGGATTTGATCCTTTGACCTCCTGATTACAATCCATTGAGCTGACGAGTGGGCTACGAGAGAAGGGTGGTGAACAATAAATTTTGGGCTAGATGGACTAGCACCTGTCACTGACTGAACAAAACAGTAAGTTTTGCTGAATCATCAACCAAACAGAAAACAAAAGAAAACAGGGGCGCCTGGGATTGAAACCCAAACCCCTTCGTCCAAGCATGCGGCGACTACCAGCTCACCTAATACAACATTTGTGAAAGGAAAACAGTGGCATGGATAACGAACATACGTGCCAGAACGAATCTAGGACAAAACAGAAGCATTTCAGCCATGGCTCTGAGCTTCTCACCTACGAGGGACGGGAAGGTGAAGGCGAAGATGTCAGGTGGCACGATACGGAAGCGGTGGATCTGACGGCTCGGGCTCCATTCCCAGCGTCAATAACTCAATTTGGTGGTGGGAACGAAGCTTTATTCTTAATGGGGATGCCGTAAGCTGGTGCTGTTCCAAGCAAAGCGTCATAGCAGATTCTACATGTGAATCGGAGTACATGGCTGCATCGGAGGCGGCTAAGGAGGGTGTCACGATGAAGCAATTCATGACGGATCTTGGAGTGGTGCCAAGCGCACTGAATCCAATAACCTTGTTCTGTGACAACACGGGTGCCATTGCCCTAGCAAAGGAACCACGGTTTCACAAGAAGTCCAGACACATCAAACGACGCTTCAACCACATCCGCGACTACGTCGAAGGGGAGGACATAAATATATGCAAAGTGCACACGGATCTGAATGTAGCAGACCCGCTGACTAAACCTCTTCCACGGCCAAAGCATGATCAACACCAGAACTGTATGGGTGTTAGATTTATTACATTATAATTCGCATGATGATGTGAGGGCTAGATTATTGACTCTAGTGCAAGTGGGAGACTGTTGGAATTATGCCCTAGAGGCAATAATAAATATAGTTATTATTATAATTTATGTATCAAGATAATCGTTTATTATCCATGCTATAATTGTATTGAATGAAGACTCATTTACATGTGTGGATACATAGATAAAACACTGTCCCTAGCAAGCCTCTAGTTGGCTAGCCAGTTCATCAAAGATAGTAAGTGTCTTCTGATTATGAACAAGGTGTTGTTGCTTGATAACTGGATCACGTCATTAGGAGAATCACGTGATGGACTAGACCCAAACTAATAGATGTAGCATGTTGATCGTGTCATTTTGTTGCTACTGTTTTCTGCATGTCAAGTATTTGTTCCTTTGACCATGAGATCATATAACTCACTGACACCGGAGGAATACTTTGTGTGTATCAAACGTCGCAACGTAACTGGGTGACTATAAAGATGCTCTACAGGTATCTCCGAAGGTGTTAGTTGAGTTAGTTTGGATCAAGACTGGGATTTGTCACTCCGTGTGACGGAGAGGTATCTCGGGGCCCACTCGGTAATGCAACATCACACACAAGCCTTGCAAGCAATGTGACTTACTGTAAGTTATAGGATCTTGTATTACGGAACGAGTAAAGAGACTTGCCGGTAAACGAGATTGAAATAGGTATGCGGATACCGACAATTGAATCTCGGGCAAGTAACATACCGGAGGACAAAGGGAATGACATACGGGATTATACCGAAGGACAAAGGATGACCTCGTTTGATTGCTGGAAGGTTTTCGGAGTTACCGGGAATGTACCGGGAATGACGAATGGGTTCCGGGAGCTCACCGGGGGGGGGGGGCACCCACCACGGGAAAGCCCATAGGTGTTTGGGGTGCTGCACCAGCCCTTAGTGGGCTGGTGGGACAGCCCAAGAGAGGCCTATGCGCATTGGGAAGAAAATCAAAGAGGAAAGGGAAAAAAAGGAGGAGGTGGGAATGGGAAGAAGGACTCCACCTTCCAAACCAAGTAGGACTCGGTTTGGGAGGGGAATCCTTCCCCCCTTGGCTTGGCCGACCCCTTGGGGGTTCTTGGACCCCAAGGCAAGGCTCCCCCCTCACTCTCTTATATATAGTGGGGTTTTAGGGCTGATTTGAGACAACTTTGCCACGGCAGCCCGACCACATATCTCCACGGTTTTACCTCTAGATCGTGTTTCTGCGGAGCTCGAGCGGAGCCCTGCTGGGACGAGATCATCACCAACCTCCGGAGTGCCGTCACGCTGCCGGAGAACTCTTCTACCTCTCCGTCTCTCTTGCTGGATCAAGAAGGCCGAGATCATCGTCGAGCGGTACGTGTGCTGAACACGGAGGTGCCGTCCGTTCGGCACTAGATCGTGGGACTGATCGCGGGACGGTTCGCGGGGCGGATCGAGGGATGTGAGGATGTTCCACTACATCAACCGCGTTCACTTACGCTTCTGCTGTACGGTCTACAAGGGTACTTAGATCACTCATCCCCTCTCGTAGATGGACATCACCATGATAGGTCTTCGTGCGCGTAGGAAAATTTATGTTTCCCATGCGACGTTCCCCAACAGAAACTTTGCAAGATCATCACATATGGCATGTGTGACTTGCTGGCATTTTCCTGGAATTATTTGAGAATATTCCTTATGGAAATATTTCAAATACTTGAAATAGATAGAAAAGGTGTTGAAGGGTTTTCTCCAACATTTTGCAGATGACCATGTGTTGAAACTCTTTTTTATGAAACATATATGTCCACTAAGTTTATCTAAATTTTCTCAAATATTTTTAAGCATAAAAATAGTTTTCCTTCATAAAATAACATTTTTGGCCTCACAAGAAGGTATTTAAATAAAATAGGAAAATAAATCTTAAAATAATATTTTTGTGATTTTGGGAAGTCTTTTTGATAATTGAATCCAAATAAAATATTTGGGGCAAAACATATTCCCTAATTTGAGGACTTCTACAACAAACCTCAATTCAGTGATTTTTGAAAGCTTAAATTAAAGAAATACTTTTTGGTCAAAATAATATTTTGTAAAAAGAGTTTTAGGTCCTAAACACATGGTATGATCATTGGGCAAAGGTTTGGAGCAAGAATGTGAGTGTGGATAGTAGGAGGATTTTTGGGAATTAAAACACAAACAAGCACTCAAGCGAAAAAAGTAAACTTAGACATCACAAGCACATGAAAAGTTTTAGCTGGTCCAAATTTTGATAACTCATAAAATAGCGAGGTGGTACAAACAAAGTGTGTGACAGACCTACCCCCTTACAACTATCTCGTCCCCGAGATTCCTAAGCTAGGTGCTAAATAGATGATATAAATCGGATCTAAGGTAGTCTTCACGCTCCCATGTTGCTTCTGCTTTAGTGTGGTTGCTCCACTCGACCTTGAAGTACTTGATGGTGCGGCTTCGGGTGCAATGCTTGGCTTCATGCAAGATGCGAACTAGTCTCTCACGATAAGTGAGGTCTGGCTGAAGGTTGATGTCCTGATGATTGATATCCTTGTTGAGATCCGGGCGGTTGGGAACTTGGAGGCACTTCTGGAGTTGTGAAACGTGGAAAACGTTATGCACATCAGAAAGTTCGGAAGATAAGTCTAGCTTGTTGGCAAGTTCTCCTCGCTAGGTGGTGATTTTGAAGGGGCCTATATATTTTGGTGCAAGCTTTCCCTTGACGTGGAGGCGCTTGTTTTCCTTGAGAGGTGTGACTCGTAGATAAACATGGTCTCCGACGCGGAAGTTCACTTCTCGGCGATGTCAGTGTGCATATCTCTTTTGTCTTGACCTGACAGTCTCTAGTCTTCCTCTCACTAGTTGAACTTGCTCTTTGGCTTCATGGAGAATCTGTGGTCCGAAGACTATCCCTTCTCTAGTTTCTTACTAGTTGAGGGGAGTGCGGCACTTGCGTCCATACAACACCTCAAATGGTGCCATTTGAAGACTCGAATGGTAATTGTTGTAGTAGGAGAACTCGACAAAAGGTAAACAATATTCCCACTTGTCTCCATAGGACAAAAGCATGGAGCATATCTTCGTGTACTTGATTGACTCGTTTTGTCTGTCCGCCTGTCTAAGGGTGAAAAGCAGTGCTGAAAGATACCTTGGTCCCCATGGCATCGTCAAACTTCTTCCAGAACCTCGAGGTAAACTAGGTACCTCTGTCTGACACTATCTCCTTCAGAAGTCAGTGGAGGCTCATAATGTGCCCTATGTAGAGGCTGGCTAGCTTGTGCCCGTCGTAGGTGGTCTTGACTGGAATGAAGTGGGCTAGCTTGGTCAGGTGATCGACAATGACCCAAACGGAATTATGTCCCTTACTTGCTCTAGGCAATCTAGTGATGAAGTCCATCACTGATTTTTTCCAATTCCATTCAAGCACTCTGAGAGGTAGTAACAATCGAGCAAGTCATGATGCTCAACATTACCTTTCTGGCATACGTTATACTTAGCGACAAAAGTGGTTATTTCTCTTTCATGACATGCCACCAGAATCTTGCTTTGAGGTGTTGGTACATCCAAGTTCCTCTCGGTGGATGGAATATGTAGCGTCATGGGCTTCTTGCAAGATGAGATTCTTGAGCTCAACCTTGTTGAGTACGCAAATGCTATTCCCAAACCACACGAATCCTTGTTCATCCTCTGAGAATCCATGGGCCTTGCCTTTCCTGAACTTCCTCTTAACTCCTTCAATGCTCTCGTGTCCCTTCTGCGCCTCCTTAGTACGATCAATCAACGTAGTGCAACTAGTTCCAATCCAAAGCCTTCGGGTTATTCATATAAGGCGGGTAGCCTTTCCTTAATTATAGCATTCAATAAACAAGCCTTTTTGGTCAAGGCATCGACTAGCACATTGGCCTTTCCAGGGTGGTATTGAACACTAAGGTCATAGTCTTTAATCAACTCCAACCTTCTTCGTTTCCTCAAGTTCAATTCCTTTTGATTGAACATATTCTTGAAACTCTTGTGGTCTATGTATATCTCACATCACTTTCCCGCAGGAGATGTCGCCATGTCTTCAAGGAAGGAATAACAGCTGCCAAATCAAGATCATGAGTGGTGTAGTTCCCTTCGTCAGGACGTAGTTGTCTAGATAGATATGCTAAGACTATGCCTTCTTGTATGAGAACACCACTAAACCTAGTTCTTGATGCATCACAATATATCACACACTCATTGTGAGTATAGGGGTCTCCAAAACATGGGTTGTTGTCAACCTCTTCTTAGCTCCTTGAAGCTTTCTTCACACATCAGCTCCCATTCGAACCTCTTGTCCTTCTTCAAGAGCTGAGTCATGTGTCGGACAATGCTAGACAAACTATTGACGAACGTGCGGTAATATCCGTGAGTGCGAGGTAGCTTATTCCTTCCTTCATATTGCTTGGAGATTTCCATTCAGTAACGGCTTCTATCTTGGCAAGATCCAATGACAAACCTTCTACCGTCAACACATTACCAAAAAATCCAACTTCATGCAACCAAAATTTGCACTTACTGAACTTGGCATAAAGCTGGTTCTCTCGAAGATTATCCATGACCATCCTCAAGTGTGGCTCATGCTCTTCTTCATATTTGGAGAAGACGAGTATGTCGTCGATGAAGACAACGAAGAACTTGTCCAAGTACTCCATTAAAACATTGTTCGTGAGGTACATGAAGTAGGATGGGGCATTGGTTAACCAAAATAACATGGACATGTACTCATACATGCCATACGAGGTCAGAAATGTCTTCTTCGGAATATCATGGGGTCTGATCTTCAATTGATAATACCCAGACTTGATATCGATATTGGAAAACACCTTGGCGCCATTCAACTGATCGAACATGTCTTCTATCTTGGGGAGTGGGTACTTTTTATTTATTGTGACCTCATTGAGATAACGGTAATCAACATAAAGGCGGATACTTCCATCCCTCTTTGACACAAATACAACATGTGATCCCCAAGGAGAGGGACCAGAGAGAATGAATTCTTTTATGATCGGCTCTGCTAGTTGCTTCCTTGGTTCAACCAACTCTTTGGATCCCATTCTGTAGGGATTTTTATAGTGTGGCGACTTCGACTCATAAGTCGTGTTTACCGAATGTACGTGCATACTGAACTGAGAGATCAATGCTCACTCAACACACAGAAACTGAATGAGAAGAGTCTTTCATCCATTGTGTACCGTTTTACTCGAATATGGCCTTTATGGCCAAGTCTTCATATATTTACAACGGAAATCATAAACGATAGCGTGGACCCATGCCATGTGCCTTAACCCCACATGCAATCTAACTCGGAAGCATCCGATCTCACACGTAGGTCGCCAAGGTACTCTTCATTATATCACGTGCTTTCATGATTGGCCAATAAAATAACAAGTGGTAAGCCAATGAGTACTTTGAATGTACTCGCAAGCAACCCATGTTTGGGAACAAGGAATAATAATGCATGATATAACACAAAGTAGGTAAGTTGCGGAAAGCTAATTTTAGGCGCAATGACATGTTCAAATCAACTTGCACTACTAGAAAAAGGACTATAGCTAATATGGACATTAATGGTGCACCATGTATGTGGTGCGCCACTTCTATATAGCAGTGGCGCACCACATGTTGGCGCACCACATATTACTAATGGCGCACCTTGTGTGTGGTGCGCCATTACTATCTTTGTCCTGGCCCCACACCCTTTCCTACACTTACCAGTGGCGCACCATGGAAAGTGCGCCATTACTAGTTTTAACTAGTAATGGCTCACCACATCCCTGGTGCGCCACTACTAACATTTTTTTCAGTTTTTAAAAAAACTACTAATGGTGCATTCTTACGAGGTGCGCCATTAGTAACCCTGTTTACTAATGGCGCATTCTTTCTGGGTGCGCCATTGGTAACCATGGAGCAGTAGATATTTTTGACACCCCACTTCACACTCACTTTCCCCCCACTTCATTCTCTCCACCACTTCGCACTCACTCTCGGCTGCCTCCTCCTCCTCACCTCATTTGCACCATATATTCACCCAAATTAAGTGGTTAAATTTCCTTTTTTTGATAGGTAAGTAAGGGGAAAGCTTTCTTTATGTTCTAGATCTACTTTTTCTCCCTCCAACACGTGTACACGCTTTTTATGGCCTAGATCTACGTATGTTTGTGGTGTTGCATATGTTTGTGTTTGCAGGTACCGGTATTTGAAATGGGATAGTTGCCAATATTTTGCCGGAATGTTGATTCATTTCCGTTTTGATGAGATCTACGTATGTTTGTGGGCTAGCCTGGTCTTATTTTTAGGTAAAGTCATGCCATTTTTTTTCTAACATATCGTTTTGCTCTACCCCGCAGGTGACCATGGCCCGCATGATGACCAAAGGCATCGTGAATAGGTTTTTGAGCTCCACGAAGGTCAAGATGCTTCAAAAGAACGAGACGGAGATAAGATGTCTGTGTCGAAGATGCAAGCTGAAGAGCCTTATGGACCCGGATTCCAGACAGGTGCGGGACCACCTGCTCGTACGTGGTTTCATGGATGGCTATCAGTGGCAAGGTGATGAAGATGATTATGAAGTCGTCCATGGGGGCCGAGCAAGAAAAAAAGGAAGGGCTGCAAGACAATAGCGGCGAGGGCGGGCGAGAAGACGAAGAATCTCCAGGACATGATCACGAAGTAGATGCAGGACACATTCATCATGTAGAAGATGCCGGACATGATGATGAGGAAGATCAGGACAAAGGGCATGATCATGAAGATGAAGATGCCGGAGCAGACAACGATGGACCATCGATGGGCTCGGTGCAGGACCCTCATATTCAAGAGCTGCTTCTCAAGCAGACGGGTAATGCAAGAGCTGCCGCCCGAGAGAAAGCCAAGCTGGATCAACTAGAGATAGACGCGGTTACTCCAATTTATGAAGGATGCAGGCCCGAGGATACCAGCCTGAAAGTAACGCTCATGGCTCTGGAGATGAAGGTAAAACAAAAAATGACCGACACATGCTTCGACGAGAACATGTCATTCTGGCACGAACGTCTTCCCATGGGGAACAAGTGCCCGAACAGTTTCGAGGAGGCGAAGAAAATCGTCTGTCCTCTGGATTTACCGGACGTGCAATACCATGTGTGCATGAAAAGTTGCATCATTTATCGGGATGAGCACGCGGAGTCTACCATATGTCCGGTGTGCGGCGTCACTCGATACAAGAAGAGGAAGAAAGCTCCTCGAAAAGTGGTGTGGTACTTTCCGATCACTCCTCGTGTGCAGCGGTATTTCACGGACCCTAAGCAAGCAGAGCTCCTGCGTTGGCATGCGGATAGGGAGGAGAAGAAGCGAGAAGATGACGGAAATAATCTAGAGATAAATAAAAAAGACAAGATGCTGAGTCACCCTAAGGATGCGAGCCAGTGGCAAGCGTTGAACTTTGAACACCCATAATTTGGGGACGATCCAAGGAACATCATACTGGGCGCGAGCACCAATGGAGTCAATCCGTTTGCCAGCCAGAGAAGCACACATAGCACCTGGCCTGTGTTTGTGTGGATGTACAACCTTCCCCCTAGATGTGCATTCAGAGGAAGTACATCCACATGAGTATGCTAATTGAAGGGACGAAACAACAAGGGAATGACATCAATCTGTATCTGGGGATGCTGAAAGAGGAGCTAGACACGCTGTGGAAAACGCCAGCCAATACGTGGGACGCCACAGCGAAACAATATTTCCCTATGAGAGCCGCACTGCTCACGACGGTACACGACTATCTCGGTTACGGATATGTCGCGGGGCAGGTGGTCCACAGATTTTGTGCATGCTGAGGTACATGGATGACACAAAGTATCGTCAGCTAGATAGAGATCCCGGGTCTTTGTAAACCATGTACATGGGACATCGAAGGTGGCTTCGCGACGATGACGCATGGAGAAAACCAAGGATTTGTTTGATCGTGAAATCGAACCCCGAAGACCCCCACGTACGAGGAGCGGCGAGGAAATAGACGAGCTGTTGAAAAATTGGAAAGAGTGCCCACCGCCGGGAAAGAAGCGAAAGGCACCAGAGCCGCTTCTGAAGGTATGGAAAATGAGGTATGTTTTCTGGGACTTGCCATACTGGAAGATCCTCTGTGTGCCTCACAACCTTGATGTCATGCATATCACGAAGAACGTGTGCGAGATTTTGCTTGGTACCCTGCTCAACAAGCCAGGGAGGACTAAAGATGGGCCAAAAGCAAGGGCAGACTTGCAATCAATGGGCATCAGGGAGGAGCTTCACGCGAAACGCCCTAATGATGATGATGATGATGATGAGGCGAAGAACACGGAAAGTATTCGCAAAGGCAAAAAGGCCAAGAAGATCGAATATGACTGCCCTCCCGCGTGCTTCACTCTAAGTCAGAAGGAGATCTATCAGTTTTTCACCTGCCTCATAGGAGTAAAACTTCCTTACGGTTACGCGGGGAAGATAAGGAGATACCTAGACTCAGCGAAGCAGAAGTTCAGCGGGATGAAGTCTCACGACTATCACGTGCAGATGACGTAGATACCTCCTGTTGCAATCCGTGGGATCATGGACGCACACGTCCATGAAACGCTATTTGGACTATTCAACTTTTTCGACGTCATCTCTCGGAAGTCGGTTGGCGTGAGGCAACTCAGAAGGCTACAGGAAGAGATCGTGGTGGTACTAGGCGAGCTTGAGATGTACTTCCCGCCCGCATTCTTCGACGTTATGGTGCATCTGCTGGTCCGTATAATGGAGGATATCATACAACTCGGCCCGACGTTCCTACACAACATGATGCCGTTCGAAAGGATGAATGTGTTGGAATTATGCCCTAGAGGCAATAATAAATATAGTTGTTATTATAATTCCTGTATCAAGATAATCGTTTATTATCCATGCTATAATTGTGTTCAATGAAGACTTATATACATGTGTGGATACATAGACAAAACACTGTCCCTAGCAAGCCTCTAGTTGGCTAGCCAGTTGATCAAAGATAGTCACTGTCTTCTGATTATGAACAAGGTGTTGTTGCTTGATAACTGGATCACCTCATTAGGAGAATCACGTGATGGACTAGACCCAAACTAATAGACGTAGCATGTTGATCGTGTCATTTTGTTGCTACTGTTTTCTGCATGTCAAGTATTTGTTCCTATGACCATGAGATCATATAACTCACTGACATCGGAGGAATACTTTGCGAGTATCAAACGTCGCAACGTAACTGGGTGACTATAAAGATGCTCTCCAGGTATCTCCGAAGGTGTTCGTTGAGTTAGTATGGATCGAGACTGGGATTTGTCACTCCGTATGACGGAGAGGTATCTCGGGGCCCACTCGGTAATACAACATCACACACAAGCCTTGCAAGCAATGTGACTTTGTGTAAGTTGCGGGATCTTGTATTACGGAACGAGTAAAGAGACTTGCCGGTAAACGAGATTGAAATAGGTATGCGGATACTGACGATCGAATCTCGGGCAAGTAACATACCGAAGGACAAAGGGAATGACATACGGGATTATATGAATCCTTGGCACTGAGGTTCAAACAATAAGATCTTCGTAGAATATGTAGGATCCAATATGGGCATCCAGGTCCCGCTATTGGATATTGACCGAGGAGTCTCTCGGGTCATGTCTACATAGTTCTCGAAACCGCAGGGTCTGCACACTTAAGGTTCGACGTTGTTTTATGCGTATTTGAGTTATATGGTTGGTTACCGAATGTTGTTCGAGTCCCGGATGAGATCACGGACGTCACGAGGGTTTCCGAAATGATCCGGAAACGAAGATTGATATATAGGATAACCTCATTTGATTACCGGAAGGTTTTCGGAGTTACCGGGAATGTACCGGGAATGACGAATGTGTTTCGGGAGTTCACCGAGGGGGGGCAACCCACCCCAGGGAAGCCCATAGGCCTTGGGGGTGGCGCACCAGCCCTTAGTGGGCTGGTGGGACAGCCCAAGAAGGCCCTATGCGCCATAGGAAGAAAATCAAAGAGAAAAGAAAAAAAAGAGAGGAGGTGGAAAAAGGGGGAAGGACTCCTCCTTCCAAACCTAGTTGGACTCGGTTTGGAAGGGGAGGGTTGCCCCCCTTGGCTCGGCCGAAGTCCTTGGGGGTCCCTGGACCCCAAGGCAAGGCTCCCCCTCCTCCCCCTATATATACGGAGGTTTTAGGGCTGATTTGAGACAACTTTGCCATGGCAGCCCGACCACATATCTCCACGGTTTTACCTCTAGATCGCGTTTCTGCGGAGCTCGGGCGGAGCCGTGCCGAGACAAGATCATCACCAACCTCCAGAGCGCCTTCACGCTTTCGGAGAACTCTTCTACCTCTTCGTTTATCTTGCTGGATCAAGAAGGCCGAGATCATCGTCGAGTTGTACGTGTGCTGAACGCGAAGGTGCCGTCCGTTCGGCACTAGATCGTGGGACTGATCGCGGGACGGTTCGCGGGGCGGATCGAGGGACGTGAGGACGTTCCACTACATCAACCGCATTCACTAACGCTTCTGCTGTACGGTCTACAAGGGTACGTAGATCACACATCCCCTCTCGTAGATGGACATCACCATGATAGGTCTTCGTGCGCGTAGGAAAATTTTTGTTTCCCATGCGACGTTCCCCAACAGAATGGTGTCATCAAAGGATACGTTCGCAACAGGGCACGTCTAGATGGAAACATAGCCCACAGTTTTCTGACCGAAGAGTGCATCTCCTTCTGCACGAATTATCTAGGAATCAAGAACCCCGTTGGTCTGCCCGTCAACAGGCACCTCGGCAGGCTCGCTGGATGGGTTCACCACGAAGGTCGCCGCGAAATGCATGTCGACTTCAAGGGTCGACTCACCGACTTTGAAAGAGAACACCTAGTCGCACTACAACACATAGACATGGTCGATCCTCGGGTGGTAGAGAACAAAACCTTTATTGAGAAGACGTACAATGACCGAGGCCAACAGAGGACGGACAGAGATATAATCAAAGAGCACAACTCATATTTCACGCGTTGGTTCAAGGACAAGCTTCTGTCGTACCCTTTACACGAGGATTCTTCCACGGAATAAAAACTCATATTCGCCTTGTCACAGGGCGCCAAGCACAACCTGATGACGTATGAGGCGTATGATATCAACGGGTACACATTCTACACCGAGGAAAAGGACATGAAGAGCGATTATCAGAACTCCGGGGTAACGATGGAATCCTTCACCGCTAACAACAAGGACAAATACTACGGAAGGATTGAGGAGATCTAGGAGCTGAGCTACGCTGGAGAGAAGGTTCCGTTGTTCCGTGTCATATGGGCCAAGAGCGTCCTAAAAGAAGACTGGTATTTCACCACCATGGTTATACACGAAGACAAATCGAAGACCGCGGGCACAAATGTCACCGCGAAAAATGAGCCATGGGTACTGTCTTGCCAAGTGGACCAATGCTTCTTCATTACTGACCCGTCAAAGCCCGGTCGTGTTGTTGTGAGGAGAGGCAAAAGGAACATCATCGGAATGGATGGAGTCGCCAATGAGCAAGACTTCGACAAGTACGGCGACCGGAAGATGGAAGATGACGACGACGATGAAGTAGCACACAGCACAAGAAGAAGCAGGACCACCCTACCTAAAGCACGTCCGTTCAAGAGAAGAATTCAAGGGGTTCCGGGGCTAAATTATTCAACCGCGAGAAAGAAGGGCAAGAAGATAATTGTGAAAATATAGCTAATTAAGATCAAATCACGACGTGTAGGTCGCGAGTGTGTGTGAGTGGCAAGCTCAATCTTTCATGACTGTTATTTCACGTCAGTCGATTTCAACCATGTCATATAATTCTAAATCTTTGCACAATATGATATCACCTCATAACATGAATTTTTGTAAGTGTCTCTCTCCATGAGCTTTATGGATGGGTTAGGTGTAAAACATGCTGTTGAGGCATAGTTTATGCCTAAATAATTTTGGTGATTGATGACAGTACCGTACAGGACTAATCGTGTGTGTCAAGGTTTCAGGTAACACTCGTCAACGGCACAAGACAACTCGTCTCCTCTATTATGGAACGGAAACACGGCGCTCTCTACGATTCTCTTTATTTGAGTCATAGGAAAGCCGTACTATTAAGAGGGGATCCGTAGTGGAAAGGTTTGGGTGGAATCTATCTTTACACACGCACACGTCACAATTCTCCCCTTCCTTGTTTGGAGCGGCTCTCGCCTAATTCGTCTTGAGCATCTCTGCAAAATGGTCCCCAGCGGTAGTACCGCTGTCTCGCGGTAGTACCGCCGCTTGACAGCGGTAGTACCGCTAGCCAGCGGTAGTACCGCCCCCTGGTCAGCGGTAGTACCTCTCCAGGTGCCCTGTTCCACCTACCTAGCGGTAGTTCATGGACGAACCCTTTTGCGAAGACTTTCCCGGCGGTAGTAGTGCTTATGCACTACCAAGGGGCCAGCGGTAGTACCGCTGGAAGCCCCAGCGGTAGTACCGCTGCATCCAGCGGTAGTACCGCTGGATCTCGGGCAGAGAGTGGGAAAACGGTTTGAATTTTCCCCCCACTATATAAAGGGTTCTTCTAGCTGAGGAACCCTATCTCTTACCTCTCTAAGCTCCATTGTTGCTCCACAAGCTTAAAAGTGCCCGATCTCTCTCCCTAGCCAATCAAACTTGTTGATTATTTAGGGATTGGTTGAGAAGGCCTAGATCCACACTTTCACTAAGAGAAAAGTTGATTCCCCCACCTATCCCTTGAGGATCTTGTTACTCTTGGGTGTTTGAGCATCCTAGACGGTTGAGGTCACCTCGAAGCCATATTCCATTGTGGTGAAGCTTCGTGGTCTTGTTGGGAGCCTCCAAGCTTTGTGTGGAGTTGCCCCAACCTTGTTTGTAAAGGTTCGGTCGCCGCCTTCAAGGGCACCTATAGTGGAATCACGGTACCTTGCATCGTGCGAGGGCGTGAGGAGAATACGGTGGCCTTAGTGGCTTTTTGGGGAGCATTGTGCCTCCACACCGCTCCAACGGAGACGTACTTCCTGTCAAAGGGAAGGAACTTCGGTAACACATCCTCGTCTCCATCGGTTCCACTTGTGGTTATCTCTAACCTTTACTTTGTATTTGCTTTTACTTGTGACTATATCTCACTTGTCTTAATAGGTCTTGTTGGTACCTTCTATAGGGGTCACCTCTTTGTCATATTATTTGTGAACCCGTATAGTGTTTACCTTAACTTGTTAAGATTAATTAAAAAGTGGTCGTTGACTATTCACCCCCCCCTCTAGCCAACCATATCGATCCTTTCAATTGGTATCAGAGCCAGTATCTTTATTAAGGGTTTAACCACCCGAAGAGTATGGAAGGCGGAGAGGAAGTTAACCGTGGGCAACCCGAGGACATGGACTTGACTTCGGTCACAAGGGACGACTTGAATACGGCTATGGCCGCCCTCAAGACGTCCTTGACGAGCGAAGTCAAAACCATGCTTAAAGAATTAATTGATGGTCTTAAAAGTTCACCCGAACCGGCTTTAGTGGTTAAACCCACCATTTCCGATTCGGAAGCCAACTCCTCTAAGGAAGCGGCTAAAGGTATGCAACCTGCTTCACCTCACGAAAAGGATGGAACGGGAACACATGCTTCGGTTCCACCTCCCATGACATATGTAGGACCCGTTCTCGCAACTCATCTTAATCCTGTTGGTCCTCCTCCTAAACTTGTAAAAGGTGACTTTGCTAACTGGGTATTTTCTATTAAGTCTCATTTGAATCACAGCTCAACAAACTTGTGGAGAATTATCTAGCAAGGATATTACCCCATGACCCAAGCAACCTCAGTCCAAGAGAAGATGCAGACAATCAATATAATCACTCTGCGCTGTTTATTCTCCAGTCTGCTGTGCCACCTGAAGATCTTCCCCACTTACGTCCCTTCACATTAGCCAAGGAATGTTGGGAGCATATTATGGTGTTGTACAAGGGAATCTCAAGTATTCAACGATCCAACTATGAAGTGATACTTGATCAGGCCGATGAGTTTGTGATGAAGGAAGAAGAGGACCCTCGTGATCTCTATCGGAGGGTGACGGCTATTGCTGTGGCACTAAAGGACCATGGGAGTAAGGATGTGGATGACACTTGGGTCAAGCACAAGTTTCTCAAAGCCATCATGCCTTTCAATAAAGCCATGTCATGTGTCATTCGTCAGCGGCCAGACTTCCACTCCTTGTCTTCCAGTGAAGTGTTGGATGAGTTCATTGCAATGTCAATCATGAACGAAACAGCCGACAATGCACTTGCTCGTGTCCGATCAAAAACCACTTCACCCAAACTTGCGTTGAAAGCAAGAGCAATGCTTGAAGAAGAAGAAGAAGATGAGGAGGAGGAGAGCTGCCCGGAAGACACAAAGTATGCCTATCATGAGCACATGGCTCTTGCATCAAGGCAATTCTGGGGAAATAAAAGGAACTCAAGACCAACATTCAACAAGAACAACTGAAGTGGATTCAAACCCAAACAACGAGTAAGGACATGTTATAACTGTGGCAACGTGAGTCACTTCGTGGAAGAATGCCCCTATGAGAAGAGAGAAGACAACGGAGGCAAGCTCATTCGCAAAGACAAAACCAAATCATTTCCAATCAAGAACAACTTTGTGAAGAAACCTCACCCAAAAGGAATGGTGGCCCTGGAGGAGTATCCTTCTGATGATGATGATGATGATGATACAGTGGCAACGACAACTGTTGCTATAGCCACTACCCCTTCCCAGAAGGTGTCTCTCTTCAACGCCCCCAACGAGAACCACATCAACAAGTGCCTCATGGCAAAAGGTACCAATCAGGTAACTCCTATCATTAAGACCAACATTGCTTCTGCTCCTTCATTGTTAAATTGTGTAGAAGATAGTGATGTTGGAGAACATAATGAGCATGATCTTGATAAGTTTCTATGCACTATTAAGGGAGAAACCAAGAAGCATTTTGTTGCCCTCTTGGAACAACTGGGTGAGGCCACTGACCTCATTGAGTCTCATGAGGAGACCATCTCCGAGCTTCATGGACATAGCCGTGACTATGCCGATGAAATTGCCGAATTATCTAGTACTCTAGAAGAAGAGCGCACTCTTCGTTTGGCTCTTGAGGAGTCATATAACGATGACTGCACTAAAATGCAAAAGAAACTAGATCATGATGTTGTTCTCACTCGCATGCTTAAATCTGAAAAGTATGCTCTTGAGGTTGGCCGTGACAGACTCAAAGAAGAGTTTGATATACTTGATAAGGCCCACAAAGCCTTGAAAGGTGCTCATTTCGCTCTGAAAGAGTCTCATGATCAACTCCAAGCAAAGCTTACCAAGGAGATCTCTACTTGTCCTCCCTTTGTGTTAATTGATAATACTTGTGCAACTAACCCCTGTTGTGAGCATGTTCATCTTGTGGAGGAAAATGCCAAGTTAAAGGAGAAACTTGAGAAGGGCCTTGTGTCATGCAGACAAGGTGAGAAGAGTCTGAACGATCTCTTGAGCACTCAAAAGGGTGTTGTAGGAAAGGAAGGACTTGCACTTACCTCCAAGTCAAAAGGTAAAAGGAAGAACAAGAACAAACGATCTCTCACCCTCATGGTAATCTTTGTCAAGGAGGGTGAGGGGACTCAGAAGGTGAACATGAACAAGGTGGACTATGGGAACCCCAAGAAGGGCAAAACCGCTCCTACTAACACAGCCGGCAAACTCAATTCCTCTTATGTGTTACGTTGTGCTAGTGATGGGCATGTTTATGCCAGATTTATTGGTTCCTACGATGAAGATATTGAATGGGCTATCTGGGTTCCTAAGACCCTTGTCTCTAACATGAAAGGACCCATTAAAAAATGGGTACCTAAAACCAAGCCTTGATCTATTGCAGGAGTTTGCTTCCGGTGGGGTGTCATGGTTGCTCGATAGTGGAGCAACAAATCATATGACCGGAAGCAAGGACTTAGTGGTGGATATGCATCCTTCTCCATCTATGCCCACCCATGTCCAATTCGCCGATGCATCCTCGTCAAAGGTATTGGGATTTGGCAAGGTGGTCGTCAATCAAGATTTGTCTATTGAGAAGGTCATGCTTGTTAAGTCTCTTGCCTACAATTTACTTTCCGTTCGTCAACTTGCAATCATGGGTTTTTCCACATTCTTTAATATTGACACTGTGGTCCTCCTAAGGAGCAAGACTCTTAAAGTAGCCTATGTTGGACATGTCGAAAATGGTCTCTATGTGGTAAACTTTTCAAAGCGACCCACTAAGACTGCGACATGTTTAATGGCTAAAGTTGACGTGGGCTGGCTTTGGCATCGCCGTTTAGCTCATGTCAATATGAGATCTTTGCAAGGTCTTCTGACAGGGGACCATGTTCGTGGACTAACAAATGTGAGCTTTGCTAAAGATCGTGTTTGCAGTGCTTGCATTGAAGGAAAGATTCATGAAACTGCTCATCGTCCAATAACTCTTATCTACACTCAGAGGCCATTGGAACTTCTTCACATGGATCTGTTTGGTCCTCCAACATTTGATAGTCTTGGAGGCAGAAAGTATTGCTTAGTCATTGTTGACGATTACTCAAGATATACCTGGGTATATTTCTTCAAAAGGAAGAGTGAAACTCAACAAACGGTCATCAACTTTGCTAATGAAGCGCAACATCAACATGAAGCAAAGATCTTGATGATTAGGAGTGACAATGGCACCGAGTTCAAGAACTACACCCTAGATGAGTTTCTAGGTGATGAGGGAATAAAGCACCAATATTCTGCACCATATACCCCTCAGGCAGAAAGGAAGAACCGGACCTTGATAGACGCAGCAAGAACAATGATGGCAGAATTCAAATCTCCATACAACTTCTGGGCAGAGGCCATCAACACAGCATGTCATGCGTCCAATCGGCTCTACATTCGCAAAGGCTTGAACAAGACTCCGTATGAGATTCTAACTGGAAACAAACCCAATCTCAAGTACTTCCGGGTATTCGGTTGTAAGTGTTTCATTCTTAAAAAGGGAGCTCGGTTAGCTAAATTTGATTCTAGAGCACATGAGGGTATCTTTGTTGGTGATGCTACAAACTCTCATGCTTACCGTGTCCTCAACAAGTCCACCGGACTAATTGAGCAGACGTGTAACGTGCAGTTTGACGAAAATAATGGGTCCCAAGTGGAGCAAAGTGGTCTTTGTGATATAGGTGATGAAATTCCTCCCGAAGCCATAAGAAGAATGGGGATTGGTCAAATACTCCCCATTGAGGAACCCCTTGTGGCCGAAGGAGAAGGACAATGCTCTACTCAAGTGGAGCCATCACCCCCACAAGCCCCACACGCTTCCGATGAACAAAGAGAAGACTCTCAACAAGTTGATCAAGCTCTCGGTCAAGATCAATTGCCTAACAATGGTGATATGCCCACTCAAGCACTACCCCAAGACCTTGAACCAGCACGAGATCAAGATCAAGAGCAACCACTAATACAAGACCAAACCAGTGAACTTGCTCAAGTCGAAGGACAAGATGATCAGGAGACTGTCTCACAATTCCCGTCTGGAGCTCCAACAACTGGCTCAAGACGCAAGGGCAAACAAGCGAAACAAGGCGACGCACCTCTGTTATCTAATGAAGAACTCTTGGAGCGTCGAGCAGCCAAGAATGCGAACAAGCTGAGAGTCAAATCACACCTTATGAAGAATGTTCTTGGCAGTTTAAAAAGGGGAGTATCTACTCGTCAACAGCTTTGGAATTATTGTGAGCATCACGCGTTTGTCTCGTATTGTGAACCTCAACAGGTAAAGGAAGCGCTCGATGATGAGGATTGGCTTATGGAGATGCACGAAGAACTTAACAACTTCGAGCGCAACCAAGTATGGGATTTAGTGCCTCGACCAACGAAGGAACATAATGTCATTGGGACCAAATGGATATTTAAGAACAAGCAAGATGCGAATGGAATTGTGATTCGAAACAAGGCAAGATTGGTGGCTCAAGGCTACTCCCAAGTCGAGGGTATCGACTACGGTGAAACCTTTGCTCCTGTTGCTCGTCTAGAATCTATCCGCATGTTACTTGCATTTGCTTCTCATCATAACTTCAAATTACAGCAAATGGATGTGAAAAGTGCATTTCTTAATGGTCCTTTGAATGAGTTAGTATATGTCAAACAACCCCCGGGATTCGAACATCCCAAGCTCCCCAATCATGTGTACAAACTCAATAAGGCACTCTATGGCCTTAAACAAGCCCCACGCACGTGGTATGAGTACCTTACTGAGTTGTTACAAGATCGTGGGTTTGAAACTGGGAAGATTGATCCTACTCTTTTTACTAAGAGGGTTAAAGGGGATTTGTTCATATGCCAACTATATGTTGATGATATTATCTTTGGCTCTCCTAACATTTCATTCAATGAAGAATTTGCTGCACTAATGACTGAGAAGTTTGAGATGTCCATGATGGGAGAGTTGAAGTTTTTCCTCGGGTTCGAGATTAACCAAGGTCTAGAAGGGACATTCATCAAACAAGCCAAATAAACTCAAGACATGCTCAAGCGGTTCGAGCTCGAAGATGTCAAACCAGTCAAGTTTCCCATGCTAACCAGATGCAAGCTAGACAGTGATCCCAATGGTAAAGCTGTGGATCAAAAGGTATACCGCTCCATGACTGGATCCCTCCTTTACCTCTGTGCATCTAGACCGGATATTATGTTGAGTGTAGGGATATGTGCACGGTTTCAATCCGCACCAAAAGAAAGTCATTACATGGCTGTCAAACGAATCTTTCGATATTTGGCTCATACCCCAAACTTTGGCCTCTGGTATCCCAAAGGAGCAAACTTCAATCTAGTTGGCTATTCTGACTCAGATTGGGCTGGAGATTGTGTGGAGAGGAAGTCAACATCTGGAGGATGCCAATTCCTTGGTCGCTCTTTGGTAAGTTGGTCTTCAAAGAAGCAGAACTGCGTCTCCTTATCATCCACCGAGGCTGAGTTTGTGGCGGCTGCAAGTTGTTGTGCTCAATTGCTATGGATGAGGCAAACTTTAAAGGATTATGGTGTCACTTGTGACAAAGTGCCTCTTCTATGTGACAATCAAAGCGCCATCAAGATTTCCCTCAACCCAGTGCAACATAGCAAAACCAAACATATTGATATTCGTCATCACTTCATCCGTGAACATATCAAGCTAGCTGATATTGAGGTTCACTTCATCCACACTGAAGAGCAACTTGCAGATATTTTCACCAAGCCACTAGATGAAGCAAGGTTCCGGGAGTTAAGGCATGAGCTAAATATCATTGATTCAAGTAATGTGGATTGAAACTAGGCATATTGCACCTCACTTCACATTTCATCTTGGTCTAGATGTAGGCATGGACATAGGGGGAGTGTTGTTCTCTCAATGAACTCTCCCTCCCCCCATTATGCGTAAATCAATCTAGTCTTTCACTTTAGCCATTGTCAAATGGTACTTGTGCTTCAAATACGAGCATTGGTCATGAACCCAAGGATAATTCTTCGCGGTGTCATACCATTGTCTCAAACATAGGTGGCCACGGCCACCGCCCCTCCATCCTCGCTTGTGTATGAAGGAGAGGATATACAATGACAAGTCAGCATATTTTCTTGGAATTCATCCCTTTTTACTCACTTGTCATGTGCCCAAGTTTCCCATTTTCCTAGTCGTGTTGAAACATGTACAGCGGTACTACCGCCAGGGTAGCGGTACTACCGCCAGGACCCCAGCGGTACTACCGCCAGGGGGAGCGGTACTACCGCCAGGACCGCAGCGGTACTACCGCCAGGGGTAACGGTACTACCGCCAGGACCCCAGCGGTACTACCGCCAGGGGTAGCGGTACTACCGCTAGTATTCAAAATCTACCACGGCCGGCTAGAAAATTTCTAGGGTTTCAAGGGGGAGCGGTACTACCGCCAGGGGGAGCGGTACTACCGCCAGGACCCCAGCGGTACTACCGCTGCACCCCAGCGGTACTACCTCCAGCCCAGCGGTACTACCGCTGCACCCCAGCGGTACTACCGCTGTCCGTACCACTTGGGCTATATAAAGGGAGGGGGAGCCCGATTTTCCCATCTATTTCTTCTTCCTCGCGGCTCCTCCTTCCCCTAGACCGAAAACCCCCCGATTGGATCTCACTTCGTGGAGCTCCTTGTCCCTGTTGGTTTGGAAGGGCTGCTTCACTTCTTCTTTCTCCTCCAAAGCCATGAATCCCGGTAACAAAAGCTCCTCCCTTCTTCTATTTGGTTGTTCTTCGTTTTCTAGGGTTAGGAGCATTGGGGATTGGATTCATCTTGTTGATCCTATGGTTAGTTATTGGATGGCATGAAGGAAATATTTGAGGGGAGTATAGGTCCAATGGTTTGGTGTTATGATTGCTGCCATGGTTTAGGATTTCATCGTCTTAGATCGAATACTTGAACTTTTGGACTAGATCTAAAACGTGCTCTCTCTTTCCTAGGCATGTTTGTACCTCGTGTTACTATGTGTTTCTCATGACAGTAGGGCTGGGGTGTACGTATTAGTGTTCATATTCAGTCCATGCCATCGAAAACGAGTTCTATATGTGTAGATCTCAAAGTCAAACCCCCAGCGGTACTACCGCCAGGGTGTAGCGGTACTACCGCTAGGACCCCAGCGGTACTACCGCCAGGGGCAGCGGTACTACCGCTATGACCCCCAGCGGTACTACCGCCAGGACTAGCGGTACTACCGCCAGGGGTGGCGGTACTACCGCCAGATCATTCACGGTGTATTTTCTGCTTGTTTTTGCTTAGCAATCCGTGTTTACTTGTTTCGCGTTTTCAAGATTCATTGCCTTGACTCTTCTTGTCGCCTCTTTCTTGCTCTGTGGTCTGTGTCATAGGTGGCTCTGCTCGCCGTTCGAACCCCCCACGAGAAACGCAATCCAAACAGTTTCGCAACCCAGAGGCGCCCGAGGGGTCTGCCACGTCTGGCCTGCCTCCCAAGAAGAAGTCCTTCAAGAAGGTTGCTCATAAGAGGGTGAATGTCCGTACAATGTCACCCAAGTACTTTCTGCAATTTCGCACCAAGAACCACTATCTCCAGGAGAGGGATGAGATTGATGGTGTTGACCATGTCTGGGTAAAGGACCATTGCAGGATCTATCGAGATGTTATTGCCAACTTCAAGAAGAACTTTGTCTCTGTCCAGTGGATTGATCTGGCACATCTTCAGTGAAACATGGTACTTTGGTGATGCCCTCGCTTTGATTGACAAGCTGGGCATCAAAAACATCATCTCCTTCAAGACGGATTTTGATCCCACGGCAGTTGCTCAGTTTTATGTCACAGTCCATTTCTCCCATGATGAACAGCGCTCCATGATATGGATGACTGGGTCAAAGAAGATGACCGGTTCTTGGGCAGAGTTCATGCAGTTCCTTCACATTGACTTTCAGGGAGCTGACACTCCTTTAGGGCTGCGTCCTCACGCTCCAGCCCCCACTGATAGGGCGCTCGCAAAGGACAGACTGCAGTCATTGTATCTGAGGAAGGGGGTGCTTCCCAAGCACCTGGACATCATGCATCGCATCTTTCGCAACACCCTCTTCCCTCGGAGTGGTAACTTCGATGAGGTCCATGGCCACTTGGCTGAGATGCTGTTACTGTGTCAGGAAGCTATGTCTCAGGAGTCTGCTCCACTGGATATTGCAGATGTGATGTTCACAGAGCTCTGAAACTGCATCATCAACCGTGAGGTTCCTTCTACGGGCCTTACCTGTTCGCACAGTCTGATTACATCAGCCATAAGTGGCAACACGCGTTTCCGGATGAGGTGCTCTACGCACAGTCTGATTACATTGTGCATGACCCAATCAAGCTGCTCGTCAAGGACAAGTGGGCCAACCCATCTTCATCTTCTCAGCACATGGACACTGATACAGAGACCGCTGCTGGCAGAGGACCTGCCTCTCAGCCCTGCTCGTCTGCCATGCCATCTTGGGCTATCAAACTGCAGGACAAGATGAAGACACTTTTCTGTATGCAGGCCAAGGGACAGTACCAGACACATGTGGCTCAGAAGCAGAGCCGCCAGAGGCATAAGCGTGTTCTCAGGACCTTGGATGTGGACATCTCCAGCGGCTCCGAGGACGACATCACTCCGGAGGCCACTTGGATGCAGGCTCAGGGGTACCAGTGGTCTGGCGATGAGGCAGCTGAGGAGGAGCAGACTGACCAGGAGGGGACAGACGAGTCTGGTGATCCTGAAGACGAGGAGTAGTTACTTGTGGCATTAGGCGTGCCCCTTTTTGGTGTCTTGTGCCAAAGGGGGAGAGAGTCTAGGATTTGCTTTCACTTCGAAATTTGCATTGCTTTGCTTTATCTCGTATGGTTTGCTTTGAACTTGGTTTGATTCGTTTGCTATCTTGTGTGAGACATGATCTTTCTTATGTGAGATCAGATTTATTTCCATCATATGCTGTGATTCATATGTCATATATCTCTATCTTTTTATTCTCATATTATTATCTGTGCAAATCCGGTATTGTCATCAATCCACCAAAAAGGGGGAGATTGTTGAGGCATAGTTTATGCCTAAGTAATTTTGGTGATTGATAACTCTACCGTACAGGACTAATCGTGTGTGTCAAGGTTTCAGGTAACACTCGTCAACGGCACAAGACAACTCGTCTCCTCTATTATGGAACGGAAACACGACGCTCTCTACGATTCTCTTTATTTGAGTCATAGGAAAGCCGTACTATTAAGAGGGGATCCGTAGTGGAAAGGTTTGGGTGGAATCTATCTTTACACACGCACACGTCACAATTCTCCCCTTCCTTGTTTGGAGCGGCCCTCGCCTAATTCGTCTTGAGCATCTCTGCAAAATGGTCCCCAGCGGTAGTACCGCCGCTTGACAGCAGTAGTACCGCTAGCCAGCGGTAGTACCGCCCCCTGGTCAGCGGTAGTACCGCTCCAGGTGCCCTGTTCCACCTACCTAGCGGTAGTTCGTGGATGGACCCTTTTGCGAATACTTTCCCGGCGGTAGTAGTGCTTATGCACTACCAAGGGGCCAGCGGTAGTACCGCTGGTGCCAGCGGTAGTACCGCTGGAAGGCCCAGCGGTAGTACCGCCACGCAGCGGTAGTACCGCTCTTTCCCAGCGGTAGTACCGCTGGATCTCGGGCAGAGAGTGGGAAAACTGTCTGAATTTTCCCCCCACTATATAAAGGGTTCTTCTAGCTGAGGAACCCTATCTCTTACCTCTCTAAGCTCCATTGTTGCTCCACAAGCTTAAAAGTGCCCGATCTCTCTCCCTAGCCAATCAAACTTGTTGATTCTTTAGGGATTGGTTGAGAAGGCCTAGATCCACACTTTCACCAAGAGAAAAGTTGATTCCCCCACCTATCCCTTGCGGATCTTGTTACTCTTGGGTGTTTGAGCATCCTAGACGGTTGAGGTCACCTCGAAGCCATATTCCATTGTGGTGAAGCTTCGTGGTCTTGTTGGGAGCCTCCAAGCTTTGTGTGGAGTTGCCCCAACCTTGTTTGTAAAGGTTCGGTCGCCGCCTTCAAGGGCACCTATAGTGGAATCACGGTACCTTGCATCGTGCGAGGGCGTGAGGAGAATACGGTGGCCTTAGTGGCTTTTTGGGGAGCATTGTGCCTCCACACCGCTCCAACGGAGACGTACTTCCTGTCAAAGGGAAGGAACTTCGGTAACACATCCTCGTCTCCATCGGTTCCACTTGTGGTTATCTCTAACCTTTACTTTGTATTTGCTTTTACTTGTGACTATATCTCACTTGTCTTAATAGGTCTTGTTGGTAGCTTCTATAGGGGTTACCTCTTTGTCATATTATTTGTGAACCCGTATAGTGTTTACCTTAACTTGTTAAGATTAATTAAAAAGTGGTCGTTGACTATTCACCCCCCCTCTAGCCAACCATATCGATCCTTTCACATGCTTTCCTCGGTCTACTCGTAAAACACATTAGCCCGTTTGGCTAAACAAGTGGAAATGAGGGATTGGCTCTTTTCATTGTTCTTATTAAGAAAATAGATGAAGTAAAGACAAAGTATACAAGATAGGCGGCGAAACTATTACATGCATGCAACTAAAAATAAAAAAAAGTTAGTAATGGCGCACCAGGGGAAGGTGCGCCATTGCTATCACCTTACTTATGGCGCACCACTAGAAGGTGGGCCATTGCTATCACCTTACTTATGGCGCACCGCTAGAAGGTGCACCATTGCTATCCCTCCCCATTTATAGCGCATCACTAAAAGGTGCGCCACTCATATGCCACTGATGGCGCACCCCTAAATGGTGCACCATTGCTAACCCTCCCCGTACTATCCCCTTCTTCCCTCCCCTCACTCGCCTCTCCCCCTCATCTCCACTCCAACCGCACCCCTCCCTCCCTCCCATCTCCCCTTGTCAGCCACGGCCGCCTCCCCCTCGTCACTGCCCCAGGCCTCGGCCACCGCCACGGCCCCCTCGTCAGCCACCGCCGCCACCCTCCAAGCCTCTACTCCACCACCAGTCTCCTGCCAATCCCCGACTCCCTGCCGACCCGCGCGCGCTCCCCGGCCATCCGCTGCGCCGCCCGCATCTTAGCACTCCCACCGTCACCCCTCCGCTACCTCCGGAGCCCCGTTGCGCTTGGTCGTTGTGCCGACCTGCCGCTGCTGACTCCCGCGCCCGTGGCCGACTGCTCGATCTCCTCGACCTGCATCTGCTAATCTCCCGGTAAGAAACTAGATCAATGTCATATGTCCTAATGGATAGAAGATGTTCAATAGTGGAAACTGAGATTGGAAAAATACATGATACTGTTGCTCTGTATACCTTTTAACTCAATTCAACAGTGTTAGGGGAAAATTTACCAATTACCAGCAGTTGCAAGTTAATACAGCATATTGGGTTAATTATGATGCATGGATGGTAGGATTGCTGGGATTGATATATATAATGATGGCGAGAAATCTGTTTTGCTCTACGCTTGAATGTTGTCAAGTCGGCAATGGCGAGAAAGTAGCATAATCATTGCAGTCCCTATTGTATAATTTAATGCTTTATATCTAGGAACCGGAACTTATTTGCGTTTAAACATAGAGTTGATTTGGAAAATATTAATCTTAGAGAAAGATTATATTTACATTTAGCCATACGATGTTTATGGTTGCTAACTGATTTAGATCTTGCTCATCTTTATTGGGGAGAAGACTATTCTTGGTCCCCAGAACTATTTCACAGGCTAATTTGTACAGGCAGAGAATGCCTTTAGTTTTACTCATTCCCTTCTTTCTAGTTCGTAGAAAAATGCCTCGTTCTAATATGCAAATTCTGTTCATCAGGCTCTTTTTGCAAACAGAATTTGTACATGTGAGCATCCCTTAGTGTTGGTTGCTCCAAATTCTGCCAATAGTGAGTATCCCACCCTCTTCTGATGTCCACTCAGTTTTTCATATAGCATACAACAAGTTACCGCAAGGACAATGAAGCATACAACAAGTTATATAATACAACAAGTTTTCAAAAATGAGCAAATTAGTCGTGACCCCCTAAAAGGTAGCATACAGCAAGTTACATAATACGCTGTTGTCCCTATATTTTCCATATACCAGTTTTCCCTTTGCTTAGTAGTTCTTATTGCATGGATGGTAGGATTGCTGGGTTGGTGACTCAGTTTTCAACTTTGAAGTACACATTGATTCCAGTATCATCTAGCCTGTGCATCTTGTTCCTTGAACTCTCTCCCCCTTTCTCCATCTGAGCTTGGGAAGGAAGAGGAAAAAAGATAGGGGGTCAGATCCAATTGGGTGAAGGACCTGAAGGTGCCCAAATATTAGTGGTTGGTGTTTTCTTTAAAATCTAATGTAATTGGGAAATATTTCTTAGTACTATGTAAAGAAGTTGAAAAATTATATATATCAAGTGACACTAACACGTGGCCCTGCATGTCATCCTTACACTGGATGGTATTTTTCCAATTTATGCTTATTTTTTGTTGGTACTGTGCTAATTTCCTCATTATTAGTTCATCTTCAATCGAGTATCCATAGTGCAAAACCTTTGTTGTGATGTCACGGGAGTTTACTAAACATAATATTTGATCCATTTATTTAGGTACACTGAGATGAAAGTTCTTGTAGCTGAGAACGATACTTTCTCTCTGCATGCTCACAATGATGTCATGGGAGTTTACTAAACTTAATATTTCATCCACTTATTTTGGTGGGTATCACCTTTTGAACTTACTGCTTGTGTTCTGAAGGTTACCCCGTTCTCCTAAAATGTTGATTAATTTCCGTTTCGGTTGAGAATGGGGCACTCCTAGGTCAAGAAAATTGGCAAAGGTCATGCCTAATTTTCTTGACCTAGAAGGTGCCCGATTCTCAACCGAAACAAAAATTAATCAACATTTAGAGACAATGTTATTTCTACAAAGCAAATATTTCTAAGCGTCCATTTTTCAAAAAGAAGGGAATTCAACGTCCATTTGCCTTTCCTGCTAATTGATAATTGTAGACACAAGACCATCCACCCTTCTGTTCTCCAAGCCAAGTATGAGTGCGCAAACCCGCACATCTGTTTGTCCCCATGTCTCCTAAGCCCAAATAATGGATAAGGCAGCAAGATAGGAAATGATAACACCACTCTCATCATTCTGACCTAAGCTCTGCTCCCAAATCTTCATCTTCATCATATCAACTTGCATGTTTTATTCTCAGTTTTCCTCTGAATCTGAGAAGAATAAATACTGCCCTGATCTCATCCAATAACTCTAGTAGCCTTTTTTCCTATTTAGAGCGAACATGTCCAACAACAATGAGGCCGGCGGTTCGGGCAAGCCATTCTGGGAGCTGGCACAGGAGCTGGAGGAAGAACCTCACCGCTATGAGGACGCCGTGGAAGACACCGATCACGACTACACAACCCCTAGTGGCGTCGGGGATGACACCACTGATGGTGCCACCGGGGATGCCACCACTAATGATGGCAGTGAACGCACAGATGGCAGCCAACCGAAGAAGCAACGGAAGGACCGGCGCCCGAACGTGCTCGGCACCGTCAGGGAGGAATTTACTGAAGTGTCCTCCAGTGGGCATCCAACGGCGCCCAAAGAATTAGTCCTTGGGTACGCGGGACCACTCAGGTGCATTCTCCGGAGCACTGTCTCGGTCAACACCGAGAATCTAAGGCATCAAGGCCGAGCGAATTTGAGCAACCTCCTTGTCAGGAAGCTGCACGAACGTTACAAGTTCCCCGGTGACATCGCAACCACACGCCTCTCAAGGAATAAAGTGAATAGTGCCGCCCTCACGAAGATGACCACGACCCTGGCTACTTGCAGAGCCTCACTGAAGAGAAGGATTCTAAGAGGTGATAGTTATGAGAAGATCAAGGAGACAAATCCTTCGATCAGCGAAGCTGACTACCAGGAGTTCAAGATCAAATGCGAGAGCAACGCATCCGCGAAATCAAGTCAGTGGGGGAAAGATATGCGAGACATGAACTTAGGGGTCCACAAACTCGGTCCCGGCGGTTACAGAGTGGCGGAACCGAAATGGGACAAGGAGGACGCGGAGCATGCCGAGCAAGGCCTACTGCCCCTCTTCGATAAATACCATGAAAAGCAGACCAGGAACTATGTCAGGTGTAATGCCCCAATGGTAGAACCTACCCTTTTTGGACCTACTTCACGTCGGACCACCTTGATAGAGATTATGATGTTTAAGTTGATAACATGATTTCATGTGTGTTCCTTCTATTTCCTTCTCATGCATGCATGCATAGCATATCATTGCATGCCCTTACCTGAGTTGTTGCACTATGGTTTCTTGTGGTGTTAGTAATAAATGTAGGTGGTGAACTTGTGGTTAGCTACCTTGTGATTGCATGTGTTGATGCCATGTGATGATGGTGTGTGGAGTGTAGGAGTGGTTGCTTGGGATTTTCAAAGCTCATTGCAAATTTCAAACCCTTTCCCTTTCCTATTATCTTTTGTTCAAAATTCCATCTTCACAAGAGCTGTTTTAAAATGTCTTGTATTTAGAGGTTACTGTGGGGATGAAGATGTGATGATGTGGGGTATTATTTTGGTCTCGAGGGTGTATATAAATCACAAAATAGAATAATTAATTGCTGTTTGGTATTTATTTAAATGCCCCATAAAATTCCTTTAGCATTTTATTTTAAAAGCTTAGGAATTTTTATGCCTATGGTCATTTTTGTTTTGATTTTTACTATCAGCAGTAGTCCTAAGGGTTTCTTTTCTTTCTCTATTTTTTTACCTAATTAGGAATAATTCGAAGGCTGTTTTCTTTTTTCCTTCTCTGGTGGGCTCCCTCCCACCCAGAGAGGCCCAGTTCCTCTCCTAGGCCCATACCCTTTCGAGCAGTGTAGCAACCCACGCGAGACCCCTCTTCTTGCTCCCGACGTCATGCACGTACGACCCGCTGGCAGCCTCCCGATCAGCGAGCTCTTGATCCAGCGGTTCTAGCTCGTCCCCCGAGGCTCATAAAACGCTCCTCTCCCTCCCCCAGGCAGGTAGGGTTCCTCCTCTCCCTCCTCTTCTTCCTCCCGCGCCGCCAGAGACCTCGTGGTCGTTCCCAAAGCCATGACCAGCTCCGGGTCGAGCTCGTCGCCGGCGTAGCGGCCACCCCGTCACCTCCCCGCAGCTGCGCAAGCAAGAGGACCCAAGAGGGGTCCCCTTTTGGCGTGGAGCCGGAGCCGGAGCTCCTTCCTCGACGTCCCCGACCTGCACCTCCTTCCTCTGGTTTGGGCGGCGTCTTCCTGCAGTGACCAGCACCGCTCCTTTTTCTTCCAAGACGCGTCGCCCTCCTCCCTCGTCTCCCCTCGGTGAGCAGTCGTAGAACGTTTCCTTCCTCCCCTACGCGTGCATGGGCTCGAGTTCGTCGTGCGTTCGCTCGGGCTCAGTAGCAGGGAATGACGATGGCTAAGGCAGCAGCTCTGCTCGTCGTTGGTAGCGGCACTAGGGTAGCCCCGAGGCAGGGATGGATCCCCTGTGGATCCTACTTCCTCCTTCGCAGCGTAGTACATCGGAAGTCGCCGCCGTCCCCCTCCGTTTCGTTCGCTGGCGAGCTGTGTAGTAGCAGAGAGGGCTCGTGTTGTTGTGTGTGCGTGGGGTGCAGAGTTGTGGTGCATGTGGGGCTCGCCGGATTCGGCAGCAGGAGGGGTGCCCTCCTCATAGCCCTAGCGCACCCCCATCATAGCGCAGCAGCAACAACAGGGTAGTGCACCGGCGGCCTCTCTGTTGCTGGCGCACCCCGTGCAGAGGAGGCACGCAGCAGAAGCAGTATATTGTTTCCAATACTACTCTCCTCTGACAGTTGCCGTGTCGTAGCGTGTTGGTGTGTGTCTCCGCTTGTTTCCTTGAGGTGCAGGGTTCGATCCCTAGCTGATGCACTCCCCCTTTTTTTTTGCTGATATCTCGACAATGCCTAGTGCAGCAGAGCAGGGTTTCTTGCTGTGTAGCCCTGTTCTAGCAAAGCCTGATCCTTAGCAGAGTGGTAGTGATGTTGCTGTTTAATAGGGGAGATGCAGAGTTCGAATCCTCTTCCCCCCATTCTATTTTTTGTTGTTGTGTGTTTCTTCCATGTGATGTTCCTGGGCATGTATATGTACTGTGTGCACTAGGTAGATTGGAGGCATTAGTTTTTCCTACTATCAACAGCTTGTGGTTTCTGTTCCTTTTGCTCCAAGTCACATATCTTGAGGTTGAGCTTGTGGATTCATGGGCATGTGTAGGGATGTGTTGCATGCAAGTGTGTGTTTACTTGTGAGTTTACTTGTGTGCCTTGCTAGGCTAGAGCATGTGGGTGCTAGTCATCCTCATGATGGTGGCCTTGTGCAAGTTTGTGTGAGTGAAGGGGTGCCCTCCCTCACCACATATATCTTGTGTGTGTGAGCTTTTTCTAGTGTTTATTGCAATCATGACATGTGTAGGTATGTGCTTGATCTAGAGAAAGATGTGCTTGTGGATGACGTGGAGTATATGTGTGTGTGTGGAACTTCCCCACCTTTGCAAAACTATCCACCTTCACATGTCTATATGTCACAGGGCATGGTGTTTGTGTGTGGGGATAGTTTGGTAGATGTGCTTGTGATGTTGGTGTGCATGACACAAACATGGGGTTCAAAAGCCCATGTCACTTTGTCATTGTGCACAAGAACCAACCTTTGTAGTTGTTGTCTTAGAAGGATACTTTATGGAGTTGCATATTCAGTTTTGTTGCCGGTTTGAACTTTGATTCCATGGATTAGGTGGAGCCCAAGGGCATGAGCTTTTGTGTGATAGTAGTAGGGGTTTTTCTTTACACCATAGTGGTGTCAATTATCTCTTGGTGTTATGTGTGTGAAAACTATGCCTAGACAAAGTGGGCATGTGGCTGGAAAATTCCAGTTTAGTGAAATCTGAAATTTCACTAAGTCTGGGATTCTGGAAACATTTTCTTCCCCTATAGATGAGGATGTGCTGGTCATTCTGTTGAGAACTAGCCCTAGCTCAGTGCTAGGATTTTGAACCTGGTAGGTTTGTGAAGCTTCCTGTCAAATTTCAAGTCATCTGGTAGGTTTTGTTTTGGTTGCTGTCAAAAAGCTTCAGAACAGAGACAGAAACTCAGGTGCAGGAATTTTCACCAAGTCCCTGAGATCTGATGGTTTTGGGAAAGTTTGTGGCCTTGTATCTTCTAGAGTTTAATTCCTTGTGCTGTGATTCTTGCTGGTGCTTGTAGTGTTCTTGGTTGGCAACAGCCACATATATTATTTGTCATGTTTGAAGACCTGCAGCTATGTTGCATGCAGCTCCCAAATAGTTAAGATGCAGATTATGGCAGATTATGTAGTTTTGTTATTTTGATCAAAGTGTGTGCTTAATTGTTGTTGTGGTGTTCTTTCTTGCTCCAATCCATTCATGTTGGGTTGTTACATATCTTGGCAACCTGGGAATACCAGATTTGTGCCAATTGTGAGTGTGGTGTTGATACTTCCACGTAGAGCTTCATATCTTGTTTCGTTGATTCCCGTTGATCCGTAGCTCCGTTTGCAATGTTCTTTATATGGTTTCGCACCGTTTTCACGAGCCTCATCTGTTCATGTCATTCTCATGCATGTCAAAATAGCTTAGTGTACAGTTCTGTCCAGAAACTTGCAGTAGTTTATTTTGCTTATGCTAGTGATAGAAATAGTGGAGCATGCTCAAATTTCAGCTCATGCATCATGTGATTGTTGCATCTTGTGGTGCTGCTGTTCATTGGCTGCTATTCTTATGTTGGGTAGCACCGGGATCGGAGAACGAATACGTGGAGTCAGGAGAGTACGTGCAGGACGATCCAGAACCATTCCAAGCTGAGGATATCACACGCAAGATGATATGACCTTGATTCCATCTCTAGACTTGTTATGTTAGTTTCGTTTCCATGCCAAATTGCTCACTGCCTACCACTGAAATTAAATTGCCTCTTCATATGCCATGAGCCCAAACACCGTTCTCCTTCTAGCAAACTTGTGTGGCTAAGTAGGCTTGCTCAGCTACTAATGTTAGCATTGTTAGTTGCAGGTGTTTTGACTCATGTGATAACATGAGCTTGATATCATCATGTTAAATTCTGTTATTTATTTAATGCACCTATATACCTGGTAAATGACGGGAGGCCTAGCCTTTTGCCGGGTGCTTTGTTCCGTTATTGCCGCCTTAGTTACCGGTTACCGGTGTTTGATTCCTTAATGACCGCTCCCAACACGTTCGGGGTTGTTATGGGGACCCCCTTGATAAATCGCGTAGCGCTAAGGCTTGTCCGGCAGGACCCAACATTGGTATTATTTGTTAACCACCTAATAATCTGCATAGGGAATAGCTACCCCGAGGAATTTAATCAACAACTCGGGCCAGTGCTCCTCATGAGTGTTGGTCCAACCACCTAGCAGTCGGCAAAACTACCCCGGGGAAACTTGAGGTTTGGTCCTTGTCCACTTTGCATAGACGGTGTTGTCCTGAGACTGAGATACACGGCTCTTATCGGGTCGTCGACACACCGGGAGGTCCTGCTAGCCTTGTCTTACCTTACCGGTATATCTTGCGTATAGGAATCCCAGTGAAGCTTTGGTTTCCCCTAGAGTTGAGGTTTTCCTCTAAGGAATCCGACGAGATCACGAGATTCGTGATAGAGGATGCCTTTGCGGCCTGTGTTCGTTTGTGATGGACTAGTTGGAGCACCCCTGTAGGGTTTAATCTTTCGGAAAGCCGTGCCCGCGGTTATGTGGCAACTTGGAATATTTTGTTAACATCCGGTATTAGAGAACTTAAACATAAATAAGTAAAACTGCCAACTGTGTGCGTAACCGTGACTGTCCCTTCGAAGATCCCTCTTCGATCGGGAACACGGTGGGGTTATGAATGCCGTAGGTAGGTGTTCAGGATCACTTACTGATCAAGTAGCTCCGACCGTTAGCGTAGACCACCTTCCCTTCTACTTTGCGTAAGTTAGCCACTTAATCAAGCATAGGATGCTGCATCCTGATACACTGCTCCCCTACCTACCTAATAACATGACTAGTTCTGGCACCAAGGTCTTAGATTGCTAAGTCCCCGTGGCTCACGGATTCCTCCGAAACTCCCAGCAGGTATAGGTACCCCAGAGACAGATGATCCCGACGTCACTCATCTGGCGTGGCAGTACGACGAGGAGACAGACCGCCTCTACGTGAACTATCCAGAGGACTGAGGCGTGGTCGTGATCGTGGGCCTGCAGCATGGTAGCATAGCATTTTCCATGTTTTGTAGTCCGTACCGGAACTACCTTGTTTGTATCTGTGTTGTACTCTGAGTTATTAATAAGAAGATAGTTGAATCCCGAATTGTCTACTTGTATTATTATTTTGTGCTATGTTACTTGCTTGCGAAACGCTTAGATGCGCTTCTTTCCTATTCGGGGGCCTCGACCCCCAGATCGGAAAGGACCGCATCTTGGTCGTTACATCAGGGCCCGGTACATGCTAGACCCGGTAACAAAGGAGCTAACCCAGGATCCAAAGGTGTAGGAGCTTGAGCGTGTTCTGGTAAGGATTACACCCCCGCGTAATTAGCTCCATATGGTTGCATTCTAATTAATGAAGCCAAATTTCTAAATGGTTCACGTTCCTTCCGTAGGAAACTAAAAGCAGTAGCGCGGGGTCTCCGAGCTCCCCGTCTCCCCCTTGGGACATCACTTTAAATATGGCGTTGAGCATAATGAAATACAAGGATAAGCTCAATAAGCCGTCGTCAGCTGGTCGTGTGGCCGGCGAAGGCTTGTCCACGAAATGGTCGGAATACTATAAGGCTGGGCGAAAGGACAGAAAGACCATCTCGGAAAGCCAGGAGAGCGAGGTTAAAGAACTCAAGGCACAAGTGGCGCGGATTCCGGATATAGTCCAAGAGCAAGTGCGACACCAACTTGGAGCGACGATCACCACCATTATGCCTTCCTTGCTTGAGCGGCTGCGGGGGTGGATTGCGAGCGGCCAACAGGGGCCGCCCCGATTCCCAGCTTCACGGGCAACAACTCGCACAACATGCCGACATCGGTGTCCCTGGCGGAGGCGGCAATTGCAGGTGCCTCCGGCGTCGGCGCCGGTATTGGAGGTTAATGCACCCGTATGTGGGAAGAATACGCTGGCCGGCACCTCGCCATCAAGCGGCTCCTCCGTCACTTGCACGCCCGCCCTTGGCGGAGCCTCGACATTAGCCGAGCTCGACGCCATCACGGTAACTATAAGCCTCGGCCGATGACTTCATCTCCTTGCCTTTTTGACTGGGCATCCCTGACGCCCTACATGTTTTCACAGGGCGCCGCCAACGTTCCATGCACTCTCCTGCACTTCGTGGACGGCAAGTTGATCGATGTAGCCAAGGCCAAAACTGTTGAACCGGGCAACCGCGTGTTCCACGGAATCCGATGGCACCCACCGTGTATAGGGTTCAACTTGTTCGGGTGCTGCGGCACTGCGACGACTTGTTACCTCCATATCGACCCGCTGGGGCCGATGAAGATGATGTCATGACCCTGAGCGCCTTCTTAAACTGGTCCATGCTTTGGCCGAAGAGCCAGATTCGTTTGGGGGTGGGGGACACCACCCCACAGACAACACCGCCAGTCGTGCCGGCGCCAAGCCATGGCAAGAACGCCGCAACGCTACCGCCATCAGCTGATCCGGACATGCATATGGCACAGGATCCGGACGACGACGATGATACAATTTCCAACGTTGATCGGGCCTCCTTCTCAAGAACCCAACCCTGCAAAAGATGATGGCGATCTAGATGGTACCGCGGAGAAACCCAATTTCAATAGGCGCCGGCTGTTTAGTTCTCAGGAGACGCCTCCAGCTCCCGTCTTCACCGAGACTCAAATAGCCAAGGTAAGAAATATTATCAGCCCCAACACACTCAAGAAGGTGGTCTCTAAGGAGAACTCGATCCAATTACAGCAGAAGAAGCAGAAGGGACGGAAAAGAAAAATTAACAAGGGTGCGAGCCAGCCGGCACCGAGTACGATTCGTGCTCAGGACCGGCCACCAATATCTAAGGATATTGAGAGGAGGGTGCATGTGGCGGTTAGGCCGATGCTAGAATAATATTCTCAATGCTGCAACCAGTGCTATGCGGAGTCTGCATGACGTTGTTCTTTATATGGAGAAGCGGCGTGTCTACGAGAATGATGCGGCATACCCGGTTTTCGTGGCCAAGGTGCCAGAGGTCAAGGGCTTTGTCACTAGCAACATCGGGCGTATGATCGTCCTGCAGTTTGATGACATCTTCTCTATGCTTAACCTTTATCCGCTACACTACACCTTCATTCGGGGATCATTAGAGACAAGACCCCGGACATCGTGACAGTCGACCCCTGCCACATGCGTGCCAAGCTCTTGGACGACACTAGGGACCGGCAAGTCGCGAGTTCATACCTCGAAGGCGTCATTCTGGCGAACGCAGATAAGGATAACTTCCTCGTGCCTTACTTTTCCGAGTAAGTCATCCCCTCATCGCCCCGTAACATATGATTTCTTATTTCGATCATTCTTTTTTTTTTCTAACATTCCATGTTTTGTGCAGTGACACACATTGCACACTCATCCTCTTAAGCCCTAAATATTCCATGGCCACGTATTTCGACTCGGACCGTCAGTCGAAGAAAGACTACACAAATATCAAGAAAGTTCTTGATGATGTCCTCCCCGGCTATGCCAAATCTAGAGGCACCTTCAGGAGGCCAATTCTTAGGTATGGCAAGCATATGTTCACCCACGTAACGACGTTCCCCTGCGTCAAGCAGCCGCCTGGCAGCCAGAAGGATGCCTACTATGCCGTCCATCACATGCGGGCGATCATACGGGACCAGCATCACCGTATGCTACCAAATGAGCTCAAAGATTGGTCCACACACTTGTCGGCAATCCAGTACAAGGACATCACACAAGAATTCTTTTGCATCCAATCGGAGTTGGCGGAAATCATCTATCAAGATGTCCTTGCTAGATCAGGGCAGTTCTACCTAAACTGTCCACCGTCCAAAAGTGATATTGACACAACGCTACAAATGCAGGCTGACAACGACCGCACATTCATGACCATCACGAAAGACGGCGGCTTCATCCACGCTCTGATCCCTGAGTCAATTAGAAAGTACTGATGCTATTTTGTAATTAAACTTTAATGAACTTGTATGTCTCTTTAGTTTGGACAGTCGTTCAACTTATATGTGTAGTCGATCCTATTTATTAGTAGGACCATGAATCATGCTATTAATGTGTTGCTTTTCTCTTCCGATCCTTTTGTTGCATACTTATATATTATCTGTGAATTGCTTTTGTTTGTCTAGTGCATAGAGATGCCGTCGTATGTCATGTACAAGGGTGAGGTTCCCGGAGTCTAGGACGACTGGGAGGAGTGTCGGAGACAGGTTCACTGTTTCAGCGGTAACAGTTACAAAGGGTACACCACTAGGGCGGAGGCGGAAGCTAGATACGCGTGCTATCTAGCGGGAGAGAGGAGGGAGCGGAGGAGGAACCGGATAAAGATGAGTTTCATCGCGATGATGCTCATCATGACCCGAAACCTATTATATGTGATGGTAGTTTAGATATCGACTTGTAATGTGAATACCAACTCGCTACTCGCGGTCTCGAGACTTGTAACGTTCTAACTTTTTTTGGTATTTTGAATTCGGAGACTAATATGATGAATTGTATTCGGAGACTAATCTTCTATTGTATTCGATAAATCTGCTATTTATATATATGTTGAGCTGTTTATATTTTGTGCTATAATGTATATTTTAACATGTACAAATATCAGAAAAGAAAAAAAATCCTAATATTCATAGTAGTGGCGCACCAAGTTGCACTCTAGTGGCGCACCAGGTGGTGCACCATTAGTATCTGGGATAGTAATGGCACACCAGGTGGTGCGCCATTAGTGTCTTGGATAGTAATGGCGCACCAGGTGGTGCGCCACTGTTATGTATATTAACAGTGGCGCACCAGGGGTGCGCTATTACTATTTATTAGTAGTGGCGTGATAATAATGGCGCACCTATAGTGCGCCATTAATAGGTAAAGTAGGTGCGCCACTAATAGCCCTTTTTCTAGTAGTGTTGTAAAAGCATGCAAGAACAGGTTGTAGATATCCATATGAACAAGTTACATATATCCATGTAAGCATGGGTGAACATCTCATGTTCAATCATCATGTCAAGTCACCCGAATTAACTCAAGTGTCATGTTTATCAAACACACACATATAAAGTTTTGTGAAAACATTTGGACGTAGTTTAAGAAGGACCTACAACTGTCCTAGACCTTGTACATGGCTATTCGAATAGTTCTACACACTGCAGAGGTTGCGCGCTTTACATATTCTATTTGAGAATCCCTTGAACGCCTTCTCAAAGGGTTCTCAAAAATTCTAGACTCGGCGAACTTTTGTGTAATCCACGACTTGCGGTATGTTACATACCGGAGGTGAGCATCCGAACAATGACTTTCCCCTGACAACACTAAACAAGGAGTCCACTCGTTGGCCCACGTACTCATGATGTACATCACAGAAGACTCGCTCAAGGTTGTACCATCCCCGAGGGGATGCAACGGTGTGCATGGTGTTTGTAAAAATAGCCCATGGTTGCCCTACATGGCACGACCTCGTATCGAAAGGGTAACAACTGGCCTTCTTGCCATTAGTGTGGTCGCACGTCTATAGTTGGAATGATTATCAGACCTTGAATCTAACACGTTTTTTAAAACACCCAGGCAACTTGCTCTGGTAAACCACTTCTTTCCCAAGTGGTTACCTGGCTAAACGTCATCTCCATCGGGCATTAGTGGCACTCGACGGGGTTTTTGATAAGTCTTTGAAATCATTTCCTTTCAGACATCATGCATTTTCCTGTCACATCCTTGGTTTGTGCCACTTTGGCTTGCTATGGTTTTATAAAATTTATAACAATTTAAAACTTTGTGTGTCCTTGTGATGATTGACTTGTTTGCCTATTTGGGTTTTTATTCACAAAATTTACCCTTTTCTCCAAACTCATCTTCTTGTTCCATATCCTTGCCCAATGACCATACCAGGTGTATAGGACCTAAAACTATTTTTATTAAAAATTATTTTTGACCAAAAATCTTTTCTTTAATGTATGCTTTCAAAAACCCCTAAATTGAGGTTTGTACCATAAGTCATCAAATTAGGGTAGATGGTTTGTTCCAAAGATTTTATTTCGACCCTATTGTCATAAAGACATCCCAAAACCACAAAAATATTAATTTAAAAGTTATTTTCCTATTTTCATTAAATACCTGGTTCTGAGCCCGTGAATGGTCTTTTATAGGGAAAATATGTTTTAACGCTTTCAAAATATTTGAGAAATTTGAGGGAAACTCTCTCGACATATATCTTACATATATAAGAGTTTAAACACATGGTCATGTTCAAAATATTGGACAAAACCCTCCTTTATGCCTATTTCAAGCTTTTCAAGTATTTATATACAAAATATTCTCAAATAATTCGAAGAAAATTCTAGCAAATCCCATGTGATATATGTGATGATCTTGGCAAGTTTCATCTCAATCCAAATATATTTGGCTCATCGAAATATTCCAAAACCCTCTCTATGCAGATCCAAAGTTGAGCAAGTTTACATTGCCAAGTTTCTTCAAATTCTCTAAAACTTGCAGGAGTGATCTAGTGCCCAAATAATGATGCTCCACAAGTGGTGCATTAGGGGGAATTTTTTTGCGTAGCCAAATCTAAGAAAACTAGATTCTGGCCATTTCTAGGGTTTTCTATGTTTGCATTGCCAACTTTCTTTAAATAGCCTCAAATCTAGTGATGACACTTATTTTTACGCAACATTTGATCCTGTTAAATCTTAAAGTAAGTGGGAAAAGTTATCTTGCCTAAAACTACATCAACCTCCTTCTCGTAGGATCTAGAAGTTATTGTTTTGACCTCCAATACTATTCTCCTTGCCCCCAAATTTTTACCACAGCCTCTCTAAGACCCATAGCATCTCCAGCAGAAACCCTAATGCCTAGATCCATGATTGAGGGTGTGAAACCCCCAATTGAACACCCTAGACAGCAATGATTCCCTTCTCTCTCATCCACCCCTCTCTCGTGGCCAGCATCCAAAGCATCCAATGTTCCCTCACCTCTAAATTATTCCTCCTTCATTTCGTGGATGTAAGTGGCCGCACCAGAGCACGTTTGTGGCATGCCCATGCGAGCCAAAAATACTCTATGGAGGGAACTACAAGACAGTTCGAGGTTTGGCCTCGCGCATTGCCCATGCCCCTGGCCTCCTCGAGCCCCTCGATTGCTCTAGTCGAGGCGCCTTGGCGTCCATGACATGCCACCATTTTGGGAGCCACCTTTCCCCCTCTCTCACCCCCCTGCAACACGCGCCCGACGCTGCCCCTCTCGGCCAACCGCGGGCCTCGCACGCGTGTGCACTTTCGCTCCCCCTCTCGCTCCCCTTGGTCATACACCACACCCAGGAGCATCGCACACTCGCACGTGCACCCTCCCATGTCCATGCTTCGGCGACCACGTCGATGCTGGATAGTGGGAAGCCTATAAAAGATAGCCCCGAGGTCCCTTCTTTCCTCTGCTGCCCCTCTTCTGTCCCTAATCGTGGCCCTGCACCATCATTTCCTCCCCCAAGCCACCTCAACTTGAGATCAAACCCGAGCCCCGCTGCATCGGGTCTCCGGTGATCCCTAGGTACAACCTCTCTCCAGACCCGTTTTCTTCTCCGCTGGATCCCTCTTGCCTCCCTGACCATTTTCTCTGTCTGTCCCGCGTGGATTACTACAGGAAGTGTCAGGGCCGACCTCTCCCAGAGCAGGTCCGTGACACTCTTCGTCGCCTTTGACTCCGACCACCCTAGTGACTCCCTCGACCTCCAACCGATCAACAACAATGCCCCAGACCCATCTTCGTCCTCTGCTCGGCTCGCCATGGCGCCTGTCGCTGAGAGTGAGCTCCGCCACCCCCTGGCAAGGGGTTGACAACGACCCTAACAGGAGGGGCCCGTCCATCGGTCTCTCACCACCTCCCACGTCTCTTTCTCTCGCTGGCACTATGCCCGCCCATTAGTTTTAAACCTAGCGGTGTATTATTAAAACCTATTTGATTATACCACTTGTTAAAAATTTCGAGAAGGTTTTATCCATTGTTTTCATCTAGAACCCTATTTTAAATATAAATACTCTTAGTTAAAATACTTTTTACCTTTTTAAAACTTCGAAACTAAAACCGAATAGTTTTCACAATGCTGATAGTCACCCTATTTGTAGGAGTGATTTATTTCACTATTTTGTAGTGCTCTTATTTTTACCATTATAATTACGACGATATATTGCATTATTGACGAAGGAGTTGGACTAGAAGACTTTGAAGACCACATAAGGTTTTTTGAGACACACAAGCATCCCCTTGACCATGTCTTGAAACCATTTATATGCTTGTCATATGGCACTTTACTTCATTGCATTTTAATCACGTTGAATCAGTGACCACATAGGTGTGTTGTCTTCGATAGCTCCTCGTTGATACTTGCACTAAGCATGACCCTACCTTCCTATGAGGGTTGCTCTAGTGGGATGTAGTTAAGATGCTAACTAGTTGGTACGCAAATGGATAGCATTATGCATGGTGTTGGAAATAATGGTGTTTCCAAAGACTTTTCAAAAAAAAAGTCGTGTACCACTAATTTCCAAGGGAGATGGTGTTGAGCTAGGTAACCACTTTAGAAAGAAGTTGTGTACCCAGGAAAGTGAGCGTGTCGTTTTTGAAAATGGATTGGTTTAAGTTGCGACCATTACTCCAACGTTATATGTATGACCACGATACCCATTATGGGACATGGCTTTGTTGATTACCATGGTGGTACTAGCTGATATCCTGCATTACTAGTGGTGGAAGTGTCATGGTCACTTTCGATACGTGTCTGTGTCGGAAAGGATGGCCATGGGCTGTTGTCACGGACAACGGGCAAACTGTTGCATGCCCTCATGGATGATACTAGTGATGTCCATCATGAGGGATGACACCAACTAGTGGACTCTTTGTCAGTATCGTCATGGGAAAGGCATTGTTTTGGTACTTACCCCGGGTACGGAAAATACCGTGAGTCGTGGATTGAGACGGAAGTTTACCGAGTCTTGTCAGTAAAGTGTGCAACCACTAAAGAGTGTAAAACTATTAGAATCGTGGTGTGCACGACCAAGGATAGTTGGTTGACCGCTCTTGGGCTACGCCCATTGTTACAAAACCATGTGTGTGTGGGTGTGAGAAAGATGATATATGAGCTAAGTCGAATGACTTGACATGATGATGGAACATGAGATGTCCTATCCCTGTTTATATTGATATATGTAACTAGTTCATATAGATATTAGTTGCCTCATGGTGCATGCCTTCCTAAGATATCGATCATATCATTGCACTTAAAAATTAACTTTTTGCAACTTACCTATAAGTGCTATATCATGCGTTGTTGTTACCTTGTTCCAAACATGGGTTATTTGCGAGTACATTCAAACTACGCATTGGCTTGAAACTAGTTATTTACTTGGCCAGGAATGTCAGACCAGGAACTTGGAGAACAGTTCGTCGGTCATGAACTTGCGAACTAGGACGCTTCCGAGTCAGAATGCTTTTAGTTTAATGCAGATAGTATGGGTTCACACTTTCAACCAAGATTTCCGCTGCTAGTTATGTTTGGTGTGTCGGCCTTCGAGGCCCTAGCTATGTAAGATGGTATGTATGGATGTAAGACTCTTGTTATTCATCTTCTGTGTGTTCAGTGAGCATTGACCTTTGGGATCAATGTACACGTGCATTCGACGACCAAGACTTATGAGTCGGGGTCCCTATAGAGCTGATATTAGAGCCATCATGACTCTAGGAAGCCTTACTTAGCATGGACTTTAGTTAGGATAGAACCCCTTTATAAACAATACCTAGAACATATACTTAGGAGTTTTTGCACTTCTTACCTCTTCCACTCTACATTAAAACTTTACACACACCCTCCCATAAAACCTTTATAGATGGTTGTCATACCCGAAGACCTCCTAACATCCAGCCTTCCCTTACTCCTTGAGGATAGCCTAGAGAACTGCTAGTTTCGCCGATCCCCCACTTTCCTCTACCATGAGTACTCGGTCGATGCCACCATGACGGAGTACCACGTTGATGTGGTCCTGAAGGCAAATGACTCCCCAACGAGTTGGTTCTTCGAAAGACCACAAATGGAGACCTTGGCGATCGCAGTCGAGACGGCTGCATGACAGGCACTCATCCATCTTCGAGACATCATCCCAGAGATGGCTAATGAACCGGCTACCCGCCAACTACCTTTCAGGAAGGATTATATTGGCGAGAGTTGGATGTTGATCCCATCCAAGGAGGATGGAACGCCACCCAGGTTCTAGCACTACTTTAGCCTCTCCGCGCATAGTCTGGCTCACAACCTAAGTAAGGAGTACATGAAACTCCACAAGGAACTTCACCACACCTGCGAGCTACTTCGGCGGGCCAAGACAAAGCCAAACAGGATCAAGAAGGATGGAGCCCTGGAGGGATGACCAGCTATCACTTACAAAGGAGGAGTACCCCTAGCTAGAGATGCAACCACACGTTGTCGTCGCATAGGTGTGAAGGAGTATCATGCCCTCTTCACCGACCCACTAGTGAAGCATCGTTGGATGGGCCTCCTTGTTCTCCGACCCCGTCGACCGGGGACGATGCCAGTACAGATGATGATTAGGAGGAAGACCCCAAGGACCATGAGTACGAGACCGAGCACTCCACCACTTGGGTCTGAGAACTCCTAGGGTAGGATAAGTCATGTATCCCTCGTGCGAAGTTGAGTCAGTGTAATGGTTCATATGAAACCATGTGTGCTTGTTGCTTGTTTTGTGGTTTGTGTTCATATGCAAGCCTCACATTTGCATTAGGAAACATGTAAGAGACTACATGTCCTATCTTACCTTAATGTTACATGTTTGATCCTTTGACATTTGTTTGATCACACATGCATTATAACAACCCCCTTAGGAGCGTTTTCCTCTTATTGCTTTTCCCTCTTGCCTATTCTAGTCGTTTGACTTGGCTGATCCTAACAGGACGGTGTGTGCAACACGCACCAACACTTTTGGCAACCACAACGCTGACAACTCTAGCGAGAAGCCGGGGGATGGTAGGTCTGCTCAGGCTGGGGATCACTAGGAGCAGCCACAAGGCGAAATTCTCCCGCCACCAGCTCCACCACAGAACATGACCATAGCTCAGTTTCTCCAAGTTCTGTGGGAGGAACGCCAAGCCAACACTACCGCTATCCAGAAGATGGCTCAAGTCCTTGTGAACAACCAACATGAAGGCTGGAATGACAATGGCCGCTCCACTCTGTTGGAGTTCATAAGGAATTCGCCCCCAACCTTCATCGGGACCGTTGAACCTCTGGATGCCGATGACTAGATCCACACCATCTAGGACCTCCTTGCATTGGTCAACTACAATGAGGATCATAAGAAGGTTCTCTATGCCTCTCACTACCTCGGAGGTACAGCCAGAGCATGGTGGGACAGGTTCAAGGTCATGCAAGTCGACCGTGTGATCACGTAGGCTGATTTCAAGCAAGGATTTCGCACGGATCATATTCCTTTTGGGAGTATGTCTACCAAGTAGCGGGAATTTCCAACAGTGAAGCAAGGAATTGGCTCTATCAAGGAGTACATGCACAAGTTCAACCTCTTGTCAAGGTATGCACCTGAATATGTCAACACTTAGGCAGCGTGGATAGAAAGCTTGATGGAAGGACTCTGGCAAGCCCTATAGTATCAACTCATTGTGTGCAATTGCCAGACCTTCTTCGAGCTGGTGAACAAGGCCCTCATGCTTGAAGGTAAGTGTCATGCCATGGAAGACACTCGTAAGTGCAAGATGATCAACAAGGGCAGTTCAAGAAACCAGAAGCCTCTCCCTGGCAACCAGCCCCAGCAAAGCCAAGCTATCACCCTCAACATGCCAGGACTAGTGGACCTCGTCCAAGCTACCAGCCTCAGTAGTATGCCAATCCTAGGCTGGCATACAACAACACCTATAACAACACTGGTGGCAAGACCAACAACTTTGGGGAGGTCACGTGTTTTGGGTGTGGTCAGCCTAGTCACATCTCAAAGAGGTGCCCCGACAAGAACACAGATGCATCGCGCCCCAATGCACCAAACCAATGACAAGGTCGTGGAGCGCCACCCGAGAACCAAGCTTCCCGCAACTATCCCAACAATGGCAACAGTTGTGCGAATCACATCACCGCTAAGGAATCCCAGGAAAACCTTGATGTTATACTGGGTACGTTACTCGTCAACTGAACTCCACCAACCATTCTATTTGATTGTCGTGATTCACATTCTTTTGTTACCCAAAAGTTTGAAATAGAAACTGGTATGAAGACTACACCCCTGGGTAGTCATATGTTGGTACAAACCCTGGGTTAAGTTATGAAGACCATGATAGGATGTAGACTTCCTAGCAGATCTTATCATCCTAAAGTCGCAAGGCTTGGATGTGATCCTTGGCATCGATTGGTTGACCAAGAACCAAGGCTTGCTAGACTGTGCCAAGCAGACAGTTACCATGACCAATAGCCAAGGAGTTGAAGTCAAGTATGTTCCGAACCCTACCTCTACTCAAGAACATGAGAAACACTTGAGGATGGTTCTTGATAAGCTTCAAGAGCAACAAATTTATGCCAAGTCGAGCAAGTGCGAATTACGGCTGCATGAAGTTGGATTCTTGGGTCATGTTTTGGCAGGAGAAGGATTGTGAGTAGATCCTGCCAAGATTGAAGCCATGACTGAATGGCAATCTCCAAGCAATGTGAAGGAAGTCATAACCTTCCCCGCACTCACGGGATATTACCGCAACTTCATTGAAGGGTTCTCAAGCAATGCCCGACCTATGACTCAGCTCTCTAAGAAAGACAACAAGTTCGAATGGACACCAAAGTACGAAGAAGGTTTCCAAGAGCTCAAGAAGAGATTGACAACGACCCCTGTTTTGGACAGTCCCGATATTCACTAAGAGTTTGTGATATATATTGATGCCTCAAGAACCGGGCTTCATGGTGTTCTGATGCAAGAAGGCAAAGTCATAGCATATCTACCCAAACTGCCACGTCTTCATGAAGAGAACTATGCCACTCAAGATCTTGAGTTGGTAGTTGTGGTTCTTGCCTTGACGACATGGTGACATTACCTTATAAGAAAGCAATGTCAGATATACTCAGACCAGAAGAGTTTGAAGTACATTTTCACTGAAAAGGAATTGAACATGAGGAAACGGAGATGGTTGGTGTTGATCAAACACTACGACTCGGTGCTCAATAACACCCCGAAAAGGCCAATGTTGTAGCATATGCCTTGAGAAGAAAATCTTTTTCCTTGAATTCTATGATTGAGGAAAGGCTATCTGCATTGTATGAAGAACTTGAAAGCTTTGGATTGGAACTATTTCCACCAGGATTTCTAACCAACCTCGAAGCAAAGCCTATATTGATGGATGATATCATGGAAGCTCATAACGGACACAAGACCATCGAAGGCATGAAGAAGATTGTCAAGAAAGGCAAGGCCCCAAAATTTTCAGTGGATGAGTAAGGAGTTGTGTGGTTTGGGAATCGCATTTCGTACCCGACAAAGTTGAGCTCAAGAATCTGGTCTTGCAAGAAGCCCATGAAACTGTGTATTCCATCCACCCTGGAGGAACCAAGATGTACCAAGACATCAAAGAAAGATTCTGGTGGCATGACATGAAGAGAGAAATAGCCACATATGTCGACAAGTGTGACATATGCCAAAGAGTCAAAGAAATATTCTGGTGGCATGACAACCTCTCAAAGTGTCTGAGTGCAAGTGGGACAAAGTTGGGATGGACTTCATCATAGGATGGCCCAGATCAAGCACAGGACATGATTCCATTCTAGTCATTGTCGACCACCTGACCAAGGTAGCTCACTTCAACCCCGTCAAGACGACCTATAATGGGAACCAACTGGCCAACCTCTACATCAACAAGATCGTGAGACTCCACGGAGTTCCTAAAGAAATCGTGTCAGATTGAGGTACCCAATTTACATCGAGGTTCTAGAAGAGATTCCAAGAAGCCTTAGGAACGAAGTTATCCTCCAACACCGCTTTTCACCCTCACACAGGCAGACAGACAGAATGAGTAAATCAGATACTCGAGGACATGCTTAGTTCTTGTGTTTTGGCATACAGAGCCAAGTGGGAAGATTTCTTACCCTTTGTCGAATTCTCCTACAACAAGAACTATCAGTTCAGTCTTTAGATGGCACCATTTCAGGTCTTGTATGAATGCAAGTGTTGCAATCCCCTCAACTGGCCAAAAAATGGAGAAGGATGAATCTTGGACCAAACGTCCTCCATGAAGTAGAAGAGCAAGGTAAACTCGCCAGAGAACGCCTAAAACCTCCAAGTCAAGAAAGAAGAACACAACCGACTCCTGCCGCCGAGAACTGAGTTTCAACAACACACACTATGTCTATCTTCGAGTCACACCTCTCAAGGGAACTAAGTGCTTCCTCGTCAAGGGAAAGGTCGCGCCAAGATACGTAGCCCCCTTCGGATGTGCACGACATTTTCCACGTGGCACAGCTCCAAAAGGTCTTCCAAGTTCCAACCGCCCGATCTCTACAAGGACATCATTCATCAAGCTATCGACCTTCAGCTAGACCTCACTTATTGTGAGAGTCTAGTTTGTATCTTCGATAAAGCCGAGGGTTGCACCACAAGCCGAACCATCAAGTACTTTAAGTTCAAGTGAAGAAATATCAACAAAGCAGAAGCAACCTCAGATCATGAAGACTACCTTAGATCCGAGTTCCCTTATCTCTTTAACGCCTAGATTAGGAATCTCGAGGACGAGATGCTTATAGGGGGGTAGGTCTGTCACACCCTCTGTTTGTGCCACTTTCCCACACTATGATTTTATAAAATTTAGAACCATTTCGAACTTCTTGTTTGCTTGTTATGATTGAACTGGTTGCTATATACTTGTTTGCCTATTTGGGGTTTTATTCCAAAAAATCACCATCTCTCTAAACTCATCTTCTTACTCCAAATCCTTGCCCAATGACCATACCATGTGTATAGGACCTAAAGCTATTTTTCTTAAAAATTAGTTTTGAAAAAAATATTTTCTTTAATTTAAGCTTTCTAAAAACCCCTAAATTCATGTTTGTACTATAAGTCCTCAAATTAAGGTAGATGGTTTTCTCCAAAGACTTTATTTTTCACATAAATACTTCCCAAAACTACAAAAATATTTTCTTGAAAGTTATTTTCCTATTTTATTTAAATACCTTTTTCTAAGTCCAGAAATTATCGTTTATGATGAAAATTGTTTAATTGATTTCAAAATATTTGAGAAAATTTAGGGAAACTCTGGACATATATCTTACATATATAAGAGTTTCAATACATGGTCATTTTCGAAATATTAGAAAAAATACCTCCAAAACCCTTTCTACATATTTCAGGTTTTGAAATATTTCTATAAGAAATTTTCTTGAATAATTCCAGGAAAGTTTTAGCAAATCCCAGATCATATATGTTATAGTCTTGCCAAGTTTCACCTCAATCCAAATTGATTTGGCTCCGTAAAATATTCCAAAACCTTCTTTGTCCAGATCCAAATTTGAGCAAGTTTACATTGCCAAGTTTCTCCAATTGCTATCAAACTTTGCATGAGTGATCTAGTCTCGAAATAATGATTCTACACCAATTGTTTCATTAAGGGGAACAACTTTTCCTAGCTAGATCTAAGAAAACCACATTCTGCCCATTTCTAGGGTTTTCTATGTTTGCATTGCCAACTTTCTTAAAATAGGATCAAATCATGTGATCACACTTCTTTTCCCAACATTTGGTCCTATTAAATCACACAGTAAGTGGGCAAAATTATCTTTCCCAAAACTACATCACTTACCCTCTAGCAGAGTCTACAAGTTACTCTTTTGACCTCCATTACTATTATCCTTGCCCCCAAATTTTTACCATAGAATCTCCAGTAGCAACCCCAATGGCTAGCTACATTATTGAGGGGGTGAAACCCTGACTTGCAGCCCATGCACAACAAGGATTCCCTTCTCTCTCAGTCTCCCCTATCTCTTTGCCAGCATTGAGAGCAACAAATGCTCCTCCCCTCTAAATTATTCCTTCTTTAGCTAGAGGACGTAAGTGGCGGCGCTAGAGCGTGTTAGTGGCATGCCCAAGATGGCCAAAAATCTGCTCTGGAACGTGCTACTGGACAGGCCGAGGTTTTACATCGCGCCATGCCAATGCCCATGGCCGCCTCGAGCCCCTCCCTTACGTCGGTCGAGGCGTCTCGGCGTCCGCAACACGCCACTCTGTTAGGAGCCTTCTTTTCCCCTCTCTCACCCCTCTATAGTGCGTGCCCAACGCCACCCCTGTCGGGCAACCGTGGGCCTTGAACGCGCGCACACATCCGCTCCCCCTCTTGCTCCTCCTCATCGTAGACCACACGTAGGAGCATCGTAGAATCACCCATACCCCTCCCGTGGCATACATCACCTGTGCGCCCAGCTCCGGTGACCACGTCCATGGTGGACCATGGGCAGCCAACAAAAGGCACCAACAATGTTGCCTTCTCCCCTCTGGTAACCCTCCTATACCCCTAATCATGCCCCTTTACCATAATTTGCTCCCCTAAGCCACCTGGCTCAACATCGGAACCGAGCCCCGCTATATGAGGACTCCGGTGATCCCTGGGTAGAACCTCTCTTCGGCCTAGTTTCCTTCTCCTCTGGACACCCCTTGCTTCCCTGACCATTTTCCCCGCCTGTCCCGCATGCATTACTGCAAGAAGCATCGGGGTCGACCTCTCCTGCAACAGCTCCGCCGCGGACCTCTTTGTCCTCGGTGACTCTGTCCATCCCGACGACTCCCTCGACATCTAGTCTATCAGAGACGATGCCGTGGACACATCCCCGTCCTCTGGTAGCCTTGTCGTCGCCCTAGTCCCTGACCGTGAGCTCCACCGCACCCCGGCCAGAGGTTGACGACGACCCCGACAAGAGGGGCCCATTCGTCAGCTTGTCGCCCCCTCCCACATCTCTCTCTCTCACTGACGTTGGGGCCCATGCATCAGGTATAGACCGGGCGGCACGTGTGCGCCTAGCTCGCTCGGGCCACTTTCTCTATGGCCGTCCTAGCTGTGAGTGAATTGGCCTAGGGCAGCAGAGCCCCCTTTTTCTTTTTATTCTTCTTCTATTCTGGACAATTGCACACAAATAAATATTTGTCTAAATCCAAATATTCCACTAACTAAAATCTTGTAATATTATAACCTATTTTATTATGCCACTTGTGAAAACTTTAGAAAAGGTTTTATACATTTTTTCTATCTAAAACTCAATTTTTAATATTAGCACTCTGTGTTCAAATACTTTTCCCCTTTTTTGACATTTCAAAACTAAAACCTAATAATTTTCACAATACTAATATTCACCCCAGTATTTAAAAAAAATGGGTGGACATTTTTAGGGGTGATTTATTTTCCCTGTTTTTGTCGTGGACTTATTTTTACAATTAAAGTTGCGGAGATAGATTGCGTTGTTGACGAAGGAATTGGACCAGAATGTTTGGAGACCCCGGAGATTTTGTTGAGCCAGGAAAGCACCCCTTGACCATGACTTGAAACCATTTTTATGCATGTCATATGGAACATAACTTCGTTGCATTTGAATCAGGTTAAATAAGTGACCACCTTGGTGGGTTATCTCTAATAGCCCCTTGTTGGTACTTGCACTCAGCATGGACCTACTTTCCTATGAGGGTTGTGTGGGTGGGATGTAGTTAGGATGCTTAGTTGCTTCACAAATGGGATGGGATTATGCATGGTGTTTGAAACAACGGTGTTTTTAGACTTATGAAAAATACCGTCGGGTGCCACTAATGCCCGAGGGAGATGGTGTTGAGCTAGGTAACCACTTTAGAGAGAAGTGGTTTATCGAGGCAAGTGACTGTGTGGATTTAGAAAACGGATTGGTTTAGGTTGCGACAGTTACTCCAACCTTACATGTACGACTATGATACCCCTTATGGGACGGGACTTTGTTGATTACAGTGGTCGGTACTAGATGAGATCCACCATTACTAGTGGCGGGAGTGGCATGGTCTCTCTTGCTACGGGGTCGTGCCAGAAATGGACGACCATGGGCTGTTTTCACAAACACCGGGTACACCGTTGCGTGCGCTCGTGGATGATACTCGTAATATACATCACGATGGATGGCACCAACACGTGGACTCTTTGCTAGGATCATCATGGGAAAGGCATTGTTCGGGTACTTACCTCGGGTATGGAAAATACCACAAGTCGTCGATTGATACGGAATTTTCTCGAGTATTGTGGGTAAAGTGTGCAACCTCTGAAGAGTGTATAACTCTTCGAATAGCCGTGTCCATGATCAAGGACAATTGGATGACCTCTCTTGGGCTATGTCCATTGTTACAATACTGTGTGTGTGGGTGTGTGTGACACCGTGTGTTTGTACCACTTTTCCCACATGATGGTTCCAAAAAAATAGAGCCAATTAAAACTTTTTGCATAATTATGATGGTTGATTTTGTTGTTACTTCCTTGTGTGACTGATTGTGTTTTGAACCACTAGATATATTCTTTTATAAATAACCCATGTCCTTGACCCCAAACATTTGCACAATGATCATGCCATGTGAAAAGGACCAGAAAAATATTTTTATAAATTACTATTTCAACAAAAGGCATTTATTTATTCTAAGTTTTCTAAAACTCCTGATTTGGGACTTATAGTGCAAGTCCCCAATTTAGGAGAGATGCCTTACCCCAAAGTTTCTATTTGGAACTTATTATCAAAAAGGTTTCGCAAAACCATAAAATAATTATTTTAAAAGTTGTCTCCCTATTTTATTTAAACACATATTTCTCGAGCCAGAAATGCTATTTCACACGGAAAAATTATTTTAGCACTTCAAAAATATTTGAGAATTTACGGAAACCCAATGGACATATATTTTCCATAAATAAGAGTTTCAACACATAGTCAAGTTCAAAATATTGGACAAAACCCCTCAGACCCCTTTGTGCCTATTTCAAGCTTTTGAACTGTTTCCATAGGAAATATTCTCAATAAATTTCAGTAAAATTATAGCAAGTCACACATGATAAATATGGCAATCCTGCAAAGTTTCATCTCAATCCAAGTAGATTTGGTTCCCCAAAGTACCCCAAAACCCTCTGTGTCCAGAATTAATTTGGAGCACATTGCCATGTTTATCCAATTAGACCCAAACTTTACACGAGTGATCTAGCCCCAAAATAAGGATGCTACAACAAGTTGTAACTTTGTGGTAGTTGATTCGATCACTTTGGTTCATAGTAATCTCATTTTGTCCATTTCTATGGATTTTCAAGGTTACATTTGCAACTTTGCTCAAATGAGCTCAAACTTGGTGATCCCTATTGATTTTACCCCTAATAGCATCTTGTTAAGTTTCATGGTGTTTGGGTAAAGTTATCTTGCCCAAAATCCCATCAAACACCTTCTTTGAGATTATCAAATCTGTTCCTAGAGCATCCAAAAATTTTCACTTCACCCAAATTTTTTCCACAGCTCCATAGGGACCCCAAGCTTCCCCATTAAGCTTCCCACTGTCGAGCTCCATGAATGTAGGGTGAAAACCCACCTACAAGTCATTGGACAAGAATTTAGTTCCCCTCTCTCTACCCTCCTCCACCCCTGGCTTTTCTAGAGTATCCCATGCGCCTCCCCATTTGTTTAATCTCCCCGCAACCGATGGACACTATAGGACACGCCAGAGCATGACAAAAGTGACATCATGCCGGCCAAAGTCATGCTCTAGAGTGTGCTACAGTGACTGCCGAGAACGAGTCAGCTCTGCGCCCGTCCCTAGGCCGCCTCTCCCCTCTCCCCTCACGGTAGTCAAGGTGCCTTGGCGTCCATCACAAGCCAGACTGTCGGCCCTCTCCTCTGTCCTCCTAGAACGACCCTCCTAGCCCGCGCCCGACGCCGCCCAAACCGGCCAACGCATACGCTCCCTCCCGTGCGCTCCCCTCTCTCCTCTCTCTTTCCCTGCTATCATGGACGAACTCCAGGAATGCTCCCCAACCATCCATTTCTCTTCCCCTACCCAAGTGGATGTTGCAGCCAACTCTAGCGCACGGGTCCATGGTGGTCTCGTGCTCCACCTATATAAGGCTCCCCCGAGACACCCTATCCCCTATGGTCCATCCCCCTCCTCCTAATCGTGCTACAGTACCCCGGTTCACCCCCAAAGATGCATGAGCTCGAGATCGAGACGAAGCTCCGCCACCTCGTCCCGCTGTCGATCTCGCGGTAGCAAGCCACTCCAACCCAACTTCTTCCTCCTTCGTTGTGGCACCCCGGCTCAGAGGAAACCGGAATGCCCCGAATTCCAGCCCAGGGACAAGTCTTCTGGAATACGGAACCGTTGGTACATAACAAATGAGATCTTTATTACTATGGAAAATATTAAAAGGATACATGGACTACATCACCTTGGTGATACTACACCTACCTACGGTAAAACCTACACTAGCAGCGGAACAATGACCGAAGTGATGAGCTCCACTCCACAGGGACTCTGGCTGGAACACGCATTGTAGCTCGCAACTCGGAATCCACGACAAGCAAGCAATCAAGGCATGACCTGCAAACTGGCATGACAAGCCAGGTGAGTACTTTGAATGTACTCGCAAGCTCACAACAAACATTAGCATTAAGGCAAGACAACATCATGGAAATTAAGATTAGTTAAAGGGTTGTGATTAATAAAGGAGTGGTAGAAAACTAACTATACCAGGCTACTGTCACCGTACTCAGGGGGATACCAACTCTTGTGTTCTTACCAAGAACATTTAGGGAGTATCCTCAAGACGGATACCAAGACTTATCATCGGCACGATGCCCAACTGTTACACATGCATGATGCCCGACTGTTATTATACTTAGACGATTTCTTCCATCACTACTATCATAGTTACGGTTGACCACCTACCGAGGTCTGGTCGGGCTGTCCAATACCATGGACACGGCTATTCGAATAGGTTTGACACTCTGCAGAGGTTGCAGACTTTACCCACACTATGGACCACTGACCTCGTGATCCCATTCGGGTGGACCAGTGTTGCTCCAACGAAACTTGCCTGACTCTTTCATCGTACCATCAGCAACCATCCTCCCTCGGAGTCCTGCCCTGGGTGGCCCTGTGTCCTCATGACACCTACCACCGTCGTGGCCAAACAAAACTGTCCCAAACGGGGACAGGTACCCCAAGCAACTCAACTAGCTCACAGGTTTATCACCACCTACCGGGCCAAGGTAGCACGCGTGCATAACCCTCCCTCTTTGGAAGTACATGTGAAAGATCACGCGATCAGCTCAAGTCAAGGCAGTCCCATATCAGCAAATGTAGTTGCACTGATGAGCCCGGACAGGTGACTCTGATCAACCAACTAGGCATCTTATCCTGAATAATATGCCTGTTATAGCTCACGCTCCGACGTCAAAGTAATCTGGTAAATAATAAGCTCAAGCCACTACTGTTGATCCATATTCACAAAGTAATCATAGACAGTAATCTCAACCTCATGTTATCGACTAGTGTGTAAGACACTAGTTACTAACGATCCCGTACTCATCTGAATAATTTATTCAATAGTGCATACTCACATTCCAGACTATAAACAAATATAGTTATTGTTAAAATAGTTAATTAGACTATGGTATTGCAAGGCAATGAAGCAAATGAAAGTTGTGGCTTGCCTGGGATGAGGGATCCACCGGGAAGAAATGCGAGGAGCTGGCGGAAGAAATCCCCGGAAACAGTTCTCTCTCGGAGGAGGGGCTGTTTACGATAAGGGCAACATGGTCATTTCCATTGTGTGATCACATGGTGTAAATTATACCATCTTGTCAGGCTCGACGAGACGAAGACATGGGCTTTGGAATCACCAGAATTGGAGCTACGAGTGAAAATATATGATAGTTTTAGTGTGAGGGACCTTGTTGTAATATAAATAATTACTGATAGGTCCTCAATAGTTTTTTATTTTCTGGGAAATGAATAAAAAGTGTTGTGCATACGGGTCGACCTGGGCTAGAATCGGTCCGCCGCCTGGGCCACCAGGGGGCAGCCGCCGTGGCTACAGTCGCTGGGCCGGCCCAACCATGCTGTCTCCTTTTAAGAAAATGAAGAGAGGGCACTGAGCCGGTGCCAAGTCGCCCCCCTTTGCAGGGTCTTCTTCATCCTCCCGCACCTAAGGAAAGATAGAACGCTAGTGCTGGTTCCTGGTGATGGAGGTCGTGGCTGTGCCGAGCGCTGACAGGAAAGGTTCTTTCTGTCGCGGGGTGGCCGAAGGGAGAGACTGCGATGGAGGTTCCACCGCGGTGGGGTGGAGCTTGGGGTCGACGCTATAGCCTGCCTCGGGGAAAAATGAAGGCCGGGAGGGCATCGTGGCAACGGTGGTGTTCGGTTGAAAGGGCTAGGTGGAGTGGGGAGGGCTTGGGTGCCATGAATTCGAGCACGGGGTAGCGGCGGCCATGGCGGCAATTGGAGGGAAGGAGAGCTCCTCCAGCTTGATTGAGAGGCTGTGGAGGGCTCTAGGAGAGAGGGAAGGAGGTTGTGTTCGGCAAAGACGCTCGGGAGGGCCATGGGGAGGCGATGAGGACGGCCGCCGTGGCGTCCTTAGCCACACACTGGTGGTCCTGGGCGACGTGGCTGGTCGCTTGCTGCGATGAGAGGCTTCGAGGAGGGGATGGGATAGCTCAGGCGAGCTCGAGAGAGCTCGCGGAAGAAAATAACAACGACGGGCACTGGCAGAACAGGGAGGGGCTTGTCGCGGCGCAGCAAGGTAGAATATGGAGGGGGAGAGGGATCGAGGAGGAAGGGAACAATGAGGCAGAGCTGCTAGATACGACTAGAGCTCGAGGGAGAGGGGGAATCGACAAAACTAAGGGCTCCATTGCTCAGATCATGGTTATTGCATGCCAACGGTGTGGTCACCACATGCACTAGCAGTGAGAGGGCAAGAGAGGCCGTCACACTATGTCTAGAAGATAGACCATCCAAAGAGGGGTCCAACTGAGCTGATAGATCACCAAATGGAGCTAAGGGTTGATGGGAGGCTTCACTGGAAGTTTCCTGCAACAGACTTGACCTGATCACTGTGGTCAACAGAGAAGGGATAAGTGCAAAGCACCATGTCTGGGAGGTTTAGGGTAGGAAGGACTATGATCCTGTGAAATTTGAGGAGAACAGGACCAATATTTGGTAGGGTTGCTTTGGAGCTAGCTAATCTGGTCCAGAATAGAGATTTTGATGTGGCACTCACATACTGGCTTGGATGGAGCTGAAACTTGGAGGATATGAATATTTTAGGGTTATGAAGATGTTGTATAAATTTCATGCCATCTTGATAAGCCAAAGTGGCACTTCCTTCACACAGTATCCCACTTAACAGAAACATAGGAGAATTACTTGGAATAATTGGCTTAATAAAACGAGCTCAAACTTGGTTTAGAAAGGTTTTATATGTAGCAGAATGTCCTGGTAAAATTTCAGAATTTATGGAGCAACATAAAATATAGTTGCTTCACAATCCAAAATAATGACTAGAGACAGAGATTTGATGCTATGGTCACATGGTTGTAGGAGTGATGCTCAATTTTGTGGAGAGAAATTACTTGAGCATATTGAGATGATGGCAAAGTTTCAACTCATTTGAATACTCTTAGCTAGCACTCGCTTCACAAAGCTTCCTCTAGATCAGAAATTTGGAAATTTTCCAAGAAATATTTACTAGCTCAATGGAGTTGAATTTTTTCAAGAGGCCATGATATGGATAGGAAAGGGTGCCCACAAATTTTGAGAGCAATCAAGGAAATATAACGGGTACTTTCTTCACAACATGGCAGATAGGGCAGAAAAAGAAAAGGAATATTTGAGAAATATTTTTGAACATGGCAACGAAACATTTTGTCATATTCGAGGAAGATATGACCCAATAGATTTATGATAATTATTTGGGAATTTTTGGAGAGATAGAAGTGGGGGTTGCTTCACAACTCAAGGCACCAGAGGTTATTCCTTTAAAAGAAAAAGGAATATTCCCAGGGAAAAGAATATTGGGATAGGCTCAAGATGGAAATGGATAGGTCCTGGGATGGTTTGAAGGTTGGAAAGCCACTAAGAAAAAGAAATCAAGGGTTATCTCTTTAGGTTTCAAAACTATCAAGCCACAAAAAAGCAAAACCAGATAATGATCAAAGGAAAAAGAAATGGGCCAAATCCAGGGTGTTATATTCGTCTCTCGCGTGCACATATGATGTGTTTCCTCCTCTCGCGCATACTTTTTGCTGTAGGAAAAGGCCCCGGTGACCACCTCCCGAAGTTCCTCCACCATGGGATGTTATCGCCGGTGACTCCCTGTGCTTCGGCGGCCCTTGCCACCTCCACCAGACGAGCGAAATGCCCATGAGTCCATTCTCGTTGACATCTTTCCATGTTGTGGTCCATGTCGCTACAGGTGAGCCTCGCCGCCCTCTACCGAGGGGTTGACTATGGACCCAACACATGGGGTCCAAGCGTTAGCTGCTCGCGCCTCTCCCTCGCCTCTCTCTCTCTCTAGCTGGCCCCCGGGCCCTGCCCGTCAGGTTTGAATCTAGCGTGGTGCGGGTCCCTGGCTTGTCTGGCTAATTGGCTTCCGGGCCGGGCCAGCTGCTGGCCGACTTTGGCGCACATGTTGTGGGCCTTTTTTGCTTTTTCTTTTTAGTTCTGTTTTGCCATAATCCCATAGGGATAATTATATATCCAAATCCAAATATTACCTCACCAAAAATCTTCTAATATTGTGTAGTATTTTATATTGCTACTTGTGTAATTTTTACAAAAGAATGCATGCATTGATTTATTTTAACACCTTGTTTAGGGCATTTTAACACTCTGTTGGAATGATTTTTATTTTTACAACTTTTTACACTTCAAAAGTAAAATCCAACAATTATGACACTAGCTATGCTCACCCTAGTATTTTACAAAAATGGCTTCACATTTTTTTGAGTAAATTATTTTCTCCGTTTTTGGTTGAGTTCGTATTTTTCCCCGTTATTATTGCGACGACAGATTGCGTTGTTGACGAGGGACTTGGACCAGAAGACTTTGAAGACCCTAGAGACTTTGTTGAGCAAGGGAAGCAGCCCATAGACCCTGTCTAAGAAATTATTTTCATGCATGTCATATATAGCACTTCGTTCGGATGCATGAGATTATGTTGAATCGGTGACTATCTCAGTGGGAAGTTTGTGATAACCCCTCATTGACACTTGCACTTGAGCATGACCCTACCTTCCTATGAGGGTTGTGCGGGTGGCATGTAGTTAGGTTGCTAGTAGTTGCTTCGCATGGGATGGGAACATGTGTGGGACGAAAAAGGAAAGTGATTTCAAAGATTTTATGCGAACCCCGTTGGGTGCCACTAATGCTCGAGGGTGATGGTGTGAGCTAGGTAGCCACTTGAGAAATAAGGGTGTATCGAGGCTAGTGAGTGTTTGATTTTCAAAATCGAATTGCTTTAAGTTGTGACCATTACTCCAACCTTACATGTACAACCACGATACCTCTTATGGGATGGGGCTTTGATGATTACTATTTTTGGGCCGACATTACTAGTGGCAGGAGTGGCGTTGTCATTCTCGAGATGGGGTTGTCTTAAGAAAGGGCGACCATGGGTAGTTTTCATGGACATCGGGCACACCGTTGCGTGCCTTCATGGATGATACATGAGATGTACATCACGAGGGATTGTGACTAACGAGTGGTCTCTATGCTAGTATCGTCCTGGGAAAAGGTGATATTCACGTACTTACCTTGGGTGTGAGAAATACCCCGAGTCGTGTCTTGACAGGGAAGTTTCCCGAGTCTTCTGCGTAAAGCGTGCAACCTCTGCGTCCACGGTCAAGGACAGTTGGATGAACATTGTTGGCATACGTCCATGTTTACCAAACAGTGTGCGCGTGTGACAAAGGTAGTTATGTAAGAAATATGATACCTGAGCTAAGTCGGTCAACTTGGCATGATGGGTGAACATGGGTTGTTCAGCCCTCAGTTGATATTGATATCTATAACCTATTCACATGGTTATCACTTACCTCATGATGCATGCACACACGATAAGTTGATCATGTCATTGCACCAAGAAACATCTGCTTTCTACAAATTACCTATTAGTGTTATATATGCTTCATTATCGCCTTGTTCCACATCATTCGTTGCTTGCGAGTACATTCAAAGTATTCATTGGTTTGCCACTTGTTTTTTAATTGGCCACACATGTAAGGCATGGAACTTGGAGAAGAGTTCATCGGTGACGAACATGTAAACTACGATGCTTCCGAGTCAAAATGCTTGTAGGTTAAGGCAGATGGCATGGTTTCACGCTTTCGACCAAGTTTTCCGCTGCTAGGTATGTTTGGTGTGTCGGCCTTCGAGGCCCTATCTATGTAAGATTTGACGGTATTGGTCTTTATTTGGGTCAGACGGTATGTAAGGATGTAAGACTCTTATACTTAAGCTTCTGTGTGTTTAGTGGGCACTGATCTCTGGGATCACTGTTCACATGCATTCGGTGACCACGACTTATGAGTTGGGGTCCCCACAGATAAAGTATCAGAGCCATTCTGACTATAGAAAGACTTAATTAGCATGGACATTAGTTAGGATGGACCTCTTCCCAAAAACTATACCTAGCATCTATAATTAGAAGTTTCTGCACTTCTTGGCTGTGCCACTCTATTTTCAAAAGCTTTAGTGACACCCTCCCCTTAAACCTTGTTGTCGGTCGTCATACCCGAAGACCTCCTAGCATCCGGCTTTCCCATACTTGTGGAGGAAAGCCTAGAGAAGTGCCAATTTCGTCGACCACCCATTTTCCTCTAGCACGAGCACTAGGTCGACGCCACCACAAAGGAGTATCATGTCGATGTGGTCGTGGAGGCAAACGACTCCTCGACGAGTTGGTTCTTTGAGGGACCACAAAAGGAGTCCGTAAAGCTCCATCGGGAACTTCACCATACCCGTGAGCTACTCCAACAAGCTAAGAGGAAGTCAGACAATATCAAGAAGGATGGAGCCCTCGAGGGACAACTCGTTGTCGCTTATAAAGGAGGAGTACCCCCAACTAGAGATGCACGCACATGTCGCCATTGCATGATTCGAAGGAGTATCTTGTGCTCTTCACCGCTCCACTGGCGAAGCGCCGTCAGGATGGACCTCCCCGTTCTCCGACCCCCTCGACAAGAGATAATGGCCATACAGATGATGACCAGGAGGAATACTGAGAGGAGCGTGAGTATGAGACCAAGCACTCCACCATTTGAGTCCCAGAAGCCATAGGGTAGGATAAGATATGTATCCCTCATGCAAAGTTGAGTCTTTGCAATGGTTCATATGAAACCATGGGTGCTTGTTGTTTGTTTTACTGTTTGTGTTTCGATGCAAGTCGCACTTCTGCCTTAGGCAACATGTGAGCGACTACATCGCCTAGCATATCTTAATGTCATGTGTTGAGTGCGTTGATCCTTCTTTGACACACTTGCACTGTACCAACCCCCTTAGGCGCGTTTTCCTCTTGTTACTATTTCTTTCGTCTATTGCAATTGTTTGCCTTGGCTGCTCGAAATAGGCTGGTGACTACTACTCGCACGAGTACATTTGGCAACCCCAGCGCTGGCAACTATAGCGAGCAGTCGGGAGCCGGTGGGTCTGCTCAAGCTAGAGGTCACGAGGAGCATCCACACGGTGATCTTCCCCTGATGCCACCTCCATCGGAGAACAAGACCATGGCTCAGTTTCTACAAGTTTTCCGGGAGGAATGCCAAGCCAACACTGTGGGTATCTAGCATATGGATCAAATTCTCGTGAAAAACCAAAAGCAGGGTGGGAACGACAATGGTCGTTCCACTCTGTAAAAGTTCTAGAAGGTATTGCCCACTCCCTTCACCGAGAGAGCTAAACATCTGGATGCTGATGACTGGATCCGTACCATCGAGGACCTCCTCTCATAGGTCAACTGCAATGATGATCGTGAGAAGGTTATCTATGACTCTCACTGCCTTTGAGGTACCTCCATACCTTGGTGGGATGGATTCAAGGTCGTGCAAGGAGAGCGTGTGCTCACCTGGGATGATTTCAAGCAAGGATTTCGCACTGCCCATATTACTTCTAGGATTATGGCCATCCAGAAGCGGGAATTCGAGCACTGGAGGAAGGAAGTGGCTTTCTCAAGGACTACGAGCATAAGTTCACACGGCCGGTCCTAAGAATTCGGGGGCCCGAGGCGAAACCATAATCCGAGGCCCCTTAGTTTTGCTAGTTTATGACGAAAAAAATAGTTATCACTCTCCATTTCATGTTAAACCGTACATACACTCTTTTACAACATTTGTTTTGCAAATTCTTTTACAACATTATCAATGTTTTTCTTATGAGGAAATACATTATCAATGTTTTGTTGGTTTTGTACCTTATTGTGGGTGCTTGAAATAATCCTAATAATCCAAGCCCCGTAATCTGCCCATAAAATTTAATTACATAGCTATTGGGCTATGTTTTGGCATTTCATTGCTGGTTTTTTTCGAAAAAACAAAAGGTAATTTCACATTGCAATACCCAGAAAACACTATTTTCAGCACACAATTTAAGTCGTCATGAGGCAGAAAGCTAAAAGCTAAAAAGTTTCTTGAACTAGTATTGTATATGACATCTACATACCTAAATAGATGCGGGCAGATGTAGTAAGCCGTCAAGCCATCCACAGGCTACCTCACCGGACTCGCGGGACTGAAGGCTAAGCTCATGGAGACTCAATGGTGCGAGGACGTCACTAGCGACATGTAGGGCTGCGTAGTTGTCCGGCTGGTCGGAGAGCATGCCGGAGCCGCCGTACCATGCATCTTGGGCGCGACGGCATAATACCGGTCGCGTATCTCTTGTAGTAGCAGCAGTCAGATTCAAGTTCCATGAGGCGACGACGCGGTACCCTGTACTCTGCAGCGGCCTGTACGTGTATCAAGAACAATAGTGGATGAAATCCAAGAGAAAACGCCGCATGCCGTAGATCATGCATGGAAGTTTTTTCATTTTATATTAAGGATGCATTAGGATTATATGAGCTAATCACGCCGCAGATCAAGCATGGAAGTAGGATAACGCTCACGTTACCTGGATGCGGTACATCGCAGGCCATGCGCTCCGCGCGGGTGTTGCTGCTGCCTACGGAGCCTTCCCAGTACATGGTGCCCCCTTGCTTTCGGAGGCCCGGGGCGGTCGCCCCTCCCGCCCCCCCTCAGGGTCGGTCCTGTAAGTTCAACCTCTTGTCAAGATATGTGCCCGATGATGTCAGCATTGAGGCAGCTAAGATAGAATGCTTCATGGAAGGGCTTAAGTATTCAGTGCAGTATCAACTTTTATCTCTGAGTACCGAACCTTCTTCGAGCTGGTGAACAGGGCCCTCATGCTCGAAAATAAGCATCATGCCATGGAAGACACACACAAATGAAAGATAATCAACATCAGTGGTTCCAACAACCAGAAGACTCTTCCCTGGCAACTAGCCCCAGCGAAGCCAAACTATCAGCCTCACAAATACATGACTCCTGCACCTTTTTGAGCTACGAGCCTCAGTAGTATGCCAACCCAGCAACAACAATCAAATAAAAACACAGGTGGCAAGACCAACAACTTTGGGTAGGTCACGTGCTTTGGGTGTGGTCGGCATGGACACATCTCAAAGCAGTGCCCCAACAATAAGCCGGATGCATCGCGCCCCAATACGCCAAACCAGGGACAAGGCCGTGGAGCGCCACCCAGGAACCAAGTTCCCCACAACCTGCCCAACGATGGCAAAGGTCGCGTGAATCATGTCTCCGCTGAGGAAGCCGAGGAGGACCCGGATGTCATACTCGGTACATTTCTTGTCAACTCAACCCCAGCAACAATTCAGTTTGATTGTGGTGCCTCACATTCTTTTGTTACCCAAAAGTTTGCGCTAGATAGGGGCATGAAACCTACACCATTGGGTAGTCATATGATTGTGCAAACCCCAGGTGCTGTAATGAGGACCAAGATAGGGTGTAAAGGAGTTGAGATTAACATCAACGGGGTAGACTTCTTGGCAGATCTCCTCATCCTGGAGTCGCAAGGTTTGGATGTGATCCTTGGCATGGATTGCTTAACCAGGAACCAAGGATTGTTGGACTGTTCCAAGAGGACTGTTACCATGAACAATAGCCAAGGAGTCTAAGTCAAGTATGTTCCCAACCCTACCTCCAATTAAGCCCTCGGGTTAATTGTGTGTCGGGTATTGAGATGGAGTAAGTGCGAGTGGTATGTGACTACCCAAATGTCTTTACTCACGAGCTACCCAGGATGCCTCCTGATTGTGACATTGACTTCACTATTGAGCTATTGCCGAGAGCAAGACCCATCTATAAGAAGCCCTATAGAATGGCATCCGGAGAGTTGGCTGAATCGAAAGAAGCAACTAGCTGACCATCTTAGAAAAGGATTCTTTCGTCCTAGTGCTTACCCATGGGAATCGTGTGTCTTATTTGTGTCATAAGGGGATGGAGCTATCAGGCTCTGTATTGGTTACCGTTCTCTCAATGAAGTCATAATAAAGAACAAGTATCCACTTGTAAGTGCATCTAGTGCCCCTTAGTGATTTTGGTGGTTTGAAGACTTATAGGGTAAGGGACTAATATGTTTGTGAGTGTACATAGGCTCTATAAGTCGCTGAGGAGTTTGAGTTATCCGATGAATATCGACCCCTAAAAATGAATGTCTTCGGGTGAATACTTTGGTCCTTCCTTGAAGACTTTGATCGCGAAGAAATTGCGAAGAAATCGATATTCCTCACGACGATATTGAAGATGAGGAATTCGGTGTGTAAGGAAGAAACAGTCTGAAGACTTTGAAGCGTGAAGATTTACTCTTTCTATTTCATTTTCTTTACTCTTGGGTCATAGGAACATTGTACTATTAAAGGGGTCGAGGTAAAACTATGGAATGATTTTACTGATGATGCTCAACCCAAGCCTAAATCTACCAAAGCCTCAGAGTGAGGAATAGGAGACACATGAGGACTTTCACAGTTGAAAGTTCCGACCGTTGCCCACCACACGCCACCTCACTGATCTTATCCACCCAATGGTCACAATATTTGAGGGCATTTATGTCAAATCAGGTCGAGATGCTCCCAGGCTATAAATAGCCGCCCCACAACCACTTGCTAGTTGGCTGCTCCAAGAGAAACTGACACTTGTCATTTAGAGCAACCCAAATTCCTCAGAGTCTTCGAGAGAAAATCTTCAAGTGAGGAAATATCCCAAACACCAAACCCTAAACCAAAAACCAAGTGATTGAGCATCACTGAAGAAGTTGTTCCTATGTGGAACTGCAGCCTATTACCTTTGAGGAATGTGCATCCTCTAGACGGTTAGCCGTCATCGTCTAGAGCATACAACAGTCAATTGTGGATCGCCGGGGGACCGAGTTTGTGAGGGTTTGGATGTCTACCCAGAAGACTTACCACGAGTGTTAGGCGAGGACTGTGTGTCCTTAGCTCAAGGAGAATATGGTAGGGACTGTCTATCCTTTGTTTCAATACCAAGCCGCTCCGAACCATACGTACGACTATCACAACAGGTGGAACTGGGTCATTAACAACTTTCTTCATCGAGCATTTCTTCAACTCTTTCATTTCCTCAAATTGTATGTTGAAGACTTTCATCTGTGTTGTTTGAAAAATTTGTTCAAAGACTTTATCTGAATTTCCTAAACCTCAAATTATTCACTTGAGATAATCTTTACATGCGTACTGTGTACTTGCGAACTGTGCAAACCGAATCTCGTAAACTTCATCGTGTATTACGATGTAGTCGTTTTTGCACTCCTGATCCCGCGCTATTTTCACTGCACTTAATTCATCATTGGTCTTTCCTCACAAGGAATTTCCTCAGCGATGAAATTCTAAAAATCGCCTATTCACCCCCCATCTAGTCGATATAACGCACTTTCAATTGGTATGAGAGCAAGGTACTCCCTTGTTCTGTGTGATTTTGGTATAACCACTTAGAGTTTTCATTATGTCAATCGCATGTACGATCAAGGTTAATGCAGGATGTCCTACCTTCGAAGGAAAGGACTTCCCCTATTGGAAGACCAAGATGCAGATGCATCTTCAGGCTATTGACAATGATCTCTGGTATAGTGTGGAAAATGGTATCCCCTCCATCGCTCCTATTGTCTCTGCCGCTGATGTGAAGAAATTCATGCAACTTGATTCACAAGCGAAGATTATCATCTGTGGCCATCTGAACAAAGTTCAGTATGGCAGAGTGAGTGCTTTTGGAAAATCTAAGCTTATCTGGGATAGGTTGTCCAAAGTAAATGAGGGAGTCTCAACACAGCGTGACTCTCATTTTGATGTTCTTCTCAATCTCTTAAATCGCTTCAAGAGGCTGGACAATGGAAGCTGCCAAGATACCTTTGATCGCCTCACTGACATCTCAAATGAACGGCAAGCTCTGGGAGCTAGAGACATCACTCACCATGAAGTTGTGGAGAAACTGCTAAGATCTCTTGATCCATCATTTAACACACTGGTTCTGATGATTCTAGAACGAAGAGATTACAAAATGCTTGATCCTGCTGATATACTCAAGAGACTCAATACTCATGAATTCCAACAAGAAGAAAAGAGAGACATGTATGGACCAAGCTACTCAAGACCTCGTGCGCTGATGGCTAAGGCTATTTCCTCATCTAAAGACGAAGACTCAGATTGGAGCAATGGTGACCCTGAAGAACTGGGACATGAACTTGTTATGCTCGCGAAGAAATACCAGAAGTTCACAAAGCGTGGCCAGTTTGGTAAATCTTCAAGAAGATATATGAGGAGATCATAATATTCATCCGAGGATTACAAGAAAAGAACCTGCCACAAATGCAAGAAATTTGGTCACTACATTGTTGACTGTCCTTGCTGGGTGAAGGAATCAAAGAAGAAGAAATACAAGGATGAAAGTTCTGATGACTCGAAGAAAAAGAAGAAATATTCAAAGCACTCATCCTAAAAGTCCTCATCGCACAAGAAGACCAGATTCAGAAAGGCTAGGGCACTCATTGGAAAGGAAATGGATTTTGAAGAAGAATCTGAGGAATGTGATGAATAGGAAGGATGTGAAGAGGATTCAGAGTCTGGTGTGGCAAGTCTTGCACTGGCTACCACCTTTGTTAGCAAGTCAATCTTCAACCTTGGAGGAAATGACTACACTATCTACACTGATGAAAATGCTGATGACTTTGCTCCAACCTATTGCTTCATGCAAAAGGTTGAATGGAACCAAACCATACTTCCTCCTCTGACTCTAGTGACCGCGAACCTGATGATTATAAAAAACCCAGTTACTATAAACTTGCCAGCATTGCCACTAAGAAAAAAGTGCCATTGAAAAGCTCCTGAAACTGCGAGAGAGAAGCGTTGATCTGTTGAATGATGAAATGAATCATACTCAAGTCCTCACTGAAGATGTGAAAAGTCTTTAGTCTAGATTTGATAGTCTTCAAGATCGTTATGGCACACTTTTGGCTGATCATGAGAAGCTTTCCTATGAATTTCTTGAAAGGAAGCTTGATCTCGAGAAGCTGAAAATGTCTCATGATGATCTTTGAATATAAAACGATTCATTGCTTGCTCAACAGACCAGTACCGCTCAGGTTGAATTCATTCCACCATGTTTGAAATGCATCGAGCGTGAAACTGCTAATTCCTCACCGGAATCATCAAATGCTTCTATTGCTACAAATTCTGCAACTGTCCCTATGGTATCAAATTCTTCACTTGAGGAGACCACAAATGCAACTGGCGAAAATGCAGGGCTGAAGGAATGGTATGTGACAGGCATATACAGAAGTATCAAAGGGCATCAAACCCTTAGCGATGTGTTGAAAAAGCAGATTTTGAACAGGAACCGTGGAAAGAAGGTATTGCCTTCAAGTGGAAACTGAATGCTGATGCATCATACTCGAAACCTCACCAGTACCCCAAAACCTCATGGGTTAATGCTAAAGGTCCTCCCGTCGATCCATCCACTCTAACAAGCTTTTCATGTGATTTATCCTATTCCTCAGATGAGTCATTTGACTCCAACTATAAACTGTTCAAAAATCAACCCGATGAAGTATTTTCTCGATATGTTGGAACTAACTACAGGAATGGACCACCCCTGAGGAAAATCTGGGTCCCCAAAAGTTGCTTTGAAAATCTTCAGGTGAATGTCCTCATGACACCACCTCTGAAGAACCAGAAACCCAGATCAATTTCGTTAGGTGGACCAAAGTCTTCATGAGGATAAAAATCCTCAAATGGTCAACATTGTGCTCATACTCGTGCTGATGCTTCTGATATGCAGGGAAATTACATGGGACATGAATATGAGCGTTATTCCTCAAATCATTTTGTTCATAAGTCCTCAAAGAAATTCCCTGTCTATCCGTTTGAGTACTCTAACCCCCTACTGTCAAAAGAAGTGCATTAGCTTCAATGCCCCCTTTCTCATATGGTGCTCATAGGATGATGAACTCTTCTCCACCCCTTCAGATGTGGGTGGTGAAGAAATTGAACTAATCACTTCTGTAGGACAGGTCTCAAGAAGAAAGTTATCGTCTGAAGAACATGCTGGAGACCGAAGGATATTGCATGTTCGGGCGCAAGCTAAAATTGATGAAATGATTACATTTCACACGTCCTAAAATTTACTGTTTATGATGAAGTTCTTATCTGATGATATTGATATCATATTTTTCAAGTCTGAAGCATATGATGAAGTTCTTATCTGATGATATTGATATCATATTTTTCAAGCCTGAAGCATACATAGTGGGTTCTTGAAAGTGGTTGCACAAACCACATGACTAGTGATAGAATCTTGTTGATGAATATACCACTCACACCATCAACACTGAAGCAAATCACTTAAGCTGATAAAGGTAAAAGCAAGGTATTGGGACTTGGCGAAGTGGCTATCTCCAAGGACAAGCACATGGGCAAAGTCATGCTTGTCAAATCCCTTAGGTTTAACCTCATGTCAGTATCAATGCTTTGTGATCCTGATATGGTTGTTATCTTTGGAAAATACAGATGCGCCGTCATCATGGAATATGACAAATCCAAAGTCTTCGAAGGCTTTAGGAGAGGAGATTTGTACATTGTTGATTTTTTCCACATGTCCTCAATCAGCCACATCCTTACTAGCAAACACCTCAGAAGGCTGGCTATGGAATTGGCGTCTGGGTCATGCAGGCATGAGGAATTTGCATGCGCTGGCGAAGAAGAAGCATGTCATAGGCATCTAATCCATCAAATTCCTCAAGGACCATCTCTGCGGTGCTTGTGAATCTGGAAAAATAACCAGATCCAAATACCCTTCAAAGACTATCATGACTACTACTTGTCCATTTAAATTGCTTCACATGGATCTGTTAGGACCTACTCATTATGCTACTCTAACAAATGCAACATCTTTATATGGCTTTGTCATCGTTGATGACTATTCTCGCTATACTTGGGTACACATCATTCCGTATAAAACCGAAGTGCTGGAAGTCTTCAAACGATTTTCCTCACGGGCCTCGACGAACTTCGGCGTCAACATAAAAGACATCAGGAGTGATAATGGGACATAATTCAAAAATACTAGTCTTGATGATTATCTTGATGAACTAGGTATTACTCACGAATTATCTGATCCATATTCTCCTGAACAAAATGGCGTCGTAGAACGCAAGAACATGACTCTGGTTGAAATGCCATGAACTATGCTTGAAGATATCAGATTGCTCGTTGTTTCTGACCTGAAGCAATCAACACTGCTTGCCACATAATCAAGAGGGTGTATCTTCACAAATTCCTCAAGAAAACCTCATATGAACTCCTCACTTACAAGAAACCAAATGTAAGTTATTTCGAAATCTTTGGTGCAAAATGTTGGATTAGAGATCTGCACCATAGCTCAAAGTTTGCACCTAAGGCACATGAGGGTTTTATGCTTCGTTACAGAAATGACTCGCACACCTACAAATTCTTCAACACCTATCACAACAAGGTTGTTGAAACTGTAGATATGCGGTTTGATGAGACTAATCGCTGGCAAAAAGAGCAATTGCCTTGTGTGCCAGATAAATTACCTCCAGAGGAAGACATCAAACTCAAGGGAACTAAGGATATCATTCCTACTGAGGAACAACCCCTTTATGAAGAAGTCGTCCCCAACACTCAGGAAATTCAAACTGGTGCACATGAGGAAAATGCTACAGATCAAATTCCTCAGCCAAATCAAAGTCATCAACCAGCTCATCCGAGGATTGCAAATGAAGTAGAACTCGACAAAATACTCGATGACATCAATGCGCCAGGTCCTCTAACTCGCTCAAAAGCTTCACATTAAGTTAAGTTTTTCGCGCATTCCTTATTTGTGTCTATCACAGAACCCTCAAAAGTTGTTGAAGCTTTCGTGGAACCTAAGTGCATTCAAGCCATGCAAGATGAACTTCTTTAGTGCAATCTAAATGACGCATGGGAACTCATCAAACGACCAGATCCTCGCAAGCACAATATCGTCGGCACCAAGTGGATCTACCGAAACAAGCAAGATGAAGATTCTTAGGTAGTGAGGAATAAGGCATGGCTTCTAGCCCAAGGCTACACACAGGTTGAGGGAATTGACTTCGGTGAAACTTTTGCACTTGTTGCTAGGCTTGAAGCTATTTGAGTATTACTTGCCTATGCTAATCATCACAATATAACTCTATATCAAATGGATGTGAAAAGTGCATTCCTCAATGGTAAGCTTGAGGAAGAAGTGCATGTTGCTCAACCCCCAGGTTTTGAAGATCCGAAAAATCCACACAAAGTCTTCACACTAAAAAAGGCACTCTATGGCCTCAAGCAAGCCCCTCGGGTGTGGTATGATACATTGAAGGAATTCCTCATGAAAAAAAGGCTTCAAACCTGGTTCACTTGATCCTACTATTTTCACAAAATCCTATGACAATGAACTATTTATGTGCCAAAAATATGTCGACGACATTATTTTTGGTTGTACTGACAAACATTATAGTGATGAATTTGCCTACATGATGAGTGAAGAATATCAAATGTCTATGATGGGGGAGCTGAAAATCTCCTTAGGTTTGCAAATTCGTCAACAATGCAATGGCATCTTCACATCTGAGGAGAAATACCTCAAGGACGTTCTGAGGAAATTCGACATGCATGAATGCAAAGGCGTCAAGACTCCTATGCCTACCAACGGTCACCTCTGCACTAACGAAAATGGTCAAGATTTCAATCAGCAGGTATATCGCTCTATGATTGGCTCTTTATTGTACTTATGTCCATCTAGGCCAGATATTATGCTTAGTGTGTGCATTTGTGCTCGTTTTCAAGCAAAACCGAAGGAATCACACCATAAGGCTGTGAAACACATTCTTCGATACTTAGCTCACACAACAACACTAGGATTATGGTATCCCAAGGGCTCAAATCTTCACCTCGTCGGAAATTCTGATTCTTATTATGCTAGTGACCGTGTGGATCGCAAGTCAAAATTAGGCACATGCCATTTCCTTAGAAGATCATTAGTTTGATGGTCCTCAAAGAAGCAGAACTGTGTATCACTATCCACTGTCAAAGCTGAGTACATTGCTGCTGGATCTTGTTGTGCTCAACTGCTATGGATGAAGCAACCACTCAGAGACTATGACATCAACATGAAGAATGTGCCCCTCTACTGCGACAATGAGAGTGCAATCAAGACCGCCTACAACCCAGGACTACACTCGAAGACCAGGCACATCCAAATTCGTCATCATTTTCTTCGTGCCCATGTCCTCAAGGGCAATATCATCATCGACCATGTGAAGACTGATGATCAAGAAGAAAATATTTTCATAAAGCCCTTGGATGAGAGAAGGTTTTGCCAGTTGCGGTGTGAGCTAAATATCCTAGAATCTTCAAATGTTTTGTAAACTCGGACACATCCTAACACTTATGCAAAATTGATGACTTAAATGTGCAACACACAAAGTAATAATTTTCCTCAACCAATGAAGAAAATCACTCTAAGTGTGAAGAAATCAATGAAGAATTTTCTTCTGAGGGCCCTACGACAATTGTACGCCGCGCCTGAAATCATCATTCTTATATGGTGTGTCACGCCACAACTCAACCTTGAAATACTTCAAGCTGGTTTTTCTTCAATGTTCAAATTCATCAATTTGACACCTTGTCACAAAATCCTCAAATTTTCAAAATCTTCAAATTCCTCAAAACGTTTGATGATTTTCAGTTGAGCGCACACACACACACACAGATATATATATATATATATATATATATATATATATATATATATATAGGGATTGACTATTCGTCACCCCGGGTGTCAATGCACCGTTATTTTATATTTCAATTCTTTTCTTATTTCATACGTAAAAAGAGAGTGTAAGAAAATATATAGTCACCATAAAAATATTTTATGTCACGTAAAATTAAAAACATAAAAATATTCTGTAAAATATACATGAAATTCGATTTTTCTGGTCTTATGACCTATATTTTTAATTCTTTACATCAAATTTTCCGTAATGTATCAATATTAATGGTCCAAATGTAATTTATTTATGAAACGATCGTAAAATTACCTCGGTGAAGAATAACTTAATTTGAAACCTAGATGACGAATAGACTTTCTATATATATATATATATATGTATATATATGTATATACATATATATATATATATGTATATATACATATATGTATATATATGTATATACATATATATATATATATATATATATGTATATATACATATATGTATATATATGTATATACATATATATATATATATATAGAATGAACTTTCAAAGTCCTTAACAGCATTCACTTATAGCTCAGTCTTCAATTTGATATTTCATCTAAGTGAAAGTGATAGGACCCGACTCCCCTCTATGATAAGCTCAACCCAGTGTATTCTCAATTCTTCATATGCGTTCTGTTTGACACATGTTCAAAATACTCACTGAGTCCTTGTCAGCTAAGGACTTTGTAACAAAATCCTAAAAATTCAAAATTTTAACCGTTGCAATAGTAACTGGACCCACTACTCACGTTCGGATAACCACGATTTCCACCGCTTCAATCGTGGGCACCACGTGTCAACCGGAGACGAAGGGGCAAGGTCACTTCAGCCAAAAGTTTCGGCCCGGATAATTTTTCACCTGAGCTATAAATATCCCATTACCCCCCTCAGTCAAAACTCTTATTTCCCTATCGTCTTCTCCACTTGAGCTCAAACCCTAGCGCCGCTGCTAACATCTTCGCCACCGGTGAGGAAAAGCTTCACTGCCTCGCCCTCACTGTCGCCGGACTCACGTGGACAGCGGAATCTCCTCCTCCGCCGCCGCCGTAGCTGTTTTCAGTCACCAAGTGAGGGCAGTGAAGATCTGAACCGAAGAACTTCTCCTTTTTACAGCCTCGGTTCATCGTGTTCTTCGCACAGGGTAAATAAAATCTTATTTTACTGCCCCTATTGATCTTTTATTTCACGTTAGATTCGTGAAATCAGTTTTTTCTCAGAAATTTCCTTAGCTGTGCATACTCATGCCTAGAACACTTGATGAATTTCACTAAGTTACTAAAATTCTTCACGAGATTCCTCAATTGTGTAATTTTTTGAATCTACACAAGTGTGGAACCAAGATCAGAATTCTTAGTCAAATTCTTAAACTCACTCGTCAAGTTCCACAACTTTTAAATCTTTCAATTTCCTCAAATCTGAGAACACATATGACCTCTCCAAATTCTTCGCACCTATACTCTGTTCACACGTACAAAATGCCAGCTGATGAACCTCTAGGTTCTCATCAAGTTCACTCATTTGCAGCATTTCACGAACAAACCTTACCTCTGTCTTCAGAATCATCGATAATTCCAATTCCTCAGCGAAATCCTCGGCTGAAGAAAATGGAAGAAGACCGGAAACAGATAGGTGGCAAGAAACTGGAGCAAAATACTGCTTTTGAGATACCTGAAGAAATATATGCTGATTATTGTACACTTGATGAGGAAATACATGGTAGAGAGACCATGGCAAAGCGTAAAATAAGGCTTCAAAAGATTCAGCGCAGGTGGGCTAAAGAGTGGAAGGAGTACAAATATGTGACTCTGAAATATGCATAGGAGTTCACCCTCAAGCCTCCCTGCAAAAGGCCTCCACAGGGTGATCAACCAGCAGATCATCCCTCAAGTGAAGCCACTATTAAGGATTATCCTGATGAAAAAGACAAATACTTGTCTAATTGCAGAAAAAGGCAGAAGTTTCTGTAAAGAAATTCAATGAGGATTGTGTTCCTGTTGGAGCCACTTCTCCCACTTCTTCAGCCGCTGAGGCCTCTGCTACTTCAATTTCTCAGAAGAATACTCTGCTGAAGAAACCAGAAGCTTCAACTGTTGTGTCAACACATCACTTACCTCAGAAAGTTGCACAAACTGCAAAATCATCAACTACAAAACAGTCCGCACCTCCTCCGCAAATGGAGCTCGGTAAAATTCAATATGAACAACCTAGTTCCTCCGTGCCATCTATTGCTAGCTCCGCCTCATAGTCTTAACCAAGTATTTTGAAGACTAAGATGATTGCCGCTCGAGGTACAAGGCCAAGTCCCAACAAAATCATCAACGTTCCTTCTGCATTAGAAGGAAGTGAATAATTTGATGTTGAAACACTCCAAGCAATTACCAAAAACAAGCAGCAATGTGTTGCACAAGCCTCTGGCAGCTATAATCCTCTTGCAATGGATTTGAAGGTATTGCTGGACTTCATTGACCTCTAGTATGAAGATCCAAACACATCGATCGATGACTTGAAGCTTCCTCCTGGTGTAAGCCATATGGTTGCTACTTTCGTAAATGAAGCTAAATGGAAAGAGCAGCAAGCCAAGCAAGCCAGGGCTGCCAAAGTCAAAACGGAGAAACTCCTCAAGAAGAATCTACTCAACTTGTCACCTCATGTACTAGTTTCAACTCAGGCTGAGCTCAAAACCCTCACGGAAAATATACAAGTCTTCACACAGATCGTCAAGGAGTCAAAGTGAAATTCATCAAGGCTGCAACTATTGCAGTTGATGAATACAATAGCAGAGCTGACGCTCCAAAGCCACAAACAAACCGTCAGCCAAGTTATACGGTTCAGCTAACTAAGCAAGATGAAGATGAAGAACCAGTTGTCGAAGAAATCCTCAAAATATTCCAGCTGAAGAAACTGCCAGGTCTAACACTAAACTTGTGCTTGATGAAATTGTGCCTTCACCAAAATCCTCAACAGTGAACAAAGTGATTCCGCCTGCATCAGACGTAAAGAAAACCAAAGTGGCTGAAAAAGAAACCAAAAAGAGAAAAGCTTCAATGGTTTCAGAATATTCTGAAGCCAAACGACTGAAGACCATGACTTCAGAATCTTCATCAACCGTGGTGGATGCTACTCCTCTTAATGTAGCACCATCATGCATGATTGTTCCCTTCGGTGAGGACTATGTCATTCCCGAAGAGGATGAAGAACTAGATAACGCTGAAGAGGAAGAATAAATGATGAAGAAATAGAAATTGATGATATTCCTAAAATCACCACACCTCCAATAATTACCAAAGAAAAGGAGGGTGATGAAGAAAATGGATGTAGCACTCCTGTGATCCATGATGAGTTCTAGGAACAGATTCATCCTCACTAACCACAAACAACCCAAGTTCCTCCAACTCCGGCTGATACTGAAATTATGACTGGCTCTAATGAGAAGAGCATACTTGAGGAAACAACACAATACCGTGAGTCAGCAGCATCAGCTGGAGACAATGCTGCATCAAAAACTGCAACTGCTTCCTCAACTCAGCAAATTCCTCATGCTGAAGAAAATCCTCAAACTGAGGAAAATGATCAAGCTGAAGAAAATGCTTCTGCTCCAAATGCTGAAACTGCACTTGTTGTGGTGAATCCTGAAAATGCCATAATAGTGGCTCCAACTCCTCAAGATGCACGGCAGCACAATCTTCAGCCGAAGTCTAATCAACCCTTCTTGAAGAGGCCAAAATTTCAGAAGGAAGCTTTCTTTGATGAACGTCATTACTTCACGGGATAGAATTCGTATGACAAGCTTCGCATCAGACACAGGAAGTTCTGGACAAGCAATCAGCTCAACTACTATGCTTCTCTGATCTGTGGAAGAAAGAAGATATTTCTTCACACCCACATTCCTCACTCTGACATGGACGAAATACCTTCCTTCATCCCAGTCCTCAATATTCTTCATGAAGCTGGGTTTTGGCCTTTCTGCACAGATATCAGTGACTGGAACACAAACATAATTCTTCAATTTTATGCCACACTTCATATCTTAGGCGACCCAAAAGATGTCACCACATGGGTATTGGATTGGATGACTCAACATACACATTATAAAGCTCCAGCTACTGAATTGCTTCGAGCTCTCCCAATATCAATTACCTCAGAGGATGCAGTCAAGATGTATGATGAATGAGAACTACCAAACAAGATCATGGAAGTCCTCATGAAAGCCTTTGGCCAAGGGCAACCTCCAAGGACTCAATTTCCGGTACAAGACTTGAAGTATGAGCCCAGAACCATGTACAAAATCATGTCCTATGCCATCTCTCCTATCAAAGGGCATGATAATGAAGAGGACGTCGTAGACATCATGAAGAATATCCTTTCCAACGTCATTCATGGTATTGCTATGGATATTCATGATTTCTTCTTGATGACTTTGGCTAATAATGCTTTGTCACCATATGAGTTGAAGATTTATGCGCCTTGGATCATAAGTTTCATCAGGAACAGATCGAGCATCAACTATCAAGCTGAGTTTCCGAATCACCTCGGATATCTGCTGTTGATCGAAGTCATCAAGTCATCTTTTCAACCCGTTGAAGGCAAAGGCAAGTCTGTGATCGATGAAGGAAATCGACACCATGATGGCCAATTTCGCAAGGCTGATTCCTACTACTCATATGATGAAACTACTACTCAAGACCCTCCAAGCCTAACTAGTCCAAGGGTGATGACTAACAGAGAAGAACTTCTTAGTCTTCACCAAAAAGTCAATCGCAATCACAAGTGGGCGAAACGCCAATTTGGTGCCATTGTGAAAACCCTCAACTAGACTCAAAATGAAGTGAAGAAAAATTACTATTATCTTCATGAGGTATTTGATCGCACTTGGGCCACCCTGGCTCATCCGAAGACTCCTAAGGAACTTGAGGAATTGGAATTTACTCAAGACTTTCACTGGTCGTGGCCTCCAAAGAATAAATTCAAGCCAATTCCAGTTCCCAACTTGGAGGACAGTTTATTTTCTTCATTTCGCACTACAGAATCAGACGAAGAACACGAGGACATAGCAACTAGTCCAAGGAAGAAGCCTGTCTCCAAGGATGCTCATGCCTCTGCATCGACAAAGAAGTGAATTTCTTCATGCGCATTAGTCCTCAGTCTTGTCTCTTTTCCTCACTTGATGACAAAAGGGGAGAAATCTGAGAGTTAGTCTTCAAGCGGGATACTTTATGGGGCTTATATACTTTGTGAACTTAGAAACTCTTGGCTCTTCTAAAGTTTTTTATATAATGAGTTGTAACTTAAAACCGATGGTGTTCTGACTCTTTTGGACGTTTTTCCTCACATGCTTATTCCTCAAAGTTTATTAATGCAGGCATGCTGAAATTCGTCAGACACCATTTTTCGTCATGCATATCTAATTCCTCATACTATATGTCAAATGCATGCATGAATTGCAAGATACAAGGGGGAGATCTCCATGATATAAATCATCAATGTGCATCTGCTGCTCAAAGCAAATTCCTCAAAATATGCACACCTTTAGAGGGAGTTTCTCTGTGCCTTGATTTCAAATTCCTCAAACTTTGTACTTACATTCGATATTATTATCCCCATTTAAAACATAACCTAATTGTCATCAACCACCAAAAAGGGGGAGATTGTAAGTGCTTCTAGCGCCCCTTAGTGATTTTGGTGGTTTGAAGACTTATAGGTTAAGGAACTAATATGTTTGTGAGTGTACACATGCTCTATAAGTCGCTGAGGAGTCTGAGTTATCCGATGACTATCGACCCATAAAAATGAATGTCTTTGGGTGAAGACTTTGGTCCTTCCTTGAAGACTTTGACCACAAAGAAATTGCAAAGAAACCGATATACCTCATGAAGATACTGAAGATGAGGAATTCGGTGTGTCCTGAAGAAAATAGTCTGAAGACTTTGAAGCGTGAAGATTTACAGTTTCTGGTTCATTTTATTTAGTCTTGAGTCATAGGAACACTGTACTGTTAAAGGGGGTCGAGGTAAAACTACAGAATGATTTTCCTCATGATGCTCAACCCAAGCCTAAATCTACCAAAGCCTCAAAGTGAGGAATATGAGAGACATGAGGACTTCCACAGTTGAAAGTTCCGACCATTTCCGCACGACGCGCTACCTCACTGATCTTATCCACCCAATGGTCACAATATTTAAGGGAATTTATGTCAAATCATGTCGAGATGCTCCCAGGCTATAAATAGCAGCCCCCCACAACCACTTGTTGGTTGGCTGCTCCGAGAGAAACTGACACTTGTCATTTAAAGCAACCCAAATTCCTCAGAGTCTTCAAGAGAAAGTCTTCAAGTGAGGAAATACCCCAAACACCAAACCCCAAACCAAAAACCAAGTGATTGAGCATCACTGAAGAAGTTGTTCTTGTGTGGAACTGAAGCATGTTTCCTTTGAGGACTGTGCATCCTCCAAATGGTTAGGCATCATGGTCTAGAGCATCCATCAGTTAATTGTGGATCCCCGGGTGACCGAGTTTGTGAGGGTTTGGAAGTATGCCCTTAAGACTTACCACGAGTGTTGGGCGAGGACCGTGTATCCTTAGAGCATGTCTAGTAGAGCCCTCAAACCCTTAAATCTAAAACCAGTTTTAAGGGTTGAGAATTGCTCATTTTTGACACTTTTAAGGATTGAAAAACAGGGGTGAAGACTAGAACCCTCAAACCGAACCCTTATAACAGAATGTTCCATTATAAGGGTTGGGTTTGAGGGTTCTAGTCTTTGCCCCAACCACAACAATGCCACTCGTTCAGAGATTCCCTGTACAAAATGAATTGCTAGTCGTTTATGTCTATTCACTGAAACAACTCTGAATTTTGCCAGTGCTACATCTAGCTCCATCTTTGTTTTTCTTGCTGGGATTAATGCCAGAACATGCAAATTATTGTTGCTTTTTTGTTTTTCTCTCTAAAGGAGCATATTTGCTCCTGATCTTTATTCTGCAGGAACATAATTGTCAATTCAGGTTTGCAAAATGGATCGTCCTGTTGCTGCTCCTGTTATGATCTGCTGAATTGGTGGCTTGCAGGTGTGATTTTCTCCTAATATCTATTCAGAGCAGAGTGTTGCTCCTCTGCATTTTTTGCTGCTCTGAATTACCAAGATGTAGTTCATCTATTGGTTCAGAGATTCCCCTACAAAATCTGAGCATAGAGACACCAAGATCGTCTTCTTTTCTTCACTTTTCAGATCCACGTTCATTCTATTTTCTAGTCAAGCATCCTCACTGTATTAGTCCTTCAAAAAATAATCAAATCATCTTCTTCCTTATCATGCTGAAACTGAGCAAAGGTGTGCGTGAAGGGAACTACCTAGACATGCTTCATGAGAGCGGAGCTGCAAAAGAAAAGGGCATTCATTTGCTGAAACACGGATGCCGCTGCGAAGCTTGGTGATGCGGGTCGGGAGCCCGGGCATGAACCGGAGCAAGGTCGAGCGTGCGGCGGAAGCCATACGGGCTACGCCGCCGGACCGCCACCGCCTCGCCATAGTGGCTGCTGACCACGCGGTGCTTGTGCGAGCACGGCGCCTCGCCGTGTTGCCGTTGCGGCCTTTTGTCCTCGCGCTGCCTGTGCATCAATGACGCCTCGCTGTATTGGCCGCTACCGCGAGATGCGGCCGGAGGCGGCTCGGGTCTGCGCGGGGGCAGGACGGCGGCGGCGGCCCGAGATGCGGTCAGCGGCGGCTCGGAGGAGGCGCGGGAGGAGGTTGGGGACGGGAAATTTCCCTCCCGCGCGTGGCCGGATTGAAGTGAGGGTTGGGGGTAGGTTTTGACCCCATTCCTCACTTATACATGTTGGGAGAGGGTTTGCAGGACCGATCCTTCAACTTTTTTGAGGGTTTAAGGGTTAAGGGGTTCTAGTCTAAGCATTGTTTTTCGTCCAATCCGTGAAAAAACGGTTATTTCTGTTTTTTTGAGGGTTTAAGGGCTCTACTAGACATGCTCTTAGCTCAAGGAGAATACGGTAGGGAGTGTGTGTCCTTTGGTTTCAATACCAAGCCGCTCCGAACCAGACGTACGACTGTCACATCACTTGGAACTCGGTCATCAACAACTGTCTTCATCTAGCTACGGGTTCTATTTCTTCAACTGTTTCATTTCCTCAAATTGTATGATGAAGACTTTCATCTGTGTTGTATGAAGAATTTGTTCGAAGACTTTCTCTCAATTTCCTCAACCTCAAATTCTTCACTTGAGTTAAACTTCACCTGCGTACTATGTACTTGCGAACTGTGCAAACCGAATCTCGTAAACTTCATCATGTATTCTGTTGTAGTTGTTTTTGCACTCCTGATCCTGCGTTGTTTTCGTTGCACTTAATTCATCATTGGGGACTTTCCTCACAAGGAATTTCCTCAGTGATGAAATTCTAAAAATCGCCTATTCACCCCCCTTCTAGTCGATATAGCGCACTTTCACCACTCCCCAAGATTAAAGACCTGTTCGATTAGCTGAATGGTGCCAAGGTGTTTTCAAAGATTGATCTCGGGTCTCGGTACTACCAGCTGAAGACCAGACCCGAGGGTATCCCAAAGAAGGAATCTGTGATGAGATATGGCCATAGCTCAGTTTCTCCAAGTTCTCTGGGAGGAACACCAAGCCAACACTACCTCTATCCAGCAAATGGCTCAAGTCCTTGTGAACAACCAACAACAAGGCTGGAACGGCAATGGCCGCTCCACTCTGTCAGAGTTCATGAGGAATTCGCCCCCAACCTTGATCTAGACTGTTGAACCCGTGGATGCCGATGACTGGAGAAACTTGTGGGGTACTACCACAAGTTCATCAAAGGATTCTGAAGCATCGCCCGACTAATGACTCAACTCTTGAAGAAGGAAAAGAAGTTTGAACATACGCCGAAGTGCGCGGAATGTTTCCAGGACCTCAAGAACAGATTGACAACGACCCTAGTTTTGGCCTCCCCTGATATTCACAAGGAGCTTGTAATATATTATGACACATCAAGTACCGGTCTTGGTGGTGTCCTAATGCAAGAAGGTAGAGTGGTGGCATATCTATCCAGCCAGCCACGCCCTCATGAATAAAACTACGCAGTCATGATCTTCAGCTGGCAGCAGTGGTTCATGCCTTAAAGACATGGCGACATTACCTTGTGGTAAAGCGATGTGAGATATACATAGACCAAAAGAGTGTGATGTATATGTTCACTCAAAAGGAATTGAACATGAGGCAACGAAGATGGTTGGAGCTTATGAAGGATTATGACCTCAGTGTTCAATACCACCATGGTAAAGCCAATGTGGTAGTTGATACCTTGAGCAGAAAGGCTTGTTCCTTGAATGCCATGATCAAGGAAAGGCTACCTTCCTAGTATGAGGAACTTGAGAGCTTCGGGTTGGAGCTAGTCGCACCAGGAGATCTAGCCAACCCCTAAGCAAAGCCTACGCTGATGGACGACATCAAGGAAGCTCAAAAGGGACACGAGAGCATCGAAGGTATCAAGAAGAAGATCAAGAATGGCAAGGCCCCTAGATTCTCCGTGGATGAACAAGGATTTGTATGGTTTGGGAATTGCCTTTGAATACCCAACAAAGTCGAGCTCAAGAATGTGATCATGCAAGAAGCACATGACACTCCATATTCCATCCATCCTGGAGGAACCAATATGTACCAAGACCTCATGGCAAGATTCTGGTGGCATGGCATGAAGAGCCAGATAGCTTCTTATGTCGCTAAGTGTGACGTATGACAGAGGGTCAAGGTTGAGTATAAGCAACCCGTTGGACTGCTACAATGTCTCAAATTGCCTGAATGGAAGTGGGACAAGGTCGGAATTGATTTCATCACCGGTCTTCCCAGATAAAGCAATGGAAATGATTTCATTGGGGTCATTGTCGATCTCCTCACCAAGGTGGCCCACTTTGTTCCTATGAATACAACCTACACGGGTAAAGAGTTGGCAAATCTCTACATCAACCGGATTGTAAGCCTCTATGGAGGCCCTAAGGATTTTTTTTCAGATCGAGGTACCTTGTTTACGTCGAGGTTCTGGAATGGATTTCAAGAGGCCTTGGGAACCAAGCTGTCCTTCAGCACTGTTTTTTGCGATGAGACAGGCGGACACACGAAACTAGTAAATCAAATACTCGAGGACATGCTCCGTGCCTTTGTCTAGGCATATGAAGCTAAGTGGCAGGATTGTTTGCCATTTCCCGAGTTCTCCTAAAACAACACCTATCATTCCAGCCTTCAGACGGCACCATTTGAGGTGTTGTATGGCGCAAGTGTCACACTCCCCTCAACTCGTTAGAAACCAGAGAAGGGCTAGTCTTTGGACCGGATGTCCTCAATAAAGCACAAGAGAAAGTTCAACTCATCAAAGAACATCTAGAAGCTGCCGAGTCAAGACAGAAGAGCTACACCGACTCCCGTCATCGAGACATGAGTTTTCGCGTTGGGGACTATATCTATCTTTGGGTTACGCCCCTCAAGGGAGCAAGCTGCTTCCATGTCAAGGGAAATCTTGTACAAAGATACATCGTCCCCTTCAAGATCACCGACATGCAAGGAGAAATTTCTTACGAACTGGAGCGACCTTCTGAGCTCTCGGATATGCATAACGTATTCAACGTGACGCAGCTCCGAAAGTGCCTCCAAGTTCACAACCACCCTGAGCTCTACAAGGATATCGATCATCAAGCCATCAATCTTCAACTATACCACACTTATCGTGAGAGACCAATCCTCATCTTGGATGACGCCGAGTGTTGCACCAGAAGACGCACCATCAAGTATTTCATGGTACAGCGGGGCAAGCACACCGAAGCGGAGGCAACATGGGAGCGTGAAGACTACCTCAGATCATAGTTTCCTTCTCTTTTTAGTACCTAGCCTAGGAATCTCGGGGACGATGTTCTTGTAAGGGGGTAGGTCTATCACACCCTATCTTTGTAACACTTTTGCCACATGATGGTTTTACAAAAATTAGAGCCAATTAAAACTTTTTTGCATAATTGTGATGGTTGATTTGGTTGCTACTTGCTTGTGAGACTCATTGAGTTTTGAATCAATCGAGATATTCTCCTCTATATAACCCATCTCCTTGATCCCAAACCTTTGCCCTATGATCTTGCCATGTGAACAGGACCAGAAACTATTTTTATAAATTATTATTTCAACAAAAGGTATTTATTTATTTTAATCTTTCTAAAACACCTGGTTTGATATTTGTACTTCAAGTCCCCAATTTAGGAGAGATGCCTTACCCCAAAGTTTCTATTTGAAACCTATTATCAAATAGGATTCCTAAAACCATAAAATAAGTATATTAAAAGTTATTTTCCTATTTTATTTGAACACATGTTTCTAGATCCATAAATGGTATTAAGTAGGAAAAATATTTTATCACTTCAAAAATATTTGAGAAAATTTAGGGAAACTCACTCGACATATATTTTCCATACATAAGAGTTTCAACACACAGTCTGTTGGAAATATGCCATAGAGGAAATAATAAATTGGTTATTACTATATTTCCTTATTCAGGATAGTCAATCATTATCCATGCTAAAATTGTATTGATTGGAAACTCAAATACATGTGTCGATACATAGACAACACACTGTCCCTAGTGAGCCTCTAGTTGACTAGCTCGTTGATCAAAGACGGTCAAGGTTTCCTAGCCATAGACAAGTGTTGTCACTTGATAACGGGATCACATCATTAGGAGAATGATGTGATGGACAAGACCCAAACTATGAACGTACCATATGATCGTGTCAGTTTTTTGCTATTGTTTTCTACATGTCAATGTATGTGTTCCGATGACCATGAGATCACGAAACTCCCGGACACCGAAGGAATACCTTGTGTGTATCAAACTTCGTAACATAACTGGGTGACTATAAAGGTGCTCTACAGGTATCTCTAAAGGCGTTTGTTGGGTTGGCGTGAATTGAGACTGGGATTTGTCACTCCGTATGACGGAGAAGTATCTCAGGGCCCACTCGGTATACAACATCACAATAAGCCTTGCAAGCAATGTGACTAAGGAGTTAGTCACGTGATCTTGTATTATGGAATGAGTAAATAGAATTGCTGGTAAGGAGATTGAACTAGGCATGGAGATACCGACGATCCAATCTCGGGCAAGTAATATACCAATGGTCAATGGGAATAGCATATGAGATTAACTGAATCATTGACATAGAGGTTCAATCAATAAAGATCTTCGTAGAATATATTTGAGCCAATATGGGCATCCAGGTCCAGCTATTGGTAATTGATCAGAGAGTGTCTCGGTCATGTCTACATAGTTCTCGAACCCATAGGATCTCCACAATTAAGGTTCGATGACGATATAAGTATAGTTGAGTTGTTGTGTTTGTGACCAAAGGTTGTTCGGAGTTCCGGATGAGATCACGGACATGACGAGCTGCTCTAGAATAGTTCGTAGGTAAAGATTGATATATGGGATAATAGTGTTTGGTCTCCGGAATGGTTTCAGAATTCACCGAAAAAGGGTTTCATATGTTTCCCAAATGTTCGGGTATGAGAACACCTTTATTTGGGACATGGGGTAAAGCCTACAAGGATTTAGGAAGGTGAAAAAGGAGTTTTGCGAACACCAAGGGCCAAACGCTAGGGACCCTAGCGTCTGGGGCCAGACGCCGAGGACTCTGGCGTTTGGTCTTGGAGTCCAAGGAGGACTCTTGCCTTCCAAGCCAAGCCGATTTTGAGGAGGCTCTTTCTCCGAGAAAAAACCCCGAGGCTCAACATATAAATAGAGGGGCAGGGATAGCACCCAGGACACATCAAGATTTCCCCAAGCTGTGTGCGAGCATCCCCACCCCTCTAGTTCATCCTCCCTCATAGTTTCTGTTGTACTTGGCGAAGCCCTGCGAAAATAGTTTCACCACCACCGATACCATGCCGTCGTGTTGGGGGAACTCATCTACTACTTCACCCCTCTTGCTGGATCAAGTAGGCGAGGATGTCATCGAGCCGTACGTGTGCTGAGCGTGGAGGTGTCGTCCGTTCGGCACTAGATCGGGATGGATCGGGATGGGATCGCGGGACAGATCATGATGAGATTGCGGGACGGGTGGCAATTTGAATCGTGAAGATGTTCCACTACATCAACCGCGTTATATATACTTCTGCTTAGCAATCTACAAGTGTATGTGGATTCGATCTCCCCTCTTGTACATGTTCACCACCATGCATTGGTCTTGCGTGTGCATAGGATTTTTTTGTTTCCCATGCATCATTCCCCAAAAGTGGCATCATGAGCTAGGTTCATGCGTAGATGATATCTCGAGTAGAACACAAAGGAGTTTGTGGGCGTTGATGTTCAATTTTCTTCCCTCGTTAGCCTTTTCTTGATTCGATGATATTGTTGGATTGAAGCGACCTGGACCAACATTACTCGTACCCTTATGAGAGACCGGTTTCATCGACTAACATGCAACTTTTTGCATAAAGATGACTCGCGGGTGTCTATTTCTTCGACTGCAATTGAATCGGATTTGACCGAGGCGGTACTTGGAGAAGGTTAAAAAGCAACATGCATATCACCGTCGTGGCTGTGCGTAAGTAAGGTGCGATCATACTAGATACCCATAGCAGCCACGTAAAATTTGCAACAACAAACTAGAGGACGTCTAACTTGTTTTTGTAGGGTATACATGTGATGTGATATGGCTTATGACATGATATGATATATTGGATGCATGAGATGATCATGTTGTAATAGCTAAATATCGACTTGCATGTCGAAGCTATGGCAACCGGCACGAGTCACAGGGTTGCCTATAATAATTTTGCGCTTGGAGATGCTTTCCTTTATCGCTAGTAGTAGCTTTAGTAGTAAAAACATAGTTAGCGTGACAACCTCGATGGCAGCACAATGATGGAGATCATGGCGTGGCGCTGGTGATGATGGAGATCATGCCGGTGCTTTGGTGATGGAGATCAAGAAGCACAAGTTCATGGTCGTATCATGTCACTTATGATTTGCATGTGATGTTAATCCTTTTATGCACCTTATTTTGCTTAGGACAACGGTAGCATTATAAGGTGATCCCTCACTAAAATTTCAAGGTAAAATTGTGTTCTCCCCGACTGTGCACCGTTGTGACAGTTCCTCGTTTCGAGACACGATGTGATGATCGGGTGTCATAGACTCTACGTTCACGTACAACGGGTGCAAAACAGTTGCACACGCGGTATACTTGGGTTAAACTTGGCGAGCCTAGCATGTACACACATGGCCTCGGAACACAAGAGACCGAGAGGTCGAACATGAGTCATATAGTAGATATGATCAACATAGAGGTGTTCATACTGAAGCTAACTCAACTCACATGACGATCGGATTTGAGTTAGTGAATTCGGATCTTGTGTCAGTTGAATGCATAGAGGGATGTCAATTTTAGTGGGAGTTCTTAAGTAATATGATTAATTGATCTTATTGTCGTGAACATAGTCAAAATGTCTTTGCAATTTATATTGTAGCTTGCGTTGTAGCTCTACTATTTTTGCTATGTTCCTAGAGAAAACTTAGTTGAAAGATGATAGTAGAAATTATGCGGAGTTGGTCCGTAAACTGAGGATTATCGTCATTCCTACACAGAAGGCTTATGTCCTTAATGCACCGCTTGATGTGCTAAACCCCAAGCATCGTCTGTAGATGTTGTGAACATCTCACATAAACGTTTTTGATAACTACATGATAGTTCATTGTGTAATGCTTAAAGGCTTAGAATTGAGGTGTCCAAAACATTTTGAACATCATGGAACATATGAGATGTTCCAAGAGATGAAATTAGGATTCAGGCTCGTTCCCGCATTGAGAGGTATGTGACCTCTGACAAGATTCTTTGTCTACAAAGTAAGGGAGAAATGCTCAATCGTTGTGCATGTGCCCCGATTGTCTGGGTACTACAATTGCTTGAATCAAGTGGGAGTTGATCTTCCACATAAGATAGTGATTGACATAGTTATCCAAAGTCACTCCCACCAAGCTACAGAGCGTCATGATGAACTGTAACATATCAGCCATAGAGTTGATGACCCTTGAGTTATTCGCGATGTTTGACACCGCGAAAGTAGAAATCAAGCAGGAGCATAAATTGTTGATGGTTAGTAAAACCACTAGTTTCAAGAAGGACAAGGGCAAGAAGGGATACTTCATGAATGTCAAACCAGTTCCTACTCTAGTATAGAAACGCAAGGATGAACCGAAACCCGAGACTAAGTGCTTATATTATGAGGGGAACATTCACTGAAGCGGAACTCCTAGTATATCGGATAGATGAGAAGGCTAGTTACTTGGTAGATGAGAAGGCTGGCAAAGTCGAAAAAAGTATATCGGATATACATGATATTGATGTGTACTTTGCTTGTACTCCTAGTAGCACTGGAGTATTAGATATCGGTTCAGTTGCTAAGTGTTAGTAACTCAAAATAAAAGCTATGGAATAAACGGAGACTAGCTAAAGGCGAGATGACGATGTGTGTTCGAAGTGTTTCCAAGGTTGATTTGATCACCATCGCATGCTCATTCTACTCTTGAGATTAGTGTTGGACCTAGATGTTGTTTGGTGTTTGAGTTGAGCATGAACATGATTGGATTGTGTTTATTGCATTACAGTTATTCATTTGAAGAGAAGAATGGTTACTCTCTTTGCTTTAATGATACCTTCAATGGTCATGCACCTAATATGAATGGTTTATTGAATCTTCATCGTAGTGGTACGCATGTTCATAATATAGATGGCAAAAAGATACAAAGTAGTAATGATAGTACCACTTACTTGTGGCACTGCCGCTTGAGTCATATTGGTATAAAACACATGAAGAAGCTCCATACTGATGGATCTGTGTACTCACTCATTTTAAAAACGTTTGAGACAGGTGAACCATGTCTATTGGTATAAACGCATGAAGAAACTCCATGCAGATGGATCGTTTGGACTCACTTGATTTTGAATCACTTGAGACATGCAAATCATGCCACATGGGAAAGATGACTGAAGGCCTCGTTTTCTAGTGAGATGGAACAAGAAAGTAACTTATTGGAAGTAATACATTGTGATGTGTGCAGTTCAATGAGCTCTGAGGCACGCAATGGATATCCTTATGATCTTACTTCATAGATGATTTGAGTAGATACTGGTATATTTACTTGATGAAACACAAGTCTGAATTATTGAAAGGTTCAAGTGATTTCAGAGTTAAGTTGAACATCGTCGTGACAAGAGGATGAAATGTCTATGATATGATCGTAGAGATGAATATGTGAGTTGCGAGTTTGTTACAAATTTAAGACAATGTGGAAATTGTTTCATAACTAATGCCACTTGGAAAACCATGATGTGATAGTGTGTCTGAACATCGTAGCCGTGCCCTATGAAGATATGGTGCATACTATGATGTCTATTATCGAATTACCACTATCGTTTTGGGTTTGTGCATTGGAGACAACAATATTCACTTTAATATCGCACCACGTAGTTCTGTTGAGATGAACCTATGAATTATGGTATGGAGAAACCTAAGGTGTCGTTTCTTCAAAGTTTGGGGCTACGACGCTTATGTGAAAAAGTTTCAGCCTGATAAGCTCGAACCCAAAGCGGGTAAATGCATGTTCACAGGACACCCAAAATAGTTGGGTATACCTCCTATCTCCGATCCGAAAGCAAAATGTTTGTTTCTAGAAATGGGTCCTTTCTCGAGAATTTTTTTGTCTCGGAAGAACTGAATGGGAGGATGGTGGAAACTTGATGAGATTATTGAACCATCACTTCGAGCAATGAGTAGCAGGGCGCTGGAAGATGTTCCTGTGGCGCCTACACTAGTTGAAGTTGAAAGCTGATGATGGTGATCATAAAGCTTCGGATCAAGTTACTAACACACCTCGTAGGTCGACAAAGAAACGTACTGCTCCAGAGTGGTACAATAGTCCTGTCTTGGAGGTAATCTTGCTGGACAACAATGAACCTATGAGCTATGGAGAAGTGATGGTGGGCCTAGATTCCGACGAATGGCTGGACGCCGTAAAGTCCGAGATATAATCCATGTATGAAAACAAAGTGTGGACTTTGGAAGAACTATTGGATGGTCGTAAGACTGTTAAGTACATATGGATCTTTATAAGGGAGACAAACGATGATGGTGAAAGTCACCATTTAGAAAGCTCTACTTGTTGCAAAGAAGTTTCCGACAAGTTCAAAGAGTTTACTATGATGGGACTGTCTCACTCGTAGCGATGCTAAAAGTCTATTGGAATTATGTTAATAGTTGCTGCATTATTTATGAAATCTTGCAGATAGGATGTCGAAACATTGTTTCCGCGACGGTTTCCTTGAGGAAAGGTTGTATGTGATACAACCAGAAGGTTTTTTCGATCCTAAGGATGCTAACAAGTATGTAAGCTCCGACAATCCTTCTATGGACTGGAGCAAAAAACTCGGAGTTGGAATATACCTTTGATAAGATGGTCAAAGTTTTTTGGTTTATACATAGTTTATGAGAAACTTGTATTTCCAAGAAAGTGAATGGGAGCACTATAGAATTTCGGATAAGTATATGTGGTTGACATATTGTTGATAAGAAATAATGTAGAATTTCTGGAAAGCATAAAGGGTTGTTTGAAAGGATTTTTTTCAAAAGAAAACCTATATTGAGCTACTTGAACATTGAGCATCAAGATCTATAGAGATAGATCAAAACGCTTCATAGAAGTTTCAAATGAATACATACCGTGACAAGATTTTGAAGGAGTTCAAAATAGACCAGTCAAAGAAAGAGTAATTGGCTATGTTAAAAGGTGTGAGTATTGACTAAGAAACAAAACCCGACCATGGCAGAAGAAAGATAAAGGACGAAGGTCGTCTTCTATGCGTTAGCCGTAGGCTCTATATTATGCTATATTGTGTACCGCACCTGATGTGTGCCTTGCAATGAATCTATCAAGGGGTACAAAAGTGATCCAGAAATGGATTACTAGACAACGGTCAAAAGTTATCCTTAGTAATTAGTGGACTAATTTTTTTTTCTCGATTATGGAGGTGAGATTTGACACTAATCCGGATAACTCTGAGTAGTAAACCGGATTCTTATAGTAGATCAGTCATTTCGAATTGTTGTGTCACACCCAGTTTTCACTTCACTTTTAGTGTAGTTCAAAAATCTGAGTTTATTAAAACTTTTCGAAAACCAATGATGTGAGTGCCATGGTTATCATTTTATGCTTGTATGCTTGATTGTATATTATAAAAAACATATTTTTCATAACCTAAATATTCTCAAAATCCTTTTTTCTTATTTCTGATTATTTCAAATCCCTCCTTTGGGTTGCACTACAAGTCCTTGGCAGCAAGGGAGTGCTTTCACCCAAAGGTGATGATCTGGTTCTAGAACTATTTTAGCCTACCAAAACCATAAAATAATTATTTTATAAATTATTTTCCTATTTTATTTGCATGTCCATTTGTGAGGCTAGAAACGATATTCCTATATGGAAAAATACTTTTCTTCCTCAGAAAAATCAGAGAAAATTTGGAGATACTCACAGGACATATATTTTCCATACATCAGATTTTCAACCCCTATTTATATTTAAAATATTTGAGTAAATCCTTGAAAACCTATTTTGTCTGTTTTGATCTTTTGGAATATTTCCAAAGAAAATATTTCCAATAAAATCCCAGAAAATTCCTGCAATCTTCCGAAGCTATATTTATTTGCCACACCAAGTTTCACCTCATTCCAAGGTGGTTTGGTTCACTAAATAATTCGAAAACCCTTTCTGTCCAGAACCAAGTTGAAACATCTCTACATTACAAAGTTTAGCCAAATGGAATGAAACTTTGTGGTAGTGTTTAACAGCCGAAATGTGGAGCCTGTGCCAAAAATATGATTTGCAGGAAGAGATTTACCCACATTCCCTTTGGAAGGGACATATCTGCCATTTGGGGGGTGATTTCTAGTTTACATTGCCAAACTCATCCAATGAGGCTCAAATTTGGTGGAGCATCTTTTTTTTGCACCCAAGCTAATCTTGTTAACTCTCAACACTAGTGGTGAGGTGTTGCTGCTCCAAACACCTGTCGAACACCTACTGCCATTATATCAAAACAACTCCTAGCCCTCCACACTTAAGTTCTTCTCTCCAAACCTTTTGACCAAGTAGCCAGCACCACTCCCCAACTGCGGGAGAGTGGCCCCTCTTTGAATCCAAGCAGAAGGCCCCAAATCCCCATTCTAACTTCTGCTCTAGCACTAGCATCTCTTCTTTCCTCTCCTTCCATGGGCAACAGTGAGCCCCTCGGCTCCCAAACGGCTAGGCCTCTCCAAGCCAGTCCCCAGGACAGCCCAGACAAGGCCAAAGCGCCCAGAGCGCGCCAGCATGCCATGGCATGCCAAAACTGTGCTCTGGGCACGCTACTGGGCACACCCGAAGCCAAGGTGGCCAGCCCGGCCGGTTGAAACCTCCCCCTGGTGCCATTTCGACTCCCCGACCACCTCTCTGCATCAGGGCAGCTCAAGGACCCCTCGTCCCTCGCTCTGTTGACCGGAGCGACGCATGCCCACGCGCGCCAGATCCACCAGAAGACCGTGGCCATGCGTGCACGCTCCTCCTTGCTCTCTCTCCCTCTAAGTGGGTCACGCAGGTCCTAAACCGCGTGCGCAAACCGTGGGTTCGACCCTGTAGGCTCGCTGCTGCTCCTGCGAGCTACAGTGAAACCACCGGCGTCACCGGCTCGGTAGACCATCGGAAGCCTATAAATAGGGCCTCCCCCTTGCTCAAGCACCTCCATCCCACCTCTCGAGATCCTGAATACCACCCCTAGCCTCTCCATTTGAGCATAGCGAGCTCGTGTGCTCGAGATGGACCGAGGCCCCGCCGGTTCGGAGCTCCGTCGATCTCGGTCTAAGGGCCAACTCCGGTGCTTTTTTAACCTCCTATGGGTTCCTAGCAACCTCACTGAGCTTCCCCATCACCTCCCCGATCTTATCCACACCCGTAGCACCCAGTTCATCGACCTCCCAAAACTGCTCCGCCATTGCAGTTCGTCGCCGGTGAAGCAGGGCCTCCCCGTCGACCTCTCGACCACCAGCAGGTAGGCGATGGTAGGCTGGTTCCATTCCTGCCCTTGGTTGGGCTCAAGGTCGTCGGTAGCATCACCGACGAGCCTCCCCTCCTCTTTGTCCCGAGGTAAAAGACGACCCCGACAGGTGGGACTCACATGTCCGTGGCTCCTGTCTCCCCTTGACGGCAGGGCCGCGCGCACACCTGAGCTGGTTGGCTGGCTGGCCAGCTGGGCTGGCCCAAGCCACAGGCCGAGCCAGGCCTGAGCCCCAGCCCTTTTTCTTTTTCCGTTTATTCTGGTTTTGAATGATTTTTATAGAAATAATTATCCAATATATTTTTATTATTCTTCCACTATAATTCTTCTAAAAATGAGTAGTATTTAACACAGCCTTTTTAACAATTTTGAGACAACCTTTTCGTTTTATAATAATTAAAAGGCTATTTTGTAATCGTTTTGCTTCTATGAAAATACTTCTAAAAATAATCCTTTCACTAAAACCAAAGACAAATATTTTGAAAATAACAATATGGAATTATCAGAATTAAACAACATTTTAAAGTGACTTTATGATCTGTTTTTAGTGAGCTACTTATTGCTTTTTATTTAATACGATGATAGAAACCACGTTTGACGAAGGAGTTGGACTTGAAGACCCAGGATACTTAGCTGATCAAGGCAAGCAGCCCTTTGACCATATTTGAGCATATGTTATATTGCATGCTAAGTAGAACAAATATTTCTGTTGCATATGATCATAAGTATCGGTAAATCATTGAAGTGATGTTACCGATGGCTTCTCCAGAGCACTTGCATTTTGAGCACGATCCTACCACCTATGAGGGTCACGCTAATATCATGTTGACAAGTAGAGCTAAGCATAGTAGAAGAATGAGCATGATGATGGTATAAATCAAAGGTTTATTAAAACCCCGTCGGGGTCCAGTAATGCCCCGAGGGTGATGATGAGTTAGGTGGCCACTTTTGGAGAAGTGGTGCACCGGGTATTTTGGTGTGAGTAGTTTCCGAAATGGGAATAGATTTATGATATGTCGACTGTCCCAACTTTACATGTGCGACCACGTTACCCCTTTATGGATTGGGGCTTTGTTGATTACTCTGGTTGGTGCTAGCAAAGGGCCACATTACTAGTGGCGAGAGTGATGTGTGGTCACTATCATGACGGGGTCGTGCCAGGTAGGGCGACTATGCCGTTTTTACCTGTTTCGGGCACACCGTTGGTCCCTGCATGGTTGATACTGTCTAGAGTTGGTGCTCATAAGACGTACATCATGTGGGATGGGTACCAATCCAGTGGACCTCTTTGGCTAGTATCATCAGGGGAAAGGCATTGATCGGTTACTTACCTCGGGTATGTTATATACCGCGGGTCGTGGATGACACGGAAGTTTCCCGGATCTCGTGGGTACAACGTACAACCTCTACAGAGTGTAAAACTATACGAATAGTCGTGTCCACAGTGAAGGAAAGTTGGGTGGTGCTTCGTAAACTACGTCCAGTCGTTTCCGCATAAACCAGGTGTGAGTGTGTGTTTAATGGTGTTATCTGAGAAAGAGTGCATATGACCAAGTTTGGTGACTTGGCATATCGGGTGCACCCAGCGAGGTCAGCCCTTAACAGATATGTTGATATCTGTAACATGTTCTTCTAAATAGCATGTAGCTTATGTTGCACATCCATAATCATTATTATTTACCATTTAGCTACTATCCACCAGTAGAGCATATTACTTGTTATCATACTAGTTGCATTATTCATATCATGGGCTGTTTGCGAGTACGTTCAAAGTAATCATTGTCTTGCCACTGTATGTATTATTGACCACACATGGAAGGACCGGAGTTTGGAGAGGAGTATGTCATCGGAGACGGCCCTGTGAACTAGGACGCTTCCCAGTCAGAATGCCTGTTGGTGTAGGCTGATGGCATGGGCACCCCTTAGCCCTAAGATTTCTGCTACTATTCCTATCAGTGTAATTTGGCCTTATAGGCCCTACCTTCTGAACTTGACCCTATCGGTCACGTGTTGTAATATTTCGGTACTTGGATGTAAGACTCTTAATATTCAGCATATGTGTGTTTGGTGAGCATTGATCTCTGGGATCACTGAGCACGTTCATTCGGTGATCTCGACTCGTAAGTCAGGGACCCCACAAAGATGGTATCAAGCCATCCTGACTTTACCAAGCCTTAGGTAGCATGGACGATAGCTAAGACGACTAGTGCACTTAGCCCTTACACTTGACATTTTCTGCACCCACCAAAATTTTCTAACCCTCTCCTACCACCTTGTAGATGGCCGCCGTACCTGAGATGCTTCTAGAGACGGGCTTTCCTCTACTTTTGGGAGATAGCCTCGAGAAGTATCAAGTACGCCGCACACCCATCTTCCTCTACCACGAGCACTGGGTCAGCGCCGACACCAAGGAATATCAAGTGGACGTGATAGTGAAGGCTAACGACTCGCCAACTAGTTTGTTCTTTGGAGGACCACATATGGTGAATCTGATGTTGGCACTTGAGACGGCCGCACGAGATGGCTAACGAGCTAGCTACTCGTCACCTGCCTTTTATTAAGGACGGTATTGACGGGATTTGGACACACAACCCATCCACATAGGACGGGGATGCCACTAAGGTTTCAGACCTACTTCAGCCTCTCCGCCGACACCTTGACTCACCTTCTGATTAAGGAGTCGATGACGCTTCACCAAGAGGTACACCAAGTCAAGGACCTACTTCGGATGGAGAAGATAAAAACTCGCAAGGTCAATACAGAAGGAGCACCCGGAGCGCAGTAAGCCATAGCCTTCCGAGGGGGAATACCACCGCTCCACGCCACTCCTATTCAGAGTCGCCGTCTGACCGCGAAAGAGTACACTTAAGTCCTCAACGCATCACCGACTAAGAGACGCCGAGGTGGACCACTTCCATCTCCCACACCTCTGAAGGAGGAAAGTACAAATGAGTATGAAGACCAAGACCCTACAGAACCTGCCTATGAGACCGAACAGTCCACCGCTTAGGAGTACGACTTAGGCAATTAGGAATCTTCCCCAAGCGTAGTTGAGTCCATGTATCGGTTCATGTGAACCATGAGTATTGTGTGAACATGTATGATTCAAGCCGCATTTCTGCCTTAGGAAGCTTGTAAGCGACTACATCACTTGTTTCATTTTAATGGATTGCTTTCCCAAAAACCTTTGTTTAAAATCTCACACTAACATGGCACCAAACCCCGTTATCAGAGCATCATCCCTTACGACTCCCGGCCAATTTGGCATATTGACGTGTCTACTCCCCTGAAAGTATGGTGATTTCAACTCGCATCAGCACCTTCGACAACCCCGGCTCTGCCTCCTCTGGCCAGCAGCAGTGAACCGGTGGGAATGCTCAAGCTGGAGATCACCACAAGGAGCAGCAAGGCGATATTCCTCCCCCACCGCCTCCTCCGGAGAGCCTCACTGTGGCTCAGTTCCTCGAAGCTCCCTGAGAGGAACGTCAAGCCAATAATACCACCATCCAATAGCTGGCTCAAGTCTTGGTGAACAATCCGCCGCAAAACGGAAATGGTAGTGGTCGCTCTACTCTATCCGAGTTTATGCTTATTATGCCTCCTATATTCAGGGATACAAGCTAACCATTGGATGCCGATGACTGTATCCGCACTATCGAAGACCTCCTCGCACTGGTCAAGTGCACCGATGATCGTGATAAAGTCCTTTATGCTTCTCATTGTCTCGCAGGCACGACCAGATCTTGGTGGGACGGGTTCCTGATCATACGGGAAGGGCACGCTATCACTTGGACAGTGTTCAAGGAAGGATTCCGGGCTGCTCACATTCCTCCCGGAATGATGACCATTAAGAAGCAGGAATTCTGAATTTTAAGGCAAGGAAGTGGAACCGTCAAGGAGTATCTGTAGCAGTTTAACCTCCCGTCGAGATATGCAGCACAGGACATCAACACTGAGGCCACAAAAGTGGAACGCTTCATGGAAGGACTTCAACAGTTACTCCAGTATCAACTGGTTGTTTGTGAATGCCGGACCTTTTGTGATCTAGTTAACAAGGCCCTCATGTTGGAATGGATGACACCCATAAGCACAAGCTGATGGGTAGTGGAGGATCTAGTAACCCAAAACCACGCCCATGGCAGTCAACTCCAGCAAGACCCACTTATCAACAATAGTAGTACAAGGCACTAACATTCCGCCAGAACTACCAGCCTCGGCAGCAAGTCAACACCAAGCCAGCATTCAACCCATCGAACAACAATGGAGTCAAGACCAACATCACAAGACAGTTTACCTACTTTTGATGTGGACAAGCTGGGCACTATTCCAGGAAGTGCCCCAACAAGAAGCCCGACGCACTGCGCCCCAATGCACCAAATCAGGGACAAGGTAAATGAACACCAGGCACGAACGAAGGTCCCTGCAACCAACAGTAGCACAACAGGGGACGTATTAATCACATCTCCGCAGAAGAGGCACAGGAAGACCCGGACTGCATTCTAGGAACGTTCCTCGTCAACTCCACCCTAGCAAGAGTATTCTTTGATTGTGGTGCTTCGCATTATTTTTTTACTCAGAAGTTTCCGGAAAAATGTGGTTTGAAGCCTACCCTACTTAACGGGAAAATGGCAGTACATACCCCGAGAGCAGTGCTAAGGACCAATCAAGGATGTAGAGGAGTCTGGATCAATATTAATGGGATAAGCTTCTCAGCAGATCTCATCGGCATTAAGTCGCAAGGCTTAGAAGTGATCCTTGGCATGGATTGCTTGGCCAAACACCAGAGCATCTTGGACTGTGCCAACAGGACTATTACCATGACAAGCCACCAGGGGGTCAAAGTCAAGTATGTCCCTGAGCCTACGTTCACTCAAACCCCGCAGGTAAATTGCCTATTAGGAGAACAGATGGACCAAGTGCCGATAGTTTCTAAATACCCGGTCGTCTTTCCTAACAGAGACATCAAGTTCATCATTGAGCTCATGCCCGGGTCAAGGCCTATCTATAAGAAGCCTTATAGGATGGAATCTGAAGAGCTCCCAGAGCTGAAGAGGCAGCTGGTTGAGCAACTCAGGAAGGGACACATTCGTTCGAGTGCATCGCATTGCGGATCACCTATTCTGTTCGTGTCTAAGAAGGATGGGACTATCAGACTCTACGTTGATTACCGTGCTCTCAATGAAGTCACGATCATGAACAAGTGCCCACTCCCCAAGATTGAAGACTTGTTTGACCAGTTAAATGGAGCCAAGGAATTTTGCAAGATCGATCTCCGATATGGATATTACACACTGAAGATCCGACCTGAAGACATACCCAAGACTGCATTCTTGACCCGATATGGTCTATACGAGTGCACTGTCATGTCATTTGGGTTGATGAATGCCCCAGCATACTTCTTGTACCTCAGGAACAAGGTCTTCATGGAATACCTGGACAAGTTTTCGTCGTTTTCATCGATGACATATTAATCTTCTCCAAATCCGAAGAGGAGCATGAGCAACACTTGAGGTTAGTGTTGGAGAAGCTTCGAGAGCACCAACTTTAGGCCAAATTCAGAAAATGCCAATTTTGCATGTAAGAATTTGGATTCTTGGGTCATACTATGACGACAAATGGATTGCCAGTCGATTCTTCCAATATTAATATGGTATCCAACTGGGAGTCGCCAATCGATGTGAAGGAAGTCCGGAGCTTCCTTGGACTCGCCAGATATTACCGAAAGTTCGTAGAAGGATTCTCCTGCAACGCTAGACCAATCACTCTGCTCTTGAAGAAAGGCAAGAAGTTCGAATGGACGCCGGAGTGTGAAGCAAGCTTCCAGGAGTTGAAGAAGAGATTGACTACCGCCCCGGTATTGGCTACTGCAGATATCAGCAAGGAGTTTGTGATATATTGTGATGCCTCCAGAACCGGGCTCGATGGAGTTGTAATGCAAGACGATGTGGTTGTGGCATATTTGTCGTGGCAACTCGCCGGCATGAGGAAAACTATGCCACCCATGATCTTGAGTTGGCAGCAGTGGTGCATGCCCTAAAGACATGGCGATATTGCCTTCCGAGGAAACGATGTGAAATATACACTTACCACAAAAGTCTGAATTATATATTTACTCAAAGGGAATTGAATATGAGGCAGCGAAGATGGTTTGAGTTAATCAAAGACTACGACTTCAACATTCAATACCACCCCGGTAAGGCCAATGTGGTGGCCGATGCCTTATGCCGGAAGGCCAGCACCTTGAATGTTATGCTCAAGGAAAGGCTACCCGCCTGGTATGAAGAGATGGACAACTTTGGGTTGGAGCTAGTTGAACCAGGATTCCTAGCTAACCTGGAAGTCCAACCTACGCTGCCAGATGACATCAAGGAGGTCTAGAAGGGGCACAAGAGCATCAAAGGCATCAAGAAGAAGATCTAGGAAGGCAAGGCCCTAGAATTCTCGGTGGATGAACAAGGAGTAGTGTGGTTTGGGAAACGTTTATGCGTACCCAACAAGGCAGAACTCAAGGACTTGATCGTGCAAGAAGCTCACGACACACCCTACTCTATTCACCCCGGTGGCACCAAGATGTGTCAACACCTCCGAGAAAAATTCTGGTGGCATGGCATGAATAGGGAAATAACATCTTACGTTGCCAAGTGCGAAGTGTGCCAAAGTGTCAAAGCTGAACACCAATGACCTGCTGGACTACTACAACCTCTCCAAGTGCCTGAATAGAAGTGGGACAAAGTCGGCATGTACTTCGTCACTTGTTTGCCCAGGTCAAGCATGGGGCATAATTCCATATGGGTCATTGTCGACCACCTAACCAAGGTGGCCCATTACAATCCAGTCAACACCACTTATGATGGTAGCCAGTTGGCTAGCTTATATATCCATCGTATAGTGAGTGTCCTCGGAGTTCCCAAGGAGATTGTATCCAACCGAAGCACGAAGTTCACCTCAAGATTCTGGAAGAAGTTCCAAGAAGTCCTCGAAACCAATCTCTCTTTCAGCACCGCCTTCCACCCGCGAACGGGTGGACAGACGGAGAGAGTAAATCAGATACTCAAAGATATGCTCCGCGCATGTGTCTTGGCACATGGTGCTAAATGGGAAGACTGTGTGCCGTTCACTTTGTTCTCATACAACAACAGCTACCAGTCCAGTCTCTAGATGGCCCCATTTGAAGTGTTGTACGGAAAAAAGTGCCGTACCCCGCTCAACTGGTCCGAACTGGCGAAGGGTTGATTTTCGGGCCGGAAATTCTGCAAGAGGCAGAAGATAATGTGCCACTTGTCCGAGAAAACTTGAAGGCATCCAAATCACGAGAAAATAGCTATGCGGATTCTCACCACAGAGATTTGGAGTTCATCCTCGAAGACCAGGTGCACCTCCGTGTCACACCTCTCAAGAGAACCAAGAGTTTCCACATAAAGGGGAAACTTGCTCCAAGGTTCATTGGACCTCATTGGACCTTTTAAGATCACGGCAAGGCGTGGTTAAGTTGCTTACCAGTTGGAGCTACCTCCTAAACTTTTGGATGTGCACGTCATCTTCCACGTGTCACAACTCCGGAAGTGTCTGGAAGTGCCTAACCGTCCAGGCCTTTATAAGGACATTGACTATCAGGCCATCAACCTCCAGCCAGATCTCACTTATCATGAGAGGCCGATCCGCATCTTCGATGAAGTAGAGTGTTGCACCAAAAGCCGCACCATCAAGTACTTGAAGGTTCAGTGGAGCAACCGCACCAAAGCAGAAGCAACATGGGAGCGTGAAGACTATCTCCGATCCGAATTTCCGTACCTTTTTAGCACCTAGCGTAGGAATCTCGGGGACGAGATTCTTGTAAGGGGGATAGGTCTGTCACACCCTATTTTCACTTCACTTCTACTATAGTTCAAAAATCTGAGTTTATTAAAACTTTTCAAAAACCAATGATGTGATTTCCATGGTTGTCATTGTATGCTTGTATGCTTGATTGTGTATTATAAAAACCATATTTTTCATAACCTAAATATTCTCAAAATCCTTTTTTCTTATTTCTGATTATTTCAAAACCCTCCTTTGAGTTGCACTACAAGTCCTTGGCAGCAAGGGAGTGCTTTCACCCAAAGATGATGATCTCATTCTAAAACTATTTTAGCTTACCAAAACCATAAAATAATTATTTTATAAATTATTTTTCTATTTAATTTGCATGTCCATTTCTAAGGCCAGAAATGATGTTCCTATGTGGGAAAATAGTATTCTGCCTTAGAAAAAATCTGAAATTTTTTGGAGATACTCACATGACATATATTTTCCATTCATAAGATTTTCAAATCCTATTTATATTCAAAATATTTGAGTAAATCCTTGAAAACCTTTTCTGTCTGTTTTGATCTTTTGGATTATTTCCAAAGGAAATATTTCCAATAAAATCCAGAAAATTCCAGCAACCTTCCCAAGCTATATTTAGTGGCCACACCAAGTTTCACCTTATTCCAAGGTGGTTTGGTTCATTAAATAATTCCAAAACCCTTTGTGTCCGAAACCAAGTTGAAACATCTCTACATTACAAAGTCTATCCAAATGGAACAAAACTTTGTGGGAGTGTTCAACACCCCAAATGTGGAGCCTCTACCAAAAATGGGATTTGCAGGAAGTGATTTACCCACATTCCCTTTGGAAGGGACAAATCAGCCATTTGGGGGATGATTTCTAGTTTGCATTGGAAACTCATCCAATGAGGCTAAAATTTGGTGGAGCATCTTATTTTTGCACCCAAGCTAATCCTATTAACTCTCACCACCAGTGGCGAGGTGTTGTTGCTCCAAACACCTGTCGAACACCTAGTGCCATTATAGCAAAACAGCTCCTACCCCACTCCACACTTAAGCTCTTCCCATCAAACCTTTTAACCAAGTAGCCAGCAACACTCCCCAACTGCAGGTGAGTGGCCCCTCTCTGAATCCAAGCAGAAGGCCCCAAAATCACCATTGTAACTTTTGGTCTAGCACTGGCATCTCATCTTTCTTGTCTTCCCATGGGAAAAAGTGAGCCCCTCGGCTCCCAAATGGCTAGGCATCTCCAAGCCAATCCCTAGGACAGCCCAAACAAGGCCAAAGCGTCCAGAGCGTGCTAACATGCCGTGGCATGCCAAACCAGCGCTCAGGGCACACTACTGTGCACACCAGAAACCAAGGTGGCCAGCCTGGTCGGTTCAAGCCTCCCCTTGTTGCCATTTTGACTCCCCAGCCACCTCTCTGCATCAGGGAAGCTCCACAACCCCTCCTCCCTTGCTCTGTTGACCGGAGTGACGCATGCCCACGTGTGCGAGGCCCACCATAAAACCGTGGCCACACGTGCACGCTCCTCCTCCCTCTCTCTGACTCTCAGTGGGTCATGCAGGTCCTAAACCACGTCCGCACACCGTGGTTTTGACTGTGTAGGCTCGCTTCTCCTCCTGCAAGCTACGGTGAAACCACCGGCTCCACCTGCTCGGTACACGGTCTGGAGCCTATAAATAGGGCCTCACGCTTGCTCCAGCACCTCCATCCCACCTCTCCAGAGCCTTAATTGGACCCCTAGCCTCTCCACTTGAGCACAACGAGCTCCTGTGCTCGAGATCGACCAAGGCCCCGCCGCATCGGAGCTCCGTCGATCTCGTGCTACAGGCCAGCTCCGGTGCTCCATTCACCTCCTACGGGTTCCTAGCAACCTCAGGAAGCTTCCTCATCACCTCCGTGAGCTTATCCACACCTGTAGCACCCAGTTCATCGACCTCCCAAAACTGCCCTGCCATTACACCTCGTCGCCGGTGAAGCAGGGCCTCCCCGCCAACCTCTCGACCACCAGCAGGTAGGCGATGGTAGCTTGGTTCCATTCCTGCCCTTCGTTGGGGTCAAGGCCGTCGGTGGCATCATCGGCGAGCCTCCCCTCTTTGTCCCGAGGTGAAAGACGACCCCGGCAGGTGGGGCTATCCTATCGGAGGCTCCTGTCTCCCCCTCTCTATCCTCTCTGCCGCTGACCCCAGGGGCCCGTGCTACCTCTTTAGCTTGCGTTGTTTTTTTCCTTTGAAGAGGAAATGGTGATGCAGCATAGTAGCAATAAGGATTTCCATCAGTTTGAGAACCAAGGTATCAATCCAGTAGGAGTATCAAGATGTGGCACCAATGTACCTGCGCAAAAACAAACAAACTTGCACCCAACGCTATAAAGGGGTTGTCAATCCCTTCATGATTATTTGCAAGGTGAGATCTGAAGGTGGAAAGTGCAAGAAAGTAAAAGTGTAGATCTAAAATTATGATGTGAAGTAGACCCAGGGGCCATAGTGTTCACTAGAGGCTTCTCTCATGATAGCAAGTAGTACGGTGGGTGAACGAATTACTGTCGAGCAATTGATAGAATCGCGCAAAGTCATGATGATATCTAAGGCAATGATCATACATATAGGCATCACGTATGAGACAAGTAGACCGATACTGTCTGCATCTACTACTACTCCTCATACATCGATCGCTATCCAGCATGCATCTAGTGTATTGAGTTCATAACAAACAGAGTAACGCCTTAAGCAAGATGACATGATGTAGAGGGATAAATTCATGCAATAGATATAAACCCCATCTTTTTACCCTTGACGGCGTTCCTCGCTACCCCTTCGGTCACTAGGTGAGGACACCGCACGGTATGAACCCAAAACCAAGCACTTCTCCCATTGCAAGAATTATAGATCAAGTTGGCCAAACGAAACCCACAACTCGAAGAGAATTACAAGGATACGAAATCATGCATATAAGAGATCAGAGGAGACTTAAATAACATTCATAGATAATCTGATCATAAATTCACAATTCATCGGATCTCGACAAATAGACCGCAAAAGAAGGTGACATCGGATAGATCTCCATGAAGATCATGGAGAACTTTGTATTGAAGATCGAAGAGAGAGAACAAGCCATCTAGCTACTAGCTATGGACCCGAAGGTCTGTGGTGAACTACTCACGCATCATCGGAGAGGCAATGGTGTTGATGAAGAAGCCCTCCGTGTCCGAATCCCCCCTTCGGTAGGGCACCAGAACGGTCCCAGATGGTATCTTGCGGAAACACAAGCTTGCGGCGGCGGAAAAGTATTTTCATGGCTCTCTTTGGTGGTTTTGGATTTTTAGAGAATTTATAGGCGGAAGAAGTAGGGCAAAGGAGCCACGGGGGCCCCACAAGCCTGCTAGGCGCGCCCCCATGCCGCGACTAGGGGGCTTGTGACCTCCCCCGGGGTCCTTTCCCTTGGTTCTCAGGTCCCCTGCGTATCTTCTGTTATGGAAAAAATCATTCCACAGGTTTTATTCCGTTTCGACTCTGTTTAATATTCTTCTCTGAAAAAGGTCAAAAACATGGAAAAACAAAAACTGGCACTTGGCACTGAGTTAATAGGTTAGTCCCCAAAAAGATATAAAATAGCATGTTCATGCATACAAAACATCCAAAGTTGACAAGATAATAGCATGGAACCATCAAAAATTATAGATACGTTGGAGACGTATCAAGCATCCCCAAGCTTAACTCCTACTCGTCCTCGAGTAGGGAAGTGATAAAGACTGAATTTTCGATGTGGAATGTTACCTAACATATTTGTAATTTGTAACTTATTTCTGTTGGAAATATGCCCTAGAGGCAATAATAAAATGGTTATTATCATATTTCCTTGTTCATGATAATCGTCTATCGTTCATGCTATAATTGTATTAACAGGAAACAGTAATACATGTGTGAATGAATAGATCACAATGTGTCCCTAGCAAGCCTCTAGTTGGCTAGCTCGTTAGTCAATAGATGATCATGGTTTCCTGATCATGGACATTGGATGTCATTGATAACGGGATCACATCATTGGGAGAATGATGTGGTGGACAAGACCCAATCCTAAGCCTAGCACTAGATCGTATTGTTCGTATGCTAATGCTTTTCTAATGTTAAGTATCTTTTCCTTCGACCGTGAGATTGTGCAACTCCCGGATACCATAGGAGTGCTTTGGGTGTATCAAACGTCACAGCGTAACTGGGTGACTATAAAGGTGCACTACGAGTACCTCCGAAAGTGTCTGTTGGGTTGGCACGAATCGAGATCGGGATTTGTCACTCCATGTGACGGAGAGGTATCTCTGGGCCCACTCGGTTGAACATCATCATGAGCTCAATGTGACTAAGGAGTTAGTCACACGATGACGTGCTACGGAACGAGTAAAGAGACTTACCGGTAACGAGATTGAACAAGGTATAGGTATACCGACGATCGAATCTCGGGCAAGTTCTATACCGAGAGACAAAGGGAATCGTATACGGGATTGATTGAATCCTTGACATCGTGGTTCATCCGATGAGATCATCGTGGAGCTAGTGGGAGCCACCATGGGTATCCAGACCCCGCTGATGGTTATTGGCCAGAGAGGTGTCTCGGTCATGTCTGCCTGTCTCCCGAACCCGTAGGGTCTACACACTTAAGGTTCGATGACGCTAGGGTTATAGGGAATTGTTATACGAGATTACCGAAACTTGTTCGGAGTCCCGGATGAGATCCCGGACGTCACGAGGAGCTCCGGAATGGTCCGGAGGTAAAGATTGATATATAGGACGGATGGTTTCGGACACCGGAAGTGTTTCGGGCATCACTGGTAACGTACCGGGACCACCAGGACCACCGGAGGTGGTCCCGGGGGACCACCGAAAGGGGGTGACGACCCCGGGAGGCTAGATGGGCTAAGTGGGGAAGGGAACCAACCCCTAAGTGGGCTGGTGCGCCCCCCACCCAGCCCATGTGCACCAGAAAAAAGGGGAAAGGGGGAACCCTAACTAAGGTGGGCCTTAGGCCCACCACAGGGGTGCGCCACCCCTTCCCCTTGCCCTGGCCGCCACCCCTCTCCCATCTAAGGGCTGCCGCACCCCTTAGGGGTGGGAACCCTAAGGGCTGCGCCCCCTCCCTCTCCCCCTATATATAGATGAGGTTCGGGGCTGTTTGAGACACGGTTGAATCTCTCTCTCTCGGCGCAGCCCTGCTCCTCTCCCTCCTCCTCTCTGCCGGCGCTTGGCGAAGCCCTGCCGGGAGACCTCGTCTCTCCACCAACACCACGCCGTCGTGTTTCTGGTCTTCTTCCCTAACCTCTTCCTCCTCCTTGCTGGATCAAGGTGCGGGAGACGTCACTGGGCTGCACGTGTGTTGAACGCGGAGGTGGCGTTGTTCGGCACTAGATCGGAATCGCTGCGAGTACGACTCCATCAACCGCGTTCTAGCAACGCTTCCGCTTAGCGATCTTCAAAGGTACGAAGATGCTCTTACCCCTCTCTCGTTGCTGGTCTCTCCATAGGAAGATCTGAATAAGCGTAGGAAAATTTTGAATTCATGCTATGTTACCCAACAATTTCTTGTGGGATGAATTTTCAGATCGGTAAGATTCAAAAGAATAGTTTACTATTGACAAGAAAACAATAATACTTCAAGCATACTAGCAAAGTGATCATGAACTTTCGAAATAACAAGGCCAAGGAAAGTTATGCCTACAAAATCATATAGTCTGGCTATGCTCCACATCCTCACACAACGAATTTAAATCATGCATTACCCCGGTATTGGCCAAGTAATTGTTTTCGCACTCTTACTTCCTCAAACTTTTTCAACTCTCATGCAATACATGACCGTAAGCCATGGATATATCACTATAGGTGAAATAGAGTGTGGTGGAGGTTGTGAGGCCAAAAGGAGGAGATGGTCACATCTACTCAGCTTATTAACGGGCTATGGAGATGCCCATCTATAGATATCAATGTGAATGAGTAGGGATTTCCATGCAACGGATGCACTTAGAGCTATAAGTGTGTGAAAGCTCAAAAGGAGACTAGTAGGTGTGCACCCAACTTGCTTGCTCACGAAGACCTCGGGAAATTTTGAGGAAGCCCATCATTGGAATATACAAGCCACGTTATATAATGGAGATTTCCACTAGTATATGGAAGTGTCAAAACAAGAGACTCTCTATCATGAAGAACATGGTGCTATTTTGAAGCACAAGTGTGGAAGAATATAGTAGCATTGTCCCTTCTCTATTTTTCTCTCTCTTTTTTTTATTTTCGGCTCTTTGGCCTCTTTTCATTTTATTTTTTTGGTGGGCATCCTTGGCCTCTTTTTTTTTACTTACTCACATGGGACAATGCTCTAGTAATGATGATCATCACACGATTATTTACTCACAGCTCAATGCTTAGAACAATGATGACTCTATAGGAAATGCCTCCGACAGTGTACCGGGATGTGCAACGATCTAGCTTAGCGTAGGACGTTGAAACATCTCGCTAACTATCTTATGATCATGCAATGGCAATATGAAAGTGACGGCACAAGTCATGAGACGAAACGGTGGGAGTTGCATGGCAATATATCTCGGAATGGCTATGAAAATGCCATAATTGGTAGGTATGGTGGCTGTTTTGAGGAAGGTATATGGTGATTTTGTGCACCGTCAAAAGTTGCACGGCACTAGAGAGGCTACCAATGGTGGAAGGTGAAAGTGCATCTATACCATAGACTCACATTAGTCATGAAGACTCATATACTTATTGTGGAAGTTTTACTAGTAAAGGAAACAAAGTGCTAAACACATACTCCTAGGGGAAGGGTTGGCAGGTGTTAACCATCGCGCGATCCCGACCGCCACACAAAGGATGACAATCAATAAATCAATTATGCTCCGACTTCCTAACATAGTGGTTCACCATATGTGCATGCTACGGGAATCACTAACTTCAACACAAGTATTTCTAGATTCACAACACCCTACTAACATAACTCTAATATTACCAAATCCATACCTCAAAACTAATTGTGAGGAATCAAACTTCTTTTACTAATCCATGCACTTGAATATGGAAGTTTTTATTATATCCTCTTTGGATGCCTATCATATTTAGGACTAATTTCATAGCACACGCCAATTTCCAAGTTACTTAGAGAAATCACTCTCAAAAAGATATAAGTGAAGATCGAGAGTTTTTATTTCTTCAAAATATGAAACCGCCGTTATCTAAAAAGGTCTAAGTGAAGCACTAGAGCAAAGTTATCTAGCTCAAAAGATATAAGTGAAGCTCAAAGAGTATTCTAACAAATTCACGATGAGTGCATGTCTCTCTCAAAAAGGTGTGCAGCAAGGATGATTGCGACAAAAAAAAGAATCCTATAATACATGACGCTCCAAGAAAAACACATATCATTTGGTGAATAAAAATATAGCTCCAAGTAACGTTACCGATGGACTGAAGCCGAAAGAGGGGACGCCTTCCCGGGGCATCCCCAAGCTTAGGCTTTTTGGGGTCGTTGAATTTGGCTTGGTATACCTTGGGCATCCCCAAGCTTGAGCTCTTTCCACTCTTTATCCCATTGTCCCTGAGAACATGAGGCAAAACTTGAAAACTTCACAACACAAAACTTAAACAGAAACTCGTGATATCATTAGCATAAGAAAACAAACTACCAACTCTTTAGGTACTATAGTAAACTTTATTTCTATTTAGATTGATGTTACATTACTGTATTATCACTTTTCCATGGCTAGTACCCACCCGATACTATCCATAGTTTCATCAAAATAAGCAATCAACACAACAAAAACAGAATCTGTGAAAAACACACCAGTCTGTAGCAATCTGTATACTTCATATACTTCTGTTATCTCAAAAATTCTGAACAATGATGACAATTAGGGAAATTTGCATATCAACCAGAAGCAAAATTAATCAACTCAAAAGCTCTTTCTGGGTAGTAATTAAAAATAATTTCGTGAGCACAAAGTTTTTGTCTTTTTCAGCATGATCAAACAACCATCACCAAAACTAGTCATAAATGTTTTACTTGGCACAAACCCAAAAAGAAACACAAAAAATACAATCATAACAGAATTATGATGGTGTGGACACAACAAAATAGAAAGCAAAAAGCAAAGATAAATTAATTGGGTTGCCTCCCAACAAGCGCTATTGTTTAACTTCCTTAGCTAGACATAAGGCGATAGAATCAAGTATCTTCGTCTTTGTGCTCAAGCCATAATTAGCCCTCATCATGGATTCATAAGGCAATCTTATTTTCTTTCCAGGAAAGTGTTCCATGCCCTTCTTTAATGGAAATTGAAATCTAATATTCCCTTCCTTCTTACTGATGATAGCACCAATTGTCCTAAGGAAAGATCTGCCAAGAATGATGGGACATGTCGGATTGCAATCAATATCAAGCACAATGAAATCTACGGGTACATAGTTCCTATTTGCAATAATAAGAACATCATTGATCCTTCCCATAGGTTTCTTAACAGTAGAATCCGCAAGATGCAAATTAAGAGAGCACTCATCAATATCATTGTAGCCTAGAACATCACATAAAGACTTTGGAATAACGGAAACACTAGCATCCAAATCACACAAAGCATTGCATTCATAGTTTTTAATCTTGATTTTGATAGTAGGTTCCCACTCGTCATGAAGTTTTCTAGGAATAGATATCTCCAACTCAAGTTTCTCTTTAAGAGATTTCATCATAGCATCAAAGATATGATCGGTAAAAGCATTGTTTTGGCTATAAGCATGTGGAGAGTTTAGGATGGATCGCATCAAGGAAATACATTCAATCAAAGAGCAACTATCATAATTGAATTCCTTGAAATCCAAAGTAGTAATTTCATCACTACTCAAAGTTTTGCTATCCTCTACTCCACTTTCAGTGCTTTTAGCGTCAAGATAGATAGAATCCGAATCATTGGGGCGTTGCTCAACCAAAGTGGATTCATATCCAGCCCCATCCTCAATAGGTTTTACATTAGAAAACAAGGATTCAATAGGAGTCACACCAAGCACTTTAAGATCTTTGTGATTCTCATCACGAGAACACGCCTTTTTAAGCCATTCATGTCTAGCACGAATTTGGGCAGTTCTTTCTTTACTCTCATTCATGGAAACAGGCATAGCTTTCAAAGTTTCATCCATATTAATCTTGGGAGGAGCACATCTCAATTTCAAAGCATCAATATCAAGAGACATTCTATCAACGGTCCTAGCCAAGTCATCAATTTTGAGTAGTTTTTCTTCTATGGATGCATTGAAAATCTTTTGCGGGTTGATAAACTATTTAATATTACTCTCAAGATCAGAGGGAAATTTATTGTAATTTCCATGAGCATTGTTGTAGGAATTGCGAAAGTTATTAGAGGGATTACTAGGAAAAGGCCTACGAATAAAGTTACCTCTATAAGCATTGTTGTTGCCAAAGTTATTCCTACCAACAAAATTAACATCCAAGCTTTCATTGCTATTCTCAATCAAGGAAGACAAAGGCATATCATTTGGATCTAGAGGAGCACCTTTACTAACAAACAATTTCATTAACTCATCCATCTTAGCACTCGAAGAGTTAATTTCTTCTATAGCATGCACTTTTTTACGAGTAGGTGACCTTTCAGTGTGCCATTGAGAATAGTTTGTCATGATATTATCTAGGAGTTTTGTGGCTTCTCCTAATGTGATTTCCATGAAAGTTCCACCGGAGGCGGAATCCAAGATATTTCTAGATGCAAAATTCAAACTAGCATAGAAGATTTGTATAATCATCCAAAGACTCAAGCCATGAGCGGGACAATTTCTAATCATCAATTTCATTCTCTCCCAAGATTGTGCAACATGTTGATGATCTGGTTGCTTAAAATTCATGATATCATTATGGAGAGAGATAATCTTAGCCGGTGGAAAATACTTGGATATATAAGCATCTTTATACTTGTTCGAAGAATCAATACTAGTTTTGGTCAAAGATGAAAACCAAGTTTTTGCTCAATCTCGTAATGAGAACGGAAATAGATTCAATTTAATCACATCATTATCCACAGCTTACTTCTTTTTCATATCGCATAACTCAATGAAGGTATTAAGATGGGATGGGGCATCTTCACTAGGAAGGCCGGAAAATTCCTCTTTCATAAGAAGATTCAGCAAGGCATCATTGATTTCATATGATTCCGCACTAGTGGCGGGAGAAATCGGAGTACTAATAAAAACATTATTATTAGTATTCGAGAAGTCACAAAATTTGGTGTTTTCAGTCATGGTGACTCAGCAAGCAGACAAGCACAAAAGCGAACAGAAAGCATGCGAAAGAAAAGGGCGAACAAAAAAGGCAAATATTTTTGTAATTTTTTTTCAGAAGTGGGGAGAAGAAAACGTGAGGCAAAAGGCAAATAATGTAAATGCAAGAGATGAGTTTGCGATAGTTACTTGGATATGCTTCACTTCGAACACTCCCCCACAACGGCAACCGAAATTGGCACATTGACGGGAGACTATTCTTGACTTGATCCTCCCCGGCAACGACGCTAGAAATTCTTCTTGCTACCTCTTGAGCTTGCGTTGGTTTTTCCCTTGAAGATGAAAGGGTGATGCAGCACAGTAGCAGTAGTATTTCCCTCAGTTTGAGAGACAAGGTATCAATCCAGTAGGAGTATCAAGATGAGGCACCAATGTACCTGCGCAAAAATAAACAAACTTGCAACCAACGCTATAAAGGGGTTGTCAATCCCTTCATGATTATTTGCAAGGTGAGATCTGAAGGTGGAAGGTGCAACAAAGTAAAAGTGTAGATCTGAAAATATGATGTGAAGTAGACCCGGGGGCCATAGTGTTCACTAGAGTCTTCTCTCATGATAACAAGTATTACGGTGGGTGAACGAATTACTGTCGAGCAATTGATAGAATCGTGCAAAGTCATGATGATATCTAAGGCAATGATCATACATATAGGCATCACGTCCGAGACAAGTAGACCGATACTGTCTGCATCTACTACTATTACTCCACACATCAACCGCTCTCCAGCATGCATCTAGTGTATAGAGTTCAAAACAAACAGAGTAACGCCTTAAGCAAGATGGCATGATGTAGAGGGATAAATTCATGCAATAGATATAAACCCCATATTTTTACCCTTGATGGCAACAACATGATGCGTGCCTCGCTACCCCTTCGGTCACTAGGTGAGGACACCGCATGGTATGAACCCAAAACCAAGCACTTCTGCCGTTGCAAGAATTCTAGATCAAGTTGGCCAAACGAAACCCACAACTCGAAGAGAATTACAAGGATACGAAATCACACATATAAGAGATCAGAGGAGACTCAAATAACATTCATAGATAATCTGATCATAAATCCTCAATTCATCAGATCTCAAAAAACACACCACAAAAGAAGGTTACATCGGATAGATCTCCATGAAGATCATGGAGAACTTTGTATTGAAGATCCAAGAGAGAGAAGAAGCCATCTAGCTACTAGCTATGAGCCCGAAGGTCTGTGGTGAACTACTCATGCATCATTAGAGAGGCAATGGTGTTGATGAAGAAGCCCTCCATGTCTGAATCCCCCCTCCGGAAGGGCACCAGAACGGTCCACAGATGGGATCATGCGGAGACAGAAGCTTGCGGCGACGGAAAAGTATTTTCGTTGCTCTCTCTGGTGGTTTTGGATTTTTAGAGAATTTATAGGCGGAAGAAGTAGGGCAAAGGAGCCACGGGGCTTGTGACCTCCCCCGGGGTACTTTGGCTTGGTTCTCAAGTCCCCTGCGTGTCTTCTCTTATGGAAAAAAATCATTCCACAGGTTTTATTCCGTTTGGACTCCGTTTAATATTCTTCTTTGAAAAAGGTTAAAAACAAGGAAAAAACAGAAACTAGCATTTGCCACTGAGTTAATAGGTTAGTCCCAAAAAAGATATAAAATAGCATGTTCATGCATACAAAACATCCAAAGTTGACAACATAATAGCATGGAACCATAAAAAATTATAGATACGTTGGAGAGGTATGAGCCCGCGCATTAGGTTTGAACCTGTCCGCGCGCGCGCCTAGGCTGGTTGGGTGGCGGGCCAGCTGGGCCGGCCCAAGCCACAGGCCGAGCCAGGACTAAGCCCCAGCCCTTTTTATTTTTTTGTTTATTCTGGTTTTAAATGATTTTTCTGAAAGTAATTATCCAATATATTTTAATTATTCTTCCACCATAATTCTTCTAAAAATGAGTAGTATTTAAGAGATCCTTTTTACCAATTTTGAGTCAACCTTTCTGTTTTATAATATTTAAAAGGCTATTTTGGAAAAGTTGTGCTTCTATTAAAATATTTCTAAAAATAATCCATTCACTTAAACCAAAGATAAATATTTTTAAAATAACAATATGGATTTATCAGAATTAAGCAACATCTTTCAAGTGACTTTGTAATCTATTTTTGAGTGAGCTACTTATTGCTTTTTATTTAATACGACGATAGAAACCACGTTTGACGAAGGAGTTGGACTTGAAGATCCCGAAGACCTCGGATACTTAGCTGATCAAGGCAAGCAGCCCTTTGACCATGTTTGAGCATATGTTATATTGCCTACTAAGTAGAACAAATATTTCTGTTGCATATGATCATAAGTATCGGTAAATCATTCAAGTGATGTTACCAATGGCTCCTCTAGAGCACTTGCATTTTGAGGATGATCCTACCACCTATGAGGGTCACGCTAATATCATGTTGACAAGTAAAGCTAAGCATAGTAGAAGCACGAGCATGATGATGGTATAAATGGTTTATGAAAACCCCGTCGGGTGCCACTAACGCCCGAGGGTGATGATGAGTTAGGTGGCCACTTTGGGAGTAGTGGTGCACCGGGTATTTTGGTGTGAGTGGTTTTGGAAATGGGAATAGTTTTATGATGTGTCGATCGTCCCAACTTTACATGTGCGACCACATTACCACTTTATGGGACGGAGCTTTGTTGATTACTCTGGTCGGTGGTAGAAAAGAGCCACATTACTAGTGGCGAGAGTGATGTGTGGTCACTCTCATGACGGGTGATGACCCACAAGTATAGGGGATCTATCGTTGTCCTTTCGATAAGTAAGAGTGTCGAACCCAACGAGGAGCAGAAGGCTCTGATAAACAGTTTTCAGCAAGGTAATAACTGCAAGCACTGAAAGTAGCGGTAACAAGTGATGGTGTAGCAAGGTGAAACCTAGCAAGCGAAAAGTAACAAGTAACAAGTAGTAGAAACGGTGCAGCATGTGGCCCAATCCCTTTTGTAGCAAGGTACAAGCCTGAACAAAGTTTATCGAAGGAAAAACGCTCACGAGGACAGACGGGAATTTCTGTCATGCTAGTTTCATCATGTTCATGTGATTCACATTTGTTACTTTGATATTTTCATATGTGGGTGGACCGGCGCTTGGGTAGTGCCCTTAGTTGGACAAGCATCCCACTTATGATTAACCCCTCCTGCAAGCATCCGCAACTACAAAATAAGAATTAAGACAATGTCTAACCATAGCATTAAACTAGTGGATCCAAATCAGCCCCTTACGAAACAACGCATAGACTCGGGTTTAAGCTTCTGTCACTCTAGCAACCCATAATCTACTTACTACTCCCCAATGCCTTCCTCTAGGCCCAAATATGGTGAAGTGTTATGTAGTCGACGTTCACATAACACCACTAGAGGAAAAGACAACATACAACATATCAAAATACCGAATGAATACCAAATTCACATGACTATTATCAGCATGACTTATCCCATGTCCTCATGAACAAAAGTAACTACTCACAAAGCATAATCATAATCATGATGAGAGGTGTAATGAATAGCATCAAGCATCTGAACATAAACTCTTCCACCAAGTAATCCAACTAGCATCAACTACAAAGAGTAATCAACACTACTAGCAACCTTACAAATACCAATCGGAGTCGCGAGACGGAGATTGGTTACAAGAGATGAACTAGGGAATGGAGAGGGGATGGTGCTGATGAAGATGTTGATGGAGATGACTCCCCTCCGACGAGAGGAGTGTTTGTGATGACGATGGCGATGATTTTCCCCCTCTGGGAGGGAAGTTTCCCCGGCAGGATCGTCCTGCCGGACCTCTAGATTGGATCTGCTCAAGTTCCGCCTCGTGGCGGCGGCGAAACCACGAAAAAGCTGCTCCTCGATTTTTCTGGAACGAAACCCTTCATATAGAAAAATAGGGGGGCAAGTGGGCCGTCAAGGAGCCCACAAGCCCTGTAGCCGCCACCAGGGGGTGGCGGCTACCAGGCTTGTGGGTCCCTAGTATTCTCCCTCTTCAAATAAAGCTTGCAAAATAAGAGAGAAAATGCATAAGTATGGTACCACAAGGTAATATAACAGCCCATAAAGCGATAAATAACAACATGAAAGCATGATGCAAAATGGACGTATCAACTCCCCCAAACTTAGACCTCGCTTGTCCTCAAGCGAAAACCAAGTTCCATAAACATGTCCACATGTTTAGGGATGAAGGTGTCGATAAAACAAAATACAAACATGAGGGCATCATGATCACACATAGAACAACAATACATCATAAAGATTCTTATGGGAAAGTAACAATTCCTTCAAAAAGCAAAGTATAAAGCAAAAACCTTACCGAGAAGTAACCAACAACAGTCCATAGTCATTGAAGCAATTGCAATTTATCATAACATCAGAAAGAGTCAAATAAGAGCTTGTAAAGCAAACCCAAATACTTAATCATCTCTTTTGTTTTCCTCAATTGTTACAACTCACGTGGTACTCATGGGATCAAAGTTTCAGCTGGACACAGAGGAAGATAGGGTCTTATAGTTTTGCCTCCCAACCATTTACCTCAAGGGTAAAGTCAACAATAATAAAGCATAAGTACTCATGTCCAAGTTGATATATGAATATAGATCTTTCCCAAGCATGTTACGGTAGCCAAGACAAAGGCAAAATAGGGAATTGGTGAAGATCACCATGACTCTTACAAGGGAAAAAAGTGAAGGTACAAGATAGGCCCTTCGCAGAGGGAAGCAGAGGTTGTCATGCGCTTTTGAGGTTTGGATGCGTGTCCTCTTAGTGCGGAGGAACGTCGCTTTATATTGCCTCTTGTGATAAAGAACTTTATTATGCAGTCTGTCGCTTTTATGTCTTCCTCATCACAGGTTCGTATAAAGCTTATTTTCCACACACTAATAGATCATACATATTAGAGAGCAATTTTTATTGCTTGCATCGATGACAACTTACTTGAGGGATCTTATTCAATCCATAGGTAGGTATGGTGGACTCTCATGGCAAAACTGGTTTGAAGGTTTATGGATGCAAAGTAGTATCTCTACTTGGTGCGGGAGTTTTGGGCTAATATGAGGTGGAAGCAATCGTCACATGCTAAGGGATCTCTAATAATATAACATTGTTTGAAACCAAGCAAACATAATTCATTATGTTGTCTTCCTTGTCCAACATCTACTTCTAAGCATGTAATAGTTTGGTAAGTCCTCACAATTATAGAAAGTGTCTAAGATGATATATTTATATGTGAACCTCTCTTTCCTTATTACTTCTTATTAATTGCAACAATGACTGAGGTCTATGTTGGTCTATTCTCAACAAGTTTCAATCATCATACTTGTCATATGTGAAGCTATCACTTTCCAGAAGATCATCTCATGATCTTTCATGCTATCGTTCTTTTCATACTTTTGATCACGGCACAAAACAAAGCCCTTGACTAAGATACTCTTTATTATATAGCTCGCAGGCTTGAATACATCGAGGGAGACACAAACCAAAAGACTCAAACTAAACACTAAAGACTTATTCCACTAAGAGAAGCAATAAAAACTGAAAAGGAAAGAACTAAAACAAAGAAAAAAGCAAAATATATAAAGGTGATACGATACCAGGGCAACTCCTCAAGCTTGGCCAAAGCCAAGGGGATTGCCCATACCAATGCTTAGTTGTCTTCCTTTGGTGGTGATGGTGGTGGAGTTGTTGGAGTAGTCTGATCCTCCGTCTTCGAAGGCATAGGCGCTCCATCATGGCAGGATGAACGAGTCGCCGGAATCCTCAAATCTGCAGCAAACCTTATTGATTTAAATCTATACTCATACTCATAGTTTTGGTTCGCAGGTCATAGATCTGGCCCTGAAGTTGATCAACCCTTTCATAGAGCTTGGGGAGGTGCTTCCCAATGTCAATAGCATCCATCTTGTGATTGCTGGTGAACTCCGTGATCATCATGTGGTTGGCATTGAGTCCACGCTCCACCATCCCTTGGCACTTGAAGACTTGTTGTTCCATTGCTTCGAGCCTTGTCTCCACGCTTCTGGTCTTATTAGGTCCCTCAACATCACGGATGTGCAACATCCCCTCGCTCACCTTGATAGATTGAGGGTGTTTCAGCACTTCCGTGAGATAGGGATTGATGACCTTCTCGAAGATCTTGTCCTTAGGAGCGTTTGGGGAAGTCATGACGATCTAGATCTGCAACAAAAACAAGCTCGAGACGAAAACAGAGGAAAACTGCGCGATACGGAGATCAAAACCCTCGGGCGTATATATAATGATTTTTTCTGGACCAGAAGGAGTGCTCCGCAAGAAAACGGAGTCCGGGAGGCACACAAGGTGCCCACAAGCCCTGCAGCCGCCGCGAGGGGGGTAGGAGGCGGCTACCAAGCTTGTGGCCGCCTCGTGCGCTCTCCGGAGTGCTTTTTATTTTTCTAATTTTCCAAAAATTCCAAAACGGAGGAAATTTCCTATTGGAAAAGCTTCGGAGTCCAATTACTTACCGAAACAGATACCTCTTCGTTTTCAGGGTCTGAAACAGGCTGATAAACATCCCTTATGTACTCCTCTAGAGTTATGATATTGATGATATTGGTCTCAACATTTATGGGAGTACCAGAGATGTAATGCTTGATTCTTTGCCCATTTACCACTCTAGGAACATTCCCTTCTATGTTATTGATTTTGATATTGATGATATTCGACAACGGAAGGACCTTCCCATTTAGAGAGAAGCTTGCCTCCGAAGAATCTTAAGCGAGAATTGTATAGCAGGACATAATCACCTACATTGAACTCTTGTTTCTGTATTCTTTTATCGTGCCATCTCTTAACTTTTTCCTTGAACAACTTGGCATTCTCATATGCCTGGGCCCTCCATTCATCTAATGAGCTGATATCAAACAACCGCTTCTCACCGGCATGTTTGAAATCAAAGTTGAGCTCTTTGATTGCCCAATAAGCTTTGTGTTCCAGCTCAAGAGGTAAATGACAGGCCTTACTGTAAACCATTTTATACGGCGACATGCCCATGGGATTCTTATAAGCAGTCCTCTAAGCCCATAGTGCATCGTCAAGTTTGCTAGACCAATTCTTTCGAGATCTATTGACGGTCTTTTGTAAGATCAATTTGATCTCCCTATTACTCAACTCCACTTGACCACTATACTAAGGATGATAAGGAGATGCAACTCTATGATTGACATCATACTTAGGAAGCATCTTGCGGAAAACACCATGAATGAAGTGTGAACCGCCATCAGTCATCAGATATCTAGGTACTCCAAATCTTGGGAAAATGACTTCTTTAAGCATCTTAATAGAGGTGTGGTGATCATCATTTCTAGTGGGGATAGCTTCTACCCACTTAGTGACGTAATCCACAGCAACTAAGATGTGAGTGTACCCATTGGAACTCGGGAAGGGTCCATATAATCAAAGCCCCAGACATCAAACGGTTCAATGACAAGTGAATAGTTCATAGGCATTTCCTGACGCTTACTGATGTTCCCTTTCTTTGGCATTCGTCACCAGACAAGACAAACTTACGGGCATCCTTGAAGAGAGTGGGCCAATAGAAACCTGATTGGAATATCTTATGAGCAGTTCTATCTCGAGCATGGTGTCCTCCTATGCTTCGGAATGACACTTCTGCAGGATCTGTCTCAGTTCATGTTCAGGCACACAACGTCTAATAACACCATCTACTCCTTCCTTATAAAGGTGAGGATCATCCCAAAAGTAGTGTCTCAAATCAAAGTAGAATTTCTTCTTTTGCTGGTAGGTGAAACTGGGTGGTATGTATTTGGCTACGATATAATTTGCGTAATCAGCATACCAAGGTGCACTATGTGAAGTGCGGATGACATTTAGTTGCTCATCAGGAAAGCTGTCATCAATAGGTCGTGGGTCATCAAGGACATTCTCTAGCCTGGACAAGTTATCTTCCATAGGGTTGTCAGCACCCTTTTTGTCAACAACGTGCAAATGAAATTCCTGTAGCTGGAGAACCCATCTGATTAGCCTAGGCTTAGCGTCCTTCTTCTCCATAAGGTACTTAATAGCAGCGATCAGAGTGAATAGTGACTTTGGAATCAACTATATAAGATCTGAACTTTTCACATGCAAACACGACTGCTAGAAACTCCTTTTCTGTAATGGCACATTTTCTTTGGGCACTGTCTAGAGTTTTACTAGCGTAGTGAATAACATTCAAGTTCTTGTCAACTCTTTGTCCTAGAACAACACCAACAACATAATCACTAGCGTCGCACATGATTTCAAAGGGCAAGTTCTAGTCAGGTGCTTGAACAATAGGTGCGGTCATCAAGGCCTTCTTAAGTGTTTCGAAAGCTTCCTCACAATCCTCATCAAAAACAAAAGGAACATCCATCTCCAAGAGGTTGGTAAGAGGCCTAGAAATCTTAGAGAAGTCTTTAATGAACCTTCTATAGAAACCAGCATGACCTAGGAAACTTCGTATACCTCTGATATCTGTGGGGCAAGGCATTTTCTCAATTGCATCAACCTTAGCCTTATCAACTTCAATGCCCCTTTCAGAAATTTTGTGTCCTAAGACGATGCCTTCATTAACCATAAAGTGGCACTTCTCCCAATTCAAGACTTGATCAAGGTTGCTGAGGCAATCATCAAAGGAAGACCCGTAAACGGATAAGTCATCCATGAAAACCTCGACAATCTTTACACAAAAGTCAGAGAATATAGCCATCATACATCTTTGAAAGGTGGCTGGTGCATTGCATAAGCCAAAAGGCATACGTCTATAAGCAAAGGTATCGAAGGGGCAGGTGAAAGTGGTTTTCTCCTGATCAGATTGTGCAACAGATATTTGCGAGAAACCTGAATAACCGTCTAGAAAGCAGAAGTGTGTGTGTTTGGATAGGTTTTCTAGCATTTGGTCGATAAACGGCAAAGGATAATGGTCTTTCCTGGTTGCCTTGTTTAGTTTCCGGAAGTCAATCACCATCCTATAGCCAGTGATAATCCTTTGTGGGATTAATTCATTCTTATCATTAGGAACGACGGTGATACCTCCCTTCTTAGGTACGCAATGTACTGGACTTACCCAATTACTATGAGCAACAGGATAAATGATTCCTGCTTCCGGAAGCTTTAATATTTCTTTTCTCACGACCTCTTTCATCTTAGGATTTAATCTCCTTTGATGATCAGCAACTGGTTTGAAGTCAGGATCAGTTTTAATCTTGTGCTGACATAGAGTGGGACTAATACCCTTAAGATCATCAAGAGTATATCCAATAGCCGGACGGTGCTTCCTCAAAGTTTTTAGTAACTTCTTCTCTTCGTGATTCGAGAGGAGAGCACTAATAATAATAGGATATATCTCCTTCTCATCAAGATAGGCATACTTAAGAGTATCAGGCAACTATTTAAGCTCGAACACAGGATCACCCTTTGGTGGGGGAGGATCCCCAAGTAGTTCAACAGGCAGATTATTCTTGAGAATAGGATATTGCTCTAAGACAATTTTATCTATCTCATCTCTTTCATCCATATGCATATCATTTTCATGGTCAAGCAAATATTGCTCTAAAGGATCCGTAGGAGGTACGGCAATAGAGGCAACAGCAATGATTTCATCCCTACCAGATGACTCTTTTTCATGGGGTTGTCTTCCAAACATGGAGAAGTTAAATTCATGAGACACACCCTCGAAACTAACAGTGACCGTCTGCTTAATGCAATCAATGTGAGCATTGACAGTGTTGAGAAAGGGTCCACCGAATATGATGGGGCAAAAGCTATCTTGTGAAGTAGCAAGGACGAGGAAATCAGTAGGATACTTCGTCTTACCACACAGGACTTCTACGTCTCTCACAATTCCCACAGGGAAGATAGTGTCTCTATTAGCTAGCGTAATAGTAACTCAGCAGGTGCAGTTTCATCTTTGATTTCATCATATAGGGAACGGGGTATTGCACAAACACTATCACCCATATCGCATAAACCATGATAACAGTGATCTCCTATCTTGACAGAAACAACGGGCAGGCCAACTACAGGTCCGTATTTATCTTTCGCGTGAGGTTTAGCAATTCTAGCAGAGTCCTCACAGAATTTGATAACATGCCCGTCTATGTCTTCGGCTAAGAGATCTTTGATAATAGCAACACTAGGTTCAACTCTAATTTCCTCAGGGAGTGCAAGTGGTCTAATGTAACCCCTACGTATCACAGTTGGAGCTTTAGAATAATCCTTTTTCCAAGCAGGGTAAGGTGGAACAATAGGATCACTAAAAGCAATGACTTTCTCCTCAACTAGATTGGGTTTGGCTATGTTGACTTCTACAGGGGGATGATATTTAAACCACTTCTCTTTGGGAAGATCAACATGAGCAGCAAAAGATTCACATAGAGAAGCTACTATCTCACAGTCAAGTCCATACTTAGCTCTAAAATCTCTAGAAGTGTTTGTTTCAACAAAAGATTGAACGCAATCAAACTAGAAATTCATACCTGACTCCTTACCTTCTTCCAGCTCCCAATCTTCAGAGTTACGTTTGATTCTTTCCAATAAATTCCACTTGTGATCAATATCCTTCTTCATAAAAGAACCGATACAAGAAGTGTCAAGCATGGTACGATCTTCATGAGAAAGCCGAGCATAAAAGTTTTGAGTGATAATTTCTCTCGAGAGCTCATGATTGGGGCATGAATATAACATTGATTTAAGCCTCCCCCCAGCTTGAGCTATGCTTTTCCCTTTCACGAGGCCAAAAGTTATAAATATAATTCCGATCACGATGTACTAAATGCATAGGATAGAACTTTTGATGAAATTCCAATTTCAACTGATTGTAGTCCCATGATCCAGTATCATCACATAGCCTATACCATGTCAACGCCTTATCCTCCAAAGATAAAGGAAAGACTTTCTTCTTTACCTCATCCTTGGGAAAACCTACAAGCTTAAATAAACCACAAACTTCATCTACATAGATCAGATGCAAGTCTGGATGTGAAGATCCATCTCCTGTAAAAGGATTAGCCAGCAGTTTGTCAAGCATACCCGAAGTAATTTCATAAAAGATATTTTCAGTAGGTACCTCAGGTTGAGGAAAAACTCCTCGGGCTTCTGTTCGTGGTGAATATACCCCGAAGAAATTCCTCAAAGGAACAGTTTCCACAGTGACAAGTGACAATAAATTTCATCACAGTATATAAATGTTTCCTTACCAAATTCCACTTACCAAAGGTGCTTCACTCCCGGGCAACGGCACCAGAAAAGAGTCTTGATGACCCACAAGTATAGGGGATCAATCGTAGTCCTTTCGATAAGTAAGAGTGTCGAACCCAACGAGGAGCAGAAGGATCTGATAAACAGTTTTCAGCAAGGTAATAACTGCAAGCACTGAAAGTAGCGGTAACAAGTGATGGTGTAGCAAGCGAAAAGTAACAAGTAACAAGTAGTAGCAATGGGGCAGCAAGTGGCCCAATACCTTTTTAGCAAGGGACAAGCCTAAACATAGTCTTATAGAAGGAAAAACGCTCCCGAGGACACACAAGAATTTCTGTCATGCTAGTTTCATCATGTTCATGTGATTCGCGTTCGTTACTTTGATAGTTTGATATGTGGGTGGACCGGCGCTTGTGTACTGCCCTTAGTTGGACAAGCATCCCACTTATGATTAACCCCTCTCGCAAGCATCCGCAACTACGAAAGAAGAATTAAGACAACGTCTAACCATAGCATTAAACTAGTGGATCCAAATTAGCCCCTTACGAAGCAACACATAGACTGGGGCTTAAGCTTCTGTCACTCTAGCAACCCATCATCTACTTACTACTCCCCAATGCCTTCCTCTAGGCCCAAATATGGTGAAGTGTTATGTAGTCGACGTTCACATAACACCACAGGAGGAAAAGACAACATACAACATATCAAAATACCGAACGAATAAGAAATTCACATGACTATTATCAGCATGACTTATCCCATGTCCTCAGGAACAAAAGTAACTACTCACAAAGCATAATCATAATCACGTTACAGGTGTGATGAATAGCATCAAGGATCTGAACATAAACTCTTCCACCAGGTAATCCAACTAGCATCAACTACAAAGAGTAATCAACACTACTAGCAACCTTACAAGTATCATTCGGAGTCGCGAGACGGAGATTGGTTACAAGAGATGAACTAAGGACTGGAGAGGAGATGGTGCTGATGAATATGTTGATGGAGATGACTCCCCTCCGACGAGAGGAGTGTTGGTGATGACGATGGCGACGATTTCCCCCTCCGGGAGGGAAGTTTCCCCGACACGATCGTCCTGCCGGAGCTCTAGATTGGATCTGCTCAAGTTCCACCTCGTGGCGGCGGCGAAACCACGAAAAAGCTCCTCCTCGATTTTTTCTGGAACGAAACCCTTCATATAGCAAAAGAGGGGGGCCAGTGGGCCGTCAGGGAGCCCACAAGCCCTATAGCCGCCACCACGGGGGTGGCGGCTACCAGGCTTGTGGGGCCCTGGTAGCTCCCCTCTGGTACTTATTTTGACCAGTATTTTTTATATATTCCCAAAAAATACCACGTTGATTTTCAGGGCATTTGGAGTTGTGCAGAATAGAGGACTCAGACTTGCTCCTTTTCTAGTCCAGAATTCCATCTGCCGGTATTCTCCCTCTTCAAATAAACCTTGCAAAATAAGATAGAAAAGGCATAAGTATGGTACCATAAGGTAATATAACAGCCCATAAAGTGATAAATATCAACATGAAAGCATGATGCAAAATGGATGTATCACCAGGTAGGGCGACTATGCCATTTTTACGTGTTCCGGGCACACCGTTGGTCCCCACATGGATGATATTGTCCAGAGTTGATGGTCGTAAGACGTACATCATGTGGGCTCGATACCAATCGAGTGGACCTCTTTGGCTAGTATCATAAGGGGAAATGCATTGATCGGGTACTTACCTCGGGTATGTTATATACCACGAGTCGTGGATGACATGGAAGTTTCTCGGATCTCGTGGGTACATCGTACAATCTCTGCAGAGTATAAAACTATTCGAATAGCCGTGTCCACGGTCAAGGATAGTTGGGTGGTGCCTCTTAAACTACGTCCAGTCGTTTCCGCATAAACCAAGTGTGAGTGTGTGTATGTGTTTAATGGTGTTATTTGAAAAGAGTGCATATGACCAAGTTTGGTGACTTCGCATATCGGGTGAACCCAGAGTGTTCAACCCTGAACATATATGTTGATATCTGTAAACTGTTCTTCTAAATATCATCTAGCTTATGTTGCACATCCATAATCATGTTTATTTTCCATTTAGCTACTATCCACATGTACATCATATTACTTGTTATCCTACCAGTTGCATTATTCATATCATGGGCTTGCCACTGGTTATATTATTGATCAGACATGGAAGTACGGGAGTTTGGAGACGATTAGTCATCAGAGAAGGCCCTGCGAACTAGGACGCTTCCTAGTCAGAATGCCTGTTGGTGTAGGTTGATGGCATGGGCACCCGCTTAGACCTAAGATTTCAGCTACTTGTTGTATTAGTGTGATTTGGCCTTATAGGCCCTACCTTGTGAACTTGACCTTATTGGTCATGTGTTGTAATATTTCGGTACTTGGATGTTAGACTCTTAATATTCAGTATCTGTGTGTTCGGTGAGCATTGATCTCTGGGATCACTGAGCACGTTCATTCCGCGATCTCGACTTGTAAGTCGGGGTCCCCACATGTTCCATATGGCACGTGGTAGCAGCCTCTACAACATGACATAGAGATTTGTAAAGCAAACATTGATCTGAAAGATTGAGACCCATTGACTAAAAACCTCTCTTACAAGCAAGATGTGATCAAACCCCATGGGTATTAGATTCATTACAATCACATATTGATGTGAACTAGATTATTGACTCTAGTGCAAGTGGGGTACTGTTGGAAATTTTCCCTAGAGACAATAATAAATTGGTTATTATTATATTTCCTTGTTCATGATAATCGTTTATTATCAATGCTAGAATTGTATCCATTGGAAACTCAAATACATGTGTGGATAGATAGACAACACACTGTCCCTAGTGAGCCTCTAGTTGACTAGCTCGTTGATCAAACATGGTCAAGGTTTCCTAACCATAGACAAGTGTTGTCACTTGATAGCGGGATCACATCATTAGGAGAATGATGTGATGGACATGACCCAAATTATGAACATCGCATATGATAATGTCAGTTTATTGCTACTAATTTTTGCATTTCAATGTATCTGTTCCTATGACCATGAGATCATGCAACTCCCAATCAACGGAGGAATACCTTGTGTGTATCAAAATTTGCAACATAACTAGGTGACTATAATGGTGCTCCACAAGTTTCTCCGAAGGTGTCTGTTGGGTTGGCGTGAATCAAGACTAGGATTTGTCACTCCGTATGATGGAGAGGTATCTTGGGGCCCACTCGGTAATACAACATCACAATAAGACTTGCAAGAAATGGGACTAAGGAGTTAGTCACGGGATCTTTTATTACGGAACGAGTAAAGAGACTTGCCAGTAACGAGATTGAACTAGGTATGGAGATACCGATGATCGAATCTCGGGAAAGTAACATACCGATGGACAAAGTGAATAGCATATGGGATTAACTGAATCCTTGACATAGAGGTTCAACAGAAAAAGATCTTCACAGAATATGTAGGAGCCAATATGGGCATCCAGGTCCTGCTATTGGTTAGTGAACAGAGAGTGTCTCGGACATGTCTACATAGTTCTCGAACCCACATGGTCTGCACACTAAAGATTCAGTGACAATATAAGTACTGTTGAATTGTTGTGCTGGTGACCAAAGGTTGTTCGGAGATCCGGATGAGATCGCAGACATGAAGAGGTTCTCCGGAATAGTCTAGAGGTAAAGACTGATATATGTGATAATAGCGTTTGGTCTATGGAATGGTTTCGGAATTCACCGAAAAGGGGTTTCAGATCTTTCCCGAAATGTTCGGGTACGAGAACAGCTTTATTTGGACCAAGGGGTAAAGCTCACAAGGCTTTAGGAAGGTGCAAAAGGAATTTTGTGATGGCCAAGGGCCAAATGCCAGGGACCCTAGCGTTTGGGGCCAGACGCCGAGGACTCTGGCATTTGGTCCTCGAGTTTGAGGAGGAATCTTGCCTTACGTGCCAAACCGACGTTGAGGAGTTTCTTTCTCCTAGAAACGATCCTAGGTCTCAACATATAAATAGAGGGGCAGAGCTAGCACCCAGTACACATCAAGATTGGCCCAATCCATGTGTTGGAAACCCCGCCTCTCTTGTTCGTCCTCCGTCGTAGTTTCCATTGTGCTTGGAGAAGCCCTGAGGAAATAGTTTCACCACCACTAACACCACGCCGTCGTGCTGTCGGAACTCATGTACTACTTTGCCCCTCTTGAAGGATCGAGCCGTATGTGTGCTGAACACGGAGGTGTCGTTCGTTTCGGCACTAGATTAGGATGGATCGTGATGGGATGTCGGCATGGATCGTGATGAGATCGCGGGACGGGCTGCGAGTTGAATCGCGAAGATGTTCCACTATATCAACCGCATTATATACGCTTCTGCTTAGTCATCTACAAGGGTATATGGATCCGATCTTCCCTTTCATAGATGTTCATCACCATGGACAGGTCTTCGGTGTGCGTGGCATAATTATTTGCCAATGCAACGTTCCCCTCACCCTAGTTGAGGCGCTTTGGTGTCCACGACAAGCATGACTGTCAAACCTCTCCTCTCTCCTCCTGCAACGGCTCTCCCAGACCGCGCCCGACGCTGCACAAACTGTCCAATGCATGTGCTCGCTCCCGCGTTCTACCCTCTCTCCTCTTTGTTTCCTTGCGGTCGTGAACGACCCCTAGGAACAACCCCATTCCTTCCATCTCTTATCCCCTTCCCCCAATGGCCGTTGTAGCCACCTCCGGTTCACACAAGTCCACGGTGGTCTCGTTGCCTGCCTATATAAGGCTCCCCAGAGACCGCCTCTCCCCTCTGGTCCCTCTTACCTCCTCCTAATCATGATCGAATTCTCCAGTTCGCTCCCAAAGCTCCTTGAGCTGCAGATCGAGCCAGAGGTCTGCCGTCTCGGCCTACCGTTGATCTTATGGAAGGAAGCCGCTCCCACCCTCCTTCTTCCTCCTTCGGCTCTCCCTGCACATCTGATGCATTTCCTGCTCTCCCTCGTCTTTTTTGCTGAAAGAAATGGCCCCGACGACCACCTCCCGAAGCTCCTCTACCATCGGATCTCGTCGTTGGCTACTCCCTATACTTGGGCATCCCTTTCCACCTCCACCAGATCAGTGGCTCGCCCCTGAGTCCATTCCCATCGTCAGCTTGCCTCATTATGGTCCATGTGACCACCGGTGAGCCTCGCTGCCCTCTCGCGAGGGGTTGACTACACACCCGATAGGTGGGGTCCAACCGTCAGTGTCTTGTGCTCCCCCTCGCCTCTCTCTCTTTCTCGTTGGCCCCTGACCCTCCTGTCATGTTTGAATATCGCACGGCACGGTTTCCTGGCTCGCCTGGGCTGGTTGGCCTCTGGGCCTGCACTGTTGTTGGCCGACTTTGGCCCATGTGTTGTGGTTGTTTTTCCTTTTTCTTTTTAATTCTGTTTGCAAAAATCCCATAAGGATAAATATATATCCAAATCAAAATATTCCTCCACCTAAAATATTGTAATATTTTATAGTATTTTATGATGCCACTTGTGTAATTTTTAAAAAAGTATACATGCACTGTTTTATTTTAAAACCTTGTTCAGGACATTTTAACACTCTCTTAAAATGTTTTCTACAATTTTTAAACTTGAAAAGTGAAAGCCATCAATTTTGATAGTACTTATGCTCACCCTAGTTTTTACAACAATGGTTTGAAATTTTTTGAGTAGATTATTTTCTCTATTTTTGGTTGAGTTCTTATTTTTTTCCCGTTGTTATTGCGACAATAGATTGTGTTGTTGACGAGGAACTGGGACTAGAAGACTTTGAAGACCCTAGAGACCTTGTTGAGCAAGCCAAGCAGCCCTTTGGCCCTGCCTAAGAAATTATTTTCATGCATGTCATATATAGCACTTCGTTTTGATGCATGAGATCATGTTGCATTGGTGAATACATCGGTGGGAAGTTTCTGCTCACCCCTCGTTGTCACTTGCACTTGAGCATGACCCCACCTTCCTATGAGGGTTGTGCAGGTGGGATGCAGTTCGGTTGATAGTAGTTGCTACACATGGGATGGGAACATGCATGGGACGAAAAACGGAAGTGATTTCAAAGGTTTCACGAGAACCCCATTTGGTGCCACCAATGCCTGAGGGAAAGGATGTGAGCTAGGTAGCCACTTCAGAAAGAAGTGGTGTACCGAGGCTAGTGAGTGTGTGATTTTCGAAATCGGATTACTTTAAGTTGCGATAGTTACTCCAACCTTACATCTACAACCACGATACCCCCTATGGGACGGAGCATTGCTGATTACAATGGTTGGTGCTAGTAGAGCGCCCGCATTACTAGTGGCGGAAGTGATGTGGTCACTCTGTAGACGGGGTCGTGGCAAGAAGGGGTGACCATGGTGAAAGTGTGTTATATCGACTAGAGGGGGTGGGTGAATAGGAGATTTTTAGAATTTTATCACTGAGGAAATTCCTCTTGAGGAAATTCCTCACTGATGACTAACTTGAAGAGAAACAACAAACGATCAGGCGTGCAAAGTATCACTACAACAGTTTCAAGATGAGGAATATGAAAAACAGTTTGCACAGTACGCATGCACAGAGAAAGCAGGTGAGGATTAACTCACGTGAAGAATTTGAGGTTGAGAAATTTCAGAGAATGTCTTTAGCAAATTCTTCAAACAGTGGCAATGAAAATATTCAACATACAATATTGAGGAATTGAAAGAGTTCAAGAAATAGAACCTGTATCACGGTGAAGACATTGGTTGATGACCCAGTTCCAACTACTGTGACAATTGTACGTCTGGTTTCGAGCGGCTAGGTACTGAAACCAAAAGACACACAGTCTCGGGGCACACAGTCCTTACCGTGTTCTCCTTGATCTAAGGACACACAGTCCTCACCCAACACTCGTGGTAAGTCTCCAGGGCAGACTTCCAAACCCTCATCAACTTGGTCACCCGACGTTCCACAATTGACTGCTGGATTGCTCTAGACCATGACGCCTAACCAGCTAGAGGATGCACAGTCCTCGAAGGTAAAAGTCTTTAGTCCCACACAGGAACAAATTCTTCAGTGATGCTCAATCACTTGGTTTTTGGTTTGTGGTTTGGTGTTTGGGGTATTTCCTCACTGATGATTTACTCTCGAAGACTCTGAGGAATTTGGGTTTCTCTAAATGACAAGTATCAGTTTCTGACGGAGCAGCCAACCAAATAATTGTTGTGGGGGCGGTTATTTATAGCCTGGGAGCATCCCGGCATGATTTGACATTAGTGCCCTTAAATAATATGACCGTTGGTGTGGATTAGATCGATGATGTGGCGCGAATTGCGGCAACGGTCGGGACCCTCAATTGTGAGAGTCCTCACGTGTCTCATATTCCTCACTTGAGGCTTTTGGTAGGATTAGTCTTGGGTTGAGCATCATGAGGAAATTCATTCTGAACTGTTACCTCGACCCCCTTTAACAGTACGGTGTTCCTATGACTCAAGAGTGAAGAAAATGAAAATAGAAAGAATAAATCTTCATGCTTCAATGTCTTAGGATCGTTTTTCTTCACGAGACACACCGAATTCCTCATCTTCAATATCTTCATGAGGAATATCAATTTCATCGCAATTTCTTCGAGATCAAAGTCTTCAGCAAAAGACCAATTTCTTCAGCCGAAGATATACATTTTTAGGGGTCGATATTCATCGTATATTTCAAACTCCTCAGCGACTTATAGATCATGTGTACACTCATGAACACATTACATACTTAACCTATAAGTCCTCAAACCACCAAAATCACTAAGGGGCACTAGATGCACTTACAATATCCCCCTTTTTGGTGGTTGATGAAAATTAGATTAAGTCTTCAACAGGGATAAAAATAGGAAGTGTAAATACTCATTTGAGGAATTTGAAATCAAGATACAGAGAGACTCCCCCTGAAGGTGTGCATAATTTGAGGATTTTGCTTTTCACAGCAAATGAACATTGACGATTTATATCATGGAGATCTCCCCGTGAGTCTTGTAAATCATGCATACATATGACATATAATATGAAGAATTTGAGAATGCATGATGGAAAATGGTATCTGACGAATTTCATCATGCGTGCATTAATATTTTTAGGAATAAGGATGCGAAGAAAAACGTTCAAAAGCGTCAGAGTACCATCGGGCTTAAGTTACAACTCATTACATAAAACACTTTAGAAGAACCAAGAGTTTGTAACTTAATAAAGTTCATAAGCCCAAAAATATATCCCTCGTGAAGACTAACTCTCAGATTTCTCCCCGTTTGCCATCAAGTGACGAAAAGGGACAAAATCGAGGACTAACGCCCTTTGAAGACTTTCACTTCTTGGCTAATGAAGAAGACGCATGAGGCTTCTTGGCGGGCTTCATCCTTGGGCCGGTGGCAGTGTCTTCTTGATCTTCATCAGATTATGTAGTGCGGAATGAAGAAAAGGAGCTGGCCTCAAGGTCTGGAACTGGGATTGTCTTGAATTTCCTCTTCGGAGGCCACGACCAGTCGAAGTTGTGAGTAAATTCCAATTCATCAAGTTCTTCTTGAGTCTTCAGATGAGCCAAAGTGGCCCAGATGCGATCAAAAACGTCATGAAGATAATAGTGATTTTTCTTCACTGCATTCTGAGTCTCATTGAGGGTTTTCACAATGGCACTGAATTGACGTTTGACCCATTTGTGATTGTGATCGACCTTCTAATGAAGACTGAGGAGTAGTTCTGTGTTAGTCATCACCCGTGGGGCAACTGGGCTAGGCGGCTCCTGAGTCACAGTATCATCCCATGAAGAATATGCATCTGGTTCACGAAACTGTCCATCAAGGGGCCGACTACCTTCATCGATGACAAATTTTGCTTTTCCTTCAACAGGCTCAAAAGACTTCTTGTTCACTCTGATAGGAGGCATATATCCAATGTGATTCTTGAACTCAGCATGATAGTTGATGCCTGACCTGCGTATGATGAATCTCATGATACATGGAGCGTAAATCTTCAGGTCGAAGGGTGACATAGCATTGTCAGCGAGAGTCCTCAGGAAGAAATCGTGAAGGTTTATAGGGATACCATGGATAATGTTCAAGAGGATATTCTTCATGATGCCTACAACATCTTCTTCATCATCATGGCCCTTGATTGGAGCAATGACACTTCACAGAATCCTGTAGACAGTCCTAGGTTCGTACTTCAAGTCTTGAACAAGAAAAGTCATTCTTGGAGGCTTATCCTTGGGCAAAGGCTTCATGAGGACTTCCACCAACTTATTGGGCAACTACCTTTCATCATACATCATCACAACATGTTCTGAGGGAATTGACACCGGAGGTACTCGCAGCAGCTCGGTAGAAGGGGCTTTGTAATGTTTTGTTGTGTCATCCAGTCCAGCACCCAAGTGTTGATATCCTTCGGGTCTCCAGAGATGTGCAAAGTTGCATAGAATTGAAGAATGATATCACTGTTCCAACCATAGATATCAGTGCAAAGTGGCAGCAGTCTGGCTTCATGAAGAACGTTGAGGACTGGGGCGAAGCAAGGAATTTCTTCCAACTCAACATGAGGAATATGCATGTGCTGAAATATTTTGTTTCTTCCACAGAGCACATATGCATATTAGTTGAGCTGAGTCCTTGTCCAAAACTTCCTATGCCTGATGCGAAGCTTGTCATAAGGATTGTCGCCGATGAAATACATACGTTCTTCATAGAACGCTTCCTTCTGAAACTTTGGCCTCTTTTAAAAATGCTGATTTTGCATGGGCTGAAGATTATACTGCTTCTCTTGAGGAGATACTATCTGCGGACTCAGTGTTGATCACCACAATAGTAGTTTCAGTATTGGGTGCAGGAGCATTATCTTCAGCCTATACCTCAGTTTGAGGATTTTCTTTGGCCTCAACCTCAGGTTGAGGATTTGCTTCAGGTTGAGGATTTTCCCCGGGCTAAGGATTTTCTTCTGGGTTTTTCTCAGCTTGAGGAATTTGCTTCGAAAAGGAGGCAGAATCTTCAGTTGTTGCAGTTGATCCTTGTGTAGTTTCATCAGGCGTCTTGTGAGGAATGAAAGACTGAGGAATGTCATCAATTTGAATTTCCTCATCCATGGTTTCGTCAGAATCAACGTCTTTCATTTCCTCATCAACTGGGATCTCCTCATCTTCTTCAGGAATGACATAGTCATTTCCGAAGGGGACCATAGTGTATGATGGAGCTATCTTCAGAGGCACAACATCCAGTGGGGCAGTTTCATCAAGTGTCTTTTGACGCTTGGCCTCTAATGATTTTGGGGTTAAAGAAGCTCTTCCTTTCTTTGCTTCTTTCTCGACAGCCTTGGTTTTCTTCACGCCAGATGCAGACGGAACCATTTTCTTCACCTTTGAGGATTGAGGTGAAGGAATTTTCTCTTCAGGAGCTGGTCCAGTGTCAGTCCTGGCAGTTTCCTCAGCTGAAGCATTTTCTTGAGCTGGAGCAGATTCATCAGCTGGCATAGATTCATCAGCTGGAATGTCCTTAGCTATTTCCTCAATAACCGGTGCATCAACATGGCTTTCTTGAGGCATTTCCTCAGCAGGGGATTCTTCTTCTTCATCTTCCTCCGTGAGCTGAACTGAATAGTTGGGCTCAGACTGCTCAGGCTGCTTTGGTTCTGCTGGAGGAGCAGCCTTTTTGTTGTATCCATCAACTACATTGGTTGCAAACTTGATGAAACTGGTCTTGAGACTTTGACGATCAGATAGTTTGGTATACTTGTCAATCAAAGTTTTCAGTTCCGCCTGGGTTGACACAAGAGCATCAGGCGTCAGGTTTAGGAGATTTTGTTTGAGGAATTTCTCCATCTTCAGCTTTGCAGCCTTTGCTTGCTTGCCTTGCGTCTCCTTCCATTTGGCCTCATTGATGAATGTGGCCACCATATGGCTGATACCAAGGGGAAGCTTCAAGTCATCAATAGGTGTGTTAGGGTCTTCATATCAGATATTGATGTAGTCGAACACGACCTTTGGGTCCATGACAATAGGAATAGCGCTGCCTGAAGCTTGTGCGATGCATTCCTGCTTGTTTCGGATGATGGCTTGAAGAGTTTCATCATCAAATTCATCACTTCCTTCTGATGCAGAAGGGACTTTGATGACTTTTCTTGGGCTGGGTCTAATGCCTCTTCCAGCAGTCACTTTAGTCTTCAGAGGTTTTGGTGAAGACTTTGTCTCTAAGCTCATGGCAGAGGTACAGAGGAGCTGGACTGAGCAGGCTGTTGGTTGACGATCTTGTTGTGTTCAGGCCTTGAAGCCTGTGTAGCTGTTGAGGGTTTTGGCACAGGCACAACATTCTAAAGCAATTGCTCTTTAGGCTTTGAAGCCTTTGGTTTCGGTGGCACATGCTTCACTTGAGGAATAGGTGTGCTAGAAGCTTCAACAGCAGAAGAGGTGGCTGCAGTGGCAGTAGCAGATTCCTCATTGAATTTCCTCACTGCAGCTTCTGCTTTCTTCTGAAGCTTAGACAATTGTTTTTCTTTCTCCTCAGGGTAATCATCAATAGTTTTGAGGCTTGAAGGATGTGAACCTGATGATCCTCGAGAGGAGGGCTTTTGCCAGGTGGCTTGAGGGCGAATTTCTTCGCATACTTTGGAGTGACGAAGCGGTATTCCTTCCACTCCTTAGCCCACCTGCGTTCTATCTTTTGAAGCCTGATTTTCCTCTTTGGCATTGGTTCTTGCTCATCTGGCGTGCAATAGTCAAGGTATATATCCTCAGGGATATCAATGGTAGTGTTTTGTTCGAGTTTCTTGCCATCCTTTTGCTTTTTGTCATATTCCATTTTCTTCAGCTAAGGTTTTACTGAGAAATTTGCACTCTTGAGGATTCTGATGATACTGGGAAATTTTCTTCGAGAAATGCTGCAATTGAGTTAGGTTGATGAGAACCTAGAGATTCATCAGCTGACATTTTGTACCTGTGAATAGAGTATAAGTGCGAGGAATTTGGAGAGGTCATATGCGTTCTCAGATTTGAAGAAATTGAATTTTTTTTAAAAGTTGAGGAATTTGACCAGCGGGTTGAGGAATTTGTCTAAGCACTCAGATCTTGGGTTCCAGAGTTGTACAGATTCCAAAATTTGCACAATTGAGGAATCACGTGAAGAATTTTAGTGGCTTAGTGAAATTCATCAAGTGTTTGAGGAATAGAGTGTGCCAAGCTGATATACATTGAGGAAAACAGATTTCTTGAATCTAAGGTAAAATATTATATCGAAAGGGACAGTAAAAATAGGTTTTTATTTACTCTATAGGGCAAGCACGAAGAACAGAGGAAGCAACAGTATATGTTCTTCGATTCGAGTCTGCAGCGCCCTAACTTGGCTACAGTAGACGGCTACGGCGGTGGCGGATGAAGATGTTCTGCTTCCGGCATTAGCTCGGTGATGGAGAGGTCGAGGGTGTGAAGCTTTTCCTCGCCGACGACGAGATTTCTAGCGGTGGAGCTAGGTTTTTCTTGTGGCGGAGAGAAGGTCGAGAGAGAGAATGAAGAGTTTGGACAGAAGGGGTACGGGCATATTTATAGTTCATGTGAAAACCGTCCGGCCGATTCTTTCGGACTGAACTGCCCTTACCTATTCATCTCTGCACGACACGTGTAGCCAGAGTTTAAAGCGGTGGAGATCATGCTTATCTACTCGTGGAAAGTGGGGTTCAGTTACTGTGTAACAATATAAAAATATTTGTTTAGGATTTGAGGGTTTTGTTGTGAAATCATCAGCTGACAAGGACATGGAGGGGATTTTGAACAAAGTTTCTAGTAGAACGCATATGAAGAATTGAATAGACTGGGTGAGTAAAGCATAGGGGGGAGTATGGTCCGATCACATTCACTTAGATGAAATATTAAATTGAAGAAATAGCTATAAGTGAATGCTGTTGAGGACTTTGAAATCACACACTCTCTCTATATATATATCTAGGCAAATGAAAATCATCAAGTGTTTTGAAGATTTTGACTAACTTGAGGATTTTGTGACAAAGCGTGAGGTTGATGAATTTCAGCTTTGAAGAAAAACAAGTTTGAAGAAAATAAACTTTGAAGAAAATCAGCTTCAGGAATTTCAAAGTTGGGTGGTGGCGTAACCCACCGTATAAGAATGATGATTTCAGGTGCCGCGTACAATTGTCGTAGGGCCGTGAGAACCAAATTCTTAATTAAGTTCCTCACACTAAGAGTGATATTCTTCATTGGTTGAAGAAAATCGATTCTTCCTGTGTTGCACATCTAAGTCATCAATTTTGCATAAGTGTTAGGATGTGTGCATGTTTTTACAAAACTTATGAAGATTCTAAGATATTTAGCTGACGCTGCAACTTGCAAAACCTTTTCTCATCCAAGGGCTTAGTGAAGATATCAGCTAGTTGATCGTCAGTCTTCACATGGTCGATGATGATATTGCCCTTGAGGACATGGTCCCGAAGAAAATAATGACGAATCTGGATGTGCTTAGTCTTCGAGTGTTGTACTGGGTTGTATGCAATCTTGATTGCACTCTCATTGTCGCAGTACAGAGGCACATTCTTCATGTTGATGTCGTTGTCCTTGAGGGTTTGCTTCATCCATAGTAATTAAGCACAACATGATCCAGCAACAATGTACTCAGCTTCGGCAGTAGAGAGAGAAATGCAATTCTGCTTCTTTGAGGACGAGCAGACTAATGATCTTCCGAGGAAATGACAAGTGCCAGAACTTGACTTGCGATCCACATGGTCACCAGCATAGTCAGAATGAGAATATCCCACAAGATGAAGATTTGAGCCCTTGGGGTACCATAATCCTAGTGGTGGTGTGTGAGCTATGTATCGAAGAATATGCTTCACAATCTTATGGTGTGATTCCTTCGGTTTTGCTTGAAAATGTGCACACATGCAAACACTAAGCATTAATATATCTAGCCTAGATGCACACAAATAGAGTAAAGATCCAATCATTGAGCGATATACCCGTTGATCGAATTTTTTACCATTTTCGTCAGTGCAGAGGTGGCCGTTGGTAGGCATGGGAGTCTTGGCGCCTTTGCATTCATGCATGTCGAATTTCCTCAGAACGTCCGTGAGGTATTTCTCCTGTGATATGAAGATGCCATTGCGGCGTTGACGAATTTGAAGACCTAAGAAGAATTTCAGCTCCCCCATCATAGACATCTGATATTCTTCACTAATCATGTAAGCAAATTCATCACTGTAACGTTTGTCATAACAGCCAAATATGATGTCGTGGGCATATATCTGGCACACAAATAGTTCATTATCATGGGATTTTGTGAAAAGCGTTGGATCGAGTGGACCAGGTTTGAAGCCTTTCTTCATGAGCAATTTCTTCAATGTATCGTACCACACCCGAGGGGCTTGCTTGAGACCATAGAGCGCCTTTTTGAGTCTGAAGACTTTGTCTAGATTCTTTGGATCCTCAAAACCTGGGGGTTGAGCAACATATACTTCTTCGTCAAGCTTACCATTGAGGAATGCACTTTTCACATCCATTTAATATAAGGTAATGTTATGATGATTAGCATAAGCAAGTAGTATTCGAATAACTTCAAGTCTAGCAACATGTGCAAAAGGTTTATTGAAACTAATTCCTTCAACTTGTGTGTAGCCTTGGGCTACAAGTCGTGCCTTATTCCTCACCACTTGACCATCCTCATCTTGCTAGTTTTGGAAAATCCACTTGGTGCCGATGATATTGTGCTTGCGAGGATCTGGTCGTTTGATGAGCTCCCATACGTCATTCATCTTGAATTGAAGAAGTTCGTCTTGCATGTTTGGAATCCACTCAGGTTCCAAGAAAGCCTCAGCAACTTTCAAAGGTTCTATGATAGACACAAAATAAGAATGCCCACAAAAGTTAAGTAAGTGTGAAGCTTTTGAGCGAGTGAGAGGACCTGGCGCGTTGATGTCATCGAGGATTTTGTGAAGTTCTACTTCATTTGCAATCCTTGGATGAGCTAGTTGAGGATTTCGTCTGGATTGAGGAATTTGTTCTGGAGCAATTTCCTCAGGAGCATCTTCTTGATTTTCATTAGTGCTGGGAGTGATTTCTTCTGCAATTTCCTCAGTAGGAACAATGTATTCACTAGCTTTGAGCTTTATTCCTTCCTCCGGAGACACCTTATCTGAATCAGGAGGCAATTGCTCTCTTTGTGAGCCATTAGTTTCATCGAACTGCACATCTACAGTTTCACCAACCTTGTTGTGATAGGTGTTGAAGACTCTGTAGGTGTGCGACTCCTTTCTATAACCAAGCATAAAACCCTCATGTGCCTTAGGTGCAAACTTTGACATATGTTGAGGATCTCTAATCCAGCATTTTGCACCGAAGACTTTGAAATACCTTACATTGGGTTTCAGTCAATGAGGAGTTCATATGAGGTTTTCTTGAGGAATTTTTGAAGATATACCCTGTTGATGATATGGCAAGCAGTGTTGATTGCTTCAAGCCAGAAACAACGAGGAATCTGATATTCTTCAAGCATGGTCTGTGCCATTTCAACAGAGTTATGTTCTTTCTTTCGACGACACCATTCTGTTGAGGAGTATAAGGAGGAGACAATTTGTGAGTAATACCAAGTTCATCAAGATAAACATCAAGACCAGTGTTTTTGAATTCTGTCCCACTATCACTCCTCATGTGTTTGATCTTGACGCTGAAGTTCGTCGAGGCCCTTGAGGAAAATCGTTTGAATACTTCCTGCAATTCAGTTTTATATAGAATGTTGTGCGCCCAAGTGTATTTGGAATAATCATCAACTATGACAAAGCCATATAAAGATGCATCATTTGTTAGAGTGGCATAATGAGTAGGTCCAAATAGATCCATGTGAAGCAATTGAAATGGACGAGTAGTAGGCATGATAGTCTTCGAGGGTTGTTTGGATCTGGTCATTTTTCCAGATTCACAAGCACCGCAGAGGTGGTCCTTGAGGAATTTGACTGATTCGATGCCTATGACATGCTTCTTCTTCGCCAGCGTGTGCAAATTGCTCATGCATGCATGATGAAGTCTTTGATGCCATATCCACCCTTCTGAGGTTTTTGCTAGTAAGCTTGTGGCTAGTTGAGGCCGTGTAGAGAAATCAACAATGTACAAATCCCCTCTTGTAACACCTTTGAAGACTTTGAATCTGTCAGATTCCATGATAACAACACATCTATATTTTCGAAAGATAACAACCATATCAAGATCACAAAGCATTGAGACTGACATGAGGTTAAACCCAAGGGTTTCAACACGCATCACTTTGTTCATGTGCCTGTCCTTGGAAATAGCCACTTTTCCAAGTCCCAATACCTCGCTTTTACCTTTGTAAGCATAAGTGATTTGCTTCAGGGGTGATGGAGTCAGTGGCATATTCATCAGCAAGCTTTTGTCAGCACTCATGTGATGTGTGCAACCACTATCAAGAACCCACTCTGTACTCTTGGGTTTGTCATCCTGTAGATGAATTAGTACAACTTACCATCTCATATTCTTTAGACTTGAAGAATATGATATCAATTTCATGAGATAGGAATTTCATCATAACAGTAATTATGAGGACGTGAAATGTTTTTCATTTCATCAATGTTAGCTTGCGAAGCATTTTCCTCAGGTCTCCAGCAAATTCTTGAGATGATGATTTTCATCCGGAGACCTGTCCTGCAGAAGTGATTAGTTCAATTTCTTCACCACCCACATCTGAAGGGGTGGTAAAGAGTTCATCATCCCGCGAGCACCATATGAGAAAGGGGGCATTGAAGCTAATGCACTTTTGTTCACATTAGGGGGTTAGAGTACTCAAATGAATAAGCAGAGAAACTTTTTGAGGATTTATGAACATAATGATTTGAAGAGTAATACTCATATTCATGTCCGTTGTAATTTCCTTGCATATTTGAAGCATTAGCACGGGTACGAGCATAGTTTTGACCAGTTGAGGATTTTGATCCACTTGAAGACTTTGGTCCTCTTGAGGAATTTGATCCGGGGTTCATATTCTTCATAGGTGGTGTCATGAGGACATTCACTTGAAGATTTTCAAGGCAACTTTCGGGGACCCAGATTTTCCTCACGGGTGGTCCATTCCGGCAGTTAGTTCGAACATATCAAGAAAGTACTTCACTAGATTGATTTTTGAACAGTTTATAGTTGGAGTCAAATGACTCATCTGAGGAATAGGATAATTCACGTGCAAAGCCTGTTAGATTGGATGGATCAACAGGAGGCCCTTTAGCAGCAACCCATGAGGTTTTGGGATACTGCTCAGGTTTCTAGTATGATCCATCAGTACTCAATTTCCTCTCAAAGGCAATTCCTTCTTTCCTCGGGTTCCTGTTCAAAATCTGCTTTTTAAGCACATTGCCAAGGGTTTGGTGCCCTTTGAGACTTTTGTACATGCCTGTCACATACAATTTCTTCGGCCCTGCATTTTCATCAATGACATTTGTGGTGTCCTGAAGTGAGGAATTTGATACCACATGAGCAGTTGAAGAATTTGTAGCAATAGAAGCATTTGATGATTCTGGTGAAGAATTAGTAGTTTCACGTTTGATGCATTTAAGACATGGAGGAATGAATTCAACCTGAGCGGCACTGATCTGTTGAGCGAGTAATGAATCATTTTCCATACGATCATCATGAGAAATCCTGAGTTTCTCAAGATCAAGTTTCCTTTGAAGAAATTCATAGGAAAGTTTCTCATGATCAGCGAGGAGTGTGCCATGACGATCTTGAAGATTATCAAATCCCGACTGAAGACTTTTCATATCTTCAGTGAGGATTTCGGTAAGATTCATTTCATCATTCGAGAGGTCATCGCTTCTATCTAGTAGTTTTTGAAGCTTTTCAAGGCCAGTTTGTTGTTTAGTTGCAATGATAGCAACTTTACCATAGCTGGGTTTTTTTATAATCATCAGGTTCACAGTCACTTGAATTAGAGGAGGAAGTATCATTTGGTACCTTTGAACCTTTTGCCATGAAGCAATAGGTTGGACCAAAGTCATTAGCATACTCATCAGTGTGGATGGTGTTGTCATTTTCTTCAAGGTTGAAGATTGACTTGCTCACGAATGTGGTTGCTAGTGCAAGACTAACCTGTCCAGATTCTGAGTCTTCTTCAGAACCCTCCTCTTCATCACATTCCTCAAATTTTGCTTCATAATCCATTTCCTTGCCAATAAGTGCCTGAGCCTTTGTGAAACTAGTCTTCTTGTGCAATGAGGACTTTCAGGATGAGGATTTTGAAGAGTTCTTCTTTTTGTCCGAGTCATCAGAACTTTCATCCTTGTATTTCTTCTTCTTTGATTCCTTCACCCAACAAGGACAGACATCAATATAGTGACCTGATTTCTTGCATTTGTGGCAGGTCCTTTTCTTGTAGTCCTCGGATGAAGATTATGATTTCCTCATATTTCTTCTTGAAGATTTACCAAACTGGCCACGTCTTGTAAACTTCTGGAATTTCCTCATGAGCATTGCTAGCTCGTGTCCAAGTTCTTGAGGATCAGAAATGCTGCAATCCGAGTATTCTTCTTGAGATGAGGAAATTTCTTTGGCCTTCAGTGCACGAGGTCTAGAGTAGCTTAGTCCATATAGATCTCTTTTTTCTTCATGTTGGACTTCATGAGTATTGAGTCTTTTGAGTATATCAGCAGGGTAAAGCATCTTGTAGTCTGGTCTTTCTTGAATCATCAGAACCAAAGTATCAAATGATGAAACCAAAGATCTTAGCAGTTTCTTCACAACTTCATGGTCAGTAATGTCTCGAGCTCCAAGTGCTTGCAGTTCATTTCATATGTCAGTGAGGTGATCAAAGGTATCTTGGCAGCTTTCATTTTCAAGCCTTTTGAAGCGATTCAAGAGATTGCGAAGAACATCAACACGAGAGTCACGCTGAGTTGATACTCCTTCATTTACTTTGGACAACCTTTCCTAGATTAGTTTTGCTGAGCCCAAAGCACTTACTCTGCCATACTCACCTTTGCTCCGATGGCCACAAATTATGTACTTCGCTTGAGAATCAAGTTGCTTAAATTTCTTCACTTCAGCGACAGAGACAGTAGAAGTGATGAGAGGAACACCATGTTCCACAATATACCAGAGATCATTGTTAATAGCCTGTAGATGTATCTGCATGTTGGTCTTCCAGAAGGGAAACTCCTTTCCTTCGAAAGTAGGACATCCTGCAGTAACCTTGATAATGCATGCAATCAACATAACTAAAACTCCAGGTGGTTAAACCAAAATCACACAGAACAAGGGAGTACCTTGCTCTGGTACCAATTCAAAGTGCGTTATATCACCTAGAGGGGGGTGAATAGGAGATTTTTAGAATTTCACCACTCAGGAAATTCCACTTGAGGAAATTCCTCACTGATGACTAACTTGCAGCGGAAACAACAAAGGATCAGGAGTGCAAAGTATCACTACAACAGTTTCAAGATGAGGAATATGAAAAACAGGTTGCGCAGTATGCAGGCACAGAGAAAGCAGGTGAGGATTAACTCGCGTGAAGAATTTGAGGTTGAGGAATTTCAGAGGAAGTCTTCAGCAAATTCTTCAAACAGTGACACTGAAAATCTTCAACATACAATATTGAGGAATTGAAAGAGTTGAAGAAATAGAACACGTATCACGGTGATGACATTGGTTGATGACGCAGTTCCAACTGTTGTGACAATTGTATGTCTGGTTTGGAGTGGCTTGGTATTGAAACCAAAAGACACATAGTCCCGGGACACACAGTCCCTACCGTATTCTCCTTGAGCTAAGGACACACAGTCCTCGCCCAACACTCGTGGTAAGTCTTGAGGGCAAACTTCTAAACCCTCACAAACTAGGTCACCCGGCGATCCACAATTGACTACTGGATTTCTCTAGACCAAGATGCCTAACCGTCTGGAGGACGCACAATCCTCAAAGTTAAAGGGCTTCAGTCCCACATAGGAACAAATTCTTTAGTGATGCTCAATCACTTGGATTTTGGTTTGTGGTTTGGTGTTTGGGGTATTTCCTCACTGATGATTTACTCTCGAAGACTCTGAGGAATTTGGGTTTCTCTAATTGACAAGTGTCAGTTTCTCACGGAGCAGCCAACCAGCTAATGGTTTTGGGGCGGCTATTTATAGCCTGGGAGCATCCCGACATGACTTGACATTAATCCCCTTCAATAATATGACCGTTGGTGTGGATATGAACTGCGGCAACGGTCAGGACCATCAACTGTGAGAGTCCTCATGTCCCTCATATTCCTCACTTGAGGCTTTTGGTAGGATTAGGCTTGGCTTGAGCATCATGAGGAAATTCATTCCGAAGTGTTACCTCGACCCCCTTTAACAGTACGGTGTTCCTATGATTCAAGAGTGAAGAAAATGAAAATAGAAAGAATAAATCTTCACGCTTCAAAGTCTTCGGATCGTTTTTCTTCAGGACAGACCGAATTCGTCATCTTCAATGTCTTCACGAGGAATATCAATTTCATCGCAATTTCTTCGCGATCAAAGTCTTAAGCAGAAGACCAATTTCTTCAGCCGAAGATATACATTTTTAGGGGTCGATATTCATCGTATATTTCAAACTCCTCACCGACTTATAGATCCTGTGTATACTCATGAACACATTAGATACTTAACCTATAAGTCTTCAAACCACCAAAATCACTAAGGGCACTAGATGCACTTACACATGGGCTATTTTCACACACACAGGTGTACATAGTTGTGTGCCCTCGTGGATGATACGTGAGATCTACATCACGAGTGATTGTCACCAACGAGTGGTCTCTTTGCTAGTATCGTCATGGTAAAAGGTGATGTTCAATTACTCATCTAAGGTGTGAGAAATACCATGAGTCGTTTCTTGACATGAAACTTTCCCGAGTCTTGTGGGTAAAGTGTGCAACATGTACGAAGTGTAAAACTATTCGAATAACCGTGTTCATGATCAAGGATAGTTGGATGACCGCTCTTGGGCTACGTCCATGTTTACCAAATAGTGTGTATGTGTGAGAAAGGTTGTTATGTGAGAAATCTCATACCTGAGCTAAGTTGGTCGACTTCGCATGATGGATAAACATGGGTTGTTCAACCCTAAGTTGATATTGATATATGTAACATGTTCGCATGGTTATCACTTACCTCATGATGCAGGCACGCACGAGAAGTTGATCATGTCATTGCACCAGGAGATATCTGCTTTCCGCAAATTACCTATTACTGTTATATCATGCTTCATTATTGCCTTGTTCCACACCATGGGTTCCTTGCTAGTACATTCAAAGTACCCATTGGCTTGCCACTTGTTATTTATTTGGGCAGGCATGGAAGAGCAAGAACTAGAAGAATAGTTTGTTCGTGACGAACATGCGAACTAGAACGATTCCCAGTCAGAATGCCTGTAGGTTAAGGCAGATGGCATGGGTTCACACTCTCGACCAAGATTTCCGCTGCTAGTTATGTTTGGTGTCTCGGCCTTCGAGGCCTTATCTATGTAAGACTTGACTGTATTGGTCTTTATTTGTATCATACAATATGTAAGGATGTAAGACTCTTGTACTTCAGCTTCTGTGTGTTTAGTGAGCATTGATCTGTCGAATCACTGTACACGTGCATTCGGTGACCACGACTTAAGAGTTGGGGTCCCCATAGTGTGAGAAAGAGGATATTTGTGCTATGTCGAATGACTTGACATGATGATGAAACATGAGATGTCCTACCCCTTTCTATATTGATATCAATAATTCGTTCATATGGATATTTGTTGCCTCATGGTGCTTTCCTTCATAAGTTATTGATCATGTCATTGCACTTAAAATTAGCTATCTGCAACTTACCTATTAGTGTTGTATCATGCCTTGTTATTACCTTTTTGCAAACATGGGTTGCTTGCGAGTACATTCAAAGTACTCATTGGCTTTCCACTGGTTATTTAATTGGCTAGGCCTGCAAGAACATGAGTATGATGAAGAACAGGAGTATGATAAATATTTCCGCTGCTAGCTATGTTTGGTGTGGTAGCCTTCGACGCCCTATCTATGTATGACTTGACTTTAAAGGTATTTATTTGTATCAGATGCTATGTATGGAAGTAAGACTATTGTTATTCAGCTTTTGTGTGTTTAGTGATCATTGATCTCTGGGATCACTGTACATGTGCATTCAATGATCACGACTTATGAGTCGGGGTCTCCATATTTCCCACCCCACTTGTGTAGCAACTACTTAGCATCCTACCTACTTCCCACCCACACAACCCTCCTAGGAAGGCAGGGTCATGCTCAGTGCAAGTATTAACGAGGAAAAAAACACAGGCAACCCATCAAGGTCGTCACTGATTAATTATGATTCAAATGTAATCAAACAAAGTGCCATATGTCATGCATAAAATGGTTTCATAGCCATGGTCAAAGGGCTGCTTTCCTAGTTCAGCAAAGTATTAGAGGTCTTCTCAAGCTTCTAGTCCAACTCTAAGTAATTCGTCTACTTCATCAACTAGCATCGGAAACACCCACAATAAGCAACACAACAAATAGAGAAATAGAAGTCTTCTAAAATAGGAGTTTTATTCTTTTCTTCGACACCTCTGGTCACAAGAAAAATACCTAAAGTTTCTCTTTTGGATTTGCATCAACAGAGATTTTTGAATGGTGGAAATGGAGGCATTAATGACCCCACAAGAAGTCTACGGAAAGAATTTTCAAATAATGAGTGGAGGCACTTATTAATAGTGCATGATTTTAGAAGAATTTAGGAAGTGGTTTCACTGGATTTGGAGTTGTGATGAATTTCTTTTGAATTTACTAAGATGACATAAATGGAAGTGTGGACCTTTTACTTAATCCAACAGAAACATGGCATTGGGAAAATGTTAACCATGCCTTGATAAATAGGACAAGATTTTTAGATCCTTTGGAAATTTGAATCAATATATTTGGAGTTGATTTGGATGTTCTAGGGATTTTGCAAAGTGGTTCCCGATAGTTCAAATTTGAACATGGCAAAAACTTGTCGAACAAAATTATGGGAGTTGGACCAATTAATTTGATGGAAATTTTAGGAGACTATAGAAATCTGAATCATCAAGTTTGGAGTTCCCTAGAATTTATTGTTAATTATTTCATCTCCCTCATAAAATAAAAATGGCAAGGAGTCTCACCGAGTGGACCAAAATGACGCCCCTCGACGTGAGATAGCCACTGGGTCAGCCAAGTGGCTTGGCTATGCATGCGCGGGGGTCACGTTGAACATGTACTCCGTGGAGTATGCTTCCATCTGTGGAGACATCTTCGACCTGAAGCCATTTCCACTTAAAAAAGGGGTCGTGTCGGCTCGTCACTAACAAGCGGAGCCCGCCTATCGGGTTCCTCCCCCACATCTTCCTCGAGCATGAAGGAGTGAGGGGCATTATCGAGCACGTGACGGGGCTGATCCGCTCGCACATGCCACCTCCGGCGATGCTCCGGCCACCAGATTACTGGGGAGGGATCCCCACATCAGCCTGGGAGTCCCACTTTCTTCGGAGAGCCCTAGACGGGAGCAAAGTTTCAGCCGCGGTGGGTACAGGCAACGACGGATGTGGAATGTGTGTTTTGATTACGGGAAAGGGGAGAAGAAACATGGGGGATCCGGTGGTGACACTTGGTTGCTTCGGTGAGGTTCAGAGGGGCCGGATAGGCCAGTGTGCTAGAATTTGAGCAAAATCCACCGGCGGGGCTTCGACCATGGAAACATGCGAAGTGCATGAGAAGAGTAATTGGGGGTCCGGGAGGTTCACAGGAGTGAGGAGAGGCGAAGGGAGCCGAGAGGGGGGGGGGGCTAGGGAAGGCCCTAAGTAGCCCTAACGCGAAGTAATGTATGCCATGTCCAGGGCCATGGTTCGGACGTTGCCAGAGGCCACGATGGTGCGCTTGGGGCTCGCATGTGCGGGTTCACCAATTGGCGCTCTCGAGAAGCAAGCGTGCGTGCGAGAGGAGGCCAACAGAGGGAGAGAGAGAGAGGTGGAGGGCAATAGGTTGTTGATGTGTACTACACAACTTGTTCTTCTAGATTCGTGTTGGGCCTCCAAGCGTAGAGATTTGTAGGACAATAGCAAATTTCTGTCCAGTGGATGAACTAATGTTTATCAATCCGTGGGGCGCGTAGTGTGAAGATGCTCTCTCTCGAACAACCCTCCAACCAAATTATAAAAGGATTGTTGTGTCCCCAACACACCAAATACAATGGTAAATTGTATATATGCACTAGTTTGGCGAAGCGATGTTGATACAAGTGTAGTAAGGATAGTAGATATAGTTTTTTAATCTGAAAATACAAAAATAGAAAGGTAGCAAGTGGCAAAAGTGAGCATAAATGGTACTGCAATGCTTGAAAATGAGGCCTAGGGTCCGTACTTTCGCTAGGGCAATCTCTCAACAATGCTAACTTAGTTAGATCATATAACATTCCCTCAAACTATGATGAAGAATCACTCCAAAGTTCCTATCTAGCGGAGAACATAAGAAGAAATTGTTTGCCGGATACGAAACCACCACAAATCTATTCTTTCCAATCAATCTTTCCAAGAGTTCGTACTAAGATAACAAGTTATCCTTTCCGATCGATCTATCAAGAGTTTGTACTAAAATAACACCAAAACGAGTTTAGATTCATATTACTCAATCAAACACAAAGAACTTCAAGGAGCACACAAGGATTTCTAGCGGAGAAGATAGTATGGAAATGTGCAGTCAACCCCTATGCCTAGATTACCCCATTGTCACCTTGGGAATCCATGAGTTAACGCCACAACATATATCTATCGAGTCACTTGAATAACCCAATATCACTACGTGTATCCGCTTGCAAGATATATATTATGTTCTCTCAAACCTTAATATTCAATCCAACATAACGAGATCTTAAAGTGAAAGATTCAATTCGTCACAACTATACCATGGGAAAACACCATATGATCCAACTATATTAACAAGGCCCATGATATATCAAGATCATGACATCTGAAGAACACAACAGAGAGAGATTAAACACATAGCTACTGGTGGAGTAGTCCCTAGGGTGGACTACTCCCTCCTCATCACGGTGGCCGTAGGGATGATGAAGATGGCCACCGGAGATGATTTCCCCTCCGGTAGGGTGCCGGAATGGGCTCCCGGTTGGGTTTTGTGGCTACGGAGGCCTGCGGCGGCAGAAATTCATGTCTAGGGTTATTTCTGGAGGTTTATGTATTTATAGGACTTTTGGGTGTCAGTTTCATGCGAACATGGGCCATGAGGAGAGCACAAGATACCAGGGCTTGCCTGGGGCCTCTAGCGCACCCTGGTGGGTTGTGCCTACCTCGTGGCTCTTCTGAGCCTCCAACGAAGTTTCTAGTGCCTCTTTTAGTCCCAAAAAATCGTCAAAAAGTTTCGTTGCATTTGGAGAACTTTGATTTATGCACACAAAAAAACACCACGGTAGTTTTGCTGAAAACCACGTCAGTCCGGGTTAGTTCTGAATATATCATGCAAAGTGCATCAAAACCATATCAGAGTATTGTAAACATAGGTGAATACGGCATTAATAATTCATAAATTATTGATACGTTGGATACATATCAGTTGTCGTGTCATAGAGGGCAAGGGCATCTCGAGGGACACCAGGGGGAGGCCCTAGGCCTTCGGGACGACGTATTGGGGGTGGCTATAGCGCGGATTGGCACTCTAGCACGCTCCACAGTGCAAGTTCTGCAAGCCAGGGCACACCAGTAGTATCATGCATGTGGCCAAGCCTGTCCACTAGCTTCTAGGACTTTCTGCAGAAGCTCTAGGGGTATCTTAGGGTGTAAGGGAAGGGTATAAATGAGATGAGGGGAGAGAGGAGATCTGCCCGGGTGAATCAGAGAGGTAAATGGAGGTTTTACCCACCCCAATAATTGATCCGGATTCGGTGTTTCTTAATAGAGGTGGAAGAGGCCAAGTGGAGACTGTGGTAAGAATGTGGGAGTAAGGGAAATAGTAAAAGTGATGAAAATGGTGACTTAGAGGAATTATAAAAAGGTGTTTGATGCAAGTTTGAGCTATCTAAATTGCTCTCCTTACTATGAAACTTAATAGGAGTGAATGATAGGTAGAAATGAGGTTGATCACCAATTTTGGGATTATATGATGGAAGTTGCTAATGCAAACATGATGAACCCTAGAAATGTGCAGAAATAGTTCTGCTTAGATCCATTTATGCAATTCTATTCTCCATAATGCACCACTTGTTGTGGTGGCATCATTTGGGAATTAGAGCATGCCCAAAAAGATTGGGGTTAATTGGATGAACTTTGTAACGCAAAAATATATAATTCTAGAAATCAGCACAGAAGGGTTTGAGAGGTTTTGGACTAGTGGATATGTTCTCCTTGATGCACCTTGGTGTGGATGCATTATTAGAGGATTAGAACATGTCAACAAAGTTTGAGAATAATTGAAGACACTTGGCAATGTAAAGCTGCTCAAATTTTGATCTGGACAAAGAGGGTTTGGAATATTTTTGTGTAACAACACAATCAGGATTGAGAAGAAACTTGGCAAGATCATCTCATATATCACGTGTGATTTTCTAGAATTTTCCTGCAATTATTTGAGATTGTTTCTTGTAGAAATATTGCAAATACTTGAAATAGGCAGAAAAGATTTTGAGGTTTTTTGCCAATATTTTGAACATGACCATGTGTTGAAACTCTTATATATGGAAAATATATGTTCATTGAGTTTCCCTCAATTTTCTCAAAGTTTTTTTGAAGCATAAAAATAATTTTTCCTCATAAGAGACCATTTCTAGCCTTAAAAAGTATTAAAATAGGAAAATTACTCTTAAAATAATGTTTTGTGGTTTTGGGAAGTCTTATTGATAATAGGATAAAAATTAAAAATTTGGGGCAAAACATCTTCCCTAATTTGAGGACTTCTAGTACAAACCATAATTCAGGTTTTTTTGAAAGCTTAAATTAAATAAATGCTTTTTGGTCGAACTAAATTTTTATAAAAATAGTTTTAAGTCCTATACACATGGTATGGTCATTGGGGAAAGATTTGGAGTAAGAAGATGAGTCTTGAGAAAAGGAGAACTTTTCTATTTAAAGTACAATCAAACAAGAGAGCAAATAGCAATGAGTTCAACCATCACATCACACAGAAAAAGTTTCTGTTGGCCATAATTTTTGAGTTGTATCGACTTAGTGAGGAGAGGCAAAACATAGGGTGTGACATACATACCCCCTTACAATAATCTCATCCCCGATTTTCCTTGGCAAGTTTTTCGAGATATACAGAAACTCGGGTTTGAGGCAGTCATATTCCCATGTTCCACGTTCTTCAACATGATTGCTCCATTTGTCCTTGAAGTGCTTGACGATACATCTTCGAGTGCTTTACTGGGCTTCATCTGAGGGTGAATTGGATTCTAGAAATATGCTTGGCTCGACTAAAATACAATGGCTTTGTTGGGGATATTACCGGTTGTATGACCCGCCATATTAGGCCGGGTCAGGTTCTTGGCGACTCGTCAATCACGGTCAAGATGGGCTTTTGCCCAGGACCCAGAGGGTGTGGAATGATCTCCAGCAAAGGGCCGAATGATCCTAAGAGCCCGGATGGCGACTCAAGGCCCACGAAGAGGAAGACTCGCGAGGTAGTTTCCTTGCTTGGGAGACACGATGGTTTAGACATATGTTAGGTCATGACTTATGATGTGACCTGGACTCTTGTAAACCTAGAGGCTCGACCTGTATATAAAGGCGAGTCTCTAGGATAGAAATATTAAGTTACAATCCATTGAGAGCTAGGTCAGGCGAGTTACGCACCCTTGTAATCAATTCCACCATCACTATACACAAAGCAGGACGTAGGCTTTTACCTCCATCATAGGGGCCGAACCTGTGTAAACCCGAGTCTCTCTTCCGCTTGACCCCTTTGAGTCGCCACCAAGGTGCGATGGCTCCATCTCGAAGTACTTTCACCAGGACATCTGCCGTGACAAAACCACGATAGTTGGCGCCCACCATGGGACATGCGCACGATGGATTTGACTTCTCAAAGGGAGCCCTTCCAGGGTTTGGAAGCTACGCGGTCGGCCTCATGACTAAGAGCCGCCATGGGAAATACTACATCGACGACTCCCAGTGGGGGCCTGACACCGATTCAATCGAATTTGGGTACAGGGTCCCCTTCGGCAAGATCCATGTCTTCATTGGTAAGTTTGGGGTTCCTGTACCTGAGCCGGACACCTTCACCGACATCGTCGAGCCGGCCCAGTTCGCCAACCCGCGAAACGTCAGGTGTGGACACGCCACACCTTCGTTGGTTTTACATATGGGATTGACCTGCCGGATGAATCGGTGATCCAGGAGAACACCCCTGTCAACTCGGACGACGAGTCGTCCATCGGTGACACTAATTCAATCTACCCTCTCCACGAAGGGCGGCTTGGGGGTGCCCGAGGCGGCGATTTCCGAGGATTTCCAAGAACCCCATCGCCAGGTCGCCATCTACATGGAAGGGGCGGTGGCAGCTCAGCCGACCGCCGTGGGCAACAAAGAAGCGAGTGAGTCAGGGAAAACTCCAGCTCAAGCCATGGGAGATCTAGTGGCAGAGTTGTCTAAACTCACGGGGATTGCCGTGACCGCGGAGAACCAGGAGGAGGTCAACGCTGAATTGGCGAAGCTGAGAATGGAGATTGCCAAGATCCAGCGCGAGATCGAAATCGAGGACACCAGGATGGAGAGCCAATAGGCCCAGATCATCGCAGAGATAGAATGGCTAAGGGATCAGGGATGGCAGCTTGAAGGACACACTACAGGAATTAGCTTCTTTGTCGTCTGCCATCACAGACGGCAAAGAGTATATCATGGACGGCAAAGAGTATATTACAGACGGGAAATAAACTCACGGTCGGCAAAATTTCTGTGTCAGCCTACGACGGCATTGTAGGTACTTTGTCGTCTGCCTCACCGAAGCAGACGGCAAAGAGCTTTGCCGTCAGCTTTTCATAAGAGCAGTCGGCAAAGTGGTCGAGACGGCAGCCGACAGGCGTTGCCTCCGTTAGGGGCTAACGGAGGCTTTGCCTTCTGCCTCCCCCCTCTTCTTTGCAGTCTGCCTACCTCTCCTCCTCCCCCTCCTCGGTGCCGTCTGCCTCCCCCCTCTTCTTTGCCGTCTGCCTCCCCCCTCTTCTGTGTCGTCTGCCTCCCCCTCTTCTTTGCCGTCAGCCTCCACCTCCTCCTCCCCCCTGCTCTTTGCCCTCTTCTTTGCCGTCTGCCCCCCTGGAAGCAGACGACAAAGATACTATATGGCCAGCTGCTACTACCCAGGTTGCACAGCTGGGCGCCACGTGGCATCTTTGCCGTCGGTCAGCTGATGGCAAAGGCCTTTGCCATCAGCTGGCAGACGATAATGAGCCTATATTGTCACATTTTTGTTTATTTTTTCTACTTCACAGCACATATGTATATAATTCATAGCACATATATGATAAATAGGTCACAACACATATATGATATACATATAAAGCTCATCAATGCCATTTGTTCATCAACGTACATCCCATATATCAAAAGAACCAACACATACAAAGTTTCATCCATATATACATACATATAGTTGCACATATATTTTTCATCCATATATACATATACATTTAGTTCCACATTGTTCATCAACTCAAATAAAAACGGGAACTAAAGCACTCCCATGCCAGCTTCCATGCATGTAGTACATCCAATCTGCAAAATGGGAATAAGAAAGTCAGAAGAAGAAGAAGAACAACATATATATGAGAAATAAGCTAAATTGAAGAAGAAAGAGAAGAAGCAAGAAGAGAACAAGGAGAACAAAAACAATAAGGAGGAGGAGGAGGAGTAGGGGAAGGCGAAGGAGAAGGAGGAGGAGAAGAAGAAAAAAGAAGAAGAGAAGAAGAAGGAGAAGAAGGAGGAGAAGAAGGAGGAGAGAAAAGAAGGAGAAGAAGGAGGGCTCCTTCTCCTTCTTCTGATCCTTCTCCTTCTTCTTCTCTTCTTCTCCTCCTCCTTCTTCTTATTCTCCTTCTCCTTCTCCTTCTCTTATTCTTCTCTTCTTCTTCTTCTTCCTTCTTATCATTTCTCCTCTTCTCCTCTTCTTGGAGCTAAATTAGCTAAATATGTCTTTTTCTAGCTAAATGGGCTAATTATGTGATTCTAGAGGAAAACAAGCTAAGTATATAATATTAATGAGCTAACCAAGGTTCTTATGCCATTTTCAGCTTGTTATGTATTTTAGGAGCTTAATTAGTCATTTTATTGAGCTAACCAAGGTTCTTATGATGTTTTTACCTAACTAAGCTAGTTATGTCATTTTGGATGATAATTGGCTAAGTATGTCTCTGTTGGGGAAAATAAGCTAAATTGAAGAAGAAGAAGAGGAGAAGAAGGAGGGAAGAAGAAGGAGAATAAGGAGGGGTCCTTCTCCTCCTTCTCCTTCTTCTCTTCTTCTTCTTCTCCTCCTTCTTCTCCTTCTCCTTCGCTTATCTTTCTCTTCTTGTTTTTGTTCTTCCTTTTCATTTCTCCTCTTCTCCTCTTCTTGGAGCTAAATTAGCTAACTATGTCTTTTTGGAGCTAAATGGGCTAATTATGTCATTATAGAGGAAAACAAGCTAAGTATATAATATTAATGAGCTAACCAAGGTTCTTATGCCATTTTGAGCTTATAATGTCTATTTGGAGCTAAATTGGCTAATTATGTCATTGTTGGGGAAATTAAGGCAAGGAGAATATGAAAGAGGAGTAGAAAGAGGAGGAGGAGAAGAAGAAGAAGAAATAAAGAAGAAGGAGAAGGAGGAGGAGGAGGAGGAGAAGGACTAGAAGGTCCTTGGCCTTCTCCTCCTTCTCCTCCTCCTCCTCCTCCTTCTCCTTCTTCTCTTCTTCTTCTTCTTCTTTCTTTTCAGTTTTCCTATTTCTTCTCCTCTTCTCCTCTTCTTGGAGCTAAATTAGCTAACTATGTCTTTTTGGAGCTAAATGGCCTCATTATCCCATTTTAGAGGAAAACAAGCTAAGTATATAATATTAATGAGCTAACCAAGGTTCTTATGCCATTTTGAGGTTATTATGGAATTTTGGAGCTAAATGGGCTAATTATGTCATTGTTGGGGAAATTAAGGCAAGGAGAATTTGAAAGAGGAGAAGAAATAGGAGGAGGAGGAGAAGAAGAAGAAATAAATAAGAAGGAGGAGAAGGAGGAGGAGGAGGAGGACTAGAAGGTCCTTGGCCTTCTCCTCCTTCCCCTCCTCCTCCTTCTCCTTCTTCTCCTCCTCCTTCTTCTCCTTCTCCTTCTCTTCTCTTTCTCTTCTTATTTTTGTTCTTCCTTTTCAATTCTCCTCTTCTCCTCTTCTTGTAGCTAAATTAGCTAACTATGTCATTTTGGAGCTAAATAGGCTAATTATGTCATTATAGAGGAAAACAAGCTAAGTATATAATATTAATGAGCTAACCAAGGTTCTGATGCCATTTTGAGGTTATTATGGCAATTTCGAGCTAAATGGGCTAATTATGTCATTGTTGGGGAAATTAAGGCAAAGAGAATATGAAAGAGGAGAATAAAGAGGAGGAGGAGGAGGAGAAGAAGAAGAAATAAAGAAGAAGGAGGAGAAGGAGGAGAAGGACTAGAAGGTCCTTGGCCTTCTCCTCCTTCTCCTCCCCCTCCTCCTCCTTCTCCTTCTTCTCCTCCTCCTTCTTCTCCTTCTCCTTCTCTTCTCTTCCTCTTCTTCTTTTTATTCATTCTTTTCATTTCTCCTCTTCTCCTATTCTTGGAGCTAAATTCGCTAACTACGTCTTTTTGGAGCTAAATGGGCTAATTATGTCATTCTAGAGGAAAACAAGCTACGGATATAATATTAAAGAGCTAACCAAGGTTCTTATACCATTTTGAGGTTATTATGACATTTTGGAGCTAAATGGGCTAATTATGTCATTGTTGGGTAAATTAAGGCAAGGAGAATATGAAAGAGGAGAAGAAAGAGGAGGAGGAGGAGAAGAAGAAGAAATAAAGAAGAAGGAGCAGAAGGAGGAGAAGGAGGAGGAGGAGAAGGACTAGAAGGTCCTTGGCCTTCTCCTCCTCCTTCTCCTCCTCCTCCTCCTTCTCCTTCTTCTCCTCCTCCTTCTTCTCCTTCTCCTTCTCTTCTCTTTCTCTTCTTCTTTTTGTTCTTTCTTTTTCATTTCTCCTCTTCTCCTCTTCTTGGAGTTAAATAAGCTAACTATGTCTTTTTGGTGCTAAATGGGCTAATTATGTCATTGTTGGGGAAATTAAGGCAAGGAGAATATGAAAGAGGAGAAGAGAAACTTACCATAGTGGTCATCAAGGAGGAGAAACACCTGGAGAAGGGTCGTGCGATGCCGCTCGGGAGTTATTCTGCAGAATAGATATTTTGCAGTGTCTCAGTCAGCATGATGACACTCAATTATTAATACTAGTTTATAATGAAACTCACCGTGCCAATCGAAGAGAAGACGGGCATCGACGAAGGGACTTGACCGCACTTCTCGCACAGACCCTAAAGGGTGGGTCGTATTAGTTAGTAATGAAACAGACATTACACACATGATTTGGCTAATGTGAAAAAACTTACCACAAAAAGCTCGGACAGGGCCCGTTGACCCGCCTCATTCCGGGACCTCTCCTCCTGAATCAATCGTGTCGTGGTTTCGTCCCTCTCATCAAGAGAAGCCTGGCTTGCCAATCTCTCTTTCTCAAGAGCAGCCTGGTTTGCCAATCTCTCTTTCTCAAGAGCAGCCTGGTTTGCCAATCTCTCTTTCTGAAGAGTAGCCTGAAACACCACTCCTCGTTACCATATAAAGTAATGATCTATGGTGACACACATAATGAAATGGATGAAAGTGTTCTTGCTCCGTACAACTAACCTCGATGGCAAGATCGACTGGCCGTGGACGACGCGTTATCTCAGGACAGCTGCTCGACTGGCACGCCTTGATCTCCGGGAGAGTGAGTGGACAAAGTATTATCCCATCTCCAATGGCTATCGAGCCATGGGGCCTCCCGCCACCAGATATCATCACCAGCTCTGGATCCAAAGGTTCCTGGCTAGGGTTAAAGTCATCCCCTTTCGTAGCCTTCCCCACGTCCCTGTATGCCACGAGCTTCTGGTGGGATGATATGTTGGTGAAGTTATTGGGATCATCCAGGTCAGACTCAGGGAATGCCTTCTCCTTCTTGTACGAGGCAGTATGGGCCATGCCATAAAGGTCGTACAAGTGTGACATATCCGTCTTATTGTGATGCGCCTAAAAGAGAGGAACAAAATATTAGCATGAAGAATGAATTGCATGAATCATGAAGAAAATCACATACCCAGTTTCGTTAGAACTGAAGTAAGTTGGCGCTGCCTTGATGGTGTGGCACACCAAGCATTGGCTACGCCGATCCTTCACATTCTCGTAGATGGCTCGCCAGCTGCCTGTGCACCACTCATCAAGCAACGCCTCCCAACAATCCATCTTATCCACACACCATCTCGGGGGCACCTATAAGTTATTAGAAAGAATTTTGAGCACTACGCCTATGAATGAAATCAATAAAACTACGTAAAAGGACTTAAGAATAGGTAATTACCTTCATGTATTGCTCCTTCTTCGGAAACTTTCCGCGGCAATCCTTCTTCTGCTTCTTAATACCACGCGTGGCGTAGTAGTTTCGAATAGCCTACGGCCGAGCCTTGTGGCGTAAGTTCTGTAGTAACCGCCTACACTCGGCCTCGAGAACCCTGGCCGCCTCCTCCTCATATCCATCCTCACACCTATAGAAGGTCTGCAATCAAACATGAAAACACCGATTAGTACAATAATTAGCTATATTGTTAATTTTAGATTGTGTGAAAGTATAATTTACCCAAAAGCTCTTGATCACCATCTCGGCCCTCGTGTGGCACAAGACACCATCTATAATCTCCTCCGGTGGGGCATGCATAGCCTGGTAGTGCTCCCAGGAAAATCCTAGTGTAGGAACCTGACCCTCACCATGCAACGTGACAACCCCCGGGAAATTTGTCCGGCAAAGCACACCAAGGATGGAGTTCGGCCTGCGGACTCCAAGAGGGTGAACCCATCCCCTGCAGTATGATAAGGTCAACGCATTAGATATTTGAACAAACTTGAAGGCAAAAGCTAAAAAAAGAGTAAATGTACTTACCTATCTCCTTCAGGTCTAATCAACAGCCTTTGCTCACGGGTAGCTGGCACGACCGAGAGACGTGTACTACCACGCTTGTGCACGGTGGCCCCGTCCACCTACACATCGCCCTCACTACCCGTAAGCTCATCCCCGCCATCCCCGCCCCCTGAGCCACCCCGACCCTCAGTCCAATCCGGCAACTCGGTTCGATCCGGCCAGGTCTCGCATCCGGTCATCTCCACGTCGGGTGAAGCCTCTGGAAGCGTAGTCTCGTGGGCCGAATGCACCTCGACCCGAGGCTGATCCTGGACCGGAGTCTCATGGGATGAATGCCCGTCAACACCAGGCTTCTGGAACGGAGTCCCCGTAGTCTCCACCGCAAACGGGTCGACCATAGTAGTCCTATGCTCGGGTAAATGAGCTGGTGGTGGTGGCGAGGACGGCTCAACGGTTCTCCTGGATCTTCCGCGGCCACCACCTTTCCCGGTACCCTTCCCCTTCTTCCCTACCCGACCAACACCTCTCCCAGTGGGCAATGCCACCGACGAAGAAGAACCCACAGGTGGTGTCGACAGACTGTCTGTGAACGCTCTACGGAGACTTAGGGGTGGAAGGGAAGTACCACCCCTCATGCGGGGCGCCTGGGAAGAACCCGTCGAGCGATCTGGACCAACGCCCACCATCTTTCAACACCTGGTGACCTGCCATGATAAAGATTAAAAGAAATTAGTACAACATAAAAAAATTGAATAACTAACATGAATAATAGTACGTACATGAATAATAAAGATTAAAATATATATAATTTAAGTTGTGAATCTTACAAACTAATAATCATCATCAATAAATGCATCATCATCATCACTATCACGCATGTCTTCATGAATGACGTGCTCGTCAGGTTCAACGGCGTGAAGTTGTGAAAGGCCTTTCTTTAATCGTTGAAGCATTAACAGGTCATCCACATCAGTAACCTCTACGAGTTCCAGGTCTTCTGGTTCCGGCTCAGGGCTAGAGTCAGATTCATTGTCGATGTCTACTTCCATGTTCTTGTGTGAAGCACGGCGGTTCTTGAAACGGTTGTTGGAAAGACGTGTTTCTTGGAAGAATTCTCCATCATATGTGTCTGGGTTAATGTGAGGTTCATAATCCTGTTCATTTGGGAGAGGTGGTCTGACATGTGGCGGCACTTCATAACCAACATACCAACCTTCCAGATTCTTATCCGTTTGGCATGCCCATGGTAGATAAAAAACTTGGGTCGCCTGTTGAGCCGTAGTATAGACATCGGGAACATCTAAATGGGTGTTTGGATTGATTATGACTAGTCCTATATGTTCATGAGTCCTTCTAGTCTCCTTCTGGTGGAACCGAAAACATTTGAAGACTACGACGTTCGGTGCGTTTTCACCATAGAGTTGAAGTTCATAAATTCCTTCAACTCTTCCATAATACTCGATAACACCTTCGCCGATAGCAGAGACACCACAATTTGTAGATTTCCGGTCGGGCATAGATAGCTCTTTGCCAAAGGTACGAAAGAGATACCCGTTGATGTTGTATTTCTCAAATGAACGGACCTTATAGTCAAAACCGTTAGCGACTTGTCTCAATTCGCCGTCCATAGACTCCGAATTAGCCTACAAGTTTAATACGAAACGATTGTTACATTAGCCGCAAGTTAGACCAAGAAATGAAATGGTCCATTATTGATAATTACCGTTTGTTTGAACCAAGAGATGAAACCGGGATAGCCGTCTCCTGTCTTTGACAGAAGCTCATACTCTTCGACAGAATCATTTTCGATCACCGCTCCATCCGAGAATTTGGCAACGTAACGGCTGTTTGAAATATCCGGGAATAAGAGCAGTTCAAATGAATTAGAAGTTACGGGAAAATGTGCCTAGAACTCACTCGATGTACGACCGCATTTCTATTAGGTTGTTGAAGATATACAACGAAATGTTCCTCCATTCTTGGACATCCAATGTTATTGGTTCCGAAGCACCGCCTGGTGCAAGCTTCCCTTTGAATAGGCTGAGGTTGGACCTACCTTTTTTAGGGTCTGCATCATTGTGCCGAGGCTTCGGATTATGCAAATGATGATTTTTGGCTTCGTAGTGTGTTGTCACAAAGTTTGCCACCTCCTTAGTAATGAATGCCTCAGCCATCGATGCTTCAATTCTACGCTTATTTTTACATTTAGCTCGAAGGGTCTTCTGCATCCTCTCAGTTGCATAGCACCAACGATCTTACACGGGCCCACCCAATCTTGCCTCGGTCGGTAGATGTAAAATCAAATGCTGCATTGGATTAAAGAAGCCCGATGGAAAGATCTTCTCTAACTTGCACAAAAACTCCGCGCAAACTCCTCCATGTCTTCTACCACGCCAGGCGACAATTCTTTCGCACAAAGAACACGGAAGAAATAGCTCAGCTCCGCCAGTACTAGCCATTCATCCTCAGGAATAAAGCCACGTAACATCACCGACATTCCCCGCTCTAGCCATATGTTCCAATCATGACTCATGAGACCAAAGATTTTTAATTTTTCAAGACTCGCTCCCCTCTTTAGATTCGCTGCATACCCATCGGGGAACATCAAGTGCATTTGGACCCACAAGGTAATTTCCCTCATAGCTGGCCTTCCAAGATTGAACCAGGCCTTTGGCTTCGACCACTTCTGCTTTCCTTTGCCTTCTCGCATGTTTTGTAACGGTCTATGACATAGTGTCTCTTGATCGACTCTAGCCTTAGTATTATCCTTTGTCTTCCCATCTATGTCGAACATTGTACCAAAAATAGCCTCTCCGATATTATTTTCAGTGTGCATCATGTCGATATTGTGTGGAAGAAGGAGGTCTTTGAAGTAAGGCAGATCCCAGAAGCATGGCTTGTGAGTCCAGGCGTGTTTTGAATTATACCCCTTGAAATACCCTGGACGCTCTGGATCAGGCTCGAGGGCGTTTTACTGATCCAGGATCTGTTGGCCTGTCAATGCAGGTGGTGCCAAGTTTTTGACAACTTTACCTTTGGTAAAGTTCTTCTTGTCTTTTCTAAACTAATGGTTAGGATCCAGGAACTGTCTATGCAAGTCAAAGCAAGAATACTTCCGACCCTCCCGCAACCAATGAAACTGAAGAGCTGCCTTGCATTGGGCGCACGGGAACCTTCCATGCACACACCATCCAGAGAATAGCGCATACGCTGGCAAGTTATGCATAGAGTACATGTACCACACATGCATTTTGAAGTTTTATTTTCTAGCAGCATCGTATGTCTTGAACCCATTATCCCAAGCTTCTTCCAATTCATCCTTAAGCGGTTGCAGATACACATTCATATTCTTCCCCGGATAATTGGGCCCTGGAATTATCAACGTCAGAAATATGTTCTTTCTTTGCATAATCTGCCCGGGGGGGGGGGGGAGATTGAGTGGAATGACAAATACAGGCCAACAACTGTATTGGGTTACCGTCATGACGAAGGGATTAAAACCATCTGTGGCGACGCGGACTCGAGGATTCCATGGATCTGCCACTTTATCCTGATGCAATCCATCGAAAGGTTTCCACGCTTCCCCATCCGATGTGTGTACCACCATCTTATTCTCATCCGCATCTAGTTCGGTTCTTTTGCCCAATTTTTGCCATGTCATCTGTCTGGCTGTCTCTTCGACCATGAAAAGACGTTGAAGTATTGGTACGATTGGCATATACCGAAGAACACTAACTGCGATTTTGGTCTGCCTCTTCTCACCCATACCGTTGTCTACCACAAGATACCTGCAAGACTCGCAATTGGGACAATAGTCCAAGTGTGCATACTCCTTCCTAAATTAGACACATCCTTTCTCACATGCATCTATCTTCTCATAGGGCATCTTAAGTACACGAAGTATTTTGTTCGACTAGTACATGTTTACAGGCATGACATGGCCTTTGGGTAGGAAGCGTCCAAATAGTGTCATCATCGCGTCGTAGCATTCTCTTCCCAACTTGAACTAAGCCTTCAGAGCCATTACTTGTGCAATTGTATCCAGCTGACAGAGCTCAGTGTGCTCATGGAGAGGATGTTTTGAAGACTCCAACATTTCATAAAAGGCCTTTGCATATTCCTCCATCTCATCTTCCGAATCCCGAGCATCATCAAAGTCTTGCACCATGTCTTCGATCCCGGTACCATGCTCGTCCGTGCGACGACGGACCACCTCAGCTCTTGTGCGTTGTATAGACTCACCATGAAATGTCCACACCGTATAATTAGGCTTAAAACGCACGGGGAGGTCTTCGCAGAGCACACCTCACAGCGATGAGACAACTATCACATGTAAATCCACCCGATCAACACAAATATTCTAATTATGTCATTTTAGAGGAAAAAAAATTTAAGAATATAGTATTCATGAGCTACCCAAGGTTTTATGCCATTTTGTAGCTAAATGGGATAATTATCTCATTGTTGGGGAAAATAAGGTAAGGAGAATAAGATAGAGGAGAAGAAAGAGGAGGAGGAGGAGAAGAAGAAGAAATCAAGAAGAAGGAGAAGGAGGAGGAGGAGAAGAAGGAGGAGGAGAAGGTATTCTTCTTCTCTTCTTCTCTTCTTCTTTTCTTCTTCTTTTCTTCTTCTCCTTCTTATTTTTGTCTTCTCCTCCTCTTCTTATTCTTCTTCTTCTTGTTCTTCTTCTCCTCCTCCTCTTCTCCTCTTCTCCTCCTCCTCCTCTTCTTCTTCTTCCTATTCTTTCTATTAAGCTAAGTAATTGACTAACCTAACTAACCAAGCTAACTAAACCTATCGCTAAACAAGCACTAAATAGCAAAAAAAATAACAAAAACAGAATCTACCACCAAGTAACTAAAAAAGAATCTAGCTAACTAACTTGTCCTTCTTACTGTTTTCTTATTCTCTTCTTCTCTTCTTCTTTACTTCGTCTCCAACTTATTTTTTTTCTTCTTCTTCTTCTTCTTATTCTTCTTCTTCTCCTTCTTATTTTTTTCTTCTCCTCTTCTTCTTCTTCTTTTTCTTCTCATCCTCCTCCTCCTCCTACTCCTCTTCTTCTTCTCCTCTTCTCGTCCTCCTCCTCGTCCTCTTCTCCTCTTCTCATCCTCCACCTAACTAACCAAGCTAACTAACTAACCTAACTAATTTAACAAGCTACCAATAATTAACAAAACAAAATCTACCACTAAACTACCTACTAAATCTACCACTAAAACTACTAACAAGAACAACTAATAAAACTACTAAAACTACTAACAAGAAAAACTACTAAAACTACAAACAAGAACAACTACTAAAACTACTACCACTAAAACTACTAACAAGAACAACTACTACAACAACAATAAAAAAATCATGCCGGTAGTTATAATCTAATTCCAAAAAATAATTCAACCCATTTAGCATGTCTACGGTTCAGTTTTGCTTGACTTTTAATATGTTTCAAAGATTCATGATCAGAATGTATGAAAATTCTTTGGGCCATAAACAATGTTGCAATGTTTCCAAAGTCCGAAAAAGAGCATATAATTCCTTATCATAAGTAGAATAATTCACACTCGGCCCACTTAATTTTTCAGAAAAGTAAGCAAGAGGTTAACTATCTTGTAATAAGACACCACCTAATCCAATTCCACTAGCATCACATTCAAGCTCGAAAGCCTTATTAAAATCAGAAAGTTGGAGTAAAGGAGCATGTGTTAACTTATGTTTAAAAACCGTGATGGCTTCTTCCTGTGAGGTACCCCAAGAATTAGGCACATCCTTCTTTGTAAGCTCATTGAGAGGTGCAGCAATAGTGCTTAAATCTCTCACAAAACGCCTATAAAACTCGGCGAATCCTAGGAAACTCCTCACTTGTGTGACCATTTTTGGCTGCGGACAACTCTCAATAGCTTCAATCTTGGCTTTATCAACTTCAATTCCCTGTGGAGAAACAACATAGCCAAGAAAAGATTCCCTGTGGAGAAACAACATAGCCAAGAAAAGATACTTTGTCTATGCAAAAGGTGCACTCCCCAAGGTTACCAAATGAACGTGCATCAGGTAGAGCAATAAAAACAGCATACAAATGATCCAAATGTTCCTCCAAAGATGTGCTACAAATCAGTATATCATCAAAGTAGACTACCACAAATCGTCCAATGAAAGCACGTAAAACCTCATTCATTAATCTCATGAATGTGCTAGGTGCATTATTCAATCCAAAAGGCATAACTAACCACCCATAAAAGCCAAACTTAGTTTTAAATGCCGTTTTCCATTCATCTCCCAGTTTCATGCGAATTTGATGGTATCCACTATGCAAATCAACTTTGGAGAAAATTGTAGAGCCACATAATTCATCAAGCATGTCATCTAGACTAGGAATAGGATGACGATAACGAATAGTAATATAATTAATGCCTCTACAATCAACACACATACGCGGTGTACCATCCTTTTTCGGCACTAGAATAATAGGAACAGCACAAGGACTAAGAGATTCACGTATATAACCTTTGTGGAGCAACTCCTGTACTTGACACATAATCTCCTTCGTCTCCTTTGGATTGGTACGGTATGGTGCATGGTTGGGTAGCGATGCACCGGGAATTAAGTCAATCTGATGCTCAATGCCTCTAATAGGTGGTAATCCTGGTGGCACGTCTTGTGGAAAGACGTCAACGAACTCCTACAAAATGTTAATGACAGCAGGAGGAAAAGAGGGTGGCATGTCCTCAAATGAAAATAATACCTCTTTGCATACGAAAGCATAGAAAATAGATGTAGTAATATACAAATGAGTAATAACAGATTTAGTGGCTAGTAAACAACCACTCTTCAGTTTGATTTCAAATGCAACACTAGATGATGATATATTAGGCCTATTGTGTTGCTCAAATTCGTTCACTACAATCTGATTTTCACTATTATGTAGGTCGTGTTTTGCTTTACTAGCTCTAGCAATGCCATCTTTCATAATTTGCTCAGTAGAAATAGGAAGCAAAGTTATATTTTGATGCTTATGAATAAGTGTATACTGATTTGTTCTACCATGGTGTACAATTTTTTTATCAAATTGCCATGGTCTACCAAGTAAAACGGAGCATGCTTTCATGGGTACCACATCACAATCAACAAAAACAGAATATGTAGCAATGCTAAAATGCACACGAACAGTACGTGTTACCTTAAACTTGCCACTATTGTTGAACCACTGCATATAATAAGGATGAGGATGTGGTCTGGTGGTGAGAGACAACTTCTCCACAATATGCATGCTAGCTAAGTTGTTGCAACTCCCTCCATCGATGATGACGCGAACAGAACGTTCCTTTACAACTCCTTTTGTATGGAACAAGTTGTGCCTCTGATTTTGCTCAGCCTGTGTTAACTGCACACTTAAAACACGTTGAGCAACTAAGCTTTCATTCCTGTCAGCTTAGTCAGAAGCCATGTAGTGTGTCTCTTGTTCAGTATCATCGACACCCCGTTCTTCACTTGCAATAAGAGCTAGAGTCTCCTCGTCATAATCACTATCGGAGTCATATCCACCATCCTGAGTAATAATCATCACGCGCTTGGATGGCCACTCTCTCGCATAATGACCTCCACCCTTGCAACGACGACAAATAACCTCATGCGTTTTCCCTGTGGATGCCATGGATGAAGAAGAGCTCTCTGTGGGCCCGGAAGGTGTGCTATTGGCGAAGGGTGGGGCAGGGGCCTGTTTCCTGGTATCTTTGGTGGAATTGGCGGCTGAAGTAGGCGGTGCTGATATAGGAGGGCATGTGGAAGTAGATGTGGTTCGTGGCGTCCATGAGGAAGTGCGACCTGCAGAAAAATTAGTTCTCGCCAATGCCTGTCGATCCTGCACTCCACGTTCAGCTTTGCAAGCAAGATGGAATAAACAAGTGATAGTGTTATAATCCTTATATTCTATATTAGTTTGAATATCTCTATTTAATCCACCTATAAAAGGTGCAAGCATAGCTTCATTGTCCTCAACAATACCACATCTAATCATTTCAGTTTGTAATTCCTGATAATATTCTTCTACAGACTTTTTTCCTTGTCTTAAACGTTGTATGTTTTGAAGTAATTCACGTTGATCATATGGTGGAACCCAACGAGTATGCATAGCAGTTTTGAAAGCATCCCAAGTAGTTGGAATATTAGCATGATGTATTCAACAATATTTAGACCACCAAACACAAGCAAAACTAGTGAAAGAACAAACAGGAGCAGCAACACGTCTATCTTCAGGAAATTGCAAGCATGTAAAATGTTACTCTGTTTCTAACTCCCAAGTAAGATAGATATCATGAACATATCGACCATCAAAAGTAGGAATATTCAATTTAAGTTTAGGGAGATGGTCATGATCCTGTACCTGAGGGTGTGTTGCATCCCTACCATTGCGATTGTATCCATGTGGACGACCGACGGTTTGTCGAGGTGGTTGTTGTTCCTGGTGCTGAACTGGAGCAACCTCTCCCTCATCATTGTAATCACCATCATAATCCTCATTCTTCTCAGCCATAGAAACCACTGCAGTAGCAGCAGGAGGAGCAGCAGCAATAGTAGTAGCAACAAGACCAAAATTCTACACTTGGCCGACACGCACACGTCGCGCTCGTAGCCGTTGTGGTTTTAATTGGATAGAGACAGAAGCTGCAGGTGGTGGTGGTAAACGGCAAGCACCTCATTGAACTTGGCATTCATCTTGGTGTCGAATTTCTTCCCTATACCTTCGAGCTTGTCCATGGCCTCTCCAAAGGTGGTCACGAAATCATGTACCTGGTCACACATCATTTGCTGAAATTTATCACGGAGCTCCCGGTTGGTCAGGTTCTCCAGGTCGATCTCCTCGCGTGTGATCTTAGCATGGTTAGCAGCAACAGGAACACAAAAGAATATGAACCTACAGACTACAAGGAAGTGGTGGTGGTGGTGATGGTGGTGTGTCACAAATCCGTCAAGTAAATCCCAATTTCTTACCAATTCTTACCGAGTAGCAGGTGGCGATCGGCAACCGGTGTAGTCAAAACTCTCAAAGCTTGGATAGAGAGATTGCTAGGTGGTGTCAAACACACGATGTAGATGTATGTGGAGCTGCGAAAGCTTATAATATGGTAGCAAGAAGGGTCAACAATAATCAGTTCAAAGAAGCAAAATTGAAAAGACGTTCAACCATGGTACCGTGTTGGTCCTAGGCTAGAACGTACTAGAGACGCGAGCCTAGAACACCAACGAAGTGACAACGACACGTACTAATCAAGGGAAGATCCACTCCGATTTGTTTTCTCTTTTTTGCGCCCTCTTTTTTCTGTGCTTTTTTTCTTCAGAAAATCACTATAATGGCGAGTGTCTCAAAACTCTTCGCAAGGACCAAAAACAGGATATGCACGAAAAAAAATTGACAAATTTTTATTTCTTTATTTCTAGAGCAATTCGCGGCTGCAACGACCAAAAATTGCGACAAAAATCAATATGATGGCGAGTGTCTAAAAACTCTCTAAAAAGGCTAACAAAATGATAGGGAATTTTTTTCACCCCTCAAAATTTTGGCCTAAAAAGTGCTCTGTAAAGCGTGCCAGACTCTAAAAAGGCTAACAAAACGATAGAGAATTTTTTTTCCGGAACCTACTCAGCTAAGGAAACGCGAAACTGAAAGATGGTTGCATGGAAATGATGGTTGCGTGGAGGTGGTATATGGGAACGACGAAAGATGGTGCGGTGGCGGCATGACAACCTCTGAATAGAACTCGAAACTCTAAAGAACTAGACAATAAGACCAGCAACTCCACACGATGATGTAACCGCAATTTCAACAAAGCAAACTACTGAAATGACTATGCAAAGGCTTAGATGGGTTCGGATATGATGATCTAACCCTAATTGTTTATGGATTTTTCATAGACTATAGGTCTGAAGATAGATGCGATCTTACTACGAAAACTGGTAAAATATCACCGAGCAACCTGGAAATCTGATACCACTTGATAGAGGAGAAGTTGTCCCTGTCTTTCGATGAGATCGTGTGTATCGCTTTGGTGGAGTAGACTTTGACGATCCGACTACGAACGTGTGAGGACGTCGCGCCTTAGCAATCGCTAAACCAACTCCGAGAGGTTATAGATGACGCCGGAGCATGATCAACCTGACAACGAAGGTCAGTTTCCTGCACGCAAACGAAGAACAAGCAAGAAACCAAGATTGCAATCAAGATATTGCGAATATAAGAGGAAAGCTTTATTAATGAAGGTGGGGTTCTGTGACGCCTTTGTATAGTCGTAGAACACAAACGAAGAATGCAAAGTTGTAGCTATGGCGAACTTATAATCTAAACAAAACTAATTCTAAACGGCGCCCTAAGGGTTGTATATATGAGGGAACAGATAGGCAATTTCGTGACCCTTGGAGGAGCGGTCCGAAAATAGCCCTGAACTCGGTTTCCCCACACATACGGACTATAAAAATAGCCTATATTATGGTATTTTGTCGGGACCCCGATCCTAAGCCATAGGAATCCAGCCTGTAACACATCGCATCCCTTTGTGGTCTCACGCACGGTTAACTCCACGGCTGCAGCCTTACCTTAGCCGGGACCGTTTGCGTCTTTTGACTCACGTATGCGATAGTGTCGCGAACAATCCAATGTCAAAGAACCCGGATCGACATGTCTAGTCATAAACCAAAGTGGCAGTACCGCACAAGGACATGCATACATGACCCAACAAAGCAGGTGTCGGTCATCAGCGAATGTAGATGAGTCGTAGCAAGCTACAAGGACTCTATTACATCGCGTGACATTTCCCCAAAGGGGGCAGACACAGCAGCTAAGAAGGACACATGCCGGTCAACCAATGCGTCCGGAGCAGTAGCGAACTAGCAAGGCTCGTTGGATCACAAAGGGGCATTTCCTTGTAAGGAGTGCTACTAAAGATCACGACTAGGTAATCGAACCCCACACATATCAAGCATGACACACGTACGCATGGCATACCAATATGTATAGATACATCGATGGCATCACAACATAACCATAAACATACAAGCTTTATTTAAGAGGCTCGGAAGAGCCACACACATAATGTTACACATTAAGGTCTCTCGACCCATAATAGCAGTCATAAAATACAAGCCAGCGCAAGAGTTATAAACTGTCTGGGAACAGGCAGTGCAACTAGAAGGCACATGGCCTGACTATACTACAGAGCCGACGTAGGGCCAGATCGTAGCTGGGACACCAGCTACTCGTCGTCGTCAATGTATGCGAAGAACCCTCCATTAGGGTCATTAGAAACCTCTGCAACATTTATTAAGCAAACATGAGTACGAAGGTACTCAGCAAGACTTTAGGAGAACTAACTACTCATGCAAGGTATCAAAAGGTATTGTGGGGTTTCATGCGGAAAGCCAGCATTTGACTCGTGGCTAGACAACTTGCATTTTTAAATAATTTTGATAACTTGATTTCTCGCACACGAGTCCACTAACACTACAACAATACACTATCGTGGAATCATTCCGTCTCCATACGGAAATGCTGTCCACGAAACTCACGCTTATCTTGGCAATTTTATGAGTAGCCATTGAAGTTTTCTATGAACAACATATGTCTCCAAGTAGTCCATATCCGCGGACGCGGCTATTCGAATAGATCATAACCCTGCAGGGGTGTACTTCGTCACACACGCTCTCGCCACTTATCGCTATGTGCACGTCATGCACCTCGGCAACCTTCAAGCGGAAGCCCAGCGAGGGAGTCGGCCACGACCGTTAACCACACTAGTACCTAGTCCAGGTTTATCGCCTATCTGAGAGTAACCCGTACGGAAGTCCGGCCGAGGTTTCCGCCATGGCCTCAAACGATGTGCGCAGGGTTGCCAAGCCCACCATCCGGGTGCCACTTGGTACACCGTGCCACTGCCTACCGCATCACGGCCCACCTCTCAGGTCAGCACCATGCACGGCCTCCAGCATTACTATAAACACCAGAAACTACTTGCAACTCCTGGACCGGGTACTACGCGATTAATAGGCCAAGCGGGGTCATATTTCAGGGCCCAGCATGTGGTAGTATCTAGTCTTGGAATACATACACGGAACTCAGTTCCTAAGGACGGTTCCAATGAAACAACCCGCCATGTACTCCTACACAGCCTTTCACCGGTACCTTTACCAAATCAAGTTCAACACACAACCTTTGCTCACCGAACGCATTCCACATTTCTGTTCATCTCCCAGATGACAGACCATACACAACTCTAAGCATAGCATGCATAGCAGGATAAGGCACATCATAGTTCAAGCAACTACCAGGTATGCTAGGTGGCAAGGTTCGGCTATTTACTGTGACAAGGTTAAGTCATGCAAAGGAAGTGGGTTCAACTATCGTGGCAAATGCAGTTGAAGCATTTGATCTTAAATGCAATAAATAGGTGCAGGAGCGAGAACATGGGATTTATCGGGATGATCAAAAGGGTTGCTTGCCTTGTTGCTCAGAGGAGGAACGATATCCGTTAGACGGATATTCGGTGGAATCCAGCGGTGCGGAGCCTACCGAAATGAATGGCAACATTCAATAACAATCATATGCACTCAAAATGATGCATGAGCATGGCATGAGAATGCAAGGTGATAAGTTATTATTTTCAACATGTATTAGGTTTAGAGTTGATTTGAATCACATTCGAATAGCAATTCAAACGGGGTATTCTCGGATACCGTTTTAATTGATTCGACCTGATGCTCAGATCAACTTGATGTTAGCATGCATGAAATGTCATGTTATGGTACTGATTTGTAAGTAGGACAGTGTGTGATCATTGCAATCATAATGAAATTTGAATATTTTTCCAAATTCCATTTAAAAAGTAATTATGAGAATTGAATTATTCCTTATTCCACATTTTAGGGTTCTGTAACTTTTTCAAACATATTTGAAAGTAGCATAATCAGAATCCTTGAATTTTTCTGATACTTTTTCATATATAAATTATTTTCATTGGAGTTACAGATTAATATCTATGATTTTGACAAGTTTTAGCAATTTCCTGGAATTAGTTTTATACTGGAAATTCTAATTATTGCATCAGACTGACGTCAGCAGGTCAGCCGACCTGTTTAGGTCAAACCTGACAGGGGGGCCCCACTGGTCAGCCTCTCTAGGACTAATCCCGCGCTGACCAGCCCTAACTGAGGTTTGACTTGGCCTTGGGCCCACTTGTCAGCAAGTGATTAGGTCACTAAGCTGCTGGGTTAGCTTGCCACGTCGACCCCACCGGAGGGTGGTCGCCGGCGACCAGGCCCACGGCGGAGCGCTCGCCGGAGGCGACCTAAACGGCGCTTCACAGCACCAAAACGCACGCGGTTTGCAGCTACAGCATGCTCGCGAAGTGGCCGATCTGGCAGGACCATCTGGGGAGGCTAGGGTCGCCGGAAGAGGCGTCGACGACGAGCCGGAGCGGCGGCCGGAGGTCGGCCTTCTATGAGGGGCGGTTCTAGCGCACGGGGAGGGCAGCTGGAGGGCTCGACACGCTCCTGGAGGCTCCAGGAGCTCGAATCCTAGCTCGGGCGCGTGGATCGGTCATCACAGCGACGAGAGCGACATGGCCGGCGGCGAGAAGCTCTCAGCCTTGGTGGGGAACTAGGATACGATGCACGGGAGAGCGTGGGGCGAGAGGGAAAACGACGACGAGCTCACGGCGGTTCCGATGGCGCTGAAGAGTGGCTCGGGGATGCGCCGGAGGAAGCGAAACGACGGGAGAGGTCCGGTGGCCGGAGGTGGAAGACGACGTTGTTGCGGGCGTTGCAGGACTCAAGGAAGCTTCGGCTTCTGCAGAGATGACCAGGGCGACGAGGCGGAGCTAATGGCGTGCTCAGGGAGGGAATCCTATGGCCAGGGGCACGGGCAGCTCGAGCTCGAGCTCGGCTCTAATGGCAGCAGCAAGGAGGAGGAGGAGATCCGGGAGGAGGAAGAGAACCGAGGCGGGGAATGGATAGGGGAGGCTCTGGGGAGCTTATCCCCGTCGTCGCCAGCGCGAGGTGACGGCCACGCAGGCACGCATGTGCGTGGCCGCGCCGGAGGGGGCGGCGGCCACCTCCTGCTGCCTACTGGCGCGAGGGAGGGGACGAGCCAGGGATGGGCCGGGCCAGGCTTAGGCGACAGGTAAGGTTTTTCCATTTTTTTCTGTTTTTGTTTTTTTTGTTTTGCTAATTAATTCAGCTCCAAAACAAAAAGTAAAAACTATTTTAGACCTCCTGAAATATTTGTTATAATATCCCCAACCATTTCCAAGCTTTTCAACATTTTTGGAAATTTATAGTTTCTGATTTCAAAATTAAAATTTGAAACCAGTAGCCTTTTTCATTTATTCAAAAAGCTTAAGGTGTCAAGAAAATAGTTTTCTCCAATGCTCATTTACTTTCATGATTTATCATAAAGTTTGAACATTTCTTGAGGCCATTTTGGGTTCATTGATTTTGCACTAGTTTCAGATTTCCTTTAATTGAAATGGTGGCTAGGGTTTTGAGTTTTTCCTTTGCCACTTTGTTGCTTTTGTTGAAACTTCTTTGATGCAAGTGCAAAGAAGACATGAGCACAATGCTATCTTTCTTAAGGGTTAGGGATGTGACAACTCACCCCCACTCAAAAGAATCTCGTCCCGAGATTTAGAAGTCGTCGGGAATAACGCCGGATATTCAAGTTGGAGACGATCCTCTCTTTCCCAAGTTGCCTCCTTTTCAGAATGATTTGACCATTGAACTTTAAGAAACTTGAGGTTTCGACGTCGAGTGGTACGCTCAGCTTGATCAAGAATACGCACGGGGTATTCTCGGTAAGAAAGGTTATCTTGGAGATCAAGCGTTTCGTGGTCCACTTCACGGATAGGATCCGAAGAGCAACGCCTGAGTTGCGAGACGTGGAAAACATCATGAACCTTGGAAAGATGCGGAGGAAGTTCCAACTGGTAGGCAACTTCTCCTCGTTTGGCAAGAATGCGAAAAGGACCAATGTAACGAGGAGCCAATTTGCGATTGATACGGAAACGATGGGTACCCTTCAAAGGTGTAACCCGAAGGTAAGCCTTCTCGTCAACTTCAAAGGTTACAGCCTTATGATGACGATCATATTGGCTCTTTTGACGAGACTGGGCTGTTTTCAACTTTTCACGAATAATGCGAACCTGCTCTTCTGCATCCTGGATCATATCCGGGCCAAAGAGTTGCCTCTCTCCGGTTTCTGACCAATTAAGAGGGGTTCGACATCTTCGTCCATAGAGAACTTCAAAAGGGGCTTTGCCCAAGCTTGATTGATAACTATTGTTATAAGCGAATTCGGCGAATGGAAGGCACTTCTCCCAATTCATACCGAACGAAATAACACAAGCTCGGAGCATATCTTCTAGGATTTGATTCACTCTTTCTACTTGACCACTTGACTGAGGATGGAAAGCAGTGCTAAAAGATAAGTGAGTCCCCATGGCATTATGAAAACTTTCCCAGAAGCGAGAAGTAAAGATACTTCCACGGTCCGAGTTAATTTCCAGGGGAACACCATGAAGAGACACTATTCGAGAGATATATAACTCTGCTAGCTGGCTAGCTGTTATACTCTCACGAACAGGAAGAAAATGAGCCACTTTGGAGAGACGGTCAATGACCACAAAGATAGCATTATTTCCTTTCTTGGTCTTGGGAAATCCGGTAATAAAATCCATGCTAACTTTATCCCATTTCCATTCAGGAATAGCTAGAGGTTGAAGGGTGCCAGCAGGCCTTTGATGTTCTGCCTTAACTCGACGACAAACGTCGCAGTTAGCAACGAACTCAGCAATTTCTCTCTTCATCCTAGTCCACGAGAACCTCTGGCGTAGGTCCTGATACATCTTAGTACTACCGGGATGAATGGTGAGAGGAGAATCATGAGCCTCCTTAAGAATTAACTGCCTTAGATGTGGGTTCTTAGGAACCACTAAACGATTCTGGAAGAACACAACACCTTGATCATTCATGGAAAATTCTTTAGCGTTTCTGCTAAAAATATTCTCCTTGATCCGTGATATACCCTTGTCACGCTTTTGGCCAGCTATAATTTGATCCTTAAGGGTGGGCTTCGCCACCAGGGTAGAAAGGAATCCTTGAGGAACAATATGAAGATTCAACTTCCGAAAGTCCTCATGGAGATGTGGTTGACCTTGTTGTAGCATCAAATTGTTACAATAAGATTTACGACTTAGTGCATCGGCCATAACATTAGCCTTCCCCGGGGTGTAAGTTATTCCTAAGTCGTAATCCGAGATCAACTCAACCCACCGTCTTTGCCAGAGATTCAAATCCGGCTGGGTGAAGATATACTTCAGACTTTGGTGATTAGTGAATATTTCGCAACTATTACCCAAAAGGTAATGTCGCCAGGTTTTTAGTGCATGGACCACAGTTGCAAGCTCAAGGTCATGGGTGGGATAATTATCCTCATGTGGACGCAACTGTCGAGATGCGTATGCGATCACATGACGATCTTGCATGAGAATGCAACCTAATCCTTGTCGCGAGGCGTCGCAATAGATAACAAAGTCCTTAGAAAAATCTGGTGGTAGCAACACAGGTGCGGAAGTCAGGCGTCTTTTCAGTTCCTGAAAACTATGCTCACACTATGGTGTCCACTCGAACTTTTTATCCTTCTTGAGGAGTTCAGTTAGAGGCTTTGCAACCTTGGGTAAATTCTCGACAAAGCGGCGACAATAGCTCGCTAGACCAAGAAAACTCCTAACTTGCTTAACCGATTCAGGTTGAGTCCAATCAAGGACAGCTTGAACTCTCTCGATATTGACAGCAATGCCCTTACCAGAGATTATGTGGCCTAGATAGGTCACTTTGGGTAACCAGAATTCACATTTTGAAAATTTGGCATAAAGGCGATGCTCTCGAAGTTTCATCAATACCAGCCTTAAATGCTCGGCATGTTCTTGTTCATTCTTCGAGTAGATGAGAATATCATCGAGGTATACCATGACGAATTTATCCAAACACTCCATGAAGATTGAGTTCATCAGCCGAGAGAAAGTGGCTGGGGCATTGGTTAAACCGAAGGACATAACGGTGTACTCATATTGGCCATAACGAGTAACAAAAGCTGTTTTTGGAATGTCCCCGTTCTTAATCTTGATTTGATGGTATCCCAACCTCAAATCCATTTTGGAGAAGACTGAGGATCCAGCGAGCTGATCGTACAGATCGTTGATCCTGGGGAGCGGATACTTGTTCTTAATGGTGACCAAATTAACTATTCGGTAATCTACAACCATCCGATCCGTTCCGTCTTTCTTCTTGACGAAGAGGACGGGACAAGCCCAAGGAGAAGAGCTAGGACGAATGAAACCTTTGTTCAAGGCCTCATCTAATTGCTTCTTAAGTTCGGCTAGCTCTAGGGGTGCCATCTTATAAGGTCTTCTGGCTATTGGGACAGTTCCCGGAACAAGATCTATCACAAACTCTACATCTCTATCAGGTGGAATTCCTGGCAGTTCCTCTGGAAAAACATCCGGGAAGTCACGGACTACCGGAATGTCTTCAAGTTCCGGAAGAGGGTTGGCATTTAAGGAATAGAGCTGGCATTTGGCAACTAGAGTAGAGACATTTACTATCTCACCCGAGGGATGGGTAAGTTGGACATTTCTAGAATGAGTATCAATCATGGCATAGTGAGCTGACATCCAGTCCATGCCCAAGATGATATTAATATCCGAAGATTTCAATGCTATCAATGAGGCTAGAAAAACTAGCCTGTCTACTAGAATTTCATTGTCATAGGTTATCCTAGAGGTTTGCCATTTACTACCCGGGGTTTGGACAACCAATGGGATTGGCATATCACAAAATGACATGTTATGCAACTGTGCATAACTTTCTGAAATGAAGGAATGAGAAGACCCAGTGTCAAAGAGAACAGACGCTGGGTGATGATTAACAAGAAGCGTACCCAGCATGACGTCGGGATCCTCTGGAGCTTCTTCTGCTGACACATAGTTCACACGGCCACGTGCAGGAGTTGGCTTCACATAATAAGCTTTGCCCGACTTGGCCTGCCCGACGGACTTTCCGGGTTGCTTGGCACCCACATTCTGAGGACACTGACGGGAATAATGCCCTGGTTCTCCACACTTGTAGCATATCACCTGGTTGGCACGTGGTGCAGCATTGCTAGCTGGACTACCATAAGATTTTGCTGGAGGGTTGGCCTGATTCGTCTGAGGCGCCACGTAGGATGGCCTCGGAGTGTATCTTGGCGGCAGAGAACTGTCTGGAACCCACAACCTGCGTTTTGGAAACGCGGAACCAGAAGATGAGCCAAAGTCACGGGAGTGCTTCCTTGTGGCTTCGAAGTCAGTATGACCAGTCTCGGCACTGATCGCTTTGTTGACCAGGGCTTGAAAGCTTGCACACTCATGGAGGCGCAGATCACGACGGAGCTCAGGGCTCAGACCCTTACGGAATCTTGCTTGCTTCTTGGCGTCAGTAGACACCTCCTCTGTTGCATAGCCGGCAAGGTTACCGAACTCGCGGCTATAGGCATCCACAGACAACTTGCCCTGAGTGAAGGCACGTAACTCCTCTCTCTTTTTGTCCATCAGGCCCTCTGGAATATGGTGCATACGAAAAGCTACACTGAAGTCTGCCCACGTGGCCACTGGTTCAGCGGGACGCATAGCTTCAAAATTCTCTCACCATAGATTGGCGGGTCCCTCCAGGAAATACGCCGCAAAGGTCACCTTGTCGGCCTCATTCACATTCGCCGAGCGAATCTTGCGTGAGATGCTGCACAGCCAGTCATCAGCGTCGAGGGGATCGACGGAAAGATGAAACTTTGGAGGATTCAGCTTCACAAAGTCATTGAGGGACACTGCAGCGTTCCTAGGCTGTCGAGCCGTATTCTGCTCAATACGCTCTAGCAGTCGGTTGGTCTCCCTTTTGTTTCTTTCTGCCTCAAGCATCACTTCTACCAGAGAAGGTGCGTGAGGCAGGTCTTCCTGCGACGCTTTACTACCCTCACCTTGCTCATGAGCAGGGGCACGGTTCAACCTGGTGAACACCATCCTGACAAACAAACTCATAGCTTAGACCAATATCATATCAATACTAGCTATGGATTAAGAATGTACTGAAAACACGGAATGCGGAAATGAATATTCGAACAACATGGTAACAAGCAACTGCTATATATACACCATGGTTCATACCCACCCTTACATAGTTCAGTACAAACTTACTCGAAGAGCAAACTACTGAAATGGTGGAACTACTCATCAGAGGCTTACAAGCTTCCTATACATTATTTATCTAGGCCTCCGGAATTCATTTCACATTACTACCATACTTCACAAGTCAGGCAGGACTGTGAACGTACGGTACTACCATACTAACCTTCCTCTCACATCTCAGGCATCCGCATAGAACATCTCATAGAGATTACCTCCATGACCTGGAAGCTCAACCTGCGGATCAGGAAACACTCTAGCCTGAGATCCCTGGGATCCATAAGGACATGGATGTGGCCTTGGTCCCCTGACTGGTGGTAAGAGGGGTCCCCGAAGAGGTGTAACTCCTCCTATAGCTGGCCAGTCAACGTGGGCCGCAAGATGGGTTCTAACGGGGTTCAGCATCTCCATCTCTCCATACCCTGTCTGGACTACCGGTGCCAGCCGCGTCAAAGCTGTCCACAGACGGGCACGGGTAGCATAAAGCTCCATGCGGAGAGCACGAGCATCCCTGTCTCTGTTCTCTAGCATCTCAACAGTAGACTGCAGAAGTGGATCCTCCATAGAAGAATCAAAATAGACTCCACTGAGGTATCCCTCTTCACCAGACTGAGAGGCCGGAACATAGCAGAACTCTGAATTCTGCAGCAGTGCATGTCTTGCTCTCATAATAGTCAACATTGAATAGGCAGCATCCTGAACTGCCATGTCAACAGTGACCCCCAACCCATAGGACCAATGGATTGGCTTCTCAGCTCCAGGGTAGTCTGGAAATACCCTAACAGTGCAGATGTACTGGCTCTGGTTGAAGTCTCGGTACTGTTCCTCCATTGTGTACTCAGGGTACCAACGGTAACCGCACACCGACATCACCCTGACCAGCATGGCCGTATGACCCGGTACATCAATGCACCTAGTCAGACGTACCACCTGACGAAAAGGACGGCCAGGCATGTGTAAATAGAGAGTAATGCAAAAGCATTAGAGCTCTGAATGCAAAATTGGGCAGCATAACGGCTGTAATTGCTCAAAAGAAATTTTGAGACGACCCAAAAATGGAATAGCGTAACCACTCAACTATCAAGTTCAACTCTCTGATCATCAAAACTTACTTCCTGCTTCCTAGGAATAAAAGAAACCCAATTTCTCTCGACCCGTAATCCTATGATCTACCGATAAAAAACACGAGCCAAGGAGAAGATGAGTAACCTAATCCTTAATTCCCGTAGAAAAGACGAGGATGACCAGAATAGAATATCTTGAGAAGAGAACAAGAGTGTTACGTTCCCTTCCACAAACAATTCCCTTATATATAACTAAGAAATTCTAGACTCAATTTCGACCAGTTTGGCTTAGTAATCCTACAGTCAGTCAGGCTCTGATACCAACGCTGTCGGGACCCCGATCCTAAGCCATAGGAATCCAGCCTGTAACACATCGCATCCCTTTGTGGTCTCACGCACGGTTAACTCCACGGCTGCAGCCTTACCTTAGCCGGGACCGTTTGCGTCTTTTGACTCACGTATGCGATAGTGTCGCTAGCAATCCAATGTCAAAGAACCCGAATCGACATGTCTAGTCATAAACCAAAGTGGCAGTACCGCACAAGGACAGACATACATGACCCAACAAAGCAGGTGTCGGTCATCAGCGAATGTGGATGAGTCGTAGCAAGCTACAAGGACTCCATTACATCGCGTGACATTTCCCCAAAGGGGACAGACACAGCAGCTAAGAAGGACACATGCCGGTCAACCAATGCGTCCGGAGCAGTAGCGAACTACCAAGGCTCGTTGGATCACAAAGGGGAATTTCCTTGTAAGGAGTGCTACTAAAGATCACGACTAGGTAATCGAACCCCATACATATCAAGCATGACACACATACGCATGGCATACCAATATGTATAGATACATCGATGGCATCACAACATAACCATAAACATACAAGCTTTATTTAAGAGGCTCGGAAGAGCCACACACATAATGTTACACATTAAGGTCTCTCGACCCATAATAGCAGTCATACAATACAAGCCAACTGAAGAGTTATAAACTTTCTGGGAACAGGCAGTGGAACTAGAAGGCACATGGCCTGACTATACTACAGAGCCGACGTAGGGCCAGATCGTAGCTGGGACACCAGCTACTCGTCGTCGTCGATGTCTACGAAGAACCCTCCATTAGGGTCATTAGCAACCTCTGCAACATTTATTAAGCAAACATGAGTACGAAGGTACTCAACAAGACTTTAGGAGAACTAACTACTCATGCAAGGTATCAAAAGGTATTGTGGGGTTTCATGTGGAAAGCCAGCATTTGACTCGTGGCTAGACAACTTGCATTTTTAAATAATTTTGACAACTTGATTTCTCGCACACGAGTCCACTAACACCACAACAATACACTATCGTGGAATCATTCCGTCTCCGTACGGAAATTCCGTCCACGACACTCACGCTTATCTTGGCAATTTTATGAGTAGCCATTGAAGTTTTCTATGAACAACATATGTCTCCAAGTAGTCCATATCCGCAGACGCGGCTATTCGAATAGATCATAACCCTGCAGGGGTGTACTTCGTCACACACGCTCTCGCCACTTATCGCTATGTGCACGTCATGCACCTCGGCAACCTTCAAGCGGAAGCCCAACGAGGGAGTCGGCCACGACCGTTAACCACACTAGTACATAGTCCAGGTTTATCGCCTATCTGAGAGTAACCCGTACGGAAGTCCGGCCGAGGTTTCCGCCACGGCCTCAAACGATGTGCGCAGGGTTCCCAAGCCCACCAGCCGGGTTCCACTTGGTACACCGTGCCACTGCCTACCGCATCACGGCCCACCTCTCAGGTCAGCACCATGCACGGCCTCCAGCATTACTATAAACACCAGAAACTACTTGCAACTCCTGGACCGGGTACTACGCGATTAATAGGCCGAGCGGGATAATATTTCAGGGCCCAGGATGTGGTAGTATCTAGTCTTGGAATACATACACGGAACACAGTTCCTAAGGACGGTTCCAATGAAACAACCCGCCATGTACTCCTACACAGCCTTTCATCGGTACCTTTACCAAATCAAGTTCAACACACAACCTTTGCTCACCGAACACATTCCACATTTCTGTTCATCTCCCAGATGACAGACCATACACAACTCTAAGCATAGCATGCATAGCAGGATAAGGCACATCATAGTTCAAGCAACTACCAGGTATGCTAGGTTGCAAGGTTCGGCTATTTACTGTGACAAGGTTAAGTCATGGAAAGGAAGTGGGTTCAACTATCGTGGCAAAAGCAGTTGAAGCATTTGATCTTAAATGCAATAAATAGGTGCAGGAGCGAGAACATGGGATTTATCGGGATGATCAAAAGGGTTGCTTGCCTTGTTGCTCAGAGGAGGAACGATATCCGTCAGACGGATATTCGGTGGAATCCGGGGGTGCGGAGCCTACCGAAATGAATGGCAACATTCAATAACAATCATATGCACTCAAAATGATGCATGAGCATGGCATTAGAATGCAAGGTGATAAGTTATTATTTTCAACATGTATTAGGTTTAGAGTTAATTTGAATCACATTCGAATAGCAATTCAAACGGGGTATTCTCGGATACCGTTTTAATTGATTCGACCTGATGCTCAGATCAACTTGATGTTAGCATGCATGAAATGTCATGTTATGGTACTGATTTGTAGGTAGGACAGTGTGTGATCATTGCAATCATAATGAAATTTGAATATTTTTCCAAATTCCATTTAAAAAGTAATTATGAGAATTGAATTATTCCTTATTCCACATTTTAGGGTTCTGTAACTTTCTCAAACATAGTTGAAAATAGCATAATCAGAATCCTTGAATTTTTCTGATACTTTTTCATATATAAATTATTTTCATTGGAGTTACAGATTAATTTCTATGATTTTTACAAGTTTTAGCAATTTCCTAGAATTAGTTTTATACTGGAAATTCTAATTATTGCATCAGACTGACGTCAGCAGGTCAGCCGACCTGTTCAGGTCAAACCTGACAGGGGGGGCCCCACTGGTCAGCCTCTCTGGGACTAATCCCGCGCTGACCAGCCCTAACTGAGGTTTGACATGGCCTTGGGCCCACTTGTCAGCGAGTGATTAGGTCACTAAGCTGCTGGGTTAGCTTGCCACGTCGACGCCACCGGAGGGTGGTCGCCGGCGACCAGGCCCGCGGCGGAGGGCTCGTCGGAGGCGACCTAGACGGCGCTGCACAGCACCAAAACGCACGCGGTTTGCAGCTACAGCATGCTCGCGAAGTGGCCGATATGGCAGGACCATCTGGGGAGGCTAGGGTCGCCGGAAGAGGCGTCGGAGACGAGCCGGAGCGGCGGCCGAAGCTCGGCCTTCTATGAGGGGCGGTTCTAGGGCACGGGGAGGGCAGCTGGAGGGCTCGACACGCTCCTGGAGGCTCCAGGAGCTCGAATCCTAGCTCGGGCGCGTGGATCGGTCATCACAGCGACGACAGCGACATGGCCGGCGGCGAGAAGCTCTCGGCCTTGGTGGGGAACTAGGATACAATGCACGGGAGAGCGTGGGGCGAGAGGGAAAACGACGACGAGCTCACGGTGGTTCTGATGGCACTGAAGAGGGGCTCGGGGATGCGCCGGAGGAAGCGAGTCGACGGGAGAGGTCCGGCGGCCGGAGGTGGAAGACGACGGCGTTGCGGGCGTTGCAGGGCTCGAGGAAGCTTCGGCTTCTACAGAGATGACCAGGGCGACGCGGCGGAGCTAATGGCGTGCTCTGGGAGGGAATCCTATGGCCAGGGGCACGCGCAGCTCGAGCTCGAGCTCGGCTCTAATGGCGGCAGCAAGGAGGAGGAGGAGATCCGGGAGGAGGAAGAGAACCGAGGCGGGGAATGGATAGGGGAGGCTCTGGGGAGCTTATCCCCGTCGTCGCCAGCGCGAGGCGGCGGCCAGGCAGGCACGCAGGTGCGTGGCCGTGCTGGAGGGGGCGGCGGCCACCTCCTGCTGCCTACTGGCGCGAGGGAGGGGACGAGCCAGGGATGGGCCGGGCCAGGCTGAGGCGACAGGTAAGGTTTTTCCATTTTTTTCTGTTTTTGTTTTTTTGTTTTGCTAATTATTGTTTTTCTAATTAATTCAGATCCAAAACAAAAAGTAAAAACTATTTTAGACCTCCTGAAATATTTGTTATAATATCCCCAACCATTTCCAAGCTTTTCAACATTTTTGGAAATTTATAGTTTGTGATTTCAAATTTAAAATTTGAAACCAGTAGCCTTTTTCATTTATTCAAAAAGCTTAAGGTGTCAAGAAAACAGTTTTCTCCAATGCTCATTTACTTTCATGATTTATCAGAAAGTTTGAACATTTCTTGAGGCCATTTTGGGTTCATTGATTTTGAACTAGTTTGAGATTTCCTTTAATTGAAATGGTGGCTAGGGTTTTGAGTTTTTCCTTTGCCACTTTGTTGCTTTTGTTGAAACTTCTTAGATGCAAATGCAAAGAAGACATGAGCACAATGCTATCTTGCTTAAGGGTTAGGGATGTGACATATTTCGAAATTACATGGGACTGGCCCGAAAATAAGGTGGCACAGCACGTATAATAGCCTATGGACGAAATTTATAACGTGGCGTCTTGAATATTTTGTCCAAAGCCTTCATGCTCTCCTTATGGTGGCTTTAGAGTGCGAAAATCACCAATGGAAGATCCATTGTTCTCTCCCGCGCGTGCACCTTCTTCTCCATGCTTGATCCCACTCCAAGGGATATCTTTCTTGTCCATGCTAGGTCCTTCATTCATGAGCACAACAAAAGTATCTAACTTAGGCAACATCATATGTTCATGAACATTAGAAGTATTCCCAAGAAAAGAAAATACCTGGTAATTGAATTGGCGTGCACAAGCTCTAGTAACTGGTTCAGTATGTATAGGAGCTGGGGCTGTGGGTGTATCAATGTTGTTGATGTCATCATCAAACATTTTGTCAAAAACATCAGAGGAACTTGCAAGCGCCCAATGAGTATTGTCGACTTACAACATTGTGTCCAACGTCCAGATGAGTCGGCCCATCATTCGACGCGGCGGGTTGCAGAGGTAATCCATTCATCGGATGGTATCATGGTGGCTCAAGCCATGCTGGTCTGGGAGAAAAACTGACACTACCTACCCTTGGTGTTGAAGCTTGGGCGACTCAAGTGGAAGGTACATGATATGGGCGAGTTGATGGACACCCTGACTAGGTACGCCGAGCAGACTATACCAAAGACCCCTGGGAGGACGATGATAAAATCAGCAATGCCAGGAGGCGAGAATCTTCCAAAAGCCAATGTCAGGCCCATGGACGAAGTAACTACCACCCCGCGGGTCAAGGGAAGAAAAGGCAGCAGGAAGGTGCCACTGATTTGGTCGCCAATACTAATATTGAAACGGGAATCAACATCAGAAGAAAAGGGGATTCAGCGGGAAAAACCCCCGCAACTATCACGAGATCCTCAAGGGCCCCTGCCCACAACATACCACAACGGAGGGTCCAGCCACTCATTCTTGGGAAGACTGCTATGTGATGCAAGAGTTTCGTGGTGAGGCACTCAAGAACAACCAAGGAGGCAGTGGTGGTGGACACCCGGACCAATTTGGATCAGGCGGCTCACACAGGAATCCGTTTGGTGGTTTTCCCAACCCTGGTCCACAGGGTGGTTCGCACTCCAAAGCTGGACAGTACCCGGTCTAGAGCAGCCAGAAGTATAATGCGCAGGGCGGTTTCCCGCAGCAGCTTCACCCGGGCGGCTCTCAGCAACAGAATGACAACGGCGGCGTCTAGAACAACCCCAAGGAGTTGAATAGCAGACAATATCACGTGTTTACCACAAATGTATGCAAGAGGGACAAGAAGGTTAAGCACAGAGCCCTCAGCATAGCTGAGCGGCGCTGCCCAGGTATCTCAACTGGTCCGAGCATCCAGTTACCTGGAGTAGAGAGGATCACCCGTCTTGGCTTGATAACCCCGGCGACTTGGCATTGGTAGTGGCACCACAAGTGGGGGGATATACCCTCTCCAAAGTCCTCATGGATGGTGGGAGTAGTATAAACATCTTATACTATGACATCTTATAATATGACACCTTCCTCTACGGTCTTCCACGGCATCGTCCCGGGTAAGTTGGCATATCCTGTTGGGTGGATTAAACTCAATGTAGCTTTTGGCACAGAGTGTAACTACGGGAGTGAGTCTCTCATGTTCGAGGTGGTCAAGATGAAGAGACCTTATCATGCACTTTTTGGTCGGCCGGCTGACGCCCGTTTCATGGCCCGCCCATGTTATGTCTACCTTAAGCTCAAAATGCCAGGCCCTAAAGGAACCATCACAATAAGTGGAGATTGGAAGATAGCTCAGGAGTGTGAAGAAGGAGATGCCGCTTATGCTGAGTCGGCTTGCACAACTGAGGAAATCAAGTTCCATCAAGCCAATGTTGACCCGGAGGACATGACCATACTCAAGAAGCCCACAATCAATTTAGAGCCGCCGCTTAAGTTTAGGCCTACTGATGACACTAAGCTGCTTGATTTCATGCCTCGTGATTCTCCCGAGCAATTCACTTTTGGACGGGTCTGGATCCCAAATAGGAAATCACGCTCATCGAATTCATCCGTGAGACTCGGGACATCTTTGCATGGAAACCTTCTGACATGCCGGGTGTACCGAGAGAGTTCGCTGGGCACCACCTTTACGTAGATCCCAAGATGAAGCCGGTTCAGCAGTACCTTCATCGTTTCAAAGAGGAAAGGCGTAAAGCAATCGGAGAAGAGGTACCCCAGCTCTTGGATGCTGGGTTCATCGTGGAGATTTCTCACCCACAGTGGTTGGCCAATCCAGTTTTGGTCCTCAAGAAGAATGGCACCTTTTGCATCTGCATTGACTACACTGACCTTAACAAGGCCTACCGGAAAGACCCTTTCGCTCTCCCTTGTATCGATCAAATCATTGACTCTACGACGGGTCGCGAGCGGCTGTGTTTTTTGGATGCATCCTCAGGTTATCAACAGATCAAGATGGATTTGGAGGATCAAGATAAGAGGGCCTTCATAACTCCCTTTGGCTCTTTTTGCTATGTCTCCATGCCATTCGAGCTCAATAGTGTGGGGGCGAGTTATCAGCGTTACATCTAGAATTGCGTGCACAATCAGATCGGGCGCAATGTTCATGCGTATGTAGATGACATAGTGGTGAAATCCCAGAAGAAAGAGTCACTTCTGGAGGATCTGAAGGAAAGATTTAACAATTTGCACGTGTATTAGATGAAACCTAACCCAGCCAAGTGTGTTTTCGGTCTCCCTCCAAGGAAGTTATTGGGTTTCTTGGTGTTAGAGCAAGGTATTGAGTCCAACCCGGACAAAAGTAAGGCGATTACCTCACATGGCAAGCCGGCCTATATCAAACGCGTCCAGCGTATGGCGGGTCGTATTGCGGCTTTGAGTCGTTTCATAAGTCGCCTTGGGGAGAAGGCCACCCCACTTTATCATCTACTCAAGAAAACATACCGTTTTGTGTGGACAGACGCGACCAACGAAGCCTTTGAGGCCCTGAAGAAACAATTGGCTGAGCTGCATGTTTTAGCCGCCCCCACCGACAAAGAGCCTATGCTCCTGTACATTGCTGCTAACTCTAAAGCAGTAAGTGTGGCAGTGCTTGTTGAAAGCAAAGAAGAAGGAAAGGAGTATCCGGTCTAGAGGCTAGTATACTTTGTCAGCGAAGTCTTAACCCTCTCCAAACAGCGTTATCCACAGTGGCAGAAGCTGATTTTCGGGATCTTCATGGCGAGTCGGAAGCTGAAGCACTACTTCCAGGACCATCCGATCACGGTGGTTAGTTCTACGCCACTTGGCAACATCATACGAAATAGTGAATCAACCTGACGAATTGCTAAGAGGTCTTGGTACTCACCACGTGAAGTATATGCCCGGCACAGCCATCAAGTCTCAGGACTTAGTGGATTTCATCAACGATTGGACCAAGTTGCAGATTCTAGAGGACAGACCTGATCACACGTATTGTACTATCCACCTTGACGGGTCTAGGCAGCTGGAAGGATTGGGGGCTGGCGTAGTACTGACTTCCCCGTAGGGTGACAAGTTCTACTACGTCCTTCGGCTCATGTTTCCATGTACTAACAATGCAGAAGAGTACGAGGCCTTGCTCCATGGGCTTAGGATCGCCAAAGAGATGAACCTCACTGGAGTTAGATGCCTGGGCGACTCGGATCTGGTGGCACAACAAGTTTCCGGAAGTGGGATTCCAGGGATCCGTTGATGGCGGCTTAGAGACGTGTTGTATCACATGTGGCGGGTCACTTTCATGGTTATCAAGTTGATCATATCGATCACCGAGTCAACGAAGCTACTGATGCTCTTTCACGACTCGGGTCGCTACGAAAGCCGGTTCCTCCAAATGTATTTTTGGACATTTTGCATAATCCGTCGGTGAAATTTCCTTCTGAAGAGGATATAGCGTTCCCTGACTCGGAGTCTCAACTTGTGGCGGCTCTTCATGCCACTCCGGATTTGGCAGTCCCTTACAAGGCTTATAAGGCACGAGGCGAGTTACCTGCTGATGAGTTGCTGGCCGCCAAATTATCCGACGATGCAAATCCATGGTCGTACATAAGGGCGAGTTGCACAAACGAAGAACTTCTGGAATTTTTCAAAGATGTGTCTCGGCTGATGAAGGATGTGCGATCGTTAATGAGATTCACTCTGGCGATTGCGGTCACCAATCTAGGTCACGCTCTTTGGTGTCCAAGGCTTTTAGGCATGGATTCTATTGGTTGACGGCTGACGTAGATGCTGAGGACATAGTGCGCAGATGTGACGCGTGTTAGAAATTTGGGCGTCAGATGCATGTGTCGGCTCAAGAGTTTCGGATGATCCCAATTACATGTCCTTTTGTGGTCCGGGGGCTCGACATGGTTGGTCCATTCAAGATGTCTTCCAACAAAAAGACTCACCTACTAGTGGCGGTTGACAAATTTACCAGGTGGGTTTAAGTAGAGCCGGTTAGGAGTTGCGATGTAGATACGGCCGTCAAGATCCTCAAATAGCTGATTTTTTACTTCGGGTATCCTGATAGTGTCATGACTGATGATGGCACTAATTTATCTAAAGGCGCCATGCAAGAATTTTGTGAAAAAGAGCACATCCGTGTTGATCTCTCTGCGGTTGCGCATCCCCAATCCAATGGACAAGCAGAAAGGGTGAATCAGGAAATCTTGCGTGGGATCAAGGCCCGACTCATGGTTCCTCTGGAGCGCACCCCGGGTTGTTGGGTTGAAGAGCTTTCTTCAGTTCTTTGGAGCATAAGGGCTACCCCTAACAAATCCACTAGTTAAACGCCCTTTTTCTTGCTCTATGGAGCTGAGACGATCTTACCAAGTGACATCAGGAATGACTCGCCGCGAGTCGCCGCTTATGTAGAGGAGGACAATGAGCTGGCGCGTCAAGATTTGTTGTACGCTTTGGCGGAGGAGCGTGACTTAGCAGCAGCACGGTCGGCGATTTACCAGCAAGACTTGCGACACTATCATAGCCGCCGAGTCAGAAGCCGGGTCTTTCATGAGGGCGACTTAGTGCTCCGATTGATTCAAGATCATACTGGTATGCATAAATTATCTCCCCCATGGGAAGTTCCATTTGTCGTCAGCAAATGTCTTCATAATGGTTCTTACTACCTGGTGGATCTTCGTCCAGATAGGCCAACAATAGAGGTTGAAACAACCCGGCCTTGGAATATTGCCCACTTGCGGGCTTATTACATTTAGATCCATTGGCTCCTTATCATTGTACATAGTTTAATCATTCTACTCTTTATATATATATATATATATCGCAATAAAGCCGACGCCAACAAAATTCGGGGTCTCTACCGTTTCAGCTTCTTAAAAGCATGAGTCTTTATTGTTTCACAAGCCGACCAAGCATGGACGCTATCAGTATCAAAGAGCATAAGTCGCAACATTGCACTTATTTCAAAACTGGATACTGGTAAGCCAAAGAGGACCAAAGTTGCCACGTTGCACGGTTCAAACATGGGCGCCTTAGATGATTTTGAGAATTAAGCCGGCTTGCTTGGGTGCTACTAGTTCCAAAGTCGTTTTGCAGTAAGAGCGTAAACGCTTCTGAAATCCTATGTCCAACTTTTCCCTAATCATAGGTCACTTGTGGGCTTCTACTCACTGAGTTCAGCCTGAATACCCTCTTGGCTAGCGAAAAATTAACGCATTACAATTGTTATACTGGACTGTATGCTTGGTGACTCGCCCTATAGTCCCATGTACTCTTGGCGAGTCAATCCAGTTTTGGACCCTGAGCTTGCCTTGGTTAACACATGAAGGGTGCTTGCGGGAGCCGGTATATGGAAAATAGACAAACCATGGGTTCACTGAACCTGCTTCACTGAAGCTTGGGTCGCGCCTCATCAGCCGGTCTAAACAACTAAGATGTTGCAAAAGCCTCTCTAGGGTAGCACTAGAGCCTTGGAAGCCCGTCCTACCATGCCGCGACTCATTGAGCTGGCAAACTTTATGACTACAAATTATCTTTGTGGTACAACTATAGTTTATGAAAACTCATTTTAAGCTCCCGCGTCTCAATGAGCCAGCTGAAGAATAATTACTTTGCAAAAGACATGGCAAAACGCCTAGTAAGGCGACTCATATTAACAAAAGGGTGAGACTTCAGAGTCAACAAAGGTATAGTGCAGAACAATACTGGCTCAGAAGGCCACCTAATGTTACATGACTCGGCAACGGGTTTTCTGAATTGATCTCTATGGGCGGTCTTCAAGTGACACCTTGTTTAAGTCGCCTTCGTATTATCCTGCGTCGAGCTTTTGCCGTCTTTGATCTAGAAGTCGCCCATTTTCCAATTGCAATTGGTTAAGGAATGGAACTAAGCCTCGTCGGTCAAGATGGTGGACGGGTCAGCATCAGAGTCAAAAGGATGCTTACGGCGTTGTGGAGTGAGAACTGTGATTTCATAAGAGGGAGGTGTGACATGCTTGTTGTGCTCATCATATGCCGCCTGATACTTGGTTAAATCCAGACTGGCTTCTAGTTGACTTGCCTCTAGATGGGATTCCTTGACACAACGGTGACAATCCTCTTCAAAACATTCTGACCCATCGTCTTTGTACTCTGGAAACCCGGCAGTTATCTCCTCCATCTTAATCTCTGGAGCATAAGCCAAGCACTGGCTGAGGGTAGTCAGTAATCCTTTCCAGGCGGCTGATCTTTTTAATTCTTCCATCTGAGGTGGCAAGTTGGACAAGCAGCCCAGGATATACTTGATTGACTTAACGGGTTCCTTGTCTCCCATAACGGCCTTAATAGTCATCACGCTGCCAGTAAAAAGTTGCTCTGTTAAGGTATATATAGCCTTCAGTTTCAATACGTAATCGTCATGCAGATTGGCGGATCGAGGACCTGCAGCAAGGATACACAATCATAAGTCGCCGCAATGTTTTACAACGCGACTTTGCAAATTAGGATAGTTGTGGATACTTACCAAACACGGCATTAGCAATTTTGGAGATGTGAAGCTTAAGCCCGGTCAGTTCCTGCACAGCGACCTTCATGTGTTCCTTGGCTTGTTTAGCCCTTTTCAGCAAGGCCTCTCACCCAGATTTTGCCTTTTCTTCAAGCTCCTTATGATCCTCCTTCATCTTCTCAATGTCAACCAATGCAAGGCGGAGCTATTATTCAAACTTAGTTCGGGCATCTTGCTGCTCCGCTAAGCTTTGCCTCAAGCCGGACATGGTTGAGTAGGCCTGGCTCAACGATTCCTGCAAACACCAGACAGTTATAACAAGTTTCATGCAGATTGCGAGCAATATCCCTGACACTTGGGGGGCTAATGTCTGATTCAATTATTCTGTGGTAGTACCTTAAAGCAAGACCCGACTCATCTTCAAGAAGATGACCCGACCCTTGGGGGCTACAGGTTGAAGCTTTCTTCAAATTTTAAACAAGACTCAGCTCATCTTCAAGAAGATGACCCCGCTCTTGGGGGCTACAGATTAAAGCTTTCTCGAAATATAAACTTAAGACCCTTTTCATCTTCAAGAAGATGACCCGTCCCTTGGGGGCTACAGGTTGAAGCTTTCTTCAAATTTTAAGCAAGACCCGGATCATCTTCAACAAGATGACCCGGCCCTTGGGGGCTACAAGTTGAAGCTTTCTTCAATTATAAGCTAAAGACCCAACTCATCTTCAAGAAGATAATCCAGCCCTTTCGGGAAAGAGGTTGAAAATTTGTAGAAAGCTCGACTCGTCAAAGATGACTCGCCCTTTGGAGGGCTAATGGGAGGACATATGAAGGAGGATAACATGTATCATACCTCATGTTTTCTTTTCATCATATTAACCAGGCTTTTCTCCATTTCATGACTCGTCTCTAGACGACTCAAATAGCCAGAATGTAGTTCATCAAAGTCCAGCTTCTCAATGTTGGGAAACTTCAATTTGGTCTTCCCCTTCTCTATAAGGATTGGGCATACTTGGGCGCATGCTTGGTCAACACTGCGGAAGCATGTTTAGGATAGCCTATTCCAACTACGAAGACTCGATCTAGATCAGGTGTCAAGTCCTTAGCCGCCTTTTGAGGGCTTGGCGGATCGAGATTCTCAGTTGTTTCCTTCTGTGGGCTTGGTAGCTCATCCTGGATATCAGGGAAGTCATCAGGAGCTTCGGCATGAGTCTCAGCCGGCTCATCTTAAGCTTCTGGGATGGAAGTGGTTATTCCTATTGTCTCAGCCGCTTTGGGAATGGATTATGACTCGCCGGTTTTCGTATTTTTGGCATGAGCCCTACAAAGGGTGTTAATTATGTTAAAATAGAAAGATTGGCGTCCAAAGAACATGTTGGCAAATGGACTTACCCCTGGAGGCGGACTAAAGGGGGAAGAGCCGAAGCAGCTGAGTCGCCAGATGAAGGAGGTGAAACCTGTCGTACTTAAGATTCAAGAGATTATGTAAGTCGTGATAATCGGCCGCACAGGAAAGAAGGACATTTAGTATAACACATACCTTGATTTCTCTCTTGCGACCGGCCACCTTCTCGGGCAACCCAGACAAGAGATCACCAGAATGCCTTCAAGTGTGATGTTTTGGTGCGAAACCCGTCTTCTTTAAAAGGAAATTGGGATCCAGATGAGCGTCTCGGTGAGCGAGGGGAACTTTTCTATAGATTCGCCTTGCTGGCCTAGGAGGAGGAGAATTTGAGTCGGAAGAAATGGAAATTACCTCGATGTCTTCATCTTGGATCTCCATGCCATCATCCTATAAAATGGAAGCGTCAACGCTTGAGGATGGGTTGTGTTAAAATAAGAAGGACAAAATCATTTACCTCTGAGTGCCCCTCTGCGGTCCGAGACTCGCCCACAACGGATCACTCTTTGGTGGCGGATTTGCCGTTGGTTTTCTTTTTGGGGCAGGTTTCGTTGTCGTCTTCTTGACGACGGTTTTCGATCTTCGCTTCCAGAAAGGCGAGTTCTTATGGTTAACATAATTGGAGACCGGGTCAGAAAACAAGCTCAAAGTTATAAAAAACAAGAGACACAAGTTAAGTTATTTCACCTTTGGAGCCGGGTTGGAGACATAGAACTGTTTTAAGCCAATCTTGGAGCAATTCTCTATTAGTTCGCCACATTGTTTTTTCACGATTTTGACAATATCTTCCTCCTCAAGCATGATGTTGTAGAAGCATTGCGGATGGTTTAAGCTGCCATCGTATACGCACATTAAGCCGCCCCAGCGGCTTAGAGGAATTATCCACCATTCCACCCACCAACGAATCAGATCAATTCCAGTGAGGCCGTTGTCGGTCAAGGCCCTCAACTTTGCGAAGACAGGGGCGAGTGAAACTTCTTCCTCATCAGTCATCTTCTCGGGAAGCTCAAAATCCATGGGTAGACGTTCCTGCCCAAAACCTGGTAGAGGGTTCTCAGAGGCTGGAGCAGTGTCGTGGCAATAAAACCAAGTATTCCCCCAGCCCTTGTGGTGAATAGGTAGAGCAGCAGCCGGGATCCCTTATTCTCGTCATCTCTGAATCTTTACCCCACCAAGTTCTAGGTAGGGGCCGTCGCCGAATTCAGTTTGGCGGTTCAAAAAAGAAGAATTTCCTGAACATCAGGACGGTAGGCTCTATCTGCAAGTAAGCTTCACAGAATAATTGGAATTGACAAAGGTTGGTGATCGATTTTGGGCCTAAGTCCTGGGGATGAAGGTTAAAGAAGTGCAGTTCGTGTCTAAAGAATTTTGAGCCAGGCGGTTTGAAACCACGGTCAATATAATCAGTAAAAACAACCACCTCCCCATCGGCTGGTTGTGGACAGTGTTCTCCTAAGGCGGATCACCAACCGATTGTTCCGTGCGGAGCTAGAGTTCCCACTTTTACAAAATCTTCAAGGACTACGTCGCTGAGCTCTGACGGCAACCAATTACACTTGGAGATGTTACCCATGGCCACAAAGCACAGAGACAAAGATCTGCATAAAGGCGATTGGCGGGTCGTAAGGACCAATAGAAGTAGCAACTCGCCAACAAGTGGTTGGGGAGGCATCTAAACAAAAATTATGACTCTCCGCAGCCTAAGGATGGATTGCTTTTTATGTTTTCCTTAGTAAATTTCCTGGATCTGAGGAAAACACATTTCCCACAAGGTGCGAGATATCATGGATCTATGGGTGCCCTAAAATGGAAAATACTCTGAAAATCCTAAGAACACTAAGGATGCAGGAGCACCGTAGAACCCATGAGAAGATCTTGCGAAGCCATAAAAAAGAACAACAAATTTGCTGCCACTATTAAAAAAATCTACCACATTTTTTTTACTAAACTACGGGATTCAAATGATATCTATGAGGTTAATGGCGTAATCTACAGATGCTTGAAGAACTACAGTACTGCCCTAACAACAAAGATGATTGGTAAACTAGATCTATGAGAAAGAGGAAGTTTACTTAGTGAATGCAGACTTTGGTGGAGGTGGCCCCGCTAAGATCTACACCGAGCACCAAGCCCGAATGATCTGAGGGTAGTATATGCTAAGGGGAAGCTATGTGGTGGTGGAGCATTCGCAACACAAGCTCGAGGAAGAAGATGAAGAGAAGCAACAGTGCACACGAAGGAAACGGCCCCCCTGCAGCTATTTAAAGACCCCAGGTCAGAACTGGAACGGCAGGCGCGGGAATCGAGCGGACACATTAAAAATCAGAAATGATGGCGCTTGGATTTTCGGAGTGACAAGATAAAGTCAAAAAAGATCCTTTGAGATAATGTCACTAAGATCCCTGAAATGATGGGGGAGATGATGTCATTCATGAGTAATCTGGTGGTTTGGGCAAAGCACGAAGATTGACGTATTGAATCTTTTTCAGAAGCCGAGTCAGATGTTCCCTGTGAGTCACCATGATAAAAAAATAAAGACTTATTGGCCTGAACAAATTCAAGTCAATATGGTGCCTAATGTTTGGGATATTACCCATTGTATGACCCGCCATGTTCGGCTGGGTCAGGTTCATGGCGACTTGTCAATCATGATCAAGATGGGCTTGGGCCTAGGACCCAGAAGGGGTGAGATGATCTCCAGTAGAGGGTCGGATGAACCTAAGAGCCTGGACGGCGACTCAAGGCCCCTTTAGAGGAAGACTCGCGAGGTAGTTTCCTTGCATGGAAGACACGGCGGTTTAGAGATATGCAGGTCACGACTTATGATGTGACCCGGACTCCTGTAAACCTAGAGTCCCGACCTGTATATAAAGGCGGGTCTATAGGGTAGAAAGATTAAGTTACAATCCATCGAGAGCTAGGTCAGGCGAGTTACGCACCCTTGTAATCGATTCCACCATCAATATACACAAAGCATGACGTAGGCTTTTACCTCCATCGGAGGGGCCGAACCTGGGTAATCCTGAGTCTCGCTTATGCTCGACCCCATTGAGTCGCCACCAAGGTGGTATGGCTCCATCTCTAAGTCCTTTGACGAGGACAACTGCCGTGACAAAACCACGACAGGCTTTGTGAACGAGGTTTCAACAAGGGTATCGCTTGCGTGTGTATTCCAAAGTCATAATGTGGGCAAAGTAGTGTGTTTGTGCTGATCCTGGGGTTACTTACATTGGTTAGTGACATCTAGATGTCTCGTGTTAGAATCGAAGGTCAAGGTTTTGGTGTAGCTTCCTATCAAGGGAAAATTATTGACATACTTAGAGGAAGTGATCTTCACTCGGACGTGGTCTTCATCCTTGAGAGTGTTGAAGTGTGCCAACATACGTTCATCATCGAGATCTTGTGCTTCAGTAACTTTCCCAGGTATGTTCTTCATTCTTCTTCAGCCCTTTGTCTTTGTTGTTAAGGACGCACGTTTCAGGCGTGTCTTCGGATGCTTGGTCTTCTAGCCTCTTCTTAGCTACTTGTGAAAAAGACTGAGATGAGTTTCATCCCCAAGACTAAGTTTAGAGACTTTTTAATAAAATGGTTCTACCACCTTATCCAGTTTTTGAGGGGTCGTGGATAAGCTGGCTACCCAAAAGTATAGACCAGCCATCCAATCCCCAAGGACCGAGGCTTCGCAAGTGGGGTGAACCACCTTTCAAAGGGGTTTCACGATGATCCAGTCAAGACCTAGGTCCTTCATTGGACCAAAAGGGGCCTCTTTAATTTCTCTTGATGTCTAAAGGATTTAGCGTGCTTGTACCCTGGTGCTTCAGGACATAGTTTAGCAGATGTACCCTGTAGAGGAGTGTTGGTTGAATCTTCTTGCTTATTCTTCACCATCGTGGTTTGCCACCTGTAGTGGTTCTTCATCTTGCTTGGGTAAGATTGTCTTGTGCTGCTTGGTGGGTGCTTCGAGGAGTACACTTCTTCAAGGTAAAACCTTACACTTGGGAAGAATGTCAATTGGTGCTTCTGGGGCTTATCCCAATTGTATTAAGGTGTTCATTACTCTCCACGGATAATTAAGTATGTCATACATGAGGACATGTGATAGGAGCATGCATTTGCTCATGGACGGTCACTTGTCTAGGGGGTTGGTGGTGCAATGTAATCTAGCTCATTGTGTCCATTTTCGTTATGGCCGGGATTAGTGGTGGTCGAGGTGGAGTATTTCCCATAGTCCAGTGACTTAGATCCAAAACCTATGGTCATAATCTAACCATGTTATGGCTCGGTAAAGCTTCAGTGTTCCAAGGATCTTAGGATGTGAGTGAACGTTTATCATCTTATCATTGAGCACGGTCCTGAGATGCCAATTGCCCTACCTATTTCCCTAATCAAAGTCGTCCATTAACATTGAAAGTACGATCCCATATAAGTCAACTCCAACATCACTCATGTTATTCAAATCCAAGGTTTTGAGAGAAGGACTAAACCAAAACATCTTATGTATATTATAGCGAACTCACATGTATCCCTATGTAAAATTCCTTGGGAAAGCATACAAGTTGGTAAGCTTGATTATAACACTACAAATAGAAGTGCTCTACCAACCTATCGAATGTTTAAGGTACTGCACTTCTATGCCAAGGAAACACGTATTATATCAATCCAATATTTTATTTCCTTCTTACGAGTCCAATCCAGTGGTTCATCAACCCCACCAACAATTACACGACCCTTTACTCCTACGAATCCAATATTGATGGGGTTCTACATGGTCTCCTAGAGTTCCTATAATCTACAAACCATTGAAATGGAAATTATCACTCTATATCCACCAATTTTCAATACCATGACCAAGTAAACTCGAAGGTCTAGCTAACATAGATCCTTAAATCAATCCTGACAACTCCAATTTTCCCTATCTTACCATCTACCCGAAACATGGTATCAAGACTAAGATCACCGGACTGAATCCAATTTACTCCAAACCATGTAGACTTACATAAGACCAACACTCCAATAGGATCACCTATTTAAATCCAAATTTCATCTCTAACGAGAATTCCTGCAAGTTACTCTAAGTTATTATCACAACATCATCAATCCACGACCAGTAATTGTCAAAGTCAATTATCATACAACCAAGAATTTCAACTTTTGATCTCAATCGTCCTACTAAATGCAATGTACTCCAGCGAAACTGCGCTATGCTACTCTATCAACTTGATCCACCAAGTTCACCTATCATCATGAAAATCCTGTAATCCACCAAAAAGGGGATTTAGCTATACCCTCAAGGTACCTAATATAGTCACATCAAAACATTGTCTACAAACCAAATATCCTTAGAACGATCCTTTCTATGGCATCAAGGTTCTTGTGCTAGCTTAAGAATGAAAGATGTTTGTTCACTATGATCAACTAGTTCCATAATAAATCCTCTGCTAAGCGGGGGTTATTGGAGCTCAACACATGCTCTCGCAAATCTGCATATTAAACACGTGATTAGAGGTTTGAGATGGGGTATATTGTGAGGTCTCTATCGGTCTAGTGAGGGGTTTCTAATCTTGTGGGAAAAGCATAACTATACGTGGTTGTGTCTGCTTGAATACGTTGTAGTCAATGTTGTTAGTGCTAGTTGTTTGTCAAGGTGGATCCTTAGTGCGTCTTTTCTTGCTGGTCTTCCGTTGACAAGATGGGGGAGAGGGAAAATAGCATAGTGGGGAGTGCCTAAGGGGGTGGTGCAGTGCAAGTGTAATCAAATAAGTGCCAAAAATACCAAACGCAACATTATGATAAGATAGGTGATATAGTCGCGTACTTGTTTCCTAGGGAAAAAGTGCGACCCATATCAAAGTACAAAAAAGCAACACATGGTTCCATTCAAACCATGACACGGACTCGACTTCACATAGTGTATACACGACCTATCCTACCCTAGGGATTCTCGGACTCAGTAGTCATGCTTGCTTAGTTTCTTCGAGACTAGTCCGCTCAGTATTCTAGGTCCTCTACTAGTGGAGCTATGCCTCTTGGTGTTGTTCGTCGAAATGATCCGGGTTGTGCCGGAAAGATCCTTGACAACTTTGCATCTGGTGAGTTGATGACGAAGGTGGTTCCTCATGGCTGTTTTTGACAGGGTCTTTTGTTGTCTTCGTAATTGTGGCAATGCCTTTTTGTCTTCCAAGGCGTCAAGAGTTCCAAGTGGGCAATTCTTTATGCAATGATATCAACAAGGCATGATAGAGTTCCAACCCATCGGTTTTGATGAAAATATCGACACCAAGGGCGCGGGATGAACTGAACTATTTCTCCTGCTCACTATGGTGAGGCGGACCAAATGGCAAGGTTCTCATCCACTGGAGGTTGCTGATACAACAACGGAAAGGACATGGTTGCTCTATTAGCAATGCATATCATTATCTTGCATATTTTATGGCCTCGTCATCGTAGGCGAAGATTGCTACGTTGTGCAGCTGTGTCGAGGGTGTCACCATCTTCTGGGTCTTCATGTCCTCATTCTTAGATAATGTATCTTCTATTGGTATCGTCTTGTGTGGTGTCACCAAGCTTGACTTCAAGAGATGCGGACACGTGTGACAAGGTGGCTTCCTTCGAGGTTACCCACAAGGATTCAAGAGATGCGGGCACGTGTGACAAGGGGGTATAAGGGTGTTATCAACCGTTTCTATGGTTTGAGAATCACATGAGGAGAGCCAACAGAAAAATGTGTTAGTGCTAAGGAAAACCTTCGCTTACTTTGAAATTTTAGGATAGATGAGAAATATATAGGTTTGGTAAGTGGTTTGAAGGTTCTAGAAAAATAGTTTGTCCTAACTAACGTCCATGCTAACTAAGGGCTTCCTATAGTTAGGGTGGCTGTGATACCAGCTCTATTGGGACCCCGACTCATAAGTCGTGATCATCGAATGTACGTGCACGGTGATACGAGAGATCAATGCTCCCTGAAGACAGAAACTGAATAAAAAGAGTCTTACATCCATTGCCTACTGTTTCAGTGGAATATGGCATTTATGGCCAAGTCTTCATATATTTGCACCGGAAATATTCAAGATAGCGTGGATGCATGCCATCTTCCTTAATCGTACGAGCATTTTGAGTAGGAAGCATCCTAGCTCCCACGTACGTCACCGAGGTACTCTACATTATATCTTGTGCTTCCATGTCTGCCTAATAAAATACTCAGTGGCATGACAATGATTACTTTTAATGTACTTGCAATCAAACCATGTGAAAATGTGCTAAGATGTGTATGAGAAACCTGTCCGCACTGCCCTCTTCCAGGGGATTAGCACAAACCTGCTCTTTGAACCAACGCAAGAAAGTGGCGTTGTGCTCTATAGTATCTTTATCATCTGTCTTGCGCATCCCCTCATCACGTTACTTGTTTGCGATGATTTCCTTGTGAAGTATCACATAATCATCTACCACATCTACATGTTGTAGCACTACTAAGTTAGCCCTGTCAAAGTCATCCCATCGATCCGAGTAGTCCACGTGCAATTCCCTCCGGCAATTGTTGTGACCTTCTCCTCCGAGCCTCCCATGGTGCTTGTTGACGGGCAAATCAACAACAGGGTCTTCTTTTCCTATATAATTATCGCAAAAGGAGATGCACTCTTAGGTCAGATACCCATGGCGAAGCTCCCCTCGGGACGGGATATGTTACGAATGAATCCTTTGATGACCCCATTCATCCTCTCGAACGACATCATGTTGTGAAGGAATGTCAGCCCAAGGATGATGATGTCGTCCAGGATGTGGACACACAGATACACCATGATGTCAAAGAACGCGGGCAAGAAGTACATCTCAAGCTCACATAGTATGACAACAATCTCCTCATGTAGCCTTCGCAGCTGCTTCACACTGATGAACATTCGAGAGATAACGTCGAAGAAGTTGCAGAAACCAGTAAGTATCTCATGGACGTGCTTGTCCATTATCCCTCTAATGGAAACCGGGAGTATCTGCGTCATCATCACATGACAGTCATGAGACTTCATCCGTTTAACCTTTTATTCTTGGTGTCTAGAAATTTGCTTATCTTCCCACAGTAACCGGAACTAGCTTTGATTCCCGTAAGGCACTTGATGAATTGATCGATCTCCTTTGGACTTAAGGTGAAGAAAGAAGGGGCAACAATTCTCCTGCTTCTTGTTGACTTTTCTTCCCCTTGGCCCCTCCGCCGTCTCCATCTCCGTCTCCTTCGTCGAATTTTTACGTTGCATGTGGAGATTCCCCCTGATCTCCACATCTTCCAAGTCTTTCCTTGCCTTCGGCCCATCCTTGGTCTTCTTCGGCATGTTCAATAGTGTGCCAAGCAAGCTCTCGAGCACATTCTTCGCGATATGCATTTGATCAAGGCAATGAGGCATGTCATGATTGTCCAATACTCCAAGTCCCAGAAAATAGACCTTGTTTTCCATACCTTTAGTAGCGGGTCCAGCGACTTTTTCATCTTTCCCGGCGCGGGGCACTCTTCCCAGTTATTCAACAACTCATTGATTTTGGCGCCGCTCCTCTTAGGTGGAGGTCCTCGATGCTCAGCCGAACCATTGATTAGATCTCCACATTTTCTTGACGGGTCATCCTTTTCGAGCCATCTACGATGCCACATGTACACGATTTTCCTAGACCCGCCATATTTTGTTGATGTAAGCTACTGAGACGTTGTATCATCCATGCACCTCGTGCACCCGCAGTATTTGGGGCACACCTGGCGTGAGGTGTATCCATAACCAAGATAGTCGTGCACCATCGTCATCAACACATCTCCCATATAGAAATGTTCTCTTGTGCTGGCGTCCCTTGTCTTGACCGTCGACTTCCATAACATGTCTAGCTCCTCTTTCAGAAGCCCCATATATACAGGTTAATATTATTTCCCGGTTGTTTCGGCCCTTGGATTAGCATGCTCAAGTGTATATACTTTGTCTTCATGAACTTCCAAGGGGGGAGGTTGTACATCCATACAAAGACAGGCCATGTGCTATGGTTGGTGCTCTGGTTTCCAAACGGATTCTTGCAATTGGTACACGCACCAAACACGATGATCCTTGCACATTCTCCAAAAAATTAATATTCGGCGTTGAACACTCTCCAGTGGCTAGCATCTTCAAGGTGTCTCATTTTCGGGTCATCTCCATATTCGGCTTCTTCCTCTCGGCGTGCCAGCGCATGAAGTTTGCTTCCTTAGGATCTACGAAATACTGCTGCAGACGGGGAGTGATCGGAAAGTACCATACAACTTTATGAGGAGCTTTCTTTCCTGCCTTGTTGTATCGAGAAGGATTGCACACAGGACACCGGGTTTTTTCGCGTGCTACCCCCGATAAATGATGCAATCGTTGATGCATGCGTGGTATCTAATGTGCGGCAGATGTAGAGGGCAAACGATTTTGCTGGCCTCATCGACCCTAGTAGGACATAGGTTCCCCGCGGGAAGAACTTTATTATGTAGATACTTCAAATGCTCATCGAGGCTTTTGTTTCTCCATTTGTTTTTGGCCTTTGTCTTTAGAAGTTCGAGCGTGAAACTCAAGCGGGTAACCTCGGGATCACAACCATCATATAGTGGAGTCTTTGAGTCTACTTCAAGTTGTGCCAGCTTGGCCTCCTCTCTAGAAGCAACTCTCTCGCTTGTCGTACTCTAGCGAAGGAGGTCTCAAACATGAGGGTCATGCACGACTGAACTTAGTAGCATCAACGTCTGTGGCGTGTGCGTTGCCTCTTCTCTCCCATGTCCGGACTATGCTTCTTTGCCGTGTATACAATCTTCTCTGCTTCCATGTTCGAACTCTTCCTCGCTGCCATGTACGGACTCTTCCCTGCCGCCGTGTTTAAAATCTTCACCGTCGCCGTGTTCGGCGCCATCGTCTTCATGTCGATCGGTCAGATCTTCATCTAATCCCATGTAGTTATACCCTGTCATGTGTACGTCCTCATCATCATGTTTACTTATCCACCAAGTATAGCCATCCATGAAACCATTTGTCAGCAAGTGGGCCTTCAAACTGCCACCATCAAAAGGATCCAAAATTGCTCCTTCTTTGCATTTTGTACACGGACATCTAATCCTAGTCCGTTTATTTGCATACATATCCATCACCGTGGATTGCAAGTATCTCCCACCTTCCTTCCACTCACCTGCACGATATAACAAGCAAAAAGGTTATAAACAAAATGCATGCATGCATCAGTCATATAAAAATTTGGCATGACCTTTCCTAAAAATATGACATATCTAGTTTGCTCAAAATTCGCCGAAACGGAAATAAATCGACATTAAGACAAAATATAAGAAACTCACGGGGCATGTCACTCACACAAATCCCTTCATATCAGAACCACACATATTCCCATTATTGAAAGGCACAATTTTTTACTCATCTATATCCCGAGAGAGATTGTGCACGGCTAAATAAATATCTAGATCTAGTTGTTGTGAGCAGAGATGACTCAAGCTAACTAGTGGAGAGGGAGAGAGATGACCTAGCTATCTAGATTTATATGTATGGAAGGAGCGAGAGCCAAATAAATGTGGAAGGTAGTTAGAAGAGGCCATTTATGGAGGAGAATTATGGTGGAGGGGGCATTAATGGGGAGAGAAGAGTGGTAGAAGGAAGAGAGAAGAAGGGCAACAATGGTGGAGAAGTAACTTAGAGAGAGAAGAGGAGGAAGGAGGGGCGAGGGCAAAGGGGGAGGAAGGGGGCGAGGGGTGTGTGTGTTGGTGAAAGCTGTCCACAGCTACGCGTAGCAGTAGAGCTTTTTCTAAAGCAGCGCTACTGTTAAGTGGGGCCCAATAGCAGTAGCGCTGCTTCCAAACGAGCGCTACTGCTATTAAACTTAGCAGTAGCACTTTTCACATGCGCAAGCTGCTACTATTGCTACCATCGTTGGCCTCGTTGGGCCACGTTTAGTGGTAGCGCTTTTGACATATCAAGCACTACTGCTAAGGCCATTATTAGTAGGGCTTGGTTGAGCCAGTGCTACTGCTAAGTAACAGTAGCGCGTGCTATATTCCAGTGCTACTACTAGGATCCTACCTATTAGGTTTTACCTACTAGTGACTGTTGGGAGAGGACCGTGTCTCCTTATCTCGAGGAGAATACAGTAAGGACTTAGTGTCCTAGGGTTGTGTTTCGTTTGGTTTAAATACCAAGACGCTCCAAATTATACGTACGACTATCACAACAGTTGGAACCGGGCCATAAAACCATTGTCTTCATCGATCACCTCGTTCCAATTCCTTAACCCTTTCATTTCCTCCATTGTATGTTGACGACTTTGATCTTTACTGTTTGAAGAATTTGACTGAAGACTTTCTCAATTTCCTCACCTCAAATTCTTCACTTAAGTTATTCTTCACCTGCATATCCTAATCATGCTACTTGTGCAATGTGAACGTCTCGTTTCACTCTAATGACTATGCTTTCGCTGTTTTGCACACCTGTTTGAGTACTAAGTCCATTGCACACACTTCCTGAGTGAGGACTTTACTCCCAAGGAATTTGCTTAGTGACGAATCCATAAAAATCACCTATTCACCCCCTCTACTCGATATAACGCACTTTCAATTGGTATCAGAGCAAGGTACTCCCTTATTCTAGGTGATTTTGGTTTAACCACCTCAAGTTTTAGTTATATCGACCGCAGGTATGATCAAGGCCACTATGCATTGTCCTACCTTTGAAGGAAAGGACTATCCCTACTGGAAGAACAAGTTGCACATGCACCTTGAAGCAATTGACAATGATCTCTGGTATGTTATGGAAAGAGGTGTTCCCATAGTGTCTCAAACTGTCAATGGTACTAACATGAAGATATTAAAGAAACTCGACTCTAAAGCGAAGAATATAATATGTGGCCATTTGAGCAAATGTCAGTATGGCAGAGTGAGTGATTCAGGATCTGCAAAGCAAATCTAGGAAAGGTTGTTCAAGGTCAATGAAGGAGTTTCCACTCAACATGACTCTCGTGTTGATGTTCTTCGCAACCTCTTCAACTGCTTCAACAGACTTGATAATGAGAGCTGCCAACAAACCTTCAATCGCCTCACTGACATCTCCAATGAACTACTGACTCTTGGAGCCAGATACATCACTGACGATGAAGTTCTGAAGAAACTGCTGAGATCTCTTGATTCTTCATTCGATACACTTGTTCTGATGATTCAAGAACGAAGACACCACAAGGCACAAGATCCTGCTGATATTCTTGAGAGTCTCAATACTTATGAATTCCAACAGGCTGAGAAATGAGACCTTTATGGATCAATCTATGTAAGACCTCATGTGCTGAAGGCAAGGGCTGTTTCCTCATACTAAGAAGAAGACTCTGATTGTAGCCTTGGTGATGCTAAAGAACTTGGTCAGGAACGTTCTATGCTCGTGAGAAAATTCTAGAAGTTCACAAGACGAGGCTAGTTCGTAAAGTCTTCAAGCAGAAATGTGAGGAAATCAGAATCTTCGTATGAGGACTACGAAAAGAGGACCTGCCATAATTGCAAGAAATTTGGTCACTATATCGTTGATTTTCCTTGTTGGGTGAAGGAATCAAAGAAGAAGAAATACAAGGATGACAGTTCTGATGACTCGAAGAAAATAAGAAATCTTCAAAGTCCACATCGTCAAAGTCCTCACCGCATAAGAACAACGGCTTCAGAAAGACTCGGGATCTTATTGGCAAAGAGATGGATTCCGAGGAAGAATCTGAAGTATGTTATGAAGAGGAAGGTTCTGAAGTGGAGTCAGAGTCTGGTGTGGCAAACCTAGCCCTTGCTACCACATTCGTTAGCAAGTCCATATTCGACCTCAAAGAAAATGACAACGTCAACGACACTGATGACTTTGACGATGACTTTGCTCCCACCTATTACTTCATGGCAAAAGGTTCTAAGGTACCCAGTCAAACTTCCTCTTATCACTCTAGTGACTCCGAACCTTATGACTATAAAAACCCCATTTACTACAAGCTTGCTAATATTGCCACTAAGCAACACTTCTATGGAAAGCTTCTAAAACTGCTAGACATAAGTGATGTCCCGTTGAATGAGGAAATCGATCAGACTCAAATCCTGACTAATGATGTCAAAAGTATTCAGTCCAGGTTTGATAGTCTTCAGGATCATCATGTCACCCTATTAGCCGATTATGAGAAGCTTTCTTATGAATTTCTTCAAAGAAAGCAAGATCTTGAGAAGTTAAGGGTGTCTCATGATGATCTTTGAATTAAAAATGCTTCTTTGCTTGCTCAACATATCGCTACCGCTGAGGAAGAATTCATCCTACCATGCTTAAAATGCATTGAACGTGAATCTGCTAATTCTTCACCTGAAACTTCAAATGCTTCTATTGCTACAAATTCTTCAACTGTATCTAAGGTCACAAATTCCTCACTTGAGGAAACCACAAATGTCATTGGCGAAAATGTAGGGTTGAAGGAATTGTATGTGACAGGCACATACAAAATTCTCAAAGGGCATCAAACCCTTTCTCATGTGTTCAAAAAGAAGGTTCTGAACAGAAACTCTAGGAAAGAGGGTATTTCCTTTGAGAGGAAATTGGATGTTAATGGGTCATACTGGAAACCTGAGCAGTATCCTAAAACCTCATGGGTTTCTGCAAAAGAACCTCCTGTTGATCCATCTACTCTATCATGCTTTGCATGTGAAACTTCATATTCCTCTGATGAGTCACTTCACTCAAACTATAAACTATTCAAAAATAAGAATGGTGAGTATTTTCTAGATATGTTGGAACTAACTAGAGGAATGTACCACCCTTGAGGAAAATCTTTGTTCCCAAAAGCAGCCCAGAAAGTCTTGAGGTGAATGTCCTCATGACACCACTAGTGAAGAATAGAACCCATATCAAATTCCTCAAGTGGACCAAAGTCTTCAGAAGGATCAAATTCCTCATATGATCAAAACTATGCTCATACTCACACTATTTCTTCTAATATGCAGGGAAACTACAAGGGACATGAATATGTGCATTATTCCTCAAATCACTATATTCATAAGTCCTCAAAGAATTTGTTTGCCTATTCATTTGAGTACTCTAACCCCCTCTTGTGAAACCAAGTGGATTAGCCTCAATGCCTCAATTCTCTTACGGTGCTCGCAGGATGATGAACTCTTTGCCACCCCTCCAAATATGGGTGGTGATGAAATTGAACTAATCACTTCGGCACGACATGTCTCTAGATGAAAGTCATCATCTGAAGAATTTCTTGGAGACCTGAGGAAATTACTTGAAAGGAGGCAAGCTAATCATCATAAAATGTTTAACAATTCACACGTCCTCATTATGTCTTAAATATACTTTATGTGATGAAGTTCAAGTCTGGTGAATTTGATATCATAGTCTCTGTTGTGAACCATATGAGATGGTAGGCAATATTAATTCTTCTGTAGGATGAGAAACCCAAAACCACAGAGTGAGCTATTGATAGTAGGTGTACAAATCACATGACTAGTGACAAGAGTTTACTAATGGATATCCCACTGACTCCATCACCACTGAAGCATATCACCAACGTATACGAAGGTAAAAGCAATGTATTGGGACTTGGTAAGGTGGCTATTTCTAAGCACCGACATATGGACAAAGCCATGCTTGTCAAATCCCTTGGGTTTAACCTCATGACAGTCTCAATGCTTTGTGATCTTGATATGATTGTCATATTTGTCAAATATCGATATGTAGTCATCATGGAATCTAGCAAATCGAAAGTCTTCGAAGGCTTTAGCAGAGGACACTTGTACATTGTTGATTTCTCCTCAGGTCCTCAGCCAGCCACATATCTACTTGCAAAAGCATCAGAGGGCTGGCTATGGCAACAACGACTTGGTCACGCAGGCATGAGGAATCCGCACACACTGGCAAAGAACAAGCATGTAATTCGCATCGAAAGTTTCAAATTCCTCAAGGACAATCTCTGTGGGGCTTGTGAGTCTCGAACGATGAACATATCCAAACACCCCTGGAAAATAATCATGAGCAACACTCGTCCTTTTGAATTGCTTCACATGGATCTCTTTGGACCTAGTCATTATGCTACTCAAACCAATCTTGCATCTCTATATGGCTTTTTCATCGTTAATGACTACTCTCGTTACACTTGGGTGCATATCAGTCTTTACAAAACTGAAGTGCAGGAAGTCTTCAAACGATTTTCCCCAAGGGACTCAATGAAATTCATTGTAAATATCAAGCACATTAGGAGTGACAATGGGAAAAAATTCAAGAACACTAGTCTTGATGACTATGGGGACCCCGACTTATGAGTCGAGATCGCCAAATGAACGTCCTCAGTGATCCCACAGATCAATTCTTAGCGAACACACAAATGCTGAATATTAAGAGTCTTACATACAAGTACCGAAATATTACAACACATGACTGATAAGGTCAATTTCACAAGGTAGGGACTATAAAGAAAAATCATACTCATACAATTAGTAGCGGAAATCTTAGGGCTAAGCGGGTGCCCATGCGATGAGCCTACACAAATAGGCATTCTGACTGGGAAGCGTCCTAGTTCGTAGGGCCGTCTCCGATGACGTACTCCTCTCCAAACTCCGATCCTTCCATGTCTGGTCAATAATAGAAACAGTGCCAAGCCAATGAGTACTTTGAATGTACTCGCAAACAACCCATGATATGAATAATGCAAGTTGTAGGATAACAAGTAATATGCTATACTGGTGGATAGTAGCTAAATGGTAAATAAACATGATTATGGATGTGCAACATAAGCTAGATGGTATTTAGAAGAACAGGTTGCAGATATCCACAAATCTGTTAAGGGCTGAGCACTCCAGGTTCATCCGATATGCCAAGTCACCAAACTTGGTCATATGCACTCTTTCTCAGATAACATCATTAAACACATACACACTCACACTTGGTTTTTGCGGAAACGACTGGATGTAGTTTAAGGAGCACCGCCCAACTGTCCTTGACCGTGGACATGTCAATTTGAATAGTTTTACACTCTGCAGAGTTTGTATGCAGTACCTGCGAGATCCGGGAAACTTCCGTGTTATCCACGACTCGTGATATATAACATACCCGAGGTAAGTAGCCGATCATTGCCTTTCCCCTGACGATACTAGATAAAGAGGTCCACTCGGTTGTTACCCAGCCATCATGATGTACGTCTTACAAGCACCAAGTCTAGACAGTATCATCCACGCGGGACCAACGGTGTGCTCGGAACACGTAAAAACGGCATAGTCGCCCTACTTGACACGACCCCGTCACGAGAGTGACCACACATCACTCTCGCCACTAGTAACGTGGCTCTTTGCTAGCACCGATCAGAGTAATCAACAAAGCCCGGTCCCATAAAGGGGTAACGTGGTCGCACATGTAAAGTTAGGACGGATGACACATCATAATTCTATTCCCATTTCCAAAACCACTCACACCAAAATACTAGGTGCACACTTCTCCAAATGTGGCCACCTAACTCATCATCACCCTCGGGCATTAGTGGCACCCGACAGGGTTTTCATATACCTTTGATTTATACCATCATCATGCTCATGCTTCTACTATGCTTAGTTCTACTAGTCAACATGATATTAGCGTGACCCTCATAGGGTGTAGGATCATGCTCAAAATGCAAGTGCTCCGGAGGAGCCATCGGTAACATCACTTTAATGATTTACTTATACTTATGATCATATGCAATGTAAATATTTGGTCTACTTAGCATGCAATATAACATATGCTCAAACATGGTCAAAGGGCTGCTTGCCTTGATCAGCTAAGTATCCGGGGTCTTTAAGTCCAACTCCTTCGTCAAAGGTGGTTTCTATCGTCGTATTAAATAAAAAGCAATAAGTAGGTCACTCAAAAACATATCGAAAAGTCACCTTAAAGATGTTGTTTAATTCTGATAAATCCATATTGTCATTTTAAAATATTTGTATCTGGTTTTAGTGAAAGGATTATTTTCAGAAGTATTTTAATAGAAGCAAAACCATTCCAAAATAGCCATTTAATTATTATAAAACAGAAAGGTTGTCTCAAAATTATTAAAAAGACTATGTTAAATACTACTCATTTTCAAAGAATTATGGTGGAAGAATAATAAAAATATATTGGATAATTATTTTTATTAAAATCATTTGAAACCAGAATAAACAAAAAAGAAAAAGGGCTAGGGCCCAGGCATGGCTCGTCCGATGGCGTGGGCCGGCCTAGCTGGCCAGCCAGCCAACCAGCCCAGGCGCGCGCGCAGCCACGTTCAAACCTGACGCGCAGGCCCCTGCGGTCAGCGATAGAGAGGAGACAGAGGGGGAGACAGGAGTCACCGACAGGTGAGCCCCACCCGTCGGGGTCGTCTTGCAACTCGGGGCAGGGAGGACGGGAGGCTCGTCAGCGATGCTGCCGACGGCCTTGAACCCAACCAAGGGCAGGAATGGAACCAACCTACTGTCGCCTACCTGCTGGTGGTCAAGAGGTGGACAGGGAGGCCTTGCTTCACCGGCGACGAGCTGCAACGGCGGAGCAGTTTCTGGAGGTTGATGAACAGGGTGCTACGGGTGTGGATAAGCTCGGGGAGGTGATGGGAAGCTCCCTGAGGTTGCTAGGAACCCGTAGGAGGTGAAAGGAGCACCGCAGGTCGCCCGTAGCTCAAGATCGACGGAGCTCTGAAGTGGCGGGGCCTCGGTCGATCTCAAACACAGGAGCTCATTGTGCTCAAATGGAGAGGCTAGGGGTGGAATTCAGGCTAGGAGCTTTGGGGAAGCCCTCCTTATAGGCTCCCGATGGTGTACCGAGCCGGTGGAGCCGGTGGTTTCACCGCAGCTCACAGGAGGTGCAGTGAGCCTACGGGGTCGAAACCACGATGTGCGGACGTGGCTTACAACCTGTGTGACCCACTGAGAGCGAGAGAGAGCAAGGAGGACCGTGCACGCGTGGCCACGGTCTTGTTGTATCTAGCGCACGTGGGCACGCGTTGCTGTGGTCATCAACTCGAGGGAGAGGAGCCCTAGAGCTACCCTGATGCAGAGAGGTGGTCGGGGAGTAGAAATGGCAACAGGGCGAGGCTTGAACGGCCGGGCTGGCCACCTTGCCTTCGGGTGTTGTCGTCGTTGTTGTTGTTGTTGTTGCTGCCGCTTTTGACGTTGTTTTCGTTGTTATCGTTGTCATTGTTGTTATTGTTGCTGGCGCTCTCTGGGGCTCTTTGGCCTTGTCTGGGTTATCCTGGGGCTTGGTTTGGAGATGCCTAGCCTTTTGGGAGCCAAGGGGCTCACTGTTGCCCATGGGAGGAGACGAAAGAAGAGATGCCAGTGCTAGACCAGAAGTTAGAATGGACACTATCCTTCAGCTTGGATTCAAAGAGGGGACACTATCCTGCAATTGGGGAGTGGTGATGGCTACTTGGTAAAAAGATTTGGAGGGAAGAGCTTAAGTGTGGAGTGGGGTAGGAGATGTTTTTCTATAATCGTAGTAGGTGTTCAACAGGTGTTTGGAGTAGCAACACCTCACTACTGGTGGTAAGAGTTAACAGGATTAGCTTGGGTGCAAAAATAAGATGCTCCACCAAATTTGAGCCTCATTGGATGAGTTTGGCATTGCAAACTAGAAATCACCCCCAAATGGTAGATCTGTTCCTTCCAAAGGGAATGTGGGTAAATCACTTCCTGCAAATCCTGTTTCTAGCAGAGGCTCCACATTTGGGGTGTTTAACATTCCCACAAAGTTCCATTCCATTTGGATAAACTTTGGAATGTATAGATGTTTCAACTTGGTTCTGGACAGAAAGGGTTTTGGAATTATTTAGTGAACCAAACCACCTTGCAATGAGGTGAAACTTGGTGTCGCCACTAAATATAGCTTCGGGGAGGTTGCTGGAATTTTCTAAGATTTTATTGGAAATATTCCAAAACATCAAAACAGATAGAATAGGTTTTCAAGGATTTACTCAAATATTTTGAATATAAATAGGGGTTGAAAATCTTATGTATGGAAAATATATGTCCTCTGAGTATCTCCAAATTTTCTCAGATTTTTCTAAGGCAGAAAAGTATTTTTCCATATAGGAATATCATTTCTGGCCTTAGAAATAGACATGCAAATAAAATAGGAAAATAATTATTTTATGGTTTTGGTAGGCTAAAATAGTTTTAGAACGAAATTATCATCTTTGGGTGAAAGCACTCCCTTGCTGCGAAGGACTTGTAGTGCAACCCAAAGCAGGGTTTTGAAATAATCAGAAATAAGAAAAAGGATTTTGAGAATATTTACGTTATGAAAAATATGGTTTTGATAATACACAATCAAGCATACAAGCATACAATAACAACCATGGCACTCACATGATTGGTTTTTGAAAAGTTTTAATAAACTCAAATTTTTGAACTACAGTAAAAGTGAAATGAAACAGGGTGTGAGAATGACTATCTTCATTAACTTGGTATTACTCATGAATTGTCTTCTCCTCATACTCCTCAACCAAATGGCGTCATGGAGCTCAAGAATAGGACTGTGGTTGAGATGGCAAGGACTATGCTTGAAGAATATCAGACTCCTCGTCGCTTCAGGCCTAATGCAATCAATACTGCCCGCTACATCATCAAAAGGGTATATCTTCACAAATTCCTCAAGAAGACTTCATACGAACTCCTCACTGAAAAGAAACCCAATGTAAGATATTTCAAAGTCTTCGGTGGAAGTTGTTGGACTAGAGATCCTCACCATAGTTCAAAGTTTGCACCGAAAGCACATGAGGGTTTTACGCTTGGTTACGGAAAGGACTCGCACAACTACAATGTCTTCAACAACTACCACAACAAGGTTGTTGAAATTGTAGATTTGCTATTTGATGAAACTAATGGCTCGCAAAGAGGGAATCCGCCTCCTGTTCCAGATAAATTGCCTCCTGAGGAAGCTATCAAGCTCAAGGCTACTGAAGATATCATTCCTACGGAGGAACAGCCTCCTATGGAAGAAGTCGTATCAAACAACAAAGAAATTCACATTGGTGCACCTGAGGAAATTGCTCCAGACCAAACTCCTCAACCTGATCAAAGTCTTCAACCCGCGCATGCGAGGATAAAAAATGAAGTGCAAGTTGACAAAATCCTCGATGATATCAATGCGTGAGGTCCCCTCCCTCGCCCAAAAGCTTCACATTTAAGTAACTTTTGTAGGCATTATTCCTTCGTGTCTATCACAGAACCCTTAAAAGTTGATGAAGCCTTGATGGAACCTGAGTGGATTCAATATATGCAAGAAGAATTTTATCAGTTCAACCATAACAACATGTGGGAACTCGTTAAGTGGCCTGATCCTTGCAAGCACAATATCATCGCACTATTGGAAACAGATAATTTGCCATGTGCCTAGTCTTTGCCGTCAGCTGGCTGATGGCAAAGGGCATCTTTGTCGTCAGCTGACAAAGAACAGACGACAAAGTAATGGTTCTTGGCAAATAGTATCTTTGCCAACAACCATTACTTGGCCATCAGCCAGCAGACGGCAGAGAAGGTGCAGACAGATGACAAAGGCTTGGCTGTTGGCAAAGAACCTATTTGCCATCAGCCACACCTTTGCCGTTTGCCAGCGGATAGCAAATAAGGTGGAGGCAGACGACAAAGGGGACGACCGGCGCCAACCCTAACGGTCAGAACCAAAACCACCCACCCCGCCCCCACCCACCCCTTTATCGTCTGCCGCCACACCTTTGTCGTCCGCGTGCAGGCGGCATAAGGGACGGGCCCCAAAACGTTAAGCTGTCTCCCACTCTCTCTCCCACCTGCCTCACCCCCACGCCAGACCCCCCCCCTTGCCGCCGCAACCTAACGGCCGAATCTCTCCTCCGCCACCGCGCACCCCCTCCTCCCCGCGACCCCCTCTCCTCCACCACCGCCGCGACCCCCTCCTCCAGCACCACGCTGCCCCTCCTCCACCACCATGCCGCCCCTCCCCGCACACCCCACCATCCTCCTCTACACCCTTCATCGGCGGCCCTGCCCCTCCTCCACTACCGTCGTGACTCCCTCCTCCACCACAGCACCGCCCCTCCCCGCGCACCCCCTCCTCCTGTACGCCTTGCGTCATCCCCCACCCCCCCGTAGCCAGCGCCATGCCCCCGCTCGATGCCCCTATCGGCGCCCTGCCCCCACACCTGCCGCAGCCAGCGCCCTGCCTCTGCCCGACGCCCCTACCGGCCCCAACGACACACCGGCCAGTCCCCCACCGCGCCGACAACCACTGCCCCTGCAGGTGAGTTTTTTTTCTTCATTTTTTGCTTTATTTCCTTTTCAACAGTCTATTTTATATGATACTAGAGGATTAGGAGAGAGATGGCTTGAGAAGGGGGTTTGCGGTAGCGACATGGTTTTGTCCCATGGCCAGCAGTGGAGCGGTTGGGAGGACATGGAGAGAGTATTGTTGCTTTTGCTGTTGTTCGTGAAGAAGACGGGTGATGGGAATGTTTGTAGGGAAAGAACAGACACTATAATGGGAGGGGAAGAAAGCGCTCGATACAATTTTATCCTATTGGGAAGGGTCGTGTCGCATGCACACGAGATGTGGCAAGGTAGAAAATGCACAATAAAATCACACGTAGGCAGAAGAACAATGGGCCTGTAAACGGTGAACCAATCACATCTAGTTATGAAAGCGTCAATGAACCATAATAAAATCCATAGACATGTCTCATAGAGGGAAGATTCACGGCAAAACACTTTGAACACACGGGATCGATGATAGCTTGGCCAGCTCAATTTTTTTATTTATGATTATAAATGCATGCAGTATTAGTTTTACTTAATCCCAATTATTTTATATTTATGAGAAGGGGGAAATAGATTTATTTTTGTGCATTGCTAACTACTTAAAAACACGTGTTTAATTAGTGAAGCCTAAAAATATTCAAAAATAAGAAAGTGGGTGTGAGGCAAAGGTTAGAAGAGAAAGGAATAATTGATAAAGATTTATTCAAAGTCGCGGCCGTGTGAATAAAATGTGTTGTTCTAACATAAATCACGCCCGACCCCCGACTCCCGACCCCCGACGCAACTGACCCCCAACCCCCGACACCCGACGCCCGACGCCACTGACCCTTGGCCCTGACGCCACTGACCCTCGACCCCAACCCCGACCCCCGACGCCACTGACCCTCGACACCCGACCCCCGACGCCACTGAACCCCAACCCCGACCCCCGACATATCTTTGGCCTTTCGTAAATTATGAGTTAGGTCACATATTTCATGATTATGTTAATTTAAAAAAATATATTTGTGTTGATCGGGTGAATTTCAATGTGAAGTTGTTCAACGACCTCCATGTGCGTTGGAAGAGCTCCGCCCCTGCATTTGTTGGTGAGCACAAATGACTTCTCCTCCAACCCCCTTAATTTTCTCTGTTCCAGTCTTCGTGCCGATGAAACTTGATAGCTATAGGTTTCTTCAATCATGAGTATGCGTGACCAGTATGTGTCTCCTGTTCAAAAGGGCGACATCTATAAATATGCATGTCTTTGCATTTTTATAACCGCCATCCTTTTGAATTGTCCAACGTTATCCATGGATAGCCCGAGTATGTGTAGATTGGGTTCATTTTCCCGTATGTTGTGCTCCGGATCCGATGCGAAATTTCGTCAGTGCCTCCCTGTTGTTCTCCGGGTACACATGCTCTCTGCTTATTGCCGAGACGTCTATCAGGAGAACAGCGTGGAGGTGTTGCCGAAATTCTGTGATGAATCTAGAGCAGAGCATGGGAAAAGGAACCCAATCTACACATACTCGGGTGGGATTAGGTCCTATCTTTACCTATTAGCGTGTAGGTTGCCTGGACGTAATAAAACTAACAAATTTGACTAGCGGATGAATATAGATGATGAATTATATATTTATTTCTTCTGTGCCCATAGGTACCTAGGCAAGATGAGTGATCGTGCTTGGATGTACAGTGGTCACCCTAGTCAAAAAGACATGACCCATGAATGGTTAACAAAAACCAGGGGGTTTGTGAGAGCCGCATTTGCAAATAGCCAGCAAGAAACATGGTGCCCCTGTCCCAACCGCGACAACTGGAAAAAGCAGAAAGAGTTTGAAATGGGTAAACACCAGCAGAAGTGGGGTTTTACGCCTAATTATACGGTGTGGACTTTTCATGGTGAGTCTGACAAACGTGCCAGAGCTGAGGGATTATGAAATATATTCTTCGATGTCTAGCTCACACACAAACTCTTGGATTATGGTACCCCAAGGGATCAAATCTTCACCTCTTTGGATATTTTGACTCTAACTATGCTGGTGATCATGTGGATCGAAAGTTAACATCACACAACATCCATTTCCTCGGACGATCCTTAGTTTATTGGTCCTCAAAGAAGCAGAATTGCGTGTCACTTTCCACTTCTGAAGCTGAGTACATTGCTGCTGGTTCGTGTTGTCCTCAACTACTGTGGATGAAGCAAACCCACAAGGACTATGACATCAACTTGAAGAATGAGCCACTCTACTACGACAATGATAGTGCAATCAAGATTGCATACTACCCAGTACAATAATCAAAGACCAAGCACATCCAGATTCATCATGATTTTCTTCGTGATCATGTACTCAAGGGCAACATCATCATCGACCACGTGAATACTGAACAACAGCTATGGGATATCTTCACTAAGCCCTTGGATGAGAAGAGATTTTGCAAGTTGCAGTGTGAGCTAACTATCTTAAAATCTTAGAATGTTCTGTGAAAAAACACACATCCTAACATTCATGCAAAAATTTATGACTTAGATGTCCAACACACGAAGTAACGTTTTTCTTCAATCAATGAAGAATAACACTCTATGTGTGAAGAAATTAATGAGGAGTTTGATTCTCAGGACCCTATGACAATTGTACGCGGTGCGTGAAATCATCATGCTTATACGGTGGGTCACGCCACGAACCCAATTTGAAATTATTCAAGTTAGAATTCTTAAAAGTTGAGATTTTTGCAAAAAATTTAAATCTTCAAGGTCTTTCAATTTTCAAATTCCTCCAATTTGCAAATTCCTTAAAAATTTCAAATTCTTCAAACTTTTTTAAAATGTGCTATTCGTTGACTATATACTTATTTTTTAGCTTTCAAGTCTTCAACAACATTCACTTATAGCTAAATCTTCATGCTATGTTTTTCTTCTAAGTGAATGTGATCGCACCCAATTCCCCCTCTATGGTAAGCTCAACCCAGTCTATTGTCAAATTGTTCATATGCGTTCTGTTTGAAACTGCTTCAATGTTTTGACTGAATCCTTGTTAGTTGAAGAATTTGCTAACAAAGTCCCGAAAATTTATTTCAAATTTTTTCCAGTCGTTACCGCTCAAACAACACCCACTACTCACGATCGGATCAGCACGATATGCACGATCTCCACTAACACCACCGCTTAATACGCATGTGCCACCTGTCGAGGGGAGAGGAATGGTCATGGGCAATCTGGTCCGAAAATTTCGGGACAGGCCGTTTTCACCTAGGCTACAAATACCCCACTCTCACCCCCTCGGTCACTACTTCCTCTCGTTTCCATTTCTGACCGGTCAAGCCAGATCTAGCGCCGTTGCTGGAAATTATATCGGCAGGTGAGGAAATGCTTCACTTCCTCAACCTCGTCGTCATCGTTCTCACATCGGCCGCGGATCTTCTTCCTCCGTCGCCGCCGTAGCTGTCTTCAGTCGCCGAGATAGGGTGCTGAAGGCATGAACCAACAAGATTCTCTTTTCACTATGTACAATTTCTCATGTTCATCGTGTTCTTCATCCAGGGTAATGAAAATCTATTTCTACCCCTCTATATCTTGATGTTTCCATAAAATCATCAAAAAGTGTTATTCCTAAGAAAATTCATCGGTTGAACACTTCCATGTGTAAGAACACTTGATAAATTTCCCTAAGTCACTCAATTCCTCAAGAGATTCCTCAGTTGTGTGAATTTTTGGGTCTGCACAACTCTCGAACCCAACCAAGGACCTTTAGCAAAATTCCTCAAAAACAGTATTGGTCAATTTCCTCAACTTGAGTCATTGTTGAAAACCTTCTGAGAATGCATATGACCTCTTCAAATTCATCGCACCTATAGTTTGTTCATAGGTACAAAATGTCTGCTCACGAATCTCTAGGTTCTCATCAACTTAACTCATTTGCAGCATTTCCTAAAGAAAATTTGCATACCTCATTAGAGACCTCAATGGTTCATATTCCTCAAGTGAAGAAAGTGGAGATGAGAAGAAATAGAAGGGTGGAAAGAAGACTGATACCGACACTGCTTTTTGATTCATGATGACATCTATGATGAATATTGCACCCTTGATGAAGCAGTTTATGGAAAAGAGACAAAAGAGAAGCGCGAAACACGCTTGTAAAAATTGAGAGGAGATGGGCCCAAGAATGGAGGGAGTACGGGTATGTGACTCCCAAATACATAAAGAAATTCTCGCTGAAACCTCCATGCAAAAGGCCTCCTCCGGGCACTCAAGAGGTAGCTGATCCGACGATTCTTGCAACCATTCATGACTATATTCAACAATAAGCCAAGAAGCAGGACAAACTGTAGAAAGTTGCACACTTGGCCGTGAAGAGATTCAATGAAGAATCTGCTGCTGCAGCTACTGTTGCCTCCTCATCTACTGTTGAGGCTTCTGGTACTGAAACTGCTCCAAAGCGAACTATTCTAAAGAAGTCTTATATAAAACCAAAGTAATCACCAGCAAAAACCTCACAACAAATTCCTTAGTCCGCTCGTAAGGTGGTAGTGAAGTCCTCAACTTCTGCCACACAATCTTCACCGCCACTGAAGCTGACGACCAATCAGAATCCTTTAGGGACTTCAATTCCCTCAGGGCCATCTTCTTCAGGCTTTTCGCATACTTCTTCAAGTGTCAATATAAAGAAGAAAATGACCATGGGCGAGGAAGAAGGCCGAGTCCTAGGAAAGTCATCAATGTTCCTTCTATAGAAGAAGAAGATGAAGCTGATGATGAAGTACTTGCAGAAATCATCAGAAACAAGCAAGAAAGAGTGGCACAGGCCAAAGGCACCCACATTCCCCTCATGATGGATGCAAAGCTGATACTAGACTTCATAGATATCTAGTATGACAATCCCCAAACATCGATTAACTAATTGAAGCTACCACCTGGACCAAGTCACATGTTGATAGCCTTCCACAATGAGGAAAAATGGAAGGTATAGAAGGCCAAGCAAGCCAAAGTAGCCCAGACTCAAAAAGAGAGTTTTCTTAAGAAACACCATTCTGACTATGTCCCCTGATCATCTACTCACTGCTCAAACTGAGATCAAGCAGCTCAGTGAAGAATACAATTTCTTTCATGAGGAATGGAAGGGCGGAAAAGTTAGATTCATCAATGTTGCAAACAAAGACATCATAGACCAAAACGAGCAGGTGATACGTCTCCAACGTATCTATAATTTTTGATGGTTTCATGATATTATCTTGTCAGACTTTGGATGTTTTGCATGCCTTTTATATATTTTTTGGGACTAGATTATTAACTCAGTGCCAAGTGCTAGTTCCTGTTTTTGCCATGTCTTTGACCCCTTTCAGAGGAGATTTTGAAACAGAGTCCAAACGGAATAAAATCCCCGAAAATAATTTTTCCGTCACGGAAGAAGATCAGGAGACGTGAGAGCCAAGGCAGGGGGCGCTAGGGGTCCCACAAGCCCTCACCTCACGGCCAGGGGGGGAGGCCGCGGCCCACAGGCTTGTGAGCCCCCTGAACACCTTCTGCCCTAGGGGTTGCGCCTATATATTCCCTACAAATCCCAGAAAAATCAGCAGATCATCGAAAGTACTTTTCCGCTGCAGCAAGCTTCTGTCTCTCCAAGATCCCATCTGGGGCACGTTCTGGTGCCCTGTCGAAGGGGGGATTCATACACAGAAGGCTTTTTCATCAACACCATGACCTCTCCGATCATGCGTGAGTAGTTCACCATAGACCTATGGGTCCATAGCTAGTAACTAGATAGCTTCTTCTCTCTCTTGGATCTTCAATAAAAAGTTCTCCATGATCTTCATGGAGATATATCCGATGTAATCTTCTTTTGCGGTGTGTTTGTTGAGATCCGATGAATTGTGGATTTATGATCAAATTATCTATGAATCTTATTTGAGTTTCTTCTAATCTCTCTTATGCATGATTTCATATCCTTGTAATTCTCTTCGAGTTGTGGGTTTTGTTTGGCCAACTAGATCTATGATTCTTGCAACGGGAGAAGTGCTTGGTTTTGGGTTCATACCGTGCGGTGACCTAACCCAGTGTCAGAAGGGGTAGTGAGGCATGCATCGTGTCTTTGCCATCAAGGGTAAAACAATGGGGTTTTCATCATTGGTTTGAGATTATCCCTCTACATCATCTCATCTTGCTTAAGGCGTTAATCTGTTCGTGCATGCGGGATAGCGGTCAATGTATGGAGTAATAGTAGTAGATGCAGAAAGTATCGGTCTACTTGTCTCGGACGTGATGCCTATATGTATGAACATTGCCTTAGATATCGTCATGACTTTGCGCGGTTCTATCAATTGCTCGACAGTAATTTGTTCACCCACCGTGATATTTTCTATTTTGAGAGAAGCCTCTAGTGAACACTATGGCCCCGGGGTCTACTGCACACCATATTTTCAGCCTTACACTTTTTACTTCGTTGGACTTTCCGCCTTCAGATGTCACTTTGCAAACAATCTTGAAGGGATTAACAACCCCTTTGAAGTATTGGGTGCAAGCTTGTTTGTGTTTGCGCAGGTACACTGGACATGACGAGACCCTGCTTCTGGATCGATACCTTGATTCTCAAACTGAGGGAAATACGTACTGCTCCTGTGCTACGTCACCCTTTCCTCTTCAAGGGAAAAACCAACGCAAGCCTAGTCTCCGTCAACGTGTCAATTTCTGGCGCTGTTGTCTGTTGGCGTAGTAGAAAAATTTCTGGCACCGTTGCCGGGGAGGAAGATCATGTCAAGAACTCATCCAAGTAGGTGTCGCGAACTCATCTCTTGCATTTACTTTGTTTGCCAGTTGCCTCTCGTTTTCCTCTCCCCCACTTCACAATTTGCCTTTTTCGTTTGCCTTCTCGTTCGCCCTTTTCTCTCGCTTACTTTCTGTTCGTCTGTGTGGGATAGTCTATCCTAATGGCTAGATCCACCACTTCGAACGAAACTCCCGAGAGCGAAGTCCTCAATTTCAAACGAATTGAGGAAGAAAACTTAAAGGACGCTTGGTATAGGATTTGCAATGCTCATAGTAGATCCACTGATAAGCAATCCACTACCGTCCTGCTTCGCAGTTTTTATGTGGGTGTTTCTCCTTGGAATAGGTACATTCTTGACACCATCGTAGGTGGAAATTCCTTGGGTAGCCATACCATTGATTCTTATGGAGCTGTGATAAATTTGGTAGCCTCACCCCCACTCATGGTTAATGGAACTACCTTAACTCTGGAACATGTGATGCGTAGGCTGGACCCATTGAAAATAAAGTTGCTACGATAGAACTCATTGAGAATTTGGATAAAAAGATCCACAATCAAATCACTCAGTTCGGATCCAAGGTGGGAATGGTTTTGAAAAATCTGAAGGAGAAGGAACCCATAGTTAACGAAAAACTAGGTCATTATTCCGCTAGGATTGGCAAACTAGAGGATGTGATAACCAACTTGGGTTCCGCTTTTGCCATTGTGCAAAACACTCCAAACTTTGCCCACAATAAAGTCACCAAATTTGTTCTTGTTCCCAAAAATAGTGGTGAATCATCTAGCAAGAAAGATGAAAACCTTCAAATAATCAGTGATCACGCCACTTATGGTTTGAGCACTAAAGACGACGATACGTGATTCTTTCGCTTTTATGCCTAGCTAGGGGCGTTAAACAATAGCGATTGTTGGGAGGCAATCCAATGCATTTATCTTTTTTATTTTTGTTTTTTTGCGTCCACACCATTTTCTGTTGTGATTCTGTTTTTTGTGTTTCTTTTTGTGTTTGAGCCAAGCAAAACCTTTATGACTAGTCTTGGTAATGGTTGTTTGATCCTACTGAAAAAAGACAGAAACTTTTCGCTCATGAGATGATTTTTCATTTTTATTCAGAAAGATCTTTTTAGTTGATTCTTTTTGTTTCTAGATGATATGCTTTTTCCTAGGCCGTAGTAATTTTTCAGATTTTTTGAGGTACCATAAGCATACGAAGTATACGGATTGCTACAGACTGGTCTGTTTTTGACAGATTCTGTTTTTCTTGAGTTTGTTGCTTGTTTTGATAAAACTATGGTTAGTATCGGGGGGTACTAGCCATGGAAAAGTGAGAATACAGTAGCCCAACATCAATATAGATAGCATTCAAGTTTTCTACAGTACCAAAAGAAGTGGTAGTTTGTTTTCTTGTGCTAATGTTATCACGAGTTTCTATTTAAGTTTTGTGTTGTGAAGTTTTCAAGTTTTGGGTGATGTTCTCATGGACAAAGAGATAAGGTGTGGAAAGAACTCAAGCTTGGGGATGCCCAAGGCATCCCAATCCAAATTCAAGGACACCAAAAAGCCTAAGCTTGGGGATGCCCCGGGAAGGCATCCCCTCTTTCGTCTTCAATCCATCGGTAACATAACTTGGAGCTATATTTTAATTCACCACATGATATGTCTTTTTCTTTGAGAGTCTTGTATCTTAGGAGTCTTTTCTTTTTGTTGTGTCACAATCATCCTCGCTGCACACCTTTTTTAGAGAGAGAGACATGCACTCATCGTGATTTTGCTATAATGCTCATAGTGCTTCTAGTGCTTCACTTATATGTTTTGAGCTAGATACTTTTGCTCTGTGTGCTTCACTTATATATTTTAGAGCACGGCGGTGTGTGATTTGGGAGTTGGCTTATGCTACGAAAGTAGTCCCAAATGTGGTACCCAAAGAGGATGCAAAAATCTCCATCTTCACGTGCATTGAGTAGAAAGAGAAGTTTGGTTCGTCTCAATTAGTTTTGAGACGTGGATTTGGTAATATTAAGAGCTATGTTAGTAGGGTGTTGTGAATCTAGAAATACTTGTGTTGAAGTTAGTGATTCCCGTAGCATGCACGCATGGTGAACCGCTATGTTAGGAAGTCGGAGCATAATTGATCTATTGATTGTCATCCTTTGTGTTGAGGTCGGGATCGCGCGATGGTTAGCACCTACCAACCCTTCCCCTAGGAGTATGCGTTTAGCACTTTGTTTCGATTACTAATAAAAACTTCCGTGACAAGTATGTTAGTTCTTCATGACTAATGTGAGTCCATGGTATAGATGCACTTTCACCTTCCACCATTGCTAGCCTCACTAGTGCCGCGGAATTCTCGCCGGTGCACAAACCCTCCATATGCCTTCCTCGAAACAGCCACCATACCTACCTACTATGGCATTTTCATAGCCATTTTCGAGATATATTTCCATGCAACTCCCTCCGTTCCGTGTCATGACTTGTGCCGTCACTATCATATTGCCATTGCATGATCGTAAGATAGCTAGCGAGATGTTCCAACGTCATACGCCATGCTAGATCGTTGCACATCCCGGTACACTGTCGGAGGCATTTCCTATAGAGTCATCATCATTTTGAGCTGTGAGTAAATAAAAGTGTGATGATCATCATTATTAGAGCATTGTCCAATGTGAGAATTAAAAAAAAGAGCCCAAAGAGCCCAAAAATAAAAAAAAGAGAAAAAAGTGGCCTAAGAGCCAATTGAAAAAAAGAGAGAAAAAAGAGAGAAGGGACAATGCTACTATCTTTTTCCACACTTGTGCTCCATAATAGCACCATGTTCTTCATGATTGAGAGCTTCTTGCTTTGTCGCTACCATATGCTAGTGGGAATCTTCATTATATAACTTGGCTTGTATATTCCAATGATGGGCTTCCTCAAAATTTCCCTAGGTCTTCATGACCAAGCAAGTTGGATGCACACCCACTAGTTCTCCTTTTCAGCTTTCACATACTTATAGCTCTAGTGCATCTCTTGTATGACAATCCCTACTCATTCACATTGATATATATTAATGGGCATCTCCATAGCCTTTTGATACACCGAGTCAATGTGACCATCTCCTCCTTTTTGTCTCACAACCACCAGTGCACTCTATTCCACTTATAGTGCTATATCCATGGCTCACGCTCATGTATTGCGTCATAGTTATAAAAAGTTTGAGAAAGTACGAGTGCGAAAACAATTACCTTGCCAATACCGGGGTTGTGCATGATTTATATTAGTTGTGTAAGTATGATGGAGCATAGCCAGACTATATGATTTTGAAGGGATAACTTTCTTTGGCCTTGTTATTTTGAAAGTTCATGATTACTTTGCTAGTTTGCTTGAAGTATTGTTGTTTTCATGTCAATAGAAAACTATTGTTTTGAATCTTACGGATCTGAACATTCATGTCACGTGAAAGAAGTTGCAAAGGACAACTATGCTAGGTAGCATTCCACATCAAAAATTCATTCTTTATCACTTCCCTACTCGAGGATGAGCAGGAGTTAAGCTTGGGGATGCTTGATACGTCTCCAACGTATCTATAATTTTTCATGGTTTCATGCTATTATCTTGTCAGACTTTGGATATTTTGCATGCCTTATATATATATATTTTTTTGGACTAACTTATTAACTCAGTGCCAAGTGCCAGTTCCTATTTTTTCCATGTTTTTGACCCCTTTCAGAGGAGATTTTGAAACGGAGTCCAAACGGAATAAAATCCCCGAAAAGAATTTTTCCGTAACGGAAGAAGATCAAGAGACATGAGAGCCAAGGCAGGGGGACCCAGGGGCCCCACAAGCCCTCACCCCGCGGCCAGAGGGGGAGGCCGTGGCCCACAGGCTTGTGGGGCCCCTGGACGCCCTCTGCCCTAGGGGTTGCGCCTATATATTCTGTAAAAATCCCAAAAAAATCAGGAGAACATCGAAAGTATTTTTCCGCCGCCGCAAGCTTCTGTCTCCACAAGATCCCATCTGGGGCACGTTCTGGTGCCCTGCCGGAGGGGGATTCGGACACGGAGGGCTTCTTCATCAAAACCATGACCTCTCCGATGATGCGTGAGTAGTTCACCATAGACCAATGGGTCCATAGCTAGTAACTAGATGGCTTCTTCTCTCTCTTGGATCTTCAATACAAAGTTCTCCATGATCTTCATGGAGATCTATCCGATGTAATCTTCTTTTGCGGTGTGTTTGTCGAGATCCGATGAATTGTGGATTTATGATCAGATTATCTATGAATCTTATTTGAGTTTCTTTCGATCTCTCTTATGCATGATTTCATGTCCTTGTAATTCTCTTTGAGTTGTGGGTTTTGTTTGGCCAACTAGATCTATGATTCTTGCAATGGGAGAAGGTCTTGGTTTTGGGTTCATACTGTGCGGTGACCTCACCCAGTGACAGAAGGGGTAGCGACCCACGCATCATGTTATTGCCATCAAGGGTAAAAAGATGTGGTTTTCATCATTGGTTTGAGATTATCCCTCTACATCATATCATCTTGCTTAAGGCGTTACTCTGTTCGTCATGAACTCAATACACTAGATGCATGCTGGATAGCGGTCAATGTGTGGAGTAATAGTAGTAGATGCAGAAAGTATTGGTCTACTTGTCTCGGACGTGATGCCTTTATGTATGATCATTGCCTTAGATATCGTCATGACTTTGCGCGGTTCTATCAATTGCTCGACAGTAATTTGTTCACCCACCGTGATATTTGCTATTTCGAGAACACTATCTAGTGAACACTTTGTCCCCCGGGTCTACTCCATGCCATATTTTCAGCCTTACACTTTTTACTTCGTTGCACTTTCTGCCTTCAGATCTCACTTTGCAAACAATCTTGAAGGGATTAACAACCCCTTTGAAGCGTTGGGTGCAAGCTTGTTTGTGTTTGCGCAGGTACTCTGGACTTGAGGAGACCCTCCTTCTGGATCGATACCTTGGTTCTCAAACTGAGGGAAATACTAACTGCTCCTGTGCTGCAGCACCCTTTCCTCTTCAAGGGAAAAACCAACGCAAGCCCAGTCCACGTCAACGTGTCAATTTTTGGCGCTGTTGTCTGTTGTCGTAGCACTGCAGCCAAAATGCAACCTCTGACTCCTCAAGCTAACTACATAGTTGGGTTGTGTGACAACTGCGATGATGAAGTTCCTCCCACAGAAGAACCTGCTATGGCAGCATAAGAAATGGTTGCGCCTCAAGACCCTGTTACTGCCAAGACGACTGCATTTGCCATTCTTAAGAAAATGCTCCTACTCCAAAATATCCACATGTGAAGAAAGTGAAGCTTCCTTCTGCATCAGAAGTGAAGAAAACAAAGGCTGCCGAAAAGGAAGCAGCAAAGAAGAGAAAGTCCTCAAAGAGCTTAGAGTCCTCAGCAGAAAAACGCTCGAGGACTTTGACAAATTCCTCAATTGCTCCAATTGACGCCACGCCTATGAAAACAACACCCTCCTATGTGATTGTGCCATTTGGTTTTGAGCACATCATCCAGGAAGGGAATGAAGAAATGGAAGGCACTCGCTTGTTGCTTCCACACATAGGTTGATGAAGAAATAGAAGTTGATCCAAATCCTTCAATTCCCCAATCCTCATCCCCTCGGCAATAGCAGTACACAAATGTGGGAGATGAAGAAAAATATGAACATGTGAACATTGGCAGCACAACACCTATGATCAATGACGACTATTGGGAAGAGGTTCTTCCCAACTCTCCATTGACCACTCCAATTCGTCAAGTTACTCAGTCCCTGCAACCAGTGTCTAAAGAAAAGAGCACTTCGATCAAGTCCATCCCGGAGACTGAAGAAACTGCAAAATCAAACAACTACTTAGGAAACTACTATACCTAAAATTGATGAATCTATGCAACATATTCATCAAACTGAGAAGAGTGCCCGTGAAGAACATGTTCCTCAGGGTGAAGACATTGCATGTGAACCTCATGTTGATAATCCTCAGATGGCAGTAGTGAGTGCACTAAAGACTGGGGTCTTTTGTGCCCCAGACTTGTGCACGGGCGCCAGCAACACCCTTGGCGGCAACGCCCGAAGAAGGATGACAGGAAAGATAATCCATGCTCACCAAGGCCACGCACCTCCAAGGGTGTGAAGAACACGGACAAACTACAAGGCCCCGGCAAGCCCTCCTTGCCGAGAAGACTTCTAAGACCCCGGCAAGATCTCCTTGCCGGGAAGGCAGGTTAGGCCACCGGCAAGGACACCAGGCCATCAAGCCCCCTTCCCCCACCAGGTGTCCCTTCCGCCATAGTGCTACCGACTTCCACCGCTCCATCGCATGCCTCCTACATCAGCTCAACGCCCAGTTGTGAAAATACCTAGATACGTGTCGATACCACCATGTTGGGGGTCAAGGGGGCCTGACAAGGCTTTTAATGCCTTTGACACTGCGGTTGATAGATAGCGGTGAACCCTATTCACTATGCGTCTCGTGAACCTACTACAGAGCACTGTTGGTGACCCCTTTGCCTATAAAGAAGGCCCAGAGCTCAGTTCTAGGGGTTGGACCTTTTCGGGTTTTAGACTCTTTGATCACTAGTCGAAAGGCAATCACTATAGCAAGTAATCCTGAAGTGAGCACCCAATACAACAAGCAAAGCAGGAGTAGGGTTTTACACGCGAAGCGGCCCGAACCTGGGTAAAACCTTGTCGGTGCTGATCGCTGGCTCTGCTGTTAGCGCCACCTCTCTCCACGCCGAACGATCAAGGGATCCCTGGAGGTTCCCAGGTGTGCCATCTTCCCGATATCTTTTGGTGCTCCAGGTAGGGGGCTGAGAGTTTTTCGCGAATCCGAGCAAGCCGAGCACCACATCTTTGGAAGTTAAGCGCACCGCTATGGTGGTTGCTCCACTTGTGGTGGTTGCTCCACTCTGCTATGGCTTCTTGGCTCCTGCGCGGCCGCACTGTGGTGCAAGCGCAGACCGATGAGGCGAAGACCCCAAGGATGATGCACCGCTCCAGGACAGTACGTTGTTGTTGACTGCGTGCCTGGGAGCTTCGGCGAGACGTTCGACGCATACTCCGGCGGACGCACCTCTGCGGGGTGTTACATAGCCGTCAACAATGCGCCAACAGGTCCCGAAGCCCCAGCAAACACTCTAGCAAAAAAGTCTTCCCCCTGGAATTGTCGCGTCGCCACCAAGGATGTGCTCGGGGTCTCCGCTAGCACGGCCTCGCAAAAGAGAAAAATTAGTTACATCCCGGCAAACCCCTTTCCTACGCGATAGTCAAAGACTATCAGCAAGAACCTTGTTGGTGGGGAGGTTGCCGGGAGGGTGTGACATCCGGCTTACCAGGGATCTGAGGCCCCGACAAAAGATTTAGACGTCGCGCGAAGGAGTGCCGCGGCACGATAGATAAGTGACAAAAACTCTAGATAAAATTTTCGAGTAGATAGGTAGTTTCCTTTCTAGAGATCCCAATCTCTGTTTGAGAAACCTGTGCGCAGAAGGAACCTTGCTAGGATCAGTGCATCTTGGTCCTATGTCGGTGCACTAAAGACTGGGGTCCCTAGTTCCCCAGACTTGTGCACGGGCGCGAAGAGCCCCTGTCGGCAGGGCATGGCAGGACCAAGTCGAGATGCCACCCCCAAGATTATCAAGGCCCCGACAAGCCCGCCTTGCCGGGAAGATGACCAATGCCGCACCCATTTGGTGGGCCTGATGAACTCGCCAAGCACAAGGTCTCGGCAAGCTCCCTTGCCGGGATGACGACAGAAGCCCCTGTCAAGCTTCCTTGTCGGGACAAGGACTCAAGGCCCCGGCAAGCTCCTTGCCGGGATGATGGGCCTGGCCACATGAGGGCGGCCGCCCTTACCACAGTGCCACCGCCCCCAAGTGCTAGCGCATTCCGCATGCGCCATCGCAGCGTCCAGGTGTCAAAACACCTGGATACATGTCTTCACCAGCACATCGCTGAAACAGAAAACACGTGCATTCAATGCACCTGACAACGGTAGATAGATAAGCACCGCCATAGGTTCATTGTAACTCCTCGTGAACCTACCACCGAGCACTGTAGGTGACCCCTTAGCTCATTTCACCAGGAGTTAGACTCTTTGGACATTGGCCCATAAAACGGTCATCAACGGTCACTTTAACAATCAACAACAAAACGCTTAATACAACCATACAAGCAAGACATAGGGTTTCATGCGTAAGCGGCCCGAATCTGGGTAAAAAGGCTTGCCGGGTGTTGATCGTTAGCTCTGCTCTTCACGTCACCTGTCCCCACCCTATGATCACAAGGGTTTCACATTGATTCCCATAGATGTCGACCTCGCATCGCCGACATCCTATTTCGAACTCATTCAACAACCTGAACGGCCACAGAGCGCTTTCACACTGTTTCGAACTTGCTCAACAAACCAAGTGGCTATGCAGGCCCTTATTTTGCCTCGAGCCGCGCTCGACGATTTGATGGTTGCACTGAGTGCGGCAAGGAGTCTTGCCAGTAACGACCCCTCGGACTAACTACTAAGAATCCGTTCCTCAAAGCACAAGCGGCAGGACCAGTCAAGCCGGGAAGCAACATTTCATTCATTCGTTTGACGCAAACTCAATCAAATTACGTGGATGATTTTCACTCCTGCCTTCTCCCCCAACGCTTCCCTATCCTCCATGGGTGCTCACTCAAGCCGCCCTCCGCAGCTGCAGCTCCTGAAGCCGTGCCATGATCCGAACAGGATCCTCTCGCCAGTCTGGCGACTGATGGTGGCCGCCCTCGTCCCCTAACCATGGTTAGGAGCAAGCGCCGCCTGAAGCAAAGGAAGATACTGCAGAAAGGGTTGGGGGTGTTGTGCATTTCAGGAGTTGGATGGATGAGAAAAAATCCCTCGCAAATCCCTAATTTATAGGGCGAGGCGCGGGGGCTAGCCCTCCTCACTCCGGAAAGTGTTGCCCCTCTTGCCCAATCGCCCATGATCACCGACGAATAGGGAGCCGCCCTGCTGCACCAATGCACGCAGGGGCGAGCCCTGTCACGGCTGTGACTTTTAAGGCCACTGTGGACACTTGCCTGACCGTTACTGCCCATGCCTCATGCTGGTAGTAATATCTCGGGAGGTGGGACGGCCACTACGCGCATGCCTGTCCACTCCGCGTGCTCAATGCGTGATGTGGGGAAAGCCCACGACCAACGGCTCCAAACTACAAGATACCCTGTCACAGAAACCCGTGCACCACTTTGGGTCTGGACTAATGATGCCACACACGCGTGTGTGGCCCATGCCCGGGGGCTCCTGTGCCCCAGACTTGTGCACGGGCGCCGACAACACCCTTGGCGGCAGCGCACGAAGAAGGCTGACAGGGAAGTTAATCCAAGCTCACCAAGGCCACACCCCTGCAAGGGTGTGAAGAAAAAGTACAAGCTACAAGGCCCCGGCAAGCCCTCCTCGCTAGGAAGACGTCCAAGACACCGGCAAGCTCTCATTGCCGGGAAGGCAGGTTAGGCCACCGTCAAGGACACCAGGTCGGCAAGCCCCCATCTCCCGCCAGGTGTCCCTTCCGCCATAGTGCCACTGACTGCCACCGTCCAGCGCATGCCTCATGCGCCAGATCAACACCTAGGTGTCAAAATACATGGATATGTGTTGATATCAGCATGTTGCAGGTCAGGGGGGCCTAACAAGGCATTTACTACCGCTGACACTTCGGTAGATAGGTAGCGGTGAAGCCTGTTCACTATGCGACTCTTGAACCCACTACAGAGCATTGTTGGTGACCCCTTTGCCTATATTAGGAGGACCAGAGCTCATTTCTAGGGTTGGACCTTTTGGGGTCTTAGACTCTTTGATCACTGGCCGAAAGGCAATCACTGTAGCAAGTAATCCTATAGTGAGCACCCAATACAACAAGCAAAGCAGGAGTAGGGTTTTACGCGCAAGGCGGCCTGAACTTGGGTAAAACCTTGCCGGTGCTAATCGCTGGCTCTGCTCTTAGCACCACCTCTCTCCCTGCCGAACGATCAAGGGATCCTTGAAGGTTCCAATTGATGTCATCTTCCCTACAGAAGTGGTCGTGGCTGAAATTCCTCAAACGGAAGATCTTCAACGCCATGTGGGCCAATTCAAGCCAAATCTTCAATCGAAGAGTCTTCAGCCTAACACTGGAACAAAAGGCCAAAGTTTGACAAGGCAACATTCTTTGATGAGCATCACTATTTCATCGGTGCAAATCCTTTTGACTATCCAAGGATAAGGCGCAATACATTCTGGAACCTCGGTCAGATAAACTACTGTAGTGCTTATTCTTCAACAGGGACAAGGTTTTTCCGCACTGGCAAATTCCTTATGTAGATATGGAGAATATTCCTTGCTTTACTTTAGTTATTCATGTTCTTTTTTACGCCAGACTACTTCCATTCTCTATGGACATCTGTGACTAGAATGAAGAAATCATTCTTCAATTCTACACAACCATCCAAATCTTAGGAGATATCTCAGATGTCAACATATGGGTTCTTGACTGTCTCACTCAAAACACTCACTACAAAACCCTTGCCACGGAATTACTTTGTGCAATCCCAGTTCCAATTCCCTCGGAAGGAGCCAGATGCATCTATGAAGAAAATGAACTGGCAAATCATCTGATGCAAGTGATGATGAAGCCTTTAGCTCCTGGACTGCCGCCAAGAACCACCTTCCTCGTGAAGGAATTGCTGTATGTTCCTCATATATTTTGCCGCATTTTGTCCAAAACCATTTGTCCAATCAAGGGGCATGACTCCAATGATGAAGAAATTGTGGCTATCATGAAGAGTTTGCTACAATATCATCCACGAGAAAACAATAAATCTTCACGATTTCTTCCTCAGGACTTTGGCCAACACTGCTCAGTCACCTTTTGATCTGAAGCCTTATGCGCCATGGATTATGAAATTCATCAAGGCTAGATCCACAGTTCCTGACAAGGAAGATATTATGAATCACCTCTGCTACTTGTCTCCACTTGAAGTCATCAAGAAATCTTTTGAGATGATTGAAGGCAAAGGCAAATATGTGATTGATGAAGGAACTCGTCCCCTTGATGGCCAATTTCACAAAGTTGTGTCATATTCCACCAATGACGACACTACCTACCAAGACTCGGGTGCCATAGAAAAAGCCCCTCGTAAATCTGCACCGCGTGTGATGACTGACCGTCAGCTCCTACTAAATCTTCATCAGAAGTTTGATCGCAACCCCAAATGGGTAAAGCATTAGTTTGGTGCCATTGTGAATGATCTGAATGCAACTCAGAACACTTTGAAGAAACATCACTATTATCTGCATGAGATCTTTGACTGGACATGAGCCATTCTTTCTCACAGAGTGACCAAGTTTGTGAGGGTCTGGAAGTATACCATGAAGACTTACCATGAGTGTTGGATGAAGATCGTGTGTCCTTAGATCAAGGAGAATACAATATGGACTTAGTGTCCTTGGACTGTGTGTACTTTGGTTTAAATACCAAGCCACTCCAAACCAGACGTAAAACTGTCACGGTAGTTGGAACTGGGTCATCAAACCATTGTCTTCATCGAGCACCTGGTTCTAGTTCCTCAATACTTTCATTTCCTCAATTGTATGTTGACGACTTTGATATTTACTGTTTGCAGAATATGACTGAAGACTTTCTCAATTTTCTCACCTCAAATTCTTCACTTAAGTTATTATTCACCTACATATCCTAATCTTGCTACTTGTGCAATCCGAACGTCTCATTTCACTCTGATGACTATGCTATTGTAGTTTTGCAGACCTGTTTGAGTACTAAGTACGTTGCATGCACTTTATGACTGAGGACTTTCCTCACAAGGAATTTCCTCGGTGACGAATTCATAAAAATCGCCTATACCCCCCTCTAGTTGATATAGCGCACTTTCAGAAGAAGGTAGCGACATTGGTCTAGCCATAGAAATGGTGAAGGCGAGCTGCACTCCATTGGTTTCGCTCGGGGCGGTTGGGCTCTAGGTTTCTCAGACGATAAGCTCCTCCTGTCAAGACTTCATAAACTATGAAAGGGCCCTCCAATTTTGGGTTAAATTTATGCTTATGCTTCCCTGGGAGGCGTAGAACGAGTTCGCCCACATTGTATGCCTTTGCCCGAACTTCCTTCCGATGGTAGTGTCCAGCCTGCTGTTGATAAAAAGTAGACCGAACCTGATCTATATCGCTCTTGCCTTCCAAGTTATCTTTCCAATCTAACTCGGCCTCTCTTTCTATGTACATGCGCACCCAAGGCGCATCATGGATGATATATCAAGGGAGGACCGCTTCGGCCCCATACACCATGAAAAATGGTGTGTACCCTGTTGAACGATTCGGGGTGGTACGTAGGCCCCACAGTATGGAGTCTAGGTCCTCCACCAAGTGGCAGTCGAATTCTTTGAGAGATCAGACAAGCCAAGGTTTTATACCACTCATAATGAGCCCATTAAATCGTTCGACTTATCCATTGGTGTGGGGGTGATATACTGAGGCATAGCCGAGCTTAATGCCCAAGTTTGTGCACCAATCTTTGGCCTCATGTGCGGTAAAATTGGATCCATTATCCATTATTATGCTGTGCGCGACACCATAATGGTGCACGGCACCAGATATGAAGTCGATGACAAGCCCGACTTTTGCTGAGCTTACAAGATTTGCTTTGATCCATTTGGTGAACTTGTCAACCATAACGAGGAGCTATTTCTTTTTCTTGGTCCCCCCCTTTAATTGGTCCAAGCATGTCCAACCCCTAGACCGCGAAGGGCCAGGTGATCAGAATTGTCGAAAGCACTGTTGGTAGCATGTTTCTTGGATTTGCAAAAAGTTGACACCCCATACAGTGCTTAACGAGTGTGTGGGCATCTACTCAGGTTGTGGGCCAGAAGAAACTAGTTGAGAAAGCCTTGAGGACTAGGGCCCGTGCCGCTGCATGGTGGCCACCCATACCTGTGTGCACTTTGGACAAAAGCTACCTTCCTTCTTCTACAAAGACGCACCACTGGAGGACTCATGTGGTGCTTTTCTTATATAGCTCACCCTCATGGACCTTGTAGGCATTTGACCGGAGGATGATACGTCTTGCCTCGGATTGGTCGTCGAGGAGCTCTTCTCGTAGAAGGTAAGCAGGGAAGGGCTCGGTCCATGGCGCGATCACTACCATTACCTCGTGAGCTGAAAGTGTTTCCTAAATTATAGATCCGCCGATAATTTAATTGTCCGTATCGGCTATGGGGATTACCACCTGTTCTACACCATCAGCTCTTGTGCTGCTAACTTTGTCTCACTATACCATTGATGGCTTGAAAAGCCTTTCTAAGAATATCTTACTAGCGATGGGGTTACACTTTGTGCCTTGGTTGTTGTTTCTGGAGACGTGATGGAATTCCAATCCCTGGAACCGTGTTGATATCTTGAGGACAACGTTTTTGTATGCTGCAAATTTTGGATATTTTGCATCGAATTCGCCGTTGATTTGTGCGATGGTGAGGTTGGAATGACCCCGTACCTCGAGCGGTCGTATCCCCTTTGAGGTTTCCATCCGAAGACCGTGTAGTAGCGCCTCGTATTTTGCAGCGTTATTCGAATTGGGATACATGATCTATAACGCGTATTGGACATTATCCACGGTAGGGGATGTCAGGATCACACCAGCCCCTGGTCCATCAGAGTTTTGGACCAGTTGAAGTACATGGTCCAATGAGCATAAGTGATATACTCTGGGGAGCTCTACCTGTGTCCATTCGGCGATGAAGTCGGCCAGCACTTGAGATTTGATGGCTCGTCGTGGCTTGTAAGTGATCTCAAATGGCAGGAGCTCGATGACCCATTTACCTATTTGTCGGGTGTCATTCTTGTTGTTAATGATGTCTTTTAGGGGCACCTCGGACGTTACCGTGACCGTACATTCTTGTAAATAGTGCCTGAGCTTGCGTGATGCCATAAACATTGTGTAGGCAATCTTTTGATAGTGTGGGTATCTGGTTTTGCATGGGGTAAGAACCTCAGATACATAGTATACCAACCTTTGCATTTGTAGTTGGTGAAACTCAGCCTCCCGTTGTACAACGAGGACCATGCTGACCACCTAATTTGTGGATGAGATGTATAGCGTCATCAGTTCCCTCCGTAGGGTGCTGCTAAAATGGGCCTGCTGGCTGATGTCTACTACACAACCTTCTTCTTGTAGATTCGTGTTGGGCCTCCAAGCGCAGATTTTGGTAGGACAATAGCAAGTTTCCCTCAAGTGGATGACCTAAGGTTTATCAATCCGTGCGAGGCGTAGAATGAAGATGGTCTCTCTCAAGCAACCCTGCAATCAAATAACAAAGAGTCTCTTGTGTCCCCAACACACGCAATACAATGGTAAATTGTATAGGTGCACTAGTTCGGTGAAGAGATGGTGATACAAGTGTAATATAGATGATAGATATATGTTTTTGTAATCCAAAAATATAAAAATAGGAAGGTAACTAATGATAAAAGTGAGCACAAGCGGTATTGCAAAACTTAGAAACAAAGCCCAGGGTTCATACTTTCACTAATGCAAGTTCTCTCAACAATACTAACATAGTTGAATCATATGTAAATACCTCTGGCGTGACAAAGAGTTCACTCCAAAGTCACAAATAACGGAGAACTAATGAAGAAATTATTGTAGGGTAAGAAACCACCTCAAAATTATCTTTTCCGATCAATATTATGAGCTATCCCTATAAGTGTCACAAACAGCCCGAGAGTTCATACTATAATAACACCTTAAGAGACACATCAACCAAAACCCTAATGTCACCTAGATACTCCACTGTCACCACAAGTACCCATGGTCTTGGTTATATGATATGCATCACACAATTTCAGATTCATCATATTCAATCCAACATAAAGAACTTCAAAGAGTGCTCCAATGTTTCTACCAGAGAGTCAAGAGGAAAACTTGTGCCAACCCCTATGCATAGATTCCCAAAGTCACGAAACCCACAAGTTGATCACCAAAACAGACATCAACTGGATCAATAGAAGATCCCATTGTCATCCCAGATATCCATCGCAAGATTCAATACGATAAGAAAATTTCAAAGGGAAAACTCAATTCATCACAAGAACACAGATCAAGATCATGCCATCTCAAGAACACGAGAGTGAGAGAGAGAGATCAAACACATAGCTACTGGTACATACCTTTTGCCCCGAGAGTGAACTACTCCCTCCTCGTCATGGAGACCGTCGGCATAATGAAGATGGCCTCTGGTGATGGTTTCCCCCTCTGACAGAGTACCAGAACGGTTTCTCATTGGTTTTTCGTGGCTCTAGAGGCTTGCGGCGGTGGAACTCCCGATCTAGGTTTCTTTCTTGGGGTTTTGGGATTTATAGGAATTTCTGGCGTTGGTCTCATGTCAAGGGGACTCCCGAGAGACCCAGAAGCCATGGGGAGCGCCCTAGGGGGGCCGCACCCCCTAGGCTTTTGACTACCTTGGGACTCCTCTCCGGTATATTTTTGCTCCAGTATTTTTTATATTTTCCAAAAATATTCTCCTTAAATTTTCAGCCCATTCCAAGAACTTTTATTTCTTCACAAAAACAACACCACGGTAGTTCTGCTGAAAATAACGTCAGTCCGGATTAGTTCTAATAAAATCATACCAAATTCATATAAAATTATTATAAACAAGGCATGAGTACTTCGTAAATAATAGATACGTAGGAGACGTATCACTCACGAGCAGCGTTCTGATTTCCACGGGAGCCATCGCAGCTTCATCGGTCCACTCAAAGTTATGAGTCTTCTTAAGAAACATATGAAGTGGCAGAGCTTTCTCGCCGAGGCAAGAGACAAACTGTCTCAAGGCCGCCATGCAGCCTGCCAATTTTTTGACATGCTTCAGCTTCATAGTGACCGCGAGTTGTGACAAGGATCGGATCTTTCCCGGATTGGCCTCTATTCCTCTTTGCGACACAATGAATCGGAGAAGTTTGCCAACTCAGACTTCGAAGTCACACTTGTCGGGGTTAAGCCGTGTGTCGAAATCTTGTAGGGTGGCAAAGGTATGTCTGATGTCATGTACCAACTGGCCGACGTGCTTGGTCTCGACGACCATGTCGTCCACATATGCCTCTATTGTTTTACCGATTTGTTTCCCCAAGCATGTCTGGATCATGTAGTTGTAAGTGGCGCCCATGTTCTTTAACTCGAAAGGTATTGTGTTAAAGCAGAATGGCCAATATGGGGTTATGAAGGGAGTTGCATCCTGATCGGATTCCTTCATTTTAATATGATGGTATCCAGAGTAAGTATCGAGGATACACAGAGAGTCGTGTCCGCCAGTTGCATCGATAATTTGGTTTATTCATGGTAAGGGGAAAGGACCCTTAGGGCATGCCTTATTGAGTTCTTTGTTTGGTACCACGACCATGTTCGCCAACCATTCAGGATGTTTAATTTCCCTGATGAACGCGACTTATAGTACTTGGCAAGTTCCTCACACATAGCTTGACGCTTTGGTTCAGAAAATCGGTGCAAGGCCTTCTTGATAGGTTTAAAGCCTGCTATTATATTTAGGCTGTATTGGCCCAACCTATAAGGGATTCCTGGCATGTCTCAGGGGTACCAGGCGAATATGTAATTATTTTCACGCAAAAAGGTGTGCAACGCTTCGTCGATTGCGGGGTCAGCTGAGCTCCGATGGATGTTGTTTTATTGGGTTCCATTGGATGCACCTGAAATTTGATGATCTCATCCGCCAGTTTAAAGGATGTGGACTTGGGCCGCCTACTGAGGATCACGTCATCCTTTTCCACAATGGAACAAAGTGTTGTGACTTCTTCTGTGGTAAGGGTTTCCACTAGTACCTCAAGTGCTAGGGATGTCATTTTATTCTCAGCTCGGAGGAAACTGTTCGGGTGGCTTATGATTGTGAGTGTACCATTTGTCCCTGGCATTTTGAGCTTCATGTATCCATAATGTGGTATGGCCTTGAATCTTGTGATGCCTTCGTGTCCTAACAGGGCATGTTAACCATTGTGAATGGGTATGATATGAAAAATAATTTCTTCAGATCGGTAGTTCTCGGGCGTAACGAATACCACATGGAGTGTTACTCTTCCGGTACAACGTGCTTCTTCCTCGGAGATGATACCTCGGAAGGTGGTGTTGTTATGTTCGATTAGAGATCTCTCGAACTACATTTTTCCCAGTTTGTCCTTGTAAATCAGGATTAGACTTATGCCCCCATCCATTAGCACCTTATTTAGTTTGAAGTCGTCGACTATGGGGTAGTGAGCCTATGCTGGTGACCGGCTGGTTGTCCTTGTTGAAAGTAATTGGTGTGTTCGACAATGTATTTGCCACCGTTACATGGTGGACATCATGGAGCTCTCCCAGAGCTATGTTTCCTTGATTTTTTGCGGAAAATGTTGCATGGATTGTTAGGATCTCCGCCTCGCTATCAGGCAGCATTCCCGACCGTTCCTCCGTAAGTGGGGCCTTAATGACGGATTCTCCACTTTTTGCAACTTGCGTGACGACCCAACATGCTCGGAGGCTGTTGGTGGAGCTTGTGTTAGGTGGGGCCGAGTGCCTATGGCAAGGCTCATCCAGTAGTACGTTGAGGACCGATCTGTCTCTCGTCCATATTTTGTTCCTTTTTTTTCTGCGGGCCAGGAGGTAATCGGCCCCGTAAATGGGGGTGTGCGCCTTCTCCGGGTTCATGTGGTTTCCTCGATATGTCCAGGATCCATTCACATTTGTTGTATTTTCCAAGTGCTTTACATGGTGCAATATGTGAGCACCAAGTTTGACAGCTTGGCAAAAGTTTGGATTCGGCGACAGGCAAGGCCGTTGAGGATGCCCTCGTCATGGAAGCTATGCCAGAAGGCGTTGATTATCTGCTCACCATGGCCCTCTGCCCTATCCTTGTTGAGAAGGAATGTGGCCCAAAAGTGGTGTATTGATTGCCCTATTTGTTCCATAATCTTGTGAGCGTACAGTAAACCGAACTCTTCGACTTTTCCCGAGGGATGGTCGAGTTGGGTGTTGGGTGGGATGAAATTTCGTGTTCCCATGAGATGTGAGTCCGAGAGTTTGGCAAGCGCGTCCCATGCTTTAGTGGGGTTTAGTGCGACAGGGTTGTTGTCCGTGGATACAACGAGACCCTATTGAAGTGCTTCTGGGTCATGTGGCAGATCGTCCACTGGTCTCGAGTTTATCTGGGAAGAGATCCGAGTTCCGGATTATCCGAGGAGTCCAGGTGATTCGTAAGTGGGATGTAGACCGTCCTTAGTTCCCGTAGTTGGTGTAGGGAGCCCTTATCCGGGAACTCGACGGCAGGTACCAAATGTTTGATGGGTGGTATGTGAATTTCCATATTGTCGGGTCTAAGCCCGAATCGATCATAGATTAGAGATCGGTCGCCGATCATGCCCATAGATTCGAACCGGTCGAGTAACTCGTGTAGTAATGAAGTCTCGGTGGGGTCCACACCTTTGAGAGTCCGGGATTGGCCGGCGGCACTGATGCCCTAGGGTCGTTTAATGATGTTCCCGGGTTGTGTTCGACTGAGCTGAATCTGAGTATATCGACCACATCGGGCTCTAAGGCTGGGCCAAGGGTCAAAGTCGCCCTAGTAGTGGGATCCATGGCTTCTGAAGTGAAGGCATCGGGGCTCGTGGGCTCCTCGAAAGGAGCTAGGAGCCTTGTTAACACAATATCTACCCGGGGGTCGGTGATGATCTCTAGGCTCCCGAACCTTATTTCCTGACCGGAGGTGAAGATTTCGACAAGGCCATGGTGGCCGGCCAGATCGGCATCTACAACGATGCTTCCGAACGCGAAGACCACTCCGGGGACAAAGATGTCCTTGTTGCGTATCTCTTCGCTAATAGTTAAGTGTGCCATCAATTCTTCGTGCGATCCTGCTGCAGAACTCCCTATGAAAGCACCAATGTCAGTGTCAACACCGGCGAATATCAGGTAGGGGGTCCTGAGGTATGGTCCTTGGATCGATGGGTTACACTGGACGAAGGGGACATTGTTTACCCAGGTTCGGGCCCTCTTGAAGGGGTAAAACCCTAGATAATGCTTGATTCTATTGATGTGTATGAGGATTACAGTGTTGATCTATGTTGAGATTGTATGAGACAAAACCCTAGATGAGTCAATTTGTCATTGCAGATGAAACCCTCTGGTTTATATAGGTACCATGGGTTCCTAGGGTTATATAGAACCGACCTCCAACAAGGGACATATGCGACAATCTAGCCTACTCAACTTGGACAACACGTGAGTTTTGCAAGCATTCCTTCTTGAACACGAGGTCATCATGTAGCCTTGTCTTCAATAATACGGCCCATTATGTCGGCCTCTAAGAGATGGGCATACCATCCGAGGACCCCTTAGTCTATGACTCCCTCACCCCCTAAGAGGGATAAACTCACCTAGGGTTTTTTCGTAGAATACTTCATGTATGTGTAGTAGTGGTGCATCCACATTGTTGATGAAGATCATCTTGAGTTGGGAGCAATCCTTTTTGTTTATTACTCTTCTCACCTACATGGGTTAGTCCCAAACACAAGGAACAAATACAAGGATATGTATGGACATGGAGTTAAGTACATGTGAGATGATGTCCAATGATACATTAATTACCTTGTCCCTTGCTTACCTTTGAGGGAATGTGTGACTCCTTGAACTAATACATATGGTTGGAGTTGATTGCATATAGTTCTTGCCAAAAAGAATAAGAGCGAATTTCATTGGTGGGGTCACCCCTCAAGAACTTCTCTCGTTATTATTCTTGGCGATCCACATCAACTTTATGGGGATCCTTGGAGTTGTGGTACCACTAGATGAAGTAGAGCTAGTAGTGGCCTTGGGAATCCACTTGACCTTGGCTTGGGTTTGCTCCTCAAATGAGTCAATCTCCTCCTGAAGCTTGTCCTTGCCCTTGTGGTCTTGTGGTGGAAGGTCATCTTGAGATCTTGTTCCCTTGGGGAGAGAAGGATCAAACTTCTCCTTTGGGGAACAAACTTCGGGATGGCGTATAACCTTCTTCCCATTCAACTCCGTTGGCATTGAAATAGACAACACCTTGCCTCTTTCACTGTCCTCCTTGCTTGCACACCATCTCCTTGAATTGCTTACTTCTGGAAAGACTCTTGAAGACACCTCTCTCTATAATTCCTTTCAATAAGAAAATTTCTTGCTCAAGTGTAACTTGGCTAAGAGAATCATTAGTGGAATCAAGAGAGCTACTAGCAACAATATCACTTGATTTAACTTTAGAATTTCTGTTACTAGATGAGGACACTTTCCTGCCTTTGTTACTAGTATGCTTAGGTTTAACTTGTGGAACAGAAGTAGAAAATAGTAATCATTTGGCTAGATATGAAGAACTCTTCTTTAGAATATCATCATTGATTGCTTTTAGAAACTCATGCTCTTCATCTAACTTTAGCTTCTCGAAGCGTAGCTTCTCATGAGTTCTTGCAAGCTCTCTATGATCTTCTAGAGTAGATTCATGAGCTAACTTAAGAGAGCTTAATTATTTAGTTAGCCGCTCAGTCTCTTTCCTATCATCATCATATGACTTATATTTACTATCATGCTTATCATCAAGTTCATTTTCATTGTTATCACTAGTTTTATAAAGGAGCACGTCATATTCTCATAGCAAGTCATCCTCATCACTGTTAAAGTCAAAGTACCCAGGGTGTGATTCCTTGGGGCCTTTAGCCATGAAGCAGCTTCCAATCCATTCATTTAGTGAGTCAAATATGTCATAGGATTAGGAGGATACAAGTTAAAGACCAGCAACACCTTCGTCTTGACTATAGTCGGAGTTGGAGTGGTAGCTTCTCTCGGATTGGTCGTCGGGCTCGGAGCCGGATAGCTATTCACGAGCATGAGCTTGAGGTCTTCTTCTTGATTGGCTCTTTGTGTACTTGTCCTTTTTCTTTGATTCCATACTTCTCCGGGAGGGTCTTCGTTCATAACTATCTACTCTACTTTCTCTCTCTCTTTGAGTTAATTCTTCTCTTGAGCTTCGTCTTCTAGGTGACTCTTCTCTTTGTTTGTGGGGAGCCGGGCACTCCTTCACTACAGGAATTAGCTTCTTTGTCGTCTGCCATCACAGACGGCAAAGAGTAATCCACCGACGGCAAAGAGCAATACACAAACGGCCAAGAAAACTCCTGTCGGCAAAAATTCTGCGTCAGCCTACGACAGCATTGTATCTTCTTTGTCGTCAGCCTCAACGAAGCGGACGGCAAAGAGCTTTGCATTCAGCTTTTAATAAGAGAAGTCGGCAAAGATGTCGAGACGACAACCGACAGGCGTTGCCTCCGTTAGAGGCTAACGGAGGCTTTGTCGTCTGCCTCACCCTCTTCTTTGTCGTCTGCCTCCAACTCCACTCTTTGTCGTCTGCCTGCACCTCCTTCCCCCCCCCCTCCACTCTTTGCCGTCTGCCTACCCCTCCTCCCCCTCCTCTATGCCCTCTTCTTTGCCGTCTGCCCCCCCAGGAAGCAGACTGCAAAGAGACTATATGGACACCCAAGGAGCACAGCTGGGTGCCATGTGGCACCTTTGCCGTCGGTCAGCTGATGGCAAAGGCCTTTGCCATCATCTAGTAGACAGCAAAGAGCCTATATTGTCAGATTTTTGTTTATTTTTCTAATTCACAGCACATACATGATAAATAGGTCACAACACATATGTGATATACATATAAAGCTCATCAATGCCATTTGTTCATCAACGTACATCCCATATATCAAAAGAACCAACACATACAAAGTTTCATCCATATATACATACATATAGTTGCACATATATTGTTCATCCATATATACATATACATATAGTTCCACATTGTTCATCAACTCAAATTAAACCGGGAACTAAAGCACTCCAATGCCAGCTTCCATGCATGTAGTACATCCAATCTGCAAAATGGGAATAAGAAAGTCAGAAGAAGAACAACAACATATATATGACAAATAAGCTAAATTGAAGAAAAAAGAGAAGAAGCAAGAAGAGAAGAAGGAGAAGAAAAACAAGAATAAGGAGGAGGAGGAGGAGGAGGATGAGGACAAGGAGAAGGAGAAGGAGGAGGAGAATAGGAGAAGAAGAAGGAGAAGAAGAGGAGAAGAAGTGGAATCAGGAGGGCTCCTTCTCCTCCTTCTCTTTCTTCTCTTCTTCTTCTCCTTCTTCTTCTCCTTCTACTTCTCTTCTCTATCTCTTCTTCTTTTTGTTTTTCCTTTTCATTTCTCCTCTTCTCCTCTTCTTGGAGATAAATTAGCTAACTATGTCTTTTTGGAGCTAAATGGGCTAATTATGTCATTATAGAGGAAAACAAGCTAAGTATATAATATTAATGAGCTAACCAAGGTTCTTATGCCATTTTGAGCTTATAATGTATTTTTGGAGCTAAATGGGCTAATTATGTCATTGTTGGGGAAATTAAGGCAAGGAGAATATGAAATAGGAGAATAAATAGGAGGAGGAGGAGGAGAAGAAGAAGAAATAAAGAAGGAGGAGGAGGAGAAGGAGTAGAAGGTCCTTGGCCTTCTCCTCCTCCTTCTCCTCCTCCTCCTCCCCCTTCTGCTCTTCTTCTTCTTCTTCTTCTTTCTTTTCATTTTTCCTATTTCTTCTCCTCTTATCCTCTTCTTGGAGCTCAATTAGCTAAGTATGTCTTTTTGGAGCTAAATGGGAGAATTATCCCATTTTAGAGGAAAACAATCTAAGTATATAATATTAATGAGCTAACGAAGGTTCTGATGCCATTTTGAGCTTATAATGTCTTTTTGGAGCTAAATGGCCTAATTATGTCATTGTTGGGGAAATTAAGGCAATGAGAATATGAAAGAGGAGAAGAAAGAGGAGGAGGAGAAGAATAATAAGAAATAAAGAAGAAGGAGGAGAAGGAGGAGGAGGAGGAGAAGGACTAGAAGGTCCTTGGCCTTCTCCTCCTTCTCCTCCTCCTCCTCCTCCTCCTTCTACTTCTTCTCTTCTTCTTCTTCTTCTTTCTTTTCATTTTTCCTATTTCTTCTCCTCTTATTGGATCTCAATTAGCTAACTATGTCTTTTTGGAGCGGTATGGGCTAATTATCCCATTTTAGAGGAAAACAAGCTAAGTATATAATATTAATGAGCTAACCAAGGTTCTTATGCCATTTCGATCTTATAATGTCTTTTTGGAGCTAAATGGGCTAATTATGTCAGAAATTAAGGCAAGGAGAATATGAAAGAGGAGAACAAATAGGAGGAGAAGAAGAATAAGAAGAAATCAAGGAGGAGAAGGAGGAGGAGGAGGAGAAGGACTAGAAGGTCCTTGGCCTTCTCCTCCTTCTCCTCTTCCTCCTCCTCCTTCTCCTTCTTCTCTTCCTCTTTTTCTTCTTCTTTCTTTTCATTTTTCCTATTTCTTCTCATCTTCTCCTCTTCTTGGAGATCAATTAGCAAATTATGTCTTTTTGGAGCTAAATGGGAGAATTATCCCATTTTAGAGGAAAACAATCTAAGTATATAATATTAATGAGCTAACGAAGGTTCTTATGCCATTTTGAGCTTATAATGTCTTTTTGGAGCTAAATGGCCTAATTATGTCATTGTTGGGGAAATTAAGGCAATGAGAATATGAAAGAGGAGAAGAAAGAGGAGGAGGAGAAGAATAAGAAGAAATAAAGAAGAAGGAGGAGGAGGAGGAGGAGGAGGAGAAGGACTAGAAGGTCCTTGGCCTTCTCCTCCTTCTCCTCCTCCTCCTCCTCCTCCTTCTACTTCTTCTCTTCTTCTTCTTCTTCTTTCTTTTCATTTTTCCTATTTCTTCTCCTCTTATTGGATCTCAATTAGCTAACTATGTCTTTTTGGAGTGGTATGGGGTAATTATCCCATTTTAGAGGAAAACGAGCTAAGTATATAATATTAATGAGCTAACCAAGGTTCTTATGCCATTTTGAACTTATAATGTATTTTTGGACCTAAATGGGCTAATTATGTCATTGTTGGGGGAAATTAAGGCAAGGAGAATATGAAAGAGGAGCAGAAATAGGAGGAGAAGAAGAAGAAGAAGAAATCAAGAAGGAGGAGAAGGAGGAGGAGGAGGAGAAGGACTAGAAGGTCCTTGGCCTTCTCCTCCTTCTCCTCTTCCTCCTCCTCCTTCTCCTTCTTCTCTTCCTCTTTTTCTTCTTCTTTCTTTTAATTTTTCCTATTTCTTCTCATCTTCTCCTCTTCTTGGAGATCAATTAGCTAAGTATGTCTTTTTGGAGCTAAATGGGAGAATTATCCCATTTTAGAGGAAAACAATCTAAGTATATAATATTAATGAGCTAACGAAGGTTCTTATGCCATTTTGAGCTTATAATGTCTTTTTGGAGCTAAATGGCCTAATTATGTCACTGTTGGGGAAATTAAGGCAATGAGAATATGAAAGAGGAGAAGAAAGAGGAGGAGTAGAAGAATAAGAAGAAATAAAGAAGAAGGAGGAGGAGGAGAAGGACTAGAAGGTCCTTGGCCTTCTCCTCCTTCTCCTCTTCCTCCTCCTCCTTCTCCTTCTTCTCTTCCTCTTTTTCTTCTTCTTTCTTTTCATTTTTCCTATTTCTTCTCATCTTCTCCTCTTCTTGGAGACCAATTAGCTAACTATGTCTTTTTGGAGCTAAATGGGCTAATTATCCCATTTTAGAGGAGAACATGCTAAGTATATAATATTAATGAGCTAACGAAGGTTCTTATGCCATTTTGAGCATATAATGTCTTTTTGGAGATAAATGGGCTAATTATGTCACTTTTGGGGAAATTAAGGCAAGGAGAATATGAAAGAGGAGAAGAAAGAGGAGGAGGAGGAGAAGAAGAAGAAATCAAGAAGAAAGAGGAGAAGGAGGAGGAGGAGGAGAAGGACTAGAAGGTCCTTGGCCTTCCCCTCCTTTTCCTCCTCCTGCTCCTCCTCCTTCCCCTTCTTCTCTTCTTCTTCTTCTTCATCTTCTTCTTTCTTTTCATTTTTCCTATTTCTTCTCATCTTCTCCTCTTCTTGGAGCTCAATTAGCTAAGTATGTATTTTCGGAGCAAAATGGGCTAATTATCCCATTTTAGAGGGAAACAAGCTAAGTATATAATATTATTGAGCTAACCAAGGTTCTTATGCCATTTTGAGCTTATAATGTCTTTTTGGAGCTAAATGGGCTAATTATGTCATTGTTGGGGAAATTAAGGAAAGGAGAATATGAAAGAGGAGAAGAAAGAGGAGGAGGAGAAGAAGAAGAAGAAATAAAGAAGGAGGAGGAGAAGGAGGAGGAGGAGGAGAAGGACTAGAAGGTCCTTGGCCTTCTCCTCCTTCTCCTCCTCCTCCTCCTCCTCCTTCTCCTTCTTCTCTTCTTCTTCTTCTTCTTCTTTCTTTTTATTTTTCCTATTTATTCTCCTCTTCTCCTATTCTTGGATCTCAATTAGCTAACTATGTCTTTTTGGAGCTATATGGGCTAATTATCCCATTTTAGAGGAAAACAATCTAAGTATATAATATTAATGAGCTAACCAAGGTTCTTATGGCATTTTGGAGCTAAATGGGCTAATTATGTCATTGTTGGGGAATTTAAGGCAAGGAGAATATGAAAGAGGAGAAGAGAAAATTACCATAGTGGTCATCAAGGAGGAGAAACACATGCAGAAGGGTCGTGCGATGCCACTCGAGAGTTATTCTGCAGAAAAGATATTTTGCAATGTCTTAGTTAGCACGATGACACTCAATTATTAATACTAGTTTATAATGAAACTCTCCTGTTAATCGAAGAGATGACGGGCATCGGCGAAGGGACTTGACCGCTCTTCTGACACAGACATTGAAGAGTGGGTCGTATTAGTTAGTAATGAAACAGACATTACACACATGATTTGGCTAATGTGGAAAAAAACTTACCACCAAAAGCTCATACAGGGCCCGTTGACCCGCCTCATTCCGGGCCCTCTCCTCCTCAATCAATCGTGTCGTGGTCTTGTCCCTCTCATCAAGAGCAGCCTGAAGAGCAGCCTGGCTTGCCAGTCTCTCTTTCTCAAGAGCAGCCTGGTTTGCCGCTCTCTCTTTCTGAAGAGCAGCCTGAAACACCATTCCTCGTTACCACAGTAATGATCTATGGTGACACACATAATGAAATGGATGAAATTTTTCTGTGTTCGTACAACTAACCTCGATGGCAAGATCGACTAGCCGTGGACGACGTGTTATCTCAGGACAGTTGCTCGACTGGCGCGCCTTGATCTCCGGGAGAGTGAGTGGACAACGTATTATCCCATCTCCAATGGCTATCGAGCCATGGGGCCTCCCGCCACCAGATATCATCATGAGCTCTGGATCCAAAGGTTCCTGGCTCGGGTTAAAGTCATCCCCTTTCGCAGCCTTCCCCGTGTCCCTGTATGTCACGAGCTTGTGGTGGGATGATATGTTGGTGAAGTTATTTGGATCATCCAGGTCAGACTCAGAGAATGCCTTCGCCTTCTTGTACGAGGCAGTATGGGGCATGCCATAAAGGTCGTACAAGTGTGGCATCTCCGTATTATTGTGATGCGCCTAAAAGAGAGGAACAAAATATTATCTTGAATAATGAATTGCATAAATCATGAAGCAAATCACATACCCAGTTTCATCCGAACTGAAGTAAGTTGGCGTTGCCTTGATGCTGTGGCACACCAACCATTTGGATACGCCGATCCTTCGCATTGTCGTGGACGGCTCGCCAGTTGCCTGCGCACCACTCGTCAACCAACGCCTCCCAACAATCCATCTTATCCGCATACCATCTCGGGGGCACCTGTAAGTTATTAGAAAGAATTTTGAGCGTTATGCCTATGAATGAAATCAAAAAAACTACGTAGAAGGACTTAAGAATAGGTAATTTCCTTCATGTATTGCTCCTTCTTCAGAAACTTTCCGCGGCAATCCTTCTTCTGCTTCTTAATACCACGCGTGGTGTAGTAGTCTCGAATAGCCTGCGGCCGAGCCTCGTGGCGTAAGTTCTGTAGTAACCGCCTACACCCGGCCTCTAGAACCTTGGCCGCCTGCTCCTCATATCCATCCTCACACCTATAGAAGATCTGCAATCAAATGTGAAAACACCGATTAGTACAATAATTAGCTATATTGTTAATTTTAGATTGTGTAAAAGAATAATTTACCCAAAAGCTCTTGATCACCATCTCGGCCCTCGTGTGGCACAAGACACCATCTATAATCTCCTCCGGCGGGGCCTCGCAGCCTGGTAGTGCTCCCAGGAAAATCCTAGTGTAGGAACCTGACCCACACGAGGCAACATGACAAACCCCGGGAAATTTGTCCGGCAAAGCACACCAAGGACAGAGTTCGGCTTGCGGACTCCACAAGGGTGTCCCCATCCCCTGCAGTATGATATGGTCAACGCATTAGATATTTGAACAAACTTGAAGGCAAAAGCTAAAAAAAGAGTAAATGTACTTACCTATCTCCTTCAGGTTTAATCACCGGCCTCTGCTCGCGGGTAGCTGGCACGACCGGGAGACGTGTACTATCATGCTTGTACATGGTGGCCCAGTCCACCTGCACATCGCCCTCACTATCCGTAAACTCATCCCCGCCATCCCCGCCCCCTGAGCCACCCGGACCCTCAGTCTGATCCGGCCACGCATCCCATCCGGACCTCTCCACGTCGGGTGAAGCCTCCGGAACCGTAGTCTCGTGGGCCGAATGCACCTCGACCCGAGGCTGATCCTGGACCGTAGTCTCATGGGACGAATGCCCGTCAACACCAGGCTCCTGGACCGGAGTCCCCGTAGCCTTCTCCACAAACGGGTCGACCATAGTAGTCCTATGCTCGGGTGAATGAGCTGGTGGTGGTGGCGAGGAAGGCTCAACAGTCTACCTGGATCTTCCGCGGCCACCACCTCTCCATGTACCCTTCCCCTTCTTCCCTACCCGACCAGCACCTCTCCCAGTGGGCAATGCCGCCGACGAAGAAGAACTCACGGGTGGTGTCGACAGACTGTCTGCAAGGCTCTACGGAGAGATAGGGGTGGAAGGTAAGTACCACCCCTCGTGAGGGGCGCCTAGGAAGAACCCATCGAGCGATCTGTACCAGCGCCCACCATCTTTCAACACCTGGTGACCTGCCATGATAAAGATTAAAATAAATTAGTACAACATAAAAAAATTGAATAACTGACATGAATAATAATATGTACATGAATAATAAAGATTAAAATATATACAATTTAAGTTGTGAATCTTACAAACTAATAATCATCATCAATAAATGCATCATGATCTCTTCTTCTCTTCTTCTCCTTCTTTTTTTTCTTCTCCTCCTCCTCTTCTTCTTCTTCTCCTCCTCCTCCTCCTCCTCCTCTCCTCTTCTGCTCCTCCTCTTCTTCTACTTCTTCCTCTTCTTTCTATTAAGCTAACTAACTAACTAACCTAACTAACCAAGCTAACTAAACCTATCGCTAAACCTATACAACACTAAACAGCAAACAAATAACAAAAAACATAATCTACCACTAAGTAACTAAAAAAGAATCTAGTTACCACTAATTGACAAAACAGAATCTACCACTAAACTACCTACTAAATCTACTAATTAACTAACTAAATCTACCAACTAACTAAACTACCAACTAACTAAAGATAATCTACCAACTAACTAAACTACCACTAAATCTACTAATTAACTAACCTACCAAGTAAACTATATATACCACTAAATCTATTAATTATCAAAAAAAAAATCACCTTGATTAGTAGTGGGCAGCCGGGGCGGTGACGGTCGGGGCGGTGGGTGACCTGGCCGGAGCTAGTGGAGGAGGGGGTCGCGGGGAGTAGAGGGCACCAGGGCGAGGGGTGGCGCAATGGTGGATGAGAGGGGTCGCGGGGAGGAGGGCACCAGGGCGGTGGTGGAGCAGGGGCACGGAGAGGAGGGGGCGGTGGTGGAGAAGGGGCACGGTGGTGGAGGAGGGGGTCGCAGGGAGGAGGAGGGGGCGAGCTCCGGCGGCGGGTCACGGGGAGAAGGGAAGACGAGCTCCAGCGGCGGCGTGGGGAGAGAGAAGGGGGCTATGCTGAACCGTTATGGGGGAGGTAGAGGGGGTGGGGTGGGGGTTGATGACGTTTGGTCTAGTTGCCTCTTTGCCGTCTGCTCCCGACTGTAAAGTGGTAATAGGCTGACGGCAAAGTGTTGGACCGTTATGGGTTAGAGAGCGGTGTGGGGTGGGTTCTTTGCTGTCTGCCTGCATGTGCTTTGTCGTCAGCTGGCAGACGGCAAAGAGTACACTTATGCCAAAGAGGATGTTTTCCATCAGCCTGCTCTTTGCCGTCAGGTTCTGGGTAGCTGATGGAAAAGAGTGTCTTTGCCATTAGCGAGCAGATGGCAAAGAAGCAGCAGAAGGCAAATTCTCTGATTTCAGTATTGCTTGGAGTAGTGACCGGGATTTCCACGGGAGGGTTCAGCTTCGAGTCGTGGGTGCTCTTGGGGTGTTCTGCTACCAAAGAAAGGGAGAGAAGGAGCGGAGGACGGCTAGGGTGCATCACGCATGTGATTCCGACCATTGGCCGAGCTGGCGGTGCTTGGCACACGCGTGAGAGGAGAGAGAGGAAGAGAGCGGAGGGGTCTGACGGGCCAGCATGTCCCGGACGCCGAGGAGATCTTGGGGGACAAGATGGAGAGGCCTGAGGTGGTTGGGGCCCTCGAGTGGGGGCACACTATAGCATGCTCTAGAGGACGCATATTGCATGCCATGGCATGCTTCTGGCGCGTAGGTTGTAGCCACTCGTTTCCACGGGATCCAGGGGTATAGGAAAATAGTAGGGGAGGGCTTTGAGTGCTTTAGATGTCACTAAGGAGATGGGAGAGAGGAGTTTTATTTTTGTTCTAGTTGTCCATGGGGTACAAATGGGGTTTTTACCCAATCGATCATTGAGCTGCTGAGGTGAAGGAGGTACTGGGGGTAGAAGGTGATTAGATGGAGATGTGGTAAAAAGATGGGGTGAAGGAGAACCGTGAAAGGGGTCAAAACAGTGATTTTATCAATTCACTAGAAGGTGTTTGGTGCTGTTTTGGGCAAGATAAATTTCACTACTAGCTGTGATATTGAACAGGGTCAAAGGGTGAGTAAAAATAAGCTTGATCACAAGATGTGATCCCATTTGAAGAAAGTTTTCAATGTAGACTTGGTAAATCTTAGAAATGGACATAATTGGTTTTCTTTAAATCTAGTCATGCAAAACTATTCCTCCTAATGCACCACTTGGTGTGGTGGCATCATTTGGGTATTAGAGCATGAAATGTTTGAGAGCCAATGGAGAAACTTGGCAATGTAAAGTTTCTCAAATTTGGATCTGGACATAGAGGATTTTGGGATATTTTGTGAATCCAAACAACTTGGATTTAGGTGAAACTTTGCAAGATCATCGCATATGGCATGTGTGACTCTCTAGAATGTTCCTACAATTATTTGAGAATTTTCATTATAGAAATATTTCAAATACTTGAAACAAGCATAAATGGTTTTGAAGGGTTTGTCGAAATGTTTTGAACATGACGTTGTGTTGAAACTCATATATGGAGCATATATGTCCACGTAGTTTCCCAAATTTTCTCAAATATTTTTGAAGCATAAAAACAATTTTCCCTCATAAAAGACCATTTCCAGACTCACAAAAAAAGTATTTAAATAAAATAGGAAAATAACTCTTAAAATAATATTTTTGTGGTGTTAGGAAATCTTTTTGATAATAGGATCCAAATAAAATATTCGGGGTGAAACATCTTCCCTTATTTGAGGATTTGTAGTACAAAACCTCAGTTTAGGTGTTTTTGAAAGCTTAATTTAAATAAATGTTTTTGGTCAAAATAATATTTTGTAAAAATTGTTTTAGGTCCTATACAGATGGTATGGTCATCGGGCAAAGGTTTGGAACAAGATTATGAGTTTAGAGAGTGGGAGAATGTTTGGGAACTAAAACACAAACAAGCACTCAAGAGAAAAGCAATCAATTCAAACATCACAAGCACAAAAAAGTTTTAATTGACCAAGTTGCATAACTCATAACATAGCAAAGTGGTACCAATAGAGTGTAGGATCTAAAGTATGTCTACAAGGGGGTGATTAGACTACTGACCAAATAAAAGTTAGCCTTTTCCCAATTTTAGTTGTGTGCTAATTTTATAAGTTGTAGAAAGTCAAGCACACCCTACACAAGCATAGCTAAGAGTATTGCAGCGGAAAGTAATTACATGCAAACGTAAGTAGATGGAAGGGATGGGAAGATCATACACGAAGTTTGACATGGCAATTTTTGGCGTGGTTCCGATAGGTGTTGTTATCGTATGTCCACGTTAGTGGAGACTTCAACCCATGGAGGGTAAGGCTGCGAGAGTCCATGGAGGGATAAACCCACAATGGGTCCACGAAGAAGTGGACATGTCTATTCCACCATTGCTTACGTCCGTACATCATTGCCTCACTCGGGGTAGATCTTCACGAAGTAGGTGATCTACATGCCCTTACGAACTTCTTGGTTCAACTCCACATCACGAAGTACAAGGCTCCCAAGTGACACCTAACCAATCTAGGAGGCACCACCCTCCAAAAGGTAATAGGCGTGGTACAACAATGAAATCCTTGCTCTTGTGCTTCAAAAGATAGTCTCATCAACACTCAATCACTCTCTCATAGGTTTGGCATGGGTAGAAGAGATTGATTTGGTGGAAATCAACTTGGGGAGGCTAGAGAGCAAGTTTCTAATGGTTTGATTGGAATATCTTTATCTTAACACATGATTAGGTGGCTCTCTCTAAAAATGGATATGGCAAGTATGTTTGTGTTCTGAGTGCTTCCTCTATGAATGAGAGGTGGTCGCTGGGTATATATATTCATCTCCTAAAATCTAACCATTACAACATTATTGCCCAACTCAATGGAACCAAAATTAATCTCGGTGGCACCTAATTGCACTAAATGTGGCAACTTTCGAATTCTCGATGAGACTGGTATAGGAATCTTGGTGGTAAATATATGGTGACCTAGGGAAGTTTCCAAATATAGGTGATACCGATATAAAATCACGGAAATTATGATTCTTGAAATCGAGTGGCTAGAAAGTTCTTCATTAATTTTCGGTGGAACCAAAGTGGAAGATGCTGGTACTAGATTCTAAGGTTTGGCAAAGGTTGTGTCCCTAGAAAAATTGGTAGGGCCGAGTGGAAATTATTGGTGGCACCGATTTTGACGTTTAGGATTTGGACAATGAATTTTATGGGAGAATGGCTGAGTATTTTTGTTGGCTATCTCTAAGCACTTGAGCAACCAATTCATCATAGATACCTGACCCCCTTTTGTTAGTACTGGCTTTCCTATGGACTCAAATGTGATTTCTCACAAATATAAAATGCACGGTCTTGTATCTTGAAGCTTGGACAATCTTATTCATTTCCTTGCATCAATGGGTATCTCCTCACAGTCCTTTAGCAAATGAATCTTTGAACTTTTCTTAAATATACTTGGATAGAATCATTAGTTCAGTGACGCATGTGTTGTTATTAATTACCAAAACCACCTTAGGGAGCAACGGTGTTTTCACACAGGACAATTAATATTCAAACAATGACCTTGCACCCCACAGTTGTCGCTGCTCGTGTTGACAGACATTAGAGCTTGCGTCTCGTGCACCCTCGCCGCCGTCAACGGTAATCCTCCTTGTCGTCGCCACTGTAGCAAAGTCGTCACCGAATTACGGTAAGACATTGACCCCTTCTACACTCTAACTACTGATTCTTGCAAATTAGGATGAGTTCCGCCTCTTGCCATTGATTGCAACGATTTCATCCACAAGAAAATTCTGTAGTGATAGGCAAATGAGAAAAATTAAGTTTAATTTTCCACCGTACGTGTCTCGGAGTCACCGAGTGGAAAAGGATCGGTTTCACTCATCTAGTTTTTTGGGTTTCTTAGAACACTCTCGGGCAGACTCAGTCAATTTTCGGTGAAACTGAAAACCGTGACCAAGTCTTAGTGAAATAGGTTGTCAGTGTCGGAAGATCCAAAAATGTAAACTCGATGGAAACAAAACCCATATAGTGGAAATCTGAAACTAAGTTTTTGTGTTCATATTTTGCAAAAATGTTTGTATTTTATGATGGTCATCGTGTACGCTCCTATGAATCTATTTACAGGGTCAGTTCTCAGCTATGTGAGGATTAGTTTACAATCAGAATGCTTTCAGAGAGCCAAGTGCGGATCTTGATGTTGGCACTTGTCCAGAAGCTAGCTCTTTAGACCAAGGCAACCCTAGTTCTCATGATCCTCCAAAGGCAGCCACCAGCGTCAGGAAGCGAGGAAATTATGATGAGGAGTATGTAGACTTCATTCCAGAGGAGAATGTGCTCAAAAGGAGAACTGTTATAAAGGAGTATGCTAGCCCTGATACTAGGAAGGCTCTTGAGCGTGCCAATGGGGGAGCAACATCTCTAGAGGCCTCCAACACCTTCAAGCAAACAAAGGATATCAGAAATAAGCATGCAAAGAAGAGATCAAGGGAGAGGATTGTTCATGTGCAGGGTAGGCCATCTTCTGTGTTTGAAGATCCAACAGAGCAAGAGCAAGAGCAAGAGGAGGAACCTGCTAACCCTCCTCCTTCCAAACAACGGAAGATTATGAAGGATACTATACGAAGAAAGCCTACTCAAAGGCAAATACCTCAGCTCCCAAAGTCAAGCCTACAGCAACCAACCAGCTGCCTCTAGGCCTAGGAGGACTACCAAAGATATTCCAGTTGTTGATAAGAACAAGAGTTCAACTTCCAGGGATGCTGGTGAGGATGATGAAGATATTGTTGTTTGAAGGAAGCTTATACCTCACCTGTCAGATCACAACAACGACCATCCATCAGAGAACATCAAGGAGAGGCCCATTTCTAGTGATGTGGATGATAGTCCTTTTATCCATACTCATACTCAGTTTAGGACACATGCCAGATCTTCTTCCTTGCTAGTTACAGAGATGAGACAGTCTTCATTAGCACCTGCATGAGCTCCATCAGCTCCCTCAGCACCTCATATGTATCTACTCTACCACCTCAAAGGACTTCAGTAGAAGCTTTTTGTTGATGCTCTCTTATCGACTCCTTCCACGACCACCGACGTAGTTTCATCGCCCCGTGGAGGAGACCATGCACAGAGCGATGTTTATCTCTATGCCTTCGAGCTTTTTGGTAACTTATTGCCAAAGGGGGAGAAGTGTTATAAGTCATAGGGCTTCAAGGGAGAATGTTTCATTTTCGTTGCACTCTTCATGTTAAAAACATTTGGACTACCTTTTGTTTGTATAGAACTTTGTAGTTTTGATCATACACTTTGTGATTGTCATTACCTATATCCTTGTGATGTTTATATGATAATCGTTCACTCATGTTTGGTGTTATTTGCATTGTAATCCATTCATATCATTTATGGGCACCACCAAGATGTATGTGACATTGAAGAGGGACCCATGATCTCAATCGATTGTGCACTTGTATTCAAACACAAATTTAAAATAATGCACAAAATTAGGGGGAAGCTCTTGCTTATCACATACTTCTCAAATTGATGATTATATTCATTGTTTATATCCCTATCAAAGTTTGTTCTATATGTTGTCATCAATTACCAAAAAGGGGGAGCTTGAAATCACAACTTCTCCCTAGGTGGTTCTGGTAATTGGAAACTACATATATTTCATTGGACTAATGATTCTACCAAGTATATTTAAGGAAAATTTCAATGAATGGATTGGAAAAAAATAGTGAGGAGATCCCCTAGATCAAAGGAACATAAATTGGCAACAAAATTGAAGACTCTACATTTGGCATTTTGTGAGAAACCACATTTGAGTCCATAGGAAAGCCAATACTATTAAAAGGGGATGATGTCTCGATGACCATCTGGTTGCTCAAGACCTTAGAGTTATCCACCAAAATATCTCATGAAAGTATGCCGCAAAATATTATAACTAAATCTTAACACAAAAATTCGATGCACCAACTATTCGAAATCGGGCCTACCGAGTTTCTTCCTAGACAGATCCATAGCCAACCCTATCCTTCTCGGAGACACCAAGTTTGATTTCGGTGCAACAAAGAAACAGTGACCATTTCCCTGGTGTGCATCTGCTAAAAATAAAAAATTCTGATTTTTGCAAATTGGTACCACCGAGTTTGGATAACTGCCTAGGCCAGCCATGTCCGACTCACCAAGAATTATATATCGGTCTCACCGAAATGCCTAAGATTGCCACATTTTGCACTAGTCGGTGCAACCGTGTTTTTGCATCGGTTCCACCGAGTTGGGAAATAATGCTGTAACAATTGTATTTTTGAAGATGCGTATATATACCCCTCCACCTGCCTCTCATTCATAGTGAGATCGCTCAGAACAAGCCAACACTTGCCCCATCCATTTAGTGAGAGAGAACCACCTACTCACATGTTGGTATCAAGATATTACACTCCTACCATATGAATCTTGATTTCTAGCCTCCCCAAGTTGAGTTCCACCCAATCAATCTTTTCTACCAAGCCAAATATGTGAGAGAGTGATTTAGTGTTGAGGGGACTATCTTTTGAAGCACAAGAGCAAGGAGGTCATCATCCATACCACATATATTACCTTTTGGAGAGTGGTGTCTCATAGATTGGTTAGGTGTCGCTTGGGAGCCTCCTACTTCATGTGGAGTTGAACTAAGAAGTTTGTAAGGGCAAGGAAATCACCTAATTCATGGAGATCTATCCGACTGAGGCTAGTCCTTCGTGGACGTAAGCCGTGATGGTATAGACAAGGTTGCTTATCCATATACATGTCTTTACTTTCTGCTATTATACTATTAGACTTGCATGTGTTGGGTGTTCTTGGGTTGGTAAAATCAATAAAACTTGTGAACAATTAAAATTGGGAAATGGCTAATTTTTATTTGGTCAAGTAGTCTAATCACCCCCCTCTCTAGACATACTTTGGATCCTACAGGAAGGCTCGACATTTTTCCCGAGTTTCATTCCACCCTTGTCTCCTTTGTTTCTGACTACCAGTGTTATGTTTTATACGGAGTGTCCTAACATGTTTGGGTTTTTTATGGGGACCCCCTTGATTATTCATCTTTGATTAAAATTCTTCCGGCAAGGCCCAACTTTGGTACTATATTTGCATAACTAATAAACGTGCGTAAGGAGTAATTAACCCATGGATAATTAGTCAACCAACGGGGCCAGTGCTCCTCATGACTATGGTCCAAACTAGAACATCTTATTAACATCGCCTGGGGCAAATCCTGGATTGGCTTGGCAACCATCTCCCATTTGTCGTGTCCTGAGAACGAGATACACGTCCTTGCTGGATTTGTTTTAGTTTTGTTGAAATATCTTGTACACTGGTATTCCGAGGACACTTCGGCCTCTCTCGAGGTTAAGTTTTTCCACTTCAGCTTGTGGTTAGTATGTGACGGATGAGTTGGAGCACCCCTATATGGTTAAATCTTCTGGAAAGCCGTGCATGTGGTTATGTGGCAGATTGTAAACTTTATAATACCCGGTTATATGAAACTTGAACCGAAGTCAACAAAAATACACCAACCATATGTGTGTAACTGTGATCTACTCTTTTCGAGGGAGTTAGGGAAGAGAACACGGTGGGGTTATGAATGACTCGTGAGTAGGTGTTCAGGATCACTTCTTGATTATTACTAGTTCACGTTCGTTTATGTGAAGTTCACTCTTCTTATTGTTGTACTCGTAGTTTAACCAAATATCATATGATTACTACATGGCATAGTCTCACCACTTAACAGTTCCTCAGCCATTAAGCTTTGGTAGTCTTGATACCCTTGGTAATGAGATTGTTGAGTCCCCCTGGCTCATAGATTACTACAATAATAGATGGGGGTTCAGGTAATGCGATGCATTGATGTGACATCAATGCTTGTTCTATTTGGAGTTCTTCTTCTTTCTGAATGATCATAGCATGGTTCAGGGTCGGAAACATGGGAATAGCAGGGTGGACGTCATTTATTTTTGCTTTCTTTTATTAGTAGCCGGATCCTTCTCTTCTATATGATGATTGTTATGTATGGATGTATGTGAGATATTTATGTTTAAGAATTTGGCAAGTAAATCCAATTCCATATATTTATCTCTTTATTAAATGTATAGTGACGATTTCCATCTTGCGAAGCGACTCCGATATGCGCTTTTATCCCTGTTGGGACTTTCAAGTTTCAGTGAGGACAGGGCAACATATTGGGTGTGACATATGTTCTGAAATTGATGTTGCTATGACTTTGCTAGGCTTAATACTTCCCACTGAGGCCCGAGTGCCATGATTTCAGATCTGAACCTATTATGTTTTCACAAATATGAGATTGTTTTGGATCCAATCTTGCAAGTTGTATTCACCTATTATGTGTTATGATCCGAAGACCCCAAAGAGACAATTGTTGGGATCATCTCCGACGATGACTTTAGTATGAGGAGTTCATGTATTCATCATGTGTTAATGCTTTGTTTCAGTTCTCTATTAAAAGGAGACCTTAATATCCCTTAGATTTCCTTACAGACCTCACTACCACGGGATGGTAGGACAAAACATTTCATGCAAGTTCTTACTATAAGGACGTATGACTATATACGGAATACATGCCTACATTACATTAATGAATTGGATCTAGTTCTACGTCGCTCTAATATGTAACTGTTACATGGTGAATGTCATCCAACACAACTATCCATCACCGATCCAGTGCCTACAATTTTTCCATATTGATATTCATTAAGTTACTATTGTTATAGGTGCTACTACAACCATCGTAATCACTACAATTACAATTCCTATTGCTCTTGTTACTTTGCTACCAAAACATTGCTACAGAAAGAAATACTAGGTGTGGTTGAATTGACAACTCAATTGCTAGGAACAATCAATATTATTTGGCTCCCCTTGTATCGAATCAGTAAACTCGGGTGCAATACTACATGTGAAGATTGTTGCCATCCCCTACACTTATGGGTTATGAATGGGGGACCGATCTGGATATAGTAGAGGTTGCAGGGGACGGGTCTGCCATGCCGGGGGCGACTAGTGAAGGGGTCGGCCACGTGGGGAAGTCAAGAAAAGGGGCCATCCGTGCCTAGGATGGGACCGACCATGCTGGACTAGATGCGAGACAGTGGCGTCCACACCGGGGGCGATTTGGACAAGGGGTGGGGTGTCCACATGGAAGGGTGATGGTGAACAGGGCTGGCAGCCCTGCCAATCACGAGGGATGGAGGTGGTGGCACCGGCGAGTGGATGATGTGGGCGAGATGGCTGGGGTGGGTTACCTACGAGAGAGATATTGTGTAGGGATGAGGAAGAGGGAGAACATGGTAGGGTTAGGCATGGGTAAGAGATCACGAGAACATGGTGGGGTGAGGCATGGGTGAGAAATCATGAGATATAGACTCGCACGGGTGGCTGCGATGGTGCCACCTCATCCATTCATAGGATCAATATGTGGGTTGTGTTTTCTCTTTGTCGTCTATGTTTTGTTTTGTAGACGGTAAATTGCTCACTTTGTCGTGTGTAAAAAAAGTGCAGCCGGCAAAGACTATGTCGTCTGTGTTTTGTTAGAAGGAAAGGGAGATAATTTTCACGGTTCCGCTGCTAGAACGAAAACAAAACTTGTCCATACATTTCCTCTCTTAGAGGAGTAGTTCTAAAGATAAAGCAAATACGAAAGTGACAAGCAAAATATTTATTACATCAGCCCTCTCCATATGGCAAAAACCACAAGGAGAACTAGCATCTAACAGCCTACTCGCAGGAGATCTCAAGAGGAGCTTTCCTGGTCTTCCGGGGAGGCGTCGAATGAGCTTCAGGAGACCAGTAGGCCACCATGTTGACACTGGGTTGGCCATCTCATATTTTTCATTACAGGTGTTCTTCTACGCAGGAGAGAGGAATACAACATGATCATCGGTGATCTTGAGCGTGCCGCATGGATCAAAACTCGGCTAGTCATGTGTAGGAGCTACGAGTTCAGCCACTTGTAATGTGAGTGATTGATAAGCCTTCAACGTATCTATAATTTTTGGTTGTTCCATGCTACTCCCTCCATCCCAAAATTCTTGTCTTAAATTTTTCTACATATGAATGTATCTAGTCACGTTTTAGTATTTACATACATCCATTTCTAGACAAACTTAAGAAAAGAATTTTGGGACGGAGGGAGTATTATATTATCATTCTAGGAAAAAAATTGGTAGTTCAGTTACCAATTAATATTCTTTTTGAGCACTAACCTATTGACCCAGTGCCCAGTGTCACTTGTTGTTTTCAGCACGATTTTGGCTTCTCAGGTTTACATTACCAAACGAAGTACAATTGTCACGAATCTTTTTTGTGATTTTTTTGACCAAAAGAATACCTGGAAGCCTCGGGAGGAGGTTAGCAGCCTCACAAGGGATGATGAGGCAACAGGGCGTGGCCAGGGCCGTGGGCGTGCCATGTTCCCTCGTGCTCCCCTCGATTGCCTTGCAGTGTACCTCTTCGTCCTATAAATTCGAATATATCCCCAAAATCCTAGAGACCCTCTCAAAACACTTTTTCCGGCAGCACAAGTCTCTGTTTTATCGTCTACCCATCAGGAGCCCTTTTTCGGTGCCCTTCTTGTTAGGGATATACCCCACGGGTAAACCCACCATGGGGATAACCCACTGGGCTGTAACTTGGGTAGGAGGCCCGAGACGCAAAAGCCCAAGGGGCGACTCACCAAGAGGCTGTCTCAAGGACCATCACATGGCAGCCCAGCCTACCAAGGGGAATGTGGAGATTCTCCCTCGCCCAAGTTAGTAGGTAGTAGATTAAGACATGGGTTGTAATATGAGCCGAGCTATATTATAATCTCGGGGCCTGTGTCTATATATATATGGAGGAGCCCTTGAGTTGGAAAGGACAAGAAAGAAAGACTCGAGAGCTAGGTCAACGATTACGCACCCATATAATCGAGTTGATCATCAGAACGTAGGCTTTTACCTCCATCGGTGGGGCTGAACCTAGGTAAACTCATGTCTCTCGATGGCCTGGCATCTAAGTCTTTCACTAGGACATATGCCGGAGAAAACCATGAAAGTTGGCACCCAACGTGGGGCCTGCGCACGGTGGAGTTGAGTTCTTGAAGGGAGCTCTTCCACGGATCAAGGTATATGCGATCAGAGAAATGACCAAGAGTCATCGCGGTAAGCTCTACATCCAAGACTCAGACTTGGGTCCCGAGGCCGTCTCAATCGAGTACAGGTACCTGGTCCCCTTCGTCAAGATCCACATGTTCATCTCCAAGGCCGGTGCGTGAGGACCCGAGCTAGACATCTGCAGCGACATCATCGAGTCGGCTCGACGCAAGCAACCCAGCCGTGTTCAAACCTGCCGGAAGCACGTCTTTGTTGGTTTTACTCAAGGGGCTGAACTTATGGACTACTCCATGATCTGTGGGGAAACCCTCATCAACTCTAACAATGGTGAGTCCTCGACTAGTGACACCGAGTCGATCTGCCAACTTTTTGATGTCAGGCTTGGGGTCTGCACAGATGATTTGTGGTTTATCGAGCCGCCACGTCAAGTTGCCATCTACATGGCCGGAACCATGTGGTTCATAATTCCACTATCATCGGAGCAGCCAATGGCGCTGGTGTGTCAGTGTCAGCTTTAGGAGCCGACAATGCAAGCAAGACGTCGGCTCAAGCTCTGGCAGACTTGATGATGGAGGTGGCAAATCTTCCGGAGTCACCGGTTCCATCAAAAAACCAGGAGGAGTGCAACATGGAGATGACTAAACTTCAAGCTGAGATGACCATGATAAACGGGAGATCGTTGCTGAGCGTTCGCATGGTAGAGCTACAAGAACACATCCGCGATGAGACCGAGCGTTTAAAGGAAGAAGCATGGCAACTGGGACTCCGCCAAAAGGCCTCGGAACCTGTTCATCAAAGGAGACATGACAGTCGCCAGCCTGTTAACCCTGAGGCGTCCCGATTGTTCGACATTTCACAACACACGTGGGACCAGGTGACCTCAAGTGGAGCAACCCCATTAGCTATCACAGCAGCCTCAGATAGCTCAGCCGCCGCCGGCTCAGCCGCTCCCATGCCGTTTTCACACTCCGATAGGTCATTTTTCTAACCCGGTGGATAATATACTGACAGCAAGTCGCCAACTTTAAGCTCTTTCGGTTTCTTGAAATACCCCAATTGAAGTTCAAGCTAGGAACGCCATCGGTATGTTCAAAAAAACAGGCACCCAACAGGCACAATATTCCTACAGTCGATACCGGGTTGATTCTACACGTTACGCAAGTCGTAGTGAGAGTCGCCATGATTCACCGGCAATGTCTAGTAGTGGTCACAGACAACAGCCTCATAGTTCCCCAATCCGTCATGCGGTTTCAGATGCCCAAGCAATGGTGGACGCGACTCGAGACTTACGAAAAGCAATGGTATAACGTCCAAGATGTAACACTTTCCATATTTGGGCACGATGCCTCAATAAGGAAAGGGACGCATCTTAGCGTTTCGCAAGCACACGAATTATTGCAATACATACATGAAGAGATGAGTATATGGAATGGCTTACACTCGTCGTAAGTAAATTTACAATTCACTCAACAATTTATTTCAAGTTAACCCAAAAGTCAGGATCCGTCTAGAGACAAGATAAACAATAAAATTCCAATGATCTGTCGCGATATGCCTAGGAGACGACCAAGGGACCCTAATCATCAGGGTACGTCACATACATACACCCATTGCATTGATCAAACTCCCACTCCAACTTCGTAGCATCAAAAGCCTCCGGATTTGCGGTTCCTGGACATGTGGGGTTGTAGTAATTTATGAGCCACGAGGACTCAACAATCTTGAGACCATGATACCGGATCTAATAAAGTTATTGGGTATGGAAGGTTAGGTGTTTAGGTTACAGCAGCACTAAGAATGTATGGTGGCTAACTTACGAGAGAATGAAGTAAAGTGAGTGGCGTATGCATGGCGGTCATCAACTAATAATGATCACTAAGTGATCCTGAACACCTACTTCCCTCAGTCATAACCATACCGTGTTCTTAGTCGGAAAAGGAACTCACGAAAGGGACATCCATTGTTATGCACACAATTGGCATATTTTAGTTAAGTTTACTTCAAGTTGTCTAGAGTCGGATGTTAAACAAATTTTCCATGGTGCCACATAACCGCGGGCACAGCTTTACAAAAGATTTAACCCTATAGGGGTGCACGAACTAATCCATCAAAAGTTACCCCAAGATGCACAGGAAGCCTCGACCCCGAACCCGTGATCTCCTCGGATTCCTTAATGGAGAACCTCAAGCTTTAGATAGCTCAAAGTATCCTCGGAATCCCGGTGCACAAGATATTTCATCAAAAGGTAAAACAAATCTAGCAAGGCCGCCTGGCGTGCCGATAGACCTGATGGGAGCTGCGTATCTCGTTCTCAAGGCACGACTGTTTGAGCTAGATATCGGGTTGGCTGAGACCCCGGGTGACCACGGGGCGCCGGACATTGCTCAGATTGGACCAACACTCACGAGGAGCACTGACCTGGGGGTTGATTAATTATACATGGGGTAGCTATTCCCTATGCATTTTTATTAAGTTGTTTAGCAAATATAGTACTAAAGTTGGGCCTTGCTGGAAGAGCCTTAACTCTAGAACGAATTATCAAGGGGGTCCCCATAACTACCCCGAGAGTGTTGGAAGCACCCTATATGGAACATAAAATAGGTAGACGAAACTAAGGCTGCAAAAGCGGAACAAAACACCCAACAAAAGGCAAAGCCTTCCTCCTTTGCCAAGTATATAGGTGCATTAATTTAAATAGCAGTGAATAGATGATATTGAAAATCCCATGTTAATACATGGAACAGCCTGCACCTGCAACTAGCAATGCCATAAGATGGTTGAGCAAGCGCTAGCTTAGCCAATCAACATTGGCTAGGTAGTGGAGGGATTATTTTCTTTCATGGCAATGTTTGAAGACCTATATTCTAGTTGGTAGGCCGCGATAAAATAGTGATGGAATATAGTCATCTAAGCATAACAAAATTAGAGATGTTATCAAAGTCACAATCATCTTGCTTGTTGGTTCTTCTGACAGGTAAAACTTTTGCTCTTCACGAACGTACCTAGCATGATCCTGGCACTCGTTCTTAGCTCCCGTTACTACCCAAATAAAAATACACATCCAATGAACAAACGGGATGGGCAATGCTTCAAACAACATGATGCATGAGTGTAGCTATGAAAGGAGCATGGCAATGCTAACTAGGTAAGTTTCTCATGCATTTATTAAGTTGTTAGCATTCTAAACAGAACCTCAAGTTTATTTATTTGTACATGCATGAGTATGGTAGGAATGGATGCAAAAACATATAAGGAACGTCGTAACCCGAGCTACGGATCTCTCGGAAATCACAAAACAAGATAGGGAAGGCAACAATGACTAAACAACATTTGAGAGTGAGCTATGGGCATCTTATTGAATTCCAAGCATGCCAATGGACAGTGCACTAAATTCTAGATGCAATAGACCTAAAATATATTCAAAACAACAAAGCACAACTCACACAATACACAAAACAAAATAATACCCAGTGTGTCCACTAACAACAACATACCACATTGAACATGTGAAAACTAGCAGCTATAGCCACTCAATGGATTCAACCAACACATGAATATGAAGCTATAAAAGAGCACAACAAACTCTAACTAATAGAAACTTTGATAGGTTCATGAAACAACGAAAATCAAGCCATCAACATGGCAAGAAATATTACAGATTAGGACTTACTGAAATTCTCAGTTTCCACTTGTAGTTTTTAATCTGGTGACATCTTGACAGCAACAAAACACTATTCTACAACAAGTTACATGGCATGAAATTTAGCAGGGTTCTAGAGGAAAACAACTACTACAAAACACTAGCAGTCGGCATGATCTAAAACATCACAAACTATATGGTAGCATCAATCAAACATGGCATGAAAATAACTACACACTTCCAGACTTGGTCAAATTTACAAGGGGAAATTGCAGTACTTTATAACGGCATAGCAACTTTGAATAAATGTAACTCTATGATGCAAGACCTATTTGGCGAAGTGAAGGAACAAATTTGTATAGGCAAGAAGCACAACATTTCATGGCATTTGACCAAACACAAAGGAACAATATATCCTTAGGAAATATCAACACAACATGGGAAGAAAATAACAGATCCCCAACAATTAGAATTATTTAGCATGTGAAATCAACAACATTTTCTAAGCTACTTTGCAGCAAGAAACGCACCAATCTACAAGTTTATCATAGGAAGGAAAAATACCACGACCTAGTGCCCACAAAATACTAGCACTTCCATGATGACAAGTCCATCATAGCATGCAAGAATTAAACCACACAAAAATCACAAAATGCCAGATCAACACAAAATTACATTTTGCAAACTTGACCAAAGGACAAAACCGTTATCACCATTGGATTCACTAGAATCTTCTAGCCCAGTTTCATAAATCATACTCATGTATTCCTATAGAAAAATCACTCGCTAAACTAAAACGAATTTTCCACAAATTAGGTGCTAAGATTTATATGCGAGATTTGGCATATTCCAAATTTGGACAGATCCAGAATTGGCCAATTCCCTATTTGGAAACGAATCAAATTGCAATTGAAAACAGAAAAAAAATCACAAAATAAAAATAAAAACAAGGTAGGCCCACTAGCATAGGCACTAGGGGTCCTAAGGTCTGACATGTGGGCCATGGGCCCACGGTGAGTGGCGCACACACAAGGGAAAAAGGGGGTGCTAAATCGGTCAGGCTATAGCCAAAGTGGGCAACCACTGCACTACACGGGTGGATATCAACAGAAGAGGGGTTCGGCCCCTATTAGGTCGACTGTACGGGTGATGCCACACGTCGACAGAGCCATGGCGAGGAACGGAGGCTCCAACACAAGATGGCAACTCCGACAAGGAGAAGCGCCTGCGCGGGGCGTGGACTACACGGGGAACTCATTCCTGTGGCTATCTACAACACTCGAATACTACGGCGAGGCACTCGAGTTCGAGCTGCTGCTCGGGTAAGGCATGGAGACTACGATAGCTACAGCTTCCAAAGCGTGACGATGACTAGCCTAGCACAAAGAGAGAGTGGAAAGGAAGTGGCGATGCTCACAACGAAAGGACGAGACAATGCGCAACACGACTGGGGTGAGGAAGAAGATCCGCGGCGGGGGCGCTCTGTCCACGAAGTCAATGACGTTGGGTACGGTGATGAGGAGGCGCACTCCACCTCCTAGCACTAGGAACGGGTCGAGGAGGTCTCCGGCATGATGCAGGACCCGGCGAACAGCGAAGGGGGCGCGTTCGGAGGCGATCGACGGCGAGGAGACAGCCGACACGCCTTGGCTGCTCTCTGAAACTCTTGAACTCTCTCTCTCTCTCTCAGAAGCTTACCTGTAGGGGAGGAGATTGCAACCGCGCGACGAGTAGCGGAAAACCCTAGGGATGCGGGCGGCTTTATAGGGACGCGGTTGGATGTTGGCTTTTGAACGTGCGTATGCAGCTGACAGGCGTGCCTACGCGATTCTTGCTTCGGCCGGCTACTTGACCGGAACTTGCGTAACTAGCGACACGAATAAAACTGATCGATGGATTTATAGCCAAAGGCTCTTGACGCGCCTTGTTTTATTGCTTTTCGTTTTTCTGGTGTTCCAATCAACACCCCTAGGGTGTCTTTTATACACGTCCACAAGGGACTATGGAAATAGACTAGGACTAGGAATCCTAATACTACTAGGACTCGGTTTGGCTTTCTTTCCTAATCCTACATGAGCAACATGATTAACATCTACATTCACCTCCTTAATCTTGTTGCTTGACTTCACTTCTTGCACCCCGACTTTCCTCCTCATCTCGATGAACTTCTGTCGACCGAGGGACTTGGTGAAAATATCGGCAAGTTGGTCTTTCGTGTTCACATGTTGAACCTCGATCAACCCTTCTTCAATGCACTCCCGGATATGGTGGAACCGGGTATCTATGTGCTTGCTCCTTTCGTGATGAACCGGATTTTTGCACAACGAGATTGCAGCTTGGTTATCGATCTTCAGTGACACCTTCTTCACCTCCCGCTTTGCAAGAATAGCTAGGAGTCTTCTCAGCCACACTGCTTGACAAGCCGCCGTGCTTGCCGCTATGTATTCTGCCTCGCATGAAGACAGTGCCACCACCTTTTGCTTCTGAGAATTCCAGCTAATCGGATTCGGGCCAAGGTAGAAAACCATGCCCGTTGTGCTCTTTCGGTCATCAACATCACCTGCCATGTCGCTATCTGAATATCCACGAAGGATCAATCCTTCCTTTCCCTTTCTGTACGTGCAACCAAGATTAATGGTTCCTTTCACATAGCGCAAGATTTGATTGACCGCGCTCATGTGCTCAGTTGTCGGATTCTCCATGAAACGACTCACGATCCCGACTGAATAAGCCAAGTCAGGTCGGGTATGCACCAAATATCTTAGGCTGCCCACAACGCTTCGATACATTGTGGTGTCCACCGACGGATTTGAGCTACGCTTGCTCAACTTGTGACGTTGGTCCATTGGAACTTGTGTCGCGTAGCAATCTGACATGCCACACTTGTCCAATAACTTGACCGCGTAAGCTGATTGACATAGGGAAATCTCTCCGGAGCTTTGCTTCACTTCGATGCCCAAGTAATAGCTGAGTAATCCCAGATCACTCATGCTAAACTTGTTCTTCATTTGCTCCTTGAAACGTTCAATTTCTTGTACGCTATCTCCGGTGATAATCAGATCGTCGACATAAACTCCAACTAGCAGGTTTGAGCCTTTGGAGTTCTTTGTATAGACTGCGTGCTCGAGGGGACATCTCTTGAACCCGAGCGAGACCAGACTTCGGTCTAACTTTGAGTTCCAAGCTCTTGGCGCTTGCTTTAACCCGTAAAGTTCCTTCTTGAGCTTGTAAACTTTCCCTTCTTCGCCTTTCTTCTCGTAGCCGAGGGGTTGTTCCACGTACACTTCTTCTGTGAGATCGCCGTTGAGGAAAGCGGATTTAACATCCATATGATGAACCTTCCAATCCTCTTGTGCTGCCAAAGCTAGGAGCACTCTCACCGTCTCGATTCGAGCAACCGGTGCAAACACCTCATCATAGTCAACTCCTTGACGTTGAACGTAGCCCTTTGCAACGAGTCTTGCCTTGTACTTCACAATGGCACCCTCCGTGTCCTTCTTTAACTTGTAAACCCACTTCAAACCTATCGTCTTTTGGTTTGGAGGTCGGGTTACCAAAGTCCACGTGCCATTGCTCTCAATTGCCTTCATCTCCTCATCCATGGCGTGCGTCCAGCTAGGACTTTTTCTCGCCTCTACGAAGTTCGCCGGCTCCTCAACTCCGAACAGACATAGTCCGGAGTACTCGAGCGTAACTGGCTTTGTGTACTTGTAGACTTTCTTGAGGGTCTTGTAGCGACGAGGCCCTGAGGAGTCCGTTGTGGCTTGCGAAGGAGGCGACACAAATTGTGTCGACGTTGATGCACTTGAGGAAGACGGCTGAGACCTTGGTGTGTCATCGACATCCGTGTCGTCGGCGTAGTCGTCGTGACCGTGTCCATCATCTTGATTGTCATCGTCACTATGCACCTCGTTGTCGATGTTGTTGTCGAGATCTCCACCTGTGCCGTGCGCGGCGTTGTCGCTATCTCCTTGCGACCTATGTGCGTCGTCGTCGGTGTCGGCACCATGATGATCACTACCATTGTGGTCACCTTGGTTGGGTGTCTTGCCAATCACCTGGACATCCTCCCCTGCATGATCATCAGTTGGAAATTCAACTGCAAATATCTTACTGTTTGGAGCTTCGTCGGCTGCGGCGCTCCAATTCCACGCTTGGTTTTCTTCAAACACGATGTCGCGTGAAATCTGTAGACGCTTGGTTTGTGGATCGTAGAAACGGTATGCCTTGGTGCCAGAACTGCTCTCGTATCCGATGAACACCATCTTGGTGCTACGATCGGCAAGCTTTGAGAGGTGCGGCTCCGCCGTCTTCACATGTGCCACGCACCCGAATGTCCGTAGATGAGACACATTCGGCTTACGTCCGTAAATTGCTTCATACGGAGTCTTGCCGATCACCGCCTTCGTTGGAGCCCGGTTGAGAAGATAGACCGCCGTCGAGACAGCTTCTCCCCAAAAAGTCCCTGGCAGGTTCTTGCTCTTGAGTAAACTCCTTGCCATGTCAACGACGGTTCGATTGCGCCTTTCAACGACCCCATTCTGCTGTGGCGTGTAAGGTGCCGTGAGGAACCTCTTTATGCCAATCTTCTCGCAGTAGTCGTTGAACTCATTCGGCGTAAACTCTCCGCCGCGATCTGTCCGTAGAGCGCGAACCTTCAGCTTGTGTTCCATCTGTGTTGCAGCCTTCAGCTTCTTGAATGCTTCAAACGCCTCATCTTTCGACCGTAGGAGAACGACCCACATATATCTCGAGTAGTCCTCTACCACAAGGAAGAAATACTTCTTTCCAGCGTGAGTTGCCGGGGTGATAGGGCCACATAGATCACCATGGAGCAGCTCGAGTGCATCACTTGCACGAAAGGTAGACTGAGCAGGGAATGGCCTGCGGTGCTATTTTCCAACCAAGCACCCGTCACATACTCGATCAATATGGTCGATAACTGGCATCTCGGATACCATCTCCATCTTTGACATTTCCTTCAAGGCGTAGAAGTTAACGTGTCCAAATCTAGTATGCCATAACCACGAATCATCATCACTCTTGGCGAGCCAACACTCCGATTGAGATTGATCAAGGTTGAGGATATATAGCCTATTCCGTGTGCGATTAACACGAGCTAGCACGTTTCGGAGGTTGTCGAAGATCCTCATCACTCCGCTCTCGATATTCACCTTGCATCCATTCTCATCAAGCTTCCCAATAGAGATGATGTTGTTGCGCAGCCGTGGGATGTAGTACACTCCGGTGAGTATGCGATGTTCGCCTGTGAGACCCTCAAAGAGGACAGATCCTTGCCCGCAAATCTCCACAGCTGAACCATCACCGAACTTGACCGAGCCTTCAACATCGTATTCCAGCTTGAGGAATTTCTCCTTGCACCCCGTCATGTGGTTACTGGCACCCGTGTCGAGATACCACGACACGTTCTGATCACCGGATAACTTTGGTGTCAGTTTTTCCTCATGAAGTAGCACCTTCCGGCTTGGTTTTACAACCACCGTTTCAACGAGATCACAAACTTCGGCCATCAGAAGACCTGGACCTTCGTCTTCCTGCTTTGCCAAACTTTCCTTGATCTCCCGCTTGTTAGGCTTTGGACAATCCTTCGCAAAGTGACCCATCTTATTGCAGTTATAGCACTTGACCTCGGACAAGTCCAAGTTCCGTGGTTTCTGCTCTTTAGATTAGCCCGCCTTACCACGACCTTGTGGTTTGCCTTTTCCTTTGCCTTTTCCGGTTTGTCCATCGACCTTCGTGTTGCTTGAGCCTTCGCCACCGTCACGCCTTCCTTTGCTACTTGGGGCCTCGAGTCTGTGCGCGAGTACATGAGTTGGTCACTACCTCCTCCTTTGCCTTTCCGACAGCCACGAGCATTCTCTTCCCATGTCCGCAATCGTCCGATCGCCTCCGTTATGGTCATGTCGTCGATGTCGTAAAGTTGCTCGAGCGTGCCGATGATGTACGTGAATTTATCAATGACAGAACTGAAAAATTTCTCCACGATCTCGGTCTCATCGAGCTTTGCACCAAGCGCGCGGATCTCTCCCACGAAAGTAGTAAGACGCATGGCGTAGTCATTCATCGATTCAGTTTCCTCCATCTGCAACTTGTGAAATTGGCGCTTCAGCACTTGTGCCCGAGCCTTGGTGACGTGATCTTCTCTGATCCTCATCTCCTTGAGTGCGTTCCACGCCTCTCTTGCCGTCTCGAACTCCGCCAGTGTCATCAGCACGGAATCCGGCACAGACTGGGCTATGGCGGCCATGGCACCTTCGTCGCGCTCCTCGTCGACGTCGTCATCCGTGATGGCCTCCCACACTCGAAGGGATCGAAGAATAATCTTGATCTTCACCGCCCACACGCCGTAGTTGGCGTCGGTGAGCATCGGGTACTGGATGGGGATGTTGCGATGCGCCTGGACGTTAGCGCCGCTCGTTCCTCCACCACTGGTTGCTGACTTGACGCCCTTCTTCACCTTGTCGCCATTCTTGTTCGCCTTGGCACCGCCGCTACCGGACTTGACCGACTCAGCGTCGCTGTCCGTCATCGTAGATCATAGATCGTCGAGGCTCTAGATACCAATTGTTGGCTTTTGAACGTGCGTATGCAGCTGACAGGCGTGCCTACGCGATTCTTGATTCTGACAGGCCGGCTACTTGACCGGAACTTGCGTAACTAGCGACACTAATAAAACTGATCGATGGATTTATAGCCAAAGGCTCTTGACGTGCCTTGTTTTATTGCTTTTCGTTTTTCTGGTGTTACAATCAACACTCCTAGGGTGTCTTTTATACACCTCCACAAGGGACTATGGAAATAGACTAGGACTAGGAATCCTAATACTACTAGGACTCGGTTTGGCTTTCTTTCCTAATCCTACATGAGAAACATGATTAACATCTACATTGGACAGCATCGCCTCGATGTCCGTGAATATCATGACACGGAGCGCCCCACTGCTCGCTGCTTTCTGAAGAAAAGCAACCGCAATTCCGATGGAGTAGGTGCCGCTAGCGAGGGGGGATCGGACGCTGCGGCGCTAGCGGGCTGCGGGAGCTGCTGCTGCTGCGGTGATGCCCAGCTGGGCTGGCCTCTCTCTCTCACACAGGGAAAAATGGTTTTTTTTCTTTTTGATAAAAACAACACATTGCAATAATGCTTAGAGAAATATAGAAGTTGTTTTTGGGCAGAAGAAAATATGTTTATTAACTCACAACATAATGCCCTGATTTATCAAAAAAGTTTGACAATTTTTAGAGAAATAGAATAATTCACCCAAAACAATATTTGGCACTGTTTTTCACGTAAGCCGTAACGGAAAAATATCTCAACTCTAGTAAGTGTAACTTTTAAAATACCTAGCAGAAAATTAGCTGGAGAAGCAACATTTTTATTAAATGAAACGGGAAAGTTAAAACAACACCTAACTTATTAAAGGAATAAGTGGGGTTTGCGTTGCTTTCAACAAAGGGGTTTTGGTTGGGATCCAGACTGACTATTGCACCCACATTTCACATATAAGCTCACACATAGCATTTCAACCACGTTATGCAACAAAAGATACGATCAATATGATGGCATGATGCAAGATGTGATGAACCAAAAGTTATTATTACTCAACCACATAGGTATAGTTGGAAGGTTCAAAACATGCAATACATTACAAATAAGGCAAGGGGTGCACTTGGGGTGTTACCACTCTCCCACATTACAAGAGGATCTCGAACTGAGATCTATGGTTGAAAGCATTTAGGGTACTCGGAATGGAGAAGGTCCTCGCGTTCCCAAGTGGCTTTGAAAGCGCATGTGCTGCCTTGGTGGTTTTGATAATTAATGACAATATACATTGTCTCTTGGACTAACAGTTTTACCTACTATATTTCAGGAATAGTCCATAGAGAGCATTGGCGAAAGGATTATGTGAAGATGCCCCTTGATGCAAGAAAATAATAAGATTGGCCCAAGCTTCAAGATAGAAGACCCTTCATTTTATATTTGTGAGAAATCACTTTTGAGTCCATAGGAAAGCCAATACTATTCACACGGGGTGACGTATTAAAATGAACTGGTTGCTCAAGTGCTCAGAGCTAGCCACCAAAAAGACTCGGTCATTTTCCCACATAACCATTCAGTCCAAAGCCTCATACACAAAATTGGTGTCGCCAACTTTTTCAATTCGGCACTACCGATTTTCATCTCACACATAACCCTAGCCAAAGCCACCAAATCGGTGCAACCGAAACCGTGTCGGCATTGTCGAGTTTAGATGACCAAGTTTCTCTTGCCTCAATACATAAAATCAGAATTTCCGATTTTCGGTATGGGTGTCATCGAGTTGTGACATCTAACCGTTAGCCATCTTTTCGGTGTCACTGAGTTGTGTATATCGGTTCCACCGAGATTCAAAAGTTGCTGCCTATAGTGCAAGTCGCTACCATCAAGTTCATGTCTTCGGTGTCACCGAGTTTTTCACTTTAGGTGTAAGGGTTCGATTTTGGAGACTGCCTATATATACCCCTCCACCATCTCTCATTCGAGGGAGAAGCACTCATAATATACACTTCATTGCCAGATCCATTTTTCTGAGAGAGAGCCACCTACTCATGTCTTGAGATCAAGATATTCCAATCCAATCATTTGAAACTTGATCTCTAGCCTACCCAAGCTGCTTTCCACCTAATCAACATCTGCTACCCATGCCTATTTTGTGAGAGAGTGATTGTGTGTTGAGGAAACTATCTTTGGAAGAACAAGAGAAAGGAGTTCATCGTTCTACCACATCTATTACCTTTTGGAGGGTGGTGCCTGCTAGATTTGGTAGGTGTCGCTTGGGAGCCTCCTACTTCGTCTTGTGTAGTTGAACCAAGTTGTTTTTAAGGGCATGGAGATTGCCTACTTCGTGAAGATCTACCATGAGTGAGGCTAGTGCTTTGTGGACAAAAGCAATGGTGGAATAGACAAGGCCGCTTCTTCGTGGAACCCTTGTGGGTGGAGCCCTTCGTCGACTCTCGTAGTTGTTACCCTATATGGGTTGAACTCTCCACTAACATGGACGTATGATAGCGCCACCTATAGGAACCATGCCCAAAATTGACGTGTCAGTCTCTTTGCGTTTGATTTCCTAAACTCTACTCCTTTCTACATGTGCAAAGTGTTTACTTTTTGCTGTCATATATGTTGACTAGCATGTGTAGGGTGTACTAGACTTGTTAGAATTGCTAAAACCTGCAAACCTTAACATTGGGAAAAGGCTAGGATTTTAATCTTGTCAAGTAGTCTATTCACCCCCTCTGGACCCAACTTCTATCTATCCCACAATTGGTATCAGAGCAAGGTCTCCAAAACCTTGGTTTAATCACCGTTGGAGGAAGATGAATGTGACTAGTTCCGGGATTTCTAGTGGTATAGTGCATATTCTTGATGGGGAGTATTCTTCACAATGGAAAGATGAAATTCGTTGATATATTTGATGAGTTCCATTTGCCCAAGTATGTTGAATATCCCTATGCGCCTCCCATTGATGCCATACATCCTTCTCATGATGATTAAATTGACATGCTTGGTAATCTTAACACTGTTAATCTAATCATTACAGGACTACCAAGAAATGTGCTTAGTCAAATGCAAATTTGTGAGTGTGCTCTTACTTTGTGGAAAAACTTAGAGGAACGATATTCAAACTATTCCTTGAAAAAACGTGATATAATTGTCCACAAATGCATTGCCTTTCACAAAATGAAGCCAAGTGATACTAATTTTGATATATGTCTATTGGAGCTTCGTGACCTCATGCGTGCTAAACGATATGTCATTACTATTAAAAGTATCATTGTTGAAGCCATTCGTATGCATAATTATGAACATTGTCGTATTCAAAATTCTGATGAAACTCTTTTTTCTTATGATAACAGATCTTCATCCGATGGTGACTATGTGGAGCATGGCTACTACAATGAAGATGAGGAGTTTGACATTGTGTATGAGAAGAAAATGAGGAACCTATACTTATGGTGAACCTTAGAGACCACATGGCTGGTGGAAAGGAGTGGGTTCTCGCTAGTGGATGCACCGATCACATGACCATAGACAAATACATGTTCCATGAGATCACACCAAACTGTGGACCTCGAAGGTGCGTGTGCTTTGGAGATAACTCCAAGGGTATGGTACTTGGTCTTGGTAAGGTGGTCGTATCTCATGATAGTTGCATTCAAAATGTCATGCTTGCTGAATCCCTTGGCTACAATATTATTTCCATATCTAGACAAGTAGACTTTGGTTTCGATGTGCTATTTATGAAAGTTGAATACCAGGTGTTTCTTAGTGACAACCATAACATTATCTTTACTAGTTTCTCTAGTGGTGATCTATACATTGTCAACCTCACTAAGAAATCCAAACCCCGTACATGTCTCATTGCTAAAAAATTTAAAGGTTGGTCATGGCATAGAAGGTTAGGACATGTTGGTATGCGTAATCTTGATAAAATTATGAGACGTGATCATATTCTTGGTATTAAAGATGTTATCTTTGACAAAGATAGACTTTGTAGTGCTTGTCAAGCAGGAAAGCAAGTTGGTGGAAGCCATCCCGTGAAGAACATCATGACTACAAGAAGACCACTCGAGCTGCTTCACATGGATCTTTTTGGTCTCTATGCCTACAAGAGCCTCGGTGGAAATTCTTATGGTCTAGTCATTGTTGATGATTTTTCTAGACTTATATGGGTATTCTTTCTTGATGATAAGTCACAGGTACAAAAGATCTTCAAGGACTTTGCTCGAAAATCCCAAAATCAGTTTGAAATGAAGATCAAGAAGGTTCGGAGCGACAACAGAACGGATTTCAAGAACTTGAATGTGGGTACCTTTCTTAACTAAGAGGGTATATCACATGAGTTCCCGGTGACGTACACGCCTCAACGAAATGGAGTTGATGAGAGGAAGAACCGGACTCTCATAGAGATAGCCAGAACTATGCTTGACGAATACAAGACTCCAAGACCCTTTTGGGCAGAAGCAGTGGAAACAACTTGCCATGCCATAAACTGACTTTACCTACACAAGCTTCTTGGTAAAATGACATACAAGCTACTCACCGGTGATAAACCCCAAGTTGGATACTTTCAAGTATTCGGCTCCAAGTGCTATATTCTAGATAGGCATCATCGCTCTAAATTTGCTCCTAAATCTTATGAAGGTTTCCTACTTGGTTACGAATCGAACTGTCACACTTACTATGTCTACAACAACATCACTCGAATATTTGAATATACGGTAGATGTGAAGTTTGATGAGACTAATGGTTCGCAAGTCAAACAACTGCCAAATGATGTAGCGGATAAGGAACCTTCAGAAGCTATCCAAGATTTATCCATTGGAAAGATTCGTCCCATGGAGGTGAAGGAGATTACTTCATCAACTCAAGTCAAAGCTCCTACTTCGCATCAAGGCGAACCAAAAAACAACATGGAAGCATCCAGAAGTGGTACACGACATGATGAAGAAGAGGAAGAATAACATCATGATGATCCACCTAAACCTTCCTCACCACCACCTCAACGAGAGCTTTATTTGAAGCTTTGATTCTCAGTTTCCATGAATTACCAAAAAGGGGGAGATTAAAAGCACATATGCTCCCTTGGTGTTTTTCATAATTCATGACAACATACATTGTCTCTTGGGCTAACACTTTTACTTAGTATATTTCAGGAATAGTGCATAGAGAGCATTGGCTAAAGGATTATGTGTAGATGCCCCTTGATACAAGAAAGTAATAAGATTGGCCCAAGCTTTAATCTAGAAGATTCTTCATTTTATATTTGTGAGAAATCACTTTTGAGTCCATAGGAAATCCAATACTATTAAAAGGGGTGAGGTATTAAAATGAACTGGTTGCTCAAGTGCTGAGAGATAGCCAACAAAAAGACTCACTCATTTTGCCACATAACCATTATGTCCAAAGCCTCATACACAAAATCGGTGCCACAAACTTTATCAATTCGGCCCTATAGATTTTCATCTCAGACGGAACCCTAGCCAAAACCACCAAATCTGTGCAACGAAAACCGTGTCGGTGCTATCGAGTTTAGGTGACCAACTTTTTGTTCCCTCGATACAAAAATCGGAATTTCCGAGTTTGGGTAACGGTGTCACCGAGTTGTGCCATCTGCCGATAGCCACCTTTTCGGTGTCACCGACATGTGTATATCGGTTCCACTAAGATTCAAAAGTTGCTGCCTTTATTGCAAGTCGGTCCCACCGAGTTCATGACTTCGGTGTCACTGAGTTGGTCAGATTAGGTGTAACGGTTAGATTTTGGGGACTGCCTATATATACCCCTCCACCATCTCTCATTTGAGGGACAAACACTCAGAACATACACTTCTTGCCAGATCCATTTTTCCGAGAGAGAGCCACCTACTCATGTGTTGAGATCAACATATTCCAATCCAATCATTTGAAACTTCTCCTACCCAAGCGGCTTTCGACCAAATCAACTTCTCCTACCCATGCATATTCTGTGAGAGAGTGATTGTGTGTTGAGTAGTCTATCTTTAGAAGCACAAGAGCAAGGATTTTGTTGTTCTAACACATCTACTACCTTTTGGATGGTGGTGGCTCATAGATTGGTTAGGTGTCGCTTGGGAGCCTACTACTTCGTGTTGTGGAATTGAACCAAGATGTTTGTAAGGTCAAGGAGATCGCCTACTTCATGAAGATCTACCATGAGTGCGGGTAGTCCTTCGTGGAAGGAAGCTGTGGTGGAAGAGACAAGGTCGCTTCTTCGTGGACCCCTTGTGGGAGGAGCCCTCCATGGACTCTTGGAGCCGTTACCCTCCGTGGGTTGAAGTCTCCACTAACGTGGACATACGATAGCGCCACCTATCGGAACCATGCCAAAAATCATGGTGTCAACCTTTTTGTGTTTGATCTCCTAAACTCTACTCCTTTCTACATGTGCAAATTCTTTACTTTTCCGCTGCCATATATGTTGACTAGCATGTGTACGGTGTACTAGACTTTTTAGAATTGCTAAAATCCGCAAACCTTAAAATTGGGAAAAGCCTAGGATTTTAATGTTTTCAAGTAGTCTATTCACCCCCCACTGGACACACCTTCTATCGATCGCATAGGATTCTTTATCGGAATGGTGTGACCATTTAACTTTGAGAAACTTGATAGACTTGTTGCAAGTCTTGCACTCATTCTCTTCGAGACTGGCAACTGGATGATCATGATAGGAAAGGTCTGGCTGAAGAACAATGTCTTGGAAGTCAACTGTGCGCTCGAGAGTCTTGAAGCATCTCCGGAGCTAAGAGACGTGAAACACATCATGCACATTTGAGAAATTGGATTGAAGATCTAACTCATAAGCAAGGTCACCTCTTTTGCCAACAATCTTGGAAGGGCACACGAAGCATGGATCAAGCTTACCTTTGATGCCAGAGTGTTAAGTACCCGTCATGGCAAACAGTTTGAGATAACCCAAATCATCAATTTGAATAGTCATGCCATGATGATTGCTATCATAATAGCTCTTCTCGCGGGATTAAGCGGCTCTGAGATTATCCCGAATGAAACGACACATTCCTTCTGCTTCAACGATCATGTCATTCCCAAGAATGTGGCGCGCACATGTCTTAGACCAATTGAATGGGGTATGACACTTCTTTCCATATAGAATCTCAAAAGGGTCCTTGCCTGAACTTGCTTGATAAACGTTGTTGTGTGAGAACTCGGTAAATGGGAGGCAGTCTTCTGTCACACCCTGTTTTCACTATCACTTTATCTATAATTCCAAAATCTCGGTTTATTAAAACTTTTTCAAAACTAATGTTGTGAGTGCCATGATTGTCATGGTATGCTTGTATGCTTGATCATGTGTTATTAAAAACCACATTTCTCATTAATTAATTATTTCCAAAACCCTTTTTATTATTCTGGTTAAAGTAAAACCCTGCTTTGAGTTACACTACATGCCCTTGATGGCAAGAAGTGTTCTTATCCAAAGTTGTTCATCTGGTCGTAGCACCACTTTAGAGCACCAAATACAAAATATAATTATTTTATGAATTATTTTCCTAATTTATTTGCATTTCCATTTCTCCGGCCAGAAATGGTACTCCTATATGGAAAAATACCTTTCTGCCTTAGAAAATCTGATAAAATTTGGAGATGATCAGAAGGACATATATTTTCCATACATAAGATTTTTAACCCCTATTTATATTATTACTATTTGAGTAAAGACCTGAAAACCATTTCTGTCTGTTTTGACCTTTTGAAATATTTCTAATGGAAATATTCTCACCAAATTTCTAGAAAATTCCAGTGGTATCCCTAAGCCATATTTGGTGTCCATATAAAGTTTCACCTTGATCCAAGGTGATTAACGACACCAAATAACAGCAAAACCCCTTCTGTCTAGATTGAAATTAGAGCAACTCTACATAGAAAAGTTTGTCCAATGGAGTTGAAACTTTGCAGGAGTGCCTAATACCTCAAATGAGGGTTCCATACCAAAAATGGGATTTGTGGGACTTAATTCGCTCACACTTTCTTTGGAAGGAACACATCTGGTCATTTGGTGATGTTTTCAAGTTTACAAAGCTAAACTTGTCCAATGGAGATCAAACTTGGTGAAACCCCTTGTTTTAGCAGCAAACCCAATCCTGTTAAGTTGCAGAGCCAATGGTGGGGTGCAACCACCCTGAACCACTGTCGAGAACCTTCTGACAGATGGGTAAAACCCCTCCTAACCGTAGCTAAACCCCAACCCTTTCTCCCAAACTACCATATTAGGTGGCCAACATCAATGCCAAGCCCAAGTCAACTGGCCCCTCTTTGGCTCAAGGCCAACATCAAAGTAGAAATGACAAAATCCCCAATCTAAGCTTCAGCTCAAGGCTGACAGCGCCTGTTTTTCTTGTCCCCCTTCAACAGCCGAAGCTCCCACAGGTCTTCAACGCCTAGCCATATCCCAGCCAGTGCCCAGGACAAACTAGACATGTCCAAGGCACCTCAGGGCGCGTCAGCATGCCGTGGCATGCCAAAGCTGCGCTCTGGGCGCGCTACAGGAAGCCACCGAGGTGGGGGCGACGCTCTCGGCTAGTTCCAGCCTCCCCTGATGTGTCCAACCTCTTCCCCGACAACCCCTCTGCATCGAGCGACCATCATGGCCCCTTGTAACACCCTAGATTTTGCCCATTTGTTTTCTTTGATTTTCATCTGGATTTGCGTTTCTGTGGTTTGATAATTTTGAAATCTAAAAGGATTACCCTTGATTTCTTTTTCTTAGTGGCTTGCCAACCTTCAAACCACCCCAAGACCTAGCCATTTCCATCTTGAGCCAATCCCAATATTCTTTTCCATGGGAATATTCCTTTTTCTTTTAAAGGAATAATCATGTTTGCCTTGAGTTATGAAGCAACCCCTATTTATATCTCTCCAAAAATTCCAAATAATTCTCATAAATCTATTGGGTCATATCTTCCTCAGATAAAACAAAATATTTTCTTGCCCTATTCAAAAATAATTCCCTAAAAATTTGCCAATGGCCGCTGCCGAGCCCCTCTTAAATTTGCCTGATGTCGGGCTTCTCCTCTCCATCTTCAGTGCCCAGAGGAACCCCCAAGCATTGGTGACTCTCCCCATTCCCTCACATCATCCTCGGAGGCCCTGTGTTGGCGTGCCCAAGATCTGGTCGCCGCTACTCTCTGCCTCCGCACGGCGCCGCTACTTCGAGCCCCTCCGACGCCCAGCTAGGGTGCAGACTGGTGCGGCGTGGTCTCCCGAGGCCGTCGGCGGTCTCGCCTTGGCCGGAGACGGCCGGAGCCGCCGTGGCCCTCAACGGTCGTGCCCTCCCGGCCTCCCCTGCTCCTCCGGTTGGGAGGAAGAAGAAGGTGAGACGAGGAGGAGAGAGGAGGCGCCGTGGGCCCCCGCTGTCCGTGAGGGAGGTGCTGCCAGCGTGGATAAGTGGAGGCGCCTTCTGCGCCATTCAGCTTTCCCCGCTGGAAAGTGCATTTTTGCCGAAGGCACTTTCGCCCTCAGCCCAGCCGCTCTGCCCAGGGATCAGGATGCAATTATTTAATTTGCGGACTAGCCCCTGGCGGACAAAATCTCGTATCTTTTTATCCGTGACTCCGATTCTCCTGATTCCAAAGCCCACGTCTTCGTATTGTCGAGCACGTCAAGATGGTATCATTTTCACCATGTGATCTCACAGTGGAAATGACCATGTTGCCCTTTCCGTAAACAGCCCTCCTCCGATAGAGAACTGTTTTCGGCAATTCCTTCCGCGAGTTTCTCGCGCTTCTTCCCGGTGGTTCCATCATTCCAGGCAAGCCACAACATTCATTTGCTTTATTGCATTGCAATATTATAGTCTCATCAACTGCTTTAATAATAATTATATTTGTTGATAGTCTGGAATGTGAGCATGCACGATATGAATAGATAAATGTCGTGTCGAGCACAAGACCGTTAGTAACTAATACTTTCACCCACTAATTTTTATTATACTATTGAGATTATTGTCTATGATTACCTTGTGAATATGGATCAACAGTAGTGTCTAGATCTTATCGGCTTGCTATGACATCGGAGTGTCAGCTGTGACGGATTATTCGGAGATAAGGTAACCTAGTTGGTTGATTAGAGTGACCTGTTTGGGCTCATCAGTGCAGCCAAATTTGCTGATATGGGACGGCTTTGACTTGAGCTGTTCGCGTGATCGCTCTCATCGGTACATCCAAAGAGGGAGGGTTATGCACGCGCGCTGACCCTGATCAGGTAGGCGGTGATAACCCTATGAGCCAATTGAGTTGTTTTGTGCGCACGTCCCTGGTTGGGACAGTTTAGTTTGGCCAGGACGGTGGCAGGTGTCATGAGGATACAGGGCCACCCAGGGCAAGACTCCAGAGGAGATTGGTTGCCGGTGGTACGCTGAGAGGGTCACGGTTCAGGCAAGTTTTGTTGGAGCAATGCTGGTCCACCCGAAAGGGATTGCAAGGTCAGTGCTCCAGTATGTGGGTAGAGTGTGCAACCTCTTCAGAGTGTAAAACCTATTCGAATAGCCGAGTCCATGGTATTGGACAGCCCAACCAGATCTCAGTAGATGATCAACCGCATCTATGATAGTAATGGTGGAAGAACTCGTCTGAGTGTGTTACAGTTGGGCATCGTACCAGTGTAATAGTTGGGGATTGTGCCGGTGTTACAGTTGTGCATCGTGCCGGTGATGAGTCTTGGTATCAATTTTGAGGACACTCGCTAAAGGATCTTGGTAAGATCACATGAGTTGATATCACCGACGTATGGTGAGAGTAGCCTGGTATAGCTAGTTCTTTGATACTCCTTTAGTAATAACAACCTTTTACTTAAACTTGATTCTTATGATGTTGTCTTGCCTTAATGCTAATGTTTGTTGTGAGCATGCGAGTACATTCAAAGTACTCACCTGGCTTGTCATGCCAGTTTGCAGGTCATGCCTAGATTGCTTGATTGTCGAGAATTCCGAGTTACGAGCTAGGATGCGCGTTCCAGCCAGAGTCCCTGCGGAGTGGAGTTCATCACATCAGTAGCTGTTCCGCTTCGAGCGTAGGATTTACTATAGGCAGGTGTAGTATCGCCAAGGCGATGTAATTTATGTATTATTGTAATCTTTTCCATAGTAATAAAGAGCTTATTTGTTTTGTTCCAACGGTTCGGTATTCCAGAAGACTCGTCCTTGGGCTGGAATACGGGGCGTTCCGGTTTCCTCTGAGCCGGGGTGCCACAAGAGTTGGTATCAGAGCAGGTCTGGCTATAGGACGCCCTAGTCCGCGGAAGCGTTAGTAACCGGTAGTACAGGATCTAGTTGGTTTGCTGCACTTGTTTGTTGCATTTGATTGTTCATAGCGTGCATATAGACTAGATAGATTATTACTAACGCTAGATCTGGTGAGTGTAGGTGGCATCGGGTTCGATTCACCACGTGCACTCTCCAGCCTGCTTTCTTCTTCCTTGGTGCGGTGTCATCTTCGCTTCAGGGTAGTGATGCCAAGGTGCCTAGTGATGTCAATCCCTTGTCGGATTGATGCACCGGTACCACACCTATGCATCCTCTTCAGCCGCCCTGTTGTTTCGGTGATAGACATGCTTCTATCTCGGATCTTCCCAGCCCTCTAGCCGTGTGGGAAACCCTTACTGATCTTTTTCATCAGAAAAGGGTAATGCCCTTAGTGTTGCCTTATTTTCCCCTTATGGAAATTGCTCACCGACATTGGACTCAAAGAATCTATGAAGAGACAGTCAGTTGGAAGCTCAGTTCAGCGATATGGAATTTTCAGCAGGATGCATTATATCATGAATATCGAGCCCGAATATAAATGGTATCCTGACCAGATGAATTATCAACATCAAGTATACATCCGTGCAACTTTCTCAACAGCAATCATGGAATCAACAAAAAGGAACAAGATGCGTACAGTTCGAGTCAAAGGTATGATGCATATACATGGTTGAATCTATTATGAGCACAAGTTGAAACTTGCGATACTACAAAGGAAGCCAGAATGAGCTATGAACTTAGTGTTCAGCAAGAAGGATATCCGAATACGATATTGCATACAACAAGTGATCGACAGCAAGAACGTTAAGGAGATATTCATTCATTTAGCTTGCATATGGCAAAAGGATACTTCAGGTGTAAGAAACCCATTCATTCCATGCAAGTTACCCGAAAAGCTTATGGTACAAGATTCAGGTGACTTCCTCAATGTGACACGCGGATCTTTGTTCAAGACACCCATGTTTCTCTAGTAAGAAATCACAGCAAGCCTTCAGGGAAGGAAAGCACTTGAGATATGGTACCCCATGCTTCTTCAAGAAGCTGGCCCGATCTAAGCACCAGGAACAGGCTACCCAGTCTTCCTAGAAACGGTACCCTGGATGACTTACTACACAAGCTAAGTAAACCCTTGTTGGAAAGGTATCGCATTCTCAGTACTATACGTTATTCCACTGACAATTGGCAGCATATCACCGTGCATCTCAAGGATTAAATCCGCAACAGTTGGTCAGAAAACAAAATAGTCAGTCAAGACACAAGTCTACTTCAGGAATCAAGCACTCAGCCACATAGACCCAATATATATGGTGGACATGCTACCAAGGCCATATGAGTTAATCATACCACGGTGACAGCCCGATGAGAATCCGACTATGGCATGAACAAAATAAGAATAATAACGCCCGTGTACACTTCAATGAGATGACCAACAACCCATGGGTAAGCTGTATGGGACATGGATGAACCCTGTCACACCCAAGATGTGATCCTATCCTTAATTTGGCACGAGGGCCTCGTCAGGGATAGAAGCGCATCTCGTCGTTTCGCAAGAATGGATATCGTTACAAGTACATGTACTGAAAAGATGAGATATATGGTATTCGCTTACACTCGCCACAAGCTACATCAGAGTCACATAAGTACAATATTTAAACATCATGAAGAAGAGCAGGGTCCGACTACGGACGAAAACAACCGAGAAAAGAAGAACGGCGTCCATCCTAGATCGATGAAGAAGAAGAAGCAACTCCAAATGTACAAATGGCACACAAAACATTGTATCTTTTTATCCGTGACTCAGATTCCAGTGATTCCAAAGCCCACGTATTCGTCTCGTCGATCTCGATGTTGTCATTTTCACCATGTGATCTCATAGTGGAAATCACCATGTTTCCCTTGCCATAAACAGCCCTCCTCCGAGAGACTGTTTCCAGCAATTCCTTCCGTGAGTTTCTCGCGCTTCTTCCCGGTGGTTCCATCATTCCAGGCAAGCCACAACTTTCATTTGCTTTATTACATTGCATCATTATAGTCTTATCAACTGCTTAAATAAGAATTATATATGTTGATAGTCTGGACGTGAGCATGCACTGTCTCAATAGATAGCTGCCGTGTTGAGCACAAGACCGTTAGTAACTAATACTTTAACCGACTAGTTTACATTATACTATTGAGATTATTGTCTATGATTACCTTGTGAATATGGATCAACAGTAGTGGCTAGAGCTTATCAGGATGCTATGACATTGGAGTGTCAGCTGTGTACGATTATTCGGAGATAACATAACCTAGTTGGTTGATCAGAGTGACCTGTCTGGGCTCATCAGTGCAACCACATTTGCCGATATGGGATGGCCTTGATTTGAGTTGTTCGCGTGATCGCTCTTATCGGTACCTCCAAAGAGGGAGGGTTATGCACGTGCGCTGACCCTGATCAGGTAGGCGTTGATAACCCTGTGACCCAGTTGAGTTGTTTTGTGCCCACGTCCCCGGTTGGGACAGTTTAGTTTGGTGATGACGGTGGAAGGTGTCATGAGGACACAGGTGTGATGAGGACACAGGGCCACCCAGGGCAAGACTCCAGAGGAGAGTGGTTGCCGGTGGTACGATGAGAGGGTCACGGTTCAGGAAAGTTTCGTTGGAGCAACGCTGGTCCACACGAATGGGATCGCAGGTCATTGCTCGAGAATGTGGGTAAAGTGTGCAACCTCTGCAGAGTGTAAAACCTATTCGAAATGCCTAGTCCATGGTATTGGACAGCCCGACCAGACCTCCGTAGATGATCAACCACATCTATGATAGTAATGATGGAAGAACTCGTCTGAGTGTGTTATAGTTGGGCATCATGCCAGTGTAACAGTTGGGCATCGTGCCACTGTAACAGTTGGGCATCGTGCCGGTGTTACAGTTGGGCATCGTGCCGGTGATGAGTCCTGGTATCCATCTTGAGGATACTCGCTAAAGGATCTTGGTAATATCACATGAGTTGATATCACCCGAGTATGGTGAGAGTATCCTGGTATAGCTAGTTCTCTAATACCCCTTTAGTAATAACAACCTTTTACTTAAACTTGATTGCTATGATGTTGTCTTGCCTTAATGCTAATGTTTGTTGTGAGCTTGCGAGTACATTTAAAGTACTCACCTAGCTTGTCATGCCAGTTTGTAGGTCATGCCTTGATTGCTTGATTGCCGAGGATTCCGAGTTGCGAGCTAGGATGCGCGTTCCAGCCAGAGTCCCTAAGGAGTGGAGTTCATCACATCGGTAGTTGTTCCACTGCGAGCGTAGGATTTACCATAGGCAGGTGTAGTATCGCCAAGGCAATGTAATCTATGTATTCTTGTAATGTTTTCCATAGTAATAAAGAGTTGATTTTTTCTGTGCCAAGGGTTCCGTATTCCAGAAGACTCGTCCTTGGGCTGGAATATGGGGCGTTCTGGTTTCCTCTGAGCCGGGGTGCCACACCCCTCCTCGCCCGCGCTAAGAGCTGGTGCGACGCATGCCCGGGCGCAGCAGTACCGGCCAGAGATGCGCGGCTACGGATGCTCATCTCTGCACCCCCATGCGTGACACGGTGCGTCACCGGCGCTCCTGAGTCGGCTCACAGTCGCGGGCCTATTTATAGCCTCCCCCTCGCTCCAGCACCCCTCAAACCTCATCGCAGCAACCTCTAGCACCTCCCTAGCCACCCCAGTAAGGCAGTAGAGCCTCGGTGCTTGAGATCGACCAAGGCCCCTCCGCCTCGGAGCCCCGGTCGATCTCCGGCTACACGTCAGCTCTTGTGTCCCTGTGCCCCCCAAACCACTCCCCGTGACACCAGGAATATTTCCCCCCTCTTTCCCAAGCAAATCTATGCCCTTAGCTACGATCTCCACCTTTGCCCGAAACCCCTCTACTGTGGCTACATCGTCGCCGGTGAATCTGAGCCCCTCCAACGTTGTCTCGACCACCATCAGGTAGGCGACGACGAGCCGGACCCATTTCCGTCATCGTTAGGGCCCGAGGACGTCGGTAGCCACGCCGGCATGCTCCTCCTCCTCTCTGGCTAGAGGTAGGAGAAGACCGCGACAGGTGTGCCCCACCTGTCGGTGGCCCAACCCCTCTCCCTCGCTGCCCACAGCCGCCGACCGCAGGGCCCCGCACGTCAGGTTCAAACCGGACGGCACGCGCGCCTAGGTAGGCTGTCGGTTGGCCTTTGGGCCGGCCTAGTTCCAGGGCAAGCCAGGCCAGGGGCTGTAGCCCTTTTCTGTTATTTTAAAAACATGATTTCAAATGATTTTTATAAAAAGATTTAACCAATGTAAAAATTTAAATTTTCCACTATTATTCTTCTAAAAATATATAGTATTTAACAGAACCATGGTTGAATTTTTGCAGCAACTATTCTGTTTTATAATAACAAAAATGATTAAATTGGAATTGTTTTGTTTCTGTTAAGTTGATTTTAAAAATATTCCTTCACTACCAACAAAAGAAAATATTTTTAAAATAATAACCTAGATTTCTCAAAAATAACCAACATTTTGAAAATGACTTTGTGATCTGTTTGAGATTGAGCTACTTATTATATTATGTTTATACGACGATAGAAAACACGTGTGCCGAAGGAGTCAGAGCTGAAAACCTTGAAGACCCCGGATACCTAGCTGACCAAGGCAAGCAGCCCTTTGACCATGTGTGAGCATATGTTATGATGCGTTCTAGTGTAGCAAATATTTCCGTTGCATATGATCATAAGTGTCGGTAAATCATAAGTGATGTTACCGATGGCTCCTCCGGAGAACATGCATTGAGCTTGATCCTACCACCTATGAGGTTCATGCTAATATCTTGTTGACAAGTAAAGTTAAAATAGTAGTAGCATGAGCATGTTGTTGTTATAAATCAAAGAGTTATGAAAACCCCGTCGGGTGCCACTAATGCCCGAGGGTAATGATGAGTTAGGTGGCCACTTTCGGAGAAGTGGTCCACCGGTTATTTTGAGTGAGTATGGTTTTGGAAATGGGAATAGAATTATGATGTGTCGACTGTCCCAACCTTACATGTACGACCACGTTACCCCTTATGGGACGGGGTTGTGTTGATTACTCTGGTCGGTGCTAGCAAAGAGCCACATTACTAGTGGCGGGAGTGATATGTGGTCACTCTCGTGATGGGGTCGTGCCAGGTAGGGCGACTATGCCGTTTTTACGTTTTCCAAGCACACCGTTGGTCCCCGCATGGTTGATACTGTCCAGAGTCGGTGCTCGTAAGACGTACAACATGTGGGCTAGGTTCCTAACGAGTGGACCTTTTTGTCTAGTATCCTCAGGGGAAAGGCATTGATCGGGTACTTACCTCGGGTATGTTATATATCGCAAGTCGTGGATGACACAGAAATTTCCCGGATCTTGTGGATCCAGCATACTACCTCTGCAGAGTGTAAAACTATTCGAATAGTCGTTTCCACGGTCAAGGACAGTTGGGTAATCCTGCTTAAACTACGTCCAGTCGTTTCTGCATAAACCAAGTGTGTGTGAGTATGTGCTAAATTGCGTTTTATGAAAGTAATGATATGACCAAGTGTGGTGACTTGGCATATAGGGTGAACCCGATGTGTTCAGCCCTCGACAGATATATTGATATCTGTAACCTGTTCTTCAAATCAATATCTAGCTTATGTTGCATACCCATGATCATGTTTATTACAACAAGTTGTTGTCCACCAAAGATGCATATTACAGTTATCCTTCACTTGCATTGTTCATATCATGGGCTATTTGCGAGTACATTCAAAAGTACTCATTAGCTTGCCACTGGTTATATTATTGACCAGACATGGAAGGACCAGAGTTTGTAGAAGAGTACGTGTTCAAATACGCCCCTGTGAACTAGGACGCTTCCGAGTCAGAATACATGTTGGTGTAGACGGATGGCATGGGTACCTGCTTAGCACTAAGATTTCCGGTACTAGTTGTATCAGTGTGATTTGGCCTTATAGGCCCTACCCTGTGAACTTGACCATTCGGTCACGTGATGTAACAGTTCGGTACTTGGATGTAAGACTCTTAATATTCAGTATTTGTGTGTTCGGTGAGCATTGATCTATTGGATAACTGAGCACGATCATTCGGCGATCTCAACTCGTAAGTCGGGGTCCCCACATCTTCCAACTTCATGCCAAAATAAATCAAACAACTCTGATCATATCTTCAAGAATTTGATTGACTCCCTCCACTTGACCACTAGTCTGAGGATGGAAGGCAGTACCGAAACGTACCTTGATGCTCATCGTAGTCTGAAAGGAGTCCCAGAACTTCGATGTAAAGATCCTTCCATGATCTGAAGAAATGAGAAATGGAACACCGTGCCAAGAAACTATCCTTGAAGTGTAAAGCTCTTCCAACTAAGCTGCCAAGATAGACTCTTTGACTGGAAGGAAATGAGCAAGTTTAGACAACTTGTCGATGACCACAAAGATGGCATCGTTGCCCCTCTTGTACTTAGGAAACCCGGTTGAGAAATCCATCTCCACATGATCGAATTTCCACTCGGGTATAGGCAATGGATGAAGCAGACCTGCTGGACATTGAGGTTCCGCCTTCTCTCTGTGACACACATCACACTCGTTCACGAACTGAGCAATCTCACATTTCAAGCGAGTCCACCAGAAGGTTTGCTTCAGATCTTGATACATCTTAGAGCTGCCTGGATGTATCGAGAGAAGGGAATTGTGGGCTTCATCCATGATAACTAACCTGAGCTCTCCTTTCGGGACCACAAGGCGATCCTCGAAGAACTAAGTATCTTTGTCATCAACACGGAAGCACTTATACTTTGGAATGCTCTTTCTCAGGTGTCCGTGCACTGATAACGGGGTACATAGTGCCCCTGACTTATGCACAGACGTTGGGAGCATCCCTAATCTTAAGAGCAACCGCCAACTCCAACAACCCATGACGCGCAAAGAACCCGAGGCACCTGTCGGGGGAAAGGCGCAATCATCCTCACCAACACCCGCCAAGGCGCCTCCCCAACACGTGTGAGCCAGCCTGCCATAGCTCTACCTCGTCGCTACACCAATCACTTGTTGATGAGGTGTCGAGGCCCAGATGGCTAGGTGGATCTCGCTAGCTATGTTGCGCCATTCCGGAAGACAGGTTGCAACTTGTTGACACTCATCGAGAAGCGTGTCAAGACCTGAAGCCATGGCCAGCTCATAGGTGGTAGAGGCCTACCGAGAATGCACCCCTGCTTGCCACTTAAGGCCGCATTTATGGTGCTCTGTCTTAAGTGCAAGAGTTAGGTATGATAGCACTATTAGCTATCTGAACATGTCAGTTGCCACTGTGAAAGCTCTTTGAGCTAATAAAAGGAGGCCCGAGGCAACCTAGCAAAGTATTCGCATCTCTGGGCAGTCGAGCACTTAGAGATTCGACACTTGGTAGATTAGGCCCCCCATGGGATTATGGCCAAGTGTTAGCGTACGCGCGTCCTAGCTCTCCTCGGCAACCCTTGCCGGGGTATACCTCCGTGCAAACTTTATCTTTCCCAATCAATTCACCGAAGCAGGAGTAGAGTTTTACGCTTCATAGCGGCCCGAACCTGGGTAAAAACCATCGAGTCTCATCATCGTGTTGTTTTGTAGTCTCCGCTCTTTGTGTGATATGACCTCACCGCCGCATCCCAAAGGGGCCGAAGGTCCCATAGGTGACTGTGTGCACACCTGCACCGACATCTTTGGCGTGCCAGGGAGGGACTTCATTCGCACAAACCTAAGAATATGAGAAGCGTACTGATCTTCATAACGACCTTCTCTTTTTTGTCATGGCTCCCAGGAAGAAGACCGGTGCAGATGTTCACCTTTCGACTTTGAAGGTCGCAACGCTTGCAGCCATGGACGTTGCTGGCGCCAGAGCGGCATCCGGCGATGCGGGCACTGCGGGCGACGCAGTTGGTGTAGGTGGCACCGACATCATGTCCCATGCGGTGGAAGCCGGAATGAGGGACGCTGGAGGCAAGCAACAGCGACGCCATAGGAAGGTCGCTCCTGGTGCCGCGGGAAAAAGGGACACCCAGGCCCCGCGCTTCCACCGCATTATTAACCGCCCTCTTAACAGCAACACCTAGTCCAAGGGAAACGGCGGTCCACCAGCTGCGCCAGCCACAGGCTGACTGTTGGGCGCACATCTTGTCCAGAACAAGAGGACTGGTAAGCGGGGCCATGGATCCATGCTCCCAGCCTCTATCACTTCACGCCACCACGTCGGTCGTTGTACGGTGACAAGAACATGACGAGGCTCCTCCTCGTTCCACCGAGAGTCGAGCCACGTTACAGTCCGCCTCATTTCACATGCCGGACATGGCCGCAGAGGCAATGGCGAGGGCTCAGCTGGTGATAAAGTTCCCACCAGCGGCTGACATGATGGATGAGTGGAGAGCCACCATCCAAAGTTTGACCGGCTTCGCCGAAGTTGGTAAATCACAGAATGCAAGGTCGTCCAGTCGTCCACAAACGCCAACGGCGTCCCGAACAGACGGTCGTGCTGGGGAGGCCATGCCGACGGTGCAGTTCCCTCCTTGATAGCAAGCTCAAGGACAGTCGCGACAAGTTGTTTGCACTGACGGGCCCAACGAGGCATATATGGCCTCGGACGGCCCGTGCGACCAACGGAAAGTCCTCGAAGACCGGGGGAAGTAGGACGCCTGCACTACCATTGTACGACGCCGGGAAGCACACCGTTAATCCGACAAGCGCAACGGCGTAAAATCTAGCAACTCTCACCAAGTCCTGGCGGGAACCTACCTTATGAGGTCGGGTGTCCCGCCTTCACTCGCGAGCTGCGGCAGGTCTGTTGAAGTCGAGTCGGGCTTTCAAACCCGAGTTGACGAAAAATATGATGGGAAGCTCAACCCAACAGAGTTCTTGGGGATCTACATGATTGTCGTCCAAGCCACCAGAGGAAGAGACGAGAAGGTGCTCACTGATACGTCTCCAACGTATCTACAATTTTTGATGGTTCCGTGCTATTATCTTATCAAACTTTGGATGTTTTGTATGCCTTTTATATCTTTTTTGGGACTAACTTATTAACTCAATGCCAAGTGCCAGTTCCTGTTTTTTCCATGTTTTTGACCCTTTTCAGAGGAGGATTTTAAACGGTGTCCAAACGGAATAAAACTTCTGAAAAGATTTTTTCTGGAACAGAAGATAGGCACGGGACATGAGAACCAAGCCAGAGGCCACAAGGGGACACCAAAAACCCCTAGGTGCGGCCAGAGGGGCCGGCGCCTAGGAGGGTTGTGGGCCCCTTGTGGCTCGTCTGCCCTACCTCTTCCGCCTATAAATTCCTGAAAAATCCAAAACTACGCGAGAGATCCACGAAACTACTTTTCCGCCGCCGCAAGCTTCTGTCCCGCAAGATCCCATCTGGGGCACGTTCTGGTGCCCTGTCGGAGGGGGGATTCGGATACGGAGGGCTTCTGCATCAACACCATGGCCTGTCCGATGATGCGTGAGTAGTTCACCATAGACCTTCGGGTCCATAGCTAGCAGCTAGACGGCTTCTCCTCTCTCTTGAATCTTCAATACAAAGTTCTCCATGATTTTCATGGAGATCTATCCGATGTAATCTTCTTTTGCGGTATGTTTGTCGACATCCGCTGAATTGTGGATTTATGATCATATTATCTATGAATCTTTTGTGAGTTTCTTCTGATCTCTTATCTGCATGATTTCATATCCTTGTAATTCTCTTCGAGTTGTGTGTTTTGTTCGGCCAACTTGATCTATGATTCTTGCAATGGGAGAAGTGCTTGGTTTTGGGTTCATACCGTGCGGTGACCTCACCTAGTGACAGAAGGGGTAGCGAGGCACACATCATGTTTTGCCATCAAGGGTAAAAAGATGGGATTTACATCATTAGTTTGAGTTTATCCCTCTACATCATGTCATCTTGCTTAAGGCGTTACTTTGTTCGTCATGAACTCAAAACACTAGATGCATGCTGGATAGCGGTCGATGTGTGGAGTAATAGTAGTAGATGCAGAAAGTATCGGTCTACTTGTCTTGGACGTGATTCCTATATGTATGATCATTGCCTTAGATATCGTCATGACTTTGCGCGGTTCTATCAATTGCTCGACAGTAATTTGTTCACCCACCGTAATATTTGCTATTTTGAGAGAAGCCTCTAGTGAACACTATAGCCCCCGGGTCTACTTCACATCATATTTTTAGCCTTACACTTTGACTTCGTTGCACTTTTCGCCTTAAGTTCTCACTTTGCAATCAATCTTGAAGGGATTGACAACCCCTTTATAGCGTTGGGTGCAAGCTTGTTTGTGTTTGCGCACGTACTTTGGACACTTGGCTTGATTCTGCTACTGGATTGATACCTTGGCTCTCAAACTGAGGGAAATACTTACTGCTCCTATGCTGCATCAACCTTTCCTCTTCAAGGGAAAAACTAACGCAAGCTCAAGAGGTAGCAATCACCAACTATTTCCCTTTCGCGCTCAAGCCGAATGTGAGATCGTGGCTTATGCACCTGCCATAGAATACCATTGTGTCATGGGCTGACCTATGCAACGAGTTCGTTGATGCCTTCATGGGTGGACACGAGGAGCCAGGACAGCCCAGCGACTTGCAGGTCGTCCCACGGAAGGAGGGTGAAACCCTGTGAAATACATCAAGATATTCAACAGAGTACACCACAACATTCCGGAGATACACTAGGCATCCATGTCTGTCGCGTTCCACTCGAACATGCGCAACAGGAGGATGTAGGCCAAGATGAATGCCAAACTCCCAAATACCGTCTACTATCTATAGACATTAGCGGACAAGTGTGCTCGCGCTGAAGAAGGAAGGCGACTCCCTAGAGAGGAAGCAGGGATCAGTCGACACTGATGAGGACGATGATGTCCCAGTATCAAAGGGGAGGAGCCAGAAGCGCAATAATAAGTGCAAGGGGAAGGTAGTGTTGGCCGTTGATGGCTCTCGCAATCTCAGCGCCGGCAAGAAGGTTAAAGCCTAGACCCCCGGCAAGGGAGCTGCTTCTTGTGCTGATTGCCGCGAGGCCTCCGCGAAAGAGAAGGCCAGAATGTCTGGCGGGCCATATTACAAGATCCATCGCACCAAGGTCCACGGTCTCGATGAATGTCGCCAAGTTGAGGAGCTCGCTGAGAAGCAGAAGGCTAAATACGAGAAGAGCAAAAAGGATAAGGGCCAATATAATGATGCCGGGAAGGGCCGCGACAGCAGAGCAGGCCGCCACGGCAAGGCCCCGGGATAGAAGAAAAAACTTGCTAGAGGCCACGATAGGTAAAAGATGACGACGCAAGTAACGACAAAGATGATGGAGAGGATTCCAGCGACATGAAGTTCTAGAAGGCAACCGATGCCATTTGTGTTGATGAGGGTGCATCCTTGCACTCCTCTCGCCGCCAGCTCAAACAGTGGGTGCGCAAGGTTAACACCATGGAGCCAGCGACAGAGTCTCAAACACCACTCGAGTGTTCCCGCACGCCTATAAACTTCGACCGAGTGGATCACCATGACCGTGTTACCGTGGTTGGGTGTTTGCCCTCGTTGGTTTTCCCAACGGTCCGCAACCTCAAGGTGAGCAAGATGTTAGTTGACGGCCGGGAAGGGATGAATCTGATTTCTCCCAAGGTGGTCAAAAGACTGTAGATCCCTAACAACGAGCTCAAGCCGACGGGTTCATTCCAAGGGATCAACCCGGACAAAGGCCAGCCAAAGGGAAATATAACTTTGTCGGTTACATTCGGTGGAGAGGTCAACGACCGAACCAAAAAGGTCGTATTCGATGTGGTCGAGCTCTCGCTGTGATACAATGGAATACTTTGGGGCCCGACCTTTGCAAAATTCATGGCAGCATTCCACTATGCTTACAATGTTTTGAAGATGCCAGACCTCATGGGAGTAATCTCCATCCCATCCGACAAGAAGGATGTCGTCATTTACGTAGATCAGATCTACCGAGACGCAGTGGCAGTTGAAGCCGCGCGAGAATCTATTCCCGCCAGAAGCCAGTAGAATGAGAAGAAGTTCAGCAGAAGCACCGGAAAGGACTCCTGGAAGCCCGCCTCCGAGGAGTGTGCTGCACGCGTCGATGAACTTCTGGATTGCTCCGCCGACACGAAGTCCAAGGTCTCCTACCCTGCGACAAAGAAGGTCCCGGCAAGGGAGCATGGCTCTAATAGTACGTTCACCATCAGTGCCACCCTTAGTGACAAATAGGAAAGCGCGCTCGTTACCTTTCTGCGGGCGAATTTTGGGCGCTAGAGCTGTCAAATTTTGGGCTGCAGTATGAAAGTACTTCCACTATCCAAAGCAGGGCACTAGCAGAGTTCATTGTCGAATGGACGCCCACACGAGACGAAGAAGAGCGGGAAACCACTCTCCCCGGCAGGGAAACACCCAAGGAATGTGTCAAGTACATTGATGGTGCCTTGTCACTCCAGGGTGCCGGGGTAGGTATACTCTCATCGCCCCCACCGGAGAGCATTCCAAGTACATGATCCAAATGCAATTTCCCTCAGAAGAAGCTACCAACAACACCGCTTTGTATGAAGGGCTCTTCGCAGAACTCAGAATCACGATGAAGTTGGGGATCAAGAAGATGATCATCATAGGGGACTCTCAACTTGTGGTGAAGCAGGTCAATAAGGATTATCACAGCCCGCTGATGGAGGTATACATAGAGGAAGTGAGGATGTTGGAGGAACACTTTGACGGGCTATAGGGAGAACATTTCCCATGTGCAGAAAACAGTGTTGCAATCACTTGTCGAAGTGTGCCGCGCACACGCTTCGTGTGGAACCAGTGGTTTTTACCCTTCAACTCACTCAACCATCCGTGTCCTCTTCAAGGATGACCAAGAAGAGAACAAAATTTAACTCCGGAAAGCATTTCCTGGCACAGCTTCCTGAATCCCCAGGTAGAGAAGCTACCAGAGGCGGTTTTCTTTTGCCTCATGATTTGCTCCCTCCTGCGGAACCATGGGTTCTCACGATAGAGACAAGCGCTCCCACGAATGTGAAAACACCTTTAACCCTTGCCGTCGAGCCATAAGTTCCGTCTTGGGCATAGCAAAGTGTCCAATTCCTTCAGACGGGAGAACTTCCCGAAGGACAAGAAGAGGTCGAAAGAGTAATCCATCGGTCTGGTATGTACCACTTCGTCGGCGACACTCTATACGGAAGAAGACCCAACAGTGTGAAATTGTGGTGCATCTTCTTGGAAGAAGGACTAAGGTTGTTGGCGGCGATTCATGGAGGCTTGTGTGGGTCACACATAGGATCAAGGGCCCTTGCCGAGAAAGCTTTCCGCTTGGGTTTCTAGTGGCCCACAGCCCTACAAGATGCGACTGATCTGGTCACCAAGAGTGAAGCATGCTAGTTCCATGCCAAGAACATCCATTAGCCAGCGCAAGCACTCCAGACGATCCCTCTATCTTGGCCCTTCTCATTATGGGGGCTCGATATCTTGGGCCCCTTCCCCCGCGCCAGGTAGAGCCAGTAAGAACTGTGACCGCGTAGTCAACTACCAAGTTCATGGAATAGCCTGAGGTAGAACTAGTGAGAACGGTGACCGCATATTCAACTACCAAGTTCATGAAGGGCCGTGTGCCTCTTTGGAGTACTGACAACGGCACCCAGTTCACAAGCCAAGCATTAATGCAGTACGTACAAATCCTTGGAAGCAAGGTCTCCTTCACCTCTTTTGCACACCCAAGGATCAACGAGCAAGTCAAGAGGATGAATGTTGAAGTATTGCGAGGCCTCAGAACGAGAACTTTCAACAGACTGCAAAGATGCAACATGCATTGCGCATTTACTTGTGTTATGATGTCACTAATGATATAGCTTACTGGTTATTAAGAGTTCTTGATGTACTTGTGGTCCTTGTTACAGGGTCTCCCCTCTTCTCAAGAGGACGGAGCCCATCCTTTGCTCTGTATGTTTTTCCTCTATGCGAACGGGAGACAACACAAAGACGAGCACAAGGAACTATCACACCTTCAAAGGGGGCTTCCCAGGAGGAGATAAGTCGAAACTACCTTATTTCAAATGTGGTTCCGTTCTTTCCTTTGTGAAAACCATTGCCGCTCATTTTTTGGTTGTGTGTGATGGGACTCTCTACATGATAGGGACCCTTGTCTGGATAGGCCGTCTTCTTGCCTCCCGTCCCTCACTAGCCTTGAAGGAGGGGGAAGATCGCGCCAATGCCTGCAAGGGGCCTTGCCGGGGGATGATAATCATCTGTCGCTTGGGGCTCGCTCTCTCTTCCACACTTATGTTTCGCACCTACCTGGCAAGGAACACCATGCTGCAGAAACATACAACATAACGAAGAGAAGGGCTTACGGATAGTACTCAAGGAAAATAAACTTCAATTTTTTATTCATTTCTTCAGCATAGAATGGATAAAATAGATTACAATTCCACTAGTCAAAAATTAGCGAAAGACTACAAACTTTTGCTTTATAAAGAGATAAGTGCACTAGTATGCCATTCTTGTTCCTCTCCCCTTATGGATTAGATGGATGAGAAGAGGAAGGCATGGAGAGGCCCGAAAAAAGCACAACCTAACCCCGCGAGGAGCAGATGGACGAGGCTCGGCGCGCCTACCGATGGTGAAGACGAGGCCGAAGTACACGAGGCCTGCCGAGCCAGCTGGAAGATGAGGCAGCGACCGGGCCACGGAGCCCTGACAAGACCATATTGCAGGGCAAGGGATGGCCGTGAGGTGGCGGTGATGGTGCGACTGAAATCCACCGGTTAGCTGGAGCCCGAGCCGTCGTACTCCGACTAGATTGTCGGCGACTCGTTGTCGCCATCGCTTTCACCATCCCCATCAGCACTGTCCTCCTTGTCACTGTCGCTCGAGGAGGAACTTTCAGCGTCGCTCGAGCTTTCTTCGCAACAGCCAAGATGAGGTCCCGAGTGCCCATAAATCTTGACAGCAAGCATGTGTGCCTCCACCAACTTGAAGTGGAGAACATGCTCCACCATGAATTTATGGGCACGTGCGAAGGTCTTCCACTCGTACCTCAATAGCATAACGCACGGAGCTGGATATTCAACATCGACATACACGGCACCATTGCGGCAACCATGTATGCGGAGCAACACTCCCTATGGCTTGTCAACCTCCATCACCTTAGCAAAAGGGCGAGGGAGGCGCGGACGGCCGCAAGGAGGGCCATGCAGCCTGACAATGAACTCTAGCGTCGTGCCTTCGGTGTGCCCCGGCAATGACATCGCCAGTGTCCCTGGGGAAGGATCAAGCATAATGCCCCGTCCCCGTCCGCTGCGAGCTCCTCGATGGCCCCGAGACCTTCCAGCGTCCCTTCCTCGAGCGTTGGTGCCGACCCCCGGCAGTACGATTGAAGTGGCTGCATGATGCGAACGCGAAGCTCTTGCTACCTCACAGAAGATGGGGGACACCCACTCTTCCCCACCATGGCCAAGAACCGAAGCCACCTCGAAGAGCCAGAAGAGAAGAGCAAGCCAAGGAACCCTATGTTGGAGGATAAGAGAAGGATGGTTGAGCATCGTCTCCCGCACCCCTCCCACTTTTATAGGGAGGGCGCGGGGGCTGGATCTCCTACACTACAAGGGTCGCTGCCTACCTCCACTTATGTCATTGCCCACCATCATGGGTGAGCATGTAACCGCCCCCTCAATCCAATCCATGAAGTTGCGGCTCATGCCACGACCAGTCCTTTAATTCACACACACCCTTAACGAGATTCGTGCAATGCATGCGGTGCGCATGGCGGAAACGACATGAGGAGGTGGGATGGTGCGGAACTGTGAGATGACGGTTACCTATTTTCAAATTCCACACCGGCGCACGAAATTTGGGCCTGACCCAACAATGCTAGGCGAGCGAGTATGGGCCAAGCTCGGGGGTCCTGTCGGTGCACTAATAATGGGGTACCTAGTGCCCCTGACTTATGCACGAGTGTTGAGAGCATCCCCAATCTGAAGAACAACCGCCAACTCCAACAGCCCAAGACGCGCCAAGACAGCCTAACACCTATCGGGGGCAAAGGCACAATCATCCTCACAAATACCTCGCAAGACGCCTCCCTGGCAGGTGTGAGCTAACTGCCACAATTCCACCTCATCGCTACACCAATCACTTGTGGATGAGGTGTCGAGCCACCACATGGTAGGTGGCTCTCACAAGCTAAGTGGCACCATGCTAGAAGACAGGTTGTAACCTATTGACACTCGTCCCGAAGCATGTTAAGACCTCAAGCCACGGCTAGCTCATAGGTGATAGAGGCGTGCCGGGAACGCACCCCCGCTAGCCAAATAGGGCCGCATTTATGGCGCTCTGTCTCAAGCGCCACAATTAGGTATGATAGCACTGTTAGCTATCTGATCATGTCAGTTGATGTAACACCCTGGTTTTCGCTGCCTGATTTTTTTCATTTTGCGGGATTTGACCCCGTCTTTTTTTTCTCGATGTTATCGGATTTCTTTCACCCTGGGAAAGTGAAGATGGTCATCTAGCCTTGCCTTCCCAAAACTTCTCCCCAGTCTAGCCTTTCCACCCAAGACCTTTTCTATGGGTTTTGACCGTACCTTCCGAATTGCCGAAAGGGAAACCCTGATCTCTCCTGTTTCAAAGGAACCCCAATTTCTTTTGCCCTGTTGCCTCCGAAACCTTTCCCAATAATCATCCCCTGTCTTTAAACCCTGGATATGCAAAAATATTGCTAAGTCATTTGCAATATTTCTGATTTATGATTAATTCCTTTTTCTGCTAGTTGAAGGAATTAACTCGAGGAAAATAGCTATCCATCTCCAAAGCTTATGAAAACTTGTGGAGGTATTCTTTGTGATCATATTGAGCTCCCATAAAATTGCCTTTTCCTATTTAATGCGAATATTGCATTTTGGGCACTTTCCAAAGGAACTACCATTTTCGTAGCGAGGAAAAAGCCCACATAATTTTTGGAGCTTCTCGTATCCATATGCTCCCCAATTCGATCAAGATCACAAGCCCCATAGTTTATATTTTGAGCACACCATCAAATTGCAAATTCCGTCCAGTTGGGAAATTTGCAAAGGAAGTGCTCTATTCCTTGATCTCCTTGAGCTAAAACTTTTCATGGTGAATACCAAAAACCAGCTCCATTCCTTTCTTCAATGTTGTCCAAGAAATTCTCCTGAGTTTCTGCCTGTTTGGAAGCTTTGTGAAGGAAGTACCATGTAGGCATTCCCAAATAAGCTGAATGTTTTCCAGCATCTCCATATATTCAAATAAACCCTCTTCCCCAAATTTGAGCCAAATCCATGTAACGATTTGAGCCCAGCATCAAATTCTAGTTTTTGGAACAGTTTGTGGTTTGTGAAGGAAGTGTATGCAAACAGGGTCCAGAAGACATGAAATTTTGCAAGCTTATAGTTCTTCCTATCCTATTTCAAGATTTAACCCCAATTATCCACTCATTTGCCCAGGAACCACCACAAAAACCTTCATATCAGAATCTGTTTTGGCAAGTTTAATCTTCCCCCGGGACTTCCAGCTCATTCCAACACCCCATCTTATCTCTTGGAGCAGTGAGGGTGTTGTTGGACATGATTGGACACGCAGGAGATGTCAAATCTGGTTGTGCACGTGGTGATCACCGGCAGAGCGCGCCAAATGCATGTTTTGTGCATTTGGGCCCTCGACCTCGTTCGTTTCCTCCTCCTCCCGTGTCCCATCCATGTCGAGTAGCCAGCCCATGTTCATGCGGTCCTTCCCCCCCCTCTGTTCCTCGCCATGGATGCCTGTGCCGACACCGGAGCATGGCCGATCTTCCCAGAGCTTCGGCCACCTTCCCCTGCCTTCTAGAGCCCTCCTCCTCGGCTATATAAGGCACTCCCTAGAACCTTCTCGGAGCCACGTGCATCCCCAGCCTTCTCCTCCAAGCCCCGTAGCTCTTGCCCTCTCAAACGGCCGATGGCCGCCGCCGTTTCTCCTTTGTCCAATCATGCGCCCTGGCCCTTTCCCCTTCCTTCCCTTGGGCATGTGGCGTTCCATGGGATTTTGCGGAGCTGCTGCCGCCCTCCTCTCGGTCGGAGGAGCCCCGTCGGCGCAGTCCCTCTTGCCGCTCTCCGGCCGCCGGACCTGAGCCTTGGCGACGACACTTCAGGCCGCCTCAAGTGACCCCAAGGCCATTAGCGGGTGTGGCCCAGCGCAGCCGAGCCGTTCCGCCCGCCGGCTGGCACTCTTAGTCGAGGAGACGGTGGGACCCTCCGACGCCTGATCTCCCTGCTCCCTGTCGGGAGGTAGAAGAAGAAGCGAGGGAGGGAGAGAGAGAAGCTGGAGTGGGTACCGCATGAAAGGGAGAGAGAGAGGAGTGGATAGGGTGGGATCCGTGTGTCAGCAGGAGAGAGAGGAGAGAGAAGGGACCCGACAGGTGGGCCCTGACCCCACCTGTCGGTGAGAGAGAGTAACCGCCAGCGTGGATAAGTGGAAGCGCATTTCTAAAAAGGCGCTTTCCCTTAGCATAAAGCGTATTTCTGAAGAAAGCGCCAGCGGTTGTGCTCCCAGGGACCCGATTGCAATTATTTTAATTACAGATTGGTCTCTGATCTTCTTTCGTCCGTATGTTTTTTCTCGGGACTCCGATTGAGGTGAAACCAACGCTCGCGTCTTCATCTCGTCAAGCCCATCATGTTGGTAACATTTTCACAAGGTGGGTGACACAGTGAAAATGACCCTTTTGCCCTTGTCTCCAATCAGCCCCCTTCGAGAGAGAACCGTTCCGGCGATCCTTTCCGTGGACTCTCCGCACCTCCTCCGGGAGTATTCTCCGACCCCAGGCAAGCCGACCACCTGACATATGCCCTAAAGCTTTGCTCTGTGTTGTTCCTGCATGTTTAATTAATAAGCTTATGATTATATGTATAGTAACGTGTGGTACGTGACTCTAACGAACCCTTGCTCACATTTCCTTTAAAGACGGCACCACACCCGAGTCTGAGCTGCTTTCGACCATCCGGGGTGGATGCCGACTTTATTATTATCTCGTCGACAGCTAGCTCGTGTTCTGAGCTGATTTCGGCCGTCGCGGGCAGATGTTGAATTTCTTTCCGTGGCAGTGACCCCATGCTGTCAGTTGTTCTTCGGCCATCTTAGGGAACTGCTACATTCTTCTTATCAACACCGCCTCATGCTCTGTGCTGCTTTCCAGCCGTCTTAAGCCGGGGTTGAGTTATTTGTGTAACGTCCCAGATGTGTGTGGTAAAAACCATTCGGGTGGCTACCGATTTAATTGTCGGTTTTATGCGAAGGTTCTGAGGGTCTACTTTACAGTTAGAGCTTGTAAAGTAACCACTTGTCATTTACATACTGTCTTATTAATGACTCATAATACAGAGATAGGTCGTGGTGTTCCTACCGTTGTTATTTCGTGCATAATCATCATCATGTTAAGTCATTGTTGACAACAACAATGACTTATCATGATGGGTTAAGTCATTGTTGATAAATATGTTGTTTAAACCAAACCTAATGGGTTGATGTCGAGTTACCTATGCGGGCTTATCCGTGCAACTTAATTTGCCAATATGGGACAACCGTGACATAGGTTGATCACGTGACCTTTCACCGGTTCTCCCAAAGAGGGAGGATTATGCACGCGTGCTACCCTGATCAGGTGGGCGGTGATAATTCTGTGATCCTAGTTGAGTTGAGTTGGGCCCGTCCCAAGGTGGGACAGTTTAGTTTGGCCACGACGGTGGCAGGTGTCATTAGGACACAGGGCCACCCAGGGGAAGACTCCGGGGAGAGTGGTTGCCGGGGGTATGATGAAGGAGTCACGGGTCAGGCAAGTTTCATTGGAGTACTACTGGTCCACCCGAATGGGATCACGAGGTCAGTACTCCATAGTGTGGGTAAAGTGTGCAACCTCTGCAGAGTGTAAAACCTATTCGAATAGCCGAGTCCACGGTATTGGACAACCCTACCAGACATCAGTAAGTGGTCAACCATAAGAGTAATGATAATGATGGGAGAACTCGTTTGGTGTAGATATCGGAAGATGTCCGGTATATGACATTTTAGCCATGGGATGGCTATGAGATGAGTGGTCGGATGACCACATGAGTTGGATTGGATTTGGATCTGATTCAGACTGGATCATGAGAATAGTCCGAGCATAAATCATTTACCTAATATGCTTTACCATATCACATTTACTTTAGAAGTTATCTTGCTAGATAACCCTGTTATACCTTGATAATTAACCTTGCTCGATAGGTATGCTTTGTCATGACGATTAATATAGCTCTAATAAAAAATGCCATAGATTGCTTTGCTCAATGTATATGATAGTTTTAGTTTGCTTGCGAGTACATTAAAAAGTACTCATTGGCTTTTAACGTGGCCAGGTTCACATAAGGATCTGTCGTTCGTTGCCATGGAGACAGAGCGTTTGCGGGCTAGGAGCTTAAGCGAGTCAGATCCCTTTGGATTGGAGCCGCACCAGGACCATGCTGCCTTAGATAGAGCTTTTCCCCGCTGCCATCACCCTTGTAGTCCATCATGTAAAACTCTTATATTCATCAATAGAAATGCCTTTGTTCATGATACCTATTGTAAACGTACATGCCAGAGTGATTTCCTGGGATGGTATGTGTGGCGACAGGCTGGCTACAGTGGTAATCAGGCGGAGCGCCACAATTGCCACTGTGGTTTCCCTTTGAGCTATAAAAGGAGGACCGAGGCAACCTAGCAAAGGATTTGGATGTTTGGGCATTCAAGCACTTAGAGATTCGACACTTGGTAGATTAGGTCCCCCATGGGATTAGAGCCAAGTGTAAGCGTACGCGCGTGCTAGCTCTCCCCGGCAACCCTTGTTGGGGTATAGCTTCATGCAAACTTCATCTTCCCCAATGAATCCACCAAAGCAGGAGTAGGGTTTTATGCTTCACAGCAGCCTGAACCTGGGTAAAAACCGCGAGTCTCATCATCGTGTAGTTCATAGTATATTCTCTTTGTCTCATACGACCTCCCCGCTGAACCAAAAAGGGGCTGAAGGTCCCATAGGTGACCATGTGCACACCTGCACCAACACCAAGGCTATCTTCATTTTCTTTACCATAGTATCAAGAAGTTGAACATGGCGGACTTGGCCTTTATGGTAGGAGAAATCTGAAGATTAGCAAGAAATCCCTGGGGCACTACTTGACGGTTGATCTTCGTGAATGATTCAGAAAGATTAGGGCGGAATGGATTGAGGATGAGACTATTACAGTAAGCCTTTCTCCTCAAAGCATCTACAATCAAATTTGCTTCACCTCGAGTATAGTCAATGCTTGGATTGTAATCTTGGATCATCTCCACCCAACGAGTTGGCGTTGATTGATATTCGGTTGAGTGAAGATGTATTTCAATATCTTGTGATCAGTGTAGACTTCAACATATCTTCTCAACAAGAGGTATCTCCAAGTCATCAAAGCATGGACCACTGTCGCAAACTCAAGATCATGAGTGGGGTAGTTTTTCTCACTTTGCCTCAACTGCCTAAAGGTATAAGCTACCACTTTCTTCTCTTGCATTAGAACACCACCAAGACCTTGGAGAGATGCATCACAGAACACTTGGAAAGGCTTGTAATCATCAGGAGGACTCAGAACTGAAGCTGATGACGAAGAGGAATTGGAGTCCTTCAAGCGCTTCCTTGAATTTTCAACACTCAGCAAGGTTGACTCAACCCAGAGAGCCAAGTTATGGAACTGATCAAACTTGGGAGGGTCATGCAGAGCAAGAGAAAGCTGAAAAACCTCTTTAAAGACACCACAAAAATGATAGATCTTGCTCTTCTCATCCGGAACATCCTGCTTTACATATCGTGCAAGGTTCTGGAACTCAATGTTGTAATTGTACTCAAATGAGCTTCCTTTCTTCAAACACCTGAACTTCTCACGCATGACCTCAAAATATCTTGTTGGAATATGATGAGCTCTCAAATCACGAGAGAAGTCATCCCAACTAATCGAACAATCATCTCTGGAACCCTTGAGCTGCTGTCACTATTCGGTAGTCTGACCCTTTCTCCAGAAAGAAGCAACTCTGACATAGTCTTCGGGCCTGACATTATTGCTCTCAAAGTGCTTACTCGTGTCACATAGCCAGTCATCCACATCAAACAGCTTCTCATTAGAAGTGAAGGACTTGGGCTGATTTGTCAGGAATTGATTGAGAGATGCAAACTGCTACCGATTTTTGAAATTCCCTGTTGGCATTGGTTCCTTTCTTGCATAATTTGAAGCAGCATCTGAATGTTTGCATTGGTCGCGTTCATCAAATCTTGCACGCCTATTGAGAAGGAGGAGGGGTGGTGGAGGATTTGACCGTTCCCCATCACGACCCGAGTTCTGTCGAGTTGCTGGAGCCATCCTAGAGACCTACAACAACATTAGACCACAAATGAAAGATAACACCGATAAGCTGAATCAAAGGATTGAAACATTGCAACATGAAGTCTTAGCAATTTGCACTCGAACTAGAATTAGTAAGAATGCTTCCACAAAATTATTGTCGACAACATATGATTCGAAAGCCACTTGCTATTCTCAAGTTTGATCTAGAATTTCTCAAAGAAAATGTATATCCCAACATATATCCGATTAAATAATTTCGTAGTTTACCAATGGAATTCCCACCTAAGGACTCCCGAAACTTTCACTTATGGAATCGCGTCCAAGGATACAAAGAGAAGAACTTCACACAATTCCTAAAATGATACTACGCTCCAAAGTAACACATCCATCAACACATGATCAGAGTCTCGGAAACACATTTATCTTGGACCCTCGAAAAGAAAACGATACTAAGAATGTCAGTACATCCGAACTCTCTCCACCAGTACTGGGGATGTCGGACTCCTCTCGCCACCACTAATATTGTAGTAGTTTTGAACATACCCCGGATCTCAACTCCCCGGAAGAAATGAAGTCAAACAGGAGGCTCCAAGACAGAACTCTGTCTCATCGGTATCATATAGATTCCAAAGTATCTGCGTGATCCTAAAAAAAGTTTGAGCGAGAAGAGGAGTAGAATTAAAATTCCTAGGTCGTGAACCTCACGAGAGTAGGGAAGAGGATTAAAAAACCTACTCTCGATTATAACTAAGACTCAAAATAGTATTTAACTACACCCGACTCGACCATGTTCAATCAATCCAAGGATCCTATGGCCGTATGGCTGTGATAACCAAATTGTAATGTCCAAGATGTTACACTTTCCATATTTGGTGGCGAGGCATCAAGAAGGAAAGAGACGCATCTTAGCATTTTGCAAGCACAAGAATCATTGCAATACATACACAAAGAGATGAGTATATGGAATGGCTTACACTCGCCACAAGTTAAGTTATAATTTAGTCAAAAATTTATTTCAAGTCATCCCAAAAGTCAAGGTCCGTCTACGCACAAGACAAATGATAAAATTGAAATGATCTGTCTCGATATTCCTAGGAGACGACCAAGGGACTCTAATCATCGGGGTACGTCATGTAGATATGCCCACTGCCTTCATCGAACTCCGATTGTAGGTGTGTAGCATCAAAAGCCTCTAGATCTGCGGTACCTGGATCTATGGGGTTCTAGTAATTTGTAAGCGACAAGGTCTCAGCAATCTTGCGACCATTATACCAGAATTAATCAAGTTATTGGGTATGGAAGGTCAGGTCGTTAGGTTGCAACAGCACTAAGCATATATGGTGGCTAACTTACGAGAGCATGAAGTAAATTAAGTGAGTGGTCTACACATGATGGCCGTGAACTAATAATGATCACTAAGTGATCCTGAACACCAACTTACGTCAGTCATAACCCCACCGTGTCCTCATGCGGAGAAGGAACTCATGAAAGAGACAGTCATGGTTACTCACACAATTGGCATCTTCTTTTTAAGTTTACTTCAAGTTGTCTAGAACCGGATGTTAAAAAAACTTTCTATGGTGGAACATAACCGTGGGCATGGCTTTCCAAAAGATTTAACCCTGCAGGGGTGCTCTAACTAATCCATCACAAATTACCACAAGCTGCATAGGAAGCCTTGACCATGAACCCATGATCTCCTCAGATTCCTTAGTGGAGAACATCAACCTTGAGATAGCCCAAAGTATCCTCAGAATCCAGAAGAACAAGCCATTTCATCAAAGGTAAAACATATCCAGCAAGACTACCCGACGTCCGACATACCCGATAGGAGCCCCGTACCTCGTTCTCAGGGCACGACCAGATGAGCTAGACGTCGGGTTGGCTGAGACACCGGGTGACCAGGGGCGTGAGACATTGCTCAGATTGGACTAGCACTGATAAGGAGCATTGGCCCCGGGGTTTATTAATTGTCCACTGGGTACCTATTCCCTATGAATTTTTATTAAGTTGTTTAGCAAATGTAGTACCAAAGTTGGGCCTTACCGGAAGATCCTTAACTCTAAAATGAGTTATCAAGGGGGTCCCCATAACAACCCCGAGAGTGTTGGGAGCGCTCAAGATGGAACGTAACACTGGTAGCCGAAACTAAGGAGGCCAAAGCGGAACAAAACACCCAGCAAAAGGCCAAGCTTGCCGCCATTGCCAAGTATATAGGTGCATTAAATTAAATAGCAGTAAATATATGACATTCAAAAGTCCATGTTAACACATGGATCAGCCTCCACCTGCAACTAGCAATGCTATAAGTTGGTTGAGCAAGCGCTATCTTAACCAATCAACATTTGCTAGGTAGTGGAGGGGTTAGAGGCTTTCATGGAAATATTTGGAGGCTTATTTTCGAGGTGTTAGGCAGCAATAAAATAGTGATGGACATGATTCATCTAAGAAAAACAAAATTAGACACGGTATGAAAGTCACAATCCTCTTGCCTATTGGTTCTTCTGACGGGTACAACTCTTGCTCTTTAGGAACGCACACAGTGTGATCCTCGCACTCGTTATCAGCTTGCGTTACTACCCAAAGAAAAATACACATCCAATGAACACACGGCCTGGTGCAAATCTTCAAATAACATGATGCACGAGTGTGGGTATGAAAGGAGCATGGAAATGTTGACTATTCAAGTTTCTCATGCATTTATTAAGTTGTTGGCATTCTGGACAACACCTTAAATTCATTAATTTTTACATGCATGAGCATGTCAAGAATGGATGCATCATCTGAAAATGGTGCAAAAACATATAAAGAATGTCACTAACCGAGCTTCGGATCTCTCGCAAATCACAAAAACAAGATACAAAATGCAACAATGACTAAACAACATTTGATAGTGAGCTATGGGCATCTTCTTTGCATTCGAAGTACGTCAATGGACAGGGCACGGAATTCCAGGTTCAATATACCTAAAATACATGCAAAACAACAAAGCACAACTCACACAATGCACAAAACAAAACAACACCCAATCTTTCCACTAACAGCAACATACCACTTTGAACATGTGAAAACTAGCACCTACAGCCACTCAATGGATTCAACGAAGACATGAATATAAATCTATCAAAGAGCACAACAAAGTCTAACTAATAGAAACTTTAATAGTTTCATGAAACAATGGCAATCAAGCCCTCAACATGGCAACAAATATTATAGTTTAGGACACTGAAAATCTCAGTTTGCACTTGCAGTTTTTTATCTGGTGACATGTTGACAGCAACAAAACACTTTTCTACATCAAGTTACATGGCATGAAATTTAACCCGATTGTAGAGGACAACAACAACTACAAAAAACTAGCACTGAGCATGAGCTAAAACATCACATAATACATGGTAGCTTCAATCAAACATGTCAAGAAGATAACAACAGACTTCTAGACTAAGTCAAATTCACAAGGGGAAATTGCAATACTTTATTACATCATAGCAACTTTGACCAAATTTAACTCTATGATGCAATGCCTATTTAGCAAAGTAAAGGCACACATTTCTAGAGGGCAACAAGAACAACATTTCATGGCATTTGAACAATCACAAAGGAACAATATATCCATGGGAAACATCAACATGACATGGAAAGAAAATAATAGAACCCCAACATTTTCTTAGTTACTTTGCAGCAAGAAACCAACTAATCTACAAGTTTATCATAGCAAGGAAAAATACCATGGCCTACTGCCCACAAAACACTAGCACTTCCATGTTGACAAGTTCATCATAGCATTCAAGAATTTAATCACACAAAAATCACAAAATGCCACTTATTCACAAAAAACATTTTGCAAACTTACCCAAAAGACAAAACCAATACCACCATTAGATTCACTTGATATTCTACCCCAACTTCATATATCATACTCATATATTCCTATAGAAAAATCACTCACAAAACTAAAATGAACTTTCCACTAATTAGGTGCTGAGAGATATATGCCAATTTTGGCATATTCCAAATTTGGATAAATCCATATTTGGCATATTCCCTATTTAGAAAGGAATCACACTGCAATTGAAAACATAAAAATAAATCACAAAATAAAAATAAAAACAAGGCAGGCCCCACTGGCATAGGCACCATGGGTCTTAGGGGCTGACATGTGGTCCATGGGCCCATTGTCAGTGGTGCACATAGAAGGGAAAAAGGGGCGCTAAATTGGTCATGGGGGCGAACCCACAACCTATGGGCTGCAACGCTGGATGCTCGTCGTGGAAAGAGGGGTGAGGCCTAGCTAGGATGGCCTCTCTCTCACACACAGGAAAAAGGGTTTTTTATTTTTTATAAAAACAACACGTTGCAATAATTTTCAGAGAAAATTAGAGGTGGTTTTTGTGGAGAAGAAAATATGTTTTTGAACTTACAAAATAATGCCCTCGTTTATCAAAATACTTTGGCAATTTTTAGAGGAATAAAATAGTTGTCCCAAAACAATATTTGGCACTGTTTTTCACAAAAGCCATAATAGAAATATATCCCAAATCTAGCAAGTGTTACGTTTAAAATACCTAGCATAAATTAGCTGGAGATGCAATATTTTTATTAAATGGAAAGGGCAAGTTAAAATACATCTAACTTATTAAAGGAATAAGTTGTGTTTGTATAGTTTTGAAGAAAGGGGTTTTGGTTGGGATCCACACTCACACTTGCACCCACATTTCACACATAAGCTCACACATAGCATTTCAATAACATTATGCAACAAAATATATGATGAATATGATGCCATGATGCAAGATGTCATGAAGCAAAACTCACTATTACCCAACCACATAGCATAGATGGAAGGTTCAAAATAGGCAATACATTACAAATAAGGCAAGGGGTGCACTTGGGCTATTACAACCGGCAGGTCAAGTACCACCCTTCATGACCCGACCTGACTCTTCGATGGCGGGTCTAAACAACAGGACAATTGGAGTTCATGCTTATCTCCAGCTCGATGCAACGAGTGTATGCCCAAAATTTTGAGGGTCCTTGCAAAGTTCCTAATTACATGGCTTATCTCGAGCCGGCAGCATGGATTGAAAGTTATGAGTTTTCTATGGACATGCTTGATGCTAGCGATGTTGTGTGTGCTAAGTATTTGACTATGATATTGGAAGGACCGGCTCACACATGGTTGAAAAATCTGCCCCCAATTCCGTTGACTCGGTCTGAGTTGAAGGCATGTTTCATCAAGAATTTCCAAGGTATTTGCAAGAGGCCGATGACGATTGTTGACTTACAGCACTACGTGCAATGTACAAATGAGTCGGCTCACCACTAGACTCGCCGGGTCACGCAAATCATCCACTCATCTCACAATATCATAGCTGCCCAAGTGGTCTTGATTTTGGAGAAAGATTGCCATTTCCAACGACTTTACCACAAGCTTGGACGTCTCAAGCGGAAGGTTCCGGATATGGGAGCATCATGGATGTCCTTACTAGGTATTTTGAGTCTAACAAGACCAAAGATCTCGGCCCAGATGAGGATAAATCTAGCAAAGTGAAGAAACATGAAAATGGCAAAGGTCATCAGGAACACAATTCTGCACATGAGGGAAACCATAATAACTTGGGCAATGGTGCAAAACGGAAGCATCTAGATGGAGGGTCAAATATTGTTGCTAATACCTGTTGGAAATATGCCCTAGAGGCAATAATAAATTAGTTATTATTATATTACTTGTTCATGATAATCGTTTATTATCCATGCTATAATTGTATTGATTGGAAACACAATACTTGTGTGGATACATAGACAAAACACTGTCCCTAGTAAGCCTCCAGTTGACTAGCTCGTTGATCAAAGATGGTCAAGGCTTCCTGACCATAGGCAAGTGTTGTCACTTGATAACGGGATGACATCATTAGGAGAATCAAGTGATGGACTAGACCCAAACTAATGAACGTAGCATGTTGATCGTGTCATTTTGTTGCTACTATTTTTCTGCTGTCGTTTCTTGAATGTTTGGGGCTGCGATGCTTATGTGAAAAGGTTTCAGTCTGATAAGCTTGAACCGAAAGCGGATAAATGCATCTTCATAGGATATCTAAAACAGTAGGATACATCTCCTATCTCAGATCCGGAAGCAAAGTGTTTGTTTCTAGAAACGGAACCTTTCTCGAGGAAAGGTTTCTCTCGAAAGAATTTAGTGGGAGGGTCGTGGAACTTGATGAGGTTAGTGAACCGTCACTTCAACCAGTGTGTAGCGCGATGCACTAAAATGTTCCTGTGGCGCCTACACCAATTGAAGTAGAAACTAATGATGGTGATCATTGAGCTTCGGATCAAGTTACTTCAAACCTCGTAGGTCGACAAAGGTCACGTATTACTGCAGAGTGGTGCAGTAACCCTGTCTTGGAGGTCATGTTGTTGAGCAACAATGAACTTACGAGTTATGGAGAAGCAATGGTGGGCCCGGATTACGACAAATGGCTGGAGGCCATGAAATCCGGGAGAGGATCCATGTATAAAACAAAGTGTAGACTTTCGAAGAACTACTTGATGGTAGTAAGACTATTAAGTAAATATGGATCTTTAAAAGGAAGACAAACGATGATGGTGATAAGTCACTATTAAGAAAAGTTCGACTTGTCACAAAGATGTTTTCGACAAGATCAAAGAGTTGACTATGATGTGACTTTCTCACTCGTAGCGATGTTGAAAGTCTGTTGGAATAATGTTAGTAGTTGATGCATTATTTGTGAAATATTGCACACAGGAAGACAAAACATTGTTTCCTCGACGATTTCCTTGAGGAAAGATTGTATGTAATACAATCAGAAGGTTTTGTCGATCCTAAAGTTGCTAACAAGTATGCAAGCTCGAGTGGTCCTTTCATGGACTGGTGCAAGCATCTCGGAGTTGGCATATACGCTTTGATTAGATGATCAAAGCTTTTGGGTTTGTACAAGGTTTATGAGAAACTTGTATTTCCAAAGAAGTGAGTGGGAGCACTATAGTATTTCTCATAAAGTATATGTGGTTGACATATTGGTGATCGGAAGTAATGTAGAATTTCTGTAAAGCATAAAGGTTGTTTCAAAGGGGTTTTTCAAAGGAAGACCTGGATAGAGCTACTAGAACATTGAGCATCAAGATCTATGGAGATAGACCGAAATACTAAAAAGGAGTTCCTGGTTTTGTTGTAAGGTGTGAATTTGAGTAAGAAACAAAAGCCCGACCACGGCAGAAGAAAGAGAAAGGACGAAGGTCGTCCCCTATGCCTTAGCCGTAGACTCTACAGTATGCCATGTTGTGTATCGCACATGATGTGTGCCTTGCCACAAGTCTGTTAAGAGGTACAGAGAGTGATCCATGATTGAATCACTAAAGAGCGGTCAAAGTTATCCTTAGTAACTAATGGACTAAGGAATTTTTCTCGATTAAGGAGGTGGTTAAAGAGTTCGTCGTAAAGGGTTACGTCGATGCAAGCTTTGACACTAATCCGAATGACTATGAGTAGTAAGACGGATTCATATAGTAGAGTAGATATTTGGAGTATTTCCGAATAGCACGTAGTAGCAGCATCTATTAGATGACATAAAGATTTGTAAAGCACACACGGATCTGAAAGTTTCAGAACCGTTGACTAAAAACCTCTCTCACGAGCAAGACGATATCAGACCCCAGAACTATATGGGTGTTGGATTCGTTAGAATCACATGGTGATGTGAAGTAGATTAGTGATCCTAGTGCAAGTGGGAGACTGTTGGAAATATGCCCTAGGGGCAATAAAAAATTAGTTATTATTATATGTCTTTGTTCATGATAATCGTTTATTATCTATGGTATAATTGTATTGGTTGGAAACACAATACTTCAGTGGATACATAGACAAAACACTGTCCCTAGTAAGCCTCTAGTTGACTAGCTCGTTGATCAAAGATAGTCAAGGTTTCCTGACCATAGGCAAGTGTTGTCACTTGATAACGGGATCACATCATTAGGAGAATCATGTGATGGACTAGACCCAAACTAATGAACTAGCATGTTGATCGTGTCATTTTGTTGCTACTGTTTTTCTGCGTGTCAAGTATTTATTCCTATGACCATGAGATAATATAACTCACTGGCATCGCCGGAATACCTTGTGTGTATCAAACGTCACAACGTAACCGGACGACTAAAAAGATGCTCTACGGGTATCTCCGAAGGTGTCCGTTGAGTTAGTATGGATCAAGAATGGGATTTGTCACTCCGTATGACGGAGAGGTATCTCGGGGCCCACTCGGTAATACAACATCACACACAAGCCTTGCAAGCAATGTGACTTAGTGTATGTCACGGGATCTTGTATGACAGAACGAGTAAAGAGACTTGCCGGTAAACGAGATTGAAATAGGTATGCGGATACCGACGATCAAATCTCGGGCAAGTAAAGTACCGAAGGACAAAGGAAATGACATACGGGATTATATGAATCCTTGACACTGAGGTTCAACCGATAAGATCTTCGGAGAATATGTAGGATCCAATATGGGCATCCAGGTCCCGCTATTGGATATTAACCGAGGAGTCGCTCGGGTCATGTCTACATAGTTCTCGAACCCGCAGGGTCTGCACAATTAAGGTTAGGCGATGTTTTATGCGTATTTGAGTTATATGGTATGGTCCGAAAACGAAGATTGATATATAGGATGACCTCATTTGATTACCGGAAAGCTTTCGAACATTACCGGGAATGTACCGAGAGTGACCAATGGGTTCCGGATGTTCACCGGGGGGGGGGGGGCATCCCACCCGGGGGAAGCCCATAGCCCTGAGGGGTGCCGCACCAGCCCTTAGTGGGCTGGTGGGACAGCCCAAGAAGCCCTATGGTCAGGAATCAAAGGAAAAGGAAAAAAAGGGGAGGTGGGAAAGTGGAGAAGGACTCCACCTTCCAATCCTAGTTGGACTAGGATTGGAGGGTAAGGACTCCTCCCTTGCTTCGGCCGACCCCTTGGGGCTCTCTTGAGCCTCAAGGCAAGGCCCTCCCCCTCGCTCCTATATATACTGAGGTATTAGGGATGATTTGAGACAACTTTGCCACGGCAGCCGGACCACATACCTCCATGGTTTTTCCTCTGCATCGTATTTCTCCGGAGCTCGGGCGGAGCCCTGCTGAGATAGATCACCACCAAACTCCGGAGCACCGTCACGCTGCCGGAGAACTCATCTACCTCTCCGTCTCTCTGGCTGGATCAAGAAGGCCGAGATCATCGTCGAGCTGTACATGTGCTGAACGCGGAGGTGCCGTCCGTTCGGCACTAGATCAGAGCGGGACGGATCGCGGGACGGTTCGTGGGATGGTTCACGGGTGCCGTCCGTTCGACACTAGATCAGAGTAGGACGGACCGCGGGACAGCTCGTGGGACGGTTCACGGGTGCATCGAGGGACATGAGGACATTCCACTACATCAACCGCGTTTATTAACGCTTCCTGCTGTGTGATCTACAAGGGTACGTATATCGTAAATCCCCTCTCGTAGATGGACATCACCATGAGAGGTCTTTGTGCGCGTAGGAAAATTTTTGTTTCCCATGCGACGTTCCTCAACAATACCAACACTAGTTTTAAGATTGAGCGATGGAACAACAACTCTAGCAGGGCTTATAACGGGAACCCATGCAATTATGAAGAAGCTCTCAAGGCCCCTTGTCCTCAGCACAGTTTCCCCTATAAGCCATCCACTCACTCGTGGGAAAATTGCCACTTCCTACAGGCGTTCCGGAATCATGTTTTCCAGAACTTTATAGAAGGCAATGATGGTGGTAATACAGGTCATCGCAGCATATTTTGTGGTAGCTCATTTGGGGGCTTCACGGATCCAGGCTCTCATGAATCGGGCAGTTCAGGTGTAGGTTATATGCATCCTGGACAAAATGTAACTCTATGATGCAAGACCTATATGGCAAAGTGAAGGCATAGAATTGTAGAGGGTAACAAACACAACATTTCATGGCATTTGACCAAACACAAAGGAACAATATATCCATGGGAAACATCAACACAACATGGAAAGAAAATAACATATCATAATTTTTTAGCATGTAAAATCAGCAACATTTTCTTAGCTACTTTGCAGGAAGAAACCCACTTATCTACAAGTTTATCATAGCAACGAAAAATACCACGGCCTAGTGCCGACAAAACACTAGCACTTCCATGTTGACAAGTTCATCATAGCATGCAAGAATTAAATCACACAAAAATCACAAAATGCCACATCATCCCAATTTAACATTTTGCAAACTTTCCTAGAAGACAAAACCAATACCATCATTGGATTCACGGGAAAATTCTACCCCAAATACATATATCATATTCATATATTCCTATAGAAAGATCACACACAAAACTAAAACGAACTTTCCACAAATTAGGTGCTAATAGTTATATGCTAGATTTTGACAGATCTAGATATGGATAATTTCCTATATGCAAAGTAATCAAATTGCAATTTAAAACATAAAAATAAATCACAAAATAAAAATAAAAACAAGGCAGGCCCCACTAGCATAGGCACAAGGGGTCCTAGGTGTTGACATGTGGGCCATGGGTCCAGTGTCAGTGGTGTAGAGAGAAGGGAAAAAGGGCGCGCTAAATAGGTTGCGGTAGTTGCCAACCCACGACCTGTGGGCTGCAGCGCAAGTGCGCAACCACTACGCTACACGGGCGGATCTCGACAGAAGAGGGGCTCGGCCTCTCTTAGGTCGATTGCATGGGTGATGCCACACGGCGAGAGAGCCGTGGCGAGGCATGGCGGATATGGCTCACGGCGACGACTCCGACAAGGAGAAGCACCTGCGTGGGGCACGGGCTATGCGGGGATCTCATTCCCGCTGCAATCTACACTAGCCAAACGCTGCAGCAAGGCACTCGAGCTCGATCCGCTGCTCGTCTCGGGCACGGCGATTATGGCACCTACGACGGACGGAGCATGACAACGACGAGCCTAGCACGGTGAGAGAGGGGAAAGGAGGTGGCGATTCTCACAGCAAAAGGACGAGGAGATGCATGACACGGTGGGGGCACTCTGTCCATGCTGTCGACGTTGTTGGGGATGGTGACGAGGAGGCGCACTCCTCCTCCTAGCATAGAGAATGGGTCAAGGAGGTCACTCGCGTGCTACAGGACACGGCGGATAGTAGAGGGGGCACCATCGGAGGTGATCGACGGGGATGGAGATGGTCGTCACACCTCTGCTACTCACTGAAACTCTGTGACTCTCTCTCTCGGAAGCTTACCTGAAGGGGAGGAAGGAGGGAGAGGGAGGAGATGGCGGCGGTGCAACGAGGAAGGGAAAACCCTAGGGATGCGGACGGCTTTATAGGGGCGCGGCGGGATGACGTCGCCTCGACGTCCTTGAAGATCATGGCATGCCACGCATCACTGATCGCTGCTTTCTGAACAAAAGCAACGGCAACGCTAACGGAGCAAGTTGCCGTTAGCAAGGAGCCGGCTGGGCTGTTGCGATGCTAGTGGGCTATGGAGTTGCTCCTGCTGCACTCGATGCAGGCTTGGAGACAGGGGTGAGGCCCAGCTGTGCTGCCCTCCCTCTCACACACAAGAATCATGGGTTTTTTTCTTTTTTATAAGAACAACACGTTGCAATAATTCTCACAGAAAAATAGAGGTTGTTTTTTGGGGAGGCGAAATTATGTTTTTGAACTCACAAAATAATGTCCTGATATACGGAAATAATTTGACAATTTTTAGAGCAACAAAATAATTCACCCAAAACAATATTTGGCACTGTTTTTCACAAAAGCCATAACAGAAAAATATCCCAATTCTAGCAAGTGTTACTTTTAAAATACCAAGTGGAAAACTAGCTGGACATGCAACATTTTTATTAAGTGAAATTAGCTGGGTTTGCTTAGTTTTGAAGAAAGGGGTTTTGGTTGGGATCCACACTCACACTTGCGCCCACATTTCACACATAAGATCACACATAGCATTTCAACCACATTATGCGACAAAATATATGATGAATATGATGCCATGAGGCAAGATGTCATGAAGCAAAACTTACTATTACTCAACCACATAGGCAATGTTGGAAGGTTCAAAACATGCAATACATTACAAATAAGGCTAGGGGTGCACTTCGTCTATTATAGCCATCGGGTCAAGTACCACCCTCCGTGACCTGGTCGGACTCTTCGATGGTAGGTCTAAACAGCGGGACAATTGGAGTTCCAGGCTTATCTCTAGCTCTATGCAACGAGCGTATGCCCAAAGATTTCAAGGGTCCTCGCAACGTTCCTACTTACATTTCCGACCTCGAGAAGGCGACATGGATTGAATGTTATGAGTTGGCTATGGACAAGCTTGATATTAGCGATGTTGTGTCGCTAAGTATTTGACCATGATATTGCAAAGACCGACTCACACATGGGTGAAAAATCTGCCCCCCAATTCCGTTATCTCTCGGTTGGTGCTGAAGGCACATTTTATCAAGAATTTCTAAGGTAGTTGCAAGAGCCCGATGAGTATTGTCGACTTACAACACTATGTGCAACATACAAATGAGTCGGCTCACCACTAGGCTCGCCGGGTCGCGGAAATCATCCACTCATCTGACAATATCACACCTACCCAAGTTTTCTTAACTTTGGAGAAAAAATGTCATTTCCAACCACTTTACCAGAAGCTTGGAAGCCTCAAGCGGAAGGTTCAGGATATGGGACACCTCATGGATGTCCTTACTAGGTATGTTGTGTCTAACAACACCAAAGATCCCGGCCCATATGGGAATAAATCTTGCAAAAAGAAGCATGACAATGGCAAAGGTCATCAGCAACACAATTCTAGGCATGAGGGAAACGATAATAACGAGGGCAATGGTGGAAAATACAAGCATCTGAGCGGCGGGTCAGATTATGTTGCTAATTCTAACACTGGTTTTAAGGACGAGCGATGGAACAACAACTCTGGCAGGGCTTATAATGGGAAGCCACACAATTATGAAGAAGTGCTCAAGGCCCCTTGTCATCATCATAGCATATTGATCGTGTCGTTTTATTGCTATAGTTTTATGCGTGTCAATTATTTGTTCCTATGACATTGAGATCATAGAACTCACTGGCAACGGAGGAATACCTTGTGTGCATCAAACGTCACAACGTAACTGGGTGACTATAAAGGTGCTCTACAGGTATCTCCGAAGGTGTCCGTTGAGTTAGTATGGATCAAGACTAGGATTTGTCACTCCGTGTGACGGAGAGATATCTCGGGGCCCACTCGGTAATACAACATCACAAACAAGCCTTGCAAGCAATGTGACTAAGTGTAAGTCATAGCATCTTGTATTATGGAACAAGTAAAGAGACTTGTTGGTAACGAGATTGAAATAGGTATGCGGATACCAACGATCGAATCTCGAGCAAGTAACATACCGAAGGACAAAGAGAATGACATACGGGCTTATATGAATCCTTGACACTGAAGTTCAACCGATAATATCTTCGGAGAATATGTAGGATCCAATATGGGCATCAAGGTCCCGCTGTTGGATATTGACCGAGGAGAACCTCGCGGCATGTCTAAATAATTCTCGAACCCGCAGGGTCTGCACACTCAAGGTTCGGTGATGTTTTAGTATAGTTGAGTTATATGTGTGGTTCCAAATGTTGTTCGGAGTCCCGGATGAGATCACGGATGTCGCGAGGGTTTGCGGAATGGTCCGGAGACGAAGATTGATATATAGGATGACTTCATTTGGTTACCGGAAGGTTTGCGAGCATTACCGGGAATGTACCAGTAGTGACGAATGGGTTCCAGAAGTTCACCGGGAGGGGGGCAACACACCCGGGGGAAGCCCAATGGCCCTGGGAGTGGCGCACCGGCCCTTTGTGATATGGTGGAACAGCCCAAGAGGGCCTTGGCGCCAAGGAAAGAAAACCAAAGAAAAAAAGAGAGGTGGGAAGGAAGAGAAGGACTCCACTTTCCAATCCTAGTTGGAGTAGGATTGGAGTAGGACTCCTCCTCTCCCTTGGCCGGCGCACCCTTGACGGCTTGGCCCTCAAGGAGAGCCTCCTCCCCCTCCCTCCTATATATAGTGGTGATTTAGGGCTGATTTGAGACAACTTTTGCCATGTGCAACTCAGGTCTAGACACCATAGTTTTACCTCTAGGTCGTATTTCTGCGGAGCTCCGGCGGAGCCCTGCAGGAGTAGATCGTCACCACCACCGGAGCGCTGTCACGTTTCCGAAGAACTCATCTACTTCTTTGTCTTTCTTTCTGGATCAAGAAGGCAGAGATTATCATCGAGCTATACGTGTGTTGAACACGTAGGTGCCTTCCGTTCGGCACTAGATCAGAGCGGATCGTGGGACGGATCGCGGGACGATTTGTGGGACGGTTCGCAGTGCGGATCAAGGGACGTGAAGACGTTACACTACATCAACCGTGTTTCTTAACACTTCCTCTTGTGCGATCTATATGGGTACGTAGATCCAAATCACCTCTCGTAGATAGACATCACCATGATAGGTCTTTGTGTGCGTAGGAAAGTTTTTTGTTTCACATGCAACATTCCCCAACAGTGGCATCATGGCTAGGTTCATGCGTAGATTTTATTTCGAGTAGAACACAAAGGGTTTTGTGGACGGTGATGTTCGATTTGCTGCCCTCCTTAGTCTTTTCTCGATTCAGCTGGATTGTTGGATTGAAGCGGCCCAGACCAACATTATTCATACGCTTACGAAAGACTGGTTTCATCGATTGACATGCAACCTCGTTGCATAAAGATGACTGGCGGGTGTCGGTTTCTTCAACTTTAGTTGAATTGGTTTTGACCGAGGCGGTCCTTGGAAAGGTTAAATAGCAATTTGCACATCTCCGTTGTGGTTTTTGCGTAAGTAAGATGCGATCATACTAGATACCCATAGCAGCCACGTAAAACATGCAACAACAAATTAGAGGACGTCTAACTTGTTTTTGCATGGTATGCTTGTGATATGATATGGACAATGACGTGATGTGATATATAGGATGTATTAGATGATCATGTTGTAATAGTTAATATCGAGTTGCACGTCGATGGTACAGCAACCGGCAGGAGGCATAGGGTTGTCTTTAAACTAACGTTTGTGTTTGCAGATGCGTTTACTATATTGCTAGGACGTAGCTTTAGTAGTAATAGAATAAGTAGCACGACAACCCCGATGGTGACACGTTGATGGAGATCATGGTGTGGTGCCGGTGACAAGAAGATCGTGCCGGTGCTTTGGTGATGGAGATCAAGAAGCACAATATGATAGCCATATCATGTCACTTATGAATTGCATGTGATGTTAATCCTTTTATGCACCTTATTTGGCTTAGCACGACGGTAGCATTATAAGGTGATCCCTCACTAAAATTTCAAGATGAAATTGTCTTCTCCCCGACTGTGCACCGTTGGTACAGTTCGTTGTTTCGAGACACCACGCGATGATCGGGTGTGATAGACTCAACGTTCAGATACACAGTGTGCAAACCAGTTGCACACGCGAAACACTCGGGTTAAGTTTGACGAGCCTAGCATGTGCAGACATGGCCTCGGAACACATGAGACCGAAAGGTCGAGCATGAATAGTATAGATGATATTATTAGCATAGAGAAGCTTACCACTGAAACTATTCTCAACTCACGTGATAATCGGACTTGAGTTAGTGAATTTGGCTCATGTACCACTCAAATGACTAGAGAGATATACTTTTTGAGTGGGAGTTTAGCAAGTAATTTGATTTGTTAAACTCTAATTATCTTGAACATATTCTAAGTCCACTTTGAAATATTTGTGTTGTAGATCAATGGCTCACGCGACAGTCACCCTGAATTTTAATACATTTCTAGGGAAAGCTAAGTTGAAAGATGATGGACGCAACTTTGTAGACTGGGCTCCTAACCTTAAGTTGCTCTTGCAAGCTGGGAAGAAGGATTATGTCCTTAATGTTGCGCTAGGAGATGAACCACCCGGTACGACTGACCAAGATGTTAAGAACGCTTCGTTAACACGTAAGGAGGACTACTCAGTAGTTCAATGTGCAGTCTTGTATGGCTTAGAGCCGGGACTTCAACATCGCTCTGAGCGTCATGGATCATTTGATATGTTCGAGGAGTTGAAGTTTATCTTTCAGAAGAACGCCCGTATTGAGAGGTATGAGACCTCCGATAAGTTCTATGCTTGATTGATGGAGGAGAATTCGTCTATTAGTGAACATGTGCTGAAAATGTCTGGGTGCTCAAACCGTCTAGCTGAGCTGGGGATTGAAGTCCCGCAAGAGGCTATCACTGATAGAATTCTTCAATCACCACCACCAACCTACAAGAGCTTTGTGTTGAACTATAACATGCAAGGGATGAACAAGTCACCCGGCGAGTTATTCGCAATGCTTAAAATCCCAGAGTCACAACTCCGTAAAGAGCATCGAGTGTTGATGGTGAATAAGACCACTAGTTTGAAAAGAAACGGCAAAGGAAAGAACGGTAATTCCAAGTAGTGCGGCAGACCTGTTGCCAATCGGACGAAGAAACCCAAAGCCGGACCTAAGCCTGAAACGAAGTGTTATTATTGCAAGGGTATGGGTCAGTGGAAGCGCAACTTCCCGAAGTATCTGGCTGATAAGAAGGCGGCCAAGGAAAAATCAGGTATATTCGATATACATGTTATTGATGTGTATTTAACCAGCTCTCGTAGTACTGCCTGGGTATTCGATATCAGTTCTGTTGCTCATATTTGCAACTTGAAACAGGAACTACGGAATAAGCGAAGGCTGGCGAAGGATGAATTGATGATGCGCGTGGGAAATGGTTCCAAGGTTGATGCAATCGCCGTCAGCACAATTTCACTTAAGTTACCATCAGGATTAGTTATGAACTTAAATAATTGTTATTTAGTGACTGTGTTGAGCATGAACATTATATCTAGATCTTGTTTATTGCAAGACGGTTACTCGTTTAAGTCAGAGAATAATGGTTGTTCTATTTCTATGAGTAATATCTTTTATGGTCATGCACCCAATGTGAGAGGAAAGTTCATATTGAATCTTGATAGTGATGATACACATATACATAACATTGAGACCAAAAGAGTTAGAGTTAACAATGATAGCGCCATGCTTTATGGCACTGTCGTTTAGGTCATATTGGTGTAAAGCGCATGAAGAAACTCCATACCGATGGACTTTTGGAGTCACTTGACTTTGATTCACTTGACACGTGCGAACCATGCCTCATGGGCAAGATGACTAAGACTCCGTTCTCCAGAACAATGGAGCGTGCAAGTGACTTATTGGAAATCATACATACCTATGTACGCGGTCCGATGCGTGTGGAGGCGCGCGGCGGATATTGTTATTTTCTCACCTTCACTGACGATTTGAGTAGATATGGTTATGTCTACTTGATGAAGCACAAGTCTGAAACATTTGAGAAGTTCAAGCAATTTCAGAGTGAAGCTGAAAATCATCGTCACAAGAAGATCAAGTTCCTACGGTCTGATCGTGGGGGTGAATATCTGAGTTTCGAGTTTGGTGCTCACTTAAGACAATGTGGAATTGTTTCACAGTTCACACCGCGTGGAACACCACAGCGTAATGGTGTGTCCGAACATCGTAATCGTACTTAATTACAGATGGTGCGATCTATGATGTCTCTTACTGATTTGCCGTCATCGTTTTGGGGTTATGCATTAGAGACAGCTGCATTCACTTTAAATAGGGCACCATCAAAATCCGTTGAGACAACACCATACGAACTGTGGTATGGAAAAGGACCAAATTTGTCGTTTCTTAAAGTTTGGGGATGTGATGCTCATGTCAAAAAGCTTCACCGTGAAAAGCTGGAACCCAAAGCGGAAAAGTGTGTCTTCATAGGTTACCCAAAAGAGACAGTTGGGTATACCTTCTATCTCAAATCCGAGGGAAAAGTGTTTGTTGCTAAAAATGGAGCTTTTCTTGAGAAGGAGTTTCTCTTGAAAGAATTGACTGGGAGGAAGATAGAACTTGATGAGGTTGTCGAACCTCTAACTCCTATAGATGGTGGCGCAGGGCAAGGGGAAACCCCTGTTGCTGTGGCGCCGATTGAGGAGCAAGATGATGATGATGATCATGAAACTTCGGATCAAGTTGCTATCGGACCTCGCAGGTCGACAAGATCACGTACTGCTCCTGAGTGGTACAGTAATCATGTCTTAACAATTATGTTGTTGGACAGCAATGAACCTGGGAATTATGAAGAAGCAATGGTGGGCCCGGATTCCAACAAATGGCTGGAGGCCATGAAGTCCGAGATAGGATCCATGTACGAGAACAAAGTGTGGACTTTGGAAGTAAAACCTGAAGGCCGCAAGGCTATTCAGAACAAATGGATCTATAAGAAGAAGACGGACGCAAATGGTAATGTGACCGTTTATAAATCTCGACTTTTGGCAAAGGGGTTTTCACAAGTTCAAGGAGTTAACTATGGTGAGACTTTGTCACAAGTAGCGATGCTTAAGTCCGTCTGAATCATGTTAGCAATAGCTGCCTTTTACGATTATGAAATCTGGCACATGCATGTCAAAACGGCGTTCCTTAACGGTTTTCTTAAGGAAGAGTTGTCTATGATGCAACCCGAAGGTTTTGTCGATCCGAAGAATGCTAACAAAGTGTGCAAGCTCCAGCGTTCCATTTATGGACTGGTGCAAGCATCTCGGAGTTGGAATAAGTGCTTTGATGAGGTGATCAGAGCATTTAGGTTTATACAAGTGGTTGGAGAATCTTGTATTTACAAGAAAGTGAGCGGGAGTTGGGTGGCATCACTAATATTATATGTGGATGACATATTGCTGATTGGAAACAACGTGGAGCTTTTGGAGAGCATAAATGATAACTTGAATAAAAGTTTCTCTATGAAGGACCTAGGAGAAGGTTCTTACATTCTAGGCATTAAGATCTATAGGGATAGATCGAAACACCTGATAGGACTTTCACAAAGCGCATACCTTGATAAAGTTTTGGAGAAGTTCAAAGTGGATCAGTCCAAGAAAGGGTTCTTCACAGTGTTACAAGGTATAAAATTGAGTAAGACTCAGTGCCCAGCAACTGCGGAAGGTAGAGAACAAATGTGTTCCATCCCCTATGCTTCAGCCGTAGGTTCTATCATGTATGCAATACTGTGCACTAGACCAGACATCGGCTTGGCCATAAGTATGGCAGGCAAGTTCAAAGTAATCCAGGAGTGGATCACTCGACGGCAGTCAAGAATATTCTGAAGTACCTGAAAAGGACTAAAGAAATGTTTCTTGTATATGGAGGTGACAAAGAGCTCGTCGTAAAGTGTCACGTCGACGCAAGTTTTGACACCGATCCGGATGACTCCAAGTCACAAACCGAATACGTATTTATTCTTAATGGGGGTGCAGTAAGCTGGTGCAGTTCCAAGCAGAGCGTCGTAGCAGATTCTACATGTGAAGCGGAGTACATGGCTGCCTCGGAGGCAGCAAAGGAGGGTGTCTGGATGAAGCAGTTCATGACAGATCTTGGAGTTGTGCCGAGCGCACTAGATCCATTAACTCTGTTATGTGACAACATTGGTGCCATTGCCTTAGCAAAGGAACCAAGGTTTCACAAGAAGACCAGACACGTCAAATGACGCTTCAACCTCATGTGCAACTACGTCGAAGGAGAGGACCTGAATATTTGCAAAGTGCACACCGATGTGAACATAGCAGACCCGCTGACTAAACCTCTTCCACGGGCAAAACATGATCAACACCAGAACTGTATGGGTGTACAATTTATTACAATGTAAATCGCATGGCGATGTGAGGACTAGATTATTGACTCTAATGCAAGTGGGAGACTGTTGGTAATATGCCCTAGAGGCAATGATAAATAGTTATTATTATATTTCCCATTTAAAGATATTTTTTTATTATCCATGCTATAATTGTATTGAATGAAAACATAGATACATGTGTGGATACATAGAAAAATAATATCCCTAGCAAGCCTCTAGTGGGCTAGCTAGTTTATCAAGGATAGTCAAGGTTTTCTGACTATGTACAAAGTGTTGTTCCTTGATAACTAGATCAAATCATTAGGAGAATCATATGATGGACTAGACCCAAACTATGAACGTAGCATATTGATCTTCTTGTTTTATTACGATAGTCTTCTGCGTGTCAAGTATTTGTTCCTATGACCATGAGATCATATAACTCACTGGCACCGGTGGAATACCTTGTGTGCATCAAACGTCACAACGTAACTGGGTGACTATAAAGGTGCTCTACAGGTATCTCGAGACCCACTTGGTAATACAACATCACAAACAAGCCTTGCAAGCAATGTGACTAAGTGTAAGTCACGGGATCTTGTATTACGGAACGAGTAAAGAGACTTGCCGGTAATGACATTGTAATAGGTATGCGGATACCGACGGTCGAATCTCGGGCAAGTAACATACCGAAGGACAAAGGGAATGCATACGGGATTATATGAATCCTGGACACTGAGGTTCAACCGATAAGATCTTCAGAGAATATGTAGGATCCAATATGGGCATCCAGGTCCCACTGTTGGATATTGACCGAGGAGTACCTCGGGGCATGTCTACTTAGTTCTCGAACCCGCAGGGTCTGCACACTTAAGGTTCGGCGATGTTTTGGTATAGTTGAGTTATATGGGTGGTTACAGAATGTTGTTTGGAGTCCCGGATGAGATCATGGACGTCAGTGGATTTCCGAAATGGTCTGGAGACGAATATTGATATATAGGATGACTTCATTTTGTTACCGAAAGGTTTTCGGGCATTACCGGGAATGTACCGGGAGTGACGAATAGGTATCGGAAGTTCACCCGGAGGGGTACAACCCACCCGGGGGAAGCCCAATGGCCCTGGGGGTGGCGCACCAGCCCTTAGTTGGCTCGCGGGACAGCCCAAGAGGGCCTTGGCGCCAAGGAAACAAAACCAAAGAAAAAAAGATGTGGGAAGGAAGAGTAGGATTGGAGTAGGACTCCTCCTCTCCCTTGGCCGGCGCACCCTTGAGGGCTTGGCCCTCAAGGCAAGCCTCCTCCCCCTCCCGCCTATATATAGTGGTGATTTAGAGCTGATTTGAGACAACTTTTTCCACATGCAACTCAAATCTAGACACCATAGTTTTACCTCTATATCATATTTCTGCGGAGCTCGGGCAGAGCCCTCCAGGAGTAGATCCTCACCACCACCGGAGCGTGGTCAAGGTGCAGGAGAACTCATCTACTTCTCCGTCTAGCTTGCTGGGTCAAGAAGGCCGAGATCATCGTCGAGTTGTACGTGTGCTGAATGCGGAGGTGTCGTCCGTTCGGCACTAGATCGGAGCGGATCGTGGGATGTATCGAAGGACGGTTCGTGGGACGGTTCGCGGGGCGGATCGAGGGACGTGAGGATATTCCACTACATCAACCACGTTTCTTAACGCTTCCAATTGTGCAATCTACAAGGGTACGTAGATCCAAATCTCCTCTCGTAGATGGACATCACCATGATAGGTCTTCGTCTGCGTAGGAAATATTTTGTTTCTCATGCAACGTTCCCCAACACTTTGCAGGTCCAGGCTCTCATGAATCCGGCGGACCAGGTGTAGGTTATCGACATTCTGGTGATAACAACAACGGGCAACAACGCTCGGGACAGGGAAATTAGCAGCATGATAATCAAACTGATTATAAAAGTTATCCCAAGCAACTGAGCAGCGGACAATATCAAGTGTTCACCACTAGTACTTGCAGGCAGGAGAGTAAGGTCAAAAGGACGGTCATCAATATGGTCGAGCCGGCAATCCCCAGATATTTGAATTGGTCTGAGTACCCAATCACGTAGAGTAGAGAGGATCATCCAGCTCATGTTTACAAACCGAGTGGTCTCGCTCTCATGGTGGGAGGTTATGTTCTCAACAAAGTTCTCATGGACGGAGGGAGCACTATCAACATTTTATATTATCACGCCTTCCACCGCATGAACCTTTATAAGGACAAACTGCACCCATCTTCTATAGTTTTTCATGGAATTGTCCCTAGGAAATCGACATATCCAATTAGTTGGATCAAACTAGATGTAGTGTTTGGCTAGGAGTTCAACTATAGGTGTGAATCTCTAATGTTCGAGGTGATCAAAATTAAGATCCCATATAATGCTCTTTTTGGATGGCCGGCTTATTCTCAGTTCATGGCTCGACCTTGTTACATCTATCTCAAGCTAAAGACGCGCGGGGAAAATGGTACCATCACAATCAATCGGTGTCGAAAACTCGCCGAGGAGTGCAAGGAAGGGGATGTAGCTTAGGTGGAGTCAACTTGTGCTGTGGAAGAGTAAAGTATTACACAACCAATGTTTACCCGACCGACATGACTTCTCTTAAGAAGCCCACCACAAAATCAGAACCTGCCCCAGATGTCGGAGAAACCGACACCTATGGGAATCTTTGAGGGTCCCTTGATCGTTCGGCAGAGGGAGAGAGGCGGCGCCAAGAGTGGAGCCAGCGATCAGCACTGGCAAGGTCCTTTACCCAGGTTCGGGCTGCTTGGCGCATAAAACCCTTCTCCTACTGTTTTGTAATGGGTGCTTACTGTAGAGTTATGTGCTACAGTAACTCAACTGGTGATTATGGAGTCTAAAAAACCAAAAAGGTCCAAGCCCTAGAAATGAGCCTTGGGCATCGTTTTATAGGCAAATGGGTCACGAACAGTGTGCTCACGGCTTGCATAGTGAACAGGGTTCACCGCTTATCTTTCTACTGTGGTGTCAGGGGCAGTGAAAACCTTGTTTGCCCCCTGACCTGCAGCAAGGTGGCTTCGACACGTACCTAGGTGTATTGACACCTGGGCTTTCTGCTAGCGCATGAGGGATCCGCTGGAGCGGTGGCGGTCGGTTGCACTATGGGAGGAGGGACAGCTGGCGGGCGGAGGGAACTTGCCAACCTGGCGCCCTTTCCCACGTCCTCGCTCATCTTCCCGGCAAGGATGGCTTGCCAGGGTCTTGGACATCTTCCGGCAAGGAGCGCTTGCCGGGGTCTTGCAAGTCTTCCCGGCATGGAGGGCCTACCGGGGCCTTGTGAGTCTTCCCGGTGAGGAGGGCTCGTCGGGGCCTTGCGAGTATTCCCGGCGAGGAGGGCTCACCAGGGCCTTGTATCCTGGGTTGTCCCTTCACACCATTGGTGTGGCGTGGTCTCGGCAAGCCTTGGGTTTACCTTCCCGTCCGCTGTCTTGGTGTGTTGTAGCCAAATGTGTTGCTGGTGCCCGTGCACAAGTCTGGGGCACACGAGACCCCAGTCTCTAGTGCACCGACGGGAGCCGTCGGGCCTGGGCCACACACACATGCGAGGTGTCGTTGGGCCAAGCCCAAAGTGGTGCACGGGTTCCTGCTTGGTAGCTTGGAGCCGTGGAAAGTTGCACTTCCCGGCGTCGAGCATTGAGCGAGCGAGGTGGAGAGGTGTGCGCACAGTGGCCTCCCTCCCCTCCCGAAGCATTACTGCCAGGCGTGAGGCATGCGCAGTAATGATCAGGCAAGTGGCATTCGTGGCCTTAAAGGCCGCAGTCCTGGCAGGGCCCGCCCCCGCATGCATTGGCACAGCAAGGCGGTTCCATGTTCGCCCGTGATGATAGGTCATTGGGCGAGAGGTGCAGCGGTTTGTGGGGTGAGGAGACCTAGCCCCCGCGCCTCGACCTATAAATTAGGAGGTTTGCGAGGGTTTTTACTCATCCATCCAAATCCTGAAACACTCAGCATCCCCGGATTGTCTCTGTAGTTTCTTCCTTAGTTCCAGGTGGCGCTCGCCCATAACTATGGCTAGGGGACTAGGGCGGCCACCATCAGCCTCCAGAGCGGGAAGAGGATCCCACTCGGATCATGCCACAACTTCAGGGGCCGCAGTTGCGGAGGGCGGCCCTCGCACCTGAGGTGCTAGAGGGGCGACGGGCCGCGGTCGCCGCGGAGGCCGTGGCCGGGGAAAGCAGAGTGCTACTCCAGCACCCCCGTCTTCTTTCCTACTCGTTTCCGGAGGGACTCATGTTCAAAGGACTGCATTGGAGTTTCTCGTCAAACTGCAAGGCCGCATCAGTACCCGGCTTCAACTCCCCATCGTCTTCGCCAAGGTGATGAGCGAAGAGAAGCTCCCGCTGTTGTGGCTTCGGGTGCATGGTTGCAGCAACGGTGCGGTACCGACGGTCGTGTAGTAACCAGGGCCTCGGCTCCCGTTCCTCCGCCGCGGGTGGAAGAGCTTCGCACGTGCCCATAATCTCTGGGATGGGCACGTTCCTCGCTTCAAGAGGATGGCGGACAACCTGCTCTCCGTCAAAATATATGGGAGCTTAGGTGTGCACCTCAGTTGTTGTGAAGCGAGCTCGAGCGGGACTGAAACCCCTTCCTCACGCGAGAGCGACGAGGACGGGACAGATGGTAGCGTCATCGGGTACGGGTCAGACCCTCGGCAGGCTAAGCCTAGGGACGAGGATCTGACATTGGACTGACCGTCGGTCGCACCATCACCGTTAGTCCATGGCTCTCCTCCTCCCGATTTCGGACCAACGAGCCAGAAGAACCAACGTTGCTGCTATTGCGAGAAGCGCTTGGTTCCCATCTCTGTCGTTCCTTCTGGCCCCATTTTCCTCTGCGCAATGCTGGTCCAGGCGGAGCCAGCCTGGATTGTGTTGAGGACCTCACAACTTTTTGTCTTCTTGAACTTCTATCCGGCAAGCATGTCCCTCGCCAAAGAGAGTATCATAGGTTAGAGTACTAAAAATCATCCACGTAATATGTGTGAGTTTGCCTCAAATAGATGAATGAAATGTTGTTTATTTTGCGTCCGATCCTTCTCTTTGTATGATACACACTTTGCATTTTCTGAAAGCTTTCCGGCATGACTGCTCCTGCCGCTAGTGCTTTGAGGAACGAATCCTTAGCAATCCATCGGAGGGGTCGTTACCGGCAAGGATCCTTGCCGCACTAAGTGCAACCATTAGATCGTCGAGCGCGGCTTGAGGCGAAATAAGGTGTTGCGTAGCTTGTTGGTCTGTTGAATATGTTCGAAACAATATGAAGGCGCTCTTTGACCATTCAGGTTGTTGAATGAGTTCGAAATAGAGCTAAGGTGCACTCATCCTCACAAGGTTCCATCTGCGCGCAGGTTTCTCAAACAAAGTTCGGCATTTCCAGAAAGGAAACAACATATCTACTCTGAAATTTCATGTAGAATCTCTATCACTCATCTACTTTGCCGCGGCACTTCTTCCCACGGCATTTGGGTCTTTCTCTGAGGCCTCAGACCTCCGGCAAGCAGGATGCTACACTCTCCCGCGAACTTCCCCTCCAGGAAGGTTCTTGCTCATAGTCCTTGACCATCGTATAGGAAAGGGGTTGCGGGAGTATAACTCCTTTTTCTCTTTTGCCAGGCCGTGCTCGCGGAAACCCCATGCACATATTCGGTGGTGACATGACGCTTCCAAGGGGGGAAGCTTTTCCGCTGGAGTGCGTGCCTGGGCTTCGGGGCCTTTTGGCGCATCCTCGCCGGCTATGCATCACTCCACGGAGGTGCTTCAGCCGGAGTATGCGCCGGAGGCCTCGCCAAAGCCCCGAGGCACACCCTCGACATCAGCGCACTGTCCTGGAGCGGTTGATCAACCTAATGCCTTCAAGCTCGTGGTCTCCGCCTCCTTGGCTCGCGCTCACGCATCGGCGTGCTAACGCAGGTGTTTGGAGGCCTTAGCGAAGTGGAGCGACCACCGTTGTGCCCCGCTTCGGGGAACCGCAGTGGTGCACTGAACTTCCCAAGATCTGGTGCAGAACTTGCTAGAATCTGCGAAAAATCTCTCAGCCCCCTCCCCCTACCTGGCACGCCAAAGACTTCTGGGAAATTGACACCTATGGGAAGCTCTGAGGGTCCCTTGATTGTTCGTCAGAGGGAGACAGGGGGCCTCGAGAGCGGAGCTAGCAATCAGCACCGGCGAGGTCCTTCACCCAGGTTCGGCCACTTGGCGTGTAAAGCCCTACTCCTGCTTAGTTTTGGATTGGGTGCTTACTGTAGGGTTATGTGCTACAGTAACTCAACTGGCGCTTAGGGAGTCTAGGAAACCAAAAATGTCCAACCCCTAGAAATGAGCCATGGGCCTCCATTTATAGGCAAAGGGGTCACCAACAGTGTGCTCAAGGGTTGCATAGTGAACATGGTTCACCACTTATCTTTCTACTATGGTGTCAGGGGCAGTAAATATCTTGTCTGACCCCTAACCTGCAGCAAAGTGGCTTCGACACGGACCTAGGTGTATTGACACCTGGGCTTTGTGTTGGCGCATGAGGGATGCACTGGAGCGGTGGCTGTCGGTGGCACTGTGGCAGGAGGGAACCCTCGCGGGCGGAGGGTGTTTGCCGACCTGGCGCCTTTGCCCACGGCCTCGCCCATCTTCCCGGCAAGGATGGCTTGCCGGGGTCTTGGACATCATCCCGGCAAGGAGGGCTTGCGGGGGTCTTGCAAGTCTTCCTGACAAGGAGGGCCTGTCGAGGCCTTGTGAGTCTTCCCGGCGAGGAGGACTCAGGGGGGCTTGCGAGTATTCCCGGCGAGGAGGGCTCGCCGGGGCCTTGTACCTTGGCTGGCTCTTCACACCTTTGGTGGGGCATGGTATCGGCAAGCCTTGGTTTTACCTTCCCGTTGGCTATCTTGGTGTGTTGTCGCCAAGTGTGTTGCTTGTGCCCGTGCACAAGTCTGGGGCACAGGAGACCCTGGTCTATAGTGCACCGACACCTGAAGTTCAAGATGGTGGAGGATACTAAGAAGGTAGACTTCACTCCTCATGATTCTTCCCAGCTGTTCAGTATTAGGACAGGAGTAGATCCTAAATAGGAAAGCGCGCTCATCAAATTCATCCGTGAGAATTGGGACATCTTTGCATGCAAACCTTGTGACATGCCTGGTGTATCGTGCGAACTGGCTCAGCACCACCTTAATGGTGTTCCTAAGATGAAACTTATTCGTCAATTCATCTGTCGTTTTAACGAGGATAGGTGGAAAGCTATTGGTGAAGAAGTAGCCCGGCTCCTAGCTGATGGGTTAATCGTTGAAGTTTTAACCCAAAGTGGTTGGCAAATCTAGTGCTTGTTTTGAAAAATAACGTCACTTAGCTTATGTGTGTTATTACACAGATCTCAACAAAGCCTGCCCCATTGATCAGTTTGCTCTTCCTCACATTGATGAGATCATTGACTCCACAACCGGATGTGAATGCCTGTGTTTTTTGGATCTTTATTCTAGTTATCATCAGATCAAGATAAAACAACTTTCATCACCCCTCTTGGCACTTTCTGCTATATCTCTATGCATTTTGGGCTTAAGAGAGTGAGGGTTGCGTTAAGAACTATTTACATGACCAAATTGGGTGCAACGTTGATGCTTATGTCGATGATATTGTGGTTAAATACCAAAAGAAAGAGACTCTGCTGGATGACCTCAAGCAAACATTCGACAACCGTTGTATATACAAGATGAATCTTAACTCGATCAAATGCGTCTTTACTGGGATTCTTGGTTTCGGAATATGGCATCGAGGCTAACCTGCAAATAATCAAGGCGGTGACTTCTCTATCTAAACCGGCAAACATCAACGATGTCCAGTGCATGATGGGTCAAATAGCAGCCTTGAGCCCATTTACAAGCCGCCCTGGTGAGAAGGCAATTCCTCTCTATCAGTTGCTCAAAAAGAATCATAATTTTGTCTGGACCAATGCCACTAACAATGCATTTGATGCACTGAAGAAACAATTGATTTAGCCGCCTGTTTTAGTCGCCCACATTGACAAAAAGCCTATGCTCTTGTAGAATGATGCAAATAATAAAGTGGTGCATGTTGTAGTTGTTGTTGAGCACAAGGAGGAACCGTAAGAATATCCAGGTCAAACGCATTGTAAATGGGCTATTATGTCAGCGAAGTTTTGACCTTGTCAATACAATAATATACACATTGGTAGAAGCTGGTTATTGTTTTCTTCATGGCAAGCCGTAAGCTCAATCATTATTTACAAGATCATCCAATCATAGTGGCCAGTTCAGCTCCTCTGGGAGATATCATCCAAACAAAGTGATGCCATAGGCCTGATTCCTAAGTGGGCGATCAAGCTTGGACAACATCAGGTGAAATTTGTGCCTCAAACGGCCATTAAGTCTCAATCTGTACTATACTTCATCAATGATTGGACCGAATGAAAAGTCCTCGAAGAAAAACCAGATAATACAGACTAGACAATACACTTTGATGGATCAAGACAGCTTGAAGGATAGGGGGCTGGAGTTATTTTGTGTTCCCCTCGAGGTGACAAATTTTGTTATGTCCTACGGCTTATGTTTCCTTGCACTAAAAATGCAGCTGAGTATGAATCTCTCCTTCACGGGCTTCGTATGGCCATGAAGGTGAACCTTAGCCAGACCAGATGTTTGGTCGACTCAGATTTGTGGCTTAACAAGTATCACGGCTTGGGATTCCAAGGACTATCTCATGGCGGCTTATCGACGAGCACTCATAGTTATTGTAGGTCATTTTCAGGGTTATCAAGCTTATCACATTTACTGTAGGCTCAATATGTTTGTAGATGCCTTGTCCAGACTTGGCTCTCAGCGCAAGCCGGTGCCTACCAATATTTTCCTTGACGTGCTCTATAATCCTTTAGTTAAATTGCCATGAGAGAAGGACATTGCTATCCCATATCCTAAGCCGCAGCTGGTGGAAGCTCTTCATGCAAGTCCTGATTGTACGAAACCATTTTAGGCATATTTGATGCGAGGAGATCTACCTCATGAGGAAATCATCGCCCGGCAAATTGTCAAACGCTGCAAGTCGATGACTATAGTCAATGGCGAGTTACACCGTCGAAGCGTTACTGACATTTTACAAATGTTGTGTTTCTCCTGATGAAGGTCGTGAAATCCTGAATAAAATCCATGTCGAAGATTGTGGTCATCATGCAGGCTCAAGGTTTTTGGTTGCAAAAGCTTATCGTCATGGTTTTACTAGCTTACCGCTCATGCTGATGCAGAAGACATCATGCAAAAGTGCGATGGTTGCTAGAAGTTTGCACGACAAGCTCATGTGCGAGCTCAAGTGTTACGGATGATTCCAATAACTTCCATTTTTAATCTAGGAGCCTGATATGTTCTGTCCTTTCAAAATGACGTCAGATAAAAATACACATCTTCTGGTTGAAGTGCATAAATTCACCAAGTGGGTTGAAGGTGAACCAAACAACAAATGTGATGCTGCGACTGTGGTGCAATTCGTGAAGAAGTTGATGTATTGTTATGGTTGACCACATAGCATCATCATAGATAATTGCACAATTTTTTCTAAAGGAGTTATGGAGGAGTTTTTCCAACGAGAACATGTCTGGCTTGACCTTGCATCAGTAGCACATTTGTAATCTAACAAAGAGGCAGAGCGGGCCAACCAAGAAATTTTAGGATGGATCAAACCCCAGCTCATGGTACCTTTGGAGCTGACACCGGATTGCTAGGTCGAAGAATGCCCCTTGGTACATTGGAGTATACAAACTACTCCTAACCGATCCGTAGGCTACAAGACATTTTTTTCTGGTCTACGGAGCAGAGGCTGTTTTACCAAGAGATATCACACATGACTCCCCTAGAGTTGCAGCTTATGTTCATGTAGACAATGAACAAACTCGTCAAGACGCCATTGATGCATTGGACGAGGAACGTGTACTTGCCGCTTCGTGATAAGCCATATATGAACAAGACCTACATTGCTACCACAATGGTAGGCTCTGCAGCCAAACTTTCTAGGAAGGCGACTTAGTGCTCTATTTTATTCAAGACCAAACAGATACGCACAAACTATCATAACCATTGGATGGGCATGTTTTCATGAGCAAGAACCTTAGCAATGGGTCATATTATCTGATTGACATACGTGAGCGTAAGAAGTCAAGTACCTCACAGGAGTAAATAAACATGCCTTGGAATATTTCTTATCTTCGTCCTTAGTATACTTAGAGCCACTCACTCCACAACATTGTACATACCTATGTATACATATTTGTTTTCAATATAATAAAGTTGCCATCCCCAAAACTCTGGGTCTCTGTCATTTCAGCTACAAAATTGCCTCAGTCTCTATTCTTTGATACACATGTAACTTGGGGGCTCCCGAATCAACGAGTTAGCCAGTTATAAATTCCCTCTTGACCCGGCTACAAGACAAACTCAACAAAAATTATGCTTAAACATGCATGTTTGCAAGATGCTTCTCCAAACAAGGTGACCCCGTGTACATTCGATAAGTAAATCCTTAGGGACCAGGAACTTATCCAGGTTAAAACACGCTTGTGTCACGTTAGAGTCGGCATACAAAAAGCAAGGATATTCCATGGGCCATTGAGTCGCCTTCTTTGAAACTTGGTTAAACTTTCATGTTCGTTCCATGCTACTCCAACCTCGTGTACTCTAGGATAAGTCGCATCCGAACTTATCTACGTTAAAATATCGATTGGTTCATGTGAGGGCCGGCTTATGGAAAGCGAGGATAAACAAGTGGCTATCATTCTAGTTTCATTGAAGTAAGATTTGAATCTAAAAAAAAGATAAATGCTGACGAGCTTATAAAGTCAGCTCATAAATATATCTTATTTCATATTCTTATTGTAGGAATTTGATCTTTTTACAAAGTCATATATTAACCTCCCAGCTATTACACTTTGTCACAAAGATGACCAGTTATTTTCTTGATAAAAGTAATGTCGGGTCATTCACAGACTTTTGAGTTATTATACTGTGTCACAAGATGACAACTTATTTTCCTCATCAAGACATCAGAAGAATCTTTATGATTTTGGCACCTTATCCAATAAACACAAAGGAGGGCGGATCATCAAACACTCTAGAAGCAGTGCGAAGATATATTGATAATATAATCGCATATTCAAAAGATGCACTTTTATGTGCACAATGGCACAATAGTCGGGTAAAATCCACTACCCCCTATTACAAGCTCATCCCAAGAGCCACAAAAATATAAGTTTTTTCACCGACAGTAATTAACGTTACTCATGGTGAGTGGCTCGTGCAGTTTCTACCTCAACTTGTTTGTCTTGACGTTTTGCGCAAGGATCCGTAGCAGCCGGCTCGCCCTCATTAATATGTTCCTCTTTTCAACCCACCCAATTGAGCACAGAGATGGAAAATATGAAGTACCAGGAACAATAATAGATGAGTCGACATCAGGGGAAAATGGTCAATTACGGCTAGGAGGAATTCTCTCGAAAGGCTGGTCCTTTGGAGCACTGATGCGTTTATTGTCCATTGAATAAGCAGATTGATACTTCCTAGTATCCAGCTTGGTTGCTAGAAGATCTGCGAGAGGGCATTTCTCTTTCACACAATTCGTGAAATCTTCCTTAGTAAACTAAGAGTTCTCTGCTTTCAGTTCTGGAAACATGTTAGCCGCCGCTTCAACATCAAACTCTGGAACATAGGCTTTGGCACGAGCAAGCGCCAAGTTGCTCCCATACGAACCGCCAAACTCGTATATTCTTCAATCCATTGTGGCGCCATTGACAGTTGTTTGAGCATGTCCCTAATATTCAATGGCGGATCCCACAAATTTTTTGCCGCCTTAATAGCAGAAAGAGATCATGTGAATAGTTGTTCCGTATATGAGAATATGGCCTTCAACTTCACAATTGCGAGTCGAACAAGATTTTCATTCTTGCGTCCTCCAAACAATCCAATAATAAAATAATCTCGCAAATTATTTCACCTGGAATTCGAAGGATAGAAAATTCACACATCTTACTAAAGATTGCACTAACCATGTCATAGAGTTGCTTTATCAACGTGTGCACCTCCTCGGTGACAGATCCAAGCTGTTTTTCCGCATCTTCGGTGCATTGCAGGAGGGCAACTTTTTCCTTTTCAAAATCATTTTTGGCTTGCTCAAGAACATCATTTTCTTGTTTTTTCTGTGCTTCCAGTAGGTTCATTTTCTACTCTACAACAACCTTTAGATTCTTCTCATCTACAAGTTGCTTTTGAAGACTCACTACCATGGACTCAGATTGTTCCAATAATTCTTGCAAAAGCACAGAAATAATAACTACAAGTTTTGAGCCCCTTGAGAAAGACGAATCGACACTTGGAGGCTACATGTTTCTAAAAATTGGATAAAATCACAAAGTCCCATGTTGAAAGCAATCCACATAGCACTAGGAGGCTAATGTGTCATTTTCTTTGCTATTTACCATGGAGATCCGACTATTTCAAATAGAAAAGCCGGCCCTCAGGGGCTACATTTTATATTTTTTTATGCAAATACATGTCTCTCTCAAGAAGATAAGCTAGCCTTTGGGGGTTAAGGTCAGAGAAATTTTACAGCTCAGGGCTTCTAAAAAGTAACATCTTATTACTGTCATAATGACCCGGTCCTTCGGGACTATACCAATCATATTGAATGTTCTGCAAAATCCTAAGTCGCTGAAGGCATGTGACCCGACACTTGGGGCTATAATATTCTACTATTTAGAACATATTCTACGTTCCAAGTTGAAAACCTGGCTATCTCATGGAGATAAGCCGGCCTTGGGGGCTACGATCAGTGAAATTTACATCTTGAAACAAAGAACTACCGGGTCATTATTTTTCATAATGATCTAGTCCTTGGGGGCTTTATTTGGCTTGTCAAAATATTCACAAGACCGAGTTCGTCACATATTGTACTAAACTATCTCTTAGGGGCTACAATAGTAGAGACGATAAGCAATGGTTTAACATTGTTTACGTCATATTTGTTCTTCATGGCGCTGACAAAATTTATTTCAAAATCCTCACTCTAAGATAGCCAGGTCACATATTACTAATACAGTCCTTGAAGGTCAAGATCTTCAAATTCTAGAAGCTCAAATTTCGCATATCCTTTCTCTCCTTATGCCAACTCATCTTTGGACACAACCTCGGTTACAATGGTTGAAGGGTCGGGAGCTTGATAAGCCTCGCCAGTAACAATCACCTCTGTGCCATCCATGCCGATTGATGGAGTAATATTATCAATACAAGGTACCGGGCTTGGAGGAGCAGCAGGGCTTGAAGATTGAAGGGATGGCCCCCCAGGGGCACCTTGTTTATCACATGTTGTTCCCATCATAGCTGGTTCCTCGGAAGGAGTCATCTCTATGTAGAGAGCCATCCCAGCATCCAAGGATAGTTCAACATGAATAGAGGACTCAATCTGAGTCGCCGCTTCAACTGAAGATGGATTTTGAATATTATCTTCTTCGGTAGCAGAAGAAGATTCATCCGCCTTTTGCCTAATAAAGGCTTTGGCTATGCACATCATTAAAATAAGTTTATCAAAATAAGGAAACAATGAGTGATGGCACTCAATAAAAGACCGCTTAAATAAAACTTACCCACAATTGATGGCAAAAGCCGGAAGTTTGGTCGCACTTGAGTCGCGAGATGAGGGATATGACTTCTAGTCATAAAGTTAATTAGATGGAATAAGGGGTTGTTTAAAAAGACTGGATTGAGGGTGAGAAACAGTTGGACTCTATGGAACCTCAGGATGTTGCTTGCGATTAGGTGCCTCTAAGTTCATGGACAACTCTCCGGAGAAACTCCGGGTTTTGCGTTTTTGAAAGGCATGTTGATATCGCTTCAAAAGAAAGTTGGGATCTAAGTTGTCAGATTTCGGTCTCCGCAAAACCCTAAAGATTCGAACTCAGGGGCATGTACAAAGATCTCTCGCGGGCTCGCCCCACCTAACTCGCTACTCAATAGGGATGGCAGAGAACTCGCTCAATGGTGAGGAAGACACATAACATGGCAGTTTACCCAGGTTTTGGTGGATTGCCTCTCGTGGAGGTTGGTGAATGAACTAGTACAGTGTCCGAGGGCCTCCGGAGGATGGATGGCCTTGTGTAGTGCAGGCAGGCCAATGAATCAGTCCGGTCCCCCCTATGAAATAACCTACTCTCTATATATATACTGGCGGCCGAGGTCCTCTTCCCTTATCATTTCGGAGGGAAGGGATCCCACAATGGCCAATTTTGAAGGGGGAAATGGGCACGTGCTCCCCTTCCAAAGGTAGTCTTCGCCTGCAAAGTGGCTGCCAGCGCTATAGGGATGGGTCTAGGGATGACATTTGTCATGCTGGCGGGCGGCAACGGCCTTGTTGCCCCAGATAGGAAACCTTTGGAAAATGCCTTGGGAACCAAGTTCGTCCTTACCCCCTTCGCATTAAAGGGGAAACTGGTCCACCCTCTTGTCTGCTGCTCGCCTGTCCTTCCTCCGCATCATACTTGACTCCTGAGGTCGGGTCTCGCCTCAGAATATCCGCCGCTCTAGAGGGGTCCTGATGAGGCCCCTTGCGTGTCTTGATGTTGTTCCTCCTCGCGAGGCTTGGCCCCTCGCGAGGGATTTTCCTTGAGTGGTGCCGCACCCGATTGTGCTTGCTCGATGAAATGGGCCAGCCCAAGGCCGCAGGCAGGCAGGTCTGGGTACCCCATTCCTAGAACGCCGACAGTAGACCCCGGGCCCAAGGTGCCTGGGATGGCTTCTCGGCGAAGCCTTGAGGGCGGCCCGAAGCATCACGGGACCCAAATGCCTGTTGTCGACGTTCTGGGAATGGGGGTCCCAAACGTGACTGCCCGCGGCCCAAAGCTCGCCCAGTTCATCGACCACAAACTAGTAGGCCCGAAACCACTCAAGACAAGGCCCTCACGAGGGGCCAAGCCTCGTGAGGAGGAATGGCATCAAGACCCGTAGGGGGCCTCCTCAGGACCCCTCCGGAGCGGAGGATATTCCGAGGCGAGGCACGCCCTCAGGTGTGAAGGATGACACAAGGGAAAGACATGCGAGCAGCAGCAAGCAGGGTAGTGCAGTTTCCACTTTAGTGCAAAGGGGGCAAGGACATACTGGGGTTCCCAAGGCATCTTCCAAAGATTGCCCTTCTGGTGCAAGAAGGTCATCGCCGCCCGCCAGCAGGAGAGGTGTCACCCTTGGCCTGGCCCTGCAGCGCGGGCTGCCACTTTGCAGGAGAAGGCCACCTTTGAGCAGGGGGTGCATGTTCCCCTGTTCCCCTTAAAAATTGGCCGTTGTTGGATCCCTTCCCGCTGAAACGATAAGGGAAGAGGACCCAGATCACCACTATATATAGAGGATAGGATATTTCGCACGGGGATCGATTAATTGACCCACCAACACCACGCAAGGTCAACCAGCCTCCAAAGCCGCCTCAGCACTGTACTAGTTCATCCACCAACCTCCGCGAGAGGCAATCCACCAAAGTAGGAGTAGGGTTTTACACTTCATAGCGGCCCGAACCTGGGTAACTATTGTGTTATGTGTCTCCTTCACTATCGAGTGAGTTCCCTGTGTTGTCCATCGAGTAACGAGATGGGTGAATTGATGTTGCTAAGTGGACTCCACGCGCGCCCTTGTGTTCGCATCCTTAGGGTTTTGCGGAGCCCTAAATCCAACATTTGGCACACCAGGTAGGGGGTGCGTGTCGGAGCCTCCACGCTAATAGCAACGGTCTGATCTCGGCTCGGCGACTCCATGGCAAGTGCAACCCCTCGGCGGTTCGCACGCGCCACGTTCCGACCATCACGTCAAGCGTTGCCTGCAGCGCGGGGTGTGGCTCGCCCAAGGCCCGAGCCCTTGGAACACCGCGTGTGGCTAGAGGTCAACATCACCTTCGGCCCCGACGATCATCCCAAGGCCACGACGGCCATCGGGACGCTCCCCATGCTGTGCCCGCCGACCATATCCAACTGGCCATCTCCAAAACCCTCATCGAGGGCGGCTCGGGCCTCAACGTCATCTCAGTGGAAGCCTTCGACGCGCTGCGGTTACCCTGAGAGCGGCTTGCGCCCTCAAAACCCTTCTCTGGGGTGGTCGCAGGATCCGTCACCCCCGTGGGACGTATTCGCCTACCCGTCACATTCGGCACCCGCTCCAACTTCCGTACAGCGCAGATCGACTTCAACATCGCCCACATCCACCTTCCATACAACGCAATACTCGGCTACCCCGCCCTCGCACGGTTCATGGCAGCGACGCACCCGGGCTACAATGTCGTCAAGATGCACGGGAGCAGCAGCGTGCTCACCATCATGTTCGACATCAAGGACACCTCTAGGGTCCTCCAGCTCTCCCACAAGGCGCGGCCTTGGCGCGTTCCAACTTCACGGGATAGGCGTGCATCGCGGAGGACCCAGGGGACGTCCACGACGTCGCGCCCGTGTAGAAGAAGCACTTGTTCTCCCAGGACTAGGCGGAGACGAAGCAAGTTCCGATAGATGAATGAAGCTCAGCTCCCACTTTCACCATCTATGCGAACCTCCCTCAAGACCAAGAGAAGGCGTTGGTGGGCTTTCTGAGGGCGAACAAGGACGCGTTCCCTTGGAGCGCCTCCGACCTGGTGGGGGTCCCAAGGGACTTCATCGAGCACCACCTCATGGTGTGCCCGAATGCGTGTCAAGTGAAGCAGAAGACGAGGAGGCAAACCCCAGAGAAGCATGCGTTTATGCTCAGGAGGTGTGCAATCTGAGGGAGGTAGGGGTCATTCGAGACGTGCGCTACCCAGAATGGGTGGCCAACCCGGTGGTTGTTCTGAAGAAGTGCTGGAAGGAGCACATGTGCGTCGACTTCTTGAACCTCAAGAAGGCCTGCCCTCAGGAGCTGTTTCCGCTGCCACGCATCAACCAGATCGTGGACTCCACCGCAGAGTGCGATCTCTTGTGCTTCCCGGATGCATTCTCGGGCTACCACCAGATCAAGATGGTGGTGGAGGACGTCGAGAAGACAGCCTTGATGACCCACAAGTGTAGGGGATCTATCGTAGTCCTTTCAATAAGTATGAGTGTCGAACCCAACGAGGAGCAGAAGGAACTGACAAGTGGTTTTCAGCAAGGTATTCTGTGCAAGCACTGAAATTATCTGTAACAGATAGTTGTGTGATAAGAAGATTCGTTGTAAGTAGCAAGTATCAATAGTAACAAAGGTGGAGCAAGATGGCCCAATCCCTTTTGTAGCAAGTGACAAGCCTAGACGAACTCTTATTTGAGGTAAAGCGCTCCCGAGGACACATGGGAATCTTTGTCAAGCTAGTTTTCATCATGTTCATATGATCTGCGTTCGCTACTTTGATAGTTTGATATGTGGGTGGACCGGTGCTTGGGTGCTGCCCTTACTTGGACACACATTCTACTTATGATTAACCCCTCTCGCAAGCATCCGCAACTACGAAAGAAGAATTCAGACTAAGTCTAACCATAGCATTAAACTAGTGGATCCAAATCAGCCCCTTACGAAGCAACGCATAAACTAGGGCTTAAGCTTCTGTCACTCTAGCAACCCATCATCTACTTATTACTTCCCAATGCCGTCCTCTAGGCCCAAATAATGGTGAAGTGTTATGTAGTCGACGTTCACATAACACCACTAGAGGAGAGACAACATACAACGCATAAAAGTATCAAACAAATACCAAATTCACATGACTACTTATAGCAAGACTTATCCCATGTCCTCAGAAAAAAAAAGTGACTGATCACAAAGCATAATTACGTTCATGACCAGAGAGGTATTGAATAGCATTGAGGATCTGAAAATATAATCTTCCACCGAGTAATCCAACTAGCATCAACTACAAAGAATAATTAACACTACTAGCAACCTTACAAGTACCAGTCAAAGTCGCGAGAGAGAGATTGGTTACAAGAGATGAACTAGGGTTTGCAGATGAGATGGTGCTGATGAAGATGTTGATGGTGATGAGTCCCCTCCGATGAGAGGAGTGTTGGTGATGACGATGGCGACGATTTCCCCCTCCGGGAGGGAAGTTTGCCTGGCAGGACAACCCTGCCGGAGCTCTAGATTGGTTCTGCTCAAGTTCAACCTCGTGGCGGTGGCGACTCCTCCCGAAAGCCTCCTCCTGATTTTTTCTGGAACGAAACCATCCTTATAGCAAAATATGGGAGCCAGAGGGGCAATAGGGGGCCCACAAGCTACCTAGGCACGGCCAGGGGGTAGGCCGCGCCTGGCAGGCTTGTGGCCTCCTGGTGGCTCCCCTCTGGTACTTCTTCAGTCCAGTATTTTTAATGAATTCCAAAATAATTCCTAGTTGATTTTCACGGCTTTTGGAGTTGAGCAGAATAGGTATCTCAAACTTGCTCCTTTTTCAGACCAGAATTCCAGCTACCGGCATTCTCCCTCTTCATGTAAACCCTATAAAATAAGAGAGAAAAGGCATAAGTATTGTACCGTGAAGTGTAATAACAGCCCATAAAGCGATAAATATCAACATAAAAGCATGATGCAAAATGGACGTACCAAATCCCCCAAGCTTAGACCTCGCTTGTCCTCAAGCGGAAACCGAGATCAATAAATATGCCCACATGTTTAGAGATAGAGGTGTCGACAAAACAAGATACGGACATGCAGGCATCATGATCATAATTAGAACAACAATATCATCATATAATGTCTTATGCTAAAGTGATAATTCCTTCACAAAGTATAGTATGGATCAAGAACCTTATTGAGAATTAACAACCAATAGCCTTTAGTCATTGAAGAAATTGCAATTTATCATAACGTCAGAAAGAGTCAAATAAGAGCTTGTAAAGCAAATCCATATACCCAATCATCCTTTCGTCTTCTACAATTGCTAAAACTCACGTGGTACTCATGAGATCAAAGTTTCAGTTGGACACAGAGTAAGATAGGGGCTTATAGTTTTGCCTCCCAACTACTTACCTCTAGGGTAATGTCAACAATAATAATTCATGAATACTTACTTCCAACTTGACATATGAATATAGATCTTTCCCTAGCATATGACGTTAGCCAAGATAATGGAGAAATAAGGAGTTGGTGTTGATCACTATGACACTTTTAAGGACAAAAAGTAGAGGTACAAGATAGGCCCTTCGCAGAGGGAAGAAGAGGTTGTCATGCGCTTTTGAGGTTTGGATGTGTGACCTCTTAGTGTGAAGGAACGTCACTTTATATTGCCTCCTGTGATAAAGAACTTTATTGTGCTGTCCGTCGCTTTTATGCCTTCCTCATCACAGGTTCGTACAAAGCTTATTTTCCACACACTAATAGATCATACATATTTAGGGAGCATTTTTTTATTGCTTGCACCGATGACAACTTACTTGAGGGATCTTCATCAATCCATAGGTAGGTATGGTGGACTCTCATGGCAGAACTGGGTTGAAGGTTTATGGATGCACAAGTGGTATCTCTACTTAGTGCGAAAGTTTTGGCTGATATGAGGTGGAAGCAATCGTCACATGCTAAGGGATCTCTAGTCATATAATATTGTTCGGAGCCAAGCAAACATAATTCATTATGTTGTCTTCCTTGTCCAACATCTACTTCCAAGCATGTAATAGTTTACTGAGTGTTCACAATCATAGATGGTGCCCAAGATGATATATTTATATGTGAACCTCTCCTTCTTTATTACTTCCTATTACTTGCAGCAATGACCAAGGTCTACGTTTGTCCACCCACAACAAGTTTCAATCAACATTATTTTTATATGTGAAGCCATCACTTCTCATAAGATCATTACATGATCTTTCATGCTTTTGTTCTCTTATTATTCTTTTCTTTAGATCATGACATGAAGCAAGGCCCTTAACTAAAACATTCTTTATTATATGACTCACGAGCTCGAATGCATTGGGGTGACACAAAGCACAACTCAAGCCTAGAACACTAAGAACTTTATTCTACTAGATAAAGATAAAACTAAAAAGGATCGAACTAAGAAAAAGGTAAAGGCAAAAGATGTGATGGTGATACGATACCGGGGCAACTCCCCCAAGCTTGGCACAAGCCAAGGGGATTGCCCATACACCTGATTAGTTGTCTTCCTTCGAAGGTGATGGTGGTGGAGTTGTTGCAACCTGGGTTTGATGCTCCGTCTTCCAAGGCATAGGTGCTCCATCATGGAAATATGATCGAGTCTCCGGAATCCTCAAATCTGCAGCCAACCGTATTGATTTAAATCTATACTCATACTCACAGTTTTGGTTCTGCAGGTCATAGATCTGGGCTTGGAGGTGATCGATTATGTCATAGAGCCTGGAGAGGTGCTTCCTGGTGAACTGTGTGATCATCATGTGGTTGGCGTTGAGTCCGCGTTCCATCATCCCTTGGCACTTGAAGACTTGCTGCTCCATTGCTTCGAGCCTAGACTCCACGCTTCCGGTCTTCTTGGGCCCCTCAACATCACAGATGTGCAGCACCCCCTCATGCATCTTGATAGATTGAGGGTGTTGCTGCACTCCCGCGAGGTAGGGATTGATCACCTTCTCAAAAAACTTGTCCTTCAGAACTTATGGGGATGCCATAGCGATCTAGATCTGTCTGCACAGTAGCTCAAAACGAAAACAGAGGATATTTCCGTGATACGAGGGTCAGACCTTCCGGGAGAATATATAATGAATTTTCTTGACCAAAAGGAGTACTCCGAAAGAAAACGGAGTCCGGGAGGCACACGAGGTGCCCACAAGCCACCCAGGCGCCGCCAGGGAGATAGGCCGCGCCTGGCAGGCTTGTGGCCTCCTTGTGCGCTTTCCGGACTACTTTAATTTTTTCTATTTTTCTAAAAATTCCCAAACGGAGAAAAATTGCTACTGGAAAAGTTTTTGAGTCGGTTTACTTACCGAAACACATACCTCTTCGTTTTTGGAGTCTGAAACAGGCTGATAAATATCCCTTATGTACTCCTCCGGAGTTATGGTATTAATAATATTGCTTTCAACATTTATGGGAATACCTGAGATATAATGCTTGATTCTTTGCCCATTTACCACTCTCAGAAAATTACCTTCCGTGTTGTTGATCTTGATGGCATCGGAACGATATACTTCCTCAACAATGTAAGGACCTTCCCATTTAGAGAGAAGCTTGCCTGCAAAAAATCTTAAACTAGAATTCTATAGCAAGACATAATCACCTACATTGAACTCACGTTTTTGTATCCTTTTATCATGCCACCTCTTAACTTTTTCTTTGAACAGCTTGGCATGTTCATATGCCTGAGCTCTCCATTCATCAAGTGAGCTAATATCAAATAACCTCTTCTCACCAGCAAGTTTGAAATCAAAGTTGAGCTCTTTGATTGCCCAATAAGCCTTATGCTCTAGCTCAAGAGGTAAATGACATGCTTTACCGTAAACCATTTTGTACGGAGACATGCCCATGGGATTCTTATAAGCAGTTCTCTAAGCCCACAGTGCATCACTGATAACCCACAAGTATAGGGGATCACAACAGTTTTCGAGGGTAGAGTATTCAACACAAATTTGTTGATTCGACACAAGGGGAAACCAAAGAATATTCTCAAGTATTAGCATTTGAGTTGTCAATTCAACCACACCTGAAAGACTTAGTATATGCAGCAAAGTATCAGTAGCAGAGTAGTGTGATAGCAACAGTAGCAACAGTAACCAGTAGCAGCAGTGACAGCAGTAGCGACAGAGTAACAGTAGCTGCAGCAACAACAATAGCGACAGAGTAACAGTAGCAGCAGAGTAACAGTAGCAAGGACCGGTAGGAAAAACTCGTAGGCATTGGATCGGTGATGGATGATTATGCCGTATGTTATTCATCATGCAACAGTTATAACACGGAGAGATTTGTAACTAGCTCCAGTTCGTCAATGTAATGTAGGCATGTATTCCGTATGTAGTCATACGTGCTTAGGGAAAAGAACTTGCATGACATCTATTGTCCATCCCTCCCGTGGCAGCGGGGTACTAATGGAAACTACGTGATATTAAGGTTCTCCTTTTAATAGAGAACCGGACCAACGCATTAACACTTAGTGAATACAAGAACTCCTCATACTATGGTCATCTCCGGGAGTGGTTCCGGCTATTGTCACTCCGGGGTTGCCGGGTCATACCACATAGTAGGTGACTACAACTTTCAAGATAGGATCAAGAACACACATATATTGATGACAACATCATAGGTTCAGATCTGAAATCATGGCACTCGGGCCCTAGTGACAAGCATTAAGCATGGCAAAGTAGTCGCAACATCAATCTTAGAACATAGTGGATACTAGGGATCAATTCCCATCAAAACTAACTCGATTACATGATAGATCTCATCCAACCCATCACCGTGCAGCAAGCCTATGATAAGATTACTCACGAATGGTGAAGAGAATCATGGAATTGGCGATGAAGGAAGGTTGATGATGCCGATGGCGACGATCTCCCCTCTCCGGAACCCAGAACGGACTCCAGATCTGCCCTCCAGAGGAAGAACAGGAGGTGGTGGCTCCTCCGTATCGTAAAACGCGATGAACTCTTTTCGTTGATTTTTTTCCGAACGAAAGGGACTAAATAGAGATGGAATTGGAGGCGGTTGAGCAATGTGGGCGCCACAAGCCTGCTAGGCGCGGCCAGGGGGGTCCACGCCTGGTAGGCTTGTGGGCTCCACGCTCCACTTCTTTGGTTGATTCTTGCGCCGATATTTTTTATATATTCCACAAAAAATCCTCGTAAATGTCCATGTCATTCCGAGAACTTTTATTTCTGCGCAAAAACAACACCATGGCAATTGTGCAAATTAGAGTTCTCGAAATTGCCATGGTGTTGTTTTTGCACAGAAATAAAAGTTCTCGGAATGACTTGTAAATTTACGAGGATTTTTTGTGGAATATATAAAAAATATCGGGAAAAGAATCAACCGAAGAAGTGGAGCGTGGAACCCACAAGCACACCAGGCACGGGCCCCACCCTGGCTGCGCCTAGAAATCTTGTGGGGCCCATTGAGACTACCCCAACCAGGTATCTTGGAAATTCTGTTGAAATCCTCTAAATCCATGGTATAAGATTTGTCATAGAGATCAAGCAGTACAGAAGTATCACGGCCAACTGAAAATTTGAATCTACGAACAAAAGAGGCAGTGAGAGTAACATACTGTTCACATTTGTCGGAGATGGATTCCTCGAGTCCGAGATTGTGAAGAAGTGTATCAAAGTCGTCTTTGAAACCTGCCTCAATCATGAATTCATCAGAAGGCCATTCACATGGTTGTACCTGTGCGTTCCTCTGTTGGTAAGGATCGTGCTCTCGAATCGCGAGACGGGGACCCTTCTTGCTTGAGGAACCACCATGATAGTTTGTCCTGAACATCTTCCTTTTCTGAAATTTTCAGTGACTCAAATGAAAGTGAACAAGGCTGAACAAAACTCATAGCAACTACTCCGACAAGTGCCTAGAGGCCATATCACTCATCAAAACTACTTGGGACCAGCTAAAATTAGCATGCAAAGCTCAAGAACAGGGTCACCAAGGCAGCAAAAATACGCGATGTATAAGGCACTAGAGCAAAAACTAATTGGACCAATGGAGGAGTCACATACCAAGGAGCAATTTTCCCAAAACAGTCTGGTAAATGGGGCTTTGCACAAGGAGATCGAAAATCGCGGCAAGAAGAGCAAGAACACAGGTTTCTTCTCCGAAACGATTTTTTCTGGAGGTAGGACAAGCAGATGGGAGCTAAAGTAAGTGGAGGGGGGACATGTGGGCCCCACAAGCCTGGTAGGCATGGCCAGGGGCGTGCCCGTGCCTCCAGGGCTTGTGGCCCACTGCTGCAGCCCCCTGAGTAGCTCTCCATCTCAGAATTTTAAAAAGTTCCAGAAAAGATCATACTTCATTTTCACGGCATTCGGAGAACTTCTATTTTCGGGGTACTTTTCTACGGGATGCAAAAAGCAGAAAACAGGGAAAACAAAAGCTAAATCTATCATTTTTCTTCTAAGCAACCGAAGGTGAAGGCTTGGAACGGAGGGTTGTGACTCCTCGATTCATCCGTCTCATGGTCATCGAAAGAAATCCGTCAATGAGGTTGATCAAGTCTCCTTGTCAAACTTTTTCAAATCGCATAAAAAACGGAGAATTTTCGAATAGTCACTAGGTTACCTCAATGGTGATGTGCATATCCCCAACAAGCAAATCATACTTCATCTTACCAGAGCTGGCCCACTTCATCGACCACAAACCAGTAGGCCCGACACCGCTCAAGACAAGGCCCTCGCGAGGGGCCAAGCCTCATGAAGAGGAATGGCATCAAGACCCGCAGAGGGCCTCCTCAGGACCCCTCCGGAACAACGGATATTCTGAGGCGAGGGACGCCCTCAAGAGTTAAGGATGATGAAAGGGAACGACATGCGAGCAGCAGGCAGCAGGGCGGTGCAGTTTCCCCTTTAGTGCAAAGTGGGAAGGATGTACTGCGGTTCCCAAGGCATCTTCCAAAGGTTTCCCTTTTGGTGCAACAAGGCCGTCGCAGCCCGCGAGCAGGAGAGACGTCATCCCCGGGCCCGGCCCTGCAGCGCGGGCAGCCACTTTGTAGGCGAAGTCCACCTTTGGGCACGGGAGCATGTTCCCCTTTTCCCCTTCAAAATTGGACACTATGGGATCCCTTCCCTCTGAAACGATAAGGGAAGAGGACCAGGGCCACCACTATATATAGAGGATAGGATATTTCGCAGGGGGGATCGATTGATTGACCCACCAACACCACGCAAGGTCACCCAGCCTCCGGAGGCTCCTAAGCACTATACTAGTTCATCCACCAACCTCCACGAGAGGGAATCCACCAAAGAAGGAGTAGGGTTTTACGCTTCACAGCGGCCCGAACCTGGTAAACTGATGTGTTATGTGTCTCCCTCACAATCGAGTGAGCTCCCTGTGTTGTCCCTCGAGTAACGAGCTGGGTGAACCTAAGTTGCTAAGTGGACTCCGCGCGCGCCCTTGTGTTTGAATCCTTAGGGTTTTGCGAAGTCCGAAATCCGACACCTGTGGGCCAGGCCTTTTACACGGCGGACCTTTCTTCTCCTTGTAGAACCTCTTGACCCGCGTCTGCGAGCTGCCTCCGCTTCCTGTCGATTTCACCGCCGGTTCTTCCTCCTGCTCGGTCCCGGTTCCCCTCACCGAGCCTCGCACCGTGTCGTTTTCTTCCCCTCCGTCCTCCTTGCCATGCCTCCGAAGGGGGAAAAAAGGGGGGTCCGCGTGATCCAATCAATCCGAAGGTGCCTCAGCCCGCGTTGGTCCAACGGACGGTAGTGAATTCCGAGGGGTTGGAGAAGGTTCGCCTGGTAGTCACTGCCGGCTCCAACGAGTGGGGGGGCTACCAGAATCTAGACAGGATCATGGCCTCGGGGCGAGATGGCGGCCTAGCGATTCCCCTTCACATCCATGCTCTTCTCTCTGGGGTACTTCCATCATTCTCGAGCTTCCTCGTTGCAGTGCTCTCGCATTACCAGATCCATGCACTTCACCTTGACCCTAGTTCTTTTGTTCTCCTCTAGACCTTTGCATTTCTATGCGAGGATTTTGTTGGCATTTCCCCTTCCGTGGCATTAATTCGCCACTTCTTTCCTCTCTAAGTGGTCTCTAAATATCAATGCTTCGGGTGCGCGTCGTTGAAGGCATACGGTGCATTAGCCCCATGGGCCCTCGACATCGTGATCCTTCCTGAAGCGGAAGGGTTCCGGTGGCAGTGGGTACTGGTCGAAGCGGCCGAGGCGGGAGCTCTGTTCCGACCGCTGTTGGCACCTGCAACACCGAATCAAGGGTGGACACGCCGGGAGCTCAGTGACTCTCGGTTCGCGCCGGTTCTGACTCGGCTAGAGTAGCTAAAGCGGGCAGGGGTGCCGATGGCGATGGTGGTGCGGGAGTTCATCTGCCATCGGATTGCTCCCCTCCAGCTCCACTCCTGCCCGATGTGAAACTTCAGGGGGCCTTGGCACCCAATGAGGATCCGGGTTTTTCCACATCCTCCTGACGTCTTGTGTGAGCTAATCCACCGGATGACGGGCGGCGATCCCGACGAGCTTCCCCTGATAGGTCTTCCTCTGTACAAGTTCAAGGCCCCGGAAGACCTTGTCGAGGAGATGCCTCTTTTCGACGAGTGGGGGTTCCTCCCTGAGAGGGACGCGCGTCCCCGAGGGCCCCGACCTTTGTGGTTCAAGTCTTCGTGATCTCCGAGCACGCTGCCCCTTCCGTGGACTGGGTGAGTGGCGTTTCACCGCCCGTCTGCCCCGCTCTTGCTCCGGGTTGAGTCGGGGCTTGTGGTGGCGATCGGCTGGCGGAGGAAGTTGCCATACCCATATTCAAGCATCGGTCATGAGTTATTGGGCCTGTGCGCCAGGTTCCCCTTGGGCAGAAAGTGGAGGTCGCCGGAGGGCGGCCGTCCTTCAACGCGATGTGTCCCGGTGAGGAGGAAATGGCTCGCCATGGACGAGTAAGCGCTCGAGCCCATTTTTCGTCTTTCTTTCAGCACTTCCTCCTGAGACTTTTGTTCTGCACACTCCCTACTGGAGACAGGAGAGGTGAGTCAGCGCTGCCCGCTCCTATGTTCATCGAGCTTCTCGTGGTTTCTTCCTTCGTAATCCGCGGGGTCCTTCCTCCCAAGCCCCCTCCGCGTGAGCCTGCCACATTCTTCTTCACCCCTGGCCTAAAGCTCCCCGGGAAGGGGTCGTTCCCCTCGCATGCGGTCCCTTTAGAGCCATGCTACGCCCCTTCCCACCCCCTCCTGCCTGGTGATGTGGGGCCTCAAGCGGCGCTTCCCTCCGAAGCAACGCCTGCACGGGAGCCCCTAGCCCCCGAGCATAGGGCCGGGCTGCGGGGCCCCTCGTGCCCTTCTCCCATGTGCCATGAGGAAGGCGAGAGCTCTCGCTGGCCCGTGGAACATGTCGAAGGTTCGTGTGCAGGGCCGTGGGGCTTGTGTCCCACCGCGGTGAACACGCTTCAACGTCTGGGGGCGGGGCTTGCTAGCAACGAAGCCCGCCTGGAAGTTGAGTGCCGGCACCTGGCGTCAGGGTGGCTCCAGCTTGAAGTTGTCGTCAACCTTGTCCATCTGTAGCGCGAGCGCGCCTGCGAGGAGGCAGAGGGGTCCCTTCCCGCGCACGTGCTCTCTCCGAGCCTCAGGAGGCTGATTGTCGACGCAGGGCCTCCGACGATCGCCATAGAGAGCTTTACACGCTCAACGCCGATCTTGAAGAGCAAGCTCGGCTGAGGGCCACCCTAGGTTGCCGCCTATTGAGTTCTTCCCTTCCGCGTGGGCTTTCGGGCATCCGTCGATTCGCTGGCGCTTGTAGAGGAGGGGCAGAGCCTAGAGCAGGAGTGTATGGAGGTGAGGGAGTGTCAGGTGTCGCTTGCCGAGGAATCCCTTACCTCTCGCGAGGCGAAGCTTGAGGAGGAAATCGACAGGGGGTGGCGGAGGATCAATATTCCCTTCTTCTTGAATATTGTGCGAAGCTGAGGCTCCAGGAGTCTCGCTTCCATGAGCGTCGCCGCCAACTGAAAAACGAGGTCGATGCCCTCCAGAAAAGGATGGATCAGGAAGTGAAACGTCGGTAGGTCGCACTGGACGCCCAGGCTACTACGGTAAATTGTCTATTCTTTACAAACAGGTGAAAGGCGCGACTTCCCTCGCTAGAGAGGCCTCCGAAGAGGCGATCCGTGCTCGCGGCCTATAGCTTGAATGCTCCCGGATGTTCCAATCCCTCGAAAGGAGAGCCTCACGGGCTTTGAGCAACATCTGTGGCTAGGGTGTCTCAAGCCCCCTGGTCCCCGACGATGCTGGGTACTTGGGCTTCTTCTTCTGTGGTGTGGAATATCTTTAGGAGGGTGCCGAGAAGACCCACGTGCTTGCAGAGGAGAAGAGTTATGACCTCTTGGGTGAAGCGGCCTCGGATGTCTTCAGCCAACTCCTTCGCCTCAACCCAGACTTCGACTACGCCATATTGTTGGATCCGGTGCCAAAGAGGACCGCGCCACACTAGCCGAATTGGTCGAGGTCCACGTGGAAGATATGGTGACAAGGCTTGCTCCCGAAGGCCGCGGCGTGAGCTCTGACGACGATGCTTCCTTCTGATCTGCCGCCTTGTTCTTCTGATAGGGTCATGTACTAGGTTTAAGAGAAAATTTGATGTATCTTGAGGGTACCTTTCAATGCGTGCTCTGAAGACGATGGGTGCACAATGCTTTCCTCCTCGTCGTGGTTGATGCCAGCCCCGTGTTGTCGCGATGCTGAAGGTCTGGCCCGTGAGCATGGCTCCGTTTGTAGCGCTTCCTCCCTTCTTGTGGGGCGGTTTGAGGACCCTTTCAACACTCTATGTCTGCAGGTCCAGCTCCCACACATTTCCCTGCCGCTGAGAGGTGCAACGCGTTACCAAGGTTGTTCCTCATGGGGCAAAGCCCCGACGCCCTGGGTGCCGACATGGGCGGCACCTAGGCGGCCGAGTGTCCTTGCGACCATTAAGTCTATTGGGGCATGTTAGTCAGGAGTCCCCCTTGACACTCAAACCGCTCTACGTCGACAGGTCCCAATCCCGCACATTTCCCCACTACCAATAGGTATGGCCACGAAGGGCGCGTCTAAGTGGCCGGGCCCTGCCTCCCCTGATACCGACCGGAATTCCAGGACGACATCAAAGGGGGAAAGTGGCCATATGACTGGTAAGGCTCCTGAGGCGCGCCTCAGGAGTCCCCTTTGGCACTTGATCAATTCCCCAGTCCGCCCCTCTTATGGTTGCCCCGGGAGGCCCAGCGGTCACCCGAGGTTTCAGCGAAACACCAATCAAAACAAAGGGAGAAAGAGAATGTAATACCTTGTGTTTAACTTTCCTCACTAATTAAATTATTTCAAAAATTAGGACCAATTTAATTTTTTTGTGAATGATTGTGATGCTTGAAGTGACTATTGTTTTTCTTGCTTGCTTGTATGATTGTGATTGATTCTCCACAATAATTCTTGCTACACTCCACACTCACCTCCTTAGCCCAAAACTCCTGCCTAATGATCATGCCATGTGTTTAGGACCAGAAATCATTTTTACCAAATATTATTTTCACCAAAATTCATTTCCTTGAATTAAGCTTTCAAAACCCATGAGGTGAGGTTTGTACGACAAGTCCTCAAATTAAGGAATTTATTTTGCACCATTTTTTTATTTAAAACCTATTATCAAATATATTTCAAAGACCACAATATTATTATTTTAAATGTTATTTAATTATTTTATTGAAATGCCTTTTTGTGAGACCAGAAGTGGTCTCTTATGAAGGGAAGTTATTTTTACTGCTTTCAAAATATTTGAGAAATTTTAGGTAAACTCAGTGGACATATATATTCCATATATATGAGTTTCAACACATGGTCATGCTCAAAATATTGGGCAAACCCCTCCAAAACCCTTCCTGCCTATTTCAAGCTTTTGAATTATTTATATAAGAAATATTCTCAATAAATTCCAGTAAAATTACACCATATCACCTATGATATGTTTGATGACCTTGCCAAGTTTCATCTCAATCCAAGTTGATTTGACTACCCTAACTATTCTAAAACCCTATCTGTTCAGATCCAAATTTGAGCAATTCTTCATTGTCAAGTATTTCCAATTTGCTCAAATTTGGTGGACATGTTCTCATACTCCAATAATGCATCCACACCAAGTGGTGCATCAAGGAGAATAGAAGAACTTGTCCCAAGCCCCTCAAAACCCTCTCTGTTGATTTCTGACTTTGGAAAACATTACATTATAAAGTTTATCCAATTACCCCAAAGTTTTTGTGCATGCCCTAATGCTCAAATAATGCCCCCACCCCAATTATTGGATTTGGTGGAATTGATTTGAATAGTTTTATAAGCAGAAAGCTATTTCTGCCCATTTCATGGGTTTACCAAGTCTACATTGGAAACCTTCTCCACAAAATCCCAAATTTGGTGTCCAAGCTTATTTTTATCTATTATTTGATCCTATTAAGTTACATGTCCATTGAAGTCCATCTCGTTGCTGTGCCACTCATCAAACACCTTGTGTGCATTCACTTTATTGCCACTTTGGCCCCTTTCACTTTAACCCTTGGGCTCAGCTTTCTACCACAGCTTCATATAGTTACATTTTACCTCCAGTAACATTTCCATGGCCACTGGTCAATTAGCATCAGAAGGCATTGTTTCAAGCCAAGAGATGGCATGCTCATGTGGGGAAAATGAGAAACACATTCTCAAGTTGATTTCTCGCTGAAAAGTAGCTTTATACAACAAGTACTAGCTACCCTCCCTTGCTTGAGCTGAAACTTTGCAGAAGTGTAGTCCTTCCAAGCCCAAGGCTGCTAGATTTGTCTTTTCCCCATTATCTCTCCTGTGAGTGCCCTCATTAGTAGCCCTATGTTTGCTGCTGCAAACTTAACATCAGTCAAAAGCCCACCTAGACAGCTCCAACTTGGTCCAAACTTCACCAGTACATTGTGGCAAACATGGCCTGGCCAAGGGATGGCCCACGACACAAAGTGGGGTGGTGACCACCTCCCTGGGGTGCAGAAATGGTGTTGTGCACCTTGTCTATTTCTTCCAGGCCCCTTCTAGCCGTTGCAACCTTTCTGAGCATGTCATGTCACCTGCCCTTGATTGGTCCAAGACATTCCCATCGTCAGCTAGCTTCCAAGCCCTTCCAGAGGTGCGTGGCATCCATGCACCAGGAAGCTCCATGAGCTCCTGAGCTCTCTCTTCTCTTTCCCCCTCTCCATATGGCCTTCCCGAGCCTCCCTTGCTTCTCTCTTCCCCAGAGCATCTGCAGAGCGCCTCCCAGATCAGGCCCAAGCTCCTCCCTCCTCAAGTGGCTGAATGCCTCCGCCGGCCATGTCCTGGGATCCAAGCCCAAGGCGCTTCCCCTCTCCTTCGAGGCTTTCCTCAGCCACCCAAGGACCCTAGGCCTCTTTTGATTCTTCCTCCCTCCTCCTCCTTCCCTCGGCAAAGAGCTGCAGCCAGGGCCACCGTCAGCCGGCCGTCGTGGCCAGGGCCCTGGTCGCCCTCGTTCTACCGGCGGGAACGGGATCCCAGGCCGGTGCGGCGCTCTTCCCCGAAGTGTGCTGGTGGCCGGGGTGGCGCCAGAAACGGCCTGAGCCATCGGGAGAAAATGCCGGCGCAGCTGGCTCGCCTCCTCTTGTCCTCCTCTTCCCGCGTGAGGTAGGGGAAGAACCTGGCGGGTAGGCCCCGCCCGTCATTGGCAGCCAGGTCGGGCCAGCCCCGTAACTGGAGGCCCACCTCCCTCTTTCCGCCTCCCCGCTTGGAAGGCTTATTTCTTGAAGTACGCCAGCACCGTCTAAGCGCCCGCGCAGTCAGGCCGGCCCAGTAACTACTATGCGCCCTGAGCGCAAGATAGCCCCGAAGGCTGAGCTCCTTTTCTCCTTTTCCTGTTTTTGCATAACTTCAAAAATCCATCCAATAATCATTCTAACTCCAAATTGTTTGATTCAAACTCTTGCAGGTTCCTGAAATTCAGGGCTATCCGAATATGTGCTTTGCACATTTTTTCAAGCCAGATTTCTGTGGTGTTTTTATTTAAATCCAAAGCTGGATAATTTAAACCCCACTTTGTGAAAATCCTAGAGGATTCAAATCAACTTCATATGGAGTGATTCCAATTTCTAGAGCCTTCTAATATCATGCCTTATTTTTAGAGCCTTAGTTAACATTTTTGTCAGGCTTTATTCTGTTGCATTAAATAAATAGCTTCCTATTGCTATTTATTCCATATTAGAAAATTCCTAGAATATTCATTTCAACTCCAAATCCAGTGAAACAACTTCCTAAATATTTCTAAATTTGTTCTCTGATAAATGAGTTCCTCCACTCATTTTTATCATAATAGTTTCTGTGAGCTTCATAAGGAATCCCCTTCTCCTCCTTTCCTCCATTCAGAAATCCCTGGTGATCCAAACCTCCTATGGCAAGCTTCAGGTATTTTTCTTCAGGCCAGAGAGGTCCAAGAAAAATATAACTTCTATTTATGTAGCACTCTATTTCTGCCTGCTGTGTGGCTTAACATGGTTGTTTCTGACGATAGTTGGCGGATCGACGAAGTACTCGGAGTTGGAGCGGAAGACCTCGAAGACCCCGAGGGCTTATGTGAGCAAAGGCAAGCAACCCATTGACCATGACTGAGCATATGTTATATTGCATGCTAGTATAGCAAAATATTTCCGTTGCATATGATCATAAGTGGCGGGAAATCGTTCATGTGATGTTACCGATGGCTCCTCCGGAGCACATGCATAAAGCTTGATCCTAGCACCTATGAGGGTCATGCTAATATCATGTTGACAAGTAAAGTCCGAATTGTATTAGCATGAGCATGATGATGACATAAATCAAAGGTTTAAGAAAACCCCATCGGGTGCCACTAATGCCCGAGGGTGATGATGAGATAGGTGGCCACTTTTGGTGAAGTGGTGCACCGGGTATTTGTGTGAGTATGGCTTCGGAAATGGGAATAGATTTATGATGTGTCAACCGTCCCAACCTTACCTGTATGAACACGTTACCCCTTTATGGGACTTGTATTTGTTGATTACTCTGGTCGGGGCTAGCAAAGAGCCACATTACTCGTGGCGGCAGTGATATGTGGTCACTCTCGTGATGGGGTCGTGTCAGGTAGGGCGACTATGCCATTTTTTATGAGTTCCCGGCACACCGTTGGTCCCTGCATGGTTGATATTGTCCAGAGTCGGTGCTCGTAAGACGTACACATGTGGGATGGGTACCTATCGAGTGGACCTCTTTGTTTAGTATCTACAAGGGAAAGGCATTGATCGGGTACATACCTCGGTTATGTTATATCCCGCGAGTCGTGGATGACACAGAAGTTTCCCGGATCTCGTGGGTTCAGCGTACTACCTCTGCAGAGTGTAAAACTATTCCAATAGTCGAGTCCACGGTTAAGGACAGTTGGGTGGTGCTGCTTAAACCACGTACATACGTTTCCGCATAAACCAAGTGTGCGTGAGTTGTGATAAAAAGGAGTTACTATGAGAGTAATGATATGACCAAGTTCGGTGACTTGGCGTATAGGGTTAACGCATATGGTTCAGCCCTCGACAGATATATTGATATTTGTAACCTGTTCTTCAAAAGTAGTTTACTTATGATGCATACCTTTGATCATGTTTATTTACCAGCAAGAGATATCCACCAAAGATGCATGTTATTGTTATCCTGCACTTTCATTGTTCATATCATGGGTTGTTTGCGAGTACAATCAAAAGTACTCATTGGCTTGCCACTGGTTATTTCATTGACCAGTTATGAAAGAACTGGATATGGTGAAGAGTAACTCGATGACGTTCTTGCGAGCTAGGATGCTTCCCAGTCAGAATTCCCGAAGGTTAAGCCTGATGGCATGGGTTCACGCTTTTCAACCAATAAGTCCGCTATAGGTCCAGTTTGGTGGGTTGGCCTTCAAGGCCCTATATATATAAGACACGACAGCAATGGTCATTTATTGTAACAAACGGTATGTATGGATGTAGGACTCTTTATATACATTATTTGTGTGTTCGGTGAGCATTGCTCTTTGGGATCACTGAGCACGTTCATTCGGCGAGCTCGACTCGTAAGTCGGGGTCCCCACAGAGCTGGTATCAGAGCCATCGTGACTGTAGGAAGCCCTTAGTTAGCACGTGCATCGATTAAGATAAAATTTCTGTCCATAGCCTTCAAAAGTACTTGCAAAACCAATATATTTTCTCGCCTCTCCTAAATCTTCAAAGAAAATGAAGGATATACTTCAGCCTTCCACCCTTATTCTCTGACACTCCTCGTCTACTTTTTCAAAACTTGCAAATGGTCGCTAGCACCCTTATGCCCTCTGATCACGGGATTACTTGAAATCCTCGTGGGCAATTTGGAAGGAAGAAACCATTCCAAACAATCACCCCTGTGCCGAAGGACAAAGAAGACAATTCTACGACCAGACGACACTAACAGAAGTACCTCCATGAGGAACAGGGAAATCGAGGCTTAGAAGATGGCGACACCCTTGGCCCTGTTCCAGAGTGATGCCACCTTCACCTACGATAATAGGGACATAATGTGTGCAAGACCATGACATGCATCGCAAATAGAGCGACCCTGTCAACATTAAGGTTGTGTCGACCACCACCGGTGGATGACAACCTCGCCATTTGGTCCGCCTCACCTAAGTGAGCAGGAAAACGGTTCTCTTCAGCCCCCGCTCTAGGTGTCGATATCACGGACAGTATGACTGGCAGGTCGGGACTCTATCATGCCTTGCAAATGTCATTGCATAAAGTATCCACTTAGAACTCTCGAAGCCTCAGAAGACAAGAAGACAATGACAAGATTAGGAAGACAATAGAAGACCCAGTCAATGACAGCCATGATGAACCACCTTCGTCAGCAACTCCCCAGATGAGAAGTCATCAAGGATCCCTTCAATTCAACCCAAGAAGTTCGTCAAGCAACACCAAGAGATGTGGAAACACCATGAGAATGTGCAGAGGACATAGCGGACTCCTCTCCGAGGCATGAAGCAAGCACGTCTGTCAAGTCCGAGAACCCTAGGGTAGGATGAGTCTTATATCCCCTATGCGAAGTCCAGTCCATGAAATGGTTTGGATGGACCATGTTGTGTGTTGTTTGTTTTTGTTGTTTGTGCTTTGATATAAGGCGCACTTTTGCTTAAGCAACAAGCATGTGGTTATATCGCATGTCTTATATTGATTCTTAAATTGACTTTTCAACACTTGTTTGATTGCACTCGCAGTGTAGCACCCCTTAGACACTCCCCTCTATGCCGCTCTCCCTCTTTCACCCCCTCTCGACATCTAAAGACCACCAAGACAAGATGCACCACGGATCCGATTCGAAGGGCGACTGACACTGAAAACAGTGACTGTATTATGCTTAACCACACGCAACCCATAGTAGTTATGCTTTTCCCTCAAGATTGGGAAACCACACTAGACCAGACGAACCTCCACAAGCCCTTCTAGCTCAAATTTTATGGTCACGTGTCTAGTACACAGACTTGCCAGAACACCCATCGAGCCCCGATTAAAACCCCTCTTAGCACCAGGTTCTTTAAGGAACAAGTGATCAAGGTGAACGAGTATACATTATTCTCTAGCTAGCACCATAACCCTGATGCCATAAGTAGGACCGTTCTCTGATATAAGAGTATTAGACTAAAGATTGAGGTGATGATGATAGTTGTCTTGAAGATACAGCTAGATTATTTGTACGGCAACAAAAGACCTTCCAATGGCGCCAAAAATAGGCACGTCGACGGGAGAATACTTGGCTTGATCCTTCTGCTGCAGCTACGCCTTAAGGGACTTCCTAGGAAAGTATGCAAAGGATTTCCCTCGTGGCCTTGGAGCCTTGCATTGGTGTTCCCTCGAAGCGGAAAGGGTGATGTAGCGTAGCGGTGGTAAGTATTTCCCTCAGTTTGAGAACCAAGGTATCAATCAAGTGGAGGAGTATCTAAAGATCCTGCACAAACACAAAAGCTTGCTCCCAACTCTATGAAGGGGTTGTCAATCCCTTATAGATTATTTGCCAAGTGATAACTAAAGCAACAAAGTAACAAAGCAAAGTAAAAGCGGAGGTGTAAACGATGGATGTGAATAGACCCGGGGGCCGTAGTGTTTACTAGTGGCTTCTCTCATGAAAGCTAGTAGACGGTGGGTGAACAAATTACTGTCGAGCAATTGATAGAACCGCGCAAAGTCGTGATGATATCTATGCAATGATTATATCTATAGGCATCACGTCCAAAAGAAGTAGACCGATACTTTCTGCGTCTACTACTATTACTCCAAACGTCGACCGCTATCCAGCATGCATCTAGTGTATTAAGTCCATAAGAACAGAGTAACGCCTTAAGCAAGATGACATGATGTAGAAGGATAATCTCAAACCAATGAGAAAAACCCCATCTTTTTACCCTTGATGGCAACTACTTGATGTGTGCCTTGCTGCCCCTACTGTCACTGGGAAAGGTCACCACATGGTAGAACCCAAAACAAAGCACTTCTCCCATTGCAAGAATCATAGATCTAGTTGGCCAAACAAAACCCAAGACTCGGAGAGACTTACAAGGATATCAAATCATGCATATAAGAAATCAGCAAAGACTCAAATATATATCATTGGTAATCTGATCACAAATCCATAATTCATCGAATCTCGACAACCACACTGCCAAAGAAGATTACATCGGATAGATCTCCATGAAGGTCATGGAGAACTTTGTATTGAAGATCCAAGAGAGAGAAGAAGTCGTCTAGCAACTAACTACGGACCCGTAGGTCTGAAGTGAACTACTCACGAGTCATTCGAGGGGCGAGGATGATGATGAAGAAGCCCTCCAACTCCAAAGTCCCCTCCGGCAGGGTGCCGGGAAGTATCTCCAGAAACGGAAGCTTGTGGCGGCGGAAAAGTATTTTCGAGGCTCCCCTGATTTTTTGCTTAATATTTGGGAATATATAGGCCAAGGATCTAGGTCAGGGGCGGCCAGGGAGGCCACAAGCCCTGACACCGCCGCCTAGTGGGAGCTTGTGGGCTCCCTGGAGCCCACCTGGATTGGCCCAGAGGCCCCCTGATCTTCTTCCGTTCGGGAAAAAAATCATTTCGGGGTTTTTATTCCGTTTGGACTCCGTTCCAAAATCAGATCTGAAAAGAGTCAAAAACACAGAAAAAAGAGGAACTCACACTTGGCACTGAATTAATAGGTTAGTCCCAAAAAAGATATAAAAGGTACATAAAACATCCAAAGAAGACAAGATAACAACATGAAACCATCAAAAATTATAGATACGTTTGAGACGTATCAATTATCTTGGTGGATCATAGGACCCTCATAAAGGAGGTGAATTTGGTGGAACAAGTTGATATAGTAGCATAACCTACATATTCTCGGAGTAAGGTTGGATTTAGTAAGACGATTATGATTGCGAACAATTAATTCTTGGTGGTATAATTGAGTTTATCACGTAGATGACATGGTTTGTGATATTACCATCATGACTTGGAGTATCGAACAATAGTTCTTAATGGACTTGAGTTCTGGATTAAATAGGCAGCCCAATAGACTATTGATGGAATACGAGGCCACATGGTTCGAAGTAAATTGGATTTAGCCCGAAGATCTTAATCATGACACCATGTTTCTCGGTGGATGTTAAGTGCGTATGCTTGGAGATGTCGAACTGGTTTTCGAGCCTATGTGAACTGGCCTTGGATATTAGATGGCCATCATATTGCAGTTGGTGGATATACTATAACATAATCCTTGCAATAATATGCGGATTATGAGGACTCTAAGAGATTATGTAGAACCCCATCAATATTGGATTTGCAGGAGTGCTAGGTCTAGTAATGATAGATCGGATTGATGGATCACCTAATCGGATTTATAGAAAGGAAACAAGAAATTGGATTGATATGCTACGAGTTTCCTTTATATAGGAATGCAGTACTCTGACCATTTGAATGATCAAGCTCGGCATCTGGATTTATAGCATCCCAGTTCAAACTTACCAGATTGTATGCCTCCCCAAGGTTCTTGCATAGGAATACATGTGCATCGCAGCTATAACATACTTGTAGTGTTGGGTTTAGTTCTTCCCTCAACCCCGGAGTTGACTAGCATAAGAAATGTAGAGTGGACTCATGTGAGATGATATCTTGATGTAGTAGGGTGATTTGTCCAGAGTGAGAGGTCATACTATTGGCATCTGAGGAATGTGTTTAGAGATAAGATGATAACTGTTCACCCACATCCTAAGTTCCTTGAGACCCTAAAGCTTCACCCAGCCATATGGTGGTCGGATTACGACCATAAAAACGACTCTAAGTGGTTGGAATATGGCCAATACTTCACCCAACCACCACCCATCATGTCTATGATGAACATGGGCATGAATGACTAGGTCATATTGGACCACAAATCCCTCGGCCAGCGATCACCCATAGCAAGTCCCCATTCTTCTCACCTGACTCATGAGCATTGTGCTTATGTCATGCTTGGGGAAATATGTTGTCACCTCCGCGGATGACATGCTTATTCACCCAATAAGAGGGAGAACACCTTAGTCCTATTTGGACGATCCCACGAATGCCGATTGTTATGCCTCTCCAGGGTACAGTGTTTACTCAAGAAGGTGGGCTTCTCCAAGCAACCCCAAGACAATGGAAGTCTATCCTACTCAAGTCAAGACGAAGAACCTCCATGGTTAGGAAGCCATGACAATGACGAAGAAGCAGTAGAAGTCAACCACCAATCGTGCACCGACTACATCAACGACGTCAAGAAGCCTCGACGATTCAAGACGATGAAGCCTTTGGACAAGCGAAAGAATCAGACGACCTCTCCTTGGTCCAAATCAAGGACGGGAGTACTAGTTAGGTCGTGGTGAAAACCTGCCAAAGGTGATTTACCCGCTCGCCGAGCCACATACCTTGGGAGTGGATGAGTGGTCTATACTATTGGGTAGCCAGCTCATCCAGGAACCCTCGCAACCTTCCCAGATGGTAGAACCTGTTCTGGACTCTAAGTCTCCGAGCTTAGGCTCATGGGCAAGACCGAACCAAGACCCTTTCGCGAGAAGCCTTGGAAGACCTCTGCAACACCCTCAAGGATGAAGATCACCTACGACCATAGCTTGTCTACCTTAAGGGAGTCAAGGACCTCCTCAACAGCAGGAAGCCACACAAAGGCCTTGACCCTTATGTTATAGCATGACACATCTAGATGTCACTAACCGACTTGAGCAGCCCCGAGACCAGAACCCGATGCACTATCTTGCCACGTATTCCTATCTTGGAATGCACTGCAAGCCAGAACCTTCGACGGACTTAGCTCACCAAGCCCTTGACCCTCGACCAAGCCTAACTTATTGCCAAAACCCGCTCAGTCAGGCAAAGACGTGCTAAGCATTCGAAGCTGTATCATCAAGCACCTCAAGACCCTCAACCGCAACATGGGGACATGAAGACTACCTCTGACTCAAGATTTGTATCTCTCCAACCCCTAGCCTAGAAATCTTGGGGACGAAATTTTCTTAAGGGGGTAAGGTCTGTAACACCCTTTGTTTAGCTTTCCTAACTAATTAACTTATTTCAAAAATTAGGACCACTTAATTATTATTTTTGTGAATGATTGTGATGCTTGAAGTGACTATTGTTTGCTTGCTTGCTTGTATGCTTGTGATTGATTCTCCACAATAATTCTTGCTACACTCCAGACTCACCTCCTTAGCCCAAAACTCCTGCCTAATGATCATGCCATGTGTTTAGGACCAGAAATCATTTTTACCAAATATTATTTTCACCAAAATGCATTTCCTTGAATTAAGCATCCAAAACCCCTAAGGTGAGGTTTGTACTACAAGTCCTCAAATTAAGGAATTTATTTTGCACCACTTATTTTATTTAAAGCCTATTATCAAATGTCTTCTAAAGACCACAATATTATTATTTTAAAAGTTATTTTATTAGTTTATTTAAATGCCTTTCTGTGAGGCCAGAAGTGGTCTCTTATGAAGGGAAGTTATTTTTATTGCTTTTAAAATATTTGAGAAAATTTAGGGAAACTCAGTGGACATATATATTCCTTATATATGAGTTTAAACACATGGTAATGCTCAAAATATTGGGAAAACCCCTCCGAAACCCTTCCTGCCTATTTAAAGCTTTTGAAATATTTCTATAAGAAATATTCTCAATAAATTCCAGTAAAATTACAGCATATCACCTATGATATGTTTGATGATCTTGCCAAGTTTCATCTCAATCGAAGGTGATTTGACTCCCCTAATTATTCTAAATCTCTATCTGTTCAGATCCAAATTTGAGCAACTCTTCATTGTCAAGTATCTCCAATTGTGCTCAAATTTGGTGGACATGTTCTTATACTCCAATAATGCATCCACACCAAGTGGTGCATCAAGGATAATAGAAGAACTTGTCCCAAGCCCCTAAAAATCCTCTTTGTTGATTTCTGACTTTGGGAAACTTTACTGTATAAAGTTTCTCCAATTGACCCGAAACTTTTTGTGCATGCCTTAATGCTCAAATAATGCCCCCAAACCAACTATTGGATTTGTGGGAATTGATTTGAATAGTTTTATAAGTAGAAAGCTATTTCTACCCATTTCATGGGTTTTCCAAGTCTACATTGGAAACCTTATCCACCAAATCCCAAATTTGGTGTCCAAGCTTATTTTTATTTATTATTTGATCATGTTAAGTTTCATATCCATTGAAGTCCATATGGTTGCTCTGCCAGTCATAAAACACCTTGTGTGCATTCACTTTATGGATCACTTTGGCCCCTTCCACTTTAACCATTGAGCTCAACTTTCTACCACAGCTTCATATAGTAACATTTTACCTCCAGTAACATTTCGATGGCCATTGGCAATTATTCGAGAGAGGCTCCATGTAACTATTCCTCATTTTACCTTAGGAATCACCATTTTCACCCCTCTTGCCCCACTTCCGTGTAAGCCAAAGCCCCCACCTCTTGCCACAGGGTTCCTAGCATCCCAAGGCATTGTTTCAAGCCAAGAGATGGCATGCTCATGTGGGGAAAATGAGTAGCACATCCTCATGTTGATTTCTGGCTGAAAAGTAGCTTTGTACAACAAGTACTAGCTACCATCCCTTGCTTGAGCTGAAACTTTGCAGAAGTGTAGTCCTTCCAAGCCCAAGGCTGCTAGACATGTCTTTCCCCCATTATGTCTCCTGTGAGTGCCCTCATTAGTATCCCTAAGTTTTCTGCTACAAACATAACAGCAGTCAAAACCCCACCTAGACAGCTCCAACTTGGTCCAAACTTTACCAGTACATTGTGGGAAACATGCCTTGCATGTTTGACACCTTGGCCTGGCCAAGGGATGGCCCAGGACACCAAGTGGGGTTGTGACAACCTCCCTAGGGTGCAGAAATGGTGTTGTGAACCTTGTGTGTTTCTTCCAGGCCGCTTCTAGCCATTGCAACCTGTCTAAGCATGTCATGGGACCTCCCCTTGACTGATCCAAGCCATTCCCGTCGTCAGCTAGCTTCCAAGCCCTTCCAAGGGTGCATGGCATCCATGCACGAGGAAGCTCCATGAGCTCCTGAGCGCTCTCTTCTCATTCCCCCCATCCATATGGCCTCCCCGAGCCTCCCTTGCTTCGCTCTTCCCCAGAGCATATGCAGAGTGCCTCCCAGAGCAGCCCCAAGCTCCTCCCTCCTCCAATGGTCGAATGCCTCCGCCAGCCATCTCCTGGGATCCAAGCCCCAGGCGCTTCCCCTCTCCTTCGAGGCTTTCCTCAGCCACCCAAGGACCCCGGGACTCTTCTGATTATTCCTCCCTCCTCCTCCTTCCCTTGGTCGAGAGCTGCAGATAGGGCCACCGTCAGCAGGCCGCCGCGGCCAGGGCCCTGCTCGCCCTTGTTCTACTGGCGGGAACGGGATCCCAGGCCGGCGCGGCGCTCTTCCCCGAAGTGTGCTGGTGGCCTGGGTGGCGCCAGCAATGGCCTGAGCCGCCGGGAGAAACGCCGGCACAGCTGGCTCGCCTCCCCCTGGTTCTCATCTGCCCGCGCGAGGTAGGGGAAGAACCTCGCGGGAGGCCCCGCCCGTCAGTGGCAACCAGGTTGGTGCAGCCCCGTAAGTGGAGGCGCACCTCCCTCTTACCGCCTCCCCACTTGGAAGGCGTATTTCTGGAAGTACGCTAGCAGCGTCTCAACACCCGTGTAGTCGGGCCGGTCCAGTGACTGTTCTGCACCCTGAGCGCAAGATATCCACGAAGGCTGAGCTCCTTTTCTCTTTTTCCTGTTTTTGCATAACTTCAAAAATCCATCCAACAATCATTCTAACTCGAAATTGTTTGATTCAAACTCCTGCAGGTTCCTAAAATTCAGGGCTATCCGAATATGTGGTTTGCACATTTTTTCAAGCAATCTTTCTGTGGTGTTTTTATTTAAATACAAATCTGGATAATTTAAACCCCACTTTGTGAAAATCCTAGAGGATTCAAATCAACTCCAAATGGAGTGATTCCAATTTCGAGAGCCTACTAATATCATGCCCTATTTTTAGAGCCTTGGTTAACATTTTTTGAGGCTTTATTGTGTTGCATTAAATAAATAGCTTCCTATGGCTATTTATTCCATATTAGAAAATTCATAGAATATTCATTTCAACTCCAAATCTAGTGAAACAACTTCCTAATTATTTCTTAAGTTGTTCTCTGTTAAATGAGTGCATCCACTCATTTTTATCATAATAGTTTCTATGAGCTTGATAAAGAATCCCCTTCTCCTCGTTTCCTCCATTCAGAAATCCCTGGTGATCCAAACCTCCTATGGCAAGCTTCAGGTATTTTCCTTAAGGCCAGAGAGGTCCAAGAAAAATATAACTTCTATTTATGCAGCACTTTTATTTCTGCCTTCTGTGTGGCTTACCTTGGTTGTTTCCGACGATAGTAGACGGATACACAGAGTACTCGGAGTTGGAGCGGAAGACCTCGAAGACCCCGAGGGCTTATGTAACAAAGGCAATCAGCCCTTTGACCATGACTGGGCATATGTTATATTGCATGCTAGTATAGCAAAATATTTCCGTTGCATATGATCATAAGTCCCGGTAAATCATTGATGTGATGTTACCGATGGCTCCTCCGGAGCACATGCAAAAAGCTTGATCCTACCACCTATGAGAATAATGCTAATATCATGGTGACAACTAAAGTCAGAATAGTATTAGCATGAGCAATATGATGACATAAATCAAAGGTTTAAGAAAATCCCCCGTCGGGTGCCACTAATTCCCGAGGGTGATGATGAGATAGGTGGCCGATTTTGGTGAAGTGGTGCACCGGGTATTTGTGTGAGTATGGTTTCGGAAATGGGAATAGATTTATGATGTGTCCACCATCCCAACCTTTCCTATACGACCAAGTTACCCCTTTATGGGACGGGGCTTTGTTGATTACTCTGGTCGGTGCTAGCAAAGAGCAACATTACTTGTGGCAGGAGTGATATGTGGTCACTCTCGTGATGGGGTCGTGCCAGGTAGGGCGACTATGCCATTTCTATGAGTTCCACGCACACCGTTGCTCCCCGCATGGTTGATACTGTCCAGAGTCGGTGCTCGTAAGACGTACAACATGTGGGCTGGGTACCAATCGAGTGGACCTCTTTGTCTAGTATCGTCATGGGAAAGGCATTGATCAGGTACTTACCTCGGGTATGTTATATACCGCGAGTCGTGGATGACACGGAAGTTTCCCGGATCTCGTGGGTCCAGCATACTACCTCTGCAGAGTGTAAAACTATTCGAATAGCCGTTCCACGGTCAAGGACAGTTGGTTGGTGCTGCTTAAACCACGTCCACTCGTTTCTGCATAAACCAAGTGTGTGTGAGTTGTGATAAAAAGGAGTTATTATGAGAGTAATGATATGACCAAGTTCGGTGACTTGGCATATAGGGTGAACCCAGATGGTTCAGCCCTCGACCGATATATTGATATCTGTAACCTGTTCTTCAAAAGTAGTTTACTCATGATGCATACCTATGATCAGGTTTATTAACTAGCAAGAGATATCCACCAAAGATGCATGTTATTGTTATCCTTCACTTTCATTGTTCATATCATGGGCTGTTTGCGAGTAAAATCAAAAGTACTCATTGGCTTGCCATTGGTTATTTCATTGATCAGGTATGAAAGAACAGGATATGGTGAAGAGTAACTCGGTGACGTTCTTGCGAGCTAGGACACTTCCTAGTCAAAATGCCTATAGGTTAAGGCTGACGGCATGGGTTCACGCTTTTCAACCAATAATTCCGCTATTGGTCCAGTTTGGTGTGTTGGCCTTCAAGGCCCTATATATGTAAGAATCGACCGCAATGGTCATTTATTGTAACAAACGGTATGTATGGATGTAAGACTCTTAATATACAGTATTTGTGTGTTCGGTGAGCATTGATCTCTGGGATCACTGTGCACGTTCATTCGGCGATCTCAACTCGTAAGTCGGGGTCCCCACAGAGAACTCGAGTTTGGTAAAACGAGAGAACACAGAGAAGAAACCCCCGCCCTTTTTTCTTTTAAAAACATTATGCAAAGAGAACTCCGACACTTTGGTAGCTCAAAATACAAAAGGGGAGGCCCATGAGCGTCACAACTTGAAACACAAGAAAGGAACGAGAAAACGGCTGCGTCCGGCTCCTAAGCTATTCTCCGCCTCCGTCTCCCCAAAGCGCGGAGTATAGGGCTTCCACTAGGTGTGGGAGGGACCCCTCCGCGTCCACGGGGGCCCTAGGAATATACAGTTGTAGCTCGTTATTATGTGAGAGTGTCACAATGGGGGTGCATATGGGAGGTCGCGACGACGCTTTGGCCTCACGAGTGTCCCTACCCCCGAGGCATAGGCGCCTGATTCCTTTTGGGTCATTGGTAAACCCTGCTGACATCTTCGTCATCAGGAGTCAGGAAGAACGTCACGATCTTCACCCAGCGCGGAGCATAGGTCATCCACGGGGCGTGGGAGGGACCCATCCGCGTCCTTGGGGGTGGGGGCGTTTACATCCTTAGCTCGTTATAATGTGAGAGTGTCACTAGATGAAGTAGGTTCCGGAAGGATTGAAGGACAATGCACAAACGTCACAGGTCGATGTAGGTCCCGGGGACGCTTCGGGAGCACCATGCCTCGGAGGCGCGTGCCCCGCTCGTGGTCCCCGGGCTCGTAGCAGCGTGGCGTGGTCCGCCTTGAGCAAGCCCTCGAGCGTGGGAGGAACCCCTAGCGCTTGCTGGCCAGAGAACTCGCCCAGACAGTAGGTCCTGAGTCCCCGGGGTGTTGCCCCAATGCGCCTCGTTGGGCTCCCCAGGTTCCCACGTTGGTACCCTGGGCCATACCCCCAGGCCGGGCTAGCCCAACCTGAGGGCAACGGTGATTAAACGAACACCTGTTGGCGATCGAACGAAGCCCGCACTGGCGACATGGGCATGTGTTCCACCCTCAGTCCCCAGGCGGGTGTCGCGCGCCTCGGAGGCAGGGGCGGATATACCACCCCGGCTTCCAGGTTAGGATCGTCTGTTCCGGGAACTTGGGCTTGTGCTCCACCCTCCGTTCCCACACTACAGCCTCTTAGCCCGGATACAAGGGTGCGTCCACCCTGTCCCAGGCGAGAGGTCCCTGGTCCCCACACCCAGACGTCTGCCCGAAGCAGCTCTCGGCCAGCAGGCATGCTGTCGGCACCCCGATCCTGAGTCATAAGAACCTAGCATGTGACACATCACATCACTTCGCGGCCTCACGCACGGTAAACTCCACGGCCGCCACCTTACCTTGGCCGGGACCGTTTGCGTCTTTTGGCTCACGTATATGAATATGTTGCTAGCGTTCAAAGGACAAAGAACCCGGGTCGACATGACTAGTTATAAACCCCAACGGTACAACCGTACAGGGACAGGCATACATAACCCAGCAAAGCAGGTGTCGGTCATCAGCGTGTGTAGACGAGTCGTAGCAAGCTACAAGGACTCCATTACATCGCGTGACATTTCCCCGAGGGGACAGACACAACAGCAAAGAAGGATACATGCCGGTCAATCAATGAGTTCCGAGCAGTAGCAAGCTACCAAGGCTCGATGGAAGCACAAAGAGGCATTTCCCTGTAAAGAGTACTACTAAAGGCAAACAACTAGGTGTCGAATCCCACACATATAATGTATTTCAAACATACACACATTATGCACGATATGTGTAGATTCAACATGGCATCACAACATAACTCTATGACTCAAGCATTTATTAAAGACTCATAAGAGTCAACATAATACGATATTACAAACAGGGGTCTCGTGACCCGACACTCAAGTCATACAAACAACAAGCGGAAGCAATTCATGTCTGGGTACATACATCTACTAAAAGTGGCTGGAAGAGCCTGGAAAGCTACTACGACCCTACCAAAGGAGCCAGACCTCTGTCTGGGATTCCCAAGCTATTCCGGTCAACATCGAACACGTCGCGTAGAAACCTTTAATGAGACTAAATCTTCTCTGCAAAACATAAATAAAGCAACCGTGAGTACAAAGGTACTCAGCAAGACTTACATCAGAACTATCTACATATGCATCATGTTTCAATGAAAGGATTGTGTCGTTTGATTGCAGCAAGCCAGCTTTGACTCTTGGCTAACCTGTACTACGACTACAAGTTCTTTCTTTGAGGGGGGATAGCGCACACGAGTCCACATATTCACCAATTCAATACACCACTATGGATCCACTCTTGTCTCCCTACGAGAAGGCCTTCCATAGCACTCACACTTATCTTGCATGTTTTTGAGTATCCATTTAAATTGTCTATGTACCACGTAATGTTTCAAGTAGTCCATAACCGAGGACGTGGCTATTCGAACAGATTGAATCACCCTGCAGGGGTATACTTCTTCACACATGCTCCCACCACTTAGCACCATATGCACGTCATGCATCTCGGCAACCTTCAACCGGAAGCACTGGCGTGGGTGTCGGCCACGACCGTTAACCACACAAGACCCTAGTCCAGGTTTATCGCCTATTTGAGACTAAACCCGCAAGGAAGTCCGGCCGAGGTTTCCTCTACGGCCCCAAACGATGCGCGCAGGGTTCCCAAGCCCACCATTCGGGTGCCACTTGGTACACCATGCCACTTTGTATGTACCGTAGTGAACCCTACCCCGTCGGGCAGAGCTAAACATGGCCGCCAACACTTTTCCTACAAACACCAGAAACTAATTGCAACTCCTGGACAGAGATCTAGGCAATTAATAAGCCGAGCGGGGTCATATTTCAGGGCCCAATGCATGGTAGTATCTTTTCTTGGATAACACACACAGAACTCAGTTCTTAAGGACGGTCCCAATGAGACAACCCGCCATGTACTCCTACATGGCCTCTCATCGCTACCTTTACCAAATCAGATTCACACTCTTACTCTCAAGCTGTAGGACACGAACACAACAATTCCGATACGTCATTCAGATGGGTCAGACCCGACACGACTCTAAGCATAGCAGGCATTGTAAACAAGCATGGATGAGTAAGCACAACAAGACTCAAGCAGTTGCTACTCATGCTAAGTGGTTTCAACTATTTACTGTGACAAAATCAGGTCATGCAAAGGAATGGGTTCAACTACTGATAACATGTACAGTTGAATCGTGTTTGTCCTAATGCAGTAAAAGAGAGCAGGAGCAAGAGAGTGGGTTTATTTCAATATGCTCAAGGGGGGTTTGCTTGCCTGACACGTCTGAAGATAGCAATGAGTCTTCATCAATGTCAACGATCACATCGTCGGAATCATCGTTTAGCGAGGGGGAACAACACCGACAAAAAAGAAAGAACAACAATTACTTCACGGAAATGCAACACTATGATGCATGCTCATGACATGAAATGAAAGGTGGCAGGGCTAATGTGACTATCATTTCCTAAGTTGAGGTTGGTTTGAATTAGGATTCAAACATCACTTCAAGCCGGTTATTGTTCTGGGTACCCTTTTAATTGATTCGACCTGATGCTCATAACAAATTGTTTCAACATGTATGGAGTTAGTATTTTGAGGTACTGATTTGCATTGACCAATGTTTGAGCGTAGTAATTGAAGTGGAATTCAAATAAGTATCAGTTTCCAACTCCAAACTATTTATTAAATTTACCTTATTCATCATTTTGCCTATTTGGTGCTGTTAACTTTTTCAAACATGCATGAAAATGCCATAATCAGATTCCTTGGATTTTTCTGATACTTCTTCATATATAAATTATTTTCATCTGAGTTATCTTTTAATTTCTGTGATTTTTACAAGTCTTAGGCATTTTCTGCAATAATTTTATAATTGAAAATCAATTACTGCGTCAGCACTACATCAGCATTGCGTCAGCAGTCAACTGCGCCTGGGCCAGGTCAAACCTGACCAGTGGGGTCCACTGGTCAGTGACCCAGGGGCTAACCCCGCGCTGACCAGCCCCTAATTGGGGTTTGACCAGGCGTGGGGCCCTCTGGCAGTGGCTCTGGGGGGGGGGGGTTAGCTTGCTAACGACTGGCCACGTCGGCCCTCACCGGAGGATGGTCGCCGGCGACCAAGCCCACGGCGGAGGGCTCGCCGGAGACGACCTAAACAGCGGTACAGGGCACCAAATCGGATGCGGTTGGGTTCTACATGAAGCTGGCAGAGCGCCGCATCCGTTCCGACCAAGCCACAGGTCAGGAGGTGGCCGGAGCGAGGCCGTCGACGACCTCGGGCGGTGGCAGAAGTCGGCCACGGTGGGGATCGAGGCTACGGGGCACGGAAGAGCGAGTTGAAGATGGCTACGACTTCCTGGGGGCACGGAGAGCACAGGGAGGTGCTCGGCAGCGGCCCTAAGTGGCTCTAGCCACGACGGCGCCATGGCCGGTGGCAGGAGCTTCGGACTCCGGTGGCACGGGGTGCTAGGAGAGGGGAATGGCGATGAGGCAAGGGGGAAACAGATCCGGAGCTCACAGGGATTCGATTGGAGCAGATGACGAGCTCGGGGACACTTTGGTTGGCGCGAATCGACGAGGAAGGTCCAGCGGCCGGAGGTGGAGAAGATGGCGGCGAGGCGATGATAGGGGGCCTCCGGGCTTGATTCCTTCCTCCAGGGGACGAGGAGGAGCATGGCGGGGCTCTGGGGCACAACAGTTGGGCTAGAGGGGGCTTGTGGCCACGGCTACGACGATCGGCGGGGACGGCCTCGCTGGAATCCATGGGGGAGGGAGTAGCAGAGAGATAGGGGAGAGACTGGAGAGGGGGGGCATGAGCTCAGGGGTCTAGGTGGTGGCCGCAGACGGATATGGATGCATGGGTGGCCGCTAGCGCAAAGCAGGAGCTGGCTCGCCCGGCGCCGTGCCTCATCTCACCTCTGCCTTCTGGCAGAGGTAGAAGATGACTGGCAGAGGCCAGTGGGCTGGGCCATCTCCTTCCTGGGCCAGGTTAGTTTCTCTCTCTCCTTTTTTCTAATTTTGTTTTATTTTGTTTCTGGCATTTAGGTTTAGGATTTGAATAAAACATTTAATCATTTTATAAAATCCTAGAATAGTATTATGTGACAGTAGTAAAAATAATCAATGCCACAAAAATAGTTTCAACATTTTATAAAACTAGGAAGTATTTGAAATCAATTAATTAATTGATTTCAGTGGCTTTTGAGTTTAAAATAAAATGCAAAAGTATTTTGAAAATATATATCACCCCTGAAATTTTCTTTCCAACATTTATCAAAAATGTTGGACTTTTATGAAAACCATTTTGGTTCATTGATTTGTCACCACTTTTGAAATGTTTTGCATATAGAGTTGCTAGGGTTTTGTTTTGAATATAGAGTAGCTAGGATTTTTCTCTTGTTGAACCTATTTGGATGTTGTTTGGTGTTAGAGTTTAGTCATCCCCATTTGTAAATCATCCAAATTTGAAAAAAATTGATTTGAATGCATTCATGAATGCTTAATGATGCAACTAACTACAAGATATAATCTAGGGCTGTGACAACTCACCCCCACTAAACAAGAATCTCGTCTCGAGATTCAGGCGTAGTCGGGAGGAGGAAGAGGGGACACTAAACTATCACAATCTTCACGATCCATTTGCTCCTCTAGAGGACGTTGATTCATCGCACCATGTTGATCTTGACATCTTTGTCCTTGAGGTCTTCATCTAGCTTGACGACAAAGAACAAGGAGACTACCCAAGATTCGATCTCCTCGAAAATCGAGCAACTCAAGATCAACTCATAGAATGAGACATAGGAACGTCCCTTGAGCTGAGACACAACACATAGAACACGGAGGAGGAAGTGAGGCATAAGACAAAGGTTCAATTGGTAGGCAACAAATCCATGCTTAAATCAGATGGTGACGAGGTTTCAAAGTAGCGAGGATTAGGTTGCCCTCCATACCACAACGGGGCACCTTAGGAAGGTGACTCGTAGTGTTATTCCCTTAAGTGGCAAAAAGAATTACTTTTGATCCAAAGATCATTGAAACTCTTCATACCAGAGTAAGGCAATTCACAAATGATTGTTTGAAGGAATTTGAAAGAATGGCATACTTAGTTGGAAAGAAACTAGGGTTATAGAACAACTCGGCGAACGTAAGGCACATTCCAATTATTACCGAGGATATAATCTAGTGTGTAAGCGTGCTCTCAAGAACTTGAGCATTTCCATATTCATCAAAGTTTTACCAACATCCGTGCCAAGATCTTGGTGACACAACATAGTACCATGATGAACAGTGATGGAGGATGCAGATACAAAGGAAGACAACACTTCCTCAGATTTCACCTTAGCTGTGCCAAGGGAACGAAATCTGGTTGATCGACCGAGAGACATTTAGCACTCCGCTTCTAATGTTCCCCTTGATGTACTAGCACAACCCAATTATATATCATGCTTGATATCTAGCACATCAAGTATAGGTCGGAATTCGGGGCATCAAAGGAAGTCCATGAGGAACAACTTCCAAAATAAGTCATACAAAACCTCACGGGAAGATGACTAAGATTGTTGATACAAGATATTATAACATCAAGTCTTCCGGCTAGATGTGTTAACCATTACATCACTTTACCGGGTTACATAGAGACCAATATTATAATTCTTGGGGAAGTTCCAACCATTATAACTGCCTGAGATTCAGCTCCGGTTGGTGACATGATGCTTCAGACTCAGCATGTCTGAAAAGAAAGTTTGCAACACAAAGCGAGGAGATAACGTTGTGAGATTCTCAGGAAATGAACTACGGAAGACAACTCCAAAACATGAGTTGGATCGCAAGACCCACGTGAACAAACTGCCCAAGACAACTGTGAACACATGAAAAGTCTTACAACAAAACACTACCGAGTTCGGGATGGGAACCATCATTGCGGATAACGAAGCCATGTGCAAGTCCGTCCGGGACCTTCGGGAATGACACCTAACTTCTTTTCCTTGAACAAATCAATCAGTGGCTTGGTGTGCTAGGAGATACATATGGAGTGAAGATGATCAGTCTATCAAACCATAGAATACTTCGCACTTCCATGTCTGACTTGGGATGATTCCGAAGAAACAATTTAACTTTTCTCGAATTCACGGTGACAACTTGCATCAGATGCACATGAATTAGAGGAAATCGCTTCTTACACCTAACATATACCTCGTGCATGAGACACGAAGACAATGTCTACAAAGTTTCCAGCACTAGCTTGATGTCCAACATAGATCATGGAACAAATGAGAATGTTGTCGATGGGCTCAACAACAATTCATCATGATACCCATATAAATGGATTTCCACAACTATGTGAGCAAGATAATAGCATTGATCAGATCAAAGAATGTAATGGTGTATGCTTAGAGAAAACCATGAGTAAGACACCGCTACGAAAATCTTTGGTTCTGAGTTTGATTTGACAATAGCCCATGCTCAAATCAAAATTGAACAAGATAATATATGCAACAATTGATCACATGAATCAACCGATGACAATAGCATCTTTCTTCAAGACTCCCACAACAGAAAATATCCTTTTTAAATGAGCTGAATTTAGGCGAAGCTTTTATCTTCCAACTCTCCAAGTTGTTGTTTAGCTTAACCAACTAGCTCGGGGTATCCAATACTGATTCTTGGAGAAGGGGTTGGTTTATAGAAAAACCAACTTGATCATGAGCTCTATCATAACAGTCAGGAAACAACCTAGTAATACTTCCGAGAAGATATTCGGAAATCACGAACCACCGATATATTATTAAGCTCGGGACCAATCTTGCTTTTCAGGGCAAGATGATGTGATCAATAGAACGAGGGATTGACAAAATCCTAACTCATTGCTCGAAAAGTGCTCCTTGAATATGGACTAGGTAGCACACTCAATCTTAGGATGACGATTCAATCACCATCACCATAAGAGTGAAATTATTGTCCATTAGCTACCAAGCAATAATATTACTAGGAGTATTGATTTCACACATCATGGTTCACTTGTCGATATTCTGGTTACAACCAACACAAAAACCGAGGGATGAACAATGATAGCGAGAAGTACCGCTACATCAAGAGCTCATAAGAGATGGTGCAATTCTCATAACACTCTTGACAAAAAGAGGGTAATACTCCAAGATGGAACAGAACAAAAGTTGGTTTAGCATTTCGATCTGCGGAATACAACTACTTTGACCCAATCCAAGAAATGGATGTGGTACTGGAGTTTGCTTCTCCCAGTCATTCGAGAATAGAACAACTTGACAGACCACGAAATAAAAGACATTAATCACACGAATGCACAACTATTATTGACTATTCTCTCATGGATGAAGGTCAGAATACAACTAGATAGGACCAACTCAAGAGCACATGATTTCTTGAGTTATGGATGCATGGATTAGCATGTCGAACGAGTTCAACATAATTCTTCCAGATAATCCGTGCAGAAAGGCGGAGTTGACAGAGTCACAATATGGAGTGGGAAACTCATCACGAGCACTCTTATTATGATCTTTAGTTCACGAAGAACTTTTGACAGAGATGGTCCATGGTATTGGAAGAATGATATACCACGCACCTTGAGGATTACAACAAGGTTACTAATCATTCTAAAGGAACTAGCAACACTATCAACAGAGATGAGCAGAATGATCCTTGGATTCAAAGACCCAGAAATAGAGTACCTACAAGCTATTTAACATCACGAGATGTTTTTTCGAAAATGATGGCCAGAACTATCACACTGGAAGACATACTACACATCTAGACTATTGGGTAATTTTCGGAGTAACATGTTTTCCTAATACTTCAACAAAACATCGAGGTAATAAAGTACCTCAACCAATTATTAGTGTGCTTTGTCCGGTCAAAAGACATTAGCTTAGGAGGAGGGAATTTGCAATTGCATCAGACTATTTGGGAACTTTGGAAAACTCGGACAACATAACGGCTTTACGGGCATGAATTATGAGGCAACCTGCAAGAAAACTAACAACATAGCAATGGAATTCTTATGGAGACACTGATCCTTGAAGATATCAACTTTCCTATAAGTCTCCAACATAGTAACTCGTCATCCTAATGAATAGATGAGAAGCCTAATTCTTAAACCCCGTAGAATAAAGAAGAGGGTGACTCAGAATAAGAATGACACAAGGAAAGGAGTAAAAGAGCATGACGTTCCCTTCCACAAACAAATCCCTTATATAACTAAAGAGTTGCTAGACACAACATCGACCAGTTTGGCTTGGTTATCCTACAGGCAGTCAAGCTCTGATACCAAAGCTGTCGGGACCCTGATCCTGAGTCATAAGAACCTAGCCTGTAACACATCACATCACTTTGCGGCCTCACGCACGGTAAACTCCACGGCTGCCACCTTACCTTGGCCGGGACCGTTTGCGTCTTTTGGCTCACGTATATGAATATGTTGCTAGCGTTCAAACGACAAAGAACCCGGGTTGACATGACTATTTATAAACCCCAGCGATACAACCGTACAGGGACAGGCATACATAACCCAGCAAAGCAGGTGTCGGTCATCAGCGTGTGTAGACGAGTCGTAGCAAGCTACAAGGACTCCATTACATCGCGTGACATTTCCCCGAGGGGATAGACACAGCAGCAAAGAAGGATACATACCGGTCAATCAATGTGTTCCGAGCAGTAGCAAGCTACCAAGGCTCGATGGAAGCACAAAGAGGCATTTCCCTGTAAAGAGTACTACTAAAGGCAAACAACTAGGTGTCGAATCCCAGACATATAATGTATTTCAAACATACCCACATTATGCACGATATGTGTAGATACAACATGGCATCACAACATAACTCTATGACTCAAGCATTTATTAAAGACTCGTAAGAGTCAACATAATATGATATTACTAACAGGGGTCTCGTGACCCGACACTCAAGTCATACAAACAACAAGCGGAAGCAATTCATGTCTGGGTACAGAGATCTACTAAAAGTGGCTGGAAGAGCCTGAAAAGCTACTACGACCCTACCAAAGGAGCCAGTCCTCTGTCTGGGATTCCCAAGCTATTCCGGTCAACATCGAACACGTCGCGTAGAAACCTTTAATGAGACTAAATCTTCTCTGCAAAACATAAAGAAAGCAATCGTGAGTACAAAGGTACTCAGCAAGACTTACATCAGAACTATCTACATATGCATCATGTTTCAATGAAAGGATTGTGTGGTTTGATTGCAGCAAGCCAGCTTTGAATCTTGGCTAACCGGTACTACGACTACAAGTTCTTTCTTTGAGGGTGGATAGCGCACACGAGTCCACATATTCACCAATTCAATACACCACTATGGATCCACTCTCGTCTCCCTACGAGAAGGCCTTCCATAGCACTCACACTTATCTTGCATGTTTTAGAGTATCCATTTGAATTGTCTATGTACCACGCAATGTTTCCAAGTAGTCCATAACCGAGGACGCGACTATTTGAACAGATTGAATCACCCTGCAGGGGTATACTTCTTCACACATGCTCCCACCACTTAGCACCATATGCACGTCATGCATCTCGGCAACCTTCAAGCGGAACCACTGGCGTGGGTGTCGGCCACGACCGTTAAACACACAAGACCCTAGTCTAGGTTTATCGCCTATTTGAGACTGAACCCGCAAGGAAGTCCGGCCGAGGTTTCCTCTACGGCCCCAAACGATGCGCGCAGGGTTCCCAAGCCCACCATTCGGGTGCCACTTGGTACACCGTGCCACTGTGTATCTACCGTAGTGAAGCCTACCCCGTCGGGCAGATCTAAACACGGCCGCCAACACTTTTCCTACAAACACCAGAAACTAATTGCAACTCCTGGACAGAGATCTAGGCAATTAATAAGCCGAGCGAGGTCATATTTCAGGGCCCAATGCATGGTAGTATCTTGTCTTGGATAACACACACAGAACTCAGTTCTTAAGGACGGTCCCAATGAGACAACCCGCCATGTACTCCTACATGGCCTCTCATCGCTACCTTTACCAAATCAGATTCACACTTTTACTCTCACGCTGTAGGACACGAACACAACCATTCCGATACATCATTCAGATGGATCAGACCCGACACGACTCTAAGCATAGAAGGCATTGTAAACAAGCATGGATGAGTAAGCACAACAAGGCTCAAGCAGCTGCTACTCATGCTAAGTGGTTTCAACTATTTACTGTGACAAAATCAGGTCATGCAAAGGAATGGGTTCAACTACCGATAACATGTATAGTTGATTCGTGTTTGTCCTAATGCAGTAAAAGAGAGCAGGAGCAAGAGAGTGGGTTTATTTCAATATGCTCAAGGGGGTTTTGCTTGCCTGACACGTCTGAAGATAGCAATGAGTCTTCATCAATGTCAACGATCACATCGTCGGAAACATCGTTTAGCGAGGGGGAACAACACCGACAAACAAGAGAGAACAACAATTACTTCACGGAAATGCAACACTATGATGCATGCTCAAGACATGAAATGAAAGGGGGCAGGGCTAATGCGACTATCATTTCCTAAGTTGAGGTTGGTTTGAATTAGGATTCAAACATCACTTGAAGCCGGTTAATGTTCGGGGTACCCTTTTAATTGATTCGACCTGATGCTCATAACATATTGTTTCAACATGTATGGAGTTAGTATTTTGAGGTACTGATTTGCATTGACCAATGTTTGAGCATAGTAATTGAAGTGGAATTCAAATAAGTATCAATTTCCAAATCCAAACTATTTATTAAATTTACCCTATTCATCATTTTGCCTATTTGGTGTTGTTAACTTTTTCAAACATGCATGAAAATGCCATAATCCGATTCCTTGGATTTTTCTGATACTTTTTCATATATAAATTATTTTCATCCGAGTTATATTTTAATTTCTATGATTTTTACAAGTCTTAGGCATTTTAAGGAATAATTTTATAATTGAAAATCAATTACTGCGTCAGCACTGCATCAGCATTGCGTCAACAGTCAACTGCGCCTGGGCCAGGTCAAACCTCACCAGTGGGGTCCATTGGTTAGTTACCCAGGGGCTAACCCCGCGCTGACCAGCCCCTAATTTGGGTTTGACCAGGCGTGGGGACCTCTGGCAGTGGCTCTGGGGGGGGGGGTTAGCTTGCTAACGACTGGCCACGTCGGCCCTCACCAGAGGATGTTCGCCGGCGACCAAGCCCGCGGCGGAGGGCTCGCCGGAGACGAGCTAAACGGCGCTACAGGGCACCAAATCAGGCGCGGTTGGGTTCTACAGGAAGCTCGCAGAGCGCCGCATCCGTTCCGACCAAGCCACAGGTCAGGAGGTGGCCGGAGCGAGGCCGGCGACGACCTCGGGCGGTGGCCGAAGTCGGCCACGATGGGGATCGAGGCTACGGGGCACGGAAGAGCGAGTTGAAGATGGCTACGGCTTCCTGCGGGCGCGGAGAGCACAGGGAGGTGCTCGGCAGCGGCCCTAAGTGGCTCTAGCCACGACGGCGCCATGGCCGGCGGTAGGAGCTTCGGACTCCGGTGGCACGGGGTGCTAGGAGAGGGGAACGGTGATGAGTCAAGGGGGAAATGGATCCGGAGCTCACAGGGATTCGATTGGAGCAGACGACGAGCTCGGGGACACTTTGGTGGGCGTGAATCGACGAGGAAGGTCCGGCGGCCGGAGGTGGAGAAGATGGCGGCGAGGCGATGACAGGGGGCCTCCGTGCTTGATTCCTTCTTCCAGGGAATGAGGAGGAGCACGGCGGGGCTCTGGGGCACAGCAGTTGGGCTAGAGGGGGCTCGTGGCCACGGCTACGACGATCGGCGGCGACGGCCTCGCTGGAATCCATGGGGGAGGGAGAAGCAGAGAGATAGGGGAGAGACTAGAGAGGGGGGGATGAGCGCAGGGGTCTAGGTGGTGGCCGCAGACGGATATGGATGCATGGGTGGCTGCCAGTGCGAAGCAGGAGCTGGCTCGCTCAGCGCCGTGCCTCATCTCGCCTCTGCCTTCTGGCAGAGGTAGAAGATGACTGGCAGAGGCCAGTGGGCTGGGCCATCTCCTTCCTGGGCCAGGTTAGTTTCTCTCTCTCCTTTTTTCTAATTTTGTTTTATTTTCTTTCTGGCATTTAGGTTTAGGATTTTAATAAAACATTTAATCATTTTATAAAATCCTAGAATAGTGTTATGTGACAGTAGTAAAAATAATCAATGCCACAAAAATAGTTTCAACATTTTATAAAACTAGGAAGTATTTGAAATCAATTAATTAATTGATTTCAGTGGCTTTTGATTTTAAAATAAAATGCCAAAAGTATTTTGAAAATATATATCACCCCTGATATTTTCTTTCCAACATTTATCAAAAATGAAGGACTTTTATGAAAACCATTTTGGTTCATTGATTTGTCACCACTTTTGAATTGTTTTGCATATAGAGTTGCTATGGTTTTGTTTTGAATATAGAGTAGCTAGGATTTTTCTCTTGTTGAACCTATTTGGATGTTGTTTGGTCTTAGAGTTTAGTCATCCCCATTTGTAAATCATCCAAATTTGAAAAAAAATGATTTGAATGAATTCATGAATGCTTAATGATGCAACTAACTACAAGATATAATCTAGGGCTGTGACACATGCCCTGCGAGGACACCCGCGCTGGGCGTTCCCGTGAATCCACCCCCTTGGGGCACCCCCGTGGTGCTGTTCATACCTGTTTGCACGGGGGCGGCCGGCGGGGTCGCACGCGTGCCTCCTGCCACAGTGATACTCCGCGCTGCTTCGTCCGTAGCCCGGACGTGTGTCGTCGCGGTCGTCATCTAACTGCATGCGTCTCCCGGGGTTGATGTAGTCGCGCCTCCGATACTCCCTCCTCAGTCCGTGAAGCATGTCGGGGGATGCTGGACGACGCCTCCCGAGCGCGGCCAAATCTCGTGCCTCCAGCAGCTCCCGCTGAATCCTCGGTGGGGTCAGGCCTGAGTGGATGTTCGGGACGCGCCCGCGTAGTTCCACTGTTGTAGCCCATAGCTATACGGGCTGACGAGCGCGGTTCCCACGAGGGCGAGCTTGGGACTCTTCGGCGACATCGCACCCAAGAGCGCACGTGTGCCCGCCGACGCGGCGGTGGCGGGTAGCGTGTCCGCGCCTGAGCTCGTGCGCCACCAGGAGCGCGACATGTTTGTGCGTCTGGTGCTGACAGACTCGGAAGGGGGGAGGAATAGCATGGACTCGTGGAAGGGTCGGGGCAACGGGGGGATGCAATGTGGTTGGTGAAGGCGGCCTCCCTCGGCACTCATTGGAAGCCCGTCCGGTGTGAACATCGACCGACGGGGTGGCGGCGCACCGCAGGGCGTCCTAGCCCGCCTGCGCTGGCCGCACCACGCGAGAGGCCCACCTCTCCGCGCGGATTCGTCGTCTCCCTACCATGAGTGTGACCAGTTTCAGCAGGCCGAGCCCTGGGAGAGACCTTGACACACCCCCTTCCTGGCGCGCCAAATGTCGGATTTCAGGCTCCGCAAAACCATAAAGATTTGAACTTAGGGGCGTGTACGAAGATCTCTCGCGGACTCGCCTCACCTAACTAGCTACTCGGAAGGGATGGCAGAGAACTCACTCGATGGCAAGGAAGACACGGAACACAGCAGTTTACCCAGGTTCGGGCCACTGAGAAGTGTAATACCCTACTCCTGCTTTGGTAGATTGCCTCTCGTTGAGGTTGGTGGATGAACAATTACGTTGTTCGAGGGCCTCCAGAGGCTGGATGGCCTTTGTGTAGTGCAGGTGGGCCAATGAATCAATCCGGTCCCCCCTATGAAGTAATCTACTCTCTCTGTATATAGTGGCGTCCCAGTCCTGTTCCCTTACCGTTTCGGCGGGAAGGGATCCCACAATGGTCAATTTCGAAGGGGAACAGGGGAACGTGCTCCCCTGCCCAAAGGTAGTCTTCGCGTGCAAATTGGATGCTAGCGGTGCAGGGACGGGTCCAGGGATGACGTTTGTCCTGCTGGCGGGCGGCGATGGCCTTGTTGCACTAGAAAGGAAACCTTTGGAAGATGTCTTGGTAACCCCAGTTCGTCCTTGCGCCCTTTGCACTAAAGGGGAAACTGCTCCGCCCTGCTATCTGCTGCTCCCTTGTCCTTCCCCCGTGTCATACTTGATTCCTGAGGCCACGTCTCGCCTCGGAATATTCGCCACTCCAGAGGGGTCCTAATAAGGCCCTATGCGGGTCTTGATGGTGTTCCTCCTCGCGAGGCTTGACCCCTCGCGATGGCGTTGCCTTGAGTGGTGCCGTGCCTAATTGTGCTTGCTTGCTGAAGTGGGCCAGCCCTGGGCCGCAGGCTGGCAGGTCTGGGTACCCCCATTCCTAGAACATTAACATAAGTAAGCAGCTAGATTTGGAAACTTAACCTTTCTGACGGCTCGCCTTGTCTTCTTCACAACATATGTATCTGAAGAACCAGAGAAGATCAAAATTACCTCTACATAGCCAGCTTGACTAGTCTCGGTGTTATCCTGATAAAAGGGCGCATTAGTAAGTATGGTAAACAAACGACCAAGAGAATCGAGTTCTACCTCAAATTCCTCTCCTCAAGATGACTTGGGATCTTTTTCTTTCTAATGGCATGAAGAAGGAGCATAAGCCTTGGAAACATCTTTCCAGAAATCAGAATCAACCTGCAGAAAAATAAGCCGGACAATAAGTCTATGATGAACCTGAGCTGCCCAATCACCTAATGCCAGTGCTGATGAAGGCTTTGGCTGCTAGCAGGCCACCAAGGACCACATTCCTCATCAACGACCTACTGTATGTACCAAGGATAGTGTACCTCATCTTGACCAAAATCCTCAGCCCTATCAAGGGTCACAACTCTGAAGAAGATGACTTGGCAGGAATAATGAAGAATTTGCTATTCAACATCATTCATGGGATTCCCATAAATGTTCATGATTTCTTCATGAGGACTTTGGCCAATATTGCTTCATCACCTTTTGAAATGAAGCCTTATGCGCCATGGATAATGAAATTGATTAGGGAGAGATCCTCAATTCCTCACAAAGCAGATTTCCAGAATCAATCAGCTATTTGCCCCCACACAAAGTCCTCAAGAAATCGTCCGAGCTGATTGAAGGCAAGGACAAAACTATTATTGATGAAGGATCTCGTTCCCTTGATGGAAAATTTGGCAAAGCAGCATCCTACTAAACCAATGATGACACTGCATAACAAGACTCTGCTGCAAAAGCCTCATCTAGAATTCCTCGTGAGTTTGCCCCGCGCGTGATGACAGACCATGAACTTCTCCTAAGTCTGAATCAAAATGTCGATCGCAATAGCAAGTGGGTAAAGTGTCAGTTTCATGCAATTGTGCGTGATCTTACTGTGACGCATAATGATGTGCAGAAGAATCACTATTAACTTCAAGAAATCTTCGATCGCACATGGACCATTCTATCTCGTCTCAAGACTCCTAAAGAACTCAAGGAGATGGAATTTCAGCAAGACTTCGATGGGTCGTGGCCTCCCAAGAAGAAATTCAAGAAGGTTCATGTTCCTATATTGGTGGCTAGTTCATTTTCTTCATCGCACTTGAGGATGAAGGTGAGGATCTTGACGACACTGTTGTTGGTCCTTCAAAGACAAACGTCCCCGACAACGCTGGTGCTCCTCCTCCACCAACAAGTTGAAATTTTTGAGGGGCGTTAGTCCTCAGTTTCGTCCCTTTTCATCACTTGACGACAAAGGGGTGGGGAATCTGAGTTAGTCTTCAAGGGGGAAGTTCTAACTTGTATAGTAGCAAGGGTAGTATGTGTAGGAAGGCTCTTAATCCTATCTTCCTCTTCTTTTTCTCTAGCCCATCCATCCTTGAGTTTCGCTAGCATTCTAATGTTCTCATTAATTTGCACTTGGATAGCATTCATAGGTGTGGTTTTCCTTTCCTCAAGGGGTGAAGTTCTAATTTTAGGCATCTCTACATCATGAGCTATGTTATCCACCTTCAAAGAGAGACTATCTAGTTTTTTCAGTTTCTCTTATACACTCTTGTTGAAGGCTTTTTGAGAAGTGATAAAGTCTTTAAGCATTCTCTCTAATTCAGAAGTGGAGTTTTTGGTGCTAGGGTAAGTGTTGTTGTTCTCATAGTTGTTGGATGGGAACGGTCTAGGATTTCTACCAAAATTACTCCGATAAGCATTATTATGAAAGTTGTTCCTAGAGATCAATAGCATTAACATCAACGTGCTCTCTTTCTTGAGCACCCAAAGAATTTAAAGGAACATCATGAGGATCAATAGGAGCTTGCTTAGTAAGTAATGTCATGATCATGTCAACCTTATCATCAAGGGAGAAGATCTCATCAACAGAGTTTACCTTCCTACATGTTGGATCTCTCTCGTTGTGCCAATGAGAATAATTTGTCATCATCTCGTCCAATAGCTTTGTGGAAGCACTAAGTTTAGTTGACATAAAGGTTCCTCCCGCTACCGAGTCCATGAGATTGCACGAGGTAAAGTTCAACCCTGCATAGAAAGTTTGGATAACCATCTATGTTGTCAACCATGTTTAGGGCAATTCTTAAAAAGAGATTTCAGATGTTTCCAAGTTGGGCAACATGTTCATTATCCAACTGCCTAAAATTCATAAAGTTACTTCTTAACTGGATAATCTTAGCACGAGGGTAATACTTCCCAATAAAAGCATCTTTGCACTCATCCCAAGAATCCATGCTATTCCTAGGCAAAGATTTAAGCCACACTTTAGCTCCTCCTCTCAAGGAGAAAGGAAAAGGCTTAAGTTTAACATTATCACCATCTACTTCTTTGTACTTTTGCATATAACAAATCTCTACAAAATTATTCATGTGCAAAGCACCATCATCTTCGGCACCGGGGAATTGATCTTTCATAACAAGGTTCAGTAAAGCAGGTTTAATCTCATAGGTGGTCGCCTCAGTGGAGGGAGCAGCAATAGGAGTGAAGATAAAGTCATTGTTGTTGTGACTAGTCAAGTCACACAACTTAGTGTTCTCAGTGGAACCCATAGCAACAGCAACAAGCAAGAACAAAGCAACTAATTTTTTGCGCTTTTTGGTATAAGACTCTAAAGCAAAAAACTATAAAGCAAACTAACAAGACTAAAAACAAAGGTAATAGATAGTGTGCAACACCCTATCTTGAAGACTGGAGTCCCCGGCAACGGCGCTAGAAATTTTCTTGATGACGGGTTGATGGATATACCTCACGCCCCTCGTTGGTTACCCCAAGTGGAAGGTGGAGATGTAGTGAGCAGCAGATTTCCCTTACATGGGGACTGTAAGGTTTGTCTAACCAGGAGGACTCTGAGGATCAAAAAGTAGGTGTCCGCTGCTCTGGCGCTAGCAGAAGACGTGGACCTGCACACAAAACAAATAACTTTGATCCCAACGAGTTTTGAGAGGTTGTCAATCTCTCCAGCCTTTTAGTTTGCAAAGGATCAAAACACAAGCAGGAATAGTGATAGTGATTGCAACGGAAAAGTAAATAACAGCAGTAAATAGTGGATGTGTAAACAGTGGTGGTAAAATGGACCAGAGTCCCATGATGTTCACTAGTGATGCCTCTCTCCCAAAAGAAGATAAACAACTATGTTGGGTAAACAAATTACACCTGGGCAATTGACAGAATTATAAATGCACCGCAATGCTAATCATGCTACTAGAAAGTTAGAGGCTCAAAAGTAATGGGCAGTACGCAAAGACAAGTAGACCGTTTATCCATCAGCATCTACTCTTTAATCATCCACCTTGAGATATCTATCCAGAACATCTCGCTGGTATTAAGTTGTGAGCCCCAATCAAAGTGTAAACTAAATGCAACGGACAACTGCATTATCAAACTTTGCGTAAGCTAAACTGTACTTGCAACCATGGTCACAAGCACAGTTGTTTTCTACCTCGAGGCAGCAACACATACCCTAGTCTCGTGTTTCTGTCACTCAAGCTAGACATCAGGGGACATGAACCCACAATCATGCATAACGCTCCCTCTTGGAGTCACAATCTACTACTCAACTAAAGCAATAAAAAGCAATGGAGAACATGCATGAATTACTAAAGAAGATAATATAAAAGGAGAACCAAATATATAACTCATCACAATCCGAACATTATCTCATAATCCATCGGATACCCGCAAACCAAGCATAGCAACAACAGGAAAATTACATAGATGCCTTGATCATGTAGGGCAGCTCACAAGGGCTAAGCATTGAAGCCCAAGATTGGAGAGAAGCCATCACATAGCTACTCGTCATGGACACATGGTCCAAGGAGGACTACTCACGACACATCCGGGGAGCTTCCATGGTGTTGGAGAAGCTCCCAGAGGTCAATCCTCCCTCTGTCAGGGTGCCGGGAAGAGGTCCTCTAATGCTCCTGATCTCGGAAGTGCTGCAGCGGCAAAACAATGGAGAAATTCGAGATTCTGGATCTGATGATAGGGTTTTCTCTAGGAGAGGTAAATATAGGCCGAAGGAGGGCACCAGAGGGCGTGGGACCCACCCAGGCGACCTGGTGGCGTGGCCAGGAGGTGGGCCACGCAGGGAGGCTTCCTGGGCAGGCCCTGGATTCCCTCTAGCCCACCTTGTTGCTTCGTGAAGCTTCCGTCATGCTTATTTTTATAATTTTTTCTTGGGATTTTTGTTGCTCTGTAAATTGGGGTAAAAGTCGATGCAAAAAAGACATCAGCAGACAGAAACTGGCACTGGGTGCACTGAGTTAGTAGGTTAGTGCAAATATGTGTAAAAAGGTATAAAAGTGTAGCAAAACATATAACAACGCTTGGGACGTATCAACATCCCCAAGCTGAATTCTTGCTCGTCCTTGAGTAGGTAATTGATAACACAAATAATTTATGCGGTGACATGCTAACACACATATAAGAACTTCAAAGTAAAGAAAGTAAGATATGCAATTCAAGTCAAGACAATAACAAGCAAGAATTTATATCTAGTATTGAAAATAGCAAACTATGAACATAAAGGTGCAAGAGCTCTCATTGTCCGTGACTCGAATGTCACCAAATGGTGTTTGCGTCCAAGAAGTGGGAGATGGGTTGAGAGCATAAAAATATTATAAAATTAATTGAGAACTTAATCTACTAAAACTTCACACTTGGTCTCCTTCGGAATCTTATTTTGACTCATCCCGAAACCACTACTCAGGCACAAGTCAAAATGATCCTCTCCCTTTCGACTTTGAGCACTCATGCAATGGATGAGCGCAAGCAAGATATGTTGGCACTTAGGATGGAAAAAATAATAATGATGGGGAAGGAAGACAAAAAAGGTGTGGAAGGCTCACATCAATGAGGATAACCATAGGCGAGAGAAAGCGAAATATAGATATGATGTGAGTAGTAGGGATTGCCATGCAACGGATGCACATATGAGCTAAGGTAAGCTCTCCAATGGAACTAGTGGGGGTGCATCCAACTTGCTTTCTCATGAATACCTATAGCTCATTAGAGGAGGCTCATCATTGGAATATACAAGCCAAGTTTTATAGTGTAAGGGTCCCCACATAGTGATGCATGAATTATAATCTCTTTTGCTCTTTCTATTTATCTCTCATCTGTCCTCGTTGGGATCTTTTCATTTGTACTCTTTTGGGATCTTTTAATTTGTTCTCTTTGGGATCTTTTCCTCACTTAAGGGTAACACTCTATATTCTACCAGAATAAAAATAAGATCTTCACACTTTATAAGAAGTACTCAACATAAAGACAAATGAAAACTATCATGATATATGCAAATGTATGCCTCTGCCAGTGTAGCAGGATATGCAATGAAACTAGCGCGTCATGTAGCAATAATAAGGGCAAGGCCCAACTAGCATGCAGCTCCTCGATCAAGCAAAAGTATTTATGAAATTAAGATCAAGTCATGAGATGGTGGATGTTGCATGGCAATGTATCTCGGAAAGGCTATGGAAATTCCTTAAGAGGTAGGTGTGGTGGCTGTTTTGAGGAAAGATATAACGAGGCTTATGATGACACAACGTATAATGCCAATGGTTTGGATGCACCAGCAAAGTTTGCACCAACTATCAAGATGAGAAAGGGAAATGCACGGTACCAAAGAGGCTAGCAAAATATGGATGGTGGAAGTGCAACAATCGAATACTCGCATTAGTCCGAAGAACTCATGCACTTATTATCGGTAACTCTCTATCTAGTCAAGAGATTCACAAAGATACAAGTACCCCGAGGAGGAGTGTTTGGGGGTTTGGTTATCCTTGCGCTTCCTTGACCCATGATAACGTGAGGGTACTCTATATATTCCAACCCCTCGAGAGGTTAGCGATCCATTTAGTAGCTAGAGTTCTCAACTAATTTTTTAGTTTTTGAAGATTCACACGGATTTCCCAAAATATATTGCAATCACTAATAGGCTCAAGCTCTTGACACCAATTGTCCAAGCATTACTCAAATTAATACCTCAAAACTATTGCAAGTTACTACTATACTTAAATAGCAACCTCAGTTACCTACTCATGCAAGACACACAACTCAGTGCAACAAGCCAACTCTCTAAACAAGATAAGCATGATAACTCAAGAGATTTCCAAAAGAAACCTAAATAAAATCTATTAAAAACATAAAGCATGAAAACTGAGAGCTAAGCATGACAACAGCTATGAAAAGATAAAGAACACACAAAAAAGATAAGCATGAAAACCTATGGTGTGTTCTAGGGTGGAGTGGAGCGTGTTTCTCTCCCAAACAAAGAAGGCTAGGGTCCAACTTGTTATGAACATTAAGCAAAACTAAAACAAACTAAAAAGTAAAGATGGGACGCTCCAAGTATAGCACATAACATATGAAGTGATAAAAATATAGATGGAGAAGGACAAACAGATGATTGTAGATGGAGAAGGCAATGCACGGGGGTATCCCCAAGCTTAGACGCTTGAGTCTCCTTGAATATTTATTGGGGGTGCATGGGGGCATCACCAAGCTTGAGCTCTTGACACTCCTAGATCTTCTTTCATCATCTTCCATCTCATAGTTGAAAACTCCCTTCATACGAAACTCATCATAAGCTGATTAGAGTGGTTAGTGCCATAATAAAATAATTTGTTCTCTACTGGAACTAAATATTTTCTTGAAGAGTTATTGTTTCTCAAGATTTACAAAAGGTTTTTGCAAAGAAAAAGCAAGGTTAATATTTGCAAAACAATAAAAACGGAAAACAGGGCAGAATCTAGGAAAAACAGAACAACAGGTAGTAAATAATTTTTTCAGGGCACTTCTGCAACTCAAATCAGAAACTCAGAACAGATTCCAGAAAGACAATTACATAGAGCACACTTTCAAGAAAATTTAGATGAAAAAGATGATTTGGTCATTTTTGGCGAATTTTTCCGTTAACCAGACAGAATCTGTTTCTCGACAACATGTCACAACTTTTGATCTTTCTTGCAATCAGAGGCTAAAACTTGGCAGAAAGATTGAAAATAAAGATACAATGATGTTTCTACAGTAGTAACAAGCATAAAGACCACTAAAACTGAAAGTAAGAACAAATTGGGTTGCCTCCCAACAAGCATTTTCTTTTATGGCTTCGAGCTAGGCGTGGTGCAAAAAGATCAAGTATTATCACCTCCAAAAGAATAACTTGCCCGAATAACGGACTCATAAGGTAACTTAATCTTCTTTTGAGGGTAGTGTTCCATTCCCTTTTTAAGGGTAAATTGGAACCTAATCGTCCCTTCTTTCATGTCAATGATGGAACCAACGGTGCGGAGAAAAGGACGTCCCAAAATAATTGGACATGAGGGATCACACTCAATGTCCATAATAAGAAAAACAACGAGAACATAATGCTCATTGACAACAATAAGAAAATCATCAATTATCCCTAAAGGTTTCTTGATGGAAGAATCAACAAGACGAACACCAAAAGAACATTGATCAAAAGGTTTCAAATCAAGCATATCATACATTCTTTTGCGCACAACGGAGGCACTAGCTCCAACATCACATAAAGCAAAGAAAGAGAAATTATTCAATTTAATCTTGACCATAGGATGCCAACCATCTTCTAGTTTTATAGGAATAGAAGTCTCTAGCTTGAGCTTCTCCTCCCTAGCTTTGATAAGTGCATTGGTAATATGCTCGGTGAAGGAAATATTGAGTGTACTAGTGTGGGGGTCTTTAGCCATTGTTCGCAAAAAATGGATAACTTCAGAAAGACTACAATTATCAAAATCAAGATTACTACCATTAATTAAAGTGGTGGTGATGTCATCTAAGCTCATTCTTTTGGTAGTCTCTAAGTTCAAAGGACCTTCTTGTCCTAAAGTTGAGGTATTAGCATCACCATTAATAGGTCCATTAGGACTAGGGATGTGATGGGTGCTAATAGTTTTGAGATCCTCAACAACTTGTATAGTAGAAAGGGTAGTGTGTGTAGGAAGTCTCCTAATCCTATCTTCCTCTTATTTTTCTCTAGCCCATTCTATCCTTGAGTTTGGCTAGCATTCTAATGTTCTCATTAATTTGGACTTGGATAGCGTTCAAGGGTGTGGTTTTCCTTTGCTCAATGGTGGAAGTTCTAATTTTAAGAATATCTACATCATGAGCTTTGTTGTCTACCTTCAAAGAGAGACTATCTAGTTTTTCTGATTTCTCTTCTACACTCTTGTTGAAGGCTTTTTGAGAAGTGATAAAGTCTTTAAGCATGCTCTCTAATTCAGAAGTGGAGTTTTTGGTGCTAGGATAAGTGTTGTTGCTCCCATAGTTGTTGGATGGGAACGGTCTAGGATTGCTACCAAAATTACTCCTATAAGAATTATTATTAAAGTTGTTCCTAGAGATAAAATTAACACCAACTTGCTCTCTTTCTTGAGCAACCAAAGAATTTAAAGGAACATCATGAGGATCAATAGGAGCTTGCTTAGTATGTAAAGTCATGATCATGTCAACCTTATCATTAAGGGAGGAGATCTCCTCAACAGAATTTACCTTCCTACCCGTTGGAGCTCTCTTGGTGTGCCATTGAGAATAATGTGTCATCATCTCGTCCAATAGCTTCGTGGTAGCACCAAGCGTAGTGGACGTAAAGGTTCCTCCCGCGGCCGAGTCCAACAGATTCTACGAGGTAAAGTTCAATCCTGCATAGAAAGTTTGGATAACCATCCAAGTAGTCAAACCATGTGTTGGGAAATTCTTAACAACAGATTTCATATGTTCCCAAGCTTTGGCAACTTGTTCATTATCCAGCTGCCTAAAATTCATAATGTTACTTCTTAAGTGGATAAACTTAGCAGGCGGGTAATACTTTCCAATAAAAGCATCTTTGCGCTTATCCCACGAATCTGTGCTATTCCTAGGAAAAGATTGAAGCCACACTTTAGCTCCTCCTCTCAAGGAGAAATAAAAAAAGCTTAAGTTTAACAATATCACCATATACTTCTTGGTACTTTTGCATATCACAAAGCTCAACAAAATTATTCAAGTGCAAAGCAGCATCATCTGCGGCACTGGATAATTGATCTTTCATAACAAGGTTCAGTAAAGCAGGTTTAATCTCATAGGAGGTCGCCTGAGTGGTGGGAGCAGCAATAGGAGTGCAGATAATGTTATTGTTGTTGTGACTAGTGAAGTCACACAACTTACTGTTCTCGGTGGAACCCATAGCAACATCAACAAGCAAGAACAAAGAAACTAATTTTTTTGTGGTTTCTGGTATAAGACTCTAAAGCAAAAACTAGAAAGCAAACTAACAAGACTAAAAACAAAGGTAAAAGATAGTGTGCAACTCCCCTATCTTGAAGACTCGAGTCCTCGGCAACGGCGCTAGAAATTTTCTTGATGACGAGTTTATGGATATACTTCGGGCCCCTTGTTGGTTACCCCAAGTGGAAGGTGGAGATGTAGGCAACAGCATAATTCCCTTACATGGGCACTGTAAGGTTTATCAAACCAGGAGGACTCCCAGGATCAACAAGTAGGTGTCCGCTGCTATGGCGCTAGCAGAAGACGTGGACCTGCACACAAAACAAATAACTTTGCTCCCAATGAGTTCACACAGGTTGTCAATCTCTCCGGCCTTGTAGTTTGCAAAGGATCAAAACACAACAGGGAATAGTGATAGTGATTGCAACGGAAAATTAAATAAAAGTAGTAAATAGTGGAGGTGTAAACAGTGGTGGTAATATGGACCAGAGTCCCATGATGTTCACTGGTGATGTCTCTCTCCCAAAAGACGATAAACAACTATGTTGGGTAAACAAATTACAGTTGGTCAATTGACAGAATTATAAACACATCGCAATGCTAATCATGCTACTAGAAAGTTATAGGCTCAAAAGTAATGGGTAGTACGCCAAGACAAGTAGACCAGTTATCCATCATCATCTACTCTTTAATCATCCACCTTGAGATATCAGTCCAGAACATCATGCTGGTATTAATTTGCAAGCCCCACACAAAGTGTAAACTCAAAGCAACAAACAACTACATTAACGAACTTTGCGTAAGGTAAATAATCCTTGCAACCGTGGTCACAAGCACTGTTGTTTTCTCCCTGGTGGCAATAGCACATCCCCTAGTCTCATGTTTTTGTCACTCAAGCTAGAAATCAGGGGGCATGAACCCACAATCATGCATGACGCTCCCTCTTCGAGTTACAATCTACTACTTGGCCATATCAATAAAAAGCAACAGAGAACATGCATGAATTACTCAAGAATATGATATAAAAGGAGAACCAAATATATAACTCATCACAATCTAAACATAATCTCATAATTCATCGGATCCCAACAAACCAAGCATAGCAACAACAGGAAAATTACATAGATGCCTTGATCATGTAGGGCAGCTCACAAGGGCTAAGCATTGAAGCACAAAATTGGAGAGAAGACATCACATAGCTACTGGTCATGGACTCATGGTCCAAGGAAGACTACTCACGGCACATCCGGTAAGCGTCCATGCTGGTGGAGAAGGTCCCGGAGGTCAATCCTCCCTCCAGCAGGGTGCCGGGAAGAGGTCTTCTAACGCCCCCGATCTGTCGGGACCCCGATCCTAAGCCATAGGAATCTAGACTTTAACACATCGCATCTCTTTGCGGTCTCACGTACGGTTATCCCCACGGCTGCAACCTTACCTTAGCCAGGACCGTTTGCGCCTTTTGACTCGCGTATGCAATTGTGTCGCTATTAATCCAATGTCAAAGAACCCGGATCGACATGTCTAGTCATAAACTCAAGCGGCAGTTCCGTACAGGGACATGCATACATGACCCAGCAAAGCAGGTGTCGGTCATCAGCGAATGTAGACGAGTCGTAGCAAGCTACAAGGACTCCATTACATACGAGTGACATTTCCCAAAGGGACAGACAAAGCAGCTAAGAAGGACACATGCCGGTCAACCAATGTGTCCGGAGCAGTAGCGAACTACCATGGCTCAATGGAATCACAAAGGGGCATTTCCCCGTAAGGAGTGCTACTAAGGCATACGACTAGGTATTCAAACCCCATACATATCAATTACAACACACGTACGCATGGCATACAGATATGTATAGATACATCGATGGCATCACAACATAACCATAAACATACAAACTTTATTTAGCAGGCTCGGAAGAGCCTCACAGATAATATTACACAGATAGGGGTCTTACGACCCATCATCACAAGTCATACACACAAGTCTTACAAGCCAGCGGAAGATTAAAACTGTCTGACTACAGACAGATGGAAAGATAAAGTCACATGGCCTGACTATCTACAGACCCAACCTACGCCCAGATCGTAGCTGGGACACCAGCTATTCGTCGTCGTCAACGTCTAGGTAGAACCCTCCATTAGGGTCATTAACAACCTCCGCAACAATTTATTAATCAAACGTGAGTACAAAACTACTCAGCAAGACTTTAGTATAATCTATCTACTCATGCAATGTATCAACAAGGAGTTGTGGGGTTTCATGCAGAAACCCAACATTTGACTCTTGGCTAGACAACTTGCATTTTTAAATAGTTTTGACAACTATGTTTCTCGCACACGAGTCCACTAATACCACAACAATACTCCATCGTGGAATCATTCCGTCTCCCTACAGAAATGCCATCCACGACACTCACACTTATCTTGACAATTTTATGACTAGCCATTATAGTTATCTATGAACAACATATGTTTCCAAGTAGTCCATATCCGTGGACGCGGCTATTGAAATAGATCATAACCCTGCAAGGGTGTACTTCTTCACACACGCTCTCGCCACTTATCGCCATGTGCACGTCATGCACCTCGGCAACCTTCAAGCGGAAGCCCAGCGAGGGAGTCGGCCACAACCGTTAACCATGCTAATACTTAGTCTAGGTCTATCGCCTATCTGAGGGTAACCCGCACGGAAGTCCGGCCGAGGTTTCCGCCACGGCCTCAAATGATGTGCGCAGGGTTCCCAAGCCGACCACCCGGGTGCCACTTGGTACACCGTGCCACTCTCCTACCGCATCATAGCCCATCTCTAAGGTCAGCACCATGCACGGCCTCCAGAATGACTATAAACACCAGAAACTACTTGCAACTCTTGGACCGAGTACTAAGCGGTTAATAAGTCAAGCAGGTTCATATTTCAGGGCCCAGCATGTGGTAGTATCTAGTCTTGGATTACATACACGGAACTCAGTTCCTAAGGAAGGTTCGAATGAAACAACCCGCCATGTACTCCTACATAGCCTTTCACCGGTACCTTTACCAAATCAGGTTCAACACACAACCTTTACTAACTGAACACATTCTCACGATCCTGTTCGTCACCCAAATGACAGACCATACACAACTCTAAGCATAGCATGCATAGCAGGATAAGGCACATCATGGCTCAATCATCTACCAGGTATGGTAGGTTGCAAGGTTCAGCTATATACTGTGACAAGGACAGGTCATGCAAAGGAAATGGGTTCAACCAACGTAGTAAAAGCATTGAAAGCATTTCGACCTAATGCAATAAATAAGAGCAGGAGCGAGAACATGGATTTTATCGAGATGATCAAAAAGGTTGCTTGCCTTTTTGCTCACTAGAGGGGTGATATCCGTCAGTCGGATAATGAGTCGTATCCGGAGGGGCGGAGCCTACCGGAATATCAACTATCAATCAATATCTAACTTATGCAACAAAATGATGCATGAAATGCAATGTATCATGGTATGAGATGACTAACAGAACCTTTTGGGTGATCTTGATTTGAAACCATAATTCAAATATCATTTGAATTATCATTTAGCAAATTCTTTTAATTGATTTGACCTGATGCTGTTTCATAACTTTGTTTTTCATTCATGAAAATAGCACCATTGGAATCCCTGAATTTTTCTGATCGTTTTACATATATTATTTGTCAAATTTGGAGTTATATTCAATTTTCTATGAATTTCCAAAGTTTTGGACTTATTATGGAATAGTTTTTAAACACAAAAGGTTTTATTGCATCAGCATGACATCAGCAGGTCAATCTGGCCGTTGAAAGTCAAACCTGACCAGTGGGACCCACTAGTCAGTGACTCTCGCCATGTTATAGTTAAATTTAAACTTAATTAGGTATTTAACAGGGCTGGTCCCACATGTGAGTGACTGTTTAGGTTTTTAGTTAATTAACTATTTTATTAACCTAAACTTAATTAGCCAGTGGGCTGGCCCCACATGTCAGCTGCACAGAGAGGCTCAGATCCACCGGCGGCAAGGTGGAAGTCGCCGACGGTGAGCTCCGGCGATCACACGGACGGCGGAGAGCTTCGGGAATTCGATTTCGGCCACCATTTGCACGGCAGAGAGCACCAAACGACCAGCACTCAGCCGCAGTTCCATTTTTGCAAAGAACCGAGGCTAAGATGGCCGGAGATGATGCCGGCGACGAGCTCGATGGCTGCCGGAGCTCGCGCTATGTCGGTATCGATGAAACCGAAGGCAAATCGAGCGGGGCTTAGCTCCTAGAGCACCTACGCAACGTGTTGAAGCTTTTGGTGGCCTCAGAACGACTAGCCGTTCACCAAAGAGCTACCGGCAATGAGCTCCTGCGACGGATCTCGTTGGGCTCCGGTGGGATCGGGTGAAAGAGGAAGGAATTGAGGGGGAAAACTAGGGGGAAAGATTCCTGAGCTGACGAGGAATGCAGACGCGATGAAAGTGGGCTCGGGGATGGCCTGGGGAGGGAGAACGACGGCAGCAAGCTCTAGTGACCCGGGGAGGAAGATGATGGGGTCACGGCGTTTCAGAGCTTCTCGGCATCGAGCGACTGGCTTAGGAGCTTCACGGAGCTTCGGCGGAGCTGTTGCGCGGATTAGGAGAGAGGAAGATAGAATGGAGCGACTGCTAGCTCGAGCTCGAGCTCATGGTCATGGCGGCCGAGAGGGGGAGACAGCAGGGGGCGAATAGAGAGGGGGGAGAGCACGGGGAGGTCTTCAGGGAGCTTATCCCCTTCGCGCCAGCGTGATGCGGGGGCCAGGCAGGCACGCAGGTGCGTGACCGCGCCGGAGGGAGCGGCGGCCACCTCCTGGTGCCGACTGGCACAAGGAAGACGACAGGCGCTATGGTGGGTTGGGCCTCAGGTGAGCGACAGGTAAGGTTTTTCTTATTTCTTTTCTTTTCTGTTTCTTTTTTATTTTTACTGACTTTGTTTTGTTTTATTTTTGGCTCCAAACTATTCCTAAAATAGTTTGAACGATACTAGAGTGTTAGTTGGAATATTTCCAACCACATATAAAGTTTTCAACATTTTTGGAAACTTTGAAATATTTGAAATCTAATATATAATTGATTTCAGTAGCTTTTAACTTAAATTTAAAATTCCAAAAGTATTTTGAAATTATGTTTGAACTCTGATATCTTTTGTCGGCCGAGATTTGTAAGTCGTCGGGAATAGCGCGGGATACTCAAGTCGGAGACGATCCTCTCTTTCCCATGTTGCTTGTTTTTCAGAATGATTTGACCATTGAACTTTAAGAAACTTGAGGTTTCGACGTCGAGTGGTACGCTCAGCTTGATCTAGAATACGCACAGGGTATTCTCGGTATGAAATCTTATCTTGGAGATCAAGCGTTTCGTGGTCCACTTCACGGATAGGATCCGAAAAGCAACGCCTAAGTTGTGAGACATTCCAATTGGTAGGCAACTTCTCCTCGTTTGGCAAGAATGCGAAAAGGACCGATATAACGAGGAGCCAACTTGCCCTTGATACCGAAACGATGGGTTCCCTTCAAAGGTGTAACCCGAAGGTAAGCCTTCTCATCAACTTCAAAGGTCACATCCTTATGATGACGATCATGTTGGCTCTTTTGACAAGACTGGGCTGTTTTCAACTTTTCACGAATAATGCGAACTTTCTCTTCTGCATCCTGGATCATATCCGGACCAAAGAGTTGCCTCTCTCCGATTACTGACCAATTAGGAGGTGTTCGACATCTTCGTCCAAAGAGAACTTCAAAAGGAGCTTTGCCCAAGCTTGATTGATAACTATTGTTATAGGCAAATTTGGCGAATGGAAGGCACTTCTCCCAATTCATACCGAATGATATAACACAAACTCGGAGCATATCTTCTAGAATTTGATTCACCCTTTCTACTTGACCACTTGATTGAGGATGGAAAGCAGTGCTAAAAGATAAGTGAGTCCCCATGGCATTCTGAAAACTCTCCCAAAAGCAAGAAGTAAAGATACTTCCACGGTCTGAGTTAATCTCCAGAGGAACACCATGAAGAGACACTATTCGAGAGATATATAACTCTGCTAGCGGGCTAGCTGTTATGCTCTCACGAACTGGAAGAAAATGAGCTACTTTGGAAAGATGGTCAATGACCACAAAGATAGCATTATTTCCTTTCTTAGTCTTGGGAAATCCGGTGATGAAATCTATACTGACTTTATCCCATTTCCATCCAGGAATAGCTAAAGGTTGAAGGGTGCGAGCAGGCCTTTGATGTTCTTCCTTAACTCGACGACAAACGTCACAGTTAGCAACGAACTCAGCAATTTCTCTCTTCATCCTAGTCCACCAAAAGCTCTGGCGTAGGTCCTGATACATCTTAGTACTACCAGGATGAATGGTGAGAGGAGAATCATGAGCCTCCTTAAGGATTAACTGCCTTAGATGTGGATTCTTAGGAACCACTAGGCGATTCTCGAAGAACACAACATCTTGATCATTCATGAAGAATTCCTTAGCATTTCCGCTAATAAAATTCCTCTTGATCCCTGATATACCCTTATCACGCTTCTGGCGAGCTATGATTTGATCGTTAAGAGTAGGCTTCGCCACCAGGTTAGAAAGGAATTCTTGAGGAACAATGTGAAGATTTAACTTCCGAAATTCCTCATAGAGATGTGGTTGACCTCGTTGTAGCATCAGGTTATTGCAATAAGACTTACGACTTAGTGCATCAGCCATAACATTGGCCTTCCCCGGGGTGTAAGTTATCCCTAAGTCGTAATCCGTTATCAACTCAACCCACCGTCTTTGCCTGAGATTCAAGTCCGGTTGGGTGAAGATATATTTTAGACTTTGGTGATTAGTGAATATTTTGCAACGATTACCAAGAAGGTAATGTCGCCGGGTTTTAAGTGCATGCACTACTGCTGCAAGCTCAAGATCATGTGTGGGATAATTACCCTCATGTGGACGCAACTGTCGAGATGCGTATGCAATCACCTGACAATCCTGCATGAGAATGCAACCTAATCCTTGTCGCGAGGCGTTACAGTAGACAACAAAGTCCTTAGAGAAATCTGGTGGTAGCAACACAGGTGCGGAAGTCAGGCGTCTTTTCAGTTCCTGAAAATTATGCTCACACTGTGGTATCCACTCGAACTTTTATCTTTGTTGAGGGTTCAGTTAGAGGCTTTGCAACCTTGGAGAAATTCTCGACAAAGCGGCGACAATAGCTTGCTTAACCAAGAAAACTCCTAACTTGCTTAACCGATTCAGGTTCAGCCCAATCAAGGACAGCTTGAACTCTCTCGAGATTGACAGCAATAATCTTATCAGAGATTACGTGACCTAGATAGGTCACTTCTGGTAACCAGAATTCACATTTTGAAAACTTGGCATACAGGCGGTGCTCTCAGAGTTTCATCAATACCAGCCTTAGATGCTCGGCATGTTCTTGTTCGTTCTTCGAGTAGATGAGAATATCATAGAGGTATACTACGACGAATTTATGCAAATACTCCATGAAGATTGAATTCATCAAGCGAGAGAAGGTGGGTGGGGCATTGGTTAAACCAAAGGACATGACGGTGTACTCGTATTGGCCATAACGAGTGACAAAATCCGTTTTTGGGATATCCCCGTTCTTGTTCTTGATTTGATGGTAACCCAACCTCAAATCCATTTTGGAGAAGACTCGGGATCGAGCGAGCTGATCATACAGTTCGTTGATCCTGGGGGAGGATACTTGTTCTTTATGGTGACCAGATTAACTGGTCGATAATCTACAGCCATCCGATCCGTTTCGTCTTTCTTCTTGACGAAGAGGACGGGGCAAGCCCAAGGAGAAGAGCTAGGACGAATGAAACCTTTATTCAAGGCCTCATCTAGTTGTTTCTTAAGTTCGGCTAGCTCTAAGGGTGCCATCTTATAAGGTCTTCTGGCTATTGGGACAGTTCCCGGAACAAGGTTTATCACAAACTCTACATCCTTGTCACGTGGAATTCCTAGCAATTCTTCTAGGAAAACGGGAAAGTCACGGACTACCGGAATGTCTTCAATTTCCGGAAGAGGGTTGGCATTAAGGGAATAGAGTTGGCATTTGGCAACTCGAGTAGAGACATTGACTATCTCACCCGAGGGATGGGTAAGCTGAACGTTTCTAGAATGAGTATCAATCTTGGCATAATGAGCTGACATCCAGTCCATACCCAAGATGATATGGATATCGGAAGATTTCACGGCTATCAAAGATGCTAGAAAACTAGCCTGTCTACTAGAATTTCATTGTCATAGGTTATCCTGGAGGTTTGCCACTTACTACCAGGGGTTTGGACAACCAATGGGATTGGCATATCACAGAAAGACATGTTATCCAACTATGCATAACTTTCTGAAATGAAGGAATGAGATGACCCAGTGTCAAAGAGAACAAACACTGGGTGATGATTGACAAGGAGCGTACCCAAGATGATGTCGGGATCCTCTACAGCTTCTTCTGCTGAAACGTAGTTCACACGGCCACGTGCAGGAGTTGGCTTCACATAGTAAGCTTTGCCCGACTTGCGTTGCCCAACGGACTTTCCAGGTTGCTTGGCACCCATATTTTGAGGACACTCTCGGGAATAGTGCCCTGGTTCTCCACACTTGTAACAGATCACCTGATTGGCACGTGGTGCAACATTGCTAGCTGGACCACCATAGGTTTTTGCTGGAGGGTTGGTCTGATTCGCGTGAGGCACCACATAAGATGGCCTCGGAGTATATCTTGGTGGCAGAGAACTATTTGGAATCCACAGCCTGCGTTTTGGGAACGCTAAACCAGATGACGAGCCAGAGTCACGAGAGTGCTTCTTTGTGGCTTCATAGTCGGTATGACCAGTCTCGGCACTGATCGCCTTGTTGACAAGAGCTTGAAAGCTTATACATTCGTGGAGGCGCAAATCACGACGAAGTTCAGGGCTCGGACCCTTGCGGAATCTTGCTTGCTTCTTGGCCTCAGTTGACACCTATTCAGTTGCATAGCGGGCGAGGTTACCGAACTCGCGGCTATAGGCATCCACGGTCAATTTTCCATGGGTGAATGCACAGAACTCCTCTCTCTTTCTGTCCATCAGACCCTCTGGAATATGGTGCAGATGGAAGGCTGCACTAAAGTCTGCCCATGTGGCTACTGGTCCGGTAGGACGCATAGCGTCAAAGTTCTCCCACCACAGATTGGCGGGTCCTTCCAGAAAGTATGCCGCAAAAGTCACCTTGTCGGCCTCAGAAACATTTGCAGAGCGAATCTTGCGCGATATACTGCACAACCAGTCATCAGCGTCGAGGGGGTCGACGGAGTGATGGAACTTCGGAGGATTCAGCTTCACAAAGTCATTGAGGGACACTGCATCATTCCTCGGCTGACAAGCCGTATTTTTCTCAATACGCTCTAGCACACAGTTGGTCTCCCTTTTGTTTCTTTCTCCCTCAAGCATAACTTCCGCCAGAGAGGGCGGGTGAGGCAGTTCCTCCTGCGATTCTTGACTACCCTCTCCCTGCTCATGAGCAGGGGCACGGTTCAACCTGGTGAACACCATCCTGACAAACAAACTCACAGCTTAGACCAATATCAACATCGATTCTTACTATGGATTAAAAATGCACTGAACACATGGAATGCGGAAATGTACATCCGAACAACATGGTAACAAGCAACTGCTATATATACACCATGGTTCATACACACCATTACATGGTTCACTACAACCTTAACCGAAGAGCAAACTAGTGAAAAGATGACACAACTCATCAGAGGCTTTCCAAGCTTCCTATACATTATTTATCTATGCCTCCGGAATTCATCTCTCGACATAAGCATACTCCACAAGACAGACAGGACTGTGGAAGTATAACTAGTACCATACTATCCTTCCACTCACGGGTTCAGGCATACGCGTAGAACATCTCATAAAGGTTGCCTCCATGGCCTGGGAGCTCAACCTGCGGATCAGGAAATACTCGAGCCTGAGACCCCAGGGAACCGTAAGGGCACGGGTGTGGCCTTGGTCCCCTGACTGGTGGTAGTAGAGGTCCCCGAAGAGGGGTGACTCCTCCTATAGCAGGCCAGTCAACATGAGCCGGAAGATGGGTCCTAACAAGGTTCAGCATCTCCATATCTCCATACCATCTCTGGACTACAGGTGCTAGCTGCGTCAAAGCCGTCCATAGACGGGCACGTGTAGCATAGAGCTCCATACGAAGGGCACGAGCATCCCTGTCTCTATTCTCTAGTATCTCAGCAGTGGACTACAACAGCGGATCCACCATAGAGGAATCAAAGTAGACCCCACTGAGGTATCCTTCTTCTCCTGGCTGAGAGGCAGGAACATAGCAGAACTCTGAATTCTGCAGCAGTGCATGTCTGGCCCTCATGATGGTCAGCATTGAATAGGCAGCATCTTGTACTGCCATGTCAACAGTGACCCCCAATCCATAAGACCAATGGATCGGCTCCTCAGCTCCAGGGTAATCTGGGAATACCCTAACATTGCAGAGATACTGACTCTGATTAAAATCCCGGTACTGCTCCTCCACTGTGTACTCTAGGTACCAGCGGTAACCGACTACTGACATCATCCTTACTAGCATGGCCGTATGACCTAGCACATCAATGCACCTAGTCAGACGGACCACGTGACGAGAAGGACGTCTAGGCATATGAAAATAGAGAGTAATGCAAAAGCATTAGAGCTCTCAAGACAAAATTTGGGCAGCATAACGGCTGTAATTGCTCAAAAACAATTTTGAGACATCCCACAAAGATAGGATAGCATAACCACTCAACTATCAAGTTCAATTCGATGGTCATCAAAACTTACTTTCTTTTCCTTGGAATAAAATAAACGCGGAGTAACTCTCGACTAGTTGTCCTATAATCTACCGATCAGAAAAACACGAGCCTAAGAGAAAGATAAGTAACCTAGTCCTTAATCCCCGCAGAAAAGACGAGGATGACTAGAATAGAATAACTTGAGAAGAGAAGCAACAGTCTTACGTTCCCTTTCACAAACAATTCCCTTATATATAACTAAAGCAATTCTAGTCTCAACTTCGACCAGTTTGGCTTAGTAATCCTCCAGTCAGTCAGGCTCTGATACCAACATTGTCAGGACCCCGATCCTAAGCCATAGGAATCCAGCCTGTAACACATCGCATCTCTTTGCGGTCTCACGCACGGTTATCCCCACGACTGCAGCCTTACTTTATTCGGGACCGTTTGCGCCTTTTGACTCGCGTATGCAATTGTGTCTCTAGCAATCCAATGTCAAAGAACCCGGATCAACATGTCTAGTCATAAACTCAAGCGACAGTTCCGTACAGGGACAACCATACATGACCCAGCAAAGCAGGTGTCGGTCATCAGCGAATGTAAACGAGTCGTAGCAAGCTTCAAGGTCTCCATTACATACGCGTGACATTTCCCAAAGGGACAGACACAACAGCTAAGAAGGACACATGCCGGTCAACCAATGTGTCCGGAGCAGTAGCGAACTACCATAGCTCGATGGAATCACAAAGGGGCATTTCCCCGTAAGGAGTGCTACTAAGGCATACAACTAGGTATTCGAACCCCATACATATCAAGTACAACACATGTATGCATGGCATACCGATATGTATAGATACATCGATGACATCATAACAAACGAAAAACATACAAACTTTATTTAGCAGGCTCGGAAGAGCCTCACACATAATATTCCACAGATAGGGGTCTTACGACCCATCATCACAAGTCATACATACAAGTCTTACAATCCAGCGGAAGATTCAAACTTTCTGAGTACAGACAGATGGAAAGATAAAGGCACATGGCCTGACTATCTACAGACCCAACCTAGGTCCAGATCGTAGCTGGGACACCAGCTACTCGTCGTCGTCAACGTCTAGGTAGAACCCTCCATTAGGGTCATTAACAACGTCTGCAACAATTTATTAAGCAAACGTGAGTACAACAGTACTCAGCAAGACTTTAGGATAATCTATCTACTCATGCAATGTATCAACACGGAGTTGTGGGGTTTCATGCAGAAAGCCAGCATTTGACTCTTGGCTAGACAACTTGCATTTTTAAATAGTTTTGACAACTATGTTTCTCGCACACAAGTCTAGTAACACCACAACAATACTCCATCGTGGAATCATTCCGTCTCCCTACGGAAATGCCATCCACGACACTCACACTTATCTTGACAATTTTATGAGTAGCCATTATAATTATCTATGAACAACATATGTTTCCAAGTAGTCCATATCCGCGGACGCGGCTATTCGAATAGATCATAACCCTGCAGGGGTGTACTACTTCAGACACGCTCTCGCCACTTATCGCCATGTGCACGTCATGCACCTCGGCAATCTTCAAGCGGAAGCCCAGCGAGGGAGTCGGCCACGACCGTTAACCACGCTAGTACTTAGTCCAGGTCTATCGCCTATCTGACGGTAACCCGCACGGAAGTCCGTCCGAGGTTTCCGGCACGGCCCCAAACGATGTGCGCAGGGTTCCCAAGCCCACCATCCGGGTGCCACTTGGTACATCGTGCCACTGCCTACCGCATCATAGCCCACCTCTAAGGTCAGCACCATGGACGGCCTCCAGCATGACTATAAACACCAGAAACTACTTGCAACTCCTGGACCGAGTATTAAGCGGTTAATAAGTTGAGCGGGGTCATATTTCAGTGCCCTGCATTTCGTAGTATCTTGTCTTGGATTACATACACGGAACTCAGTTCCTAAGGACGGTTCCAATGAAACAACTCTCCATCTACTCCTACATATCCTTTCACCGGTACCTTTACCAAATCAGCAACACACAACCTTTACTAACTGAACACATTCTCACGATCCTGTTCATCACCCAGATGACAGACCATACACAACTCTAAGCATAGCATGCATAGCAGGATAGGCACATCATGGCTCAATCATCTACCAGGTATGCTAGGTTGCAAGGTTCAGCTATTTAACTAACGTGGTAAAAGCATTGAACAGGTTTTATCGAGATGATGCAAAGGAAGTGGGTTCAACTAACGTGGTAAAAGCATTGAATGCATTTCGATCTAGTGCAATAAATAAGAGCAGGAGCGAGAACATGGGTTTTATCGAGATGATCAAAAAGGTTGCTTGCCTTGTTGCTCAGCAGAGGGGTGATATCAGTCAGTCGGATAATATCTCGTATCCGGAGGGGCGGAGCCTACCGGAATATCAACAATCAATCAATATCTAACATATGCAACAAAATGATGCATGAAATGCAATGTAGCATGGTTTGAGATGACTAACAGAACCTTTTGGGTGATCTTGATTTGAAATCATAATTCAAATATCATTCGAATTTTAATTTAGCAAATTCTTTTAATTGATTTGACCTGATGTTATTTCACAACTTTGTTTTTCATGCGTGAAAATAGCACCATTGGATTCCTTGAATTTTTTTGATCATTCTACATGTATTATTTGTCAAATTTGGAGTTATATTGAATTTTCTATGAATTTCCAAAGTTTTGGACTTATTCTGGAATTGGTTTTAAACAAAAAAGGTTTTATTGCATCAACATGACATCAGCAGGTCAATCTAGCCTTTGAAAGTTAAACCTGACCAATCGGACCCACTGGTCAGTGACACTCGCCAGGTTTTAGTTAAATTTAAACTTAATTAGGTATTAAAAAGGGCTGGTCCCACATGTCAGTGACTGTTTCGGTGTTTAATTATTTATTTATTTTATTAACCTAAACTTAATTAGCCAGGGGGCTGGCCCCACATGTCAGCTGCACAGAGAGGCTCAGATCCACCGGCGGCGAGGTGGAACTCGCCGGCGGTGAGCTCCGGCGACCACAGGGACGGCGGAGAGCTTTGGGAATTCATTCCGGCGACCATTTGCACGGCAGAGAGCACCAAACGAACCAGCACACAGCCACAGTTCCATTTTTGCAAAGAACCGAGGCTAAGATGGCCGGAGATGACGCCGGCGACGAGCTTGACGGCTGCCGGAGCTTGGGCTATGTCGGGAACGATCAAACCGAAGGCAAATCGAGTGGGGCTTAGCTCCTAGAGCAATTACGCAACATGTTGAAGCTTTTGATGGCCTCAGAACGACTAGCCGTTCACCGGAGAGCTACCTGCGACGAGCTCTCGCGACGGATCTCGTTGGGCTCCGATGGGATCGGGTGAAAGAGGAAGGAATCGAGGGGGGAAACTTGGGGGAAAGATTCCTGAGCTCACAAGGAGTGCAGAGGCGACGAAAGTGGGCTCGGGGATGGCCTGAGGAGGGAGAACGATGGCGGCGAGCTCCCGTGACCCGAGGAGGAAGATGACGGCGTCACGGCGTCGAGCGACTGGCTTAGAAGCTTCAGGGAGCTTCGGCGGAGCTATTGCGCGGATCAGGAGAGAGGAAGAGAGGCTGGAGCGACTGCTAGCTCGAGCTCGAGCTCGCGGTCATGGCGGCCGAGAGGGGGAGAGAGCAGGGGGCAAATGGAGAGGGGGAGAGCACGGGGAGATCTTCGAAGAGCTTATCCCCTTCGCGCCAGCGCGATGCGGTGGCCAGGCAGGCACACAGGGGCGTGGCCGCGATGGAGGGAGCGGCGGCCACCTCATGGTGCCGACTCGCACAAGGAAGACGACAGGCACTGTGGTGGGTTGGGCCTCAGGTGAGCGACATGTAAGGTTTTTCTTATTACTTTTCTTTTCTATTTCTGTTTTATTCTTGCTGACTTGGTTTGTTTTATTTTTGGCTCCAAACTATTCCTAAAATAGTTTGAATGATACTGGAGTGTTAGTTGGAATATTTCCAACCACATATAAAGTTTTCAACATTTTTGGAAACTTTGAAATATTTGAAATCAAATATATAATTGATTTCAGTAGCTTTTAACTTAAATTTAAAATGCCAAAAGTATTTCGAAATTATGTTTCACCTCTGATATCTTGTTTTCAACATTTATCTAAAATATTGAACTTTTATGAAGGCCATTTTGGATTCATTGATTTGGCACTACTTTGGTTTTCTTTTGAATATAGAGTTTATTGAGGTTTTGCTTTGATTTCCTTTCCTTCCTTGAGTGCAATTCAAATTATTAAGATGCAATGGAAGAAAACATGAGCTCAAACTTGCTAAACCCTAATGGGCATCAGGGATGTGACACGATCTCAGAAGCGCTGCGGCGGCGGAACAATGGAGAAATTCGTGATTCTGGATCTGATGATAGGGTTTTCTTTCGGAGAGGTAAATATAGGCTGAAGTATTGCACCAGAGGGTGTGGGACCCACCCAGGTGACCTAGTGGCGAGGCCAAGATGGGGGCTGCGCACGGAGGCTGCCTGGGAAAGCAGTACCTCCCCTCTCGCCCACCTTGTTGCCTAGTGGAGCTTCTGTCACGCTGATTTTTATATATTTTTCTCGGGATTTTTGGGGCTCTGTAAATTGGGGTAAAAGTCCTTGCCAAAAAGACACCAGCAGACAGAAACTGGCACTGGGTGCACTGAGTTAGTAAGTTAATCCAAATATGTGTCAAAAGGTATAAAAGTGTAGCAAAACATATAACAATGTCACCCAAATGATCATGGAACAAAAAAAATTATAGATATGTTTGGGACGTATCAGAGACATTAGTACTTTCACAGCTTGAAAGTTCCAACCATCATCGCGATGCGCGTGAGGTCTCCCCAAACCTTATCCGCATAATGGTCATATCATTGGAGAACTTATGTCAAATCATGTCGGGATTGCTCCCAAGCTATAAATAGCCGCCACCACCCCCCATAAAAACTAGCTGGTTGGTTGCACTACAAGAAAACTTGACACTTGTCATTTAAGAGCAACCCATTCCTCGAAGACTTTGAGAGAAAATCATCAGTGAGGAAAAACCCCAAACACCCAAACCAAAACCCAAAACCGAAAGTGATTGAGCATCACTAAAGAGATTGTTCATATGTGGAATCGATGCTTGTTACCTTTGAAGTCTGTGCATCTTCCATACGGTTAGGCATCACTTGTCTATAGAATTAAGCAGTAAACTGTGGATCACCGGGTGACTGAGTTTGTGAGGGTTTGGAAGTCTTCCCTAAATACTAACCACGAGCGTTGGGCTAGGACTATGTATCCTTAGCTCAAGGCGAATATGCTCAGGACTTAGTGTCCTTGGACTGTGTGTCCTTTGGTATAAATACCAAGCCGCTCGAAACCATATGTACGACTCTCACAACAGTTGCAACTAGGTCATCAAATCACTGTCTTCACCGTGTGCCTGGTTCTATTTTCTCAACCCTTCTATTTCCTCATTTACATGTTGATGAAATTGATCATTGTTGTTCGAAGAATTTTATTGAAGACTTTCTCAATTTCCTCATCTCAAATTCTTCAGATCACTAGTTCTTCACCTACTTATCCTAATCATGCTACTCGCACTAAGTGTCTATTTCATTTCACTATGATGACTATGTTTTTGTTATGTTGCGCTTAGACCTGAGTACGTATTCCACTACAAGTTGCTCGTGACTTAGCAATTTCCTCATAGCAAATTCCTCACTGATGAATTCATAAAATTTTCTTATTCATCCACCTCTATGATATAATGCACTTTCACCTCATACTATGGGAAGATTCAGAACTGAGCCTAGTACGCATGAATCGAATATTGGAGCGCAAAAGAGGAGACATCTTTACCCTAACTCGGTGAAGATCTCCTACGGTGGCAAAGGCAGGAGGACTCCTACGACGAGGGCGCATGGGATACGAAGGGTGACGTACTAAAGACGCAAGCACGGTAGCAGGGATTTGAGGGAGGGGACAGTTGAGCTGAAATTTCAAAGGTCGGGTCTACTGGGAATATATATCCCCTTGTTGTTGGTGACGCCGGTTCGACAATATAGGTGCCACCGAGTTATATATATATCAGGTGACAGTCAAACTTGGCGAGGCCGATATTTACAAACCGGTGGTACCGAGTTTCTCAAAACACATCAACCCTAGTGATTCAGTGGGACCGAGATATTGGAGTTGGTCACACCGGGTTGCACTTGGGAGGTTTTGGAGGTTAGCTCTTGTCGAGATGGATCTTCGAGTTCTCCTCACGCAGAGTGTCCCTAAAGTTCTAGCTCAAATTTTGTGATGTAGCATGATAATAATTTCACACGAGCAAGCATAGATAACTAGAGTGGGGTACTTAGGCATTCTTGTATATGCAATTGGCCAAATAAAAGGAAAAACCAAGTAACAATTGTATATCCTCGAATGAGCAAAGATATGCATACCAACATGCTCACACAATAAGATAGCCAATAAAACATGCCAAACAAGCACAACCAATCTAGTATCTACCAAGCAGTTTGCTGACGACAATGTCATCTATATATGAGTATATTGACTTAGGATCCAAGCAACAATACTTGATCATAGGTCATACTCATCGTTTAAGCACAAGTGGGGTTGCCACTTTAACATAAAACTTTCAACGTGTTCACACCTTAAGAGATGCTTTAACTCAAGTCTTAGAGTAAATCTCCCCCTTGATATGACATACCCCCTAAGAGGGATAAATTAACCTTGGGTTTTGTCGTAGAAGACTTAACGTCGGTGTAGTAGTTGTGGATGCTCTTTGTTTATGAATATTATGTTTAGTGCGGAGCAATCATTGTTGTTTCTTACTCTTCTCACCTACATGGGTTAGTCCCATACACAAGGAACAAATACAAGGATATCTATTTACATGGAATGAAGTGCATATGAGATGATGTCCATTCATACATTAATTACCTTGTCCCTTTGCTTAACTTTGAGGGAATATGTGACTCCTTGTAGTAATGCATAAGGTTGGAGTCGATTGCAACTAGTTCTTGTGAAAATGAATAAGAGTGAGTTTCATTGGCGGAGTCACCCCTCAAGAACTTCTCTAGTTCTTCTTCTTGGGGACCAACATCAACTTGATGGGGGATCCTTGGAGTTGATGTAGCACTTGATGAAGTAGAGATAGTAGTGGCCTTGGGAATCGCCTTGACCATGGCTTGCGGTTCTTCCTCTAATGAGGCAATGTCCTCCTGAAGATTGTCCTTTCCCTTGTGGTCTTGTGGTGGAAGGTCATCTTGAGAACTTGTTCCCTTCGGGAGAGTAGGATCACACTTCTCCTTCCGGGGAACAAACTTCGGGTTGGGGTATTGACCTTCTTCCCATTCAACTCCGTTTACATTGAAGTAGTCAATACCATGTTTCTTACAATGCCCCCCTTGCTTGCGTACAATATCCTTGAATTGCTTACTTCCGGCAAGACTCTTGAAGACACCTCTCTCTATAACCCCTTTCAATAAATCATTTTCTTGCTCAAGTGTAACTTGACTCAGAGCATCATTTGATTTAGATAATAAGAACTCTTCTTTCAAGTGGAATCAAGAGAGCTACTAGCAACAACATCATTTGATTTAACATTAGTATTGTTGTTAAAAGATGAAGAAAATTTCTTGCCTTTGTTACTAGTATTCTTATGTTTAATTTGTGGAACAAAAATATACAAGAGTAATCATTTGTCTAGATAATAAGAACTCTTCTTTCAAAGATCATCATTGATTGCTTTCAGAAACTCATGCTCTTGCTCTAAATTTAGCTTATCGAAGCATTGCTTCTCATGAGTTCTTGCAAGATCTCTATGATCTACTAGAGTAGATTCATGGGCTAACTTAAGAATGTTTAATTCTTTATTTAGATGCTCAATTTCCTTATTATCATCATCACACGACTTATCTTGACTAGCATGAATATCATCAAGTTCATTTGCATTGCTATCACTAGTTTTATCAAAGAACAAGTCATCATCTCCTAGTAAGTCATATCATCACTATTAAAGCCAAAGTACTTGGTGTGTAATACCTTGGGGCCTTTAGCCATTAATTAGTTTCGAATCCCTTCATTTGGTGAATCAAATATGTCATAGGAGTTGAAGGATACGAGCGCAAGGCCGGCAACACCTTCATCTTTTCTATAGTTGGAGTTGGAGTGGTAGCTTCTCTCGGATTGGTTGTTGGACTCAAATCCGGATACCCATCCACCATCATGAGCTTGATGTCCTATTCTTGAGTGGCTCTTGGTGTACTTGTCCTTATTCTCCGATTCCTTGCTTCTCCGAGAGGGTCTTCGTTCATAACGATCTTCTGTACTCCTTATACCTATTCGAGATGACTCTCCTCTTGAGCTTAGTCTTCTAGGTGACTCTTCTATTCTTTTGTGGGTGACCGAGCACTCATAGGATAAGTGACCGGGCCTTCCACAATTGTAGAAGTTTCGGACGACTAGATGACGTTTCTCTTCATATCTTGAGTTGGAGCTTCTCTCTTTGCCACTACTCTTGTAGAACTTGTTGAATTTCTTGGCCATGAGGTTTATCTCTTCATTAGTGACAAGGTTATCATTTTAAGTAGCAGGAGCATCACTTAAATCTTTGTAAGCACCACCTAACTTGTTGTGCCGCTTTTCTTTATCCTTGTGTGACATTTCATGAGTTACAATCCTTCCAATGGCTTCCGTTGGATTGAGATCTTTGTAGTTTGGCATAATTTGGATAAATGTACACATGGTGTCACACTTTCCATCCAAGTCTCTAAGTATCTTCTTGATGTGTAATTTCTCACTCATCTCTTTGCTTTCTAAGTCGGCAATCTCATTTGTGATGAGAGAAAGCCTAGAGTAAATCTAAGTGACTCCTTCACGATGCTTCATCTTGAACTTGACAAGCTGACTTTGTAGCACATCCAACTTAGATTCCCTAAAAAAATTGGTACCTTCGGGCATATCAATAAAAGTGTCCCAAATTTCCTTGGCATTCTCAAGATGGCTAATCTTGTTGAACTCTTCGGGGCATAGGTAGTTGAACACAATGTCTCATGCTTGAGCATTGTATTGTAGCATCTTCAATTCCTCCGCGGTCACTTCATGATCCGGTTCTTTTCCATCACCAAAGAATTCACGTTGCAAATCAACACGAACAATATCCCAAATGGCGGGGTTATGACCAAGAATATGCATTTTCATGTTATGCTTCCAACTAGAGAAGTTTGTAGCATCAAACTATGGACCTCTACGATGGTAATTTCCCTTACTAGACGCCATACTCTCCTTGGTTGTGAAACCAATGCAATGGAGACCAAAGCTTTGATACCACATGTAAGATCCGAAGTATTTCTAGAGGGGGTGATTAGACTACTTGACCAATTAAAAACTTAGAATTTACCCAATTTTAGTTGTGGGCAAGTTTTAAAATTTATTATAAGTCAAGCACACCCTATACATGCAAGTCTAGGAGTAGAGTAGCGGCAAGTCATGACATGCACATATAAGTAGAGGGTAGGGATAGGATGATCAAACGCAAAGGTTGACACAACGATTTTTGGCGTCGTTCCGATAGGCGGTGCTATCGTACGTTGATACGTCCCAAACGTATCTATACTTTCTGCTTGTTCCATGATCTTTCGAGTGACATTGCTATATGTTTTGCTACAGTTTTATATCATTTTACACATATTTGGACTAACCTACTAACTCAGTGCACCAAGTGCCAGTTGCTATCTGCTGATGTCTATTTTGCAGGGGCTTTTATCCAATTTCCCGAAGACCGAAAAATTCCATGAAAAATATATCAAAAATTTGTGAAACAAAAGCTTCATGATCACCGAAGATGGCCAGATGGGAGCTAGGGGCTGCCCAGGCGACCTGCTGGCGCGACCATGCCCTAGGCCGCGCCAGGAGGCTGCCTGGGTGGGCCCCACCTCCTCCGGTGCCCTCCTTTCGCGTATATTTTGAGTCCCGAGAGGAAACCCTTCTACAACTTTTAAAATCACGAATTTCTCCATCGTTCTGCTGCCGCAGCCCTTCCGAGATCGAGAGCGTCAGGAGACCTCTTCTCGGCACCCTGTCGGAGGGAGGATTGACCTCCGGAAGCTTCTCCATCGCCATGGACGCTTCTCAGACGTTTTGTGAGTAGTCCTCCTTGGACCATGGGTCCATGACCAGTAGCTATGTGATGTCTTCTCCCCAATCTTGTGGTTCAATGGTTAGACCTGCTGAGCTGCCCTACATGATCAAGGCATCTATGTAATTCTCTTGCTATTGCTATACTCGGTTTGTTGGGATCCGATGTATTATGAGATAATGTTTAGATTGTTATGAGTTATATATTTTATTACCCTTTTATATTATGTTCCTTAGTGATTCATGAATATGTTGCTATTTATTGCATTGGCCGAGTAGTAGATTGTAACTCCAAGAGGGAGTGTTATGCATGATTGTGGGTTCATGCCCCTCGATGTCTAGCTTGAGTGACAGAAACATGAGACTAGGGGATGTGTTGTTGCCACCAGGGAGAAAACAGCGGTGCTTGTGACCATGGTTGCAAGGATTTCTTACCTTACGCAAAGTTTGTTAATGCAATTTCCTGTTGCTTTGAGTTTACACTTAGGGTGGGGCTCGTAACTTAATACCGGCGAGATGTTCTAGATAAATATCTCAAGGTGGATGATTAGTAAGTAGATGTTGATGAATAAATGGTCTACTTGTCTTGGCGTACTGCCCATTACTATTGAGCCTCTAAATATCAATTAGGATAATTAGCATTGGAGTGCATTCATAATTCTGTTAATTGCCCAACTGTGATTTGTTTACCCAAGCATAGTTGTTTATCGTCTTTTGGGAGAGAGACATCACTAGTGAACATCATGTGACTCCGGTCCATATAACCATCATTGTTTACACCTCTATCATTTACCGCTTGCATTTAGTTTCCCATTGCAATAACTATTACTTTTCCCGCTTGTGTTTTCATCCTTTGCAAACTACAAGGCGGGAGAGATTGACAACCTCTCTGTACTCATTGGGAGCAAAATTATTTGTTGTGTGTGCAGGTCCACGACTTCTACTAGCGCCAGGGTGGAAGACACCTACATGTTAATCCTAGGAATCCTCCTGGTTCGATAAACCTCACAATCTCCGTGTGACAGAGAACTTGTTGCTGACTACATCTCAACTTTCCACTTGGGGTAACCAACGAGGTGCGAGAAGTATATACATCATCTCGTCATCAAGCAAAGTTTTCCGGCACCGTTGCCGGGGACTCCAGTCTTCAAGATAGGGGAGTTGCATGATATCTTTTTACCTTTGCTTTTTAGTCTTGTTAGTTTACTTTCTAGTTTTTTCCTTAGAGTCTTATACCAAAAACCAAAAAAAATAGTTGCTTTGTTCTTGCTTTTTGCTGCTGCTATTGGTTCCACTGATAACACTAAGTTGTGTGATTCACTAGTTAGGCTTATGGAAAACTGCGCTCTTAGTTCGATGGTTGGGGAAGGCCGCTTTACCACACCCGTGGTAGAACAGTCTCCTCCACCTACTGAATGTATCCCATTTAAAATACCACTTGGCATAATTGAAATAATTAGGAATGATTGTTATGCAGGAGATGGAACAATCAATCCTAGTATTCATTTGTTGAAACTCACAGAACTTTGTAAGTTATTTAAGATTTCGGGTTTGACAAGAGATGGAGTCATGAGGAAATTCTTTGCCTTGTCACTGAAAGGAAAAGCATTGGAATGGTATAGTCTACTAGATGATTCTCACCTACGGGATTGGGAAGAGGTTCAATCTCTCTTTTACTCCAAGTTTTATCCTCTTCATGAAGTCCATGAGAATAGGAATTATGTTTATAATTCCTATCCTGATGACGGAGAGTCCATAGCTCAAGCTTGGGGGAGACTAAAAACATTAATGCTAAAATGTCCTAGCCATGGGCTCCCCAAAGATTATGCTTATGTGGAGTGTAAGAGTAGATTTTTGCATGTGGGTCATGGTAAGAATGCTTTATGTGATACTTATATTGTTGAGTTTATTCATGATCCCACTGAAAAAATTATTATGAGAAGGGAACATATGCTTATAGATATTTCAATAATATCAAGTTCCCTCTCTTTATGTTGAAAGTTTTGAAGCTGCACTTGTTTTGCCTTCCTATGCTTATTGCTTTGTGCTTCAAAGAATTATTCTATTCCAATATTTCTATGCATAGGAAGCATGTTAGAATTAAATGTTCTTGGTACTTTCTTCTTGATCCTCTCTTTTGTTCTACAACTCTTATTCCTACGAGAGCATCATAAAAATCTTAAGCCTATCTTTATGGCTATAAAGAAAGCGCTCTAGGTAGACAACCCTTGTTATATCTACTTTGAGTTTTTACTTTTAGTTTTAGTGTTGTTGATGCTTTTTACTACTTTACAGACATCATTGTGTCTTTATTTTCATGCTTTGTGCCAAGTTTTAGCCTCTGATTGCAAGAAAGTTCAAAAATTGTGACATGTTGTCCAGAAACAGATTTTGTCTACTTGACGGAAAAATTCACCAAAAATCACGAGACCATCTTTTCGATCTGAATAGTTTTGACAGCATGCTTTGTACAATTTCCTTTCTGGCATATGTTCCGAGTTTTTTATTTGAGTTGCAGAAGTGCCCCGAATAAATTATTTACTACGTGCTATTCTGTTTTTCACAGATTCTGCCATGTTTTGCGTTTCCATTGTTTTGTAAATCCTAAGCTTACTTTTTATTTGCAAAAACCTTTTGGAAATCATGAGAAGAAGTATCTTTTCATGAAAATCTTTATTTCCAACAGGTAATGAATTATTTTATTAAGGGTACTAACCACTCTAATCAGCTTATGATGAGTTTCGTATGAAGGGAGTTTTCAAGTATGCGATGGGAGATGAAGAAAGAAGATACAGGAGTGTCAAGCGCTCAAGCTTGGGGATGCCCCCATGCACCCCAAGAAATATTCGAGGATACTCAAGTGTCTAAGCTTGGGTATGCCCCTGTGCATCCCCTTCTCTATCAACAATCATTAGTTCGTCCATCTCCATGCTATATTTTTATCACTTCATATGTTATGTGCTATCCTTGGAGCGTCCCGCTCTTTACTTTTTTAGTTTGTTTTAGTTTTTCTTGCTATTCATAACAAGTCGGAACCTAGCCTACATTGTTTGGGAGAGATACACTCGCCATTCCACTCTAGAACACAACTTAGGTTTTCATGCTTATCTTTTTGTGTGTTCTTCATCTTTTCGTAGCTACTGTCATGCTTAGCTCTTAGTTTTCAAGCTTATCTTTTTAAGAGGTTTTATTTAGGTTGCTTTTCGAACTTTTCTTGAGTTATCAAGCTTATATTGTTTAGAGAGTTAGCTTGTTGGACTCAGTTGTGTGTGTTGCATGAGTAGGTAATTGAGATTGCTATTTAAGTATAGTAGTAACTTGCCATAGTTTTGAGGTATTGATTTGAGTAATGGTTGGACTACTGGGGCCAAGAGCTTGAGCCTATTTGTGATAGGAGTCATATTTTGGGAAATCCGTGTGTTTTTGTAAAACTAAAAATTAGTTGAGAACTCTAGCTACTAAATTGATCGCTAACCTCTGGAGGGGTTGGAATATATAGAGTACCCTCACATTACCATGGGTCGAGGATGCACAAGGATAACCAAAACCCCATACACTGCTCCTCGGGGTACTTGTCTCTTTGTGAATTTCCTAACTAGATAGAGAGTTACCGATAATAATTGTATGAGTTCTTCGGACTAATGTGAGTATTCTATTGTTGGCACTTCCACCATCCATATTTTGCTAGCCTCTTCCGTACCGTGCATTGCCGTTTATCACATTTAGAGTTGGTGCAAACTCCGCCGGTGCATCCAAACCCATGACATGGTACGCTCTGTTATACATAAGCTTCATTATATCTTTCCTCAAAACACGCACCATACCTACCTAGTAAGGCATTTCCATAGCCTTTCTGAGGTACATCACCATGCAACATCAACCATCTCATGAATTGATCTTCATGTCATACATGTGTTTGCTTGATCGTAGAGCCGCATGATAGTTGGGCCTTACACCAATTATTGCTACATGACGCACTAGTATCATTGCATATCGTGCTACACTGGCAGAAGCATACATTTGCATACATCATCATAGTTTTCACTTGTTTTTATGTTGAGTACTTCTTATAAAGTGTGATGATCTTATTTTTATTCATGTAAAACATAGAGTGTTGCCCTTAAGAGAGGAAAAGATCCCAAAGAGGACAAACAAAAGATCCCAAAGAGGACAAATCAGAGATAAAAAAGAAAGAGACAAAGAGGCCAAAAAAAAGAGAAAAATAAAAAGAAATAAAGAAATAAAAAGAAAGAAGGGGACCCTTACACTACTATTCCTTTTGAAGATCCACACTCGAACTCCATTGCTATATTGGTACTACATAGAGATTATCATTCATGCATAACTATGTGGGGACCCTTACACTATAAAACTTGGTTCGCATATTCCAATCATGAGCCTCCTCAAATGACCTCTAGGTCTTCATGAGAAACATGTTGGATGCACCCACACTAGTTCCATTGGAGAGCTTACCTTAGCTCATATGTGTATCCGTTACATGGCAATCCCTACTCCTCACATCATATCTATCATTTGGCTTTCTCTCTCCTATGGTTGTCCTCATTGATGTGATCATATCACACCTTTTTGTCTTCCTTCCCCATCATTATTTTATTTGCCATCCTAAGTGCCAACCTATCTTGCTTACGCTCATCCATTGCATGAGTGCTCAAAGTTGAAAGGAGAGGATCATTTTTACTTGTGCCTGACTAGTGGTTTGGGGATGAGTCAAAATAAGATTCCTTAATTTCTTCTCCTATACAAAAACTAGCAAGACCCACTCCATTCGTAATTCCATCAATAACACACTTATCGAAAAACTCTGTTAGTTCGGTTAACCCTCTTATACCGAGGGTAAAGACCCTAGTATAGAAAATATTTATATAACCACGATTATATGACCAACTGTATATTTTTTTACTTGATCCAAAAATTCTTTTTTAGGATTTCTTTTCACAAAAGATTTTATTAAATCCAAATTCTGAAAAAAAGAATAATCATATCCATAGAAGATATATGCTATGAATAAACCAAAGATAGCTAGACTTACACAAGAAATTGCATTAGTAATAAATTCATATGAATTTACAAAAGAATTATAACTTTCCTGGGTAAAGTTTATTGAGGGAGTTAACCACTTTGATAATATGGTTAACTCTGCTATTCCATTATCCATTCCTCCATTATCAAAAGAGATTCCTATGAATCCAATGAACAAAGGGAAAAGTAGTAATATAAGAGAGGAAATAACATACTATTAACTTGAAGGACATGACCGATTGTGGATTTTGCTATCCATCATTTTCCATAGTAATTAAAATACTCTTAGCTCCACATAGCCTGTTCTATTCGTTTCGAACCAAATTTGCGCAGGGTTTAAGTAACACAGTACACGGTGGAGCTCGAGAGGACAGAGTTTATTTTTTATCAAGGGAAAGAATCTAGGGTTAGTGAAAAAAGGAGACCAACTGTGAAATTTTAGTAGATTGAGTTCTAAATTAAAAAAATATTTTATGATTTCAACCCATCTGCCACTTCTTGCACGTAAACACCATTTGGAGACTTTCGAGTCACGGATAGCGAGAGCTCTTGCAATTTTATGTTCTTACATTGCTAAACTCAATACTAAATATAGACTCTTGCTTGTTATTGTCTTGACATGAATTGCATATCTTACTTGCTTTACTTTGAAGTTCTTATATGTGTGTGAGCATGTCACCACACAAATTATTGTGTTATCATTTATCTACTCGAGGACGAGCAAAAATTAAGCTTGGGGATGTTGATACGTCCCAAACGTATCAATAATTTCTGCTAGTTCCATGATCTTTTGGGTGACATTGTTATATGTTTTGCTACACTTTTATATCATTTTACACATATTTGGACTAACCTACTAACTCAGTGCATCCAGTGCTAGTTTATGTCTGCTGATGTATATTTTACAGGGTCTTTTACCCAATTTACCAACGCCCGAAAAATTGGAGGAAAATATATAAAAAATCAGTGAAACAGAAGCTTCTGGATCACCGAAGATGGGCCAAAGGGGGGTCAGGGGCTGCCCATGCGACCTGCTGGTGGGGCCAGGCCCTAGGCCACCCTAGGAGGCCGCCTGGCTGGGGCCCACCTCCTCTGGTGCCCTCCTTTGCCCTATATTTAGAGTCCCGAGAGGAAACTGTTGGAAATATGCCCTAGAGGCAATAATAAATTAGTTATTATTATATTTCTTTGTTCATGATAATCGTTTATTATCCATGCTATAATTGTATTGATTGGAAACACAATACTTGTGTGGATACATAGACAAAACACTGTCCCTAGTAAGCCACTAGTTGACTAGCTCGTTGATCAAAGATGGCCAAGGTTTCCTGGCCATAGGCAAGTGTTGTTACTTGATAACGGGATCACATCATTAGGAGAATCATGTGATGGACTATACCCAAACTAATAGACGTAGCATGCTGATCGTGTCATTTTGTTGCTACTGTTTTCTGCGTGTCAAGTATTTGTTCCTATGACCATGAGATCATATAACTCACTGACACCGGAGGAATGCTTTGTGTGTATCAAACATCGCAACGTAACTGGGTGATTATAAAGATGCTCTACAGGTATCTCCGAAGGTGTTAGTTGAGTTAGTATGGATCGAGATTGGATTTGTCACTCCGTGAAACGGAGAGGTATCTCGGGGCCCACTCGGTAATACAACATCACACACAAGCCTTGCAAGCAATGTGACTTAGTGTAAGTTATGGGATCTTGTATTACGGAACGAGTAAAGAGACTTGCCGGTAAACGAGATTGAAATAGGTATGCGGATACTGACGATCAAATCTCGGGCAAGTAACATACCGAAGGACAAAGGGAATGACATACGGGATTATATGAATCCTTGGCACTGAGGTTCAAACTATAAGATCTTCGTAGAATATGTAGGATCCAATATGGGCATCCAGGTCCCGCTATTGGATATTGACCGAGGAGTCTCTCGGGTCATGTCTACATAGTTCTCGAACCCGCAGGGTCTGCACACTTAAGGTTCGACGTTGTTTTATGCGTATTTGAGTTATATGGTTGGTTACGGAATGTTGTTCGGAGTCCCGGATGAGATCACGGACGTCATGAGGGTTTCCGGAATGGTCCGGAAACTAAGATTGATATATAGGATGGCCTCATTTGATTACCGGAAGGTTTTCGAAGTTACCGGGAATGTACCCGGAATGACGAATGGGTTCCGGGAGTTCACCGGGGGGGGCAACCCACCCCAGGGAAGCCCATAGGCCTTGAGGGTGGCGCACCAGCCCTTAGTGGGCTGGTGGGACAGCCCAAAAGGGCCCTATGCGCATTGGAAGAAAAATCAAAGAGAAAGAAAAAAAAGGAGGAGGTGGGAAGGGAAGGAAGGACTCCCACCCACCAAACCAAGTCCAACTCGGTTTGTGGGGGAGACCTTCCCCCCTTGGCTCGGCCAACCCCCTTAGGGCTCCTTGGGCCCCAAGGCAAGGTCCCTCCTCTCCCACCTATATATACGGAGGTTTTAGGGCTGATTTGAGACGACTTTTCCACGGCAGCCCGACCACATACCTCCACGGTTTTTCCTCTAGATCGCGTTTCTGCGGAGCTCGGGCTGAGCCCTGCTGAGACAAGATCATCATCAACCTCCGGAGCACCGTCACGCTGCCGGAGGACTCTTCTACCTCTCCGTCTCTCTTGCTGGATCAAGAAGGCCGAGATCATCGTCGAGCTGTACATGTGCTGAACGCGGAGGTGCCGTCCATTCGGTACTAGATCGTGGAACTGATCGCGGGATTGTTCGCGGGGCGGATCGAGGGACGTGAGGACGTTCCACTACATCAACCGCGTTCACTAACGCTTCTGCTGTACGGTCTACAAGGTACGTAGATCACTCATCCCCTCTCGTAGATGGACATCACCATGATAGGTCTTCGTGCGCGTCAGAAAATTTTTGTTTCCCATCCGACGTTCCCCAACAAAAACCCTTCCACAACTTCCAGAATCGTGAATTTCTCTATTGTTCCGCCGCCGCAGCGCTTCTGAGATCAGGAGCGTCAGGAGACCTCCGGGAGCTTCTCCACCACCATGGATGCTTCCCGGACGTGCCGTGAGTAGTCCTCCTTGGACCATGGGTCCATAACCAGTAGCTATGTGATGTCTTCTCCCCAATGTTGTGCTTCAATGGTTAGTCCTAGTGAGCTGCCATACATGATCAAGGCATCTATGTAATTCTCTTGCTATTGCTATGCTCAGTTAATTGGGATCCGATGGATTATGAGATTATGTCTAGATAGTTATGAGTTATATATTTGATTATCCTTTTATATTATGTTCCTTAGTGATCCTGTCGGTGCACTAAATACTGGGGTCTCCAGTGTCGCGGACTAGTGCGCGGACACCGGCAACCCCCACCGCAACGGCAAGGCGCGTCGCTGGAGCATAGGGCGAAAGAAAGGCTCGGAAGCCCACCAAGTGCAGACTACAAGCCCCCGGCAAGCGCCCTCTTGCTGGGAATGAAGAAGGGGCCCTGGCAGGGAGCTCCCCACCGGGAAGGTAGAGACTGACAAGGCGAGACCCTCCCGCCAAGGAAGAAGGACTGAGCCCCGGCAAGCCATGCTTGCCGGATGATTGACAAGGCCTTGGCAGGCCATCACCTGCCTGCCGAGAGGTACAAGAAGATCCCCCCGCAAGGTAACCCTGTCGGGGAAGAAAAGAAGGCCCGAAGAGAGGAGCGGGCCCAGGACGCCTTTGCGTCATGTGGACGCCTCCACCGACGAATATGCCACCGCCGATGCATGGACCACGCGTCCGCCCGCACGCCAGCGCAACACCCCGACGTTGCCACGTGTGGGTACGTGTCCAACTCCCCCTGACAAGGACATGCAGCTTGTCAAAGCGTTTAATACACCATAGTAACAATGCGGCAGGCGGTCGCCGTTGTTCCACTCGTGAACCCACCGTTCACCCAGTGAGCCAGTGTGGTGACCCCTTCGCCTATAAAAGGAGGCCCGAGGCTCAGTAGAAAGGACTTTTAGCTTTTTTACCAATCAAAGGGCTATAAGAGGGACAGATCTACAGTAAACAAAAATAAATAACTAAACACATGCAGGAGTAGGTTTTTATGCACAACGCGGCCCGAACCTGGGTAAAAACGACCTTGCCGAGCCCTGACTGTTAGTTCTGCTCTTGTCGCGACTCCTCTCCCCGCCAAACTAGCAAAAGGGGACCATTGAGGCCCCCATAGGTGTTGATCCTTTCACCGCATCTTTGGCGCGCCAGGTAGGTGTTGGGGAATGTACTAATTTCAAAAACGTTCCTACGCCATACAAGGATCTATCTATGGAGAAACCAGCAACGACAGATATTGTAGAGCATCTTCATACCTTTGAAGATCGCTAAGCGGAATCGTTACTAGAACGCGGTCAATTCCGATCTATGTGCCGAATCACGGACCTCCGCGTTCAACAGACGTACATCCCGGTGACGTCTCCCATGCCTTGATCCAGCAACGAGGAGGGAGAGGTTGAGGGAGAGAGCTCCGGCAGCACGATGGCATAGTGGCGGTGGAGCTACGTGGTTCTCCGACAGAACTTCGCCAAGCACTATGCAGGACGAGGAGGAAGAGAAGTTTGGTTGCGTTGTGGAGAGATTATTGTGTGTTCAGTCTGCCCAAAAGCCACCACTATATATAGGAGGAGAGGGAGAGGTGCCCACTCTTTAGGGTTTCCCACCCTAAAGGGTGCGGCAGCCCTAGAGGCCAAGGAGGGCGGCGGCCAAGGGTGGAGCGCCCTAGGGTGGGCCTTGAGGCCCAAGTTGGCCTCCCCACGCCTATGGTTTTGCCCTCTCCACCTTGGTTGTGCCTTGGGCTCCTTGTGTTGGCGCACCTTTAGGCCCATGGAGCAATTTGGGGCTGGTGGCCCCTCCCGGTGGACCCCCGGAACCCTTCCGGTGGTCCTAGTCCATTACCGGTGTCGCCCAAAACAATTCCGGTGACCTAATCATCGCTTCCTATATATAATTCTTTACCTCCGGACCATTCCAGAACTCCTCGTGACGTCCGTGATCTCATATGGTACTCCGAAAAACCTTCAGTAACCACGTACACTATTTCCCTATAACCCTAGCATGATCCAACCTTAAGTGTGTAGACCCTACGTGTTCGGGAAGCATGTAGACATGATCGAGACACTCTCCAGTCAATAACCAACAGTGGGGTCTGGATATCCATGTTCGTTCCCACATGTTCCACGATGATCTCATCGGATGAGCCACAATGTCAAGGATTCGATCAATCACGTATGCAATTCCCTTTGTCTATCAGTATGATACTTGCCCGAGATTCGATCGTCGGTATCCCCATACGTTGTTCAAATTTGTTACCGGCAGGTCTCTGTAATCATTCCATAGTACATCATCAAGTGGCTAACTCCTTAGTCACACTGAGCTTATAATGATGATGTTCTACTGACTAGGCCCAAAGATACCTCTCCGTCACACGGAGTGACAAATCCCAGTCTCGATTCGTACCAAGCCAACAGTCACTTTCAGAGATACCCGTAGTGCACCTTTATAGTCACCCAGTTACATTGTGACATTTGATACACCCAAAGCACTCCTACAGTATCCGGGAGTTGCAAAATCTCACGGTCTAAGGAAAGGATACTGACATTAGAAAAGTTTTAGCATACGAACAACACGATCTAGTTCTATGCTTAGGATTGGGTCTTGTCCATCACATCATTCTCTTAATCATGTGATCCCTTTATCAATGACATCCAATGTCCATGGTCAGGAAACCATGATCATCCATTGATCAACGAGCTAGCCAACTAGAGGCTCACTAGGGACACATTGTGATCTATGTATTCACACATGTATTACGGTTTTCGGTTAATACACTTATAGCATGAATAATAGACGATTATCATGAACTGGAAATATAATGATAACCATTTTATTCTTGCCTCTAGGGTACATTTCCAACAGACGCCCACTTGCACTAGAGTCAATAATCTAGTTCACATCACAATGTGGTTGCAACGAATTCAACACCCATAGAGTTCTAGGGTTCGATCATGTCTTGCTTGCGAGAGAGTTTTATTAGTTAACGGGTCTGAACCTTTCAGCTCCGTGTGCGATTTACAAATCTCTATGTCTTCATATAGATACAGCTACCATGCACCATTTGGAACTAGTCCAAATGACTGCTCCACTATACGAATCGGGTTTACTACTCAGAGTCATCCGGATTAGTGACAAAGCTTGCATGAACGTAACTCCTTTACGACGAACTATTTAATCACTTCCATAATCGAGAAAAATTCCTTAGTCCATTAGTTACTAAGGATAAATTTGACCTTTGTCCAGTGATCCATTCCTGGATCAGTCTTATACCCCTTGACTGATTCCTGGCAAGACACACTTTAGGTGCGGTACACAGCATAGCATACTTATACAGACTACGGGTGATGCATAGGGGACGACATTCGTCCTTTCTCTTTCTTCTGCAATGGTCGGGCTTTTGAGTCTTACTAAAACTTCACACCTTATAACACAACCAAGAACTCCTTCTTTTGCCGATCTATTTTGAACACTTCTAAAAACTTGTCAAGACATGCATTTGGTTGAAAGTTCTATTAAGCACTTTGATCTATCTGCATAGATCTTGATGATCACTTTTTAAGTAGCTTATCCAGGTTTTTCCTTTGAAAAACTACTTTCAAACAACCCTTTATGCTTTCCAGAAATTCGACATTATTTCCGATCAAAAATATGTCAACCACATACATTCATCAGAAATTCTGAAGTGCTCCCACTCACTTCTTTGGAAATACAAGTTTCTCATGAACTTTGTATAAAATCGAAAACTTTGATCATCTCATCAAAGTGCATATTCCAACTCCAAGATGCTTGCTCTAGTCCATAGAAGGAACGCTGGAGCTTTGCATACTTATTAGCACCCTTTAGGATCGACAAAATCTTCTGGTTGTATCACATACAACCTTTCCCAACGGAAACCGTCGAGGAAACAACATTTTGACATCCTATCTGCAAGATTCCATAAATGATGCAGCAACTTCTAACATAATTCCAACAGACTTTCAACATCGCTACCAGTGAGAAAGTCTCATCGTAGTTAACTGTTTGAACTTTGTCGAAAACATCTTTGCGACAAGTCGAGCTTTCTTAATGGTGACTTTTTACCATCATCGTGTGTCTTCCTTTTAAAGATCCATTCACAGTTAATAGTCTTATGACTATCAAGTGGTTCTTCAAAAGCCTATACTTTGTCTTCATACATGGATCCTTTCTCGGATTTCATGGCCTCCAGCCATTTGTCCGAATCCGGGCCCACCTTTGCTTCTCCATCGCTCGTAGGTTCAATGTTGTCCAACAACATGACCTTCAAGACAGGGTTACTGCACCAGTCTGGAGTAGTACGCGTCCTTGTCGACTTACAATGTTCGGTAGTGACTTGATTCGAAGCTTCATCATCACCATCATCATCATCCACTTCAATTGGTGTAGGTGCCACAGGAACAACTTCCTGCACCCTGCTACACACATTGGTTGAAGTGATGGTTCAATAACCTCATCAAGTTTCTACCGTACTCCCACTCAATTCTTTCGAGAGAAACTTTTCCTCGAGAAAGGACCCGTTTCTAGAAACAAACACTTTCGTTTCCGGATCTCAGATAGGAGGTACAGCCAACTATTTTGGGTGTCCTATGAAGATTCATTTATCCGCTTTGGGTTCGAGCTTATCAGGCTGAAACTCCTTCACATAACCATCACATCCCCAAACTTTTAAGAAACAACAGCTTAGGTTTCTCTAAACCATAGTTCATACGATGTCATCTCAACAGATTTACGTGGTGCCCTGTTTTAAAGTGAATGCGGTTGTCTTTAATGCCTAACCCATAAATGATAGTGGTAATTTGATAAGATATATCATAGTATCCACCATATCTAGTAGGGTACGACTATGACATACGGAGACACCATCTGACTATGGTGTTCCAGGTGGCATGAGTTGTGAAACAACTTTCACGTGAAATAATTTTCACATTGTCTTAAATGTTTACCAAACTCGTAACTTAGATACGTATGTTTACCTCCTCGATCACATCGTAGTCATATTATCCTCTTGTCAAAATGATCTTCAACTTCACTCTGAAATTACTTGATCCTTTCAATAATTAAGATTTGTGTTTCATCAAGTAAATACACTAGAATCTACTCAAATCATCTGTGAAGTTAGAACATAAGGATACCCATTGCGTGTCCCAGCACTCATTGGACTGCACGCATCAAAATGTATTACTTCCAACAAGTTACTTTCTTGTTCCATCTCACAGGAAAATGAGGTATTTGGTCATCTTGCCCATGTGGTATGATTTGCATGTCTCAAGTGATTCAAAAATCAAGTGAGTCCAAACTGTCCATTCGCACGGAGTTTCTTCATGCATTTATACCAACAGGCATGGTTTGCATGTCTCAAACGTTTCAAAAATGAGTGAGTGTAAAGATTCATCAGCATGGAGCTTCTTCATGCATTTTATACCAATATGACTTAAGAAGCAATGCCACAAGTAAGTGGTACTATCATTACTACTTTGTATCTTTTGGTAACAGTATTATGAACATGTGCACAACTAGATCGAGATTCAATAAACCATTCATTTCAGGTGCAAGATCATTGAAGGTATTATTCAAGTAAACAGAATAACCATTATTCTTTTAAATGAATAACCGCGTTGCAATAAACATAATCTAATCATGTCTATACTCAACGCAAACACAAAATAGCAATTATTTCGGTTTAACTCTAATCCCGATGCAGAGGGAGCGTGTGACGTTTGATCATATCAACCTTGGAAACACTTCCAACACACATCGACACCTCGCTTTCAGCTAGTCTCCATTTATTTTGCAGATTTTATTTTGAGTTACTAACACGTCGCAATCGAACCGTTATCTAATTCCCTAGTGCTACTAGGAGTACTAGTAAAGTACACATCAAAATCATGTATATCAAATATACTTTTGTCGACTTTGCGAGCCTTGTCATCTACCAAGCATCTTGGCCAGTTTCCCTTCAGTGCCTGTTCCCATCTTTATAGAAGCACTTAATCTCGGGTTTGGGTTCAACCTTGGATCTCTTAATACATTAGCAACTAGTTTGCTGTTTAATGAAGTATCCATTCATGCCCTTGCCCTTCTTGAAACTAACGGTTTTACAAACCATCAACAATTGATGCTCCTTTTCGATCTCAAAATTTGTGGTGTCAAACATCGCGAATAGCTCAAGGATTACCATATCCATCCATGATATGTTATAGTTCATCACAAAGCTCTAGCAGCTTGGTGGCAGTGACTTTGGAGAACCATCACTATCTCATTTGGAAGACTAACTCCCACTTGATTCAAGTGACTTGTAGTACTCACACAATATAAGCACATGCTCAACAATTGAGTTTTTGTCCCTTACTTTGTAGGCAAAGAATCTTGTCGGGGGTCTTATACCTCTCAACAAGGACAGACGCATGAAATCCCAATTTCATCTCTTGGAACATCTCGTATGTCCCGTGGCGTTCAAAGCGTCTTTAGCGCCTCAATTCTAATCTATTTAAGCAATGTGCACTGGATTATCATGTAGTTATCAAAAACGTGTATGTCGGATGTTCGCAACATCCACAGATCACGCTTGGGGTTCATCACACCAAGCGGTGCATTAAGGACATAAGCCTTCTGCTTAGCAATGAGGACAATCCTCACTTAACGGGCCCAGTCCGCACAATTGCTACTTCTATATTTGAACTAAGTTTTCTCTAGGAACATATCAAAAACCGTAGAGCTATAGCGCAAGCATAATTTGCGAATACCTTTTGACTATGTTCATGATAATTAAGTTCATCTAATCAAATTTATCAATGAACTCCCACTCAGATCGACATCCCTCTAGTCATCCAAGTGAAACATGATCCACATCGACTAGCCCGTGTCCGGTCATCACGTGAGACGGACTAGTCATCAATGGTGAGCATCTCCATGCTGATCGTATCAACCATACAACGCATGTTCGAACTTTCGGTCTCCCGTATTCGAGGCCATGTCTGTACATGCTAGGCTCGTCAAGTCAAACTAATTGTTCCGCGTGTGTAAACTGGCTTACACCCGTTATATGCGAGCGTTAGAATCTATCACACCCGATCATCATGTGGTGCTTCGAGACAATGATCGTTCACAATGTTGCACACTTAGGGGAATACATCTCTCGAAATTTTAATGAGGGATCATCATATCTTTGCTACTATCGTTCTAATAAATAAGATGAAAAACATGATAAACATCACATGCAATCATATAGTGACATGATATGGCCAGTATCATCTTGCTCCTTTGATCTCCATCTTCGGGGCACCATGATCATCATCGTCACCGGCATCAAACCATGATCTCCATCATTGTGTCTCCGTGGAGTCATCACACCAACTATTACTTCTACTACTATAGCTAACCATTAGTGATAAAGTAAAGTAATCAACATGGTGTTGCATATCATACAATAAATTAAGATAACTCCTATGGCTCTTGCCTGTTGTCATACACATCGACATGCAAGTCTCGAATCCTATTACAAGATCATGATCAATCTCATACATCACACATGTAACATCACATTCTTCCGGCCATATCACATCACATGGCATACCCTACAAAAACAAGTTAGACGTCCGCTAATTGTTGTTGCAAGTTTTACGTGTCTGATTAGGGTTTCTAGCAAGAACGTTTATCACCTACATGAGAGCCACAACGTTGATATTCCAATGATATTTACCCTTCATAAGGACCCTCTTCATCGAATCCTATCTGACTAAAGTGCGAGAGACAAACACCCACTAGCCACCTTATGCAACTAGTGCTTGTCAGTCGGTGGAACCGGTCTCATGTAAGAGTACGTGTAAAGTCGGTCCGGGCCGCTTCATCCCAAGATGCCGCCGAACCAAGATAAGACTAGTAATGGCAAGCAATTGACAAAATCAGCGCCCACAACTTTGGCTCGGATGCCACTGTTGGGGAACGTAGTAATTTCAAAAAAACTCCTACGCCATTCAAGGATCTATCTATGGAGAAACCAGCAATGAGAGATGTTGTAGAGCATCTTCATAAATTTGAAGATCGCTAAGCGGAAGCATTACTAGAACGCGGTCGATGGAGTCGTACTCGCAGCAATTTAGATTGCGGTCGGTTCCGATCTATGTGCCGAATTACGGCACCTCCGCGTTCAACACACGTACAGCCCGGTGACGTCTCTCATGCCTTGATCCAACGAGGTGGAGGGAGAGGTTGAGGGAGAGAGCTCCGGCAGCACGACGACATGGTGGCGGTGGAGCTACGTGGTTCTCCGACAGTGCTTCGCCAAGCACTATGGAGGGCAAGGAGGAGGAGAAGTATGGCATCGCCGTGGAGAGATTATTATGTGTTGAATCTGCCCAAAATCCACCACTATATATAGGAGGAGAGGGAGCAGGTGCCCACCCTTTAGGGTTTCCCACCATAAAGGGTGAGGCAGTCCTACATGCCAAGGAGGGCGGAGGCTAAGGGTGGAGCCCCCTAGGGTGGGCCTTGAGGCCCATGTTGGCCTCCCCATGCCTAGGGTTTTGCCCCTCTCCACCTTGGTTGCGCCTTGGGCTCCTTGTGGTGGCGCACCAGCCCACATATGGGCTGGTTCCCATCACCTTTAGGCCCATGGAGCACTTTGGGGCTGGTCCCCCCCCCCCCCCCGTGGTCCCGGTACAATACCGGTGTCGTGCAAAACAATTCCGGTGACCAAATCCTCACTTCCTATATATAATTCTTGACATACGGACCATTTCGGAACTCCTCGTGACGTACGAGATCTCATACAGAACTTCGAACAACCTTCGGTAACCACATACACTATTACCCTATAACCCTAGCTTCATCTAACCTTAACTATGTAGACCGTACGGGTTCGGGAAGCATGCAGACATGACCAAGACACTCTTCAGTCAATAAGCAACAGCAGGGTGTGGATATCCATGTTTGTTCCCACATGTTCCATGATGATCTCATCGAATGAACCATGATGTCAAGGATTCAATCAATCCTGTATGCAATTCCCTTTGTGTGTCAGTATGATACTTGCCCGAGATTCTATCGTAGGTATCCCCATACCTTGTTTAATATCGTTACAGGCAAGTCTCTTTACTCGTTCCATAGTAGATAATCCCGTGGCTAATTCCTTATTCACACTAAGCTCATTATGATGATGTTCTACCGAGTGGGCTAGAGATTCCTCTCCGTCACACGGGTGACAAATCCCGGTCTCGATTCGTACCAACCCAACAGTCACTTTCGGAGATACCCATAGTGCACCTTTATAGTCACCCAGTTATGTTGTGGCGTTTGATACACCCAAATCACTCCTATGGTATCCGGGATTTGCACAATCTCATGGTCTAAGGAAAAGATACTTGACATTAGAAAAGCTTTAGCATACGAACAACATGATCTAGTGCTATGCTTAGGATTGGGTCTTGTCCATCACATCATTCTCTTAATGATGTGATCCCGTCATCAATGACATCCAATGTCCATGATCAGGAAACCACGATCATCCATTGATCAACGAGCTATCCAACTAGGCTCACTAGGGACACACTGTGATCTATGTATTCACACATGTATTACGGTTTCCGGTTAATACACTTATAGCATGAATAATAGACAATTATCTTGAAATGGAAATATAATAATAACCATTTTATTATTGCCTCTAGGGAACATTTCCAACAGTAGGGAGATCGCCGGAAGCGGGCCGGCGTCAGCACGTTCACGATCCGACGAGCAATTCGACGGATCCACGGATCTCAGTTCGCCACACCATCCTCCCGAAGCGGGAGGAGGCAGTGGCTGCTCTGCCCGCGCGTGAGAGCATAGGTGCTATGTGAGCGCGGGTGGAAGGAGCGGAAGCCCCAAGCTCTGCATCGTCGGGCCGACACACCACCTTGGAACACCCGCGATGCTGTCGAGGGCGTGACAGGGGACTTCGGCTAGGCCTCCGACGCTTACTCCGGCCATCGCACATCTTCGGAGTGTTGCATGGTCATCGAGGACGCGTTCGAGGCCCCGATTTGCCCCTTTGTGTGACACCATAAAGATGCGCTCGGGGGCTCCGCCAGAAAACCTATTGCAAAAGAGATGAGAAAGTGTTGCGCCTCGACGCGCCTCTTTCCTGCGGTGTGGCCAAGAGCCACCGGCGAAAACCTCGTCGGCAAGGAGGCCGCTAGGGCAATATCATCTTCCCGGGTGCAAGACATTCCTCCCCGGCAGCACCTCCACACGCTACGGCTAAGAATTCCATGGCGCACAAGATAAGTACAGATGCAAACCTCTTGCCAAACTCTTGATAGACTAGTTGTATCCTTTTGAAGCTTTGACTTTTGTATGAAAATCTCACGTGCAGATGGACCTTCCTAGGATCAGTGTACTCCGACTTCGTTTCGAGCCTGTTCAGCGACTTGAGCGGACATAGAGAACCCTCATCTCGTTTAGAACTCGTTCAATATTTCGTACAGCTACAAAGCACCGTACTTCGCCTCGAGCCATGCTCGAAGATTTACATGGTTTCACTGAGTGCAGCAAGGAGTCTTGCCGGTGACAACCTCCTCTATTGAGTTTTCTGAGGATCCGCTCCTCTAAGTACTCGTGGCAGGATAAGTCAAGCCGGCAAGCATACAGAAAGTACAAGAGAATAATCATACAAGATGAGAGTCAAATAAAGGATGCATCTATTCATTCATTCGTCTGGATATATTTGATTCCACTTACAATGTGTTGTTGTCCTAACCTAAAGACTCTTTATTTTGACGAGGGACGACCTACGCGAAGGAGTGAAGTTCAAGAAGACAAAAAGGCGAAGCTTGCGGCGCGTCCAGGGTTGGCTCCCCAAGACCAGCACAGTGCCGACGAGAACGAGATCGGCCCCGGCAAGCGCCACCTGGCCCCCCTCTGGCCTAAGTTGAGGACAGGGCACAGGATGGGGCAAAGGATCCGGAGGCCGCGAGCGCGCCTCCTCCTAGAGCCGGGAGGCCAACACCCACCACGGTGAGGTGGCACAAGCAGAGGGCATGGAGAAGTCAGAGCTTGCGGAGGTGCCTCCTCCTCGAACACGAGGCACCGATGCCAGCTCCGGCAAGATACCCACGTCGGGCGGGGGAGAGGCATGAGCGGGTTGTCACATCCCTGATCCCCATTAAGGTTTAGCAAGTTTGAGCTCATATTTTCTTCCATTGCATCTTAAGAAATTGAATTTCACTCAAGGAAGGAAAAGAAATCCAAAGCAAAGTAAAGAAAACCAAAGCAAAACCCTAGCCACCTTTTATTCAAAAGAATTCCAACAAGTGCCAAATCAATGAACCCAAAATGGCCATTAGAAAAGTTCATCTTTTCTGATAAATATAGAAAACAAGATATCAGAGATGAAACCTATTTTCAAAATACTTTTGGCATTTTAAATTTAAGTTAAAAGCTACTGAAATCAACTATATATTTGATTTCAAATAAATCAAAGTTTCCAAAAATGTTGAAAACTTTATGAGTGGTTGGAAATATTCCAACTAAAAGTCTAGTATTTTTCAAAATATTTTAGGAATAATTTGGAGCCAAAAATAAATGAAACAATATCAGAAAGAATAAAACAGAAACAGAAATGAAAAAAAATGAAAGCAAGCTGACGTGTTGCTCACCTGGCCCAGGCCCAGCTGCTCCCCGTCGTCTTCCTTGCCAGCGAGCAGCAGGAGGTGGACGTCGCTTGTTCCGGCGCGGCCACGCACCTGTGCGTGTGCCTGGCCGCCGCGTCGCACTAACGCGAAGGGGATAAGCTCCCTGAAGACCTCCCCGAGATCCTCCTCGCCGCATTCGCCCCCCTGCTCTCATCTCCTCTCGCCCGCCATGACCGCAAGCTTGAGCTCGAGCTCGCCGTCACTCCAGCCCTTCTTCCTCTCTCCTGAGCTGCGCGATAGCTTCGTCGTGATCCCCTGAAGCTCTCCAGCAAGTCGCTCGACGCCGAGAAGCTCTGAAACGCCGTGACGCCGTCATCTTCCTCCTCGGGTCAGCGTCGCCGTCATCGTTCTCCCTCCTCAGGCCATCCTCGAGCCCACTCTCGACGCCTCTGCACTCCCCGTGAGCTCAGGGTTCTTTCCCCCAAGTTTTCCCCTCGGTCCCTTTCTCTAGGCCATGATTCGATCGGAGCCCGACGAGATCGTTGCGGGACCTCATCGCCGGTAGCTCTCCGGTGATCGGCTGGTCATTCTGAGGCCACCAATGGCTTCAGTACATCGCGTAGATGCTGTAGGAGCCCAGCCCCGCACGAAATGCCCTCCGTTTCATCGATCCCGACATAGCCCGAGCTTCGGCCGCCACCAAGCTCGTCGCCGACATCATCTCCGGCCATCTTAGCTTCGGTTCTTTGCAGAAAATGAACTGCGACTGTGTGCTGGTTCGTTTGGTGCCCTCCACCGTGCATTTGGTCATCGGAGATGCATACCTGAGCCCCTCTGCCGTCTCTGTGGTCGTCGGAGGCTCACCGCTGGCGAGATCGACCTCGTCGCCGGTGGAACTGACCCTCCTGAGCCAATGACCGGTGGGGCCAGCCCCCTTGCTAATTAAGTTTAGGATTAATAAAATAATTAATTAAATAAAAACCTAAACGGCCAATGACATGTGGGTCCAGCACTTTTAAATACCTAATCAAGTTTAAATTTAACTAAAACCTGGCCAGAGTCACTCACCAGTGGGTCCCACTGGTCAGGTTTGACTTTCAACGGCCGGATTGACCTGCTGATGTCATGCTGATGCAATAAAAGCTTTTCTGTTTAAAAATAATTCCAGAATAAGTTCAAAACTTTGGAAATTCATAGAAAATTGAATATAACTCCAAATTTGACAAATAATATATGTAAAAGGTTCAGAAAAATTCAAGGAATCTAATGGTGCTATTTTAATGCATGAAAAACAAAGTTATGAAACAACATCAGGTCAAATCAATTAAAAGAATTTGATAAATTATAATACAAATGATATTTGAAGTATGATTTCAAATCAAGATCACCCCAAAGGGTTCTGCTAGTCATCTCAAACCATGCTACATTGCATTTCATGCATCATTTTGTTGCATATGTTTGATATTGATTGATTGTTGTTATTCCGGTAGGCTCAGCCCCTCTGGATACGTCTGATTATCCGACTGACGGATATCACCCCTTTGCTGAGCAACAAGGCAAGCAACCATTTTGATCATCCCGATAAATCTCATGTTCTCGCTCCTGCTCTTATTTATTGCATTAGGTCAAAATGCTTTCAATGCTTTTACCACAATAGTTGAACCCACTTCCTTTGCATGACATGTCCTTGTCACAGTAAATAGCTGAACCTTACAACGTAGCATACCTGGTAGATGCTTGAGCCATGATGTGCCTTATCCTGCTATGCATGCTATGCTTAGAGTTGTGTATGGTCTGTCATCTGGGTGATGAACAGGATCATGAGAATGTGTTCAGTTAGTAAAGGTGGTGTGTTGAACCTTTTTTGGTAAAGGTACCGGTGAAATCCTATGTAGGAGTACATGGCGGGTTGTTTCATTGGAACCGTCCTTAGGAATTGAGTTCCGTGTATGTACTCCAATACAAGATACTACCACATGCTGGGCCCTGAAATATGACCCCGCTCGACTTATTAACCACTTAGTACTCGGTCCAGGAGTTGCAAGTAGTTTCTGGTGTTTATAGTCATGTTGGAGGCTGTGCGTAGCGCTGACCTTAGAGGTGGGCTATGATGCGGTAGGCAGTGGCACGGTGTACCAAGTGCCTCCCGGATGGTGGGCTTGGGAACCCTGCGCACATCGTTTGGGGCCGTAGCGGAAACCACGATCGGACTTCCGTGCGGGTTATCCTCAGATAGGCGATAGACCTGGAATAAGTATTAGCTTGGTTAACGGTCGTGGCTGACTCCCTCTCTGGGCTTCCGCTTGAAGGTTGCCGAGGTGCATGACGTGCACATGGCGATAAGTGGCGAGAACGTGTGTGAAGAAGTACACCCCTGCAGGGTTATGATCTATTCGAATAGCCGTGTCTGCGGATATGGACTACTTGGAAGCATATGTTGTTCATACATAACTATAATGGCTACTCATAAAATTGTCAAGATAAGTGTGAGTGTCGTGGACGGCATTTACGTAGGGAGATGGAATGATTCCACGATGGGGTATTGTTGTGGTGTTAGTGGACTCGTGTGCGAGAAATCAAAGTTGTCAAAATTATTTAAAAATGCAAGTTGTCTAGCCAAGAGTCAAATGCTGGCTTTCCGCATGAAACCCCACAACTCCTTGATGATACATTGCATGAGTAGATAGTTTTCCTAAAGTCTTTCTGAGTACTTTTGTACTCACGTTTGCTTAATAATTTGTTGCAGAGGTTGTTAACGACCCTAATGGAGGTATCTACCTAGACGTTGACGATGACGAGTAGCTGGTATCCCAGCTACGATCTGGCCCTAGGTTGGGTCTGTAGATAGTCACGCCATGTGCCTTTATCTTTCCATCTGTCTATACTCAGACAACTTTACTCTCCCGCTGGCGTGTAAGACTTGTGTCTATGAATAATGATGATGGGTCGAGAGACCCCTATCTGTGTAATATTATGTGTGTGGCTCGTCTGAGCCCTCTAAATGAAGTTTGTATGTTTATGGTTATGTTGTGATGCCATCGATGTATCTATACATATCGGTATGCCCTGCGTACGGGTGTTGTACTTGATATGTATGGGGTTCGAATACCTAGTCGTAGGCCTTAATAGCACTCCTTACGGGGAAATGCCCCTTTGTGATTCCATCGAGCCATGGTAGTTCGCTACTGCTCTGGACAAATTGCTGACCGGCATGTGTCCTTCTTAGCTGATGTGTCTGTCCCTTTGGGAAATGTCACGCATTGTAATGGAGTCCTTGTAACTTGGTACAACTCGCCTACATTCGCTGATGACCGACACCTGCTTTGCTGGGTCATGTATGAATGTCCCTGTACGGAACTGCCACTTTAGTTTATGACTAGACATGTCGATCCGGGTTCTTTGACATTGGATTGCTAGCGACACAATTGCATACGCAAGTCAAAAGGCGCAAATGGTACCGGCTAAGGTAAGGCTGTAGCGGTGGGGATAACCGTGCTGAGACCGCAAAGAGATGCGATGTGTTACATACTGGATTCCTATGGCTTAGGATCGGGGTCCCGACACGGGCCTCCACGGCTTGGTCGGCGGTCAGTTGGATCACGAGAAATCATACTCCGACTTGACTCCCCGAGATCCTAACCTGCCAAGAGCACCAGTGTCGTTGCTATCCCCCTCGTCGATATTGCTCGAGGAGGGCACCGCTCAAGCCCTCTTCGCAGCAGCCGAGACGCACACTTGTGCGCCTGTAAAACTTGGCAGATAGCATATTAACGTCGGCTAGCTTAAAGCGGAGGATATGCCCATCCTCGAGGCTATGGGTGCGGGTGAAGGCTTTCCAGCCCCGCACAAGCAGGATGGAGTGGCACTTCGGATACTCCACGCACGCCTGCATGGCGCCATGGGAGTAGTCGTGTGCCTTCATCGCCTTAGCAAAAGAGTGGGGGAGGTGCAGGTGACCCTGCGGAGCGCCACACAGCTCCACGACGAACTCCAGCATCGTTCCGTTTGAGTGCGTGACAAGCCCGGGGGATGGCGGAGACGCTGGAGTGGCACTCCGCCTTCCTCCCTCGACCACATCCCCAGCGTCCTCGGCCCCTAGAGCCTCTCCCACCACGGTCAACGGGGCTGTCGCTCGCTACAGCCCCAGAAGCAGTTGCATGATCCGAGCGGGATCTCCTTGCTGCCTTGGCGGCCAATGGAGGCCGGCCCCATCCCCTAACCATGGTTAGGGGTGGGCACCACTGGCAAAGATGAAAAGAAGTAAGAGAAACAAAGCGACAAGCGTTGAAGGCTCCGAGAGTGAGATGGGTGGGGAAACCTCCGTGCAAACACCCCAATTTATATTGCAAAGCTTGGAGGCCACTGTCCTCGCTCCAGAAGCCTCCGCCCCTCTCGCCCAATCACCCTCAAGTCATGAGCGGAACATGGAACCGCATTGATGCGCCAATGCATGCAGGGGCGGGCCCGTCCACGCGCCTGGCTTTTGAGGCCAAGATCGCCACTTGCCCGACCGCCGCTGCGCATGCTCTACACGTGGCAGAAGCGTTTCCAGGGAATAAAGGGGCCATCACGCGCAACGTGGGGCAAGAAACCTACAACGTCTCAATTTCGATTAGCCCAGCACCTGTGAGTCCGCACACCGCTATGGCCCTGGCCTAATAACGCCTTGCATGCGTGTATGGCCAGGCCCGGGGGCTCCTGTCGGTGCACTAAAGATTGGGGTCTCCAGTGCCTCGGAATAGTGCGCATACACTGGGAGCCCCCTCCAAAGCGGCAAGGCGCGTCGCTGGAGCATAGGGCAGAAGCAAGGCTCGGAAGCCCACCAAGTGCAGACTACAAGACCCCGACAAGCGCCCGCTTGCTGGGAATGAAGAAGAGGCCCCGTCAGGGATCTCCCCGCTAGGAATGTAGACACTCACAAGGCTAGACCGTCCCGCCAAAGAACAAGGACTGAGCCCCGGCAAGCCATGCTTGCCCGGAAGATTGACAAGGCCTCGGCAGGCCACAACATCCCTGCTGAGAGGAACAAGAAGGGCCCCCATCAAGGTAACCATGCCGAGGAATAAAAGAAGGCCCGAAGAGAGGCGCGGGCCCATGGCGCCTTCGCATCCTGCGGACGCCTGATAACCCACAAGTATAGGGGATCAATTGTAGCCTTTCTCGATAAGAGTGTCGAACCCAATGAGGAGCTAAATGTTGGACAAATATTCCCTCAAGTTCTATCGACCACCGATAGAACTCTACGCACACTTTACGTTCGCTTCACCTAAAACAAGTATGAAACTAGAAGTACTTTGTAGGTGTCATAGGATAGGTTTGCAAGATAATAAGGAACACGTAAATAAAAACTAGGGGCTCTTTAGATGAAGAAACAATTACGTTAGTTTAACGAGTGTGGAAAAGTGGTGGTAGGAGTTGCGGAATTGTCCCTAAGCAATTGACTATGTTACTAGACCGATAACAAGTTTTATGTGGGAGAAGCCACTTCTAGCATGTCATCACTTACTTGGAATTCTATGCACTTATGATTGGAACTATTAGCAAGCATCCGCAACTACTAACGTTCATTAAGGTAAAACCCAACCATAGCAATAAGATATATCGGTCCCCCTTCAATCCCGTATGCATCAATTTCTATGCTAGGCTGAAGCTTCCGTCACCCTTTCCCTCCAATACATAGTCCTATCAACATACTACTAACCCTATGGTGTGATCCACGCGCGCGCTCATATGATGGGCACCAAAGGACAGCAACATAACCACAAGCAAATTAAACCAATCATAGCAATTCATCAATCACCGATAGGACAACAAAAATCTGCTCAGACATCATAGGCTGGCAACACATCATTGGATAATAATATGAAGCATAAAGCACCATGTTCAAGTAGAGGGTAAAGCGGGTTGCGGGAGAGTGGACCGCTGAATATAGATGGGGGAAGGTGATGGAGGTGTTGGTGAAGATGACGGGGCTGTTGGTGTAGATCACCATCACACAATGATGTCCCGGGCGGCGTTCCGGCGCCGCCGGGACAGAGGGGGAGAGAGCCCCCTGTCTTCTTCTTCTTTCTTGACCTCCTCCCAAGATGGGAGAAGGGTTTTCCCTCTGTTCCATGGTCTCCATGGTGGCGGAGGGGCGAGAGCCCCTCCGAGATTGGATCTCTCTCTCTGTGTGTCCTTATGTTTCTGCGCTCTCCGATTCTGGCCTTTCACCGTTCCTTAAATTCCCACAGATCCGTAACTCCGATTGACGTGTCCTTTTAACACGAATTTTTCCAGATATTAGCTTCCTTGTGGCGAAAGAAGGGCCCCAACCGCCTTAGGGGTTGGTCACGAGCCTGTCAGGCGTGCCTGGGGGGTAGGGCGCGCCTCCTGGGCTCGTGACCCCCTCGGGCATCGTTTTGCATTGATTCTTCTACCCAAAAATCATAAATATTCCTAAAAACTTCCCCGTAGGTTTTTTATTGCGTTTGGACTTCGTTTGGTATGGATATTCTGCAAAACAAAAAGCATGCAACAAACAGGAACAGGCAGTGGGCACTGGATCAATATGTTAGCCCCAAAAATAGTATAAAAAGTTGCCAAAAGTATGTGAAAGTTGTAGAATATTGGCATGAAACAATAAAAAATTATAGATACGACGGAGACGTATCAGCATCCCCAAGCTTAATTCGTGCTGGTCCTCGAGTAGGTAAATGATAAAAAATATAATTTTTGATGTGGAATGCTACCTAGCATACTGTTGCTCATATAATCTAATCATGGCATGAAAACTAAAACACGAGTGATTCGAAGCAATAGTCTATCATTTGACATAAAGACAATAATATTTCAAGCATACTAACAAAGCAATCATGTCTTTTCAAAATATCATGGCCAAAGAAAGTTATCCCTACAAAATCATATAGTCTGGCTATGCTCCATCTTCCCCACATAACGTATTTAAATCATGCACAACCCCGGTTTTAGCCAAGCAATTGTTTCATACTTTAGTGTTCTCAAACTTTTTCAACTTTCACGCAATACATGAGCGTGAGCCATGGACATAGCACTATAGGTGGAATAGAATATGGTGGTTGTGGAGAAGACAAAAAGGAGGAGATAGTCTCACATCAACTAGGCGTATCAACAGGCTATGGATATGCTCATCAATAGATATCAATGTGAGTCAGTAGGGATTTCCATGCAACAGATGCACAAGAGCTATATGTGTATGAATGTTCAAAGAGAAACTAGTGGTCTTCATCCAACTCGCTTGCTCACGAAAACCTAGGGCAATTTGAGGAAGCCCATCATTGGAATATACAAGCCATGTTCTATAATGAAAATTTCCCACTAGTATATGAAAGTGAGAACATAGGAGACTCTCTATTATGAAGATCATGGTGCTACTTTGAAGCACAAGTGTGTTAAAGGATAGTAGCATTGTCCCTTCTCTATTTTCTCTCATTTTTTTATTATTATTTTTTTCTCCCTTTTTATTTGGTGGGCTTCTTTGGCCTCCTTGTTTTTATTTGGGATTCATTGGCCTCTTTATTACTTCCTCACATGGGACAATGCTCTAATAATGATAATAATCACACTTTTACTAACTTACAACTCGATATTTAGAACAAAATATAACCTATATGAATGCCTCCGGCGGTGTACCGGGATGTGCAATGATCTAGCATAGCAATGACATCAAAAAACGGACAAGCCATGAAAACATCATGCTAGCTATCTTACGATCATGCAAAGCAATATGACAACGATGGTGCGTGTCATAATAAACGGAACGATGGAAGTTGCATGGCAATATATCTCGGAATGGCTATGGAAATGACATAATAGGTAGGTATGGTGGCAGTTTTGAGGAAGGGTATATGGTGGGTGTAATGCACCAGCGAAAGTTCACGGTACTAGAGAGGCTAGCAATGGTGGAAGGGTGAGAGTGCGTATAATCCATGGACTCAACATAGTCGTAAATAACTCACATACTTATTGCAAAAGTCTATTAGTCATCGAAACAAGGTACTACACGCATGCTCCTAGGGGAAGGGTTGGTAGGAGTTAACCATCATGCGATCCCGACCTCCACACAAAGGATAACAATCAATAAATAAATCATGCTCCGACCTCATCACATAACGGTTCACCTTACGTGCATGCTACGGGAATCACAAACCTTAACACAAGTATTTTTACGAATACACAATTACTCACTAGAATGACTCTAATATCACATCTTCATGTCGCAAAACTATTGCAAGGAATCAAACATATCATATTCAGGGATCTATAAGTTTTATGTAGGATTTTATGACTAACCATGTGAATGACCAACTCCCGTTAACTCTGTAAATAGGTATAAGTGAAGCATGAGAGTTTAATTCTTTCTACAAAAGATATGACCCGCTCTAACAAATATAAGTGAAGCAAAATAGCATTCTACAAATGGAGGTTTTCTATGTGTAGGGAAACAGGCAATCCAAACTTCAAATGATATAAGTGAAGCACATGAAGCATTCTATAAATCCATACTCAAAAGATATAAGTGAAGTGCAAAGAGAATTCTATAAATCAACTAAGGACTATCTCATACCAGCATTGTGTATAAAATAAAAAGGAAAAATAAACACAAAAGACGCTCCAAGCATTTGCACATATCATGTGACGAATACAAATATAGCTCCGAGTAAAATTACCGATAGATTGTAGACGAAAGAGGGGATGCCTTCCGGGGTATCCCCAAGCTTAGACACTTGAGTCTTCATTGAATATTACCTTGGGGTGCCTCCGGCATCCCGAAGCTTAGGCTGCTACCTCTCTTTATTCCTTCATCCGTCGTGGTCTCACCCAAAACTTGAAAACTTCAATCACACAAAACTCAACAAAACCTTCGCGAGATCCGTTAGTATAATAAAGGAAATAACCACTTTAAGTACTGTTGTAAACTCATTCCAAATTCATATTATCATTATATCTACTGTAATCCAACTTCACCATGGTTCATACCCCTCGATACTACCCATAGATTCATCAAAAGAAGAGAACAATGCATAGAAAACAGAATCTATGAAAAACAGAACAATCTGTAGTAATCTGAACATATACCATACTTCTAATATTCCAAAAGTTCTGAAACAATTATTATAATTAAGGAAATTTGTATATCAATGAGCGGAAAAAAGAATCAAATCAATAGAGCTCTGTGTATAGAAATAAGAAATGATTTCACGAGTGCAAAGTTTTTTTCTTTTTCAGCATGATCAAACAACTATCACCCAAACTTATCATAAAGGCTTTACTTGGCACATTATTTTTATAAGACAATGGAATTTTACAAGGGGATAATTATTTTTGCAAGAAACTTCCATGAAAAATTCTACATTTGTCACATCCCTGAAACCCTAATCAAGTTAGCATTGTGCTCATATCTTCTTTGCATTGCATCCAAGAAAATTTCAACAAGAACAAAGCAAGTGGTGAAGAAAAACTCAAAAAAACCCTAGCCACCTCTCAAATTCAAAGAAATTATAAACTTGTTCAAATCAATGAACCCAAATGGCCTCAAGAAAAGTTCAACTTTTCTGATAATTCATGGAAGCAAGTAAGGAGTGAAGAAAACTATTTCCATAACAATTTTGGCATTTTATTTAAATGCAAAAAGCTATTGGATTCAAGATTAAATTTGAATTCAAAAACTTTAATTTTTCAAAAATGCTGAAAACTTCAGGAATGGTTGGATATATTCCAACAAATATTCTGGTGTGTTCAAAATATTTTTGTAAACTATTTTGGAGCTGAAATAAATAGCAAACCAAAACTATTAGTAAAACAGAAAACAAAACAAGAAAGAAAGGAAGAAACGCCTACCTGACGCTCACCTGGCCCAGGCCCAGTCCCTCTGTCGTCTTCCTCCTCGCCAGTAGGAGCAGGAGGTGGCCGCCACAATGCCGCGCGCCTCCATGCAGCTCCCTGCCTACCTGGCCGCCGCTTCGCGCTGGCGCGCGCGGGGATAACCTCCCCGAGCTCTGGCCTATCCATTCCGCTCTCCATTCTCCCCCTCTGCTTCGTTCCCCACTGCCGCCGTTGCAGACCGAGAAGAGCTCGAGCTCGCCGTCGTTCTAGCCTACCTCTTTCCCACCTAAGCCGCGCAATAGAACCGCCGTAGCTCCCTGAAGCTTCCTAGCCACGAGCCCGACGTCGAGACACTGTGAAACGACGAGTCGCAGTCATCTTCTTCCACGGGTCACCGAAGTTTCATCGTCAGCGTTCTCCCTCTCCAGTCCGTCCCCGAGCAAGCTAGCGCCACCAAAGCACTCCCCGTGAGCTTGCGCAGCTTTCCCCCAAGTTTCCCCCTTCGATCCCTTCCTCTAGCCTTGATTTCACCGGAGCCCGACGTGATCCGCCGTGGGAGCTCGTCGCCGGTAGCCCTCCGGTGAACAGCTCGTCCTTCTGATGCCACCAGCAGCTTCAGGCCGTCGCGTAGATGCCGTAGGAGCTCAGTCCCGTGCGTAGCTCCCTCTGTTTCGATGACCCCGATGACGCCCAAACTTTGGCCGCCGCCAAGCTCGTCGCCGGCGTCATCTCCGGCCAGATCAGCCCCGGCTAAGTGCAAAAATGAACTTGCGGGAGTCGTGTCGTTCCTCTGGTGCACTCCGCGCAGAGTTTGGCCGCCTGTGCGCCGTTTCCGAGCCCCTTCGCCGTACTGGTGGTCGTCGGAGACTCATCGCCGGCGAGGACGACCTCGCCGCCGGTGGATCTCAGCTGGCCTGAGCCACTGACGGGTGGGGCCAGCCTCTGGATGATTTAGTTAATAAAAAATAAAATTAAATAAACTAATAAGTCACTGACATGTGGGTCCAGTGTGGTTAATTAGGTAATTATCTTAAATCTAAACTAAAACTGATCAGAGTCACTCACCAGTGGGACCCACTGGTCAGGTTTGACTTTCAACGGCCAGTTGGACCTACTGATGTCATCCTGATGCAGTAAAGATTTTCTGATTTAAAAGAATTCCAAAAAAATGCCAAAACTTCTAAAATCATAGAAATTAATCTGTAACTCCAATGGAAACAATTTATATATGAAAAAGTATCAGAAAAATCCAAGGAATCTGAATATATCATTTTCAAACATGTTTGAAAATGTTACTGAACCAAACATGTAGAATAATGAATAAGTTAAATTTTATAAATGCTATGGAGATGGAATTTGAAAATCATTTGAATTCCACTTCAAATGCTATGATCAAACATTGTTCAATCACAACCAGCAACTTAACATATCATTTCCATGCATGTTAAAACCAAGTTGATCTGAGCATCAGGCCGAATCAATTAAAACGGTATTCGAGAATACCCCGTTTGAAGTGATAATGAATCTCATTCAAATCAACTTCAAACCTAATAAATGTTAGCTATATTAGCATACCACCTTGCATCCTCATACCATGCTCATGCATCATCTTGTTGCATATGGTTGATATTGATTGTTGTCATTTTCTTCGGTAGGCTCCGCTTCTCCGGATTCCACCGAATATCCGACTGACGGATATTGTCCCTCCTCTGAGCAACAAGGCAAGCAACCATTTTGATCATCCCGATAAATCCCATGTTCTCGCTCCTACACTTACTTATTGCATTAGGATCAAATGCTTTTGCCACGTTAGTTGAACCCATTTCCTTTGCATGACTTGTCCTTGTCACAGTAAATAGCTGAACCTTGCAACCTAGCATACCTGGTAGTTGCTTGAGCCATGATGTGCCTTATCCTGCTATGCATGTTATGCTTAGAGTTGTGTATGGTCTGTCATCTGGGATTTGAACAGAATTGTGAGAATGTGTTCAGTAAGTGAAGGTTGTGTGTTGAACCTGATTTGGTAAAGGTACCGGTGAAAGGCTATGTAGGAGTACATGGCGGGTCGTTTCATTGGAACCGTCATTAGGAACTGAGTTCTGTATATGTAATCCAAGACGAGATACTACCACATGCTGGGCCCTGAAATATGACCCCGCTCGACTTATTAATCGCTTAGTACTTGGTCCAGGAGTTGCAACTAGTTTCTGGTGTTTATAGTCATGCTGGAGGTCGTGCATAGCGCTGACCTGAGAGGTGGGCTGTGATGCGGTAGGCAGTGGCACGGTGTACCAAGTGGCACCCGGATTGTGGGCTTGGGAACCCTGCGCACATTGTTTGGGGCCGTGGAGGAAACCTTGGCCGGACTTCCGTGCGGGTTACCCTCAGATAGGCGATAGACCTGGACTAAGTATTAGTGTGGTTAACGGTCGTGGCTGACTCCCTCGCTGGGCTTCCGCTTGAAGGTTGCCGAGGTGCATGACGTGCACATGGCGATAAGTGGCGAGAGCGTGTGTGAAGAAGTACACCCCAGCAGGGTTATGATCTATTCGAATAGCCGCAACCGCGGATATGGACTACTTGGAGACATATGTTGTTCATACATAACTTCAATGGTTGCTCATAAGATTATCAAGATAAGTGTGAGTGTCGTGGACGGCATTTCCGTATGGAGACGGAATGATTCCACGATGGAGTATTGTTGTGGTGTTAGTGGACTCGTGTGCGAGAAATCAAGTTGTCAAAAATTGTTTTAAAATGCAAGTTGTCTAGCCACGAGTGAAATGCTGGTTTTCCGCATGAAACCCCACAATTCCTTATTGATACATTGCATGAGTAGATAGATATCCTAAAGTCTTGCTGAGTACCTCCATACTCATGTTTGCTTAATAATTGTTACAGAGGTTGTTAATGACCCTAACGGAGGGTTCTTCCTAGACATCGACGACGACGAGTAGCTGGTGTCCCACCTACGATCTGGCCCTAGGTTGGGTCTGTAGTATAGTCAGGCCATGTGCCTTCTAGTTTCATCTGTCTGTACTCAGACAGTTTAATTACTTCCGTTGTCTTGTAACTTGAATGACTGTTATGATGGGTCGTTAGACCCCTACTGTGTAATACTATGTGTGTGGCTCTTCCGAGCCTTTTAAATAAAGCTTCTATGTTTATGATTATGTTGTGATGCCATCGATGTATCTATACATATCGGTATGCCATGCATACGTGTGTCGTACTTGGTATGTATGGGGTTCGATTACCTAGCCGTAGACTTTAGTAGCATTCCTTACAGGGAAATGCCCCTTTGTGGTCCAACGAGCCATGGTAGCTCGCTACTGCTCCCGACACATTGGTTGACCGGCGTGTGTCCTTCTTAGCTGCTGTGTTTGTCCCCTTTGGGGAAATGTCACGCGATGTAATGGAGTCCTTGTAGCTTGCTACGACTCGTCTACATTCGCTGGTGACCGACACCTGCTTTGTTGGGTCATGTATGCCTGTCCCTGTGCGGAACTCACTTTGGTTTATGACTATCCATGTCGATCTGGGTTCTTTGTCATTGGATTGCTAGCGACACAATTGCATACGCGAGTCAAAAGGCGCAAACGGTCCCGGCTAAGGTAAGGCTGCAGTCGTGGGGTAAGCCGTGCGTGAGACCGTAAAGAGATGCGATGTGTTACAGGCTGGATTCCTATGGCTAGGATCGGGGTCCCGACAACATTGTTTCCATGAGCATGAAGACAAGTGTTCAAGGTCGACCCTCACTTCCGAAATGTATCACCTTTCAATCGCTTCTCTTTTTGAAAAAGTTTTAAGTTCCCCTCTATATTTTTTTGTTTTTAAACTATATAAAAGCACTAAACAGAAATAAATGACTCTCTAAAACTTCCGGGTTGTCTCCTAGGCAGCGCTTTCTTTAAAGCCATTAAGCTAGGCATAAAGTGCTCATGTAATGGATCCACCCAGATCCCAAGGTATATCAAAGCCAATTTTAACTATCAATGATTTGTAATTTAGTAGTGAGCACAAGGTAACATATATCATGCAATGATGAAGTCTAACTCTCTTCCTATGCATTGGCATGTCATAAAAGAACAATTCATGCACATCCAGTAAAGGCCAATACATAGCATAAGAAGTTTCTTGCCATTTTATCGTATTGGAAACATAGAGAGGTGGAGATGTAGTTCCTCTCTCACAATAATTGCAAGTAGGATAAGAAAGCACATGCATATTATATTCATAAAAATCATCATGTGTAATAGTAGAAGTCAACCCATCTATGTAATCCTTAATAAGAGCAAACTTCTCCGATATAGTGTAGTTGGGAGAGTTCAAAAAGATAATAGGACTATCATAAGTGGGTGCGATAGCAACAGTTTCATGTTTAACATAAGGAACTATAGCAAATTCATCTATATAAGCATCATTCATATTGGCATCATGGCCACAAGCATAGCAAGCATCAAGTTCATCAAAAAGGGATATTTCAAAGGAATCCAAGGGATCATAGCAATCAACATAACATTCATCCTTCGGTAAGAACGAAGGGAAATTAAAAAATGTATGAGTTGAAGGGTTACTCTCATTATAAGGTGGGCATGGGTAGCTAGTCCGCTCTTCCTCCTTTTGTTTTTCGCTCTCCTCGTCATCTTTTTCATCTAATGAGCTCACAGTTTCAGCATTTTCTTCTTCCATAGTTTCCTGCAAAATATTAGTCTCTTCTCGGGCACTGGATAATTTCTCCATACATCGATAAATATGGGCATTATATTCATAATTAGTATAACAATAACGAAGCATAATCAAATTTTCAGATCGGTAAACAACATCATCATTATCCTCAAACTTTTTAAATAGAGCTTCAATTTCATAAGCACCCAGAAAAGCAACAAACTCTTCTCTTTGTTCCACATCATAGTAATCATATATACCATTAGCATAAGAAGCCAAGGTTTCATTAGCATTAAATTTACAAGAAAAGGGAAGGTGTTTAGCCTTCATCCTAGAGCAACAAGTAATATCATATCTCAAGCATAGATCCCAAGTATACCATTTCAACATATGAATTTGATCCCATAATAGTTTCCCTTTTAGAGTCAAGGGATAATCCCTAAAATATTCAAGTTGATCCAACGTGTCTCCCATTATATAATTGAATAGGGTTTTCTCGGGATTATTAAAGAATTGCATAATATATTCCACATAACGAGCATCGAGGGTTTTAGGAGGTTCCCCATCTCCATGAGTAGCAAGTACACCTAATTTTTTTGGTATTTCCTATTCCATATCCATAACTAAAGATAGAGAACAACTTAGAACATCAAATAAATCTACTTAGTGATAAAGCAAACAAGCACACACGAGACTATTCACCCCACACTATTGCTCCCCAGCAACGGCGCTAGAAAAAGGTCTTGATAACCCACAAGTATAGGGGATCAATTGTAGCCTTTCTTCATAAGTAAGATTGTTGAACCCAACGAGGAGCTAACGGTAGGACAAATATTCCCTCAAGTTCTATCGACCACCGATACAACTCTACGCACACTTTATGTTCGCTTTACCTAGAACAAGTATGAAACTAGAAGTACTTTGTAGGTGTGATAGGATAGGTTTGCAAGATAATGAAGAACACATAAATAAAAACTAGGGGCTGTTTAGATAACGAAACAACTACGTTAGTTTAACGAGTGTGGTAAAGTTGTGGTAGGAGTTGCGGAATTGTCCCTAACCAATTGACTATGTTACTTGACCGATAGCAAGCTCTATGTGGGAGAGGCCACTGCTAGCATGTCATCCCTTACTTGGAATTCTATGCACTTATGACTGGAACTATTAGCAAGCATCCGCAACTACTAACATTCATTAAGGCAAAACCCAACCATAGCAATAAGATATATTGGTCGCCCTTCAATCCCGTATGCATCAATTTCTATGCTAGGCTGAAGCTTCTGCCACACTTTCCCTCCAATACATAGTCCTATCAACATACTACTAACCCTATGGTGTGATCCACGCGAGCGCTCATATGATGGGCAACCAAGGACATCAACATAACCACAAGCAAAATAAACCAATCATAGCAATTCATCAATCACCGATAGGACAGCGAAAATCTACTCACACATCATAGGATGGCAACACATCATTGGATAATAATATGAAGCATAAAGCACCATGTTCAAGTAGAGGGTACAGCGGGTTGCGGGAGAGTGGACCGCTGAATATAGATGGGGGAAGGTGATGGAGGTGTTGGTGAAGATGACAGAGGTGTTGGTGTAGATCGCTGTCACACGATGATGTCCCGGGCGGTGTTCCGGCACCGCCGGGAGAGAGGGGGAGAGAGCCCCCCTTCTATTTCTTCTTCCTTGACCTCCTCCCTAGATGGGAGAAGGGTTTCCCCTCTAGTCCATGGTCTCCATGGTGGCGAGCCCCTCCGAGATCGGATCTCTCTCTCTCTCTCTCTCTGTGTCCTTCTATTTCCGCGCTCTCCGATTCTCGCCTTTCACCGTTCCTTAAATTCCCGCAGATCCATAACTCCGATTGAGGTGTCCTTATAACACGATTTTCTTCCAGATATTAGCTTTCTTGCGGAGAAAGAAGGGCCCCAACCACCTTAGGGGTTGGTCACAAGCCTGCCAGGCGCGCCTGGGGGGTAGGGCGCCCCTGGGAGGTAGGGCGCGCCTCCTGGGCTCGTGACCCCCTCGGGCATCATTTCGCATTGATTCTTCTTCCGAAAAATCATAAATATTCCAAAAAAATCCCCGTAGGTTTTTTATTGCGTTTGGACTTCGTTTGGTATGGATATTCTATGAAACAAAAAACATGCAACAAACAGGAACTGGCACTGGGCACTGGATCAATATGATATTCCCAAAAATAGTATAAAAAGTTGCCAAAAGTATATGAAAGTTGTAGAATATTGGCATGAAACAATCAAAAAATATAGATACGACGGAGACGTATCAACGCCTCCACCGACGAACATGCCACCGCCGATGCAAGGATCATGCATCCGCCCCCACGCCAGTGCAACACCCCGATGTTACCACGTGTGGGTATGTGTCCAACTCCCCCTGACAAGGACATGCAACATGTCGAAGCATTTAATGCGCCACAGTAACACGGTGGCAGGCGGTCGTCGTTGTTCCACTCGTGAACCCACTATTCACGCACTAAGCAACTGTGGTGACCCCTTCGCCTATAAAAGGAGGCCCGAAGCTCAGTAGGAAGGACTTTTGGCTTTTTGACCTATCAAACGGCTGCAAGACGGATATATCTACAGTAAACTAAAACAAATACCTACACACATGCAGGAGTAAAAATGACCTTGCCAGGCCCTGACTGTTAGTTCTGCTCTTGTCGCGACTCCTCTCCCTGCCAAAGGGGACCATTGAGGGCCCCATAGGTGTCGAACCTTTCACCGACAGATTCATGCATGTTCTCCGTTGCTATTTATTGCGTTGGCCGAGTAGTAGATTGTAACTCCAAGAGGAAGCGTTATGCATGATTGTGGGTCCATGCCCCTCGATGTCTAGCTTGAGTGACAGAATCATGAGACTAGGGGATGTGTTGTTGCCACCAGCGATAAAACAACGGTGCTTGTGACCACAGTTGCAAGGATTGTTTACCTTATGCATAGTTCGTTAATGCAGTTGTCCATTGCTTTGAGTTTACACTTTGGGTGGGGCTCGCAACTTAATACCGGCGAGATGTTCTGGATAGATATCTCAAGGTTGATGATTAGTAAGTAGATGCTGATGAATAAACGGTCTACTTGTCTTCGCGTACTGCCCATTACTATTTAACCTCTAACTATCAAGTAGCATAATTAGCATTGTGGTGCATTCATAATTCTGTCAATTGCTCAACTGTGATTTGTTTACCCAAGCATAGTTGTTTATCGTCTTTTGGGAGAGAGACATCACTAGGGAACATCATGTGACTCCGGTCCATATCACCATCATTGTTTACACCTCCATCATTTATGCTTTCATTTACTTTCCCGTTGCAATCACTATTACTTTTCCTTCTTGTGTTTTGATCCTTTGCAAACTACATGACCGGAGAGATTGACAACCTCTATGTACTCGTTGGGAGCAAAGTTATTTGTTGTGTGTGCAGGTCCATGTCTTCTAATAGCGCCAGGGTGAAAGACACCTACTTGTTGATCCTAGGAGTCCTCCTGGTTCGATAAACCTCACAGTCTCCGTGTGAGGGAAAACTTGATGCTTACTACATCTCAACATTCCACTTGGGGTAATGAACGATGTGCGAGAAGTATATACATCATCTCTTCATCATACGTCCATGTTGATGGAGACCTCAACCCATGTAGGGTAATGGCCGCGTGAGTCCATGGAGTGTCCATGGAGAAGCAACCTTGTCTATTCCATCACAGCTGACGTCCATGACGGACTAGCCTCACTCGGGGTAGTTCTTCATGAAGTAGGCATTCTCCTTGCCCTTATAAACTTGTTGGTTCAACTCCACAACACGAAGTAGGAGGTTTCCAAGCTACACCTAAACAATCTAGGAGGCACGACCCTCCAAAAGGAAATAGATGCCATAGTACGATGAACTCCTTGCTCTTGTCGTTCAAAAGATAATCTCCTCAACACTCAATCACTCTCTCATGTATTTCACATGGGTAGAAGAGGTTGATTGGGTGGAAAGAAAATTGGGGAGTCTAGTGATCAAGTTTCAAACGGATGGATTAGAATATCTTGATCTCAACACATGAGTAGGTGGTTCTCTCTCAGAAAAATGGATACAAAAAGTGTATGTGTGTTCTGAGTGCTTCCTCTCCAAATGAGAGGTGGTGGATGGGTACATATAGGTATCTCCAAAAATCCAACATTTACAACATTATTTCCCAATGGGTGAAACCAAAGTTAATTAAGGGGACAGCGTTTTGCACAAAATGTGGAAACTTTAAATTTTTCGACTAGACCGATATAGGAATCTCGGTGGTACCGATATTAAAGACCTAGGAAAGTTTCCATATCTCGGTGACACTGATTCCAAGACTCGAAATTTCCAATTCTTGAAATATACATTCCAAAAACTTGGTCCTTGGTTTCGGTGGCACCGAATGGAATGTTGGTGGTACCGAGGCTCTAGGGTTTGGCAAAGGTTCTATGTGGTGGAAAATCGGTATAGCCAAATGAAAATCTTGGTGGCACCCATTTTGATGTAGGTTTTGGATAGAGAACTTTTGTGGGAGAATCACTGAGTATTTTTGGTGGCTATCTCTAAGCACTTGAGGAACCAATTCATCATAGATACCTCACCCACTTTTAATAGTATTGGCATTCCTATGGACCCAAATGTGATTTCTCACAAATATAAAATGTAGAGTCTTGTAGCTTGAAGCTTGGAAAATCCTATTCCTTTCCTTATATACACGTCTTCTCCTCACAATCCTTTAGCCAATGCATCTTTGAACATTTCTAAAATATACTTGGATAATATCATTAGTTTAATGACACATATGTTGTGATTAATTACCAAAACCACCTTAGGGAGAAGTTGTGCTTTCAGTAGTAGAACCAAGTCTTATTCCATCCTTTCGGATGAGTGGCTAGTTTGGTCTGAGGGAAAGGACAATTCTTCCTCTTTTTTAATGGAAACGCCACAAAGTTCCACACTATGGCCATATTTACTTTCAGTTTGACAATTAAGATAGAAGATCTCTCTAAAGAGAGTCAAAGAGAGCCCAATTTGAACGTACACTTTACAGAGCACCTGGAACTGGCAAATACTTGTAACTGATTTGGGACCAATATCCTGAGGCCTGAGGTTGAAAAGGTGAAGAAGATCCCTGAAGAATTTTGAGCCGAGCGGCCTAAATCATCTCTTCACATGGGCAGGGGAACAAAGTATCTCCCCTTGTTCACGTTGTGGGGAGCTTTCTTCATTAGGCACCCGCCAACTGATAACATTCTTAGCCAGCAAAACAACTTCCATAACAAGGCTCTTTAAGGTGAGAACAGATTCTTGGGATCTCACCCAACCACGTATATAGCTGGTCTTGCGAGGCATGGTGATTTTTGCAAGCACAAAACTACAACAAAGAAATAGAAAAGGCATGATGAGTCGGGTTCTGTAAGTCGGTTTTTAGGCAATACCATGGCCAAATTCATCGGCAGATAAAGAAGAGCCTGCAATAAAAGGAAGGAATTGATGCCTCCTATGAGTCTACAGGTCATAGAGCCAACTAATGGCATGTCTCTGTGTAAGCCGGCTAATGGAGAAAATAAACCATTTCATCCACGTTAACACCGGCTCAAGGCAGTCCAAAGTATCTATCAAGACGTAGTGAAACTTGCAAAGTAACAAACAGATTTTCTATTGACGTGGCTGATCGATTGGATCTACATGATACATAAAAAGGGACAAAAATATGGTCTAAGTAGAAGCCCTATCGAAACAAAAGATATCTATGGAGGATCAATATGAACGTGGTGGTGAAATCACCCAGAATGCGCACGTGAAATATGATAGATCTACGACTACAAGCTACAACACATATGATGAACTTCTGATGAACGATCAACGATAGTGGTGACCTAACGTAGTAATGGGGAACTTACAAGTATTCGCAGTGGTAGAAGATTGTGGACGTCCCGTCCAGAAGACCTCCATTGTCGACGACGGCGAATTCCATTGGCGGTTGTGCTGGGACGAAGTCGCGTGAGAAGATACGACATTGGGGAGCTCGCATGAGATGCCAATGACAAGAAGAAGGAGAAGAGATTAAATGGAAATTACACAACCTATTTGTAAGGGGTCGATACCCAAAGCGGCATAGTAAAAAATGGAGTAGGTGTAGTAATTTGCAGCAAAAAAAGGCACCTCGATTTTCAAACTTAATAGGAATTTCGACACTGTTTGACAAAGATTTACCATGATGACTGGATGTTGTCAGCAGACAGATAAGATGGCGTCATGACAGCAACAGTCGATAAAAGTATCAAGTCATGAACAATGCATATAATCCGGAAAAATATTAACCCGGGCTAATTTGCCCTTCAGAAACACGAGATTACCAACTCAAAAGGCGACTCAACTAATCTTCACCATTGAGAGATTCTCATTTATATTATTTTCAGGATGAAGTTTAACCTAGATAAATCCAAATTAAACTGGGGCCTAATCTTGGGGATATACACTATGGGTCAACCCGCCATGGGGATAACCCTACTGAGCTATAACTTGGGTAGGATCCCTAGACACAAAGGCCCAAGGGGCGATGGACCAAGAGGTCGGCTCAAGTCCCATCACATGGAAGACCGGCTCACCAAGGAGAACATGGAGATTCTCCATCGGCCAAGTTAGTAGGAAGTATAATAGGACACGGGTTGCAATATGACTCGGACTCTATTGTAATTACAGGGCCTCTGTGTATATATAAGGAGGAGCCCGTGAGGTGGAAAGGACAAGAAAGAAAGACTCGAGAGCTAAGTTAGCGAGTCCACACCAATGAATCGATTTGATCATCAATAAACACCAAAGAACAATGTAGGCTTTTACCTCCATCGGAGGGGACGAACCTGGGTAAACTCGGATCTCTCAATTCCGACTAACCCCGTTCAAGCCACAACCTAGTTGTGATGGTCTCGCACCTCAGTCCTTTCACTAAGACATCTGCCATGACAAAACCACGACATTGCCGAAGGGAGGATCGAGCATGGAGGGCCTCTACATCATCCTTGTTACTTCAATGGTGATGTGTGAGTAATTCACCATAGACCTACGGGTCCGTAGTTAGTACCTAGATGGCTATCTCTCTCTCTTTATATTCCATATAATGATCATCGCATCTTCGCTTTGATTTATCCAATGTAATTCTTTTATATGGTGTGTTTGTTGGGGTCCAATGAATTCTGGCTTTATGTTCAGATTATTCATAATAAATATTTGTGTCTTCTCTGAATTATAAATATGATTCTTATGTGCATGATCATTATAGCTTCGTAAATATCTCTCGTTTATAAATTTTAATCGGCCAAGTAGATTGATCTTTCTTCAATGAGAGGGGTGCATTATAGTGGATTCAATCTGATGGATTTCTATATCCTAGTGACAGAAAGGGGACAAGAAATTTCTTTTGATTTTTCCACTAAGGATAAAACGAAAGGGTTAGTTACATCATGTCAATGTTCTCCAAGCATTACTCTGTTTTACTTAATACTCTACATGCATGTTGGATAGCGGTTGATGGGTGGAGTAATAGTAATAGGTGCAAGCAGGAGTCGGCCTATTTTCCTAAGGACGTGGTGCCTATGTACAAATGATCATTGTCGTGAATATCACATAATTTTGCGCTTTTCTATCAATTGCCCAACAGTAATTTGTCTACCAACATATGCTTGCTTTCATGAGAGATGCCACTAGGGAAAACTATGGCCCCGGGTTTTATTCACTTATAGGTTTACAAATGGTAAAATTTCATCGCTTCCTTCATTTGCTTTTTATTTACTTTTCACTTTGCAACTTCCAACAACACTACTTAATTGCTTGCAAATAACGAGACAAGGGGATTGACAACCCTCGTGCCCGCGTTGGGTGCCAGTGTTTGTTTCTCTTGTGTGTGGTCACTGAAGATAGGGGTTGGTTTTTACTCCTATTAGTTAGATAAACCTTGGTTCGCCACTGAGGGAAAAACTTACCAATATTTTTTTGCATCACTCGTTCCTCTTCACGGAAAATCTAATGCAGTTACAAGCATTAGGAAGGATTTCTAGCGGCGTTGTGAGAGAGCATCATCAGCCTACTATAAACTAACTTCACACAAGCTATCGTTCAGTTTTTCTTCTTTTTATTTGATATTATATTTTTCTTGCCCCATAAAATTAAAAATTAAAAAATATTAATTTTTGCTAGTTGCTAGTTTACTTCTTTGCTTGCTTTACTTGCTAGTTTACTTGTCTCGCTTGTTACTTTGCGTGCTCGGTCACCATGTCTCAAGATACTACTAAGTTGTGTGACTTCCCAAATATGAAAACAATGATTTTATTAGTACTCCTATACCACCTGCCACTAACGCGGAGACTTATGATATAAATGATGCATTGTTGAATCTTGTCATGAAAGAACAGTTTTCGAGAAGTCCTAATGAGGAACCCACTGCTCATCTTAATAAATTTATTGAATATTGTGATATGCAAAATAAAAAAGGACAAGTATAATGATATTGTGATATTAAATTTGTTTCCTTTTTATTTACGATATAAAGGTAAATCTTGGTTCTCATCTTTACCACATAATAGTATTGGAACATGGGATAAATGTAAAGATGCTTTTATTACCAAGTATTTTCCTGCTGCTAAGATCATCTCCCTTAGAAATAAAATAAACAACATAATCATGAACATGTTGTACAATCTCGGGAGAAGATGCAATTGATGATTATAAATTGCCCTACTCATGGTCTAAACTTGTGGATTATTATCCAAAAACTCTATGTTGGACTAAACTTTGTATCTAGAAATCTTCTAGATTCTGCCGCAGGTGAGGGGACCTTAGGAGAGGGCATCAAACTTTTGTATAACAACATGACCAACTACTCTCAATGGCATACCGAAAGAGCTCTAAATAGTAAGAAGGTAAACTGTATTGAGGAAATCACTACTTTGAGTGAAAAGTTGATGCTCTTATGAATTTGGTTGCTAATAAAAATGCTCATGTTGATCCTAGTGAAATGTCCTTGTCTACTTGATTCAGAAAAATGATAATACCATTGATGTGAAATTTACCTCACGAAACAATTTCAATAACAATGCCTATAGGGGTAATTTCAGTGTTAGGTCGTATCCCAGTAACACCACTAATGGTTATGGCAGTGTTTATTTGAATCCTTCTACGAATAATAATTATTCTCCTCTAATCTTGAGAACACCATTCAAGAATTCATTAGTTCTATAAATTCAATACTATGGCAGAAGGAAAGTTGCATAAGATTGATAATTTGGCTAGGAACATGGATGGAATTGCTCTTGTCGAAATTCCTAAAGGAAAAGCTTTGCCACTAAAGCATGAGTTTAATGAGACTACTAAATCTATCCAATTATCTATGAATGAAAGTAGGGAGAGGGCCGCCAAGTTAAAATCTAAACATGGATTTCTAGAAAAAGTTCTTCCACACGGTTTTTACCGGAAGCATGATAAAGATCTTAAAGTGCTTGATATTTTTCCTATTGAACCTTTGTTTACTTCAATGAAAATAAATGATAATGGGACTGGAGATGACTCAACTATAGTTAGAGAGTGTCTGAATTGCTTGGAGGGTGATGATTCTAATACTAAAACAGAAAAAACGGGTTTGGAGAGGTCAAAACTTTAACTAGCGATGTGCCCACTATCTTGGATCACAAGGACTTTAATTATAATAATTTCTATTTAGTAGAATATATTTCCTTGCTGCAATCCGTCATTATCTCACCCAATTCTTATGAACTAAATAAAGCTTTTTCTCAACATAAAGTAGAAGCTATGGTAAAATCCTATGAGGAAAAACTTGAGTTAGAAGTTTCTATCCCTAGAAAGTCGTATGCTAAACGGGAATCTACAATTAAGATTAAGATCAAAGAATATGAATGAAATGCCTTATATGATCTAGGTCCTAGTGTTTCAACCATACCTAAATCTTTATGTGATGTGAGTTATCATAACAGTATAGTTGGTTAATATAGGTATCGTGAATTAGAAGTGTTAACTTGTTGTTCATGCAATATTTTGATGTCATGGTGATGATGTGTGAGCATACTTATCCCTTGTTGAAATACTCGTGTTGTTTAACTCGAGGGTGCGCGATGGTTAACTCCTACTAATCTCCTCCCTAGGGACATGCGAGTAGTGCTTTGCTTCGAGAGAGCTATTAAAATCTTGCAATAAGTATGTGATATCTTCATGAATAATGTGAATCCATGTATATATGCGCTCTCACCTCCACATATTTGTTAGCCTCTTTTGTATCGTGCATTTCCCATTCTCACCTCGAGGACAGGTGCAACTTTCGCTCGTGCATCCACACCCCGTGACATGATATGATCTGTTGCGCATAATCCTCATTATATCTTCCTAAAAACATACACCATACCTACCTATCATAGAATTACCATAGACCGAGAAATATTGACATACAACTTCCATCGTCACATCATCTCACTTACACTTCCATTGTCATATTGCTTTACGTGATGATATAAGTTGACAAAGTATTTCTGGCAAAGCCACTATCAATCATTGTTATACATGTTACACTTTATCATGTCACATCCTGGTACACTGCCAGAGGCATTCATACAGACTCATATCATCCTATCAGTTTTTCCTATCGAGTTGTACGTAAATAAAAGTGTGATGATCATCATTCTTTAGGGCATTGTCTCGGTAAGCAAAGGATGATGGAGACAATGATTCCCCCACAAGTCGGGAAGAGACTCTGAATGGATAAAAGAGAAAGAAAAAATATTAAAAAGAATAAAAAGATTAAAAAGAATAAAAAAATGAGAGAAAAGAGAGAAGGGACACTGCTACTACATCTTATTCCACACTTGTGCCTCAAAGTGCCACCATGTTCTTCATATAGAGAGTCTCATGTGTTATCACTTCCTTATGCTAGTGAGAATCTTTCATTATAGAACTTAGCTACTGTATTCCGATGATGGGCTTCCTCAAATGCTCGAGGTCTTCATAAGCACGCAATTTAGATGCACATACACTATGCTTCAGTTGAGATTTCATACACATATAGCTCTAGTGCATTCGTTGCATGGAAAACCCTACTCCTCTCATTGATATCTATTGATGGGCATCTCCCTAGCCTGTTGATAGGCCTAGTTGATGTGAGACTTTCATGTCCACTTTCACCCCTTTGCAACCTACCACCATATTCTATTCCACCTTTATGATATATCCATCGTTCACGCTCATATATTGCTCCAGTAATAAAAAGGCAAAGCTCGTTAAAAAGTACAATCCAATTGACTAACTTGACACCGTGGTGCTTAACATTTGAATTTATGTGGTGAGGATGGAGCCATGCTATATTTATATGATCAAATTAATAGGAGGTGAACATTGTTTAAAGATCGTATGCTTTGAAACATGATGATTATGTTGTTTATGTTTATAAGCATTCCTAGGTTGATTTTGTTAATTCATCATTTCTCAAAGATCAAGCCTGCAATAGATTACATGTTGGGTAGAAAGTCACATCAAAAAATTTGTTGTTATCATTAACCTACTCATGGACGACCGGGAATTAAGCTTGGGGATGTTGATACGTCTCCAACGTATATATAATTTTTGATTGTTTCATGTCATTATATTATCATTATAGGATACTATTTGGGAGTTTATTTACCAATTAATATTATTTTTGAGCACTAACCTATGGACCCAGTGCCCACTGCCAGTTTTGATTTATGTATGTTTTTGGCTTTTAACGTTTATAGTACCAAACGAAGTTCAATTGCCACGAAATTTTTGGTGCTTTTTTGGACCAAAAGAAAACCTAGAAGCTTCGGGAGGAGGACAAAAGCTTCACGGGTAAGTCATGAGCCAACCCTGCTTCCTCATCCTCCCCTCGGTTGCGTCTTAGCGTACCTCTTCATCCTATAAATTCACATAGATCCTACCGAGACACTTTTTCCTTCATCGCAAGTGTGTGTTCTTCCGTGTGCCCATCTAGAGCAATTTTTCGATGCCCTTCCTGAGGGTGGTCGATCACGGAAGGCATGTACATCATCCTTGTTGCTCCCATGGTGATGTGTGAGTAGTTCACCACAGACCTAAGGATCCGTAGTTAGTACCTAGATGGATATATATCTCTCTCTCTCGATCTTAAATACAATGATCATAGCATGTTCGCTTTGATATATCTGATGCAATTCTCTTGTGAGGTGCGTTTGTTGGGATCCGATGAATTGTGGAGTTATGTTCACATTATTTATGAAAAATATTTGAGTCTTCTGTGAATTCTAAATATGATTCTTATGTGCATGATCATATAGCTTCGTAAATCACTCCAATATATTAATTTTCTTTGGTCAAGTAGACTAATCTTTCTTCGGTGAGAAGGGTGTGTTGTAGTGGGTTCAATCTGACGGATTTCTATACCAAAGTGATAGAAAGGGGACAAGATACATCTTTGTATTGTTTCCACTAAGGATAAAATGATGGGGTTAGTTCATATTAATTGAATTCTCTTTGTCTACATCATGTCAATATTCTCCAAGCATTACCCTATTTTAGTTAATACTCTAGATGCATGCTGGATAGCGGTCGGTGGGTGGAGTAACAGTTATAGGTACAGGCAAGATTCGGTCTATTTACTTCTAGACGTGATGCCTATATTCACATGATCATTGCCGTGAATATCACATAACTATGTGCTTTTCTATTAATTTCCCAACAGTAATTGGTCTACCCACCGTATGGTTTCTTTCATGAGAGATTCCACAAGGAAAAATTATGGCCCTCAATTCTATTCACTTATAAGTTTACAAACGCTAAAGTTTCCTCGCTGCCTTCATTTACTTTTTGTTTACTTTTCAGTTTGCAACTTCCAGTCACACTACTTACTTGCTTGCAAATAATGAGGCAAGGGGATTGGCAACCCTCTTGCCCACGTTGGGTGCAACTATTTATTTTTGTTGCATGCAGTCACTAAAGATGAGGGTTGGTTGCTACTCCTATTGGTTCGATAAACCTTCATTCTCTACTGAGGAAAATACTTATATATAATGTTCTGCATCACCGGTTCCTCTTCACGGAAAACCCAACGCAGATCACAAGCATCAGTTATTTCCTAAGGAAGTTCACTAGATGTGCTGAGAAGGCTGAGAGTCTCTCCGAAGCCTGATCTGGGGATAGGATAGCCCATGTTTTGATCATATTCAGTACTCCCCTCTCGACATGATGAATAGATAGCCAAGTGGTGTTATTGAAAATCGGAGCATTTATTTATTTCCAAAGACACCACATCATAGGAGAACTATCAAAATTCAAAACCAAATTTCTATTGTTGGAGATCCAGAGTCTAGCAATGGACTCGAAATCTCCACCAATCCAAACTTTAAAATGCTCATAAATTAAAGGACAGATGTTCCTAGCCACCACATAATCAAAGAAAATATGATGAATGGATTCATTTTCAGAGCAAAACATACAATCAAGGGGTTTAATCATGTGTCTTTTCCTGAGATTGTTCGTGCTCTTCAATATATTGTGGGAGAGGAGCTAGAGAAAGACATGAATTATATCGGGCTAAGTTTCCACACAACACGAATGAAAACAAGTTCGACCACCCTGAAGTTATTAACATGGTACAGAGATCTGGGAGCGAATTTCCCTTTATTTTCTAGCTGCCAAATCAAAGCATCGGGATCAGTAGAGAATGTAATTCTACGAGCTATTTCAACCAATTTGTACAATTGCTCCACAAGGTTGTCATAAAAGTTTTCCCTAAAATATAGTTTTAATTGATGACCATACCAAACATCACTAACACACTTAGTTTGCTCATTACAGATAGAGTACAAATGCCAGAATTACACTACTAGGGAGGAAGTACCAAACCATGTATCTTCCCAAAATCTAATTTTGTTACCATTCCCTACCTTCCATCTGTAACCAAATTCCAGAGCTTTGATAATAGATCTAATCCCTTTCTAGAATCTAGAACATTTTTGGGTGGGAGATGGAGCAAAAAGATTAGCCTTCCCGACCATGTACTTATGATCGATGATCATTTTCCGTGGTTTCCCATCTCCCTCATCATATCTCTTAAACCAGGAACCCGACAATCATAAGTTGAGATCTTGGAGGTTGGGAATGCCAAGGCCCCCGAAATCCTTTTTCATAGAAACAATACCCCAATTAGCCAAATGTAGTTTTCAGTGACCTTCAAAGTCATTCGACAAATAATTAGCCATCTGGGAGTTGATCATTTCTATGGCCCACATAGGGAATTTGAAAAAGGAAAGAAAAAAGATGGGGATGCTGGCAAGGCATGCGTGTATAAATACAAATCTACCTTTGTGTGATAGGAGTTTACCTCTAAATCCAGCAATCCTTTTCAAATTTTATCTACAGGTGGTTGAATATCTTCCCTCCTATGCTTATAATGGTGGAGGGGGAACCCCAGTTATTTAATGGGGAATTTACCACCACTACAGGCAAGGGCAGTGAGGAAGTTTTGAAACTCAGCCTTCTCAATGTAATGTGAGTAATCTCACTCTTAGAGTAACTAGTTCTCATACCATACACTTGCTCAAAACAAGTCAGAGATATTTTGATGTTTTGTGCATGAGTGAGGTCATTATCCAAGAACAAGATGGTATCATCTGCATATTGAAGGCACATGATTACTCCTGGGAAAACCTCGAGAGACAGACCAACAATTGGGTTCACGTCAACAGCTCTGGCTAAAATCCTAGTTAGTACATCTACCACCAAATTAAAGAGAAGAGGAGAAATGTGGTCCCCTTGCCTACTACCTTTACCAATGAGGAAGAAACAACTCTCAATATTATTAAGCTTAACACCAACAGAACCACCATGCGCGAGCTGCTGGATCCAGTTGATGCACTTATTTCCAAAGCCTCTTAGTGTAAGCAGTTTAGACAGAAAAGTTAAATCAACTTTATCAAAAGCTTTTTCATAATCTAACTTGAGGTAAGGAACCTTGCTTTTTTACTAGAGTGGATGAATGCATGACCCCATGAGAATTACCCACACTTTCCAAAATATATCAACCTTTGAGGAAACCAGATTGATTATTAGCAATCATTATATGTATGACACTAGCAAGCCTATTAGTAAGAACTTTGGAGAAGATCTTAAACTACAGTTAATCAGACTAATAGGCCTAAACTTCTTCATAGAAGTAGCTTTGGCCTCTTCAGGAATGAGGTAAGCATAGCAAAATTAAGTCTGTATATGTCCAACTTCCCTTTTTGAAAATCATCAAACATGGCCGTAAGGTCGGGTTTGATCAAATACCATAAATACCAGCAAAAAAATAAGGGGATGCCATCTGGGCAAGGGGCTCCATCTGGATAGGAACTAAAACCACATTCTTAACTTCTTCAGAAAAAGGAGCTTAGAATACTAAATTTTTAATTTGGGTAACTTTATCTCCATCACAGAAAAAATCATCCCTCAAACTGAAGCCATTGCTATATCATTTCTTAAAGAGGTCTTTATAGTAATCACTAGCTATATTGAGCATATCGTGTATGTGAGTGATTGGCCCATCTTGGCATTCCAGAGAGTGAATTAAACTTTTCCTTCTCCTCTCGTTAGCCATGGCATGAAAGTATGAAGTATTCCTATCACCTTCCTTCATTTCTCTATCTCTAGATCTTTGTTTAGCTTTGATTTCCTCTTGGAGCCAGTTTTTCTCGGCATGGATAAATTTTCATCCTAACATATTCATCCTCACGAAGGACACAAGATTTAGATTTAATGTCTAGAGAGTCAAATTCTTTAAGGAGAATCTTCCTTTATCTCCTTAGGTTGGGTTCCACAATAGAACTCCAATCTTTGGTAAATTCTCTAATCTTCCAAATTTTATTCTACCAGTTCTCAAATGCAGAGCCTGAGGTGGTATTGAAACACCAGGCTTTCCTAACTAGAGTTGAGAAATCTTCTCTCAATAGTCACCATTTTTCAAATTTATAGTTATTATTCCAATGGGATGGTTCACTCCGGAAGCCCAAAAGAGTGGGGTGTGATGCCTACCACATCTGAGTAGGGTTCTACTGGAATACAGAGGGAAAATCTTGTCCTACACTATCCTACAAAAGAGTCTATATGTAGATTTGTTGAGGAAACCGTTAACCCGTAGCTCGTCAATTGGTTGGTGAGTAGGGGATTAATAGGCTAATAGGTAAGTTAGTCCGCCATTTTATCAATTAACCGTGTAATTTATTAGTTAATCGGCTAGTGGGTGACCCTATGAGTAGGGATTAATTGGCAGGTCAATTGTTTAATTAGACGAATTCTTGAACAAGGATCTATAGTCGACATAATAAGGTCCACCTGGTTGTTGGCCCGTGTAAATTTTTCTACTATAGTTTAGTCTATAATAGGCTCGATATTTCAATCCAAACATTGAAATTCTCACTCCACTTATGATTGATCACCCCATTACTTTTATCTCTAGCATTTCTAACTAAGTTGAAGTCCCCCCAATAAGAGTGGGAATGCCAATATTAATAAACGGTGTAGGGAGCTGAGAGATAAAAGCATCTCTGCCATCACCATAGGGAGAGCCATAAACTGTAATAATCCTGAGAAAATGCGAAGTGGAGTTCAATTTTACTAGACAACTAACTAAAAAAACTAGGTGAGACCAGGAAATAACATCGAAGACATCTACATCTACTCCCATCAGGATGCCTCCAACAGATCCTGTTGATGGTAAGTGGTGACACGCAAAGCCTCTGGTACCAACTAAATACTTTAGGTAGAAGTAGAAAAAATCCTCTTTTTTTGGTTTCTAGAAACCCCAAAACAAAGGGATGTGTTTTAAGAATGGTGTCCATTATGAGGGATTTTCTCCAAGGGGCATAGATCTCTCTAACGTTCGAAAAAAGGAGCATTCATGAGGAAACTGTATTCGTGGGGTGGTTGCCCTTTGTATGCTTGCAAACTAGTGACCAAAATCCCACATTAGGGCTAGTATGAGGATCAGAATAAGAATTCCTAGTATAACAAAATGGAGAAATGTTCTCAGGAACATAACGCACAGTTCTGACTTGTGACATAGTGTAAGAATTACTACTAGAGCTGGTTGAGGCTTTTTCTCAACAATAGAACCCTCAGGTCTTACATGGGACACATCAGAAGTAATTTTAAGCAAACCTTGTTTGATTGTTTGGGTATCAACCTCTACACCAATGGAAGTAGCAATAGAAATAAAAGAGGCGTTATTGAAAAGAGAGAAAGGCATGTTATTTTTACCTTGTCCTTTTGTCACCTCGAGATTTTGTTTTCCGCTGAGTTGTTGAGCTTTCTCCATGATGGACCTTTTGTCACCAGCAATCATGGAGCTCACTCTAGCAGCCTGTAATGGGACCCATTTGGTAGAGGTGGCGTTCTTGTCCTTTGAAAGAACAGGGTATTCAGCATCATATGTCTTTTCATAGGGAAACTACCTTAGCCTACTCACTATTAGGTTCCTCGGGTCCTTCCAACAGATCATCTAGGTCTTCATAAATCATTAGTTCATTATCTTCTGAAAGTTCGATATCCCTTAGTAGGTTGAAACCATTGACATCCCCTTATGAAGAGTTCAGTATCCTGGAATAGTATTGAGATTCAGGCAACTGAGTTTATAGGAATGTTTTTGGAGTTGTCTCTCCATTCGAATGGTTGTATCCAAGGGACTGCGACCAGATGTTTGTGGTCTGAAATCTAGCAGTAGAACCATGATGAGGTCCAGCTCTAGATCCTTTGTGAGATGTAGCATCTTCAGAAATGTTATCTCTAAGATTGGAGTACATGGACAGTTGAGTTCCTAAAGTTGGATTTGTGGAGGTAGAAGGCCCCTTCCCCTTTAGGTGATTCCACCTTAATAAGAAGCTTGTATATTTGGCCATGAATGCCAAATAGTCTTTCCCCTTGGATTCTAGAATGGTCTTTACACGAGATTTTGACTCGGATAGATTCATAGGGAAGTCTTGAAGTTGTGTTGCTAGACAATCAACAAGCACTCCAAGTGTGAATGTGATCTAATCCAACCTGGACCATTCACACCACTCGGGATTAAGCTTTGTAATTTTAATCCAGCCTTCTTGAAGATCATCTTTAGCATGTACGTTACCTTTCCATACTTCTATATTAGTTGTAATATTATCCTTCTTAAGGCCAAACTTATGTGTAAGAATCTTGTAGATAAAGCAGCATTTAGGCTTCATACACTTATCAACATGGAGTCCTGGATCACCATAGTGGTAGCAAACGACAGTATGATACGACAACAGACCAGAATTGGTCCACGACGAGGATTTATTAATCTCATCCTGTTTTTTCATCTAAGCATTTTTTTTGCCTGACTCCTGTTGCTAACCTGATTTCTGCCTAAAGTAGGGTTACACTACCATGATCCTCCCTGTCCTCCTTTCCCCTATGATGGATCTTGCTGGGGTGGGGTATCACAGATACTCTGGAGAAGGCAATGGTTGCCTTGGGTATGGGTTGGGGAATTGACCGGGGAAACCCTAAGCTAGCACGTGATACGTATCCAATGTATCTATAATATTTTATTGTTCCATGCTATTACATTATAATTCTAGGATACTTTTTGAGTAATTATTTACCAATTTATATTATTTTTTAGCACTAACCTATTGACACACAACCTAGTGTCACTTCCTGTTGTGTTTTCTATTTCACAGAAAATCCATATCAAACGGACTGCAAACGCGATAAAAATTTACGAAGGTTTTTTGGAATATATGCAAATTTTAGGAGTCGGAATCAACACAACACGATGCCCAAGGGTCCTAACCAGGGTGCGGCCATGGGTTGGGTCGCGCCCTCATGGGTTGTGGCCAGCCCATAAGTCGGTTGGACCTCTCCTTTGGCCGCAAGAAATATAATTTTATGATAAAAATCCCCTCAAAATTTTAGCCCGATCAGAATTACAGATCATTGGATATTTAAGAAACGGTGAAGAGACAAAAAATAGGTCGTGAAAACAAGAGAGAGATCCAATCCCGGATGGGCTGCTGCCCTCCAGGTGCCATGGGAGCCATGGACTAGAGGAAAAACCCTCCTCCCACCTAGGGAGGAGGCCAAGGAAGAAGAATAAGGTGGGGGGTCTCTCCCCCTCCCGCCCAGTGGCGCTGGAGCGCCGCTGGGGCAACCATCATGACGACGATCTACACCAACAACTTCGCCACCGTCACCACCAACTCTCTCCTCCGCTATGGAGTGGTACAAAACCTCTATTCCCCGATGTAATATCTACATGAACATGGTTCTTAATGCTATATATTATTATCTAATGATGTGCGTCTATCCTGTGATGTTTGAGTAGATTTGTTTTGTCCTACGGGTTAATTGTGGTATGATGTTATTGATACGAGTTGTATGTTGTGATGGTGTTGTCCTAAGGTGCCTTACATGAAGCACACGCGTGAATGATACTCGATGGAGGGTTTGCAATATGTTCATGATTCGTTTATAGCGGATGGGGTGAGTGACAGAAACTTACACCTGAGTGAGGGAGTTGTGCGCATATGGGAGTAAAGAGGACTTGATGTTTAATACTATGGTTGTGTTTACCTCAATGATTTCTAGTAGTTTTGGATTTTTGCTAGAGGTCCAATCATAAGTGCATATGATCCAAGTAAACAAAGTGTGTTAGCGTATGCCTCTCCCTCATTACATATGATAAGTATCTATCATGTTATATTCAATTGTATATGGACAATCTTTCTCTTGCGTTACACAAACAAATTTCTAATAAACAACTAAGTAAACTAACTTTTATTTAAAGGGAAACTGAATTTTGTCTCCACGATCTTTAATATCTTGCAAAACTATCTATTATACCTACTAAGTACTTCTAGTTCCTTTCCCGCAAAATAGTTTCATACTTGTTCTAGGTAAAGTAAGCATTAGGATGCATAGAGTTATATCAGTGCTCGATAGAACATGAGATAATATTAATTCTACCTTTAGCTCTTTGTTGGGTTCGACACTCTTACTTATCAAAAACTCTACAAACGATCCCCTACAGTTGTGGGTTATCAATACCATTTTCTGGCGCCATTGCCGGGGAGCAATAGTGTAGTGGTTCATATTCTCGTGTGTGCTTGTTTGCTTTATCACTAAGTAATCTTATTTTATTTTATTTTATTTATGGGTAGAAAATTCAAAATAATATAAAAATAGATGTACTTGCTAACCCAGTGGTTGAGGAACCACCCAAAATGTATCCTTCTATTGAAGGTCATTACTTGGATCATCTTCGATCCCTTTGTGCTCATGCTGAAAACCCAACTATCTTAGTTGAGGTAAAACCATTAAATGAGCATCCTTATTATGTGCGAAATGGCTTATCTCAAAAAGGGAAACTCTTGTGGCATAAAATTAATACTTTGTGTTACTATGCTTCGAATTTATGCAAAATAGAAGATTTTACTTGTTGCGCTCAAGAAACTAAAAACACCTTCCTTACCGATGTGTGTTTAATGATAATGAAATATTATCTTCTTATCCAAGGAAGCATATTTTTGTTATGATGTTGATCAAATTTAATAATTTGTTGCTTTTAAGGGTGCTTAACAAATCTAATTTTTTTGCCATACTTAAATATTGCTATGAAAACTATGCTTCTAATGCTTATGTTAAATAATTTATTGAAAGAATGACCACTTCCTTGGAAGAGAATAATATTTTGCACGAATCTATGGAAGAAGAAATTGCCCAAATTGTGAGCTCATTAGATGAAAAAGATGAGGAGGAGAGCGAAGAACAAAAGGAGGAAGTGCGGATTAGCCACCCATGCCCACCTTCTAATGAGAGTAACTCTTCAAATCATACATTGTTTAAATTCCTTTTGTTCTTACAGAAAAATGAATGTTATGATGATTGCTATGATACCTTGGATTCATTTGAAATATCCCTGTTTGAAGAACTTGATGCTTGCCATGTGTTGGGGAACGTAGTAATTTCAAAAAAATTCCTACGCCATACAAGGATATATCTATGGAGAAACCAACAACGTGAGATGTTGTAAAGCATCTTCGTACCTTTCAAGATCGCTAATCGGAAGCGTTACTAGAACACGGTCGATGGAGTCGTACTCGCAGCGATTCAAATCGCGGCGTGATTGCGATCTATGTGCCGAATCACGGCACCTCCACCTTCAACACACGGACAACCCGGTGATGTCTCCCACGCCTTGATCTAGCAAGGAGGAGGGAGAGCTCCGGCAGCACGATGGTGTGGTGACGGTGGAGCTACGTGGTACTCCGACTAAGCTTCGCCAAGCACTATGGAGGACGAGGAGGAGGAGAAGTATGGTTGCACCATGGAGAGATTATTGTGTGTTCAATCTGCCCAAAAGGCACCACTATATATAGGAGGAGAGGTAGGAGGTGCCTATCCTTTAGGGTTTCCCACCCTAAAGGGTGTGGCAGCCCTATAAAGGCCAAGGAGGGCGCGGCCAAGGGTGGAGCGCCCTAGGGTGGGCCTTGAGGCCCAAGTTGGCCTCCCCACGCCTAGGGTTTTGTCCCTCTCCACCTTGGCTGCGCCTTGGGCTTCTTGTGGTGGCGCACCAACCCACATATGGGCTAGTTCCCATCACCTTCGGGGCTGGTGGCCCCTCCCGGTGGACCCCCGGAACCCTTCCGGTGGCCCTCGCACATTACCGATGGCGCCCGAAACAATTTCGGTGACCAAATCCTCACTTCCTATATATAATTATTTACCTCCGGACCATTCTGTAACTCCTTGTGACATCCGGGATTTCATCCGGGACTCCAGACAACCTTCGGTAACCACGTACACTATTTACCTATAACCCTAGTGTCATCGAACCTTAAGTGTGTAGACCCTACGGGTTCGGGAGACATGTAGACATGACCAAGACACCTCTCAAGTGAATAACCAACAGAGGGGTTTGGATACCCTTGTTGGTTCCCGCATGTTCCTCGATGATCTCATCGGATGAACCACGATGTCAAGGATTCAATCAATCACGTATGCAATTCCCTTTGTCTATCGGTATGATACTAGCCCGAGATCCGATCGTCGGTATCCCTATACCTTGTTCAATCTCGTTACTGGAAACTCTCTTTACTCATTACGTAGCACATCATCACGTGGCTAACTCCTTAGTTACACTGCGCTCATTATGATGATGTTCTATCGAGTGGGCCCAGAGATACCTCTCCGTCACACAGAGTGACAAATCCCGGTCTCGATTCGTACCAACCCAAGAAACACTTTGGGAGATACCCGTAGTGCAGCTTTATAGTCACCCAATGACATTGTGACGTTTGATACACCCAAAGCACTCCTACGGTATCCGGGAGTTGTACAATCTCACGGTCCAAGGAAAAGATACTTGACATTAGAAAAGCTTTCGCACACGAAGAACACGATCTAGTGCTATGCTTAGGATTGGGCCTTATCCATCACATCATTCTCCCAATGATGTGACCCAGTTATCAATGACATCCAATGTCCATGATCTGGAAACCATGACCATGCATTGATCAACGAGCTAGCCAACTAAAGGCTCACTAGGGAGACATTGTGTTCTATGTATTCACACATGTATTAAGGTTTCCGGTTAATACACATATAACATGAATAATAGACAATCATCATGAACTGGAAATATAATAATAACCATTTTATTATTGCCTCTAGGGCACATTTCCAACAGTCTCCCACTTGCACTAGAGTCAATAATCTAGTTCACAACACTATGTGATTGCAATGAATAAAACACCCATACAGTTATGGGTTTCGATCATGTCTTGCTTGTGAGAGAGATTTATTAGTCAACAGGTCTGAACCTTTCAGATCTGTGTGTGCTTTACAAATCTCTATGTCTTCATATAGATACTCCTACCATGCACCATTTGGAACTATTCAAAATGACTGCTCCACTATACAAATCCGGTTTACTACTCAGAGTCATCCGGATTAATGACAAAGATTTCATCTACGTAACTCCTTTATCAAGAACTCTTTAATAACCTCCATAATCGAGAAAAATTCCTTAGCCCATTAGTTACGAAGGATAACTTTGACAGTTGTCCAGTGATCCATTCCTGAATCACTCTTGTACCCCTTTACTGACTCATGGCAAGGCATACTATAGGTGCGGTACACAGCATAGCTTACTTACAGAGCCTATGGTAGTTGCATAGGGGACGACATTCGTCCTTTCTCTTTCTTCTGCCATGGTCGGGATTTTGAGTCTTACTCATATTCACACCTTACAACACAGCCAAGAACTCCTTCTTTTGCCGATCTATTTTGAACACTTTCAAAAATTTGTCAAGGCGTGCATTTTGTTGAAAGTTCTATTAAGCATTTTGATCTATCTCCATAGATCTTGATGCTCAATGTTCAAGTACCTTATCCAAGTTTTCCTTTGAAAAACTCCTTTCAAACAACCCTTTATGCGTTCCAGAAATTCTATATTATTTCTGATCAACAATATGCCAACCACATATATTCATCAGAAATTCTATAGTGCTCACACTCACTTCTTTGGAAATACAAGTTTCTCATAAACTTTGTATAAAACCAAAAACTTTGATCATCTCATCAAAGTGTATATTCCAACTATGAGATGCTTGCTCCAGTCCATAGAAGGATCGCTGGAGCTTTGCATACTTGTTAGCACCCTTTAGGATCGATAAAATCTTCTAGTTGTATCACATACAACCTTTCCTTAAGGAAACCGTCGAGGAAACAATATTTTGACATCCTATCTGCAAGATTTCATAAATGATGCAGCAACTGCTACCATAATTCCATCAAACTTTTAGCATCGCTACGAGTGAGAAAGTCTCATCGCAGTCAACTCTTTAAACTTTGTCGAAAACATCTTTGCGAAAAGTCGAGCTTTCTTAATGGTGACTTTTCACCATCATCGTGTGTCTTCCTTTTAAAGATCCATTCATAGTTAATAGTATTATGACCATCAACTCGTTCTTCCAAAGTCTATACTTTGTTTTCATACATGGATCCTCTCTCAAATTTCATGTCCTTCAGCAATTTGTCTGAATCCGGGGCGACCTTCGCTTGTCCATTACTTGTAGGTTCATTGTTGTCCAACAACATGACCTCTAAGATAGGTTTATTGTACCACTCTGTAGCAGCAGTACGTGACCTTGTCATCCTACGAGGTTTGTAGTAACTTGATCTGAAGTTTCATGATCACTATCATTAGCTTCCACTTCAATTGGTTTAGGCGCCATAGGAACAACTTCATGCGCCCTGCTACATACACTGGTTGAAGTGCTGGTTCAAGAACCTCATCAAGTCTCCACCATACTCCCACTCAATTCTTTTGAGAGAAACTTTTCCTCGAGAAAGGATTCGTATCTAGAAACAAACACTTTGTTTCCGGATCTGAGATAGGAGGTATACCCAACTATTTTGGGTGTTCTATGAAGATGCATTTATCTGCTTTGGGTTCGAGCTTATCAGGCTGAAACTCTTTCACATAAGCATCACAGCCCCCAAACTTTTAAGAAACCACAGCTTACGTTTCTCTAAACCATAGTTCATATGGTGTCATCTCAACGGAATTACGTGGTGCCCTATTTAGAGTGAATGCGGTTGTCTCTAATGCCTAACCCATAAACGATAGTGTTAATTTGATAAGTGATATCATAGTATGCACCATATCTAATAGGGCACAACTATGACATACGAACACACCAGCAGACTATGGTGTTCTAGGTGGCATGGGTTGTGAAACAATTTTCACGTGAAACAATTTTCACATTGTCTTAAATGTTTACCAAACTCGTAACTCAGATATATATGTTTACCTCCGAGATCACATCATAGACATATTATCCTCTTGTCACGATGATCTTCAACTTCACTCTGAAATTACTTGAACCTTTCAATAATTCAGATTTGTGTTTCATCAAGTAAATACACTAGTATCTCCTTAAATCATCTGTGAAGTAAGAACATAATGATATCCACTGCGTGCCTCAGCACTCGTTGGACTGCACACATCAAAATGTATTACTTCCAACAAGTTACTTTCTTGTTCCATCTCGCTGGAAAATGAAGTCTTCGGTCATCTTGCCCATGTGGTATGATTTGCATGTCTCAAGTGATTCAAAAATCAAGTGAGTCCAAACAATCCATCCGCATGGAGTTTCTTCATGCATATATACCAACAGGCATGGTTTGCATGTCTCAAACGTTTAAAAAATGAGTAAGTACAAAGATCCATCAGCATGGAGCTTCTTCATGCATTTTATACCAATATGACTCAAGCAACAGTGCCACAAGTAAGTGGTACTATCATTACTACTTTGTATCTTTTGACAACAATGTTATGAACATGTGTATCAGTACGATCGAGATTGAATAAACCGTTCATTTTAGGTGCTAGACCATTGAAGGTATTATTCAAGTAAACAAAATAAACATTATTATTTTAAATGAATAACCGTATTGCAATAAACATAATCCAATCATGTCTATGCTCAACGCAAACACCAAATAACAATTATTTAGGTTTTACACAAATCCCGATGGTAGAGGGAGTGTGCGATGTTTGATCACATCAACCTTGGAAATAAATCGTCACCTTGCTTTTGCTAGTCCTCGTTTATTCTATAGCTCTTATTTAGAGTTACTAACACTTAGCAACCGAACTGGTATCCAATACCCTGGCACTACTAGGACTACTAGTAAATTACACATCAATATCATGTATATCCAATATACTTTTGTCGACTTTGCCAGCCTTCTCATCTACCAAGTATCTAGGGTAGTTCCTCTGCAGTGACTGTTCCCCTCATTACAGAAGCACTTCGTCTCGGGTTTGGGTTCAACCTTGGATCTCTTTATAGAGCAGCAACTGGTTTGTTGTTTAATGAAGTATCCCTTCATCCTCTTGCCCTTCTTGAAACTAGCGGTTTTACAAACTATCCACAATTGATGCTCCTTTTCGATTTCTACTTTCGTGGTGTCAGACATCGCGAATAGCTCAAGGATTATCATATACATCCCTGATATGTTATAGTTCATCACAAAGCTCTAGTAGCTTGGTGGCAGTGACTTTGGAGAACCACCACTATCTCATCTGGAAGATTAACTCCCACTTGATTCAACTGAAATGTAGTACTCAGAAAATCTGAGCACATGCTTAACGATTGAGTTTTTTGTCCTTACTTTGTCGACAAAGAAACTTGTCGGAGGTCTCATACCTCTCAACAAGGCCACAAGAATGAAATCCCAATTTCATCTCTTGGAACATCTTGTATGTCCCGCGACGTTCAAAGCGTCTTAATTCTGAGCCGTTTAAGCAATGTGCATTGAACTATCATGTAGTTATCAAAAACGTGTATGTTGGATGTTCGCGACTTCCACAGACCACGCCTGGGATTCAGCACACCGAGCAGTGCATTAAGGATGTAAGCCTTTCCGTGCAGCAATGAGGACAATCCTGAGTTAAGGGACCCAGTCCGCACAATAGCTACTTCTATCTTTCAACTAAGTTTTTCTCAAGGAACATATCAAAAACCGTTGAGCGTAAGCATAATTTGCAAAGACCTTTGGACTATGTTCATGATAATTAATTTCATCTAATCAAATTATTCAATGAACTCCCACTCAGATTGACATCCCTCTAGTCATCCAAGTGAAACATGATCCATGTCGACTAGCCCGTGATCGATCATCACGTGAGACGGACTAGTCATCAATGGTGAGCATCTCCATGCTGATCGTATCAACCATGCGACTCATGTTCGACCTTTCGGTCTCTCGTATTCGAGGACATGTCTGTACATGCTAGGCTCGTCGAGTCAACCTAACTGTTATGCATGTGTAAACTGGCTTACACCCGTTGTATGTGAACGTTAGAATCTATCATAACCGATCATCCCGTGGTTCTTTGAGGCAATGATCCTTCGCAAAGGTGCACACTTAGGGGAATACTTTCTCGAAATTTTCATGAGGCCATCTTATCTTTGCTACCGTCGTTCTAAGCAATAAGATGTAAAACATGATAAACATCACATGCAATCATATAGTGACATGATATGGCCATTATCATCTTGCTCCTTGGATCTCCATCTTCGGGGCACCATGATCATCAATGTCACCCACATGACACCATGATTTCCATCATCATGATCTCCATCATTGTGTCTCCGTGAAGTTGTCCTGCCAATCTATTACTTCTACTACTATAGCAAACGTTTAGCAATAAAGTAAAGTAATCAACATGGTGTTGCTTCTCATACAATAAATTAAGACAACTCCTATGCTCCTGCCGGTTGTCATACTCATCGACGTGCAAGTCGTGAATCCTATTACAAGAACATGATCAATCTCATACATCACATATGTAACATCACATCCTTTTGGCCATATCACATCACATAGCATACCCTGCAAAAACAAGTTAGACGTCCTCTAATTGTTGTTGCGATTTTTACGTGGCTGGTTAGGGCTTATAGCAAGAACGTTTCTCACCTACGTGACAGCCACAATGTTGATATGCCAATGCTATTTACCCTTCATAAGGACCCTCTTCATTGAATCCGATCCGACTAAAGTGGGAGAGACAGACACACGCTAGCCACCTTATGCAACTAGTGCATGTGAGTCGGTGGAACCAGTCTCACGTAAGAGTACGTGTAAAGTCGGTTATGGCCGCTTCATCCCACGATGCCGCCGAATCAAGATAAGACTAGTAACAGAAAGAAATTGACAAAATCAGCGCCCACAACTTTTGTGTTCTACTCGTGCATAGAATCTACGCATAGAACCTTGGCTCGGATGCCACTGTTGGGGAACGTAGTAATTTCAAAAAAATTCATACGCCATACAAGGATCTATCTATGGACAAACCAGCAACGAGAGATGTTGTAGAGCCTCTTCATACCTTTGAAGATCGCTAAGCGAAAGAGTTACTAGAACGCGGTTGATGGAGTCGTACTCGCAACAATTCAGTTTGCGGTGTGATTCTGATCTATGAGTTTAATCACGGCACCTCTGCGTTCAACACACGTATAGCCTGGTGACGTTTGTCATGCCTCAATCCAGCAAGGAGGAGGGAGAGGTTGAGGGAGAGCTCCGGTTGCATGACGGTGTGGTGACGGTGGAGCTGCGTGGTACTCGGACATAGCTTCGCCAAGCACTATGGAGGACGAGGAGGAGAAGTATGGTTGCGCCGTGGAGAGATTATTGTGTGTTCAATCTGCCCTAATGCCACCACTATTTATAAGAGGAGAGGGAGGAGGTGCCCACCCTTTAGGGTTTCCCACCCTAAAGGGTGCAGCAGCCCTAGAGGCTAAGGAGGGTGACGGCCAAGGGTGGACTGCCCTAGGGTGGGCCTTGAGGCCCATGTTGGCCTCCCCACGCCTAGGGTTTTGCCCCTCTCCACCTTGGCTACGCCTTGGGCTTCTTGTGGTGGCGCACCATCCCATATATGGGCTGGTTCCCATCACCTTTAGGACCATGGAGCACTTTGGGGCTGGTGGCCCCTTCCGGTGGTCCTGGTACATTACCGGTGTCGCCCGAAACAATTCCAGTGACCAAATCCTCACTTCCTATATATAATTCTTTACCTCCGGACCATTCCGTAACTCCTTGTGACGTCCGAGATCTCATCCGGGACTCGGAACAACCTTCGGTAACCACGTATGCTATTTCCCTATAATCCTAGCGTCATCGAACCTTAAGTGTGTAGACCCTACGAGTTCGGGAGACATGCAGACATGACAAAGACACATCTCCGGTCAATAACCAACAGTGGGGTCTGGATATCCATGTCGGTTCCCGCATGTTGCTCGATGATCTCATCGGATGAACCAAGATGTCAAGGATTCAATCAATCCCATATGCAATTCCCTTTGTCTACCGGTATGATACTTGCCCGAGATTCGATCGTCGGTATCCCAATACCTTGTTCAATCTCGTTACCGGCAAGTCTCTTTACTCGTTCCGTAGCACATCATCACGTGGCTAACTCCTTAGTCACACTGAGCTCATCATGATGATGTTCTACCGAGTGGGCCTAGAGATACCTCTCCATCACACGGAGTGAGAAATCCCGGTCTTGATTCGTACCAACCCAACAGACACTTTCGGAGATACCCGTAGTGCACCTTTATAGTCACCCAGTTACGTTGTAACGTTTGATACACCCAAAGCACTCCTACGGTATCCGGGAGTTGTACAATCTCTCGGTCCAAGGAAAAGGTACTTGACATTAGAAAAGATTTAGCATACGAACAACACGATCTAGTGCTATGCTTAGGATTGGGTCTTGTCCATCAGATCATTCTCCCAATGATGTGATCCAGTTATCAATGACATCCAATGTCCATGATCAGGAAACCATGATCATCCATTGATCAACGAGCTAGCCAACTAGAGGCTCACTAGGGACACATTGTGATATATGTATTCACACATGTATTAAGGTTTCCGGTTAATAAACTTAGAGCATGAATAATAGACAATTATCATGAACTGGAAATATAATAATAACCATTTTATTATTGCCTCTAGGGCACATTTCCAACACTATGCGTGTGGCCACGGTGCCAATATAAATTATGATTATGAAGATGAACTTGTTATATGTCCTTATGTTAAGCACTAAATTGTTGTTATTGCACCCACACATGATAGTACTATTATCTTTTTGAATTCTCCCAACTACACTATATCAGAGAAGTTTGCACTTATTAAGGATTATGTTGATGGGTTGCGTATTACCACTACACATGCTGATTTTGAGGAACCAAATCTTCACCTCTCTATGTTTCCAATATGTTAAAATTGCAAGAAATTACTTATGCTATGTATTGGCCTTTACTTTGTATGAATGGATTGTTCTTTTATGACATGCCAATGCATAGGAAGAGAGTTAGACTTTTTTCCTACATGATATATATCACTTTCTGCTGACTACTAAATTAGAAATCATTGTTAATTAAAATTTGCTTTGATATACCTTGAGACCCGGGTGGATCCATTACTTGAGCACTATATGCCTACCTTAATAGCTTTAAAGAAAGCGCTACCAGGGAGACAACCCGAAAGTTTTAGAGAGTCGTTTATTTTTGTTGTGTGCTTTTAACATAATTTAAAACACAGAAATATAGTTGGGAACTTGACTTTTTCAAAAAAAAGTGAAACTTAGAAGGATGAGCATCGTTGAAGTGGGGGCTAGCCTTGAACTTTGTTCATGCCAATCGAAACTTTGTGAATCTTGATTGTGGAAACTTTTCAACAACAAAAATTATCCGGTTTTACAAATCCATTGTATTATAAAAACAATGTGCCAAGTAAAGCCTTTGGGATGATTTGGATAATGGTAAATTTGATCCTGTCCAAAAATAGAAACTTTGACGCCCAATGCAGAATATTTGTGATTTTACTGGAATATATTTTCGATCTGAATTTGTTACACAACATTTATATACAAAATACCCCAGGTCCTCCTAAGTTTACAGAATTTTGTGAGTTATAGACGTTTGGTATTTGTGTTGATCATTACAAATTGTTCTGTTTTAGACAAATTATATTTTGCTTGCATAGTTTGCTTGTTTTGATGATGTTATGGATTGTATTGGAGGGTATAAGCCATTGAGAAGTTATAATATAGTACCTTATGCAATAATTAAATATGAATCAATTTATAACAGTACCCAATGTTTATGATTTGACTATTATACTAATGGATCTCACGAGGTTTCTCTTAAGTTTTGTGTGATTGATGGTTTCAAGTTTTGGGTGAGATATCAATATGAGAAGAATAAGGAGAATAAAGTACCTAAGCTTGGGGATGCCCAAGTCATCCCCAAGGGAATATCCAAGGAGGAGTCAAGCATCTAAGCTTGGGGATGCCCCGGAAGGCATCCCCTCTTTCGTCTTCAACACTATCGGTATATCTTACTTGGAGCTTTATTTTTATTCATCACATATTATGTGTTTTGCTTGTAGCATCATTTTATTTTTATGTTATATATTAGATTTTATTCATAATCTTGTTTTTCAACAAAAATTTCCAAGAATTACCTTTAGGATGTTTAAATTGCTTGTTCGATATGTGTTGTGCAAAAACAAAAACTTTGGATGTAGTGTCTGATTCTTCATAATTTACTGGAACGTCAAAAAGTCTGAATTGTTTACACATTAATATTATCCAAATGTTTTAACACATCCTAAAATTACAGAATTTTTTGTGTTACAAAAGTATACGTTTTATCTGCATCTTTCCACACTGTCCTGTTTTTCTCAGATTGCTGTTATAGTTGCTTTGCGTGCTAATGTTTTGAATTCTTGTTGAGCCCCATTGATTTGGAGCCATATAATTGTGATACCATAAAGTGGGGCAGTGGGTAATGTTATATTATAATTATACAATAATGTTATGGCGGGACATGATGTGATTTGACGTTATATGAAATAACCTCTCTAATAAAAGTTCTATCAACTTTTATGTGAATGAAGTGTTTGAAGATCGAGGAGGTATTGATATGAGAAGAATAAGGAGAGTCAAGATCTCAAGCTTGGGGATTCCCAAGGCACCCCAAGTAACTATTCAAGGAGACTCAAGCATCTAAGCTTGGGGATGCCCTAGAAGGCATCCCATCTTTCTTCTTCAACAACTATCGGTATGTTTTGGTTTTTTGTTTTCTTCACATGATATGTGTAAATTATTGGAGCTTCATGTGCCTTTTATTTTCCTTTTACAAATGCACTATGCTAGTATGGTAAAGTCGATAGTTAATTTATAGAATTCTCTTTGCAATTCACTTATATCTTTTGAGTATGGCTTTATTGAATGCTTCATGTGTTTCACTTATATAATTTGATGTTGGATGCATGTTTTTCTACATATAGAAAACCGTTATTTGTAGAATGCTATTTTGCTTCACTTATATGTATTAGAGCATGTTCTTTTCTAGAAATAATTAAACTCTCATTCTTCACTTATATTTTCTTGAGATTTACTAAACAATGATGGTATTTTGCATGGGTTATAAGACTAGTCCAAAAATAATAGGTATTCAAGGAGTGATAATCAAAACCTTCATGTATCACATTAAAGACAAATTTTGGGTTCATGATATTGATGTGGTAATGTGAAAGGGTGTGAGTGCATCATTATTGATTTGTAGAAGTGTCAGTATTAAGAGGTGTTAAACTTCTTGTTCATCTAAAATTTAAAAAGGCATGGTGATAATCTGTGAGCATTTCTATTCCTCATTGAAATCCTAGTGCTGTTTCGAGCCGGAGTTGCGCGATGTTTAATTCCTCCCAACCCTCTCCCTCAGTGCATGCGAGTAGTACTTTGATTTGTGATCAAACTAATAAAACTTTGTAATAAGTATATGAGTTCTTTATGAATAATGTGACACCATGGACATACACAATCTCACGTACACATATTTGCTAGCCTCTTTGGTACCGTGCATTCCCCATTCTAACCTCGAGATTGGTGCTATTTTCGTCGGTGCTTCCAAACCCCGTGACATGACAAGCTCGGTTGCACATAAGTCTCATTATGTCTTCCTCAAAACAGCCACCATACCTAACTATCATGGCATTTCCATTGCTATTCCGAGATATATTGCCATGCAACTTCCATCATCATCATATACAGGACTTGAGCATTCATTGTCATATTGCTTTCGATGATCGCGAGATATCTACCATCATATTTGCATGGCTTGTCCTTATTTTAATATCTTTCTCTATGCTAGATCATAGCACATCCTGATTCACTTCCAGAGGCATTCAGATATAGTTGTATCTTCCTATTAGTATTTCATATCAAGTTGTAAGTAAATAAAAGTGTGATGATCATCATTATTATAGCATTGTCCTAGTGAGGAAGTAAAAATGAGGGAGGCCAAATGAGCCCACCATAAAAAATGGGGGAGGCATAAAAATAAAAAATAAAAAAATCCCGCCATGAAAACAAATAAACAAATAAATGAGAGAAAAAGAAAGAAGAGACTTCGCTACTATCCTTTACCACACTTGTACCTCAAAGTGGCAGCATGTTCTTCGTATAGAGAGTCTCTTGTTTTGTCACTTCCATATAGTAGTGTGAATTTTTCATTATAGAACTTGGCTTGTATATTCTGATGACGGGTGTCCTCAAATGCCCTAGGTCTTCATGAGTACGAAAGTTGGATGCACAACCACTTAGCTTCAGTCGACCTTTCATACACTTATAGCTCTAGTGCATTCGTTGCATGGCAATCCCTACTCCTCGCATTGATATCAATTGATGGGCATCTCCATAGCTCGGTGATACGCCGAGTTGATGCGAGAATTTCTTTTCCACTTTTACCCCTTTGAAACCTACGACCACATTCTATTCCACCTGTATGCTATGTCCATGGTTCATGCTCATGTATTGCGTGAAGAATAAAAGGTTGATGCATATTGAAAAAGTACGATCCAATTGCCTGACTTTGGCACCGTGGTGCTTGACATTTATGTTAATGTGGTGAAGATGGAGCCATGCCTTGCTAATATAATAAGATGAATGATGGTAAACATTCTTTGAGGATCGTATACTATGAAAGATTGATGGTTATGTTGCTTGTGCTTATAAGTATTACTATGTCAATGTTTGTTAACTCATCTTTTCTCAATGAGCATACATGCAAAAGATTACATATAGGGTATCATGTCACATTGAAAATTCTGTTTTAATCATTTACCTACTCGAGCACGAGCAGGAATTAAGCTTGCGGATGCTTGATATGTTTCGAATGTATATATAATTTTTGATTGTTCCATGCTATTATATTATCATTCTAGGATACTTATTTATTAATTATTTACCAATTTATATTATTTTTAGCACTAACCTAATGACCCACTGCCCAATGCGAGTTCCTATTTTTGTGTGTTTCTTGTCTCATCGAAAATCCATATCAAATGGACTCCAAATGCGATAAAAAACTATGAAGATTTTTTTGCAATAAAGTAGAATTTTAGGAGTCAGAATCAATGCAAGACGGTGCCCGAGGGCCCCACAAGCCAAGAGGGCGCGACTGGGGGTTGGGGTCGCACCCTGATGGCTTGTACCCATCCATTAAGTCTGTTGGAGATCTCCATCGGCCACAAGAAAGATAATTTTTCAATTAAAATTCCCTCAAAATCTCAGCCCGATCGGAGTTACGGATGTGTGGATATTTAAGAAACGGTGAAGGGCCAAAAATAGGTCACAAAAACTGTAGAGAAATAAAGAGAGAGATCCACCCCGAGGGGGCTACTGCCTTGCGAGTGACATGGCAGCCATGGACCAGAGAAGAAACCCTTCTCCCACCTAGGGAGGAGGCCAAGGAAGAAGAAGAAGGAGGGGTGCTCTCTCCCCCTCTCCCCCGGTGGCGCTGGGGCACCGTCGTGGCAATGATCGTGATGGCGATCTAAACCAACAACTTCATCGCCGTCATCGCCAACTTTGTCCTCCTTTGCGCCGCGGTGTAAAGTCTCTCTTCCCTGTTGTAATTTCTACTTGAACATGGTGATTAATGCTATATATTATTATCCAATGATGTGTGGCTATCTTATGATGTTTGAGTAGATTTGTTTTGTCCTACGGGTTAATTGTGGTATGATGTTATTAATCTGATTTGCATGTTGCGATGGTACTGTCCTAAGATGCCTTCTGTGAGGCGCACACGTGAAGGATGCACGCTGGAGGGTTTGCAAAATGTTCATGATTCCCTTATAGTGGGTGACGAGAGTGACATAAACTTACACCTGAGTAAGGGATTTGTGTGCGTATGGGAGTAAGAGGACTTGATGTTTAATGCTATGGTTGGGTTTACCTTAATGATTTCTAGTAGTTGCGGATGCTTGCTAGAGCTCCAATCATAAGTGCATATGATCCATGTACGGAAAGTGTGTTAGCGTATTTCTCTCCCTGATTGCATATGATAAGTATCTATCATGTTATATTCAATTACCTATGGACAATATTTCTCTTGCATTACACAAAAAGCTTTCTACTAAACAACTAAGTAAATTAATATTTATTAAAACATAAACTAACTTTTATTTCCACGTTCTTTATTATCTTGCAAAACTATCTATTACACCTGCTAAGTACTTGTAATTTATTTCCCGCGTAATAGTTTCATACTTGTTCTAGGTAAAGTAAGTGTTAGCGTGCGTAGAGTTGTATCGGTGGTCGATATAGCTTGAGAGAATATTAATTCTACGTTTAGATCATCGTTGGGTTCAATACTATTACTTATCGAGAAAGGCTACGAACGAATCCCTACTGTTGTGGGTTATCACCACGTCTCAGAAAACCATACCCAAAGAACAGTTGCGGCAGGGGTTGCATCTGAGCTTGCTCCAGTTGCCAATTCGCAAGGCTCTCTCCTCTTCCGCCTTTCTTCTTCCCTCTCTCACATCCTCTACTACTAGCACCCATCGTTGGGGTTGCTTGAGTAGCGGAGGAGGTAGCAACAAGGGAAGTGGAAGGAAGTTGGTTGTTTCTAGGATTAACTCTCGACTCCCAATTTTTAGTGGCCCAGACTTGAATATGGAAACCCTCAGGTGAGTCACCATCACATAAGGGCACAGGCTGTGATAGGTAGGCTTCAGTGCTTACTTTATCTAGCTGCTGCTTTTTGGCATGGTTTTTCTTTTGAAGAAATCAGAAACCACTAGCCTGCTACATTAACCAAACCAAGGCACTGTCACCACAGTGCATCATGCCATGACATTTATCCTGAATCATCACACTTGGCGATTTGATCGTTGTAGTGTTCACAACTACATCAGGATCCCTAGAGATCCTCCAATTTTGTGACATGAGGGGTGCTCCTCTACAATCTAGTCCATACATTAGAATCTTTTCAAGTGTAGTGAAATAATCTACACACATCTCTCGAGACTCAATGAGAACATGAACTGAGTCACTGAGAACTGAGGGAAGGAAGCACCCAAGGGAGGACTATAGATGTGCATGGGCAGAGCTAACACCACCAACACTCCGATGTGATTGGTTATTCGGCCCAGCTTCAGTGGTAAAACTACTGCTTGATTTCACTTCTCCATGAGCACTGTTGTGATGCCTATGGTAGGCAGAGAAATTCATCAACGGCGATAGGAATCCTAGGCGGAAGAGCCCAAATGTTGGAGGGGCAATTGGCGAAATCCACATCCATGGTAGTTGTCGCAGGATTGGAACTTGGGAGTTTCCTTCAATAGAAGAATCGAACAATGCCCGTGTCACACCCTGTTTTTACTACCACTTTCAATGATGTGAGTGCCATGTTTGCCATTGAATGACTTGTGTGATAATCATGTGATGATAAAACCCCACTTCACAATATTGAATTATTTTCAAAACCTTCTTCTTGTTTCTGATCAGGGTAAAACCCTACTTTGAGTTGCACTACTTGCCCTTGATGGCAAGATTGGTTTCTACCCAAAGTTGGTGATCTGATTTTAACTTATTTTATTAATCCAAAACCACAAAATAATTATTTTTAGAATTGTTTTCTTAATTTATTTGCAAGTCCATTTTTGAGGCTAGAAATGGTATTCCTACATGGAAAAATACTTATCTGCCTTAGAAAAATCTGATTAAATTTGGAGATGATCAGAAGGACATATATTTTCCATACATAAGATTTTTAAACCCTATTTATATTATAGTTATTTGAGTAAAACCATGAAAACCATTTCTGTCTGTTTTGACCTTTTGAAATATTTCCAAAGTAAATATTCTCAATAAAATCCTAGAAAATTCCAGTTGTATCCCTAAGCCATATTTGGTGTCCACATCAAGTATCACTTTGATCCAAGGTGATTAAGGAGCACAAATAAACCAAAAACCCTTCTGCCCAGATTGAAGTTAGAGCAACTTATCATAGGAAAGTTTGTCCAATGACGCTGAAACTTTGCACGAGTGCCTAATACCTCAAATGAGGGTTCCACACCAAAAATAGGATTTGTGGGACTTAGTTTGCCCACACTCTCTTTGGAAGGGACAGATTTGGTCAAATAGTGGTGTTTTCAAGTTTACAAAGCTAAACTTATCCAATGGAACTCAAACTTGGTGAAACCCCATGTTTTAGCACAAAACCCAAACCTGTTAAGTTGCAGCACCGGTGGTGGGGTGCAACCCCCTCAAACCACTGTCGAGCACCTTGTGACAGATGGGTAAAAGCCCTCTTAGCCACAGCTAAACCCAACCCATTTGCTCCAAACTCATAGATTAGGTGGCCAGTATCAATGCCCATCCCCAGTCAACTGGCCCCTCACTGGTTCAAAGTGGAAATGCCAAAAACCCAAATCTAAACTTCAGTTAAAAGCTGACAGCACCAGTATTCCTTGTCTCCCTCGATCAGCCGAGGATCCCACGAGACCCAAATGGCTAGCCTCACTCCCAACCAGTGCCAGGACATGCTAGACACGTCCAAAGTGCCTCAGAGTGCACCAGCATGCTATGGCATGACAAAACTGCGCTCTGGGCGAGCTACAGGAAGCCACCGAGGTGGGGGGACGCTCTCGCCCAGTTCCAGCCTCCCCCGAGGTGTCCAACCTCTTCCCCGTAAACCCCTTTGCATCAAGCAACCATCAGGGCCCCTCCTCTCCCGCGCTAGAGCTCGTGCGATGCGTGCCCGCGCGCACCTGAACCGGCCAAGGTTGTGCGGCCACGGATGCTCGACTCCTCTCTCTCCCCCCTCTATTGTAGAGGGTTCTGGCATTCCAAAACCACGTCCTAAGGCCGTGGTTTCGACCCCAGCTCCTCCCTGCACCCTCATGCGGGCCACGGTGAGTCACTAGCGCTCTCGAATCGGCTCACCGTCGGGGACTATTTATAGCCCTCCCCTTCGCCCCAGCACCCCTCAGACAGCTTCACCACAACCACCAGCACCTCCCTAGACACCCCAGCAAACCAGCAGAGCCCCGGTGCTCGAGATTGACCGAGGCCCCTTTGCCTCGGAGCTCTAGTCAATCTCTGGCTACACGACAGCTCCTACATTCCTCGACCCACCAAACTGATCCCCTCGACCTGAGGAAGCTTTCCCCCAACTTCCCCGAGCATTTCCGTGCCCCTAGCTACCCTCTCGACCACCTCCCAAAACTCCTTCGCCGCAGCCTTCTCGTCGCCAGCGAACCCCTGCCTCTTTGTCGTTTTCCGACCACCAGGAGGTAGGCGGCGTCATGCCGAGCCCATTTATGTCCTCGTTGGGGCTTGAGAACGTCGGCAGCCTCGCCGACGTGCTCCTCCTCCTCTTTGGCCAGAGGTAGGAGACGACCTCGACACGTATGCCCCACATGTCGGTGGCCCAACCCTCCCCCCTCTTTGCCCGCAGTCGCTGACCGTAGGGCCCCACACGTCAGGTTCAAACCTGACGGCGCGCGCGCCTGCGCAGGCTGTCGGGTGGCCTTCGGTCGTCCCAGTTCCAGGCCGAGCCAGGCCAGGAACTTAGCCCATTTTCTTTTATTTTAAAAATCAGATTTCAAAGATTTTTATAAAAATATTTAACCAGTGTAAAAATATGATTTTTCCATTGTTATTCTTCTAAAAATATGTAGTATTTAATAAGACCTTGAGATGAATTTTTCAACAACTATTCTATTTTGCAATAATAAAAAGGAATAAATTGGAATAGTTTTGCTTATGTTCGGTTGATTTTAAAAATCTTCCTTCATTGGAAACAGAGGCAAATATTTTTCAAAATAACAACTTAGATTTATCAGTAATAAAGAACATTTTTAAAATGACTTTGTGATCTATTTTTGAGTGAGCTATTTCTTATTTATTCTTTTGACGACGATAGAAAATCCGTGTGACGAGGGAATCAGAGCGGAAGACCTCGAAGACCCCGGATACCTAGCTGACCAAGGCAAGTAGCCCTTTGACCATGACTGAGCATATGTTATATTGCATGTTAAGATAGCAAGTATTTTCGTTGCATATGATCATAAGTGCCGGTAAATGACTAAGGTGATGTTACCGATGGCTCCTCCAGAGCACATGCATTGAGCTTGATCCTACCCCTTTTTGAGGATCATTCTATTATCATGTTGACAAGTAATGCTAGAGTAAATAGTATGAACATGGTGTTGGTATAAATCAAAGATTTATGGAAACCCCATCGGGTGCCACTAATGCCCGAGGGTGAAGATGAGTTAGGTGGCCACTTTTGGAGAAGTGGTGCACCAGGTATTTGTGTGAGTATGGTTTTGGAAATGGCATTAGATTTATGATGTGTCGATCGTCCCAACCTTACCAGTACGACCATGTTACCCCTTATGGGATGGGTCTATGCCGATTACTCTGGTCGGTGCTAGCAAAGAGCCACATTACTAGTGGCGGGAGTGATGTGTGGTCACTCTCGTGATGGGGTCGTGCCAGGTAGGACGACTATGCCATTTTTATGAGTTCCAAGCACACCGTTGGTCCCCGCATGGTTGATACTGTCCAGAGCCGATGCTCGTAAGACGTACATCATGTGGGCTGGGTACCAATCGACTGGACCTCTTTGTCTAGTATCTTCAGGGGAAAGACATTGATCGGGTACTTACCTTGGGTATGATATATACCGCGAGTCGTGGATGACATGGAAGTTTCCCGGATCCCGTGGGTCCAGCGTACTACCTCTGCAGAGTGTAAAACTATTCCAATAGCCGTGCCCATGGTCAAGGACAGTTGGGTAATCCTGCTTAAACTACGTCCAGTCGTTTCCGCATAAACCAAGTGTGTGTGAGTGGTGATAAGGAGTTAGTATGGAAGTAATGATATCACCATGTTTGGTGACTTGGCATATAGGGTAAGCCCGGATGGTTCAGCCCTCGACAGATATATTGATATATGTAACCTGTTCTTCAAAAGTAATTCTTTAACTTGATGCATATTCCTTATCATTCCACCAAGTGGAATTCCACCATAGATGCATGTTATTGTTATCCTTCACTTTCAATGTTCACATCATGGGTTGTTTGCGAGTACATTCAAAAGTACTCATTGGCTTGCCACTGGTTATATTATTGATTAGACATGGAAGGACTGGAGTTTGGAGATGAGTACGTCTTTGGAGACGCCCCTTCGAAATAGGACGCTTCCGAGTCATAATACCTGTCGGTGTAGGCTTGATGGCATGGGCACCCGCTTAGCCCCTATGATTTCCGCTATTAATTGTATCAGTATGATTTGGCGTTAAGCCCAACCTTGTGAACTTGACCATTCGGTCATGTGATGTAATAATTCGGTACTCGGATGTAAGACTCTTATTATTCAGTATATGTGTGTTCGATGAGCATTGATCTCTGGGATCACTGAGCACGACCATTCGGAAATCTCGACTTGTTAGTCAGGATCCCCACAGAACTCGTATCAAAGTCATCCTGACTATAGGAAGCCTTAGCTAGCAAGGACGATAGCCAAGAGGACTAGTGCACATAGACCTTAACCTGAGATTCTACACCCACTAAAAACTTTCTAACGGTCTCCTCTACATCTTGTAGATGCCCGCCGTACCTGAGATGCTTCTGGAGACGGACTTTCCTCTACTTTTGAGTGATAGCCTCGAGAAGTGCCAAGTACGCCGCACGCTGTTACCTCTTGAGCTTGCGTTGGTTCTTCCCTTGAAGCGCAAAGCGTAATGCAGCAGAGTAGCAGTAAGTATTTACCTCAGTTTGAGAACCAAGGTATCAATCCAGTAGGAGTATCAAGGCAAGTCTCCAAAGTACCTGCGCAAAAACAAACAAACTTGCACCCAACGCTATAAAGGGGTTGTCAATCCCTTACGATTGATTGCAAGGTGAGATCTGAAGGCGGAAAGTGCAACAAAGTGGAAGTGTAGAGCTGAAAATATGATGTGAAGTAGACCCGGGGGCCATAGTGTTCACTAGAGGCTTCTCTCATGATAGCAAGTATTACGGTGGGCGAACGAATTACTATCGAGCAATTGATAGAACCGCGCAAAGTCGTGATGATATCTAAGGCAATGATCATACATATAGGCATCACGTCCGAGACAAGTAGACCGATATTGTCTGCATCGACTACTATTACTCCACACATAGACCGCTATCCAGCATGCACATAGTGTATTGAGTTCATAACAAACATGGTAATGCCTTAACCAAGATGACATGATGTAGAGGGATAAATTCATGCAATAGATATAAATCCCATCTTTTTACCCTTTATGGCAACAACATGGTATGAACTCAAAACCAAGCACTTCTCCCATTGCAAGAATTATAGATCAAGTTGGCCAAACGAAACCCACAACTCGAAGAGAATTACAAGGATACGAAATAATGCATATAAGAGATCAGAGGAGACTCAAATAATATTCATAGATAATCTGATCATAAATCCACAATTCATTGGATCTCGACAAACATACCGCAAAAGAAGATTACATCGGATAGATCTCCATGAAGATCATGGAGAACTTTGTATTCAAGATCCAAGAGAGATAAGAAGCCATCTAGCTACCAGCTATGGACCCGAAGGTTTGTGGTGAACTACTCACGCATCATCGGAGAGGCAATGGTGTTGATGAACAAGCCCTCCGTGTCCAAATCCCCCTCCGGCAGGGCACCAGAACGTGCCCCAGATGGGATATTGCGAAGACAGAAGCTTGCGGCAGCGAAAAGTATTTTTGTGGCTCTCTCTGGTAGTTTTTGGATTTCTAGGGAATTTATAGGCGGAAGAAGTAGGGAAAAGGAGCCACGGCGAGATTACAAGCCTGCTAGGTGCCCCCCCAGGTTGCGCTTAGGGGGCTTGTGACCTCCCCCGGTGTCATTTGCCTTGGTTCTCAAGTTCCCTGCATATCTTCTGTTACGGAAAAAATCATTCCAAAGATTTTATTCCGTTTGGACTCTGTTTAATATTCTTCTCTGAAAAGGGTGAAAATCACGAAAAAATAAGGAACTGGCACTTGGCACTGAGTTAATAGGTTAGTCCCAGAAAAGATATAAAATGCATACAAAACATCCAAAGTTGACAAGATAATAGCATGGAACCATCCAAAATTATAGATATGTTGGAGACGTATCAAGCATCCCCAAGCTTAACTCCTGCTCGTCCTCGAGTAAGGAAGTGATAAATACTGAATTTTTGATGTGGAATGCTACCTAACATATTTTCCTTTGCAACTTATTTCATGTGACATGAATGTTCAGATCCGTAAGATTCAAAACAATAGTTTTCTATTGACATGAAAACAATAATACTTCAAGCAAACTAGCAAGGCAATCATGAACTTTTGAAATAACAAGGCCAAGGAAAGTTATCCCTACAAAATTATATAGTCTGGCTATGCTCCATCATCCCCACACAACGAATTTAAATCATGCACAACCCCGGTATTGGCCAAGTACTTGTTTTCGCACTCTTACTTTCTCAAACCTTTTTCAACTCTCACGCAATATATGAGCGTGAGCCATGGATATAGCACTATAGGTGGAATAGAGTGTGGTGGAGGTTGTGAGGCAAAAAGGAGGAGATGGTCACATCGACTCGGCGTATCCACGGGCTATGGAGATGCCCATCAATAGATATCAATGTGAATGAGTAGGGATTACCATGCAACGGATGCACTTAGAGCTATAAGTGTGTGAAAGCTCAAAAGGAGAACTAGTGGGTGTGCATCCAACTTGCTTGCTCACGAAGACCTAGGGCAATTTTGAGGAAGCCCATCATTGGAATATACAAGCCAAGTTATATAATGAAGAGAACCACTAGTATATGGAAGTGTCAAAACAAGAGACTCTCAATCATGAAGAACATGGTGCTATTATGAAGCACAAGTGTGGAAAAAGATAGTAGCATTGTCCCTTCTATCTTTTTCTCTCATTTTGTTTGTTTGGGCTCTTTGGCCTGTTTTCATATATTTTTTTGTGTGGGCAACTTTGGCCTCTTTTCATTTCTCCTCACATGGTACAATGCTCTAATAATGATGATCATCACACTTTTATTTACTCACAACTCAACACTTAGAGCAATGATGACTCTATAGGAAATGCCTCCGGCAATGTAATGGGATGTGCAACGATCTAGCTTAGCATATGACGTTTAAACATCTCGCTAGCTATCTTATGATCATGCAATGGCAATATGAAAGTGAGGGCACATGTCTGAGACGGAACGGTGGGAGTTGCATGGCAATGTATCTCGGAATGGCTATGAAAATGCCATAATAGGTAGGTATGGTGGCTGTTTTGAGGAAGGTATATGGTGGGTTTGTGCACCGGTGAAAGTTGTGCGGCACTAGAGAAGCTAGAAATGGTGGAAGCTGAAAGTGCATCTGTACCATGGACTCACGTTAGTCATGAAGGACTCATATACTTATTGCAAAAGTTTTATTAGTAATCGAAACAAAGTTCTAAATCCATACTCCTAGGGGAAGGGTTGGTAGGTGTTAACCATCACGCGATCCCGACCGCCACACAAAGGATGACAATCAATAAATCAATTATGCTCCGACTTCCTAACATAGCGGTTCACCATACGTGCATGCTACGGGAATCACTAACTTCAACACAAGTATTTCTAGATTCACAACACCATACTAACATAACTCTAATATTACCATATCCATGTCTCAAAACTAATTGAGAGGAATCAAACTTCTCTTTATTAATCGATGCACATGAATATGGAAGTTTTTATCATATCCTCTTTGGATGCCTATCATCTTTAGAACTACTTTCATAGCACAAGCCAATTACCAACTTACTCAGAGAGAGCACTCTCAAAAAGATATAAGTGAAGATTGAGAGTTCTTATTTCTCCAAAATATGACACCTCCGTTCTCTAAAAATATCTAAGTGAAGCACTAGGGCAATGTTATCTAGCTCAGAAGATGTAAGTGAAGCACATGCGAGCTAAATTGCCTAACTCAAAAGATATAACTGAAGCTCAATTAGTATTCTAGAAAATTCACGATGAGTGCATGTCTCTCTCAAAAAGGTGTTCAGCAAGGATGATTGTGACACAACAAAAAGAAAAGACTCCTATAATACACGACACTCCAAGAAAAATGCATATCATGTGGTGAATAAAAATATTGCTCCAAGTAACGTTATCGATGGATTGAAGACGAAAGAGGGTATGACTTCCCGGGGCATCCCCAAGCTTAGGCTTTTTAGTGTCCTTGACTTTGGCTTGGGATGCCTTGGGAATCCCCAAGCTTGAGCTTTTTCCACTCTTTATCCCATTGTCCATGAGAACATCACCCAAAACTTGAAAACTTCACAACACAAAACTTAAACAGAAACTCGTGATATCATTAGCATAAGAAAACAAACCACCACCTCTTTAGGTATCGTAGCAAACTTGATTTCTATTTATATTGGTGTTATATTACTGTATTCTCACTTTTCCATGGCTACTACCCCCGATACTATCCATAGTTTCATCAAAATAAGCAATCAACACAACAAAAACAGAACTGTCAAAAACAGACCAGTCTGTAGCAATCTGTTTCATCCAACATGCTTTCTGGATAGGAATTAAAAATAATTTCGTGAGCGCAAAGTTTTTGTCTTTTTCAGCAAGATCAAACAACCATCACCAAAACTAGTCATAAAGGTTTTACTTGGCACAAACACAAAAAGAAACACAAAAAACACAATCATAACAGTATTATGATGGTGTGGACACAACAAAACAAACAGCAAAAAGCAAAGATAAATTCATTGGGTTGCCTCCCAACAAGCGCTATTGTATAATGCCCTTAGCTAGGCATTGATAATTCAATGATGCTCACATAAAAGATAGCAATCGGACACGAAGAGAGCATCATAAAGCATGTGAAAATCACATATAAGTCTAACATAATTCCTATGCATAGGCATTTTATAGGAAAACAAAATGGCAATACAACCAATAGTTACCAAATGCAAGGAAGAAGAAAGAGACAATAGCAATCTCAACATAACGAGAGGTAATTTGGTAACATGAAAGTTTCTACCACAATATTTTCCTCTCTCATAGCAATTACATGTGGGATCATAATCAAATTCAACAATATAGCTATCACAAAGGATATTCTTTTCATGATCCACATGCATGCAAAGTTGACGCTCTTCAAAAATAGTGGGATTATCATCAAGTAAAGTCATGACTTCTCCAAACCCACTTTCAATATTATTGCAAATATCATATTCATCATGAGGCTTAAACAAATTTTCAAGGTCATAAGAAAAATTATTACCCCAATCATGATCATTGCAACAACTAGTGGACATAGCAAAGCTAGCATCCCCAAGCTTAGGGTTTTGCATATTTTTAGCATGATTGTCATTGCAATCATGCTTTTCATTCAAGGAGCCCTCATGAATCACTTCATAAATTTCTCCATCACGATTTTCAGATTCACGCATCTCAAACAAAACTTCATAAAGATAATCTAGTGCACAAAACTCACTAGCAATTGGATCAACATAATTGGATCTCTTAAAGATATTAGCAAGTGGATGAGGATCCATATCAATAGATTTTTAGCAAGCGAAGATGCAAGCATATTGAAGGCACATGGCAAAACAAGCAGACAGAAAGCAAGCAAAAGAAAGGGCGGACGAAAGAGGCAAATATTTTTTGTAAATTTTTGTTTTTCAGAAGTGGGGGCGAGGAAAACGAGAGGCAAAAAGTAAATGCAAGAGATGAGTTTGTGACAGTTACTTGGATAAGCTTCACTTAGAATAGTCCCCGGTGCCAGAAATTGACACGTTGAAGGGAGACTATTCTTGACTTGATACTCCCCGGCAACGGCGCCAAAAATTCTTCTTGCTACCTCTTGAGCTTGCGTTGGTTTTTCCCTTGAAGAGGAAAGGGTGATGTAGCACAGTAGCAATAAGTATTTCCCTCAATTTGAGAACCAAGGTATCAATCCAATAGGAGTATCAAGGCAAGTCTCCAAAGTACCTGTGCATGAACAAACAAACTTGCACCCAACGCTATTAAGGGGTTGTCAATCCCTTCACGATTGATTGCAAGGTGAGATTTGAAGGCGGAAAGTGCAACAAAGTGAAAGTGTAGAGCTGAAAATATGATGTTAAGTAGACCCGGTTTCCATAGTGTTCACTAGAGGCTTCTCCCATCATAGAAAGTATTACGGTGGGTGAACGAATTACTGTCGAGCAATTGATAGAACCGCGCAAAGTCATGATGATATCTAAGGCAATGATCATACATATAGGCATCACGTCCGAGACAAGTAGACCGATACTGTTTGCATCTACTACTATTACTGCACACATTGACCGCTATCCAGCATGCATCTAGTGTATTGAGTTCGTAACAAACAGGGTAACGCCTTAAGCAAGATGACATGATGTAGATGGACAAATTCATCCAATAGATATAAACCGCATATTCTTACCCTTGATGGCAACAACACGATGCGTGCCTCGCTACCCCTTCTGTCACTGGGTGAGGACACCCCATGGTATGAACCCAAAATCAAGCTCTTCTCCCATTGCAAGAATTATAGATCAAGTTGGTCAAGCGAAACCCGCAACTCGAAGAGAATTACAAGGATACGAAATCATGCATATAAGAGATCAGAGGAGACTCAAATAATATTCATAGATAATCTGATCATAAATCCACAATTCATTAGATTTTGACAAACACACCACAAAAGAAGATTAAATCAGATAGATCTCCATGAAGATCATGGATAACTTTGTATTGAAGATCCAAGAGAGAGAAGAAGCCATCTAGCTACTAGCTATGGACCCGAAGGCCTGTGGGGAACTACTCACACATCATCGGAGAGGCAATGGTGTTGATAAAGAAGCCCTCCATGTCTGAATCCCCCCTCCGGCAGGGCACCAGAACGTGCCCCAGATGGGATCTTGCGGAGACAAAAGCTTGCGGCGGCGGAAGAGTATTTTCGTGGCTCTCTCTGGCAGTTTTGGATTTTCAGGGAATTTATAGGCGGAAGAAGTAGGGCAAAGGAGCCACGGGGGGCCCACAAGCCTGCTAGGCACCCTCAGGCCACGCCTAGGGGACTTGTGACCTCCCCCAGGGTCCTTTGCCTTGGTTCTCGAGTTCCCTGCGTATCTTCTGTTACGAAAAAAATCATTCTGAAGATTTTATTCCGTTTCACTCCGTTTAATATTCTTCTCTGAAAAGGGTCAAAAACACGGAAAAACAGGAACTCGCACTTGGCACTGAGTTAATAGGCTAGTCCCAAAAAAGATATAAAATGCATACAAAACATCCAAAGTTGACAAGATAATAGCATGGAACCATCAAAAATTATAGATACGTTGGAGACGTATCACACGCCCATCTTCCTCTACCACGAGCACTGGGTCAACGCCAACACTAAGGAATAACACGTGGATGTGATAGTGAAGGCTAATGACTCCCCGACTTGTTGGTTCTTTGAAGGACCACAGATGGAGGATTTCATGTTGGCAGTGGAGACCGCAGCACGAGAGGTGCTCGTGCGACTTCACGACATCCTTCCCGAGATGGCTGACGAGCCAGCTACGCGTCACCTACCCTTCGTTAAGAATGGGATAGACGGGAGTTGGACACTCAACCCATCTTCCGAGGACGGGATGCCACTGAGGTTTCAAACCTACTTCAGTCTTTCCTCTGACACTTTCACGCACCTTTTGATCAAAGAGTCAACAAAGATTCGCCAAGAGTTGCACCAAGTCAAGGATCTGCTTCGCACGGAGAAGATGAAGAACCGCAAGGTGAAAAAAGAAGGAGCACCCGAAGGACCACGTGGCTTCGCTTTCCGAGGAGGAATACTACCGTTTCACGCCACTCATCTTCAGAGTCGTCGCCTTACCGCGGAAGAGTACACCGAACTCTTCGCTACCTCGCGAACCAAGAGATGCCATGATGGTCCGCTTCCTTCTCCTACTCCTTCAAAGAAGGGAAGAACTGACGAAGATGAAGAATAAGATGAAGACGAAGATCCCGCAGAACCCGCTTATGAGACCGCACAATCTGCCACTTAGTATTAGTACCGTAGGCAATTAGGAGTTACTCCTCGAGCGTAGGAGTTCATGTTTTGGTTCAGTGAACCATGAGTGTTGTGTAAGCATGTTGGATGCAAGTCGCATTCTGCCTTAGGCAGCTTGTGAGCGACTACATCGCCTATTTTAATCTAATGCATTAGCTTTCCAAAAACCTTTGGTTTAGAAATTTCACACTAGCATAGCACCAGACCCCCTCTTTACTAGAGCATCATCCCTTATGATTCAGCCAGTTCGGCAATTTGACCTGTCTACTCCCTGACAGGATGGTGAATGCAACTCACAACAGCACCTTCGCCAACCCCGGCTCTGCCTCCTCGGGACAGCAGCAGGGAACCGGAGAGGAACCTCAAGCTAGAGATCACCATGAGCAGCAAGACAGCGCTCCACCGCCACCGCCTCCTCCAGAAAGCTTGACTATGGCTCAGTTCCTTCTAGCTCTTCGAGAGGAACCTCAATCCAACAATGCCACTATTCAGCAGCTGGCTCAAACCTTTGTGAACAACCCACCGCAGAACGGAAATGGCAATGGTCGCTCTACTCTCTCTGAGTTCATGCCAACTACGCCACCCATATTCACGGAAACGAGTGAACCATTGGATGCCGATGATTGGATCCGTACTATCGAAGACCTCCTCGCGCTGGTCAAATGTATTAATGATCATGAGAAGGTCCTCTATGCCTCTCACTGTCTCGGTGGCATAGCCAGATCTTGGTGGGATGGATTTCAGATCATGCGAGCAGGGCAAGTCATCACTTGGGTTGTGTTCAAAGATGGATTTTGCGCTGCTCACATTCCTCCTAGAATGATGACCATTAAGAAGCCGGAATTCCGAGCCTTAAGGCAAGGCAGTGGATCTGTTAAGGAGTATTTGCAGAAATTCAACCTCCTGTCAAGATACGCACCTGAATATGTCAACACTGAAGCCGCCAAAGTGGAACGCTTTATGGAAGGACTGTAGCAGTCACTCTAGTATCAACTGGTTGTTTGTGAATGCCGGACCTTCAGCGATCTGGTTAATAAGGCCCTTATGTTGGAGGACAAGCGTCGTGCTATGGACGACACCCGTAAGCGCAAGCTAATGGGTAGTGGAGGACCGAGTCACCCGAAGCCACGCCCATGGCAGTCAGCTCCAGCAAAACCCAGCTATCAGCAGCAGCAATACAAGAGTCCAACATTTCGCCAGAACTACCAGCCTCAATAGCAAGTCAACACCAAGCCATCAATCAATCCACTGAACAAGAGTGGAGTCAAGACCAATCTTCTAGCACAAGTTACCTGTTTTAGATGTGGGCAAACAGGGCACTATTCCAGGAAGTGTCCTAAAAAGAAGCCCGACGCAACGCGCCCAAATGCGCTAAATCAAGGCCAAGGAGCACCAGGCAGGAATCAGACTCCCCATAATCAGCAGTATCACAGCAGGGGGCGGATTAATCATATTTCCGCATAACAGGCACAGGAAGACCCGGACTGCATTCTGGGTACGTTCCTCGTCAACTCTAACCCAGCAACAGTATTGTTTGATTGTGGTGCTTCGCATTCTTTTTTACACAAAGATTTGCAGGAAAATGTGGTTTAAAACCTACCCTGCTTCGCGGGCAAATGGCAATTCAAACCGCGGGAGCAGTATTGAGGACCAACCTAGGATGTAGGAAGGTCAGGATAGTTATCAATGGGACGAGCTTCTCAGCGGATCTCATTTTGCTTAAGTCGCAAGGCCTAGAAGTAATTCTCGGCATGGATTGGTTGGCCAAGCATCAAAGCATCTTGGACTGTGCCAACAGGGCCATTACCATGACAAGCGACCAAGGGGTCAAAGTCAAGTATGTCTCTGAACCAGTACCCGCTCGAGTACCACGGGTTAACAGCTTGTTAGAAGTAGAACTCGATCGAGTGCCAATAGTCTGTGAGTACCCGGACGTCTTTCCTAATGAGCTACCGGCAATGCCTCCTGACCGAGACATCGAGTTCATCATTGAGATCATGCCCGGATCAAGGCCTATCTATAAGAAGCCTTACAGGATGGGATCTGAAGAGCTAGCAGAATTGAAGAAGCAGCTGGATGAGCAACTCAGGAAAGGGTTTATTCGTCCGAGTGCGTCACCTTGGGGATGACTTGTTCTCTTCATGTCCAAGAAGGATGGGACTATCAGATTATGCGTCGATTACCGTTCTGTCAATGAGGTCACGATCAAGAACAAGTATCCACTCCCCAAGATTGAAGATTTGTTTGATCAGCTAAATGGAGCTAAGGTATTCTCCAAGATCGATCTCCGATCTGGATATTACCAATTGAAGATCCAACCCGAGGACATACGCAAGACTGCGTTCGTGACCCGGTACGGTCTGTACGAATGCACTTTCATGTCTTTTGGATTGACTAATGCCCCAGCTTACTTCATGTACCTCATGAACAAGGTCTTCATGGAATACCTGGACAAGTTTGTCGTTGTATTCATTGATGACATATTAATCTTTTCCAAGTCCGAAGAAGAGCATGAGCAACACTTGAGGTTAGTGTTGGAAAAGCTTCGAGAGCACCAACTTTATGCCAAGTTCAGCAAGTGCCAATTTTGGCTGAACGAAGATGGATTCTTGGGTCATACCATGACAGCAAGTGGTTTGGCAGTTGATCCCTCCAAGATTGCTATGGTAACCAACTAGGAATGGCCAATTGATGTGAAGGAAGTCAAGAGTTTCCTCGGACTCGGGGGATATTACCGCAAGTTTATAGAAGGATTCTCCCGCATCGCTCGACCTATAACTCAGCTCTTGAAGAAAGGCAAGAAGTTTGAATGGACGCCGGAGTGTGAAGCAAGCTCCCAAGAATTGAAGAAGAGATTAACTACCGCCCCGGTATTTGCCACTCTAGATATCAGCAAGGAGTTTGTGATATATTGTGATGCCTCCAGGACCTGGCTCGGTGGGGTTCTAATGCAGGATGCCAGGGTTATGGCATATCTGTCACGACAACTGCGCCCGCATGAGGAGAACTATGCCACCCATGATCTCGAGTTGGCAGCAGTAGTGCATGCCCTGAAGACATGGCGACATTACCTTCTGCGGAAACAATGTGAAATATACACTGACCACAAAAGTCTGAAGTATATCTTCACCCAAAGGGAATTGAACATGAGGCGATGAAGATGGTTGGAGTTAATCAAAGACTACGACCTCAGCATTCAATATCACCCTGGTAAGGCCAATGTAGTGGCATATGCCTTAAGCCGGAAGACCAGCACCTTGAACGTCATGCTCAAGGAAAGGCGACCTGCCTTGTATGAGGAATTGGAGAACTTCGGATTGGAGCTAGTCGAATCAGGATTCCTTGCTAACCTCGAAGTCAAACCAACGCTGGAGGATGATATCAAGGAATCCCAGAAGGGTTATAAGAGCATTGAAGGCATCAAGAAGAAGATTCAAGAAGGCAAGGCCCCAGGATTCTCGGTGGCTGAACAAGGAGTAATGTGGTTTGGGAAACGTTTATGCATACCCAACAAGGCTGTACTCAAGGAATTGATCCTATAGGAAGCACATGATACACCCTACTCTATTCAACCCGGTGGTACCAAGATGTATCAAGATCTCCGAGAAAGATTCTAGTGGCATGGCATGAAGAGGGAAATAGCGTCCTATGTTGCCAAGTGCGACGTGTGCCAGCGGGTCAAGGCTGAGCATCACGGACCTGCTGGATTGCTACAACCTCTCCAAGTGCCAAAATGGAAGTGGGACAAGATATGCATGGATTTTGTTACCGGCTTGCCAAGGTCTAGCAGAGGCCATGACTCTATATGGTTCATTGTCGACCATCTGACCAAAGTGGCCCATTTCATTCCATTCAACACCACTTATGATGGGAACAAGTTGGCTAGTCTCTATATTGAGCATATTGTAAGCCTTCACGGAGTTCCCAAGGAGATTGTATCTGACCGAGGCACGCAGTTCACCTCCAGATTTTGGAAGAAGTTCCAAGAAGCCCCCGGAACCAAGCTCCCTTTCAGCACCACTTTCCACCCGCAAACAGGCGGACAAACGGAAAGAGTGAATCAAATACTCGAAGATATGCTCCGCGCTTGCGTCTTGGCACATGGTACCAAATGGAAAGACTGTCTGTCATTCGGTGAGTTTGAATACAATAGCAGCTACCGGTCCAGTCTCCAAATGGCCCCATTTGAAGTGTTCTACGGGTGAAAGTGCCTCACCCCGCTAAACTGGTCCGAAACCGGTGAAGGGCTGATTTTCGGGTCGGAAGTTCTGCACAAGACAGAAGAGAAGGTGCAACTTGTCCGAGAAAATCTGACGGCACCCAAGTCGCGACAAAAGAGCTATGCGGATTCTCGCCGCAGGGATGTGGAGTTCATTCTGGAGACCAGGTGTACCTCCGTGTCACCCCACTCATGGGAAACAAGCGTTTCCATGTTAAAGGGAAACTCTCTCCAAGGTTCATTGGATCTTTTAAGATCACGGAAAGGCGTAGAGAAGTTGCTTATCACTTGGAACTACCTCTGGAACTTTCGGGTGTGCACAACGTCTTCCACGTGTCACAACTTCGGAAGTGTCTTCAAGCGCCAAACCATTCCGATCCCTACAAGGCCATTGACCACCAGGCCATTGACCTTCAGCCGGATCTCACCTACCGCGAGAAGCCGATCCGCATTCTGGATGAAGCAGACCAGAAGTCGCACCATCAAGTATTCCAAGGTTCAGTGGAGCAACCACACTGAAGCCGAAGCAACATGGGAGCGTGAAGACTATCTCCGATCTGAGTTCCCGGACCTTTTTAGCACCTAGCTTAGGAATCTCGGGGACGAGATTCTTGTAAGGGGATAGGTCTGTCACACCCTGTTTCTACTACCACTTTCTCTGTAAAGCAAAAATCTGAGCTTGTTAAAACTTTTTCAAAACTAATGATGTGAGTGCCATGTTTGCCATTGAATGACTTGTGTGATAATCATGTGATGATAAAACCCCATTTCACAATATTGAATTATTTTCAAAACCTTCTTCTTGTTTCTGATCAGGGTAAAACCCTACTTTGAGTTGCACTACTTGCCCTTGATGGCAAGATTGGTTTCTACCCAAAGTTGGTGATCTAATTTTAACTTATTTTACTAATCCGAAACCACAAAATAATTATTTGTAGAATTGTTTTCTTAATTTATTTGCATGTCCATTTCTGAGGCCAGAAATGGAATTCCTAAAGGGAAAAATACGTATCTGCCTTAGAAAATCTGACTAAATTTGGAGATGATCAAAAGGACATATATTTTCCATACATAAGATTTTTCAACCCTATTTATATTATAATTATTTGAGTAAAACCCTGAAAACCATTTCTGTCTGTTTTGACCTTTTGAAATATTTCCAAAGGAAATATAAAATCCTAGAAATATTCAGTGGTATACCTAAGCCATATTTGGTGTCCACATAAAGTATCACTTTGATCCAAGGTGATTAAGGACCCCAAATAACCCAAAAACCCCTTCTGCCCAGATTGAAGTTAGGGCAACTCTACATAGGAAAGTTTGTCCAATGATGTTGAAACTTTGCATGAGTAACTAATACCTCAAATGAGGTTTCCACACCAAAAATGGGATTTGTGGGACTTAGTTTGCCCACACTCTCTTTGGAAGGGACAGATCTGGTCAAATAGTGGTGTTTTCAAGTTTACAAAGCTAAACTTATCCAATGGAGCTCAAACTTGGTGAAACCCCATGTTTTAGCACCAAAGCAAAACCTGTTAAGTTGCAGCACCAGTGGTGGTGTGAAACCCCCTCAAACCACTGTCGAGCACCTTCTAACAGATGGGTAAAAACCTCTTAGCCACAGCTAAACCCAACCCCTTTGCTCCAAACTCGTAGATTAGGTGGCCAGTATCAATGCCCAACCCTAGTCAACTGGCCCCTCACTGGTTCAAAGTGGAAATACCAAAAACCCCAATCTAAGCTTCAGTTCAAAGCTGACAGCACCAGTATTATTTGTCTCCCTTGACCAGCCGAGGCTCCCATGAGACCCAAACGGCTAGCCTCACTCCCAGCCAGTGCCAGGACATGCTAGACACGTCCAAAGTGCCTCAGAGCACACCAGCATGTTGTGGCATGCCAAAACTGTGCTCTGGGCGCGCTACAGGAAGCCACCGAGGTGGGGGCGACGCTCTCGGCCAGTTCTAGCCTCCCCCAAGGTGTACAACCTCTTCATCGACAACCCCTTTGCATTGAGTAACCATCAGGGCCCCTCCTCTCCCGCGGTAGAGCTCGTACAACGCGTGCCCGTGCGCACCAGAACCGCCCATGGTTGGGCGGCGACGGATGCTTGACTCCTCTCACTCCCCCTCTGTTGCAGATGGTTGTGGCAGTCCAAAGCCACGTCGTGAGACCGTGGTTTCGACCCCAACTCCTCCGTGCACCCCCATGCGTGCCACAGTGAGTCACCGGCGCTCCCGAATTGGCTCACCGTCGCGAGCCTATTTATAGCCCTCCCCTTCACTCCAGCACCCCTCAGACAGCTTCACCACGACCACTAGCACCTCCCTAGCCACCCGAGCAAACTAGTAGAGCCCCGGTGCTAGAGATCGACCAAGGCCCCTCCGCCTCGGAGCTCCGGTCGATCTCCGGCTACACGATGGCTCCCGCGTTCCTCGATCCACCAAATTGATCCCCTTGACCTCAGGAAGCTTTCCCCCAACTTCCCCGAGCATTTATGTGTCCCTAGCTACCCTCTCGACCACCTCCAGAAACTCCTCCGCCGTGGCCTTCTCGTCATCGGCGAACCCCTGCCTCTCCGTCGTTATTCCGACCACTAGCAGGTAGGCGGTGTCATGCCGAGCCCATTTCTATCCTCATTGGGGCTTGAGAACGTCGGCAGTCTCGCCGGCGTGCTCCTCCTCCTCTCTGACCAGAGGTAGGAGACGACCCCGACAGGTGTGCCCCACCTGTCGGTGGCCCATCCATGTCCCCCTCGCTGCCCGCAGCCGCTGATCACAGGGCCCTGCACGTCAGGTTCAAACCTGATGGTGCGCGCGCCTGGGAAGGCTCTCGGTTGGCCTTGGGCCAGCCCAGTTCCAGGCCGAGCTAGGCCACGGGCTTAGGCCATATTCTTTTATTTAAATAACTTGATTTCAAAGATTTTTATCAAAATATTTAACCACTGTAAAAATATGATTTTTCCACTGTTATTCTTCTAAAAATATGTAGTATTTAATAAGACCTTCAAATGAATTTTTCAACAACTATTCGGTTTTGCAATAATAAAAAGGACTAAATTGGAATAGTTTTGCTTCTGTTTGGTTGATTTTAAAAATATTCCTTCATTGGAAACAGAGGCAAATATTTTTCAAAATAACAACTTAGATTTATGAGTAATAAAGAACATTTTTAAAAATTTTGTGATATTTTTTGAGTGAGCTATTTCTTATTTATTCTTTTGACGACGATAGAAAATCCGTGTGACGAGGGAATCGAAGCGGAATACCTCGAAGACCCCGGATACCTAGCTGACCAAGGCAAGCAGCCCTTTGACCATGACTGAGCATATGTTATATTACATGTTAAGATAGCAAGTATTTTCGTTGCATATGATCATAAGTGCTGGTAAATCACTAAGGTGATGTTACAGATGGCTCCTCCGGAGCACATGCATTGAGCTTGATCCTACACCTTTTTGGGGATCATCCTATTATAATGTTGACAAGTAATGCTAGAGTAAATAGCATGAGCATGTTTTTGGTATAAATCAACGATTTATGGAAACCCCGTCTGGTGCCACTAATGCCCGAGGGTGATGATGAGTTAGGTGGCCACTTTCGTAGAAGTGGTGCACCAGGTATTTGTGTGACTATGGTGTCGGGAATGGGATTAGATTTATGATGTGTCGACCATCCCAACCTTATCAGTACGACCACGTTACCCCTTATGGGACGGGGCTATGCTGATTACTCTGGTCGGTGCTAGCAAAGAGCCACATTACTAGTGGCGGGAGTGATGTGTGGCCACTCTCATGATGCGGTCGTGCCAGGTAGGATGACTATGCCATTTTTATGAGTTCCAGGCACACCGTTGGACGCCGCATGGTTGATACTGTCCAAAGTTGGTGCTCGTAAGAGGTACAACATGTGGGATGGGTACCCATGGAGTGGACCTCTTTGTCTAGTATCGTCAGGGGAAAGGCATTGATCGGGTACTTACCTCGGTTATGATATATACCGTGAGTCGTGGATGACACGGAAGTTTCCCGGATCTCGCGGGTCCAGCATACTACCTCTGTAGATCTTAAAACTATTCAAATAGGCGTGTCCACGGTCAAAGACAGTTGGGTAATCCTGCTTAAACTACGTCCAGTCGTTTCTGCATAAACCAAGTGTTTGTGAGTAGTGATAAAAAGGAGTTACTATGGAAGTAATGATATGACCAAGATTGGTGACTTGGCTTATAGGATGAGCCTGGATGATTCAGCCCTCGACAGATATATTGATATCTGTAACCTGTTCTTCAAAAGTAATTCTTTAACTTGATGCATATTCATGATCATTCCACCAAGTTGAATTCCACCATAGATGCATGTTATTGTTATCCTTCAGTTTCAATGTTCACATCATGGGCTGTTTGCGAGTACATTCAAAAGTACTCATTGGCTCGCCACTGGTTATATTATTGACCAGATATGGAATGACCGTACTTTGGAGATGAGTACGTCTTTGGAGATGCCCCTGCAAACTAGGACGCTTCCTAGTCAGAATGCTTGTCGGTGTAGGCTTGATGGCATGGGACCCGCTTAGCCCCTATGATTTCCGCTATTAACTGTATTAGTATGATTTGGCCTTAGGCCCAACCTTGTGAACTTGACCATTCGGTCATGTGATGTAATAATTCGGTACTCGGATGTAAGACTCTTATTATTCGGCGATCATTGATCTCTGGGATCACTGAGCACGATCATTCGGCGATATCGACTTGTAAGTCGGGGTCCCCGCAACCCGCATCTGGATTCATGAGGCCGGACACCATGGGAAATCCACCCAGCCAGCCATCAGAAACACGAGCTTCACTTCATGTGATGCTAGCATCGGGGACAGGAAAAATAGTGGATCCACTCGCATTGGTTTCGGCGACACCATGGTGGGCACCAACCCCACAATGCATTCACATCTCGCAGCATAGGTCGGATCCTCTGGTTTTCCCTCCCGGTGCGCCCAGTTGACAAACGCCATCAGCTCCTTGGAAGCGTGAGGCATCATGCGCTTCTCCTCCAATGTCCCCTCAAAATAGATCCTCCATGCCAGATTCAACAACTCCTTATCATCTTGATCCTTGCAAACCTAGCCAAATATCCGGTCGTAGGAGAATTGATCTTCTCCCTCCTCCACCCCTATACTCTGCTTCCCTCCACTCATTCACACACAGTGACCATGAGATGCGTCATCACGGATCCGCATCATGTGCTCCCTCTAGTGCCGCCCCTCGTCTCCCTCAAGGTTGACAGCGAGATCGAGTGGATCAGCTGCAGCACCTCCAGGAATGCCTGATATAGGTGTGGGAGCGACATCTGAAATCCATCTCTCCTCCTCTCCCTCACACCGATGAATCTAGAGGGGCACGACATCATGGAGGTTATTTGGTGTGGCGTACGGGTGGTGGGTCTCGGTGGTGGTGGGGGTGGGTGGCAGTGGTAGAGGTGGGCGGGGTGGGGTTTCACACGAGCGAGCATGAGCGGGGACTATTTACTACAATGTTGTTTTTCTCCTTAAAAGGAGGTTGAAACCCCTCGCATTTGAATCAGTAGATGTCGTTTGTGTTTTTATAACACATCACAAAGTGATTTATTCCTCGTCTGTAAATAAAAAACACAAACGACAAAGTATCTTTGACATCTACATATGTCGGTAAAATTGGTCTTTCTCGTTTGCCCCAACAAATGCAGACGGCAAATCTCATGTTTCGTGTAGTGTTTGTTAGGCCGAAAGTCAATTTTCACCAGGAAAAATCCCAAATGTACTGCGGGTCGTTAGATGGCCATAAGTCACACCGGGTCGAAAGTGACCCATTTGAACCAAGCGTCGCTAACAGGACAAAATAAACATCGGGCCTAAATGGGTCAAACTATGTGACTAGCCTTTAAGAGGCCGAAAGATACACAAGGACGGAATTAGATGGAAAACATATTAGACTTTTAACAGGCCAAATCTTCATATGGACCCTAATTTCGCCCAAATCATGTCTCACTCATAACAGGTCAGCCTTTAATTTATAACAAAATCATGCCAGCCTTTGACGTGGCCGACCTTTTCACCTAAATGGTTCATTCGTGGGGCCCTTCCATGTGTCGCCTTTTCATTTTTTTTTTTGACTGGCTACTGTAGGGGAAAAAACCACAGCCTTTTCTATTTATATAAATTTTTTACAAAATGTAAAAAAATTTACCACATGTAACCTGGAGGAGAAGAAAAGAAGACTTACCTAATACAAACAAATACAAAATGTACATGTGTTGCCTTTCTATTGGCTAATATCGCCCGGTGGATGGGCGACATATGTCACAACGTACAGCTCAAACATGTTTCCTTGTGTGCATAAGTATTTGACACGTGGAAAATTGGCATTGGTCGGGCCTATTAACGGGTGTTGAATCCCAAACCTGCACCTGATAGCTTAATAGCGAGCCGTTATGGTGGATACACGTGTCGATTACCCTTGACGAAAACACTTCCATGACGCGCCATTTATAGTCATGAAAGTGAACACTTCTATGATGATAAATAGAATATTGTCATGGAACACTGTCGTGACAGCACAGGATGACTATCTTGATTCTTTTATAACATCATCACGTGTACATACATTACAGAAAACGTGACCTACTGTGACAAACGTGTATTATCACGAAAGTGTTATTTGTAGCGCACCGCCGCACGCCCTCACTAGAATGGGAAATATTCCTAGCTGGAGTTACACGGGCAAATCAAAATGACTGTCTTGCTAAGACCATCCACGAGTGACATTATTTGGTGTGGGGTCAATACTGGCCTAAACCGACAACAGCGCAGGGGAACCCACCGAGATGATAGTTGTCATTGGCCTTTTCATACGACACTCCCAGATGGAATGAATCTATAAAAATGTTCAGGTTTGCTCCATGTCAAGGACAAGTCGGCAGGGAGCCTAGTGCCCAATAAACCTTAGGCATGTGCACTAGGCTATTCTACATGGCCTGTCAATGACAGAACGTTCCAACGCAGGAGTGTTTGTTGAGGGGCTCGCAATGGCTAGGGTCTACTGCACCCGAACAACGATGCATGGTGGAGGCTTCTTGCCTACCTCCTAATGACGTGCAAGCCACAGAGAGTGGTGTAGCACTTTCGTGTAAGTATCCCAAATAATTATTGTCCCAATGAAGAGCGGAGGGGAGTGTTTATGAGCAACGTTGTCACTCATAGGTTGTCACTCCTTTTATGTGAAGAAACTGCTTGTGATTCTGCACAAGGTACTGGTGTTCCAAGAGTTAAATAAACCAGAGTAGTGAATATGATGAGCTGAATAACAACGACTTGGAAGTAAAGGCTAGAAATAAAAATGGGTTCTCCTGCAGTATAGAGATTAGGAACGGAGATACTTCGGATCATGGTATACCTCAACTGTGCCAATTCAATGGTAACCTCGGTTACCTTGTATCGTGAGTTTAGTATTTGATTTTCTTGTTCTGTAGGCGGCTCGCCCTATAGTTATGTAATTCCTCCTCGTGAGATTGTATTCAACACTTTGACATTGCCACATTGTGGTCATCCCCACAGCTACAGCAAAACTCTAAGGTATCACAATCACAACATCGTATCCATAGCAGATCCGTCTAGGCGAACATAGTGCAGTCGTCTCACAGTCTACATGCACTCGGAAGACGTCAAAAATCTGCTCCTCTTCCGACAAGGCCGCATGGAGATCGGTGACATGAACATCGGGTTCTTAGCAGAACACCTCCTCCGAAGAGTGGTTCAGTCGGACACCGGCCCCATGATCGTAGTACAAGCCCCAATCGGCACAGGGGTTATGGGGACAATGGCTATCGGGCCCCTCAGTTCAACACTAGGTCCATTATCACACAGAATGTGGTCGACTGATCGCCCGCAGTCGTGGAGTATCTGGCCTTGAGTGCTTCAGTCGGCACATCCGTGAAGCAGAGATCCCCTCTAATTACCGATTGGCCACGGGGATTGGCAAGTTCAACGTTATATCCAAGCCAGAGACTTGGCTCGAGGATTACCGAGTGGCTATCCAGATAGAAGGCAGCGACGAATTCGTCGCGATGAAGCATCTACCCCTCATGCTCGAGGGATCACCAAGGGCCTGGCTCAACCAACTTCCCTCCAGCAGTATCCACTGCTAGGTAGATTTAGCCTGAGTGTTTGTCAAAACATTCGAGGGCACATACAAGCACCCAGGCGGTTTAACCGAGTTACAACATTGTGTTCAAAAGCGCAACAAGACCCTCCGGGAGTACATTCAGTGGTGGACCATGTTGCACAACACGGTGGAAAACATCACAGAGCATCAGGCCGTGTGCACTATCAAAGCGGGCACTCGGTACACGGAGCTCATCCTCAAGTTTGGCCGATTGAGGGATTTGTCCCTGGGTCGAGAAATGGAAATCGCCAATCGGTACACGAATGGCAAACAAGAAGACCGCCTCTAGAGTGGCAGAGGCCGATCCAGCAAAGCCCCTTAGTCGGGCCATGCTGGGAAGAAACATAAGCGAAAGGGCGACTGATCCGCAAAGCCGAAGTAGCAGTTGTCACAGGGCAGAGCCAAAGCAAACCCGAGAAGAAAAAGAAAGATTGTGTAGGCAAGAAGAAGGCCGAGTCCGAAAGCCACCTTATGAAACAGCCATGTACGTTCCATGCTAGGAAGGACGATGAGGGGGAGATCATCCCTGCCAAGCACACGGCTCGAGAGTGTCGCCTGCTCCGGCAGGAGATAGGCGGAGAGCCCTCTGGGGACAAGAGCGATGAGGACAATCAAGAGGCTGCCCATGTGTATCCAAACATCGAGAAAGTCCTCATGATCTTCGCCCGTGTGGATAGCAAGAGCCAATTGAAAGTCATCAATCGGGAGCTAAACATGGCGGCTCCGACCACCACGAAGTACATCGATTGGGCAAAGACACACATCACATTCGATCAGTTGTACCACCTGGTCAACATCACCACCCCTGGGAGGTAGGCTTTGGTCGTCGATCTGGCTGTCAATGGAGTTCAGCTGCGAAAAGTCCTCATGGACGGCAGCAGCAGCCTTAACATCATCTACGTCGACACGCTCAGAGCAATGGGCATTCCATTTTCCCAGCTAAGCAAGAGCAACATGCAACTTCATGGGGTCATCCCCGAGAAGAAGCCTGAATCACTCGGTGGGATCACCCTGAATGTCGTATTAGGAAGGAAAGAATAACCTTTTAGGTCGTCGACTTCAAAAGCGCCTATCACGCCATCCTAGGAAGGCCTGACAACGCATGTTTCAAGCTCCGACCATGTTACGTATATCTTAAACATATGATGTCAGGGCCGAGAGGTGTGATAATGGTGACCGGCAATCAGAAGGTCACCAAATAATGCCTACAACAGGGCTCTCAGATTGCCAATGAACAAGTCTTGGCGGCCAAGCTCGAAAGTTACAAGAAGGCGGTGGACACTGCTGATTTTATCAATTCCAAGCGGCCAGCGAATGAGTTAGCATTTTAGTCTGTTGGCGAGACCAAGCAGGTCGATGTCCACCTGACCGATCCGAGTGCTTCTTCGACAAACATCTCCACTTCACACGGCGACAAATAGGGAGCCGGGCTCATCAAGTTCCTCCATGAGAACTAGGACATCTTTGCATGGAAGCCTTCTGACATGTCGGGTGTTCCTAGGGAACTAGCTAAGCACCACCTCTGAGTGGACTCCAAAGTCAGGCCCGTCAAGGAGCACTTCCGCGGCTCCTTCGTGGAGAAGCACAAGGCAATCGGTGAAGAGATTGCTCGGCTCCTAGCTGTCGAGTTTATCCACAAGGTATACCACTCCTTGTGGTTAGCTGACGTGGTCATGGTGCCTAAGAAGAACAATTCACTCCGAATGTGTATTGACTTCAAGCACCTCAATCGGGCATGCCCAAAAGACTACTTCCCTTTACCTAGGATAGATCAGATCGTAGATTCAACCACTTGATGTGAACGCCTATCGTTCCTGGATGCATACTACTGGTACCACCACATCCGAATGCATGTACCTTATGAAATAAAAACGGCCTTCATCACCCCATTTAGGTGTTTTTGCTACATCACCATGCCATTCGGCCTCAAAAACTCAGGGGCTACTTTTCAATGCATGATCCAAAAGTGTGTGCAGGAACACATCAGTCGGAACGTTGAAGCATACATGGATGCCATTGTGGTCAAGTCCAGGAAAGGTTTCGACCTCCTAACCGACCTGGCTGAAACCATCACGAACCTCGGGCCCTTTTGGATCAAGATTAATACGGCCAAGTGCACTTTCGGAGTGTCGGACGGTAAATTACTCGGTTTCCTCGTTTCCGAATGAGGTAACGACGCCAACCTTGATAAAATTGTGCCATACTCCAAATGAGACGTCCAGAGCGCATCCATGATGTTCAATGGCTCACGGGCTGCCTCGCAGCCCTGGGCCACTTCATCTCACGACTCGGAAAGAAGGCACTACCTATTTACCGACTGATGAAGAAATCTAACAGATTCGAGTGGACGAATGAAGTGCAAGTCGCCTTCGACCAGCTCAAAGCCTTACTATCCACCCAGTCGGTGTTAGCTGCTCCGAGCAGCTAGGAGCCCTTACTCCTGTACATCGCCGCCACTAGCCAAGTGGTTAGCACCGTTCTCAGTGTGGAACGTGAGGAAGCGAGCAAGGCATATGAGGTACAAAGGCCCATCTATTACATCTCGGAGGTACTGACTCCCTCCAAACAGAAGTATCTGCATTACCACAAGTTGGTTTATGGTATTGACCTGACTGTGAAGAAGGTATTCCATTACTTTCAAGATCACTCGGTCACTGTCATCAGTGACGCTCCCTTGGCGGAAATCCTGCATAACAGGGATGCTACTGGCCGAGTGGCTAAATGGGCAATTGAACTCCTCCCATTGGAGATCAAGTTTGAAGCCAAAAAAGCAAGCAAGTCTCAGGCCTTGTTCGACTTCCTTACCGAATGTATAGAACAAGAACAACGAGATCCCAGTATCCCCAAACACTAGACCATGTTCTTCGACGGATTCAAGATGCTCCGCGGTTCAGGGGCTCGAGTGGTTCTCGTATCCCCCATCGGAGATCGATTGAACTATGTGCTCCAAATCCATTTCGACTCATCTAATAGTGAGGCCAAATAAGAAGCCCTCCTATATGGGCTCTGCATGGCCATCTCTCTCGGTGTGCGACGATTGATGGTTTACGGCGACTCAGACCTTGTCATCAACCAAGTGATGAAGGAATGGGACATTCGAAGCCCAGTCATGATAGTTTACTTCAATATAGTTAGAAAACTAGAGAAGAACTTCGAAGGGTTGGAGTTGCACCACATGCCCCGAGCCGAGAATCAAGTGGCTCATGACTTGGCAAAAATGGGATCCACTCAAAAAGTTGTTCCGAAAGGCGTGTTGCTCTACCATCTACGCACCCCCTGAGTCAAAGAGCATCCTTTTACAGAAGAGCCTCCACAAGCAGTCGACCCATCCAGTCTGACTAAAATTGATGTCCCGACTATGGTCGACCTCATCCATGAGATGCTGGTCATCACACCCAAATGGACTCAGCCTTATCTGGATTACTTGCTCCGGCAAGAGCTCCGCGAAGACGAAGAGGAAGCAAGCCAAATCGTTCGGTGGTCCAGAGATTCCGAAGTCCTCGGAGAACAACTATACAAGAAGAGTGTTACACGAGTCAGTCAAAAGTTTATTTCCTAAGAGGAAGGACTCTAGATCTTACACAAGATCCACTCGGGAACCTGTGAACTTCACGCGTCCTCTCGGACCCTGGTGTCCAAGGCCTTTCGAGCATGTTTTTATTTGCCTCAGTCCAATGAGGCAACAAGAGACTTGGTCAAACTATGTGTTGGATGCCAGTTCTATAAATATCAGTTGCACAAGCCTGCATCCGTGCTGAAAATGATTCCGCTCACTTGGCCATTCGTCATGTGGGACTTCGACATGGTTAGCCCTTTGTGCACCGAAACGAGTGGATTCACTCACCTGCTAGTTGTGGTGGATAAGTTCACCAAGTGGATCGAAGCGAAACCCATCAAAATCTTGGATTCAACGACTGCCGGCGGCTTCATTCGGCAGATTATCTTCAGATTCGGATTCCCTCACGACATCATCACCGACAACAGAACTAACTTCGAGTCGGAGCAATTTCAAGAGTTATGTCACTCCCAAGGCACTCGGGTTAATTACGCCTCCGTGGATCATCCACATTCGAGCGGGCAGGCAAAGCGGGCAAATGGTATGATACCATAGAGACTCAAACCCCGACTGATGAGAGACCTCAAATATGTCGCACGCGCATGGGTAGAAGAGTTGCCATATGATACGTCCCAAATGTATCTATAATTTATGCTTGCTCCATGATCCTTTCGGTGACATTGTTATATGTTTTGCTACACTTTTATATATTTTTACACATATTTGGACTAACCTACTAAGTCAGTGCACCCAGTGCCAGTTTTTGTCTATTGATGTCTTTTTGCATGGGATTTTACCCAAATTACTAGAGCCCTAAAAATCCCGAGAAACATATATAAAAATCAGTGTAACGGGAGCTTCCGGATCACCAAAGATGGGCCAGAGGGGAGCCAGGGGCTGACCAGGTGGCCACCCTGCGTGGCTTGGCCCCTGGTCGCGCCCACAGGCCGCCTAGGTGGGCCTGCCTCCTTCGACGCCCTCCTTTGGCCTATATTTACCACTCCAATCAGAAACCCTTCCATCATATCCAGAATCGTGAATTTCTCTATCGTTCCGCAAACGCAGCGCTTCCGAGATCGGGAGCTTCAGGAGACCTCTTCCCGGCACCCTGCCGGAGGGAGGATTGACCTTCGGGAGCTTCTTCACCGCCATGGATGCTTCCCGGATGTGTCGTGAGTAGTCTTCCTTGTACCATTAGTCCATGACCAGTACCTATGTGATGTCTTCTCTCCAATCTTGTGATTCAATGATTAGCCCTTGTGAGCTTCCCTACATGATCAAGGCACCAATGTAATTTTCATGCTATTGCTATGCTTGGTTTGTTGGGATCCGATGGATTATGAGATTATATTCAGATTTTTATGAGTTATATATTTGATTATCCTTTTATATTATGTTCTTTAGTGATTCATGCATGTTCTCCGTTGCTCTTTATTGCTTTGGCTCTTTGGCCGAGTAGTAGATTGTAACTCCAAGAGGGAGCATTATGCATGATTCTAGGTTCATGTTCCCTGATGTCTAGCTTGAGTGACAAAAACATGAGACTAGGGGATGTGTTGTTTCCACTAGGGAGAAAACAACGGTGCTTGTGACCACGGTTGCAAGGATTGTTTACCTTACGCATAGTTCGTTAATGCAGTTGTCCGTTGCTTTGAGTTTACACTTTGAGTTAATGCGATACGTTTATAATTCTATCAATTTCCCAGCTGTAATTTGTTTACCCATGCATAGTTGTTTATCATCTTTTGGGAGAGAGACATCACTAGTGAACATCATGTGACTCAGGTCCATATCACCACAATTTCTTACACCTCCATCATTTACTACTTTCATTTACTTTTCTGTTGCAATCACTATCACTATCCCCGCTTGTGTTTTGATCCTTTGCAAACTACAAGGCCGGAGAGATTGACAACCTCTCTGTACTCATTGGGACCAAAAATATTTGTTGTGTGTGCAGGTCCACGTCTTGTGCTAGCGCCAGGGCAGCCGACACCTACTTGTTGATCCTCGGAGCCCTCCTGGTTCGATAAACCTTACAGTCTTCGTGTAAGGGAAACTTGTTGCTCACTACGTCTCCCTCTTCCACTTGAGGTAACCAACGAGCGGCAAGAAGTATATCCGTTAACTCGTCATCACCATCTGTCTTGTGGGGTATGCGAACGACTCCAAATCGTTTAACCAAGCATACTCCTTTCTTCATGGTGTATCGGTCGGAAGCTGTTGTGCCGAGTGACCTACGTCACAACTCCCCCAGAGTGGAGCAGTACAACGAAGCTGAAGTTGAAGCAGCACGCCAAGACAGTTTGGATCTCCTCGAGAAATAGAGGGAGATAGCCCTCATTGGGTCCACACTGTACCAGCAAGAATTGCGACGCTACCATGAAAAGCAAGTCAGGGGTCAAGCGTTTTAAGAAGGGGACTTGGTCCTCCGATTGGACCAATAAAACCCCACAAGTTGTCACCTTCGTGGTAAGGGCCATATGCTAGCTCCAAAGTCCTGCACAATAGAGCTTATTGATTATACAACCTCGAGGACGGGGTGGAAGACCCCAGAACATGGAATGCTAACCTCCTCCGCAAGTTCTATACTTAGAACATATCATTTGGTTCATGTAATGAACTCAAATGCTTAGAAGGCTAAAATATTTCCTTTCTTTAACCATCGTCAAACCTCTCACTTTGGTAAAACACACCCTCATTGGGTGTAATCATTTCTTGGTAGCGGGCCTGTTTTTGCCTAAGGAACAAAAACCGGCCCCGAGTGCGGACAACCTCCACACTCGGGGAATTAGTTGTGAACCAGCTTTCGCCTAAGTTAAAAGGTTCTGAATGTAGCAAGCTCTTCATTCGGTCGCCAACATGAACAAAACAGTTATTTCTTGGTAGCGGACCTGTTTTCGCCAAAGGAATGAAAATCGGCCCCGAGTGAGGACAACCTCCACACTCGGGGACTTAGCTGCAAATCAGCTTTCGCCTAAGTTAAAACGGGTCTGAATGTAGAAAGCTCTTCATTCGGTCCTCAAGAAGAAGAAAACCATTCCGGGTGAGGACAACTTCCACACTCGGGGGCTTAGCTGCGAACGAGCTTTCGCCTAAGTCAAAAAACTATCCCGAGTGAGGACAACTTCCACACTTGGGTGCTTAGTTGCAAACCAGCTTTTGCCTAAATCTATAAACATCCCGAGCAAGGTCAACTGTCACACTCGGGGGCTTAGCTGCAAACCATCGTACACCTAATTCAAAAAACCATCCCGAGTGAGGACAATTTCCACACTCGCGGGCTTAGTTGCGAACCATTTTCTCCTACGTCAAAAACCATCCCGAGTAAGGACAATTTCCACATTTGGGGGCTTAGCTGTGAACCATTTTTCACATAAGTAAATAACCATCCCGAGTAAGGACAACTCCCACACTCGGTGGCTTAGAAGCAAACCAGTTTTGCCTAAGTCAAAAATCATCCCGAGTAAGGACAACTCCCACACTCGGGGGCTTAGCCGCGACCCAGCTTTCGCGTAAGTTAAAACCACCCCGAGTGAGGACAACCTACACACTAGGGGGCTTAGTTGCGAACCAGCTTTTGCCTAAGTAAAAAACCATCCTGAGTGAGGACAACATCCACACTCGGGGGCTTAGGTACAGGCTAGCTTTAGCCTAAGTCTAAAACCATCCCGAATGAGGAAAACTTCCACACTCGGGGAATCAGATGCGAACCATATTTCGACCGAGTAAAAGTGGTCCCGAATAAAGACAACCAAGAAAAAAGATCCAAACTCGAATATGGATAAACATAACCAAGTTCACCAAACGGCGTGCATAAGAGACAGTTCAAGTCTCGCTCAAAGTTTGGGGTTACATAAAACCACTCGGCATCCCGAGGAAAATTAAAACTTAAAAATGTTTTCTTTCCTCCGAGCCTCACTCGGAGCCGAAGATTCCACTACTTCCACGAAGGTGTCGAGGTCGATGCCCTCCACAATCTGGGTGGCAGCCACCATGCACATCTCCATGAAGTCCTCGACCTTGGCAGTTCTGCTATTGACGACCTAGAGATTCGTCACCTTCTCCTTGTCCACTCCTTTACAATGGATGTGGACGAACGAGAGGGCAATGTCGGCTCTAGCCCTCGCTGATGACTTCCTCCAAGATTTGAGTTTGCTGGGGATGGGCCTCACACGCTTCACGATGGTCTGGGCGTCCTTTGGGAGTGCATTGTCAGGGGTCTTCTCTTGATCTATCTCCCGAACGGTCGACTGAAGCCACTTGAAGCAACCCAACACATAGTCGACGCGGGCTTCCAGCCTTAGAAGAGCTAAGATAGCACTATCCTTCAGGAGCTCTACCTTCGGATTTAGTTCTTTATCTATCTGCGCTGTCTCTTCCTCAACACCAATGCAGAAGGCTAGATTCAGTCTAAAAAACAAAAATATGAGACAACATCACTCAGAAATGGCAAAGCAACAATGAGAGATCATTCGGACGCTTAACATACGTTTAAGCTTCTCACAATGTTGCACGCTGAAGTCCTCAATGAACTGCTCCAGTTCAGCTTTCTTGGCGATGACCTTCTCAAGTTTGGTCTCCCACTCGGTGTAGTGCTTCTTCAGCTCAGCGACCTCCGTAGCCGATTTCTCCGCGCCAGCCTTCTAAAGCCCATTCTCTTCTTCAAGTGTCCCGACCATCTTAAGCTTGGTATCCGCCGCCTGGGTCTTCTGCTTGGCCTCCTTCCAAGCCGATGCTAGTTCTTCATCCCTCTTCTCGAGGGTATCTGTAATGCCCCAAGTGTAGGACTTTCCCTTTTTGTAACCTTCCATGTGGGACCACCTTGACTTTGTCATGAGAGTTTCTATGCATGTATGATTTCATGTGCCACTTTCTATTTTGCATTTGCATGCATGCATCCATGCCATATCATTCCTTGCCATACCTTATGATTGCATGTCATGATCATGTTGGCATATGTTCTTAGTAGGAGTTAGTGTTGTGGTGTTATGATTGCATGTGATCTTACTAGGGTTATGTTGTGGAATTGCACTATCTTGTGTGATGCATGTGATGTTGGTGTGTGATGGGTAGGAGTGAGTGCTAAGTATGTTCAAAGCTCTTTGCTATTTAAAATCCTTTTCCCTCCTGTTATCTCATGTCAAAATTCCTTCTTCCCAAAAGTTATTCTAAAATGTCTGGTGGTTAGAGTAAATTGTGGTTATGAGGAGGTGTAATTTTGCTGATTTGTTCTTTGATTTTTAGAGGTGCAAATAAACCCAAAACAGTAAATTAATTACTGTTTTGCATTTATTTCAAATGGCTCCAAATATTGCTTTCCTATTTTATTCTAATGGGCCATAATTCCTTATGACCAGGGGATTTTTCCCTTTTAAGTTTATCCCCACCAGTTTATTTGTTTTATTGCTTTCCTTCTCGTGATTCTTTTAATTGGGAAAGGCCACTGGGGCCTTTCTTATAGTGCTTGCCGTGGGCTTCCTTCACTCTTCTGGCCCAGCTGCTCTCCCTCCAGCGAGAGCCCACGCGAGCGAGCCCCCTCCTCCTCCTGACGCCGTCACTTCTCCTCCCCCCGCTTTTCTCCTTTCCGTCAGTACGTGAGAGAGAGGGAGGAGCTGACGGTGCCATGGCACAAACGTCGAGGGCCCTATTTAGCTGGCGTCCGAGCCCTCCCCTCGACTAGGGTTCCCTCCTACCGCCGCCATCTCCTTCCTCCCCCTCCATCTCTTCCTTTCTTCCCCAGGTAACTTCCGGTAGGGTTAGCAGAGAGTGCAGAGAAGAGAGCTCGCCGGCGTCTACCCCGCGTGCTTCGTCGGGCGGCACGGCCACCATGTCCGGGAGCTTGGGGAGAGTGCCCGCGCTCCGTTCCCGCCGTTGTTGAGGTCGGGGAGAGACCACAGCAACGGGCAGGAGCTTGTCTTCGGCGCGCACCCGGCGAACTCCTTCCCCTGCTTCGGGTCTGCAGCAGTCCTACCTCGGTCGCCTTCTTCTCTCCGGCGCTTCTCCCGTCACAGATCGGCGCCCCCTCTTCCTGCTCTAGGTGACGACCGCCCCTCCTCCCTTCTCCTTGGTTGGATCTGTCGGTGTAGCCGCCGTGCTCTCTGTTCATAGGAGAGAGCGACAGGAGGATGTGTGGTGTGTACGTAGGGGTAGAGCGGTCGGTGTGGGTAGTTCCCGTGTAGATGCAGGTGCTTCTTTCCCTTTCCCGCAGGCGTGGTAGAGGCCGTGGTAGGGAATACCATCCCCGGTGACCTCCCTGTCACCGGCTCGCAGGTGCATGCCAGCGAGTAGGTTCGAGGCATGTTACGTTGCGTTAGTTCCTTCCTCCGTCAGTCATTGCAGCGTAGCGTAGTGGTTGGTGTGTGGCGATGTTCCCGCAAGGTCCTGGGATCAAATCCCAGGGTATACACCTCCCCTTTTTGTTATTTTTCTTTCCTGACAGTAGAGTTCAGTAGCAGTGCAACTGCATAAACTTCTGCTGAGATAGACTTCCTGTCGAGCATGCCCTCTCAGCCGAGTGGTGTGCGCCAGGCTTGCACACCAGAGGCACAGGGGATCAAACCCCAGGGTGCCCTTTTATTTCATTTCTTTTCCCTGCTTTTGTTTCTTTTCCTTTTGCTCTTTTGATTAGTTGAGGGTTGTGCAGTAAGCTTAGATGGCAGAGGACATGTTTATGTTTTCTTTGCTGCTATAGCATGGCCATTTGAGGTGATGTGTGCATGTGTTCTTGTGAGAGAGATCTTGTAAGTAGGGTTAGTGTGCTAGTGGTAGTGGTGAGTTTGATGTGTGTGGGAGTTTGAGCTTGGGGTTGAGTGTGTGTGCAAGTGTGTGTGTAACCCCATACACATGCTTGTGCAATTGCACAAGCCTTGAAGTTTAAGCCTTGGTGGATATAGATTGTGATGTATGTGCATTAACTTGTGGTAGCACTAGTATAGATTGTGTGTGAGAGCCTCACCCATGGTAAGGCATGTAGAGCATTGTTGTGCATATGACTTAGTAGTGTGTGGTGGTGTTGGATTCATTTAGGGAGTGTAGCTATTGTATGTTCTAACTAGTTCTAGTAGGACTAGCTTTGTGTCATGCTAGATATGTGGGTGGTGTGGACCTTCCCACCTTTACAAGTGGTGCACCTCCTCATGTTTAATATGAGAGAGAGCATATTGTGTGTGTGGGGTTGGCTCGTGTGTGTTGGTGTTGTTGATGTGTATGACACAAACATGGGGTTCAAACCCCCATGTCACTTTGTCATTGTGCACATAAAACTCACCTATGTAATTGTCATCTTAGAAGCATACCTTATGGAGTTGCATTTACATTTTGTTGGAAGTTTGGTCTTTGATTCCATGGTATAGATGGAGCCCAAGGGCATGGGGTTTTGTGTGTTAATAGTAGGGGTTTGTGCTCAACACCATAGTGGTGTCAATCACATCTTGGTGACATGTGTGTGCAAACTATGCCTAGACCAAGTGGGCATGTGGCTGGAAAATTCCAGATTTTTGAACTCCGAAAATTTCACTAAGTCTGGGATGCTGGAAACATTTTCTTCCCCTGTAGATGAGGATGTGCTGGTCATACTGTTGTGAACTGGACTTAGTTCAGTGCTAGTATTTTGAACCTGATATGTTTTTGAAGCTTCCTGTCAATTTTCAAGTCTTTTTGAGTCATGTAGCCTGTATTTGGATTGCTGTAAAAAAGCTTCAGAACAGAAACAGAAACTCAGGTGCAGGAATTTTCACTAAGTCCCTGAGATCTGATGGTTTTGGGAAAGTTTGTGGCCTTATATCTTCTAGAGTTTAATTCCTTTTGCTGTTATTCTTGCTGGGGCTTCAAGTGTTCTTGGTTGGCAACAGCCACATATATTATTTGTCATGTTTGAAGACCTGTAGCTATGTTGCATGTTGCTTCCAAACAGCTAAGATGCAGAAACTGGCAGATTATGTAGTTTTGCCATTTTGTTCAAAGTTTGTGCCTAATTGATGTTGTGGTGTTCTACCTTGCTCCATTTCATTTATGTTGGGTTGTTATATGTCTTGGCTACCTGGGAATACCAGATTTGTGCCAATTGTGTGTGTGGTGTTGAATCTTTCACGTAGAGCTTCATATCTTGTTTCGTTGATTCCCGTTGATCCGTAGCTCCGTTTGCATTGTACTTTATATGGTTTTGCACCGTTTTTTACGAGCTGCATCTGTTCATGTCATTCCCATGCATTTCCAAATAGTTTAGTGCAAGTTCTGTCCAGAAACTTGCTGTAGCTTATTTTGCTTGTGCTAGTGATAGGAATAGTGGTGCATGCTCAACTTTCATCCCATGGATCATGTGATTGTTGCATTTTGTGGTGCTGCTGTTCATTGGCTGTTATTATTATGTTGGGTAGCACCGGGAGCGGAGAACGAATACGTGGAGTCAGGGGAGTACGTGCAGGACGATCCAGAACCATTCCGAGCTGAGGATATCGCACGCAAGATGATATGACCTTGATTCCATCCCTAGACTTGTTATGTTAGTTTCGATTCCATGTCGTATTGCTCGTTGCCTACCACTGAAAATATATTGCCTCTTCATATGCCATGAGCCTAAACATCGAACTCTTTCCTAGCAAACTTGTATGGCTTGGTAGGCTTGCTCAGCTGCTAATGTTAGCATTGTTAGTTGCAGGTGTTTTAAACTCATGTGATGACATGAGCTTGATATCATTATATTAAATTCTGTTATTTAATTAATGTATCTATATACTTGGTAAATGACGGGAGGCCTAGCCTTTTGCCGGGTGTCTGGTTCCGTTATTGCCGCCTTAGTTACCGGTTACCGGTGTTTGATTCCATAATGATCGCTCCTAACACGTTCGGGGTTGTTATGGGGACCCCCTTGATAAATCGCGTAGTGCTAAGGCTTGTCCGGGAGGACCCAACTTTGGTTTTAATCTGCTAATCACATAATAATCTGCATAGGGAATAGCTACCCCGACGAATTTAATCAACAACCCGGGCCAGTGCTCCTCATGAGTGTTAGCCCCACCTGAGCGATGTCCGGGGCCCCACTGGTCACCCAGAGGTTTAGCCATCCCAACGTCTAGCTCATCTGTCGTGTCTTGAGACTCAGATACGCGGCTCTTATCAGGGTCGTCGACACAACGGGAGGTCCTGCTGGTCTTGTCTTACCTTAGCGGTATATCTTGCGTATAGGAATCCCAGTGAAGCTTTGGTTTTCCCCAGAGTTGAGGTTTTCCTCTAAGGAATCCGACGAGATCACGAGATTCGTGATAGAGGATGCCTTTGTGGCCTGTGTTCGTTTGTGATGGACTAGTTGGAGCACTCCTGCAGGGTTTAATCTTTCGGAAAGTCGTGCCCGCGGTTATGTGGCAATTTGTAATATCTTGTTAACATCCGGTATTAGAGAACTTAAACATGAACTAACAAAATATGCCAACTGTGTGCGTAACCGTGACTGTCCCTTCGAAGATCTCTCTTCGATCGGGGAACACGATGGGGTTATGAATGCCGTAGGTAGGTGTTCAGGATCACTTTCTGATCAAGTATTCCCGATCGTTAGCGTAGACCACTTTCACTTCTCTGTTGCGTAAGATAGCCACTTATTCAATCATAGGTTGCAGCAGCCTGAAACACTACATCCCCTCCTTACCCAAATAACGTGACTAGATTTGGCACCAAGGTCCTAGATTGCTGAGTTCCCGTGCCTCACGGATTCCTCCGAAACTCCCAGCAGGTACTGGTATCTCGGAGACAGATGATCCCGACGGCACCCAGCTGGCGTGGCAGTACGACGAGGAGACAGATCGCCTTTACGTGAACTATCCACAGGACTGAGCCGTGGTCGTGATCATGGGCCTGCAGCGGGTAGCATAGCATTTTCCTTGTTTTGTAGTCCGTACCGGAACTACCTTGTTTCTATCTGCGTTGTACTCTGTATTATTAATAAGAAGTAAGTTGAATCCCAGATTGTCTACTGTAATTATTATTATGTGCTATGTTTACTTGCTTGCGAAACGCTTAGATGCGCTTCTTTCCTATTCGGGGGCCTCGACCCCCAGATCGGAAAGGACCGCATCTTTGTCGTTACAGTATCCTTCATGGTAACTAGAGAAATGGAATTATTTAACCTCTCAGAAAGGCAATCTGACAAGACAGCCTCGGTCGGATAGGAAAGACAACCGAATCAAGAACCAGCCGGACAGCGAAATCTTAGCTTCGGCTATATGTTTTTTCTGTTCCAGTCGCTTATTCTTAGCCTTTTCAGCATCAAATCTCAGTCGGAGGGCTTGGAGCTCCAACTCCACAACATCATCACGGCCCCCGGGCCCGCAAGCAAATTATCATCAACAGATACAAGTCAAGCAGAATACAATATATTAACTCTAAGACTACCGCCGACTGATCCAGTCAACAGTAGCCTCGGGGACTACACCCAGTGGGTGCGCTCAGTGCGCCCCACCAGAAAAATAAGAGGAGGGAAAAAGGTCCCTGTAACCTATCCACCTTACTCGAATCAAAACAGGAACTAAGACTACCGCCGACTCCTCCGGTCGACGGTAGCGTCGGGGACTACACCTAGTGGGTGCACTTAGCGCGCTCCCACTGGAAAACGACACCCAGTGGGTGTGCCTCAGAGCAAACACACTCGGGATTAAGTTCAAAAACAAAAACATGTGTGCACAACAGGACTCACCCATATGTTCTTCGCCACGGCTTCACTAGCATCGTATGCTTCTTTAAGCCACCTAACCATTACTTCCAGTTGAGCCAGGGCTACCTTGCATGCTCCCTCCTAATCCTCTGGGATATGGTGCAGCTGGAAGAGGTTGCGGTCCATAAAAGTAAGCGACGACATGGCGGATGGACCAAGTCCGAGTGGCACTCCAACCGAAGGAGTCTCCTTAACCTCATGAACCTGAACCTAGGTAGTCAAGGACTCGATCACTCGGCTGGGGGTCGCAGCTTGTTTGGACGCTCCTCCAGCCACGACAGGACCGGCAGGATAAGTTCAATCACAACTCGTGGCTCTGCACACATCCACAAACATCCAAAGCATCATCACGTGGCTAAATCCTCAAGGCCTAACTGGCACAAAAATATGCCCAAGAGGTACCTTTAGAAGAAGTAACGTTGCCATTCGTTTGCCCTTTGTCGGAGGCCTTCGGCTCCAGAGAAGCGGTCGATGTGCCAGCTATGCAACAAACACAACAAGATTACGGGTCATCACTCGGAATACCTTGAGTAGGAAAGGAAAAATCTTTTGGCGGAGGTACTTACGCTAAAGCAACTAGCACATCGACCTTAATTCGCGGCAGGACAGCCTTCTGGGCTTTGAGTTCATAGTCTTGGGGTGTTTGGCAACCTTCTCGGGCGACACCTCCTGCTCGCTCTGACCACGTTTGGAACTTCGGGTTGGCATAGCCGACACAGTCAGTTTCACCACCTTCGGAGTCTTAGCGCCACCGATATGGGCCCTAGGGTCCTGACATGCTTTCGAGCGGGTCTCAGGTGGAACTTCATCACACGGGGTGGACTCCGCCTCATCCCCGTGTTCCTCGTCACTCTCATGTGTCTCCTCGTCGTCATCTTCATCTTCTTCGCCTTCCGAGTCCCCCTGATGCTCGGTGTCACTCGCCACGTCGATGGGTGCTCAGTCAACAACCGGTATTGAACTCACGAGTCATGTGAAAGCATCCCGAGTGACAAAGTTATAACAAACGAAAACAACAAGCAATGAACAAATTCAGTCGGTTCAAGCTCGTGAAGCTTTACCTCATTCGGAGGCAGCTCTGCTGAGATCGACGGTACCAACCTGGTGCCCCTTGGATTGTCTCGCATAGGTGTAATATCCTTGAGATTTTCCATCGGCCGCTCTGCCCCGATATCCTCTAGGACAATGCGAGTCAGATCATCCGGACCTCTATACATCCACATGAGATGGACCCTTGCCTACAAAGGTTGGATCCTCCGCTAGAAAAAGACTTCCAAGACGTCCATCCCATTGATTTTCTTCCACAACAAGGCGACCAATTCTATCACCAAGATATCTATGTATGTCCTCTCTTCCTTCGACACAGCCAATGAGGGAGCCGACCGAATTCGCTCAGGCGAATAAAGCAGGAGGTCCGACTGACCCTCATCGATTGGGACGCCCTCGCAGTAAAACCAGGAGTCATGCCCACCCTTCACCGAATCATTGATGGACATCTGAGGAAAACTACTCTTACCCCTGAGTTGGATTCCTAAGCCACCGCAAAGCTGCACTACATGTGTTCCCCCCCCGACTGAGAAGATTTCGTCACTATCATCCCTCGGCCCATGAATAGTTGCTTTAATAATCCCCATTGCGGATAGCACCCGAGGAAATTCTCACACAGGGATACATAAGCAGATAAGTACGAGACAGCATTGGGGGGGGAAGTGGTGAAGTTGCACGCCAAAAAAGTCAAGGAAAGCTCGGAAGAACGGATGCGGGGGTAGGGAGAAACCTCTTTCAATGTGGGTGACCAGGAGCACCTGCTCATCGCCCCTTGGCAAGGGTTCGAGATCGCCTTCATCCGGCAGCCGCCAACTGCCCGGAACCACCAAGCCATTGCTCTCCACGTCCAGCATTCGCTCCTTGGACACCCGGACAGAATCCGGTCACCTTGGATCCACGCTGGTGGAGGCTCACTGGCACTCGAAAAGGAACCGTGCTAGCCTTTCCTGGCCCGCTCGGGTCTCGAGGTTGCACCTTTCTTGGGGCGGACGAGGTGGAAGAACTCGAGAAGTGGCAACCGCAAGGCTCAAGGAAGGAGAAAAAGGGGACTCTGATCTAGTGGTGCGATTCTTTTCCTTCACAGCTTCAGCCTATTTATATGCTACAGAAAGATACCCCATCGAGTATTCCGTGTGCACAAGTAAGATCTACAGAATCCTGATGACAGTGTTCCTGTAGCATGACTGTGATATTTGACGCACGGAAACCGAGGCGCCCCTCCACTACTTCCACTACTCACATCGCCGCTGATTTTGCTTCACAACGCGCTCCCTCAATTGAAAATATCACGGAAAAATTGCTCCCCCTTCACTGCCTGAATGAATTCCTTATCGAGAGCACATAACGAGGAGAGTCGAATACTCTGTCGCTCGCCCTTCCATGGGACCACAAACATTTGTACCACAGAACAAGGCGATCAGATCGCCCGCGCCATGGCGCGAGTCGTAGGACCCATCCTCCTCCACCGATTGGGTGATCGAAGCTCAGAGCCCACGATCATTCGATTCATTATACATACCATCATTAAAGGTATTTGATTATTACCGATTGGAAGCAAACTAACACACTTCCGCACTAGGAGTCTTTCACTCCTGAATCCGTAGTGATTTATAAGAGCCCGAGTGATGTAGCCCCATGCTACAACCTCGGCGTCCCTGAGACATCGAGGGCACAATCGACTGCCTTCCACTCAGGCAATAAAACCCCAACTGATTCGGGGGCTACTGACGGGGTTGCAAATTAGGAGTTGTCCTATGGACCTGAGTACCTAGGCCTGCCCAAGACCCTACATGGACATCAGCGTCCCATAAGTCACCTACGCGGTCATGGTCTCACTCGGACAAGTGTGTGCCACTCGGCTCACACTACTTCACTCGGTCTGTTTCATATCAGTCGGACATCCCTCAACACTTGGACTGCAACAGGACATGGGCAACGAAGAACTACAATGGCCACAGACTTGAACTACTACATGAAGTGCAGTGAAGATATGCATTACCAATAACACCATAGTTAGAGTTGTTTTTACTAGTAACTTCTGTAGTTATTAGCATTTACTCGCCCTTGCAATGAAGCCCGGCCGGTCGTGCCGCACTTTATATAAGCCACTCCCGGGCTCCTGGGCAAGGGTTCAGCAATCAGTACTATCTCAAACTCTATAATCCAACACCAGACTCCGAGGTTCGAGGTGTAGGGTCGTTACCACTCCCGAGTGGGGCCTGAACTCGTATATCCGAGTGCATCCTATGCGCCCTAGCTAGACTCTTCCCCTCATTCGTACCCCTGGTACTATTGTCAGGATCATTCCCATGACACGAAAGCAAGTTGTTGTTCGAGGACCTAGAGGTCTACCTCGTGAAGGGTGAGCTCGCGCACTTCCTTCACGTCGACCATCCTCCCTCGGAGTTGCGGCTCCAAAGCAGCTTTGGAAGCCTGAAGCTCCCTCTCGTGAGCCTATGCGGTCCCATGTTGCTCGACTTCTTCTTCGGCTTCACGGAGGGTGCGCTCGCATGCCTCCTTCGCCGTGGTGGTGGATGCTTCGTCCTTCGAACACACTGATTCATGTTGGTGGCGGCTCAGCTTGACGACCATGTCAAGCTGATGCCACCCACGAGCCAAGCGCATGCGCTCCTCGGCGAAGGGTACGTCAGCATCTCGAATCTCTACCCCAATCTGCCCCACCGTGCTCAAGGAGTTCTTTGGGAGGTTTTGGCGGACCGAGGTCCGGGAGGCCGCGAGCTCCTTGGCCTAGTCCGGCTCGGGACCAACACTTTCGCTCCCAGACGGGGCCCCGCGGGCTCCAGATCCACACGCCGGTGGCTGGGAGCTAGTTGATGCTCGCCCCGCCCCACCAGGGCTGGGCGTCGTGCACACGGAGCTCGTGACCCCCTCCGGGGTAGTTGGCTCCTTGGAATTGTCCACGGTGTCGGGCGGGGCGCCGGAGGTGACTAGCGGCTCTTGCCCCTTAGACACATCCTCACCCGTAGGGATTGCCGCGGGAGACACTAGGGGAGTCCCCGCGCTTCGCCTCGTGGCCTCGGCAGGCGTGGGTAGAGTCGCGTCGTGACCAGACGCATCGCTCACACAATAGTCTGGCGCGCCAAGGCCACTCCCCCTAGCCCTGACCGATGGCGAGAGGCCATGCGCCGGGCCAGGGCGCTTGCTGGCCCTCTTTCTCACCGGAAGCCTGCACGAAGGAGGGATGAGTCATGCGTGAACCACGGAAGCAAGGAAAACCGAGGGGTGGAGCTTACTCATCCTTGGCGACCCATATCCTCCTCTTCAGCACCCTCGGCAAGGCCTGAGTGCTGCCCTCGGATCGGGCCTAAGGCGAAGGCCCACCTCCCTCCTCTATCGCGGCTGGGGGCTCTAGGCCTGTGGAAGCCCCGGCTCGGAAGCCATCAGGACAGGTGTGTCCTGAGGCCCCTCCTCGCCCCTAGGAAGCAGCCCCCACTGATAGAAGCGGGGCATCGTCTGGGCAAGGTCTCCCATGTTCTTGTACTTGTACAGGTTGTGCCCCCCGTGGGGAAGATCGTCGACGGTTTTGCCCAGCAAGACCCAGAGCACCCAGTCGAGCATGTCGATCGGTAGGCGCTCCATATGGAGCTGCATGGGATCATTAGGCCAAGAAAACGTCCGCATTGGGCGAGAGTGACGTTGAAGGGGGGCAATCCGCCACCTAAGGAACTCCCTCACCACCAGCGTGGCGGTCACCCCCGCTTCCCTCAAGGTCTCCAATCACCCTGCACCGATGACAACCTTGAGTCATCGAGCCGCGCATGATCCCACCTGCAGCTCGGCATCACTGGAGAGGATGGGGTCACCAGCAGGGGGATGTACTTCCCAGCGTCCAGGAACACCCACTGCCGCCTGAAACCCTCGACGAAGTGATCGATATTCATATCGATGCACTTGCCCGCCATCGCGTCCACGGCCTGGAAGAACGCGCACCCGGAGCGCTGATCGGGTGGGGTCAACTGGAGAGAGAAGTGCAAGAACAATGCCACCAAGGGAAGAATGCCAAAAAAGGCCTTGTGGAGGAAGGGGAAGACGAGAGGAGGACAACGTTACTCGGATCAAGATGCATCGCATGAATTTGGTAATGTGCGAGAATGGCATTGAAGAACTCCGAGAATGGGGGAAGCAAGCCGGATAAGACCGTCGGGTGATGAAGAGCGACAATGGTTGCTGGCAGCTCGGCGAGGGGGCCGACACCGGCGAGATCATGGTTGGCCCCCAGTTGCTTGAGCCAGCCGCGACCATAGGAGAATCTTATCGAGCCCTTCGCGATTCAGCACTGTGGACCTACCCGGGGGGGTTCCAGCGCCTGGTGCCCGTCCGCCGCCGCCATTCCCTTGCCATCCCCACTCGGGGAGCTAGGGCGGTGTTGTGAGAAAAGGGGTGATAGTCGTGTGGCACATGGGAATAATCTTACGCTAGAAGGAAGACACGGGGAGGCGGCACAAGGCAAGAAAGAGCAATGATGGGCCAACCGTGCGCGCAGGCTTTATGCTGGCTCAGGGCAGTTGTCTAGGCATCACGAGGAGTAGTAGGGGTGTCCCACGGCTGGCCGGGCACCACGTGTTGCGTTGGGCCCACGGGCGATTGGAGCCCGCGTTGCTTCGCCCATCCCATCACGAGGAGTCCTGCACAACGTGGGCCCGGGGGCTACTGTCGGGCCCCTAGGACCAGGGTGCAGGCCCGTCGGCGTATGGCCCCAGGCAAAAAGCGGTTGCACAAACCTGGCCTGGACCATCTGCGGGTCAAACAAGGAAGACCCTCGCGAGGGCCCTAGCCCTTTGGCTAGCATATGGGGATCATCGTCAAGGGCCACCCCGGAGGCTCTCGTAGGACGAGCTCGTCGGGAGCGACCTCACGAGGGTCTCATAACCATGTGCCTCCACGTGGCTGATACAGGTCGTGCACGCAGCACACGAGCGGTGCGAGCATGCATGCACAGGGAGGGTTTCCACTTACGTGCTAAGGAAGCGGGGTGAGCTGGCAGGCCCCCACAGCATCTCCCAAAGGTTTCCTGGTCGGTGCAAGAAGAACAAGGATGGGGGCTCAGCAGGATGGAGTTCACCCCCGAGCCCACCAGCGTGTTATGAAGAAGGGCTTTTTGCACGCGAAGACTACTTTTTTTAGGGCGGGCCGAAGTCCCCTCCCCTTTTAAAATGGCCATTGTGGCAACCCTTCCCACTGAGTGTTTTCGGGGGAAGAGGACCAAAGCAAGTATAAAAGAGAGGCCCGGCCTCCATAGCAGGGATCTGATGCCCATTATCTTTACCAGGGAAAGAACCCGCCTTTGTATTCGTATTCCACCCAAAGCAATCCAGACAAGCAGGAGTAGGGTTTTACACCACAAGGTGGCCCAGACCTGGGTAAACTTCTTGCGTGTTCTTGTTGCTTTCCTTAGATCGAACCACCGGAGAGTCGCGGTGAATTCAATAGGTAGGACAAGGTTGGAGAACGAGCGCATCCTATATTTAGAACCTCTTTGGGACCGCAGAGCCCCAATTTTGACTACCACACCTTTCTCTGGTGTAATTGATGGCTCCACTATTCCCCTGGGGAAGGTAAGCCTTCCGTCACCTTTGGCACCCAGGAGAACTACCATACTGAGTTCATCGACTTTGACGTGGCGCACATCAGCTTGCCCAACAACGCCATCCAAGGCTACCCACCACTCTCCAAGTTCATGGAAGTGACCCACCATGCCTACGGTCTCATCAAGATGTCCAGCTGCGGCGGCACCATTACCATCCGCTACGACGAGAAGGGCATGGTGCACACCCTCGACCATGCCTACAAGGTCGCTGCCACGGCATACCCTGCCGACGAGGACGAGCCCGTGACAACTAAGAGGGATCCCATGAGGAAGAAGCGCCTGCCCCATGCCGCTCCCTCAAATAGGAAGGCGCGCTCGTCGCCCCGCTCCAGGAAAGCCCTGGTGTACCGTCACAGGTGGCACCAGGCGTGCCCGGCCTGTTAAGGGAGGTGATCAAGCACAACCAAGCCGCACAACAAAGCGTGCGGCCCACCAGCAATCCCTAGGGCGTAGAAGTCGTCCGTGAAGCCCCCACCTCCAGGTGGGTCGTCAGCAACACCCTCATCTCCAAGCCACGTGGTGGAAGGCGCATGTGCATCAAATTTGCCTCTCTCCATGCATCTCTCCTTGCGAGGACCCTTTCTCCTCCATCTCCACTCATGCCCATTCCTTTCGTCATGGAGAACGGTGCAATCATCTCTGTGAGGATTGCGCATATGAGCTTGGAGTCCCACATCTTAGATGTGGTGTACAAACGCTGGCAGGACCTCCGTGGCCCAATGAATGAAGTGGAGGGTGTTCCGATGCAAAAAAAATAGAATGACCTCCATCACCATAAGTTCTATCCGTGCTTTACAAATTCCAGCAAAACGGGGTTGTACATGCGTGGGGATCTCTCTACCCACGCTGCCCTCGGCACACGAGAGCCCCTTCCCATTCTCGTGGAAGCCACATGCTACGCGCTGGTGGAAATCTCATACCACTTCTTGTGGAAACCCCATGCTCCGCGCTGGTGGGACCCCATGCTCCGCGCTGGGAAAAAACTCACCTACCCACCTTTCTTGGAAGCCCCGTGCTCGGTGCCAGCGGAAACCCCATGCTATGTGATGGTGGAAATCTTCTACCCACCCCATGCTCCTTGCTAGCGGGACCCTCATGATCCGCATTGGGGAAAAGCTCTCCTAGTCGCCTTTCGTGGAAGCCCTATTGTACGAGCATAGTCTTCCCTAAGTAGTTTTGTTGGCTGATGACAATACCTTTGTGTACTTATCATGTACTTTGAACTTTCAGAGGTTATGAGGTGGCACGAGACAGTTATTCTACCCCTTAGATGGTAAATGAGAAGACGATGTACTTCGTATGGTTTAGTGTTGGTGGACTTGAGTCATTGGATAAATCGTACTATCAAGAGGGGTTCGTAGTTGGAATTGTTGTGAGAATATCTCATGTACATATTCTTCTCCCGCTTTCTTCCCCGGCACTCCGGAGCTGTTTTCTGTCCTTAGGATCATGTGCACCTTCATAAGCGGTAGTACCGCTACCATGGGTGGTAGTACCACTCAACCGGTAGTGCCGCCCTACAGTACCGGGACTTGTACCGCTTGCGTTTGTGCATGTGGTGGTTCCGGGCTTTTACCTCCTCATAAGCGGAAGTACCGCTAGGGTAGCGCGGTAGTACCGTCTGGGCGGTACTGCCGCTCTCTACTTGTGGCCCCACTTCCGCTTACGTTTTCGTTTTTCAATTCTATTTCGAATGAATTTTTGGGCGATAGTACTTAGTGGTAGTACCGCTTTGGGTGGCACTACCATACGGCTCCCCTTTGTCTTATTCGTCTAGGATGTGTGTCAATGCTAAGTGGAAGTACCGCTTGCACGAGCGGTAGTACCGCTCCAACGGAACTACCGCCCCCTAATGTCTGTCAGATTGACTGCACAACCGGTACTTCCATGCAAGCGTAAGTACCTCTACCCCGAGCGGTACTACCGCTTAGGCACGTTTTGTAGGTAGAAAACGGTCACATTTCCCACCTCTATATAAGTGGGTCTTCTTCCCCGTGGAGAATCATCTCTTATCCTTCAAAAGCTCCACTGTTGCCTCCCAAGCTCATTCTTGCCCGATCTCCTTCCTAGCCAATGATTCGTGTTGATTTTGTAGGGTTTGGTGGAGAAGGCCTCAATCTACACTTCCACCGAGAGAAATTTGATTCCCCTCCCACTAATCCCTTCCGGATCTTGTTACTCTTGGGTGTTGGAGCACCCTAGGCGGAAGAGGTCACCTCGAAGCAATATTCCATTATGGTGAAGCTTTGTGGTCTCGTTGGGAGCCTCCAATTAAGTTGTGGAGATTTCCCCAACCTTGTTTGTAAAGGTTCGGTTGCCGCCTTCAAGGGCATCCATAGTGGAATAACGTCACCTCGCATTGTATGAGGGTGTGAGGAGAACACGATGGCTTAGTGGCATCTTGGGGAGCATTGTGCCTCCACACCGCTCCAACGGAGACGTACTTTCCCTCAAAGGGAAAGAACTTCGCTGACACTTCCTCGACCTTCTCCAACGGTTCCACTTGTGGTTATTTCTACCCTTTACTTTGTGCAAAGTTATTTCTTTTTATTATTGTTGCTAGCATCATATATTTTGTTCATCTAGTTGTATATATAGTTAACATATTTGTTGCTAATCTTAAGAATTTGAAGAAAAGCTTAAAATTGGTAGTTGCCTATTCACACACACCTATAGTCAACCATATCGATCCTTTCAATTGGTATCAGAACCTCGTCTCTTTATTAAGGGTTTCGCCACTCAAAGAGTATGGTTGTCGACGAGGTTAGTCCGGTGGAGTTGCCCGAGGCATCTGTTGTGAACTCGGTCTTTCGAGAGGACCTAAATGAGGTCAAGAACATGCTTAAAGATTTCCTTAATAATTTAAAATTCTCTACCGACCCATTGCATGTGGTTAATCCCACAACTTCAGATATGGGAACCAATTTCGAAAAGGAAAATGCTAGGAGTGATAGAGATACATTGCCTCAAGGAATGAGTGGGGCAAATACCTTTGACTCGGTTCCTCCTCTCATGATCTGTGCAGGACAGATTCACCCACCACATATTATTAACCACGGTCCTCCACCTAAGCTTGTTAAGAATTATTTTGCTAACTAGTTTTTCATATAAAGTCCCATTTGAATCACATCTCAACACAACTTTGCAGAATCATTGAGCAAGGCTACTACCCACATGATCCAAGAAACCTCACTCCAAGAGAAGTGATTGACAATCAGCTCAATCACTCTGCCTTGTTCATCCTTTAGGAAGTTGTTCCTATTTAAAATCTTGCTCATTTGTGTCCCTTCTCCCGTGCCAAAGACTGTTCGGAGCACATCATTTCCATGTACAAGGGAAGCTCTAGTATTCAACGGTTGAACTATGAAGTGATACTTGATGAGGCCGATGAATTTATTATGATTTAGGATGACGATCCTCATGAGCTCTATCGAAGGGTGACAACTCTTGTTGTTTCTCTTCAAGATCATGGAAGCAAAGATGTGGATGACAATTGGATCAAGCGTAAGTTTCTCAAGGCTATTATGCCTTTCAACAAATCCATGTCATATGTCATCCGTCGAGGTCAGACTTTCACTCCATGTTCTCAAGTGATTTGTTGGATGAGTTCATTGCCATGAACATATTGAACAAGACCACTAACAATGCTCTAGCTCGTGTTCAACGGTCAATAAAAGATTCTCCCAACCTTGCTTTGAAGGCCAAGGCTATTTTGGAGGAAGATGAAGAAGAGGAAGAGGAATTGTGCCCCTTAGACACCAAGTACGCTTATCACGAGCATATGGCTCTTGCATCAAGACAGTTTTGGGGCAAGAAGAGAAACTCAAAGCCCAATTTCTCCAAGAACAACTCAAATGGTCCCAAAGGCAAGAAACATGTGAGGACTTGCTAGAACTATATATGGCAATGTGAGTCACTTTGTGCCTGACTGTCCTTATGAGAAGAGGGAAGACAATGGCAGCAAACTTATTCGCAAAGACAAGGCCAAGCCCTTCCCCAAAAAAGAACAACTTCTTCAAGAACAAGCCCCAAAAGGTGTTGGTGGCTCAAAAAATAGTATCTATACGATGAGCATGATGACAAAGATGCAAGTGGTGAAGTATTAGGAATGTCCACGGTGGGCATTGCATCTTCTTCCACAAGCAAGGTGTCCCTCTTCAACGCCCCCAACGAGAACCGCATTGCCAAGTACCTTATGGCAAAGGCATCCAACAAGGTAACCTCCAACATCAAAACTATCGTTTCCACTACCCCCTCTCTTATGGTTAGTGGAGATGAACAAGCGGAGGTTAATGATGAAGGGAACTCCTTTGATAGTTTCATGAGAAAAATCAAGGGTAAAACCAAGAAGCACTTTGTTGCTCTCTTGGAGCAACTCGGAGCGGCTAATGACCTCATCGAGACTCATGAAGAAACTATCTCTACTTTGCAAGGACATAGTCGTTACTATGCCAATGATATAGCAGATCTCTCCATTGCTCTTGAGGAAGAGCATGGGCTTAGTTTGGCTCTTGAGGAGTCACACAATGATGACCTTGCTAAATTACAAAAAGATCATAATCATGCTCTTGTTCTTACTCGTGTGCTTCAATCTGAAAAGGTTGCACTTGGGGTTGACCATGCTAGACTCGAGAAAGAGCTTGACATACTTGACAAGGCCCACAAGTCCTTGAAGAGTGGTGATGCTTCGTTGAAAGAGTCTGATGCTCAACTCCAAGTAAAACTTACTAAGGAGATATCCACGTGTTCTCCATTTGTTTTAATTGATAATGCACATGCTACTAACCCATGTTGTGAGCACGTACATCTTGTGGATGAGAGTGCCAAATTAAAAGAGCAGCTTGATAAAGGCCTTGTGACATGCATTCAAGGCGAAAAGAATCTCAATGACCTTCTAAACAATCAAAAGGAAGTGGTTGCTAAGGAAGGAGTTGGGTTTTCCCCCAAGGCCAAGAAAAATAAGAAGATCAAGACCAAGCAACCTCCCTTTCTTAAACAATCCTTTGTCAAGGCTAGGGAGGGTACTCATGAAAAGACGAAGAGCAAAGCTAAGGGTGGTAATGCCAAAAAGGGCAAAACCCTCCCTCCTAACAATGTCGGCGACTTTCACCCATGCTATATTTTATGCCATGCTAGTGATGGAAATGTCTTTGCTAAATTTTTTGGTTCCCCTTATGAGTACATTGAATGGTCTATTTGGGTTCCTATGACCCTTGTTACTAACCTGAAATGGCCCATTAAAGAATAGATACCTAAATCCAAGCATTGATCTTATGCAGGAGTTTGCTTATGGTGGGGTGTCATGGTTGCTTGATAGCGGAGCAACAAATCATACGAATGTAAGAAAGGACTTGGTGATGGACGTTCATCCCAACCCATCCGTAGACACCCAAGTCTCCTTTGGTGATGATGCAACTTCAAAGGTATTGGGTCTCCGCAAGGTGCCAATTTCTCCAGAACTTACCATTGAAAAGGTCATGCTTGTTGAGACCCTCGCATACAATTTACTTTATGTTCATCAACTTGCACTTCTAGGTTTTAGTACTTTCTTTGGCATTGACTATGTGGCCCTTTTGTGGTGCAAGACTCTTAAAGTAGCTTTTGTTGGGCATGTTGAGAATGGTCTCTATGTGGTTAACTTTTTGGTGTGACTCACTAAGACCGCAACTTTCCTAATGGCTAAATTTCATATTGGCTGGCTTTGGCATCACCGGCAAGCCCATGTCAATATGAGTTCTTCGCAAAGTCTCCTAAAAGGGGACCACATTCTTGGACTAAAGACTGTATTTTTTTGCTAAGGATCGTGCTTGTAGTGCATGCATTGAAGGAAAGCTACACGAGACCACTCACCTCTCCACGACTACCATTTACTCGAAGAGGCCTTTGGAGCTCCTTCACATGGATCTCTTTTGTCCTCCATCTTTCGATAGCCTTGGGGGAAGAAAGCATTGCTTCATGATAGTGGATAATTTCTCAATATATACTTGGGTGTACTTCTTCAAGACGAAAAGTGAGACTCAACAAACCATCATCGACTTTGCTAGTGAAGCTCAACGACAACATGATGCAAAGATATTGATGATTAGAAGTGACAATGTCACCGAGTTCAAGAATTACACCCTAAATGAATTTCTGAGTGATGAAGGAATCAAGCATCAATACTCTGCACCATATACTCCTTAACAAAATGGTGTTGCAGAGAGGAAGAACGGGACACTGATAGACACGGCAAGAGCCGTGATGGTGGAGTTTAAATCACTGTATAACTTTTGGGCCAAATCCATCAACACCACATGTCATGCATCCAATTGGCTCTACCTCCGCAAAGGCTTGAACAAGACTCTGTATGAAATTCTTACCGGTAACAAGCCCAACCTCAAGTACTTACGGGTGTTCGGTTGCAAGTGTTTCATTCTTCAGAAAGGTGCTCCTTTGTCTATATTCAAACCTAGAGTTCAAGAGGGCATATTTGTTCATTATATTCAAACCTAGAGTTCAAGAGGGCTTACCATGTTCTCAACAAGTCCACTCGGGTCATTGAGGAGACATGTAACGTGGAGTTTGATGAGAATAATGTCTCCCAAGTGGAGCAAAGTGTTCTTCGTGATGTACGCGGTGAAATTCCTCCCCAAGCCATAAGAAGAATGGGTGTGGGACACTTCCTGACCGTTGAGGAACCCCTTGTGGAAGATGAAGAAGGACATCATTTCACTCAAGTGGAACCATCGCCAACACAAGACCCACACGCTTTCGTAGAATGTACTGAAGGCCCTCAACCCTGTGATCAAGATCGAGCAGAAGATCAACCTCATGATGGTGCTGCACCAAGTGATGTCCTTGATCAAGCTCACCCCTTCGAGAATGCTCAATATCAAGAGCACGCTCAAGATCAAGACCATGATCAAGATCAAGATCAAGCTCGCAAAGGCAGTAAAGGTCTCAAAAAGGATCCTCTTCATCTTACTCCTAATGAGATTTGAGAGAGACGTGCTGCCAAGAATGCTGAAAATCTCATAAAGAATTCTCATGTTCTAGAGAATGTCTACGACGTCTTAATGAGAGGGTAACAACTCGTCATCAATTAATAAACTTTAGTGCCCATCATGAATTTTTTTTTATTGCATTGAACCCCTAAAGGTACAACAGGCGCTCGAAGACATGCACCGGGTTGAAGCCATGCATGAAGAACTCCACAACTTCGAGCGCAACAAAGTGTGGCAATTAGTGCTGGGACAAAAGGAGAACCACAATGTCATTGGAACAAAGTGTATCTTTAAGAAGAAGCAAGATTCAAACGGTGCCATTATTCGTAAAAAGGCAACATTGGTAGCACAAGGCTACTCCCAAGTCGACGGTATCGACTATGGTGAAACCTTTGCTCGTGTTGCTCATCTTCAATCTATTCGCATGTTGCTTGCATTCGCTTCACATCACAACTTCAAATTATATCAAATGAATGTGAAGATTGCATTTCTTAATGGTCCCCTTGAGTAGTTGGTATATGTCAAGAAACCCCGGGGTTCGATGATCCCAAGCTCCCAAATCATGTATATATTCTCGATAAGGCACTCTATGGCCTTAAACAAGTCCCACGTGCATGGTATGAGCACCTTACTGAGATGTTACATGATCATGGGTTTGAAGTTGGGAAAATTGACCCCATTCTTTTTACTAAGAAGGTCAAATGGAGTTTGTTCATATGCCAACTATATGTTGATGACATTATCTTTGGTTCTCCTAACAAAGCTTTTGATGAAGAGTTTGATGCACTAATGACCAAAGAGTTTGAGATGTCTATGATGGGAGTGTTGAAGTTCTTCCTTGGATTTGATGTCAAGAAACAAAGTCAAGGAACCTTCATCAATCAAACAAAACATACTCAAGACATGCTCAAAAGGTTCAAGCTGGATGACCTCAAGTCGGCCAAGGCAAACACTCCCATGCCTCTCAACTACCATGTTGACCTCAATCCCAATGGTAAAGTTGTGGACCAAAAGGTATATCGCTCTATGATTGGATCCTTGCTTTATCTTTGTGCATCCACACCAAATATTATGTTGAGTGTGGGAATTTGTGCATGATTTCAATCCGCACCTAAGGTAAGTCACTATGTGGTTGTCAACTAAATCTTTCGATATTTGGCTCACACCCTAAACATTGGCCTATGGTATCCCGAAGGTGCTTCATTTGATCTTATAGGTTACTCACATTCGGATTGGGCAGGATACCATATGGAGAGTAAGTCAACTTTCGTTGGTTGCCACTTTCTTGGTCACTCTCTCGTAAGTTGGTCTTCCAAGAAACAAAAATATGTTTCTCTCTCGTCCACCGAGGCCGAGTATGTCGTTGCTCCAAGTTGTTGTGCTCAGTTGCTGTGGATGAGGCAAACTTTAAAGGATTAATGTGTCACATGTGACAAATTACCTCTTTATTGTGATAATATAAGTGTTATCTCGATATCCAATTTCCCAATTCAACACTACAAGACAGAGCACATTAGTATTCATCATCACTTCATGCGGGATCATATCATCGTGGGGAGATTGATCTCATTTACCTCAACACTAATGATTAGCTTGCAAATATTTTCACGAAGCCATTGAATGAACCAAGATTTCGCGAGTTAAGGCATGAGCTAAATATCATTGATTTTATCAATGTGAATTGAAACTAGGCAACCCCACCACTCTCATCATACTATCTTATTTAGGTGTAGGCATGGATTTAGGGGGAGTGTTGTTCTCTCAATGAAATCTCCCTCCCCCTAATATGCATGAACGATCAAGTCTTTCACTTTGACCATGTTAAATGGTACTACTGCTTCAAAGACGATTTTTGGTCATGGACCCAAGGTTCAAATCTTCACGGTGGAATACCAACTGACTCAAACATAGGTGGCCTCGGCTATCGCCCCATCCTCGTGAGACATTTTCTTTTTAAGAGCTTTTTCGTTTGCGGCGTGATTCTCAGTCTTGTTTCTCTTCCTTTGTGTGTATCTTTACTCCATTGGAGTGTATTCTCTTCTTTTGTCTTTGTTGAATTATGTAGGTTTTCTCCTTGTTTGTTCCTTATTGTTTGGGATGGGTTGTTTGTCTGAAATAAGTGGTACTATCGCTCGGACATGGCCGGTACTACCACGCAAGCGGTACTGCCGTTTCGGGGAAAACCTCGGGGGTTATGAGATGGGAAGGGGGGTTCTAACTTCCCACATACACATTCTCCTCCCTCTCATTATCCTTCTCACAGGCGACCGCAACGACCCTGGAGGCCGGCTCCGGATCTCTCTGGGCCATTCCTCGCTCTTCCAACCGGAGCAGCTCCTCCCCCTCTTCTCCTTGCGTGATGGACTCCAGTATTGCCCGTATTCTTTTCTCATTGGTTTTGTGCTTTCACATATTTATCTAGGGCAATGCATGAGGGGATTTCCTATTTCGTTAGCGGATTCTAGGCGTAAGTAGGTCGGCATTTGTATCCTTGTATAACTATTCTCTCATTTGTCTTCAAATTTTGGAGAATTTTCTCACCGGTTCCTCCATTCCTGTGTCGCGAAAGCATTTTCGCGGCCTGGGCGGTAGTTCCGCTTCTGAGTAACCAATACTACCACGCAATCAGAAGTACCGCTCCCGTAGCATGGTACAACCGCTGGTACTCCAGAACCTCTATGGTTGTGCTTTTTTTTATTTTTTGGAGGTCTTTCTATTTCTTGCATTCTTGTTTGTTGCTTGGAATTCACTTGTGTCTTGTCCATTTTTGCTATTTTTCTTTGAATTCCACGTGATTGTGCCTCCGCTCCTCCTCGTCGCGTGAATCCTAGCCGAGATGGTGGTTCCAAGAAGTTCCATACGTCTGAAGTTGCCGAAGCCAGTGCCAGTTCCAAGCAACCTCGGCAATAGGTGAAGCGGACTGTTTTCAAGAAGAAGGCTCCCAAAGGTCGTGATGAGATGACCACGACTGAATTTGTAGAGTTCCGCAAGCGTAACCCATATCGTCAACCTCAGGACGAGTGCATGGTTGTTCACCCCTTCTTGACCAAGGACCAATCTGTAATTCTCACAGGGATCCTGAAGGACAGAACCAATCTATTTGTGTTTGATGCCAAGTCCATCGACACGGGGCACATGGGCAACAATCCCCGCAATGCCTACTTTGCTGAAGCCCTTGCTTTGCGTGTTCAATGGGGTCTGGTCCCCTCATTAGTTTCAATAAGGATTTCGATTGCGAGGTTGTGGCTCAATTTTATGCCAAATTTGACTTTCACGCGGATGATAAGCGTCGCTTGACTTGGATGATTGGTGATAGAGTTCTACGCTCCGACTGGAAAACTTTCATGAACTCTCTAGCCTATGAAGATTGTGGATTGAATGAGCCTATTGGACTGAGGCCACACACTAAGGTCAGGCCTATTCACAAGAACAAACTTATTCTCTATTCCAGGATTGTCCAAACTCCCAAGGGCACTCGCATTAAGCTTGTTCATTTTCTGGACATTATGCATCGCATCTTCTACAACACCCTGTTTCCTCGGGTTGGAAACAAGGATCGAGTTCACTCCTATCTTGTGAATCTTCTGCTTGTGTGCATCAAGGAGAAAGGTCGTGAGTCTACTTTGGATGTTTCCCACATCATGTGGAAGGAGCTTCGGTATGTGGTTCTTGACAATGAGGTTCCCATCTATGGGCCATATCAGTTCAAATTCATTGAGTATGCCTAGGATGCTATGTTTTTTAGTGAGCTCATGTTGACTGATCATATGGTGTCTCATGGTATCCTTAAACTTCATGTGAAGGAAAACTGGGGCATTGCACCTTCGGTTCCAGAAATTGTTCTCATTGACTCTAACAATGAACCTGAGCTGGACTGCATTGATGATACTTATGCTCCTCCTTTTGAGCATGTTCCATCTTGGGCATCCAAGCTCAAGATGAAGACGCAGAACCTTCTATGCTTTCAGGTCAAAGGACAATACAAGGCCCATCTGGAGTCCAAGAAATCTCGCATCCATGACAAGATCATCATGAGGAAGATGGGAATCACTGTTGACAGCGGGTCTGATGACCGGATTACTGATGAGGAGGAATGGGTCGAAAAGAATTGTGAGTGGGATGAGTTAGCTGAGGATGTTCCTGCTACCACTTATGAAGAGGATGATGATGAGGAGGACTGATCTCTTTGGGCTTGCCATCACCTTGTCTCGTTTTTAGTTCTCTTTGCTCCTTTTGGTGTCTCGATGCCAAAGGGGGAGAGAGTTAGAGATTTGCCTTCATATTCTTTTTGAGTCATGAGTGTTATTATCTGCATGAGTTTCCTCTCTCTCGTGAAATTTTTTATTGCTTGCTTCGGTCTATGTTTGTCCAAGACTCGTGTGAACTTATGTATGGTGTAACATATATGCTACCCCGTCTATCCTATTATGTCTATTGTCTATATGTTGTGAGATCTCTTGTCTCATCTACTTGCTTAGTTGCTTTACCCATTTTCTATTCAGGCAAGTATATGGTCGTGTCTATAAAATATAGGGGGAGTGTTGATCCTAGTGTGTGCTCTTTGCATTCGAGAAGAATATTCAAATAGAGCACACATCTAGGGGGGAGACCGCCTATATTTTATAGGTACTTGGATTGCCTAACCTTACTTTTATATCCTAGTGGCAAATCATGTGTTGTCATCAACCCACCAAAAAGGGGGAGATTATAAGAGCATAATCTTCCCTAAGTAGTTTTGCTAGTTGATGACAATACCTTTGTGGACTAATCGTGAGCTTTGAGCTTTCAGATGTTATCAGGTGGCACGAGACATTTATTCTAGCCCTCAGAGGTTAAACGAGAAGATGGAGTCCTTTGTATGATTTAGTTTTGGTGGAATTGAGTCATAGGTGTTGGAAATATGCCCTTGAGGCAATAATAAAATAGCTATTATTATATTTCCTTGTTGAAGATAATCGTTTAGTATCCATGCTAGAATTGTATTCAATGGAAAGTCAGATACATGTGTGGATACATAGACAACACACTGTCCCTAGTAAGCCTCTAGTTGACTAGCTCATTGATCAAAGATAGTTAAGGTTTCCTAGCCATAGACAAGTGTTGTCACTTGATAACGGGGTCACATCATTAGGAGAATGATGTGATGGACAAGACCCAAACTATGAACGTAGCATGTGATCATGTTGTTTTATTGCTACTATTTTTACGCATGTCAAGTATATGTTCCTATGACCATGAGATCATGTAATTCACTAAAACCGGAAGAATACCTTGTGTGTATCAAACATCACAACATAAGTGGGTGACTATAAGGGTGTTCTACAGGAATCTCTGAAGGTGTCCGTTGAGTTAGCATGGATCAAGACTCGGATTTGTCACTCCGTGTGATAGAGAGGTATCTCGGCACCCACTCGGTAATACAACATCACAACAAGCCTTGCAAGCATTGTGACTAAAGAGTTAGCCTCGGGATTTTGTATTACGGAACTAGTAAAGGGACTTGCGGTAACGAGATTCAAATAGATATAGAGATACCTACGATTGAGTCTCGGGCAAGTAACATACCAAAGGACAAAGGGAATGTTATACGGGAGTAACTGAATCCTTGACATAGAGGTTTAAACGATTAAGATCTTCGTAGAATATGTCGGATCCAATATGGACATCCAGGTCCCGCTATTGGATATTGACCGCAGAGTGTCTCGGTCATGTCTACATAGTTCTCGAACTCGCACGATCTGCACACTTAATATTCGCTGACATTTCGGTATATTTGAATTATTGATGTTGGTAACCGAACATTGATCTGAGTCCCGGATGAGATCCTGGCCATCACGAGGGGTTCTGGAATGGTCTAGAGATGAAGATTGATATATAGGAAGTATCCATTCAGCTTCCGGAAGGATTTCGGGCATTATCGGTGAAGTACCGGGAGTGACAAATGGATTCCGGAGTTCCATCAGGAGGGGCCACCCACCCGGGAGGGGACCAAACAGGCCCAAGGGTGGATCACCAGCCCATGCTAGGCTGGGTGGCCAGCCCAAGAGGGCCTATTATGTCGAAGTGGAGAAGTAAAGAGAGGTAGGACCAAACCGAATAGGAGAGGAGTTCTCCTCCTCCAAACGGACTTGGAGGAGGACTCTTCCCTCCTCCTTGCGCTAGCCGAATCCTAGGGGAAGTCCCTAGGGCGCCACCCCTCCCTCCCTCCTATATATAGTGGAGGGTAGAGAGGCTTTTTTCGCAACAAGCAACTACGCATCCCTCTCTCCCTCCACCACCTCATGACACCCCGTAGTTATTTTGGTATAGCACGGTGAAGCTCTGCCGGAGTAGCTCTGCCATCATCACCGTCACGTCGTCGTGTTGCCGGAGAATTAGGCTACCTCTTAATCTCTCTTACTAGATCAAGAAGGCAGAGATCGTCATCGAGTTGTACGTGTGATGAACGTGGAGGTGCCATCCGTTCGGCGCTAGATCGTGATTGGGTTGCGGGACGGCTTGCAACTTGAATCGCGAAGACGTTCGACTACATCAACCACGTTTCTTAACGTTTCCCGCTTAGCGATCTACAAGGGTATGTGGATCCAATCTCCCCTCTCGTAGATGGTCATCACCATGGATAGATATTACGTGTGCATAGGAAATTTTTTGTTTCCCATGCAACGTTCCCCAACAATAGGATAATCCGTACTATCAAGAGGGGGCCCACGATTGGAATTGTTGGGAGAATCTCTCATGTACACATTCTTCTCCTGCTTTCCTCCCCAGCACTTTGGAGCTGTTTTCAATCCTTAGGATCATGTGCACCTTCATCAGCAGTAGTACCGCTACCATGGACGATAGTACCACTCAAGCGGTAGTGCCGCCCTGCAGTACCGGGACTTGTACCGCTTGTCTTTGTGCATCTTGTGGCTTCAGGTTTTTGCCTCCTGGTAAGCGGAAGTACTGCCAGGGTAGCGCGGTACTACCGCTTGGGCACTACTGTCACTCTCTACTTCCGGCCCCACTTCCTCTTACGTTGTCGTTTTTTCTCTTCTATTTCGAATGGATTTTTGGACGGCAGTACTTAGCGGTAGTACCACTCTGGGCCGCACTACTGTACTACTCTCCTTGTTCTTATTCGTCTGGGATGTTTGTCAATGCTAAGCAGAAGTACCGCTTGCAGGAGCGGTAGTAGTACTCCGGTGGAACTACCTCCCCTTGACGCTTGTTAGATTGACTGCACAACCCGGTACTTCCGTGCAAGCGGAAGTACCGCTCCCCCGAGCGGTACTACCGCTTATGCACGTTTTGTAGGCAGAAAATGGTCTGATTTCCCACCTCTATATAAGTGGGTCTTGTTCCCCGTGGAGACTCGTCTCTTATCCTTCAAAAGCTCCATTGTTGCCCACAAGCTCATTGTTGCTCGATCTCCTTCCCTAGCTAACGATTCTTGTTGATTTTCTATGGTTTGTAGGAGAAGGCCTCAATATACACTTCAACCAAGAGAAATTTGATTCCCCCCCCCCCACTAATCCCTTGTGGATCTTGTTACTCTTGGGTGTTTGAGCACCCTAGAAAGAAGAGGTCGCCTCAAAGCGATATTCCATTATGGTGAAGCTTCGTGGTCTCATTCGGAGCATCCAATTAAGTTGTGGATATTGCCCCAACCTTGTTTCTAAAGGTTCGGTTGCCGCCTTCAAGGGCACCCATTGTGGAATCACCGCACCTTGCATTGTGTGAGAGCGTGAGGAGAACATGGTGGCCTTAGTGGCATCTTGGGGAGCATCATCCCTCCACATCGCTCCAACGAGACGTACTTCCCCTCAAAGTAAAGGAACTTCAGTAACACATCCTCGTCTCCAACAGTTCCACGTGTGGTTATTTTTAACCTTTACTTTGTGCAAATTTATTTGTTGTTATTATCGTTGCTAGCATCATATAGCTTGTTCATCTAGTTGCATATCTAGTCAACCTATTTGTTGATAATCCTAAGAAATTAAATAAAACTTAAAATTTGTAGTTTCCTATTAACCACCCCCATTAGTCAACCATATCGATCCTTTCACCTGCGCTCAGCACCGGCGGAAACCCCATGCTCTTACATGGCGGACTTTTGAGGGCGCTTTTTAGCTGCACACAACCTCACATCAATCTATTTCTAATACGGGAAAAACGCCTTCTTTATATGTAATAAACCAATTCATGCATCAGCAAACTTTTTTTCTTCAAATTCTTTGTTTGCCGGCAGGTGGCACGCATCAAGGGAGGTTTGTGCTCATGGTCTCCACCATGTCCGTCATGCAAGCGGGGGCTGGGCACGGTGTCTGTGCTCGGGTCGGTCCTTGTAGTGCTGTAAAACCTAAGAGACTAAGCTCTAGCTTGTGGGCCTGCTCCCGTGTATGCCACCTCATCACGCCCTTGGTGCTCTTACCTCCTCCCGTGACACCCACTCGCAACTCAGCGAGCGTGTCCCGTTACATTGCCTGGTTGTGTCTTTTCCTTGATTCAGGGCCCTGCGACGGCCCCGGAAGACCCCCCCCCCCCCCCCCCGAGGGCTCGCGAGCGGCTTCCTGTGAGATGAAGGATTCACGAGGAGCCACGCACACGAAGAATCTAAGTACAAACATGCCCCTCGTGTAACTCCCAAGATGCGATCCGATCTTTATTTTGGCTCAAGGGGTTGCAACACATCTCGTTATTTTGCAAGAATGGATATTGTTACAGGTACATGTAAAGAAGAGATGAGTATATGGAATGAGCTTATACTCACCACAAGCTAATCATGATCATCTCAATAGAAACATACGTTCAATCACCATTCAGAAGAGCAGGGTTTGACTACGGACAAAATCAAACGATAAAAAATGACATCCATCCTTGCTATCCGAGGATGCCGGCCTGGAAGCCATCCTATGAGCGATGAAGAAGAAGAAGAAGAACTCCAAATCAAAAAAGCATTGCTCTCATGTAAAACTATCGCATTACTTATACCTGCAACAATTGATGTAGTAATCTGTGAGCCACATGGACATAGCAATCTCATTTCCAAAGGTTTCAAGACTAGAAAAGCCTAATGGGTAGGTATGGTTAAGTGGTGAGGCTGCACCAAGCACTAAGCATTTATTTGAGTGGTTACCTTACAAGTACAAGAATAAGAAGGGTGTTCTAGGCATAATCGTACATGAACTAGTAATGATCAAGAAGTGATCCAAAAAATCTACTTATGAGTCAAACATAACCCCACCGTGTTCTCTCTCGGTTCAAAAATCACACGTAGAGATAGTCACGGTTATGCACACAGTTGGTGTATTTTATTCGAGTTTACTTCAAGTTTGCTATGACCGGATGTTAATCAAGTTTCCAAGTTGCGACATAACCACGGGCACGGCTTTCTGAAAGAATTAACCCTTCAGGGGTGCTCCAACTCATCCAACACAAACTTGCCACAAACTATGTGGAAAACCTCAATCATGGAAAAACCCATAGTCTCCTTGGAATCCTGGTGGAAAACCTCAACCTGGAGATAGCCCAAAGTATACTCGAAATCCCGGTGCGCAAGACGTTCAAGAAAGCTAAAAATAATCCAGCAAGACCGCCAACGTGTCGACGAACCTGATAGGATCCGCGTATCTCGTTCTCAGGACATGACAGATAACGAAGCATACGATGGCCTGATAGAAATCTCCCGAGTTGCCCCGGGTTGGCCCCGCGGGTGCTTTAGTTTGGACCAACACTCATAAGGCGTACTCGGTCGGGGGTAGATTAATTATCCACGGGGGCTGACATGCCCTGTGCAATTTTATTAGTTATTAGGCAAATTTAGTACCAATGTTGGGCCTCGCCAGAAGAGTTTTATCCCAAAACAAAAATCAAGGGGGTCCCCATAACAACCCCAAGCTTGTTCGGAGCGATCAATATGGAACATAACACCAATACACAAGTAACTAGGGCGGCAAAGGTGGAACAAAACACCGAGCCAAACGGCCAAGCCATCCACCTTTTACCAAGTATATATGTGCATTAAATTAAATAGCAATAATAGTGTGATATCTCGAGATATCCATGTTGTCACACGGAAACAACTTGCACCTTTGACGAGCAACGCTATAAGAAGGGCTTAGCAAGCGGTAACATAGGCAAACAAAGGTTTGCTGGGATGTGGACGGGTTTGAGGCTTTTCATGGCAATGTTGGGAGGCTTGACATACAAGTGGTAGGTAATGAGACATAATGATAGTTGATAGAAGTGAGACATCTAGGATAGTACTGATAGTAGTGGTATCCTCGAAAATGGTCATCTTGTCTGAGATCCCTCTTGGAAGAAGAACGAATTCGTGAAGTAGACGAACGGGCGTAGTCAAACGAATCCTCACAAACCTTAGTTTCGGAACTCTATCAAGAAGAAACAATCCAGAAATAAACAATCAACATGCAATAACCACCACAACATATTAATGACATGATGCACAATCAAATATGATGCATGTCCATTTAATTATGCACGACATGACAAAGCACAACAATCAAGTTCTAGACATTAAGTGAAGCTCAATATACAACGAGTTGCATATTGACAAAATTCCATATATGAATTACTTAGTTCACTCTCGTTTTTTTACACGTCATGTTTAAATGTTGTTTAACATGGCAAGAGGTGAAGCATAAATAACCTATCTATCTAGGCATTTTAAATGAGCCCAAAAACAACTTATAGTATTTCTGAAACGACCCCATATGTTAATTTCAAAATTGGTCCAGATCTGAACTAAGAATATTTTATATTTATTAAACAAGAGAACGAAATGCACCTTGTGATTCTACATGTCATTCTAGGCGACTTACATATATATCATTTAAAATGGAGCCATGATCTAAAAGATTTCACAATCACAAGATAATATGCCATGAATGCAAAATACATGCAAACAACACCCACAAACATTTTAAATCATGGATGCAACAAGATATTACGAACTACATGAAATTCTAGGCAAGTTACATATATAGCATGTTTAAAATGGAGCAAGAGTTCAACAAATACAACTAACACAACTTATAGTGATAATTTGTCCAAAACAGCGACATGATATTTTGCACACACCAAAAAAACAAGCTACGGGAATGTGAAATGCACAAACAAGACATGGGGCAGTTGTTGACATGATGCACAAAAAAACATCTCATAACAGCCAATTGAATAGAAGCATGGATCACTAGGAACTATGCTCACAAGTTGGCTACTTGAACACAGCTTCAGACTTAGTGAAAATAAAAGTTTTCAACATAGCAGTTTTATTATTAAGGCATATTGACATCAAGAACAGCATATACTACACGACTTATCATGGCATGAAAATCTACAGCATGATAGTAGGCATGATGCACTTCGTTTCATTTCATACTAGCAAGGTCTAATTATGCACACAATAATAGCTAACATCAACACAACATCGCATTCTGAAATAATCAGGTTCGCAGACTTGGGAAAATCAACATGGTGCAAGGAACACCAGTTTTATCAGATTGACATGTTTGACAGCAAGATTAACTAGGATGCAAAACCTATACTTGAAAAATAATGGCATAAACTAACATAGGATAACATGCTTTACAATTCACGCCATTGGACCCACACAAAGGGGTTGTAGAACAAGCAAATGACATGGAAACATTGCAACAACATATAGCAGATTCCAGACTTAGAATTATTTTGACCCTACAAACGGCAACATTTTCATGGCAAGTTCATATGATGAAAACAACATCTAAACGTGACAATTATGGCATGGCAAGCCTACTAAGAGAAACTATACATGGCATACTACAAATATCTCCATTGGCACACATTCAAAAGAGGCACTGTTTGCTTAATTCGAGCTTCGCAAAACGGAACTTTACGATAACATGTTAGCAGATTTTAACATGATAGCACCTTTCGAGCAACATATTGACATGCTAGTGATTATTACCTCGCAAAGAAAAGGCATGGCATCAATGTAGATACCACATAGAACAAATTCCACGAAGGAATCACATGCAAAACACTTACGGATTAGATGCAATCATCCGCACTTTGCAACATAGATTTGAGCATGTATATGCAACCTATTATTCATGCAAATGCCACAATCATGTAGAGCACATCAAGCACAACATTTTTCATATAAATTTTATTTAAATAGGAGGTACGCTTATTTACTTGTGGAATAAATCATTTTAGCATGGAATTTACGCAAGTTTAATCGAACACCAAGTTTAAACATTCTAAACACATGTGAGAGTCAGATATTTATAATCTACACAAAATTCTAAACATTTTACATACTTAAATCATTTTGATTCGATGCACGGTTATTTAGTTATTGGTATTTTAAAATCATGCATTTTTACTGAAATTACTAAATGTACAGGGTTAAATGATAAATTTGTGGCAGCGAAAAAATAGGATGGGATGAATCTGGAACAGCATGACGTGCGCATGATAGCTATAGAATGCACAGCTGTTGGATAGGTTGTGCTCACCACGGCCTTGGGCCGGCATGGGGTGGAATGCGGAGCAAGGCCGGAGGCTGGGTATGGCTAGGGAAATGCATGCCACGACAGTTGGCGGCCCACGAGCGTTGGGCCAAGCCAAGTCCCATGACACGGGGGAGCGCCTGGTCGTCACTCTGCTCGCTCGAGTGAGCGCACGCAGGGACAGGTGGCGTGGTCAAAGTCGACGAAGGCGTCGGACGGGGCAACGATGGCGCGTTCCAGCCGGCCTTCGTCGGATCTGAAGGAACTAGTGGCGGCGCCGCATAGATCTAGGCAGCAGGGTCCGATTCACAGCGATGAACGCGGGAGGGTGGCGAAGCTGAACGGGTGGTGGGGCCATGAACCTGCATAGGGAGCTGCAGGGAATGGCGATGGCGCTGCTAGCTCGCGGAAGAGCATGGGCCGCCGATGCAGGGAATGCGGGGATGGGGACGATGCTTCGACGGTGTTGCTTGCCAGCGGAAACCGAAGGCGGAGGCGAGTGCAGGCGGCTCCAAATCCAGATTGGGGAAAGGTCATGCGGTAGGTGCACGCGCGTGGGCGAGGCGGCAGCAGAAGCTCGGGTGCGATCGGGTCCGGGCAGGCTCCAAGTGCACTCAGTCGGCCCTGGCACTGGAGGTGGAAGATTGTGACTGGCTGGGTGGCTGCGGCTGTGTGGTGGCGCATGGAAAATGAGGGGGATTGGGGTAGGCCAGATTATGCAAGGGATGACATCTATTTATAGTAAAGGGGCTAGGGTTAGCTATTTTGTCTGTTTTCAACTCATTTGATCTTGATCGGACGGCACGGAAGCGGAAGATTAGGCTAGGTGGGTTGTTAGGCTGTGTAGATAGGTTTGGGCAGAGAAGAGATGGAAGATGGCAGCCCGTGACAGATTTTAAACACCGAAATGCGTGACGAATAAACCGGCTATAGTGTCACTCTAGGTTTAACGGTTCAGGTATCAAACGACCTCCAAATGCGACGAAATTTGGCAAACGGTCTACCTACACTTAATTAAGACCACACACCAACTTTTGACCCATCCCGAGCATATTTTATATGCACTTTTAAAACCAATATTTTAATGATGTCGCGAGCAAGTGCGTGTGTGGTTGGTCACAAAACGGTGGTCGACGAGATCGAAGAGAACCGTCAACTAATAACGGATGCAAGTTTTGAAAAATGACGGCAATGGAGTGCCGATGCAGTGAGAATGATGCGATGATGAATGCAACAAAAAAATGAATCACACGACAAAAACGGAATAAAATGGGAATCCTCTAGAGCGACAGCCTCGGGCTGTTACACCTCGGCTTTTCCCTTTCCTCACTCTCCCCCGAGGCATTCAAGTTTCCTTGCCACGAAACGCATGAGCTTCAAGGAGGGTCCTGAGCATCGCGCTTGAGGGTCTCCTACCGAACTCACGAGCCCTACACCATCTCGCCTTGTTGAGCCCTTGCTTCAGGCATACCAGCAACACTATAGTCCGCCCGGGGGCTTGGTCCCAGCGATGCAGGGCACAAGGGCAATGTAAAAAAGAAAAATAACCCTCAAAGGGAGAACATAAGCGCACAGCGATTAAAACACTTCATGTGTCGAGTACTTAAAGCAAAAGCACCTTATGATTGTATTTTACGCCCCCCCCCCCAAGGCCAAATGGTTCACTATGCAATTGGAAAGAAAAAAGGCAATACCTTAGGAGGAGGAGGAGGTGGCGCCGTCATCATCGCCACCATCGTCGTCTAAGAGGTCCCTTCCACGGCTGCCTCCTTCCTTGGAGGGCTAGGCCTGCGTGAACCACTTGATGAGGGAGTCCACTTGCTCGTGCACTTCGTCCTTAAAGGAGAAGTCGAAGGCGAGGTTGTGGTGACGAAGGTTGGAAAAGACGCACGTCGCAACATAGTCCAGGAGGTCTCCAGTGCCCCCATCGTTGGCCTCGTCCACCTTGGAGACGCACGACTCTAGCGCCTCCACCACCTTTATGAAGAAGTCAAGGTAGCCACCATCAGAGTGCGCAAGGGTAGCGCCGGCATGCTCTCAACAAAGCGGTCGAGCGCACCTCTGGCGTGCTCGGCGAGGCCCAAGAACAGCTTGGTGTGCTGCGCCTGCATCCTCCGTGTCGGTGCCTCGTCGTCTCGGGCCCTCTGCACGGTGTTGACAGCCTCGCCAACCTGTGCCTAGAGCGACACCAGCTCCGCCTCGGCGTTCCCTTTGTGCTCGAGCGTTGCCTGGAGGTCTGGCTCGGTGTCCTGGAGCTGGGCCTTGAGCTCGTCAACCTTGTTCTGGAACTCGTCGCTCTTGGCTTGGAAGAGGGTCTCCCGTAGCGTGGGCCTGCCATGGTACTCCTCTAACGCGGCCTCCCGCTCCTGGGCAACCTCTCGTCATCCTCAGTGCACCGCGGCCTTGAAGGGTGACCTCCTCGGCGAGAACCTCGGCATCCATGGTATGGAGGCGCTCGAGCTCTGCCTCATGGACAAAGGTTGTCCGGGTGACGGGGGGATAAGCCCGGGGTAGGCCAAAAGCAAGGTATCTTCCGGACCCCCTTGAAAAAAATACACAAGACGGCCGGTTCCCCACAAGGGGCCGGCTGCACAGTCGAGCCGGCTCGGGTGAGGCCACTATCCCTCCGACTCGACTACTCCCCGCTAGCCGGCAGGTCAGCCCCAGTCACATCACCCTGACAAACCGCGTCAGGGGCATCATCAACAAAGGTATGGCTACAATGTTTCATGTACCGCTAACCTGACCGCGTGAGACTACAGTGGAGGGGTCGTACCACCGATTGTCGCCGACTGCGACCAGCCAAGATGGCACAGTGACTAGCACGCCCCCGTCCACTCCATTACCAGCTTCAGCATGGCAACACTGCAGCCAGTTGTACGATGACCAATGCAGACTACACAACACGAAGCGCATAACACGGCGCGCGCCGCCACGTAACAAGCACGCACCAATGGCAATGCCCTGCGGCGGGCCCCAGCTCGCGATGGAACCCATCTACCGGTGGGCCCCCACTTGTGACAAGACTTTTCCAGCCGGTGGGCCCCTTGGCCGGCTCCCACCCGGTACATTCGATATCTATTGTAAGCCAGGCTGTTGCCATATAAAACCCCCTGCCACTTCCCCATGCAAGGGGTCGGCCGATCACAGACCCACACATGCAGGAGAGGCAAAGAGAGATCCCAGCTCCTTTTCCTCCTCTAACATACAGCTCAAGGAGCATATGGTATCTCGAGCCAGATCATCAACTAGCTCAAGCACTACTAGTGGTGTTACCTCCCCCGGAGGGCCCCGAACCTCGATACTTCATGTGTCTCGCACCAGTCGTTCCCAATCCCGTTTCTGGAGCCCGACGGCGTCCTTACGGTCCCAACCATGTACGATTAGCCACCCCATGGCATATATCTGAGAAAACGACGACAGTTGGCGCCCATCGTGGGGCCGTTCGTAGCCCCGGCCAGAGTCATGCTCCGGGCGGGACCCTTCACCAACTCCGCCGGACGCACCGCGTTCGGGCTGATCAGCATGCCCGTGGATCTTTCCCTCACGGAAACTTCCATGGCAGTGATCCCCAGCTCCACCTGCTCCGCAGGCTTCGCCGCCACCCGTATTGACGAGATGTGCCCTAGCCACGCCTCACTCGACATCGAAGCTCTATGCGAGCTCTTCAGGAAGCTGCGGCTCGACGACGCGCTTGCGTTCGACGAGTACCCCAACGAAGTGTTGGACTGCATTGACCCGCCATTGTTTGCGGGAGTAGCCGCCTCGAGGGGTGCCTGTGACTCTCCAATCCTCGCAGAGGTAATGGTCATTGGCTCCACCACGATCTTCGATGGCACCAGGGCACGTGAGGACCCGACCGCCGCCGCGGCTCGTGCCAGAGCCAAGGCACGTGCAACTGCCACCGCGGCTCGCCCTAGCCCCCCCCCCCCCCGATATTCTCCGCTCCACACTGCAGGGGCTGAGAAACCCCATCGCGCCAACGGCTAACCCCATCACGGCCGCAGCTGAGCTGGAGGTGGACCGTGAGCATCTTCTCACGGAGGCCACCGCCCTCGCGTTTGCCAAACGCCGGATAGAGGCTGCACAACGCGAGTATAACTGTCCTATGGCCTCACCCCGGCTGGCGACGAGCCCAACCGGCGCAGTGCGGTTTGTAGCCGCGGACGCATAGTGGCCGACATCCTCGGTGGAAAGCTCCCCACCTACGACAATCCCACGGCCGACATGAGTGCCGCCCAGGTGGACTACGAGAAGTTGGACACCATGGAGAGCGAGGAACGTGCGCAGCAAGAAAAGCACAACCAACTCGTAGCAAGCTCGCTTCGAGCCGGACTACCCATGCTCTGAGTCGCATCTGCCAGGGGGCGAGGACCCGCGGATGACCTTCAGCCGCCAGCGGGCCCAGCACTCTTCCTCCCCCCACGGTTCCGGTCGGCGCACCGACGGGAGCCGCGGTAGGCACTCCCGACGCAAAGACGAGCAACCGGCAGTCTCCATCCGGTGCAACAACGCCATCAAAGGCGAGGGCTAGTCGGCTCACGCCCACACCCCGCATCCAAGACGGGAGCGGGCGCACTCGTCGGCTCCCTCTATTCGGACCGATCTCGCTCGCCGGCTCAGTCCACGCATCCCTCGAAGCGAGAATGACGCCCGCCTCCGGACCAAGCGGCTGGCCCAATCTGCCCTCCTCGAGGAGGAGGGTCCAATTGGCCCGGCGTGCTTCGGTCATCGGATCCGCAAGGAGCCGTTTCCCACCGACTTCACTCTTCCTCGAGACACCTCGAAGTACAACACGATGGCCAAGCCAGAAGACTGGTTGATCGACTACACCACCGCAGTCGGCATTGTGCGGGGAAACAAGCACGCTGTAGTGCACTACGGTCCGCTCATGCTAACCGGCTCGGCGTGCAATTGGCTTACCAGCCTTTTGGCTAGTAACATCAACACGTGGGTGGACTTCGAGGAAGCCTTCGTCCGCAACTTCATCAGAACCTACAAGTGTCCCAGTCGTCCCCGCGAGCTGCCCATGTGCCTCCAGGCGGAGCAGGAGCCTCTCCATGACTACCTCAGGCGCTGGACCGAGCTACACAACTCCTGTGAAGGAGTGCACGATGTTCAGGACATCCAGTACTTCATTGAGGGTTGCCGAGATGGCACCCTCCTCAAGCACAAGCTCATGTGCTCGGAGCCTGTCACTTTGGCCGAGCTCATGGCCAAGGAGGACAAGTACGCCACGGCCGACTCCGTGATGCGGATCAAGGTCACTACAACCATCAAGGCCGCCGCGCCGCCGGCTGCACCACTGTCGGCTGCCGACAACAGGGGGCACCAGAACAACAAGCGGAAATCTGACCAGTCGGATCCCCAGTATGCGAGAAAGCACGTCGCCACCCCGGAGGAAGAGAAATCGGCTACCCAGGCTGCCAGCGAGCACCACCATGGTGGCATGGCACATGGTAGTCGAAGCTCACCTTCGAGAAGATGCTCGACGCCCCGTGCGAGATGCACACCAGGCTGAAGTCGGCAATGCACACGCTCCGGCAGTGCAGCTTCTCCCGGCGAGGGATTTCCGGCTCCTCCACCTGCGGCTCCACAAGCGCCGGCTCCGGCTCTGGCTCCTCACTATGATGGCCGTTGAAAGTGCGTTATATCGACTAGAGGGGGGTGAATAGGCGATTTTTAGAATTTCATCGCTGAGGAAATCCCTTTTGCGGAAATTCCTCACTGATGAATAACTTGCAGCCGAAACAGCAAAGGATTAGAAGTGCAAAGACTTCAACAGCAGTTTTCTTGAAGAGGAGTATGGAAAATACTTTGCATAGTACGGAGGCACAGAGTAAGCAGGTGAGGATTAACAGATGTGAAGAATTTGGGTTGAGGAAATTCAGAGAAAATCTTCAGCAAATTCTTCAAGCATAGATAATGAAAGTCTTCAACATACAATATGAAGGAATTGAAAGAGTTGAAGAAATAGAACCCGTATCACAGTGAAGACAGTTGTTGATGACCCAGTTCCAACTGTTATGGCAGTCGTACGTCTGGTTTGGAGCGGCTTGGTATTCAAACCAAAAGACACACAATCACGGGACACACAGTCCCTACCGTATTCTCCTTGAGCTAAGGACACACAGTCCTCGCCCAACACTTGTGGTAAGTCTTCAGGGCAGACTTCCAAACCCTCACAAACTCGGTCACCCGGCGATGCACAATTAACTGCTGGATTTCTCTAGGCCATGACGCCTAACCATCTGGAGGATGCACAGTCCTCAAAGTTAAAAGGCTTCAGTTCCACTCAGGAAAAAATTTTAGTGATGCTCAATCACTTGGTTTTAGGTTTGTGGTTTGGTGTTTGGTATATTTCCTCACTGATGATTTACTCTCGAAGACTCTGAGGAATTTGGGTTGCTCTAAATGACAAGTGTCAGTTTCTCGTGGAGCAGCCAACCAGCTAATGGTTGTGGGGCGGCTATTTATAGCCTGGAAGCATCCCGACATTATTTGACATAAATGCCCTTAAATATTATGACCGTTGGTGTGGATAAGATCGGTGATGTGGCACGAATCGCGGTAACGGTCGGTGTCGGGGTTTTGTCACGGCAGATGTCCTCGTGAAATGACTTAGTGTTGGAGCCATCGCACCTCGGTGGCGACTCAAAGGGGTTGAACGGGAGCGAGACAGAGATTTACCCAGGTTCGGCCCCTCGAGAGGAGGTAAAAGCCTACGTCATGCTTTGTGTTCTATTGATGGTGTTTCGATTACAAGGAGGGCGTAACTCGCCTAACCTAGCACTCGATGATTTCTAACCTGCCCTCTCCTTCCTCGGGGCTCGCCTTTATATACAGGTCGAGCCCTTAGGGTTTACAAGAGTCCTTACCATCATACAAGTCATGATTCTTTCTATCTCTAAGTCGTTGTGCTTTCCAAGACTTGGAGATCTTCCCAATGATTGATTCTCCTCGAGGATCTTGAACCGCCGTCTAGCTCCTCGGCTTACAGGCCAAAGCTTGAATCACCAAAGGATGAGTCGCCCGCTTGGTGACCCGGCCCAACTAAGGCGGGTCACACAACAGATAATATCCCCAACATTAGGCCCCAGATTGACCTGAACCTGTTCATGCCAACTCTCACTTAGTCAGGGCGACTCACTCTGCTCTTTTTACGCATCATGCGCTCAATCTGCCACCTTATCATGGAAATATCCAAGTCGCCGAACCGCTTCTTGTTGACATCATCTTATCCCTTTAATCTCGGAAGAAATGATGACGCAATCCCCAACGGATCTTTCGGCACAGATATCCCGAAAATCTTGGCGCCATTACAGCGAATCTTTATCCTGTCATCAGTTCCCGCGCGAGGCGCCTCGATTCCAGCACCCGACCCAATAAATAGGTTGGGGGAAGGGGCAGGGAACATCCCCACCTACCCATTTCGTCGACCCCTTCTTCCTCGTGACTGCACCAAAAACTCCATCGCCGCCCGAGGATCTCCGTCTCCGGCCACCGTGTCCGACGCATCCCCAGGCCGACTAAGCGAGCAACACTTGCCGCGGCTCTTCCTCGGTCGCCTCCGGTCGCCACCATCAGGTTGGTCCTTCGCCATTAGAGGTAGATCTTAGCTCCTCGAGGTTCATTGTTTGCCGGTTTCTTAGAACACCTCGAATGCCCCCATAATCGCTGATTAGTTCACAACGCTAGTAGTAGGTACAGTAGCATCGACCATATCCTCAGTTGATTAGCTCCTCTTTGAGGATCTAAAAAGGCTTCTGCCAAATCAGCTTTACTGTTCTTACCCTAGCCATAGGCTGTTTTACTTTATCCAGGCCTTTTTTCATTCACTTTCGCCTGCTCCGTAGATCTATGTGTTACTGCCTGCTGTATAAACCTGTTTGTAGATCCGTACTTCACCATTTTAGCGAACATCTCTAAAGCTCTGAGTCATCTCTCTTAAGCAGTAGGATATTTCCTAAATCGCCCTTGTATTCTTAGTCACCTGACAAATGTTCGGCGAGTTAATTGATCTTTTAACCACTCAGTAAGCGCTCGGCGAGTTAATTTACCCGTAATCTTTTCCTTTGTAGCTATGGGTACCGTTTTCAAAGCCGATTGGCTCCCGACCAAAGTTGATGAAGCTTTTCTCAACGACTGTGTGAAGACGGGAAATCTCGACCCGAAAGAGGCTATCGGATGGCGATCCGAGTTTGGAGAAGAAATTCCCAACCCGGAGGAAGGGGAAATAGTTGTCTTTGATGAGCACCTCGAACGGGGGTTTAAGCCGCCAGGGTCAAAATTCCTCAGAGATGCCATGACTTTCATGAACGTCCGCCTCCAAGACTTAGGACCTAACTCGATTACTAACTTATGTCAGTTCCAAGTGTTCTGCGAAGCCTACTTGCGGATGGAACCTTCAGTTCCTTTGTTCTGGTATTTTTTTCATTTGAATCGCCAGACCGAATTTTCCAATGGCACTAGCTTGGAACTTGGAGGCGTCAACGTTCAACGCTGCAAGGACGGCTCATTCCCATCACTCGCCATGCCAAGCCATCCCAAAGGCTGGGGCGAGTCTTGGTTTTATTGCCAAGAAACTTCTCCTGAGGGTGAAAACAAGCTCCTTGTCTATAGGGAGGAACGCCTTCCTACAAACTTTAAACTTCCAGACAAACTTACTGAAGAAGAGGAGTCAGACTTTATTCCGATGCTATCCGAGTTACGATCTTTGACAAACAATGGTCTTACTGGGATTGATTTGATCCGCTGTTGGGTTGAATGGCGCATCCTTCCCTTAAGTCGCCGAGACGGCTTAATGTGTGAGTTTGATGGCACCTTAGACCATCCCCAATGCTACTTCCATACAGCACTAACAGAAAATGATATTGTGAGCATCATCAAGAAGCTGACCGGCGAGTCCTTGGCCAAGTGTAGCCAAATAGGTCTTAAGCCATTCTGCAAGATCAACCTGGCTCCAAAGGTAAATAACTTAACCTACCTTTACTTTATTCTTTCCGACTTACTTGAATTCTGATTCTCATAACAAAAATGCCACTTCAGAAAGGTGACAAATTCTGGTCCAAGAGGCCGAAAAAGGTGGCCCTGAAGCAAGCCAGGCCGCCTCCAAAAAAGAAATCCAAGAGCAAATGCAAAGCCGCCATTGCTGAACCGTCTGATGTGGACGAATCCCAAATCGGCGACGTATCTTCAGAGGTAAAATTCTATCTTCTTTGTCTTGTCATCCATTGCCATAATTTGTGTTTACACCTCTGTATCTCTTATGTATAGAATGGTCGCAACGAAAGCCAAGAAGACTCCGTAGATGTAATTTATGTTTCCTCCGACTCATCTTCTCCTCCGCCTAAGCCGGCCAAGCGGATTTGTGGGAAGGTTCCCATTTCTCACCCAAATGCTTGTTTGGATCCTAATTTCCTTTTGAAGAAAGCGCAACATGCTTCCTATCAGAAAACTCGGACTCATTCTAGAGACTTGGTGTCCGGGTTACCAGCGAAAACTCCTACCAAGAAGAGGCAGAATGAGGTATCCTTTTAACAGCGTCCCCCTTTGCTTCCTTTTGGATCATACTTATAACTTACTCATATCTTGAGGTATTACTTCTGCAGAATTATCCCCCTTCGTCAGGCGACTCAGTGATGTCAGCCCTTCCGCCTATGATCCGCGTTCCAGGGTAAATTCTTATAATACTTACATTTGTCCTGATGATGATAATGTCTGTTTTTAATTACATCCCCTTCTCTTTGCAGGGCACAAGCGAAGAAAAGGAAAACTGGCGGATCAACTTCCACTACAGCTCCGGAGCCTATTGAAAAACCGGCGCCGACTCAGGCTAACCCGGCAAAGGATAAATCTGATGACCAAGCAGATCTCCCAAGTTCTCCCAAGGAAGGCACGGAAACGCCCAATCTGCCAAGTCCGTTGAAAACGGCAAAAGATCCAGATGTTGTAATCATCACTTGTACTAGCTTTTCTAAGCCGGCTTCGGCAGTCTTGTCGAAGCATGTATCAACATCAACCCAGCCTTCTACTGGACATGAGATTTCCAAGGCCAAACTATCGCAATACGAAAATCTTGAATTTAAAGAGCTCTGCTCCGGCTTTGCAAGTCGTGTGGAGGCAAGTTATGAAATGGAGAAGAGTCTACTCCTTATGATGAAGAATAGACATGAGGTATGCCTTAATGCATACCGTCCTCATTAACCCCCAAGGGTCGGGTCATCTGTTGAAAGATGAGCCGGGTCTTGATATTAGAAAAAATCTTTTGACCTGTAACCCCCAAGGGCTGGGTCATCTGTTGAAAGATGAGCCGGGTCTTGATATTAGAAAAAATATTTTGACCTGTAACCCCCAAGGGCCGGGTCATCTGTTGAAAGATGAGCTGAGTCTTGATATTAGAAAAAATATTTCAACCTGTAACCCCCAAGGGCCGGGTCATCTGTTGAAAGATGAGCCGGGTCTTGATATTAGAAAAAATCTTACGACCTGTAACCCCCAAGGGTCGGGTCATCTGTTGAAAGATGAGCCGGGTCTTGATCTTGTATAATTTTGTCTAAAAAATTATACATTAGCCCCCAAGTATGAGAGATGTTGCTTGCAATAATTTTGAGACTTGCCCCTTGATAATATATTTTGCCACGAATCTCTTGCCCAAGCTGAGTCGGCGTTGGGTGACTTAAAGAAAAGGTTAGCCGACCAGCAAGACGCGCGGGCTAAATCAGAAGAAAAATGTCTGGTGATCTTATATGAGATGGAGAAGCTGAAGGCTGCCCACAAGAAAGCTCAAGCTGATCAAGGCGCCGCGGTAAAGCGAGCGGAAAAAGCTCAAGAAAAACTGGAAACCGTGCAACAAGAGCTGGACGGCTTAAAGCAACATATCTCCAACATGGCACAGGCTATCTTTGGTAAGAAGCAAACCCTGATCTTGTACTTTGTAAAACTTTGTATGAAGAAGTTCCTGACCATCATTATCCCTTATATAGGTCCGAGAGCCGCCAACCTTCAGGATGACTGTATCTTGACGCTAAAGGCAATTTTCACATTAACAGAGCAACTGTATACCGAAAGCGTGTTGACCGCGAAGGCAGTGATGGGCGCCAAGGAACCCATAACATCAATCAAAAAGATGCTTGGCTGCTTATCTACCCTTCCGCCTCAGATAGGTGAGCTAAACCGAGCAGCTGCCCGGAAAGGGGTACTGACTCTGTTGACTCGGTGCTTAGCATATGCTCCAGAGCTAAAACCCGAAGAAGTAGCAGCAGGCTTTCCCCAGCTCAAGGACGACGGGTCAGAATTTTCTCAAGATGATTATCAGCACGTTGTCAAAGAATCTCGCTCGGCGGCGACTCAGCTTGCCGCAAGTTTGTATTTGTCAAAGTATCAAGCTGCTTATGATGACAAAAATAAGAAAATAAATCCGCCAACCTTTGTGACAACCAGCTTGACTCCGTGTCGACCAAAGAACCCTTTTGATTTGGAGGCGGACCTCTCGACATTTTTGAATGGTGAAGATGAATTCGCCGCCTTATCCAAGTGTAATTGGGTGTTGGGCGACTTACAACTTGAAGTTGGCCAGAGCTCAAAGAAAACTAACCCGGGGACATCAGCAGAGTAGTTCTTCATGGAATTGGTCATCAGAGCCATGTAATAGGTTTATTTGTAGAAAACAACCTTGTTCCGTGATTTCTTTAAAACCCTTGTGTCGCCCTCAGGGCGCCATATGATGCTTGACCCGTCATATCAGTAGAGATTTTGATCATCAATATGTTAGGCTAAAAAACATACATCAAACCACCTCAGTGAGTAATGGATGATAATAAATGATAACCGACTCAGGATGTTCCGATGAGCCGGAAAAATTTGCAACACCTTGAGGCAGTGCCAGGAAGGTGCAAGTAAGAATTTCATCGGCTCGTTCAAGTCGCGACATGATAGGACGAGTTATATAAACTCAAGTGCTACCCGAGGGAGACTTTTTGTGTAAACAAGCTCAAGTATTTAGACCGGCTGATCAGGCACGAGTCAAGCTTCAGTGAAGCAGGTTCAGTGAACCAATGGTTTCTCTATTTTCCATGTGGGGCGCTAGCCGGTACCAGACATGTTTTAACTAAGGCGAGTTCAGGGTCCATAAAGCGGAGTAACTCGCCAAGAGTTCATGGGTCCATATGGCGATTCGGCCAACACACAGTCCAGTATAACGATTTGTAATGCGGTAATTTTTCGCAGGCCAAATGGGTAGTAAGGCTGATCTCAATGAGAGGAAGCCCCCAAGTGACCTATGATTAGGGGAAAGACCGGTCATAGGATTGTAGAAGCTTATACGCTCTTACCACAAAACGACTTGGGAGCCAATAGCCCCCAACTAAGCCGTCCTAATCCATAGAATCATACAAGGCGCCTATGTTTGGATCACGCGCTTGTAGAAACTTGATCCTCTTTGGCTTATCGATACCCAGTGTTGTAATAAGTGCATCATGGCGACTTATGCTCTCTGGTATGGATAGCGTCCATGCTTGGACGATTTGTCGAGGAGCAATAAAAATCCATACTTTCAATAAGATGAAATAGCAGGAAAGCCCCAAAATTCGTGGGCATCAATTTTATTGCTTCATAAAAATGAAAGACTTACAATTTTCAAGAGAAGAAAAAACAGAGCCAATAGCTCAACTGTAATAAGGCCGCAAGTGGGCTATGTTCCAGGGGCGAGTTGACTCAGCCTCTTTGGTTGGCCGATCAGGCCGAAGGTCCACCAGATAGTATGACCCGTTGCGAAGGCTTTTGCTGACGACGAACGGTCCTTCCCATGGTGGTGATAACTTATGCATGCCAGTGCGATCTTGGATCAATCGAAGCACTAAGTCGCCCTCCTGAAAAGTTCGGCTCTTGACCCAGCGGCTATGGTAACGCCGCAAGTCATGCTGATAAATAGTCGATCGGGCGGCAGGCAAGTCGCGTGCTTCCTCCAAAGCGTCCAAAGAATCTTGTCGTGCCAACTCGTTATCCGGTTCCACATAAGCAGCAACTCTGGGCGAGTCATGCCTAATGTCAGTGGGAAGAACAGCTTCTGCTCCGTATACCAGGAAAAAAAGGAGTAAAACCCGTAGAACGGTTTGGGGTGGTTTGGATGCTCCACAGTACTGAAGGAAACTCCTCAACCCAACATCCTGGGGTGCGCTCCAGGGGAACCATAAGTCAGGGCTTGATTCCTCGTAACACTTCCTGATTCACCCGTTCCGCTTGCCCATTAGATTGCGGATGAGCAACAGCAGATACATCAATCCGAATGTGCTCACGGTGACAAAACTCCTGCATCGCTCCTTGTGATAGATTAGTACCATTATCAGTAATAAAGCTGTGTGGATATCCCAATCGGAAAAATCAGTTTTTTAAAGAACTTGACCGTTGTTTCCGCATCGCAAGCACCAACAGGTTCTGCTTCGACCCACTTGGTGAATTTATCAACCGCCACGAGTAGATGTGTTTTTTTGTTGGATGACATCTTAAAGGGGCCAACCATGTCCAGCCCCCAGACAAAAGAAGGCCAAGTAATAGGTATCATCCTTAGTTCTTGAGCCGGCACATGGGCCTGTCGTCCGTAACGCGGACAGCCATCACATCGACGAACTATCTCCTCTGCGTCTGCATGAACCGTCAACCAAAAGAATCCGTGACGGAACGCCTTTGAGACCAGGGAACGTGACCCGGCATGATTCCCACAATCTCCGGCATGGATGTCGTTCAGAATCTCACACCCTTCTCCGGAAGAGAAGCATTGTTGGAATACCCCAGAAGTGCTTCACTTATATAACTCGTCGTTGATGATGACCATGGATTTGCTCCGACGAACAATTTGGCGAGCCAACATCTCATCCAAAGGTAACTCGCCTCGTGCAAGATATGCCAAATAAGGAAGAACCCAATCCGGCGTAACCCGGAGAGCCGCCACAAACTGGGACTCAGGATCTGGTATTGCCAACTCCTCTTCTGAGGGCAACCTCACGGAAGGATTATGCAAAATATCCAGAAAAACATTGGGAGGAATTGGCTTACGTTGTGAGCCGAGACGTGAAAGGGCGTCAGCCGCTTCGTTAAGGCGCCGGTCGATATGATCAACTTGATACCCATGGAAATGTCCCGCCACATCAGACACAGCCCTTCTGTAAGCCGCCATCAGGGGGTCCCGAGAATCCCAGGTACCTGAAACTTGTTGGGCCACCAGATCAGAATCGCCAAGACATCTGACACGCGTGAGGTTCATCTCCTTGGCGAGTCGCAAACCATGAAGCAAGGCTTCATACTCTGCATTGTTGTTGGTGCATGGAAACATGAGTCGGAGAACATAACAGAATTTGTCTCCCTGGGGCGAAATCAACACCACGCCAGCCCCGGAACCTTCTAATTGCCTAGACCCATCAAAGTAGATAGTCCAGTATGTGAGGTCAGGCCTGTCTTCCGGAATCTGCAATTCGGTCCAATCGTTGACGAAATCGACCAAAGCCTGGGACTTGATGGCCGTGCGAGGGGTGTATCGCATGTGGTGCGACCCAAGTTCGATCGCCCATTTGGCGATTCGCCCTGTCGCTTCTCGGTTTTGGATGATGTCCCCGAGAGGAGCGGAGCTAACCACCGTGATGGGATGCTCTTGGAAATAGTGTTTGAGCTTCTGACTCGCCATAAAGACCCCATAGACCAGCTTCTGCCAGTGCGGGTAACATTGCTTGGAGAGGGTTAGCACCTCGCTAATGAAGTACACGGGGCGTTGTACCGGATATTCCTTCGCTTCTTCCTTCCATTCGACAGCTACTGCCACGCTCACCGCCTTGGAATTTGTCGCGATGTACACAAGCATAGGTTCTTTTTCAGCCGGGGCGGCCAAAACTGGCGGGTTGACCACCTGCTGCTTCAAGGCTTCAAAAGCTTCGTTGGCCTCGTTTGTCCAAACAAAACGGTCAGATTTCTTAAGCAACTCATAGAGGGGAATAGCTTTCTCCCCCAGGCGTCTTATGAAGCGACTTAAAGCCGCGATACGACCTGCCATCCGTTGAACTTGATTGATATTCGCTGGTTTCCCAAGCGAAGTAACTGCCTCAATTTTGTCCGGGTTGGCCTCGATGCCGTGTTCGGACACCAGGAAGCCCAACAAATTTCCGACGTGAACGCCGAAGACACACTTGGTGGGATTAATCTTCATTTGATATACCCGGAGGTTGTCAAAAGTTTCCCTTAAGTCTTCCAAGAGCATCTCCCTCTTGTGAGTTTTAACCACAATTTCATCAACGTAAGCGTGGATGTTGCGTCCGATTTGGCTACGGAGACAATTTTGGATGCAACGCTAGTAAGTCGCCCCAGCGCTTTTGAGCCCAAACGGCATGGACACATAACAAAAAGCCCCGAAGGGGGTTATAAAAGCTGTCTTCTCCTGATCTTCCATGGCCATCTTGATTTGGTGATATCCGGAATAAGCATCGAGGAAAGACAAACGCTCGCAGCCCGCCACTGAATCAATGATTTGATCGATGTGGGGAAGGGCGAAAGGGTCCTTTGGACAAGCTCTGTTAAGATCTGTGTAATCAATACACATGCGGAAGGTGCCGTTCTTCTTGAGCACCAGGACCGGGTTAGCCAACCACTTGGGGTGGAAGACCTCTATGATGAATCCGACGGCCAAAAGACGAGCGGCTTCTTCCCTGATTGCCTTGCGTCGTTCCTCATTGAACCTGCGAAGATATTGCTGAATCGGCTTTGCTTTGGGGTCAACATTAAGATGGTGCTAAGCGAATTCTCTCGGTACACCAGGCATGTCAGAAGGTTTCCACGCGATCATGTCCCAATTCTCACGGATGAATCCGATGAGTGCGCTTTCCTATTTAGGATCCAGACCCGCCCCAATAGTAAACTGCTTCGATGAGTCCCTAGGAACGAAAACCACCATCTTAGTGTCATCCGTTGGTTTGAACTTCAGGGCCGGCTCAGCGTCTATTGTTGGCTTCTTGAGAGGTGACATATCTGCTGGATCAACATTGGCCTGGTGATACTTGAGCTCTTCTGCAGCACAGGCGACTTCTACGTAAGCCGTGTCCCCTTCCTCACACTCTCTTGCTATCTTCCTGTCACCATCAACCGTGATGGGTCCCTTGGGACCAGGCATCTTGATTTTAAGGTAAACATAGTAGGGGCGAGCCATGAAACGGGCGTAAGCCGGTCGCCCAAACAACGCATGATAAGGGCTCCTTAATTTGACCACCTCAAATATAAGTGACTCACTCCTGTAGTTGGATGTTGTTCCAAACACCACTGTGAGTTTAACCCGGCCTGTGGGGTATGCCGACTTACCTAGGACAATTCCTTGGAATACCGTGGTTGACGGCATTAGGTCTTTCTCCAGCAGGTTCATCCTTCGAAAGGTGTCGAAGTATAATATGTTGATGCTGCTACCACCATCCATCAGCACCTTCGCTAGGGTATATCGCCCGACTTGAGGAGCCATGACCAATTCTAAGTCATCGGGGTTGTCAATTCTGGTCGGGTGATCCTCCCTACTCAACAAGATAGTCTGCTCGGACCAGTGGAGGTACCTAGGGAGCGTCGGCTCAGATACACTATATGCTCGATGACTCACCTTCTTATCACGCTTGCAGGCATTGGTGGTGAACACGTGGTATTGCCCGTTGCTTAATTGTTTGGGATTGTTGCGGAACCCGCCATGATCATCTTGCCCTTGTGGAGCCCACTGCGGGGGTGGCTGCTGAAATACTCCGGGCGGGTTATACCGTTGTTGGTTATTGTTAGAGCATATATCTCCATATGTGGTTTTGGTAATTGATGACAATTCCTATGGACTAATGGTTGCCTTAAGTTATATTTATAGGATTTGTCCATAGGCACTTCTTGAAGTCCATCTGTCGGGTTCAAGGAGTTTATATGATGACCAAGATGTTATTCAAGGTATTATCAAAACAATGGTCATAGAAACACTAGGTTGATCAAGATCTCAGACAAAGAGTAAATGAAGATGATCAACACACAAAACGTATAAGATGTACCGAGAGGGATCAAGTGATCCCATGTTATGGTAAGCATTGTCCATTACGTGTTTGTGTACTAACCCATGGTCTTTGTGAGACTCCTATGTGGGGGTTAGGTGTGCTTCCATTGGGCCTGCGTCAAAAGGAAGATCTCATACAACCCATGAAGGATGACGTCAAGTGGTGATCGTCATCAAGATTGTGGTGTGCAAGTTCAAGTGGATCAGCACGAATATATCATTGAAACTATTGTCAATGATCATGTCTTGATAAGGACAACCTCATGTGCTAACAAGGACAAGATCAAGATAAGCATTCCTGAGCACTACATGCTTGATTCTTGTGGATGTTCACATGGTGGACAAATGAAGATGAATACATAGGCTAGGCTTTCCGCATTGTGTATGGGAGAGCTACTTGAAGACTTCATCATGTCTTGCTTTCAACTTCAGCCAAGAAGGAACAACAACATCAAGCTCAAGTGAAAGGGCAAACTCAAAGGTATCAGTTCCTTTGACGTTAGTGGTGCGGAGTGATGATCAGCGAATAAAAGTATACACTCAAGTATGGATCATCAGTACTCTTTTATGATTCTTGAGTCCTTAGGGATCTCGCACTATTAAGAGGGGATCACAGGTTTTGCGATGAACTTGCTCAAACTACATCTTCCCTTTCTGCTCAGACCACATCTCCACTGCTTTGCTGTTATCTGAAAACAGAACCAGTGCCTCGGACTTCCGGCTTCCTCCGGACGTCCGAGGACCGGACGACCGACTAGTTCGGAAATCTGGAATCCTATACCAGAGAAATCAGAGCCATATAACTCGGACTTCCGGCTCCCTCCGGACGTCCGAGGCCCGGATGTCCGGCCAAGTCCCGGAAATCCGGAAGCCTGCACCAGTAGAAGTTGAGTTCTATATCTCGGACTTCCGGCTCCGTCCGGACGTCCGAGGCCGGGATGTCCGGCCAAGTCCCGAAAATCCAGAAGCCTGCACCAGTAGAAGTTGAGTTCTATATCTCGGAAATCCGGCTCCCTCCGGACGTCCGAGCGCCGGACGTCCGACATCCGTCGGAAATCCGGAAACTACCACCAGTAGAAGTTGAGCTGTATAACTCGGATTTCCGGTCCTCTCCGGACGTCCTGTGGCTGATAAATTCAACATAGGTTTAGTCGTATCTATAGGCCTCGGACGACCGACCCTTGTCGGACGTCCGGTCGCTGTTTAATTCAAAATAGTTTTAGTCGTATCTACAGGCCTCGGACGACCGACTCCTGTCGGACGTCCGACCCCTCGCGGACGCTCGGACTTCCGACAACTGTCGGGCGTCCGGACCCTGTCTGACTTAAAGTGTCCCCAACGGCTCTTTTTCTCTCCCCTCTATAAATACCCACCTCCCACTTCGTGAGAGGGTTGCCCAACACAGCCTTATCCTCATAAGAACACATTTCCACCTCACACACATTTGCTCACTTCAAATCTTAGATCCCAAGAGCATTTGTGAGCCCCTTTGAGAGTTGTTCCAATCAAAAGATAGATCATCTCCCTCTCCTTCTCTCAACCCAAGCTATTTGTGATTTGAGCAAGTTTTGAGCATTCCCCATGATCTTGTTACTCTTGGAGGTTGGAGACTCCTAGGCGGTAGGAGTTCTTCGGAGAGGAATCAATTCGTGTGATTTCCCCCGGAAAAGTTTGTGAGGGTTTGGAAGCCACCTCAAAGGCTTACCACTAGTGGTTGAGAAACGCCTTTGTGGTGTTATCTGAAAGGGAGAATAGGGTGAGCCTTCGTGGCGTTGGTGTGCCTTCGTGGTAACATCCACCTCTCTAACAGTGACTAGCTTCCCTCCAAGGAAGTGAACATCGGGATACATCCTCGTCTCAGTGACCTTGGTTATCCTTAACCCTAACTCCTTACTTGTGGTTTACTTGTGTTATTTGGGCATACATACATTGCATATTGGTTGTGCTCATTATATTGTGTTGGCTATTTCTTGTACAAGATTAATCATTCAAGCATACCCTCTATATCCACACGTTCATACTTGCAGCCCTTGATATATTGTGTTGATATAGTGTGATCTAGTATCTTGCGTTGTTCACCTACTTGTCGAGTGATATAGCTCAAGTAAGTTTGTGTAACTTACTTGTGCTTGTTAGTAACTGTATTGTGTCCATCTTGGTAGATCGTGTTGTTGATACACGTTGCAGTGCCTAGTGCATTTAGTATTTGTGCTTGACAAGTACCCTCTTAGTTTATTTCCGCATTAGGTTCAAGCCAAATCCGAAGAAGTTTTTAAATAGCCTATTCACCCCCCCCCTCTAGGCGTCATCGAGGTCTTTTCAATTGGTATCAGAGCTAGGTCTCTCTTTAATTAGGTTTCACGACCTAGAGAGTATCGATGTCGACTATTGGATTAGTGCACAATGGCATCTTTGACTTTGATGGCACAAATTATACCCTATGGAGAATTCATATGCTTCATCACTTTCGGGCTATGGGCCCAAATACTTTACGAATTGTTCTTGTAGGGATTGCCGACAAAAAGGATGATGCATCTTCATCTGCTAATGAAATGTATCTTGATTGTGAGGCTTTTCTTGCCATTCATCAAACCATAAGTCCTGAAGTGTTTAAGTCTATCTCGACTTGCAAGTCAGCTCATGAAGTTTGGACTAAACTTGAAGATATATATGGTGGGTCCAATCTTGATGAAGATGGTATTATGATGAAGGAGTTGGTGCATGAGCTCTTCACTCTTTTCGATCTTAAAGAGTCCACCACTACTTCCATATCTGATTGCTTGCACACCTCAACATCTTCAATCTCACAAGGTAATGACATAGTGAGTGAAGAAATATATGTTAATGAAAATGTCATAGCCTCTATGGACACGAGCATATCTAGCACCACACATAGTGTAAATTATTGTGCTGATAGGTCATGCATTTCACCTAAAGATTCCTCGACAAATGTCTGTGGTGATATGCCTGCTTCCTCGTGTCCTCTTGATCAAAATATCTTGTTTCTCCCTAGTTTCTCTATGACTAACCATTTAGGGGAAATCAAGAAATATGAAGTACTTTTGACTAATGAAGAATCTGATTCACCAAAAGAATCATCATCAACTCCTCCTGTTCACATGTGCCTCATGGCAAGAGGTAATAATGAGGTATCATCTTCCCTGTGCAATAACGATGATATTTGCGATGAGGATGATGATGATGACTTGACTGAAAATATCTATGTGATCAGTAAAATTCTTCATAAAGCTAAAAACAACGCTCTTCAAAGGTTCCAAGATGTTCTTGCTTACTTTGAAAATTGTAATGATTCACTTAATCATGAACAGGCTAAAAGTGAACAACTTGAACATGAACTTGAGAAGAGTCATCAAGCATGTAGAGACTTCAGATCTTCAAAAGGAGAGATTGAAGTTGCTCATGATAAACTTAAAAAGGATTTTGAGGTCCTTCTCCTCGAATGCAATAATGTCAAGGGAGAGCTCATCAAAACCTCTAAGATCTATGAGGAGCTTCAATCTACTCATGAGAAGTCTCTATTTGCTACTTACTCCTGTCATGTTGTTGATGATACTTGTACATCTAACCCCATCTCTTTTGAAGTATCAACATTGAAGGAGAATGTTGAGCTACGTGCTCAACTTGACTTAATAACTAGAAATTATGGGAAATTGGAAGAAAACCATGTAATGCTCACAAGCTCTCATGCCGATCTTCTAACATCCCATAATGTGCAAAAGTTAGCTCATGAGGCTATCATCACCAAGGTAACATCAAGTGAGCCTCATGTGGACAATGGCACTACTTCTAGTCAAAGTACTATATTTCCATGTGCTAGTCCTCGTAATTCGTCTACTCACAATGTTGCTACCTCGTGTGATGAATTACTTTCATTGCCTTGTTTCTCTAACATTGAAGCATACACTTCCTCTAGTACTTGCATTGATACTAACCGTGCAGAGGAAATCGAAGAGCTCAAGTACCAAGTCACTTCTTTGAAGAAAGACTTGGAACAGTGGCATGAAGGGATGTCCACACTCAACAACGTCCTGTGTGAGCAAACATCTCCGAATGACAAAAATGATGTTGGAGTAAACTCAAACAAGAACAAGAGGGGCCTAGAACAAGTCAAGAATTCGGCCAAAATCATTTTCTTCAAGTGCAAAGTTAAAGGGCACCATGTTAGATCTTGCCCTCTGAAGACGAAGTCTCAAAGTCACAAGCAACAAGGGAAGCGGCCACAAACTCAATCACATATTCAACTACAAGTTGAAGGAAGGCCTCTTCCCAATAAGACCCAAACCAACACTCCCCAACGTGAGAAATCAACTTGGAAGAAAACAAAGGGTAGATGTTGCTACTTATGTCGTGAGAAGGGTCACATCGCTTCATCTTGCACGAGAGGTAACTTATCCAACCCAATCACTATTGATGATACCTATTCCCTTGGGAAGGATAAGGTTGGCAATGTGTTTGCCAAGTTTGTTGGTACTAAAAATGGTGTCAAGAAAAGAACCAATTGGGTTGCCAAGCCTATTGTGATTAACCTCTTAGGACCCAACGTAGTTGGGGACCAACAAGCTCAAACTTGATCAATAGGTGACTATGGAGGACATTACAGACTTGGATACATAATGAAGAATTAAGGGGTCTTCATCATTCATATTATCTCAAGCCAAGTCATTTGGATTATCGAGTTTCTATCTTATATCCAATGTGCCTCCTTACGGTAACTTATACTTAAACTGTTTACATTGTTAGGTGCTTGCCCCTTTGCATGTTGTGGTTTTGTACCTTGCATGCGTTTGTATATGTTGTGCTTCCAACTTGCTTATCTTGAGTAATCGAGTATGGGTATGTTGGTTTGCATATCATGTACATGTGAGTCTTGTATTGAGCCTTTTGTGTCTTGTTTGTATTTTTGTTGGCTCTTGTGAGAGATTAATGGATTATCCCATTGTGGGGGAGTGATGTGCTTTGCACACCACTCAATCCTATAAATGTGTATACATGGGGAATACCACTTAGTTTTGATATTTCAAGATTATCTAGTTTCTATGTGGTATGTCTTACTCATGAGAAATTCAAATTCTATATGGTCCATTAATTATCTCTTGTTGGTTTCAATTTGCCACTTGTTAATATTGTTGGTTTATCACATTATGGGAGAGTAATATGCTATGTGCATATTACAAACCTAGAAAATGTGTACATTTGAGGTGTTGCCACTTAGTGTTGATATTGTAAATTATCCTGTTCCTAGGTGGCATGTTATCTCTACAAGTGTCATTTGCTTGCGTTTTATGAGTAAAGATGATCTTGGATATATTTGTGATCTACCAATGAGTTTCATTTCAAAAATACTTGTTGTCCTTGACAATTGGTATTCCCATCATGTGATTGGAATTGCTAATCATCTTTACATTGGATTTTGTGTTTCGTTTGTCTTCCTTGCCTCTTATGGATCTATTTTAACCTGTCTAGTGCTTTTATAGATATAGAGAAAGTGATGATCCCATCGTGTGCGTTTTGTATTTAAATGCAAATTCTATATAATGCACGTCCCTTGGGGGAGCTATCCTATTTTCTTTAGAACACTCTCTTTATTCACTCATCATAAAATCTTTTGATCCCCATCAAGTGTGTGTTGATGGGAGGCAAGTCTTGTTCTTTATGATGCTTTGTGCCATCATGAAAATTTGTCGAGGGCTTGGTTTGTTGGAACCTAGCTCTCTTTTGGAAACTAGAAACCTCGTGTTTGTTTTCCTTCAATTGGTTTCTTGTTGCCTTCTATTTGGCATGTGTCAATGGATATCTCATTCCTTGAGGTATCTTTTAATTGATATCCTTCAAGTGATAGCTCTTTTGTTTTAGGATCTTATTATCACTTGATACCTTGTCTTTTGGTGACTTATCAACTCTGTGTTGAGTTGATTCTTAAGAGTCTTGAGCATGCGTATCTAGCTACTATATACAACTTCTTTTGCTTGCTTTCCTTCTTTGACCCAATATATAGGGGAAACCTCACCTTGTCATAAATTGGCTAAAAGTGTGCATGAAATTCAAATTCATATCTATATGCACATATGTATGTGGAGGTTGTCATATGCATTGCTGGTTTTCTAACTCTTTGGTCCCAATGATTTGGGCACCATTTTGTTTGTTTTTTGTTCCAGGAACAACTCGAAATGGATTGGATGCTCGACTCACCTATAAGGAAGATGTTGAGACCATGTGATTATTGGAGCCAAGTTAGGATGATCAAAGAACAACTATCTACTACATCAATCCAATGTTGTCTCGGTAACAAGTATCCATTTCATGCATTCTTTTCTTGCAAAGGACCCAACCTGTCTTTTCTTTTCCAGGTTGCATCATGGCATGAATCTCTTGATTCGTTTCTTGTAGTACTTGTTTGCCTTCTCAAAGCATCCGAACGATGATGTCTTACTACTAGTTGGGATGTCTTTGATGTTCGTATGTTGGAAGTTCATCTTATACATAAGAAAATATTAGGCCATGTGCTATGCTTCCAAGCAAAAGATCTCATTGATATATTTATGACTTCCTTTTGGATATCTAGTTTGTTCCTTCTTGTAACCATTTTGTGTGTATATCCTTCTTTATGGATAAATATCATCATGATTGTCTTCTACTTAGAATCTTTTACACATGAGAGAAGTTACATCCCTAATTGATATCCTCTTTTCTTTCACGTCCATCATTACATTTCGTTTTTCCAGTTTTTGGTGGCTTCATGAAAGGATTTGTTTTGAGTGCGTATCTTGTTTTCCTACATCTTCATGCACTCTTTGGCCGTGAATATTATTTTTCCTCATGCTTGTCTTAATGAGGGTTTTTGCCATTTTCAATTAGTATCCCTCCTCTTGACAAGGTTCTTACTTCCTATCTTCACAATGGGTTGTCACAAGCATTGGTTCTTATTTTGTTTATTAGTAAGCTTGTGAACCCATTTTCTAGTATGTGTGTGTGGGAATGATATGTCTTGCACTTTGCATCTCATTTCATCAAGACTATGTTGATGAGTAATGCTCATCCTTATCTTAGTCTTCTCAAGTGCTTTGCCATGCCTCATACACATTATTTTGTTTGAGCCTATTCTTAAGTTGCTTCTATTACATGTTGCTCAACCATTTGTTTTGTGCAATTGATATGCTTATTGTCTCATCTATCCTCTTGCACTCGTTGTGTGTTTTATAAATTCTGGGGGAGCAACGATCCTATTTTGTGCACTTGTGTCAAATACAAAAATCTCATATTAGTGCACAAATCATGGGGAGCTTCTCTAGTTTTTGATAAAGCACTATGTTGCCTTTATCATAATATCTTTTATTCATGTGGTTCGAAGGACCATATGATTGTTTGTTCCATCTGGAATCTTTTGATTGCTTGCCTCCATCTTTGTATGTCTTTGTGGCATACGATCCTTTTATTTGCAATCTTTGGGTCCTCAATATAGTTTGTTTTCCTCCAACTACTTATCATTGTATTTGTGTATTTTTCTGCACTCATTTGCTGAGAAGTACACACTTTTTGGAGGACCACCTACTATTTTGGCTTTCTAAACTTTTCGTCCATTTTGGCAATCGATGCTAATGGGGGAGAAGTTTAGAGAGTTTACTTGGGATATGTTTAGCGGGTTTTGCTTTCATTGCGTAAGCATTTACATCTTGCACACATGCATTATTACCTTGTATGTGTGCGTTGGTTATGCTTATTTCCTTATATAAACTCTCTTGAAGTGGTTGTCTTCAATTACCAAAATGGGGGAGATTGTTAGAGCATATATCTCCATATGTGGTTTTGGTAATTGATGACAATTCCTATGGACTAATGGTTGCCTTAAGTTATATTTATAGGATTTTTCCATAGGCACTTCTTGAAGTCCATCTGTCGGGTTCAAGGAGGTTATATGATGACCAAGATGTTATTCAAGGTATTATCCAAAGAATGGTCATAGAAACACTAGGTTGATCAAGATCTCAGACAAAGAGTAAATAAAGATGATCAACACACAAAGCGTATAAGATGTACCGAGAGGGATCAAGTGATCCCATGGTATGGTAAGCATTGTCCATTACGTGTTTGTGTACTAACCCATGGTCTTTGTGAGACTCCTATGTGGGGGTTAGGTGTGCTTCCATTGGGCCTGCGTCAAAAGGAAGATCTCATACAACCCATGAAGGATGACGTCAAGTGGTGATCGTCATCAAGATTGTGGTGTGCAAGTTCAAGTGGATCAGCACGAATATATCATTGAAACTATTGTCAATGATCATGTCTTGATAAGGACAACCTCATGTGCTAACAAGGACAAGATCAAGATAAGCATTCCTGAGCACTACATGCTTGATTCTTGTGGATGTTCACATGGTGGACAAATGAAGATGAATACATAGGCTAGGCTTTCCGCATTGTGTATGGGAGAGCTACTTGAAGACTTCATCATGTCTTGCTTTCAACTTCAGCCAAGAAGGAACAACAACATCAAGCTCAAGTGAAAGGGCAAACTCAAAGGTATCAGTTCCTTTGACGTTAGTGGTGCGGAGTGATGATCAGCGAATAAAAGTATACACTCAAGTATGGATCATCAGTACTCTTTTATGATTCTTGAGTCCTTAGGGATCTCGCACTATTAAGAGGGGATCACAGGTTTTGCGATGAACTTGCTCAGACTACATCTTCCCTTTCTGCTCAGACCACATCTCCACTGCTTTGCTGTTATCTGAAAACAGAACCAGTGCCTCGGACTTCCGGCTTCCTCCGGACGTCCGAGGACCGGACGACCGACTAGTTCGGAAATCTGGAATCCTATACCAGAGAAATCAGAGCCATATAACTCGGACTTCCGGCTCCCTCCGGACGTCCGAGGCCCGGATGTCCGGCCAAGTCCCGGAAATCCGGAAGCCTGCACCAGTAGAAGTTGAGTTCTATATCTCGGACTTCCGGCTCCCTCCGGACGTCCGAGGCCCGGATGTCCGGCCAAGTCCCGGAAATCCGGAAGCCTGCACCAGTAGAAGTTGAGTTCAATATCTCGGAAATCCGGCTCCCTCCGGACGTCCGAGCGTCGGACGTCCGACACCCGTCAGAAATCCGAAAACTACCACCAGTAGAAGTTGAGCTGTATAACTCGGATTTCCGGTCCTCTCCGGACGTCCGGTGGCTGATAAATTCAACATAGGTTTAGTCGTATCTACAGGCCTCGGACGACCGACCCCTGTCGGACGTCCCGTTGCTGTTTAGTTCAAAATAGTTTCAGTCGTATCTACAGGCCTCGGACGACCGACTCCTGTCGGACGTCCGACCCCTCGCGGACGCCGGGACTTCCGACAACTGTCGGACGTCCGGACCCTGTGTGACTTAAAGTGTCCCCAACGGCCCTTTTTCTCTCCCCTCTATAAATACCCCCTCCCACTTCGTGAGAGGGTTGCCCAACACAGCCTTATCCTCATTAGAACACATTTCCACCTCACACACATGTGCTCACTTCAAATCTTAGATCCCAAGAGCATTTGTGAGCCCCTTTGAGAGTTGTTCCAATCAAAAGATAGATCGTCTCCTTCTCCTTCTCTCAACCCAAGCTATTTGTGATTTGAGAAAGTTTTGAGCATTCCCCGTGATCTTGTTACTCTTGGAGGTTGGAGACTCCTAGGCGGTAGGAGTTCTTCGGAGAGGAATCAATTCGTGTGATTTCCCCCGGAAAAGTTTGTGAGGGTTTGGAAGCCACCTCAAAGGCTTACCACTAGTGGTTGAGAAACGCCTTTGTGGTGTTATCTCAAAGGGAGAATAGGGCGAGCCTTCGTGGCGGTTGTGTGCCTTCGTGGTAACATCCACCTCTCTAACGGTGACTAGCTTCCCTCCAAGGAAGTGAACATCGGGATACATCCTCGTCTCAGTGACCTTGGTTATCCTTAACCCTAACTCCTTACTTGTGGTTTACTTGTGTTATTTGGGCATACATACATTGCATATTGGTTGTGCTCATTATATTGTGTTGGCTATTTCTTGTACAAGATTAATCATTCAAGCATACCCTCTATATCCACACGTTCATACTTGCAGCCCTTGATATATTGTGTTGATATAGTGTGATCTAGTATCTTGCGTTGTTCACCTACTTGTCGAGTGATATAGCTCAAGTAAGTTTGTGTAACTTACTTGTGCTTGTTAGTAACTGTATTGTGTCCATCTTGGTAGATCGTGTTGTTGATACACATTGCAGTGCCTAGTGCATGTAGTATTTGTGCTTGACAAGTACCCTCTTAGTTTATTTCCGCATTAGGTTCAAGACAAATCCGAAGAAGTTTTTAAATAGCCTATTCACCCCCCCCTCTAGGCGTCATCGAGGTCTTTTCAGTTATGCACTGGATACTGGCCGCTACTTGGCTGTGAGCCGCCCTGAGCCCCCGGTTCGGGGAAGCCGCCGAACGGGTTCTGGCGTTGATTAGGTGCACTGAACTGTTCCTGCCGTTGGCCCTGGTCACCGTTTTGGCCCTTTTTGATTGCCTCCGCTCGAAATTCCTGCATCACGTAACAGTCCTCCCAAGAGTGAGTCGCCGGTCTGTCCGCTATGGCATGGTGCCGGTAGGGGCCCTTGAGTATCTCATTATAATTGCGCAGCTTCTTGCCATTGTAACCCCTCTTCTTCTAGCGCTGGTTGCCGTTGTTGGCATTGGTATTAGCGACGAAGTCCGTGGATCCTTCTTGCTTCCTTCTTTTGCCGTTCCCCCATGATTATGGTGGGCGCGTCCCTGAAGCCGGGTATGATTTTTGGATGACTCGCCTTTCCTCGGCGAGTTGGCCTTGCTGCCATCCTCTCCTAGATCTTTGGTATCTTCCGCTTCGGCGTACCTAGTGAGGGTGTCCATCAATTCCCCCATATCCTGGACCTTTCGCTTGAGTCGCCCCAACTTCTGTACCAAAGTTCATAGTGGCAGTTTTGCTCCAAGATCAGCACAGCCTGAGCCGCCGTGATGCCGTCTGACGAGTGGATGATTTCTGCGACCCGCCGCATCCAGTGGTGAGCCGACTCATCGGGGCGCTGAACGCGCTGTAAATCGACTATTGTCATTGGGCGATTGCATCTTCCCCCGAAATTTGGAAGCGCTCTTTCAGTTCAGCCCAAGTTTGGACGGAGTTGGCTAGCAGGTTTTTCAACCAAGTACACGTCGTCCCCTCGAGCATCATTGTGAAGTACCTAGCGCAGACTGCTTCGTTCACATCAAGCATGTCCATGGCGATTTCGTAACTCTCAACCCATGACGCCGGCTCAAGGTCCGGGGTGTAATTAGGCACCTTCCTAGGTCCTTTAAAATCCTTCGGCATCCGCTCATTGCGAAGGCCGGGGGCCAAGCATGGCACCCCTACCTGCCTGCCGCCTCCAACAAGTGGTGCTGGGCCGGTTTGATTGTCAGGGTGATCCCAACCCGGCGGGTCCCGATGGTCAGGCGGGTTAACCTGGGGCAGGGGTCGAGGTCCGCTGGTTATGGCGGGCTAGTCCTCCGGCCGGCTCCTGGTGCGGCTTGCTTGGGGGGTGCAGTGTAGCCGATCGAGGTTGTGCGAGAACTGGGCGTTTTGAACCACCGCCGTTTTCAACATCTCAATGGCGTTTCTTGCTTCTATTTCGGCCGGGGTGTTGCCATGAATCGGAAGGGATTCTAAGTGGCGAGTCGCAGCGAGTACGTTGTCCACCGGGTTGGAAAAGTGACCCCGAGGTGTCTGGAAGCGGGGAATGCGATCAACTGCTGGCTGAAGCGGCGGGTTTGGCGGCTGACCCGGCCCTCCTCCTGGAGCGTCTCCTGCCCCAGGGGTGCGTGGAGTGTTGAATAGGCGGGTAGGGTTGAGATCAGGGGGTAAATGCCCCTGGTGCCTCCTCTGATGAACAGCGTTGGATACGCGCTGATGCCTCTCAAGCCGCCAGTTTTCGGTGTTCAAGCGGGCTGTCTCAGCGGTGATCTGAGCTTTCTGGGTCTCGATCCTGGCGGCTTCTGCTTCAGCATCTCGCCGAGCCTTTGCCACCCCATCTCTTAGCTTTGCCAACTCAGCATTTATTGTGTCCTGGTTTTCTGCTGTTACAGGGGTCGCCATGATCCTTGTTATCTCCGCCGTCAAGTCCACCAAGATCGCAGTTGGGCTGCTGGTCGTTTCGCCGGTCCCGTCATTGCCTGCAGGGTTTTGCTGGGGCTGAGTCACCCCTGCCATGTACACGGCGATCTGACGGCGGGTCCGGTCGAGGACCTCGGGGTCCATTGCCAATGACAGGCCTCCGAGGCAGCCCCCGTGTAGAGACTGAATTGAATCTGAGTTGCCCATGGATGATTTGTCATCAGTGTTGACCGGCGTAGTCTCCTGAGTCGCCGATCGTTCTGGTTCCTCAGATCCCTGTGTGAAACCAACAAAGACCGGGTGGGTTAGGTTTGACGTCGCAACAGGGCGGACATACCTGGCCGGCTCGACGATGTCGGTGAAGATGTCCGGCTCAGACACACGCGATCCAACCATGCCGACAAAGATGTTGATCTTGCCGAAGGGGACTCTGTAGCCAGATTCGATTGAATCGGCCTCGGGCCCCCACAGCGAGTTGTTGATGTAGTACTTCCCGTGGAAGCTCCGAGTCATGAGCCCCGCCGCGTAGCACCCCGACCCTGGTAGGGCTCCCTTTGAGAACACAACTCCACCGTGCGCAGGCCCCACGGTGGGCGCCAACTGTCGTGGTTTTGTCACGGCAGATGTCCTCGTGAAAGGACTTAGTGTTGAAGCCATCGCACCTTGGTGGCGACTCAAAGGGGTTGAACGGGAGCGAGACAGAGATTTACCCAGGTTCGGCCCCTCGAGAGGAGGTAAAAGCCTACGTCCTGCTTTGTGTTGTATTGATGGTGTTTCGATTACAAGGATGGTGTAACTCGCCTAACCTAGCACTCGATAATTTCTAACCTGCCCTCTCCTTCCCCGGGACTCGCCTTTATATATAGGTCGAGCCCTTAGGGTTTACAAGAGTCCTTACCATCATACAAGTCATGATTCTTTCTATCTCTAAGTCGCCGTGCTTTCCAAGACTTGGAGATCTTCCCAATGATTGATTCTCCTCGAGGATCTTGAACCGCCGTCTAGCTCCTGGGCTTACAGGCCAAAGCTTGAATCGCCAAAGGATGAGTCGCCCGCTTGGTGACCCGGCCCAACTAGGGCGGGTCACACAACAGATAATATCCCCAACAGTCGGGACTCTCAACTATGAGAGTCCTCATGTCTCTCATATTCCTCACTTGGGGCTTTTGTAGGATTAGGCTTGGGTTGAGCATCATGAGAAAATCCATTCCATAGTGTTACCTCGACCCCCTTTAACAGTACGGTGTTCCTATGACTCGAGATTGTAGAAAACAAAACACAAAGAATAAATCTTCACGCTTCAAAGTCTTTGGACTGATTTTCTTCAGGACACACCGAGTTCCTCATCTTTAGTATCTTCATGAGGAATATCAATTTCATCGCAATTTCTTCAGCCGAAGATATACATTTTTAGGGGTCGATATTCATCGTATATCTCAAACTCCTCAGCGACTTATAGATCCTGTGCACACTCATGAACACATTATATACTTGACCTATAAGTCTTCAAACCACCAAAATCACTAAGGGCACTAGATGCACTTACAATCTCCCCCTTTTTGGTGGTTGATGACAATTAGGTTAAGTTTTCAACGGGGATAAAATATGAAGTGTAAATACTCAGTTGAGCAATTTGAAAAGAAGATACTAAGAGACTCCCCCTGAAGATGTACATACTTTGAGGAATTTTCTTTTCACATCAAATGCACATTGATGATTTATATCATGGAGATCTCCCCCTGTATATTCTAAATCATGCATACATATGACATATAATATGAGGAATTTGAGAATGCATGATGAGAAATGGTATCTGACGAATTTCAGCATGCGAGCATTAATATTTTGAGGAATAAGCATGCGAAGAAAAACGTTCAAAAGCATCAGAGTACCATCGGGCTTAAGTTACAACTCATTACAGAAAACAATTCAGAAGAACCAAGAGTTTGTAACTTAATAAAGTTCATAAGCCCCAAAATATATACCGCATGAAAACTAACTCAGATTTATCCCCCTTTGTTAGCAAGTGACGAAAAGGGACAAAATTGAGGACTAACGCCCCATGAAGACTTTCACTTCTTGGCTTATGAAGAGGCATGAGGATTCTTGGCGACGGGCTTCTTCCTTGGACTAGTAGCAGTGTCATTTGGTTCTTCATCAGATTTTGCAGTGCGGAATGAAGAAAAAGAATTGTCCTCAAGGTCAAGAACTGGAATTGGCTTGAATTTCTTCTTGGGAGGCCACAACAAGTCGAAGTCCTGAGTAAACTCCAATTCATCAAGTTCTTCTTGAGTCTTCAGATGAGCCAGGGTGGCCCAGGTACGATGAAACACCTCATGAAGATAGTAGTGATTTTTTCTTCTCTGCATTCTGAGTCACGTTGAGGGTTTTCACAATGGCACTGAATTGACGTTTTACCCATTTGTGATTGCGATTGACCTTCTGATGAAGACTGAGGAGTAGTTCTCTGTTAGTCATTATCCTTGGGGCAACAGGGCTAGGCAGATCCTGAGTAGCAGCGTCATCATCTGAAGAATATGATTCTGCTTCACGAAACTGGCCATCAAGGGTCTGATTTCCTTCATCGATGATAAATTTTCCTTTTCCTTCAACAGGCTCAAATGTCTTCTTGATGACTCTCATCGGAGGCAGATATCCAATGTGATTGTTGATATCAGCATGATAGTTGATGCCTGACCTGCGTCTGATGAATCTCATGATCCACGGAGCATAAATCCTCATGTCAAATGGCAACATTGCATTATCAGCCAAAGTCCTCAGGAAGAAGTCTTGAAGGTTTATTGGTATGCCATGGATGATGTTGAAGACGATATTCTTCATTATGCCAACGACATCTTCTTCATCATCATGGCCTTTGATTGGAGCGACGAAACTGCACAGGATCTTGTAGATGGTTTGTGGTTCATACTTCAAGTCTTGAACCAGAAAGCGAGTCCTTGGAGGTTGATTCTTGGCCAAGGGCTTCATGAGGACTTCCATCAGTTTGTTGGGCAGCTCCCGCTCATCATACATCAGCACTGCTTGTTCTGAGGGAATTGCGAATGGAAGCACTCACAGCATTTCAGTGGCAGGAGCTTTGTAGTGAGTGTTCTGAGTCATCCAGTCGAGCACCCAAGTGTTGATATCCTTCGGGTCTCCAAATATGTGCAAAGTAGCATAGAACTGAAGAATTATATCACTGTTCCAATCACCTATATCAGTGCATAGAGGCAGCGGTCTAGATTCATGAAGAACATTGAGGACTGGGCCAAAGCAAGGAATTTCTTCCATGTCAACATGAGGAATATGATTGTGCTGAAATATTTTATTTCTCCCACAGAGCACATAGGCATAGTAGTTGAGCTGAGTCCTTGTCCAAAACTTCATGTGCCTGATGTGAAGCTTGTCATATGGATTGTCGCCGATGAAATACATCCATTCTTCATAGAACGCTTCCTTTTGAAACTTTGGCCTCTTCGAAAAAGGTTGATTTTGCTTTGGTTGAAGATTATGTTGTTGTTCTTGAATAGGTGCTACTATGATTGTTGTTTCTGGGTTGACCACAACAATAGCAGTTTCGGTGTTTGGTGCAGGAGCATTTTCTTCATTTTGACCTTTTTCCTCAGGTTGAGGATTTTCTTCAGCTTGAGGATTTTCCTCAGATTGAGGAATTTTCTTGGTGGAGGAGGCAAAATCATCAGCTGATGCAGTTGATCCTTGTGCAGATTCATCACAGACAGTCTTCCCATCAGACCCTGTGAAGATTTCTCTTGCCGCAGGAGTAGGAGGTACTTGGGTTGTGTCTTCCGAGAAATCATCACGGAAAATTGGAGTGGTGCAATCCATATCATCAGATGTTTTTTGTGGAATGGAGGATTGAGGAATATCATCAATTTGTATTTCCTCATCCATGGTTTCTTTAGATTCAGCATCTTTCATTTCCTCATCTTCTTCAGGAATGGCATAGTCAATTCCGAAGGGAACAAGTGCGTAGGATGGAGCTACATTGAGAGGCGTAGCATCCAATGGGGCAGTTGATGATTCTGTCGGGGTGACCTTTGGGCGCTTGGCCACATATGATTCTGAGGTCATTGATGCTTTTCATTTCTTTGCTTCCTTTTCAGCAGCCTTGGTCTTCTTCACGTCTGATACAGACGGAACCATCTTCTTCACCTTTGAGGGTTGAGGTGAAGGAATTCTTTCTTCAGTAGCTGGTGCAGTCTCAGTCCTAGCAGTTTCCTCATGTGAAGCATTTTCTTTTGCTGGAGCATTTTCATCAGCTGGAGTATCTTGAGGCATTTCCTCAAAAACAGGTTCATCAGCCTCATCTTCTTCGGCCAGCTGAACCGAATAGCTAGACTCAGGCAGCTTTTGTTTCACAGGAGGAGCGGCCCTCTTGTTGTATTCATCAATTGCATCAGTTGCAAATTTGATGAAATTCACCTTTAGATTTTGACGATCCGGTAGGTTCGTCTACCTGTCAGTCAAAGTCTTCAGTTCATCCTGGGTGGACACAAGAGCTTCAGGCGTCAGATTGAGGAGATTCTGCCTGAGGAATTTCTCCTTCTTCAGTTTTGCAGCCTTTGCTTGCTTGGCTTGCTGCTCTTTCCATTTAGCCTCATTGATGAATGTGGCAACCATGTGGCTGAGACCAGGAGGAAGCTTCAAATTATCAATGGAGTGTTTGGGTCTTCATACCAGACATTGATGAAATCTAGCACAACCTTGGGGTCCATAGCAAGAGGAATGGAGTTGCGTGAGGCTTGTGCAACTCGTTCCTACTTGTTTCTGATTATAGCTTGAAGAATTTCATCATCGTATTCCTCACTCCCTTCTGATGTAGAGGGGATGTTGATGACTTTGCTTGGGCTAGGCCTAATGCCTCTTCCAGCAGTCATTTTGGTATTCAAAGGTGTTAGTGAAGACTTTGTCGCAGAGCTCGTGGCAGATGGAACACAGGAGCTAGAATGAGCAGGCTGATGCTTGACTATCTGCTTTTGTTCAGGCTTTGAGGCCTGTGGTGCTGTTGAAGGTTTTGTCGCATGTGCATCCTTCCGAGGCAATTTCTCTTTAGGCACTGAGGCCTTTGGTTTCTTTGGAACAACCTTCATTTGAGGAATGGCTGTACTAGAAGCTTCAGCTGTAGAAAAGGTGCCTGCAGTGGCAGCAGCAGATTCCTCATTGTATTTCTTCACTGCAGCTTTTGCTTTCCACTGTAGTTTAGACAAGTGTTTGTCTTTCTCCTCAGGGTAATCCTCAACTGTTTTGACGCTTGAGGGATGTGCAACCTGTTGATTACCAAGAGGAGGCCTCTTGCAAGGTGGCTTGAGGGTGAATTTCTTCGCATACTTTGGAGTGACGTAGCGATATTCCTTCCACTCCTTACTCCACCTGCGTTCTATTTTCTAAAGCCTTATTTCGCGCTTCAGCATGGGTTCTTTGCCACATATTTCCTCATCTGGCGTGCAGTAATCAGTGTATATGTCCTCAGGGATATCAACTGTAGTGTTATGTTCAAGTTTCTTTCCACCCTTTTGCTTTCTGTCATCTTCCATTTTCTTCAACTGATGCTTTTGCTGAGGAATTTGCACTCTTGAAGATTCTGATGACCCTGGCAAAGTTTCTTTGAGGAACGCTGCAAATGAGTTAAGTTGATGAGAACCTAGAGATTCATCAACTGCCATTTTGTACCTCTGAACAGAGTATGGGTGCGAGGACTTTGGAGAGGTCATAAGCGTTGTCAAATTTGAAGAAATTGAAATTTTATAAGTTGAGGAATTTGACCAGTGGGTTGAGGAATTTGACTAAGCATTCTGATCTTGGGTTCCAAAGTTGTGCAGATTCGAGAATTTACACAATTGAGGAATCACATGAAGAATTTTAGCGGCTTAGTGAAATTCATCAAGTGTTTGAGGAATTGAGTGTGCGAAGCTGACACACACTGAGGAAAAACACAATTTTTTAATCTAAGGTGAAATAGTAGATCAAAAGGGGCAGTAAAATAATACTTTAATTACCCTTTGTGACAAACACGAAGAACAGAGATAGTAACAGTGAGAAGCTCTTCGATTCAGGTCTGCTGCGCCCTAACTTGGCGGCAGAACACACCTACGGCAGCGGCGGAGGAGGATGTTCCGCTTCTGGTGTGATTTCGGCAACGCGAGGTTGAGGCAGTGAAGTTATTCCTCATCGGCGACGAGATTGCTAGCGGTGGAGCTAGGTTTGAGCTCGAGCGGAGAAGAGAGGACAAAGGGTTTTAACTGAGGGGGTAAGGACCTATTTATAGCTCAGGTGGAAAATTGTTCGGGCGTATTTTTAGGACCGAACTGCCCTTGCATGTTCGCCTCTGCACGACACGTGGAGCCTGAGATAAAAAGCGGTGGAGATCGTGCTTATCTGATCGTGGGAAGTGGGGTTCAGTTACTGTGTAACAATATAAAATTCATTTTTGAATATTTGAGGATTTCGTTACAAAATCCTCAGCTGACAAGGACAGAGTGAGGATTTTGAACAAGTTTCAAATAAAACGCATATGAAGAGTTGAATAGACTGGGTGAGTATAGCATAGAGGAGAGTAGGGTCCGATCACATTCACTTAGATGAAATATTAAATTGAAGAAATAGCTATAAGTGAATGCTGTTGAGGACTTTGAAATCACAGTATATATATATATATAGGCAAATGAAAATCATCAAGTGTTTTGAGGATTTTGAAGATTTGAAAAACTTGAGGATTTTGTGACAAAGCGTGAGGTTGATGAATTTGAACTTTGAAGAAAAACAGCTTGAAGAATTTCAAAGTTAGGTGGTGGCGTGACCCACCGTATAAGAATGATGATTTCACGCGCCACGTACAATTGTCATAGGGCCGTGAGAACAAAATTCTTCATTAATTCTCTCACACTAAGAGTCTTCATTGTTTGACGAAAATCGATTCTTCGTGTGTTGCACATCTAAGTCATCAATTTTGCATAAGTGTTAGGATGTGTGCATGTTTTCACAAAACATTTGAATACTATAAGATATTTAGCTCACACCTCAACTTGCAAAATATTTTCTCATCCAATGGCTTAGTGAAAATATCTGCTAGTTGATCGTCAGTCTTCACATGGTCGATGATGATATTGCCCTTGAGGACATGGCCCCAAAGAAAATGATGATGAATCTGGATATGCTTAGTCTTCAAGTGTTGTACTGGGTTGTATGAAATCTTGATTGCACTCTCATTTTCACAATAGAGAGGCACATTCTTCATGTTGATGTTGTAGTCCTTGAGGGTTTGTTTCATCCATAGCAATTGAGCACAGCATGATCCAACAGCAATGTACTTGGCTTGGCAGTGGAGAGAGAAACGCAGTTCTGCTTCTTTGAGGACTAGCAGACTAATGATCTTCCGAGGAAATGACAAGTGCCACAAGTTGACTTGCGATCCACACGGTCACCAGCATAGTCAGAGTCAGAATATCCCACGAGATGAAGATTTGAGCCCTTGGGGTACCATATCCTAGTGTTGGTCTGTGAGCTAAGTATCGAAGAATATGCTTCACAGCCTTATGGTGTGATTCCTTCGGTTTTGCTTGAAAATGAGCACACATGCAAACACTAAACATTATATCTGGCCTAGATGCACATAGATACAATAAAGAGCCAATCATCGAGCGATATATGTGCTGATCGAAATCTTTACCATTTTCTTCGGTGCAGAGGTGGCCGTTGGTAGGCATGGGAGTCTTGGCTCCTTTGCATTCATGCATGTCGAATTTCCTCAGAACATTCTTGAGGTATTTCTCCTGTGATATGAAGATGCCATTGCGTTGTTGGCTAATTTGAATACCTAAGAAGAATTTCAGCTCCCCCATCACAGACATTTGATATTCTTCACTCATCATGTAAGCAAATTCATCACTGTAACGCTTGTCAGTACAACCAAATATGATGTCATCGACATATATTTGGCACACAAATCGTTCATTGTCATAAGATTTTGTGAAAAGAGTTGGATCGAGTGAATCAGGTTTGAAGCCTTTCTTCATGAGGAATTCCTTCAATGTGTCATACCACGCCCGAGGGGCTTGCTTGAGGCCATAGAGTGCCTTTTTGAGTCAGAAGACTTTGTCTGGATTCTTCGGATCCTCAAAACCTGGTGGCTGAGCAACATATACTTCTTCCTCAAGCTTACCATTGAGCAATGCACTTTTCACATCCATTTGATATAAAGTAACGTTATGATGATTAGCATAAGCAAGTAGAATTCAAATAGCTTCAAGTCTAGCAACAGGTGCAAAAGTTTCATTGAAATCAATTCCTTCAACCTGTGTGTAGCCTTGTGCTACAAGTCATGCCTTATTCCTCCCCACTTGACCATCCTCATCTTGCTTGTTTCGGAAAATCCACTTGGTGCCGATGATATTGTGCTTGCGAGGATCTCGTCGTTTGACGAGCTCCCACACGTCATTCAGCTTAAATTGAAGAAGTTCATCTTGCATTGCTTGCCACTCAGGTTCCATGAAAGCCTCAGCATATTTTGAAGGTAATGTGATAGACACAAAAGAAGAATGCCCACAAAAGTTAACAAAGTGTGAAGCTTTTGAGCGAGTGAGAGGACCTGGCGCGTTGATGTCATCGAGGATTTTGTCAAGTTCTACTTAATTTGCAATCCTCGGATGAGCTGGTTCAGGATTTCGTCTGGGCTGAGGAATTTGTTCTGGAGCAATTTCCTCAGGAGCATCTTCTTGAATTTCATCAGTGCTAGGGATGATTTCTTCAGCAATTTCCTCAGTAGGAATAATGTCTTCAGTAGCTTTGAACTTGTTTGCTTCCTCAGGAGATAATTTATCTGGATCAGGAGGCAATTTCTCTCTTTGCGAGCCATTATTTTCATCGAACCGCACGTCTACAGTTTCAACAACCTTGTTGTGATAGGTGTTGAAGACTATGTAGGTGTGCGAGTCCTTTCCCTAACCAAGCATAAAACCCTCATGTGCTTTAGGTGCAAATTTTGAGCTATGGTGAGGATCTCTAATCCGGCATTTTGCACCGAAGACTTTGAAATAACTTACATTAGGTTTCTTGTTAGTGAGGAGTTCATATGAGGTTTTCTTGAGGAATTTGTGAAGATATACCCTGTTGATGATGTGGCAAGTAGAGTTGATTGCTTCAGGCTAGAAACGACGAGGAGTTTGACATTCTTCAAGCATAGTCCGTGCCATTTAAACCAGAGTCCTGTTCTTTCTTTCGACGATGCCATTCTGTTGAGGAGTATAAGGAGAAGATAATTCATGAGTAATACCAAGTTCGACAAGATAAGCATCAAGACCAGTGTTTTTGAATTTTGTCCCATTATCACTCGTGATGTGTTTGATTTTGACGCCGAAGTTCGTTGAGGCCCTTGTGGAAAATCATTTGAAGACTTCCTGCACTTTAGTTTTATATAGAATGATATGCACCCAAGTATATCTAGAATAATCATCAACTATGACAAAGCTGTATAAAGATGCTGCATTTGTTAGAGTGGCATAATGAGTAGGTCCAAATAGATCAATATGAAGCAATTCAAATGGACGACTAGTAGTCATGATGGTCTTCGAGGGGTGTTTGGATCTGGTCATTTTTCCAGAGCACCGCAGAGGTGGTCCTTGAAAAATTTGACTGATTCGATGCCAATGACATGCTTCTTCTTCGCCAACGTGTGCAAATTCCTCATGCCTTCATGACCTAGTCTTCGATGCCATAGCCAGCCTTCTGAGGTTTTTACTAGTAATCATGTGGCTGGTTGAGGACCTGTAGAAAAATCAACAATGTACGAATCTCCTCTTCTAACACCTTCGAAGACTTTGGATCTGTCAGATTCCATGATGACTACACATCTATATTTTCCAAAGATAACAACCATATCAAGATCACAAAGCATTGAGACTGACATGAGGTTAAACCCAAGGGATTCAACAAGCATCACTTTGTCCATGTGCCTATCCTTGGAGATAGCCACTTTGCCAAGTCCCAATACCTTTCTTTTACCTTTGTCAGCATAAATGATTTGCTTCAGTGGTGATGGAGTCAGTGGCATATTCATCAGTAAGCTTTTGTCACCAGTCATGTGGTGTGTGCAGCCACTATCAAGAAACCACTCAGTACTCTTGGGTTTGTCATCCTGCAGATGAATTAGTACAGCTTACCATCTCATATGCTTCACACTTGAAGAATATGATATCAATTTCATCAGATAGGAATTTTATCATAAACAGTAAATTTTAGGATGTGTGAAATGTTATCATTTCATCAATGTTTAGCTTGCGTCCAATCAAGCATTTTCCTCAGGTATCCAGCAAATTCTTCATATGCTCATTTTCATCTGGAGACCTGACCTGCAGAAGTGATTAGTTCAATTTCTTCACCACCACATCTGAAGGGGTGGCAAAGAGTTCATCATCCTGCGAACACCATATGAGAAAGGGGCATTGAAGCTAATGCACTTCTCTTCATAGTAAGGGGGTTAGAGTACTCAAATGAATAGGTAAAGAAGTTCTTTGAGGATTTATGAACATAATGATTTGAGGAGTAGTGCTCATATTCATATCCCTTGTAATTTCCCTGCATATCAGAAGCATTAGCACGAGTGCCAGCATAGTTTTGACCAGTTGAGGATTTTGATCCTCTTGAAGACTTTGGTATACCTGAGGAATTTGATCTGGGGTTCTGGTTCTTCACTCGTGGTGTCATGAGGACATTCACCTGAAGATTTTCCAAGCAACTTTTAGGGACCCATATTTTCCTCAGGGGTGGTCCATTCTTGCAGTTAGTTCCAACATATCGAGCAAATACTTCACCGGATTGATTTTTGAATAGTTTATAGTTGTGGAGTCAAATGACTCATCTGAGGAACAAGATAATTCACATGCAAAGCCTGTTAGATTGGATGGATCAACATGAGGTCCTTTAGTAGCAACCCATGAGGTTTTGGGATACTGCTCAGGTTTCCAGTATGATCCATCGACATTCAATTTCCTCTCAAAGGCAATTCCTTCTTTCCTCGGGTTCCTGTTCAATATCTTTTTTTTTGAGCACATCGCAAAGGGTTTGATGCCCTTTGAGACTTTTGTACATGCCTATCACATACAATTCCTTCAGCCCTGCATTTTCGTCAGTAACATTTGCGGTTTCCTCAAGTGAGGAATTTGATACCACATGAGCAGTTGAAGAATTTGTAGCAATAGAAGCATTTAATGATTCTGGTGAAGAATTGGTAGTTTCACGTTCGATGCATTTGAGACATGGTGGAATGAATTCAACTTGAGCGGCACTGATCTGTTGAGCAAGTAATGAATCGTTTTCCATTTGAAGATCATCATGAGACATCCTTAGCTTCTCAAGATCAAGTTTCGTTTGAAGAAATTCATAGGAAAGTTTCTCATGATCAGCCAAGAGTGTGCCTTGACGATCTTGAAGATTATCAAATCTGGACTGAAGAATTTTCATATCTTCAGTGAGGATTTGGGTAAGATTCATTTCATCATTCAACAGGTCATCGCTTCTGTCTAGCAATTTTTGAAGCTTTTCAAGGGCAGTTTGTTATTTAGTTGAATGTTAGCAAGTTTATTGAAACGTGTTTTTTATAATCATCAGGTTAACGGTCACTTGAATCAGAGGAGGAAGTGTCATTCGGTACCTTTGAACCATTTGCCATGAAGCAATAGGTTGGAGCGAAGTCATCAGCATAGTCATCAGTGTAGATGGCGTTGTCATTTTCTTCAAGGTTGAAGATTGACTTGCTGACGAATGTGGTAGCCAGTGCAACACTTGCCACACCATACTCTGAGTCTTCTTCAGAACCTTCCTCTTCATCACATTCCTCAGATTCTTCCTCAGAATCCATTTCCTTGCCAATGAGTGCCCGAGCCTTTCTGAAACTAGTCTTCGTGTGCGATGAAGACTTTGAGGATGAGGATTTTCAAGATTTATTCTTTTTCTTCGTGTCATCAGAACTTACATCCTTGTATTTCTGCTTCTTTGATTCCTTCACCCATCGAGGACAATCAGCAATATAGTGACCTGATTTCTGACATTTGTGGCAGGTTCTTTTATTGTAGTCCTTAGATGAAGATTCTGATTTCCTCATATCTCTTCTTGAAGATTTACCAAACTGGCCACACTTGTAAACTTCTGGAATTTCCTCACGAGCATTGCAAGCTCCTGTCCAAGTTCTTCAAGATCACCAATGCTGCAATCTGAGTCTTCTTCTTCAGATGAGGAAATTGCTTTGGCCTTCAGTGCACGAGGTCTAGAATAGCTTGGTCCATACAGATCTCTCTTTTCTTCGTGTTGGAACTCATGAGTATTGAGTCTTTCGAGTATATCAGCAGGATCAAGCATCTTATAGTCTGATCATTCTTGAATCATTAGAACCAAAGTATCAAATGATGAATCCAAAAATCTTAGCAGTTTCTTCACAACTTCATGGTCAGTAATGTCTCGAGCTCCCAGCGCTTGTATTTAATTTGAGATGTTAGTGAGGCGATCAAAGGTAGCTTGGCAGCTTCCATTGTCAAGCCTCTTGAAGTGATTGAAGAGACTGCGAAGAACATCAACACGAGAGTCACGTTGAGTTGATATTCCTTCATTTACTTTGGATAGCCTTTCCCAGATTTGTTTTGTTGAGACCAAAGCACTCACTCTGCCATACTGACCATTGCTCAGATGGCCACAGATGATATTCTTTGCTTGAGAATCAAGTTGCTTGAATTTCTTCACATCAGCGGTAGAGACAGTATCACCAATGGAGGGAGCGCCATGTTCCACAATATACGAGAGATCATTGTCAATTGCTTGAAGATGCATTTGCATCTTGGTCTTCCAGTAGGGGAAGTCCTTTCCTTCGAAGGTAGGACATCCTGGAGTAACCTTGATCATGCCTGCAGTCGACATAACTAAAACTCCAGGTGGTTAAACCAAAATCACACAGAACAAGGGAGTACCTTGCTCTGATACCAACTAAAAGTGCGTTATACCGACTAGAGGGGGGTGAATAGGCGATTTTTAGAATTTCATCGCTGAGGAAATTCCTTTTGAGGAAATTCCTCACTGATGAATAACTTGCAGCGTAAACAACAAAGGATCAGAAGTGCAAAGACTTCAACAGTAGTTTTCTCGAAGTGGATTATGGAAAACAGTTTTCATAGTACGCAGGCACAGAGTAAGCAGGTGAGGATTAACATATGTGAAGAATTTGGGTTGAGGAAATTCAGAGAAAATCTTCAGCAAATTCTTCAAGCAGAGACAATGAAAGTCTTCAACATACAATATTGAGGAATTGAAAGAGTTGAAGAAATAGAACCCGTATCACAGTGAAGACCGTTGTTGATGACCCAGTTCCAACTGATGTGGCAGGCGTACGTCTGGTTTGGAGCGGCTTGGTATTGAAACCAAAGGACACACAGTCCCGGGACACACGATCCCTACCGTATTTTCCTTGAGCTAAGGACACACAGTCCTCGCCCAACACTTGTGGTAAGTCTTCAGGGCAGACTTCCAAACCCTCACAAACTTGGTCAACCGGCAATCCACAATTGACTACTGGATTGCTCCAGACCATGACACCTAACCGTCTGGAGGATGCACATTCCTCAAAGGTAAAAGGCTTCAGTTCCACACAGGAACAAATTCTTCAGTGATTCTCAATCACTTGGTTTTAGGTTTGTGGTTTGGTGTTTGGTGTATTTCCTCACTGATGATTTACTCTCGAAGACTCTGAGGAATTTGGGTTGCTCCAAATGACAAGTGTCATTTTCTCGTGGAGTAGCCAACCAGCTAATCGTTGTGGGGCGGCTATTTATAGCCTGGGAGCATCCCGACATGATTTGACATAAATCCCCTTAAATATTATGACCGTTGGTGTGGATAAGATCGGTGATGTGGCGTGAAACGCGGCAACGGTCGGGACTCGCAACTGTGAGAGTCCTCATGTCTCTCATATTCCTCACTTGAGGCTTTTGTAGGATTAGGCATGGGTTGAGCATCATGACGAAATTCATTCTGCAGTGTTACCTCGACCCCCTTTAACAGTACGGTGTTCCTATGACTCAAGAGTGAACAAAATGAAACAGAAAGAATAAATCTTCACGCTTCAAAGTCTTCGGACTGATTTTCTTCAGGACACATCGAGTTCCTTATCTTCAGTATATTCATGAGGAATATCAATTTCATCACAATTTCTTCGCGATCCAAATCTTCAGCATAAGACCAATTTCTTCAGCCAAAGATATACATTTTTAGGGGTCGATGTTCATCGTATAACTCAAACTCCTCAGCGACTTATAGATCCTGTGTACACTCATGAACACATTAGATACTTAACCTATAAGTCTTCAAACCACAAAAATCACTAAGGGCACTAGATGCACTTATAGCCGTCTCCATGACAAACTCCCCAACCAGGATGGGGCCTATGTCGTCTTCACTAGTGAAGGCAACGACAAGCACAATCAGCGTCGGCGCCTGCACGAGGTGAACGCCATCATGCCCTCGGTCCCGCAGTACCATCCGGCCATGCTACGCCCTCGTCCTCGACCCCCACCGTCGCCTCCAAGAGGCTCACCTTCCGGTTCTCATGGGTGCTGGTCGACGGTAGCAGCAACATCAACATCCTCTACCACGACATGCTGCTCAAGCTGGCGCTCAGGGAGAAGGACCTGCAGCCGACTCGGGCGGTGTTCCACGGCATCGTCCTGGGGCAATCCTTCTCCCCCATCGAGAAGATCCAACTCGACGTCCTCTTCGGCGACAAGGCTCACTTCCGTCGCGGGACGGTGTGGTTCGAGGTGGTGGATCTCAACAGCCCCTATCACGTGCTCCTGGGCACGTCGGTGCTCGCCAAAGTCATGGCGACCCTGCGCTACGCTGAACTCAAGATGAAAATGTCGGGTCCCAAAGGCAGCATCATCATATCCCACGACTACAAGAAGTCAATCGAGTGTGCGCACGATGGAGCCAGCTGGCCGAAGCAGTGGTGATCGCGAAGGAAAAAACGTCAGCTCGACCGGCTCGTGGCCCAGGCCACCGAGCAGCCGGCCGTGCCGACTCCCCCATCCTAGCCGCCCAGCGAGACGACTTTCCATCCGTCCAAACACACCAGGCAGGTGCCACTCGACCCGGCTAACCCGAAGCAGTGTGTCACCATTGGCACCACCCTTAGCAGCAAATAGGAAGGCGAGTTCGTCGATTTCCTCCGTGAGAATCAGGACATCTTTGCACGGTCCCCAAGGATATGTCGGGTCCTCCGAGGAAATTTGCTGAGCACAAGCTTCATCTGCTTCTGAATGCGAAGCCGGTCAAGCAACCCCTATGCCATTTCTCCAAGGAGAAGCGGCGTACCATTGGAGAAGAAATTGCCCGACTACTCACACCCGGCTTCATCATGGAAGTTTTCCACTCGAACTGGCTGGCCAACCCAGTCCTGGTGCTGAAGAAAAGCAAGACCTGGCGCATGTGTATTGACTACACCAGCCTGAACATGTGTATTGACTACATCCAATCGCCCTGCCCTAGATCGATCAAGTGATCGACTCCATGGCCGGCTGCGACTTGCTATCCTTCCTCGATGCCTATTCCGGCTACCACCAAATGAAATTGGACCCGGCAGATCAGCTAAAGACCTCCTTCATCACCCCATTCAGAGCATACTACTACGTCACCATGTCGTTTCGCCTAAAGAATGTAGGCGCCACCTTCCAGCGCTGCATGCAGAAGTGTCTACTGCCCCAAATCGGCAGGAACGTGCATGTCTACGTCAACGACATCGTCATCAAATCCAAGAAGCACTTCAGCCTCCTTGACAATCTCTGGGAGACCTTCGCCAACTTGCCCAAGTGCAGGATCTGGCTCAAACCGGAGAAGTGCATCTTTGGTGTGTCGGTTGGTCGGCTCCTTGGTTACTTCATGTCCCGCACTCGGCATCGAAGCCAACCCGGAGAAAATCAGGGCCATCGAATGCATGCAAAAGCCGGTGCAGCTCCACGACGTCGAGAAGTTCACCAGCTGCCTGGCCTCGTTCGGCAGGTTCGTCGGCCAGCTCGGCGAGAAAGCGCTACCCCTTTACCAGCTCATGTAGAGGTCGACCAAGTTTGAGTGGATCGATCGGGTGGATGAGGCCTTTCACGACCTCAAGTGCGCCCTCTCCAGCATGCCCGTCTTGGCCGCGCCAACCGAGAAAGAGCTCATGCTCGGATAAATCGCAGCGACCACGTGAGTGGTCAGCATCGTTCTAGTGGTGGAGCGGTCTGAGGAAGGCAAGGTGTTGCAAGTTCAGCGCCCCATCTAATGAGCAAGGTCCTCTCTGCCTCCAAGTAGAACTACCCCCACTACCAGAAGATGTGCTACGGCATATACTTCGCTGCCAAGAAGCTGAAGCAATACTTCCAGGAGCACACCATCACCATGGTGAGCATGGCTCCACTTTCAAAGATCATGGGCAATCGGGATGCAACTGGCCAGATCGCAAAGTCGACCATCGCCATGGTTGTCGATGTTCTAGGAATGGGGGTACCCAGACCTGCCTGCCTGTGGCCCAGGGTTGGCCCACTTCATCGACCAAAAACCAGCAGGCCCGGCACCACTCAAGGCAAGGCCCTCGCGAGGGGCCGAGCCTCGTGAGGACGAACAACCTCAAGACCCGCAGGGGGGCCTCCTCAGGACCCCTACAAAGCGGCGGATATTCCGAGGCAAGACCCAGTGTCACGAGTCAAGGATAACGCAGGAAAGGACAGGCGAGGAGCGGACAGCAGGACGGAGCAGTTTCCCCTTTAGTGCAAAGGGGGCAAGGACGTACGCGGGTTCCCAAGGCATCTCCCAAAGGTTTCCATTCTGGTGCAATGAGGCCACCACCGCCCACCAGCAGGACGGACGTCACCCCTGGACCCGTTCCTGCTGTGCTGACAGCCCCTTTTGCAGACAAAGACCACCTTTGGACAGGGGGAGCGTGTTCCCATGTTCCCCTACGAGATTGGCCATTGTGGAATCCCTTCCTGCGTGGACGATAAGGGAAGAGGACCCGGGCCGCCACTATATATAGAGGATAGGTTACTTCATAGAGGGGATCTGATCTCATCCACCCCGATCCAATCCATTCATTCACATACCCACACCACACAAAAGTCACTAGCCTCCGGAGGCCCTCGAACACTGTACTAGTTCATCCGCCAACCTCCACGAGAGGCAATACACCAAAGAGGAGTAGGGTATTACGCTTCCCAGCAGCCCGAACCTGGGTAAATTGTTTTGTTCTGTGTCTTTCTCACCATCGAGTGAGTTCTTTGCCATCCCTGAAGAGTAGCGAGTTAGGTGAGGCGAGGCCACGAGAGATCTTCGAACACGCCCCTGAGTTCGAATCTTTATGGTTTTGCGGAGCCCAAAATCCGACATTTGGCGTGCCAGGTAGGGGGCGTGTCAAGGTCTTCTCTGGGCCTCACCTTCCCTAAGACCCGTTGCTTTGATGTTCGGCGCCCAACAAGCTTCTTTGAGCCTCGTCGAGCTGGCTTCCAACCGTCATACCACAGTGGCCGGAAGCACGTGTACCGGCGCTATGTTACCACGCGACACGTACCAGATCGTCAACATCGTATCCACCGCCGCAACCAGAAGCACCGCCGAGGCACAAGACGACTGGGAGGCACCCCCGGCATCCACAATGTGTCGCATCAACCTGGAGGACCTCAGCACGCACGACGCGTTGCAGATGGCGAGCGAGATGCTCCACCAGCGACCAACGCAAGGGGGCTTCGACTCCTAGGCGGACCACATCATGGAGCTGATCGCCATCGCCCAGAGGCCATCCGACCCCACTCTTCTCCAGGGCCACAGGCGCCAGGCACCGAGGGCTCGCACCCCCTGACGGCCCTCGGGCCTGCAAGTGGCAGGGCCCTTCCGGCACTGGACGGGGCCAAGAGAGATGTGTCACATGCTGCCATCCTCCTCCTCCAGATTCTGGTGGCCTCGAGGCGCAGCATGCCGGCAACCACCAAAGGCGCGATGAGAGCGACAAGGCGTTTGATGCGCACACCAGCGCGCATCATCAAGACCAGGTTGGGCCCTAACAACCCGGGGTAGCCAGGCAGGAGCGCTCCCTCAGGCGTAGCCAGCAGCCGGCGGCGGAGGCGCCGGCGCGGGCGAACCATGACAATGGAGACATGCCAGGGTGCCAAGGGAAGAGTCTACACCGAGCAATGCCAGGACCACCCAACGGCGGCAACAGGAACAAGCGACTACGTGCAAAGGCCCATCACAAGAAGAACTCCGAGCAACACGACCGGGGGGACTTCCCCCGCAGCCGAGAGGGGCCGCCACGGTCGCGCTACTGAACGGCTTTGGAGGTCGATCCAACACCTACGCAGAGCCTTACATACCGTTCTATGAAACACCACCTGACCCTCCCAGCGAGGAAGAGCCTGCCGTGTCCACCCCGGGCGCCAGTCCCCCTCACGAGTAAGGAATGCTCTGGAGGGGTCCCCCTTGAACCGTTCCCTAGGGCTCCTGATGACGGAGCACCGGGCCCAAGAGGCGCGGACAGGGAAGCTCCCCCAAGCCGCGGGGAATGACGCCAGCCGCCGCCCCCACGGAGGAACTACGAAGGACCGTATCCCCGGCCCCGGGAGGATGAGTCAGAGAAAGCGATGAGACATATGTGACGCGGCTCTCCCGAGGCGACTACGGTGCTGGTAAGGGCGCCGAGGGCCGGACCTCACGAGGCGCCCCTCGGGCACGAAGAAGCTATGCGAGGTAACTTTTTGGTTCATTGCTCTAGGGGGCGTCTGCTGGCCGCATGAACTTCAAGTGTTCAGGGCATGCCTCTATCCATCATATCATTTACGCATGCTTCCATAACTTCTGCGCCATCCATTCGGCGATCTAACATCTTGCCTTGCTTGCATGTTTGGGCGACCTACCCCCCTTCTCGGGGGCTCCGGCCGGCGTGCGTCGCCCCATCGCGGGACCTAGGGAAGCCCCACGGCTCCTCAGGGCCACAATCAATAGGATGAAGTGGGGAGCGCTTGAGCGTCAAAAGGGGGCTCCTGAGCATCGAGCCTCAGGAGCCTTACCGGTCATAAGGCCACTTGCCATCCTGCCGTCCATGGACATTCGGTTGTTATCAGGGGTGGCAGGGCTTGACCCCGTAGTTGCGGTCATCCATGATCGCAAGCAATGGAGGTTGGGAAATGTGCGGGACCGGTTCTTGGCGACGCAGAGCCACTCGAACGTCAAAGGGGGCTCCTGAGCATTGCGCCTCAGGAGCCTTACCGGTCACAAAGCCACTTGACTACCCCGGTGCCGTCCAGGCACATTCGGTCGGTATCGGGGGGTGTCGTGGCCTTGCCCCGTGAGGAGCCTCACAACAGCAGGGAAATGTGCGGGAGTGGGACCTGCCAACGTAGAGCAGTAGAAAAGCCATCAACCAGTCTCAGGAGAAGGAGGAAACATCGCGGAGCCAGAGCACCCTCGCGTTCGCTCTACAATCCCCACAGGACCTGCACCAACTCGCAGCACGTCTACAGCGTCCTTCGATCCTTCCGGAACCTACTTCATCCCGTGACACTCTCACGTAATAACGAGTCGAGGCTGTATACGCCCAGGGGCCCCCCGAGGATGCGGAAGGAGCCCATCCCATGCCGAGTGGGTGACCTATGCTCCGCGATGGGTGGAGACATAGGCAATCAACGCGGTCCACCAATGACCCAAAGGAAACACGCGCCTATGCCTGTGGGGTAGGGACTCTCTCTCTCTCTCTCTCTCTCTCTCTCTCTCTCTCTATATATATATATATATATATATATATATATATATATATATATCCCCCCGCGAGGGGCTGGCTACGCCTGGTCGGCTGCACCGTCGAGCCAGCTCGGGCGAGGCCACACTCCCTCCGACTCGATTGCTCCTCGCTAGCCGGTGAGTCAGCCCTAGTCACATCGCCTTGACAAACCGCGTCAGGGGCATCATCACCAAAGGTATGGCACAGCGTTTCAGGTACCGCTGACCTGACCGCGCGAGACTATAGTGGAGGGGCCGTACCACTGACCGTCACCGACTACGACCAGCCAAGAGGGCACACTGACGAGCACACCCCCATCCACTCCATTACCTACTCCGGCATGGCAACGGTGCAGCCGGCCATACGATGACCGATGCTTGCTACACAAGACGAAGCGCATAACGCGGCGCACGCCGCCGAGTAACAAGCACGCACTAATGGCGATGCCCGGCCAGCGGGCCCCAACTCCAGAAGGGACCCAGCAGCCGACAAGCCCCACTTGCGACAAGACTTATCCAATCGGTGGGCCCCTTGCCCGGCTCGAGAGGCTGCCAGCTGGGTCCCACCGGGTACCTTCTGTGTCTATTGTATGCCAAGGGGTTGGCATATAAAACCCCCTCACACTACCCATGCAAGGGGTCGCCCAATCACACACCCACACTTGCAGGAGAGGCGGAGAGAGCTCCCAACTCCTTCTTCCTCCTCCATCATACACCTCAAGGAGCATATGGTATCCCCAGCCGGATCATCAACCAGCTCAAGCAAGACTAGGGGTGTTACCTCCCACGGAGGGCCTCGAGCCTAGATACTTCGTGTGTCTCGCACCGCTCCTTCCCAATCCCGTTTCCGGAGCCCGACGGCGTCCTTTCGGTCCCAACCACGTACGATTAGCCACCCCATGGCATATGTCATGAGAAAACGACGACACCGGGCACCCTCCCGCTCTAGGAGGTTCCCAGACCGCGAGGGCGTCCTCCTTCCGGGTCATCTCCCCCTCGTGTGCGACGCACTTCTGCTTGCGCGTGGCACACTTCAGCCTCACGTGCTTCAAGCTCCTGCATGTGGAGTTTGGCCCGCTTTTCTGCCCGACGGGCACGGGACTCTCCTTCCCTGCGCTGGGCGATCTACGCTCGGAGGTCAGCCTCAAGAGCGTCAAGTGCGACGCATGCGTTTCTGAGAGCCCCCCCCCCCCCCCCCCCGAGTGGTCGAGCTCCCGGCAGGGGTTTCGTCCTTTGTAGGGCCCTTGCCTCTAGACGGGGTGGCACCGCCAACCGCGAGCTGGGGGCTCGTCGCGGCCCTCCTGTCGGCGCCCCCGGTGCCAGCTTCCTCTAAGGTCGAACGATCGCCCGGCGCGAGAGCCTCGCCTGCGAGTCACAACGGCGAGGTCGCCCGGCCTTTTGCCTCTTGCACGCGGGCGCCATGCAGGGGTCAACGAATCGTTCCACCTTATTCATCGATGGCAAACAACAATGGATGAGTGGGTTGGCGAACTTACTCGTCGACGGCGGCGCAACGCCTTTGTGCCGGTAGGATCGAGGGCGCTGGGTGCCGCCACTCCCGGGGGAGGAGGACTGCACCACGGGATCAGCCTGTGGCCCTGTGGCGGCAGCGCTCCTCTTCGATGCCATGGCAAAAACCGCAACAGAGACGAAAGCGAGAGGAAAGGGCGAGCGGCGGGTGCCTGTGCAAGGAGGAGTAGTTCCCAAGGAAGGCGTACGAGAGAAGGCAAGCAATGATGCTTTTGATATCTCGTGTACCAGTTTTCTTAGCGAGGCAACATTCCTGAGGCGTCGGGGGGGGAGTGGGAGCGTCGCGTCCCATCGTGGCTGACACACGTCGTCTCCCTGCATGGCAGTTCTTTGGGGGCCGAGGTGTTTCGGTCTGCGCCGTCTCATGCCCCGCTCAGGGAACGTGCGCACCGCAGGCCTAGGGGCTATTGTGAGCCCAGTGGGACCCAGGGTATAACAGCCCTCCTGCCGCTAGCCTGGGGACGACGTGTGGGCCGGCCCAAGGGGGCAACTGATCCCGGCTGCTCCGGGGGGAATCGCCTCATGAGGGGCGTGCCTCGCTAGGTTCCCTCGCTGCTGGACCCCCCCCCCCACTGGGCCTTCAAGGGCAAGGGAATCCTATGAGGTCCCTTCCGCGAGTCAGCATCGCGAGACTTAGCATACGGTGCCAACCACAGGGTTTTGTGCCCATCACGTGGGTGACGCATCCGCTTGGAGAAAGACGACAGAGGCCATGCTAGCACGCACGGACATGGGTTTTTTTTCTTTTGTGATTAGGAGACAGTGCGAGCTGCTCCTCCCAAAGGAGGTGGCAAAAGCTTGCCATATAGGTGATAGAGGATCAGGACGGATCAACGCTCTATGAAGGAGGCCATCGTCGAGCCAACGGCCGCGTCATGAAGACTACTTTGCTAGGCGAAGACCACCTTTAGTTAGGATAGGACTAGAACCTTGTCCCCCTTTGAATTGGCGCGTTGTGGCCCTCCTTTCCCGCTCATGATTTCGGGGAAGAGGACCGAGGCATTACAAGAAGAGGAGGATGACATCTTTGTAGGGGGGGTCGACCCATTCTCTCCCCAAACCTCCGTCTACAAGGGCCTCAAGCTCTCTCTTTTTCAAGAAAGCAAAAAACACACGCACGAGTAGGGTTTTACGCTCCGGCGGCCCGAACCTGGGTAGCTCGCGTGTCCCCGACATTTCCGGTGAGGAGAGAACTTGCCGTCCAATCTTGTTGTGTTTGCCGTTGTGTTGCAGGTCGCAAGCCAAGCCCCCAAGTTACCGTACCTTGTTGAAGGAGAGGTTCTTGGACGCAGATCCAGGACTCCGACAGGCCGGGTCATGGGTCATGGGGTGTGGTCGGTCCTTTTACGAACCATGATGTTGGGTTTCTCTGGCCGGCAGAACGAGTTGCACTTCTGTCGTTGGTAATTGAGAAACTTTCTTTGTGGCAGGTCCTTTTATGAACCATGATGTTGGATTTCTCTGGCCGGCAAAACGAGTTGTACTTCTATCGTTGGTAATTGAGAAACTTTCTTTGTGGCAGGTCCTTTTATGAACCATGATGTTGGTTTCTCTGGCCGGCAGAACAAGCTGCACTTCTGTCGTTGGTAATTGAGAAACTTTCTTTGTGACAACACGCTATCTATTTTAGATAAGAGACCGGCATGGGCAATGTACATATAAACATCCATCGAATAACTCACCTAAATTTTTGGTTGTATTAGTTGTTTCTCTTCTGTCTTTTCAAATAGTTCACTTGAATTTTTCTGTAGTTTCGTAATAATCCGCTTAACTCGTAGGTTGGAGTTGGTTTATGGGCCAATTCGTGCAACAGTTCACTTGATTTTTCTTTAGTTCCATAATAGTAATTCGCTTAACTTGCAGGTTGGAGTTGGTTTATGAGCCAATTCACGCAATGGGTCACCTAGTTTTCCATGTTAGAATAGCCTGCAAGGAAAACATTACTAACAATGTGGTAGAGAGCTAATGGCTCCTTTCCTTTAGAATGTGTCCACCTATTACAGATTAATTTGTCACCTAGTTTTGCATGTTAGAATAGCCTGCAAGGAAAACATTACTAACAATGTGGTAGAGAGCTAATGGTTCCTTTCCTTTAGAATGTGTCCACCTATTACAGATTAATTTGTATTTCACATTCCTCATTTAGTTCACGTTACATTCTTCAGGAAAGTGGCTAGTAGATAGGAAAATCCTTGCAGCGCATCAGATCATTTGCCATATCAATCACCATGGCAATGCCAAGAATGGCGGTAACGGCACAGCAAAGCACTTCTTTGCTTCAGTTGCAACGAAAACTGGACCGGGAAAAGCATCAATCAGGTGAACCTTCACCTTCTTCTCAATGGACTGAGACCATGCCACAGCTAGCACGTGCAAATGAACCTCTTTGCGCAAACCATCTTGTCATGATGTAGTTCAGCCACACATGAACAGGACACCTCAATTTAAGCAAAATAGTACGGAGTACTAGTTGCATCAAGTCTCGTCAAACATGGTTGATATAGCAAACTTTCTAATGGTGAAAAAGAGCAGGTCTTTTGCTTTGTGGCCAGATTTAAACAAGAAAACACGACTCCAGCCAGCATTTATCAGCACCAGAAAAACATAGACCAGAAACTTCTTATGTGCATAATTAAACATCGGTAGTGATGACCACATTATGAACTAGAACCAAGACCATCGGCTTCCATCGCCCCCAACAATGCAGACTGTTGTTTGGATTCACCTCACTGCCCGTCTCCCGATTCTTTTGGAGCTGGGGCTTCCTTTATCTCATCAACGTCATCCTCCTGCGAAGTTGGATAAAACACCGGTTGGCATGAGAAACATGAAGACAGAAAGGAAAACTGTTAAAACATATCCAAGAAAGCTCACATTGGTGTCGGATGTCCATAGAGTCAAATTGTCACGTAGGAGCTGCATGATTAAAGTGCTATCCTTGTAGGATTCCTCGCCTAAGCTGTCCAGCTCTGATATAGCCTCATCAAAGGCCTGTAATATCCAGGAAAGTTCATTTGAGCAAATTCATAAACCACAAACATATCAAAAGCAGCACCAAAACAGTATAAAAGTACATGGACAAGTACAACTTAACGCATTTTAAGTCTATTTCTATCAGGCCATGTACTTCTTAGTCTACATTCTTATTGAGAAAGCACTACAAGTTTTGCGGTTCACACAATATCATGGTAGACATAGGGATAAATCACTTTACATAAAACATCAAGATATAATTCAGTAGAGCATGAGGGACTAGTTACATGGACAAGTATAATTAATGTATTTTAAGTCTGTTTCTGACAGGCCATGTGAATCTTAGTCTAGATGCACACTGAGAAACCACACAAGTTTCACACTTCACTCGATACCATGGTAGACATAGGGATAAATCACTTTACCTAAAACATCAAGATATAATTCAGCAGTCTATGAGGGACTCAAAGAACAAGAAGTGCACATCACATGCAAAGTAGACAGCAGAGAAAAAAAAGATCCGATAATAGATATATAGAATACCAACGGTTATAAGAAAGTTCAACACTACTTCCTAAAGTTGGCATGCTTCTAATACTAATAACTTGAACTACATATATGCATGCAGCACAAGCACAAACAGAAATGTTGCCAGCAGACAAACAACTCTTCACAAATATGAGTACTATATTGACAATGTCAAAGAGTGCTTCCGAGATATGCCAGGGGATGCAGGTAGTGCAGTTTAGTGGTCATCACAAACCATAATTACATAATAGCATGCTAGTATGGATTCCTTATACTCCCTCCATTTTTTTATACAAGGCCACAAACCCATATTACAGGTACCAAGGCAAAAGTTAATGCCTTTTAAGTCAATGTTGCAAGGCAACTTGTCTCCTTGTTTGTCATGTAAATTAATGTGTATTTTTCTTTCTCATACACATCAAACCAATGATCTCACTTTCGCATGCATGCAAGGGATAATTAATGTCCTACTACGAGGCAAACACCATTAATATTGCATCGATTAGTGTTAGTGGCCTTGTATTTCTGCAAAATGTAATTTTGATAGCGGCCTTGTAAATAAAAATGGAGGGAGTATCATGTACCTTAAGATTGAGCAGTTCCGAAGTTAACATAAAAAATGAACAAAATCCTAGCATAGTACTCCCTCCGCACCATAATATAAGACATGCATCCAATATGCAGCATATTGGATGTAGTAATGTCTTATATTAAGGCATGGAGGAGTAACTTCCATGATGATGAAAAATTGGAAAAAATTGTGGGAGTTCCACCAAAGCTTTATCAATTTTCCCCACAGAAGCATAGATGCTAGAAGTGGATTGATTTCCCGCAGCTTCATTTGCTAAGGGAGTTGGAGCAGAACCTATCCACAAGCATGTTAGCTGGCAATCTGCCTCTAGTAAATCAGAGAGGCGGTAGTACATTGCCCCAGTTGGCCATGGATATAATCACCACTGATACCAGCTGGAATCAAACACTGGGCTGACAATCATGGTAACTGAAAAAAATGGAGAAGAAAGGAGAACCACCAAACCTGTTTTGCAAGGTTGCAGGCGCGGTCAGGGGAGTTCAAGATCTCATAGTAGAACACAGAGAAGTTGAGTGCAAGCCCAAGCCTGATGGGGTGGGTTGGCGCCAAATCTGCTAGAGCGATATCCTGCAAACAATGTACAGAACTCAGCCTGAAGGATCTACTCGTCATATCTATGTGTACACATAAAAATTGCCTTATCAGTAACCTGAGCAGCTTTGTACGCATTCATGGTGCTCTCGGCGGCTTCCTTCCTCTCCGCACCAGACTTAAACTCTGCAAGGTACCTGCACAATATCACAAGGATAAATTAGACGTCGTTCACTGGGCAACAGAAGCTCACGTCTCCCAGTCACTGCATTGTGTGACCATACACAAATCACATACTAAACCCAAACCAATAGAATGACCCCATATCACAATCTTTTTTTTTTTACTCTCCATCACCAATGAGAAAATAAACTAACTTTACCAACACACCACCAGAAATTAAACTCGCATCCGCATCATCTCATGCAAGAGACTAGTAAGCCTATATAAAACTACCAGTCCATAAATCATACAGGAAGCCCACAACTCAAATCCTGCCCTACACAGCACCAAACCATCATAAATTTCTAAACTACCGTAGAAAATAAATCAAAGAACTATATCATATCACATCCCGTTACTTCGTACTCACAGATCACGTCCTCATTCCAACAAAAGAAGAGCGCCGTCATAAAAAATAGTCACATCTTGACGTCATGGATTTGAAATATCTGTGGCGCAAATAAGGAGGCGACAGCTACCTGTGGTAGTCGCCCTTCATCTTCAGATAGAAGACTTTGGACTCGGCGGCTCCGGCGGATGGCACGAGATGGGAATCGAGCAGCGCGAGGATGCCGTCGCAGATCTTTGCGAGCTCGGCCTCGATCTTGGTGCGGTAGGAGCGGATGGTGGCGGCGTGCGCCTCGTTGCCCCGACCTTCCTCCTTCTGCTCGATTGAGGAGATAATCCTCCAGGACGCGCGCCGGGCCCCGATGACGTTCTTGTAAGCCACAGAGAGCAGGTTGCGCTCCTCCACGGATAGCTCCTCCCCGGGCCCTGCCCCGCCGGTGGCCTTGGCCACGCGCTCCATGAACTCGACCATCTCCTCGTAGCGCTCGGCCTGCTCCGCAAGCTTCGCCATGTAGACGCTCTCGTCTCGCGTCGGCTCCGCCGGCGACATGGTTGCTCGCTTGTGCAAGGGGCGTGTGGCAACGGAGTTGGGGGGTGGAGCAGCGGATCCGGGGGCGTAGGAGGCAATACGCGTTTGTGGGGAGGTGCGGGGTGGAGGGGGAGCGGGGGGAGATGGGGATTTGAGTAGGTCCCCGGGGCGGGGCGGGGCGGGGAGGGGAGGGCGTGTCAGCGGGCGGGGAGCCACGTAGCGGAGCGGTCAAAGGGGAGTGCCCGTGCGGAGCGGTCTGCCTGGGAGGGCGTGAGCATCTTCAGCAGCGTCCTGTTCAAAAAAGATATTCTATATACCTCTATATCTAAATAATAATTGTAGTTGAAAGAATCTCTTTACCTAAAGAACTCTAGTTGAGGAGAACTAGTTATTTAGGTACAAAGAAAATGTATCACTAACCTTCACAAAATTAAAGTCTCATAATCAATTGCAGTCTTCAATTAGAATTTGGTCCCAAATCAACAATTTCTCAACAAGCTACTCTATTTAATTTTTTTAATTTATTATGCTCCTTAATTTTGAAGCTTTTTATTCAATTGAGGTATCCGATTTGGGATTGGGTTAAATATGTTGACTTGATCAATGATTTTTAAAATTACTCGGGAGCAAATGATTAATAATAATATATCAATCCCGTACACCCTTTGATATCTAGAACCATGGGATAGGAGGAAGAAGGGGGCAGGGCACCAGAACGTGTCCCAGATGGGATCTTGCGGAGACAATGACGTTGAAATTTTTCGATATAAATATCGGTTGGTTAGTACATAACATAAAATCACACCACACAAGACACATCAAAACACCGCATTATAAAAAAAATGAAAAATATACTACATCGTGTCAAGCCGAGTGACATGCTGAGGCCGACAACCTCGCTAGCCATGCGGCCCACAAGAACCAAGAAGCCCAACCCAAGGAACGAGGGGCCCGAGTGGGTGTGAGCCGCGGCCTGCTTAACTGTCGTTCATTAGAGGAAGACGCATCCAGTGGATCACGGCACGGAACATGCGACGGCTCTCTTCCCCTTCCTCCTTCTTCCCCAATCCGTGTACTCAGATGTTGTATCCCCAAATTGCTACCTGATTCGTGTGATTGATTAATAGATCGAGAGAGGAATCGATGGGTTGCTAACATCTGGTATTCAGAGCCTGGATCTTCGCGATGGTGCACGCAATCGAGACGCGTCTTCAGCGTCCGGTGAAGAATCAGATCGAAGCCATGGAGCTGGCGTTCAAGGACTACTTCAACAAGCTGTCGAACTCCCTTGACGCGATCCACACTGCTACGGCAACAAAAGTCCTTCCCTCGCAATGGTGCCAGAGATCCTTCTCTCGTCTCTTGAGCTTGCGTTTATTTTTTCCTTGAAGAGGAAAGGGTGATGCAGCACAGGAGCAGTAAGTATTTCCCTCTGTTTGAGAACCAAGGTAAACTACTCACGCATCATCGGAGAGGTCATGGTGTTGATGAAGAAGCCCTATGTATCCGAATCCCCCTCCGGCAGGGCACCAGAACGTGCCCCAGATGGGATCTTGCGGAGACAGAAGCTTGCGGCGGCGGAAAAGTACTTTCGATGATCTCCTGATTTTTTTCGAGATTTTAGGGAATATATAGGCGCAAAACCTAGGGCAGAGGTGGCCCAGGGAGCCTACAAGCCAGGGAGGCGCGGGCCCCCCTGGTCGCGGCTAGGGGGCTTGTGGGGTCCCTGCAAGCCCCCTGCCCAGATTCTCCGGCTTCCCGGTCTTTTTCTGTTTCGGAAAAAATCTTTTTGGCAGTTTCATTCTGTGACATCCTCGACTTTTTCTACAGTAGTAATCGTAATTAAGCTACAGTGATCAACCGTTAATGATGCCACGTCATCGGATTTCCATCTCAGACCCGCGTTGATTCGAGTTTGTCCGGATTTCAGATTTGAAAACAAAACTAGAGTACGTTATGAGTTCATTGCAAATATTACAAGAATATATATGTAAAAACGAGGAAAGTATTAAAGAAACAATAATGATAAAAGAAAGAAAGAAAACTGAAAGAAAGAAATAATAAAAAGAAAAGGGAAAAGAGAAAATAAAACAAAACAAATCAAAAAAAAAAAGGAACAACCCCCCCCCAACCGGCCCAGCTGGGCCAAAAAGGGCCCAGCCGGCCACCTCCCGCGCCCCATCCCGCAAACCCTAATCCCCCCCTGGCGACCAGACCCCTTCCCTCGCTACTCCCTCCTTTCCCCACGCCGCCGCCGCCAGCCCCCCCCTCGTGGGGGCCCCACCCCACCTCCACCACGAGAGGACCCCCACCTCCCTCTCGTGACCCTCTCCTCCCCACGATCCCTCTCCTCCCCACGACCTCCTCCCAGTCCCGTAACTCCCTCCCCTCCTGTCGCCCCTCTCCCCCATCTCGCCTCCCCCCACCTCGCCCCTCTCCCTCCCCAACCGGCGGCCGCCCTTTCCCCCCGCCGGCAGCCCCCTCCCCCGCCGGCCTCCTCCCTCCACCGCCTCCTCCTACCCCGGCGGCCTCCTCTCCCCACGGCCGCCCCCCTCATCCCCCTCACCCCCCGGCGGCTCCTCCCCTCTCTCCGCGGCGAGCCCCCTCTCGGCCTCCACCCCGCCGGCAGGGGTGCCGGCCACCTCGGCCCCCCCCCATCTCGGCGGCCGGCCCCTCCCGGGAGGTCCCTCTCCGGCGGCCCTCTCTACGGTGGCCGCCCCTCCCCGTCGGCGGCTCCACCTCCGGGGGCCTCTCCTCACCGGGGCCCTCCTCACCGGCTCCTCCTCGCCGGCACGTCACCACCACCGTCACCGTCACCGCCTCCACGTCCGTCTCCACCGTCAACTACGTGCGAACTCCGGCTTCACCGGGTCGTCACGTCACCGTCGGTGAGCCCCTCCTCGGGCTCCTCCCACCTTACCGTTCTCCTCGACGTCACGGTTCCATTCCGGCAAACGGGGCCTCGATCCGTCGACGGTGGACTCCGGTAGAAGGATTCGAAGTTTGTGTTCTTCTAGGTGGAGTAGCAAAAGAACTTCTCTGTCTCTGTTAACAGAGAGATGAGAGATGAGTGTTGAGAGAAAAGATAAATGAAAAGGAATAAATGGTGTATTAGATGTATGTATGTATGTATGTGATGTGATTTATGTACTTGTGTATTTGGATATTTAGAGGAATACGGTATTTGCACGGATAGGTATCTATTAAAAATAAATGAGGAAATAACCTTAGGCCACTTACCGGTGGGGCCAATGCACCGCTGTCTATGACAGGGAGCCCCCACGCGATAATTAAAAATAATGTTTTTCTTAAATAAATAAATAAATAGATATTTAGTTAAAATAATTAATTGACATAATTAGAGTATGACACGTGGGTCCCTCGTTGAATTAATCTGATTTATAAATATTTAATCTTAAATAAAACTTGTGCCTATGACGTTCGGGACCCGCTGGTCAGTTGACCGGTCAAACGTTGATGTCAGCCTGACATCGCGATGATGTCATAATAGGATTTTATTAAATCATTTAAATCTGTTTTTAATTCCTAAATAATTAATAAACCTTTGAAAATTAATATTAAATAATCCGTAAGTCAGATCAAAATAATTTCAACATGAAAGTTGATCACCAGAGCGAGACGAACCCGGATACACGGCCCGTTCGTCTGTCACACGTCCCTAGCATAGCAAACATGGAACTTTTCCATCGTTTCCAGTGTAACCGGTAGTAGCCCGAGACCCGGAAAATATCGTCAGATATTCTTCCGACCCGTCTATGACGGATGTTGCTGCGTTAGATCATGTCTAGCCTGCATATTTCCATGTCATGTTTTGTGTTGCATCGGTGCTATTATTTATTGTTTCTTCCCCCTCTTCTTACCGGTAGACCCCGAGACTGACGCTGCTGCCGGGTACATCTACGACCCTGCCGATCAGTCCTTTGCCGCAGAGCAGCAAGGCAAGCAAATTCCCCTTGATCATTCCTATATCGCCTATGTCTTTCTTCCTACTGCTTGCATTAGTATTTTGCTACTGTTGTAGTTAGCTCCTATATCTGATGCATAGCCTGTTTTTGATGAACTGCTACTTTCAGTCCTGTACCTTTAATCTGCTTAGTATAGGTGGAGCAGTCATCCCCTCTGACCCCGTAGATCAGTTGCCCCGCTTGTTTTCAAATCTCGATCTCTGATCGACGAGCCAGACCCGACACAGCACATTCACCCCCCTTCGTTGTACGACGCTACAGAGATACTATCGGGTACCGAGGGTGACACCTTGCTAAGTACTCCTGATGATATCTCTGTAGTATAGCTAGTCGGTCGTGGTTATCGAGGGTGATCCCTCTTTCACCATTCCCGATGACGTCTCTGTCGTGCCACCCCGCGAGTGTGGGACCCCCGAGGGTGATTTCTCTAAGCCCACCTTGACGGGTACATCGTTCGGAATCCAACGAGGGTGATACCTCGGATTCCCCCGATGTTACAACCACACAGTTACTCGACCATGTTACTGGGATCTTCGGTGTTTAGTTGTAAGACGGGTGGATTCCCGCGAGACTGTGTTGCTGGCCTAATTAAAATGCTAATGGATTTGGGTATTTGATCTGGGTTGGTCGGAGGCCTTTTCGCACTAACCGGCTACGCGGGAAGAATTATGGGTACTCGACGTCGCGGTATCAGCCGAAGCTTTTCAGATGCCAGCAGTGTAGCGGCGCGCGCCCGAGTGGTCCCGAGATGCATCGCGCTTGTGATTAAGGGATGCTAGGACTGACGTCGGCCGCCCACGCCACGTGCAGGAGCGTGAAGGGGAACTGGGCCCACGAACCCTTTGTGCTTAGGATTTAGACCGGCGGGCTGGCCTCTCTGATTAGTCTTAGGTGGGGCTGCGACGTGTCGATATTCCGAGGCCGGGCAGGACCCAGAAAAGTATGTCCGGCCAGAGTGTTATCGAGCGTGACGGGACATGTGGTGCACCCCTGCAGGGATGAAAATTAACTATTCGGATAGCCGTGTCCACGGTTACATGACGACTTGGAGTTGTGCCCCGATCTTTTACAACTACAATTGTTACTTAACTGGAATTAGTTTGCCTCGGGATTGCTTCCTCGCAGGGAGTCGAGGGAGGATCTTTAGGCGTGACCTCACTTTAATATTGCTGCAACAATATGACTATTATTGTGTTACCCCTGTTCTACTCTCGTCTATTGCTGCAAGACCCTGAAGATGCTAGTCTTCGATAGGACTAGGCCTTCTCTCTCTATTCTCGCATTGCTGCAGTCAGTCCACATATAACCCCCCCTTCTTTGATACTGATGCATTATTAGAATAGTTCTGATGTAAGACTTGCGAGTACTTTGGATGAGTACTCACCGCTGCTTTGCTCCCCCCTTGTTCCCTTGATCCGTTTGCTGCGACCAGATGATGAAGCCCAGGAGATGGAGGTCCCCGCCGCCGACGACTGCTACCCCGACGGTGCCTACTACTACGTGGAGGCCGCTGATGATCAGGAGTAGTTAGGAGGTTCCCAGGCAGGAGGCCTCGCCTCGTTCGATCGTTGTATCTTTTGTGCTAGCCTCCTCTAAGGCACCCCATGTTTTATGTCTGTACTCAGATATTTGTTGCTTCCGCTGACTCGTGTGCTTATCGAGCTTTCGTATTCTAGCCCTCGAGGCCCCTGGCTTGTAATATGAAGCTGATGTTATTTTATTTGTGTCTAGAGTTGTGTTGTGATATCTCCCCGTGAGTCCTTGGGTTTGATCGTACGCATTTGCGTGTATGATTAGCGTACGATTAAGCCGAGGGCGTCACAAGTTGGTATCAGAGCCAACTGCCTGTAGGTAGCCCCCTTTCCAACTCCTTGGCCGAAGTTGAGTCTAGTGTTTGAAAAACTTACTAACACTGATGTTGTGGCTTACGGGCCCACATCTCAATTGGGTGGTATTAGTATCGGTCAAAGATTTTACTAACTCTAACATTAGGTTCTCGAATCACATCAATCCGGAGCGCTGGACTATCTACTCTTTTTCTCCTGAATATGTATTACACACACTGTCATTGACATTCGTCAATCTTATTTTCAGATGCGTCCCGCAAGACAGCACGTGCGCCTGACACAGGCCACCGAGACGACTGGGTTCCCGGCCGTTTTGGTCGATCTCCTGACCAGGCTGGGATATCGCTGGTACCCCGAGTACACTGTGTTCGAGGATTTCCGCGAGTACAACCAGTACCAGTACCAGGCTGAGGTTCGCATCTTCGACCAGAGGGGCGGCGAGACCCTCGAGCGCCACGTGTTCTGTGGTATTGGAGTGTCGGTCGAGATGGCCGTCCACGATGCGGCCTACATCGCCATCACCCGTCTTCGTGGAGCGTACCCTCACCTAGAGGAGAGCCCTTTCAGATACATCCCGCATGCTCCTGCTGGGGATGAGACTGGGTCTGATCTCACTGCCTACGCTTCTGACGTTCGGGAGCGCAACGACCGTTCCTACGTCGCTGTCTGCGCCCCCTACGTGACGCGTCGGTACGACGCGCGGATTCTGGTGCAGTACACTGAGGCAATGGATCGTGCTTTCCGAGCTCTGACTGTGGAGCTGTATGCTACGCGCACTCGTCTTTACGACGCATTGACAGAGCTGCAGCCATCACACTGTCCGAGGGTTCCCCCTTTGCGCATCCGCGAGCCGAGCAGGACAGAGCTACCATCAGCTCTCGAGTGGACAGATGTTGGGGGTAGAACCCCTGCACTTGGACCTCAGCTCCTCGACTGGATGCGGTACCGTCACCAGAGTCACAACGGGACACAGGGTCCTGTCCCTACCTTCTATCACCGCCAGCTACCAGGATTCGCTCGTCCTCTCCGACGTTGATGTAGCCTTATCGCTACATCTCGTCGTGGTACTCTTCCACCGCGTGCCTGCGCGCCGCCTAGTGAGTCCAGGGTATCGTCAAATGCGTCCGGGCTATCGCCAAATTTCGAGTTTTTAATCGTTAGTCTGTAATCGAACTTATGTATGGGTCTGTATGTCGAACTCAACTACTATGGAGTATCTATCGCTTTTCCCTCTCATTATGCTTGATTACTTCATGAATGCGTGAGATGCCTTTCAATTACTTTAAGCTAAACTACCCCTGCTAAATATTTAACAGGATGGTTAGACCAGCTGGCCGCCCGCGTGGCCGTGCCAACGATGCACCACCCCCGCCTCCTGAGTATATGGCGGGGATGATCCAACAGTTTGAGCTGAACCGCCAGTTTATGCAAGGGCTCATGGATCAGTTCCAAAGGCCGAACATGAACCAACCACAAGGCGTGACACTGCAAGACTTCTGCCGCCTCAACCCTGCGATCTACCGCAGCTCAACTCAGCCTCTAGATGCTGATGACTGGCTCCGTGACATTTCTTATGAGCTAGAGTCTGCTAATGTGCCCCTGGCGAGCTATGTCAACTTTGCCGCCTACTTTCTGAAGGGTCCCGCTGCTCAATGGTGGGACAGCCACAGGCGCTCTCAGCCCGATGGAACTATCATCACTTGGGTAGAGTTCAAGGCTGCTTTCCGTGCTCGATACATTCCCCAGGGAATCATGGATCGGAAGAAGCGTGAGTTCCGCAACTTAGTCCAGGGCAACAAGACTGTGGATGCTTATCAGCGGGAATTTCTGGAATTATCTCGCTATGCTGAAGAAGACATTGCGACTGATGCACGCAGGCAGGAGAAGTTCCGTGAAGGCCTCCACCCTGATATCAAGCTGACACTCCTCGTTCAGGACTATGCTGATTTCGCCACCCTCGTGAACAAGGCTATTCAGGTTGAGACTGGTCTGCAGGAATACAAAGATAGCAGCAAGCGCAACCGTGACATGGGCTCATCTTCGGGCTCATCTGCACAGAAGCGGAAGATCTGGATTCCCAACAACATGTACCATGCACCTGCTCCTACTCCGAGGCCGTCCTATGCTACACCTCGCCTGCCTCCTCCACCGCCTAGGCAGCCGAGGCTCCCAGCTCCACCGCCTCGAGTTCCTCCTTCCCGTCCTGAGGACGGGCTGTGCTTCAAGTGTGGCCGTCCAGGTCACCGTGCTAGAGACTGCAGGCAGAATCAGAATCAGCTGGCACTTCCCGCAACTGGCCGTGGCAACAACCAGAACCGCAACTCCAACACTAAGCCAGCTTATGTTCGTGGTCAGGCCAACAACATTGATATGGGTCAAGCTCAAGACCAGCCTGCTACCGTGATGGGTACACTTCTCGTTAACTCAGTACCTGCTTCTGTATTGTTTGATACAGGAGCATCGCATTCCTTTATGTCGGAAAATTTTGCATACATGCATGACATTAGGAGCGAAGAGATGAACCTCCCGATAGTGGTAAACACCCCTGGGGGCGAATGCCGAACCTCTGTGGTTTGCCCCCATGTTCCAGTTGAAATTGAAGGATTAGAATTCCTTGCCAACCCCATCCTACTAAAGTCATCCAACATTGATCTCATATTGGGGATGGACTGGTTGAAAACTCATACAGCATCGATCGTTTGTGCCACCAAAACCGTCCACCTCCTACACCCTTCAGATGAACTAGTAAGCTACCATGCTCATCTCGTCCGTAATGCTGAGGCACGGCTGTATGCCTTGAATGCATTAAATGCGTCGCCTCTTGAAGGGATTGAAAACATACCAGTGGTCCGAGAGTTCCAAGATGTCTTTCCAGAAGAACTTCCGGGGATTCCCCCTGCTCGAGCTGTCGAGTTTGTCATTGACTTGGTACCCGGTACCACTCCTATTGCCAAGCGCCCTTATAAAATGCCACCACATGAACTCCTTGAACTTAAGCAAGAAATTGACAACTCGCTCCGTCTGGGTTTCATCCGTCCGAGTTCCTCTGCTTGGGGAGCACCTTCTCTCTTTGTTAAGAAGAAGGATGGGACAAATCGATTGGTTCAAGACTATCGTCCTATCAACCAGGCCACTATTCAGAACAAATATCCTCTCCCGCGGATAAATGATTTGTATGATCAACTTGCTGGTTCCACCGTTTTCTCTAAGCTCGACTTGAGATTGGGATACCACCAGATCCGTGTTCGCAAGGAGGATATTCCAAAGACCGCCTTTGTTACTCGATATGGATCATACGAGTACACCGTCATGTCCTTTGGCTTAACCAATGCACCGGCAACTTTCTCTCGATTGATGAATTATATATTCATGGACTACCTCGACAAATTTGTCGTGGTATATCTGGATGATATTCTGGTGTTTTCAAAGAACAAAGAAGAGCATGCTGAACATCTTCGTCTTGTACTGGATAAGCTTTGGGAGCATAAACTCTATGCGAAGTATTCCAAATGTGAGTTCTGGCTAGACGAAGTGACTTATCTTGGTCATGTGATTTCCAAGGATGGTATTGCGGTCAACCCCGAACGAATTCAAGCTATTCTTGACTGGACTCCCCCGAAGAATGTCAAGCAAGTCAGAAGTTTTCTCGGACTCGCCAGCTATTGCCGTCGATTCATCGAGAACTTCTCCAAGATTGCGAAGCCCTTAACCAACCTGCTTCACAAAGGTGTTAAGTATGAATGGACTGATAAATGTCAGGAAAGTTTCCAGGCACTCAAGGACAAACTGACGTCCGCTCCAGTACTTGCTCCTCCAGATACGAAAAGGGATTTCGTCATATACTGTGATGCTTCTCGTCAAGGAATAGGTTGTGTCCTAATGCAGGATCGCAAGGTGATCGCTTATGCTTCACGTCAACTGCGTGCTCATGAAGAGAACTACCCAGTTCATGATCTCGAGCTTGCCGCAGTCATTCATGCATTGAAGGAATGGCGACAATACCTTGTCGGTAATCGCTGTGAAATCTACACCGACCATCAAAGTCTGAAGTACTTGTTCACTCAACCGGAGCTGAACCTGCGCCAACAAAGATGGATGGAGCGTATAGCAGATTTTGACTGTAGTATATCATATACCCCTGGCAAGGCTAACGTAATGGCTGATGCCTTAAGTCGCAAGTCATACTGCAACCACCTCCAGGTTCATCAGGTTCACGATCGTCTGCAAGAGGAATTCCGTAAGCTGAACCTCCACATTGTTCCTCAGGGTTACCTTGTTCCCCCTCCTGAAGAGTATCAAAAGATGAACCTCCGTGTCGTTAATCAGGGTTCCCTCAGTAACCTAGTGGTTGAACCAGATCTTGTGAGCTCCATAAAGAATATACAAAACTTTGACGATGATGTCGACAGGATTAAGAGCTATATTGCAAAGGGTAAACCCTCCTTTTTCACTGTTGATGAAGGTGGCGCCTTGTATTTCAAGGGTCGCCTATTCGTCCCAAATAAGAAGGAAAATCTCAGGATGACTGGGAAGGTGATGGAAGAAGCTCATGACACACCATTGTCTATTCACCCAGGTAGTACCAAGATGTACCAAGACATCCGGCAAAGATTCTGGTGGCCCAATATGAAACAAGACATTGCGCGCTATGTGGCAGAATGTGATATATGCCGGCGTATCAAAGCAGAACACCAAAAGCCTGCGGGAACTCTGCAACCTATCTCTATTCCCGAGTGGAAATGGGATCACGTTGAAATGGACTTTGTCACTGGTTTTCCCAGGTCTCAGAAAGGTAATGATGCTATTCTTGTCGTCATTGATCGACTGTCCAAACTTGCACATTTCCTGGCCGTCAAAGAAACGATTAATGCTAGTCAACTGGCAGATCTTTATATGTCAAGAGTTGTTTCACTTCACGGTATTCCGTTGGTAATCAGTTCGGACCGTGGCAGCTTGTTTACTTCAAAATTCTGGGAAAGTTTTCAAAAGGCTATGGGGACTCATGTGTCCTTCAGCACTGCATTTCATCCTCAATCCCAGGGACAAGTTGAACGAGTCAACCAAATTCTCGAGGACATGCTTCGAGCTTGTGTCATTTCTTTCGGTAAGAAATGGGAGGAATCTCTCCCGTATGCCGAGTTCTCGTACAACAATAGCTATCAAGCTAGTCTGAAGATGGCCCCTTTCGAAGTATTGTATGGGCGAAGGTGTCGGACTCCTCTGAATTGGTCAGAAACTGGGGAAAGATCACTCTTCGGTCCGGATATTATTCAACATGCCGAAGATCAAGTCCGCATTATTCATGAGAATCTGAAGGCTGCTCAGTCTCGTCAGAAAAGTCAGTATGACCGCCATCATCAAGATATGGTCTATCAACCTGGCGAAAAGGCTTATCTCCGTGTCACACCAATGAGAGGTGCACACCGATTCGGAATCAAGGGCAAATTAGCTCCTCGTTATATTGGTCCTTTCACTGTTCTCGAAAGGCGTGGAAGGGTGGCTTATCAATTGGAACTGCCGGCGAACCTTTCTCAGGTTCACGATGTCTTCATGTTTCTCAGCTCCGTCGCTGCTTCAAGGACCCTATTCGAGCAGTGGATCACGACATGCTTGAGCTACAACAAGACCTCTCTTATAAAGAGCATCCGGTCCGCATTCTCGACCAAGCTGAACGTAAGACTCGTCGCAAGGTCACTAAGTTCCTTAAGGTGCAGTGGTCAAATCACTCTGAAGATGAAGCCACTTGGGAACGCGAGGATCATCTTCGTGATGAATACCCCGGGCTCTTTCCATCTACCTCTTAATTCTCGGGACGAGAATTCTTGTTAGTAGGGGAGAATTGTGACATCCTCGACTTTTGCTACAGTAGTAATCGTAATTAAGCTACAGTGATCAACCGTTAATGATGCCACGTCATCGGATTTCCATCTCAGACCCGCGTTGATTCGAGTTTGTCCGGATTTCAGATTTGAAAACAAAAGTAGAGTACGTTATGAGTTCATTGCAAATATTACAAGAATATATATGTAAAAACGAGGAAAGTATTAAAGAAACAATAATGATAAAAGAAAGAAAGAAAACTGAAAGAAAGAAATAATAAAAAGAAAAGGGAAAAGAGAAAATAAAACAAAACAAATCAAAAAAAAAAGGAACAACCCCCCCCCAACCGGCCCAGCTGGGCCAAAAAGGGCCCAGCCGGCCACCTCCCGCGCCCCATCCCGCAAACCCTAATCCCCCCCTGGCGACCAGACCCCTTCCCTCGCTACTCCCTCCTTTCCCCACGCCGCCGCCGCCAGCCCCCCCCCTCGTGGGGGCCCCACCCCACCTCCACCACGAGAGGACCCCCACCTCCCTCTCGTGACCCTCTCCTCCCCACGATCCCTCTCCTCCCCACGACCTCCTCCCAGTCCCGTAACTCCCTCCCCTCCTGTCGCCCCTCTCCCCCATCTCGCCTCCCCCCACCTCGCCCCTCTCCCTCCCCAACCGGCGGCCGCCCTTTCCCCCCGCCGGCAGCCCCCTCCCCCGCCGGCCTCCTCCCTCCACCGCCTCCTCCTACCCCGGCGGCCTCCTCTCCCCACGGCCGCCCCCCTCATCCCCCTCACCCCCCGGCGGCTCCTCCCCTCTCTCCGCGGCGAGCCCCCTCTCGGCCTCCACCCCGCCGGCAGGGGTGCCGGCCACCTCGCCCCCCCCATCTCGGCGGCCGGCCCCTCCCGGGAGGTCCCTCTCCGGCGGCCCTCTCTACGGTGGCCGCCCCTCCCCGTCGGCGGCTCCACCTCCGGGGGCCTCTCCTCACCGGGGCCCTCCTCACCGGCTCCTCCTCGCCGGCACGTCACCACCACCGTCACCGTCACCGCCTCCACGTCCGTCTCCACCGTCAACTACGTGCGAACTCCGGCTTCACCGGGCCGTCACGTCACCGTCGGTGAGCCCCTCCTCGGGCTCCTCCCACCTTACCGTTCTCCTCGACGTCACGGTTCCGTTCCGGCAAACGGGGCCTCGATCCGTCGACGGTGGACTCCGGTAGAAGGATTCGAAGTTTGTGTTCTTCTAGGTGGAGTAGCAAAAGAACTTCTCTGTCTCTGTTAACAGAGAGATGAGAGATGAGTGTTGAGAGAAAAGATAAATGAAAAGGAATAAATGGTGTATTAGATGTATGTATGTATGTATGTGATGTGATGTATGTACTTGTGTATTTGGATATTTAGAGGAATACGGTATTTGCACGGATAGGTATCTATTAAAAATAAATGAGGAAATAACCTTAGGCCACTTACCGGTGGGGCCAATGCACCGCTGTCTATGACAGGGAGCCCCCACGCGATAATTAAAAATAATGTTTTTCTTAAATAAATAAATAAATAGATATTTAGTTAAAATAATTAATTGACATAATTAGAGTATGACACGTGGGTCCCTCGTTGAATTAGTCTGATTTATAAATATTTAATCTTAAATAAAACTTGTGCCTATGACGTTCGGGACCCGCTGGTCAGTTGACCGGTCAAACGTTGATGTCAGCCTGACATCGCGATGATGTCATAATAGGATTTTATTAAATCATTTAAATCTGTTTTTAATTCCTAAATAATTAATAAACCTTTGAAAATTAATATTAAATAATCCGTAAGTCAGATCAAAATAATTTCAACATGAAAGTTGATCAGCAGAGCGAGACGAACCCGGATACACGGCCCGTTCGTCTGTCACACGTCCCTAGCATAGCAAACATGGAACTTTTCCATCGTTTCCAGTGTAACCGGTAGTAGCCCGAGACCCGGAAAATATCGTCAGATATTCTTCCGACCCGTCTATGACGGATGTTGCTGCGTTAGATCATGTCTAGCCTGCATATTTCCATGTCATGTTTTGTGTTGCATCGGTGCTATTATTTATTGTTTCTTCCCCCTCTTCTTACCGGTAGACCCCGAGACTGACGCTGCTGCCGGGTACATCTACGACCCTGCCGATCAGTCCTTTGCCGCAGAGCAGCAAGGCAAGCAAATTCCCCTTGATCATTCCTATATCGCCTATGTCTTTCTTCCTACTGCTTGCATTAGTATTTTGCTACTGTTGTAGTTAGCTCCTATATCTGATGCATAGCCTGTTTTTGATGAACTGCTACTTTCAGTCCTGTACCTTTAATCTGCTTAGTATAGGTGGAGCAGTCATCCCCTCTGACCCCGTAGATCAGTTGCCCCGCTTGTTTTCAAATCTCGATCTCTGATCGACGAGCCAGACCCGACACAGCACATTCACCCCCCTTCGTTGTACGACGCTACAGAGATACTATCGGGTACCGAGGGTGACACCTTGCTAAGTACTCCTGATGATATCTCTGTAGTATAGCTAGTCGGTCGTGGTTATCGAGGGTGATCCCTCTTTCACCATTCCCGATGACGTCTCTGTCGTGCCACCCCGCGAGTGTGGGACCCCCGAGGGTGATTTCTCTAAGCCCACCTTGACGGGTACATCGTTCGGAATCCAACGAGGGTGATACCTCGGATTCCCCCGATGTTACAACCACACAGTTACTCGACCATGTTACTGGGATCTTCGGTGTTTAGTTGTAAGACGGGTGGATTCCCGCGAGACTGTGTTGCTGGCCTAATTAAAATGCTAATGGATTTGGGTATTTGATCTGGGTTGGTCGGAGGCCTTTTCGCACTAACCGGCTACGCGGGAAGAATTATGGGTACTCGACGTCGCGGTATCAGCCGAAGCTTTTCAGATGCCAGCAGTGTAGCGGCGCGCGCCCGAGTGGTCCCGAGATGCATCGCGCTTGTGATTAAGGGATGCTAGGACTGACGTCGGCCGCCCACGCCACGTGCAGGAGCGTGAAGGGGAACTGGGCCCACGAACCCTTTGTGCTTAGGATTTAGACCGGCGGGCTGGCCTCTCTGATTAGTCTTAGGTGGGGCTGCGACGTGTCGATATTCCGAGGCCGGGCAGGACCCAGAAAAGTATGTCCGGCCAGAGTGTTATCGAGCGTGACGGGACATGTGGTGCACCCCTGCAGGGATGAAAATTAACTATTCGGATAGCCGTGTCCACGGTTACATGACGACTTGGAGTTGTGCCCCGATCTTTTACAACTACAATTGTTACTTAACTGGAATTAGTTTGCCTCGGGATTGCTTCCTCGCAGGGAGTCGAGGGAGGATCTTTAGGCGTGACCTCACTTTAATATTGCTGCAACAATATGACTATTATTGTGTTACCCCTGTTCTACTCTCGTCTATTGCTGCAAGACCCTGAAGATGCTAGTCTTCGATAGGACTAGGCCTTCTCTCTCTATTCTCGCATTGCTGCAGTCAGTCCACATATAACCCCCCCTTCTTTGATACTGATGCATTATTAGAATAGTTCTGATGTAAGACTTGCGAGTACTTTGGATGAGTACTCACTGCTGCTTTGCTCCCCCCTTGTTCCCTTGATCCGTTTGCTGCGACCAGATGATGAAGCCCAGGAGATGGAGGTCCCCGCCGCCGACGACTGCTACCCCGACGGTGCCTACTACTACGTGGAGGCCGCTGATGATCAGGAGTAGTTAGGAGGTTCCCAGGCAGGAGGCCTCGCCTCGTTCGATCGTTGTATCTTTTGTGCTAGCCTCCTCTAAGGCACCCCATGTTTTATGTCTGTACTCAGATATTTGTTGCTTCCGCTGACTCGTGTGCTTATCGAGCTTTCGTATTCTAGCCCTCGAGGCCCCTGGCTTGTAATATGAAGCTGATGTTATTTTATTTGTGTCTAGAGTTGTGTTGTGATATCTCCCCGTGAGTCCTTGGGTTTGATCGTACGCATTTGCGTGTATGATTAGCGTACGATTAAGCCGAGGGCGTCACAAGTTGGTATCAGAGCCAACTGCCTGTAGGTAGCCCCCTTTCCAACTCCTTGGCCGAAGTTGAGTCTAGTGTTTGAAAAACTTACTAACACTGATGTTGTGGCTTACGGGCCCACATCTCAATTGGGTGGTATTAGTATCGGTCAAAGATTTTACTAACTCTAACATTAGGTTCTCGAATCACATCAATCCGGAGCGCTGGACTATCTACTCTTTTTCTCCTGAATATGTATTACACACACTGTCATTGACATTCGTCAATCTTATTTTCAGATGCGTCCCGCAAGACAGCACGTGCGCCTGACACAGGCCACCGAGACGACTGGGTTCCCGGCCGTTTTGGTCGATCTCCTGACCAGGCTGGGATATCGCTGGTACCCCGAGTACACTGTGTTCGAGGATTTCCGCGAGTACAACCAGTACCAGTACCAGGCTGAGGTTCGCATCTTCGACCAGAGGGGCGGCGAGACCCTCGAGCGCCACGTGTTCTGTGGTATTGGAGTGTCGGTCGAGATGGCCGTCCACGATGCGGCCTACATCGCCATCACCCGTCTTCGTGGAGCGTACCCTCACCTAGAGGAGAGCCCTTTCAGATACATCCCGCATGCTCCTGCTGGGGATGAGACTGGGTCTGATCTCACTGCCTACGCTTCTGACGTTCGGGAGCGCAACGACCGTTCCTACGTCGCTGTCTGCGCCCCCTACGTGACGCGTCGGTACGACGCGCGGATTCTGGTGCAGTACACTGAGGCAATGGATCGTGCTTTTCGAGCTCTGACTGTGGAGCTGTATGCTAATCCACCGTCATTGTGTGACTAACTCCTTAGTCACATTGATCTCATGATGATGTTCTACCGAGTGGGCCCAGAGATACCTCTCCGTCACGCGGAGTGACAAATCCCGATCTCGATTCGTACCAACCCAACAGACACTTTCAGAGGTACCCGTAGTGCACCTTTATAGTCACCCAATTACGTTGTGAGGTTTATACACCCAAAGCACTCCTACGGTATCCGGGAGTTGCACAATCTCACGGTCGAAGGAGAAGACACTTGACATTAGAAAATCTTTAGCATACGAACAACACGATCTAGTGCTATGCTTAGGATTGGGTCTTGTCCATCACATCATTCTCCCAACGATGTGATCCCGTTATCAATGACATCTAATGCCAATGACCAGGAAACCATGATCATCTATTGACTAACGAGCTAGCCAACTAGAGGCTTGCTAGGGACACATTGTGATCTATTTATTCACACATGTATTACTGTTTCCTGTTAATACAATTATAGCATGAACAATAGACGATTATCATGAACAAGGAAATATGATAATAACCATTTTATTATTGCCTCTAGGGCATATTGCCAACACCTATCACCTTTGGGACTACTTTCATAGCATAAGACAACTACCAATTCACGCACCGCCGTGCTCTAAAAGATATAAGTGAAGCACACAGAGCAAAATTATCTAGCTCAAAAGATATAAGTGAAGCACTATGAGCATTCTAGCAAAATCACGATGAGTGCATGTCTCTCTCTCTCTCAAAAAGGTGTGCATCAAGGATGATTGTGACACAACAAAAAGAAAAGACTTCTATGATACAGGACGCTCCAAGCAAAACACATATCATGTGGTGAATAAAAATATAGCTCCAAGTAATGTTACCGATGGATTGAAGACGAAAGAGGGGATGCCTTCCCGGGGAATCCCCAAGCTTAGGCTTTTTGGTGTCCTTGAATTTGGCTTGGGATGCCTTGGGCATCCCCAAGCTTGAGCTCTTTCCACTCCTTATCTCTTTGTCCATGAGAAAATCACCCAAAACTTGAAAACTTCACAAAACAAAACTTAAAACAGGAACTCGTGATAACATTAGCACAAGAAAACAAACTACCACCTCTTTTGGTACTGTAGCAAACTTGAATGATATCTATATTGGTGTTGGGCTACTGTATTCTCACTTTTTCATGGCTAGTACCCCCAATACTAACCATAGTTTCATCAAAACAAGCAACCAACTTAACAAAAACAGAATCTGTCAAAAACAGACCAGTCTGTAGCAATCTGTATACTTCGTATACTTCTGGTACCTCACAAATTCTGAAACATTACGAATGCCTGGGCAAAAGGCGTATCAATCAGCAGCAAAAATAATCAACTCAAAATCTCTTTCTGAATAAAAATGAAAAATCATCTCGTGAGCGAAAAGTTTCTGTCTTTTTCCAGCAGGATCAAACAACCATTACCAAGACTAGTCATAAAGGTTTTGCTTGGCTCAAACACAAAAAGGAACACAAAAAACACAATCACAACAGAATTATGATGGTGTGGACGCAACAAAACAGAAATTAAAAAGATAAATTCATTGGGTTGCCTCCCAACAATCGCTATTGTTTAACGCCCTTAGTTAGGCATTGATAAATCAATGATGCTCACACAAAAGACAAGAATTGAAGCACAACGAGAGCATCATAAAGCATGTGAAAATCACATCTAAGTATAACATACTTCCTATGCATAGGCGTTTTATAGGAGAACAAATTGGCAAGACAACCAATAGTTACCAAATGCAAGGAAGAAGAAAGAGACAATAGCAATCTCAACATAACAAGAGGTAATTTGGTAACATGAAAGTTTCTACCACAATATTTTCCTGTCTCATAGCAATTACATGTGGGATCATAATCAAATTCAACAATATAGCTATCACAAAGGATGTTATTTTCATGATCCACATGCATGCAAAGTTGACGCTCTTCAAAAATAGTGGGATTATCATCAACTAAAGTCATGACTTCTCCAAACCCACTTTCAATATTATTGCAATCATCATAATCATCATGAGGGTTAAACAAATTTTCAAGATGATAAGAAAAATCATCACCCCAATCACAATCATTGCAACCAGTAGTGGACAAAGCAAAACTAGCATCCCCAAGCTTAGGGTTTTGCATATTTTTAGCATGATTGTCATTAATAGAATTTATAATGAAATCATTGCAATCATGCTTTTCATTCAAGGAGCCCTCATGAATCACTTCATAAATTTCTTCATCACGATTTTCAGATTCACGCATTTCAAGCAAAAACTCCATAGAGAAAGTCAAGTGCACTCAACTCACTAGCAATTGGTTCCACATAAGTGGATCTCTTAAAGAGATTAGCAAGTGGGTGAGGATCCATATCAATAGATTTTCAGCAAGCGAAGATGCAAGCATATTGAAGGCACATAACACACAAGCAAAGGAAAGGCAAAGGAAAAAGGCAAACAAAGAAAAGGGCAAATATTTTTTGTAAATTTTTGTTTTTCAGAAGTGGGGGAGAGGAAAACGAGAGGCATAAAAGTAAATGAAAGGGAAGAGTTTGCGACACTTACCTGGATGAGTTCTTGACTTGATCCTCCCCGGCCACGGCGCCAGAAATTCTTCTGCTACGGCAACAAAAGTCCTTCCCTGGCAATGGTGCCAGAGATCCTTCTGTCGTCTCTTGAGCTTGCGTTGGTTTTTCCTTTGAAGAGGAAAGGGTGATGCAGCACAGGAGCAATAAGTATTTCCCTCAGTTTGAGAACCAAGGTATCAATCCAGTAGGAGAATCTCGTCAAGTCCAGAGTACCTGTGCAAACACAAAAGAGCTTGCACCCAACGCTTTAAAGGGGTTGTCAATCCCTTCAAGATTGTTTGCAAAGTGAGATCTGAAGGCGGAAAGTGCAACGCAGAAAAAAGAGTAAGGCTGAAAATATGGTGTGGAGTAGACCCGGGGGCCATAGTGTTCACTAGAGGCTTCTCTCAAAATAGCAAGTATTACGGTGGGTGAACAAATTACTGTCGAGCAATTGATAGAACCGCGCAAAGTCATGACGATATCTAAGGCAATGATCATACATATAGGCATCACGTCCGAGACAAGTAGACCGATACTTTCTGCATCTACTACTATTACTCCACACATCGACCGCTATCCAGCATGCATCTAGTGTATTTTGTTCATGACGAACAGAGTAACGCCTTAAGCAAGATGACATGATGTACAGGGATAATCTCAAACCAATGATGAAAACCCCATCTTTTTACCCTTGATGGCAACAACACGATGCGTGCCTCGCTACCCCTTCTATCACTGGGTGAGGTCACCACACGGTATGAACCCAAAACCAAGCACTTCTCCCATTGCAAGAATCATAAATCTATTTGGCCAAACAAAACCCACAACTCGAAGAGAATTACAAGGATATGAAATCATGCATAAGAGAGATCAGAAGAAACTCAAATAAGATTCATAGATAATCTGATCATAAATTCACAATTCATCGGATCTCGACAAACACACCGCAAAAGAAGATTACATCGGATAGATCTCCATGAAGATCATGGAGAACTTTGTATTGAAGATCCAAGAGAGAGAAGAAGCCATCTAGTTACGAGCTATGGACCCGTAGGTCTATGGTGAACTACTCACGCATCATCGGAGAGGTCATGGTGTTGATGAAGAAGCCCTCCGTATCCGAATCCCCCCTCCAGCAGGGCACCAGAACATGCCCCAGATGGGATCTTGCGGAGACAGAAGCTTGTGGCGGCGGAAAAGTACTTTCGATGATCTCCTGATATTTTCTAGGATTTTAGGAAATATATAGGCGCAAAACCTAGGGCAGAGGTGGCCCAGGGAGACCACAAGCCAGGGAGGCGCGGGCCCCCTGGCCGTGGCTAGGGGGCTTGTGGGGTCCCTGCAGGCCCCCTACCCAAATTCTCCGGCTTCCCGATCTTTTTCTGTTTCAGAAAAAAATCTTTTTGGCAGTTTCATTCCGTTTGGACTCTATTCAAAATCCTCCTGTGAAAGGGGTAAAAAACATGGAAAAAACAGGAACTTGCACTTGGCACTGAGTCAATAAGTTAGTCCCAAAAAATATATAAAAAGCATGCAAAATATCCAAAGTTTGACAAGATAATAGCATGAAACCATAAAAAATTGTAGATACGTTGGAGACGTATCACACAGCGACATTTGCACCAACACGACGCAACTCGTGGATCCGGTCAAGTGGCGCCCCGATCTGGAGCGACGTGTGGATCAGTTATCCACGACGGTCGTGGAGCTCCAGCAAGGGCGGCCTTCGGCCGCAGGTGAGGAGCATCTAGCGGGGGCACCAACGCCACCGCTTCCCACTCCAAGCGTGCCTCTGTGTGACCACATCGGCACCAACAAGGACACTGGGGGCGACGATGCCCTGGGCCAATGGGCCACGGCATCGACGTTCTGCATCGGGGTTTGGCACCGAAGTTCGCGTCGGTGTCCACCCTGACCAATGATCCGTTTGCTAATCTCTCTTCAGTTCCGATATCTTCCCCTTTCACGCATGCTAGCCAGTTGCTCGTGGGAATCGGGCAGGCGCATCCATCGATCGCCTTTCCCCAGTTTGCAGGCGAGAATCCACACATGTGGAAGTCTGTGTGCGAGTAGTACTTCCATATGTTTGCCATCCATGAGAAGTTCTGGGTTCCCATTGTTGGAAATGTGCCCTAGAGGCAATAATAAAATTCTTATTATTACTTTTCCAGTTCATGATAATTGTCTATTATTCATGCTATAAGTGTATTAACCTGAAACCGTAATACATGTGTGAATACATAGATCACAACGTGTCCCTAGCGAGCCTCTAGTTGGCTAACTCGTTGATCAATGGATGATCTTGGTTTCCTGATAATAGACATTGGATGTCATTGATAACGGGATCACATCATTAAGAGAATGATGTGATGGACAAGACCCAATCCTAAGCATAGCACTAGATCGCGTTGTTCGTATGCTAAAGCTTTTCTAATGGCAAGTATCTTTTCCTTAAACTGTGAGATTGTGCAACTCCCGGATACCGTAGGAGTGCTTTGGGTGTATCAAACGTCACAACGTAACTGGGTGACCATAAAGGTGCACTACGGGTATCTCTAAAAGTGTCTGTTGGGTTGGCACAAATCGAGACCGGGATTTGTCACTCCGTGTGAACAGGGAGGTATCTTTGGGCCCACTCGGTAGAACATCATCATAATGAGATCAGTGTGACTAAGGAGTTAGCCACGGGATGATGTGCTACGAAACGAGTAAAGAGACTTGCCGATAACGAGATTGAACAAGGTATGAGGATACCGACGATCAAATCTCGGGCAAGTATCATGCCGATAGACAAAGGGAACTACATACGGGGTTAAGTGAATCCTTGATATCGTGTTTCATCCGATGAGATCATTGTGGAACATGTGGGAACCAACATGGATATCCAGATCCCACTGTTAGTTATTGACCGGAGAGTGTCTCGGTCATGTTTGCATGCTCCGCGAACCCGTAGGGTCTACACACTTAAGGTTCGATGACGCTAGGGTTTTATGGGAATAGTGTACGAGGTTACCGAAGGTTGTTAGGAGTCCCGTATGAGATCTCGGACGTTACGAGGAGCTTTGGAATGGTCCAGAGGTGAAGACTTATATATAGGATGAGGGGTTTTGGACACCGTAAATGTTTCGGGCGTCACCGGTAACGTATCGGGACCTCCAGAAGGGTTCCGGGGGTCCACCAGGAGGGGAAACCAGCCCCAAAGGCTGACATGGGCCGAAAGGTGGAAGGGAACCAGCCTAGAGTGGGCTGGTGCGCCTCCCACCAAGGCCCAAGGTGCAGGTAGAGAGGGAAGGGGGGAACCCTAAAGAAGATGGGCCCAAGGCCCATGTGGGGTGCGCCACACCCCCTCCTCCCTTCCTGGCCGCCACCACCAGCCCTAGATGGGGCTGCCACATCCCTTGGGGGTGGGAACCCTAAGGGGGCACCCCTTCCCTCTCCCCCTATATATAGTGGAGGATTTTGGCCTTTGGAGCACATACAAAAATCGTTTCCTCCCTCTCCAGACAGCCCAGTTCTTCCTCCTCTTCCGCGCAGCTTGGAGAAGCTCCACCGGAAACCCTCGTAGCTCCACCGCCACTACACCGTCGCGCTGCCGGAGCTCTCCCTCAACCTCTCCCTCCTCCTTGCTGGATCAAGGTGTAGGAGACGTCGCCGGGCTATACGTGTGTTGAACGCGGCGGTGTCGTGGTTCGGCACGTAGATCGGAAACACACCATGATCTGAACCGCTGCGAGTACGACTCCATCGACCGTGTTCTAGTAACGCTTCCGCTTAGCGATCTTCAAAGGTATGAGGATGCTCTACCCCATTACACGTTGCTGGTTTCTCCATAGATAGATCCTTGTTTGTCGTAGGAAAAATTTGAAATTACTACGTTCCCCAATAGTCGCATCCGAGCCAAGGTTCTATGCGTAGATTCTATGCACGAGTAGAACACAAAAGTTGTGGGCGCTGAATATGTCAATGGCTTGCCGTTACTAGTCTTATCTTGATTCGGCGGCATCGTGGGATGAAGCGGCCCCGACTGACCTTACACGTATGCTTACATGAGACAGGTTCGACCGACTGACATGCACTTGTTGCATAAGTTGGATAGCGGGTGTCCGTCTCTCTCACTTTAGTCGGATCGGATTCAATGAAGAGGGTCCTTATGAAGGGTAAATAGCATTGGAATATCAATGTTGGGGCTATCACGTAGGTAAGAAGCGTTCTTGCTAGAAACCCAAATCAGCCACCTAAAACTTGCAACAACAATTAGAAGACGTCTAACTTTTTTTTGCAGGGCATGCCATGTGATGTGATATGGCCAAAAGAATGTGATGTTACATGTGTGATGTATGAGATTGATCATGTTCTTGTAATAGGATTCACGACTTGGATGTCGATGAATATTACGACCGGCGGGACCCATAGGAGTTGCCTTAATTTATTGTATGAGATGTAAACGCCATGTGATTACTTTACTTTATTGCTAAACGTTAGCTATAGTAGTAGAAGTAATAGATTGGCACGACAACTTCATGGAGACGCAATGATGGAGATCATGATGATGGAGATCACAGTGTAATGCCGGTGACATTGATGATCATGGTGCCCCGAAGATGGAGATCCAAGGAGCAAGATGATAATGGCTATATCATGTCACTATATGATTGCATGTGATGTTTATCATGTTTTACATCTTATTGCATAGGACGACGGTAGCAAAGATAAGATGATCCCTCATGAAAATTTCGAGAAAGTATTCCCCTAAGTGTGCACCGTTGCGAAGGATCGTTGTCTCGAAGCACCACGTGATGATCGGGTGTGATAGATTCTAACGTTCGCATACAACGGGTGTAAGCCAGTTTACACACGCATAACACTTAGGTTGACTCGACGAGCCTAGCATGTACAGACATGGCCTCGAATACGGGAGACCGAAAGGTCGAACATGAGTCGTATGGTTGATACGATCATCATGGAGATGCTCACGATTGATGACTAGTCCGTCTCACGTGACGATCGGACACGGGCTAGTCGACGTGGATCATGTTTCACTTGGATGACTAGATGGATGTCGATCTGAGTGGGAGTTCATTGAATAATTTCATTAGATGAACTTAATTATCATCAACATAGTCAAAAGGTCTTTGAAAATTATGCTTGTGCTATAGCTCTACGGTTTTTGATATGTTCCTAGAGAAAAACTTAGTTGAAAGATAGAAGTAGCAATTATGCGGACTGGGTCCGTTAACTGAGGATTGTCCTCATTGCTGCACAGAAATGCTTACGTCCTTAATGCACTTCTCGGTGTGCTGAATCCTAAGCGTGGTTTGTTTATGTTGCGAACATTTGACATACACGTTTTTGATAACTACATGATAGTTCAGTGCACAATTCTTAAACGGCTTAGAATTGAGGTGTTGAAGATGTTTTGAACGTCGCGGGACATACGAGCTGTTGCAAGAGATGAAATTGGTATTTCATGCTCGTGCCCTTGTTGAGAAGTATAAGACCTTTGACAAGATTCTTTGCCTCCAAATTAAGGGAGAAAAACTCAATCGTTGAGCATGTGCTGAGATTGTGTGAGTACTACAATCGCTTGAATCGAGTGGGAGTTGATCTTCTAGATGAGATATTGATAGTTCTCCAGAGTCACTGCCACCAAGCTGCTAGAGCTTCGTGATGAACTATAAAAATATTAGGGATGGATATGATGATCCTTGAGTTATTCACAATGTTTGACACCGCGAAAGTAGAAATCAAAAGGAGCATCATGTAACAGCCCAAATGCTTTCTTTCCTCTTTTGTAAGCTTTTCCAATTGTGGCAACCTTGTTGAACCTATGTTATGGAGGTGGTTATCATTTCATGTGCATCTCATGCATCATGCATATCATCTTGTTCTTGTGGTGGTGACTACCTTGGTGATGTGATTGCATGTGGCTTGTGTTTGAGAAGTGTGGTGTGGGTGCAACAAGGTCCTTCAAATTCTTAGTTGCACCATAGCCCAAATAACCCCCCCCCTCTTCTTTGTATTTTGAGGCAGAATTAAGTTACTGTTTTGGGGCATTAAAAAAGTTCATCTTCTTTGGAAATACTTTAAAATATTTGTGGGTGACAACACTCACTTATTGAAGTTATTTTCCTTTTTGTTTTAATTAAAAACAAGGGAATATTTAATAAAACAATTAATTTTACTTTTCTCTAAAATGCCTCCTCTATTTTTATAAATTGGAGCATCATTTTAGAGACTTATATGTATTTTCAGTTTTTATTCCTTTTTATTTTTTCCTTCCCTAGTTTTATTCCAAAGCTGGTTTGAATTACCTGTAAAAGAAAAACCAACATTTGTTTGAAAAAAAGGGGTGAGGGAGTTGGATGGGCTTCTGGCCCATTGCTTTCTCCCTGGCGCTAGAGCCCACGCTCCTTTCCTTCTTCCTCCTCATGCCGTTTTCCTCTCTGTTGCTTTCCATCAGAGAGATGTGAGAGAGCGAGCACTTACTGAGGCTCATGGACGCCGAGGCGCCGTCAAGCCATCCCGTCCGCGCCTATTTTGAGCCTTCCCCTCGGCATGCGTGCTAGGGTTCCCTCTCCTCCGCTGCCAGCCGCTCTTCCTCCTTCTTCCCCCTCTGCACGTAAGGGTTCAGAGAGAAATTCAGAGAGAGAGAGAGAGAGTTTCAGACAGCGGCGTCGTCGTCTCGTCGTCGCCCCTCCTTATCGCCGGTGCTTCTTCGGCGAGTCCAAGTACGCAGGAAGGATGCTGGATCCTCCCTTGATCCATTCCCTGCGCTAGGAGGGTGGTTCCCCTCCTCTGTCGACCCCTCCTCGCCATCTTCGTCAGGGACGGAGTAGAGCAGAGTCGTCGCCGTCGCCCCGCATCTTCTTCCTTCTTCCCGGCGTCAAGCGCGCCTCCGAGCAGTCCAAGGTGAGCACCGTCCCTCTCTCTTCTTTCCCACACGAGGAATCTTCCCTTCTGCGTGCCAAAGGACGCCGGATCGAGCTCCATTTGGGCCGGTGTAGAGGCCGTGTCGAGCCACCGCTACGGGCTCCCTCCCATGGAGTTAGGCACGGGAATGGAATCCCCTAGGGTTCCCGCATCCCCGTCGGTCCCTAGATGCAGCCTCTATTTCCGCATCATCGCCGGAGCTGAGATCCTCCTTCTCTGATCTGGAGGTAGAAGAAGGTGGTTTGCCGTGTGTTGTAGCTTAGCTGGTTCAGAACCCCTTCTGGTTCAAACCCCCCCTCCTAGCCCAATGGTTCCAGCGTCGCGCCCATACCATAGAGGTCGTGCGTTCGATTCCCGCCAGCGCCCCTTTCACTTCCATGTTTTTCCTACCTATTACGAGTAGCAGTGTGCGTAGCTTAGCTTGATAGCCACCCCTCTGTGGTCACTTGCGAGGCCGTAGTGGACTGGTGTGGTGTCATGTATGCAAGCAGGAGGACATGGTTCGATTCCCCCTGGCCTCTTATTTTTTTCCCTGTGCCTCTTTATTTTTTTCCTATGTGCAAACTGTGTGTATTGTGTGTGTGTGTAGTGTAGGTGTGTTGTGTGTGTGTGACAGTGGGTCCAGAGGACCCACATGTCATCCTGTGAGAGGGCCACTACCAGGTGGACCCCCCTCATATATATATATATATATATATATATATATATATATATATTACCTTGGGTTGTTTTGTTGTTTGTGGATGTAGTGATTTTCTCTAAGTGCTGCAACTTATGTTTTCATGCATTGTTTAGAGCTTTGTATTAAGTGGAGCTTTGATCTATTGATGTTGATTCCTTGGTAGATGGGATTGGGTGAACCCCTCTACAACACGGGACATATTTTTTGTTCATAGGTTTATGCATGTTTCTATTACACCTTATTTTTTCCCTGTGCCTCTTTATATTTTTCCTGTGTGCAAACTGTGTGTATTGTGTGTGTGTGTAGTGTAGGTGTGTTGTGTGTGTGTGACAGTGGGTCCAGAGGACCCACATGTCATCCTGTGAGAGGGCCACTACCAGGTGGACCCCCCTCATATATATATACATATATATACATATATATATATATATATATATATATATATATTACCTTGGGTTGTTTTGTTGTTTGTGGATGTAGTGATTTTCTCTAAGTGCCGCAACTTATGTTTTCATGCATTGTCTAGAGCTTTGTATTAAGTGGAGCTTTGATCTATTGATGTTGATTCCTTGGTAGATGGTAGTGGGTGAACCCCTCTCCAACATGGGACATATTTTTTGTTCATAGGTTTATGCATGTTTCTATTACACCTTGTCAAAGTGGGCACTTGACTGAAAATGACAGTTTTGAGAAAATCTGTGAATTTCAGTAAGTCTGGGAATCTGGGGTTATTTTCTTCGCATGTTGTGTTGTTCATATTTGCTCGTCTGTTGGGAATTAGCCCAAGCAACAAACTAATGTCTGTTGGCTAGTATGTTTGTATAGTTGCCTGTCAAATTTCATGCCCAGATACCTCATGTAGATATAATTTTGGAGGCTGCCAAAAATGCTTCAGAGCATAAGCATCTCGTGAAAATCTGTAATTTTCACAAAGTCCCAATCTGTGATATTTTGTCCAAGTTAGAGGCTGTATATCTGCCGACGTGTGATTCCTTTGCCTTAGCTTCTTGTTAGAGGTTGTAATGCAGTTGGATGGCTTCAGTTTCATGTCTTGTTTGAATTATTTAGAGGGTTGTAGCTGCTATAGATATTGTAGTCAACGTGCTATGGTGCTGTTAAAAACAGATTGGTGTCAAATTGGTTTTTGAGCTTGTGTGAGCTATGGTTGATGGTTTTGTGTGTTCTCAAACACCATCCCACTTGGATTTTGGTGCTTGCTCATTTGGCAATCTGGTTACACCAGTGAGTGCCCATATAATTGTGTTTGTGGCTGTTTTGAACCCGTAGGCCTTCGTAACTTGTTTTGTAGTTTCCGGTTGATCCGAGACTCCGCTCACGACGTTCTTTATAGGTTTTTGCATCGTTTTCTCGTGATGCATATGATTATGCCATGTTCATGCATGTCAAGATAACTTAACATGAGGTTCTGTCCAGAATATAAACAACTCAACTAATGCGTATGAAACTGTCTAGTATAGTGATGCATGCCCTCTTCATCACACGTGCATCATATTGGTTGTTGCATTATGTTTTGCTGGTGTTTACTTGCTGTTATCTTATCTTTGGGTAGCATTGGGAACGGAGAGCGAGTACATGGATTCTGGAGAGTTCGTGCAGGAAGAACAAGAGCAGTTCCAGTCTGAAGAAATCACAGGCATGAAGACCATGACCTTGACACCGTTTCTAGCTTTGTTATGCTTAGAATCACGTTTCATTCGTTACATGCCTGCTGCCTACCACATCATACATATGCCATCAAACTTTGCCATGAACCTCAAACACTTCCCTTTCCTAGCAAATATTGTTTGGCTAAGTAGGCTTGCTCAACCACTAATGGATAACATTGCTAGTTGCAGGTGTCAGCTGACCCATGTGATAACATGGGCAATTTGATATCATCATATTATCTGTTATTTAATTAATGCACCTATATACTTGGTAAACAACAGGAGGCCTAGCCTTTTGCCGGGTGATTTGTTCCGTTGTTGCCGCCTTAGTTTCGGCTGCCGGTGTTTTATTCCATAACTGAGCGCTCCTAACATGTTCGGTGTTGTTATGGGGACCCCCTTGATAAATTTTATAGTGTTAAGGCTTGTCTTGCAGGACCCAACTTTGGTTTTAATCTGTTAATAACTTAATAATAAAATGCATAGGGAATAGCTACCCCGAGGAGTTAATCAACAACCCGGGCCAGTGCTCCTCATGAGGAAACTTGAGGTTTGGTTCCCGTAGCTAGTTCCATCCATCGTGTCCTCAAACTGAGATACGCGGCTCTTATCGGGGTCGTCGACACGTCGGGCAGTCTTGCTGGATTAGTCTTACCTTAGCGATATATCTTGCGCATTGGGATTCCGGTGAAACTTTGGGTCTCCTCAAAGTTGAGGTTTTCCGCCAAGGAATCCGACGAGATCACGAGTTTCGTGATAGAGGATTACTATGCGGCCTGTGGTAATTTGTAATGGATTAGTTGGAGCACCCCTGCAGGGTTTAATCTTACGGAAATCCGTGCCTGCGGTTATGTGGCAAATATGGATATTTTGTTAACATCCGGTTCTAGACAACTTAAAATAATTCTAATAAAATTGCCAACTGAGTGCGTAACCATGACTATCTCTTTCAGATCTCCTTCTCTAATTGAGAACATGGTGGGGTTATGTTTGACGTAAGTAGGTGTTCATGATCACTTTGTGATCAATCTAGTCTTCGACCATCTTCCGTAGACCACCATATGTTTACTCTGATCATCGTAAGGTAGCCACCATATATGCTTAGGTTGCTGCAAAACCATACACTTAACCTTTGTCACCCATTAACTCGGCTAGATTCGGTACCAAGGTCATTCGATTGCTGAGTCCTCGTGGCTCACGGTTTACTACAAACACCCACAAGTACAGGTACGCCTGATGCAGGAGATCCCGATGATAGCCAGTTGAAGTGGGAGTTTGATGAGGACTCTGCCAGACTGTACGTGACTTATCTGGAGGACTAGAGGCTGTGGTCGTGATCGTGGGGCCAGCATGCGGGATATCATAGCTTTATCTGTTTTCATCTTGTTCGTAGCTGGACCATACCATGTTTTGAATAAGTGTGCATGTATGACTATATGACTATGTTCTTATCATATGGCAAGTGTATGCCCTACTTGTCACTCTTTCAGTTATGTAATGTTATGGTTATCTCGCTTGTGAAACGTGTAGATGCGCCCCTTTACCTTTTGAGGCCTCACCCCCAAATAAGGAAAGGGACACATCTTAGTCGTTACAAGTTGGTAATCAGAGCCTTACAACCATAGGAGCCTTTGTGTGATCGAACTTGGCCGAGTCGAGTTTAGCAAAAAACTATTTGAGTCTTAGTTATATTGGAGAGTAGGTTTCTTTTTTCTCCTCTTATATGCTCCGGTGAGGTTCACGACTTAGGATATCTTAATTCTACTCCTCTTCTCGCTCTAAATTTTTTTAGTATCACGCGGATATTTTTGGAATCTATATGATGTCGATGTAACGGAGTTCTGTCTTGGTGCCTCCTGTGTGACTTGATTTCTTTCGGGGAGTTGAGCTCCAGGGGATTCTTGAGCACATCGCTATCATTCAAATTTATTAGTATCTCAGGACGGAGGATGTTCATAATTGATTCAATATTAGTAGTGACGATAGGAGTCCGGCTTCCCCAGTACTGGTGCAAAGAGTTCCGGATGTATCGCCACACTTAGTATCCTTGTGATTACGAGGGTCTGTGATAGATGGAGTTCCGAGATTCTGGTTATGTGTTGACGAATGTGATACACTGGACGGGTTAGTATAGGATTTGAGTGATATAGTACTCCTTGTATCCATGGACCAGATTGCATGACCAGATATTTCGGAAGTTCATAGGTGGGATATCAGGTAGTGACTTATAGGGCAATCTTCCTACATATGCATGACGTGAGGTTGGGATTCGACATTAAGGGGGTTCATCTATTCACGGTGGTCTTCGAGCGGTTCTCGTTGTGTATTATGAGTCCTTGTAGCTTGCTACGACTCCGGGGTGCTTCGTATGTCGTGTGCACTGCCTTGCACAGGATGGCTACTGTAAGCTCGAGCCCGTGGGATCATATCCACGAAGATATCGAATGGTATCTCTGTCATACGTTTGTATCGAGCAATCCTATCTCATACTTGGTTTGCGAGTGGTCTTTAATCAGATGTTGTTGGCAGTCACTTTGAGGAAGCATTCTTGTTCAGATATTTCTGCCTACTGATTCAGCTTGACCTTGAATGTTTTTCTCTGGTCTAACGTGTTGTCCGTCTTCAGGATGGCTCCACCAACTCGCCAGAATCCGCGTCGCGAGGGTGCTGATGCTCCACCACCGCCTCCTCCGCCTCCTCCACCGCCGCCTCCTCCGCCTCGAGAGGCATGGCAAGGGGTGATGGCTGCAATAAATGCTAACACCCAGATGTTACTTCAGCTGTTGCAAGAGAGGAACAATCAGTAGCAGGGCAATTTCAACCATGTTGGTCATCAGTTTGCATCTCTGAATCAATTCCTGGCAAACCAGCCGAAGTCCTTTACGTCTTGTGACCAACCATTCGACGCTGAGGACTGGATTCGTGACATGAAAAAACACTTTGAGTGCAGCAATGTCCGACCAGAGGACTTCGTCAAGTTTGCAACGTTTCATCTCAAGGGGCAGGCAGCAGTATGGTGGCAGAAGTTGAAGGACTCGAGGGGAGGAAGAATGTTCAGTTGGGACGATTTCTGCAAAGATTTCCGGTCTCACTATATCCCGTCTAGCTTTGTGGCAGATATGCATGAGAAGTTCAGACGCTTGAAGCAAGGAGGATCTTCTGTGTACAAGTACAATGTTGAGTTCCACGAGCTAGCTCGATATGCTTTGCAGGACATTCCAGATCAGAAAAGCAAGATCTATCAGTTCAGAGGTGGTCTGAGGGAAGACTTGCAGTTGGCCCTTGCCTTGCATGATCCCGATGAGTTTGATAAGTTCTATAACTTGGCTCTCAGTGCTGAAGCAGCTTTGCTCAAAGTGGAGAATTCGAGGAAGCATTTCAGAGACTCTAGTTCGTGGCCCTTAACTCAGGTGGTCCAAAAGCAGCAGAAATATTGGGTGTCTCCTTCTCCTCGGCAGATTCAGCAGTTCAAGCAGTCAGGTGGTCGTGGTTCTTCCCACCCACCCAACCCAGCTTTCCAGTAGAGGTTTCAGCAGCAGAAGCAAGGGAATCCTCAAGTGCAATTCTGTCTGTTGTCAGATGTCACTTGTCACAAGTGTGGGCAGAAGGGTCACTACTCTAACAAGTGCACCTCTCAGGAGCGTCTTCCGCCCCTCCTCCAGTGAAGCCTCCAGGCAATGCTATGGTGAAGTTCAATCCCAGGTCTGCGAGAGTCAATATGGTGAATGCAGTAGAAGCAGAAAACTCCATAGATGTGATAATGGGCAATCTCTTGGTTAATCATATTCCTGCAAAGGTTTTATTTGACTTAGGTGCATCACATACTTTTATGTCATTTCCCTTTGCATCTGGCAATAATTTTGCGACCGAGTTTTTACCAGAGGTGTTGCAAGTTGTGTCTCCGGACAGTCGTCTTAGTTCCAATATGGTGGTCCAGGAGGTCTTTATCATGATGCGCGACTATTCCTTTTTGGCTTCTCCAATTATCCTTGGCAAATCTGATATTGATCTGATCCTTGGGATGGATTGGCTGGCTATGAATAAGGCGTATATTGATTGTCAAGCTAAAGAAGTGAAGCTAACCCATCCTTTGGAGGTCGTGATTCTATTCGCGGCGCGCGATGACACGATTCGTCAGTTTTCCTTGAATGAGAAGGGTGAGATCTCTCCAATTTCTCAAGTCCCAGTGGTCTGCGGGTATGAATAAGTCTTTCCGGAAGAGCTGCCGGGAATGCCTCCGCATTGGGAAGTCAACTTCGTAATTGAGCTTGAACCGGGTACTGAACTAGTATGCAAGCGGCCGTATAAACTGGGTCCAGAAGAGCTGAAAGAGCTGAAGAAGCAACTTGATGAGCAAGAGCGTCCGGGTCTGATCAAACCAAGCTCATCTCCTTGGGGTTGTGTAGTTCTTTTTGTCAAGAAGAAGGATGACACAGGCCGACTCTGTGTCGATTACCGTCCATTGAATAATAAGATGATCAAAAACAAGTATCAACTTCCCAACATCAATGAGTTGTTCGAGCAATTAAAAGGGGCTAACATCTTCTCGAAGCTTGATCTCAGAATGGGCTATCATCAGATTCACATTCGGGAAGAGGACATTCCCAAGACTGCCTTCAGGAAAAGCTTTTGCTCATATGAGTACACACTGATGTCTTTCAGTCTTACCAATGCTCCACCGAACTTCTGTCGGATGATGAATTATATCTTCTCCCCATTCAAGAATGAATTTGTCTTGTTGTACCTTGATGACATTCTGGTCTCTTCGGAAACTGAGGAAGAGCATGAAGAACATCTCCGGCTTGTGCTTGATAAGCTAAGAGAGCATAAGTTCTATGCTAAGTTTTCCAAATGTGAGTTCTGGCTGAAGGAAGTTGTGTACCTTGGGCACATCATCTCTGCCGAGGGCATCAAAGTTGATCCATCAAAGGTGCAAGCCATTGTTGGGTGGGAACCTCCTCAGTATGTGAAGCAGCTTCGAAGCTTTCTCGGGCTTGCGAGCTATTGCAGAAGATTCGTTGAGAACTTCTCTAAGATTGCTAAGCCTCTCTCAAGCCTTCTTCAGAACAACGTGAAGTTTGTCTAGTCTCCAGAGTGTCAGTTGGCCTTTGACACACTCAAATAGAAGCTCACTTCTATTCCAGTCTTGACTCCTCCTGATGATTCCAAGTCTTATCAAGTGTTCTGTGATGCCTCTCTTCAAGGTCTTGGTGCAGTTCTGATGCAAGAGAAGAAGGTGCTAGCTTATACCACGAGGCAGTTGATACCACGAGGCAGTTGAAGTCAAGTGAGAAGAATTACCACACTCATGATCTTAAGTTGGCGGCAGTGGTACATGCTCTGATAACTTGGAGACATCTCTTGTTGGGAAGATAGGTTGAGGTCTACACCGATCACAAGAGTCTCAAATGCATCTTCACCCAACCTAGTCTCAATCTTCGGCAAACTCGTTGGGTGGAAATGATCCAAGATTATGATCCAAGCGTTGACTACACTCCAGGCAAAGCTAATGTCATTGCAGATGCTTTGATCAGAAAGGCTTACTGCAACAGTCTCATTCTGAAGCCTCTCCAGCCTGATCTTTGTGAATCTTTCAGGAAGCTCAACCTTCAGTTAGTACCTCAGGGATTTTTGGCTAATCTCTAGATTTTTCCTACCTTGGAAGACCATGTCCGACAAGCTCAACTTCTTGATGCAATGGTGAAGAAAGTTAAGATTGGCTTGGCAAAGAGCATTCCCAAATATAAGTGCTTCCATGTTGATGACAGAGATACTTTGTTCTTCGAGGATCACCTTGTCGTTTCGAAAGGGGATCTCAGGAAGGTTATCATGGAAGAAGCCCATAATTCCCTTCTCTCGATACATCCAGGAAGTTACAAAATGTATCAGGATCTGAAGTAGACTTTCTGGCGGACTCGCATGAAGCGTGAAATTTCTCAGTTCGTGAACGAATGTGATGTTTGTCGCAGAGTGAAAGCAGAGCACCAACGACCAGCAGGTCTTTTGCACTCCTTGCCCATTCCCGAGTGGAAATTCGATCATGTTGAGATGGATTTCGTCACTGAGTTTCCGAAGTCCAAGAAAGGCAACGATGCCATCTTCATCGTCATCGACAAGTTGAGCAAAGTCGCTCATTTCCTTCCAATCAAGGAGTCTATCTCGGCAGCTTAGCTTGCAGAGTTGTATACGTCAAGGATAGTATCATTGCATGGTTTTCCAATGCTGATATCTTCGGATCACGAAAGCATCTTTACTTCCAAGTTCTGGGTACTAAGATTCGATTCAGTACAACTTTCCATCCTTAGACTAGTGGGCAAGTTGAGAGAGTCAATCAAGTCCTCGAGGATATGCTAAGAGCCTGTGTGATTTCGTTTGGCATGAAGTGGGAAGACTGCCTACCTTTTGCCGAGTTCTCATACAACAACAACTATCAGGCAAGCTCAGGCAAGGCTCCATTCAAGACTCTTTATGGCAGGAAGTGCCGTACTCAATTGGTCAGAGACTGGTGAGCGTCAGATTCTTGGGAATGACATGATTGCTGAAGCAGAAGAAATGTGCCGTGTCATTCGGGATAATCTCAAAGCAGCGCAGTCCCGTCAGAAGAGTTACTACGATAGCAAGCATCATGACATGACTTTTCAACTCGATGATTTCGTGTATCTCAAAGTGTCTCCCATGAAGGGCACTCAGCGCTTCGGCATCAAAGGAAAGCTTGCTCCTCGTTTTGTTGGGCCTTTCAGAATTGTTGGCAAGAGAGGCGATCTCGCATATCAGTTAGAGATCCCTTCCAACTTCTCAAATGTGCATGACGTGTTTCCTGTCTCTCAGCTCTGGAGATGCTTCAAGAATCCCGAGCGCACAGTTGATCTCCAGGATATCGACTTCTAGCCCGACCTATCCTACCATGAGCATCCAGTTGCAGTTCTTGAAGTGACTGAGCGCAAGACCCGCAATAAGTCAATCAAGTTTCTCAAAGTGCAATCCGACAAAGAGGCCACTTGGGAGCACGAGGATCACCTCCGTTCCGAATTTCCAGAGTTCTTCGAGTCCTAGATCTCGGGTCGAGATCCTCTTGTAGTGTGGGAGAGTTGTAACAGTCCAAATGCTTTCTTTCCTCTTTTGTAAGCTTTTCCAATTGTGGCAACCTTGTTGAACCTATGTTATGGAGGTGGTTATCATTTCATGTGCATCTCATGCATCATGCATATCATATTGTTCTTGTGGTGGTGACTACCTTGGTGATGTGATTGCATGTGGCTTGTGTTTGAGAAGTGTGGTGTGGGTGCAACAAGGTACTTCAAATTCTTAGTTGCACCATAGCCCAAATAACCCCCCTTCTTTGTATTTTGAGGCAGATTAAGTTACTGTTTTAGGGCAAAAAAAGTTCATCTTCTTTGGAAATACTTTCAAATATTTGTGGGTGACAACCCTCACTTATCTGAAGTTATTTCCCTTTTTGTTTTAATTAAAAATAGGGGCAAATTTAATAAACAATTAATTTTACTTTGCTGTAAAATGCCTCCTCTATTTTTATAAATAGGAGGAGCATTTTAGAGACTTATATTTATTTTTAGTTTTTATTCCTTTTTATTTTTTCCTTCCCTGGTTTTATTCCAAAGCTGGTTTGAATTACTTGTAAAAGAAAAACCAGCATTTGTTTGAAAAAAAGGGTGAGGTAGTTGGACGGGCTCCTGGCCCATTGCTTTCTCCCTCGCGCTAGAGCCCACGCTCCTTTCGTTCTTCCTCCTCACGCCGTTTTCCTCTCTGTTGCTTTCCGTCAGAGAGATGTGAGAGAGCGAGCACTTCCTGAGGCTCACGGACACCGAGGCACCGTAAAGCCGCCCCGTACGTGCCTATTTAGAGCATTCCCCTCGGCGTGCATGCTAGGGTTCCCTCTCCTTCGCCGCCAGCCTCTCTTCCTCCTTCTTTCCCCCTCTGCAGGTAAGGGTTCAGAGAGAAATTCTGAGAGAGAGAGAGTTTTGGACAGTGTCGTCGTCACCTTGCCGTCGTCCCTCCTCGTTGCCGGTGCTTCTCCGGCGAGTCCAAGCGCAGGGAGGATGCTGGATCCTCCCTCGATCTATTCCTGGCTCTAGGAGGGTGGTTCCCCTCCTCTGTCGGCCCCTCCTCGCTGTCTTTGTGTGGGACGGAGTCGAGCAGAGCCGTCGCCTTGCCCCGCCTCTTCTTCCTTCTTCTAGGCGTCAAGCGCACCTCCGAGCAACCCAAGGTGAGCGCGGTCCCTCTCTCTTCTTTCCCGCACGAGGAATCTTCCCCTCTGCGTGCCATAGGGCGCCAGATCGAGCTCCATTCGGGCCGGTGCAGAGGCCGCATCGAGCCACCGCTAGTGGCTCCCTCTGGTGGAGTTAGGCACGGGAATGAAATCCCCTAGGGTTCCCGCATCCCTGCCGGTCCCTAGATGCAACCGCTGTTGCCGCATCATCGCCGGAGCCGAGATCCTCCTTCCCTAATCTGGAGGTAGAAGAAGGTGGTTTGCCGTGTGTTGTAGCTTAGCTGGTTCAGAACCCCCTCCTAGCCCAATGGTTCCAGCGTCGCGCCTCGACCAGAGAGGTCGTGGGTTCGATTCCCGCCGGCGCCCCTTTTAATTACATGTTTTTCCTACCTGTTACGAGTAGCAGTGTGGGCAACTTAGCTTGATAGCCTCCCCTCTGTGGTCAGGTGCGAGGCCGTAGTGCACTGCTGTGGTGCCGTGTGTGCAAGCAGGAGGGCATGGTTCGATTCCCCCTGGCCCCTCTTGTTTTTCCCTGTGCCTCTTATTTTTCCCCTCCGTGCAAACTATGTGTATTGTGTGTGCCTGTAGCATGATTATGTGTGTTGTGTGTGTGTGACAGTGGGTCCAGAGGACCCACATGTCATCGTGTGAGAGGGCCACTGCCAGGTAGAACCCCCTCACAATATATATATATTTACCTTGGGTTGTTTTGTTGTTTGTGGATGTAGTGATTTTCTCTAAGTGCTGCAACTTATGTTTTCATGCACTGTTTAGCGCTTTCTATAAAGTGGAGCTTTGATCTATTGATGTTGATTCCTTGCTAAATGGTAGTGGGTGAACCCCTCTACAACATGGGACATATTTTTTGTTCATAGGTTTATGCATGTTTCTATTACACCTTGTCAAAGTGGGCAGTTGACTGAAAATGACAGTTTTGAGAAAAGATGTGAATATCATTTTGGAGGGTGCAAAAATGCTTCGGAGCATAAGGAGCTGGTGAAAATCTGTAATTTTTAACTAAGTCCCAATCTGTGATATTTTGTCCAAGTCAGAGGCTGTATATCTGCTGATGTGTGATTCCTTTACCTTAGCTTCTTGTTAGAGGTTGTAATGCAGTTGGATGGCTTCAGTTTCATGTCTTGTTTGAATTATTTAGAGGTCTGTGGCTGCTATAGATATTGTAGTCAAAGTGCAATGTTGCTGTTAAAAACAAATTTTTGTCAAACTGGTTTTTGAGCTTGTGTGAGCTATGGTTGATGGTTTTGTGTGTTCTCAAACATCAGCCCACTTGGATTTTGGTGCTTGCTCATTTGGCAACCTGGTTACACGAGTGAGTGCCCATATAATTGTGTTTGTGGCTGTTTTGAACCCGTAGGCCTTCGTAACTTGTTTTGTAGTTTCCGGTTGATCCAAGACTCCGCTCACGACATTCTTTATAGGTTTTTGCATCGTTTTCTCGTGATGCATATGATTATGCCATGTTCATGCATGTCAAGATAACTTAACATGAGGTTCTGTCCAGAATATAAACAACTCAACTAATGCATATGAAACTGTCTAGTATAGTGATGCATGCCCTCTTCATCACACATGCATCATATTGGTTGTTGCATTATGTTTTGCTGGTGTTTACTTGCTGTTATCTTTTCTTTGGGTAGCATCGGGAACGGAGAGCGTGTAGGAAGAACAAGAGCAGTTCTAGTCTGAAGAAATCACAGGCAAGATGACCGTGACCTTGACACCGTTTCTAGCTTTGTTATGCTTAGAATCACGTTTCCTTCGTTACATGCCCGCTGCCTACCACATGATACATATACCATCAAACTTTGCCATGAACCTCAAACACTTCCCTTTCCTAGCAAATATTGTTTGGCTAAGTAGGCTTGCTCAACCACTAATGGATAGCATTGCTAGTTGCAGGTGCCAGCTGACCCATGTGATAACATGGGCAATTTGATATCATCATATTATCTATTATTTAATTAATGCACCTATATACTTGGTAAATAACGGGAGGCCTAGCCTTTTTTCGGGTGATTTGTTCCGTTGTTACCGCCTTAGTTTCGGCTACCGGTGTTTAATTCCATAACTGAGCTCTCCTAACACGTTCGGGGTTGTTATGGGGACCTCCTTGATAAATCGTATAGTGTTAAGCTTGTCTGGCAGGACCCAACTTTGGTTTTAATTTGCTAATAACTTAATAATAAAATGCATATGGAATAGCTACCCCGAGGAGTTAATCAACAACCCGGGCCAGTGCTCCTCATGAGTATTGGTCCAAACTGGACTGCCTGCGGGGCCACCACGAGGAAACTTCTGGTTTGGTTCCCGTAGCTAGTTCCATCCGTCGTTTCCTAAGACTAAGATACGCGGCTCTTATAGGGGTCGTCGACACATCGGGCGGTCTTGCTGGATTAGTCTTACCTTAGCGATATATCTTGCGCATTGGGATTCCGGTGAATCTTTGGGTCTCCTCAAAGTTGAGGTGTTCCGCCAAGGAATCCGATGAGATCACGAGTTTCGTGATAGAGGATTACTATGCGGCCTGTGGTAATTTGTAATGGACTAGTTGGAGCACCCCTGTAGGGTTTAATCTTTCGGAAAGCCGTGCCCGCGGTTATGTGGCAAATGTGGATATTTTGTTAACATCCGATTCTAGACAACTTAAAGTAATTCTAATAAAACTGCCAACTGAGTGCGTAACCGTGACTGTCTCTTTCAGAGCTCCTTCTTTGATCGAGAACACGGTGGGGTTATGTTTGACATAAGTAGGTGTTCAGGGTCACTTAGTGATCAATCTAGTCTTCGACCGTCTTGTGTAGACCACCATATGTTTACTCTGATCATCGTAAGGTAGCCACAATATATGCTTAGGTTGCTACAAACCCATACACTTAACCTTCCTCACCCATTAACTCGGCTAGATTCGGTACCAAAGTCATTCGATTGATGAGTCCTCGTGCCTCACGGTTTACTACAAACAACCACTGGTATAGGTACGCCTGATGCAGGAGATCCCGATGACAGCCAGTTGAAGTGGGAGTTCGATGAGGACTCCGGCAGACTGTACGTGACTTATCCGGAGGACTAGAGGCCGTGGTCGTGATCATGGGGCCAGCATGCGGGATATCGTAGCTTTATCTTTTTTCATCTTGCCCGTAGCTGGACCATACCATGTTCTGAATAAGTGTGCCTGTATGACTATATGACTATGTTCTTATCAGATGGCAAGTGTATGCCTACTTGTCACTCTTTCAGTTATGTAATGTTATGGTTATCTCGCTTGCGGAACATGTAGATGCGCCCCTTTACCTTTTGAGGCCTCGCCCCAAATAAGGAAAGGGACGCATCTTAGTCGTTACACATCAATTGTTGATGGTTCGTAAAACCACTAGTCTCAAGAAGGGCAAGGGCAAGGGCAAGAAGGGATACTTCATGAAACAGCAAACCAGTTGCTGCTCTAGTGAAGAGACCCAAGGTTGAACCCAAACCCGAGACTAAGTGCTTTTGTAATGAGGGGAACAATCACTGAAGATGAACTACCCTAGATACTTGGTAGATGAGAAGGCTGGCAAAGTTGACAAAAGTATATTGGATATACATGATATTGATGTGTACTTTACTAATACTCCTAATAGTACCAGGGTATTAGATACCAGTTCAGTAACTCAAAATAAAAGCTACAGAATAAATAGAGACTAGCTAAAGGCGAGGCGATGATAAGTGTTGGAAGTGTTTCCAAGCTTGATGTGATCAAACGTCGCACGCTCCCTGTGCCATCAGGATTAAAGTTAAACCTAAATAATTGTTATTTGGTGTTTGCGTTGAGTATAGACATGATTAGATTATGTTTATTGCAACATGGTTATTCATTTAAAAGAATAATGGTTATTCTGTTTACTTGAATAATACCTTCAATGGTCTTGCACCTAAAATGAATAGTTTATTGAATCTCGATCGTAGTGGTGCACATGTTCATAATACTGTTGCCAAAAGATACAAAGTAGTAATGATAGTATGTAACAGCCCAAGTGCTTTTCCTTCCCCTTTTGTAATCCTTTCCTTGTTTGGCATCTCTGTTGAGGCAATGTTATGGATGTGAGGCTTGTGGCATTGTCATTTCATGTGCACCTCATGCATCATGCTTAGCTTTAATTCTTTGGTCTTCCTTGTTTGATCTTGGAGTGGTGGTGTCACCTTGGTGGAGTATGTGATTGCATGTGATCTTGGTTTGATGTTGTGAAGTGTGGTGTGGTTGTAACAAGAGCATTCAAAACCCCTTGTTGCAACATGGCCAAACCCATCTCTCTTTTCATTAACTTTAGGGCAGATTTAAAGTTACTGTTTTCACCTATTAAAAATGTTCAAGTAATTTAAAACCCTTTTCAAAGATTTCTGGGTGGCAACAATCATTTGTTGGAAGCTATTTTCATTTTGTTTTAATCCAAAAAAGGAGCATATTGTTTAAAAACATTTTATTTTTCTTTTACCTAAAATGTTCCACCTATTTTATAAATATGGGGCTCATTTTATAATTTCTAAAGGTATTTTTTACCTTGTTATAACTCCTTTCTTTTCCCTAGATTTATTTCTTTTCAAAACTGGTTTTGTTTTTAAAAGGTAGGCAATGTTTTCTTAGAGGGAGTGAGAGAGCAGTTGGGCTCTCACGCCCATCTCCTCTTCCTTCCCTGGCGCTAGGCCCGTTCCCCTCTCCTTCCTCCTGACACCGGCCCCCTCCTCCCTGCTTTCCATCAGAGACAGCGAGGGAGATGTGTGAGAGAGAGAGACGCATGGCCGTGGCACGGACGCCAACACCGTCAAGCCATTGCCTATTTAGCCCCCCTGCAGCCTAGGGTTCCATGCCCTTCCTCATCGCGCTGCCAGTCTCTTCCTCCTCCTTCTTTCCCCCTCGTCAGGTAAGGTTCACATAGTAGGTTTAGAGGAGATTCATGTTCAGAGAGAGCAGGCCGTCGTCGCCGTTGTTCCCCCCTCGTCGTTGGTGCTCCTCCATGGAGGCCAAGGTGGTAGGGAGGATGCTCGATCCTCCCTCAATCCATTCCCGCCGCTAGGGAGCTGGATCCCTTCCATGGCATCGCCTCCACCCTCGTCGTTGCCGGAGTAGAGGAGCAGGTCGTCGCGGGCAGCTTCGCCTCTTCTTCCTCTTCATCGCGCATTCATCTGCAACATCGTGATATAGGGTGAGCGCTATCTCCTCCTCTTCCTTCCCTCCGTGTTGGACCTCCTCTGTGCGCGTGTACGTCGCCGGCGTCGAGCTCCGCTTGGCCCGTTGCAGCAGCTCCATCGCGCCATCGTCGTGGGCTTCCTCCAAGTGGGTTAGCCACGAGAATGGATCTCCCATGGACCCCACATCCCTCGCCGGTGGCTAGTTTGTCGATTAGGCACTCGAGCGTACGCCGGCGTGCCTCACCTGTTCCGGTCGCCGCGAATAGGTGCAGAGATAGAGGGGCTTGTCCAAAAGGGCAACGCCCCCTCCCGTGTTCAGTGTCGACTACGTAGCGTAGTGGTAGCATGCGAGTGTTGCGTGCGGGTGCGCGTGGGTTTGATCCCCCTCTCGCCACCTTCTAATTTTTTTCATTCGTTTCCTAAGTGACAGTAGCCTTACCTGACCGAAGCCGCTCTGTTGGGGGTGCCAACATGAAAAGTTGTAGCTAGTGATATTGTTTATAGCCTGTTATTTTTGTTTGGTTCATTACCTTTATGGTTATGTGGATACCTTGCTGTTTTGGAGTGATGATATGCAATTTTAGGGACTTAGAAATGATTTTGAGTGTTCAAAGTTGAGATTTCATATCCTCTTGTGAGCTTGGTTCCAAGTGATGTGTTGTGCTTTTGAGGTTGCACCAATGGCATGAATTGTAGTGGTTGAAACCATCTACAGCTTGGTGCCATAGTTTTGTTCATAAAAATTTGCATGTTAGATTTATACCTTGTCAAAGTGGGCACTTGGTTGAAAATGATAGATTGTTGAAATCTGTAATTTTCACCAAGTATGGAAATCTGATATTATTTTTCTTGCCGTGTTGTGTTGAGTATATTTTTCTTTCCAGTTGGGGATTAGCCCAAGCAACAAACTAATGTTTGTTTGCTGGTATGTTTGTCTAGCTCTCTGTTAAATTTCATTCCTAGATACCTCCTGTATATATCCTTTTGGTGGCTGCGAAAATGCTTCAGATCATAAGTGGCTGGTGAAAATCTGTAATTTTCACCAAGTCCTAATCTGATATGTTTTGTCCAAGTTTAGAGTTGTATATCTTTTGATGAGTGACCCCTTTGTCTTAGCTCCTTCTTAGATGTTGTAATGCTGTTGGTTGGTTTCAGTTTCATGCCTTGATTGAATTAATTAGAGGGTTGTAGCTGCTATAGATCTTGTGGTTAAGGTGATGTGATGCTGTTAAAAACAGATTGTGTGTCAAACTTGTTTTGAGCTTTGCGTGAGCTATGGTTGATGGTTTTGTGTGTTCTTTAACACTATCCCAATTGGAATTTAATGCTTGTTCAAATGGAAACCTTGGTTCACCAGTGAGTGCCCATAGAATTATGTTTGTTGCTGTTTTGTCTCCGTAGACCTCCGTAACTTGTTTTGTAGTTTTCGGGTGAACCGAAACTCCGTTCACGATGTTATTTATATGTTTTTGCATCCTTTTCTCGTGATGCATATGATTCTGCCATGTTCATGAATGTTCAATCATCCATCTTGAGGTTCTGTATAGATTGGATGAAACCTCAAGTGTTGCATGTAGAAGCACTATTTTGGAGATCTGATGCATTCTTCATACCATACATGCAGCATGTTGCGTGTGCATCATTTGAAGCTGTTGTTTATTTACTATTATTTTCTGTTTGGGTAGCATCGGCAATGGAGAGCGAGTACGTGGATTCCGGAGAGTTCGTGCAGGAAGAACAAGAGCAGTTCCAGTCTGAAGAAATCACACGCAAGATGATCATGACCTTGACACCGTTTTTAGCTTTGTTATGATTAGTGTTACGTTTCCGTCGTTACATCTCCGCTTCCTAGCACATGATATATAGGCCATCAAACACTGCCATGAAACCTCAAACACCGCTCCTCCTAGCAAATATTGTTTTGCTAAGTAGGCTTGCTCAACCACTAATTGATAGCGTTGCTAGTTGCAGGTGCCGGCTGGCCCATGTGATAACATGGGCAATTTGATATCATTATGTTTAACTGCTATTTAATTAATGCACATATATACTTGGTGAATAACAGAAGGCCTAGCCTTTTGGCGGGTGATTTGTTCCGTTGTTGCCGCCTTAGTTTCGGCTACCGGTGTTTTATTCCATAACTGAGCGCCCCTAACACGTTCAGGGTTGTTAAGGGGACGCCCTCGATAAATCGTATAGTGATAAGACTTGTCTGGAAGGACCCAACTTTGGCGTTAATCTGGTACCAACTTAATAATTAAATACATAGGGAATAGCTACCCCGAGGAATCTAATCAACCCCCGGGCCAGTGCTCCTCATGAGTGTTGGCCCAAACTAGAGTCGTGTGCGGGACCAACCCGGGGCAACTCGGGAGATCTCTATCAGGCCACTGTACGCTGCGCTCATCCGGTCGTGTCCTGAGAACGAGATACGTGGCTCCTATCAGGATAGTCGACACGCCGAGAGGTCTTGCCAGATTTGTCTTACCTTAGCGATATATCTTGTGCATTGGAATTCTGGTGAGACTTTGGGTCTTCTCAGAGTTGAGGTTTTCCTCCATGGAATCCGACGAGATCACGAGTTTCGTGGTAGAGGATTACTATGCGGCCTTTGGTAATTTGTGATGGACTAGTTGGAGCACCCCTGCAGGGTTAATCTTTTGGAAAGCCGTGCCCACAGTTATGTGGAAAACATGGATATTTTGTTAACATCTGGTTCTAGACAACTTAAAGTAATTCGAATAAAACTTGCCAACCGAGTGCGTAACTGTGACTCTCTCCTTCAGAGCTCTTTCTCTATTCGAGAACATGGTGGGGTTATGAATGACGTAAGTAGGTATCCAGGGTCACTTAGTGATAGATCTAGTTATCGATCGTCTTGCATAGGCCACATATGATAACTCTGTTCATCGTAAGATAGCCACCATATAAGCTTAGGTTGGTGCAAACTCATACACTTAACCTTCCTCACCCATTTACCTTAGTTAGATTCGATACCAAGGTCATATGATTGTTGAGTCCTCGTGGCTCACGGTTTACCTACAAACAACCACAGGTACATGTACCCCTGATGCAGGAGTTCCCGATGACAGCCAGCTAAAGTGGGAGTTCAATGACGATAGAGGCTGGCTGTACGTGACTTATCCCAAGGACTAGAGGTCGTGGGGCCAGCATGCGGGATATCATAGCTTTTACTGTTTATCTTGTCCGTAGCCTGACCACTCCATGTTCTAAATAATGTATGATTGTATGACTATGTACTTTATCAGATGGCAAGTGTATGCCCTACTTGTCACTCTTTCAGTTATTTATATGCTATGACTATCTTGCTTGCGAAATGCGTAGATGCGCCTCCTGTTGGAATTATGCCCTAGAGGCAATAGTAAATGTATGGTTATTATTATAATTCCTGTATCAAGATAATAGTTTATTATCCATGCTATAATTGTATTGAATGAAGACTCATTTACATGTGTGGATACATAGACAAAACACCGTCCCTAGCATGCCTCTAGTTGGCTAGCCAGTTGATCGATGATAGTCAGTGTCTTCTGATTATGAACAAGGTGTTGTTGCTTGATAACTGGATCACGTCATTGGGAGAATCACGTGATGGACTAGACCCAAACTAATAGACGTAGCATGTTGATCGTGTCATTTTGTTGCTACTGTTTTCTGCGTGTCAAGTATTTATTCCTATGACCATGAGATCATATAACTCACTGAAACCGGAGGAATGCTTTGTGTGTATCAAACATCGCAACGTAACTGGGTGACTATAAAGATGCTCTACAGGTATCTCCGAAGGTGTTAGTTGAGTTAGTATGGATCAAGACTGGGATTTGTCACTCCGTGTGACGGAGAGGTATCTCGGGGCCCACTCGGTAATACAACATCACATACAAGCCTTGCAAGCAATGTAACTTAGTGTAAGTTGCGGGATCTTGTATTACGGAACGAGTAAAGAGACTTGCCGGTAAACGAGGTTGAAATAGGTATACGGATACTGACGATCGAATCTCGGGCAAGTAACATACCGAAGGACAAAGGGAATGACATACGGGATTATACGAATCCTTGGCACTGAGGTTCAAACGATAAGATCTTCGTAGAATATGTAGGATCCAATATGGGCATCCAGGTCCCGTTGTTGGATATTGACCGAGGAGTCTCTCGGGTCATGTCTACATAGTTCTCGAACCCGCAGGGTCTGCACACTTAAGGTTCGACGTTGTTTTATGCCTATTTGAGTTATATGGTTGGTTACCAAATGTTGTTCGGAGTCCCGGATGAGATCACGGACGTCACGAGGGTTTCCGGAATAGTCCGCAAACGAAGATTGATATATAGGATGACCTCATTTGATTACCGGAAGGTTTTCGGAGTTACCGGGAATGTACCGGGAATGACGAATGGGTTCCGGGAGTTCACCGGAGGGGGGCAACCCACTCCGGGGAAGCCCATAGGCATTTGGGGGGGTCACACCAGCCCTTAGCGGGCTGGTGGGACAGCCCACCAATCCCCTATGCGCCAAAAGAGAAAAAATCAAAGGAAAGAAAAAAAAGGAAGAAGTGGGAAGGGGGAAGGACTCCCTCCCACCAAACCAAGTAGGACTCGGTTTGGGGGGGGGGGAGAGTCCTCCCCCCTGGCTCGGCCGACCCCTTGGGGATCCCTTGGACCCCAAGGAAAGGTCCCCCTCCCTCCTCCTATATATATGGGGCTTTTAGGGAAGATTTGAGACGAATTTCTCACGGCTGCCCGACCACATACCTCCATAGTTTTTCCTCTAGATCGTGTTTCTGCGGAGCTCGGGCGGAGCCCTGCTGAGACAAGATCATCACCAACCTCCGGAGCGCCGTCACGCTGCCGGAGAACTCTTCTACCTCTCCGTCTCTCTTGCTGGATCAAGAAGGCCGAGATCATCGTCGAGCTGTACGTGTGCTGAACGCGGAGGTGCCGTCCGTTCGGTACTAGATCGTGGGACTGATCGCGGGATTGTTCGCGGGGCGGATCGAGGGACGTGAGGACGTTCCACTACATCAACCGCGTTCTCTAACGCTTCTGCTGTACGATCTACAAGGGTACGTAGATCACTCATCCCCTCTCGTAGATGGACATCACCATGATAGGTCTTCGTGCGCGTAGGAAAATTTTTGTTTCCCATGCGACGTTCTCCAGCAGTGGCATCATGAGCTAGGTTCATGCGTAGATGTCTTCTCGAGTAGAACACAAAAGGTTTTGTGGGCGGTGATGTGCGTTTTGCTGCCCTCCTTAGTCTTTTCTTGATTCCGCGGTATTGTTGGATTGAAGCGGCTTGGACCGACATTACTCGTACGCTTACGAGAGACTGGTTTCATCGTTACGAGTAACCCCCTTTGCTCAAAGATGACTGGCAAGTGACGGTTTCTCCAACTTTAGTTGAATCGGATTTGACCGAGGAGGTCCTTGGATGAGGTTAAATAGCAACTCATATATCTCCGTTGTGGTGTTTGCGTAAGTAAGATGCGATCCTACTAGATACCCTTGGTCACCACGTAAAACATGCAACAACAAAATTAGAGGACGTCTAACTTGTTTTTGCAGGGTATGATTGTGATGTGATATGGCCAATGATGTGATGTGATATATTGGATGTATGAGATGATCATGTTGTAATAGAAATATCGACTTGCACGTCGATGGTACGGCAACCGGCAGGAGCCATAGGGTTGTCTTTATACTAACATATGTGCTTGCAGATGCGTTTACTATTTTGCTAGGATGTAGCTTTAGTAGTAATAGCATAAGTATCACGACAACCCCGATGGCAACACGTTGATGGATGATCATGGTGTGGCGCCGGTGACAAGAAGATCGTGCCGGTGCTTTGGTGATGGAGATCAAGAAGCACGTGATGATGGCCATATCATGTCACTTATGAATTGCATGTGATGTTAATCCTTTTATGCACCTTATTTTGCTTAGAACGGCGGTAGCATTATAAGGTGATCTCTCACTAAAATTTCAAGACGAAATTGTGTTCTCCCCGACTGTGCACCGTTGCTACAGTTCGTCGTTTCGAGACACCACGTGATGATCGGGTGTGATAGACTCAACGTTCACATACAACGGGTGCAAAACAGTTGCGCACGCGGAACACTCGGGTTAAGCTTGACGAGCCTAGCATGTGCAGACATGGCCTCGGAACACATGAGACCGAAAGGTTGATCATGAATCATATAGCTGATATGATTAGCATAGGGATGCTTACCACTGAAACTACTCTCGACTCACGTGATGATCGGACTTGGGATAGTGTAAGTGGATCATGAACCACTCAAATGACTAGAGAGATGTACTTTTTGAGTGGGAGTTTAGCATATAATTTGATTAAGTTGAACTCTAATTATCTTGAACATAGTCTAAGTCCACTTTGAATGTATTTGTGTTGTAGATCATGGCTCATGCAAATGTCATCCTGAATTTTAATACGTTCCTAGAGAAAGCTAAGTTGAAAGATGATGGAAGCAACTTTGTAGACTGGGCTCGTAATCTTAAGCTAATCTTACAAGCTGGAAAGAAGGATTATGTCCTTAATGCTGCGCTAGGAGATGAACCACCCGCTACGGCTGATCAGGATGTTAAGAACGCTTGGTTAGCACGTAAGGAGGACTACTCAATAGTTCAATGTGCAGTCTTGTATGGCTTAGAACCGGGACTTCAACGTCGCTTTGAGCGTCATGGAGCATTTGAGATGTTCCAGGAGTTGAAGTTTATCTTTCAGAAGAACGCCCGGATCGAGAGGTATGAGACCTCCGATAAATTCTATGCTTGCAAGATGGAGGAAAACTCGTCCGTCAGTGAACATGTGCTCAAAATGTCTGGGTACTCAAACCGTCTAGCTGAACTGGGGATTGAACTCCCGCAAGAAGCTATCACTGACAGAATCCTTCAATCACTGCCGCCAAGCTATAAAGGCTTTGTGTTGAACTACAACATGCAAGGGATGAACAAGTCTCCCGGCGAGTTGTTTGCGATGCTAAAAGTCGCAGAGTCTGAACTCCGTAAAGAGCATCAAGTGTTGATGGTGAGAAAGACCACTAGTTTCAAGAGAAACGGCAAAGGCAAGAAGGGCAATTCGAAGAAGAGCGGCAAGCCCGTTGCCAATCCGCCGAAGAAACCCAAGGCTGGACCTAAGCCTGAAACAGAGTGCTTCTATTGCAAGGGTATGGGTCACTGGAAGCGCAATTGCCCCAAGTATCTGGCAGATAAGAAGGCGGGCAAAGAAAAATCAGGTATATTTGATATACATGTTATTGATGTGTACTTAACCGGCTCTCGTAGTAGTGCCTGGGTATTCGATACTGGTTCTGTTTCTCACATTTGCAACTCGAAGCAGGAACTGCGGAATAGACGAAGGCTGGCGAAAGACGAAGTGACGATGCGCGTAGGAAACGGTTCCAAGGTTGATGCAATCGCCGTCGGCACAGTGTCACTTCAACTACCATCGGGATTAGTGATGAACTTAAATCATTGTTGTTTAGTGCCTGCGTTGAGCATGAACATTATATCTGGATCTTGTTTATTGCGAGACGGTTACTCTTTTAAGTCTGAGAATAATGGTTGTTCTATTTCTATGAGTAACATCTTTTATGGTCATGCACCGAATGTGAGAGGATTGTTCATATTGAATCTTGATAGAGATACGCATATACATAACATTGAGACCAAAAGAGTTAGAGTAAACAATGATAGCACCATATTTTTGTGGCACTGCCGCTTGGGTCATATTGGTGTAAAGCGCATGAAGAAACTCCATGCTGATGGACTTTTGGAGTCACTTGACTTTGATTCACTTGACACGTGCGAACCATGCCTCATGGGCAAGATGACTAAGACTCCGTTCTCCGGAACAATGAAGCGTGCAAGTGACTTGTTGGAAATCATACATACCGATGTGTGTGGTCCAATGAGCGTGGAGGCACGCGGCGGATATCGTTATTTTCTCACCTTCACTGACGATTTAAGTAGATATGCTTATGTCTACTTGATGAAGCACAAGTCTGAAACATTTGAAAAGTTCAAGCAATTTCAGAGTGAAGTGGAAAATCATCGTGACAAGAAGATCAAGTTCCTACGGTCTGATCGTGGGGGTGAATATCTGAGTTTCGAGTTTGGTACTCACTTAAGACAATGTGGAATTGTTTCGCAGTTAACACCGCCTGGAACACCACAGCGTAATGGTGTGTCCGAACGTCGTAATCGTACTTTGTTAGAAATGGTGCGATCTGTGATGTCTCTTACTGATTTGCCGTTATCGTTTTGGGGTTATGCATTAGAAACAGCTGCATTCACTTTAAATAGGGCACCATCGAAATCCGTTGAGACGACACCATACGAACTGTGGTATGGCAAAAGGCCAAAGTTGTCGTTTCTTAAAGTTTGGGGATGTGATGCTTATGTCAAAAAGCTTCAGCCTGAAAAGCTGGAACCCAAAGCGGAAAAGTGCGTCTTCATAGGTTACCCAAAAGAGACAGTTGGGTACACCTTCTATCTCTAATCCGAGGGCAAAGTGTTTGTTGCTAAGAACGGAACTTTTCTCGAGAAGGAGTTTCTCTCGAGAGAATTGAGTGGGAGGAAGATAGAACTTGACGAGGTTGTCGAACCTCTCATCCCTCTGGATGGTGGCGTAGGGCAAGGGGAAACCTCTGTCATTGCGACGCCGGTTGAGGAGGAAGTTAATGATGATGATCATGAAACTCCAGTTCAAGTTTCTGTTGAACCACGCAGGTCGACGAGATCACGCGCTGCTCCAGAGTGGTACGGTAATCCCGTCTTATCAATCATGTTGTTAGACAACAATGAACCTGCAAATTATGAAGAAGCAATGGTGGGCCCAGATTCCAACAAATGTCTAGAAGCCATGAAATCCGAGATAGGATCCATGTATGAGAACAAAGTGTGGACTTTGGAGATGCTGCCTGAGGGCCGCAAGGCCATTCAGAACAAATGGATCTTTAAGAAGAAGACGGACGCTGACGGTAATGTGACCGTTTATAAAGCTCGACTTGTGGCAAAGGGTTTTTCACAAGTTCCAGGAATTGACTACAATGAGACTTTCTCTCCCGTAGCAATGCTTAAGTCCGTCAGAATCATGTTAGCAATAGCTGCATTTTTCGATTATGAAATCTGGCAGATGGATGTCAAAACGGCGTTCCTTAACGGTTTCCTTAAGGAAGAGTTGTATATGATGCAACCCGAAGGTTTTGTCGATCCTAAAAATGCTGACAAGGTGTGCAAGCTCCAGCGATCCATTTATGGACTGGTGCAAGCATCTCGGAGTTGGAACAAACGCTTTGATGAGGTGATCAAAGCATTTGGGTTTATACAAGTGGTTGGAGAATCTTGTATTTACAAGAAAGTGAGTGGGAGCTCTGTGGCGTTTCTAATATTATATGTGGATGACATATTACTGATTGGAAACAACGTAGAGCTTTTGGAGAGCATAAAAGGTTACTTGAATAAAAGTTTCTCTATGAAGGACCTAGGAGAAGCTGCTTACATTCTAGGCATTAAGATCTATAGGGATAGATCAAAACGCCTGATAGGACTTTCACAAAGCACATACCTTGATAAAGTTTTGAAGAGGTTCAAAATGGAACAGTCCAAGAAAGGGTTCTTGCCAGTGTTACAAGGTACGAGATTGAGTAAGACTCAGTGCCCAGCAACTGATGAAGATAGAGAGCATATGCGCTCCGTCCCCTATGCTTCAGCCATAGGCTCTATCATGTATGCAATGCTGTGCACTAGACCGGATGTTAGCCTGGCCATAAGTATGGCAGGTAGGTTCCAGAGTAATCCAGGAGTGGATCACTGGACGGCGGTCAAGAATATCCTGAAGTACCTGAAAAGGACTAAGGAGATGTTTCTCGTGTATGGAGGTGATGAAGAGCTCGCCGTAAAAGGTTACGTCGATGCAAGCTTTGACACAGATCCAGACGACTCTAAGTCGCAAACCGGATACGTATTTATTCTTAATGGGGGTGCAGTAAGCTGGTGCAGTTCCAAGCAAAGCGTCGTAGCAGATTCTACATGTGAAGCGGAGTACATGGCTGCCTCGGAGGCGGCTAAGGAGGGTGTCTGGATGAAGCAGTTCATGACGGATCTTGGAGTGGTGCCAAGTGCACTGGATCCAATAACCTTGTTCTGTGACAACACTGGTGCCATTGCCTTAGCAAAGGAACCAAGGTTTCACAAGAAGACCAGACACATCAAACGACGCTTCAACCTCATCCGCGACTACGTCGAGGAGGAGGACATAAATATATGCAAAGTGCACACGGATCTGAATGTAGCAGACCCGCTGACTAAGCCTCTTCCACGGCCAAAACATGATCGACACCAGAACTGTATGGGTGTTAGATTTATTACAATGTAATTCACATGGTGATGTGAGGGCTAGATTATTGACTCTAGTGCAAGTGGGAGACTGTTGGAATTATGCCCTAGAGGCAATAATAAATGTATGGTTATTATTATAATTCCTGTATCAAGATAATAGTTTATTATCCATGCTATAATTGTATTGAATGAAGACTCATTTACATGTGTGGATACATAGACAAAACACCGTCCCTAGCATGCCTCTAGTTGGCTAGCCAGTTGATCGATGATAGTCAGTGTCTTCTGATTATGAACAAGGTGTTGTTGCTTGATAACTGGATCACGTCATTGGGAGAATCACGTGATGGACTAGACCCAAACTAATAGACGTAGCATGTTGATCGTGTCATTTTGTTGCTACTGTTTTCTGCGTGTCAAGTATTTATTCCTATGACCATGAGATCATATAACTCACTGACACCGGAGGAATGCTTTGTGTGTATCAAACGTCGCAACGTAACTGGGTGACTATAAAGATGCTCTACAGGTATCTCCGAAGGTGTTAGTTGAGTTAGTATGGATCAAGACTGGGATTTGTCACTCCGTGTGACGGAGAGGTATCTCGGGGCCCACTCGGTAATACAACATCACATACAAGCCTTGCAAGCAATGTAACTTAGTGTAAGTTGCGGGATCTTGTATTACGGAACGAGTAAAGAGACTTGCCGGTAAACGAGGTTGAAATAGGTATACGGATACTGACGATCGAATCTCGGGCAAGTAACATACCGAAGGACAAAGGGAATGACATACGGGATTATACGAATCCTTGGCACTGAGGTTCAAACGATAAGATCTTCGTAGAATATGTAGGATCCAATATGGGCATCCAGGTCCCGCTGTTGGATATTGACCGAGGAGTCTCTCGGGTCATGTCTACATAGTTCTCGAACCCGCAGGGTCTGCACACTTAAGGTTCGACGTTGTTTTATGCCTATTTGAGTTATATGGTTGGTTACCAAATGTTGTTCGGAGTCCTGGATGAGATCACGGACGTCACGAGGGTTTCCGGAATAGTCCGCAAACGAAGATTGATATATAGGATGACCTCATTTGATTACCGGAAGGTTTTCGGAGTTACCGGGAATGTACCGGGAATGACGAATGGGTTCCGGGAGTTCACCGGAGGGGGGCAACCCACTCCGGGGAAGCCCATAGGCATTTGGGGGGGTCACACCAGCCCTTAGTGGGCTGGTGGGACAGCCCACCAATCCCCTATGCGCCAAGAGAGAAAAAATCAAAGGAAAGAAAAAAAAGGAAGAAGTGGGAAGGGGGAAGGACTCCCTCCCACCAAACCAAGTAGGACTCGGTTTGGGGGGGGGGAGAGTCCTCCCCCCTGGCTCGGCCGACCCCTTGGGGATCCCTTGGACCCCAAGGAAAGGTCCCCCTCCCTCCTCCTATATATATGGGGCTTTTAGGGCAGATTTGAGACGAATTTCTCACGGCTGCCCGACCACATACCTCCATAGTTTTTCCTCTAGATCGTGTTTCTGCGGAGCTCGGGCGGAGCCCTGCTGAGACAAGATCATCACCAACCTCCGGAGCGCCGTCACGCTGCCGGAGAACTCTTCTACCTCTCCGTCTCTCTTGCTGGATCAAGAAGGCCGAGATCATCGTCGAGCTGTACGTGTGCTGAACGCGGAGGTGCCGTCCGTTCGGTACTAGATCGTGGGACTGATCGCGGGATTGTTCGCGGGGCGGATCGAGGGACGTGAGGACGTTCCACTACATCAACCGCGTTCTCTAACGCTTCTGCTGTACGATCTACAAGGGTACGTAGATCACTCATCCCCTCTCGTAGATGGACATCACCATGATAGGTCTTCGTGCGCGTAGGAAAAATTTTGTTTCCCATGCGACGTTCTCCAGCACCTCCTTCCCCTTTTGAGGCCTCGCCCCCAAATAAGGAAAAGGGTCGTATCTTAGTCGTTACAAGTTGGTAATCAGAGCCTTACGACCATAGGAGCCTTTGTGTGATCGAACTTGGCCGAGTCGAGTCTAGCAAAACTATTTTGAGTCTTAGTTATATCGGAGAGTAGGTTTCTTTTTTCTCCTCTTCTATGCTCTGGTGAGGTTCATGACTTAGGAAATTTTAATTCTACTTCTCTTCTCATTCAAATTTTTTTAGGATCACGCGGATATTTTTTGGAATGTGTATGATGTCGATGTGACGGAGTTCTGTCTTGGTGCCTCCTGTCTGACTTGATTTCTTCCGGGGAGTTGAGCTGCAGGGGATTCTTGAGCACATCCCTATCATTCAGATTTCTTAGTATCTTAGGACGGAGGATGTTCGAAATTGCTTCAATACTAGTAGTGACGAGAGGAGTCCGACTTCCCCAGTACTGGTGCAGGTAGTTCCGGATGTATCGCCACACTTGTATCGTTGTGATTACGAGGGTCTGTGATAGATGAAGTTCCGAGATTCTGGTTATGTGTTGACGAATGTGATACACTGGTCGGGTGAGCATAGGAGTTGAGTGATATATTACTCCTTGTATCCATGGACTAGATTGCATGACTAAAAAGTTCGGGAGTTCTTAGGTGGGATCTCAGGTAGTTAATTATGTGACATTCTTCCAACAGATGCATGATGTGAGGTTTGGATTCCACATTCAGTGGATCTGTTTGTTCACGGTCATCTTATAGTGGTTCTCGTTGTGTCTTAAAGAGTCCTAGTAGCTTGCTACGACTCAGGGACGCTTCGTATGTCGTGTGCCCTAGCTAGTACATGATGGCTACTGTAGGATCGAGCCCATGCGATCATATCCACGAAGATATCGGATGGAATCTCTTCATACATTTGTTCCGAGAAATCCTAGCTCATACTTGGTTTGCTAGTGGATTTTAATGAGATGTTGTCGGCAATTACTTTGAGGAAGCATTCTTACTAATTATTGTTCGAATGCAATTGCTAAGTATTCTTGTTCAGGTATTTCTGTCTATTGATTCAGCTAACCTTGAATGACAATCTCTGGTCTAACGTGTTGTCCGTCTTCAGGATGGCTCCACCAACCCGCCAGAATCCGGGTCGTGAGGGTGCTGATCCTCCACCACCTCCTTCGCTGCCTGAGGCATGGCAAGCGGTGATGGCTGCAACAAATACTAACACTCAGATGTTACTTTAGTTGTTGCAAGAGAGGAACAATCAGCAACAGGGAAATTTCAACCATGGTAGTCATCAGTTTGCAACTCTGAATCAATTCCAAGCGAACCAGCCGAAGTCCTTCCCGTCTTGTGACCAGCCATTCGACGCTGATGACTGGATTCGTGACATGAACAAGCACTTTGAGTGCAGTAATGTGCGACCAGAGGACTTCGTCAAGTTTGCAACTTTTCAGCTCAAGGGACACGCAACATAATGGTGGCAACAGTTGAGGGACTCGAGGGGCGACAAAATGATTAGATGGGACGATTTCTGCAGAGACTTCAGGTCTCACTATATTCCGTCTAGCTTTGTGGAAGAGATGCGTGAGAAGGTCACACACTTGAAGCAAGGAGGATCTTCTGTGTACAAGTACAATGTCAAGTTCCATGAGCTGGCTCGGTATGCTAAACAGGACATTCCAGATCAAAATAGCAAGATTTATCAGTTCAGAGGTGGTCTGAAAGAAGACTTGCAGTTGGCCCTTGCCTTGCACGATCTCGATGAGTTCGATAAGTTCTACAACATGGCTCTCAGGGCTGAAGCAGCTTTGCTCAAAGCGGAGAATTCGAGGAAGCGTTTTAGAGATTCCAGTTCCTCGTCCTCAACTCAGGTGGTTCAGAAGAAATAGAAATATTGGGTGTTTCCTGTTGGGAATCGTTGCATGGGAAAGAAAAAATTTCCTACGCACACGAAGACCTATCATGGTGATGTCCATCTACTGGAGGAGATTTGGATCTACGTACCCTTGTAGATCGCACATCAGGAAGCGTTAAGAAACGCGGTTGATGTAGTGGAACATCTTCACGTCCCTCGACCCACCCCACGAACCGTCCCGCGATCCGTCCCACGATCCGTACCGATCTAGTGCCGAACAGACGGCACCTCCGTGTTCAGCACACGTACAACTCGACGATGATCTCGGCCTTCTTGATCCAGCAAGAAAGACGGAGAAGTAGATGAGTTCTCCGGCAGCGTGACAACGCTCCAGCGGTGGTGATGATCTACTCCTGCAAGGCTCCACCCGAGCTCCGCAGAAATCCAATCTAGAGGTAGAACTATGTGGTCTCGGGTTGAGTTGCACGTGGCAAAAGTTGTCTCAAATCAGCACTAAAACACCACTATATATAGGAGGGAGGTGGAGGAGGCTTGCCTTGAGGGGCAAGCCCTCAAGGGGTGCACCGGCCAAGGAGGAGAGGAGGATTCCTACTCCAATTAGGTTTGGGAAGGAGGAGTCCTTCTCTTCCTTCCCACCTCCACCTTTTTCTTTCTTTTCTCTTGGTTTTTTCTCTTCTTGGCGCCAAGGCCTTCTTGGGCTGTCCCACCAGACCACCAAGGGCTGGTGCGCCACCCTAAAGCCATTGGGCTCCCTCCGGGTGGGTGGCCCCCCTCCCGGTGAACTTCCGAAACCCATTCGTCACTCCCGGTTCACTGCCAGAATTGTCTGAAACTTTCCGGTAACCAAATGAAACCATCCTATATATCAATCTTTGTTTCCGGACCATTCTGGAAACCCTCGTGACCTCCGTGATCTCATCCGGGACTCCGAACAACATTCGGTAACCACACATATAACTCAACTATACTAAAACATCATCAGACCTTAAGTGTGCAGACCCTGCAGGTTCGAGAACAATGTAGACATGCCCCGAGGTACTCCTTGGTCAATATCCAATAGCGGGACCTGAATGCCCAATTTGGATCGTACATATTCTCCAAAGATCTTATCGATTGAACCTCAGTGTCAAGGATTCATATAATCCCGTATGTCATCCCCTTTGTCATTCGGTATGTTACTTGCCCGAGATTCGATCGTCGGTATCCGCATACCTATTTCAATCTCGTTACGGGCAAGTTTCTTTAATCGTTCCATAATACAAGATCCCGTGACTTACACTTAGCCACATTGCATGCAAGGCTTGTGTGTGATGTTGTATTACCAAGTGGGCCCCGAGATACCTCTCCGTCACACGGGGTGACAAATCCCAGTCTTGATCCATACTAACTCAACGGACACCTTTGGAGATACGTGTAGACTACCTTTATAGTGACCCAGTTACGTTGTGACGTTTGATACACACAAGGTATTCCTCTCGTGCCAGTGAGTTATATGATCTCATGGTCATAGGAATAAATACTTGACACGCAGAGAACAATAGCAATAAAATGACACGATCAATATGCTATGTATATAATTTGGGTCTTGTCCATCATATGATTCTCCTAATGATGTGATCCCGTTATCAAGTGACAACACTTGCCTATGGCCAGGAAACCTTGACCATCTTTGATCAACGAACTAGTCAACTAGAGGCTCACTAGGGACAGTGTGTTGTCTATGTATCCACACATGTATTTGAGTTTCCAATCAATACAATTCTAGCATGGATAATAAACGATTATTATGAACAAGGGAATATAATAATAACTAATTTATTATTGCCTCTAGGGCATATTTCCAACAGTCTCCCACTTGCACTAGAGTCAATAATCTAGTCCACATCACCATGTGATTTTAACGAACCCAACTAGGGTCTGATCACGTCTTGCTCATGAGATAAGTTTTAGTCAACGGTTCTGAAACTTTCAGATCCGTGTGTGCTTTACAAATCTTTATGTCATCTTATAGATGCTCGTACTACGTGCTATTCGGAAATATTTCAAATATCTACTCTACTATACGAACCTGTTCTTACTACTCATAGTTATTTGGATTAGTGTCAAAGCTTGCATCGTCGTAAGCCTTTACGACGAACTCTTTAATCACCTCCTTAGTCCATTAGTTACTAAGGATAACTTTGAGCGATGTTCAGTGATTCAATCCTGGACCACTCTCTGCACCCCTTAACAGACTTGTGGCAAGGCACACATCAGGTGCGGTACACAGCTTGGCATACTGTAGAGTCTACGGCTAAGGCATAGGGGGCGACCTTCGTCCTTTCTCTTTCTTCTGCCATGGTCGGGCTTTTGAGTCTTACTCAAATTCACACCTTACAACACAGCCAAGAACTCTTTCTTTGCTGATCTATTTTGAACTCCTTCAAAAACTTGTCAAGACATGCATTTTATTTGAAAGTTCTGTTTAGCATTTTGATCTATCTCCATAGATCTTGATGTTCAATGTTCAAATAGCTCTATCCAGGTATTCCTTTGAAAAACTTCTTTCAAACAACATTTTTATGCTTCACAGAAATTCTACATTACTTCCAATCAACAATATGTCAACCACATATACTTATCAGAAATTCTATAGTGCTCCCACTCACTTCTTTGGAAATAAAAGTTTATCGTAAACCTTATACAAACCCAAAAGATTTGATCATCTCATCAAAGTGTATATTCCAACTACAAGATGCTTGCACCAGTCCATTGAAGGATCGCTGGAACTTGCATATTTGTTAGTATCCTTAGGATCGACAAAACCTTCTGGTTGTTTCACGTACAACCTTTCCTCAAGGAAACCGTCGAGGAAACAATGTTTTGACATCTTATGTGCAATATTTCATAAATAATGCATCAACTACTAACATAATTCCTACAGACTTTTAGCATCGCTATGAGTGAGAAAGTCTCATCATAGTCAACTCTTTGATCTTGTCGGAAACATCTTTGCGACAAGTCGAACTTTTCTTAATGGTGACTTTTCACCACCATCGTCTGTCTTTATTTTAAGGATCCATCTTTACTTAATAGTCCTACGACCATCAAGTTGTTCTTCCAAAGTCTACACTTTGTCTTTATACATGGATCCTCTCTCGGATTTCATGGCCTCTAGCCATTTGTCAGATCCGGGCCCACCATCGCTTCTCCATAGCTCGTAGGTTCATTGTTGTTCAACAACATGACCTCCAAGACAGGGTTACCGTACCACTCTGTATTAGTACGCGACCTTGTCGACCTACGAGGTTTGTAGTAACTTGATCCGAAGCTTAATGGTCACTATCATCAGTTTCCACTTCAATTGGTGTAGGCGCCACAGGAACATCTTCCTACGTCCGGCTACACACTGGTTGAAGTGACGGTTCACTAACCTCATCAAGTTCCACCACACTCCCGCTCAATTATTTTGAGAGAAAACTTTCCTCGAGAAAGGACCCATTTTTAGAAACAAAAACTTTGCTTCCGGATCTGAGATAGGAGATGTACCCAAGTGTTTTGGATATCCTACGAAGATGCATTTATCCTCTTTGGGTTTGAGCTTATCAGACTGAAACCTTTTTCACATAAGCATCGCAGCCCCAAACTTTTAATAAACGACACCTTAGGCTTCTCCAAACCATAGTCTACACTGTGTCATATCAACGGAAATACGCGGTGCCCTATTTAAAGTGAATGCGGTTGTCTCTAATGCATAACCCATAAATGATAGTGGTAATTCGATAAGAGACATCATAGTATGCACCATATCAAATAGGGCACGACTATGACGTTCGGACATACCATCACCCTATGGTGTTCTAGGTGGCATGAACTGCGAAACATTTTCCACATTGTCTTAAGTGTGTCCCAAAAACTCGCAACTCAGATATTCATATCTATGATCATATCGTAGATAGTTTATCCTCTTGTCATGACGATCTTCACTTTGAAATAGCTTTGAACCTTTCAATATTTCAGACTTGTGATTCATCAAGTAAATACTCCTGTATCTACTCTAGTCATCAGTGAAGTAAGAACATAACGATATCCACTGCGTGCCTCAACACTCACTGGACTGCACACACAAAAAATGTATTGTATCCAACAAGTTACTTTCTTGTTCCATGTGGTATGATTTTGCATGTCTCAAGTGATTCAAAATCAAGTCAGTCCAAACAATCCATCTGCATGGAGTTTCTTCATGCGTTTATACCAACAGGTACGGTTTGCATGTCTCAAACGTTTCAAAAATGAGTGAGTACAAAGATCCATAAGCCTGGAGCTTCTTCATGCATTTTACACCAACATGACTCAGGCGGCACTAGCAAGTAAGTGGTACTATCGTTATTACTTTGTTTCTTTTGGCACCAATATTATGAACATGTGTACCACTACGATCGAGATTCAATAAACCATTGAAGGTAATTATTCAAGCAAATAGAATAACCATTATTCTCTTTCAGTGAATAATAGTATTGCAATAAACACAATCCAATCATGTTCATGCTCAACACAAACACCAAATAACAATTATTTAGGTTTTAACACCAATCCCGATGGTAGAGGGAGCGTGCGATGTTTGATCACATCAACCTTGGAAACACTTCCAACACTTATCGTCACCTCGCCTTTAGCTAGTCTCCATTTATTCCGTAGCTTTTATTTCAAGTTACTAATCACTTAGCAACCGAATCGGTATCTAATACCCTCGTGCTATTAGGAGTACTAGTAAAGTACACATCAATGTCATGTATATCAAATATACTTGTGTTGACTTCGCCAACCTTCTCATCTACCAAGTATCTAGGGTAGATCCGCCTCATTGACCATTCCCCTCATAACAGAAGCACTTAGTCTCGGGTTTGGGTTCAATCTTGGGTTTCTTCACTAGAGCAGCAACTGGTTTGCCGTTTCATGAAGTATCCCTTCTAGCCCTTGTCCTTCTTCAAACTAGTGGTTTCACTAACCATCAACAATTGATGCTCCTTCTTGATTTCTATTTTCACAGTGTCAAACATTGTGAATCGCTCAAGGATCATCATATCTATCCTTGATATGTTATAGTTCATCACGAAGCTCTAGCAGCTTGGTGGCAGCGACTTTGGAGAACCATCACTATCTCATCTGGAAGATTAACTCCCACTTGATTCAAGCGATTGTTGTACTCAGACAATCTGAGCATACGCTCAACGATTGAGCTTTTCTCCTTTAGTTTGCAGACAAAGAATCTTGTTGGAGGTCTCTCACCTCTCAACAAGGGCACGAGCATGAAATCTCAATTTCATCTCTTAGAACATCTCTTATGTTCCGCGAACTTCCAAAACGTCTTCGGCTCCTTGTTTCTAAGCCATTAAGTATTACACACTGAACTATCACGTAGTCATCAAAAACGTGTATGTCAGATGTTCGCAACATCCACAGACGACGCTCGAGGTGCAGCACACCGAGTGGTGCATTAAGGACATAAGCCTTCTGCGCAGCAATGAGGACAATCGTCAGTTTTACGGACTCAGTCCGCAAAGTTGCTACTATCATCTTTCAACTAAGCTTTCTCTAGGAACATATAAAACAGTAGAGCTATAGCGCAAGCTACATCATAATTCGCAAAGACCTTTTGACTATGTTCATGATAATTAGTTCAATTAATCATATTACTTAAGAACTCCCACTCAAAAAGTACATCTCTCTAGTCATTTGAGTGGTACATGATCCAAATTCACTACTCAAGTCCGATCATCACATGAGTTGAGAATAGTTTCAGTGGTAAGCATCCCTATGATAATCATATAAACTATACAATTCATGCTCGACCTTTCGTTCTCATGTGTTCCGAGGCCATGTCTGCACATGCTAGGCTCGTCAAGTTTAACCTGAGTGTTCCGCGTGTGCAACTGTTTTGCACCCGTTGTATGTGAACGTTGAGTCTATCACACCCGATCATCACGTGGTGTCTCGAAGCGACGAACTGTCGCAACGGTGCACAGTCGGGGAGAACACAATTTCGTCTTGAAATTTTAGTGAGAGATCACCTTATAATGCTACCGTCGTTCTAAGCAAAATAAGGTGCATAAATGGATTAATATCACATGCAATCCATAAGTGACATGATATGGCCATCATCTCGTGCTTCTTGATCTCCATCACTTAAGCACCGGCATGATCTTCTTGTCACCGGCGCCACACCATGATCTCCATCAACGTGTCGCCATCGAGGTTGTCGTGCTATGTATGCTATTACTACTAAATCTACGACCTAGCAATATAGTAAACGCATATGCAAACACAAAAGTTAGTTTAAAGACAACCCTATGGCTCCTGCCGGTTGCCGTAGCATCGACGTGCAAGTCGATATTAACTATTACAACATGATCATCGCATACATCCAATATATCACATCACGTGATTGGCCATATCATATCACAAGCATACCCTACAAAAACAAGTTAGACGTCCTCTAGTTTGTTGTTGCATGTTTTACGTCGCTCCTATGGGTATCTAGTATGATTGCATCTTACTTACGCAAAAGCCACAACAGAGATGTGCAAATTGCTATTTAACCTCTCCAAGGACCACCTCGGTCAAAACCAATTCAACTAAAGTTGAAGAAACAGACACCCGCCAGTCATCTTTATGCAACGAGGTTGCATGTCCATCGATGAAAACAGTCTCTCGTAAGCGTATGAGTTATGTCGGTCCAGGCCACTTCAATCCAATAATACCGCCGAATCGAGAAAAGACTAAGGAGGGAAGCAAATCGAACATCACCGTCCACAAAACCAATTGTGTTCTACTCGAGATAATATCTACGCATGAACCTAGGTCATGATACCACTGTTAGGGATCGTTGCATGGGAAACAAAAAATTTCCTACGCACACGAAGACCTATCATGGTGATGCCATCTTAGAGAGGATATTTGGATCTATGTACCCTTGTAGATCGCGTAGAAGGAAGCGTTAAGAAATGCGGTTGATGTAGTGGAACGTCTTCACATCCCTCGATCCGCCCCACGAACCATCCAGCGATCCGTCCCACGATCCGTACCGATCTAGTGTCGAACGGACGACACCTCCGTGTTCAGCACACGTACAACTCGACGATGATCTCGGCCTTCTTGATCCAGCAAGCAAGACAGAGAAGTAGATGAGTTCTCCGGCACTGTGATGACGCTCCGGTGGTGGTGAGGATCCAATTAGGTTTGGGAAGGAGGAGTCCTCCTCTTCCTTCCCACCTCCACCTTTTTTTCGTTGTTTTTTCTCTTCTTGGCGCCAAGGCCTTCTTGGGTTGTCCCACCAGCCCACTAAGGGCTGGTGCGCCACCCTAAAGCCATTGGGCTCCCTCCGGGTGGGTGGCCCCCCTCCCGGTGAACTTCCGGAACCCATTCGTCACTCCCGGTACACTGCCGGAATTGTTCGAAACTTTCCGGTAACCAAATGAAACCATCCTATATATCAATCTTCATTTCCGGACCATTCCGGAAACCCTCGTGACTTCTGTGATCTTATCCGGGACTCCGAACAACATTTGGTAACCACACATATAACTCAACTATACTAAAACATCAAAGAACTTGAAGTTTGTAGACCTTGCGGGTTTGAGAACTATGTAGACATGCCTCGAGGTACTCCCCATTCAATATCCAATAGCGGGACCTAGATGCCCATATTGGATCCTACATATTCTCTGAAGGTCTTCTCGGTTGAACCTCAGTGTCAAGGATTCATATAATCCCGTATGTCATTCCCTTTGTCCTTCGGTATGTTACTTGCCCGAGATTCGATCGTCGGTATCTGCATACCTATTTCAATCTCGTTACCTGCAAGTCTCTTTACTCGTTCCGTAATACAAGATTCCGTGACTTACACTTAGTCACATTGCTTGCAAGGCGTGTGTGTGATGTTGTATTACCGAGTGGACCCCGAGATACCTCTCAGTCACACGGAGTGACAAATCCCAGTCTTGATCCATACTAACTCAATGAACACCTTCAGAGATACCTATAGAGTACCTTTATAGTCACCCAGTTATGTTGTGACGTTTGATACACACAAGGTATTCCTCCGGTGCCAGTGAGTTATATGATCTCATGGTCATAGGAATAAATACTTGACACGCAGAAAACAATAGCAATAAAATGACACGATCAATATGCTATGTATATAATTTGGGTCTTGTCCATCACATGATTCTCCTAATGATGTGATCCCGTTATCAAGTGACAACACTTGCCTATGGCCAGGAAACCTTGACCATCTTTGATCAACGAACTAGTTAACTAGAGGCTCACTAGGGACAATGTGTTGTCTATGTATCCACACATGTATTTGAGTTTCCAATCAATACAATTCTAGCATGGATAATAAACGATTATTATGAACAAGGAAATATAATAATAACTAATTTATTATTGCCTCTAGGGCATATTTCCAACATCTCCTCCTCCTCGGCAGATTCAGCAGTTCAAGCAGTCAGGTTGTCGTGGTTCTTCCCACCCACCCAACCCAGCTTTCTAGTAGAGGTTTCAGCAGCAGAAGCAAGTGATTACCCAAGTGCAATTCCGTCCTCTGTCAAAGGTGACTTGTCAGAAGTGTGGGCAGAATGTTCACTACTCCAACAAGTGCACCACTCAGCAGCGTGTCCTGCCCCCTCCTCTAGTGTAGCCTCCTGGCAATGCAATGGTGAAGTTCAATCCCAAGTCTGCGAGAGTCAATATGGTGAATGCAACAGAAGCAGAGAACTCCTCAGATGTGATAATGGGTAATCTCTTGGTTAATGATATTCCTGCAAAGGTTTTATTTGATTCAGGTGCATCGCACTATTTTATGTCTCGCCCATTTTTCGTCAAGCAGGAGTTTGATTATCAAGATTTGCCTAAGCCTACATCAGTGGTCTCTCCTGGTTTGATTATGAATTCTAGTCGCATAGTTCGGGATGTCACTGTCAAGATGGGTGACTATTCTTTTTCGGCTTCTCCAATTGCCCTTTGCAAGTCTGATATTGATCTGATCCTTGGGATGGATTGGCTTGCTATGAACAAGGCATTTCTTGATTGTCAAGCTAAAGAAGTCAAGCTAACTCATCCGTCGGAAGACGTGATTATCTTCGCGGCGCATGATGACATGATCCGTCTGTTTTCATTGAATGAGAAGGGTGAGATCTCTCCAATTTCTCAAGTCCCAGTTGTCTGTGAGTATGAACACGTCTTTCCGAAAGAACTGCTATGAATGCCTCCGCACCGGGCAGTTGAGTTCGTAATTGAGCTTGAACCGGGTACTGAACGTGTAAGCAAGCGGCCATATAAACTGGGTCCAGAAGAGCTGAAAGACCTGAAGAAGCGGCTTGATGAGCAAGAGCGTCTGGGTCTGATCAGACCAAGCTCATCTCCTTGGGGTTGTGGAGTTATTTTTGTCAAGAAGAAGGATGGCACGGACCAAGTCTGTGTTGATTACCGTCCATTGAATAAGAAGAAGATCAGATTCAAGTATCCACTTCCCAACATCAATGAGTTGTTCGAGCAATTGAAAGGGGCTAAGATATTCTCTAAGCTTGATCTCACGATGGGCTATCATCAGATTTGCAATCGTGAAGAGGACATTCCCAAGACTGCCTTTAGGTCAAGCTTTGGCTCGTATGAGTACACAGTGATGTCTTTCGGTCTCGCCAATGCTCCACCGACCTTCTATCAGATGATGAATTATATCTTCTCCACATTCAAAAATGAATTTGTCTTGTTGTATCTTGATGACATTCTGGTCTTTTCTGAAACTGAGGAAGAGCATGAAGAACATCTCCGGCTTGTGCTTGATAAGCTAAGAGAGCATAAGTTCTATGCTAAGTTTTCCAAATGTGAGTTCTGGTTGAAGGAAGTTGTGTACCTTGGGCACATCATCTCTGCCGAGGGCATCCAAGTTGATCCATCAAAGGTGCAGGACATTGTTGAATGGGAACCTCCTCAGTATGTGAAGCAGCTTTGAAGCTTTCTCGGGCTTGCGAGCTATTGCAGAAGATTCGTTGATAACTTCTCTAAGATTGCTAAGCCTCTCTCAAGCCTTCTTCAGAACAACGTGAAGTTTGTCTAGTCTCTAGAGTGTCAGTTGGCCTTTGACACACTCAAATAGAAGCTCACTTCTATTCCAGTCTTGACTCCTCCTGATGATTCCAAGTCTTATCAAGTGTTCTGTGATGCCTCTCTTCAAGGTCTTGGTGCAGTTCTGATGCAAGAGAAGAAGGTGCTAGCTTATACCACGAGGCAGTTGATACCACGAGGCAGTTGAAGTCAAGTGAGAAGAATTACCACACTCATGATCTTAAGTTGGCGGCAGTGGTACATGCTCTGATGACTTGGAGACATCTCTTGTTGGGAAGATAGGTTGAGGTCTACACCGATCACAAGAGTCTCAAATACATCTTCACCCAACCTAGTCTCAATCTTCGGCAAACTCGTTGGGTGGAAATGATCCAAGATTATGATCCAAGCGTTGACTACACTCCAGGCAAAGCTAATGTCATTGCAGATGCTTTGAGCAGAAAGGCTTACTGCAACAGTCTCATTCTGAAGCCTCTCCAGCCCGGTCTTTGTGAATCTTGCTCAACCTTCAGTTAGTACCTCAGGGATTTCTTGCTAATCTCCATATTTCTCCTACCTTGGAAGAACAAGTCCGACAAGCTCAACTTCTTGATGTGATGGTGAAGATAGTTAAGATTGGCTTGGCAAAGAGCATTCCAAAATATAAGTGCTTCCGTGTTGATGACAGAGATACCTTAATCTTTGAGGATCGCCTTGGCGTTTCGAAAGGGGAGCTCATGAAGGTTATCATGGAAGAAGCCCATAATTCCCTTCTCCCGATACATCCAAGAAGTTCCAAAATGTATCAGGATCTGAAGCAGACCTTCTGGGGGACTCGCATGAAACATGAAATTGCTTAGTTCGTGAACGAGTGTGATGTTTGTCGTAGAGTGGAAGCAGAGCATCAACGTCCAGCAGGCCTCCTTCATCCTTTGCCCATACCTAGGTGGAAATTCGATCATGTTGAGATGGATTTTGTCACTGGGTTTCCAATGTCAAAGAAAGGCAACGATGGTATCTTCATCGTCATCGACAAGTTGAGAAAAGTCGCTCATTTCCTTCCAGTCAAGGAGTCTATCTCGGCAGCTCAGCTTGCAGAGTTGTATACGTCAAGGATAGTCTCATTGCATGGTGTTCCAATGCTCATTTCTTCAGATCATGGAAGCATCTTTACTTCCAAGTTCTGGGATTCATTTCAGTCTGCGATGGGTACTAAGATTTGATTCTGTACAAATTTCCATCCTTAGACAAGTGGGCAAGTTGAGAGAGTTAATCAGATCCTTGAGGATATGCTCAGAGCCTGTGTGATTTCTTTTGGCATGAAGTGGAAGATTGCCTACCATTTGCCCAGTTCTCATACAACAACAGTTTTCAGGCAAGCTCAAACAAGGGTCCATTCGAGATTCCTTATGGCAGGAAGTGTCGTACCCCGCTCAATTGGTCAGAGACTCGTGAGCGTCAGATTCTTGGGAATGACATGATTGCTGAAGCAGAAGAAATGTGCCGTGTCATTCGGGATAATCTCAAAGCAGCACAGTCCCGTCAGAAGAGCTACTACGATAGGAAGCATCGTGACATGATTTTTCAGCTCGATGATTTCGTGTATCTCAAGGTGTCTAATACGTCTCAAACGTATCTATAATTATTGATGGTTTCACGCTGTTATCTTGTCAACTTTGGATGTTTTGTTTACCTTTTATATCTTTTTTGGGACTAACTTATTAACTCAGTGCCAAGTGCCAGTTCCTGTTTTTTCTATGTTTTTGACTCTTTTTAGTTCTGATTTTGGAACGGAGTCCAAACGGAATAAAATCCCCGAAATGAATTTTTCCATTGCAAACTCTCCACATGCTTATAGCCAAAGCAAAGCCTTTACCGCGCATATCATAGATGCTATGACGAAATCTCTTGAAAAGAATCTCGAACTAGAAGTCTCTATACCTAGGAAACTTCATGATGAGTGGGAACCTACTATCAAAATCAAGATCAAAAACTATGAGTGCAATGCTTTGTGTGATTTGGGTGCTAGTGTTTCCGCGATTCCAAAGTCTTTATGTGATATTCTTGGTTTTCATGAGATTGAAGAGTGTTCTCTTAATTTGCATCTTGCGGATTCTACTGACAAGAAACCCATGGGAAGGATCGATGATGTTCTTATTGTTGCAAATAAGAACTATGTACCCGTGGATTTCATTGTACTTGACATAGATTGCAATCCTTCATGTCCCATTATTCTTGGTAGACCTTTCCTAAGGAATATTGGTGCTATCATCGATATGAAGGAAGGGAATATTAGATTTCAATTTCCTCTAAAGAAGGGCATGGAGCACTTTCCTAGAAAGAAAATAATATTGCCTTATGAATCTATGATGAGGGCTACTTATGGTTTGAGCACCAAGGATGACTATACGTGATTCCATCACCTTACGCCTAGCTAAGGGCGTTAAACAATAGCGCTTGTTGGGAGGCAACCCAACGAATCTATCCTTTTTATTTCTGTTTTGTGTTTTTCACACTTTCATAATTCTGTTATGATTGTGTTTTTTGTGTTTCTTTTTGCGTTTGTGCCAAGCAAAACCGTAATGATTAGTCTTGGGGATGATCGTTTGGTCATGGTGGAAAAGACAAAAACTTTCTGCTCACGAAAAGAATTTTCATTTTTTTCTGTAAGAGCTTTTGAGTTGATTCTTTTTTCAGCAGATTTCTACGCAAATTCTTCAGACTGCCTTAATTTTTCAGAATTTTCGAAGTACCAGAAGTATACAAAGTATACAGATTGCTACAGACTAGTCTGCTGTTAACAGATTCTGTTTTTGTTGTGTTGGTTGCTTATTTTGATGAAAGTATGGATAGTATCGGGGGGGGGGTATTAGCCATGGAAGATTGAAAATAAAGTAACTTAACATCAACATAAGTAGAATTTAAGTTTGCTACAGTACCTAAGGAAGTGGTGGTTTGCTTTCTTATACTAATGTTATCACGAGTTTCTGTTTAAGTTTCGTGTTGTGAAGTTTTCAAGTTTTGGGTGAAGTTCTTATGGACGAAAAGATAAAGAGTGGCAAGAGCTCAAGCTTGGGGATGCCCAAGGCACCCCAAGATGATTCAAGGATGTCGTAAAAGCCTAAGCTTGGGGATGCCCCGGGAAGGCATCCCCTCTATCGTCATCAATCCATCGGTAACGTTACTTGGGGCTATATTTTTATTCACCACATGTTATGTGTTTTGCTTGGAGCGTCTTGTATCGTAGGAGTATTTTATTTTTGTTGTGTCACAATCATCCTTGTTGCACACCTAGAGAGAGAGACATGCACTCACCGTGATTTTGTCGAGCTTCACTTATATCCTTTGGTAGACAATTCAGCTCACATGTGCTTCACTTATATCTTTTGAGCTAGTTGCTTTTGCTCTATGTGCTTCACTTATATATTTTAGAGCACGGCGGTGCATGGCTTGGTAGTTGATCTATGCTTTGAAATTAGTCTCAAAAGGGGTAGTTATCCAAAGGGATACAAAAACTTCCACCTTCATGTGCATTGAATAGTTAGAGAAGTTTGATTCATCTCAACTAGTTTTGAGTTGTGGTTATGGTAATATTGAAGTTATATTAGTAAGGTGTTTTGGATCTAGAAATACTTGTGTGGAAGTTAGTGATTCCCGTAGCATGCACGTATGGTGAACCACTATGTGATGAAGTTTGAGCATGATTAGTCTATTGATTGTCATCCTTTGTGTGGCGGTCGGGATCACGCGATGGTTTATACCTACCAACCCTTCCCCTAGGAGTATGCGTTGAATGCTTTGTTTTGATTACTAATAAAACTTTTGCAACAAGTATATGAGTTCTTCATGACTAATGTTGAGTCCATGGTTTAGATGCACTTTCACCTTCCACCATCACTATCTTCTTTAGTGCCGTGCAACTTTCGCCGGTGCACAAAACCCACCATTAGCCTCCCTCAAAACAGACACCATACCTACCTACTATGGATTTTTCAAAGTCATTCCGAGATATATTGCCATGCAACTACCACCATGACTTGTGCCACCACGTCTACACTGCCATTGCATGATCGTAAGATAGCTAGCATGATGTTTCCATTAATGTCTATGCCATGCTAGATCATTGTCACGGTACACTACTGAAGGCATTCCATATAGAGTCATTGTTGCTCTAAGTTTTGAGTTGTAAGTGTGATGATCATCATTGATGGAGCATTGTCCCATGTAAGAAAATAGAAGAGGCCAAGGATGCTCACCAAAAAATAAAAAATAAAAAAAGAGGCCAAAGAGCCCATCCAAAAAAATGAGAGAAAAAGAGAGAAGGGACAATGCTACCACCTTTCCACACTTGTGCATATTAAGCACCATGATCTTCATTATTGAGAGTCTCTCGTTTTGTCACCACCGTATAGCTAGTGGGAAATTTTCATTATATAACTTGGCTTGTATATTCCAATGATAGGCTTCCTCAAAACTGCCTTAGGTCTTCGTGAGCAAGCAAGTTGGATGCACACCCACTAGTTTTCCTTAAGATCTTTCACATACTCTTAGCTCTAGTGCATCATTTCTATGGCAATCCCTACTCTTTCACATTGATATCTATTGATGATCATCTCCACAGCTCATTGATATGCCTAGTTAATGTGACCATCTTCTCCTTGTTATTCTTGCAACCTCCACCACACTCCACACCACTTATAGTGCTAAAACCATGGCTCACGCTCATGTATTGCGTGAGAGTTGAAAAAGTTTGAGAAAGTAAAGGTGTGAAAACAATTACTTGGCCAATACCGGGATTGTGCATGATTTAAATTTGTTGTGCAATGATGATAGAGCATAGCCAGACTATATGATTTTGTAGGGATAACTTTCTTTTGGCCTTGTTATTTTGAAAGTTCATGATTACCTTGCTAGTTTGCTTGAAGTATTATTGTTTCCACGTCAATAGCAAACTATTGTTTTGAATCTAATGGATCTGAACATTCACGTCACATAAGAGGAGTTACAAAGGACATCTATGCTAGGTAGCATGAAAGCATCAAAAAATCATTCTTTATCACTTACCTACTCGAGGCCGAGCAGGAGTTAAGCTTGGGGATGCTTGATACGTCTCAAACGTATCTATAATTTTTGATGGTTTCACGCTGTTATCTTGTCAACTTTGGATGTTTTGTTTACCTTTTATATCTTTTTTGGGACTAACTTATTAACTCAGTGCCAAGTGCTAGTTCCTGTTTTTCTGTGTTTTTGACTCTTTTCAGATCTGATTTTGGAACGGAGTCCAAACGGAATAAAATCCCCGAAATAAATTTTTCCAGAACGGAAGAAGATCGGGAGACCTGGGGGCCAAGCAAGTGGGCCCACAGGGGGCCCACAAGCCCTGTTGCCGCGACCAGGGGGGAGGCCACGACAACCAAGCTTGTGGCCCCCCTGGCGTCCTCTGCCCTAGGTCTTTGGCCTATAAATTCCCTAAAAATCCAGAAAAAATCAGGGCGTCCACGAAAACACTTTTCCGCCGCCGCAAGCTTCGTTTCCGCGAGATCTCATCTGGAGAACCTTCCCAGTGCCCTGCCGGAGGGGACTTTGGAGTTGGAGGGCTTCTTCATCAACATCATGGCCCCTCCAATGACTCTTGAGTAGTTCACTTCAGACCTACGGGTCCGTAGTTAGTAGCTAGATGGCTTCTTCTCTCTCTTGGATCTTCAATACAAAGTTCTCCATGATCTTCATGGAGATCTATCCGATGTAATCCTCTTTGGTGGTGTGTTTGTCGAGATCTGGTGAATTGTGGATTTGTGATCAGATTATCTATGATATATATTTGAGTCTTTGTTGATTTCTTATATGCATGATTTGATATCCTTGTAAGTCTCTCCGAGTCTTGGGTTTTGTTTGGCCAACTAGATCTATTATTCTTGCAATGGGAGAAGTGCTTGGTTTTGGGTTCATACCGTGTGGTGACCTTTCCCAGTGACAGAAAGGGCAGCAAGGCACGCATCGTGTTGTTGCCATGAAAGGTAACAAGATGGGCTTTTATCATAGATATGAGATTGTCCATCTACATCATGTCATCTTGCTTAAGGCGTTACTCTGTTCTCATAAACTTAATACACTAGATGCACGCTGGATAGCGGTCGACGTGTGTAGTAATAGTAGTAGATGCATAAAGTATCGGTCTACTTGTTTTGGACGTGATGCCTATAGATATAATCATTGCCATAGATAACGTCACGACTTTGCGCGGTTCTATCAATGGCTCGACAGTAATTCGTTCACCCACTGTCTACTTGCTTTCATGAGAGAAGCCACTAGTGAACACTACGGCCCCGGGTCTATTCACACCTATCGTTTCCACTTTTGCTTTTACTTTGCTTTGTTACTTTGTTGCTTTCAGTTCTCACTTGGCAAACAATCTATAAGGGATTGACAACCCCTTCATAGTGTTGGGTGCAAGCTCTTTGTGTTTGTGCACGTACTTGTGATACTCCTTCACTGGATCGATACCTTGGTTCTCAAAATTGAGGGAAATACTTACCACCGCTGTGCTACATCACCCTTTCCGATTCGAGGGAACACCAATGCAAGGCTCCAAGGCCACGGGGGAATCCTTTGCATATTTGCCTAGGAAGTCCCTAAAGGCGTAGCCGTAGCAGAAGGATTCCTGGTGCCGTTGCTGAGGAGTATCCAAACAAGAATAGTCTCCCGTCAACATGCTTGTTTCTGGCGCCGTTGGAAGGTCTTTTGTTGTAGTAGCAGTGTCTCCCATGAAGGGCACTCAGCACTTCAGTTTCAAAGGAAATCTTGCTCCTCGTTTTGTTGGTCCTTTCATAATTGTTGGCAAGAGAGGCGATCTTGCATATTAGTTAGAGCTTCTGTCCAACTTCTCAAATGTGCATGATGTGTTTCATGTCTCTCAGCTCCAGAGATGCTTCAAGACTCCCGACCGCACAGTTGATCTCCAGGATATCGACCTCCAGCCCGGCCTATCCTGCCATGAGCATCCAGTTGCAGTTCTTGAAGTGACTGAGTGAAATACCCGCAATAAGTCAATCAAGTTTCTCAAAGTGCAATGGTCACATCATTCCGACAAAGAGGCCACTTGGGTGGGCGAGGACCACCTCCGTTTCTTCCAGTCCTAGATCTCGGGTCGAGATCCTCTTGTAGTGTGGGAGAGTTGTAACAACCCAAGTTCTTCTCCTTCCCCTTTTGTAATTCTTTCCTTGTTTGGCAACTCTGTTGAGGCATTGTTATGGATGTTAGATAGTCGCATTGTCATTTCATGTGCATCTCGTGCATCATGCTTAGATTTAATCCTTTGGTCTGCCTTGTTTGATCTTGGAGTGGTGGTGTCACCTTGGTGGAGTATGTGATTGCATGTGATCTTGGTTTGACATTGTGAAGTGTGGTGTGGTTGTAACAAGAGCATTCAAAACCCCTTGTTGCAACATGGCCAAACCCCCCTCTCTTTTCAATAACTTTAGGGTAGATTTGAAGTAATTGTTTTCGCCTATTAAAAATGTTCAAGTAATTTAAAACTCTTTTCAAAGATTTGTGGGTGGCAACAATCATTTGTTGGAAGCTATTTTCATTTTGTTTTAATTCAAAAACAGGAGCAGATTGTTTAAAAACTTATTTTTCTTTTACCTAAAATGTTCCACCTATTTTATAAATAGGGGGCTCATTTTATAATTTCTAAAAGTATATTTTTACCTTGTCATAACTCCTTTGTTTTCCCTAGATTTGTTTATTTTCAAAACTGGTTTTGTTTTTAATAGGTAGGCAGTGTTTTCATAGAGGGAGTGAGAGAGCGGTTGGGTTCTCAGGCCCATCTCCTCTTCCTTCCCTGGCGCTAGGCCCGTTCCCCTCTCCTTCCTCCTGACACCGTCCCCCTCCTCCCAGCTTTCCGACAGAGACAACGAGGGATATGTGAGAGAGAGAGAGACGCGTGGCTGTGGCACGGACGCCAACACCGTCAAGCCATCGCCTATTTAGCCCCCCTTGTGGCCTAGGGTTCCGTGCCCTTCCTCCTCACGCCGCTAGTCTCTTCTTCCTCCTTCTTCCCCCCTTGCCAGGTAAGGTTCAGAGAGTAGGTTCAGAGGAGATTCAGGTTCAGAGAGAGCAGGCCGTCGTCGCCGCCATTCCCCCCTCGTCGCCGGTGCTCCTCCGTGGAGGCGAAGGTGGCAGGGAGAATGCTGGGTCCTCCCTCGATCCATTCCTGCCGCTAGGGAGCTCGATCCCTTCCCTGGCGTCTCCTCCGCCGTCGTCGTTGCTGGAGCGGAGCAACAGGTCGTCGCGGGCAGCTTCGCCTCTTCTTCCTCTTCGTCACGCGTTCGTCTGTAGCGTCGTGCTATAGGGTGAGCACCATCTCCTCCTCTTCCTTCCCCGCGCGTTGGACCTCCTCTCTACGCGTGTACATCACCGGCATCGAGCTCCGCTTGGCCCGGTGCAACAGCTCCAAGTGGGTTAGCCATGGGAATGGATCCCCCATGTACCCCGCATCCCTCGCCGGTGGCTAGTTTGTTGATTAGGCGCCAGAGTGCCTCGCCTGTTTCGGCCGCCGCGAGTAGGTGCAGAGACAGAGGGGCCTGTCCAAAAGGGAAACGCCCCCTGCTGTGTTCAGTGTCGACTACGTAGCGTAGTGGTAGGATGCGAGTGTTGCATGCGATTGGGAGTGGGTTCGATCCCCCTCGCCGCACCTTTTATTTTATTTTTCATTTGTTTCCTGAGTGACAGTAGCCTTACCTGACCGAAGCCGCTCTGTTGGGGGTGCCAACATGAAAGTTGTAGCTAGTGATGTTGTTTATAGCCTGGTATTTTTGTTTAGTTCATTACCTTTGTGGTTTTGTGGATACCTTGCTGTTTTGGAGTGATGTTATGCACTTTCAGGGACTTAAAAATATTTCTAAGTGTTGAAAGTTAAGATTTCATACCCTGTTGTGAGCTTGGTTCCAAGTGACGTGTTGTGCTTTTGAGGTTGCACCAATGGCATGAATTGTAGTGGTTGAACCCCTCTACAACATGGTGCCATAGTTTTGTTCATAGAAATTTGCATGTTAGATTTATACCTTGTCAAAGTGGGCACTTGGTTGAAATTTTTTCACTAAGTCTGGAAATCTCATATTATTTTTCTTGCCCTGTTGTGTTGAGTATGTTTTCTTTCCTGTTGGGGATTAGCCCAAGGAACAAACTAATGTTTGTTTGCTGATATGTTTGTCTAGCTATCTGTTAAATTTCATGCCTAGATACCTCCTGTATATATCCTTTTGGTGGCTGCCAATATGCTTCAGATCATAAGTGGCTGATGAAAATCTGCAATTTTCACCAAGTCCTAATCTGATATGTTTTGTCCAAGTTTAGAGTTGTATATCTTTTGATGTGTGATCCCTTTTTCTTAGCTACTTGTTATTGTTGTAATGTTGTTGGTTGGTTTCAGTTTCATGTCTTGATTGAATTAATTAGAGGGCTCTAACTGCTAAAGATCTTGTGGTTAAGGTGATGTGATGGTGTTAAAAACAGATTGTGTGTCAAACTTGTTTTGAGCTTTGTGTGAGATATGGTTGATGGTTTTGTGTGTTCTTTAACACTATCCCAATTGGACTTTAATGCTTGTTCAAATGGCAACCTTGGTTCACTAGTGAGTGCACATAGAATTATATTTGTTGCTGTTTTGTCTCCGTAGACCTTTGTAACTTGTTTTGTAGTTTCCGGTTGAACCGAAACTCCATTCACGACGTTCTTTATATGTTTTTGCATCGTTTTCTCATGATGCATATGATTCTTCCATGTTCATGCATGTTCAATCATCCATCCTGAGGTTTTGTCCAGATTGGGTGAAACCTCAAGTGTTGCATGTAGAATCACTATTTTGGAGATGCGATGCATTCTTCATACCATACATGCATCATGTTGTCTGTGCATCATTTGAAGTTGTTTTTTATTTTCTATTATTTTCTCTTTTGGTAGCATCAGGAACGGAGAGCGAGTATGTGGATTCCGGAGAGTTCGTGCAGGAAGAATAAGAGAAGTTTCAGTCTGAAGAAATCACAGGCAAGATGATCATGACCTTGACACCATTTCTAGCTTTGTTATGCTTAGTGTTACGTTTTCGTCATGCCATCTTCGCTGCCTACCACATGATATATAGGCCGTCAAACACTGCCATGAAACCTCAAACACCTCTCCTCCTAGCAAATATTGTTTGGCTAAGTAGGCTTGCTCAACCTCTAATTGATAGCGTTGCTAGTTGCAGGTGCCGGTTGGCCCATGTGATAACATGGGCAATTTGATATCATTATGTCTAACTGCTATTTAATTAATGCACGTATATACTTGGTGAATAACGGAAGGCCTAGCCTTTTGCCGGGTGATTTGTTCCATTGTTGCCGCCTTAGTTTCGGCTACTAGTGTTTTATCCCATAACTGAGCACCCCTAACACGTTCAGGGTTGTTATGGGGACCCCCTAGATAAATCGTATAGTGATAAGACTTGTCTGGCAGGACTCAACTTTGGTGTTAATATGGTACCAACTTAATAATTAAATGCATAGGGAATAGCTACCCCGAGGAATCTAATCAACCCCCGAGCCAGTGCTCCTCATGAGTATTGGCCCAAACTAGAGTCGTGTGCGGGGCCAACCCCGGGCAACTCGGGAGATCTCTATGAGGCCATTGTACGATGCGCTCATCCGGTCGCGTCCTGAGAATGAGATACACGACTCCTATCAGGATCGTCGACACGCCGAGAGGTCTTGCCAGATTTGTCTTACCTTAGCGATATATCTTGCGCATTGGAATTCCGGTGAGACTTTGGGTCTTCTCAGAGTTGAGGTTTTCCTCCAAGGAATCCGACGAGATCACGAGTTTCATGGTAGAGGATTACTATGCGGCCTTTGGTAATTTGTGATGGACTAGTTGGAGCATCCCTGCAGGGTTAATCTTTTAGAAATCCGTGCCCGTGATTATGTAGCAAACATGGATATTTTGTTAACATCTGGTTCTAGACAACTTAAAGTAATTCGAATAAAACTTGCCAACCGAGTGCGTAACCGCGACTGTCTCCTTCAGAGCTCCTTCTCTGTTCAAGAACACGATGGGGTTATGAATGACGTAAGTAGGTGTCTAGGGTCACTTAGTGATCAATCTATTTATCGACAGTCTTGCGTAGGCCACATATGATAACTCTGTTCATCGTAATATAGCCACCATATAAGCATAGGTTGCTGCAAACTCATACACTTAACCTTCCTCACCCATTTAACCCAGTTAGATTCGATACAAAGGTCATATGATTGCTGAGTCCTTGTGGCTCACGGTTTACCTACAAACACCCACAGGTACAGGTACCCCTGATGCAGGAGTTCCCGATGACAGCCAGCTGAAGTGGGAGTTCGATGAGGACATCGACTGGCTGTACGTGACTTATCCCGAGGACTAGAGGCCATGGTCATGATCGTGGGGCCAGCATGCGGGATATCATAGCTTTTACTGTTTATCTTGTCCGTAGTCGGACCACTCCATGGTCTGAATAATATATGATTGTATGACTATGTACTTTATCATATGGCAAGTGTATGCCCTACTTGTCACTCTTTTAGTTATTTATATGCTATGATTATCTTGCTTGCGAAATGCGTAGATGCGCCTCTTTCCCCTTTTGAGGCCTTACCCCCAAATAAAGAAAAAGGGTCGCATCTTAGTCATTACATAGTATGACTTACTTGTGGCACTGCTGCTTAAGTCATATAGGTATAAAATGCATGAAGAAGCTCCATGCTCATGGGTCTTTGTACTCACTCATTATTTTAAACGTTTGAGACATGCAAACCATGCCTGATGGTATAAACGCATGAAGAAACTCCATGCGGATGGATCATTTGGACTCACTTCATTTTTGGAATCACTTGAGACACGCAAATCATACCACATAGGCAAGATGACTAAAGACCTCGTTTCCCAGTCATATGGAACAAGAAAGTAACTTGTTGGAAGTAATACATTTTGATGTATGCAGTCCAATGAGTGCTGAGGCACGCAGTGGATATCATTATGTTCTTACTTCACACATGATTTGAGTAGATACTAGTGTATTTACTTGATGAGACACAAGTCTGAATTATTGAAAGGTTCAAGTAATTTCAGAGTGAAGTTCAAGATCATCATGACAAAGAGGTTAATATGTCCATGATGTGATCGTGGAGGTAAACATATATATATATATATATATATCTGAGTTATAAGTTTGGTAAACATTTAAGACAATGTGAAAATTGTTTCACTTGAAAATTGTTTCACAAGTCATGCCACCTCGAAAACCATAGTCTGATGGTGTGTCCGTATGTCATAGTTGTGCCCTATTAGATATGGTGCATACTATGATATCTCTTATCAAGTTAACCACTATCGTTTAGGGGTTAGGTATTAGAGACAATCGCATTCACTTTAAAACAGGGCACCACGTAAATCTGTTGAGATGACACATTATGAATTATGGTTTAGAGAAACCTAACCTGTCGTTTCATAGAAGTTTGGGGCTGTGATGCTTATGTGAAAGAGTTTCAGCCTGATAAGCTCAAACCCATAGCGGATAAACGCGTCTTCATAGGACACCCACAACAGTTGGGTATACCTCCTATCTCAGTTCCGAAAGCAAATGTGTTCGTTTCTAGAAATGGGTCCTTTCTCAAGGAAATGTTTCTCTCGAAAGAATTGAGTGGGAGTATGGTGGAGACTTCATGAGGTTATTGAACCATCACTTCAACCAGTGTATGTAGCAGGGCACAGGAAGTTGTTCCTATGGCGACTACATCAATTGAAGTGGAAGCTAATGATAGTGATCATGAGATTTCGGATCAAGTCACTACAAAACTCGTAGGTCGACATGGTCACGCACTGCTGCTACAGAGTGGTACGACAACCCTGTCTTAGAGATCATGTTGATAGACAACAATGAACCTACGAGCAATGGAGAAGCGATGGTGGGCCCAGATTCCGACAAATGGCTGGAGGCCATGAAATCCAAGAGGAGGATCCATGTATGAAAACAAAGTGTAGACTTTGGAAGAACTACTTGATGGTCATAAGACTATTAACTATGGATGGGTCTTTAAAAGAAAGATAGACGGTGATGGTGAAAAGTCACCATTAAGAAAGCTCGACTTGTCGCAAAGATGTTTTCGACAAAGTTCAAAGAGTTGACTATGATGAGACTTTCTCACTTGTAGCGATGCTGAAAGTCTGTTGGAATTATGTTAGGAGTTGCTGCATCATTTATGAAATCTTGCAGATAGGATGTCAAAATATTGTTTCCTCGACGGTTTCCTTGAGGAAAGGTTGTATGTGATAGAACCAGAAGATTTTGTCGATCATAAAGGGTGCTAACAAGTATGCAAAGCCCGAGTGATCCTTCTATGGACTGGAGCAAGCATCTCGGAGTTGGAATATACACTTTTATGAGATGATCAAAGTTTTTGGTTTTATACAAAGTTTATGAGAAACTTGTATTTCCAAAGAAGCGAGTGGGAGCACTATAGAATTTCTGATGAATATGTATGTGGTTGACATATTGTTGATCGGAAATAATGTAGAATTTTTGGAAAGCATAAAGGCTTGTTTGAAAGGAGTTTTTCAAAGGAAAAACCTGGATAAGCTACTTGAATAGTGAGCATCAAGATCTATGGAGATAGATCAAAGTGCTTAATAGTAGTTTCAACAAAATGCATGCCTTGACAAGTTTTTGGAAGTGTTCAAACTAGATCGGCACAAGAAGGAGTTATTGGCTGCGTTATAGGGTGTGAATTTTGAGTAAGACTCAAAAACCCGACCACGGCAGAAGAAAGAGAAAGGACGAATGTCGTCCCCTGTGCATTAGCCGTAGGCTTTATAAGTATGCTATGCTGTGTACCACACCTAAAGTGTGCCTTGCCATGAGTCAGTCAAGGGGTACAAGAGTGAGCCAGGAATGGATCACTGGACAGCGGTCAAAGTTATACTTAGTAACTAATGGACTAAGGATTTTTTCTCGATTATGGAGGTGATTAAAGAGTTCGTCGTAAAGGAGTTACGTCGATGCAAGCTTTTTCACTAATCCGGATGACTCTGAGTAGTAAACTGAATTCGTATAGTGGAGCAGTCATTTGGAATAGTTCCAAATGGTGCATGGTAGCAATATATATACGAAGACATAGAGATTTGTAAAGCACACGAGGATCTGAAAGGTTCAGACCCGTTGACTAATAAACCTCTCTCAGAAGCAAGACATGATCGAACCCCATAACTGTATGGGTATTGGATTAATTGCAATCACATAGTGATGTGAAGTAGATTATTGACTCTAGTGCAAGTGGGATACTGTTGGAAATGTGCCCTAAAGGCAATAATAAAATGATTATTATTATATTTCTAGTTCATGATAATTGTCTATTATTCATGCTGTAAGTGTATTAACCTGAAACCGTAATACATGTGTGAATACATAGATCACAATGTGTCCCTAGTGAGCCTCTAGTTGGCTAGCTCGTTGATCAATGGATGATCATGGTGTCCTGATCATGGACATTGGATGTCATTGATAACGGGATCACATCCTTAAGAGAATGATGTGATGGACAAGACCCAATCCTAAGCATAACACTAGATCGTGTTGTTCGTATGCTAGAGCTTTTCTAATGTCAAGTATCTTTTCCTTAAACCAGGAGATTGTGCAACTCCCGGATACCGTAGGAGTGCTTCGGGTGTATCAAACATTACAATGTAACTGGGTGACCATAAAGGTGCACTACGGGTATCTCTAAAACTGTCTGTTGGGTTGGCACGAATTGAGACTGGGATTTGTCACTCCGTGTGAACGGAGAGGTATCTCTGGTCCCACTCGGTAGAACATCATCATAATGAGCTCAGTGTGACTAAGGAGTTAGCCACGGGATGATGTGCTACGAAACGAGTAAAGAGACTTGCTGGTAATGAGATTGAACAAGGTATGGGGATACCGACGATCGAATCTCGGGCAAGTATCATACCGATAGACAAAGGGAACTGTATATGGGATTAAGTGAATCCTTGACATCTTGGTTCATCCGATGAGATCATCGTGGAACATGTGGGAACCAACATGGATATCTAGACCCCGCTGTTGGTTATTGACCGGAGGGTGTCTCGGTCATGTCTACATGCTTCCCGAACCTGTAGGGTCTACACACTTAAGGTTCGATGATGCTAGGGTTATATGGGAATAGTGTACGAGGTTACCGAAGGTTGTTTGGAGTCCGGGATGAGATCCCAGACATCACGAGGAGCCCCAGAATGGTCCGGAGGTGAAGATTGATATATAAGATGAGGGGTTTTGAACATCGGAAATGTTTCGGGCATCACCGGTAACGTACTGGGACCACCGGAAGGGTTTCGGGGGTCCAACGGGAGGGGCCACCAGCCCCAAAGGGTGTCATGGGCCAAAAGGTGGAAGGGAACCAGCCCAGTGTGGGCTGGTGCGCCTCCCACCAAGGGCCAAGGCGCAGGTAGAGAGGGAAGGGGGGGGAGGGAAACCCAAAAGCAGATGGGCCCATGGAACATGTGGGGTGCGCCACCCCTCCCCCACGCCCGCCCTTCCTGGCCGCCACCACCAGCCCCAGATGGGGCTGCCACACCTCTTGGGGGTGGGAACCCTAAGGGGGCACCCCCTTCCCTCTCCCCTATATATAGTGGAGGATTTTGGCCTTTGGAGCACACACAGAAATTGTTTGCTCCCTCTCTAGGCAGCCCTGTCTTCCTCCTCTTCCGCGCAACTTGGAGAAGCTCCACCGAAATCCCTCGTAGCTCCACCGCCACCGCGCTGTCACGCTGCCGGAGCTCTCCCTCAACCTCTCCCTCCTCCTTGTTGGATCAAGGTGCAGGAGACGTCGCTGGGCTGTACGTGTGTTGAACGCGGGGGTGCCGTGGTTCAACACGTAGATCGGAATCACACCGCCATCTGAATCGCTGCGAGTACGACTCCATCGACCATGTTCTAGTAACGCTTCCGCTTAGCGATCTTCAAAGGTATGAAGATGCTCTACCCCATTACTCGTTGCTAGTTTCTCCATAGATAGATCTTTATTGGTGTAGGAAAATTTTGAAATTACTAAGTTCCCCAACACCCATGTCTACCCTCAATTTTTCAGGGTTGGCTGCAGTGTGGTTACAGTCGATGCATAAGAGAATTTCTAACTTCGACTGGGAATCATTCGCAACTCTGTTTTGCAACCGCTTTGGCAAGGATCAACATCAACTTCTCTTACGTCAGTTTTACACGCTTACACAAACATCCACTCTCGCAGATTACATTGAACAATTTGAGAAAATTATTAGCCATCTCTCTACTTATTCTGAATTGATTCATCCTTACTATTATCTCACCCGTTTTGTCGAGGGTCTTCGAGCCGACATTCGTGCCATTGTCCTGGTGCAGCGACCGCCTGATCTGGACACGGCATGCTCGCTGGCCCAGCGACAAGAGGAGGTGGCGGAAGGCACTTATGTCGAACATCCTCGGCCAATGCTTGTAGCCAAGGCAGCTGATCAGTTGAGTCGGGCGCACACGGTCGTGCCCATGGCGCTACCACCACTTCCCATGCAAGGGCGTCCTCCGACTACGGCGACCACTCAAGAGCGTCGTGGGGGACACGAAGGTTGCGGCGACGGCTCCAAGATCAAGGCGCTATGGGAGTACCGACGAGTCCGCGAGCTCTCCCTCAAGTGCGGGGAACGCTGGGGGCAGGATCACACCTGTCCCACCAATGTACTGCTCCATGTCATCGAAGAACCGCTGGAGTTGTTTAGCATCGACGAATATGATGGACTTCGGAGCGCGCCAATGGAGACGGGACATCTCACGCCAAGCTCTCACAGGCGGGATGCCACCCAAAGCCATCAAACTGCAGGTGTGGCTTCAAGGGTGAGTTGTTCTGATGCTGGTGGATTCACGCAGTTCCACTTCTTTCATCAACGCCTATCTTGCAGCTTCACTTCACGGCGTGGTGCCACTGGTCAGGCCTTCTCGTGTCATGGTCGCGGATGGAGCGGAGCTCAGTTGCGTCTCCACATCCACAACTTTCACTAGTCATCTCAGAACCACGAATTTGTGATTGACATAAAGATCAGAGGGAGAAGAATTTAAAACAACTTTTCAGACTCATTCAGGTCACTTTGAATTCAGGGTGCTCCTGTTTGGCCTTGCAGGCGGGCCGGGCAGTTTTATTGGAGCTATGACAGTTATCTTAATCCCAGTCATCAGAGTCTGTGTGCTAGTGTTTTTCGATGACATTCTGGTGTTCAGCAAGACACTCCAAGATCACGTGGAGCATTTGCGGTAGGTGTTTGAACTGCTCCCTCGCGATCGATGGCAAGTGAAGCTAGGCAAATGTGCTTTTGGTCAGCAGCGCATCGTCTACCCGTGTCTTATGGTTAGCTCTGAAGGGGTGGCAACCGTCCCAGGCAAGATCCGAGAAGTGGAATAATGGCCGACTCCCACAAATGTTAAGAAGGTTCATCAAATTTTGGGACTGGCAGGGTACTACCGCCGCTTCATGAGGCAGATCAGAGTCTTGGCCCGTCGTGTGTTCAATCTGCTCAAGAAGGGCTCCCCATTCGTATGGACAAACGACACGGAGCAAAGTTTTCAGTTACTCAAAAAAGGATTGATCACAGCTCCTGTGCTGGCGTTACCTCATTACAGAAAAAAGTTCAGAGTGGAGACTAATGCGTGTGACACGGCTATTGTAGCAATGATGCAACAGGATGGTCACCCAATAGCTTTCATGAGTAAATCTCTGCGCAATAAGTATGAGGGACTCTCTACCTACGAGAAAGAGTACTTGGCCATCATCGTCGTAGTAGATCAATGTCGTCCCTACCTCCAAACTAACGAGTTCAATATCAAGACGGATCAACACAGCTTAGTTCACTTGCAAGATCAACGTATGGTTACTCCTTGGCAGCAGAGAGCATTCACTAAACTCTTGGGGCTGTAGTACCGCATCATCTACAAAAAGGGAGCAAAGAACACGGGTGCAGATGCTCTATCCCGCCTACACAGAGCACATACCCTATTCAGCGTTTCGACCTGTCAGCCGGCATGGCTAGAAGATGTGATCTCCAGTTACAACAGCAATCCGCATGCCCAGAAACTCCTAGAACAACTTGTAAGTGCATCTAATGCCCCTTAGTGATTTTGGTGGTTTGAAGACTTATAGGTTAAGGGACTAATATGTTTGTGAGTGTACACATGCTCTATAAGTCCATGAGGAGTTTGAGTTATTCGATGAATATCAACCCCTAAAAATGAATGTCTTCGGGTGAAGACTTTGGTCCTTCCTTGAAGAATTTGATCGCGAAGAAATTACGAAGAAATCGATATTCTTCATGAAGAAATTGAAAATAAGGAATTCGGCGTGTCCTGAAGAAAACGGTGTGAAGACTTTGAAGCGTGAAGATTTACTCTTTCTGTTTCATTTTCTTTACTCTTGAGTCATAGGAACACCGTACTGTTAAAGGGGGTCGAGGTAAAACTATGGAATGAAATTCCTCATGATGCTCAACCCAAGACTAAATCTACGAAATCCTCAAAGTGAGGAATATGAGATACATGAGGACTTTCACAGTTGAAAGTTCCCACCGTTGCCGCGCCACGCGCCACCTCACCGATCTTATCCACCCAACGGTCACAATATTTAAGGGCATTTATGTCAAATCATGTCGGGATGCTCCCATGCTATAAATAGCTGCCCCCACAACCACTTGCTGGTTGGCAGCTCCGAGAGAAACTGGCACTTATCATTTAGAGCAACCCAAATTCCTCACAGTCCTCGAGTGAAAATCACCAAGTGAGGAAATACCCCAAACACCAAACCCAAGCCAAACCAAGTGATTGAGCATCACTGAAGAAGTTGTTCTTGTGTGGAACTGAAGCCTTTTACCTTTGAGTATTGTGCATCCTCCACACGGTTAGGCGTCATGGTATAGAGCATCCGACGGTCAATTGGGGATAGCCGGGTGACCGAGTTTGTGAGGGTTTGGAAGTCTTTCCTGAAGCCTTACCACGAGTGTTGGGCGAGGACTATGTGTCCTTAGCTCAAGGAGAATACGATAGGGGCCGTGTGTCCTGGGACTGTGTGTCCTTTGGTTTCAATACGAAGCCGCTCCGAACTAGACATACAACTGTCACAAAAGTTGGAACTGGGTCATCAACTACTGTCTTCATTGAGCTACGGGTTCTATTTCTTCAACTCTTTCATTTCCTCAAAATTGTATGTTGAAGACTTTCATCTGTGTTGTTTGAAGAATTTTTCTAAATATTTTCTCTGAATTTACTCAACCTCAAATTATTCACTCAAGTTAATCTTCACCTGCGTACTCTCTACTTGCGTATCGTGCTCGTGCAAACCGAATCTCGTAATCTTCATTGCGTATTCTGCTGTAGTCGTTTTTTCATCCTGATCCTACGCTATTTCCGCTTCACCTAATTCATCATTGAGTACTTTCCTCACAAGGAATTTCCTGAGCGATGAAATTCTAAAAATCGCCTATTCACCCCGTCTAGTCGATATAACGCACTTTCAATTGGTATCAGAGCAAGGTACTCCCTTGTTCTGTGTGATTTTAGTTTAACCACCTGGAGTTCTAGTTATGTCGACCGCAGATATGATCAAGGTTACTGCAGGATGTCCTACCTTCGAGGGAAAGTACTTTCCCTACTGGAAGACCAAGATGCAGATGCATCTTCATGCTATTGACAATGATCTCTGGTATATTGTGGAAAATGGTATTTCCTCCATCGCTGCTACTGTCTCTGCCGCTGATGTGAAGAAATTCAAGCAACTAGATTCACAAGCGAAGAATATCATCTGTGGCCATCTGAGCAGAGGTCAGTATGGCAGAGTGAGTGCCTTGGGCACAGCTAAGCTTATCTGGGATAGGGTGTCCAACGTCAATGAGGGAGTCTCAACTCAGTGTGACTCTCGTGTTGATGTTCTTCGCAATCTCTTCAATCGTTTCAAGAGGCTTGATAATGGAAGTTGCCAAGATACCTTTGATCGCCTCACTAACATCTCAAATGAACTGCAAGCACTAGGAGCTAGAGACATCACTGACCATGAAGTTGTGAAGAATTTGCTAAGATCTCTTGATCCATCATTTGACACACTTGTTCTAATGATTCAAGAACGAAGAGACTACAAAATGCTTGATCCTGCTGATATTCTCGAGAGAGTCAATACTCATGAATTCAAACAAGAAGAAAACAGATAACTGTATGGACCAAGCTACTCAAGACCTCGTGCGCTAAAGGCTAAGGCTATTTCCTCATCTGAAGAACAAGACTCAGATTGTAGCATTGGTGACCCTGAGGAACTGGGACAGGAACTTGCTATGCTCGTGAGAAAATTCCAGAAGTTCACAAGACGTGGCCAGTTCAGTAAATATTCAAGAAGAGATACGAGGAAATCAGAATCTTAATCTGAGGATTACAAGAAAAGAACCTACCACAAATGCAACAAATCTAGTCACTACATGATGACAGTCCTCGCTGGGTGAAGGAATCAAAGAAGAAGAAATACAAGGATGAAAGTTTTGATGACTCGAAGAAAAAGAAGAAATCTTCAAAGTCCTCATCGCACAAGAAGACCAGTTTTAGAAAGGCTCGGGCACTCATTTGCAAGGAAATAGAGTCGGAAGAAGAATCTAAGGAATGTGATGAAGAGGAAGGTTCTGAAGAGGATTCAGAGTCTGGTGTGGCAAGTCTTGCACTGGCTACCACCTTTGTGAGCAAGTCAATCTTCAACCTTGAAGAAAATGACAACGCTATCTACACCGATGAAAATGCTGATGACTTTGCTCCAACCTATTGCTTCATGGCAAAAGGTTCAAAGGTACCAAACCATACTTCCTTCTCTGATTCTAGTGACTGTGAATCTGATGATTATCAAAAACCCAGTTACTCTCAACTTGCCAACATTAATACTAAGCAACAAAGTGCCATTGAAAAGCTTCAAAAACTGCTAGACAGAAGCGATGATCTGTTTAAGGATGAAATGAATCATACTCAAGTCGTCACTGAATATGTGGAAAGTCTTAAGTCTAGGTTTGATAGTCTTCAAGATCGTTATGGCACACTTTTAGCTGACCATGAGAAACTTTCCTATGAATTTCTTCAAAGGAAACTTGATCTGGAGAAGTTGAAAATGTCCTATGATGATCTTTGAATGGAAAACGATTCATTGCTTGCTCTGGATGAATTCATTCCATCATGTTTGAAATGCATCGAGCATCAAACTGCTAATTCCTCTCCAGAATCATGAAATGCTTCTATTGCTACAAATTCTTCAACTGTCCCTGCGGTACAAATTCTTCGCTTGAAGAAACCACAAATGCTACTGACGAAAATGCAGGGCTGAAGGAATTGTATGTGACAGGCATATACAAAAGTCTCAAAGGGCATCAAACCCTTTGCGATGTGCTCAAAAAGTAGATTTTGAAAAGGAACCCAAGGAAAGAAGGAATTGCCTTCGAGAGGAAATTGAATGCTGATGGATCATACTGGAAACCTGAGCAGTACCCCTAAACCTCATGGGTTGCTGCTGAAGGTCCTCCTGTCGATCCTTCCACTCTAACAAGCTTTGCATGAGAATTATCCTATTCCTGTGATGAGTCATTTGAATCCAACTATAAACAGTTCAAAAATCAATCTGGTGAAGTATTTTCTCGATAAGTTGGAACTAACTGCAGGAATGGACCACCCGTGAGGAAAATATGGGTCTCCAAAAGTTGCTTAGAAAACCTTCAGGTGAATGTCCTCATGACACCACCCGTGAAGAACCAGAAACCGAGATCAATTTCCTTAGGTGGACCAAAGTATTCACGAGGATCAAAATCCTCAAATGGTAAATACTATGCTCATTCCCATGCTGATGCTTCTGATATGCAGGGAAATTACAGGAGACATGAATATGAGCGTAATTCCTCAAATCATTATATTCACAAGACCTCAAAGAATTTCTCTACCTATCCATTTGAGTACTCTACCCCCTACTGTGAAACGAACTGCATTAGCTTCAATGCCCCCTTTCTCATATGGTGCTTGTAGGATGATGAAGTCTTTGCCACCCCTTCAGATGTGCGTGGTGAAGGAATTAAACTAATCACTTCTGCAGGTGAGGTCTCGAGATGGAAGTCATCATCTGAAGAATTTGCTGGAGACCTCAGGAAATTGCTTGATTGGACGCAAGCTAAACTTGATGAAATGACAACATTTCACACGTCCTCAAATTTATTGTTTATGACAAAATTTTTATCTGATGAAATTGATATCATATTCTTCAAGTCTGAAGCATATGAGATGGTAAGCTGTACTAATTCATCTGCAGGATGACAAACCCAAGAATACAGAGTGGGTTCATGACAGTGGTTGCACAAACCACATGACTGGTGATAAAAGCTTGTTGATGAATATGCCACTAACTCCATCACCACTGAAGCAAATCACTTATGCTGATAAATGTAAAAGAAAGGTCTTGGGACTTGGCAAAGTGGCTATCTCCAAGGACAGACACATGGACAAAGTCATGCTTGTCGAATCCCTTGGGTTTAACCTCATGTCAGTCTCAATGCTTTGTGACTTGGATATAGTTGTTATCTTTGGAAAATACAGATGTGTAGTCATCATGGAATCTGACAAATCCAAAGTCTTCGAAGGCTTTACGAGAGGAGACTTGTACATTGTTGATTTTTCCACAGGTCCTCAACCAGCCACATGCTTATTAGCAAAAACCTCAGAAGGCTGGCTATGGCATCGACGACTGGGTCATGCAGTCATGAGGAATTTGCACACTCTGGCGGAAAAGAAGCATGTTATTGGCATCGAATCCGTCAAATTCCTCAAGGACCATCTTTGTGATGCTTGTGAATCTGGAAAAAATTACGAGATCCAAACACCCTTCGAAGACCATCATGACTATCACTCGTCCGTTTGAATTGCTTCACATGGATCTGTTTGGACCTACTCATTATGCTACTCTAACCAATGCAACATCCTTATATGGCTTTTCATCGTTGATGACTATTCTCGCTATACTTGGGCACATATCATTTTGTATAAAATCGAAGTGCAGGAAGTCTTCAAACGATTTTCCTCAAGGGCCTCGACGGACTTTCGGCGTCAAGATCAAACACATCAGGAGTGATAATGGGACAGAATTCAAAAACATTGGCCTTGATGATTATCTCGATGAACTTGGTATTACTCATGAGTTATCTACTCCTTATACTCCTCAACAGAATGGCGTCGTTGAACGCAAGAACATGACTCTGGTTGAAATGGCATGGACTATCCTTGAAGAATATCAGACTCCTCATCATTTCTGGCCTGAAGCAATCAAAAATGCTTGCCACATCATCAACATGGCATATCTTCACAAATTCCTCAAGAAAACCTCATATGAACTCCTCACTGACAAGAAACCCAATGTAAGTTATTTCAAAGTCTTTGGTGCAAAATGGTGGATTAGAGATCCTCACCATAGCTCAAAGTTTGCACCTAAGGCACATGAGGGTTTTATGGTTGGTTAAGGAAAGGACTCGCACACCTACAGAGTCTTCAACACCTATCACAAAAAGGTTGTTGAAACTGTAGATGTGCGGTTCGATGAAACTAATGGCTCGCAAAGAGAACAACTACCTCCTGTGCGAGATAAATTACCTCCTGAGGAAGTCATCAAGCTCAAGGCAACTGAATATATTATTCCTACTAAGGAACAACCCCTTGTTGAAGAAGTTGTCCCCAACACCGAGGAAATTCAAATTGGTGCACCCGAGGAAAATGCTATAGATCAAATTCCTTAGCCCAATCAAAGTCATCAACCAGCTCATCCGAGGATTGCGAATGAAGTAGAACTTGACAAAATCCTCGATGACATCAATGCGCCAGGTCCTCTCACTCGCTCAAAAGCCTCAAACTTAGTGAAATTTTGTGGGCATTCCTCGTTTGTGTCTATCAAAGAACCCTCAAAAGTTGCAGAAGCCTTCATGGAACCTGAGTGGATTCAAGCCATGCAAGATGAACTTCTTCAGTTCAAGCTAAATGATGTATGAGAACTTGTCAAACGACCAAATCCTGGCAAGCACAATATAATAAGGACCAAGTGGATCTACCCAAACAAGCAAGATGAGGATGGTCACGTAGTGACGAATAAGGCACAGCTTGTAGCCCAAGGCTACACACAGGTTGAAGGAATTGACTTCGATGAAACTTTTGCACATGTTGCTACACTTGAAGCTATTCGAATATTACTTGCTTATGCTAATCATCAAAATATTACTCTGTAACAAATGGATGTGAAAAGTGCATTCCTCAATGGTAAGCTTGAGGAAGAAGTATATGTTGCTCAACCTCCAGGTTTTGAAGACCCGAAGCATCCAGACAAAGTCTTCAGACTAAAAAAGGCACTATATGGCCTCAAGCAAGCCCCTCGGGCGTGGTATGATACATTGAAGGAATTCCTCATGAAGAAAGGCTTTAAACCTGATTCACTTGATCCTACTCTTTTCACAAAATCCTATGACAATGAACTATTTGTGTGCCAAATATATGTCGATGACATTATTTTTGGTTGTACTGACAAACGTTACAGTGATGAATTTTCCTACATGATGAGTGAAGAATATCAAATGCATATGATGGGGGAGCTGAAATTCTTCTTGGGTCTGCAAATTCGTCAACAACGCAATGGGATCTTCATATCTCAGGAGAAATATCTCAAGGACGTTCTGAGGAAATTCGATATGCATGAATGCAAAGGCGTCAAGACACCTATGCCTACCAACGGCCACCTCTGCACTAACGAAAATGGTAAAGATTTTGATTATCAGGTATATCGTTCTATGATTGGCTCTTTATTGTACCTATGTGCATCTAGGCCAGATATTATGCTTAGTGTTTGCATGTGTGCTGGTTTTCAAGCAAAACTGAAGGAATCACACCATAAGGCTGTGAAACACATTCTTCAATACTTAGCTTACACACCAACACTAGGATTATGGTACCCCAAGGGCTCAAATCTTCACCTCGTCGGATATTCTGATTCTGATTATGCCGGTGACCATGTGGATCGCAAGTCAACATCTGGCACATGCCATTTCCTTGGAAGAACATTAGTTTGATGGTCCTCAAAGAAGCAAAACTGTGTATCACTCTCTACTGTTGAAGCTCAGTACATTGCCGCTGGATCTTGCTGTGCTCAAGTGCTATGGATGAAGCAAACCTCGAAGACTATGGCATCAACATGAAGAATGTGCCCCTCTACTGCAACAATGAGAGTGCAATCTAGATCGCTTACAACCGAGTACAACACTCGAAGACCAAGCACATCCAGATTTGTCATCATTTTCTTCGTGATCATGTCCTCAAGGGAAATATCACCATCGACCATGTGAAGACTGATGATCAACTAGAAGATATGTTTACAAAGCCCTTGGATGAGAGAAGATTTTGCAAGTTGCGGTGCGAGCTAAATATCCTAGAATCTTCGAATGTCTTGTAAACCTGCACACATCCTAACACTTATGCGAAATTGATGACTCAGATGTGCAACACACAAAGTAACGATTTTCCTCAACCAATGAAGAAAATCACTCTAAGTGTGAAGAAATCTATGACGAATTTGGTTCTCTGGGCCCTACGTCAATTGTACGCGACGCTTGAAATCATCATTCTTATACGATAGGTCTCGCCACCACCCAACTTTGAAATTCTTCATGCGTGTTTCAAAGTTGAAATTCTTCAATCTGAGACTTTTTCACAAAATCCTCAAATCTTCAAATATTCAAATTCTTTAAAACTTTTGATGATTTTCATTTGAGTATATATACATATAATGAGCTTTCAAGTCCTCAACATCATTCAATTATAGCTCAATCATCTATTTGATATTTCATCTAAGTGAATGTGATCGGACCCGACTCCCCTCTATGCTAAGCTCAATCCAGAGTATTCTCAATTCTTTATATGCGTTCTGTTTGACACTTTTTCAAAATCCTCACTGAGTGCTTGTCAGCTGAGGTCTTTGTAACGAAATCCTCAAAATTCAAAAAAATATCAAAACCGTTGCAACAGTAACCGCACCCACTCCTCATGTTTGGATAACCACGATCTCCATCGCTTCAATCATGGGCACCACGTGTCAAGCAGAGACGAAGGGGCAAGGGCTGTTCGGTCCGAAAGTTTTGTACCGAACTGTTTTTCACCTAAGCTATAAATACCCCCTAACTCCCTCAGTCAAAACTCTTCTCCCCCTTCGTATTCTCCGCTCGAGCTCGAACCCTAGCGCCGCCGCTAACATCTTCGTCGCCGGTGAGGAAAAGCTTCATTACCTTGCTCTTGCTGTTGCCGGACTCACGCTGACAGCGGAATATCTTCCTCCGCCGCCGAGGTAGCTGTTTTCAGTTGCCAAGTTAGGGCGCTGAAGCTCTGAACCGAAGAACTTCTTCTTTTTGCTACCTCAGTTCATCGTGTTCTTCGCACAGGGTAAATAAAATCTTATTTTACTGTTGATCCTTTATTTCACGGTAGATTCATGAAATCTATTTTTCCTCAGAAATTTCCTCAGCTGTGCACACTCCTGCCTAGAACACTTGATGAATTTCACTAAGTAAAAATCTTCACGAGATTCCTCAATTGGGTAAATTTTTCAATCTGCACAACTCTGGAACCCAAGATTAGAATGCTTAGTCAAATTCCTCAACTCACTAGTTAAATTCCTAAACTTTTAAAATTTTGAATTTCCTCAAATCTGAGAACGCATATGACCTCTTCAAATTCTTCGCACCTATACTCTGTTCACACGTACAAAATGTCAGCTGATGAATCTCTAGGTTCTCATGAACTTAATTCATTTGCAGCATTTCTCGAAGAAACCTTACCCGTGTATTCAGAATCATCAAGAATTGAAATTCCTCAGCAAAAACCTTGGGTGAAGAAAATGGAAGAAGATCAAAAACAGAAAGGTGGCAAGAAACTGGAGCAGAATACTGCTTTTGAGATACCAGAAGAATTATATGCTGATTATTGTACACCTAATGAGGAAATACATGGTAAGGAGACCATGGAGAAGTGCAAAATAAGGCTTCAAAAGATTGAGCGCAGGTGGGCTAAAGAGTGGAAGGAGTACAGATATGTGACTCTGAAATATGCAAAGAAGTTCGCCCTCAAGCCTTGGTGCAAAAGGCCGCCGCAGGGTGATCAACAAGCAGCTCATCCCTCAAGTGTAGCCACTATTGAGGATTATCCTAATGAGAAAGACAAATACGTGTCTAAGTTACAGAAAAAGGCAGAAGCAGCCCTGAAGAAATTCAATGAGGATTCTGCTGCTGCAGCCACTGCTGCCACTTCCTCACCTGCTGAAGCCTCATCTACAGCTATTCCTCAGAAGTAGACTCTGCTGAGGAAACCCAAGGCTTGAACTACAATGCCAAAGGAGCAATTGCCTCAGAAAGTCACAATAACTGCTAAATCCTCAACAGCACCACATTCTTCACCCCCACAATAGAAGCAGCTTAGTAAGTTTCAACCTGAACAATCAAGTTCCTCAGTACATCTGCTACTGGCTCTGCTTCAAAGTCTTCACCCTTTCTGTTGAAGACTAAGATGACTGCTGGTAGAGGTACCAGGCCAAGTCCAAGAAAAATCATCAATGTTCCTTCTGCATGAGAAGGAAGTGAAGAATTTGATGATGAAACAGTCCAAGCCATCATCAGAAACAAACAGGAACGTGTTGCACACGCCTCTAGCAGTTCCATTCCTCCTGCTATGGATCTAAAGGTATTGTTGGATTTCATGGACCTCTGGTATGAAGATCCAAACACACCGATTGATGATTTGAAGCCTCCCCCTAGTGTCAGCCATATGGTAGCTACTTTCATCAATGATGCTAAATAGAAAGAGCAGGAAGCCAAGCAAGCCAGGGCTGCCAAAGTCAAAAAGGAGAAATTCCTCAACTTGTCACTTGAAGTACTTGTATCAACTCAGACTGAACTCAAAACCCTCACGTACAAGTATACAATTCTTCACTCTGATCGTCAAGGTGTCAAAGTGAAATTCATCAAGGCTGCAACTGCTAGAGTTGATGAGTACAGCAGCAGAGCTACCGGTCAAAAGAAGGAGACAGAACCTCGCCAAGCTATACTGTTTAGCTGCCCGAGGAAGATGAAACTGAAGAACTGGCTACTGAAGAAATTCCCTAGAATATTCCAGCTGAAGAAGCTGGCAGGCCTAACACTAATGAACCAGTGCCTAATGAAATTGCTCTTTCACCAAAATCCTCAAAGGTGAAGAAAATGACTTCGTCTGCATCAGACGTGAAGAAAACCAAAGCGGTTGAGAAAGAAGCTAAAAAGAGAAAAGCTTCATTCAGAACCCTCAGAAGCCAAACGTGTGAAGATTATGCCGTGAGAATCTTCAACAACCCCGGTGGATGCTACTCCTCTCAATGTAGCACGATCATACATGATCGTTCCCTTAGGCGTGGACTATTCATTCCAGAGGAAGATGAAGAATTGGATGACGCTGAAGTGGATGAAGAAATGGATGAGGAAATACAAATAGATGATATTCCTTAGTCCACCACACCTTCGAAGACCACTGAAGAACAGGAGGTTGATGATGAAATTGGATGCAGCACACCTGTAATCCATGATGAGTTCTGGGAAGAAACTCATCCACGCTCACCAAGGTCAACTCAAACCCCCCAACTCCTTCTGCAACTAAGATTTTCACCGGTTCTAATGGAAAGAGCATTTGTGAGGAATCTGCTCAAGAATCAACTGCATCAGTTGAAGAAAATGCAGCTTCAAATACTGCGACTGCCTCCTCAAACAAGAAAATTCCTCAAATTGCAGAAAATGCTCAAACTAAAGAAAAGGCTCAAACTGAAGAAAATGCTCCTGCTCCTAACATTGAAACCGCTATTGTCGTGGTGAACACAGAAACAACAATAGTAGTGGCTACTCCTCAAGAACAACAACACAATCTTCAGCCAAAGCCAAAGTAGCCTTTCTCCAAAAGGCCAAAATTTCAGAAAGAAGCATTCTATGAAGAACGTATGTTCTTCACCAGAGAAAATCCATATGACAAGCTTCGCATCAGACACAAGAACTTCTGGACCAGGACTCAACTAAACTATTATGCTTCTGTGCTATGTAGAAGAAAGAAGATATTTCATCACACTCACATTCCTTAGTGTGACATGGAGGAAATACCTTGCTTTGCCCCTGTCCTCAATGTTCTTCATGAAGCTGGGTTACTGTCTTTCTGTACAAATATCAGTGGCTGGAACACATACATAATTCTCCAATTTTATGCCACACTGCATATCTCATGCGACCCAAAGGATGTCAACACCTAGGTATTGAATTGGAAGACTCAGCACACACACTACAAAGCTCCTGCCACAGAATTGCTTCGAGCTATCCCCATATCAATTCCCTCAGGGGACACAGTTAAGATGTATGATGAACGAGAAGTGCACAACAAGCTCACGGAAGTCCTCATGAAGCCTTTGGCCAAGGGTCAACCTCCAGGAACTCGATTTCTGGTCCATGACTTGAGGTATGAGCCCCAGAACAATGTACAAAATCTTGTCCTATGCCATTGCACCTATCAAAGGGCATGACAAGGAAGAAGATGTCGTAGGCATCATGAAGAATATCATGTTCAATGTCATTCATGGCATAACTATGAATCTTCATGATTTCTTCTTGAGGACTTTGGCTCACAATGCTATGTCACCATATGAGCTGAAGATTTATGCGCCTTGGATCATGCGATTCATCAGAACCAGATTAGGCATCAACTATCAAGCTGACTTTCAGAATCATCTCGGATATCTGCTGCCTATCAAAGTCATCAAGTCATCTTTTGAACCAGTTGAAGGCAAAGGAAAGTCCGTGATAGCTGAAGGAAATTGGCCCCTTGATGGCCAATTTTGCGAGGCTGAATCATATTCTTCATACGATGACACTACCACTCAAGATCCTCATAGCCCAACTGCCCCAAGACTGATGACTAACAGAGAGCTTCTCCTCAGCCTTCACCAAAAATTCGATCGCAATCACAAATGGGTGAAACGCCAGTTTGGTTCCATTGTGAAAACCCTCAATGAGACTCAGAATGCAGTGAAGAAAAATCACTATAATCTTCATGAGGTATTTGATCGCACTTGGGCCACCTTGGGTCATCTGAAGACTCCTGAGGAACTTGAGGAATAGGAATTTACTCAAGACTTCGACTGATCATGGCCTCCAAAGAAGACATTCAAGCCAATTACAAATCCAGATTTGGAGGATAGATCATTTTATTCATTTCGCACTACTGAATCAGATGAAGAACCAGAAGATACTGCAACTATTCCAAGGAAGAAGCCAGTCTCCAAGGATCCTCACACCTCTATGTCGACAAAGAAGTGAATTTGTTCAAGAGCGTTGTTCCTCAGTTTTGTCCCTTTTCATCACTTGATGACATAGGGGAGAAATCTGAGAGTTAGTCTTCAAGCGAGATACTTTATCTAGCTTATAAACTTTATTAAGTTACAAACTCTTGGCTCTTGTGAAGTTTTTGATGTAATGAGTTGTAACTTAAGCCCGATGGTGTTCTGACTCTTTTGGACATTTTTCCTTGCATGCTTATTCCTCAACGTTTGTTAATGCAGGCATGCTGAAATTCGCCAGACACCATTTTTCATCATGTATATCTAATTCCTCATATTATATGTCAAATACATCCCTGAATTGCAAGATACACAGGGAGATCTCCATGATACAAATCATCAGTGTGCATTCGCTGCTCAAAGCAAATTCCTAAAAATATGCACATCTTCAGGGGGAGTTTCTTTGTATCTTGATTTCAAATTCCTCAAACTGAGTACTTACAATCCACATTATTACCCCCATTGAAAACTGGACCTAATTGTCATCAGCCACCAAAAGGGGGAGATTGTAAGTGCATCTAGTGCCCCTTAGTGATTTTGGTGGTTTGAAGACTTATAGGTTAAGGGACTACTATGTTTGTGAGTGTACACAGGCTCTATTAGTCGCCGAGGAGTTTGAGTTATTTGATGAATATCGACCCCTAAAAATGAATGTCTTCGGGTGAAGACTTTGGTCCTTCCTTGAAGACTTTGATCGTGAAGAAATTGCGAAGAAACCGATATTCCTCATGAAGAAATTGAAAATGAGGAATTCGGCGTGTCCTGAAGAAAACAATCTGAAGACTTTGAAGCGTGAAGATTTAATCTTTCTATTTCATTTTATTTACTCTTGACTCATAGGAACACCGTACTGTTAAAGGGGATCGAGGTAAAACTACGGAATGGATTTCCTCATGATGCTGAACCCAAGCCTAAATCTACCAAAGCCTCAAAGTGAGGAATATGAGAGACACGATGACTTTCACAGTTGAAAGTTCCGACCGTTGCCGCGCCACGAGCCACCTCACTGATCTTATCCACCCAACGGTCACAATATTTAAGGGCATTTATTTCAAATCATGTCGGGATGCTCCCAGGCTATAAATAGCCGCCCCCCACAACCACTTGCTGGTTGGCTTCTCCGAGAGAAACTGACACTTGTCATTTAGAGCAACCCAAATTCCTCACAGTCCTCGAGTGAAAATCATCAAGTGAGGAAATACCCCAAACACCAAACCCAAACCAAAACCTAGTGATTGAGCATCACTGAAGAAGTTGTTCCTGTGTGGAATTTAAGCCTTTTACCTTTGAGGACTATGCATCCTCCAGAAGGTTAGGCGTCATGCTCTAGAGCATCCAGCAGTCAATTGTGGATCACCGGGTGACCGAGTTTGTGAGGGTTTGGAAGTCTGCCCTGAAGACTTACTACGAGTGTTGGGCGAGTTCTGTGTGTACTTAGGTCAAGGAGAATACGATAGGGACTGTGTGTCTCCGTACTGTGTGTACTTTGGTTTCAATACAAAGCCATTCCGAACGAGACGTACAACTGTCACAGCAGTTGGAACTGGGTCATCAACTACTGTCTTGATCGAGCTACGAGTTCTATTTCTTCAACTCGTTCATTTCCTCAAAATTGTATGTTGAAGACTTTCATCTGTGATGTTTGAAGAATTTGTCTGAAGATTTTCTCTGAATTTCCTCAACCTCAAATTCTTCACTCAAGTTAATCTTCACCTGCGTACTCTGTACTTGCGTACCGTGCAAACCGAATCTTGTAATCTTCATTGTGTATTATGCTGTAGTCATTTTTGCACTCCTGATCCTACGCTATTTCCGCTGCACCTAATTCATGATTGAGGACTTGACTCACAAGGATTTTTGTCAGCGATGAAATTCTAAAAATCGCCTATTTACCCCCTCTAGTCGATATAACGCACTTTCTTAACTCGCGATCATGGTCGATCCAGAACGCCGTTTCAAGTTGGTTCAAAGCATAATTCGCTTCCGCGACCGCATCTTGTTGGGAGGCAGCACAACATTTCAGCAGCAAATCATCGGGGCATTCCATGACAGCCCCGTGGGGGGCCACTCTAGGTTTCCAGCAACTTACAAGCGCGTGAGGCGACTGTTTGCTTGGCCAAAAATGAAGACACACATTAAGCACTATGTGAAGTGTTGCCAAGTCTGCCGGCAAGAAAAGATCAAGCGAGTTGCTTCCCTAGGGTTGCTCCAACCTCTGTTGGTGCCAAAGGCAGCCTGGGACATGATTATCATGGATTTTATCGATGGGATACCGCAATCAGGTCAGTTCAACTTCATCTGGGTCTTGGTCGATCACATGACGAAATTCGCCGATTTTCTGCCCTTGGCCCATCCCTACATTGCTTCTCACGTAGCTCTCCCATGCATGCAACGCATATGCCCCATCCATGGTTTTCCCAACTCCATTGTCCGACCAGGATCATGTCTTTACGTCTCATTTTTGGCAAGAACTCTTTCACTACGCCGGCACAGAGTTGCACATGAGCACTACAGATCATCCTCAGATTGACGGGCAATCCGAGCATGTCAACCAGTGCGTGGAAACCTTCCTCTGTTGTTTTACACACGCATGTTCAAAGCGTTGGAGCCACTTGATTCCGCTTGCTCAGTTCTGGTACAATTCCTCCCCACACTCCACTATAGGCATGACACCATTCAAGGCAATGTTTGGCCATGAACCACGACAGTGGGGAATCACACCTGTTTCAGCCATCTCGGTCCCATCTCTTCATTTGTGGCTGGATGAGCGAGCAATTGTGGAAGATCTGCAGCAGCAACACCTTCAGCGAGCAAGAGAGCATATGAAGCACCAAGATGACAAGAGGCGCTCAGAATGCTCGTTTTCTGTGGGGAGTTGGTGTTCTTGAAGCTCCAGCCACATGTTCAGACTTCTGTCGCAAAGAGAGCTAACCATAAACTGTCATTTTGGTTCTACGGTCCCTTTCCTATCATCGCCAAGATCAACGAGGTTGCATACAAGCTGGAGCTCCCAGCGCACGCCAGTGTCCACCCGGTGTTCCATGTATCACTCCTGCACCGCGTTGTGATCCCAAGTACGTTTGTACATTCTGAATTACCTAACAGCTCTAATGTTCCGGCAGTACCATCCTCCATCCTCAACACTCGTTGGTGACACAAGAATGGTCGCATGGTTGAACAGGTACTCGTGCGCTGGGCTCATTGCACTTCCATCGACGACACATGGGAAAAACAGAGTGGAGCTGAAGCACGTTTTCCTGATACAGAGGCTTGGGGGCAAGCCTCATCTCAAGAAGGAGGGGATGTCAGGCCCAGTGGCAGGCTGAGGCCGATGGCCTCGCTAGCCATGCGGCCCACAAGAACCAAGAAGCCCAACCCAAGGAATGAGGGCCCGAGTGGTGTGAGCTGCAGCCTACTTAGCTGTCGTTCACCAGAGGAAGACGCATCCAGTGGATCACGGGACAGAACCGGTGGCGGCTCTCTTCCCCTTCCTCCTTCTTCCCCAATTCGTGTACTAATATGTTGTATCCCCAAATTGCTACGTGATTCATGTGATTGAGTAATAGATCGAGAGAGGAATCATTAGGTTGCTTTCACATCGCATCCCAAAGTAGCCAAATTGAATTCTCCCTCGATTCCAAGATATAACGTGTAGTTTTTTCTTAAAAATTCAAATTTATTTAACTCTAACTAAGTTCGGAGTAAAAAATATTGACATCCACAATACTAAATAAATAAAATATGAAAATTCATTTCAAGATGAATTTAATGATCGCAACTTGATATTTTGAATTCTAATATAGTTCTTTACAAATTTGGTCGAACTTGAAGAGCTTTGATTTTTATAAATGTAATACATCTATACTTTAAAAACAAAGATACTAATTTATTTAAATGTATTTGGGATGCCCAGTCCCATGCTCAAAAAAATCAAATCAAAATATAACGAAACAAAACTCCCCCAGGGTTGTTGTTTGTATGGACGGTACCCATGGATTCGGCTCGCCGTGGAGTGAGATTGATTAGTGGAGGGGGAGAAAAAACTTTACCATTCTGTTTGGGAACCGCCTATAATGTATCTAGCATGGAAGATACCGATATCTCTCGGTTTTTTATGTTGACAATGAAAGCATATCGCTCAAAATTATTATTCGTCTTTGTTTTCAAAGCTTGAGCTCTGGCACCTCTGGGAATCAATGCTTCCCTCTACGAAGGGCCTATCTTTTACTTTCTAGTACTTACCTTTATGCAAGAGTCATGGTGATCTTCACCAATTCCTATATTTCGTCTTTTTCTCATGGCAAGTGTCATGTGTTGGGGAATGATCTAGACATATATATACACACAAATATATTTGATCATGAATTATTATTGTTGACAATTATCTATATGATAAATAAGTTTGGAGGCGAAAGATTAAGCCCCTATCTTTCTCTGTGATCAATGGATGCTATTTGTTCTTAAAATATGCTATGAGTGCCAATAATCATGGAAGACTATATGATAGTTGATTATGTGGAATTTGCTTAATCAAAGCCTTACATAGACCCTTCGTGAAAATAAGATGAACTACAATTGTTTAATGACTAGGATTATGGTTTGTTAGTTTTCAAGAAACATTTTGGTCTATACTTTAACATGTGAATAGCTTGTTACTTGACCATGAGAAGTTTCATCAGATGAGCTAATGTTTATGGTTTATATTGATGCTAGAAAAAGTGATTGGAAGTATCATTGATCAAACTTGTGCATTTGCTAGAATTCACACTTCATAAATTATTTCTTTTATCATTTACCTACTCAAGGCCGAGCAGGAATTAAGCTTGGGGATGCTGTTATGTCTCCAACGTATCTAAAATGTATGAAGGAGTCATGCCATGTTTACAATAGTTTTATATGATTTTTGTATGATTTGATTAGAACTAACCTGGACTGACGATGTTTTCAGCAGAACTACCGTGTTGTTGTTTTTGTGCAGAAATAAAAGTTCTCGGAATGAGCTGAAAATTTACGGATAATATTTTTGGAAAATATAAAAAATACTAGCGAAAGAATCAACCGGAGGGGGTCAACCACTTGGCCACAAGCCATAGGGGCGCCCCCCTAGGGTGCGCCGTGTGTCTTGTGGGCCCCTCGGGAAAACCTTGACATGGGACCGACGCCAAAAGTTCCTATAAATTAAGAAACCTCAAGAAATAAACCTAGATCGGGAGTTCCGCCGCACCAAGCCTCGAGAGACACGAAAACCTAATCAGGAGCCCATTCCGGCGCCCTGACGGAGGTGGAAACCATCACCCGAGGCCATCTTCATCATTCCGGCGGTCTCCATGACGAGGAGGGAGTAGTTCACCCTCGGGGCTGAGGGTACGTACCAGTAGCTATGTGGTTGATCTCTCTCTCTCTCTCTCTCTCTCTCTCTCTCTCTCTCTCTCTCTCTCTTTCTCTCGTGTTCTTGAGATGGCACGATCTTGATGTATCGCGAGCTTTATTAATATAGATGAATCATATGGAGTTTTCCCCTCTCTATCTTCTTGTGATGAATTGAGTTTTCCCTTTGAAGTTTTCTTATTGGATTAAGTCTTTAAGGATTTGAGAACACTTGATGTATGTCCTGGGATGGGATAGCCGCGGTGACAATGGGATGTTCCATTGATCCACTTGATGTATGTTTTGGTGATCAACTTGCGGGTTTCGTGACCTTGGGAACCTATGCATAGGGGTTGGCACACGTTTTTGTCTTGACTCTTCGGTAGAAACTTTGGGACACTCTTCGAAGTTCTTTGTGTTAGATTGAACATGATGAATCTGAAATTGTGTGATGCATATTGTATAATCAAGCCCATGGGTACTTGTGGTGACATTGGAGTATCTAGGTGACATTAGGGTTTTGGTTGATGTGTATATTAAGGTGTTATTTTAGAATGAACTCTAGGGCTGTTCGTGACACTTATAAGGATAGCTCATAAGATTGATCGGAAAAGAAAACTTTGAGGTGGTTTCGTACCCTACAATAATTTCTTTGTTTGTTCTCCGCTATTTGTGACTTTGGAGTGAACTATTTGTCGCACGTGAGGGATTTATATGTAATTCAACTATGTTATTATTGTTGGGAGAACTTGCACTAGTGAAAGTATGGACCCTAGGCCTTGTTTCCAAGCATTTATACAACGTTTTGCTCGTTGTTTACTATTTGTTACCTTGCTGTTTTTATATTTTCAGATTACAAAAACATATATCTACCATCCATATTACACTTGTATCACCATCTCTTTGCCGAACTAGTGCACCTACACAATTTACAATTGTATTGGGTGTGCTGGGGACACAAGAGACTCTTTGTTATTTGATTGCAGGGTTGCTTGAGAGAGACTATCTTCATCCTATGCCTCCCACGGATTAATAGGCCTTAGGTAATCCACTTGAAGAAAACTTGCTGTTGTCCTACAAAACTCCGTGCTTGGAGGCCCAACACAAGTCGACAAGAAGAAGGTTGTGTATTAGACATCAAGCTCTTTTCTGGCGCCGTTGCCGGGGAGGTTAGGTAAGCGGCACTCACATCCTGTCAACGAAGCTCTTTTCTGGCGTTTTTGCCGGGGAGGTGAGTGCTTGAAGGTATATCTTTATTTCTTGCAATTAAATATTTTAGTTTCTTGTTTTTCACTAGTTTGGTTTTATAAAATAAAACTACAAAAAAATGTAACTAAGGTTGCCTCATATGCTTCATCCTTTTAATATCTTTCATGAAAATGATGGAAGGGAAAATTGTGCTCAGGTGTTAGAAGAAGAAGTTATTAAAATGTTTGGCACTAAATCTTTGAGTGATGAGCATGATACCAATATTTTCAGTATGAATTCTTTGAATATTCATGATGCTAATGATATGCAAAGCCACAAGCTTGGCGATGCTATGCTTGATGAATATGATATTTGTAGTGCCCCAAGTTTTGATGAGCAAAACTATTATGATGATAACATGCCTCCTATGTATGATGATTATTGTGATGACATGTATGCTATAAAGAGTAATATTAACCATGAAACTTGTTATCATGATTTTAATAGTCAAAGTGGTTATGTCAATCAAGTACCTCATGATGGTTATTTCGGTGAGTTTGCTCCCACTATTATGAATGAGAAGAAGTTTGCTTAAGTGGAGGGTGATAATTTTTCTATGCTTGTAGATCAAGAAAAGAATGCTTTATGTGCTGCTTATATTTTGAAATTCTATCATGATGCTCCTGAAAATTATTATGAGGGAGGAACATATGCTTGTAGGAATTGCAATAATATCAAGTTTCCTCTATATGTGTTCAAAGTTATGAAGTTATGCTTGTTTTGCCTTCCTATGCTAGTTGATTATTGCTCCATAATTTGTTTGATCACAAAATCCCTATGCATAGGAATTGGGCTAGACTTAACTGTGCTTTTCATGAGATTCATGATGCTCTTTTCCATGTTATAATTATCATTCCTATACGAGCATCATTGAAATCATCATGCCTAGCTAAAAGGCATTCAAGAAAAATGCTTGTTGGGAGACAACCCAACACTTTTACATTCTGTTTTTATGTGTTCACATGATTAAGCTTCTGTAGTAATCATGTTTTATGCCTTTTATTTTAATAAATTGCCAAATAAAGCCTTTGAGATAGTGTGGATGATAGTTGACTTGATTCTATGCAAAAACAGAAACATTTTCTCTCAGTCCAGGAATTTTTTAAATTCACTGGAACGTGCTTTGGATATGAATTTTTAAGTCATGATTTATATACAAACTTCCTCGATTGCCCTAATTTTTTAGAATTTTTAGATATAGGGATGTATGGTTACACTACAGATCCTCACAGACTGTTCTGTTTTGAAAGATTCTGTTTTGCATGCATAGTTTGCTTGTTTTAGTGTTTCCATATCTTATATTAAGTGATATAAATTTTGTTAATAGTATAATACAATAGGTATCATGTGGGAACCATTATGAATCTTGTCTTGACAGTACCTAAGTGAATGATCATTATTTATATACTAACCCATCTCACGAAGTTCCATTAAGTTTTGTGTGATTGAAGTTTTCAAGTTTTGGGTCAGACACCGATATGAGGAGAATAAGGAGTGACAAGAACCTAAGCTTGGGGATGCCCAAGGCACCTCAAGGTAATATCCAAGGAAGACTCAAGCGCCTAAGCTTGGGGATGCCCCCAAAGGCATCCCCTCTTTCGTCTTCAACATTATCGGTATATCTTACTTGGAGCTATATTTTTGTTCATCACATAATATGAGTTTTATTTTAGTGTCATTTTATTTTGTTTTTATCTGTTTGGTGTTAATTATAATCTTTTTTTCAATAATAGTTCCAGGAATTGCATTAGGATGATTTCATTGCATGCTTTGATTGGTGTTGTGTAAAAACAGAATCTGGTGCTGTAGTGTTTGAATTTTCATATTTTACTCGAACGTGGAAGTTTCTGAAATTTTTACACAGTGTTCTCATAATTTTTTTATAGCATTTACTAAATTTTAATAATTTGTGAGTTACATAAGTACACTGTTTTCATAAATTTCTACAGTCTGTTCAGTTTGGACAGATTGCTGTCATAGTTTTGTTATCTACTTATCCTATAGTTTTGCATAGCCTATATTGGTAGATATAAATTGTGAAAATGATAGTAAACAGTAGATGATGTTTGCAATTATTATGCAACTTGTCTTGGCAGTACATAAAGAGTTGATTTATTATTATGTGCGCTAACCTATCTCATGAGTTCTTTTCAAGTTTTGTATAGATGAAGTTTTTGAGAATAGGTGAAACCGGGATCTGAGAGGATTGAACAAGATACAAAAGCTCAAGCTTGGGGATGTCCAAGGCACCACAAGTAAATATTTCAAGAAATCTCAAGCATCTAAGATTGGGGATGCTACGCATCCCACCTCTCTTCGTCAACTATCGGTTAGGCTATGTTGAGCCTAAATTTTTATTCGTTCACATGATGCATCCTATTCTTAGAGTGCCATTTTTGTTTTGCTTGTTGTTTAAATAAAATACTCATATCTGAAAAATCTTTATTAATAGATAGAGATAAAGTCCTCACATAGCTACTTAATTGTTTGACTATTCATTGATCTTCACTTATATGTTTTGGAGTAGTTTTGTCATTTACTTTCGTGCTTCACTTATATCCTATGAGTAAATGGTTGAATGAATTGAATATCATAAATATGAAATTAAATATGCTTCATATACTTATCCCATGGGGAGTAATGACTTCACATATAAGAAGTATAGGTGGTAAAATTTATTGAAAGTTACCAAACACCACATTGGTCACTTGAACAATTCATGAAAGAATACTGAAGGAAGAGAGATTTCACATAGAAATATACTATCTTGGAAATGTTCTATGATTGTGTCGGGACCCCGATCCTAAGCCATAGGAATCCAGCCTGTAACACATCGCATCCCTTTGTGGTCTCACACACGGTTAAATCCACAGCTGCAGCCTTACCTTAGCCGGGACCGTTTGCGTCTTTTGACTCACGTATGTGATAGTGTCGCTAGCATTCCAATGTCAAAGAACCCGGATCGACATGTCTAATCATAAACCAAAGTGGCAGTTCCGCACAAGGACATGCATACATGACCCAACAAAGCAGGTGTCGGTCATCAACGAACGTAGACGAGTCGTAGCAAGCTACAAGGACTCCATTACGTCGCGTGACATTTCCCCAAAGGGGACAGACACAGCAGCTAAGAAGGACACATGCCGGTCAACCAATGTGTCCGGAGCAGTAGCGAACTACCAAGGCTCGTTGGATCACAAAGGGGCATTTCCTTATAAGGAGTGCTACTAAAGTTCACGACTAGGTATTCGAATCCCATACATATCAAGTAAGACACACGTACGCATGGCATACCGATATGTATAGATACATCGATGGCATCACAACATAACCATAAACATACAAGTTTTATTTAAGAGGCTCAGAAGAGCCACACACATATTATTACACATTAAGGGTCTCACGACCCATAATATCAGTCACACAATACAAGCCAGCGGAAGAGTTATAAACTGTCTGGGTACAGACAGAGCAACTAGAAGGCACATGGCCTGACTATACTACAGAGCCGACGTAGGGCCAGATCGTAGCTGGGACACCAGCTACTCGTCGTCGTCGATGTCTACGAAGAACCCTCCATTAGGGTCATTAGCAACCTCTGCAACATTTATTAAGCAAACATGAGTACGAAGGTACTCAGCAAGACTTTAGGATGACTAACTACTCATGCAAGGTATCAAGAAGGTATTGTGGGGTTTCATGCGGAAAGCCAGCATTTGACTCGTGGCTAGACAACTTGCTTTTTGAAATTAGTTTTGACAACTTGATTTCTCGCACACGAGTCCACTAACACCACAACAATACACTATCGTGGAATCATTCTGTCTCCATACGGAAATGCCGTCCACGACACTCACGCTTATCTTGACAATTTTATGAGTAGCCGTTGAAGTTATCTATGAACAACATATGTCTCCAAGTAGTCCATATCCGCGGACGCGGCTATTCGAATAGATCATAACCCTGCAGGGGTGTACTTCGTCACACACGCTCCCGCCACTTATCGCCATGTGCACGTCATGCACCTCGGCAACCTTCAAGAGGAAGCCCAGCGAGGGAGTCGGCCACGATCGTTAACCACACTAGTACCTAGTCCAGGTTTATCGCCTATCTGAGAGTAACCCGTACGGAAGTCCGGCCGAGGTTTCCGCCACGGCCTCAAACGATGTGCGCAGGGTTCCCAAGCCCACCATCCGGGTGCCACTTGGTACACCGTGCCACTGCCTACCGCATCACGGTCCACCTCTCAGGTCAGCACCATGCACGGCCTCCAGCATTACTATAAACACCAGAAACTACTTGCAACTCCTGGACCGAGTACTACGCGATTAATAGGCCGAGCGGGGTCATATTTCAGGGCCCAGCATGTGGTAGTATCTAGTCTTGGATTACATACACAGAACTCAGTTCCTAAGGACGGTTCCAATGAAACAACCCGCCATGTACTCCTACACAGCCTTTCACCCGTACCTTTACCAAATCAAGTTCAACACACGACCTTTGCTCACCGAACACATTCCACATTTATGCTCATCTCCCAGATGACAGACCATACACAACTCTAAGCATAGCATGCATAGCAGGATAAGGCACATTATAGCTCAAGCAACTACCAGGTATGCTAGGTTGCAAGGTTCGGCTATTTACTATGACAAGGTTAAGTCATGCAAAGGAAGTGGGTCCAACTATCGTGGCAAAAGCAATTGAAGCATTTGATCCTAATGCAATAAATAGGTGCAGGAGCAAGAACATAGGTGTTATCGGGATGATCAAAAGGGTTGCTTGCATTGTTGCTCAGAGGAGGAACGATATCCGTCAGACGGATATTCGGTGGAATCCGGGGGTGCGGAGCCTACCGAAATGAATGGCAACATTCAATAACAATCATATGCAATCAAAATTATGCATGGGCATGGCATGAGAATGCAAAGTGATAAGTTATTATAATCGATGTTTTAGGTTTAGAGTTGATTTGAGTCACACTCGAATAGCAATTCAAACGGGTATTCTCGGATACCGGTTTAATTGATTCGACCTGATGCTCAGATCAACTTAATGTTAACATGCATGAAATGTCATGTTATGGTACTGATTTATATCTAGGGCAGTGTGTGATCATTGCATTTATAATGAAATTTGGATATTTTTGCAAATTCCATTTATAAAGTGATTAAAAGAATTGAATTATTCCTTATTTCACAATTTAGGGTTCTGTAACTTTTTCAAACATAGCTGAAAATAGCATAATCAGAATCCTTGAATTTTTCTGATACTTTTTCATATATAAATTATTTTCATTGGAGTTACAGATTAATTTCTATGATTTTTGCAATTTTTAGCAATTTCCTGAATTATTTTTATACTGGAAATTCCATTTATTGCATCAGGCTGACGTCAGCAGGTCAGCCGACCTGTGTAGGTCAAACCTGACAGGGGGGCCCCACTGGTCAGCCTCTCTGGGACTAATCCCGCGCTGACCAGCCCCTAATTGGGGTTTGACCAGGCGTGGGGCCCTCTGTCAGCGACTGAGGGGAGGGCGATTACGCCCTAATGGTCGGCCACGTCGACGGCCACCGGAGGGTGGTCGCCGGCGACCAAACCCGCGGCGGAGGGCTCGCCGGAGGCGATCTAGACGGCGATGCACAGCACGAAAACGCACGCGATTGGCAGCTACAGCAAGCTCGCGAAGTGGCCGATCTGGCAGGACCAACTGGGGAGGCTAGGGTCGCCGGATGAGGCGTCGGCGACGAGCCGGAGCGGCGGCCGAAGCTCGGGCGTCATCGGGGGCTTTGAAACAGGGGGATCCGCGCTTAGTTCTTAGCTGCTACGACATCTACGCGTCGTCCTGGAGCTTCTGGTGCTCTCGGGAGGACGAGCTGGACATCGGAGGGCTACCGGCGACGAGCGGCAGCGGCGGTGCTCGTCGGGCTCCGGTGAAACTAGGGCTAGAGGAGGGGATCGACGGGGAAAACTTAGGGAAAACCACCGCATGCTCACAGGGAGTGTAGAGAAGAGCTCAGACGGCTCGGGGAAGGCCTGGGGGCGACGAATCGACGGGAGAGGTCCGGCGGCCGGAGGAAGAAGACGACGGCGTTGCGGGCGTTGCAGGGCGCGAGGAAGCTTCGGCTTCTGCAGGAATGACCAGGGCGACGAGGCGGAGCTAATGGCATGCTCGCGGAGGGGTTCCTATGGCCAGGGGCACGGCTAGCTCGAGCTCGAGCTCGGCTCTAATGGCGAAAGCAAGGAGGGGGGAGGAGATCCGGGTGGAGGAGGAGAACCGAGGCGGGGAATGGATAGGGGAGGCTCTGGGGAGCTTATCCCCGCCGTCGCCAGCGCGAACCGGCGGCCAGGGAGGCACGCAGGTGCGTGGCCGCGCTGGAGGAGGCGGCGGCCACCTCCTGCTGCCTACTGGCGCGAGGGAGGGGATGAGCGACGAGATGGGCTAGGCCTGGCTTGGGCGACAGGTAAGACTTTTCCCATTTTCTCTTTTTTTTGTTTTTCTGTTTTGCTATTTATTGCTTTGCTAATTATTTCAGCTCCAAAACAAAAAGTAAAAACTATTTTTGACCTCCTGAAATATTTGTTATAATATCCCCACTCATTTCCAAGACTTTCAACTTTTTTGGAAAATTATAGTTTCTCATTTCAAATTTTAAATTTGAAACCAGTAGCTTTTGCAATTATTTAAAATGCTTAAAGTGTCAAGAAAATAGTTTTCTCCAATGCTCATTTACTTTCATGATTTATCAGAAAGTTTGAACATTTCTTGAGGCCATTTTGGGTTCATTGATTTTGAACTAGTTGAAATTTCCTTTAGTTGAAATGGTGGCTAGGGTTTTTGAGTTTTTCCTTTGCCACTTTGTTGTTTTTGTTGAAACTTCTTGGATGCAAATGCAAAGAAGACATGAGCACAATGCTATCTTGCTTAAGGGTTAGGGATGTGACAGATTGTGAATACTTGTTAATTATTTTCAAACTTAAGAAAATTAGTTGAAGTTGGACAAGGAAGATAACATAATGAGTTATGCTTGGGTATATTTGTATAGAAGTTATATTGTTATGGATCCTCCAACATGTGGTGCTTGCTTCCACCTCATACTAGCCAAAACTTCTGCACCAAGTAGAAATACTAATTGTGCATCCAAACACCCTTAAACTCAAAGTTGTTCCATATGAGTCCACCATACCTACCTATATGTGGTATTTACCGGCCGTCCCAAGTAAATTACATGTGCCAAACTCTAAACCTTCAAATATTATTCTGTTTTGTATGCCCGAATCGCTCAATATAGTGACTAGGGGCTGTCAGTATCATCCATGATAGGTGAGTTATTCTCACGATAGGTGTTAATTCACTATCATTCACGAGAAAGTGGCTGGTATTCGGGATACCCAGTCCCATGCTCAAAAAATCAAATCAAAATATAATGAAACAAAACTACCCCAGGGTTGTTGTTTGTATGGACGGTACCCGTGGATTCAGCTTGCCGTGGAGTGTGATTGATTGGTGGAGGGGGAGTAAAAACTTTACCATTCTGTTAGGGAACAACCTATAATGCATCTAGCATGGAAGATACCGAGATCTCTTGGTCTTTATGTTGACAGTGAAAGCATCCTGCTCAAAATTATTATTCGTCTTTGTCTTAAAAGCTTGAGCTCTCGCACCTCTGCAAATCAATGCTTCCCTCTGCGAAGGGCCTATCTTTTACTTTCTAGTACTTACCTTTATGCAAGAGTCATGGTGATCTTCCCCACTTCCTATATTTCGCCTTTTTCTCTTGGCAAGAGTCATGTATTGGGGAATGATCTAGACATATATATCCACACAAATATATTTGACCATGAATTATTCTTGTTGACAATTATCTATATGATAAATAAGTTGGGAGGCGAAAGATTAAGCCCCTATCTTTCTCTGTGATCGATGGATGGTATTTGTTCTTAAAATATTCTTTGAGTGTCAATAATCATGGAAGACTATATGATAGTTGAGTATGTGGAATTTGCTAAATCAAAGCTCTTACATAGACCCTTCCTGAAAATAAGATGAATTGCAATTGTTCGATGACTAGGATTATGGTTTGTTAGTTTTCAAGAAACTTTTTGGTCTATACTTTAACATGTGAGTAGCTTGTTACTTGACCATGAGAAGTTTTATGAGATGAGCTATTGTTTATGGTTTATATTGATGCTAGAAAAAGTGATTGGAAGTATCATTGAGCAAACTTGTGCACTTGCTAGCATTCACACTTTATAAATTATTTCTTTTATCATTTACCTACTCGAGGACGAGCAGGAATTAAACTTGGGGATGCTGATACGTCTCCAACGTATCTATAATTTATGAAGTATTCAATATTCATGCCATGGTTACAATTATTTTATATGATTTTGGTATGATTTGATTAGAACTAACCCGGACTGACGCTGTTTTCAGTAGAACTACCATGGTGTTGTTTTTGTGCACAAATAAATGTTCTCGGAATGAGCTGAAAATTTACGGAGAATATTTTTGGAAAATATAAAAAATACTGGCGAAAGAATCAACCGGAGGGGGTCCAACACATGGCCACAAGCCAGGGCCCCTAGGGCGCCCCCTGTCTTGTGGGCCCCTCGGGCACCACCTTTACGTGAGACCGACGCCAAAAATTCCTATAAATCAAGAAACCCCGAGAAAGAAACCTAGATCGGGAGTTCCGCCGCAGCAAGCCTCCAGAGCCATCAAAAACCAATCGGAAGCCCGTTCTGGCTCCTTGCCAGAGGGGGAAAACCATCACCGGAGGCCATCTTCATTATCCCGGTGGTCTCCATGATGAGGAGGGAGTAGTTCACCATCGGGGTTGAGGGTATGTACCAGAAGCTATGTGTTTGACCTCTCTCTCTCTCTCGTGTTCTTGAGATGGCACGATCTTGATGTATCACGAGCTTTATTAATATGGATGAATCATATGGAGTTTTCCCCTCTCTATCTTCTTGTGATGAATTGAGTTTTCCCTTTGAAGTTTTCTTATCGGATTGAGTCTTTAAGGATTTGAGAACACTTGATGTATGTCCTGGGATGGGATAGCCGCGGTGACAATGGGATGTTCCATTGATCCACTTGATGTATGTTTTGGTGATCAACTTGCGGGTTTCGTGACCTTGGGAACCTATGCATAGGGGTTGGCACACGTTTTTGTCTTGACTCTCTGGTAGAAACTTTGGGGCACTTTTTGAAGTTCTTTGTGTTGGATTGAACATGATGAATCTGAAATTGTGTGATGCATATCGTGTAATCAAGGCCATGGGTACTTGTGGTGACATTGGAGTTGTTGGGGAACGTCGCATGGGAAACAAACTTTTTCCTTTGCGCACGAAGACCGATCATGGTGATGTCCATCTACGAGGGGGATTTCAGATCTACGTACCCTTGTAGATCGCATAGCAGAAGCGTTATTAAACACGATTGATGTAGTGGAACGTCCCCACGTCCCTTGATCCGCCCCGCGAACCGTACCACGAACCGTCCCGCGATCCGTCCCACGATCCGCTCCGATCTAGTGCCGAACAGACGGCACCTCCGTGTTCAGCACACGTACAACTCGACGATGATCTCGGCCTTCTTGATCCACCAAGAGAGACGGAGAGGTAGATGAGTTCTCCAGCAGCGTGACGGCGCTCCGGAGGTTGGTGATGATCTAATCTCAGCAGGGCTCCGCCCGAGCTCCGCAGAAACGCGATCCAGAGGAAAAACCGTGGAGGTATGTGGTCGGGCTGCCGTGGAAAAGTTGTCTCAAATCAGCCCTAAAACCTCCGTATATATAGGTGGGAGGGGAGGGGCCTTGCCTTGGGGCTCAAGGAGCCCCAAGGGGTTCGGCCGATGGGGGGAAGGAGGAGTCCTCCTCCAATCCTAGTCCAAGTAGGATTGGAAGGTGGAGTCCGTCCCTTCCTTCCCACTTCCCCTTTTTTTCTTTCTCTTTGATTTTCTTATCTCCTAGCGCAGGGGCCTCTCTGGGCTTGCCCACCAGCCCACTAAGGGCTGGTGCGGCACCCCTAAGGCCTATGGGCTTCCCCGGGGTGGGCTGCCCCCCGGTGAACATCCGGAACCCATTCATCATTCCCGGTACATTCCCGTTACATTCCCGTGTCACAGCCCCAGACCTAGAATTGTTTGTCCTTGCATCTCATGCATGTATTCCTATTTTTTTTCTTTTGGAAATGAAATGAGGAGTGATCAAACCTCATCATTTAAATTTTTTTCAAACAAGCAACATAAATATTGCTTCAAATTGATTCAAGGAAATGTCCCTGATTTTCCAATAAAATATTGGACTGAAATAAAAATGTCAACCAATATTTCGGATCACAAAAACTTTTTATATTGTTTTTTTAATTAATCAAACAACTATTTTAAATGGAGTTATATTTTCTATATATAAAATATAGCTTTTTAAATACTGAAACTATTATGTGGTATTGGACATTTATATTTATGCCACATAAAAATATTATAAGGATTTTGCAAAATGATTTGGATTTATTTTCAAATCAACACAAATGTTAGCAAATAGAAAATAGAAAATAATAAAGAGAAGAAAACAGAAAAGCCTACCTGTCGCCCCTCAAGGCCCAGTCCACCAGGGGCGAGGAGGTCATCTTCCTCCTCTGCCAGGAGGACGGGCAGAGCCGTGGCAAGCTCGCCGTCGTGCCTTGCCACCTCCTGCTGGTCGTGTTGCCTCCCCCTTGCTCTCTCTCGCCAGCGTGACGTCAAGCCCTCCTTATCTCCTCTCTCTGTTTCCTCTCTTCTCTTGCAGCCGTTGCCGAGCACTGCTCAAGTTCGTCGCCGTCGACCCCGGCCACCCCTCGCTTCCCTGACGCGCTCCACACCTCTGCCTCGATGAGCTGCTACTCTTCATCAACTCCTCCGAGCTCCCGAGCCCCCGCAGCGTCGCCTTCGTCGCCGTTTCTTCCTCCGGTCACTGGATCTGCCGCCGTCGATTCGGCCTGCTCCGAGCCTCCCTTTCGTTGCCGATGCCAGAAATGGAGCCGCCGTGAGCTCCTGGTCCTCCTCCTATGCTCTCCCGCTCCGTTCCTGCCCTCTAGCGCCAAACCCCACCATGGCCGACTCCGGCCACTGCCCGAGGTCGTTGCCGGCCTCGCTCCAGCCACCTCCTGGCCCGTGGCTTGGTCGGAACGGATGCTGCGCTTCATCAGCTAGCCGTAGAGCCAAACCGCGACCGAAATGAATGCCCGTAGGGATTTTCCGATGAGCTCGGTCGCGTCTGTAGTGGCCGGCGTTAAGCCGCCGGTGGTCTCGACCCCCTGTGACCGTGGGTTGACTCCCCTCAGTCACAGACAGGTCGGGCCTATCCCTATTTAACTTAAGTCAATCACAAAATTAACTAACCAGATTAACTAACCTAAAGACTCACTGACAGTGGGCCCTACGATTCTAAAATAGGAAATAAAACTAATCTAACCCTCTTAATTAACCTCTGTCACGGACATGTAGACCCCACACGTCAGGTTTGACTCTGACTGGGCCAGTTGACTGCTGACGCAGTGCTGACACAGTAATTAATTTCCTATTATAAAGTAATTCCAGAAAATGCCTAAAACTTCAAAAATTCATAGAAAATAAAATATAACTCGGATGAAAATAATTTATATATGAAAAAGGATCAGAAAAATCCAAAGAATCTGATTATGGCATTTTCATGCATGTTTGAAAAAGTTAACATCACCAAATAGGCAAAATGGTGAATAGGATAAATTTGATATTTAGTTTGGAGATGGAATTTGATATTTATTTGAATTCCACTTCAATTGTTATGACCAAACATTGGTCAATGCAAATAAGTACCTCAAAATACTAACTCCATGCATGTTGGAACAATTTGTTATGAGCATCAGGTCGAATCAATTATAAGGGTACTTGGAAAGATACCCGGCTTGAAGTGATGTTTGAATCTTAATTCAAACCAACTTCAACTTAATTCATGTCTTGAGCATGCATCATAGTGGTGCATTTCCGTGAAGTAATTGTTGTTCTTCCTTGTTTGCCAGTGTTGTTCCCTCTCGGTAAACGATGTTTCCCACGATGTGATCGTTGACATTGATGAAGACTCATTGCTATCTTCAGACGTGTCAGGTAAGCAAACCCCCTTGAGCATATTGATATAAACCCACTCTCTCGCTCCTGCTCTCTTTTACTGTATTAGGACAAACACGATTCAACTATACATGTTATCGGTAGTTGAACCCATTTCTCTGCATGACTTGATTTTGTCACAGTAAATAGTTGAAACCACTTAGCATGAGTAGCAACTGCTTGAGCCTTGTTGTGCTTACGCATCCATGCTTGTTTACAATGCCTGCTATGCTTAGAGTAGTGTCGGGTCTGATCCATCTGGATGATGAATCGGAATAGTTGTGACCATGTTCTACAGTGTGAGAGTAAAAGTGTGAACCCGATTTGGTAAAGGTAGCGATGAGAGGCCATGTAGGAGTACATTGTGGGTTGTCTCATTGAGACCGTCCTTAAGGACTAAGTTCTATGTATGTTATCCAGGAGAAGATACTACCATGCATTGGGCCCTGAAATATGACCCTGCTCGCCTTATTAATTGCCTAGATCCCTGTCCAGGAGTTGCAATTAGTTTCTGGTGTTTGTAGGAAAAGTATTGGCGGCCGTGTTTAGCTCTGCCCGACGGGGTAGGCTTATCTGCGGTAGATACACAGTGGCACGGTGTACCAAGTGGCACCCGGATGGTGGGCTTGGGAACCCTGCGCACATCGTTTGGGGCCGTAGAGGAAACCTCGGCTGGACTTCCTTGCGGGTTCAGTCTCAAATAGGCGATAAACCTGGACTAGGGTCTTGTGTGGTTAACGGTCGTGGCCGACACCCACGCCAGTGCTTCCGCTTGAAGGTTGCCGAGATGCATGACGTGCATATGGTGCTAAGTGGTGAGAGCATGTGTGAAGAAGTATACCCCTGCAGGGTGAGTTAATCTGTTCGAATAGCCGCGTCCTCGGATATGGACTACTTGGAAACATTACGTGGTACATAGACAATCTAAACGGATACCCTAAAACATGCAAGATAAGTGTGAGTGCTATGGAAGACCTTCTCGTAGGGAGACGAGAGTGGATCCATAGTGGTGTATTGAATTGGTGAATATGTGGACTCGTGTGCGCTATCCCACCTCAAAGAAAGAACTTGTAGTCGTAGTACAGGTTAGCCAAGAGTCAAAGCTGGTTTGCTGCAATCAAACCCCACAATTCTTTCATTGAAACATGATACATATGTAGATAGTTCTGATGTAAGACTTGCTGAGTACCTTTGTACTCACGGTTGCTTTATTTATGTTTTGCAGAGAAGATTTAGTCTCATTAAAGGTTTCTACGCGATGTGTACGATGTTGACCGGAATAGCTTGGGAATCCCAGACAGAGTTCTGGCTCCTTTGGTAGGGTCGTAGTAGCTTTTCAGGCTCTTCCAGCCACTTTTAGTAGATGTCTGTACCCAGACATGATTTGCTTCCGCTTGTTGTTTGTATGACTTGACTGTCGGGTCACGAGACCCCTGTTTATAATATCATACTATGTTGACTCTTATGAGTCTTTAATAAATGCTTGAGTCATAGAGTTATGCTCTGATGCCATGTTGTATCTACACATATCGTGCATAATGTGTGTATGTTTGAAATGCATTATATGTGTGGGATTCGACACCTAGTTGTTTGCCTTTAGTAGTACTCTTTACATGGAAATGTCTCTTTGTGTTTCCATCGGGCCTTGGTAGCTTGCTACTGCTCGGAACACATTGATTGACCGGCATGTATCCTTCTTTGTTGTTGTGTCTGTCCCCTCGGGGAAATGTCACGCGGTGTAATGGAGTCCTTGTAGCTTGCTACGACTCGTCTACACACGCTGATGACCGACACCTGCTTTGCTGGGTTATGTATGCCTGTCCATATACGGATGTACCGCTTGGGTTTATAACTAGTCATGTCGACCCGGGTTCTTGTCGTTTGAACGCTAGCGACACATTCATATACGTGAGCCAAAAGACGCAAACGGTCCCGGCCAAGGTATGGTGGCAGCTGTTGAGTTTACCGTGCGTGAGGCCACAAAGTGATGTGATGTGTTGCAGGCTGGGTTCTTATGACCTAGGATCGGGGTCCCGACATCCCGATACATTCTCGGCACATTCCGAAAATCTTCCGGTAATCAAATGAGGTCATCCAATATATCAATATTTGTCTCCAGACCATTCCGGAAACCCTCGTGATGTCCGTGATCTCATCCGGGACTCCGAACAACATTCAGTAACCAACCATATAACTCAAATACGCATAAAACAACGTCGAACCTTAAGTGTGCAGACCCTGCGGGTTCAAGAACTATGCAGACATGACCCGAGGGACTCCTCGGTCAATATCCAATAGTGGGACCTGGATGCCCATATTGGATCCTACGTATTCTACGAAGATCTTATCGTTTGAACCTCAGTGCCAAGGATTCATCTAATCCCGTATGTCATTCCCTTTGTCCTTCGGTATGTTACTTGCCCGAGATTCGATCGTCAGTATCCGCATACCTATTTCAGTCTCGTTTACCGGCAAGTCTCTTTACTCGTTCCGTAATACAAGATCCCGCAACTTACACTAAGTCACATTGCTTGCAAGGCTTGTGTGTGATGTTGTATTGCCGAGTGGGCCCCGAGATACCTCTCCGTCACACGGAGTGACAAATCCCAGTCTTGATCCATACTAACTCAACGGACACCTTCGGCGATACCTGTAGAACATCTTTATAGCCAGCCAGTTACGTTGTGACGTTTGATACACACAAAGTATTCTTCCGGTGTCAGTGAGTTATATGATCTCATGGTCATAGGAATAAGTACTTGACACGCAGAAAATAGTAGCAACAAAATGACATGATCAACATGCTACGTCTATTAGTTTGGGTCTAGTCCATCACCTGATTTTCCCAATGATTTGATCCAGTTATCAAGAAACAACACCTTGTACATAGTGAGAAGACCCTGACTATCCTTGATCAACTGGCTAGCCAACTAGAGGCTTGCTAGGGACAGTGTTTTGGCTATGTATCCACACATGTATCTAAGTCTTCATTCAACACAATTATATCTTGGATAATAAACGATTATCTTGATACCGGAATTATAATAGTAACTTATTTATCATTGCCTCCAGGGCATAATTCCAATAGTCTCCCACTTGCACTAGAGTCAATAATCTAGCCCTCACATCACCATGCGAATTACATTGTAATAAATCTAACACCCATACAGTTCTGGTGTTGATCATGCTTTGCCCGTGGAAGAGGTTTAGTCAGCGGGTCTGCTACATTCAGATCCGTGTGCACTTTGCATATATTTATGTCCTCCCCTTCGACGTACTCGCGGATGAGGTTGAAGCGTTGTTTGATGTGTGTGGTCTTCTTTGGCAATGGGACCCATGTTGTCACAAAACAAGGTTATTGGATTCAGTGCGCTTGGCACCACTCCAAGATCTTTCATGAACTGCTTCATCCAGACACCCTCCTTAGCCGCCTCCGAGGCAGCCATGTACTCCGCTTCACATGTAGAATCAGCTACGACGCTTTGCTTGGAACTGCACCAGCTTACCGCACCCCCATTAAGAATAAATACGTATCCGGCCTGTGACTTAGAGTCGTTCGGATCTGTGTCAAAGCTTGCATCGACGTAACCTTTTACGGCGAGCTCTTCGTCACCTCCATACACGAGAAACATCTCCTTAGTCCTTTTCAGGTACTTCAGGATATTCTTGACCGCCGTCCAGTGATCCACTCCTGGATTACTCTGGAACCTGCCTGCCATACTTATGGCCAGGCAAACGTCCGGTCTAGTGCACAACATTGCATACATGATAGAACCTATGGCTGAAGCATAGGGGATGGTGCTCGTATGCTCTCTATCTTTATCAGTTGCTGGGCACTGAGTCTTACTCAATCTCGTACCTTGAAAACTGGCAAGAACCCCTTCTTGGACTGTTCCATTTTGAACCTCTTCAAAACTTTATCAAGGTACGTACTTTATGAAAGTCCTATCAGGCGTTTTGATCTATCCCTATAGATCTTAATGCCTAGAATGTAAGCAGCTTCTCCTAGGTCCTTCATAGAGAAACTTTTATTCAAGTGATCCTTTATGCTCTCCAAAAACTCCACGTTGTTTCCAATCAACAATATGTCATCCACATATAATATTAGAAACGCCACAGAGCTCCCACTCACTTTCTTGTAAATACAAGATTCTCCAACCACTTGTATAAACCCAAATGCTTTGATCACCTCATCAAAGCATTTATTCCAACTCCTAGATGCTTGCACCAGCCCATAAATGGATCGCTGGAGCTTGCACACATTGTTAGCATTTTTAGGATCGACAAAACCTTCGGGTTGCATCATTTACAACTCTTCCTTAAGGAAACCGTTAAGGAACGCCGTTTTGACATCCATCTGCCAAATTTCATAATCGAAAAATGCAACTATTGCTAACATGATTCTGACGGACTTAAGCATCGCTACGTGTGAGAACGTTTCATCGTAGTCAACTCCTTGAACTTGTGAAAAACCCTTTGACACAAGTGGAGCTTTATAAACGGTCACATTACCGTCAGCTTTCGTCTTCTTCTTAAAGATCCATTTGTTCCGAATGGCCTTGCGGCCCTCAGGTAGTACTTCCAAAGTCCACACTTTTTTTTTCATACATGGATTCTATCTCGGACTTCATGGCCTCCAGCCATTTGTTGGAATCCGGGCCCACCATTGCTTCTTCATAATTCGCATGCTCATTGTTGTCTAACAACATAATTGATAAGACGGGATTACCATACCACTCTGGAGTAGTACGCGGTCTCGTCGACCTGCGAGGTCCTATAGGAACTTGATCTGGAGTTTCATGATCATCATCATTAACTTCCTCCTCAACTGGCGTTGCAACGACAGGGGCTTCCCCTTGCCCTGCGCCACCATCCAGAGGGATGAGAGGTTCGACAACCCCATCAAGTTCTATCTTCCTCCCACTCAATTCTCCCGAGAGAAACTCCTTCTCGAGAAAAGCTTCATTCTTAGCAACAAACACTTTGCCCTCGGATTTGAGATAGATGGTATACCCAACTGTCTCTTTTGGGTAACCTATGAAGATGCACTTTTCTGCTTTGGGTTCCAGCTTTTCTGGCTGAAGCTTTTTGACATAAGCATCACATCCCCAAACTTCAAGAAACGACAACTTTGGTCTTTTGCCATACCATAGTTCGTATGGTGTCATCTCAACGGATTTTGATGGTGCCCTATTTAAAGTGAATGCAACTGTTTCTAATGCATAACCCCAAAACGATAACGACAAATCGGTAAGAGAAATCATAGATCGCACCATCTCTAATAAAGTACGATTACGACATTCGGACACACCATTACGCTGTGGTGTTCCAGGCGTGATCAACTGTGAAACAATTCCACATTGTCTTAAGTGGGCACCAAACTCGAAACTCAGATATTCACCCCCACGATCATAACGTAGGAATTTGATCTTCTTGTTACGATGATTTTCAACTTCACTCTGAAATTGCTTGAACTTTTCAAATGTTTCAGACTTGTGCTTCATTAAGTAGACATAACCATATCTACTCAAATCGTCAGTGAAGGTGAGAAAATAACGATATCCGCCGCGTGCCTCCACGCTCATAGGACCACACACATCGGTATGTATGATTTCCAACAAGTCACTTGCACGCTCCATTGTTCCGCAGAATGGAGTCTTAGTCATCTTGCCCATGAGGCATCGTTCGCACGTGTCAAGTGAATCAAAGTCAAGTGACTACAAAAGTCCATCGGTATGGAGTTTCTTCATGCGCTTTACACCAATATGACCTAAGCGGCAGTGCCACAAAAACATGGCGCTATCATTGTTAACTCTAACTCTTTTGGTCTCAATGTTATGTATATGTGTATTATCACTATCAAGATTCAATATGAACAATCCTCTCACATTGGGTGCATGACCATAAAAGATATTACTCATAGAAATAGAACAACCATTATTCTCTGACTTAAACGAGTAACCGTCTCGCAATAAACAAGATCCAGATATAATGTTCATGTGAACGTAGGCACTAAGTAACAATTATTCAAGTTCATAACTAATCCTGATGGTAACTGAAGTGAAACTGTGCCGACGGCGATTGCATCAACCTTGGAACTATTTCCCACGCGCACCGTCACTTCATCTTTCGCCAGCCTTCGCCTATTCCGCAGTTCCTGTTTCGAGTTGCAAATATGAGCAACATAATCGGTATCGAATACCGAGGCACTACTACGAGAGCTGGTTAAGTACACATCAATAACATGTATATCAAATATACCTGATTTTTCTTTGGCCGCCTTCTGATCAGCCAGATACTTGGGGCAGTTGCGCTTCGAGTGACCCATACCCTTGCAATAATAGCACTCCGTTTCAGGCTTAGGTATAGCTTTGGGTTTCTTCGTCGGATTGGCAACAGGTTTGCCGCTCTTCTTTGAATTTCCCTTCTTTCCTGTGCCGTTTCCCTTGAAACTAGTGGTGTTATTCACCATCAACACTTGATGTTCTTTACGGAGTTCTGACTCTGCGACTTTCAGCATCGCGAACAACTCGCCGGGTGACTTGTAAATCCCTTGCATGTTGTAGTTTAACACAAAGCCCTTATAGCTTGGCGGTAGTGATTGAAGAATTCTGTCAGTGATAGTTTCTTGCGGGAGTTCAATCCCCAGCTCAGCTAGACGGTTTGAGTACCCAGACATTTTGAGGACATGTTCATTGACAGACGAATTCTCCTCCATCTTGCAAGCATAGAATTTATCGGAGGTCTCATACCTCTCGATCCGGGCGTTCTTCTGAAAGATAAACTTCAACTCCTGGAACATCTCATATGCTCCATGATGCTCAAAGCGACGTTGAAGGCCAGGCTCTAAGCCATACAAGACTGCACATTGAACTACTGAGTAGTCCTCCTTACGTGTCAACCAAGCGTTCTTAACATCTTGGTCAGCCGTAGCGGGTGGTTCATCTCCTAGCACATAATTAAGGACATAATCCTTCTTCCCAGCTTGCAGGAGCAACTTAAGATTATGAGCCTAGTCTACAAAGTTGCTTCCATCATCTTTCAACTTAGCTTTCTCTAGGAACGTATTAAAATTCAGGGTGACTGTCGCGTGAGCCATGATCTACAACACAAATATATTCAAAGTGGACTTAGACTATGTTCAAGATAATTAGAGTTTAACTTAATCAAATTACTTGCGAAACTTCCACTCAAAAAGTACATCTCTCTAGTCATTTGAGTGGTTCATGATCCAATTCCACTAGCTCAAGTCCGGTCATCACGGGAGTTGAGCATAGTTTCAGTGGTAAGCATCCCTATGCTAATCTTATCAACTATATGACTCATGATCGACCTTTCGGTATCATGTGTTCCGAGGCCATGTCTGCACATGCTAGGCTCGTCAAGCTTAATCCGAGTGTTCCGCGTGTGCAACTGTTTTGCACCCGTTGTATGTGAACGTTGAGTCTATCACACCCGATCATCACGTGGTGTCTCGAAACGACGAACTGTAGCAATGGTGCACAGTCGGGGAGAACACAATTTTGTCTTGATATTTTAGTGAGAGATCACCTCATAATGCTACCGTCGTTCTACGCAAAATAAGGTGCAAGAAAGGATTAACATCACATGCAATTCATAAGTGACATGATATGGCCATCATCTCGTGCTTCTTGATCTCCATCGCCAAAGCACCGGCACGATCTTCTTTGTCACCGGCGCCAAACCATGATCTCCATCAACGTGTCGCCATTGGGGTTGTCGTGCTACTCATGCTAGTACTACTAAAGCTACATCCTAGAAATATAGTAAACGCGTCTGCAAGCACAAACGTTAGTTTAAAGACAACCCTATGACTCCTGTCGGTTGCCGTACTATCGACGTGCAAGTTGATATTAACTATTACAACATGATCATCTCATCCATCCAATATATCACGTCACATCGTTGGCCATATCTCGTGCATCTTACTTACGCAAACACCACAACGGAGATATATGAATTGCTATTTAACCTCATCCAAGGACCTCCTTGGTCAAATCCGATTCAACTAAAGTTGGAGAAACCGACACTCGCCAGTCATCTTTGAGCAATGGAGTTGCTCGTAACGATGAAACTAGTCTCTCGTAAGCATACGAGTAATGTCGGTCCGAGCCGCTTCGATCCAACAATACCGCGGAATCAAGAAAAGACTAAGGAGGGCAGCAAATCGCACATCACCGCCCACAAAAACTTTTGTGTTCTACTCGAGAAGACATCTACGCATGAACCTAGCTCATGATACCACTGTTGGGGAACGTCGCATGGGAAACAAAAACTTTCCTACGCACACGAAGACCTATCATGGTGATGTCCATCTACGAGGGGGATTTCAGATCTACGTACCCTTGCAGATCGCACAACAGAAGTGTTAATAAACGCGGTTGATGTAGTGGAACGTCCTCACGTCCCTCGATCCGCCCTGCGAACCATCCCACAAACCGTCCGACGATCCGTCCCCCGATCCACTCCGATCTAGTGCCGAACGGACGGCACCTCCGCGTTTAGCGCACGAACAACTCGACGATGATCTCGGCCTTCTTGATCCAGCAAGAGAGACGGAGAGGTAGATGAGTTCTCCGGCAGCGTGACGACGCTCCGGAGGTTGGTGATGATCTAATCTCAGCAGGGCTCCGCCCAAGCTCCGCAGAAACGCGATATAGAGGAAAAACCGTGGAGGTATGTGGTCGGGCTGCCGTGGAAAAGTTGTCTCAAATCAGCCCTAAAACCTCTGTATATATAGGTGGGAGGGGAGGTGCCTTGCCTTGGGGATCAAGGAGCCCCAAGGGGTTCGGCCGATGGGGGGAAGGAGGAGTCCTCCTCCAATCCTAGTCCAACTAGGATTGGAAGGTGGAGTCCTTCCCTTCCTTCCCACTTCCCCTTTTGTTTTCTTTCTCTTTGATTTTCTTATCTCCCTGCGCAGAGGCCTCTCTGAGCTTGCCCACCATCCCACTAAGGGCTGGTGCGGCACCCCTAAGGTCTATGGGCTTCCCCGGGGTGGGCTGCCCCCCCCCGGTGAACATCCGAAACCCATTCGTCATTTCCGGTACATTCCCGGTAATTCCGAAAACCTTCCGGTAATCAAATGAGGTCATCCTATATATCAATCTTCGTCTCCGGACCATTACGGAAACCCACGTGACGTCCGTGATCTCATCTCAACCGGGACTCCGAACAACATTCGGTAAGCAACCATATAACTCAAACACGCATAAAACAACGTCGAACCTTAAGTGTGGAGACCCTGCGGGTTCGAGAACTATGCACACATGACCCGAGGGACTCCTCGGTCAATATCCAATAGCGGGACCTGGATGCCCATATTGGATCCTACATATTCAACGAAAATCTTATCGTTTGAACCTCAGTGCCAAGGATTCATATAATCCCGTATGTCATTCCCTTTGTCCTTCGGTATGTTACTTGCCCGAGATTCGATCGTCAGTATCCGCATACCTATTTCAGTCTCGTTTACCGGCAAGTCTCTTTACTCGTTCTGTAATACAAGATCCTGCAACTTACACTAAGTCACATTGCTTGTAAGGCTTGTGTGTGATGTTGTATTACCGAGTGGGCCCCGAGATACCTCTCCGTCACACGGAGTGACAAATCCCAGTCTTGATCCATACTAACTCAATGGATACCTTCGGAGATACCTATAGAGCATCTTTATAGCCACCCAGTTACGTTGTGAAGTTTGATACACACAAAGTATTCCTCCGGTGTCAGTGAGTTATATGATCTCATGGTCATAGGAATAAATACTTGACACGCAGAAAACAGTAGCAACAAAATGACACGATCAACATGCTACGTCTATTAGTTTGGGTCTAGTCCATCACATGATTCTCCCAATGATGTGATCCAGGTATCAAGCAACAACACCTTGTACATAGTCAGAAGACCCTGACTATCCTTGATCAACTAGGTAGCCAACTAGAGGCTTGCTAGGGACAATGCTTTGTCTATGTATCCACACATGTATCTAAGTCTTCATTCAACACAATTATAGCATGGATAATAAATGATGATCTTGATACATGAATTATAATAATAACTTATTTATCATTGCCTCTAGGGCATAATTCCAATAGGAGTATCTAGGTGACATTAGGGTTTTGGTCGATGTGTATCTTAAGGTGTTATTTTAGTACGAACTCTAGGGCTGTTCGTGACACTTATAAGGATAGCTCATAAGATTGATCGGAAAAGATAACTTTGAGGTGGTTTTGTAGCCTAAAATAATTTCTTCGTTTGTTCTCCTCTATTTGTGACTTTGGATTGAGGTCTTTGTCGCACGCGAGGGCTTTATATATGATTCAACTATGTTAGTATTGTTGGGAGAACTTTCACTAGTGAAAGTATGGACCCTAGGCCTGTTTCCAAGCATTTATACAACGTTTTACTTGTTGTTCACTATTTGCTACCTTGCTGTTTTTATATTTTCAGAATTCAAAAACCTATATCTACCATCCATATTACACTTGTATCACCATCTCTTCGCCGACCTCGTGCACCTATGCAATTTACCATTTTATTGGGTGTGTTGGGGACACAAGAGACTCTTTGTTATTTCATTGCAGGGTTGCTTGAGGGAGACCATCTTCATCCTATGCCTCCCACAGATTGATAAACCTTTGGTCATCCACTTGAGGGAAACTTGCTATTGTCCTACAAAACTCTACGCTTGGAGGCCCAACACGAGTATACAAGAAGGTTGTGTAGTAGACATCACTATCCTATAGAATTCCTATAAGATTCCACAAACGAATGGAGGTCGAAGTTTCTTTCGGGTGAAATATATGGGAGGTTTGACAAAAAGACCCATATACATTTTTAGCACTCGCATCCATATATACACGCATACTCATCTCTATGAGCACATCCTTCTTTGTAAGCATAGACTGAACCGACATATCATCTTAAAATTGACGAAATTATCAAAGGCGCCTCATAGTCGACGAGGACGTCTCCTCCTACTGAACACATCATCAGAAATATTGAAATAAATTTAGAAATAAATGCGAGCACCAGACTTGAACCATGTTGAGGTAGGGATACCATTGTGGTCCTAACTATCTAACCACAGGGAAACAACAATGTGGGGACCCTGACTTATGAGTCGAGATTGCCGAATGAACGTAATCAGTGATCCCAGAGATGAATGCTCACCGAACACACAAATACTAAATATTAAGAGTCTTCCATCCAAACATATCGTTTGATACAACAAATGACCTTCATGGTCAAGTCTCACATAGGTAGGGCCTATAAGGCTAACCACACCGATACAACTACTGGCGGAATTCTTGGTAGTAAACGGTAGCCCATGCCATCAGCCTTCACCAACAGGCATTCTGACTGGGAAGCGTCCTAGTTTGCTTGTCCATCTTCGATAACAAATTCTTCTCCAAATTCCAGTTCCTCCATGTATGGTCAATAACATAACCAGTGGCAAGCCAATGAGTACTTTGAATGTACTCGCAAACAACCTATGATGTGGATGATGCAATTGGTACGATAATGAAGTAATATGCAAACTTTGTGTAAAGCAAGTTTTTATCAAAAATGAACATGGTCAAGTACTTGTAAGGATATGCATCATAAACTAGATGGTAAATGATACGTCTCCAACGTATCTATAATTTTTGATGGTTCCATGCTATTATCATGTCAACTTTAGATGTTTTGTATGCATGATTATGCTATTCTATATCTTTTTCGGTACTAACCTATTAACTCAGTGCCAAGTGCCAGTTTCTGTTTTTCCATGTTTTTGATCTTTTTCAGAGGAGAATATTAAACGGAGTCCAAACGGAATAAAACCCGCGGAATGATTTTTCCACAACAGAAGATACGCAAGAGACTTGTGAACCAAGGCAGGGGACCTCGGAGGAGGTCACAAGCCCACTAGCCCCGGCCTAGGGGGGGCTAGAAAGCTTGTGGGCCCCCTGTGGCTCCTATGCCCTACTTCTTCTGCCTATAAATTCTCCAAAAATCTAAAAACTCCAGTGAGAGCCATGAAAATACTTTTCCGCTGCCGCAAGCTTCTGTCTCCGCAAGATCCCATCCGGGGACCGTTATGGTGCCCTGCTGGAGGGGGGATTCGGACACGGAGGGCTTCTTCATCAACACCATTGCCTCTCCGATAATGCGTGAGTAGTACACCACAGACCTTCAGGTCCATAGCTAGTAGCTAGATGGATTCTTCTCTCTCTTGGATCTTCAATACAAAGTTCTCCATGATCTTCATGGAGATTTATCCGATGTAACTTTCTTTTGCGGTGTGTTTATCGAGATCAGATGAATTGTGGATTTATGATCAGATAATCTTTGAATCTTATTTGAGTCTCCTATGATCTCTTATATGCATGATTTCGTATCCTTGTAATTCTCTTCGGTTTGTGGGTTTCATTTGGCAAACTTGATCTATAATTCTTGCAATGGGAGAAGTGCTTGGTTTTGGGTTCATACCGTGCGGTGTCCTCACCTAGTGTCAGAAGGGGTAGCGAGGCACGCATCGTGTTGTTGACATCAAGGGTAATAAGATGGCGTTTATATCATATTGCATGAATTTATCCCTCTACATCATGTCATATTGCTTAAGGCATTACTCCGTTTGTTATGAACTTAATACAGTAGATGCATGTTGGATAGTGGTCGATGTGTGGAGTAATAGTAGTAGATGCAGAAAGTATCGGTCTACTTGTCTCAGACGTGATGCCTATATGTATGATCATTGCCTTAAATATCATCATGACTTTGCGCGATTCTATCAATTGCTCGACAGTAATTCGTCCACCCACCGGAATACTTGCTATCGTGAGAGAAGCCTCTAGTGAACACTATGGCCCCCGGGTCTACTTCACATCATATTTTTAGCTCTACTCTTTTACTTTGTTGCACTTTCCACCTTCAGATCTCACCTTGCAAATAATCGTGAAGGGATTGACAACCCCTTTATAACGTTGGGTGCAAGTTTGTTTGTTTAAGCGCAGGTACATTGGTGACTTGTCTTGATACACCTACTGGATTGATACCATGGTTCTCAAACTGAGGGAAATACTTACTACTACTGTTCTGCATCACCCTTTCCTCTTCAAGGGAAAAACCAATGCAAGCTCAAGAGGTAGCAAGAAGAATTTCTGGCGCCGTTGCCGGGGAGTATCAAGTCAAGAATAGTCTCCCTTCAATGTGCCAATTTCTGGCGTCGGGGACTATTCTAAGTGAAGCTTATCCAAGTAACTATCGCAAACTCATCGCTTGCATTTAACTTTTTTTCCTTTTGCGTCTTGTTTTCCTCTCCCCCACTTCTGAAAAATAAAAATTACAAAAATATTTGCCTTTTTCGTTCGCCCTTTTCTTTCGCTTGCTTTCTGTTCGCTTGTGTGCTTGTCCGCTTGCTGAGTCACCATGGCCGAAAACACAAAATTGTGTGACTTCTCGAATACTAATAATAATTATTTTATTAGTACTCCGATTGCTCCCGCCACTAGTGCGGAATCATATGAAATCAATGCTCCTTTGCTGAATCTTGTTATGAAAGAGCAATTTTCCGGCCTTCCTAGTGAAGATGCTGCATCCCATCTTAATACCTTCATTGAGTGATGCGATATGCAAAAGAAGAAAGATGTGGATAATGATGTGATTGAATTGAAGCTACTTCCGTTCTCATTACGAGATCAAGCAAAAACTTTGTTTTCATCTTTACCCAAAAATAGTATTGATTCTTGGAACAAGTGTAAAGATGCTTATATATCCAAGTATTTTCCACCGGCTAAGATTATCTCTCTCATGAATTTTAGTCAACTAGATCATGAACATGTTGCACAATCTTGGGACAGAATGAAATTGATGATTAGAAATTGTCCCGCTCATGGCTTGAGTCTTTGGATGATTATACAAATCTTCTACGCTGGTTTGAATTTTGCTTCTAGAAATATCTTGGATTCCGCCTCCGGTGGAACTACCATGGAAATCACACTAGGAGAAGCCACAAAACTCCTAGATAATATCATGACGAACTATTCTCAATGGCACACTGAAAGGTCACCTACTAGTAAAAAAGTGCATGCTATAGAAGAAATTAACTCTTTGAGTGCTAAGATGGATGAGTTAATGAAATTGTTTCCTAGTAAAGGTGCTCCTCTAGATCAAAATGATATGCCTTTGTCTTCCTTGATTGAGAATAGCAATGAGAGCTTGCATGTTAATTTTGTTGGTAGGAATAATTTTGGCAACAACAATGCTTATAGAGGTAACTTTATTCCTAGGCCTTTTCCGAGTAATCCCTCTAATAACTTTGGCGATTCTTACAACAATGCTCATGGAAATTGCAATAAATTACCCTCTGATCTTGAGAGCAATATTAAAGAGTTTATCAACTCGCAAAATATTTCAATGCGTCCGTAGAAGAAAAACTGCTCAAAATTGATGACTTGGCTAGGACCTTTGATAGAATGTCTCTTGATATTGATGCTTTGACATTCAGATGTGCTCCTCCCAAGATTAATATGGATGAAACTTTGAAAGCTATTCGTGTTTCCATGAATGAAAGTAAAGAAATAACCACCCAAATTCGTGCTAGACATGAATGGCTTAAAAAGGCGTGTTCTCGTGATGAGAATCACGAAGATCTTAAAGTGCTTGGTGTGACTCCTATTGAATCCCCGTTTTCTAATGTCAATCCGAATGATGATGGGGCTGGATATGAATCCACTTTGGTTGAGAAACCCCCCAATGATTCGGACTTTATTTGTCTTGATGCTAAAAGCACTGAAAGTGGAGTAGAGGATATCAAAACTTTGAGTAGTAATGAAATTACTACTTTGGATTTCAAGGAATTAAATTATGATAGTTGCTCTTTGATTGAATGTATTTCCTTGATGCAATCCATGCTAAACTCTCCACACGCTTATAGCCAAAATAAGGCCTTTACCAATCATATCGTTGATGCTATGATGAAATCTCTTGAAGAGAAACTTGAGTCGGAGATATCTATCCCTAGAAAACTTCATGATGAGTGGGAACCTACTATCAAAATCAAGATTAAAAACTATGAATGCAATACTTCGTATGATTTGGGTGCTAGTGTTTCCGCTATACCAAAGTCTTTATGTGATGTTCTAGGCTTCAATGAGATTGATGAGTGCTCTCTTAATTTGCATCTTGCGTATTCTATTGTTAAGAAACCTATGGGAAGGATCAATGATGTTCTTATTATTGCAAATAGAAACTATGTACCCGTAGATTTCATTGTGCTTGATATTGATTGTAATCCGACATGTCCCATCATTCTTGGTAGACCTTTCCTTAGGACTATTGGTGCTGTCATCGATATGAAGGAAGGGAATATTAGATTCCAATTTCCATTAAAAAAGGGCATGTAGCACTTTCCTAGAAAGAAAATAAGATTGCCTTATGAAACCATGATGAGGGCTACTTACGGTTTGAGCACCAAAGACGACAATACTTGATTCTATTGCCTTATGCCTAGCTAAGGGCGTTAAACAATAGCGCTTGTTGGGAGGCAACCCAATGAATTTATCTTTGCTTTTTTGCTTTCTGTTTTGTTGTGTCCACACCATCATAATTCTGTTATGATTGTGTTTTTTCTGTTTCTTTTTGTGTTTGTGCCAAGTAAAACCTTTATGATTAGTTTTGGTGACGGTTGTTTGATCTTACTGAAAAGGACAGAAACTTTGGGCTCACAATATTATTTTTAATTCCTATCCAGAAAGAGATTTTAAGTTGATTCTTTTTTTCTGCTGGTTGATATGCCAATTGCCCTAATTGTCATAAATTTTCATAATTTTTGGGATACCAGAAGTATACGAAGTATATAGATTGCTATAGACCGGTCTGTTTTTGACAGATTCTGTTTATTGGTTGTGTTGATTGCTTATTTCGATGAAACTATGGATAGTATCGGGGGGTACTAGCCATGGAAAGGTGAGAATACAGTAATCTAACATCAATCTAAATAGAAATCAAATTTACTACAGTACCTAAAGAGTTGGTAGTTTGTTTTCTTATGCTAATGATATCACGAGTTTCTGTTTAAGTTTTGTGTTTAGAAGTTTTCAAGTTTTGGGTGATGTTCTCATGGACAATGGGATAAAGAGTGGAAAGAGCTTAAGCTTGGGGATGCCCAAGGCATCCCAAGCCAAATTCATGGACACCAAAAAGCCTAAGCTTGGGGATGCCCCGGGAAGGCATCCCCTCTTTCGTCTTCAATCCATCGGTAACGTTACTTGGAGCTATATTTTTATTCACCACATGATATGTGTTTTGCTTGGAGCGTCGTGTATTATAGGACTCCGTTCTTTTTGTTGTGTCACAATCATCCTTGCTGCACACCTTTTTGAGAGGGACATGCACTCATCGTGAATTTGCTAGAATACACATTGAGCTTCACTTGTATCTTTTGAGTTAGGCAATTTAGCTCGCATGTGCTTCACTTATATCTTTTGAGATAGATAATTTTGCTCTAGTGCTTCACTTAAATATTTGTAGAGCACGCCGGTGTCATATTTTGTAGAAATAAAACCTCTCGATCTTCACTTATATCTTTTTGACAATGCTCTCTCTCAGTAACTTGGTAATTGGCGTGTGCTATGAAAGTAGTCCTAAAGATGATAGGCATCCAAAGAGGATATAATAAAAACTTCCATATTCAAGTGCATTGACTAGTAAGAGAAGTTTGATTCCTAACAATTCAGTTTTGAGACATGGATTTGGTTATATTAGAGTTATGTTAGTAGGGTGTTGTGAATCTAGAAATACTTGTGTTGAAGTTAGTGATTCCTGTAGCATGCACGTATGGTGAACCGCTATGTTAGGAAGTCGGAGCATAATTGATTTATTGATTGTCATCCTTTGTGTGGCGGTCGGGATCGCGCAATGGTTAACACCTACCAACCCTTCCCCTAGGAGTATGCGTTTAGCACTTTGTTTCGATTACTAATAAAACTTTCACAATAAGTATATGAGTTCTTCATGACTAATGTGAGTCCATGTTATAGATGCACTTTCACCTTCCACCATTGCTAGTCTCTCTAGTGTCGCGCAACTTTTGCCGGTGCACAAACCCACCATATAACTTCGTCAAAACATCCACCATACCTACCTATTATGGCATTTTCATGAACATTCCGAGATATATTGCCATGCAACTCCCACCGTTCCATCTCATGACTTGTGCCGCCACTTTCATATTGCCTTTGCATGATCGTAAGATAGCTAGCGAGATGTTCCAATGTCATACGCTAAGCTAGATCGTTGCACATCCCGGTACACTGCCGGAGGCATTTCCTATAAAGTCATCATTGTTCTAAGTATTGAGTTGTGAGTAAATAAAAATGTGATGATCATCATTATTAGAACATTGTCCCATGTGAGGAAAAAAGAGAGGCCAAAGATGCCCACCAAAAAATAAAAAATAAAAAATGAAAAGAGGCCAAAGAGCCGAAACAAAAAAAAGAGAGAAAAAGAGAGAAGGGACAATGCTACTATCTTTTTCCACACTTGTGCTTCAAAATAGCACCATGTTCTTCATGATAGACAGTCTCTTCTTTTGACACTTCCATATACTAGTGGGAATTTTCATTATATAACTTGGCTTGTATATTCCAATGATGGGCTTCCTCAAAATTTCCCTAGGTCTTCGTGAGCAAGCAAGTTGGGTGCACACCCACTAGTTCTCCTTTTGAGCTTTCACACACTTATAGCTCTAAGTGCATCCGTTGCATGGTAATCCCTACTCATTCACATTGATATCTATTGATGGGCATCTTCATAGCCCATTAATACGCCAAGTCAATGTGACCATCTCCTCCGTTTTGCCTCACAACCTCCACCACACTCTATTCCACTTATAGTGCTATATCCATGGCTCACGCTCATGTATTGCGTGAGAGTTGAAAAAGTTTGAGAAAGTAAGAGTGCGACAACAATTACTTGGCCAATACCGGGGTTGTGCATGATTTAAATTCGTTGTGTGGGGATGATGAAGCATAGCGAGACTATATGATTTTGTAGGAATAACTTTCCTTGGCCTTGTTATTTCAAAAGTTCATGATCACTTTGCAAGTTTGTTTGTTTTTGCGCACGTACATTGGTGACTTGTCTTGATACTCCTACTGGATTGATATCTTGTTTCTCAAACTGAGGGAAATACTTACTGCTACTGTGCTGCATCACCCTTTCCTCTTCAAGGGAAAAACCAACACAAGCTCAAGAGGTAGCAGTAAACATAAGAACAAGTTACAAATATCAACATATCTGTTGAGGGCTGAACACTTCGGTTTCACCCGATATGCCAAGTCAGCAAACTTGACATATGTCTTTCTCAGGTAACACCTTTAAACACTCACACACACACACTTGGTTTATACGGAAACGACTGGACTTAGTTTAAGTAGGATTACCCAACTGTCCTTGACCGTGGACATGACTATTCGAATAGTTTTACACTCTGCAGAGGTTGTACGTTGATTCCAGGAGATCCGGGAAACTTCCATGTCATCCATGACTCGCGGTATATATCAAACCTGAGGTAAGTACCAGATCAATGCCTTTCCCCTCACGAGCTCCAACTCTGGACAGTATCATCCATGCGGGGACGAACGGTGTGCCCGGAACACGTAAAAATGTCATAGTCGACCTACCTGGTACGACCCCGTCACGAGAGTGACCACATATCACTCCCACCACTAGTAACGTGGCTCTTTGCTAGCACCGGCCAGAGTAGTCAACAAAGCCCCGTCCCATAAAGGGGTAATGTGGTCGCACATGTAAGGTTGGGACGGTCGACATATCATAAATCTATTCCCATTTCAGAAACCATTCACACAAAATATTCCTGGTGCACCATTTCTTTCACAAGTGGTCCCCCAACTCAACATCATCACCCTCGGGCATTAGTGGCACCCGAGGGGTTTTTCATAAAACCTCTGATATCAACTCTGTGTTACCATCATCATGCACATCCTCTTTCTATGCGTAGCACTACTGTCTACTTGTCAACATATTATCAGCTTGACCCTCATAGATGGTAAGGTCATGCACAATGCAAGTGCTCTAGAGGAGCCATCGGTAACACCATGTTGGGCTGCACTGAATAACCTTAACTATATGCATCAGAATAAAGTATTCACTTGGCATGCATGAAAATGTTTTCTCACACATGGTCAAAGGTCTGCTTGCCTTAATCAGCTAGGTATCCGGGGTCTTCGGGGTCTTCGAGTCCAACTCCTTCGTCGAACGCGGAATCTATCATCGTAATAATAGTAATAAAATAAGAAGCTCATTCAAAAACATAACACAAACTCACTTTAAAAATGTTATCCTATTCTGAGAAATCTTTATTATAGTTTTAATAATATTTGTCCCTGGTTTTTATGCAAAAAGGTATTTTTAAAACCTAAATAACACGGGCTAATATATTTAAACTAGGCATTTTAATCAAAGCTATGTGTAAAAGTTTTTACAAAAAATGGTGCAACATCACTAATAAATTCTACATATTTTTAGAAGATTTGTGGAGGAAGAATATTTAAATTTGATTAAATTTTAGTTTTACAAAAATCATTTAGAATCAAACTAAAAATAAAAAGAAAAAGGGCTTAACCCTGGCCTGGCTCGGCCCATGGCTAGGCCGGCCTAACTTGCCAACCGGCTAGCTAGCCAGCCAGCAGCCCAGGTGCGTGCGCGCTATCAGATTTAAACCTGACGCACGGGCCCGTGCGGTCAGCGGCAGAGAGAGGAGAGAGGGGGAGAGAATGGCCACCGACAGGTGGGGCATGCGTGTTGGGGTCGTCTTCCTCCTGTGGATAGAGGGAGGGAGGCACGCCGGTTTCGATACTGACGCCCTCAAGGCCAGGTGACGGCAGGAACGACATCGTGGCATCGTCACCTACCTGCAGGTGGTTGAATGAACAACTAGGAGGCCCTGAGTCACCGACGACGAGGCGGCCACGGTGGAGGTGCTACGGGAAGGGAAATGCTTGGGGAAGAGGTGGAGAAGCTTCCTGAGCTCACTACAGTCATGGAGCTGGTGAGAGGAGTGCGAGAGGTGGCCTGTAGCCCGAGATTGACGGAGCTCCGAAGAGGCGGGGCCTCGGTTGATCTTGACCACCGGAGCTCTTTCTGCTCGAGTGGGATGGCTAGGGCCTTGATTTAGGTACTTGAGGAGTGGTGTGAGGTTCTAAAGTGAAGGGGGAGGGCCTATTTATAGTGTAGGAATGGTGCACCAAGTGGGGGAGCGCCGGTGATTTCACCACGACTGCTGGAGAGGGAGAGAGGGCTCGGGGTCGATACCACGGTTTGGCGGATGTGGTTTGGCACCCCATAGACTCAATAAGAGAGCGAGGAGGCTCAGTGCGCGCGTGTTGTGGGGCCGCGCTCTTCTGGCCAAATCTGGCATGCGCGGGCACGCGTCGCCCTGGTCAGTAGAGAGGGGAGAAGGGACCCTGAGGCTGCCCCGAGTCAGGAGGTTTGTCGGAGATGTGGAGAGACACCGAGGGGAGGTGAGAACCGGCTGAGGCTGGCCTCCTTTGCCTCGGGTGGGCCCTGTAGCGCGCCGAGAGTGCAGATTTGGCATGCCACGACATGCTGGCGCGCTCTGGGCGCTTTGGCCCTGTCTGGCGTGTCCGGGGGTTGGCTTATATGCCCCTTAGCCGTTTGGGAACCGAGGGTCTCTCTGATGGTCAAAGGAAGAGCTTGGAGAGGTGTTGTCAGCCTTGATTCAGACACTAAAATGGGGATTTTGGCTTACTTCTTGGAACCAGAGAGGGGCCACTCGTCCGTAGTTGACGAGTGGTGCTGGTAGCTTGCACTAAGAGTTTAGTGGAAAGGGAGTGGGTGTAGAGAGTGTTAAGAGTTGTTTGACCATACCGGCAAAAGGTGTTCGACAGGTGTTTGGGGGTAGTTAACCTTCACAACTGATGCTGAAAGTTAACAGGATTGGGTTTTATGCAAAAGTAGGATGCTCCACCAAATTTGAGCTCCATTGGACAAGTTTGACAGTGCAAACTTGAAATCACCCCCAAATGGGCAATTTCGTCCTTTCAAAAGAGAATGTGGGTAAATAATCCCCACAAATCCAATTTTTGGCAAGGTCTCCTCATTTGGGGTGGTGAGCACACATGCAAAGTTTCAAGCCATTTGGACAAACTTTGCTATGTAGAGTGCCTACAACTTTATTCTGGACAGGGAAGATTTGAGGAATATTTGGTGAACCAAACCACCTTGATAGGAGGTGAAACTTGGCATGAACACCACATATAGCTTGGGAAGCATGCTAGAATTTCCTAGGAATTTATTGAAAATATTTCCTTTGGAAATATTTCAAAAGGTCAAAATAGACAGAATAGGTTTTCGTGGATTTTCTCAAATATTTTGCATAAAAATAGGGGTTGAAAATCTTATGTATGGAAATTATATTTCCTATGAGTATCTCCAATTTTTCTCAGATTTTTCTAAGGTAGAAAAAAGTATTCCACCCAGAAATATCATTTCTGGATTCAGAAAAGGACATGCAAATCAAATAGAAAAATATTTTATAAAATAAATATTTTATGATTTTGGAGAGTTATAGTAGTGATAAAATTAGAATACAATCCTTGGGTGAGTTCACTCCCTTGGAATCAGGGTCTTGTAGTGCAAACCCAATCCAAGGTTTTGAAATAGTCAAAAATGAGAAAAAGGTCCTTTTGAAAATATCAGGTTATAAAAATATTGTTTTTGGATCCACTCGCTCAAGCATACACACAAACAATGGCAATCACAACACTCATAGCACTTGCTTACAAAGTTTTAATAAACTCAGGTTTTGAAGAGACTAGAGTTGAAATAAGGTAAAAACAGGATGTGACAGACCTATCCCCCTTACAAGAATCTCGTCCTCGATATCCCTAAGCTAGGTGCTAAAACGGTACGAAAATTCGGATCGGAGATAGTCTTCACGCTCCCATGTTGTTTCTGCTTCGGTGTGGTTGCTCCACTGAACCTTGAAGTACTTGATGGTGCGGCTTCTGGTACAACACTCGGGTTTGTCCAGGATGCGTATCGGCCTCTCGTGATAAGTGAGGACAGGTTGAAGGTCAATGGCTTCATGGTCGATGTCCTTATAAAAATCTGAACGGTTTGGCGCCTGAAGGCACTTCTGAAGTTGTGACACGTGGAAGATGTTGTGCACACCCGAAAGTTCCGGAGGTAGCTCCAACTGGTAAGCAACTTCTCCATGCCTTATCGTGATCTTAAAAGGTCCAATGAACCTTGGAGCAAGTTCCCCCTTGACATGGAAACACTTAGTTCCCTTGAGAGGTGTGACGCGATGGTACACCTGGTCTGCGGGGTTGAACTCCACTTCTCTACGGTGAGAATCTGCATAGCTCTTCTGTCGCGACATGGCTAATTTCACATGTTCCCTAACAAGTTGTACGTTGTCTTCTTCTTCACGAGGAACGTCTGGCCCGAAAATCAATCCTTCACCAGTTTTGGATGAGTTGAGCGGGGTGCGGCACTTTTGTCCGTATAACACTTCAAATGGGGCAATCTGGAGACTAGACTGATAGCTGTTGTTGTATGAGAACTCAGCGAATGGCAGAGAGTCTTCCCATTTGGTCGCATGTGCTAAGACACAAGCGCGGAGCATATCCTGAAGTATCTGATTCACTCGCTCCGTCTGTCCGCCCGTCTGCGGGTGGAAGGCGGTGTTGAAAGAGAGCTTGGTTCCTAGAGCTTCTTGGAATTTCTTCTAGAATCTTGAGGTGAACTGCATGCCCCGGTGAGATAAATTTCCTTGGGAACTCCACGGAGGCTCACAATTCGTTCAATGTAGAGACTAGCCAGCTTGTCACCACCATAAGTGCTGCTGACCGGAATGAAGTGAGAGACCTTGGTCAGATGGTCGACAATGACCCATATGGAGTCATGGCCTGTGCTGGACCTAGGTAGACCAATGACGAAGTCCATGCCGACTCGGTCCCACTTCCATTCGGGCACCTAGAGAGGTTGTAGCAACCCAACAGGTTGCCAGTGCTCAGCCTTCACATGCTGGCACACATCGCACTTGGTGACATAGGAAGCTATTTCCCTCTTCATGCCACGCCACCAGAACCTTTCCCGGAGGTCTTGATACATCTTGGTCCCACTGGGGTGAATTGAGTAGGGTGTGTCGTGGGCTTCTTGCAAGATTAAATCCTTGAGTTCAGCCTTGTTGTGTACGCATAAATGCTTCCCAAACCACATGACTCCTTGTTCATCCACTGAGAATTCTGGTGCCTTGCCTTCGTGGATCTTCTTCTTGATGCCTTCAATGATCTTGTGCCCCTTCTGGGCCTCTTTGATGTCATTTGCCAGAGTGAGTTTGACTTCAAGGTTAGCTAGGAATCCTGGTTCAACCTGCTCTAACCCGAAGCTCTCCAGCTCATCATATAAGGAGGGTAGCCTTTCCTTGAGTATAGCATTCAAGGTGCAGGCCTTCCGGCTCAAGGCATCGGCCTCCACATTGACCTTACCGAGGTGGTATTGAATGCTGAGGTCGTAGTCTTTTATTAGTTCCAACCATCTTCTCTGCCTCATATCCAACTCCCTTTGAGTAAAAACATACTTCAAACTCTTGTGCTCGTTGTATATTTCACATCGCTTCCCCAGAAGGTAATGTCACCATGTCTTCAGGGCATGAACAAGTGCTGCCAACTCGAGTTCATGAGTGACGTAGTTCTCCTCATGCGGGCGCAGTTGCCATGATAGGTAAGCCACGACTCTGCCATCTTGCATTAGGACACCATCGAGCCCGATTCTTGAGGCATCATAGTATATCACAAACTCCTTGTTGATATATGGAGTAGCCAGTACCGGGGCGGTAGTCAATCTCTTCTTCAGTTCCTGGAAGCTTTCTTCACACTCCCGCATCCATTAGAATTTCTTACCCTTCTTCAGGAGCTGAGTCATTGGTCGGGAGATGAGGGAGAATCCTTCCACGAACTTGTGGTAGTATACCGCGAGTCCGAGGAAGCTTCCAACTTCCTTCACGTCGATTGGTGACTCCCAGTTGGTTACCGTGGTAATATTTGAAGGATCGACTGCCAATCCATTTGCCGTCATGGTATGACCCAAGAATCCAACTTCGTGCAGCCAGAATTTGCATTTGCTAAACTTGGCATAAAGTTGGTGCTCTCGAAGCTTTTCCAGTAGTAGCCTCAAGTGCTGCTCATGTTCTTCTTCGGACTTGGAGAAGATTAATATGTCATTGATATGTCAATGTCGTATCTACTTTTCCAAACTCTTTTGCCCTCGCTTTGGACTCTAATTTGCATGATTTGAATGGTACTAACCCGGACTAACGTTGTTTTTAGCAGAATTTCCATGTTGTTGTTTTTGCGCAGAAATAAAAGTTCTCGGAATGACCTGGAAATTTACGAGGATTTTTTGTGGAATATATAAAAAATACTGGCGCAAGAATCAACCGAAGAAGTGGAGCGTGGAGCCATAAGACCACCACGCGCGGCCCCTCCAGCTGCGCCTCGCAGGCTTTTGGGGCCCATGTTGCTCCACCGACTCCAATTCCAGCTCTATTTAGTCCCTTTCGTCCGGAAAAAAATCAAGGAGAAGAGTTCATCGCGTTTTATGATATGGAGGCGCCGCCACCTCCTGTTCTTTCTCTGGACAGCAGATCTGGAGTCCGTTCTGGGCTCCGGAGACGGGAGATCGTCGCCATCGTCATCACCAACCTTCCTTCATCGCCAATTCCATGATGCTCTTCACCGTTCGTGAGTAATCTCATCATAGGCTTGCTAGACGGTGATGGGTTGGATGAGATCTATCATGTAATCAAGTTAGTTTTGATGGGGATTGATCCCTAGTATCCACTATGTTCTGAGATTGATGTTGCTACTACTTGGCTATGCTTAATGCTTGTCACTAGGGCCCGAGTGCCATGATTTCAGATCTGAACCTATTATGTTCTCGTCAATATATGTGTGTTCTTGATCCTATCTTGCAAGTTGTAGTCACCTATTATGTGTTATGACCCGGCAACCCAGGAGTGACAATAGCCGGAACCACTCCCGGAGATGACCATAATATGAGGAGTTCATGTATTCACTAAGTGTTAATGCGCTAGTCTGGTTCTCTATTAAAAGGAGAACCTTAATATCCCGTAGTTTCCATTAGAACCCCGCTGCCACGGGAGGGATGGACAATAGATGTCATGCAAGTTCTTTTCCCTAAGCACGCATGACTATGTACGGAATACATGCCTACATTATATTGACGAATTGGAGCTAGTTACTTATCTCTCCGTGTTATAACTATTGCATGATGAATACTATCCGGCATAATCATCCATCACCGATCCAATGCCTACGAGTTTTTCCAACTTGTCCTTGCTACGTTACTTTGCTGCTACTGCTGTTACTGCTGCCACTGCTGCTATTGTTACCCTGTCACTACTGCTGTCACTGCTGCTACTGGTTACTGTTGCTACTATTGCTATCACACTACCTTGCTACTGATACTTTGCTGCAGATACTAAGTCTTTCAGGTGTGGTTGAATTGACAACTCAACTCCTAATACTTGAGAATATTCTTTGGCTTCCCCTTGTGTCGAATCAACAAATTTGGGTTGAATACTCTACCCTCGAAAACTGTTGCGATCCCCTATACTTGTGGGTTATCAAGACCTTTTTCTGGCGCCGTTGTCAGGGAAGCGTCGATATATTCTCTGAGTCACTTGGGATTTACGTCTACTGATCATTATGAGGAATCCGAAAGATCCAAGAACTAAAGTCTTGCCCTCAACTATGAGGACAGGTAAGGAACTGCCATCTAGCTCTGCACTTGATTCACCTTCAGTTATGAGTAAGTTTGCGACACCACCTCCTGCTAGAAATTTTAATGTGTCTCCTGTGCTTGATGATGCTACTTCTTCTGTCCATGATGCTTGTGATGATGCTATGCTTGATAATACTTTGCCACTAGGTGCATTCCTTGATGAACAAATTGCTAGAGTTGCTGCTAGATGTGATGATACTTCTGAAACTGTTGAGATTATTGAAGTTGAACCTGCTATTTCGCCTGTTAGAACTAGCTCTCCTAGATATGAATTGCGGGATATGCCTGAGGGTTATGTTATGGAGGGAGAGATAGCTGAGGACTTTCTTGCTTGTAATGATAGCTATGATGTTGAGAAATTACTGCGCAAGTGGAAAGAAAAATCTCTGAACGCTAGGATGAAATACGACCCGAAGTTTGCTACTTCGCCTATCTTTGTGACCGATAAGGATTATGAATTCTCTGTCGACCCTGAGTTAATCACTCTGGTCGAATCTGATCCTTTTCACGGTTATGAGTCTGAAACGGTTGTAGCACATCTTACCAAACTGCACGATATAGCCACCCTATTGACGAGTGAGGAAAAGATCCGCCACTACTGTATCCTTAAGTTGTTTCCTTTCTCGCTAAAGGATGATGTTAAGACCTGGTTCACTTCTCTTGCTCCTGGTTGTGTGCGTAGCCCCCAGGATATGATCTACTACTTCTCTGAAAAACATTTCCATGCCCATAAGAAGCAAGCTGCCTTGCAGGAAATATACAACTTTGCGCAAGTTGAAGAAGAGAGTCTCCCACAAGCTTGGGGGAGGCTCGTCCAGCTACTGAATGCTTTGTCTGATCACCCTCTTGAGAAGAATGAAATACTTGATATCTTTTGTAATGGACTAACCAATGCCTCTAGAGACCACCTAGATAGTTGTGCTGGTCGTGTTTTTAGGGAACGAACCGTAGAACAAGCTGAGATCCTATTGAATAATATCTTGTGAAATGAGAATGCTTGGACTATTCCCGAACCTCCTCCGAAGCCAACTCCTAAGAAAAGAGGTATTCTATTCCTCAGTCCCGAAGATATGCAAGAAGCTAAGACATCTATGAAAGAGAAAGGCATTAAATCCGAAGATTTCAAAAATCTACCACCTATCAAAGAGATCCATGGTCTTGATAAGCCGATACAGGTAGTAGAGGTATATTCTCATCGTAGATTCAATGAGAGTGATATTCCTTTTGATAAACCTGCTAGCTTATGCCTGGATGAATTTGATAACTTTTTTGCCAAACAACAAAGTTTCAATGATTATGTTAGCAGACAATTGGAACAGAATGCTCGTATGCTTAGTCATTTAAGTGCTTGTGTGGACAGAAACGTCAATGATCTTAAGTTGTTGAGTAAACATGCCTCTATGATTACTACTCAAGTAGAACAAGAACTTAAGGCTCAGAATGACTTGCTCAATGAGTTGAATGACAATTCTGTCAGAGTCGTCACTAGAGGTGGTAGAATGACCCAGGAACCTTTGTATCCTGAGGGTCATCCTAAGAGAATTGAACAAGATTCTCAAGGAGTTAGCACTGATGCACCTAGTCATCCTAGGAAGAAGAAGAAAGATGATAGGAACTTGCACGCTAGCAACCCTGTTGCTGTTACACCTGAGAGTCCAAACGATGTCTCTGTCTCTGATGCCGAAACACAATCTAGTGATGAACATGAGCCTAATGATAATATCAATAGTGATGTTCATGTTGATGCTCAACCTAGCAACGATAAGGATGTGGAGATTGAACTAGTTGATCTTGATAACCCACAACCTAAGAATAAGAGATACGATATGAATGACTTCGCTGCTAGGAAGCATGGTAAAGAAAGGGAACCATGGGTTCAGAAACCCATGCCCTTTCCTCCCAAACCATCCAAGAAAAAGGATGATGAGGATTTTGAGTTCTTTGTTGAAATGATTAGACTTGTCTTTCTGCAAATGCGTTTGACAGACATGCTCAAAATGTCTCTGTATGCTAAGAACATGAAAGATATTGTGACTAATAAGAGGAGGATACCTGAAGTTGAGATTTACACCATGCTTGCCAACTACACTTTCAAGGGTGGAACTACTAAGAAACTAGGTGATCCCGGAGTGCCCACTATACCTTGCTCCATTAAAGGCAACTACGTTAGGACTGCTTTATGCAACCTTGGAGCTGGTGTTAGTGTTATGCCTCTCTCTCTTTATCGTAGGCTTGAACTGGATAAGTTGACACCCACTAAAATCTCTCTGCAAATGGCCGACAAATCATCTGCATCCCCTATCGGCATTTGCGAGGATGCGCTTGTTGTGGTTGCTAACGTCACTATCTTAACAGACTTTGTTATTCTGGATATTCCCGAGGATGATGACATGGTGGTCATCATTGGAAGACCCTTTTTAAACACTGCAGGGGCTGTTATTGATTGCAACAAAGGCAATGTCACTTTCCATGTCAATGGTAATGAGCATACGGTGCACTTTCCGAAGAAACAATATCAAGTACATTGCATCAATGCTATCGAAAAAACTTCATCGATTCTTATTGGGAGCTTTGTATGCCATATACGTACGATTAATATGAAGTATGATTTGGTTGTTGGGGATATGCACATCCCCATTGAGGTAACCTAGTTACTATTCGAAAATTCTCCTTTTCATTTTGCGATTCGAAAAAGTTTGTCAAGGAGACTTGATCAACCTCATTGACGGATTTCTTTCGATGACCATGAGATGGATGAATAGAGGAGTCACAAACCTCTGTTCCAAGCTTTCACCTTTGGTTGCTTAGAAGAAAAATGTTAGATTTAGCTTTAATTTTTCATGTTTTCTGCTTTTTACGTCCCATAGAAAAGTACCCCGAAAATAAAAGTTTTCCGAATGTCCTAAAAATCAAGTATGATTTTTTCTGGATTTTTTGAAAAATTCTGAGATGGAGAGCTAGTCAGGGGGCTGCACCAGCGGGCCACAAGCCCTGGAGGCGCGGGCACCCCCTGGCCGTGCCTACCAGGCTTATGGGGCCCACGTGTACCCCTCCACTTATTCTAGCTCCCATCTGCTTCTCCTACCTCCAGAAAAAATCGTTTCGCTGCTCAAACCCGTGTTCTTGCTCTTCTTGCTACGATTTTCGATCTCCTTGTGCAAAGCCCCATTCACCAAACTGTTTTGGGGACATTGCTCCTTGGTATGTGACTCCTCCATTCGTCCAATTAGTTTTGGCTCTAGTGCCTTATTCGTTGCGTATTTTTGCTGCCTTGGTGACCCTGTTCTTGAGCTTTGCATGCTAATTTTAGCTGGTCCCAAGTAGTTTTGATGCATGATATGGCCTCTAGGCACTTGTGGGAGTAGTTGCTATGAGTCTAGTGGAGGCTTGTTCACTTTTCCTCTGAGTCACTGAAAATTTCAGAAAAGGAAGATGTTGAGGAAAAACTATCATGGTGGTTCCTCAAGCAAGAAGGGTCCCCGTCTCGCGATTCGGGAGCCCGATCCTTACCAACAGAGGAACGCACAGGTACAACCATGTGAATGGCCTTATGATGAATTCATGATTGAGGCAGGTTTCAAAGACGAGTTTGATACACTTGTTCACAACATCGGACTCGAAGAATTCATCTTCGATAAATGTGAACAGTATGTTACTCTCACTGCCTTTTTTGTTCGTAGATTCAAATTTGCAGCTGGTCGTGATACATCTGTACTGTTTGATCTCTATGACAAATCGTATACCACGGATTTAGAGGATTTCAATAGAATTTGCAAGATACCTGGTTGGGGTAGTCTCAATGATCCTCCTAAATCTTCGGTTATGGATTTTTTCTCTAGTATAACTATTGGAGAAACTAGAGATATTACGCATGCTACCATAAGGAGCATTCATTTTCCTGCGTTGCATTACTTTGCCCTCTTCATAGGTAGATGCATTAACGGCAAGATTGAGCATTTTAACCTCTGTGCACCCGACCTTAGTATTCTTAAAAGCGCAGTTACGGGTGATAGAAGTTTCAACATGGGAGCTATAATAGCGAGGAGGCTAAATAATAATGCTAATGAAGGGGATTTCTTTGGTGGGATCTATGCCACTTGCATAGCAAATTTTCTTGGAGTACCCATCTGCGAAGGAGATCCCACGCTCCATACAGCTTTGCTTGATCACGCCTCTGTGACACGCTATCAGTTCCTTGAGAGGGATAATGAATCCCTCCTATACCGGTTAATATTTAACCGTCAGCGTGTTTTCCATATTACCCTTCCTGCTCCTGCCTTCTTTGACTTTCAGGTAAAACGGAGATATTACATAACCAGAGGGGAGGCAGAGGAGTATGAGAGGGAGGCAAAGGCTGCTCGCCTCTGTGAGGAAGCTATTCAGGCAGTGGCTGACGCACTCCCTTACAACCCCCATTATGATTTTGGGTATCGCCCGGACCATCCATGGGAGTAGATCAACTTAGGCCAAAAGCCTAAGCTTGGGGGAGTACGTGTTACTCACCGACTTTATATTCTTGCTTACGCTTTCACTTTGTTAGTGGGTGTTCACACTTTGCCACTCTATCATCCATGTTAGTTTATTTCTTTTTCTCGCTTTCTTCTCGTGTGTTTGTCTAGTTGAGAAAACCCAAAAAGATTTCTTGTTCTTCTTTTTCTTGTTGGGAGCTTTCCCGTGTAAATAGTTTTCTTTTTCTTTGGGTCAAGGTAGAAGACCATGGTGACAATGTTTAGTGGCTCTCGCATGCATATATGTTTATCTATTAAAGAGCCATATTACTTTGTCTTCTCCTTTGTGTTTGCCTGCAGATTTCAGCTTAGTCCATTGCACGAGCACTCTTATTATTGTTCACATCATTCAGTCGTGCAAGTGAAAGGCAATAATGATGATATACGATGAAGTGACTGAGCCTGGAAAAGCTGGTATGAACTCGATCTATTTTGTTTTTGTAAATATGACTAGCTCATCGTTCCTGATTCAGCTATGTTGTGAGAGAAACATGTTTGCAATGACAACTTAGAGATCATAGTTTCTGATGCCATGCTTAATTAGCTAGGAGCTTATAATGGTTTGTCTTGGACGCCAACATGGATTTTGAAATGCTTATGATGTAGTATGATAGGATGGTATCGTCCTTTGAATGATTCAAGTGGCTTGACTTGGCACATGTTCACACATGTACTTGAAACAAAATCAACATAACCTCTATGATATTCATGTTCATGATGATTTATGTCCTACTCATGGTTGCACTCAATGTTGGTTAATCTCAATGCATTTTGATGACTGTTATCACTCTCTAGTTGGTCGCTTCCGAGTATTTTGCTAGCCTTCACTTGTACTAAGCGGGAATACTGCTTGTGCATCCACTTCCATAAACCCGAAGTTGTTCCATATGATTCCACCATACCTACCTATATGCGGTATCTACTTTCCGTTCCAAGTAAATTTGCATATGCCACTCTCTAAATCTTCAAGAAATAATCTGTTTTCCATGCCCGAACCGCTCATGTGGTGACAAGGAGCGATCATTATCTTCCATGCTAGGCGTGTTATCCTCAATATGTGTTTATTCACTATCATTCACGAGAAATGGGTCGGTAATTGGAATGCCCAGTTCCATGCTCAAATCGAAAAGATAATTGCAAACAAAACTCCCCCTGGATTGACGTTGGTATGGACGACACCCGAGTATTCGGCTAGTCGTGGAGTGTGATTGATCGGTGGTGGGGGAGTCAAAACTTTACTTTTCTGTTTGGGAACCGCCTGTAGTATGTGTAGCATAGAAGATGGTGAAAACTCTTGGTCATTGTGTTGACAATGAAAGCATGCCACCCAAAATTATTATCTCTATTTTCAAAGCTTGAGCTGTGGCACCTCTGCAAATCAATGCTTCCCTCTACGAAGGGCCTATCTATTTATGTTTCTGTTGAGTCATCCTCTTCTTATAAAAGCACCAATTAGCGAGCACCTCTGTCATTTTTATGCTTTGCTTTTGACTGATATTGAGTATGACTATGATTGGATCTTCTTTTCCATGAATTACAATGTTCAGTCAACCCTTGGACTTTTAAGGTGCTCTGCATTTATGTTTTGCGCTCTTAGAAAGAGCTAGCGAGATACAATCTGTTCACACTCTTTCATGATTGTTTTAAGTGAAGTGTTGACATTTGAAACTAATTATTATTGCTCGCTAGTTCATTATCCCATTGATATGAGTTCCTCTTGATACCTAAATGTCATTTGCTTATGTGGTTAGCTTATGATCTTGCAGAAATACTGGATATGAGTTAGACATAGTTGCAACAACAAGATGAAACGTACTTCGTAAAAGTTTCTCTTTTGTCTCTTTCAGTTTGTCAACTGAATTGCTTGAGGACAAGCAAGGTTTTAAGCTTGGGGGAGTTGATACGTCTCTATCGTATCTACTTTTCCAAACTCTTTTGCCCTTGTTTTGGACTCTAATTTTCATGATTTGAATGGAACTAACCCGGACTAACACTGTTTTCAGCAGAATTACCATGGTGTTGTTTTTGCGCAGAAATAAAAGTTCTCGGAATGACCTGGAAATTTACGAGAATTGTTTGTGGAATATATAAAAAATACTACCGCAAGAATTAACCGAAGAAGTGGAGCGTGGAGCCCACAAGCCCACTAGCCGCGCCCCCTAGCCGCGCCTAGTAGGCTTGTGGGGCCCACATTGCTCCACCACCTCCAATTCCAGCTGTATCTAGTCACTTCCATCCGGAAAAAATCAAGGAGAAGAGTTCATCGCGTTTTACAATACGGAGGCGCCGCCACCTCCTATTCTTCCCCTGGAGGGCAGATCTGGAGTCCGTTCTATGCTCCGGAGAGGGGAGATCGTCGCCATCCTCATCACCAACCTTCCTTCATCGCCAATTCCAGGATGCTCTTCACCGTTCGTGAGTAATCTCATCGTAGGCTTGCTGGATGGTGATGGGTTGGATGAGATATATCATGTAATCGAGTTAGTTTTGATGGGGATTAATCCCTAGTATCCACTATGTTCTGAGATTGATGTTGCTATTACTTGGCTATGCTCAATCCTTGTCACTAGGGCCCGAGTGCCATGATTCCAGATCTGAACCTATTATGTTATCGTCAATATATGTGTGTTCTTGATCCTATCTAGCAAGTTGTAGTCACCTACTATGTGTTATGACCCGGCAACCCCGGAGTGACAATAGCCGGAACCACTCCCGGAGATGACCATAGTATGAGGAGTTCATGTATTCACTAAGTGTTAATGCATTGGTCTGGTTCTCTATTAAAAGGAGAACCTTAATATCCCGTAGTTTCCATTAGGACCCCGCTGCCACGGGAGGGATGGACAATATATGTCATGCAAGTTCTTTTCCTAATCACGTATGACTCTATACGGAATACATGCCTACATTACATTGACGAACTGGAGCTAGTTACATATCTCTCCGTGTTATAACTGTTGCATGATGAATACCATCCGACATAATCATCCATCACCGATCCAATGCCTACGAGTTTTTCCTACTGGTCCTTGCTACGTTACTTTGCTGCTACTACTATTACTACTGTCACTGTTGCTACTGTTACTCTGTCGCTACTGCTATGACTCCTGCTACTAGTTACTGTTGCTATTGTTGCTATCACACTACCTTGCTACCGATACTTTGCTGCAGATACTAAGTCTTCTAGGTGTGGTTGAATTGACAACTCAACTCCTAATACTTGAGTATATTCTTTGGCTTCCCTTTGTGTCGAATCAACAAATTTGGGTTGAATACTCTACTCTCGAAAACTTTTGCGATCCCCTATACTTGTGGGTTATCAGTCATCGATGAAGACGACGACAAACTTTTCCAGGTATTCCATGAAGACTTTGTTCATGAGGTACATGAAGTATGCTGGGTCATTGGTCAACCCAAACGACATGTCTGTGCACTCTTATAAACCGTACCGGGTCACGAATGCCGTCTTGGGTATGTCCTCGGATCGGATCTTCAACTAGTAGTATCGAGACCTGAGGTCGATATTGGAAAATACCTTGGCACTGTTTAACTGGTCAAATAGATCTTCAATCTTGGGGAGTGGGTACTTGTTCTTTATCGTGACTTCATTGAGGAAACGGTAATCGATGCAAAGCCTGATAGTCCCATCCTTCTTGGACACGAATAGAATAGGTGATCCCCAAGGTGATGCACTCGGATGGATGAATCCCTTCGTGAGTTTCTTATCCAACTGCTTCTTCAATTCTACTAGCTCTTCGGATCCCATCATATAAGGCTTCTTATAGATAGGCCTTGATCCGGGCATGAGCTCAATGATGAACTCGATGTCTTGGTCAGGAGGTATCCCAGGCAGCTCATCATGAAAGACGTCCGGGTATTCGCAGACTATTGGTACTCGTTCCAACTCTTCTTCCGAATTAACCCGAGGAACTTGAGTGGAGGTAGGTTCAGGGACATACTTGACTTTGACCCCTTGGTCACTTGTCATGGTAATAGCCCTCTTGGCGCAGTCCAGTATGCTTTGGTGCCTCGCCAACCAATCCATACTAAGGATCACGTCCTAGCCGTGCGACTTAAGGACTATGAGATATGCTATGAAGCTTATCCCATTAATGTTTAACCCGACTCCTCTACATCCTAGGTTGGTCCTTAGCACTGCTCCCGGGGTATGTACTGCCATTTGTCCATTAAGGAGGGTAGGCTTCAAACCACATTTTCCCACAAACTTTTGGGTGACAAAAGAATGTGAAGCACCAAAATCAAACAATATTGTTGATGGGGTGGAGTTGACGAGGAACGTACCCAGAATGCAGTCCTGGTCCTCCTAGGCTTCTTCTGCAGAAATGTGATTCACGCGTCCCCTGCTGTGACACTGCTGGTTGCAGGGAGCCTGGTTCGTGCTTGGCGCTCCATGACCTTGTCCTTGATTAGGCGCATTGGGGCGCGGTGCATCGACTTCTTGTTGGGGCACTGCTTGGAGTAGTGCCAGTATGACCGCATCCAAAGCAAGTAACCTGCCCTGGAATGTTGGGCTTGACCCCAGTTCTACTGGGCGGATTGATCGCTGGCTTGGGGTTGGCATGTTCCTGGGGCTGGTACTTCTGTCGGAACGTTGGTGCCTTGTACTGCTGTTGCTGATAGCTAAGTTTTGCCGGGGCGGATTGCCACGGATGTGCCTTCTGGTTACTGGAACCTCCATTGCCCATCATCTTAGGCTTGCGGGTAACATCCATCACATGACGCTTATCCTCCAGCACGAGGGCCTTGTTTACTAGATCGTAGAAGGTCCAACATTCACAGACAACAAGATGATACTGAAGCGACTCATGAAGCCCTTCCATGAAGTGTTCCACCTTCGCGGCTTCAGTGTTGACGTCTTGTGGTGCATACCTTGACAAAATGTTAAACTTCTGCAAGTACTCCTTGACTGTCCCGCTCTGTAGCCTCGGAGCTCGGAATTCCCGCTTCTTAATGGTCATCATACCATGGAAAATGGGAGCAGTGCAGAATCCTTCCTTGGAGACAGTCTAAGAGATAGCCTGCCCTTGCCGCATGATTTGGAACCCATCCCACCAAGCCCTGGCCATTTAACCAGCGCAAGGAGCTCTGCAATGGTGCGGATCCAATCATCGGCATCCATGGGTTCTGTTGTCTTTGTGAATATGGGAGGCGTAGTCCTCATGAACTCAGACAAAGTGGAGATACCGTTGCCATTTCCGTTTGCGGAGGATTGTTCACAAAGACTTGAGCCAACTGCTGGATGGCGGCATTGTTGGCTTGATGTTCCTCTCAGAGAGCCTGGAGAAACAGAGCCACGGTCATGCTCCCCGAAGGAGGCGTTGGAGGGGGAATGTCGCATTGCTGCTGCTCGGGGTGATCTCCAGCTTGGGCAGACCCACCGGTTCCTGGCTGCTGGCTAGAAGTGCTAGTGGAGGAGTTGTCGAAGGTGCTGGTGCGAGTGGAAATCACCATCCTGTTTAGGAGCAGACATGTCGATATTCCGAAGTGGCCGGGGAATCATAAAGGGAAGACGCGCCTAGATAAGGGGGTTTGGTACAGTGCAAGTGTGTGAGACAAACAAAAAGGTTTGAGAAACCTCATGCAAATACTCAACTAACATAGGTGATGCAGTCACTTATATGTTGCCTAAGGCAGAAATGCGGCTTGCATCGAAACAGGAAGCAAACAACACTCGTGGTTCTCATGAACCGATACACGGACTCGACTTCGCTGAGGAGACTCCTAACTTGCTAAGACGTTCCCCTAAGCGGCGGACTACCCGGTCTTGTATGGAGGTTCTAGAGGGTCTTTGTCTTCATCCTCGTTGGTGTCTTCTTCCTTCAGAGGTGTGGGGGATGGAAGAGGTCGATCATGGCGTCTCTTTGTTGGCGAAGCAATGAGGAGCTCAGTGTATTCTTCCGTGGTCAGACGGTGACTCTTTATAGGAGTGGCCTGGAGCGGTGGGATTCCTCCTCGAAAGTAAATAGTGGGATGCCCTCCGGGTGCACCTTCCTTCTTGATGTTGCGGGTCTTCATCTTTTCCAGGTGAAGTAGGTCCTTGACTTGGTGTAGTTCTTGGCGAAGCGTCACAGATTCCTTGATCAGAAGGTGACTCAGGGTGTCGTCGGAGAGGCTGTAGTAGGTCTAAAACCTGAGTGGCATCCCGTCCTCCGAGAATGGGTTGAGTGTCCAGCTCCTGTCAAACCCGTCCTTAACAAAAGGCACGTGACGAGTAGCCGGCTCGTTGGCCATCTCGGGAAGGACATCGCGGAGATGAATGAGTGCCTCTCGTGCTCCTATCTCCAGTGCCAACACTAGGTTCTCCATCTGTGGTCCTTGAAAGAACCAGCTAGTTGCGGAGTCGTTTGCCTTCAGTATCATGTCTACTGATATTCCTTTGTGATGGTGTTGACCCAGTGCTCGTGGTAGAGGAAAATGGGCGTGCGGCGAACTTGATACTTCTCCAGGCCGTCTCCCAAAAGCAAGGGAAAGCCAGATTCCAGAAGCATCTTAGGTACGACGGCCATCTACAAGTTTTTTAGTAGAGGATTATAAATTTATGGGTGGTATGAAATGGTAGTAGGGTGTAGAAATCTCAAGTGTAGGTGATGAGTGTGCTAATTGTCTCAGCTATCGTCCATGCTACCTAAGGCTTCCTAAGGTCAACCTGGCTCTGATACCAGCTCTTTGGGGACCCCGACTTACGAGTCGAGATCGCCGAATGAACGTGCTCAGTGATCCCAGAGATCAATGCTCGCCGAACACACAGATACTGAATATTAAGAGTCTTACATCCAAACATAATGTTTGATACAACAAATAACCATCATGGTCAAGTCTCACATAGGTAGGGCCTATAAGTCCAATCACACCGATACAACTACTAGCGGAATTCTTGGTAGTAAACGGGAGCCCATGCCATCATCCTTCACCAACACGCATTCTGACTGGGAAGCGTCCTAGTTCGCTTGCCCGTCTCCGATAACGAATTCTTCTCCAAACTCCGGTTCCTCCATGTCTGGTCAATAACATAACCAGTGGCAAGCCAGTGAGTACTTTGAATGTACTTGCGGACAGCCCATGATGTGGATGATGCAGTTGGTACGATAATAAACTAATATGGAGACTTTGTGGAAAGCAAGTTTTAATCAAAAATGAACATGGTCAAGTACTTGTAAGGATATGCATCATAAACTAGATGGTAAACATAAGAACAGGTTAGAAGAGATCAATATATCTGTTGAGGGCTGAACACTTCGGGTTCACCCGATATGCCAAGTCACCAAACTTTTCATATCGTCTTTCTCAGATAACACGTTTAAACACTCACACACACACTTGGTTTATGCGGAAACGACATGACGTAGTTTAAGAAGAATTACCCAACTGTCCTTGACCGTGGACAGGGCTATTCATATAGTTTTACACGATGCAGAGGTTGTACGTTGTACCCACAAGATACGGGAATCTTCCGTGTCATCCATGACTCGTGGTATATATCATACCCGAGGTAAGTACCCGATCAATGCCTTTCCCCTGACGACACTAGACAAAGAGCCCACTCGATTGGTACCCAGCCCACATGATGTACCTCTTACGAGCACCAACTGTGGATAGTATCATCAATGCGGGGACCAGTGGTGTGCCCGGAACAAGAAAAAACGGCATAGTCGACCTACCTGGTATGACCCTATCACGAGAGTGACCACATATCACTCCCGCCACTAGTAATGTGGATCTTTGCTAGCACCGACGAGAGCAGTCATCAAAGCCCCTTCCCATAAAGAGGTAACGTGGTCGCACATGTAACGTTGGGACGGTCGACACATCGTAAATCTAATCCCATTTCCGAAACCACTCACACAAAATATTCCCGGTGCACCACTTCTTTCACAAGTGGTCACCCAACTCAACATCATCACCCTCGGGCATTAGTGGCACCCGACGGGGTTTTCATAAAAACCTTTGATATCAACTCTGTGTTACCATCATCATGCACATGCTCTTTCTATGCGTAGCACTACTGTCTACTTGTGAACATATTATCAGCGTGACCCTCATAGATGGTAAGGTCATGGTCAATGCAAGTGCTCCGGAGGAGCCATCAGTAAGACCATGCTGGGGTGCACCGAATAAACTTAACTATATGCATCGGAATAAAGTATTCACTTGGCATGCATGAAAATGTTTTCTCAGACATGGTCAAAGGGCTGCTTGCCTTGATCACCTAGGTATCCGGGGTCTTCGGGGTCTTCGAGTCCAACTCCTTCGTCGAACGTGAAATCTGTCGTCGTAATAATAGTAATAAAATAAGAAGCTCAATAAAAAACAGAGCACAAACTCACTTTAAAAATGTTATCCTATTTTGATAAATCTTTATTATAGTTTGAAAAATAATTGTCTCTGGTCTTTATGCAAAAAGGTATTTGTAAAACCTAAATAACACGGGCTAAAATATTTAAACTAGGGATTTTAATCCAAGCTATGTGTAAAAGTTTTTACAAAAAATAGTGCAACAACACTAATAAATTCTACACATATTTAGAAGATTTATGGAGGAAGAATATTTAAATTTGATTAAATTTTAATTTTACAAAAATCATTTAGAATCATAATAAAAAGAAAAAGAAAAAGGGCTTAACCCTAGTCTAGCTCGGCCAGTGGATGGGCCAACCGAACTGGCCAACCGGCCAGCTAGCCAACCAGCAGCCGAGGTGCGAGTGCGCCGTCAGGTTTAAACCTGACGCGCGGGCCTATGCTGTCAACGACAAAGAGAGCAGAGAGTTGGAGAGACTGGCCACCGATAGGTGGGGCATGCATGTCGGGGTCGTCTTCCTTCTGTGGACAAAGGGAGTGGAGGCATGACGCCGGCGATACTGACGCCGTCAAGGCCAAGTGTCGGCAGGAATGGCACTGTGGCATCGTCGCCTATCTGCGGGTGGTTGAATGAACGGCGGGGAGGCCCTGGGTCACTAGCGATGAGGTGGCCGCGGCGGAGGTGCTACGGGCAGGGAAATGCTCGGGGAAGAGGTGCGCGAGAGCTGGCCTATAGCCCGAGATCAATGAAGCTCCAAAGCGACGGGGCCTCGGTCGATCTCGAGCACCGGAGCTCTTCCTTATCGAGTGGGGTGGCTAGGGCCTCGATTGAGGTACTGGATGAGTGGTGTAGGTGGTGGAGTGAAGGGGGAGGGCCTATTTACAGGCCAACAATGGTGCACTGAGTGGGGGAGCGTCGGTGGTTTCACCATGGTTGCTAGAGACGGAGAGAGGGCTCGAGGTCGATACCACAGTTTCGCGGATGTGGTTTGGGACCCGAGAGACTCAACGAGAGAGAGAGAGAGGAGGCTCAGTGCACGCGTGTTGCGGGGCCGCACTCTTATGGCCGAATCTGGCACGCGCGGGCATGCGTTGCCCTGGTCAGCAGAGAGGGGGAGAAGGGGCCCTGAAGCTGCCTGAGTCAGGAGGTTTTTCGGAGACACGAAGAGACACCGAGGGGAGGTGAGAACCAGACGGGGCTGGCCTCCTTTGCCTCGGGTGTGCCCTGTAACGTGCCTAGAGCACAGATTTGGCATGCCACGGCATGCTGGCGCGCTCTGGGGCGCTTTGGCCCTGTCTGGTGTGTCTGGGGGTTGGCTTAGATGCCTGTTAGCCATTTAGGAGCCGAGGGTCTCACTGCTGGTCAAAGGAAGAGCTCGGAGAGGAGCTGTCAGCCTTGATTCAGAAACTAAAATGGTGATTTTTTGCTTACCTGCTTGGACCAAGAGAGGGGCCACTCGTCTGAAGTTGAGGAGTGGTGCTGGCAGCTTGCACTAAGAGTTTAGTGGAAAGGGAGTGGGTGTAGAGGGTGTTAAGTGTTGTTTGACCATACTGGCAGAAGGTGTCCGACAAGTGTTTGGGGTACTTAACCTTCACCACTGATGATGAAAGTCAACAGGATTCGGTTTTATGCAAAAGTAGGATGCTCCACCCAATTTGAGCTCCATTGGACAAGTTTGACAGTGCAAACTTGAAATCACCCCCAAATGGTTAGTTCAATCCTTTCAAAAGAGAATGTGGGTAAATAATCCCCACAAATCCAATTCTTGGCAGGGTCTCCTCATTTGGGGTGTTGAGCATTCCTGCAAAGATTCAGGCCATTTGGACAAACTTTGCTATGTAGAGTTGCTACAAGTTGATTCTGGACACGGAAGGTTTTAGGAATATTTGGTGAACCAAACCACCTTGAAATGAGGTGAAACTTGGCATGACCACCAAATATAGCTTGGGAAGCATGCTAGAATTTCCTGGGAATTTATTGAAAATATTTTCTTTGGAAATATTTCGAAAGGTCAAAACAGACAGAATAGGTTTTCAAGGATTTGCTATTTTTTTGAATATAAATAGGTGTTGAATATATTATGTATGGAAAATAAGTCCTCTAAGTATCTCCAAATTTTCTCAGATTTTTCTAAGGCAGAAAAATAATTATATATGGCCTCAGTAAAGGAGATGCAAATAGAATAAAAAAATATTTTATAAAATAATTATTTTATGTTTTGGAGAGTTATAATAGTGCTAAAATTAAAATACAATCTTTGGGTGAGGGCACTCCCTTGGAATCAGGGTCTTGTAGTGCAAACCCATAACAAGGTTTTGAAATAGTCAAAAATGAGAAAAAGGTCTTTTTTCAAAATATGAGGTTATAAAAATATTGTTTTTGGATCCACTTACTCAAGCATACACACAAACAATGGCAATCACAGCACTCATAGCACTTGCTTAAAAAGTTTTAATAAACTCAGGTTTTTAAGAGATTACACTTGAAATAAGGTAAAAACATGGTGTGACATCCAACTCACGGATGCAGCAACCCATCCCATTTTCTGTCCGATTTGTGTTCATTCAGACCCATTTCTTCACCAAATTTGCTCACAATTTGGGTGTGAAGCTCGCACAAACTGGACATTCTCTATGTCCTCCTTGTCCTTCTGTGTCCGCTTGCTTGTGAGGTTTTGCCATTTTGTTATCCAAACACGAGGGGCCCACCCACCCATCCCACCCATATCTCCTCGTGTTTTCCCTCTTTCTCTCTTATCAATCGTGTGCGCCCCCTTAAGTCCTCACCCCCATCGTTGTAGCACCATGCGAGTACCCATGCAGTAGTCGGGAAGACGACATCGGAGCACCCATCATATGGTGTCAGGAGCCGCACACGCAACACAGAACCATCGATGCATGAGGCCTGTTGGGGACAAGGTAGCTGACGAGCCCACCAGGCTCAAGGCAAGGAGAAAACCCTAGGAGGAGGAACACCTTCATGGTCTCCAAAAATAGAGGGCGGGAGCTCTCAAGATTGCATCCGCTATCTAAATAGACCTCTCCTGCCTATACAATTGGAGGTTCAGGGCACCCATTAGCATCTATCCACAGATAGAAAAACTCTCGTAGCAATCTCATCCAACAATGTAACCCCTCGCGCGAGGTATCACTTCATTATGAATACACAAAACCAGCAGGACATGCGGTATTACTCTTTGGCGGCCTGAACCTGGATAAACTCCTCGTGTGACCTCTGATCCATGACTTCTAGTTGCACTTGGACCCCTAATGAGGTATCTAACGGTATTTTGCTCTGTCAATTAGCATGCCAAGCACGGGATGTGCTGGCTTGAGACCGGTCTTGGATCGGATCTTTATCTTCTTTTGACAGACTACCACCTGTAGAGAGCCTAACGTTTGTCTCTTTGACGTTCGTTGCCCACGAGGCAGGCCGGGCCCACATCAACCCACCGGCCAGCCCCATCACCCCAGGTATCCCATGGGACCCACCAACAGTTATGCTCAATTGAGAAACCACGTACGTGTGCCGGGCTTGACGGGACCTACAGGGTGGGAACTGTGCCAACAATTCAGTTCGTCGCAATGGTATGCGATAGCTGCCGCCTCGACATAGCGTCTGAAGACTACCTTATCACTGCCCCAACATTTGCATGGACGCCGGCTGGATCAGCATCACCTCGTCCTCAAAGAGCGAAGAATGTGACATGGAACCTCTCTGCCTCACAAACGAGGACGAGAATGCCAGCCTCCAACCCATCTGCAAGGTCACTTACTCCGATCGTTGGGGAGAATCGAGATCCACTCCGAGCTTGCACGACGGATACTTCGCTGACCAAGGGACGTCCCAATCTGACGCCCCACAAGCCTTTTTTCTCCATCAAGACATGATGACTGAGCCAACCACGAATAGGCCGCACACAAAAACTACAACGGAGGCCGCCACATCCGAGCCCCTTGTTGTGATAGTCTAGATTAATATGGATGTTAGACTACTCATATCAATAAGGAATTCCTTTTTTTCGAGGAGCTCATTCGAACAGAACTTCCAAGTTAAGCGTGCTTGGCTTGGAGTATTTCTAGGATGGGTGATCGACCGGGAAGTTGGTCCTGGGTCCGCACGAGTGAGGACAAAGTGTGTAGAAAAAACTAGTACTGATCTACGGGTCTATGGGATCACTCAAGGGACGTCTAGAGGGGGGTGAATATACTACTTGACAAGAATAAAAACCTAACCTTTTACCAATTTTAATGGTTGGAAGATTTTAGCAATTCTAACAAGTCTAACACACCCTACAGATGCAAGTCTACGAGTATGGAAGCGGAAAGTAAAGACATGCACATGAAAGTAAGGAGTAGAGGTAGGAAGATCAAACACAAATATCACACAGAGATTTTTGGTGTGGTTCTGATAGGTTGTGTTATCGTACATCCACGTTGATGGAGACTTCAACCCATGGAGGGTAATGGCTGCACAAGTCCATGGAGGGTTCCACCCACACGGGGTCCGCGAAGAAGCAACTTTGTCTATTCCACCATAGCTTACGTCCATTAAGGACTAGCCTCACTCTGGGTATATCTTCACAAAGCAGGCGATCTCCTTCCCCTTACAAACTTCTTGGTTCAACTCCACATGAAGTCAGAGGCTCCCAATGGACACCTAACCAATCTAGGAGACACCACTCTCCAAAAGGTACTATATGTGGTATATGATGTACTCCTTGCTCTTGTGCTTCAAAGATAGTATCTTGAACACTCAATCACTCTCTCGCATATTAGGCTTGGGTAGAAGAGATAGATTGGGTGGAAATCAACTTCGGGAGGCTAGAAATCAAGATACATATGGTTGGAATGAAATATCTTGATCTCAACACATGAGTAGGTGGTTCTATCTTAGAAAATAAATGGGAAAGTGTTGGTTTGTTATGAGTCCTTCCTCTACGAGTGAGAGGCAGCTGGAGGGGAATATATAGGCATCTCCAAAAATCCAAGCGTTACAACATTATTGCCCAACTCGATGAAACCAAAGCAAAAACTTGGTTGCACAAACTAGTGCAAAATGTGGCAACTTTTGGCTTTTCGGTGAGACCGATATATAAATCTCTGTGTGTTCGATTCGGCTGACCTGGGCAGTTACCCAAACTCGGGGGCACCGATTTATAAAAATCGGAAATTTTGATTTTCAGCAAATGGACTGTTTTCGGTTGCACCGAGATCAAACTTGGTGGCACCGAGATGGTTAGGTTGGCTCTGGATTCTGTCTAAGGTAAAATTCTGTAGGGCCGATTTGGAAATATTGGTGGCACCAAATTTGAGTGTTAGGCTTTGGACAAAATATTTGTAGGAGAATTTCAAGAGGGTTTTTGGTGGCTAACTGTAAGCACTTGGGAAACCAGATCATCATGGATACCTCATCCCCTTTTAATAGTATTGGCTTTCCTATGGACTCAATTATGATTTATCACATAAAAGAAAAATGTAGAGTCTTGAAGCTTGAAGCTCGGCCAATTCTATTCGTCTCCTTCCTTGGTGCTTCTCCTCACAGTCCAGCCAATTCTCTTTGTGGACTTCATCCGAAATAAAACATATAAACTATTAGTCCAAGAGACAATCTATGTTTTCATGAATTATAAAAACCACCAAGGGAGCATATGTGCTTTCAATCTCCCCCTTTTTGGTAATTGATGACTGTTGGGGAACGTTGCATGGGAAACAAAAAATTTCCTATGCACACGCAATATCTATCCATGGTGATGATCATCTACAAGAGGGGAGAGCGAATCTACATACCCTTGTAGATCGCTAAGCGGAAGTGCTACTTCTCAAACAACAGCGCCAGAAATTGACACGTTGACATAGATTGGGCTTGCGTTGGTTTTTCCCTTAAAGATGAAAGGGTGATGCAGCATAGGAGTAGTAAGTATTCCCCCCAGTTTGAGAACCAAGGTATCGGTCCAGAAGGAGGGTCTCGTCAAGTCCAAAGTACCTACATAAACACAAACAAGCTTGCACCCAACGCTTCAAAGGGGTTGTCAATCCCTTCAAGATTGTTTGCAATGTGAGATCTGAAGGCGGAAAGTGCAACGAAGTAAAAAGTGTCAGGCTGAAAATATGGTGTGGAGTAGACCCTAGGGGCCATAGTGTTCACTAGAGGCTTCTCTCAAAATAGCAAGTATTACGGTGGGTGAACAAATTACTGTCGAGCAATTGATAGAATGGCGCAAAGTCATGACGATATCTAAGGCAATGATCTAGCATATAGGCATCACGTCCGAGACAAGTAGACCGATACTTTCTGCATCTACTACTATTACTCCACACATCGACCGCTATCCAGCATGCATCTAGTGTATTGAGTTCATGAAGAACAGAGTAACACTTTAAGCAAGATGAAATGATGTAGAGGGATAATCTCAAACTAATGATGAAAACCCCATCTTTTTACCCTTGATGGCAACAACACGATACGTGCCTCGCTACCCCTTCTATCACTGGGTGCGGTCACCGCAGGGTATGAGCCAAAAACCAAGCACTTCTCCCATTACAAGAATCATAGATCTAGTTGGCCAAACAAAACCCACAACTCGAAGAGAATTACAAGGATATGAAATCATGCATAAGAGAGATCAGAAGAAACTCAAATAAGATTCATAGATAATCTGATCATAAATCCACAATCCATCGGATCTCGACAAACACACCGCAAAAGAAGATTACATCGGATAGATCTCCATGAAGATTATGGAGAACTTTGTATTGAAGATCCAAGAGAGAGAAGAAGCCATCTAGTTACTAGCTATGGACCCGTAGGTCTATGGTGAACTACTCGTGCATCATCGGAGAGGTCATGGTGTTGATGGAGAAGCCTTCTGTGTCTGAATCCCCCCTCCGGCAGGGCACCAGGATGTGCCCCATATGGGATCTTGCGGAGACAGAAGCTTGCGGCGGCGGAAAAGTGATTATGATGCTCCCCTGATTTTTTCGGGAATATTTGGGAATATATAGGCACAAGATCTAGGTTAGGGGACCTCCAGGGGGCCCACAAGCTTGCATGGCGCGGCCCCCTGACCGCGGTATGGGGGCTTGTGGGGCCCCTGGGGCTCTTCTGGCTTGGCTCCCAAGTCCCCCGATCTTCTTTCGTTCCAGAAAAAATCTTTTTGGGGGATTTTCTTCCGTTTGGACTCCGTTACAAAATCTCCTCTGAAAGGGGTCAAAAACATGGAAAAACAGGAACTGGCACTTGCATTGAATTAATAAGTTAGTCCTAGAAAATAAATAAAAGGCATGCAAAACATCCAAAATTTGACAAGATACTAGCATGAAACCATCAAAAATTATAGATACGTTGGAGACGCATCAAGCATCCCCAAGCTTAACTCCTGCTCGTCCTCGAGTAGGGAAGTGATAAAGAATGAATGTTTGATGTGGAATGCTACCTAGAATAGTTGTCCTTTGCAACTTCTTTCACGTGGCATGAATGTTCAGATCTGTAAGATTCAAAACAATAGTTTGCTATTGACATGAAAACAATAATACTTCAAGCAAACTAGCAAAGTAATCATGAACTTTCGAAATAACAAGGCCAAAGAAAGTTATCCCTACACAATCATACAGTCTGGCTATGCTCCATCATCCTCACACAACTAATGTAAATCATGCACAACCCCGGAATTGGCCAAGTAATTATTTTCGCACTCTTACTTTCTCAAACTTTTTATAACTATCACGCAATACATGAGCGCGAGCCATGGATATAGCACTATAGGTGGAATAGAGTGTGGTGGTGATTGTGAGACAAAAAGGAGGAGATGGTCACACTGACTCGGCGTATTAATAGGCTATGGAGATGCCCATTAATATATATCAATGTGAATGAGTAGGGATTTCCATACAAGAGATGCACTAGAGCTATAAGTATGTGAAAGCTCAAGAGGAAGACTAGTGGGTGTGCATCCAACTTGCTTGCTCACGAAGACCTAGGGCAATTTTAAGGAAGCCCATCATTGGAATATACAAGCCAAGTTATAAAATGAAGATTCCCACTAGCATATGGTAGTGACAAAGCAAGAAGCTCTCAATCATGAAGAACATGGTGCTAACATGAAGCACAAGTGTGGAAAAAGATAGTAGAATTGCCCCTTCTCTCTTTTTATGTCATTTCTTTTTTTTATTTGGGCTCTTAGGCCTCTTTTTTTATTTTCTCATTTTTTTTGTTTTTGGGCTCTTTGGCCTTTTTTTATTTCCTCACATGGGACAATGCTCTAATAATGATGATCATCACACTTTTTAGTTACTCAAAGCTCAAAGATCACAATGATGACGGATCCATAGGAAATGCCTCCCGCAGTGTACCGGGATGTGCAACGATCTAGTATGATCATGCAATGGCAATATGAGAGTGACAACACAAGTCATGAGACGGAACGGTGGTAGTTGCCTGGCAATATATCTCGGAATGGCTATGAAAATGGCATAGTAGGTAGGTATGGTGGCTGTTTTGAGGAAGGAATTTGGTGGGTTTGTGCACCGGCGAGAATTGCGCGGCGCTAGAGAGGCTAGCAATGGTGGAAGGTGAAAGTGCATCTATACCATGGGCTCAACATTAGTCATAAAGAACTCACATACTTTTTGCAAAAGTTTTTATTAGTAATCGAAACAAAGTGCTAAACGCATACTCCGAGGGGAAGGGTTGGTAGGTGTAAACCATCACGCGATCCCAACCTCAACACAAAGGATGACAATCAATAGATCAATTATGCTCCGACTTCCTAACATAGCGGTTCACCATACTTGCATGCTACGGGAATCACTCACTTCAACACAAGTATTTCTAGATTCACAGCACCCTACTAACATAGATTTTAATATTACCAAATCCATGTCTCAAAACTAATTGAGACGAATCAAAACTTTTCTTTCTATTCAATGCACATGAAGTTGGAGGTTTTTGCATCCTCTTTGGGTACCTAGCACATGGGACTACTTTCATAGCATAAGCCAACTACCAAATCACGCACCGCTGTGCTCTAAAGATATAAGTGAAACACAAAAGCAAAAGTATCTAGCTCAAAAGATATAAGTGAAGCACTAGAGCAAAAGTATCTAGCTCAAAAAGATATAAGTGAAGCACTAGAGCAAAAGTATCTAGCTCAAAAGATATAAGTGAAGCACTATGAGCATTCTAGCAAAATCACAATGAGTGCATGTATCTCTCTCTCTCAAAAAGGTGTGCAGCAAGGATGATTGTGACACAACAAAAAGAAAATACTCCTATGGTACAAGATGCTCCAAGCAAAACACATATCACGTGGTGAATAAAAATATAGCTCCAAGTAATGTTACCGATAGATTGAAGACGAAAGAGGGGATGCCTTCCGGGGCATTCCCAAGCTTAGGCTTTTTTGGTGTCCTTGAATTTGGCTTGGGGGGCCTTGGGCATCCCCAAGCTTGAGATCTTTCCACTCCTTATCTCTTTGTCCATGAGAACGTCACCCAAAACTTGAAAACTTCACAACACAAAACTTAAACAGAAACTTGTGATAACATTAGTACAAGAAAACAAACTACCACTTCTTTTGGTACTGTAGCAAACTTGAATTCCATCTATTTTGGTGTTGGGCTACTGTATTCTCACTTGCCCATGGCTAGTACCCCCCGATACTAACCATAGTTTCATCAAAACAAGCAACCAACTCAACAAAAACAGAATCTGTTAAAAACAGACCACTCTGTAGCAATCTGTATACTTCGGATACTTCTGGTAAATCAAAAAATCTGAACAATTACGAAGTTCTGGGGAAACAGCATATCAATAAGCAGCAAAAAGAATCAACTAAAAAGCTATTTTTTAATAAAAATGAAAAATCATCTCGGGAGTGAAAAGTTTCTATCTTTTTCCAGCGGGATCAAACAACCATTACCAAGACTGGTCATAAAGGTTTTGCTTGGCTCAAACACAAAAAGAAACACAAAAAAACAATCAAAACAGAATTATGAAAGTGTGGACGCAAAGAAAGAAAGAAAATGATAAATTCATTGGGTTTCCTCCCAACAAGCGTTATTGTTTAACGCCCTTAGCTAGGCATAGTAGCGATATAATCACGTATCGTCGTCTTTGGTGCTCAAACCATAAGTAGCCCTCATCATGGATTCATAAGGCAATCTTATTTTATTTCTAGGAAATTGTTCCATGCCCTTCTTTAAAGGAAATTGAAATCTAATATTCCCTTCCTTCATATCGATGATAGCACCGATAGTCCTTAGGAAAATTCTACCAAGAATAATAGGGCATGTAGGATTGCAATCAATGTCAAGCACAATAAAATCCATGGGTACATAGTTCCTATTTGCAATAATAAGAACATCATTGATCCTTCCCATGGGTTTCTTGACAGTAGAATCAGCAAGATGCAAATTAAGAGAACACTCTTCAATCTCATTAAAACCCAGAATATCACAAAAAAACTTTGGAATCACAGAAACACTAGCACCCAAATCACACAAAGCATTGCACTCATAGTTTTTGATTTTGATTTTGACGGTAGGTTCCCACTCATCATGAAGCTTCCAATTCAAGTTTCTCGTCAAGAGCTTTTATCATAGCTTCGACGATATGATCGGTAAAGGCTTTGTTTTGGCTATAAGAGAGTGGAGAGTTCAACATGGATTGCATCAAAGAAATGCATTCAATCAGGGAGAAACTATCATAATTGAATTCCTTGAAATCCACGGTAGTAATTTCATTACTACTCAAAGTTTTAATGTCTTCTACTCCACTTTTAATACTTTTAGCATCAAGATAGATGGACTTCGAATCATTGGGGCACTTCTCAACCAAAGTGGATTCATATCCAGCCCCATAATCATTAGGTTTGACAAAAGAAAACAAAGATTCAGTGGGAGTCACACCAAGCACTTTAAGATCTTTGTGATTCTCATCACGAGAACACGCCTTTTTAAGCCATTCATGTCTAGCACGAATTTGGGCGGTTCTTTCTTGGCTCTCAATCATGGAAACACGCATAGCTTTCAAAGTTTCATCCATGTTGATTTTGGGAGGACCGCATCTAACTTTCAAAGCATCAACATCACAAGAAATCTTATCAACGCTCTTAGCCAAATCGTCAATTTTGAATAGTTTTTCCTCTATGGACGAATTGAAAATCTTTTAAGAGTTGATGAACTCTTTGATATTACTCTCTAGATCAGAGGGTAATCTATTGTAATTTCCATGGGTATTGTTGTAGGAGTTGCCAAAGTTATTAGAGGAGTTACTAGGAAAAGGCCTAGGAACATAGTTTCCTCTAAAAGCCTTGTTGTGGCCAAAGTTATTCCTACCAACAAAATTAACGTCCAAGATAGCGTTGCTACACTCAATCAAAGAAGACAAAAGCAAATCATTAGGATCCAAAGGAGCACTTCTACTAGCAACCAAATTCATTAACTCATCCATCTTAGCACTCAACGAGGTAATTTCTTCTATAGCGTGTACCTTCTTCCTAGTAGGTGACCTTTCAGTGTGCCACTGAGAGTAGTTCGTCATGATGTTGTCTAAGAGCTTTGTGGCTTCTCCTAACGTGATTTCCATGAACGTTCCACCTGAGGCGGAGTCCAAGATATTTCTAGAAGCGAAATTCAAGCCAGCATAAAATATTTGAATAATCATCCAAAGGCTCAAGCCATGAGCGGGACAATTTCTAATCATTAATTTCATTCTCTCCCAAGCTTGTGCAACATGTTCATGATCAAGTTGCTTGAAATTTATGATATCATTACGGAGAGATATGATCTTAGCTGGAGGAAAATACTTTGATATATAAGCATCTTTGCACTTATCCCAAGAATCGATACTATTTTTGGGCAAAGAAGAAAACCAAGTTTTTGCACGATCTCGCAACGAGAAAGGAAAAAAGCTTCAATTTAATCACGTCATTATCCACATCTCTTTTCTTTTGCATATTGCAAAGCTCAATGAAGGTATTGAGAAGGGATGCGGCATCTTCACTAGGAAGGCCAGAGAATTGCTCTTTCATAACAAGATTCAGCAAAGCGACATTGATTTCGTATGACTCCGCACTAGTGGCGGGAGCAATCGGAGTACTAATAAAATCATTATTATTAGGATTCGAGAAGTCACAAAGCTTGGTGTTTTCGTTCATGCTGACTTCAGCAAGCAAGCAAGCACACGAGCAAACAAATAGCGGGCGAGAAAAAGGGCGAACGAAAAAGGCAAATTGGTGAAGTGGGGGAGAGGAAAACGAGAGGCAACTGGCAAACAAAGTAAATGCAAGATATGAGTTTGTGACACCTACTTGGATGAGTTATTGACTTGATCTTCCTCCCCGGCAATGGTGCCAGAAATCTGTGTGCTACTTCTCAAACAACAGCGCGAGAAATTGACACGTTGATGGAGATTGGGCTTCCGTTGGTTTTTCCCTTGAAGAGGAAAGGGTGATGCAGCACAGGAGCAATAAGTATTTCCCTAAGTTTGAGAACCAAGGTATCGATCCAGAAGGAGGGTCTCGTCAAGTCTAGAGTACCTGCGCAAACACAAACAAGCATGCACCCAACGCTTCAAAGGGGTTGTCAATCCCTTCAAGATTGTTTGCAAAGTGAGATCTGAAGGCGGAAAGTGCAATGAAGTAAAAAGTGTAAGGCTGAAAATATGGTGTGGAGTAGACCCTGGGGGCCATAGTTTTCACTAGAGGCTTGTCTCAAAATAGCAAGTATTACAGTGGGTGAACAAATTACTGTCGAGCAATTGATAGAACCGCCCAAAGTCATGACGATATCTAAGGCAATGATCTAGCATATAGGCATCACGTCCGAGACAAGTAGACCGATACTTTCTGCATCTACTACTATTACTCCACACATCGACTGCTATCTAGCATGTATCTAGTGTATTGAGTTCGTGAAGAACAGAGTAACGCTTTAAGCAAGATGACATGATGTAGAGGGATAATCTCAAACCAGTGATGAAAACCCCATCTTTTTACCCTTGATGACAACAACACGATACGTGCCTCGCTACCCCTTCTGTCACTGGGTGAGGTTACCGCACGGTATGAATCCCAAACCAAGCACTTCTCCCATTGCAAGAATCATAGATCTAGTTGGCCAAACAAAACCCACAACTCGAATAGAATTACAAGGATATGAAATCATGCATAACAGAGATCAGAAGAAACTCAAATAAGATTCATAGATAATCTGATCATAAATCCACAATTCATCGGATCTCGACAAACACACCGCAAAAGAAGATTACATCAGATAGATCTCCATGAAGATCATGGAGAACTTTGTATTGAAGATCCAAGAGAGAGAAGAAGCCATCTAGTTACTAGCTATGACCCGTAGGTCTATGGTGAACTACTCACGCATCATCGGAGAGGTCTTGGTGTTGATGGATAAGCCTTCCGTGTCCGAATCCCCCCTCCGACAGGGCACCAGGACGTGCCCTAGATGGGATCTTGCGGAGACAGAAGCTTGCGGCGGCAGAAAAGTGATTACGATGCTCCCCTGATTTTTTTGGGAATATTTGGGAATATATAGACGCAAGATCTAGGTCAGGGGACCTCCAGGGGGCCCACAAGCTTGCATAGCGTGGCCCCCCTCGCCGCGGGGTGGGGGCTTGTGGTGCCCCTGGGGCTCTTCTGGCTTGGCTCCCAAGTCCCCCGATCTTCTTCCGTTCCAGAAAAAATCTTTGCGGGGATTTTCTCCCGTTTGGACTCAGTTTCAAAATCTCCTCTGAAAGGGGTCAAAAACATGGAAAAAACATGAATTGGCATTTGGCACTGAATTAATAAGTTAATCCCAGAAAATAAATAAAAGGCATGCAAAACATCCAAAGTTTGACAAGATAATAGCATGAAACCATCAAAACTTATAGATACATTGGAGACATATCAGGAAGCATATATAACACAATTGATGTAGTGGAACATCTTTGCAATCCAAATCGCAGCGCATCCCACTATCTCATCACGCTCCGTCCCGATTTAGCGCCGAACGGACGACACCTCCGCGTTCAGCACACGTACGGCTCGATGACGTCTCCTCCTTCTTGATCCAGCAAGAGAGGAATGAGAAGTAGATGGGATCTCAACCAGCACGACGGCACAGTGGAGATGATGGTGGAGCAGTGCCAGAAGGGTTTTGGCAAGCGTTGCCGGAACCGATCTGAGGAGAAAACAGAGTTATGGGAGAGGCAGGGCCGCCACGTGAGCTTGGGAATTGGTGTGTTAAGCCCCTCCCTCTACCCTACTATATATAGGAGGCTAGGAGGAGGGTTGGGTCGCAACACTAGCCCCTCCTCCAAGGAGGGGGCGTGGGCCTAGGGACGTTTCCTCCCTCCGCAAGGCACTTAGGAGGTGCCTTTCCCTTTAGGGACTCTTCCCTCCCAACCACATGGGCCCTTGGGGGCTGGCCCAACAAGGCTTGGACGCCCCTTACAGCCCATGCACATCCTATGGGCTGAAGGGACCCTTCTGGACTCCTCCGGAACCCTCTGGAACCTTCTGGAATCTTCCATAAGCTTCTCGGTACAATACCGATAAAATCCAAAACATTTCCGGTAGCCAAAATAGGACTTCCCATATATAAATATTTACCTCCGGATCATTCCAGAACTCCTCATGACGTCCAGGATCTCATCCGGCACTCCGAACAACATTCAGTCACCAACATACATATCCCAATACTACTCTAGCGTCACCGAACGTTAAGTGTGCAGACCCTGCGGGTTCGAGAACTATGCAGGTATGACTGAGACACCTCTATGATCAATAACCTATAGCGGGACGTGGATTCTCATATTGGTGCCTACATATTCTTTATCGGTTGAACAACGATATCAAGGATTCAATCAATCTCGTATGCAATTCCCTTTGTCCATCGGTAAGTTACTTGCTCGAGATTCGATCATCGGTATCTCCATACCTAGTTCAATCTCGTTACCGGCAAGTCTCTTTACTCGTTCTGTAATACAAGATCATGTGACTAACTCTTTAGTCACATTGCTTGCAAGGCTTATTGTGAAGTTGTATTGCCGAGTGGGCCCCGAGATACCTCTCCGTCACATGGAGTGACAAATCCCAGTCTTGATCCATGCCAACCCAAGAGACACCTTCAGAGATACCTGTAGAGCACCTTTATAGTCACCCAGTTACCTTGTGACGTTTCATACACACAAGGTAATCTTCCGGTGTCCGGGAGTTGCATGATCTCATGGTCATAGGAACAAATACATTGACATGCAGAAAATAGTAGCAATAAACTGCCACGGTCATATGCCACATTCATAGTTTGGGTCTTTCCCATCGCATCATTCTCCTAATGATGTGATCCTGTTATCAAGTGACAATACTTGTCTATGGCCAGGAAACCTTGACCATCTTTGATCAACAAGCTACTCAACTAGAGGCTCGCTAGGGACATTGTGTTGTCTATGTATCCACACATGTATTTGAGTTTCCAATTGATACAATTCTAGCATGGATAATAGACAATTATCATGAATAAGGAAATATAATAATAACCAATTTATTATTGCCTCTAGCGCATATTTCCAACAGTCTCCCAATTGCACTAGAGTTAATAATCTAGTTCACATCATGATGTGATTGTAATGAATCTGACACCCACACAACTTTGGGCTTCGATCATGTATTGCTTGTGAGAGAGATTTTTAGTCAATGGGTCTGAACCTTTCAGATCCGTGTGTGCTTTACAAATCTCTATGTCATCCTATAGATGGTGCTACCACGCGCCATTTGGAACTATTCCAAATGACTGTCCACTATACGAATCCGGTTTACTACTCATAGTTATCCGGATTAGTGTCAAAGCTTGCATCGACGTAACCCTTTACGACGAACTCTTTTATCACCTCCATAATCGAGAAAAATTCCTTAGTCCACTACTTACTAAGGATAACTTTGACCGATGTCCAGCGGTCCATTCGTGGATCACTCTAGTACGCCTTGACAAATTCATGGCAAGGCACATATCAGGTGCGGTACACATCATATCATACTATAGATCCTACGGCTAACACATAGGGGACGAACTTCGTCCTTTCTCTTTCTTCTGCCATGGTTGGGTTGTGAGTCCTACTCAATACTCACACATTATAACACAGCCAAGAACTCTTTCTTTGACTAATCTATTTTGAACTCCTTCAAAATCTTGTCACTTTATGTATTCATTTGGAAGTTCTATTAAGCATTTCTATTTATCTCGATAAATCTTGACGCTCAATGTTCAAGTATCTCAATCCAGGTTTTCCTATGAAAAATCTGCTTTTAAAACAACCCTTTCTGCTTTCCAGAAATTCTACATTATTTCCGATCAACAATATGTCAACCACATATACTAATTAGAAATTCTATAGTGCTCCCACTCAATTCTTTGGAAATACAAGTTTCTCATAAACCTTGTATAAACCCAAAAGCTTTGATCATCTCATCAAAGCGTATATTCCATCTCCGAGTTGCTTGCTCCAGTTCATAGAAGGATCGCAGGAGCTTGCGTACTTGTTAGCATCCTTATGATCGATAAAACCTGATGGTTGTATCACATATATACAAGCTTTCCTCAAGGAAACGATCGAGGAAACGATGTTTTGACATCCTATCTGCAAGATTTCATAAACAATGCAGCAACTACTAACACAATTCTGACAAACTTTTAGCATCGCTACGAGTGAGAAAGTCTCATCATAGTCAACTCGTTGAATTTGTCGGAAACATTTTTGTGACAGGTCGAGCTTTCTTAATGGTGACTTTTCACCATCATTGTTGTTCTTCCTTTTAAAGATCCATCTGTACTTAACAGTATTACGACCATCAAGTAGTTCTTCCAAAGTCCACACTTTGTTTTCATACATGGATCCTCTCTCGTATTTTATGGCCTCCAGCCATTTGTCCGAATCCAGGCCCACCATCGCTTCTCCATAGCTCGTAGGTTCGTTGTTGTCCAACGACATGACCTCCAAGACAGGGTTACCGTACCACTCTGGAGCAGTACATGACCTTGTCGACCTACGAGGTTTGTATTAACTTTATCCGAAGCTTCATGATCACTATCATCAGCTTCCACTTCAGTTGATGTAGGTGCTACAAGAACAACTTCCTGCGCCCTGCTACACACCGGTTGAAATGAAAGTTCAGCAACCTCATCAAGTTGCACCGTCCTCCCACTTAATTCCTTCGAGAGAAACGTTTCCTCGAGAAAGGACCCGTTTCTAGAAACAAATACTTTGCTTCCGGATCTGAGATAAGAGATACACCCAACTGTTTTGGGTATCCTATGAAGATGCATTTATCCGCTTTGGGTTCGAGCTTATCAGACATAATTTTTTTCACATAAGCGTCGAAGCCCCAATCTTTTAAGAAATGACATTTTAGGATTCTCTAAACCATAGTTCATACGGTGTCATCTTAACGGTGTTAAGTGGTGCCCTATTTAAAGGAATGCGGTTGTCTCTAATGCCTAACCCAAAAATGATAGTGGTAATTCGATAAGAGACATCATAGTATGCACCATATCTAATAGGCGGCTATGACATTCACACACACCATCACACCATGGTGTTCCAGGTGGCATTCATTGTGAAACAATTTCCACATTGTCTTAAATGTGTACCAAACTTGCAACTCAGATATTCATCTCTATGATCATATCGTAGACATTTCATCCTCTTGTCACGGTGATCTTCTTCTTCACTCTGAAATTACGTGAACCTTTGAATAATTCAGACTTGTGTTTCATCAAGTAAATATACTAGTATCTACTCAAATAATTTGTAAAGTAAGAACATAACGATATCCATTGCGTGCCTCGACACTTATTGGACTGCATACATCAAAATGTATTACTTCCAATAAGTTACTTTCTTGTTCCATCTCAGTAGAAAACGAGGCCTTCAGTCATCTTGCCCATGCGACATGATTTGCATGTCTCAAGTGAGTCCAAACGATCCATCTGCATGGAGTTTCTTCATGCGTTTACACCAATAGGCATGGTTCGCATGTCTCCAATGAAGAAACGAGTGAGTCCAAAGATCCATCACTATGGATCTTCTTCATGTGTTTTGTACCAATATGACTCCAGCCGTAGTGCCATAAGTAAGTGGTATTATCATTACTACTTTGTGTCTTTTGGCATGAATATCATGAACATGTGCATCACTACGATCGAGATTCACTAAACCATTGAAGGTATTTATTCAAGCAAATATAATAACCATTATTCTCTTTAAATGAATAATTATATTACAATAAACACGATCTAATCATGTTCATGCTCAACGCAAACATCAAATCACATTTATTTAGGTTCAATACTAATCCCGATGGTAGAGGGAGTGTGTGATGTTTGATCCCATCAACCTTGCAATTTCTTCCAACTCACATAATCACCTCACCCTTGATAGTATCCGTTTATTCCGTAGCTTTTATTTCGAGTTTCTAACACTTACAACCGTACTGACATCTAATACCCTGGTGCTACTAGGAGTACTAGTAAAGTATACATCAATATCATGTATATACTTTTGTCAACTTTGCCAGCCTTCTCATCTACAAGTTGTTGGAAATATGCCCTAGAGGCAATAATAAATTGGTTATTATTATATTTCCTTGGTCATGATAATCGTTTATTATCCATGCTATAACTGTATTGATTGGAAACTCAAATACATGTGTGGATACATAGACAACACACTGTCCCTAGCGAGCCTCTAGTTGACTAGCTCGTTGATAAAGATGGTCAAGGTTTCCTGGCCATAGGCAAGTGTTGTCACTTGATAACGGGATCACATCATTAGGAGAATGATGTGATGACCAACACCCAAACTATGAACGTAGCATGTGATCGTGTCACTTTATTGCTACTGTTTTCTGCATGTCAATGTATCTCTTCCTATGACCATGAGATCATGCAACTCCCGGACACCGGAGGAATACCTTGTGGGTTATCAAATATCACAACTTAACTGGATGACTATAAAGGTGCTCTACAGGCAATCCAAAGGTGTGTGTTGGGTTGGCATTGATCAAGACTGGGATTTGTCACTTCGTGTGATGGAGAGGTATCTCGGGGCCCACTCGGTAATACAACATCACAACATGCCTTGCAAGCCATGTGACTAAGGATTTGTAGCGACCCGACCTGAAACGGCCAAGTCTCTGGTGTTTTCTGTACCATTCCAAGATCATGCTTCTACACACATAGTACATCAAAGTATATATCGAGAGTTCAATCACACAGCTTTATTAATCGGATCTCATATCGAGTACTTTATTACAATAAATATTACAACAAAGAGGCTGAAGGCCAAACTCATGAGACAACTAAACGAAGACTAGCGGAAGCTTCAAAAGTAGTAGAGTCCATCTGACTCTAGGGCATATCACCGAGCGTAGACCGTGACCTCAGTCCTGGTCGGAAAAGTACTCTGCAACATGACACGTTGCAGCCGTGTAGGTCAGCATATTGAATATGCCGGCAAGGCACAAAAAGAGAAAGGTGAAAAGTATCATCTATTCTACATCCATATATGGTAGGTGGGACTTGTAAATTTTTAAGGAAAAGCAAAGTTTTCTCCTACAACAAGAGAGGGCTAAAAGCAAAATATTACTACATTTTTGGTTGTTAACGAGGTGGTTCCACCAACCAATTCTCGTACCCAAGTTGTTAATAATACCCACATCATTATTATTTGTGTTGAGAATTCCAGATAGTTTCAGTTCCTTCGGCACAAGTCATCCATGACCGTGGACACGGCTAATCGATTAGGTTTGGGTACTCTGCAGAGTTTTGCACACGTTCCCCACAAGATTTGATCGCCTCCGTTTAATGTCCTCGCACTACAGAGTGTTTGAGGACCGGATGATCAAAACACGGTCTTTCAACGGGTTCCTCGGAGCCTCTGTCGGTGCCCATCCAATCCTAGCATTCTTCTACACCTCGTAGCACCAGCCGTCCAGAGTCGCCGCATTGTCCAACCAAGCCAGAGCCCATAATGACTTGTGGATGTGCAGGTAAGCCTTGGGTCTTGAAGTATCCATCCATCTCTTCATGCCTGGGTGAAGCTTTCCACAAGATGCCATGGCGCTTCTCCATGCATCCTGGGTCCTCCGCTGGTTTATCCCAGGGGGGCCCATCAAAACCATACTTCACCTAGAAGTATAATGCATCACGAGGTCTCAAAAGTCTTGACATATCCGGTCTTGATTATTAAAATTTTCTCACAACACTCGTGATAGACTCTCAACCAAAACCCCGTCTACTAAAGCATAGCAAAATAAAGTTCATCATCCGGGGCCAAGTAACAAGGGTGTTGGGTGCCTACCACATGATACTACATATAGATCCAAATTTCCAAGTACCTACTTTGCATGCAATTGGGTGAAGAAAGGTAGAACTACAATGCATATAAACATAGGTAATAATATGATCAACGTGACTTGCCTTGCTGATGGTTCTCGAGTTCGAGCGCTTCTAGGTAACAAGCTTCTCACTCTGGGTGATCAAACGACACAAACACATACACACAATAAGCACAACAATGACAAGAAAGCAAAATAACACAACTATTAAACAATAGCTATAGCATAGAGAAGTGAAATTGCCTTTACATAACCAAAACAGAATCTGTTTTGGTGAAAACCCCATGATAATTTTTTTTTCACAATTTAACCTACTGATAACTAAGATCAATAGTGATTAGTAGCAAAAAGAATTAATTAAAAAGCTATTTTTAAACTCTGGGTATAAGCAAAACAAGATTTAAACCAAATTTGTTCTAACTCAAATTTTATAAATTCAAACATAGTCAAATTATATATTTTCGGAAACCACAAGACATTTGTGATCTAATGCAAAAAGAATCACTTTAATTTGATTTGTATATTAAAATTTATTAGGAAAACGAAAAGAGAACTATTTCTGTTACAGATTTAAAATAGAAAAGAAACAATGACGTGGCACGCTGTGATTGGCTGAATCCGTGCACTGCTAGAGCTAACTAACAAACGGCCGATATGTAAGAAAACGCTTCGGTTAACTTTACTAGTTGTCCGGTTTTTTAGAAAACAGAAGGGGTAAGTTCCTCTAATTCTACACCATTGGATCTAGATCTAAAGGTAAAAAACAACAAAAAAGAAAAAAAAACAGGGAGGTGAGGAGAAGCTCACTGTGGCTGGGCAAGGTCTGGAGAGCTCCGACGAGGTGGGGCAACTCCGGGGAGGGAGGGGCGCGGCAGGGGCAGGTGGTGGGCACGGCGGGGTGACAGGGTGGGGTGGGGTAGCGTGACAGGGGTGTGGGGGGCGCGCAGGAGGGGTGGGGCGTGGTGGCGAGCTCCTGTAGGGGCCGGCTCCGGCGAGCTCCACAGGTGGCGGACGAGGCAACGGTTCAGGGCGGTGGTGGGGAAAATGGGGTGCGGCCGGTGCCCCAGTATTTATAGGGGGGCGAGGTGGCTCGGGGAAGGAAGGGAGAGGGAGATCGGGAAGGTGGGGATCTCTGTCTCCCGTGCCATGGAAAGTGCCTAAGCGCGGGAGGAGGGTGATGAGAGGATGGAGATGATACGGTCGGGCCAGATTGGAAACTCATTAATGGGCCAGTGAAAAGTTTCCTATTAAACGAGATTTTTTCCTTTTTTTTGAAAAACAGGAAACTAAAACGATAAAAAGGAAATAAAATATACTCGGAATATAGGGTTAATATGTATTAAAATTATCAGAAAGATAAACTCTAGAAGATGGACATTTTTCCACGACGAAAATAAAAACTTCAGAAAAAATGTTTTTTAGAAAATCCCTAATTGGTTTATTTCCTTTTTGCAAATATTTTTCAAGTAAACCTTGGGTTTTATGGTTCAAATATTTCAAATAAATACCCCTGGTTTGGAGGCTCATGTTCCTCCACTCTTTCTTGCTTGGCAAGATAATAATCCCGACATTTCATGAGTAAAGAAAAATTCTTCAGTCACAAAAAATGCAAATCGAAAGAAATTCGAGTGCCACCTTTTATTACAATCAAAATACATAGTTGCTTAGCTAGAATTGTATAACATTCCAAATTAGGAAATTTGGGATGTTACAAACCTACCCACCTTAAGATGAATCTCGCCCTCGAGATTCGGGTTGGCTAGCAAATAGGTGCGGGTGGTCTCAGCGAAGATCTTCTTCTTGTTCCCAGGTGGCTTCTTCCTTGGTGTGATGGCTCCACAAGATCTTGAAAATCTTGATAACCTTGCTGCAAGTAACTCTGTTGGCAGTCTCGAGAATCTTGACGGGTTTCTCCTCGTTAGTCAAATCACTGTCAAGTTGTATGGCCTCTAGGGGCACTGTGTCTCTCGACGGAATATCAGTCATCTCAGCATGGCATTTCTTCAACTGGGAAACATGGGAAACATCATGAATTCCGGACAGTCCTTCTGGCAATTCCAGTTTATATGCAACTTCGCCTCTACGTTCAAGAATTTTGTAGGGGCCAATGAATCTGGGAGCTAACTTTCCTTTTACACCAAATCTCTTGATTCCTCGAAGTGGAGACACACGAAGGTATGCTCAGTCCCCCACTTCGTATGTTACTTCCTTGCGCTTGCTGTCAGCATAACTCTTCTGTCTGGACTGAGCTATCTTGAGTCGGTCACGAATCAGCTTGACCTTCTCTTCAGAATCTCGGATAAAGTCGGGACAAAAAAGTTTTCGGTCTCCTACACCATCCTACATCAATGGTGTTCGTCACCTCCTTCCGTATAAAGCTTCGAAAGGGGCCATCTTCAGACTGGTCTGATAGCTGTTGTTGTATGAGAACTTGGCATAAGGTAAATTGTCGTCCCAGCTAGACCCATATTCTAGTGCACAAGCTCTCAACATGTCCTCCAGAATCTGATTGACTCTCTCAGTCTGCCATCGGTCTGTGGGTGAAAAGCTGTACTGAACTCCAATATCGTTTCCAAGGTTTCGTGTAGTTGATGCCAAATTTTGATGTGAACTGGGCCCCTCTATCTGACACGATACTCCTCTGAACTCCTCATATAGATCTTGGCCATCTTAGCACTCATGTAGGTAGTTTTCACGGGAATGAAGTGAGCTACCTTGGTCAAACGATCGACCACTACCCAGATAGAATCATAACCTGAACGGGTCCTGGGTAATCATGTGATGAAGTCCATACCAAGCTTCTCCCATTTCCACTTGGGTATCGACAAAGGTTGAAGTAATCCTGCTAGCTTCTGATGCTCGGCCTTTACTCGCTGACAAACATCGCATATTGCTACAAACTCAGCAATGTCCTTCTTCATTCCTGTCCACCAAAAAGTTTCCTTCAAGTCCAGATACATCTTGGTGTTTCCTCGATGTATCGAGTACGAGGAATCATGGGCCTCGTTAAGTATCAACTTCTTGAGTTCAGGATCATTGGGCACATAGATACGGTCCTCAAACCATATGGTTCCGTGTTCATCCTCATGAAAACCTTTAGCCTTTCCGTCATTCATTCTATGCTTAATCTCAGCTATTTCCTTCTCTGACTTCTAGGCTTCACGAATTTTTCCGGTCAAGGTGGACTGAATCTCCAGCGTTGCTACGAATCCTCTTGGAACTATCTCCAACTTGAGTTCTCTGAGATCATCGGCTAACTCTTGGGGTAATCCTCCCGCTATGAGCGTGTTCACATAACTCTTACGGCTCAAGGCATATGCTACAACATTTTCCTTCCCTGGGTGATAATTGAATCTCACGTCAGAGTCCTTGATCAACTTTAGCCATCTCCTCTATGTGAGGTTCATCTCCTTCTGCATGAAGATATATTTCAGGCTCTTGTGATCGGTGTAAATATCACAACTATATCCGATAAGGAAATTCCTCCAAGTCTTGAGCGCGTGCACTACGGCTGCTAACTCCAAATCATGTGTGGCATAGTTCAACTCATGAGTTCTGGCTGTCTGGATGCATAGGCTACAACTTTTCCTTCTTACATGAGCACTCCTCCAAGTCCTTGACGAGAAGCGTCACAATAAACCTGGAAATCCTTCCGAATGTTTGGCAATATCAGGACTCGGGCTGTAACCAAACGTTTCTTCAACTCTTGGAAACTGACTTCACATTCCTCGGTCCAAACATACTTGGACTCCTTCTTCAACAACTATGTCATGGACTTGGCCATCTTCGAGAAGTTCTCGATAAACGTCCGGTAATATCCGGCAAGTCCGAGGAAACTTGGGATCTCCTTAACTTAGGTGGGTGCTACCCATTGGGTGACTGCTGCAACCTTGGCAGGATCCACTGCTATTCCGTCTCCCGTAATAATATGTCTGAGGAATCTGACTTCCTTTAACAAAAATTCACATTTGCTAAACTTCGCATACAGTTGATGCTCTCGAAGTTTCTCCAAAACTAGACGCAAGTGTTCCTTGTGTTCCTCCTCGTTCTTGGAGAATATCAGTATGTCATCGATGAACACCACGACAAACTTATCCAAGTATTCCATAAATACCTTGTTCATCATACTCATGAAATATGCCGGAGCATTAGTCAAACCAAATGGCATGACTGTGTACTCATACAGACCATACCTTGTGGTGAAGGCGGTCTTGGGTATATCTTGTTCACGAATTTTTAGTTGATGATACCCGGATCGGAGATCGATCTTGGAGAACACTCGGGATCCAACTAACTGGTCAAACAAATCATTGATCATCAGCAAGGGATACTTGTTCTTGATGGTCGCCTCATTCAATGCACGATAATCGACTACCATTCTTAAGGATATATCCTTCTTCTCAACCAAGAGAACTGGGGCTCCCCAAGGTGACGAACTTGGGTGAATATACCCTTTGTCAAGTAACTCCTTGATCTGCTTCTTCATTTCTTCTAAATCATTTGTGGGCATCCGATAGGGTCTCTTGGATATTTGGGCTGTCCCCGGTAACATTTCAATCAGAAACTCAATCTCCCTATCCGGTGGTATGTCTGGTAATTCCTCCGGAAATACATCTGGAAAGTCTTGTACGACCGGTACTTCCTCCTGAACAACTCGCGTGAGAGAGTTCACCCGTTTACTCCGTGACGGGCGTTGGAATACGTACTTAATCCTCTTCTGCTCTAGGGTGGTGAGCAAAATAGACTTAAGGGCACAATCAATATTCCCTTCGTACTTGGCCAACCAATCTCTGCCTAGGATTACATACAATCACTGAAATTCTAATACGATGATGTGAGTGGGAAACTTATGGTTCCCAATGTTGATACTCAAAGCATGGCATCCTATCCTAGCTTTCATCATGCCTCCTTGGGAATTGACCTTAATAGGCTTGCTGAGGGTTCTAGTTGGTAAACTATACTTTTCCACAACTACCCTTGATATGAATGAATGTGTTGCACCCGAATCAAAAACTACCAATACTGGACGTGAATTTAGCAAAAACTTACCAACCACATTATCGGGGTCATCATAGATCTCTCTAACATCAATGTGGTTCACCTGAGCTCGGGGAAAAGGATTGGGATTCCTTGCTGCTGAGTTGCCGTTGCAGTTTCCATTTCCCTGCTTGTTCTGGGGACATTCAGTGGCATAGTGTCCCGTCTTCTGGCACTTGAAGCAGGTGATATGAGTCAGATCCTTCTAAGCTGGAGCAGGAGGGTGCTGGTTGCCATTGCCATTCTTGAAGCTGTTGCCATTGCGGTAGTTCTCATTTCCTCCATGGTTGTGGCCTCCAAGGTTGTGCACCTGTGGTTATGGGGGGAGTGTCCTCCAAACTTACTGGATCCAGTCCCGGTATTCCCCGTATAGGGGGTGTAGCGAGGCTTCGGCTGAGTGCCAGAGTTGAACTTCCCATTGCCATACTTCATTTTGCGATTCTCAATCTGCTGCTGTTTCCCCTCCAAGATGAGGGCCTTATCTACCAGCTCCTGGTAGTTGTTGAAGTTGGCCATCGTGAGCTGAGTACTCAACTCATCGTTGAGCCCTTCCATGAACTTCTCCTGCTTGGCCGCATCATCGACCACATCTCCAGGTGCATAACGAGCGAGCATGCTGAACTCATCAACATACTGAGCCACAGAGCGAGTTCCCTGGCGTAAGTTGCGAAACTCACACTTCTTCAGACTCATGGCTCCAGCTGAGACATGAGCGGTGCGGAAGGCTTGCTTGAACTATTCCCACGTGACACCGCCGATGGGATAAGTGGTGGTGCAGATCTCCCACCAAGCAGCTGCGGGTCCTTCAAGTTGGTGCGTGGCAAAGCATACCTTCTCAGCTTTAGTACATCCAACAGTGATGAGTTCTCTCTCCATCTTGCGGAGCCAATCATCTGCCACAATGGGCTCAACCTTAGAAAGCGGGTGAGATTGTCCGCCTGGGGTGGTTGATGGTGGTGGTTGTTGTTCTGATTCTGAATGAGCAACTACATCTGGGTGTTCCGTTGTTGGATCAACTTAGCAAGTTCCTGTGGGAAGTTGGTAGCAGGGTCACGTCTCAGAGGCATCTGGTGTTCGTAGAGGGGTGGGATTAGCATAGAACAAGGGTCTAAAGAGTAATTACACTACCCATATGTAATGCAACAAACAATTATCACACCACACATTTTATTCATTCTCACCACAAAAGGTTCAAACATGGGGGTACATGTGGCGATATCCTAGACATCAGCCTACATGTTTAACGATAAGATAAATTGGTGAACTTGTCTATGTGTCCTCCTCAGAAAAGCATGGTGGTGGGTCCGTCGCTCGAGCTTTCTTCGTAGTCCTCCTCATTGCTGATCAAGGGGGCTACGTCTCCTTTAGGGTGAAGGTTCTCGCCCATGTCCAGTTCTTCCTCCAGATATGCGACACGAGCCTTCAGCTTCTTGATCCTCTCCAAGAAGTCCTTCACCTCCAATTCGTGCTCATAGTGGGCTTCTCGGGCTTCATCTTCGAGGTTGAGTTTGTGGAGCGACAGTTGCTTGATCCTCTTCGTGTCCTTGCCAACACGAACCTCCAGATTTCTGATATGTGCCTTCATGGTCTGGGCATAGGACAGGAGAGCGTCGTCAGTCTTGGTCAGAATGATTTTTCCATCAGCTCCTCTCCGAGAGACTGTGAATAGGTCTCGTGAGATGGGAGAACTTGTGTACTCCTCCTTGATTCCCCCGAGTGCACAGTGAACCGCTATGTCCCTGTCGAGAATCCAGCTGGGTGTGAAGAACTTGAACTCCACAGGTTCTGTGCGCGGCTCGAAAGTTCTTCCAAGGATGTGCACCTCAATCCTGTAGCGTGAATCTTCTGGGTAAGACGAGGTAGGCTTCCCGGTGATGGTTGGTAGAGCAATCCTCAAGTCCTTGGTGATCTGCACCAGCTCCTTTCCGAAGGGCATTGAGGCGTCGGGCTGGCAAAACTCCGTGATCATAATGGGGATGAAGGTGGGTATCTAGAAAATATTGGAAGATCTGAGAGAAATCAGAAATGAGCAGAAGATAAATTATAGAAGATTTAAAGATATAATAAAAAAGTTTTCTTCCTAAGGCTTTTCCAATCCTAGAGGTTACGTCCTACAATCAGCATGGGCTCTGATACAATATCTGTAGCGACACGACCTGAAACGGCCAAGTCTCTGGTTTTTTCTGTACCATCCCAAGATCATGCTGGTACACTCACAGTACATCAATGTATATATCGAGAGTTCAATCACACACCTTTATTAATTGGATCTCATATCAAGTACTTTATTACAATAAAGATTACAACAAGGAGGCTGAAGGCCAAACTCATGAGATAACTAAACAAAGACTAGCGGAAGCTTCAAAAGTAGTAGAGTCCATGTGACTCCAGGGCATATCACCGAGCGTAGACCGTGACCTCACTCCTGGTCAGAAAAGTACTCTGCAACATGACACGTTGCAGCCGTGTAGGTCAGCATATTGAATATGCCGGCAAGTCACAAAAAGAGAGAGGTGAAATGTATCATCTATTCTACATGCATATATGGCAGGTGGGGCTTGTAAGTTTTTAGCGGAAAGCAAAGTTTTCTCCTACAACAAGAGAGGGATAAAAGCAAAATATTACTACATTGTTGGTTGTTAACGAGGTGGTTCCACCCACCAATTCTCGTACCCAAGTTGTCAATAATACCCACATCATTATTATTTGTGTTGAGAATTCCAGATAGTTTCAGTTCCTTCGGCTCAAGTCGTCCATGACAGTGGACACGGCTAATCGATTATGTTTGGGTACTCTACAGAGTTTTTCACACGTTCCCCACAAGATTTGATCGTCTCCGTTGAATGTCCTCGCACTATAGAGTGTTTGAGGACCGGATGATCAAAGCGTGGTCTTTCAATGGGTTCCTCTGAGCCTCTTTCGGTGCCCATCCAATCCTACAGTTCTTCTACATCTCCTAGCACCGCCCGTCCAAAGTCGACGCGTTGTACAACCAAGCCAGAGCCCATAATGACTTGTGGCTGTGAAGGTAAGCCTTGGGTCTTGTAGTATCCATCCATCTCTTCATGCCTGGGTGAAGCTTTCCGCAAGATGTCATGGCCCTTCTCCATGCATCCCGGGTCTTCCGCTGGTTTATCCTAGGGGGACCCATCAAAACAATCCTTCTCCTTGAGGTATATTGCATCACGAGGTCTCGAAAGCCTTGACATATCCGTTCTCCAAAACCCCGTCTACTAAAGCATAGCACAATAAAGTTCTTCGTCCCGAGCCAAGTAACAAGGGTGTTGGGTGACTACCACATGATACTACATATAGATCCAAATTTCCAAGTACCTACTTTGCATGCAATTTGGTGGAGAAAGGTAGAACTACAATGCATATAAAACATAGGTAATAATATGATCAACTGACTTGCCTTGTTGATGTTTGCCCTTCTAGGTAACAAGCTTCGCACTCCGAGTGATCTAACGACACAAACACATACACATAATAAGCACCACAATGACAAGAAATCAAAATAACACAACTATCAAACAATAGCTATAGCATAGAGATGTGAAATTGCCTTTACATAACCAAAACAGAATATGTTTTGGTGAAAACCCCATAATAAAATATTTAAAAAAATGTGAAATTTAACCTACTGATAACTAAGATCAATAGTGATTAGTAGAAAAAAGAATTAATTGAAAAGCTATTTTCAATTCTCGGTATAAGCAAAACAAGATTTAAACCAATTTTTTCTAACTCAAATTTGATAAATTCAAACATAGTCAAATTATACATTTTCGGAAACTAAAAGCAATTTGTGATCTAATGCAAAAATAATTACTTTAATCGGATTTTTAGATTAAAAGTTATTAAGAAAACGAAAACAGAAATATTTTTGTTACATATTTAAAATAGAAAAGAAACGATGACGTGGCACACTCTAATTGGCTGAATCCGTGCACTGCTAGAGCTAACTAACAAACGGCCGATATGTAAGAAAACGCTTCGGTTAACTTTACTGGTTGACCAGTTTTTTTAGAAAACTGAAGGGGTAAGTTCCTCTAATTCGACACCGTTGGATCTAGATCTAAAGGTAAAAAACAACAAAAAAGAAAAAAAAACAGAGAGGTGAGGAGAAGCTCACCGTGGCTGGGCAGGGGCTGGAGAGCTCCGGCGAGGTGGGGCTACTCCGGCGAGGGGAGGGGTGCGGCAGAGGCAGGGGGTGGGCGCGGCGGGGTGAGGGGGGTGGGGTGGCGCTGCGGGGATGGGGGCGCGTAGGAGGGGTGGGGGCGCGGTGGCGAGCTTCTGTAGGGGGCGGCAGTGATTCGGGGCGGTGGTGGGGAAAATGGGGTGTGGTCGGTGCCCCGGTATTTATAGGGGGCGAGGTGGCTCGGGGAAGGAAGGGAGAGGGTGATCGGGATGGTGGGGATCTCTGTCTCCCCTGCCATAGAAAGTGCGTGAGTACGGGAGGAGGATGACGAGAGGAAGGAGATGATCTTGGTCGGGCCAGATTGGAAACTCATTAATCGGCCAGCGAAAAGTTTCTTATTAAACGAGATTTTTTCCTTTTTTTAAAAAACACGAGACTAAAATGATAAAAAGGAAATAAAATATACTCGGAATATAGGGTTATATATTCAAATTATCAGAAAAATAAACTCTATAAGATGGACATTTTTCCACGGCCAAAATTAAAACTTCAGAAAAAATGTTTTTCAGAAAATCCATAAATTGGTTTATTTCCTTTCTGCAAATATTTTTCAAGTAAACCTTGGGTTTTATGGTTCAAATATTTCAAATAAATACCCCTCGTTCGGAGGGTCATGTTCCTCCACTCTTTCTTGCTTGGCAAGATAATAATCCCGCATTTCATGAGTGAACAAAAATTCTTGAGTCACAAAGAAAAAATACAAATCGAAAGAAATTCTAATGCCACCTTTTATTACAATCAAAATGCATAGATGCTTAGCTACAATTGTAAAACATTCCAAATTAGGAAATTTGGGATGTTACAGGAGTTAGTTACGGGATCTTGTATTACGGAACGAGTAAACAGACTTGCCGGTAACGAGATGGAACTAGGTATGGAGATACCGACGGTCGAATCTCGGGCATGTAACTTACCGAAGGAAAAAGGGAACATCATACGGGAATAACTGAATCCTTGACATATAGGTTCAACCGATAGAGATCTTCGTAGAATATGTGGGATCCAATATGGACATCCAGGTTCCCCTATTGATTATTAACGGAGAGTGTCTGAGGTCATGTCTGCATAGATCTCGAACCCGCTGGGTCTGCATACTTAAGGTTCAGTGACGTTTCAGTAGAGTTGAGTTATATGTGTTGGTGACCGAAGTTTTGTTCGGAGTCCCGAATGAGATCTCAGATGTCACGATGTTTTCCGGAATGATCTGGAAACAAAGATTGATATATAGGAAGTTGGTATTTTGATTCTGGAAGGTTTTCGGGCATTACCGACAGTGTATCGGGAGTGACGAATAGGTTCCGGGGGGCCATTGGGTGGGCCCACTACGCCCCAAGGGGTCCACATGTGTTTATTGGATGTGCAATAAGGCTTAATGGGATGGCAAGTCATCCGTGTGCGAAACGCAGAGCTGCCGTCCGTTCGGCACTTGATCGGGACGGATCGTGGGACGGTTCATGGGACGGATCGTGAAAACGTATCACTACATCAACCACGTTTATTAAATGCTTCAGCTTAGCGATCTACAAGGGTATGTGGATCCGATCTCCCTCTCGTATATGATCATCACCATGATAGGTCTTCGTGTGCGTAAGAAATTTTTTGTTTCCCATGCAACGTTCCCCTTCAGTTGCATCATGAGCTAGGTTCCTGCGTAGATGATATCTCGAGTAGAACACAAAAGGGTTTGTGGGTGTTGATGTTCAATTTGCTGCCCTCCTTAGTCTTTTCTTGATTCGTCGGTATTGTTGGATTGAAGGGGCCCGGACCAACTTTACTCGTACGCTTACTAGAGACCGGTTTCATTGAGTGACATGCAACTTGTTGCATAAAGATAACTGGCGGGTGTCTGTTTCTTCAACTTTAGTTAAATCAAACTTGACCGAGGCAATCCTTGGAGAAGGTTAAATAGAAATTTGCATATCACCGTTGTGGCTTTGCGTAAGTAAGATGCGATCCTACTAGATACCCATAGCGGCCACGTAAAACATGCAACAACAAATTAGAGGACGTCTAACTGGTTTTTGCAGGGTATGCATGTGATGTGATATGCCCAAAGACATGATATGATATATTGGATGTATGAGATGATCATGTCGTAATAGTTAAATATTGACTTGCACGTCGATGATACGGCAACCGGCAGGAGCCATAGGGTTGTCTTTAAACTAACATTTGTTCTTGGAGATGCGTTTACAATATTGCTAGGTAATATGATAGATGGCACGACAACCTCGATGGCAACACAATGATGGAGATCACGATGATGGAGACCATGGTTTGGCGCCGGTGACGATGAAGATCATGCGGGTGCTTTGGTGATGGAGATTAAGAAGCACAAGATCATGGCCATATCATGTCACTTATGATTTGCATGTGATGTTAATCTTTTATGCACCTTATTTTGCTTAGAACGATGGTTGCATTATAAGGTGATCCCTCACTAAAATATCAAGATAAAATTGTGTTCTCCCTGACTGTGCACCGTTGAGACACCACGTGATGATCGGGTCTGATAGACTCAACGTTCACATACAATGGGTGCAAAACAGTTGCACAAGCGGAACACTCGGGTTAAACTTGACGAGCCTAGCATGTACAAACATGGCCTCGGAACACAAGAGACCGAAAGGTTGAGCATGAATCATATTGTGGGTATGATCAACATGGAGATGTTCACCATTGAAGCTAAACTCAACACACATGATGATCGGACTTTACTTTGTGAATTTGGATCATGTGAAACTCGAATGACTAGAGGGATGCCAATTTGAGTGGGAGTTCTTAAGTAATATGATTAGTTGAACTCATTATCATGAACATAGTCAAAAGGTCTTTGCAAATTATGTTGTAGCTTGCGTTGTAGCTCTACTGTTATTGATATGTTCCTACAGAAAGTTAGTTGAAAGATGATAGTAGTAATTATGCGGACTAGGTCTGTAAACTCAGGATTGTCCTAATTGCTGCACAGAAGGCTTATGTCCTTAATGCACCGCTCGGCGTACTTAACCCCGAGCATCGTCTATAGATGTTGCGAACATGTGACATACAGTTTTTGGTGACTACATGATAGTTCAGTGCATAATGCTTAAACGGCTTAGAATGGAGGCGCAGAAGACGTTTCGAACATCACGGGACATACGAGATGTTCCAAGAGATGAAATTAGGATTGCAGGCTCGTGCCCGTGTTGAGAGGTGTGATACCTTCGACTAGATTCTTTGTCTACAAAGTAAGGGAGAAAGCTCAATCATTGAACGTGTGCTCACATTGTCTGAGTGCTACAATCACTTGAATTGAGTGGGAGTTGATCTTACAGATAAGATACTGATTGACATAGTTCTCCAAAGTAACTGCCACCAAGCTACAGAGCTTCGTGATGAACTATAACATATCACGGATAGAGATGACGATCCTTGAGCTATTTGTGACGTTTGACACCGCGAAGGTAGAAATCAAGTAGTAGCATCAAGTGTTGATGGTTAGTAAAACCACTTGTTTGAGAAGGTCAATGGTAAGAAGGGAAACTTCATGAAAGGCAAACCAGTTGCCGCTCTAGTGAAGAAACCCAAGGTTAAACCCAAACCCGAGACTAAGTGCTTCTATTTTGAGGGGAATGGTCACTCGACACTACAAGAAATAATGTCAATTATGACTCACTATATTGGTCGCTGATTCGTCATTGTTGTCATTTATTAACCTTTTTTTGACCAAATTTACAACGTCAACAGTTGGCCATCAAGAATGAACAAACATTTGGTTTGGTCATTACCCATTTATGTGAGCTACATAGGATGTGATGGCCAAGCTGACGTGGCATTGCTAGTGACCAAATGAAATCATCATAAATTTCAAAGCCCAGTCCACCAATCTAGCCTACATGGGCCTGACCCAATATCTATTTTACTATTGAAAATGTCTGATTTGTTAGCATTATTTTGCTAGAAGCACGCATATCTCAGGATAGGCCTATTTAAAAACAAGTACAACAGAATAAAATATTGCAGATAAACTGTATATTTCATTTCAGTAGCACATCACATGAAATACAATACATCATCCACCGATTCCTCCACACATTAAGGTTCAAGGCCTAACAAGTGCACATCAAAATAATTTTACAAATGTACAATACAATACTTATGCAAGTGCAAGTGCATAGAAAAAGGACCCAACAAGTGCACAATCGCACATAACGAGAGTTCGACAAAGTTTGAATGAGAAGCACAAGTTTCTTCTCATACTCTTCCTCTGCACAATATGCCACTCAGCCACATGCTGCCCTAAAATTGAGCAAGTTGGTGTAACTCAAAAGAAATATCTAACAATAAGCACTTGACTTCGTATAAATGAATTGGTACATAACTTACACATCAAGAAAAAATGTTTTTATCCATTTTTTACTTTAAGCGATATAACGCTCTACAGTTAGCTCAAGTAACATGAAATTTGAACAAAAAAATATCGAGTTAAGCAACCAAAATAAACTATCTCTCAACACAAATAAAATATGGAAATCAAGCAAAAGAAAAGGACTCTATCAGGCTCTGCTTGATGTATTAACATTGAACTCAAGTATATGTTACTGCATCACATTTTAGAAAAGCTACATAATAATCCATCATTCATTCTGAACCACATGCAATATTTAGGATATAACAAGAATTGAAACAAAGTTTATGAATATAGCTCCAGAGAGAAGCAAGAGTCTTGAAAAGCTTTTCCTTATGAGTATAAACGCTTTGCATGGGATCGAAGAGCTCCACAAGTTATTTTCATGAATAATTCCATCAAAACAAATATAGGACATTATTCAATAGCCAAAAGCATAGTTCCTGATGGATAACAAAAAAGACGTTGTTCAAAAAGATAAATAGTATTTGGTATATAGTCGTAGTTGTTTACCAACAAGAGATGCATCACTCTGCCAGACAAGATTTATTTGTTCTTTTTCCCTTGCTTGCCTTGTACTAGAAATAAACTAAACATATGTTGTCAAAGAAACTCTCAATACTGCCACAATATCTTATGGCCATGTGAGGACCTCATCTTAGATTATTTTCTACACTGAACATCAAGTGAGGAGGTCCACTAGTAAATACAAATTATATTTCTGCACACGTACAGGGATGATCACTAATTAATTCAACATATCAACCAAGAAATTTCGAATAATCATGACTAATCAAATTATCGCTACTTATATCAATTAATCCTAGCTGAAATATTTCTGGAATAATAAATATCATAGCAAAAGAAGAATAGACACACAATCACCAAACGGATCACAATGATCATCCTGTAAGGATTAATCACGCTTGAAGGAATGGGAACCTTTCTGGACAGTGCCTGTGCATAAAGATCATCCTTTAAGGATTTTTTTAACTTATGAAGGATGCACTCAGTGCATAAAGATCACTTGATTATTCAAAGAAGCATAAAAATATTACTTCCTCCAATCTAAATAAGTGAACTAGAACAACTTCACATATTTCCAAACTAGGCAATACTTAAAGATATTTTTTCAAACAAATGAATAAGGTGAAGCATAGGAAGTCATCACTAAAAACCACCAGTAGAAGGACACTAATTCAACTATATCTTTTGTGCTGCCAACCTAAAGAACACGCTCTGCTCATAGATTCATTAATAAAAAGGGGGGAGGAAGCAAAGCACATCACACAAGCTTGCATATATATAGAGGGAAACAACGAAGCCAACTTTGGCGTGTTGGCATCATACATGTTCATTTTCGCTTCACATGCATGCGAGAGGCCGCCCCTTCTCTCTCCCATATTTCTGAACCAGCCGTGTCCTGAAACAAATCATAACAACTAAATCAGCACCAATCGGTTTCTACTTATTTGGAGAAGTACTCACAATTCCATCTAGTGATCCGAACAACCTGCTTCCTATTTGTAAGAATAGTAACCTTGTTGTATACTGAAACAACAAGAAGTAACATAATTCGTCGCAATCCACTAATTGCTGAACTTGTTGATGTACCTACAAGGGAACCACCCAACCGTACAAAGCAGCGAAATAACATTATAGACGTATTAGACAAGATGGGATTGCAGTCTGGCACTCTGGCTTAACAAGGAACAATGGCGTCCAACGAAATATGATCCTCAACAAAATCATGAGATTATACTAATGTGCAAACCACCACTTTGGAAATCAAAGCACAAGTTTATTTGCCTAATACAGTTCGTCGAGGCCCAACACCATCGACCCAACAACGGTGGCGTGCTATACAGAAATAAGAAATGCACACATATTACTGCATATAAATTTTAGTTAACTTAGCACCACTCTGATGATACACATCTTCCGTGATATAATAGTGAACTATAGTAAATTAAGCCGTAACAATTCTTTGTTAAATTCCTCATTAGTATCTAGAAATTCAATTTGAAGCAGCAGCACACACATGTCAAAATCGTCATGGCGTACTCGCATTTGCATTAATTGAGGGGCACATCTGGAGCTAGTGTACACATCAACAGGAGCGCCTCGAGGCTCGATAATACATTTATTATGAACAACTGTAGTCCTTAGCGTATAAGGAGCGTATGATATGAGTGAAGTCAATGGTGAATACATACCTCGGTGATGGACCAGATGATGACCAAGGATCTGACCAAGTCACCACGATGTGTGTCCTGGTTTGCAAACACAACCAAGAAATAAAAACGAGCAAGCTCAACAGCTTTGTGCAGTAGTAATAAGAACAGAAAGAGACACCATCGATAATACCGGGAACCTCGGTGTAGCTTCAGGTGACGAAGAGGCGCGACCTGCAACTCCAAGTGAATAAAGAGAGAGCAGGATCTCTTCCCCCTCTCCTGCAGCTGCTGCCACCATGGGCGCATCAGCATGGACGGGAGGCAATGAGGCACACCAACGGTGACGAGGATCGACCAGGAGGAGGTGGGAGCAGTCGCGTGGGGCACATCACCGGCCGATCTGGTCCGCTGTCGTCGGCCGCTGCTGCTCCTCCACTTCTGGTCGCTGCTGAGTTCGTTGGCCACCTCAGCACCTCCGGTGGCCTCATCCTCTCCATAGCGTGGGACAAGGGAGGAAGAAGACTTCCCATCCATCGCGCCCCGTTTCTCGAGCGGCGACGGTGCCCTCGATCTGCGAGGGAGACGAAATGATGTGAGGAAGATATGGGGGTATGTGACGAGGAGGAGTGGAGGGACTCACCTGAGTCACCGGAGCAAGGCCGGAGCCACGTCGGCGACGTGCTTGCACAAACCCTAACTGGTGGGCAGGGTAACGCTTGGCCGCTCGAGGACGCGCACTACGGATTTGCCCAGATGGGGGGAAGGAGCGTTGAGAGGGGGACACGGTGGTGTGCTGGGCGCTGTCGGAGGACGCTGGAATCAGGCGGGATCGGGCACCGTAGGCGGCGGCGGCGAGAAGTGGTGCGGGGAGAGGGAGATACGAGAAAGAGGAGGGATGGGTTGGTCAGTGGGATTTCACTTTCATGGGGCTGGGATTTTTTATTCATTATTCGCGCGCTGTGAAACAGGAAACCAAACATAATCGTTCGCGGGCAGATCCAAACCTCTCGGTGCCATAGTGTGAGTCTGACTTTACCTCACTTTACCCAAAAAATTAACTTTACCTCACTTATTTATTTTATTTTTATTATTTTATTTACTTTTTCCCTCATAAAATTACTATTCCAAATTATACTTCAAATAAAAAATAATTTACTTAAAACTGACAACTAGAAATATCATGTATACAAAATTGTTGAGTTATCACTATCAAATGAGCCTGTGCATTGCAACGGGTGAAAAAACACTCACTAATCTAATAACCATGAGTCCATATGTTCATGTTCTTTATTTCAATACATGGCATCCAATCTGTGTTCCTATTTATCCTTCTTTTCACTCTCGTCGACTCTGGCCTCAGTGCTCACACGATCACAACACATTGTCAATTTTAAGACGTCTCCCACTCGACATGGGATGATAATTCGATTTTTTAGGTGAGGTTTTTTTCGGAGTGCTTGTGTGGTTATAGATATTGTTCTTTTCTCCATCTTGATTTTACCGAAATGTTTATTTTTGAGGAACTCAAGATTGAGACGAAATGCAGGCATAAATAGAGCTACACATGCCAGTGACCATTTTGGGCAATGGGATTATGACCTTCTTGACGAAATGCAGGCATAAATAGAGATGGTCAAAATTTTCTACGGTTTGGACCCTCTTAGACACCTCATGACCTTTTTGTAGATTTTAGTCATAGATCTATGACCAATTAAACTGATGTCATTATTTTTTGTCATAAACGAGCTTATTTCTTGTAGTGCGAGTTGTACTACCCTAGCTACTTGTGAAGGGGAACGTTGCACGCGAAACAAAAAAATTATTATGCATACGAAGACCTATAATGGTGATGATCATCTACGAGAGGGAGATCGGATCCACATACCCTTGTAGATCTCTAAGCGGAAGCATTAATAAACGCGGTTGACGTAGTGGTACGTTTTCACGATGGTGTCTGGAAACGATGAACTGTCGCAAAGGTGCATAGTCGGGAAGAACATAATTCTATCTTTAAATTTTAGTGAGGGGTCACCTTATAATGCTACCGTCATCCTAAGCAAAACAAGGTGCATAAAAGGATTAACATTAGATGCAAATCATAAGTGACATGATATGGCCATGAACATGTGCTTCTTGATCTCCATCACCAAAGCACCAACATGATCTCCATCATCATCGGTGCCACACCATGATCTCCATCATCATGATCTCCATCATTGTGCTGCGATCGATGTTGTCGCGCTAACTATGTTGTTACTACTAAAGCTACTCCTAGCGATAAAGCAAAGCATCACCAAGCGCAAAATTAAAGACAACCTTATGGCTCCTGCCGGTTGCCGTAGCATCGACGTGCAAGTCGATATTTATCTATTACAACATGATCATCTCATACATCCAATATATCATGTCATGTCTTTGGCCATATCACATCACATGCATACCCTGCAAAAACAAGTTAGACGTCCTCTAATTTGTTGTTGCATATTTTACGTGGCTGTTATGGGTATCTAGTATGAGTGCATCTTATTACGCAAAGCCACAACAGTGATATGCAAGTTGCTATTTAACCTTCTCCAAGGAACGCCTCAGTCAATTCCGATTCAACTAAATTTGAAGAAATAGATACCCGCCAATCATATTTATGCAACAAGTTGCATGCTAGTTGATGAAACCGGTCTGTCGTAAACGTACGAGTAATGTTAGTCCGGGCCGCTTCAATCCAACAATACCGCCGAATCAAGAAATGACTAAGGAGGGAAGCAAATTGAACATCAATGCCCACAAACTCCTTTTTGTTCTACTCGAGATGTCATCTACGCATAGACCTAGCTCAGGATGCCACTGTTGGGGAACGTTGCATGGGAAACAAAAAATTTCCTACGCACACACAATACCTATCCATGGTGATGATCATCTACAGGAGGGGAGAGTGAATCTACATACCCTTATAGATATCTAAGCGGAAGCGTATATAATGCGGTTGATGTAGGTGAACATGTTTGTGAACCAAATCGCAGCCCGTCCCACGATCTCATCACGGTCCGTCTCGCGATCTCATCACGATCCTTCCCGATCTAGCGCCGAACGGACGACATCTCCACGTTCAGCACACGTATGTCTCGATGAAGTCTCCTCCTTCTTGATATATAGAAAGAGAGGAAGGAGTAGTACATGGGATATCCACCAGCACGACGGCATAGTGGAGATGATGGTGGCGCAGTGCCAGAAGGGCTTCACCAAGCGCTGCCGGAACCAATCTGAGGAGAAAATGGAGTTATGGGAGAGGTAGGGCCGCCACTGGGGCATGAGAATTGGTATGTTAAGCCCCTCCCTCTCCCCCACTATATATAGGAGGCTAGGAGGAGGGTTGGGTCGCAGCCCTAGCCCCTCCTCCAAGGGGGGGGGGGGTGTTGGGGAACGTCGCATGGGAAACAAAATTTTTCCTACGCGCACGAAGACCTATCATGGTGATGTCCATCTACGAGAGGGGATATGTGATCTACGTACCCTTGTAGACCGTACAGCAGAAACGTTAGTGAACGCGGTTGATGTAGTGGAACGTCCTCACGTCCCTCGATCCGCCCCGCGAACCGTCCCGCGATCAGTCCCACGATCTAGTGCCGAACGGACGGCACCTCCGCGTTCAGCACACGTACAGCTCGACGATGATCTCGGCCTTCTTGATCCAGCAAGAGAGACGGAGAGGTAGAAGAGTTCTCCGGCAGCGTGACGGCGCTCCGGAGGTTGGTGATGATCTTGTCTCAGCAGGGCTCCACCCGAGCTCCGCAGAAACGCGAACTAGAGGAAAAACCGTGGAGGTATGTGGTCGGGCTGCCGTGGAAAAGTCGTCTCAAATCAGCCCTAAAACTTCCGTATATATAGGTGGGAGAGGGGGGACCTTGCCTTGGGGCTCAAGGAGCCCCAAGGGGGTCGGTCGAGCCAAAGGGGGGAAGGACTCCCCCCCAAACCGAGTCCTACTTGGTTTGGTGGGTGGAGTCCTTCTTTCCTTTCCCACCTCCTCCTTTTTTTCTTTTCTCTTTGATTTTTCTTCCAATGCGCATAGGGCCCTTTTGGGCTGTCCCACCAGCCCACTAAGGGCTGGTGCGCCACACTCAAGGCCTATGGGCTTCCCCGGGGTGGGTTTCCCCCCCCGGTGAACTCCCGTAACCCATTCGTCATGCCCGGTACATTCCCGGTAACTCCGAAAACCTTCTGGTAATCAAATGAGGTCATCCTATATATCAATCTTCGTTTCCGGACCATTCCGGAAACTCTCGTGACATCCGTGATCTCATCCGGGACTCCGAACAACATTCGGTAACCAACCATATAACTCAAATACGCATAAAACAACGTCGAACCTTAAGTGTGCAGACCCTGCGGGTTCGAGAACTATGTAGACATGACCTGAGAGACTCCTCGGTCAATATCCAATAGCGGGACCTGGATGCCCATATTGGATCCTACATTTTCTACGAAGATCTTATCGTTTGAACCTCAGTTCCAAGGATTCATATAATCCCGTATATCATTCCCTTTGTCCGTCGGTATGTTACTTGCCCCAGATTCGATCGTCAGTATCCGCATACCTATTTCAATCTCGTTTACTGGCAAGTCACTTTACTGTTTTCGTAGGACAAGATCCCGCAACTTACACTATGTCACATTGCTTGCAAGGCTTGTGTGTGATGTTGTATTACCGAGTGGGCCCCGAGATACCTCTCCGTCACACGGAGTGACAAATCCCAGTCTCGATCCATACTAACTCAACTAACACCTTCGGAGATACCTGTAGAGCATCTTTATAGTCACCCAGTTACGTTGTGACATTTGATACACACAAAGCATTCCTCCGGTGTCAGTGAGTTATATGATCTCATGGTCATAGGAACAAATACTTGACACGCAGAAAATAGTAGGAACAAAATGACACGATCAACATGCTACGTCTATTAGTTTGGGTCTAGTCCATCACATGATTCTCCTAATGATGTGATCCCGTTATCAAGTGACAACACTTGCCTATGGTCAGGAAACCTTGACCATCTTTGATCAACGAGCTAGTCAACTAGAGGCTTACTAGGGACAGTGTTTTGTCTATATATCCACACATGCACTGTGTTTCCAATCAATACAATTATAGCATGCATAATAAACGATTATCATGAACAAAGAAATATAATAATAACTAATTTATTATTGCCTCTAGGGCATATTTCCAACAGTCTCCCACTTGCACTAGAGTCAATAATCTAGTTCACATCACCATGTGATTCCAACGAATCTAACACCCATATAGTTATGGGGTCTGATCACGTCTTGCTCATGAGAGAGGTTTTAGTCAACGGTTCTGAAATTTTCAGATCCGTGTGTTATTTACAAATCTTTATGTCACCTTATAGATGCTGCTACTATGTGCTATTCGGAAATACTCCAAATATCTACTCTACTATACGAATCCGTTTCACTAGTCATAGTTATTCGGATTAGTGTCAAAGCTAACCTCGACGTAACCCTTTACGACGAACTCTTTAACCACCTCCATAATCGAGAAAAATTCCTTAGTCCATCAGTTACTAAGGATAAATTTTGACCGCTGCTAGTGATTCAATCATGGATCACTCTCTGTACCTCTCAACAGACTTGCTGCAAGGCACACATCAGGTACGGTACTCAGCATGGCATACTTTAGAGTCTACGGCTAAGGCATAGAAGATGACCTTCGTCTATTCTCTTTATTCTGCCGTGGTCGGGTTTTGAGTCTTACTCAAATTCACACCTTACAACGCAACCAAGAACTCCTTATTTGCTGATCTATTTTGAACTCCTTCAAAACTTATCAAGGCATGCATATTGTTGAAACTTCCATTAAGCGCTTTCGATCTATCTCCATTGATCTTTGATGCTCAACGTTCAAGTAGCTCAATCCAGGTATTCCTTTGAAAACTCCTTTCGAACAACCTTGTATGCTTTACAGAAATTCGACATTACTTCTGATCCACAATATGTCAACCACATATAATTATCAGAAATTCTATAGTGCTCCCACTCACTTCTTTGGAAATACAAGTTTCTCATAAACCTTGTACAAACCCAAAATCCTTGATCATCTCATCAAAGTGTATATTCCAACTCCGAGATGCTTGCACCAGTCCATTTAAGGATCGCTGGAGCTTGCATACTAGCTAGTATCTTTAGGATAGACAAAACCTCATGGTTGTATCTCATACAATGTTTGCTCAAGGAAACCGTCGAGGAAACAATGTTTTGATATACTACATGCAATATTTCATAAATAATGCAGCAACTACTAACATAATTCTAACAGACTTTCAGCATCGCTACGAGTGAGAAAGTCTCATCATAGTCAACTGTTTGATCTTGTTGGAAACATCTTTGCGACAAGTCGAGCTTTTCTTAACAGTTACTTATCACTATCATCGTCTATCTTCCTTTTAAAGATCCATCCTTACTCAATAGTCCTATGACCATCAAGTAGTTCTTCCAAAGTCTACACTTTGTTTTCATACATGGATCCTCTCTCGGATTTCATGGCTTCCAGCCATTTGTCGGAATCTGGGCCCACCATTGCTTTCTCCATAACTCGTAGGTTCACTGTTGCTCAACAACATGACCTCCAAGACAGGGTTACCGTACCACTCTGTAGTAGTACGCGACCTTGTCAACCTACGAGGCTTGTAGTAACTTGATCCGATGCTCGATGATCACCATCATCAGCTTTCACTTCAATTGGTGTAGGCGCCACAGGAACAACTTCCTGTGCCCTGCTACACACTGGTCGAAGTGATGGTTCAATAACCTCATCAAGTTCTACCACCCTCCCACTCAATTCTTTCGAGAGAAACCTTTCCTCGAGAAAGGATCCGTTTCTAGAAACAAACACTTTGCTTTCGGATCTGAGATAGGAGATGTACCCAACTGTTTTGGATATCCTATGAAGATGCATTTATCCGCTTTGGGTTCGAGCTTATCAGACTAAAACTTTTTCATATAAGTGTCGAAACCCCAAACTTTCAAGAAACGACAGTTTAGATTTCTCTAAACCTCAGTCTATACTGTGTCATCTCAACGGAAATACGTGGTGCCCTATTTAAAGTGAATGCGGTTCTCTCTAATGCTTAACCCATAAACGATTGTGGTATTTCGATAAGAGACATCAGAGCATGCACCATACCAAGTAGTGTGTGGCTATGACATTCAGACACATCATCACACTATGATGTTCTAGGTGGCATGAACTGCGAAACAATTTCCACATTGTCTTAACTGCGTACCAAAACTCGTAACTCAGATATTCATTTCTATGATCATATCGTAGACAGTTTAACCTCTTGTTACGAGGAACTTCAGTCCGAAACAGAATTGAACTTTTCAATATTTCAGACTTGTGATTCATTAAGCAAATACTCTAGTATCTACTCAAATCGTCATTGAAGTAAGAACATAATGATATCCACTGCGTGCCTCAGCACTGATTGGACTGCATACATCAAAATGTATCACTTCCAACAAGTTACTATCTTATTTCATCTCAATGAAAACAAGGCCTTGCTCATGTGGTATGATTTGCATGTCACTAGTGATTCAAAATCAAGTGAGTATAAAGATCCATCAACATGGAGCCTCTTCATGCAATTTATACCAACATGACTCAAGCGGCAGTCCCACAAGTAAGTGGTACTATCATCATTACCTCGTATGTTTTGGCACAAATATCATGAACATGTGTAACACTACGATCGAGATTCAATAAACCATTGAAGGTGATTATTCAAGAAAATAGAGTAACCATTATTCTCTTTAAATGAATAATCGTATTGCAATAAACACGATCCAATCATATTCATGCTTAATGCAAGCACCAAATAACAATTATTTAGGTTTAACACCAATCCCGATGGTAGAGGGAGCGTGCGACGTTTGATCATATCAACCTTGGAAACACTTCCAACACGTATCGTCACCTCGTCTTTAGCTAGTCTCTGTTTATGCCATAGCTTTCATTTCATGTTACCAATCACTTAGCAACTGAACCGGTATCCAATACCCTCATGCTACTAGGAGTACTAGTAAAGTACACATCAACATCATGTATATCAAATATACTTCTTTCGACTTTTGCCAGCCTTCTTATCTACCAAGTATCTAGAGTTGCTCCGCCTCAGTGACTGTTCCCCTCATTACAGAAGCACTTAGTCTCGGGTTTGGGTTTAATCTTGGGTCTCTTCATTAGTGCAGCAACTGTTTTGCCGTTTCACGAAGTATCCCTTCTAGCCCTTGCCTTTCTTGAAACTTAGTGGTTTTTACAAACCATCAACTATTGATGCTCCTTCTTGATTTCTACTTTCGTAGTGTCAAACATCGTGAATCGCTCAAGGATCATTGTATCCATCCTTGATATGTTATAGTTCATCACGAAGCTCTCATAGCTTGGTGGCAGTGACTTTGGAGAACCATCACTACCTCATCTGGAAGATTAACTCCCACTTGATTCAAGTGATTGTTGTACTCAGACAATCTGAGCACACACTCAACGATTGAGATTTTCTCCTTTACTTTGTGGACAAAGAATCTTGTCGGAGGTCTCGTACCTCTCAACAAGGGCACGAGCATGAAATAACAATTTCATCTCTTTAGAACATCACTTATGTTCCGTGATGTTTCAAAACGTCTTCAGTGCCTTGTTTCTAAGCCATTAAGTATTTTGCACTGAACTATAGTGTAGTCATCAGAAACGTGTATGTCGGATGTTCACAGCATCCACAGACGACGCTCGAGGTGCAGCACACCGAGTGGTGCATTAAGGACATAAGCCTTCTGCGCAGCAACGAAGACAATCCTCTTCAAAGTTTGCTACTATCAACTTTCAACTAAATTTTCTCTAGGAACATATAAAAACAGTAGAGCTATAGCGCAAGCTACATCGTAATTCACAAAGACCATTAGACTATGTTCATGACAATTAGTTCAATTAATCATATTACTTAAGAACTCCCACTCAAAAAGTACATCTCTCTAGTCAGTTGAGTGGTACATGATCCAAATACACTATCTCAAGTCCGATCATCACGTGAGTCGAGAATAGTTTCAGTGGTAAGCATCTCTATGCTAATCATATCAACTATACAATTCATGCTCGACCTTTCGGTCTCTTGTGTTCCCAGGCCATGTCTCCACATGCTAGGCTCGTCAAGCTTAACCCGAGTATTCTGCGTGTGCAACTGTTTTGCACCCGTTGTATGTGAACGTTGAGTCTATCGCACCCGATCATCACGCGGTGTCTCGAAACGAAGAACTGTCGCAACGGTGCACAGTCGGGGAGAACACAATTTCGTCTTGAAATTTTAGTGAGAGATCACCTCATAATGCTACCGTCGGTCTAAGAAAGATAAGGTGCAAAAAGGATTAACATCACATGCAATTCATAAGTGACATCATATGGCCATCATCATGCGCTTCTTGATCTCCATCACCAAAGCACCAGCACGATCTTCTAGTCACCGGCGTCACACCATGATCTCCATCAACGTGTCGCCATCGGGGTTGTCGTGCTACTCATGCTATTACTACTAAAGCTACATCCTAGCACTATAGTAAACGCATTTGCAAGCACAAACGTTAGTTTAAAGACAACCCTATGGCTCATGCCGGTTGTCGTACCATCGACGTGCAAGTCGATATTAACTATTACAACATGATCATCTCATACATCCAATATATCACATCACATCGTTGGCCATATCACATCACAAGCATACCCTGCAAAAACAAGTTAGACGTCCTCTAATTTTGTTGTTGCATGTTTTACGTGGTGACCATGGGTATCTAGTAGGATCGCATCTTTCTTACCTAAACACCACAACGGAGATATAAGAATTGCTATTTAACCTCATCCAAGGACCTCCTCGGTCAATTATGATTCAACTAAAGTTGGAGAAACTAACACCCGCCAGTCATCTTTGAGCAACGGAGTTACTCGTAGCGATGAAACCAGTCTCTCGTAAGCGTACGAGTAATGTCGGTCCGAGCTGCTTCGATCCAACAATACCGCAGAATCAAGAAAAGACTAAGGAGGGCAGCAAAATGCACATCACCGCCCACAAAAACTTTTGTGTTCTACTCGAGAAGACATCTACGCATGCACCTAGCTCATGATGCCACTGTTGGGGAACGTCGCATGGGAAACAAAAAATTTCCTACGTGCACGAAGACCTATCATGGTGATGTCCATCTACGAGAAGGGATATGTGATCTACGTACCCTTGTAGACCGTACAGCAGAAGTGTTAGTGAACGCGGTTGATGTAGTGGAACGTCCTCACGTCCCTCAATCCACCCCGCGAACCGTCCCGCGATCAGTCCCACGATCTAGTGCCGAACGGACGGCACCTCCGCGTTCAGCACACGTACAGCTCGACGATGATCTCGGCCTTCTTGATCCAGCAAGAGAGACGGAGAGTGCGCCACCCTCAAGGCCTATGGGCTTCCCCGGGGTTGGTTGCCCCCCCCGGTGAACTCCCGGAACCCATTCGTCATTCCCGGTACATTCCCGGTAACTCCGAAAACCTTCCGGTAATCAAATGAGGTCATCCTATATATCAATCTTCGTTTCCGGACCATTCCGGAAACCCTCGTGACGTCCGTGATCTCATCCGGGACTCCGAACAACATTCGGTAACCAACCATATAACTCAAATACGCATAAAACAACGTCGAACCTTAAGTGTGCAGACCCTGCGGGTTCGAGAACTATGTAGACATGACCCAAGAGACTCATCGGTCAATATCCAATAGCGGGACCTGGATGCCTATATTGGATCCTACATTTTCTACGAAGATCTTATCGTCTGAACCTCAGTGCCAAGGATTCATATAATCCCGTATGTCATTCCCTTTGTCCGTCGGTATGTTACTTGCCCGAGATTCGATCGTCAGTATCCGCATACCTATTTCAATCTCGTTTACCGGCAAGTCTCTTTACTCGTTCCGTAATACAAGATCCCACAACTTACACTATGTCACATTGCTTGCAAGTCTTGTGTGTGTGTCACAAGTCACGTCCTAGGAGCTGCAGGGACCCTTCCGGACTCCTCCGGAACCCTGTGGAACATTCTGGAACCTTCTAGAAGCTTCCCGATACAATACCGATAAAACACGAAACATTTCTGGTAGCCAAAATATGACTTCCCATATATAAATATTTACCTCCAGACCATTCTGGAGCTCCTCGTGACATCCAGGATCTCATCCGGGACTCCAAAAAACATTCGGTAACCAACAGATATATCCTAATACTACTCTAGCATCACCGAAAGTTAAGTGTGCCGACCTTGCTGGTTCGAGAACTATGCAGATATGACCAAGACACCTCTACGGTCACTAACCACTAGCGGGACCTGGATGCCCATATTGGTTCCTACATATTCTATGAATATCTTTATCAGTCGAACCACGATGTCAAGGATTCAATCAATCCCGTATGCAGTTCCCTTTGTCCATTGGTACGTTACTTACCCGAGATTCGATCATCGGTATCTCCATACCTAGTTCAGTTTCATTACCGACAAGTCTCTCTACTCGTCCTGTAATACAAAATCATGTGACTAATTCTTTAGTCACATTGCTTGCAAGGCTTATTGTGATGTTGTATTACCGAGTGGGCCCCGAGATACCTCTGTGTCACACGGAGTGACAAATCCCACTCTTGATCCATGCCAACCCATTAGACACCTTCGAAGATACCTGTAGAGCACGTTTATAGTCACCCAGTTACGTTGTGACGTTTGACACACACAAGGTATTCCTCTGGTGTCTGGGAGTTGCATGATCTCATGGTCATAGGAACAGATACATTAACATGGAGAAAACAATAGCAATAAACTGACACGATCATATGCTACGTTCATAGTTTGGGTCTTGTCCATCGCATCATTCTTCAAATGATGTGATCCTGTTATCATGTGACAACACTTGTGTATGGCCAGGAAACCTTGACCATCTTTGAACAATGAGCTAGTCAACTAGAGGCTCACTAGGGACAGTGTGTTGTCTATGTATCCACACATGTATTTGAGTTTCCAATCAATACAATTCTAGCATGGATAATAGACGATTATAATGAACAAGGAACTATAATAATAACCAATTTATTATTGCCTCTAGGGCATATTTCCAACAACGACAACATACAACGAAAGCATCAATTTAAGATATGAAGAAATATATGATATCTTTGAAGGATACATGACTAATACTAGTTCCCCCTAAATCTGTTCAATGCTTTTTAAATGATAGTTGCTTTGGAATGCATGGACACACACATGGTAGAAGGGACATGATAACTCATGTGTACCTTGGCTATATGCATCAAATATATATGACTAAGGTGTCTCCATGTTCAAGACTCACTCTTGCAAACAATATGTGCAAGAAGCAAGGGATCATTTTGACCAAGGATATGATGCATATACTTACCCTTGAGATTCTTGAGCATTTTAAAAGTAGGAACACATTTGGGAAAACAATTGTTATATAACACAAGAGTATTCTTTTCATCCACATGCAAAAGAATCCAAATGTACCAAGGTACAGAAGATATATAGTAAATACTATTTCTTAAAATTGATATGTCTCCAAGAGCATTTAGATCTTTCTTCCATGAATATAAACTTTGGTCTCTCCTCTCCCTGATGAATCTTATCATGTAGATATTGGGAGTAAGTAGGGTGAGATAAGCCTAACATAACATTTAGGCAACCTAAAACATAAATATCACTTTTTCTTTTAGTCCCTCTCCTTTACGGACAAATAGATTTGATCTCTCTCCCCCTTAATGTAGTGTTACTTCCCTTTGGGTGAGCTTAGTAGTTCTCTCCTTGAATATTTCAACCCCTTTGGGTAAGCATAATCTTTGATATTTCTCCCACTTTGGCATTAATTTGCAAAAAGGTTAAGAGGGTAAGGGATCCTTGAGAGTAAATGTCATTGTGAAATTCTACTGAAAAAGTTGAGAGAATGGCAAAGAACACAAGGAATATCTAAAGTCGGAGACTCCAAGGAAGAACTTGTCGGTTGAACCGAAAATGATCTTAGGGTGATGGTGAAATTAGTAACACCGAAGTGTTCCTTGTCGGTAGTACCGAATAGATCCTTTGCAGTATATTTTCCATTTCGGTGAAGCCGATTTCCTTGATTCGTAGGGTCCATATATAGATTTGCAAAGTTTATAAACATGATTAGGTTTCTTAGGGTTCACAAAGCCGGGAGGTTGTTTGACATAAACTTTGTCCTCAATTTCATCATTTAGAAAAGCACTTTTGATATCCATTTGTTAAAGAGTAATATCATGGTGATTGTCACAAGCAAGAAGTATACGGATGGCCTCAAGTCTAGCAACTAGCGTGTAAGTCTCACTATAGTACATACCTTCGACTTGCATGTAATGTTTAGTTACAAGACTGCCTTGTTGCGTACCAATTGTGCATCTTCATCTTGCTTGTTCCGAAACACCCATTTCATACCAATGATGTTGTGCTCGTCCTTGGGCTTCTCCACTAGTGTCTACACTTCATTCCTCTCGAAGTTGTGTAGCTCTTCATGCACGGATTTTCACCATTCCATGTTTTCAAGTGCTTGTTCTACCTTCATAGGCTCAATGCTAGATATAAATGAGTAATGCTCACAAAAGTTATCTAAACGAGTTTTGGAGCGAGTGATTCTCCCGGTTTGAATGTCGCCGGGAATTGTTTTGACGGAATGATTCTTGTTCACTCTTGCTCGAACTCATGGTAGCTTTTTCTTGTTGGATGGTGGAGCTTCCTCGTCATCATCATCTTCTTATTCGTTGTTATCAAAGGTGTCATCTCGTTGAGATGGTGTTGGAGGAGGTTGAGGTCGATCATCACGATGTACTTCTTCCTCCTATTCATCTTCATGACCCGCTTGTGGATGCCTTCATGTCGTTCTGTGGTTCGCCTTGGCGCGAGGTAGGAGCTTCCACTTGTGTTGATGGAGTACTTTCCTTCACCGTCTTGGGACATATCTTGCCGATGGACAAGTTTTGAATGGTTACGATGGTTCCTTATCTCCTACATCATTTGGCAATTGTTCGATTTGCGAATCATTAGACTCATCAAACTTCACATCTGCCATCTCTTCAACTTTTTGAGTGAATATATTGTAGACACATTAAGTGTGAGAGTTTGATCCGTAACCAAGTACGGAACCTTCATGAGATTTTGGAGCAAATTTAGAACGATGATGCTTATTAAGAATGTAGAATCATGTCTACTATGCAACTTTATTCTTGTAGACTTTGTTGGGCATCCAAGTACAAAGTTTCGAAGGACAAGAGCAAATTTCCCTCAAGTAGATGAACTAAGGTTTATCAATCCATGGGAGCTGTAGGATGAAGATGGTCTCTCTCAAACAACCCTGCTCAAATAGAAGAAATCTCTTGTGTCCCCAACACATCCAATACAATGGAAAATTTTATAGGTGCACTAGTTCGGTGAAGAGATGGTGATACAAGTGTAGTATGGATAGTAGATATAGGTTTTTGTAATCTGGAAATATAAAAACAACAAGTTAGTAAGTGTAAAACAGTGAGCAAAACATTATATAAATGCTTGGTAATAAGGCCTAGGGTTCATACTTTCAGTAGTGTAATCTCTCAACAATGCTAACATAGTAGAATAATATGATCATCCCTCAACGTGCAACAAATAATCACTATAAAGTTCTTATCTAGCGGAGAACAATAAGATGAAATTGGTGTAGGTAGTAAAACCACATCAAAGTTCATCTTCCTGATCAATCTTTTGAGTTATTACTATAAGTGTCCCAAAGATCCGTAGAATTCGTACTAGAATAACACCCATGATACATATCTATCAACCCTAATGTCACCTAGATACGACAATGTCATCTCAAGTACCCGTGGATAAATTATGCGATATGCATCAAACAATTCCAGATCTATCATATTCAATCCAACACAAAGAACTTCAAGGAGTACCCCCAAGATTTCTATCGGAGAATGTAGTATGAAAACATGCAATCAACCCCTATGCATAGATCCCCAAGGTCACCGAAATCCGCAAGTTGTTGCCATAACATATATCAGGTGAATCACTTGAATACCCCAATGTCACTATGGGTATCCACATACAAGACACACATCAAGTGTTCTCAAACCAAAATATTCAATCCAACATAACTAGATCTTATATGGAAATATTTAATTCATCACAACAAGGTAGCAAGGGAATAACATCATATGATCCAACTAGATTAACAAGGCATGTGATACATCAAGATAGTGCCATCTCAAGAACACGATAGAGAGAGAGAGATTGAACGCATAGCTACTAGTACATACCCTAAGGCCCGAGGGTGAACTACCCCCTCCTTGTAATGGCCTCCACCGGGATGATAAAGATGGCTACCGGAGAAGATTTCCCCTCTCCGACAGGGTACCGAAAAGGGTCTAGATGTCCGTTTGGTCGATACGGAGATCTGCGATGGAGGAGAAGAAGTTCTCTCTTTATTTCTGGGGTTTCTTGTATATATAGAATTTTTCAGCGTTGGAATGACGCCAAACGGAGCCATGTGGGCCCATAAGCCATCAGGGCGCCACCTAGGGGGCTCCCTGTTGGCTTGTGGACCCCATGTGGCTCCCCTCCAGTGGTTCTTCGCTCCAATATTACTTATTTCCACAAGAAAAAATTATAAACAAGTTTTGGGCGATTTCGAGAACTTTCATTTTCTGCACAAAAAACAACACCACGGTAATTCTGCTACAAACAACGTTAGTGCAAGTTAGTTCTAAATAAATGATATAAAGTGTATCAAAACCATATAAAAGTAATGTAAACATAGGCAAACATGGCATGAATGCTTCATAAATTATCAATACATAGAATACGTATTAGTATCCCCAAGCTTAATTCCTACTCGTCTCCAGCACGTAAATGCTAAAATAAATAATTTGTGAAGTGTGAATGGTAGAATAGTATATTAGTTTGATCAATGACAATTTAAATCACTTTTAGTAGCATCATAACCAGTAAATTTTTCATAGAACTCATCGTGGTTGAGTAGTAATCAATTCACATATCATGGTTCAAACAATGCATTCTCCTGAAACACAACATTATATGTTCTTAGTTATCAAACAATTTGAATGTATCATCAAGTCTAAGTAAGAGATCTAGATACTCAATTACCATATAGTCTTCTATGATTGCTCGTACTCAAATCATATTTTTAGAACAAACAACATCCATCGAACACAGAGGAAGATAGGGGCTTAATGTTTTGCCTCCCAAAGTACTTATAATAAAGATAATTGTAAACAATAATGAATCATGATCAAATATATTTGACTGGATATATATGTTTGGATCTTTCTGTTGGAAATATGCCCTAGAGGCAATAAGAAATTAGTTATTATTATATTTCCTTGTTCATAATAATTGTTTATTATCCATGCTAGAATTGTATTGATTGGAAATTCAAATTCATGTGTGGATACATAGACAACACACTGTCCCTAGTGAGCCTCTAGTTGACTAGTTCGTTGATCAAATACGGTCATGCTTTCCTGGCCATAGGCATGTGTTGTCACTTGATAATGGGATCACATAATTAAGAGAATCATGTGGTGGACAAGACCCAAATTATATACGTAGCATATTGATCGTGTCATTTTATTGCTATTGTTTTCTGCGTGTCAAGTATTTATTCCTATGACCATGAGATCATATAACTCACTAGCATTGGAGGAATACCTTGTGTGTATAAAGGTGCTCTACAGGTATCACCGAAGGTGTCCGTCGAGTAAGTATGGATCAAGAATGGGATTTGTCACTCCATGTGACGGAGAGGTATCTCGGGGCCCACTCAGTAATACAACATCACACACAAGCCTTGCAAGCAATGTGACTAAGTGTAAGTCATGGGATCTTGTATTACAAAACGAGTAAATAGACTTGCCGGTAACGAGATTGAAATAGGTATGCGGATACCGACGATCAAATCTCGGGCATCTAATATATCGAAGGACAAAGGGAATGACATACGGGATTATATGAATCATTAACACTGAGGTTTAACCGATAAGATCTTCGAAGAATATGTAGGATCCAATATGGGCATCCAGGTCCCGCTATTGGATATTGATCGGAGAGTGTCTCAGGTCTTGTCTGCATAGTTCTCGAACCCGCAGGGTCTGCACACTTAAGGTTCGATGATGTTTCAGTATAGTTGAGTTATAGGTGTTGGTAATCAAAAGTTGATCGGAGTCTCGGATGAGATCCAGGACGTCACGAGGAGCTCCGGAATGGTCCGGAGGTAAAGATTGATATATAGGAAGTCCTGTTTTGGTCACCGGAAAAGTTTCGGGCTCATCGGTAGTGTACTGGGAATGTCGGGAAGGGTGCCCGGGAAAATCGGGAGGGGTGTGACGCCCCAAGGGGTCTCATGGGCTATGGGAAGAGATAAACCAGCCCCTAGTGGGCTGGAATATGTTCCCACTAAGGCCCATAAGGTTTGAGAAGGAAAAAAACATAAGGTGGAAAGAGTTTCCAAGTGGGAAGCTGGAATCCTACTCCAAGTAGGATTGGAGTAGGACTCCTCCACCTCCAATTTCGGGAAAACCTTGAGGTTTTGAGGCTTCCTCCTCCCCTCCCTCCCTTCTGCGAAGCTTAGGCGAAGGCCTGCCGAAGTAGATCATCACCACCACCAGCGCGCCGGTACGCTGCCGGAGAACTCTTCTACCTCTCCACCCACTCTTGCTGGATCAAGAAGTTGGAGATCATCATCGAGCTGTACGTGCGCTGAACGCGGAGGGGCCGTCCATTCGACACTAGATCGGGAAGGATTGTGATGAAGTTTGCGGTACGGATCGTGATGAAGTTCGCGGGACGGATCGTCATGAGGTTCGCGGGACGGATCGTGATGAAGTTCACGGGACGGATCGTGATGAGATAGTACGACTACGTCAATCTGAATCGCGGAATTGTTCCACTACATCAACCGCGTTATATACGCTTCCGCTTAGCGATCTACAAGGGTATGTGGATCTAATCTCCTCTCGTAGATGAACATCACCATGATAGGTCTTCGTGTGCTTAGGAAATTATTTGATTCCCATGCAACATTCCCCAACAGTGGCATCATGACCTAGGTTCATACGTAGATGTGATCTCGAGTAGAACACAAAGGGTTTTGTGGACGGTGATGTTCGATTTTCTGCCCTCCTTAGTCTTTTCTCGATTCGGCGGTATTGTTGGATTGAAGCGGCCCGGACCGACATTATTCATACGCTTACTAAAGACTGGTTTCATCCATTTACATGTGATGAACCACAAGTATAGGGGATCTATCATAGTACTTTCGATAAGTAAGACTGTCGAACCCAACGAGGAGCAGAAGGAACTGACAAGTGGTTTTCAGCAAGGTAATATCTGCAAGCACTGGAATTATCGGTAAAAAGTAGTTGTGTGGTGAGATGATTCGTAGCAAGTAGCAAGTAACAAAAGTAACAAGGATGCAGCAAGGTGGCCCAATCCCTTTTGTAGCAAGGGACAAGCCTGGACAAACTCTTATAGGAGGTAAAACGCTCCCGAGGACACATGGGAATTCCTGTCAAGCTAGTTTTCATCATGTTCATATGATTCACGTTCGCTACTTTGATAGTTTGATATGTGGGTGGACCGGCGCTTGGGTACTGACCTTACTTGGACAAGCATCCCACTTATGATTAACCCCTCTCGCAAGCATCCGCAACTACGAAAGAATAATTAAGACAAAGTCTAACCATAGCATTAAACTAGTGGATCCAAATCAGCCCCTTACGAAGCAACGCATAAACTAGGGTTAAAGCTTCTGTCACTCTAGCAACCCATCATCTACTTACTACTTCCCAATGCCTTCCTCTAGGCCCAAATAATGGTGAAGTGTTATGTAGTCGACGTTCACATAACACCACTAGAGGAAAAACAACATACAACACATCAAAATATCGGACGAATACCAAATTCACATGACTAATTATAGCATGACTTATCCCATGTCCTGAGGAACAAAAGTAACTACTCACAAAGCATAATCATATTCATGACCAGAGAGGTAATGAGTAGCATCCTAGATCTGAACATAAACTCTTCCACCAAGTAATCCAACTAGCATCAACTACGAAGAGTAATTAACACTACTAGCAACCTTACAAGTACCAATCGGAGTTGCGAGACGGAGGTTGGTTACAAGAGATGAACTAGGGTTTGGAGATGAGATGGTGCTGATGAAGATGTTGATGGTGATGAGTCCCCTCCAATGAGAGGATTGTTGGTGATGACGATGGCGATGATTTCCCCCTCCGGGAGGGAAGTTTCGTCGGCAGGATCGTCCCGCCGAAGCTCTAGATTGGTTCTGCTCAAGTTCTGCCTTGTGGCAGCGGCGAATCCTCTGAAAAGCGTCCTCTTGATTTTTTCTGGAATGAAACCCTTCTTGTAGCAAAAGGGGTGAGCCAGAGGGCCAAGTGGGAACCCACAAGCATCCTAGGCGCGGCCAGGGGGGAGGCCGCGCCTAGCAGGCTTGTAGCCTCCTACTGGCACCCCTGTGGTACTTCTTCGGCCCAGTATTTTTCATAAATCCCAAAAAAATCCACGTTTATTTTCACGGCTTTTGGAGTTGCGCAGAATAGGTATCTCAAACTTGCTCCTTTTTCAGGCCAGAATTCCACCTACCGGCATTCTCCCTCTTCACGTAAACCTTGCAAAATAAGAGAGAAAAGGAATAAGTATTATACCTTGAAGTGTAATAACAGCCCAAAAAGCGATAAATATCAACATGAAAGCATGATGCAAAATGGACGTATCAACTCCCCCAAGCTTAGACCTCTCTTGTCCTCAAGCGAAAGCCGAGATCAATAAATATGCCCACATGTTTAGAGAGAGAGGTGTCAACAAAACAAGATACAAACATGCAGGTATCATGATCATGATCAGAACAGCAATACCATCATATCATTTGTTATGCTAAAGTGACAATTCCTTCACAAAGTAAAGTATGGGTCAAGAACCTTACCGAGAATTAACAACCGATAGCCTTTAGTCATTGAAGCAATTGCAATTTATCACAACATCGAAAAGACTCAAATAAGAGCTTGTAAAGCAAATCCATATACTCAATCATCTTTCGTTCTCTACAATTGCTACAACTCAAGTGGTACTTATGAGATCAAAGTTTCAGCTGGACACAGAGAAAGATAGGGGCTTATAGTTTCGCCTCCCAACCATTTACCTCAAGGGTAATGTCAACAATAATATTTCATGAATACTTACTTCCAAGTTGACATATGAATATAGATCTTTCCCTAGCATATGACATTAGCCAAGATAAAGGCGAAATAAGGAACTGGTGTAGATCACCATGACTCTTTCAAGGGCAAAAAGTAAAGGTACAAGATAGGCCCTTCGCAGAGGGAAGCAGAGGTTGTCATGCGCTTTTGAGGTTTGGATGTGTGTCCTCTTAGTCTGGAGGAATGTCACTTTATATTGCCTCCTGTGATAAAGAACTTTATTATGCAGTCTGTCACTTTTATGCCTTCCTCATCACAGGTTCGTACAAAGCTTATTTTCCACACACTAATAGATCATACATATTAGGGAGAAATTTTTATTGCTTGCACAAATGACATCTTACTTGAGGGATCTTATTCAATCCATAGGTAGGCATGGTGGACTCTCATGGCAAAACTGGGTTGAAGGTTTGTGGATGCACAAGCAGTATCTCTACTTCGTGCGGGAGTTTTGGCTAATATGAGGTTGAAGCAATCGTCACATGCTAAGGGATCTCTAGTCATATAACATTGTCGGAACCAAGCAAACACAATTCATTATGTTGTCTTCCTTGTCCAACATCTAGTTCTAAGCGTGTAATAGTTCAGTGAGTGTTCACAATCATAGATGGTGTCAAAGATGCTATATTTATATGTGAACCTCTCCTTGTTTATCACTTCCTATTAATTGCAACAATGACCAAGGTCTACGTTTTTCTACCCTCAACAAGTTTCAATCATCATTCTTTTTATATGTGAAGCCATCACTTCCCTTAAGATCATTGCATGATCTTTTATGATTTTGTTCTTTTCTCATCCTTTTGATAATGGCATGAGGCAAGGCCCTTAACTAAGACACTCTTTATTATATGGCTCACGAGCTCGAATACATCGGGGGTGACACAAAGCAAAACTCAAGCCTAAAACACTAAGACCTTTAATCTACTAGAGAAAGATAAAACCAAAAAGGAACAAACTAACAAAAGGTAAAGGCAAAAGATGTGATGGTGATACGATACCGGGGCAACTCCCCCAAGCTTGGCACAAGCCAAGGGGATTGCCCATACCCATGCTTAGTTGTCTTACGTTGGAGGTGATGGTGATGGAGTTATTTTATCCTTTGATTCCAAGAGGGCCATCAATCTTTGATTTATACCTTGGAGATCTGTGATATGTTTCTCCAGCAAAACAACTTCACGAGTGAGATAAGTATTGCGAGCATGAGTTGTTTCACAAAACAACAAGAGATCAATCAAGGATGGAGACAGTAGGTGGAGGTAGGGTTGGAGGAAAACCACTTTTTCAACTTATTCCTTGTTGAACACAGATTGTACTTCGTCCCACGCCTGATTCTTCTCCTTAGTTTTGCCCTTGGCTTCCGTGACTTCCACTCTTTTCAGATCAGCATCTACTTCTTCATAGTCTTGAGGGAAATAGTTCTCCCTGACAGATTCCTGAGACGGCATCCTTGCTCTAAATCTGCGGCACAAAACAGGCTCAAAACGAAAACAAAGGAAATTTGCGTGATACGAGGGTAAGACCTTTCAGAATAACATATAATGATTTCTTCCAGACCAGAAGGAGTACTCCGCAAGAAAACGGAGTCCGGGAGGCACACGAGGTGGCCACAAGCCCCCCAGGCGCGGAAAGGGGGGGCCGCGCCTAGCAGGCTTGTCGCCTCCTCATGCGATTTCCAGACTATTCTAATTTTTTCTATTTTTTCAAAAATTCCAAAATGGAGAAAAATTCCTACTGGAAAAGTTTTGGAGTCTGTTTACTTACCAAATCACATACCCCTTCGTTTTCGGAGTCTGAAACAGGCTGATAAATATCCCTTAGGTATTCCTCTGGAGTTATGGTATTGATAATATTGGTTTCAACATTTATGCGAGTACCTGAGATATAATGATTGATTCTCTGCCCATTTACCACTCTCGGACAATTACCTTCCATGTTGTTGATCTTGATAGCACCGAAACGATATACCTCCTCAACAATATAGGGACCTTCCCATTTAGAGAGAAGCTTGCCTGCAAAAAATCTGAAACGAGAATTATATAGCAAGACATAATCACCTACCTTGAACTCACGCTTTTGTATCCTTTTATCATGCCACCTCTTAACCTTTTCTTTGAACAACTCGGCATTTTCATATGCTTGAGTTCTCCATTCATCAAGCGAGCTAATATCAAATAACCTCTTCTCACCACCAAGTTTGAAACCAAAATTGAGCTCTTTGATTGGCCAATAATCCTTATGCTCTAGCTCAAGAGGTAAATGAAATGATTTACCGTACACCATTTTGTACGGAGACATGCCCATGTGATTCTTATAGGGAGTTCTATAAGCCCACAGTGCATTATCGAGCTTCTTAGACCAATTCTTTCTAGACCCGTTGACTGTCTTTTGCAGAATTAGTTTAATCACTCTATTCCTTAGCTCTACTTGACCACTGGACTGAGGGTGATAGGGAGACGCAATTATATGGTTGACATTGTACTTAGCAAGTGTTTTACGGAAAGCACCATGAATGAAATTTGAACTACCGTCGGTCATTAGATATCTAGGGACTCGAAATCTAGGGAAAATAACTTCTTTAAGCATCCTGATAAAGGTGTTGTGATCAGCACTACTAGTTGGGATAGCTTCTACCCACTTAGTGACGTAATCAACAACAACTAGGATATGAGTATACCCGTTGGATTTTGGAAAAGGTCCCATATAATCAATGCCCCAAACATCAAATGGTTCAATGACAAGTGAATAATTCATAGGCATTTCCTCACGTTTACCGATATTACCTATTCTTTGACATTCGTCACAAGACAAGACAAACTTACGGGCATCCTTGAAGAGAGTGGGCCAATAGAAACCTGATTGCAATACCTTGTGTGCAGTTCTATCTCCCGCATGGTGTCCTCCGTAGGCCTCGGAATGACACTTATGTAGGATCTGTCCCTGTTCATGTTCAGGTACACAACATCTAATAACACCATCTACTCCTTCCTTATAAAGGTGAGGATCATCCCAAAAGTAATGTCTCAAATCAAAGAAGAATTTCTTCTTTTGCTGGTATGTGAAACTAGGTGCTATATATTTGGCAACGATATAGTTAGCATAATCAGCTTACCACGGTGCACTATGTGAAGTATTTACGACATTCAATTGCTCATCAGGAAATCTATCATCAATAGGTTGTGGGTCATCAAGAACATTCACCAACCTAGACAAGTTATCTGCTACGGGGTTATCAGCATCCTTCCAGTCGACAACGTGCAAATAAATTCTTGTAGCAAGAGAACCCATCTGATAAGTTTAGGTTTAGCATCTTTCTTCTCCATGAGGTACTTAATAGTAGCGTGATCAGTGTGAACAGTGACTTTGGAATCAACTATGTAAGATCTGAACTTTTCACATGCAAACACGTCTCCTAAAAATTCCTTTTCCGTAGTAGCATAGTTTCTTTGGGCACTGTCTAGAGTTTTACTAGCATAGTGAATAACATTCAACTTCTTATCAACTCTTTGCCCTAGGACAGCACCAACAGTATAATCACTAGCATTACATACGATTTGAAAAGGTAAGTTCCAATCAGGTCGTTGAATAATAGGTGCAGTTATTAAAGCCTTCTTAAGTATTTCGAAGGCCTCCTCACAATCATCGTCAAAAACAAACGGAATATCCTTTTGCAAGAGATTGGTAAGAGGCCTAGAAATCTTAGAGAAGTCTTTAATGAACCTTCTATAGAAACCAGCATGACCAAGGAAACTTCTTATACCTTTGATATCTGTGGGGTATGGCATTTTATCGATTGCATCAACCTTTGCCTTGTCGACTTCAATACCTCTTTCAGAAATTTTATGTCCTAAGACAATGCCTTCATTAACCATAAAGTGACACTTCTCCCAATTCAAGACAAGATTGGTGCCTATACATCTCTGCAAGACCCGATCAAGGTTGCTGAGGCAATCATCAAATGAAGACCTGTAATCGGAGAAGTCATCCATGAAAACCTCAACAATCTTTTCACAAAAGTCAGAGAATATAGCCATCATACATATTTGAAAGGTCGCAGGTGCATTAGATAAGCCAAAAGGCATACGTCTATAAGCAAAGGTACCGAAAGGGCAGGTGAAAGTTGTTTTCTCCTGATCAGATTGTGCAACAGGTATTTGGGAGAAACTAGAATAATCGTCTAGAAAGCAGAAGTGTGCGTGTTTATACAGTCTTTCTAGCAATTGGTCGATAAAAGGCAAAGGGTAATGATCTTTCCTAGTGGCTTTATTCAATTTCCTAAAATCGATCACCATCCTATAGCCAGTAATAATCCTTTGTGGGATCAATTCATCCTTATCATTAGGGACAACGGTAATACATCCCTTGTTAGGGACGCAATGCACCGGACTCACCCAATCACTATGAGCAACAGGATAGATAACACTTGCTTCCTGGAGCTTTAGTATTTCTTTTCTTACTACCTCGTTCATCTTAAGATTTAATCTCCGTTGATGATCAGCAACTGGGTTGGAATCAGGATCAGTTTTAATCTTGTGCTGGCATAGAGTGGGACTAATGCCCTTATGTTCATCAAGAGTATATCCAATAGTAGCATGGTGCTTCCTCAGAGTTTTTAGTGACTTCTTTTCTTCATGCTCTGAGAGGCTAGCACTAATTATAACATGATATATCTCTTTTTCATCAAGATAAGCATATTGAAGAGTATCCGACAACCGTTTAAGCTCGAACACAGGATCACCCTTTGGTGGGGGTGGATCCCCAAGCAGTTCAACAGGCAAATTATCCTTAAGGATAGGATATTGTTCTAAGACAACTCTATCTATCTCATCTCTCTCATCCATATGCATATCATTTTCATGCTCAAGCAAGTATTGCTCTAAAGGATCAGTAGGAGGCGCGGTAATAGAAGCTAAGGCGATAGTTTGATCCTTACTTGGCAACTCTTTTTCATGAGGTTATCTACCAAACATGGAGAATTTGAACTCACGTGACACACCTTCGAAGCCAACAGTGACAGTTTGCTTCTCAGAGTCAATATGAGCATTGACAGTATTGAGAAATGGTCTGCCAAATATGATGGGACAGAAGCTATCTTGAGCGGTAGCAAGAACGAGGAAATCAGCAGGATACTTCGTTTTACCACACAAGACTTCAACATCCCAAACAATTCCCACACGGCAGATAGTATCTCTATTGGCAAGCTGAATAGTGACATCAATGGGTTCTATCTTGACAGGTGCAATCTCGTCTTTAATTTCATCATATAAGGATTGAGGTATTGCACTAACACTAGCACCCACATCAAATAATCCATGATAACAATGGTCTCCTATCTTAGCAGAAACAACAGGCCAACAACAGGCTTGTGTGGTTTAGCAATTCTAGCAGCATCTTCACAGAAGTGAATATCATGGCCATCTACATTGTCGGACAGGAGATCTTTGATAATAGCAATGCTAGGTTCAACTCTAATTTGCTCAGGGGGTGTAGGTGTTCTAATGTAGCCCCTACATATCACAGTTGAAGCTTTAGAATGATCCTTTATCCTAACAGGGAAAGGTGGTTTCTCAATGTAAGCACTGGGAACAACAGGATCATTATAAGAAATGACTCTCTCTTCAAATGGATTTGGTTTAACTACATTGACTTCTAAGGGAGGATGATATTTAAACCACTTCTCTTTGGGGAGATCAATATGAGGAGCAAATGATTCACACAATGAAGCTACTATCTCAGAGTCAAGTCCATACTTAGCGCTAAAATCACAAAAAGTATTTGTTTCAACAAAGGATTTAACACAATCAAACTTGAAATTCATACCTGACTCCTTACCTTCATCAAGCTCCCAATCTTCAGAGTTGCGTTTAATTCTCTCCAATAAATTCCATCTGAAGTCAATATCTCTCTTCATAAAAGAACCGGTACAAGAAGAGTCAAGCATGGTGCGATCATCATGAGAAAGCCGAGCATAGAAGTTTTGAATGATAATTTCTCTCGAGAGCTCATGGTTGGGGCATGAATATAACATTGATTTAAGCCTCCCCAAGCTTGAGTGATGCTTTTTCTGTCACGAGGCCAAAAATTATAAATATAATTCCGATCACTATGTACTAAATGCATAGGATAAAACTTTTGATGAAATTCTAATTTCAACCGATTGTAGTTCCATGATCCAGTATCATCACATAGCCTATACCATGTCGATGCCTTATCCCTCAAAGACAAGGGAAAGATCTTCTTCTTGACCTCATCCTCGGGCAAACCTGAAAGCTTAAACAAACCACAAACTTCATCTACATAGATTATATGCAAGTCAGGATGTGATGTTCCATCTCCTGTAGCAGGATTAGCCAGCAGTTTCTCAAGCATACCCAAAGGAAATTCATAGCAAATATTTTCAGTAGGTGCAGCAGGTTGAGGAGCAACACTTTGTGCTTCCGTTCGAGGTGAAGATACCCCGAACAAGCCCCTCAAAGGATTAGTTTCCATAGTGACAAGTGACAATAAATTTCAGCACACTATATAAATGTTTCCTTACCAAATTCCACTTACCAAAGGCGCTTCACTTCCCGGCAACGGCGCCAGAAAAGAGTCTTGATGACCCACAATTATAGGGGATCTATCGTAGTCCTTTCGATAAGTAAGAATGTCGAACCCAACGAGGAGCAGAAGGATTTGACAAGTGGTTTTCACCAAGGTAATATCTGCAAGCACTAAAATTATCAGTAACAAGTTGTTGTGTGGTGAGATGATTCGTAGCAAGTAGCAAGTAACAAAAGGTGGCCCAATCCCTTTTGTAGCAAGGGACAAGCCTGGACAAACTCTTATAGGAGGTAAAATGCTCCCGAGGACACATGGGAATTTCTGTTCATATGATTCGCGTTCGCTACTTTGATAGTTTGATATGTGGGTGGACCGATGCTTGGGTACTGCCCTTACTTGGAAAAGCATCCCACTTATGAATAACCCCTCTCGAAATCATCCACAACTACGAAAGAAGAATTAATACAAATTCTAACCATAGCATTAAACTAGAGGATCCAAATCAGCCCCTTACGAAGCAACGCATAAACTAGGGTTTAAGCTTCTGTCACTCTAGCAACCCATCATCTACTTACTACTTCCCAATGCCTTCCTCTAGGCCCAAATAATGGTGAAGTGTTATGTAGTCGACGTTCACATAACACCACTAGAGGAAAAACAACATACAACACATCAAAATATCAAACGGATACCAAATTCACATGACTACTTATAGCATGACTAGTCCCATGTCTTCAGGAACAAAAGTAATGACTCACAAAGCATAATCATATTCATGACCAGAGAGGTAATGAGTAGCATCAAAGATCTGAACATAAACTCTTCCACCAAGTTATCCAACTAGCATCAACTACAAAGAGTAATTAACACTACTAGCAACCTTACAAGTACCAATCGGAGTCGTGAGACGGAGATTGGTTACAAGAGATGAACTAGGGTTTGGAGACGAGATGGTGTTGATGAAGATGTTGATGGTGATGAGTCCCCTCCGATGAGAGGAGTGTTGGTGATGACGATGGCGATGATTTCCCCCTCCGGGAGGGAAGTTTCCCTGGCAGGATCGTCCTGCTGGAGCTCTAGATTGGTTCTGCTCAAGTTCCGCCTCGTGGTGGCGGCGAATCCTCCGAAAATCCTCCTGTTGATTTTTTCTGGAACGAAACTCTTCTTATAGCAAAAGGGGGGAGCTAGAGGGCCAAGTGGAAGCCCACAAGCCCCCTAGGCGCGACCAAGGGGGAGGCCGTGCCTAGCAGGCTTGTTGCCTCCTGCTAGTGCCCCTCTGGTATTTATTCGGCCCAGTATTTTTTATAAATCCCCAAAAGAAATCCACGTTGATGTTCACGGCTTTTGGAGTTGCGCAGAATAGGTATCTCAAACTTGCTCCTTTTTCAGGCCAGAATTCCAGCTACCAGCATTCTCCCTCTTCATGTAAACCTTGCAGAATAAGAGAGAAAAGGCATAAGTATTGTACCTTGAAGTGTAATAATAGCCCAAAAAGCGATAAATATCAACATGAAAGCATGATGCAAAATGGACGTATCAACATGCAACCTCGTTGCATAAAGATGACTGGCGGGTGTCGGTTTCTTCAACTTTAGTTGAATTGGCTTTGACAGAGGCGGTCCTTGGAGAGGTTAAATAGCAATTTGCACATCTCCTCTGTGGTCTTTGCATAATTAAGATGCGATCATACTAGATACCCATAGAGGCCACGTATAACATGCAACAACAAATTAGAGGACGTATAACTTGTTTTTGCAGGGTATGCTTGTGATATGATATGGCCAATGACGTGACGTGATATATTGGATGTATGAGATGATCATGTTGTAATAGTTAATATCGACTTGCACGTCGATGGTACGGGAACCGACAGGATCCATAGGGTTGTCTTAAAACTAACGTTTGTGTTTGCAGATGTGTTTGCTATATTGCTAGGACGTAGCTTTAGTAGTAATAGCATAACTAGCACGACAACCCCGATGGCCACACGTTGATGGATATCATGATGATGGAGATCATGGTGTGGTGATACGTCCATTTTGCATCATGTTTTCATGTTGATATTTATCGCTTCTTTTGTTGTTATTTCACTTCACGGTACTATTCTTATGACTTTTCTCTCTTATTTTGGAAAGTTTACATGAAGAGGGAGAATACCGGCAACTGGAATTCTGGCCTGAAAGTGGAGCAAAGATGAGATACCTATTCTGCGCAACTCCAAACGCCGTGAAAATCAACGGAGATTTTTTCCCAATTTATAAAAAATACTGGGTCGAAGAAGTGCCGGAGGGGCACCAGGGGGTGCTCACAAACCTGCATAGTGGCCACCCCCAGGTCACGCCATGGGGGCTTGTGGGCAGTCCAATGGCCCACTGGCCCCCTCTTTTGCTATATGGAGGGTTTCGTCCAGGAAAAAATCAGAAGGGAGCTTTTTCGTGGTTTAGCTGCCTCCACGAGGCGGAACTTGAGCAGAACCAATCTAGAGCTCCTGCAGGACGATCCTGCCGGGGAAACTTCCCTCCCGGAGGGGGAAATCGCTGCCATCGTCATCACCAACACTCCTCTCATCGAGAGGACTCGTCACCATCAACATCTTCATCAGCACCATCTCATCTCCATACCCTAGTTCATCACTTGTAACCAATCTCCGTCTCGCGACTCCGATTGGTACTTGTAAGGTTGCTAGTAGTGTTGATTACTCTTTGTAGTTGATGCTAGTTGGATTACTTGGTGGAAGAGTTTATGTTCAGATCCTTGATGCTACTCATTACACCTCTGATCATGATTATGATTATGCTTTGTGATTAGTTACTTTTGTTCCTGAGGACATGGGATAAGTCATGCTAATAATAGCCATGTGAATTTGGTATTCGTTCGGTATTTTGATATGTTGTATGTTGTTTTTCTTCTAGTGGTGTTATGTGAACGTCGACTACATAAAACTTCACCATTATTTGGGCCTATAGGAAGGCATTGGGAAGTAGTAAGTAGATGATGGGTTGCTAGAGTGACAGAAGCTTAAACCCTAGTTTATGCGTTGCTTCGTAAGGGGCTGATTTGGATCCACTAGTTTAATGCTATGGTTAGACTTTGTCTTAATTCTTCTTTCGTAGTTGTGGATGCTTTCTAGAGGGGTTAATCATAAGTGGGATGCTTGTCCAAGTAAGGGCAGTACCCAAGCGCCGGTCCACCCACATATCAAACTATCAAAGTAACGAACGCGAATCATATGAACATGATGAAACTAGCATGGTAGAAATTCCCGTGTGTCCTCGGGAGCGTTTTTCCTCTTATAAGACTTTGTCCAGGCTTGTACCTTGCTACAAAAGGGATTGGGCCACTTTGCTACACCGTTGCTTCTTTTGTTACTTGTTGCTTGCCACGAATCATCTCACTACACAATCAATTGTTACCGACAATTTCAGTGCGTGCAGATATTTCCTTGCCGAAAACCACTTGTCAGATCCTTCTGCTCCTTGTTGGGTTCGACACTCTTACTTATCGAAAGGACTACGATTGATCCCCTATACTTGTGGGTCATCAAGACTCTTTTCTGGCGCCGTTGCCGGGGAGTGAAGCGCCTTTGGTAAGTGGAACTTGGTAAGGAAACATTCATATAGTGTGCTGAAATTTGTTGTCACTTGTCACTATGGATACTAATCCTTTGAGGGGCTTGTTCGGGGTATCTTCACCTCGAACGGAAGCACAAAGAGTTGCTCCTCAACCTGCTGCACCTACTGAAAATATTTTCTTTGAATTTCCTTTAGGTATGCTTGAGAAACTGCTGGCTAATCCTTTTACAAGAGATGGAACATCACATCAAGACTTGCATCTAATCTATGTAGATGAGGTTTGTGGTTTATTTAAGCTTGCAGGTGTGCCCGAGGATGAGGTCAAGAAGAAGTACTTTCCTTTATCTTTGAAGGATAAGGCGTTGACATGGTATAGGCTATGTGATGATACTGGATCATGGGACTACAATTGGTTGAAATTGGAATTTCATCAAAAGTTTTATCCTCTGCATTTAGTACATCGTGATCGAAATTATATTTACAATTTTTGGCCTCGTGGAAGAGAAAGCATCGCTCAAGCTTGGGGGAGGCTTAAATCAATGCTATATTCATGCCCCAATCATGAGCTCTCTAGAGAAATTATCATTCAGAACTTCTATGCTCGGCTTTCTCATGATGATCGCACCATACTTGACACTTCTTGTACCGGTTCTTTTATGAAGAGAGATATTGACTTCAAATGGAATTTATTGGAGAGAATTAAATGCAACTCTGAAGATTGGGAGCTTGAAGAAGGTAAGGATTCAGGTATGAATTTCACTTTTGATTGAGTTAAATCCTTTGTTGAGACAAATACTTTTTGTGACTTTAGCGCTAAGTATGAACTTGACTCTGAGATAGTACCTTCATTGTGTGAATCCTTTGCTGCTCATATTGATCTCCCCAAAGAGAAGTGGTTTAAATATCATCCTCCGTTAGAAGTCAATGTAGTTAAACCCACTCCAGTTGAAGAGAAAGTCATTGCCTATAATGATCTTGTGGTTCCCAGTCCTTACATTGAGAAACCACCTTTCCCTGTTAGGATAAAGGATCATTTTAAAGCTTCAACTGTGATATGTAGAGGCTATATTAGAACACCTACACCCCGTGAGAAAATTATAGTTGAACCTAGCATTGCTATTATCAAAGATCTTCTGTCTGAAGAAGTTGAGGGACATAATATTCACTTTTGTGAAGATGCTGCTAGAATTGCTAAACCTCACGTTAGAGACAAACATAGGCCTGATGTTGGCATGCCTTTGGTTTCTGTTAAGAGAGGAAATCATTGTTATCATGGTTTATGTGACTTGGGTGCTAGTGTTAGTGCAATACCTCAATCCTTATACGACGAAGTCAAAGATGAGATTGCACCTGTTGAGATAGAGCCTATTGATGTCACTATTCAGCTTGCCAATAGAGATACTATCTGCCATGTGGTAATTGTTAGGGATGTTGAAGTCTTGTGTGGTAAAACGAAGTATCCTGCTGATTTCCTCGTTCTTGCTACCGCTCAAGATAGCTTCTGTCCCATCATATTTGGTAGACATTTTCTTAATACCGTCAATGCTCATATTGACTGTGACAAGCAAACTGTCACTGTTGGCTTTGAAGGTGTGTCACATGAGTTCAATTTCTCTAAGTTTGGTAGACAACCTCATGAAAAGGATTTGCCTAGTAGGGATGAAACTATTTCCTTAGCCTCTATTGCCGTGCCTCCTAATGATCCGTTAGAGCAATACTTGCTTGAGCATGAAAATGATATGCATATGGATGAAAGGGATGAAATAGATAGAGTTGTCTTAGAACAATATCCTATCCTTCAGAATAATCTGCCTGTTGAACTGCTTGGGGATCCACCCCCACCAAAGGGTGATCCTGTGTTCGAGCTTAAACAGTTGCCTGATACTCTTAAGTATGCCTATCTTGATGAAAAAGAGATATATCATGTTATTACTAGTGCTAGCCTCTCAGAGCATGAAGAAAAGAAGTTACTAAAAACTCTGAGGAAACACCGTGCTACTATAGGATATACTCTTGATGATCTTAAGGGCATTAGTCCCACTCTATGCCAGCACAAGATCAAAACTGATCATGATTTCAAACTAGTTGCTGATCATCAAAGGAGATTGAATCCTAGGATGAAAGAAGTAGTAAGAAAAGAAATACTAAAGCTCCTGGAAGCGGGTATTATCTATCCTGTTTCTCATAGCGATTGGGTGAGTCCGGTGCATTGCGGTGCTAAGAAGGGAGGCATCACCGTTGTCCCTAATGATAAGGATGAGTTGATCCCACAGAGGATTATTACTGGCTATAGGATGGTGATTGATTTTAGGAAGTTGAATACGTCCATTTTGCATCATGTTTTCATGTTGATATTTATCGCTTCTTTTGCTGTTATTTCACTCCACGGTACTATTCTTATGCCTTTTCTCTCTTATTTTGCAAGTTTACATGAAGAGGGAGAATACCGGCAACTGTAATTCTAGCCTGAAAGTGGAGCAAAGTTGAGATACCTATTCTGCGCAACTCCAAACGCCGTGAAAATCAACGGAGATTTTTTTCCCAATTTATAAAAAATACTGGGCCAAAGAAGTGCCGGAGGGGCACCAGGGGGTGCCCACAAGCCTGCACGGCGCGGCCACCCCCAGGCCACGCCATGGGGGCTTGTGGGCAGCCCACTAGCCCACTGCCCCCCCCCCTCTTTTGCTATATGGAGGGTTTCGTCCAGGAAAAAAATCAGAAGGGAGCTTTTCGTGGTTTCGCCGCCGCCTAGAGGCGGAACTTGAGCAGAACCAATCTAGAGCTCCGGCAGGACGATCCTGCCGGGGAAACTTCCCTCCCGGAGGGGGAAATCATCGCCATCGTTATCACCAACACTCCTCTCATCGGAGGGGACTCGTCACCATCAACATCTTCATCAGCACCATCTCATCTCCAAACCCGAGTTCATCTCTTGTAACCCATCTCCGTCTCGCTACTCCGATTGGTACTTGTAAGGTTGCTAGTAGTGCTGATTACTCTTTGTAGTTGATGCTAGTTGGATTACTTGGTGGAAGATTTTATGTTCAGATCCTTCATGCTACTCATTACACTTCTGATCCTGATTATGATTATGCTTTGTGAGTAGTTACTTTTGTTCCTGAGGACATGGGATAAGTCATGCTAATAATAGTCATGTGAATTTGGTATTCGTTCGGTATTTTGATATGTCGTATGTTGTTTTTCCTCTAGTGGTGCTATGTGAACGTCGACTACATAACACTTCACCATTATTTGGGCCTAGAGGAAGGCATTGACAAGTAGTAAGTAGATGATGGGTTGCTAGAGTGACAGAAGCTTAAACCCTAGTTTATGCGTTGCTTCGTAAGGGGCTGATTTGGATCCACTAGTATAATACTATGGTTAGACTTTGTCTTAATTCTTCTTTCGTAGTTGCAGATGCTTGCGAGAGGGGTTAATCATAAGTGGGATGCTTGTCCAAGTAAGGGCAGTACCCAAGCGCCGTTCCACCCACATATCATACTATCAAAGTAACGAACGCGAATCATATGAACATGATGAAACTAGCATGATAGAAATTCTCGTGTGTCCTCGGGACTGTTTTTCCTATTATAAGACTTTGTCCAGGCTTGTCCCTTCCTACAAAAGGACTGGGCCACTTTGTTGCACTGTTGCTAGTTTTGTTACTTGTTGCTTGCTACGAATCATCTCACTACACAATCACTTGTTACTGACAATTTCAGTGCATGCAGATATTTCCTTGCTGAAAACCACTTGTCAGATCCTTCTGCTCCTCATTGGGTTCGACACTCTTACATATCGAAAGGACTGCGGTTGATCCCCTATACTTGTGGATCATCATATGGCGCCGGTGACAAGAAGATCGTGTCGGTGCTTTGGTGATGGAGATCAAGAAGCACATGACGATGGCCATATCATGTCACTTATGAATTGCATGTGATGTTAATCCTTTTATGTACCTTATTTTGCTTAGAATGAGAGTAGCATTATTCGATGATCTCTCACTAAAATTTTAAGACGAAAATCTGTTCTCCCCGACTTTGCACCATTACAACAATTCATCATTTCGAGACACCACGTGATGATCGGGTGTGATAGACTCAACGTTCACATACAACGGGTGCAAAACAGTTGCAGACGCGAAACACTCATGTTAAGCTTGACGAGCCTAGCATGTGTAGACATGGACTCGGAACACATGAGATCGAAAGGTAGAGCATGAATCGTATAGTTTATATGATTAATATAGAGATGCTTACCACTGAAACTATTCTTAGCTCACGTGATGATCGGACTTGAGTTAGTGGATTTGGATGATGTACCACTCAAATGACTAGAGAGATGTACTTTTTGAGTGGGAGTTCCTAAGTAATATTATTAATTGAACTAATTATCATGAACATAGTCTATTGGTCTTTGCGAATTATGATGTAGCTTGCCCTATAGCTCTACTGTTTTATATGTTCCTAGAGAAAATTTAGTTGAAAGTTGATAGTAGCAACTTTGCGGACTGAGTCCGTAAAACTAAGGATTGTCCTCATTGCTGCGCAGAAGGCTTATGTCCTTAATGCACCACTCGATGTGCTTCACCTCGAGCGTCGTCTCTAGATGTTGCGAACATCTGACATACATATTTTTGATGACTACGTGATAGTTGAGTGCGTAATACTTAATGGCTTAGAAGCAAGGCGCCGAAGACGTTTTGAAACGTCGGGGAACATAAGAGATTTTCTAGGAGATGAAATTGAGATTTCATGCTCGTGCCCATGTTTAGAGGTGTGAGACCTCCGACAAGATTCTTTGTCTACAAAGTAGAGGAGAAAAACTCAAATTGTTGAGCATGTTCTCAGATTGTGTGAGTACAACAATCGCTTCAATCAAGTGGGAGTTAATCTTCCAGATGAGATAGTGATGGTTCTCCAAAGTCACTTCCACCAAGGTGCTAGAGCTTCGTGATGAACTATAAACATATCAAGGATAGATATGGTGATCCTTGAGTGATTCGCAATGTTTCACACTGCGAAAGTAGAAATCAAGAAGGAGCGTCAATTGTTGATGGTTGGTAAAACCACTAGTTTCCAGTAGGGCAAGGGCTAGAAGGGATACTTCATGAAACCGAAAATCAGTTGCTACTCCGATGAAGAAACCCAAGATTGAACCCAAACCCGAGACTAAGTGCTTCTATTATGAGGGAAACGGTCATTGAGGTAGAGCTACCCTAAATACTTGGTAGATAAGAAGCCTGGCAAAGTCGACAGAAGTATATTTGATATACATGATATTGATGTGTACTTTACTGGTACTCCTAGTAGCACGAGGGTATTGGATACTGTTTCGGTTGCTAAGTGATTAATAACTCGAAATGAAAGCTACGGTATAAACGGAGACTAGCTAAAGGCGAGGTGACGATACGTGTTGGAAGTGTTTCCAAGGTTGATGTGATCAAACATCGCATGCTCCCTCTATCATCGGGATTGGTGGTAAACCTAAATAATTGTTATTTGGTGTTTGCTTTGAGCATGAACATGATTTGATCGTGTTTATTGCAATTCAATTATTCGTTCAAAGAGAATAATAGTTATTCTATTTGCTTGAATGATTACCCTCAATGATTTATTGAATCTCAATCGTAGTGTTACACATGTTCATAATATTGGTGTCAAAATATACAAAGTAATAATGATAGTACCACTTAGTTGTGGCACTGCCACTTGAGTCATGTTGGTATAAATGCATGAAGAACCTCCATAGAGATGGATCGTTTGGACTCACTTGATATTGAATCACTTGAGACATGCAAATCATGCCACATGAAACAAGAGAGTAACTTGTTGGGAGTAATACATCTTTGATGTGTGCACTCCAATGAGTGCTGAGGCACGCAGTGGATATCATTATGTTCTTACTTCACTGACGATTTAAGTAGATGCAGGAGTATTTACTTGATGAATCACAAAGTTTGAAATGTTGAAAACTTCAAAGCTATTTCAGAGTGAAGATCGTCGTGACAAGAGGATAAACTGTCTACGATATGACCATATAGATGAATATCTGAGTTGCAAGTTTTTGGTACACAGTTAAGACAATGTGGAAATTGTTTCACAATTTATGCCTCCTAGAGAACCATAGTGTGATGGTGTGTCCGAACGTGATAGCCACTCCCTATTTTGATATGGTGCATACTATGATGTCTCTTATTGAATTGCCACTATCGTTTATGGGTTATGCATTAAAGACAACCGCATTCACTTTAAATAGGGCACCGTGTATTTCCGTTGAGATGACATAGTATAGAATATGGTTTGGAGAAACCTAAGCTGTCGTTTATTGAAAGTTTGGGGCTGCGATGCTTATTTTAAAAAAATTCAGTCTGATAAGCTCGAACCCAAAGCAGATAAATGCATCTTCATAGGATATCCAAAACAGTTGGATACATCTCCTATCTCAGATCCGGAAGCAAAGTGTTTGTTTCTAGAAACGGGTCCTTTCTCGAGGAAAGGTTTATCTCGAAAGAATTGAGTGGGAGGGTGGTGGAACTTGATGAGGTTAGTGAACCGTCACTTCAACTAGTGTGTAGCAGGGCGCAGCAAGATGTTCCCGTGGCGCCTACACCAATTGAAGAGGAAGCTGATGATGGTGATCATTAGAGCTTCGGATCAAGTTACTATAAACCCCGTAGGTCGACAAGGTCGTGTACTACTACCGAGTGGTACGGTAACCCTGTCTTGGAGGTCATGTTGTTGAACAACAATAAACCTACGAGCTATGGAGAAGCGATGGTGGGCCCGGATTCCGACAAATGGCTAGAGGCCACGAAATCCGAGAGAGGATCCATGTATGAAGACAAAGTGTAGACTTTGGAAGAACTACTTGATGGTAGTAAGATTATTAAGTAAAGATGTATCTTTAAAAGGAAGACACACGATGATGGTGACTATTCACCATTAATAAAAGCTCGACTTATCGCAAATATGTTTCGACAAGTTCAAAGAGTTGACTGTGATGAGACTTTCTCACTCGTAGCGATACTAAAAGTCTGCTGGAATTATGCTAGTAGTTGCTGCATTATTTATGAAATATTGCACTTAGGATGTCAAAACATTGTTTCCTCGACGGTTTCCTTGAGGAAAGGTTGTATGTGATACAACCAGAAGGTTTTGTCGATCCTAAGGATAGAAACAAGTATGCAACTTCCAGCAATCCTTTTATGGACTGGTGCAAGCATCTCGGAGTTGGAATATACGCTTTGATGAGATGATCAAAGCTTTTGCGTTTGTACAAGGTTTATGAGTAACTTGTATTTCCAAAGAAGTGAGTGGGAGCACTATAGTATTTCTGATAAAGTATATGAAGTTGACATATTGTTGATCGGAAGTAATGTAGAATTTCTGTAAAGCATAAAGGTTGTTTGAAAGGGTTTTTTCAAAGGAAGACCTGGATAGATCTACTTGAACATTGATCATCAAGATCTATGGAGATAGATCGAAATACTAAACAAAACTTTCAAATGAAATGCATGCCTTGTCAAGTTTTTGAAGGGTTTCAAAATGGATCAGCAAAGAAGGGGTTCTTGGCTGTGTTTTAAGGTGTCAATTTGAGTAGGACTCAAAAGCCCGACCACGGCAGAAGAAAGAGAAAGGACGAAGGATGTCCCCTGTGCCTTAGCCATAGACTCTACAGTATGCCATGATGTGTACCGCACCTGATGTGTGCCTTGCCACAAGTCTGTTAAGAGGTACACAGAGTGATCCAGAATTGAATCACTGAACAACGGTCAAAATTATCCTTAGTAACTAATAGACTAAGGAATTTTTCTCGATTATGGAGGTGGTTAAAGATTTCGTCGTAAAGGGTTATGTTGATGCAAGCTTTGACACTAATCCGAATAACTATGAGTAGTGAAACGGATTCGTATAGTAGAGCAGATATTTGGAGTATTTCCAAATAGCACGTAGTAGCAGCATCTATAAGATGACATAAAGATTTGTAAAGCACACACAGATCTGAAAGATTCAGAAGCGATGACTAGAACCTCTCTCACGAGAAAGACGTGATCAGACCCCAGAACTATATGGGTGTTGGATACGTTAAAATCACATGGTGAAGTGAACTAGATTATTGACTCTAGTGCAAGTGGGAGATTGTTGGAAATTTGCCCTAGAGGCAATAAGAAATTAGTTATTATCCTATTTGCTTGTTCATAATAATCGTTTATTATCCATGCTAGAATTGTATTGATTGGAAATTCAAATACATGTGTGGATACATAGACAACACACTGTCCCTAGTGAGCCTCTAGTTGACTAGTTCGTTGATCAATGGTGGTCAAGGTTTCCTGGCCGTAGGCAAGTGTTGTCACTTGATAATGGGATCACATCATTAGGAGAATCATGTGATGGACAAGACCCAAATTATATACGTAGCATATTGATCGTGTCATTTTATTGCTATTGTTTTCTGCGTGTCAAGTATTTATTCCTTTGACCATGAGATCATATAACTCATTTGCATCGGAGGAATACCTTGTGTGTATCAAACGTCACAACGTAACTGGGTGACTATAAAGGTGCCCTACAGGTATCTCCGAAGGTGTCCGTTGAGTTAGTATGGATCAAGACTGGGATTTGTCACTCCATGTGACGGAGAGGTATCTCGGGGCCCACTCGGTAATACAACATCACACACAAGCCTTGCAAGCAATGTGACTAAGTGTAAGTCACGGGATCTTGTATTACGAAACGTTTTAAGAGACTTGCCGGTAACGAGATTGAAATAGGTACGCGGATACCAACGATCAAATCTCGGGCAAGGAACATACCGAAGGACAAAGGGAATGACATACGGGATTATATGAATCCTTGACACTGAGCTTCAACCGGTAAGATCTTCGTAGAATATGTAGGATCAAATATGGGCATCCAGGTCCCGCTATTGGATATTGATCGGAGGGTGTCTCAGGTCATGTCTACATAGTTCTCGAACCCGCAGGGTCTTCACACTTAAGGTTCGGTAACGTTTCACTATAGTTGAGTTATAGGTGTTGGTAACCAAAAGTTGTTCTGAGTCCCGGATGATATCTAGGACGTCATGAGGAGCTCCGGTATTGTCCGGATGTAAAGATTGATATATAGGAAGTCCTGTTTTGGTCACCGGAAAAGTTTCAGGAGGGGTGTCACGCCCCAAGGTGTCTCATGGGCTATGGGAAGAGATAAACCAGCCCCTAGTGGGCTGGAGTAAGTTCCCACTAAGGCCCATAAGGTTTGAGAAGGAAAAAACACAAGGTGGAAAGAGTTTCCAAGTGGGAAGGTGGAATCCTACTCCAAGTAGGATTGGAGTAGGACTCCTCCACCTCAAATTTCGGCCAAACCTTGAGGTTTTGAGGCTGCCTCCTCCCCTCCCTCCCTCCTATATATACTAGGTGTATTGAGGGTTTTTGAGACAGAACTTTGCCACGTGCAGCTCGACCCTATACCACGCAGTTTTTCCTCTAGATCGTATTTCTGCGGAGCTTAGGCGAAGCCCTGCCGGAGTAGATCATCACCACCACCGGCGCGCCATCACGCTTTCGGAGAACTCTTCTACCTCTCCACCCACTCTTGCTGGATCAAGAAGGTGGATATCGTCATCGAGCTGTACGTGTGCTGAACGCGGAGGTGATGTCCGTTCGGCACTAGATCGGGAAGAATCGTGATGAAGTTCGCGGGACGGATCAAGATGAAGTTCGCGGGAAGGGTCATGATGAAGTTCGCGGGACGGATCGTGATGAAGTTCGCCGGACGGATCATTATCAGATAGTACGACTACGGCGATCTAAATCGTGGAAACCTTCCACTACATCAACCGCGTTATATACGCTTCCGCTTAGCGATCTACAAGGGTATGTGGATCTAATCTCCTCTCGTAGATTTACATCACCATGATAGGTCTTCGTGTGCTTAGGAAATTTTTTCTTTCCCGTGCAACGTTCCCCAACACTTTCCCACCACATGATGCTTGCCAACTAATAGATTGAAGTCGGAATAAGAAGTTGACTCAACATGAAAGAAAATAGAGTGTCCCTTCGCGGAGGGAAGCTGGGATTTGCAGAGGTGCCAGAGCTCATTGTTTTAAAATAGATATGAATATGTCATTTTGGGTGGTGTGCCTTTCATGTCAACATCATAACAGAGCTTTCAATATCTTCCATGCTAATCACATTATTGGTGGTTCCCAAACATAATTGAAATTTTACCCCCCCTCCACCATTCAAACACATTCCATGGCTAGCCGTATCGACGAGTGCCTTCCAAACAATAAACTTTCTAGGGGAAGTTCTTGTTTATTTATTTTTGTATTATGCATGACTGGGAATCCTTTTTACTTGCCTATCTCGTGCAATGACAAGTGAATAAACTCTCATCTTGAGAATAACTCGCTTAGCATGAAATATAATGACTGTCCCGTCGCTCCATGAGCGATACAAGCACACAAAATGGATGTTTTTTCAATTGTTTAGAGGTGGCACATGCAAATTTACTTGGAATGGCAGTGAAATACCATATATAGGTAGGTATGGTGGACTCTCATGGAATAAACTTGGCTGAAGGATTTGTATACACAAGTAGTATCTCTACTTAGTACGAAGTTTTGGCTAGCAAAGGGTTCTAAACAAGCACCACATGTTTGAGTATCCATAACAATATAACTTCTATGCAAATATACCAAAACATAACCATTAAATATTATTCCTTGTCCAACTTCAACTATTTGATCAAGGTAGAAAATAATTAATGGGTATTCACAATCATAAAAGAAAATATATTTGTATGTGGAAGTTGTCTTTCTTATACTAATCATTCATGGATTGCTTGCATGATGAATATTGTGGTTGTCAAACTTCAAATAGATTTGTTTTCTACACCAAATGTGAAACTACTACTAGGCATAAAGTGTTGGAAATATGGCCTAGAGGCAATAATAAAATAGTGATTATTATATTTCCTGTTTCAAGATAATCGTTTATTATCCATTCTATAACTGTATTGAATTGAAACATAAATACATGTGTGGATATATAGACAAAACAATGTCCCTAGTGAGCCTCTAGTTGACTAGCTTGTTGATCAAGGATGGTTAAGGTTTCCTAGCCATAGACAAGTGCTGTCACTTGATGACGGGATCACATCATTAGGAGAATGATGTGATGGACAAGACCCAAACTATAAACGTAGCATATGATCGTGTCAGTTAGTTCCTACTATTTTTTGCATGTCAATGTATCTGTTCCTATGACCATGACATCATGCAACTCTGGGACACCGCAGGAATTCCTTGTGTGTATAAAATGTCACAATGTTACTGGGTTACTATAAAGGTGCTCGACAGGTATCTCCGAAGGTGTCTATTGGGTTGGCATGAATCCAGACTCGGATTTGTCACTCCGTGTGACGGTGAGGTATATTGGGCCCACTCGGTAATACAACATCACAATAAGCCTTGGAAGAAATGTGACTAAGGATTTAGTCATGGGTTTTGTATTACGATACGAGTAAAGAGACTTGCCGGTAATGATATTGAACTAGGTATAGAGGTACCGACGATCGATTCTCGGGCAAGTAACATACTGAAGGACAAAGGGAACTACATACAGGATTAACTAAATCCTTGACATAGAGGTTCAACCGATAAAGATCTTCGTAGAATATGTAGGATCCAATATGGACGTCCAGGTCCCACTATTGCATATTGACCGGAGAGTGTCTCGATCATGTCTGTATAGTTCTCGAACCCACAGGGTCTGCACACTTAAGGTTCGATGACGTTTCGGTATAGTTGAGTTATAGGTGTTGGTTACCGAAGGTTGTTCATAGTCATGGATGAGATCCTCTACGTCACGAGGAGCTCCAGAATGGTCCGGAGTTAAACATTGATATATAGGAAGTCATGTTTTGGTCACTTGAAAGGTTTTAGGCTCATCGGTAATGTATCGGGAGTGCCGCGTGACCACCACGAGGGGTGTGAAGACCCTAGGGCTTCATGGGCCAAGAGAGGATGCAAACTAGCCCCTGGTGGGTTGGCCGAAGCCACCTCTATGGGCCCATGTGGCTGGGGTGGAAAATAAGGGAAAAATACAAAAGGTGGAAAAGGTTTCCATGTGGAAGGGGAATCCTACTAGGAGTACGATTGGAGGAGGATTCCTCCTCTCCTCCCACTTCGTCCGACACAAAGGGGCAGCCCTAGGGAGGGCGGCCTCCCTCCTCTCCTCCTATATATAGTAGAGATTTTGAGGGTTTTGAGACACAACAATAATCAGTCACGTGTTGCCCTCTCTCTAGATCCGTTTCTCCTCTAGTCTAGTTTTCAACGGTGCTTAGGTGAAGCCTTGCTGGACTAGCTCCACCACCATCGCCGTCACGTTGTCGCGCTGCCGGAGAACTCATCTAACTCTGCACCCCTCTTGCTAGATCAAGAAGGCGGAGATCATCTTCGAGCTGTACGTGTGCTGAACGCGATGGTGTCGTCCGTTCAGCGCTAGATCAGGACGGATCGTGGGACGGTGGCGATTTGGATCGCGAAGACGTTCCACTACGTCAACCACGTTTCTTAACGCTTCTCGCTTAGCGATCGACAAGGGTATGTGGATCCGATCTCCCTCTTGTATATGGTAATCACCATGATAGGTCTTTGTGTGCGTAGGAATTTTTTTGTTTCCCATGCAACGTTCCCCTACAGTGGGATCAGAGCTAGGTTCATGCGTAGATTATATCTCGAGTAGAACACAAAAGAGATTGTGGGAGTTGATGTTCAATTTGCTGCTCTCCTTAGTATTTTCTTGATTCAATGGCATTGTTGGATTGAAGCGGCCTGGACCAACTTTACTCGTACGCTTACGAGAGACCGGTTTCGTCGAGTCACATGCAACTTGTTGCATAAAGATGACTGGTGGGTGCCTGTTTCTTCAACTTTAGTTGAATCAAATTTGACCGAGGCGGTCCTTGGAGAAGGTTAAATAGCAATTTGCATATTACCGTTGTGGCTTTGCGTAAGTAAGAGGCGATCATACTAGATACCAAGAGCAGCCACGTAAAGCATGCAACAACAAATTAGAGGACGTCTAACTTGTTTTTGCAGGGTATGCTTGTGATGTGATATGGCCAAAGGCATGTTATGATATATTGGATGTATGAGATGATCATGTTGTAATAGTTAAATATCAACTTGCATATCGATGCTACGACAACCGGCGGGATCCATAGGGTTGTCTTTAAATTTATTTTGCGCTTGCAGATGCTCTTGCTATATCACTAGGCAGTAGTTTCGTCGTAACAACATAGATCATGATGATGGAGATCATGATGTGGCGCCGGTCACGATGGAGATCGTGTCGGTGCTTCGGTGATGGAGGTCAAGAAGCACAAGTTCATGGCCATATCATGCCACATTTTAATCTGCGTGTGATGTTAATCCTTTTTTGCACCTTATTTTTCTTAGAACGACGGTAGCATTATAAGGTGATCCCTCACTAAAATTTCAAGATAAAATTGTGTTCTCCCCGACTGTGCACCGTTGTGACAGTTCATCGTTTCGAGACACCACGTGATGATCGGGTGTGATAGACTCAACGTTCACATACAACGGGTGCAAAGTAGTTGCACACGCGAGACACTCGGGTTAAACTTGACGAGCCTAGCATGTACAAACATGGCCTCGGAACAGAAGAGACCGAAAGGTCGAGCATGAATCATATAGTTGATATAATCAATATGGAGATGTTGACCATTTAAACTAGTCTCAACTCACGTGATGATCGGACTTGAGTTAGTGGATTTGGATCATGCGACACTCGAATGACTATAGGGATGTCTATTTGAGTGGGAGTTTATTAGTAATATGATTAGGTGAACTCAATTATCTTGAACATAGTCTAAGTAATCTTTGCAAAATTTGATGTTGTAGATCAATGGCTCATGCAGTAGCAACCCTGAATTTTAATGCGTACCTAGAGAAAGCTAACCTGAAAGATGATGGAAGCAACTTTGTTGACTGGGCTCTCAATCGGAGGCTTATCCTCATGGCTAGCCAAAAGCAATATGTCCTTGATGTTGCGCTAGGTGATGCACCACCTGCTACGGCGACCCAAGATGTTTTGAACGATTGGCAGTCCCGTAAGGATGACTACTCACTAGTTCAATGTGCAGTTTTGTATGGCTTAGAACCTGGGCTTCAAAGTCGTTTTGAACGTCATGGAGCATATGAGATGTTCCAGGAGTTGATGTTGATCTTTGAGAAGAATGCCCGAATCGAGAAGTATGAGACCTCCGATAAGTTCTATAATTGCAAAATGGAGGATAATTCGCCTGTCAGTGAACACGTGCTCAGAATGTCTGGGTACTCTAACCGTCTAGCTGAGCTGGGGATTGAACTCCCACAAGAAGCTATTACTGACAGAATTCTTCAGTCACTGCCACCTAGCTATAAGAGCTTCGTCTTGAACTATAACATGCAAGGGATGAATAATTCACCCGGTGAGTTGTTTGTAATACTTAAAGTCGCTGACTCAGAAATCCAGAAAGAACATCAAGTGTTGATGGTCAATAAGACCACTAGTTTCAAGAAAAACGACAAAGCCAAGAAGGGTAACTCCAAGAAGAGTGGCAAATCTGTTGCCCTCCGATGAAGAGACCCAAGGCTGGACCTAACCCAAAAACTGAGTGTTATTATTGCAAGGGGACTGGTCACTGGAAGCACAACTGCCCCAGTATCTGGCCGATCAGAAGGTAGCCAATGCCAAACAAGGTATATTTGATATACAAGTTATTGATGTGTACCTCACCAGCTCTCGTAGTAGTGCCTGGGTATTTGACACCGGTTCTGTTGCTCACATTTGCAACTCGAAATATGAACTGTGGAATGAACGAAGATTCGCGAAGGATGAAGTGACGATGCACATGGGAAATGGTTCCAAGGTTGATGTGATTGCCGACGGCACGCTCTCACTTCAGTTACCATATGGATTAGTGATGAACTGAAATAATTTTTATTTAGTGCATTCATTAAGCATGAACATTATATCTGGATCTTGTTTATTGCGAGATGATTACTCATTTAAGTCACAAAATAATGGTTGTTCTATTTATATGAGTAATATCTTTTGTGGTCATGCACCCAATGTAAGGGGTTTGTTCATATTGAATCTCGATTGTGATGACACTCATGTCTAGAACATTGAGACCAGAAGATGTAGACTTGATAATGATAGCGCCACTTTCTTGTGGCAATGCCGCTTAGGTCATATTGGTGTAAAGCGCATGAAGAAACTCCATGCTGATGGACTTTTGGAGTCACTTGATTTTGAATCACTTGACACATGCAAGCCATGTCTCATGGGAAAGATGACTAAGACTCCGTTCTTCGGAACAATGGAGCATCCAAGTGACTTGTTAGAGATCATACATACTGATGTGTGCAGATCGATGAGCATAGAGGCGCACGGCGGATATTGTTATTTTCTTGCCTTCACTGACGATTTGAGTAGGTATGGCTATATTCACTTGATGAAGCACAAGTATGAAACGTTTGAAAAGTTGAAGCAATTTCAGAGTCAAGTTGAAAATCATCATAGCGAGATGAACAAGTTCCTACAATCTGATCGAGGAGGTGAATATCTAAGTTACGAGTTTGGTGTCACTTAAGACAATCTGGAATTGTTTCACCGTTGACACCGCCTGGAACACCACAGCGTAATGGTGTGTGTGAACATTGTAATCATACTTTATTAGATATGGTGCATTATATGAATTCTCTTACCAATTTTCCATTATCATTTTGGGGCTATGCATTGGAGACAACTGCATTCACTTTAAATAGGGCACCATCAAAATCCGTTGAGACAACACCATATGAGCTGTGGTATAGCAATAAGCCAAAGTTGTCGTTTCATAAAGTTTGGGGATGTGATGCTGTCGGCAATGCTAGGTCGACACCTATGGGAATCAACATGAAACCCTTGTGATCGTAGGGCGGGGAAAGACGATGTCAAGAGAAGAGCTAATGATCAACACCCGACAAGCCTTTTTACCGAGGTTCGGGCCGCTTACGCGTAAAACCCTATGTCCTGCTCGTCTGGTTGTATTAAGCGTTTTGTTGTTTGTTACAGTGACTGATTATAACCGTGTTCTGGCCAATGTCCAAAGAGTCTAACCTCAAATAGTCTAAGCCCCTGAGAATGAGCTAAGGGCCTCCTTTTATAAGCAAAGGGGTCACCTACAGTGCTCGGTGGTAGGTTCACGAGAAGTTAAGTGAACCTAGCGAGGTGCTTATCCATCTACCGCTATGAGGTGCATTAAATGCACGTCTTGTCCTTGTCAGCATTGTGCTGGTGAAGACACGTGTCCGGGTGTTTCGACACCTGGACCCCTGCGCTGGCGCATGCGGAATGCCCTAGAACTTTGGGGCGGTGGCAGTGTGGCAAGGGCGGTTTCCCTCCAGTGCCTAGCCTGTCACCCCAACAAGGGAGCTTGCCGGGGCCTTGGGTCTTCGTCTCGGCAAGCTTGGCTTTGGTTGTCGTCCCCGCAAGGGAGATTTGCCGAGGTCTTGTGCTTGGTGAGTTCATCACGCCCACTAAACGGGCGTGGACTTGGTTATCTTCCCGGCAAGGCAGGCTTGCCGACGCCTTGGTAATCTTGGGGGTGCATCTTGTTTGGATCCTGCCATGCCCTACCGTCAGGGGCTCTTTGCGCCCGTGCACAAGTCTGGGGCACTAGGGACCCCTAGTATTTAGTGCACCGACAGGAGCCCTCGGGCCTGGGCCACACACTCGTGTGGGGCGTTGTTGGGCTAGGCCCAAAGAGGTGCATGGGCCTTCATGACTGGATTTGCTGACGGTTGCTTTTCCCCACGTCGCGCATTGGATGCACGAAGTGGGAGGTCGTGGATGGAGTGGCCTCTCCGCCTCCTGAAACGCCTCTACCACGTGCGTGGCATGCGCAGTTATGAATGGAAACGTGGCAGACGTGGCGTTGAAAGGCGTAGTAATGGTTGGGCCCGCCCGTGCATGCATTGGTGCAGCAGGGCAGTTCTCTGTTTGCGCGTGAGCTCGGGCGATTGGGCGAGAAGTGTGGTGGCTTCTGGATTAAGGGAGGCTAGCTCCTGCGCCCCGCCCTATAAATTGGGAGGGTTTACGAGGGGTTTTGCTCACCCAACTCCTCCTAAATCCACCAACTCCTCAGCCTTGGTCTTCAGAATCTTCTTCTGTCCGCACGTGGCACTCGCCCTTAACCATGGTTAGGGGACGGAGTCGGCCACCGTCGGCCGCCAGGGAGGCGAGGGGATCCCGTTTGGATCATGCCACAACTTCTGGGGGCACCGCGGCAGAAGACGGCCCGAGCGCCCGCGGTGGAGGAAGGACGAGGGGCCGCGACCGTCGTGGAGGTCGAGGCCGCGGGAGGCAGAGCGCTACTCCAAGGCCTTCGCCTTCCCCGGGGCTTCCTCCTGAGGCGGTTCACGTTGGAAGGAACCCGATGGAGTTCCTCGTCCATTTACGAGGGCATATCTGATCCCGTCTCCGACTCCCTTGTGTCTTTCCCGAGGCAACGGAGGTAGAGGGGTCCCCGACCTTGTGGCTCCGCATGCATGGCTGCACCAACGGTGCCGTGCCGGTGGTTGCGGAGCGTACTGGGCTTCGGACCCTATTCCTCGGTCGCGGGTGGAAAAGCTTCGCTCGCGCCCATAGCCTCTGGAATACGCACGTTCTCCGCTTCAAAAAGATGGCGGGTAACGTGCTCTCCCTCAAGCTATACGGGAGCTTAGGTGCGCGTCTCGGCTGCTGCGAAGAGAGCTCGAGCGGGACTGAAATCCCTTCCTCACGTGGGAGTCGCGAGGAAAGGACGGATGATGACGACAGCTGAAGCGGGTCAGGCCCCCTGCAGACATTGTCTGCATAATAGGGCCTGTCCTCGGGCTAACCGCCGGCCATACCATCACCGTGAGTCTGTCGTTCGCTCTTTCCTGCGCCGAACCGACCGGTGCTGTCTCATCTTCCTGTCAGCGCCCGGGATTCTGCTCGTCCATCTCTTCGAGCTTCATTCTCCTCCGTGCAATGCTGGTCCCAGAGAAACCAGCCTGGATCGCACGAGGGGGGGGGGGGGGCGCTCCATGTCTTTCTGAACTCCACCCCGACGAGCGTAGTCCCTCGCCAAGGACAATAGTTCTAGGTTAGAGTAGATCATATCATCCATGTAATATGCTAGAGAATACCTCAAACAAATGAATGAAATACTGTTTCCCCTCTTCCGATTTTGTTCTTTGTATGGTTCGCCTTTGCAATAATCTGGGATCTTGGCGGCAACTACCGGCAAGCCTCCTTGCCGCGTTGAGTGCAATCATGGAAATCTCCAAGCGCAGCTTGAGACGAAATCGGGTGCTATGTAGCCGCTTCCTCTGTTGATCAGGTTCGCAACTGTTTGAAGGCGCTCTATAGCCGTTCAGGTCGTTTGAACAAGTTCGAAACAAAGACAAGATGCACCAAACTTTGGGAAGGTCCCAGTATGCGCAAACTCCACACACAAAGATTGGAAACTTTCGAAGGGAAAAAGCTGAGAATCTATCTACCTCAGATCTGAATCTTAAACTTAAAAACTTATTTGTTCACGCCGTGGTTTCATGGCGCTTGAATCTTCCGCCGGGGTGTCGGAGCCCTTGGCGAGCAGGAAATCACCACTCATGGCGGCCTTTTCTCCAGCAAAGACTTCTTGACGACGGATCGTGACCTTCATTTGGAGAAAAAGCCGGCCAGGGTGTAATCCTTTGCTTTTCTCTTGCTAGGCTGCGCTCGAGGAGCCCCCAAGTGCGTGTCTGAGCGATATTGCGACGCTCTCAGGGGCACAACACTCGCACTGGAGTGCGCACCAGGGCTTCGGGACCATGTGGGGCATCCTCAACGACTATGCATCGCTCCGCGGAGGTGCGTCCGTCGGAGTATGCACCAGGCCTCTTTTAAGCGCCCAGGCGCACCCTCGACAGCTGCGCGTCGGCCTCGAGCTACGCATCGGCCTAACAGCACTGCTCTTGGAGCCTCCGCCTCCCTGCCCAGTGCGCGCGTGTAGCAACGTGCTCGCGTATGCCTTGGGAAGCCATAGCAGAACAGAGCGTCCGCCGCGGTACCCCCTTTCTGGGGGAACGTGGCGCAACACCTAAACTTTGAAGAATCTGGTGGTGTGCTTGCTCTGATTCACGCACAACTCCGTACCCCCTACCTGGCGCGCCGAAGATGTCGGCGATGCTAGGTCGGCACCTATGGGAATCAACGTGAAACCCTTGTGATCGTAGGGCTGGGAAAGACGACGTCAAGAGCAGAGCTAACGATCAACACGTGACAAGCCTTTTTACACAGGTTCGGGCCGCTTACGCTTAAAACCTTACGTCCTGCTCGTCTAGTTGTATTAAGCATTTTGTTGTTTCTTACATTGACTGATGATAACCGTCTTCTGGCCAATGTCCAAAGAGTGTAACCCAAAGAGTCTAACCCCCTGAGAATGAGCTAAGGGCCTCCTTTTATAGGTAAAGGGGTCGCCTACAGTTCTCGGTGGTAGGCTCACGAGAAGTTACAGTGAACCTAGATCGATGCTTATCCATCTACCGCTGTCAGGTGCATTAAATGCATGTCTTGCCCTTGTCAGCAATGTGCTGGTGAAGACACGTGTCTAGGCGTTTCGACAACTGGACCCTTGCGCTGGCGCATACGGAATGCGCTGGAACTTGGGGGCGGTGGCACTGTGGCAAGGGCGGTTGCCCTCAAGTGCCTAGCCTGTCATCCCAGCAAGGGAGCTTGCTAGGGCCTTGGGTCTTCGTCACAACAAGGAAGCTTGCCGGGGGGCTTCGGTTGTCGTCCCGGCAAGGGAGGCTTGCCGAGGTCTTGTGCTTGGTGAGTTCATCACGCCCACTAAACGGGCGTGGCCTTGGTCATCTTCCCGGCAAGGCGGGCTTGCCGAGGCCTTGGTAATCTTGGGGGTGCATCTTGTCTGGATCGTGCTATGCCCTGCCATGAGGGGCTCTTTGCGCCCGTGCACAAGTCTGGGCCACTAGGGACCCCCAATCTTTAGTGCACCAATAGATGCTTATGTCAAAAAACTTTAGCGTGAAAAGCTTGAACCCAAAGCGGAAAAGTGCGTCTTCGTAGGTTACCCAAAAGAGATAGTCGGGTATACCTTCTATCTCCGATCCGAGGGCAAAGTGTTTGTCACTAAGAACGGAGCTTTTCTTGAGAAAGAGTTTCTCTCGAAAGAATTGAGTGGGAGGTAGATAGAACTTGATGAGGTTGCGGAACCTCTACTTCAACAAGATGGTGGTGCAGGGCAGAAAGAAATTTCTGTCGAGGCAACACCAGTTGAGGAGGAAGCTAATGACTGTGATCATGAAGCTTTAGATCAAGTTACTGTCGGACCTCGCAGGTTGACAAGAGCACGTACTGCTCCTGAGTGGTACGGGAATCCTGGCATGTCAATCATGTTGTTGGACAACAATGAGCCTGTCAATTATGGAGAAGAAATGGTTGGCCCAGATTCCAACAAGTGGAAGCCATGAAATCAAAGATAAGATCTATGTATGAAAACAAAGTTTGGACTTTGGACGTATTACCTGAAGGTCGAAAGGCTATTCCGAACAAATAGATCTTTAAGAAGAAGACGAATACAGACGGTAATGTGACTGTTTATAAAGCTCGACTTGTGGCAAAGGTTTTTTCACAAGTTCAAGGAGTTGACTACAATGAGACATTCTCACCTGTAGCGATGCTTAAGTCTGTCTGAATCATGTTAGCAATAGCTGCATTTTTCGATTATGAAATCTGGCAGATGGATGTCAAAACGGCATTCCTTAATGGGTATCTTAAGGAAGAGTAGTATATGATGCAACCCAAAGGTTTTGTCGATCCAGGGAATGCTAACAAAGTATGCAAGCTCCACTGATTCATTTATGGACTAGTGCAGGAATCTCGGAGTTGGAATCAATGCTTTGATGAGGTGATCAAGGCGTTCAGGTTTATACAAGTTTTTGGAGAATCTTGTATTTACAACAAAGTGAGTGGGAGCTCTATAGCATTTGTAATATTATATGTGGATGACATATTGCTGATCGGAAACAATGTAGAGTTTTGGAAAGCGTAAAGGATTACTTGAATAAAAAATTCAATGAAGGACCTAGGGGAAGCTGCTTATATATTGGGCATAAAGATCTGTCGAGATAGGTCAAGGCGCCTAATAGCTCTTTCACAAAGCACATACCTTGATAAAGTTTTGAAGAAATTCAAAATGGAACAATCCAAGAAAGGGTTCTTGCTTGTGTTACAAGGTATAAAGTTGAGTAAGACTCAATGTCGAGTAACTACAGAAGATAGAGAAAAGATGAGTGTCGTCCCCTATGTTTCAGCCATAGGGTCTATCATGTATGCAATGCTGTGCACAAGACCGGATGTCAGCCTGGCCATAAGTATGGCACGCAGGTTTCAGAGTGAACCAGGAGTGGAGCACTAGGTGGCGGTCAAGAATATTCTGAAGTACCTGAAAAGGACTAAGGAAATGTTTCTCATTTATGGAGGTGACGAAGAGCTCGTCGTAAATGGTTACGTCGATGCATGCTTTGATACTGATCCAGATGACTCTAAGTCTGAAACCGGATATATTTATTCTTAGCGGGGCTGTGGTCAGCTCGTGCAGTTCCAAGCAAAGCGTCATTATTGATTCTACATGCGAAGCGGAGTACATAGCTGCCTTAGAGGCGGCTAAGGAGAGTGTCTGGCTGAAGCAGTTCATGTGAGATCTTGGATTAGTGCCATGTGCACTGGACCGAATCTATATTTTCTGTGACAACACTGGTGCCATTGCTCTAGCCAAGGAACCAAGGTTTCACAAGAGGGCCAGACACATAAAGCGACGCTTCAATGCTATCCGCGATTACATCAAGGAGGAGGACATACATATTTGCATAGTGAAGACGGATCTGAATGTTGCAGATCCGCTGAGTAAGCCTCTTCCACGAGCAAAGCATGATTAACACCAGAACCGTATGGGTGTTAGATTCATTACGTTGTAAATCATATAGAGATGTGAAGCTAGATTATTGACTCTAGTGGAAGTGGGAGATTGTTGGAAATATGCCCTAGAGGCAATAATAAAATAGTTATTATTATATTTCCTTTTCAAGATAATTGTTTATTATCCATGCTATAATTGTATTGAATGGAAACATAAATGCATGGGTGGATATATAGACAAAAGAATGTCCCTAGTGAGCCTCTAGTTGACTAGCTTGTTGATCGGGGATAGTTAAGGTTTCCTAGCCATAGACAAGTGTTGTCACTTGATGGCAGGATCACATCATCAGGATAATCATGTGATGGACAAGACCCAAACTATAAACGTATCATATGATCGTGTTAGTTTGTTGCTACTGTTTTCTGCATGTCAATGTATCTGTTCCTATGACCATGTGATCATGCAACTCCCGGACACCGAGGAATACCTTGTGTGTACCAAACGTCGCAATGATACTGGGTGACTAGAAAGTTGCTGTACACGTATCTCCGAAGGTGTCTGTTGGGTTGGCATGGATCAAGACTGGGATTTGTCACTCCGTGTGATGGTCAGGTATCTCGGGGCCCACTCGGTAATACAACATCACAATAAGCCTTGCAAGCATTGTGACTAAGGAGTTAGTCACGGGATCTTGTATTATGGAACGACTAAAGATACTTGCCGGTAACGATATTGAACTAGTATAGAGATACCGATGATCGAATCTCGGGCAAGTAACATACCGAAGGACAAAGGGCACTGCATACGGGATTATATGAATCCTTGACATAGAGGTTGAACCGATAAAGATCTTCGTAGAATATGTAGGATCCAATATGGACGTCTAGGTCCCGCTATTGGATATTGACCGGAGAGTGCCTCGGGCATGTGTGCATAGTTCTCGAACCCACAGGGTCTGCACACTTAAGGACCGATGACGTTTCGATATAGTTGACTTATAGTTGTTGGTAACTGAAGGTTGTTCGGAGTCCGGGATGAGATCCTGGATGTCACGAGGAGCTCCGGAATGGTTCGAGGTAAAGATTGATATATAGGAAGTCCTGTTTTGGTAATCGGAAAGGTCTCAGGCTGATCGTTAGTGTACCGGGAGTGCCGGGAGGGTGCCGGGGGACCACCGGGATGGGTGTGACGACCCAAAGGCTTCTTGGTCCAAGAGAGGAAGCAAATCAGCCCCTAGTGGGCTGGCCGAATCCATCTCTGAGGGACCATGCGGCAGGAGTGGAAGATAAGCGAAGAATACAAAAGGTGGAAAAGGTTTCGAAGTGGAAGGGGAATCCTACTAGGAGTAGGATTGGAGGAGGACTCCTCCTCTCCTCCCACTTCGGCTGACCCAAAGGGCAGCCCTAGGGCCGACGACCTCCCTCCTCTCCTCCTATATATACTACAACTTTTGAGGGTTTTGAGACACAACAATAATCAACCACTTGATGCCCTCTCTCTAGATCCGTTTCTCCTCTAGTCTAGTTAATAGTGGTGCTTAGGCGAAGCCGTGCTGGACTAGCTCCATCACCATCGCCGCCACGCCGTCGCGCTGCTGGAGAACTCATCTACCTTTCCACCCCTCTTGCAGGATCAAGAAGGCGGAGATCATCGTCGAGCTGTATGTGTGCTGAACACGGAGGTGCCATCCGTTCGACGTTAGATCGGGACAGATCGTGGGACGACGGCGATTTGGATCACAAAGACGTTCCACTACATCAACCACATTTCTTAATGTTTCCTGCTTAGCGATCTACATGGGTATGTGGATCCGATCTCCCTCTCGTAGATGGTCATCACCATGATAGGTCTTTGTGTGTGTGGGAAATTTTTTGTTTCCCATGCAATGTTTCCCTACATAAATAACATTGATAATTTCTGATTTGTTATATTTCATTCATTCAAAATTTATTTTAGGATATAAGTGAAGCACAAGAGTAAACATCAGACTACACTTGAAAGATATAACTGAAGATCAATGAGTATTGAAACAATTAAGTAGCTATGTGATGACTCTCTCTATATAAAGATTTTTGAGATCTGAGTATTTCATTCAAACAGAAAACTAAACAAAAAATCACACCAATAATAGCACATAACATGTGGACAAATAAAAAATTAGTCTCAACATAGGCTAACAGATATTTGTTGACGAAGAGTAGTGGGATGCGTAGCATCCCCAAGCTTACATGCTTGAGAATTCTTGAAATATTTACTTGGGGTGCCTTGGGCATCACCAAGCTTGAAATTTTGTATCTCGTTAAATCCTCTTATATCCCGGTTTCACCTAAGCCTCAAAAACTTCACCCACATAAAACTTGAAAGAACTCGTGAGATAGGTTAGTACACATAAGGAATAAATCAAATATTTATGTACTGCCAAGACAAGTTGCATCATAATTTTCAAAAATTAGGTAATGTATACTATCATTTCCATAACCTATATCTACCAATATAATCCATGAAAACTCTAGGATAAGTAGATAACAATACTATGACAGCAATTTGTCCAAACAGAACAGTCTGTAGGAATATATTAAAACAGTGTATTTATGTAACTCCCAAAGTTATAATAATTTAGTACATTATAATTTTTTATGCCAGTACGGTGTAATTGTTTTAGAAACTTTACACGTTCAACTAAAATCTGATAATTCAAATACTACAACAAAAGTTTTGTCTTTGTACAACACACATCACACATGCGCTTCAAGCATTCTAAAGGCAATTATTGGATATTTTTATTGAAAAACAAGATTATAAATAATATATAATAGAGGAAAACAAAATAAAATGATGCTCCAAGCAAATCACATATCATGTGATGAATAAAAATCTAGCTCCAAGTGAGATATACAAATAGTGTGGGAGACAAAAAAGGGGATGCCTTCCGGGGCATCCCCAAGCTTAGACGTTTGAGTATTCCTTGTGTATTACCTTGGGGGTTCACTGGTAATCCCCAAGATTAGTTGCTTGCTGCTCCTTATTGTCCTCATATTGGTATCTCACCCGAAACTTGAAAACTTCAATCACACAAAACTTAACAGAACTTCGTGAGATGGGTTTGTGTAATAAACATAGATCATTCACTTAGGTACTTTAAAGACAAGATTCATAATTGTTCTCACATAATACCTACTGTATTATATCATTAACATAATTTATATCACTTAACATAAGCTATGGAAACACTAAAACAAGCAAGTTGTGCATGCAAGACAAAATCTATCAAAAAACAGAACAGTCTGTGAAGATCAGAATGAATACGATACTTTCCTGACTCTAAAAACTCTTAAATATAATGAAAACCAATATATTTTGCATAAAAAAACTTTGTAAAAATTTCAGATTTTTTTGACTCTCTGGTAATATCAAAGAAATCCTTCACTAGACATAAAAGTTTGTGTTTTTGCATAGAATCAAACAAGCAACTATCCACACTATGCCAATGGCTTTACTTGCCACCTTCTTGATATAAATCACACAAAACATGATAGATACAATAGCTTAATCATGTTAATACACAAAAACAGAAGATAAGATTATTTGATTGGCTCCCAACAAGTGCTTTTCTTTAATGCCTTTTAGCTAGGCATGATGATTTCAGTGATGCTCGCATAATAATAGTATTTGAAATATGGAAGAGATCATCATGAATCACATGACAAACACATTTAAGTCTAACCCAATTCCTATGCATAGGTATTTTTCTAGAAAACAATTTATTATAGCAAGAATCAACTTTCATAGGAAGGCAAAACAAGCATAACTTCAAAGCATTGAACAAATAGGGAGGAAACTTGATATTATTGCAATTCCTACAAGCATATGTTCCTCCCTCATAATAATTCTTAGTAGCATCATGAAGGAATTCAACAATTTAACTATCACATAAAGCATTATTTTCATGATCCATAAGCATAGAATTTTCATTACTCTCCCCATGGGCAAGCTTCTCATACATAATAATGGGAGTATCATATGAAACTTGAATACTATAAATTGGTTCCACATTAAAAGAGTAATGTTCAGAAAAAGTGTATTCATAATTATGACAAGTTTTGTAATAATAACCATCACTAGTTTTTAGAACATCGGTATCATCACAATAGTCATCATAAGTAGCAACTTTGTTCTCATCATAATCAATTGAAACCTCTTCCAAGATAGTGGAATCATTACTAAATAAAGGCATGACCTATCCAAATACACTTTTATCATAATAATAAGATTCAACACCCTCCAAAATAGTTGGAGAATAATCATCTAAAGTTGACACTCTTCCAAATCCACTTTCATAAAAAATGCAATCATCCTAAATAGGAGGCATGCATTCATCATAACAAATTTGATCATTAAAATTTGGGGGACTAAAAAGATAATCTTCATTATGCATAGCATCCCCAAGCTTTGGATACAGATTTATTGCAGCAAATATATTCTCAAATATGTCATTCTCATCAAGCATAGCGTCTCCAAGCTTGTGGGTTTGTATATCATTAGCATGAATATCACCAATAGTGTAGTAATTATTATCACCATAATTTTCCAAGTTGGCGCCAAAACGATTTTCAACATTATAAGGAGTATACTCATATTCTCAATCATCATCATCAGAACAAGTAGTGGGCATAACAAAATAATCATCAAGTGTGTCATTATACATACTACTTTAGGATTAATTGTCCACAATTATATGAGCAACATATTTTGAGAAGGATAAATTTTTACCTTTACCTTTCCTTCTTTTCTTCTTCATGACCACCTTGTGTGTGGGTTTTAGTAATTTATCCAAGATTCTTATTGAATATATGGGAAGCTCCTCCTTGCAACCTGGGTCATTAGGAGAAACAATAGGATGTTATTGGTACACCTTTACCCATTCATTACTATTCCTTTTATATTCTATTGTTTTTCCATCTTCCTATAGTTGACAATATCAACATTCTCACTGCAATTCACTATGAAAAACATATAGATTTCTGTAGATTAGTTTCATTATCATTAGTGATAAGGAATATATCAAGACAATCTTTTTTATGTGACAATTCTTCATACCCCAAAAATAACAAAGTTCATTATATACGTCACTAGAGATCAAATTATCACAATATTTGGAGATGGTTCGATCATGAAAATGCATGCATTGGAAATTAAGATGACCAACCCTATTGCAAGTTCACAAGTAATGGGATGGAGAGAGGATAATCTTGTGGAAAATTTATCTATCATTTTAATGCACCAATTATTTTCATCCTTTTTATGCTTATTACAAAATTTATCATTCCTATATGGCATGTCTTCACAAATTTTATTCACTACACAAAAATTGACATGCTTATTATTAAATATTTTTATCATGACTAGTGCAATAATCATTAGCATCAGGGATATTCAGTGAGTTTATACGAACAATATTGCTATCACATTAAGCATTTTTATAAATTCTTCCTCTAACAATTGAGCAGAATTTTCCGAACCATCATTTTCATGAAAGACATTATAAAGACGAAGCAAATGAGGCAACCTAAATTCCATTTTTTGTATTTTTCTTTTATAAAACCAAACTAGTGAAAAACAAGAAACTAAAAGATTTAATTGCAAGATCTAAGGATATACCTTCAGGCACTCACCTTCCCGGCAACGAGGCCAGAAAAAAGCTTGATGTCCACTAGACAATTGTATTCTTGTGGATGTTTTTGGTCCTCCAAGTGCAGATTTTTGTAGGACAACATCAAATTTCCCTCGAGTGGATGACCTAAGGTTTATCAATCATTGTTAGTGTAGGATGAAGACGGTCTCTCTCGAACAACCCTACAATCAAATACGAGAAATCTCTAGTGTCCCCAACAAACCCAATACAATGGCAAATTGTATATGTGCACTAGTTAGGTGAAGAGATGGTGATACAAGTGTAGTATTGATACTTGTGATCTGCGTTGGGTTTTCCATTAAGATGAATGGGTTATCTCAAAACAATGTGGGTAAGTATTTCCCTAAATTATGAAACCAAGGTTTATTGAACCAATAGGAATATCAACCACAACCGTCTTCAGCGGCTGCACACAAAAGAATAAAGAACTAGCACCCAACACAGGCAAGAGGGTTGTCCATCCTCTTGTCTTGTTACTTGCAAGCAAGTCAGGTGTGTAGATAATTGGAGATAGAAAGATAAAATAAAAACAAGTAAATGTAAGAAAGGTATTGAAGGTTTTATCAGTATATTGTGAATAGATCCGGGGGCCATAGATTTCCCAATGTCATCTCTCATGAAAAATAGCATATGATAGGTAAACAAATTGATGTTGGGCAATTGATGGAAAAGCGGATATTTATGCGCTATTCACGGCAATGATCATGTGTATATAGGCATCATGTCCATAAAAAACAGGTCGTCTCCTGTCCGCACCTATTACTATTACTCCACTCATTGACTTTTATACATCATGCAGCTAGAGTATTAAGTAAAACAGAGTAATGCACGGAGAATTGTGACATGATGTAGACAAAGTAAACTCAAGCAATATGAATAAACCCAGTTGTTTTATCCTTAGTAGAAGAAACGCAACGATGCATCTTGTCCCCTTCTATCACTGGGATATAGAAATTCTTCAGGTTGAACCTACCACAACGCACCTCTCTCATAGAAGAAATATCGATCTAGTTTGCCAAACTATTTCAATAGATCCAAGAGAATTGTGAAGATATCATAGTCATGCACATAAAAATCATATAAGTATTCATAGGAGGCTCAAATATTTATCATGAATAATCTGAACATAAACCCACAATTCATTAGATCCCAACAAACACACGGCACAAAAGGAATTACATCATATGGATCAAAGCTAAGATGTGATGATCATTGTATTCAAGAAAAAAGAGAGAGAGAGGTTGTTATCTAGGTACTAAATATGGACCCATAGGTCTATGGTGAACTACTCACACATCATCACGAGGGAAGCAAGGTTGATGAAGAGGCCCTCCGTGATCAACTCCCCTCCAGTAGGGTGGCTGGACGGAGCTCCAGATGGCATCCCGTTGGAATAGAGACTTGCGGCTGCATAAAACTGTTTCAGGACTCCCTATGATGTTTTTAGGGTAGATGAGAATTTATAAGCCAGAGAATGGAGTTGGGAGGGCCACAAGAGAGCCACAAGGCATAATAGCACGCCTCCAGGCTGCAACCTATTTTCTTGTGGGCCCCTCACGAGGCCTCGAGCCTTATTTCGATGCTCGCTGGACTTCTTTTGGTCCAGAAAGAATCACCAAAAAGTTTCAGGGAAATTGGACTTCATTTGGTATGGAAAACCTGAAAAGTAAAAAACATGCAGAAAATAATAGCTGACACTGGGAACTGGGTCAATAGGTTAGTCCTCAAGAAAATATAAATTTTGAATTAAATACCCCAAAAGTATTTTAGAATTATAATATATCAACATGGAACAATTCAAATTATAGATACGTTGGAGACGTATTAAGCATCCCCAAGCTTAATTCCTGCTCGTCCTCGAGTAGGTAGATGATAAAAACATAATTTTTGATGTGACATGCTATCCATAATGTAACCTTATGCATATATGCTCACTCGGAAACGATGAATTAACAAATATTAACACAACAATACTTATAGGTATAAGCAGCAAATCATTAATCTTTCAAAGTATACTATCCTCAAAGATTGTTTTACCCCTATCCATCTTTATTATATTAGCAAATCATGGCTCCATCTTCACCACATTAATACAAATGTTAAGAACCATGATGTCCAAGTAGGCAACTGGATCGTACTTTTTTAATATGCATGAACTTTTTATTGTTCACACAATGCATGAGCGTGAACCATTGGACATTGCATAAAGGTGGAATAGAATATGATGGTCGGTTTCAAAGGGGTAAAAGTGGAGAATATAGTATCGCATCAATACGTGAACCAACGAGCTATGGAGATGTCCGTCGATAGATATCAATGCAAGGAGGAGGGATTGCCATGCAAATGATGCACAAGAGCCATAAGTGTATGAAAGCTCCACTGAAGCTAAGTGGGGTGTGCATCCAACTTGCTTGCTAATGAACACCTCGGGCATTTGAGGAAGCCCGTCATCAGAATATACAAGACAAGTTTATGAAAAAGTGATACCCACTAGCATATGAATGATATAACATGAGACTCTCTATAAGAAGAACAAGGTGACACTTTGAGGCACACATGTGGTAAAGGATAGTAGCAAAGTATCTTCTCCCTTTTTATCTCATTATTTTTTTTCATTTTTTTATGGCAGGCTCATTTGGCCTCCCCCATTTTTATTTCCTCACTAGGACAATGCTCTAATAATGATGATCATCACACTTTTATTTACTTGCAACACAATATGAAAACTGATAGGACGATATGACTATGTACGAATGCCTCTAGCAGTGTACAAGGATGTGCGAAGATCTAGCGTGACATGTATCAAAAATATGATGAACGGTGTCTTTGCCACAAATACTATGTGATCTCTATATGATCATGCAAAGCATTATGATGATGAATGAACTAGTCATGTGAAGTGACGATGGAATTTGCATGCAATATATCTCGGAATGGCTATGGAAATGCCATGATAGGTACGTATAGTGGATGTTTTGAGGAGGATATAAAAAGGTTGATGTGCAACAGAGCATGCCATGTCATGGTGTTTTGATGCATCGGTGAAAGTTGCACCGATCCTGAAGGTGAGGACGGGCGATGCACGGTACCGAAGAGGCTAGCAAATATGAGGAGGTGAGATTGCGTATGTCCATGGTGTCATATTAGTCATGAAGAACTCATATACTTATTGCAAAGTTTATTACTTTTACCACAAATCAAAGTACTACTAGCATGCCCTCAGGGAGAGGGTTGTAGGAATTAACCATCGCGCGATTCTGACTCAAAATAACACTAGGATTTCAACGAGGAATAGAAATGCTCACACATCATCACCATGCTCGTTTAATTTTTTAGATGAAAAAAAAGTTTAACATCTCTTAATATGGACACCTTTCTGAATAAATAATAATGCACTAACACATTTTCCATATCACCACATCAATATCATTTGCTCACAATTTCCCTATATGTTCTACATGATGGTTTTAATTATCACTCATTGAATACCCATAATTTTTGCTCCAGTCTTATGACCCATGCAAATTACCGTCGTTATTTGTCTCAAACAAATATAAGTGAAGAATGAGAGCATACTATTTCTATAAAATCTAGACGCCATTGTGCTCAAAAAGATATAAGGGAAGTAGTAGAGCAACTCCTAAGCTCAAAAGATATAAGTGAAGCGATGATTGTGGCAAACTGAAAGTAAAAGCAAACAAAAGCAAACGATGCTCCAAGCAAAACTCATATCATGTGATGAATAAAAATATAGCTCCAAGTAACATGCTGATGGATTGAGATGAAAAGAGGGGATGCCTTCCGGGGTATCCCCAAGCTTAGACGCTTGAGCATTCCTAGAATATTACCTTGGGGTGCCTTCGACATCCCCAAGCTTAAACACTTGAGCATTCCTAGAATATTACCTTGGGGTGCCTTCGGAATCCCCAAGCTTAGGCTTCTTCTTCTCCTCAATCCTTTGTCCATCAGGATAATATCCAAAACAAGAAAACTTCAATCACACAAAACTCGACAAAACTTCATGAGATCGTTAGTAGAAGCAACATATCAAATACTTTCAGGTGCTATTATAAGTTGATTCTTATTTTATTTAGCACAGGTTAATGTATCCTAACTCTTCCATGGATTATGCCCCCCGATACAATCCCTTGCATCATCAAAACAAGTAAACTACACAAGCAAAAAACAAAATCTATCTAAAACAAAACAGTCTGTAGTAATACGTAAAGAACCTATACTTCTATAACTCCAAAAATTCTAAACAGTTTGGACAACCTAAGGAATTTGTATAGCAATACTGTGTAAATATTTCAGCTTTTAAAGATGTTCTAGTAAAATCATAGAAATTCTGCACTGGACGTCAAAGTTTTTGTTTTTGCACCATATTAATTCTACTCATCATGCAAATCATCCCGAAGGCTTCACTTGTAACTTGGCACTGGATCAATATGTTAGTCTAATAAATCATATAAAATGTCGCCAAGATATGTGAAAGTTCCATAATTTTGGCATGTAACAATAAAAAATTATAGATACGACGGAGAGGTATCAAACACCATGGTAACTCTACTGAAAACAGCATTAGTCCGGGTTAGTTCTAAATAAATCATATAAAGTGCATCAAAACCATATAAAAGATTTGTAAACATAGGCAAACATGGCATGCATACTTCATAAATTATTGATGCGTTGGAGACGTATCATAACACTTTGAGCCTAATACTTGAAAATATCCACTTTGGAGTTTCTTACTTGTGAGTAGCTCATATGTCGTTTTATCAATAATTGCATGACAAGTTGTTTCCATGGCTTCTGCCCAAAAGTGTCTTGGCGTCTTGTATTCGTCGAGCATTGTTCTAGCCATCTCTATGAGAGTCTGGTTCTTCCTCTCAACAACTCCATTTTGTTGTGGTGTGTACGTAGCCTAGAACTCATGTGAGATAACTTCTTCATAAAGAAAAGTATCCACATTAGTGTTCTTGAAATCTGATCCGTTGCCTCTTTGAACTCTCTTGATCTTCACTTCAAACTGATTTTGGGATTTTCGAGCAAAGTTCTTGAAGATCTTTTGAACCTGCGAGTTGTCATCAAGAAAGAATACCCACACAAATCTGGAAAAATCATAAAATATAACTAAACAAAGAGAACTTCCACCAAGGCTCATGTAAGCGTTGGGATCAAAGAGATCCATGTGAAGCAACTAGAGTGGTCTCCAAGTAGTCATGTTGTTCTTTACAATATGACTTCCACCCACTTGTTTTCCTACTTGACACGCATTACAAAGTCTATCTTTGTCAAAGATAACATCTCTTACACCAAGTGTATGATCACTTTCGATAAGCTTGTCTGGATTACACATTCCTACATGTCCTAGCCTTCTATGCCATAGCCAACCTTTAGATGATTTTACAATAATTAAGACAAGTGATACGTTTCAAATGTATCGATAATTTGTGAAGTATTCATGCCATATTTACATATGTTTACAATAATTTCATACGGTTTTGGTGCACTTCATATGATTTATTTAGAACTAACCCGCACTGACATTGTTTTTCGCACAATTACCGTGATGTTGTTTTTTGTGCAGAAAATGGAAGTTCTCATGATCGCCCAAAACTTTTTCAAGTTTTTTCTAGGGAAAGTAAGAAACACCGGAGGAAAAAACTAATACGTCTCCAACATATCTACTTTTCCAAACTCTTTTGCCCTTGTTTTGGACTCTAATTTGCATGACTTGAATGGAACTAACCCGGACTGACGCTGTTTTCAATAGAATTGCCTTGTTGTTATTTTTTGTGTAGAAATAGAAGTTCTGGGATTGACCTAAAAATTTACGAAGAATGTTTTTGGAATTAATAAAAAATACTAGCGAAAGCATCTACCGGAGAGGGGCCACCCCTGGCCATAGGCATACATGGCGCCCCCTTGGACGCGCCCCTCGCTTGTGGGGTCCCTGAGGCTCCACCGACCTTGTTTACACTTCTATATATTCCTATCCGGGGAGAAAATAATCAGAGAGAAGAGTTCATCACATTTTACGATATGGAGCCGCAGCCACCTCATGTTTTTTCCTCGGGAGGGCAGATCTGGAGTGGGATTTGGGCTCCGGAGAGGGGAAATCGATGTCGTTGTCATCACCAACCATCCTTCATCACCAATTTCATGATCCTCTCCATCGTTCATGAGTAACTCCATCATAGGCTTGTTGGACGTTGATGGGTTGGATGAGATCTATTATGTAATCGAGTTAGTTTTGTTAGGGTTTGATCCCTAATATCCACTATGTTGTGAGATTGATGTTGCTATGACTTTGCTAGGCTTAATTCTTGTCACTAGGGCCCGAGTGCCATGATTTCATATCTGAACCTATTACGTTTTCATGACTATATATGTGTTCTTGATCCTCTCTTGCAAGTTATAGACACCTATTATGAGTTACGATCCTCATCCACCAGGGTGACAATAACTGGGATTCTTTCCGGTGATTACCGTAGTTTGAGGAGTTCATGTATTCACTAAGTGCTAATGCTTTGATCCGGTTCTCTATTAAACGTAGGCCTTAATATCTCTTAGTTTACATTAGGACCCCGTTGCCATGGGAGGGTAGGACAAAAGATTTCATGCAAGTTCTTTTCTATAAGCATGTATGACTATATGTGGAATACATGCCTACATTACATTGATGAATTGGAGCTAGTTCTGTATCACCCTATGTTATGACTGTTGCATGATGAATGCCATCCGACATAATTATCCATCACTGGTCCATTGCCTATGAGCTTTCCATATATAGATCTTTGATAAGCTAATGTTCCGTTGCTATTATTACAGTCACTACAAAACTGCTACTCTTATGTTTGTCACCGTTACCGTTACTTCCATACTACTTTGCTACTAAATAGTTTGTTGTAGATATTAAGTCTTTAAAGTGTGGTTGAATTCACAACTCAGCTGCTAATACTCGAGAATATTCCTTGGCTCCCCTTGTATCGAATCAATAAATTTGGGTTGGATACTCTACCCCCTATACTTGTGGGTTATCAAGACCTTTTTCTGGCGCTGTTGCCAGGGAGCATAGATGTATTCTCTGAGGAACTTGGAATTTATATCTATTGATCACAATGAAGAATCTTAAGGACACTAAAACCAAGATCTACCCCTCAACTACGAGGGCAGGTAAGGAACTGCCATCTAGCTCTGCACTTGATTCACCGTGTGTTATGAGTAAATTTGCAACACCACCACCTGCTACTGAATGTGATATGTCGCAAGTAATTGATGATGCTACTTCTACTAAGCATGATGCTTATGATGATATTTTTCTTGATACTACTGTGCCACTTGGTGAATTTCTTGATGAACAAATTGCTAGAGTGAATGCTGAAACTGATGATATTGTTGAATCTGATGAGACTGAACACTATAATTCACCTGCTAGACCTAGATCTCCTAGATATGAATTGCCTAATATACCTGAGGGTTAGGTTATGGAAGGGGAAGTAGCTAGGGAGTTCCTTTCTTGTAAGGATAGAGATGATCTTAAGAAATTGCTTTGCAAGTGGAACGAAAAATCTTTGAACGCTAGAATGAAATATGATCCCAAGTTTGCTACTTGACCTATCTGTGTTACTGATAAGTGTTATGAATTCTGTGTCGATCCTGAGTTAATCACTTTGGTGGAATCTGATCCTTTTCATGGTTATGAATCTGAAACTGTTGTGGCACACCATAATAAATTGAATGATATAGCCACCCTATTTACTCATGAGGAAAAAATTTCGTTACTACTATATTCTTAAGCTGTATCCGTTCTCATTAAAGGGTGGTGCTAAGATATTGTTGAATTCCCTTGCTCCTGGTTGTGTGCGTAGTCCCCAGGATATGATTTACTACTTCTCTGAAAAATATTTTCCTGCCCATAAGAAACAAGTTGCCTTGCAGGAAATATTTAACTTTTTGCAAATTGACAAGAGATTCTCCCACAAGCTTGGGGGAAGCTTCTCTAGTTACTTAATCCTTTGCCATATCACCCTCTCAAGAAAAAATAAATACTTGATATCTTCTATAATGGACTAACCGACCGATGCTTCTAGGGACCACCTAGATAGTTGTGTTGGTTGTGTTTTCATGGAATGAACTGTTGAACAAGATGAACTCCTATTGAATAATATATTGAGCAATGATAATGATTGGACTATTGCTGAACCAACTCCAAAACCAACTCCGAAGAAAAGAGGTCTTCTATACCTCAGTCCTGAAGATATGCCAGAGGCAAAGATATTTATGAAACAAAAAGGTATTAAAGCTGAAGATGTTAAGAATCTACCACCTATTGAAGAACTACGTGGTCTTGATATCCCGACACAGGTAGTAGAGGTAAATTCTCTTCGTAGATTTGATGAAGGTGATATTCCTTATAATAAGTCTGCTAGCGAATGCTTGGATGAATTTGATAACTTTGTTGTTAAACAAGAAAATTTCAATGCTTATGTTAGTATACAATTGAAACATAATGCTTACATGCTTGATCGCTTGGGTGATTATATGAGTAGAGCTGTCAATGATCTTAGGCTTATTAGTAAACATGCTTCCATGGCAACTACTCAAGTAGAACAGGTATTTAAGGCACAAAATGATTGTGGGGACCCCAACTTACGAGTCGAGATCTCCGAATGAACGTGCTCAGTGATCCCAGAGATCAATGCTCACCGAACACGCAAATACTGATTATTAAGAGTCTTACATCCATACATACCGTTTGATACAAATAATGATCTTATCGGTCATGTATTACATGTATTGGGCCTACAGGGCCAATACACAAAATTGGACCAATAGCGGAATTATTGGTCAAAACCGTGAACCCATGCCATCAGCCTTAACCTACAGGCATTCTGACTGGGAAGCGTCCTAGCTCACAAGAACGTCACCGAGTTACTCTCCACCATATCCTGATCTTTCAAACTTGGTCAATGAAATAACCAGTGGGAAGCCAATGAGTACTTTTGATTGTACTCGCAAACACCCCATGATATGAACAATACACGTGAAGGATAACAATATCATGCATCTTTGGTGGATATCTCTTGGTGGTAAATAAACATGATCACATGTATGCATCATAAGTTCAGAACTACTATGAAGAACATGTTACAGATATCAATATATTTGTCGAGGGCTGAACCTTCCGGGTTCTCCGTATATGCCAAGTCACGAAACTTGGTCATATCATTACTTCCATAACAACACCTTTTTATCACCACTCACACACACTTGGTTTATGCGGAAACAACTAGACGTAGTTTAAGCATTATTACCCAACTGTCCTTGACCATGGACACGGCTATTCGAATAGTTTTACGCTCTGTAGAGGTAGTACGCTGGACCCACGAGATCCGGGAAACTTCCGTGTCATCCACGACTCGCGGTATATAACATACCCGAGGTAAGTACCCGATAAATGCCTTTCCCCTGACGATACTAGACAAAGAGGTCCACTCGATTGGTACCCAGCCCACATGTTGTACGTCTTACAAGCACCGACTCTAGACAGTAACAACCCTGCAGGGACCAACAGTGTGCCTGGAACTCATAAAAATGGCATAGTCGTCCTACCTGGCATGACCCCATCACGAGAGTGGCCACACATCACTCCCGCCACTAGTAATGTGGCTCTTTGCTAGCACCGACCAGAGTATTCAACGAAGCCTCGTCCCATAAGCGGTAACGTGGTCGTACTGGTAAGGTTGGGATAGTCGACACATCATAAATCTAATCCCATTTCCGAAACGATACTCACTCAAAATACCCGGTGCACCACTTCACCAAAAGTGGCCACCTAACTCATCATCACCCTCGGGCATTAGTGGCACCCGACGGGGTTTTCATAAATCTTTGATTTATACCAACAATATGCTCATGCTATTATTATAGTATTACTTGTCAACATGATAATAGCGTGATCCTCAAAGGGGGTAGGACCAAGCTCAATGTATGTGCTCCGGAGGAGCCATCGATAACATCACCTTAGTGATTTACAGGCACTTGTGATCATATGCAACAGAAATACTTGCTATCTTAACATGAAATTGTTACATATGCTAAGTCATGGTTAAAGGGATGCGTGCCTTTGCTGACATAAGTCCTCAGGGTCTTCGAGGTCTTCCGCTCCAACTCCGATTCCTCCGTCTACCCGTCGACTGAAGCTTGCCATTGGAGGTTTGGATCACCAGGGATTTCTGAATGGAGGAAAAGAGGAGAAGGGAACTCTTTATGAAGCGCACAGAAAATATTATGATAAAAATGAGTGGAGGCACTCATTTAACAGAGAACAACTTTAGAAATATTTAGGAAGTTGTTTCACTGGATTTGGAGTAGAAATGAATATTCTAGGAATTTTCTAGTATGAAATAAATAGCAATGAGAAGCTATTTATTTAATGGAATAGAATAAAGCCTGACAAAAATGGTGACCAAGGCTTAAAAAGTAGGGCAAGATATTAGAAGGTTCTGGAATTTGGAATCACTCCAATTGAAACTTAGGCCAAAATCCTAAGCTTGGGGGAGTACGTTTTCTCACCGACATTACATTCATGTTCACACACTCATTCGAGTCGTTGGTGTTCATACTTTTTCCTTGTATGATCCTTGGTAGTTTATTTCTTACTTTTGTTTTCTTCTTGTGTGTTTCATTAACCTTGAGAAAATCCAAAAAAATTAATTCTAGCTTTACCTTATAGTTTGTTTAGTTGTAGTGTTAAGAGAAAACGCAAAAAAGATTTTTCGTTCTTCTTTTGCTTGTTGCGCGCGTTTCCTTGTAAATAGTTTTTCTTTCTTCTTTGGGTCGTAAGGAGAAGACCCCAATAACATGTTGTTTGGCTTTCATATTCATTATCAGAGAGTCCATACTACCTTGTCTTCTCCTTTGAGTTATTGCTTGCAGATTCCTGCTTAGTCCAATGCCCGTGCACACCGTTAGGTCGTGCAAGTGAAAGGCAATAATGACGATATATGATGAAGTGACAAATACGGAGAAAAGATGGTACAAACTCGACCTATTTTTTATTGTAAATATGATTAGGTCATAGTTTTGGATTCACCTCATTATGAATTGAACATGTTTGCAATGATAATTAGAGATTATAGTTACTTATGCCATGCTTAATTAGCTAGGAGTGAATAATGGTTTGTCTTGGGTGCCAACATGCATATTAAAATGGTTGTGATGTAGTATGATAGAATGGTATCCTCCTCCATATGATTCGAGTGGCTTGACTTGGCACATGTTGACTTATGTAGTTGAAACAAAACCAACACATCCTCCACGATGTTTATATCCATGGTGATTTATATCCTACTCATGCTTGCACTCAATGTTGGTTCATCCCAAAGCATGTTTATGACTGTTGTCGCTTTCTAGTTGGTCGCTTCCGAGTCTCTTACTAGCCTCCACCTGTACTAAGAGGGAACACTGCTTGTGCATCCATTTCCATAAACCCAAAGTTGTTCCATATGAGTCCACCATACCTACCTATATGCGGTATTTACCTGCCGTCCCAAGTAAATTTGCATGTGCCATACTCTAAACCTTTAAATAAATATTCTATTTTGTATGCCCGAATCGCTCATGTAGTGACTAGGGGCTGTGAGTATCTTCCATGCTAGGTGGGTTATTCTCAAGATATGTGTTGACTCACTATCATTCACGAGAAAGTGGCGGGTAATTGGGATGCCCAATTCCATGCTCAAAAGTAAAATCAAATTTAATGAGACAAAACTCCCCCAGGATTGTTCGTTGTATGGACAGTACCCGTGGATACGTCCTGCCGTGGAATGTGATCGATTAGTGGAGGGGTAGTAAAAACTTTACTATTCTGTTTGGGAACCACCTATAATGTATTTAGTATGGAAGATATTGAGATCTCTTAGTTTTTATGTTGATAATGAAAGCATACCACCCAAAATTTTGATTCATCCCTGTTTTAAAAAGCTCGAGCTCTGGCAACTCTGTGAATCAATGCTTCCCTCTGTGAAGGGCCTATCTATTTTACTTTACTGTTGAGTCATCCTCTTCTTATAAAAGGGCACCAATTAGAGAGCACATCCGTAATTTGTATGCTTTGTTATCAATTTATATGGAGTATGAGTATCACTGGATCTCTTTTACCATGAATTAAAATGTCTAGTCAGTCCTTGTTCTTTGGAGGTGCTTTGCATTTATGTTTTGCGGTCTCAGAAACGGCTAGCGAGATACCAGTTTATCATATTGTATTATGATTGTTTTGATTAAATTATTGTGATTCGAGACATATTATTATTGCTCTCTAGTTGATTATGCCATTGATATAAGAAAATATGAGACCTACTCCCTCCGTACCTAAATATCAGTCTTTTAAGATATTTCACTAGGTGTTTACATACGGAGCAAAATGAATGAATCTATACTCAAAAATATGTCTATATACATCCGTATGTAGTCCATTAGTTGAACCTCTAGAAAGACTTATATTTAGGAACGAAGGGAGTAAATATTATTGTGAATATGGTTAGTCTATAATCTGAGCTGAAAATCCGAACATAACTTAGACATATTTACAACAACAAGATCAAACAGAGTTTGTAAATGTTTTTCTTTATCACTTTCAGTTTATCAACTGAATTACTTGAGGACAAGCAAATGTTTAAGCTTGGTGGAGTTGATACGTATCCAACGTATCTACTTTTCCAAACTCTTTTGCCCTTATTTTGGACTCTAATTTGCATGATTTGAATGGAACTAATTCAGACTGACGTTGTTTTCAGCAGAATTGCCTTGGTGTTGTTTTTGTGCAGAAATAAAAGTTCTCGGGTTGACCTAAAAATTTACTGAGAACATTTTTGGAATTAATAAAAAATATTGGCAAAATAATCTACCGGAGAGGGGCCACCCCCTGGCTACAGGCCTGTAGGGCGCCCCCTAGGCTGCTCCCCATGCCTTGTTGGGTCCCTGAAGCTCCACCGACCTCATTTCCACTTCTATATATACCTATCCGGGGAGAAAAAATCAGAGAGAAGATTTGATCGCATTTTATGATACGAAGCCGCAACCACCTCTTGTTCTTCCTCGGGAGGGCAGATCTGGAGTCTGATTTGGGCTTCGGAGAGGGGAAATCATAGCTGTCATCATCACCAACCATCCTTCATCACCAATTTCATGATGCACTCCATCGTTCGTGAGTAATTCCATCGTAGGCTTGCTAGACGGTGATGGGTTGGATGAGATCTATCATGTAATTGAGTTAGTTTTGTTACGGTTTGATCCCTAGTATTCACTATGTTCTGTGATTGATGTTGCTACGACTTTTGTCGCTGTTCTGGGAATGGGGGTACCCAAACTTGTTGTGTGTGTCCCAGGGCTGGCCCACTTCATCGACCAAAAACCAACCAGGCACGACACCACTCAGGGCAAGGCCCTCGCGAGGGCCCGAGCCTCACGAGGAGGAGCAACACTCAAACCCGCGGGGGGACTCCTCATGACCCCTCCGGAGAGGCGCAGATTCCGAGGCAAGACCCGGCCACAGGAGTCAAAGATGGCCCGGGGAAAGGACTGGCGACCAACGGATTGCAGGACGGTCCAGTTTCCCCTTTAGTGCAAAGGGCGCAAGGACGTATCGGGTATCCCAAGGCATCTTCCAAATGTTTCCCTTCTGGTGTAACAGAGCCATCGCCGCCCGCCAGCAGGACAGACGTCATCCATGGACCCGTTCCTGCAGCGCTCGCAGCCACTTTGTAGGCGAAGACCTCCTTTCGACAGGAGAGCATGCTCCCCTGTTCCCCTTCAAAATTTGCCATTGTGGGATCACTTCCCGCCGAAACGATAAGGGAAGAGGACCGGGGGCCGCCACTATATATAGGGGGTAGGTTACTTCGTAGAGGGGGATCCGATCTCATCCACCCCGAGCCGATCCATTCATTCTCCCATTGGCAACACACAAAGGCCGTCCAGCCTCCAGAGGCCCTCGAACACTGTACTAGATCATCCACCAACCTCCACGAGAGGCAATCCACCTAAGCAAGAGTAGGGTATTATGCTTCTCAGCGGCCAAAACCAGGGTAAACTACCCTGTTCTGTGTCTTCCTCAGCATCGAGTGAGTTCTTTTCCATCCACAGCGAGTAGCGAGTTAGGTGAGGCGAGCCAGAGAGAGATCTTCGTACACGCCCCTGATTTCGAATCTTAAGGGTATTGCGAAGCCCGAAATCCGATATTTGGCATGCCAGGTAGGGGCGTGTCAAGGTTTCTGAAAGTGCGTTATATCGACTAGAGGGGGGTGAATAGGAGATTTTTAGAATTTCATCACCGAGGAAATTCCTTTTGAGGAAATTCCGCACTGATGACAAACATGCAGCGGAAACAGCAAAGGATAACGAGTGCAAAGTATCACTACATCAATTTTCAATATGAAAAACAGTTTGCATAGTATGCAGGCACTGAGAAAACATATGCGGATTAACTCGCGTGAAGAATTTGGGGTTGAGAAATTTCAGAGAAAGTCTTCAGCAAATTTTTCAAACAGTGACAGTGAAAATCATCAACATACAATATGAGGAATTTAAAGAGTTGAAGAAATAGAACCCGTTTCACAGTGAAGACAGTGGTTGATGACCCAGTTCCAACTGCTGTGATAGTTGTACATCTGGTTCGAAGTGGCTTGGTATTGAAACCAAAAGACACACAGTCCCGGGACACACAGTCCCTACCGTATTCTCCTTGGGCTAAGAACACATAGTCCTCGCCCAAAACTCGTGGTAAGTCTTTAGGGCAGACTTCAAAACCCTCACAAACTTGGTCACCTGGCGATCCACAGTTGACTGCTGGATTGCTCAAGACCATGACGCCTAACCGTCTGGAGGATGCATAGTCCTCAAAGGTAAAAGGCTTCAGTCCCACACAGGAACAACTTCTTCAGTAATGCTCAATCACTTGGTTTTCGGTTTGTGGTTTGGTGTTTGGCGTATTTCCTCACTTACGAATTACTATTGAAGTCTCTGAGGAATTTGGGTTGCTCTTATGACAAGTGTCAGTTTCCAACGGAGCAGCCAACCAGCAAATGGTTATGTGCGGATATTTATAACCTGGGAGCATCCCGACATGATTTGACATTAATGCCCTTAAATAATATGATCGTTGGTGTGGATAAGATCAGTGATGTGGCGTGACTTGTGGTAACGGTCGGGACCCTCAACTATGAGAGTCCTCATGTCTCTCATGTTCCTCAACTGAGGCTTTTGGTAGGATTAGGCTTTAGTTGAGCATCATGACGGAATTCATTCCGACGTGTTACTTTGACCCCATTTAACATTAGGGTGTTGCTATGACTCAAAGGTGATGAAAATAAAACAGACAGAATAAATCTTCATGCTTCGAAATCTTCAGATTCTTTTTCTTCAGGACACACCAAATTCCTCATCTTCAATTTCTTCATGTGGGATATCAATTTCATCGCACTTCTCTTTCTTCGCGGTTCAGTTCTTCAGCTTCAGACCAATTTCTTCAGCCGAAGATATACATTTTTAGGGGTCGATATTCATCGAATATTTCAAACTCCTCAGGGACTTATAGATCCTGTGTACACTCATGAACACGTTAGATACTTAACCTATAAGTCTTCAAACCACCAAAATCACTAAGGGGCACTAGATGCACTTACAATCTCCCCCTTTTTGGTGGTTGATGACAATTAGGTTAAGTCTTCAACGGGTATAAAAATGAGAAGTGTAAATACTCATTTGAGGAATTTGAAATCAACATTCAAAGAGACTCCCCCTGAAGATGTGCATATCTTGAGGATTTTGCTTTTCACAGAAAATGCACATTGATGATTTATATCATGGAGATATCCACCTGAGTCTTGTAAATCATGCATACATACGACATATAGTATGAATAAATTGAGGATACATGATGACAAATGGTATCTAACAAATTCCAGCATGCGTGCATTAATATTTAAGGAATAAGCATGTGAAGAAAAACGTTCAAAAGCGTCAGAGTACCATCGGGCTTAAGTTACAACTCATTACATAAAACACTTCAGAAGAGCCAAGAGTTTGTAACTTAAATAAAGTTCATAAGACCCAAAATATATCCCGCGTGAAGACTAACTCTCAGATTTCTCCCCCTTTGTCATCAAGTGACGAAAAGGGACAAAACTGAGGACTAACCCCCCGTGAAGACTTTCACTTCTTGGCAGTTGAGGAAGACGCGTGAGGATTCTTGGGAGCAGACTTCCTCCTTGGACCAGTGGCAGTGTCTTGTTGGTCTTCATCTGATTCAGCAGTGCGGAATAAAGAAAACAAACTGTCCTCAAGGTTTGGAACAGGAATTGGCCTAAATTTCTTCTTTGGCGGCCATGACCAGTCGAAGTCCTATGCAAACTCCAATTCTTCAAGTTCTGCTGGAGTCTTCAAATGAGCCTGTGTGGCCCAGGTGCGATCAAATACCTCTGGAAGATAATGATGATTAAGATTCACGACATTCACTACAACGAAAATGCCATGTAGGGGCGTTAAATATAGGTGCTAAAGACGCATTAAATCATCTCTAGCAGATTTTAGAGTCGCTCCTTAAAGCGTCTTAGGAGCGTCTCCTCATGCACCGTCTCAAAGATCGTTGAGACGCGGAGGAAGCATGTCTACAAGGAAATGAGGCGTTTTAAGAGTGACGTAACAAAGCGTGTATACATGGATATGTTACATTTTAAGAGCATCTTTATGACATTAGAGACCCTTTGATAATTCCATGCTAGATGCAATTGCATGCATATATCCTATTTCTATTGTATAAAATGTTTTTTAATCAACTGAACTGAATAGAATTACTTGCTCCTATGAAATAACTGGACCCATATTTACATATGAGAAAATATTTGAATATTGTATGGCATCGCACGAAATAATAACATTATATTACTGAGAGTAGTAGTTTTTTACAAACTCAATTGTACACATCACCTATAAAAAAATACATGTCACAAGCTAGGTGAATTATATCTATGTGATTTGTAGTTTCTACATGCTGATAATGGAACAATGGCTCCTTGTTTTCTTTGCTTCTCTAGTTTGTCCATGTGGTATCTGCCTTCAACATCCACACATAGAAGTTCTCCTGTGAAGAAAGCCAAATGAGATATAAATAAATTCATTGGAACCTTCTATTAGTAACTTTTCGTTTGCTGAACATACAACCATAAGGATAGAGAAGAACAATATATATATTACGTACCACATCGAGTAAATATGTGCTGCAGAAATTAAATCTAGTCGAGATTTCATGACCATATGAAGTATAGATGCATACTGAAAAAAGAAGAAAAATCTTTACGTCATCGATGGATTGGATAAGGTGAGAACCATGGTAGTGTATTTGTAAAATAACAATTAATTAAGTAAGTATATACCATACGAAGCATATACATTTAAAGAAATGCTAGCAGTTTAACATACAGAGATTGAATTATAATGGTTGTTGACACTAATAATCTATAAGCCTGAATTCTCATCGTAGTTCATATTCATAATCTTCAGGCTAACATAATATCTATGCAAGCGAGCATAACATCAGCTAATTAAGCTGCTCTAGACAAAGTGCAACACATATGATTAAACCTTTCCAAACATGATAATATATCCATCCGCGGTGCTCTTTATGAGAGAACATGAGAAAAAATTCTGCTTATGAGTAACTGCATGTATGAGTTGATGGCTCCCTTTATAATAGATATATAAAAGCCATGTCAATCCTAAGAAACAAAAAATGACAAAGCAGTGTTGTCTTATCTTAATACAGATAATATAAATTACAATGTGAACATTCTCCTCCACAATTAAGTATGCATAAGGGAGAGGCTCCAATTTTTTTTACTTGAAATGAACTGAGAGGAAAAACTAATATAAAAAAGTAGATCGACTCATATATAAAAAAGCACGAGGTCAGCCTAGCTGATGGAAACAAGCTTCACATGGCGGAGGATGCTTGGAGTGACGACGGAACACGGTGTCACCTGGGCAGTCATTTTCCGCCGAGCATCATATTAACTAATTAAGACGTGTCTTATACCATTGATGCAGTGGCTAGCAAATAAAACAGCAACAAACAAAAAGGAACAAAGTCTGAACAGCCAGGATATAGCGAACATATAAGCAAACGAGCGCCTAACTGAATAATACCTTTGGTCCTCCTCGTCGATCTTGTTCCTCTTCTAACATGTTTCCTGTCGGATCATATCTCGCTACAATCTCAGTTGGAGGAGGTGACGATGTCCAGTTCTGTTGCCCACTCCGCCAACCGTCATCTTCCCTTCCAGCAGGAGTGCTGCAGGTCGAAGAGGCCGACGGCGAGTAAGGGGTGGGCAGGAGCCGGATCTTGGCAGAGGCGGCGCCGCAGCGGTGTACCATGGTGGCGCTAGGTTCAGAGGACAGATCGTTCGCTCCCTTTTTCCACGGTAGTTAGCCCATCTCGCACGATGGGGGATCAGGGCCGATGGTGGTGGAAAAATATATTTTTAACCACCAGGATTTTTTTCAATGGGAAATCAAGGGACGATGCCCTTTGCGCCTCAGAAAACATCCCTATGCACCAAGTGATTTCGAGTAATGAGACGTAGATAAAAGCGTCAAAACAAAAACGCCCCTATGTGCTTATTTTGTTGTATTGATTCTGGGTCTCGGTGAGGGTTTTCACAATGGCGCTGAACTGGGGTTTGACACACTTGTGATGTCGATCTATCTTTTGATGAAGACTGAGGAGAAGCTCTCTGGTATTCATTACCCTTGGAGCAACAGGACTTGGTGGCTGGGTTTCAGTGTCATCCCATGAGGTATATGCATCTCGCTCTCGGAACTGGCCATCAAGGGGCCGACTGCCTTCATCAATCACAGACTTGCCTTTTCCTTCAACGGGCTCGAAAGTCTTCTTGTTGACCCTTATTGGAGGCATATTTCCAAGGTGATTATTGAAATCAGCGTGATAGTTGATGCCTGACCCGCGTCTGATGAATCTCATGATCCATGGAGCGTAAATCTTCAGGTCAAAAGGGGACATAGCATTTTCTGCCAGAGTCCTCAAAAAGAAATCATGAGTGTTGATGGGAATGCCATGGATGGTGTTGAAGAGGATATTCTTCATGATGCCTACGACATCTTCTTCATCATCATGGCCCTTGATTGGCGCAAGAACACTGCAGAGGATTCTGTAAACAGTCCTGAGTTCATACTTCAGCTCATGGACGAGGAAGGTTGTTCTTGGTGGTTGCCCCTTCGCCAAAGGCTTCATGAGGACTTCCATCAGCTTATTTGGCAGCTCTTGTTCATCATACATCTTCACGGCCTGCTCTGAAGGAATTGACATAGGAAGTTCTCGCAGTAGCTCATTTGCACGGGCCTTGAAGTGTGTGTGCTGCGTCATCCAATCCAGCACCCAAGTGTTGATATCTGTTGGATCTCCATAGATGTGCAGAGTTGCATAGAATTGAAGAACAATGTCGTTGTTCCAGTAGCAGCAGCAACAGATTCTCCATTAAATTTCCTCACTGCAGCTTCTACCTGCTTCTGAAGCTTTGACAAATGTTTTGCATTTTCCTAAGGATAGTTATCAATTGTCTTGAGGCTTGAGGGGTGTGCATCCTGATAGTCCTCAAGATTAGGCCGTTTGCCAAGAGGCTTAAGAGCAAATTTCTTCGCGTACTTGGGAGTGATGAATCTGTAATCTTTCCACTCCTTAGCCCACTGCCGTTCTATCTTCTGAAGCCTTATCTTCCTCTTGGGCATTGTATCTTGCTCATCAGTTGTGCAGTATTCCAGGTATATGTCATCAGGAATATCGATGGCAGTGTTCTGTTCAAGCTTCTTGCCACCCTTTTGCTTCCTTTCATCTTCCATTTTCTTCAGCTGAGACTATTGCTGAGGAAATTGAACTCTTGAGGATTTTGATGAAACTTCCAGATTGTCTTCAAGAAACGCTGCAAATGAGTTAAGTTGATGAGAACCTAGAGATTCATCAGCTGACAGTTTTGTACCTGTGAACAGAGTATAGTTGCGAGGAATTTGGAGAGGTCATATGCGTTCTCAGATTTGATGAAATTGAAAATTTGAAAGTTGAGGAATTTGACCAATGGGTTGAGGAATTTGTCTAAGCACTCTAATCTTGGGTTCCAGAGTTGTACAGATTCGAAAATCTGCACAATTGAGGAATCTCGTGAAGTCTTTTAGATGCTTAGTGAGATTCATCAACAGTTGAGGAAGAAGCAGTGTTTGAGGAATAGAGATTGATAGAAACTTGAGGAAAAACAGGTTTCACAAATCTACGGCAAAATAGTCGATCGAAAGAGGCTGTAAAATTAGGGTTTCTATTTACCCTATATAGCACGCACGAAGAACAGAGGAAGAAACAGCAGTAGATGCTCTTTGGTGCGAGTCCACTGCGCCCTAACTCGGCAACAGAGGACATCTACAGCGGCGGCGGACGACGACGTTCCGGTTCCGGCGTGATTTCGACGACGGAGAGGTCGAGGCAGTGAAGCTTTTCCTCGTCGGCGGAGAAACTTCTAGTTGTGGCTCTAGGGCTTTGCTGTAGCGGAGAGGAGGTCAAGAGAGAGAATGAAGAGTTTTGACCGGAGGGGGTAAGGACATATTTATAGCCCAGGTGAAAACTGTCTGGCCAATTCTTTCGGACCGAACTACCCCTGTCCGTTCGTCTCCGCATGACACGTGTAGCAACCATTTAAAGCGGTGGAGATCGTGCTTATCTGATCGTGGCAAGTGGGGTTCAGTTACTGTGTAACGATATAAAAATCATTTTTGAAGATTTGAGGATTTTGTCACAAAACCATCAGCTCTCAAGGACGCAGTGAGGATTTTGAACAAATTTTCAAGTAGAACGCATATGAAGAATTGAATAGACTGGGTGAGAGTAGTATAGAGGGAAAGTAGGGTCCAATCACATTCACTTTGATGAAATATGAAATTGAAGAAATAGCTATAAGTGAATGTTGTTGAGGACTTTGAAATCACAATCTATATATATATATATCTAGGCAAATAGAAATCATCAAGTGTTTTTGAAGATTTTGATTAACTTGAGGATTTTGTGACAAAGCGTCATGATGATGAATTTCAGTTTTGAAGAAAGACAAGTTTGAAGAACAACTGCTTTGAAGAAAATCAACTTTGAAGAAATTCAGCTTTGAAGAAATTCAACTTGAGGAATTTCAAGTTGGGTGGTGGCATGACCCACCATATAAGAATGTTGATTTCACACGCGGCGTACAATTGTCGTAGGGCCCTTAGAATCAATTTCTTCATTGATTTCCTCACACTAAGAGTGATATTCTTCATTAGTTGAAGAAAATCGATTCTTCATGTGTTGCACATCTAAGTCATCAATTTTGCATAAGTGTTAGGATGTGTGCATGTTTTTACAAAACATTTGAAGATTCTATGATATTTAGCTCACACCGCAACTTGCAAAACCTTTTCTCATCCAAGGGCTTAGTGAAGATATCTGCCAGTTGATCGTCAGTCCTCACATGGTCGATGAGGATATTGCCCTTGAGGACATGGTCCCGAAGAAAATGATGACGAATCTGGATGTGCTTTGTCTTCGAGTGTTGTACTGGGTTGTATGCAATTTTGATTGCACTCTCATTGTCGCAGTAGAGAGGCACATTCTTCATGTTGATGTCGTAGTCCTTGAGGGTTTGCTTCATCCATTGAAATTGAGAATAGCATGAACCAACAGCAATGTACTCAGCTTCGGCAGTGGAGAGTGAAACGCAGTTCTGCTTCTTTGAGGACCAACAGACCAGTGATCTTCCGAGGAAATGACATGTGCCAGAGGTTGACTGGTGATCCAAGCGGTCACCAGCATAGTGAGAATCAGAATATCCCACAAGATGAAGATTTGAGCCCTTGGGGTACCATAATCCTAGTGTTGGTGTGTGAGCTAAGTATCGAAGAATATGCTTCACAACCTTATGGTGTGATTCCTCCGGTTTTGCTTGAAAACGTGCACACATGCAAACACTAAGCATTATATCTGGCCTAGATGCACATAAATACAGTAAAGAGCCAATAATGGAGCGATGAACCTGCTAATCGAATTCTTTACCATTTTCGTCAGTGCACAGGTGTCCGTTGGTAGGCATTGGAGTCTTGGCACCCTTGCTTTCATGCATGTCAAATTTCCTCAGAACATCCTTGAGGTATTTCTCCTGTGATACGACGATTCCATTACATTGTTGACGAATTTGAATACCTAAGAAGAATTTTAGCTGCCCCATCATAGACATTTGATATTCTTCACTCAGCATGTTAGCAAATTCATCGGTATAACAATTTTCAGTACAACCACATATGATGTCATCGACATATATCTGGCACACAAATAGTTCATTATCATAGGATTTAGTGAAAAGAGTTGGATCGAGTGAACCAGGTTTGAAGCCTTTCTTCATGAGTAATTCCTTCAATGTATCATATCATGCCCGAGGGGCTTGCTTGAGACCATAGAGCGCCTTTTTAAGTCTGAAGACTTTGTCTGGATTCTTTGGATCCTCAAAACCTGGGGGTTGAGCAACATATACTTCTTCCTCAAGCTTACCATTGAGGAATCCACTTTTCACATCCATTTGATACAAGATAATGTTATGATGATTAACATAAGCAAGTAGTATTCGAATAGCTTCAAGTCTAGCAACAGGTGCAAAAGTTTCATCGAAACTATTCCTTCAACCTGTGTGTAGACTTGGGCTACACGTCGTGCCTTATTCCTCACCACTTGACCATCCTCATCTTGCTTGTTTCGGAAAATCCACTTGGTGCCGATGATATTATGCTTGCGAGGATCTGGTCGTTTGACGAGCTCCCATACGTCATTCAGCTTGAATTGAAGAAGTTCGTCATGCATGGCTTGGATCCACTCTGGTTCCATGAAAGCCTCAGCAACTTTTGAAGGTTTTGTGATAGACACAAAGGAGAAATGCCCGCAAAAGTTAACTAAGTGTGAAGCTTTTGAGCGAGTGAGAGGACCTCGCGTGTTGATGCCATCGAGGATTTTGTCAAGTTCTACTTCATATGGAATCCTCGGATGAGCTGGTTGAGGATTTCGTATGGGCTGAGGAATTGGTTCTGGAGCAATTCCCTTAGGAGCATCTTCTTGATTTTCATCAGTGCTGGGAATGATCTCTTCATCAATTTCCTCAGTGGGAACAATGTCTACAGTAGCTTTGAGCTTTATTGCTTCATCAGAGACAACTTATCTGGATCAGGAGGCAATTGCTCTCTTTGCAAGCCATTAGTTTCATCGAACCGCACATCTACAGTCTCAACAACCTTGTTGTGATAGTTGTTGAAGACTCTGTAGGTGTGTGAATCCTTTCCATAACTGAGCATAAAACCCTCATGTGCCTTAGGTGCAAACTTTGAGCTATGGTGAGGATCTCTAATCCAGCATTTTGCACCCAAGACTTTGAAATAACTTACATTGGGTTTCTTGTCAGTGAGGTGTTCATATGAGGTTTTCTTGAGGAATTTGTGAAGATATACCCTGTTGATGATATGGCAGGCAGTGTTAATTGCTTCAGGCCAAAAGCGACCGGGAGTATGATATTCTTCAAGCATGGTTCTTGCCATCTCAACCTGAGTCCTGTTCTTCCTTTCTACGACACCATTTTGTTGAGGAGTATAAGGGGCAGACAATTCATGTGTAATACCAAGTTCATCAAGATAATTATCAAGACCAGTGTTTTTGAAATATATTCCATTATCACTCCTGATGTGTTTGATCTCGATGCCGAAGTTTGTCGAGGCCCTTGAATAAAATCGTTTGAAGACTTCCTGCACTTCAGTTTTATATAAAATGATATGCACCCCTGTGTATCTAGAATAATCATCAACTATGACCAAGCCATACAAAGATGTTGCATTTGTTAGAGTGGCATAATCAGTAGGTCCAAATAGATCCATGTGAAGCAATTCAAATGGACGAGTAGTGGTCATGATATTCTTTGAGGGGTGCTTGGATCTGGTCATTTTCCCAGACTTACACGCACCGCAGAGGTGGTCCTTCATGATTTTGACTGATTCGATGCTAATGCCATGCTTCTTCTTCGCGAGCGTGTGTAAATTCCTCATGCCTGCATGACCAAGTCTTCGATGCCACAGCCACCCTTCTGAGCTTTTTGCTAGTAAGCAAGTGGCTGGTTGAGGACCTGTAGAGAAATCAACAATGTACAAATCCCCTCTTCTTACAACTTCGAAGACTTTGGATTTGTCAGATTCCATGATGACAACACATCGATATCTTCCAAAGGTAACAATCATATCAAGATCACAAAACATTGAGACTGACATGAGGTTAAATCCAAGGGATTCAACAAGCATCACTTTGTCCATGTGCTTATCCTTGGAAATAGCCACTTTGCCAAGTCCCAATACCTTGCTTTTACCTTTGTCAGCATAAGTGATTTGCTTCAGGGGTGATGGAGTTAGTGGCATATTCATCAACAAGCTTTTGTCACCAGTCATGTGGTGTGTGCAGCCACTATCAAGAACCCACTCAGTACTCTTGGGTTTGTCATCCTGCAGATGAATTAGTACAGCTTACCATCTCATATGCTTCAGACTTGAAGAATATTATCTTAATTTCATCAGATAGGAATTTCATCATAAACAGAATTATAAGGACGTGTGCAATATTTCTATTTCATCAATATTAGCTTGCGTCCCATCAAGCGTTTTCCTCAGGTCTACAGCAAATTCTTCAGATGATGATTTTCATCTGGAGACCTGACAAGCAGAAGTGATTAGTTCAATTTCATCACCACCCACATCTGAAGGGGTGGCAAAGCATTCATCATCCTGCGAGCACCATATGAGAAAGGGGGCATTGAAGCTAATGCACTTCTCTTAACAGTAGGGGGGTTAAAGTACTCAAATGAATATGCAGAGAACTTATTTGAGGATTTATGAACATAATGATTTGAAGAATAACGCTCATATTCACATTCCTTGTAATTTCACTGCATGTTAGAAGCATTAGCATGGGTACGAGCATAGTTTTGACCAGTTGAGGATTTTGATCCTCTTGAAGATTTTGGTCCTCCTGAGGAATTTGATCTGGGGTTCAAATTCTTCATAGGTGGTGTCATGAGGACATTCACCTGAAGATTTTCAAGGCAAGTTTTGGGAACCCAGATTTTCCTCAGGGGAGGCCCATTCCTGCAGTTGGCTCCAACATATCGAGCAAATACTTTACCAGATTGATTTTTGAACAGTCACTACTGAAATTCAGAAATTTGCCGTCTGCCATGGCGGACGGCAAAGGGGGGAACCACTGATCGCAAAGGCTTTGCCATCGGTCAGCAGACGGCAAAAAATATCTGGTGAAGAGGTTCTTTGATGTCTGCTTTTTTAAAGCTAACGACAAAGAATCTTTGCCATGAGGGGGCAGACGGCAAATTAAATGGGACGGCACATACACCAACGGCCCCGTTAAGTGTTAACGGCAGGCCTACTCTCTTTGCCGTCTGCCATCCCCCTTTGCCATGTCGGTGCAGACGGCAAAGGGGGGAACCAGCCCCCTCTCTCTCCCCTCTTTGCCGTCTGCCATCCTCCCTTTGCCATGTGGGGGCAGACGGCAAAGAGGGGAGAGAGAGGGGGCTGGTTCCCCCCTTTGCCATGTGGGGGCAAACGACAAAGCGGGGAACCAGCCCCCTCTCTCTCACCTCTTTGACGTCTGCCATCTTCCCTTTGCCATGTGGGGGCAGACGGCAAAGGGGGAACCAGCCCCCTCTCTCCCCTCTTTGCCGTCTGCCGTCCCCCCTTTGCCATGTGGGGGCAGACGACAATGGGGGGAACCAGCCCCTTTTTATTTTATTTCTTATTATATCCAACATTTTTCAGAATAATCAGAATATATATATATATATATATTTGACAAAAATAAATTTCTTTCCGTACTCATAACCATATTAAAATAACTTTCATCCATAGTACATACATATTATGCAAGTTCCATCCGTACCAAACCATATATTACACTACTTTCATCCACATGCATACAAAGTTTAGTATATATCCATATACTTCAGTAGTTTCAATACAAGCTTCCGTGAAGCCATTGTACAAGAAATCATCTTCAAGCATTCCATCAATATAATCCAAGCTTCCCGTGAAGTGAATGTAATCTGCAAAATGACAAATAATAAAGTTAGAAGAATAATACTAGATGAAGAAGTATATAGGTTATTTCGGAGAGAAATTAGCTAAGTATAGGCCATTTAATAGCTAAGTTAGGTGGAATAGGTCATCTTGGAGCTACATAGCCTTATTATGTCATTTAGGAGAGAACTTAGCTAAGTATAGGTCATTCTAGAGCTAACTTGGATAAAATATGTCATTTTCTAGCCAACTACGATTATTAATCCATTTTGGAGCTAAATTAGTCATTTTAACGAGCTAACCAAGGTTCTTATGATATTTTAACCTAACTATGTTAATTTTGTCAATTTGGAGGATAATTAGCTAAGTATGTCTTTGTTGGGGAAAATAACCTATGTAGCAGAAGAAAGAGAAGAAGCAAGAAGAGAAGAAGAAGGAGAAGAAAAAGAAGAAGAAGAAGGAGGAGGAGGAGAAGGAGGAGGAGAAGGAGGATGAGAAGGAGAAGAAGAAGAAAAGAAGAATGACAAGAAGAAGGAGAAGAAGGAGGAGAAGAAGGAGAAGGAGCTTCTCTCCTCCTTCGCCTTCTCCTTCTCCTTCTTCTTCCTCCTTCTCCTTCTTCTTCTCTTCTTCTTCTTCTTCCTTCCTTTCATTTTTCCTCTTTCCTCTCCTCTTGTCATCTTCATCGGGCTAAATTAGCTAAGAATGCCTTTTTGGAGCTAATTATGTCATTTCGAGGATAATTAGCTAAGTATAGGTCATGTTTTATTAAATAGACCATTTTGGAGCTAACTAAGCTAATTATGTCATTTAGGTGGAAGTCTAGCTAACTATAGGTCGTTTCGGAGCTAACTTGGGTAAAATAGGTCATTTCGGAGCAAACTATGCTTATTAAGCCATTTTTGATCTAGCTAGGCTAATTATAGGCCATTTAATACCTAAGTTAGGGGGAATAGGTCATCTTGCAGCTACGTAAGCCTTATTATGTCATTTAGGAGAGAACTTAGCTAACTATAGGGATTTTTTTATTAAATAGGTCATTTAGGAGCTAACTAAGCTAATTTTGTCATTTTGTAGGATAATTAGACAATTTAGTCTTTCTTAGATGAGCCTAAGCTACGTAGAAGAAGAGAAAGAGAAGAAGCAAGAAGAGAAGAAGAAGTAAAAGAAGAAGGAGGACGAGGAGGAGGAGGAGGAGAAGGAGAAGGAAGAGGAGAAGAAGAAGGAAAGAAGAAGGAGAAGGAGAAGGAGGAAGAAGGAGGAGAAGGAGGAGCTCCTTCTCCTTCTTCTCCTTCTTCTCCTTCTTCTTCTCCTTCTTATCGTTCTTCTTCTCTCCTTCTTCTTCTCTTCTTCTTCTTCTTCCTTCCTTTCATTTTTCCTCTTTCTTCTCCTCTTGTCCCCTTCTTCGGGCTAAATTAGTTAAGAATGCCTTTTTGGAGCTAATTATGTCATTTCGAGGATAATTAGCTAAGTATAGGTCATGTTTTATTAAATAAACCATTTTGGAGCTAACTAAGCTAATTATGTCATTTAGGTGGAAGTCTAGCTAACTATAGGTCGTCCCGGAGCTAACTTGGGTAAAATAGGTCATTCCGGAGCAAACTATGCTTATTAAGCCATTTTTGATCTAGCTAGGCTAATTATAGGCCATTTAATACCTAAGTTAGGGGGAATAGGTCATCTTGCAGCTACGTAAGCCTTATTATGTCATTTAGGAGAGAACTTAGCTAACTATAGGGATTTTTTTATTAAATAGGTCATATAGGAGCTAACTAAGCTAATTATGTCATTTTGTAGGATAATTAGCCAATTTAGTCTTTCTTAGATGAGCCTAAGCTACGTAGAAGAAGAGAAAGAGAAGAAGCAAGAAGAGAAGAAGAAGTAAAATAAGAAGGAGGAGGAGGAGGAGGAGGAGAAGGAGAAGGAAGAGGAGAAGAAGAAGGAAAGAAGAAGGAGAAGGAGAAGGAGGAAGAAGGAGGAAGAAGAAGGAGAAGGAGGAGCTCCTTCTCCTTCTTCTCCGTCTTCTCCTCCTTCTTCTCCTTCTTATCCTTCTTCTTCTCTCCTTCTTCTTCTCTTCTTCTTCTTCATCCTTCCTTTCATTTTTCCTCTTTCTTCTCCTCTTGTCCCCTTCTTCGGGCTAAATTAGTTAAGAATGCCTTTTTGGAGCTAATTATGTCATTTCGAGGATAATTAGCTAAGTATAGGTCATGTTTTATTAAATAAACCATTTTGGAGCTAACTAAGCTAATTATGTCATTTAGGTGGAAGCCTAGCTAACTATAGGTCGTTTCGGAGCTAACTTGGGTAAAATAGGTCATTCTGGAACAAACTATGCTTATTAAGCCATTTTGGATCTAGCTAGGCTAATTATAGGCCATTTGATACCTAAGTTAGGGGGAATAGGTCATCTTGCAGCTACGTAAGCCTTATTATGTCATTTAGGAGAGAACTTAGCTAACTATAGGCCATTTTTTATTAAATAGGTCATTTAGGATCTAACTAAGGTAATTATGTCATTTCGTAGGATAATTAGCCAATTTAGTCTTTCTTGGATGAGTCTAAGCTACGTAGAAGAAGAGAAAGAGAAGAAGAAAGAAGGGAAGAAGAAGTAAAAGAAGAAGGATGAGGAGGAGGAGGATGGGGAGGATAAGGAGAAGGAAGAGGAGAAGAAGAAGAAAAGAAGAAGGAGAAGGAGAAGGAGGAAGAAGGAGGAAGAAGAAGGAGAAGGAGGAGCTCCGTCTCCTTCTTCTCCTCCTTCTTCTCCTTCTTCTTCTCCTTCTTCTTCTCTCCTTCTTCTTCTCTTCTTGTTCTTCTTCCTTCCTTTCATTTTTCCTCTTTCTTCTTCTCTTGTCCCCTTCTTCGGGCTAAATTAGCTAAGAATGCCTTTTTGGAGCTAATTATGTCATTTGGAGGATAATTAGCTAAGTATAGGCCATGTTTTATTAAATATACCATTTTGGAGCTAACTAAGCTAATTATGTCATTTAGGTGGAAGCCTAGCTAACTATAGGTCGTTTCAGAGCTAACTTGGGTAAAATAGGTCATTCGGGAGCAAACTATGCTTATTAAGCCATTTTGGATTTAGCTAGGCTAATTATATGCCATTTAATACCTAAGTTAGGGGGAATAGGTCATCTTGCAGCTACGTAAGCCTTATTATGTCATTTAGGAGAGAACTTAGCTAACTATAGGTCATTTTTTATTAAATAGGTCATTTAGGAGCTAACTAAGCTAATTATGGTATTTTGTAGGATAATTAGCCAATTTAGTCTTTCTTGGATGAGTCTAAGCTACGTAGAAGAAGAAAAAGAGAAGAAGCTAGAAGAGAAGAAGAAGTAAAAGAAGAAGGAGGAGGAGGAGGAGGAGGAGGAGGAGAAGGAGAAGGAAGAGGAGAAGAAGAAGAAAAGAAGAAGGAGAAGGAGAAGGCGGAAGAAGGAGGAGAAGAAGGAGAAGGAGGAAGGAGGAAGAAGAAGGAGAAGGAGGAGCTCCTTCTCGTTCTTCTCCTCCTTCTTCTCCTTCTTCTTATCCTTCTTCTTCTCTCCTTCTTCTTCTCTTCTTCTTCTTCTTCCTTCCTTTCATTTTTCCTCTTTCTTCTCCTCTTGTCCCCTTCTTCGGGCTAAATTAGCTAAGAATGCCTTTTTGGAGCTAATTAGGTCATTTCGAGGATAATTAGCTAAGTACAGGTCATGTTTTATTAAATAGACCATTTTGGAGCTAACTAAGGTAATTATGTCATTTAGATGGAATCCTAACTAACTATTGGTCGTTTCGGAGCTAACTTTGGTAAAATAAGTCATTCCGGAGCAAACTATGCTTATTAAGCCATTTTGGATCTAGCTAGGCTAATTATAGGCCATTTAATACCTAAGTTAGGGGGAATAGGTCATCTTGCAGCTACTTAAGCCTTATTATGTCATTTAGGAGAGAACTTAGCTAACTATAGGTCATTTTTTATTAAATAGGTCATTTAGGAGCTAACTAAGCTAATTATGTCATTTTGTACGATAATTAGCCAATTTAGTCTTTCTTAGATGAGTCTAAGCTATGTAGAAGATGAGAAAGAGAAGAAGCAAGAAGAGAAGAAGAAGTAAAAGAAGAAGGAGGAGGAGGAGTAGGAGGAGGAGGAGAAGGAGAAGGAAGAGGAGAAGAAGAAGAAAAGAAGAAGGAGAAGGAGAAGGAGGAAGAAGGGGGAAGAAGAAGGAGAAGGAGGAGCTCCTTCTCCTTCTTCTCCTTCATCTTATCCTTCATCTTCGCTTCTTCTTCTTCTCTCCTTCTTCTTCTTCCTTCCTTTCATTTTTCCTCTTTCTTCTCCTCTTGTCCCCTTCTTCGGGCTAAATTAGCTAAGAATGCCTTTTTGGAGCTAATTATGTCATTTCGAGGATAATTAGCTAAGTATAGGTCATGTTTTATTAAATAGACCATTTTGGAGCTAACTAAGCTAATTATGTAATTTAGATGGAAGCCTAGCTAATTTTTATTAAAACACTAGAAATAACATACCATTATCGTCATCACGGCGGTGAAGCACGGTGGCTCTGGCTTGTTTCACCTGGAGATGGCTTCCCTGGAGAAGGCTCCACTTCAGAAGGGTCGTGCGATGTGTTTCGAGACATATTCTGCACCAAACATTGTTTGCAATGTGTCGTTAGCATGAGGACACTCTTAAGATCACCGCACTGAAATGAAACTCACTGTCCCCGCAATGTTAATGACTGGCATCGACAGAGGGACTTGGCCGCTCTTCTCGCACATAGACTGTACATTTGGTTTCGACAAGTCAAACTTTTTATTTATTATTGAAATGGATATTAAAATGCAAGATTTGAAATAACATGAAGAAGAAACTTACCACGAAGAGATTGTATATGGCCCTGTTAGACGCATCATTCCGTGACCTCTTCGCCTCCACCAATGGAGTCATCCTCTCCTCCAGCTCCCTCATCTCCTTATCTTTCTCCGCCATAGCCGCCTGCATTGCCTCTCTCTCTCTCTTTCTGAATAGCAGCCTGCAACACAACTCATTGTTAGCAATTTAATCATATTGGCTCCAACGCACAACATAATGCAGAAATATAGTTGAGTCCATTAAACTAACCTCGATGGCGAGCTCGACTAGCCGTGGACGACATGGTATCTCCGGACAGGAGCTCATTTGGCGTGTCTTTATCTGCCAGAGAGTGCTAGGACAATGTATAAGGCCGTCTGCAATGGCGATCGAGCCATGGGGCCTCCCATTGGCAGCTATCATCACCAGCTCTGGATCAATAGGCCCCTCGCTCGGGTTAAAGTCCTCCCCTTTCCTCGCCTTCCCGTGATCTCTGTACTTCACGAGCTTGTTGTGGGAGGAGATGTTAGTGAAGTTTTTTGGATGCTCGAGGTCAGACTCAGAGAATGCCTTGACCTTCTTGTACGAGGTAGTATGGGCCATCGCATACAGGTCATACATCTGTGGCACTTCCGTCTTATTGTGACGCGCCTAAAAGAGAGAGAGAGAGGATAATTGTATTAGTAAAGGGCTCAAGATAGCATTAAGAATGAATTGCATGAGGCATGAAGCAAACCACATACCCAGTTCTCGCCAAATTGGATTAAGTTGACGCTCCCTTGATGGTGTGGCACACCAACCATTTTGTCATGCCTCTCCTTGGCATTGTTGTGGCTGGCATCCCACGTTTCGGAGAACCACTGATCCACCAAGGCCTACCAACAATCCATCTTATCCACACACCATCTCGGGGGCACCTAAGTTAATAAAGAGAAATTTGAGCGCGTAAGAACCAAATCAAGGAAACTAACTACAAAGCCTTAATAATATGTAATTACCTTCATGTAATGCTCCTTCTCCATCTTAGCATCACGGCACTTCGCCTTGTCAATCCTAGTACGCCGCGTGGCATAGTAGTCTCGAACAAACTGCAGCCGAGCCTCGTGCCGAAAGTTTTGAAGTAGGCGGTGACATTCGGTTTCGATAACCTTTACCGCGTCCTCCTCGTATCCCTCCTCACACCTGTAGTAGGTCTGCAAACAAGACAACACCGATTAGTACAATAACTAGCTATGGTTGATTTATAATTGTGTGAAGGACAAATTACCCAGAACTGTCGGATCACCATGTCGGCCCTCGTGTGGCACAAAACACCGTCGATCTCCACCTCCGGCGGGGCCGGGGCACCCAAGTAGTGCTCCCACGTCATTCCTACCTCTCGCTCCCGATCGGGCAACGTAACAAACCCTGGGAAGTTTTTACGGCAAAGCACACCAACGACGCTGTTGGGCTTGCGGACACCCTTGGCAACAATCCAACCCCTACGGTATGACAAATTAAAGCCAAAACATTAGATATTTGAGAAAATGTGAATGCAAATGGTTAAATAAGAGTAAATTAACTTACTTGTCCCCATTTGGCCTAATAGACCACCTCTGCTCGGGGGTCGCCGGCACGAGCGGGAGCCCCAAACTACCACGCTGGTAGACGGTAGCCCCCTCACCCAGCTCCTCGTCGCTACCAGCATGGCCACTTGGCTCAGCCCAGGTATCCCACTGGGTCTCTCGGGACGTACCCTCATCCCTGCTTTGCTCCGGAGTCGCCTGGAACGAAGTCTTTGGGACACGAGGCTCGTGGGTCGAAGGCTCGTCGACCCGAGGCTCGTGAACCGGAGACCGTGTAGCCTCCACCTTAGACGAATCCACCCTAGAAGTCCTGTGCTCAGGTGAATCAGCTTGGGGTGGTGGCGGAGACCATGTAGCCTCCACCTCAGAAGGCGTGGCAGCCACCGCCCTACCTCTCCCGCGGGCACGTGTACCTTTAGTACAACATAAATACCAACATGAGTAATAAAATGTATATAAATACCAATATGCATACAACATGAGTACAACATAAATACCAACATGAATACAACGTGTACCTTTAGTACCACTCGGCTTCGCGGGGGGTCGACCTCCTCTCATGGGGGTTGCTTCTTGCATAGTAGAGAGCAACACTCTCTAAAGAGGCGAGGCAGGAATGGAAGTACCCATCCCATCACCCGCCGACGAAGAAGGAGCCGCGGAGTGCTTTCGACCCTTTCCCACCATCTTTCAACACCTGTCATGACAAAGAGTAAATGAAATTAGTACAACATAAATAACAACATGAGTAATAAAATGTATATAATTTAAGTGTATCATCGTCATAAATACCAACATGACTAATAAAAATTGAATACCTAACATGAACTCAAAATTTATATATAGTATAATAGTTGAATACCTGACATGAACTAATAACAATCGTGCTCGTCTATATATGTTTCGGGGTCAATAAATGCATCATGATCATCACTATCATCAATAAATGCATCATCATCATCACTATCACGAAGAACATGTGGAAGCCCACCATTATGTAATCGGTCAGTGGTGTCGGGCGTCGGGAGTCGGGGGTCGGGGGTCAATGGTGTCGGGCGTCGGGGGTCGGGAGTCGGGTGTCAGTGGCGTCGGGTGTCGGGGGTCGGGGGTCGAGGGTTGGGGGTTGGTGGCGTCGGGCGTCGGGGGTCGGGAGTCGGGTGTCGGGGGTCGGGGGTCAGTGATGTCGGGTGTCGGGGGTTAGGAGTCGGGTGTCAGTGGCGTCGGGGGTCAGGGGCGGGGGTCGGGGGTCGGGGTCCTTTTCTTTCTTCTTCTCCTCTCTCCTCTTTTTCTTCTTCTTCTTCTTCTTCTTCTTCTTCTTTCTCCTCCTCCTCCTCCTCCTCTTCTAACAGTAACCTAATTAACACTAAATTAATAGTAACCTAATTAACCTAAACTAACAATTACCTAATTAACATTAAACTAATAGTAACCTAATTAACTTAAACTAACATTAACCTAATTAACACTGACAGTAACCTAAACTAACAGATGAAATGAAATGAAAAAAAGAAAAAAAGAAAGAAAATGAACTCACCAGGGAGGAGTTGTGGTGGTGGGGGAGGAGGTCCGCGGGGAGGGGGTCACCGTGGGGAGGGGGTGGCCGCGGGGAGGGGCCGGGGTGGCCGCGGGGAGGGGTTCACCGGTGGGAGAGAGGCGGGGCGGCGGTGGGGGCGAGTGATAGTGAGCGTGATGGGGAGAGAGAGACAGTGTGGGGGGGGGGAGAGAGACAGTGAGCGCGAGGGGGAGTAGACGGCCGTTACATGGTCGGCCCCTTTGCCGTCCGCCCCCCGACGGCAAAGGGCCCCACGGTAGACGGCAAAGGTCAACACATGGCAAAGTTAGCCTTCCGTCGGACACGACAGGCATGGGACTCACCCGTCCTCTTTGCCGTCTGCCCAGGGTCTCTTTGCCGTCCGCTGGCAGACGGCAAAGGGCCGACACATGGCAAATAGTATTTTTGCCATCAGTCAGCCCTTTGTCGTCCGCCTTGTGTCAACTGAAGGCAAAGAGGTTCTTTGCCATCAGCCAGCAGACGGCAAAGAACTGGATTCCAGTAGTGAGTCTATAGTTGGAGTCAAATGACTCATCTGAGGAATAGGATAATTCACATGAAAATCCTCTTAGATTGGATGGATCAAATGGAGGCCCTTTAGCAGCAACCCATGAGGTTTTGGGATACTGCTCAGGTTTCCAATATGATCCATCAGCATTCAATTTCCTCTCAAAGGCAATTCCTTCTTTCCTTGGGTTCCTGTTCAAGATCTGCTTTTTGAGCACATCACAAAGGGTTTGGTGTCCTTTGAGACTTTTGTATATGCCTGTCACATACAATTCCTTTAGCTTGCATTTTCATCAGTGACATTTGTGGTTTCCTCGAGTGAGGAATTTGGCACTACTCGAGCAGTTGAAGAATTTGCAGCAATAGAAGCATTTGATGATTCTGGTGAAGAATTAGCAGTTTCACGTTCGATGCATTTAAGACATGGAGGAATGAATTCTGCTTGAGCAGTACTGATCTGTTGAGCTAGTAATGAATCATTTTCCATACGAAGATCATCATGAGAAATCCTGAGCTTCTCAAGATCAAGCTTCCTTTGAAGAAATTCATAGGAAAGTTTCTCATGATTAGCGAGGAATGTAACATGACTATCTTGAAGATTATGAAATCTCGACCGAAGACTTTTCATATCTTCTGTGAGGATTTGGGTAAGATTCATTTCATCATTCAACAGATCATCACTTCTGTCTAGCAGTTTCTGAAGCTTTTCCAGGGCAGTTTGTTGTTTAGTGGATGGTGTTATCATTTTCTTCAAGGTTGAAGATTGACTTGCTGACGAATGTGGTTGCAAGTGCAAGGCTAGCCTGTCCAGATTCTGAGTCTTCATCAGAACCCTCCTCTTCATCACATTCCTCGGATCGTGCCTCAGAATCCATTTCCTTGCCAATAAGTGTCCGAGCCTTTCTGAAACTAGTCTTCTTGTGTGATGAGGACTTTGAGGATGAGGATTTTGAAGATTTCTTCTTTTCTTCGAGTCATCAGAACTTTCATCCTTGTATTTCTTCTTCTTTGATTCCTTTCCCCAACGAGGTCAATCAGCAATGTAGTGACCTGATTTCTTGCATTTGTGGCAGGTTCTTTTCTTGTAGTCCTCAGATGAAGATTTTGATTTCCTCATATCTCTTCTTGAAGATATACCAAACTGGCCACGTCGTGTAAACTTCTGGAATTTCCTCACGAGCATTGCAAGCTCCTGTCCAAATTCTTCAGGATCACCAATGCTACCATCCGAGTCTTCTACTTCAGATGAGGAAATTGCTTTGGCCTTCAGTGCACATGGTCTAGAATAGCTTGGTCCATATAGATCTCTCTTTTCTTCTTGTTGGAATTCATGAGTATTGAGTCTTTCGAGTGTATCAGCTGGATCAAGCATCTTGTAGTCTGGTCTCTCTTGAATCATCAGAACTGAAGTATCAAATGAAGATGCCAAAGATCTTAGCAGTTTCTTTACAACTTCGTGATCAGTAATGTCTCGATCTCCCAGTGCTTGTAGTTCATTTGATATGTCAGTGAGGCAATCAAAGGTATCTTCGCAACTTTCGTTATCAAGCCTCTTGAAGCGATTGAAGAGATTGCGAAGAACATCAACACGAGAATCACGCTGGGTTGATACTCCTTCGTTAACTTTGGACAGCCTTTCCCAGATAAGTTTTGCTGAGCCCAAAGCACTCACTCTGCCATACTGACCTTTGCTCAGATGGCCATAAATGATATTCTTCGCTTCAGAGTCAAGTTGCTTGAATTTCTTCACATCAGCGGCAGAGACAGTAGCAGTGATGATAGGGACGCCATGTTCCACAATATACCACAGATCGTTGTCAATAGCTTGTAGATGCATCTGCATCTTGGTCAAGTCCTTTCCTTCGAAAGTAGGACATCATGCAGTAACCTCGATCATGCATGCAGTCAAAATAACTAAAACTCCAGGTGGTTAAACCAAAATCACACAGAACAAGGGAGTACCTTGCTCTGATACCAATTGAAAGTGCGTTATATCGACTAGAGGGGGGGTGAATAGGAGATTACTTTTAAGGAAAGTGATACCAATTGAAAGTGCAGTCAAAATAGAATTTCATCACTGAGGAAATTACTTTTGAGGAAATTCCTCACTGATGACTAACTTGCAGGTGAAGACCACCTTTGGGAAGGAGAGCATTGTGGGATCACTTCCCGCCGAAATGATAAGGGAAGAGGACCGGGGGCCGCCACTATATATAGGGGGTAGGTTACTTCGTAGAGGGGGATACGATCTCATCCACCCTGAGCTGATCCATTCATTCGCCCATTGGCACCACACTAAGGCTGTCCAGCCTCCGAATGCCCTCGAACACTGTACTAGTTCATCCACCAACCTCCACGAGAGGCAATCCACCTAAGCAGGAGTAGGGTATTACGCTTCTCAGCAGCCAGAACCTGGGTAAACTACCTTGTCCTATGTCTTCCTCACCATCGAGTGAGTTCTTTGCCATCCACAGCGAGTAGCGAGTTAGGTGAGGCGAGCCCGAGAGAGATCGTCGTACAGGCCCCTGAGTTCGAATCTTAAGGGTATTGCGGAGCCCGAAATCAGATATTTGGCGCGCCAGGTAGGGGTGTGTCAAGGTTTCTGAAAGTGCGTTATATCGACTTGAGGGGGGTGAATAGGAGATTTTTAGAATTTCATCACTGAGGAAATTCCTTTTGAGGAAATTACGCACTGATGACTAACTTGCAGCGGAAATAGCAAAGGATCAGGAGTGCAAAGTATCACTACATCAGTTTTCAATATGAAAAACAGTTTGCAAAGTATGCATGCATGGAGAAAACAGATGAGGATTAACTGGCGTGAAAAATTTGGGGTTGAGGAATTTCAGAGAAAGTCTTCAGCAAATTCTTCAAATAGTGACATTGAAAATCATCAACATACAATATGAGGAATTTAAAGAGTTGAAGAAATAGAACCCGTTTCATAGTGAAGACAGTGGTTGATGACCTAGTTCCAACTATTGTGACAGTTGTACATCTGGTTTGGAGCGGCTTGGTATTGAAACCAAAAGACACACAGTCCCGGGACAGACAGTCCCTACCGTATTCTCCTTGGGCTAAGAACACACAGTCCTCGCCCAACACTCGTGGTAAGTCTTCACGGCAGACTTCCAAACCCTGACAAACTTGGTCACCTGGCGATCCACAATTGACTGCTGGATTGCTCTAGACCATGACGCCTAACCGTCTCGAGGATGCACTGTCCTCAAAGGTAAACGGCTTCAGTCCCACATAGGAACAACTTCTTCATTGATGATCAATCACTTGGTTTTCGGTTTGTGGTTTGGTGTTTGGGGTATTTCTTCACTGATGAATTACTCTTGAAGACTCCGAGGAATTTGGGTTGCTCTTATGACAAGTGTCAGTTTCCAACAGAGCAACCAACCAGCTAATGGTTGTGGGGGCGGCTATTTATAGCCTGGGAGCATCCCGACATGATTTGACATTCATGCCCTTAAATAATATGACCGTTGGTGTCGATAAGACCAGTGATGTGGCGTGACTTGTGGTAAAGGTCGGGACCCTCAACTGTGAGAGTCCTCATGTCTCTCGTATTCCTCACTTGAGGCTTTTGGTAGGATTAGGCATGGGTTGAGCATCATGAAGAAATTCATTCCGACATGTTACTTTGACCCCCTTTAATAGTACGGTGTTAATATGACTCAAAGGTGAAGAAAATAAACAGACAAAATAAATCTTCATGCTTCAAAATCTTCGGATTGTTTTTCTTCAGGACACACCGAATTCCTCATCTTCAATTTCTTCATGACGAATATCAAATTCATCGCTCTTTTCTTTCTCCGCGATTCAATTCTTCAGCTTCAGACCAATTTCTTCAGCCGAAGATATACACTTTAGGGGTCGATATTCATCGAATATTTCAAACTCCTCAGTGACTTATAGATCCTATGTACACTCATGAACACGTTAGATACTTAACCTATAAGTCTTGAAACCACCAAAATCACTAAGGGGCTCTAGATGCACTTATAGTTTCCTCCAAGCTCTACCTTCACCATGCTTTGCTGCATCGATGGCCGACACTCGCCGGGCTCGTGTCGAGCTCCGCGCCAGCCGCGTTGCTCAGACGGCGCCCACAGGCCCCACCGCCGTGCGCCGGTCACCGTTGCCCGTGGTGAACGCCGCCACGGGCCCCGACGCTCAAGAACAACAAGGTTCCTCCTAGCCGGCTACCGAGCACCCCGACGGCCGCACCACCACTGCTTCGCTTGTCCGGACTTCCGGGTTGGCCTCGCACTCCCGGTCGGAGATGCCACACGGCCGGTGCACGCTTGCCATGGCCACCGAGCTGCTCCGCTACCGACCCCCCCTGACCGCCACAACGACTGGCTCTGGCGCATCGAGGAGTTCGTTGCTGATGCCTATGATTCCGCGTCACCCTCCTGCTCATTTCGACCCCAACCATCCTTGGAGAACGACAAGGAGCAAGACGCGCCAACCACATCTCTACGGCATGACGTGCGTCCTGAGCCCAGGTAGGAAGCGCGTCCCTGCGACCGACCTTGTGAGCCCAGGGTGAGGCGAGGAGACAAAGCAAGCTCTCAGGTGGTTCCTCGACCACACACCGACGGACGCGCGCTCCCCGCGCTACAGGTCCCGCTCCGCGAGCGCGCCCCGCTTGAAGCAGACTCGTTGGAGCAACAGGACCAGGCCGCCCCCGTGCGCGTTACACCCGTCGGGACGGTGGGGTGCCTCGCCATCGCCCCTGAGCTCTACCCAACCGTGTGGCCCTGCAAGTTCAAGCCTGACCTACCCCCACGCTACAACGGTACCTTGGACCCGGCCGAGTTCCTGCAACTCTACACGCTGAGCATCAGGGCGGCACGAGTAGGCGACAAGGTCAAGGCGTGCTGGTCCCCCATGGCGCTCAAGGGCGGCGTGCTCTCTTGGCTCCTCAACCTCCCAAAGGCGTCTATCACATCCTTGGATGGTCTGCGCGAAAACTTCATCGCCAACTTCCAGGGCACCCGCGACCGCGCTCCCACCATGAACGACCTGCGGTGCATCAAGCAGCAGGAGGGGGAGACCCTGCACAAGTTCTTACATCTCTTCACGGGCATGCGTCTCAAGATCCCCAAGGCGTCGGACGAGGTCGTCATCTCGGCCTTCTCCGATGGAGTCACTGACGTCAAGATGAAGGAGGAGCTCACCATGAGTGATGAAATGAGCACTACACTAGAGATGTTCAACCTGAAAAACAAGTGCGCTAGGGCTGAAGAAGGTCTCCTGTCACTCCTCGGGCCTCACGCGGCGGAACCAGAAGAGAAGAAGACCAAGGCCAAGGAGACAAGCGCAAGGCTCCTGCGGTACTCGCAGCTGAACCTGAGACAAAGTAGGACCGAGGGGGAGAGAGTCTATTAGGACGGGGGCTAACATGCATCTTCCATGGTACCAGCGGCCATGATACCTCCGAATGCCAAGAGCTCTGACTGGTCCGTGCCGAGCACTTCGGCAGGCATCCTGGACAGGGAGACAGAGGCCCCTCGTGCGGCGGTGGTCACAATGGAGGCCGCTGGGACGACCAGGAGCCGCGTCAGGGGTGACGTGAACAACTTCATGAAGACCGTTGGCGCGGCCAGCCTTAGGAGGACCGCTGGCACGACCAGGCTCGGGACGATCGCTGGCGCGATGACCCTCGGGAAGGGCAAGGGTGCGGTTAGCCTCATGAGGCTCGGCTGCCTCCGCCACTTAGAAGAAGGGATGAAGACAGGCGGGACGATGGGGCTGGGGGCTTCCAGGAGGACAGGTCGGTGGCCTCCATCCTGGGCGGCGCCCAGACCCCGGCCTCCAACCGCGCCTTCAAGCAGTTCACGCGGGAGATGAATGCCGCTCTACTGAAGCCTGAAGCGATGCGCCCCCTCAACTGGTCCAAACCACCATCACCTTCGACCCAAGTCATCAGCTCAGGTGCTCGTTCATGGCCGGCAAACTCCCCATGATGTGCATCCCGACCATCAGCAACGTCCTTGTCACCAAGACCCTTAGCGACAGTGGAGCGGGGCTCAACGTCCTCTCGATCGAGACCTTTGTGAAACTCCAGTTGCCATACGAATAACTCATGTTGACCAAGCCCTTCTCAGGAGTTAGGAGGGGTCCACCATGGCCATCGGGCAGGTACATCTACCAGTCACCTTCGGTGAGCGCAGGAACAACCACACTGAGATCATCGTCTTCAATGTCGCGCACATCCACCTAGCATACAACGCGGTCCTTGGGTATCCGGCTCTCGCCAAGTTCAGGCAAGTGACCCACCATTGCTACAACATCCTAAAGATGCCAGGGAGCGGCGGCATCATCACCATCGCCTGCGACAAGAAGGATGGCATCTGCACACTCAAGCGCGTCTACTGTGCCGCGGCGGCGGAACGCTGGGACGACAAAGACGAGGAGCTACCTCGCGAGGACCCACGCACGAATAAGAAGCACCTCCTCCCCATGGAGCTCTCTCGTACTTCGAGCTCCACGCCCGGGGATGGGGTCTTGCCTCCCATCACATAGGAAGGCACGCTCGACCCCCCTGGGGTCAGGACTGGGGATCCCACCGGGGAGGTCCTCGGCCTAACCGGTGAGGCGAGGTTGGCACTCGAGCACAATCCGAGGGCGCACTCCGGCGCGCGTGAGTCCGTCATAATAGCAATCCAAGAACTTCGAGAGGCCTAGGCTGTGCGAGGTGGGGACTGCCATGCATCACCAATCGCAGTCACCATCGTCGGCACGGTCGGTCGGCCCCACATCTGCATCAACGCTCTTGTAATCAACAAAGCCGCGGCTCAAGACCATTCTGGCCCGCACGAGCCGACCGTCGGTGCATGGGCCCAGGCGCCGGCACCTTCATGCCCTTCGGGCTGGGAACTAGGCTCCCACCTACCGGCAGCTCCAGCAGGCCATGCTCGTGCCTTGCCTGCTGGGGCATGGTGAGGAAGAGGAGGAGATGCTTGGGCCAAGCGAAGGCCCTAAGCCTCGGGAGATGGCGGACCCGTGAGGGTCGCGATCATGGAAGCACGAGATTGGGTGATGACGGCGCCCTCGGCACTTCAACGGCATGGCCGCCAGGTGACTCTTTGTTGGCTGCTGCCAGTAACTTTTTGGCTCACCCCATCCGAGGGCGCCCACAGGGCCATGAGGCCTCGAAGAGTTCTGGGCACTCCCCAGCCGCTATTTGAATTTACGGTTGCTTTAGTTGCTTCTGTCGCACCCTCTTTGTACCCTGACATTCTACCTTGCTTGCATCTTTGGGCGGTCGGCTCCCCGCTTGGGGGCTCCGGCCAAAGCTTATCCTCACAGGCCTCCCAAGTCAGCAGACACCCAACCCCACTCCCGAAGAAGAAGAAGTCAGCAGGGTTTACCAATGACCCAAAAGGAATCAGGCGCCTAATGCCTCGGGGGTAGGCAGACTCGCGAGGCCAAATCATCCTCGCAACCTCCCAGATACACCCCCACCGTGACACTCTCACGCAATAACGAGCCAAGGCTGTATACGCCCAGCCCCCCCCCCCCCCCGAGGACGTGGAGGGATCCCTCCCACGCCTAGTGAATGACCTATGCTCCGCGCTGGGTGATGACCTATGCACACTCGCGAGGCCAAAGCGTCCTTGCAACCTCCCAGATACACTCCCACCGTGACAATCTCGCGTAATAACTAGCCAAGCCTGTATATGCCCAGGGCCCCCCGAGGACGCGGAGGGGTCCATCCCACGCCTAGTGGCATCCCTACGCTCCGCGCTGGGGAGAAGACGGAGGCAATCAACTCAGTCTGCTAATGACTACACCCGCAGTTGGCAAGGAAATCACCTCAGTCCGCCAAAGACTATGCCCGCAGTTGGCAAGGAAATCAACACAATCCGACAATGACTATGCCCACAGCTGGCCAGAAAATCAACCCAATCCACCTACGAGAACGCCCATGCGAAGTGCGGGGGCCAGACAACTAGAGGTATGGAGCCGCTCGCACGTCAAGGGGGACCCTGAGCAGGGCGACTCAGTGGCCTAACTGCACCCGTAGCGCCATCCCTCTTGGGCCATCCTAGTTTCCGATCGATTCAGCAACGGTGGAGGTATGCGCGGGGCGGGCCCTGCCGACGTAGAGCCTAGTGCGCTCAACAAGCCACTTAAAATCTCTCAGGGAGAACGCTGGAGTCACTCGTACGTCAAGGGGGACTCCTAAGAATCGTTACTCAGGAGCTTGAACTGCGCTCGTAGCCCCTTCATTCATGGGCCACCGAGGCGGTCCAACGGCGGAGGCGGTACGCGCGGGGCGGTCCCTACCGACGCAGAGTGCCGAAGGAGTTCGGGAGTCTCAAATTGTCAGCTTCTTAGGAGGGACATCAGATTTTCTCACACGTCAAAGGGGACCCCTGAGCATCGCGACTCAGGGTCCTAACTGTGCTCGTAGCCCCTCCCCCCTTTGGGCCATCCTACTTTCCGCTCGGTCCAATCGCGGTGAAGGTACGCGCGAGGCGGGCCCTGCCGACGTAGAGCGCTAAAAATGTTCTGAAGTTTCAAAATCCTCGTTGTGTTCCCCTCATGAGGGCTGCTCGCACGTCAAGGGGGACCCCTGAGCATCACTACACAGGGGCCTAACGGCACTCGTAGCCTCTCCCCCCTTTGGGTCGTCCTGGTTTTCGGTCGGTTCACTGGCGGCAGAGATATGCGCGGGGCGGGCCCTGCTGACACAGAGTATCACAACAAACATGAAAGAAATGAGGCGAACAAACCATTCAAGCAGTCAGCCGATTATTAAAACCCTTAATAAGTCCTTCAAAACGCAAATAAGTTTGACGCCTCCACGAGGCACAATGTGCATTGCAGGGAAAAACAGGGGGAAGAAATCAGGAGGAGCCGCCGCCAGCGGTCGCTCCATCTGCAAGGGGCTTGTCATCGGTGTCACTGGCGCCATCTTCCCCATCGTCGACTTCAGTGGCGTCCGGAGACGAGGGAACTGCGACGCGGACGAACCTCTTCACCATCCCCTCCACGGGGCCCTTTACCGCCTCCGCAGCGCTGTGGCGGTCCTCAACAAAGACCGGCAGGATCATGGAGCCGAAGTCACATCCTGGCTCGCAAAGATGAAGGTGACTGAAGACGCGTGTTGCAGCCTCAAAGAAGAGGTCGCGACACTCGCTGTCCAAGATCTTGTCCACCTGGAATACGGCGTCCTCCAACGCCACGGCGAGCTCCGCCGCGAGCACGGCGAAGCCGCTCTATGGGGTGGTCAGAGGCTCGTTGAACCCGTCCCGGCAGAGCGTGCGGAGCGCCGTGCGAAGCCTGAGCTCAACATCATGTAAGCTGACCATCTCCGCGGCCTTCTTCTTCTTGACCGCAGCGAGGAATTCCCCCTTGGCATCGAGAAGGATCTTCCTCGAGGCGATCTCCTTCTCCTGCTCGTCCAAGGGCGCCTGCTTCGCGCCCATGGGTTTTTCTTCCTGGGACAACTCTTCTTTCCAGGCGGCGAGCTTGGCCTTGCGGGCCCCGAGTTGCTCCTCCTGCATGCGAAGCTGCTCGGTTAGCTTGTCTTGTTCTGCTTGGAAGACCTTCAAGCGATCCTCCGCCTCTTCGTAGCGTTTGGTAGCTATCGCGGCTTCCACCGACGCCTCCTCACAAGCAGTGCGGGTGGTCTTGACCTCCTCCCCGCCCTTCGCCATCGCGACCACGACCTTGCCCAGGGCGGTAAAGGCATTGTTTAGGACGCCCTGGGGGAATACCGAAGTCTTAAGGATCTCCTCCTGAGGAGCCTCTAGTGCTATCACGGGCGGTGCCGTCAGCGAGGCATCCTCACGAGGGGTATGGGCTCCGGAGGTTGCTCAGAGGTTGTGAGCATCGGCACATTAGTGTAGCGAGGGCCCTCAAGAGCCGGCACCTCAGGCAACGGCGCCGCCACGACCGCCTCAGGACGCTTCGGGGGCTCAGGGGGCTCGGCAACCAAGGCCTGGGAGGTTGCCCCGCGAGCCTTCCCTTCTTTATCAACATGCTGCGACACGTTGGGAGGAGCCGACGGTGCGTCAGGAGTCGTCCTCGGCTTGACGCCCGCCTTCTTCTTCTTCTCCCCTGGCGAAGCAACGTCCCTGGACATCACGCAAAAAGAGAATCAGCCATGCACGGACGATGAGCGCGCGGAGTGTGCCAAGATGAGCCAAATATTCTTGAACATCGCGCCACCTCTTCTTCCTCTCCGCCCCAATGATGGCAGACGCGAGAGGGATCCCCACGGAGGGGGGTGAGCCCGACGCCTCAAATCCCCTGCCGGCAGAGGCGAAACGCACCGAGGGGTGCTCAGCCCCATGACTTTGGGGGGCGAGCACGCACACGGACCGCATGGCGCGCGGGGCCGACGGGGGTCCCCTGGAGGTCCTGGTTGGGCGCGAAGAGATCACCACGGAGACCTTGCCAGTGTCATCATCATCTTCAAGCTCGCGCAGAAGGATGGCCTGCGACAGTGGAGGCACATTCGCGGGGCAGTCTTCGCCGGTCTTCTCCAAGCCCTCCCCATCGGAGGTTCCGTCCGACGACACCTCTACCAGACTAGAGCCCTCGGCCGTGAAGAGCCCCCGCTCATCGAAGACATGCATTGCGGCCATCAGATCGGCCTGGTCGTCGAGGCGGTACTGCGGACCCAGAGCCTTAGGCAGGTTACCGAGGTCACCACCCAACAAGATCGCCACGACTCTTTTCACCTCCTCAATGGGAAGGTCTTGGGTGTGGAGGTAGTCCCACAGGGGCCTCGAGTGGGACTGAAGAGGCGCTAGGTGCTGCGCCAAGAATTCCTTCACTACCATTCCACCAGCCAGGCTCCTAGCACTGATGTCACGGGAGAAGCGCTCCAGGATGGGCACAGTCTGAGGGTCGGAGAGCTTCGCTGAGCTCCACGTAGAAGTCTTCTCTGGCAGCCCGTTCGGTTCCTCCAGCCGAGGGTTGGCATCATTGAGGCTCCTGAGAACCCAATGATGCCTGACCTTTTCCACCTTCTTCCCGGCCTTCAGGAGCAAATGCCGCTCTGGGCCCCTACAAAGGAGACGCACGCCGACAAATGGGCGTTGTCGTGCATGCGCGGGCTGAAGAAATGACGGAAGAGGGCTACCGAAGGCCACACGCCTACGAAGGCCTCAAAGTCGAAAGCAAAGACGAACATGAGCAAAATGGAGTTGGGCTGGAGGTGAATGGCCTGGATCCCATAATGATTCAGGATGGCGGTGAAGAATGAGGAGAAAGGCGGCACTAGCCCGGCGAAGAAGCTATGGAGGAAGAAGGGGTATACCACCTCCGATGCATGCCGCTTCTCTATGGCGCCAGGCCAGATCAGGGTCCGCCCGTGCTCGTTAGGCTCGGCCGCGGTCCATGGAAGCACGGGGGCGAGATCCACATCCTTGTAGAGGGCGCACTCCAGGAGCGGCGGAGCAGGGGCTGGACCTTATGCCTTTGGCTTCTTCTTGCCGGCGGGCGCCATCGCTGAACTGGCAAGGGAGCGGCGCGGCGCTGGTTCTGGGAGACGCCGGTTGGAGTTGGAGACCGAGGAGGAAGAGCGAGTGTAGAAGAAGGGAAAGCAATAATGGACCCATGCAACAAGTCAGACCACTGATAACTCGAGCGGAGACAAAAGACAAGGGGAACCAGACATTAGCTGTGTGACGTGCGCCAGACCTGGCCCACATGCGTTAAAGACCCGCGGTACTTCGGGCCACCCTCGAGGCTTCACCGAGAAGCCAGCTCAGGCGCGCCTTGGGTGCGGGGGCTACTGTCAGTGTTCTGGTAACGGGGGTACACACACGCATGTGTGTGTGGCCCAGGGCTGGCCCACTTCATCGACCAAAAACCAACCAGGCATGGCACCACTCAGGGCATGGACTTCGCGAGGGCCAGAGCCTCGCGAGGAGGAGCAGCACTCACACCCATGTGGTGACTCCTGAGGACCCCTCCGGAGAGGCGGAGATTCCGAGGCAAGACCTGGCCACACGAGTCAAAGCTGGCGCTGGGAAAGCACATGCGAGCAGCGGAGTGCAAGATGGTGGAGTTTGCCCTTTAGTGCAAAGGGGGCAAGGACATTACGGGGTTTCCAAGGCATCTTCCAAAGGTTTCCCTTCTGGTGTAACAAAGCCATCACCGCCCGCCAACAGGACAGGCGTCATCCATGGACCCTTCACAGCAGCCCTGGCAGCCACTTTGCAGGCGAAGACCACCTTTGGGCAGGAGAGCATGTTCCCCTGTTCCCCTTCAAAATTGGCCATTGTGGGATCCCTTCCCTGCGAAAGGATAAGTGAAGCGGACCGGGGGCCGCCACTATATATAGGGGTACGTTACTTCGAAGAGGGGGATCCGAACACATCAACCCGGATATGATCCATTCATTCGCCCATTGGCACCACACAAAGGCCGTCCAGCCTCCGGAGGCCCTCGAACACTGTACTAGTTCATCCTCCAACCTCCACGTGAGGCAATCCACCTAAGCAGGAGCAGGGTATTATGCTTCTCAGTGGTCCGAACCTGGGTAAACTGTCATGTTCTGTGTATTCCTCACCATCGAGTGAGTTCTTTGCGATCCACAACAAGTAGCGAGTTCAATGAGGCGAGCCCGGGAGAGATCTTCATACACGCCCCTGAGTTCGAATCTTAAGGGTATTGCGGAGCCTGAAATCCGACAACTTTGCTATGCTTAATACTTGTCACTAGGGCCCGAGTGCCATGATTTCAGATCTGAACCTATTATGTTTTCATGAATATATATGTGTTCTTGATCCTATCTTGCAAGTTATAGATACCTATTACGAGTTATGATCTGCATCCCCAGGGTGACAATAACTGGGATTCTTTCGTTGATTACCGTAGTTTGTGGAGTTCATGTATTCACAAAGTGCTAATGCTTTGGTCCGGTTCTCTATTAAACGGAGGCCTTAATATCCCTTAGTTTCCATTAGGACCCCGCTGCCACGGGAGGGTAGGACAAAAGATTATTGGAATTATTCCCAAGAGGCAATAATAAATATAGTTATTATTATAATTCATGTATCAAGATAATCGTTTATTATCCATGCTATAATTGTATTGAATGAAGACTTATATACATGTGTGGATACATAGAAAAAACACTGTCCCTAGAAAGCCTCTAGTTGGATAGTCAGTTGATCAAAGATAGTCAGGATCTTCTGACTATGTACAAGGTGTTGTTGCTTGATAACTAGATCACGTCATTAGGAGAATCACGTGATGGACTAGACCCAAACTAATAGACATAGCATGTTGATCGTGTCATTTTGTTGCTACTGTTTTCTACGTGTCAAGTATTTGTTCCTATGCCCATGAGATCATATAACTCACTAACACCGGAGGAATGCTTTGTGTGTATCAAACGTCGCAACGTAACTTGGTGACTATAAAGATGCTCTACAAGTATCTCCGAAGGTGTTCCTTGAGTTAGTATGGATCGAGACTGGGATTTGTCACTCCGTGTGACGGAGAGGTATCTTGGGGCCCACTCGGTAATACAACATCACACACAAGCCTTGCAAACAATGCAACTTAGTGTAAATTGCGGGATCTTGTATTACGGAACGAGTAAAGAGACTTGCCGGTAAACGAGATTGAAATAGGTATGCAGATACTGACGATCGAATCTCGGGCAAGTAACATACCGAAGGATAAAGGGAATGACATACGGGATTATATGAATCCCTGGCACTGAGGTTCAAACGATAAGATCTTCGTAGAATATGTGGGATCCAATATGGGCATCCAGGTCCCGCTATTGGATATTGATCGAGGAGTCACTCGGGTCAAGTCTATATAGTTCTCGAACCCGCAGGGTCTGCACACTTAAGGTTCGACGTTGTTTTATGCGTATTTGAGTTATATGGTTGGTTACTGAATGTTGTTCGGAGTCCCGGATGAGATCACGGACGTCACGAGGGTTTCCGGAATGGTCCGGAAACGAAGATTGATATATAGGATGACCTCATTTGATTCCCGGAAGGTTTTCGGAGTTACCGGGAATGTACCGGGAATGACGAATGGGTTCCGGGTGTTCACCGGGGGGGGGCAGCCCACCCCGGGGAATCCCAGGCCTTGGGGGTGGCGCACCAGCCCTTGGTGGGATGGTGTGACAGCCCAAGAAGGCCCTATGCACCATAGATAGTAAATCAAAGAGAAAAGAAAAAAAAAGGAGGTGGGAAAGGAGAGACGGACTCCACCTTCCAATCCTAGTTGGACTAGGATTGGAGGAGGACTCCTCCTCCCTTGGTGGCGCAGCCCTTGGGGCTCCTTGAGCCTCAAGGCAAACCTCCCCTCCCCTCCTCCTATATATATGGAGCTATTAGGGCTGATTTGAGACAACTTTTGCCACGGCAGGCCGACCACATACCTCCACCGTTTTACCTCTAGATCGCGTTTCTACGGAGCTCGGGCGGAGCCCTGCTGAGATTAGATCACCACCAACCTCCGGAGCACCATCACGCTGCCGGAGAACTCATCTACCTCTCCGTCTCTCTTGCTGGATCAAGAAGGCCGAGATCATCGTCGAGCTGTACGTGTGTTGTACGCGGCGGTGCCGTCCGTTCGGCACTAGATCGTGGGACGGACCGCCGGACGGTTCGTGGGACGGTTCGCGGGGCGGATCGAGGGACGTGAGGACGTTCCACCACATCAACCGCGTTCACTAACACTTCTGCTGTGCGATCTACAAGGGTACATCGATCGGAAATCCCCTCTCGTAGATGGACATCACCATGATAGGTCTTCGTGCGCGTAGGAAAATTTTGTTTCCCATGCGACGTTCCCCAACAGTGGCATCGTGAGCTAGGTTCATGCGCAGATGTAATCTCGAGTAGAACACAAAAGTTTTTGTGGGCGGTGATGTGCGTCTTGCTGCCCTCCTTAGTCTTTTCTTGATTCCATGGTATTGTTGGATTGAAGCGGCTTGCACCGACATTACTCGTACCCTTACGAGAGACTGGTTTCATCGCTACGAGTAACTCCATTGCTCAAAGATGACTAGCAAGTGCCGGTTTCTCCAACTTTAGTTGAATCAGATTTGACCGAGGAGGTCCTTGGATAAGGTTAAATAGCAATTCATATATCTCCGTTGTGGTGTTTGCGTAAGTAAGATGCGATCCTACTAGATACCCATGGCCACCACGTAAAACATGCAACAACAAATTAGAGGACGTCTAACTTGTTTTTGCAGGGTATGCTTGTGATGTGATGTGGCCAACGATGTGATGTAACATATTGGATGTATGAGATGATCATGTTGTAATAGATAATATCGATTTGCACGTCGATGGTACGGCAACCGGCAGGAGCCATAGGGTTGTCTTTAAACTAACGTTTGTGCTTGCAGATGCGTTTACTATTTTGCTAGGATGTATCTTTAGTAGTAATAGCATGAGTAGCACGACAAACCCAATGGCGACACGTTGATGGAGATAATGGTGTGGCGCCGGTGACAAGAAGATCGTGCCGGTGCTTTGGTGATGGAGATCAAGGAGCACGTGATGATGGCCATATCATTTCACTTATGAATTGCATGTGATGTTAATCCTTTTATGCACCTTATTTTGCTTAGAACGGCGGTAGCATTATGAGGTGATCTCTCACTAAAATTTCAAGACGAAATTGTGTTCTCCCCGACTGTGCACCGTTGCTACAGTTTGTCGTTTCAAGACACCACATGATGATCGGGTGTGATAGACTCAACGTTCACATACAACGGGTGCAAAACAGTTGCACAGGCGGAACAGTCGGGTTAAGCTTGACGAGCCTAGCATGTGCATACATGGCCTCGGAACATATGAGACCGAAAGGTCGATCATGAATCATATAGTTGATATGATTAGCATAGGGATGCTTACCACGGAAACTATACTCAACCCACGTGATGATCGGACTTGAGCTAGTGTAAGTGGGTCATGAACCACTCAAATGACTAGAGAGATGTATTTTTTGAGTGGGAGTTTAGCAAGTAATTTTGTTAAGTTAAACTCTAATTATCTTGAACATAGTGTAAGTCCACTTTTAATATATTTGTGTTGTAGATCATGGCTCACGCGACAGTCACCCTGAATTTTAATACGTTCCTAGAGAAAGCTAAGTTATAAGATGATGGAAGCAACTTTGTAGACTGGGCTCGTAATCTTAAGTTGATCCTACAAGCTCGGAAGAAGGATTATGTCCTTAATGCTGTGCTAGGAGATGAACCACCCGCTACGGCTGACCAAGATGTTAAGGACGCTTGGTTAACACGTAAGGAGGACTGCTCAGTAGTTCAATATGCAGTCTTGTATGGCTTAGAGCCGGGACTTCAACGTCGCTTTGAGTGTCATGGAGCATATGAGATGTTCCAGGAGTTGAAGTTTATCTTTCAGAAGAACGCCCGGATCGAGAGGTATGAGACCTCGGATAAATTCTATGCTTGCAAGATGGAGGAGAATTCGTCTGTCAGTGAACATGTGCTCAAAATGTCTGGGTACTCAAACCGTCTAGCTGAGATGGGGATTGAACTCCCGCAAGAGGCTATCACTGACAGAATTCTTCAATCACTGCCGCCAAGCTATAAGGGCTTTGTGTTGACCTACAACATGCAAGGGATGAACAAGTCAACCGGCGAGTTGATTGCGATGCTGAAAGTCGCAGAGTCTGAACTCCGTAAAGAGCATCAAGTGTTGATGGTGAATAAGACCACTAGTTTCAAGAGAAATGGCAAAGGTAAGAAGGGTAATTCAAAGAAGAGCGGCAAGCCTGTTGCCAATCCGACGAAGAAACCCAAAGCTGGACCTAAGCCTGAAATAGAGTGCTACTATTGCAAGGGTATGGGTCACTGGCAGCGCAACTGCCCCAAGTATCTGGCTGATAAGAAGGCGGCCAAAGAAAAATCAGGTATATTTGATATACATGTTATTGATGTGTACTTAACCGGCTCTCGTATTAGTGCCTGGGTATTCGATACCAGTTCTGTTGCTCATATTTGCAACTTGAAACAGGAACTGCGGAATAGGCGAAGGCTGGCGAAAGATGAAGTGACGATGTGCGTAGGAAATGGTTCCAAGTTTGATGCAATCGCCGTCGGCACAGTTTCACTTCAGTTACCATCAGGATTAGTTATGAACTTGAATAATTGTTATTTAGTGCCTGCTTTAAGCATGAACATTATATATGGATCTTGTTTATTGCGAGACGGTTACTCTTTTAAGTCAGAGAATAATGGTTGTTCTATTTCTATGAGTAACATCTTTTATGGTCATGCACCCAATGTAAGAGGATTGTTCATATTGAATCTTGATAGTGATAATACACATATACATAACATTGAGACCAAAAGAGTTAGAGTTAACAATGATAGCGCCATATTTTTGTGGCACTGCCGCTTAGGTCATATTGGTGTAAAGCGCATGAAGAAACTCCATACCGATGGACTTTGGAGTCACTTGACTTTGATTCACTTGACACGTGCGAACCATGCCTCATGGGCAAGATGACTAAAACTCCGTTCTCTGGAACAATGGAGCATGCCAGTGACTTGTTGGAAATCATATATACCGATCTGTGTGGTCCGATGAGCGTGGAGGCACGCGGCTGATATCGTTATTTTCTCACCTTCACTAATGATTTGAGTAGATATGGTTATGTCTACTTAATGAAGCACAAGTCTGAAACATTTCAAAAGTTCAAGCAATTTCAGAGTGAAGTTGAAAATCATCGTAACAAGAAGATCAAGTTCCTATGATCTGATCGTGGGGGTGAATATCTAAGTTTCGAGTTTGGTGCTCACTTAAGACAATGTGGAATTGTTTCACAGTTGACACCGCCTGGAACACCACAGCGTAATGGTGTGTCCGAACGTCGTAATCGTACTTTATTAGAGATGGTGCGATCTATGATGTCTCTTACCGATTTGCCGTATCGTTTTGGGGTTATGCATTAGACACAGTTGCATTCACTTTAAATAGGGCACCATCAAAATCCGTTGAGACGACACCATACGAACTGTGGTATGGCAAAAGGCCAAAGTTGTCGTTTCTTAAAGTTTGGGGATGTGATGCTTATGTCAAAAAGCTTCAGCCTGAAAAGCTCGAACCCAAAGCGGAAAAGTGCATCTTCATAGGTTACCCAAAAGAGACAGTTGGGTACACCTTCTATCTCAAACCCGAGGGCAAAGTGTTTGTTGCTAAAAACTGAGCTTTTCTCGAGAAGGAGTTTCTCTCGAGAGAATTGAGTGGGAGGAAGATAGAACTTGATGAGGTTGTCGAACCTCTCATCCCTCTGGATGGTGGCGCAGGGCAAGGGGAAACCCCTGTCGTTGCGACGCCGATTGAGGAGGAAGTTAATGATGATGATCATGAAACTCCGGTTCAAGTTCCTATCGAACCACGCAGGTCGATGAGACCACGTGCTGCTCCAGAGTGGTACGGTAATCCCGTTTTGTCAATCATGTTGTTAGACAACAATGAACCTGCAAATTATGAAGAAGCAATGGTGGGCCCAGATTCCAACAAATGGTTGGAGGCCATGAAGTCCGAGATAGGATCCATGTATGAAAACAAAGTGTGGACTTTGGAAGTACTACCTGAGGGCCGCAAGGCTATTCAGAACAAATGGATCTTTAAGAAGAAGATGGACGATGACGGCAATGTGACCGTTTATAAAGCTCGACTTATGGCAAAGGGTTTTTCACAAGTTCAAGGAGTTGACTACGATGAGACATTCTCACCCGTAGCGATGCTTAAGTCCGTCAGAATCATGTTAGCAATAGCTGCATTTTTCGATTATGAAATCTGGCAGATGGATGTCCAAACGGCATTCCTTAACGGTTTCCTTAAGGAAGAGTTGTATATGATGCAACCCGAAGGTTTTGTCGATCCTAAAAATGCTAACAGGGTATGAAAGCTCCAGCGATCCATTTATGGACTGGTGCAAGCATCTCGGAGTTGGAATAAACATTTTGATGAGGTGATCAAAGCATTTGGGTTTATACAAGTGGTTGGAGAATCTTGTATTTACAAGAAAGTGAGTGGGAGCTCTATGGCGTTTCTAATATTATATGTGGATGACATATTACTAATTGGAAACAACGTAGAGTTTTTGGAGAGCATAAATGATTACTTGAATAAAAGTTTCTCTATGAAGGACGTAGGAGAAGCTGCTTACATTCTAGGCATTAAGATCTACAGGGATAGATCGAAACGCCTGATAGGACTTTCACAAAGCACATACCTTGATAAAGTTTTGAAGAGGTTCAAAATGGAACGGTCCAAGAAAGGGTTCTTGCCAGTTTTACAAGGTACGAGATTGAGTAAGACTCAGTGCCCAGCAACTGATAAAGATAGAGAGCATATGAGCACCGTCCCCTATGCTTCAGCCATAGGATCTATCATGTATGCAATGTTGTGCACTAGACCGGACGTTAGCCTGGCCATAAGTATGGCAGGCAGGTTCCAGAGTAATCCAGGAGTGGATCACTGGATGGCGGTCAAGAATATCCTGAAGTACCTGAAAAGGACTAAGGAGATGTTTCTCGTGTATGGAGGTGACGAAGAGCTCGCCGTAAAGGGTTACGTCGATGCAAGCTTTGACACAGATCCGGACGACTCTAAGTCGCAGACCGGATACATATTTATTCTTAATGGGGGTGTGGTAAGCTGGTGCAGTTCCAAGCAAAGGGTCGTAGCTAATTCTACATGTGAAGCGGAGTACATGGCTGCCTCGGAGGCGGCTAAGTAGGGTGTCTGGATAAAGCAGTTCATGACGGATCTTGGAGTGGTGCCAAGCGCAATGAATCCAATAACCTTGTTCTGTGACAACACGGGTGCCATTGCCTTAGCAAAGGAACCACGGTTTCACAAGAAGACCAGACACATCAAACGACGCTTCAACCTCATCCGCGACTACGTTGAAGGGGAGGACGTAAATATATGCAAAGTGCACACAGATCTGAATGTAGCAGACCCGCTGACTAAACCTCTTCCACGGGCAAAGCATGATCAACACCAGAACTATATGGGTGTTAGATTTATTACAATGTAATTCACATGGTGATGTGAGGGGTAGATTATTGACTCTAGTGCAAGTGGGAGACTGTTGGAATTATGCCCTAGAGTCAATAATAAATATAGTTATTATTATAATTCCTGTATCAAGATAATCGTTTATTATCCATGCTATAATTGTATTGAATGAAGACTTATATACATGTGTGGATACATAGACAAAACATTGTCCCTAGGAAGCCTCTAGTTGGCTAGTCAGTTGATCAAAGATAGTCAGGGTCTTCTGACTATGTACAAGGTGTTGTTGCTTGATAACTGGATCACATCATTAGGAGAATCACGTGATGGACTAGACCCAAACTAATAGACATAGCATGTTGATCGTGTCATTTTGTTGCTACTGTTTTCTGCGTGTCAAGTATTTGTTCCTATGACCATGAGATCGTATAACTCACTGACACCGGAGGAATGCTTTGTGTGTATCAAACGTCGCAACGTAACTGGGTGACTATAAAGATGCTCTACAGGTATCTCCGAAGGTGCTCCTTCAGTTAGTATGGATCGAGACTGGGATTTGTCAGTCCGTGTGACGGAGAGGTATCTTGGGGCCCACTCGGTAATACAACATCACACAAAGCCTTGCAAGCAGTGCAACTTAGTGTAAGTTGCAGGATCTTATATTACAGAACGAGTAAAGAGACTTGCCGGTAAACGAGATTGAAATAGGTATGCGGATACTGACGATCGAACCTCTAGCAAGTAACATACCGAAGGACAAAGGGAATGACATGCGGGATTATATGAATCCCTGGCACTGAGGTTCAAACGATAAGATCTTCGTAGAATATGTGGGATCCAATATGGGCATCCTGGTCCCGCTATTGGATATTGACCGAGGAGTCACTCGGGTCATGTCTACATAGTTCTCGAACCCGCAGGGTCTGCACACTTAAGGTTCGACGTTGTTTTATGCGTATTTGAGTTATATGGTTGGTTACCGAATGTTGTTCGGAGTCCCAGATGAGATCACAGACGTCATGAGGGTTTCCGGAATGGTCCGGAAATGAAGATTGATATATAGGATGACCTCATTTGATTATCGGAAGGTTTTCGGAGTTACCGTGAATGTACCGGGAATGACGAATGGGTTCCGGGTGTTCACAGGGGGGGGGGCAGCCCACCCCGGGGAATCCCATAGGCCTTGGGGGTGGTGCACCAGCCCTTGGTGGGATGGTGGAACAGCCCAAGAAGGCCCTATGCGCCATAGATTGAAAATCAAAGAGAAAAGAAAAAAAACGAGGTGGGAAAGGAGAGAAGGACTCGAGCTTCCAATCCTAGTTGGACTAGGATTGGAGGAGGACTCCTCCTCCCTTGGTGGCGCACCCCTTGGGGATCCTTGAGCCTCAAGGTAAGCCTCCCCTCCCCTCCTACTATATATATGGAGCTATTAGGGCTGATTTGAGACAACTTTTGCCACGGGAGCCCGACCACATACCTCCACGGTTTTACCTCTAGATCGCGTTTCTGCGAAGCTCGGGCGGAGCCCTACTGAGATTAGATCACCACCAACCTTCGGAGCACCGTCACGCCGCCGGAGAACTCATCTACCTCTCCGTCTCTCTTGCTGGATCAAGAAGGCCGAAATCATCGTCGAGCTGTACTTGTGCTAAACGCGGAGGTGCCGTCCGTTCGGCACTAGATCGTGGGACGGATCGCGGGACGGTTCGTGGGACGGTTCGCGGGGCGGATCGAGGGACGTGAGGACGTTCCACTACATCAACCGCGTTCACTAACGCTTCTGCTGTGCGATCTACAAGGGTACGTACATCGGAAATCCCCTCTCGTAGATGGACATCACCATGATAGGTCTTCGTGCGCGTAGGAAAATTATTGTTTCCCATGCGACGTTCCCCAACAAAGATGTCATGCAAGTTCTTTTCCATAAGAACGTATGACTATATATGGAATACGTGCCTAAATTACATTGATGAATTGGAGCTAGTTCTGTATCACCCTATGTTATGACTATTGCATGATGAATGCTATCTGACATAATTATCCATCACTGATCCATTGCCTACGAGATTTCCATATATTGATCTTTGCTAAATTACTTTTCTGTTGCTACTGTTACGATCACTACGAAACTGCTACTCTTACATTTGCCACCGTTACCGTTACTTCCATACTACTTTGCAACTAAATACTTTGCTGCAAATATTAAGTCTTTCGGGTGGTGTTGAATTGATAACTTAGCTATTAATACTCGAGAATATTCTTTGGCTCCACTTTTGTCGAATAAATAAATGTGGTGACCCCGACTTACGAGTCGAGATCACCGAATGAACGTGCTCAGTGATCCCAGAGATCAATGCTCGCTGAACACACATATACTGAATATTAAGAGTCTTACATCCAAACATACTGTTTGATACAACAAATGACCAGCATGGTGCAATCTCACATAGGTAGGGTCTATAAGGCCAATCACACTGATGCAACTTCTAGCGGAAATCTTGGTAGTAAACGGGAGCCCATGTCATCAGCCTTCACAAACATGCATTCTGACTGGGAAGTGTTCTAGTTCGTGTGTCCGTCTTCGATGAAGAATTCTTATGCATACTCTAGTTCCTCCATGTCTAATCAATAACATAACTAGTGGCAAGCCAGTGAGTACTTTGAATGTACTCGCAAACAACCCATGATGTGGATATGCCATTGGTACGAAAATAAAGTAATATGCACACTTTGCGGAAAGCAAGTTTTAATTGAAAATGTAAATTGTCAAGTACTAGCATGGATGTGCATCTTGAACTAGATGGTAAACATAATAACATGTTACAGATATCAACATATCTGATGAGGGCTGAACACTTCGGGTTCACGCGATATGCCAAGTCACCAAACTTGATCATATCAACTTTCTCACATAACACCTTTAAACACACACACAAACTTGGTTTATGCGAAAACGACTGGACGTAGTTTAAGAAGCACCACCCAACTGTCCTTGACCGTGGTCACAGCTATTCGAATAGTTTTACAATCTGTAGAGGTTTTACGTTGTACCCACGAGATCCGAGAAACTTCCATGTCATCCATGACTCGCGGTATATAACATACCCGAGGTAAGTACCCGATCATTGCCTTTCCCCTAACGACACTAGACAAAGAGTCCACTCGATTGGTACCTAGCCCACATCATGTACGTCTTACGGGCGCGAACTCTGGAATGTATCATCCATGCGGGGACCAACGGTGTACCCAGAACATGTAAAAACGACATAGTCGGCCTACCTGGTATGACCCCGTCATGAGAGTGACCACATATTACTCCCATCACTAGTAATGTGGCCTCTTTGCTAGCACCGACCAAAGTAGTCAACACAGCCCCATCCCATAAATGGGTATCGTTGTCGCAGATGTATGGTTGGGACGGTCAACACATCATAAACCTAATCCCATTTCCAAAACCACTCACACCAAAATATTTCCCGGTGCACCACTTCTTCACAAGTGGTCACCTAACTCAGCATCATCACCCTCGGGCATTAGTGGCACCCGACTGGGTTTATGTAAAACCTTTGATATCACCTCGTTGTTAACATCATCATGCCCATGATCTTTCTATGTGTAGCACTACTGTCTAGTTGTCAACATATTATCAGCGTGTCCCTCATAGATGGTAAGGTCATGCTCAATGCATGTGCTCCGGAGGAGCCATCGGTAACACCATGCATGGGTGCACCAAACAACCTTAACTATATGTATCAGAATAAAGTACTCAATATGCCATGCATACAACATTTTCTCAGACATGGTGATCTATCATCTAGGTATCCGGTGTCTTTGAGTTCAAAACCTTCATCGAACGCGGAATCTATCATCGTAATAATAGTTATAAAATAAGAAGGTCGTTCAAAAACAGAGCACAGACTCACTTTAAAAATGTTATCCTATTCTGATAAACCATTATTATAGTTTCAAAAAAAATTGTCTATGGTTTTTATGCAAAAAGGTATTTTCAAAACCTGAATAACAAAGGCTAAAATATTCAAACTAGGCATTTTAATCAAAGCTATGCGTAAAAGTTTTTACAAAAATTAGTGCAACAACACTAATAAATTCTACACATTTTCAGAAGATTTGTGGTGGAAAATTATTAAAATTTGATTAAATATTTAATTCTACAAAGATCATTTACAATCGAAATCAAAAGAAAAATAAAAAGGGGCTCAACCCTCGCCTAGCTTGGCTAGTGGTTGGGCCGGCCCAACTGGCGAGCCCGCAGCCCAGGTGCGCGCGCGCCGTCACGTTTAAACCTGATGCGTGGGTCCCTTTGGTCAGTGACAGAGAGAAGAGAGAGGGGGAGAGACGGGCCATCGATAGGTGGGGCATGCTTGTCGGGGTTGTCTTCCTCCTGTGGCAGATGGAGGGGAGGCACGCCGGAAGCAATACCGACGCCCTCGAGCCTAGGTGACGGAGGGAATGGCACCGTGGCATCGTCACTGTCTATGTTTATTCACAACATAAGCCATGGGTAGGCTAAAGATGGTGGGAACTGAAGTGGCACCGGAGACCACTGGGAACAAAGATGGTACAAGCATGGAACGCACGATGAGGCTACAAGGTGCTCCTTGAGGCTACAAGGTGCTCCGTAGAGATAACACCCCTAATCGTGTCTGAATGTATGATGTATCAATGAGGCTACAAGGTGCTCCTTGAGCTATTCTGTGAAGGAGGAAGAAGGACCAACCGACTTGCGTCTACCTCTCCCGTGTGCTGTGTGTGTATGAAGTTGACCGACCCTCTACATGGAGGGGAGCCGGGGGGTTTTATAGACGAACCGGCCGACCTACAATAAGGATAAAAGTATATAAGTGGGACCCGGTAGGCAGCCTCGCCGGCTAGCTAGGAGGCCCACGGGGGTCTTGTCTTGTCGTTGGAGGGGCCCGCCGGCTGCGAGGTCCCATGTGACTATGGGACGAGACAACTAGCCAATAAGGCTATTGCGTAAGGTTGACGCATGACACGTGTGGTATGTCTGGCGTCGTCCACTGTTCCCACGCCGAGTGCAATAATGGAGTGGGAGTTTGACGGGCCGACACTGTGCGGGGTGATGGCTCGGAGCCGGGGGAGGTCAGCGGCGTGACCGCCGACGCTGTACCTGTCGTGCACCCCGATCTAGTACCTTGGCTGACGCGTAGCCAGCTTTAACCATATGGTCTCATCATGACCTATGGTCTGATGTGACATGAGCTCCCTAGCCGGCTAGTCGCTTGACTAGACGGCCTGGGCATGGCAGCCTCGCCTCCAAGCGGCCGGCTTGGCCTAGACGGCCAGAGGGAGGTAGCCGTCTCGCCTCTAGCCGGCAGGAACCTACTGGCCGGCCAGAGTGTTGGCCGTCTTGGCCCTAGAGTACAGGTGCTTCTTAGGCGGCCAAGGAGACTTGGGCTTTGTAGAATGACTCACGCTGTTCCTTCATAGTAGAAAGCAATGGAATAGGCTCGATGAGCCTACCTCGGGGTTATCCCCCCGACAGTAGTCCCCGAAGCAGGCGAGGCCCGCCGCGTGGGAGCGGGTGGCCTCGCCGGCTTGAGTTGTTTGCTGTTGAATTCCTGCGGCCGCTTGCGGCACGAGACGCCAGCTCGGAAGCCGGCTGGCTTCCAAGCGACGCCTCGGCTTCGTCGTAGGTTGCGCAAATGGCGCCACGTGCCAGAGCCCGGCCTGGCGTGATGATGGATTGGTTAGATGACGGTAAAGGGCCTAAGCCCTGCGTCCCGCCACGACGCCCCTTCGGCCCCCGCGTAGAGGATCCTCTGCAGATTTACTCCGTGATGGTTGGGTTTAGGGATTCGCAATGTCCCCGTAATAATCGGGGATGGTGGGTCATGCACGCACCGGATCCCCGCCCCACGATCCATCATGGGGTTTAAATGGGATGTGGGGGTACCGAGGATACCATTCGCCCCCTTCTCGCCCCGCACTTGCACGCCCTCCTTCCCTGAGCCCAGAGAAAGAGAGAGTCTCGCCTTCGTCTTCGTCTTCGACGTCGCACAGAGTGTCGCCGTAAGCCCTTCGAGCTCTCATCGCCCACCTCCAAGTCGACCAGCTCCTCCAAGAAGGGCCAACACAACGGTGCCTGGCTCGGCAGCGACATCTGCGCCGGCCATATTGATGCGCTCCGCCCTTGCCGTATGCTGCCTCTGGCCTCCCTCGTGGTCGTGCGGATTCCCGGAGCCGAAACCGCCCGACGGCGAAGGAGAGAGAAGTAATCGTGTTCAATGAACACTCCTACAGAGGCTTCGAGCTCTCGGCGAGCAACTTCTTCGACAACTTTCTTATTTTCTTCGACTTGCAGCCGCACATTTTGGCGCCGAATGCCATTCTTCAGCTCGCCTCCTTCGTCGTCCTATGCGAGGTCCTTCTGGGGATCGAGCCCCGCCTCAACCTTTGGCAAAGCCTCTTCTTCTTCAAGCAACAGTCCATCAAAATGGACAAGGGCGAGGTGGAAAAGCTCACGGGCCCTCGCCCGATGACGCCGTACGGCGCAACACTGGTGCATCATCGGACAAAGTGCGACTTCCCCCTGATGTCGCTCCAGGACTCCATCAAGCAGTGGCAGAGGGGATTCATCTATGTGAAGAATGCCAGCCCCTCCCACGATGCGATTAACATGCCCCCCTTCGCCATCGACCCTCCGATGGAGAAGAAGAACTGGCAGGCCAAATACTCGAAGTCGATTGCTGAGTTAGCGCAGATAGGCGCCTACCTGGAAAGCTCGAAGACTCGCGGCCTCCTGGGCCACGGCCTGCTCACCACCATGATGACCCGACATATCCTGCCTCTGCAGAGACGACCTCATCTAATTTGTCAGATGAGCGGCCGGCGCAATCCCTACCGGCTCTCCACCAAAAATTTCCATGCCGGCGCAGTGGATAAGAACGTGAACCAGATCTCCTCCACCAACAAGGATGAAAGTGGAGATTGGGAATGGTGGCTGGTCCCTTATGACATAGCTCATCCTCCCCCAGTGATAAGCATCTTCACGGATCTTGTTTTCCTTTGTCTTTGAAATTGTTGTTTCCTCTATTTAATCGGCTGCAAACTATATTGCTTTAGCTCTTTGAGAACCTGCAAGGGCTCACCCCGCCAGCCGCTGACGTGGAGACGTTAGACCCCTCGGAAATTGAGGACGAGAGTATGATTGAGCCGCAGGACGCTGTTTTGGAGGAAGCTCTATAGTCAGAGGGCTCCGAGCCGTCTGGTGAGCACCTGAGGCCTCCGCTTGTTGATTGGACGGACGCTGATGAGATGCCTCCTTCATATGATGCAGACTTTGGGGAGGACTCCGAGGAGGTGGAGGAAGTCACCAACCCAGCCCTGACATGAGGCCGCCGCCAGCTGGCGAGATGGCCGTGCCTGCCGAGGTAGCCAGGAAGAATGGCAAGGGTGCCATGACCTCCAAGCCGGCCCCCAAATGCGTCGCGACAGGACCTCTAGCTATAGGACGAGCAGGCAGAGCCAAGAAGCGTCGCGCCGGCGCCAGCAGGAACCAGGTGCCCATCGTGGCGTGGTAAGAGTCCTTTGTTACCTCTTTTTTTTTGTTGTGCGAGGATAGGATCCTCAAATAGTGCTTGGCAGGGAGGCAGAAGACGTGGAAGAAGAAACCGCCTCCGCCCCTAGTGAGCCGGCTGGGCAGCTGTTGATGCTGCCCAGAAGGTGCTCGAGGACGAATCCGCCCTTTGCTGGGAAGCGACGGCGAAGAAGATGGCCGCGGGCCAACCCCAGCCCAGCCGGGCTGAGAAGGCAAAGGAGAATCCCAAGGAGAAGCGTTCGAAGGCTAGGCATGACCCCTCCATGCGAATGCGCGTGGGGGAGCCAGCTAACGGAGCGGCTCCAAGACGTGCCCAGGAGGCCGAGGCGGCCAAGTCTCCCGAGCCGACCGCCTCCACACTTGTGGACCTTGAGGTGGTCCCCGACACGTCGGAGTCTGACGCAGGCGGCACGCCGGAGGTGAACCTGGAGGCGTCGGAGGTGACCATGGATGCGCTGGAGGTGGCCGATCCACCCCCAGCCGCAGAGACGGCGTCCGCCGGAACGTCCATGGAGCCGGCGACCAACCAACCGCGTGGAGACGACACCCTCATTGTGGTCAACCACGGCCCAACCGCTCCAGGAGCCGGCTCCATCGCCGGGAGCCGGCCCATGAAGACTTGGCGTGTGGCCAATGCTGAGCGCATAACGCTGCACCCAGGCACCGCGCTCAGTGGTGTCCCGGAACTGGTGGCGCTGTTTACCAGTAGCCGGGACAAGGTGAAGCAGGCGGCTTGGGTGTCCCACAACGATCTAGAGCGCCTAGAAGAACGCGCCAAGGTGATTCCTTCATCTTTTGTGCTTCATTGCCTTGGGTTTTGGATTTTTCTTTTTCTGCTCTTGAATCAGTGGGGGCGCGCCAGCTCTCCCACTGGGGTAGCCCCCGAGAATCGGGCCGGCCAAGCATTGGTCGGGCCGAATCTCCTTCTGCTATGCTTTGTCTTTGCTTTTTTAGTGGGGGCGCGCTAGCGCACGCACTCGGTGTAGCCCCTGAGAATCGGGCCAGTTATGAATTAGCCGGGCCGAATCTTACTTCTTGCTTTCTTTGCTTTTCTCGTAGGAGCTTCATGACGCCCAAGTGCAGGCGTACAACGTGATGCGGATCTAGACCCAGGCGGCTGATGGCCAAGTCGCTGATCTTCAGGGCCGGCTGGGCGCTGCCGTCTCGGAGCGAGACGCCTTGCGCGAGGCGGACCAGTGACTCCAACATCAGCTGAGTCTTCTCCAGACGGAGAAGAAGGATTGCGAGGCGGCCCTTCAGGCCGAGCTGGGGAAGCTGCATGCCATCCTTCAGAACAAGGACACATCCCATGCTGCCGACGTGGAGCGTCTCAAGACGGTTAATCTCGAGGAGATGAAGCTCAAGGACGTCGCCCTGAAGGAGAAGGAGGAGGCCCTGATCTAGAAGCATGCGCAGTTGGCCAAGGTGATGGCGACGGCCGCGGCCCTCCAAGAAGAGCTCTCCCGCGAAGCTCAAGCAAGCACGGCGCGGGAGCGCGAGGCCTTGGAGGAGGCCCGCAAGACCGACATCCATTTCAACCATAAGCCTTTCTTTTATTTTGTCTTGATCTTTTCTTCTTTGTTGATCTCCTCTCTTATTCTTATTCGCACCCCTTTCCCTGCCCCAAGAATCTTCCCTCATTCACGGGAAGCGGCTGAAACGGCTGTGGAGACCAGCCGTGAGGAGCGTCGCGCTGCTGGTAAGGAGGTGGATGCCGACACCGGCTAGACTGTGGAGGAGATTGCCGTGGGCATCACAGCCCGCCTGCTTGCCCTGGCCGACTGCATGGAGCGGCTCCAAAGCGCCGGCGCATCGATGATAAAGGTTCTATGGCCCGAGGTCATGGAGCCAGCGTTAATGAGCCGGTTGTCCCGCTGGCTTGCAGCTGGTGGCGATCGCCTCGATGCCTGGCACGCCTCAGCCGCGCGTGCTGGTGCATACATGGCGTTGCGCTTGGCCAAGTCCTGGTATCGTAACTTGGACTTGGGCAAGCTCATCGCACAGCGCGACGGCTCGGATGGGGAGCTACAGGCCGTGGAAGACCAGCTGCGGATGTGGGGTAGCGACATCGCCTCTTATGCCGCTTGGGATGAGCTCAACTTGGAGCGTGACGAAGATGGAAACGTAATCCCTGAGAATTTGTTCCATCTTTAGCCGTATGACGCCGATGGCAGCTCCGACAAGGCGGCCCATGAGGGGGAAGCTACCGACTCTAGCGGCGAGGCTTATGTCGACTCGGCCGCAAGGGACAGAGACAAAAGCTCTCGTGGTGGAGACGGCGCATCTGCCTCGGGAGTAGCCGGCGATGGTGAAGCCACCACTTCAGGAGCTGCAACTGGGGCAACAGACGAAGTCGTCACCCCTTAGCTGGTCCTTTTGTTTTTTCATTGTCTCGGCAATGTATTGTGAGTCCAATAGTTCCACCCACTAGGGGTGTTTATGGTAATGAATTTCCGCCGTGGGACTTTTGAATGCTTTCGAATGTATATATTCTGCATTAAATTCATAAACACCATGCTTGCTGCCTTGTATTTTCATCTTTTGATTCCTGTATGACTTGTTTTTCTCCAACTCCTTTATTCCCTCTAACATCTACCTCGCCAGCCTGACAGCCGGGAGCCGGTCTGTGACTGGGACGAGGTTTCTGCCTTTGAGAATATTGGACTTAGATTTTTCTAAGCCATCAAGACTAAAAGACTCAAACACAAGCCAGCAGAGGCCGGCTAGAATAATAAGATTGAAAGATGATCAAACCAACCTGAGCCGGCAACCCTTTTCGTAGTTTGAACTTTTCATGCAACCAGCCTTACCTGGTGCCGCCTCGTTAGCCGGACAGTCGGGAGCCGGTCTGTAGCTGTTACGAGACGGCCCGTGTTCGACCCGGCGTACACTATGCGCTCATCTACAACTAAGAAAATCGTTCGGGCCGGCTAGCGAGCCCCCGAGCCCGTGGAGCCAGACCAGGGGACTCACAAAATGAGTGAAAACTTTTGTCATGAATCCAAAAGAGGCGTGCCCCAAGCCTTGGCTTGAAACACCCATTGCATTCATTTGGAAATACCAAAGAGGGAGAAAGATACAAACGTATATGCTCTTTTCATTTTTCTTACTTGCATTCTAGCAATAGAACGGGCGAAGCAATGCCGCGTTCCATGGACGCTCCGTCTCCTGGCCGGAGTAGTCTCTCTTGCGCTTCCTTAGCTTCTCGGCATCGATCAAGTAGTATGCATTGTTATGCAATGCCCGACTGATGATGAAAGGCCCCTCTCATGGGGACGAGAGCTTGTGTTGGCCGGTTGTTAGCTGGATTCTTCTGAGCACCAAGTCCTCCTCTCTGAAGGAGAGGGGCTTGATCTCTTGCTGTGGTAGTACCTCAGCTTCTGTTGGTAAATGGTCGTCCGAGTCAAAGCTAGATCCCATGCCTCCTCGAGCAGATCGACGTTGCCTTCTCCTGCCTCCTTCACTTCTGTCTCTGTGTATAAGGTGACCCGAGGCGAGTCGAACTCGACATCCGTGGGGATGATTGCCTCGGACCCATATACCAGAAAGAATGGTGTGAAGCCGGTTGATCGGTTCGGCGTGGTGCGGAGGCTCCACAACACTGCCGGCAGCTCTTCGATCCAGGAGCCGGCTGACCTGACAAGTGGCGACACTAACCTTGGCTTGATGCCGGCCAGGATTAGGCCATTGGCCCTCTCCACCTGGCCGTTGGATTGCGGGTGCACCACCGACACCAAGTCGAGTCGGATGCCTTCCTTGGAGTAGTAGAGTGCCAAAGCACCCTTGGCGAAGTTGGCGCCTTTGTCGGTGATAATGCTGTGGGGGACGCCATAGCGGACAGCAATGTCCTTGATAATCCTGACGGTCGTGGGGCCGTCAAGCTTCTTGATGGGCCTAGCCTCGATCCACTTGGTGAACTTGTCGACGGCTACTAAGAGATGCGTCATGCCACGTCGAGCGGTCTTGAATGGCCCCACCATATCCGACCCCCAAACGGCAAACGGGCATGGCATGGGGATGGTTTTGAGGGCTGAAGGCGCCATGTGGCTCTGCGCGCCAAAGCATTGGCAAGCTTCGCAATTGTTGACCATGTCCACGGCCTCCTCGAGGGTCGTGGGCTAATAGAATCCGTGGCAGAAAGCCTTGGCCACCAGGGTTCTAGAGGCGGCATGATGCCCACACTCACCCCGGTGTATGTCTCTGACGATCTCCTGCCCCTTTTCGGATTCAACGCAGCGCTAGAACACGCCGATCATGCTATGCTGAACCAACTCGCGATTGATGATGGCATAGGTTGCTGATCTGTGCAGAATCGGCCTTGCCTACGCCTCATCTTGAGGAAGCTTGCAGCGAAGAAGGAAGGCCAAGATGGGTTGAGCCCATGCTGGAGCCGACACAAGGGCTGGCTCCATCTCGACCTGAGTATCATATGCTTCTGTAGCCCCCGACCTTGATGAAGTAGTCGCAGGCTCGAGACTCTCTATCTCTGATGCCGTCGTGGCAGCCGGCTCGCCGTCTACCTCCATGACGTCCACCCACTGGGTGCCGAGATGACAGGACTCGAGGCTTGGCGCACCCGGATTTGTTGTTGTAGCCGACAAAGTCGTCATAACCGACGAAGTAGTTGTAGCCGGCGCAGCAATTGGAGTCAGCAGAGCCAGTGTAGCCGGCACATGAGTTGTAGCCGGCATAGTTGGCGTAGCCGATGGTGCTGGTACTGAGGGATCTGCTGGCACAAAAATTGACGCCGACTCTGGAGACAGCTTGATGGATGGCTTGTGCAACTGTTCGAGGGAGATGCCGGTTGGAATTGCTTGTCTTGTAGAGCCGATCTTGGCCAATGTATCAGCCGCCTCGTTGTCCGCCCTGGGAACGTGGTGAAACTCACAACCCTCGAAAGGGCCGCTGAGCTGCTGGATGAGGAAGCGATAGCTTGCCATGTTGGCGTCCCTGGCATCCCATTCGCCAAAGACTTGCTGCACCACAAGATCTGAGTCGCCGGATGCCAATCTCCTTGGCAATTCGGAAGCCATGAGCGAGCGCTTCCTACTCGGAGACGTTGTTGGAGGTGGCGAAGTGAATCTGGAGAGCATACTTGTGCTGGTCCCCTTTCGGAGACGTCAAGACAATGCCGGCTCACAGACCAGTTCGCATCTTTGAGCCGTCGAAGTGCATCCGCCAATGACTGGAGTCTGGAGGTGGCGTCTCGGATTGGGTTTCGGCCCAATCGACAAGGAAGTCGGCAACCACCTGAGACTTGATGGCAGTGCGAGGCTCGTAGCGGATGCGTGGTCGGCCATGGAGATGGACCACTTGGCAATCCGGCCAGTTGCATCACGGTTTCCCATGATTTCTGAAAGCGTAGCAGTGCTCACCATAGTGATGGCATGCTCTTGGAAGTATTGCTTCAACTTCTTTGCGGCAAGGTAAACACCATAACACATTTTCTGGTAGTGGTGGTAGTTTTGCTTGGAGGCGGACAAGACCTCGTTGAGGTAATAGATAGGGCGTTGCACTAATAGTACCTTGCCCTCCTCCTTGCCCTCTACTACCAACACTACACTAACCACGCGAGTGGTCGCTACAATCTATATGAGAATGGTTCCCTTTCAGCTGGTGCTGCCAAGATTGGCAGGCTTGAGATGACCCGCTTGAGGTCACGGAAGGTTTCGTCTGCCTGGTCACTCCAATCGGACTTGGTTGTTTTCTTTATGAGTTGGTAGAGTGGAAGCGCCTTCTCGCCGAGCCAGCTGACGAACCGGCTAAGGGACGCCAGGCAGCCAACGAACTTCTGGACATCGAGGATTCGAGCTGGCTTCACCATACGCTCGATGGTGCCGATCTTCTCAGGGTTCTCTTCGATGCCACGAGCGGACACGAAGAACCCCAAGAGCTTGCCGCCTTGAACCTCGAACGCGCACTTCTCTGGGTTGAGCCGGATCTTGTACTCGCGCAGGTTGGTGAACGTCTCCTGCAAGTCGTCAAGGAGACTGAAGTGCTGTTTGGTCTTGACGACGATGTCATCTACATAGACGTGGATGTTTTGCCAATCTATGGTAGGAGGCATTGCTGCATGCAGCGTTGGAATGTCGCACCAGCGTTCTTCAGACCGAACGTCATGGTGGTGTAGCAGTAGATCACGAAGGGCGTGATGAAGGAGGTCTTTAGCCGATCAGCTGGATCCAGCTTGATTTGATGGTAGCCTGAATATGCATCTAGAAACGACAGCAGTTCCCAGCCGACTGTGGAGTCAATCACTTGATCTATCCTGGGCAAGGCGAAAGGGTGTTTCGGGCACGCCTTATTCAGGCTCGTGTAGTCGATGCACATTCGCCATGTGTTGTTCTTCTTCAGCACCAGGACTGGATTGGCCAACCAGTCCGGGTGGAAAACCTCCATGATGAAGCCGGCTGCGAGGAGTCGGGCAATCTCTTCTCCAATTGTGCGTTGTTTCCCCTCGGCGAAGCGGCGCAAAGGTTGTTTCACCGGCTTTGTATCCGACCGCACGTGAAGTCTGTGCTCGGTGTACTTCCTTGGAACCCATGGCATGTCTTTTGGAGACCATGCAAAGATGTCCCGATCCTCACGGAGGAAGTCGACGAGATCGCCTTCCTATTTGGGGCTTAGGTTAGCCCCGATGGTGACGCACTGCTTGGGGTTCACAGGGTCGAGTGGCACCTGTTTGGTTTCTTTGGCCGGCTTGAAGGAGCCTTCGCCGGCCGACTGGGATGGTGGAGTATGGATCGCCGGCTTCTCGGTAGCCTGAGCCACGAGACGGTCGATCTTCCTTTTCTCCTCAGCAATCACCATGGCATCAGCCAGACGGCTGCTGTCCTGTGCACACTCGAGCGACTTCTTGTATTCGCCAGCGATGGTGATAATCCCTTTGGACCTGGCATCTTCATCTTGAGGTAGGCATTGTGGGGGATGGCCATAAATTTGCCAGAGCCGGCCTGCCCAACAGTGCGTGGTACGGGTTGCTGAGATCCACCACCTCGAGCCATATGGACTCTCAGCGGAAGTGATTCTTGTCACCGAAAAGGACGTCCAGCTGGATTTTCCGATCGGCGAGCAGGACTGTCCCGGCCGAATGTTATGGAAGACAGTGCTGGTCGGCTGGAGGTCCTTCTCCTTGAGCCCAAGCTTGAGCAAGGTGTCGAGGTAGAGGATGTTGATGTTGTTGTCGCCATCGACCAACACCCGGGAGAACCGACAGGTGAGCCTCTGGGAGGCAAAAGTGGGGTTGAGGACGAGCGCGTATGATCCAGGATTTAGCATCACCGCAGGATGGTCAACCCGACTCCATGTAATTGGATTTTCAGACCAATGCATGTATTGGGGAAACGGGGGGCCGTGGCATTCACCTAACGTCAGCGTTGGCGCTGGTTGTGCTTGTCGAAACCCTCGCTGGTGAAGAAAACGAATGCCCTGTCTTGATGGGGGTAGTCATCATGGAGACGGCCGTCGTTGTGAGGCAGCGGCGGCATGCCCTCTCCTTGCGACTATCGTCGTGCAAAGCTGCACTATCGAAGGGTATGGGTAGCGGGCTTCACCCCAGCGTGCATCTTGTAGGGTGCGTCAAACATTTCCTCGAAGCTGAGCTTGGGCTGCCACTCGTTCTTCCCGGTCCGCCTCCATCCAGAGCCGACTTGAGTAGCCGGCGCATCTCCCTTCATGCTAGCCACCACCTTGTTGTTGGAGCGAATCAAGTTGATCCGCCTTGTGCTTGTTGTTGTTCTGGCCGCCTCGGTTGTTGCTAGCCGGCTTGGAAGTAGTCGGTGTGGGGACAACTTTGTCCGAGGCGGTCACCTTGACCCGCATCGCGGAGTCGGCCGTGGCGTACTTGTCCGCCTTGGCCATGAGCACCGCCAGAGAGGTGCGCTCGGAGCACATGAGCTTGTGCTTAAGGAGAGTGTTGTCTCGGCAGCCGCCGATGAAGTACTGGATGGCATGTACCTCATGCACTCCCTCGCAGGAGTTGCGTAGCTCCGTCCAACGCGTGACGTAGTCGCGAAGGGGTTCGTCGGGCCTCTGGACGCACATGACCAGCTCGCGACGCCGGCCAGGACGCTTGTAGGTGCCAGTGAAGTTGCGGACGAACGCCTCCTCAAAGTCAACCCAAGAGTTGACGCTGCCGACTGGAAGGCTGTTAAGCCATGTCCTAGTCGAGCCGGCCAGCATGAGTGGCACGTAGTAGATGGCTAAACGCTTGTTGCCCCGGGCAATGCCGACGGCTATGGTGTAGTCGATCAGCCAGTCTTCTGGCTTGGCAGTGTTGTTGTACTTGGGGGTGTCCCGAGGGAGAGTGAAGCCTCGGGGAAACGGCTCTCCTCGGATCCGGGGGCCGAAGCATGCCAGACCAATGGGACCGTCCTCTTTCAAGAGAGTTGACTGCACCACGGCGTTGAGGAGCTTGCGAGCATCGTTGTCGCTGTGCAGGACGCGAGGCCCGTTCCGAGCCATGATCGGAAGGGTGTCTTGTGAGCCGGTGGCATGGGCCCTCCTCGGACGAGGAACCTCATACACCGAGTCACTCTCATCATCTGTGTGATGCCGGCTCGAAGTCGGCTTGCTATGGCGCTGAGAACGCCTGTCTTGGCTGCGCTCGCCCTTCCGGCCGGAAGTGCAATGCGAGGAAGATCCCTCGGCTTGATGATCACCATTGGGGTTACGGCGCGCTCCGGGATTGGGTCCCGGAGACTACGACTGTGCCTGACCAGGGTCAAGCCATGTTTGCTGCTCATTGGCAGCGTCAAGGAGATCCTTGACCCGCTTCTCCTGAAGGACGCGCTCCTCGCCCTCCAAGTCTGGCATTTCTGCCATGGCCGCCTGCGCAGCCCGTAAGTTGGTCGCACGACTCTTGTAGATGGGCAGCCTGCCGCCTAGGATATCGGCAATGACCTGGCCGTGGCCGTGGACCGCGCCAAGCCGGCTAGGACCCTCAGAAACCAGAGTGAGGCCGTAAGAGGAGTTATACTCGCGCTGCGTGGCCTCCATCCAGCGTTTAGCCGCGACGATGGCAATGCCCTCCTACAAGATCTGCCTACGAGCCTCCTCCAGCGAGGCCCGCGCGTTTGTGGGGTTTGTGGAGGTGGCGATGGGTGTCTTCAAGCCGGCAAGGGCGGCCTGAAGCGTGTCGGCGGATACGGCAGTAGGATCACCAGCGTCAGCCGACGCCTTGCCCTGAGCTGTGCTGGTGCTGCACCAATAACCATCACCTCCATGACGTTAGAGACGACGGTGACGTGATACGGGGTAAGGCACCCCGTGGACGACGGTGGACCGTCGAAGATGAGCACGTCACTAGGGTACAAGTTGAATGTAGGCGTCTCCGCGAGGGAGAGCCTACTGAATCAGGAGCGCAATGCCTCGACGTCCAAGTCCTCGCCAGGGTAGTGAGGGCCATCGTTGAGGCGCAAGTCGTTGAAGAGAACACTGAGGTTCTCAAGAGCAGCGATGATGACGTTGGGGAGTGACTCATCGTCAGACTTCCCATTGGGATGTGAGAAGGCTCCACGGGCATGCTGATCGGTCCGCACGCGAAACATCCGGCGGTGTAAGCGCAGGGCCCCGCCCAGCGCGTAAATCCGGCTGATGTTGCGGACGTCCGCACGGTGGGCGCAAAATGTCGGTGTTTACTCACAACATAAGCCATGGGTAGGCTAAAGATTGTGGGAACCGAAGTGGCACCGGAGGGCGCTGGGAACGAGGATGGTACAAGCATGGAACGCACGATCTACCCAGGTTCAGGGCTCTCCGTAGAGATAACACCCCTAATCCTGCCGGAATGTATGATGTATCAATGAGGCTACAAGGTGCTCCTTGACCTATCTTGTGGAGGAGGAAGAAGGAGTAGCCGGCTCGCGTCTACCTCTCCTGTGTGGTGTGTGTGTGTGTATGAAGTTGACCGGCCCTCTCCATGGAGGGGATCCGGGGGGTTTATAGACGAACCCACCAAACTACAATAAGGATAAAAGTACATAAGTGGGACTCGGCTGGCAGCCTCGTCGGCTGGCCAGGGGGCCCACGGGGGTCTTGTCTTGTCGCTGGAGGGGGCCGCCGGCTGCGAGGTCCCGTCTGGCTGTGGGACCCGCCGATAAGCCAATAAGGCTCTTGCGTAAGGTTGACGCAGGACACGTGTGGTACGTCCGGCGTCGTCCAGTGAGAGTTGTCATGGGAAACAGTATGGCCATCTCCACTGTTCCCACGCCGAGTGCAGTAATGGAGTGGGAGTTTGACGGGTCGACACTGTGCGGGGTGATGGATCGGAGTCAGAGGAGTTGAGCGGCATGGCCGCCGACGCTGTACCTGTCGTGCACCCCGATCCAGTACCTTGGCTGACGCGTAGCCACCTTTAACCGTAGGGTCTCGTCATGACCTACGGTCTCATGTGACTTGAGCTCCCTAGCCGGCTAGTCGCTTGACTAGCCGGCCTGGGCACGGCCGCCTCGCCTCCAGCCGGCCGGATTCGCCAAGACTGCCAGAGGGTGGTAACCGTCTCGCCTCTAGCCGGCAGGAACCTCCTGACCAGCCAGAGTGTTGGTCGTCTCGCCCCTAGCCGACAGGTGCTTCCTAGCCGGCCAGGGGACTTGGGATTTGTAAAATGACTCACGTTGTTCCTTCATAGTAGAAGGGAAAGGAGTAGGCTCGATGAGCCTACCCCGGGGTTAACCCCCCGACAGTCGCCTACCTGCTAGTGGCCGAAGGAACGATGAGGAGGCTATGGGTCACCGGAGACGAGGTGGCCGCGGCGGAGGTGCTAAGGGTGGTGGTGGAGTTGGTTGCTACGTGCAGGGAAACGCTCGGGGAAGAGGTGGAGAAGCCACCTGAGCTCACTATGGTCATGGAGAAGGTGAGAGGAGCGCGAGAGCTGGCCTGTAGCTCGAGATCGATGGAGTTCCGAAGTGGCGGGGCCTCGGTCGATCTCGAGCATCGGAGCTCTCTGTGCTCGAATGGGGTGGCTAGGGCCTGCATTGAGGTTCCGGAGGAGAGGTGTGAGGGTGCTGGGTCGAGGGGGAGACCTATTTATAGGCCAGCAATGGTGCACCGCTTGGGAGAGAGAGAACTTGTTTCACCGCGCGCTCGGGGTCGATACCACGGTTTTGGGGACGTGGTTTGAGACCCGAGAGACCCAACGAGAGAGAGAGAACTTAGTGCACGCGTGTTGCGTGGCCGCGTTCTTCTGGTCAAAGCTGGAGCGCGCGGGCACGCGACTCCCTGGTCAGCGGAGAGGGGGAGAAGGGGCCCTGAGGCTGCGCTGAGTCAGGAGCTTTGACGGAGACGCGGAGGGACACCCAGCGGAGGTGAGAACCGGCCGGGGTTGGCCTGCTTTGCCTCGGGTGCGCCCTGTAGCGCGCCCAGAGTGCAGATTTGGCATGCCATGGCGTGCTGGCGCGCTCTGGGGCGCTTTGGCCCTGTCTCGCGTGTCCGGGGGCTGGCTTAGATGCCCCTTAGCCGTTTGGGAGCCAAGGGTCTCACTACTGGTCAAACGGAGAGCTTGGAGAGGAGATGCCAACCTTGAGTCAGAAACTAAAATGAAGATTTTGTCTTGTCTGCTTGGAACCAGAGAGGGGCCACTCGTGTGCAGTTGAGGAGTGGTGCTGGCATCTTGCACTAAGAGTTGAGTGGAAAGGGTGTGGGTGTAGCGCAGGTTAAATGATGTTTGACCATGCTGGCAGAAGGTGTTCGACAGGTGTTTGGGGTAGTTAACCTTCACCACTCGTGATGAAAGTTAACAGGATTGGGTTTTATGCAAAAGTAGAATGCTCCACAAAATTTGAGCTCCATTGGACAAGTTTGACGATGCAAACTTGAAATCACCCCCAAATGGGTAGTATTGTCCTTTCAAATGGGAATGTGGGTAAATTAATGTCCACAAATCCAATTTTTGGCAGGGACTCCTCATTTGGTCTGTTGAGCACTCTTGCAAAGTTTTAGGCCATTTGGACAAACTTTGCTATGTAGAGTTGCTACAACTTGATTCTGGACATAGAGGGTTTTAGGATTATTCGGTGAACTAAATCACCTTGAAATGAGGTGAAACTTGGCATGAACACCTAATATAGCTGGGGAAGCATACTGGAGTTTTTTGGGAATTTATTGAAAATATTTCCTTTGGAAATATTTCAAAAGCTCAAAATAGACATAATAGGTTTTCAAGGATTTTCTCAAATATTTTGAACATAGATAGGGGTTGAAAATCTTATGTATGGAAAATATATGTCGTGCAAGTATCTCCAAATTTTCTAAGATTTTTCTAAGGTACAAAAATAATTTTCCATCCAGAAATATCATTTCTGACCTGAGAAAAGGACATGCAAATAAAATAGAAAACTATTTTATAAATAATTATTTTATGATTTTGGAGAGTTAAAATAGTGCTAAAAGCATAATACAATCTTTGGGTGAAGGCACTCCCTTGAAATGAGGGTCTTCTAGTGCAAACCCAAAGCAAGGTTTTGAAATAGTCAAAATGAGAAAAATGTTTTTAGGGAAATATCATGTTATAAAAATACTGTTTTTGGATCCACTCATTTGAGCATACACACATACGATGGCAATCACAGTTCCCATAGCACTTGCTTAAAAACTTTTAATAAACTCAGGTTTTTGAAGAGAGTACAGTTGAAATAAGGTAAAAACAGGGTGTGACAATAAATTTGGGTTGAATACTCTACCCTCGAAAACTATTGTGATCCCCTATACTTGTGGTTATCAAAAACCACCAGAGGGGAGCCACTTGTGGACCATGAGGCAACATGACGCAGCCCCCCACTGGTCGCGCCCTATTGTATGGTGGGGCCCATGTGACTCCATCTTGTGTAATTCAAACGCTGAAATTCCTATATATACAAGAACCTCCTACAATTAGCCTAGAACTTTCGCTCTGCCACACCAACACTCTCTATCGAAGAAAAACCAATATGGAGCCTTTCTAGTACCCCTCCTAAGAGGGGAAATCGTCATCGGTGTCCATCTCCATCATCCTAGTGGTGGCCATGACGAGGAGGGAGTAGTTCACCCTTGGGACCGAGGGTATGTACCAGTAGCTATGTGTTTGATCTCTCTCTCTCTCTCTCTCTCGTATTCTTGAGATGTCCTGATCTTGATGTATCACAGGCTTTGTTAATATAGTTGGATCATATGGTGTTTGTCCCTTGCTATATTGTTGTGATGAATTGAATCCTTCCCCTTGAGATCTCGTTATGTTAGATTGAATATTGGATTTCAGAACACTTGATGCATGTCTTGGATGTCGATACCCGTGGTAGCAATGGGTTATTCCATATATATATATATATATATATATATATATATATGGCATCAACTTGAGGATTCCAGTGACCTTGGGAATCTATGTATAGGGGTTGATTGCATGTTTTCATACTATGTTCTCGATAGAAATCTTGGGGTACTCTTTGAACTTCTTTGTGTTGGATTTAATATGATGATTGTGAAACTGTTTGATACATGTCTTATAATAGATCCATGAATACTTGAGGTGTCATTGGAGTATGTAGGTGACATTAGGGTTGATTGATATGAATAATAGGTGTTATTTTACTACAAACACTAGGGTTGTTTGTGAAACTTATAGGAATAGCCCAATAGATTGATTGGAAAGAATAACTTTGAGGTGGTTGTACTACCTATGAAAATTTCATCTTATGTTCTTTGCAACTTATGAACTTCAGAGTATGTAGGTGACAAGAGACGATGGGGACGATGTTTTACCGAGGTTCGGGCCCTCTTGATGGAGGTAAAACCCTACGTCCTCTTCTTGATGTTATTGATGAGATAGTACATAGTACAAGGTTGAGCTACTACGAGATCCATATTTTGGTCTAAACCCTAATCGTAATGAGCTTGATGTACCCTGCGAGCTATGACCCCTTGCTTATATAGACGCGAGGGGTGTCAAGATTTACACCAGGTCGGTTACAACAGAAAAGGGATATGTCGATGCCTATATCTCCTTGGATTGCATGCCAAATCTTCGGAAGAGCCCGTCTAGAATACAATACTTTTGTCAATGGTCGAACTACTCAGAAAAGCCCGGCCCATACAGATAGGTAAGCGGCCCAAGGACCCCCTAGCCCCGGACTCCCTCAAGTAGCCCCCGAACTAGCCTCCGATACCGAAATCCTCCTACATAGTTGAAGTGATGGGATACAGGCTTGTGAGGCGAGATCCTCCTTTCTTCTACAACCGAAGATAGCTCGGCTCTTGACGATTCCTTCTCGTTTAAACCTGAAGTCTAATGTATAGATTTTTATCCGTGTACCCACCATTGTAACAACGGGCAACACCTTTTGCTAAATTGAAAGGCCATAGGTTATTTTTGAACGAGCGGCTCGAGACCGTTATATTTGGCACGTCCCATCATGGAGATCGTTCCCCCTTTCAGGGTTATGGTTTATGGCTTGTGTTTACACCACACACCCATAATCGCGACTCGCGAGTTTATCATGAAGTGGCAGAGTTAACGGCACACTAGTGACGCCTACGGTATTCTAGCAAGTCATAGAAGGTAAAAGAGGTCACCTCGACCTCCTTCCGCCCTCAGATGTCGCTTGCCATTGCCATTCCCCTTTCTGCAAGCTCTAGCGCCCTAGTCCCTTCTTCTCCTCCAAGCTTTCAAACCCTCTCACCAGTGTGGCAATGGCTAGGGCTGGTTCCTAGGGAAAGTGGGAGGTCTTCTCCGTCTCTAAAAGGACATCATGGAGCTGAAGAGTTGTGGCTATGCCCCGAGAAACATGGCCCACCATGCGCCGGAGGAGGACCAAGTTATCCCCTCCCCAAGGGATGGGGAAAGAGTGTTTTTTATCCCTCATTTCATTAGATGTTTAAGCTCCCCCTTCACCCCATGCGTTCGAGGGATCATGTTTTACTATGGTCTCGACTTCCACGATCTCCCCCCGAACTCCATCAACCATATTTTTCGATTTCATCACGATCTACGAGGCCTTCTTGCGGGTCCAATACCACTTTTGCTTGTGGTTGAAGGTCCTCAACGTCAAGCTCAAGGTCGTCGGTGGTGAGTAGGTTGACTGTGGAGGGGCAATGATCGGCAAGCTCAAAGGGGCTACATGGCCAAAGGACACATGCATCGTCAGTATCAAGTCATGGCAAAAGGAGTGATTCTACATCAATGAGCCATGCAACGCCGACGAAGTAACTCCACCTGCATTCAGATCTACCCCCCACACGCCTCACATCAGGGACGAAGAAGTCCCTAGATTCGTGGGAGGCCGCTCATGTGAAGGAGCTCACGAAGAGGATCTCCGACCTAATGGAGAATATCGACCTTACCAACGTGGTACATGTGATGCTGCATTGTGGCCTCCTCCTGTGCCAGCATCAGTCCATCCCGACGTGGGAATATGATCTAGAGAATCTGAACAATACAACTGGCCCGATACGGAGTACTTTACGAACCTGACTCAAGAAGCTGTGGAAGGCTCTGTTCAAGTCACTAAAGACTTGGCCCGATGACGAGGAGGATGAAGGCCTTTCCTTCCTTAGTCTGGTGGGACCGTTAACATTTTTATGGATTTGGTTTAACTTTCTTCCCTCCTTTCATAAGGCACTTTGCCCTTCCTCCCCCACACCCATATATATGGCTGAAGAAATCCGGATGGATTAACTGTTGGCGCCTCTGCCCGAGGATGGCATGACCCCTCTGCTCGTGGCCATGTTGGTCGAGAAGCCGTACACGGCTCCGAGGGAGAAGGACGAACAAAAGAAGGGGAAGAAAAAGATCTGGGGGATTCACTCGAAGGGTCCCCCAGATACTAAATCTGAAGAGACACTAGCTCCATCCCACATGGAGGAAGAAGAAGAGGATGATGAGAAGGAGGCAAGCGAATCATCTCATACAAAAAAGAACGGCGTCCGAAGACGCTGAGGAAGACCAAGCTCATGTTGCTTCGAATAAGCTGCATAGGGCCCTATGGCCCTATTCAATGATATTCGAGACTCAGAGGAGGAGTCTACGGATGAAGCACCGGTCCCTGGAAGGATCCTCAGGGTGAATCCCCTAGCAAAAAGGTATGTATGGAAAATCCGAAATATAATCATAGTGGTTCTAATTAGGCTCATTCTTTGTATTACAGCCCACAACGTGATCTTTTCACCAATCAGATTTTGGAGGGGGATTCCCTGGTAGCTAACTTGGCTAAAAGCGGGACCAGTGTGACACCCTCGATTTGATCGTACGCTAAACATACATGAAAATGCATACGACCAAGCTCAAGGACTCACGGGAAGATATCACAACACAACTCTAGACACAAATAAGATATACAAGCTTCATATTACAAGCCAGGGGCCTCGAGGGATAGAATACAGAAGCTTGATAAACACAAGAGTCCGCGGAAGCAACAAATATCTGAGTAGATAAATTAAACATGAGGTGCCTTAGAGAAGGCTAGCACAAAGATACATCGATCGAACGAGGCGAGGCCTCCTGTCTGGGAGCCTGCTAACTACTCCTGGTCTTCAGCGGCATCCACGTAGTAGTAGGCACCCGGGGTAGCAGTCGTCATTGGCGGGATACTCCATCTCCTCGACTCCATCATATGGGCGCAACAATGGATCAAGGGGGAAAAGGGGGAGCAAAGCAACGGTGAGTACTCATCCAAAGTACTCGCAAGACTGACATCGTAATTATGCTAAGTATGCATCGGTATCAAAGGAAGGGGTATATATGTGGACTGCCAGCAACAATGCGAGAAAGAGTGGGAAGACCTAGTCATATTGAAGACTAGCATCTTCAAGGATCTTGCAGCAATAGACGAGAGTAGAACAATAATTATATTGTTACACCAATAATTATATGAGGTCACGCCTAGAGATTCTTCCTCGACTCCCTGCGAGGAAGCAATCCCAGAGCAACATTCCAGTTATGTAACAGTTGTAGTCGTATAAGATCGGGGCACAACTCCAAGTCGTCCTATAACCGTGGACACAGCTATCCGAATAGTTAATTTTCATCCTTGTAGGGGTGCACAAAGTTTCCTGTCAGGCTCGATAAACTTTGGCCGAACACACTTTCCTGGGTCATGCCCAGCCTCGGAACATCAACACGTCGCAGCCCCACCTAAGCTCAACAGAGAGGCTAGCCCGCCGGTCTAAATTGTAAGCGCACAGGGGTCATGGGCCAATCACCCTTTTCACTCCTACACGATGCGTGGGCGGCCGAGGTCAGTCCTAGCACCCCTTATTACAAGCGTGATGCCTATCCAGACCACTCGGACGCGCGTTGCTCCATTGCTGACGTTTGAAGAGATTCGGTTGATACCACGACGCCGAGTACCCATAACTTCTCCCGCGTAGCCGGTTAGTGTGAAAAGGTCTCCGACCAACCCAGATCAAATACCGAAATCCATTAACATTTAATTAACTCATCGACACATCCAAGCGGGAATCCACACGCCTAACATTTATTCATCAATGATCCTAGTAACATGGTGAAGTAGCTGTGTGGTTGTAACATCAGGGGGATCCGAGGTCTCACCCTCGTTGAATTCCGAACAATGTAATCGTCAAGGTGGACTTAGAGGAATCACCCTCGAGGGTCCCACATTTAGGGGTTGCACGACAGAGTCATAGTCAGGAGTGGTGAAGAAAGAATCACCCTCGATAACCATGATCGACTAGCTGCACTACAGAGATTTCATCAGGAGTACTTCGCGAGGTGTCTCCCTTGGTACCAGATAGTAGCTCTACAACGTCATAGAACTAAGGGGGGTGTAAGTGATGTGTCAGGCCTTGGCTCATCGATCAGGGATAAAGACTTGACGATAAAGCAGGGGCAACTGAACTAAGCGGGCGAAGGGGATGACTGCTCCACCTATACTAAACAGTCTTAAGGTGCGGTAGAATAATGTAGCATTTCATCATAATCAGGCTATGCATCACAAGAGGACCTATCTACAACAGTAGCAAAATTATAATGCAAGCATCAGGGAGAAAGAAATGGGCGATATAGGAATGATCAAGGGGGTTTTCTTGCCTTGTTGCTCTGCGACAAACTGCTGGTCGTCAGGAGGGTAGTCGTACCCGACAGCAGCGTCAGTCCCGGGGACTACCGGTAAGAAGAGGGGGGAAGAAACAATAAATATAACACCGATGCAAACACTAAGCATGGCATGTCAAAGCAGGGTTAGGCATGAGCTAACGCAGTGCTATCCGGCATAGATGGATTGGGAAAATGTCAGATGATATTTCCCGGGTCTCTCGCTACTACGGGTCAAATGAAAACAGTGGAAAAGTTCCACGTTTTCAATTCTAGGGACGCGAGACAAACAAATGGACAGCGTAACCGGGTTCGTCTCATTTTGCAGATGAACTTTCATGTTAAAAATAATTTCATATGAGTTACAATTTATTTTATATTATTTTTCAAAGTTTTATTAGTTATTAGGAACTAAACAGATTTAAACAATTTAGATAATTAAATATGACATCATTGTGATGTCATCATGACATCATCAGTCAGGAGGGTTTAACCGGTCAATTATGACCAGTGGGTCCCATGTGTCATAAACACATTTTAACTTTTAGTCTAATTAATAATTAATCAGTTTAATTAGTGGGAGGAACCCACGGGTCATACTATCTATAACAAATAATTAAACATATTAATTAACAGTTTCACTAATTAATCTATTAATCTTAATCGTCATATTAACTAGTTAATTAACTAATTAATTAATTAACTAATTAATTCAAATTTTTATTAATTATTATTTTTATATATTCTTTTTTCTTTTTCTTTTTTTGGGGCGTGGCCCGCATGTCATTGGGGCAAAGATATACTACATCTAAACACATGTTGTAGAGACGTTTTTGCACATACCAACATACATACATTAATTCGTACATACATACTTTTGCATATACCTACATATAAATATACATACATATCTAAATACCCTTTTTATTTTCTTTTACATACACACATACATGGGGGGTCTCACACTTATCACAGGGGAGGTTAATCCCCCGTGGTTACAGAATGGCACATGGCCGGCCATGGTGGGTGCAGTCATGGTGCATGCGAGCACGGGGCCGGCGGCTCGTCGGAATGCAGGGAAAACCGGGAGGAGGATGGTAGCTGGAGCCGCGGATGCTCACCACCGTGTAGAGGAAGACGCGGCTTGGAGAAGGTCGGGGAGGCCGGCAGGGCGGTGGCGAGGTGGTGCAGTCCGGCGAGGTGGTAGCCATGGCGCGGCGATTAAGGAAACCGAGGGAGGCGCCGGAGGCCGGAGGTGGGGTCGGAGTCCGGTGACGAGAAGCCGGTGGTGCGCGGAGGGAGGCGGCCGGCGGCGGGATGGCCTCGGCCGGAGGCGAAGGCGCAGGTGGTTGGTGGCTGCATGTGGGTTGGGTTCGGTGGAGGGCTGCTCGGTGGTGGCTGGTGGATCTGGGGAGGGAACAAGGGGCAGAGAGAGCTAGGCGAGCGAGAGGAGGGGGCTCGCTCGTGGGGGTTGGTGGGAGCGGCTCAGTGGGAGAGTGGGGGAACAAGGGGTGGATCCCCTCGTGGAGATGGGGAGGGTGCGTGGTGGCGACTGAGAGGGAGTGTGGAGGGAGCTGGGAGGGCTAGCTAGGGTTTGGGGGTTAAATACCCCCCGGGTGGAGGTTGGCTAGGGTGGCCGGCTGGGCCGGGGACTTTTTTATTATTATTATTTTCAATTCTTGTTTTCTGTTCTATTTTATTTATTTTTCAGTTTCTACTTTAGTTTTATTTTATTTTAGTGAACATAAATACCTTTAGTTTCTACTTTAGTTTTATTTTATTTTCAATTCTTGTTTTCTATTTTTTTTATTTTTTTTTCAATTTCTACTTTAGTTTTATTTTATTTTATATAACGATTCCTAATGGGCAATTTTCTTTGTAATATTTCACACACATCGAACATTTTTATTTTGACATTGCAAGACTTTTATCGTTTGACTTTATTTTAAATTTGAATTTGAACGGGTTTTGAACCAACGTGAGTTTAACAACCATCATGGTGACGTGGCATCGTTAGCATAGGATTGTTGTAGCTTAATTAGAGAGATCACTGTAGCAACAACTGAGGATGTCACAACCAGATTGCCCTACTCACCGCACGGCCGAAGGGACCGGAGAAGCGGTATCTAAGGAGGCCCCTACATCGGATACCATGGCCTAGGTGATGATAATATGGCCAGGCCAATACTTCGGCCACCAAGGACCAGGAGGACGAACTTCCCGTGGCAATGAAGGAGGGAAGGCCCTTACCCCTTGGGTCTCCTCCAAAGAATACTTCGGATAATCCCCCATCTCCGTGTCAACGGTAGTGGGTCTCGCTGCTAAGGGAGACTACTACGGCGCACGTGGAGCCATCCACGACGGATCCACTGTGGACTGGATGTCCAGAGCTAAGGGAGGAAGGTCTAAATGACCCCTCATTCCCAAAGAATGACGCACTCATCTGAGTGCGGTTTTACAATGTATTCAGTGTGTTGATAGAAGACTAATAGGAGCTTTCGACGCACTCTTAGTGGACATCAATGTAATGTGCAAACTTTTTGGTTTATAACTATGCGTTGTCTAAAAGTTTTATTATGCCATTAGAATCCAAGCCCTATGTGAGTTTGAAAGACTCGTGCAAGGGTTAGAATTATTTTGAAAACAATGCATGCAGCCCCCAAGGCTCTAGTGGGTTAACCAAAACACATCCTCGCAAAAAGGATATCTGAAAATGAACACAATATGTTGTTTTGCAGGCCTCAACTCTATGGAGTTGGAGGAAATGAATCGGAAATTAAAGTTTCTAAAGAGGAGCTATACCGTATCAACAAGCGTTTAGAAGACGCTCAAAGTGAGTGCTTTAGCATTTGTATGGATTTATATATAATTTGGTCTCTAAATGAGTGCTTATCAATTGATTATCACAGCTATGGCTGCCGACGTCGATCGTCTCAAGGCCAAACTAAGCCAAGCCAAGCAAGAGGCCCCGGACAGAGGGCGGCGGCCTTACAGGCTAAGGCCATTGACGAGAAATCTGAAGCTCGGGTCAGCAACTTCCATTTGGAACTTAAGGAGGACATCACGAAGAATGAGGCTCTCGAGCAAAAAGAAAAATAAAAATCGATCGAGCTGACATTGGTCACTATGACCATCCAAGAAGTGCGGGAAGAGGCGCGCGATCTCGAAAAGGAGGTTCATCAGATTACACAAATAACGACTGGTAAGTGGAATTTATTGCAATGTACCTTTGGCTAGTGAAGTTTTGTATCCCTTAATTCAGTATGGAGCTCTTCAGGTGTGATTGTTGATCTGCCAAAGAGTGCGGTCGAGGCTCAGAAGTACTATGCTTCTCTGGAAGATGCATCGAGTAGAGGCTCTTCTCGGCACAGTTCCTGAATTCGGAGCATCCTCAACTGGCGTCCGGCCAGTTGAAGTAGTCGATGGAGTTGCACAAGATGACCGAGCCGACCATGAAGGACTTGTGCAGCAGACTCTGGCCGGCCGAACCGCTGCCCAACTGCTACTTCAGCTTGATTCAGAAGCTAATAGTTGTGTCACCTCAATAAACATTGTGAAGCGCTCGGTCTGCATCGAAGGAGCTCGGATGGCTTTTGTGAAAATGATAACACATTTGCCAAAGTTGGAGCCCACGAAAATGGCCAGTGCACCTACGCCGCCTCGGAAGGAGCACAGGCGGCCCTAACGTCATTTTTCCATTGCGATGTAGGGTGCCCGAGCTATAGAGGCACCATGCACGAAGGACATAATGCTTGATCAGAGGATGCTATCCATAAAAGTTCTTGTATGATACAATGCCTTTCAGTTTTTGCATGGTAGATGCTGCCTTCGAATTTTAACTCTTATTTTGGTTATTTTAATACTGGAAGTTTCTGGTCGTTGACTTCAGCCCCCTGCCAGATTATAGCAAGGGTGTTTTCAACTTCCACATAGTTACCCTTAGCCAACGTCTTGGCACCATCAAGGAGGTAATGCGGGAGAAACTAGGCAATCGTACCATTGGGCTTTAATACTTTCATTTGAACATAACAGCATGATCATGGGTGCTAAGTAGAACCCTTTCAAATTTGTGATTTTCTGCTTATACCGTGGTGTGAAAAAACCTGTAATAACTTGGTCTGAATGACTTCAAAACGTGTCACGAAAAGCAATGAACCCCCAACGGATCCTTAGTTTGACACTTGCCTTCAGATCACGGGCCAGTCCTCGCTTATCAGGTTGGTCAGTTTTCGGCTTTCTCCACTGAGGTACTTAACCAGACGAACTGTAAATACAATCGCAGTGGCTCTCCCTTTACCCTTTTAGCCGAACTATCGGAACATAAATGGGTAAACACAGGAGTGGGGCAACCCAACCAAAGACATAATTCGGAACTGATGCATATAACACAAATCCTAGACCGCGCACAAGTGAAATAGCAATATAACAGTCTGAAAGGGGTGGTTGTGAAGACCAAGCCCCCGTCAATTCAGCTAATGTGTGCATATGAAAACATACTTGTGTAAGTATCCGGAAAGCAACTTGGCGAATGTAGGAGGCAAAAAATTATAGGGAAGCTCATAACTAATAGAGAGTGTTCCTTACTTCCAAAAAATTGTGAATTGTATAATTCGGACTTCACATGTTGTTGTTTATATATTGATGAATAAAAGAGAATAGAGTAGACGTTTACATAGGGATTGATATGACTAGTTTGATGTTACTTTAAGTACCCTGTTGCACATTTGCGTCTTTACTCGTTGGAGAACGCCCCTTCGCTATGAGGGATCCTCGATGAACAAATTTTGTGGTCAATGGTGGTCTTGAGAAGCCACCGATGTGTATGTGTGCTTTACGCAGAGATTGGTCCTTGATGGCACATGTATATGTTTAGAGGCTATACTGTCCATGGTTTGGTTTATCTAAATAGTAAGCCATGTATTATTGTTCCTCACAACTGCCCATGGTATCTTAAGCGCAAAGTTGTGTCTTCGTGGTACGTAATTTTCTAGAGGCAAGGCGCTCCTATGAGGGGGTGTATCCCTATTTATCCGCCGAGGTATGAGACTGTGGCGGGGTGCCAGTCCGTTTATGTTACTTAATGGGTACTCTTGTGTTAGGAGTAGCGTCAGTAGCATGTACTTTGGCTGCTAAGGCCGCAGTGTCTTCCTCGGTGTGAAGGGATCGTTCGGTGTTACCATTGATAGTGATAACACCCTTGGGTCCTGGCATTTTCAGCTTGAGCTATGCCTAATGAGGGACGACATTGAAGCCAGCGAACTCCATATGGCCGAGGAGTGCATGGTATCTGCTGCGGAAAGGGACGACATCAAATATTAAATCTTCGCTTAGAAAGTTCTTGGGTGAGCCGAAAACTACCTCTAGGGTTATCATGCCTGAATAGTGAGCTTCCACACCAGGAATTACTCCTTTGAAGGTGGTCTTACTCGGTTTAATTCGTGATGGATCCATACCTGTTTTCCGCACTTTATCCTTGTAAATAAGGTTAAGGCTGCCGCCCCCATCCATGACAACTCGTGTGACGTGATACCCATCAATGATGGGATCATGTACCAAGGCCCCTAACCCCCCATGTCAAATACTGGTAGGGTGGTCTGGGCGATCTTAGGTGATCGGACAAGTCAACCATGGGTTGTACTTCGGGGCTACCGGCTTTATGGCATATACATCCCGAAGCGCGTGCTTCCTCTCCTTTTTCAGCAGATGGGTGACATAGATCATGTTCACCGTCTTTACTTCAGGGGGAAGCTGCTTTTGGCCCCTATTGTTTGGACTACAAGGCTCATCACCGTCCTTGCTGTGCGGTCTTTTGGCCATGTCTTCGGCCATGCTTTTACCTGCCACTTTGAACACCCAAAAGTTACGGTTGGTGTGTGTAGTAGGTTTATTTGGAGTCCCATGTATCTAACAGGGCCTCTCGTGTATTTTGTCCTGCGCGGTCGGACGTCCTGATTTCCCTTGAAGGATTCTTCTTGGGTCGAGGCATAGAATTACTGAGTCCTGCATTGACTGTTGTGTCATCGGTTTGACCGCCGTTATGTCGACACTTATTTTTATTGCATCGTGGTTTTCCATTGTTATCCTCGACTATGGAAGTGATGGCGTTTGAGGGAGAATTTTTCTGCCGAGCTAGCCAAGTATCCTCAATCGCACAATGAAGGGTCATGAGGGAGGTGAGGGCGACCAATGTCCTCGCCCGTTCTTGTCCCAGTGTCTGGGTGAGCCACTCGTCTCGTATATTTTTGCGGAAGGAAGCCATTGCTTTAGCGTCCAAACAATAAATGATCTTGTTTTTATTCGTGAGGAACCCATTCCAGAATTGTTGGGAGGACTCATTGGGCTGCTGGATTATGTGGCTTAAATCATAGGACCCAGGTGGCCAAACGTAAGTGCCTTGAAAGTTGTCCCGAAAGGCATCTTCAAGGTCCTGCCAACTCTTGATAGAATTTTCAGGGGGGCTGTTCATCCAGTGCCTTGTCAGACCTTTGAGTTTAGGAGGTAAGTACTTCATGGTGTGGTGATCATCACCATGGCCATATGGATATGTAGGAGGAAATCCTCTATCCACACAACTAGATCTGTCGTACCATCGTACTGTTCTATATTAACGGGTTTAAACCCTTTGGGGAATTGATGTCACATTACCTCGCCCGTGAAGCACATTGGGTGAGTGGCTCCCCTTATCTGAGTTGTATCGTGCTAGAGATCACTCGTGGTCCTACCGCGCCGAGTGTCTCGAACACCATCGTTCTGGTTGGGACGAGCTTGGTATGCATTATGTCTTGTGGGAGCGCGACTTCTGGATCCATAAATAGATCTGGTTTGATCTACCTTAGAATTAATTTTCTGCCATAGGTCATATTGCTCCTTGGTGTGGATCGGCTCTTTTTGCTTATCCTGTCCTTCAGGAGGATGGTCTCGTTGATCATCTTGCACGAAACAGGGTGGTGCGGGTTCCAAGGCCTCATCTTCAAATTCCGGTAACAAGAGCAGACGTGGGTAGCTCTTGGTTGGACCATGTCGCTCCTGATTGTACCCTTCTTCCACAACCAAGACTTTGGTCCATTTTTCATTAATGGAGTCTTTTTCGGCTTTGAGCCGTCTCTGCTTTAGCTTAAGGCTCGAGCAGTGGCGATGAGTTGTTGCCTGGACACTTCCTGATCTAGCCGGTCCTCGGGGACAATAAAGTCTTCAGCTCCAAAGCTTTCATCATCCTCGATCGGAGGAACGTGGTTGTTATCTTCGGAGTCGTCAAGATCCTCAGGCTGGTCTATTTCCATGTTTCCTCGTAAATCAGGATTATATGCGGGGTCTGAGGGTTTTGGGGATTTCGCGAGATTTTCCGTATCCTTTGGATCCGGGTTTCCCCCTGTGCCTGTATTATATCCGGGCTTTTTGTGCTGGCGGCAGCTTTTAACAGCATCGTCGCCGCTAATTTTGGCTAGGGTGTCATCATCGCTTTTTCTCGTAACACCTTTGTCCCTCGAGTGTCCAGCATGTAGACATCGTAAGGGAAGGTGGCAGTCCATCCTCCCGTGACGGGAGGGTCTAGTGATTGAATAGCCATATCCATATCTTCGGCTTCCTCCGAAGAGAAGTCTAACAGATCGGTTAGGTCTTCAATGGTCGCAACAAAGTGGGTGGTGGGCGGGGAAAAAAGTTCCCTGCGGGTAGCTCCAAGGCCGAAAAGGTCCTCGGTAGGAAATTGCTTTTTCGAATAATCATCGGTTCGTTCTTGGGTAATTGTCTCAGTTGACCATCAAAGATCCGTCGGAGGCGATCGAAGACCCGATGGGACTGCATTTCGTGCTCTAGCGTATGAAGTGTATTCGGGCGGGATTACCTTCGTGCCTTCGGCTTTCATAGCCGGATCTTGGATTGAGGACGAATTGAGGTTTAAACCTATTCCGAACTCGAAGTCTAGAGTAGGATACAAAGTTAAAGTTTCGGAGTCTCCGGGGTTTTCGCACGCAACCGAATTCTCGGAAAAGATTAGATCGCCCCAGGCGTTGGCGACGAATTTCAACTTGCCAAACTTAAATTCCTTCCTCGGAGTTATCTCAATGATATTATGAGGAGCCATCTTGATGTGCGAGGTTCTGCCAAAAGCAGACGTTTGGCCGGAGACAAACATATCTACGAACTCAATGCCATCGTTCGTGACCAAACGAGCCATCTATCCTTCTCGTGATCCCGCAGCGGAGCTCTAAATGAAAGCACCAATGTCGGTGTCAAAATTGAGCAATCTCGATGGGTAACAAGAGATGTTGGGGACGGTGTTTTATCCAGGTTCGAGCCCTCTTGATGGGGTAAAACCCGACGTCCTGCTCTTGTTGTCACTGCTGAGATAGTACAAAGTACAGGTTGATATATTGCGAGATCGATATTATGGTCTAAACCCTAATTATAATGAGCTTGATGTACTGTGTGAGCTATGAGCATCTCGTTTACATAGACACGAGGTATGTCAAAATTTAGACAAGGTCGGTTACAATAGAAAAGGAAGAGTCCATCTAGAATACCACACTTTCGTCAATGGTCGAACTACTGAGAAAAGCCCAACCCATATGGATAGAAGCGGCCCAAGGATTCCCTAGTCCGAGACTCCCTCACCTATATCTACTATCCATCTACACTTGTATCACCATCTCTTCACCGAACTAGTGCGCTGGTACAATTTTCGATTGTATTGGGTGTGTTGGGGTCACAAGAGATTTCTTCTATTTGAGTGCAGGGTTGTTTGAGAGAGACCATCTTCATCCTACACCACCCACGGATTTATAAACCTTAGGTCATCCACTTGAGGGTAATTTGTTGCAGTCCTACAAAACTTTGCACTTGGAGGCCCAACAACGTCTACAAGAATAAAGTTGTGTAGTAGACATCAAGCTCTTTTCTAGCGCCATTGCGGGTGAGGTGAGTGCTTGAAGGTTTATCTTTAGATCTTCAATTAAATCTTTTATCTTCTTGTTATTCGCTAGTTTGGTTCATAAAAGAAAACTTAAAAAATGGAATTTAGATTGCCTCAATTATTCGCCTTTTGAATGTCTTTCATGAAAATGATGGTTCAGAAAATTGTGCTCTATTGTTAGAGAAAGAATTTATAAAAATGCTTAATGTGAAATCTTGAATGATGAGCATGGTAGCAAATTTGTTAGTATGAATTCTCTCAATATCCATGATGCTAATGATACGCAAAGCCACAAGCTTGGGGATGCTATGTTTGATGAAGAAGACATTTTCAATCCCCCAAGTTATGATGAGCAAATTTATTATGATAAAAGTATGCCTCCTATTTTTGATGATTACATTGATGAAAGTGGGTTTGTAAGAGTGCAAATCTAGGTACTAATGATCCCACTATTTTGGACGGTGTTGAATCTTATTGGAATAATAATGAAAGTGGATTTGTGGAGTTCATGACTTTATTTAGTGATGAGTCCACTATCTTGGAAGAGGTTTCAATTTACTATGAAAACAAAATTGCTATCGACGATGATTATGGTCATGACATGTATGCTATAATGAGTAATAACAAACATGAAATTTGTCATCATGGTTTTAATGTTCAATTTGATTATGTCAATCAAATGCCACATGATAGTTTTTTTGTTTAGTTTGCTCCCACTATCATGAATGAGAAGTTTGCTTATGTGGAGAGTAATACAAATTCTGTGATTATGTATCATAAAAATGATGCTTTATGTGTTAGTTATATTGTTGAATTCATTCATTATGCTACTGAAAATTATTATGAGAGAGGAACGTATGCTTGTAGGTATTTCAATAATAGGAAGTTTCCTCTCTATGTGTTCAAAGTTATGAAATTATGCTTGTTTTGCCTTCCTATGCAAGTTGATTCTTGCAACAAAAAATTGTTTTCTTGAAAAATCCCTATGCATAGGAAGTGGATTAGTCTTTAATGTGCTTGCCATATGATTCATGGTGCTCTCTTGCATGTTTCAATTACAACTTCCTATACGAATATCATTGTAATAATCATGCCTAGCTAAAAGGCATTTAATAAAAGTGCTTGTTGGGAGACAACCCAACGACTATCCAAAGTTGTCAGAATCGCGATTCAAGTCTTAAAATCTTACGATATTACGATCCAAACTAGCCCTCCGGTTCTACGATTTTGCTCATAGAATCTAAGTTTCTACGATCCTAATATTATGATTCTATGACTCGCGATCCTAGAAATGGAGCTCCGATCTGATTCAGAATCGCGATTCTGACAACTTTGCGACTATCCTTTATGTTTTTGTGTGTTCACATGATTAAGATACTATTTTATTAATGTTTTGGGTCTTTTATTTCAATAAAGTGCCAACTAAAGTCTTTGCGATATTGTGGATACCTATTAGTTTGACTGTGTGCAAAAACATAAACTTTTGCGTCCAGTATATGAATTATGTGATTTTACTGGAGAGTAAAACAAACATGATTTTTTAAAATTCCATGCAAATTCTATGTGTTTTACTAATGTTTCAGAATTTTTAGATTCAGGTAAGGATGGTGTTGATTGAGATCTTCGTAGACTGTTCTAATTTTGACTTATTATATTTTGGGTGCATGGTTTGCTTGGTTTAGTGTTTCCATAATATATATTGGGTGATATAAATTACGAGAATGATATAATAGAGTAGGTATCATGTGATAAAAATTATGAATATTGCCTTGGCAGTACCTAAGGGAATGGTCTATCTTTATTACACTAACCCATCTCATGAAGTTCCATTAAGTTTTGTGTGATTGAAGTTTTCAAGTTTTGGGTCAGACATCGATATGAGGAGAATAAGGGGTGTAAAGACCCTAAGATTGGGGATGATCAAGGCACCCCATGGTAATATCCAAGGAACACCCAAGCGTCTATGCTTGGGGATGTCCCGGAAGGCATCCCCTCTTTCGTCTCCAACATTATTGGTGTATCTTACTTGGAGCTATATTTTTATTCATCACATGATATGTGTTTTTCTTAGAGCATCATTTTATGTTCTTGTTCTTTGTTGGATATTATTTATAATCTTGTTTTTGAATAAAAAGTTCTAAGAATTGCCTTTAGAATGCTTGAATTGCATGTCTGATGTGTCTTGTACGTAAACATAAAATTTTGTTGTAGTATCTGAATTATGACATTTTACTGGAACGTGGCAAGTTTCCGAAGCTGTTACAAAACAATGTAATACAAATTATTTATCATGTCCTAAATTTTAAGAACTTGTGGAGTTATAGAAGTAGGATGTTTAAATAGATTGCTACAAACTGTTCTGTTTGGACAGATTGCTACCATAGTTTTTTATCTACTTATCCTAGAGTTTTCATGGCTTATATGGGTAGATAAAATTTTGAAAATGAGAGTATACTGTACATAATGTTTGAAAAATATTATTCAACTTGTCTTGGCAGTACACTAGGTGTTTACTTAATCTTATGTGTACTAACCTATCTCACGAGTTCTTTTCAAGTTTTGTGTGGATGACGTTTTTTAGACTTAGCTAAAATTGGGATATGAGAGAATTGAATGAGATAAAAAATCCTCAAGATTGGGTATGTGCAAGGCACCCCAATTAAATATTACAATAAGTCTCTAGCATCTAAGCTTGGGGATGCTATGCATCCCACCTGTGTGCGTCAACAACTATCGTTTAGCCTATGTTGATCCTAAGTTTTTATTTGTCCACATGATTTGTGCTATTCTTGGAATGTAATTATATTATATTTATTGTTTTGAAATAAATATAAGATCTGAAAATCTTTATTGATAGATAATCCTCACATAGCTACTTAATTGTTTGACTACTCATTGATCTTCACTTATATCTCTTGAGAGTAGTTTGATGTTTACTCTTGTGCTTCAGTGATATACTAAGAGTAAATTGTAAATGAATGAACTATCATAAATATCAAATTATTAGTGTGCTTTATGTTTAGTGGTATTTTCACATTTTGTTTAGAAAGTAAAATCTATTAAAGTTTGACAACGACAATATTGGTCATACAAGCAATTCATGAATGATTAGTATAAGAAAGAGAACTTTCACATACAAATATATTATCTTTGACACCTTTTATGATTGAGAATGCCCATTAATTAGTTTCAAACTTTATAAAATAGTTGAAGTTGGAGAAGGAAGTGAGTGTGATGGTTATGATTGGGTATATTTGCATAGAAGTTATCTTGGTATGGATCCTCCAACGTGTGGTGCTTGTTTAGAATCCTTTGCTAGCCAAAACTTCGTACTAAGTAGAGGTACTACTTGTGCATCCAAATCCTTGAGCCAAGTTTCTTCCATGAGATTCCACTATACCTACCTATATATGGTATTTCACTACCATTCCAAGTAAATTTACATGTGCCACCTCTAAGACCTTCAAATGAACATTTGTTTTGTGTGCCCGTTCCGCTCATGGAGTGATCGGGGCGGTTAGTATATTCCATGCAAAGCGGGTTATTCTCATGACGAGTGTGCATTCACTTATCATTACACAAGAGATGCTGGTAAAAAGGATTCCGAGACCTTCATAATACAAAAATAAATAAATAAAAACTTTAGTAGAAAGTTGATTGATTGGAGGGCACCTGCGGATACAACTAGCCATGAAATGTGTTTGAATGGTGGAGGGAGAGTAAAAATTAAATTCTGTTTGGGAACTGCCAATAATGTGACTATCATGGAAGATATTGAAAACTCTGTTGTAACGTTGATAGGAAAGGCACACCACCCAAAGTATATTCATCTATGTTTTAAACAATGAGCTATAGCACATATGAAAATACCTGCTTCCCTCTGTGAAGTGACAATCTATTTACTTCCATGTTATTTAATTTTCTTGTTGAGTCAAATTCTTATTCCAACCACAATCCATTAGTTTGCAAGCATCTTGTGGTGGGGAAAGATCCAAACACATATATCCAATCAAATATATTCGATCATGATTCATAAATATTGACAATTATCGTCATGATAAGTAAGTTGGGAGGCAAAAACATTAAGACCTATTTTTATTTGTGTCTGATTGTCGGGACCCCGATACTAAGCCATAGGAATCCAGCCTGTAACACATCGCATCTCTTTGCGGTCTCACGCACTGTTATCCCCACGGCTGCAGTATTACCTTAGCCGGAACCGTTTGCGCCTTCTAACTCGCATATGCAATTGTGTCACTAGCAATCCAATGACAAAGAACCCGGATCGACATGTCTAGTCATAAACCAAAGCGGCAGTTCCGCACAGGGACAGGCATACATGACCCAACAAAGCAGGTGTCGGTCATCAGCGAATGTAGATTAGTCGTAGCAAGCTACAAGGACTCCATTACATCGCGTGACATTTCCCAAAAGGGACAGACACAGCAGCTAAGAAGGACACATGTCGGTCAACCAAAGTGTCCGGAGCAGTAGCGAACTACCATGGCTCGTTGGAATCATAAAGGGGAGTTTCCCTGTAAGGAGTGCTACTAAAGCCCACGGCTAGGTAATCAAACCCCATACATATCAAGTACAACACACGTACGCATGGCATACCGATATGTATAGATACATCGATGGCATCACAACATAACCATAAACATACAAACTTTGTTTACAAGGCTCGGAAGATCCACACACATAATATTACAAGGTAGGGGTCTCACGACCCATCATCACAAGTCATACACACAATTCTTACAAACCAGCGGAAGTGTAAAGTTGTCTGAGTACAGACAGATCGAAAGAAAAGGTCACATGGCCTGACTATCTACAGACCCAGCCTAGGGCCAGATCGTAGCTGGGATACCAGCAACTCGTCGTCGTCGATGTCTAGGTAGAACCCTCCATTAGGGTCATTAACAACCTCGGCAACAATTATTAAGCAAACATGAATACAAAAGTACTCAACAAGACTTTGGGATAAGCTATCTACTCATGCAATGTATCAATAAGGAATTGTGGGGTTTCATGCGGAAAGCCACCATTTGACTCGTGGCTAGACAACTTGCATTTTTAAATAGTTTGACAACTTTGATTTCTCACACACGAGTCCACTAACACCACAACAATACTCCATCGTTGAATCATTCCGTCTCCATACGGAAATGCCGTCCACGACACTCACGCTTATCTTGACAATTTTATGAGTAGCCATTAAAGTTATCTCTGAACAACATATGTCTCCAAGTAGTCCATATCCGCGGACGCGGCTATTCGAATAGATCATAACCATGCAGGGGTGTACTTCTTCACACACGCTCTCGCCACTTATCTCCATGTGCACGTCATGCACCTCAGCAACCTTCAAGCGGAAGCCTAGCGAGGGAGTCGGCCACGACCGTTAACCATGCTAATACTTAGTCCAGGTCCATCGCCTATCTGAGGGTAACCCGCACGGATGTCCGGCCGAGGTTTCCGCCACGGCCCCAAACGATGTGCGCAGGGTTACCAAGCCCACCATCCGGGTGCCACTTGGTATGTCGTGCCACTTCCTACCGCATCATAGCCCACCTCTCAGGTCAGTGCTACGCATGGCCTCCAGCATGACCATAAACACCAGAAACTACTTGCAACTCCTCGACCGAGTACTAAGCGATTAATAAGTCGAGAGGGTCCATTAAGTATCCCAACGTGTGGTAGTATCTAGTCTTGGATTACATACACGAAACTCAGTTCCTAAGGACGGTTCCAATGAAACAACCCGCCATGTACTCCTACATAGCCTTTCACCGGTACCTTTACCAAATCAGGTTCATCACACAACCTTTACTTACTGAACACATTCTCACAATTCTGTTCATCACCCAGACGACAGACCATACACAACTCTAAGCATAGCATGCATAGCAGGATAAGGCACATCATGGCTCAAGCATCTACCAGGTATGCTAGGTTGCAAGGTTCAGCTATTTACTGTGACAAGGACAGGTCATGCAAACGAAGTAGGTTCAACTAACGTAGGTAAAGCAGTGAAAGCATTTGCCCTAATGCAAGAAATAAGAGAAGGAGCGAGAACATGGGATTTATCGGGATGATCAAAATGGTTGCTTGCCTTATTGCTCAGCAGAGGGACAATATCCGTCAGTCGGATATTCGGTGGAATCTGGAGGAGCGAGGCCTACCGGTAAAACAATATCAATCAATAACAATCATATGCAACAATATGATGCATGAGCATGGCATGGAAATTAAAGGTGGTACGCTAATGTAGCTACCATTTCTTAAGTTGAAGTTGATTTGAATCAAGATTCAAATATCACTTCAAACAAGGTATTTTAAAATACCCTTTCAATTGATTTGACCTGATGCTCAGGTAATCTTGTTTTAGCATGCATGATGATGGTATGTTGGGCTGCTGGTTGTGCTTGATCATGGTTTGGTCATAATATTTGAAGTGGAATTCAAATGGATTTCAAATTCCAACTCCAATTTATTTAATAAGGTTATCCTAATCATCATTTAATCTGTTTGGGGATGTTAACATTTTCAAACATGTTTGAAAATATCAAAATCAGATTCCTTGGATTTTTCTGATACTTTTTCATATATCAATTATTTTCATTGGAGTTACAGATTATTTTCTATGATTTTTAGAAGCTTTGGGCATTTTCTGGAAATCTTTTAAATCAGAAAATCTCTTTATTGCGTCATAACCACGTGAGCACTGCGTCAGCAGGTCAACTGACCTGGTCAGGTCAAACCTGACAGATGGGGGGCCACTGGTCAGTGTCTCAAGAGTTAATCCCGCGCTGACCAGCCCCTAAGTGGGTTTGGCCCACAGCAAGGGCCCACTGTGAGTGGCTAATTAGCGTTAAACCGCAGGGATTAGGCCGGCCACGTCGTCCCCTGCCGGAGACTGACCGGCGGCGACCAGACCCGCAGCGGATCTTTGCCGGAGATGCACCAGATCTTGCTGTGGTGCTCGGAATCGAGTGCCGAGAGCACTGGGATGATCCCCATGCTCGGCCTCATCCACTACGGGCATCAGGAGGGGCTATAGGTGGTCGGAGCATGCCGGCGACGAGCCGAGGCGGCTGCCGGAGCTCGGGCTCATCGGTCCCGTGGCTAGAGTGCCGGAGAGAGGGGACACAGAGGGGCAATGCTCGCAAGCTCATGGTGGAGACGAAGCTCGGCTCAGACTGCTCGGGGAGGGGCTGTAGCCGGCGATCCACCATCGATTTAGGTTGAAGACGACGGCACTGGGGGCGTTGCAGGGCTCGGGGAGGACGGTTCCGTTGACGTGCGCATCGAGCTCGACGTTGCGGAGAGGATGGAGCACCCGGGGGGGCTTCCCTGTGGCCAGAGAGCTCGGGCTCCTCGAGCTCAAGCTCCTGTCAATGGCGGCAGGAGGAGAGGAAATAAACCGAGAGGAGGGGGAGGAATGGAGAGCGGGGATGGATAGGGACGCTCTCGGGGAAGTCATCCCCATTGTCGCGTTGTCCTGGGGGCACCGGAGGACGCCACGGCGAAGCAGGAGGTGGAGGAGGCCGCCGTGGTCGATCTCTCCTCTGCCAGAAGGCGAGGAAGAAGACGACCGTGCCCCTGGTGGCCTGGGCCTCGCAGATGAGCGCAGTTTAGGTTTTTTTTTTCTTTTCTTCTGTTTTTGTTTTCTATTTTACTTGCTGACATTGTTGTCATTTATTTTTGGCACTAAATCAGAAATAAAATTAGTTTGAAAAATGCTGGGGTGTTAGTTGGAATATTTCCAATTACCCATAAAGTTTTCAACATTTTTGAAAACTCATATATTTTTGAATTCAACTATAAGTTTGAATTCAGGGACTTACTGGTTTTAAATAAAATGCCAAAAGTGATTTAAAAATAGTTTTCTCCCCTGATAATTTGTTTTCAATATTTATCACAAATATTGAACTTTTAAGAAGACCATTTTGGGTTCATTGATTTTGACAAGATTTGAATTTCCTTTGAATAAGAAGTGGCTAGGGTTTTTTGGTTTGAGTTTCACCAGTTCTTTGGAGTTTGTTTCAATTTCTTGAATGCAATGGAAGAAAACATGAGCACAGATACTAAACCCTAGTTAGGGATCCAGGGATGTGACACTGATGGATGATGTTGGCTCAAAAGATATACTTTGAATATTACCAATCATTGAAGACTATATGATAATTGAGTATGCGGAGCTCTTACTTACACTTAATGATACTTTGAAAGAGTTTGATGACTAAGAACATATGTTGTTACGTTTCAAGGGAATGCATTCTTTGAACCATGAGGTATGAATTGATTGCTACTCTATCATAATGAGCTTAATGAGAAAAAGTTCATGTTTGTGATGCTAGAAAAAGTAGTTGGAGTTATCATCGATCAAACTTATGTACTATGCTAGCATTCACACTTCATAAATTACTTCTTTTATCACTTATCTACTCGAGGACGAGTAGGAATTAAGCCTAGGGATGCTGATAAGTCTCTGACGTATTGATAACTTATGAAGTATTAATGCCATATTTGTCTATGTTTACAATACTTTTATATGGTTTTGGTGCACTTCATATGATTTATTTAGAACTAACCCAAACTTAGGTTGTTTTCACCAGAATTTCCGTGGTGTTATTTTTTCTAGACAAAATAAAAGTTCTCGTAATTGCGTGAAACCTTTTAATGATTTTTCTAGGGAAAATAAGAAATACTGGAGCGAAGAACCACCACAGGGGAGCCAACTGTGGGCTATGACGCAACATGGTGCGGCCACCCCCCTGCTCGCTCCGTGTTGTATGGTGGGGCCCACATGGCTCCGTCTTGCGTAATTCGAACGACAGAAATTCCGATATATACAGAAACCTCCGAAAGTTAACCTAGAACTTCCACTCCACTACCGTAACTCTTTCTATTAAAGAAAAACCCATTTGGAGTCTTTCTAGTACCCCACTGTAGAGGGGACATCATCAGCAATGGCCATCTCTATCATCCTGGCGGTGGCCATGACAAGGAGGGAGTAGTTCACCCTAGGGTCTGAGGGTATGTACGAGTAGTTATGTGTTTGATCTCTCTCTCTCTCTCTCTCTCTCTCTCTCTCTCTCTCGTTTTCTTGAGATGTGTCGATCTTGATGTATCATGGGCTTTGTTAATCTAGTTGGATCATATGGTGTTTGTACCTTGCTATCTTGTTGTGACAAATTGAATCCTACCCTTTGAGATCTCGTTGTGCTGAATTGAATATTGGATTTGAGAATGCTTGACGTATGTATTGCATGTGGATACCCGTGGTGACAATGGGATATTCTATTGATTTAGTTGATATATGTTATGGCATCAAGTTTTGGATTCCCGGGACCTTGGGGATCTATGCAAGGGGTTGATTTCACATTTTCATACTACGTTCTGTGATAGAAATCTTGGGGTACTCTTTGAAGTTCTTTGTGGTCGATTGAATCTAATGAATCTGAAATTGTTTGATGCATGTGATGACCCACAAGTATAGGGGATCAATCGTAGTCCTTTAATAAAGTAAGAGTGTCAAACCCAACGAGGAACAGAAGGAAATGATAAGCAGTTTTCAGCAAGGTATTCTCTGCAAGTGCTATAAGTAACAGTAATTCAGAGTTTTGCAGCAAGGTAATTTGTAACAAGTGACAAGTAACAATAGTAGCAAAGATGCAACAAGGTAGCCCAATCCTTTTTATAGCAAACGACATGCGTGAAAGTTCTCTTATGTAAAGCAAGCGCTCCCGAGGACACATGGTAATTTTTTTCTAGTCATGTTCATCATATTAAGTTGATTCACGTTCGCTACTATGATGATTTCATATGTGGGTGAACCGGTGCTAAGCTGTTATTCTTATTTGAACTAACAATCCACTTATGATTAACCCCTCTCGCAAGCATCCTCAACTATGAAGTAAGAATTAAGATAGATCTAACCATAACAAGAAACATGTGGATCCAAATCGACCCTTTATGAAGCAACACATAAACTGGGGTTTAATCTTCTATCACTCTTGCAACCCATCATCTACTTGTTACTCCTCAATGACTTCCTTTATGACCATAACATGGTGAAGGGTCATGTAGTCGATGTTCACACGACACCCATAAAGGAAGTAACAACATACATATCTTCAAAAAATCAAACGAATGCCAACTTTATATGATTACTTATAACCACACTTCTCCCATGTCCTCAGGAACAATAGTAACTACTCACACCTCATCAATATGTTCAACACTAGAGGTGTAACAAATATGATTAAGGACCTGAACATTATGTCTTCCACCAAGTAATCCAACTAGCATCAACTACATACGTAATTAACACAACTAGCAACCCACGGGTACCAATCTGAGGTTTTGCGACAAAGATTGAATACACGAGATGAACTAGGTTTGGAGATAACACGGTGTTGGTAAAGATGTTGATGAAGATTGGTCCTCCCACGAAGGAGGAAGAATTGGTGATGACGATGGCTTCGATTTCCCCCTCCCGGAGAGGAATTCCTCTCGTAGAATCACTCCACCGAAGAGCAAAAGGGCCTCTACCCAGGTTTCTGCCTCGAGACGGCGACGCTTTGTCCCGAAGTTATGTCTTGATTTTTTCTATGGTAAAACGCACGATATAGATGAAGATTGGCGTCGGAGGACCCACTCGGGCCCCACAAGCCATCAGGATGCAGCCTTGGGGGGCTATTGGCTTGTGCCCAAGTGGCTGCCCCTCTGCGGTGTATTTTTGGCCCAATAATTCTTATATATTCCAGAAAAAATTCTCTGTGAAGTTTCAGGTCATTTGAGAAATTTTAGTTTTCTGCCTTTTTCTTGGTTTCTCGGTCTAGAATTACAGTTTCCTGATACTTCCCTATTTGTAATGTACCCAATAACATAATAACAGGGAATAATGGACAATAATGAGACAAATATCAATAAATATGCTTGATAAAAATATACGTATCAACTCCCCAAAGCTTAGACCTTGCTTGTCCTCAAGCGAAAGCCGAGCTCGATAATTATGGCCACATGCTTTGAGAGGAAGAAGTCGATAAACATAAAATACGAACATGAGAGCATCATGAATATTAGCATAGCAACAACTATTTTATCATATATATTCTCATAAACAAGTAACGATCCATTCACAAATATTGGAGTATGAAGAATAAACTTTGTTGAGAACCAACGAACTATGTTCTTAGTCATTGTGACAATTATAATTAAACATATTTCACTGGAGAGTCTATGTAAGAGCTTTCTTATTGGCAAGTTCACATACTCAACTATCGTTTATTCTTCTATGATTCCTCATACTCAAGTCATATTTTTGGAGCTGATGTTTTCATATGACACATAGGAAGATAGGGGCATAGATGATTCGCCATCCAACTCATTTATCTGAAGTATAATGTCAACAATAACAAATCATGATAGTCTACATTCACTTGGATATATATATCTGAATCTTTCCTCAACACATGATGCTTCCTACTATAAAATAAATAGGTCGAAAGAAGAATGAATTTAGTGACTCACACACAAGAGTGAACTTCAAAGATAAAAGATAGGACCCTAACAGAGAGAAGTAGAGGTTGTCATGCGCTTTTAGGTTTTTGAATGTGTAAACTCTAAATGCAAAGGAACGTCACTTAATATTGTCCCTTATGATAGCAAACTTTATTATGCGATATGTTACTTTTATTTATTTGCCATCACAAGACCGCACAAAGTTTATTTCCCATTGCAGTAAAATATCATACATATTTAGGAGCAACTTTATATTGCTTGGTGCATTGATAACAACTTACTTGAAGCATCTTACTCAATCCATGGGTAGCTATGGTGGACTCGCATGGCAAGAAACTCGGTTTCAGGGTTATGGATGCACAAGTAGTATCTCTATAAGTGCGAAGCTTTGGGGCTAGAAAAAGGTCTAAAACAAGCATCACATGTTAAAGGATCCAAGACCATATAACTTCTCTATAAATGTGAAATATCATCACTATTATGTTGTCTTACATGTCCTACATCAACATTTGATCATTATATAATATTTGATGAGGGCTCACAATCGCAAAAGATGTCCAAGATAGTGTATTTATATGAGAATCTCCTCTCCTCCTCTATAATCTTGCTTAGATTGTAACCATGACAAATACTATGTTTGTTTATTTTCAACAATCTTCATCACTTATACTCTTTAATATGTGAAGTCATTAATCCTCATGGGATATGCATATGATCTGCATCTTTCTTTTTATGGACATGCTATGATGACGGGTGCCCATGGGTAAAACGCGAAAACTCAACTAATCTTTATTATACATCTCGCATACTTGATTACAAGGGTAGATGTGACTCAAAAAAAATTACTAAGAAAAGCAAACCTGAAATTTATTTCTCAAAATCACGAAACAAATAAGAATCGAACTAAAATAGATAGTAATGATGGGACACCCTATTTTTGCCTCACTACAACTGTAATTTGAAAATGTGAGTTTATTAAAAGTTTTCGAAAAAACCAATGTTGTGAGTGCCATGATTGTCATTGTGTGTTTGTATTCTTGAATGAGTGGATTCAAAAATCATATTTCTATAGCATGATTATTCTCAAAAGGTTCTTTCTTATTTTGACTATTTCAGAAGCCTTTCTTTGGATTGCACTACAAGTCCCTCATGACAAGGGAGTGCCTTTACCCAAAGATGGTAAACTAATTTTAGAACTATTTAACTTTCCAAAATCATAAATAATTATTATTTTCAAATATTTCCCTATTTTATTTGGATGTCCATTTCTAAGGCCAGAAATGATATTTCTATATGAAAAAAATACTTTTCTGCCTTAGAAAAATTTGAGAAAAATTGGAGATACTCACACGACATATATTTTACAAACATAAGATTTTCAACCCCTATTTATATTCAAAATATTTGAGCAAACCCTTGAAAACCAACTCTGTTTGTTTTGACCTTTTGAAATATTTTCCAATAAATTCCTAGAAAATTCCAACAACCTTCCCAACCTATATTTGGTGGCCACACCAAGTTTCACCTCATTCCAAGGTGGTTTGGTTCACCAAATAATCCTAAAACCCTCTATGTCCATAATCAAGTTGAAACATCTCCACATAACAAAGTTTATCCAAATGGCTTGAAACTTTGTAGGAGTGTTCAACACCCCAAATGAGGAGTCCTTGCCAAGAATGGGATTTGTAGGGCGTAATCTACCCACAAACTCTTTGGAAGGGACAAATCTACCCATCTGGGGTTGATTTCAAGTTTACATTCCCAAACTTGTCCAATGAAGCTCAAATTTGGTGGAGCATCCTATTTTTGCATCAAACCTAATCCTGTTAACTTTCATCACTAGTGGTGAAGTGTAGCTACCCCAAACCCCTGTCGAACATCTTCTGCCATTATTAAAACAGCTCCTACCTCACTCCACACCCATACACTTTCCTCCAAACTCATAGACCAAACAGCCAGCACCACTCCCCAACTGCTGGTGAGTGGCCCCTCCTTGAATCCAAGCAGAAGAGCCAAAAACCCCATTCCAATTTCTGGTTCAATTCTGGCATCACTCATTTAATCACTTCTCTTGACCAACAGGGAGTCTCTCGGCTATCGAACGACTAAGTATCTTCAAACCCAGCCCCAGGACACACCAGACATGGCCAAGGTACCCAGATCATGCCAACATGTCGGGGCATGCCATAACAATGCTCTGGGCACGCTGTTGGGCGCATCCGAGGCAAAGGTGGCCAGCCCTGGCCGGTTCAAGTGTCCCCCCGTTGCCCTTTCGCATCCCCGACAACCCCTCTCCATCAGTGCAGCCTCACGGCCTCTCCTCCCATGCTCTATTGACCGAAGCGACGCGTGCCCACGCATGCCAGATTTGACCAGAAGAACGTGACCATGCATGCACGCTCCTCCTCGCTCTCTCTCCCTCTCAGTGAGCCGCAGAGGTCCTAAACCACGTCCGCAATACCGTGGTTTCGACCCCGAGCGCTCACTACCCCTCCTGGGAGCCACGGTGAAACCACCGGCGCTTCCAGCTCGGTACACCGTCGGGGGCCTATAAATAGGCCTTAACCCTCGCTCCAGCACCCTCATCCCACTCCTCCAGAGCCTATATTGATCCCCTAGCCACTCCATTCGAGCACAGCAAGCTCCAGTGCTCGAGATCGACCGAGGCACCGCCAGTTCGCAGCTCCGTCGATCTCAGGTTACAGGCCAGCTCCGATGCTCCTTTCTTCTCCTTCATGACCGTAGTGAGCTCAGGAAGCTTCCCTCGGCTTCCTCGAGCTAATCCCTTCCCGTAGCACCTAGTTCATCAACCTCCCGAATCGGCTCCGTCGCAGCCACCTTGTCGCCGGTGAACCAGGGCCTCCCCGTCGACCACTCGACCACCAGCAGGTAGGCGATGGTGAGCTTGTTCCATTCCTGTCATCGTTTGGGCTCGAGGGCATCGGTATCGCCACCTGCGTGCCTCCCCTCCCCTCTGTCCAGAGGTGGAAGACGACCCCAACAGGTGGGGCACACCTGTCGGTGGCTCTTTTCTCTCCCCCTCTCTTGTCTCTGCCGCGGACCACAGGGGCCCGCGCGTCAGGTTTGAACCTCGCCGCGCGTGCGCGCGCCTGGGCTGGCTAGCTAGCTGGGCCGGCCCAAGCCACAGGACGAGCCAGGCCTGGGTTAAAACCCCTTTTTCCTCTTCTGTTTAACCCTGTTTCAAATGATTTTTGTAGAATTTGTTATCAAACATAATTTAATTAATTTTCCACCACAATTCTGCTAAAAATGAGAAGAATTTAATAAAACCATTGAAAAATCTTTAAGACAACTTTTCTTAATAGTAATAATTAAAAAAGGCCACTTTGAATACTTTAGCTTCTGTAGAAATGATTTTTAAAAATAATCTTTTCATGAAAACAGAGACAAATTCTTTCAAAATAGTAACGTAGATTTATCAAAATAAGGCAACATTTTTAAAGTCACTTTGTGCTCTGTTTTTGAGTAAGCTACTTGTTATCTTATTATTTACTACGATGATAGATAGCACGTTTGACGAAGGAATTGGACTCGAAGACCCCGAAGACCCCGGATACTTAGTTGATCAAGGCAATGAGTCCTTTGACCATCTTTGAGCAAATATTATATTGCATGCTAGTAGAGCAATTATTCCCGTTGCATATGATCATGAGTATTTGGTAAATTAACGATATGATGTTTACGATGGCTCCTCCGGAGCACTTGCATTTAAGCATAATCCTACCACCTATGAGGGTCACACTAATATCATATTGACAAGTAGGAAGTAGTGCTACACATAGTAGAAGCATCAACATGATGATGGTATATATCAAAAGTTTTATGAAAACCCCGTCGGGTGCTAGTAATTCCCGAGGGTGATGATGAGATAGGTGACCAATTGTCGAGAAGTGGTGCGCCGCGAAAATATATTTTGGTGTGAGTGGTTTAAGAAATGAGAATAGATTTATGATGTCTCGACCGTCCCAACCTTACATGTGCGACCATGTTACCCCTTTATGGGATGGGACTTTGTTGATTACTCTGGTCGGTGCTAGCAAAGACCCACATTACCGGTGGCGGGAGTGTTGTGTGGTCAATCTTGTGATGGGGTCATGCCAGGTAGGACGACTATGTCGTTTTTACGTGTTTCGGGCACACCGTTGGTCCCTGCATGGATGATACTATCCAGAGTCGATGCTCGTAAGATGTATATCATGTGGGCTTGGTACCAATCGAGTGGAACTCTTTCTCTAGTATGTTAGGGGAAAGGCATTGATCGGTACTTACCTCGGGTATGTTATATACCCCAAGTCGTGGATGACACCGAAGTTTCTCGGATCTCGTGGGTACAGCGTACAACCTCTACAGAGTGTAAAACTATTCGCATATTCGTGTCCATGGTCAAGGACAGTGGGGTGGTGCTGCTTAAACTACCTCCAGTCGTTTCCGCATAAACCAAGTGTGTGTGTCTTCAAGGAGTTATGTGAAAAAGTTGATATGGCCAAGTTTGGTGACTTGGCATATCGGGTGAACAAGAGTGTTCAACCCTTAACAGATATGTTTATATATGTCACATGTTCTTCTAAATACCATCTAGCTTATGTTGCACATCCATCTATGATCATGTTTTTTATAGTTAAGCTGTTATCCACCAAAACTGCCTATTACTTGTTGTCATACCTACTTCATTATCCATATCATGGGCTATTTGCGAGTACAATAAAAGTACTCACTGGCTTGCCACTAGTTATGTTATTGACCATACATGGAAGGACCGGAGTTTGGAGAAGAGTACGTCATCAGAGACGGACTTGCGAACAAGGACGCTTCCCAGTCAGTATGCATGTTGGTGTAGGCTAATGGCATGGGCACCCGCTTAGACCCAACATTTCCGCTAGCACATGTAGCAGTGTGATTTGGCCATATAGGGCCTACCTATGTGAACTTAACCTTGATGGTCCTTTGATGTATTATTTCGGTATGTTGGATGTAAGACTCTTAATATTTAGTATATGTGTGTTCAGTGAGCATTGATCTCTGGGATCACTGAGCACGTTCATTCGGTGATCTCGACCCGTAAGTTGGGCTCCCCACAGAGCTGGTATCAGAGCCATCCACACTGTATAATCCTTAGGTAGCATGGACGATAGCCGAGATGAGTAGTGCACTCATCCCTTACACTTGAAATTTTCTACACCCACAAAAATTTCTAACCCTCTCCTACAACCTTGTAGATGTCCGCCGTACCAGAAATGCTTCTGGAGACGGGTTTTCCCCTACTTTTGGGAGATAGCCTCGAGAAGTGTTAAGTACGCCGCACGCCCATTTTTCTCTACCACGAGCACTGGGTCAACATTGACACAAAAGAATATCACGCGGACATGATAGTGAAGGCCAACGACTCCCCAACTAGTTGGTTCTTCGAAGGACCATAGATGGAGAATCTAATGTTGGCAGTGGAGACAGCCGCACGAGAGGCGCTCATGCGTCTCCGTGACCTCCTTCCCGAGATGGCCAACGAGCAGGCTACTCATCACCTGCCTTTCACTAAGGACGGATTTGATGGGAGCTGGACACTTAACCCATCCTCGGAGGACGGAACGCCACTCAGGTTTCATACCTACTTTAGCCTCTCCGCCGACACCTTGACTCACCTTCTGATCAATAATCAGTGACCCTTCGCCAAGAACTACACCAAGTCAAGGACCTACTTCGCCTGGAAAAGATGAAGACCCGCAAGATCAAGAAGGAAGGAGCACCCAGAGGGCAGTCAGTCGTTCCCTTCCGAGGAGGGATACCACCGCTCTAGGCCTCTCCTATCTAGAGTCGTCTTCTGACCGCGGAAGAATATACTGAGCTCCTCACTGCTTCACCAACAAAGAGACACCATGATGGACCGCTCCCCTCTCCCACATCGCTGAAGGAGGAAGGTACCAATGAGGATGAAGATGAAGATCCTACCCAGCCTACATACGAGACAGAGCAGTTCGCCGCTTAGAGGAACGTCTTAGGCAATTAGGAGTCTCCCCATGCATAGTTGAGTCCATGTATCGGTTCATGAGAACCATGAGTGTTGTGTGATCATGTATGATGGAAGCCGCATTTCTGCCTTTGGCAGCTTGTAAGAGACTACATCACTTGTTTTAATTCAATGCATTAGATTTCGCAAAAAGCCTTTGTTTAACTCGCACACAAGCACAGTACCAAAACCCCCCTTATTTAGGAACTCCATCCCTCATGATTCCCTGACCAATTCGGCATATTGACCTGCCTGCTCCCCTGACAGGATGGTGATTTCAACACGCACTAGCACCTTCGGCAACCCCAACTCTGTCACCTCTGGCCAACAGCAAGGAACCGGTGGGAACGCTCAAGATGGAGATCACCACGAGCAGCAGCAAGGCAATATTCCTCCGCCACCGCCTCCTCAGGAGAGCCTGACTGTGGCTCAATTCCTCCAAGCACTCCGAGAGGAACGTCAAGCCGACAATGCCGCCATCCAACAGCTGGCTCAAGTCTTGGTGAAAAATCCGCCGCAAAACGGAAATGGCAACAGTCGCTCTACTATGTCTGAGTTTATGAGGACTACGCATCCTATATTCACAGAGACAACTGAACCATTGGATGCCAATGACTGGATCCGGTCCATCGAAGACCTCCTCCTGCTGGTCAAGTGCACCGATGATCGCGAGAAAGTCCTTTATGCTTCTCACTGTCTCGGTGGCACGTCCAAAGCTTGGTGGGACGGGTTCCAGATTATGCGAGAGGGGCAGGTTATCACTTGGGAAATATTCATGGAAGGATTCCACGCTGCTCACATTCCCCGTGGAATGATGACCATTAAGAAGCGGGAATTCTGAGACTTGAGGCAAGGCAGTGTAACCGTCAAGGAGTATTTGCAGAAGTTTAACCTCTTGTCAAGATATGCACCAGAAGACGTCAACACTGAAGCCGCAAAGGTGGAATGCTTCATGGAAGGACTGCAGCACTCGCTTCAGTATCAGCTGGTTGTCCGTGAATACCGGACCTTCTGCGATCTGGTGAACAAGGCCCTCATGCTGGAGGATAAGCATCATGTAATGGATGAAACCCTCAAGCGCAAGCTGCTGGGTAATGGCGGACCCAGTAACCCTAAGCCACGCCCATGGCAGTCAGCCCCATCAAGACCCAACTATAAGCAACAGTAGTACAAGGCACCGATGTTCCACCAGAACTACCAGCCCCAGCAGCAAGTCATCACCAAGCCAACAATCAACCTGCCCAATAACAGTGGAGTCAAGCCCAATATCCCACGGCAGGTTACCTGCTTTGGATGTGGTCATACAGGGCACTACTCAAGGCAGTCACTACTGGAATCCAGTTCTTGGCCGTCAGCCATGTCATTGCCGTCTGCTGGCTGATGGCAAAGAACCTCTTTGCCGTCAGTTGACACAAGGTGGACGGCAAAGGGCTGACAGATGGCAAAAATACTATTTGCCATGTGTCGGCCCTTTGCCGTCTGCTAGCGGACGGCAAAGGGACCAATGGCAGACGGCAAAGAGCACGGATGGGTCCCATGCCTGCCGTGCCCGACGGAAGGCTAGCTTTGTCGTGTGTCGGCCTTTGCCGTCTACCATTGGGGCCTTTGCCGTCGGGGGGCGGACGGCAAAGGGGCCGACCGTGTAACGGCCGTCTTCTCCCCCTCGCGCTCACTCTCTCTCTATCCCCCCCACAGTACTGTCTCTCTCTCCCCCTCGCGCTCACTGTCACTCGCCCCCGCCGCCGCACCGCCTCGCTCCCACCGACGACCCCCTCCCCGCGACGCTCCCCTCCCCGAGCGACCCCCTCCCCGCGGCCACGCCGACCCTTCCCCGCGGCCACCCCCTCCCCGCGGCCACACCCCTCCTAACGACCCCTCCCTGCGGCCACCCCCTCCCCGCGGCCACACCCCTCCCTGCGGCCACCCCTCCCCGCGGCCACACCCCTCCCGCGGCAACTTCCTTGGTGAGTTCAATTTTTTTTCTTTTTTTCATTTCAGTGCATCTGACGATGAAGTTTCCTTGTACCTGACTCTAGATAGCTTTAGACGATGAATCCATGAACCATGGGAGTCCATTTGGATCTGAGGTGTAGCCAACACATAAATCGGAACGAGACCTAGTGCCAATTTTGCGCCGTCACAGGCCCTAGAGCCACTTCATTTTGTTTTGCAGTTTATGGTTCTTCCACAAGTTGATGTACCTTTTCTGATCAGAACAGGAGATCATTTAGTCTCCTAGCTAGGCCTTTTTCTTTCTTCCCAGCAACCTTAATTAAATCATATCAAAGCAAAAGTGATTAATTCAAGATGATGTGTTGTCCATTAATTTAGTAATCTGCTACAACAGCATACATACATGCCCCTCGCTGTGTCGATGACAGGTGGGCCCGGCCCCGCCTTGTCATGGACGCAACATTTGGAAAATAGAAAATTCCGGTGGCACATATAAGAAATGAAAGTTATCCCGAGATATATGCATCGGTTGCTTCTTTTGCTTTTGGAATGGTGGTTTCTTCTTTCAAGGAGCAAAGCAAAAAACTAAAAAAAACACTAGATTCTAGATAGTTTCCATTTCTAGTAACGGGGGTTAATAGAAAGTTAGAGTTATGGAGGCCGAGTGAGGTCACAAGGGATATACAAGAAGAAGAAGAAAAAGAGGAGAGAGGAGAAGAAGAAAGAAAAGGACCCCGACCCCCCGCCCACGACCCCCGACGCCCGACGCCACCAACCCCCGAGGCCCGACGCCACCAACCCCCGACCCTCGACCCCCGACCCCCGACACCACTGACACCCGACTCCCGACCCCCGACACCCGACACCACTGACCCCCGACACCCGACTCCCGACCCCCGACGCCCGACACCACCAACCGTCGACGCCCGACGCCACCAACCCCCGACCCTCGACCCCCAACCCCCGACGCCACTGACACCCGACTCCCGACCCCCGACCCCCGACGCCCGACACCACTGACCCCCGACCCCACCCTCCCGACGCCCGACACCACTGACCCCCGACCCCCGACACCCGACCCCCGACTCCCGACCACCGACGCCCGACACCGCTGACCCCCGGCCCCCGACCCCCGACCCCCGATGCCACTGACCCTCGACCCTCGACCCCCGACCCCCTACCCCCGACCCCCGACGCCACTAACCCCCAACCCCGGGCCACCGACACCTCTTTGGCCTCTAGTTGATCGAAAAGACCCCAACCCCCGACGTTATTGACCCTCGACCCCGACGACACTGACCCCCGACCATCGACGCATTTAACCCGACTCCCGACCACCAACACCCGACACCACCGACCCTCGACGGCACTGACTCCCGACGCCACTAAACCCCGACCCTCGACACCTCTTCTGCCTTCTGTTGAACAAGAAGGTGCTTTTCGGCCTTCTAGATGCCCACGGGGTCATAGTTTTGTAAATTATGAGTTAGGTCACATATTTTCCGATTATGTTAATTATAAAAACATTGTATTTGTGTTGATCGTGTGAATTTCAATGTGCAATTGTTCGATGACCACCACGTGCGTTGGACGAGCTCCGGCCTTGCGTTTTTTGGTGACCACAAATGACTTCTCCTCCTACCCCCTTAATTTGCTCTGTCCCGGTCTTCATGCTGATGAAACTTGCTAGCTATAGGTTTCTTCAATCATGAGTATGCGTGACTAGTATGCGTCTCCCGTTCGAAAGGGCGACATCTATAAATACGCATTTCTTTGCATATTTATAATCGCCATCCTTTCGAATTGTCCAACATTATCCATGGACAGTCCGAGTATGTGTAGATTGGGTTTGTTTTCCCGTATGCTGTGCTCCGGATCTGATGCGGAATTTCGTCAGTGCCTCCCCTGTTGTTCTCCTGGAACACATCCTCTCTGCTTATTGTCGAGGCGTGTATCAGGAGAACAGCGGGGAGGTGCTGCCAAAATTCTGCATCGCATCTGGAGAAGAGCATGGGAAAACGAACCCAGTCTACACATACTCGGGTGGGATTAGGAACTATCTTTACCTATTAGCGTGTAGGTTGCATGGACGTAATAAAACTGACAAACTTGATTAGCGTATGAATATAGATGATGAATTATATATTTATTTCTTGTGCCCCCATAGGTAGCTAGGCAACATGAGTGATCGTGCTTGGATGTACACTGGTCACCCTAGTCAGAAAGACATGACCCATGAATGGTTAACAAAAACCAGGGGGTTTGTGAGAGCCGCATTTGCAAATGGCCAGCCAAAAACATGGTGCCCCTGTCCCAATTGTGACAACTGGAAAAAGCAGACAGAGTTTGAAATGGGTAAACACCTGCAGAAGTGGGGTTTTACGCCTAATTATACGGTGTGGACTTTTCATGGTGAGTCTGACCAACGTGCCAGAGCTGAGGTGATTCGTCGTCGCACCGACGAGCATGGTACGGGGATTGAAGACATGGTGCAAGAATTTGATGATACTCGGGATTCGGACGATGAGATGGAGGGATCTGCAAAGGCCTTCTATGAAATGTTGGAGTCTTCAAAACATCCTCTTCACGAGCAGACTGAGCTTTGTCAGCTGGATGCCATCGCGCAAGTAATGACTCTGAAGGCTCAATTCAACCTAGGCACAGAATGCTACGACGCGATGATGACGATATTTGGACGCTTTCTACCCAAAGGCCATGTACTGCCTGCAAACCTCTACCAGTCAGAGAAAATCCTCCGTGTACTTAAGATGCCCTATGAGAAGATACATGCCTGTGAGAATGGATGTGCCTTTTTTAGGCTTGAGTATGCGGCCTTGAACTATTGCCCCATTTGCAATTCTTCCAGGTATATTGTGGTAGACAACGACATGGGTGAGAAGAATCACACCAAAATCCCCATTAGTGTTCTTCGGTATCTGCCAATCGTACCAAGACTTCAACGTCTTTTCATGGTCGAAGAGATGGCCACACAGATGACATGGCACAAATTGGGCAAAAGAACCGAACTAGATGTGGATGGAAACAAGATCCTGGTACACACATCAGATGGTTTTGTGTGGAGGCACTTCTATGCATTACATAAGGATAAATCGGAAGATCCAAAATGACCTATTTAATAAAAAATGACCTATTTAATAAAAATCGTACCAAGGCTAAATTGGCTAATTATCCTACGAAATGACATAATTAGCTTAGTTAGCTCCAAAATGACCTATTTAATATAAAATGACCTATAGTTAGCTAAGTTCTCTCCTCAATGACATAATAAGGCTTACGTAGCTGCAAGATGACCTATTCCCCCTAACTTAGGTATTAAATGGCCTATAATTAGCCTAGCTAGATCCAAAATGGCTTAATTAGCATAGTTTGCTCTGGAATGACCTATTTTACCCAAGCTAGCTCCGAAACGACGTATAGTTAGCTAAGGTTCCACCTAGATGACATAATTAGCTTAGTTAGCACCTAAATGGTCTATTTAATAAAATATGACCTATACTTAGCTAATTATCCTCGAAATGACATAATTAGCTCCAAAAAGGCATTCTTAGCCAATTTAGCCCGAAGAAGGGGACAAGAGGAGAAGAAAGAGGAAAAATGAAAGGAAGGAAGAAGAAGAAGAAGAAGAGAAGAAGAAAAAGGAGAAGGAGGAGGATAAGAAGGAGGAGAAGGAGGAGAAGAAAGAGAAGGAGCTCCTCCTTCCCCTTCATCTTCCTCCTTCTTCCTCCTTCTCCTTCTCCTTCTTATTTTCTTCTTCTTCTCCTGCTCCTCCTCCTTCTCCTCCTTCTTTTACTTCTTCTTCTCTTTCTCTTCTTCTACGTAGCTTAGACTCATCCAAGCAAGGCTAAATTGGCTAATTATCCTACGAAATAACATAATTAGCTTAGTTAGCTCCAAAATGACCTATTTAATAAAAAAATGACCTATAGTTAGCTAAGTTCTCTCCTAAATGACATAATAGGGCTTCCGTAGCTGCAAGATGACCTATTCCCCCTAACTTAGGTATTAAATGGCCTATAATTAGCCTAGCTAGATCCAAAATGACTTAATAAGCATAGTTTGCTCCGGAATGACCTATTTTACCCAAGTTAGCTCCGAAACGACCTATAGTGAGCTAGGGTTCCATCTAGATGACATAATTAGCTTAGTTAGCTCCTAAATGGTCTATTTAATAAAACATGACCTATACTTAGCTAATTATCCTCAAAATGACATAATTAGCTCCAAAAAGGCATTCTAATCCAATTTAGCCCGAAGAAGGGGACAAGAGGAGAAAAAGGAGGAAAATTAAAGGAAGGAAGAAGAAGAAGAGAAGAAGAAGAGAAGGAGGAGGATAATAAGAAGGAGAAGAAGGAGGAGAATAAGGAGAAGGAGCTCCTCCTTCTCCTTATTCTTCCTCCTTCTTCCTCCTTCTCGTTCTCCTTCTTCTTTTCTTCTTCTTCTCCTCTTCCTTGTCGTCCTCCTTCTCCTCCTCCTCCTCCTCCTTCTTTTACTTCTTCTTCTCTTTCTCTTCTTCTACGTAGCTTAGACTCATCCAGGAAAGGCTAAATTGGCTAATTATCCTACGAAATGACATAATTAGCTTAGTTAGCTCCAAAATGACCTATTTAATAAAAAATAACCTATAGTTAGCTAAGTTCTCTCCTAAATGACATAATAAGGCTTACGTAGCTGCAAGATGACCTATTCCCCCTAACTTATGTATTAAATGGCCTATAATTAGCCTAGCTAGATCCAAAATGGCTTAATAAGCATAGTTTGCTCCGGAGTGACCTATTTTACCGAAGTTAGATCCGGAACGACGTATAGTTAGCTAGGGTTCCACCTAGATGACATAATTAGCTTAGTTAGCTCCTAAATGGTCTATTTAATAAAACATGACCTATACTTAGCTAATTATCTTTGAAATGACATAATTAGCTCCAAAAAGGCATTCTTAGCCAATTTAGCCCGAAGAAGGGAAAAGAGGAGAAGAAAGAGGAAAAATGAAAGGAAGGAAGAAGAAGAAGAAGAGAAGAAGGAGGAGGAGAAGGAGGAGGATAAGAATAAGGAGAAGGAGGAGAAGAAGGAGAAGGCGCTCCTCCTTCTCCTTATTCTTCCTCCTTCTTCCTCCTTCTCCTTCTCCATCTTATTTCCTTCTTCTTCTCCTGCTCCTCCTCCTGCTCCTCCTCCTCCTCCTTCTTTTACTTCTTCTTATCTTTCTCTTCTTCTACGTAGCTTAGACTCATCCAAGAAAGGCTAAATTGGCTAATTATCCTACGATATGACATAATTAGCTTAGTTAGCTCCAAAATGACCTATTTAATAAAAAATGACCTATAGTTAGCTAAGTTCTCTCCTAAATGACATAATAAGGCTTATGTAGCTGAAAGATGACCTAAAAGGGGGGTGGGCAGACGACAAAGGGGGTAATCAGCCCCCTCTCTCTCCCCTCTTTGTCGTCAGTCCCCACATGGCAAAGGGGGGATGGCAGAGGGCAAAGAGAGGAGGCTTGCCGTTAACACTTTACGGGGCCGTTGCAGTATGTGCCGTCCAATTTAGTTTGCCGTCTGCCCCCTCATGGCAAAGATTATTTGCCGTCCGCTTTAAAAAAGCAGATGGCAAAGAACCTCTTCACCGGATTTTTTTTACCGTCTAGTTTGTCGTCTGCTGACCGTTGGCAAAGCCTTTCACGTCCGTGGTTCCCCCCTTTGCCGTGTGCCATGGCAGACGGCAAATTTCTGAATTTCAGTAGTGAGTGCCCTAACAAGAAGCTCGATGCACCGCGCCCAATGCGCCAAATCAAGGAGCGCTAGGAAAGAACCAAGCTCCCCGCAATCAGCAGTACCACAGCAGGGGACGTATTAATCACATCTCTTCAGAAGAAGCACAGGAAGACCCGGACTGCATTCTGGGTACGTTCCTCGTCAACTCCACCCCAGCAACAGTATTGTTTGATTGTGGCGCTTCACATTATTTTGTTACTCAGAAGTTTGCAGAAAAATGTGGTTTGAAGCCTACCCTACTTAATGGGAAAATGGCAGTACATACCCCGGGAGCAGTGCTAAGGACCAAACTAGGAAATAGAGGAGTCAGGATCAATATTAATGGGATAAGCTACACAACAGATCTCATTGTCATTAAGTCGCAAGGCTTGGAAGTGATCCTTGGAATGGATTGGTTGGCCAAGCAGCAGAGCATCTTGGAATGTGCCAACAGGACCATTACCATGACCAGCGACCAAGGGGTCAAAGTCAAGTATGTCCCTGAGCCTACATCCACTCAAGTCCCTTAGGTTAATTGCCTATCGGGAGAAGAGTTGGACCAAGTGCCAATAATCTGTGAGTACCCGGACGTCTTTCCTGACGAGCTGCGAGGGATGCCTCTTGACCGAGACATCGAGTTTATCATTGAGCTCATGCCTGGATCAAGGCCTACCTTTAAGAAGCCTTATAGGATGGGATCCGAAGAGCTAGAAGAGTTGAAGACGTAGTTGGATGAGCAACTCAGGAAGGGATTCATCCGTCTGAGTGCATCACCTTGGGGATCACTTGTTCTGTTCGTGTGTAAGAAGGATGTGACTATCAGACTCTGCATCGATTAACATGTCAATGAATTCATGATCAAGAACAGGTATCCACTCCCCAAGATTGAAGACCTATTTGACCAAATAAATGGAGCCAAGGTATTTTCCAAGATCGATCACCAATCCAGATATTACCAGTTAATTATCCGACCCGAAGATATACCTAAGACTGCATTAGTGACCCGGTACGGTCTATATCAGTGCAATGTCATGTCATTTGGGTTGACCAATGCCCCAGCATACTTCATGTACCTCATGAACAAAGTCTTCATTGAATATCTGGATAAGTTTGTCGTCGTCTTCATCGGTGACATATTAATCTTCAACATGTCCGAAGAAGAGCATGAGCAACACCTGAGGTTAGTGTTGGAAAAGCTTCGAGAGCACCAGCTTGATGCCAAGTTTAGCAAATGCAATACACGGAGTTGGATTCTTGGATCATACCATGACGGCAAACGGATTGGTAGTCGATCCTTCCAAGATTACCACGGTAACCAACTGGGAGTCGCCAATCGATGTGAAGGAAGTCAGAAGCTTCCTCGTACTCGCGGGATACTATCACAAGTTCATAGAAGGATTCTCCCGCATCGCCTGACCAATGACTCAGCTCTTGAAGAAAGGAAAGAAGTTCGAATGGACGCCGGAGTGTGAAGAAAGCTTCGAGGAGTTGAAGAAGAGATTGACTACCACCCCGGTATTAGCTACTCCAGATATCAGCAAGGAGTTTGTGATATATTGTGATGCCTCCAAAACCGGGCTCGGTGGAGTCCAAAAGCAAGACGACGGGGTCGTGGCTTACCTGTCACGATAACTGCACCCACATGAGGAAAAATAGGCCACCCATGATCTTGAGTTGGCAGCTGTAGTGCATGCCCTGAAGACATGGCGACATTACCTTCTCGGGAAGCGATGTGAAATATACACTGACCACAAGAGTCTAAAGTATATCTTTACTCAAAGGGTATTCAATATGAGGCAGCAAAGATGGTTGGACCTAATCAAAGAATACGACCTCAGCATTCAATCCCACCCCGGTAAGGCCAATGTGGTGGCCGATGCCTTAAGCCAGAAGGTCAGCTTCTCGAATGTTATGCACAAGGAAATGCTACCCGCTTTATATGAAGAGATGGAAATCTTTGGGTTGGATCTAGTTGAACCAGGATTCCTAGCTAACCTCAAAGTCAAACCCATGCTGGTAGACGACATCAAGGAAGCTGAGAAGGGGCACAAGAGAATCGAAGGCATCAAGAAGAAGATCCAGCAAGGCAAGGCCCCATAATTCTTGATGAATGAACAAGGAGTAGTGTGGTTTGGGAAACGTTTATGCGTACCCAACAAGGCGGAACTCAAGGACTTGATCCTGTGGGAAGCTCATGACACACCCTACTCTATTCACCCCGGTGGCACCAAGATGTATCAGGACCTCCGGGAAAGATTCTCTTGGCATGGCATGAAGAGGGAAATAGCGTCCAATATCACCAAGTGCGACGTGTGCCAGTGAGTCAAGGTTGAGCACCAGTGACCTGACGGATTGCTACAACCTCTCCACGTGCCCGAATGTAAGTAGGACAAAATCGGTATGGACTTCATCACCGGTCTACCCAGTTCAAGCAAAGGGCACAATTCCATATGGGTCATTGTTGACCACCTAACCAATATGGCCCATTTCATTCCAGTCAAAACCACTTATGATGGTAGAAAGTTGGCTAGCCTGTATATCCATCATATTGTAAGCCTCCATGGAGTCCCCAAAGAAATAGTATCTGACCGAGGCACACAGTTCGCCTCAAGATTCTGGAAGAAGTTCCAAGAAGCTCTCGGAACCAAGCTCTCTTTCAGCACCGCCTTCCACCCGCAGACGGATGGATAGATGAAGAGAGTGAATCAGATACTCGAAGATATGCTCCTCGCTTGTGCCTTGGCACATGGGACCAAATGGGAAGCCGTCTTCCGTTCACTGAGTTCTCATACAACAATAGCTACTAGTCCAGTCTTTAGATGGCCCCATTTGAAGTGCTATACGGATGGAAGTGCGTGATACGTCTCCAACGCATCTATATTTTTTAATGGTTTCATGCTATTATCTTGTCAAACTTTGGATGTTTTGTATGCCTTTTATATATTTTTGGGGACTAACTTATTAACTCACTGCCAAGTGCCAGTTCCTGTTTTTTCCATGTTTTTGACCCCTTTCAGAAGAGGATTTTGAACGGAGTCCAAACGGAACGAAACTGCCAAAAAGATTTTTTCCGGAACAGAAAATGATTTTTTCTAGAAAAGAAAAAGATCGGAGAGCCGGAGAATAAGGGCAGGGCCCCCCAGGGACCCCACAAGCCCTCATGGCGCGGCCAGGGGGAGGCCGCGGCCCCCTAGCTTGTGGGCTCCCTGAGGCCCCTTTGCCCTAGGTTTTGCGCCTATATATTCCCTAAAAATCCCAAAAAATCAGGAGATCATCGAAAGTACTTTTCCGCCGCCGCAAGCTTCTGTCTCCGCAAGGTCCCATCTGGGGTATGTTCTGGTGCCTTTCGGAGGGGGGATTCGGATACGGAGGGCTTCTTCATCAACACCATGACCTCTCCGATGATGCGTGAGTAGTTCACCATAGACCTACGGGTCCATATCTAGTAACTAGATGGCTTCTTCTCTCTTTTGGATCTTCAATACAAAGTTCTCCATGATCTTCATGGAGATCTATCCGATGTAATCTTCTTTTGCGGTGTGTTTGTCGAGATCTAATGAATTGTGGATTTATGATCAGATTATCTATGAATCTTATTTCAGTTTCTTCTGATTTCTCTTATGCATGATTTCATATCCTTGTAATTCTCTTCGAGTTGTGGGTTTTGTCTCGCCAACTAGATCTATGATTCTTGCAATGGGAGAAGTGCTTGGTTTTGGGTTCATACCGTGCGGTGACCTCACCAAGTGACAGAAGGGGTAGCGAGGCACGCATCGTGTTGTTTCCATCAAGGGTTAAAAGATGGGGTTTTCATCATTGGTTTGAGATTATCCCTCTACATCATGTCATCTTGCTTAAGGTGTTACTCTAGTCGTCATGAACTCAATACACTAGATGCATGATGGATAGTGGTTGATGTGTGGAGTGATAGTAGTAGATGCAGAAAGTATCGGTCTACTTGTCTCGGACGTGATGCCTATTTGTATGATCATTGCCTTAGATATCGTCATGACTTTGCGCGGTTCTATCAATTGCTCGACGGTAATTTGTTCACCCACCGTAATATTTGCTATTTTGAGAGAAGCCTCTAGTGAACACTATGGCCCCCAGGGTCTACTCCACACCATATTTTCAGCCTTACACTTTTTACTTCGTTGCACTTTCCGCCTTCAGATCTCACTTTGCAAACAATCTTGAAGGGATTGACAACCCCTTTATAGCGTTGGGTGCAAGCTCTTTTGTGTTTTGCGCAGGTACTCTGGACTTGACGAGATTCTCCTACTGGATTGATACCTTGGTTCTCAAACTGAGGGAAATACTTACTGCTCCTTTGCTGCATCACCCTTTCCTCTTCAAGGGAAGAACCAACGCAAGCCCAATAGACGAAAGAAGGATCCCTGGCACCACTGCCGGGGAAGAACTTTTGTTGTCGTAGCAGTGCCGCACCTCGCTCAACTCGTCCGAGACTGGCGAATGATTGTTTTTCGGGCCGGAAGTTCTACGACAAGCAGAAGACAAGGTGTAACTTGTCCGGGAGACCTTGAAAGCGGCCAAGTCGCGACAGAAGACCTATGCGGACTCTCGCCGCAGGGAATTGGAGTTCAACCTCGGAGACCAAGTGTACCTCCACGTCACACCTCTCAAGGGGACCAAGCATTTCCACATCAAAGGGAAACTTGCTCCAAGGTTCGTTGGACCTTTTAAGATCACGACAAGGCATGGGGAAGTTGCTTATCAGTTGGAGCTACCTCTGAAACTTTCGGGTGTGCACAACGTCTTCCACGTATCACAACTTCAGAAATGTCTGCAAGCGCCAAACCGGTCAAGATATTTATAAGGACATTGACCATCAAGTCATCGACCTCCAACCCGACCTCACTTATCGTGAGAGGCCGATCCGCATCCTGGATGAAGCACAGCGTTGCACCAGAAGCCGCACCATAAAGTACTTCAAGGTTCAGTGGAGCAACCACACCGAGGCCGAAGCAACATGGGAGCGTGAAGACTATCTCCGATGAGAATTTCCGCACCTTTTTAGCACCTAGCTTATGAATCTCGAGGATGAGATTCTTGTAAGGGGATAGGTCTCTCAGACCCTGTTTTTGCCTCAATTCAACTGTAGTTTCAAAATCTGAGTTTATTAAAACAATTCAAAAAAACCAATGCTGTGAGTGCCACTATTTTCATTGTGTGTTTGTATGCTTGAATGAGTGGATTCAAAAATCATATTTCTATAGCATGATTATTCTCGAAAGGTTCTTTCTTATTTTGACTATTTGAAAAGCCTTGCTTTGGGTTGCACTACAAGTCCCTCATGACAAGGGAGTGATTTTACCCAAATATGGTAATCTGATTTTAGAACTATTTAAATTTCCAAAATCATAAAATATTTATTTTTTAAAAATATTTTACTATTTTATTTGCATGTCCATTTCAGATGCCAGAAATGATATTTCTATATGAAAAATTAGTTGTCTCCCTTACAAAAATCTAAGAAAATTTGGAGATACTCACAGGACATATATTTTCCATACATAAGATTTTCAACCCCTATGTAACACCCTGTGTTTAGCTTTCCTGACTAATTAACTTATTTCAAAAATTAGGACCAATTAATTTTTTTGTGACTGCTTGTGATGCTTGAAGTGGCTATTGTTTGCTTGCTTGCTGGTATGCTTGTGTTGATTCTCGATAATTCCTGCTACACTCCAGACTCACCTCCTTAGCCCAAAACTCCTGCCTAATGATCATGCCATGTGGTTAGGACCAAAAACTATTTCTACCAAATATTATTTTCACCTAAATGCATTTCTTTGAATTAAGCCTTCAAAACCCCTGAGATGAGGTTTGTACTACAAGTCCTCAAATTAGGGAATTTATTTTGCACCAATTATTTTATTTAAAATCTATTATCAAAATGTCTTCCAAAAACCAAAATATTAATATTTTAAAAGTTATTTTATTATTTAATTCAAATGCCTTTTTGGGAGGCCAGAAATGGTCTCTTATGAAGGAAAGTTATTTTTATTGCTTTCAAAATATTTGAGAAAAATTAGGAAAACTCAGTGAACATATATATTCCATATATATGAGTTTCAACACATGGTCATGTTCAAAATATTGGGCAAACCCCTTCAAAACCTTTCCTCCCTATTTCAAGCTTTTGGAATATTTCTATAAGAAATATTCTCAATAAATTCCATTAAAATTCCAGCATGTCACCTATGATATGTTGGATGATCTTGCCAAGTTTCATCTCAATCCAAGTCGATTTGACTCCCCTAATTATTCTAAAACCCTATCTGTCCAGATTCAAATTTGACCAACTATACATTGTGAAGTGTCTCCAATTGTGCTCAAATTTGGTGGACACGTTCTAATACTCCAATAATGCATCCACACCAAGTGGTGCATCAAGGAGACTAGAAGAACTTGTCCCAAGCCCCTTAAAACTCTCTGTCTTGATTTCTGATTTTGGGAAACTTTACATTATAAAGTTTCTCCAATTGCCCCCAAACTTTTTGTGCATGCCTTAATGCTCAAATAATGCCCCCACACCAAATATAGGATTTGTGGGAATTGATTTGGATGGATTTGTAAGCAGAAATCAATATCTGTCCATTTCATGGGTTTTCGAAGTCTACATTGGAAACCTCCTCCACCAAATCCCAAATTTGGTGTCCAAGCTTATTTTTATCTATTATTTGATCATGTTAAGTGTCATATCCATTGAAGGCCATCTGGTTTCTCTGCCACTCATCAAACACCTTGTATGCATTCACTTTAATGGCTACTTTGGCCCCTTCCACTTTAACACTTGAGCTCAACTTTCTACCACAGCTTCATATAGTTACATTTTACCTCCAGTAACATTTCCATGGCCACTGGTCAGTTATTGGAGAGAGGCTCCATGTAACTATTCCTCATTTTATCCTTGGAATCACCATCTTCACCCCTCTTGCCCCACATCAGCTTAAGCCAAAGGCCCCACCTCTTTCCAGAGGGCCCTAGCAACCCAAAGCATTGTTTAAAGCCAAGAGATGGCATGCTCATGTGGAGAAAATGAGAAGCACATCCTCAAGTTGAATTGTGGCTAAAATATAGCTTTTTACAGCAAGTACTAGTTATACTTCCTTTCTTGAGTTGAAACTTTGCAGGAATGTAGCCCTTCCATGCCTAAGACTGCTAGACATGCGTTTTCCCCTTTATCTCTGAGGTAATTGCCCTCACCATTAGCCCTAAGTTTGCTGCTGCAAACTTAACTCCGTCAACAGCCATTCAAATCAACTCCACTAGAAACCAAAATCCTCACTCATCTTCCAGATAGCATGCCCCACCTCCCAGACAACTTTGACTGGTCATTAGGGCCCCCGTAGGCACAGGTGGCCATGGTGACCACCACCCTGACCTGCAAACCGGGTGCTCTGCACCTTGTTTTCTCCTTCCAGACCTCATTCGACCGTTGTTGCATGTCTCAGCGCGCCAGGACGCTCCCCTTGACCGGTCCAAGCCCTCCCCGACACCAGGATGCAACCAAGGTGGCTCAGGCACGCATGGCCGCCGTGCCCAGAGAGCACCAGGGAACATCCGGGATATTTCTCGTCTCCCCCTCCTTTGAGCCTTCCATGAGCCCTTGCTGCCTCACATCTTATTCCCTCCCTTCATAGCAACCTTCCGAACCTCCCCAATCCCCCTCTCAAGCTCTCCTTCACTTCGATGGTCGTTGAATGCTGCCTCGGCCTCACCAAAATTCCAGCTCTCCTGATCCCCTTCCCTCTGTTCGGCAACCCTGTGGTGTCCCCATCGTTCCCCCGAAGCTTCCCCTCCTGACTCGGCCTGGCCACGCTCGCCGTCGTCGTCCACCATCGCAGCCAGGAGCACCTCTCCCTGGCGCTCCTCTGCGGGGGGCTGACCCCCAGGTCGGACGCGGGAGATCCACAGAGCGCACCGGTGGCCGGGGCGCCGCCAGGGCTGGTGTGAGCCACCGGGAAGCGCCGCCGGCACGTTGGGCCTTCCCTCCTCTGTGGGCACGCGAGAGCGCATGAGCCTGCGAGTGGGGCCGGTGACCCCACTGGTCAGTCTCTAGGACGTCGGCCGGGCCCATTGGCCAGGATAAGTGGAGACGGTTCACTTGTGGATGCTTCCCTGCGCCAGAGGTGTAATCCCCAAAGTACGCCTTCGGCGAGGCCTTTCACTGGCAGCCCGAGGTGCTGGGCCGGCCCGAAGGCCTATCTAACGCCCTCGGCGGAGGATAGCTCCTGGAGTTGAAGCCTTTTCTGATTTTCTCTTTTTGCGAAACTTCAAAAATCCATTCAAAAATCATTCTAACTCCAAATTGTTTGATTCAAACTCCTGCATGTTCCTAAAATTCATGGCTATCCAAATAAGTGCCTTGAACATTTTTCCAAGCAACCTTTTTGTGGTGTTATTATTTAAATCCAAATCTGAATATATTTGGCCCCACTTTGTGAAAATCCTATAAGGTTCAAATCAACTCCAAATGGAGTGATTCCAATTTCTAGAGCCTTCTAATATCATGCCCTGTTTTTGGAGCCTTCGTTAATATTTTTATCAGGCTTTATTTTGTTGTATTAAATAAATAGCTTCCTATTGATATTTATTTCATATTAGAAAATTCCTAGAATATTCATTTCAAATCCAAATCAAGTGAAACAACTTCCTAGATATTTATAAAATTATTTTGTGTTAAATGAGTGCCTCCACTCATTTTTATCCTAATAATTTCTGTGGGCTTCATAAATAATTCCCTACTCCTACTTTCCTCCATTCAGAAATCCCTGATGGTCCATCTCTCCCCTAGCAAGCTTCAGGTCTTTTTCTTATGACGAGAGAGGTCCAAGAAAAATTTAACTTCTATTTTATATAGCACATTTCTTATGCCAGTGGTGTGGCTGAGTGTGATTGTTTCTGGCGATAGTTGATGAGTAGACGGAGTTCTCGGAGTTGAAGCGGAAGACCTCGAAGACCCCGAGGGCTTATGTGAACAAAGGCAAGCAGCCCTTTGACCATGAATGAGCACATGTTATATTGCATGTTAAGATAGCAAGTATCTTCGTTGCATATGATCATAAGTGCCGGTAAATCACTAAGGTGATGTTACCGATGGCTCCTCAGGAGCACATGCATTGAGCTTGATCTTACCCCTTTTGAGGATGATGCTACTATCATGTTGACAAGTAATGCTAGAGTAAATAGCATGAGCATGTTGTTGGTATAAATCAAAGATTTATGAAAACCCCGTCGGGTGCCACTAATGCCCGAGGGTGATGATGAGTTGGGTGGCCACTTTTGGTGAAGTGGTGCACCGGGTATTGGTGTGAGTATGATTTCGGAAATGGGATTAGATTTATGATGTGTCGACCGTCCCAACCTTACCAGTACGACCACGTTACCCCTTATGGGATGGGGCTATGTTGATTACTCTGGTCGGTGCAAGCAAAGAGCCACGTTACTAGTGGCGGGAGTGATGTGTGGTCACTCTCGTGATAGGGTCGTGCCAGGTAGGACGAGTATGCCATTTTTGTGAGTTCCAGGCACACTGTTGGTCCCCGCATGGTTGATATTGTCCAAAGTCAATGCTCGTAAGACGTACAACATGTGGGCTGGGTACCAATCGAGTGGACCTCTTTGTCTAGTATCGTCATGGGAAAGGCATTGATCGGGTACTTACCTCGGGTATGTTATATACTACGAGTCGTTGATGACACGGAAGTTTCCCGGATCTCGTGGGTCCAGCGTACTACGTCTGCAGAGTGTGCGACTATTCGAATAGCCGTGTCCATGGTCAAGGACAGTTGGGTAATCCTGCTTAAACTATGTTGAGTCGTTTCCGCATAAACCAAGTGTGTGTGTGTGTGTGAATGTGTTACACGGAGTTGTTATGGAAGAAGTGATATGACCAACCTCGGTGACTTGGCATATAGGGTGAACCTAGATGGTTCAACCCTCGACAGATATATTGATATCTGTAACCTGTTCTTCGAAAGTAATTCTTCAACTTGATGCATACTCATGATCTTTCCTCCAAGATGAATTCCATCAAAGATACATGTTATTGTTATCCTTCATTTTCATTGTTCATATCATGGGTTGTTTGCGAGTACAATCAAAAGTACACATTGGCTTTCCACTGGTTATTACGTTGACCAGGTATGAGAGAATAGGATTTGGTGAAGAGTAACTCGGTGACGTTCTTGCGAGCTAGGACGCTTCCCAGTCAGAACGCATGTAGGTTAAGGCTGATGGCATGGATTCATGCTTTTGACCGATATTTTCGCTATTGCTCCAATGTGGTGTGTTGGCCCTCAAGGCCCTATATATTTGTAAGACTGGAACACAATGGTCATTTGTTGTATCAAACGGTATGTATGGATGTAAGACTCTTATTATTCAGTTTTTGTGTGTTCGGTGAGCATTGATCTCTGGGATCACTGAGCACGTTCATTCGGCGATCTAGACCCATAAGTCGAGGTCCCCCACACCCTATTTATATTAAAAATATTTGAGCAAACCCTTGAAAACCAACCTTTTCTGTTTTGACCTTTTGAAATTTTTCCAAAGGAAATATTTCCAATAAATTCCTATAAAATTGCAGCAACCTTCTCAAGCTATATTTGGTGCCTGCATCAAGTTTCACCTCATTTCGAGGTGGTTTGGTTCACCAAATAATCCTAAAACCCTCTCTGTCCAGAATCAAGTTGAAACATCTCTACATAGGAAACTTTATCCAAATGGCTTGAAACTTTGCAGGAGAGTTCAACACCCGAAATGAGGAGTCCTTGCCACGAATGGGATTTGCAGGGGGTAATCTACCCACATTCTCTTTGGAAGGGACATATCTACCCATCTCGGGGTGATTCCAAGTTTTCATTGTTGAACTTGTCCAATGAAGCTCAAATTTGATGGAGCATCCTATTTTTGCATCAAACCCAATCCTGTTAAATTTCATCACCATTGGTGAAGTGTAGCTACCCCAAACACATGTCGAACACCTTCTTCCATATTAGTAAAACTGCTCCTACCTCACTCCACACCCATACACTTTCCTCCAAACTCATAGACCAAACAGCCCGCACCACTCCCCAACTTCACATGAGTGGCCCCTCCTTGAATCCAAGAAGAAGAGCCAAAAACCCCATTCTAGTTTCTGCTTCAAGTCTGGCATCACTCCTTTAATCACTTCCCTTGACCAGCAGGGAGTCTCTCGGCTCACAAACGGCTAAGTATCTTCAAACCCAGCGCTAGGACACACCACACACGGCCAAGGCGCCCCAGAGCGCGCCAGCATGCCGTGGCATGCCCAAACTACGCTTTGGGCACGCTGCAGGGTGCACCCGAGAAAAAGGTGGCCAGCCCTGGCCGGTTCAAGCCTCCCACATTGCCCTTTCGCGTCCCCGACAACCCCTCTGCATCATGGCAGCCTCAGGGCCCCTCCTCCCTCGCTCTATTGACCGGAGCCACGCGTGCCCGCGCGCGCCTGATTCGGCCAAAAGACTGCGGCCACGCATGCACGCTCCTCCTCGCTCTCTCACCCTCTCAATGAGTTGCAGAGGTCCTAAACCACGTCCGCAATACCGTGGTTTTGGACCCGAGCACTCACTGACCCTCCTGCGAGCCGCGGTGAAACCACCGACGCTTCCAGCTCGATGCACTGTCAGGGGGCCTATAAATAGGCCTTCCCCCTCACTCCAGCACACTCATCCCACTCCTCCAGAGCCTATATTGAGCCCCTAGCGACTCAATTCGAGCACAGCGAGCTCCAGTGCTCGAGATCGACCAAGGCCCCGCCTCTTCGGAGCTCCGTCGGTCTCGGGTTACACGCCAGCTCCGACGTTCCTTTCTTCTCCTTGGGGACCGTAGTTAGTTCAGGAAGCTTCCCCCCCCCACTTCTTCAAGCTAATCCCTGCCCGTAGCACCTAGTTCATCAACCTCCCGAATCGGCTCCGCCGCAGCCACCTCGTCGCCGGTGAACCAGGGCCTCCCCGTCGACCCCTCGACCACCAGCACTCAGGCGACGGTGAGCTGGTTCCATTCCTGCCATCAGTTGGGCTCGAGGGGTATTGCTGCCGGCGTGCCTCCCCTCCCCTCTGTCCAGAGGTGGAAGACGACCCCGACAGGTGGGGCACACCTGTCGGTGGCTCTTCTCTCTCCCCCTCTCTCCTCCCTACCGCTGACCACAGGGGCCAGAACGTCAGTTTTGAACCTGGCCGCGCGCGCGCTTGGGCTGGTTGGCTAGCTGGCCAGCTGGGCTGGCCCAAACCACAGGCTGAGCCCGGTCTGGGTTAAAACCCCTTTTACCTTTTCTGTTTAACCCTGTTTCAAATGATTTCTGTATAATTTGTTATCCAATATAATTTAATTATTTTTCCACCACAATTCTTCTAAAATGAGTAGAATTTAATAGAGCCATTGCACAAATTTTTGAGAGAACTTTTCTGTATAGTAAGAATTCAAAAGGCCATTTTGAATACTTTATCTTCTATTTAAATTATTTTTTGAAATAATCTTTTCATCAAAACGAGAGACAAATGCTTTCAAAATAGTAATGTAGATTTATCAGAATAAGGCAACCTTTTTAAAGTGAGTTTGTGCTCCTGTTATGAGTGATCTATTTATTATTTTATTATTTACTACGATGATAGATACCACGTTTGACGAAGGAATTGGACTCGAAGACCCAAAAGACCCCAGATACTTAGCTCATCAAGGCAAGCAGCCCTTTGACCAAGTTTGAGCAAATATTATATTGCATGTTAGTAGAGCAATTATTCCCGTTGCATATGATCATGAGTATTCGGTAAATCATCGATATGATGTTACTGATGGCTCCTCCGGAGCACTTGCATTTAAGCATGATCCTACCACCTATGAGGGTCACGCTAATATCATGTTGACAAGTAGACAGTGGTGCTACGCATAGTAGAAGCATGAACATGATGATGGTATATATCAATGGTTTTATGAAAACCCCGTTGGGTGCCACTAATGCCCGAGGGTGATGATGAGATAGGCGACCACTTATGGAAAAGTGGTGCATCGAGAAAATATATTTTGGTGTGAGTGGTTTTGGAAATGGGAATAGATTTATGATGAGTCGACACTCCCAACCTTAAATGTGCGACCACGTTACCCCTTTATGGGATGGGAATTTGTTGATTTCTCTGGTTGGTGCTAGAAAAGAGAAACATTACTAGTGGAGGGAGTGATGTGTGGTAACCCTCGTGACGGGGTTGTGCCAGGTAGGATGACTATGTCGTTTTTACGTGTTTCGGGACATAGTTGGTCCCTGCATGGATGATATGTCCAGAGTTAGTGCTCGTAAGACGTACATCATGTGGGCTGGGTACCAATCGAGTGGAACTATTGATGTAGTATCGTCAGGGGAAAGGCATTGATCGGGTACTTCCATCGGGTATGTTATATATCGCGAGACGTGGATGGCATGGAAGTTTCCCGGAGCTCGTGGGTACAGCGTACAACCTATTCATAGTGCAAAACTACTCGAATAGCCATGTCCACGATCAAGGACAGTTGGGTGGTGCTTCTTAAACTACGTCCAGTCGTTTCCACATCAACCAAGTGTGTGTGTGTTCAAGGAGTTATGTGAAAAAGTCGATATGACCAAGTTTGGTGATTTGGCATATCGGGTGAACTAGAGTGTTCAGCCCTTAACAAATATGTTGATATTTGTGACCTGTTCTTATAAATACCATCTAGCTTATGTTGCACATCCATCTATGATCATGTTTATTTATAGTTAAGCTGCTATCCACGAAAACTGCATATTACTTGTTGTCATACCTACTTCATTATCCATATCATGGGCTGTTTGCGATTACATTCAAAGTACGCATTGGCTTGCCACTGCTTATGTTATTGGCCAGCCATGGAAGGACCGGAGTTTGGGGAAGAGTAAGTCATTGGAGACAGACTTGCAAACTAGGACACTTCCGACTCAGAATGTGTGTTGGTGTAGGCTCATGGCATGGGCACTCGCTTAGCCCCAAGATTTCCGCTAGGAGATGTATCCGTGTGATTTTACATTATAGGCCCTACCTATGTGAACTTGACCTTGATGGTCCTTTGATGTATTATTTTGGTATGTTGGATGTAAGAGTATTAATATTGAGTATCTGTGTGTTCGGTGAGCATTGATCTCTGGGATCACTGAGCACGTTCATTCGGCGATCTCGACTCGTAAGTCGGGGTCCCGACATGATGGTGATATGATACCGGGGCTCCTCCCCCAAGCTTGGAATAAGCCAAGGGTGGTGTGCATACCCAAGTACTCAAGTGTCCTTCTTAGGTGATGGTGGTGGTGAAATCGCATTCTTCTTTTACAACTTATGTTGGAGGATAAAATCAGCCTCTTTCAAGTCATCATTCTCTTGATCGAGCTTCAATATCTTTTTGCATAATGCCATCTCGCTTTCCTACAGAAAATGTGATGGGATAAATTGATCCTTATATTTCATTAACCTGTTTGGTAGACTGGACTTCTTGCATTCCACATGCATATCTTTGGGTTGAGGTAGTGGAACTTCATCTTCATGTGAGATGGCTTCCTTTGTTTCCTCCAATTCATTTTCCTCCTCCTCATAAGCGGACCAAATATAGGGTTAGATATCCCTAAAGATCCTTAGGTTATAAATATAATGGGAGACGTAGCTATCTCTATCCGAATCTGAGACGACAGATTATCAAGGCTGCCATAAAACAGCTCGAAACGAGAATAGAGGAAAATATCGCGATGCGATAGTCAAAACAATCGACAGAATATATAATGATTTTTTCTGGACCATAATACGTGCTTGGGAAGAAGTCGGAGCTCGGGAGGCACACGAGGGCTCCATAAGCCATCTGGGTGTGGCTTGGGGGTGCCCTGTTGGCTTGTGCCTCCCTCGTGTGTCCCCTAGTTATTTTTATATTTTTTCTAAAATACAAAACCTACAGTAATTATTTTTTTGGAATTTTTGGATTCGGTTTACTTTCCGTACCATGTACCTAGCCCTTTTTTAGGTTTTTGGAGTGTTCCGGAAGACTTCTTTTTGTGCTCCTCCGGTGTTATGACTTGGATGATATTAGTATCCTCATTAATGGGTGCACGTGAAATATAGTTTTTGATTCTTTCACCATTCACCACTCTCGGGTTTTTACTTTCGAAGTTTTTTATTTTTATGGCACCGGAGCGATAAACCTCCTTGAAAACATAGGGTCCTTCCCATTTGGAGAGGTGTTTACCTGCAAAAAATCCAAAACGAGAATTGTACAAAAGCACTAGGTCTCCTACATTACATTCTCATTTTTTAATTATCTTGTCATGCCATCTTTAAACTTTCTCTTTAAATAACTTAGCATTTTCATAAGCTTGCATCCTCCATTCATCTAATGAGCTAATATTAAACAACCTTTTTTCAGTGGTAAGTTTGAAATCATAATTAAATTTTTTAATTGCCTAATAGGCTTTATGTTCTAGCTCGATAGGTAAATGACAAGCTTTTCAGTAGACCATTTTATATGGGGGCATCCCCATGGGATTCTTATAAGCAGTCCTATAAGCCCACAAATCATCATCAAGTTTCTTAAAACAATTCTTTCTGGACCTATTGACAGTCTTTTGCAAGATTAGTTTTATTTCATGATTTCTCAGTTCAACTTGTTCACTAGACTCGGGATGATAGGGTGATGCAATTCTATGGTTAACATCATATCTAGCTACAAGTTTATGGAAATCACCCTGAGGAAAATGTGAACCACCATCAGTCATTAAGTATCTGGGGACACCAAACCATGGAAATATAGTATCTTTAAACATTTTAATAGAAGTCTTATGATCGACACTACTAGTCAGAATAACTTCTACCCATTTAGTAATGTAATCAAAGGCAACTAGAATATGAGTATATCCATTCAAAGAAGGAAAAGGTCCCATAAAGTCAAAACCCCATACATAAAATGGTTCAATAGCTAGTGAATAATTCGTGGGCATTTCCTGGCATTTACTAATATTACCAACTCTTTGGCATTCATCTTAAGAAAGTACAAGCTTACGAGCATCTTTAAAAAGAGTAGGCCAACAAAAACAGGATTGTAATACCTTATGTGTCGTTCTGTCACCAGCGTGATGTCTTCCATAATCTTCCGAATGCCATTTCCTTAGGATTTCTTCATGTTCATGCTCAGGTATACAACGTCTAATAACACCATCTACTCCTTCTTTATAAAGATGCGGGTCATCCCAAAAGTAATGTCGTATATGATAGAAGAATTTTTCTTTTCTTTTGTTGATAGGTGAAACTAGGCGGAATATATTTAGCAACAATATAATTAGCATAATCTTCATACCAAGGAGTACTACGTGAAGTGTTTATAAAGACAAGTTTCTCATCTTGGAATTATCATCAATCGGTAATGGGTCATCAAGAACATTTTCCATCCTAGGCAAGTTATCTGCTATAGGGTTATCAGCTCCCTTTCTATCAATGATATGCAAATCAAACTCTTGGAGTAGTAACACTCATCTAATGAGTCTAGGTTTAGCATCCTTATTTTCCATAAGGTACTTAATAGCAGCATGATCAGTGTGAATAGTTACTTTAGAATCAACAATGTAAGATATAAACTTATCACATGCAAACACAACTTCTAAAAATTCCTTTTCAGTAGTAGCATAATTCCTTTGAGAGGTGTATAAGGTCTTACTAGCACAATGAATAACATTCAATTTCGTGTCTACTCTTTGCCCTAGAACAGAACCAACATCATAATCACTAGCATCGCACGTAATTTCAAAGGGTAGGTTCCAATCAGGTGGTTGAACAACAGGTGCAGAAATTAAGGCTTTCTTAAGTATTTCAAAGGCTTCTACACAATCATCGTCAAAAATAAAAAGAGCATCTTTTTTGGAGAATATTAGTTAATGGCCTAGAAATCTTTGAGAAATCTTTAATGAAGTGCCTATAGAAACCACCATGACCAGGGAAACTTCTTATACTTTTGATATCTTTTGGGTAAGGCATTTTGTCTATTGCATGAACTTTGGCTTTATCCACCTCAATACTTCATTCGGAGATTTTATTTACATGCACTATACGTTCATTCACCATAAAGTGGCATTTCTCCCAATTCAAGACAAGATTAGTTTCTTCACTTATGTGCAAAACTCGATCAAGGTTGTTCAAGCAATGATCAAAGAAGTACCATAAACAGAAAAATCATCCATGAAGACCTCAACAATCTTTTCACGAAAGTCAGAGAATATAGAAGTCATACATCTTTGGAAGGTAGAAGGTGCATTATGTAGACCAAGAGGCATGCACCTATAAGCATAAGTTCGAAAAGGGCATGTAAAAGTAGTTTTCTCTTGGTCTAATTTTGACATAGGTATTTGAAAAATCCAGAGTAACCATCAAGAAAGCAAAAATATGTGTGCTTAGACAATCTTTCTAACATTTGATCAGTAAAACAAAGAGGGCAGTGATCTTTCATAGTAGCTTTGTTCAACGTCCTAAAACCAATCACCATCCTATAACAAGTTACTATCCTTTGTGGAATGAGTTCATTTTTATCATTGGGAAGAACATTTATACCACCTTCCTTAGGAACAGAATGAACAGGACTTACCCATCTACTATCAGCAATTGATTAAATTATATGTGCCTCTAGAAGTTTTAGTATTTCACTTCTTGCCACCTTATTCATTTCAGGATTGAGACGGTGTTGATGATCAACGACAGGTTCAGCATCTGGCTGCATATTGATCTTGTGTTTGCAGAGAGGAGGGATTTTACCTTTAAGATCATCAAGAGTATAGCCAATAGCAGCCATGTGCTTCTTTAATGTTTTGAGTAATCTCTTTTGTTCATGCTCTGAAAGGTTAGCACTAATAATAACATGGTATACCTTCTTGTCATCAAGATAAGCATATTTCAAAGTATCAGGTAAAGCTTTGAGCTCAAACACTGGGTCTCCTTTGGGTGGAGGAGGACCACCTAAAATTTAACTCGTAAGTTGTGCTTAAGGATAGGTTGGTGATCAAGAAGTATCCTATCTTATTCATTTCTTTCACTCAAGTGCATATCAATCTCATGGTCTAGCAGGTACTATTGTAATGGGTCTATAGGAGGTATAGCAATAGAAGCAAGACCAATTATTTCTTATTTATTAGTAAATTCGTTTTCATGCGATTGTTTACCAAACTTTGAAAAATTGAACTCATGTGATATATAACTCTAACCTTTTTGGTAGCACAATTAATTTCAGCATTAATAGTATTCAAGAAAGTTCTACCGAATATTATGGGGTAAAGTTATCTTGTTCTGAACCAAGTACAAAGAAATCAATGGGATATTTGACTTTTCCGCAAAATACTTCAACATCTGAAACAATCCCAAGTGGCTATATAGTATCTCGGTTTGCAAGTGTAATTGTAACATCTATGTCTTCAATAGAAACGAGAGCTATATCATGCATAATTTCTTTATATAATGTGAAAGGTATAGCGTTAATGCTAGTGCCTACATCATAGAGGCCATGATAACAATGTTCTCAATTCTTAACTAAGATAACAGGTGTACCTACCACTAGTTTGTTTTTATCAAGTTTGTCCTGTTTATTTCTAACAGGATTTGCAATTCTAGAAGCTTCATCAAAGAGGTAAATAACATTCCCATCAATGTTATCAGCTAAGAGATCTTTAACCATGGCAACCTTAGGCTCAACATTTATTTTCTCACAAGGTTTAGGTGTCCTACCATGACTTCTATTAACCACTGTTGCAGCCCTAGCATGCTCTCTAATCTTAACAGGAAAAGGGGGTTTCTCAATGAAGCAGTAGGAACAACCGGGACTACATGGTTAACAATTAGTTCTTCCTTTTTTGTTTCAACAAGTTCAACTTGTAATTTTTTCAGTAGGAGGATGGAATTTAAATGTAAGTGGAAAAAGATTCACACAATGTATTTACTATTTGAGGATCAAGTTCACATTTTTTGCTACACTCATGAAAAAGAGAAGTCTCAATGAAAGATTTAACGCAATCAAAATTAAATTTTATATCTCATGCCTTACCTCTACCGAGTTCCCAATCTTCAGAATTTTGTTTCATCTTTTATTGAAGATTCCATCTGTATTCAATAGTCTCCTTCATGTAGGAGCCAACCGCACAACCGTCGGGCAATGTTTGACCATCATGAGAAAGCCGAGAATAAAATCTTTGTATGATTAATTCCCTTGATAGATCATGATTGGGGCAAGTGTGAATCATAGATTTAAGTCTCCTCAAGCTTGAGCGATGCTTTTTCCTTCACGAGGCCGACAATTATAAATAAAATTCCAATCATGATGATTAAAATGCATAGGATAAAACTTCTGATGAAATTCCAACTTCTCTCCAAATATAAAATGATTCCAATCCCAAGATCCAATATCATCCAATACACAAATCTCTCCAACTTCTCTCCAAATATAAAACTTAATTCAAATGCATAGGATAAAACGATTCCAATCCCAAGATCCAATATCCTCCAATAGCATGTACCACAATAATGATTTTCCCTCCAAATATAAATGGAAAATTTTCTTCTTGACTTTTTCTCCGGGTAGACCTGAAAGCTTAAACATTCCACAAATCTCATTGACATATATTAAATGATTATCAGGATGAGTTGAACCGTTATAAGGACTAGCCAACATTACATCTACCATACCCGGAGTAATATCATAATAAATTATTTCAGTCGGTTCAGCACGTTGAGGGATAGTTTCCTCAACTTACATCCAAGACAAAATGCCCCGAACAATCCACTCAAAGGATGACTGTTCATAGTGACAAGCAATAGTAAATTTCAGCACGTACCGAAAATGCTTCCTTACCAATTTCCACTTATCAAAGTCGCTTCACTCCCCGTCAATGGCGCCACAAAAGAGTATTCATGACCCAAAAGTATAGGGGGTCAATCGTAGTCCTTTCAATAAACAAGAGTGTCAAACCCAACGAGGAGCAGAAGGAAATGATAAGCAATTTTCAGCAAGGTATTCTCTGCAAGTGTTGTAAGCACCAGTGATAGATAGTTTTGTAGCAAGTGAAAAGTAACAATAGTAGCAAAGGTGCAGAAACGTAGCCCAATCATTTTATAACAAAGGATAGGGCTGAAAGTCCTCTTATGTAAATCAAGCGCCCCCACGGACACATGTGAATTTCTCTGTAGTCATGTTCATCATATTAAGTTGATTCGCGCTTGCTACTTTGATGATTTGATATGTGGGTGGACCGCTGCTAAGGTGTTGTTCTTACTTGAACTAAAAACTCACTTATTATTAACCCCTATAGCAAGCATCTGCAACTTGACAACCCACAAGTGTAGGGGATCATTTGTAGCCTTTTTTGATGAGTAAGAGTGTCGAACCAACGAGGAGCTAAAGGTAGAACAAATATACCCTCAAGTTATGTCGACCACCGATCCAACTATACACACACTTAACGCTTGCTTTACCTAAAACAAGAATGAAATTAGAAGTACTTTGCAAGAAAATAAAGAGAAAGTAAATAGAACGTTGTGTATGTTTAGTAGAAACCTTTTTGTGTAACGCAAGAAAACATATAAGTTAATAAGTTAGTCCCAAAAAAGATATAAAAGGCATACAAAACATCCAAAGTTTGAAAAGATAATAGCATGAAACCATCAAAAATTATAGATACGTTGGAGACGTATCAAGCATCCCCAAGCTTAACTCCTGCTCATCCTCGAGTAGGGAAGTGATAAAGACTGAATTTTTGTTGTGGAATGCTACCTAGCATAGTTGTCCTTTGTAACTTCTTTCGTGTGACATGAATGTCTGATCCGTAAGATTCAAAACAATAGTTTTCTATTGACATGAAAACAATAATACTTCAAGCAAACTAGCAAAGTAATCATGAACTTTCAAAATAACAAGGCCAAGGAAAGTTATCCCTACAAAATCATATAGTCTGGCTATGCTCCATCATCCTCACACAACTAATTTAAATCATGCACAACCCCGGTATTGGCCAAGTAATTGTTTTCGCACTCTTACTTCCTCAAACTTTTTATAACTATCACGCAATACATGAGCGTGAGCCATGGATATAGCACTATAGCTGGAATAGAGTGTGGTGGAGGTTGTGAGACAAAAAGGAGGAGATGGTCACATTGAGTCGGCGTATCAAAGGGCTATGGAGATTCCCATTAATAGATATCAATGTAAATGAGTAGGGATTGCCATACAAAGGATGCACTAGAGCTATAAGTATGTGAAAGCTCAAAAGGAGAACTAGTGGGTGTGCATCCAACTTGCTTGCTCAAGAAGACCTAGGGCAATTTGAGGAAGCCCATCATTGGAATATACAAGCCAAGTTATATAGTAAAGATTCCCACTAGTATATGGTGGTGACGAAACAAGAGGCTCTCAATCATGAAGAACATGGTGCTATTATGAAGCACAAGTGTGGAAAAAGGTAGTAGCATTGTCCCTTCTGTTTTTTTCTCTCTCTCTCTCTCTTGTTTGGGCTCTTTGGCGTCTTTCCATATCTCTCTGTTTTTTTGGGCTCTTTGGACTCTTTTTTTTCCTCACACAGGACAATGCTCTAATAATGATGATCATCACACTTTTATTTACTCACAGCTCAAAGCTCAGAACGATGATGACTCTATAGGAAATGCCTCTCGCAGTGTAGCGGGATGTGCAACGATCTAGCTTGGCGTATGACGTTGAAACATCTCGCTAGCTATGTTACGATCATGCAATAGCAATATGAGAGTGACGGCACAGGTCATGAGATAGAACGGTGGGAGTTTCATGGCAATATATCTCTGAATTGCTATGGAAATGCCAGAGTAGGTAGGTATGGTGGCTGTTTTGAGGAAGGCATATGGTGGGTTTGTGTACCGGCGAAAGTTGCACGGCACTAGAGAGGCTAGCAATGGTGGAAGGTGAAAGTGCATCTATACCATGGACTCACATTAGTCATGAAGAACTCACATACTTGTTGCGAAAGTTTTTATTAGTAATCGAAACAAAGTGCTAAACGCATACTCCTAGGGGCAGGGTTGGTAGGTGTTAACCATCGCGCGATCCCGACCGCAACACAAAGGATGACAATCAATAGATCAATTATGCTCCGACTTCCTAACATAGCGGTTCACCATACGTGCATGCTACGGGAATCACTAACTTCAACACAAGTATTTCTAGATTCACAACACCCTACTAACATAACTCTTAATAATACCAAATCCATGTCTCAAAACTAATTGAGAGGAATCAAGACTTCTCTTTCTACTCAATGCACATGAAGATGGAGGTTTTTGTATCCTCTATGGGTACCTATCACCTTTGGGACTACTTTCATAGCACAAGCTAACTACCAAGTCATGCACCACCGTGCTCTAAAAGATCTAAGTGAAGCACATAGAGCAAAATTATCTAGCTCAAAAGATATAAGTGAAGCACGATGAGCATTCTAGCAAAATCACGATGATTTCATGTCTCTCTCAAAAGGTGTGCAGCAAGGATGATTGTGACACAACAAAAAGAAAGGACTCCTGTGATACAAGACGCTTCAAGCAAAACACATATCATGTGGTGAATAAAAATATAGCTCCAAGTAATGTTACCGATGGATTGAAGACGAAAGAGGGGATGCCTTCCCGGGGCATCCCTAAGCTTAGGCTTTTTGGTGTCCTTCAATTTGGCTTGGGATTCCTTGGGCATCCCCAAGCTTGAGCTCTTTCCACTCTTTATCCCTTTGTCCATGAGAACATCGCCCAAAACTTGAAAACTTCACAACACAAAACTTAAACAGAAACTCGTGATATCATTAGCACAAGAAAACAAACTACCACCACTTTAGGTACTATAGCAATCTTGATTTCTCTTTATATTGGTGTTAGATTACTGTATTCTCACTTTTACATGGCTAGTACCCCCCGGTACTATCCATAATTTCATCAAATCAAGCAACCAACTCAGCAAAAACAGAATCTGTCAAAAACAGACCAGTCTATAGCAATCTGTATACTTCGTATACTTCTGGTTCCTCAAAAATTCTGAAAACTTACGAATGCCTGGGCAAAAGGCATATCATCTAACAACAAAAAGAATCAACTCAAAAGCTCTCTGTAAATAACAATGAAAAATAATCTCGTGAGCGAAAAGTTTCTGTCTTTTTCCAGTAGGATCAAACAACCATCACCAAGACTAGTCATAAAGGTTTTGCTTGGCTCAAACACAAAAAGAAACACAAAAGACACAATCATAACACAATTATGATGGTGTGCACACAAAAAAACAGAGAGAAAACAGTAAGTTCATTGGGTTGCCTCCCAACAAGCGCTATTGTTTAACGCCCTTAGCTAGGCATAAAGCGATAGAATCACGTATCGTCGTCTTTGGTGCTAAAACCATAAGTAGCCCTCATCATGGATTCATAAGGCAATCTTATATTCTTTCTAGGGAAGTTTTCCATGCCCTTCTTTAAAGGAAATTGAAATCTGATATTCCCTTCCTTCATATCGATGATAGCACCGATAGTCCTTAGGAAAGGTCTACTAAGAATGATAGGGCATGTAGGGTTGCAATCTATGTCAAGCACAATGAAATCCACGGGTACATAGTTACTATTTGCAATAATAAGAACATCATTGATCCTTCCCATGGGTTTCTTGACAGTAGAATCCACAAATGCAACTTAATAGAAAACTCTTCAATCTCATTAAAACCCATAACATCGCATAAAGACTTTGGAATCGCGGAAACACTAGCACCCAAATCACACAAAACATTGCATTCTTAGTTTTTGATTTTGATTTTGATAGTAGGTTCCCACTCATCATGAAGCTTTCTAGGGATAGAGACTTCCAATTCAAGTTTCTCTTCAAGCTATTTTATCATAGCTTCGACGATATGATCGGTAAAGGCCTTGTTTTGTCTATAAGCGTGTGGAGAGTTTAGCATGGATTGCTTCAAGGAAATGCACTCAATCAAGGAGCAACTATCATAATTGAATTCCTTGAAATCCAAAGTAGTAATTTCATTACCACTCAAAGTTTTGATATCTTCTACTCCACTTTCAATGCTTTTAGCATCAAGATGGATGGACTTCGAATCATTGGGGCGTTTTTCAACCAAATTGGATTCATATCCAGCCCCATCATTATTATGTTTGACACAAGAAAACAAAGATTCAATGGGAGTCACACCAAGCACTTTAAGATCTTCGTAATTCTTTTCACGAGAACACGCCTTTTTAAGCCATTCATGTCTAGCACGAATTTGGGCGGTTCTTTCTTTGCTCACTCATGGAAACACGCATAGCTTTCAAAGTTTCATCCATATTGATCTTGGGAGGAGCACATCTAACTTTCAAACCATCGATATCACTAGACATTCTATCAACGCTCTTAGCCAAATCATCAATTTTGAGTAGATTTTCCTCTATGGACGCCTTGAAAATCTTTTGCGAGTTGATAAACTCTTTGATATTACTCCCTAGATCAGAGGGTAATCTATTATAATTTCCATGAGTATTGTTGTAGGGGTTTCCAAAGTTATTAGAGGGGTTACTAGGAAAAGGGCTAGGAACATAGTTTCCTCTAAAAGCATTGTTGTTGCCAAAATTATTCCTACCAACAAAATTAATGTCCAAGCTAGCGTTGCTACTCTCAATCAAGGAAGACAAGGGCATATCATTAGGATCTAAAGGAGCACTTCTACTAGCAACCAAATTCATTAACTTATCCATCTTAGCACTCAACGAGTTAATTTCTTCTATAGAGTGTACCTTCTTACTAGTAGGTGACCTTTCAGTGTGCCACTGAGAGTAGTTTGTCATGATATTGTCTAGGAGTTTTGTGTCTTCTCCTAACGTGATTTCCATGAACGTTCCACCTGAGGCGGAGTCCAAGATATTTCTAGAAGCAAAATTCAAGCCAGCGTAGAAGATTTGTATAATCATCCAAAGACTCAAGCCATGAGCGGGACAATTTCTAATCATCAATTTCATTCTCTCCCAAGATTGTGCAACATGTTCATGATCAAGTTTCTTAAAATTAATGATATCATTATGGAGAGAGATAATCTTAGCCGTCGGAAAATACTTGGATATATAAGCATCTTTGCACTTATCCCAAGAATCAATACTATTTTTGGGGAAAGACGAAAACCAAGTTTTTGCTCGATCTCGCAACGAGAAAGGAAAAAAGCTTCAATTTAGTCACATCATTATCCACATCTTTCTTCTTTTGCATATCGCAAATCTCTATGAAGGTATTAATATGGGATGCGGCATCTTCACTAGGAAGGCCGGAGAATTGCTCTTTCATAACAAGATTCAGCAAAGTGGCATTCATTTCGTATGACTCTGCACTAGTGGTGGGAGCAATCGGAGTACTAATATTTTTTGTGGCGGGAGCAATCGAAATTCAAGGAAGCACACAGGCGAACAAAGAGCAAGCGAGAGAAAAGGGCAAACGAAAAAGGCAAACGAAAAAGGCAAATATTTTTTTTTAAATTTATGTTTTTTAGAAGTGGGGGAGAGCAAAATGAGAGGCAAAAAAGTAAATGCAAGAGATGATTTTGCGACACTTACTTGGATGAGTTCTTGACTTGATCCTCCACGGCAACGGCGCGAGAAATTCTTCTACTGCGGCAACACACAACAGCGCCAGAGATTGACACGTTGACGGTGGCTGGGCTTGCGTTGGTTTTTCCCTTGAAGAGGAACGGGTGGTGCGGCACAGGAGTAGTAAGTATTTCCCTCGGTTTGAGAACCAAGGTATCAATCTAGTAGGAGAATCTCGTCAAGTCCAGAGTACCTGCGCAAACACAAACGAGCTTGCACCCAACGCTATAAAGGGGTTGTCAATCCCTTCAAGATTGATTGCAAAGTGAGATCTGAAGGCGGAAAGTGCAACGAAGTAAAAGAGTAAGGCTGAAAATGTGGTGTGAGGTAGATCCGGGGGCCATAGTGTTCACTAGAGGCTTCTCTCAAAATAGCAAGTATTATGGTGGGTGAACAAATTATTGTCGAGCAATTGATAGAACCGCGCAAACTCATGACGATATCTAAGGCAATGATCATACATATAGGCATCACGTCCGAGACATGTAGAACGATACTGTCTGCATCTACTACTATTACTCCACACATCGACCGCTATCCAGCATGCATCTAGTGTATTGAGTTCATGACGAACAGAGTAATGCCTTAAGCAAAATGACATGTCATAGTGTAACATCCTGCTTGTCGGTGAGCTGACGCCCGGCAAAAGATCCAAAGGTCGTGGGAAGAAGTATCGCGGCACAACAGATAAGTCATAGAGATTCTAGATGAAATTTTCGAGTACATAGGTTGTTCCCTTTCTAGAAATCTCAATCTTTGTTTGAGAAACCTATGCGCAGATGGAACCTTGTCAGAATCAGTGCACCTTGGCTCTATTTCGAACTCGTTCAACAACCTGAATGGCCACACAGCGCCTTCACACTATTTCGTACCTGTTCAACAAACCAAGCGGCTACGCAACGCCTTATTTCGCCTCGAGCCGCGCTCGACGATCTAATGGTTGCACTAAGTGCGGCAGTCTTCTTCAAGCGAGCACAATCAAGAAAGGTGGTCCATCTTGAGGAATCCAAGATCATCATCATCTAGCTCAAGAGGACTAGGTGCAAGGTCTAGGTTTGCCCTTGATTGGTTTTTTCTATTTTAGGATAGATTGCCATACTGACAAGGGGGCTCTCAAGTGAGTAGCTTGATCGTCTCGTTCGTTGAGAGATCAAACCATTTGTATCCTTGCATCATATTTCTTGGTTCTTGTTTAGTGTTTCTGTTTGTGAGTTTTAGAGCATATGGCCATCTTCATGACAAGCTCGAGTTCCTCGAAAACGGAGTCCATATGCATCTTATATGATGTTTTCAATGTTGGAAGTTTTACTGGTTCTTCATTCATAGAGGTCTCACATCACTATACCATTGGCATTTTTGCTGTTTGGGTAGCTCTCGTCGTCTAGAATCCAACAAGCTTGAGTTTCCTCAATTCGGAGCTCATTTGCAGAAGTTATGGCAGTTCTGGTATTTCCTATTCTCTTCCTGACTGACCGGTTGTACTGCTGCCATGAGCGGTTGTACCTCTCAACCCTGGGCGGTTGTACCGGCCCAGCACCAATCCACAACCGGTCACGGCTCTATTTAGCTATGGTAGTTAGGCGTTGGTAGCCCGGTTCTACCGCTATATTAATTTAGTCGGTAGTACCAGTGTTCCAAGCGGTTGTACCTCTTGGGACTTAGCCACACTCAGCGGTCGTGGTAGATGGAACCCCCGGGCCAAGTCTCTGTTTCGGACCAGTAGTTGGGCGATGGATAGACAGTTGTTCCTCTAAATTAGGCAGACCGGTTGTACCGCCCTGGCAACCGGTTGTATCGCCGTTGTGTAAAAACGGCTCTAACGGTCAGATTCGTGGGGACCTATTTAAGGGGGTCTTCTTCCCCAATGGTTCCCCATCCTTTTATCTTGTGTTTTCCCCCCATTGTTGACCTTCTTAGAGCTTGCTAACTCTCAATCTCTCCAATGGTTCTTGCTAGTTCTTGAGGGAAAATAGTGAGGAGATCTAGATCCACATCTCCACCAATCACTTTCTCCTCTATGTGAGGGGAACCCCTTGGATCTTGATCTTGGAGTTCTTTGTGAACTCCTTGTTCTTCATCTCATATTCCTCCATAGCTTTTTTTGTTGTGTAGGGATTTGGGTGTGAGGGATTTGACCACTTCGTGTGTTCTTGCCATTGCATTAGTTGCATCGGTTCGAGTTCTCCACGATGATACGTGTACATGGAAAGTTGAGAAGCTTATTACCCTTTGGTACATGGTACCCTAGAGATTGCTCTTCATGTATGCTTTGGAGCCTCGGAGCTCAATCATTGTGGTGTAAAGCTCCGGGCAAGCGTTGGGGTCTCCAATTAACTTGGGGAGATTGCCCCAAGCATTTGAGGTCACCTCGGAGCCACAATCCATTATGGTGAAACTTCTTGGCGTTGTTGGCAGCCTCCAATTATGTTGTGGAGATTTCCCCAAACTTGTTTGTACGGGTTCGATGACCGCCCTCAAGGGTACCTTAGTGGAATCACGACATCTTTCATTGTGTGAGGGCGTGAGGAAATTATGTGTGGGGACCCCGACTTACAAGTCGAGATTGTTGGGTGAACGTGCTCAGTGATCCCAGAGATCAATGCTCACCGACCACACTGATACTAAATAATAAGAGTCTTACATCCAAGTACCGAGTTATTACATCACGCGACCGAATGGTCAAGTTCACAAGGTTGGGCCTAAGGCCAAATCATACTGATACAGCTAATAGCGGAAATCATAGGGGCTAAGCGGGTGCCCATGCCATCAAGCCAACACCGACAGGCATTCTGACTCGGAAGCATCCTAGTTCGCAGGGGCGTCTCCGAAGACGTACTCATCTCCAAACTCTGGTCCTTCCATGTCTGGTCAATAATATAACCACTGGCAAGCCAATGAGTACTTTGAATGTACTCGCAAACAGCCCATGATATGAACAACGAAAGTGAAGGATAGCAATAACATGCATATTTGGTGGAATTCATCTTTGTGGAATGATCATGAATTATGCATCAAGGTTAAAGAATTACTTTTGAAGAACAGGTTACAGATATCAACATATCTGTCGAGGGCTGAACCATCCGGGTTCACCCAATATGCCAAGTCACCAAACTTGGTCATATCATTACTTTCATAACAACTTCGTTCATCACAACTCACACACACACTTGGTTTATGCGGAAACAGCTGGACGTAGTTTAAGCAGCACCACCCAACTGTCCTTGACAGTGGACACGGCTATTCGAATAGTTTAACACTCTAGAGAGGTAGTACGCTGGACCCACGAGATCTGGGAAACCTTCGTGTCATCCACGACTCGCGGTATATAACATACCCGAGGTAAGTACCCGATCAATGCCTTTCCCCTGACGATACTAGACAGAGAGGTCCACTCGATTGGTACCTAGCCCACATGTTGTATGTCTTACGAGCACCGACTTTGGATAGTATCAACCATGTGGGGACCAATAGTGTGCCTGGAACTCATAAAAATGGCATAGTCGCCCTACCTGGCACGACCCCATCACGAGAGTGACCACATATCACTCCCGCCACTAGTAATGTGGCTCTTTGCTAGCACCCACCAGAGTATTCAACAAAGCCCCATCCCATAAAGGGGTAACGTGGTCGTACAGGTAAGGTTGGGACGGTCGACACATCATAAATCTAATCCCATTTCCGAAACCATACTCACTCAAAATACCCGGTGCACCACTTCTCCGAAAGTGGCCACCTGAGTCATCATCACCCTCGGGCATTAGTAGCACCCGACGGGGTTTTCATAAACCTTTGATTTATACCAACAACATGCTCATGATATTTACTCTACCATTACTTGTCAACATGATACTAGCATGATCCTCAAAAGGGGTAGGATCAAACTCAATGCATCTGCTCCGGAGGAGCCATGGGTAACATCACTTCAATGATTTACCAGCACTTATGATCAGATGCAACGGAAATATTTTGCTACACTAGCATGCAATATAACATATGCTCAGTCATGGTCAGCTAGGTATCCGGGGTCTTCGAGGTCTTCCGCTCCGATTCCCTCGTCACAAGGATTTTCTATCGTCGTCAAAAGAATAAATAAGAAATAGCTCACTCAAAAACAGATCACAAAGTAATTTTAAAAATGTTCTTTATTATTGATATATCCAAGTGGCTATTTTGAAAATATTTGCCTCTGATTCCAGTGAAGGAACATTTTTAAAATCAACCAAATAGAAGAAAAAATATTCCAATTTAGTCCTTTTTATTATTGTAAAACAGAATCGGTGTTGAAACATTCATCCAATGGTCTTATTAAATACTACATATTTTCAGAAGATTATAGTGGAAAAATTATGTTTTTACACTTGTTAAATATTTTTATAAATATCTTTGAAATCAGATTTTAAAAACAAAAGAAAAATGGGCTAAATCCCTAGCCTGGCTTGTCCTGGAACTGGGCCGGCCCAAGGCCAGCCGACAGCATGCCCAGGTGCATGCGCCGTCAGGTTTGAACCTGACGTGTGGGGCCCTGCGGTCAGCGGCTCTGGGCAACAAGGGGAAGAGGGCTAGGCCACCGACAGGTGGGGCACACCTATCGGGGTTGTCTCCTACCTCTAGCCAGAGAGGAGGAGGAGCACGCCGGCGAGGCTGTCGACGTTCTCAAGCCCCAACGAAGATAGAAATGGGTTCGGCATGACACCGCCTACCTGTTGATGGTCGGAACAATGACGGAGAGGCACGGGTTTTCCTGCGACGAGGAGGCCACGGCGGAGGAGTTTCGGGAGGTGGTCGAGAGGGTAGCTAGGGGCACGGAAATGCTCGAGAAGGTTGGGGGAAAGCTTCCTAAGGTCGAGGGTCGCAGGAGCCGTCGTGTAGCCGTAGATCGACCAGAGCTCCGAGGCGGAGGGGCCTCGGTCGATCTTGAGCACCGGGGCTCTGCTGGCTTGCTGGGGTGGCTAGGGAGGTCCTAGTGGTCGTGGCTCAGTTGTCTGAGGGGTGCTGGAGCGAGGGGGAGGGATATTTATAGGCCCGCGATGGTGAGCTGATTCGGGAGCGCCGGTGACTCACCGTGGCACGCACGGGGTTGCAGAGAGGGGATGGGGTCGAAACAACGTTCTCAGGACGTGGTTTTGGACTGTAAGAACCATCTGCAACAGAGGGGGAGAGAGAGGAGTCAAGCATCAGTGGTCGCGCAACCTTGGCCGGTTCTGGTGCGCACGAGCACGCGTCGCACGAGTTCTAGCGCGGGAGAGGAAGGGCCCTGATGGTCACTCGATGCAGAGGGGTTGTCGGGGAAGACGTTGGACACCCCGGGGGAGGCTCGAATTGGCCGAGGGTGTCGCCCCCACCTTGGTGGCTTCCTGTAGCGCGCCTAGAGCGCATTTTTGGCATGCCACGGCATGCTGGTGCGCTCTGAGGCACTTTGGACGTGTCAAGCATGTCCTGGCACTAGCCGGGAGTGAGGCTAGCCATTGGGGTCTCGTGGGAGCTTCGGCTGGTCAAGGGAGACAAGGAATACTGGTGCTGTCAGCTTTGAACTAAAGCTTAGATTGGGGTTTTTGTCATTTTCACTTTGAACCAGTGAGGGGCCAGTTGACTGGGGTTGGGCATTGATACTACCCACCAAATCTGAGAGTTTGGAGCAAAGGGTTTGGGTTAAGCAATGGGTTAAAGGGGCTTTTACCCATCTGTCAGAAGGTGTTCGACAGTGGTTTGGGGCATTTGCACCCCACCACTGGTGCTGCAACTTAACAGGTTTGGGTTTGGTGCTAAAACATGGGGTTTCACCAAGTTTGAGCTCCATTGGACAAGTTTAGCTTTGTAAACTTGAAAACACCACCATTTGACCAGATATGTCCCTTCCGAAGAGAGTGTGGGCTAACTAAGTCCCACAAATCCTATTTTTGGTGTGGAACCCTCATTTGAGGTATTAGGCACTCCTGCAAAGTTTCAACATCATAGGACAAACTTTGCTATGTAGAGTTGCTCTAACTCCAATCTAGACAGAAGGGATTTTAGGGTTATTTGGGGTCATTAATCACCTTGGATCAGGGTGAAACTTTATGTGGACACCAAATATGGCTTAGGGATACCACTGGAATTTTCTAGCATTTTATTGAGAATATTTCCTTTGGAAATATTTCAAAAGGTAAAAATAGACAGAAATGGATTTCAGGGTTTTACTCAAATAATTATAATATAATAGGGGTTTAAAATCTTATGTATGGAAAATATATGTCCTTCTCATCATCTCCAAATTTAATCAGATTTTTCTAAGGCACAGAAGTATTTTTCCAAGTAGGAATACCAATTCTGGCCTTAGAAATGGACATGTCAATTAATTAGGAAAATAATTCTAAAAATATTTATTTTGTGGTTTTGAAGCACTAAAATGAAGTTAAAATCAGATCACTAACTTTGGGTAGAAACACTCCTTGCCATCAAGGCATGTAGTGCAACTCAAAGTAGGGTTTTACCTTGATCAAAAACAAGTAAAGTTTTTGGAAATAATTTTAATATTGTGAAATGGGGTTTTTATCATCACATGATCACACACACAAGCATACAATGACAATCATGGCACTCACATCATTAGTTTTGAAAAAGTTTTAACAAGCTCAAATTTTTGCATTACAGAGAAAGTGGTAGTAAAAACAGGGTGTGACAAACCTATCCCCCTTACAAGAATCTCGTCCCCGAGATTCCTAAGCTATGTGCTAAAAAGGTCCGGAAACTCAGATCCGAGATAGTCTTCACGCTCCCATGTTGCTTCGGCTTCGGTGTGATTGCTCCACTGAACCTTGAAATACTTGATGGTGCGGCTTCTGGTGCAACGTTGAGCTTCATCCAGAATGCGGATCAGCTTCTCGCGGTAGGTGAGATCCGGCTGAAGGTCGATGGCCAGATGGTCAATGTCCTTGTAAGGATCGGAACGGTTTGGCGCTTGAATACACTTCCGGAGTTGTGACACGTGGAAGATGTTGTGCACACCCGAAAGTTCCGGAGGTAGGTCCAACTGATAAGCAACTTCTCCATGCCTTGTCGTGATCTTAAAAGGTCCAATCAACCTTGGAGCGAGTTTCCCTTTAACATGGAAACACTTGGTTCCCTTGAGAGGTGTGACTCGCAGGTATACCTGGTCTCCGGGATGAACTCCACATCCCTGAAGCGAGAATCCGGATAGCTCTTTTGCCGCGACTTGGCTGCCTTTACATTTTCTCGGACAAGTTGCACCTTCTCTTCTTCCTTGTGCAAAACTTTCGGCCCAAAAATCAGCCCTTCACCGGTTTGGGACCAGTTCAGCGGGGTGCGGCACTCTCGTCCGTGCAGAACTTCAAATGGGGCCATTTGGAGACTAGACTGGTAGCTGTTGTTGTATGAAAATTCAGCGAACGGCAGACTCGTTTCCCATTTGGCACCATGTGCCAAGACGCAAGCGCGGAGCATATCTTCGAGTATCTGATTCATTCTTTCCATTTTTCCGCCCGTTTGTGGATGGAAAGCGGTGCTGAAAGAGAGCTTTGTACCGAGGGCTTCTTGGAACTTCTTCCAAAATCTTGAGGTGAACTGCGTGCCTCGGTCAGATACAATCTCCTTGGGAACTCCGTGAAGGCTCAAGATACGATGGATATACAGACTAGCCAATTGGTTTCCATCATATGTGGTCTTGACTGGAATGAAATGGGACACCTTGGTCAGGTGGTCGACTATGACCCATATGGAGTTGTGCCCTTTGCTTGACGTGGGCAATCCAGTGATGAAATCCATGCCAAATTTAACCCACTTCCATTCCGGCACTTGAAGTGGTTGTAGCAGTCCAGCAGGTCCTTGATGTTCAGCCTTGACTCGCTGGCACACGTCGCACTTGGCAACATAAAACACTATTTCCCTCTTCATGCCATGCCACCAGAATCTTTCTCAGAGATCTTGATAGATCTTGGTACCACCGGGGTGAGTAGAGTAGGGTGTATCATGAGCTTCATGTAGGATCAAATCCATGAGATCAACCTTGTTGGGTACGCATAAACATTTCCCAAACCACAATACTCCTTGTTCATCCACTAAAAATCATGGGGCCTTTCCTTCTTGAATCTTCTTTTTGATGCCTTCAATGATCTTATGACCCTTTCGGGCCTCCTTGATATCATCAACCAGCATTGGTTTGACTTCGAGGTTAGCTAGGAATCTTGATTCTACTAGCTCCAATCCGAAGTTCTCCAATTCTTCATACAAGGCAGGTTGCCTTTCCTTGAGCATGACGTTCAAGGTGCTGGTCTTCCGGCTTAAGGCATTAGCCACTACATTGGCCTTACCGGGGTGATATTGAATGTTGAGCTCGTAGTCTTTGATTAACTCCAACCATCTTCGTTGCCTCATATTCAATTCCCTTTGGGTGAAGATATACTTCAGACTGTTGTGGTCAGTGTATATTTCACATCGTTTCCCGAGAAGGTAATGTCGCCATGTCTTCACGGCATGCACTACTGCTACCAATTCGAGATCATGGGTGGCATAATTCTCCTCATGCGGGCGCGGTTGTCGTGACATATATGCCACAACTCTGTCGTCCTACATTAGAACCCCATCGAGCCCGGTTCTGGAGGCATCAAAATATATCACAAACTCCTTGCTGATATCTGGAGTGGCCAATACTGGGGAGGTAGTTAGTCTCTTCTTCAATTCTTGGAAGCTTGCGCCACACTCCTGCGTCCATTCGAACTTCTTGCCTTTCTTCAAGAGCTGAGTCATAGGTCGAGCGATGCAGGAGAATCCTTCTACAAACTTGTGGTAATATCCTGCGAGTCCGAGGAAGCTCCTGACTTCCTTCACATCAATTGGCGATTCCCAGTTGGTTACCGTAGTAATCTTGGAGGGATAAACCGCCAATCCACTTGCTTTCATGGTATGATCCAAGAATCCAAATTCGTTCAGCCAGAATTGGCACTTGCTGAATTTGGCATTAGGTTGGTGCTCTCGAAGTTTTTCCAACAGTAACCTCAAGTGTTTCTCATGCTGTTCTTCGGACTTGGAAAAGATTAATATGTCATCAATGAATACGACGACAAACTTGTCCAGGTACTCCATGAAGGCCTTGTTCATGAGGTACATGAAGTAAGCTGGGGCATTAGTTAATCCAAAAGACATGACAGTACATTTGTACAGACCGTATCGGGTCACGAATGCAGTCTTGGGTATGTCCTCGGGTCGAATCTTTAGTTGGTAATATCCAGACCGGAGATCGGTCTTGGGAAATACCTTAGCTCCATTTAGCTGATCAAACAAGTCTTCAATCTTGGGGAGCGGATACTTGTTCTTGATCGTGACTTCATTGAGAGAACGGTAATCGACGCAGAGTCTGATAGTTCCATCCTTCTTGGACACGGACAGAACAGGCGATCCCCAAGGTGACGCACTTGGACGAATAAACCCTTTCCTGAGTTGCTCATCTAGCTGCTTCTTAGGCTCTGCTAGCTCTTCGGATCCCATCGTGTAAAGCTTCTTATAGATAGGCCTTGATCCGGGCATGAGCTCAATGATGAACTCGATGTCTCTGTCAGGAGGCATTCCTGGTAGCTCATCAGGAAAGACGTCCGGGTACTCACAGACTATTGGCATTCGATCGAGTTCTACCTGTGACAGGATGTTGACCCATGGTACTCAAGCAGGTACTGGCTCAGAGACATACTTGACTTTGACCCCTTGGTCGCTTGTCATGGTAACGGCCCTGTTGGCACAGTCCAAGATGCTTTGATGCTTGGCCAACCAATCGATGCCGAGAATTACTTCTAGGCCTTGCGACTTAAGCACAATGAGATACGTTGAGAAGCTCGTCCCATTGATAACTATCCCGACCATCCTACATCCTAGGTTGGTCCTCAACACTGCTCCCGAGGTTTGGATTGCCATATGCCCGCGAAGCAGAGTAGGTTTTAAACCACATTTTTCCGGAAATCTTTGTGTAACAAAAGAATGTGAAGCACCACTATCAAACAATATTGTTGCTGGGGTGGAGTTGACGAGGAACGTGCCCAGAATGCAATCTGGGTCTTCCTGTGCCTCTTTTGCAGAGATATGATTAATCCGCCCCCTGCTGTGATATTGCTGATTGCGGGGAGCTTGGTTCCTGCCTATTGCTCCTTGGCCATGATTTGCCGCATTGGGGCGCGGTGCGTCGGGCTTCTTGTTGGGACACTGCCTGGAATAGTGCCCTGTTTGTCCACATCCAAGACAGGTAACTTGTGCTGGAAGATTGGTCTTGACTCCACTGTTGTTTGGTGGATTGATTGTCGGCTTAGTGTTGACTTGCTGCTCAGGCTGGTAGTTCTAATGAAATGTTGGAGTCTTGTACTGTTGTTGTTGATAGTTGGGTCTTGCTGGAGCTGACTGCCACGGGCATGGCTTCGGGTTACTCGGTCCTACACTACCCATTAGCTTGCGCTTACGGGTGTCGTCCATAGCACGATGCTTATCCTCCAACATGAGGGCCTGAGTAACCAGATCGTTGAATGTCCGACATTCACAAACAACAAGCTGATACTGGAGTGACTGCTGCAGTCCTTCCATAAAGCGTTCCACTTTGTCGGCCTCGGTGTTCACGTCTTCTGGTGCATATCTAGACAGGAGGTTGAACTTCTGCAAATACTCCTTGACGGATCCACTGCCTTGCCTTAAGGCTCGGAATTCCTGCTTCTTAATGGTCATCATTCAAGGAGAAATGTGAGCAGCACGGAATCCATCTTTGAACACAACCCAAGTGATGACTTGCCCTGCTCGCATGATCTTAAATCCATCCCACCAAGCTCTGGCTGTGCCTCCAAGACAGTGAGAAGCATAGAGGACCTTCTCATGATCATCACTGCATTTGACCAACGCGAGGAGGTCTTCGATAGTACGGATCCAGTCATCGGCGTCCAATGGTTCAGTCATCTCCGTGAATATGGGTGGCGTAGTTTGCATGAACTCGGAGAAAGTAGAGCGACCATTGCCATTCCCGTTCTGCAGCGGGTTTTTTACCAAGGTTTGAGCCGGCTGCTGAATAGCGGCATTGTTGGCTTGACGTTCCTCTCGAAGAGCTTGAAGGAACCGAGCCATAGTCAAGATTTCGGGAGGAGGCGGTGGCGGTGGAACATCGTCTTGCTCCTCGTGGTGATCTCCAGCTTGAGCTTCCCCTCCGGTTCCCTATTGCTGACCCGAAGAGGCAGAGTTGGGGTTGCCGAAGGTGCTGTTGCGAGTAGCATTCACCATTCTGTCAAGGGAGTAGACAGGTCAATTTGCCGAACCGGCCGAAATCATGAGGGACGATGCTCTACTAAAGAGGGGGTCTGATGTTGTGCTAGTGAATTTTTTTTGAAAGAGCTAATGCATTAGATTAAAACAAGCGATGTAGTCACTCACAAGCTGCCTAAGGCAGAATGCGACTTGCATCCAACATGCTTACACTCATGGTTCACTGAACCGATACATGAACTCCTACACTCGGGGAATAACTCCTACTTGCCTACGTTGACAATACTAAGCGACAGATGATACGTCTCCATCGTATCTTCTTTTCCAAACTCTTTTGCCCTTGTTTTGGACTCTAATTTGCATGATTTGAATGGAACTAACCCGGACTGACGATGTTTTCAGCAGAATTGCCATGGTGTTGTTTTTGCGCAGAAATAAAAGTTCTCGGAATGACCTGGAAATTTGCGAGGATTTTTTGTGGAATATATAAAAAATACTGGCGCAAGAATCACCTCGAGACGTGGAGCCAGGAGCCCACAAACCCAGGAGGCCCCCCTGGCCGTGCCTGGCAGGCTTGTGAGCCCCTCATGGCTCCGCCGCCTCCAATTACATCTCTATATATTCTCTGTTGCTCGGAAAAAATCAGAGAGAAGAGTTCATCACGTTTTACGATACGGAGGTGCCGCCACCACCTGTTCTTCCTGTGGAGGGAAGATCTGGAGTCCGTTCTGGGCTCTGGAGAGGGGAAATCGTCGCCATCATCATCACCAACGTTCCTTCATCACCAATTCAATGATGCTCTTCACCGTTCGTGAGTAATCACATCGTAGGCATGCTGGACGGTGATGGGTTGGATGAGATCTATCATTTAATCGAGTTAGTTTTGATGGGGATTGATCCCTAGTATCCACTATGTTCTGAGAATGATGTTGCTACTACTTTGCTATGCTTAATGCTTGTCACTAGGGCCTGAGTCCCATGATTTCAGATCTGAACCTATTATGTTTTCACCAATATATGTGTGTTCTTGATCCTATCTTGCAAGTTGTAGTCACCTACTATGTGTTATGACCCGGCAACCCCGGAGTGACAATAGTCGGAACCACTCCCGGAGATGACCATAGTATGAGGAGTTCATGTATTCACTAAGTGCTAATGCTTTGTTCCATTTCTCTATTAAAAGGAGACCCTTAATATCCCTTAGTTTTCATTAGGACCACGCTGCCACGGGAGGGATGGACAATAGATGCCATGCAAGTTCTTTTCCATAAGCACGTATGACTATATACGGAATGCATGCCTACATTACATTGATGAACTGGAGCTAGTTACATATCTCCCCATGTTATAACTGTTACATGATGAATGTCATCCGGCATAATTATCCATCACCGATCCAATGCCTACGAGTTTTTCCTACTAGTCCTTGCTATGTTACTTTGCCGCTATTGCTATCACTATTGCTCATGTCACTACTGCTACTGTTACCGTTGCTACTGTTACTATCACACTACTTTGCTACTGAAACTTTGCTGCAGATACTTAGTCTTTCAGGTGTGGTTAAATTCACAACTCAACTGCTAATACTCGAGAATATTCTTTTGCTTCCCCTTGTGTCGAATCAACAAATTTGGGTTGAATTTTCTACCCTCGAAAACTGTTGCGATCCCCTATACTTGTGGGTTATCAAGACTATTTTCTGGCGCCGTTGCCGGGGAGGCATAGCTCTATTCTCTGAGTCACTTGGAATTTACGTCTGTTGATCACTATGAGGAATCCGAGAGATCCAAAAACTAAAGACTTGCCCTCAACTACGAGGACTGGTAACGAACTGCCATCTAGCTCTACACTTGATTCACCTTGAGTTATGAGTAAATTTGCAACACCACCACCTATTGGTAATTCTGATATGTCGCTTGTGCTTGATGATGCTACTTCTGCTATTCATGATGCTTGTGATGATGCTTTGCTTGATACTGCTTTGCCACTAGGTGCATTCCTTGATGCACAAATTGCTAGAGTTTCTGCTGAATGTGATGATACTTCTGAAATTGCTGAAATTATTGAAGTAGAACCTACTGTTTCACCTGTTAGAACTAGCTCTCCTAGATATGAATTGCCTGATATACCTGAGGGTTATGTTATGGAGGGAAAGGTAGTTGAGGACTTTCTTGCTTGTAAGGATAGCTATGATCTTGAGAATTTACTGCGCAAGTGGAAGGAAGAATCTCTGAATGCTAGAATGAAATACAATCCTAAGTTTGCTACTTCACCCATCTTTGTAACCGATAAGGATTATGAATTCTCTGTCGATCCTGAGTTAACCACTCTGGTGGAATCTGATCCATTTCATGGCTATGAGTCTGTAACGGTTGTAGCACATCTTACCAAGCTAAATGATATAGCCACCCTATTCACGAGTGAGGAAAAGATTCGCCATTACGATATCCTTAAGCTGTTTCCTTTCTCGCTAAAGGATGACGCTAAGACTTGGTTGACTTCTCTTGCTCCTGGTTTTGTGCGTAGTCCCCAGGATATGATCTACAACTTCTTTGAGAGATATTTTCCTGCCCATAAGAAACAAGCTGCCTTGCAGGATATATATAACTTTGTGCAAGTTGAAAAAGAGAGTCTCCCACAAGCTTGGGGGAGGCTTGTCCAGTTACTGAATGCTTTGCCTGATCACCCTCTTGAGAAGAATGAAATACTTGATATCTTTTATAATGGACTAACCGATGCTTCTAGGGACCACCTAGATAGTTGTGCGGGTTGTGTTTTGAGGGAACGAACTATGGAACAAACCGAAACTCTATTGAATAATATCTTGAGCAATGATAATGCTTGGACTATTCCCGAACCACCTCCGAAGCCAACTCCGAAGAAAATAGGTATTCTATTCCTCAGTCCTAAAGATATGCAGGAAGCCAAGAAATCTATGAAAGAGAAAGGCATTAAATCTGAAGATGTTAAGAATCTACCACCTATCGAAGAGATCCATGGTCTTGATAACCCGACACAGGAAGTAGAGGTAAATTCTCTTGGTAGATTCAATGAGAGTGATATTCCTTTTGATAAACCTGCTAGCTTATTCTTAGATGAATTTGATAACTTTGTTGTCAAACTACAAAGTTTCAATGATTATGTTAGGAGACAATTGGAACAAAATGCTCGTATGCTTAGTCATTTAAGTGCTTGTGTAGATAGAAATTTCAATGATCTTAAGTTTTTGTGTAAACATGCCTCTATGGTCACTACTCAAGTAGAACAAGTACTTAAGGCTCCAAATGACTTGCTCAATGAGTTGAATGACAATTCTGTTAGAGTCATCGCTAGAGGTGGTAGAATGACTCAGGAACCTTTGTATCCTGAGGGCCATCCTAAGAGAATTGAACAAGATTCTCAAGCAGTTAGCACTGATGCACCTAGTCATCCTGGTATTAGGAAGAAAAAGAAATATGATAGGAACTTGGATGCTAGCAAACCTGCTGCTGTTACACCTGAGAATCCAAATGATATCTCTGCTTCTGATGCCGAAACACGATCTGGTGACGAACATGAGCCTAATGATAATATCGATAGTGGTGTTCATGACGATGCTCAACCTAGTAAAGATAAGGATGTGGGGATTGAACCTAGTGTTGATCTTGATAACCCACAACCTAAGAACAAGAGATACGATAAGAACGACTTTATTCTAGGAAGCATGGTAAAGAAAGAGAACCATGGGTTCAGAAACCCATTCCCTTCCTCCCAAACCATCCAAGAAAAATGATGATGAGGATTTTGAGCGCTTTATTGAAATGATTAGACCTGTCTTTCTGCAAATCCGTTTGACAGATATGCTCAAAATGTCTCCTTATGCTAAGTACATGAAAGATATTGTGACTAACAAAAGGAAGATACCCGACGTTGAGATTTTGACCATGCTTGCCAATTACACCTTCAAGGGTGGGACTCCTAGGAAACTAGGTGATCCCGGAGTGCCCACTATACCTTGCTCCATTAAAGGAAATTATGTTAGGACCGCTTGATGCGATCTTGGAGCTGGTGTTAGTGTTATGCCTCTCTCTCTTTATCATAGACTTGAATTGGATAAGTTGACACCCACTGAAATGTCTTTGCAAATGGCCGACAAATCAACTGCTTTCCCTATCGGCAATAGCGAGGATGTCCATGTTGCGGTTGCTAACGTTACTATCTTAACGGACTTTGTTATTCTGGATATTCCCGAGGATGATGCCATGGCGGTCATCCTTGGAAGACCCTTTTAAAACACTGCAGGGGCTGTTATTGATGCAAAAAAGGCAATACACTTTCCATGTTAATGGTAATGAGCATACGTTGCACTTTCCGAAGAAACAATATCGAGTACATTGCATCAATGCTATTGAAAAAACTTCATTGATTCTTATTGGGAGCTTTGAATGCCCTATACCTACTGTCAAGATGAAGTATAATTTACTTGTTGGGGATATGCACATCCCCGTTGAGGTAACCTAGTGATTATTCGAAAATTCTCCCGTTTTATGCGATTCGAAAAAAGTTTGTCAAGGAGACTTGATCAACCTCATTGACAAATTTCTTTTGATGACCGTGAGATGGATGAACCTAGGAGTCACAACCCTCTATTCCGAACTTTTACTTTCCGTTGTTTAGAAGAAAAATGATAGATTTAGCTTTATTTTCCTGTTTTCTGCTTTTTGCGTCCCTTAGAAAAGTGTCCCGAAAATAAAAATTCTTCAAATGCCCTGAAAATCAAGTATGCTTTTTTCTGGAATTTTTTAAAAATTCTGAGATAGAGATCTAGTCAGAGGGATGCACCAGTGGGCCACAAGCCCAGGAGGCGCGGCCAACCCCCCCCCCCCTGACCACGCCTGGCAGGCTTGTGGGCCCCACGTGGCCCCTCTCCACTTATTCCAGCTCCCATCTCCTTCTCCTACCTCCATAAAAAATCATTCCACAGCTCAAACCCGTGTTCTTGCTCTTCTTGCTGCGTTTTTCAATCTCCTTGTGCAAAGCCCCATTCACCAAACTGTTTTGGGGGAATTGTTCCTTGGTATGTGACTCCTCCATTGGTCCAATTAGTTTTTTGCTCTAGTGCCTTATTCGTTGCGTATTTTTGCTGCCTTGGTGACCCTGTTCTTGAGCTTTTCATGTTAATTTTAGTTGGTCTCAAGTAGTTTGTATGCATGATATGGCCTCTAGGCACTTGAAGGAGTAGTTGCTATGAGTTTGGTTGAGCCTTGTTCACATTTCTTTTGTGTCACTAAACATTTCAGAATTTTTCAGAGAAAGAAAGAGGAAAAGATGAGGAGGTTCCTAAGAGGCTCTTCAAGTCGTGACCCCAAGGAAGATGAAAATGAGAAGAAGAAACCCAAGTATCCGGTCCCCCGAGTTATAGAAGTTCGAGCGTGCGAGTGGCCAAGCGATGTGTTCTTACGTGTCGCCAGTCTTTATGAGGATTTTTGTTACTTGGTGGAGAACGCAGGCCTTACTGCATTTGTGGAAGATAAGTGTCCACAATACCTCCTCCTCACTAATATTTTCGTGCAAAGCTTTAATTTCTATCTAAGGAAGAGTCCTCCTATGGTTGAGTTCAAGTTATATGATATCCCCCAGTTCATGTCACTTCAGGATTTTTGCAATGTTTTCTAATTACCTTATGTTGGGGATATTCATGAACCTCGTCCACGGGACTTGGAGGCTTTCATTGATACTATTGTTGTAGGAGAGGAGAGAGGAGTGTCTTGCGCTAGAGTTGCTAGTATACATTTTCCCGTGCTTCGGTATTTCTCTTTATTCGTGGGAAAAATTTTGATTGGCCGTGGGAAAGCCGGGGATCTTAGCTCCCCAGATCTTGTGGCATTGCGCGAAGCTCTTTATAGTGATAAAACTTATAGCTTGGGCGCTATATTGCTCAACGGTTCAACACGAACTGTACTAAAGGCGTTGTTTATGGAGGTATCTATGCTACCCGTCTTGCTAAACATTTTGAGATACCTATTAGACTGTGCAAGGATGAAGAGATACTTCTTCCTGAGAGATATCTAGATTATGATAGCATGGTTCGCCATGACTTTCTTGATAAAGATATAAATAAGAGGATGATTTATAACTTGGTATTTAGTCAGGGTGCTCGTGAGACTATTACCTTGCCTGCTCCTTCTTTGTTCAATCTTCATCTAGGAAGGTACATTATTATGCCCTCGGACATCTACGCATATTGGGACATAGCGCCACCACAGGCGCCCGTGCCCGAGCTGCCAGTCGAGTACCAGACGCTAGTTTATCAGTGGGAGCCAAAGGAGCTCACCCAACAGTGGCACCCTCAGTACACTCCGGATTATCCTCGAGACGGTTATTTCCCTCCATGGGAGTAGACCAACTTAGGCCAAAAGCCTAAGCTTGGGGGAGTTCGTGTTTCTCATCGACTTTATATTCTTGCTTACACTTTGATAGTCGGTGTTCACACTTTGATAGTCGGTGTTCACACCTTGCCATTGTATCATCCATGCTAGTTTATTTCTTTTTCTCGCTTTCTTCTCGTGTGTTTGTTTAGATTGAGAAAAATAAAAAAAATAGTTGTAAGTTTTCTTTCCAGCTTGCTTAGTGGTCTTTAAAAAAAGGGAAAACCCAAAAAGATTTCACGTTCTTCTTTTGCTTGTTGGGAGCTTTCCCGTGTAAATAGCTTTCTTTTTCTTTGGGTCAAGGTTGAAGACCATGATTAAAATGTTTAGTGGCTCTCACATGCATATCTGTTCATCCGTCAAAGAGCCATATTACTTTGTCTTCTCCTTTGTGTTTGCTTGCAGATTCCATCTTAGTCCAATGCACGAACACTCTTATTATTGTTCACATCATTCGGTCGTGCAAGTGAAAGGCAATAATGACGATATATGATGAAGTGACTGGGCCTGGAAAAGCTGGTATGAACTCGACCTATTTTGTTTTTGTAAATATGACTAGCTCATCTTCCTAATTCAGTATTGTTATGAGAGAAACATGTTTGCAATGACAACTTAGAGATCATAGTTTCTAATGACATGCTTAATTAGCTAGCAGCTTATAATGGTTTGTCTTGGACGCCTACATGAATTTCAAGATGATTATGATGTAGTATGATAGGATGGTATCCTCCTTTGAATGATTCAAGTGGCTTGACTTGGCACATGTTCATGCATGTAGTTGAAACAAAATCAACATATCCTCTATGATATTCATGTTTATGGTGATTTATATCCTACTCATGCTTGCACTCAATGTTGGTTAATTTCAATGCATATTGATGACTGTTGTCGCTCTCTAGTTGGTCGCTTCCCAGTCTTTTGCTAGCCTTCACTTGTACTAAGCGGGAATATTGCTTGTGCATCCACTTCCATAAACCCAAAGTTGTTCCATATGAGTCCATCATGCCTACCTATATGCGGTATCTACCTGTAGTTCCATGTAAATTTGCATGTGCCACTCTCTAAATCTTCAAGTAATAAACTGTTTTGTATGCCCGAACCGCTCATGTGGTGACAAGGGGCGATCAGTATCTTCCATGCTAGGCGTGTTATCCTCGATACGTGTTTATTCACTATCACTCACGAGAAAGGGGTCGGTAATTGGAATGCCCAGTTCCATGCTCAAATTGAAAAGATAATTGCAAAAAAAACTCCCTCTGGATTGTTGTTGGTATGGACGGCACCCGATGATTCGGCTAGTCGTGGAGTGTGATTGATCGGTGGTTGGGGAGTCAAAACTTTACTTTTCTGTTTGGGAATCGCCTATAGTATGTGTAGCATGGAAGATGGTGAAAACTCTTGGTCATCGCGTTGACAATGAAAGCATACCATCCAAAATTATTTATCTCTGTTTTAAAATCTTTAGCTCTGGCACCTCTGCAAATCAATGCTTCCCTCTGCGAAGGGCCTATCTATATACAATTCTGTTGAGTCATCCTCTCCTTATAAAGGCACCAATTAGAGAGCACCTCTGTCATTTTTATGCTTTGCTATTAATTGATATTGAGTATGACTATGACTGGATCTTCTTTGCCATGAATTACAATGTTCATTCAGCCCTTTGTCTTTGAAGGTGCTCTGCATTTATGTTTTACGGTCTCTTAAAGAGCTAGCGAGATACCATCTGTTCATATTGCTTCATGATTGCTTTGATTGAAGTGTTGACATTTGAAACTTACTATTATTGCTCGCTAGTTGATTTTGCCATTGATATGAGTTCACCATGAGACCTAAATGTCATTGCTTATGTGGTTAGCTTATGATCTTGCTGAAAATATGAATATGAGTTAGACATAATTACATCAACAAGATCAAACAGAGTTTGTAAAAGTTTTTCTTTTGTCTCTTTCAGTTTGTCAACAGAATTGCTTGAGGAGAAGCAAGGCTTTAAGCTTGGGGGAGTTGATACGTCTCCATCGTATCTACTTTTCCAAACTCTTTTGCCCTTGTTTTGTACTCTAATTTGCATGATTTGAATGGAACTAACCCAAACTAACGTTGTTTTCAGCAGAATTGCCATGGTGTTATTTTTGCGCGGAAATAAAATTCTCGGCATGACCTGGAAATTTATGAGGATTTTTTGTGGAATATAAAAAAAACACTAGCGCAAGAATCACCTTGAGACGTGGAGCCAGGAGCCCACAAGCCTAGGAGGCGCGGCCCCCCTGGCCGCGCCTGGGAGGCTTGTGAGCCCCTCGTGGCTCCGCCGCCTCCAATTCCAGCTCTATATATTCTCTCTCACCCGGAAAAAAATCAGAGAGAAGAGTTCATCGCGTTTTACGATACGGAGGCGCCACCACCACATGTTCTTCCTCTGGAGGGCAGATCTGGAGTCCGTTCTGGCCTGCGGAGAGGGGAAATTGTCGCCGTCGTCATCACCGAACTTCCTTCATCGCCAATTCCATGATGCTCTTCACCGTTCATGAGTAATCTCATCGTAGGCTTGCTGGACAGTGATGGGTTGGATGAGATCTATCATGTAATCGACTTAGTTTTGATGGGGATTGATCCCTAGTATCCACTATGTTCTGAGATTAATGTTGCTACTACTTTGCTATTCTTAATGCTTGTCACTAGGGCCCGAGTGCCATGATTTCATATCTGAACCTATTATGTTTTCATTAATATATGTGTGTTCTTGATCCTATCTTGCAAGTTGTAGTCACCTACTATGTGTTATGACCCGGCAACCCTGGAGTGACAATTGCCGGAACCACTCCAGGAGATGACCATAGTATGAGGAGTTCATGTATTCACTAAGTGCTAATGCTTTGTTCCGGTTCTCTATTAAAAGGAGACCCTTAATATCCCTTAGTTTCCATTAGGACCCCGCTGCCACGGGAGGGATGGACAATAAATGCCATACAAGTTCTTTTCCATAAGCACGTATGACTATAAACGGTATGCATGCCTATATTACATTGATGAACTGGAGCTAGTTACATATCTCCCCATGTTATAACTGTTACATGATGAATGTCATCCGGCATAATTATCCATCACCGTTCCAATGCCTACGAATTTTTCCTACTGGTCCTTGCTACGTTACTTTGCCGCTATTGCTGTCACTACTGCTGCTGTCACTACTGTTGTTGTCACTACTGCTACTATTACCGCTGCTACTGTTACTATCACACTACTTTGCTACTGAAACTTTGCTGCAGATACTAAGTCTTTCAGGTGTGGTTGAATTGACAACTCAACTACTAATACTCGAGAATATTCTATTGCTTCCCCTTGTGTCGAATCAACAAATTTGGGTTGAATACTCTACCCTCGAAAACTGTTGCGATCCCCTATACTTGTGGGTTATCAAGACCTTTTTCTGGCGCCGTTGTGAGGGAAGTGTCGATATATTCTCTGAGTCACTTGGGATTTACGTCTGCTGAACATTATGAGGAATCCGAAAGATCCAGGAACTAAAGTCTTGCCCTCAACTATGAGGACAGGTAAGGAACTGCCATCTAGCTCTGCACTTGATTCACCTTAAGTTATGAGTAAGTTTGCGACACCACCTCCTGTTAGAAATTTTAATGTGTCGCCTGTGCTTGATGATGCTACTTCTTCTGTCCATGATGCTTGTGATGATGCTATGCTTGATAATACTTTGCCACTAGGTGCATTCCTTGATGCACAAATTGCTAGAGTTGCTGCTAGATGTGATGATACTTCTGAAACTGTTGAGATTATTGAAGTTGAACCTGCTATTTCGCCTGTTAGAACTAGCTCTCCTAGATATGAATTGCATGATATGCCTGAGGGTTATGTTATGGAGGGAGAGATAGCTGAGGACTTTCTTGCTTGTAATGATAGCTATGATGTTGAGAAATTACTGCGCAAGTGGAAAGAAAAATCTCTGAACGCTAGGATGAAATACGACCCGAAGTTTGCTACTTCGCCTATCTTTGTGACCGATAAGGATTATGAATTCTCTGTCGACCCTGAGTTAATCACTCTGGTCGAATCTGATCCTTTTCACGGTTATGAGTCCGAAACGGTTGTAGCACATCTTACCAAACTGCACGCTATAGCCACCCTATTGACGAGTGAGGAAAAGATCCGCGGTCACATAAGCGGGTTCTTGGACGGAGTAAGGGAAGGAAGCGGTCCATCGCGGCATCTCTTGGTTGGCGAGGTAGTGAAGAGTTCGGTGTACTCTTCCGTGGTAAGGCGACGACTCTGAAGAGGAGTGTCCTAAAGCGGTGGTATTCCTCCTCGGAAAGCGATGCCAGATGTTTCTTTTGGGTGGTCCTTCCTTCTTCACCTTGAGGTTCTTCATCTTCTCCATGCGAAGTAGATCATTGACTTGGTGCAGCTCTTGGCGAATCTTTGTTGACTCTTTGATCAAAAGGTGTGTCAAAGTGTCAGAGGAGAGACTGAAGTAGGTCTAGAACCTCAGTGGTATCTCGTCCTCGGAAGATGGGTTGAGTGTCCAACTCCCGTCTATCACATCCTTAACAAAGGGTAGGTGACGAGTAGCTGGATCATCAGGCATCTGGGGAAGGATGTCGCGGAGTCGCACGAGCGCTTCTCGTGATGTTATCTCCGCTGCCAACATCAAATCCTCCATCTGTGGTCCTTCGAAGAGCCAGCTAGTCGGGGAGTCATTAGCCTTCACTATCACGTCCACGTGATATTCTTTGGTGTCGGCGTTGACCCAGTGCTCGTGGTAGAGGAAGATGGGTGTGCGGCGTACTTGGCACTTCTCGAGGCTATCACTCAAAAGTAGAGGAAAGCTCGTCTCCAGAAGCATCTCAGGTACGACAGCCATCTACAAGGTGTAGAGGAGAGGGTTAGAAAGTTTTTAGTGGATGCAGAATCTCATGCTACGGTCTAAGTGCACTAATCGTCTCGGCTATCGTCCATGCTACCTAAGGCTTCCTATAGTCAGGATGGCTCTGATACTAGCTCTTTGGGGACCCCTACTTACAAGTCCAGATCGCCCGATGAACGTGCTCAGTGATCCCATAGATCAATGCTCACGAACACACATGTACTGAATAATAAGAGTCTTACATCCAAGTACCGACTAATTACATCACGTGACCGAATGGTCAAGTTCACATGGTTGGGCCTAAGGCCAAATCATACTGATACAGCTAATAGCGGAAATTATAGGGGCTAAGCGGGTGCCCATGCCATCAAGCCTACACCGACAGGCATTCTGACTCGGAAGTGTCCTAGTTCGCACGGGCGTCTCCGAAGACGTACTCATCTCCAAACTCCGGTCCTTCCATGTCTAGACAATAATATAACCAGTGGCAAGCCATTGAGTACTTTTAATGTACTCACAAACAGCCCATGATATGAAGAACGAAAGTGAAGGATAAAAATAACATGCATATTTGGTGGAATTCATCTTGGTGGAATGATCATGAATTATGCATCAAGGTTAAAGAATTACTTTTGAAGAACAGGTTACAGATATCAACATATTTGTCGACGGCTAAACCATCCGGGTTGACCCTATATGCCAAGTCACCAAACATGGTCATATCATTACTTTCATAACAACTCCGTTCATCACAACTCACACACACACTTGGTTTATGCGGAAACAGCTGGATGTAGTTTAAGCAGCACCACCCAACTGTCCTTGACCGTGGACACGGCTATTCGAATAGTTTAACACTCTACAGAAGTAGTACACTGGACCCACGAGATCCGGGAAACCTTCGTGTCATCCACGACTCGCGGTATATAACATACCCGAGGTAAGTACCCGATCAATGTCTTTCCCCTGACGATACTAGACAAAGAGGTCCACTCGATTGGTACCTAGCCCACATGTTGTACGTCTTACGAGCACCGACTCTGAACAGTATCAACCATGCGGGGACCAACAGTGTGCCTGGAACTCATAAAAATGGCATAGTCGCCCTACCTGGCACGACCCCATCACGAGAGTGACCACACATCACTCCCGCCACTTTTAATGTGGCTGTTTGCTAGCACCGACCAGAGTATTCAACAAAGCCCCATCCCATAAAGGGGTAACGTGGTCGTACAGGTAAGGTTGGGACGGTCGACACATCATAAATCTAATCCCATTTCCGAAACCATACTCACTCAAAATACCCGGTGCACCACTTCTCCGAAAGTGGCCACGTGACTCATCATCACCCTCGGGCATTAGTGGCACCCGACGGGGTTTTCATAAACCTTTGATATATACCAACAACATGCTCATGCTATTAACTCTAGCATTACTGGTTAACATGATACTAGCATGATCCTCAAAAGGGGGTAGGATCATGCTCAATGCATGTTCTCCGGAGGAGCCATCGATAACATCACTTCAATGATTTACCGGCACCTATGACCATATGCAATGGAAATATTTTTCTACACTAGGATGCAATATAACATATGCTTAGTCATGGTCAAAGGGCTGCTTGCCTTGGTCAGCTAGGTATCCGGGGTCTTCGAGGTCTTCCGCTCTGATTCCCTCGTCACACGGATTTTCTATCGTCGTCAAAAGAATAAATAAGAAATAGCTCACTCAAAAACAGATCACAGTCATTTTGAAAATGTTCTTTATTACTAATAAATCCAAGTGGCTATTTTGAAAAATATTTGTCTCTCATTCCAATGAAGGAACATTTTTAAAATCAACAAAACAAAGCAAAATTATTCCAATTTAGTCCTTTTTATTATTGTAAGACAGAATAGTTGCTGAAAAAATCATCCAATGGTCTTATTAAATACTACATATTTTTAGAAGAATATTAGTGGAAAAAATAAATTTTTACACTGGTTAAATATTTTTTATAAAAATCTTTGAAATCAGATTTTAAAAACAAAAGAAAAATGGGCTAAGTCCCTGGCCTGGCTCGGCTTGGAACTGGGCCGGCCCAAGGGCAGTCGACGGCCTGCCGAGGCGCGCGCGCCGTCAGGTTTGAACCTGACGTGCGGGGCCCTGCGATCAGCGGCTGCGGGCAGCGAGGGGAAGAGGGTTGGGCCCCCGACAGGTGGGGCACACCTGTCGGGGTCGTCTCCTACCTGTGGCCAGAGAGGAGGAGGAGCATGTCGGCGAGGCTGTCGACGTTCTCAAGCCCCAACGAGGACAGAAATGCGTTCGGCATGAGGCTGCAGGTGCCTACCTACTGATGGTCAGAACAATGACGGAGAGGCACGGGTTCACCCGCGACGAGGAGGCCGCGGCGGAGGAGTTTCGGGAGGTTGTCGAGAGGGTAACTAGGGGCACGAAAATGCTCTAGAAGGTTGGGGGAAAGCTTCCTGAAGTCGAGGGGATCAGTTTGGTGGGTCGAGGGTCGCAGGAGCCGTCGTGTAGCACGAGATCGACCGGAGCTCCGAGGCGGAGGGGCGTCAGTCGATCTCGAGCACCAGGGTTGTGCTGGCTTGCTGGGGTGGCTAGGGAGGGACTAATGGTCGTGGCAAAGCTGTCTGAGGGGTGATGGAGCGAGGGGGAGGGCTATTCATAGGCCCGCGACGGTGAGCCGATTCGGGAGCCCAGGTAACTCACTGTGGCGCGCATGGGGGTGAAGAGAGGGGCTCGGGTCGAAACCACGGTCTCATGACGTGGTTTTGAACTGCTAGAACCATCTGCAACAGAGAAGGAGAGAGAGGAGTCGAGCATCAGTGGCCGCGCAACCTTGGCCGGTTCTGGTGCACGTGGGCACACGTCGCATGAGCTCTAGGGCGGGAGAGGAGGGGCCCTGATGGTCGCTCGATGCAAAGGGATTGTCGGGGAAGAGGTTGGACACCTCGGGGGAGGCTGGAACTGGCCGAGGGCGTCGCCCCCACCTTGGTGGCTTCCTGTAGCGCGCCCAGAGCGCATTTTTGGCATGCCACGACATGCTGGTGCGCTCTGAGGCACTTTGGACGTGTCTAGCATGTCCTGGCACTGGCTGGGAGTGAGGCTAGCCGTTGGGGCCCATGGGAGCTTCGGTTGGTCAAGGGAGACAAGGAATACTGGTGTTGTCAGCTTTGAACTAAAGCTTAGATTGGGGTTTTTGTCATTTCCACTTTGAACCAGTGAGGGGCCAGTTGACTGGGGTTGGGCATTATACTGGCCACCTAATCTGAGAGTTTGGAGAAAACGGTTTGGGTTTAGCTATGGGTTAAAGGGGCTTTTACCCATATGTCAGAACGTGTTCGACAGTGGTTTGGGGCAGTTGCACCCCACCACTAGTGCTGCAACTTAAAGGTTTGGGTTTGGTGCTAAAACATGGGGTTTCACCAAGTTTAAGCTCCATTGGACAAGTTTAGGTTTGTAAACTTGAAAACACCACCATTTGACGAGATATGTCCCATCCAAAGAGAGCGTGGGCAAACTAAGTCCCACAAATCTAATTTTCGGTGTGGAACCCTCATTTGAGGTATTAGGCTCTCCTGCAAAGTTTCAGCATCATAGGACAAACTTTTCTATGTAGAGTTGCTCTAACTCCAATCTGGACACAAGGGGTTTTAGGGTTATTTGGGGTCCTTAATCACCTTGGATCAAGGTGAAACTTTATGTGGACACCAATTATGGCTTAGGGATACCACTGGAATTTCTAGGATTTTATTGAGAATATTTCCTTTGGAAATATTTCAAAAGGTCAAAACAGACAGAAATGGTTTTCGGGGTTTTACTCAAATAACTATAATATAAATAGGGGTTTGAAATCTTATGTATGGAAAATATATGTCCTTGTGATCATCTCCAAATTTAATCAGATTTTTCTAAGGCAGAGAAGTATTTTTCCAAGTAGGAATACCAATTCTGGCTTTAGAAATGGACATGTAATTTAATTAGGAAAATAATTCTAAAAATATTTATTTTATGGTTTTGAAGCACTAAAATGAAGATAAAATCATATCACTAACTTTGGGTAGAAACACTCTTTGCCATCAAGGGCATGTAGCGCAACTCAAAGTAGGGTTTTACCTTGATCAGAAACAAGTAAAAAATTTTGGAAATAATATTAATATTGTGAAATGGGGTTTTTATCATCACATGATCACACACACAAGCATACAATGACAATCATGGCAATCACATCATTAGTTTCGAAAAAGTTTTAACAAGCTCAGATTTTTGCATTACAGAGAAAGTGGTATTAAAAACAGGGTGTAGCATTACGGTGGCCTTAGTGGCATCTTGGGGAGCATTGTGCCTCCACACCGCACCAAACGGAGATTAGCATCCGCAACGGTGTGAACTTCAGGATACATCGTTGTCTCTGTGTGCCTCGGTTATCTCTTACCCGAACCCTTTACTTATGCACTTTACTTTGTGATAGCCATATTGTTTCTTGTTATATATCTTGTTATCACTTAGTTGTTTATCTTGCTTAGCATAAGTTGTTGGTGCACATAGGTGAGCCTAGTTGTTTTAGTTATGTGCTTGCCAAATTAAACATTAGTTTTATTCTGCATTTCTTCAAGCCTAAACCGTAATTATTTTAAAACGCCTATTCACCGCCCCCCCCACTAGACGACATCCACGTCCTTTCAGCATCCAACCAACTAGTGGTTATGGGGGTGGCTACTTATAGCTGGGGATCAATCCCGACAAGAATTGACATTAATGCCCTAATGATATGACCGTTAGGTGGATAAGGTTCGGGACAGCTCGCGCACAGCACAGCAACGGTCGGAACCTTTCAACTTTGAAAGTCCTCATCTCACTCATGTTGCTCACCGGTCAGTGATTCGCACTGTCAAAGACCTAACTCCTCAGTTAGAACAAATTCCTCAGAGACCAGAAGAACTTCGTCTCTGTCACTAAAGAATTTGACTAAGCTGTCAAAGATTTTCAAAGGCTTCATCCGAAGGGTTTGAATGTATAGGCTTTGAGATGACCATCACTTGGAAACTTTTCCTTAGTTTTACCTCAACCCCCTTTAACAATACGGTGGTCCCATGAGACAGAATACAGAAAATGAAACTATGAAAATGTAATTCTTCACGTTCCAGAGTCTTCACACTTATTTCTTCACGGAAACACCAATTTCCTCACTTTCAAAGTCTTCAGTGGAAATAGCAAAGTCTTCAGCCGAAGACATACATTTTAGGGTTCAATATTCTTCGAATAATTCAAACTCCTCAGTGACTTATAGAGCCTATGTAAACTCAGAAACATATGAGCCTCTTAACATATAAGTCTTCAATAAACCAAAATCACTAAGGGGCACTAGATGCACTTACAATCTCCCCCTTTTTGGCGATTGACGACAAATAGGTTAAGTTTTCAATGGGGATAATAATATGAAGTGTAAGTACATAGTTTGAGGAATTTGAATTCAAGATATAGAGAGACTCCCCCTGAAGATGTACATATTTGAGGAATTTTCTTTGGACTGCAAATGCACATTGAAGATTTATACCATGAAGATCTACCACCATATCTTGTAATCTATGCAGGCATTTTACATATAATTTGAGGAAAATGAAACGCATGATGGAAAGTGATCTCGGGCTAATTTCAGCTTGCATGCATTAATCAATATGAGGAATAAGCATGATGTAAAACGGTTCAAAAGAGTAAGACCACCACCGAGCATAAATTTACAACTCATACAACCAAACACTTCAAAACAACGAGAGTTTAAACTTAAGGTAAATATAGTTCAAAAGCCCATAACGATAAAATAGACCCGCTTGAAGACTAACTCGGATTTGTCCCCTTTGGCATCAAGTGACAAAAAGCGACGAAGCTATGAACTAACGCCCTTGAAGAATATCACTTCTGTGTTGGAGGAGGATCATTGGGGTCGTTCATTACAACAATGTCGTCAAGGTCTTCAGCTTCATTAGTGGTGCGCGTTAAAGAAAATGAGCTGGCCACCAGTTGAGGAACATGAATCTTCTTGAACTTCTTCTTTGGAGGCTAGGACGAGACAAAGTCTTGCTCGAACTCCATTTCAGTGAGTTCCTCAGAAGTCTTGAGGTGAGATAGAATGGCCCATGTGCGGTCAAAGATCTCATGAAGATCATAGTGATTTTTCTTCACTGTATTCCGAGTCGCATTGAGGTCTTTCACTATGGCACCAAACTGATGGTTGGCCCATTTCTGGTTGCGGTCAACCTTCTGATGACGATTTAGGAGGAGCTCACGTCCAGTCATCACATGTAGTATAGTTGGGCTTGGAGGTTCTTGTGATGCAGTGTCGTCATTGGTGGAGTATGACGCTGCTTTGCGAAATTGGACACCATGGGGCCGAGTTCCTTCATCGATCACAGATTTTCCTTTGCCTTCAATTTCGTCGAAGTAACTCTTGACAACTTCAATTGGAGGCAAGTAAGTGTGGTGATTCAGAATGTCAGCCTTGAAAGCAATTCCAGACCTTTTCCTGATGAATCTCATGATCCATGGCGCATAAGGCTTCAGATCAAATGGTTAGAGAGCAGAGTGGGACAGAGTCCTCATGAAGAAATCATGAAGGTTTATGGTGATTGCATGTATGATGTTGAAGAGAAAATTCTTCATGATTCCCACAATTTCTTCATGATTGTAATCATGGCCCTTCATTGGACAGAAAGTTTTGGCTTAGATGTGGTAAACTATCCTGGGCACATAGATCAATTCCTTTGCGAGGAATGTGGTTCTTGGTGGCTGACCAGGTGCCAAAGGCTTCATGAGCACTTGCATCAGATGATTTGGCAATTTAGGTTCCTCATAGACGCATCTGGCTCCTTCTGAGGCAACTGCGACTGGAAGAGCCCGGAGCAATTCAGTTGCAGGGGCTTTGAAGTGTGTATCTTGTGTCATCCAGTCCAGAACCCAAGTGTTGACATCTGTGACATCTCTTGAAAGGTGCAATGTAGCATAGAACTGAAGAATGATTTCTTCATTCCTGTCATAGATGTCAGCGTAAAATTGCAGCAATACAGAATCGTGAAGAACTCGAAGAACTAGTTTGCAGCAAGGAATTTCCTCCATATCTCCATTTCGAATTTGCGTGTGATGAAAGACCTTTTCCTTGTTGAAGAGCACAGCACTATAATAGTTCATCTGGCTGAGGGTCCAAAATCTGTTGTGCCTGAACTCAGGAGATTCATAAGGACCAAGGCATGTGAAGTAATGATGTTCATAAAAAAATTGGGCCCTATCAAACTTTGTCCTTTTTCCTTTGCAGGGTTGAATACCCATCGGTTGAAGATTTGGCTTGAAGCGGCGTCCAAGTATTCGGATTTTTTTTTGAGGAATTTCAGCTACAACAACTGCAGACTAAGGATTATCGACATGACATTCAGTTGTATTGTCTTCAGTATGAGGAACTTGTTCTTCAGCAGCATTCTTCTAAGTTTGACGAATTTGTTGCGCAGGTTCATCAGCATCTGGAGCAGCAGTTTCCTCAGTTGAAGTATTAGCAGTATCTTGAGCTGATGCAGCTGATTCAGTTTCTGGGACACACTCCACCAGAATGCTCTTTTCTTCAGACCCTGTCACAATTTTAGTTGCTGCATGCGATTCATGCACTTGAGGAATTGGAGTGGCCAATGGTGAGTTGGGATGAGCCTTTTCCCAAAATTCATCATGTATCATTTGTGTGTTGCAGCCAATGTCCACATATTCATCATTCATCTATGTGTTCTGCTGAGGTGGAGGAGTTGAGGCTTGACGAATTGGATCAGCCTCATTTTCCTCTTCAATGGGTGTGGAAGCAGCAAAGCGATTTGCTTCCATTTCTTCATCCCCTTCTTGGATGACATGCTCGACGCCAAATGGCACCATCATATAGGCAGGTGCAACATTGATAGGGGTGGCATCAATTGGAGCAGTTGAGGAAGTTAGCAAAGTCCTAAAGCGTTTTTCTTCTAAGGACTCTGAGCTTGTTGAGGATTTTCTTTTCTTGACTGCCTCCTTCTCAGCAGCCTTGTTTTTCTTCATTTCTTTTGCAGAAGGAAGCTTCACTTTCTTCATTGGTGAAGGTTTTGGAGTAGGAGGGGCATTTTCTTCAGGGACGGCTGATGCAGTCGTCCTCGCCTGGGCAGTTTCTTCATGCGTAGCAATTTCTTCAGCTGTTGTGGCAGGTTCATCGGTTGGATGAATGTCATTAGAGAGTCATCAGGCAGCTCAACTATGTATTGTACCTTAGGAGTTTTAGGTTGTGTGCTGTCTGCAACCCTCTTGTTATGCTCAGTGATGACTCTGTTGGCAACATTGATGAATTAGACCTTTGTACCCTTTCATTCAGCATTTAAGCTTCTGTGTTCTTCATTGAGGTTTTTGATCTTTGTCTGAGCTTTGAGGAGTTGATCAGGGGACATAGTCAAAAGGTTATCCTTCAGAAAGTTCTCTTTCCTAGCCTGAGCCTTTTTGGCTTGCTTGGCTTTCTGCACCTTCCACTTTTCTTCATTAATGAAGGCAGTCAACATGTGGCTTGGTCGAGGTGGAAGCTCCAAATCATCAATTGGCTTCTGAGGATTATCATACGAGACGTCTATTAAGTGCAGTATCACCTTAGGGTACACCATGAGGGGAATGGTGGTACCTTTGGCCTATGCGGCCCTTTCTTGCTTGTTTCTGATGATTGGTTCAAGTGTTTCATCATCATCTTTATCTTCATCCTCTGATACAGAGGGAACATTGAGGACTTCCCCAGGTTTGGTCCTAGGTCCTCGCCCAGTAGTCATTTTCTTCTTCACGTTTGCACTCGAAGAAGTGTGTGCAGAGCCTGAAGCAAATGGCCTTGAGGGATGTTGTGTAGTCATCAGCCTCATTGCTGTTGAAGACTTTGTGAAAGGAGTTGAGGACTTTGCTACCATTGTAGGTGATGTTTGAGGATTTTGTACTCAGGGTTGAGCAGTTGAGGATTTGGCTTGATACCAGATTTCTTCATAATGCTTTTTTGGAGCAATCTCAGAGCAAGAGGCCTTAGCAGGAGAGGAGGAGGCAGTAGCAGCTACAGCAACACAATCCTCATTGAATCTCTTCATAACGTTGTGTGCAACTTTCTCAAGTTTGGCTTTGTATTTGGAAAGTTCTTAAGGAAAGTCATGAATGGTTGCAAGATTTGTTGGATCAGCAACCTATTAATCAACCAAAGGAGCCCTTTTCCATGGAGGATTCACGGCGAATTTCTTCATGTACTTGGGAATCACATACCTGTACTCCCTCCATTATTTCGCCCATCTCCTCTCAATTTTCTGCAATCGAGTTTTGTGCTTCTCCTTGGTTTCTTTTCCATAGAACTTTTCATCAGGTGAGCAATATTCATCATAAATATCATCGGGAATCTCGAAAGCAGTGTTCTGCTCTGCCTTCTTTCCACCCTTCTGTTTCTTGTCATCAGCCATTTTCTTCACTCGAGGAATTTGAAATTTTGAGGACTCTAAAGAGGTGCGCAAATTTTCTTCAAGAAACGTTGCAAATGAGTTAAGTTGATGAGAACATAGAGATTCATCAGCTAAGATTTTGTATGTGTGAACACAGTATAGGTGCGAAGAATTTGAAGAGGTCATATGCGTTCTCAGAAGATTTTCAAAAATAACTCAAGTTGAGGAAATTGACCAATATTATTTTGACGAATTTCGCTAATTATCCTTGACTTGGGTTCGAGAGTTGTGCATATCCGAAAATTTACGCAATTGAGGAATCTCTTGAGGAATACAGTGATTTAGTGAAAATTTTCAAGTGTTCTATGCCATGGAAGTGTTCATCTCATGAATTTTCTCAGGGATAACAGTTTTCACAGATCTAATGGAAATATAAAGATCAACACGGGCAGTAAAATTACATTTTAATTACCCTGGACGAAGAACACGACGAACTATAAACGATGAAAAAGGAAGCTCGCCAGTCCAAATCTTCATCGCCCTAAATCGGCGACTAAAGACAGCTACAGCGACGGTGGGGAAAGAAGATCCGCGGCCGGCATGAGTACAACGTCGATGAGGTCGAGGCAGCGAAGCTTTTCCTCACCGGTGGTGATGGTCTCCAGCGATGGCGATAGATGTGGCTTCGAGAGGTAAGAGATGAGAGCGAGAGGAAGAAATGACCTCAGGGGTAAGAATAGGGTATTTATAGATGAGATGAGAAACGGTTCGGCCCAAAAATTTTAGACGAGAATGCTCCTGGCCATTCCTCACCACGTGACAAGTGGAACCAACGTATTAAGCGGTGGAGTTAGTGGAGGTAGTGCTTATCCAATCGTGGGTAGTGGGTGCGGTTTAAGCGGTAATGGCGGAAAAATTTTAATTAAGTTTTGAGGGCTTTGTTCGCAAATTTTTCAGCTGACAAGGACATAGAGAAGACTTTGACTGAGTTTCAAACAGAATGCATATGAAGAATTTAAGAACCAATTGGGTTGAGTTTAGCATAGAGGGGATAGGGTCTGATCACATTCACTTAGAGGAAAAACACTGCATGAAGACTACTTAGCTATAAGTGAATGTTGTTGAGGGCTTTGAAAGCTCATAACTTAGTCTATTAAGATCATAACAAAGGTTTGAATAACTTGAACTTTTGACGAATTTGCAATCTTGAGGATTTTGAAAATTTGAAGGCTTTGAAGATTTGAAGAATTTGCAAAAATTTCAACTTTCAAGAATTATTTTAAATTTAGTGGTGGCATAACCCATCGTATAAGAATGATGATTACACGCACTGTGTACAATTGTCGTAGGGTCCTGAGAATCAAATTCTTCATTAATTTCTTCACACTAAGAGTGTTATTCTTCATTAATTGAAGAAAAATGTTACTTCGTGTGTTGCACATCTAAGTCATCAATTTTGCGTAAGTGTTAGGATGTGTGCCTTTTTCACAGAACATTCGAAGATTCTAAGATATTTAGCTCACACCGCAACTTGCAAAATCTCTTCTCATCCATGGGCTTAGTTAGTATATCCACTAGTTAGCCTTCAGTCTTCACGTGGTCGATGACGATGTTGCCCTTGAGGACATGGTCACAAAGAAAATGATGACGAATATGGATGTGCTTAGTCTATGCAATCTTGATTGGGGTATCATTGTCGCAATATAGTGGCACATTCTTCATGTTGATATCGTAGTCCTTGAAAGTTTGCTTCATCCATAGCAGTTGAGCACGGCAAGAACCAGCAGCAATGTACTCATCTTCTGTAGTGGAAAGTGACTTCTAGTTCTGCTTCTTTGAGGACCAACAGACTAAGTATCGTCCGAGGAAATGCCAGGTGCCTGATGTTGACCTGCGATCCACATGGTCTCCCATATAATCAGAATCACAATATCCAATGAGGTGAAGATTTGAGCCTTTGGGATACCATAATTCAAGTGTTAGAGTGTGAGCTAGATATCAAAGAATATGCTTCACAACCTTATGGTGTGATTCCTTCAGTTTTGCTTTCAAACGGGCACACATGCAAACACTAAGCATAATGTCTGGCCTAGATGCACATTGGTACAATAAGGAGCCAATCTTAGAGCGACATACCTGTTGATCGAAATCTTTACCATTTTCATCAGTGCAGAGGTGGTCATTGGTAGGCATGGGAATTTTGACGCCTTTGCATTTATTCATGTCGAATTTCTTCACCCATCATGTAGGCATATTTTTCACAGTAACATTTGTCAGTACAACTAAATATGATATCGCCCACATATATTTGACATACAAACAGTTCATTATCATAGGATTTTGTGAAAAGAGTGGGATTGAGTGAACCGGGTTTGAAGCCTTTCTTCACTAGGAATTCCTTCATTGTATCTTATCTTACCCGAGGGGCTTGCTTTAGGCCATAGAGTTCTTTGTTGAGTCTGAAGACTTTGTCAGGAAGCTTTGGGACTTCAAAACCTAGGGGCTAATCAACATATATTTATTCCTCAAGCTTACGATTGAGGAATGCACTTTTCACATAAATTTGATACAGTGTAATATTATGATGATTAACATAAGAAATCAATATACGAATAGCTTCAAGTCTAGCAACAGGTGCAAAAGTTTCATCAAAGTCAATTCATTCAACCTGTGTGTACCCTTGGGCTACAATTTATACCTTGTTCCTCACTACATGACCATCCTCATCTTCCTTGTTTAGGTAAATCCACTTGGTACCGATGACATTGTGCTTGCGAGGATCGGGTCGTCTGATGAGTTCCCAAACGTTGTTCAGCTTGAATTGATGAAGTTCATCTTGCATTGCTTGAATCCACTTAGGTTCCATGAAAGCTTCGTCAACTTTTGAGGGTTGTGTGATAGACACAAAAGAAGAATGACCACAAAAATTAATTAAATGTGAATCTTTTGAGAAAGTGAGGGGACCTGGCGCATTGATCTCATCGAGGATCTTGTCAATTTCCACTTCATTTCAATCCTCGGATGCGTGGGTTGAAGACTTTGGTTGGGTTGAGGAATTTGATCTGCAACAATTTCCTCAGGTGCACCCGCTTGAATTTTTTCATTGTTGGGGACGACTTCTTCAACAGGAGGTTGTTCCTCAGTAGGAATGATATCTTCAGTAGCCTTGAGCTTAATAGATTCCTGAGGAGTCAATTTATCTGGCACAGGAGGCAGGTGCTCTCTTTGCGAGCCATTAGTTTCATCAAACCGCACATCTATAGTTTCAACAACCTTGTTGTGATAGTTGTTGAAGACTCTGTAGGTGTGCGAGGCCTTTCCGTAACCGAGCATAAAACCCTAATGTGCTTTCGATGCAAATTTTAAACTGTGGTGAGGATCTCTAATCCAGCATCTTGCACCGAAGACTTTGAAATAATTTACATTGCGTTTGTTGTCAGTGAGGAGTTGATGATGTGGCAGGAAGTATTGATTGCCTTAGTCCAGAAGCGAGGAAGAGTCTGATATTCTTCAAGCATAGTTCATGCCATCTCAACCAAAGTCATGTTCTTGCACTCGACGACGTCATTCTGTTGAGGAGTATAAGGGGTTGATCATTCATGAGCAATACCAAATTCATCAAGACAGTCATCAAGGCTTGTATTCTTGAATTCTATCCCATCGTCACTCCTGATGTGTTTGATCTTGACGTCGAAGTTCATCAAGGCCCTTGAGGAAAATCATTTGAAGATTTCCTGCACTTCAGTTTTGTAAAGAATGATATGCACCCAAGTATAACGAGAATAGTCGTCAACGATGACAATGCCATATAGAGATGTTGCATTGGTTAGAGTAGCATAATGAGTAGGTCCAAAGAGATCCATGTGAAGAAATTCAAAAGGACGACTAGTAGTCATGATAGTCTTTGATGGGTGCTTGGATCTGGTCATATACCCAGACTCACAAGCCCCGTGGAGATGATTCTTGAGGAATTTGACGGTTTTGATGCCAATGACATGCTTCTTCTTTGCTAGTGTGTGCAAATTCCGCATGCCCGCATGACCAAGTCGTCGATGCCATAGCCAGCCGTCTTAGGCTTTTGCAAGAAGACACGTGGCTGGCTAAGGACCTCCACAGAAGTCAACAATATACAAGTCTCCTCTCTTAAAGCCTTCGAAGACTTTGGATTTGTCAGATTCCATGATGACTACACATCTATATTTTTCAAAGATGGCAACCATATCAAGATCACAAAGCATTGAGACTGACATGTGGTTAACACAAGGGATTCAACGAGCATGACTTTGTCCATGTGTCGGTCCTTTGAAATAGCCACCTTGCCAAGTCTGAGTACCTTGCTTTTACCTTTCTCAGTGTAGGTGATATGCTTCAGTGGTGATGGACTCAGTGGGATATTCATCAATAGGCTTTTGTCACCAGTCACGTGATTTGTACATCCACTATCAAGAACCCACTCTGTGGTTTTGGGTTGGTCATCCTACAGAAGAACTAGTGTTGCTTACCATCTCATATGTGTCAGACTGAAGAATATGATATCAAATTCATCAGACTTGAATTTCATCACATAAGATATATTTTAGACCAAATATGGATGAGTGAAAAGTTAGATCATTTCATCAGGATTAGCTTGCGTCCCATCAAGCAATTTCCTCAGGTCTCCAGCAAATTCGTCAGATGATGACTTTCATGTGGAGACCTGACCTGCAGAATTGACTAGTTTGATTGCTTCACCACACACATCTCAAGGGGTGGTAAAGAGTTTATCATCTTGTGAGCACCATATGACAATTGAGGCATTGAATATAATACACTTCATTTCACGGGAAGGGGCTAGAGTACTCAAATGAATAGGCAGAGAAATTCTTTGATGACATATGAACATAGTGATTTGAGGAATAATGCACATATCGATGTCCCTTGTAGTTTCCCTGCATATCTGAAGCATTAGTGTGAGTACGATTATAGTTTTGACCATATGAGGAATTTGATTCCCGTGAAGACTTTGGTCCACCTAAGGAATTTGATCTGGGGTTCCTGTTCTTCACCGGTGGTGTCATGAGGATATTCACATGAAGACTTTCCAAGCTTCTTTTGTGAACCCATATATTCCTCAAGGGTGGTCCATTCCTGCAGTTAGTTCCAACATATCTAGCAAACACTTCACCAGCCTGATTTTTCAACAGTTTATAGTTTGAGTTAAATGACTCATTAGAGGAATAACACATTTCACATGCAAAGCCTGTTAGAGTAGATGGATCAATAGGAGGTCCTTTTGCAGCAACCCAAGAGGTTTTGGGATATTGCTCAGGTTTCAAGTATGAACCACCAATATTCAGTTTCCTCTCGAAGGCAATACCCTCTTTCCTAGGGTTTCTGTTCACAATCTACTTTTTGAGCACATCGTGAAGGGTTTGATGCCCTTTGGGGCTTTTGTATATGCCTCTCACATACAATTCCTTCAACCCTGCATTTTTGTCAGTGACATTTGTGGTTTCCTCAGGTGAGGAATTTGTTACCATAGATACAGTTGAAGAATTTCTAGAGATATAAGCATTTGAATTTTCAGGTGAATAATTAGTAGTTTCATGTTCGATGCATTTCAAACATGGTGGAATGAATTCTTCCTGAGCGGTACTGATCTATTGAGCAAGCAAAGAATCATTTTCAATTTGAAGATCATCATGAGGAATTCTTAGTTTCTCAAGATCTTGCTTTCTCTGAAGAAATTCATAAGAAAGCTTCTCATGATCAGCCAGGAGTGTGCCATAACGTTCTTAAAGACTATCAACCCTAGAATGAAGACTTTGACCATCATCACCGAGGATTTGAGTCTGATTCATTTCCTCACTCAACAGGTTATCGCTTTTGTCTAGCAGTTTCTGAAGCTTTTCAATAGCAGTTTATTGCTTAGTGGAAATATTAACAAGTTTATAGTAACTGGGTTTTTCATACTTATCAAGTTCATAGTCACTAGAGTCGGAAGAGGATGTGTGGCTTCGTACCTTTGAACCTTTTGCCATGAAGCAATAGGTGGGAGCAAAGTCATCATCAGAGTCATCAATGTTGTTGATGTTGTCATTTTCTACGAGGTCGAAGATGGACTTGCTCACGAATGCGGTGGAAAGGGCTAGGCTTGCCACACCTGACTTTGACTCCACTTCAGAACTTTCCTCTTCATCACATTCTTCATATTCTTCTTCAGAATCCATTTCTTTGCCAATAAGTGCCCGAACCTTTCTGAAGCTAGTCTTCTTGTGCGATGAGTACTTTGAGGATGAGAACTTTGAAGATTTCTTCTTTTTCTTTGAGTCATTAGAACTATCATCCTTGTATTTCTTCTTCTTTGATTCCTTCACCCAACGAGGACAATTCGCAATGTAGTGTCTAGATTTCTTGAATTTATGGTAGGTTCTTTTTTTGTAGTCCTAAGATGAAGATTCTAATTTCCTCATATCTCTCCATAAGACATACCGAACTGGCCACGCCTTGAGAACTTCTGGAATTTCCTCACAAGCATAGCAAGTTCCTAACCAAGTTCTTCAGGATCACCAAAACTGCAATCAGAGTCTTCTTCTTTAGACGAGGAAACAACTTTTGCCTTTAGTGCACGAGGTCTTGTATAGCTTGGTCCATGAAGGTCTCTCTTCTCTTCTTGTTGGAATTCATGAGTATTGAGTCTCTCAAGAATATCACCAAGATAAGGTAGCTTGTAGTACTTTCGTTCTTGAATCATCAGTACGAGTGTGTCAAATGAAGGATCAAGGGATCGTAGTCATTTCTTCACAAATTCATGATCAGTGATGTATCTGGCTCCAAGGGCCTGAAGCTCATTGGAGATGTCAGTGACGCGATCAAAGGTGTCTTGACAGCTTTCAATATCAATTCTTTTGAAGCGATTGAAGAGATTGCGAAGAACATCAACACGAGAGTCACGTTGTGTGGACACTCCTTCATTAAATTTGGACAACCTTTCCGAGATAAGCTTTGCTGAGGCCAAAGCACTCACGCTGCCGTACTGACCTTTGCTTAGATGGCCACAGATGATATTCTTCACTTGAGAGTCAAGTTGCTTTAATCTCTTCACGTCAGCGGCAGTGATAGTTGAAGTAATAGAGAGAACACCATTTTCCACAACGCACCAGAGATCGTTGTCAATTGCTTCATGGTACATGCGCATATTGTTATTACATTAGGGGAAATCCTTTCCTTCAAAGGTAGGACAACCCGCAGTAACCTTGATCATACCTGCGGTCGACATAACTAAAACTCCAGGTGGTTAAACCAAAATCACATAGAACAAGGGAGTACCTTTCTCTGATACCAATTGAAAGTGTGTTATATCGACTAGAGGGAGGTGAATAGGAGATTTTTACAAATTAGTCATTGAGGAAATTCCTAGTGAGGAAATTCCTCAGTCACAAACTAAGTGCAGGGTAATAAGTACTCAAACAGATGTGGAAAAACAGATATAGCTTAGTCGTCAGAGTGAAGTGAAACATTCAGGTTGCACGGGTCACGTGAGCAGGATAAGCAGGTGACGAATAACTTAAGTGAAGAATTTGAGGTGAGGAATTTGAGAAAGTCTTCAGTTAATTTCTTCAAACAGTAAAGATCAAAGTCGTCAACATGCAATTGAGGAAATGAAAGAGTTCAGGAATTAGAACCCGTTGCTTGATGAAGATAATGATTTGATGACCCACTCCCAACTGTTGTGGAAGTCATACGTTTGGTTTGCAACAGTTTGGTATTTAAACCAAAGGACACACAATCCCTACCGTGTTCTCCTTGAGGTAAGGACACACAGTCCTCGCCCAACACTCGTGGTAAGTATTCAGGGCGGACTTCTAAACCCTCACAAACTCTGTCACCCGTTGATCCACAATTCACCGTTGGATGCTCTAGACCATGACGCCTAACCATGTGCAGGATGAACAGTCTCCAAAGTAACAAGCGTCAGTTCCACACACGAGAAATTCTCTTTAGGGATTCTCAATCACTTTGGGGTTTTGCTGTTTTGGTTTGGGTGTTTGGGGATTTTCCTCACTCATGATTTTCTCTCAAATTCTTCGAGGATTGGTTTGCTCTCAAATGACAAGTGTGAGTTTCTCTCGCAAAGTAGCCAACCAACTAGTGGTTATGGGGGTGGCTATTTATAGTCGCGGAGCAATCCCGACATGAATTGACATTAATTCCCTAATGATATGACCATTAGGTGGATAAGGCTGGGGAGAGCTGGCATGCATCATAGCAATGGTCAGAACCTTTCAAATATGAAAGTCCTCATGTCACTCATGTTCCTCACTGGTAGGTGATTCATACTGGGGAATACCTAACTCCTCAGTTAGAACAAACCTCAGAGACCAGAAAAACTTCGTCTGTGTCACTTAAGAATTTGACTAAGCTGTTGAAGATTTCCAAATGCTTCATCTCAAGGGATTGAATGTATAGGCTTTGAGATGAGCATCACTTGGAAACTTTTCCTTACTTTTACCTCAACCCCCTTTAACAGTATGGTGCTCATATGACACATAATACAGAAAATGAAACTATGAAAAAGGAAGCCTTCATGCTCCAGTCTTGACAATGATATCTTCATAGACACACCAATTTCCTCACTTTCAAAGTCTTCAAAAGAAATAGCAAAGTATTTAGCCGAAGACATACCTTTTAGGGGTCGATATTATTCAAATAACTCAAACTCCTTAGCGACTTATAGAGCGTGTGTACACTCACAAACATATCAGTCTCTTAACCTATAAGTCTTCAATACACAAATATCACTAAAGGGCACTAGATGCACTTACATGATTAGGTAAATCCGAGGGTACTAGTTTTCGCTAGTGGCTTCTGTCCCGGACGTAGCACACGTTGGATAAATAGTTTAATGTTGTTGGATAAATAGGTTAATGTTTGGCAACTAACGGAATAGTGTATATTCATGACAATGATTATGTGTATATAGGTATCACATCCATAAACAAGTAGACCGAATCCTGCCTTCACCTACTACTATTACTTCACGTCGAGGTGCTTCTATGCTTTCCTATCTAGGTATTAAGTTTATGATGAACAAAGTAATGATGGGAGCAAGATGAGATGATGTAGACAAAGTAAGACACGTAATATGTTAGACCCCATCGGTTTATCCTTAGTAGCAACCATACAAAGATGTATCTTGTTCCCTTCTGTCACTGGGATATAGAGCACCACAAGATTGATCCCACTACAATGTTGGGGAACGTTGCATGGGAAACAAAAAAATTCCTACGCACACGTAATACCTATCCATGGTGATGATCATCTACGATAGGGGAGAGTGAATCTACATACCGTTGTAGATCGCTAAGCGGAAGCGTTGTTGACACCTGATTTTGGCACGATGCAAAATGCAGTAAAGATGGACTCAAATGAGAAGATTTTTTTATGATAAAGTTCATATTGCCGAGTGAAACAACCTTGATGTTTAGGCCATTGCCATTCAGCATCGGTTCGAGGGCCAAATTACACTTGGATTATCATGATTGGATGTTCTGAGTGCCTTTTTGGTCGATTACGCTTATAAGACAACCTCGGATGAAGGAATACTTTACATGGATTGTCTTCGTCTCGTCGAATCGGTCAATTTTGATGAAGGAATTGTCTAAATCCAAGGTCGTATGCAGCCTGCAGAGGCTAAACGAGTTCAGGTTGTATTTTCAGTCGGGAAATCCGAGTGAAAAGCTTATCATCCGAGTGAAAATATAACTATCGGAGTGAAAAGCTTATCATCCGAGTGAAAATATAGCTATCCGAGTGAAGGTTTAATGATGGAGTGAAAGGTTTCCAAATGCGAGTGGAGCTTCGATCTAGGAGTCCAGATACATGAATTCCGAGTGGAAAAATTGGCGTGTATTTCACTCGACAGACTAAAGGGCCAAATCCGAGTGAATCAACCGGAAGGTAAAGTTGGCCTGTATGGTCATCTAGATGGCCTCGGATGGAAAATTGTTCAATATGAAAGTTGTTCGTAACATCGAAATGGTCAACATTTCTTTTAAGTCCATCATCAATTGAGGTAGTACACGGCCTGAGGGAAAGCTACAACACTCGGACAGTCCAGTCCGCTACATGACTGAGGCTGATTCAAAGTTAAAGATGACCTCTTGGAGTTATCGAGATGGCTTTATTTGGGAAGTGATCAACATACGGATTGTTGGCCTCATTGAGGCGAATAAAATTGGTGTTTGGACCGTCTCCATCGAACATAATATGTAGATTCTACAGCCCACGCAAGGAGCAACACACAAGATTGGGCCAGATTTGGGCTGAATCTGAATTAGACTAGAATTAGGACTCTAAGACGTGATGAGCTGTAATTTTCATGTAAGGAAGGCCTAGATGAGTCATTTGCTTGTACGAGGAGTCCATACGCCTCTTATATATATTGGAGGTGATGGCCGATTGAAACAACACACAATCGAAACATCAATATACTATGTTTTCATCAATGTTTCATCCCTCCCTCGTATTTTATCTTTCGTTCTTCGTTGTTCCTCGAGATTAAGAGTTGGAAATACCGAGGCTCTGGGGGCGAACGAATCGACCTAGGGCAGCCGATAGGTGCCGCACTCCCTGGCGGGGTTCTTCCCGGGCGTGTGGGGCTTCGGGTCCTCAAAAGCACCCGCCGACTGTCTTGCGTATCTCGCTGTCGGAAGGGGCTCCTTCGATGTGAGTTGTGGTGCATCACTCCTAGCGTCGAGGGTACATGTAACGTGTTCATGTGTCAACACACTTTTTGGCAACTCCACTGGGGTAGAAAGATCAACCATCATGCCTGATCTGCCCAACCCATTTGACGTAAACGCCGATAATATCATTAAGCCCAAGCTTGATGAGCTATCGGTCGATCATCGTCAAGCCTATGAGGAGTACAAGAAGGCAAGCGAGGAGAAGGAGATGCTGGAGTTCCTTGCAAACTTCAAGAACGATCGTCGGGGCAATATCACTCTGATTGGAGAAATTAAGTTCCCTCCTCTTCAAGCCGAGCAGGTTAAACCCCCGATGAGTACTACCTTTTCTCCTGAACAATGGGCTGAGATTGAGAGTCGTATTGCCAATGGTAACAATCTGGTCTATCAATCTTTTTTGGAAAATACTGCTGCTCAGAAAAATATACCTCAATCATCTGCTCATAATGTTGGTATGTCAGGTAGTGCAGAAAACCCTAATCTGTCTTTACCTATTGTATTGGCACCTACCATGCCGATGAATTATCATCCTGCTCAAACAAACTAGATTGTGGCAGCACCCACTAGTCCTATCATGAGCATACCAAGTTCGGTGGCAGCACCGGGCCAAGCGATACATATAGGTGTAAATGTTGCTAGGCCATTGCTGAACTATGGTTCGGCATATATACCACAGTTCCTACCTGCCGCTAATAATCCTACTCCGCCTATGCCACTGAAACAAACTTCATCGTCCACTACGGACAATGCTCTAGCTAATTTCATAGAGTAGATGGCTAAAATGCTTTGAGAGAACTTTGGTGTTGAATTACCTAGGAATCGGATTTATCAAAAACCGTATCCCGAGTACTTCGATGCAATAAAGTGCCCTCCACGATATTAAATCCCAGATTTTGTTAAATTTAATGGAGAGGGCACAAAAACCACATGGGAGCATGTTAGTCAATACTTAGCCCAGTTAGGTGTAGCATGTTCACTGAATGAATTGAAAGTGCGTTTGTTTCCTTTGTCCTTAACTAGTACTGCATTTTCATGGTTTTGTTCCTTACCACATGGCTCTATCCATGTATGGTCGGAGCTAGAGCAGAAATTTCATGATCGTTTTTATAGCAGCGACAATGAACTTCAGTTATCGCATCTTACATCGGTTAAACAGAAGCATGATGAATCGGTCTCCGATTACGACAAGGGATTTAGAGATACAAAAAACCAGTGTTATAGTTTGGTGATAACCGAGAGAGTCTTAGAAGATCTTGTGCTTAATGGTTTGAAAAATCACATACGAGAAAAGCTAGAAGGCTATGAATTTTGAAGTATCAATCAAGTCGTGTAAAGGCTTTGGCTCAGGAAATCCGAAGTAAAGATCTTAAAGAAGTGCATAGATATAAAATTGATCGTCCAAACGTGAATATGGTTGAATATTATAGTGATCACTCGGACGATGAGGGTTACATCTATGCTACTCAATTTGTTTGGCCATCGAAGACCAAACCATTTACTTGCAATGATGTGAAACCGATTCATAAGAATCATGATGAAGAGATGAAGTTCACCTTCAACATTGCTAAGTGTGAAAAAATATTTGATGCTTTGCTACAAGCTAAGATTATCAGAATATCTTATACTTTACCGCCGTTTCAAGAGCTGAAACGGCGTGCTTATTGTAAGTATCATGATTCTTTTTCTCATGCTACTAAAGATTGCAATGTTTTTCGACGACAGATACAATCGGCCATTAACGACAGAAATTGAACAGTTCTGAGATGCAAGTTGATAAACAACCTTTTCCTATGAACATTATAGATTTGGAGGGGAAGAAACTGCTCATTCGGCCGGAGGTAGACGAATCTGCTAATAATTCAATATTGTCATAGGGGAGCCTAGGAAAAGCAAGGAGGGAGACAAGATCTTAGGGAGACAAGTTATGCTTGACAAACAACCCGATGGCAAGGAGATAATTAAGATCACCGTTAGTAATCCTACACTAGGGGGGGCAACCGCAAGTACAAGGGAACACTCATGTCAAGTTTTTTCAACCCAAGAGTCCAGAAGTTGACAGGTGGAAGATGAATGAAGGCAAGGTACATCGTAATTGGATCAAGCCAACTTTTGACATGTTGTTGTCCAAGTATGCCAATCAATCGGTCGGTTCTAGCTCTAATCGCTCGTCATACCTGAAGTGACCAAGGTCACCATCAGCTGATATCTTCAGTCGGTATGCAAAACCGACTGGATCGACGGTATCGTTGCCACAAGAACTACGATAGCCTGTTCGGGATTGACTTTGTTGCTCGTATGAAAACCGACTGAATATTGGTGTCCATCACTCGATTGGTCAAATATGTCTCTGAGTGGCAATTATCCGAGTGTAAGAAAGCACCCGGGTGAAAGTTATCTGAATGAAAGAATACGTCGAGTGGATTCTACTCAGTTGAACGTCTGAATGGATTTCATTCGATTAAAAGGGTGCACCCGAGTGAAAACTTCGTAGGCCAAAAAATTTAACAAGAGTGGCATGTCAAATTTCCAGGTGTTGCAGCAGTGGAGTGAGAAAAAGGCAAGGAAAATTCAATACCGACTCACTCATCTTGGGAGACAAAACTTTCACCATACATCAGTCGATTGTCCATAACAATCCGACTGAGCCGATACTTGCTATCGCGCCAAAGCATTCGGCTAATGATAGTGTGGCAAGTACTAGCCAAGCCAAGCCACGAGATCCTAGATACACTCGACCAAAGTGGTGTCCTCCAGGGCAAAAGAAAACACAAAAGAGGAAACTACAGAGGTTAAGGAATCAAGAGATGGCAGAATGAGAGGCTGAGAAGCAAAGAGATAAATTGTTCAATGATACTCGGCCCATGGTGCCTACAAAACAAGTATGGAAACCTAACCAAATGAAAAATGCAGCGGCTTCTACACCTATCACACCAACACCTACACTACCAATCGAGGACGATGGAGACGCTACTACATCGTCCACTTCACCTTTTACTACTTCTTCACTTGGTGATATTTCGGAGTCAGTGGACATGCCTGAGGATGGAGATGATGTTTTGGACTATTAGCCTACACTAGTTCACGAAGTTATGGATATCAATATGGTGTACTATCTACCAGCTGAATTTCGTGTTGTGGATGAAGAAGGGGAGGTGTCTCAACTGGATTTTGGCCCTAAAAATGCAATATTCCAGAAGCCAAAAGAACAGTGACACACTTGAGACCATTGTATCTCAGAGGTCATATCAATGGATCACCACTCACTCGGATGCTTGTTGATGGTGGTGCTGTGGTGAACCTCATGCCCTATTCGGTCTTCGGGAAACTGGGTTTGCCCGATGATGAATTAATCAAGACCAATATGGTGCTCAATGGGTTTGAAGGCAATGAGAAAACTGAAGCCAAAGGTGTGATGTACGTGGAGCTTACAGTCGGCAGCAAAACTTTGGCTACTGCATTGTTTGTCGCCGAGGTGCAAGGTAATTACAACGTGATTTTAGGCCGTGATTTGGTTCATACAAACGAGTGCGTGCCATCTACTATGCACCAGTTCTTAATTCACTGGGTTGACAATGAAGTGGAAGTCATTCATGCGGATAACTCGGCTTGTGTTGCTTTGGCTGATGCATCAGTGGATTGGCAACATGCCCAATGCTACTTGCTTGACAGGGCACGACCTATCAGAGTTTGATTTTCTCAGTGCTACAAAGAGTGGTTTTGTGCCACTTTCTTTAAAGCCGGTTGGAGGCAATCGGCTCCAAGGTATGATATGTTTAAATGGATTCTAATTCCAAGTGGTTTTACAAACGGCTTGCAAAATATCGATCTAGCGAGAACGATATGTGTGAATCTATAGAAGAGTTAGATGACATGGATAAATTAGGATAAGGTTTTACGTTGGCCGATCCATTAGAAGAGATAGATATAGGAGATGGTTCAGTCACTCGGCTGACTTTTGTAAACAAGGATTTGAGAGTCGATCGTAAAGCTGAGTTGATCGGGCTATTGAAAGAATATGTTTGTTGCTTTGCAAGGGAATTCATGAGATGCCAGGTTTAAGCCGAGAGCTAGTAGAGCATCGATTACTCATAAAGTCCGGTTTTAGACCTTACAAACAATCGGCCAGGAAGAACCCAAGAACGTATGATCGAATCAAGGAGGTGATCGGTCGTTTACTAAAAGCTAATTTTATTAGACCTTGCAGGTATGTCGAGTGGATTTCAAACATTGTACAAGTGGAGAAAAAGGGGTCGGGCAAGTTAAGAGTGTGCATTTATTTCAGAGATTTAAATAGGGCTACACCAAAAGATGAGTATCCAGTGCCAATAGCCAACATGCTTATTAATGATGCTTCTGGACATAAGGTTATTAGCTTTCTTGATGGTAATGTGGGTTACAATCATTTTTTTTATGGCCGAAGAGGACATGTCCAAGACAGCATTTCGTTGCCCTGGTTTTCTTGGTCTATTCGGGTGGACAGTGATGACGCTCGGGATAAACAATGTTGGTGCCACATATCAAAGGGCTATGAATTTATTTTTTCATGATTTACTTGGTATTATACTTGAAGTCTATATTGATGATATTGTTGTCAAATCGGATGCTTCTAAGTCTCACTTGGCCGATTTGCGCTTAGCATTTGAAAGAATGAAAAATACGGACTAAAGATGAATCCTTTGAAGTGTGCATTCGGCGTGTCAGCTGGAAAGTTTTTGGGTTTCATTATTCATGAGAATGGCATGGAAATTGATCCCAAAAAGATAGAAACTATACAAAAAGTGGAGGCTCCAACATGCAAGAGAGATATGCAAAAATTCCTTGGCAAGGTCAATTATTTGAGAAGGTTCATAGTTAATTTGTCAGGGAAGGTTGATGCGTTCACTCCTATCCTTCGGTTAAAGAATGATGTTGATTTTACTTGGGGGAAAAACAGCAAGAGGCATTCGACATGATCAAGACTTATTTGAGCACTCCTCCGGTGATGAAAGCACCAAAATATAATGAGGCCTTTAAGCTTTACATTGCGGCAGAGGAAGGTGTTATTGGTGATGTTTTGACTCAAGAGACCGAAGGAAAAGAACATGCTATTAAATATTTGAGTCGACATTTATTAGACGCCAAGACAAGGTACACCTTTATTGAAAAATTATGCCTTTATTTATATTACGCTTGCACAAAACTCAGACCTTAGTTAGTGTCGAGTGCTTGCATAATAGCTTGTCAAACCGATGTCATTAAGTATATGTTGCATAGGCCAATTCTTAGTGGTAGAATTGGCAAGTGGGTTTATGCTTTGATTGAATATGATTTTTCCTATGAATCTTTAAAATCCATGAAAGGCCAAATAGTTGCTGATTTCATTGTTGAGCATCGGATTAATGACAAACACGATGTTGATGTAAACATTGTCTCGATAGTACCGTGGAGATTATATTTTGATGGTTCAGTTTGTAGCAATGGCCAAGGTGTTGGTATTTAAGCCTCGTGTCGATTAGATTTTTTTTTGCACAAATAATAAAGCCGAATATGAAGCACCGTTATTCGGCCTAGAGATGTTGATAGTTGTAGGTGCTACACATATTGAGGCTTTTGGTGTTTTGTTGTTAGTGGTACAACAAATATCCAGAGTTTTTAAATGTATTGATGAATCACTTAATATTTATCTTGACATATGTCTAGATATAAATTCTGCTTTGGATTGTTTTAGCATTGCTCATATATCTAGACATAACAACTGGAGAGCGAATGACTTGGCACAACAAGCATGTGGTTATCATGTTGATCATGGCATGTTTCATATTTCCGAAAGACCGATGTCTAGCTTTGCCAGTATGAGAGAGGCCGAATCAGAACATACAACTTCGGCCACTAAAAAAAAATCTAGTACAAATGAAAACCTAGACTGGAGGAAGCCCATTATTGATTACTTGTGTGATCCGAGCGAAAGGGTGGATAGGGTTGTTTGGCGCATAGCTTTCAAATATATGATGGGGGATAATGAACTATATCCTGGAATAGTTGATGATATTCTTTTGAAGTGCTTGGACGAAGACCAAGCAAGAATTGCTATGGGAGAGGTACATGAAGGTATTTGTGGAACTCATCAGTCTGCTCCCAAGATGACGTGCTTGTTGCGACGTGTTGGGTTTTACTGGCCGACGATGATTAATGATTGCTTCAGGTATTAAAGGATGTGAAGCTTGTCAAAAAATTAGTGATATTCAGTTGGCTCATGCTGCTATGTTACATCCTATTATCAAGCCGTGGCCTTTTAGAGGATGGGTGTCGGGACCCCGATCCAAAGCCATAGGAATCCAGCTTGTAACACATCGCATCTCTTTGCGGTCTCACGCACGGTTAACCCCACGGCTGCAGCCTTACCTTGGCCGGGACCATTTGCGCCTTTTGACTCGCGTATGCAATTGTGTCGCTAGCAATCCAATGACAAAGAACCCGAATCGACATGTCTAGTCATAAAGCAAAGTGGCAGTTCCGCACAGGGACAGGCATACATGACCCAGCAAAGCAGGTGTCGGTCACCAGCGAATGTAGGCGAGTCGTAGCAAGCTACAAGGACTCCATTACATCACGTGACATTTCCCCAAAGGGGATAGACACAATAGCTAAGAAGGACACACGCGGTCAACCAATGTGTCCGGAGCAGTAGCGAGCTACCATGGCTCGTTGGATCACAAAGGGGCATTTCCCTATAAGGAATGCTACTAAAGTCTACGGCTAGGTAATAGAACCCCATACATATCAAGTACGACACACGTACACATGGCATACCGATATGTATAGATACATCGATGGCATCACAACATAACCATAAACATACAAGCTTTATTTAAAAGGCTCGGAAGAGCCACACACATAATATTACACAGTAGGGGTCTCACGACCCATCATACCAGTCATTCAAGTTACGAACCAGCGGAAGTAAATAAACTGTCTGAGTACAGACAGATGAAACTAGAAGGCACGTGGCCTGACTATACTACAGACCCACCCTAGGGCCAGATCATAGCTGGGATACCAGCTACTCATCATCGTCGCTGTCTAGGAAGAACCCTCCCTTAGGGTCATTAACAACCTCTGCAACAAATATTAAGTAAACATGACTACGGAGGTACTCAGCAAGACTTTAGGATAACTATGTACTCATGCAATGTATCAACAAGGAATTGTGGGGTTTCATGCGGAAAGCCAACATTTGACTCGTGGCTAAACAACTTGAATTTTAAAACAATTTTTGACAACATGGTTTCTCGCACACGAGTCCACTAACACCACAACAGTACTCCATCGTGGAATCACTGTGTCTCCATACGAAAATGCCGTCCACGACACTCACGCTTATCTTGACAATTTTATGAGTAGTCGTTGAAGTTATCTATGAACAACATATGTCTCCAAGTAGTCCATATCCGCGGACGCGGCTATACGAATAGATCATAACCCTGCAGGGGTGTACTTCGTCACACACGCTCTCGCCACTTATCGCCATGTGCACGTCATGCACCTCGGCAACCTTCAAGCGACCGAGGCAGTCGGCCACGACCGTTAACCACGCTAATACTTAGTCTAGGTCTATCGCCTATCTGAGGGTAACCCGCACGGATGTCCGGCCGAGGTTTCCGCCAAGGCCCCAAACGATGTGCGCAGGGTTCCCAAGCCCACCATCCGGGTGCCACTTGGTACACCGTGCCACTGCCTACCGCATCACAGCCCACCTCTCAGGTCAGCACTATGCACGGCCTCAAGCATGACTATAAACACCAGAAACTACTTGCAACTCCTGGACCGAGTTCTAAGCGATTAATAAGTCGAGAGGGTCAATTAAGTATCCCAACATGTGGTATTATCTAGTCTTGGATTACATACACGGAACTCAGTTCCTAAGGACGGTTCCAATGAAACAACCCGCCATGTACTCCTACATAGCCTTTCACCGGTACCTTTACCAAATCAGGTTCAACACACAACCTTTACTTACTGAACACATTCTCACAATTCTGTTCATCTCCCAGATGACAGGCCATACACAACTCTAAGCATAGCATGCATGGCAGGATAAGGCACCTCATGGCTCAAGCATCTACCAGGTATGCTAGGTTGCAAGGTTCAGCTATTTACTGTGACAAAGACAGGTCATGCAAAGGAAGTGGGTTCAACTAACGTGGCAAAAGCATTTGAAGCATTTGATCCTAATGCAATAAGTAAGTGCAGGAGCGAGAACACAGGATTTATCGGGATGATCAAAATGGTTGCTTCCTTGTTGCTCACAGGAGGGACAATATCAGTCAGTCGGATATTCAGTGGAATCCGGAGGAGCGGAGCCTACCAAAAGAAATGATAACAATCATATGCAACAAGATGATGCATGAGCATGGCATGAGGATGCAAGGTGGTATGCTAATATAGCTAACATTTATTAGGTTTGAAGTTGATTTGAATCAGATCAACTTGTTTTTAACATGCATGGAAACGATATGTTAAGTTGCTGGTTGTGATTGAACAATGTTTGATCATCGCAATTGAAGTGGAATTCAAATGATTTTCAAATTCCATCTCCATAGCATTTATAAAATTAACTTATTCATTATTCTACATGTTTGGTCCACTAACATTTTCAAACATGTTTGAAAAAGACATATTCAGATTCCTTGGATTTTCTGATACTTTTTCATATATAAATTATTTTCATTGGAGTTACACATTAATTTCTATGATTTTTAGAAGTTTTCGCATTTTTTTGGAATTCTTTTAAATCAGAAAATCTTTAGTTCATTAGCATGACATCAGCAGGTCCAACTGGCCGTTGAAAGTCAAACCTGACCAGTGGGACCCACTGGTCAGTGACTCTGGTCAGTTTTAGATTAGATTTAAACTTAATTAGCTAATTAACAGTACTGGACCCACATGTTAGTGACTTATTACATTAATTAACTTTATTTTTATTAATCCAAAACTTCTATAGGCTGGCCCCACGCGTCAGTGGCTCAGGACAGCTGAGATCCACCGGCGGCGAGGTCGTCCTCGCCGGCGGTGAGACTCCGACGACCACCAGTACGGCGGAGGGGCTCGGAAACGGCGCACAGGCGGCCAAAATCTGCGTGGAGTGCACCCGAGGAACGGCACGACTCCCGCAGGTTCATTTTTGCAGTTAGCCGGGGCTGATCTAGCCAGAGATGACGCCGCGACGAGCTTGGCGGCGGCCAATGTTCGGGCGTCATCGGGGTCATCGAAACAAAGGGAGCTACGCACGGGGCTGAGCTCCTATGGCATCTACGCGACGGCCTGAAGCTGCTGGTGGCCTTAGAAGGACGAGCTGTTCACCGGAGGGCTACCGGCGACGAGCTCCTGCGGCGGATCTCGTCGGGCTCCGCTGAAATCAAGGCTAGAGGAAGGGATCGAAGGGGGAAACTTGGGGGAAAGCTGCGCAAGCTCACGGGGAGTGCAGTGGTGGCGCTAGCTTGCTCGGGGACGGACTGCAGAGGGAGAACGTTGGCGATGAACTTCGGTGACCCGAGGAAGAAGACGACTACGACTCATCGTTTCACTGTGTCTCAGCGTCGGGCTCGTGGCTAGGAAGCTTCAGGGAGCTGCAGCGGTCCTATTGCGCGGCTTAGGAGGGAAGGAGGTAGGCTTGAACAACGGCGAGCTCGAGCTCTGCTCGGGCTCCAATGGCGGCAGTGGGGAATGAAGTAGAGGGGGAGAATGAGGAGAGGATGAGCTCGGGAACGCCTCGGGAGGGTTATCCCCTCGCGTGCCAGCGCAAAGCGACGGCCAGGCAGGCGCACAGGTGCGTGGCCGCACCGGAGTATGCGGCGGCCACCTCCTACTGCCCACTGGCGGGGGAGGAAGACGACAGGGAAGAACCTGGGCCGAGCCAGGTGAGCGACAGGTAAGTGTTTCTTCCTTTTTCTCTTTTGTTTTCTGTTTTACTAACTATTTTGGTTTGCTATTTATTTCATCTCCAAAATAGTTTACCAAAAATATTTTGAACACACCAGAATATTTGTTGGAATATATCCAACCATTCCTAAAGTTTTCAGCATTTTTGAAAACTTAAAGTTTTTGAATTCAAATTTAAACTTGAATCTAGTAGTTTTTTGTATTTAAATAAAATGACAAATGTGTTATGAAAATAGTTTTCTTCACTGCTTACTTTCTTCCATGAATTATCAAAAAAGTTGAACTTTTCTTGAGGCCATTTTGGGTTCATTGATTTGAACAAGTTTATAATTTCTTTGAATTTAAGAAGTGGCTAGGGTTTTTGAGTTTTGCTTCACCACTTGCTTTGATCTTGTTGCAATTAACTTTGATGCAATGCAAAGAAGATATGAGCACAATGCTATACTTGATTAGGGTTCCAGGGATGTGACAACTCACCCCCACTCAAAAGAATCTTGTCCCGAGATTTAGAAGTCGTCGGGAATAACACAGGATACTCAAGTCGGAGACGATCCTCTCTTTCCCAAGTGGCCTCCTTCTCAGAATGATTTGACCATTGAACTTTAAGAAACTTGAGGTTTCGATGTTGAGTGGTACGCTCAGCTTGATCAAGAATATGCACAGGGTATTCTTGATATGAAAGGTTATCTTGGGGATCAAGCGTTTCGTGGTCCACTTCATGGATAGGATCCGAAAAGCAACGCCTGAGTTGCGAGACGTGGAAGACATCATGAACCTTGGAAAGATGCGGAGGAAGTTCAAACTGGTAGGCAACTTCTCCGCCTTTGGCAAGAATGCGAAAAGGGCCAATGTAACGAGGAGCCAACTTGCCCTTGATACCGAATCGATGGGTACCCTTCAAAGGTGTAACCCGAAGGTAAGCCTTCTCGTCAACTTCAAAGGTCACAGCCTTATGATGACGATCATATTGGCTCTTTTGACGAGACTGGGCTGTTTTCAACTTTTCACGAATAATGCGAACCTGCTCTTCTGCATCCTGGATCATATCCGGGCCAAAGAGTTGCCTCTCTCTGGTTTCTGACCAATTAAGAGGTGTCCGACATCTTCGTCCATAGAGAACTTCAAAAGGGGCTTTGCCCAAGCTTGATTGATAACTATTGTTATAAGCAAATTCGGCGAATGGAAGGCACTTCTCCCAATTCATACCGAACGATATAACACAAGCTCGGAGCATATCTTCTAGGATTTGATTCACTCTTCCTACTGGACCACTTGATTGAGGATGGAAGGCAGTGCTAAAAGATAAGTCAGTCCCCATAGTATTCTGAAAACTTTCCCAGAAGCGAGAAGTAAAGATACTCCCACGGTCTGAGTTAATCTCCACGGGAACACCATGAAGAGACACTATTCGAGAGACATATAACTCCGCTAGCTGGCTAGCTGTTATACTCTCGTGAACTGGAAGAACATGAGCTACTTTGGAGAGACGGTCAATGACCACAAAGATAGCATTATTTCCTTTCTTGGTCTTGGGAAATCCGGTAATGAAATCCATACTAACTTTATCCCATTTCCATTCAGGAATAGCTAAAGGTTGAAGGCTGCCAGCAGGCCTTTGATGTTCTGCCTTAACTCGACGACAAACATCGCAATTAGCAACGAACTCAGCAATTTGTCTCTTCATCCTAGTCCACCAAAACCTCTGACCTAGGTCCTGATACATCTTAGTGCTTTCGGGATGAATGGTGAGAGGAGAATCATGAGCCTCCTTAAGGATCAATTGCCGCAGACGTTTGCTCTTAGGAACCACTAAACAGTTCTGAAAGAACACAACACCTTTCTCATTGACGGAGAAATCCCTAGCGTTTCCGCTAGCAATATTCTCCTTGATCCGGGATATACCCTTATCATAAGCATGCACGGCTACGATCTGATCCCTAAGAGTAGGCTTCGCCACTAGGGTAGAAAGGAATCCTTGAGGAACAATATGGAGATTTAACTTCCGAAATTCCTCATAGAGATGTGGTTGACCTCATTGTAGCATCAAATTGTTACAATAAGATTTACAACTTAGTGCATCAGCCATAACATTGGCCTTCCCCGGGGTGTAAGTTATCCCTAAGTCGTAATCCGAGATCAACTCAACCCACCGTCTTTGCCTGAGATTCAAATCCGGCTGGGTGAAGATATATTTTAGACTTTGGTGATCAGTGAATATTTCGCAACGATTACCAAGGAGGTAATGTCGCCAGGTTTTTAGTGCATGGACTACAGCTGCAAGCTCAAGATCATGTGTGGGATAATTATCCTCATATGGACGCAACTTTTGGGTTGCTTATGCAATCACATGACAATCTTGCATGAGAATGCAACCTAATCCTTGTCACGAGGCGTCGCAATAGATAACAAGGTCCTTAGAAAAATCTGGTGGTAGCAACACAGGTGCGGAAGTTAGGCGTCTTTTCAGTTCCTGAAAACTATGCTCACACTGTGGTGTACACTCGAACTTTTTATCCTTCTTGAGGAGTTCAGTGAGAGGCTTTGCAACCTTGGAGAAATTCTCGACAAAGTGGCAACAATAGCTCGCTAGACCAAGAAAACTCCTAACTTTCTTAACCGATTCAGGTTGAGTCCAATCAAGGACGGCTTGAACTCTCTCGGGATTGACAGCGATACCCTTACCAGAGATTACGTGACCTAGATAGGTCACTTCTGGTAACCAAAATTCACATTTTGAAAACTTGGCATAAAGGCGATGCTCTTGAAGTTTCATCAATACCAGCCTTAGATGCTCGGCATGTTCCTGTTCGTTCTTCGAGTAGATGAGAATATCATCGAGGTATACCACGACGAATTTATCCAAATACTCCATGAAGATTGAATTCATCAGACGTGAGAAGGTGGTTGGGGAATTGGTTGAACCGAAGGACATGACGGTGTACTCGTATTGGCCATAACGAGTAACAAAGGCCGTTTCTGGAATGTCCCCGTTCTTGATCTTGATTTGATGGTATCCCAACCTCAAATCCATTTTTGAGAAGATTGATCCAGCGAGCTGATCATACAGGTCATTGATCATGGGGAGCGGATACTTGTTCTTTATGGTGACCAGATTCACTTGTCGATAATCTACAACCATTCGATCCGTTCCATCCTTCTTCTTGACGAAGAGGACGGGACAAGCCCAAGGAGAAGAGCTAGGACGAATGAATCCTTTATTCAAGGCCTCATCTAGTTGCTTCTTAAGTTCGGCTAGCTCCAGGGGTGCCATCTTATATGGTCTTCTGGCTATTGGAACAGTTCCCGGAACAAGATCTATTACGAACTCTACATCTCTGTCAGGTGGAATTCCTGGCAGTTCCTCTCGAAAAACATCCGGGAAGTCACGGACTACCGGAATGTCTTCAAGTTCCGGAAGAGGGTTGGCATTGAGGGAATAGAGTTGGCATTTGGCAACTCGAGTAGAGACATTGACTATCTCACCCGAGGGATGGGTAAGCTGAACATTTCTAGAATGAGTATCAATCTTGGCATAGTGAGCTGACATCCAGTCCATACCCAAGATGATATTAATATCCGAAGATTTCAGGGCTATCAATGAGGCTAGAAAAACTAGCTTGTCTACTAGAATTTCATTGTCATAGGTTATCCTAGAAGTTTGCCACTTACTACCAGGAGTTTGGACAACCAATGGAATTGGAAGATCAAAGAAAGACATGTTATGCAACTGTGCATAACTTTCTGAAATGAAGGAATGAGAAGACCCAGTGTCAAAAAGAACAGACGATGGGTGATGATTAACAAGATGCGTACCCAGTATAATGTCGGGATCCTCTGCAGCTTCTTCTGTTGAGACATAGTTCACACGGCCACGTGCAGGAGTTGGATTCACATAGAAAGCTTTGCCCGACGGACATTCCGGGTTGCTTGGCACCCACATTCTGAGGACACTCACGGGAATAGTGCCCTGGTTCTCCACACTTGTAACAGATCACTTGGTTGGCACGTGGTGCAGCATTGCTAGCTGGACCACCATAAGTTTTTGCTGGAGGGTTGGACTGATTCGTCTGAGGCGCCACATAGGATGGCCTCGGAGTGTATCTTGGCGGCAGAGAACTGTTTGGAACCCATAGCCTGCGTTTTGGAAACGCAGAACCAGATGATGAGCCAAAGTCATGGGAGTGCTTCTTTGTGGCTTCGAAGTCGGTATGACCAGTCTCGGCACTGATCGCCTTGTTAACCAGGGCTTCGAAGCTTGTACACTCGTGGAGGCGCAAATCTCGGCGGAGCTCAGGGCTCAGACCCTTACGGAATCTTGCTTGCTTCTTGGCATCAGTAGACACCTCCTCTGTTGCATAGCGGGCGAGGTTACCGAACTCGCGGCTATAGGCATCCACGGTCAACTTTCTCTGGGTGAATGCACAGAACTCCTCTCTCTTTCTGTACATCAGGCCCTCTGGAATATGGTGCAGACAGAAGGCTGCACTAAAGTCTGCCCATGTGGCTGCTGGTTCAGCAGGACGCATAGCTTCAAAGTTCTCCCACCACAGATTGGCGGGTCCTTCCAGAAAATACGCCGCAAAGGTCACCTTGTTGGCCTCAGAAACATTCACAGAGCGAATCTTACATGAAATACTACACAGCCAATCATCAGCGTCGAGGGGATCGACGGAGTGATGGAACTTTGGATGATTCAGTTTCACAAAGTCATTGAGGGACACTGCAGCATTCCTAGGCTGACGAGCCGTATTCTGCTCAATACGCTCTAACAGTCGGTTGGTCTCCCTTTTGTTCCTCTCTGCCTCAAGCATCACTTCCGCCAGAGAGGGCGGGTGAGGCAGGTCTTCCTGCGACGCTTGACTACCCTCGCCTTGCTCATGAGCAGGGGCACGGTTCAACCTGGTGAACACCATCCTGACAAACAAACCCACAGCTTAGACCAATATCATCATCAATACTAAGTATGGATTAAGAATGCACTAAACACAAGGAATGCGGAAATGAATATCCGAACAACATGGTAACAAGCAAGTGCTATATATACACCATGGTTCATACACACCCTTACATAGTTCAGTACAACCTTAACCGAAGAGCAAACTACTGAAATTATGAAACTACTCATCATAGGCTTACAAGCTTCCTATACATTATTTATCTAGGCCTCCGGAATTCATTCCACATCACAAGCATACTTCACAATTCACACGGGACTGTGAACGTACATCTACTACCATAACATCCTTCCACTCACAGCTCAGGCATCCGCATAGAACATCTCATAAAGATTGCCTCCATGGCCTGGAATCTCAACCTGCGGATCAGGAAATACTCTGGCCTTAGATCCCTGGGATCCGTAAGGACACGGATGTGGCCTTGGTCCCCTGACTGGTGGTAGTAGGGGTCCCCGAAGAGGGGTGACTCCTCCTATAGCTGGCCAGTCAACATGGGCTGGAAGATGGGTCCTAATAGGGTTCAGCATCTCCATATCTCCGTACCCTGTGTGGACTACCAGTGCCAGCTGCGTCAAAGCCTTCCACAGACGGGCACGTGTAGCATAAATCTCCATGCGGAGAGCACGAGCATCCATGTCTCTGTTCTCTAGCATCTCAGCAGTGGACTGCCATAGCGGATCCTCCATAGAGGAATCAAAATAGACCACGCTGAGGTATCCCTCTTCACCAGGCTGAGAGGCAGGAACATGGCAGAACTCTGAGTTCTGTAGCACTGCATGTCTCGCCCTCATAATGGTCAGCATTGAATAGGCAGCATCTTGTACTGCCATGTCAACAGTGACCCCCAATCCATAGGACCAATGGATTGGCTCCTCAGCTCCAGGGTAGTCTGGAAATACCCTAACAGTGCAGATATATTGGCTCTGGTTGAAGTCTCGGTACTGTTCCTCCACTGTGTACTCTGGGTACCAGCGGTAACCGCACACCGACATCACCCTGACCAGCATGGCTTTATGACCCGGCACATCAATGCACCTGGTCAGACGAACCACCTGACGAGAAGGACGGCCAGGCATCTTAAAATAGAGAGCAATGCAAAAGCATTAGAGCTCTCACTGCAAAAATTGGGCAGCATAACGGCTGTAAATGCTCAAAAACAATTTTGAGACAACCCAAAAATAGAATAGCGTAACCACTCAACTATCAAGTTCAATTCTCTGGTCATCAAACTTACTTCCTTTTTCCTAGGGATAAAAGAAACCCAAAAATCTCTCGACCTGTAGTCTTATAATCTACCGATCAGAAACACGAGCCTAGAAGAAGATGAGTAACCTAGTCCTTAATTCCCGCAGAAAAGACAAGGATGACCAGAATAAAATAACTTGAGAAGAGAATAAGAGTCTTACGTTCCCTTCCACAAACAATTCCCTTATATATAACTAAAGCAATTCTAGACTCAACTTCGACCAGTTTGGCTTAGTAGTCCTACAGTCAGTCAGGCTCTGATACCAACGCTGTCGGGACCCCGATCTTAAGCCATAGGAATCCAGCATGTAACAGATCGCATCTCTTTGCGATCTCACGCACGGTTAACCCCACGGCTACAGCCTTACCTTAGTTGGGACCGTTTACGCTTTTTGACTCGCGTATGCAATTGTGTCGCTAGGAATCCAATGACAAAGAACCCGGATCGACATGTCTAGTTATAAACCAAAGTGGCAGTTCCGCACAGGGACAGGCATACATGACCAAGCAAAGCAGGTGTCGGTCACCAGCGAATGTAGGCAAGTCGTAGCAAGCTACAAGGACTCCATTACATCGCGTGACATTTCCCCAAGGGGGACAGACACAGCAGCTAAGAAGGACACACGCCGGTCAACCAATGTGTCCGGAGCAGTAGCGAGCTACCATGGCTCGTTGGATCACAAAGTGGCATTTCCATGTAAGGAATACTAAAAAAGTCTACGGCTAGGTAATCGAACCCCATACATATCAAGTACGACACACGTACGCATGGCATACCGATATGTATAGATACATCGATGGCATCACAACATAACCATAAACATACAAACTTTATTTAAAAGGCTCGGAAGAGCCACACACATAATATTACACAGTAGGGGTCTCACGACCCATCATAACAATCATTAAAGTTACAAACCAGCGGAAGTAAATGAACTGTCTGAGTACGGACAAATGAAACTAGAAGGCACGTGGCCTGACTATACTACAGACCCACCCTAGGGCCAGATCATAGCTGGGATACCAGCTACTCATCATCGTCGCTGTCTAGGAAGAACCCTCCCTTAGGGTCATTAACAACCTCTGCAACAAATATTAAGTAAACATGACTACGGAGGTACTCAGCAAGACTTTAGGATAACTATGTACTCATGCAATGTATCAACAAGGAATTGTGGGGTTTCATGCGGAAAGCCAACATTTGACTCGTGGCTAAACAACTTGAATTTTAAAACAATTTTTGACAACATGGTTTCTCGCACACGAGTCCACTAACACCACAACAGTACTCCATCGTGGAATCACTGTGTCTCCATACGGAAATGCCGTCCACGACACTCACGCTTATCTTGACAATTTTATGAGTAGTCGTTGAAGTTATCTATGAACAACATATGTCTCCAAGTAGTCCATATCCGCAGACGCGGCTATTCTAATAGATCATAACCCTGCAGGGGTGTACTTCGTCACATACGCTCTCGCCACTTATCGCCATGTGCACGTCATGCACCTCGGCAACCTTCAAGAGGAAGCCCAGTGAGGGAGTCGGCCATGACCGTTAACCATGCTAATACTTAGTCCAGGTCTATCGCCTATCTGAGGGTAACCCGCACGGAAGTCCGACCGAGGTTTCCGCCACGGCCCCAAACGATGTGCGCAGGGTTCCCAAGCCCACCATCCGGGTGCCACTTGGTACACCGTGCCACTGCCTACCGCATCACAGCCCACCTCTCAGGTCAGCACTATGCACGGCCTCCAGCATGACTATAAACACCAGAAACTACTTGCAACTCCTCGACCGAGTACTAACCGATTAATAAGTCGAGAGGGTCAATTAAGTATCCCAACGTGTGGTAGTATCTAGTCTTGGATTACATACACGGAACTCAGTTCCTAAGGACGGTTCCAATGAAACAACCCGCCATGTACTCTTACATAGCCTTTCACCGGTACCTTTACCAAATCAGGTTCAACACACAACCTTTACTTACTGAACACATTCTCACAATTCTGTTCATCTACCAGATGACAGACCATACACAACTCTAAGCATAGCATGCATGGCAGGATAAGGCACACCATGGCTCAAGCATCTATGAGGTATGCTAGGTTGCAAGGTTCAGCTATTTACTGTGACAAAGACAGGTCATGCAAAGGAAGTGGATTCAAATAGCGTGGCAAAAGCATTTGAAGCATTTGATCCTAATGCAATAAGTAAGTGCAGGAGCGAGAACATGGGATTTATCGGGATGATCAAAATGGTTGCTTGCCTTGCTGCTCAGAGGAGGGACAATATCCGTGAGTCGGATATTCAGTGGAATCCGAAGGAGCGGAGCCTATCGAAAGAAATGACAACAATCAATAACAATCATATGCAACAAGATGATGCATGAGCATGGCATGATGATGCAAGGTGGTATGCTAATATAGCTAACATTTATTAGGTTTGAAGTTGATTTGAATCAGATTCAAATATCACTTCAAACGAGGTATTCTCGAATACCATTTTAATTGATTCGACCTGATGCTCAGATCAACTTGTTTTTAACATTCATGGGAATGATATGTTAAGTTGCTGGTTGTGATTGAACAATGTTTAATCATAGCAATTGAAATGGAATTCAAATGATTTTCAAATTCCATTTCCATAGCATTTATAAAATTTAACTTATTCATTATTCTACATGTTTGGTCTAGTAACATTTTCAAACATGTTTGAAAATGACATATTCAGATTCCTTGGATTTTTCTGATACTTTTTCATATATAAATTATTTTAATTGGAGTTACAAATCAATTTCTATGATTTTTAGAAGTTTTGGCATTTTTCGGGAATTCTTTTAAATCGGAAAATCTTTACTGCATCAGCATGACATCAGCAGGTCCAACTGGCCGTTGAAAGTCAAACCTGACCAGTGGGACCCACTGGTCAGTGACTCTGGTCAGTTTTAGATTAGTTTCAAACTTAATTAGCTAATTAACAGTACTGGACCCACATGTCAGTGACTTATTAGATTAATTAACTTTATTTTTATTAATCCAAAACTTCCAGAGGCTGGCCCCACGCGTCAGTGGCTCAGGCCAGCTGAGATCCACCGGCGGCGAGGTCGTCCTCGCCGGTGGTGAGCCTCCGACGACCACCAGTACGGCGGAGGGGCTCGGAAACGGCGCACAGGCGGCCAAACTCTGCGCCGAGTGCACCAGAGGAAAGGCACGACTCCCGCAGGTTCATTTTTGCACTTAGCCGGGGCTGATCTCGCCGGAGATGATGCCGGCGACGAGCTTGGCGGCGGCCAACGTTCGGGCGTCATCGGGGTCATCGAAACAGAGGGAGCTACGCACGAGCTCCTACGGCATCGACGCGACGGCCAGAAGCTGCTGGTGGTCTCAGAAGGACGAGCTGTTCACCGGAGGGCTACCGGTGACGAGCTCCCGCGGTGGATCTCGTCGGGCTCCAGTGAAATCAAGTCTAGAGGAAGGGATCGAAGGGGGAAACTTGGGGGAAAGCTGCGCAAGCTCACGGGGAGTGATGTGGTGGCGCTAGCTTGCTCGGGGACGGCCTGGAGAGGGAGAACGCCGGCGATGAACTTTGGTGACCCGAGGAAGAAGACGACTGTGACTCGTCGTTTCACTGTGTCTCGGTGTTGGGCTCGTGGCTAGGAAGCTTCAGGGAGCTGTGGCGGTTCTATTGTGCGGCTTAGGAGGGAAGGAGGTAGGCTAGAACGACGCCGAGCTCGAACTCTGCTCGGGCTCCAATGGCGGCAGTGGGGAACGAAGCAGAGGGGGAGAATGAGGAGAGGATGAGCTCGGGCACGCCTCGGGAGGGTTATCCCCTCGCGTGGCAGCGCAAAGCGGCGGCCAGGCAGGCGCACAGGTGCGTGGCCGCGCCGGAGTATGCGGCGGCCACCTCCTGCTGCCCACTGGCGGGGGAGGAAGACGACAGGGAAGAAGCTGAGCCGGGCGAGGTGAGCGACAGGTAAGTGTTTCTTCCTTTTTTCTGTTTTACTAACTATTTTGGTTTGCTATTTATTTCAGCTCCAAAATAGTTTACCAAAAATATTTTGAACACACCAGAATATTTTTTGGAATATATCGAACCATTCCTGAAGTTTTCAGCATTTTTGAAAACTTAAAGTTTTTGAATTCAAATTTAAACTTGAATCCAGTAGCTTTTTGTATTTAAATAAAATGCCAAATGTGTTATGAAAATAGTTTTCTTCACTGCTTACTTGCTTCCATGAATTATCAGAAAAGTTGAACTTTTCTTGAGGCCATTTTGGGTTCATTGATTTGAACAAGTTTATAATTTCTTTGAATTTAAGAAGTGGCTAGGGTTTTTGAGTTTTGCTTCACCACTTGCTTTGATCTTGTTGCAATTTCCTTTCATGCAATGCAAAGAAGATATGAGCACAATGCTATACTTGATTAGGGTTCCAGGGATGTGACAATGGGCTTTAGACTTCATTGGGAAAATTCATCCATCTTCTTCAAACGGGCATCGGTTCGTGTTGGTGGCAACCGATTATTTCACTAAATGGTCTGAAGCAGTACCTCTCAAGAACATGACGCATACGGAGGTAATTCAATTCGTAACCGAACACATTATTCATAGATTCGGTATTCCTCACACGTTGACTACAGATCAAGGTTCATCGGTATTTTCCGAATCATACAACATAAAGTTGCTCAATTCATCTCTGTGTTATGTCGAAGCTAATGGGCAAGCCGAGTCTAGCAACAAAATATTGATTAAACTCATCAATTATAAGATTGAGGATAATCCAAGAAAATGGCATGACTTGTTGTCTGAGGCTTTATGGGCACACAGAATCTCAAGGCATGGTGCTACAAAGGTAACTCCGTATGAGCTAGTATACGGTCAATAGGCTGTTTTACCAGTAGAAGTAAATTTGAGTGCTTTGAGAATAGCCAAACAAAATGATTTATCGGTGGTGGAGTTCTATGATTTGATGATGGACAATATTGATGAAGTTGCGGATAAACATTTGGCTGCATTAAAGGCCATAGAGAAGTACAAGTTGAGGGTAGCAAGAGCTTACAATAAAAAGGTCAAGTTGAAGAATTTTCAAGTTGGTGATCTTGTGTGGAAAGTAATTCGGCCGATTGGTTCTAGAGATAGAAAATTTTGGAAGTGGTCTCCAAACTAGGAAGGTACTTTTAGGATTGCAAGCATAGTTCCTGGGAATTCATATTTGGTAGAATCCATACAAGGAGTATTATTACCTCGAGCTCTCAATGGCAGATATCTGAAGAAGTACCACCCGAGTGTATGGCAAGAAGCCTAATTAGGCAATGGCCGATATATGATTATCGCCTTTAGCATAAATATGGCCGATACATAATTATTTCCCTAAGAAATATGGATGCCCGATGGAGTGTTGCCATCGTCCTTAGAAAAAATGTAGTGCAAATTATTTTTCGGCATGCAAGCTTTGCCAAAAAACAGGAGGGCATGTCTTGACACCTGATTTTGGCACGATCCAAAATGTAGTAAAGATGGACTCAAACGGTAAGGTTTTTTATACAATAAACTTCATATTGCCGAGTGAAACAACCTTGATGTTTAGGCCATCGCCATTCAACATCGTTTCGAGGGCCAAATTACAATTGGATTGTCGTGATTGGATGTTCTGAGTGCCTTTTTGGTCGATTACGCTTACAAGACAACCTCGGATGAAGGAATACTTTACATGGATTGTCTTCGTCTCGTCGAATCGGTTAATTTGATATACGAATTGTCTAAATCTGAGGTCATATGCAGACCGCAGAGGCTAAACGAGTTCAGATTGTATTTTCATTCGGGAAATCCGAGTGAAATGCTTATCATCCGAGTGAAAATATAACTATCCGATTGAAAATATAGCTATCCGAGTGAATGTTTAATGACCGAGTGAAACAATTCCAAATGCAAGTGGAGCTTCGGTCAAGGATTCTAGATACATGAATTCCGAGTGGAAAAATTGGCCTGAAGTTCACTCGACCGACAAAAAGGCTCCAAATCCGAGTGAATCAACCAGAAGGTAAAGATTGGCATGTATGGTCGTCTAGATGGCCTCGGATGGAAAAGTGTTCAACAAGAAAGTTGTTTGTAACGTTGAAATGGTCAACTTTTCTTATAAGGCTATCATTAACTGAGGTAGTAAAGAGCATGCAGGAACGCTACAACACTCGGACATCCAGTCCACTACATGACTGAGGCTGATTCAAAGTTTAAGATGACCACGTGGAGTATTCGAGATGACTTTATTTGGGAAAGTGATCAACATACAGATTGTTGGACTCATCGAGGCGCACAAAATTGGTGTTTGGACCGTCTCCATCAGAGGTCATATGCAGATTCTACGGCCCACGTAGGGAGCAAGACAAAACATTGGCCCAGATTTGGGCTGAATCCGAATTATACTAGAATTAGGACTCTAGGACGTGATGTGCTATAATTTTCTTGTAAGGAAAGCCTAGATGAGTCCTTTGCTTGTATGGGTAGTCCATCCATCTCTTATATATATTGGAGGTAATGGCCGATTGAAACAACACGCAATCGACACATCAATATAGTACTTTTTCATCTACGTTTCATCCCTCCCTCGTATTTTATGTCTCATTCTTTGTTGTTCCTCGAGTTTAAGAACTGCGAATCCCGAGGCTCTGGGGCGAGCGAATCGACCGAGTGCAGCACATAGTCGTCGCACTCCCTGACGGGGTCCCTCCCGGGTGTGTGAGGCTTTGGGTACTCAAAAGCACCCGCCGATTGTCTTGCGTATCGCGCTGTCGGTCGGGTCTCCTTCGGCGTGAGTTGCGGTGCATCACTTCCGGCGTCGACGGTACACGTGAAGTGTTCGTGTGTCAACAAGCGTATATAACGTGGTTGATGTAGTGGAACATCTTCGCGGTCCAAATCGCAGCCCGTCCAGCGATATCATCACGATCCATCCCGATCTAGTGCCGAACGGAGGCACCTCCGTCTTCAGCACACGTACAACTCGATGACGATCACCGCCTTCTTGATCCAGCAAGAGTGGCGGCGAGGTAGCCAAATTCTCTAGCAGCACGACGGCGTGGCGGTGATGATGGTGGAGCTACTCCGACAGGGCTTCATCGTGATGTACCGAACTAGCGGGTGTCACGAAGTGGTGGAGGGAGAGAGGTCTGCACAATGGCTTGGGGTGCAAAAAGCCTCTCAAACCTCCACTATATATAGGTGGAACAAGAGGGAGGGTTGCCTTGCCTCCTACTCAAAGTAGGAGGGTTCGGCCGAACCAAGAGGGAGGAGTCCTCCTCCAATTCGGTTTGGGGGAGGACTCCTTGTCCACTTGTCCACCTCCTTCCTTTTTTCCTTTTTCCTTTTACTTTTGCTTTGGCCAAAATAGGTTATTGGGATGGCCTCATCAGCCCACTAAGGGATGGTGCGCCAAAGATAGGCCTATTAGGTCCTCTCCCGTGTGAGTGGCACCTCCCGGTAAAAACCTGGAGCCCATTCGTCACTCCCGGTACTTTACCGGTAATGCCCGGAATCTTTCCGAAAGCCAAATGCAACATTCCTATATATCAATCTTCATCTCCGGACCATTCTGGAAACCCTTATGATGTCCAGGATCTCATTCAGGACTCCGAACAACCTTAGGTTACCAACATCAATAATTCAACTATACCGAAATGTCACCAAACCTTAAGTGTGCAGATCATGCGGGTTCGATAACTATGTAGACATGACCTGAGACACTCTCCGGTCAATAACCAATAGCGGGACCTCGATGCCCATATTGGCTCCTACATATTTTATGAAGATCTTTATTGGTTGAACCTCTATGTCAAGGATTCAGTTAATCCTGTATGATGTTCCCTTTGTCCATCGGTATGTTACTTGCCCGAGATTCGATCGTCGGTATCTCCATACCTAGTTCAATCTCATTACTGCCAAGTCTCTTTATTCATTCGGTAATACAAGATCCCGTGACTAACTCCTTAGTCACATTGCTTGCATGGCTTATTGTGATGTTGTATTACCGAGTGGGCTCCGAGATACCTCTCCGTCACACGGAGTGACAAATCCCAGTCTTGATCCATGTCAACCGAATAGACACCTTCAGAGATACCTGTAGAGCACCTTTATACTCTCCCAGTTACATTGCGATGTTTGATAAACACAAGGTATTCCTCCGGTGTCCGGGAGTTGCATGATCTCGTAGTCATAGGAACAAATACATTGACATGCAGAAAATAGTAGCAATAAACTCACATGATCATATGCTATGTTCATAGTTTGGGTCTTGTCCATCAGATCATTCTCCTAATGATGTGATCCTGTTACCAAGTGACAACACTTGTCTATGGCCAGGAAACCTTGAACGTCTTTGATCGATGAGCTAGTCAACTAGACGCTCACTAGGGACAGTGTGTTGTCTATGTATCCACACATGTATTTGAGTTTCCAATCAATACAATTCTAGCATGGACAATTAACGATTATCATGAACAAGGAAATATAATCATAATGAATTTATTATTGCCTCTAGGGCATATTTCCAATAGTCTCCCACTTGCACTAGAATCAATAATTTAGTTCACATCAGTATGTGATTGTAATGAATCTAACACCCATATAGTTATGTGGTTCGATCATGTATTGCTTGTGAGAGAGGTTTTAGTCAACGGGTTTGAACCTTTCATATCCGTGTGTGTTTTACAAATCTCTATGTCATCCTATAGATGCTTCTAACACGTGCCATTTGGAACTATTCCAAATGACTGCTCCACTATACGAATCTGGTTTACTACTCCGAGTCATCCGGATTAGTGTCAAAGCTTGCATCGACGTAACCCTTTACGACTAACTCTTTTATCGCCTCCATAATCGAGATAAATTCCTTAGTCCACTAGTTAATTAGGATAACTTTGACCACTGTCCAGTAATCCATTCCTAGATCACTTGTGTACCCCTTGATAGATTCATGGCAAGGCACACATCAGGTGCGGTACACAACATAGCATACTATAGAGCCTCACTACTAGATTCCAGTTCTTTGCCATCAGCCAGTTCTTTGTCGTCTGCTAGCTGATGGCAAAGAACCTCTTTGGTGTCAGCTGACATCAAGCAGACGGTAAAGGGCTGACTGATGGCAAACAGACTATTTGCCATGTGTCAACCCTTTGTTGTCTGCTAGCGGACGGCAAAGAGACCTAGGGCAGACGGCAAAGAGGAGAGATGGGTCCCATGCCTGCGTGTCCGACGGAAGGGGCTCTTTGCCATCTCGGGGCCTTTGTCGTCCGCCATGGGGCCCTTTGCCGTCCGGGGCGGACGGCAAAGGGGATGAGCCTATAATGACCGTCAACCACTCCCCTCGCTCCACTAACCCCCACTCCCATTGTCTCTCTCTCCACCATGTCCCGCCTCGCTCCAGCACCACCGGCGGCCGGCCAACCCTCCACCGCCCCTAGTGCCGCCTCCTGCGCCACCCCCTCCCCTCACCCGCCCCCGGCGCCACCCCTTTCCCTCACCGGCCCCCGGCGCCACCGCTCCTCTCACACGCTGCGGGCGTCGCCCCCTGCGCCGCCCCTCCCCTCACCCGCCCCCAGCGCCGCCCCCTCCCCTCACCCGCCCCCGGCGCAGCCCCCTACCCTCACCCGCCCCTACGCCGCCCCTCCCCTCACCCGCCCCCGGCGCCACCGCTCCTCTCACTGGCTGCGGGTGTTGCCCCCTGCGTCGCCCCCTCCCCTCACCGGCCGTCCCCAACTCCGGTGAGTGCCTCCGATACCCACATTTTCTGTTTTTTTAAATTAGATAGTTAGTTTTTTTTCTTTTTTCTGTTAAAATAGATGGTTAGTTTATTAGGTAGAATAAAGTAGACAGAAAAGAAAAAACTTAGAAGAAAATAATAGAAGAAAAAACTAGAAGAAGAAGAAAGAGGAGAGGAGGAGAAAGAGAAAAGAAAGAAGAAAAGGAAGAACAGAAGGAGGAGGAGGAGGAGAAAAAAGATAAAGAAGAAGAAGAACAAGATGATCAAGAAGAAGAAGAAGAAGAGAGAGCAGAAGAAGAAAGAAGAGGAAAAAGGAACCCCGGCACTAACCCTCGACCCCCGACCCCTAACGCCCGACGCCACTGACCCTCGACCCTCGACCCCCGACGCCACTGACCATCGACCCCCGACCGTCGACCCCCGACGCCCGACGCCACTAACCCTCGACCCCCGACCCCCGACACCTGTTCGGCCTCTTGTTGACCGAAAAGACCCCAACCCTCGACGCCAGTGACCCTCGACCACCGACGACACTAACCCCCGACCGCCGACGCAACTAACCCCCGACCCCCGACGCCATCGACACCCGACACCACCGACCCTTGACGCCACTATGCCCTGACCCCCGACACCTCTTTTGCCTACTATTGAATGAGAAGGTGCTTTTCGGCCTTCTAGAGGCCGACGGGGGTCATAGTTTCGTAAATTATGAGTTAGGCTACATATTTTCCGATTATGTTAATTATAAAAACATCATATTTGTGTTGATCATGTGAATTTAAATGTGCAGTTGTTCAATGACCTCCACGTGCGTTGGACGAGCTTCGCCCCTGCGTTTGTTGGTGAGCACAAATGACTTCTCCTCCTACCCCCTTAATTTGCTCTATTCCGGTCTTCGTGCCGATGAAACTTGCTAGCTATAGGTTTCTTCAATCATGAGTATGCGTGATCAGTATGTGTCTCCCGTTCGAAAGGGCGACATCTATTAATATGCATGTCTTTGCATATTTATAACCGCCATCCTTTAGAATTGTCCAACGTTATCCATGGACAGCCTGAGTATATGTAGATTGGGTTCGTTTTCCCGTATGTTGTGCTCTGGATCCGATACGGAATTTCGTCAGTGCCTCCATGTTGTTCTCCGGGTACACATCCTCTCAGCTTATTGCCGAGACGTGTATCAGGAGAACAACGGGGAGGTGCTGCCGAAATTCTGCATCGCATCTGGAGCAGAGCATGGGAAAACGAACCCAATCTACATATACTCGGGTGGGATTAGGACCTATCTTTACCTATTAGCGTGTAGGTTGCATGGACGTAATAAAACTGAAAAAGTTGATTAGCAGATGAATAAAGATGATGAATTATATATTTATTTCTTGGGAGCCCATAGGTAGCTAGGCAACATGAGTGATCGTGCTTGGATGTACACTGGTCACCCTAGTCAGAAAGACATGACCAATGAATGGTTAACAAAAACCAGGGGGTTTGTGAGAGCCGCATTTGCCAATGGCCAGCAAAAAACATGGTGCCCCTGTCCCAACTGCGACAACTGGAAAAAGCAGACAGAGTTTGAAATGGGTAAACACCTATAGAAGTGGGGTTTTACGCCTAATTATACGGTGTGGACTTTTCATGGTGAGTCTGACCAACGTGCCAGAGCTGAGGTGATTCGTCGTCGCACCGATGAGCATGGTGCCGGGATCGAAGACATGGTGCAAGACTTTGATGATACTCGGTATTGGAGCGATGAGATGGAGGAAACTGCAAAGGCCATCTATGAAATGTTGGAGTCTTCAAAACGTCCTCTCCACGAGCAGACAGAGCTTTGTCAGCTGGATGCCATCGCGCAAGTAATGGCCCTGAACGCTCAATTCAACCTAGGCAGAGAATGCTACGACGCGATGATGACGATATTTGGACTCTGTCTACCCAAAGGCCAGGTATTGCCCGCAAACATGTATCAGTCAGAGAAAATCCTCCGTGTACTTAAGATTCCCTATGAGAAGATACATGCCTGTGAGAATGGATATGCCTTATTTAGGCTTGAGTATGCGGCCTTGAACTATTTCCCCATTTGCAATTCTTCCAGGTATATTGTGGTAGACAACGGTATGGGTGAGAAGCATCAGACCAAAATCCCCATTAGTGTTCTTCGGTAGTTGCCAATCGTACCAAGACTTCAACGTCTTTTCATGGTCGAAGAGACGGCCAGATAGATGACATGGCACAAGTTGGGCAATAGAAGTGAACTAGATGCGGATGGGAACTAGATGCTTGTACAAACTTCAGATGGTTTTGCATGGAGGCACTTCGATGCATTACCTAAGGATAAATCGGAAGATTCAAGGCATCCTAGAGTTGCCATCATCACGGATGGGTTCAATGTGTGTGGTATGACGGCAGCACAATACAGTTGTTGGCATGTATTTGTCATTCCACTCAATTTCCCACCCGGAGAGATTATGAAAAGAAAGAACATTTTCCTGACGTTGATAATTCCAGGGCCCAACTATCCGGGGAAGAATATGAATGTGTACATGCAGCCGCTTAAGGATGAGCTGCAAGAAGCCTGGGATAATGGGATCAAGACCTACGACGCCGCTACCAAAACAAATTTCAAAATGCATGTGTGGTACATGTACTCGACGCATGATTATCGGCGTTTGCGTTATTCGCTGGCTGGTGTGTGCATGGAAGGTTCCCGTGCACCACATGCAAGGCAGCTCTTCAGTTCCGTTGGCTGCAGGCTGGTCACAAGTTTTCTTGCTTCGACATGCATAGACAATTCCTGGATCCTCACCATAAGTTCAGAAAATACAAGAAGAATTTCATCAAAGGTAGGGTTGTCAAAAACACTGCACCAGCTGCATTGACAGGCCAACAGACCCTTGATCAGTTAAACACTCTCGAGCATGATCCTTTGCATCCAGGATACTTCAAAGGGTATAATACAGAACACGCCTGGACTCACAAATCATGCTTATGGGATCTGCCTTACTTCAAAGACCTCCTTTACCCACACAATATCGACGTGATGCACACTGAAAAGAATATTGCGGAGGCCATTTTTGGTACATTGTTCGGCATAGAGGGGAAGTCAAAAGATAATCCTAAGGCTAGAATCGACCTGGAGGCTCTATGTGATAGACCGTTACAAAACTTGCGACAATGGAAAGGAAAGCAAAGCATGGAGAAGCCAAAGGCATGGTTCAATCTTGAAAGGCCAACTATGAGGGAAATGCTATTCTGGGTGAAAATGCGGTTGATGTTCCCCGATGGGTATGCTGCGAATCTAAAGAGGGGAGCGAGTCTTGAGAAATTGAAAATATTTGGTCTCAAGAGTCATGATTGGCACATATGGATTAAGCGGGTAATGTCGGTGATGTTGTGTGGCTTTATCCCTGAGGAAGAATGGCTAGTACTGGCAGAGCTGAGCTATTTCTTCTCTTCTCTTTGTGCATAAGAACTATCGCGTGGCGTGCTAGATGAAATGGAAGATTTAGCGGTAGAGTTGATCTGCAAATTAGAAAAGATCTTTCCACCGGGCTTCTTTAATCCAATGCAGCATTTGATTTTGCATCTCCGACCGAGGCAAGAATGCGGGGGCCGTTCAAAATCGTGGTACTACTCAACTGAGAGGATGCAGAAGACGCTTCGAGCTAAGTGTAAAAATAAACGTAGAATTGAAGCATCGATGTGCGAGGAATTCATTACTAAGGAGGCGGCAAACTTCATGACAGCACACTACGAAGCCAAAAATCATCATTTGCATAACCCGAAGCCTCGGTACAATGATGGCGATTCAAGAAAAGTTCGATCCAACCTCATCCTATTCAAAGGGAAGCTTGCACCATCCGGTGCTTCGAAAGGGAAATCATTGGATGTCGAGGAATGGCGGACCATTTCATTGTATATCTTCACCAACCTAACAGAAGTGCGGCCATACATCGAGTAAGTTCTCGGTAAATTATTGTTCCGCAACTTCTAATTCCTTTCAACTACTCTTATTCCCGGATATTTGATATAGTCGATACGTCGCCGAATTCTTGGATGGAGCGGTCCTCGAAAAGGATTCCGTCGAAGAGTATGAGCTTCTCTCAAAGCATGGAGGCGACTATCCCGGTTTCATCTCTTGGTTCAAACAAAGGGTAATTAACTACCATTAATGGCCCATTTGATTTCTTGGTCTAATTTGCGGCTAATGCATCCATTCTTTCGTATTAAACTTGTAGGCTGATGCAGAGTCTATGGACACCGAGTTGAGAGAATTCGCTAATGGTTTTGACTATAAGGTCCGTTCATTTGACAAATACAACATCAACAGGTATCACTTTCGTACCTTTGGCAAAGATCTATCTATGCCCGACCTAAAGACTACAAATTGTTCTGTCTCTGCTATCGACGAAGGAGGGACCGAGTATTATGGAAGAGTTGAAGCAATTTATGAACTTCTATTCTATGGTGAAAACCCACCGACCGTCGTAGTCTTCAAAAGTAATTGGTTTGAGCTGAGGGAGACTAGAAGGACTCATGAACATATAGGACTAGTCGAAATTGACCAAAACACCCACTTAGATGTTCCCGATGTCTATATTACGACTCAACAGGCAACACAAGTTATCTATCTACCGTGGGCCTGCCAAACTGATCCAAATCTCAAAGGTTGGGATGTCGTTTATGAAGTGCCACCACATTTTAGACCACCTACCCTCAATGAAGAGGATTACGAACCTCATATTAACCCAGACACATATGAAGGAGAATTCTTCCAAGAAACAAGTATGTCCAAGAAACGTTTCAAGAACCTCTCTACTTCACCCCAGACCATTGAAGTAGACAGAGACAGTGAATCCGTCTTAACCCCTGAGCCCGAACAGGAAGAGCTGGAAGAAGAAGAGGTTACTGCTGCGGATGACCTGTCACTTCTTGACCGATTACATAATGGTGTCCTTCCACATATTCTTCCTGGTAGTGATGATGATGATGCATTTATTGATGATAGTGATAATCATGATGCATTTATTGACCCCGAAGCATATATAGAGGCACGATTGTTATTAGTTCATATCAGGTATTCAACTATTACTATATATATATTTTGATTTCATGTTAGGTATTCAATTTTTATTAGTCATGTTGGTATTTATGATGATGATACACTTAAATTATATACATTTTATTACTCATGTTAGTATTTAAGTTGTACTAATTTCATTTACTCTTTGTCATGACAGGTGTTGAAAGATGGTGGGAAAGGATCGAAAGCACTCTGCGGCTCCTTCTTCGTCGGCGGGTGGTGGAATGGGTACTTCCATTCCTACCTCGCCTCTTCGGAGACCGTTGCTCTCTACTCTGCATGGAGTGGCCGCTTCTTCGACTCTCGCGGCCCCCGTGAGAGGAGGTCGACCCCCCGCGAAGCTAAGAGGTACTAAAGGTATTACTCATGTTGGTATTTATGTTGTCCTCATGTTGGTATTTATGTTGTAGGCATGTCGGTATTTATATACATTTTATTACTCATGTTGGTATTTATGTTGTACTAAAGGTACACGTGGCCGCGGGAGAAGTAGGGCGGTGGCTGCCACGCCTTCCTCGTCGCCACCCCAAGTTGATTCACCTGAGCACAGGACTTCTAGGGTGGATTCGTGTGAGGTGGAGGATACACGGTCTCCGGTTCACGAGCCTCAGGTCGACGAGCCTCGGGTCGAAGAACCTCAGGTCGACGAGCCGTCAACCCACGAGACTCGTGTCCCAGAGGCTTCGTTCTAGGCAACTTCGGAGCAAAGCAGGGATGAGGGTACGTCCCCAGAGACCCTTTGGGATACCTGCGCTGAGCCAAGTGGCCATGCTGATAGCGACGAGGAGCTGGGTGAGGGGACTACCGTCTACCAGCGTGGTAGTTCGAGGTTCCCGCTCGTGCCGGCGACCCGCGACCAAAGGTGGTCGATTAAGCCAAATGGGGACAAGTAAATTAATTTACTCTTATGTAACCTTTTGCCTTCACTTTTTCTCAAATATCTAATATTTTGGCTTTAATTTGTCATACTGCAGGGGTTGGATTGTTGCCAAGGGTGTCTGCAAGCCCAACAGCGTCCTTGGTGTGATTTGCCATCAAAACTTCCCAGGTTTTGTTACGTTGCCCGGTCGGGAGCGAGAGGTAGGAATGACCTGGGAGCACTACTTGGGTGCCCCGGACCCGCCGGAGGTGGAGATCGACGGTGTTTTGTGCCACACGAGGGCCGACATGGTGATCCGACAGTTCTAGGTAATTTCTCCTTTACACAATTATAAATCAACCATAGCTAGTTATTGTACTAATTGGTGTTGTCTCGTTTGCAGACCTACTACAGGTGTGAGGAGGGATAGGAGGAGGACGTGTCAAAGGTTATCAAAACCGAATGTCGCCGCCTACTTCAAAACTTTCGACACGAGGCTCGGGTGCAGGTTGTTCGAGACTACTATGCCTCGCGGCGTATTAGGAAGGACAAGGAGAAGTGTCGTAATTCTAAGATGGAGAAGGAGCATTACATGAAGGTAATTACATATTACTAAGACTTTGTAGTTAGTTTCCTTGATTTGGTTCTTACGCACTCAAATTTCTCTTTATTAACTTAGGTGCCCCCGAGATGGTGTGTGGAGAAGATGGATTGTTGGAAGGCCCTGGTGGATCAGTGGTGCTCCAAAACATGGGAGGCCAGCCACAACAACGCCAAGGAGAGGCGTGGCAAAATGGTTGGTGTGCCACACCATCAAGGGAGCGTCAACTTAATCCAATTTGGCGAGAACTGGGTATGTGGTTTGCTTCATGCCTCATGCAATTCATTCTTAATGCTATCTTGAGCCCTTTACTAATACAATTTTCCTCTCTCTCTCTCTTTTAGGCGCGTCACAATAAGACGGAGGTGCCACAGATGTACGACCTGCATGCGATGGCCCATACTGCCTCGTAGAAGAAGGTCAAGGCATTCTCTGAGTCTGACCTCGAGCATCCAGAAAACTTCACCAACATCTCCTCCCACCACAAGCTCGTGAAGTACAGAGATCATGGGAAGGCGAGGAAAGGGGAGGACTTTAACCCGAGCGAGGGGCCTATTGATCCAGAGCTGGTGATGATAGCTGGCAACGGGAGGCCCCACGGCTCGATCGCCATTGGAGACGGCCTTATACGTTGTCCTAGCACTCTCCGGCAGATAAAGGCACGCCAAACAAGCTCCTGTCCTGAGATAACACCTCGTCCACGGCCAGTCGAGCTCGCCATCGAGGTTAGTTTAATGGACTCAACTATCTTTCCGCATTATGTTGTGCGTTGGAACCAATATGATTACAATGCTAACAATGAGTTGTGTTGCAGGCTGCTATTCTGACACAAAGAGAGGCAATGCAGGCGGTTTTGGCGGAGAAGGATAAGGAGATGAAGGACCTGGAGGAGAGGACGACTGCATTGGTGGAGGCGGAGAGGGCAAGGAATGATGCGTCTAACAGGGCCATATACGAGCTCTTCGTGGTAAGTTTCTTTTTCATATTATTTCAAATATTGCATTTTAATGTTCGTTTCATTAATAACTAAAAAGTTTGACTTGTCGAAACCAAATGTACAGTCTATGTGCGAGAAGACCGACCAAGTCCCTCCGGCGATGCGAGTCATTAACATGGCGGGGACGGTGAGTTTCATTTCAATGCAGTGATCTTAAGAGTGTCCTCAAGCTAACGTCACATTAAAAACGATGTTTGGTGCAGAATATCTCTCGAAACGCATCGCACGACCCTTCTACAGTGGATCCTTCTCGAGGGCAGCCTTCTCCAGGTGAAACAAGCCAGAGCCACCATGCTTCACCGTCGTGATGACGATAATGGTATGTTATCCTTCTTCTTCTCTTCTTGCTTCTTCTCTTTCTTCTTCTATGTAGCTTATTTTCCCCAACATAGACATACTTAGCTAATTGTCCTCCAAAATGACATAATTAGCTTAGTTAGGTAAAACATCATCAGAACCTTGGTTAGCTCATTAAAATGACTAATTTAGCTCCAAAATGACATAATAAGCTCATAATGTCCTATTTAATAAACAATGACCTATACTTACCTAACTATCCTCCAAAATGACATAATTATCTCCAAAAAGGCATAATTAGATAATTTAGCTCGAAGAAGAGAACAACAGGAGAAGAAAGAGGAAAAATGAAAAGAAGGAAGAAGAAGAAGAAGAGAAGAAGAGAAGAAGAAGAGAGAAGAAGAAGGGGAAGAAGGAGAAGGAGCTAGCCCCCTCCTTCTTCTTCTTTTCCTTCTTCTTCTCCTTCTTCTTTTCTTCTTCTTCTCCTCTTCCTTCTCCTTCTCCTTCTCCTCCTCCTCCTTCTTCTTCTTCTTTTTCTTCTCCTTCTTCTTCTCTTCTTGCTTCTTCTCTTTCTTCTTCTACGTAACTTATTTTCCCCAGCATAGACATACTTAGCTAATTGTCCTCCAAAATGACATAATTAGCTTAGTTAGGTAAAAACATCATAAGAACCTTGGTTAGCTCATTAAAATGACTAATTTAGCTCCAAAATGACATAATAAGCTCATAATGGCCTATTTAATAAACAATGACCTATACTTACCTAATTATCCTCCAAAATGATATAATTAGCTCCAAAAAGGCATAATTAGCTAATTTAGCTCGAAGAAGAGGACAAGAGGAGAAGAAAGAAGAAGAATGCAAAGAAGGAAGAACAAGAAGAAGAGAAGAAGAAGAGAAGAAGAAGGAGAAGGAGAAGGAGAAGGAGCTAGCCCCCTCCTTCTTCTTCTTTTCCTTCTTCTTGTCCTTCTTATTTTCTTCTTCTTCTTCTCCTTCTCCTTCTCCTCCTCCTCCTTCTTCTTCTTCTTTTTATTCTCCTTATTCTTCTCTTCTTGCTTCTTCTCTTTCTTCTTCTACGTAGCTTATTTTCCCCCAACATAGACATACTTAGCTAATTGTCGTCCAAAATGACATAATTAGCTTAGTTAGGTAAAAACATCATAAGAACATTGGTTAGCTCATTAAAATGACTAATTTAGCTCCAAAATGACATAATAAGCTCATAATGACCTATTTAATAAAAAATGACCTATACTTACCTAATTATCCTACAAAATGGCATAATTAGCTCCAAAAAGGCATAATTAGCTAATTTAGCTCGAAGAAGAGGACAAGAGGAGAAGAAAGAGGAAAAATGAAAAGAAGTAAGAAGAAGAAGAAGAGAAGAAGAAGAGAAGAAGAAGGAGAAGGAGAAGAAGGAGAATGAGCTAGCCCCCTCCTTCTTCTTCTTTTCCTCCTTCTTTTCCTCCTTCTTTTCTTCTTCTTCTCCTCTTCCTTCTCCTTCTCCTTCTCCTCCTCCTCCTCCTTCTTCTTATTTTTCTTCTCCTTCTTCTTCTATTCTTGCTTCTTCTCTTTCTTCTTCTACGTAGCTTATTTTCCCCAACATAGACATAGACATACTTAGCTAATTGTCCTCCAAAATGACATAATTAGCTTAGTTAGGTAAAAACATCATAAGAACCTTGGTTAGCTCATTAAAATGACTAATTTGGCTCCAAAATGACATAATAAGCTCATAATGGCCTATTTTATAAAAAAGGTCCTATACTTACCTAATTATCCTCCAAAATGACATAATTAGCTCCAAAAAGGCATAATTAGCTAATTTAGCTCGAAGAAGAGGTCATGAGGAGAAGAAAGAGGGAAAATGAAAAGAAGGAAGAAGAAGAAGAGAAGAAGAAGAGAAGAAGAAGGAGAAGGAGAAGGAGCTAGCTCTCCTTCTTCTTCTCTTCTCCTTCTTTTCCTTCTTCTTCTCCTTCTTCTTTTCTTCTTCTTCTCCTTTCCTTATCCTTCTCCTTCTCCTTCTCCTCCTCCTCCTTCTTGTTCTTTTACTTCTCCTTCTTCTTCTCTTCTTGCTTCTTCTCTTTCTCTTCTTCTACGTAGCTTAGACTCATCCAACAAAGACTAAATTGGCTAATTATCCTACAAAATGACATACTTAGCTTAGTTAGGTGAAAACATCATAAGAACCTTGGTTAGCTCATTAAAATGACTAATTTAGCTCCAAAATGAAATAATAAGCTCAAAATGGCATAAGAACCTTGGTTAGCTCATGAATATTATATACTTAGCTTGGCTTCCACCTAAATGACATAATTAGCCAATTTAGCTCCAAAATGCCTTAATAATCATAGTTGGCTCCAAAATGATATATTTTACCCAAGTTAGCTCTAGAATGGCCTATACTTAGCTTGGCTTCCACCTAAATAACATAATTAGCTTAGTTAGCTCCAAAATGGTCTATTTATTAAAAACTGACCTATACTTAGCTAATTATCCTCCAAAATGACATAATTAGCTCCAAAAAAGCATAATTAGCTAATTTAGCCCGAAGAAGAGGACAAGAGGAGAAGAAAGAGGAAAAAGGAAAAGAAGGAAGAAGAAGAAGAAGAAGAAGAGAAGAAGAAGGAGAAGGAGGAAGAAGAAGGAGAAGGAGGAGAGAAGCTCCTTCTCCTTCTTCTCCTCCTTCTTCTTATCCTTCTTCTTTTCTTCTTCTTCTCCTCTTCCTTCTCCTTCTCCTCCTCCTCCTCCTCCTCCTTCTTCTTTTTCTTCTCCTTCTTCTTCTCTTATTGCTTCTTCTCTTTCTTCTTCTACGTAGCTTATTTTCCCCAACAAAGACATACTTAACTAATTATCCTCCAAAATGACATAATTAGCTTAGTTAGGTAAAATGACATAATAAAGTCAAAATGGATTAATAATCATAGTTGGCTACAAAATGACATATTTTATCCAAGTTAGCTCTAGAATGACCTATACTTAGCTAAGTTCTCTCCTAAATGACATAATAATGCTATGTAGCTCCAAAATGACCTATTCCACCTAACTTAGCTATTAAATGACCTATACTTAGCTAAGTTCTCTCCGAAATAACCTATACTTCTCTTCTTCATCTAGTATTCTTCTTCTAACTTTCTTATTTGTCATTTTGCAGATTACATTCACTTCACGGGAAGCTTGGATTATATTGATGGAATGCTTGAATATGGTTTCTCGTACCATGGCTTCACGGAAGCTTGTATTGAAACTATTGTAGTATATGGATATATATGAAACTTTGTATATGCATGGATGAAACTTGTGTAATATATGGTTTGATACGGATGCAACTTGCATAATATGTATGTACTATGGATGAAAGTTATTTTAATATGGTTATGAGTACGGAAAAAAATTTATTTCTGTCAAATATATATATATATATATATATATATATATATCCTGATTATTGTGAAAATTGCAGGATATAATAGAAAATAAAATAAGCAGGGGCTATTTTGAGCCTTTGTTGTCCGCCCACCGACGACAAAGGCCATAGGGCAGACGGTAAAGGGGGGAGGGGCTGGGTGCAAAGATGGTGGGAGACAGGGGCTGAGTGCCCCCTTTGCCGTCGGCCTCAAACAAGGCAGACGGCAAAGGGCATGAGGGTAGACGGCAAAGGCTGACGGATGGCAAAGGGAATGAGGGCTGACGACAAAGGTGGGAGGGAGAGAGGGGATGGGTGCCCCTCTTTGCCGTCGTCTCTAAGTATGGCAGACGGCAAAGGGGATGAGGGCAGATGGCAAAGAGGAGAAGCGTGTCGTTAGCACTTGATGGAAGCGTCCATGGATCTGTCGTCCCATTTTATTTGCCATTTGCCCCCTCATGGGAAAGATTCTTTGCCATCCGCCTTACAAAAGCAGACGGCAAATAACCTCTTCACTGGATTTTTTTGTCGTCTAGTTTGCCGTCAACTGACGGACGGCAAAGCCTTTGCCATCTGGGGTTCCCCCATTTGCCGTCAGCCATGGCAGACGGCAAATTTATCGATTCCTGTAGTGCCTACGGCTAATGCATAGGGGACGACCTTCGTCCTTTGTCTTTCTTATGTCGTGGTCGAGGTTTGATCCTTACTCAATATTCATACCTTACAACACAGCCAAGAACTCCTTCTTTGACTGATCTATTTTGAACTACTTCAAAATCTTGTCACGGTATGTATCCATTTGAAAGTTCTACTAAGCTTTTTGATCTATCTCTATAGATCTTGATGTTCAAAGTTCAAGTAGCTCAATCCAGCTTTCCCTTTGAAAAACACTTTTCAAACAACCCTATATGCTTTCTAGAAATTCTACATCATTTCCGATTAACAATATGTCAACCACATATACTCATCAGAAATTCTATAGTGCTCCCACTCACATCCTTGGAAATACAAGTTTCTCATAAACTTTGTATAAAACCAAAAGCTTTGATCACTCATCAAAGTACTTATTCCAACTCCGAGATGCTTGCTCCAGTCCATATATGGATCACTGGAGCTTGCATACTTGTTAGCATCCTTAGGATCGACAAAACCTTCTGGTTGTATTACACACAACCTTTCCTCAAGGAAACCGTTGAGGAAACAATGTTTTGACATCCTATCTGTAAGATTTCATAAATAATGCAGCAACTGCTAACATAATTCCAACAGACTTTTAGCATCACTACGAGTGAGAAAGTCTCATCATAGTCAACTATTTGAACTTGTCGGGAACATCTTTGTCACAAGTCGAGCTTTCTTAATGGTGACTTTTCACCATCATCGTCAGTCTTCCTTTCAAAGATCCATTTATACTTAGTAGTCTTATGACCATCAAGTAGTTCTTCCAAAGATCACGCTTTGTTTTCATACATGGATCCTTCCTCAGATTTCATGGCCTCCAGCCATTTTTCCGAATTCGGGCCCACCATCGCTTCTCCATAGCTCGTAGGTTCATTGTTGTCCAACAACATAACCTCCAAGACAGGGTTACCGTACCACTCCGGAGCAGAACGTGACCTTGTTGACCTACGAGGTTTGTAGTAACTTGATTCGAGGCTTCATGATCACTATCATAAACTTCCACTTGAATTGTTGTAAGCGCCATAGGAACAACTTCCTACGCCCTGCTACACACTGGCTGAAGTGATGGTTTAATAACCTCATCAAGTTTCCACCATCCTCCCACTCAATTCTTTCATGAGAAACTTTTTCTCGTGAAAGGACCCGTTTCTAGAAACAAACACTTTGCTTTTGGATCTGAGATAGGAGGTATTCCCAACTATTTTGGGTATCTTATGAAGATGCATTTATCTGCTTTGGGTTCGAGCTCATCGGGCTGAAACCTTTTCACATAAGCGTCGCAGCCCCAAAATTTTAAGAAATGACAGCTTGGGTTTCTCCAAACCACAGTTCATACGGTGTCATCTCAACCGAATACGTGGTGCCCTGCTTAAAGTGAATGTGGTTGTCTCTAATGCCTAACCCAAAAAATATAGTGGTAATTCGATAAGAGACATCTTAGTATGCACCATATCCAATAGGGCGTGGCTATGACGTTCGGACACACCATCACACCATGGCGTTCCAGGTGGCATTTGTTGTGAAATAATTTCCACATTGTCTTAAATGTGTACCAAACTCGCAACTCAGATATTCATATCTATGATCATATCATAGACATTTTATCCTCTTGTCACGATGATCTTTAACTTCGCTCTGAAATTACTTGAACCTTTCAATAATTCAGACTTGTGTTTCATCAAGTAAATATACTAGTATCTACTCAAATCATGTGTGAAGTAATAACATAACGATATCCACTGCGTGCCTCAGCACTCATTGGACTGCACACATCAAAATGTATTACTTCCAATAAGTTACTTTCTTGTTCCATCTCACTGGAAAACGACGCCTTCAGTCATCTTGCCCATGTGTCGTGATTTGCATGTCTCAAGTGATTCAAAATCAAGTGAGTCCAAACGATCCATCTGCATGGAGTTTCTTCATGCGTTTACACCAATAGCCATGGTTTGCATGCCTCAAACGGAAAAACGAGTGAGTCCAAAGATCCATCACTATAGAGCTTCTTCATGCATTTTATACCAATATGACTCAAGCGGCAGTGCCCCAAGTAAGTGGTATTATCATTACTACTTTGTATCTTTTGGCATCAATATCATGAACATGTGTACCACTATGATTGAGATTCAGTAAACCATTGAAGGTATTTATTCAAGCAAATAGAATAACCATTATTATCTTTAAATGAATAATCGTATTGCAATAAACACGATCTAATCATGTTCATGCTCAATGCAAACACTAACATTTATTTAGGTTCAACACTAATCCCGATGGTTGAGGGAGCGTGTGATGTTTGATCACATCAACCTTGAAATTTCTTCCAACACACATCATCACCTCACCCTTGCTAGTATATGTTTATTCCGTAGCTTTTATTTCAAGTTACTAACACTTAGCAACCAAATTGGTATCTAATACCCTCGGGCTACTAGGAGTACTAGTAAACTGCACATCAATATCATGTATATCCAATATACTTCTGGCGACTTTGCCAGCCTTCTCATCTACCAAGTAACTAGGGTAGTTCCGCTCCAGTGACCGTTCCCCTCATAATAGAAGCACTTAGTCTCGGGGTTGGCTTTAACCTTTGGTTTCTTCACTAGAGCGGCAACTAGTTTGCCTTTCATGAAGTATCCCTTCTTACCCTAGCCCTTCTCGAAACTAGTAGTTTTACTAACCATCAACACTTGATGCTCCTACTTGATTTCTACCTTCGCGGTGTCAAACATCGCGAATAGATCAAGGATCATCATCTCTATCCCTTATATGTTATACTTCATCACGAATCTTTGTAGCTTGGTGGCAATGACTTTGGAGAACTATGTCAATCACTATCTTATCTGGAAGATTAACTCGCACTCGATTCAAGCGATTGTAGTACTCAGAGAATCCGAGCACATGCTCAACGATTGAGCTTTTCTCCCCTACTTTGTAGACAAAGAATCTTGTTGGAGGTCTCATACCTCTCAGCGCAGGCACGAGCCTGAAATCCCAATTTCATCTCTTGGAACATCTAGTATGTCCACCGATGTTCAAAACGTCTTCAGTGCCTCAATTCTAAGTCGTTTAAGCATTATGCACTGAACTATCATGTAGTCATCAAACATGTGTATATCAGATGTTCACAAAATTCCATAGACGACGCTCAGGTTTCAGTACACCGAGTGGTGCATTAAGGACATAAGCCTTCTGGGCAGCAATGAGCACAATCCTCAGTTTACGGACCTAGACCACATAATTGCTACTATCATCTTTCAACTAAATTTTGTCTAGGAACATATCAAAAATAGTAGAGCTACAACGCAAGCTACAACATAATTTGCAAAGATCTTTTGACTATGTTCATGATAATTGAGCTTAGCTAATCATATTACAAATAAACTCCCACTCAAATTGACATCCCTCTAGTCATTCGAGTGTCGCATGATCCAAATTCACTAACTCAAGTCCGGTCATCATGTGAGTTGAGTATAGTTTCAATGGTGAACATCTCCATATTGATCATATCAACTATATGATTCATGCTCGACCTTACGGTCTCTTGTGTTCTGAGGCCATGTCTGTACATGCTAGGCTCCTCAAGTTTAACTCGAGTGATCCGCGTGTTCGTCTGTTTTGCACCGGTTGTATGCAAACATTGAGTCTATCACACCCGATCATCACGTGGTGTCTCGAAACGACGAACTGTCACAACAGTGCACAGTCAGGGAGAACACAATTTTATCTTGAAATTTTAGTGAGAGATCACCTTATAATGCTACCGTTGTTCTAAGCAAAATAAGGTGCATAAAAGGATTAACATCACATGCAAATCAGAAGTGACATGATATGGCCATGAACTTGTGCTTCTTGATTTCCATCACCAAAGCACCGGCATGATCTCCATCTTCACCGGCGCCATACCATGATCTCCATCATTGTGCTGCCATCAAGGTTGTCGCACTAACTATGTTGTTACTACTAAAGCTACTACTAGCGATAAAGCAAACCATCTCCAAGCACAAAATAATCAAAGACAACCCTGTGGCTCCTGTCGGTTGTCATAGCATCGACGTGCAAGTAGATATTTAACTACTACAACATGATCATCTCATACATCAATATATCATATCATGTCTTTGGCCACATCACATCACATGCATACCCTGCAAAAACAAGTTAGCCGTCCTCTAATTTGTTGTTGCGAATTTTACGTGGCTGTTATGGGTATCTAGTATGATCACATCTTACTTATGCATAGCCACAACAATGATATGCAAATTGCTATTTAACCTTCTCCAAGGACCGCCTCGATCAAATCCAATTCAACTAAAGTTGAAGAAACAGACACCCGCCAGTCATATTTATGCAACAAGTTGCATGTTAGTCGATGAAACCGGTCTCTCATAAGCGTACTAGTAATGTTGGTCCGGGCCGCTTCAATCCAACAATACCACCGAATCAAGAAATGACTACGGAGGGCAGAAAATTGAACATCAACGCCCACAAACTCTTTTGTGTTCTAATCGAGATATCATCTACGCATAGACCTAGCTCATGATGCAACTGTTGGGGAACGTTGCATGGGAAACAAAAAAATTCCTACGCAAACGCAATACCTATCCATGGTGATGATCATCTATGAGAGGGGAGAGTGAATCTACATACCCTTGTAGATTGCTAAGCGGAAGCGTATATAACCTAGTTGATGTAGTGCAATATATTCGTGGTCCAAATCGCGGCTCGTCTCGCGATCTCATCACGATCCGTCCCGCGATTCCATCATGATCCATCTCGATCTAGTGTTGAACGGATGGCACCTCCGCGTTCACCACACGTACAACTCGATGACAATCACTGCTTCTTGATCCAGCAAGAAGGGAGGAGAGGTAGCTGAATTTTCCGACAGCACAACGGCGTGGCGGTGATGATGGTGGAGCTACTCCGGCAGGGCATCGTCGTGTCGTACCGAACTAGCTACGGGGTGTCACGAAGTGGTAGAGGGACAGAGGGCTGCACAATGGCTTGGGGTGCAAAAAGCCTCTCAAACCTACACTATATATAGGTGGAACAAGAGGGAGGATTGCCTTGCCTCCTACTCAAAGTAGGAGGGTTCGGCCGAACCAAGAGGGAGGAGTCCTCCTCCAATTCGGTTTGGTGGAGGATTCCTTCTCCACTTGTCCACCTTCTTTCCTTTTTTCCTTTTTATTTTTATTTTTTCTATAGGTTATTGCGCTGGACTCACCAGCCCACTAAGGGCTGCTGCGCCACCCATAGGCCTATTAGGTTCTCTCCCAGGTGAGTGGCCCCTCCTGGTAAAACCCCAGAACCCATTCGTCACTCCCGGTACTTTACCGATAATGCCTGAAATCTTTTTGGAAGCCAAATGCAACATTCCTATATATATATATCTTCATCTACGAAACATTCACGAAGCCCTCGTGACGTCCGGGATCTTATCCGGGACTCCGAACAACCTTCGGTTACCAACATCAATAATTCCACTATATTGAAACGTCACCGAACCTTAAGTGCGCAGACCCTGCGGGTTTGAGAACTACGTAGACATGACATGAGACACTATCCGGTCAATAACCAATAGCGGGACCTAGATGCCCATATTCGCTCTTACATATTCTACGAAGATCTTTATCGGTTGAACCTCTATGTCAAGGATTCAGTTAATCCCGTATGATGTTATGTTTGTCCATCGGTATGTTTCTTGCCCGAGATTTGATTGTCGGTATCTCCATACTTAGTTCAATCTCGTTACCGAAAAGTCTTTTTACTCGTTCTGTAATACCATATCCCATGACTAACTCCTTAGTCACATTGCTTGCAAGGCTTATTGTGATGTCGTATTAGCGAGTGGGCCCCGAGATACCTCTCCGTCACACGGAGTGAAAAATCCCAGTCTTAATCCATGCCAACCCAACAGACACCTTCGGAGATACCTATAGAGCACCTTTATTGTCACCCAGTTACGTTGCGACATTTGATACACACAAGGTATTCCTCCGATGTCCGGGAGTTGCATGATCTCATGGTCATAGGAACAGATACATTGACATGCAAAAAATAGTAGCAATAAACTGACACGATCATATGCTACGTTCATAATTCGGGTCTTGTCCATTACATCATTCTCCTAATGATGTGATCCTGTTATAAAGTGACAACACTTGTCTATGGCCAGGAAACCTTGACCATCTTTGATCAACGAGCGAGTTATCTAGAGGCTTAGTAGGGACAGTGTGCTGTCTATGTATCCACACATGTATTTGAGTTTCCAATCGATACAATTCTAGCATGCATAGTAAACGATTATCATGAACAAGGAAATGTAATAAATTTATTATTGCCTCTAGGGCATATTTCCAACATAGAACACACCACTCCCATTTAAGACAAATCACTCTAGTAGGCCAAACCAAACAGATAGACAAGATAGATCACCGGCAATGACGCGAGAAATTCTTCCTGTTACTTATAAAGTGTGTTGCGGCTTTCCCCGAAGAGGAGGGGAGATGCAGTATAGTGGATATAATTCGCTCATTGAGAACTAAGGATATCAAACCAATAGGAGAACTGTGACAGCCCGATGCCGACGTCCCAGAAGATTCCCCTTCTATTCCGTTTTCGTCGTGTGGTTATTTTTATTTGTTGCATCATCATCGCATCATGCGCATCATCTGCATTGCATTGACATCTCCGTTGCCGCCAGTTTTCAAAACTTGCATCCGTTGTTAGTTGCAGGTTCACGTCGTTGTCCGTTCTGAGCCTGACCGCACACGCACGCGCCCACGGGATCGTCAAAACCCTGTTTTTAAAGTGTGTTGAAAACTTTCTCTGATCCAGGTGAAACTTGGCATGCGGTCGTATTTAGTTATAGCCAGGCGGCCTGTTGAATTTCGTCGCGATCAGAGACCGTCTGGTACCCGAACGGTCGACCGTAGTGGCACCATATTCGGTCTACCGTCGGACGTCTATCAGTGTTTTAAAATCCATTGCCGCGCCGCCCGTTCTCCCTCTCGTCTCCTAATATCCACTCTACACGGCCTCGTAAGTGTTCCCGCGTGCGGAATCGTCCGATTCCGACCGCACGGTTGGATCCGGGGCGGAAAACCGCTAAACCTAGCCCCCCCATTTGTTATAAATAGACCCCCAGATCATTTTTTAGACAGCCAACCCCCTGCCTCGTTTTGTGCGCCACCTACCCCGAAACCCTAGCTCCCCTCCTCTCTCCTCCCTCAGCCGCTGGGGCCCGCCCAAGCCCGCAGCCGGCCCGCCGGGCCCGGATTGCCCCGCCGCTGCCGCAGCCTCCCTGCTCCCGTCGAGCCCCTGATCTCCTCCCATTCCAGCACCGCGCCCGAGAGGCTCTCGACCGCCTCCCCATGTTGCACCTTGTCCAGCCCAGATCGGAGGAGGCCCCTCCTCGGTCGCCTCCCCATTGCCGGTGCCCCAACGGCCGCCGCCATCCATCAGCCTCCCTGCCCAGCTCGCAACTCCCGAGATCCACCGAAGACCCCGTGCGGCGCCATGCCTCGTCGCCGGCCTCCCCAGGTATCCTCCGGCCATGGATCCGGTGGATCCCTTCCTCCACCGGCCGGATCCGGTCCGGGGAAGGGCCGCCTCGCCCCGCCTCGCCTGCTGCCGGCGAGCCTGCCGCCGCCGCCCCCTGTAGCGCTCGGGAGCGAGCAGAGCACGAGGGAGACGAGCGAGCGCAGCGCCCCGCCTGGGCCTCCTCGCCCCGCTTGGGCCTTCCCCACGCAGCGTCCCAGCACCGCGGCCTCCTCGCCTCGGCCAGGACGGCCCCAGGCCCAGTCGGGCACCGCCCCTCTCCACTGCCTCCTCCCCAAGCTCTTCACCGACCTGGCCGAGGACTGCTAAGGTGAGCAGCCCCCCCACCCCCGCTTCTAATTAAGCACCCGTAGCGCATTATACTATGTTGCGCCTCTGCCCTATTCGACGTGTTAGTAGTTTAGGCCCGTTAGTTTTATTTTTTTTTTAGGAATTCGGTTTAGTTAATTTCAGGATTTAGACGTATATTCAAACGCCCGTAGTTTAATAACCGTCTGTCGGATCGGAGCGAGTAGTATATGGATTTCCTGTAGTTTCTCGCGTAGAATATGTTTTCGCAACTTGCATATTTGTTTGACATCGTTTAGCGTGTTGTATGCATAGAGTAACGTGTTGTCCTAATATGTTTGTGTCCCGTATTTATTTTTTGCGCATGTCCGGTTTGCCCGAATGCCTTAGATAAAATGTTCATGCTCTAGGGACCTATTTTCCATGTATTTTAGAGCGGTCATTGGTATTTTTGCGTGTAGGGATTGCCGCTAGTTTATTTTCCTGAGTATAGGTTATTTTTCTCGTACTTACGTGTGGTATTATTTTGTTGTGCAACCCCACATATTTTATATGTTTTCGGGGTAGAAAAATCCATGGGATTTTTCTGTGCAACTAGTTTTAGCTTTCGAGTAAGTTAGTTCGCGCGATAGTTTGCTATGTTGCCCTCTTCTCATTTTCGTAGGATTTATTTTGTGCTTCGTTCGAAGGAGTTGTCAACTAGGGAGTTGTTCTTTGATGTTTCGTCTAGCCCCTGGTATTTTTGGTTGCAATAGAAATGTGTGTTTAGGTGTGGTTTGATTGCTCTCAAGTTGCTAGAAATAGTGCTGATTTGGAGGTGCTAAAATATTTCCAAGTCTAGAATCTGTTATATTTTGTTGATGTCTTGTCTTGCTTGTATCTTGTGATCTGTAGCTCTTTTGAGGTTCGTCCAATGGAGTTAGTTGTAGACCTTGTGTTTATCTAGCATGCTGTGACTTTTCATACCATTTGGAGTCCTGTAGTTATAGGTTTTGCTGCTGTCAATATGGCTTCAGACCGAAAACTGCACTTTCATGAAGTGTAATTTTCACTAAGTCTGAAATTGTGTGTGAGAAGCCATTTTGCGACTCCTTTCCCTAGTGATCCATGATGCCATGCTAGTTGTTGTTAGTAGTTTGTTCTAGTGCTTCTTGCCCTCTTTCATGTCATGCCTTGGTTGATTATATTTGAGTTTTGTAGCTCGTAGTTGTCGGGTGTAGAAAATGCTATGTGGCTGATTTTGGCAGTTTGTAATGATTTCTTGTTTTGCTCATAGTTGTTGAACCGTAGCTCCGATTTGATCGTGTCCTACATGAAACTTGCTTAGAATCACGAGTAGTTTCATTTTTCTCTTGCTGTTTGTATGTTTTGAAGTGCTCGCAGCCGTCGTTGCACGCATATTGCATTCATGCCATCATATCTTGCGGTGCTTGTATCTTTTGAACCGTAGCTCCGTTGGGGGTGATCTCTATGTGTAAATTGCTTGTAATGACGCGCAGAATCACGTGAACCTATTTGTTTTGCAGTTTAACAACTAATTAAATGTGTTAGTTCAGATTTGGACAAAATTGTAAATTAACATGTGAGGTCGTTTCGGAGATGCTATATGTCATTTCCGACCTCATTTAAAATGCCTAGATAGGTAGATTAATTGCACTTCACCTCTTGCCATGTTTAACCACATTTAATATTGCCGTGTATCTAATCAGGATAGAACTAAATAAATAAACGAGGAGTTTCGTCAATATGCAACTCGTTGCATATTGAACTTCACTTAATGTGTAGTGTTTGTTTGTGTGATTTGCCATGCCGTGACTTGCATGTTTTCAGCTACTCATGCATCATATGTGGTGTGCATCGTGTGGTGTATATCGTGTGTTCATTATTGTTTCCGGTTTGCTTCGTTTCGATAGAGTTCCGCAAGCGTGTCGGATTGTGAGGACCCGTTCGACTACGTCGGTTCGTCTGCTTCACGGAGTCATTCTTCTTCCAAGCGGGATCTTAGGCAAGATGACCATTTCCCCAGATACCATTACTATCATTGCCATGCTAGTTTTACCGTTGCTACCGTTTATGTCTCGTTGCCTACCACATGTTAAATATTAGCCTCTCAACAATGCCATGAAAACCTTCAACCTGTTCAACCTAGCAAACCACTGATTGGCTATGTTACCGCTTGCTTAACCCTGTGTTAGAGCTGCTACTTGCAGGTGCATTGCTTCCATGTGAAAGCATGGGTTCCTTGTTATATCACCCTATTAAATGCTATTTAATTTAATGCACCTATATACTTGGTAAAAGGTGGAAGGCTCGGCCTTTCTAGCCTGGTGTTTTGTTCCACCTTTGCCCCCTTAGTTTCGGCTACCGGTGTTATGTTCCATAATTGAGCGCTCCTAACACGATCGGGGTTGTTATGGGGACCCCCTTGATAATTCGTTTTAGATTAAAGCTGGTCTGGCAAGGCCCAACATTGGTACTACATTTGCCTAATCACCTAATAAAATTGCATAGGGACTTTCCGTACCCCGAGGTTAATTTAATCAACCCCCGGGCCAGTGCTCCTCATGAGTGTTGGTCCAAAACAGAGCAGCTTATTAATGCTACCCGGGGCAACTCGGCGTTTGGCGTGGTAACCATCGCTCATCCGTCGTGTCTTGAGAATGAGGTACGCGACTCCTATCGGGATCGTCGACACGTCGAGCGTCCTTGCTGGATTAGTTTTACCTTTGACAAGATATTTTGTGCATCGGAATTCCGGTGATGCTTTGGGTAATCTCAGACTTGAGGTTTTCCACTAGGGAATCCGACGAGATCGCGAGCTTCGTGATTGAGGATTTCTATGCGGCTTGTGGTAATTTGTGATGGACTAGTTGGAGCACCCCTGCAGTGTTAAATCTTTTCGGAAAGCCGTGCCTGCAGTTATGTGGCGATGTGGAAACTTTGTTTAACACTGGTTCTAGATAACTTGAAGTTAACTTAATTAAAATATGCCAACTGTGTGCGTAACCGTGACTGTCTCTTTCGTGAGTTCCTTCTCCGATCGAGGACACGGTGGGGTTATGTCTGACGTAGGTAGGTGTTCAGGATCATTCAGTTGATCATCAGTAGTTCACGTCCGATTTGCGTAGACCATCCCTCTCTTTATTCTTGCACTCGTAAGTTAGCCACCTCATATATGCTTATCCTGCTGCTGCAACCTCACCACTTAACCATACCTCACCCATTAAGCTTTCCTAGTCTTGATACCTTTGGAAATGAGATTGCTGAGTACCGTGTGGCTCACATATTACTACAACACCAGTTGCAGGTACAGGTAAAGGTTACTTGACGCGAGCGCATTGATTGTTCTTTTGGAGTTGCTTCTTCTTCTTCTTCTTCATCGATCTAGGATGGGTTCCAGGCCGGCAGCCTGGGATAGCAAGGATGGACGTCGTTCTTCTTTTGTCGTTTGTTTTCGTCTGTAGTCGGACCCTGCTCTTACTCTTGATGATTATGTAATGTACTTATGTGACTCTGATATAGCTTGTGGCGAGTGCAAGCCAACTCTATATATATCTCTTCTTTTCAGTACATGCACTTGTAACGATATCCATTCTTGCGACACGACGAGATGCGCTTCTATCCCTGACGAGGCCTTCGTGCCAAATTGAGGATAGGGTCGCATCTTGGGCGTGACAAGTTGGTATTAGAGCAGTACCGACCTAGGAGCCCCCTTGATTGATCGAACTTGGCCGAGTCGAGTCTAGTGAAAAAATTGCTTTAAGTCTAGTTATATATCGAAGAGTAGGATTCTTTTTCTCCTCTTCTATGCTCTGGTGAGGAATCTTAACGTAATAATTTAATTCTACTCCTCTTCTCACTCAAAAAAAAATTAGGTTCACGCGGATATTTTTGGAATCTATATGATGCCGATGTGACGGAGTTCTGTCTTGGTGCCTCCTATCTGCTTTGAGTTTCAGGGGAGTTGAGCTCCAGGGGATTCTCCAGCACATCGTTATCATTCAGATTTCTTAGTATCTCAGAACGAAGGATGTTCGTAATTGCTTCAATACTAGTAGTGGCGAGATAACCCCAATGTCCCCAGTACTGGTGCAGATTGTTTGGGAGTACTGCCATACTTTGTATCATTGTGATCACGAGGGTCTATTGTAGATGAAGGTCCGAGATTCTGGTTGTGTGTTGACGGATGTGATACAGGTGACGGGTTAGTATAGGAGTTGTGTGATATTACTCCTTGTATCCGTGTACCAGATTGCATGACCAGATATTTCGAGAATTCATAGGTGGGAATTCAAGTAGTTACTTATAGGATAATCTTCCAACAAATGCATGATGTTAGGTTGGAGTTCGACATCTAGTGGATTCCTATCCACGAAAATATCGGATGAAATCTTTCTCATGAGTTTGTTCTGGCTTGTTTCATAAGCCTCACTCTTTGTTTTGTTGGATTATGGTAATTCAAGTTGCTTCGATGTCAAGTGGTGATTTCAGATCTTCTCTAAGAGGTGTTCTCATATTTTTATGAGAGTATTAATTCTTTTGCTCTATCAATTGTCTTATCAATTCCTTTCTACCGGAGTCATCGTATCAATTCCATTCAACCGGTGTGCTTCTCTTCAACTGAATTCAATCTTATCTAATTTTGCAAGATCATTCTCTCATTTTATTCCGGAGTTCATCTCATCTAGCCCAAGCTGTATTTTTTTCCCTCCCTCCCACCCTTTTCTTAGTGATTCAATTTTTATCCAGGAGTTTTTCTTTTCATTGTGCTTCCGCTGCTTGTTCTTTTCTCTCTTATCTGGTGATTCATTGTGAAGATTCTCATGAGATTCGTGTCATATTTGTTCATTCTTGTCACCCTTACCGGTGAATTTAATTCAGTTGTCCGTGTTCATCATATTCCTTTCGTCCTTGTAATTCTTTCCTGTGTTGAAAATTCTTATCTAGTCTTCTGTTGGCATTTATCTCTATTCTATCCAAAGCGTTGAAGTTATCTCAGAATTCTTGTTCTCAATTCTTTAATTGTTTCAAGGTGCTCAACCTCATCTAGCTTTCCTTATACTGGTGCAATATCTCTCTTCTAAGCAATCTTTTCTAACGGTGGTTTCTTTGAGTGGGCCCATAACCCACAGGTTCTTTCCCAGGTACTTTCCTGGCTCTTTTTTAATCTTTTCCCGGAGATCATTAATTCTTTTAACTATGACGTAAGAATGATTTTCATCAGTCATATCCCTTCTTCAATATATATTTGAATTAATTCTCATATTGGCTCAACATTGCATTCTTCTTTATTCCGGAGTGTCTCGTTAATTCTTGGTGGTGTTCTCCTCCTCATTCTCAGCTTGCAAATTCGAAGGAGTGTTTCTCTCAATCTTGGTTCATTCTCTTCGAGATTAATCATTTCAGCTTGGTACCATCATCTTAATTGTTGTCAATCATGAGTAAATCCTTTCTCGCTATCCGGTGCATTTCTGAGTTGTTTTCATTCTCGATCCTCCGAAAGCCATCATTTTAGAAGATTCGTCGTTCTCAGCTTTCAGCTTTCATCCTCAATTCTTCTCAATTGTTGTCTCTTCGTTCGTCTCTCTATTATTCTGGTGCTTTGTTCTAGTTTCTCTTAGGTGGCTTATGATCTCTTCATTCTCATGTATCTCCGTTAATTCATGGTGTTCTCATTCAGTTGTGAATTCTTACCGGTGCTTCCTTCAATTATGCCTCAAGTGGTGCTTATCTCCCTATCTCTTCAAGATTCTTTCAAGAGGAAGAAGTGGTATGCTAAATCCGTTGCTTGTCATCAATTAACTTGATGAAGGATGAGCATAACATAATCCTTATTCTTATTCTTCCTTCTTCCAAGAGATTTCAATTCTTCTTCCGGAGTGGCTCATGATATCAATTCCTTTTCTCAAGTGTTCTTATCTTTTCTTTTCCGGAGTTCCAAGTTTTATAAAGTATCTCTTTGTGAGCTTCATCTAAATCTTGGCAAGGTCATAATCTTATTTTTCTCTACCTTCACTTTGTTGCATCGTTCATTTGTATACGGAGGTCCTTCATGGTGGTTCATCAAGGTTTCAATCCATTCTCAAGTGTTCTTCAAGATTCTTGTTGAAGAACCTCAAGTATCCTTTCTCTTGCATTTATATGTGCAATTGTTCTTCCTTTATCATTTGAGGTGGTATTATAGCATTCTTGTTACTGTAGGAGCCTCGAAGAGTTTTCCTTTCAAGAATGAGATAATTAAACCCACCAATTCTATGATCATGAGTTATTTGCAACCCATGATTTCTTCATTGAGCTATCTTGGTTTGGATTTCACCTAAAGCTTTTCCTATGGATTGTTGTTATCATGGTGTTTGTCATTAATCCAAGTTCTCAATGTATCCTCTTGGTGTAAGAAATTGTTCATATCTTGTTTCTCCCAATCAATCCTTGTTTCTGTTAGTGGCTAGTTGTCACTTCATTAGCTTGAAAAGGTTTCCATAAGCCCACTACTATCTTGTTCTTTTCGTTGTTGTTTTTCCAAAAACTCCGTCCAATTCTTCTTGCAAGGATGCTTGCCAAGTTCATTGGAGTTAGTAGTTGTCATTCTTTACTTCATTCTCTTCTTCCGTATGAGCTAGTTCATATTCTCTTCTTCCGGAGGCATTGTGATGTTGCTTTTCGGGTCTAGCTTCTTGTTCTGTCAAGAACATGGTGTTCCCTTGTTCTATTTAGTTGTTTGTTATGTATATTGTCAATTTCTACCATCTTATCGAATTTTTTGTCCCATTTTCCTACTGAAGTGCTGCCGAAATTTTCCATGAATTCTTTCTCCTTTCTCTTATCATTCCTCATGCCTTGCAACTTTCAAGGATCGTTGATTTCACTCGTTTGTCAAAGAAGTGACTGAATTTTTACCTCTTGTTCTTTCTCATCATCTCCCCCCTTTTCATTCTTGGATCTCGGGGCGAGATCCTCTTGTAGTGTAGGAGAGTTGTGACAGCCCGATGCCGATGTCCCAGAAGATTCCCCTTCTATTCCGTTTTCGTCGTGTGGTTATTTTTATTTCTTGCATCATCATTGCATCATGCGCATCATCAGCATTGCATCAGCATCTCCGTTACCGCCAGTTTTCAAAACTTGCATGCGTTGTTAGTTGCCGGTTCACGTCGTTGTCCGTTCTGAGCCCGACCGCACACGCACTCCCCCGCGGCATCGTCAAAACCCTGTTTTTCAAGTGTGTTGAAAACTTTCTCTAATCGAGGTGAAACTTGGCATGCGGTCGTATTTAGTTATAGTCAGGCCGCGTGTCGAATTTCGTCGCGATCGGAGACCATCTCGTACAAGAACGGTCGACCGTAGCGGCACCGTATTCGGTCTACCGTCTGACGTCTGTCGGTGTTTTAAAATTCGTTACCGCGCCGCCCGTTCTCCCTCTCGTCTCCGGATATCCACTCTACACGGCCTCATAACCGTTCCCGCGTGCGGAATCGTCCAATTCCGACCGCACAGTTGGGTCCGGGGCGGAAAACCGCTAAACCTAGCCCCCCCCATTTGTTATAAATAGACCCCCAGATCATTTTTTAGACAGCCAACCCCCTGCCTCATTTTGCGCGCCACCAACACCGAAACCCTAGCTCCCTTCCTCTCTCCTCCCTCAGCCGTCGGGGCCCGCCCAAGCCCGCAGCCGGCCCGCCGGGCCCGGATCGCCCCGTCGCCGTCGCAGCTTCCCTGCTCCCATCGAGCCCCTCATCTCCTCCGATGCCAGCACCTCGCCCGAGAGGCTCCCGACCGCCTCCCCGTGCTGCACCTCATCCAGCCCAGATCGGAGGAGGCCCCTTGTCGGTCGCCGCCCCGCTGTCGGTGCCCCAGCCGCCGCCGCCATCCATCAACCTCCCTGCCCAGCTCGCAACTCCTGAGATCCACCGGAGACCCCGTGCGGCGCCATGCCTCGTCGCCGTCCTCCCCAGGTATCCTCCGGCCATGGATCCGGTGGATCCCTTCCTCCGCCGGCCGGATCCGGTCCGGGGAAGGGCCGCCTCGCCCCGCCTCGCCTGCTGCCGGCGAGCCTGCCGCCGCCGCCCCTTGTAGCGCTCGGGAGCGAGCACAGCACGAGGGAGACGAGCGAGCGCAACGCCCCGCCTGGGCCTCCTCACCCCGCTTAGGCCTTCCCCGCGCAGCGGCCCAGCACCGCGGCCTCCTCGCCTCGGCCAGGATGGCCCCAGGCCCCGTCGGCCACCGCCCCTCTCCACTGCCTCCTCCCCAAGATCTTCACCGACCAAGCCGAGGCCTGCTAAGGTGAGCAACCCCCCCCCCCCCCACCCCCCCCCCCACCCCGCTTCTAATTAAGCACCCGTAGCGCATTGTACTATGTTGCGCCTCTGCCCTATTCGGCCTGTTAGTAGTTTAGGCCCGTTAGCTTTTTTTTAGGAATTCGGTTTAGTTAATTTTAGGATTTAGACGTATATTCAAACGCCCATAGTTTAATAACCGTCTGTCGGATCGGAGCGAGTAGTATATGGATTTCGTGTAGTTTCTCGCATAGAATACGTTTTCGCAACTTGCATATTTGTTTGACTTCGTTTAGTGTGCCGTATGCATAGATTAACGTGTTGTCCTAATATGTTTGCGTCCCGTAATTATTTTTCGCGCGTGTCCGGTTTGCCCGAATGCCTTAGATAAAATGTTCATGCTCTAGGGACCCATTTGCCATGTATTTTAGAGCGGTCATTGGTATTTTTGCGTGTAGGGATTGCCGTTAGTTTATTTTCCCGTGTATAGGTTATTTTTCTCGCATTTATGTGTGGTATTATTTTGTTGTGCAACCCCACATATTTTATATGTTTTCGGGGTAGAAAAATCTGATTTTTGGTGCAATTAGTTTTAGCTTTCGAGTAAGTTAGTTCGCACGATATTTTGCTATAGGTTTTGCTGCTGTCAATATGGCTTCGGACCGAAAACTGCACTTTCATGAAGTGTAATTTTAACTAAGTCCGAAACTGTGTGTGAGAAGCCATTTTGTGACTTCTTTCCCTAGTGATCCATGATGCCATGCTAGTTGTTGTTAGTAGTTTGTTGTAGTGCTTCTTGCCCTCTTTCGTGTCATGCCTTGGTTGATTATATTTGAGTTTTGTAGCTCGTAGTTGTCGGGTGTAGAAAATGCTATGTGGCTGATTTTGGCAGTTTGTAATGATTTCTTGTTTTGCTCGTAATTGTTGAACCGTAGCTCCGATTTGATCGTGTCATACATGAAACTTGCTTAGAATCACGTGTAGTTTCATTTTCTCTTGCTGTTTGTATGTTTTGAAGTTCTCGTAGCCGTCGTTGCACGCATATTGCATTCATGCCATCATATCTTGCGGTGCTTGTATCTTTTGAACCGTAGCTCCGTTGGGGATGATCTCTATGTGTAAATTGCTTGTAATGACGCGTAGAATCACGTGAACCTATTTGTTTTGCTCTTTAACAACTAATAAAATGTGTTAGTTCAGATCTGGACAGAATTGTAAATTAACATGTGAGGTCATTTCGGAGATGCTATATGTCATTTCCGACCTCATTTAAAATGCCTAGATAGGTAGATTAATTGCGCTTCACCTCTTGCCATGTTTAACCACATTTAATATTGCCGTGTATCTAATCGGGATAGAACTAAATAAATAAACGAGGAGTTTCGTCAATATGCAACTCGTTGCATATTGAACTTCACTTAATGTGTAGTGTTTGTTTGTGTGATTTGCCATGCCGTGAGTTGCATGTTTTCAGCTGCTCATGCATCATATGTGTTGTGCATCGTGTGGTGTATATCGTGTGTTGATTTGTGTTTCCGGTTTGCTTCGTTTCGATAGAGTTCCGCAAGCGTGTCGGATTGTGAGGACCCGTTCGACTACGTCGGTTCGTCTGCTTCACGGAGTCATTCTTCTTCCAAGCGGGATCTCAGGCAAGATGACCATTGATGGGGTCATAGTCCTAGGGTAGGGTCATAGGCCTGCCCTTCACGTCCTACCCAAGGGCTACCCCACACAAGGGACAGGATCTTAAGTATGCCCCGACTGAATTAAGGTGCCCCCATCATCCAGTCGGTAGCAGGCCCGGAATCATCCAGTCGGAGACTAACATTCGGAGAACACCGGGCCTACCGACTGGATACACTCGGTGCGCCGTAACCTCTCTGGAGAGAAACTGTTGTACGTTTCCGAGTGCATTTACTAGCATTTAGAGCATACGTTACCTGTAACGTGTGCATTCAATCGCCACTACTCCACCCTTGAATCAGAACCGTTGTGGAGGGCAGCGCACTCTATATAAGCCGCCCTCCCCCACTTGTAAAAGGGTTAGCAAATCTTTGTACTCCATATCACACTCGGTAACAAGCTCCGAGAGCACTTAGACGTAGGGCTGTTACCTCCACCGCAGAGGGGCCCGAACTCATACAACCTCGCCGTAGCTAAGACTCTGCCCATCTCATTCGTACCCTACACATCTACTGTCAAGTTTATACCCACGACAGTTGGCGCCCACCGTGGGGCAGACGTCTAAGCGACTTCCGGCGAATTTGCGACTACTTCCTTTCGTCATGTCGTCCCGTGGAGGTTCGAGCATGGGTCACCAGATCCTTTTTGGCGCTCTTTCCTTCGTCGTCTTCGATTCGGCGTGGCTTCGGGAGGCACCTCTCGACGTCGAGGCGCTTCCCCGTCGCGGGGCCACACACTTCTGTGTCGGCTCTCGCGGCGTTCTTCTTCTCCAACAATCGGCTCCATTGCCGGCTTGCACCTTCGTCACGCGCTGCAGCAAACGATCTCGCAGTCCGCGTCTACAACGTTGGGTGCAACATGCCCGAGCGCGTCAGTTCGCATCCTCTCAAGTGGCGGTTCTGGAGTCTGTTGTGGTTGCCCCGCGTCCCCAATGCTCGGACTCAGTTCCGACTGAGCTCCCTTCCGAGTACATGGGCCTCGGGCCTGCAGCAGAAGTTCACATGGTCAACACCCATGAAGATCCCCATCAGGCTGGCCGGAACGAGCGCGAAGCCGGTGAAGCATCCGGTGCATGCCGTCCGCCTCGCCGTTCTGCCAGTCGGCACACCCGGCAGAGCAATGTAGAGTTGTTCCGCACACCTCTCCTCAACTTGGCTGCGGCAGCCAAGATCGCCGATTCCCTCCAGCCGACTGATTCAGAGGCAGGAAGAGGAATCAAGCAGATCCGTGCTCTGTTGCACATGGCGCAGCAGCAGAATTCGGCAGTCTCCCAGTCGCACAATCGGATCCACAATAGTTCCGCCCATGCAAACACACATCGGTCGGTTCACAGCCCCGGCTCCTATCAGCACCACAGGGGAGGCAGTCATTCCATGCTCCGTGAAGATCGTCGCCGTTCGCGCACCCCTCCGCGGGGTGGGCCCTATGGGTCCCGACATCATGATGATCGGCGTTCAGTCGGCGACACTTACGACCCGAGACCCGACGCAAGAGGGCGAATCGCCCAGCGAAGAGTCGACAGGGGTCAAGCCCACCGCGATGGCCACGATCTGGATCGTCCAAGTGGCGGCGGGACCATCGTGTCCGGCCCCGAGTGTTTTAGTCGAGCCATCCGCTCGGCTGACATCCCGCCCAACTTCCAATTGGCAGTGGGAATCGGTAAATTTACGGGGGAATCCAAGCCTAAAACATGGCTAGACGACTACCGAGTGGCAGTCCAGATCGGAGGAGGGGATGACTATGTCGCTATGAAGCACCTCCCTCTGATGCTCGACGGCTCGGCGCGAGCTTGTCTGAACCAGTTAGCCCCCTCAAGCATTTACAGTTGGGCAGATCTTGCCCGAGTGTACATCAGGACCTTCGAAGGGACGTGCAAACGCCCTGCAGGCCTTGTGGAGCTTCAGCATTGTGTCCAGAAGCCGAATGAGCCCTTGCGCGACTTCATCCAGCGATGGACGACTCTTTATCACACGGTGGAGAGCGTCACCGAGCATCAAGCGGTCTGCGCATTCAAGGCAGACGTACGGTACAGAGAGTTGTACCTAAATTTCGGCCGGACAGGCGACATCTCCATGAGCAAGATGATGGAGATAGCTGCTCGTTATGCAAATGGCGAGGAAGAAGACCGCATCCGGAGCGGCAAACACAAGACAGTCGGCGATACCGACGGAGGTAACACTCGGAAGCAGAAATAGAAGGTTCCACCCACACCGCAAGCAGAAACTGCAGCTGTAACCAGCGCCAAGTTCAAGGGCAAAGGGAAAGCGCAATTTACCCCCAAGAAGAAGCCGTTCAATAATCCCATCCTGGATCAGCCTTGTCCAATACACACGAAGATGGACGAAGAAGGCAATACCATATACGCGAAGCATACCACTCGGCAGAGTCGTCTCCTGATCCAGGGGTTCAGTGAAGGACAACCGAGTGAGAAGAATCCTGAACAAGATGAGGAGGATAAGGAGGATTCATTCCCCCAAGTCCATGCAACCCTCATGATTTTTGCTGACGTCGAAAGCAAGAGCCGACTGAAGCTAGTGAACACAGAGGTCAACATGGCCGTTCCGACTGCTCCCAAGTTCCTTAAGTGGTCTCAGACTACGATCACCTTTGATCAGTCGGATCATCCGACGCATGTCCCCACTCCAGGAAGACAGGCTCTGGTCGTTGACCCGGTAGTGGAAGGAGTCCGACTACGCAAAGTCCTCATGGACAGCGGTAGCGGACTGAACATCATGTACGCTGACACCCTCAAGGGAATGGGCATTCCGATGTCCAGACTCAGCGAGAGCAATATGCAGTTCCACGGAGTCGTCCCCAGGCGGAAGGCCAAGTCACTCGGCCAGATCGCGCTGGACGTCACTTTCGGCTCCGACAAAAACTTTCGCAAGGAGAAGCTCACATTCGAGGTGGTGGATTTCCAGAGCGCTTACCATGCAATTCTGGGCCGTCCGGCGTACGTGAGTTTCATGGCATGCCCGTGCTATGTGTATTTGAAGTTGAAGATGCCAGGTCCAAAAGGCGTTATCACCATCACCGGCAACCGTTAGCGAGCTGAGGAGTGTCTGCAAGAGGGATCAAGGATCGCCGACCAGCAGATGGCTGTACTTGAGCTCGAAGAGTACAAGAAGACAGCCGACCCTGCCGACCTGATGCGCTCGAAGAAACCAGCTTCTGAGTCCGCGTTCCAGTCGACGGGAGAGACGAAGAAGGTCAGCATCCACCCGACGGAAGAGTCTGCCGCCCCGACGAACATCACCACCACCCTCGATCCTAAATAGGAAGCCGAGCTCACCCAATTCCTCCGTGAGAACTGGGACATCTTCGCATGGAAGCCTTCTGACATGCCGGGTGTACCCAGGGAGTTGGCTGAGCACCGACTGCATGTGGATCCCGTCGCTCGGCCCGTCCGGGAGCGCTTGCGTCGGTCCGCCGCGCACAAGAGGAAGGCAATCGGAGAAAAGGTGGCCAAGCTGCTGGCTGCCAACTTCATTCACGAGGTTCACCACTCCGAGTGGCTCGCCAATGTCGTCATGGTGCCCAAGAAGGACAAGTCACTCCGAATGTGCATTGATTTCAAGCATCTCAATAAGGTCTGCCAGAAAGACCATTTTCCGCTCCCCCGCATAGATCAAATTGTCGATTCGACTGCGGGATGCGAGCGTTTGTCATTCCTTGACGCCTACTCGGGTTATCATCAGATCCGTCTCTATGGTCCCGATGAATTGAAAACAGCCTTCATCACCCCGTTTGGGTGCTTCTGCTACATCACTATGCCTTTCGGTCTGAAGAATGCAGGAGCTACCTTTATGCGCATGATCCAAAAATGTCTCCTCGACCAGATCGGTCGCAATGTGGAGGCATACATGGATGATATCGTAGTCAAGTCACGCAAAGGTTCCGACCTACTGACTGACTTGGCAGAAACATTCGCCAACCTTCGTAGGTACGATATCAAGCTAAATCCAGCCAAATGTTCATTCGGTGTTCCCAGCGGAAAGTTACTTGGTTTCTTCGTTTTCGTACGAGCGATCGATGTTAACCCCGAAAAGATCGGGACCATTGTCCGAATGGATAGGCCGGTCAGAATACACGATGTTCAACGGCTCACAGGTTGCCTAGCGGCTTTGAGTAGGTTCATCAGTCGACTCGGCGAAAAAGCACTTCCTCTGTACCGACTCATGAAGAAGTCATATACCTTCGAGTGGACAGACGAAGCCCAAGCCGCATTCAAAGACCTCAAAGTCCTACTTTCCACCCATCCGGTTCTTACTGCTCTGTTCAGTAAAGAGCCCCTTCTTCTATATATCGCGGCTACAAATCAAGTCGTCAGTACTGTTCTTACAGTCGAGCGAGAAGAAGAAGGCAAAGCATACAAAGTTCAGCGGCCAGTATACTACGTCTCCGAAGTCCTGACCCCCTCCAAGCAGAGGTATCCCCATTATCAGAAGCTTATCTATGGGATCTATATGACTGCGAAGAAGGTGGCCCATTATTTCCAAGACCACTCGGTATATGTCGTTTCTGATGCTCCCTTGTCGGAAATTCTCCACAATCGAGACGCGTCAGGCCGAGTGGCGAAGTGGGCAATGGAGATGTTGTACTGTGATATCAAGTTTGAGGCCAAGAAAGCTATTAAGTCTCAAGCCCTGGCTGACTTTATAGCAGAATGGGTAGAACAACAGCAACCGACTCACATCTACTCGGCTCATTGGACAATGTTCTTCGATGGGTCTAAGGTGTTGAATGGATCCGGCGCTGGTGTTGTGATCATATCGCCAAAAGGTGACAAGCTCAAGTATGTGCTTCAGATACACTTTGATTCCTCTAACAACGAGGCAGAGTATGAAGCTCTTCTCTACGGATTGCGCATGGCCATCTCACTCGGCGTCCGTCGCCTGATGGTCTACGGCGATTCGGACTTGGTGGTCAACCAAGTGATGAAAGAGTGGGACGTAAGGAACCCCACCATGACGACATACTGCAATGCAGTCAGGAAGCTGGAGAAGAAGTTTGAAGGTCTAGAACTTCATCATGTTCCGAGACTGAAGAACCAAGCAGCTGATGAGTTGGCGAAACTCGGATCCACTCGGAGACCAGTCCCGAGTGACGTCTGCCTCGAGCACCTCCATATTCCCTTAGTCAAAGAAGATCCCTTCACTGAAGAACCAGTACAACCCAAAAGCGCAACAGATCCAACTGAAGTCGATGTGCCTGCTGTGGTTGATCTGGTCACAGAGATTCTGGTAGTCGTTCCCGATTGGACTGTGCCGATCATGGCATTTATCTTGAGACAAGAACTTCCAGAAGATGAAGTCCAAGCCCGGGAAATAGTTCGCAGGTCGAAGGCATTCACTGTCATTGACGGTCAATTGTACAAGGAGAGTGTTTCAGGCGTCCTCCAATGTTGCATTTCCCCAGAGGAAGGACAGTTTATCTTAGAGGATATCCACTCGGGAACCTGCGGCCATCACGCTTCTTCGAGAGCAATCGTCGCCAAGGCATTCAGAGCTGGATTCTTCTGGCTGCAGGCTAACGAGATGGCCAAAGCTATGGTCGGCCGATGTGAAGGCTGTCAGTTCTACTCCAACAAGTCCCACAAGCCAACATCTGCACTAAAGACAATCCCACTTGTGTGGCCATTTGCAGTTTGGGGATTAGACACGGTCGGACCATTCAAGACAGGCCAAGGAGGCTACACACATCCGTTGGTGGCAGTCGACAAGTTTACCAAATGGATAGAAGCCAAGCCCATCAAGAAACTCGATGCCTCAACAGCTGTCAAGTTTGTCAGGGACATCATTTCCAGATTCGGGGTGCCTCATAGCATAATCACAGACAATGGGACAAACTTTGACTCGGACAGATTTAAAGGCTTCTGTGCGAGTCAGGGTATCCAAGTGGATTTTGCTTCCGTAGCACATCCGCAATCCAATGGACAAGCTGAGCGTGCGAATGGACTTATCCTTCAAGGTTTGAAGCCTCGACTCTTGCGAGAGGTAGGACATGCTGCTGGTGCATGGGTCACCGAGTTACCTTCAGTACTTTGGGGCCTCCGCACCACTCCAAACCGATCAACGGGGCGATCGCCTTTCTTCCTCGTCTATGGAGCAGAAGCGGTCCTTCCGAGTGACCTGCTTCACAATGCCCCGCGAGTCGAAATCTTCTCCGAAGCCGAAGCGGAACAAGCAAGGCAAGATGGAGTCGATCTTCTAGAGGAAGAGCGCGAGATGGCACTCACTCGCTCAACAATTTACCAGCAAGATCTGCGACGCTTTCACGCATGTCACGTCAGGAGTCGCACATTCCAAGCTGGCGATTTAGTGCTCCGAGTGGATCAGCAAAGACCACACAAGTTGGCTCCGGCCTGGGAAGGACCTTTCATCGTTTCCAAGCTGCTGAACAACGGAGCATACAGACTATACAACATTCAGAGAGAGACAGACGAGCCGCGTGCATGGAACGGAGATCTCCTCAAGCGTTTTTATCCGTGATCGTCGACTGAAGCAGTGTAACGAACAAGTTTGAAGAAATAATATATTCAGCAGATTCAATTTTGTGCAGATTCAGAGTTCTCAAAAAAAAACTTAGCTGCGATCCCGAATCGCCTAAGTACTACCTTCCTCCGAGTGTGCACTATACGTTGTACTCGGGGACTTAGCCGCGATCCTAATCGCCTAAGTACTACTTTCCTCCGAGTGTGCACTATACGTCGCACTCGGGGACTTAGCCGCGATCCTGCATCGCCTAAGTAGTAACTCCCTCCGAGTGTGCACTTCACGTCGCACTCGGGGACTTAGCTGTGATCAAGAATCGCCTAAGTATTCACTCCTTCCGAATGTGAACTTCACGTCGCACTCGGCGACTTAGCCGCGATCCTGCATCGCCTAAGTACTAACTTCCTCCGACTGTGCACTATACGTCGCACTCGGGGACTTAGCCGCGATCCTGCATCGCCTAAGTAATAACTCCCTCCGAGTGTGCACTTCACGTCGCACTCGGGGACTTAGCTGTGATCAAGAATCGCCTAAGTATTCACTCCTTCCGAGTGTGCACTTCACGTCGCACTCGGCGACTTAGCCGCGATCCTGCATCGCCTAATTACTAACTTCCTCCGAGTGTGCACTATACGTCGCACTCGGGGACTTAGCCGCGATCCTGCATCGCCTAAGTAATAACTCCCTCCGAGTGTGCACTTCATGTCGCACTCGGGGACTTAGCTGCGACTCTGTATCGCCTAAGTATTCACTCCTTCCGAGTGTGCACTTCACGTCGCATTCGGCGACTTAGCCGCGATCCTGCATCGCCTAAGTACTAACTTCCTCCGAGTGTGCACTATACGTCACACTCGGGGACTTAGCCGTGATCCTGCATCGCCTAAGTTTTAACTCCCTCCGAGTGTGCACTTCACGTCGCACTCGGAGATTTAGCGGTGATCACGAATCGCCTAAGTATTAACATCCTCCGAGTGTTCACTATACGTCGCACTCGGAGACTTAGCTGTGATCAAGAATCACCTAAGTAATAACTTCCTCCGAGCGTGAACTATACGTCACACTCGGCGACTTAGCTGCGATCCTGAATCGCCTAAGTCTTACTCTCCTCCCAGTGTGCACTATAAGTCCCACTCGGGGACTTAGACGTGACCAAGAATCACCTAAGTCTTAATCTTCTCCGAGTACGCACTAAGTGTTCCACTCGAAACAACATTTCAACAAAAGACTAAATGTTTTCATTCCGACAACATAAGTCCAAAAACGATAGCTGACTCAGTGCGGATCCAGATTACCCGCACCGATCTAAAAGTATGACGGCCAACAGAAGTGGCCACAGTATCTTACAGGTAAACACTCGGCATACCGAGGATAAAGTTTGATCAGGCGTCAGCTGGGCCGGCGTCAGGACTAGAGGGCTCCACAAAAGTGTCCAAGTCGATTCCATCAGCGATGCGGGTGGCAGTCTCAAGGAAGGTCTCCATGAAGTCTTCGAATTGAAGCTTCTTCGTGTTGGCGACCTTCAATGCTTTCATCTTATCTTCCCGCACCTCCTTGCAATGGACTCGGACCAAGGATAGCGCAACGTCAGCACCGCAACGCGCTGCCGACTTCTTCCAAGATTGCACTCGGTCCGGAATCTCCTCCAGTCGCCCCAATAGAGTCTCCATCTCCTGCCGCGACTCGTCTTCCGGTCAAAGCTCCTTCTCAATGCGGCCGATGACTTCTCTCAGTCGGCTGACGAAAGGACCCACTTTGCCTACACGGATATGCGCCCGGAGCAGATCCCGGTTGGCGTCCTCGCCGAGTGGCACATTGTCCTTCATGGACCGCTCTACAGCCGCCGCTTCAGCTTCGGCGTCACCACAAAAATCTGCACCAAACGAGCAAACAGACAGTAAAAACCGAGTGTTCGTCACACGGTACAACCACTCGACAAAGCATAAGACTTACCTGCCAGACGAGTCATCATCTGGACAGCCCAGTCGTTGACATACTTCTCCTGAGCTATCCATCGTTTGTTCCGAACAGCCATTTGATTGTGCAGTTCAGTCCTCTGTTTCTTCAGTCTCTCCACCTCTGCCACCAACACCCTGTTTGCCTCCAGCGCCTCCTCCAAGGACTTCTCTCGAACTTCCAGTGCGTCCTTCATGCCGGCCATGGCGAGCATTGCAGCTTCCAGTTCACTAGCATACTGGTTCCTCTCCGCCCTCAAGGCTTCATAAGCAGTTCCCATTTCACAAGTTTTCTACACCACCAAACAAAGGGTAATCAGCAAGTTTCTCAATACACAGTATAAGTTCTTCAGACCCCTGCCGACGCAAGCAGTCGACAGCGGTCTCGGGGACTACACCCAGTGGGTTCACTAAGAGTGACCCCACTGGCATGCTCCTCAAGCAGGCCCGCCCTATTGAGATGCATGTTTTCACCTACGCCTCACGGGCTAATACTACTCCACCTGCGTGCAACTTACTCTCAGAGACTCTTACCACAACAGCGCTCCGACTGCAATAAGTACTCGCACTCGGAAATATTGTCTACGGACACAACTAAACTAAAGACCAAATGTATAAAGACAACTGTGGGTGCAAGCACTCGACAGAAGTCTCGGGGACTACACCCACTGGGTTCACTCGGAGTGAACCCATTGCAAACAGCAGACAACACCCAGTGGGTTACAGAAGAAAAGTAAGTACTTACTAGACTACTTACTCGGATGTCATCGCGCAGCTCCAAGCTCCGCCGGTACAAGGCCGCAACGGAGTTATAAGCCCTCTTGGCTTCTCCGGCCATCAGCTCCGCCTGGATCATGGCCCCCTTGGCCGCCCCCACCTGCTCCTCTAGGACACACCGAATGCTGAATTCAGCATTCGACGAACCGGGAATCGTGGGAAGTTCCTGGGGCATCCCAAGGTTCGCCCCAGTAGGTTCCTCACCCACCGGCACCGGTTCAGTCGGTGGAGGCACTTCAGTCGGTAGAGGCACTTCGGTCGGGGGAGCGTTGGCGGCAGGGGCGGCAGCAGGAAGAGCGGCCTCAAGGACAGGTTCTAGGACAGGCTCCACGACGGGGTCGGCTCTCCCCTGGTCACCCTCGTCCAGGCAGATCGCCCCTGACAAGCCAAATAACATAACGCCTCGGAAAAAGAAAAGGATGGCACAGTCTACAGGAATAAAAACACCCGACTCTCCCACAACATACCTGGCTGGGACGAAACGACGTTGTCCGTGTCCATGGGGTCGTCCCCTTGACGGGCCGGCGAGGTCGCAGAAGTGGCAACCCTGTCGAGTGGAGTCCATTCGACTTGTAAAGCAGGAGTTCACTCGGTCAACAGAAAGAGCCGAAAGTTAGATTCACTTACGTGGAAGTGACAGGGATGGCCATCCTCATCCGCGGCAGAGCCTTCCGAGGTTTGGGCCCACTCGGCTTAGGCGCCCTGGAGGACTGGCCTGCAAGTTCGGCAGCTGCGTCCCTGGTCCTCTTGGTGCCTCGAACACTCGGTACCGCCGGGGCAACAGGCGGAGCACTCGACGACGTAGGAGGGGCTGAAGGGACGGCAGGCTCATGCCGACGCTTACTCCGATGCTCTGGCCGCGGAGGTGGCGAATCTGGCTCTTCATCCTCTTCCTCTTCCTCGCTGTCTTCCTCCTCCGACTCCCCGCTATCGGAGACGTATTCGGCGCTCTCCACACTCCCCTCCTGGCTGCCTTCTTCCTCCTCCTCCTCCGGATTCCCGTTCGAGACGGGGGAAGACCAGTTGGTCCACTCCTGCATGAGGTTCAGTCGGAAACATTAAGCATCACACGGAGATATAAATGAACGACTGAAATCAAGACAGATCAATGCACTCAGCTAATGCTACTCACCTGATTCGGTGGAGGGTTGTCCGCGCTGTAAGGCGTCACTCGGCGGGCTCCTTTGGGGTTCTCACAGGGCCCCGCGATTTGGAGCACCCATGAGGTCACCTTCTCCTCGAGAATGCCCTCCACGTTGGTCCGAGTGGAATCCTCGGGCCCTGTATAGTGCCACATAGCGTGGTGGCGGGCCTGCAGAGGCTAGATTCGCCGACCGATGAAGACTTCCAGCAGGTCAATACCGGTGACCCCCCTCCTGACAACATCCACGAGTGCCTCGACCAAAGGTGGATGTCGTTCTTCTCGGCTTTCGAGAGGGCGAGTTGCTTGGGCGGAGCAGGACAGTCTAGACTAAATGGTGGCAGCCCAGTCGACGCGTTCGGACAGGCTATGTCCTGGCAGTAGAAACACGTCGACTGCCAGTTCCTAACCGACTCGCTCAACTGGCGAGCAGGGTAGCTGCTCCGACTCTTCTTCTGAAACCCTAAACCCCCGCAGAGCTGGAGGAGATGCGTCTTGTCATCTGACTGACTAAGACGTTTGATGGTTTGAGAGCGGGCAGAGAAGATATGTTTGAATAAACCCCAATGGGGGGACAACAGATAAAGCACTCGCACAAAACAATGAAGGCAGATAGGTGGGCGATGGCATTCGGGGGGAAGTGATGGAGTTGAGCACCAAAATAATTCATGATACCTTTTAAGAAAGGATGCGGGGGCAGAGACAAACCTCTGTGAACATGGCTGAGGAGCAAGACGTGCTCCCCCTCCCGTGGCGCCGGCTCGACCTCGTCGTTCGCCGGCAGCCTCCAGGACTTATGCACGAGCTGGCCGTGCTCTACCAGCTCCAGCAGGTCCCCCTCCGTCACCGTGGAGGGGAGAAAGTCTCCCTGGATCCACCCCGCCGGCAACGGCCGCTGCCGCCGCTGAGCAGCCGCCGCCTTGGTCTTCTTCTTCCTCGCCTCCATCTTGCTGGTCTGACCTTTGGTCATGGCGGCGACGGTGAGCTCTCGAGAAGGAGGGGAAGAGAAGGACGTATAGGCGCAGGAGGTGGTGAGGAAGACGGAGCAAGCAAGAGCAAAGGATTTGGCGAGCGTAACCGAAAGGTCTCGTCGCCCAGAGTTAAATAGAGCACCGACTAGGTCGCTGGCGAGCGGGCCCGGAATCTTATCTGCCCAACCAGCCGTGGCGATATCAATGGAGGAGTTGAAGGCGCGAGGATCGAGGAGTCAGGCGCTACTCGAGCGCGCTGACGTCGTCCCCGCTAAGCGCGCGGAACCCGAAATTTGAGATCCCGGAAAATCCGTCGCTGTCAGTTGACCGGTTGCGTCAAAAGATGCCGTGGAAGCACTCGGTTCCCGACAGTCTGTTTCGCAAGCACTTCCACTCGGAGCGTTGGTCGAGAGAGAGAGATAAAATGGATAAGGGCAAGCAACGCCCAAGACGAACCTAGTTCAGTCAAATCTGAACCTCGAGCACTGCTTCGACGTTTCAAACCCAATCCATTCGGGGACTAATGATGGGGTCATAGTCCTAGGGTAGGGTCATAGGCCTGCCCTACACGTCCTACCCAAGGGCTACCCCACACAAGGGACAGGATCTTAAGTATGCCCCGACTGAATTAAGGTGCCCCCATCATCCAGTCGGTAGCAGGCCCGGAATCATCCAGTCGGAGACTAACATTCGGAGAACACCGGGCCTACCGACTGGATAAACTCGGTGCGCCGTCACCTCTCTGGAGAGAAACTGTTGTACATTTCCGGGTGCATTTACTAGCATTTAGAGCATACGTTACCTGTAACGTATGCATTCAATCGCCACTACTCCACCCTTGAATCAGAATCGTTGTGGAGGGCAGCGCACTCTATATAAGCCGCCCTCCCCCACTGGTAAAAGGGTTAGCAAATCTTTGTACTCCATATCACACTCGGTAACAAGCTCCGAGAGCACTGAGACGTAGGGCTGTTACCTCCACCGTAGAGGGGCCCGAACTCATACAACCTCGCCGTAGCTAGGACTCTGCCCATCTCATTCGTACCCTACACATCTACTGTCAGGTTTATACCCACGACAACCATTTCCCTAGATACCATTACTATAATTTCCATGCTAGTTTTACCGTTGCTACCGTTTATGTCTCGTTGCCTACCACATGTTAAATATTAGCCTCTCAACAATGCCATGAAAACCTTCAACCTGTTCAACCTAGCAAACCACTGATTGGCTATGTTACCGCTTGCTTAACCCTATGTTAGCGTTGCTAGTTGCACGTGCATTGCTTCCATGTGAAAGCATGGGTTCCTTGTTATATCACCCTATTAAATGCTATTTCATTTAATGCACCTATATACTTGGTAAAAGGTGGAAGGCTCGGCCTTTCTAGCCTGGTGTTTTGTTCCACCTTTGCCCCTTAGTTTCGGCTACCGGTGTTATGTTCCATAATTGAGCGCTCCTAACACGATCGGGGCTGTTATGGGGACCCCATTGATAATTCGTTTTAGATTAAAGCTGGTCTGGCAAGGCCCAACATTGGTACTACATTTGCCTAATCACCTAATAAAATTGCATAGGGACTTTCCGGACCCCGAGGATAATTTAATCAACCCCCGGGCCAGTGCTCCTCATGAGTGTTGGTCCAAAACAGAGCAGCTTATTAACGCTACCTGGGGCAACTCGGCGTTTGGCGTGGTAACCATCGCTCATCCGTTGTGTCCTGAGAACGAGGTACGCGACTCCTATCGGGATCGTCGACACGTCGGGCGGCCTTGCTGGATTAGTTTTACCTTTGATGAGATATCTTGTGCATCGGGATTCCGGTGATGCTTTGGGTAATCTCAGAGTTGAGGTTTTCCACTAGGGAATCCGACGAGATCGCGAGCTTCGTGATTGAGGATTTCTATGCGGCTTGTGGTAATTTGTGATGGACTAGTTGGAGCACCCCTGCAGGGTTAAATCTTTTCGGAAATCCGTGCCCGCGGTTATGTGGCAACGTGGAAACTTTGTTTAACACTGGTTCTAGATAACTTGAAGTTAACTTAATTAAAATATGTCAACTGTGTGCGTAACCGAGACTGTCTCTTTCGTGAGTTCCTTCTCCGATCGAGGACACGGTGGGGTTATTTCTGACGTAGGTAGGTGTTCAGGATCATTCAGTTGATCATTAGTAGTTCACGTCCGATTTGCGTAGATCATCCCTCTCTTTATTCTTGTACTCGTAAGTTAGTCACCTCATATATGCTTAGCCTGCTGCTGCAACCTCACCACTTAACCATACCTCACCCATTAAGCTTTGCTAGTCTTGATACCTTTGGAAATGAGATTGTTGAGTCCCGTGTGGCTCACATATTACTACAACACCAGTTGCAGGTACAGGTAAAGGTTACTTGACGCGAGCGCGTTGATTGTTCTTTTGGAGTTGCTTCTTCTTCTTCTTCTTCTTCATCGATCTAGGATGGGTTCCAGGCCGGCAGCCTGCGGTAGCAAGGATGGACGTCGTTCGTATTTTGTCGTTTGTTTTCGTCCGTAGTCGGACCCTGCTCTTACTCTTGATGATTATGTAATGTACTGATGTGACTCTGATGTGGCTTGTGGCGAGTGTAAGCCAACTCTATATATATCTCTTCTTTTCAGTACATGTACTTGTAACGATATCCATTCTTGCGACACGACGAGATACGCTTCTATCCCTAGCGAGGCCTTCGTACCAAATTGAGGATAGGGTCGCATCTTGGGCGTGACAAGAACCAAGTAAACTCTTTGTCGTGAGCACCTACACACACAAAACCAAACACTTGAACCCAACGCGGACAAGAGGATTGTCAAGCTCCTGGAACTCATTGCTTGCAAGGATTAATTGTGATAGATAGATGATATAAATAATAATAATAACTACACCAAGGTAAATTGAGTTTCTAACAATAGGATTAAATAGACCTAGGGGCAATATTTTTCTCTAGAGGCTTCTCTCTTTGACATAGCACACGGTGGGTAATCAAATTACTCTTCGGAAATAGACAAAATAGCGCATAGTTATGACATGTTATTCACAACAATGATTATTTTTATATAGGCATCATGTCCATAAACAAGTAGACCAACTCATGCCTGCATCTACTACTATTACTCCACTTCTAGAGTGCTTATATGCTTGCGTCTCTAGGTATTATGTTCATGACAAAGAAAGTAATGCTTGGAACAAGATGACATGATGTAGACAAAGTAACACAAAAAATATGTTTAGACCCCATTTTTTTATACTTAGTAGCAACAATACAAATACATGTCTTCTCCCCTTCTGTGACTAGGATATGGATCACCGCAAGATTGAACCCACTACAACGCACCACTACCACTAAAAATAAACCAATCTAGTTGGCCAAACCCAATGGATAGATTGGAGAGAAATATGAAGGTATGATAATCATGCATAATAGAATACAGAAAAGACTCAATTACTTTCAATGAATAATCTGATCATAAACCCACAATCCATCTAATACCAAAAAACACACCACAAAACAGGATTACTTCAGATAGATCACCACAGGAATCACGACAGTATTGAAGATCATAGTGAGAGAAGAATTCATCTAGGTACTAGCTATGGACCTGTAGGTCTGTGGTGGGCTACTCGCAAATCATCATGAAGGCAACAAGATCGATGTAGATGGCCTCCATGATCAATTCCCCCTCCGGCAGGGTACCGAAAAAGGTCTCCAGATTGGATCACGGCGGAACAGAGACTTGCGGCGATGGGAAAAGTGTCTCTGGTGGCTCTCCATTGGTTTCCCGAGTTCAGAGAATTTATGGTGGTGGAATTATGTCATACAGAGACTCGAGGGGCCGATAAGCCTGTAGGGTGCGCCTCCCCCTGGGCGCATCATGTTGCCTTGTTGTTTCCTTGCTTCGCGTCTACTCTCCTCCTGAAGCTCCTAGGGTCTCTTTTGTCCAGATTTTTTTCCAATAAGTTTCATAGCGTTTGGACTCCATTTGGTACAGATTTCCTGGAAAAACAAAAACAAGCAGAAAACAACAACTATCACTAGGCATTGGGCTAATAAGTTAGTCCCAAAAATGATATAAAATAGCATATTATTGCATATGAAGTATCCAAGATTGATAATATAAAAGCATGGAACAATAAAAAATTATCGATACGTTGGAGACGTATCAACAACCCCAAGCCTAATTCCTACTCGTCCTCGAGTAGGTAAATGAACAAAACATAATTTTTGGTGCGACATGATACCCAACATGTAATCTCTTTTAGGTATGATCTTTGAGAAACGATGAACTAATTGATATGAACATAATAATATCCATAAACAAAAGAAACATAATCATTCATATTCAAAATATACGATGAACTAATGTCATGCCCTACTCATTTTATCATATTAGCATGGCATGACTTTATATTAACCGCATAAGTATAAATCTTGAGGACCTAGTGACAAGTCATGCAATTGGATCACACTTCTAACGCGCTTCAGCATTTTCAACTTCACTCAATACATGAGGGTGAACCATGGATATAGCATATGGATGAATATGGTGGTAGAGATCAAAATGAGTTAAAGTGGAAAGAAAGTCTCACATCAACATGATGGATCAACGAGCTATGAAGATGCCCATCAATCGATATCAATGCGAAGAATAGAAATTGACACGCAACGGATGCACTAAAGCTATTTATTATTAGGGTGTAGTATAACCGAGCCTAAAGCAAGCCCTCCCAATGATTTACATTTTCGGTCGTCCATTTTTTTGTTCTAGAGATTTCTAGCCGCTAGATCCACCATCCTAAGGGCCAGCTACGTCCACATAAAAATCCCTGGATGCTAGTTCATCCAGGTTATGAGTCCGTAATTGACCCATCATCAATTGTACCCCTCCACCCCCGAGTTCGCTCGCCTCTCCCTCTTCCCCTCTCCCTCTCCATAGCATCGGTGTTCCTCACGGTGACTCTCAAGTACATGCAGCCATCCCTCAGGCTCATCGGTGCTAAGATAAGGTACTAGTCAAACATTAAAGGACTTAGCAACTAAAGCCCCCAATGCATAGGTAAACTCCCGCCACTCCATCCAGCTCACCCACAGGTTTGTCAGCACCCCTGACGAGGGGGCCCAAGGGGCAGTCGCTCCACCAGCTCCCACGTTGCTCCATGACCGGCGCGCCAAAGGATACCCAACCCATGAGTCCACGGCCCGACCTGGACCAGCTGAAGCCCAGCAACCCAACCCTCCACCGACTACTTCTACCACCCTGTCTCGCAAGGAGACGCATCCAGAGGATCAAGCCCATGGTGGAGGCTACAACTTTCTTTCTTTCCTCTTATCATCACAAGAACAATTTCCCCATTTGTGTAATTCTTGTACTAACCTACTGCTTCAAAGAGCTGGATCATGCAATACCTAGTATATCCTATCATTTGGTATCAGACACCAGTTTGGATCTCTCTCTCCGGTCAAACTGGCAGGTTTTACTAAAACCAGACTCGTCAGTCACGCAAGATCAAAGCTCATGGCAATGGATCCAACAGTCCAGTCGTTCATCGAGCGCCTCAAGACAGTGCTCACGTCTAACACTGCAGCCACACAAGCTCACTCCACCAAGAACGGCGACATCAATGCTTGGCGACCAGATCTTGAGTGCCACATGGCCGATCTCCACGACACGGTGGTGGCACTCCAGATCGCTCAACCTACAAGGGTGACATCACACGGGGACGACGACCAGTCGGAGAACAACGCCGATCCACCACCAACGACGCCCGGAGCCACAATCAGCGTCGTGGCCGGTGCGGCCAAATTTCCCCAAGGGTCTACAGTCCATGGCATCTTCAACCTACCTCAAGGGACAACGGCGGCATCCTTCGAGACGCCGTCACCGCTCTCATCCAATGGTCATTACGACCCTCTCACTGCCTCCCCATCTGCTCTCTCACTGTTTGCGCATGTGAGTCAACTCCTCACAGGACTAGGAGAGGCACACCCGTCAGTGTCCTTTCCATAATTTTTGGGGGAGAATCCCAACTTGTGGAAAACCCTCTGCGAGAAGTATTTTGCAATGTTTGGCATTACACAATCCTTTTGGGTTCCCAAGGTGTCCCTCAATTTCTCTGGGTCTGCATCAATTTGGTTACAGTCTATTCAGAAACGCTTAGCTGAATTTGACTCGGAGGCTTTCCCTTCGCTATTGTGTACTTGGTTTGGGCGTGATCGGCATCAAATGCTGATCAGATAGTTCTACATTGTTTGTCGCACCACTACCATTGCAAATTGCATCAAATAATTTCAATTGATCATCAATCATTTGAGCTCCTACTCTCACACAATTCATCCTTAGTATTTTTGAGTCGTTTTGTCGAGGGACCGCGCAAGGACATCCGCGTCGTGGTACTCGTGCAGCGGCCACCTGATCTGGACACGGTGTGCATGCTTTCCCTTCTGCAATAGGGGGGCGCAAAGGGCACCTTCGGCACGCTCCCTCGCCCACCATAGAATGGGACACGATCAACATCGCCCATGCCTCAACCTCAGTCGCTGACCGCATGTCATGCACCACCAGCACGATCCACTGATCATTGGGGCACCGACACGGCCCGCACGGACTCTGCCAAGATGAAGATGTTGCGACACTACCGCCGAGCCTGCGGTCTCTATTTTAAATGCGGCGAGTGGTGACGGCATGATCACGTGTCCCCCACCACCGTGCAACTACGTGTCGTTGAGGAGTTGCTCGACCTCCTCGGCATCCACAACATCATCGACACTCAACTCCCAAACGACGGTGGGGCGCGCGACTCAGTCATGGCCATCGCCCTCTCGGCTGTGACTGGAGGCGTTTCATCCAAGGAATTTCATCTCAGAGCATGGATACAAGGCCGCGAGGTGCTTATGTTGGTTGATTCAGGCAATACCAACTCCTTCATCGACAAGCAACTCGTAGGGTGTCTCGAGGGCATCCAACCCCTACCAACACCATCGTGTATTAGAGTGGCTGATGGAAGTGAACTGACCTGCTCTGAGGTGGTTTTGCAATGCCCATCATACTCTCAAGGGCACGAGTTCTACACTGACCTAAAGGTTCTCACGCTGGGCACTTGTGATGTCATCTTGGGCATGGATTGGCTCGAGGAGCACAACCCCATGACCGTAGACTAGCGTGCTATATTCATTGAGCTTCCAACGCCAGCCAGTCATGTCTGTATCCTCGGCCATGACGCGGCTTCCACCACCTATGCCACAATCAACATCATCCAATTGCACAGGCTCTGCCGCAAAGGGGCAATCACCCATATAATTCACCTATATGCAATCAACCCAGTGTCATACATCACCGAAGCCATCCCTAACTGCATTCAATACGTCCTTGATGAATTCCCTGATGTGTTTGAGGAGCCAAAGGGACTGTCGCCAAGGAGCGACTACGATCATCACATCCCTCTTGTACCAAGCGCACAACTAGTCAACGTGAGACCTTACCGCCACAAACTAGACCATAAAAGAGAGACTGAAGCACAAGTGGAAGCACTCTTAAGCTCGGGGGTTATCCAACGGGTACCAACCCTTTCTCCTCTCCTGTTATTCTGGCCAAGAAGAAAGATGACACGTGGCATTTGTGCATTTTCTATCCACATCTCAATGCTATCACGACCATTATCAAGTATCCAGTCCCTGACATAGAAGAGTTGTTGGATGAACTGCATGGCACATTCTGGTTTTCCAAGTTGGATCTCCATGCATGCTACCACCAGATTGGGCTAGCACCGGGTGAGGAGCACAAAACAGCTTTCCAAACACACCACGATCATTTTGAGTTCAAGGTGGTTTCATTCGGTCTAGCAGGTACTCCACCCACCTTTTTGGGAGCAATAACACGACACTCAAGCCTCTCCTACGCATCCGTGTCCTAGTCTTTTTTATGACATATTAATTTTTGGTGCCACACTAGAAGATCACATCTGCCACGTGCGCTAGGTGTTGCAGCTGCGCCGCAAAGATAGTTGGAAAGTCAAATTCTATAAATGCACTTTCGGTCAGCAACAAGTGGCTTACCTGGGCCATGTTATTAGTGCCAAGGGTGTCGCCACGGACCGAGCCAAGATCACTGCAGTTGCCAACTGGTCCACACACAGGGACATCAAAGGGGTGTCCAACTTTCTCGGGCTTGCTGGCTACTATTTCCATTTTGTCCGTAACTTTGGAGTGATTGCTCGGCCAATTTCCAACCTTGTGAAGAAGGGCATGCCATTCATGTGGACTCCTATTACATAGACAATTTTTTGAGCTTTGAAACAACAGCTCACCTCGGCGCCGATCCTGGCACTACCAGACTTTGGGCAACCTTTCACAGTTGAGACGGACGCGCGTGACCGTGGCATTAGCGCAATATTATAGTAGAAAGGTCATCATGTTGCTTTCATGAGTAAAGCTCTCACCCATGCTACCAAGGCATGTCCACTTACGAGAAGGAGTATCTCGCCATCATCGTGGATGTGGACTAGTGGCGTCCTGACCTGCATCATGCTGAATTTTAAATCTAACAGATTAGAAAAGCATGACTAGAGGAGCAAAGGTTGACTACTCCGTGGCAGCAGAAAGCCTTCACAAAGTTGATGGGCCTGCGATGCTGCATCCAGTACAAGAAGGGGGTAAAGAAGAGCGATGCAGATGATTTGCCACGATCCCAACCCAAGGACAGTCTGTCAGGACCAAATTTTTGGGGATATTAATTTCCCTTCAAAATGGCCCTTGTGCATACCAGCCCCAGGAAGACTGTTAGCAGGTGCACATTGATACAATTGAACAAGCAAAAATACAAACTTGAGGTACAAGACAGAGGTGGTCCATAGAGTACATCAAAAGGTTTTCTAATGGTTTATGGCGGAAGCGGTTCGGAGATCTCCAGCGTCTATGGGACTCCATTTCCCACAGGAACAGACCTAGATAATTCCCATCTCACGCAACTGCTGTCTTCGGTGCCTAGGTTCCGAGTTTATCGTCGGGTTCCTCCTCTCCAAGCACGCAATCTGGCCAAGACAATAGTCAGGGACAAGCGAGTGAGTACTTTGAATGTACTCGCAAACATCATGAAAACACACATAAATTGGTAGGGGTTAATATGCACTTGCATTAATACCACAATATTCTGTCGACCATGACTTACTTCCCAAGTACTTATAATGGAAATTTAATCATACTGAGAGTTTAATAAGCAATCAACAAGAGTAAGATTAACGGGTGTGACATAAGACATGTCTCCGTCGAGCGTCTGGGTGACACGACATAGGGAGCTTCAAAATAATAACAAGCATGCCACAGTCGGGCATTTGAGCGACACCACATAAAGGGCTTATATGAAAAGATAAACATGCCGCACTTGGGCGTCTGAGCGACACCACATAAAGGGCTTATATGAAAAGATAAACATGCAGCAGTCTGGCGTCTGAGCGACACCATATAAAGGGCTTATATGAAAATATAAACATGCCGCAGTCGGGCGTCTCAGCGACACCACATAAAGGGATTATATGAAAAGATAAACATGCCGCAGTCGGGCGTCTCAGAGATGCCACATATAGGGCTTATATGAAAAGATAAACATGTCGCGGTCGGGCGTCTGAGCGACACCACATAAAGGGCTTATATGAAAAGATAAACATGCCGCAGTCGGCGTCTGAGCAACACCACATAAAAGGCTTATATGAAACAATAACCAATGAATATCCACGAGGTAGAACCGTCCCAGGGACATTAAAAAATCATAATCATAGGGGTTAGTCCATAGGAAAATAATATTTATGATCATCCACCATATTTCATAATTAGTCTCACAGTTCCTTTAACTTCCTCCGAAGACCAACACCTGACTAGTCAACCAGTCATCCTTGGCCATGGACACGGCTACTTGAATATTTTGACTCTGCAGAGGGCGTACTCTTTCCCACAACCCACGGGTTTCAATAGTCACTCCGACTAATCCCGTGTACGGTATCTAATAACCCACAAGTATAGGGGATCGCAACAGTTTTCGAGGGTAGAGTATTCAATCCAAATTTATTGATTCGACACAAGGGGCAGCCAAAGATTATTCTCAAGTATTAGCAGTTGAGTTGTCAATTTAGCCACACCTGAAAGACTGAGTATCTACAGCAAATTATCAGTAGCAGAGTAGTGTGATAGCAACAGTAGCAACAGTAACCAGTACCAGCAAAGTGACAGCAGCAGCGACAGAGTAACAGTAGCAGCAGTGACAGCAGTAGCAGCAAAGTAACGTAACAAGGACCAGTAGGAAAAACTCGTAGGCATTGGATCGGTGATGGATGATTATGTCGGATGTTATTCATCATCCAACAGTTATAACACAAAGAGATATGTAACTAGCTCCAATTCATCAATGTAATGTAGGCATGTATTCCGTATGTAGTCATACGTGCTTAGGGAAAAGAACTTGCATGACATCTATTGTCCATCTCTCCCGTGGCAGCGGGGTCCTAATGGAAACTACGGGATATTAAGGTTCTCCTTTTAATAAAGAACCAGACCAACGCATTAACACTTAGTGAATACATGAACTCCTCATACTATGGTCATCTTCGGGAGTGGTTCCGGCTATTGTCACTCCGGGGTTGCTGGGTCATAACACATAGTAGGTGACTACAACTTGCAAGATAGTATCAAAACACACATATATTGACGAGAACATAATAGGTTCAGATCTGAAATCATGGCACTCGGGCCCTTGTGACAAGCATTAAGCATGGCAAAGTAGTAGAACATCAATCTCAGAACATAGTGGATACTAGGGATCAATCCCCGTCAAAACTAACTCGATTACATGATAGATCTCATCCAACCCATCACCATCCAGCAAGCCTACGATGAGATTACTCACGAAGGGTGAAGAGCATCATGGAATTGGCGATGAAGGAAGGTTGGTGATTACGGTGGCGACGATCTCCCCTCTCCGGAGCTCAGAACGGACTCCAGTTCTGCCCTCCAAAGGAAGAACAGGAGGTGGCGGCGCCTCCGTATCGTAAAACACGATGAACTCTTCTCCTTGATTTTTTTCCGGACGAAAGGGACTAAATAGAGCTGGGATTGGAGGCGGTGGAGCAACATGGGCCCCACAAGCCTGCCAGGCGCGGCAAGGGGGGCCGCGCCTGGTGGGCTTGTGGGCTCTTAGCTCCACCCCTCCGGTTGATTCTTGCGCCAGTATTTTTGATATATTCCACAAAAAATCCCCGTAAATTTCTAGGTCATTCTGAGAACTTTTATTTCTGTGCAAAAACTACACCATGGCAATTCTGCTGAAAACAGCGTTAGTCCGGGTTAGTTCCATTCAAATCATGCAAATTAGAGTCCAAAACAAGGGCAAAAGAGTTTGGAAAAGTAGATACGACGGAGACGTATCAACTCCCCCAAGCTTAAAGCCTTGCTTGTCCTCAAGCAATTCACTTGACAAACTGAAAGAGACAAAAGAAAAACTTTTACGAACTCTGTTTGATCTTGTTGTTGCAATTATGTGTAACTCATAACCAGAATTTCAGCAAGATCACAAGCTAACCACATAAGCAAATGACATCTAGGTCTCACGGTAAACTCATATCAATGGCATAATCAACTAGCGAGTAATAATAATAAGTCTCAAATGTGAACACTTCAATCAAAACAACCATGAAGTAGTATGAACAGATGGTATCTCGCTAGCTCTTTCTGAGGCCGCAAAACATAAATGAGAGCACCTTCATAGACCAAGGGCTGACTAAACATTGTAATTCATGGCAAAGAAGCCAGTCACAGTCATACTGAATATCAGTCAAAAGCAAAGCATAAAAATGACAGAGGTGCTCTCTAATTGGTGCTTTTATAAGAAGAGGATGACTCAACAGAAACATAAATAGACAAGCCCTCCGCGGAGAGAAGCATTGATTTGCAGAGGTGCCAGAGCTCAAGCTTTGAAAACAGAGAAAATAATTTTGGGTGGCATGCTTTCATTGTCAATGCAATGACCAAGAGTTTTCATCATCTTCCACGCTACACATACTATAGGCGGTTCCCAAACAGAAAAGTAAAGTTTTGACTCCCCCACCACCGATCAATCACACTCCACGACTAGCCGAATACTTAGGTGCCATCCATACCAACATCAATCCAGGGGGAGTTTTGTTTGCAATTATCTTTTCGATTTGAGCATGGAACTCGGCATTCCAATTACCGGCCCCTTTCTCGTGAGTGATAGTGAATAAACACATATCGAGGATAACACCCCTAGCATGGAAGATACTGATAGCCCCCTGTCACCACATGAGCGGTTCGGGCATGCAAAACAGATTATTTCTTGAAGGTTTAGAGAGTGGCACATGCAAATTTACTTGGAACGGCAGGTAGATACCGCATATAGGTAGGTATGGTGGACTCATATGGAACAACTTTGGGTTTATGGAAGTGGATGCACAAGCAGTATTCCTTCTTAGTACAAGTGAAGGCTAGCAAAAGACTGGGAAGCGACCAACTAGAGAGCGACAACAGTCATCAAAATGCATTGAGATTAACCAACATTGAGTGCAAGCATGAATAGGACATAAATCACCGTGAACATGAATATCATAGAGGCTATGTTGATTTTGTTTCAACTACATGTGTAAACATGCGCCAAGTCAAGCCACTTGAATCATTCAAAGGAGGATACCATCCTATCATACTACGCCATAGTCATCTCAAGATTCATGTTGGTATCCAAGACAAACCATTATAAGCTCCTAGCTAATTAAGCATGGCTTCAGAAACTATGATCTCTAAGTTGTCATTGCAAACATGTTTCTCTCACAACAAAGCTGAACTAGGAACGATGAGCTAGTCATATTTAAAAAAACAAAATAGATCGAGTTCATACCAGCTTTTCCAGGATCAGTCACTTCATCATATATCGTCATTATTGCCTTTCACTTGCACGACCGAACGATGTGGACAATAATAAGAGTTCTCGTGCATTGGACTAAGCTGGAATCTGCAAGCAAACACAAAGGAGAAGACAAAGTAATATGGCTCTTTGATAGATAAACAGTTATGCATGCGAGAGCCACTAAACATTGTAACCATGGTCTTCTACCTTGACCCAAAGAAAAAGAAAGCTATTTACACGGGAAAGCTCCCAACAAGCAAAAAGAAGAACGAGAAATCTTTTGGGGTTTTCTCAAACTAGACAAACACATGAAAAGAAAACGAGAAAAAGAAATACACTAGCATGGATGATACAGTGGCAAAGTGTGAACACCGACTAACAAAGTGAAAGCGTAAGCAAGAATATAAAGTCGGTCAGAAACATGTACTCCCCCAAGCTTAGGCTTTTGGCCTAAGTTGGTCTACTCCCATGGATGGTCCGGGCGATACCCAAAATCATAATGGGGGTTGTACGAGAGAGTTGCAGCCACTGCCTGAATAGCTGCCTCACGGAGGCGAGCAGCCTTTGCCTCCCTCTCATACTCCTCTGCCTCTCCTTTGGTTATGTAATATCCCCGTTTTACCTGAAAGTGAAAGAAGGCGGGAGCAGGAAGGGTAATATGGAAAACACGTTGGCGGTTAAATATTAACCGGTATAGGAGGGATTCATTATCCCTCTCAAGGAACTGACAGCGTGTCATAGCGACGCGATCAAGGAAAGCTGTATGGAGCGGGGGATCTCCTTCACGGATGGGTGCTCCAAGAAAATTTTCTATGCTAGTGGCATAGATCCCACCAAAGAAATCCCCTTCATTAGCATTATTGTTCAGCCTCCTTGCTATTATAGCTCCCATGTTGAAACTTCTATCACCCGTTACTGCGCTCTTAAGAATAATAAGGTCGGGTGCGCAGAGGTGACAATGCTCAATCTTGCCATCAATGCATCTAACTATGAAGAGGGCAAAGTAATGCAAGGCAGGAAAATGAATGCTCCCCATGGTAGCCTATGTAATATCTCTAGTTTCTCCGACAGTTATACTAGAGAAAAAATCTCTAATCGAAGATTTAGGAGGATCATTGAGACTACCCCAAACAGGTATCTTGCAAATTCTATTGAAATCCTCTAAATCCATGTTATACGACTTGTCATAGAGATCAAACAGTACGGATGTGTCATGGCCAGCTGAAAATTTGAATCTACGAAAAAAAGAGGCAGTGAGAGTAACATACTGTTCACATTTATCGGAGATGAATTCTTCGAGTCCGACGTTGTGAACAAGTGTATCAAACTCATCTTTGAAACCTGCCTCAATCATGAATTCATCAGAAGGCCATTCACATGGTTGTACCTGTGCGTTCCTATGTTGGTAAGGATCGGGCTCCCAAATCGCGAGACGGGGACCCCTCTTGCTTGAGGAACCACTGATACGTCTCCGTCGTATCTACTTTTCCGAACTCTTTTGCCCTTGTTTTGGACTCTAATTTGCATGATTTGAATGGAACTAACCCGGACTAACGTTGTTTTCAGCAGAATTGTCATGGTGTTGTTTTTGTGCAGAAATAAAAGTTCTCGGAATGACGTGAAAATTTACGGAGAATTTTTCTGGATTAATGAAAAATACCTCCGCAAAGATCCATCGGAGGGGTGACCAGTGGGCCACAAGCCCAGACAGCACGGCCACCCCCAGGCCGCACCAACCAGGCTTGTGGGGCCCACGAGGCTCCACCGCCTCCAAACTCAGCTCTATATATTATGTTTCGCCCGTAAAAACTCAGAGAGAAGGATTCATCGCGTTTTACGATACGGAGGCGCCGCCACCTCCTCTTCTTCATCTGGAGGGCATATCTGGAGTCCGTTTTGGGCTCCGGAGAGGGGAAATCATCGCCATCGTCATCATCAACCTTCCTCCATCGCCAATTCCATGATGCTCTTCACCGTTCGTGAGTAATCTCATCCTAGGCTTACTGGACGGTGATGAGTTGGATGAGATCTATCATGTAATCGAGTTAGTTTTGACGGGGATTGATCCCTAGTATCCACTATGTTCTCAGATTGATGTTGCTACTACTTTGCCATGCTTAATGCTTTTCACTAGGGCCCGAGTGCCATGATTTCAGATCTGAACATATTATGTTGTCGCCAATATATGTGTGTGTTAGATCCTATCTTGCAAGTTGTAGTCACCTACTATGTGTTATGACCCGGCAACCCTAGAGTGACAATAGACGGAACCACTCCCGGAGATGACCATAGTATGAGGAGTTCATGTATTCACCAAGTGTTAATGCATTGGTCCGGTTCTTTATTAAAAGGAGAACCTTAATATCCCGTAGTTTCCATTAGGACCCCGCTGCCACGGGAGGGATGGACAATAGATGTCATGCAAGTTCTTTTCCCTAAGCACGTATGACTACATACGGAATACATGACTACATTAGATTGATGAACGGGAGCTAGTTACTTATCTCTCCGTCTTATAGCTGTTACATGATGAATCACATCCGGCATAATCATCCATCACCGATCCACTGCCTACGAGTCTTTTACTACTGGTCCTTGTTGCTGTTACTTGCTACTGCTGTCACTACTGTTGTTACCTGCTACTGCTGTCACTACTGTTGTTCCTTGATACTGTTGTTACTTGCTACTTTGCTGTTACCAGTTGCAAGACACTTTTCTGGCGCCATTGATACAACAATTCAGGAATAGTCAGCCGTCAACAGACCACTTTCTGGCACCGTTGCTATCATACCACTTTGCTACTGATACTTTGCTTGCAGACACTAATCTTTCAGGTGTGGTTGAATTGACAACTCAGTTGCTAATACTTGAGAATATTCTTTCGCTTCCCCTTGAGTCGAATCAATAAATTTGGGTTGAATACTCTACCCTCGAAAACTGTTGCGATCCCCTATACTTGTGGGTTATCAACCACCATGATAATTTCTCCTGAACATCTTCCTTTTCTGAAATTTTCAGTGACTCAAAGGAAAAGTGAACAAGGCTCAACGAAACTAATAGCAACTACTCCCACAAGTGCCTAGAGGCCATACCACGCATCAAAACTACTTGGGACCAGCTAAAATTAGCATGCAAAGCTCAAGAACAGGGTCACCAAGGCAGCAAAAATACGCGACGTATAAGGCACTAGAGCAAAAATTAATTGGACCAATGGAGGAGTCACATACCAAGGAGCAATTTCCCCAAAACAGTTTGGTGAATGGTGCCTTGCACAAGGAGATCCAAAATTGCAGCAAGAAGAGCAAGAACACGGGTTTGAGCTGCGAAACGATTTTTTCTGGAGGTAGGAGAAGCAGATGGGATCTAGAATGAGTGGAGGGGGTGCACGTGGACCCCACAAGCCTGGGAGGCGCGGTCAGGGGGGTGCCTGCGCCTCCAGGGCTTGTGGCCCACTGGTGCAGCCCCCTGACTAGCTCTTAATCTCAGTATTTTACAAAAATTCCAGAAAAAATCATACTTGATTTTCACAGCATTCGAAGAACTTTTATTTTCGGGGTACTTTTGTACATGACGCTAAAAGTAGGAAACAGGGAAAACTAAACTAAATCTATCATTTTTCTTCTAAGCAACCGAAGGTGAAAGCTTGGAACACAGGTTTGTGACTCCTCGATTCATTCATCTCATGGTCATCTACAGAAATCCGTCAATGAGGTTGATCAAGTCTCCTTGACAAACTTTTTTGAATAGCAAAATAAAACGGAGAATTTTCGAATAGTCACTAGATTACCTCAATGGGGATGTGCATATCCCCAACCAGCAAATCTTACTTCATCTTAACAGTAGGTATACGGCATTCAAAGCTCCCAATAAGAATCGATGAAGTTTTTTCGATAGCATTCATGCAATGTACTTGATATTGTTTCTTCGGAAAGTGCACCGTATGCTCATTACCGTTGACACGGAAAGTGACATTGCCTTTGTTGCAATCTATAACAGCCCCTGCAGTGTTTAAAAAGGGTCTTCCAAGGATGACCGCCATGGCATCATCCTCGAGAATATCCAGGATAACAAAGTCCGTCAAGATAGTAACATTAGCAACCACAACAGGCACATCCTTGCAACTGCCGATAGGGAAAGCAGTTGATTTGTCGGTCATTTGCACAGAGATTTTAGTGGGTGTCAACTTATCCAATTCAAGCCTACGATAAAGAGAGAGAGGCATAACACTAACACCGGCTCCAAGATCGGATAAAGCAGTTATAACGTAGTTTCCTTTAATGGAGCAAGGTATAGTGGACACTCCGGGATCACCTAGTTTCTTAGGAGTTCCACCCATGAAGGTATAATTAGCAAGCATGGTGGAAATCACAACCTCAGGTATCCTCCTCTTATTAGTCACAATATCCTTCATGTACTTAGCATACGGAGACATCTTGAGCATATCTGTCAAACGCATTTGCAGAAAGACAGGTCTAATCATTTCAACGAACCGCTCAAAATCCTCATCATCCTTTTTCTTGGATGGTTTGGGAGGAAAGGGCATGGGTTTCTGAACCCATGGTTCCCTTTCTTTACCATGCTTCCTAGCAATGAAGTCGTTCTTATCATATCTCCTATTCTTAGGCTGTGGGGTATCAAGATCAACAGGTTCAATCTCCACATCCTTATCATTGCTAGGTTGAGCATCATTATGAACACCACTATCGATATTATCATTAGGCTCATGTTCATCACCAGATTGTGTTTTGGCATGAGAAACAGAGACATCATTTGGATTCTCGGGTGTAACAGCAACAGGGTTGCTAGCCTGCAAGTTCCTATCATCTTTCTTTTTCTTTCTAGGATGACTAGGTGCATCAGTGCTAACTCCTTGAGAATCTTGTGCAATTCTCTTAGGATGACCCTCAGGATAGAAAGGTTCCTGGGTCATTCTACCGCCTCTAGTGATGACTCTAACAGAATTGTCATTCAACTCATTGAGCAAGTCATTCTGAGCCTTAAGTACTTGTTCTACCTGAGTAGTAACCATAGAGGCATGTTTACTCAAGAGCTTAAGATCATTGACATTTCTGTCCACACAAGCACTTAAATGACTAAGCATACGAGCATTTTGTTCCAATTGTCTGCTAACATAATCATTAAAACTTTGTTGTTTGGCAGCAAAGTTATCAAATTCATCCAAGCATAAGCTAGCAGGTTTATCAAAAGGAATGTCACTCTCATTGAATCTACGGAGAGAATTTACCTCTACTACCTGTATCGGGTTATCAAGACCATGGATCTCTTCGATAGGTGGTAGATTTTTGACATCTTCAGATTTAGTGCCTTTCTCTTTCATAGATTTCTTAGCTTCTTGCATATCTTCAGGACTGAGGAATAGAATACCTCTTTTCTTTGGAGTTGGCTTAGGAGGTCGTTCGGGAATAATCCAAGCATTCTCATTGCACAAGATATTATTCAATAGGATCTCAGCTTGTTCTATGGTTCGTTCCCTATAAACACAACTGGCACAACTCTCTAGGTGGTCTCTAGAAGCATCGGTTAGTCCATTATAGAAGATATCAAGTATTTCATTCTTCTCAAGTGGGTGATCAAGCAAAGCATTCAGTAGTTGGACGAGCCTCCCCCAAGCTTGTGGGAGACTCTTCTTCAACTTGTGCAAAGTTGTATATTTCCTGCAAGGCAGCTTGCTTCTTATGGGCAGGGAAATATTTCTCAGAGAAGTAGTAGATCATATCTTGGGGGCTACGCACACAACCAGGAGCAAGAGAAGTGAACCAAGTCTTAGCATTATCCTTTAGCGAGAAAGGAAACAGCTTAAGGATATAGTAGTGGCGGATCTTTTCCTCACTCGTGAATAGGGTGGCTATATCGTGCAGTTTGGTAAGATGGGCTACAACCGTTTCACACTCATAACCATGAAAAGGATCAGATTCGACCAGAGTGATTAACTCAGGGTCGATAGAGAATTCATAATCCTTATCGGTCACAAAGATAGGCGAAGTAGCAAACTTCGGGTCGTATTTCATCCTAGCGTTCAAAGATTTTTCATTCCACTTGCGCAGTAATTTCTCAACATCATAGCTATCCTTACAAGCAAGAAAGTCCTCAGCTATCTCTCCCTCCATAACATAACCCTCAGGCATATCAGGCAATTCCTATCTAGGAGAGCTAGTTCTAACAGGCAAAATAGCACGTTCCACTTCAATAGTATCAGCAGTTTCAGAAGTATCATCACATATAGCAGCAACTCTAGCAATTTGTGCATCAAGGAATGCACCTAGTGGTAAAGCAGTATCAAGCATAGCATCATCACAAGCATCATGGATAGCAGAAGTAGCATCATCAAGCACAGGCGACACATCTAAATTTCTAGCAGGAGGTGGTGTCGCAAACTTACTCATAACTGAAGGTGAATCAAGTGCAGAGCTAGATGGCAGTTCCTTACCAGTCCTCGTAGTTCAGGGCAAGACTTTAGTTTTTGGATCTCTCTGATTCCTCATAGTGATCAACAGACGTAAATCCCAAGTGACTCAGATAATAGAGCTATGCTTCCCCGGCAACGGCGCCAAAAAAAGGTCTTGATAACCCACAAGTATAGGGGATCGCAACAGTTTTCGAGGGTAGAGTATTCAACCCAAATTTATTGATTCGACACAAGGGGAAGCCAAAGAATATTCTCAAGTATTAGCAGTTGAGTTGTCAATTCAAACACACCTTAAATACTTAGTATTTGCAGCAAAGTATCAGTAGCAGAGTAGTGTGATAGCAACAGTAGCAACAATAACCAGTAGCAGCAAAGTGACAACAGCACCGATAGAGTAACAATAGCAGCAGTGACAACAGCAACGATAGAGTAACAGTAGCAGCAGTGACAGCAGTAGCAGCAAAGTAACGTAACAAGGACCAGTAGGAAAAACTCGTAGGCATTGGATCGGTGATGGATGATTATGCCGGATGTTATTCATCATGCAACAGTTATAACACGGAGAGATATGTAACTAGCTCCAGTTCGTCAATGTAATGTAGGCATGTATTCCGTATGTAGTCATACGTGCTTAGGGAAAAGAACTTGCATGACATCTATTGTTCATCCCTCCCGTGGTAGTGGAGTCCTAATGGAAACTACGGGATATTAAGGTTATCCTTTTAATAAAGAACTGTACCAACGCATTAACACTTAGTGAATACATGAACTCCTCATACTATGGTCATCTCCGGGAGTGGTTCCGGCTATTGTCACTCTGGGGTTGCCGGGTCATAACACATAGTAGGTGACTACAACTTGCAAGATAGGATCAAGAACACACATATATTGACGAGAACATAATAGGTTCAGATCTGAAATCATGGCACTCGGGCCCTAGTGACAAGCATTAAGCATGGTAAAGTAGTAGCAACATCAATCTCAGAACATAGTGGATACTAGGGATCAATCCCCATCAAAACTAACTCGATTACATGATAGATCTCATCCAACCCATCACCGTCTAGCAAGCCTACGATGAGATTACTCACGAACGGTGAAGAGCATCATGGAATTGGCGATGAAGGAAGGTTGGTGATGACGATGGAGACGATCTCTCCTCTCCGGAGCCCAGAACGGACTCCAGATCTGCCCTCCAGAGGAAGAACAGGAGGTGGCGGCGCCTCCGTATTGTAAAACACGATGAACTCTTTTCCTTGATTTTTTTTCGGACGAAAGGGACTAAATAGAGCTGGGATTGGAGGCGGTGGAGCAGCGTGGGCCCCACAAGCCTGCCAGGCGCGCCCAGGGGGGCTGCACCTTGTGGGCTTGTGGGCTCTCAGCTCCACCCCTCCGGTTGATTCTTGCGCCAGTATTTTTTATATATTCCACAAAAAATCCCTAAAAATTTCATGTCATTCTGAGAACTTTTATTTCTGCGCAAAAACAACACCATGGCAATTCTGCTGAAAACAGCGTTAGTCCAGGTTAGTTCCATTCAAATCATGCAAATTAGAGTCCAAAACAAGGGCAAAAGAGTTTGGAAAAGTAGATACGACGGAGACGTATCAGTATCTCACAGGCAACACTCAGAACCAGTACACACCCATTTTACTCCCGGGAAGACCGATATCACTCGGGCTACGCTGCTAGAGAAAAAACATAAGACGGGGAGGCTCCAACCTCGACTAGCATGGGATCAAATTTATATTGCGCGCTACAAGGGAATAGCTCTTCCCTCTCGGTCCCATACTGGAAGCACCCATGCCCCCTAGGTGGATGACTAGATTTAGTCCAGTGCCCCGGATACCTTCATCCCGTCCTCTCTACTTGGTGTCTACCTCGTAATAGGTTTACGACCTACTGAACCATATTCCCTTTTAGGAAGGCTCATGGCAGCATGAATGGGTTAAGGTGACATACTGACAAGACTCGATCTACGGTCGACTCAGGAGGTTTAAGTTATTCCCTGCAAGATTAGCATAATCAAAGTGTTTTATCACCGCAGACAGGGTCACTACCTGTCGTACCCCCAACATGCCTCGCTGACCACTCTCGTCCCACGAGATATCATTCCCAAAGCCGTATCTCCATGAGAGTCCGACTCTCTCCGGATCCCATCTGGTAGACATGTGTGGCAGGAAGATGTGATTGTTGTCCCATGCATCTTAATCATGCAATAATTGTACTTTCAATACATAAAGCCACATGCATGATTATCACATGAAATACCACCACCTATTTAACATAACCTAATGTCATTCTCATCAAGAAACCCACACACAACCAATATATATGAAGGTTCAGAATGCTTGCCTTCCAAGTGTAGAGAGGTAGGCTGCACTCCAAAACTTTTGAAGTTTTTGCTCCTCTCTCCATAGCCTAGTTTGAAAAAAATTCTAATTAACACACAATTTAAAAACAGTAAATAAAGTTGTCTTAGAAAATTTTCAAACAAATACTAAAATAAACTAGATGAAATTTTAAAGAGGTGAGAAAAAGAATCAACTCATTTGAAAATTTATTTTAGAAACTAGGGCGAGTCAAAGTTTGGTCAAAAATTTGTTTTAAAATAAAACAGAAAAGGAAAAATGGTTTGGCAGAGAATGCGTAAAAACAAAGAAGAAATGTACTTGGGAAAAATACGCATCCACTCGTCCGACGTGCGTGTGACTCGGGGTTGATACGTCTCCAACGTATTTATAATTTTTGTTTGTTTCATGATGTTATATTATCATTCTTGGATGTCTTACAATTATTTTACTACAACTTTATATATTTTTCTGGTAATAACCTATTAATGGTTGCAAAATTGCACAAGTTCTTCTTTCACACTTTGATTTGTAGGAATTGATTAAAAATTGTCGAAAAAAACATAAAAGAAGCCTTGTTGGAGGAGGACTCTCACTCTCCTGAAATCTATCCACATACAATTTTTAGAGATTATCAGTTTGATCCTCGAAGATGGGGTCAAATGGGAAACGCTAAAACTAGGAAAGTGTCGGTAATTTTATGGCAATCTGTCTCGACTACAAATTCATCCTAAACAGAGTTCGTATGCGATGTAGAGACCCGTTTATTGAAGGAAAATATCTGATTACGGGATAACGAGAATTGTTGACGTGATTCAGTCCAACTCTTAACATATCCGATATATTCGGCCAAGTCACGACTTTGGAGACTCATGAGGGCTGTGAGGAGCCCCTAGGAAGGTTCTACAGGTGACCGAGAGCCATTGGATCAAGGGTCCATCCATCGGAGGGCCATAGAGCACCACAGAGACACATATAAGGAGAGAAAAACCCTAATTTTGGGAGAGCCACCAAGAGCCACGAATTTGCCTCTCCCTTCGCAGCCGCCAAGAAGGGGAGAGGCTTCTTCATTGCAGCACCAAGACCAAGGAAGAAGGAGGGGCAAGGGGCCGCCGCCCGTCGCCGGTGCCGTGGCCGCCATCGCCTCCATCTCTTCGGGGCTACACCTCTCCATCAACAAATCTCTCTTTCTCACCATGATAATGTGTGAGTAATCCTCCTCTGGGCTGAAGGTATGTACTAGTAGGTATGTGTTCAATATCTCTCATGTTCTTGAGATGGCACGATCTTGATGTATCGCGAGCTTTATTAATATAGATGAACCATATGGAGTTTTCCCCTCTCTATCTTCTTGTGATGAATTGAGTTTTCCCTTTGAAGTTTTCTTATCGGATTGAGTCTTTAAGGATTTCAAAACACTTGTTGTATGTCTTGCGATGGGATATCTGTGGTGAAAATGGGACGTTCTATTGATCCACTTGATGTATGTTTTGGTGATCAACTTGCGGGTTTCATGACCTTGGGAATCCATGCATAGGGGTTGGCACATGTTCTCGTCTTGACTTTCCGGTAGAAACTTTGGGGCACTCTTTGAAGTTCTTTGTGTTGGATTGGACATGATGAATCTGAAATTATGTGATGCATATCGTATAATCATGCCCATGGGTACTTCTGGTGACATTGGAGTATCTAGGCGACATTAGGGTTTTGGTTGATGTGTACCTTAAGGTGTTATTTTAGTACGAACTCTAGGGCTGTTCGTGACACTTATAGGGATAGCTCATAGGATTGATCAGAAAAGATAACTTTGAGGTGGTTTCGTACCCAATAATAATTTCTTTGTTTTTTCTCCACTATTTCTGACTTCAGAGTGAACTCTTTGTCGCACGTGAGGGGTTTATATATGATTCAACTATGTTAGTATTGTTGAGAGAACTTGCACTAGTGAAAGTATGGACCCTAGGACTTGTTTCCAAGCATTTATACAACATTTTGCTCGCTGTTTACTATTTTTTACCTTGCTGTTTTTATATTTTCAGATTACAAAAACCTATATCTACCATCCATATTACACTTGTATCACCATATCTTCGCCGAACTAGTGCACCTATGCAATTTACCATTGTATTGGGTGTGTTAGGAACACCAGAGACTCTTTGTTATTTGATTGCAGGGTTGCTTGAGAGAGACCATCTTCATCCTTCGCCTCCCACGTATTGATAATCCTTAGGTCATCCACTTGAGGGAAATTCACTATTGTCCTACAAAACTCTGTGTTTGGAGGCCCAACACGAGTCAACAAGAAGAAGGTTGTGTAGTAGAGATCAGGGGTCACTGATAGTGGGTCCATCGGGCCCACTGGTCAGCATTGACCAGTCCAGCCTTTCCCTCCTTCCTCTGGACGAACAGAGGTGGCGCTCCGGCGATCGTCGGCGGCGGTGAGCGACATTCCACGGGGCTCCATCGTTAGGAATGGGTTCACCTCTTCGAGGGGGTCTTCCTGGTGGTTGCGATGACTGGAGGGTGGATGGAGTAGCTGGTGGTGAGCTCCACGGTGGACGGTCTTCGAATCGCCAGGGGGGCTCCTCTACCGTACCTCTCGGGCTATGATTCGATGGGGAGAATGCGTGCGGGGTTGAGTGGGGCTAAGGTGCGGCTTGGCTGGGGCTGAGGGGCTTCGGCTTCGTCGAATTCGGACGAAGTCCGATGGCGGTTGCAATTGCCGGAGTCGGGGAAGATGGCGGCCATCGGACAAATTGGAGCCAAGGGGCCTTGCTATGGTCCCCAGGGGGCTTGTGTCCGTAATGAGGCTTCGGGGGCTCCATTTATAGCTGTGGAGGGTCGATCCGACGTTGGTGCTGGATAAGAAAGACGGCGACACTTCCTGGTGATGGTAGAGGGGCACCGGAGGGTGGTAGCAGAGGTGGGCAGCAAGGGTACGATGCAAACGAGGTGGCCCAGGGGCAGGTGGCGCTTGGGGGCGATTGGGCGGTGCTGGCCATGGTAGAAAGCAGAGGCCATGTTGCCATTGCCGTAGTAGGTGCTGCTGGCCTCGACGGCCGGCACGGCCGCCAGGGTTCACGCGTGATTGATCAGCTTGACCTGGCGTTGAATGGCTCTACTGGTGGGGAAGGGCCAAAGAGCGCGGGGCTAGATGGGACGTGGTGGCTCGGATGCGCTGGTGCAAAAGTCGTGCTCTGAAGCGCGCTCTTGGCATGCCCCTGAGGTGCTCGAAGAAATGTCAGGGCATGCCAGGGACCTCAGATGTAGCTACCAATCTCCAGATCTATTTCTAGGGGTGACACAGGGTTAGTGGACATGCTGGTTTGGTCATGGGGTTAACTTCACAATACAGTCTAAAAAGTGTGTCAAATCTAGTTAGGGATACCAAGTGTTTGACAGATTGTCAGTGGTCTCTACCAGTCTTGCTAGCCACCAATTTATCCAGGTTGAGGTCTCCTTGGAAGCTAACAAAGATGGCATGGTCAAATTTGGCAAAACAGAATCTTCCTAGTGCAATCTTTGCAAAAGTGCATTCCTGGACATAAACAAAATGATGTTATAACATGGTCTCAAACAATTCCACTCGGGCTGAAATTCTAGACGTAAGGTTTAAGTAGGGTTCTAAATGAGCAGTAAAATTATCACAAGCTCAGGGCAAGAAAATAATAAAGTTCCAGTACAAACTGCAAAATTGGTGCACAATAGAAAATAGGATGTGGTGCTCAAAATTTTCAAAAGACCAATTTGGGTTTTTGCATAAAACTCATTTATATGATGTCCTTGACCATGCCAATTTTTTGTAGAATTTTTGAAGAATTACAATTAGGGGTTGTAGTACTAAACACCAAATTGGATCAGAATGGAAAAGAAGATAATGTGCTCAATTATTCCAAAACACTTGGCTAGGTTATTGCATAAGATTGATCCAAAAATATACTAGGTTACTTCCAAGTTTTTGTGGGATTTTTAAAAGAAGGTACCAAAGGGTTCCAGTTCAAATTGGACCTTAAAAGAAATTAAAAGCAAGCTTTGGATAAATAGAACTTAAAAGAGAATATTTATAAAAAGGCTTTCATTGGATTTGGAATTAAATAAGAAAATATTTGAGGCAACACTCAAGTCCAATAATATCTTTCAAAAACTCCTACTTAGGAAAGAGATCTTTTTATAAAATAAAGCATGGAAGGGATCTCAAAACAACAGAAAACCCAAAAATAAAATTTTAAATAACCATGGCCAATTTAAAATAAATAAAAATCATGGCCAAAATAATGGGTGTTACAAGCTCTACCCCCTTAAGAAAAATTTCGTCCTCGAGATTTGCTAGTGACGTTGAAAAAAAATAAAAACTCCTACTACACTGTAGTACCTACACAAAAGTAACGAGATTACTGTAAAAACGGTAATTGGTGTAATTGTGGTGCGTTAGTGGGGCTACACACTATTCCTACGGTTGGAAAATCGAGGCGTTGCTACGAATGGCTATGACAAAGTTTTCGAAACAGGAATATTTCCCATTTCTGAATTGTGCTTGCCGTACCAGAGTGTACACTCCTCTCTCTCGCTGACAGGTGGACCGAGGGCCCACTGTCAGTCTCTTCTTCTTCCTCCGGCTCTCTTCTCTCCTTTATCTCTCTCTCGCGTGCTTTCCGATGCATTCTACACGTGTGGCTTCTAGTGCATAGGCGTCTAGGACCGTACCGTGGTAGTGCGCGACGTGCTAGCTGTCGGCACAACGTGCACTCGCGTCGCGGGCTAGCACTTTGTCAGCAATGCTCGCAGATTCGTCTCCGAACACCGACGATTGAGCGACGAGCGGCGCTGGTGGACTGCGTCCATCGCACATCGAACTTGGGCTATAAAACGACCGAGTCGTTCCCTCATCTACCTCACCCCAGTCTCACTCCTCCTGCTTCCTTCTTCTCTTCATATTTGTTTGCAGGAGCTCGAAGCGAGGCTAGAATGGTGGATGAGCACCCGAGGTGGCTGATAATCTTGCTGGCTGGAGGAATGGCAGCGTTGATCGGGTTCTCAGTGCTCCTATGTGTGATGATCCAGGATGATCGTCGCGAAGCTGCTGCTCGAGTGGTGGCTCTCCGCAGTGGCGGTGAACACGAAGACTAGGCGTGCGCAAAATGCATGGGTGGCTGCTGGTGTGCTGGCAACACTTTGCAAAAATAAAAAGGGACAATTACATTTGAGCCCCTAGTTATGTCACACCCGTTTGATTTGCCCCTAAATTCAAAAAACTCTCGTTTCTCTCCAAGCTCGTTTGCTCCTCTTATGTGTTTTCCCTTTGACCGTTTGACCTTCACTTTGAAAACTTGCTGACAAATTCATACTAACTCAGAAAAATTCAAATAAGATATCGAAATGTTTGGAAAAGCGTAACCTATATATCTGCATGTCATTTAAATTCATGAAAAAAGTGTTGGCAAGTCCCCATCTCAAATTCAGCTCATATGATGGTACCAAGAATAGTAAAATCTAAAAAAATGAAAACAAACTAAAAATTCTGAAATTATTTAGTGGAGAACATTGAAAAATGTGTTGAGTTAATGCAAAGTTGAATCTGGGAATGACATTCATGGAAGTTATGGCAAAAAAAACAAAAATTATGCTCCAAAACAAAAGCATTTTCTAGTGCTTATATTGTTTTTTGCCACGACCTCCAAAAAATTCATTCGGTGACGAAACTTTGCAATCACTCCAAACAGTTGTCAATGTTTTAAAAAAATCATAGTTTTTTTATTTTTTTTATTTTTTATGGATTTTACAATTGGTGCTGACATCATATGAGCTCAAATTGAGATGTGGACTTTCCAGCATGTTTGTCATGAATGTAAATGACATCCGGATGTAGGTGATGTTTTTCCGAACATTTTGATATCTTATTTGAATTTTTTTGAGTTAGTATGAATTAGTTATGAAGGTTTCAAAGTGGCAGTCAAACGGTCAAAAGGCAAAAGCATAAGTGGAGCAAACGAGCTTGGACAGAAACGAGGGTTTTTTTGAAACCAGGGGCAAATCAAACGGGTGTGACACAACTAGGGGCTCAAATGTAATTGTCCCTAAAAAAATACCCACAATGTATTCCTCCCAGAAAAACGGTGGTGCTAGCGAGGCAATTAGCTAGGTACTAGGCGGCTGCGGTTCTGCCCTTAGTGCATTTGCAGAGCGAGTGTGATTGTGAGCAGGTTGGCATGCGAATAAAATTTGGTTGGAAAAATTCTTGTTGCAGTAGTTTTATAATAAAAAATTATCACACAAAGTAAAGTCCTTAGAAAAACAATCCAAGGAAAACCGCAGCAATCACATAGCTAAAATAAAACATATGCATGCAATAATTTATAAGGTAAGGTACAACCATCACATCACACAATCATAAACTAGACTAGCAGATACAAACGAGGCGTTCACAGAAGACGCAAAAATCTAACGGTCATGAGGGAATATTCCTGGCAGTGGAATATCTACTTCGTCTTCAGGGGCGAGCGGCTGGAGGACTCGCATAATGCGTCCTGTTGGATCTATCCTTAGGGGTTCGCCAATGGCGATCTAAGGGTTTTGGGGAGCGAGAGTCTAGAGAAATTCCATCACGTGTTGTGTCAAGCGCTCCTGAGCGATGACATACTGCACGAGCCTGATCAACACAGGGTCTCTTTCTGCACGGGTGCCTCGAAAAGACGCTGCTCCTCCGGGCGCTACATGGCTTGGAGAATAATAGTACCCCCTTTCACTAGCATATGGTACTACAAATCGAAGGCGAGTAATCGCTACGTAGGCAACAACCTCTATGGCCATTTCCAGGGTAGGCATAGATTTTTCGCTGAAGCAGACTTCCGTGGGGTCTTGGTTAGGGTCCACTGCAAAAATGTGCACAACTGCCCAATATTTCGAGGTAGTGGAGGTGATCCTCGACTTGAACAACTCGTATTGGGGTGGAAGGAGAGAGCCCATGGTATTGCGGGTAAAATCCCACAATATCTTAACAAAATTGCCTAGAGTTGCATTCGAAATTATGAGGTAACTCCCTTGGGGTAGCATGGCAAAAAAGCTGTGACTGCAGTGCATAAGGTGGGGGACGCGAGGAAAAAGCCACTGGGTGACTCTTATATAGGGCGGGGGCATCAACTTTTGGTTGGGTTGGTCTTAGTGGTTGGCTCCGCTCTAACTTGGTTCGGTCAAGGCCACAGACACTAGTCCACGAAATGCAACATATTACTATGGTGGTCAGTAATCCCACAGCGTCTTGAGCTTGGATGTGTCGGCGCGGGCTGCCTTCGTGCCACGCCGATCAGTGGCCATTGCCGGTGGCGTGTGTCGAATCGGTGGAGGCGGCAGCGACAGGTGCATAGCTGAGCGCGGAGTCACCTCAGGAGGACGTGGTAATGAGCCGAACCCGCCACCGGCCACTTCCTCTTGGAGCAGAGCCAAAGCACATGCAATGTCCAGATCCGATGGGCGCTGGACAAGCACCACTGCCCTGATGTCGGTCCTCAAGCCCTCGACAAAACGAGTGAGAAAACAGTAAGGATGGATGGAATCAAGATATGAATTCAAGTGATTGGTAATGAGTTCAATTTTCTCTATGTAATCGTCCACGGTTGACGTTTGCCGCACTATATAGAACTACCTAATCAACATTTGATGACAATCACGACCGAACCGAGCGCACAACAAGGTTGTAAACGAGTCCCAATCGAGCTCGCCCAAACGCTTCTGTATAGACTGCAACCAAATGGTTGCACTCCGAGTGAAGTTAAGAGCTGCCATCAGAAACCAGAATGAAGAAGCGATGGCAAACATGGAAAAATACTGTTCACATAATGTTTTCGAGAGGTTTGGATTCTCGCCCGCAAATTGCGGAAACGAGACAGAGGTGGGAGTGTGGCCTAGACCCGCGAGCATCTGACTGGGATGAGAAAACGGTGACAGTGGAATTATAGGAAGCCGGGCTTCGGGCTTACCTTTTGTCGGGAGCGGCGGCGGTGTCGTCATGAATGCCGCCGCAGGCCCCCGTTGTAGATTGACGTCGCCATGGCCATCGGGCCCATGGGATGAAGATGGTGCTCCCACCTATGCAGCCGTCGCAGCGGAATCGGACCCTGGAGGGGTGTCCTATCACGCGAGTTGCAGCGCCGTGACCGTTTCGCCCAGATCGATGACGCGATGCTCGAGATCCGGCCTCCAGTTGAGGAGATCGTCGAAATTGGCTGCCACGAGTTGCTCGATTGCTGCTTCGATCCGGGACTCGAAGCAGGTGAGGAAGGTGGAGATGGTTGGATCCATGAGGTCAATCGACACGCGAGCTTGCTGCAACACCGGTAGGTGCGCCAAATCGATGCGCGGGGTTGAAGACTGATATCTGATACTAGGTTATAGAGTAACAGTACCAGAATCACTTGGATCTACTAAGATAAGTCACAAATTCGGTCCATAGGCATCTATTACAAGGAAGATACACGAATTTGACGGAGGGGATCGGCGGAGATGAAGAATAGGAGGGGTAGCCGCCGCCGTTCCGTGATCAACTGGATACCTCCTCCTCTCGCGACACTCAGGATAAGTAGGCTATGTCGGGCTTCACTTGATCCAGGTCGGTCCATGGTAGCGGGGGTTGGGGAGCCTGGGCCGCGCGGGCCTCCGGGTGGTCGTTGCCTTGTGGGCTCGCCATGTCAGGGTCGCTGACAGCTTCCTTGTCGACCACCGTCTTTTGCCTCTCCGATCCTCCTACCGCTCGATGTTGCTCTAGGAGGCCGCGCCCCATCGCCAGATCCCGTGCTGCCGCCTCCTCCTACACAACCAGCTGCTCCGGTCATTCATCCCCATGCCTCTACGCCGGTGGGATCTTCCACCGGCCATGGCCTTGATCCTATTTCCCCAATGATGGCGTGTGTCGAATCGGTGGAGGCGGCAGCGACAGGTGCATAGCTGAGCGCGGAGTCACCTCAGGAGGACGTGGTAATGAGCCGAACCCGCCACCGGCCACTTCCTCTTGGAGCAGAGCCAAAGCACATGCAATGTCCAGATCCGATGGGCGCTGGACAAGCACCACTGCCCTGATGTCGGTCCTCAAGCCCTCGACAAAACGAGTGAGAAAACAGTAAGGATGGATGGAATCAAGATATGAATTCAAGTGATTGGTAATGAGTTCAATTTTCTCTATGTAATCGTCCACGGTTGACGTTTGCCGCACTATATAGAACTACCTAATCAACATTTGATGACAATCACGACCGAACCGAGCGCACAACAAGGTTGTAAACGAGTCCCAATCGAGCTCGCCCAAACGCTTCTGTATAGACTGCAACCAAATGGTTGCACTCCGAGTGAAGTTAAGAGCTGCCATCAGAAACCAGAATGAAGAAGCGATGGCAAACATGGAAAAATACTGTTCACATAATGTTTTCGAGAGGTTTGGATTCTCGCCCGCAAATTGCGGAAACGAGACAGAGGTGGGAGTGTGGCCTAGACCCGCGAGCATCTGACTGGGATGAGAAAACGGTGACAGTGGAATTATAGGAAGCCGGGCTTCGGGCTTACCTTTTGTCGGGAGCGGCGGCGGTGTCGTCATGAATGCCGCCGCAGGCCCCCGTTGTAGATTGACGTCGCCATGGCCATCGGGCCCATGGGATGAAGATGGTGCTCCCACCTATGCAGCCGTCGCAGCGGAATCGGACCCTGGAGGGGTGTCCTATCACGCGAGTTGCAGCGCCGTGACCGTTTCGCCCAGATCGATGACGCGATGCTCGAGATCCGGCCTCCAGTTGAGGAGATCGTCGAAATTGGCTGCCACGAGTTGCTCGATTGCTGCTTCGATCCGGGACTCGAAGCAGGTGAGGAAGGTGGAGATGGTTGGATCCATGAGGTCAATCGACACGCGAGCTTGCTGCAACACCGGTAGGTGCGCCAAATCGATGCGCGGGGTTGAAGACTGATATCTGATACTAGGTTATAGAGTAACAGTACCAGAATCACTTGGATCTACTAAGATAAGTCACAAATTCGGTCCATAGGCATCTATTACAAGGAAGATACACGAATTTGACGGAGGGGATCGGCGGAGATGAAGAATAGGAGGGGTAGCCGCCGCCGTTCCGTGATCAACTGGATACCTCCTCCTCTCGCGACACTCAGGATAAGTAGGCTATGTCGGGCTTCACTTGATCCAGGTCGGTCCATGGTAGCGGGGGTTGGGGAGCCTGGGCCGCGCGGGCCTCCGGGTGGTCGTTGCCTTGTGGGCTCGCCATGTCAGGGTCGCTGACAGCTTCCTTGTCGACCACCGTCTTTTGCCTCTCCGATCCTCCTACCGCTCGATGTTGCTCTAGGAGGCCGCGCCCCATCGCCAGATCCCGTGCTGCCGCCTCCTCCTACACAACCAGCTGCTCCGGTCATTCATCCCCATGCCTCTACGCCGGTGGGATCTTCCACCGGCCATGGCCTTGATCCTATTTCCCCAATGATGGCGTGTGTCGAATCGGTGGAGGCGGCAGCGACAGGTGCATAGCTGAGCGCGGAGTCACCTCAGGAGGACGTGGTAATGAGCCGAACCCGCCACCGGCCACTTCCTCTTGGAGCAGAGCCAAAGCACATGCAATGTCCAGATCCGATGGGCGCTGGACAAGCACCACTGCCCTGATGTCGGTCCTCAAGCCCTCGACAAAACGAGTGAGAAAACAGTAAGGATGGATGGAATCAAGATATGAATTCAAGTGATTGGTAATGAGTTCAATTTTCTCTATGTAATCGTCCACGGTTGACGTTTGCCGCACTATATAGAACTACCTAATCAACATTTGATGACAATCACGACCGAACCGAGCGCACAACAAGGTTGTAAACGAGTCCCAATCGAGCTCGCCCAAACGCTTCTGTATAGACTGCAACCAAATGGTTGCACTCCGAGTGAAGTTAAGAGCTGCCATCAGAAACCAGAATGAAGAAGCGATGGCAAACATGGAAAAATACTGTTCACATAATGTTTTCGAGAGGTTTGGATTCTCGCCCGCAAATTGCGGAAACGAGACAGAGGTGGGAGTGTGGCCTAGACCCGCGAGCATCTGACTGGGATGAGAAAACGGTGACAGTGGAATTATAGGAAGCCGGGCTTCGGGCTTACCTTTTGTCGGGAGCGGCGGCGGTGTCGTCATGAATGCCGCCGCAGGCCCCCGTTGTAGATTGACGTCGCCATGGCCATCGGGCCCATGGGATGAAGATGGTGCTCCCACCTATGCAGCCGTCGCAGCGGAATCGGACCCTGGAGGGGTGTCCTATCACGCGAGTTGCAGCGCCGTGACCGTTTCGCCCAGATCGATGACGCGATGCTCGAGATCCGGCCTCCAGTTGAGGAGATCGTCGAAATTGGCTGCCACGAGTTGCTCGATTGCTGCTTCGATCCGGGACTCGAAGCAGGTGAGGAAGGTGGAGATGGTTGGATCCATGAGGTCAATCGACACGCGAGCTTGCTGCAACACCGGTAGGTGCGCCAAATCGATGCGCGGGGTTGAAGACTGATATCTGATACTAGGTTATAGAGTAACAGTACCAGAATCACTTGGATCTACTAAGATAAGTCACAAATTCGGTCCATAGGCATCTATTACAAGGAAGATACACGAATTTGACGGAGGGGATCGGCGGAGATGAAGAATAGGAGGGGTAGCCGCCGCCGTTCCGTGATCAACTGGATACCTCCTCCTCTCGCGACACTCAGGATAAGTAGGCTATGTCGGGCTTCACTTGATCCAGGTCGGTCCATGGTAGCGGGGGTTGGGGAGCCTGGGCCGCGCGGGCCTCCGGGTGGTCGTTGCCTTGTGGGCTCGCCATGTCAGGGTCGCTGACAGCTTCCTTGTCGACCACCGTCTTTTGCCTCTCCGATCCTCCTACCGCTCGATGTTGCTCTAGGAGGCCGCGCCCCATCGCCAGATCCCGTGCTGCCGCCTCCTCCTACACAACCAGCTGCTCCGGTCATTCATCCCCATGCCTCTACGCCGGTGGGATCTTCCACCGGCCATGGCCTTGATCCTATTTCCCCAATGATGGCGTGTGTCGAATCGGTGGAGGCGGCAGCGACAGGTGCATAGCTGAGCGCGGAGTCACCTCAGGAGGACGTGGTAATGAGCCGAACCCGCCACCGGCCACTTCCTCTTGGAGCAGAGCCAAAGCACATGCAATGTCCAGATCCGATGGGCGCTGGACAAGCACCACTGCCCTGATGTCGGTCCTCAAGCCCTCGACAAAACGAGTGAGAAAACAGTAAGGATGGATGGAATCAAGATATGAATTCAAGTGATTGGTAATGAGTTCAATTTTCTCTATGTAATCGTCCACGGTTGACGTTTGCCGCACTATATAGAACTACCTAATCAACATTTGATGACAATCACGACCGAACCGAGCGCACAACAAGGTTGTAAACGAGTCCCAATCGAGCTCGCCCAAACGCTTCTGTATAGACTGCAACCAAATGGTTGCACTCCGAGTGAAGTTAAGAGCTGCCATCAGAAACCAGAATGAAGAAGCGATGGCAAACATGGAAAAATACTGTTCACATAATGTTTTCGAGAGGTTTGGATTCTCGCCCGCAAATTGCGGAAACGAGACAGAGGTGGGAGTGTGGCCTAGACCCGCGAGCATCTGACTGGGATGAGAAAACGGTGACAGTGGAATTATAGGAAGCCGGGCTTCGGGCTTACCTTTTGTCGGGAGCGGCGGCGGTGTCGTCATGAATGCCGCCGCAGGCCCCCGTTGTAGATTGACGTCGCCATGGCCATCGGGCCCATGGGATGAAGATGGTGCTCCCACCTATGCAGCCGTCGCAGCGGAATCGGACCCTGGAGGGGTGTCCTATCACGCGAGTTGCAGCGCCGTGACCGTTTCGCCCAGATCGATGACGCGATGCTCGAGATCCGGCCTCCAGTTGAGGAGATCGTCGAAATTGGCTGCCACGAGTTGCTCGATTGCTGCTTCGATCCGGGACTCGAAGCAGGTGAGGAAGGTGGAGATGGTTGGATCCATGAGGTCAATCGACACGCGAGCTTGCTGCAACACCGGTAGGTGCGCCAAATCGATGCGCGGGGTTGAAGACTGATATCTGATACTAGGTTATAGAGTAACAGTACCAGAATCACTTGGATCTACTAAGATAAGTCACAAATTCGGTCCATAGGCATCTATTACAAGGAAGATACACGAATTTGACGGAGGGGATCGGCGGAGATGAAGAATAGGAGGGGTAGCCGCCGCCGTTCCGTGATCAACTGGATACCTCCTCCTCTCGCGACACTCAGGATAAGTAGGCTATGTCGGGCTTCACTTGATCCAGGTCGGTCCATGGTAGCGGGGGTTGGGGAGCCTGGGCCGCGCGGGCCTCCGGGTGGTCGTTGCCTTGTGGGCTCGCCATGTCAGGGTCGCTGACAGCTTCCTTGTCGACCACCGTCTTTTGCCTCTCCGATCCTCCTACCGCTCGATGTTGCTCTAGGAGGCCGCGCCCCATCGCCAGATCCCGTGCTGCCGCCTCCTCCTACACAACCAGCTGCTCCGGTCATTCATCCCCATGCCTCTACGCCGGTGGGATCTTCCACCGGCCATGGCCTTGATCCTATTTCCCCAATGATGGCGTGTGTCGAATCGGTGGAGGCGGCAGCGACAGGTGCATAGCTGAGCGCGGAGTCACCTCAGGAGGACGTGGTAATGAGCCGAACCCGCCACCGGCCACTTCCTCTTGGAGCAGAGCCAAAGCACATGCAATGTCCAGATCCGATGGGCGCTGGACAAGCACCACTGCCCTGATGTCGGTCCTCAAGCCCTCGACAAAACGAGTGAGAAAACAGTAAGGATGGATGGAATCAAGATATGAATTCAAGTGATTGGTAATGAGTTCAATTTTCTCTATGTAATCGTCCACGGTTGACGTTTGCCGCACTATATAGAACTACCTAATCAACATTTGATGACAATCACGACCGAACCGAGCGCACAACAAGGTTGTAAACGAGTCCCAATCGAGCTCGCCCAAACGCTTCTGTATAGACTGCAACCAAATGGTTGCACTCCGAGTGAAGTTAAGAGCTGCCATCAGAAACCAGAATGAAGAAGCGATGGCAAACATGGAAAAATACTGTTCACATAATGTTTTCGAGAGGTTTGGATTCTCGCCCGCAAATTGCGGAAACGAGACAGAGGTGGGAGTGTGGCCTAGACCCGCGAGCATCTGACTGGGATGAGAAAACGGTGACAGTGGAATTATAGGAAGCCGGGCTTCGGGCTTACCTTTTGTCGGGAGCGGCGGCGGTGTCGTCATGAATGCCGCCGCAGGCCCCCGTTGTAGATTGACGTCGCCATGGCCATCGGGCCCATGGGATGAAGATGGTGCTCCCACCTATGCAGCCGTCGCAGCGGAATCGGACCCTGGAGGGGTGTCCTATCACGCGAGTTGCAGCGCCGTGACCGTTTCGCCCAGATCGATGACGCGATGCTCGAGATCCGGCCTCCAGTTGAGGAGATCGTCGAAATTGGCTGCCACGAGTTGCTCGATTGCTGCTTCGATCCGGGACTCGAAGCAGGTGAGGAAGGTGGAGATGGTTGGATCCATGAGGTCAATCGACACGCGAGCTTGCTGCAACACCGGTAGGTGCGCCAAATCGATGCGCGGGGTTGAAGACTGATATCTGATACTAGGTTATAGAGTAACAGTACCAGAATCACTTGGATCTACTAAGATAAGTCACAAATTCGGTCCATAGGCATCTATTACAAGGAAGATACACGAATTTGACGGAGGGGATCGGCGGAGATGAAGAATAGGAGGGGTAGCCGCCGCCGTTCCGTGATCAACTGGATACCTCCTCCTCTCGCGACACTCAGGATAAGTAGGCTATGTCGGGCTTCACTTGATCCAGGTCGGTCCATGGTAGCGGGGGTTGGGGAGCCTGGGCCGCGCGGGCCTCCGGGTGGTCGTTGCCTTGTGGGCTCGCCATGTCAGGGTCGCTGACAGCTTCCTTGTCGACCACCGTCTTTTGCCTCTCCGATCCTCCTACCGCTCGATGTTGCTCTAGGAGGCCGCGCCCCATCGCCAGATCCCGTGCTGCCGCCTCCTCCTACACAACCAGCTGCTCCGGTCATTCATCCCCATGCCTCTACGCCGGTGGGATCTTCCACCGGCCATGGCCTTGATCCTATTTCCCCAATGATGGATTTATGCCCCCTACGTGCCTCCCCCTCGCCATCAGCAAAAATCTAGATGCATCTCTAATCCTCTGCTGGACCTCGCTCCTACTGTGTGGTTTGATTTTGAGGTCATGTTTCAGAATTGGATTTGGTTCTTTGATCTCATACCTTAGGTAGTTAGGTTTGCATTTGCCACTTTCATTTCCTTTCACACATTTTTAATGACCTTCAAATGAGTTTATTTTTTAGGAGAAGGCCAGCATCGAGTAGCATATGGTGCCGCAAAGTCAAAGTGTATTTCGTCAAGCTAATCAGATATGTGTGCTACAGTACCATTGGACATTCTTATCTTCATCCTCTATTGGGAACCTGTGTTTCCCAATCTCTTGCTTTTGTTGCTAAGTTGTGATATAACTTTTTGAAACACTAATATTTGTGGTAAATTATCGTACAATTGTTGTCTGTAGAGCTCCCGAAACCTGTGTTGAAACTGTTTGCTTAAGAGTTCAACTTCATTGGGGTCTTTTTCACTAAGAAACTGTTATATGCTAGGAGACTTGATTAACAATTTGTTAATATATGACAAACCTAAATACATTCCTAGTCTATAGTTAAATAGTATAACCATCACAGAGTCTGACTTGCTCATAAATATATTGGCTATATTTCACTTTGGACCAATCCATTAGTCCTATGTTGCTCCACGAGTGCACTTACTTTTTAGGACTGCGTTTTGCCTATCATGCTAATAATTGTTTTGGATGATGAATCTAGATATGTGTTTCCTCTGCTTACTGCATGAGACATCGTCCTGTATTTATCTGAACTATCTAAGTTACAACAAAGATGTCTTGTAACAATCTATCTTAATTTGCACCATGTCTATCTGGCTATATATGTCATCTATGTCAGATTCGACTTTTGTGGTCTCAGTTATCCAAAACTCTTAGTTGATTCAACCATGTTTGATATTATTTACAGGGTAGGAAATTTTGATGTAAGTAGGCAAATTATTTTAGTAAACGACTACAAGTATGTGTAATCAGTTTTCTATCATTTTTTTGATACTTTCATCACCTATCAAGAGGGGCCAAAAGATATCGATGTTGACCAACAGTCCATGGTCCTAAGGTGTTTGTACAGAAATACCTTGCGAAGAAGAGTACAAAAGCTTATGTAGCTTCTATTTAGTATGTAGCTTGTCTCTATCATTGTATATTTGCAAATGATTTTTTTACAGCACTATGCACAAGATTGATGATTGGGTACTTAAGATGGTTATGAGCATTTCTTATACAAGGTATACTGCAGGTCTGTTGAACGTTGTAATCATAGCAGCATCATGATAATCTTTTTTACCTATGTTATTATTGGTTTGTATTCTTTCCCATCAGTGTTCGATGCACCAGTGAAATATTGTCTCCATTGAGCTGCTGCCTTGATTGTTACCCAGCTAATGGAGGAATTCCCTGGAATTCGCTGGTACATGTGTCCTTTCAATATCTACTTCAGACCGCCCCTTTTCAACTTCAGATAGCTAAATTTGTGTTTCCAAATAATTTTCGTACATGTCGTATATACTCAGTGTGTTTATTGAATATCAATGCATGCTGTTACCATAAGCAAGTTTGGCCTTGTTCCTGCTAGTGTGCACTTTACTGTGTTTTTATTCTTGCTGGAAAAACATAACATGCTCGAGACCTCAATAGTAAAGGATTTTGTTTTACCATGTTTGTGTTAAAATTCGTATCATTTAAACGAGCATGCAGCAGGACCTGTCTCTCCGAGAAAGATATATCATGTATGCAAAGCCAAGAGCAGAATACGAGCATTTTACGTGCATCCTCATAGAAGGTAACTATTGCCTTTTCAGATCTTTCGTCGTCTATAGTTGGGTGTAGAACTGCAAATGTCTGCTGCCAGACAAAGTATTCTCCATTGCATTCTTGGAGTTCCCTGCAAATTCTTGCTCACAAAGTATTCTCCGTTGCATTCTTGGAGTTCATTGCAAATTCTTGTTGAATGTTATTCATGTGTCATGCAGCATGAGTGTGGCTGCGTTATTTTTGCCAAGTTGAAGCTAGATGTTACTTCGTCCGAGATTGGTACGATATCATTCTCTTTTAGGTTATTGTACTTGCTACTGGTTGTATCGCCTCTCATTTGAAATGAAAAGGATTTTTTCTAGAACGACTTATTTCAGTCTATTATTATCACTAGTAAATATGTCTGTGCGTTGCAACAGGAGAATACATATAGTTTCTATGAATCATTGTTGGTCGAGTCAAGAAATTGTCTCGTGGGATAGTGTCGGCGTTCTGGGAATGGGGGTACCCAGACCTGCCTGCCTGAGCCCAGGGCTGGCCCACTTCATCAAGCAAGCTAACGGGTCCGGCATCACTCAAGGCAAGGCCCTCGTGAGGGGCCAAGCCTCACGAGGAGGAACGATATCAAGACTCGCGGGGGGCCTCATCAGGACCCCTCCGGAGCGTCGGATATTCTGAGGCGAGGCCCGTCCTCACGAGTCAAAGATGGCGCAAGGGAAGGACAGGTGAGCAACAGACAACGGGGTGTTGCGGTTTTCCCTTTAGTGCAAAGGGGGCAAGGACGTACCAGAGGTTCCCAAGGCATCTTCAAAAGGTTTCCATTCTCGTGCAACAATACCATGGCTATCCGTCGTTAGGACTGACGTCATCCCTGAACCAGCCCCTGCAGCGCTGGCAGCCACTTTGCAGGCGAAGACCACCTTTGGATAGGGGAAGCATGTTTCTCTATCCCCCTTCGAAATTGGCCGTTGTGGGATCCCTTCCCGCCGAAACGATAAGGGAAGAGGACCCGGGCCGCGACTATATATAGAGGATAGGATACTTCGTACAAAAGGGAGCAGGGGCCACGAATTCATTCACCAACGAGCACCACGCAAAGTCACCAAGCCTCCGGAGGCTCCTAGACACTGTACTAGTTCTTTCACTCTCCTCCAAGAGAGGCAATCCACCAAAGCAGGAGTAGGGTATTATGCTTCACAACGGCCTAACCTGGGTAAATTGCTGTGTCATGTGTCTTCCTCAGCATCGAGGGAGTTCCTTGCCATTCTCAGCGAGTAGCGAGCTAGCTGAGGCGAGCCTGTGAGAGATCTTCGTACACTCCCTTTGAGTTCGAATCTTAAGGGTTTTACGGAGCCTGAAATCCGACATTTGGCGCGTCAGGTAGGGGGCGTGTCGAGGTCTTCTTCGAGCTTCATCTTCCCTGGACTCGCTCCTACGATGACCGGCGCCCAGCAAGCTTCTTCGAGCCTCGTCGAGCTGGCCTCCAACCGTCATACCACAGCGGTCGCAACGTGTACCGTCGTCGTGGTACCAGGCGGCTCATACCAGATCGTCAACATCACCTCCACCGTCGAGACCACTCGCGCAACCCAGGCGCCCGTTGGCTGGACGGCGCCATCGACATCTCCGATGCGCCGCATCAACTTGGCGGACCTCGGAGCGCACGACACGGTGCAGATGGCGAGCGAGATGCTCCTCCAGTGACCGACGCAAGGGGGCTTCGACCAGGCGCCGATCGCCTAGAAGGCCATCCGACCCCACTCTCCTTCAAGGCCGCAGGTGCTGATCGCCGGGGGCTCGCACCTCGTGCCAGCCCCTGGGCCTGCAGGCGACGGAGCCCCTCCTGCGCGGGGTGGGGCCGAGAGGGACGCGTCGTGCGCTGCCCTTCTTCTCCTCCAGATTCCGGCGGTCGGCCTCGAGGCGCAACATGCCAGCAACAACCAGAGGCGGCACGAGAACGGCGGGACGTTCGATGCACACACTGGCGCGCATCATCAAGACCAGGTCGGCCTCCGACCACTTGGAGCGGCCAAGCAGGAGCGTTCCCTCAGGCGCAGCCAGCAACGGGCGACGGAGGCACCGACACGGGCAAGCTACAGCAACGGAGACACACCGGGGCACCAAAGGGGGAGTCTGCACCAAGCAGCACCGGGACCAACCAACGACGGCAACAGGAATAAGCGGCTTCGCGTGGAAGCCCATCGCAGGAAGATCTTTGAGCAACACGGCCGAGGGGACCCCCCCTCCACCGCCGAGGGGGACCGCCACCATCGTGTTGTTGAACAACTTTGTAGGTCGGTGGAACGCCTACATGGAGCCCTACCTACCGGAGTATGCGATGCCACCTGACCCTCACGACGAGGAAGAGCCTTAAGCGTCCACCCCGGGCGCCTATTCTCCTCAGGACTAAGGAACGCCCTGGAGGCCCCCAGCGCCCCCAGGCCGCGGGGCATTGTGCCAGCCGTCGCCCCCGCGGAGAAACTACGAAGAACCAAACCCCAGGCCCGAAGAGGACAAGTCGTATGAAGCGACGGGACGCAGATGGCGCGGGCCACCCGCGACAACCATGGAGCTGGAGCAGACGCCGAGGGTCGGGACTCGCGAGGCGGCCCCTATATGTGAAGAAGCTATGCGAGGTAATTTTTCGGGTTCACTGCTCTAGAGAGTGCCTGCTGACCGCAGGGGCTTCAAGTTTTCACGACATGCCCCTGCATATCATATAATTTGCTCAAGTTTCTATAACTCCTGATGCGTCCATTCGGCGATCTGACATATTGCCTTGCTTGCATCTTCGGGCGATCTACCCCCCCCCCCCCTTGGGGGCTCCGGTCGGTGCGCGTCGCCTCGACACGGGGAATGGGGAGGCCCCACGGCTCCCCAATGCCACAATCAACAGGATAAAATGAGAGTCACTTGAGCGTCAAAGGGGGGCTCCTGAGCATCGCTCCTCAGGAGCCTTACCGGTCACAAGGCCACCTGCCGCCCTTGATATCGTCCACGGACATTTGGTCGTTATCAGGGGTGGAAGGGCTTGACCCCGTAGCTGAGATCGTCCATTCAGTCGCAAGCAGCGGCGGTTGGAAAATGTGCGGGACCGGGTCCTGGTGACGCAGAGTCGCCTGAGCGTCAAAGGGGGGCTCCTGAGCATCGCGCCTCAGGGGCCTTACCGGTCACAAGGCCACCTGCTGCCTTTGATATCGTCCACGGACATTTGGTCGTTATCAGGTGTGGCAGGGCTTGACCCCGTAGCTACATCCGTTCATTCGGTCACACGCAACGGCGGTTGGGAAATGTGCAGGACTGGATCATAGCGACGCAGAGCAGCTCGAACATTAAAGGGGGCTCTTGAGCATCGCGCCTTAGGAGCCTTACCGGCCACAAAGCCACTTGACCACCCTGGTGTCGTCCAGGTCCGGTCTGTATCGGGGGGTGTCGAGGCCTTGCCTCGTGAGGCTCCTCACGACGGCAGTGAAATGTGCGGGACTGGGACCTGTCGACGTAGAGCCATAGAGCAGCCCATAACCGGCTTCAGGAGAAGGTGCGCGCAGGACCTACATCAACCCGTCGCACCTCTGCATCATCCTTCAATCCTTCCGGAACCTACTTTATCCTGCGACACTCTCACGCAATAATGAGCCGAGGTTGTATACGCCCAGGGCCCCCCGAGGACGCGAAAGGGGTCCACCCCACGACTAGTGGAAGACCTATGCTCCGCGCTGGGTACAGATGGAGGAAATCAACATAGTCCACCAATGACTTCTGGAATCAAGCGCCTATGCCTCGCGGGTAGGGACACTCGCGAGGCCAAAGCATCCTTGTGACCTCCCATATACACCCCCACGGTCACACTCTCACGTAATAACAAGCCGAGGCTGTATGCGCCCAGGGCTCCGTGAGGACGCGGAAGGGGTCCACCCCACGCCTAGTGGAAGACCTATGCTCCGCGCTGGGTGCAGACGGAGGCAATCAACTTAGTTCACTAATGACTATGCCCGCAGCTGGCAAGGAAACCCATATAGTCCACCAATGACTATGCCAGCCTAAGTGCCGGACGCGACGTTTGCTTGTTTTCCTGGATTTCGAACTATCTTCTGCCGGACTTACACCTGCCAGTTTTAAAAGTTGATGTTTGAAAAACAAAAGGGGGTTGGAACTTTCTCTTGCGCTTTGTCGTATTCGCCGGTTTCGAAGTCTCTTTTCTAGATGAGATTCTTTGAGGAGCTAAACGCACCGCGCCTAGGGGTCAAGGAGCGAAAGCAAGGACTTGTCGTCCCAGGGGTGAACAATTTCGGTGATCAACCCCCGCTCGGGGTCTGGATCGAAGCACAATATCGTCACAAAGAGTCTCAGGAGGCCTCAGGGCGTCCTGAGGCGATGACCAAAGAAACGGGAAAAGGAATCGCTCAGGCACTAAAGGGGGCTCCTGAGCATCGAGCCTCCGGAGCTTCGCCGGTCGTAAGGAGCGGGACCAGGGCCCGCAAACATAGAGGGCCGAAAGGGTCTCCATCCCACCTCACCTACAGAACAGGAGCTACTCAGGAGGAGCTACGGAAGGGACCAGTGCAAGCCCACGAGCTAAGTACCCCTCAAGCCCGGACGGGGGTCATTTGGTTTCACGCCAAACTAACAATGAATTAAAAACATGCGTACTAACAAAGGGATGCAGGGCCTAAGGATGCCTAAGGATTCAGTTGCGGTGAGGAATGAGGCCATCAACCAAGCGTGCAGCGACGCAAGCGGAGCCTCGGGACGATGGGTCCTCCTGAGGGCCCTGGCCACCGTTACCCCCGAGCTGTGGCTGGGGCAGCGACGGGGCCTGAGCATCGAAGCCAAACCGCAACGACCACCGGCAAGCCTACCATCAATTCAAGAGCGAAAGGGAAACGACGGACGACAAAGGTAATAACGCAAAAGCTTAACGCCCAACAACGCAGGGTTCTTAATCAAACATCGCAGGAGCAGGTAAACAGAAGCTGGGGGTGCCTAGGGGGAGAGGCCGCCGACGTCGCCCTTGGCGCCTGCAGGCTCAGCGTCGGAGCCCTCCTCCTCGCTGGAGACGGGCACCCGGACATACCGCTTCACCAGGACGTCCACATGCGGGCGGACTTCGTCCCGGAGAAGACGACGACACTCATCGGGCGCTGGTTTGACGACGCGTCGGAGGTCGAGCTGCGGGGCAAGGCGGCGCAGGTTGGAGAAGACGAGCGTCAAGGCAAGGCCCAGAAGCTCGCGCGCGTCGGCCACGCTGTCCTCCACGCAGGCGGTGCCAGCCTCCAGCGTCTCCACCACCGTCTGGAAGAAGGCGAGGTAACCCCCGTCGTTTCTCACATTCTGCAGCTCCCGGGGCATCCCCCACGAACCGGCGCGTCGCCTTGGCCGCCCGGCCGGCGATGCCCGCGAACTGCTTGGCGCGCTGAAATGCCATCGTTCGGGCGTGCGACGCCTCGTCCTTAGCAGCCAGGACGGCGTCGGTCAACTCCTGGACCAGCTGCCGCGGCGACGCCAGCTCCACCTTGACCTCTGCCTCGCCCTGGCAGGCGGCCTGGAGGGCGGCATCGGCGTTCCTGAGCCGGGCCCGTAGCCCCTCCACCTCCTCTTGAAGCTCGCCAAGATTGGGCTTCTTGGTGGACGGTGCGCTGGAGAAGAGGAGAGATCAACCACCAAGCAACTCACGGGATAATCAGGAGAAGAGGCGCAGGCGAGGGACTTACTCGTCGGTCAGAGCCCAGCGGCGACGGACGCGCGAAGGCCCTGAGGGCCCTCCGCCGCTGCTCCCGGAGGCGGACGGGGGCGCGGACGGAGCCGCGCGCTTCCCCCTGCCAAGTTCACCTCCAAGAGACGCCATGGAAGACAGGGAAACAGAGAGGAGAGGAGGTTTTCTCGATGGAGCGAAAGGAAGAGGGCAAGAAGCTCAATATTGTAGTGCCCCCCCTTGACGGGTGTGTGGCAGATTTATAGGCGGACCACGGTCACCAACCGTTGTGGGAGCGCGAGCGTCGCGCGCCCCATGTGGGTCACGAGGTGGGCCGACGGGAGCGCTGCCGCCCACGTCGCTTCACATGTCCGCCGAGCGGTCACGTTCGCGAGGGCCGTTGGATGTGGTCAGGCCGCACCGACGCCATTCAATGCGAACAATGATGGCCTGCGCGGTTTTTGGAGATCGTGCCATCATGGCCCGGCGCACCCCGGACGCCTTGAGGAGCGAGAGCATCACCACACAGCCCTGGACACCTGTGCCGCCTGGCCCGCAGGCGATTAGGGCCCGCAACGCTTCGAGCCACCCTCAAGGCTTCGCCGAGAAGCCAACCCAGACGCGCCTTGGGCCCAGGGGCTACTGTCGGCGTTCTGGGAATGGGGATAGCCAGACCTGCCTGCCTGCGGCCCACGGCTGGCCCACTTCATCAAGCAAGCTAACGGGCCCGACATCACTCAAGGCAAGGCCCTCGTGAGGGGCCAAGCCTCACGAGGAGGAACAACATGAAGACCCGCGCGGGAGGGGGGGGGGCTCCTCAGGTCCCGTCCGAAGCGGTGGATATTCCGAGGCGAGCCTGTCCTCAGGAGTCAAAGATGACGCAAGAGAAAGACACGCGAGCAGGAGACAACGGGGTGTCGCAGTTTCCCCTTTAGTGCAAAGGGGGCAAAGACGTACCAAAGGTTCCCAAGGCATCTTCAAAGGTTTCCATTCTGGAGCAACAAGACCATGACCGCCTGCCGGCAGGACGGATGTCATCCCTGAATCAGCCCCTTCAGCGCTGGCAACTACTTTGCAGGCGAAGACCACCTATGGACAGGGGAAACATGTTCCCCTGTCCCCCTTTAAAATTGGTCGTTGTGGGATCCCTACCCACTAAAACGATAAGGGAAGAGGACCCGGGCCGCCACTATATATAGAGGATAGGATACTTCGTAGAGAAGGGAGCAGAGGCCACAAATTCATTCACCCACGAGCACCACGCAAAGTCACCAGCCTCCGGAGGCTCCTAGACACTGTACTTGTTCTTCCACTCTCCTTCAAGAGAGGCAATCCACCAAAGCAGGAGTAGGGTATTACGCTTCACAGCGGTCCGAACCTAGTTAAACTGATGTGTTCTGTGTCTTTCTCACCATCGAGTGAGTTCCTTGCCATTCTCAGCGAGTAGCAAGCTAGGTGAGGCGAGCCTGTGAGAGATCTTCGTACGTGCCCCTGAGTTCGAATCTTAAGGGTTTTTCGAAGCCCGAAATCCAACCGATAGTCAATACCTAATATAGGAATTATTGATCCTAACATCGAAGGTAAGTTTGTGAATAAGTCCAGCTTCAGATATTTCATCAAACACAGAAAAGAACTATAGCCAATATGAATCAGTTGTCTTTAAAAAAACAACTAGTTACGCACGGAACATTTTTTTTAATGTTCAAGGTGATAACGAAGATGAAGATCAAGCATAAAGAAAATTTGAAGAATGAAGATTTTCTTTTGGAAGAATGAAAATCTTGAATTTCGTTCATTCATAAGATATGTCACATAAATTAAAATGAAAACATAATTGCTTCTATTTTTGTTTGTCAAGGTCTTCTTTCACGCTGCATAACACAACTATTGTTTGTGCACATTTGTGTACACAATATTCATGGTAATTTCCCGACAATATTCATGGTAATTTCCCGACAGAAAAATGTATTAGATCGATTAAGCGGCTTACTGTAAGCGGCTTACTGTGTACACTCCGTGCATCTACCAATGGAAAGGGAAATAACTGACTTATGTTTTTTTTAAGTTTAAGAAATTTATCATTTACTAAAGATAATGATTAGAAAACAAAAAATCTGAAGACAAAGCTTCTACATACAAAAATCGAACGAAAAAGAAGCTAAAAACTTTATCTTGTAAAGACATGATTCATCATATTTTTAAAAGAGCTGTAATATTCTTTTCCATTGCCCCTGCTAATTCAAGGACATAACCAGGCTACGATTATAACATCACCTCTATGCAGTACACTCAATCAAACAACACGCAAAAACGACAACCGTAAGAAACATTATTCTTGCAATTTCAGTTTGTGAAACGAATTCAGCCATGTCCGTTTCATCCAATACATATTCAGACATAAATATTCAAAATAACTACAACTTTTAGAGATAAAATGATAATCTCCTAGCAAAATGTAGGCAAAAAAGGCATCTTAGGTTCATCCAACACATGAGCTTCAACACCAAGTTGTCATTGAGTGCTCCGAAGGGCAAGACATGGCCGGCGTAGGGTATTGGCTGATGGCAGGGGCCGGTGGAGGGTGGGAGATCATGTCCGACGGAGGATGAGCGCTCCTGGATGGGGCTGGCAGAGGACAAACAAGATATGCATTGATAACCACATTGCAAAGATAATATTTTCTCACAGTTAAACAATCCTGCAATCAACAACCAAATCACTTCAGTATGAGCACAAAAAATGATCAGACAACACACTAATCAAGTAAAAGCAATGATCACCTCACATTTGGGGGTGTAACATTTTTGCGTCAGACTTGCATGCTTTTTCCCCAAAAAGAAAAGGGAAGGTTAGCAAAAAAAAAGAATCAAATCTTCAAATACAAAAGCATTTCACAACAGCCTGTCACAACAATCAGGCCTAATAATAAGGTTCAGCCGGAAAAGAAAATACAATGACATCATGTCCAAAACTGTGAAGTATGAAGCATGTTGCTCTTATGTAGTAGCCGGTGCCGTTGACACCGAGAGCAGTGCGCAATCGACGGCATACTTGGGGAGGCCAGTGAGGAGCCGGAGGAGAGACGACGATTAGGAGGTGGAGGTGGTGGCAGTGAGAAGCACGGCTGCTGCATCAAGAAATATAGGGGCAGGAGAGGCTTGGGTGCACGAACGACGCTGCTGGCGTACTTGAAGCGGCTGGTAACACAGGAGATGTGGGAGGAGTGAAGGGGATGACGACGAGGACGGGGAGGTGGCGGTGATGGGGCGCTGAAACTGTAGCGTCCGAGGAGGAGGCAGGATAGGCGTTGGTAGACGGACGACGTCGGCGGCGTGCTTGACGAGATCGGCGTCAAAGGAGACGGGCAACGGGATGGAGAGGAAGTAGAGGTGGAGGGGCGTCATGGTGATGGACGATGGGTCTAAGAGGCGCTGGAAGGACAGCGCCGGCAGCAGCCACTCCGCCAGATCGATTCCAGCGTTGCCGACCGGTGGTTCTGAAGGCGATTTGCTTCCCTTTGTTTCGAGATGGTTCCAGGAGTTGGGAGAGAGAGAGGGCTGAAAAGGAAAGATGGGACTAAGAGGGGTTATCTGCAAATGAGCACCATGGGTCTTTTGCAAAAATATACATATTGCTTTGTGTGCGTTAGATGCAGATCCGACGGTCGTAAACAACGGATGGCAGGCACGCCATCATCACCAACTCAGTTTTTTTTATAGGAGTAGAGATAGAGACATATCACTTCATTTTACTAATGCTAGATATATTACTGTTCAGGTTGAGCCTAACTTCCAATATCTATCTTTCGGACATTCAACATGGAGCTATCCTCCACAATTTATACTTACATGGGGTTAATTTGATAAGAAAACAACTGATCATATTTATAGATCATATTTTTATTTCTAATATGCTGCCAGAAGGACGCACGTTCAACATAATTTGGAAGGGACCACCTTAGGTTCTGGGTGTCTTACATGATGATCTGGTAAGTGACTTTTTAAAAAGATTGTTAACAAACTAAAAGAAATACAATCTACTGTATGAGGGAAGATTATTAGTGCAATTTATCCAGTAAAAAAATATATATTACCAGTCTATTTTTCATTTAAGAAAATAAAAATTATGTTTGCATGACAGAATATAACTTCTACAACAGACAAATCTTAAAGCATGGGAACTAATGTGAGCAGTTTTCTTGCATCAGGTTGTGATGTTTGTCTATTCTCCTCTATTGATAATGTGGTTAATATCTTTATTTCTTATTATGTTAGCCTTAAAACTGAATACCATTTCAGCAAATAATCTCACCATCAGCTCATCCTTATTGGCAACTAATAAAGAACACAACAACAAAAGTACATTAATACTTGTTCCACTTTAACATGAAAATTAATGAAATTACAAGTAGTGGGAAGAAACAAAAGCAACCTTTCCTGTTCTGGCAATAAATCTTGCTGAATGACCAAAGCATCCAAGGCAAGCTTCTTATATGCTCTCTTGATTACTTTTGCCTCAATAGTAATACTGCAATGGAACATTTTCTGCATGACACAAGTAAAACATACTGCTACCCTTCCATTTTCAAATATAAATTAAGATACTGAGTGCAAACACGGAAGATATGGAATTCTTTTACAAATTCTATATCACAGTATTCACCTTGCAAATTCACTCGAGTGTTCCTAAGAAACAGAAGAATTCAACCTCAAACACCATGGTAACAATAATAAAAAAGGTATTATCGCACTACCGTGCTGGCAGCTTAATGATGGTGGCATGACATGTTGAACTGCGACCGTCAGACGTAGCATCACTTGGTACTGCATTTCATAAAGAAAATACTATTTGAGAAGGCTATACCGGTCACTATCATAAAGAACTGCAATATCAACGGTGGAGAGATTGATCCCACCATTTTCCCTAGTTGAAAGTAAGAAGATGAACTGTCACTCCCTGGCTTGTTGAAAGCATAAATATTGACCACGATCATTGCCACCAGTATCCCTATCCATCTAGCAATATTGATACCCGTTTCATAATCTCCCAAGATGTCTAAAAGATGGGTCATACACAACTGTGTTGAAATACTCAAATGGCAGGCATATACAAGAAAATATTGTATAAGCGTATAAGATGGGTCACAAAACTCCAGATACAATGTGAGCATGGGCAGAAAACCACCTCACAAGAAGAATTTCCATTACTCATGATTGCTATCATATTTTTATCATAGTCATGATGCTTTCTGAGCAACCAAGCTAGGTGCATGCGTAACAAAAAAGAGAATCTGTACCTCAGAGAATATTAGTACTTCGGAGCTACGGGCCTTTAGCCTGGGAAGAAATTTAACCATCCTTTTCCTGTAGAAAGGGAAGTAATTTTCCTTATTTCAGAAAATGAACCATTTTTTCCTGTAGAAAGCATCAAGCCTTCATGAGGCGCACCAAGGACGATGCCCTTGAGAAGCTTCAGGACACCAAGGAGACCGCGGCAGGGGAGGGCGGTTGCGTGTGGAATCGCCGAGACACACTGCATGCATAATTTTTTTACAAACTATTATCACATACTTCTATATAATTTTTACTCACTGCTGGAGTTAGTGAATCATGAAAATGTATTCAAAGACAAACTGAATTCTAGATAGCAAATACAATTTTCAGGATATTCTGGATTATTTAAATTATGTGCAGCAATCATCTCCTTCCTCTTGCCTCCTCAGCATCTGCCTATGTCGTCGAACTCTTAGCGTTCATGGAGATCGAGTATGTGCTCCTCGTCACGACCGACCACCATACCCAAGACCTGTATGACTCACCATCTTCCATTGGCATGCAAATTGTTCGTGGCCACGCACAGAGATTTCACAAATAAATGACCATGTGAATTCAGTGCAGGGAAACTTCAAAGATAATTCAACATCTTCGTATGTTTTGTATACAATTCAGCAAATAAATTGCCTTTAATCATAGCAGTCAAGCAATGTTAAGTATTATACACACAGTTGGTTACAAAACAGAGACAAACGGAACTACAACAAGCTCCCTGCATAAGAGGCTCTCTCACCTGGGCTTTATTTGAGCTGAATCTCTCTCACCTCCGCTTGATCCGCTTGATGGTCGAGGAAATGGTGTGTGTGCCCAGCATGAAGAGAGTCTCATTGTGCATGGTGGAGATGAGCTCGTATGATAGGTTAGCCCCCTGCAATCCTCTCAGCTCGCTCTCTCGCTCGACCAGACACAGGTAGAATAAAGGGAGGAAGGAGACGACAAAGGGAGCACGGTAGTTTCGGCGCAACGACGCCGGTCGCACGATTTTTCTTCTTCACGAGCACAGACTCAAGACTCCACACAGATTACAACGACCCTAACGCGGGCTTTATACCCAGGCCCACCGTCGGCCACGACGCCGCGTTCCTGCCTGCCTGTGCGCACGATCTGCCCTCTTCTGACCGCGGACACCAGGCGCACGCACGCGCGGCTCGCTGTGTCCTGCATCTACGGGGCATACCATGCACACACGCACGCACGCCTGAATCCAACACACACACGCACCCTGCCACGAGCCCGACACGGCCGGACCGCACCCGACGCGGTCAGTGCACGCACACACGCACACTCACGCGCCCGAATGTGGCTTATTGCACAAACAGTCACCCCTAAGCCACGACCTAGAGGAGCCCGTCCTTGTGGATGTCGGTGAACGCGGCGAGAGCCTGCTCCGCCTGACGTGGATTCGGGCACTCCTGCCGGAAGTGGCTGCGCTGCCCGCAGCTGTAGCAGTGCCCATGGCCCCGTCACTTCCCGCTGCTGCCCGACGCTGTGCTGCTCCCGCCATCGTCATCGAGGGTGTCGCCGCCTTGCTAACGTCGTCGCACCGCCCATCGCGCGACGGTCAACATCAGCTGCTCATCCGCCCTGTCACCAGCTGCGTGCGCGCGCTGCCACATCCTCTCCTCGAAGGTCCTGAGCCGACCGAGCGCTTCGTCGAACTCCTTGTCGTCCACATCGCAGAACTGCTTGATTCCGGCCACCGCCGCGTACAGGCGGTTCGGCACGGAGTCAAGGAGCTTCTTCACCATGACGCTATTGTCGAGCGCCGACCTGAGCGCCGTGTAGCGCACCGCCATCCCATCGATCCTGCCGACGAACGCGTCCAACGACTCCGCCTCCGCCATGCGAAGTTAAAAAGACCTCGATGACGCCTAGAGGAGGGGTGAATAGGCTATTTAAAAACTTCTTAGGATTTGGTTTAAACCTAATGCAGAAATAAACTAAGAGGGTACTTGTCAAGCACAAATCCTAAATGCACTAGGCACTGCAACGTGTAACAACAACACGATCTACCAAGATGGACACAATACAGTTACTAACAAGCACAAGTAAGTTACACAAACTTACTTGAGCTATATCACACGACAAGTAGGTGAACGACACAAGATACTAAATCACACTAGCACACGATATATCAAAAGTTGCAAGTGTGAACGTGTGGATATAGAAGGTATGCTTGAATGATTAATCTTGTACAAGGAATAGCCAACACAATATAATGAGCACAAACAATATGCAATGTATGTATGCTCAAGTAACACAAGTAAACCACAAGTAAGGAGTTAGGGTTAAGGATAACCAAGGTCACTGAGACGAAGATGTATCCCGATGTTCACTTCCTTGGAGGAAAGCTAGTCACCGTTAGAGAGGTGGATGTTACCACGAAGGCACACCAACGCCACGAAGGCTCACCCTATTCTCCCTTTGAGATAACACCACGAAGGCGTTTCTCAACCACCAGTGGTAAGCCTTTGAGGTGGCTTCCAAACCCTCACAAACTTTTCCGGGGGGTAATCACACGGATTGATTCCTCTCCGAAGAACTACTACCGCCTAGGAGTCTCCAACCTCCAAGAGTAACAAGATCACGGGGAATGCTCAAAACTTGCTCAAATCTCGAATAGCTTGGGTTGAGAGGAGGAGAGGGAGACGATCTATCTTTTGGTTGGAACAACTCTCAAAGGGGCTCACAAATGCTCTTGGGATCTAAGATTTGGTGTGAGCAAATGTGTGTGAGGTAGAAGTGTGTTCTTATGAGGATAAGGCTATGTTGGGCAACCCTCTCACGAAGTGGGAGGGGGTATTTATGGTGGGGAGAGAAAAACAGCCGTTGGGTCACACAGGGTCCGGACGTCCGACAGTTTCCGGAAGTCCGGGCGTCCGCGAGGGGTCGGACGTCCGACATGGGTCGGTCGTCCGAGGCCTGTAGATATCACTGAAAATACTGTGAATTGAATAGCGACCGGGCGTCCGGAGAGGACCGGAAATCCGAGTTATTCGACTCAACTTCTTCTCGTGCAAGGTTCCGGATTTCCGAAGGGGTCAGACGTCCGGCCCTCGGAAGTCCGAAGGGAGCCGGAAATCCGAGTTATAGAGCTCATGTTCTTCTGGTGCAGGGCTCCGGATTTCCGAAGCCTGTCGGTCGTCCGACCCTTGACCGGCTCTCGGACGTCCGGAGGGAGCCGGAAGTCCGAGTTAAATGGCTCAAGTTTCTCTGATGCATAGTTCCGGAATTCCGAAGCTGGTCGGATATCCGGGCCTCGGACGTCCGGAGGGAGCCGGAAGTCCGAGTTATATGGCTCTGATTTCTCTGGTATAGGATTCCGGATTTCCGAAGCAGTCGGTCGTCTGGCCCTCAGACGTCCAGAGGAAGCCGGATGTCCGAGGCACTGGTTCTGTTTTCAGATAACAGCAGAGCAGTGGAGATGTGGTCTGAGCAGAACAGTGGAGATGTAGTTTGAGGAAGTTCATCGCAAAACCTGTGATCCCCTCTTAATAGTGCGGGATCCCTAAAGAGTCAAGAATCATAAAAGGGGTACTGATGATCCATACTTGAGTGTATGCTTTTATTCGCTGATCATCACTCCGCACCACTAACGTCAAAGGAACTGATACCTTTGAGTTAGCCCTTTCACTTGAGCTTGATGTTGTTGTTCCTTCTTGGCTCAAGTTGAAAGCAAGACATGATGAAGTCTTCAAGCAGCTCTCCCATACACAATGTGGAAAGCCTAGCTTATGTATTCATCTTCATTTGTCCACCATGTGAACATCCACAAGAATCAAGCATGTAGTGCTCAGGAATGCTTATCTTGATCTTGTCCTTGTTAGCACATGAGCTTGTCCTTATTAACACATGATCATTAACAATAGTTTCAATGATATATTCGTGCTGATCCACTTGAACTTGCACACCACAATCTTGATGACGATCACCACTTGACGTCATCCTTCATGAGTTGTATGAGATCTTCCTTTTGACGCAAGTCCATGGAAGCACACCTAACCCCCACATAGGAGTCTCACAAAGACCATGGGTTAGTACACAAACACGTAATGGACAATGCTTACCATACCATGGGATCACTTGATCCCTCTCGGTACATCTTATACGTTTTGTGTGTTGATCATCTTGATTTACTCTTTGTCTGAGATCTTGATCAACCTAGTGTCTTTATGACCATTCTTTGGATAATACCTTGAATACCATCTTGGTCATCATATAAACTCCTTGAACCCAACAGATGGACTTCAAGAAGTGCCTATGGACAAAACCTATAAATATAACTTAAGGCAACCATTAGCCCATAGGAATTGTCATCAATTACCAAAACCACATATGGAGATATATGCTCTAACAGAAGTCACTTGAATTCGCCGTGCATCGTGGCCAGCCGTGCCGCCCGCACGCGGTCTGCTCCAACATACCTGGTCTTTAGGCTGCTCCACAGCTCCGCCGCTGTCTTTTTCGCGGAGACGTGCAGCAGGATCTCCTCGGACAGTGCCCCGAGCAGGTACGCCCACGCCAGCTTGTCCTTCTTGGAGACGATCGCCGACGCCGAGTCCTCCGTCGGCTCCACTGCCTCTCACCGCCCCGCCGCGTCGAGGTTTGCCTCGACCTAGATTGCCAAGGCGGTGTAATTTTCACCGGTGAGAACCGGGCGGTGCGCGGGTAGCGACCCGCCTGACCCATCACCGTAGGGCACCAGGGACATCGCCGGCGAGCTCCCAGACGCCTTTCTTTGATGCCAAAATTATAGGTTCGCCCCTGCAATCCTCTCCCAGCTCGCTCTCTCGCTTGACCAGACGCAGGTAGAAGGAAGAGAGGAAGGAGATGGCAAAGTGGGCATGATGGTTTCGGCGCAACGACGCCCGCCGCAATGACGACGAATTTTTTCTTCTCGAGCACAAACTCAAGACTCCACACATATTACAACAACCCCCATGCGAGCTTTATACCCATGCCCAGCGCCGGCCACGACCTTGCGCTCCAGCCTGCCCGCACACACGATTTGCCCCGTTCTGACCGCGACCACCACGCGCACGCACGCGCGGAGCTTGCATCAAGCTCGCCCGATCGCTGCGCTCGCCCGTTCCAAGTAAACCAACTGCGTCCTGCATCTACGACGCACACCGCGCACACATGCACCCACGCCTGAACCAAAAACACGCACGCACCCTGCCACGAGCCCGACATGGCCGGACCACACCCGATGCAGCCACTTCATGCACACACGCACACTCCCGCGCCCGAACGTGGCTTAGTGCACCAACATCGTACTCCCGTCCCGCCTCCACCTGCACTAATCGATGCACTTATGTGCCTGCTGTCGGGGATAATACCCCGCGGTGTAATCTGGCTTGAATTATGACTCGACTGGGACTTGGATACTCACTGGCGACTTATCAATGACCTGGCGGGTGGCTCACACATGACCCTGCAGGCGACTCAGACAGACGACAAAGACCCAACGGCCCAGAAGGTGGCTCATGGAAGGGCCGACTCACAGAGAAGGCCCAAGGAAAGGAAGGACTCCCTCACAAAGGAAACAAGATCCGGATTTGGATTCAAGAGAGACTAGTCCTAGTCCTATTCCTATCAGGACTCTACATGTAAACCTAACTCTTCCACCTATACAAGGAGGGGTAAAGCGTCCCAAGAGAGACAGATTCACAAGTTCAAGTCATTAGAGATAGACATATTAAACACCCTCGAGATTAGAGGTAGCGATTCCGCACCCTTGTAATCGAGATCATCATCTTCATAAATGAAACACAAGCAAGACGTAGGTTTTTACCTCCATCAAAGATCATCATCTTCATAAATGAAACACAAACCAAGCGCAATCATTACGCCCTGGAAACCAAGCATTAGGGCATGTATAATGGAAGCAACACTTGGTGCTGTCCCAGTCCATCCGGCTAGATAGAAAAATAATGTGGCACCGGTTTGAGTTTTTCTCACCCAACGCTCTGCTACTAAGGCTATCATTGCAATGGCCCACCTATGTTATCTCTTACCTCTCGCCGGATGGGCTACCGGCCTCCTGTGCGTCATTTCTCATCTCCTTTTCTTCTTCTTTTCTTCTTTCTCTCATGGAGCACCGGCCTCCTCTGCAGTGGCGAAGCCAGGAATAATTTTAAGATGTGGCAGAATGTATGAATGGAAAAAACATGTACGACTCAACTATGAAAGTGTTTAGTAAAATATTAGATATATATTAATTGGTGTTCAACAAATACAACCAAAATCAAAACATAAGTATTGTCTCTCTAAATACCTCATTTGATGAAGATAACATGGATGATTGAATGTTGATGTATCATTTATATTACCTAGACGGGCATAAAGATGACCTAAAAAACATAAAATCCATGCTTTGCCCCGTGCGTGCGGCGTGCCCTAGCTAGCCTCCTTGGATCCCTGTCTCACAAGACTGTCAAAGGCTGATCGAACGTGTGATCGATACTGCCGTGTGTGGGCTTGAGCGGTTCAGCCTGCAGGGTCCCATGGACAGGGTCCAATAGGAGGCACACAGCCAGTACGCTGACTACCTGAAAGCTGAATTAATTACGCTGTTACACAACTAGGTTCATACTGTAATACTAGTATATATACGTATTTGTACAGCTGGTTAGGTACGGCGATGGCTAAACCATAGCTAGCTTCGCTACTGCTCTTCTGCAAGCTACTCTGACACACTGTGAGGCTACTACATAAGCTTTACCTGACATCCGAGCCTAGTTGGACAATGGGGCAGCAGGTTTAAAGCATACCGTTGGTCATGCCCTTACTACTCTGATGGATTAATTGGTAGTGGGACTCCTCATCATTATAAAAAGTATTTCTGATGCATCATCACGGAAGGAAAAAAGTGGCATTGCTAAATATGGATGTCCAGCGCCGGCCTTTGCTAGAATGCACCGATCTCTTCAAAGCAAGATCCCGAAGATAATTGTAGCGGCACGCGTATGCTGCGCCTACGTCCGTCTCCGAGTCACCTCACGACGACTTGAGCCGCGCCACGTTTCGCCGCTTCGAGTCCGAACCGGTCTCGACTTACCACGCCCGCTGTCCAGCGCCACCTCGGCCGCGCGCGCCATGAGCCGCCATCCCCGCATGTCGAACGAGACGCCGTCAGCGCCTTGCCTCCGCCACGGATCAAGCCGCCGTGTCCGCTCCTCTCTACCTCGCTCCGGCAGGCCTATTGCGTTGCTCTGCCAAACTCCACCGGCCGCCCGCAGCGCCGCCTGGGACTCCTCCCGTTCTGGTCACGCACCGGTCGCGCAACCGCACCGGGTCGTCACGCCACCCTTGCTGCTCCACGCGTCGCTGCCGCCCCGCACCGCGCCACGCCAGCTGCTGGTGCTGCACTAGATGCTCGCTGAGAAAGTTTTCCCTGGGCATGATATTTCTGAAGACTGGGTTTCTGACTTCTGAGCCGTACTTCCTTCTATGGTGCGCTTAATGGAACGACACGGACTTACTAAGATGGCATGCTGGCCGAAGATGGTTTCTCATTACACTCTACTTCAGTTATGCCTACAAAGAGAGCTCAAAAGCTATTTGAAATTACGCGTACTTGACCCGTCACGGTTTAAAAGACACGTTTGAAAAATCTCTAGGACCAAGGTAGTCATCGATTGGTTGTAAGATGTAGTAGGTGTAGATGCTAATGCGTCTAATCAACTAAAAAAATACTAGTACTAATGCGTGAGCAGCAAATTATGAGGAAGCATACATGAGTAGTACTAATACTAATTAATAAGAGTAATTGCTTTCGTGTCTTAAACCTTATTTATTTTAAAAACACATCCAAATTTAACTGTGCCTTCTAAATCGTGACGAAAGAAGTACTATTAACTATGTTTGGAATTCATCCGATGCTCTCCATATGACATCGTGGAAGAATGGAGCCACGAGAAATCAATTAGTACTAGCTGTAGTACACATTCAGTATATCTACATTGATGCTAAATTATCATCAGGTTAATTTACGGATGGCAAACGGCCGCGATCAGTTTTCATCCGAAAGCGTACATACATCGGCTATGTTTTTCGTCAGGCAGTCTCGTTCATCATCGAACAAATTTATCATCATATGATATTTGTTCACTCTATTTTTAATTGATTCATCCAAGCATAATTACTCGTATTCTTAATATTTTTACTCAAAACAAAAGTAACGCTGTACCACAGACGCGTTAGTCTGAACCAGCATTCGTCTGCGCCGCACTGCGCCGTCTTACAATGACGCGACCAACTCTCACCTCCGCGCGATGAAGAGGGCTTACTATGACGCGGCCAACTCTCAGGTCCGTGCGACCAAGATGGCTTACGATGGCGCGACCAACTCTCACGTCTGCACGACTAAGACATGCTTACAACGTTGCGACCGGTTCTCGAGTTTGTGCCAAATCGCCAGACAACTCTCGCATTCAACTCAACCCGCCGGTGCACTGCTTGCCTATGCGAGCCGTCCAACAAGACGCGTGCAAGACGCCGTCCCCGGGGTCCGAACGACATCAACCCGTCGGTGCAGTGCTCGCTTGTACGAGCCGCCGAACAGACGCGTGCAAGCGGGGTCCCCATGGTCTGTTTTCCATCAACATATCGGTGCAGTGCTTTTCTATACGAGCTGCCCAATGGACGCGTGCAAGACGCCGCCCTTGCGATCCAGTCTACATCAACATATCGATGCAGTGCTCGCCTATACGAGCCGCCCAATGGACACACGCAAACCTCCCATGCGGCAAGTCTCCTCCAACAACATTGGATTGGAGCAAAGGAAAAAATGACAATCATGTCTTACACAACATCGCCAAAACACGCGCCAGCTCCCACTCGCGCTGGGTTGCTCAATGGATAGACGCATTGACCAATACTATCTACTTCAACATATCAAAAAAACAGGAGGTCTTATCATGAAGGAAACATCTCTGGTGAAGCTACAATTTGAGCCGGCCATCATCGAGCGAGCAATTCAAAGCAAGCGACGAAAGAAAAGGAAAAGTGGCCCTGGAGGAGCCATGAGAGCCAGACTACCTGGAATAAAGCAAGGACCAAAAGGCATATACATTCAATTTGGCCACGATATTTGCCAAAGACATGTGATGTGCGTCACCAAGATTATCAGCTCACTACGTCATCTACAGTTTGGATAAATCCATCGTTCAACCATCAACCTTATGCCGGTTTATGTCACAATCAAGTATGGAGATTCTCAAGCTGCCTTCTTGAGTCGACTTAAGACTCGGGGGCTACACATGCATGGCTCGACAGATTCAACCGGGCTGAATAACTCAAGAACCCCGGGTCATTACAGGAAAGTTAAGCCGGCCCGGGGGCTACTGCCTCATTGGCGAAAAGATTTAAAGTCTCCCAAGGGGACGAGCCGCCATGATGCGACCATTCAAACATGGGTGCCCTGCCTCATTGGCGGGTGATTTAAAAGCCGCCCAAGAGGATGAGCCGCCGCCAAGGAGGTCATTCAAACATGGACGCTATTAGTATAAAAGAGGATGAGCCGCCATGTTGCGATCGTTCAAACATGGATACTGATAAGCCAAAGAGGACCAGTTTCCATGATGCACGGTTCAAACATAGGCGCCAATTTATGATCTTGAAGAATCAAGCCGGCTTACTTGGGAGCTATTAGTCCCCAGTCTGTTTAGTAGTAATAGCATTGTCTTCTGCAATCCTATGCTTGGCTTTTTCCTGATCATAGGTCGCTTGGGGGCTTCCAGCTCATTGAGTTCAGCTTTCTTACCCTCTTGGCTTGTGAAAAATGAACGCTATATAATGGTTATACTGGACTGTATGTCTTTGCGACTCGCCCTGTTGGCCCCATGTACTCTTGGCGAGTGAATCCATTTTGGACCCTCACTTGCCAATGTTAAAACATCGAGGTGTCCAGCGAGACTACGAGAGCCAGCATATGGAGAATAGATAAACCATGGGTTCATAGAACCTGTTTCACTGAAGCTTGACTTGAGCCTGATCCGCCAGTCTAAACTATAAAGGTTATTGAACGAACCTCTTAGGGTATGACTAGAGCCTTGCAAGCCCGTCTACCCGCCGCGACTCACTGAGCCGACTTATTTATAACAATTCAATACCCTATACGGTGTTATCTTTTTTCAGGCAAGGATTCAATATTCTTACCAGCTCATGCAAAGCATGGCGACTATGAAGTCCTTTTTCTCATAAAGGGAAAATCCAAATTGCAAGGCAATAAAGCTCAGAATGGTGTCTTATATTTAAAGAAAACCCGACACTATTTTATCATATACATGCATCATCTTGCATTGCATCATGCGTCATACATACATATCATGTCGGTCTTTAAACCGGGTCAAATCATAGACTTCTGTAGGATCAAATAGATCTTTGATAGCTAATATGGTTGGATCTTCATCATGGTTTATCATAACAAGTGTTAAATGATTGGGGTTTTTAAGTTAGCTCGGAAGAATTGATTATTTTCGAAGAGCCGCCCCATCGCATATAATGCCGGGTCATCTAATTGACCAGCTCTTGGATTTCTTCAACTTGTGCTCTGTAGTAAATTACAACACTTATGGATTTCTCACACATATATTTGTCGGGTTACATTGCAACCACGACCAATGATTTCTTTCATCGCAAAGACATCATTAGTTCACAGAGTGGATATGATTTTATTCTACAATGGAAGGAATAATCCTGAGTCGCTGCAGGCACAAGACCCGGCACCTAGGGGCTACATTATTCAAATCAAGATTACATCAAAGTATGAAAGTCCCATGTCGCTTCAAGCATGCACCATGACACTTGGGGGTAAAGCAAACTACTCTTACAAACCATCACATCATCAACACACCCGGCTATCTCAAGGAGATAAGCCAACCCTTGGGGGCTACAGGTAGCTATTTATTCAAGTATGGATGCAAGGAAGAACCGGCTCATCATTTTTATAATGACTCAGTCCTTGGGGGCTACATATTGCTTCTCAAGTTTACATAATCAGATCTACAAAGTCCCTGCTCATTATTACATAATGATCCGACCCTTGGAGGCGACATCATATGATGTTTTATTTTCAAAGGAGAAGAACGTGTAAGTCCCGAGTCGCCGCTAGCAATCAACCCGGCACTTGGGGGCTACATACTCGGATCAAAATTTCTGAAGTCCGAGGTTGTTGCAGGCAAGACAACCCGGCACTTGGGTGCTATAGTATTTAGATGTTCAAAGAGATTATAAGGTCCAAATTGAAGATCCAGTCCATCGCATACTGATGAGCCGGCCCTTGGGGGCTACACCAGCTAGAGTTTATAAAGAATAAGACAGTTACAAGTCCCAAGCTGCTGCCGGCAAGACAATCTGATACTTGGGGGCTACATGGTCAAAGATATTATTACAAATCTCCAAGTGATCACGAACTGATAAACTTGGAGCTTGTGGGCTACAGGTAATATGGATATATCAAAAAATTGAAGTGCACTTTCAAGATGTCAATTGTGAGCAAGACCAACTCAACATATTTTTATCTAGTTGAAGCATTGAAAGACCGGCTCAACATTATACATATTTCTTTAATCCCAATAATTTGATCAACTCAATTGGGGTTCAGTTTCATGACCCGACATTATCAACCATAACCCAGCAACTTCGATGATCGCAACTTGAGAAAGCTCTAAAACATCCTCAAGCCGAAAGTATTAAAAGCTGGTTAGAGATGACACAATATTTTTAGCAAAGCCACCGTTCATCATATTTTCAACACGAGAAGGATATTCCAAGTCTAATATTTTCATCAAGCCAAAGCATTGGAGGCTGAATCAATGACATATGCATTTTATTGCAAAGGACACGTACTTGCAAGATGATTGTGAAGACGACTTGAAGAAACTCGGATTTTCAAGGAGCCACTTAATTAAATCAAAACGGCCAATAGAGCAAGCTGGCCCTTTAACATATATGTTATTATTATTTCAACAGCTTACCATGAATGAAATTCAAGCTAACCAGGGGGCTAATGTCGGGGATATACCCCGCGGTGTAACTAGTCTTGAAGTATGGCCCGGTTGGGACTTGGAGACTCACTGACCCTGCATGCGACTCAGACAGACGACAAAGACCCGACGGCCCAGAAGGCGGCTCATGGAAGGACCGGCTCACAGAGAAGGCCCAAGGAAAGGAAGGACTCCCTCACAAAGGAAACAAGACCCGGATTAGGACTCATGAGAGACTAGTCCTAGTCCTAGTAGGACTCTACAGGTAAACCTACCCCTTCCACCTATATAAGGAGGGCTAAGGCGCTCCAAGAGAGAAAGATTCACAAGTTCAAGTCATTAGAGATAGACAGATTAGACACCCTCGAGATTAGAGATAGAGATTCCACACCCTTGTAATCGAGATCATCATCTTCATTAATGAAACACTGGCAGGACATAGGCTTTTACCTCCATCCGGAGGGGCCGAACTTGGGTAAACTCGCGTCTCTCAATTATGAGCAACCCTTCCTCAAGCTGCCACATAGTTGCGATGGCCTCACACCTAAGTTCTCTCACGAGGACACCCGCCAGGGCCTTGGAGCTCTCCCTGCTAGCCATGGAGGCCCTCCTCCACGTGCAAGGACCGCGCGCCGCCACGCCGGATCCCTCCCCCTCCGCATCGGATCCCTCCGCCTCCGCGCCCATCCATGGTCCACCCCTCCTTTCCCCCATCTTGCCTTCCTTACCTCCATGTCTCCTTTTTGCCGAAACCATGGATGCGATGGATCCTCCAGAGAATTCGCACTCTAGCCTTCCTTCGTCGTCATCGACGACCCTGCCTCGCCTCCGACCTTCGGATCCGCCTCACTGCTCACCATTTGATCCACCTCCCCAGCCCCTGCCGTGCATCGATCCGGCCCCTACAATCTCTAGCCGTCGCCGCCGTTCTACATCAAGCAGTTGCACCGCACCCCAGCCGCCGTGTTGACCCGATCATGATTAATAAAGCATATGGACGCGGGATGAATACACCAAACTATGAGGGCTTTTCTACAAAAATGAAACGTTAGACATATTAGTCACTTAAATTATGACTGATGGTTGAATACCTTAAACGAGAGGGACTTTTCTATAAAATTACTAACGACATACCATCTCTACCTAATAATAAAGCACTGATAGCTTCTTCTCGTACGTCATGACAGTTTTGCAAAAACTTTCCCGCATTTTTGAGTATTTAACACACAGTCCTACTTTAAGTGGGTATGTGAGAAAACAATTCATGTTTGCAAAACACTCCTTCATTTGTAAACAATTATTCCGCGATCATTTCTTCTATCTTATCCACACGCTTCCTGTCGCTGCGACGGGCGTGAGCGAGGCAGGGGACGGCAGCGCCGGTCCCATGGGAGGACGGGCGCGTCGCGACGGGTGTTCGATGTAGCCCACGTGAGCGAGGCGAGGGACGATGGCGCCGCTTGCAGGGGGGACAGGGGCACCGGCGGCTGGCGAACTCAGAGGGGGCGGCTATGTGGCGACTGTTGGGGAACGTCGCATGGGAAACAAAAATTTTCCTACGCACACGAAGACCTATCATGGTGATGTCCATCTACGAGAGGGGATAATCGATCTACGTACCCTTATAGATCGCACAACAGAAGCGTTAGTGAACGCGGTTGATGTAGTGGAACGTCCTCACGTCCCTCGATCCGCCCCGCGAACCGTCCCGCGATCAGTCCCACGATCTAGTGTCGAACGGACGACACCTCCGCGTTTAGCACACGTACAGCTCGACGATGATCTCGGCCTTCTTGATCCAGCAAGAGAGACGGAGAGGTAGATGAGTTCTCCGGCAGCGTGACGGCGCTCCGGAGGTTGGTGGTGATCTAATCTCAGCAGGGCTACGCCCGAGCTCCGCAGAAACGCGATCTAGAGGTAAAACCGTGGAGATATGTGGTCGGGCTGCCGTGGCAAAGTTGTCTCAAATCAGCCCTAAAACCTCCGTATATATAGGGGGAAGAGGGGGAGCCTTGCCTTGGGGTCCAAGGACCCTCAAGGGGGTCGGCCGAGCCAAGGGGGGGAGTCCTCCCCTTCCAAACCGAATCCAACTAGGTTTGGAAGGAGGAGTCCTTCCCCTTTTTCCCACCTCCTCTTTTTTTTTTCTTTTCTCTTTGATTTTCTTCCTATGGCGCTTAGGGCCTTCTTGGGCTGTCCCACCAGCGCACTAAGGGCTGGTGCGCCACCCCCAAGGCCTATGGGCTTCCCCGGGGTGGGTTGCCCCCCCGGTGAACACCCGGAACCCAGTCGTCATTCCCGGTACATTCCCGGCAACTCCGAAAAAGTTACGGTAATCAAATGAGGTCATCCTATATATCAATCTTCGTTTCCGGACCATTCCGAAAACCCTCGTGACGTCCGTGATCTCATCCGGGACTCCGAACAACATTCGGTAACCAACCATATAACTCAAATACGCATAAAACAACGTCGAACCTTAAGTGTGCAGACCCTGCGGTTTCGAGAACTATGTAGACATGACCCGAGTGACTCCTCGGTCAATATCCAATAGCGGGACCTGGATGCCCATATTGGATCCCACATATTCTAAGAAGATCTTATCGTTTGAACCTCAGTGCCAAGGATTCATATAATCCCATATGTCATTCCCTTTGTCCTTCGGTATGTTACTTGCCCGAGATTCGATCGTCAGTATCCGCATACCTATTTCAATCTCGTTTACTGGCAAGTCTCTTTACTCGTTCTGTAATACAAGATCCCGCAACTTACACTAAGTGACATTGCTTGCAAGGCTTGTGTGTGATGTTGTATTACCGAGTGGGCCCCGAGATACCTCTCCATCACACGGAGTGACAAATCCCAGTCTCGATCCATACTAACTCAACGAACACCTTCGGAGATACCTGTAGAGCATCTTTATAGTCACCCAGTTACGTTGCGACGTTTGATACACACAAAGCATTCCTCCGGTGTCAGTGAGTTATATGATCTCATGGTCATAGGAACAAATACTTGACACGCAGAAAACAGTAGCAACAAAATGACACGATCAATATGCTACGTCTATTAGTTTGGGTCTAGTACATCACGTGATTCTCCTAATGACGTGATCCAGTTATCAAGCAACAACACCTTGTTCATAATCAGAAGACTTTGACTATCTTTGATCAACTGGCTAGCCAACTAGAGGCTTGCTAGGGACAGTGTTTTGTCTATGTATCCACACATGTATATAAGTCTTCATTCAATACAATTATAGCATGGATAATAAACGATTATCTTGATACAGGAATTATAATAATAACTATATTTATTATTGCCTCTAGGGCATAATTCCAACAGTCTCCCACTTGCACTTGAGTCAATAATCTAGCCCTCACATCATCATGCGAATTACATTGTAATAAATCTAACACCCATACAGTTCTGGTGTTGATCATGCTTTGCCCGTGGAAGAGGTTTAGTCAGCGGGTTTGCTACATTCAGATCCGTGTGCACTTTGCATATATTTACGTCCTCCCCTTCGACGTAGTCGCGGATGAGGTTGAAGCATCGTTTGATGTGTCTGGACTTCTTGTGAAGGCGTGGTTCCTTTGCTAGGGCAATGGCACCCGTGTTGTCATAGAACAAGGTTATTGGATTCAGTGCGCTTGGCACTACTCCAAGATCCGTCATGAACTGCTTCATCCAGACACCCTCCTTAGCCGCCTCCGAGGCAGCCATGTACTCCGCTTCACATGTAGAATCTGCTACGACGCTTTGCTTGGAACTGCACCAGCTTAGCGCACCCCCATTAAGAATAAATACGTATCCGGTCTGCAACTTAGAGTCGTCCGGATCTGTGTCAAAGCTTGCATCGACGTAACCCTTTACGACGAGCTCTTCGTCACCTCCATACACGAGAAACATCTCCTTAGTCCTTTTCAGGTACTTCAGGATATTCTTGACCACCGTCCAGTGATCCACTCTTGGATTACTCTGGAACCTGCCTGCCATACTTATGGCGAAGCTTACGTCCGGTCTAGTGCACAACATTGCATACATGATAGAACCTATGGCTGAAGCATAGGGGACGGTGCTCATATGCTCTCTATCCTCATCAGATGCTGGGCACTGAGTCTTACTCAATCTCGTACCTTGTAAAACTGGCAAGAACCCTTTCTTGGACTGTTCCATTTTGAACCTCTTCAAAACTTTATCAAGGTATGTGCTTTGTGAAAGTCCTATAAGGCGTTTCGATCTATCCCTGTAGATCTTAATGCCTAGAATGTAAGCAGCTTCTCCTAGGTCCTTCATAGAGAAACTTTTATTCAAGTAATCCTTTATGCTCCCCAAAAACTCTACGTTGTTTCCAATCAGCAATATGTCATCCACATATAATATTAGAAATGCCACAGAGCTCCCACTCACTTTCTTGTAAATACAAGATTCTCCAACCACTTGTATAAACCCAAATGCTTTGATCACCTCATCAAAGCGTTTGTTCCAACTCCGAGATGCTTGCACCAGCCCATAAATGGATCGCTGGAGCTTGCACACCTTGTTAGCATTCTTAGGATCGACAAAACCTTCGGGTTGCATCATATACAACTCTTCCTTAAGGAAACCGTTAAGGAACGCCGTTTTGACATCCATCTGCCAGATTTCATAATCGAAAAATGCAGCTATTGCTAACATGATTCTGACAGACTTAAGCATCGCTACGGGTGAGAATGTCTCATCGTAGTCATGAACTTGTGAAAAACCCTTTGCCACAAGTCAAGCTTTATAAACGGTCACATTGCCGTCAGCGTCCGTGTTCTTCTTAAAGATCCATTTGTTCTGAATAGCCTTGCGGCCCTCAGGTAGTACTTCCAAAGTCCATACTTTGTTCTCATACATGGATCCTATCTCGGACTTCATGGCCTCTAGCCATTTGTTGGAATCTGGGCCCACCATTGCTTCTTCATAATTTGCAGGTTCATTGTTGTCTAACAACATGATTGACATGACGGGATTACCGTACCACTTTGGAGCAGCACGTGGTCTCGTCGACCTGCGTGGTTCGACAGGAACTTGAACCGGAGTTTCATGATCATCATCATCAACTTCCTCCTCAATCGGCGTCGCAATGACAGAGGTTTCCCCTTGCCCTGCGCCACCATCTAGAGGGATGAGAGGTTCGACAACCTCATCAAGTTCTATCTTCCTCCCACTCAATTCTCTCGAGAGAAACTCCTTCCCGAGAAAAGCTCCGTTTTTAGCAACAAACACTTTGCCCTCGGATTTGAGATAGAAGGTGTACCCAACTGTCTCTTTTGGGTAACCTATGAAGATGCACTTTTCCGCTTTGGGTTCCAGCTTTTCAGGCTGAAGCTTTTTGACATAAGCATCACATCGCCAAATTTTAAGAAACGGCAACTTTGGCCTTTTGCCATACCACAGTTCGTATGGTGTCGTCTCAACGGATTTTGATGGTGCCCTATTTAAAGTGAATGCAGCTGTTTCTAATGCATAACCCCAAAACGATAACGGCAAATCGGTAAGAGACATCATAGATCGCACCATCTCTAATAAAGTATGATTACGACGTTCGGACACACCATTACGCTGTGGTGTTACAGGCGGTGTCAACTGTGAAACAATTCCACATTGTCTTAAGTGAGCACCAAACTCAAAACTCAGATATTCACCCCCACAATCAGACCGTAGGAACTTGATCTTCTTGTTACGATGATTTTCAACTTCACTCTGAAATTGCTTGAACTTTTGAAATATTTCAGACTTGTGCTTCATTAAGTAGACATAACCATATCTACTCAAATCGTCAGTGAAGGTGAGAAAATAATGATATCCGCCGCGTGCCTCTACGCTCATCGGACCGCACACATCGGTATGTATGATTTCCAACAAGTCACTTGCACGCTCCATTGTTCCGGAGAATTTTAGTCATCCTGCCCATGAGGCATGGTTCGCACGTGTCAAGTGAATCAAAGTCAAGTGACTCCAAAAGTCCATCGGCATGGAGTTTCTTCATGCGCTTTACACCAATATGACCTAAGCGGCAGCGCCACAAAACATGGCGCTATCATTGTTAACTCTAACTCTTTTGCTCTCAATGTTATGTATGTGTGTATCACTATCAAGATTCAACATGAACAATCCTCTCACATTGGGTGCATGACCATAAAAGATGTTACTCATAGAAATAGAACAACCATTATTCTCTGACTTAAAAGAGTAACCGTCTCGCAATAAACAAGATCCAGATATAATGTGCATGCTCAACGCAGGCACTAAATAACAATGATTCAAGTTCATAACTAATCCTGATGGTAACTGAAGTGAAACTGTGCCGACGGCGATTGCATCAACCTTGGAACCATTTCCTACGCGCATCGTCACTTCATCTTTCGCCAGCCTTCGTCTATTCCATAGTTCCTGTTTCGAGTTGCAAATATGAGCAACAGAACCGGTATCGAATACCCCAGGCACTACTACGAGAGCCGGTTAAGTACACATCAATAACATGTATATCAAATATACCTGATTTTTCTTTGGCCGCCTTCTTATCAGCCAGATACTTGGGGCAGTTGCGCTTCCAGTGACCCATACCCTTGCAATAGTAACACTCTGTTTCAGGCTTAGGTCCAGCTTTCGGTTTCTTCGTCGGATTGGCAACAGGCTTGCCGCTCTTCTTTGAATTACCCTTCTTGCCTTTGCCGTTTCTCTTGAAACTAGTGGTCTTATTCACCATCAACACTTGATGCTCTTTACGGAGTTCAGACTCTGCGACTTTCAGCATCGCAAACAACTCGCCGGGTGACTTGTTCGTCCCTTGCATGTTGTAGTTCAACACAAAGCCTTTATAGCTTGGCGGCAGTGATTGAAGGATTCTGTCAGTGATAGCCTCTTGCGGGAGTTCAATCCCCAGCTCAGCTAGACGGTTTGAGTGCCCAGACATTTTGAGCACATGTTCACTGACAGACGAGTTTTCCTCCATCTTGCAAGCATAGAATTTATCGGAGGTCTCATACCTCTCGATTCGGGCGTTCTTCTGAAAGATGAACTTCAACTCCTGGAACATCTCAAATGCTCCATGACGCTCAAAGCGACGTTGAAGTCCCGGTTCTAAGCCATACACGACTGCACATTGAACTACTGAGTAGTCCTCCTTACGTGTTAACCAAGCGTTCTTAACATCCTGGTCAGCCGTAGCGAGTGGTTCATCTCCTAGCGCAGCATTAAGGACATAATCCTTCTTCCCAACTTGTAAGATCAGCTTAAGATTACGAGCCCAGTCTACAAAGTTGCTTCGATCATCTTTCAACTTAGCTTTCTCTAGGAACGTATTAAAGTTCAGGGTGACTGTCGCGTGAGCCATGATCTACAACACAAATATATTCAAAGTGGACTTAGACTATGTTCAAGATAATTAGAGTTTAACTTAATGAAATTACTCGCTAAACTCCCACTCAAAAAGTACATCTCTCTAGTCATTTGAGTGGTTCATGATCCACTTACACTAGCTCAAGTCCGATCATCACGTGAGTTGAGTATAGTTTCAGTGGTAAGCATCCCTATGCTAATCATATCATCTATATGATTCATGATCGACCTTTCGGTCTCATGTGTTCCGAGGCCATGTGTGCACATGCTAGGCTCGTCAAGCTTAACCCGAGTGTTCCGCGTGTGCAACTGTTTTGCACCCGTTGTATGTGAACGTTGAGTCTATCACACCCGATCATCACGTGGTGTCTCGAAACGACGAACTGTAGCAACGGTGCACAGTCGGGGAGAACACAATTTCGTCTTGAAATTTTAGTGAGAGATCACCTTATAATGCGACCGTCGTTCTAAGCAAAATAAGGTGCATAAAAGGATTAACATCACATGCAATTCATAAGTGACATGATATGGCCATCATCACGTGCTCCTTGATCTCCATCATCAAAGCACCGGCACGATCTTCTTGTCACGGCGCCACACGATGATCTCCATCAACGTGTCGCCATCGAGGTTGTCATCTACTCATGCTATTACTACTAAAGCTACATCCTAGCAAAATAGTAAACGCATCTGCAAGCACAAACGTTAGTTTAAAGACAACCCTATGGCTCCTGCCGGTTGCCGTACCATCGACGTGCAAGTCGATATTATCTATTACAACATGATCATCTCATACATCCAACATATCACATCACATCGTTGGCCATATCACATCACAAGCATACTCTGCAAAAACAAGTTAGACGTCCTCTAATTTTGTTGTTGCATGTTTTACGTGGTGACCATGGGTATCTAGTAGGATCGCATCTTACTTACGCAAACACCACAACGGAGATATATGAATTGCTATTTAACCTTATCCAAGGACCTCCTCGGTCAAATCCGATTCAACTAAAGTTGGAGAAACCGGCACTTGCTAGTCATCTTTGAGCAACGGAGTTACTCGTAGCGATGAAACCAGTCTCTCGTAAGCGTACGAGTAATGTCGGTGCAAGCCGCTTCAATCCAACAATACCGCGGAATCAAGAAAAGACTAAGGAGGGCAGAAAGACGCACATCACCGCCCACAAAAACTTTTGTGTTCTACTCGAGATTACATCTGCGCATGAACCTAGCTCACGATGCCACTGTTGGGGAACGTCACATGGGAAACAAAATTTTTCCTACGCGCACGAAGACCTATCATGGTGATGTCCATCTACGAGAGGGGATTTCCGATCGACGTACCCTTGTAGATCGCACAGCAGAAGCATTAGTGAACGCAGTTGATGTAGTGGAACGTCCTCACGTCCCTCGATCCGCCCCGCGAACCGTCCTGCGATAAGTCCCACGATCTAGTGCCGAACGGACGACACCTCCGCGTTCAGCACACGTACAGCTCGACTATGATCTCGGCCTTCTTGATCCAGCAAGAGATACGGAGAGGTAGATGAGTTCTCCGGCAGCGTGACGGCGCTCCGGAGCTTGGTGGTGATCTATTCTCAGCACGGCTCCGCCCGAGCTCCGCAGAAACGCGATCTAGAGGTAAAACCGTGGAGATATGTGGTCGGGCTGCCGTGGCAAAGTTGTCTCAAATCAGCCCTAAAACCTCCGTATATATAGGGGGAAGAGGGGAGCCTTGCGTTGGGGTCCAAGGACCCTCAAGGGGGTCGGCCGAGCCAAGGGGGGAGTCCTCCCCTTCCAAACCGAATCCAACTAGGTTTGGAAGGAGGAGTCCTTCCCCTTTTTCCCACCTCCTCTTTTTTTCTCTTTGATTTTCTTCCTATGGCGCATAGGGCCTTCTTGGGCTGTCCCACCAGCCCACTAAGGGCTGGTGCGCCACCCCCAAGGCCTATGGGCTTCCCCGGGGTGGGTTGCCCCCCCGGTGAACACCCGGAACCCATTCGTCATTCCCGGTACATTCCCGGTAACTCCGAAAACCTTCCGGTAATCAAATGAGGTCATCCTATATATCAATCTTCGTTTCCGGACCATTCCGGAAACCCTCGTGACGTCTGTGATCTCATCCGGGACTCCGAACAACATTCGGTAACCAACCATATAACTCAAATACGCATAAAACAACGTCGAACCTTAAGTGTGCACACCCTGCGGGTTCGAGAACTATGTAGACATGACCCGAGTGACTCCTCGGTCAATATCCAATAGCGGGACCTGGATGCCCATATTGGATCCCACATATTCTACGAAGATCTTATCGTTTGAACCTTAGTGCCAAGGATTCATATAATCCCGTATGTCATTCCCTTTGTCCTTCGGTATGTTACTTGCCCGAGATTCGATCGTCAGTATCCGCATACCTATTTCAATCTCATTTACCGGCAAGTCTCTTTACTCGTTCCGTAATACAAGATCCCGCAACTTACACTAAGTCACATTGCTTGCAAGGCTTGTGTGTGATGTTGTATTACCGAGTGGGCCCCGAGATACCTCTCCGTCACACGGAGTGACAAATCCTAGTCTCGATCCATACTAACTCAACGAACACCTTCAGAGATACCTGTAGAGAATCCTTATAGTCACCCAGTTACGTTGCGACGTTTGATACACACAAAGCATTCCTCTGGTGTCAGTGAGTTATATGATCTCATGGTCATAGGAACAAATACTTGACACGCAGAAAACAGTAGCAACAAAATGACACGATCAATATGCTATGTCTATTAGTTTGGGTCTAGTCCATCACGTGATTCTCCTAATGACGTGATCCAGTTATCAACCAACAACATCTTGTTCATAATCAGAAGACTCTGACTATCTTTGATCAACTGGCTAGCCAACTAGAGGCTTGCTAGGGACAGTGTTTTGTCTATGTATCCACACATGTATATAAGTCTTCATTCAATACAATTATAGCATGGATAATAAACGATTATCTTGATACAGGAATTCTAATAATAACTATGTTTATTATTGCCTCTAGGGCATAATTCCAACAGCGACGTCCTGGTGATGGTGGCGACGGTGACGCGACCACGACGTGGCAGGTGATGGAGGTCGTCTCGATGCATCTCCCTGATGCCGACCACCGCTACGGTGCCGCCAGTCTATGACGCCGCCTAAGCCAGGTCATTTATGGCTGCGTCCCCAACTCATCCCACTCCCGTGCTACTCCTCGCCGTCCACAGCGGATTGGTGGCGGCGCTCCGTGAAGCGGATGCGGGGAGAAGAGGGGTTGCCGCGCTTCGTGAAGCAAATGCTTGGCGGGAAGAAGAGGGGCGGGGGGCAGGGACGGGGAAGGAGAGGTGCGTGGGCGGGGACAAGGAGGAAGAGGGGCGACGAGGGTGGAAACGGGGAGGAAGAGGGGCGACGAGGGTGGAGGCGGAGGAGGATACCACATGTGTTGTGGGGCGTGATACATCTCCATCGTATCTACTTTTCCAAACTCTTTTGCCCTTGTTTTGGACTCTAATTTGCATGATTTGAATGGAACTAACCCGGACTGACGCTGTTTTCAGCAGAATTGTCATGGTGTTGTTTTTGTGCAGAAATGGAAGTTCTCGGAACGTCCTGAAAATTTACGGAGAATATTTCTGGAAAATATGAAAAATACCTGCGCAAAGATCCACCGGAGGGGACGGGCCAGTGGGCCACAAGCCCTGTAGTCGCGGCCTCCCCCCTGGTCAGGCTACCAAGCTTGTGGGGCCCACGTGGCCCTGCCGCCCCCAATTCTAGTGCTATTTATTCCCTTTCGTCCCAAAAAAATCAAGAGAGAAGAGTTCATCGCGTTTCACGATCCAGAGGCGCCGCCACATCCCGTTCTTGCCCTGGAGGGCAGATCTGGAGTCCGTTTTGGGCTCCGGATCAAGGAGATTGTCGCCATCGTCATCATCAACCATCTTCCCTCTCCAATTCCATGAAGCTCTTCATCGTTCGTGAGTAATCTATTCGTAGGCTCGCTGGGCGGTGATGAGTAGGATGAGATCTATCATGTAATCGAGTTAGTTTTGACGGGGATTGATCCCTAGTATCCACTATGTTCTGAGATTGATGTTGCTACTACTTTGCCATTCTTAATGCTTGTCACTAGGGCCCGAGTGCCATGATTTCAGATCTGAAATTATTATTTTCTCACCAATATATGTGTGTTTTAGATCCGATCTTGCAAGTTGTAGTTACCTACTATGTGTTATGTTCCGGCAACCCCAGAGTGACAATAACCGGAACCACTCCTCGTGATAACCATAGTTCGAGGAGTTCATGTGTTCACCAAGTGCTAATGCGTTGGTCCGGTTCTTTATTAAAAGGAGAACCTTAATATCCCGTAGTATCCATTTGGACCCCGCTTCCACGGGAGGGATGGACAATAGATGTCATGCAAGTTCTTTTCCCTAAGCACGCATGACTACACACGGAATGCATGCCTACATCACATCGACGAACGGGAGCTAGCCACATATCTCTCTGTGTTATAACTGTTGCATGATGAATGTCATCCAACAAATCACCGATCCATTGCCTACGAGTTTGTCCCAGTGCTGCTATTACTTGCTTTGTTCTACTGCTGTTACTACTGTTGCTGCTACTGTTACTTGCTACTACTGTTACTTGCTTTGTCCTGCTGCTGCTGCCACTACTGTTGCTACTACTGTTACTTGTTGTTGCTGTTACTTGCTATTGTTTCTACTTGCTGCTGCTGTCACTACTGTTGTTCCTTGCCAGTGCTGTTACTCGTTACACTGCTACTACCTGCTATAATACTTTTCTGGCGCCATTAATACTTCAGTTAGGAATAATCTGCCGTCAACAGATTCTTCCCTAGCACCGTTGCTATCATACGACCTTTGCTGCTTATATCCTGCTTGCAGATACTAATCTTTCAGGTGTGGTTGAGCTGACAACTCAACTTCTAATACTGGAGAATATCCTTTCACTCCCATCGTGTCGAACCAACAAATTTGGGTTGAATACTCTACCCTCAAAAACTGCCGCGATCCCACACGCTGGTGGGCCATTGCAAGACAATTGCTAATTGTTGAGCAACTGGAAGCAGTTCTTTTCTGGCGCCGTTGCCGGGGACTGTCACCAGGGCGATGTGGAGGACGAACACCTTGCCGCAGCCAGCACCGCCGGCAAGGCCATGGCCATGATGTTATGCTTGCAGAAGGAGAAGGATGAGGTCCAGATGGAGCTCCGCTGGTTCGCCGCCAAGATCGACCACCTCCGCGCTCTCATCACCGTCGAGGAGCAGGATGCTAAGGCGGAGGAGGAAATCTTTAGGAGTGCGGGACGGACATTGCTGCCATATAAGGAGGAACAACTTGCAAATCAGTTGCATCGCAAACATCGTCGTGCTGCAAGTTCCTGACACCCGCCACCGCAGCATATGTTCGTTCCTGCATCAATTTTTTGACATCCAAACAAATAGAGAATGTTCGCGAGGGAGAGATGGAGCTCGCGACAAGTGGATACATATGGTTTCTGACGAGTTTCTGCTCTAGGGAAATAGTAGAGAGCATGTTGGGCGCTGCTTCTGAAGAAATATGTGAGGAGGAGAGAGAGCAGAGAGATGCGTTGATTGCTGCACATTTGGATAGAGGGCTTGATGAAGCTACTTCTAGAAAGAGTGAGAGAAAACAAATAGGTTGAGATAGGGTTCAGTTCCCACTAATCTAATATTGTGGAGAAAAAAGAGAGATATGTGAGGAAGAGAGAGAGAGAGAGCAGAGAGAAAGGCGCACATCACTGGATCCTTTCGATTCTATTGTGTTAGGTACTCGCTGGTATAATCTCGCAGTAGTAGTGGCTTACAAGCAAGGTTACAGATCGAAGCAACACAATCACGCTCGGGTTCGGGAGGAAGAGAAAGGGGGAGATTCCGCCGCCACCGCCTGATCCTTCTGGATGCCCGACCTCCACATGCGCACGTCGCTAAGTAGATGGTCCCTTCCCCGGCCGGGCCTAGCGAACCCAGGCTGGGCCTTGCACCCGTGGATTGGGCTTCTTCAGCCGAACCCGTCTTGCCTCGGTGTCGCTGGCCCATGGGACCCCTTGAGCAGGTATGCTGACATCCCCCTCTTCTTGTAATGAGGCTTGACCCCAAGCCTCTGCATGCGGGAATCGAGCGACGAGACTCGCCTTGTCTTCTCAGGTATCCCCGAGCTCGGCTGAATTTGACCATTTGATCTTCACTTGTTCTTGCATGCCTCCATTCTTCTTGCGCCAACGTGTTTGAAGAACTGCGACTGTAATAGCGAGATCATCAGAGGAGTGAGGAAGTTGTGCTTCAATAGGCGTAACCGGAATGAGCGCGCGTCCGAGAAGAGAGACGTGAAAGACTGGGTGCACTGTCGCCTGGGGTGGAAGTTGAAGTTTGAATGCCACCTCGTTGATCTTCGAGATGATAGGAAAAGGGCCATAGTACTTGTATGCAAGCTTGTGATTTGCTCTCGGCGCAACTGAAGTTTGTATATATGGTTGGAGTTTAAGATAGACCTGATCGCCCACCTCGAAAGTGCGGTAGGAGCGTTTCCTGTCAGCTTGGTGTTTCATCACTTGCTTCGCTCTGTATAGGTGTTGTTGAATAAGTTGTTGCACTGTCTCCCTTTCTTCAACCCATGGTTTGAGTGCTGGTACTGAACATGCGGTATCTGCTGAGATTCCCCAATGCCAAGGCTCGTATCCAAACATGGCTTTGAATGGTATCATGACGATGGTCGAGTGATGAGCATTGTTGTACGAGAATTGCGCCAGAGGTATCTAGAAACTCCAACGACGAGGACATGCTTGAGTAAAGAAACGCAGAAAGGTCTCTACACATTGGTTGACCCTCTCCGATTAACGTGTTGGTGCGAATCTTCGCAAAGGTCTGCGCCACTCGTCTGTCCCCTGTGGCCGAACGGATTGCTCACCCCCTTCAGTCCGCATTCCTGAAGGGCAGGCGGATTCATGATGGGATTCTTGCCCTCCACGAGATTGTCCACGAGGTGGCGTCCAAGGGGTTTAAGGGGGTCTTCCTCAAATAGGACTTCCAAAAGGCGTATGAGTGTCTTGATTTTGCGAGCCTCCCCATGTATATGATGGGGATGTACATCTTGCCCGAAGGTGTGCATAGCGCCTTTGACAAGGAGCTGGCAAGGTTCTTCTGGCAGGTAGGGGATGGTCGACCCAAATACCACATGGTGAAGTGGGCCGATATGTGCCCGTCGAGAGACCGAGGGGGCTTGGGCATCCCTGTGTCCCTCCACATGAACGTTGCCCTCATGCTTCGTTGGGTGTGGCGGATCCTGCAGGGAGATGGGGGTTTGTGGCTACAACTGATTGAGGCCAAGTACTTGTGGGGTAGACCCCTCTTGGCCTGCTCACTCTCGACTAGGTCACAGTTTTGGAAATCTATCCAGGGCATCAAGGATGATATTAGGTTGGGTCTGCGGTTCTCGGTGGGCAATGGGTCTGGGACCCAGTTTTGGTTGGACCCTGGCTTGATGGAGAACCTCTACGCTTGCGGTTTCCGAGGCTCTTTGCTATTTGCGACGACTCACCTGTCTGTCACATCCCTAGCTACCATTTGATGATTAGCAAGAATGTGCTCATATTTTATTCTTGCATTAAAAATGAAAATAGAAATCAAAGAAAAACCCTAGCACTTCCATATTCAACCCAATTCAAAACTTGTGATAAATCAGTGAACCCAAAATGGCCTTCATAAAAGCCCACCTTTTTTGATAAATATTGGAAACAATATTTCACGGGTGGAACTTATTTTGAAAATACATTTGGCATTTTATTTAAAACACAAAAGCCACTGATAATATTCAATTAAGGGGTTTTAAATATCTCTGGTTATTATAAAATGTTGAACTATTTCCATTGACTTGGAAATATTCCAAGTAAAACCCCAAAATTATTTTCACTATTTTAGGAATAGTTTGGATCCAAAAATAAAATGAAACAAATGTCAGAAAGGTTAAAATAGAAAGGAGAAATGAGAAAAAGAAAAACTTACCTGTCGCTCACCCTAGCCCAGCCCATCTCCGTGCCGCCTTCTTCAACCTCGTGCGAGTAGGCACTAGGGCGTGGCGCCCACACAGGAGGCACGACCACCTCTTGCTTACACCTCCTGCTGGCCGCCCCTACCCTATCTCTTCGCGATGAGAAGCCCTGAGGTGTCCTCCTTCCATTTCTCTCCTCTCCGGCCTCTCTCCCGGCCTCCTCGAGCTCGTCCCCCTCCCTCTAGATCTGAGATTGGCCGCCGCTGTCGCCCGGGACTCCGGCCACCACAACGCCTCCCCGAGCACGTCGTCGACTCCACGCGAAGCACCATGAGCCCCTGATAGTTTTCCCCCGCTTTCCTTGCCTTCTCGCGCCCTGCAGCCACCGCCCGCCATGGCCGAGCTTCGGCAGCCGCCGTGGCCCATCACCGGGGCTACTCCAACGAACTAGCTCCCCCTCGAGCCCCCTGCGCGATGCGGTCGAGCCTGGGCTTCATCCCAGTGCCTCCAGCACAGCCAACCGAGGCCTGTAGGCCATTTTGGAGCAACTCCGGCGAGCCTCCGCCGCGCCCGCGGTCGCCGCCGGCGAAGCTCCGGTGGGGATGACATGGCCGCCCTAATCCGCCATTAGTTAGCCCTTAGGGCCACTGACGGTGGGCCCAGGAGTGGGTCAAACCCACTTAGGGGCTGGTCAGCGCGGGGTTAGCCCCTCTAACGCTGACTAGTGGCCCCCAATGGTTAGTTTGACCAGCACAGGCACAGTTGACCATGATGACATCATCATGACGCAGTAAATCCAATTCTGTGATTTAAATAATTCCAGAATAAGTGCAAAACTTTGGAAATTCATAGAAAATTAAATATAACTCAAAATTTGACAAATAATATATGTACAATGATCATAAAAATTAAATGAACCAATGGTGCTACTTTCGTGCATGACAAACAAAGTTATGAAAGAGCATCAGGTCAAATCAATTAAAGGAATTTAATAATGTCCCACTATAAATAGTATTCGAACTTGAATTCAAATCAGCATCAAACAAAAGGTTTGATAGCCACACTAGCTCATGCTACATTTCATCTCATGCCATGATCATGCATCATATTGTTGCATATGAATGATATTGATTGCCGCTATTATTTCGGTAGGCTCTGCCCTTACGGATACGTCCGAATATCCAACTGACGGATTTAATCATTCTGCCGAGCAACAAGGCAAGCACCCTTTTGATCATCCCGATATAATCCCATGTTCTGCTCCTGCTTCCACTTATTGCATTAGGATAAAATATTTCAAATGCTTTACTTCGGTAGCTGAACCTATTCCTTTGCATGACCTGTCATTGTCACAGTAAATAGCCAAACCTTGCAACCTAGCATACCTGGTAGTTGTTTGAGCCATGATGTATCTTATCCTGCTATGCTTGCTATGCCTAGAGTTGTGTCAGGCCTATTTCATCTGGGTGATGAAAAGGAATGGATGAATGTGTTCGAGTGACAAGGAATAAGTGTGGAACCTGATTTGGTAAAGGTACCGATGAAAGGCTATGTTGGAGTACATGGCGGGTTGTTTCATTGGAACCGTCCTTAGGAACTGAGTTCCGTGTATGTAATCCAAGACTAGCTACTACCACATGCTGGGCCGTGACATATGACCCAGCTCGACTTATTAATCGCCTAGTACTCGGTCCAGGAGTTACAAGTAGTTTCTCGTGTTTATAGTCATGCTGGAGGCCGTGCATAATGCTGACCTTAGAGGTGGGCTATGATGCGGTAGGCAGTGGCACGGTGTACCAAGTGGCACCCGGATGGTGGGCTTGGGAACCCTGTGCACATCGTTCGGGGCCGTGGCGGAAACCTCGGCCGGACTTCCGTGCGGGTTCACTCTCAAATAGGCGATAAACCTGGACTAGGTATTAACATGGTTAACGGTCGTGGCCGACTCCCTCGTTGGGCTTCCGCTGGAAGGTTGCCGAGGTGCATGATGTGCACATGGCGATAAGTGGCGAGAGCGTGTGTGAAGAAGTACACCCCTGCAGGGTTATGATCTATTCGAATAGCCTCGTCCGCGGATATGGACTACTTGGAGACATATGTTGTTCATAGACAACTTTAATGGCTACTCATAAAAGTATCAAGATAAGTGTGAGTATCATGTATGGCATTTCCGTGGGGAGACGGAAAGGAATCCATGATAGTGTATTGTTGTGGTGGTAGTGGACTCGTGTACGACTTATCAAAGTTGTTTAAAACTATTTAAAATTGTAGTTTAGTCTAGCCAAGAGTCAAAGATGGCTTGCTGCATGTAACCCCACAACCCCCTTTATTGATACCTGTGCATGAGTAGATAGATCTGTTCTAAAGTCTTGCTGAGTACTTTCGTACTCATGTTTGTTTAATAAATGTTGCAGAGGATACCCACGAGCCAACTAGTGGGTTCTATCTAGACCTCGATGATGACGAGTAGCTGGTGTCCCAGCTACGACCTGCTCCCTTTCAGAAGGGATTTGTAGATAGTCAGACTTTATGCCTTTTTCCTTTCAACTGTCTGTACTCAGACAGCTTTAATGCTTCTGCTTGGTTTGTATGACTCTGCTTCTATGACTTGAGTGTCGTGTCATGTGACCCCTACCTGTATGAACATATTATGCATGACTCTTCCGAGTATTCTAAATAAATGTTGTGATGTTGTATGGTTATGTTGTGATGCCATTGTTGTATCTATGCATATCGAGTATGTCATGCGTACGTGTGATGCACTGTGATATGTATGGGATTCGACAGCTAGTCGTATGCCCTTAGTAGCTTTCTATACATGGAAATGCCCCTTTGTGTTTCCACCGAGCCTTGGTAGTTCGCTACTGCTCCGGACACATTGGTTGACCGGCATGTATCCTTCTTAGTTGCTATGTGTGTCCCTACGGGGAAATGTCACGCGGTGTAATGGAGTCCTTGTAGCTTGCTACGACTCGTCTACACTCGCTGATGACCGACACCTGCTTTGCTTGGTTATGTATGCCTGTCTCTCTACAGTCGAGCCACTTGAGTTTATGACTAGTTATGTCGATCCGGGTTCTTTGAAATTGGAATGCTAGCGACACAAATGCATACGTGAATCAAAAGGCGCAAACGGTCCCATCTAAGGTAAGGTGGCAGCCGTGGGGTTCGCCTTGCATGAGACCGCAAAGGGATGCGATGTGTTACAGGCTAGACTGTTATGGCTTAGGATCGGGGTCGTGACAACGTTGGTATCAGAGCCTGACTGACTGTAGGATTACCAAGCCAAACTGGTCGAAGTTGAGTCTAGAAATGCTTTAGTTATATGTAAGGGAATTGTTTGTGGAAGGGAACGTAAGTTTCTTGCTTCTCTTCTCAATTCATCCTATTCTGGTCATCCTCATCTTATCTATAGGGATTAAGAACTAGGTTACTTATCTATCTCTGAGGATCGCGTGTTACTAATCGGTAGATTGTAGGAAAACGGTTTGAGAGTTAATCCGAGTTTTCTTTTGTTCCAAAGAAAAGAAAATAAGTATTTGATGACCATGGAATTGAACTTGATAGTTGAGTGGTTATGCTATCCTCTCTTTTGTGGGTTGTCTGAAAATTGTTTTTGAGCATTTACAACCGTTATGCTACCCAATTTCATTTCCAGAGCTCTAATGACTTTGCATTATTCTCTCTTTCAGATGCCTGCCCGTCCTTTTCATTAGGTGGTCCGGCTGACTAGGTGCATTGATGTGCCAGGTCACACGGCCATGCTGGTCATGATGATGTCAGTAGCCGGTTACCGCTGGCACCCAGAGTATACAGTGGAGAAGCAGTACCGAGATTTCGACAAGAGTCAGTACCTGTGCACTGTTAGGGTATTGCGAGATTACCCTGGAGCCGAGGAGCCGATCCATTGGTCTTATGGATTGGGGGTTATCGTTGACATGGCGGTACAAGATGCCGCCTATTCATTGTTGACCATCATGAGAGCCAGACATGCACTAGTGCAGAATTCAGAGTTCTGTTATGTTCCCGCTTCTCAGCAAGGAGAAGAAGGATATCTAAGTGGGGTCTACTTTGATTCCTCTTTGGAGGATCCGCTGCTTCAGTCTACCACTGAGATGTTAGAGAATAGAGACACAGATGCTCGTGCCCTTCGTATGGAGCTCTATGCTACTCGTGCCCGTTTGTGGACAGCCTTGACACAGCTAGCACCTGTAGTTCACACAGGTTATGGGGATATGGAGATGTTGAACCCCGTTAGGACTCATCTTCCAACTCATGTTCACTGGCCTGCTATAGGAGGTGTCACCCCTCTTCGGGGACCTCTACTACCACCAGTCAGGGGACCAAGGCCACACCCGTGTCCTTACGGTTCCCAGGGGTCTCATGCTAGAGTATTTCCTGATCCGCAGGTTCTGCTCCCAGGCCATGGAGGCAACCTTTATGAGATGTTTTATGCGGATGTTTGAACCCGTGAGTGGAAGAGTAGTATGGTAGTAGTTGTACTTCCATAGTCCTGTGTGTCTTGTGGAGTATGACTATGTCGTGAGATGAGTTCCGGAGGCATAGATAAATAATGTATAGGAAGCTTGGAAAGCTTCTGATGAGTAGTATCATCTTATCAGTAGTTTGCTCTTCAGTTGAGGTTGTACTAAACTATGTAATGGTGTGTATGAACCATGGTGTGTATATAGCAGTTTGCTTGTTACCATGTTGTTCGGATGTTCATTTCCGCATTCCATGTGTTCTGTGCATTCTTAATCCATAGTTAGTGTTAATGTTTGAACTAGTCTAAGCTGTGAGTTTGTTTGCCAGAATGGTGTTTACTAGGTAGAACCGTGCCCCTAGCCATGAACAGGGAGAAGGTAGTCAGGCAGCACAGGAGGAACTGCCTCACCCGCCTTCTTTGGCGGAGGTTATGCTCGAGGCGGAAAGAAACAAGCGAGAGACCACCCGTCTGCTAGAACGTATGGAGCAAAATACGGCTCGTCAGCTGCGAAATGACGTAGTGTCTCTCAATGACTTCGTGAAGCTAAATCCTCCGAAGTTCCATCACTCCGTCGATCCTCTCGATGATGATGACTAGTTGTGTAGTATATCACGCAAGATACGCTCTACCAATGTTTCTGAGGCTGACAAGGTGACCTTCGCTGCGTACTTTCTGGAAGGCCCCGCCAATCCATGGTGGGAGAATTTTGAAGCTATGCGTCGTGCCGGACCAGCAGCCACATGGGCAGATTTGAGTGCAGCTTTCCGTCTGCACCACATTCCAGAGGGTCTGATGGACCATAAGAGAGAGGAATTCTGTGCCTTCACTCAGGGAAAGTTTACTGTGCATGGTTATAGCCGCAAGTGCGGTAATCTCGCTCGCTACGCAAATGAAGAGGTGTCAACTGATGCCAAGAAGCAAGAAGATTCCACAAGGGTCTGAGCCCCGAACTTTGTCGTGACCTGCACCTTCATGAATGTACAAGTTTTCAAGCTCTTGTCAACACGACGATCAGTGTCGAGACTGGTCATACCGACTATGAAGCCACGAAGAAGCACTCTCTCAATTCTGGCTCCTCATACGGTTCCGTGTTTCCAAAGCGCCGGGTGTGGGTCCCGAATAGCTCTCTGCCGCCAAGATATACCCTGAGACCATCCTATGTGGCGCCTCAGGCAAACCAGACCGACCCCCCAGCAAAGACCTATGGTGGTCCAGCTAGCAATGTTGCACCACGTGCCAATCAGGTGATCTATTACAAGTGTGGAGAACCAGGGCACTATTCACGAGAGTGTGCTCAGAATATAACTGCCAAGCAACCTGGGAAGTCTGTTGGGCAAGGCAAGTCGGGCAAAGCATATTATGTGAAACCAACTCCTGCGCGTGGCCGCGTGAATTATGTTTCAGCAGAAGAAGTTGCAGAGGATCCCGACGTCATTTTGGGTACGCTCCTTGTCAATCATCACCCATCATTTGTTATTTTTGACACTGGGTCATCTGATTCCTTCATTTCCGAAAGTTATGCGTAGTTGCATAACATGTCCTTTTGTTATATGCCAATTCCATTAGTTGTCCAAACCCCTGGTAGTAAATGGTAAACTTCTAGAATAAGTTATGACAATGAAATCCTAGTAGACAGGCTAGTTTTTCTAGCATCATTGATAGCCCTTCAATCCTCAGATATCAATATCATCCTGGGTATGGACTGGATGTGATCTCATTACGCCAAGATTGATACCCATACTAATAATGTTCAGCTTACCCATCCCTCAGGTGAGATAGTTAATGTCTCCACTCGAGTTGCCAAATGCCAACTCTATTCCCTCAATGCTAGTCCCCTTCCAGAACATGAAGACATTCTGGTAGTCCGTGACTTTCCGGATGTTTTTCCAGAGGAACTGCCAGGAATTCCACCTGACACGGATGTAGAGTTTGTGATAGATCTTGTTCCAGGAATTGTCCCAATAGCCAGAAGACCCTATAAGATGGCACCCTTTGAGCTAGCCAAACTTAAGAAACAACTAGATGAGGCCTTGAATAAAGGTTTCATTCGTCCTAGCTCTTCCCCTTGGGCTTGTCCCATCCTCTTCGTCAAGAAGAAAGATGGAATGGACCGGATGGTTGTAGATTATCGACCAGTTAATCTGGTCACCATAAAGAACAAGTATCCGCTCCCCAGGATCAACGATCTGTATGATCAGCTTGGTGGATCCTCAGTCTTCTCCAAAATGGATTTGAGGTTGGGTTACCATCAAATCAAGATCAAGAACGGGGAGATTCCAAAAATGGCCTTTGTCACTCGTTATGGCCAATACGAGTACACCGTCATGTCCTTCAGTTTAACCAATGCCCCAACCACCTTCTCTCGCTTGATGAATTCAATCTTCATGGAGTATTTGGATAAATTCGTCGTGGTATACCTCGATGATATTCTCATCTACTCAAAATGAACAAGAACATGCCGAGCATCTAAGGCTGGTGTTGATGAAACTTCGAGAGCATCGCCTTTATGCCAAGTTTTCAAAATGTGACTTCTGGTTACCAGAAGTGACCTATCTAGGCCACGTAATCTCTGGTAAGGGTATTGTTGTCAATCCCGAGAGAGTTCAAGCTGTCCTTGATTGGACTCAACCTGAATCGGTTAAGCAAGTTAGGAGTTTTCTTGGTCTAGCGAGTTATTGTCGCTGCTTTTTCGAGAACTTCTCCAAGGTTGCAAAGCCTCTAACTGAACTCCTCAAGAAAGATAAAAAGTTCAAGTGGACACCACAGTGTGAGCATAGTTTTCAGGAACTGAGAAGACGCATGACTTCCGGACCTATGTTGCTACCACCAGATTTCTCTAAGGACTTTGTTATTATTGCAACGCCTCGCGGCAAGGATTAGGTTACATTATCATGTAGGATTGTCATGTGATTGCATACGCATCTCGTGAGTTGCGTCCACATGAGGATAATTATCCCACACATGATCTTGAGCTTGCAGCTGTAGTCCATGCACTAAAAACCTGGCGACATTACCTTCTTGGTAATCGTTGCAAAATATTCACTGATCACCAAAGTCTGAAATATATCTTCACCCTGCCGGATTTGAATCTCAGGCAAAGATGGTGGGTCGAGTTGATCACAGATTACGACTTAGGGATAACTTACATCCCGGGGAAGGCCAATGTCATGGCTGATGCACTAAGTCGTAAGTCTTATTGTAACAATCTGATGTTACAATGAGGTCAACCACGTCTCCATGAGGAATTTCGGAAGTTAAACCTCCACATTGTTCCTCAAGGATTCCTTTCTACACTGGTGGCGAAACCTACTCTTAGGGATCAAATCATAGCTGGCCAAAAGCGTGATAAGGGTATATCACGGATCAAGGAGAATATTACTAGCGGAAACGCTAAGGAATTATCCATCAATGATCAAGATGTTGTGTTCTTCCAGAACCGTCTAGTGGTTCCTAAGAATCCACATCTGAGGCAATTGATCCTTAAGGCGGCTCATGATTCTCCTCTCATGATTCATCCTGGTAGTACTAAGATGTATCAGGACCTACGCCAAAGGTTCTGGTGGACTAGGATGAAGAGAGAAATTGCTGAGTTCGTTGCTAACTGCGACGTTTGTCGTCGAGTTAAAGCAGAACATCAGAGGCCTGATGGCACCCTTCAACCTTTAGCTATTCCTGAATGGGAATGGGATAAAGTTAGTATGGATTTCATCACTGGATTTCCCAGGACCAAGAAAGGAAATAATGCTATCTTTGTGGTCATTGACCGTCTTTCCAAAGTAGCTCATTTTCTTCCAGTTCGTGAGAGTATAACTGCTAGACAGCTAGCAGAGTTATATTTCTCTCGAATAGTGTCTCTTCATGGTGTCCCTCTGGAGATTAATTCAGATCGTGGAAGTATTTTTTACTTCTCGTTTCTGGGAAAGTTTCCAAAATGCCATGGGGACTCATCTATCTTTTACCACTGCTTTCCATACTCAATCAAGTGGTCAAGTAGAAAGAGTGCATCAAATCCTAGAGGATATGCTACGAGCTTGTGCTATATCGTTCGGTATGAATTGGGAGAAGTGCCTTCCATTCGCCGAATTTGCTGATAATAATAGTTATCAATCAAGCTTGGGCAAAGACCGATTTGAAGTTCTCTATGGACGAAGATGTCAAACACCTCTTAATTGGTCAGAAACCGGAGAGAGGCAACTCTTTGGTCCGGATATGATCTAGGAAGCAGAAGAACAAGTTCGCATTATTCGTGAAAAGTTGAAAACAACCAAATCTCGTCAAAAGAGCCAATATGATCATTATCATAAGGCTGTGACCTTTGAGGTTGACGAGAAGGCTTACCTTCGGGTTACACCTTTGAAGGGTACCCATCGCTTCGGTATCAAAGGAAAGTTGGCTCCTCGTTACATTGGTCCTTTCTGCATTCTTGCCAAACGAGGAGAAGTTGCCTACCGGTTGGAACTTCCTCCACATCTTTCCAAGGTTCATGATGTTTTCACGTCTCGCAACTCAGGCGTTGCTTCTCGGATCCTATCCGTGAAGTGGACCACGAAACGCTTGATCACCAAGATAACCTTTCATACCGAGAATACCCTATTCGTATTCTTGATCAAGATGAGCGTACCACTCGACGTCGAAACGTCAAGTTTCTTAAAGTTCAATGGTCAAATCATTCTGAAAAAGAAGTAACATGGGAAAGAGAGGACCGTCTCCGACTTGAGTATCCCGCGCTATTCCCGACGACTTCCAAATCTCGGGACGAGATTCTTTTGAGTGGGGGTGAGTTGTCACATCCCTAGCTACCATTTGATGATTAGCAAGAATGTGCTCATGTTTTATTCTTGCATTAAAAATGAAAATAGAAATCAAAGAAAAACCCTAGCACTTCCATATTCAACCCAATTCAAAACTTGTGATAAATCAATGAACCCAAAGTGGCCTTCTTAAAAGCTCACCTTTTTTGATAAATATTGGAAACAATTTCAGGGGCGGAACTTATTTTAAAATACATTTGGCATTTTATTTAAAATACAAAAGCCACTGATAATATTCAATTAAGGGGTTTTAAATATCTTTGGTTATTATAAAATGTTGAACTATTTCCATTGACTTGGAAATATTCCAAGTAAAACCCCAAAATTATTTTCACTATTTTAGGAATAGTTTGGATCCAAAAATAAAATGAAACAAATGTCAGAAAGGTTAAAATAGAAAGCAGAAATGAAAAAAATTGAAAAACTTACGTGTCGCTCACCCTGGCCCAACCCATCTCCCTGCTGCCTTCTTCAACCTCGTGCTAGTAGGCACGAGGGCGTGGCGCCCACACAGGAGGCACGGCCACCTCCTTTTTCCACCTCCTGCTGGCCGCCCCGACCCTATATCTTCGCGATGAGAAGCCTCGAGGTGTCCTCCTTCCATTTCTCTCCTCTCCGGCCTCTTTCCCGGCCTCCTCGAGCTCGTCCCCTCCTTCTGGATCTAAGAACGGCCGCCGCCATCGCCCGCGACTCCGGCCACCACAACGCCTCCCCGAGCACGCCGTCGACTCCACTCGAAGCACCATGAGCCCCTGATGGTTTTCCCCCAATTTCCTTGCCTTCTCACGCCTTGCAGCCACCGCCCGCCATGGCCGAGCTTCGACAGCCGTCGTGGCCCGTCGCCGGGGCTACTCCGGCTACCTAGCTCCTCCTCGAGCCCCCTGCGCGTTGCGGTCGAGTCTGGGCTTCGCCCTAGTGCCTCGAGTGCATCCAGCCGAGGCCTGTAGGCCATTTTGGAGCAACTCCGGCGAGCCTCCGCCGTGCCCGTGGTCCCCGCTCGCGAAGCTCCGGTGGGGATGATGTGGCCGCCCTAATCCTCCATTAGTTAGCCCTTGATACGTCTCCATCGTATCTACTTTTCCAAACTCTTTTGCCCTTGTTTTGGACTCTAATTTGCATGATTTGAATGGAACTAACCTGGACTGACGCTGTTTTCAGCAGAATTGCCTTGGTGTTATTTTTGTGCAGAAATCGAAGCCACCTCAGGGGGTGGGCCAGTGGGCCACAAGCCCCTGCTCCGCCACCACCCCCTGGTGGCGGTGGGCAGGCTTGTGGGGCCCACACAGCCCTGCCGCCCCCAACTCCTGCTCTACAAGTTGCCTTTCGTCCCAGAAAAAATAAAAGAGAAGTTTTCATCGCGTTTACGATACAGAGGCGCCGCCACCACCTGTTCTTCATCTGGAGGGCAGATCTAGAGTCCGTCTTAGGCTCCAAAGAGGGGAAATCGTCGCCATCGTCATCATCAACCTTCTTCCCTCTCCAATTCCATGAAGCTCTTCATCGTTCGTGAGTAATCTATTCGTAGGCTCGCTGGGCGGCAATGAGTAGGATGAGATCTATCATGTAATCGAGTTAGTTTTGATTGGGATTGATCCCTAGTATCCACTATGTTCTGAGATTGATGTTGCTACTACTTTGCCATGCTTAATGCTTGTCACTAGGGACCGAGTGCCATGATTTCAGATATGAAATTATTATGTTGTCACCAATATATGTGTGTTTTAGATCCGATCTTGCAAGTTGTACTTACCTACTATGTGTTATGATCCGGCAACCCCGGAGTGACAATAACCGGAACCACTCCCGGTGATGACCATAGTTTGAGGAGTTCATGTGTTCACCAAGTGCTAATGCGTTGGTACGGTTCTTTATTAAAAGGAGAATCTTAATATCCCGTAGTTTCCTTTTGGACCCCGCTGCCACGGGAGGGATGGACAATAGATGTCATGCAAGTTCTTTTCCCTAAGCACGTATGACGACACACGGAATGCATGCCTACATCACATTGAGAACGGGAGCTAGCCATATATCTCTCCGTGTTATAGCTATTGCATGATGAATATCATCCAAACAAATCACTGACCCATTGCCTACGAGTTTCTTCTACTGCTGCTGTTACTTGTTTTGCTCTGCTGCTGCTCCTACTACTGTTGCTACTGCTGTTACTTGTCTTGCTCTCCTGCTGCTATTACTGTTGCTCCTGCTGTTACTTGTCTTGCTCTGCTGCTGCTACTACTGTTGCTACTGCTGTTACTTGTCTTGCTCTGCTCCTACTGTTGCTACTACTATCGCTTGCTACTATTGCTACTTGCTACTGCTGTCACTACTGCTGTTCCTTGCCGTTGCTATTGCTCGTTACACTGCTGCTACCTGCTACATTGTTGGTTGACCTGACGTTGACGAGAACTGACAACTTCCGTCAACGCGGCAACGGAGGCGCCATTGATACAATCGTTAGGAATAGTCTGTCGTCAACAGATCGTTTCTAACACCGTTGTTATCATATTACTTTGTTGTTACTACTGTGCTTGCAGATACTAATCTTCCAGGTGTGGTTGAATCTGACAAATTCAGCTGCTAATACTCGAGTGTATCCTCTCACCTCCTTTAGGTGATCTACAAATTTGGGTCGAATACTCTACCCTCGAAAACTGCTGCGAACCCACGCGCTGGTGGGCCATCAACAACATTCTTCTAGTTCCGTTGCCGGGGAGTGCAAGCAGCATTCTTCTGGTGCCGTTGCAAGGGAAGGAGTGTTGTCATCAGCATTCGTCTAGCTATCGCCAGAGATTGCAAATCAGCCCTTAGAGCCATTGACGGTCGGCCCAGGAATGGGTCAAACCCACATAGGGGTTGGTCAGCGCGGGATTAGCCCCTGTTACGCTGATCAGTGGCCCCCCACTAGTCAGTTTGACCAGCCCAGGCACAGTTGACCATGATGACGTCATCATGACGTAGTAAATCCAATTCTATGATTTAAATAATTCCAGAATACGTGCAAAACTTTGGAAATTCATAGAAAATTAAATAAAACCCCAAATTTGACAAATAATATATGTAAAATGAGAAGAAAAATTCAATGAACACAATCGTGCTACTTTCGTGCATGACAAACAAAGTTATGAAACATCATCAGGTCAAATCAATTAAAGGAATTTAATAAATGTCCCACTATAAATAGTATTTGAACTTGAATTCAAATCAGCATCAAACCAAAGGTTTGATAGCCACACTAGCTCATGCTACATTTCATCTCATGCCATGATCATGCATCATATTGTTGCATATGAATGATATTGATTGCCACTATTATTTCGGTAGGCTCTGCCCTTCTGGATACGTCCGAATATCCGATTGACGGATTTAATCCTTCTGCTGAGCAACAAGGCAAGCACCCTTTTGATCATCTCGGTATAATCCCATGTTCTGCTCCTGCTCGCACTTATTGCATTTGGACAAAATATTTCAAATGCTTTACTTCAGTAGCTGAACCTATTCCTTTGCATGACCTGTCATTGTCACAGTAAATAGCCAAACCTTGCAACCTAGCATACCTGGTAGTTGCTTGAGCCATGATGTATCTTATCCTGCTATGCTTGCTATGCCTAGAGTTGTGTCAGGTCTGTTTCATCTGGGTGATGAACATGAATGGATGAATTTGTTCTAGTGACAAGGAATTAGTGTGGAACATGATTTGGTAAAGTGTAACGCCCAAGATGCGACCCTATCCTTAATTTGGCACAAGGGCCTCGTTAGGGATAGAAGCGCATCGCGTCGTTTCGCAAGAATGGATATCGTTACAAGCACATGTACTGAAAAGAAGAGATATATAGAATTGGCTTACACTCGCCACAAGCTACATGAGAGTCACATCAGTACAATACATAATCATCATGAATAAGAGAAGGGTCCGACTACGGATGAAAACAAACGAGAAAAGAAGAACGACGTCCATCCTTGCTATCCCAGGCCGCCGGCCTGGAACCCATCCTAGATCGAAGAAGAAGAAGAAGAAGAAGAAGAAGAAGAAGAAGAAGCAACTCCAAATGAACAATCAACGCGCTCGCGTCAAGTAACCTTTACCTGTACCTGCAACTGGTGTTGTAGTAATCTGTGAGCCACAGGGGACTCAGCAATCTCATTTCCAAAGGTATCAAAACTAGCAAAGCTTAATAGGTGACGTGAGGTTAAGTGGTGAGGTTACAGCAGCGGCTAAGCATATATTTGGTGGCTAACTTATGAGTACCATAAATAAGAGGGGGAAGATCTACGCATAGCGGACGTGAACTAATGTTGACCAAATGAATGATCCTGAACACCTACTTACGTCAAACATAACCCCACCGTGTCCTCGATCGGAGAAGGAACTCACGAAAGAGACAATCACGGTTACGCACACAGCTGGCATGTTTTAATTAAGTGAACTTCAAGTTATCTCAAACTAGTGTTAAACAAAGTTTCCACGTTGCCACATAACCGCGGGCACGACTTTCCGAAAGATTTAACCTTGCAGGGGTGCTCCAACTAGTCCATCACAAATTACCACAAGCCGCATAGAAATCCTTGATCACGACACTCGCGATCTCGTCGGATTCCTTAGTGGAAAACCTCAACTCTGAGATTACCCAAAGCATCACCGGAATCCCGATGCACAAGATATTTCGTCAAAGGTAAAACTAATCCAGCAAGGCCGCCCGACGTGTCGACGATCCCGATAGGAGTCGCGTATCTCGTTCTCAGGACACGACGGATAAGCTACGCGTACGGCGGCCTGATAGAAATCACCCAAGTTGCCCTGGGTTGGCCCCGCATAGTGCTTTGGGTTGGACCAACACTCATGAGGAGCACTGGCCCGGGGGTTGTTTGATTACTCCGCGGGTGATGGCAGGTCCCTATGCATTTATTTAGTTATTAGGCAAATGTAGTACCAAAGTTGGGCCTTGCCAGACCAGTCTTAATCTAAAACGAATTATCAAGGGGGTCCCCATAACAACCCCGATCGTATTAGGAGCTCTCAATTATGTAACATAACACCGGGAGCCGAAACTAAGGGTGCAAAGGTGGAACAAAACACCAGGCTAGGAAGGCCGAGCCTTCCACCCTTTACCAAGTATATAGGTGCATTAATTAAATAGCATTTAATAGGATGATACAACAAGGAACCCATGTTATCACATGGAAGCATCTGTACCTGCAAATAGCAAAGCTACCACATGGTTAAGCAAGCGGTAACATAGCCAATCAGTGGTTTGCTAGGTTGTGAACAGGTTGAGGGTTTTCATGGCAGTTTTGAGAGGCTGGCATTTAACATGTGGTAGGCAACAAGACATAATCGATGGCATCGAAATAACTAGCATGGAAATGATAGTAATGGTATCTGGGGAAATGGCCATCTTCCCTGAGATCCCGCTTGGAAGAAGAATGACTCCGTGAAGCAGACGAACAGACGTAGTCGAACGGGTCCTCACTTTCCGACACGCTTGCGGAACTCTATCGAGACAAATGAAACCGGAAACACAAATCAACACACGATATTCACCACACGACATGCACAACAGGATGCACTAACTAAAATGATGCATGGATGCTCAATCCCTAACTATGCACTTACACCAACCTACAAAGGTAAACAAGTGCCACCTCATCACAAAGTGACACTTCTGCACAACTGTTCAAAACTGGAATTCAGTGCAACCATTGGATTCCTTGGGTTCTGCTACCCCAAACACATATATCATATTGCCCATGTTACATGCAGAAAAACACCACAAACAGTAAAAGAAAAATAACACAAGATCAAACTACATCATATAGTCAAGAACAGGAACTGGTCCTGAGCCTGCCCAATTTGGGATATACCAGATCAGGCCATTCCATTTCTGGAATTATTCCAAACAAGGAGATATCACACAAGTCACAATTATATCACCACAAAATGTGTAAACTGACAGGGGGCCTACTGGTCATAGTCACCAGGGCCACTAGAGCATGACAGGTGGGCCCTGGGACCACGTGTCAGTGGCACACACAAACCAAAACACATAAAAGGAAATATGAGAGAGGTGGGAGTCGAACCCACCATCTCCCTAGTGGAGTGCACGACCACCACCAGTGGGCTAGCCACATGTAGCTGATCTAATATGGGTAGAAATGCACACATACATCGCCTAAACTACTGATCCACAGCAAGAAAGACAAAACAGAAAAAGGGGCGACATGGGGACTCGAACCCGAGACTCTGCGAAGGAAAACAAGCTCGATGCCACTACGCTACCATGGGGCTTCTTCCCTAAGAAGGAAACAAAACATAAATTAAAAGAAAACATGGGACATCTTCCTGCTGGAGCAGAGAGACGCCGGCGATGACGACGCTCGCCAGAGCACACGCACCTACACGCGCACAAACGACGCACATCCACGGCTACGCGCTACACCCCCTCACGGCACTACACAATAGGCTCTGAACCTAATCCTATATGGTTGCATGCAATTAGGGCTGCGACAATAGCACAACCTGCCGATGCAACTCCGGCAGGGCGGCGCCCACGCGCAACAACGACGCTAGCGGAGGGGAAAACGGAGGGGAGCAGGGCTGCGCTCACCCAGGGTGTAGAGAGAGGGGCTCGTGGATGGAGAGGCACGTCGGCGCAGAAAGCTTGCTGGAGAGGAAGAAGCACCGATCACCGAGGAGGTCGGCACCGTCGTCCTTGGCGGTTGCTCCCCGCGGGAAAGGAACCCCATGGGCGCCCGCGAGCTCTTGATCAAGAAGGGGGAAGAAGAGGGTGCCGGGTTACCATGCATCGGGCTCTTGCCCGAGCTGGCTATGGCGCGGTGGAGCTCGGTTACTCGCCTCGACAGCGCTAGGAGGGAGAGGAGGAGGGGAAAACGGCGAGGGTTAGGGTTTTAGAGAGTCCGGGGCTACTAAATATCTCGAACCACAAGCCCGAGGCCGTCTGATGGAGGAGAGAAGAGATCTGGTGGCTGCCATGGCGTCGTACACAGGTGACGCACGCGAGCTGGGAGAAGGAACGTGCTATGGGCTTGATCGAACAGGTATGTGCCTAACTAAATAACACTTGGGCTGCTCTCCCTCTCACTCTGAAAAGAAAAAGAAAAGGCTTTTGCAAATAAAAAATAAAAGGATATTTAGAACAAAGCCAGATGATAGAAGAAAAGGAGTAAAGCAAAAATGACAAAATATTTAGCCTTTTAAAATGTTGCCACTGTTTATAAAAATAAGTGGAACATTTTTAGGAGACCAAAATTAAATGCATCTAATTTAAATGGGCTCTGATTTTTAAATAAAACCAAAAATGAAAATAAATATGAAACCAGAGGGGTTGCCTCCACAATTTGAAAAGGCTTTTTAGGGAAAGATGAACTTTTTTTAAAGGGGAGAAACAAAGCTTTTAAATTTGCCACAAATAAAATAGAGAGAGAGAAGGTTTTTTTTTCCTATGGAGCAACTTGTGGGTTTTGACAAGCACTTGTTACCCCCACACCTCAACAAACACGAAACACATCCACACAACACTTGCACATCACAACAAGGACACCCACATCAATACAACCACAACAAAAAGGAAAAAAATGCAATGAATGAAGGCAAGATGCACATGAAATGATGACACAATGTTAGGCTCACCCCACAAAACATTAACATGCCAAGGTTGCCATACAAGGAAGATACAAAAGGGGAGGGGAAATTGCATTTGGGTTGTTACATAAAGGTACCGATGAAAGGCTATGTAGGAGTACATGGCGGGTTGTTTCATTGGAACCGTCCTTAGGAACTGAGTTCTGTGTATGTAATCCAAGACTTGCTACTACCACATGCTCGGCCCTGAAGTATGACCCTGCTCGACTTATTAATCGCCTAGTACACGGTCCAGGAGTTGCAAGTAGTTTCTGGTGTTTATAGTCATGCTGGAGGCCGTGCATAGTGCTGACCTTAGAGGTGGGCTATGATGCGGTAGGTAGTGGCACGGTGTACCAAGTGGCATCCGGATAGTGGGCTTGGGAACCCTGCGCACATCGTTTGGGGCCGTGGCGGAAACCTCGGCCGAACTTCCGTGCGGGTTCACTCTCAAATAGGCGATAAACCTGGACTAGGTATTAACGTGGTTAACGGTCGTGGCCGACTCCCTTGCTGGGCTTCCGCTTGAAGGTTGCCGAGGTGCATGACGTGCACATGGCGATAAGTGGCGAGAGCGTGTGTGAAGAAGTACACCCCTGCAGGGTTATGATCTATTCGAGTAGCCGCGTCCGCGGATATGGACTACTTGGAGACATATGTTGTTCATAGACAACTTTAATGGCTACTCATAAAAGTATCAAGATAAGTGTGAGTATCATGTATGGCATTTCCGTGGGGAGACGGAAAGGAATCCATGATAGTGTATTGTTGTGGTCGTAGTGGACTCGTGTATGACTTATCAAAGTTGTTTAAAACTATTTAAAATTGTAGTTTAGTCTAGCCAAGAGTGAAAGATGGCTTGCTGCATGTAACCCCACAACCCCCTTTATTGATACATGTGCATGAGTAGATAGATCTGTTCTAAAGTCTTGATGAGTACTTTCGTACTCATGTTTGTTTAATAAATGTTGCAGAGGATACCCACGAGCCAACAGGTGGGTTCTATCTAGACCTCGATGATGACGAGTAGCTGGTATCCCAGCTACGACCTGGCCCCTTTCAGAAGGGATCTGTAGATAGTCAGGCTTTATGCCTTTTGCTTTCAACTATCTGTACTCAGACATCTTAATTGCTTCCGTTGGTTTGTATGACTCTGCTTGTATGACTTGAGTGTCGGGTCATGTGACCCCTACCTGTATGAACATATTATGATGTTGTATGGTTATGTTGTGATGCCATTGTTGTATCTATGCATCTCGAGTATGTCATGCGTACGTGTGATGCACTATGATATGTATGGGATTCGACACCTAGTTGGATGCCCTTAGTAGCTCTCTATACAGGGAAATGCCCCATTGTGTTTCCACCGAGCGTTGGTAGTTCGCTACTGCTCCGGACACATTGGTTGACCGACATGTATCCTTCTTAGTTGTTGTGTCTGTCCCTACGGGGTAATGTCACGCGTTGTAATGGAGTCCTTGTAGCTTGCTACGACTCGTCTACACTCGCTGATGACCAACACCTGCTTTGCTGGGTTATGTATGCCTATCTCTCTACAGTCGAGCCACTTGAATTTATGACTAGTTATGTCGACTCGGGTTCTTTGACATTGGAATGCTAGCGACACAAATGCATATGTGAGTCAAAAGGCGCAAACGGTCCCGGCTAAGGTAAGGTGGCAGCCATTGGTTAACCGTGAGTGAGACCGCAAAGGGATGCGATGTGTTACAGGCTGGATTCTTATGGCTTAGGATCGGGGTCCCGACACTGTCCTTGTCTCTGCGTCTGCTTTGGAGGACGGATGGCATTTTGCGTTCCGCCGCCCCCTCGGTCGAGCCGAGGTCTAGGATTGGGAGATCTTGCAAGCAGTGGTTCCCCTCCCGGACTCGTCCGTCAGTGACACTGTTTCTTGGAGTCTTTCTCCTTCGGGAGAATTTTCCGTTAGTTCGGCTTATCTGGCGCTCTGCCGGATGCCGGTGCTTCCGTGGTTATCCCCACTTTGGAAGGAACCGTTGCCCCTGAAGATCAAGATTTTCGTTTGGCAGCTTCTCCGCGACCGTCTGCCTTCGGGGACCGAGGTGGTGAAACGCCATGGTCGGGTAACACCACGTGTCCCTTGTGCCACGTCCTGGAGACTCGAACTCACATTCTATTCTCCTGCGTAGAGGCACATGCCCTTTGGTGCTTTGTGCGTGAGGCTCTGGGAACGGAGTGGGAGGCTCATGACCTTGCAGAATTTCTGCAGGTAAGGGCCACCCAGATTGGCCGTAAGCGCCGACTGTTCTGGTTGGTCTTCGCAACTATTATGTGGACTCTTTGGACTACTCGCAACAAAATGGTGATTGAGCGGGTGTTTCATCGGCGTGCATCTGACTCGTTCTTCAAATTCCTTGCCTTTTGCGGCACTGGCATGCGCTCGCTAGGACCCAAGACCACGACTGGCTTCAGCGCTATCTGGACGCGCTGATGACGTCCGCCCGGCGGCTCTCCGCTCGCTCGCATGCTGCTTAGCTTGCCCCTATGGTAGAATTTTCTGTTTCTTTTTCTTTGTCTTGGGCGTGACTGTGCTGTGGCCCCAGCGATTTTATATTTTATCACCTGTTGGGCTGTGGTAATGTGGATGCTGGAATATTTGCTTTATATATAAAGCGGGACGAAAGCCTGTTTCAAGAGAGAGGGCGAGGACAACAATTACTACCCCGAGCTCTGCTGCTACAACGGGGAGTACTACGACGATAACGTTCACGGGGGGAGGGAGGAGACTTGGTGAGCACCGGATCTGCCTCCTTGAACACGACCAGGGTGGGAGCTGTGGCATTACTCGAGTCGACTGGGCAATAAACAAGCGGATTTTATGCTGACAAGTTGTTACATGAGTATACTGTGGAAGAAAGGAGCCACCTCTGTAATGATGAGGAGTTGCCACAATCTCCCATTGCTGGATATGGCCTTGAAGAAGGGGGAAGTGACGACGGTGGTACTGGCAGTGGCAGCGACAGGGTCTACATGATCGACAAGGTGCATCAAGGTGTGTGAGCTCCTACAGCCAGGTTCCTCGGGAAGTACGAAGATGACGCGATGGAGGAAGACATTAAGACGCTATATATGATACTGGAAGCGCTGGAGGCTAACCGGGAATCCGTGCGTCAGGCTCTGTTGGCAATGCGCACTGAGGCTCAGCTTATGCTTCTTCGGGAGATAGAGCAACAACTAGCCAAAGATGCCACTCCGGTTGGCACAGGGGTTGAGTTTGTTCCAGTTGTGCACCATTTGCACAGTAAGCAAGTTGTGGGAGTCGGAGATACAAGGGCCAGGGAAGACAGGAAGACATCAGTTGTCGGGACATTCTCCAAGGCTCTGTTGTTTAAAGAATGTTAATCTTTTATGCTGATATGACACTTATGTTGGCATCGGATGCATGCCTCAGTTGTTACCTTTACAAATTGTTACTGAGACTTCGATATTGCGCTTTGCTTTAGTCTAATAGGTTCAAGCATTAGAAAATTTATAAGACTGAAGCATTGATGTTCCATTCAAATTTTGATGTGGAGCATCTGGGAAGATTCGTTGATCTTGCAAGGTTTAAATATAAAAAACAATCTATCATTAACCTTGCATAGGTTCTTCCCTATAATTTTGGAATGATGTTGAATGTTGCTGCGTAATTTGTTTTGGATTAAAATGTATCCATGGTCATTGAACTTGCGTCGAAAGCTCACTTTGATCATTGTACTTAAGAATACAGCCAATACGGTCACTATATACGACTTGAGGTGATTATACGATCATTGCCTTATCGTACAACTTCGTATTTTTCTCGGTTGACTGGTCAAACATCACAACACCCTCTCTTTACCTATGTAAGTCCGACCAGCATGGCGGCTGTGGCATTCTCAAAAGAGGCGCTTTCGACCAGCTCCAGCTACCTCCCCATCGACATGTCCACCAATGCCTGACTTTTCTTCGCTTTCTACGAGGCTAGTGCCCTGCTCACTGCACCGACCGACACGCCTTTGCTCCTCTGGCTCGAGGGCGGCCCTGGCTGCTCTCGCCTGCTCAGCAACTTCCTCCAGCTTGGTTCCTACTTTCTTAGCTGCCACTCCGGCAACGGCGCATCTCTCTCGCGCAAACCTTTCACGTGGAACCGCCGCTTCGGGTTGCTCTTCCACGACAACCCGCTGGGCACCGGCTCCAACGTCACGCCGTCCACGACATACATCTCCCAGAGCCAGCCCACCATCGTTGAGCATGTCCTCGCCACACTCGAGTCCTTCTTTGATGCCAACCCGACCGACTTCCACGCCCGGCCCTTCTTCCTCGCCGACGAGAGCTACGCGGGCGAGTACGTCCCCGCGGGAGCTTCGCGCATCCTCGCCACGAACACCGCGTTGTCAGCACACAGGAGGATCGGCCTCCGCGACGTGGTCATTGGGAACGGGCTGGTGCACCCGGTCAGACTGGTTGCCACATATGCCGACACAACCTACTTCACGGGGCTCATCAACGGGCGGCAGCAGCGGGAGCTGGAGGTGCTTTAAGCCGAGGCAGCGGCGTTGGGTACGACGGGGCGGTGGGACGAAGCGACGGACGCGCGCGCGAAGGTGCTGCCACAGCTGAGGAATGGTGTATCGTAGGTGGCCTCAAGATCTTTGTTCAATTCCCCTCGGACATATAGAGTTTATTTTCTTTTATCCACTGACAGGTGGGACCGTCATAAAGTAGAGAGAGGGTGCTATGATGTTTGACCAATCAACCAAGCAAAATACGAAGCTGTACGATAAGGCAGTGACCGTATAATCACCTCAAGTCGTATATAGTGACCGTATTGGTCGTATTCTTAAGTACAATGACCAAAGTGAACTTTTGACGCAAGTTCAATGACCGTGGATGCATTTTACTCTTCTATTAATGTCTTTTCCTAGCCTTGTTCACTCGCGGCAGTTCTTCTTCTCCGGTCAGCCACCCCTAATCTTCTAATGCTGCATCAAAAGGTTTGTAAATGGAGGATGTGCTGCTGCATCAAGTTCCTCTGTTGCCGTAGCATATCATTGATAAGTAAGGTCTAGGATTCTATACACCTGTTGTAAGGGCTATATATTGTGTCCATTTACATTCGATAAGCATGCCCTCCATTCATCTCATCACTTTCTTAAATTAGATGCAGCTTACTCTGTTCCATTTTTCTATACTCAAAACTAAACTTGGTTCCGTTAGACAAGAATTATAGAGTGTGATATTTCTTTAGTTTGCAACTCTCCAACTATTTTCTCATATACTTAAGGCTAAGTAAATTATGTTGCATCATATTTGTACCCGCATTAGTAAAATGATGTTGCATCATATTTGTACCCGACATTAGCAAAATGATGTTGCATCATATTTTCATATAATAACTATGTTGGAAGGTGCACTAAGAAGGAATTACTTATCATTTAACTTTGAAGCTAGCCTAAAATCCATACACTGCACCATGAACCGTGCGTGCAGTGAAGTGGCTAGAGAATTTCAAAACTCAGACTGTTGTTGCTAGCTCTACTCTGTTCAATGATCAATTCTGTGTGGTTGGTTAATTTATATACTAGGTAAACTACGTAATCCAGTAGCATGCGCACATGAATGCTCAAGTTACATATTCGGTCAGCCATTTCCTGCCAGCCTATGGCTAGGTTTCCCAGCAATTTCCTTCTCCATTCCACATCCTATGTATTGTCGAGTGGTACAGCCGCATGGATTGGGCAATACGTATTATGGTTTGGGTTCAAAGAGGAAATCTTTGGGCATTTGTATCAACTATCTATGACCTGAACGACATATGCCACTCAGCAGATCAATTGCTGCCATGTCCAGATTCCTCTCATCATGTTGTTTCATCACTTCTGCTTCGGTACACCCCACTAAACATAAGGACGGTCCAGATTAACTGATACCTCTTCATATGAAAGGACATGTATATGCTGTATTTTTATTTTATTTTGTATGCGCACACCCTTCCCTGCTGAGCCGGCCATTGATGTTTTCTCTCTTTTTTAACCGCCAAAAAAAGAATGTGTGCATGCAACAGGATTCGAGCCACACACCCTTCGAAATTAGCACAGCCACATTAACTAACTAGGCAACACAACCTCACATGCTACAAATGTTTTTTTATTCTAATAAGAAAACTCCGAAAATGCACTATTACCTGTCTGGTTTTCATTTTCCCTTTTATTTCTTCCTTTTCTTTTTTTTGGTTTCCTTTTGTTTTCTAAATGCTTTAGCTTTTTAAAACTCATAACATTGTTTTAAAAAATGATGATTTTTTTCATGTTCGTCAATTTTTCTTCAAAATAGGTGAGTTTTTCCCCAAAAATTGATGACTTTTTTTCTAAATTCGTGAACTATTTCTCAAATAGGCGAACTTTTGTTGAAAGTTAATGAATTTATAAAATTGATGAATTGTTATTTGAAAAATTGACTAATTATTATTTAAACTATTATTTTGGTACTCTTAACTAATTTTCAATTTATTGAATAAGTTTCAAAAGAACAATAAAGATCAAAAAGGATAAAATGAATTAATAAAAAGGAGAAAAAATAGAACAAAATACAAAATAAGTTAATTAATATTTAAAAATGTTCATCGGATATAAAACAAATCACATACTAAAAAATTAATGGATTTGAGAACAAGTTCACGTGAGTTTTAGACAATCACAAAATTTGAAAGAATGCACGAATAATTAAAAATACGTGGATTCAGAATTTTTTTCAAGAATTTGAAGAAAAGTTCATGAATTTGGTTTTCTCATGAATTTAAGAAAAGTTCAAGATATTTTTAAAATCACGACTTTTAAAATGAAAATAGGGTGAAAAAGAAATACGAAAGAAAAAAAAACTATTAGGCAAAATTGAAATGAAAAAGGAAAAACCATTGCCGTATTTTATATAAGGGAAATACCATACTAGAATTGGTCACATGTGCTAAGGTGGCCTGTTGGTAACTACCACTGTCATGTTGGCTAGACGTCTCTCGTTCGAAGCATGGTTGATGCATAATTTTTGAACTTTAATAGAAGACAAGAAAAAAGCGTATACGTAGAAGGATTCATCATACATATGAAGTCGATATAAAAGGTACATATTATCCTTTATACGGTTTGTAAGGAGGGGTGTACCGAAACGGTGCTCTTGTTTCATTTTATCTTAACAAGTCTCACTAGGAGATACATGCATGAAACATGGTATTTTTTACTTATGTGCATCAAACATAGTTAAGATTGCTTTTTGTGAGAAAGAAAAGTTATCGTTCTAAAGATCTCTATTCTGAATCCTACATCTCATGCTTGATATTTTTGAGTAGGTTTTTTTAGGCCCGATGAGTATCGAATGCCATGAAAAATTCAAGAACTTCATGGGAATAACGAAGACAACTAGCAAGGTTGGGTTCTCCAAGGAATGCCCGTACAAACTGGCTACGGGGGCATATTTGTCAGGACCTTGTAAGATGAATTATTCAATGTTAAGCATTGTTTGAAATCAATTTGTTGATCTAGGGATATAAAAAGAATTGATTTTGTTAGTAATAGAGAGTACGCGTTGTCTTTTAGGGGAAGATGGTACTTCTTTTTAGCAAAGGGGAAAAGAGTATGTGTTGCCTGTGTATGTGTCGGTCAGGTCATGATTACAAATGGAATATAATTTTTCAAAAAAATGTTCATCGCCATAAAAATGATTTCATTTACTAGAAATGTACTCAAAATGACAAAAAAAACTTATTTTCTTTTGTTTTTTTGAAAAGAAATAAAACCGATTTGAAGAATATTCCATTTGACTACTCATTCATGGGATGACTGTGCGGAGGTAAGGTAGGTCTTGGCGGACGTCGTTAGGATGCCTTCTTCACGTTCAGTTTTTATGGTCCAAAATGCTACGCTCAATGTAACTTTATTTCTAAGTTTGCCAAAATTGAATGCAAGGAGTGTTGTGCAATGTCACGTTTTAATTTTTTTTCTCCGTCCATTGCAACACATGGGCATTTGTACTAATATTATTAACAAAAATACTTAAAAATGCAGTTGCACTATTTCATCGCGTTGAGCGCAAGATTACGAGCCGTCCGATGCTTGTGCATTCCCTACATGACAAACTGCTAACAAAAAGTCATTCTTCAACCTTGAGACATACCCGTTGTGAGGTGATGGATGGTCATTGAGGATTCCATGCATGCATGTGTTGATGTCATCTTATTTAATTTTATAATATTTTTTCAAAAAGGTATAACTTTGAACCGATCGACAGAACGAATATCCGTTTTCACTGTTGGGTTCTGACGACGAGATCTCTAAAACTAGATCCCATATGAATATATGTCAATGTTTTTTAAAAGCAACTTTGGTTTTAGTTGACACAATTTTAATGTTAAAGATAAAAAAACATCGATGCATCATGTGTAATAGTGAATTTACCTCAAAAGTATACCGTAGACAACATAAAAACTACGTGGGACAAATTTTCATTGTATTTAGGCAACTGAGCATCATCTGTAGGCAATCATGTGAACCCAATGATAACGTAACATGCATTAACTCTAGTATGATTTTTTTAAAGGTATAACTTTCAAACTGTGTGTCGGAATTATGATTCGTTTTCATCATTGGGTTCTGATGGAGGCAAAGGTGTGCCGTCTTTCGATGAGATGGTGGTTATCGTTTTTGGTGGAGTAGACTTTGAAAATTCGACTATGAACGTGCGAGGACGTCACGCCTTAGCAATCACTAAATCAACTCCGAAAGGTTATTGATCACGTCGGAGCACGATGAGCCTGACCACAAAGGTCTATTTCCTGCATGCACGGAGAACAAGCAAGAAATTGAATTTTTATTCTGGATATTGCGAATATAAGATGAAAACTTTATTGATGAAAGTGGGGTTCTGTGACGTCTTTGTCTGGTCGTAGAACACAAACGAAGGCCGTGAAGTTACAGCTATGGCGTACTTGTAATCTAAACAAACCACAAGTATAAACGGCACCCTAAGGGATGTATTTATGGGGGAATAGATGGGAATTTTGTGACCCTTTGGAGGAGGGGTCCGAAACCAACCCTATCTGAGTTTTCCCACACATACGAACTCTAAAAACAGCCTATAAAGTGGTATTTCAAAATTACATGGGCCTCACCCAAAAATAAGGTGACACAACACCTATAATAGCCTATAGATGAAATTTATGAAGTGGCATCTTTGTATATTTCGTACAAGCCTTCATGCTCTCATTAGGATGGCTTCAAAGTGTGAAAATCACCACCGGAAACTCCATCGTTCTTTCCCGCATGCGCGCCTTCTCCTCCATGCTTGATCCCGTTCCAATGGTCATCCTTCTTGTCCATGCTAGGTCCTTCATTCATAAGTAAAACAAAAGTATCTAATTTAGGCAACATCATATGTTGATGAACATTAGAAGGATTTCCAAGAAACGAAAGTACTAGTAATTCAGTTGACGTGCGCGAGCTCTAGTAATTGGTCCAATATGTATTGCATCAGGGGTTGTGGGTGTAACAATGATATTGATGTCCTCATGAGGTTCCTCATAACGAACTCTTCAAAACTAGATCTCATATAAATATGTTTTTAAGGTTTTTCTTCAAAAGAAACCTCGATGCTATATGAGGTAACTTTAGTGCTAAACATGAGCAATTTTGATGGTAGATGAATGTATTGGTGAATTCACCTACTAGGATACTAATAGTTGTGTGGAGTAGTCTAATAGATGGTTATCATGGTTGCTAAGTTGTATACATCAAAGACTAAGTTGTAGATAGTTTCGTTGTCTACGATACTGAGAAAGTTGTTTACCGTAGAGTGGAAAGTTGCCTACCTTAGAAATCAAGTTGCCTATATTGCTACAAAATTCCCTACGTATGATCCCCAGTTTCCTAAAATAATACAGAAGTTGTCCATCAAGGGACCTAGGTTGCCTACAATGTCAAAAATATTTTATGGGATATAAGTTGTCTATCATGATTTCAAATTTTGAAACTTCATAAGGATGGATGGTATGAGAGCCTTGTTCTTTCCCTTTCTGGGGAAGTCTCTCCGCCAACGCTACTGAGCGTGTGTGTAACAGCCCAAGACGACACTCCATAAGATTCCCCCTTTATTCCATTGTCGCCATGTTAATTATTTGTTTGTCGCATTCATCATTCGCATCAGCAGCATTGCATCGGCACTCTGTCGCCGCAATTTTTCAAAACTTGCATCCTTTATTAGTTGTCGGTTCTCTCTGTTTCGTCGTTGGCTGTTTTGAGTCCAACGACACACGCACGCGCCCGCGACATCGTAAAAATATGATTTTTAAAGTGTGTATAAAACTTTCTGAGATTGGGTTTAGACTTGGCGTGCGTTCTTATTGTAGTGTAGGTAGGCCACATGCCAAATTTCGTTGCCATAAGAGTTCGTTTGATACCCGAACCTGTAAACCTATAGCGGCACTATAGCCGGCCCATCGTCGGTCATTTTTCGTTGTTTTAAACTATGTCAACGGGTTGCCTGTTTTCCCTCTTTTCTATGCCTAGCCCCTGTGCATAGTGCACAGACCCTACGCAACCTAACCCGGAACTCCCCTGGACCGGGACCCGGTTGTCGTGACCGTTGGATCCGGATCAACCCCATTTTACCGCAAACCTTCATCGGTTTGTCCATTGGACTCCCTAGCCTATTCATTCTCGACCGTCCGATTTATATTGGCGGGTCCAGATGACCCTAGATCTAACCTACCTACTATATATATATATATAGATGAATCCCTAGCCTAAACCTAAATTCTAGGGATCCTACCCAAGCGCCGCTAGCCACATTCCCTCGTAGCCGCCACACGATCCATGAAAGTTAACACATGGGGTCAATTCAAAGATGCTATAGGTCGTTTTCGACCTCATTTAATGTGCCTAGATAGGTAGTTTATTTATGCTTCATGTCTTTCCATGTTTAAACAACATTTAATATTGTCGTGCACCTAAACGGGAGTGAATTAAATAATTCAAATGTGGAGTTTCCTCAATATGCAACTCGTTGCATATTGAGCTTCATTTAATGTGTAGTGTCTGATCGTTGTGAATTGCCATGCCTTGCATAATTGAAATGAACATGCATCATATTAGGTTGTGTGCATCATGTAGTGCATGTGCCGTGGTGAATATCATGTGTTGATTCTTGTTCCGGTTTGCTTCTTCTCGATAGAGTTCCACAAGCGTGTCGGAATGTGAGGATACGTTTGACTACGTCGATTCATCTGGTTCACGAATTCGTTCTTCTTCTGAGCAGGATCATAGGCAAGATGATCATTTCCATAGATACCATTACTATCATTGCCATCATAGTTTTTCGTTGCTATCGCTATGTCTCGATGCCTACCACCTTTTTAATAAGCCTTCCAACATTGCCATGAAAACCTTCAACCTTTCGTCAACCTAGCAAACCACTGATTGACTATGTTACTGCTTGCTTAACCATTAGATAGCGTTGCTAGTTGCATGTGTAGTTGCTTTCACGTGATAACATGGGTTCCTTGTTATATCATCATAATAATGTTATTTAATATAATGCACCTATATACTTGGTAAAAGGTGGAAGGCTTGGCCTTCTAGCCTGGTATTTTGTTCCACCTTTGCCACCTTAGTTTCAACTACTGGTGTTATATTCCATAATTGAGCGCTCCTAACACGATCAGGGTTTATATGGGGACTCCCTTGATAATTCGTCTTAGTTAAAGCTTGTCTGGCAAGGCCCAACTTTGGTACTACATTTGCCTAATAACCTAATAAAACTGCATAGGGACTTTCCAGACCCCGTGGATAATTAATCATCCCACGGGCCACTGCTCCTCATGATTGTTGGTCCAAAAAAGGGAAGACTGCGGGGCCACCACGGGGCAACTCAAGTTTTTGTTGTACTCGTAGTGTGACCCATCCGGCCGTGTCCTGAGAGCAAGATATGCGGCTCCTATCGGGTTTGTCGACACGTGGGCAGCCTTGCTGGACTTGTTTTACCTTTTATGAAATATCTTGTGCATCGGGATTCCGGTGATGCTTTGGGCTATCTCAAAGTTGAGGTTTTCCACTAAGGAATCCAAGGTGATCACGAGTTTCATGATCGAGGCTTTCTATGCGGCTTGTGGTAATTTGTGATGGACTAGTTGGAGCACCCCTCCAGGGTTAAATCATTCGGAAAGCCGTGCCCACGGTTATGTGGCAAACTTGGAAACTTTGTTCAACATCCGGTTCTAGATAACTTGAAGTAAAATTAATTAAAACTTGCCAACCGTGTGCATAACCATGACTGTATCTTCTCGTGAGTTCTGTAAGTCTGACGTAAGTAGGTGTTCAGGGTCATTCATTTGGTCATTATTAGTTAATGTTTTATAATCCGTAGATCATCCCCATCTTAATCTTGTACTCGTAAGTTAGCCACTCATATAAATACTTAGTCGCTTGCTGCAGCCTCACCACTTAACCATGCCTCACCCATTATGCGTTGCTAGTCTTGATACCTTTGGAAATGAGATTGCTGAGTCCCTATGGCTCACAGAGTACTACAACACCTGTTGCAGGTACAACTAAAGCGATACTCTGATGTGAGCGCGAAGACTGTTCTATTTGGAGTTTTCTACTTCTTCTTCTTCATCGATCTGGATGGGTTCCAGGCCGACAACCTGGGATAGCAAGGATGGACGTCATTCTTTTATCGTTTGTTTTCGTCCGTAGTCGGACCCTGATCTTCTACATGGTGATTGAATATGTTGATTTATTGTTGTGATCTTGATGTAGCTTGTGTCGAGTGTAAGCCAATTCCATATACTCATCTCTTTAGTACATGTAGTTGTAATGATATCCATCCTTGCAAAACAACGAGATGCGCTTCTATCCCTGTCGGAGCCCTCACGCCAAAATAAGGATAGGATCGCACTTGGTATTAGAGTTGTACCGACCTAGGAGCCCCCTTGATTGATCGAACTTGGCCGAGTCGAGTTTAGTGAAAAACTACTTTGAGTCTAGTTATATATCGGAGAGTAGGATTCTTTTTCCTCCTCTTCTATGCTCTGGTGAGGAATCTTGATGTAATAATTTTAATTCTACTCCTCTTCTCACTCAATTTTTTTAGGATCATGCGAATATTTTTGGATTCTATATGATGTCGATGTGACAGAGTTCTGTCTTGGTGCCTCCTGTCTGACTTGATTTCATCCGAGGAGTTGAGCTCCAGGGGATTTTTGAGCACATCGTTATCATTCAGATTTCTTAGTATCTCAGGACAGAGGAGGTTCGAAATTCCTTCAATACTAGTAGTCGTGAGAGGAGTCCGACATCCCCAGTACTAGTGGAGAGCGTCCGGATGTACTACCATACTTGGTATCGTCGTGATTACGAGGGTTTGAAGTAGATTAATTTCCGAGATCTTTGGTTGTGTGTTGGCGGATGTGATACACTCGACGGGTTAGTGTATTGCTAGGAGTTGAGTGATGGATTTTACTCCTTGTATCCGTGAACCCGATTGCATGACCAGAAAATTCGGGAGTTCATAGGTGGGAATTCAAGTAGTTACCTATAGGACAATCTTCCAATAGATGCATGATGTGAGGTTGGGGTTCGACATTGAGTGGATTCGATTGTTCATGGTCGTTTTTACACAGGACACTCTCGATATATGTCATCAATATGCTTCGACAAGCCTTGTAGTTTGCTACGCCTAGGGAGTATATTCAAGCGTCATTTCAATATGACAATCCAATGTACGATCGAGCCTATGCGATCCTATCCACAAAAATATCGAGCGGAATCTCTATCACATGTTTGTTTTGGCTAATTTGCAAGCTTCATACTTTGTTTTGTTGGAGTATGGTAATTTGAGTTTCTTTGATGCCAAGTGGTGAATTCATATCTTTCCTAGAGGTGTACTCTTTTTTTATGGGAACGCTAATTCTTTTGCTCAATCAGTTGTCTTATCAATTCTTTTAAACCGAAGTCCTCATGTCAATTCTTTCCTACCGGGGCGCTTCTCTTCAAGTTATTCAATCTTCCCCAATATTTGCAAGATCAATCTCTCATTTCTTTCCGGAGTTCGTCTCATGTGTCCCAAGTTATCTTCGTTTTCCCCACCCTCTCGTCCTTTTTGCTTCAGGTATTAAATTGACATCTAAGTGCCTTTCTTTTCATTGATGCTTTCGCTTTCTTTCTTCTATATCGTATCCGGTGATTCATTATGAAGATTCTCAGGAGTTTCGAGTCATCATTCTTCATTCTTGTTTTCGTCTTCGGTGAATTCAATTAAAGCTATCCATGTTCATCATATCCTTTTCATCCTTTAAATTCTTTCCCATGTTGGTAATTCTTATCAAGTCTTTCTTGTTTTTCATCTCTCTCTATTCTATCCGGAGTGTTGAAGATATCTCAGAAGTTTCTTGTTTTCAATCCGTTCAATAATTTTGAGGGTCTCACCTCATCAAGTTTTCATTTTTACCGGTGCAATCTCTCTTTTCTAATCAATTGTTTCAATGGTGGTTTCTTTTGAGTGGGCCCATAACCCACAGGTTTTCCCAGGATCTTTCCTGGCTCTTCTAATCTTTTCCGGGGATCTCTAAATATGTTCATGTGTTATGTAAGTACGGATTCTATTAGTCATATTCCTTCTTCAAGATCGATCTGAATTAGTTTTCATCATTGGCTCAACTTTTTCCTTATTCATCATTCCGGAGTGTTTCAGTAATTCATGGTGTTGTTTCTCGACATCATTCTCAGCTTGGAAGTCGAAGGAGTGTTTCTCTCAGATCTTGACTCATTCTTTTGAAGATTGTCATTTCAGCTTGGTGCTATTCTTTCCAATTGTTTCCATTCTTTAGAAATTCCTTCCATATCTCTCCGGTGCATTTCAGTGTTCTTTTTATTTCTCGATCCTCCGAAGGCCATCATTTCAGAAGATCTCTTCGTTCTTAGCTTTCAGCTTTCTTTATCAAATTCTTCTCAATTGTTGTCTCTTCGTTCCTATCTCAATTATTCTGGTGCCTCATCCAAGTTTTCTTCTAAGTGTCTCAATATCTCTTCGTTCTCATGTTTTCCATCCATTTCTAATATCCCCGTTTGTTCTAATTCTTCACGTTAATCATGATCTCCTCGTTCTCATGTATCTTCATTCACGCATGGTATTCCCATTCATTTGTGAATTCTTACCGGTGGTTCGTTCAAGGATTCTTCAAGTGTGTGCCATACCTAATGCTCTTTTTCTTTTTAAGAAGCATAAGTGGTATGCGAAATCCGTTGCTTGTCATCAATTTAACTTGATGAGGGATATGCACTACATAATTCTTATTCTTTTTTCTTCAAGGTGATTTCAATTTTTCTTCTGGAGTGGCTCATGATGTCAAATTCTTTATCTCAAGTGCGTCATCTTTCTTTTCCGGTGGTCAAGTTTTTCTCGAGTTTCTCTTCGCGAAGTTCCATCTAATTCTTTGCAAGGCCATAATATTATTCTTTCATCCTTCATTTCTTTTCATCATGCTTTAGTTCCGGAGGTTCTTCATGGTGGTTTGTTAGGATGTCATTCCTTCTCAATTATTCTTCTCTTGCATTTGAAAATGCAATTCTTCCTCCTTTATCCTTTGAGGTGGTATTATAGCATTCTTGTTAGTGGAGGAGTCTCGAAGAGAATTTATTTCAAGAATGAGATATTTAAATCCACCAATTCTTTGATCATGAGATATTTTCAACCCATCTTTTCTTCCATTGAGCTATTTGGTTAAGATTTCACCTAAAGCTTTTTCCTAAGGTTTGTTGCGATTATGATGATTATCATTGATCCAAGTTCTTAATGTATCCTCTTGGTGTAAGAAGTTTTCATATCTTGTTGTTCCTAATCAATCCTTGTTTCGGTTAGTGGCTGGTTGTTACTTCATTACTTTGAAATGGTTTCTGTAAGCCCACTACAAGCATCTTCTTTTCATTGTTGGTTTTCCAAGAACTCCGTTCAATTCTTCTCGAAAGGATGCTTGCCAAATTAAATTGTGGTAGAAGTTTTCATTTTCTTCTCCATTCCTTCTTTACAATGATCTAGTTTCTATTCTCTTGTTCCGGAGTTGTTGTGATGTTGCTATCTTTTATCCATTATCTAGTTTTGTCATGATCGTCTGCTTTCCTTTCTTATTCATTTAACCGGAGTGTTGTGTCTTCTTTCATGCTCTTTCCTTGGATATCAAATTAGTTGGATTGTTATGAATCTTGTCAAGATCTTTCCATCTTATAATTTTTTTTGCCTCAATTTCCTACCGAAATGCTGCCAAAATTTTGTTTGACTTCATGCTTGTTCTTCGTGTCATTCTTCAACCCATTTGAAACCTTCAAGGATCGTTGGTTTCACTTGTTTGTAAAGAAGCAACCAAGTTTTACCTCTTGCTTTCTTCTTCCTCTTCCCCTTTCATTCTTAGATCTCGGGGCGAGATCTCTTGTTAGTGTAGGAGAGTTGTAACAACCCGAGATGAAGCTCCAGAAGATTCCCCTTTTATTCCGTTAGCGCTATGTTAATTATTTGTTTGTTGCATTCATCATCTCATCATTCGCATCATCAGCATTGCATCGGCACTCTGTCGCCGCCAGTTTTCAAAACTTGTATCCATTATTATTTGTCGGTTCTATCTGTTTTCGTCGTTGGCCATTTGAGTCCAACCACACAAGCACACGCCCGCGACATCGTTAAAATCAGATTTTTATAGTGTGTATAAAACTTTCTCAGATTGGGTTGAGACTTGGCATGCGGTCTTATTGTAGTGTAGGTAGGACGCCTGCCAAATTAAGTCGCCATCGGAGTTCGTTTGATACTCGAACCGTTAAACCTATAGTGACACTATAGCCAACCCATCGTCGGACATTTTTCGTTGTTTTAAACTATGTCATCGGGTTGCCTGTTTTCCCTCTTTTCTATGCCTAGCCTCTGTGCATAGTGCACAGACCCTACGTAACCTAGGCCGGAACTCCCTCGCACCCGAACCCGGTGGTTGTGACAGTTGGATCCGGATCAATCCCATTTTACAGAGAACCTTCATCGGTTTGTCCATTGAACTCCCTAGCCTATTCATTCTCGACCGTCCGATATATATATATATATATATATGTATATATATATATATATATATATATATATATGAATCCCTAGCCTAAACCTAAATTCTAGGGATCCTACCCTACTGCCGCCAGCCACATTCCTTCGTAGCCACCACCAGACCAATCTCCTCTTTCCTCGGGTTCTAATCCCGATCCAGACCATCCCCAAACAGCAAAGGATGCATCCGGCGACGATGGAGATGTGCGCCCATAGCTGGTCAAACGCAGTGTGCCCTCATGCCCGTGGATGGGATCGTCCGTGAGCTCCAACAGCCCCATGGCGGCCCCGAGCTCCAGATGGAGCTGGACTTGTTCTCGAGGAGCCAGCCACCCTCGTTATCGAGGAACTGACCACCGACCCCAAGCAGCCCCGTCGCCCCCACGGGTCGCGTCCTCCCGTTACGGTCAAAAACTGAGCCCCATCGGCCTCTTGTCTCTAGATCCGACCCTCCCTTGTCTGTCGCCTTGCTCGCCTCCCCACCTCAGCCAAGGCCCGCAGCCGCATCTTCAGGCCTCCCCTCTATCCAGCGCTCCTCCCTCGCGACCCCTCCTCTAATCCCTCTCCCTCTTGCTTGTTTCTTTTCGGTCAACCGCAGATCGGAACCCACCGTGACCGCTGCCCGCGTCGTGCCCAAGCACGCCCATGTTACCAGCCACGCCGTCCCCTGCCTCGTCGTGAGATCACACAAGGACGACCCTGACAGGTTCGCTCGAAGCAACTATGCTTTCGGATTCAGTTTTATTTAGTTATCGTCAGGGTATCTTCATCTTCTGCAAAACACCGTTTAAACCATAGTTCTATCGTAGCTCAGTTGGTAGTCGCTGCGTGCCTGGACCAAGTGATCTGGGGTTCGAATCCCAGGCGCCCCTGTTTTCTTTTGCTTTTGTGTTCGGTTGTTGCTTCAGCAAAACTTTCAGTTTTGTTCAGTCAGTGACATGTGCTATTCCATCTAGCCCAAAATTTATTGCTAACCACACTTCTCTCGTAGCCCAACTGGTCAGCTCGTTGGATCGTGATCAGGAGGTCACACGATCAAATCCTATGTGCGTCATCTTTTTGTCCTTTGTTTTTATATTTGCTATCACACACTCTTTGACGTCTCTGCGAATTTCACAATATCCAACTCTCACATGTGTTCGAAATGTTTAATATGTCGTGGCTGTCATTTGCATGCATCCGCGTTCGTGGCATGTCATCTTGCAATGACCATATCTTTTAGACCGCAACTCCATTGGGGATGAGCGATATATGTAAATCGACTAGAATGGCGTGTAGTTTCACGTGCTCCACTTTATTTTGTCGTTTAACAAACATACAATGTGTTTAGGACAGATCTCGACAGATTTCGAAGTTAACACATGAGGTCAATTCAGAGAAGCTATATGTCGTTTCTAGCCTCATTTAATATGCCTAGATAGGTAGTTTATTTGTGCTTCATCTCTTGCCATGTTTAAACAACATTTAATATTGCTGTGTACCTAAACGCGAGTGAACTAAATAATTCGAATATGGAGTTTCGTCAATATGCAACTCGTTGCATATTGAGCTTCATTTAATGTGTAGTGTCTGATTGTTGTGAATTGCCATGCCTTGCATAATTGAAATGGACATGAATCATATTAGGTTGTGTGCATCATGTCGTGCATGTGCCGTGGTGAATATTGTGTGTTGATTCTTGTTCCGGTTTGCTTCTTCTCAATAGAGTTCCGCAAGCGTGTCAAAATGTGAGGATCCGTTCGACTATGTCGGTTCCTCTGCTTCACGGATTTGTTCTTCTTCCAAGCAGGATCACATGCAAGATGATCATTTCCCTAAATACCATTACTATCATTGCCATGCTAGTTGTTTCATTTCTATCGCTATGTCTCGATGCCTACCACCTGTTTAATAAGCCTCCCAACATTGCCATGAAAATATTCAACCTTTCGTCAAGCTAGCAAACCACTGATTGGCTATGTTACCGCTTGCTTAACCATTGGATAGTGTTGCTAGTTGTAGGTGTAGTTGCTTCCATGTCATAACATGGGTTCCTTGTTATATCATCATATTAATGCTATTTAATTTAATGCACCTATATACTTGGTAAAAGGTGGAAGGCTTGGCCTTCTAGCCTCGTGTTTTGTTCCACCTTTGCCCGCTTAGTTTCGGCTACCGGTGTTATATTCCATAATTGAGCACTCCTAACACGATCAGGATTGTTATGGGGACCCCCTTGATAATTGGTCTAAGTTAAAGCTTGTCTGGCAAGGCCCAACTTTGGTACTACATTTGCCTTATAACCTAATAAAACCGCATAGGGACTTTCCGGACCCCGTGGATAATTAATCAACCCTCGGGTCAGTGCTCCCCATGAGTGTTGGTCCAAAAAGGATAGACCACGGGGCCACCACGTGACAACTCGAGGTTTGGTTTTACTCGTAGTGTGACCCATCCGGTTGTCTCATGAGAACGAGATGCGCGCCTCCTATCGGGTTCGTCGATACGTCCGGTGGCCTTGCTGGACTTGTTTTACCTTTTACGAATTATCTTGTGCATCGGGATTCCGGTGATGCTTTGCGTTATCTCAGAGTTGAAGTTTTCCACTAATTAATACGAGGAAATCATGAGTTTCGTGACCGAGGCTTTCTATGAGGCTTGTGGTAATTTGTGATGGACTAGTTGGAGCACCCGTGCAGGGTTAAATCTTTCGGAAAGCCGTGCCCGTGGTTATGTGGAAAACTTGGAAACTTTGTTCAACATCCGGTTCTAGATAACTTGAAGTAAACTTAATTAAAACTTGCCAACCGTGTGCGTAACCGTGAGTTTCTCTTCTCGTGAGTTCTGTATCCGAAAGAGGACATGGTGGGGTTATGTCTGACGTAAGTAGATGTTCATGATCATTCATTTGATCATTATTAGTTCACGTTCGATTATGCGTAGATCATCCCCGTCTTATTCTTGTACTCATAAGTTAGCAACTCAAATAAATGCTTAGTCGCTTGCTGCAGCCTCACCACTTAACCATGCCTCACCCATTAAGCTTTGCTAGTGTTGTTACCTTTGGAAATGAGATTGCTGAGTCCGTGTGGCTCACATATTACTACAACACTAGTTGTAGGTATAGGTAAAGAGATACTCTGACGTGAGTGCGATGACTATTCTATTTGGAGTTTTTTGCTTCTTCTTGTTCATCGATCTAGGATGGTTTCCAGGTCGGCAGCCTGGGATAGCAAGGATGGACGTCGTTCTTTTAGCGTTTGTTTTCGTCCGTAGTTGGACCCTGCTCTTCTTCATGGTGATTGAATTTGTTGATGTATTGTTGTGATCTTGATGTAGCTTGTGGCGAGTGTTATCCAATTCCATATGCTCATCTCTTCAGTACATGTACTTGTAACGATATCCATTCTTGCAAAACTACGAGATGCGCTTCTATCCCTGTCGAGGCCCTTGCACCAAAATAAGGATAGGATTGCATCTTGGGCATTACTATGCGGGTGTTGCTATCTAAGTCACGGGTGTTGACTAGTTGCATACGTGTGGACAAATGAGAAGTTGCCTATGGGGTGATTTGAAGTTTCATAGAGGGTGGATCACACAGTTGCGTGCGAACCTTCACAAGTTGTTCGTAATTTTGGCACGAGTTTCCCGCAAAAACCATTGAAATCTCGACATATAATGATTGAAAACATCACATGGGTTGCTTGTTCAGTGCACTCGAGTTGCAGAAAAACACCCTAAAAGTTGCTAACTTGTTTTGTATGATACTCGAGTGCAGAACAATCTTAAAGTTATTTTCCTTGTTTTTCCTCGAAGAGCCCCACCCACGGTGAACTTAGAAAAAAGTTGTCCATAAATGTTGCCTCCAATAGCTTCATTAATGGTGAACTCATAGGCAACTTCATAGTGTTTCAGGCAACTTAAAAAAACAATGATAAGCGACTTCGTAATATTTTCAGGCAACTAATTTGCAAAGCTAGACAACTGTGCGGTAATGGTAAGTAATTAATTATCAATAGGAGGTAACTGGACATCAATGGTAGAAAAATTTCATAGTATTGTAGGAAACTAGGCATTAATGATAGGCAACTGAACATCCGTGGTAGGCAACTGAGCAACCATGATACACAAATTGTGATAATGTTAGGAAAATTCGTTGATACACATAGTGCAATGAAGTTGCTTATATGTAGGTGTGGGATCACTAGAAGGGATGTCTAGAGGGGGGGTGGGGTGGGGTGGATAGACTACTTGCATAAATTAAAATCTAGCCTTTTCCCAAATTTAATTGTTGATAGATTTAGCAATTCTAACAAGTCTAGTGCACCCTACACATGCTAGTGAACATATATGGCAGCGGAAAGTAAAGACTTTACACATGTAAGTAAGGAGTAGAGTTTAGGAAGATTAAACACAAAGGTGGACACGGTGATTTTTGGCGTGGTTTCGATAGGTGGTGCTATCGTACGTCCATGTTAGTGGAGACTTCAATGCATGGAGGGTAACGGCTGGGAGAGTCCATGGAGGGCTCCACTCACAAGGGGTCATGAAGAAGCGACCTTGTCTATTCCACCATGGCTTACGTCCACACAGGACTAGCCTCACTAGGGGTAGATCTTCACGAAGTAGGCTATCTCCTTACCCTTACAAACTTCTTGGTTCAACTCCACAACACGAAGTAGGAGGCTTACAAGAGACACCTAACCAATCTAGGAGGCGCAGATTTGGCATGTGTGGAAGAGATTGATTTGGTGGAAAGCAATTTGGGGAGGCTAGAGATCAAGTTTCTAATGGATGGATTATAGCATCTTGATCTCAACCCATCAGTACGTGGTTCTCTCTTAGAAAAATGGATATGGCAAGTGTGTGTGTGTGTGTGTGTGTGCGTGTTCCGAGTGCTTCCTCTATGAATGAGAGGTAATGAATGGCTATATATAGGCATCTCCAAAAATCTAACCATTATAACATTATTGCCCAACTCGGTGAAACCGAAATGAATGTCGGTGGCATCGATTTGCACTAAATGTGGCAATTTTCAAATTACCGGTGGGACCGATATAGGAGGTAGTTTCCAAATCTCGGTGAGACCGATTCTTAAAACTTGGTGGTACGAATTCTTGAAAATGTCTAACCAGAGTATTTGTCCAAAACTCGGTGAGACCAATTCTCAAACTCGGTGGTACCAATTCTTGAAAATGGCTACATAGAAAGTTGGTCAAATCTCGATGAGACCAATTCTCAAACTCGGTGGTACAGATTCTTGAAAATGGTAACGAGAAAGTTGGTCACTGATTTTCGTGGCATCGATTGGAATGTTTGTGGTACCGAGATTATAGGGTTTCGCAAACGTTCTTAATCTGGAAAATAGGTAGGGACAAATGGAAAAACTTGGTATCACGATTTGGATGTTTAGGCTTCTCGATAGAGAATTTTGTGGGAGAATGGCTGAGTATTTTTTGCGGCTATATCTAAGCACTTGAGCAACCAATTCATCATATATACCTCACCCCCTTTCAATAGTATTGACTTTCCTATGGACTCAAATGTGATTTCTCACAAATATAAATGCAGAGTCTTGTAGCTTGAAGCTTGGCCAATCCAATCCATTTCCTTGGGACTTCTCCACACAATCCTTTATCAATGCTTTGCGTGGACTATATCCGAAATATACTAGGTAAAATTATTAGTCGAAGAGACAATGTATGTTGTCATGAATTATCAAAACCACCAAGGGAGCATATGTGCTTTCAGTAGCACTAAAGGTGCCTCATGTTTTGTGTGATTTGTTTTCATTTTTACAGAAACCAACCTATCAGGCAGTCCTTCTAGGCAAAAAAATGAAGTTGCTTTTATATAACACTAAAGTTGCCTTCATCATATCCAAAATTGTGTCAGAAAAAAGTTGAACGATATCATTATATGAGATTTAGTTTTGAAGAAATCGTCGCGAGAAACCCAACTGTGAAAACGAAACTTAATTTCAACGCTTAAATCAAAAGTTATGGTTTTTGAAACTTTTTGAACCCTCAAATAAATGCACGTGAGGATAAAATTTCTTTTTTTGGTGCTTTGCATAGGACACGTTAGCTGCTCCTTCCTGATTAGGCAGAGCGTTTGATTTCACCAAAAAGCGCTCGGGCGCCCACTAGCCATGTACTATTAGTTAAAGGTTTGACACAATTTGTCTTCTCTAGATATGTATATAAAAACAACAACTGTATGGTGGTTATCAATTTTACGAGCCGTCCATTCGCCCTAATCTCACCGTGAAAAAAATAGGAATTACAAACATTAAATTATGAGAAATTACACGTAATGATGGGAGTTGTACAAAATTTTGATGGGACCAATTACTTCTTCAAATGGTAGATCCGTCATTCTGTTAGGAAAATTCCTCACCCGATCCAAGCCCAGTTCTTTTGCCACAATCTGACCCCTCCCAAGCTTCTCAAATAATCTTTGAGCCCCATTTGTTTTACAATTCTATCTAGTTAGGGTCTAATTAGTTAGGATTGTAAAACAAATGGGGGTCAAAGATTCTGGAAGAAGCTCGAGAGGGGTCAGATTCTGGGAGAATGCCCAGATTCTGGCAAAAGAACTGGCCCGAGTTCTGTCCTCTAACCACAACCACAACGCCCTGTGCCGCCGCTCCTCTTCCCCCCGAGCTACCAATGGGATCCACTCCTCCTCGCATGGACATGCCCAGAACCGACACCCCTCTCCCCTCGCGTTGTCGATGGGATCCGCTCCTCATTGCCCGGACATGCCCGTCCCCGGACTCCTCTGCCCCTTCCCCTTCCGCTGTGCCATGGTCGGCCTTCTAAACTCCCCCGCCCCTTCCCCATACATTGCATCATGGCTGACTTCCTGGATTATGTGAAGTCCTCCTTTCCTTGTGCTTTTGCATGTGTAGTTGACCCTTGTTCTCAGGATAAATGAGAGGAGGATCGAGTTGTCAAAGATGCAGCTGCATTGGCTATGTAAGATTGTGCCACTTCCATTGTTATTGAACTTACTTCACTCGCTGGAATTATGGCACACCATATGCTTTAAGGATGGTCTTCCAGAAGAGGTACATTTGTTGCATACCAACCAATGGCAGAGCTACATTGGTTGCTGCAGGTGCCATGCTCCCATCCTTGATAAAAATACACGGGAATTTTTTTGGATGGAAGTTAGATAAAGAAAATATAGTTTTCTGGCCCGTCCAAACATTTTTATTTTCTATTTAGCCCCCCCTCAAGCATCTTGTCTAGCTCCGCCACTGATGCCAACTCTTAATACGGAAAGTCGGTTCTCAAATTTGGGTGAGTAAATTTTCATGTCACATATTGCAGAAGCATGATATTTTTCCAAAAAACTGATGTTGGCGGTGTTGTTAATCGAATGCTAAATTGGAAACATGAAATGTTGGTAAATACAAAGAACCTCAATTCTGCCAATAATCTTCTTATTTTCGTAGATTGGATAACCTATTGGTCCAAGACGAAGTAGATAAAATGTTGCACGGTCAGGAAGGGCTAAAGAAATGTGACTTGTATGTTGTCAAGGGATATCCATGCTTTGATGATGACATGAATGGACATGCTAGTTATAATGTGAAGTTCGTACACAAATGGGTACGTCATCTCTTTGTTTATCTAACTACCTTTTATGCTTGTCAGTAGGGTTTGTAGGAACAAGACATGGATTGATGTGAGTTCTTGGATAGGGGCAAGAGTGACATGAATAAACATGTTGGTTTTATTACGAATTTTCTATATATTATGTAAAACAAATGGCTATGCCATTCCTATGTTGAACTATCTACCATTTTATGCTTTTGCACATTATATGTATAAAGAAAATAGGGATCCATGTTAGTTGACGGATAGGACCGAGAGAGACTGTGATGAAGATGGTTCATTGCCAAGAAAGAAGAAACATGAACTTAACAATCCCAAGAAATCATTGGATTTTGGTAGTAGCGACGAGCCTCTTTAGTAGGCTTTTCGTTTTTCTACCTTTCGAGCTTTAGAGATGAATTTTTGTCCCAAGTAGTGTTTACCATTATTTTTGAACCAACAATTACTTCACTCAAGATACAATTGTGAGACTATGCTCTCAACTTTGTGGTGTTGCTCAATTTTTTAGATGAAAGGTTTCTTCCATGTGTGCACACTAAATTGTCGCTTTTACTATTTTTGTATATGTTATGCTGCAAAAGTCAAAACTAGTGTTATTTCACGCATCAGTCCATGCCAATGCATTAAATCTGCCCTGGTTGGTGATTTGTGACGCATGTAAGAATGATTTGCATCATTCAGAAATAGTAAGAATTTTTTTGGTACATGATCAACAACGCCATCCACACATAATGTTACACATTCGTGCTTTCATCCAGAATGAGCATCTTGTGCTTCCAAGCTCAATTTTTGTAGTGCCTTGTCTCAAGATTTTACTGAATTTCTGTAGTGTCTTGTGTGAAGATGTTACTGAATATCTAGACTTTCCATGTTGTATTCACTATAGTAAACTTTTCTAAATTGTACTGATGGTGGATTTCTTGATCGGAATAGTGTCAACGCCCATGCGACGGGAGTTGGACACATCTAGGTCAGGGATGCGCTCTTTTACAGTTGTGTCGAAGGGATTGAAAAAACAGAATGAATTACAACTTTACCATTCTACCCTTTTTTTACAAAAAATAAAATCCTTCAATGATTTTTCGGATCCTATGGTCAGAAAAAAAAATAACGCAGAGTTAGACGAAATTACAAATTGTAACTCGCCAATCACAGTAAAAGTGTTTACATAAAGACATCATATATCCATTATATAACATTCAAAATATACGGGCATAGCAACGCGCGTCATCAATGTAAGTGCATGAAAGCTCAACAGAAGCTAAGTGGGCGTGTATTCAACTTGCTTGCTCATGAAGACCACGAGCATTTGAGAAAGCCTGTCATCGGAATATACAAGACAAGTTCAATAATGAAAAATTTCCACTAGCATATGAAAGTGGCAACTTAGGAGACTGTCTATAAGAAGAACACAGAGCTCCCTCTAAGAACAATTGTGGAAAAAGATAGTAACACAACCCATTCTCTCTTCTCTATCATTTTCATTTTTTCGTTCGTTTTTTATTTATTTTCCAAGATGGGCTTTTCCTTTTTATTGCCTCCCCCATTTCCTTATTCTATTTTTCTTTTTCCCTTTTATTTTCTTTTTCATCGAGAGACTCATCCCGACTTGTGGGGGAATATTAGTCTCTATCATCCTTTCCTCACTGGGACAGTGCTCTAATAATGACGATTTTGTGTAGGATCCAAAGTATGTCTAGAGGGGGTGGCGATTAGACTACTTGACCAAATAAAAACTTAGCCTTTTCTCTATTTTAGTCGTGGGCTAGTGAAAGGATCGATATGGTTGACTAGATTGGGGGGGGGGGTGAATAGCCAACTAACAAATTTTAATCTTTTCTTCACACAAATTAAGTTTAGCAACAAATAGGTTATATAGATATGCAACTAAGTGAGCAACCTATATGATGCTAACAACAATAGTAAGCAAGAAGTAAATACAAGTAAAGGTAAGAAATAACCACAAGTGGAAGTGATGAAGACGGGGATGTGTTTCTGAAGTTCCTTCCCTTTGAGGGGAAGTACGTCTCTGTTGGAGTGGTGTGGAGGCACAATGCTCCCCAAGATGCCACTAAGGACACCATATTCTCCTCATGCCCTCACACAATGCAAGGTGCCGTGATTTCACTAAGTGGTGTCCTTGAAGGTGGCAACTGGAACTTTACAAACAAGGTTGGGGCTCTCTCCACAACTCAATTGGAGGCTCCCAACTAAACCTGGCTTCTTAGCCTGCTTGGAAGATGGGCTCTCAAGGGTGAACTTCATCCCTTTCCGAGAAGCCTCTGGAACTCTCATAGAATCTAGTGTGGCATACTCCTTTCGCACAGTTTTTTGGACTGTTACTCTCTCCTTTTTCTTCTCGGGAATGCTCTCCTCTAGGGTAAAATCAGCATCCCCCTCATCAGAATTAAGCTTCTTCCTAGACCTGGTAGCTGCCTTTGGCAAATCATGGGAACTAGGATGTAACAGCCCAAGTGCACTTTCCTAAACCTTTGTAATATTTCCATGAGCGGAACTTCCCTGTTGTGACTCATGTGGTCTGAGATAATAATTTTTTCTTCATGTCTTCCACTTTCTTGTTAGCTTATCATGCATCATAACATCATATCATCATGCCATGCATTTTTGTTATGTCTCCTTGTGGCTTGTGTGATGTTGAGTGAGTATTGGTTGTGATGTGCTTGCAAGAGTTGTTATGGTCTTGAGTGAAACCCTCCTTTTAAATGCGTTAGTTTCTCTCTCTTTAATTCAAATTATCGCATTAGGGTGAGATTTTGCTTTGCCCAACACCTCCTTTAAAATGGTGCAAACCCTCTAGAAATTATGTTTGTAATATAGAAACAATTCTCGGGCTTGCTTTATTTTCCTATTATTTTAAATGTGCAAAACAGATTGAATGATTAAAAATAAGGGCATTTATTTTCTATTCCTAAAAATTGCTAAACGAATTTTATTAAATAGGGCCTATTTTTGTAAGTGCAATCATATTTTATTATTTTTTAAAAATCTTTCTCTATCTCTGTGAGAGGATTTTTGTACTTCTGTTTTAAACTAAAAGTCAAAGGGTTTTCCCCCGCACCCTCAGTAGGACGTGGCAGCCCAGCCGACCGGCCACCCAGCGGCCTAGCGAGCTAGTACAGTAGCAACCCAGCATGCAACTGCAGCCTAGCCAGTCAGTTCTGCAAGGACGCGTCTTCTCCCTCCGTTGTATGACAGGGCATCTACCGGAGCCACGCCGACCTCCCGATCGATTTAATGGCCCGAGAGAGCCCTAGCTCTCTATAAAAGATTGTCCTAGCACTAGCCACAAGGACCCTCGTCCTGTTACTTCCCACTGCTCTCATCACCGTCGCCAGGTAAGCCTCTGTAGGCTCTCGCCATCGCGGCACCGACGATGCTCTGACCTAGCCTCTGCTTGTACTTGTTGGCTTTTAAACGTGCGTATGCAGCTGTACACGCGTGCCTACGCGATTCTTGCTTTGGCCGGCTACTTGACGGAACTTGCGTAACTAGCGACACGAATAATACTGATTGATGGATTTGATGGCTAAAGGCCCGTGTCGAGCCTTTGCTTTGTATTGCTTTTCGTTTTTCTGGTGTTACAATCAACACCCCTAGGGTGTCTTTTATACACGTCCACAAGGGACTATGGAAATAGACTAGGACTAGGAATCCTAATACTACTAGGACTTGGTTTGGCTTTCTTTCCTAATCCTACATGAGCAACATGATTAACATCTACATTCACCTCCTTAATCTTGTTGCTTGACTTCACTTCTTGCACTCCGACTTTTCTCCTCATCTCGATGAACTTCTGTCGACCGAGGGACTTGGTGAAAATATCGGCAAGTTGGTCTTTCGTGTTCACATGTTGAACCTCGATCAACCCTTCTTCAATGCACTCCCGGATATGGTGGAACCGGGTATCTATGTGCTTGTTCCTTTCGTGATGAACCGGATTTTTGCACAACGAGATTGCAGCTTGGTTATCGATCTTCAGTGACACCTTCTGCACCTCCCGCTTTGCAGGAATAGCTAGGAGTCTTCTCAACCACACTGCTTGACAAGCCGCCATGCTTGCCGCTATGTATTCTGCCTCGCATGAAGACAGTGCCACCACCTTTTGCTTCTGAGAATTCCAGCTAATCGGATTCGGGCCAAGGTAGAAAACCATGCCCGTTGTGCTCTTTCGGTCATCAACATCACCTGCCATGTCACTATCTGAATATCCACGAAGGATCAATCCTTCATTTCCCTTTCTGTACGTGCAACCAAGATTAATGGTGCCTTTCACATAGCGCAAGATTTGATTGACCGCGCTCATGTGTTCGGTTGCCGGATTCTCCATGAAACGACTCACGATCCCGACTGAATACGCCAAGTCAGGTCGGGTATGCACCAAATATCTCAGGCTGCCCACAACGCTTCGATACATATTGGTGTCCACCGGCGGATTTGAGCTACGCTTGCTCAACTTGTGACGTTGGTCCATTGGAACTTGTGTCACGTAGCAATCTGACATGCCACACTTGTCCAATAACTTGACCGCGTAAGCCGATTGACATAGGGAAATCTCCCCGGAGCTTTGCTTCACTTCGATGCCCAAGTAATAGCTGAGTAATCCCAGATCACTCATGCTAAACTTGTTCTTCATTTGCGCCTTGAAACGTTCAATTTATTGTACGCTATCTCCGGTGATAATCAGATCGTCGACATAAACTCCAACTAGCAGGTTTGAGCCTTTGGAGTTCTTTGTATAGACTGCGTGCTCGAGGGGACATCTCTTGAACCCGAGCGAGACCAGACTTCGGTCTAACTTTGAGTTCCAAGCTCTTGGCGCTTGCTTCAACCCGTAAAGTGCCTTCTTGAGCTTGTAAACTTTCCCTTCTTCGCCTTTCTTCTCGTAGCCGAGGGGTTGTTCCACGTACACTTCTTCTGTGAGATCGCCATTGAGGAAAGCGGATTTTACATCCATATGATGAACCTTCCAATCCTCTTGTGCTGCCAAAGCTAGGAGCACTCTCGCCGTCTCGATTCGAGCAACCGGTGCAAACACCTCATCATAGTCAACTCCTTGACGTTGTACGTAGCCCTTTGCAACGAGTCTTTCCTTGTACTTCACAATGGCACCCTCCGTGTCCTTCTTTAACTTGTAAACCCACTTCAAACCTATTGTCTTTTGGTTTGGAGGTCGGGTTACCAAAGTCCACGTGCCATTGCTCTCAATCGCCTTCATGTCCTCATCCATGGCGTGCGTCCAACTACGGCTTTTGCTCGCCTCTACGAAGTTCGCCGGCTCCTCAACTCCGAAAAGACATAGTCCGGAGTATTCGAGCGTAACTGGCTTTGTGTACTTGTAGACTTTCTTGAGGGTCTTGTAGCGACGAGGCCCTGAGGAATCCGTTGTGGCTTGCGAAGGAGGTGACACAAATTGTGTCGATGTTGATACACTTGAGGAAGATGGCTTAGTCTCGGGCGTGTCATCGACATCCGCATGGTCGGCGTAGTCGTCGTGATCATGATCATCATCTTGATTGTCATCGTCACTATGCGCCTCGTTGTCGATGTTGTCGTCAAGATCTCCACCCGTGCCGTGCGCTTCATTTTCGTTATCTCCTAGCGACCTATGCACGTCGTCGTCGGTGTCGGCACCATGATGATTACTACCATTGTGGTCACCTTGGTTGGGCGTCTTATCAACCACTTGGACATCCTCCCCTGCATCATCATCAGTTGGAAATTCAACTGTGAATATGTTACTGTTTGGATCATTGTCGGCTGCGGGGCTCCAATTCCACGCTTGGTTTTCTTCAAACACGACGTCGCGTGAAATCCGTAGACGCTTGGTTTGTGGATCGTAGAAACGGTATGCCTTGGTGTCGGAACTCCTCTCGTATCTGATGAACACCATCTTGGTGCTACGATCGGCAAGCTTTGAGAGATGCAGCTCCGCCGTCTTCACATGTGCCACACACCCAAACGTCCGTAGATGAGACACATTCGGCTTACGTCCGTAAATTGCTTCATACGGCGTCTTGCCGACCACCGCCTTCGTTGGAGCCCGGTTGAGAAGATAGACCGTCGTCGAGATAGCTTCTCCCCAAAAAGTCCCCGGCAGGTTCTTGCTCTTGAGTAAACTCCTTGCCATGTCAACGGCGTGTAAGGTGCCGAGAGGAACCTCTTTATGCCAATCTTCTCGCAGTAATCGTTGAATTTGTTCGACGTAAACTCTCCGTCGCGATCTGTCCATAGAGCGCGAACCATCAGCTTGTGTTCCATCTCCGTTGCAGCCTTCAACTTCTTGAACGCTTCAAACGCCTCATCTTTAGACCGTAGGAGAACGACCCACATATATCTCGAGTAGTCATCTACCACAAGGAAGAAGTACTTCTTTCCTCCGTGAGTTGCCGGGGTGATAGGGCCACATAGATCACCATGGAGCAGCTCGAGTGCATCACTTGCACGATAGGTAGACTGAGCAGGGAATGGCCTGCGGTGTTGTTTTCCAACCAAGCACCTGTCACATACTCGATCAACATGGTCGATAACTGGCATCCATGATACCATCTCCATCTTTGACATCTTCTTCAAGGCGTAGAAGTTAACATGTCCAAATCTAGCATGCCATAACAACAAATCATCATCACTCTTGGCGAGCCAACACTTCGGTTGAGATTGATCAAGGTTGAGGATATAGAGCATGTTCCGTGTGCGACTAACACGAGTTAGTACGCTCCGGAGGTTGTCGAAGATCGTCATCACTCTGTTCTCGATATCCACCTTGCATCCATTCTCGTCAAGCTTGCCAATAGAGATGATGTTGTTGCGCAGCCGTGGGATGTAGTACACTCCGGTGAGTATGCGATGTTCGCCTGTGAGACCCACAAAGACGATAGATCCTTGCCCGCATATCTCCACAGCTGAACCATCACCGAACTTGACCGAGCCTTCAACATCGTATTCCAGCTCGAGGAATTTCTCCTTGCACCCCTTCATGTCGTTACTGGCACCCGTGTCGAGATACCACGACACGTTCTGATCACCGGATAACTTTGGTGTCACTTTTTCCTCATGAAGTAGCACCTTCCGGCTTGGTTTCACAACAACCGTTTCAGCGAGATCACAAACTTCGACCACCAGAAGACCTGGACCTTCGTCTTCCTGCTTTGCCAAATTTGCCTTGATCTCCCGCTTGTTAGGCTTTGGACAATCCTTCACAAAGTGACCCATCTTATTGCAGTTATAGCACTTGACCTCGGACAAGTCCAAGTTCCGTGGTTTCTGCTCTTTAGATTGGCCCGCCTTACCACGACCTTGTGGTTTGCCTTTTCCTTTGCCTTTTCCGGTTTGTCCATCACCCTTCGTGTTGCTTGAGCCTTCGCCACCGTCACGCCTTCCTTTGCTACTTGGGGCCTCCCAATCTGCGCCCGAGTACATGAGTTGGTCACTACCTCCTCCTTTGCCTTTCCGACGGCCACGAGCATTCTCTTCCCATGTCCGCAATCGTCCGATCGCCTCCGTTATGGTCATGTCGTCGATGTCGTAAAGCTGCTCGAGTGTGCCGATGATGTACGTGAATTTATCAGTGAATGAACTGAAAAACTTCTCCACGATCTCGGTCTCATCGAGCTTTGCACCAAGCGCGCGGATCTCTCCCACCAAAGTAGTAAGACGCATGGCGTAGTCATTCACCGATTCAGTTTCCTCCATCTGCAACTTGTGAAATTGGCGCTTCAGCACTTGTGCCCTTGCCTTGGTGACGCGATCTTCTCCGATCCTCATCTCCTTGAGTGCGTTCCACGCCTTTCTTGCCGTCTCGAACTCCGCCAATGTCATCAGCACGAAATCCGGCACATACTGGGCTATGGCGGCCATGGCACCTTCGTCGCGCTCCTCGTCGACTTCGTCGTCCGTGATGGCCTCCCACACTCGAAGGGATAGAAGAATAATCTTCATCTTTACCGCCCACACGCCGTAGTTGGCGTCGGTGAGCATCGGGTACTGGATGGGGATGTTGCGATGCGCCTGGACGTTGGCGCCGCTCGTTCATCCACCACTGGTTGCTGACTTGACGCCCTTCTTCACCTTGTCGCCGTTCTTGTTCGCCTTGGCACCGCCGCTGCCGGACTCGACTGACTCAGCGTCGCTGTCCGTCATCGTAGATCGTACATCGTCGAGGCTCTGATACCAATTGTTGGCTTTTGAACGTGCGTATGCAGCTGTACAGGCGTGCCTACGCGATTCTTGCTTTGGCCGGCTACTTGACGGAACTTGCGTAACTAGCGACACGAATAAGACTGATCGATGGATTTGATGGCTAAAGGCCCGTGTCGAGCCTTTGCTTTGTATTGCTTTTCGTTTTTCTGGTGTTACAATCAACACCCCTAGGGTGTCTTTTATACATGTCCACAAGGGACTATGGAAATAGACTAGGACTAGGAATCCTAATACTACTAGGACTCGGTTTGGCTTCCTTTCCTAATCCTACATGAGCAACATGATTAACATCTACAGTACTCAGGTTGACCTCCTCGCCTCGCCTCGGCCTCTTTGGAGCTACAGGAAGGAGTCGCCACAACACCGCTTCTTCCTCGACGACCGAGAGAAGCTCCAAGGCGCAGATCGACGCAACCCCTGCGTCTTCTTCCTCTGCTTCATGAGCCAGGATCGTCGCCACGTTCTACGATCGCTCACGTAATCTCCAACCCATCTCCGGTGTTGTCTTCTTGTCCTTTGGATGCTAGGTGAGCCGTGTCTCTTCCCTGTGCTTTCATGTGATCGAATTCGTCCCGGCCATGACGTTAGATCCTTGCCTAGCCCGCGCTCTCGAAGCTCGAGAAAATCGCATATTTTTTTGTTTTTCATATTGCTGCGTTGGTGCACGCCGGTCGTGCTTGCGTGCGAGGACTACCCTTGCATGTGCATCGCCTCTCCTCGCCTTGCACCGCATCACCTCGCCCCCACCTCGCGTCGCTGTGGCCCAAGCCGAGCTTATGCTCGAGCTCGAGAGCCACTCTTACCGCTGCATCACCGCGTCCTACCACCGGGAATCAAACCCTCGCAGCGTTTCGAAGCCCTGCCATAGCTCGACTGCTCTCGAGGTCACCTCCGGTCATCGTCTGGCCGAGCCGTTGTTCCCTGACTCTCGGAAGAAGAAGACCGTGTTGGCGAATGTTGCATGGGAAACATAATTTTCCTACGCACACGAAGACCTATCATGGTGATAAGCATCTACGAGAGGGAGATCGGATTCACATACCCATGTAGATCGCAAAGCGGAAACTTTAATAAACTCGATTGATGTAGTGGTACGTCTTCACGATCCATCCCACAAACCGTCCCATGATCTGTCCCACGAACCATCTCGTGATCCGTCCCGACCAAGTGCCGAACGGACGACACCTCCGCGTTCCTCACACGTACAACTCGATGACGATGTCCGCCTTTTAGATCCAGCAAGAGAGAAGGGGATGTAGATGAGTTCCCCAGCAGCGCGACGGTGCTCCGATGGTGGTGGTGATCTATACTGCAGGGCTCCGCCCGAGCTCCGCAGAAAACCGATCTAGAGGTAGAACTACGATCTAGAGGAGAGGGCAACACGTGGCAAAGTTGTGTCTCAAAAGCCTTAAACCTCTAGTATATATAGGAGGAGGGAGGAGGCAGCCTTGGCGCCACAAGGGAGGAGCCCTTGGGTCGGCCGAAGTGGAGGAGGGAGGAGTCCTCCTCCGATCCCACTTGGATTAGGACTCCTTCCTTAATTTCCCACCTCTTTTGGATTTGTAACTTTTTCCTCATGGGATTTCCTTGGATGACTTTGTTAGCCCATTATGCCTTATTGTGCATCCAATAAACCCACGTGGACCCCTTGGGGTGTGGTGGGCCCACCTAGTGGGCTCCCGGAACCCATTCATGACTCCCGGTACACTGCCGGCAATGCCCGAAAACCTTCCTGAATCCAAATACCAACTTCCTATATATCAATCTTCGTTTCCGGACCATTCTGGAACTCCTCATGACGTCCGGGATCTCATCCGGGACTCCGAACAAAACTTCTGTCACCAATACATATAACTCAGCTATACCGAAACGTCACCGAACTTTAAGTGTGTAGACCCTGTGGGTTTGAGAACTATGCAGACATGACCTGAGACAGTCTCTAGTCAATAACCAACAGCGGGACCTGAATGTCCATATTGGCTCCTACATATTCTACGAAGATCTCTATCGATTGTACCTCTATGTCAAGGATTCATATAACCCCGTATACTATTCCCTTTGTCCTTCGGTATGTTACTTGCCTGGGATTCGATCGTTGGTATCTCCATACCTAGTTCAATCTGGTTACCGACATGTCTCTTTAATAGTTACGTAATACAAGATTCTGTAACTAACTCCTTAGCCACATTGCTTACAAGGCTTGTTGTGATGTTGTATTACCGAGTGGGCCCCTAGAAACCTCTTCGTCACACGGAGTGACAAATCCCAGTCTTGATCCATGCCAACCCAACAGACACCTTTGGAGATACCTGTAGATCACCTTTATAGTCACCCAGTTATGTTGCGATGTTTTTTAACACACAAGGTATTCCTCCGGTGTCCGGGAGTTGCATGATCTCATGGTCATAGGAACAAATACGTTGACATGTAGAAAACAGTAACAATAAACTGACATGATCATATGCTACGTTTATAGTTTGGGTCTTGTCCATCACATCATTCCCCCAATGATGTGATCTCGTGATCAAGTGACAACACTTGCCTATGGCCAGGAAACCTTGACCATCTTTGATCAACAAGCTAGTCAACTAGACGCTCACTAGGGACAGTGTGTTGTCTATGTATACCCACATGTATTTGAGTTTCCAATCAATACAAATTCAAGCATGGATAATAAACGATTATTATGAACAAGGAAATATAATAATAAACAATTTATTATTGCCTCTAGGGCATATTTCCAACAGTCTCCCACTTGCCTCTAGTTCACATCACTATGTGATTGTAAGGAATCTAACACCCATACAGTTCTGGGCTTCGATCATGTCTTGCTTGTGAGAGAGGTTTTTAGTCAACGGATCTGAACCTTTCAGATCCGTGTGTGCTTTACAAGTCTTTAAGTTAACCTATAGATGCTGCTACTATGTGCCATTTGGAACTATTCCAAATGACTGCTCCACTATACGAATGCTCTTTACTCATTAGAGTTATTCGGATTAGTGTCAAAGCCTGCATTGACGTAACCCTTTACGACGAACTCTTCAATCACCTCCATAATCGAGAAAAATTCCTTAGTCAATTAGTTACTAAGGATAACTTTGACCGTTGTTCAGTGGTTCAATCCTGGATCACTCTTTGTACCCCTTGACACACTTATGGCAAGGCACACATCAGGTGCGGTACATAACATGGCATACTTTAGAGCCTATGGCTAAGGCGTAGGGGACGACCTTCGTCCTTTCTCTTTCTTCTGCCGTGGTCGCGTTTTGAGTCCTATTCAAATTCACACCTTACAACACAGCCAAGAACTCCTGCTTGGCTGGTCTATTTTGAACTCCTTCAAAAACTTGTCAAGGTATGCATTTCATTGAAAGTTTTATTTAGTGTTTTGATCTATCTTTATAGATCTTGATGCTCAATGTTCAAGTAGTTATATCCAGGTTTTTCTTTGAAAAAACTCCTTTCAAACAACCCTTTATGCTTTCCAGAAATTCTATATTATTTCTGATCAACAATATGTCAACCACATATACTTATCAGAAATTCTATAGTGCTCCCACTCATTTCTTTGGAAATACAAGTTTCTCATAAACCTTGTATAAACCCAAAAGCTTTGATCATCTCATCAAAGTGTATATTCCAACTCCGAGATGCTTGCACCAGTCCGTAGAAGGATCGATGGAGCTTGCATACTTGTTAGCATCCTTAGGGTCGACAAAACCTTCTGGTTGTATCAAGGAAACCATCGAGGAAACAATGTTTTGACATCCTATGTGCAATATTTCATAAATAATGCAGCAACTCCTAACATAATTTCAACATACTTTTAGCATCGCTAAGAGTGAGAAAGTCTCATCATAGTCAACTCTTTGAACTTGTCGGAAACATCTTTGCGATAAGTCAACCTTTTCTCAATGGTGACTTTTCACCAACATCGTCTGTCTTCCTTTTAAAGATCCATATGTACTTAATAGTCTTACGAACATCAAGTAGTTCTTCCAAAGTCTATACTTTGTTTTTACACACGGATGCTCTCTCGAATTTCATGGCCTCGAGCCATTTGCCGGAATCCAGGCCCACCATCCCTTCTCCACAGCTCGTAGGTTCACTGTTGTTCAACAACATGACCTCCAAGACAGGGTTACCATACTACTCTATAGCAGTACGCGACCTTGTCGACCTATGAGGTTTGTAGTAACTTGATGCGAAGCTTAATGACCACCATCATCAGTTTCCACTTCAATTGGCATATTCACCACGGGAACAACTTCCTGCGCCCGGCTACACACCGGTTGAAGTGACGGTTCAATAACCTCATCATGTTCAACCACCCTCCCACTCAATTCTTTCCAGACAAACCTTTCCTCGAGAAAGGACCCATTTCTAGATACAAACACTTTGCTTCCGGATCTGAGATAGGAGGTATACCCAACTATTTTGGGTGTCCTATGAAGATGCATTTATCCGCTTTGGGTTCGAGCTTATCATGCTGAAAATTTTCCACATAAGCATTGCAGCCCCAAAATTTAAAGAAACGACAACTCAGGTTTCTCCAAACCATAGTTCATAAGGTGTCATCTCAACAGAAATACGTGGTGCCCTATTTAAGGTGAATGCGGTTGTCTCTAATGCATAACCCATAAACGATAGTGGTAATTCGGTAAGAGACATCATAGTATGCACCATATCAAATAAGGAGCGGCTTTGACGTTCGAACACACCATCACACTATGGTGTTCTAGGTGGAATGAGATGTGAAACAATTTTCACTTTTGTCTTAATTGTGTACTGATACGTCTCCAATGTATCTATAATTTTTGATGGTTTCATTCTATTATCTTGTCAACTTTGGATGTTTTGCATGCCTTTTTTATATTTTTTGGGACTAACTTATTAACTCAGTGCCAAGTGCCAGTTCCTGTTTTTTCATGTTTTTGACCCCTTTCAGAGGAGGATTTTGAACGGAGTCCAAACGGAATGAAACTGCCAAAAAGATTTTTTCCGGAACAGAAAAAGATCGGAGAGCCAGAGAATCAGGGCAGGGGGCCACCAGGGACCCCACAAGCCCTCATGGCGCGGCCAGGGGGCCCGTGGCCCCCTGGCTTGTGGGCTCCCTAAGGCCCCTTTGCCCTAGGTTTTGCGCCTATATATCCCCAAAAATTCCACAAAAAATCAGGAGATCATCGAAAGTACTTTTCCGCCGCCGCAATCTTCTGTCTCCGCAAGATCCCATCAGGGGCACGTTCTGGTGCCCTACCGGAGGGGGATTCGGATACGGAGGGCTTTTTCATCAATACCATGACCTCGCCGATGATGCGTGAGTAGTTCACCACAGACCTACGGGTCCATAGCTAGTAACTAGATGACTTCTTCTCTCTCTTGGATCTTCAATACAAAGTTCTCCATGATCTTCATGGAGATCTATCCGATGTAATCTTCTTTTGCGGTGTGTTTGTCGAGATCCGATGAATTTTGGATTTATGATCAGATTATCTATGAATCTTATTTGAGTTTCTTCTGATCTCTCTTATGCATGATTTCATATCCTTGTAATTCTCTTTGAGTTGTGGGTTTTGTTTGGCCAACTAGATCTATGATTCTTGCAATGAGAGAAGTACTTGGTTTTGGGTTCATACCGTGCGGTGACCTCACCCAATGACAGAAGTGGTAGCGAGGCATGCATCGTGTTGTTGCCATCAAGGGTAAAAAGATGGGGTTTTCATCATTGGTTTGAGATTATCCCTCTACATCATGTTATCTTGCTTAAGGCGTTACAATGTTCGTCATGAACTCAATAGACTAGATGCATGCTAGATAGCGGTCGATGTGTGGAGTAATAGTATTAGATCTAGAATGCATCGGTCTACTTGTCTCGGACGTGATGCCCATATGCATGATCATTGCCTTAGATATCCTCATGACTTTGCGCGGTTCTATCAATTGCTCGACAGTAATTTGTTCACCCACCGTGATATTTGCTATTTTGAGAGAAGCCTCTAGTGAACACTATGGCCCCCGGGTCTACTCCACACCATATTTTTAGCCTTACACTTTTTACTTCGTTGCACTTTCCGCCTTCAGATCTCACTTTTCAAACAATCTTGAAGGGATTGACAACCCCTTTGAAGCGTTGGGTGCAAGCTCGTTTGTGTTTGCGCAGGTACTCTCGACTTGATGAGACCCTCCTACTGGATTGATACCTTGGTTCTCAAACTAAGGGAAATACTTAATGCTATTAGGAAAGCTACTTATCTTTATTGAAGGCCCAAGGGGCATATATATATTACACATGACTTGAGGTGCAAGGAAAGTAAACATAGACTAATAAGGACTCCTAGACTAATACTAATAGACTAATAAGGACTCCTAGACTAATACTAATACTTCCTAACACCCCCCTCAAATGCAAAGCATATGCAATAGCATTGCATTTGAAGAAGTATAATACTAAAAAAATGATAATCTAAATCCACGTCTTGAGAGTGTCATCGTAGCATGAAGAGTCTTTAAAACTTGTCGAGTCGCCGAAGGAGATAACGAAGAGATGGCACATCAGAGGTACACACCACATCACTTGAAGATACAAGGTAACACTACTAGGAAAAGGGCTATAGATGATATAGATACTAATGGCGCACCACACAAGCAGTGCGCCACTACTATATAGTAGTGGCGCACCATGTGAGGTGTGCCATTAGTGTGATGGACACTAATGGCGCACCACACACTCAGTGCGCCACTACTATATATATATATATATATATATATATATATATATATATATATATATATATATATATATATTGCAAGACTACTAATGGCGCACCAGTAGCTGGTGCGCCATTAGTAACCAGGGTTACTAATGGCGCATCTGTTAGTAGTGCGCCACTACTATAAATTTTTTTTGGTTTTTTTTGCAAACTACTAATGGCGCACCACACCTAGTGCGCCATTAGTAACCAGTGTTACTAATGGCGCATCTGTTGGTGGTGCGCCACTACTTTTTTCTTTTTTTTGCAGAACTACTAATGGCGCACCAGAGGAGGTGCGCCATTAGTAACCAGGGTTACTAATGGCGCATATGTAGGTGGTGCGCCACTACTATAATTTTTTTTGCAATACTACTAATGGCGCACCACCACCCTCGCCGCCGAGCACCTCCCGCACCCTCCCCCGCTCCACCGCCGCCGAGCACCCCCCGCACCCTCCCCCGCTCCACCGCCGCCGACGACCCCCCACACCCTCCCCCGCTCCACCGCCGCCGAGCACCCACCGCACCCTCACCCGCTCCACCGCCGCCGCCGACCCCCCGCACCCTCCCCCGCTCCACCGCCGCCGACGACCCCCGCACCCTCCCCTGCTCCACCGCCGCCGATGACCCCCCGCAACCTCCCCCGCTCCACCGCCGCCGACGACCCCCCGCACCCTCCCCTGTCTCCTCACTCGGTTCCCCCGAACAGAATCGGCCGAGCGCACCACCCACCCCCTCCCTCCCCCCCGAGCGCCATTGCTATCCAAAAAATAATAATATTACTAATGGCGCACCTCTTTGGGGTGCGCCATTGCTATCCAAAAATAATAATTACTAATGGCGCACCTCTGTGAAATGCGCCATTGCTATATAAAAAATATTTACTAATGGCGCATTGCATGGGGATGCGCCATTGCTATCAAAAAAAATCTAATGGCGGGGTGCGCCATTGCTAACCGGTAGTGCCTGCCCCGGATCCCGTCCCCCAGACCCCCCCGCTCCGCTGTGCCTGCGCACAGCCCCGGATCTCGTCCCCCGGATCCGCCCCGCCTCTCCGGCCCAAGCTCTCCAGGAGGAGGAGGAGCATCCGTCCTCGGGCAGTGGGATGGAGGGTCACGGAGGAGGAGCGCTACTGCGGGAATCGTTGGGCCGGAGCCAGGCGGCCACGGACGCCGTCGTCTCCATCCTCGGCTCCTTCGACAGCCGCCTCTCCGCGCTCGACGCTGCCATGCGCCCCATCCAGCTCCACACCCACGTCGTCCGCACCGCCCATGAGAACATCGACCGCACCCTCCGCTCCATTACTTGTAGCCATCTCTTGACGCTTCGGCGCCTCCCACCTCGGCGCCCCCGCCTCAGCCGCCAGGACCTTCACCGCGTCCCGCCGACAAGGATACGGTGAGTTCCCAGTACCTTGGGTGATGATTGCTCGGTGATATTTTCTCCAAAATCTCGCTCGTCTTGTGAGATTTGGCGCGTTTGGGTGTTCTTTATGCCGTTCTTGGCATGTTTCTTGTGCCCAGCTGGTGGGGATTTAGAGTTCTTGGATGTAAGATCTCGGGCACCCCATTTGTGCTGGAGCTGGAAAGAACTTTTTACAAGTAATGCTCTGCCATTTTGCAGGATGAAGGACGGGACGATCAGGATTGCCAGGAGGTGGAAGATGATGAGGTGAAAATTTGTGTTCCCTTGCTGCTAGTTCACTTGAGTTGTCTGTCCAATTGTTCTGAACCTAGAGGATTGAAGGATGCGGTGAGTCCTCATCGTCCCCTAGCATCTTCCTCATGTGCAAATGCAGACCTCTTTCAACAGCAGCTTCTCCATATTTTGACACCTCTTATGCTCCACCTACCCTGCACATTTTCCTGGCTCTTTCCTGAAGACCTAGAAATGGAGAAATCTGCTAAAAATAATTCTCCTTGCCTATAAACAATATGATGTTTTTTATCTATTTCAGGTCGTCTTTTGAATTACATCAGATTGATCTTTGCTATTTACGGGCAATGTGCCAGAAGCCAATCTCTAAAAGAAATATGTATGGGCCATATGATGTTTATTTTTCTACGTATTTAATATTTGTAATGTCAATATATCATATAAAATCATTTTCCCTATGCAGAAGTAGGCCGGTTTATGCAAGTTTTCTTCGAATTTTCTGTATCCAAGCATGTTCTAACATGTAGAAATACCTGGCTTACAACTACAACTGCAGAGAAATAGCATAACAAATTCTGTCTTTTTTCGTTCATCATGGTTCATATTCTTGCATCATTCTACTTTTAAGAAAAGGTACACAAGAAGCCCTCAGCTGGTTTGTGATCCAATTAGGACACTTTTGTGTGTGCAGGACAACCCCAACAATCAGTGTTCCCCATTCTATGTGGCAGCGTTTATCTTGAAGAACGGATGAGCCATATAACCTAAGTTGCTGGAGTGTGAGAACTATTAAGATGATTTTAGTTGATAAAGATCACCATGCACGGCTGTACAATGCACACAACATCATCATGCACACGGGGATGGCAGCCCATAGCTCTACCTCCATGGAAAATGTGCAAGTGAGAGATAACTAATTTATGTGCGTGCTCAGTTGAAGCACGACAATCCAACAACAAACAACACGAGGTGATGAGTTTTTCAGCTTTGTACTTCTAAATTTGCAAGTCTATTGTATACTGAGCATACCCTTTTTGTTCCAATTTCACGTACTCCGGCGCATCAACAACAACTTTGCTTCCTCCTGCTTGGGCAAGTGTTTTATCAACTTGCTTTTTTGTAGAAAGTGATATCTACTTTTTATTTCTTGCACAACATAATTTGTGGGGTTTTCATAGGGTATGCAAACTTATAATCAGAAAAAAATCAAAGCCATTCGTAGTGTCAAGATGAGTAGTATGATGCTATATGATGAAATCAGCTTTGTTCCTTAGATGATATACTATATAATGTGTCTCACCATGCCGACCAAACTTAACACCGAGCTAATAAATTAACACAAAATCCACTGGATTAATTGGTTTTTGTTCAAAATTTCTATGTTGTGTCTTTTCTCTAACTAATTCTGTTTTTAGAATGCTGCTACGGAGATCCTAACTGAAGACCAGCCATTTTGGTGGCTACGCTCACTCCATCAGTTATATTATTTAAATCTACTATTGTATTTAGCTCTAAAAAGGTCGAGCGATATGCGATGGAGATACATTGTGCTCAATGCATCTACCTATCTGCTATTTTGCTGTATTTTCTTAAGTGTAGCAGAGGAAATTTTTTTGCCATATCAGTTCACTTTGTTCTAGAATGTTAGTACCCAAATCAATGATTTTCTGGCTCCTCTGCTCTTGCCTATAACTTATTAATCATATTTTGGATCTCAGTTTAGCAGAAGAAAACTTTTCTACGATGGATTAACTGTGCCCATTTTCTGCATACAGAAAATTGTTGTATTCGTAGAAGAGAAAGAAAATATCATCAGTTTTTGCAACACTTACACAAACATTATATAGCACCAATTTAATACTAAAAGTTACACACCCATATGTAATGTATGCCAAGATAGCAATCACAGAACAATATCATATAGATTGCTTTTGCCTCTCTGCTTCATCATGCTCACATAGGGCAATTGAGTTTTTTTTTCTTAAAGTAGGCTGAAAATTGGTTTTCTTGGTTCAACTCAGCATGTTTGTGATATGCGGGTATGTCAGCTATTCTCATTCCTCCTTTTTCATTTAGATCATTTTTCTCCACCAATTCACATTTTTATGTTCCCGTGTAGTATACACTCTATTTAATTGGTTTTATAGCACTATCAGTACTTTGCACTAGACAAAAATATAAACCGCACACTGAACAAACAAGGGCTGAAGAAATATGTTGATAGCACAACTAGCACTTAGCACAACTAGCACTAATCTTCGTCCAAAGAGATTAAAATGACGTATGCTCTTGCAATGCATTCCTTTATTTAAAGCTAACTTAAACAAATGAGAAATGTAAACTCTTAGTATGCCACTCCAAATAAATATCTAATGTTATAATACTCATGATATATAGATCATTGTTGTCTTTTAAGAATCTTCATCACAGATATAGGAGTAACAATGAAGTTATACTTTTCATCATTCATACATATTTACATTACAATGTGCTTTTTATAAATCTGATTCATGTTGTATGCATCAATGAGCTAATGCCGGTACCTTCTGGGTCATCATGGCGAGACAGAGTCACAATTTGTTGGACGTAAGTATAATTCTTTGGCTCACACCTGTTTTATTTTCCAGCTTAATTTATATAGTACAGTCAGGTATGCACATGACTTAGTTTTAATTGGACAATGGATTTACTACGCGGCCTGCTCGCGCGCCCTTAATACCACTGCCACCCCTTCTCCTACTTCAAAGAAAAAACAACACACAAATATGCATGGACTCAACACACAAATACTGCCTGCTAGTTGTTATGATGTACACCAAGTAGGGAGACCTTAGAATGACAAATAGTTTGGGTAATTCTTGATACTGTTTATTTTGACAAGGACACAATTCTATTTACAAATCACTTCTCTGGAGACTCTAACTATCACACTCACTGTAAGAATGTCATCAAGTGAGGACAGATTGATGCAATACACCAGGTCTACAATAACTTGAACTAAAAGCACTTCTCCTGTGACAGAACTTGTAAAGCTGTAGCCTTATTTTACTAGGATCAAGGGAAAACTATGGATTATGGTTGCACAACTGAAAATAGAACACAGACTTTAGTTTGTGCAGTTGTGGACTTGTGGTGATCATATCCATGATTCAATGGTATAATTATACTTGTAGTTATAGTTGTTTAAGTCAAAGAGATTTCAAATAAGTAACATTTGTAAGCTAATTTTATAGTTGAGCATGTTTCTTTTACCAGTGTTGCATGGAAGTTTGGCACTACTGTAATTAAGCAACATGATATTACTTAAATGTTAGGTTCAGGATGTTACCTGAATCTCTGTAGTGTTGCTATAGCCCCCTTGCATGGCATCTGTGTCGCTATATGTTCTGGTCAGTCCTTCACCTTCTATCATCCTCTGATACTCGCCGATGTCGTTCATATCTAACACCACCATACCATTGCTATTACCACCACTACCATTGAAGAATCCTAATTTTGATGCCTCTGTGTTGTAACTCGGGATCATTGCTCCTGTTTGTGGATACATGGCACTATCCTGGCTCATGTACCCTCTGGTTAGTGCCGTCGTGAGGCACTCTTCATCACACCCTGGAGCAAGAGGCATCGAGATAGGCGCAGTGCTGCTCATTTGCATTGCCAGCAAGGGTTCATCTATACTCTGGGGAAGCCGTGGTTTGCCGAATTGCTTATGCTGACCTCTCCATTAGCAGCTTGATAGTATCCTGGTACTGCAAGTGTCTCATTGATTCGGGGAATGAGCTTGGTATCAGGACATACATTTTGCTCTTCCTCAAGTAGGGTTGAGAGTGTAGAGTCAAAGCATGGTAACAGGGAGAAGGCCATTTCTAGGATGTCATATATGGATGCTATGGAATTTTGGATGTATGGATGCTATGGAACTATATGTATATATGGATGCTATGGAATTTTGGATGTATGGATGCTATGGAATTTTGATATATGGATCATGAAATTTTTTATGCAACTTTGCATATATGTTATGTGTTGTGGATCAGTAAAACTATTAGGCACATATTATGTATTATATATATATGTTATGTGCTGTTGAATTTGTGGTTTTGAAACAAAACATATATATGCTAGAATACCAGATACTAATGGAGCACCATGGGCTATACTAATGGCACACCTGGGAGGCATACTAATGGCGCATCTGGGAGGCATACTAATGGCGCACCTCGGAGGCATACTAATGGCGCACCTGGGAGGCATACTAATGACGCACCTGAGAGGCATACTAATGGCGCACCTGGGAGGCATACTAATGGCGCACCTGAGAGGCATGCTAATGGCGCACCTGGGAGGCATACTAATGGCGCACCGTGAGCAATACTAATGGTGCACTGCCTGGTGTGACATTAGTATACCAGATACTAATGGCGCACTTGTGGTGCGCCATTAGTAAAAAAATCTAATGGCGTGATGCTAGTGGCGCACCTATAGTGCGCCATTAGTAGCCAAAATAGGTGCGCCATTAGCAAGCCTTATCCTAGTAGTGTAAGTATCAAGAGAAGAAGGGTTGTCAAAAGAAGATGGCACATCAGAGGAAGACACCGAAGAGATGGCACATCAGAGGAAGACACCGCATCACTTGAAGATACAAGATAAGTATCAAGAGAAGATGGGTTGTCAAAAGACGATGGCACATCAAGAGAATAAAGCATTGTGCAGAAAATCATAGTCCACGACAACCGTCGGCGAAAGAAGCTCAGCGGATAAGACACGATGGATGTAGATCGACAATGCAGAAGAAGTCCAGAAAATCCTATAGAAAACAACAAGGGAAAATAGGCCACAAAAGTTGCATAGAAAGGATCAGGACCAAAGAAAGGTTGACGGACAAAGGTATGGTGGACTCACATGACGTGATAACACAAAACATCGATGGATTTGGTGGACGCAGCAAAAAAATATAGAAAGCTAGAAGCATAGACTAAACTCAAGACTAGATGCAATAGCAGAGTAAAAATAATTCAGAGACCAAAATAGAGTAGCAGCAGGCCAAGCGATGGTAAACGGCCATGGGGAGCACAGGATCCAGCATACAACCGGCCATGTAGAAAGGCAGCAGCTAATCGAACGCAGCACCACGCAGCAAGATTGCAAACATCACATGGAAGAAGCAGCAGCGGACAAGCATGTAGGAACAGAGCAGCAGCCATCCAGGAGGAGCACATGCGGGTGGGGCAGCACCATGTAGTAGCAGGAACTGCTGCCCATGCCGAAGGCAGATGCATGAGCAGTCACGAGAGCCGGATGAGGCGGACAGAGAGGCAGCCACTCGGCCCATTCTAGAGACGTGGAGGCCGGTGTTCACCATCGACAAGATCCAAGCCGCCTTGAGCTGAAGCCCGATCTGGCGGCGAACAGCAGCAAGATTAGCAGCCCCGTGGTGTGCGAAAGTCACGGGATCGTACGGGAGCGCGAGCAGGAGGACACCGACGAGGGAGATTGCAGAGCCGGCACTGATCTGTGCGAGGATGATGCAGCCCGAGTTCCTGAGCCTCCTGGTAAGGACGTCCCCCATCTTGCCGCCGAAGAGCCTGCCCAGCGACGTGGCGACCTTGAACAGCGTGGACCAAAGGAACGAGCCCGTGAGTCCCTGCACGACGATCACCTGAAATGACGGGATCCATAGCACGGCCTTCGCCTCCCTCGTGAAGTCCTGCATCTCTTGCCGCACGGGCTTGGCCGCCCGGACTGGGGGCTTGCCGGCGGCCGTGAACGCGCGGATAGGTGCGACGACGGATGGGACTGCAGCAAATCCAGGAGTGATCGCCGGCGGGAGAGGACCTAGCACCAGGAGAGGAGATCGAGCGGGGAGGCCCGCGGGGATTGATCGGGATGGAGATCGATCAAGATGGATAGATTGGATCGGGAGGGCGAGTTGCGGCGCCCGAAAAAAATAACCTAAGCTCTAATACCATGTTAGGAAAGCAACTTATTTGTATTGAAGGCCCAAGGGGCATATATGTATCACACATGACTTGAGGTGCAAGGAAAGTAAACATAGACTAATAAGGACTCCTGGACTAATACTAATAGACTAATAAGGACTCCTAGACTAATACCAATACTTCCTAACAACTGCTCCTTTGCTGCATCACCCTTTCCTCTTCAAGGGAAAAACCAACGTAAGCAAGTCTCCCACAACGTGTCAATTTCTGGCGCTGTTGTTTGAGAAGTAGCAATAAGAATTTCTGGCACCGTTGCCGGGGAAGGACTTTTGTTGCAGTAGCAGAAGAATTTCTAGCACCGTTGCCGGGGAGGAACATCAAGTCAAGAACTCATCCAAGTAGGTGTCGCAAACTCATCTCTTGCATTTACTTTGTTTGCCAGTTGCCTCTCGTTTTCCTCTCCCCTAGTTCACCAATTTGCCTTTTTCGTTTGCCTTTTCGTTCGACTTTTTCTCCCTTGCTCTCTGTTCTCTTGTGTGCTTGCTTGCTTGCCGAAGTCACCATGATTGAAAACACCAAACTTTGTGACTTTTCGAATACTAATAATAATGATTTTATTAGTACTCCGATTGCTCCTGCCACTATTGCGGAGTCATACGAAATCAATGCCGCTTTGCTGAATCTTGTTATGAAAGAGCAATTCTTCGGCCTTCCTAGTGAAGATGCCTCATCCCATCTCAATACCTTCAATGAGCTTTGCGATATGAAAAATAAGAAAGATGTGGATAATGATGTGATTAAATTGAAGCCTTTTCCTTTCTCATTGCGAGATCGCGCAAAAACTTGGTTTTCTTCTTTGCCCAAAAATAGTATCGATTCTTGGGATAAGTGCAAAGATGCTTATATATCCAAGTATTTTCCGCCGGCTAAGATCATCTCTTTCCGTAATGATATCATGAATTTCAAGCAACTTGATCATGAACATGTTGCACAATCTTGGGAGAGAATGAAATTAATGATTACAAATTGTCCCGCTCATGGCTTGAGTCTTTGGATGATTATTCAAATCTTTTACGCTGGCTTGAATTTCGCTTCTAGAAATATCTTGGACTCCGCCTCAGGTGGAACATTCATGGAAATCACGTTAGGGGAAGCCACAGAGCTCCTAGACAACATCATGACGGACTAATCTTAGTGGCACACTGAAAGGTCACCTACTAGTAAGAAGGTACACGCTATAGAAGAAATTAACTCGTTGAGTGCTAAAATGGATGAGTTAATGAATTTGGTTGCTAGTAGAAGTGCTCCTTTAGATCCTATGGATATGCCCTTGTCTTCTTTGATTGAGAGTAGCAACGCTAGCTTGGACGTTAATTTTGTTGGTAGGAATAACTTTGGCAACAACAATGCTTTTAGAGGAAACTATGTTCCTAGGCCTTTTCCTAGTAACTCCTCTAATAGTTTTGGCAAATCCTACAACAACACTCATGGAAATTACAATAGATTACCCTCTGATCTAGAGAGTAATATCAAAGAGTTCATCAACTCTCAAAAGATTTTCAATGCGTCCATAGAGGAAAAGCTACTCAAAATTGACAATTTGGCTAAGAGCGTTGACAGAATGTCTACTGATGTTGATGCTTTGAACGTTAGATGTGCTCCTCCCAAGATCAACATGGATGAAACTTCGAAAGCTATGCGTGTTTCCACGATTGAGAGCCAAGAAAGAACCGCCCAAATTCGTGCTAGACATGAATGGCTTAAAAAGGCGTGTTCTCGTGATGAGAATCACGAAGATCTTAAAGTGCTTGGTGTGACTCCCATTGAATCTTTGTTTTCTTGTGTCAAACCTAATGATTATGGGGCTGGATATGAATCCACTTTGGTTGAAAAGTGCCCCATTGATTCAGAGTCGATCTATCTTGATGCTAAAAGCATTGAAAGTGGAGTAGAAGATATTAAAACTTTGAGTAGTAAAGAAATTACTACTATGGATTTCAAGGAATTCAATTATGATAGTTGCTCCTTGATCGAATGCATTTCCTTGATGCAATCCATGTTAAACTCTCCACACGCTTATAGCCAAAACAAGGCCTTTACCGATCATATCGTGGAAGCTATGATAAAATATCTTGAAAAGAAACTTGAATTGGAAGTCTCTATCCCTAGAAAGCTTCATGATGAGTGGGAACCAATTATGAAAATCAAAATAAAAAGCTATGAATGCAATGCTTTGTATGATTTGGGTGCTAGTGTTTCCGCAATTCCAAAGTCTTTATGTGATGTTCTGGGTGTTAATGAGATTGAAGAGTGTTCTCTTAATTTGCATCTTGCTGATTCTACTGTCAAGAAACCCATGGGAAGGATCAATGATGTTCTTATTATTGCAAATAGGAACTATGTACCCGTGGATTTCATTGTTCTTGACATTGATTGCAATCCTACATGCCCTATCATTCTTGGTAGACCTTTCCTCAGGACTATCGGTGCTATCATCGATATGAAGGAAGGGAATATTAGATTTCAATTTCCTTTAAGGAAGGGCATGGAACACTTTCCTAGAAATAAAATAATATTTCCTTATGAATCCATGATGAGGGCCACTTATGGTTTGAGCACCAAAGACGACGATACGTGATTCTATCGCTTTTATGCCTAGCTAAGGGCGTTAAACAATAGCGCTTGTTGGGAGGCAACCCAATGAATTTATCTTTTTATTTTTGTTTTGTTGCGTCCACACCATCATAATTCTGTTGTGATTGTGTTTTTTGTGTTTCTTTTTGTGTTTGAGCCAAGCAAAACCTATATGACTAGTCTTGGTAATGGTTGTTTGATCCTGCTGGAAAAAGATAGAAACTTTTCGCTCACGAGATGATTTTTCGTTCTTATCCAGAATAGATTTTGAGTTGATTTTCTTTCTGCTGGTTGATATGCCTTTTTTCCAGGCAGTCGTAATTTTTCAGATTTTTGAGGTACCAAAAGTATACGAAGTATACAGATTGCTACAGGCTGGTCTGTTTTTGACAGATTCTGTTTTTGTTGAGTTGGTTGCTTGTTTTGATGAAACTATGGTTAGTATCGGGGGTACTAGCCATGGAAAAGTGAGAATGCAGTAGCTCAACACCAATATAGATATAATTCAAGTTTTCTACAGTACCAAAAGAAGTGGTAGTTTGTTTTCTTGTGCTAATGTTATCACGAGTTTCTGTTTAAGTTTTGTGTTGTGAAGTTTTCAAGTTTTGGGTGATGTTCTCATGGACAAAGAGATAAGGAGTGGAAAGAGCTCAAGCTTGGGGATTCCCAAGGCATCCCAAGCCAAATTCAAGGACACCTAAAAGCCTAAGCTTCGGGATGCCCCGGGAAGGCATCCCCTCTTTCGTCTTCAATCCATCGGTAACATTACTTGGAGCTATATTTTTATTCACCACATGATATGTGTTTTGCTTGGAGTGTCTTGTATCTTAGGAGTCTTTTCTTTTTGTTGTGTCACAATCATCCTTGCTGCACACCTTTTTGAGAGTGAGAGACATGCACTCATTGTGATTTTTCTAGAATGCTCATAGTGCTTCACTTATATCTTTTGAGCTAGATACTTTTGCTCTATGCTTCATTTATATCTTTTAGAGCACGACGGTGCGTGACTTGGTAGTTGGCTTATGCTATGAAAGTAGTCCCAAAGGTGATAGGTACCCAAAGAGGATGCAAAAACCTCCATCTTCATGTGCATTGAGTAGAAAGAGAAGTCTTGATTCCTCTCAATTAGTTTTGAGACGTGGATTTGGTAATATTAAGAGCTATGTTAGTAGGGTGTTGTGAATCTAGAAATACTTGTGTTGAAGTTAGTGATTCCCGTAGCATGCACGTATGGCGAACCGCTATGTTAGGAAGTCAGAGGATAATTGATCTAATGATTGTCATCCTTTGTGTTGAGGTCGGGATCGCGCGATGGTTAAACACCTACCAACCCTTCCCCTAGGAGTATGCATTTAGCACTTTGTTTTGATTACTAATAAAAACTTTCGCAACAAGTATGTGAGTTCTTCATGACTAATGTGAGTCCATGGTATAGATGCACTTTCACCTTCCACCTTTGCTAGCCTCTCTAGTGCCGCGCAATTCTCGCCGGTACACAAACCCACCATATGTCTTCCTCAAAACAGCCACCATACCTACCTACCACGACATTTTCATAGCCATTCCGAGATATATTGCCATGCAACTCCCACCGTTCCGTCTCATGACTTGTGCCGTCACTCTCATATTGCTGTTGCATGATCGTAAGATAGCTAGCGAGATGTTCCAACGTCATACGCCGTGCTAGATCATTGCACATCCCGGTACACTGCCAGAGGCATTTCCTATAGAGTCATCATCATTTTGAGCTTTGAGCTGTGAGTAAATAAAAGTGTGATAATCATCATTATTAGAGCATCGTCCCATGTGAGAAAAAAGAGAGGCCAAAGAGCCCAAAAATAAAAAAAAGAGAGAAAAAAGAGGCCTAAGAGCCCAAATGAAAAAAGAGAGAAAAAGAGAGAAGGGACAATGCTACTATCTTTTTCCACACTTGTGCTTCATAATAGCACCATGTTCTTCATGATTGAGATCTTCTTGCTTTGTCACTACCATATGCTAGTGGCAATATTCATTATATAACTTGGCTTGTATATTCCAATGATGGGCTTCCTCAAAATTGCCCTAGGTCTTCGTGAGCAAGCAAGTTGGATCCACACCCACTAGTTCTCCTTTTGAGCTTTCACATACTTATAGCTCTAGTGCATCTCTTGTATGGCAATGCCTACTCATTCACATTGATATCTATTAATGGGCATCTCCATAGCCCTTTGATACGCCGAGTCAATGTGACCATCTCCTCCTTTTTGTCTCACAACCACCACCACACTCTATTCCTTGGCCTTGTAATTTTGAAAGTTCATGATTACCTTGCTAGTTTGCTTGAAGTATTATTGTTTTCATGTCAATAGCAAACTATTGTTTCGAATCTTACGGATCTGAACATTCATGTCACATGAATAAGTTGCAAAGGACAACTATGCTATGTAGCATTCCACATCAAAAATTCATTCTTTATCACTTCCCTACTCGAGGACGAGCAGGAGTTAAGCTTGGGGATGCTTGATACGTCTCCAATGTATCTATAATTTTTGATGGTTTCATGCTATTATCTTGTCAAACTTTGGATATTGTGCATGCCTTTTATATATTTTTGGGACTAACTTATTAACTCAGTGCCAAGTGTCAATTCCTGTTTTTTCCATGTTTTTGACACCTTTCAGAGGAGGATTTTGAACGGAGTCCAAACGGAATGAAACTGCCAAAAAGAGTTTTTCCGGAACAGAAAAAGATCGGAGAGCCGGAGAATCAGGACAGGGGGCCACCAGGGACCCCACAAGCCCTCATGGCGCGGCCAGGGAGGGGCCCGCAGCCCCCTGGATTGTGGGCTCCCTTAGGCCCCTTTGCCCTAGGTTTTGCGCCTATATATCCCCAAAAATTCCACAAAAAATCAGGAGATCATCGAAAGTACTTTCCACCGCCGCAAGCTTCTGCCTCCGCAAGTTCCCATCTGGGGCACGTTCTGGTGCCCTACCGGAGGGGGGATTCGGATACAGAGGGCTTCTTTATCAACACAATGACCTCTCCGATGATGCGTGAGTAGTTCACCATAGACCTACGGGTCCATAGCTAGTAACTAGATGGCTTCTTCTCTCTCTTGGATCTTCAATACAAAGTTCTCCATGATCTTCATGGAGATCTATCCGATGTAATCTTGTTTTGCGGTGTGTTTGTCGAGATCCGATGAATTGTGGATTTATGATTAGATTATCTATGAATCTTCTTTGAGTTTCTTCCGATCTCTCTTATGCATGGTTTCATATCCTTGTAATTCTCTTCGAGTTGTGGGTTTTGTTTGGCCAACTAGATCTTTGATTCTTGCAATGGGAGAAGTGCTTGGTTTTGGGTTCATACTGTGCGGTGACCTCACCCAGTGACAAAAGGGGTAGCGAGGCACACATCATGTTGTTGCCATCAAGGGTAAAAAGATGGGGTTTTCATCATTGGTTTGAGATTATCCCTCTACATCATGTCATCTTGCTTAAGGCGTTACTCTGTTCGTCATGAACTCCATACACTAGATGCATGCTGGATAGCGGTTGATGTGTGGAGTAATAGTAGTAGATGCAGAAAGTATCGGTCAACTTGTCTCAGACGTGATGCCTATATGTATGACCATTGCCTTAGATATCGTCATGACTTTGCGCGGTTCTATCAATTGCTCGACAGTAATTTGTTCACCCACCGTGATATTTGATATTTTGAGAGAAGCCTCTAGTGAACACTATGGCCCCCGGGTCTACTCCACACCATATTTTCAGCCTTACACTTTTTACTTCGTTGCACTTTCCGCCTTCAGATCTCACTTTGCAAACAATCTTGAAGGGATTGACAACCCCTTTGAAGCATTGGGTGCAAGCTCGTTTGTGTTTGCGCAGGTACTCTGGACTTGACAAGACCCTCCTACTGGATAGATACCTTGGTTCTCAAACTGAGGGAAATACTTACTGCTCCTTTGCTGCATCACCCATTCCTCTTCAAGGGAAAAACCAACGCAAGAAAGTCTCCGTCAACGTGTCAATTTCCTGTTGTTTGAGAAGTAGCAAGAATAATTTCTGGCGCCGTTGCCAGGGAAGGACTTTTGTTGCAGTAGCATGTACCAAACTCGCAACTCAGATATTCATCTCTATGATCATATCGTAGACATGTTACCCTCTTTTCATGACGATCTTCAAATTTACTCTGAAACTACTTGAACCTTCTAATATTTCAGACGCGTGTTTTATCAAGTAAATACACTAGTATCTACTCAAATCATCTGTGAAGTAAGAACATAACGATATCCACTACGTGCCTCAGCACTCATTGGACTGCACACATAAAAAATGTATTACTTCCAACAAGTTACTTTCTTTTTCCATCTCACTCGAAAACGAGGCCTTCAGTCATCTTGCCCATGTGGTATGATTTGCATGTCTCAAGTGATTCAAAATCATGTGAGTCCAAACGATCCATCTCCATGGAGTTTCTTCATGTGTTTATACCAATAGGTATGGTTTGCATGTTTCAAACATTTAAAAAATGAGCGAGTACAAAGATCCATCAGCATGGAGCTTCTTCATGCATTTTATACCGACATGACTCAATCGGCGGTGCCACAAGTTAGTGGTACTACCATTACTACTTTGTATCTTTTTGCATCAATATTATGAACATGTGTAGCACAACGATCGAGATTGAATAAACCATTGAAGCTAATTATTGAAGCAAAGAGAATAACCATTATTCTCTTTAAATGAATAATCCTATTGCAATAAACACGATCCAATCATGTTCATGCTCAACACAAACACAAAATAACAATTATTTAGGTTTAACACCAATCCCGATGGTAGAGGGAGCGTGCTATGTTTGATCACATCACCATTAGAATTACTTCCAACACACATCGTCACCTCACCCTTGCCAGTATCCTTTTAATCCATAGCTATAACTTCGAGTTACTAACAATTAGCAACTGAACCGGTATCTAATACCCCTGGTGCTACTAGGAATACTAGTAAGGTACACATGAATATCAGGTACATCCAATATACTTTTGTTGACTTTGGCAGCCTTCTCATCGACCGAGTATCTAGGGTAGTTCCGGCTTAGTGACCGTTTCCCTCATAACAGAAGCACTAAGTCTCGGGTTTGGGTTCATCCCTGTGTTTCTTTACTAGAGCAGCAACTGTTTTGCCGTTTCATAAAGTACCCCTTCTTACCCTTGCCCTTCTTGAAACTAGTGGTTTTATTAACCATCAACGATTGGTGCTCTTACTTGATTTCTACTTTCGCAATGTCAAACATTGCGAATAGCTCATCATATCTATCCTTGATATGTTATAGTTCATCACGAAGCTCTAGTAGCTTGGTGGCAGTGATTTTGAAGAACCATCACTATCTCATCTGGAAGATTAACTCCCACTTGACTCAAGCGAATGATGCACTTAGACAATCTGAGCACATGCTCAATGATTGAGCTTTTCTCCTTTACTTTGTAGACAAAGAATCTTGTCAGAGGTTTCATACCTCTCAACAAGGGCATGAGCATAAAATCCCAATTTCATCTCTGGGAACATCTCATATGTTCTATGACGTTCAAAACGTCTTCGATGCCTTAATTCTAAGTCGTTTAAGGATTAGGCACTGAACTATCACGTAGTCATCAAAGAACGTGTATGTCACATGTTCGCAACATCCACAGACGATGCTCGAGGTTCAGCACACTGAGCGGTGCATTAAGGACATAAGCCTTCTGTGCAGCAATGAGGACAATCCTTAGTTTACGGGCTCAGTCCACAAAATTGCTACTATCATCTTTCAACTAAATTTTCTCTAGGAACATATAAAAACAGTAGAGCTACATCGCAAGCTACAACATAATTTGCAAAGACCTTTTTGACTATGTTCATGATAATTAGTTCAATTAATCATATTACTTAAGAACAACCACTCAAATAGACATCCCTCTAGTCATTCGAGTGGCGCATGATCCAAATCTACTAACTCAAGTCCGATCATCACGTGAGTTGAGTATAGTTTCAGTGGTAAACATATCTATGTTAACCATATCAACCATACAATTCATGCTCGACCTTTCGGTCTCTTGTGTTCCGAGGCCATGTCTGTACATGCTTAGCTAGTCAAGTTTAACCAGAGTGTTCCGCGTGTGCAACTGTTTTGCACCCGTTGTATGTGAATGTTGAGTTTACCACACCCGATCATTATGTGGTATCTCGAAACGACGAACTGTCACCACGGTGCACAGTCGGGGAGAACACAATTTTATCTTGAAATTTTAGTGAGGGATCACCTTATGATGCTATCATCGTTCTAAGCAAGATAAGGTGCATAAAAGGATTAACATCACATGCAATTCATAAGTGACATGATATGGCCATGATCTTGTGCTTCTTGATCTCCATCACCAAAGCACCGGCATGATCTTCATCGTCACCGGCGCCACAACATGATCACCATCATCATGATCTCCATAATCGTGCCTCCATCGAGGTTTTTGTGCTATCTATGCTATTACTTGTAAAGCTACAACCTAGCAATATAGTAAACGCATCTGCAAGCACAAACGTTAGTTTAAAGACAACCCTATGGTTCCTGCCGTTTTCCGTAGCATCAATGATCATCTCATACATCCAATATATCACATCATGTATTTTGACCATATCACATCACATGCATACCCTGCAAAAACAAGTTAGATGTCCTCTAATTTGTTGTTGCATGTTTTACGTGGCTGCTATGGGTATCTAGTATGATCGCATCTTACTGACGCAAAACCACATCGGTGATGTGAAAATTGCTATTTAACCTCTCTCCAAGGACCACCTCGGTCAAATCCGATTCAACTAAAGTTGAAGAAACAGACACCCGCCAGTCATCTTTATGCAACAAGTTGCATGTTAGTCGATGAAACCAGTCTCTTGTAAGCGTACGAGTAAGGTTGGTCCGGGCGTCTTCAATCCAACAATACCACCGAATCGAGAAAAGACTAAGGAGGGTAGCAAATCGACCATCAACGCCCACAAATTTTTTTGTGTTCTACTCGAGATTACATCTACACATGAACCTAGCTCATGATGCCACTATTGTGCATGGGAAACAAAAATTTTCTACGCACACGAAGACCTATCATGGTGATGATTATCTACGAGAGGGAGATTGGATCCACATACCCTTCAAGAGGTAGATTGCTACGCAGAAGCGTTAATTAACGCGGTTGATGTAGTGGTACGTCTTCAAGATCCATCCCACGAATCGTCCCACGATCCGTCCAACGAACCGTCTCGTGATCCGACCCGATCAAGTGCCGAATGGACGGCACCTCCGCGTTCCGCACACGTGCAGCTCGATGACGATCTCCTCCTTCTTGATCCAGCAAGGGAGATGGGGATGTAGATGAGTTCGCCGGCAGCGCGACGGTGCTCCTTTGGTGGCGGTGATCTATTCCTGCAGGGCTCCGCCCGCGCTCCGCAGAAAACCGATCTAGAGGAAGAACTACGATCTAGAGCACAGGGTAGCATGTGGCAAAGTTGTGTCCAAAAGACCTAAACCTCTAGTATATATAGGAGGAGGGAGGAGGCAGCCTTGGCGTCACATGGGATGAACCCTTGGGTCGGCCGAAGTGGAGGAGGGAGGAGTCCTCCTCCAATCCCACTTAGATTAGGACTCCTTCCTTAATTTCCCACCTCTTTTGGATTTTCCAGTTTTTCCTCATGGGCTTTCCTTGGATCACTTTGTTAGCTCATTATGCCTTATTGCGCATCCAACAAACCAACATGGACCCCTTGTGGTGTCGTGGGCCCAACCAGTGGGCCCTCGGAACCCATTCGTCACTCCCGGTACACTGTCGGCAATGCCCGAAAAACTTTCCGGAATCCAAATACCAACTTCCTATATATCAATCTTCATTTCCGGACCATTCCGTAACAACTTGTGACGTCCAGATCTTATCCGGTACTCCGAACAAAGCTTCGGTCACCAACACATATAACTCAACTATACTGAAACGTCACCGAACCTTAAGTGTGCAGACCCTGCGGGTTCGAGAACTATGCACACATGACCTGAGACACTCCCTGGTCAATAACCAACAGCGGGACCTGAATGTCCATATTGGCTCCTACATATTCTACGAAGATCTCTATGGATTGAACCTCTATGTCAAGGATTCATATAATCCCGTATACTATTCCCTTTGTCCTTCGATATGTTACTTGCCCGAGATTCGGTCGTCGGTATCTCAATACCTAGTTCAATCTCGTTACCGATAAGTCTCTTTACTCGTTACGCAATACAAGATCCCGTAACTAACTCCTTAGCCATATTGCTTGCAAAGCTTGTTGTGATGTTGTATTACCGAGTGGGCACCGAGATACCTCTCCGTCACATAGAGTGATAAATCCCAGTCTTGATCCATGCCAACCCAATAGACACTTTTGGAGATACATGTAGAGCACCTTTATAGTCACCTAGTTACGTTGCAACATGTGATAACCCACAAGGTATTCCTCCGGCGTCTAGTAGTTGCATGATCTCATGGTCATAGGAACAGATACATTGACATGCAGAAAACAGTAACAATAAATTGACACGATCATATGCTAGGTTTATAGTTTGGGTCTTGTCCATCACATCATTCTCCCAATGATGTGGTCTCGTTATCAAGTGACAACACTTGCCAATGGCCAGGAAACCTTGACCATCTTTGATCAACGAGCTAGTCAACTAGAGGCTCACTAGGGACAGTGTGTTGTCTATGTATCCACACATGTATTTGAGTTTCCAATCAATACAATTCTAGCATGGATAATAAACGATTATTACGAACAAGGAAATATAATAATAACCAATTTATTATTGCCTCTAGGGCATATTACCAACAAACCCCACTTGGTAGGGTCAAAAGGGGATGAGCCCCTCTTCTAGAAGATGCCTCTTCCTAGCCGAGTGGTAGCGCCCCTCGCTTTGGTGGGGAGACCCGGGTTCAACCCCCCCCCCCCCCCCCCCCCGGGGCACCAATTAATCTCCCGTTTTCTCTAAACTGCTCTATGGCTGATAGTGGGCCTGGGACCCACGTGTCACCCTCTGGTGACCTGCCAGAGGGGACTTTCTTGTTTTTTGTTTTTGTGTGTGTTCTGTGTAGTGTTTTCTGTACTTGGGCCGTGGCCAAATCTAGCCATGCCATTTCTGGTAGAGCCCATATAGAGACATGCCAAATTTGGCATATACTACGATATACCTAGTTATTGGTATTTTCGTTTCTGAATTGTGGTAGATTTTTCTAGAGTAACATATGCTTATGAATTATGAATTTGGGGTAGAAAAATCCAAGGAATCCAATGGCGACATTAATTTTGTCTTTTGAGCTAGTTTGTGTGGATGCTATTTTGTGCTAAGATTCCATTTTGTTATTTTTGTATGGTTTAATCCTTGCCCCCTTTGAAAACTTCTCAACATGAAAGTTGTAGTGTTCCGGGAGTACTAGGTCCTGGTATTTTTAGTTGCCTTGAAAACCCTATGTAATTGTGGCTTTCTTGTTGTGAACATGTCATCCCAATATTACTGTTTTAGGGTGTGTTGAAATATGACTAAGTCTGAAAACTGTTTCAAGTAGCCGTGTTGCCATGATGATTGCCAAGCATCTACAAGTTCTTTGTGCTAGTAACTTGGTGTGAATTAAATATCATGTAGCCCTGTGTCAAATGGTTCCATTACTTTGCAAAATAGGTCCCGCATCTTAGCTATTCTTCCTATCAATTATACCATGTTGATGTAAACTGTTGTGCATTCACCGTGTGAAGTTTGACTAAGTCCGAGAATCTGTTTATATCATCATGCCATGTTTAGAGGATGCTATCATTGATTATATGCAGTATTAGTTCATGGTTTGTGGGAGTAAATTGTAGTGTTTGTTGGCACCTATCAACCTGTTAAGTTTCATGCCATGAAAGTTATTGTAGTATGGAGTTTTATTGCCGTCAACATGCCATCATGATAAATTTACTTGTGCAAAACTGATATTTTCACTAAGTCCTAATCCAGTATAATTTTTGCCATGTTATGAGATTGATTTCCATTGATCCATGACCCTATCCATGTTGCTGGTAGTTAGAGGTTATTGTACTCTTTGTTAGCTTAATGTCCATATCTTGGTTGAGCTTGATATATGGCTGTAGTTGTTAGTTTTCATATGAATAAAGTGGTATGATTCTGTTTTTCGACATATTGCTTGATGGATTGTTTTGTACTTTGTCAGAGTTGTACCCCTTTATTTTGCATGAACATTAGGTATATTTCACCTAGAATTTAGTGCCCAAGCCACTGGCATCCTTGGGATGCCATGGAATTGCCCATAGCATCTCTCAAATGCTGTTTTATCATCCTTGCCTTTCGTATCTTGTAGTGAGAGTTTCGAGAGATCCGTAACTCGGGTTGCGACGTTATTCACATGCATTTGTATCGTTTTATCGTGATGCATTCATTTTTGCCATGTTCATGCATGCCCAAATAATTAATCTTGAGGTTCTGTCTATCATAGTAATATCTAAATAACTCCATGTGGAAGATGACTAGTGTAGCATTGCCATGCTTCATTCACATGATATTCATGCATCATATGTTGGATGATCATGCCGTGGCTGTGTGTTCATTGGATGTTGTATTTTCTTTTGGGTAGCATCGGTGCCGAGAACGAGTACAAGGATCCCATTGAGAACATTCCAGAACAGCAATAGTTCTATCCCTCAGAAGAGGTGTTAGGCAAGATGATCGTTAACCTTGATATCGTTTCTAATTTTGTTATGCTTAGCTATCTCGTTTCCATCCCTATTTATTGTTTCCTACCACCTGAATATCAAGCCTCTAGAAATTTCCATGAAAATCCTTTAACCCTTCCACATCCTAGCGAAACATTGATTGGCTAAGTAAGCGCTTGCTCAAACCTTCTTATAACATTGCTAGTTGCAGGTGTAGGTTGATCCATGTGTTGACATGGATATTTGGAATATCATATTATTATTTCTCTTTAATTTATTTCACATATATACCCGGTGAAGGCGGAAGGCTTAGGATTTTGCTCGGTGTTTTGTTCCGCTTTTGCCGCCTTAGTTTTCGGTTACCGGTGTTATGTTCCATATTGACTGGTCCGAACATGCTTGGGGTTGTTATGTGGACGCCCTTGATAATTCTTTTTGAGTTAAGATTCTTCCAGCAAGGCCCAACATTAGTGTTAAATTTGCTGAACAACCTAATAAAAATGCATAAGGAATATCTACCCAGTGGATAATCAATCAACAACTCGGGCTAGTGCTCCTCATGAGTGTTGGTCCAAATGGGTAGATTGAGGGGCCACCGCAGGGAAACACGGGATTTGGTTTCACTTGTAGATTTTCCCATCCGATAATGTTGTGAGATAGAGATACGCGTGGTCCTAATGGGATCTGGCCCACCGGACGGTCTTGCTGGATTTGTTTTACTCTTAGCAAATGTCTTGTGCACTGGGATATCGGTGATACCTCGAGCTATAGCGAGGTTGATGTTTTCTCTCAAGACCAGCTTGTGCTAGTTTGTAATGCACTAGTTGGAGCAGCCCTGCAGGGTTAATATCTTTCGAAAAGCCGTGCCTGGGATTATGTGGCAAGTTGGAAATTTTTTTAACACCCGGTTATAGAAAACTTGAAGTAAACTAAATTAAAACATGCCAACTGTGTGCGTAACCATGACTGTCTTGCTTGTGAGTTTCTACTCCGAGAGAGAACATGGTGGGGTTATGTCTGACGTAAGTACGTGTTCAGGATCACTTCTTGACCATTATTAGCTCACGTCCGTTTATGCATAGGCCACTCAAATTATATTATGTTCTCTTAAGTTAGCTACCAAATAATGCTTAGTGTTGCTGCAACGTGACCACTTAACCATACCTTACCCATTAACTTAATTAGTCCCTATATCATGGTCACGAGACTGCTAAGTTCACGTGGCTCAATGATTACTACAAAACCATAGGTACAGGTACCACAGATCTAGAGGCGTTTGATGCTTCATAGTACAAGTGGGAGTTTGATAAGGAGAGTAGGCGCATGTACGTGACGTACCCTGACGAGTAGAGAGCCTTGGTCAGCTCGTGGGATAGCGAGGCAGATTCATTGCAATTTTATCATTTGATTTCGTCAATAGCCGGGCCCTATCTTTTGGATGTTTGAATAAATGTTGTGTGACTTGTAATTTAGCATGTGGCGAGTGTAAGACAATCCATATACTCATCTCTTCATAAATGTATCTTCAATGCTGTCTATACTTGCGAAACATTGAGATGCGCCTCTATCCATATTAAGGCCTCGTCCCCAAATACGGATGGTGTCGCATCTTGGACATTACAAGTTGGTAATCAGAGCCATACGATGATAGGAGCCTTTGCTTGATGGAACTTGGCCGAGTCGAATCTAGTGAAAAACAATTTTGAGTCTACTTATATCGGAGTGTAGGATTCTCTTTACTCCCATTACCTGCTCTAGTGAGGTTTACGGCTTAGGAAATTTATTTCTACACCTCTTCTCGCTCAAACTCTTTGGATCACATGGGTATTTTGGAATCTATATGATGCCGATGTGATGTTATTCTGACTTGATGCCTCTTGTGTGAATTGATTTCTTATGGGGAGTTGAGCTCCAAGGGGTTTTTGACACATCGTTATCATTCAGCTTCCTTAGTATCTTAGGATGCGAACGTTGAAACACATCTATTCTTTGCTTGGTGGCAAATAGTGTTGTGACTTTTCCCGAGTACTAGTCAAGAGATCTCACATGATCTACCGGGTTTGGTATCATTGTTGTTTCAAAGGTTTGAGGTAGAAGAATTTGCGGAACTTCTCGGTTATGTGTTGATAGCTGCAGGAAAGGTCTTGTAGCTGATTACCCTGAGTAGCATAACCAAGAAATAATTCAGAAATTCTTTGGTGAGAATTCAAGTAGTCACGTAGAAAAATTATTCCATCGGATGTATGTTGGGATATACATTTGTTTCGAGCATTTCTTGTCTCAAAAGTTGACTATTGAAAGTGGCTTTAGAATCATATGATGTTGTCACTAATTTATGGAAGTGTTCTTACTAATTCTAGTTTCAATGAAATTGCTAAGACTTCATGTTGCAATATTTCAAGCCTTTTATTCAGCTTGTCACCTTCATCTTTCATCTGTGGTCTAATATTCATGTCCTTCTCCAGGATGGCTGCAGCAACTCACGATAATCTGAGTCGTGATGGGGAGAGCAGTTAGACCCTTCGCTAGCCCCTCCTCCTCCTCAAGAGGCGTTGCAAGCTTTGTCCGTGACCAATGCAAACACTCAGATGGTGCTTCAAATGATGCAATAGAGGAATCAAGGCCAGCAAGGGAATTTGAACAACCAACAATAGTTTGCTTCTCTTAATCAATTCCTTGCAAATTAGGCCAATTCCTTCACCTGGTGCGACCAACCATTTGATGCGGACGATTGGCTACATGACATGAGCAAGCATTTAGAGTGCAGCAATCTCAGGCCTGAGGATTACGTCAAGATTTCAACATTCCAGCTGAAAGGTTAGGCAACAGACTGGTGGTAGCAGCTTTAGTATTCCATAGGTGGCCGTTGGATCAGTTGGGATGACTTTTGTCATGATTTCAGACCGCACCATATTCTGACAAGCTTTGTTGATGACATGCATGAGAAATTCAGGAATTCGAAGCAAGGAAGGTCGTCTATTTATCAGTATAACATCGACTTTCAGAACATGGCCCGCTATGCTAAGCAGGATGTTCGTGATGAGAAGAGCAAGATTTATCAATTTAGAGGTGGTCTCAAGGACTTTCTCTTGCCCTGCACGACTCTTCCGAGTTCGATCAGTTGTACATCTTGGCTCTCAGGGCTGGGTCAGCTCTGCTCAGGGTCGAGAGTTGAATAAAGCGCTTCAGAGACTCTCATTCATCTTCGTCCTCATCTTAGATTGTTCTAAAGAAGAAGAAGTATTGGGTTCCTCCTCCTCCTCCGCCTCATCCTTGACTCCTTGTTCATTGCGTTAGTTTCCTTCCAAGCTTAAAGGGTGATGTAGCAAAGCGCGACAAGTATTTCCCTCATTTATGAAACCAAGGTATCAATCCAGTAGGAAGATCCACAATATTATGTAAGCAACACCTGCACACAAATAGAAAATCCTCGCAACCCAACGCATGGAGGGATTGTCAATCCCTCATGGGTAAACTAAGGATAGACTGATAGATGGAAATAAGAGTGTGGGCACGCCGACTCATAAGTCGAGATCACTGAATATATGTGCACATTGTTCCTAGATATGAATGCTCATTGACCACACAGAAACTGAATAGCAAGAGTCTTACATCCATTACGTACCGTTTTATGCAAATATGGCCTCCATAGCCAAGTCTTCATATATATTGCAGAGGAAAATCTTCATCGGTAACGCGAACCCATGCCATCGACCTCAACCCTACAGACATTACGACTGGGAAGCGTCCTAGCTCGCTCGAATGTCACCAAGATATTCTTCATCATATCCTGTTCTCTCATGCCTGGTCAATGAAATAACCAGAGGCAAGCCAGTGAGTACTTTGAATGTACTCGCAAGCAACCCATGTTTGGAACAACGCAACAACAATGCATGATATAGCACTAAGTAGGTAAGTTTGCAGAAAGCTAATTTTGAGTGCAATGACATTATCAATTCCTTGTGAGGCATGAATCACGAGGTAAACGATATCCATACGAACAGGTTACAAATATCAATATCAACTCAGGGTCGAAGATCCCATGTCCACCGATATCATGCCAAGTCGTCTGACATAGCTCATGAATTATACTGCCAGCTTTCTTACACAATCATCTTTCTCACGCACAAACACTTGGTTTATGCGAAAACTTATCGAGGTAGTTTAAGTAGCACCATCCAACTTTCCATGACCATAGACACGACTGTTCGAATAGTTTTACACTCTCGAGAGGTTGCGCGCTATATACATAAGATTCGAGGAACTTTCGTGTCATCCATGACCCGCGGTATATTACATACCTGAGATAAGAATCGAACGATGCCTTTCCCCTGGAGACACTAAACAAAGATTCCACTCGGTGGGGACATCCCTCACGATGTACATCCAACAAGCCTTGCTATAGAACGTACCATCCACGATGGCACGCAATAGTGTGCCCGGTGCTTGTGAAAACAGCTCATGGTTGCCCTACGTGGCGCGACCCCATCTCGAGAGTGACCACGCCACTCCCGGCACTAGTAATGTGGGCTCTCTGCTAGTATCGTCCAAAGTAATCAACAAATCCCCGTCCAATAAATGGGTATCATGGTCGCACATGCAAGGTTGGGAAAATCGACAATCTTAAAATTTAATCCCATTTTCGAAATGACACACACAACTTGGCTCGGTACACCACTTCTTTATCAAGTAGTTACCTGTCTTAACATGTCTCCCTCGAGCATTAGTGGCACCCAATGGGTTTTTTTGAAAAGTCTTTGAAATCTTCTCCTTCATCATCACCATGCATAAACACATCCCATTTGTGTAGCAACTACTAGCAACCTAACTACTTCCCACCCGCACAACCCTCATAGGAAGGTAGGGTTATGCCCAAGTGCAAGTATCTACAAGGAACTTTTCGGAGAAAACCACCAAGGTGGTCACCGATTTAACACAATACGATGCATCGGAACAAGTGCTATATGGCATGCATAAAAATAATTCTAAAACATGGTCAAAGGGCTACTTTCCTGGTTCAGCAAAGTCTTTGAGCACCTCTCACAGTTCTCGTCCAACTCCGAGTACTTCGTCTACTTCCTCAACTATCGCCGGAAATAACCACGATAAGCCACTCATCACGCAGGAAACAAAATGCTCTAAAAATTGGAGTTTTATTTTTCTAGGATATCTGTGGTCAGAAGAAAAATTCTTAAAGTTTGTTCTAAGGGATTTGGACCATCGAAGAATTTTGAATGATGGAAGTGGAGGCATCACTCGCCCCACAAGAAGTCTACAGAAAATATTTTTGTAAAAATATCTGATACGACATGATTTTAGAAGACTTTTGGAAGTGGTCTCATTGGATTTGGAGTTGGGATGACTTTCCTATGAATTTAATAAGTTGGAATACACGGAAATGGGGCTATTTATTTGGGTCTAGCAAGAATGTTGCATGACAAAAATATTCACCTAGGCTAGAAAATACAGTAGGATTTTAAAGTCAAATAGAAATTGGGATTACTCCATTTGGAGTTGATTTGACCTATCTAGGAATTTTGCAATGTGGGGTTTGAAATATTCAAATTTTGAATTTGAATATTAGCACTACACATAAGTTCTATGAAAAAATATGCAATGCACATATTTGGATAGGTCATGATTTTAGGATTCGGTAGGAATTTGAATCATCAAATTTGGAGTTAGGATAAATTTAATATGAATTTTCTAATCCCAGTGGTAAAAAGAAAAAGAGAGAAATAATAATCACCTAGATGGGTGAGTCTGAGTGAGCAGCACGATGCACTCGCGCGGGACAATGACTGGGCCGGCCCATTGGTCCAACCGCGCGGGAGAAGTTGCGACGCCAAAGGCGCCATCGTGGATTATGCCTTCCCCTGGGCAAGGCGCCTGCCTGGGATTCCTGCCTCCACTTATTACTAGGCCCGACCTGCTAGGTCACTGACGCCTGGACCCCACCATGCAGGTCCTTCTTCCTCCTCCCGCTCGAGCGGAGATGGTGGAGGGGAGGCGGAGCCGAGCGACGCTAGTGCTCGCCTTGACAGGATTGGCTACCTCCGGCGTTGCCCTAGCCATCCTCGGGCGCAGGGGGTGTGGTGCCTCTATTCCTGGACCATACAGACGCCAAGACCCACCGGAACAACGTCACTAATGGCAAGAAGGTGGCAGCGACGATGAACTTGGATAGGGCGATGCAGCCAGGAGGAGAGGATATGGAGCCGAGGGGGAGGAGCGACATGACTCTCGGGGACTCTTGCTTGGACTAGTGGGGGAGGGAGGAACTGTGGCCTCAGATTTGAGCTATGTCGGCAGAGGAGCTGCACGTATGGGGATGGGTGCAGGGCTCAAGAGAAGGAATGTGGAGGTCCGAGAGGCGATTAGGAGGGAGAGGGAGATGAGAGGGTGCAACAGGGGCTCGCAGAGAGGGGTATATGGAGGAGGCGCCTAAGGGGGAGCTCGTGTGGCCTTGGATGCGTTTTGGCGTGGCAGGAACACGCGTCAGAGGGGCCTTGGAGCTATGCGAGCGTCAGGGAGGGGCATGGGAGGACGAGAGGAGATGTCCGACGTGCTGGGGTATTCTGCTGCTGCTCGACACTAGCTACTCGACACCCCTTTCTCGCAGAGCGTCATTGTTGCATGTCAACGGCCTGGTCACCACACCAAGGCATGTGCATGATGCTTTTTTGGTCCGGGGTACTTGTCTAACACACGCGGAATGCATGGCCGAGGATGATAGAGCAGTTTGGACCCATATGGGGCTGTGTAGGATGGGTTTCATCTCTGGTTAAGTTTGCAGCAACAAACTTGGGGCTAGCAAAAGGGGTTTTAACTGGAGGAAACTTGGGATGAAACCTTGTCTAGTAGCCCTAGCTATGCAAGGACTACATGACCACTAAGTTTTAGCACAGGGAGAGGAGTGTAGCTAGCACTTGTAGTTCAAGGCTATATTTGTGACAAAAATCTATTTTTAAAAGGGCTGCTCATATTTCCCACATTAGCCTGCCATATTTGGGTTTGGTTTGATGCATTAACATGTAGGAGAGGTTGTGGTAAAGCTTGGGGGCAGTTTCATGAACATAATAGAAGGAGAGGGGTAAAAGAGTTGCTGCCATGGTGAAAAGGAGAGGGAAAGATAGGGAGTTACCCCCCAATAATTGATTAGGGGCCATGGAAAAGTAAGTGGAGGTGAAATAGGGCCCGGAAGTAGTGAGGTAGAAATATTTAGGCAAGGGGAATATCTTAGGGTCCACTTTGCTTGTCCTCTAGTTTATGGCAGAAGGTGTTTGATCCTGGCGAGGGGCATCTAGGGGTTTCAAATGCCCTTGAGATTTGACACAGTTCTATGCTAGGAAAAAATGAGGCCGTACAGAAAATTTGAGATTTGTTGGTGAAGGTTTCCAATGTAGACTTGCAAAACCCTAGAAATGCACATAAATGGTTTTTTGTAGAAAAATCCACGCAAATTAATTCCCACTAATGCAACTCTTGGTGTGGTGACATTATTTGATTATTATAGCATCCCCAAAACGTTTGGGATCAATTGGAGAAACTTCACAATATAAAATTTCCCAATTCTAGAAATTAGTAGAAGTGGGTTTGAGGGTCTTTGGACAAGTTCATATGATCTCCTTTATGCACCACTTGGCGTGGATGCATTTTTAGAGTATCAGAACATGTCCAAAAAAGTTCAGCATATTCGGTGACACCTGGCAATGTAGAGTTGCTCAAGTTTGGTTCTAGATAGATAGAGTTTTGGAACATTTAGGTAAATCTAATCAACTTGGATTGATATGAAACTTGGCATGATCATCCCATATATGATGTGTGATATGAAACTTTGCAGGAGTGCCTAATACCTCAAATGAGGGTTCCACACCAAAAATAGGATTTGAGGGACTAAATTTATCCACACTCTCTTTGGAAGGGACAGGTCTAGTCAAATGGTGAAGTTTTCAATTTTACAAAGCTAAACTTGTCCAATGGGGCTCAAACTTGGTGAAACCCCATGTTTTAGCACCAAAACCAAACCTGTTAAGTTGCAGCACTAGTGGTGGGGTGCAACCACCCCAAACCAGTGTCGAGCACCTTCTGACAGATGGATAAAAGCCCCCTTAGACATAGCTAAACCCAACCCCTTTGCTCCAAACTCTCAGATTAGGTGGCTAGTATCAATGCCCAGCCCAAGTCAAGTGGACCCTCTATGGTTAAAAGTAGAAATGCCAAAAACCCCAATCTAAGCTTCAGCTCAAAGCCGACAACACTTGTTTCTCTTGTCTCCCTTGACCAGCCGAAGCTCGCACAGAACTTCAACAACTAGCCTCATCCCAGCCAGTGCCCATGACATGCTAGACACGTCCAAAGCACCTCAGAGTGCACCATCATGTCGTGGCATGCCAAAACTGCGCTCTGGGCGTGCTACAGGAAGCCGAGCTGGAGGCGATGCTCTCGGCCAGGTCAAACCTCCCCCGAGGTGTCCAACCTCTTCCCCGTCAAACCCTATGCATCGAGCGACCATCAGGGCCCCTCCTCTCCCGTGCTAGATCTTGTGCGACGTGTGCCCGCCCGCACCAGTATTGGCCAAAGTTGCGCTGCCACTGGTGCTCCACTCCCCTCTCTCTCTCTCTGTTGCAGATGGTTTTTGCAGTCCAAAACCACGTCCCGAGACCATGGTTTCGACCCCAGCTCGTCTCTGCACCCCATGCTCGCAATGGTGAGTCATCGGCACTCCCAAATTGGCTTACCGTCGCGGGCCTATATATAGCCCCCTTGCTCTAGCACCCCTCAGACAGCTTTGCCACAACCACTAGCACCTCCCTAGCCTCCCCAGCAAGCCAGAAGAGCCCCGGTGCTCGAGATTGACCGAGGCCCCTCCGCCTCGGAGCTCCGGTCGATCTCCGGCTACATGACGGCTCTTGTGTTCCTCGACCCACCAAACCACTCCCCTCGACCTCAGGAAGCTTTCCCCCAACTTTCCCAAGCATTTCCGTGCCCCTAGCTACCCTCTCGACCACTTCCCGAAACTCCTCCGCCGTGGCCTCCTCGTCGCCAGTGAACCTGTGCATCTCCGTCGTTGTTCCGACCACCAGCACGTAGGCGGCGATGAGCCGGACCCATTTCTATATTCATTGGGGCTCGAGGACGTCGGCAACCTCGTCGGCATGCTCCTCCTCCTCTGTGGCCAGAGGTAGGAAAAGACCCCGACACGTGTGGCCCACCTGTCGATGGCCCAACCCCCTCTCCTCGCTACCCGCAGCCGCTGACCGCAGGGCCCCGCACGTCAGGTTCAAACCTGACGGCGCGCGCGCGTGGGCAGGCTGTCTGCTGGCCTTTGGGCCGGCCCAGTTCCAGGCCAAGCCAGGCCATGGACTTAGCCCATTTTTATTTTGTTTTAAAACTAGATTTTCAAATATTTTTATAAAAATATTTAACAAGTGTGAAACTATAATTTTTCCACTGATATTTTTCAAAAAATGTGTAGTATTTAATAAGACCATTGGTTGAATTTTTTAGCAACTATTCTGTTTTACAATAATAAAAAGGATTAAATTGGAGTAGTTTTGCTTCTATTTAGTTGATTTTAAAAATGTTCCTTCATTGGGATCACAGGCAAATATTTTTAAAAGTAACAACTTAGATTTATCAGTAATAAACAACATTTTTTAAAATGCCTTTGTGATCTGTTTTTGAGTTAGCTATTCCTTATTTATTCTTTTGACGACGATAGAAAATCCATGTGACGAGGGAATAAGAGCGGAAGACCTCGAAGATCGCTGATACCTAGCTGACCAAGGCAAGCAACCCTTTGACCATGACTGAGCATATGTTATTGCATGTTAGTATAGCAAGTGTTTCCATTGCATATGATCATAAGTGCCGGTAAATCATTGCAGTGATGTTACCGATGGCTCCTCCGGAGCACATGCATTGAGCTAGATCCTACCACCTATGAGGGTCATGCTAATACCATGTTGACAAGTAAAGTTAGAGTATTATTAGCATGAGCATGTTGTTGGTATAAATCAAAGATTTATGAAAACCCCGTCGGGTGCCACTAATGCCCGAGGGTGATGATGAGTTGGGTGGCCACTTTTGGTGAAGTGGTGCACCGGGTATTTTTGTGAGTATGGTTTCCGAAATGGGAATAGATTTATGATGTGTCGACCGTCCCAACCTTACATGTACGACCACGTTAACCCTTATGGGATGGGGCTGTGTTGATTACTCTGGCCGATGCTAGCAAACAGCCACATTACTAGTGGTGGGAGTGATGTGTGGTCACTCTCGTGATGGGGTCATGCCGGGTAGGGCGACTATGCCGTTTTTACGTGTTCCAGGCACACCGTTGGTTTCCGCATGGTTGATACTGTCCAGAGTTGGTGCTCGTAAGACGTACAACATGTGGGCTGGGTACCAATCGAGTGGACCTCTTTGGCTAGTATCGTCAGGGGAAAGGCATTGATCGGGTACTTACCTCGGGTATGTTATATATCGCGAGTTGTGGATGACACAGAAGTTTCCTGGATCTCGTGGGTCCAGCGTACTACCACTTCAGAGTGTAAAACTATTCGAATAGCCATTTCCACGGTCAAGGACAGTTGGGTGCTGCTGCTTAAACTACGTCCAGTTGTTTCTGCATAAACCAAGTGTGTGTGAGTTGTGATAAAAAGGAGTTATTATGAAAGTAATGATATGACCAAGTTTGGTGACTTGGCATATAGGGTGAACCTGGATGGTTCACCCCTCGACAGATATATTGATATATGTAACCTGGTCTTCAAAAGTAGTTCTTAACTTATGATGCATACCTGGGATCATGTTTATTTACCACCAAGAGATATCCACCAAAGATGCATGTTATTGTTATCCTTCACTTTCATTGTTCATATCATGGGCTATTTGTGAGTCCATTCAAAAGTACTCATTTGCTTGCCACTGGTTATATTATTGACCAGACATGGAAGGACCGGAGTTTAGAGATGAGTACGTCCTCGGAGACGCCCCTGTGAACTAGGACGCTTCCGAGTCAGAATGCCTGTCGGTGTAGGCTTGATGGCATGGACACACGCTTAGCCCCTATGATTTCCGCTATTAGTTGTATCGGTATGATTTGGCCATAGGCCCAACCTTGTGAACTTGACCGTTTGGTCATGTGATGTAATAATTCGGTACTTGGATGTACGAGTCTATTTATTCAGTATCTGTCTGTTGGGTGAGCATTGATCTCTGGGATCACTAAGCACATTCATTCGGCGATATCGACTCGTAAGTCGGGGTCCCCACAGTTTCTTGTAGAAATATTTCCAAACCTTGAAATAGGCACAAAGGGTTTTGAAGGGTTTTTCCAATATTTTGAACATGACCATGTGTTGAAACTCTTATGTATGGAATATATATGTCCACTGGGTTTCCCTAATTTTTCTCAAATATTTTGAAAGCAAGAAAAATAACTTTTCTTCATAAAAGACCATTTCTAGCCTCAGAAAAGCGAATTTAAATAAAATAGGAGAATAAAATTTAAAATAATAATTTTGTGGTTTTCAAAAATATTTTTGGTAATGGGATTTGAATAAAATATTTGGGGAAAAACAACTTCCCTAATTGGAGGACTTGTAGTACAAATCCAAACTCAGGGTTTTTTGATAGCCTAAATTAAATAAATGCTTTTTGTTCAAAATAATATTTGGTAAAAATAGTTTTAGGTCCTATACACATGGTATGGTCATTGGGCAAGGACTTGGGGCTAAGGAGATGATTCTAGAGAGTATGAGGAAGTTTGGTGATTGAAAACACAAGCAAACAACAATCAGTACAAGCATCATATAACACATAAAAAGTTTTAATTATTCCTAATTTTTGAGCTACATTAACTTGGCAAAGTAAGGTAAAACACAGGGTGTGACAGACCTACCTCCTTTACAAGAATCTCGTCCCCGAGATTCCTAGGCTAGGCATTAAAGAGATGCAGAAATTTGGGTCTGAGGTAGTCTTCATGTTCCCATGCTGCCCCTTCTTTGACGTTATTGCTCCATTGGATTTTGAAGTGCTTGATGGTACAACTTCGAACGCTTTGCTTGACTTTGTTTGAAACTGAACCAGGTTCTTGCAATAGCTTGGTTTGACTAAGGATGAAGGGCTTGCTGAGCAATTTTTGGGCAAAGGTCTGGCTCGCATGTGTACTCCAAAGTCGGAATACATGGCAAGGTAGTGTGTGTGTCTGCTAGTCCCGGGGTTACTCACGTGGGTTAGTGACATCTGGATGTTTCATTTTAGAACAGGAGGGTCAAGGTTTTGGTGTACTTCCCCATTCAGACGGAGGTCCTTGACTTCCTTAAAGCAGGGGATCCTCAGTCGTTGGTGGTCTTCTTCCTTGAGAGTGTCAGCATAAGCTTGGGATCTTTAACTTGAGTAGTTGCCTGGTATGTGCTTCATTCATTTTTGGCCTTACACCCTTCGTCGCCACGGGCGCACGTCTTCAGCATGCCTTCGAGTGTCTGGCCTTCTAGCCTCTTCGTAGATACTTGGAAAAAGTCTGGGTTGGGCCTTGTCCATAAGACTAAGCTTGAGACACGGCGTTTAAAATGGGTTCTACCATCTACGAAAGTTTTGAGGGCCCTAGATGAGCTGGCTGCCCAAAGGTATAGACCGGCCATCCAATCCCAAGGTCTGAGGCTTGGCAAGCTGGGTGAACTTCCTCTAAGAGGTGTTTCACAGAGGTCTAGTCAGGACTCGCGTTCTTGATTCGACAAGAAAGGCTCTTTAATTTCTCTTGATGTCCAAAGGCTTCTTCGTGCTTGAATGTTGATGCTTCTTGACATAGTTAATGTAGCCAGCAAAGGACTGGTGGTTGACTCCTATTGCTTCTTCTTCATTGTCGCGTCCACTCGGCCGCGGTGGTTCTTCACCTTGCTTGGGTAGGATTGTCTTATGCTACTGGGAGGGTGCTTCGAGGATTCCGTCCTCTTCAAGGTAAAATCTTACACTTGAGAGGCATGGCGATCGGGGTTTCTGGGGGCTTATCCAAACAGGACTAAGGTGCTTCTCACTTTTCTTGGATAAATAAGCTTGTCATTCATGAGGACAACACCACATTTCTCCAATCATCACACAAGCATTATGCTCATGGGATGTGTGAGAGGGGCGGGTACTTTTCTTGGATGGTAACTTGCCCACGGGTTTAGTGGTGGTCGAGGTGGAGTATTGGCCATAGTCTAACGGCTTAGAGACAAGGCCTATGTTCACAATCCGTCCATTTTATGGCTAGGTAAAGCTTCAGGGTTTCAAGGAACTTATAATGTGAGTGAACATCCAACACCTTATCCTTGAGAACACTTTCTTAGATGCAAATAGTCCTACCCAATCCTCCAAATCGAATCATCAGATGTCATAAAAGGTACCATGTCATATAAGTCAACTCCAACATCACTTATGCTACTCAACTCCAAGGTTTGAGAGAAGGACTAAACCAAAACCTCATAAGTATGCTATAACGAGCTCATGTGTATCCCTATGTAAAAATCCTAGGGAAGCATACAAGCTGCTAAGCTTGGCTAAGATACTACAATCCAAGTGCTTAGTAAAATTATCCAAGGTATAAGCTACTGCATTTTTATGATAAGGAAACACGTATTATACCAATCCAAGATTTTTTTCCCTACTATGAATCCAATCAAGTGGTTCACCAATCCCATCAATCATCACTTTACGTATCACTCCTACAAATCCAACATCGATGGGGTTCCCCATAATCACCTATAGTTCCTGTAGTCTAGAAATCATTGTAGGGATTACATCACAGTATATCCACCAACTACAAATATCATGACCAACTAAACTCCAAGGTCCAGCTTATATAGATTCTTAAATCAATAGTGAAGTCATTTAGTTACTTCTACTTTGTCATCCACCGGGAAACATGGTATCATGATCAAGATCATCAGACTAAATCCAACTTACTCCGAACCATGTGGTCTCATTTAACATTGACGCTCTATTAAGATTACCTATTTAAATCCAAAACTCATGTTCGACGAGAATTCCTACTAGTCACTCCAAGTCGTTATTATATCCTCATCAATTCATGGCCACTATTACTCACCATCAAGTTATCACACCGCCAATTTTTTTAGCTCGTGATCATAATTGTCCTATTAAATCCAAATATACTCGAGGGATATGTAGGTGACACTACTTTATCAACTTATTCCACTAAGTCACCTATCACCATCAAAGTTCTCATAATCCACCAGAGGGGTTAGCTACATCCTCAAGACACCTATTCTAGTCACATCAAATCATTGTCTACAAATCATGTATCCTTCCTATGGCATCAAGGTTCTGGTGCTAGCTTAAGAATAAAGGATACTTGTTCACTATGATAACTAGTTCCATAATGAACCATGTGCCGATCAGGTGTTATTGAAGCTCAATGGGTGCTCTGACATACCCGTGTATTAAACACGTGATCAGAGGTTTGAGGTAAGGTACCTTTTGTGGTATAGATTGGTCTAGGGAAGGGTTTCCAAATCCCAAGGGAAAGGTATATCCCTACGGGGTTGCGTCTCATTGAGTATGTTGTAGTCAAAGTTTTCAGTGATAGTTGTCGTCGGTGGATCCTTGGTGCATCTTGTCTTGCTGGTCTTCAGTTATCGAGAAAGGTGAGAGAGAGAAAATTAGCATAGAGGGGAATGCCTAAGAGGGTGGTATAGTGCAAATGTAATCAAACAAGTGCTGAAAAGGCCAAACACAAACATCAAGATGAGGCTGGTGATATACTCGCGTACTTGTTGCCTAGGGCAAAAGAACGACCTATATCAAATGATAAACACGTAAAAACAAGCAACACACAACATGGTTCTATTCAAATCATCTCATGGACTCGACTTCACATAGGGGATACACGACCCATCCTACGCTAGGGGTTCTCGAACTCAATAGTCGTGCTTGCTTCGTGTCTTGGAGAGAAGTCCGCTTGGTCTTCTGGGTCATGTTCGTATATCGCAATGTCTCTTGTTGTTGTTCATCGAGATGATTCGAGTTGAGCTAGAAAGAGTCCTTGAAAACTTCTCATATGGCGACGTATCGACTAAGGAGGTTCTCCATGGTTGTCATTGGATAGGGTCTTTTGTTGTCTTTGTAATCCCGTCGATGTGTTCTTGTCTTCCAAGACGCTGAGAGTTCTGAGTGGACAATCCTTATGCAATAACATCAGCAAAGCATGATAGAGTTCTGACCTTTCGGTTATGTTGATGACAATATCGACACCAAGAGCAGAGGATGAAGAGAACCATTTTTCCTGCTCACTATGTGAGGCGGACCAAATAGCGAGGTTCTCATCTACCGGCTGTTGTCTACAAACAACGGTAAGGAGGGAGTCACTCTATTAGCGATTCATATCATGATCTTGCATATCTTACATCCTGATTGTCGTAGGGAAAGGTTACATCACTATGGGACAATGTTGAGGGTGTCAGCATCTTTCGTGTCTCGATGTCTTCATTTCTTGAGATGGTAGTTTTTGTTGGTGTCGTCTCGTCATAGAAATGCCAACTTTGTATCCCAATATGTGGGTGATCATTTGGCAAGCTCGCTTTCTTCCAAGTTACCCAAGATGATTGCAAGGAATCTAGTGGTGAGGGGATTAAGGGTGCTAGAGACCGTTTGCATGTTTTGAAAAAGCAGATGAGGAGAGTCAAGAGAATAAGGGTGGTAGTGCTAAGGCATAACCTTTCGCTTCCAGTGAAAAGTTAGGAGGGGTGGGAAATATATAGGTTTGTAAGTGGTTTGAAATATTTGGAAAAACATCTTTGTACTAACTAACATCTGTGCTAACTAAGGGCTTCCTACAGTCAGGATGGCTCTAATACTAGCTCTGTGGGCACCCCGACTCATAGGCCGAGATCACCGAATGTACGTGCACAGTGATCCTAGATATCAATGCTCAACGAACACACATAAATTGAATATCAAGAGTCTTACATCCATGACATACCATTTTATGCATATATGGCCTCCATGGCCAAGTCTTCATATATATTGCAGCGGAAAATCATCATTAGTAATGTGAATCCATGCCATCTTCCTTAACCCTACCGACATCTGATGACCCACAAGTATAGGGGATCTATCGTAGTCCTTTCAATAAGTAAGAGTGTGGAACCCAACGAGGAGCAGAAGGATCTGACAAGTGGCTTTCAGCAAGGTATTCTCTGCAAGCACTGAAATTATCGGTAACACATAGTTGTGTGGTGAGATGATTCGTAGAAAGTAGCAAGTAAAAAAAGTAACAACGGTGTAGAAAAATGCCCCAATCCCTTTTGTAGCAAGGGACAAGCCGGGACAAACTCTTATAGGAGGTAAAGAGCTCCCGAGGACACATGGGAATTTCTGTCAAGCTAGTTTTCATCATGTTCATATGATTCACGTTCGCTACTTTGATAGTTTGATATTTGGGTGGACCGGCGCTTGGGTACTGCCATTACTTGGACAAGCATCCCACTTATGATTAACCCCTCTCGCAATCATCCACAACTATGAAAGAAGAATTAAGACAAAGTCTAACCATAACATTAAACTAGTGGATTCAAATCAGCCCCTTACGAAGCAACGCATAAACTAGGGTTTGAGCTTCTGTCACTCTAGAAACCCATCATCTACTTACTACTTCCCAATGCCTTCCTCTAGGCCCAAATAATGGCGAAGTGCTATGTAGTCGACGTTCACATAACACCACTAGAGGAGAGACAACATACAATACATAAAAATATCGAACTAATACCAAAATCACATGACTACTTATAGCATGACTTATCCCATGTCCACAGGAACAAAAGTGACTACTCACAAAGCATAATCATATTCATGACTAGAGAGGTAATGAGTAGCATCAAAGATCTGAACATATAATCTTCCACCAAGTAATCCAACTAGCATCAACTACAAAGAGTAATTAACACTACTAGCAACCTTACAAGTACTAATCGGAGTCGCGAGACGGAGATTGGTTACAAGAGATGAACTAGGGTTTGTAGATGAGATGATGCTGATGACGATGTTGATGGTGATGAGTCCCCTCCGATGAGAGGAGTTTTGGTGATGACGATGGCGACGATTTCCCCCTCCGGGAGGGAAGTTTCCCCGGCAGGATCTTCATGCCGGAGTTCTAGATTGGTTTTGCTCAAGTTCCGCCTCGTGGCGGTGGTGATTCCTCACGAAAGCCCCCTCTTGATTTTTTCTAGAACGAAACCCTTCTTGTAGCAAAAGAGGGGATCCAGAGGGCCAGCTGGGAGCCCACAAGCCCCCTAGGCGCGGCCAGGGGGGAGGCCGTGCCTAGAAGGCTTGTGGCCTCCTGCTGGCGCCCCTCTGGTACTTCTTCGGCCCATTATTTTTTATAAAATCCAAAATAATCCTCGTTGATTTTCACGGCTTTTGGAGTTGCACAGAATAGGTATGTCAAACTTGCTCCTTTTTCAGGCCAGAATTCCAGCTGCCGGCATTCTCCCTCTTCATGTAAACCTTGCAAAATAAGAGAGAAAAGGCATAAGTATTGTACCGTGAAGTTTAATAACAACCCAAAAAGCGATAAATATCAACATGAAAGCATGATGCAAAATGGACGTATCAGCATCCTGACTAGGAAGCATCCTAGCTCGCTCGAACATCACCAAGATACTCTTCATGATATCCTCTTCTCTTGTGTCTAGTCAATGAAATAACGAGAGGCAAGCTAGTGAGTACTTTGAATGTACTGGCAAGCAACCCTTGTTTGGAACAAGGAAAGATCAATGCATGATATAACACTAAGTAGGCAAGTTTGCGAAAATCTAATTTTGAGTGCAATGACATGATCAATTCCTTGTGAGGCATCCATCATGAGGTAAATGATGTCCATATGAATAGGTTACAAATATCAATATACAGTGAGGGTCGAACATCCCATGTTCACCCATCATGGCAAGTCGTCTGACTTCGCACACGAATCGTACTACCATCCTTCTCACACATTCATCTTTCTCATGCACACACACTTGGTATATGGAAAAACTTCTGGACATTGTTCAAGTAGGACAACCCAACTGTCCTAGACCGTGGACACGACTATTCGAATACTTTTACACTCTTCCGAGGTTGCGCGTTGTATCCACAAGATTCGGGGAACTTCCGCGTCATCCACAACTCATGGTATGTTACATACCCATGGTAAGCACCCGAAGAATGCTTTCCCCTAGCGAGACTAAAGAAAGAGTCCACTTGTTGGTGAGATGCCTCATGATATACGTCATACAAGCCTCTCTCAAGATAATACCATCCATGAGGGCACACAAAGATGTGCCTAATGCCTGTGAAAACAACTCATGGATGCCCTACCTAGCACGACACGCTCTCAGGAGTGACCACGCCACTCTCACCACTAGTAATGCAGGATATCTTCTAGCATCGACCAAAGTAATCAACAAAGCACCGTACCATAAAGGGGTATCATGGTCGCACATGTAAGGTTGGGATGGTCGACAATCTCAAAACTAATCCCGTTTTCAAAACCACACACAAAACTTGCCTCGGTACACCACTTCTTTATCAAGTGGTTACCTAGCTAAACACATCTCGCTCGGGCATTATGTGGGGACCCCGACTTACGAGTCGACATCGCCGAATGAACGTGCTTAGTGATCCCAGAGATCAATGCTCACTGAACACATACAAATTGAATAACTAGAGTCTTACATCCATACATACTGTTTGATACAATAAATGACCATTGCGGTCAAGTCTTACATATAAAGGGCCTTGAAGGCCAACACACCAAACTTGACCAGTAGCATGGATATTGGTCGAAAGCGTGAATCCATGCCATCAGCCTTAACCTACACGAATTCTGAGTGGGAAGCGTCTTAGCTAGCAGGAATGTCACCAAGTTACTCTTCACCATTTCCTGTTCTCTCATACCTAGTCAATGAATTAACCAGTGGCAAGCCAATGAGTACTTTGAATGTACTCGCAAACATCCCATGATGTGGAACAAGGTAATAAAGGAACATGAACTAGCATAAGAATGCAGCCTTCGCGGAAAGAAGGTTTTTCTTTAATTGCAGTAACATGGTCAAGTGTAGGTATAATCATGCATCATAAGATAGATGGTAATCATAAGAACAGGTTACAGAAATCAACATATCTGCTCAGGGCTGAACACCTCAGGTTCACCCTATATACCAAGTCACCGGACTTGACAATATCATCCTTCTCAACCACACACACACACACACACACACACACACACACACACACACTTGGTTTATGTGGAAACGACTAGTCATAGTTTAAGCAGGATTACCCAATTGTCCTTGACCGTTTACACTCTGCACACGTTGTACGCTGTACCCACAAGATCCGGGAAACTTCTATGCCATCCATGACTCGCGGTATATAACATACCTGAGGTAAGTACCCGATCATTGCCTTTCCCCTAATGACACTAGACAAAGAGTCCACTCGATTGGTACCCAGCCCACATGATGTACGTCTTACGAGCACCAACTCTGGATTGTATCATCCATGCGGGGATCAACGGTGTGCCCAAAACACGTAAAAATGGCATTGTCGGCTTACCTTGTACGACCCCGTCATGAGAGTGACCATATCACTCCCACCACTAGTAATGTAGGCTCTTTGCTAGCACCGACCAAGTAATCAACAAAGCACAGTCCAATAAAGGGGTATCATGGTCGCACATGTAAGGTTGGGTCGATCGACATATCATAAATCTAATCCCATTTCCGAAACCACTCACACAAAACCTTTCCGGTACACCACTTCTTTCTCATGTGGTCATCGAGCTCAACACCATTACCATCGGGCATCAGTGGCACGCGACAGGGTTTTCGTAAAACCTTTGATTTCATGTTCGTGTTACCATCATCATGCATATGCTCATCCTATGCGTAGCACTACTACTACTTGTCCACTCTTATCAGCATGACCCTCATAGATGGTATGGTCATTCTCTATGCAAGTTCTCCGGAGGATCCTTCGGTAATACCATGCCGAGGTATACCGATTAACCTTGACTACATGCATCAGAATAAAATAAGCAACATGTCATGCATAAAACATTTTCTCAGACATGGTCAAAGGACTGCTTGCCTTTGCTCACATAAGTCCTCGGGGTCTTCGAGGTCTTCTGATCCAACTTCGAGTACTCCGTCTACTCTGTCAACTATCATCGGAAACAATCACAGTAAGCCACACAACAAGCAGAAACAGAAGTGCTATATAAATAGGAGTTTTATTTTTCTTGGACCTCTCTAGTCATAAGAAAAATACCTGAAGCTTGTTCTAGGATATTTGGACCATCGAGGATTTTGGAATGGACGAAAGGAGGAATAGGTGATCCTTCAAGAAGCCTTCAGAAAACATTCTGCTAAAAATGAGTGAAGGCACTCAATTAACAGAGCATTATTTCAGAAACATTTAGGAAGTTGTTTCACTGGATTTAGAGTGGATATGAATATTCTAGGGATTTTCTAACATTGGATAAATAGGAAAAAGGAGCTATTTATATAATGCAACAGAAACATGCCAGATAAAGTTTTTGACTAATGCTTCAAAAATAGTGCATGATGTTAGAAGACTCTGGAAATTTGAATGACTCCATTTGGAGTTGATTTGAATCCTCTAGGATTTTTGTAAGGTGGTGTTTAAAATGTTGAAATGGGCATTTGAATATTAACCCCATAGAAAAGTCTTTTGGAAAAATGTATAATGCACATATATGGATAGATCTTGAATTTAGGAACCTGTAGAAATTTGAATCATCCGATTTGGAGTCCAAATAGATTTATTATGGAATTTGGAAGTTTCTGCGAAAATAAAAGCGATAAGAGGTTTATACTGGGGGAGGGGGGTTATAGTGCGCACAAGGCGCAAGGTAAGCCTCAGGCCGGCCCAACAGAGCGACTAGGCGCGCGAGATGCCACACCGGAGGCATATTCGCACTGGGGCGCTTTCGCTGCGGGGGATGCGGTTACGGTGGGAGCGCCTCCACTTAACCGAGGGCCCGGGCCGGTGGGAGGCTGGCCACGGGGCCCCACCGGTCAGGTTCTCCTCCTACCTCCCGCTCGCACGCAGGAGAGGAAAGGGAGGCCGACCCGATGGAGATGGCACCTGCTCCGGCCACCTTCGGCGAAGCCCTGGCCACCGGCGTGCTCACGAGCGTGCGCCGCGTCTGCCTGGGGCACTAGCTCCGCCGAGGGAGCATGGGGGGAGAGGGGCCCTAGCTGAGGCAGGGCCGTAGTAGCTCGGGCGCGGTATGGGCACTCCGGCTGCCGGGAGGAGGGACATAGGAGAATGAGCAGCCCGCGGAGGGTTTGTGGTGCCCCGGGAGGTGCAAGAAGGAGAGGAGGGAGCCTATGAGAGCTCGGGTTTGGGCGTGCCGAAGCAGTGGCCTCACGGACATGGGAGGAGGAGGTGAGCTAGGGAGCTCGAAAGGGGAGGCCCTGGAGGTGCATAGAGGGAGGGGGAATGAGAGAGGGCAAGAGAGGGCTGAAGGGCGAGGAGATAAGTGAGGGGCGATAGGGAGAGCTTGGGAGCGCCTTGGATGCACTAGACATGGTGGCCACGCGTGTGCCTGGGGCCTTTCGCTTCACCCTAGCGCCAGGGAGCGACGTTGACGGTCAAGGGAGGCCCTGTGGCGCTCTGGGACACACTGCCCTCGCTGCACCCGAGCTGCAGCAAGAGGCCAAGGTGTAGAGCGTCGTTTCTGCATGCGAGTGGTGTGGTCACCACGGCAACTCATGCATGGAGTGGACTTACGACAAGTCAAAGGTGTATTTAAGCCAGGCATGAATGCAGGAAGCTGATGGTGGAGTTCGACCTCGAATGGAGCTGATTTGAATTGCCTTTCACTTCAGTTTAGTTTCCAGCAACAATCTTTGGGCTAGCAATGAGGGTGCTTACTAGGGAAAACTAGAAATCAAAACACGCTTGGTAGTATTTGGTACGCAAGGACTACACTACTGCAAAGTTTCAGATCAAGAGGAGGTGTCTAGCTAGCAGTTGTAGTTCAAAGCTACATTTCATCCAGAAATCAAGTTTTAGATGTGCTCCTCATTTTTCCTACATGAGCATGCCATATTTTTGTTTGACATGATGCATTAGCATGCTAGGGGATCTCTGGAAATATGTGGAGGCTTTAGCTTAAGTAGAACTATAGCAAGAGGGGTAAAATAGTACTGCCAAAGTGAAAATCAGAGGTAGAGATATGGAGTCACCCTCCAATAATTGACCAGAGGCCATGGCAAGGTTACTAGAGGTAAAAGGGTACTAGAGAGAGCTGTGGTAAGAATTTAAGCTCAAGGGAAATAGTGGAAGGGGCCAAAGCAGCAACTTTGGTAAATGCACACAAGGTGTTTGATGGATGTTAGGGCTACTAGATGGATTCCAATTGATGTGAAACATAACAGGATCACATAATATATGAAAATAAGCTTAGGCACCAAATTTGGGAGTTCGTAGAGAAAGTTTCCAATGTAGACTTGAAAAACCCATGAAATGGGTAGAAATTCCTTTCTGTTTATGAAACCATGAAAATCAATTCCCACAAATCCACAACTTGGTGTGGGGGCATTATTTGAGCATTAAAACATGCCAAAAAGTTTGGGATCAATTGGAGAAACTTTATAATGTAAAGTTTCCCAAAGTTAGAAGTCAACAAACAAGGTTTTGAGGGGTTTGGGACAAATTGTTCTATTCTCCTTGATTCACCACTTGGTGTGGATGCATTATTGGAGTATCAAAACATGTCCACCAAATGTGAGTACAATTGGAGACAGTTGGTAATGTAGAGTTGCTCAAATTTGGATCTAGACAGATAGGGTTTTAGAATAATTAAGTGAATCAAATCAACTTGGATTGAGATGAAACTTGGCAAGATCATCACATATATCATATGTGATTTGCTAGAATTTTTCAGGAAATATTCCAAAAGCTTGAAACAGGCAGAAGGATTTTCAATGTTTTGAACATGACCATGTGTTGAAACTCATATATGTGGAATATATATGTCCACTGAGTTTCCCTCAATTTTCTCAAATATTTTGAAAGTAAATAAAAATAACTTTCCTTCATAAGGGACCATTTCTCGCCTGAGAGGAAGGTATTTAAATAAAATAGTAAACCGTATATGTCCACTGAGTTTCCCGTAAATTTTCTCAAATATTTTGAAAGTAAATAAAAATAACTTTCCTTCATAAGGGACCATTTCTCGCCTCAGAGAAAGTTATTTAAATAAAATAGTAAATTAACTTTTAAAATAATAATATTGTGGTTTTGGGAAGTAATTTGATAATGAATTGTAAATAAAACATTTGGTGCAAAATAAATTCCCTAATTTGTCGACTTGTAGTACAAATCCCAACTCATGGGTTTTTGAAAGCTTAAATCAAGGAAATCCTTTTTGGTGAAAATAATATTTGGTAAAATTGTTTCTCGTCCTATACACATGGCATGATTATTAGGCAAGGATTTGGGTCAAGGAGGTGAGTCTGGAGAGTAGCAGGAACATTGGATTCAAACACAAGCAATAGGCAAGCAAGCAACCATCACATCAAGCATCACAAGCATTCACAAAAAAAATTAATTGGTCCTAATTTTTGAGATAAGTTAATTCAGTGAGGAGAGTTAAAACACAAGGTGTTACACATTATTGGCACCCGACGGGGTGTTCGGAAAGTCTTTGAAACCTTTTCGTTCATCGTGACCATGCATAATCCCGTCCCATTTGCATATCAACTAGTAGCAACCTAACTACTTCCCACCTGCACAACCCTCATAGGAAGGTAGGGTTATGCCCAAGTGCAAGTATCTACAAGGAACTTTTTGGAGACAACCCACCAAGGTGGCCACCGATTCAACATGATTCGATGCATCGGAATAGATGCTATATGGCATGCATAAAAATAGTTTCTCACACATAGTCAAAGGGTTGCTTCCCTAGTTCACCAAAGTCTTCGAGGTCTTCTCACGGTTCTCGTCCAACTCCGAGCACTTCATATACTTTATCAATTATCGTCGGAAATAACCATTATAAGCCACACATCAAGCAGGAAACAAAAGTGCTATGAAAATATAAGTTTTATTGTTTTTGGACATCTCTGGTCATAAGAAAAATTCTTAAAGTTTTTTCCAAGGGATATGGACCATCAGAGAGTTTTGAATGGTGGAAATGGAGGCATCACTCGCTCCACAAGAAGTCTATAGAAAATATTTTAATAAAAATGAGTGGATGCATTCATCTCATAGGGCATGACTTTAGTAGAAATTAGGAAGTGGTCTCATTGGATTATGTGTTGGGATGAAAGATTTTCCTATGAATTTAATAAGTTTGAATAAATGGAAATGGGGCTATTGATTTGATGCTAAGAGAAATAGTGCATGAGAAAATTGTTCACTTAGCCTCGAAAAATAAAGTATAATTTTAAGTCAATTAGAAATTGGAATTACTCCATTCAGAGTTGCTTTGAGCTCTATAGGAATTTTGCAATGTGGGGTTTTCAATATTCAAATTTTGAATTTGAATATTATCACTACACAGAGGTTCTCTAAAAAATGTGCAATGCACATATTTGGATAGGTCATGATTTTAGGATTTGGTAGGAATTTGAATCATCAATTTTGGAGTTAGGATAAATTTAATATGGATTTTATAATCCCTCTCGTAGAAAGAAAAAGAGAGAAAAATAATCACCTAGATGGGCAAGTCCCACCAAGCAGCGAGACGCACTGGCGTGGGACAATGACTATGTCGGCCCATTGGTCCAACCGTGCAGGAGAAGTGGCGACGTCAAAGGCGCCATCATGGATTACGGCTTCCCTTGGGCAAGGCGCCCGCCTAGCCTTCCTGCCTCTAGTTATTACTGGGCCCGACCCGCTGGGTCGCTAACGCTCGGGCCCCGCTGGGCAGGGCCTTATGCCTCCTCCCGCTCAAACGGAGACGATGCAGGGCAGGCGGAGCGGAGCAGCGCCAGCACTCGCCCCGGCGGCACTGGCTACCTCCGACATTGCCCCATCCATCCTTGGGCAAAGGGGAATGTGGCGCCTCCATTCCCGGACCATACAAACGCTCAGGGCCACCGAAACAACGTCAGTGACGATGAGCGGGTGTCAGCGATGTTGAACTTAGAAAGGGTGACATAAGGAGGCGTAGAGGAGAGGGAGCAGAGGGGGAGGAGCAACACGATTCTCGGGGACTCTGGTGTGGACTAGAGGGGAACGGAGCAACCGCGGCCTTAGATTTGAGCTGCGGACAGGGGAGGAGCTGCAGGTATGGGGATGGACGCAAGGTTCAGAAGAAGGAATGGGGAGGTCCGGGCGGTCATTAGGAGGGAGAGGGAGCAGAGAGGGTGCAACAGGGGCTCTGGGAGAGGGGTATATGGAGGAGGCGCTGAAGGTGGAGCTCGGGTGGCCTCAGATACGTTCTGGCGCGGCAGGAACGCACGTGAGAGGGGCCTTGGATCTATGCGACTGTTGGGGAGGGGCGTGGGAGGATGAGAGGAGATGCCTGTCATGCTGGGGTGTTCTGCCGCTGCTCGACACGAGCTACCAGACACCCCTTTCTAGCAGAGCGTCATTATTGCAGGTCAACGGTAATGCCACCACACCAAGGCGTGTCATGATAACTTTTTGGTTTGGGAAAGTTGTCTAACATGCACGGAATGGAAGATAGAGGGTGATGGAGGAGTTTGGACCCATATGTGGCTATGTAGGATGGGTTTCATCTCTAGTTAAGTTTCCACCAGCAAACTTGGGGATAGCAAAAAGGGTTTTTACTGGGGGTAACTTGGGATTGTCGGGACCCCGATCCTAAGCCATAGGAATCCAGCCTGTAACACCTCGCATCCATTTGCGGTCTCACGCACGGTTGACCCCACGGCTGCAACCTTACCTTGGCCGGGACCGTTTGCGCCTTTTGACTCACGTATGTAATTGTGTCGCTAGCAAGCCAATGACAAAGAACCCGGATCGACATGTCTAGTCATAAACCAAAGTGGCAGTTCCGCACAGGGACATGCATACATGACCCAGCAAAGCAGGTGTCGGTCACCAGCGAATGTAGACGAGTCGTAGCAAGAAACAAGGACTCCATTACATCGCGTGACATTTTCCGGAAGGAACAGACATAGCAGCTAAGAAGGACACACGCCGGTCAACCAATGTGTCCGGAGCAGTAGCGAGCTACCATGGCTCGTTGGATCACAAAGGGGCATTTCCCTGTAAGGAGTGCTACTAAATCTTACGGCTAGGTAATCGAACCCTATACATATCAAGTACGACACACGTACGCATGGCATACCGATATGTATAGATACATCGATGGCATCACAACATAACCATAAACATACAAGCTTTATTTAGGAGGCTCGGAAGAGCCACACACATAATATTACACAGTAAGGGTCTCACGACCCATACTAGCAGTCATTCAGTTACAAGCCAGCGGAAGTGTTTAAAACTGTCTGAGTACAGACAGGTGAAACTAGAAGGCACATGGCCTGACTATACTACAGACCCAACCTAGGGCCAGATCGTAGCTGGGACACCAGCTACTCATCGTCGTCGATGTCTATGAAGAACCCTCCATTAGGGTCATTAGAAACCTCTGCAACAATTATTAAGCAAACATGAGTACGGGGGTACTCAGCAAGACTTTAGGATAACTAACTACTCATGCAAAGTATCAATAAGGTATTGTGGGGTTTCATGTGGAAAGCCAACATTTGACTCGTGGCTAGACAACTTACATTTTAAAACAATTTTAAACAACTTAATTTCTCGCACATGAGTCCACTAAGACTACAGCAATACTCCATCGTGGAATCATTCCGTCTCCATACGGAATGCCGTCCACGACACTCACGCTTATCTTGCCAATTTTATGAGTAGCCATTGAAGTTATCTATGAACAACATATGTCTCCAAGTAGTCCATATCCACGGACGCGGCTATTCGAATAGATCATAACCCTGCAGGGGTGTACTTCGTCACACACGCTCTCGCCACTTATCACCATGTGCACGTCATGCACCTCGGCATCCTTCAAGCGGAAGCCCAGCGAGGGAGTCGGCCACGACCGTTAACCACACTAGTACCTAGTCCAGGTTTATCGCCTATCTGAGAGTAACCCGCACGAAAGTCCGGCCGAGGTTTCCACCATGGCCCCAAACGATGTGCGCAGGGTTCCCAAGCCCACCATCCGGGTGCCACTTGGTACATCGTGCAACTGCCTACCACATCACAACCCACCTCTCAGGTCAGCGCTATGCACGGCCTCCAGCATGACTATAAACACCAGAAACTACTTGCAACTCCTGGACCGAGTACTAAGCGATTAATAAGTCGAGAGGGTCAATTAAGTATCCCAACGTGTGGTAGTATCTAGCCTTGGATTACATACACGGAACTCAGTTCCTAAGGACGGTTCCAATGAAACAACCCGCCATGTACTCCTGCGTAGCCTTTCACCGGTACCTTTACCAAATCAGGTCCAACTCACAACCTTTACTTACTGAACACATTATCACAATTCTGTTCATCTCCCAGATGACAGACCATACACAACTCTAAGCATAGCATGCATAGCAGGATAAGTCACATCATGGCTCAAGCAACTACCAGGTATGCTAGGTTGCAAGGTTCAGCTAGTTACTGTGACAAGGATAGGTTATGCAAAGGAAGTGGGTTCAAATAACGTGGCAAAAGCATTTAAAGCATTTGATCCTAATGCAATAAATAAGTGCAGGAGCGAGAACATGGGATTTATCGAAATGATCAAAATGGTTGCTTGCCTTGTTGCTAAGACGGGGGACGACATCCGTCAGACGGATATTCGGTGGAATCTGGGGGAGTGGAGCCTACCGAAAGGAATGACAACAATCAATAACAAACATATGCAACAAGATGATGCATGAGCATGGCATGAAGATGCAAAGTGGTATACTATTATAGCTAGCATTTATTAGGTTTGAAGTTGATTTGAATCAAATTCAAATATCACTTCAAACGAGGTATTCTCGAATACCATTTTAATTGATTCGACCTGATGCTCAGATCAACTTGCTTTTATCATGCATGGAAAAGACAGGTTAGGTTGCTGGTTTGTGATTTGAACAGTGTTTGATCATATCATTTGTAGTGAAATTTAAATATTTTCCAAATTCCATCTCCAAAGTATTTATGAAAGTTAGCTTATTCATTAATCCATATGTTTGGGTTCAGTAACATTTTCAAACATGTTTGAAAATGACATATTCAGATTCCATGAATTTTTCTGATACTTTTTCATATATAAATTATTTTCATTGGAGTTACAAATTAATTTCTATGATTTTTAGAAGTTTTGGCATTTTTTTGGAATTCTTTTAAATCAGAAATTCACTTATTGCGTCATGACTGCATCATCATGGAGTCAGCAGGTCAACTGACCTGATCAGGTCAAACCTGACAGGGGGACCCACTGGTCAGCGTCTCAGGGGCTAATCCCGCGCTGACCAGCCCCTAAGTGGGTTTGACTTGGCCTTGGGCCCACTGTCAGCGAGCGATTAGGGTTTAAACTACTGGGTTAAGCTGGCCACGTCGTTCCCCGCCGGAGCCTGGCCGGCGACGACCAGATCCGCGGCAGAACCTCGCCGGGGACACGCTATATCGTGCTGTGGCGCTCGGAGAAGGATCCCGAGAGCACTGGGATGATCCCCAGGGTCGACCTCATCTAGTGCTGGCCTCAGGGAGGGCTATAGGTGGCCGGAGCAAGCCGGCGACGAGCCGGGGCGGCTGCCGGAGTACGGGTTCGATGGTCCAGTGGCTAGGGGGCACGAATCCGAGGGGAAGAAGAGGGGAAACGATCGCAGGCTCACGATGGAGGTGAAGCTAGGCTCGGACTGCTCGGCGAGGGGCTGTAGCCGGTGTTTCATCGTCGATTTGCCGGCGACTGAAGGTTGAAGACGATGGCGTTGGGGACGTTGCAGGGCTCGGGGAGGCTTCGGCCTTTGCAGAGAGAACCGGCTCGTCGAGGCGGAGCTACTGGACTACTCGGAAGGGAGGTGCTGTGGCTAGAGGCGCGGCGGCTCGAGCTCAAGCTCTTGGCAATGGCGGCAGAAGGAGGGAGGAGAGATCCCGAGAGAAGGGGGAAAGTAGAGCAGGGGAACGGATAGAGACGGGCTCGGGGAGGATATCCCCGTTGTCGCGCTGTCCTGGGGGGCACCGGAGGTCGCCACGGCGAAGCAGGAGGTGGAGGGGGCCGCCGTGGTCGATCTCCCCTCTGCCAGAAGGCAGAGGAAGAAGACGACCCTGCCCCTGGTGGGCTGGGCCTCCTCAGGCGAGGGGTAAGGTTTTCCTCTTTTCTTTCTCTTTTCTTTCTGTTTTGTTTTTCTGATTTGCTAACTATTTTGATTTGCTTTTTTATTTCAGCTCCAAAATAGTTTATAAAATTATTTTGAACACACCAGAATATTAGTTGGAATGTGTCCAATCATTCCTAAAGTTTTCAACATTTTTGAAAACTTAAAGTTTTTGAATTCAAAATTAAAACTTGAAATCAGTAGCTTTTTTGCATTTATTTGAAATGCCAAAAGTGTTATGAAAATGGTTTTCTTCACTGCTTATTTGTTTCCATGATTTATTAGAAAAGCTGAACTTTTCTTGAGGCCATTTTGAGTTCATTGATTTGAACTAGTTTGAAATTTCCTTTAATTGGAGAAGTGGCTAGGATTTTTTGGTTTTGGTTCACCACTTACTTTGTTCTTGTTGAAAATTTCCTAGATGAAATGCAAAGAAGATATGAGCACAATGCTAACTTGATTAAGGTGTCAGGGATGTGACAACTCACCCCCACTCAAAAGAATCTCGTCCCGAGATTTAGAAGTCGTCGGGAATAACTCAGGATAATCAAGTCAGAGACAATCATCTCTTTCCCAAGTTGCCTCCTTTTCAGAATGATTTGACCATTGAACTTTAAGAAACTTGAGGTTTCGACGTCGAGTGGTACACTCAGCTTGATCAAGAATATGCATGGGGTATTCTCGGTATGAAAGGTTATCTTGGAGATCAAGCGTTTCGTGGTCCACTTCACGGATAGGATCCGAAAAGCAACGCGTGAGTTGCGAGACGTGGAAGACATCATGAACCTTGGAAATATGCGGAGGAAGTTCCAACTGGTAGGCAACTTCTCCTCGTTTGGCAAGAATGCAAAAAGGACCAATGTAACGAGGAGCCAACTTGCCCTTGATACCGAATCGATGGGTACTCTTCAAAGGTGTAACCCGTAGGTAAGCCTTCTCGTCAACTTCAAAGGTCACAGCCTTATGATGACGATCATATTGGCTCTTTTGACGAGACTGGGCTGTTTTCAACTTTTCACGAATAATGCGAACCTGCTCTTTTGCATCATGGATCATATCCGGGCCAAAGAGTTGCCTCTCTCCGGTTTCTGACCAATTAAGAGGTGTTCGACATCTTTGTCCATAGAGAACTTCAAAAGGAGCTTTGCCCAAGCTTGATTGATAACTATTGTTATAAGCGAATTCGGCGAATGGAAGGCACTTATCCCAATTCATACCGAACGATATAACACAAGCTCCGAGCATATCTTTCAGGATTTGATTCACTCTTTCTACTTGACCAATTGATTGAGGATGGAAAGCAGTGCTAAACGATAAGTGAGTCCCCATGGCATTATGAAAACTTTCCCAGAAGTGAGAAGTAAAGATACTCCCACGGTCCGAGTTAATCTCTAGGGGAACACCATGGAGAGACACTATTCGAGAGATATATAACTCCGCTAGCTGGCTAGCTGTTATACTCTCACGAACGGGAAGAAAATGAGCTACTTTGGAGAGACGGTCAATGACCACAAAGATAGCATTATTTCCTTTCTTGGTCTTGGGAAATCCGGTAATGAAATCCATACTAACTTTATCCCATTTCCATTCAGGAATAGCTAAAGGTTGAAGGGTGCCAGCAAGCCTTTGATGTTCTGCCTTAACTCGACGACAAACGTCGCAGTTAGCAACGAACTCAGCAATTTCTCTCTTCACCCTAGTCCACCAGAACCTGTGGCGTAGGTCCTGATCCATCTTAGTACTACGGGGTTGAATGGTGAGAGGAGAATCATGAGCCTCCTTAAGGATCAATTGCCGCAGACGTTTGCTCTTAGGAACCACTAAACGGTTCTGAAAGAACACAACACCTTTCTCATTGATGGAGAAATCCCTAGCGTTACCGCTAGCAATATTCTCCTTCATCCGGGATATACCCTTATCATGAGCCTGCACGGCTATGATTTGATCCCTAAGAGTAGGCTTCGCCACCAGTGTAGAAAGGAATCCTTGAGGAACAATATGGACATTTAACTTCCGAAATTCCTCATAAAGATGTGGTTGACCTTGTTGTAGCATCAAATTGTTACAATATGATTTACGACTTAGTGCATCAGCCATAACATTGGCCTTCCCCGGGGTGTAAGTTATCCCTAAGTCGTAATCAGAGATCAACTCAACCCACCGTCTTTGCCTGAGATTCAAATCCGGCTGGGTGAAGATATATTTCAGACTTTGGTGATCAGTGAATATTTTGCAACGATTACCCAGAAGGTAAGGTCGCCAGGTTTTTAGTGCATGGACCACAGCTGCAAGCTCAAGGTCATGTGTGGGATAATTATCCTCATGTTGACGCAACCATCAAGATGCGTATGCGATCACATGACGATCTTGCATGAGAATGCAACCTAATCCTTGTCGCGACGCGTCGCAATAGATAACAAAGTCCTTAGAAAAATCTGGTGGCAGCAACACAGGTGCGGAAGTCAGGAATCTTTTCAGTTCCTGAAAACTATGCTCACACTGTGGTGTCCACTCGAACTTTTTATCCTACTTGAGGAGTTCAGTTAGAGGCTTTGCAACCTTGGAGAAATTCTCGACAAAGCGGCGACAATAGCTCGCTAGACCAAGAAAACTCCTAACTTGCTTAACCGATTCAGGTTGAGTCCAATCAAGGACAGCTTGAACTCTCTCGGGATTGACAGCAATACCCTTACCAGAGATTACGTGACCTAGATAGGTCACTTCTGGTAACCAAAATTCACATTTTGAAAACTTGGCATAAAGGCGATGCTCTCGAAGTTTCATCAATACCAGCCTTAGATGCTCGGCATGTTCTTGTTTGTTCTTCGAGTAGATGAGAATATCATCGAGGTATACCACGACGCATTTATCCAAATACTCCATGAAGATTGAATTCATCAGACGAGAGAAGGTGGCTGGCGCATTGGTTAAACCGAAGGACATGATGGTGTACTCGTATTGGCCATAACGAGTAACAAAGGCCGTTTTTGGAATGTCCCCGTTCTTGATCTTGATTTGGTGGTATCCCAACCTCAAATCCATTTTGGAGAAGACTGAGGATCCAGCGCGCTGATCGTACAGATCGTTGATCCTGGGGAGCGGATACTTGTTCTTTATGGTGACCAGATTAACTGGTCGATAATCTACAACCATCCGATCCGTTCCGTCTTTCTTCTTAACGAAGAGGAAATGGCAAGCCCAAGGAGAAGAGCTAGGATGAATGAAACCTTTATTCAAGGCCTCATCTAGTTGCTTCTTAAGTTCGGCTAGCTCCAGGGGTGCCATCTTATATGGTCTTCTGGCTATTGGAACGGTTCCCGGAACAAGATCTATCACGAACTCTACATCTGTGTCAGGTGGAATTCCTGGCAGTTCCTCTAGAAAAACATCCGGGAAGTCACGGACTACCGGAATGTCTTCAAGTTCCGGAAGAGGGTTGGCATTTAAGGAATAGAGTTGGCATTTGGCAACTCGAGTAGAGACATTTACTATCTCACCCAAGGGATGGGTAAGCTGGACATTTCTCGAATGAGTATCAATCTTGGCATAGTGGGCTGACACCCAGTCCATACCCAAGATGATATTGATATCCGAAGATTTCAAGGCTATCAATGAGGCTAGAAAAACTAGCCTGTCTACTAGAATTTCATTGTCATAGGTTATCCTAGAGGTTTGCCATTTACTACCAGGAGTTTGGACAACCAATGGAATTGGCATATCAGAAAAAGACATGTCATGCAACTGTGCATAACTTTCTGAAATGAAGGAATGAGAAGACCCAGTGTCAAAGAGAACAGACGCTGGGTGATGATTAACAAGAAGCGTACCGAGTATGACGTCGGGATCCTCTGCAGCTTCTTCTGCTGAGACATAGTTCACACGGCCACGTGCAGGAGTTGGCTTCACATAGTAAGCCTTGCCCGACTTGCCTTGCCCGTCGGACTTTGGGGGTTGCTTGGCACCCACATTTTGAGGACACTCACGGGAATAGTGCCCTGGTTCTCCACACTTGTAGCATATCACTTGGTTGGCACGTGGTGCAGCATTGTTAGCTGGACCACCATATGTTTTTGCTGGAGGGTTGGTCTGATTCATCTGAGGCACCACGTAGGATGGCCTCGGAGTGTATCTTGGCGACAGAGAACTGTTTGGAACCCACAGCCTGCGTTTTGGAAACGCGGAACCAGATGACGAGCCAAAGTCACGAGAGTGCTTCCTTGTGGCTTCAAAGTCGGTATGACCAGTCTCGGCACTGATCGCCTTGTTGACCAGGGCTTGAAAGCTTGCACACTCGTGGAGGCGCAGATCACGACGAAGCTCAGGGCTCAGACCCTTACAGAATCTTGCTTGCTTCTTGGCGTCAGTAGACACCTCCTCTGTTGCATAGAGGGCGAGGTTACCGAATTCGCGGCTATAGGCATCCACGGTTAACTTGCCCTGAGTGAAAGCACAGAACTCCTCTCTCTTTCTGTCCATCAGGCCCTCTGGAATATGGTGCAACTGGAAGGCTGCACTGAAGTCTGCCCATGTGGCTGCTGGTTCAGCAGGACGCATACTTCAAAGTTCTCCCACCACAGATTGGCGGGTCCTTCCAGGAAATACGCCGCAAAGGTCACCTTGTCCGTCTCAGAAACATTTGCAGAGCGAATCTTGCGTGAGATGCTGCACAGCCAGTCATCAGCGTCGAGGGGATCGATAGAGTGATGAAACTTTGGAGGATTCAGCTTGACAAAGTCGTTGAGGGACACTGCAGCATTCCTAGGCTGACGAGCCGTATTCTGCTCAATACGCTCTAATAGTCGGTTGGTCTCCGTTTTGTTCCTTTCTGCCTCAAGCATAACTTCCGCCAGAGAGGGAGGGTGAGGCAGGTCTTCCTGCGACGCTTGACTACCCTCGCCTTGCTCATGAGCAGGGGCACGGTTCAACCTGGTGAACACCATCCTGACAAACAAACTCACAACTTAGACCAATATCATATCAATACTAGCTATGGATTAAGAATGTACTGAACACACGGAATGCGGAAATGAATATCCGAACAACATGGTAACAAGCAACTGCTCTATATACACCATGGTTCATACACACCCTTACATAGTTCAGCACAACCTTAACCAAAGAGCAAACTACTGAAATTATGAAACTACTCATCAGAGGCTTACAAGCTTCCTATACATTATTTATCTAGGCCTCCGGAATTCATTTCACATCACAAGCATACTTCACAAGTCACGCAGGACTGTGAACGTACGGCTACTACCATACTATCCTTCCGCTCACAGCTCAGGCATCCGCATAAAACATCTCACAGAGATTACCTCCATGGCCTGGAAGATCAACCTGCGGATCAGGAAACACTCTGGCCTGAGATCCCTGGGATCCATAAGGACACGGATTTGACCTTGGTCCCCTGACTGGTGGTAATAGGGGTCCCCGAAGAGGGGTGACTCCTCCTATAGCTAGCCAGTTAACGTGGGCCGGAAGATGGTTCCTAACAGGGTTCAGCATCTCCATATCTCCGTACCCTGTCTGGACTACCGGTGCCAGCTGCGTCAAAGCCGTCCACAGACGGGCACGAGTAGCATAAAGCTCCATGCGGAGAGCACGAGCATCCCTGTCTCTGTTCTCTAGCATCTCAGCAGTGGACCGCAGTAGTGGATCCTCCATAGAAGAATCAAAATAGACTCCACTAAGGTATCCCTCTTCACCAGGCTGAGAGGCAGGAACATAGAAGAACTCTGAATTCTGCAGCACTGCATGTCTCGCCCTCATAATGGTCAGCATTGAATAGGCAGCATCTTGTACAGCCATGTCAATAGTGACACCCAACCCATAGGACCAATGGATTGGCTCCTCAGCTCCAGGGTAGTCTGGAAATACCCTAACAGTGCAGATATACTGGCTCTGGTTGAAGTCTCGGTACTGTTCCTCCACTGTGTACTCGGGGTACCAGCGATAACCGCACACCGACATCACCCTGACCAGCATGGCCGTATGACCCGGCACATCAATGCACCTGGTCAGACGTACCACCGCACGAGAAGGACGGCCAGCCATCTGAAATAGAGAGTAATGCAAAAGCATTAGAGCTCTGAAAGCAAAATTGGGCAGCATAACGGCTGTAAATGCTCAAAAATAAATTTTGAGACAACCCAAAAATGGATAGCGTAACCACTCAACTATCAAGTTCAATTCTCTGATCATCAAACTTACTTCCTTTTTCCTAGGAATAAAGGAAACCCAATATAACTCTCGACCCGTAGTCTTATAAGCTATCGATCAGAAACACGAGCCTAGAAGAAGATGAGTAACCTAGTCCTTAATTCCCGCAGAAAAGACGAGGATGACCAGAATAGAATAACTTGAGAAGAGAACAAGAGTCTTACGTTCCCTTCCACAAACAATTCCCTTATATATAACTAAAGCAATTCTAGACTCAACTTCGACCAGTTTGGCTTAGTAATCCTACAGTCAGTCAGGCTCTAATACCAACGCTGTCGGGACCCCGATCCTAAGCCATAGGAATCCAACCTGTAACACATCGCATCCCTTTGCAGTCTCACGCACGGTTGACCCCACGGCTGTAGCCTTACCTTAGCCGGGACCGTTTGCGCCTTTTGACTCACGTATGCAATTGTGTCGCTAGCAATCCAATGACAAAGAACCCGGATCGACATGTCTAGTCATAAACCAAAGTGGCAGTTCCGCACAGGGACATGCATACATGACCCAGCAAAGCAGGTGTCGGTCACCAGCGAATGTAGACGAGTCGTAGCAAGAAACAAGGACTCCATTACATTGCGTGACATTTTCCAGAAGGAATAGACACAACAGCTAAGAAGGACACACGCCGGTCAACCAATGTGTCCGGAGCAGTAGCGAGCTACCATGGCTCGTTGGATCACAAAGGGGCATTTCCCTGTAAGGAGTGCTACTAAATCTTACGGCTAGGTAATCGAACCCTATACATATCAAGTACGACACACGTACGCATGGCATACCGATATGTATAGATACATCGATGGCATCACAACATAACCATAAACATACAAGCTTTATTTAGGAGGCTCGGAAGAGCCACACACATAATATTACACAGTAAGGGTCTCACGACCCATACTAGCAGTCATTCAGTTACAAGCCAGCGGAAGTGTTTAAAACTGTCTGAGTACAGACAGGTGAAACTAGAAGGCACATGGCCTGACTATACTACAGACCCAACCTAGGGCCAGATCGTAGCTGGGACACCAGCTACTCATCGTCGTCGATGTCTATGAAGAACCCTCCATTAGGGTCATTAGAAACCTCTGCAACAATTATTAAGCAAACATGAGTACGGGGGTACTCAGCAAGACTTTAGGATAACTAACTACTCATGCAAAGTATCAATAAGGTATTGTGGGGTTTCATGTGGAAAGCCAACATTTGACTCGTGGCTAGACAACTTACATTTTAAAACAATTTTAAACAACTTAATTTCTCGCACATGAGTCCACTAAGACTACAGCAATACTCCATCGTGGAATCATTCCGTCTCCATACGGAATGCCGTCCACGACACTCACGCTTATCTTGCCAATTTTATGAGTAGCCATTGAAGTTATCTATGAACAACATATGTCTCCAAGTAGTCCATATCCACGGACGCGGCTATTCGAATAGATCATAACCCTGCAGGGGTGTACTTCGTCACACACGCTCTCGCCACTTATCACCATGTGCACGTCATGCACCTCGGCATCCTTCAAGCGGAAGCCCAGCGAGGGAGTCGGCCACGACCGTTAACCACACTAGTACCTAGTCCAGGTTTATCGCCTATCTGAGAGTAACCCGCACGAAAGTCCGGCCGAGGTTTCCACCATGGCCCCAAACGATGTGCGCAGGGTTCCCAAGCCCACCATCCGGGTGCCACTTGGTACATCGTGCAACTGCCTACCACATCACAACCCACCTCTCAGGTCAGCGCTATGCACGGCCTCCAGCATGACTATAAACACCAGAAACTACTTGCAACTCCTGGACCGAGTACTAAGCGATTAATAAGTCGAGAGGGTCAATTAAGTATCCCAACGTGTGGTAGTATCTAGCCTTGGATTACATACACGGAACTCAGTTCCTAAGGACGGTTCCAATGAAACAACCCGCCATGTACTCCTGCGTAGCCTTTCACCGGTACCTTTACCAAATCAGGTCCAACTCACAACCTTTACTTACTGAACACATTATCACAATTCTGTTCATCTCCCAGATGACAGACCATACACAACTCTAAGCATAGCATGCATAGCAGGATAAGTCACATCATGGCTCAAGCAACTACCAGGTATGCTAGGTTGCAAGGTTCAGCTAGTTACTGTGACAAGGATAGGTTATGCAAAGGAAGTGGGTTCAAATAACGTGGCAAAAGCATTTAAAGCATTTGATCCTAATGCAATAAATAAGTGCAGGAGCGAGAACATGGGATTTATCGAAATGATCAAAATGGTTGCTTGCCTTGTTGCTAAGACGGGGGACGACATCCGTCAGACGGATATTCGGTGGAATCCGGGGGAGTGGAGCCTACCGAAAGGAATGACAACAATCAATAACAAACATATGCAACAAGATGATGCATGAGCATGGCATGAAGATGCAAAGTGGTATACTATTATAGCTAGCATTTATTAGGTTTGAAGTTGATTTGAATCAAATTCAAATATCACTTCAAACGAGGTATTCTCGAATACCATTTTAATTGATTCGACCTGATGCTCAGATCAACTTGCTTTTATCATGCATGGAAAAGACAGGTTAGGTTGCTGGTTTGTGATTTGAACAGTGTTTGATCATATCATTTGTAGTGAAATTTAAATATTTTCCAAATTCCATCTCCAAAGTATTTATGAAAGTTAGCTTATTCATTAATCCATATGTTTGGGTTCAGTAACATTTTCAAACATGTTTGAAAATGACATATTCAGATTCCATGAATTTTTCTGATACTTTTTCATATATAAATTATTTTCATTGGAGTTACAAATTAATTTCTATGATTTTTAGAAGTTTTGGCATTTTTTTGGAATTCTTTTAAATCAGAAATTCACTTATTGCGTCATGACTGCATCATCATGGAGTCAGCAGGTCAACTGACCTGATCAGGTCAAACCTGACAGGGGGGACCCACTGGTCAGCGTCTCAGGGGCTAATCCCGCGCTGACCAGCCCCTAAGTGGGTTTGACTTGTCCTTGGGCCCACTGTCAGCGAGCGATTAGGGTTTAAACTACTGGGTTAAGCTGGCCACGTCGTTCCCCGCCGGAGCCTGGCCGGCGACGACCAGATCCGCGGCAGAACCTCGCCGGGGACACGCTATATCGTGCTGTGGCGCTCGGAGAAGGATGCCGAGAGCACTGGGATGATCCCCAGGCTCGACCTCATCCAGCGTTGGCCTCAGGGACGGCTATAGGTGGCCGGAGCAAGCCGGCGACGAGCCGGGGCGGCTGCCGGAGTACGGGTTCGATGGTCCAGTGGCTAGGGGGCACGAATCCGAGGGGAAGAAGAGGGGAAACGATTGCAGGCTCACGATGGAGGTGAAGCTAGGCTCGGACTGCTCGGCGAGGGGCTGTAGCCGGTGTTTCATCGTCGATTTGCCGACGACCGAAGGTTGAAGACGATGGCGTTGGGGACTTTGCAGGGCTCGAGGAGGCTTCGGCCTTTGCAGAGAGAACCGGCTCGTCGAGGCGGAGCTACTGGACTACTCGGAAGGGAGGTGCTGTGGCTAGAGGCGCGGCGGCTCGAGCTCAAGCTCTTGGCAATGGCGGCAGAAGGAGGGAGGAGAGATCCCGAGAGAAGGGGGAAAGTAGAGCAGGGGAACGGATAGAGACGGGCTCGGGGAGGATATCCCCGTTGTCGCGCTGTCCTGGGGGGCACCGGAGGTCGCCACGGCGAAGCAGGAGGTGAAGAAAAGGTTTTCCTCTTTTCTTTCTCGTTTCTTTCTGTTTTGTTTTTCTGATTTGCTAACTATTTTGATTTGCTTTTTTATTTCAGCTCCAAAATAGTTTATAAAAATATTTTGAACACACCAGAATATTAGTTGGAATGTGTCCAACCATTCCTAAAGTTTTCAACATTTTTGAAAACTTAAAGTTTTTGAATTCAAAATTAAAACTTGAAACCAGTAGCTTTTTTGCATTTATTTGAAATGGCAAAAGTGTTATGAAAATGGTTTTCTTCACTGCTTATTTGTTTCCATGATTTATCAGAAAAGCTGAACTTTTATTGAGGCCATTTTGAGTTCATTGATTTGAACTAGTTTGAAATTTCCTTTAATTGGAGAAGTGGCTAGGATTTTTGGGTTTTGCTTCACCACTTACTTTGTTCTTGTTGAAAATTTCCTAGATGAAATGCAAAGAAGATATGAGCACAATGCTAACTTGATTAAGGTGTCAGGGATGTGACAGGGATGAAACCTTGTCTAGTAGCCCTAGCTACGCAAGGACTACACGACCACCAAGTTTTAGCTTAGGGATATGAGTGTAGCTAGCAATTGCTGTTCATGGCTACATTTCTGCCAAAAATATATTTTTAGAAGGGTTTCTCATATTTCCCACATGAGCCTTCCATTTTTGGGTTTGGTTTGATGCATTAACATGCAAGAGAGGTTGTGTTAAAGCTTGGGGGTAGTTGCATGAACATAATAGAAGGAGAGGGGGTAAAATAGGTGTTGGCAAGGTGAAAAGCAAAGGGAAAGAGAGGAAGTTACCCTCTAATAATTGATCAGGAGCCATGGCAAAGGTATTGGAGGTGAAATAGGGCCATAGAAATAGTGTGGTGGAAATTTGGAGAGAAGGGGAACATCTTAGGGTCCACTTTTCTTGTCCTCTAGTTTATGGCACAAGGTGTTTGATGCTGTCCATGGGCATAGAGGGGTATCCAATGCCCCTGAGACGAGGTTCCTATGCTCGGTAAAATGAGGCTCGACACCAAATTTGATATTTGTTGGAGAAGGTTTTCAATGTGGACTTGAAAAACCTTAGAAATGGGCAGAAATGCTTTTTTGTAGATAAATCCATGCAAATTATTTCCCACGAATTTCCCAATGCAAAAAGTTTGGGATCACTCGGAGAAACTTCACAATGTAAAATTTCCCAATTCTAGAAATGAGCAGAGGTGGTTTTGAGGGTCTTTTGAAAAGTTCATCTAATCTCCTTGATGCACAACTTGGTGTGGATGCATTATTAGAGTATGAAATCATGTCCACAAAATTTAATCGTATTTGGAGACACTTGGCAATGTATAGTTGCTCAAATTTTGTTCTGGATAGATAGGGTTTTGGAATATTTAGGTGAATCAAATCAACTTGGATTGAGATGAAACTTGTCAAGATCATCACATATATCATGTGTGAGTTTTTAGAATTTTCTTGGAATTTATTAAGAATATTTCTTTTAGAAATATTTCAAAAGCTTGAAATAGGCAGACAGGGTTTTGAAGGGTTTTGTCCAATATTTTAAACAAGACCATGTGTTAAAACTCTTATATATGGAATATATATGTACACTGAGTTTCCTTATGTTTTCTCAAATATTTTGAAAGCAAGAAAAATATTTTTTCTTCATAAAACACCATTTCTAGCCTCAGAAAAGGGCATTTAAATAAAATAGGAGATTATATTTTAAAATAATAATTTTGTGGTTTTGGAAGTATTTTTGATAATGGAATTTAAATAAAATATTTGGGGCAAAACAACTTCCCTAATTTGAGGACTTGTAGTACAAATACCAACTAAGTGGTTTTTGATAGCCTAAATTAAACAAATGCTTTTTGATCAAAATAATATTTGGTAAAAATAGTTTAGGTCCTATGCACATGTTATGGTCATTGGGGAAGGAATTGAGGCAAAGGAGATGGCTCTAGAGAGTATGAGGAAGTTTTGTGGTTTAAAACACAAGAAAACACAATCAGTTCAAGGATCATATCACATAGAAAAATTTTAATTGGTCCTAATTTTTGAGCTACGTTAACTTAGCAAAGTAAGGAAAAACACAAGGTATGACAAAGAATGATAGCAAACAGAACACAACAAGGTATTTTTGATTTTTTTTTATAATATAGATCTAAAAATAAAAGAGCAAGTAAAATAGAAACGCTAATAGCAAAGTAGAGATTGCAAATAGATAATGTGAAGTAGACCCGGGGACCGTAGGTTTCACTAGTGGATCCTCTCGGGAAAATAACAAATGGTGGGTAGACATATTACTGTTGGGCAATTGATAGTAGAGCAAATAATTATGCCGATATTCAAGACAATGATCATGTATATAGGCATCACGTCCAAAACAAGTAGACCGACTTCTGTCTGCATCTACTTCTATTACTCCACACATCGACTGCTATCCAGCATGCATCTAGTGTATTGAGTTCATGGAGAAATAGAGTAATGGAGTAATGCCTTAAGAACAATGACATGATGTAGACAAGACCTATTCATGTAGGAATAGACCCTGTCATTTTATGCTTGATAGCAACGATACATCCGTGTCATGTATCTTTCTTTCACTGAGATAGAGCACCGCAAGATCGAACCCATCATTAAGCACATCTTTCCATTGCAAGATAAAAAATCAAGTTGGCCAAACAAAACCAAATATCAGAGACGAAATACGAGTCTATAATAATCAAGCATGAATATGTTTTCATAGATCTGATCATAAACTCACTATTCATCGGATCCCAACAAACACACCGCAAAAGAAAGAGTTACACCATATGGATCTCCACGAGACCATTGTATTGAGAAACAAAATGAGAGAGAGAACCATCGAGATACTGCCTACAGACTCGTAGGACTGATATGAACTACTCACGCATCATCGGAGGAGCACCAATCAAGATGGTGAACCCCTCCGTTATTGTGTTCCTCTTCGGAATGGGCTCTAGATTGGATTTCGTGTCTTCTAGAACTTGCGACGGCTGAAACGATTTTTTGTTGACTCTTCTAGGCGTTTCTCAATATTGGGGTATTTATAGAGCTGAGAGGAGATGGAGGAGGTGCCCGAGGGCCCCACTAGATACGAGGCCACACCAAGGGCCCTGGGCACGCCCTAGTGTCTAATGGGCCCCGTGGGCATCATCTCCTGCTCATTCTTGGCTTCCAAGTTTCCTTTTTGTCCAGAAAAATCTCCGTAAAGTTTTTTGGCATTTGGACTTCATATGATATTTATTTTCCGCAAAGGAAAAAATAGCAAAAAACAACAATTGACACTAGGTACTATGTCAATAGTTTAGTCCCAAAAAATGATATAAAGTTGCTATAAAATGATCATAAAACATCCAAGGATGATAATATAAGAGCATTCAATAATAATAAAAATATAGAGGCGTTGGAGACATATCAGCATCCCCAAGATTAATTCCTTCTCGTCCTCGAGCAGGTAAATGATATAAACATAATTTTTGATGTGGAATACTGCGTGACATGTCCATCACATTCTTTTTCTTTCAACATGGACTTATGGGCTTATAGATGATGCAAAACAATAGTCTATAGTTTGGCATGAAAATTTCAATACTCAAGCATATGAACAAGCAACCAAGTCTGTGAAAATATCAATGCTAAAGAATGCTATTCGTAGCCCATCATGCTCTATCATTGATCCATTGGTGCAACACACTCAAATATTAACTACATCCAATGCTCAAGTATGACAATAGTGTTCCTTAGTTGGTGCTTTTTAAGAGTAGAAGTGTTACAACCCTAGTTCTTCTCTGCTTGCCAAGCATTCACGCATGCATATTTAAACTCTTTTAAAATTGAAGTGGGGAAGTGATCAAGCCCCAGGAATCAAACTTTTGTGAAATATGCAATAGAAAAGTTTCTTCTTTAGTTCCAGGAAAATGTCCATGGTTTTTAATAAATTAGTGGAATGATATAAAGTTGTCAACCAATATTTTTGGATCAGAGAAACATTTTATTTTGGACCTTTGTTTTAACCTAACAATTTTATGCAATGGAATTATATTGCTATGCATACAATATAGTTCCATAATTTCTGAAAATAATTGTGTGGCATTAGATAAATATGTTATGCCACATAAAAAAATATTTAGGGTTTTATAAAAAATGTTTTGAATTGTTTCAAATCCAAACAAATGTCAGAAAAAGAATAAAGAGAAAAGAAAACAGAAAGATTATCTGGAGCCACTGGTCGGCCCAGCCCACCACCGAGCCATCCCTATCTTCTTAGGCAGAGGAGAAGGTGGCCATGGTAGGCTGCGGGCGCGCCACGCCAACAGCTGCTTGCCTGCCTCGTCGCCCCTCCTCTCCCTTATCTCCTTGCACCGAGCTGCCTCGACCCCCTCCCTCCGCCTCATCTCGTCTTCTCTCCCTCTCTTTCCCCCTCCTGTATCTCTCTCTTCCAGGGACCGTCGGCCGCCGATTTGCCGCCTCCGGTGCGCCTCCGACCTTGCCACCGGTGCCACGAGGTCCGAAGTGAGGCCCTCTATCCATTTCCCCTTCCCCATCGAGCCCGCCCTCCCCTAGCTCCCTCCTACCGCTTGAGCTCAATGCTCTTCCCGTCGGCCATGGCCGCCGTGTCAGAGCTTCTCCCTCGACCGGCTAGGCATCGCAGCATGCTCGTGGGGGACCCGTAGGTGCTGTCCCGGCCCCCAGCTCCTCCACCTGCTCTCTCTGGCGACGAGCCCCTCTTGGCCGAGCCCGGCCGCTGTAGCCGTCGTCGCCGGCGACGCTACGGGCCGCCCCGCACCGTTCCGCGTGCACGAACGGGTTAGGCTCCTTTCCCTCCTCCGTTTGCGCCGCTCCGCGCCCCGAATGGTGGTCGGAGACATTTTTCCGGCGACCAACCGCCATCGGACATGGTCGTCGCCGGCAGCACTCTCGCAAGACGACGTTGTCGTCGTTAACGCTAACCCCCCCCTGTCTAATTAGCCTAATGGGACACTGACATGGGGCCCCGCACATTTAATTAGCAAATTTAAATAAAAACAAAGGCTATCAAGACCAGAGTCATTTACATGTGGGTCCCAGCCGCCAGGTTTGACCTGGGCTCGCGTTTGAACTTCTAATGTCACTATGACATCACACTGACCCAATATCTCCTTTTCTGTTTTATTATATTTCCGGAAAATTGCTAGAACTTGTAAAAATCATAGAAATTAAAATATAACTCAGATGAAAATAATTTATATATGAAAAAGTATGAGAAAAATCCAAAGAATCCATTGGTACTAAGTTTATGCATGATAGAGCAACCTAAATAGGAGTTTTTGGACATTTTGTTCAAATTACATTATCTAACATCACATGTGGAGTTGAGTTTGAACCTAGAGTTCAAACCTCCTTCATTCTAATTATGTTGCTAGATTCATTAGGCCAAACCACATCATATTTCCATGTTCATGCATCATTGTGAAGCATTTGTTGTGCTTAATTGTTCTCTTTTGTTTCTATTGATAGACCTTGCGAGATGTAGTTATCACCGTCATCAAAGAACAACTGAGTTCTTCTGATCAACAGGCAAGCAAAACCTCTTGAACATCCCGATAAAATCCCATGTTCTCATCTCTACTCTCAGTTATTGCATTAGGACACATTGCTTCGAATGCTTTTACTTCGGTAGTCAAACCCATTCCTTTGCATGGCCCGATCTTGTCACAGTAAGTAGCTAAACCTTCCAACCTAGCATACCTTGTAGTTGCTTGTGCCGTGATGTGCTTTACCATGCTATGCCTGCTATGCTTAAAGTTGTGTCGGGCCTGTTTCATCTGGGTTAGGAACTGAAGTGAATGAATGTGTTCTAGTGACAATGGAATAAGTGTTGAATTTGATTTGGTAAAGGTACCGATGAGAGGCTATGTAGGAGTACATGGCGGGCTGTCTCATTGGGATCGTCCTTAAGAAATGAGTCCTGTGTATGTTATCCAAGACTAGCTACTACCGCACATTGGGATCCTTAATTGACTCTCTCGGCTTATTAGTCACCTAGATCTTTGTACAGGAGTTGCTAGATCTCTGTACAGGAATTGCTAGTAGTCTACCGTGTACAAGAGATGCTAGTAGTCTAACTAGTTTCTGTTGTTTGTAGGATATGCTAGTAGTCTACCGAGTGGCACCCCGTACAGGTGGGCTTGGGACAGACTAGGCATCCTGGCTCGGTGTACCAAGCATAGTACTATCCATCGATGTGGGCTTGGAAACCCTATACACATCGTTTGGGGCCATAGAGGAAACCTCGACCGGACTTCCTTGCAGGTCCAGTCTCAAATAGGCGATAAACCTGGACTAGAGTCTTGTGTGGTTGGTTAGGTCGTGGCCGACACCCACGCCAGTGCTTCCGTTTGAAGGTTGCCGAGATGCATGACGTGCATGTGGTGATAAGTGGTGGGAGCGTGTGTGACGAAGTACACCCCTGCAGGGTAATCTAAACTATTCGAAGAGCCGCGTCCGCGGATATGGACTACTTGGAAATTTATATGGTCATAGATAACTTGAATGGGTACTACAAAATATTCAAGTCAAGTGTGAGCGCTATGGATGGCTCTCTCATAGGGAGACGGGAGTGGACCCATGGTGGTTTAATGTTGTGGAGATTAGTTAGTGGACTCGTGTGCGCCTTCTCACATTTTTAAACTACTCGTAGTCGTACTACATGATAGCCACAGAGTTAAAGCTGGCTTGCTGAATTGAACCCCACCATCCCCTTTTGACACTGATGCATTTGTAGTTAGTTCTAATGTAAGTCTTGCTGAGTACCTCTGTACTCACTGTTGCTTAATTTATGTTTTTGCAGAGGAGACCCCAGTCTCGCTAGTGGTAACGACAGTAAGATCGATGTTGACTGAGTAGCTTGGGAATCCCAGACAGAGGTCTGGTTCCTATGGAGGGTCTTGTAGATAGACAGAATTTCTTAGCCTTTTACTTTCTAGATGTCTATACCCAGACATGTTGCTTCCGCTTGTTGTTTGTATGACTTGAGTGTTTGGTCTTGTGACCCCTGTTTGTAATATCATACTATGTTGACTCTTATGAGTCTTTAATAAAAGTTGGAGTCAGAGAGTTATCTTGTGATGCCATGTTGTATCTACACATATCGTGCATATTGCGTGTATGTTATGAAATGCATTATATGTGTGGGATTCAACACCTAGTTATGTACCCTTAGTAGTACTCTTTACAGGGAAATGCCTCTTTGTACTTCTGTCGAGCCTTGGTAGCCTGCTACTGCTCCGGACTCATTGATTGACCGACATGTATCCTTCTTTGCTGATGTGTCTGTCCCCTCGGGGAAATGTCACGCGGTGTAATTGAGTCCATGTAGCTTGCTACGACTCGTCTACACCCGCTGATGACCGACACCTGCTTTGCTGGGCTATGTATGCCTGTCCCTGTACGGATGTGCCACTTGGGTTTATAACTAGTCATGTCGATCCGGGTTCTTTGTCGTTTGAATTCTAGGGAAACATTCATATACGTGAGCCAAAAGACGCAAACAGTCCCGGGCAAGGTAATGTGACAGCCGTGGAGTTTACCGTGCGTGAGGCCGCAAGGTGATGTGATGTGTTACAGGCTGGGTTCTTCTGACTTAGGATCGGGGTCCCGACAAGAAGGAGACTCAAATTAAAAAATAAAAATTGCATAAAGTAAATATACACGCCCTTCCCATAGGGAAACAGGGATTGTAGAGGTGTGAGAGCTCAAAGTGAAAAACATAGAGGTAATTTATTTTGGGTGGTATGCTTTTGTTGTCAATGAAAATGAGTAAGAGTTTCCACTACCCTCTATGCTAAACAAATTATAGGCGATTCCCAAACTGAAAATAAAGTTTATTCCTTTTTCCACCATTCTTTCACATTCCATGGCTAGCCGTATCTACGGGTAACGTCCATACCTACACTTTCCAAGGAATTTATTTTTTGACAACATAAAATATTTTTTTGCATTTTGGGATAGGCATCCCTATTACCACCATACTCTCATCCAATGACAAGTGAATAAACACCCATCTTGAGAATAACCTGTTTAACATGGAAGATACCGGCCACCCTCGCCGCTTCATGAGCAGTACGGGCACACAAAACATAAATTTATTTTGAACATTTGAGTTGGCACTTGCAAATTTACTTGAAACTATGCTGAAATACCACATATAGGTAGATATGGTGGACTCATTTTTCACAGCTTTGGGTTTAGGATTTGGATGCACAAGTAGTATTCCCGCTCAGTACAAGTGATGGACAACAAATAGATTGAGAAGCGCCCAACCAAGGAACAAAAATCATCATAAGTGAACATTAAACATAACTAACACAAAATAATGCAACACACGTAGGATGTAATTTGATAGTATAATTACTCACTTAATGTGCATGCATAGGGAATCACAAACCTTAACACCAATATTCCTACTAGAGCATAATTACTCATCTACATAACTGACATATTACTATCTTCATATCGCAAAACTATTGCAAATAATCAAGTTTAATATCCAATGATTTTCATGAAAGTTTTTATTATATCTTTCTATCACTTTGGAACTAATTTTCATTTAAAGCAAATTGGCTTTGCAAATATTAAGCTCTGAAACAAATAAAAGCGAAGAACAAGAGCAAAAGTTTCTTTAAAAATTTCAACTCTCAAAATAATGTAAGTGAAGCATGAGACCAAGTTTCTTGAAAATAACAACACCACCGTTCTCAAAAATATATAAGTGGAGCGCTAGAGCAATTCCATGGCTCTAAAAAATTTAAGTGAAGCATAAAGAACGATTCTAACAAACATAGCATAATTTTGCTCTCCCAAATAGGTGTGTCCAGCAAGGTTTATTATGACAAACTAACGAGCAAAGCAAACAAATACTCATATAATAGAAGACGCTCCAAGCAAAAATCATGATATGTGATGAATAAAAATATAGCTCGAAGTAAAATTATCGATGGTTGTTAGAAGAAAGAGGGGATGGCTTCCGGAGCATCCCCAAGCTTAGTTTCTTGGTACTCCTTAGATATTACCTTGGGGTGCCATGGGGCATCCCCAATATTAGTCTTTTGTCACTCCTTATTCCTTCATCGATCGTGATCTCACTCAAAACTTGAAAACATCAATCACACAAAACTCAACAAAACTTTCATGAGATCTTTTAGTATAACAAAACCAAACTTTACTTTAGGTTCTGTTTAAAAACTATTCCAATTTTTTTTTTTGCATTATACCTACTGCATTATAATTTCACCATGAGTTATACCCCACCGATACAAACCATAGAATCATCAAAAGAAGCACATAACACAAAGAAAACCAAATTTGTGAAAAATAGAACAGTCTGCAAAGATTCAAATTTTACTCATACTTCTATAACTTCAAAATTCTGAAAAATTAGTACAAAGTAGGGAATTTGTATATAAATCTTGTGTAAAATATTCAGACCCTTTTGTCATTTTTGATCTTAATGGTGTGTTCCCATTCATCATATAATTTTCTAGGAATTCAAATCTCTAGCTCTAACTTTTCTTCCAAAGCTTTATTACCGCATCCGAAATATGTTTAGTAAAAGATTTATTTTGTTCATAGGCATTTGGTGAATTCATCATAGATTGTAACATGGAAATACAATCAATCAAAGGACATCTATGAAAATTAGAGTTTTTGCAATATTAAATAGTGGGTGCATCACTAGCTAAAGTTTTGACCTCTTCAATCCCACTTTTATCAATTTCTTCAATATGATGTTCACCTCCAAACCATGGGGATGCCCTCTAGCTAAATTTGACTCTTATTTAGCTCCCCCATCATTATTTTTAACATTACTAAACAGGGAATCAAGAGAATAAACACCAATCATTTTAATCTCTTCATCATTTCTATGAAAGCAATTAGGAAACGCTCTTTCTAGAAATTATCTATTAGCTCTAAGCATAGCGGTTTATTATTATTTTTATCTATGGAAATATATAAATATTTAATTGATTCATTAATATTAACCTTAGGAATTTTTTTATTCTTGAGATTTTCTACATCATGCGGAATTCTATCAATGCTTCCAGACATATCATCAATCTTATTCAACATTTCTTCTATTGTAGTATTGAAAGATTTTTGCACATTGATAAATTCCTTAATATTACGCTCAAGATCACATGGTATCCTAGCATTATTATTATGAGAATTACCATAATCATTTGAAGAACTTTCACGATATGGCCTGGGATTAAAATTGTTCCTATAAGCATTATTATTAAAGTTGTTTTGTGAGACAAAATGCACATCTACGAGATCATTATTTTTCTCAATCAAATTAGACAAAGGCACATCATTAGGATCAATAGGAGCATTCTTACCATCAACCAATTTCATAAGAGCATCAACTTTATCACTCAAAGCATCAATTTCTTGAATAGAACTAACTTTTTTACTAGTAGGAGCTCTTTTAGTATGCCATTGTATATAATTATCCATAATATTATCGAGCAATTTAGTGGCATCACCCAAAGTAATTTACGTAAAACTACCACCCGCAGCGAAATATAAAATATTTCTAGAAACAAATTTTAACCCCGCATAAAAATGTATGATCATCCACAAATTCAAACCATGAGTTGGGCAGTTTCTTATCATAAATTTAATCCTTTCCAAAGATTGGGAAACATGCTCATGCTCAAGTTGTTTAAAATTCAACTTGACAATATCATTTTTGGGAGCCAAGAGAAATAATTTTCGGGGGAGTAACATACTTTGTGATAAAATAATCTTTGAACTTGTTCCAAGAAACGGTACTATTTTGTGGTAAAGAGGAAAAAAAAATTTAGCACGATCACACAAAGAGAACGTAAACAATTTCAACTTGACAATATCATTTTCCACATCTTTCTTCTTTTGCATACCACACGAATCTATGAAAGTGCTTAGATGGGACATGGCATCCTCATTAGGAGTGCCAAAAAATTGCTCTTTCATAGGTGGATTCAATAAAGCAACATTAATATCGTAGGAATCTGCACTAGTGGCTTGAGGAGAAAGTGGGATGCTAATAAAATCATTGTTATTGGTATTGGAAAAATCATACAATATAGTGCTATCTTGAGTCATCGTGACTACTCAAGCAAGAACACAAGCAAACAAGAGATCCGACAAGAAAACGACAAACTGAAAGCAGGAAGATGAAAAGGCAAATATTTGTGAAGTGGGGGAGAGGAAAACAAGAGGCAAATGGAAGATGATGTAATTGCAAGGAGATGAGAGTTGTCTGCAGGAACCTAATAGATCTTGACTTGATCTTCCCCGGCTAAGGCGCTAGAAATCTTGACTCCTCACTGTTTGCACTGGTTTCCCTCCAAGCTTAAAGTGTGATGTAGCACAGCAACGACAAGTATTTCCTTCTTTTATGAAACCAAGGTATCAATAAAGTAGGAATATCCACAAGACTAAGTAAGTAGTACCTCCACACAAATAGAAAATCCTCGCATCCCAACGCGTGGCAGGGGGTTGTAAATCCCTCACCGGTAAAGTAATGATAGATTGATAGATGCAAATAAGAGTGATAGAAAATAGAATGCAGCAAGGTATTTTTTGGGTTTTTTGATAATATATATCTGAAAATAAAATATAAAATAACATAGATATGTGAATAGAAAAGTAGAGATTACAAATAGATGATGTGAAGTAGACCCGGGGGCCGTAGGTTTCACTAGTGGTTTCTCTCGATAACATAGAAAATGGTGGGTAGACAAATTACTATTGGGCAATTGATAGAAGAGCAAATAATAATGACGTTATTCAATACAATGATCATGTATATAGGCATCTCGTCCAAGTCAAGTAGACCGACTTCTGCCTGCATCCATTTCTATTACTCCACCGATCGACCACTATCCAGCATGCATGTAGTGTATTGAGTTCATGGAGAAACAGAGTAATACCTTAAGAATGATGACATGATATAGACAAGATCTATTCATGTAGGAATAGACTGCATCATTTTATCCTTGATAGAAACGATATGTGCATGTCAAGTCTCTTTCTTTCACTAAGATTGAGCACCGCAAGATCGAACCCATCACAAAGCACCTCTTCCCATTGCAAGACAGAAGATCAAGTTGGCCAAACAGAAACCAAATATCGAAGAAGCAATAAGAGGCTATAATAATCAAGCATGAATATATTTTCATAGATCTGACCATAAACTCACAATTCATCGGATCCCAACAAAGACACTCCAAAAGAAAGACTTACATCATATGGATCTCCAAGAGACCATTGTATTGAGAAACAAAACGAGAGATAAAGCCATCTAGCTACTCCCTACGGACCCATAGGTATCATGTGAACTACTCACGCCTCATCGGAGGAGCACCAATGAGGATGGTGAACCCCTCCGTGATCGTGTTCCTCTCCGGAACGAGCTCTAGCTTGGAATTCATGGCTTTTGGAACTTGCGACGGCTGAAACATTTTTTTATCGACTCTTCTAGGGTTTTCTGAATATTGGGGTATTTATAAAGCTCAAAGGTGGTGGAGGAGGTGCCCGAGGGCCCCACTAGATACCAGGCTGCGCCAGGGGCCCTAGGCGCGCCCTGGTGTCTAGTGGCCCCCCGAGCCTCGTCTGCTGCTCATTCTTGGCTCCCAAGTTTCCTTCTGGACCAAATAAAATGTGTGTAAAGTTTCATCGCATTTGTAATTCAGCTGATATTGATTTTCCACGAAGGAAAAAATAGCAAAAAACAACAACTATCACTAGGCACTATGTCAATAGGTTAGTCCGAGAAAATGATAAAAAGTTGCTATAAAATGATCATAAAACAACCAAAAATGATAATATAACAGCATGCAACAATAAAAAATTATAGATATGTTGGAGACGTATGAGTACTCCTCAGTTGTTCAAGAAGAACGGTGGTCGTGGATCTTCCCACCCACCCAACTTAGGTTTCTAGCAGAAGTCTCAACCGCCTAAGTCAGTAGCTCTTCGAGCTCACTTCCTTCCGCTGTCAGAGGTTAGCTGTCACAAGTGTGGTCAGAAGGGTCACTACTCCAACAAGTGTACCAACCAGCAGCGTCTCCCGCCTTCTCCTCCAATCAGCCCCCAGGCAATGCAATGGTGAAGCATAATCCCAAGTCAGGAAGAGTGAAATGGTCAATGCAACTGAAGCATCGGATTCCTCATATGTGATAATGGGTAATCTCTTGGTTAATTCTTTTCATGCAAATGTTTTATTTGACACTAGTGCATCGCATTGTTTCTTGTCGTATCCATTTGCATCCAAGCATAATCTGCATCAGCAATAGTTGCCTAGGCATTTGGTAGTTGTTTCTCCTCGGAAGCATCTGGGTTATCATTTGGTGGTTCCGGATGTTTTATTAAGATGGGGAATTATTCTTTTCTAGCCTCTCAATCGTGCTCGGCAATTCTGATACTGATCTTATTCTTGGCATGGATTTTCGGGCAATGAACAAGGCTTATGTCGATTGTGAAGAAAAAGAAGTCAAATTGACTCATCCTTCTGAAGACATGATCATTTTCGCTACTTGCGGTGTCACGATCCGTTTGTTTTCTCTCAATGAGAAGGGTGAAATGTCAGCCATTTCTCTAGTTCCTATTGTGTGTGAGTTGAAGATGTCTTTCCACAAGAATTGCCAGGAATGCCTCCTCACCGTCTAGTAGAGTTTGCGATTGAACAAAAGCTTCGAACTGGATTGGTTTGAAAGCGTCCTTATAAACTTGGTCTCGAAGAGCTGAAAGAGTTGAAGAAGCAACTAGATGAACAAGAATGTCTGGGTTTGATCAAACCAAGTTCTTCTCCTGGGGGTTGTGGTGTTCTTTTTGTTAAGCATAAAGATGTCAGAAAACGGCTTTGTGTTGATTACCGTCCATTGAATAAGAAGACAATAAGAAACAAGTATCCACTTCCCAACATCAATGAGTTGTTTGAGAAATTGAAAGGGGCCATGGTTTTCTCCAAGCTTGATCTTCAGATGTGCTATCATCAAATCTGCATTCGTGAAGAAAATATTCCCAAGACTATTTTCAGGAGAAGCTTTGGCTCTTATGAGTACACAATGATGTCTTTTGCTATCGCATGCTAAATTATGTCTTATCTCGCTTCAAGAATGAATTCATCTTGGTCTATCTTGATGACATTCTAGTCTTCTCAGAGACTGAGGACGAACATGCAAAACATCTTTGACTTGTGGTTCATAAGCTAAGAGAGCATAAGTTCTATGCTAAGTTCTCAAAATGTGAATTTTGGCTCAATGAAGTGGTGTACCTTGCGCATATCATCTCCGTCGATGGCATCAAGGTGGATCCTGAAATGGTTCAAGCCATTGTGAAGTGGGAGACTCCTCAGAATGTCAAGCAACTTTGAAGCTTTCTCAGTCTTGCAAGCTATTGCAGAAGATTCATTGAGAACTTCTCCAATATTGCTATGCCTGTGTCCAACCTTCTTGAGAAGAGCGTAAAATATGTCTAGACTCGTGAGTGTGATTTGGCTTTCAATACACTCAAGGAGAAGCTCACTTTAGTTCCGGATCTAACATCTCCTGATGATTCCAAGCCATTCCAATTTTTCTGTGATGCTTCTTTGCAAGGTCTTGGTGGTGTTCTAATGCAAGACAAGAAAGTGGTGGCTTATACCACGCGTTAGTTGAATCCAAGTGAGAAAAACTACCCCACTCACGATCTTGAGTTGGTGGCAATCGTCCATGCCTTGGTGACTTGGAGACACCTCTTGTTGGGAAGACAGGTTGAAGTCTACACCGACCACAAGAGTTTGAAGTACAATCCAAACATGCACTATACTCCAGGCAAAGGAAATGTGATTGCAAATGCTTTGAGGAGGAAGGCTTACTACAATAATCTCATCCTGAAGCCATTCGAGTCTAATCTTTGTGAGACTTTGAGGAAGCTCAACCTTAAAGTAGTTCCTCAAGGGTTTCTTTCGAACCTTCAGATTTCTCCTACCTTGCAAGACCATGTCTTCCAAGCTCAACTTCTTGATGCTACGGTGAAGAAAGTGAAGATAGGCTTGGCAAAGAGAATTCCAAAGTACAAGTGCTTCCGTGTTGATGACAAAGACACTTTGTTCTTCGAGGACCGACTTGTGGTTCCAAAAGGAGATCTCAGAAAAGTTATCAAGGATGAAGCCCACAATTATCGCCTCTTGATACATACAGGCAGTTCTAAGATGTATTAGGATCTTAAGAAAACCTTGTGGTGGATGAGTGTGATGTCTTGTTGCAAAGTGAAGGCGGAACATCAACGTCCATCAGGTCTTCTTCATCCTTTGCCTATACCCGAGTGAAAATTCGATCACGTTGAGATGGATCTTGTCACATGGTTTCCTAAGCCAAAGAGGGGCAATGATGCCATCTTTGGGATCATCGACAAGCTGGCTAAAGTTTTCCACTTCCTTCCGGTCAAAGAATCTATCTCGGTAGCTCAGCAGGTAGAGCTGTACACTTCAAGGATAGTTTCTTTGCATGGTGTTACTAAGCTTATTTCTTCGAATCGTGGAAGCATCTTTACTTCCAAGTTCTAGGATTTCTACCAAACTGCAATGGGCACCAAGGTCCGTTTCATTACAACCTTCCATCCCTAGACAAGTGGTCAAGTGGAAAGAGTCAACAAAATTCTTGAAGTCATACTCAGAGCGTGTGTTATCTCTTTCGGCATGAAGTGGGAAGACTGCCTCCCATTTGCTGAATTCTTCTACAACAATAGTTTTCAAGCAAGTTCATGCAAGGCTCCATTCGAGACCGGCGAGGGTCAAATTCTTGGGAATGACGTGATCACTAAAGCAGAAGAAATGTGCCGTGTCATTCGGGATAATCTCAAAGCTTCGCAATCCCTTTAGAAGAGTTACTATGATGGCAGACATCGTGACTTAGGTTTCCAGATCGATGATTTTGTCTATCTTTGGGTTTCTCCCATGAAGGGTAGTCAGCGATTTGGCATCAAGGGAAAGCTTGCTCCATGCTTTGTGGGTCCTTTCAAGATTGTTGCAAAAAGAGGTGACCTTCCTTATCAACTAGAGCTTTCTCCCAATTTCTCCAATGTACATGTTATCTTTCATGTATCTCAGCTCCGAAAGAGTTTTGAGACTCCTGAGTGCATCTTTCACTTCCAATACATTGATCTCCAAGCAGACCTTTCTTATCGTGAGCATCCAGTTGCTATTCTCGAAGAGATCGAGCACAAGACTCACAACAATTCTTTCAAATTCCTCAAAGTTAAGTGCTCACACCATTCCGATAAAGAAGCCACTTGGGAAAGTGAGGACCTTCTCCGTTCTGAATATCCTTAGTTCTTTCAATCCTAGATCTCGGGGCGAGATCCTCTTGTAGTGTGGGAGAGTTGTAACAGCCCAAGTGCACTTTCCTAAACCTTTGTAATATTTTCCATGAGTGAAAGTTCCATGTTGTGACTCATGTGGTCTAAGTTAATAAATTTTGCTTCATGTCTTCCACTTGCTTCTTAGCTTCTCATGCATCATAGCATCATATCACTATGCCATGCATTTTTTTATGTCTAATTTAGAAACAATTCTCACGCTTGCTCTATTTTCCTATTATTTTAAACTTGCAAAACAAATTCAATGGTTACAAATAAGGGCATTTATTTTATGTCCTCAAAAATTGCCAAACCAATTTTATTAAATAGGGCCTATTGTTGTGAGTGCAAAACATATTTTATTTTTTAAAAGCCTTTCTCTATCTCTATGAGAGGATTGTTGTAATTCTGTTTTAAATTAAAAGTCAAAGGGTTTTCACCCCGCAGCGTGTAGGCTCAAAAGCAGCTGGCAGCCCAGCCGGCCGGCGAGCCAACGGCTGAGCCAACCAGCACGCTAGTAGGCCAGCATGCATCCGCAACCCAGCGTGTGAGCCCCGCACGCACGTGTCTTCTCCCTCCCTTGTACGGCAGGACATCTCTCGGAGCCACGTCGACCTCCAGATCAATTTGACAACTAGAGAGAGCCCTAACTCTCTATAAAAGCTTGTCCTAGCCCTAGCCCCGAGGACCCTTTTCCCGTTCCTTCCCTCTCCTCCCATTGCCGCCGCCACATAAGCTTCTCCAGGCTCTCACCATCGCCGCACCCGTGATGCTCCGACCGAGCCTCTGCTCATCCTCAGGGTGACCTCCTCACCTCACCTCTACCGCTTTGGAGCTGCGAGAAGGAGTCCTTGAGTGCCTCTTCTTCCTCGATGACCGAGGGAAGCTGCAAGGTGCAGATCGATGCAACCCCGACGTCTTCTTCCTCTGCATCGCGAGCCAGGAGCATCGCCGGATTCGCATCATCTCCAACCACTATCTGGTGTTGTCATCTTGTCCTTTGGATGCTAGGTGAGCTCTGTCTCCTCCCTGCGCTTCCATGTGCTCGAATTTGTCTTCTCCGCGACGTTAGATCCATGCCCGACCCGTGCTCTCGAAGCTGCAGGGAAGCACATATTTTTTAGTTTTGCATGTTGCCATGTTGGTGATCTCCGGCCTTGCTTGCCAGTGCCCCCTTGTGCTTGCGTGCGAGCACTACCCTTGGGCGTGCATCGCCTCTCCTCGCCTTGCGCCGCATCGCCTCGCCCCTACCTCGCGTCATCGTGGCCTGAGTCGAGCTTATGCTCGAGAGGGCCAGTCTAACCATTGCATCTCCGTGTCCTACTTGTGGAATCTAACCCCCAGAGCATTCCATAGCCCCGTCGTAGCTCCACTACACCGGTCGTCGCCAGGGCGGCGCCATTGTTCCTTGTCTCCGGGAAGAAGTAGACCCTGCGTGGTAGGGTCAAAAGGGATCGAGCGCCTCTTCTAGCAGAAGACTCTGCCTAGCCCAGTGGTATCACCCCCTCCTTTCGGCCGGGGAGACCTATATTTGATCCGCCTGGGCACACCAATTAACTCTCCCTTTTATCTTAACTTCTCTATGGTTGACACTGGACCCGAGGGACCCACATGCCACCCTCTGGTGGCCTACGAGAGGGGCTTTCTTCTATTTTGTGTGTGTGTTTTATGTGTTGTTTTTTGTACTTTCCATTTTGGGCCATGGCCAAATCAGGTCATGCCATTTTTGGTAGAGCCCATATAGAGACATGCCAAATTTGGAATATACTATGATCTACCTAGTGATTGGTATTTTCGTTTGTGAATTGCGGTAGATTTTTCTACAGTAACATATGCTAGAAAAATCCAAGCAATCCAATGGTGACATTAGTTTTCTATTTTGGTCAAGTTTGTGTGGATGCTATTTTGTGCTAAGATGTCCTTTTGTTATTTTCGCATGGTTTAATCCTTGCACCCTTTGAGAACTTATCAACATGAAAGTTGTAGTGTTTAGGGAGTGCTAGGTCATGGTATTTTTAGTTGCCTTGAAAACCCTATATAATTGTGGCTTTCTTGTTGTGAACATGTCATCCGAATATTACTGTTTTAGGGTATGCTGAAATATGACCAAGTCTGAAAACTATTTCAAGTAGCTGTGTTGCCATGATGATTGCCAAGCATCTACGAGTTCTTTGTGCTTGTACCATGGTGTGAATTAAAGAGCATGTTGCCCTATGTAAAATGGTGCCATTAATTTGCAAAATAGGTATTGCATCTCATATTTTCTTCCTATCAATCATGCCATGTTGATGTAAATTGTTGTGTATTCACCTTGTGAAATTTGACTAAGTTTGAGAATCTGCTTATATCATCATGCCATGTTTAGAGGATGCTTTGTGTAGTATTAGCTCATGGTTTGTCGGAGGAAATTGTAGTGTTTGTTTGCCTCTATCACCCTGATAAGTTTCATGCCATGAAAGTTACTGTAGTATGGAGTTTTATTAGTGTCAACATGCCATCATGATAAATCTGCTTGTGTAAAACTGATATTTTCAATAAGTCCTAATCTGATATAATTTTTGCCATGTTGTGAACTTTATTTACATTGATCCATGAACCTATCCATGTTGCTGATAGTTAGAGGTTATTGTACTGTTTGTTACTTAATATCCATGTCTTGGTTGAGCTTGATATATGGCTGTAGTTGTTAGTTTTCATATGAACAATGTGGCATGTTGCTGTTTTTGGACAGATTACTTGATCGATTGTTTTGTACTTTGTGAGAGTTGTACCCTATTGTTTTGCATGAACATTAGGTATATTTCACATAGAATTTCGTGACCAAGCGATTGACATACTTGGGATGCCAAGGAATTGCCAATATGATCTCTCAAATGTTGTTCTATCATCGTTGCCTTTCGGATCTTGTAGTGAGAGTTCCGAGAGATCCGTAACTCGGGTTGCGACATTCTTTATCTACATTTGTATCGTTTTATCGTGATGCATTCATTTTTTCCATGTTCATGCATGCCCAAACAATTAATCTTGAGGTTCTATCGAGAATAGTAATATCTAAATAATTGCATGAGGAAGATGACTAGTGTAGCATTGCCATACTTCATTCACATGATATTCATGCATCATATGTTGGAGCATCATGCCGTGGCTATGTGTTCATTGGATGTTGTATTTTCTTTTGGGTAGCATAGGTGCTGAGAACGAGTATGAGGATCCCATTGAGAACATTCCTGAAGGGCAAGACTTTTATCCCTCAAAAGAAGTGCCACGCAAGTTGACCGTTGACCTAGATATCGTTTCTAATTTTGTTATGCGTAGCTGACCCATTTCCATCGCAATTTGTCCCTGCCTACCACCTGAATATCAAGCATCCAGAAATTTCCATGAAAAGCCTCTAACCCTTCCACATCCTAGCAAAACATTGATTGGCTAAGTTAGCGCTTTCTCAAACCTTCTTATAGCATTGCTAGTTGCAGGTGCAGGTTGAGTAATGTGTTGACATGGATATTTGGAATATCGTCTTATTATTGCTATTTAATTTAATGCACATATATACCAGGTGAAGGCGCAAGGCTTAGCCTTTCGCTCACTTTTTGTTCCGCTTTTCCCTCCTTAGTTTTCGGTTACCGTTGTTATGTTTCATATTGAGCACTCCTAACACACTTGGGGTTGTTATGGGATCCCTTGATAATTTGTTTTGAGTAAAGATTCTTACGACAAGTCCCAACATTAGTGTTAAATTTTCTAAACAACCTAATAAAAATGTGCAAGGAATATCTACCCCATGTATAATGAATCAACAACTCAGGCCAGTGCTCCTCATGAGTGTTGGTCCAAACAGGCAGACTGCAGGACCATCATGGGGAAACTCAGTGTTTGGTTTTACTCGTAGGATTTACCATCAGTAGTGCCATGAGACAAAGATACATAGGTCCTATTGGGATCTGGCCTTCCGGGCGTTCTTGCTGGATTTGTTTTACTCTTAGCGAATGTCTTGTGCAGTGGGAGCTTGTGATAGTTTGTGATGTACTACTTGGAGCACTCGTGTAGGGTTAACATCTTTTGGAAAGTCATGCTTGTGGTTATGTTGCAACTTGGAGTAAAATAAATTATAACATGCCAACTGTGTGCGTAACCGTGACTGTCTCGCTCATGACTTTCTACTCCGAGAGAGAACACGTGGGGTTATGTCTGACGTAAGTAGGTGTTCAGGATCAATTCTTGATCATCATTAGGCCACGTCCGTTTATGCATAGGCCACTCCATTTAAATTATATTCTCGTAAATTAGCCACCAAATAATGCTTAGTGCTGCTGCAACCTCACCACTTAACCATACCTTACCCATTAACTTAATTAGTTCCAATATCATGTTCACTAGATTGCCGAGTCCGCGTGGCTCACAGATTACTACAACACCACAGGTATAGGTACCACAGATCTAGTGGTGTTCAATGCTTCACTGTTCCAGTGGGAGTTTGATGAGGAGAGAAGGCACATATACGTGACGTACCCCGACAAGTAGAGGGCCTTGGTCGTCTACTGGGATAGCAAGGCAGACTCATTGCAATTTTATTGTTTGATTTCGTCTGTAGCTGGACCCTGTCCTTTGGATGTTTGAATAAATGTTGTGTGACTTGTAATTTAGCAAGTGGCGAGTGTAAGCCAATCCATATACCCACCTCTTTTTTTGACAATGGGAAGAGTCGGAAAGGCTCCTACAACATATATATATAATAATAATAATATAAGTTTTTCTTACATATACACAAGTGAGTGATGTGTGGGGGTGGGGGAGGGGGCGGATCAAACTTGGTGATGACCAACCAGACAAGTTACAATGTCAGTTACAATATTCACGTTGCTAGCAGGTAATATAACTTTTAGGTTGGAAAAATATTTTATGAACCTACGTCTCCAATAAGCTAGTGAGGGAACCACGTCCTCAAAGTAGTGATTGTTGCATTCTTTCCACAAACTTCAAGCAGCCACCAGGAAGATGTCCATAAACATTTTGCGGGAGCGCACATCCTTCTGACTCTGGAGGAGGTCCAGTCGGTGGTGATTATTGGCCCATTTGATACCTAGAGTTTCCCAGCATCGCCGGCTGAAACAACACTGAAAGAACATGTCTTCCAGTGTCTCTTCCACATGTTGTCCACATAGTTGTCAATCCAAGTTAGACCCAATATTGTATTGTCTTCTCTTGAGCATCTTTCTAGTGTTAAGTATGTCCACCAGCAGAAACCACGCATAAACTTTGATCTTTGGGACACATTTTGATTTCCCTAGCCAACCGAACACAGCATGAGCCGTGACCTCTCTGAAGTAAAATCTATAGTACACCATGGTCTTGAATTCACCATCCCAAACATAGTCCCAATCGTCGCCATCTGTGTTTAGTTTGACTTCACACACTTCACGTTGCATCAGCCTCACCTCTTCATGGGCTTCTATCGATAGCGGCAACCAGAAGGCGGCATGTAACGAAGATTTCCCTAAGAAAGCTTGGACCGAGGCATCTTCAGACCTAGCGTACGAAAAATCCTGAGCGAACTTATCGGCGTATATCACATTGTTCCAATTATCTTACCAGAATAACACTGAAGCACCATTCTTTACCCTCACTTTGGTAACGCCTCTGTAGATCGGCATAAGTTTGATGGGGTCCCTCCGCCAGAAAGAGCCACATTTTTCCTGGGCGTGTGGGATGGCATCAGTATAGTGGCTATTCCAGAAAAGCGACACCCATGGTATATCTTGCTGATTCTAAAATTTGTGTAGCAGTTTAAGGAGCAAGGCATCGTTTTATATTTTGAGGTTCAGCACCCCCGGTCCACCACTTTTCTTGGGGAGACATATCATGTCCCAGGCTGCCAAAGCATTGCATTTAACACCATCAATGGATTTCCTCCTCCAAAGACATCGTCTTCTGATTTTATCGATCTATTCGAGTATCGTTGGTGGGATTCTCGGGGTCCCCATTGAGCACATGAGAAGAGAAGTGATGAGCGAGTTTATTAAAGATAGATAGCATGCATACAACATCATTGACATGCCCGCGGTTATACGTATTTCTGCTTTGCAAACCAAAGGTGTCATATCCAACACCGTAGGCCTGGACGTAACAAGGGGGAGCCCAGATAGGTAAAGGGCATATTGGCCGTCTTGCAACCAAAGATAGCCGCAATATCATCACATTTGCTAGCAAAGGTATTGATAGGCACCAAGGTTGACTTGTGTTAGTTGATATTGAGGCCGATCGACATTGGGTACTCGTTGAGGATACATTTCATTCTTGCAGCCGAAGTCGGACAAGCGGGCATGATGATGATGGTTTCGTCAGCATACTGAACGACTGGGAAGTCTGTGCTGCCCTGAGTGTTGATGGGATGGGATAGGATACCCTCTGTCAGCGCCTTGTTGACCGTAGTCTGAAGGAGGTCAGCCGCAAGGACAAAGATCAACTAGGAGAGTGGATCACCTTGTGTGACACCGCACTTGCAGTGAAACTGTCTACCCGGGGTTCCATTCAGTACCACCGAAGATTTTTTGGAGGAGAAGATACATTTGATCCATGCGATCCACTTCACATTAAAGCCCATATACTACATGATTTGTATCATCGCTAAGTGTTCGATTGTATCGAACGCTTTGGCAAAGTTGAGCTTAAGAAGAACAATCTCCCTGCGAGAGGCTTGGCATTGGTGGATGTATTCAAATGTTCAGACTAGGCAGTCATGAATAGATCTCCCTCGAAGGAAACTGTATTGGTTGCGGTGGACAATTTGCAGTATGATTTTCTGGAGACTATTGGCCAGAATTTTGGTGATCATTTTCAGGAAGCAATTTAGCACCGTGATCTATCTGAAGTCATCGATCGTCTCCGGAGAATTAGTCTTTGGAATGAGCATGATGTAGCCATAGTTAAGAGATTCAATGTTAAGATTACCATTGTAAAACTCGTCACAAAGCCTGTAAAAGTCATGTTTGATGATCGGCCAGCAAGCTTACAAGAAGTCCCAAGAAAGATATCCGGCCCCGGAGCATGATCGGCATGCATTTCTTTGATCACAGCGTCAATTTCACAGGGTTCGCATGGCAAAGTGAGAGCATCAAAATCCACTGCTTGTCGAAACCAAAGTTGTCATAATCGTCACTCAAGTCTTAGAATCTTACGATTTTATGATCCAAACTAGACGCTCCGATTCTACGATTTTTCTCATAGAATCTAAGTTTCTACAATCCTGATAGTTAAGATTCTACGATTCACGATCCTAGCAACGGATCTCCGATCCGATTCAGAATCGCGATTCTGACAACTTTGGTCGAAACAGAGTAAAAAATTGAAGCGCATGTCAGGTGTTTTAGACTTACCCATCCTTTCTCTGAAGGTGTCAAAAATGATGGATTCTTTGCCTGCGTGTTCCAAGATCATGGTACCATCCATGGTTTTTAGAGCAGGGATGCAGTTCCGTCTATAACGTTCAGTTGCTCCTATGTGAAAAAACTTCTTGTTTTCATCACCAAATTTGATCCATGTGATTGTTCATCTTTTACTGCAATACTCTTTCTGATACTGTAAAATTCTGAGGAGGTGTTTTTTGAGTATGCTCCTGAAGTTATTTTACGGAGTCGTGAGAGTACGTTTGTCCTCAATGGCATCTACCTCAAGGATAGCTTTATTGGTTTGGTCGATAACGATCTTTAGACGGGAGATCTGCTTGCTCCAGTGCTTTAGAGCAAACCTGACCACTTTAAGTTTCTGGCAGATGAACGAAGCAACATTGCAGCATTTTCTGTGTTTGACTGGTTTCCCCCAAGCTTGAGAGACATCATCCATGAACCCAGGATGTGCAATCCAATAATTTTCGAAACGAAAGATCTTGCTTTTTGGGAATGGATGTTTGAATTACCATATAACATGGGATGTGGTTAGAGACTGGTCGAGCAAGAGTATGCACCAGAGTATTGGGGAAGGAAGAGGTCCAATTCAGAGAAGTGAAGAACCAATCCAACGTCTCCATGAGAGGGTTTTGCTACATGTTAGACCAAGTATATGATATCCCTTTGATGGGAAGTTCAGTCTGTGTTTGATCGTGGATGAAGTCGTTAAAGGTGAACATGTCCTGCACATTCCCCTAGCAAGTTACATTTTTCAGGACCTGTGATGTAATTAATATCTCCAAGGAGTAACCAATCTTCCGATGTAGGAATGACCAGATCAAATAGCCAACTCGTGAAAAGAGCGTGTTGTTCCCGTTGACTGGGGCCATATACATTCACTAAACTCTAGGTGTGAGCTTATTGGGTTGATTTAAAGTTAACCCCCAGGGCAAATTGCTCTTAAAAAGGCATCTCCCATGAAAACACTACTATTCCACATTGTAACAAGTCCTCCCGATGCTCCTCTAGAAGTGATAAACGCATACTTATCAGAGTGTTTAGGACATAGGGTTTTGAGGGTTTGAGCGTCAAATGTAGGCATCTTGGTTTCTTGCAAACAGATGATCGAACAACCACTATCATGGATCGCATTTGACAAGCTAAATGTTTCTTTGGCGAATTAAGTATTCATAAATGTATCCTCAATGATTTCTGTAATTGCGAAATTTCGAGATGCGCCTCTATCCATATTAAGGCCTCATCCCCAAATATGGAAGTGTCACATCTTGGATGTTACTTAGGAATACCTAGGTCAGAAGTAGTCCTCTTAGGACTAGTGCCTAAGTCATCTCAACACTAGGATCTTTGAAGTCATTCTGACTGTCCTCTGAATGTGACATGCTAACAATCAACCAAGCCAACAAGCTGACCCTGTGAATAGAGTAGAAGAGTAGGTGTGGATGAGCATCACAAAAATTCAGAAGTATTTGAAATTTTGATTTCTAAAAATCTCAAGTTTAACTTTGTGCGAAAAGGGATATCGGTTCCATTGAGACAAAAATTTCGGATCCACCGAGACTGACAATCTGTTTAACAGAAACTTGAGACACTTTTCGATTCCACCGAAAAGTGTAACTCAGTTTTACCGAGATTGTTCTTAGTAGCCCAAAGCCAAAATCTGTAAGACCGATTTTTGTGACTCGGTGACACCAAGATTCACTTTTGTGAACAGTTAACCCTATATTTTTCTTCATTCTCTAATCTACTCTAGTCTTCTTATGGATAGGAAGATTCCAAACATGGACTGAAGATGGGAAAACCTAATTGCACAAGATTCATGCTTTAGAGCGCAGGAAGGAGTCGAAGCCTTACCATAATTTGGTGAAGGTATCTCTACGTTGACGACGAGGGCGATGATTCCCGTTGACGGTGAGGACCCCTGTGGCGAGGGCACGGTGGAGACAATGTAGATGTCCTAGGGACTAGGGCACAAGAGCGGGGAGGTGCGGGGAGGCGAAGTGTGGTGAGTTATTTCAAACTTCGGGTCCGCGGAGTATATATACTCCCTGCCTATCGGTGACACCGAGTTGGATTTTTCAGTGCCACCGAGTTCCATAACTGTCACGTGACAGTGAAACTCGGTGAAGCCAAAAACTTTCTATCGGTGGTACCGATATGTAAAAACTAGATCAAACCTAGGCATCAATGGGACTGAATTTTTGAGGTTGGTCACACCGAGATGCACTTGGGAGGTTTCGGAAGTCAGCCTTGTCGAGACGGATCTCCGAGTGCTCCTCACACAAAGTGTCCCTAAAGTGCTTGCTCAAATTTTGTGATGTAGCATCAATAGAATTTGAGACGAGAAAGCATAGATAGCTAGAGAGAGGTACTTCGGCATTCTTGTATATCCAATTGGCCAAATAAAATAGAAAGCCAAATAACAACAACTGGATATCCTCTAATGAGGAAAAATATGCATACCAACATGCTCACACATGGTGAATCATGCATAAACACTCTAGTATCTACCAAGCACCTTGGCGATGAGGAAGTCATCTATATATGAGTATATTGACATAGGATCCAAGCAAGAATACTTGAGATCATAGGTCATACTCATCGTTTAAGCACAAGTGGAGTTACCACTTTTACATAAAGCATGCAATGTGTTCACATCTTAAGAGATGCTTATACTCAAGTCTTAGAGTAAACATCCCCCTTGATGTGACATCCCCCCTAAGAGGGATAAACTAACCTTGGGTTTGATCATAAAAAACTTCATGTAGCTATAGTAGTGGACGCTCATTGTTGATGAAGATCATCTTGAGTTGGGAGCAATCCTTGTTGTTTCTTACTCTCCTTATCTACATGAGTCAGTACCAAAATACAAGCTACATACACAAGGATATCTATGGGCATGGCGTGAAGTACAAGTGAAACGCCCAAGATGCGATCATATCCTTATTGTATCGTTTTGCAAGAATGGATATCGTTACTAGTACATGTACTGAAGAGATTTGTATATGTAATTGGCTTACACTCGCCACAAGCTACATCATGTTCACATGAGTACAATATCATAATGAATCATCATGAAGAAGAGCAGGGTCTGAATACGGACGAAAACAAACGATAAAAGAACGACGTCCATCCTTGCCATCCCACACTGCCAGCCTAGAACCCATCCTAGATCGATGAAGAAGAAGAAGCAACTCCAAATGAACAGTCAATGCGCTCACGTCAAAGTAACTCTTTACCTGTACCTGCAACTGTTGTTGTAGTAATCTATGATCCGCAGGGACTCAACAATCTCATTTCCAAAGGTATCAAGACTAGCAAAGCTTAATGGGTGAGGTATGGTTAAGTTGTGAGGGTGCAGCAAGCGACTAAGAATTTGTTCGAGTGGTTAACTTACGAGTACAAGAATAAGGGAGGGGGAGGAACTACGTATAATGGACATGAACTAATGATGATCAATCAAATGATCATGAACACCTACTTATGTCAGACATAAAACCACCGTGTCCTCGGTCGGAGAAGGAGCTCACGAAAGAGACAATCACGGTTACGCACTCAGTTGGCATATTGTTAGTTAAGCTTACTTAAAGTTATCTAGAACCGGATGTTAAACAAAGTTTCCAACTTTGCCACATAACAGCGGGCACGAATTTTCGAAAGATTTAACCCTGCAGGGGTGCTCCTACCTATCCATCACAAATTACCACAAGCCGCATAGAAAACCTCGATCACGAAACTCATGATCTCCTTGGATTTCCTTAGTGGAAAATCTCAACTCTGAGATAGGCCAAAGCATGACCGGAATCCTGATGCACAAGATATTTGGTAAAAGATAAAACAAGTCCAGCAAGGCCGCCGACGTGTCGACAAACCTTATAGGAGCCGCGTATCTCGTTCTTAGGGCAAGATGGATAATCTACGCGCATGGGGGCCTGATAGATATCACCCAAGTTGCCCTGGGTTGGCCCCGCACAGTGCTCTCGGTTGGACCAACTCTCATGAGGAGCACTGACTCAGGTTGTTGATTAAGTTTCCTCGGGTTAATTACTCCCTATGCGGTTCATTAGTTATTAGGAAAATAGTACCAAACTTGGGCCTTGCAGACCAATTTTAAACTAAGACATTATCAAGGGGGTACCCACAACAACGCCGATCGTGTTAGGAACGCTCATTTATGGAACTCAACACCGATAGCCGAAACTAAGGCGACAAAGGTGGAACAAAACACCAGGCTAGAAAGGTCGATCCTTCCACCTTTTACCAAGTATATATGTGCATTAAATTAATTAGCATTAATATGGTGATATAACAAGAACCCATGTTGTCACATGCAAACAACTGCAACTACAACTAGCAACTCTATCACATTGTTAAGCAAGCGGTAACATAGCCAATCAGTGGTTTGCTAGGTTGTAGAAAGGTTGAAGGTTTTCATGGCAATGTTGAGAGGCTGACATTTAGCAGGTGGTAGGCAGCAAGACATAACTAAAGAAACAAGACAACTAGCATGGCTTTGATAGTAATGGTATCTAGGGAAATGGTCATCTTGCCTGTGATCCAGCTTAGAAGAAGAACGAAACCGTGAACCAGACGAACCGACATAGTCGATCGGATCCTCACAATTCGACATGCTTGCGGACCTCTATCGAGATGAAGCAAACCAGAAAGAAGAATCAACACACGATATTCACCACAACAGATGCACGATATGATGCACAACCTAATATGATATTTCACACCAATCAAACACTACATATTAAGTGAAGCTTAATATGCAATGAGTTGCATATTGACGAAACTCCACACTTGAATTACTTAGTTCACTCTCGTTAGGTACACGACAGTATTAAATGTTATTAGACATGGCAAGAGGTGAAGCATGTGATTCTACACGACATACTAGTCGGTTAGCACCTAAGAACATTGAACAAAGCCACGGTTAAAAATACGTGCAACACAAGATATTATGCCATGCATGCAACATGCATGCAATTTTACGAGAACACTAGCAAGAAGGATATGAAGCTTGTGTCGCCATGGAAAATGAAAGGGAACCATGGCGGCAAAATGGAAACGATGCCACCTCATCGTTCCGATCCCGATAACTCGATAAGATACCGGTGTCAATGAAGTGGGAGCATGTGTGTGTCATGCCAAGAATGATGGGGTGATCCCGGTTACCGGGTTACCTTGTGTCGGGGTTACGAAAATGGAGGGACGACGTGCAACTAGCAAGGCATCTACAAAACGGACAACATCAACTCTCATACAACAATGCATTCATCCACGTGTAGTGTCTCAGCGGTATACCTTTGAAGCGTGCCTCTCGGAGCGGGTCGAGTCGTTGCGGTCTATATGTACATGGTGGTCATGGATGTCTTGGAAGTAGTCGTTCCCGTGACAATAGTTGAACTAGTGGTACACGAGCCTTCGGCGACGGTAGTGGTACACGGTTTTTGAAAAACTTGACGAATCCGATATCCTTTCGAGTCGTAGTGGAAGTAGTGGTACTCGCACATGTAGTCATACACGGTTGTCCTGGAAGTAGCGAGGTAGTGGTAGACAACAACGGTCTTGTCGGATTCTCAGCAACATCAAATGTACAAATGCGGTAGTGGTACATGGTCAGAGCAGTTCTTGAGTGGTCGATCGTTCAAGGCCGGACTTCTGGGTCTTGATGAACCAAAGTACCGGCTGTCTTGGAAACAATGCATATGGCACAACAAAAGGTAGCAGGTAGCAATAGGCTGAGACGGGGTTTGGCCTGAGTGATCTCGGCCTAGCAACGGCGAAGCGAGGAGGCCTGCTGCTAGCGAGGAATGGAATAGGCCGGCGGCGCGATGCTCCAAGGTGGCGCAGCGGGGTTGAGGCTGCCGGATCCGGGAGCGGCCGGATCGGGCCTCGCATGAGCCACATGCACAAGTGGGTCGCTGGCCGACAAAACAGCCCCGGGGTTGGGGAGCGAAAGGGAGGCCAGCAACAGAGAATCGTGGCGGGCTTGGATGCTCGTCTCCCTGGCACGCTCGATCTGAAGGAGCATGGCACGGACATCGGGACCTCTAGTGAGGCGAGACAGCAGGAGGGCGGCGAAAGGGAACGGGGCCACGACAGGGAAGGCAGCGGCGGGACTCCGGTGACAGGGATTGCGGGCCCCATGCGCGCTGCAGTGCGGCGGGAGCTCCAAGGCCATTACCTAGCACGTTCGACGGCTGCTCGTTGGGTTCCAGCCAGAGCGGCGCGAGGAAAAGCGGCTGGAGGAGCTTGGGATCCTCCTTATCCATCGAGCGGGGCAGCTCGGGCTGGCTGCAGCTAGCAAGGGGAGGCACCCAGACATGGGGATCGAGGAGAGGTGGTGCTGGGGGTTTGCCCGATTGGAAAAACGAGGTGGGAGGTGGCGGCGCTGTCGAGAGACTAGATTGCGTGTAGGGTTAGGTTAGGATTTGACTAGTTTCGTATATAAATAGCCACCATTTTCTAATTGGGTCTAATTAGAGCCCTCTCATTTAATCAGATGGCTCAGAGTAACTAGGTTAGGGAGACCAGTTGACAAACCGATGACGGTTTGGGGTAAAACGGGGTTGATCCAGATCCAACTGTCACGAACGTATGATTCAGGTTCCGGGAGGTTTGCGAACTAGGTTGTGTGCAGGTCGGTGCCCTCTGCACAGGGGCTAGACGGAGATGAGAGGGAACACGGGCAACCCGACATTAGGTTTTAAAACACCGAAAACGTCCAATGAAATGACCGACTATTGTGCCGTTATATGTTTAACGGTTCGGGTATCAAACAAACTCCGATTGGGAAGAAATTTGGCAGGCGGCCTACCTATATTAAAATAAGACCGCACTCCAAGTTTCAACCCAATCCGAGAAAGTTTTATACCTAATTTTTAAAAACAAGATTCTAACAATGTCGTGGGCATATGCGTGTGTGGTTGGTGTCAAAACGGTCAACGACAAAAACGGAGAGAACCAGCAGCTAATAACGTATGCAAGTTTTGAAAACTGGTAGCAACGGAGTGTCTATGCAATGTGGATGATGCGAATGATGCGATGATGAATGCGACAAACAATTGAATCACACGACAACAATGGACTAAAAGGGGAATCTTCTGAAGTATTGGTCTCCGGCTGTTACAACTCTCCTACACTAACAAGAGATCTTGCCCTGAGATGTAAGAATGAAAGGGGAAGAGGAAGAGAAACAGTAATAGGTAAACTTAGTTTCTTCTTGACAAACGAGTGAAACCAACGATCCTTGAAGGTTGCAAAGAGATGAAGAATGATATGAGAAAGAAGGAAGAATTCACACAAAATTTGGGCAGCACTTCGGTAGGAAATTGAGGACAAAAATTTGATAAGATGGAAATATTTTGACAAGATTCACAACAAACCAACTAAATTGATAAGCAAGAAAAGCACATGATCTTGACAACCTGAGATGATTGATATAAAAAGAGCAACATCAGAACATCTCCGAACAAGAGAATAGAAACTTGAGCATCGGAAAGAAAAGACTGGAGAATAAAATGACACATACAACCACAATTGAACTAGAAAAGCACCCTTAGAAAGAATAATTGAATGGAGTTGTTGGATACCCAACAACAAAAAGAACAAGCTTGATGTGTGCTTATGGAAACCATCTCAAATAATGAGGTGACAACCGACCACTAGCGGAAACAATGAATGCTTGGACGCAACAAGATATGAAAAACTTCTTTCACCCACAGGATATATTGAGAACTTGGATCAACGATAATCACCATAATAGCAACAATCTTTAGGAAAAAAACTTTAGGTGAAACCTAAACCAAGATATCTCAATGGAAGAAATCATGGGTTGAAAAAAATCTCATGATCAAAGAATTGGTGGATTTAAATACGTCGTTCTTGAAATGAATTCTCTTTGAGACTCCTCCACTAACAAGAACGCTATAACACCACCTCAAAGATAAAGGGCGAAGAATTGCACTTTGACATGCAAGAGAAAGAATACTTGAGGTTCTCCAACAATAATCTTGAAGAACAGTTGAGAATGAATTGAAACCTTGAAGAACCACCATGAAGAACCACTTGGAGAACACCTGAACAAAAAATGATCAAAAGAATGAAGATTGAAAAGAAAAATATTATGACCTGCAAGATTTAGGTGAAACTTCACAAGAGATACTTGAGAAAAACATGGAACTCCCGAAAAAATAGAAAAAATTGAAGCACTTGGGATAAATAATTTGATATCATCAATCACTCCAGAAGAAGAATTAAAATGACCTTGAAGAAACGAGAATAAGAATTATGTAGTGCATATCCTTCATCAAGTTAAATTGATGAAAAGCAACAGATTTAGCATACCACTTATTCTTCTTGAAAAGAGAACAGAGAGATAGATAAGGGACACACTTGGACAAGTCTTGAAATAACCACCGGTAAGTATTCACAAATGAATGGGAATACAATGAATGAAGGAAGATGCATGAGAACGAAGAGATCATGACCAACCTGAAGAATTTTGAACATATGGGGATATTAGAAATGAATGGAAAACATGAGAACGATGAAATCTTGAGCCGCCAAACAGAAATCTTGAATGAGGCACCAAATTTTTTGAGATACGAACGAAAAGACAACAATTGAGAAGAATTTGAGAATGAAAGCTGAAAGTTGAGAACGAAGAAATCTTCTGAAATGATAACCTTTGGAGGATCGAGAAATGATAATAACACTGAAATGCACCGGTTAAATATGGAAGGTATAACTCATGTTCGAAAATAATTGAGAGGACAACACGAAGCTAAGATGACAACCTTAAAAATAACGGAGAAAGATTTAAGAGAAACACTTCTTCAAATTTCCAAGCTGAGAATGATGGAAAGAATCACCATCAAGAATTTCTGAGACACTCTAGAATAATGAATAAGACAAAGTTGAGGCAACCAAGGAAATTAATTCGAATAGATCTTGGAGAAGGGATATGAGTATATGACTGATGGAATCCATACTTACGTCACACTTGAAAAGATTAAGAGATCTCCGGAAAAGATTAGAAGAGCCAGGTAAGATCCTGGAAACCTGTGGGTTATGGGCCAACTCAAAAGAAACCACCATTGAAACGATTTCTTATATAAGAGAGATTGCACAGGTACAAATGAAAACTTGATGAGGTGAGAGCCTCAAAATAATTTAAAGGATTGAAAACAAGAAACTCTGAGATATCTTGAATACTCTGGAAGGAATAGAGAGAGATGAAAAACAAGAAAGACTTGATAAGAATTACCAACATGGGAAAGAATGTAAAGGATGAAAACGATAATATGAATATGTATATCTTGAATTGAATTCATTGGGAAAGAAAACAAGAATGAAGATTGATGAGCTTAGCACCTGAGCATCTTCACAATGAATCCCCGGATAGAATACAGAAGAAAAGATAGCGGAAGCCTACATCAAAATAAAGGTAGATGTATGACAATTAAATCATCGAAGAAAAAGGGCGGGAGGGCGGGGAAAAACAAAGACAACTTGGGACAGATGAGACAAACTCCGGAAACAAATGATAGATTGATCTTGCGAATATTAGACAGGATAGATTGAATTCACTTGAAGAGAAGCACACCGTTGGAAAAAATTGAGATGAAGACATCGGTTTGAAAATAATTGATAATACAATTTGATTGAGAAAAAGAATTTATATGCCCATAAAATTATGAGAACACCACTTAGGAAAGATATGAAATCACCATTTGACATCGAAGCAACTCGAATTACCATACTTCAAAAAAACAAAGGATGAGTCTTGCAAATTAGCCAGAACAAACATATGAGTGAGATTCCGCTCGATATTTTCATAGATAGGATCGCACTGGCTCGATCGTACATTGGATTGTCATATTGAAATGACGCTCGAATATGCTCCCTAGGCGTAGCGAACTACAAGGCTTGTCGAAGTATACTTATGACATATATTGAGACTGTCCTGTGTAAAAATGACCGTGAACAAATGAATCCACTCAATGTCGAACCCCAGCCTCACATCATGCATCTGTTGGAAGATAGTCCTATAAGTGTCTACTTGAATTCCCACCTAGGAACTCTCGAAATTTTCTGGTCATGCAATCGGGTCCACGGATACAAGGAGTAAAATCCATCACTCAACTCCTAGCAATAACACTAACCCGTCCAGTGTAACACATCCGTCAACACATAACCATACATCTCGGAAACTCATCTAGATCAGAACATCGAAAACACAACGATACTAAGTATGACTGTACATCCGAACTCTCTCCACCAATTCTGGGGATGCCTGACTCCTCTCGCCACTACTAGTATTGAAGCAATTTCGAACATCCTCCATCCTGAGATACTAAGAAATCTGAATGATAATGATGTTCTCAAGAATCCCCTGGAGCTCAACTCCACGGAAGAAATCAAGTCAAATAGGAGGCACCAAGACAGAACCCCGTAACATCGACATCATATAGATTTCAAAAATATCCGCGTGGTCCTAATTTTTTTGAGTGAGAAGAGGAGTAGAATTTAAATTATTATGTCAAGATTCCTCACCAGAGCATAGATGAGGAGAAAAAATAATCCTACTTTCCGATATATAACTAGACTCCAAGTAGTTTCGCTAGACTCAACTCGGCCAGGTACGATCAATCAAGGGGGATCCTAGGTCGGTACTGCTCTGATACCAACTTGAAATGACCAAGATGCGATACTATCCTTATTTTGGCGCGAGGGCCTTGATAGGGGTAGAAGCGCATGTCGTCATTTTGCAAGAATGGATATCGTTACAAGTACATATATTGAAGAGATGAGTATATGGAATTGGCTTGCACTCGCCACAAGCTACATCAAGTTCACATCAGTACAATATCGTAACCAATCATCATGAAGAAGAGCAGGGTCCCACAACGGATGAAAAGAAATGATGAAAGAACAACGCCCATCCTTGCTATCCCAGGCTGCCGGCCTGGAACCCATCCTTTTTTTGACCAACTACTGTAGGGTAATCACCCCACATCCTTTTCTTTTATTCCAACATACAAGAGGTTTATGTATAGGATAGGATTAGAATATACAAATGGGGGGGGGAGAGTAGGGGGTGTACAAACCTCATGGAGGTAAAAAGGAAATCCACATGAGGAGTTCATCCTTAAATCTAGCCTTAATTCTGTAAGCTAAAAGGGAAACACCATGAATGAAGTTACACTTCCATGTTTTGAATCTGGGACGCTCATTGTTGAAAGCCCTTGCATTTCTGATGGTCCAAATATTTTAGCATGTAGTAAAAACTACTTCAGAGAAGAAAGGATACTAGAAATCTCTCTTGGCTGCTAGAGAAGTGTCCCACATGGAGTTGCCCTGCCATGAAATTTGAAGTTAGTTCCAATCCCTGGTGCTGAACATGTATATAAAGAAGTGATGATCCCTGTTCTCCTTGACTCTTTCATGACATGGGATACACAGGTTGGAGTCTTAAACATTCCAATGGTGTCTCTCAAGCATATCCTGAGTGTTCAGCCTGTCCATAATGAGCATCCAGGCAAACATCTTAATTTTCATGGTACAACAACTTTTCTAAACCCAACTGAGGAGAGGGTTGGGAATAATGGATTGATGAAAATGTATGTAATACTTCTTTGCAGAGTAACCCTTACTGTCCCAACTCCGCTATTTGGTTGTATGTATGTGACAGCTCTGAAATTGTCCATCCTCTTGCAGATATCCTTCCACCAAAACCATCCACATAAAGATGTTCCCTGTGGAACTGTGTCATGGTAGTATGTGTTCCATATTAAATCTACCCATGGCACTTCTGCTCTGTTAAAAACTTATAAGCATGCTTAAGTAGTAGAGCATCATTTTGGACAGACAGATTCATGATACCGAAACCACCTTTCATCTTGGGTCTACAAACCAAGTCCCAAGATGCAAGAGCAGGTGCATGAGCTTGGACATTTCTTCTCCAAAGGCATCGTCTTTGTATCCTTTCCAATTGCTTGAGGATTCTTGGGGGTATGTCCAGACTACAGAGGAAAAAAATGGGTACAGAAGACAGAGCTGAGTTGAGGTATTGCAGTCTACCAACCTGAGCCAAGAAGAAAGAGCTAGCAGAAAGCCTCCTTTTCTTTGTTATCCACTAGGGGCATTAAGTCAATGATTCTTGGCTTGGTTGTCCCAATAGGCAAGCCCAGATATGTGAAAGGCAGGGAACCAATCTTACACCCAATGGAATCTGCCAACCATTGAAGCTCCACCTCATCAATGTTAATTGGCAATAGGGCAGATTTATGGTAGTTTACTTGAAGGCCAGTGGACTGTGAGGAAAGCAGAAGCATTTTCTTGAACTCTAGTAATTGGGACTCCACAGCAGGTAAGATGATAAGAGTGTCATCTACATATTGTACAATTGGAAAGTCATTATCATGGCAAGGTATGGGAAGCTGAATGAGACCATTCTCCAACAATTGATTTACCAAGGTTTGAAGGAAATCTCCAGCAATGGCAAAGAGGAGAGGGGACATAGGGTCTCCCTGTCTTACACCCTTCTTGCAAATAAATTTTCTGCCAGGCACCGCATTTAGAAGTACCGAGGAAGATCCAGAGGAAAGAAGCTGCTGTACCCATAATATCCATTTCTCATTGAAGCCTTTGAGTCTTAGAACCTGGAAAATAAATTCATGTTCCACAGAGGCACAAGCTTTCTCAAAATGAAGTTTGAGAATGACAATAGGTCTCTTTGAGTGATGACACTGGTGAAGGTACTCCAATGTCGAACCTACACAGTCTTGAATAGTTCTGGATTTGATGAAATCATATTGGTTCTTATGAATGCATTTCATGATTTGTAACTGCAACCTGTTGGCAACTATTTTGGAAAAGAATTTCAGACCCATCCCAGCGAGAGAAATTGGTCTAAAGTCCCCCACTTCCTGAGGGGATCTCTTTTTGTGGACCAGGGTTTTGTAGGAAGAGTTCATATTTTCCAGCTTTGCAATCCCTGCATGGAAATCATTTGCAAGCTCATAGAAATCCCGACAGATGATATGCCAACATTTTTTGAAGAAAAGACCATTGAAACCATATGATCCTAGAGCTTTATTAGTGGGAATTTCTTTAACAGTTTTATCCATCTCCTCTTTGTTAAAAGGTAGGGTAAGAACATCTAGCCCTTCTACCCTATGCAGGAGAGACTGAAGGTTGAAAGCGAGGTTTATTCCTTGTTAGGAGCCCATCCTACCGTTAAATTTGGTCATGGTCAGTATTAACAGTTCCATCATCAAGCTTAAGAAATGAAATGGAGTTTGTTCTATATCTTTAAGTGGCCATGGCATGAAAAAATTTAATGTTTTCTTCTCCCACCTTGACGAATCTGATAGTAGCTCTATTTTTTCAATAAAGGAACTGCAGATGCAGAAGGTGCTCTAAGTTAAGCTTTACAATCACTTTGAAATTGGATTCAGGTCTGAACAGGGGTCTCAGCTCCTCAAGATTGTCCAAACAGAGGATCACCTGATTGCACGTATCAATGAGTGCTTTAATCCTAGAGAGACTAGTCTCGCATCCCTTTAGAGCGTGTATCAGGTTTTTAACTTACGCATTATGATGGCAGTGATGTGACCTTTGCGAGAGGGTAACCTCCAAGAATTATCCACACAGTCAAGGAAACCAGCCATTTCCACCCAATAATTCTCAAAACGAAAGAGGTTGCATTTGGGAATGGATGTGTTTATGGACACAACATATGGAACATGATCAGATGCAATTTTAGCTAACGGAAGCACCTGTGTTAGTGGATAGCAAGATATCCAATTGGCAGAGGTGAAAAACCATTCTAACTGCTCGAGGAGTGGGGTATCCCGCATATTTGACCACGTAAAAGACCTACCCTTGAGGGGAAATTCTAAAAGACTCGGGTGGCCAATAATCTCCTTGAAAAAAAATATCATTGACATCAGCACCACGAAGATTTCTATTGGACGGTGAACTAATAAAATTGACATCTCCTAGAAGCAGCCAATTATCATTGACACGGATATTCAGGTTATAAAGCCAGCCGAGGAATTGGTCCCTGGCCTCACCTTGGCAGGGTCCATATACATTTCCCAAAGTCCAAGTTTTAGAATTATGGTTGGAGGTGAAAGACACAATTAATCCAAAACTTTGTGAATCAATCAAGGTACCAGTTAATATCGAAGAGTTCCAGGGAGTGATCAAGGCACCAGGGGCACCAAGCTATGGACTATATGCAAAGCGATCAAACTTTTTGGGGCAAAAACTTCTAATACTCCGATAATCAATATGCTGCATTTTAGTTTCTTGGAGACAAAACACCGAAGCCATACTTCCATCAATTTTGCTACGTACTGCTCTTTGACGTGCATCTGAGTTTGACCCACGCACATTCCAGCAAAGAACTCGCCAACTTCTCTTAGATCGATTATCCATGGGAACAAAGTTTAAAACGATAGGTGCAGTTACATAATAACTAACACAAATATAGTTCAAAAGGTTGTAACACATAACAACCAGTAGAAACATATTGAGAACACCATATGAAGCCCAACAACATAAAAGATCGTTTAATCATCACTGGGAGAGGGCTTTGAGGCAGCAGGATCTTCCACAAGACGATCCATCGTGAGCTTATCGCGGGCAATGCCAAGACTCTGGCCGACGGCTTGGATGACATAGACCGGTGTTGCAGGTAGGATAGACTCCTCCTATGGTGGTGGCGATGCATCATTGTTAGCAGGCACCTCCATGGGTTTAGCACGAGGCTTGCACTTCTTCGACGCTGGCATCGACAGCTCCTGCAGAACAGACTTGAAGCCATAGCGCTTCACTGATCCTCTGGTGCATCTTCAAACAGCCGAGTCGACAATTGGAGTGGATTTCTTGCGCTGCATCTTCTTGTTGGCCACTGGGGTTGAGAAGGAAAAGAGACTCGTTGATGATTGTAAGCTGCTATCAGCAGTTGGCATTACTTTAGCCATGGGAGTGGGGGGGGCAGGGGTGCAGTCAGTATAAACAATACTGCCCCCAAGAGCTTTATCAAAACCAATGGACCAGGTGCGCTTGGAGAGTACAATAGGTGGAGCAGCAATCATCGAAAGCTGGCGAGGAATGTGTAAAGTACTAAAAAACCCCATCAGAGCTTCAAAAGCTCTTGTCAAAGTAATAACAGGTGGGAGGGGTGGACCATCAACTAGACGGACTGACCCGATCATCAAGTTTACTGGTTGAAGGATGGGATGCTGGTAGGGAACAATTGCTATAGGATTAAACTGAAGATGATCAACACGAGCCTCATTATCAGGTGCAACATTGTCCAACTGGGGTCCACAAGCTCAACCTCTTGCACTGAATCTGAAGAAGTGGGTTGATCAATTACCATGGATTCCTGATCCTGATCACGCACATCTGGTTGGGCAACTGTTTCTTCAGAATGCCAACCCCAACCTCCCTCTTCAGGCCGAACCGGAAGCTCCTGAATTGGAGGTGGTGAAACATCATTCCACCCTAGAGCAGGGTAAGGTGGTAGTGCAAACAACAGGTTATCTTGTTCAAGCTGACCCTGCATTGGGTGGGGATTGCCATTGATGGGCATTAGGTCTTCATCTTGGGGCATCTGCTCTGCAAAATTCGCACCCAAGATGTATAGCGGCGCAGACCAAGAAACCCTCGCTCCTCCCCAAGCGGCATATTCATAGAATGTGACACTTCGGGGTACCAGAAAATCGTCAGGGAAGGAAGCAAATACGATGGAGCGCACAAGATACGGGTCGTCACTGACCCAATGATGGAATTCCCTAGCTTTCATTGTGCTTCATAAATCTCATGATAGAATCGTTCCCCAAGTCCTGGGAACCATCTGAACAGCAGAAAATATTTCACCAGCATCCATAAGCTTGAAAAGGTCTACGCCCGCAATCCAAGGCGGAGCAGAGCATACATGAAATCCTTTGTTTGTCGAAAGATCAAAAACCGCCTGCCGTACCTGGCCAATGAGGTTGGCAGGTGGCGCAGGCATAACCTCAGCCCCCATGAACTATTCATGTCGTCAGCAATGGGTGTTGCCGGAGTGACAAAGGACCGCGACACGCGATGTGGACCGGCGTCAACGATGTGGTGACCCGGAGGAACGTACAGCTCGGGGTCAGGCTCGAAGTTGGCCATGGCGGGAAGGGTAGATGGCGGAGGTGGTGTTAATGGCGGCAGCTCAGATGGAGTTCGGGGAGATGATGAATGCGATGAGACAGGAGAGAACTGCTCGGCAGGCTGCACGGTATCCCCAAGACCGGTAGAGGTTCCCGAGAAATCAGAAATAGGGGTGGGACTCTTCCGTTTCCAAGTAAGACAATATTCTAGCATAAACAAAGCACAACTAGATTTGGTGTAGCCCACACGGCTGCCAGACAAGCAAAACTCTTTAGACGTGCAGCTGGAGGCCAGATGCCCTCGTTTTAAACAGATCAAGTAGGAAAAAATCTCATTGACCATATAACCATGTCATCAAAAAGCTCATGGGCCTCTTGGGAAGAAGGTATTACACCAGGCCCACGAGGTGGGGATCCTCCCACCACCGGTCCACGGTATGTAATCTGCCTAGAGCAAGGTCCATTTGCCAATTGTCAGTGTTTACTCACAATATAGCCATGGGTAGGCTAAAGATGGGGGGAGCCGAAGTGACACCGGTGGGCACTGGGGACGAGGTTTGTACAAGCATGGAACACACGATGTACCCAGGTTTAGGGCTCTCTGTTGAGGTAACACCCTTAATCCTGTCGGAGTGTATAATGTATCAATGAGGCTACAAGGTGCTCCTGGAGCTGTTCTGCGGAGGAGGAAGGAGCAGCCGGCTCACGTCTACCTCTCATGTATGATGTGTGTGTGCTGAGTTTACTGACCCTCTGCGTGGAGGGGGCCGGGGGGTTTTATAGACAAACCCAACGACCTACAATAAGGATAATAGTACATAAGTGGGACCCGGTTGGCAGCCTCGCCGGCTGGCCACGGGGCCCACAGGGGTCTTGTCTTGTCTTTGGAGGGCCCACCGGCTGCGAGGTCCCGTCTGGATGTGGGACCCGTCGGCTAGCCAGTAAGGCCATCGCGTAAGGTTGACGCAGGACACGTGTGGTACGTCCGGCGTCGTCCGGCGGGATTCGTCATGGGCCGTTAGTACGGCCGTCTCTACTGTTCCCATGCCGAGTGCAGTAATGGAGTGGGAGTTTGACGGGCCGACACTATGCAGGGTGATGCATCAGAGTCGGAGGAGGTCAGCGGCATGGCCGCCGATGCTGTACCTTCCGTGCACCCCAATCCAGTACCTTGGTTGATGCGTAGCCACCTTTAACCATAGGGTCTCATCATGACCTATGGCCTGATGTGACTTAAGCTCCCTAGCCGGCTAGTCGCTTAACTAGCCGGCCTGGGCACGGCCGCCTTGCCTCTAGCCGGCCGGCTTGGCCTAGACGGCTAGAGGGAGGTACGTCTCGCCTCTAGCCGGAAGGAGCTTCCTGGCCGGCCAGAGAGTTGGTCGTCTCGCCCCCAACCTGCAGGTGCTTCCTAGCCGGCCAAGGGGACTTGGGCTTTGTAGCATGATTCATGTTGTTCCTTCATGGTAGAAGGCAAAGGAGTAGGCTCGATGAGCCTACCCAGGGGTTATCCCCCCGACAGTAGTCCCCGAAGCAGGGGAGGCCCACCCCCTTGGAGCGGGTGGCCTCGCAGGCTAGAGTTGTTTGTTGTTGAATTCCTGCCGCCGCCTACGGCAGGAGACGCCGGATCGGAAGCCGGCTGGCTTCCAAGAGACGCCTCGGTTTTGTCGCATGTCGCGCAGATTGCGCCACGTGCCAGGCCCGAGCCTGACGTGATGATGGTTTGCTCAGATGACGGGACTGGGCCTGAGCCCTAGGTCCCGCCACGACGCCCCCTCGGCCCCCGCACGGAGGATCCTCTGCGGATTTACTCCACGACGGTTGGCTTTCGGGAGTCGTAATGTTCCCGTAATAATCGGGGATGGTGGGTCCTGTGCGCACCGGGTCGCCTCCCCATGATCCATCGTGGGGTTTAAATGGGGTGCTGGGGTACCGAGGTGGCCATCGCCCCCTTCTCGCCCCGCACTCGCGCCCCTCCTTCCCTCAGCCCAGAGAAAGAGACAAACTCACCTTCGTCTCTGTCTTAGCCGTCGTGCGGACCATCGCCGCCAACCCCCTCGAGCTCTCGCCGCCCGCCGCCATGTCGAGTGGCACCATCAAGAAGGGCCAGCACAATGGTGCCTGGCTCGGCTGCGACATCTGCGACGGCCATATACATGCGCTCCGCCATCGCCGTATGCTGCCTCCGGCCTTCTTTGTGGCCGTTCGGATTCCCGCAGCCGAAACTGCCCCGACGCCGAGGGAGGGAGAAATAGTTGTGTTCGATGAACACTTGTACAAAGGCTTCGGGTTCCCGGCGAGCAACTTCTTTGCCACCTTCCTTAATTTCTTCGGCTTGCAGCCGTATCATCAGGCGCCGAACGCCATTCTTCAGCTCGCCTCCTTTGTCGTCCTGTGTGAGGGCTTTATGGGGATCGAGCCCTGCCCCGACCTTTGGCAAAGTGTCTTCTTCTTCAATCAACAGTCCACAAAAATGGACAAGGCCGAGGCAGAGAAGCTCACGGGCCCTCGCCCGATGACCCCGTGCGGCGCAGCACTGGTGCATCATCGGACGAAGTGTGGCTGCCCCCAGATGCCGCTCCAGGACTCCATCAAGCAGTGGCAGAGGAGATTCTTCTACATGAAGAATGCCAACCCCTCCCTCGATGCCATCAAGATGCCACCCTTCAGCATCGATCCTCCGACGATGAAGAAGAACTGGCTGGCTAAATACCTGAGCCGATAGCCGAGGTAGCGCAGATATGCGTCTACCTCGAAAGTATGAAGACTCGCGGCCTCCTAGGCCACGACTTGCTCACCACCATGATGACCCACCGGATCCTGCCTCTGCAGAGACGGCCCCATCTGATTTGTCAGATGAGCGGCCGGCGTGACCCTTGCCGGCTCTCCATCAAAAACTTCCATGCCGGTGCGGTGGCTAAGAACGTGAACCAGATCTCCTCTGCCAACATGGATGAAGGTGGAGATTGGGAATGGGGGCTAATCCCTTACGACATAGCCCATCCGCCACCAATGGTAAGTATCTTCATGGCTATTGAGCGGGCTGCCAACTCTGTTGCTTAGCTATTTGAGAGCCTACAAGCGCTCAACCCGCCAGTTGCCAACGCGGAGACGTCAGACCCCTCGGAAATTGAGGACGAGGGGATGATTGGGCCACAGGCGCCGTCTCGGAGGAAGCGCTAGAGTCGGAGGGCTCCGAGCCGCTTGGTGAGCACCTGAGGCCTCCCCTTGTTGACTGGATGGATGATGATTAGACGCCGCCTTCTTCATATGATGCAGGCTTCGAGGAGGACTCAGAGGAGGTGGAGGAAGTCACTAGCCCTCCCCTGACACGAGGCCGTCGCCAAGCTGGAGAGACCGCCTCGCCAGGAACAAGGGCAAGGGAGCCGCCACCTCCAAGCCGGCCCCAAAATGCGCCGCGACAGGACCTCAAGTGGGAGGGCGAGCAGGCGGTGCCAAGAAGCATCGCGCCGGTGCCATCAGGAAGCAAGTGCCCATCGTGGCGGGGTAAGAGACCTTTGTTATATCTTTTTTTGTCGTGCGTGGAAAGATTCCTCAAATGGTACTTGGCAGGGAAGCAGAAGACGTGGACGAAGAAACCGCCTAGCCACCGAGCGAGCCAGCTGGGCAGTTGCTGACGCCGGCAAGAAGACTATGTAGGATGAATCCGCCCTCCATTGGGAAGTGGCGGCGAACAAGACGGCCGGGGGCCAACCCCAGCCCGACCGAGCTGAGAAGCCCAAGGAGAAGCGTTCGAAGGCCAGGCATGACCCTTCCAAGCGAACGCGCGTGGAGGAGCCGGCTAGCAAGGCGGCTCCGAGGTGCGCCATGGGAGTCGAGGGAGCCAAGTGTGACAGCCCGAGACCGACGTTCCAGAAGATTCCCCTTCTATTCCATTTTCGTCATATGATTATTTTTATTTGTCACATCATAATCGCATCATGCGCATCATCCACCTTGCATCAGCATCCCGTTGCCGCCAGTTTTCAAAGTTGCATCCGTTATTAGTTTCCAGTTCTCGTTGTTGCCCGTTCTGAGCCCGACCACACACGCACGCGCCCGCGGCATCGTCATAAAATTGTTTTAAAAAGTGTGTATAAAACTTCCTTTGTTCGGGTTGAGGCGTGGCGTGCGGTCTTAATATATTATAGGTAGACCGCCTGCCAATTTGCGTCGCAATCGGAGTCCGTCTGGTACCCAAACGGTCGACCATAGCGGCACCGTATTCGATCTATCGTCGGACGTTTGTCGATGTTTTAAAAATCACGTTGCCGGGTGCCCGTTTTCCCTCTTGTCTCCGGCTAGCCACTCCACACGGCCACTTAGCCCGTCCCGCGTTCGAGATCGTTCGATTCCGATCGCACGGTTGGATCCGGGATAAAATTCTGCTAAACCTAGCCCCCCATTGTCTACAAATAGACAACATCCCCTTCCATTTTTAGTCTTCCCTAAACCTGCCTCGAAAACCGTGCCCCTCAAACCCTAGCCGCACAGCCTCTCTCCACCCTCCAGCCGCTGGGCCCGCGAAGCCCATCTGGGGCCCGCCCGAGCCCGGATCCACCGCGCCCCCAGCCGGCTCCCTCCTCCTCTCGATATGCAGGTCCCGCGCCTCCCATGGCCGCCGTGTCCTCCGGTTGCCAGCCTCCGGCCATCGCTAGTCCCAGTCGCCGAAGAGTGCCGCCAAGCACCTTCCCCACCGGCCATCCCGTGCCCGCCGCTGGTGCGTCGCCGCCCCTCGAGGCCTCCATCGCAAGCTCGCCTGAGCCCTTTCCTGCCGAGCTCGCCGCCCCGCGCTGCCTCTGCACCGCCGGCCCGCGCCGGATCCCGCCGCCCCAAGTCGCCGTCCCTTGCCGCAACGCCTGCAGCCAGCCCCGCCAGGAGCGCCGCGCCCGGTGCTAGCCGCCGCCTCCCATCGGTCCCGATCTAGACGAGGAGAGGAGCCCCACACCGTTAGCGCCCCTGCGGGCCGACCTCTAGTAGGGCCCAGCTGGCCGCGCCAGCGCACCGTCGGCCGAGAACCGCTCCGCTGTGGCCTCTCCTTCGCCCCAAGGACTAGCTCGGCCTCCTCTCCGTTCGGCACAAGAGGCCGTGAGGTGAGCGCCCCATCCTATCCAGCGCTCCGTGCACATTTTATTACCCTGCGCCCATGCGTTGTTAGCCCAGTTCAGTCAGATTCAGCCTGTTTAGTATTTTCGGATTTTATCTGCGATTTATTATTATTTCAAAAAATTGCGATATTTCAAAAGCCCGTAGATATTTAACCGTATGTCGGATCGAGGCGATTTATATATGAAACTCTATTAGTTTTCCAGGTAGATTAAGATTTTGTAACTTGCATGCATGTTTGAAGTAGTTTGACCCGCCGAATGTCTAGTTTTGGGTGCTGTTCTAATAGGGTTTTGTACCGTATTTATTTTCGCGCGTGTCCAGATTGCCCAAACCCCATAGATAAAATGCTCATGTTTTTAGGGAACTTCTTCCATGTATTTTAGAGTAGCTGTTTGCATTTTAGCATGTAGGATCCGTCGCTAGTTTGCTATTTCATGTTTAGGACATATCCTCGCATATTCGTGTGGCGTTATTTTTGTTTTGCAACCCCACATGTTATATATGTTTCCGAGGTAGAAAAATCCATAGAATTTAAGTTTTCATTTAGTTTTAGCTTTTGAGGAAGTTAGTTCGCGTGATATTTTTCCATGTTGCCCTTTTTCTTATTTGGTGTGATTTAATCCGTGCATGATATGAAGGAGTTGTCTACTAGAGATTTGCCATTGGATGTGTAGGCTAGCCTCTGGTAATTTTGGTTGCAATAGAATTCCATGTTTAGGTGTGGTTTGCTTGTTCTAAACTTGCTAGAAAATAGTGCTGATTTGTAGATGCTGAAATATTTCTAAGTTTGAAATCTGTTATATTTTGTTGCTGTCTTGTCATGATTTTATCTGGTGTTATATAGCTCTTTTGAGGTTGGTGCAATGGAGTTAGTTGTAGACTTTAAGATTCTCAAGAATGCTGTAAATTTTCATGCCATTTGGAGTCCTGTAGCTTATAGTTTTGCTGCTGTCAATATGCCTTCAGATCGAAAACTGCATAGTCATAAACTGTTATTTTCACTAAGTCTGAAACTGTGTGCGAGAGTTCTTTTCCTAGTGATCCATGCTTCCAAGATAGATGTTGTTAGTAGCATGTTGTAGTGCATCTTTCCCTCTACTATCTCATGCCTTGTTTGAGCATTTTGGATTCGTGTAGCTAGTTGTTCGAGGGCGTAGAAAATGCTATGTCGCTGATTTTGGCAGATTGTAGTGATTTCTTGTTTAGCTCGTAGTTGTTGAACCGTTGCTCCGTTTTGATCATGTCCTACATGAAACTTACTTATAATCTCGTGTAGTTTTACATTATCTTGCTGGTTGTATGTTTTGAAGTGCTCGTGACTGTCGTTGCGCACATATTGCATTCATGCCATCATATCTTGCGGTGCTTGTATCTTTTGATCCGTAGCTCCGTTGGAGTTGTTCTCTTTGTGTAAATTGATTGGAACGACACGTAGAATGACGTGAACCTATTTATTTTTCTGTTTTACAAAAATTTAAACATGTTAGTTCATATCTGGACAAAATTATAAATTAACGTATGAGGTCATCTCAGAGATACTATATGTCATTTCCGACATCATTTAAAATGCCTAGATATGTAGTTTAGTTATGCTTCAACTCTTGCCATGTTTAACAACATTTAATATTTCCGTGTACCTAATCGGGATAGAACTAAATAATTCGTATGTGGAGTTTCGTCAATATGCAACTCGTTGCATATTGAACTTCACTTAATGTGTAGTAGTTGCTTGATTGTCAATTGTCATGCCATGTCTTGCATATATTTAGCTGATCGTGCATCGTATGTGGATTGCATCTTGTCGTGCATGTGCCGTGGTGAATATCGTGTGTTGGTTCTTGTTTCCGGTTTGTTCCGTCTCGATAGAGTTCCGCAAGCATGTCGGATTGTGAGGACCCGTTCGACTACATCGGTTCATCTCCTTCACACAGTCATTCTTCTTCCAAGGGGGATCTCAGGCAAGATGACCATTTCCCCAGATACCATTACTATCTTTGCCATGCTAGTTTTACCATTTCAATCGTTATGTCTTGCTGCCTACCACCTGTTAAATATCAGCCTCTCAACAATGCCATGAAACCTTCGACCTGTTCACAACCTAGCAAACCACTGATTGGCTATGTTACCGCTTGCTTTACCATGTGTTAGCGTTGCTAGTTGTAAGTGCAGTTGCTTCCATGTGATCACATGGGTTCCTTGTTATATCACCCTATTAAATGCTATTTAATTAATGCAACTATATACTTGGTACAAGGTGGAAGGCTCGGCCCTTCTATCATGGTGTTTTGTTCCACCTTTGCCCCCTTAGTTTCGGCTACCGGTGTTATATTCCATAATTGAGCGCTCCTAACACGATCGGGTTGTTATGGGGACCCCCTTGATAATTCGTTTTAGATTAAAGCTGGTCTCGCAAGGCCCAACATTTGTTCTACATTTGCCCATCATAACAATTCTGTTAATACTGAAATGCATAGGGAGTTAGCGCTACCCGAGGAGTAATTTTACATAATACAGGGGGGGCTAGTGCTGATGGTGTTGGTCCCAAAAGGGCAGACTGCGGGGCCACCATGGGGCAACTCAAGATTTGGCACCTGTAGCCTTTCCCATCCAGTCGTGTCGTGAGAACGAGATACGCGGCTCCTATCGGGTTCGTCGACACGTCGGGCGGCCTTGCTGGATTAGTTTTACCTTTGACGAATGTCTTGTGCATCAGGATTCCAGTGATGCTTTGGGTAATCTCAGAGTTGAGGTTTTCCACTAAGGAGTCCGACGAGATCGCGAGTTTCGTGATCGAGGATTTCTATGCGGCTTGTGGTAATTTGTGATGGATTAGTTGGAGCACCCCCCTGCAGGGTTAAATCTTTCGGAAAGTCGTGCCCGCGGTTATGTGGCAACGTGGAAACTTTATTTAACACTGGTTCTACACAACTTGAAGTTAACTTAATTAAAATATGCCAACTGAGTGTGTAACATGACTGTCTCTTTCGCGAGTTCCTTCTCCGATCGAGGACACGGTGGGGTTATGTTTGACGTAAGTAGGTGTTCATGATCATTTATTTGATCATCAGTAGTTTATGCCCGCTATGTGTAGATCTTTCCCCTCTTCATTCTTCTACTCGTAAGTTAGCCACCTCACATCTGCTTAGCCGCTGTTGCAACCTCACCACTTAATCTTACCTCACATATTAAGCTTTGCTAGTCTTGATACCTTTGGAAATGAGATTGCTGAGTCCCCTGTAGCTCACAGATTACTACAACACCAGTCACAGATTACTTGACGCGAGCGCGTTGATTGTTCATTTGGAGTTGCTTCTTCTTCTTTTTCTGCTTCATCGATCTAGCATGGGTTCCAGGCCGGCAGCCTGGGATAGCAAGGATGGACGTCATTTTCTTTTCTCATTTGTTTTCGTCCGTAGTCGGACCCTGCTCTTCTTCGTGTTATTTATATATTGTACTGATGTGACTCTAATGTAGCTTGTGGCGAGTGTAAGCCAATTCCATATATCTCATCTTTTCAGTACATGTACCTGTAACAAAATCCATTCTTGCGAAATGACGAGATGCGCTTCTATCCCTGACGAGGCCCTCGTGCCAAATTGAGGATAGGATCGCATCTTGGGCGTTACACCAAGTCTCCCAAGCCGGCCGCCTCCACACCTGCAGACCTCGAGGTCATCCCCGACACGCTGGAAGCTGACGTGGACGACGCACCGGAAATGAACGTGGAGGCGGCGGAGGCGACCATGGATGTGCCGGAGACCGCCGATCCACCCCAAGCTGCAAAGACAGCGCCGGCCGGAACGTTCATAGAGCTGACCACCAACCAACCACCTGGAGATGACACCATTGTCATGGCCAACCGCGGCCCACCCGCTCCAGGAGCCGACTCCATCGCCGGGAGCCGGCCCATGAAGACTTGGCCCACTGCCAACGCTGAGCGCATAACGCTGCCCCCAGGCATCAAACTCAGCGGTGTCCCGGAACTGGTGGCGCTGTTTACCAGTAGCCGGGACAAGGTGAAGCAGGCGGCCTGGGTGGCCCACATCGATCTGGAGCGCCTGGAAGAACGCGCCAAGGTGAGTCCTTCATCTTTTGTGTCTTCATTGCCTTGGTTCTCGCTCTTTCCTTTTCTGCTCTTGAATCAGTGGGGGAGCGCCAGTGCACCCACTGGGTGTAGCCCCCTAGAATCGGGCCTGGGAAGCCCCTGGCTCCCCTCTGGCCCATCTTTAGTAATCTGGAAGGTTCCGTTACACTAGTTTTGATATATTTTTCTCGGGATTTTGGGGCTATGGAAATTTGGGTAAAAGCCCCCGCAAAAAAAGACATCAACAAACAAAAATTGGCACTAGGTGCACTGAGTTAGTAGGTTAGTCCAAATATGTGTAAAAAGATATAAATGTGTAGTAAAACATATAACAATGTCGCCCAAAAGATCATGGAGCAAGCAAAAATTATAGATACGTTTGGGACGTATCAACAGACTATCCAACATCTTTGATGGGACAACCATCGAAGCAGTCATCAGTGGTGCTCACGACCCCCGTTTCGGAACAAGCTCCGGAAAAAGAGAGGGAAAGGCAAGCTTACATCTCTAGCCACACTAATGAAGGTCGCCAACGACTTCGCTTCTAGAGAAGAGATAGCCCGTGGAGGACGCCAGTCTATGCAATGGGTAAAGGCGGGCGAGCCCACATGGATAGAGGTCCCGACAGGCCGAAACCCCAAGAACAAGGAAGAGCACAAACGAAAAGAGGAGAAAGACTATTAGCTTGTTGCAACAACGAACAAAAATGATGTGGGCAGAGTCAAAAGATAGCGTTGGAATGGTAAGCCCTGGCAGGATACCCGCACTTATGAGGAAATAATGAATGTACCATGTATATCACAAGTATTGAAGCCACAGGGCCCAACACTCCACATGAGATTGTGGACTCAACGAGCAGCTTTTTCGTGAAAAGGGCAACCCAGCTACCACAGGCAACGATGGTGGCAACAACAAATATGTTGTGGAACGAAGCATGGAAAACAAACAATCCTATGAACATCCAAAGATCAATCTATCGGGATGGATAGCAACGAGAGGGGAGAGTGTATCTACGTACCCTTGCATAACATTAAGAGGAAACGTATATTACGCGGTTGATGTAGTCGTACACTTCACGACCCAATCCAATCTAGCGCCGAACGGACAACGCCTCCTCGTTCAGCGCATGTTCGGCACGACGACGTCTTCGCCTACTTTTATCTAGCAAGTGAGGGCAGATAAGTAGATGGGATCTTTGCCAACACAACGGAGTTGTGGATATGCTGGTGGTGCAGTGCGAGCAGGGCTTCGCCAAGCACCTCTAGCACGACGAACAAGGAAGAACTCGGGAATATAAAATAGGGGCTGCCCCATGGGAGGGAGAAGGAATTAGTGCAAGACTACCCTCCCCACCTCTCCTATATATACATAGGAGCAGGGGGTGGGCCTGAACCCCCCTTTGCCGCTCCTCCAAGGAGGTGGCGGCGGCCCTAGGGAGGAGTAGTGCCTTCCAAGCCAAGTGGAGCCCTCCTTAGGGTTTCCCTTCCCCTTAGGCACATGGGTCTTATCGGGATGGTGACCATAGCCCAATAAGTCCAAGATGCCCCATACAGCCCATGCATGCCCTAGTGGCTGGAGGTACGCCTCTATAATCCCGCGGAAACCCCGGAATGTTTCGAATGCTTCCCGGTACAACATCGACATATTTTGTAGCTTCTCGGGTAGCCAAAATATGACTTCCCATATATAAATATTTATGTTTGTACCATTTTGCAGCTCCTCATGATGTCTGGCATCTCATTGGGGACTGTGTATGACATTCAGTCAACAACGTACATATCCCAAGACTACTCTAGTGTCACCGAACGTTAAGCGTGTTGTCGGGGAAATCGACACCTATGGGAAGCTCCAAGGTTACCTTGATCGTCCGACGGAGGGAGAGAGGTGGCGCCGAGAGTGGAGCTAGCGATCAACACCGGCAAGGTTCGTTTACCTAGGTTCGGGCCGCTTGGCGCATAGAACCCTACCCCTGCTTAGTTTTGTATTGGCTGCTTACTATAGGTTTATGTTCTATAGTAACTCAACTGGTGATTAGGGAGTTTCAAATCCCAAAAGGTCCAGCCCCTAGAAAATGAGCCTTGGGCCTCCTATTATAGGCAAAGGGGTCACCAAGAGTGTGCTCACGGGTTGTATAGTGAACAGGGTTCACCGCTTATCTTCTAATGTGGTGATAGGGGCAGTAAATGCATTGTCTGGTCCCTGACCTGCATCAAGGTGGCTTCGACACGTACCCAGGTGGATCGACACCTGGGTCTTGCGCTAGCGCATGAGGGATGCGCTGGATTGGTGGGATTGTGGTAGAAACGGGGGAGGACATCTAGCAAGCAAAGGCAGCTTGCTGGCCTGGTATCCCTGTCGGAGGACTTGATCATCTTCCCAACAAGGAGGGCTTGCCGGGGGCTTGAGCATCTTCTCGACAAGGAGGGCTTGCCAGGGCCCTGCGAGTCTTGTGAGTCTTCCCCGCAAGGAGGGCTTGCCGGGGTCTTGCGAGTCTTCCCGACAAGGAGGGATTGTTGGGGCCTTCTGTCTGGAACTCTTGTACTCTACACCCTTGGAGAGGGTGCGTCGCCTCAGTGGGTTTTGGTTTGCCTTACGGTCAGTCTTCCTCGTGTGCACCCGCCAAGGGCGTTGCCGGTGCCCGTGCGGAAATATGGGGCACGAGGGACTCCAGTCTCTAGTGCACCGACACGAGCCCCGAGGCCTGGGCCGCGCACGCGCGCGGGGCGTTGTTGGACCAGGCCCAAAGTGGTGCACGAGCTTCTATGACAGGCTACTCTATAGCTGTGGAGATGTTGCAAGCGGCACTTTTCCATGTCGCGCATTGAATGCGTGAAATGGGGAAGCATGCGCATAGTGGCCGTAGTGGCCATGCGCGCACAGTTTCGTTGGTTGCGTATGCAAGGATCGGCACAAATATCCCTCCCCTCCACATAAGAAGGGGGAAAGCGCAAGCGCATAGGCCCATTTCCCCCAACTTTCTTCTATCTCGAAGGCACCGCCGTCGCCTTCCTTCATCTAGAAGCCACCTCCTTCCCCCTCCGACCTCTTAGAGCTGCGCTACGGGTAGCCGCGGCTTTTGTCGTTACTATGGAGCCAAAGAAGGAGCTGGTGAAGATGCGGAAGGAGTTCGCCTACTACTCTCCAGGTCCTGATGCGTTCTTCTTGAAGCGGCGCTACCATTTCATGTGGGCGGCTCGGACAACGGCGCATCCGGCCACCCGCATGACTCCCGGAGAGGCTGGCAGTGGCCACGATAACTATCCTTTCTTCGTCGACTATTTTTATTGCGGGCTCTGCCAGCCCTTCTCTGAATTCTTCATCGACATCATGCACACCTACGGCTTCCATCTTCTAGACTACACGCCGGACGCGGTGACATGCATGTCCATATTCGCACATCTCTACGAGAACTTCGTCAGGATCTCCCCCAACACGGCCCTCTTTCGCCATTACTTTACTCCTTGCATCTAGGGAGGGGACGCCCTTTCGGGGTCCATTACTTGGATTCCTAGGACCAGATGCAAGGAGTTATACCTGGATTGGGCCCTCTGCGAGAAGTGGGAAGAATGGCGGGGGAAATGGTATTGGATCCGTGAGGAGGGTTATCTGCCCTTCTGCAAGCTCAGGATCGCCAAGATTGATTCCCGCGACAAGCATTGGAGTGATCTCGTCCCTAATGATAAGAAGCTGACCGTCGCCGTCAGCAGGATCCTGTGTCTCAGGGTCGCAGGGTTGACGATGGAGATTGTGGGCGCCTACTTTATCCAGAGGCGGATCGCCCCCCTCCAAAATAGGGGGAAGGCCAGCCTCGGCCTTCGTGAACACCACGGATGTCACGTGGTTTCGGACTGGCCTGAATAGTAATCTGACGATGATGCATCATTCAGACGTTTGCGAGAAGTTGTTCAAATCTGACCTGAGGCCTCGGCTACCGGATAGCGTCATACCCCTCTGCAACAATTCGGCCTTGAGTGCGCTTACGGCAATGATGCCGGAGTGCAATGCTCATGGTGTAGTCACAACTTGGGTTGAGCTCAAAGAGGAGGATGTCTTATCCTTCTTCGACAACTTGTCAGAGAAGCCCATCAGGGAAGAAATCGGCCTCATCCATGACACCACTGACGCGGAAGTTGCGTACATCACCAGTCGGGTTGAGGAACAATCCCTTGCCAAGGCGTCCAGAAGCGCCTTCTTTTTCGACGAGGGAGCGTCCGAGGAAGGGCGCCGCTGGATTGAGATCTTACCGGAGAGCGCGGCGGCTCAACCACCGGGGGGCCTTCGGAGGAACGGGCGCCCGGTGAAGAAGAGGAGGAGGAAGAGGAGGTGCCGCTGGCCCGTCGAAAGCCCAAGCGAGTGCATCGGCATGCTGGCTCCAACCTCCCCGTCCGGCCAGCCCCGTCTTCCGCGCCCGTCAAGCGTCTAGGGTCGCATCCCCTCCAGTGGATGTTGAGGGGGACGTGGATTTCGATTTCGCGGCCTTTAGCTCGGGTAGGAGGGAGAGTATGCGTCTAACACTTTACCCTCCTCGAACCCCTTGTTTTATGCTCTTACTCATCGGGTACTGGTTCTTCTTCACAGGGATACGAAGACGTTGGCCCAGAGGATGGCGAACAGGGCTAAGGTGTCGGTAGGCGGTGGTCCTTCAGCAAGTGCCCAGAGGCGCCGTCGGCAACTTCTACCATCCTGGTGCCCAGCCCCCGGCAGAGCCCCCAGCGGGAGTCACCCAGGGCCGTGACGCCCGAAGAAGAGCCCCCGACAACTGATCTTGTCGGGGAGGGGACAACTACCCCACACTAGCTCGACGAGGGTGAGTATCCTGGCAAAGGATGTCTATGAGCTTTTCATTTTGTTTTCTTGAATGCATGTCTCGTTCTGATTATCTTCTTCTTCATCTTTTACCTCAGGTCCCTCCCCTTCGGAGGAGATGAACGTCGACTCCATCATCGAGGAGACCGCGCGGGACGCGACTGTTGAGGCCGATAAGGTTGCCGAGAGCGAGTCCGCCACGGAGGTGCGGGAACCGGCCACCCATGAAACAACGAAGGAGTCCACTGAAGGACTCGGAGCACGCACTGGTGATTCTCCTGCTCCCGAGTTTGAGGGAGCAATACTGGTCGAGGACCCCCCTCTTGCCGGCGAGGATGCTGGTGGCGACCAGCCTCCCATGTGTGGGCCTCCACCAGCTAGCGAGGACGTTGGTGGCGATCCACCCCGTATGTCTGGGGCCCCGCCAGCCAGCGAGTACGTTCGCGCCGGCGAGGGTTGGTTCATCCACCCGCCAAGGGCGTGTCGCACCAGGATAGCTATGGAGGGGAAGATCTTCTACGCAGAAATCTCCGGTAGTGCTGGGCTAGAGATCATGGATGGATCGGAGACCCGCGAAGGAAAGCTCAACGAGAAGCAGCTCTTCTCATCCATGAAGAACAATGTCAGCCAACTCCAGGCCCTCTATCAGGCTCGGAAGAAGAAACTGGACTCTCGGACGACATTTGTCGAGGTAGCAGAGGAAGCCTTCGAGAAGCGCTTCGAGGAGATGCGGGCCCACTTCACCGAGGCTCACCAGGCGGTGAAGGTTGGCCACGAAAAGCTGAGGGCCGAGCAGGACGAGCTCCTTCTGAGGTCGTCTTACATCCGAAAGGAGGTGGAAGAGGCCCGACGCCGCATTTCCGACGAAGACGCCAGCCTCAACGCGCTTCAGATCAGCCTTGAGTCCCGCGAGGAGGAACTTGATGGTCGTGAGAAGGTGCTGACGGACAGGCGTCGTGCCAAGGATGAGTAAGTTGAGAGGCTCATGGCGCCGAGTACCCAAGAGCTGGTGGACCGGCACAAGGACGCCCTCGCCGCCTAGGCTTTGGAGCACACCGCCAAGTTGCAGGAGGTTGCTGACAAGGCTGCCGGTGCTGAGGCAGCAAGGGAGGAGCTTGCCGGCAAGTTGGAGAAGCTGGAAGAGGACCTTGACGGGCTCGGCAAGGAGATCTCGGCCCTCACGGTTGAGAGAGCGAAAACTCTCTCCAAACTGACGGAGACCCACGCTGCCATTTCCGACAAGGATGCCCAACTTTGCTCTGCCAACGCCTCCCTTCTCGCCGTGCAGGGTAAGCTGGCTCCCTTGGAACAGGCCCTTGCAGAGAGCAAGGCCCACGAAGGGGTCTTGGCTCGGAAGCTCCTTCACGCGACGAATCAGCTTGAGACCGCCTCCATCGCCCACGAAAATCACACGTGGGGCATAGAGTTCTGGATCGAATGCCTCGTTAACGCCGCGGAGAGGATCGTCGGGCAACTGGCTTCTATGAATCTTCAGAGCTTTGGCTATACTTCGGGCCCGGAGTTGTCTCCAAGAGCCAAGTTGACTCTGTTCTTCAAGAGTGTGACCGACGCCTTGAAACAGATCCAAGCTGGCGAGGCGACGCGCCTGGCGAACAAGTCCCGGAGGTTGTGTCGGGGTGCACTTCTGAAGGTCCTCACCAAGTTGGCGTACAAGAATCCCAGCCTCGACCAAACCCTGGGGCATCTGCCAAAAGATGCAAACCTCGAGGAACTCGAGAACTTGGTCATGCCCATTGTTAACAAGGTGGACCAGATCAAGAGGGTGCAAGGCCGCGCCGGGATAAATTCTTCGTGTTCTCCTGCTGCTGCAATTCTCAATCGAGAGCTACTACATCTTGTTTATAACTGTTAGTATTGTAATATACTCGATGTTCTTGATAAATATTGTCATCCTCCTTTGCACTTTTTGCATGGTTTGTCCTTGTGCTTCGCTGAGGGTTTGCGAGCCCAATTGGCATTGTCGCAAGCGCTTTCGAGTGGTGGCTCTTGCCGAAGTCGTCACCACTGGCAAGGGGCCTCGCCTCCCGCCTGGTTTTCCCATGTAGGTTGTCGAGCATGCTTTTTAAGCAGAAGGGGCACGCGGGGCGGGCCGGTTAAGTTATCGAGCGCGCTCCGAGAAAATGTTTAGGAGGTTTGCGACAGAGTTCCCCCGCGCACAGGTTTTGCATACAAATGTGTCCCTGACACGTAAAGGGGAGGGTTGTATCTGCCCAAAGACTTACTTGAAGTTTTTGCAACTTATCTTTAGGTTGCGGTTCTTCTTTCTGTCTTTGGTAGATTATCCTTGTTCTTTCTGCTGCCGTAGGCATCCCCACTATCTCCCCCCGGCAAACTTGTGCGCGGGGTTGCATCTGTCTTTTCAGAAAAAGAAAGAAGAAAAAATATGTGTTGGGACTTTTGGCAGTCCATTATTTGAGTCCTTTCACAAAACCTTAGATTATTTGAGTCCTTTCACAATATGCTTTGGACTGCATGGGCACACACATGGTAGAATAACAAGACAAGTCATATAAATCTTGGCTATATGCATCAAACATATGTGAATGAAGAACTTCCATGTTCAAGCCTCACTCTTGGAAACAATATGTGCAAAAGACAAGAGATCATCCTGAACAAGGATATGATGCATATACTTACCTTCAGGTTCTTGAGCATCTTAGCAATAAGAGTGTCACACCTATGTTTGTACCAATTTATCACATTTTGATTTACAAAATTTGGAAACGATTAAAACTTTTTGAGTGATTGTGATGACTAATTTGATTACAACTTTCTTGTGTTCTTGATTGTGTTTTAATTCACCAAAACTACTTCCTTTCTAAAAACTCCTATGCTTGGCCCCAAACCCTTGCCCAATGATCATGCCATGTGTATAGGACCAGAAACTATTCTTAATAAAATATTATTTAAACAAGAGGCATTTATTTATTTTCAAACTTCAAAACCCTTGAATTCGGATTTGCACTACATGTCCTAAATTTAGGGGAGATGTTTTACCCCAAAGATTTTTTACTTTGATTCTATTATTAAAGTAACTTCCCAAAACCACAAAGTAATTATTTTGAAAGTTATTTTCCTATTTTATTTAAATACCTTTTTTGAGGCTAGAAATGGTATTTCATAAGGAAAAATCATTTTCCTACCTTCAAAATGTTTGAGAAAATTTAGGGAAACTAAGAGGACATATATTTTTTATGTATGTGAGTTTCAACACATGGTAATGTTCAAAATATTAGGAAAAACCCCTCAAAACCATTTCTGTCTATTCTAAGATTTTGAAATATTTCCAAAGTAAATATTCTCGATAAATCCCAGGAAAATTCTAGCATGTCCCTTATGTTATGGGAGGTGAGCCTGCAAAGTGTCATCCCCATCCAAGTTGATTTGGTTCACCCAATAAACCCAAGACCCTTCGTGTCCAGAACCAAGTTGGAACAACTCTACATTTCCAAGCTTGCTCAATTGCTCCCAAACTTGGAAGGAGTGATCCAACCCCCAAATAAGGGTGCCACACCAATTTGTGCATCTATGGGAGTTTGTTTACTCACCTTGGTTCTTAGAAACACGATTCTTCCAATTTCTAGGGTTTTCCATGTCTACATTGTCAACCATGCTCAAATGAGCTCAAACTTGGTGAATCCTACTATTTTTGCACATCATTAAATCCTGTTAATTCTCAATACATTTGGTGAGGTTTAACTTGATCAAACCAACATCAAACACCTTCTTCTGATTTAGTAAAACAACTACTTTCACCCCTTCTACTTTCTTCCTTCACTCCAAACTTTTATCATAGGTCTGTGGTTCAACCCCACATGTGCAGCGAGAGCCTCAGCTCTAATTCAATGGTAGAAAGACAAAATCCTCAATTCCTTTTCTGCTTCATCGCTGGCAGAGATTGCCTCTCACTTTTACTTTGACCCCCACTTCTCTCCTCGGCTCCAAATCCCCCAAACAGTACTAGAGATAGTGGGGGTGCACCACAGCACGACAACATGCCAAAACTATGCTCTGGATGCGCCACAGCACACACCCCGCACTAAGAGAGGCGAGCCCCGGCCAGCCCTCGCCCCCACACATTGTCTAAGTTTGCTTGCCTCAACGACCAGTGCCAGTGCCGCGTCGGGCCCCTCCTCTCTCCCTTTCTCCTGCCCCCTATTAGGTGGCGCTTGCCACTGTGACGCACCAAAGAGCCAGCCCCGCTCCTCCTCAGTCCCTCATTCAAACGTAAACCACACCCACGAAGACCACGGTGTCATTCCCGAGCATTATCTCCTTCTCTAGATGTTGCCACGGCTTCGCCGGTGTACCACCTTTCGGTGGACCGCACCCCGCCTATATAAAGGTCACTCCGGCCTCTCTTTCCCTCTGGAACCTCTTTTTCGTATTCAATCGACTACCCAATCACCCCACTTGAGCTCCCCGATCACAAGTGCTCAAGATCGACCGAGGCGCCGCCGCGTTGGGTCTCCGTCGATCTCGGGACACACGCCCGCTCGAGCCTCCCTTTCACCACCATCGTGACCGCATAAAGCCCTAGCCTCACCTCCACCTCTTCCCCACTCCTTTCCATTCGCTGAGCGTCGGCACCAACCACCTCCTTACACCCTTCACCGTGGGCTCCTCGACACCGACGACTTCGGCCACCTCAACCACTCCCTAGACCCCATCCTAACGACAGGAGTGCAAGGAGTCCATTCCTGTGCTCACCATCCCTCGCCATCGACGAAGCCGACACCGGTGACCTCCTCCCCTTCCTGTCGCGAGGTCGAAGGCGACCCCGACAGGGTGACCCCACTGGTCGGCCTCACTCTCTCTCCCTCGCTCAATCAGTGGCCATAGGGCCCCGCACGTCACGTTCAAACCTGACGGCATGCGTGCCTGGGCTGACTGGTTGGCTGGGCTTGCCCAGTTGCTGGCCGAGTATGGCCGAGGTTGCTGAGCCCTTTTTCTTTTTTCTGGCATTTGCCAAATTTTCCAGAGGGAAAATCATTCCTCCAAATCTAATTATTTTTCCACCATAAATCTTGTGAAAATATGTAGTATTTAATGACACGACTTGTGTAATTTTTACAAAAAAACATTGGTACATAGTTTTATTCTGACACCTAGTTTTGAGTACTTTCAGCATCTATGAAAATAGTTTTCAAAACCTTTTTCACTCCAAAACCAGAGACTAATATTTTTAGATGTCAAGTTACTATTTTACATAGTAGGGTAACATTTTAGGAGTGAGTTTTGTGTTCTGTTTTTGTTGTGATTTTTACTATTGCTATTGCTATCGCGACGATCGATCACGTGGTTGACGAAGGAGTTTGACCTGAAGACTTCGAACACTCCGGAGACTTTGCTGACCAAGGCAAGCAGCACTTTGACCAGGCCTAAGAAACTTTTACTTGCATGTCCTATGATGCCTTATTTATGCATACATTCATGTTGGATCGGAGACCCCCTTGTTGGGTTGTCCCCGAATAACTCCTCTTTCAAACCTGTATTGGAGGGTTGTGCAGTAGGAAAGGTTTTGTGTTTAAGGTTTCAGAAGCGGGATTCGATTTAAGATTTGTCGAACATCCCAACTGTCGGATTCCGTGCTCCACAAAACCCTAATGATTCGAACACTTGGGCGCGTACGAAGGTCTCTCCCTGCGCTGTCTCGCCTGGCCCGCTACTCAATGGAAACGGCGAAGAACTCACTCGAAGGTGAGGGGAACACGCAACACAGTAGTTTACCCAGGTTCGGGCCGTTACGAAGCATAAAACCCTACTCCTGGTTTTGGTGGATTGCCTCTCACGGAAGTTGATGGCTGAACTAGTACAGTTCTCTTGAACCTCCCGAGGCCAAGTGGCTAGGTGTGGTGCCCTAGGGTTCCGATGATCTGATCCCCTTGCCAAGTACCCTACCTTCTCTATTTATAGTGGAGGCCTGGGTCCTCTTCCCTTATCGTCTCGATGGGAAGGGATCCCACACTGCCCAATTTTGAAGGGGAACAGGGGAACATGCTCCCCTGCCCAAAGGTGGTCTTTGCGTGCAAAGTATCTGTCTGCACTGCAAAGATGGGCCCGTGGGTGACAATCACCCTACTGGCGGGCGGCTGCGGCTTTGTTGCCCCAGAAGGGAAAGCTTCGGAAGATGCCCTTGGAAACCCTGTATGCTCCCGCCTCCTTTGCACCAAAGGGGAAACTGCCCGGTCCTGCCATCTGCTGCTTGCCCATCCTTTCCTGGCGTCACCCTTGACTCCAGAGGCCCGGCCTTGCCTCTACATGTGTGCCGCTCCAGAGGATTCCTGAGGAGGCCCCCTGCGAGTCTTGGCACTGCTCCTCCTCGTGAGTCTTGGCCCCTCACGAGAGCCTTACTATGCATGGTGTCAGGTCCGCTGGTTTGTTCCGGTGAGGCGGGCCCGCCCTAGGACACAAGAAGGCAGGTCTAGGTACCCCCATTCCAAGATCGCCGACAGTAGCCTCCGGGCCTGCAGAGTGCTCGCGCTGCCTCCGGGGTGGAGCCTCGGGGGACAGTATGAGGCGCCGTGGGCGCTCAAATGCCAGTGGGCCAAGACGGCGCGCGTCACGTGGCTGGTGTCGGGTCCTCCTTGTCTTCTATTTCCGCCCCCCCCCTTATTAGGTGCCATAATTGTAGCTTCGCTGCCTTACTGCTTTCCTCCTTCTATACTCCCCTTTCCCCTTAGGTCTCCGACTCCAACCGGCGCTTCGCAGATACATCACCGCATAGTTCCTTGCCAAGTCAGCAATGGCGCCCGCCGGAAAGCTGAAGCCAGAGGGGCATAGTCGAGCCCCTTCTTCTCTGCTACTGGACTGCGCCCTCTCCAAGGACGCGGATCTCGTTCCCATGCTTCCATGGTCTACGGCCGAGTCCAGCGAGCACGGGCGAACCCTAATCTGGTCTGGTGCCATAGAAGAACGGACCGCGCCCGGGGCTGTATACCCCTTCTCCCTTCACAGTATTTACGCCGGGCTGGTGCCACCTTTCACCCGGTTTATCACCGTTGTTTTGGACCACTATGGGATCCAAGTCCTTCATCTCCTGCCCAACTCCATCTTGCTCTTGCCCGTCTTTGCCGTCTAGTGCGAGGCTTTTTTGGCGGGCAGCCTTCGGTTGTCCTCCTTTGCTAGTTCTTCAACCTGCGCCTGCACGACGGGGCTCATTTGTCTGTGTGCGTTTCCATCATGGAGGCCCAGAGCGGCAACGTGCTCTTGAAGGCCGGGAAGAAGGTGGAGAACTTCAGGCACCGCTGGCTCCTTATGTGTCTCAAGGATGCCATCCCTCGGCTGGAAGAGCCAAAGGACTTGCCGGAGAAGACCTCTGCGTGGAGCTCAGCAAAGCTCTCCGACCCTCGGGCCGTGCCCGTGCTGGAGCGTTTTTCCCGCGACATCAGCGCCAAGAGGCTGACCGGGGGGATGATAGTGAAGGAGTTCCTGGCGCAGCGCTTGGCGCCTCTCCAGGAACACTCCAGGCCCCTGTGGGAGTACCGGGCTGGCAACGACGAGCTCCGGCTTCGATCCCGGGACATCCCTATAGAGGATCTGAGCAGGGTGATGGCGATTCTATTGGGCGGCGACCCTGGCGACCTTCCCGAGGCCCTGAGTCCGTTGTACCGTCGTGACAACCGGGCTAACCTGGTTGTTGCAATGCTTGCCTTCAACAAAGTGGGGGCTCCTCCCAGCTACAGGCTCCGGTCCGATGGAGGTGTCATCCGGCGACACCTCTAGTGAAGGGGGCTCGGAGAAGACCGTCGATGACCGTGCGGCAAGCGTGCCTCTCGTGTCGCAATCTATCCTTCTGTCCGAGCTCGAGGTTGATGGCACCACTAGTGATGCCTCCACCGGGACCCCCTCGTGCCTGGCCACGGCCTCCAGAGGACCTGTGTCGACTCCGCGCGCCACACAGGCTGCATGCGTGCACGCTTCCCTGAAGCTCGGGACCGGGCCCTCCCCGGCGCACCCCGCCTCTGCCGGCGGGAGATCCAAGGCGCCGAGCTGCCTCCTACCGTGGGGGGCATGTTTCCTCTGCTATCGCCGGGGCGGAGAGGAGGAAGAGATGTTCTGATTTCGAAGAGTAAGTCACCTGCTTGGGCGCGCCTTGTGCGTCTGTTGTCTGTGCTTGGCTAATTTACTCCTTTTGCTTGACGTCCAGGGATGTCATCTCGCCGGGGGTGAAGAAGAGAATACGGTCGTCAGGCTGAAGGCGACTACCGACGCCACGCCTGCATCGTCGGCATGTCCCCGTCTGCGAGTAGGGAGGAGAAGGGGCCTCGTGGGGCAGCCTCACTTGCCTTGGTCGTCGAATCCCCCGAGCCCCCGTAGCACCCTGAAGCGACTCCGGGGATGCCGCTGCTCGGGGGGCACGCATGCGAGAGTTCTCAAGCTCCTGAGGCATTGATGCCCGCAATTGCCGAGCAGTCTTCGGGGCCCCTTGTTTTTCAAGATGTCGCTCCTCCAGCAGCACCATCCGCGCCTGCGTCTAAGACCCTTGAGGAGGGGGGCCGGAAGACCCTGATGCCCACCCAAGGTGTCATGGATGCGGGCTTCACCGCCCTATGCAATGTCGCAGCCGAGATGAGGATGGTCGAGGGAGAGGCCAAGGCCGCCCATGACGCGTGAGAGAATGCGCTGAAGGAGGCCAGGGCGGCTATTGAGCGCTGCGAAGAGGTTGAAGCCCGCCAGAAGGCCCTCCAGGGGGAACACGCTGAGCTAGTTGATCAGCATTGCTCGTAGTAGGAGGAGCTTAAGGTCCGCGAGGCCAAGTTCGTAGCCGGGGAGGAAGAACTGTCCCAGGAGACGAGCCGCCTGGCGCCGAGCAGGTGCACTTGAAGGAGCGGGAGAAGGATTTCACCACGAAGATGGCTCTCCTTAAGGTGTAAGAGAGAGCCCTCACTGTGGCCGAGAAGAGGAAGGCCGCTGAGCTGGCTTGCTTCCCCGACGTCGAGCTCAAGCTTTGCAAGGCGCTCCGCTCCCTCTGCCGAGAAGAGTTCGATGCGCCTCTAGCCACCCCAGAGGATGGCTTCTCCGCGCTCCCGAAGCGGCTCACCGCGGCGCTGGAGTTTGTCGTCATGCAGATGGACAAGATCTTGGACAGCAAGTGCCGCGACCTATTCTTCGAGGATGCGACTCGCGTCTTTAGTCACCTTCATATTCGTGACCCCGGGTTCGATCTGAGCTCCGTGATTGTGCCGGTCCCAACCGAGGCCCACGATAGCGTTGCAGAGGCGGTGAAGGGTCCCTCGGATGGGCAGGTGAGGAGGTTCGCCCGTGTCGCGGCTCCTTCGTCTCCAGGTACCGCTGAGGCCGGTGATGGGGATGACGATGCTTCTGACGATGACGACCAGCCCCCTGCGGAGGGGGTGACCGGCGGCAGCTCCTTCTGATTCCTTATCCCTATTATTTTCCTGCATTACACATCGTGCCTCGTGGAGGCGTTAAACTTATTTGCATTTTTATGAACTTGGTCGTGGTCTGTAATAATTGAATGCTTGAATGTTTTCCCCGCCTTGTTCCTACCATGTTTGTTGTGTTACTCTGCATCGGCAGGGCCCGTCTCGCACGTACCTTCCCGTGATTTGACCGACCGGAAATCAAGGACATCCCAAAAGGGAAAGGGTCTACGAGCGCAGTTAGGCTCTTGAGTCACGATGCTCAGGATTCCCCCTTGACGCACGAGCTGCCGTCATGAGGAGAGCGCGGCGAAGATTTCGAAACTTGGAACACCTTCAACACCCTGCGTCGGCAGGGCCCGCCCTGCGCGTGGCTCCCCGCAATTGAACTGACCGGAAACAATGGACGGCCCATAGGGGAGAGGGGCTACGAGCGCAGTTACGACCCTGAGTCGTGATGCTCAGGGGTCCCCCTTGACGTGCGAGCGACTCCGATGCTCCTCCTAAGAATCTGATGATATGAAACTCTTGAACTCCTTCGGCACTCTGCGCCTACAGGGCCCGCCCCGCACGTACCCCCCCCCCCCCCACCCCCGCGGTTAAACTGATCGAAAAGGGCGGATCAAAAGGGAGAGGGACTACGGGCGCAGTTCAGGCTTCTGAGTCGCGATGCTCGGGAGTCCCCCTTGATTTACGAGAGAATCCAGTGTTCTTCTCTGGGGATCCAAAGTGATTTCTCGAGCGCACTGGGCTCTGCGTCTGCAGGGCCGCCCCGGGCATATCATCCCACGGTTGAACCGTCCAAGGATGGCCTAAAGGGGGAGGGGGATACGGGAACACCTAGGCCCCTGAGTCGCAATGCTCAGGATCCCCTTGACTCGTGAGCGGCTCCATATCTTCAGTTGTTTGCCCCACACGCTGGGCGTGGGTGATGTTGCGGGTGGACTGCCCTGATCTCCTTAATGGCCGAGGGTGCAGCCATTGGTGGGTTGTGTTGGTGCGAGCTGGGGGCGTAGTCATTGGTGGACTACGTTAGTGCTAGCTGAGAGCGTAGTCATTGGCCGACTATGTTGGTTGCCCCTATCTGTAACCAGTGCGGAGCATAGGTCTTCCACTAGGCGTAGGATGGACCCCTCCGCGTCCTCGGGGCCCCATGGCCGTATACAGCCTCGGCTCGTTATTACGTGAGAGTGTCACAGTGTGGTGTATCTGGGAGGTGGCGGGGACACTTTGGCCTCGCGAGTGTCCCTACCCCCGAGGCATTGGGACCTCGTCTTCTCCCCTGCACGGAGCATAGGGCTGTCAATAGGCGTGGGATGGACCCCTCCGCATCCTCGGGGGGCCCTGGGCGTATATAGCCTCAGCTCGTTATTACGTGAGTGACACGGTGGGGGTGTATATGGGAGGTCACGAGGACGCTATGGCCTGGCGAGTGTCCCTTCCCCCGAGGCATTGGGGCCTGAGCTTCTAGAGTCATTGGTGGAATGAGCTGATTTTGTTTAGGTCATTAGCAGACCCTGCTGACTTCTTCTTTGGGTGCGAGGCTGCGTATCTACATGGATAAACTTTGACCGGAGCCTCCAAGAGGGAGACCGACCGCCCGACAATATAAGAAAGACAGAACGTTAGGATTCCGAATAGGTGAAAACTGAATAACCAAACAATGCATAAACGAAAGTAGCAGCCGGAGGAGCATCCTAAGCTCAGGGAGGCCGCATGGCCCGGTGATGCCCTCAGATGGCGTGAACCAAAAAGTCACATTGCTGCGGTGAACAAAAAGTCACCTGGCGGTCGTGCCGCTGACGTGCCGAAGGCTCCATCTTCGCTTGTTCTCTTGTCTCCGCGGTCGCGACCCTGATGGGTCCACCGCCTCCCGAGGCTTAGGTCCTCCGCCCGGCCCGAGCATCTCCTCCTCTTCTTCGTGGCGTCCCAACAGGCGGGGTACAAGCATGGCCTGCTGGAGCCTCTGGTAGTTGGCAGCCGCGTTCCCCAGCCCGAGGGCATGAAGGTATTGGTGCCCGGGTACTCCCACCGGTAGCCAGCCATCGTAGGCCAGAAGGGGTCGTGTGCCGCGACTAGGTTGGTTACGGACGCGTTGATGCAGATACGGGGTCGGGAAAACATGCCGACGACGGCGACCGCGACTGGTGGTGCAAGGTAGTCACCGCGTTGCACGGTGTGGGTCTCTCAAAGTTCTCAGATTGCTGTCATGACGGACTTGCGAGAGCTGGCCGGACGTGCTCTGGAGCGCGCCCTCGGGATGTGCTCGAATGTCGCCTCCGCCTCACTGATCATACTAGGGGCCTACCAGGTGGGAGCCCCCATCTCTTACCCAAGAGGGGCACCGAGCGCACATCCCTATGTGATGGGGGGCAGGGCCCCGTCCCCGGGCACGGAGCCTGAAGCCCCGAGGCTCTCTGAGGGGAGGAGCTCCTTATTCTTCTTGCATATGTCCTTGTGGGGCATCTCCTCTTCTTCGTCGTCCGAGCGTTCCGCTGCCGCCGCGCGGTAGGCGGGCTCTAGTGCACAGACGGCATCCTTCTCGTGGCAAGGGATGGTGATGACGCCGCTGCTCCTTAGCATCTTGAGGACATTGTATCCATGGTGGACCATTGGCATGAACTTGGCGAGTGTTGGGTACCCCAGGATGGTGTTGTCTGGCAGGTGGATTTGAGCGACGTCGAAGACGATGATCTCAGTGTTGTAGTTCTAGCGCTCACTGAAGGTGACAAGCAGATGCACTTGCCCAATGGGTACGGTGGATCCCTCTGTTACCCCTGAGAAGGGCTTGCTCGGCATGAGCTGCTCATACGGCAGGTAGAGTTTCTCGAAGGTCTCGACTACGAGGACGCTGACCCCTGCTCCACTGTAAATGAGGGTCTTGGTGACGAGGACGTTGCTGATGGTTGGGGTGAACATCATTGGGAGCTTGCTGGCCATGAACGAGCGCCTGAGCTGGTCGCTTGGGTCGAAGGCAATGGTGGTCTGGGACCAGTTGAGTGGACGCATCGCTTATGGCTTCGGGAGGGCGGCATTCACCTCCCGAGAAAACTACTTGAAGGCACGGTTGGAGGCTGGGGTTTGGGCGCCGCGCAGGATGGAAGCCACCGCCCTGGCCTCCTGGAAGCCCCCAGCCACGTCATCCTGCCAGTCTTCATCCCTCCTCCTGGGTGGCGGAGGCAATGGGGGCAGTCCGACCTCCCGAGGGCGAGCCTCATGAAGCTGGCCGTGTCGCTGCCCCTCCCGAGGGTTATCATGCCCGCGGTCCTCCTGAAGCTGGCCCCGCCACGGGTCCTCCTGAGGCTCGTCACGACACCCCTGATGCGGCTCACGATCATCCCAACAGCCCCCATTGCGGCCTCCTCCAAACGCGGGGCTTCTGTAGAACCGTCCGGGACGCCTATTGAAGTGCTCCGCATGGACCAAACGGAGTTCTTGACACTCAGAGGTATCATGGTCGCTGGTGCCATGGAAGATGCACGTTGGCCCCGCTCCGGACGAGCGCTCTCCCCTCGGACATGCTTCGCCTCAGGCTCGGCGCCGAGCACCACCGGGGCCTTGCGCTTCACCTCCTTAGCTTTGGCTTTATTCTCTTTTGGGTCCGCCGGCTTGGGCCCAAGGACGAGAAGTGTCCTTCCTCAGCCTTGGCGAATTTGCTCGACAAGTTGAACATCTCCAGTGCGGTGCTCATTTCATCGTTCATGGAAAGCTCTTCCATCATCTTGAGGTCGGTGACTCCGTCGGAGAAGGCCGAGATGACGGCTTTGTTCGATGCATTGGGGATCTTGAGGCGCATAACCGTGAAGCGTTGTATGAACTTGTGTAGGGTCTCTCCTCCTGCTGCATGACGCGCCACACGTCGTTCACAATGGGGACGAGTTCGCGGGTGCCCTGGAAGTTGGCGATGAAGCGCTCACGCAGGCCGTCCAGGAGGTCATGGATGCCTTCGGGAGGTTGAGGAGCCACGAGAGTGTGCCGCCCTTGAGCGCCATTGGGAACCAACACGCTATGATTTGGTCAGCTCCTCCTATCGCCCTGATGCTCAGCGTGTAGAGTTGCAGGAACTCAGCCAGGTCTTGGATGCCATCATAACACGGGGGTATGTCGGGCTTGAACTTGCAGGGCCACGCAGCAGGGTAGACCTCGGGGGCGATAGCGAGGCACCCCACCGGTCCAATGGGTACGATGCGCGCTGGAGCCGCTGGATCTTGTCGATCCACGAGGTCTGCTTCGAGCGGGGAGGGCTCACGACGCGAGATTTACAGCACCGGGGACGCGCATGCATTGGCGCGGGGCCGGGGTATCATTTGGCAGCTAGCTTCTTCTCCGGGTCCCAATCTGGGTTCATGAGGCCGGGCAGCGCTTCCTGCTTGGGCTTTGGGTCCGCAACATGCCGCGGGGGTGGTGGTGGAGCGAGTTGTTCCTTGTTGTTCGCCAGCGATGGATGGGGTCGCGGCAAGCAGGTGAGTGTCGTTGAGTCGCCGGCGGCGGTGATGAGCTCCTCGGTGCATTGGAACCAGTCGTCATGGCGGTCAGGAGCGGGCCAATAATGAAGTAGCTCTGTGGCCATGGCAAGCACGTGCCGGCCGTGGGGCACCTACGGCCAGGCACGCAATGCCAATCCCGAAGGCCTGGCGAGCGACGGAGTGGCGGTGCGGCCGTCGACCGGCTTGGTCACCGCCTGGGAGGAGCCCTGTTGCTCTTGAACTTTGGGGCCGGTGGCGGCGTTCACCACGGGTGACGGTTACCGGCGCACACCAACGACACCGTTGGGCGTGGTCTGGGCGCTGTGGGTGGCACGGCGTTCTGCGCGAACCCGGCGAGCGTCAGCCATAGGAGCCGTGGAGCTTGATGGAGGTGGAGCTTGGAGGAAACCTCGACACGCCACTACGTGGTGTGCCAAAACTTGGATTTAGGGATCCGCAAAACCCTAAGGATTCAAACACTCGGCGTGTATGAAGGTCTCTCCCAGCTCTGTCTTGCCTGGCCCGCTACTCGATGGATATGACGAAGAACTCACTTGAAGGTGAGGGGAACACATAACACATAAGTTTACCCAGGTTCGGGCCTCTACGAAGCTTAATACCCTACTCCTTGTTTTGGTGGGTTGCCTCTCATGGAGGTTGATGGATGAACTAGTATAGTGCTCTCGAGCCTTCGGAGGGCAAGTGGCTAGGTGTGTTGCTCTAGGGTTTCGATGATCCGATCCCCTTGGCAAGTATCCTACCATCGCTATTTATAGTGGAGGCCTAGGTCCTCTTCCCTTATCGTCTCAATGGGAAGGGATCCCACAGTGACCAATTTTGAAGTGGAACAGGGGAACATGCTCTCCTTCCCAAAGGTGGTCTTCGCCTACAAAGTACCTATCTGTGCTGCGGAGACGGGCCCGTGGGTGACGATCGCCCTACTGGCGGGCGGCTGCGGCTTTGTTGCACCAGAAGGGAAACCTTTGGAAGATGCCTTTGGAAACACTGTACACTCCCGCCTCCTTTGCACCAAAGGGGAAACTGCCGCGTACTGCCATCTGTTGATTGCCTGTCCTTTCCTGGCGTCACCCTTGACTCATGACACCCTGCCTTGCCTCAGAATGTCTGCTGCTCTGGAGGGTTCCTGCGGAGCCCCCCTGCGGGTCTTGGCACTACTTCTCTTCATGAGGCTTGGCCACTCATGAGGGCCTTACTATACATGGTGCCGTGTCCGCTAGTTTTTTCCGGTGAGACGGGCCCGTCCTGGGCCAAGAAAAAGGTCTTGGTAACCCACAAGTATAGGGGATCGCAACAGTTTTCGAGGGTACAATATTCAACCCAAATTTATTGATTCGACTCAACGGGAAGCCAAAGAATATTCTCAATCATTAGCAGTTGAGTTGTTAATTCAACCACACCTGAAAGATTTAGTATCTGCAGCAAAGTATCAGTAGCAAGGTAGTATGATAGTAGTAGTAGCAACAGTAACCAGTAGCAACAAAGTAACAACAGTAGCAGCAAAGTAACAACAGTAGCAACAGAGTAACAGTAGCAGCAGTGACAGCAGTAGCAGCCAAGTAACGTAGCAAGGACCAGTAGGAAAAGACTCGTAGGCATTGGATCGGTGATGGATGATTATGCCAGATGTTATTCATCATGCAACAGTTATAACACGGAGAGATAAGTAACTAGCTCCAATTCGTCAATCTAATGTAGGCATGTATTCCGTCTGTAGTCATACGTGCTTAGTGAAAAGAACTTGCATGACATCTATTGTCCATCCCTCCCATGGCAGCGAGGTCCTAATGGAAACTACGGGATATTAAGGTTCTCCTTTTAATAAAGAACTAGACCAACGCATTAACACTTGGTGAATACATGAACTCATCATACTATGGTAATCTCCGGGAGTGGTTCCAGCTATTGTCACTCCGAGGTTGCCGGGTCATAACACATAGCAGGTGACTACAACTTGCAAGATAGGATCAAGAACACACATATATTGGCGACAACATAATAGGTTCAGATCTGAAATCATGAAACCCGGGCCCTAGTGACAAGCATTAAGCATGGCAAAGTAGTAGAAATATCAATCTCAGAACATAGTGGATACTAGGGATCAATCCCCATCGAAACTAAATCGATTACATGATAGATCACATCCAACCCATCACCATCCTACGATGAGATTACTCACGAACGGTGAAGAGCATCATGGAATTGGCAATGAAGAAAGGTTGATGATGACGATGGCGATGATCTCCCCTCTCCGGAGCCCAGAACGAACTCCAGATCTGCCCTCCAGATGAAGAAGAGGATGTGGCGGCGCCTCCGTATCGTAAAACATGATGAACTCTTCTCCTTGATTCTTTTTCCGGACGAAACGGACTAAATAGAGCTGGATTTAGAGGCGGTGGAGCTTTGTGGGCCCCACAAGCCTGCCAGGCAGGGCCAGGGGGGCCCACGCCTGGTGTGCTTGTGGGCTCACACCTCCACTTCCTCCGCTGATTCTTGCGTCAGTATTTTTCATAAATTACAGAAAAATTCTCCGTAAATTTTTAGGTCATTCCAAGAACTTTTATTTCTGCGCAAAAACAACACCATGGCAATTCTGCTGAACACAGTGTTATTCCGAGTTAGTTCTATTCAAATCATGCAAATTAGAGTCCAAAATAAGGGCAAAAGAGTTCGGAAAAGTAGATACGACGAAGACGTATCAACTCCCCCAAGATTAAAGCCTTGCTTGTCCTGAAGCAATTGAGTTGACAAACTGAAAGAGACAAAAGAAAAAGTTTTACGAACTCTATTTGATCTTGTTGTTGCAACTATATCTAACTCACAACCAGAATTTCAGCAAGATCAAAAGCTAACCACATAAGCAAATGACATCTAGGTCTCACGGTAAACTCATATCAATGGCATAATCAACTAGCGAGCAAATAATAATAAGTCTCAAACGTCAACACTTCAATCAAAACAACATGAAGCAGTACGAATAGATGGTATCTCGCTAGCTCTTTCCGAGACCGCAAAACATAAATGCAGAGAACCTTCAAAGACCAAGGGCTGACTAAACATTGTAATTCATGGCAAAGAAGTTCCAGTCATAGTCATACTCAACACAGTTAAAAGCAAAGCATAAAAATGACAGAGGTTCTCTCTGATTGGTGCTTTTATAAGAGGAGGATGACTCAACAGGAACATAAGTAGACAGGCCCTTCGCAGAGGGAAGCATTGATTTGCAGAGGTGCCAGAGCTCAAGCTTTCAAAACAGAGATAATAATTTTGGGTGGCATGCTTTTCATTGTCAACGCAATGACTAAGAGTTCTCACCATCTTCCACGCTACACATGCTATAGGCGGTTCCCAAACAGAAAAGTAAAGTTTTGACTCCCCCACCACCAATCAATCACACTCCACGACTAGCCGAATCCTCGGGTGCCGTCCATACCAACATCAATCCACGGGGAGTTTTGTTTGCAATTATCTTTCGATTTGAGCATGGAACTGGGCATTCCAATTACCAACCCCTTTCTCGTGAATGATAGTGAATAAATACATATCGAGGATAACACGCCTAGCATGGAAGATACTAATAGCCCCCTATCACCACATGAGCGGTTCGGGCATGCAAAACAGATTATTTCTTGAAGGTTTAGAGAGTGGCATATGCAAATTTACTTGGAACGGCAGGTAGATACCGCATATAGGTAGGTATGGTGGACTCATATGGAACAACTTTGGGTTTATGGAAGTGGATGCACAAGCAGTATTCCCGCTTAGTACAAGTGAAGGCTATCAAAAGACTGGGAAGAGACCAACTAGAGAGCGACAACAGTCATCAAAATACATTGAGATTAACCAACATTGAATGCAAGCATGAGTAGGACATAAATCACCATGAACATGAATATCATAGAGGCTATGTTGATTTTGTTTCAACTACATGCGTGAACATGCACCAAGTCAAACCACTTGAATCATTCAAAGGAGGATACCATCCTATCATACTACATCATAATCATCTCAACATTCATATTGGCATCCAAGACAAACCATTATAAGCTCCTAGCTAATTAAGCATGGCATCAGAAACTATGATCTCTAAGTTGTCAATGCAAACATGTTTCTCTCACAACAAAGATGAATCAGGAACGATGAGCTAGTCATATTTACAAAAACAAAATAGACAGAGTTCATACCAGCTTTTCCAGGCTCAGTCACTTCATCATATATCGTCATTATTGCCTTTCACTTGCACGACCGAATGATGTGAACAATAATAAGAGTGCTCGTGCATTGGACTATGCTAGAATCTGCAGGCAAACACAAAGGAGAAGAGAAAGTAATATGGCTCTTTAACAGATAAACATATATGCATGCAAGAGCCACTAAACATTGTAACCATGGTCTTCTACCTTGGCCCAAAGAAAAAGAGGACTATTTACACGGGAAAGCTCCAAACAAACAAAATAAGAACAAGAAAATATTTTTGGGTTTTCTCAAACTAGACAGCCACACGAAAAGAAAACGAGAAAAAGAAATAAACTAGCATGGATGATACAGTGGCAAAGTGTGAACACCGACCAACAAAGTGGAAGCATAAGGAAGCATATAAATTCAGTGAGAAACACGTACTCCCCCAAGCTTAGGCTTTTGGCCTAAGTTGGTCTACTCCCAAGGATGGTCTGGGCGACACCCAAAATCATAATGGGGGTTGTACGGGAGTGCTGCAGCCACTGCCTAAATAGCTGCCTCATGGAGACGAGCAACCTTTGCCTCCCTCTCATACTCCTCTACCTCTCCTCTGGTTATGTAATATCTTCGTTTTACCTAAAAGTCAAAGAAGGCAGGAGCAGGAAGGGTAATACGGTAAACACGTTGCCGGTTAAATATTAAACGGTATAGGATGGATTCATCATCCCTCTCAAGGAACTGGTAGCATGTCAAAGCGACACGGTCAAGGAAAGTTGTATGGAGCGGGGGATCTCCTTCGCGGATGGGTACTCCATGAAAATTTGCTATGCGAGTGGCATAGATCCCACCAAAGAAATCCCCTTCATTAGCATTATTATTCAGCCTCCTTGCTATTATAGCTCCCATGTTGAAACTTCTGTCACCCGTTACTGCGCTCTTAAGAATACTATGGTCGGGTGCGCAGAGGTGACAATGCTCCATCTTGATATTAATGCATCTGCCTATGAAGAGGGCAAAGTAATGCAATGCAGGAAAATGAATGCTCCCCATGGTAGCCTGCGTAATATCTCTATTTTTTCCAACAGTTATACCAGAGAAAAAATCTCTAACCGAAGATTTAGGGGGATCATTGAGACTACCCCAAATAGGTATCTTGCAAATTCTATTGAAATCCTCTAAATCCATGGTATACGATTTGTCATAGAGATCAAACAGTACAAATGTATCACGGCCAACTAAAAATATGAATATACGAACAAAAGAGGAAGTGAGAGTAACATACTGTTCACATTTATCGGAGATGAATTCTTCGAGTCCCACGTTGTGAACAAGTGTATCAAACTCGTCTTTGAAACCTGCCTCAATAATGAATTCATCAGAAGGCCATTCACATGGTTGTACCTGTGCATTCTAGGTTGGTAAGGATCGGGCTCCTGAATCACAAGACGGGGACCTCTCTTGCTTGAGGAACCACCATGATAGTTTCTCCTGAACATCTTCCTTTTCTGAAATTTTCAGTGACCCAAAGAAAAAGTGAACAAGGCTGAAGTAAACTCGTAGCAACTACTCTCTCAAGTGCCTAGAGGCCATATTACGCATCCAAACTACTTGGGACCTGTTAAAATTAGCATGCAAAGCTCAAGAACATGGTCACCAAGGCAGCAAAATATGCGAAGTATAAGGCACTAGTGCAAAAACTATATGGACCAATGGAGGAGTCACTTACCAAGGAGTAATTTCCCTAAAACAGTTCGGAGAATGGTGCTTTGAGAAAGGAGATCGAAAATCCCAGCAAGAGGAGCAAGAACATGGGTTTGAGCTGCGAAACGATTTTTTCTGGAGGTAGGAGAAACACATGAGATCTAGAATGAGTGGCGGGAGTGCACGTGGGCCCCACAAGCCTGGTAGGCGCGGCCAGGGGGTGCCCGCGCCTCCAGGTCTTGTAGCCCACTGGTGCAGCCCCAGACTAGCTCTTCATCTCTGTATTTTTCAAAAATTCCAGAAAAAATCATACTTGATTTTCACGGCATTCGGAGAACTTTTATTTTCGGGGTACTTTTTACGGGACGCTAAAATAGAAAACAGGGAAAACTAAACTAAATCTATCATTTTTCTTCTAAGCAACCAAAGGTGAAATCTTGGAACAGAGGTTTGTAACTCCTCGATTCATCCATCTCATGGTCATCGAAAGAAATCCGTCAATGAGGTTGATCAAGTCTCCTCGACAAACCTTTTCGAATCGCAAAAGAGAACGGAGAATTTTCGAATAGTCACTTGGTTGCCTCAATGGGGATATGTATCTCCCCAACAAGCAAATCATATTTCATCTTAACAGGAGGTATAGGGCATTCAAAGCTCCCAATAAGAACCGATGAAGTTTTTTCGATAACATTGATGCAATGTACTCGATATTGTTTCTTCGGAAAGTGCACCGTATGCTCATTACCGTTGACATGGAAAGTGCATTTCCTTTGTTGCAATCAATAACAGCCCCTGCAGTGTTTAAAAAGGGTCTTCCGAGGATGACGGCCATGGCATCATCCTGGGGAATATCCTGAATAACAAAGTCTGTTAAGATAGTAACGGTGGCAACCACAACAGGCACGTCCTCGCAAATGCGGATAGGGAAAGCAGTTGATTTGTCGGCCATTTGCAGATAGATTTCAGTGGGTGTCAACTTATCCAATTCAAGCCTACGATAAAGAGAGAGAGGCATAACACTAACACCGGCTCCAAGGTCGCATAAAGCAGTTCTAACGTAGTTTACTTTAATGCAGCAAGGTACAACAGGCACTCCGGGATCACCTAGTTTCTTAGGAGTTCCACCCTTGAAGGTCTAGTTAGCGAGCATGGTGGAAATCTCAACCTCAGGTATCCTCCTCTTATTAGTCACAATATCTTTCATGTACTTAGCATACGGAGACATTTTGAGCATATCTGTCAAACACATTTGCAGAAAGACAGGTCTAATCATTTCAACAAAGCGCTCAAAATCTTCATCATCCTTTTTCTTGGATGGTTTGGGAGGAAAGGGCATGGGTTTCTGAACCCATGGTTCCCTTTCTTTACCATGCTTCCTCGCAGCGAAATCATTCTTATCGTATCTTCCATTCTTAGGTTGTGGGTTATCAAGATCAACAGGTTCAATCTCCACATCCTTATCATTGCTAGGTTGAGCATCTACATGACATCACTATTGATATTATCATTAGGCTCATGTTCATCCCCAGATTGTGTCTCGGCATCAGAAGCAGAGACATCGTTTGGACTCTCAGGTGTATGAGCATCAGGGTTATTGGCATCCAAGTTCCTATCATCTTTATTGTTCTTTCTAGGATGACTAGGTGCATCAGTGCCAACTCCTTGAGAATCTTGTTCAATTCTCTTTGGGTGACCCTCAGGATATAGAGGTTCCTGGGTCATTCTACCGCCTCTAGTCATGACTCTGACAGAATTGACATTCAACTCATTGAGCAAGTCATTTTGAGCCTTAAGTACTTGTTCTACTTGAGTAGTAACCATAGAGGCATGTTTACTCAGGAGCTTAAGATCATTGACGTTTATGTCCACACAAGCACTTAAATGACTAAGCATGTGAGCATTCTGTTCCAATTGTCTGCTTACATAATCATTCAAACTTTGTTGTTTGGCAACAAAATTATCAAATTCATCCAGGCATAGGCTAGCAGGTTTATCAAAAGGAATATCAGTCTCATCAAACCTACGTAGAGAATTTACTTCTACTACCTGTATCGGGTTATCAAGACCATGGATCTCTTCGATAGGTGGTAGATTCTTGACATCTTCAGATTTAATGCCTTTCTCTCGCATAGATTTCTTGGCTACTTGAATATCTTCAGGACTGAGGAATGGAATACCTCTTTTCTTCGGAGTTGGCTTAGGAGGTGGTTCGGGAATAGTCCAAGCATTCTCATTGCACAAGATGTTATTCAATAGTATCTCAGCTTGTTCTACGGTTAGTTCCCTAAAAACACAACTAGCACAACTATGTAGGTGGTCTTTGGAAGCATCGGTAAGTCCATTATAGAAGATATCAAGTATTTCGTTCTTCTCAAGAGTGTGATCAGGCAAAGCATTCAGTGGCTGGACGAGCATCCCCCAAGCTTGTGGGAGACTCTCTTCTCCAGCTTGAGCAAAGTTGTATATTTCCTACAAGGCAGCTTGTTTCTTATGGGCAGGGAAATATTTTCCGGAGAAGTAGTAGACCATATCCTGGGACTACCCACACAACCAGGAGCAAAAGAAGTGAACCAAGTCTTAGCATCATCCTTTAGCAAGAAAGGAAGCATCTTGAGGATATAATAGTGGCGGATCTTTTCCTCACTAGTGAAAAGGGTGGCTATATCGCGCAGTTTGGTAAGATGGGCTACAACCGTTTCAGACTCATAACCGTGAAAAGGATCAGATTCGACGAGAGTGATTAACTCAGGGTCGACAGAGACTTCATAATCCTTATCAGTCACAAAGAGAGGCGAAGTAGCAAACTTCGGATCGTATTTCATCCTAGCGTTCAGAGATTTTTCTTTCCACTTGAGCAGTAATTTCTCAACATCATAGCTATCCTTACAAGCAAGAAAGTCCTCAGCTATCTCTCCCTCCATAACATAACACTCAGGCATATCACGCAATTCATGTCTAGGAGAGCTAGTCCTAACAGGCAAAATAGCAGGTTCTACTTCAATAGTATCAGCAGTTTCAGAAGTATCATCACATCTAGCAGCAACTCTAGCAATTTGTGCATCAAGGAATGCACCTAGTGGCAAAGCAGTATCAAGCATAGCATCATCAGGCAAAGCAGTATCAAGCATAGCATCATCGTAAGCATCATGGGCAGCAGAAGTAGCATCATCAAGCACACGCGACATATCAAGATTTCTAGCAGGAGGTGGTGTCGCACACATACTCATAACTGAAGGTGAATCAAGTGCAGAGCTAGATGGAAGTTCCTTACCTGTCCTCGTAGTTGAGGGAAGACTTTAGTTCTTGGATCTATCGGATTCCTTATAGTGACCAGCAGACGTAAATCCCGAGTGACTCAGAGAATATAGTTGTGCTTCCCCGGCAACGGCGCCAGAAAAAGGTCTTGGTAACCCACAAGTATAGGGGATCACAACAGTTTTCGAGGGCAGAGTATTCAACCCAAATATATTGATTCGACTCAACGGGAAGCCAAAGAATATTCTGAAGTATTAGCAGTTGAGTTGTCAATTCAACCACACCTGAAAGATTTAGTACCTGCAACAAAGTATCAGTAGCAAGGCAGTATGATAGCAATAGTAGCAACAGTAACCAGTAGCAACAAAGTGACAACATTAGAAGCAAAGTAACAGCAGTAGCAACAGAGTAACAGTAGAAGCAGTGACAACAGTAGAAGAAAGGTAACGTAGCAAGGACCAATAGGAAAAGACTCGTAGGCATTGGATCGGTGATGGATTATTATGTCGGATGTTATTCATCATGCAACAGTTATAACACGGAGAGATAAGTAACTAGCTCCAGTTCGTCAATCTAATGTAGGCATGTATTCCGTATGTTGTCATACGTGCTTAGGGAGAAGAACTTGCTTGACATCTATTGTCCATCCCTCCCATGGCAGCAGGGTCCTAATGGAAACTACGGGATATTAAGGTTCCCCTTTTAATAAAGAAGTGGACCAACGCATTAACACTTGGTGAATACATGAACTCCTCACACTATGGTCATCTCCGGGAGTGGTTCCGGCTATTGTCACTCCGGGGTTGCCGGGTCATAACACATAGTAGGTGACTACAACTTGCAAGATAGGATCAAGAACACACATATATTGGCGACAACATAATAGGTTCAGATCTGAAATCATCGCACTCGGGTCCTAGTGACAAGCATTAAGCATGGCAAAGTAGTAGCAACATCAATCTCAGAACATAGTGGATACTAGGGATCAATCCCCGTCAAAACTAACTCGATTACATGATAGATCTCATCTAACCCATCACTATCCAGCAAGCCTACGATGAGATTACTAACGAACGGTGAAGAGCATCGTGGAATTGGCGATGAAGGAAGGTTGATGATGATGATGGCGACGATCTCCCTCTCTGGATCCCAGAACGGACTCCATATCTGCCCTCCAGATGAAGAACAGGAGGTGGCGGCGCCTCCGTATCGCAAAACGTGATGAACTAAACAGAGCTGGATTTGGAGGCGGTGGAGCTTTGTGGGCCCCACAAGCCTGCCAGGCGCGGCCAGGGGGGGCGCACCTGGTGGGCTTGTGGGCTCACAGCTCCACTTCCTCCACTGATTCTTGCGCCAGTATTTTTCATAAATTCCAAAAAAATTCTCCGTAAATTTTCATGTCATTCCGAGAACTTTTATTTCTGCGCAAAAACAACACCATGTCAATTCTGCTAAAAACAACGTTATTCCGGGTTAGTTCCATTCAAATTATGCAAATTAGAGTCGAAAACAAGGGCAAAAGAGTTCGGAAAAGTAAATGCGACAGAGATGTATTAGGCCACAGGCAGGCACGTCTGGGTACCCCCATTCCCGGAACGCCGATACCAACCTTACATGTGCTACCACAATACCCCTTATGCAACGAGGCTTTGTTGATTACTTTGGTCGATACTAGTAGAAAGCCAGCATCACTAGTGGCGGGAGTGACGTGGTCACTCTTGTGATGGGGTCGTGCCAGATATGGAGACCATGCAGTTTTTACAGGTTCCGGGCACACCGTTGCATGCCCTCATGGATGGTAATATCTAAAGCCAGGCTCGTATGATGTACATCATGAGGGATGGCACCAACCAGTGGAATCTTTGTTTAGCGTCGCCATGGGAAAGGCATTGTTCGGGTGCTTACCTCGGGTATGTTATATACCGCGAGTCATGGATGACACGGAAGTTCCTCGAGACTTGTGGTTACAGCGCGCAACCTCTGCAGAGTGCAAAACTATTCGAATAGCCATGTCCACGGTCAAGGACTATTGGGTGGTGCTGCTTAAACTACGTAAATTTGTTTCTGCATAAACCAATGTGTGTGGGGGGTAATATTAGAAATAGATGGAGACATGGGACGATGCTCGAAATAAGTCAGGTGACTTGGCATGATCCGGGAACATGGGATGTTCGACCCTCAGTTCATATTGATATCGATAACCTATTCACTGGGTTACCACTATGCATTGCCATGCATGTCGCCCGAGAATTTGATCATGTTAGTGCACTAGGTAAAAACCTGCTTTCCGCAAAAATCGGCATGCTAGTGTTATGTCATACTTCATTGTTTCCTTGTTCCATATCATAGGTTCCTTGCGAGTACATTCAAAGTACTCATTAGCTTGCCACTGGATATTTAATTGGCCAGGCATGGAAGAACCGGACTTCTGGAGATTAGTTCGTGGGGGACGAACATGCGATCTGGGACGTTTCCTAGTCAGAATTCTTGTAGGTTAAGGCAGATGGCATGGCTTCACCCTTTCAACCAAGTTATCCGCAATCAGTAGTGTGTTGGTGTGTCGGCCTTCATGGCCTTATTAATGTAATGACTTGGCCCTAATGGCCCTATTTATATCATATGTTATCTATGGATGTAAGACTCTTGTTATTCAGTATCTATGTGTTCAGTGAGCATTGATATCTGGGATCACTGTACACGTGCATTCGACGATCTCGGGTTAGAAGTCGGTGTCCCCACACAGTTGGTATGATATCCATCCTGATTGTAGGAAGCCTTAGATAGCATGGATGTTAGATGAGACGGAACCACTCTCAAATACTACACCTAGCCTTTACACTTAGGGTTTCATGCACCCCTCAACTCTTCCACCATACCATTCAAACCCCTTTTACTGACACCTCTCCCTAAACGTTGTAAATGGACGTCGTACCCGAGAGCCTCCTAGAGTCCGGCTTTACCCTACTCTTGGAGGACAACTTGGAAAAGTGTCAGGTATGCCGATCACCAGTTTTTCTATACCATGAGCACTGGGTCAATGCCACCACGAATGAGTACCACGTGGATGTGGTCGTAAAGGAAAATGACCCCCGACTAGTTGGTTCTTTGAAGGACCGTAGATGGACACTTTGGTGTTAGTAGGTGAGAAAGCGGCACGGAAGGCGCTCATTCAGCTTCGCGACATCCTTCCTAAGATGGCCAATGAACCGGCTATCCGTCACTTACCTTTTGTTAAGGATGAGATTGTCAGGAGTTGGACATTGACCCCATCACCATAAGAAGGAACACTGCTCAGCTGCCACACCTACTTCAGCCTCTCTGCCGATAGTCTGGCTCACAACCTGATCAAGGAGACAGTGAAGCTCCACGAGGAAATTCACCATGTCCGTGAGCTACTCCGTCAAGCGAAAACAAAGACAAGCAGGATCAATAAGGATGGAGCCCCCGAGGGACAACCTGCTGTCGCATAAAAATGAGGAATACCACCGCTTAAGGTCACCCCATTCAGAGTCGTCGCATGAGTGCCAGGGAGTATCGCGACCTCTTCACTGCTCCATTAGCGAAGCATCATCAAGATGGAACTCGTCGTTCCCCGACACCCTCGACAGGAGACGATGCCGGCGCAGTTGGTGCCTAGGAGGAAGACCAAGAGGAGAGTGAGTACGACACTGAGCACTCCACTACTTGAGTCCGAGAACACCTGGGGTAGGACAAGCTAGGAACCCCTCATACCAAGTAGAGTCTGTCTAATGGTCCAGATGAAACCATGTGTGCTTGTTGGTTACTTTTCTGTTTGTGTCACAATGCAAGCCACACTTTTTCCTTAGGCAGCATGTAAAAGGTCTACATCGCTTGTCTTACTTAATGTTTATGTGATGGGTCTTTTGGCCCTTTTGTTTGACACACTTGCACGTACCAACCCACTTCCCTATTTAGGCATGTTCCCCTCTTGTGTTGTTGTTTTGTCTATTCCAGTTGTTGACTTGGCTACTCCAAACAGGATGGTGACTGCAACTCGTGCCAGCTCCTTTGACAACCCAGCACCAGCAACCCTAGCCAGCAGCCAGGAGCTGGTAGGTGTGCTCAAGCTGGAGCTCACCATGAGCAACCACAAGGCAACATTCCCCCACTACCGCATCCTCCGGAAAACCCGACCCTCCAAGCTCTCCGGGAGGAACGCCAAGCGAACAATGCCGATATCCAGCAGATGGCTCCGGTCCTGGTGAACAACCCCCACCAGGGCTGGAACGGAAATGGTAGCTCCACTATATCTGAATTCATGAGGACTTCGCCCGCAATTTTCACCAAGAGAACCGATCCTTTGGATGCCGACGACTGGAACCACACCATCGAGGAACTCCTTGCACTGGTCAACTGCAGTGAAGAACGTGAGAAGGTTCTGTATGCCTCTCACTGTCTCGGAGGTACCACCAGAGCTTGGTGGGACGGATTCAAGGTCATGCAAGGCGAGCTTGTTATCAGTTGTGCTGAGTTTAAGGAAGGATTCCATACTGCCCACATTCCCTCTGGGATGACGGCTATCAAGAAGCGGGAGTTTCGCATGCTGAAGCAAGGAAGTGGCACAGTTAAGGAGTACCTGCAGAAATTCAACCACTTATCGAGGTATGCATGTGATGGTGTCAGCATTGAGGCCGCCAAGATAGAATGTTTCATGGAAGGAATTCAACAATCGCTGCATTACCAACTTGTTGTCTGTGACTGTCGGACTTTCTGCTATCTAGTGAATAAGGCCCTCATGCTTGAAGATAATTGTCGTGCTATGGAAGACACGCGCAAAAGCAAGCTGATCAACATCGATGGTTCCAGCAATCAGAAGACTCGCCCCTGGCAATCAGCCCCCACAAGGCCAAGCTATTAGCCTCAGCACCCCAGGACTCCTGCACCTCCACCGAGCTACCATCCTCAGCCATATGCCAACTCCAACATGACAAACAACCCCCTCCCCCAGCAACAACATTGGCGGCAAGACCAATTACTTCGAGCAGGTCACCTGCTTTGGGTGTGGTTAGCGTGGACACATCTCGAAGCAGTGCCTCGACAAGAAGCCTGATGCACCACGCCCCAATGCGCCAAATCAAGGACAAGGTCATGGAGCACCAACCAGGAACCAGCATCCCCGCAACAAGCCCTACAACGATAAGGGTCATGTGAATCGTGTCATCGCTGAGGAAGCCTAGGAGGACCAGAATTGCATATTGGGTACGTTCCTTGTGAACTCAACTCCAGCAATATTACTGTTTGATTGTCGTGCTTCGCATTCTTTTGTCACCCAAAATTTGGCGATGGAGAGTGGTTTGAAGCCAACATTCCTGAATGGTCAAATGTCGGTACACACCCCCGATGGAGTATTGAGGACCAATATAGGGCGTAGAGGAGTTGGGATCAACATCAATGGGGTAGACTTTGTAGCAGATCTCATCGTCCTTAAGACGCAGGCTTGGACGTGATCCTTGGTAAGGATTGGTTTTCCAAGCACCAAAGCATGTTGGATTGTGCCAAGAGGACTATTACTATGACCAGCGACCAAGGAGACGAGGTCAAGTATGTTCCCAAACCCACCTCCGCTCAAGCCCCTCAGTTTAACTGCCTTTCGGGAATTGAGTTGGACCAAATTCCAGTGGTATGTGAGTACCAGGATGTCTTTCCTGACGATCTGCCCAGATGCCTCCCGACCGAGACATCCAGTTAATTATTGAACTAATGCTTGGAAGAAGACTGATCTATACGAAGCCCTATAGACTGGGGTCCGAGGAATTGGTAGAGTTGAAGAAACAACTGGCCGAGCAGCTTAGGAAAGGATTTATTCTCCCTAGTGCCTCTCCTTGGGGATCACCAGTTCTATTCATGTCCTAGAAGGAAAGAACTATCACATTCTTTGTTTATTACCGATCCCTTAATGAAGTCACGATAAAGAAGAAGTATGCACTTCCCAAGATTGAAGGCCTGGTCCACCAGTTGAATTGTGCCAAGGTGTTCTCCAAGATCGACCTTGGGTCTGGGTACTACCAACTAAAGATCCGGCCCGAAGATATTCCGAAGACGGAATTTATAACCAGATATGGCCTATTCGAGTGCACGGTCATGTCATTTGGGTTAACCAATGCCCCAGCCTACTTCATGTATGTAATGAACAAAGTCTTCATGGAGTATCTGGACAAGTTTGTCATCGTCTTCATCGATGACATACTCATCTTCTCCATGTATGAAGAAGAGCATGAGCAACACTTGAGGATGGTGTTAGAAAAACTTCGAGAGCACCAACTTTATATCAAGTTCAGCATATATGAATTTTGGCTGCATGAAGTTGGGTTCTTGGTTCATGTGATGACGGAAGATGGGTTCGCAATCGATCCCACCAAGATTACATCGGTGACGAAGTGGAGATCACCAACCAATGCGAAGGAAATTCGAGGCTTCCTCGGACACGCGAGATACTACCGCAAGTTCGTTGAAGGATTCCCTGGCATCACCCGACCTATGACTCAACTCTTAAAGAAGGACAAAAAGTTTGAGTGAACGCCGAAGTGCGAAGAAAAGATTTCAAGAGCTCAAGAAAAGATTGATGACGACTACAATTCTGGCTACTCCTCATATTCACAAGGAATTTGTGTATTACTGCGATTCATCGAGGACTGCACTTGGTGGTGTCCTAATGCAGGAAGGTATGGTCATGGCATATCTATCCCGATAGCTACGTCTCCATGAGGAGAACTACGCCACTCATGACCTTGAGTTGGCAGCAGTGGTTCATGCCGTGAAAACATGTCGAGATTACATTCTGGGGAAGCGATGTGAGATATGCACCGACCATAAGAGTTTGAAGTATATTTTCACTCAAAAGGATTTGAATATGAGGCAATGGAGATGGTTGGAATTGATTAAAGATTATGACGTCAGTATTCAATAGCACCCCGGAAAGGCCATGGTAGTAGCGGATGCCTTGAGGAGAAAGGATTGCACCTTGAATACTATGATCAAGGTAAGCCTACCCTCCCTATATGATGAACTTGAGAGATTCCGGTTGGAGCTAATTGCACCAGGATTCCTGGCCGACCTCGAAGTGAATCCCACACTAATGGACGATATTATGGAAGCCCAGAAGGGACACAAGGACATCGAAGGTATCAAGCATAAAATCAAGGATGACAAGGCCCCAGGATTCTCCATGGACAAGGAGGGAGTCGTGTGGTTTGGGAGCCACATTTGCATACCCAATAAAGCTGACCTCAAGAACCTCATCTTGCAAGAAGCACACAACACTCCATATTCTAGTCACCTTGGAGGAACCACGATGCACCAAGACCTCAAGGAAAGGTTCTGGTGGCATGGAATGAAGAGGAAAATAGTTTCAAATGTAGCTAAGTGCGACATATGCCAGAGGGTCAAGGATGAGCACCAATGACCCGCTGGGCTACTTCAACCTCTCAAAGTGCAAGAATGGAACTAGGACAGGGTCCAGATGGACTTCATCACTGTTCTTCCTAGATAAAGCAAGGGACATGATTCCATTTGGGTCACTGTCGACCACCTGAGCAAGGTGGCCCAATTTATTCCCGTCAATACCACCAATGATGGTAACCAGCTAGCCAATGTCTACATTAACCGCATCATGAGCCATCATGGAATCCCAAAAGTGATCGTGCCTGACTGAGGCACGCAATTCACTTCAAGATTTTGGAAGAAGTTTCAAGAATCCATGGGAACCAAGCTCTCCTTCAGCACTTCCTTTCACCCTCAGACCGGCGCACAGACGAAAGAGTTAAATCAGATACTCATAGGTATGCTCCGCGCGTGTGTTTTGCCATATGAAGCCAAATGGGAGTTCTGTTTGCCCTTCGCCGAGTTCTCCTACAACAAAAAATACTAGTCCAGCCTTCAAATGGTACCATTTGAGGTGTTGTATGGACACAAGTGCTGCACTCCCCTCAGCAGGTCCGAGATCCGAGGGGGACTGATCTTTGGGACGGACATCCTGTGGGAAGCCGAAGAGCAAGTCCAACTTGTCAATGAACGTCTCGAAACCGCCAAGTCACGACAGAAGAGCTACGTCGACGCTCACCGTCTTGTAGTAGAACTCAACATCGGAGACTATGTATAACTCCGCGCCATGCCTCTCAAGGGAACGAAGCATTTCCACGTCAAGGGGAAGCTCGCACCAAGATATATTGGACCCTTCAAGATCACGTCAAGGCGATGAGAAGTTGCTTACAATATGGAGCTACCTTCCGAGCTTTTGGGTGTACACAACATTTTCGACGTGTCACAACTCCGAAAGTTCCTCGAAATTCCCAAACTTCCAGACCTCTACAAGGACATCGATCATCATGCCATCGACCTTTATCCAAACCTCACTTATCGCTAGAGACCGATCCGCATCCTACCTGAAGATGAGAATCGCACTCGAAGCCGCACCATCAAGTACTTCAAGGTCCAGTGGAGCAACCACACCGAAGCAGAAGCAACATTGGAGTGTGAAGACTACCTCAGATCCGAGTTCCCTTATCTTTTTAGCGGTTAGCCTAGGAATCTCGGGGACGAGATTCTTGTAAGGGGGTAGGTTAGTCACACCCTGTGTTTGTCCCCCTTTGTCACATTATGTAAACCACTTCTTCGAGCAACACACATGCAAACCACCTCTTCGATGCTATCCCAACGCCCTCGCTATCGGCCTTATCTGTAGAATCCCACACAATGCTGTTGGGGAACGTTGCATGGGAAACAAAAAATTTCCTACGCACACGAAGACCTATCATGGTGATGTTCATCTACGAGAGGGAGATCAGATCCACATACCCTTGTAGATAGCTAAGCGGAAGCATTAATAAACGCGGTTGACGTAGTCGTACGTCTTCACGATCCGTCCCACGAACCGTCCCACGATCCGTCCCATGATTCGTCCCGATAAAGCGCCGAACGCACTGCACCTCCTCGTTCCACTCACAAACAGCTCGATGACGATCTCTGCCTTCTTGATCCATCAAGAGGGGCAGGGAAGTCGATGAGTTCTCCGGCAGCGTGACGTGGCGCCGGTGATGGTGATGATCTATTACTGCAGGCCTCCGCCCGAGCACCGCAGAAAACCGATCTAGAGAAAGAACTATGATCTAGAGGAGAGTGCAGCACGGCAAAGTTGTGTCTCAAAAGCCATAAACCTCTAGTATATATAGCAGGAGGGGGGAGGAAACCTTGGTGCACCAAGGAAGGCCACCTTCGGTCGGCCGAAGTAGGGAAGGGAGGTGTCCTCCTCCAATCCCAATTTGATTAGGACTCCTTCCTTATTTGCCCGCCTCTTTTGGATTTTCCAGTTTTTCCTCATGGGCTTTCCTTGGATGACTTTGTCAGCCCATTATACCTTATTGCGCATTCAATGAACCCACGTGGACGCCTTGGGGCATGGTGGGCCCACCCAGTGTGCCCCCGGAACCCATTCGTCACTCGCGGTACACTACCGGCAATGCACAAAAACCTTCCGGAATCCAAACACCAACTTCCTATATATCAATCTTCGTTTCCGGACCATTCTGTACACCCTCGTGAAGTTTGTGATCTTATGCGGGACTCTGAACAACCTTCGGTCACCAACACCTATAACTCAACTATACCAAAACGTCACCGACCCTTAAGTGTGCAGACCCCGCGGGTTCGAGAACTATACAGACATGACCTGAGACACTCTCTGGTCAATAACCAACAGCGGGAACTGGATGTCCATATTGGTTCCTACATATTCTACGAAGATCTCCGTCGGTTGAACCTCTATGTCAAGGATTCATATAATCCAGTATACTATTCCCTTTGTCCTTCGGTATGTTACTTGCCCAAGATTCGATCGTCGGTATCTCTATACCTAGTTCAATCTCGTTGCCGGCAAGTCTCTTTATTCGTTTCGTAATACAAGATCCCGTAACAAACTCCTTAGTCACATTACTTGCAAGGCTTGTTGTGATGTTGTATTCCCGAGTGGGCCCCGAGATACCTCTCCGTCACACGGAGTGACAAATCCCAATTTTGATCCATGCCAACCCAACAGACACCTTCGGAGATACCTGTAGAGCACCTTTATAGTAACCCAGTTACGTTGCGATGTTTGATAACCCACAAGGTATTCCTCCGGTGTCCGGGAGTTGCATGATCTCATGGACATAGGAACCGATACATTGACATGCAGAAAATAGTAACAATAAACTGACATGATCATATGCTACGTTTATAGTTTGGGTCTTGTCCATCACATCATTCTCCCAATGATGTGATCCCGTTATCAAGTGACAATACTTGCCTATGACCAGGAAACCTTGACGATCTTTGATCAACGAGATAGTCAACTAGAGGCTTACTAGGGACAGTGTGTTGTCTATGTATCCACACATGTATTTGAGTTTCCAATCAATACAATTCTAGGATGGATAATAAACGATTATTATGAACAAGGAAATATAATAATAACCAATTTATTATTGTCTCTAGGGCATATTTCCAACAGTCTTCCACTTGCACTAGACTCAATAATCTAGTTCACATCACTATATGATTGTAATGAATCTAACACCCATACAGTTCTGGGGTTCGATCTTGTCTTGCTTGTGTCAGAGGTTATAGTCAACGAGTCTGAACCTTTCCGATCTGTGTGTGCTTTACAAATCTCTATGTTATCCTATAGATGCTGCTACTACGTGCCATTTGGAACTATTCCAAATGACCGCTCCACTATACGAATCCGCTTTACTCCTTAGAGTTATTCGAATTAGTATCAAAGCTTGCATCGACGTAACCCTTTACGACGAACTCTTTAATCACCTCCATAATCGAGAAAAATTCCTTAGTCCACTAGTTACTAAGGATAACTTTGACCGCTGTTCAGTGATTCAATCCCGTATCACTCTTTCGTACCCCTTGACAAATTCATGGCAACGCACACATTAGGTGCGGTACACAGCATAGCATACTTTAGAGCCTATGGCTAATGCATCGGGGACGACCTTCGTCCTTTCTCTTTCTTCTGCCATGGTCAGGCTTTGAGTCTTACTCAAATTCACACCTTACAACACAGCCAAGAACTCCTTCTTTGCTGATCAATTTTGAACTCCTTCAAAAACTTGTCAAGGAATGCATTTCATTGAAAGTTTTATCAAGTGTGTTGATCTATCTCTATAGATCTTGATGCTCAATATTAAAGCAGCTCAATCCAGGTTTTCCTTTGAAAAACTCCTCTCAAACAATCTGTTATGCTTTACAGAAATTCTACATTACTTTCGATCAACAATATGTCAACCACATATACTTATCATAAATTCTATAGTGCTCCCACTCACTTCTTTGGAAATACAAGTTTCTCATAAACCTTGTATAAACGCAAAATCTTTGATCATCTCATCAAAGCATATATTCCAACTCCGAGATGCTTGCACCAGTCCATAGATGGATCGCTGGAGCTTGCATACTTGTTAGCAACCTTAGGATCGACAAAACCTTCTGGTTGTATCACATACAACCTTTCCCCAAGGAAACCGTCGAGGAAACATTGTTTTGACATCCTATGTACAATATTTCATAAATAATGCAGCAACTGCTAACATAATTCAAACAGACTTTTAGCATTGCTATGAGTGAGAAAATCTCATCATAGTCAACTCTTTGAATTTGTCGGATACATCTTTGCGACGAGTCAAGCTTTTCTTAATGGTGACATTTCACCATCATCGTCTGTCTTCCTTCTAAAGATCCATCTTTACTTAATAGTTTTACGACCATCAAGTAGTTCTTTGATACGTCCATTTTGCATCATGCTTTCATGTTGATATTTATCGCTTTATGAGCTGTTATATTACCTTGTGGTACCATACTTATGCCTTTTCTCTCTTATTTTGCAAGGTTTATTTGAAAAGGGAGAATACCGGCAGCTGGAATTCTGGACTGGAAAAGGAGCAAGTCTGAGTCCTCTATTCTGCACAACTCCAAATGCCCTGAAAATCAACATGGAATTTTTGGGAATATATAAAAAATACTAGGCAAAAGAAGTACCAGAGGGGAGCTACCTGGGCCCAACAAGCCTGGTAGCCGCCCCCTGGTGGCGGCTACAGGGCTTGTGGGCACCCTGACGGCCCACTGGCCGCCCTCTTTTGCTATATGAAGGGTTTCATTCTAGAAAAAAATCAAGGTGGAGCTTTTTCGTGGATTCTCCGCAGCCATGAGGCGGAACTTGAGCAGATCTAATCTAGAGCTCCGGAAGGACGATCCTGCTGTGGAAACTTCCCTCTCGGAGGGGGAAATCGTCGCCATGGTCATCACCAACACTCCTCTCATCAGCACTATCTCCTCTCCAAACCATAGTTCATCTCCATCAACATCTTCATCAGCACCATCTCCTCTCCAAACCCTAGTTCATATCTTGTAACCAATCTTCATCTCGCGACTTCGATTGGCACTTGTAAGGTTGCTAGTAGTGTTGATTACTCTTCGTAGTTGATGCTAGTTGGATTACTTGGTGGAAGAGTTTATGTTCAGATCCTTGATGCTACTAATTACACCTCTGATCATGATTAGGATTATGATTTGTGAGTAGTTACTTTTGTTCCTCAGGACATGGGATAAGTCATGTTGATAATAGTCATGTGAATTTGGTATTCATTCGGTATTTTGATATGTTGTATGTTGTCTTTTCCTAGTGGTGTTATGTGAACGTTGACTACATAACACTTCACCATATTTGGGCCTAGAGGAAGGCGTTGGGGAGTAGTAAGTAGATGATGGGTTGCTAGAGTGACAGAAGCTTAAACCCCAGTCTATGCGTTTCTTCGTAAGGGGCTGATTTGGATCCACTAGTTTAATGCTATGGTTAGACGTTGTCTTAATTCTTCTTTCATAGTTGCGGATGCTTGCGAGAGGGGTTAATCATAAGTGGGATGCTTGTCCAAGTAAGGGCAGTACCCAAGCGCCGATGCACCCACATATCAAACTATCAAAGTAACGAACGCGAATCACATGAACATGATGGAACTAGCATGACAAAAATTCCCGTGTGTCCTCGGGAGAGTTTTTCCTCCTATAAGACTTTGTTCACGCTTGTACCTCGCTACAAAAGGGATTGCGCCACTTTGCTGCACCTTTGCTACTACTTGTTACTTGCTACTTTTCACTTGCTACGTTTCACCTTGCTACACCATCACTTGTTACCGCTACTTTCAGTGCTTGCAGTTATTACCTTGCTGAAAACTGTTTATCAGAGCCTTCTGCTCCTTGTTGGGTTCGACACTCTTACTTATCTAAAGGACTACGATTGATCCCCTATACTTGTGGGTCATCAACACTCTTTTCTGGCGCCGTTGCCGGGCAATGAAGCGCCTTTGGTAAGTGGAATTTGGGAAGGAAACATTTATATATTGTGCTGAAATTTATTGTCACCTGTCACTATGGAAACTATTCCTTTGAGTAATTTGTTCGAGGTATCTTCACCATGAATGGAAGCACGAGGAGTTGTTCCTCAACCTGAGGTACCTACTGAAAATATCTTTTATGAAATTGCTTCGGGTATGCTTGAGAAACTGTTGGCTAATCCTTTTACAGGAGATGGATCTTCATATCCACACTTGCATCTGATCTATGTAGATGAAGTTTGTGGTTTATTTAAGCTTGAAGGTTTGCCCGAGGATGAGGTAAAGAAGAAAGTCTTTCCTTTATCTTTGAAGTATAAGGTGTTGACATGGTATAGGCTATGTGATGATACTGGATCATGGGACTACAATCGGTTGAAATTGGAATTTCATCAAAAGTTTTATCCTATGCATTTAGTACATCGTGATCGGAATTATATTTATAACTTTTGGCCTCGTGACAGGGAAAGCATAGCTCAAGCTTGGGGGAGGCTTAAATCATTGCTATATTCATGCCCCAATCATGAGCTCTCTAGAGAAATTATCACTCAAAACTTTTATGCTCGGCTTTCTCATGAAGATCGTACCATGCTTGACACTTCTTGTACCGGTTCTTTTATGAAGAAGGATACTGAAGAAGGATACTGACCACAAGTGTAATTTATTTGTCGGGACCCCGATCCTAAGCCATAGGAATCCAGTGTGTAACACATCGCATCCCTTTGCGGTCTCACGCACGGTTAGCTCCACGGCTGCAGACTTACCTTAGCCGGGACCGTTTGCGCCTTTTGACTCATGTATGCAATTGTGTCACTAGCATTCCAATGTCAAAGAACCCGGATCGACAAGTCTAGTCATAAACAAAAGTGGGAGTACCGCACAAGGACAGGCATACATGACCCAACAAAGTAGGTGTCGGTCACCGGCGAGTGTAGACGAGTCGTAGCAAGCTACAAGGACTCCATTACATCGCGTGACATTTCCCCAAAGGGGACAGACACAGCAGCTAAGAAGGAAACATGTTGGTCAACCAATGTGTCCGGAGCAGTAGCGAGCTACCTTGGCTCGTTGGATCACAAAGGGGCATTTCCCTGTAAAGAGTGCTACTAAAGTTCACGGCTAGGTAATCGAACCCCATACATATCTAGTACGACACATGTACGCATGGCATACCGATATGTATAGATACATCGATGGCATCACAACATAACCATAAACATACAAGCTTTATTTAAGAGGCTCAGAAGAGCCACACACATAATATTACACAATAAGGGTCTCACGATCCATAATAGCAGTCATTCAGTTACAAGCCAGCGGAAGTGTTTAAAACTGTCTGAGTACAGACAGGTGCAACTAGAAGGCACATGGCCTGACTATACTACAGACCCAACCTAGGCCAGATCGTAGCTGGGACACCAGCTACTCATCGTCGTCGATGTCTATGAAGAACCCTCCATTGGGGTCATTAGCAACCTCTGCAACATTTATTAAGAAAACATGAGTACGGAGGTACTCAGAAAGACTTTAGGATAACTATCTACTCATGCAATGTATCAATAAGGTATTGTGGGGTTTCATGCGGAAAGCCAGCATTTGACTCGCGGCTAGACAACTTGCAATTTTAAATAATTTTGACAACTTGATTTCTCGCACACGAGTCCACTAACACCACAACAATACTCCATCGTGGAATCATTCCGTCTCCATACGGAAATTCCGTCCACGACACTCACGCTTATTTTGACAATTTTATGAGTAGCCAGTGAAGTTATCTATGAACAACATATGTCTCCAAGTAGTCCATATCCGCGGACGCGGCTATTCGAATAGATCATAACCCTGCAGGGGTGTACTTCGTCACACACGCTCTCGCCACTTATCGCCATGTGCACGTCATGCACCTCGACAACCTTCAAGAGGAAGCCCAGCAAGGGAGTCGGCCACGACCGCCAACCACACTAGTACCTAGTCCAGGTTTATCGCCTATCTGAGAGTAACCCGTACGGAAGTCCGGCCGAGGTTTCCGCCACGGCCTCAAACGATGCACGCAGGGTTCCCAAGCCCACCATCCGGGTGCCACTTGGTACACCGTGCCACTGCCTACCGCATCACAACCCACCTCTCAGGTCAGCACCATGCACGGCCTCCAGCATGACTATAAACACCAGAAACTACTTGCAACTCCTGGACCGAGTACTAAGCGATTAATAAGTCGAGCGGGGTCATATTTCAGGGCCCAGCATGTGGTAGTATCTCGTCTTAGATTACATACACGGAACTCAGTTCCTAAGGACGGTTCCAATGAAACAACCCGCCATGTACTCCTACACAGCCTTTCACCGGTACCTTTACCAAATCAGGTTCAACACACAACCTTTGCTTACCGAACACATTCTCACAATTCTGTTCATCTCCCAGATGAAAGACCATACACAACTCTAAGCATAGCATGCATAGCAGGATAAGGCACATCATGGCTCAAGCAACTACTAGGTATGCTAGGTTGCAAGGTTCAGCTATTTACTGTGACAAGGATAGGTCATGCAAAGGAAGTGGGTTCAACTAACGTGGCAAAAGCATTTGAAGCATTTGATCCTAATGCAATAAGTAAGTGCAGGAGCAAGAACATGGGATTTATCGGGATGATCAAAAATGGCTGCTTGCCTTGTTGCTCAGAGGAGTGACAATATCCGTCAGACGGATATTCGGTGGGATCCGGGGGAGCGGAGCCTACCGAAAGGAATGGCAACAATCAATAACAAACATATGCAATCAAGATGATGCATGAGCATGGCATGAGGATGCAAGGTGGTATTTTATTATAGCTAACATTTAGTAGGTTTGAAGTTGATTTGAATCAAATTCAAATATCACTTCAAACGAGGTATTCTCGGATACCATTTTAATTGATTCGACCTGATGCCCAGATCAACTTGCTTTTAACATGCATGGGATGACATGTTAGGTTGCTGGTTTGTAATTACAACAGTGTTTGATCATGTCATTCATAGTGAAATTTAAATATTTTCCAAATTCTGTTTATAAAGTATTTATAAGAATTAACTTATTCATTAATCTACATGTTTGGGTTCTGTAACATTTTCAAACATGTTTGAAAATGACATATTCAGATTCCTTGAATTTTTCTGATACTTTTTCATATATAGATTATTTTCATTGGAGTTACAGATTAATTTCTATGAATTTTAGAAGTTTTAAAAGTTTCTGGAATTATTTTTATACTGGAAAACCCTTTTATTGCGTGAGCCTGACATCAGCAGGTCAACTGACCTGTTCAGGTCAAACCTGACGAGTGGGACCCACTGGTCAGTGTCTCTGGTCGGTTTTAGATTAGAATTAATCTTAATTAGCTAATTAATCTCACTCGACCCACATGTCAGTGACTTATTAAATTATTTGGTTTTATTTTTACTATTCCAGATTATCCAGAGGCTGGCCCCACACGTCAGTGGCTCAGGCCAGCTGAGATCCACCGGCGGCGAGGTCGTCCTCGCCGGCGGGGAGCCTCCGGCGACCACCAGTACGGTGGAGGGCATCGGAAACTCGCCTCCGACGTCCAAACTCACGGCAGAGGCCACGGGGAGAACGACCACTCGACGGCGCGCACGAGGGGACAAACCCTAGGGGCTGGGGTGGCCGGAATCAATGCCGGCGACGAGCTTGGCGGCGACCAAGTTCGGCCATCGTCGTAGCCATTGATTACAAGGTCAAAACGCGCGGGGCTGGGCTCCTAAAGCATCTACGTGATGTCCTGAGGCTGCTGGTGGCCTCAGACGGACCAACCCTTCACCGGAGGGCTACCGGCGACGAGCTGCAGCGGCGGTCCTCGTCGGGCTCCGACGGAACTAGGCCTAGAGGAGGGGATCGACGAGGAGATCTTAGGGGAAAGATGCGCAAGCTCACGAGGAGTGCAGAGGAGGTCTTAGACGGCTCGGGGAAGCACTGAGGGCGACGAATCGAGCAGAGCTCGCCGGTGGTCGAAGGTTGAAGACGACGGTGCCGTAGGCGTTGCAGGGCTCGGGGAGGCTTCGGCTTTTGCAGGGAGGACCATCTCGTCGAGGCGGAGCTAACGGCACACTCGGGAGGAAGTTCCTATGGCTAGGGGCACGGGCAGCTCGAGCTCGAGCTCCTGTCAATGGCGGCAGATGGGATCGGAAGAACCGAGAGGAGAGGGGGAAGAATGAGCACGGGAATGGATAGCTACGCGCTCGGGGAGGTTATCCCCGTGCTTGCCAGCGCGAAGCGGCGGCCAGGTAGGCAGGGAGCTGTGTGGAGGCGCGCGGCGACGCGGCGGCCACCTCCTGCTCCTACGGGCGAGGAGGAAGACGGCAGTGCTACTGGGCCGGGCTGAGGTGAGCAACAGGTAGTTGTTTTCTCTTTTTTTCTGTTTTGTTTCTGTTTTGCTATTTCATTGATTTACTATTTATTTCAACTCCCAAATAGTTTGTAAAAACTATGTTGAACACCCCATAATATTGGTTGGAATATTTCCAACCATTCGAAAGCTTAAAGTTTCTGATTTCAAATTTAAAACTTGAAACCAGTAGCTTTTGCATTTATTTAAAATTCCAAGAGTATAAAATAAATGGTTTCCTTTATTGCTTATTTGTTTCCAAGAATTATCAGAAAAATTGAACTTTTCTTGAGGCCCTTTTGGGTTCATTGATTTTAACTAGTTTGAAATTTCCTCTATTTTAAGAAGTGGCTAGGGTTTTGAGTTTTCCTTCACCACTTACTTTATTCTTGTTGAAAATTTCCTAGATGCAATGCAAAGATAACATGAGCACAAAGCTAACTTGCTTAAGGTGTCCGGGATGTGACATTATTGGAAAGAATCAAACGTAACTCTGAAGATTGGGAGCTTGAGGAAGTTAAGGAGTCAGGTATGAATTTCCAGTTTGATTGCGTTAAATATTTTGTTCAAACAAACACTTCTAGAGATTTTAGCGCTAAGTATGGACTTGACTGAGAGATAGTAGATTCTCTATGTGAATCTTTTGCTGCTCATGTCGATCTTCCCATAGAGAAGTGGTTTAAATATCATCCCCTTGTAGAAGTCAACATAGCTAAACCCAATGTAGTTGAGGAGAAAGTCATTGCCTTTAGTCATCCTATTGTTCCTTGTGCCTACGCTGAGAAACCACCATACCCTGCTAGGAAAAAGGATATTCTAAAGCTCCAACTGTGATACGTAGGGGTTACATTAGACCACTTGCACCCCCTAAGGAAATTAGAGTTGAACCTAGAGTTTCTATTATCAAAGATCTCTTAGCCGAAGACATAGACGGGCATGTTATCTAATTCTGTGAGGACTCTGCTAGAATTGCTAAACCTCACACGAAAGACAAATACGGACATGTAGTTTGCCTGCCCGTTGTTTCTGTCAAGATAGGAGATCACTGCTATCATGGTTTATGTGATATGGGTGCTAGTGTTAGTGCAATACCCCGTTCCCTATATGATGAAATCAAAGATGAGATTGCACCTGCTGAGTTAGAACCCATTGATGTCACTGTTACGTTAGCTAATAGAGACACTATCTGCCCTCTGGGAATTGTGAGAGACGTAGAAGTCATGTGTGGTAAGACGAAGTATCCTACTGATTTCCTCGTCCTTGCTACTTCACAAGATAGCTTTTGTCCCATCATATTTGGTAGACCCTTTCTCAACACTATCAATGCTCACATTGATTGCACTAAGCAGACTGTCACTGTTAGTTTCGAGGGTGTGTCTCATGAATTTAACTTCTCCAAGTTTGGAAGACAACCCCATGAAAAAGAGTCGTCTGGTAGGGATCAAATCATTGCTCTTGCCTCTATTGCCGTACCTCCTATGGATACTTTTGAGCAATATCTCCTTGAGCATGAAAATGATATGCATATGGATGAAAGAGATGAGATAGATAAAATTGTCTTAGAACAATATCCTATTCTCAAGAATAATCTGCCTGTTGAACTGCTTTGGGATCCTCCCCCACCGAAGGGTGATCCTGTGTTCGAGCTCAAACAGTTGCCTGATACTCTTAAGTATGCCTATCTTGATGAGAAGGAGATATATCCTGTTATTATTAGTGCTCTTCTCTCGAATCACAAAGGGAAGAAGTTACTAAAAACTTTGAGGAAGCACTGTGCGGCTATTGGATATACTCTTGATGATCTTAAGGGTATTAGTCCCACTCTATGTCAGCACAAGATTAAAATTGATCCTGACTTCAAACCAGTTGCTGATCATCAAAGGAGATTAAACCCTAAGATGAAAGTGGTCGTGAGAAAAGAAATATTAAAGCTTCTGGAAACAGGAATCATTTATCCTGTTGCTCATAGTGATTGGGTAAGTCCAGTACATTGCGTACCTAAGAAGGGAGGTATCACCGTCGTTCCTAATGCAAAGTATGAATTAATCCCACAAAGGATTATTACTGTCTATAGGATGGTGATAGACTTCCGGAAACTGAACAAGGCAACCAGGAAAGACCATTATCCTTTGCCATTTATCGACCAAATGCTAGAAAGGCTATCCAAACACACACACTTCTGCTTTCTAGACGGTTATTCAGGTTTCTCGCAAATACCTGTTGCACAATCCGATCAGGAGAAAACCACTTTCACCTTCCCCTTCGGTACCTTTGCTTATAGACGTATGCCATTTGTCTTATGCAATGCACCTGCCACCTTTCAAAGATGTATGATGGCTATATTCTCTGACTTTTGTGAAAAGATTGTCGAGGTTTTCATGGATGACTTCTCCGTTTACGGGTCTTCCTTTGATGATTGCCTCAGCAACCTTGATCGAGTCTTACAGATATGCAAAGATACCAACCTCGTTTTGAATTGGGAGAAGTGCCACTTTATGGTTAATGAAGGCATCGTCTTAGGACATAAAATTTCTGAAAGAGGCATTGAAGTTGATAAGGCTAAGGTTGATGCAATTAAGAAAATGCCTTGCCCCACAGATATCAGAGGTATACGAAGTTTCCTAGGTCATGTTGGTTTCTATAGAAGTTTCATTAAAGACTTCTCTAAGATTTCTAGGCCTCTTACCAACCTCTTACAGAAGGATGTTCCGTTTGTTTTTGATGAGGATTGTGAGGAAGCTTTCGAAATACTTAAGAAGGCCTTGATAACCGCACCTATTGTTCAACCACCTGACTGGAACTTGCCCTTTGAAATCATGTGCGACGCTAGTGATTATGATGTCGGTGCTGCTCTAGGACAAAGAGTTGACAAGAAGTTGAATGTTATTCACTACACTAGTAAAACTCTAGACAGTGCCCAAAGAAACTATGTCACTACGGAAAAGGAGTTTTTAGCAGTCGTGTTTGAAAGTGAAAAGTTCAGATCTTATATAGTTGACTCCAAAGTCACTATTCACTCTGATCATGCTGCTATTAAGTACCTTATGGAGAAGAAGGATGCTAAGCCTAGGCTAATCAGATGGGTTCTCCTGCTACACGAATTTGATTGGCACGTTATTGACCGAAAGGGTGCTGATAACCCTGTGGCAGATAACTTGTCCAGGCTAGAGAATGTCCTTGATGACCCACGACCTATTGATGACAGCTTTCCTGATGAGCAATTAAATGTCATCCGCACTACACATAGTGCATCGTGGTATGCTGATTACACAAATTATATCGTAGCCAAATACATACCACCCAGTTTCACCTACGAGCAAAAGAAGAATTCTTCTTTGATTTGAGACACTACTTTTGGGATGATCCTCACCTTTATAAGGAAGGATTAGATTGTGTTATTAGACGTTGTGTGGCTGAACATGAATAGGGATAGATCCCGCAGAAGTGTCATTCCGAAGCCAACGAAGGACACCATGCTGGAGATAGAACTGCTCATAAGGTATTGCAATCAGGTTTCTATTGGCCCACTCTCTTTAAGGATGCCCGTAATTTGTCTTGTCTTGTGATGAATGCCAAAGAATAGGGAACATCAGTAAACGTCAGTAAAAACCTATGAACTATCCACTTGTCATTGAACCGTTTGATGTCTGGGGCTTTGATTATATGGGACCATTCCCAAGTTCCAATGGGTACACTCACATCTTAGTTGCTGTGGATTACGTCACTAAGTGGGTACAAGCTATCTCCACTAGAAATTCTGATCACCACACCTCTATTACGATGCTTAAAGAAGTCATTTTCCCAAGATTTGGAGTCCCTAGATATCTGATGACTGATGGCGGTTCACACTTCATTCATGGTGTTTTCCGCAAGATGCTTGCTAAGTATGATGTCAACCATAGAGTTACATATCCTTATCATCCTCAGTCTAGTGGTCAAGTGGAGTTGAGTAATAGGGAGATCAAATTGATCTTACAAAAGACTGTCAATAGATCTCGAAAGAATTGGTCTAGTAAACTTGACGATGCACTATGGGCTTATAGGACTGCTTATAAGAATCCCATCGGCATGTCGCCGTATAAAATTGTTTACGGTAAGTCCTGTCATTTACCTCTTGAGCTAGAACACAAGGCTTATTGGGCAATCAAAGAGCTTAACTTCGATTTCAAACTTGCCGGTGAGAAGCGGTTGTTTGATATCAGCTCATTAGATGAATGGGGGGCACATGCATATGAGAATGCCAAGTTGTTCAAGGAAAAGGTTAAGAGATGGCATGATAAAAGAATACAGAAACGAGATTTCAATGTAGGTGATTATGTCCTGCTATACAATTCTCGCTTAAGATTCTTCGCAGGCAAGCTTCTCTCCAAGTGGGAAGGTCCTTACGTTGTCGAGGAAGTATATCGCTCCGGTGCCATCAAAATCAATAACACGGAAGGAAATTTTCCTAGAGTGGTAAATGGGCAAAGAATCAAGCATTATATCTCTCGTACTCCCATAAATGTTGAGACCAATATCATCAATAGCATAACTCCAGAGGAGTACATAAGGGATATTTAGCAGCCTGTTTCTGACCATGAAAACGAAGAGGTATGTGTTTCGTTGAGTAATTGGACTCCAAAGCTTTTCCAATAGGAAATTTCCTCTGTTTTGGAATTTTTGGAAAATTAGAAAAATAAAAAGCAGGCCGGAGAGCGCACGAGGCGGCCACAAGCTTGGTAGCCGCCACCTACCCCCTGGTGGCGGCTACAGGGCTTGTGGGCACCTCATGTGCCTCCCGGACTCCGTTTTCTTGCGGAGCACTGCTTCTGGTCTAGAAAAAATCATTATATATACGCCCGAGGGTTTTGATCTCCGTATCGCGCAGTTTTCCTATGTTTTCTTTTCGAGCCTGTTGTCTCCCACAGATTTAGGTCAAGATGTCTTCTCAAGATTCAGAAGAAGAGATCTATGTGGCCGATGACCGTGCTAACTCCAGGATTAATGGAGACTTAGAGCCTTATGGTTGGACCACAGATGAGGAAGAGGACCATGAACCAAAGGGGAAGGAGCGAACAAGCTCTGACGAGGAGGAGGCTCCTCTACCTTAACCTGCAAACACCCATGTGGAGTCCAAGAAGTCAGGCCTCGCCAACTCTTGGAAGAAGCCTAAGACCATGTTTATCCCTTCTCGTTTCTTCCAGGAGAGTAAGCAAGAACTTTGCCATAGAGTGTTGAAGCTTGAGGAGGAAAATGACGATCTGAAGGAGCAGAACTTTATGCTCAAGTTGCTTTTACCTTTATTTTAGTTCTTTCCTTTTCAGTTTTTATTTCTTCTGTTAGTGGAATAAGTCTTTAGTGTTTAGTTTGAGTCTTTTGCTTTGTGTCTCCCCCGATGTATTCGAGCTTGCGAGCTGTATAATAAAGAGTATCTTAGTCAAGGGCTTTGTTTTGTGCCGTGATCAAAAGTATGAAAAGAACGATAGCATGAAACATCATGAGATGATCTTATGGAAAGTGATAGCTTCACTTATAACAAGTATGATGATTGAAACTTGTTGAGAATAAACCAACATAGACCTCAGTCATTGTTGCAATTAATAAGAAGTAATAAGGAAAGAGAGGTTCACATTTAAATATATCATCTTAGACACTTTCTATAATTGTGAGCACTCACCAAACTATTACATGCTTAGAAGTAGATGTTGGACAAGGAAGACAACATAATGAATTGTGTTTGCTTGGTTCCAAACAATGTTATATGATTAGAGATCCCTTAGCATGTGACGATTTCTTCCACCTCATATTAGCCAAAACTCCCGCACCAAGTAGAGATACTACTTGTGCATCCATAAACCTCCAACCCAGTTTTGCCATGAGAGTCCACCAATACTACGTATGGATTGAATAAGATCCCTCAAGTAAGTTGTCATCGGTGCAAGCAATAAAAATTTCTCTCTAATATGTATGATCTATTAGTGTGTGGAAAATAAGCTTTATACAAACCTGTGATGAGGAAGACATAAAAGTGACAGACTGTATAATAAAGATATTTATCACAGGAGGCAATATAAAGTGACATTCCTCCGCACTAAGAGGACACACATCCAAACCTCAAAAGTGCATGACAACCTCTGCTTCCCTCTGCGAAGGGCCTATCTTGTACCTTTACTTTTTCCCTTGTAAGAGTCATGGTGATCTTCACCAATTCCCTATTTTGCCTTTGTCTTGGCTACCGTCAGATGGTTGGGAAAGATCTATATTCATATATCAACTTGGAGATGAGTACTTATGTTTTATTATTGTTGACTTTACCCTTGAGGTAAATGGTTGGGAGGCAAAACTATAAGCCCCTATCTTCCTCTGTGTCCAGCTGAAACTTTGATACCATGAGTACCACGTGAGTTGTAACAATTGTGGAAAACAAAAGAGATGATTGAATATGTGGGTTTGCTTTACAAGCTCTTATTTGACTCTTTCTGATGTTATGATAAATTGCAATTGCTTCAATGACTATGGACTCTTGTTGGCTACTTCTCGGTAAGGTTTTTGTTTCATACTTTGCCTTGTGAAGGAATTGTTACTTTCCCCAAAGAATCTTTATGATGGATTGATGTTCTATGTGTGATCATGATGCCGTCATGTCCGTATTATGTTTTATCGACACCTTCATCCCTAAACATGTGGACATGTTTAGGTAACTTGGTTTTTGCTTGAGGACAAGAGAGGTCTAAGCTTGGGGGAGTTGATACGTCCATTTTGCATCATGCTTTCATGTTGATATTTATCGCTTTATGGGATGTTATATTACCTCGTGGTACCATACTTATGCCTTTTCTCTCTTATTTTGCAAGGTTTATTTGAAGAGGGAGAATACCGGCTGCTGGAATTCTGGACTGGAAAAGGAGCAAGTCTGAGTCCTCTATTCTGCACAGCTCCAAATTCCTTGAAAATCAACGTGGAATTTTTTGGGAATACATAAATAATAATGGGCGAAAGAAGTACCAGAGGGGAGCTACCAGGGCCCCACAAGCCTGGTAGCCGCCGCACCCCTGGTGGCGGCTACAGGGCTTGTGGGAACCCTAACGGCCCACTGGCCCCCCTCTTTTGCTATATGAAGGGTTTCGTTCTAGAAAAAATCAAGGTGGAGCTTTTTCGTAGATTCTCCGACGCCACGAGGCGGAACTTGAGCAGATCCAATCTAGAGCTCTGGCAGGACGATCCTGCTGGGGAAACTTCCCTCCCGGAGGGGGAAATCATCACCATCGTCATCACCAACACGCCTCTCGTCGGAGGGGAGTCATCTCCATCAACATCTTCATCAGCACCATCTCCTCTCCAAACCCTAGTTCATCTCTTGTAATCAATCTCCGTCTCGTGACTCCGATTGGCACTTGTAAGGTTGCAAGTAGTGTTGATTACTCTTTGTAGTTGATGCTAGTTGGATTACTTGGTGGAAGAGTTTATGTTCAGATCCTTGATGCTACTCATTACACCTCGGATCATGATTATGATTATGCTTTGTGAGTAGTTACTTTTATTCCTGAGGACATGGGATCAGTCATGCTGATAATAGTCATGTGAATTTGGTATTCGTTCGGTATTTTGATATGTTGTATGTTGTCTTTTCCTCTAGTGGTGTTATGTGAACGTCGAAAACATAACACTTCACCATATTTGGGCCAATATTAAGGCATTGGGGAGTAGTAAGTAGATGATGGGTTGCTAGAGTGACAGAAGCTTAAACCCCAGTCTATGCGTTGCTTCATAAGGGGCGGATTTGGATCCACTAGTTTAATACTATGGTTAGACGTTGTCTTAATTCTTCTTTCGTAGTTTTGGATGCTTGCGAGAGGGGGTAATCATAAGTGGGATTGTTGTCCAAGTAAGGGCAGTACCCAAGCCCCGGTCCACCCACATATCAAACTATCAAAGTAACGAACGCGAATCACATGAACATGATGAAACTAGCATGAAAAAAATTCTCGTGTGTCCTCGGGAGCGTTTTTCCTCCTATAAGACTTTGTTCAGGCTTGTCCCTTGCTACAAAAGGGATTGGGCCACTTTGTTGCACCGTTGTTGCTACTTGTTACTTGTTACTTTTCACTTGCTACGTTTCACCTTGATACACCATCACTTGTTACCGCTACTTTCAGTGCTTGCAGTTATTACCTTGCCGAAAACTGTTTATCAGAGCATTCTGCTCCTCGTTGGGTTCGACACTCTTACTTATCGAAAGGACTACGATTGATCCCCTATACTTGTGGGTCCTCATTCTTCCAAAGTCTACACTTTGTTTTCATACATGGATCCTCTATCGGATTTCATGGCCTCCAGCCATTTGTCAGAATCCGGGCCCACCATCGCTTCTCCATAGCTCGTAGGTTCATTGTCGTTCAACAACATGACCTCCAAGATAGGTTTACCATACCACTTTGTAGTATTATGTGACCTTGTCGACCAACGAGCTTTGTAGTAACTTGATCCGAAGCTTAATGATCACTATCATCAATTTCCACTTCAATTGGTGTAGGCACCACAGGAACAAATTCCTGCACCCTGCAACACACTAGTTGAAGTGACGGTTCAATAACCTCATCAAGTTTCACCAACCTCCCACTCAATTCTTTCGAGAGAAACATTTCCTCGAAAAAGGATCCATTTCTAGAAACAAACACTTTGCTTCCGGATCTGAGATAGGAGATGTACCCAACTGTTTTTCGATATCCTATGAAGATGCATTTATCCGCTTTGGGTTCGAGCTTATCACACTAAAACTTTTTCACATAAGCGTCGTAGCCCCAAACTTTCAAGAAACGACAACTCAGGTTTCTCCAAACGATAGTTCATACTGTGTCATCTCAACGGAAATACGCGGTGCCCTATTTAAAGTGAATGCGGTTGTCTCTAATGCATAACCCATATACAAACGATAGTGGTAATTCGATAAGAGACATCGTAGTATGCACCATATCAAATAGGGCGCGGCTATGACATTCAGACGCACCATCACACTATGGTGTTCTAGGTGGCATGAATTGCGAAACAATTTGCACACTGCCTTAAGTGTGTACCAAAACTCGCAACTCAGATATTCATCTCGATGATCATATCGTAGACAGTTTATCCTCTTGTCACGACGATCTTCACTCTAAAATAGATTTGAACTTTTCAATATTTCAGACTTCTGATTCATCAAGTAAATACTCCTATATCTACTCAAATCGTTAGTGAAGTAAGAACATAACGATATCCACTACATGCCTCAGCACTCATTTGGATTGCACATATCAAAAATGTATTACTTCCAACAAGTTACTTTCTCGTTCCATGTGGTATAATTTGCATGTCTCAAGTGATTCGAAATCAAGTGAGTCCAAACGATTCATCTGCATGGAGTTTCTTCATGCGTTTATACCAATAGGTATGGTTTGCATGTCTCAAACGTTTCAAAAATGAGCTAGTACAAAGATCCATCAGCATGGAGCTTCTTCATGCATTTTACACCAACATGACTCAAGCGGCAGTGCCACAAGTAAGTGATACTATCATTACTACTTTGTATCTTTTGGCATCAATATTATGAACATGTGTATCACTACAATCGAGATTCAATGAACCATTGAAAGTATTTACTCAAGAAAATAGAATAACCATTATTCTCTTTAAATGAATCATCGTATTGCAATATACACGTTTTAATCATGTTCATGCACAACGCAAACACCAAATAACAATTATTTCAGTTTAACACTAATCCCGATGGTAGAGGGAGTGTGCGATGTTTGATCACATCAACCTTGGAAACACTTCCAACACATATCGTCACCTCGCCTTTAGCCAGTCTCCGTTTATTCCGTAGCTTTTATTTTGAGTTACTAACACTTAGCGACTGATCCAGTATCTAATACCCTCGTGCTACTAGGAGTACTAGTAAAGTACACATCAGTATCATGTATATCAAATATACTTCTGTCGACTTCGCCAGCCTTCTCATCTACCAAATATCTAGGGTAGCTCCGCCTCAGTGACCGTTCCCCTCATAACATAAGCACTTAGTCTTGGGTTTGGGTTCAACCTTGGGTTCCTTCATTAGAGCAGAGACTGGTTTGCCGTTTCATGAAGTATCCCTTGTTGCCCTTGCCCTTCTTGAAACTAGTGGTATTACTAACCATCAACAATTGATGCTCCTACTTGATTTCTACTTTCGCAGTGTCAAACATTGCGAATCACTCAAGGATCATCATATCTATCCTTGATATGTTATAGTTCATCACGAAGCTCTAGCAACTTGGTGGCAGTGACTTTGGAGAACCATCACTATCTCATGTGGAAGATTAACTCCCACTTGATTCAAGCAATCGTTGCACTGGGACAATCTGAGCACATGCTCAACGATTGAGCTTTTCTCCTTCTAATTTGTAGAAAAAGAATATTGTCGGAGGTCTCATACCTCTCACCAAGGGCACGAGTATGAAATCTAATTTCATCTCTTAGAACATCTCATATGTTCCGTGACATTAAAAAACGCCTTCAGCGCCTCAATTCTAAGACGTTAAGTATTACCCACTGAACTATCACGTAGTCATCAAAACGTGTAGGTCAAATGTTCGCAACATCCACATACGACGCTCGAGGTGCAGTACACCGAGCGGTGCATTAAGGACATAAGCCTTCTGCGCAAAAATGAGGACAATCCTCAGTTCACAGACTCAGCCTGCAAAGTTGCTACTATCATTTTTCAACTAAATTTTCTCTAGGAACATATAAAAACAGTAGAGCTACAGCGCAAGCTACAACACTATTTGCAAAGACCTTTGGGCTATCTTCATGATAATTAGTTCAATTTATCATATTACTTAAGAACTCCCACTCAAATAGACATCCCTCTAGTCATTCTAGTGGCGCATGATCCAAATCCACTAACTCAAGTCCAATCATCACATGAGTTGAGTATAGTTTCAGTGGTAAACATCTCTATGTTAATCATATCAACCATACGATTCATGCTCGACCTTTCGGTCTCTTGTTTTCTGAGGCCATGTTTGTACATGCTAGGATCGTCAAGTTTAACCCAAGTGTTCCGCGTGTGCAACAGTTTTGCACCCGTTGTATGCGAACGTTGAGTCTATCACACCCGATCATCACGTGGTGTCTCGAAACGACGAACTATCTCAACGGCGCACAGTCGGGGAGAACACAATTTTATCTTAAAATTTTACAGAGGTGTCACCTTATAATGCTACCATCGTTCTAAACAAAATAAGGTGCATAAAAAGGATTAACATCACATGCAATTCACAAGTGACATGATATGGCCATGATCTTGTGCTTCTTGATCTCTATCACCAAAGCACCGGCATGATCTTCATCGTCACCGGCACCACACCATGATCTCCATCATCGTGCCGCCATCGAGGTTGTCATGCTATCCACGCTATTACTACTAAAGCAACAACCTAGCAGTATAGTAAACGCATCTGCAAACACAAACATTAGTTTAAAGACAACCCTATGGCTCCTGCCGGTTGCCGTAGCATCGACGTGCAAGTCGATGTTTAAGTATTACAACATGATCATCTCATACATCCAATATATCACATCATGTCTTTGGCCATATCACATCACATGCATACCCTGCAAAAACGAGATAGACGTCCTCTAATTTTTTGTTGCATGTTTTATGTGGCTGCTATGGGTATCTAGTATGATCGCATCTTACTTACTGAAAACCACAACGGTGATGTGAAAATTGCTTTTTAACCTCTCTCCAAGGACCGCCTCGGTCAAACCCGATTCAACTAAAGTTGAAGAAACAAACACCTGCCAGTCTTCTTTATGCAACAAGTTGCATGTTAGTCGATCAAACCGGTCTCTCGTAAGCGTACGAGTAAGGTTGGTCCGGGCCGCTTCAATCCAACAATACCGCCAAATCGAGAAAAGACTTAGGAGGGCAGAAAATCGAACATCAACACCCACAAAAACTTTTGTGTTCTACTGGAGGTTACATCTACGCATGAACCTAGCTCATGATGCCACCGTTGGGGAACGTTGCATGGGAAACAAAAAATTTCCTACGCACCCATGGTGATGTTCATCTACGAGAGGGAGATCGGATCCACATACCCTTGTAGATCGCTAAGCAGAAGCGTTAATAACCGCGGTTGATGTAGTGGTACGTCTTCACGATCCGTCCCACGAACCGTATCGCGATCCATCCTGATCAAGTGTCGAACGGACGACACCTCTACGTTCCACGCACACACATCTCGATGACGATCTCCGCCTTCTTTATCTAGTAAGCGGGGCGGGGAAGTAGATGAGTTCTCCGTCAGCGTGACGGCGCGCCAGTGATGGTGATGATCTATTCCTGCAGGGCTCCGCCTAAGTTCCGCAGAAAACCGATCTAGAGGAAGAACTATGATCTAGAGGAGAGGGCATCACATGGCAAAGTTGTATCTCAAAAGCCCTATGCCTCTAGTATATATAGGAGGAGGGGGGAGGCAGCCTTGGCTTTCCAAGGAAGGCCTCCTTGGGTCGGCCAAAGTGGTGAAGGGAGGAGTCCTCCTCCAATCCCACTTGGATTAGGACTCCTTCCTTATTTTCCCACCTCTATTGGATTTTTCCACTTTTTCATCATGGGATTTCCTTGGATGACTTTGTCAGCCCATTATACCTTATTGCGCATCCAATAAACCCACGTGGGCCCCTTGGGGCATGGTGGGCCCACCCAGTGGGCCCCCGGAACCCATTCGTCACTCCCGGTACACTGCCGGCAATGCCCAAAAACCTTTCGCAATCCAAACACCAAGTTCCTATATATCAATCTTCATTTCTAGACCATTCCGGAAATCCTCGTGACGTATTTGATCTCATCTGAGACTCCGAACAACCTTCGGTCACCACTACCTATAACTAAACTATACCGAAACGTCACCGAACCTTAAGTGTGCAGACCCTGCGGGTTCGAGAACTATGTAGACATGACTTGAGACACTCTCTGGTCAATAACGAACAACGGGACCTGGATGTCCATATTGGTTCCTACATATTCCACGAATATCTCTATCGATTGAACCTCTATGTCAAGGTTTCGTATAATCCCGTATACCATTCCCTTTGTCCTTCGGCATGTTACTTGCCCGAGATTCGATCATCGGTATATCTATACCTAGTTCAATCTCGTTGCCGGCAAGTCTCTTTACTAATTTCATATTGCGAGATCCCGTAACTAACTCCTTAGTCACATTTCTTGCAAGGCTTGTTGTGATGTTGTATTATCGAGTGGGCCCCGATATACCTCTCTGTCACACAGAGTGATAAATCCGAGTCTTGTTCCATGCCAACCCAACAGACACCTTCGGAGATAACTATAGAGCACCTTTATAGTAACCCAGTTACAGTGCGGCGTTTGATAACCCACAAGGTATTCCTCCGATGTCCTGGAGTTGCATGATCACATGGTCATAGAAACAGATACATTGACATGCAGAAAACAGTAACAATAAACTGAAACGATCATATGCTACGTTTATAGTTTGGGTCTTGTCCATCACATCATTCTCCCATTTATGTGATCCCGTTATCAAGTGAATACACTTGCCTATGGCCAGGAAACCTTGACCATCTTTGATCATCGAGCTGGTCAACTAGATGCTTAATAGGGACAATGTGTTGTCTATGTATCCACACATGTATTTGAGTTTCCAATCAATACAATTCTAGCATGGATAATAAAAGATTATTATGATCAAGGAAATATAATAATAACCAATTTATTATTGCCTCTAGGGCATATTTCCAACAAATGCGTGGATCTCCATCCAAATCTCATCAATGGCTTTTGTAGCTAGCATTGCGATCCTAATAGCTAGTGGAGGCATCAGACCATGCAGGCCATAGGTCGTCTTTCTCCTTCTGGGCCATGCCGATGGCTACCCGCCGTGCTTGGATTTCCCTCCATATCTCCTCAGCGGTGCGTGTTTCCTCTTCTTTCTTTCCTAAGCGCCTTTGGCATCTGCTTTTGTCGGGCCCCTCGGATCGGGGGTACCCAGGCCCGTCGGCCTATAGCCCTAGGCGCGATGTGCTACATGGGCCTGGTTCAGCCCGCCTGGAGCCCCACAAGGAGGACCCCCGCGAGGGTCCTCACATTGCGAGGCAAGCACATGAGGATCCTCGTGAGGGACCACAAGAGGTTGCCCATAGCATGGGCGTGCCCAAAGCCACCCCTGAGGCTCTTGTGGGGCGGGCTCATCAAGGGCGATCTGGCAGGGGCCCATGACCTTGTGCCCCCACGTGGGTAATACAGGTTGCGAAGGCGGCACAAGAGCGGTGCCAACGGACACGGGCGGGAGAGCTTTCCGCTTTCTCTCTAAGGGAGTTGGGATTGCTGGACGACCCCCAAAGCGGCCCCCAAAGGTTTCCCGTTTGGAGCAAGAGGACAAAGGCTAGGGGCTTGACAGGGCGGAGGTCACTCCCAAGCCCACCAGCGTGTCATGGCACGCGAAGACCTCCTGTGTCAGGAGAGGCCATAGTCTTGTTCCCTTTCAAAATGACAATTGTGGAAACCCTTCCCATCGGGTGTTTTCAGGGGATGAGGACCAAGGCCAGTTTAAAAGAGAGGCCCGACCTACGTAGCAGGATGAACGCTCCTCATCGTGTTCACTAGGGAAAGAACCTGCCTCTGTACTCATCTTCCAGCTCAAGCAATCCACAGAAGGAGGAATAGGGTTTTACACCGCAAGGTGGCCTGAACCTGGGTATGCTGCTTGTGTGTTCTTGTTTGCTTTCTTAGCTCCAGCCGTCGGAGAGTCGCTATGAATTTGAGGGGTAGAACACGATAGGAGAGTGAGCGTACCGCATAGTTCGAACCTTTCTGGTTCTACGGAGCCCCAATTGTGACATTTGGCGCGCCAGGTAGGGGTGCGTAGTCGTCCTCCAGCTCCAGTTTGGTCTCCGGCATCACCGACCCCATGGGTGACGCTTGCCGCACGCGTCCCGAGCGCTCGACGCGGGATATCCATCACAGACACACCATCGTCGCGGCCACCACCGCTGTTGCCCATGCTGCCCGCGAACAACAGGGCCCCTCATGGCCCCCGACGCGGTAAGGCGGTCGCCCCGTTGCACCCCCACGACGTCCGCCTCAGCTTGCGTTCATGTGGGAGACCTGAACGCGCAAGACACACTGCTCATTGTGAGCGAACTGCTTCGCCACCACCTCACGGACAGAGGGTACGACACATGGGCGGACCACATCGCGGAGCTCATCACCATTGCGAGGAGGGACCTGGAGCCCTGCGCCCTGCTTCGTCCCTTCGTGCTAGAAGCATGGGGCCCGAGTAGCGAGCCGCCTCCCGCACCACACAGTGACTCGCTTGGTTATCAGCTGGAGGGGCCTGGATAAGGTCCGCCTAGTGCCTTACTCCTGCTCGTCCGAGTCTCAGTGACCTGCTCTTGGCCGCCGCCGGGACCCCGTGGGAGCACACTCGAAAGTGTCAGCGAGATGTTCTATGGTCACCACAACACGCGCACTCAGAACATGGAGGACTTCCGGGTAAGCATGTCTTCCCAAGGCGAGTGCGCCATTCAGCGTCGGGCTCGTGTTCATGCTAACACGCCTGGTGGTGCCATGGATGGCGACAGTACCTCGGGCCTCGCGTCTCTAGTCGGTGCCCACCTCCCTCCGAAATAGGGGGTTACGCCCGGCCCCCACTTCGGGCCGGACTCGGGGGCTCCCGCCTGGGAGGTACCTGGCCTCGTCGAAATGATGTATGGGAGCTTGGGAACCATGTGGTGACACACCTCGGCCTGCGCACCCACGGGTCAGAAGTGTGGTGTCGAGCGCCACAGACACGGGAGTTCACTGATCAAGAGACCGGCAAGCTGTAAGAGGTGCAGGACATGCATGCCTCGTGAGGTGTGTGGACCCCACAGGCCCTTGAAGCCTCACGAGCCATCCTCATGAGGTATTGAAGCCTCCGAAGCTAGACACCCTCCCCTCTCGCAGGGGTAAGCCTTAGCGGCACGCGTCGTTGAGCAGCCTGACGCTCTCGCGACAACATGGCCGCCATGTGACTTTTTGGTCTGTTCAAATTCGTTGTATTTTGGTCGCCCCGAGCTGATGTTTTCTGGTTGTGTAACGAACCCTATTAACCTTAACGTGAGATGGTGTAGTTTCTCTAAATTTTAAGCACTCATGTTCCACCACCACTTGGGGCTTACACGGCCCTGCAACCGTCGAGGGATGGATCCATGGTGAGGGTTTAGACACGCCGTGTGTGCAGGACTTGTCCTCTTAGCACCGAGAAATCTAAGCGATCAAGCTCTCCCTCATGGGCTAGCCACTCGTGATAACTATCTCGCCAAGATCCTTAGTGTCGCGCCCTCTCAACAAGCCGTCGTGGACAGATGAAGGGAACACGACCCGGCTTGCAGTACTATTGGACGGGAGCCTTGCCACCTCACGCGGCGACTCTCCTGATGACGTGCTCTTACGGTTGCACAAGGCGTGAACATCGCCCATGCCTGGGACGTAGGGGATCACAACAACACTCGTGTGGCTATGCGGGGCTAGAAAAACACTCATGTTTGGCCCACGGGAGCGCACGTGAAGACCGGGTTAGGAACTCCTGAGCCTTGTGCCTGGTGTGTCCTCCCAACTATCGCCGCCCGTGACACTCTCACGTAATAATGTGTTTTGGGGCTGCACATGCCTCGGGGCCCTCCTAAGTGGAAGCCCACAACGAGCTGCGTCGTGGCCTTGGTGGTAGACTCCCGACCACGCCCAAGTGGAAGTCCCTATGCTCCACTCTGGCGGAATGACTGTCAATCCGTGACAATACCCACGCCCTAGTGGAAGCCCCTTGCATCGCTCGTGGGGAATGATCGAAGAAGATGCCTCACGAGTCACACTTTTTTTAGGCTGACCCGTGCTGGATACGGCAGCCGCATTTATTTCTAGGTTGACCTGTGCTGGATACGGCAACCACTTTTATTCCTTTATTTCTTCGACTTGTGAACGATCTCACTATTGGAAATATGCCCTAAAGGCAATAATAAAATGGTTATTATCATATTTCCTTGATCATGATAATCATCTATTTTTCATGCTATAATTGTATGAACAGGAAACAGTAATACATGTGTGAATAAATATATCATAATGTGTCCCTAGCAAGCCTCTAGTTTGCTAGCTCGTTGATCAATAGATGATCATGATTTCCTGATCATAGACATTAGATGTCATTGATAACTAGATCACATCATTGGGAGAATGATGTGATGGACATGACCCAATCCAAATCATAGCACTAGATCGTGTTGTTCGTATGCTAAAGCTTTTCTAATGTCAAGTGTCTTTTCCTTTGACCGTGAGATTGTGCAACTCCCGGATACCGTAGGAGTGTTATGCGTGTACAAAACTCACAACATAAATGGGTGACTATAAAGGTGCACTATGGGTATTTCCGAAAGTGTTTGTTGGCTTGGTACGAATCGAGATCGGGATTTGTCATTCCATGTGACGGAGAGGTATCTCTGGGCCCACTCGGTAGAACATCATCATGAGCTCAATGTGACTAAGGAGTTAGTCACAGGATGACATGCTACGGAATGAGTAAAAAGAGTTACCAGTAACGAGATTGAACAAGGTATGGGTATACCGACGATCGAATCTCGGGCAAGTTCTATACCGACAGACAAAGCGAATTGTATATGGGATTGATTGAATCCTTGACATCGTGGTTCATCCGATGACATCATCGTGGAACATGTGGGAGCCACCATGGGTATACATATCCCGCTGATGGTTATTGTCCGGAGAGTGTCTCGGTCATGTTTGCATGCCTCCCGAACCTGTAGGGTCTACACACTTAGGTTCGATGACGCTAGGCTTATAGGGAATTGCTATACAAGGTTACCGAAGGTGGTTCGGATTCCCGGATGAGATCCCGGACGTCAAGAGGAGCTCCGGAATGTTCCGGAGGTAAAGATTGATATATAGGATGGATGGGTTTGGACGCCGGAAATGTTTTGGGCACCACCGGCAAAGTGCGGGGACCACCGGAATTGTTCCGGAGGCCCACCGGGAGGGGCCGCCAGCCCCAGGAGGATACATGGGCCAAGTGTGAGAGGGAACCGGCCCCTGGGTGGGCTGGTGTGCCCCCCACACCCAGCCCAAGGCCCCTAGAGAGGGAAAGGGGGGGACCCTAAGTAAGGTGGGCCTAAGGCCCACCAGGGGTGCGCCACCCCCCTCTCCCCCTCCTGGCCGCCACCCCCCTCTCCCATCTAGGGCTACCGCCCCCCCTTTAGGGTGGGAAACCCTAAGTGGGGTGCCACCCTCCCTTCCCCCTATATATAGCGGGGGTTTTTGGTCTTTGAGAACACGGTTTTCCATCTCTCTTGGCGCAACCCTTTCTCTCTTCTTCCTCCTCTCCCATGGTGCTTGGCGAAGCCCTACCGGGAGACCTCGTCTCTCCATCGACACCACGCCGTCGTGCTGCCGGAGATCTTCCCCAAACTCTCCCTCCTCCTTTCTGGATCAAGGTGCGGGAGACGTCACCGGGCTGCACGTGTGTTGAACACGGAGGTGCCATGATTCGGCACTAGATCGGAATCACACCTCGATCTAAATCGCCGCGAGTACGACTCCATCAGCCGCGTTCTAGCAACGCTTCCGCTTAGCGATCTTCAAAGATATGAAGATCCACTCACCCCTCTCTCGTTGCTGGTCTCTCCATAGGAAGATCTGAATATGGCGTAGGAAAATTTTGAATTTATGCTACGTTCTCCAACAGTGGCATCAGAGCCAGGTTTTCTATGCGTAGATTCCATGCACGAGTAGAACACAAAAGGTTGTGGGCTCTGATTTGTCAATTTCTTGCTGCTACTAGTCTTATTCTTTTCCGGCGGTATTGTGGGATGAAGCGGCCTGGACCGACCTTACATGTACGCTTACGTGAGATAGGTTCCACCGGACGACATGCACACCGTGCATAAAGCTGGCAAGCGGGTGTCTGTCTCTCCCACTCTAGTCGGATTGGATTTGATGAAAAGGGTCATTATGAAGGGTAAATAGCTTTGGCATATTATCATTGTGTCTGTCACGTAGGTAAGAAGGCATTCTTGCTAGAAACCCCAATCAGCCATGTAAAACTTGCAACAACAATTAGAGGACATCTAACTTGTTTTTGCAGGGTTTGACATGTGATGTGATATGGCCAAAGTTGTGATATTACATGTGTGATGTATGAGATGATCAAGTTATTGTAATAGGAATCACGACTTGCATGTCGTTAAGTATGACAACTGGCAGGAGCCATAGGAGTTGTCTTAATTTATTGTATGAGATGCAACGCCATGTGTTTACTAGTTTTACTTCATTGCTAATGGTTAGCTATAGTAGTAGTAGTAGTAGTAGTTGGCGTGACGACTTCATGGAGACACGAGATCATGGTGTCACGCCGGTGACAATGATGATCATGCGATGCCCGAAGATGGAGATCGAAAGAGCAAAGATGATAATGGCCATATCATCTCACTATATGATTGCATGTGATGTTTATCATGTTTTTCATCTTATTGCTTAGAACGACGGTAGCATAATAAGATGATCCCTCATAAAAATTTCAAGAACGTATTCCCCTAAGTGTGCACCGTTGTGAAGGATCGTTGTCTCGAAGCACCACGTGATGATCAGGTGTGATAGATTCTAACGTTTGCATACAACGGGTGTAAGCCAGATTTACACACGCGAAACACTTAGGTTGACTCGACGAGCTTCTCATGTACAGACATGACCTCGAATAAAAGAGACCGAAAGGTCGAACATGAGTTGTATGGTTGAATACGATCAGCATGAAGTTGCTCACCATGACGACTAGTCCGTCTCACGTGATGATCTAACACGGGTTAGTCGACATGGATCATGTATCACTTAAATGACCAGAGAGATGTCGATTTAAGTAAGAGTTCATAAGATGAACTTAACTATCATGAACATAGTCAAATAGGTCTTTGCAAATTATTTAACTTGCTCTATAGCTCTACGGTATTTGATATGTTCCCAGAAAAATCTTTGTTGAAAGATAGAAGTAGCAATTGTGCGGACTGAGTCCGTTAACTGAGGATTGTCCTCATAGCTACGCAGAAGGCTTATGTCTTTAATGCACCGCTCAGTGTGCTGAACCCCAAGCATGGTCGGTAGATGTTGCGAACATCCGACATACATGTTTTTTTATAACTACATGATAGTTCAGTGCGTGTTGCTTGAACAACTTAGAATTAAGGCATTAAAGACGTTTCGAACGTCGCGGGACATACGTGATGATCCAAGAGATGAAATTGGGATTTCATGCTCATGCCCCTGTTGAGAGGTATGAGACCTCTGACGAGATTCTTTGTTTGCAAAGTAAAGGAGAAGAGCTCAATCATAGAGCATATGCTCAGATTATCTGAGTACTACAATCGCTTGAATCGAGTGGGAGTTGAACTTCCACATGTGACAGTGATAGTTTTCCAAGGTCACTGACACCAAGCTACTAGAGCTTGGTGATGAACTATAACATATCAAGGATCGATATGATGATCCTTGATCCATTCATGATGTTTGACACCACGAAAGTAGAAGTCAAAAGGGAACATCAATTGTTGATGGTTTGTAAAACCACTAGTTTCAAGAAGGGAAAGGGCTTGAAGGGATACTACATCAAACGACAAACCAGTTGCTGCTCTATGAAGACATACAAAGGTTGAACCCAAACCCGAGACTATGTGCTTATGAAATAAGGGGAACAGTCACTAAAGACAAACTACCCTAGACACTTGGTCGATGAGAAGGCTGCCAAAGTCGATAGAAGTATATTGGATATACATGATGTTGATGTGTACTTTACTAGTACTCCTAGTAGCACCAGGGTATAAGATACTGGTTCTGTTGCTAAGTGTTAGCAACTCGAAATAAAAGCTACGAAATAAACAAAGACTAGTTAAAGGCAAGGGGACAATATGTGTGTTTCCAAGGTTGATATGATCACACATCGCACGCTCCCTCTACCATCGAGATTAGTGTAAAACCTAAGTAATTCTTATTTGGTGTTTGCGTTGAGCATAGACATGATTGGATTATGTTAATGGCAAATACGATTATTCATCTAAAGAGAATAATGGTTATTCTGTTTAGTTGAATGATACCTTAAATGGTCTTGCACCTATAATGAATGGTTTATTGAATCTCGACCGTAGTGATACACATGTTCATAATATTGTTACCAAAAGATACAAAGTAGTAATGATAGTACCACTTACTTGTGGCACTGTTACTTGAGTCATATTGATATAAAATGCATGATGAAGCTCCATGCTGATGGATCTTTGTACTCACTCATTTTTGAAACGTTTGAAACATGCAAACCATGCCTGTTCGTAAAAATGCATGAAGAAACTCCATGCAGATGGATCATTTGACTCACTTGATTTTGAATCACTTGATACTTGCATATCAAACCACATGGGCAAGATGACTAAAGACCTTTTTTTCCAGTGAGATGGAACAAGAATGTAACTTGTTGGAAGTAATACATTTTGATGTGTGCAGTCCGATGAGTACTGAGGCACGCAGTGGATATCATTGTGTTCATACTTCACAAATGATTTGAGTAGATAGTAGTGTATTTACTTGATAAAATAGAAATCTGAATTATTGAAATGTTCAAGTAATTTCACAGTGAAGTTGAAGATCATCGTGACAAAAGGATAATATGTCTATGATATGACCGTGGAGGTAAACATATATATATATGAGCTACGAATTTGGTAAACATTTAAGACAATGTGAAAATAGTTTCACGTGAAAAATGTTTCACAACTCATGCCACCTGGAACACCATATTCTGATGGTGTGTCCGTATGTCATAGTCGTGCTCTATTAGATATAGTGCGTACTATGATATTTATTATCAAATTACTGATTGTGTTTATGGGTTAGGCATTAGAGACAACCACATTCGCTTTAAATAGGGCACCACATAATTCCGTTGGAGATGACACCGTATGAACTATGGTTTAGAGAAACCTAAGATGTCATTTCTTAAAGTTTGGGGCTGCAATGCTTATGTGAATGAGTTTTCAGCCTCATAAGCTCGAACCCAAAGCGCATAAATGCATCTTCATAGGACACCCAAACAGTTGGGTATACCTCCTATCTCAGATCCGGAAGCAAATGTGTTTGTTTCTTGAAACGGGTCCTTTCTTGAGGAAAAGTTTCTCTTGAAAGAATTGAGTGGGAGTTTTGGTGGAAACTTGATGAGTTTATGTGCACCATCACTTCAACCAGTGTGTGCGTAGCAGGGCGCAGGAAGTTGTTACTGTGGAACCTACACCAATTGAATTGAAAGCTAATGATAATGATCGTGAGACTTCCGATCAAGTTACTAGAAACCTCGTAGGTCGACAAGGTCACGTACTGCTGCTACAGAATGGTAGAGTGACCCTGTCTTGAAGGTCATTTTGTTGGACAACAATGAACCTACGAGCTATGAAGAAGTGATGGTGGGTTCGGATTCTGACAAATGGCTAGAGGCCATGAAATCCGAGAGAGGATCCATGTAGCGACCCGACTCAAGACGAGTCAAGCCTCTGGTGTTTCCGTACCATCCCAAGATCATGCTGGTACACACTCAGTACATCAATGTATATATCAAGAGTTCAATCACACAGCTTTATTAATCGAAATCTCATATCGAGTACTTTATTACAATAATGGATTACAATAAAGTGGCTGAAGTCCATCTCATGAGATATCTAACGAAGACTAGCGGAAGCATCAGGTAGACGAGTCCATCCGTCTCCAGGGCATGTCGCTGTGCGTAGATCGTAGCCTCACTCCTGTTCGGAAAAGTACTCTGCAACATGATACGTTGCAGCCGTGTAGGTCAGCATATGGAATATGCCGACAAGTCATCAAAGAGAGGGGTAAAAAAATCAACTATCTCTACATGCATATTTGGCAGGTTGGGCTATAAGTTTTGCATAAAGCCAATTTTCTCCTACAACAAGAAGGACTGGAAACAAAATATTACTACATTGTTTGTTGTTAACGAGATGGTTCCGCCAACCAATTCTCGCACCCGAGTTGTTGTTAACACCCACATCATTATTAAGTTGTGCCGAGAGTTCATGGGAATTTCAATGCCTTCGGCTCAAGTTGTCCATGACCGTGGACACAGCTAATCGATTAGGTTGGGCACTCTGCAGAGTTTTGCACACGTTCCCCACAAGATTTGATCGCCTCTGTGTATGTCCTCGCACTTCAGGGTGTTTGAAGACCGGATGATCAAAACATGGTCTTTCAACGGGTCCCTCTGAATCCCTGTCGGTGCCCATCCATTCCTACCGTTCTTCTACATCTGCTAGCACCGCCTGTCCAAAGTCACCGCGTTGTCCAACCAAGCCAGAGCCCATAATGACTTGTGGCTATGCAGGTAAGCCTTGGGTCTTGAAGCCTCCGTCCGTCTCTTCGAGCCTAGGTGAAGCTTTCCGCAAGATGTCATGGTCGTCTCCAGCATCCCGGGTCATCCACTGGTTTCTCCAGGGAGCCGATCAACCGTCCTTCACCCAGAGTTGCATTGCATCATGAGGTCTTGAAAGTCTTGTCTTAACCGGTCTTGGTTATTTAATCAACCTCGCATCACTCGTGTTATGCACTCAACCGAAATCCCGTCTACTCAAGCATAGCAATATGAAATTTGTCGTCCCGGGCCAAGTATCGGGGTTGTTGTGTGCCTACCACATGATACTACAACCTATACTAAAACTTCCAAGTACCTAAGTAGCATGCAATTGGGCAAAGAAAGATGAAACTACCAGGCATCGAAAAACATAGGAGATAGTATGATCAAAATGACTTGCCTTGATGATAGTTGTCTTGATCGAGCGCTTCTATGTAACAAGCTTCGCACTCCGGTTGATCTACCGATACAAGTAAAATGCACACCATAAGCACTACAATCAATCAACAAGTAAAAATAACATCACAAGTAGTAAGTAGCTATGGCCTAAGTGAAAGAATTCACTACACGTCACTAAGGCAAAAACTTGTTTCTATTAAAACCCCAAGTAAAATTATTTTAAAAAAATTGAAACTTATACCACAGTAAGATATAATTACTAGGAAGCAGTAGCAAAAATAATCAAATAAAAATCATTTTTTAAACTCCTAGAATAAGCAAAACAAGGTTTAAACTAAATCTGATCAAATTCAAATTTGGAAATTTCAAACATAGACAAATTATATGTTTTTTAAAAACTACAGAAAAATTGTGATCTACTAGAAAAAGAATCAACCTCATTGGATCTCTAGATCAAAAGTTGTAGGGGAAACAAGATTACAACTTTCTCTGTTTTTGAATTAAAACAGAAAAATAAAACAAACATGGAACCCACGTGGCGGCTTCTGATTGGCTGATTGGTGTGCGTTGCAGGGGCTAAACAGCGGACGGCCGCTATCTAAAGAAAACTACTCGGCTCAGTTTAAGTGACAGAAAAATCGGTCCGGTTTTTCTTGTAAGACCCGAAGGGGTATGCACATCTAATCCTACGCGTCTCTTTTAATCCAACGGTCAAAAAAGGGGGGTGGAGACTTACAGAGAGTTGGCCGGCTATGTGCTACTCCGGCGAGGCCCGAGGCGGCGCTAGCGAGGGAGGAGCTCCGGTGGTCTCCGGCGTGGTCGGAGGAGTCGAGGAGATGGCGGCGGTCCTCCTCGGGCGGTTGGTGGCGATGGGGAGGGAGCTCGGGGCGGGGAGAGAGCAGTAGGGCGCCAGGGGCCTCGGGGCGAGGATCGGCTCCGGAGAGCTCGGGCCGAGGACGGCGGGGGCTTGGGCAGGGGCGGCGGCTAGGGGAACGGGGCGAGGTGGCGGTGGGGGTATTTATAGGGGGGCTAGGGGGCTCGGGCGGGGCAGGAACAGCAGGTCGGGGCAATCCCGGCGAGCTCGGCTCGGCCGGCCATGGAAGGAAAGTTACGGGAGAAAGAAAGAAGGAAGGAAGAAGAAGAAGGAAGGAAAAAAAAGAAAAGGAAAAAAAGGGGAGAAGGGGGGGTGGCGCTGCGGGGGTAGCGCACTGCGGGTGGGGTTGGCGCGGGGCGGGGCCCAGGGGCAGCGGGTGGGGGTAGAGGGGCGCTGGGTGCAGGGGGATCGGCTGGCCGATCTAGATCCAGATCGGATCCGGCTGGGCTGGGATTCGGCCCGATTGCGCTATAAAGCACTCACGCGCCTTCCTTAAAAAACATTCCTGTTTTAGCTTTTTTTATAAAACATAAACTAAAAGGAAAAAAAGGAAACAAATAAAATAATTAATTTAGGGTATTATATACCAAAATGATCAAAAAAATATCCTCTACTCGATTAACATTTTTCCAAGGCAAAAATAAAAACTTTAAAAAAAAAATTCAGAAAAAATCCCTTATGCTATATTTTCTTTTTGCAATTATTTTCACAATAAAACTTTGGCTTTCTTGGCTCAAAAATATTTCAGAAATTCCTCACATTTTGGAGGGTCATTTTCCTCCGCTCTCTCTTGCGTGCAAGAGGTTATTTCCCGGCATTTCTCGTGTGAAGAAAAAAAATAGAAATGCAAAAGCAAAAGTCGAAAGAATTCAAATGCAAACTTTATTTAAATCAATATGCATAGATGCTTAGCTACAATGTAAAATATTCCAAATTAGGAAATTTGGGATGTTACAAACCATGTATGAAAAACAAAGTATAGACTTTGGAAGAACCACTTAATGGTCATAAGATATTAACTCTGAATGGATCTTTACAAAGAACATAGACGATGATGGTGAAAGTCCACATTAAGAGAGCTCGACTTGTCGCAAGAGTATTTTCAACAAAGTTCAAAGAGTTGACTATGATGAGACTTTCTTACTCGTAGCGATGCTGAAAGTTTGTTGAAATTATGTTAGCAGTTGCTGCATCATTTATGAAATATTGTAGATAGGACGTTAAAATATTGTTTCCTCGACGGTTTCCTTGAGGAAAGGATGTATGTCATACAACCAGAAAATTTGTCGATCCTAGAGGGTGCTAACAAGTATGCAAAGCTCTAGCTATCCTTCTATGGTCTGGAGAAAGCATCTCGGAGTTGGAATATACACTTTGATGAGATGATCAAAGTTTTTTCTGGTTCTATAAAAGTTTATGAGAAACTTGTATTTCCAAAAGGTGAGTGGGAGCACTATAGAATTTCTGATGAATATGTGTGGTTGACATACTGTTGATCAGAAATAATGTAGAATTTCTGTAAAGCATAAAGGGTTGTTTGAAAAGAGTTTTTCAAAGATAATCTAGATGTAGCTACTTGAGAGTTGAGCATCAAGATCTATAAAGATAGATCAAAGTGCTTAATGGAACTTCCAGCGAATTGCATGCCTTGACAAGTTTTTGAAGGAGTTCAAAATAGATCAGCAAAGAAGGAGTTCTTGGCTAAGTTGCAAGGTGTAAATTTGAGTAGGACTAAAAGACCGACCACAACAGAAGAAAGAGAAAGGACGAACGTCGTCCCCTATGCACCAGCCATAGACTCTACAAGTATGTTATGTTGTGTACCGCACCTAAAGCGTGCCTTGTCATGAGTCAGTCATGGGGTACGAGAGTGATCCAGGAATGGATCACTGGACAGCGGTCAAAGTTATCCTTAGTAACTAAATGAACTAAGGAATTTTTCTCAATTATGGAAGTGATTAAAGAGTTCGTTGTAAAGGAGTTATATCGATACAAGCTTTGTCACTGATCCGGAGGACTATGAGTAGTAAACCGGATTCGTACAGTGGAGCAATCATTTGGAATGGTTTCAGATGGGGCGTAGTAGCATCTATAGGATGATGTAGAGATTTGTAAAGCACACACAGATCTGAAAGGTTCAGAGACGTTGACTATAAACCTCTCTCACAAGCAAGACATGATCAAACCCCAAAACTATATGGGTGTTGAATTCATTACAATCACATAGTGATGTGAACTAGATTATTGACTCTAGTGCAAGTGGGAGACTATTGGAAATATACCCTAGAGGCAATAATAAAATGGTTATTATCATATTTCCTTGTTCATGATAATCGTCTATTGTTCATGCTATAATTGTATTAACAGGAAACAATAATACATGTGTGAATAAGTAGATCACAATGTGTCCCTAGCAAACCTCTTGTTGGCTAGCTCGTTGATCAATAGATGATCATGGTTTCCTGATCATGGACATTAGATGTCATTGATAATGGGATCACATCATTGGGAGAATGATTTGATGGACAAGATCCAATCCTAAGCATAGCACTAGATCGTGGTGTTCGTATGCTAAAGCTTTTCTAATGTCTAGTGTCTTTTCCTTCGACCGTGAGATTATGCAACTCCCGGATACCTGATGGCCCACAAGTATAGGGGATCAATCGTAGTCCTTTTGATAAGTAAGAGTGTCGAATCCAACGAGGAGCCGAAGGATCTGACAAGTGGTTTTCGGCAAGGTAAAATCTGCAGGCACTGAAATTATCGGTAGCAAGTGATTGTGTGGTGAGATGATTCGTAGCAAGCAACAAGTAACAAAAGTCGAAACGGTGCAACAAGGTGGACCAATCCCTTTTGTAGCAAGGGACAAGCCTGGACAAAGTCTTATAGGAGCAAAAATGCTCCCGAGGACACTCCGGAATTTCTGTCATGCTAGTTTTCATCATGTTCATATGATTCACGTCCGTTACTTTGATAATTTGATATGTGGGTGGACCGATGCTTGGGTGCTGCCGTTACTTGGACAAGCATCGCACTTATGATTAACCCCACTCACAAGCACCCGCAACTATGAAAGAAGAATTAAGACAAAGTCTAACCATAGCATTAAACTAGTGGATCCAAATCAGCCCCTTACGAAGCAATGCATAAACTAGGCTTTAAGCTTCTGGCACTCTAGCAACCCATCATCTACTTACTACTTCCCAATGCCTTCCTCTAGGCCCAAATAATGGTGAAATGTTATGTAGTCGACGTTCACACAACACCACTAGAGGAAAAACAACATACAACACATCAAAGTATCGAACGAATACCAAATTCACATTACTAGTATTAGCATGACTTATCCCATGTCCTCAGGAACAAAAGTAACTACTCACAAAGTGTAATCATATTCATGACCAGAGAGGTAATGAGTAGCATGAAGGATCTGAACATAAACTCTTCCACCAAGTAATCCAACTAGCATCAACTACAAAGAGTAATCAACACTACTAGCAACCTTCCAAGTACCAATCGGAGTCGCGAGACGAAGATTGGTTACAAGTGATGAACTATGGTTTGGAGATGAGATGGTGCTGATGAAGATGTTGATGGTGACGAGTCCCCTCCGATGAGAGGAGTGTTGGTGATGACGATGGCGACAATTTCCCCCTCCGGGAGTGAAGTTTCCCCGGCAGGATCGTCATGTCGGAGCTCTAGATTGGTTCTGCTCAAGTTCCGCCTCGTGGCGGTGGCGAATCCACGGAAAAGCCCATCTCTGATTTTTTTTCCGGACGAAACCCTTCATATAGCAGAAGAGGGGGGCCCAGTGGGCCAGCAGGCTACCCACAAGCCCCCTAGGCGCAACCAGCGGGGTGGCCGCGCCTAGCAGGCTTGTGGCCACCTGCTGGCAACCCTGTGGCGCTTCTTCGGCCCAGTATTTTTTATAAATCCGGAAACAAATCCTCGTTGATTTTTACGTTGTTTGGAGTTGCGCATAATAGGTATCTCAAACTTGCTCCACTTTCAGGCCAAAATTCCAGCAGCCGGCATTCTCCCTCTTCATGTAAACCTTGCAAAATAAGAGAGAAAAGGCATAAGTGTTGTACCGTGAAGTGAAATAACAGCCCAAGAAGCGATAAATATCAACATGAAAACATGATGCAAAATGGACGTATCAACTCCCCCAAGCTTAGACCTCGCTTGTCCTCAAGCGAAAGCCTAGCTCAATAAATATGTCCACATGTTTAGGGAGTGAGGTATCGACAAAACAGAATACGAACATGCATGCATCATGATCGTGATCACAACAGCAATACCAACATATAATCTCTCATACTAAAGTGATAATTCCTTCACAAAGTAAAGCATGGATCACAAACCTTACCAAGAAGTAACAACCGATAGCCTGTAGTCATTGAAGCAATTGCAATTTATCACAACATCAGAAAGAGTCAAATAAGAGCTTGTAAAACAAATCCACATACTCAATCATCCTTTCATTCTCTACAATTGCTACAACTCACGTGGTACTCATGAGATCAAAGTTTCAGCTGGACACAGAGAAATATAGGGGCTCATAGTTTCGCCTCCCAACTTCTTACCTCAAGGGTAATGTCAACAAAAATAATTCATGAATGCTTACCTCCAGGTTGACATATGAATATAGATCTTTCCCAAGCATATGACGTTAGCCCAAATAAAGGCGAAACAAGGAATTAGTGAAGATCACCATGACTCTTTCAAGGGAAAAAAGTAAAGGTACAAGATAGGCCCTTCGCAGAGGGAAGCAGAGGTTGTCATGCGCTTTTGAGGTTTAGATGTGTGTCCTCTTAGTGCCGAGGAACATCACTTTATATTGCCTCCTGTGATAAAGAACTTTATTATGCAGTCTGTCGCTTTTTTGTCTTCCTCATCACAGGTTCGTACAAAGCTTATTTCCACACACTAATAGATCATACATATTAGGGAGCAATTTTTATTGCTTGCACCGATGGCAACTTACTTGAGGGATCTTATTCAATCCATAGGTAGGTATGGTGGACACTCATGGCAAAACTGGGTTGAAGGTTTATGGATGCACAAGTAGTATCTCTACTTGGTGCGGGAGTTTTGTCTAATATGAGGTGGAAGCAATCGTTACATGCTAATGGATCTCTAGTCATATAACATTGTTCGAAACAAAGCAAACACAATTCATTATGTTGTCTTCATTGTCCAACATCTACTTCTAGGCATGTAATAGTTTAGTGAGTGTTCACAATCATAGATGGTGTCAGAGATGATATATTTATATGTGAACCTCTCCTTCTTTATCACTTCTAATTAATTGCAACAATGACCAAGGTCTACGCTTGTCTACCCTCTACAAGTTTCAATCATCATTCTTTTTATATGTCAAGCCATCACTTCCCATAAGATCATTACATGATCTTTCATGCTTTTGTTCTTTTCTCACTCTTTTGATCATGGCAAGAGGCAAAGCCCTTCAACTAAGACACTCTTTATTATATGGCTCACGAGCTCGAAGACATAGGGGTGACACAAAGAAAAACTCAAGATTAAAACACTAAGACTTTTAATCTACTAGAGAAAGAGAAAACTAAAAAGGAACAAACTAAAACGAAGGTAAAGGCAAAAGATGTGATGGTGATATGATACCGGGGCAACTCCCCCAAGCTTGGCAAAAGCCAAGGGGATTGCCCATACCCATTCTCAGTTGTCTTCCATTGGAGGTGATGGTGGTGGAGTTGTTGCAACCTTTGATTCCAAGAGGGCCATCAATCTTTAATTTATACCTTGGAGATCTGTCATATGTTTCTCCAGCAAAACAAAGTCACGAGTGAGATAAGTATTGCGAGCATGAGTTGTTTCACAAAACCTCAAGAGTTCAATCAAGGATGGAGACAGTAGGTGGAGGTAGGGTTGGAGGAAATCCACTTCTTCAACTTCTTCCTTGTTGAGCACAGATTGCACTTCATCCCATGCCTGATTCTTCTCCTTAGCTTTGCCCTTGGTTTCTTTAGGTAGCCTTTCCTTAGCCTCCATGACCTCCATCCTTTTCAGATCAGCATGTACTTCTCCATAGACTTGAGGGAGATTCTTCTCCCCCATAGATTCCTCGAACGACATCTTGCTCTAAATCTGCGGCAGAAAATAGGCTCGAAACGAAAAACAGAGGAAATCTGTGTGATACACGGTTCAGACCTCACGGGAGAATATACATAGATTTTTTCCAGACCAGAAGGAGTACTCCGCAAGTTTGAAATCAAAGTTGAGCTCTTTGATTTCCCAATAAGCTTTATGCTCTACCTCAAGAGGTAAATGACATGCTTTATCGTACACCATTTTGTACGGAGACATGCCCATGGGATTCTTATAGGCAGTTCTATAAGCCCACACTGCATCGTCGAGCTTCTTAGACCAATTCTTCCTAGACCTGTTGACAGTCTTTTGCAGAATTAGTTTAATCCATCTATTTCTTAGCTCTACTTAACCACTGGACTGAGGGTGATAGGGAGACGCAATTCTGTGGTTGACATCGTACTTAGCAAGCGTTTTACGGAAAGCACCATGAATGAAGTGTGAACCACCGTCGGTCATTAGATATCTAGGGACTCCAAATCTAGGGAAAATAACTTCTTTAAGCATCCTGATAGAAGTGTTGTGATCAGCACTACTAGTGGGGATAGCTTCTACCCACTTAGTGATGTAATCAATAACAACTAAGATATGAGTATACCCATTGGATTTTGGAAAAGGTCCCATGTAATCAAAGCCCCAAACATCAAATGGTTCAATGACAAGTGAATAGTTCATAGGCATTTCCTGACGTTTACTAATATTACCTATTCTTTGACATTCTTCACAAGACAAGACAAACTTACGGGCATCCTTGAAGAGAGTGGGCCAATAGAAACCTGATTGCAATACCTTGTGTGTAGTTCTATCTCCCGCATGGTGTCCTCCGTAGGCCTCGGAGTGACACTTCTGTAGGATGTGTCCCTGTTCATGTTCAGGTACACATCGTCTAATAACACCATCTACTCCTTCCTTATAAAGGTGAGGATCATCCCAAAAGTAATGTCTCAAGTCAAAGAAGAACTTCTTCTTTTGCTGGTATGTGAAACTAGGTGGTATATATTTGGCAACAATATAGTTTGCATAACGAGCATACCACGGTGCAATACATGAAGCATTGATGACATTCAATTGCTCACCGGGAAAGCTATCATCAATAGGTTGTGGGTCATCAAGAACGTTCTCCAACCTAGACAAGTTATCTGCTACGGGGTTATCAGCACCCTTTCTGTCGACAACGTGCAAATCAAATTCTTGTAGCAAGAGAACCCATCTGATAAGTCTAGGTTTAGCGTCTTTCTTCTTCATAAGGTACTTAATAGCAGCATGATCAGTGTGAATAGTGACTTTGGAGTCAACTATGTAAGACCTGAACTTTTCACATGCAAACATGACTGCTAAGAATTCCTTTTCTCTAGTAGCATAGTTTCTTTGGGCACTGTCTAGAATTTTACTAGCATAGTGAATAACATTCAACTTATTATCAACTCTTTGCCCTAGAACAGCACCAACAGCATAATCACTAGCAGCACACATGATTTCAAAAGGCAAGTTCCAATCAGGTGGTTGAACAATAGGTGCAGTTATCAAAGCCCTCTTAAGTATTTCGAAGGCTTCCTCACAATCATCATCAAAGAAAAAAGGAATATACTTTTGCAAGAGATTGGTAAGAGGCCTAGAAATCTTCGAGAAGTCTTTAATGAACCTTCTATAGTAACCAGCATGACCTAGGAAACTTCTTATACCTTTGATATCTGTGAGGTATGGCATTTTCTCGATTGCATCAACCTTAGCCTTGTCGACTTCAATGCCTCTTTCAGAAATTTTATGTCCTAAGATGATGCCTTCATTAACCATAAAGTGGAACTTTTCCCAATTCAAGACAAGGTCGGTGTCTTTACATCTCTGCAAGACTCGATAAAGGTTGCTGAGGCAATCATCAAAGGAAGACCCGTAAACAGAAAATTCATCCATGGAAACCTCAACAATCTTTTCACAAAAGTCATAGAATATAGCCATCATACATCTTTGAAAGGTGGTAGGTGCATTACATAAGCCAAAAGGCATACGTCTATAAGCAAAGGTACCGAAAGGGCAGGTGAAAGTGGTCTTCTCCTGATCAGAATGTGCAACTGGTATTTGGGAGAAACCAGAATAACCGTCTAGAAAGCAGAAGTGTGTGTGTTTAGACAGTCTTTCTAGTATTTGGTCGATAAAAGGTAAAGCGTAATGATCTTTCCTGGTGGCTTTATTCAATTTCCTAAAATCGATCACCATCTTGTAGCCAGTAATAATCCTCTGTGGGATCAATTCATCCTTATCGTTAGGGACAACGGTAATGCCTCCCTTCTTAGGGACGCAATGCACCGGACTCACCCAATCGCTATGAGCAACATGATAGATACTACCCGCTCCCAGAAGCTTTAGGACTTCTTTTCTTACTACTTCTTTCATCTTAGGATTTAATCTCCGTTGATGGTCAGCAACTGTATTGGAATCAGGATCAGTTTTAATCATGTGTTGGCATAGAGTGGGACTAATGTCCTTAAGATCATCAAGAGTATATCCAATAGCAGCATGGTGCTTCCTCATAGTTTTTAGTAACTTATTCTCTTCTTGCTCTGAGAGGTTAGCACTAATAATAACAGGATATATCTCTTTTTCATCAAGATAAGCATATTTAAGAGTATCAGGCAATTGTTTAAGCTCGAACACAGTATCACCCTTTGGTGTGGGTGGATCCCCAAGTAGTTCAACAAGAAGATTATTCTTAAGGATAGGATATTGTTCTAAGACAACTCTATATATCTCATCCCTTTCATCTATATGCATATCATTTTCATGCTCAAGCAAGTATTGCTCTAAGGGATCAGTAGGAGGTACGACAATAGAGGCTAAGGCAATAGTTTCATCCTTACTAGGCAACTCCTTTTCATGAGGTTGTCTACCAAACTTGGAGAAATTGAACTCGTGGGACACGCCTTCAAAGCCAACAGTGACAGTTTGCTTCTCACAATCAATATGAGCACTGACAGTATTGAGAAAAGGTCTACCAAATATGATGGGACAAAAGCTATCTTGTGTGGTAGCAAGAACGAGTAAATCAGCAGGATACTTCGTTTTACCACACAAGACTTCAACATCCCTAACAATTCCCACAGGGCAAATAGTATCTCCAGTGGCAAGCTGAATAGTGACATCAATGGGTTCTATCTCAACAGGTGCAATATCATCTTTAATTTAATCATATAAGGATTGAGGTATTGCACTAACACTAGCACCCACGTCACATAAACCATGATAAAAATGATCTCCTATCTTAACAGAAACAACAGGCGCGCCAACAACATGCTTATGTTTGTCTCTAGCGTGAGGTTTAGCAATTCTAGCAGCATCTTCACAGAAGTGAATATTATGTCCCTCAACATCGTCGGACAGAAGATCTTTTGTAATAGCAATGCTAGGTTCAACTCTAATTTGCTCAGGGGGTGTAGGTGTTCTAATGTAGCCTCTACGTATCACGGTTGAAGCTTTAGAATGATCCTTTATCCTAACATGGAAAGGTGGTTTCTCAATGTAAGCACTGGGAACAACACGATCATTATAGGCAATGACTTTCTCTTCAACTGGAGTGGGTTTATCTACATTGACTTCTAAAGGAGGATGATATTTAAACCACTTCTCTTTGGGGAGATCAATATGAGCAGAAAATGATTCACACAATGAAGCTACTATCTCAGAGTCAAGTCCATACTTAGCGCTAAAGTCACAAAAAGTATTTGTCTCAACAAAGGATTTAACGAAATCAAACTAGAAATTCATACCTGACTCCTTACCTTCTTCAAGCTCCCAATCTTCAGAGTTGCGTTTAATTCTCTCCAATAAATTCCATTTGAAGTCGATATCTCTCTTCATAAAAGAACCAGTACAAGAAGTATCAAGCATGGTGCGATCATCATGAGAAAGCCGAGCATAGAAGTTCTGAATAATAATTTCTCTCGAGAGCTCATGAATGGGGCATGAATATAACATTTATTTAATCCTCCCCCAAGCTTGAGAGATGCTTTCCCTATCACGAGGCCAAAAATTATAAATATAATTCCGATCATGATGTACTAAATGCATAGGATAAAACTTTTGATGAAATTCCAATTTCAACCGATTGTAGTCCCATGATCCAGTATCATCACATAGCTTATACCATGTCAATGCCTTATCCTTCAAATATAAAGGAAAGACCTTCTTCTTGACCTCATCCTCGGGCAAACCTGTAAGCTTAAATAAACCACAAACTTCATCTACATAGATTAGATGCAAGTCTGGAAGTGATGTTCCATCTCCTGTAAAAGGATTAGCCAGCAGTTTCTCAAGCATACCCGAAGGAAATTCAAAGAAAATATTTTCAGTAGGTGCAGCAGGTTGAGGAGAAACTCTTCGTGCATCCGTTCGAGGTGAAGATACCCCGAACAAGCCTCTTCGTGCATATTTCAGCACACTATATGAATGTTTCCTTACCAAGTTCCACTTACCAAAGGCGCTTCACTCCCCGGCAACGGCGCCAGAAAAGAGTCTTGATGACCCACAAGTATAGGGGATCAATCGTAGTCCTTTCGATAAGTAAGAGTTTCGAACCCAACGAGGAGCAGAAGGATCTGACAAGTGGTTTTCAGCAAGGTAAAATCTGCAGGCACTGAAATTATCGGTAACAAGTGATTGTGTGGTGAGATGATTCATAGCAAGCAACAAGTAAGAAAAGTAGCAACGTTGCAGCAAGGTGGCCCAATCCCTTTTGTAGCAAGGGACAAGCCTGGACAAAGTCTTATAGGAGGAAAAACGCTCCCGAGGACACACGGGAAGTTCTGTCATGCTAGTTTTCATCATGTTCATATGATTCGCGTTTGTTACTTTGATAGTTTGATATGTGGGTAGACCGGCGCTTGGGTGCTGCCCTTAGTTGGACAAGCATCCCACTTATGATTAACCCCTCTCGCAAGAATCTGCAACTACGAAAGAAGAATTAAGACAAAGTCTAACCATAGCATTAAACTAGTGGATCCAAATCAGCCCCTTACGAAGCAACACATAAACTAAGGTTTAAGCTTCTGTCACTCTAGCAACCCATCTTCTACTTACTACTTCCCAATGCCTTCCTCTAGGCCCAAATAATGGTGAAGTGTTATGTAGTCGACGTTCACATAACACCACTTGAGGAAAAACAACATACAACACATCAAAATATCGAACGAATGCCAAATTCACGTGACTAGTATTAGCATGACTTATCCCATGTCCTCAGGAACAAAAGTAACTACTCACAAAGCATAATCATATTCATGAACAGAGAGGTAATGAGTAGCATCAAGGATCTGAACATAAACTCTTCCACCAAGTAATCCAACTAGCATCAACTACAAAGATTAATCAACACTACTAGCAACCTTACAAGTACCAATCGGAGTCGCGAGACGAAGATTGGTTACAAGTGATGAACTAGGGTTTGGAGATGAGATGGTGCTCATGAAGATGTTGATGGTTACGAGTCCCCTCCGATGAGAGGAGTGTTGGTGATGACGATGGCGATGATTTCCCCCTCCAAGAGGGAAGTTTCCCCGGCAGGATCGTCCTGCCGGAGCTCTAGATTGGTTCTGCTCAAGTTCCGCCTCGTGGCGGCGGCGAATCCACAAAAAAGCTCCACTTTGAGTTTTTTCCGGACGAAACCCTTCATATAGCAGAAGAAGGGGGCCAGTGGGCTAGCAGGCTGCCCACAAGCACCCTAGGCGCGGCCGGGGGGGCTTGTGGCCACCTGCTGGCGCCCCTCTGGCGCTTCTTCGGCCCAGTATTTTTTATAAATCCGGAAAAAATCCTTGTTGATTTTTACGGCGTTTCGAGTTGCGCAGAATTGGTATATCAAACTTGCTCCACTTTCAGGCCAGAATTCCAGCTACCGGCATTCTCCCTCTTCATGTAAACCTTGCAAAATAAGAGAGAAAAGGCATAAGTGTTGTACCGTGAAGTGAAATAACAGCCCAAGAAACGATAAATATCAACATGAAAACATGATGCAAAATGGACGTATCAATACCGTAGGAGTGCTTTGGGTGTATCAAACGTCACAACGTAACTGGGTGACTATAAAGGTGCACTACGGGTATCTCCAAAAGTGGTTGTTGGGTTGGTACGAATCGAGATCGGGATTTGTCACTCCGTGTGACGGAGAGGTATCTCTGGGCCCACTCGGTAGAACATCATCATGAGCTCAATGTGACTAAGGAGTTAGTCACGGGATGACGTGCTACGGAACTAGTAAAGAACCTTACCGTTAATGAGATTGAAACAAGGTATGGGTATACCGATGATCGAATCTCGGGCAAGTTCTATACCGACAAACAAAGGGAATTGTATACGGGATTGATTGAATCCTTGACATCGTGGTTCATCCGATGAGATCATCGTGGAACATGTGGGAGCCACCATGGGTATCGAGATCCCGCTGATGGTTATTGGCCAGAGAGTGTCTCGGTCATGTCTGCATGCCTCCCGAACCCGTAGGGTCTACACACTTAAGGTTCGATGACGCTAGGGTTATAGGGAATTGCTATACGAGGTTACTGAAGGTTGTTCGGAGTCCCGGATGAGATCCCAGACATCACGAGGAGCTCCGAAATGGTCCGGAGGTAAAGATTGATATATAGGATAGATGGGTTTGGATGCCGGAAATGTTTCGGGCACCACCGGCAAAGTGTCGGGACCACCAGAAGGGTTCCGGAGGCCCACCGGGAGGGGCCACCAGCCCCAGGAGGCTACATGGGCCAAGTGTGAGAGGGAACCAGCACTTGGGTGGACTGGTGCATGCCCCACACCTAGCCCAAGGCGCCTAGAGAGGGAAAGGGGGGAAACCCTAAGTCAGGTGGGCCTAAGGTCCACCAAGGGTGCACCACCCCCCTCTCCCCCTCCTGGCTGCCACCCCCTCTCCCATCTAGGGCTGCCGCCCCCCTTTAGGGTGGGAAACCCTAAAGGGGCGCCACCCTCCCTGCCCCCTATATATAGAGGGGGTTTTTGTCCTTTGATAACATGGTTTTCCATCTCTCTCGGCGCAGCCCTGTCTCTCTTCTTCCTCCTCTCCCACGGTGCTTGGTGAATCCCTGCCCGGAGACCTCGTCTCTCCATCGACATGACGTCGTCGTGCTGCCGGAGATCTTCCCCAACCTCTCCCTCCTCCTTGCTGGATCTAAGTGCAGGAGACGTCATTGGGCTGCACGTGTGTTGAACGCGGAGGTGCCGTGATTCGGCACTAAACCGGAATCACACAGCGATCTGAATCGCCGCGAGTACGACTCCATCAACCGCGTTCTAGCAACGCTTCCGCTTAGCGATCTTCAAAGGTATGAAGATCCACTCACCCCTCTCTCATTGCTGGTCTCTCCATAGGAAGATCTGAATATGGCGTAGGAAAATTTTGAATTTATGCTACGTTCTCCAACAGTCACCACACTGACCTGTGCTGGACACGGTAGCTGCACCTCCCCTTTTTGGGCTCGCGAATAAGTTAGCCTCGGGTTTTTGGTGAAAGTCTTGGCCTTCTGGTTTTCATAGAGTTTCATTGGTTTCCTCTCTCCTTACCATGCCTGCACCAAGAGGAAGCCCCATGCATCATGCTGGGGGAAGATGACGAAGGTCTCCCCCCGCGGCGTGTGCGTGATGGCTTTATCATGGGACTCACACTCGTGGGGGCTGGGCATGGTGCATTTACCTTGGTCTGCCCTCGCAGCGCTGGGAACCAAGAGAACTGGGTTCTGGCTCGCAGGCACACTCCACACGCGCGCCACCTCATTTAGGTCCTAGGGGCCTACACTTCTCGCGCACGGCCCAGATGCAAGTGGACAAGCGCACACCGTCAGGACAGGGTGTCCTCTTTGTGAGACATCCCTCAAGGGGCCTCACAAGGTGGGCCCCGCACGCAGAAACCACTCGCGTGAGCCGCTCGCACGAAGAAGGCAAGCCCCTGAGTGCCATGCCTTAATAGCCCTCATACCCGCGCTCAGGGGTTGGGCCTTAACGCCGTGACGCATCAGACCGACCGGGAAGGAGGTGCAAGCTCGACAGGGAGTACCAAGGAGAAGTTTATTTTCGACCTAAAATAGAGTTCAAATCAATTTGAAGCGTGAAGGACATAACCCCTTTTACATGCCCCAACGGGGCGAGCATGTTGCATTACAGGAGAAAGAAGACGACGCAAAAGAAGGAAGATCGGGCTCTCAAAGCACCACGACTGAGGGCCTCAATGCCTCGTCGCATGCGCTTAGTCCAAGTCCTCCTCCTCCTTGATGCGAGCGTCTGGGGAGCCATCAGAGTCACCGGCGCCCCTGATCCCCCCGAAGGGAGAGCCGTCACTGCCGTCGGAGGGGCTCCTGCTGCCGCTGCTGTCACCTTCGATGCAGTAGTCAACACAACCACCGACGCTTTCGAAGTCCTTCACAAAGAGCGTGGCGGCCCCGTCAAACTTGAAGTGGAGGAAATTTCATTCCTGCGGGCCTCGGTCAAGGGAGAACAACTTCCACCCGCGCCCTAGGAACATGAAGGTGAGGGAGTTGAACTCCATCGCCACCCAGGTAGGCCCGTAGCAGCAGCCATCTCGTTGAAGCCACAGGCCTAGGGTTGCAACCTCTTCCATCTCCTCCGCGAAATAGTCCGGGAGCCAGAGCCAGCTGTGAGGATATCTTCCATCCGTACAATGAACCTGAGGGCTGCATCGGCAGACTGACTTCGCGACCGCACCTGGGAGGCCGGGTGTCTGCGCTGCCCCGCCGGTCACGTACGTGGCCGCCTTGTCCGCCGGCCCACGAACAACAATCCTCCCGCGACTTCTCAGGCCGGCACAAGCCGCCGGTGGCGAGTGCCAGTGTCCTCTGATAGGTGCCTCAAGCGCGGAGAGGGGTGCGCGTGGATGGCCTCTTCCCCTTGCCGACTGTCGCATGCCCGCTTCCCTCTTTGCTGCTATCTCCTTCTCGGATGAGGAGAATCTCTTCACTGGTGCCATCATGTCGGCAATGATGAGCAAGAACAAAGATCAAGGACGAGGATGTTGGGGTAGAACACCACTTCCCCTTGCCCTTATATGGGGCCTTCTAGAGGGAGTTCAGTCCATGCCTCCCTGCCCGAATTCCACACGCGGAAGGTAAATGGGGGCAGTGATGGCCCCATGCTGCGCACAGGCTTTATGTGAGCCCAAAGAAGTTGTCGAGGCGACATGGGGAAGCGGGACTTCCCATGCCCCTTCGTGCGCCATGTGTCATGCTCGACTCTAGCAAGGAGGGCCAACCCTGTCCTGATTCCCATCACCAGATGAAGCGCGCATAGTGCACGACTCCGAGGAGCACTACGAGACCCGAGAGCCTGGAGAAGCCCAGGGGTGCCTACTTGCGACCCAATGGTGTGCGCCACGACATGGGATTGGTCCATTGCCAAGATGCGCAAACAAGACCCTCACGAAGGCAGCAGCCGCGTGAGGCTTGCACAAGCAACCGTTGTCACGGGCTCCGGAGCGCCCCCACGGTAAGTGCCGAGAAGCTGCCGCGATGTCTCCGTGGGGTCTTATGGCCAAAGGAACGTGAAGCTGTATCCTAGCCAGGTAAGAGCGAGTACTAAGAGGCACTAGGGGCTGTCGCCCCAATGCCCCCTTCGCGTGTCAATGAAGAGGGTCTCGGGAGCCGCGTGCTATGGGACCCCTTTGGCCAGGGCATAGGAAACACACAAAGGGTTGTAGAGGCACCCCAAGCAGAATAGTCAACCACTACTTAAAGAAAAAGTATATTACATAATGTCTAACGCCCTCCAAGGGCCAAGCGGTTCCTGATGCAAGAGGAAAGAGATAAAAAGCCTAAGCGGAGGAGGCGTTGTCCTCGTTGTGGCCCCCGGAGGCCCCTGCATTGAGGTTGTCGCTCTCCTCGGAAGGTGCATACCGACCAGGGACTCCACGTGCTCGCACACCTCGTCCTTGAGAGGACTCCGGAGCTCCGCGGGCACGGGCTCCATCATGTGGGAGAAGTCGAATACGGGGTCGTGGCGGCGCAGGTTGGAGAAGACGTGCGTCAGCACGTTGTCCAGGAGGTCATGCGCGCTGGACTCGATGTCTTCGTCCACCTTGGAGACCCCCGATTCCAGCGCCTCCACCACCTTAAGGAAGAAGTCCAGGTAGCCCCCATCGCCATACGCTTGCAGCAGCGCCAGGTCGTCATCAATGAAGCGGTAGGGCGCGCCGTTCACGCGACGGGTGAGCTGCCGGAACTGCTTGGAGTGATGCCGCTCCAACATCCATGCATGCACAATGCCATCCCTGGCCGCCTGCACGGCATCGGCGGCTTCTCCGACCTGGGCCAGAAACGCCGCCAGCTCCTCCTTAGCGCCCTCCTCTCCCTTGAGGGCGGACCGGAGAGCATCCTGGGCATCCTACAGCTGGGCCCTGAGTGGGTCTACCTCTTCCTGGAGCGTGTCACATCTGAGCTAGAGGCGAATTTCCTATCGTGCGAGCTCGTTGCACTACACCTCTAGGGTGGTAGCTCGGTCTCGGGCCACCCTTGCGTCCACCTCGGCAAGGGATTCATCATGCACCACTGCGAAGGCATCCTCATCCGCAAGAACACTCCTCTCCAAGGTCTCGACATGCTCTCGCTCCGCCTCCTGATCGTATGTGGTCTGGGCTGCCTCCCATTCGTGGAGAGCCACGTCCTCCTCCCGCTCAGTGATAGTCGCCTCCCTAAGGGCCAGGGCCACCTCGTGCCCAATGCCTCGATGGGCGGTTGTGGTGGATTGGGTTGTGCACCCCGAGGGCCTTGTTATCGCCCCTGAGGGGGTTGCGGGTCCTCCGGGCCTCATAAGGCCAAGTGTAGAGGAAGAGGCCTCCTCAGGAGGCGGTGCGCGAGAAGATACCCCTGTTGGGCCAAAGCGTCACCTCTGGGGTGTCGGCGCCCTAGGAAGTTTAGCGATCAGATTCGCTGGGCTAAACAAGGTACGCAAGAAGAGGCAATGGCAACGACGTACTTACTCATTGTTGGCAGCCCAGCGCCACGGCTCCATAGGCCCCGTGCGTGCCTCAGTGCTCGAGGCATCACTTCTCGCCTCCATCGAAAGAGAATAAGGAGGAAGAAGGCAACGTTCTCACAAGAATGATGAAGCAGCGTAGGAGGGAGTCGGAAGGGAGAAGTAGTGTGATGGTGGCTCCTCCCCACTAGTGTGGCAGTTTTGTACATCCATGGCCGCATCCCCCGACGAGTAATGGGAACTAGAGGTGATATGCGCTCCATCGTTCGCCACGTGTCATGATGGCCCACGAACGGTTGTGGCTCACGTCGCCTCATTCCTCCAATAGGCCATTCCACGCGTGCTGCGGCACAAGAGCAGTCTTACGCGGGAAGGATGGCACAAGTAGGTGGCGCTAGTCAAGAGAGCAATGATGACGGGCGTTGCACGCAGGCTTTACGTCAAGTCACTCGGGGCGGTTCCCAGAGTGTTGTATGCAGGAGAAGATCCCCGCTACTGACACGACACCACGTGTCGAGCCTGGCCTGCATGTGGTTGGGGCCTGTGCCGCTTCGCCCCCCCCTCAGGCAGAGTCGTGCACGACGCGGGCTAGGGGGCTACTATCGGGCCTCTGGGAGCGGGGTACCCCGGCCCGTCAGCCTACGGCCCCAGGCATGGTGTGTTACATAGGCCTGATTTGGCCCGCAAGCGAGCCCCACAAGGAGGACCCTCAGGAGGTCCCTCGCCTTGCGAGGCAAGAACCTGATGATCGTCGCTAGGGACCAGAAGAGGTTACCCGCTGCACGGATGCGCCCTGAGGCCACCCATGAGCATCTCGCAGGGCGGGCTTGTTAAGGCCGATCTGACACGTACCCACGATCCTGTGCCCTCACATGGTTAACGTAGGTTGTGCTGGCCGCACACGAGTAGTGCCAGCGGACATGGGTAGGATAGCTTTCCCTTTTCGCTCTAAGGAAGCAGGGCCAGCAGGCGGACCCCCAAAGCGACCCCAAAGGTTTCTCGTTTGGTGCAATATGACCAAGGTTGCGGGCTCGGTAGGACGAAAGTTACCCCGAGACCACCAATGTTTCATGGTGACGGGCTTTTGCAGGTGAAGACCACCTTTGTCAGGACATACCACTGTCCAGTCCCCTTTTAAAATGGCCGTTGAGGCAACCATTCCCGCCGTGTGTTTTCGGGGGAAGAGGAACAAGGCCGGTATAAAAGAGAGGCCTGACCTCCATAGCAAGCCAAGCCCTCCCCATCGTCTCCACTATGGTAACAACCTGCATATGTACTCGTCTTCCATCCTAATCAATACAGATAAGTCGGAGTAGGTTTTACCCCGCAAGGTGTCCTGAACCTGGGTAAACTGTCGCGTGTTCTTGTTTGATTTCCTTATTTCGAGCCGGCGGAGAGTCGCGGTAATGTTGAGGTGAAGAACAGGGTAGGAGAGCGAGCACACCCCAGAGTTCGAATCCTTCTAGGTCTGTGGAGCCCCGATTCCGATAGCTTCATGTTTGGCCCACTCGACATAGGCACCTTCATAGTCCGCCCACATTGGTGTGCGGTCGCGGCCGTTGTAGAACTCAGCGTTGTGGAATGCCATCACCTCCTTACCAGTTAGTGTGCGGTCATTGTGGGGACCCCAACTTGTAGGTCGAGATCACCGAATGCACGTTTACAGTGTGTTGGGGAACGTAGTAATTTCAAAAAAAAATCCTACGCCTTACAAGGATCTATCTATGGAGAAACCAGCAACGAGATATGTTGTAGAGCATCTTCATACCTTTGAATATCGCTAAGCGGAAGCGTTACTAGAACGCGGTCGATGGAGTCGTACTCGCAGCGGTTCAGATCGCGGTCGGTTCCGATCTATGTCCGAATCACGGCACCTCCGCGTTCAACACACGTACAGCCCGGTGACGTCTCCCACGCCTTGATCTAGCAAGGAGGAGGGAGAGGTTGAGGGAGAGAGCTCCGGTAGCACGACGACGTGGTGGCAGTGGAGCTACATGGTTCTCCGACAGAGCTTCACCAAGCACTCTGGAGGACGAGGAGGAGGAGAAGTATGGCTGCGCCGTGGAGAGTTTATTGTGTGTTAATCTGCCCAAAAGCCACCACTATATATAGGAGGAGAGGGTGGAGGTGCCCACCCTTTAGGGTTTCCCAGCCTAAAGGGTGCGGCAGACCTAGAGGCCAAGGATGGCGGCGGCCAAGGGTGGAGCGCCCTAGGGTGGGCCTTGAGGCCCAAGTTGGCCTCCCCACGCCTAGGGTTTTGCCCCCTCCACATTGGTTGCACCTTGGTATACTTGTGGTGGTGTACCATCCCACATATGGGCTGGTTGCCATCACCTTTAGGCCCATGGAGCACTTTGGGGCTGGTCGCCCCTCCCGGTGGACCCCCAGAACCCTTCCGGTGGTCCCGGTACATTACCGATGTCGCCCGAAACAATTCCGGTGACCAAATCCTCACTTCCTATATATAATTATTTACCTCCAGACCATTTCGAAACTCCTCATGACTTCCAGGATCATATCCGGGACTCCGAACAACCTTCGGTAACCATGTACACTATTTTCCTATAACCCTAGCGTCATCGAACCTTAAGTGTGTAGACCCTACGGGTTCGGGAAGCATGCAGACATGACCGAAACACTCTCCCGTCAATAACCAATAGCGGGGTCTCGATATCCATGTTGGTTCCCACAAGTTCCACGATGATCTCATCGGATGAACCACGATGTCAAGGGTTCAATCAACCCCGTATGCAATTCCCTTTGTCTATAGATATGATACTTGCCCGAGATTCCATCGTCAGTATCCCCATACCTTCTTCAATCTCGTTACCTGCAAGTCTCTTTACTTGTTCCATAGTACATCATCCCATGGCTAACTCCTTAGTCACACTGAGCTCGTTATGATGATGTTCTATCGAGTGGGCCTAGAGATACCTCTCGATCACACGGAGTGACAAATCCCGGACTCTATTTGTACCAACCCAACAGTCAATTTCGGAGATACCCGTAGTGCACCTTTATAGTCACCCAGTTACGTTGGGACGTTTGATACACCCAAAGGACTCCTACAGTATCCGGGAGTTGCAGAATCTTACGGTCTAAGGAAAAGATACTTGACAGTAGAAAAGCTTTAGCATACGAACAACACGATCTAGTGCTATGCTTAGGATTGGGTCTTCTCCATCACATCATTCTCTTAATGATGTGATCCCGTTATGAACGACATCCAATGTCCATGATCAGGAAACCATAATCATCTATTGATCAACGAGCTAGCCAACTAGAGGCGCACTAGGAACACATTGTGATCTATGTATTCACACATGTATTTGGGTTTCCGGTTAATACACTTATAGCATGAATAATAGACAATTATCATGAGTTGGAAATATAATAATAACCATTTTATTATTGCCTCTAGGGCACATTTCCTACAGTCTCCAACTAGCACTAGAGTCAATAATCTAGTTCACATCACTATATGAATGCAATGAATCCAACACCCATACAGTTGTGGGGTTCGATCATGTCTTGCTTGTGAGAGAGGTTTATTAGTCAACGGGTCTGAACCTTTCAGGTCCGTGTATGCTTTACAAATCTCTATGTCTTCATATAGATACTTCTACCATGCACCTTTTGGAACTAGTCCAAATGACTGCTCCACTATACGAATCCGGTTTACAACTCAGATTCATCCGGATTAGTGACAAAGCTTGCATCAATGTAACTCCTTTACGACAAACTCTTAAATAACCTCCATAATTGAGAAAAAATTTCTTAGTCCATTAGTTACTAAGGATAACTTTGACCGTTTTCCACTGGTCCATTCCTGGATCACTCTTATACCCCTTGACTGACTCATGGCAAGGCACACTTTAGGTGCGGTACACAGCATAGCATACTTATAGAGCCTGCGGCTGAAGCATAAGGGATGACATTCATACTTTCTCTTTCTTCTACCGTGGTCGGGGTTTTGAGTCTTACTCAAAATTCACACCTTATAACACAACCAAGAACTCCTTTTTTTGTCGATCTATTTTGAACACTTTCAAAAACTTTCAATGCATGCATTCTGTTGAAAGTTCTATTAAGCACTTTGATCTATCTGCATATATCTTGATGCTTGCTCCAGTCCAAAGAAGGATCGCATAAAATTCTATAGTGCTCCCACTCACTTCTTTGGAAATACAAGTTTCTCATAAACTTTGTATAAAACCAAAAACTTTGATCATCTCATCAAAGTGTATATTCCAACTCAGAGATGCTTGCTCCAGGCGAAAGAAGGATCGCTGGAGCTTTGCATAATTGTTAGCACCCTTTAGGATCGACAAAGTCTTCTCGTTGTATCACATACAACCTTTCCTCAAGGAAACTGTCGAGGAAACAATATTTTGACATCCTATCTGCAAGATTTCATAAATGATGCAAAAACTGCTAACATAATTCCAACAAACTTTGACAAAGTCAATTGTTTGAACTTTGTCGAAAACATCTTTGCGACAAGTCAAGCTTTCTTAATGATGACTTTTCACCATCACCGTATGTCTTCCTTTGAAAGATCCATTCGCAGTTAATAGTCTTATGACCATCAAGTGGTTCTTCCAAAGCCTATACTTTGTTTTCATACATTGATCCTTTCTCAGATTTCATGGCCTCCAGCCATTTGTCAAAATCCGGGCCTATACTTTGTTTTCATACATGGATCCTTTCTCAGATTCCATCGCTCGTAGGTTCATTGTTGTCCAACAACATGATCTTCAAGACAGGGTTACTGCACCACTCTGGATTAGTACACGTCCTTGTCGACTTACCAAGTTCGGTAGTGACTTGATTCGAAGCTTCATGATCACCATCATCAGCTTCCACTTCAATTGGTGTAGGTGCCACAGGAACAACTTCCTGCACCCTACTACACACATTGGTTGAAGTGACGGTTCAATAACCTCATCGAGTTTCTACCATACTCCCACTCAATTCTTTCGAGAGAAACTTTTCCTTGAGAAAGAACCCGTTTCTAGAAACAAACACTTCCGTTTCCGGATCTGAGATAGGAGGTATAGCCAACTTTTTTGGGTGTCCTATGAAGATCCATTTATCCGCTTTGGTTTCGAGCTTATCAGGCTGAACCTCTTTCACATAAGCATCACAGCCCCAAACTTTTAATAAACAACTGCTTACGTTTCTCTAAACCATAGTTCATATGGTGTCATTTCAACGGATTTATGTGGTGCCCTGTTTTAAAGTGAATGCGGTTGTCTTTAATGCCTAACCCATAAATGATAGCGGTAATTTCATTAGAGTTATCATAGTATGCACCATATCTAGTAGGGCACAACTATGACATACGGACACACCATCCCGCTATCGTGTTCCAGGTGGCATGAGTTGTGAAACAATTTTCACGTGAAACAATTTTCACGTGAAACAATTTTCACATTGTCTTAAATGTTTACCAAACTCGTAACTTAGATACATATATTTACCTCCACGATCACATTGAAGACATATTATCCTCTTGTCACGATGATCTTCAACTTCACTCTGAAATTACATGAACCTTTCAATAATTCAGATTTGTGTTTCATCAAGTAAATACACTAGTATCTACTGAAATCATGTGTGAAGTAAGAACATAATGATATCCACTCTGTGCCTCAGCACTCATTGGAATACACACATCAAAATGTATTACTTCGAACAAGTTACTTTCTTGTTCCATCTCATAGGAAAATGAGGTCTTTAGTCATCTTTACAATGTGGTATGATTTGCATGTCTCAAGTGATTCAAAAATCAAGTGAGTCCAAACGGTCCATCCGCATCGAGTTTCTTCATGCATTTATACCAACATGCATGGTTTGCATGTCTCAAACGTTTCAAAAATGAGTGAGTACAAAGAGCCCTTAGCATGGAGCTTCTTCATGCATTTTATACCAATATGACTTAAGCAACAATGCAACAAGTAAGTGGTACTATCATTACTACTTTGTATCTTTTGGTAACAATATTATGAACATGTGGACCACTACGATCGAGATTCAGTAAACCATTCAGTTTAGGTGCAAGACCATTGAAGGTATTATTCAAGTAAACAAAATAACCATTATTCTTTTAAATGAATAATAGTGTTGCAATAAACATAATCTAATCATGTCTAAGCATCCAAACTACAGTGAAGTTCCACCGGGGTCATGGTTGGGTAGGCTAACATAAAGGTTGGGGCAGACTTCAGAGACAGAATAGGTCTCCCAACTAGTTGCTGGAGGCGGTTGCATCTTCATGGCTTGCCGGGGTCAGACGAGCAGTTAGCGCGCGGCTCGTAACCATGTCAGAGGTGATCTGATCAATGAGTGCCTCCTGTGCTCTCAAATAGCGCACAACCTACACCAAGGCAGGGTCTGCCTCAAGGTCTTCGCTGGCGACTTGAGTTGGACTACATAGCCTTCATGACTAGGATAGTAGCAGAACTGTCAGCTATTCATCCATGGCGACATATGCGCAGCTGGACTACAACCTCTCGGGCTGCAAGCTGACGGGATTGGGCTTCGGTGGTGACTGCTCTATGAGTGAAATTGTAAGGGCACTCCAGCAAGGAACTCCCTCCATAGAGGTGCACCGAGGCCCAAAAGTGATGGATAGCATCACTCGTAGGTTCCTCATGCGCAAAATACACTGGAGGCTCTTCTATGCCAAAGACTTGGCGTTTGAGGTCGGCGAGAATGACTACAAAGTCTCCATCCCCGGAGACGGTGGTCTTGTTGAAAAAACGCGGCCAGGCATCTTGCAAGTCAAGGGGGTTTACTAGGGTAGTGTTCTTAAGGTTGCGGTTTGTTGGGTTGAGGCAAGGCCTTCCTATATAAGTTAGGGAGCCTTCTATCGCATGCCAGGGAATGCGACAACTTTGGTGTCTGTCATACACACAAAGCTTAAGGGCTGGGCTGACAGGTTAGGCACCGACTTCCAAAAGGTGTCGTATGGCCACTTTGAATGGCTATTGGGTATGACAGACTGGGTCACAGATATATAAATATCCGGGTTAGGGATAGTGACCTGGCTAAGATAGGTTTCGCCAGTGGTCAGCCTAGCTCCGATACTAAGGTTGTGGCGACCGGTTTTTCAGAAAATAATATCCAAAAAACAGGTCTCTGTGTTTACCATCCCGAGGACTACTGTTAGCTGGTAGACACTCACTTGATACTGAATATCCAAGCAAAATACAAAATCTGGGTTACCAGACCATAACGTCTACTGGTTTGGACAAAAGTCTGAGGTCGACAGCGGAAGCGACTTGAGGAATCTCTAGTGCCCATGGAACTCCATTCCCATAGGAACAACTGACATGGATAAATCCCTATCTCACAAGGCTGTTATCCTTGACTCCTAGGTTCCAGGGTTGACGGCATCGTGTTCCTCTCCGAATGCAATATGGCCAAGATAATAGACAGGGACAAGCTAGTGAGTGCTTTGAATGTACTCGCAAACATCAAGAAAAAATATAAATTAGAGCAGGTGAGATGCATGCATGGTCCACTTAATAACTTTATCCTTCCATAAGAATAAATTCACGGATGCATTCATGCAGAAAAATTATTTCCACCAATGTTGTATAAACAAGAAAGTAAGGGTAACAAAGAATAAGTAATAACATCGTGTCGCAGTCGGGCGTCGGAGCGACACCGCCTAAAGGGCTCACATGCAAGTAATAACAGTTGCCACAGTCGGGCGTCTAAGCGACCGCATAGATAGGGCTTATAAGAATTAATAACGAGCATGCGATAGTCGGGCATCTAAGGGACACCACAGAAAGGGCTTATAAGAAATAATAATGAGCCTGCCATGGTCGGGCTCTAAGAGACACCACAAAACAGGCTTACAAAAAACAGTAATAAATGTTGAATATCTAGGAAGTAGAACCGTCCCAGGGATATTCAACAAACATGATCATAGGTGTTAGTCCATAATAAAATAATAATATAATCATCCACCATATTTCATTATTAGTCTCACGATTTCTTTAACTTCCTTTGAAGACTGACACTAAGACCGACTCTTGACTAGTCAACCAGTCGTCCTTGACCGTGGACACGCTACTCGAACAGTTTAGACTCTGCAAAGGGTGTACTCTTTAGCCACAGCCCACAGGTTTAAATAGCCAGTCGAAATAATCCCACGTACGGTATCTCAGAAGTAAACACCAAGAACCAGCACACACCCGTTTTTCCCCCGTAAAGACTGGCCTCACCCCGGCTAAGCTGCGAGGGAAAAACCATAAGACGGGGAGGCTTCGACCTCGAATAGCATGGGATCAAATTTATACCGCGTGCTACAAGGGAAGAGCTCTTCCCTCTCGGCCCCAGACCGGAAACACCCATGCCCCCTGACCGGATGATTGGATTTAGTCCAGGGCCATGGATACCTTTGTCCCAGCCTCTCTACTTAGTGTGTACCTGGTAATAGGTTTACGACCTACTAGACCATATTTCCTTTCGGAAAGACCTGCGGCAACACGAAAGGTAAGGTGACGCACATACAGACTCGATCTTCGGTCAACTTAGGAGGTTTAATATTTTCCTACAAGGGTTAATACCACACAATCTTACTGAAGTAATTATCTCAGGGTTACTACCATCACACCACGACATGCTTTCACTCACCACTCTCGTCCCACGAGATGTTAGCCCATGGTTTCATTTCCACTACGACAGACCTTACTCCGAGGTTGTCTAGACCAACATAGCATACGAGGCATGAGGCAGTACCCACTTACCACTTGCCTTCCACATACTTAGCTACAAAAATATCCATCACATGCTCTTATGCAAGGTATGACTTCATGCGAGATTATTATCAACATAACCTAAAATCATGCGATAAATACACCAATGCAAACATCACACAACTTTATGAAAATCAGAGTTCAAGATGCTTGCCTTTGAAGTTTGAGGAGGGTGATGTGCACCCCAAAATCTTGAAGCAAGCCCCCTCTCTCCAAGTTCCTATTTTGAAATATATAAATTAACAAACAAGTTCAAAACAGCACATAAAAGTTGTTTGAATTTTTTTGAAATAAATTTGTAAATAAACTAGAGTAAATTTTAGAGAGGTAGGAAAAATAATCAATTGATTTGGAGTTGTAAATAAAAAGTTATGAGCAGTTAAAGTTCCTATTTAAATCTGTTTTTAAAATAAAACGGGAATTAGAAAACGCTTCGTTGGTAGTACACTTTTGTGAAACTGAAAGCGTATCCACGCAAGGACGCTTACCTGCAGGGAAACGACACAACAGGGTAGAGCCAGAGGGGCAGCGGCTCCCTCTCACCGACAGGTGGGGGCAACCTATCGTGTTCTTCCCGTTCCTCTCGCGTCGTGGCCAGAGGCTGACCCCGACGAAGACTGTCGGTGCTAGAGGGCGTCATCCACGCCGGCGAACAGGCCGCATCTCAGGGAACTAGGGACGACCTTTGGAAGACTCAGAGCTAGGCAGGGCTTCGGCCATGGCGGACGGGGTCGTCGGACGGAAGAGGGGCTTCGTCGCCGGCGATTCCTGAGATAAATTGGGGGCGGGAATGGATCCTTCGGGGCAGCAGGGGCTAGAGGAGGGCTCTAGGAAGGAGGGGAGGCTCTGGACTTGCCAAATGCGCCAGGGGGAAGGGCGGCGGTGGCTGCTATTGCAGGTGAGCATGGAGTGAGCTCCGGTCGAATTGCGGCGAGGGGACAGAGCTTTGGGCTCCGGGGGGTACTGAAATCATTAAAGGGCTCGGGGGACTCTTTTATAGCCGAGGTCACGCTGGTTCGCCGGGGATTCTAGAGAAGGTCGACGGCGGCAGACTCTAGCGATGGCTTAGGGCGACAGTGGTGGCAGCAAGGCACGACAGGTGCGATAGCATGGCTGGCAGCAAGGGTTGATGCAGGGGAGAGGTCCCAGGGGACAGCTGGTGCACGGAGTAGGCGCGGGATGTACTACCAGGGATCTCGCTCCGACGACACAACGAGGTTGCCAGAGCATGGCAGTTCCTCTACGGGCTTGGGGGGCGGGGAGGTGTCCCTTCGCGCTAAGAACGGCCAGACTGCGGGGTTGGTGGCACGCGGCGGCTCGGTGCGATGACATGCATAAGACGCGCCCTCGACGCGCCCAAAGCACGCTCGCAAGGTGCTCGGCAAATTGCCGGCACTCTAAAAATGACTACAATGAGGCTCAAACTTAACATGGTTATACAAGGCGTTGGAGCAAACCTGCCAGACATGGTGGTTTGGTCAGGCCAGCAAACTCTTAGTGCAGCATTGGAACTATGCGAGATTTGGCCATGCACTACACATGCTTGATGAAATGCTACAATTCTACAATGGGCTTTGTTTGTGCCCACAAACTCCAGACGAGGGTCTCTCTGGGGGTTATTCATGATGGCAAGGTTAGGTACATCAAACGAGAAATTTGTTAGTACAATTTTTGAAGAAAACCTTTTCTGGCCAGAAACTTTCTGGCATTAAAGCATGGAATAAAAATATTGCAATGGATCTCATCTCATGAACTTACGGGTTTGGCAGGGTGAAATACTAGAAGTAAAAATTTCAAGACAAATGGAGAAAAGCAAAAATGGTTGTAGTACAAACTACCAAACTGGACCAGAACACAAAGTGAGTTGTTTTACTAAATTTTTCCAAAGCACAAAGCTGGGTTTTTTCATAAAAGTGTATCCCATGCATTAATTGACAATTTTTTTATAGAATTTTTGAAAAGTTATATCTAGGGGTTATAGTACAAACACCAATTTGGGATATAAAAGAAAAGGAGTTAATAAGCTCTAATTTTCCAAAACACTTGGATGTGTTTCTGCAAAAAAAAAAATCATTCAGGGACATCTCATGTCACCTATTAGTTTTTTAGAATTTTTAGAAAAAGTTATGAAAAGGTTGCGGTGCAAAATAGGTCCTTAAAGGAATTAAAAGTCAGTTTTGAATAAAATAAACCTTGGAAAAGTTATTTACAAAAGGTTATACAATGAATTTGTGAGAAGAAAAGAAATGTTTTGATGCAAGCACTCAAGTTCCAACATAATTTTCAAAAAACATTTACTTGTGGAAGAATTTTATAATTAAGGAAAAGGAGTGGTTCAAAAATCAATTGAAAACCCAGAAATTCACATATTAAATAAACATGAACAAATTAAAAATAATATCCCCATTTAGTTAAACAAAGAATTCAGAATGGTCTCAAGCAAGGGCTCAAGCACTAAATTCTGTTTGAAATGCCACTTGAAAGGAAAAGTTTTTGGAAGGAGGCTTTGAAAAGAGTCATGAGGCAAATTATTTCTCAAAAATTTATTCTAGGCCATATTTTATTATATAAAATTATTATTATATTTTTGCGGTGTGACAGTTCCACCCTTCACATGGGCCACGTGCGCCTCCCCATCACCTTCGGCACTCACAAGAACTACCGCACAAAGTATGTCAACTTCAATGTGGCTCACGTCGGCCTGCCCTAAAACTCTATCTTGGGCTTCCGAGAGCTCTCCAAGTTGATGTCTGTGAGCCTGCCGGGCCGGTGCCCGCGAGGAAGAAGCGCCCGGAGCGGTCCAAGACCAAGAAAGTGGCGTTGGATGGGTGAACTTCTGGGCCCTTCCTCACCATCGGTAGCGGCCTCCCCCCGCCCCCCGAGAAGGAGAGCGCACTCATCGCCTTACTCTGTGATAACACTTATATGTTCGCTTGGACGACCTTGGATCTGCCAGGTTTTCCAAGGGAAGTGATCGAGCACCACCTGGCGGTGTGCCCTAAGTCATGCCCCGTCAAGCACAAAGTACGGCGCCACGTGAGTGATAAGCAAGTCATGATCGTTCAGGAGGTCGAGAAACTCCAAGATGATGGAGTCATCCACGAAGTACTCCACCCGAAATGGATCGCAAACCCCATTGTCGTTGCCAAGCAGCACGGCGACAAGCGTATGTGCGTCGACTTCACAAACCTAAACAAGGCATGTCTCAAGGACCACTTCCCTCTACCAAGGATTGAACAGATAGTAAACTCCACCGCGTGTTGCAATTTGCTCTGCATCCTGGATGCCTTCCCGGGCTATCATCAAATCAAGGTGGCAAAAGAGGATGAGGAGAAAGCCGCCTTCTTCACCCCTTATGGGGTGTTCTGCTATGCTTGCATGCCCTTTGGCCTGAAGAGTGTCGGAGCCACATTCTAGAGGATGATGCGCATTTTCTTGGGATGCCATATGGGGAGAAATGCGGAGGCATACGTCAATGACATCGTCATCAAAATGCGCAAGGAGCGCACACTAATCGAGGACATGGGGGGGGGGTACTTTGGCCAACGTGTGCACGGTCAACCATAAAATCAACCCCACCAAGTGCATCTTTGGTGTCCCTTCCGGCAAGCTCCTACACTTCTTGGTCTCCCATCACGGCGTCGAGGCTAACCGTGACAAGATCAAGGATATCGAGCAAATGCGTCCAACCCGTAACCTCAAAGAAATGCAGTGCGTGTCGGGTTGCATGGCCTCGCTGAGACGCTTCATGTCCAAGTTTGGGGAACGGGTTGTGCCGTTCTTCAAGCTCATGAAGAGGTCTAGCCCCTTCAAGTGGACACCCGAGGCCGTTGCCACCTTCGAGGACCTCAAGAGGTACCTCACGAGCCCTCCCATTATGGTCGCCCCGCGCCCACGCGAGCGCGTGCTACTGTACTTGGCGGCCACCCCCCCAAACGGCCAGCGTGGCCCTAGTGGTCGACCGAGAGGAGTGAACCTTGATACGTCTCCGTCGTATCTACTTTTCCAAACTCTTTTGCCCTTGTTTTGGACTCTAATTCACATGATTTGAATGGAACTAATCCGGACTAACGCTGTTTTCAGCAGAATTGCCATGGTGTCGTTTTTGTGCCGAAATAAAAGTTCTCGGAATGACCTGAAAATTTACGGAGAAATTTTCTGGAATTAATGAAAAATAGCTGCACAAAGATCCACCGGAGTAGGTGAGCCAGTGGGCCACAAGCCCAGGTGGCGCGGCTACCCCCCTGGCCGCGCCTGGCAGGCTTGTGGGGCCCACGAGGCTCCACCGCCTCCAATCTCAGCTGTATATATTCCGTTTCGCCCAGAAAAAATCACAGAGAAGGATTCATCGCGTTTTACGATACAGAGGCGCCACCACCTCCTGTTCTTCATCTGGAGGGCAGATCTGGAGTCCCTTCTGGGCTCCGGAGAGGGGAAATGATCGCCATCGTCATCATCAACCTTCCTCCATCGCCAATTCCATGATGCTCTTCACCGTTCTGAGAGTTAGTTTTTGACGGGGATTGATCCCTAGTATCCACTATGTTCTGAGATTGATGTTGCTACCACTTGGCCATGCTTAATGCTTGTCACTAGGGCCCGAGTGCCATGATTTCAGATCTGAACCTATTACGTTGTTGCCAATATATGTGTGTTTTAGATCCTATCTTGCAAGTTGTAGTCACCTACTATGTGTTATGACCCGGCAATCCCGTAGTGACAATAGCCGGAACCAGTCCCGGAGATGACCATTGTATGAGGAGTTCATGTATTCACCAAGTGTTAATGCGTTGGTCCGGTTCTTTATTAAAAGGAGAACCTTAATATCCCGTAGTTTCCATTAGGACCCCACTGCCACTGGAGGGATGCACAATAGATGTCATGCAAGTTCTTTTCCCTAAGCACGCATGACTACATACTGAATATATGCCTACATTAGATTGACGAACGGGAGCTAGTTACTTATCTCTCCGTGTTATAGCTGTTACATGATGAATCACATCTGGCATAATCATCCATCACCGATCCAATGCCTACGAGCCTTTTACTATTGGTCCTTTGTATGTTACTTTGCCGCTACTGCTGTTACTGCTTCTGTTGTTACTCTCTTGCTACTGTTGTTACTTTCTGCTACTGGTTACTGTTGCTACTGCTGCTATCATACTACCTTGCTAGTGATACTATGCTGCAGACACTAAATCTTTTAGGTGTGGATGAATTGACAACTCAACTGCTAATACTTGAGAATATTCTTTGCCGGGGAATCAATAAATTTGGGTTGAATACTCTACCCTCGAAAACTGTTGCGATCCCCTATACTTGTGGGTTATCAAGACCATTTTCTGGCGCCGTTGCCGGGGAAGCACAACTATATTCTCTGAGTCACTTGAGATTTTCGTCCACTGGTCGCTATGAGGAATCCGATAGATCCAAGAACTAAAGTCTTGCCTTCCACTACAAGGACAGGTAAGGAACAGCCATCTAGGTCTGCACTTGATTCACCTTCAGTTATGAGTAAATTTGCGACACGACCTCTTGCTAGAAATCCTGATATGTCGCCTGTGCTTGATGATGCTACTTCTGCTGCCTATGATGCTTATGATGATGCTATGCTTGATACTGCTTTACCTGATGATGCTATGCTTGATACTGCTTTTCCCGATGATGCGATGCCTGATACTGCTTTGCCACTAGGTGCATTCCTTGATGCACAAATTGCTAGAGTTGCTGCTAGATGTGATGATATTTCTGAAACTGCTGATGCTATTGAAGTAGAACCTGCTATTTTGCATGCTAGAACTAGCTCTCCTGATATGCCTGAATTGCATGTTATGCCTGAACGTTATGTTATGGAGGTAGAGATAGCTGAGGATTTTCTTGCGTGTAAGGATAGCTATGATGTTGACAAATTACTGCGCAAGTGGAAAGAAAAATCTCTGAACGCTAGGATGAAATACGACCCGAAGTTTGCTACTTCGAATATATTTGTGACCGATAAGGATTATGAATTCTCTGTCGACCCTGAGTTAATCACTCTGGTCGAATCTGATCCTTTTCACGGTTATGAGTCCGAAATGGTTGTAGCCCATCTTACCAAACTGCACGATATAGCCACCCTATTCACGAGTGAGGAAAAGATCCGCCACTACTATATCCTCAAAATGTTTCCTTTCTTGCTAAAGAATGATGCTAAGACCTGGTTCACTTCTCTTGCTTCTGGTTGTCTGCGTAGCCCCCAGGATATGGTCTACTACTTCTCTGAAAAATATTTCCTTGCCCATAAGAAGCAAGTTGCCTTGCAGGAAATATACAACTTTGCTCAAGCTGAAGAAGAGAGTCTCCCACAAGCTTGGGGGAGTCTCATCCAGCTACTGAATGCTTTGCCTGATCACCCTCTTGGGAAGAATGAAATACTTGATATCTTCTATAATGGACTTACCGATGCTTCTAGAGACCACCTAGTTAGTTGTGTCGGTTGTGTTTTTAGGGAACGAACTGTAGAACAAGCTGAGATCCTATTGAATAACATCTTGTGCAATGAGAATGCTTGGACTATTCCCGAACCACCTCATAAGCCAACTCCAAAGAAAAGCGGTATTATATTCCTCAGTCCTGAAGATATGCAAAAAGCTAAGAAATCTATGCGAGAGAAAGGCATTAAATCTGAAGATGTCAAAAATCTACCACCTATCGAAGAGATCCATGGTCTTGATAACCCGATACAGGTAGTAGAACTAAATTCTCTGCGTAGGTTTGATGAGAGTGATATTCCTTTTGATAAACCTGCTAGCTTATGTCTGGATGAATTTGATAACTTTGTTGCCAAACAACAGAGTTTCAATGATTATGTTAGCAGACAATTGGAACAGAATGCTCGTATGCTTAGTCATTTAAGTGCTTGTGTGGGCAGAAATGTCAATGATCTTAAGCTTATGAGTAAACATGCCTCTATGGTTACTACTCAGGTAGAACAAGTACTTAAAGCTCAAAATGACTTGCTCAATGAGTTGAATGACAATTCTGTCAGAGTCGTCACTAGAGGCGGTAGAATGACCCAGGAACCTTTGTATCCTGAGGGTCATCCGAAGAGAATTGAACAAGATTCTCAAGGAGTTAGTACTGATGCACCTAGTCATCCTAGAAAGAAGAAGAAAGATGATAGGAACCTGCACGCTAGCAACCCTATTGCTGCTACAGCTGAGAGTCCAAACGATGTCTCTGTCTCTGATGCTGAAACACAATCTGGTGATGAACATGAGCCTAATGATAATATCAATAGTGATGTTCATGATGATGCTCAACCTAGCAATGATAAGGATGTGGAGATTGAACCTGTTGATCTTTATAACCCACAGCCTAAGAATAAGAGATACGATAAGAATGACCTCGCTGCTAGAAAGCATGGTAAAGAAAGAGAACCATGGGTTCAGAAACCCATGCCCTTTCCTCCCAAGCCATCCAAGAAAAAGGATGATGAGGATTTTGAGCACTTCGTTGAAATGATCAGACCTGTCTTTCTGCAAATGTGTTTGACAGATATGCTCAAAATGTCTCCGTATGCTAAGTACATGAAAGATATTGTGACTAATAAGAGGAGGATACGTGATGTTGAGATTTACACCATGCTTGCTAATTATACCTTCAAGGGTGGAACACCTAAGAAACTAGGTGATCCAGGTGTACCCACTATACCTTGCTCCATTAAAGGTAACTACGTTAGAACTGCTTTATGCGACCTTGGAGCCGGTGTTTGTGTTATGCCTCTCTCTCTTTATCGTAGACTTGAACTGGATAAGTTGACACCCATTGAAATCTCTCTGCAAATGGCCGACAAATCAACTGCTTTCCCTATCGGCATTTGCGAGGATGTGCCTGTCGTTGTTGCCAACGTCACCATCTTAACAGACTTTGTTATTTTGGATATTCCTGAGGAAGATGCCATGGCGGTCATCCTCGGAAGACCCTTTTTAAACACTGTAGGGGCTGTTATAGATTGCAACAAAGGCAATTTCACTTTCCATGTAAACGGTAATGAGCATATTGTGCACTTTCCAAAGAAACAATATCGAGTACATTGCATCAATGCTATCGAAAAAACTTCATCGATTCTTATTGGGAGCTTTGAATGTCATATTCCTCCTGTTAAGATGAAGTATGATTTGCTTGTTGGGGAGATACACATCCCCATTGAGGTGACCAAGTGACTATTCGAAAATTCTCCGTTCTCTTTTGCGATTTAAAAAGGTTTGTCGAGGAGACTTGATCAAGCTCATTGACGGATTTTCTTTCGATGACCATGAGATGGATGAATCGAGGAGTCACAAACCTCTGTTCCAAGCTTTCACTTTAGGTTGCTTAGAAGAAAAATGATAGATTTAGTTTAGTTTTCCTTGTCTTAGCGTCCCGTGGAAAAGTACCCCAAAAATAAAAGTTCCCCGAACGCCGTGAAAATCTAGTATGATTTTTTCTGGTTTTTTTGAAAAATACTGAGACGAAGAGCTTGTCTAGGGGCTGCACCAGTGGGCCACAAGCCCTGGAGGCGCGGGCACCCCCCTGGCCGTGCCACCCAGGCTTGTGGGGCCCACAGGCACCCCCTCCACTCATTCTTGCTCTCATCTGGTTCTCCTACCTCCAGAAAAACTCGTTTCGCAGCTCAAACCCGTGTTCTTGCTCCTCTTGCTGGGATTTTCGATCTCTTTGCTCAAAGCACCATTCTCCGAACTGTTTTGGGAAAATTACTCCTTGTTAAGTGACTACTCCATTGGTGCAATTAGTTTTTTCTCTAGTGCCTTATACTTCACGTATTGTTGCTGCCTTGGTGACCATATTCTTGAGCTTTGCATGCTAATTGTAGCTGGTCCCAAGTAGTTTTGATGCGTAATATGGCCTCTAGGAACTTGTGGGAGTAGTTTCTACTAGTTTAGTTGAGCCTTGTTCATTTTTCCTTTGGGTCACTGAAAATTTCAGAGAAGGAAGATGTTCAGGAGATACTATCATGGTGGTTCCTCAAGCAAGAGAGGTCCCCGTCTTGCGATTCGGGAGCCTGATCCTTACCAACCAAGGGACGCGCAGGTACAACCATGTGAATGGCCTTCTGATGAGTTTATGATTGAGGCAGGTTTTAAAGACGACTTTGATGCACTTGTTCGCAACGTCGGACTCGAAGAATTCATCTCCGATAAATATGAACAGTATGTTGCTCTCACTGCCTCTTTTGTTCGTAGATTCAAATTTTCAGTTGGCCGTGACACATCGGTACTGCTTGATTTGTATGATAAATCGTATACCATGGATTCAGAGGATTTTAATAGAATTTGCAAAATACCTATTTGGGGTAGCCTTAATGATCCTCCCAAATCTTCGGTAAGAGATTTTTCTCTGGTATTACTGTTGGAGAAACTAGAGACATTACGCAAGCTACCATGGGGAGTATTCATTTTCCTGCCTTGCATTACTTTGCCCTCTTCATAGGCAGACGCATTAATGGCAAGATTGAGCATTGTCACCTCTGCGCACCCGACCTTAGTATCCTTAAGAGCGCAGTGACGGGTGACAAGAGTTTCAACATGGGAGCTATAATAGCGAGGAGGCTGAATAAGAATGCTAACGAAGGGGATTTCTTTGGTGGGATCTATGCCACCCGCATAGCAAATTTTCTTGGAGTACTCATCCGCGAAGGAGATCCCCCGCTCGATACTGCTTTCCTTGACCGCGTCGCTTTGACACGCTAACAGTTCCTTGAGAGGGATGATGAATCCCTCCTATACAGTTTGATATTTAACCGGTAGCCTCTTTTCCATATTACCCTTCCTTATCCTGCCTTCTTTGACTTTCTGGTAAAATGGAGATATTACATAACCAGAGGAGAGGCTGAGGAGTATGAGAAGGAGGCAAAGGTTGCTCGTCTCCGTGAGGCAGCTATTCAGGCAGTGGCTGCAGCGCTCCCGTATAACCCTCATTATGATTTTGGGTGTCGCCAGGACCATCCTTGGGAGTAGACCAACTTAGGCCAAAAGCCTAAGCTTGGTGGAGTACGTGTTTCTCACCGACTTTACATTCTTGTTATGATTTCACTTTGTTCATCGGTGTTCATACTTTGCCACTGTATCATCCATGCTAGTTTATTTTCTTTTTCTCGTTTTCGTTTCGTGTGTCTGTCTAGTTTGAAAAAAAACAAAAAGATTTTCTTTTTCTTCTTTTCCTTGTTGGGAGCTTTCCCATGTAAATAATTTTCTTTTTCTTTGTGTCAAGGTAGAAGATCATGGTTACAATGTTTAGTGGCTCTCGCATGCATACCTGTTTAGCTGTCAAAGAGCCATATTACTTTGTCTTCTCCTTTGTGTTTGCCTGCAGATTCCAGCTTGAGTCCAATGCACGAGCACGCTTATTATTGTTCACATCGTTCGGTCGTGCAAGTGAAAGGCAATAATGACGATATATGATGAAGTGACTCAGCCTGGAAATACTGGTATGAACTCGATCTATTTTCTTTTTGCAAATATGACTAGCTCATCATGCCTGATTCAGCTTTGTTGTGAGAGAAACATGTTTGCAATGACAACTTAGAGATCATAGTTGCTGATGCCATGCTTACTTAGCTAGGAGCTTATAATGGTTTGTCTTGGATGCCCACATGAATTTTGAGATGACTATGATGTAGTATGATAGGATGGTATCCTCCTTTGAATGATTCAAGTGGATTGACTTGGCGCATGTTCACGCATGTAGTTGAAACAAAATCAACATAGCCTCTATGATATTCATGTTCATGGTGATTTATGTCCTACTCATGCTTGCACTCAATGTTGGTTAATCTCAATGCATTTTGATGACTGTTGTCGCTCTCTAGTTGGTCTCTTCCCAATCTTTTGCTAGCCTTCACTTGTACTAAGCGGGAATACTGCTTGTGCATCCACTTCCATAAACCCAAAGTTGTTCCATATGAGTCCACCATACCTACCTATGTGTGGTATCTACCTGCCGTTCCAAGTGAATTTGCATGTGCCACTCTTTAAACCTTCAAGAAATAATCTGTTTTGCGTGCCCGAACCGCTCATGTGGTGACAGGGGGCTATCATTATCTTCCATGCTAGGCGTGTTATCCTCGATATGTGTTTATTCACTATCATTTACGAGAAAGGGGCCGGTAATTGGAATTCCCAGTTCCATGCTCAAATCGAAAAGATAATTGCGAACAAAACTCCCCCAGGATTGATGTTGATATGGACGGTACCCGAGGATTCGGCTAGCCGTGGAGTGTGATTGATTGGTGGTGGGGGACTCAAAACTTTACTTTTCTGTTTGGGAACCGCCTATGGCATTTCTAGCGTGGAAGATATTGAGAACTCTTAGTCATTGCGTTGACAATGAAAGCATGCCACCCAAAATTATTATCTCTGTTTTCAAAGCTTGAGCTCTGGCACCTCCGCAAATCAATGCTTCCCTCTACGAAGGGCCTTTCTATTTATGTTCCTGTTGAGTCATCCTCCTCTTATAAAAGCACCAATTAGAGAGCACCTCTGTCATTTTTATGTTTTTCTTTTAACTGTGTTGAGTATGACTGTGACTGGATCTTCTTTGCCATGAATTACAATTTTTAGTCAGCCCTTGGTCTTTGAAGGTGCTCTGCATTTATGTTTTGCGGTCTTAGAAAGAGCTAGCAAGATACCATCTGTTCGTATTGCTTTATCTTGTTTTGATTGAAGTGTTGACATTTGAGGCTTATTATTATTTGCTCGGTAGTTGATTATGCCAATGATATGAGTTTACCGTGAGATCTAGATGTAATTTGCTTATGTGGTTTGCTCGTGATCTTGCTGAAATTCTGGTTATGAGTTAGACATAGTTGCAACAACAAGATCAAATAGACTTCGTCAAAGTTTTTCTTTCGTCTCTTTCAGTTTGTCAACTAAATTTCTTGAGGACAAGCAAGGCCTTAAGCTTGGGGGAGTTGATACGTCTCAGTCGTATCTATTTTTCCGAACTCTTTTGCCCTTGTTTTGGACTCTTATTAGCATGATTTGAATGGAACTAACCCGGACTAACGCTGTTTTCAGCAGAATTGCCGTGGTGTTGTTTTTGTGCAGAAATAAAAGTTCTCGGAATGACCTAAAAATTTACGGAGAATTTTTATGGAATTAATGAAAAATACTTGTGCAAAGATCCACCGGAGGAGGTGAGCCAGTGGGCCACAAGCCCAGCTAGAGCGGCCACCCCCCCTGGCCGTGCCTGGCAGGCTTGTGGGGCCTAGGAGGCTCCACCGCTTCCAATCTCAGCTCTATATATTCCGTTTCGCCCGGAAAAAAAATCAGAGAGAAGGATTCATCGCGTTTTACGATACGAAGGCGCCACCACCTCTTGTTCTTCATCTGCAGGGCAGATCTGGAGTCCGTTCTGGTCTCTAGAGAGGGGAAATCGTCACCATCGTCATCAGCAACCTTCCTCCATCGCCAATTCCATGATGCTCTTCACTGTTCGTGAGTAATCTCATCGTAGGCTTGCTGGACGGTGATGAGTTGGATGATATCTATCATGTAATCGAGTTAGTTTTGACGGGGATTGATCCCTAGTATCCACTATGTTCTGAGATTGATGTTACTACTACTTTGCCATGCTTAACGCTTGTCACTAGGGCCCGAGTGCCATGATTTCAGATCAGAACCTATTATGTTGTCGCCAATATATGTGTGTTTTAGATCCTATCTTGCAAGTTGTAGTCACCTACTATGTGTTATGACCCGGCAACCCCGGAGTGACAATAGCCGGAACCACTCCCGGAGATGACCACAGTATGAGGAGTTCATGTATTCACCAAGTGTTAATGCGTTGGTCCGGTTCTTTATTACAAGGAGAACCTAAATATCCCGTAGTTTCCATTAGAACCCCGCTGCCACAGGAGGGATGGACAATAGATGTCATGCAAGTTCTTTTCCCTAAGCACGTATGACTACATACGGAATACATGCCTACATTAGATTGACGAACGGGAGCTAGTGACTTATCTCTCCGTGTTATAGGTGTTACATGATGAATCACATCTGGCATCATCATCCATCACCGATCCAATGCCTACGAGCCTTTTACTACTAGTCCTTGCTACGTTACTTTGCGGCTAATGCTGTTACTGCTGCTGCTGTTACTCTGTTGCTACTGCTGTTACTTTGCTTCTACTGCCTACTGTTGCTACTGCTGCTATCATACTACGTTGCTACTGATACTATGCTGCAGACACTAAATCTTTCAGGTGTGGATGAATTGACAACTCAACTACTAATACTTGAGAATATTCTTTCTCTTCCCCTTGAGTCGAATCAATAAATTTGGGTTGAATACTCTACCCTCGAAAACTGTTGCGATCCCCGATACTTGTGGGTTATCAAACCCGCATTAAGAAGAATTCCACGTCTATAGATGCCACCCCCATGGAGGCATCACCTGTGCCCCTCAAGGCCCAGCTAGCGCCGACCGAGGGCCCTCCTCAGAAGGTATCAACACCTCCTCAAGGGCCCTCAATTGTCTCGTCTCCGGAGGACCCCTCGTGCCACAACTTGAGCTCCCTCATGAGCACGACTTGGACACCGTGGTCATCCGCCTCGTTGAGCACCATGTCTACTTCATCAACACTGTGCTGCAAGAGAGGTGCGAGCTATAAACCATACAGCAAAATCTCCTCCTGGTGCTCCTCATGGCCTCCAGGAAGTTGCGCCACTACTTCCAGTGACACCCAGTCAGAGTGAACTCCTCCTACCCAGTGGAGTAGATCCTACGGACCCTAGATGCCATAGGTCGCGTCGCAGAATGGAACATTGAGTTGCAGCCCTTTGAGTTGGAGTTCCTCACCACCAAGACCATTAAGGGTTTCGCTTTGGCTGACTTCACGACTGAGTGGACGGACCTGCACCAGGATGATCCTCAAGAGGAGTAGCCCTTGCCTGAGGAGGCCACCTCCGGAGGCTGGAGCATGCACTTTGACAGGGCCTTCGTACGCTAGGGCACGAGGGCTGGTGTGGTTCTCAATATGCCCATAGGTGACAACCTTTATTATGCAGTGCAACTATGTTTTAGGTGCACCAACAAGATCTGTACCAACATTGCTGAATACGGGGGAGTTAGGCGCATTGTCATCAAGGGGGACTCGAAGCTCCTCGTCAACTTGTCCAACAAAGAGTACAAGCTGAAGGATGAACACATGGCGGCTTACCATGAGGAGGCGCGCAAGCTCGAGAAGCGCTTCATGGGCATGGAGCTCTAGCACATCCCTTGCATGGACAAGAGCGAGGTGAATGAGTTCACCAGGCGTGCTTCTCGCCGCAAGACCTAGAACTCTGGCGTCTTCGAGGAGCGGCTCCTAAAGCATCTAGCAGCACCTCCATCCATCAGACATGTGGCTCCACATGATGAGCTCCCTCCCGCACCACCCACGGTGCACCAGGTTGCGGACCATCCTCATGCGCCCACCTCCTGCTGGCACTCGAGTCACAGCCTCAGAGCTAGACCACAAAGATCAAGGCTTACGTAGAGGGCGGTGTCCTCCCGGAGATCGATGCATAAGCAGAGTATGTGGTCTGCCAAGCTACACTCTACCACTTGAAAGAAGGAGATCTGTACGGCCAACCCAAACCAGAGTCATGCTACGGTGCATCTCGAAGGAGCAAGGGCACGAGCTTCTTGTTGATATCCATGGAGGCAACTTCGGGCATTACTCGTCCTCGTGCACTCTTGCAGGAAAAGCGTTCCACAATGGCTTATATTGGCCCACGGCGGTCAAGGATGCCAAGGAACTGGTCCAGCCATGTGAGGCTTGCCAATTCCACTTCTAGAAGATTTATCAGCCATCACAAGGGCTCCATACCATCCCTCTCTCATGGCCCTTCACGGTCCCGGGATTGGATATCCTCGGGCCCTTCCCTTGCGCGGTTGGCGGGTACAGTTTCCTCTACATTGCCCTTGACAAGTTCACCAAGTGGGCGGAGATGGACCTGCCCGGGCCATACCAACAGGGTCTGCGGTCATGTTCATCAAGGGTTTGGTATGCAGCTTCGTCATCCTGAACCACATCATCAGGGAAAATGACTTGGAGTTCACCAGCGGCCTCTTCAGTCCTAATGTGCCTCCATCTGCACATGGATCTACTTTGCGTCAGTGTCACACTCTGGAAGCAAAGGTCACGCCTAGCGTGCCAACGTGGAGGTCCTCAAGGGTCTCAAGACCAGGAGCTTCAAGAAGTAGCTGACGGCTTCCGACAAGGGCTGGCTGGACGACCTCCCATCGGTGCTATGGTCTATCCGCACCATGGCGACCAAGCCCACTACGGAGACGCCCTTCTTCCTCGTCAATGGGGCATAAGCGGTCCTCCCGACCGAGGTTAAGCATCGGTCCCCATGGATTTTTGCCTTCAACAAATCTCGGCAGGGCTACCTGCTGGAGGATGACCTCCTTTTCCTCTAAGGGGCCCATCGCCGGGCTGCCCTCCGCGCGACTAGGTACTAGCAGGCGTTGTGTCGGTACCACACCCTCAAAATAAGCCCCCGCACCCTCGAGGTAGGTGACCTGATCCTTCACCGGATCCTCTCCAGAGAGGGACACACATCTCTAGTCCTAGTGCAGCACGACTCTAAATGGAGGAGGGTGTTCTGGGACAAAGCACATGGAACATCGAACATCTCCACAGGCTCTATCTGTGACACCCCGGGTGCTCCCTCCCACTCTCATGGAAGCCCCATGCTCAGTGCATGCGTATTTCTCCCACTCTCTCATGGAAGTTGCATGCTCAACGCTGGAGGATTCCCCATGCTCCGCACTGGTGGATTACTCCCACCCACTCTCATGGAAGGTCCATGCTCAGCGTTGGCGGATGCACCATGCTCAACGCAAGCGACCAACTTACCTTAGGGGCCCTACACCATCAGGCCTTGCTGAGCACACGCTCCAGGCATACATGCAACGGTGTAGCCCGACTCGGGTGCTCGGTCCTAGCGATTGAGGGCATAGGGAAATGTAAAAGAGAAAGAAAGTCCTATGGAGGAATGTGGGAGTGCATAAAACATTAAGAACTTAGACATATAATGCCATACAAGATGTTTTCACGGCCCGCCAGGCTACATTGCTTGCGTGGGGGCAAAAGAAAGGACTAATCCCTAGGGGCTCCCATCGCTTTTTTGCTCACCGGAGGAGTCGGAGCCGCTTCCACTCTCGCTCTCCATGTAGCACTCCATGTGTCCGCTGACGACCCTGAAGAACTTCATGAAGAGATTTGTAGCTCCGTCGTACGCGAACGGAAGGACTTGTGTGTTGACCGAGTCGGAACGAAGGTACCACAACCCATCTGCCACTAGCCCTAGCAAGAACATTTGGGCCGACCCACAGCGATATGACTTGCCTATGGCCGCTCCGGAAGAAGCCGCCTCGCGAGGGACTAGCCTCGCAAGGCCCTTCACCACCAGGCTAGGCCTAGTCCGGGCCACCAAGCTCTAGATTTCCTAGCAAGGCTCCCCTGGAGAGGCCACTCCGTGAGGCCCGACGTATGGTACTAGCCGTGGGGATCTACGCCCACAAGTGGGTGGCACACTCGCGCAAACAAGGATGACAGAGGATATGCCAGCATGCGCGGACAGGGAGTATTTCATCTTTGGTGATAATGTGCAATTCCCGCTATCTGCCCATAGGCAGTTTCCGAAAGCTTGCCTTTCAAGTGAAAGAAGACAATGCTGACGCGGCTCACTAGGACGGGAGTCATCACCGAGCCCACAAGCATGTCACAAAGACCACTTTGTCAGCCGATGATCGCCATTAGTCAGGATAAGCATGGGCTCAAGCCCCCCTTCAAATTAACGCCATGTGGCCACCCTTTCCTACTCATATTTTCGGTGAAGAGGACCAAGGCACTACAAGAGGGGATGGTCCACATCCATGTAGGAGGAGGGATTCATTATCCCCCCACTCCTTCGTGTAGCTCAGGCCACAATCTCTCCATTATAGAGCAATCCAACACAAGCAGGAGTAGAGCATTACACTGCACGATGGCTCGAAGCTGGGTAGCTCATTGTCATCCTTGCCGTAGTTGTCATCGTGTTGCATGTTGGCAACCTAAGCCCCAAATGTTCGAACCATAGTTCGAGACATAGTTTCTTGGACACAGGTCCGGGACTATGACATTTGGCGCGCCATGTAGGGGGACTTGCCATCTTTGCAACTTCGACCTTGATGTCAACAATGGTGTGGACGACGTCGCCGCTCGGCGAGAGCGTGTCATGTGCCGAGCTACTACCCGAGTCCATCCAGCTCCCGTTGCGTGAGGTGCTCCTTGACGACGCCCTTTCGCCGCCACCAAGCCCGATGTGGAGATCGTGGACATATTTGTCCACCCACCGATGGACAAGCAGACGCTTGGTCGCCCCTGTACCGCCTCCTTTCCTGCAAGTCGGAGCCTCCCTCCACCCCCAGTCAAGATCTCGCACTACTCATGGCACATGATATGTTGTGGTGTCGCCTAGACCAAGATAGCCGCGATGGCTGGATCGAGCGCGACACCAAACTCGTCTCCGCCGCACGAGATGGTTGGGAGCCCCCTTGCTCCTTGCCTGCTTCACCACCTTGCATTGAGCGACCCGGATGCACCACTTCTCCTCCTCCACTGGGCTGCGGCGCAGCCAGGTGGTGTCGGGAGAGATGCACCTTGGAGCTGATCCATGGTTCGTCCGTGCCACACGACTTCGGCAGCCATCGCCAAATCATCAGTTGTATCCCCCGCGGTCCTGCCGCGGTTGGGCGCGACAGTCACGCAGCTCCAACCAGGGTGTTTTAACTAGTGGGGCTTCCAAGAGCCCCGCAGGGTGGCCTACACCCTCGGCAGGTACCAGGCCCCTCTGTTGGGGATATTACCTGCGGATAACCCGCCCTTAGTGGGTCGGGTCATCAAAGGGGCGATTTACCATTTGAAGCGTGTCTTGTGGCCCAGAAGCTGGATGATTCTTCAAGAGGTCGTGAGATGGTAGATTACCAAGGGAGTTCCCAATCGTGGAGAACACGACGACTTAGAGATAGGGAAAGCCACAAGGAGTAGCATGGCAGGACTTTTGTAAAACCTAGGGCCTCGACCTGTATATAAAGGCGAGTCCCGGGGAAAGGACAGGCAGGTTAGAGAGAATCGAGAGCTAGGTCAGGCGAGTTACGCCCTCCTTGTAAATGAAATCAACATTAATCCACACAAAGTAGGATGTAGGATTTTACCTCCTCACGAGGGGCCGAACCTGGGTAAATCCGAGTCTCGCTTTCCCTCAAGCCCTTCGAGTCGCCACCAAGGTGCGATGGCTCCATCTTTAAGTCCTTTCACGAGGACATCTGCCGTGACAAAACCACGACAGTTGGCACCCACCATGGGGCTAGCGCACGGTGGAGTTGAGTTCTCGAAGGGAGCCCCACCGGGGTTAGAAAGCTATGCGGTCGGCATCATGACAAAGAGCCTCCGCGAGAGGTACTACATCGAAAATTCGCTGTGGGAGCCAGAAGACGATTCAGTCGAATCTGGCTACCGAGTCCCCTTCGGCAAAATCAACATCTACATCGGCATGATTAGGACGCCCGTGCCTGAGCCAGACACCTCCACCGACATCGTCGAGCCGGCCAGGTACGTCCTCCCCATCACACTGCTTTCGTCGGTTTTACGCAAGGAAACGACGTACAAGACGAAGCGGCGGTCCAGGAGATCAGCCCCGTCAATTCTGATGGCGAGTCATCCATGGGTGAGACAGATTAAATCCACCCTCTCCAGGAAGGGCAACTTGGAGGGATGTCGTTGGCAATGGACCCCGAGGTCTTCGAGAGGTCCCGTCGACAAATCGCCATCTACATGGCGGGGTCAGCGCAGCCTCAGCAAAATCCAACCGGCAACAACGAGACCGGTGGGACGTCCAAACCCCCAGCACAAACCATGGCGGAACTAGCGGCAGAGGTCGCCAACCTTATAGCAACCACCGTCACGTCCGAAAATTAGCAGTCTATCAACGCCGAGCTAGCAAAGCTGCGGGAGGCGATGGCCAAGGCGCAACGGGACATGGAAGCAGAAGCCACTAGGGTGGAGACTCAGCAAGCCGTGATCCCAGCAGAGACGAAGCGGTTGAATACCGAAGGCTGGCGGCTCGGGAGACAGCAGCACGGGTCCGACGCCGGTCACCAAAGGAGGCACCATGGACGTATCCCGGCCGACTTACATCCAACTCACCTTTTCGACACCCCGCACACCCCCGGGGTGGGTCCTGATCAACCTTTACAACTGACCCAAGGGGAGGTCCGGTTCCACCGCCCAATCCGCCGCCGCCTCAACCAATGGATGCCCATGCGGCTCGGTTCCAGATGCCACGGGGTCACTTCTCGAACCCCGTGGACGAAGTGTTGGCGGCAACCCGCCACTTCGAGTCCCTGCCGATTCAGGGAAACTCCCCGGCCGAGGTAGAGGCCAGAAACACCATCGAGATGCTAAAGACGGCCGTGGTCTAGCACGTGCAGTACTCTCATAGCTTCGATCGACTGCACTCCACGCCTCAGGCCATCCACACCAGGAGTCACCACGAGGACTTAACCGCGGTAACCAGCGGGCCGCGGCGATTCCCTCAACATAACCCGCTCGGGATGCCCGACACGCGAGCTCAAGATATCGTGGACGCGGCACGAGCTGCGCGTCATATAGAGACAACAGCCACGGCGGGTCAGGTCTACCGGGCTTACACGTCATCACCTCCAGCGCCTCTGGACACCGGAGGTAAGCACATCGGTGTATCGTGTCTTGCGCCGGTTCTGGGCAACGAGCGAATGCCAAAGGACTTCAAAGGGCCCCGAAAGGTCCCCAATTACTCGCTGGATCTCGAACTAGGGTCATGGATCGAGAGTTACGAACTCGCAATGGATATGCTCGATGTAAACGAGGCGGTTTGCGCTAAATACTTCACTATGATGCTCGAAGGGAAGACACATGCGTGGTTGAAAAACTTGCCACCCAACTCCATCAACACCTGGGCGGAGCTAAAAGAGCGCTTTATCAAGAACTTGAGAGGGACTTGCAAACGTCCGATGACCATCGTCGACCTACAACACTGCATTCAGCGGCCGGATGAGTCAGCCCACCATTGGACCCGGCGAGTCGTGAAAGTTATTCATTCATAAGAAGGCATCTCGGCGGCTCAGGCGGTGTTGATCTGGGAGAAGAACTGCCATTACAAACCTCTGGTACTAAAGCTAGGGCGACTTAAGCAGAAAGTACAGGACATGGGCGAATTAATGGATACCCTTACTAGTTATGCTGAGTCGGACGACACCAAAGATCCCGGGGAGGATGACGACAAAGTTAGTACCGCCAAGAAGGGCGAGTTACACAATGGCCATTCTTAGTTTCAGGGCCGAGGAAACCACCACTCCGGTGGGAACGGCAAAAAGAGACAACAGGAAGGTCCTACGGAATTTGTCGCTAATACTAATACCGGCAACGGAAACCTGCGCAAGTAGAAGCGGGGCTTTAGTCGGAAGAAACCGCGCAATTATCACGAAATGCTTAAAGGCCCTTGTCCGCAGCATGCCACGGCAGATGGACCAGCGACTCACTCCTGGGAGGATTGCTATGTGATGCAGGAATTCCGGGCCGAGGCGCTCAAAAGACGTCAAGGTGGTGAACAGGGCCAGCGATAGGAACAACCCGGCACATCCGGGTCACGCTAGGCCCCGTTCGGTGGTTTTCCTAACCCGGGACCACAGGGCAGGTCACATCCCAACGCTGGGCAGTACCAAGTTCACAATCAGCAATACCACCCGCCGGGAGTGTTCCAGCAACCCCCCGCGCAAGGGGATCCCTAGTGACAGGAAGATCGTGGTAGGTTTCAGAATAACCCCAAACAATTAAACAACGGGCAGTATCACGTGTTCACCACCAGCACCTGTAAGCGGGATCATAAGGTGAAGCATAGAAGCTTCAGCATAGCTGAGCCGGTGCTCCCTCGATACCTTCACTGGTCTGAACAGCCCATAACCTGGAGCAGGGTAGACCATCTCCCCGAGTGGACAACCCTGGCGACTTGGCTTTGGTTGTGGCTCCCAAGTCGGAGGGTACACCCATTCCAAGGTCCTCATGGATGGAGGCAGCAACATCAACATCTTATACTTTGATACTTTCCGACGGATGAACCTCTTGGAGAAAGACCCGATGCCGTCATCCACGATCTTCCACGGCATCGTCCCTGGTAAGTCGGCATATCCCATTGGACGGGTTAAACTTAACGTGGCTTTTGGCATAGAGTCAAATTACAGGAGCGAGTCTCTCCTGTTTGAAGTGGTCAAAATCAAGAGGCCCTATCATGCGTTGTTTGGACGGCCGTCGTACGCCAGATTCATGGCCCGCCCATGCTATGTTTATCTCAAACTCAAGATGCCCGGCCCTAAGGGTCCTATTACCATCAGCGGAGGTAGGAAGATAGCTCAAGAATGTGAAGAAGGAGACGCAGCTTACGCCGAGTCGGCTTGCGCGGTTGAGGAGATCAAATTTCACCAACTAATGTTGACCTGGTGGACATGACGCCGCTCAAGAGGCCGACCATCGATTCTGAGCCGCCCCTCAAGTTTAAACCAATGGACGACACCAAGGTTATAGACTTTACACCTCGCGACTCCACCAAGAAGTTAACTATTGGGGCGGGTCTCGACCCCAAATAGGAAAGCGTGCTCATCGAATTCATCTGTGAGAATCGGGACATCTTTGCATGGAAACCTTTTGACATGCCAGGTGTACCGAGACAATTCGCTAAGCACCATCTAAATACTGACCCTAAACTTAAGCCAGTTCGATAGTACCTTCACAAGTTCAATGAAGAGCGTCGTAAGGCGATCGGAGAGGAAGTAGCCCGGCTCCTGGCCGCCGGGTTTATCATCGAGGTTTTCCATCCTGAATGGCTGGCTAACCCGGTCCTAGTGCTAAAAAAGAACGACACTTTCCGCATGTGCATTGACTACACTGACCTCAACAGAGCCTGTTCGAAGGATCCCTTCGCCCTTCCCTGCCTTGATCAAATTATTGACTCGTCTCGGGGTTCTGAACGTTTGTGTTTCTTGGACGCTTATTTGGGATACCATCAGATCAAGATGGCGGTGGCGGATCAGGAGAATACATCCTTCATAACCCCATTCATGGCCTTCTGTTACGTGTCTATGCCGTTTGGGCTCAAGAGTGCGGGGGCGACTTATCAGCGTTGCATCCAAAACTGCTTGCACAACCAGATAGGCCGTAATGTCCATGCTTATGTGGATGACATCGTGGTCAGGTCTCGCCGAAACGAATCGCTCTTGGAGGATCTCAAGGAAACCTTTGACAACCTGCGTGTTTACCAGATGAGGCTTAACCCCACCAAGTGCGTTTTTGCTGTCCCTGCGGGGAAGTTATTAGGTTTCTTGGTATCGGAGCGTGGCATTGAAGCTAACCCGGACAAGATCGAGGCAATTACCTCACGGGGAAACCGGCCAACGTTAACCAGGTCCAGCGTATGGTGGGTCGAATCGCAGCCCTGAGCCGCTTTATAAGTCGCCTCGGGGAGAAGGCCATCCCTCTCTATTAGTTTCTCAAGAAAACTGATCGTTTCGTGTGGACACACGAAGCCGACGAAGCTTTTTAAGCCTTCAAGCGGCAATTAGTTAACCCGCCAGTGTTGGTGGCTCCGGCGGACAAGGAACCTATGCTCCTATACATTGCAGCCAATTCCAAGGCAGTCAGCATGGCAATAGTTGTCGAGCGGAAGGAAGAAGGAAAGGAGTATCCGGTCCAGCGACCGGTGTATTTCGTCAGCGAGGTCCTCACCCTCTCCAAGCAATGTTACCCACATTGGCATAAGCTTGTTGTTGGGGTGTTTATGGCGAGTCGGAAGCTGAAGCACTACTTCTAGGAACACCCGATCACGGTTGTCAGTTCCTCCCCCCTCGGCGACATCACATAGAATCGAGAGGCCACCGGACGGATTGCTAAGTGGGCCATCGAGCTCGGATCCCATCATGTGCGGTATACGCCTCGGACGGCCATCAAATATCAAGCACTGGTGGATTTCATCAATGACTGGACCGAGATACAAATCCCGGAGGAAAGGCCCGATCCTACTAATTGGACCATCCATTTCGACGGGTCCAGGCAATTGGAAGGCTCGGGGGCTGGCGTGGTGATAACTTCGCCTCAAGGTGATAATTTTTGCTATGTCCTTCGGCTCATGTTTCCATGTACCAATAATGCAGCGGAGTATGAAGCCTTGCTCCATGGTTTGCGACTCGCCAAAGAGATGAACCTCATGCGAGTCAGATGTCTGGGCGATTCAGATCTGGTGGCACAACAGGTTTCTGGCACCTGGGATTCACGAGACCCTTTGATGGCGGCTTACAGACGAGCTGTGTCAGATGTATCAGGTCACTTCAATGGTTATCAAGTGGATCACATCGATTGGCGACTTAACGAAGCAGCGAATGCTCTTTCCCGTCTCGGTTCACAATGTAAGCCAGTTCCTCCCAATGTCTTTTTGGATGTATTGCATAACCCCTCGGTAAAACAACCTTCAGAGGAAGATTTAGCGGTACCGGACCCCGAGTCTCAACTCGTGGCGGCTCTTCACGCTACTCCAGACTGGGCGACTCCTTACATGGCATATCTCACCAGAGGGGAGTTACCTGCCGACGAGTTATTAGCTTGCCAAATCGTCCGTCGGTGTAAATCCATGGTCATACACAATGGTGAGTTACACAAACAAAGCACCTCAGGGGTATTTCAAAGATGCATCTCTCGTCAAGAAGGATGTATGATCGTCAATGAGATTGACGCGGGGGATTGTGGTCATCATGCTGGTACCGATCCTTGGTTTCTAAGGCCTTTAGACAAGGGTTCTATTGGCTGACGGCTCACGCAGACGCAGAGGAGATCGTTCGCCGATGTGATGGCTGCCAAAAATTTGGATGCCAGATGCACGTGTCGGCTCAGGAATTGCGGATGATACCAATCACTTGGCCGTTTGCAGTCTAGGGCTTGATATGGTTGGCCCTTTCAGGATTTCTTCCACCAAAAAGACTAACCTATTGGTGGCGGTTGACAAGTTTACCAAGTGGGTGGAGGCGGAACCTGTTAGCAACTGTGATGCAGATACGACCGTCAAATTCTTGAAACTAATTTTTAGATTCGGATATCCTCATAGTATCATTACTGACAATTGTACTAATCTATCCAAAGGTGCAATGCAAGAGTTTTGTTCACGAGAGCATATCCGGCTTGATGTTTCCGCGGTTGCACATCCCCAGTCTAATGGGCATGCGGAGAGGGCGAATCAAGAAATATTGCGGGGAATTAAGCCTCGGCTCACGGTACCTTTGGAACGTACTCTAGGATGTTGGATGGAGGAGTTGCCGTCAGTACTATGGAGTATCAGGACAACTCAAAATCGCACCACGGGTTTTACTCCTTTCTTTCTGGTCTACGGAGCGGAAGCGGTGTTACCAAGTGACATCAAACACGATTCCCCATGAGTCACCGCCTACATGGAATAGGACAACAAGCTGGCGCGACAAGACTCGCTGGACTCCTTGGAGGAGGAATGTGACTTGGCCGCATCACGATCGGCAATTTACCAACAAGACTTGCGACGTTACCATAGTCGCCGGGTCAAGAGCCGGACTTTCCAAGAAGGCGACTTGGTGCTCCGTTAGATTCAAGATCATACTGGTATGCACAAGCTACCACCTCCGTGGGAAGGACCATTTGTCATCAACAAGAATCTTCAGAACGGCTCATATTACTTGGTGGATCTTCACTCGGATCGGCCAACTACAGAGGTTGAGACAACTCGCCCCTGTAACATAGCCCATTTGCGGCCTTACTACACTTAGAGCTATGAGCTCCATTTTTCACCAGTTTTCAACAAATTGTAACCAATGAATTATAAAAGCAATAAAGCGGACGCCCATGAATTTCGGGGTCCTTTGCCGTTTCATCTTTTGAAAGCATGAGTCTTTATTGTTCTATAAGTCGTCCAAACATGGACGCTATCAAAGTCAAAGAGCGTCAGTCGCCATGCTGCACTTACTTCAAAACTAGGCCTTGATAAAGCCAAAGAGGAACAACGTTGCCACGTCGCACGGTTCAAACATAGGCGCCTTATGTGGTTTTGAGTATTAAGTCGGCTTACTTGGGGGCTACTAGTCCCGAAGTCGTTTCGCAGTAAGAGCGTATACGCTTCTGTGATCCTATGCCCGGCTTTTTCCTGAATCGTAGGTCACATGGGGGCTTCCAGTCATTGAGTTCAGCCTCAATAACCTCTTGGCCTGGGAAAAATTACCGCATTACAAATGGTTATACTGGACTATGGGTTGAACAAGTCGCCACATGGACCTATGCACTCAGGGCGAGTCAATCCGTCATGTGGACTCTGAACTCGCCTTCGTTAAAACATAAAAGGTACCAGCCAGAGTCACACATGGGAAATAGAGAAACCATTGGTTCATTGAACCTGCTTCACGGAAGCTTGACTCGCACGTGATCAGCTGGTCTAAAACAACAAGGCTTTTTGCAAAGGCTTTCTAAGGGTAACACTAGAGTTTTGCAAACTCGTCTTATCCTATCGTAACTCACTGAGTCAATAAAATTTTATTTCTTGATGGCAAGACCACAAGGTTTCGTAATATCTTTGAGTCGGCTTTTGGTTATAACTCGCCCCGACTCATTTTTTAACCACTATTTGCCATAACCCGGGGGGTGGTCTATTTTTTGCCATAACCCGGGGGGGGGGGGGGTTATATTTTTTGCCATAATCGAGGGGGCTGGTCTATTCTTTGCCATGCACTCACTGAGTCGGCTTATGTTTTTCCTGACACATAAGGTGAAGACTTTTTTGTCAAATTATTACACTCCCTGGTTCATCAAATTTACCGGCGATTCATGCATAGATTCAAGGAATAAAAGTGGTTCACGAAAGGTTCCATCAAAAGGTACTAATGACTGATTGTTGTTCCACAAAATCTAACAAGCTATTACATGGCTCGCATGGCCAAAACGGGTGTCATCCTCCAGTGAAGAAACGATCAGTGGACGGATCAAACCGCCTTCGAGTCATCTTGCCTTGAGCTCTCTCCGCCTTCGATTCGTAAGTCGCCCAGTTTCCAGTTACACTTGGATAGGGCAACGAAGTCATCTTCATCATCAAGGAAGAGGGATAGGTCCATGTGAAGATCAAAAGGATTCTTGGGTCGACGAGGAACCAAGCTAGCAGTTTCGTATAAGGGAGGCGTCACCTTCTTTTTCTTCTCGTCATAGGCGGCTTGGTATTTACTCAAATCCAAGATGGCTGCCAGTTGAGTCACCGCGAAGCAAGATTCTATGATAACTCGGTGGTAGTCCACCACGGTGAACTCTGGCCCGTCATCCTTCAGCTCAGGATAGCCCGCGGCTATTTCTTCTGGTTTGAGCTCCGGGGCATAGGCTAAACATCAACTCAGCGTGTTTAGGACTCCCTTCCGGGCGGCTGATCTTTTCAGTTCCTCTATTTGAGGAGGCAATGTGGACAGATAGCAGATCATGTGCTTGATGGTTCTGACTGGCTCCTTGCTACCCATCACCGCCTTAATCGTCAGCACGCCCCTGTATATAGCTGCTCGGCGAAAGTATATATAGCCTTTAGCTTCAGCATGCAGTCGTCTGGACGATTGGCGACTCGTGAACCTACAAAGGACACATCAGTATGTGATAGTTTTTTGGGAGACCAGATTATTTCTTCAAGAGGCAAGGGTTAATGCTTACCAAACATAGCGATAGTCATGTTGGATATGTGCTTTTTTAAGCCGGAAAGCTCTTGCTGGGCGGCTTCCAATTTTTCGTCAGCTTGCTCAACACGCTTAAGGATGGCGGCTTGGTCAGCTTTGGCTTTCTTTTCCAGTTTTTGATGGTCAACCTTCATCCTCTTCAGCTTAGCCAGAATCAAGCGGTATTTCCTCTCCGACTCAGATTGTGCGTCTTGTTGTTCAGCCAGATTCTTCCTTAAGTCGGCTAAAGCCGACTCAGTCTGGCTCATAAACTCCCGCACATAAAATTTGGAGAGACAAGTTTCAACATTATTGCAAGCAATACTCCTGATACTTGGGGGCTAATGTATGATTTTATTCAAAGTCATACCGTATTTAAGACCCGGCTCATCTTTCAAAAGATGACCTGGCCCTTGGGGGCTACAGGTTGTAGAATTTAACTATACTCAAGACCCGGCTCATCTTTCAAAAGATGACCTGACCCTTGGGGGCTACAGGTTGGAGATTTTAACTATATCCAAGACCAGGCTCATCTTTCAAAAGATGACCCGGCCCTTGGGGGCTACAGGTTGAAGATTTTAACTATATCCAAGACCCGGCTCATCTTTCAAAAGATGACCCGGCCCTTGGGGGCCACAGGTTGAAGATTTTAACTATATCCAAGACCCGGCTCATCTTTCAAAAGATGACCCGGCCCTTGGCGGCTACAGGTTGAAGATTTTAACTATATCCAAGACCCGGCTCATCTTTCAAAAGATCACCCGGCCCTTGGGGGCTACAGGTTGGAGATTTGAACTATATTCAAGACCCGTCTCATCTTTCAAAAGATGACCCGACCCTTGGGGGCTACAGGTTGGATATTTTAAATATATTCAAGACCCGACTCATCTTTCAAAAGATGACCCGACCCTTGGGGGCTACAGGTTGAAGATTTTAACTATATTCAAGACCCGACTCATCTTTCAAAAGATGATCCGACCCTTGGAAGGTTAATGGGTGGAAGAGAATACATAAGTAGACGTACCTCATGCTTAACCTTCATAAGATGAATCAAGCTTTTGTTCATCTCATAATCCCTCTCTAGGTAACTTACGAAGCTAGAGCAAAGTTGGTCAAACACCAACCTCTCATAATGGGGGAGGTTGAATTTACTGGTGTCTTGATCAGGGGAAGTACGAGATTCCTTGGAGGTATGCTTGGACAGTACCGCAACTGGAGGAGTGGAGTAGCCAGTAGTGGTGACTACGACATCATCTGGATCTTCAGTCGCCTTCAGAGGGCTTGGCGGGTTAACTTTGTCAGCAGTTTCCTTCAAAATTATGGGTGAGCCATCCTGGACATTAGGAATATCGTCCACAGGAATATCATGAGCTGCCGCTTGCTCCTCATCAATCTCTGGGACAGAGGCGCTCGTGCCAAAGGCTTCAGTTGTTTTAGGAGCAGAAGATAAGTCGCCAGTTTTCCTTCTCTTCACTTGTGCTCTGAGACAAAGGCACCAAGATTAAAAGCACATATCGTTGTTTAGAAGAAATTGGGATTAACAACGGGACTCACCCTTGCACACGAACCATCGGCGGGAGAGCTGATATTGCTGAGTCGCCAAATGTAGGGGGACAAGTGTGGTAGAATAAAGGCTTAAAAGTTAAAGAAGTGGAGAGTCATATTTTACACAAGGAAGGGTATGATAAAACAAAAGTGACCTCGCTGGTGCGCTTCCGACCGGTTGTCTTCTCAGGCAGTCCAGAGATTAAGTTGCCGGGGTGACTACGGGTTTTGCGCTTGGGGGTATATCTTGCTTTCTTCAAAACGAAATCAGGGTCCATATAAGCATATGGGTGAGACATGGGCACTTTCCCATAGATCCGTCTGGCTGGTCTAGGAGAAGGAGAAGGAGAAGGTGAGTCAGAAGAAATAGAAATTACCTCGACCACATCATCTTGACTCTCATTGGCCTGGCCCTACACATAAAGACGCATTGTATAAGCATAAGTCGGAATACAGAGGTAATGAGTGAGGGGGAAGTCTTACCTCTGAGTGTTCATCGTCAGCTCGTGACTCGCTGACAACAGATGAATCTTTGGCGGCGGCTTTAGCTTTGCTTATTTTCTTCCTCTTCTTTGGTGGCGGCTTGGTGGTCTTTTGGGCGGTCACTTTGGGGCCCCTTCCCCAAAATGGATCACTTATCTAATGAATAGAAGTGAATTTCAAACCAAGAGCATTGGTAAGTATAAAGAAACGAAAGGCGGCTTGGATTCTTACTCGCGGCACCGGGTTGGAGCGGTAGAAGGCCTTGAGCCCAAGCTTTGCACATTCTTCCAAAGGCTCACCGGTTAGCTTCTTGACGATTCCAAGAATTTCACTCTCTGTGAGTATTTTGTGGTGGAAGCACTACGGATGGTTTACCGTACCATCATATTCATACATTATCCCGTCTCGGTGACTCAAGGGAAGAATATTCCACTCCACCCAACAGCGGAACAGATCAATCATGATGAGCCCGTTGTTAGTCAAAGACTTTAACTCGGAGAAAATGGGGATAAATTCTGACTCTTCCTCTTCTGTGAGCTTCTTGGGAAGTTTGAAGTCCATAGGCAGGCAATCTACTCTCAAACCCGAGAGTGGGTTTTTGCCAGGTGGAGAGGTGTCCCGACAATAAAATCATGACTCGGCCCAGCCCTTGGGATGGCTGGGCACAAGGACTGATGGAAATCCACGCTCGCGACGTCTTTGAATGTTGACTCCTCCAAGTTCATGGTTGGGACCGTTGGGAAACTCGGTCTGGCAATTCAAATGGAAGAAGTTCCAAAATAAAGAAACTATGGTCTCTCTCTGCAAGTATACCTCGGAAAAGACCTGGAACTCGCAAAGGTTGTTGATCGAGTTGGGTCTAAGGTCTTGAGGATGAACGTTAAGGAAATGCAAGACGTCTTAGAAAAACTTTGACCCGGGCGGGTTAAAACCTCGTTCAAGGTAATCGGTAAAGATGACTACTTCTCCTGCAGCGGGATTGGGAATCAACTCGCCCGGGTCGGTTCCCCAACCAATTGTTTCCTTGTTGTCAAGAGGACCCGCCTTAACAAACTTCTCGAGAGTGGCATCATATATTTTTGTTGGTAACCAGTTGCACTTCGAAATAGCCATGACTACAAAAGAGAGGGGAACAAGGCGATTCAGTAAAAACTATGAAGTGTTCCAACTCGCTAGTATGGGTCTACAATATGTTCAAAAAGGATCTGGTGACTCGCCAATTGGTGACATACATCATGACTCGCTGCTCTGGCGGTTCATGGAAGTATCTTCGGAATATTATAACTCGGTCTTTAATTGGAAAGGACGGGGGCATAGCTATGGTGATAAATTTAAATCGCTATGGAAGCGGGAGCTAAACGGAGACTCTCAAGGGTCCTTTTTCCTTTGGGATATTCTCGGGAGACGAACAAACATGTTTCTAAAGACAAGCAGTAAACTATGGATCTACGAGTGGATCAAAATAAGGGAATAATGCTCGCAAAAATGATGAAAGGCTATGAACATAAGGCAGCGACAGTATTGGATCCATGGCATGAAGGCTTAGGATAACGAAAGGACGTGATAAAGTGGCCATGGATTGCTACTGTCGGAATCTACTATGAAGATGTAAAGCGGATCTAAAGCAGGAGGGGGCGTTCGTCGCGTCACGGAGCTAGCTCGCGGGAATAATGGCAATGGCATTCTCGGCTTAATCTAATAAGGCAATGTGTGTACCTGAGGAAAGGAGACCGGTGCCGGGGACGAGAGTGGAGAGCTTCGTGCTTCTTGTTGACTTGGAGGCGCCCGGAGGACCACGGTCCACAGAGGAGCTTCACGAGCCGGCGACGATGCCAATGTGCTGGCGCAGGAAGAGGACGAGCGCGAGGAAGACGAGGGAAGAGATGGAGGTAGGTGACGGAGCTTCCCCCCCATTTCTCCTATGGTTATTTAAAGGGCTGGAACGGGAATCGAGGCTGTCAAGGCGGAGACTGAGGCGACAAGTCAGAATCTGCGATAATGGCGCCTAGGTTTTTGGGATAAGTGAATATGGAGCAAAAGATCTGTTGGGCGGTTGCGGCATTAAAAACCCCGGAATTAAGGGCATAAGGTGATATCATCAAAGATTGCACGGCGGGTCACATAAAATTACAACGAGTGGCGACTTATCGTTCATCGAAAGATAGAAATGGTAAGATTCGCCCCAAATTGGTGGAGGTTTATTGACATGAATGAATTCAAGACAATCTGGGGCCTAATGTTGGGGATATTACCTGCGGATAACCTGCCCTTAGTGGGCCAGGTCATCAAAGGCGTGACTTACCATTCGAAGCGTGTCTTGTGGCCCAGAAGCTGGATGGCGGTTCAAGAGGTCGTGAGATGGTAGATTACCAAGGGAGTTCCCAATCATGGAGAAGACGGCGACTCCGAGATAGGGAAAGCCACAAGGATTAGCATAGCAGGACTTTTGTAAACCCTAGGGCCTCGACCTGTATATAAAGCCGAGTCCCGGTGAAAGGTTAGGCGGGTTAGAGAGAATCGAGAGCTAGGTCAGGCGCGTTACGCCCTCCTTGTAGTCGAAATCACCATTAATCCACACAAAGCAGGACGTAGGGTTTTACCTCCTCACGCGGGGCCGAACCTGGGTAAATTTGAGTCTCGCTTTTGCTCACCCCCTTCGAGTCGCCACCAAGGCGCGATGGCTCCATCTTTAAGTACTTTCACGAGGACATCTGTCGTGACAAAACCACATCACCCTCCGTATAGACACCACCTCAAGCGCTTTTCACAGGAGGCGAATGCGGTAGACTCGACGTCCGAGTCTGCCAGCCTCCTCTAGTGGTCCGAGTCCCCCGTCTCCTTTGACGCCAGAGACCACCCTAAGTCCACTAGGGTTGTGGGTGCTATCCCTCTTCTTTGCAGTGCCACCATCAGCGGGGTGGCCCTCATCAAGACACTCATCGATGGTGGCATGAACCTCAATGCTCTCTTGGTGGAGACTTTCAAGACGCTCCTGGTGCCCTATGAGTGAATGCCGCCCACCAAGCCCTACTTGGGCGTCACCCGCGGCTCCATTCTCCCCGTGGGGCAGATTCACCTTCCCATCACCTTCGACACTCGCAAGAACTAAAGTATTAAGTTCATCGTCTTCTATGTGGCCACATTGGCCTTCCCAACAATGCCATCTTGGGCTAACCGACACTCGCCAAGTTCATCACAGTGGCCCACCACGCCTACGACCTCATCAAGATGCCCGGCCACAGCAGTACCGTCACCATCCGTTGCGATGAGAATGACACGACTCACGCCCTCGTGCACGCCTACAAGCCGACCACCCCCTAAATTGCTAGCGTGACACTTGTGGTGGAGCAGGAGGAGCGAGTCTGCGCCAAACTAAGCACGTCGAGTATGCGCCTGCTAATGCCACCCTCGCAGAGGCGTCGCATGAGCCCCTGAATGCCCTACCGTTGCCTACCGAGGGACCACCTTAGGAGGCCTCAGCATGCTCTCAGGAGGACTCTGGAATCCTGCTTCCGGAGGCCCTCGCGGTGCCACTACCTAAGATCCCTAGTCCTACGGAGCCAAAACGCGACTGCATAGCGGAATGGAACATCGAGTTGAAGCCCTTTGAAATAGAGTTCCTCACCACAAGGACCATCAAGGCCGATGCTTTGGCGGACCTCGTGCTAGAGTGGACGAGCCCACCCCAGGGAGAGCCTCATGAGGAGTCGCTCTTACCCGAGGAGGCCACTTCCGAGCGTTGGACCATGCACTTCGACAGAACCTTCGCGTGCTAGGGCACGGGGGATGGTGTGGTTCTCACTACGCCCACAGGTGGCAAACTCTATTACTAGTGCAACTCCATTTCAGGCACCATGCCCGATGCTCCTACTCACTCTCGTGGAAGCCCCAAGCTTAGAGTTGACAGATGCCCCATGCTCAGCGCTAGCGGTTGCTGCTACACACACTACTGGAATTCAGAATTTTGCCGTCTGCCTTGCCTTTGCCGTGTGCTGACGCATGGCAAAGGTACTCTTTACCGTCAGCTGTCATAGTGCTGACGGCAAAGAGGTGGCTGATGGCAAAGTTTTAATTTGCCGTCGGCCATCTCTTTGCCGTCCGCTGGCGGACGGCAAAGGAGCCATATGTGGACGACAAAGGTTTGGCACACGGCAAAGCCCCCCACCCAAACGGCCGTAACCCACCCCCACCCACCCGCCCCTTTGCCTTTTTCGTTCGCCCTTTCTCTCGCTTGCTTTCATTTCGCTTGTGTGCTTGTTTGCTTGCTGAAGTCACCATGACTGAAAATACCAAACTTTGTGACTTCTCGAATACTAATAATAATTATTTTATTAGTACTCCGATTGCTCCCGCCACTAGTGCGGAATCATACGAAATCAATGCTGCTTTGCTGAATCTTGTTATGAAAGAGCAATTCTCCGGCCTTCCTACTAAAGATGCCGCATCCCATCTTAATACTATCATTGAGCTTTGCGATATGCAAAAGAGGAAATATGTGGATAATGATGTGATTAAATTGAATCTTTTTCCGTTCTCGTTGCGAGATCGAGCAAAAACTTGGTTTTCGTCTTTACCCAAAAATAGTATTGATTCTTGGAACAAGTGCAAAGATGCTTATATATCCAAGTATTTTCCGCCGGCTAAGATTATCTCTCTCCGTAATGATATCATGAATTTTAAGCAACTTGATCATGAACATGTTGCACATTATTAGGAGAGAATGAAATTGATGATTAGAAATTGTCCCGCTCATTGCTTGAGTCTTTGGATGATTATACAAATCTTTTACGCTGGCTGGAATTTCGCTTCTAGAAATATCTTGGACTCCGCCTCAGGTGGAACGTTCATGGAAATCACATTAGGAGAAGCCACAAAACTCGTAGACAATATCATGAAAAACTACTCTCAGTGGCACACTGACAGGTCACCTACTAGTAAGAAGGTACACGCTATAGAAGAAATTAACTCATTGTGCGCTAAGATGGATGAGTTAATGAATTTGGTTGCTAGTAGAAGTGCTCCTTTAGATCCTAATGATATTCCCTTGTCTTCCCTGATTGAGAGTAGCAACGCGAGCTTGGAAGTTAATTTTGTTGGTAGGAATAATTTTGGCAACAACAATGCTTTTAGAGAAAACTATGTTCCGAGGCCTTTTCCAAGTAACCCCTCTAATAACTTTGGCAACTCCTACAACAATACTCATGGAAATTACAATAAATTACCCTCTGATCTAGAGAGTAATATCAAAGAGTTTATCAACTCGCAAAAGATTTTCAGTGCCTCCATAGAGGAAAGACAACTCAAAATTGACGATTTTGCTAGGAGCATTGATAGAATGTCTAGTGATATTGATGCTTTGCAATTTAGATGTGCTCCTCCCAAGATCAATATGGATGAAACTTTGAAAGCTATGCGTGTTTCCATGAGTAAGAGAAAAGAAAGAACCACCCAAATTCGTGCTAGACATGAATGGCTTAAGAAGGCGTGTTCTTGTGATAAGAATCACGAAAATCTTAAAGTGCTTGGTGTGACTCCCATTGAATCCTTGTTTTCTAGTGTCAAACCTAATGATGATGGGGCTGGATATGAATCCACTCTAGTTGAAAGACACCCCAATGATTCGGAGTCCATCTATCTTGATGCTAAAAGCATTGAAAGTGGAGTAGAAGATATCAAAACTTTGAGTAGTAATGAAACTACTACTTTGGATTTAAAGGAATACAATTATGATAGTTTCTCTTTGATTGAATGCATTTCCTTGATGCAATCCATGCTAAACACTCCACACGCTTATAGCCAAAACAAGGCCTTTACCGATCATATCGTCGAAGCTATGATAAAATCTCTTGAAGAGAAATTTGAGTTGGAAGTTTGTATTCCTAGAAAGCTTCATGATGAGTGGGAACCTACTATCAAAATCAAAATCAAAAACTATGAATGCAATGCTTTTTTGTGATTTGGGTGCTAGTGTTTTTGTGATTCCAAAGTCTTTATGTGATGTTCTAGGCTTTAATGAGATTGAGGAGTGCTCTCTTAATTTGCATCTTGCGGATTCTACTCTCAAGAAACCCATGGGAAGGATCAATGACGTTCTTATTATTTCAAATTGGAACTATGTACCCGTGGATTTCATTGTGCTTGATATTGATTGCAATCCTGCATGCCCTATCATTCATGGTAGACCTTTCCTAAGAACTATTGGTGCTATCATCGATATGAAGGAAGGGAATATTAGATTTCAATTTACTTTAAAGAAGGGACTGGAGCATTTTCCTAGAAAGAAAATAATATTGCCTTATGAATCCATGATGAGGGCTACTTATGGTTTGAGCACCAAAGACGACGATACGTGATTCCATCACCTTATGCCTAGCTAAGGGCGTTAAACAACAACGCTTGTTGGGAGGCAACCCAATGAATTTATCTTTTTCTTTATGTTTTGTTGCGTCCACACCATCATAATTCTGTTATGATTGTGTTTTTTGTGTTTCTTTTTGTGTTTGAGCCAAGCAAAACCTTTATGACTAGTTTTGGTGATAGTTGTTTGATCCTGCTGGAAAAAGACAAAAACTTTTCGCTCACGACATTATTTTTCATTTTTATTCAGAAAGAGCTTTTGAGTTGATTGTTTTTTCTTCTGGTTGATATGCCTTTTTCCCAGGCTTTCGTAATTGTTTAGAATTTGTGAGGTACCATAAGTGTACGAAGTATACAGATTGCTACAGGCTGGTCTGTTTTTGACAGATTCTGTTTTTGTTGTGTGGGTTGCTTGTTTTGATGAAACTATGGATAGTATCAGGGGGTACTAGCCATGGAAAAGTGAGAATACAGTAACCTAACACCAATATAAATAGAAACCAAGATTGCTAAATTACCTAAAGAGGTGGTAGTTTGTTTTCTTGTGCTAATGATATCACAAGTTTCTGTTGAAGTTTTGTGTTGTGAAGTTTTCAAGTTTTGGGTGATGTTCTCATGGACAAAGGGATAAAGAGTGGAAAGAGATCAAGCTTGGGGATGCCCAAGGCATCCCAAGCCAAATTCAAGGATAACAAAAAGCCTAAGCTTGGGGATGCCCCGGGAAGGCATCCCCTCTTTCGTCTTCAATCCATCGGTAACATTACTTGGAGCTATATTTTTATTCACCACATGATATGTGTTTTGCTTGGAGCGTCTTGTATCGTAGGAGTCTTTTCTTTTTGTTGTGTCAAAATCATCCTTGCTGCACACCTTTTGAGAGAGACATGCACTCATTGTGAATTTGCTAGAATACTCATTGTGCTTCACTTATATCTTTTGAGCTAGACCATGTTGCTCTATGTGCTGCACTTAGATCTTTTAGAGCACGGCGGTGCGTAACTTGGTAGTTGGCTTGTGCTATGAAAGTAGTCCCAAAGGTGATAGGTATCCAAAGAGGATACAATAAAATTCCATCTTCATGTGCATTGAGTAGAAGAGAAGTTTGATTCCTCTCAATTAGTTTTGAGACGTGGATTTGGGAATAGTAAGAGTCATGTTAGTAGGGTGTTGTGAATCTAGAAATACTTGTGTTGAAGTTAGTGATTCCCGTAACATGCACGTATTCTGAACCGCTATGTTGGGAAGTCGGAGCATAATTGATCTATTGATTGTCATCCTTTGTGTTGCGGTCGGGATCGCGCGATTGTTTACACCTACCAACCCTTCCCCTAGGAGTATGCGTTTAACACTTTGTTTCGATTACTAATAAAAACTTTCGCAATAAGTATGTGAGTTCTTCATGACTAATGGTATAGATGCACTTTCACCTTCCACCATTGCTAGCCTCTCTAGTACCGCACAATTTTAGCCGGTGCACAAACCCACCATATGCCTTCCTAAAAACAGCCACCATACCTACGTACTATGGCATTTTCATAGCCATTCTGAGATATATTGCCATTCAACTCCCACCATTCCGTCTCATGACTTGTTCCGTCCCTCTCATATTTCTATTGCATGATCGTAAGATAGCTAGCTAGATGTTTCAACGTCATACGCCAAGCTAGATCGTTGCACATCCCGGTACACTGCCGGAGGCATTTCCTATAGAGTTATCATCATTCTAAGTTTTGAGCTGTGAGTAAATAAAAGTGTGATGATCATCATTACTAGAGCATTGTCCCATGTGAGGAAATAAAAAAAGAGGCCAAAGTTTCCCACATAAAAAAAGGAGAAAAAAAAGAGGCCAAAGAGCCCAAACAAAAAAAAAGAGAGAAAAAGAGAGAAGGGACAATGCTACTATCTCTTTCCACACTTGTGCTTCATGATAGCACCATGTTCTTCATGATTGAGAGCCTCTTGTTTTGTCACCACCATATGCTAGTGGGAATTTTCATTATATACCTTGGCTTGTATATTCCAATGATGGGCTTCCTCAAAATTGCCCTAGGTCTTTGTGAGCAAGCAAGTTGGATGCACACCCACTAGTTCTCCTTTTGAGCTTTCACATACTTATAGCTCTAATGCATCCTTTGTATGGCAATCCCTACTCATTCACATTGATATCTATTAATGGGCATCTCCATAGCCCTTTGATACGCCGAGTCAATGTGACCATCTCCTCCTTTTTTTGTCTCACAACCTCCACCACACTCTATTCCACCATAGTGCTATATCCATGGCTCGCGCTCATGTATTGCGTGAGAGTGGAAAAGGTTTGAGAAAGTAAGAGTGCAAAAACAATCACTTGGCCAATACCGGGGTTGTGCATGATTTAAATTAGTTGTTGGGGATGATGGAGCAGAGCCAGACTATATGATTTGCTAGGGATAACTTTCTTTGGCCATGTTATTTCGAAAGTTCATGATTACCTTGCTAGTTTGCTTGAAGTATTATTGTTTTAATGTCAATAGCAAACTATTGTTTTGAATCTGACGGATCTGAACATTCATGTCAGATGAAAGAAGTTACAAAGGACAACTATGCTAGGTAGCATTCCACATCAAAAATCCAGTCTTTATCACTTCCCTACTCAAGGACGAGGAGGAGTTAAGCTTGGGTTTGCTTGATACGTCTCCAACATATCTATAATTTTTTATGGTTCCATGCTATTATCTTGTCAAACTTTGGATGTTTTGTATGCCTTTTATATCTTTTTTGGGAATAACTTATTAACTCAGTGCCAAGTGCCAGTTCCTGTTTTTTCCATGTTTTTGACCCTTTTCAGAGGAGGATTTTAAACGGTGTCTAAACGGAATAAAACTTCTGAAAAGATTTTTTTCGGAACAGAAGATACGCACGGGACTTGAGAACCAAGGCAGAGGCCACCAGGGGACCCCACAAAGCCCCCTAGGCGCGGCTAGGGGGGCCCCGCGCCTAGCAGGCTTGTGGGCCCCCTGTGGCTCGTCTGCCCTACCTCTTCCGCCTATAAATTCTGGAAAAATCCAAAACTACGCGAGAGATCCACGAAAATACTTTTCCGCCGCCGCAAGCTTCTTTCTCCGCAAGATCCCATCCGGGGCACGTTCTGGTGCCCTGCCGGAGGGAGGATTCGGATACGGAGGGCTTCTTCATCAACACCATGACCTCTCCGATGATGTGTGAGTAGTTCACCATAGACCTACGGGTTGATAGCTAGTAGCTAGATGGCTTCTTCTCTCTCTTGGATCTTCAATACAAAGTTCTCCATGATCTTCATGCACATCTATCCGATGTAATCTTCTTTTGCGGTGTGTTTGTCGAGATCCGATGAATTGTGGATTTATGATCAGATTATCTATGAATCTTATTTGAGTTTCTTCTGATCTCTTATATGCATGATTTCATATCCTTGTAATTCTCTTCGAGTTGGGGGTTTTGTTTGGCCAACTTGATCTATGATTCTTGCAATGGGAGAAGTGCTTGGTTTTTTGTACATACCATGCGGCGACCTCACCCAGTGACAGAAGGGGTAGCGAGGCACGCATCGTGTTGTTGCCATCAAGGGTAAAATGATGGGGTTTACATCATTGGTTTGAGTTTATCCCTCTACATCATGTCATCTTGCTTAAGCCGTTACTTTGTTCGTCATGAACTCAAGACAGTAGATGCATGCTCGATAGCGGTCGATGTGTGGAGTAATAGTAGTAGATGCAGAAAGTATCGGTCTACTTGTCTCGAACGTGATGCCTATATGTATGATCATTGCCTTAGATATCGTCATGACTTTGGGCGGTTCTATCAATTGCTCGACAGTAATTTGCTCACCCGCCGTAATATTTGCTATTTTGAGAGAAGCCTCTAGTGAACACTATGACCCCCGGGTCTACTTCACACCATATTTTCAGCCTTTCACTTTTACTTCGTTGCACTTTCCGCCTTCCAATCTCACTTTGCAATCAATCTTGAAGGGATTTCCAAGCACTTAATAGCGTTGGGTGCAAGCTTGTTTGTGTTTGTGCAGGTACTCTGGACACTTGGCTTGATTCTCGTACTCGATTGATACCTTGGTTCTCAAACTGAGGGAAATACTTACTACTCCTGTGCTGCATTACCCTTTCCTCTTCAAGGGAAAAACCAATGCAAGGTCAAGAGGCCGCCGGGGATTCCTGGTGCCGTAGCACGCAACAGCCACAAGTGACCCTGAAAGCGTGCCTTGCTACATTACTTGCGAAAACTTGGCAACTTCCCTTGTGCAGGATATCGAAGGCCTCAGATCCCCCTGCCCAGGAGGCCTCGCGAGCCGTGTCCTACTCGAAGAAGGCTTCACGATGGACCACGCCTAATGAGCCACTTCCCGCGAAGGACTCGTCCTAAGCCACACACCTCCAAGGATCTAAGTCTAAAGCACCCATCATGTTTTTTTCTCGGTCTTGTTTCCTTCTTGAGGCATCGTGCTTTCGTTGGCACGGGCTGCATGCACGTGAGGGGGGCTGATGCCGCACCATCTGTTTGTACAACTTCCCACATTGTGATTTTAAAATTTTTGAAACCATTTAAAACTTTTTTACACTTATGATGATTGGAATGGTTATTATATGCTTGTTAGCCTATTTCAATTTTTATTCAAATTTTTTTCCTTTCTCTTAAAAACTCATCTTCTTGCTCCAAGTCCTCGTCCAATGATCATACCATGTGCATAGGACTTAAATATATTTTTATTAAATTTTATTTATCAACAAAAAGTTTTTATTTAATTCAAGTTTTCAAAACCCCCTGAATTGAGGTTTGTTACTGCAAGCCTCAAATTAGGGTACATTTTTGCCCCAAAGATTTTATTTGAATCCTATTATCAAAATGACTTCCCAAAACCACAAAATGATTATTTTAAAATTTATCTTTATATTTTAATTAAATACCTTTTTCGAAAGCCAGAAATAGTCTTTTGTGAAGAAAAGTTATTTTCTTGCATCAAAAATATTTGAGAAAAATTAGGGTAACTGAGTGGACATATATTTTCATATTGAAGAGTTTCAACATACGGTCATGTTCAAAATATTGGAGAAAACCGTCCAAAGTCCTTTCTGCCTATTTCAAGCTTTTGGAATATTTCCATAGAAAATATTCTCAAATAATTTTGGGAAAATTCTAACAAGTCACACATGATGAATGTAATGATCTTACCAAGTTTTATCTGAATCTAAATTGATTTTCTCTACCAAAATGTTCGAAAACCGTCTCTCTTGAGAACGAAATTTGAGCAGCTCTACATTGCCAAGATTCTGCAATTGCTCTCATACTTTGTAGGTTCACCTAGTCCCCAAATAATGATGATACCCCACTCATTGCTACCCAACATTTGATCCTGTTAAATCTCATAGTAAGTGGGCAAAATTACCTTTCCCACAACTCCATCAAACACCTTCTGGCAGGATAAAAAAGTTATGTTTTGACCTCCAATGGTATTCTACTTGCCCCCAAATTGTTACTATAGCCTCTCTAAGACCCATAGCATCTCGACTAGCAACCCCAATGTCTAGCTCCATGGTTGCATGGGTGAAACACCCACTTGCACCCTCTGGACAACCCCATTCCCACCTTTCCCTCTTCTCTCCCTCACTCCTGGCTAGTTCTAGAGCATCCCATGCTCGCCCCCCTCTAGTTTACACCTCCTGCAGCTGGTGGACACTAGTGGCCGTGCCAGAGCGTGCCAAAAGCATCATCACGCCAGCCAAAGACACGCTCTGGAGTGCGCTACAGGACAGTCGAGAGCTGACTTTGTGCCCTGCCCATACGGTGGCCACCTCGAGCCCTTCCCGTTGCAATAGTCGAGGTGCCTCCGTGTCCACGGCACGCCACCATGTTGGGAGGCACCTATTTCCCTCTCTCTCACCCCTCTACAGCACGCGCCCGTAGCCCCCCAAGCCGTTCAATGCACAATCTCGCACGCGCGCACCCCCTCGCTCTCTTCTCTCCCCTCAGTCGTAGACAATCCTTAGGTGCACCCCCGAGCTAGACTTGCCCTCTCCCGTGGATTGTGGCCTCAACTGCAACCTCGTCGGTGCACGAACACACGATGGACCGAGGGCAGCCTATAAAAGGCACCCCAAGCTCCCGTCTCCCCTCTGTGTCCCCTATTCTACCCCCAATCATGCCCGTACACCCTCATTTACTCCCGCAAGCCACTGAGCTCGAGATCGAGCCCTAGCACCGCTTGTCAGGGGGAAAACCCCGGGGTAGGCTCATTGAGCCTGCTCCTTCATCTCTTGCCCAAAAGATATGACCAAATACAATTTCCCAAGGCCCAAATCCTCTGGACGGCTAGGCTTCGCGTGCTGGCTGGAGGACAAGGCGGCCAACTCTCTGGCTGGCCAGGCAACCCCTGCAGGCTAGAGGCAAGACAACTACCTCTTCTTGATCGTCTTGGCCAAGCAGGCCAGCCGGCCGGGGATCTCAAGTCACATCAGATCGTAGGTCATTACGAGACCCTACGATTAAAGGTAGCTACGCGTCAGCAAAGGTACTGGATCGGAGTGCCTGGTAGGTACGAGCGTCGACGGCGACGCCGCTGACCTACCCCGGCTTTGATCCATCACCCAGCATAGTGTCGGACCGTCAAACTCCCACTCCATTACTGCACTCGGCATGGGGAACAGTGGAGGTGGTCGTACTATCTGCCCATGACGAATCTCGGTGGACGAGTCGGTCGTACAGCGCGTGCTCGGCGTCAACCATACGCGAGAGCTTCATTGTCTAGCCGGTGGGTCCCACAGCTAGACGAGACCTCGCAGCCGGCGGGCCCCTCAAGTGACAAGACAAGACCCTCGTGAGCCCCCTGGCCAACTGGCGAGGCTGCCGGCCGGGTCCCACTTTTGTACCCTTTATCAATATTGTAGGCCGGTGGGTTCATTTATAAAACCCCCCGGTCACCTCCATGCAGAGGGTCGGTCGAACAACATATCACACTCACCAACCACATAGAGAGAGGCAGAGACAAGCTGGATGCTCCTCTCTTCCTCCTCCTCAACACAGCTCCAGGAGCAACCTTGTAATCCGTCCATATACATCATACACTCCGGCAGGACGAGGGGTATTATCTCTACGGAGAGCCCCGAACCTGGGTACATCGTGCGTCCCATACTTGTACCAACCTCGTCCCCAGTGCCATCTGTTGTCCCTTCGATTCTCACCGACTTTAGCCTACCTATGGCATATGTTGTGAGTATTCACCGACATTTGGCGCCCACCATGGGGACGATCGCGGCATCGGCTGGCTTTACGCGCTGGGCGGGGCCCCGCACCTACACTACCGGATGCATCGCGTCCAGATCGATCTGCATGCCTATGGAGCCCGCTTTTGATGAGGCAACACCGATGATGATAGACGTCCCCGTCCGCCATGCGGATTCGGACGAAGATTCCGATGACGAGGCTCCTCCTAGCGTCGTCGTCGCTGCTATGGTGAACCTCAGCGTTCTCTTTAGCGACCTGCGTCTCAACGATGGTCCTCGCTACTTCAACGAGGAGTTCGATGTTGAGGCGCTATGCGCCAGCTTTAGTAGGCTCTCTATCGCTGCGATGCCTGCACATGACGTGTACCCCAGCAACTTACTGGTATTCGACGGCCCTCCGCCATCCGTGGGTTTCTTCACCCCATACCATTTCGCCGCCGTCTCCAACGTCGTGGAGGTGATGGTCATCGGCGCTCGCACCAGCACGGCTCATGGCAAGGTGTTAGTAGACGCTGGTGAGCCTGCTGCTGTCACCGCTGATACTCTTCAGGACGCTCTCGCCGGCTTGAAGACTCCAATCGCCGCTTCCACAAACCCAAACGACGCCCGAGCCTTGCTGGAGGAGGCTCGCAAGCATATCTTGGAAGAGGGCATTGCCGTCGCCTCGGCAAAGCGTCGGATGGAGGCCACGCAACGCGAGTATAACTCCGCATACGGCCTCACTCTGATTTCCGTGGCCCCTAGCCGGATCGGTACGCGGCCGCGGCCGGTTCATTGCCGAGATCCTAGGCGGCAACCAGCCCGTCTACGAGACCCGTGCGGCAAACTTGCGGGCGGCGCAGGCGGCCATGGAAGAAATGCCAAGCTTGGAGGGTGAGGAGCGCGCCTTCCAGGAGAAGGGGGTCAAGGATCTCCTTGACGCTGCCAACGAACAATAGATGCGGCTTGACCCCGGTCATGCCCAGTCAGAGTCTCCGGGACCCAACACCGGAGCGCGCCGCAACTTAGCGGTCATCACCACGCGGAGGGATCTTCCTCGCATCGCACCTCCGGCCGGAGGGGTGAGGGAAGTCAAGACAGGTGCTCCCAGCGCCAGAGCGAGCCCACTTCGAGGAGGAGTCGCGGAGGTGACGAGAGCGACTCGGCGTGTGAGGTTCCTTGTCCGAGGAGGACCCAAGCCACCGGTTCGCAAGGTGCCTCTCCGATCGCAGCTCGGATCAGCGCTCGCGTTCCCCAGGGTAACCAGGACGCCCGTAGGCGTCTCATCACCCCTGGCCCAGTCAGCCCTCCTGGAGGAGGACGGTCCCATCGGTCCGGCCTTCTTCGGCCCCCGGATCCGAGGGGCTTCACCTTACCTTGGGACACTCCCAAGTACAATGGCACTACCAAGCCAGAGGACTGGCTGATCCACTACACCACCTCTGTTGGCATTGCCACGGGCAACAAGCGCGTAGCAATCCGCTACGTGCGACTCATTTTGGCCGGCTCGGCTCGGACTTGGATTAACGGCCTTCCAACCGGCACCGTCAACTCATGGGCCGACTTCGAGGAGGCGTTCGTCCGCAATTTCACTCGCACCTACAAGCGCCCTCGCCAGCCTTGCGACCTAGCCATGTGGGTCCATACGCCCGACGAACCCCTTCGCGACTACGTCACTCGATGGACGGAGCTCCGCAACTCCTGGCAGGGGGTAAATGAGGTACAGGCCATCCAGTACTTCATCGGCGGTTGCTGAGACGGCACCCTCCTCAAGCACAAGCTCATGTGCTCCGAGCCCACCTCTCTGGCGGTGCTCATGGCCAAGGCGGACAAGTACGCCACGGCCGACTCGGCGATGCGAGTCAAGGTGACCGCCTCAGACAAGGCTGTCCCCACGCCGGCTACTCCCAAACCGGCTGGAGACGGCCGAGGCGGCCAGAACAACAACAAGAGCAAGGCGGATCAGCTGGATTCGCGCTCCAATAACAAGTTGGTAGCCAGCATGGAGGGCGAGACGTCGGTTCCCCAAGCTGGCTCTCAACGGAAGCGCCCCAACAGGGGCAATACAAACTGGTTGCCCAAGCAGACCTTCGAGCAGCTGCTTGACACCCCCTGCAAGATACATTCTGGGGCACATCCATCTACCCACATCCTTCGGCAGTGCAGCTTCGCATGCCGGCTGTCGCAAGGGGAGGGCCCGCCGGCTTCCCCAGGTGCGCTGGTTGCGCCTCATGCCCCGACTCCTAGTCCTGCTCCGGCTCCACCGCAGCCGCCTCGCGATGACGGCTGCCTCCACGCGACTACCCCCATCAAGACGGAGCATTCGTCGTCTTCACAAGTGAAGGCAACCATAAGCATAGCCTGTGCCAGAGACGGCGCGAGGTGAATGCCACGGTTCCCCCGGTTCCCCAATACATGCATTGGTCTGACATACCAATCACATGGAGCCGGGTAGACCATCCTGTTGTGATGCCCAACATGGGCTCATACACGCTCCTCCTCGACCCCACCGTTGCCTCCAAGAGGCTCATCTGTCGGTTCTCCTGGGTGCTAGTCGATGAAGATAACAGCATCAACATCCTCTACCTTGACACTCTCCGCAAGCTCGGGCTCAAGGAGACACACGTCCTGCCGACCAGCACTGTCTTCCACGGCATCGTGCCTGGAGAGTCGTGCTCGCCTATCGGCAAAATCCAGCTACACGTCCTCTTCGGCGACAAGGCTCACTTCCGCCGAGAGTCCATATGGTTCGAGGTAGTGGACCTCAGTAGCCCGTATCACGCGTTGCTGGGCAGGCCGGCTCTGGCCAAGTTCATGGCTATCCCACACTACGCCTACCTGAAGATGAAGATGTCGGGTCCAAAGGGCATCATCACCATTGCTGGCGACTACAAGAAGTCGCTCGAGTGCGCCCAAGACAGCAGCCGCCTTGCCGACGCCCTGGTGATTGCTGAGGAGAAGAGATAGATCGACCGGCTCGTGGCCCAGGCTACCGAGCAGCCGACGATCCCTTCCCCTCTGGCCTAGTCGGCCGACGAGGGCTCCTTCAAGCCAGCCAAAGAGACCAAGCAAGTGCCAATCGACCCTGCAAACCCCAAGCAATGCATCACCATCGGGGCTGGCCTCAGCCCCAAATAGGAAGGCGAGCTCGTCAACTTCATCCCCGAGAATCGGGACATCTTCGCATGGTCCCCCAAGGATATGCCGGGTGTTCCGAGGAAGTACGCCGAGCACAAACTTCACGTGCGACCGAATGCAAAGCCGGTAAAACAACCCTTGCGCCGCTTCATCATGGAGGTTTTCCACCCAGACTGGTTAGCAAATCTAGTCCTGGTGCTAAAAATGAACAACACCTGGCGAATGTGTATCGACTACACTAGCTTGAATAAGGCGTGTCCGAAAGACCCTTTCACATTGCCTAGGATAGATCAAGTGATCGACTCCCCTGCAGGCTGCGAAATGCTGTCATTTCTGGATGCTTATTCAGGCTACCATCAAATCAAGTTGGATCCAGTTGATCGCCTGAAGACTTCCTTCATCACGCCCTTCGAGGCCTACTGCTACACCACCATGACGTTCGGTCTGAAGAACGCGGGTGCGATGTTCCAACACTGCATGCAGCAGTGCATACTGCCACAGATCAGTAGAAACATCCACGTCTATGTGGATGACATCATCGTCAAGACGAAGCAGCACTTCAGCCACCTCGACGACCTGCGGGAGACGTTTGCCAACATGCGTGAATACATGATCCGGCTCAACCCGGAGAATTGCGTCTTTGGGGTTCCATCCGGAAAACTCTTGGTGTGGAGTCTAGCAAATCTCATTTTTGGTGTGGAGTCCTCATTTGAGGTGCGAAACACCCGTGCAAAGTTTCAGCCCCATTGGACAAACTTTGCTATTTAGAGTTGTTCCAACTCTATTCTGGACAGAGAGGGTTTTAGGCTCATTTGGTGACCTTCCCCACCTTGGATCAAGGTGAGATTTTATGTGGGCACCAAATATGGCTTGGGGAGGCTCCTGTAATTTAATGGGATTTTATTTAGAATATTTCCTTTGGAAATATCTAAAAAGGTTAAAACAGACTCAAATAATTATAATATAAAATAGGGTTGAAGATCTTATATATGGAAAATACATGTCCTACTGAGTTTCCATGATTTTACTCAGAATTTTCTAAGGAAGAGAAGCATTTTTCCTTGTGGGAATATCATTCTTGGCCTTAGAAACAAACAAGCATTTAAAATAGAAAAATAATGTTTTAAATCATTAAATAATGTTTTTGGTAAATAATAATAGTATTTGAGTTCAGATCACCAACTTTGGTTGGGAGTGCTACCAGGCATCATGAGCTAGTAGTGTAACCCAAACAAGGTAGAGGTGATGTGGTGTCCAAGAAAAGAGTTTTGGAAATTCATTTAAAAAACGAAATATCATGGGTTTTGCATCATCAAGCAAACAAGCATACAAGACATTCATAGCATTCACAACATCATTTGAAAAAGTTTTAACAAGCTCTGATTTTTGCAACTTAAAACATTGGTGGTGAAAAACAGGGTGTGACAGACCTATCCCTCTTACAAGAATCTCGTCCCCGAGATTCCTAAGCTTGGCGTTAAATAGCTCTCGAAATTCTGATCGGAGATAGTCTTCACGTTCCCATGTTGCTTCTGCTTCGGTATGGTTGCTCCACTGAACCTTGAAATACTTGATGGTGCGGCTTCTAGTGCAACGCTCTGCTTCATCCAGAATGCGAATCGGCTTCTCGCGATGGGTAAGGTCCGGTTGAAGGTCAACAGCTTGGTGGTCAATGTCCTTGCAAGGATCGAAACGGTTCGACACTTGTAATCACTTCCGGAGCTGTGACACGTGGAACACGTTGTGCACACCCGAAAGTTCTAGGGGTAGCTCCAACTGATAAGCCACTTCCCCGCGCCTTGCCGTTATCTTGAACACGTTGCGCCATGGGGCTAGCTTCCCCTTGACGTGGAAACGCTTGGTTCCATTGAGAGGCGTAACGCGCAGGTAGACCTAGTCTCCGGGAACGAAATACACATCCTTGCGGTGGGATCGGAACGCGCAGGTAGCTCTTCTGCCGCGACTTAGTTGCCTTCAGGTTTTCTTGGACTAGCTGCACCTTTCTCTCCACTTCCTGCAGCGCTTTTGGCCCAAAAACTAGTCCTTCTCCGGTTTCGGACCAATTGAGTGGGGTGCGGCACTTTCGCCCATATAGCACCTTGAATGGGGCCATTTGAAGACTCGAGTGGTAGCTGTTGTTGTATCAGAACTCAGCAAATGGCAGACAGTCTTCCCATTTGGCACCATGATCCAAGACACATGCGCGGAGCATGTCCTCAAGTATCCGGTTTACCCTCTCGGTCTGTCTGCCCGTCTGCGGGTGGAAAGCCGTGCTGAAAGAGAGTTTGGTTCCGAGAGCTTCTTGAAACTTCTTCCAGAATCTTGAGGTGAACTACGTGCCGTGGTCGGACACGATCTCCTTAGGAACTCCATGGAGGCTAACGATGCGCTCACTGTAGAGGCTAGCCAACTTGTCTCCCCCGTAGGTGGTGTTGACCGGAATGAAATGAGACACCTTAGTTAAGTGGTCGAGGATGACCCATATGGAGTCATGACCCCCTGCTTGATCGGGGTAGTCCGGTGATGAAGTCCATGCCGACCTTGTCCCATGTCCATTCTAGCACTTGAAGAGGCTGTAGCAGCCCAGCAGGTCGCTGATGCTCAGCCTTGACCCGCTAGCATACATCGCACTTAGCGATGTAGGAGCCTATTTCTCTCTTCATGCCATGCCACCAGAATCGTTCTCGGAGGTCTTGATACATCTTGATACCACCGAGATGGATGGAGTATGGCGTGTCATGGGACTCTTGCAGGATCAAGTCCTTGAGTTCGGCCTTGTTGGGCACGCGTAAGCGTTTCCCGTACCACACCACTCCTTGATCATCAACCGAGAACCCTCAGGCCTTGCCGTCCTGTATCTTCCTCTTGAGGCCTCCAATACTCTTGTGTCCCTTCTGGGCTTCCTTGATATCATCAGCCAGAGTTGGTTTGACTTCGAGTTTGGCCAGGTATCCTGGTTCAAGTAACTACAGTCCGAAGCTTTCCAACTCTTCATACAAGGTGGGCAACCTTTCCTTGAGCAGGACGTTCAAGGTGCCAGCCTTCCGGCTTAAAGCATCGGCAACCACGTTTGCCTTACCGGCGTGGTACTGAATGCTGAGGTCGTAATCCTTGATTAACTCAAGCCATCTTTGTTGCCTCATATTCAGCTCCCTTTGGGTGAAGATATATTTCAGACTCTTGTGGTGCGTGTATATTTCACATCGCTTCCCAGAAGGTAGTGTCGCCATGTCTTCAAGGCATGCACTACGGCTGCTAACTCGAGATCATGGGTGGCGTAGTTCTCCTCATGCGGACGCAGTTGCCGTGACAAGTAGGCCACGATTCTGCCATCTTGCATTAAGACTCCACCGAGTCCGGTTCCGGAGGCATCACAGTAAATCACAAACTCCTTGTTGATGTCCGGGGTAGCTAGTACCGGGGCGGTAGTCAGTCTTTTCTTCAACTCTTGGAAGCTCGCTTCACACACTGGTGTCCACTCGAACTTCCGGCCTTTCTTCAAAAGCTGAGTCATAGGTCAAGCGATGCTGGAGAATCCCTCTACGAACTTGCGGTAGTATCTCGCGGGCCCGAGGAAACTCCTGACATCCTTCACGTCTCTCGGCGATTCCCAGTTGGTCACTGTGGTAATCTTGGATGGATCTACTGCCAATCCGCTTGCCGTCTTGATATGACCCAAAAATCCAACTTCGTTCAGCCAAAATTGGCACTTGCTGAACTTGGCATACAGTTGGTGCTCTTGAAGCTTTCCCAGAACTAACCTCAAGTGCGCTCTTCTTCGAATTTTGAGAAGATTAGTATGTCATCGATGAACACGATGACAAACTTATCCAAATACTCCATGAAGACCTTGTTCATGAGGTACATGAAGTAAGCTGGGGCATTTGTCAATCCGAAGGGCATGACAGTGCACTCATAGAGACCGTATCGGGTCATGAATGCAGTCTTGGGTATGTCCTTGGGTCGAATCTTCAACTGGTAATATCCGGATCGAAGATCGATCTTGGAGCATACCTTAGCTTCATTTAACTGGTCAAACATGTCTTCTATCTTGGGGAGTGGGTACTTGTTTTTGATTGTGACTTTGTTGAGAGAACGGTAATCGACGCAAAGTCGAATGGTACCATCCTTCTTTGATACAAACAGAACAGGTGATCTCCAAGGTGATGCACTCGGACAAATGAATCCTTTCCTGAGTTGCTCATGCAGCTGCTTCTTCAGCTCTGCTAGCTCCTCAGATTCCATCATGTAAGGCTTCTTATATATAGGCCTTGACCCGGCATGAGCTCGATGATGAACTCGATGTCTCGGTCATGAGGCATTCCAGGTAGCTCGTCAGGAAACACGTGCGGGTACTCACAGACTACTGGCACTTGGTCAAGCTCTACCTCGGATAGGCTGTTGATTCGAGGTAGTTGAGGTGATACCGGCTCAGAGACATACTTGACCTTGACCCCTTGGTCGCTTGTCATGGTAAAGGCCCTGTTGGCACAGTCCAAGAGACTCTGGTACTTGGCCAGCCAATCCATGCCGAGAATTACTTCTAAGCCTTGCGACTTAAGCACAATGAGGTCTGCCAAGAAGCTCGTCCCATTGATAACTATCTCGAACATTCTACACCCTAGATTGGTCCTCAACACTTCTCCCGGGGTTTGAATTGCCATCTGCCCATGAAGCAGAGTGGGTTTTAAACCACACTTCTCCGCAAACCTTTGAGTAACAAAAGAATGCGAAGCACCACAATCAAACAACACTCTAGCTGGGGTGGAGTTGACGAGGAACGTACCCAGAATGAAGTTTGGGTCTTCCTGCGCCTCTTCAGGGGTAATGTGGTTGATCCGCCCCCTGCTATTGAACTGCTGGTTGCAGGGAACCTAGTCTCTTCCCGGTGCTCCTTGACCTGGGTTGGGTGCATTGGGACGCGGTGCATCGGGCTTCTTGTTGGGACACTGCCTGGAATAGTGCCCGGTTTGTCCACACCCAAAACTGGTGACCTGACCCGGAGGGTTGGTCTTGACTCCACTGTTATTTGGCGGGTTGGAAACTGGCTTGGTGTTGACTTGAGGCTGATAATTCTGATGGAATACCAGGGTCTTGTAGTGCTGCTCCTGATAGTTGGGCCTCACAGGTGTTGACTGCCATGGTCTTGGTCTTGCGTTAGTGGGTCCTCCACTGCCTATCAGGTTGCACTTGCGGGTGTCGTCCATTGCATGACGCTTGTCTTCCAGCATAAGTGCCTTGTTAACCAGGTCGCTGAAGGTCTTGCAGTCGCAAAGTACCAACTGGTATTGCAGGGACTGTTGCAATCCTTCCATGAAGCGTTCTACCTTAGCGGCCTCTGTGTTAACATCCTCAGGGGCATACCTCGACAAGAGGTTAAACTTCTGCAGATATTCTTTAACAGTTCCACTGCCTTGCCTCAAGGCTCGGAATTCCCGCTTCTTGGTGGTCATCATTCCTAGTGGAATATGAGCCGCGCGGAATCCTTCCTTGAACATTGCCCAAGTGATGACTTGCCCAGCTCGCATGATCTGGAAACTATCCCACCAAGCCCTGGCGGTGCCTCCGAGACAGTGAGAAGCATAAAGGACCTTCTCACGTTCATCGGTGCACTTGACAAGCGCAAGGAGGTCTTCAATAGTGCAAATCCAGTCATCGACATCCAATGGTTCAGTCGTCTCCGTGAATATGGGAGGCGTAGTCCGCATAAACTCTGAGAGAGTAGAGAGGCCATTGCCATTCCCGTTCTGTGGCGGGTTGTTCACTAGGACTTGAGCCAGCTGCTGAATAGCGGCATTGTTGGCTTGACGCTCCTCGCGAAGAGCATGAAGGAACTGAGCCATAGTCAAGTTCTCGGGAGGAGGTGGCAGAGGAACATTGCCGGGCTGCTCATGGTGATCTCTAGCGTGAGCTTCTCCTTCGGTTCCCTGCAGCTGACCTGAGGAGGCGGTGCCGGGGTTGCCGAAGGTGCTGTTGCGGGTTGCGTTCACCATCCTGTCATGGAAACAGACAGGTCAAAAATCCACCTTGCTTGAAACCACCAGGGTTTGCTCTAGTAAGAGGGGGGGTCTAAATGTGCGCTAGTGCGAGTTTTTAAAACAAAAATCCTGGAAACGGAATTTGCATTCATTGAAAACAAGTGACGTAGTCGCGTACAGGCTGCCTAAGGCAGAATGCGGCTTACATCATACACATTCATTATTTGAAAGATCGGATACATGGATACCCTACGCTTAGGGGTACTCCTAGTTTCCTTCGCTGATATCCTACGCGGCGGACTGCACGGTCTCATAGGTGGGTTCGGCAGGATCTTCGTCTTTGTCGGTGTCTTCTTCCTTCAAAGGAGTGGAAGAAATAAGAAGTACATCGCGGCGTCTCTTAGGTGAGGCGGCGAAGAGCTCAGTATACTCTCTCGCTGTCAGGCGGCGACTCTGAAGAGGGACAACCCTGATCGGTAGCACACCACCCCTGGTAGCAACACCGGCCCTTCCTTCAGGTGCGCCTGCTTTCTTCACCTTGCGATTCTTCATCTTCTCGATGTGAAGTAGGCCCTTGACATGGTGCAGTTCTTGGCGAAGCTTTGTTGATTCCTTAACCAGAAGGTGCGTCAGGGTGTCAGATGAGAGACTGAAGTAGGTCTGAAAGCTTAATGGCATCCCGTCCTCAGACGATGGGGTGAGCGTCCAGCTCCCATCCACTCCTTCCTTAAGAAAAGGTAGGTGACGAGTAGTGGGCTCATCAGCCATCTCAGGGAGGATATCACGGAGACGCACGAGCGCCTCTCGTGCGGCTATCTCCACTGCCAGCATCAATTCTCCCATTTGTGGTCCTTCAAAGAACCAACTACACGGGAAGTCGTTAGCCTTCACTATCACGTCCACGTGATATTCCTTGGTGTCGGCGTTGACCCAGTGCTCGTGGTAGAGGAAGATGGGCGTGCGACGTACGTGGCACTTCTAGAGACTATCCACCAGGAGTAGGGGAAAGCCGGTCTCCAGAAGCGTCTCACGTACGGAGGCCATCTACAAGATATAGGAGAGAGAGAGAATCAGAAGGTTTTAGGTGCAAAATCGTGTAAGGCTGGTGTACTAATCGTTTCCGGATAACGTCCATGCTACCTAAGGCTTCCTATAGTCAGGATGGCTCTGATACCAGTTCTGTGGGGACCCCGACTGGTAAGTCGAGATCGCCGTGCCCTGTGATCCCAAGGATCAATGCTCACTGAACACAGATAATGAATAATAGAGTCTTACATCCAAATACCGAATATTACATCAAATGACCGAACGGTCAGGTTCACAAACAGGGCCTAAGGCCAAATAAAACGGGTACAACGGGTAGCGGAAATTCATAAGGGCTAAGCTGGTGCCCATGCCATCAAGCCTACACCGACATGCATTCTTACTTGGAAGCGTCCTAGATCGCAGGTCCGTCTCCGAAGACGTACTCATCGCCAAACTCCGGTCCTTCCTTGTCTGGTCAGTAATATAACCAGTGGCAAGACAATGAGTACTTTGAATGTACTCGCAAACAGCCCATGATATGAACAATGAAAGTGAAGGATGACAATATCATGCATTTTCTAGTATAACTCATCTGGGTGGAATGATCATGAATATGCATCAAGTTAAGGAATTACTCTTCAAGAATAGGTTACATATACCAACATATCTGCTAAGGCTGAACCATCCGAGTTCACGCTATATGCCAAGTCACCTAACTTGGTCATATTATTATTATTATAACAACACCTTTTTAACACCACACACACACTCACTCACACTTGGTTTATGCAGAAACGCTGGACGTAGTTTAAGCAGGATTACCCAACTGTCCTTGACCGTGGACACGGCTATTCGAATAGTTTGACACTCTCTAGAGGTAGTACGCTGGACCCACGAGATCCGGGAAACTTCCGTGTCATCCACGACCCACGGTATATCACATATACCCGAGGTAAGTACCCGATCATCATCTTTCCCATGACGATACTAGACAAAGAGGTCCACTTGATTGGTACCCAGCCCACATGTTGTACGTCTTACGAGCACCGAATCTAAACAGTATCAACCATGCGGGGACCAACGGTGTGCCTGGAACTCATAATAATGGCATAGTCGTCCTACCTGGCACGACCCCATCACGAGAGTGACGACAATCACTCTCGCCACTAGTAATGTGGCTCTTTGCTAGTACCGACCAGAGTGATCAACAAAGCCCCGTCCCATAAAGGGGTAACGTGGTCGTACTGGTAAGGTTGGGACGGTCGACACATCATAAATCTAATCCCATTTCCGAAACCACACTCACACAAAACACCGGTGCATCACTTCACCAAAAGTGACCACCAACTCATCATCACCTTCGGGCATTAGTGGCACCCGACGGGATTTTCATAAACTCTTATTTTATGACAACAACCTGCTCATGATAATATACTTCTATCTTTACTTGTCAACATGGTATTAGCATGACCCTCAAGGGGTAGGGTCAAGCTCAATGCAATGGTTCTCTAACTCTACTAGTCAACATGATAGTAGCATGATCCTCATAGATGGTAGGGTCAAGCTCATCATGCTTGTGCTCCGAGGAGCCATATGTATAACATCACCATCATGCAAGTGCTTCGAAGAAGCCTTCGATACCATCACACCAATGATGAACCGGCACTATGATCACATGCAACGGAAAAGTACTTTCTATTCTAGCATGCATCAATTTATATGCTCAAGTCATGGTCAAAGGGCTGCTTGCCTTGGTTAGCTAAATATTTGCGATCTTCGAGGTCTTCCGCTCCGTATCCTTCGTCACTCGGTAATTCTATCGTTGAGAATAGAATAAATAAGAAATAGCTCACACAAAAACAGATCACAAAAAACTTTTAAAAATGTTGCGAAACTTGGTTAAATTCAGGTTGTTACCTTGAAACATATCTCTCTTAGTTTTTACTAGCTAAGCATTTTTAATAATTACTAAACAGGGGAAAACTATTGCTTTTAATGCCTTTATATTATTATAAAACAGATTCTGTTTTTGAAAAATATCAACAATGGCAGAATCAAATACTACTCAGTTTTAGAAAAATATCAGTGGAAGAATTATATTTTTCCACTGCGTAGTTATTTTTACAAAAATCATCTTAGTCTCTATTTTAAAAATAAAAGAAAAAGGCCAAAGCCTCGCCTGGGAAGCAGGCTAGCCCAGCCAGCCAGCAGGCTTCCAGGCGCGCGCGCGCGCCAGGTTTCAATCTGACGTGCGGCCCCCTGGGTCAACGACTGTGGCTGCGCGCGGGGCAGCTCCAGGACGCCGGCAGGTGGAGCCCACTTGTCGGGTTCTTCCCCTACCTCCGGCTAGGGAGGAGGAGTTGAACTCCGGTGAGGCTACCGTCGTCCATGGGCCTAGCTAAGGGCAGGAATGGGTTCAGCCTGCCTCCGCCTACCTGCAGGTGGTCGGGACAGCGCCGGAGAGGCTCGGAGTCGCCCGCGACGAGGTGGCCACGGCGGAGGGGTTTCGGTACGTGGTTGAACTGGTAGCTAGGGGCACGGAATCGCTCGGGGCAGTTGGGGGAATGGTTCCTGGTGTCGAGGGGAGTGCTCTGGTGGGTCGAGTGTCGCAGGAGCCGGCGTGTAGCTGGAGATCGACCGGAGCTCCGAGGCGGAGGGGCCTCGGTGGATCTCGAGCACCGGGGCTCTACGAGCTCGATTGGTTGGCCAGGCAGGAGCTAGTGGTCGTGCAGAGGCTGCTGCAGGGGGTGCTGAGGTGCCGGGGAGGCCTATTTATAGGCTCGCGACGGTGAACCGACTCGGTGCGCCGGTGACTCACCGCGGCACGCGTGCGTGCACAGTGGGGAGCTGGCTACGAAACCACGGTCTCCGGACATGGTTTGGGATGCTCTTAATTATCGGCCGTAGAGGGAGAAGGCGTGGGGTCGAGCTACAACGTCTGTGCATGCTCGGCCAAGTCAAGTGCGCGCGGGCACGCGTCGCCCGATCTCTAGCGCGGGAGAGGAGGGTCCCTGGCGGCTATTTCACACAAAGGGGTTATCGGGGGAGTTCTTGGACACTTCGGGGGAGGTTGGAACCGGCCGGGAGCGTCTTCCCCTTCTCGGCTGCTCCCTGTAGCGCGTCCAGAGCGCAGTTTTGGCATGCCACGGCATGCTGGCCCGCTCTGGGGCACTTTAGACGTGTCCCTCATGTCCTGGGTGTTGCTGGGAGTGTATCTAGCCGTTGTGTGCTAGTGAGAGCACTGGCTGGTCAAGGGGGACAGGTTTCACTAGTGCTGTCAGCCCTGATCTGTGGCACAAATTGGGGTTCTTGTCACTTTTGCTTTGAACTAGGGAGGGGCCAGTTGACTGGGTGTTTAGGTTGGTCTGAGGCACTAATATCCCAAGTTTGAGGCTTTGCCATTGGGTAAAAGAGTGGCTAGGTGGGTTTTTACCTTCCTATCAGAAGGTGTTCGATAGTGGTTTGGGGAGCTTCCACTCTACCAGTGGAACTGTAACTTAACATGTTTGGTCTAGGGGTTAAAGTAGGGGTTTCCACCAATTTTGAGCTCCATTGAACAAGTTTAGCTTTGTAAACTTGAAAATGCATCAAAGTGGCCAGATCTGTCCTCTCCAAAGGGAGTGTGACTAAACAGAGTCTAGCAAATCTCATTTTTGGTGTGGAGTCCTCATTTGAGGTGCCAAACACCCCTACAAAGTTTCAGCCCCATTGGACAAACTTTGCTATGTAGAGTTGTTCCAACTCTATTCTGGACAAAGAGGGTTTTAGGCTCATTTGGTGACCTTCCCCACCTTGGATCAAGGTGAGATTTTATGTGGGCACCAAATATGGCTTGGGGAGGCTCGTGTAATTTAATGATATTTTATTTAGAATATTTCCTTCAGAAATATCTAAAAAGGTTAAAATAGACAGGAATGGTTTTCAGGGTTTTACTGACATAATTATAATATAAAATAGAGTTGAAATTCTTATATATGGAAAATATATGTCCTTCCGAGTTTCCATGATTTTACTTAGAATTTTCTATGGCACACAAGCATTTTTCCTTGTGGGAATATCATTCCTGGCCTTAGAAACAGACATGCATTTAAAATAGAAAAATAATGTTTTAAATCATTAAATAATGTTTTTGGTAAATAATAATAGTATTTGAGTTCAGATCACCAACTTTGGTTGGCAGTGCTACCAGGCATCATGAGCTAGTAGTGTAACCCAAGCAAGGTAGAGGTGATCTGGTGTCCAAGAAAAGAGTTTTGGAAATTCATTTAAAAAAATAAAAAATTATCATGGGTTTTGGATCATCAAGCAAACAAGCATACAAGACATTCATAGCATTCACAACATCATAAGAAAAAGTTTTAACAAGCTCTGATTTTTGCAACTTAAAACATTGGTGGTGAGAAACAGGGTTTGACAACGAGCCTCGCACCGCCATCAAATCTCAGGTTGCGGCGGACTTCTTAGTTGACTGGGCCGAAACCCAGTTCGAGCTGCCACCTCCAGACTCTACGTATTGGCGGATGCACTTTGACGGCTGAAAGATGCGGGCTAGTTTGGGAGCCGGCTTCGTCTTGACGTCTCCGAAACGAGACGAGCTCAAGTATGCTCTCTAGATCCACTTCGCCGCCTCCAACAACGTCGCCGAGTACGAAGCACTGGCTCATGGCCTCCGGCTCACCAAGGAGATTGGCATCCGGCAGCTCATATGTTCGGCTACTCAGACTTGGTGGTGCAGCAAGTTTATGGCGAATGGGACGCCAGGGACACCAACATGGCAAGCTACCGCTTCCTCATTCAGCAGCTCAGCGGCCCCTTCGAGGCTGCGACTTCCACCATGTTCCGAGAGCAGACAACGAGGCGACTGATACACTAGCCAAGATTGGCTCCATGAGACAGGGTATCCCAACCGACGTCTCCCTCGAGCAGCTCCACAAGCCGTCTATCAGGCCGTCTCCAGAGTCGGCATCGATCTTCGTGCCGGCTGATTCTTCGGTGCAAGCGTCGTCGGCTCCACCAGCTACGCCGGCTACAGCTCGTGTGCCGGCTACGTTGGCTATGCCGACTCCAATTGCGGCACCGGCAGAATCTTCGGTGCAAGTGCCGTCGGCTCCACCAGCTACGCCGGCTACACCTCCTGTGTCGGCTACGTTGGCTATGCCGACTCCAATTGTGGCACCGGTTGAATCTTCGGTGCAAGCGCCGTCGGCACCACTAGCTACGCCGGCTACAACTCTTGTGCCGGCTACGCTGGCTATGTCGACTCCAATTGTGGCACCGGCTACAACAACAACTCCGGCTCCGCCCTGCCTCGAATCCTATCGTCTCGACACCCAGTGGGTGGACGTCATGGAGGTAGACGGCGAGCCAGCTGCCACGACGACATCAAAGACACCTCATATCGAGCCCACGACTACTTCTTCATCAAGCGCGGGGGCTGCAGAAGCCCCAAATAGTCAGGTCGAGATGGAGCCAGCCCTTGTGTCGGCTCTGTCATGGGCTCAACCCGTCCCGGCCTTCCTCCTTCGCGGTGAGCTTCCTCAAGACGAGGCGGATGCGAGGCAGATCCAACACAGATCTGCAGCCTACGCTATCATCAATCGCGAGCTGGTTCGGCGTAGCGTGACTCGCGTGTTCCAGCGCTGCGTCGAATCAGAAAAGGGACAGGAGATCCTCAGATACATTCACCAGGGGGAGTGCGGGCATCATGCCGCCTTTAGAACCCTGGTGGCCAAGGCGTTCCGCCACGGATTCTACTGGCCCACGACCCTCGAGGAGGTCATGGATCTGGTCGACAAATGCAAGGGCTGCCAATTCTTCAGCACACAAAGCCGCATGCCGCCTTCGGCCCTCAAAACCATCCCCCTGTCATGGCCTTTCCCTCTCTGGGGCCTGGACATGGTGGGGCCTTTCAAGACGGCTCGTGCTGGCATGACCCACCTCTTGGTAGCCGTCGACAAATTCACCAAGTGGATCTAGGCCAGACCTATCAAGAAGCTTGATGGCCCCACGGCTGTCAAGTTCATCACGGACATCTCTATTCGATATGGCGTCCCCCACAGCATCATTACCGACAACGACACTAACTTCGCCAAAGGCGCTATGGCGCTCTACTACTCCAAGGTAGGCATCCGGCTCGACTTGGCGTCAGTGGGACATCCCCAGTCCAACGGCCAGGCAGAGAGGGCCAATGGCCTGATCCTGGCCGGCATCAAGCCAAGACTGGTGGCACCACTTGTCAGGTTAGCCGGCTGCTGGATCGAAGAACTGCCGGCTGTACTATGGAGCCTCCGCACCACTCCCGAACGGTCGACCGGCTTCACTCCGTTCTTCCTTGTATACGGGTCCGAGGCCATTATCCCTACGGATATCGAATTCGACTCGCCTCGGGTCACCCTGTACACGGAAACGGAGGCGAAGGAGGCAAGAGAAGATGGTGTGGATCTCCTCGAGGAAGCAAGGGACTTGGCCTTGAGCCGGACGGCCATCTATCAACAGAAGTTCAGATACTACCACAGCAAGAAGATCAAGGCTCTCTCTTTCAGAGAGGGGGACTTGGTGCTCGAAAAAATCCAGTGCACCGCCGGCCAGCACAAGCTCTCATCCCCATGGGAGGGACCCTTCATCATCAGTAGGGCATTGCACAACAACGCATACTACTTGATTGATGCCCAGAAGCCAAGGAAGCACAAGAGGGACGACTCCGGCCAGGAGACGGAACATCCATGGAACGCGGCGTTGCTTCACCCGTTCTACTGCTAGAAGGCAAGTATCAAACATGGAAAGAGCATGCACAAATGTATCTTTCTTCCTCTTCAGGGATCTCCAAATGAATACAACAAAAAGAGCATTCCTTATGCTTCTTTTTAAAATTCATATCTAGAGTGCTCACTCTGCGAAGCCTCTTGCTGGCTCTAATAAGCTCTGGGGCTCGCTAGCTACCGGGACGCCTTCCTTATGTTGTATAAAAACACATAGTGTATGCCGGACCGATCCCTGGTCACCTCGTAATAGCTACGGACCGGCTCCCGACTGTCCGGCTAGCGAGGCGACGCCAGGTAAGGCCGGATGCATGGTAAAGTTTGACTACAAAAAGGTGGCCGGCTCGGGTTGGCTTGATCTATGTTACGATCTCATTTTAGCCGGCCTCTGCTGGTTTATGTCTGAATCTTTAAGTCTTGATTGGTTCGAAAAAATCTAAGCCTTGTATTCTCAAGGCCAGAAACCTCGACCCAGTCACACATCGGCTCCCCGCTGTCGGGCTGGCGGGTGGAAACTTGGGGATACAGGGATTGGAGAAAAAGAAGTCAAGCAGGAATCAAATGATAAAGATATAAAACTACACGCGTGGCAATACGAATATAATGTTGAATCCATACATTAAAATTGCATTTGCCCACGGCCAAGGTTCATTACACCCCCAGTGGGTGGAACTGTTGGACTGACAAGATAATTTCAGACAATAAAAAACAAGACACCGACTAAGGGGCTGCGGCTGCTGCTGCTGAAGTGGGTGTATTAAGTCCATAAGAACAGGGAAACGCTTTAAACAAGATGACATGATGTAGAGGGATAATCTCAAACCAATGATAAAAACCTCATCTTTTTACCCTTGATGGCAACTACTTGATGTGTGCCTTGCTGCCCCTACTGTCACTGGGAAAGGTCACCACATGGTAGAACCCAAAACCAAGCACTTCTCCCATTGCAAGAATCATAGATCTAGTTGGCCAAACAAAACCCAAGACTCGGAGAGACTTACAAGGATATAAAATCATGCATATAAGAAATCAACAAAGACTCAAATATATATCATAGATAATCTGATCACAAATCCACAATTTATCAGATCTCGACAAACACACCGCCAAAGAAGATTACATCGGATAGATCTCCATGAAGATCATGGAGAACTTTGTATTGAAGATCCAAGAGAGAGAAGCCATCTAGCTACTAACTACGGACCCGTAGGTCTGAAGTCAACTACTCACGAGTCATTGGAGGGGCGATGATGATGATGAAGAAGCGCTCCAACTCCAAAGTCCCCTCCGGTAGGGTGCCGGGAAGGGTCTCCAGATGAGTTCTTGCTGAAACGGAAGCTTGCAGCGGCGGAAAAGTATTTTCGAGGCTCCCCTGATATTTTGCTGAATATTTGGGAATTTATAGGCCAAAGACCTAGGTCAGGGGGCGGCCAGGGTGGCCACAAGCTTGCCCACCGCCGCCTCCCCCCTGGTGGCGTGGTGGGAGCTTGTGGGCTCCCTGGAGCCCACCTGGCTTGGCCCAAAGGCCCCCTGGTCTTCTTTCGTTCGGGAAAAAAATCAATACGGGGTTTTTATTCCGTTTGGACTCCGTTCCAAAATCGGATCTGAAAAGAGTCGAAAACACGGAAAAAACAGGAGCTGGCACTTGGCACTGAATCAATAAGTTAGTCCCAAAAAAGATATAAAAGGTACATAAAACAACCAAAGAAGACAAGATAAGAGCGTGAAAACATCAAAAATTATAGATACGTTTGAGACGTATCAGTCATCTAGACCAGTATTCTTGAATTATGTCCCATTATCACTCCCGATGTGTTTGATCTTGACGCCTAAGTTCGTCAAGGTCCTCGAGGAAACTTGTTTGAATACTTAATGCACTTCAGTTTTGTAAAGAATGATATGCACCCAAGTATAACTAGAATAGTCGTCAACTATGAGACAACCATATAGGGAGGCTGCATTGGTTTGATTAGCATAATAAGTACGTCCAAAGAGATCCATGTGATGCAATTCAAAAGGATGAGTAGTAGTCATGATAGTCTTCCAGGGGTGCTTTGATCTGGTCATGTTTCTAGACTCACAAGCCCCAAAGTGATGATCCTTGAGGAATTTGACACTTTCAATGCCAATGACATGCTTCTTTTCGCAAGCGTGTGCAAATTCCTCACACGTGCATGACCAAGTCGTCGATGGCATAGTCATCCCTCTGAGGCTTTTGCAAGAAGACACGTGGCTAGCTGAGGACCTTTAGAGAAATCAACAATGTACAAGTGTCCTCTCCTAAAGCCTTCGAAGACATTGGATTTTTCAGATTCTATGATGACTACGCATCGATATTTTCCAAAGATGACAATCATAACAAGATCACAAAGCATTGAGACTAACATGAGGCTAAACCCAAGGGATTCCAGAAGCATGCCCTTGTCCATGTGTTGGTCCTTAGAAATAGCCACCTTACCAAGTCCCAATACCTTGCTTTTACCTTTGTAAGTGTAGGTGATATGCTTCAGTTGTGACGGAGTTAGTGGGATATTCATCAATAGGCGTTTTTCACCAGTCATGTGATTTGTACAACGACTGTTAAGAACCCACTCTTTGGTTTTGGGTTAGTCATCCTGCATATGAATTAGTGTTTCTTACCATCTCATATGCTTTAGAGTGAAGAATATTACATCAAATTCATCAGACTTGAATTTCATCACATAAAGTATGTTTTAGAAATAATAGGGACGAGTGAAATGATAGGTCATTTCATCAGGATTAGCTTGCCTCCTATCAAGCAATTTCCTCAGCTATCCAACACATTCTTCACATGATGACTTTCATCTCGAGACCTGACCCCCAGAAGAGATTAGTACAATTTCTTCACTACCCACATCTGAAGGGGTGGCAAAGAGTTTATCATCCTGCGAGCACCATATGAGAATTGAGGCATTGAGGCTAATTCACCTCACTTCACAAGAGGGGGGTTATGGATTGGCAGAGAAATTCTTTTAGGAATTATGAACACAGTGATTTGAGGAGTAATGCACATATTCATGTCCCTTGTAGGTTCGCTGCATATCAGAAGCATAATTGCAAGTACGGGCATATTTTTGACCATATGAGGAATTTAATCCTTGTGAAGACTTTTATCCACTTGAGGAATTTGATATGGGGTTCCTTTTCTTCACTAGGGGTGTCATAAGGACATTCAACAGAAGACTTTCCAAGATGCATCTGGGAACCCAGATTTTCCTGAGGGATGGTCCATTCCGGCAGTTAGTTCCAATATATTTGGCAAATACTTCACCAGCCTAATTTTTAAACTGTTTATAGTTTGAGTCAAATGACTCATCAAAGGAATAAGACATTTCACATGCAAATCCTATTAGAATAGATGGATCAATAGGAGGTCCTTTTGCAATAACCCATGAGATTATGTGATAGTGCTCAGGTTTCTAGTATGACCCGTCAACATTCAACTCCTTCTCAAAGGCAATACCCTATTTCCTAGGGTTTCTATTTAGAATCTGCTTTTTGAGCACATCACAAAAGGGTCTTATGCCCTTTCAGACTTTTGTATATTCCGTCCATATACAATTCCTTCAACCCTGCATTTGCGTCAGTGATATTTCTGGTTTCGTAAAGTGAGGAATTTGTTATCACATATACAGTTGAATAATTTGTAGCAATAGAAGCATTTGAAGTTTCAGGTAAAGAATTCGTAGATTGACGTTTGATGCATTTCAAACATGGTGGAATGAATTCTTCCTGAGCGGTACTTATCTGTTGAGCAAGCAAAGAATCAGTTTCAATATGAAGATCAACATGATACATTCTTAGTTTCTCAAGATCTTGTTTTCTTTGAAGTAAGTTATAGGAAAGCTTCTCATGATCAGCCACAAGTGTGCCATAACATTCTTGAAGACTATCAAACCTAGACTGAAGATTTGAACATCGTAAGTGAGGGTTTGAGTCCGATTCATTTCCTCACTCAACAGGTCATCGCTTTTATCTAGCAGTTTCTGAAGCTTTTGAATAGAAGTTTCTTGCTTAGTGGCAATATTAGCAAGCTTTTAGTAACTGGGTTTTTGATAGTAATCACGTTCATAGTCACTAGAGTCAAAAGAAGAAGTGTGGTTTGGTACCTTTAAACCTTTTGTCATGAAGCAATAGGTGGGAGAAAATTCGTCGTCACAGTAATTAGTGTTGTTGACGTTGTCAATTTCTTTGAGGTCGAAGGTGGACTTGCTCACGAATGTGGTAGGAAGGGCTAGGCTTGCCACACAAGATTCGGACTCCACTTCTGAACCTTCCTCTTCATCACATTCTTCAGATTCTTCCTCAGAATCCATTTCTTTGCCAATAAGTGCCCGAGCCTTCGTGAAGCTAGTCTTCTTGTGCGATGAGGACTTGAGAATAGCGAGGAAAGGACGAACGATGACGACAGTGGAAGCGGGCCAGTCCCCTCGAAGTCAATATCTACATGAGGGAGCCTAGTCCCAGGCTTACCGCCGGCCGCACTATCGCCGTAAGTGTGTCGCTCGCTCCCATCAGCGCCCGACCGACCGCAGTTGCCTCATCTTCCCGTCAGCGCCCGGGCTTCTGCTCCTCCATCTCTTCGGCTTCATTCTCCTCCACGCAATGTCGGTCCCGGGGGAACCAGCCTGGATTGTGCGGAGGGCCGCTCTTTGTCTTCCCGAGCTCCAGTCCGGCGAGCGTAGTCCCTCGCCAAGGACAGAAGTTCTAGGTAAGAGTAGATCATGTCATCTATGAAATATGCTCTACACTCTTTCGAACAAATGAATGAAACTCCTGTTTTCCCCTTCTTCGATTCTATTATTTGTGCGACATGCCTTGCATAACTAGGAGCTTGCCGGCGACTACCGGCAAGACTCCTTGACGCATTCGATGCAACCATGGAAATCGCCAAGCGCAAGTTGAGACGAAATCGGGTGCTACATAGCCGCTTGCTCCGTTGATCAGGTTCACAACTGTTTGAAGGCGCTATGTGGCCGTTCAGGCGTTTGAACGAGTTTGAAACAAAGGCAAGGTGCACCGAGCTTTCGGAAGGTCCCAGTACGCGCAAAATCCTCACACAAAGACTCGAAAGTTCCGAAGGGAAAAAGCAAAGGATCTATCTATTCCAAATCTGAATCTCAAAGTCAAAAAATTATCTGTGTGCGCCGTGATCTGGCGTGTGAATCTTTTGCTGGGGCGTGGAAGCCTCCAGCAAGGAAAGAATCACGGCTCCTGGTGGTCTCTTCTCCGGCAAGGGCTTCTTGCCGACGGTCCGTGACCGTGCTTGGAGGAAGAGCCAACCAGGGTGTAACCCTTTTGCTTTTCTCTTGCTAGGCCGTGCTTGTGGAGCCCCTGAGCGCATCTTTGGGTGATGATGTGACACTCTCAAGGGCGCAACCTTCGCACTGGAGTTCGCGGCGGGGCTTCGGTACCGTGTGGTCCACCCGCAACGACTATGCGTCGGTCCACGGAGGTGCGTTCACCGGAGTATGCGCTAGGGCCTCTGTGAAGCGCCCAGGCACGCCCTCGACAGTTGCGTGTTGCCCCCTTCGAGCGACGCATCGGCCTGACGATGCCTCTCTTGGAGTCCTCGCCTCCCTGCTCCGCTCGCGCGTGTCACAACGCGCTCGAGTAGGCCTTGGGAAGCCATAGAAGAATAGGGCGCTTGCCGCAGCAGTCCGTTTCCACAGGAGCGCGGCATAGCGCCCAAACTTCGAAGAAGCCGGCGTTGAGCGTGCTCCGATTCACGCGTCTCTCCCCGCCCCCTACGTGGCGCGACAAAGATATCGGAGATGCTAGGTCAACACCTATGGGTATCAACGTGATACCCTTGTGATTGTACGGCAGGGAAAGACAACGTCAAGAGCAGACCAAACGATCAACACCCGGCAAGCCTTTTTTACCAAGGTTCGGGCCGCTTACGCGTAAAACCCTACGTCCTGCTCGTCAGATCGTATTAAGAATTCTTTTGTTGTTCATTTATAGTGATGATAATTGACTTCTTGGCCAATCTCTAAAAAGGCTCCCCTTGGGAATGAGATAAGGGCCTCCTTTTATAGGCAAAGGGGTCACGTACAGTGCTCGATGGTAGGTTCACGAGATGTTACAGTGAAGCTATAGCAGCACTTATCTATCTACAATTGTCGGGTGCATTAAATGCATGTCTTGTCCATGTCAGCTATGTGCTGGTGAAGAGATGTGTTCAGGTGTTTCGGCACCTGGCCGCCCCGCTGGCGCATGCGGAATGCGCTGGAACACGGGGGGCGGTGGTACTGTGACAAGGGCGGTCACCCTCTGGTGCCCTGCCACGTCATCCTGGCAAAAGGGGCTTTCCGGGGCCTTGTTGGTTTGTCCCGGAAAGGAATATTGCCGGGGGCTTCGGCTGTCTTCCCGGCGAGGGGGGGGGGGGCTCGCCGAGGCCTCGTGGTAGGTGTGGTCATCACGTCCGTTGGACGGACGTGGCCTTGGGTGTCTTCCCAGCAAGACAGGCTTGCTGGGGCCTTGGATATCTTGGGGTGAGTGTTGCCGGTATTCCTCCTTTCCCTACCGTCAGGGGCTCTTTGCCCCGTGTACAAGTCTGGGGCACTAGAGACCCCAGTCTTTAGTGCATCCACAAGTATCCTTCTTGATGAGTACTGTTTTCAGATCATATTTTGGCTTGCTTTTGGGGTATGGCACGTTTCAAATCGTACTCATAGTAGAACCAAACCTTGCATATGAATCATACCTCCGACTCGAAATATACAATTTGTCTTGTACACAATTTATCTTTCGGTTGATGTCATCATTGCTGCTTTGAAAATTGTACACTGAGGTAGACTTGGCGGTGTTAATCAAGCGAGTGTATCATTTGTATTTAGACCGGGTATTCACAATATAATGGAGTCAACTTGGAATTCCATAATGTTTAACTGATCTTCCAAATATATGAACTCCTTGCTAATTCTTTGAGTCCGGTGTCGGTTGATGAGCAAATTCTTCTAAGGGGAAATAAGGTAACACCGAGGGACCAAAGAAATAAGCAAAAGGAACGAATGAAACAAAATCACACAAGGCATACAAATAATATCATATTCAAGCAACATCATATTTTATTGTTATTTAGAACAATATGCATGCATGCCTAAGAACACAACCTCACAAGAACTTTTGTTCTACGATCTACTATGTTGTGACAGTGTGCACGAAAGTGAATCTACATGTTGGTGTAAACAAAGCTATACGTAGCGCCGGCTTAATACCGGTTGCATCTACATGGGCCTCGAGATAAGGACGAACTTGTTGATCATGTATCAAGACACGGATGTCACGACCACATCATCATCAAGCGGATGGAAGGGAACCATACACGTCCATAGAATGGGTGACAAGGTAGGATAGTGGTGAAAAGAAGGCTTCCTGGCAGTGCCCTTTCTCGGATAGAGAAGATCAGTAAGGGTTGCCAATGCGGCAGGTTGGGTGTCACGATTTGGGATAGAAATATGTCTATCACCGAAATGATAGGTGGGGATGACGAAAAATATCTTCGCTATACCTGAGCATCAATCCCGCGGATGGTGTCTGGAACACTTGGTACCATGGCATCACTCTACTTGGACTGAAATGACGCCAAACTCCCAAAATTAGGAATACAGAGCTGGAGGGTGCAGGTAGTGGATCGAAACCAATACGACCTACACTCACAAGATCAACCGTTAGTGGTAAGATAAAAGTCTATATGCATGCTATGCAGCAATCAAATGCAACTATCAAGTGCAACAATTAAACTAGACTCTATAATGTGTGTTTCTAACATTCGTGCGGGCTAGGACGTTCTATAGCCACACCTGCTCTGATACCAAGTTTGTGGCACCCTAACTTAGAGAGACCGAAACGCCTCGTATTATATCCTAGAGATAAGTCTTCTGGAATATGGCACGACTTGGCATAGAATAAATTAGCTCTTTATTACAAATGATATGGATACAATTGTTCCGATATCACAATGGATTACATCGGCATGTCGACACTTGGCCTGCTCAAGTAGCTCTATGCTAGCAACAGAACAACTTGAAGCAGTGGAATAACTTCTAACAACAGAACAATGACGAAGGAGATGGACTCCACTCCGTAGGGACTCTGGCTGGAACGCTTATCCTATCTCGCAAACTCTTCAAGCCAGGTGAGTACTTTGAATGTAAACTAGCAAGACACGCCAGGTGAGTACTTTCAATGTACTCACAAGCTCAGAGCAACCGAAGCAATCAAGAAAAACAATAGCATGAAATTTACAGGCTTAAGAAATGATGAACATGATATCACTAGCTTGGCAGGAACGTATGAACATGATGATATACAACATGTTTGAATTATCATGATTCAACTTTATCTGTTAGGGGTTATCTCGTAGCCACCACATGTATCACCTTACCATCATGGTCATCAGACAATAAAATTAGGATCAAATCAAGCTTGGTATTAACAATACCCGAGTAATCAACACATGACCACAAGGAGCTTGATCTTTATTAAGGATTACCACATGACACGAAAATCTTAACCATCCTCGGTATCCATGATACCACTTTGATTCTCACATGATCACAGAAATATCAATCAACTTGTTTCTCATCAAACCAGGGTTGTTTATTAAGTAGGTTATCATTACTATTGACTAATAGTATGACCTATTACGAACTGGCCCCATAACCATCGGCGCGGCTATTGATACTTTATACACAATGTAGAGGTTAGTACACTATACCCACACCATAGAAGGCATGACCTCGTGTTCCCATTTGGCTGGACCAACAGCGTTCTGACAAAACCAATCTACTGTATGATACTCTCCTAGCCACTCCGACCAACTCCCCTTTGTCTAAGTCATGGGTGGCCCCGATGCCACTCTGGACATCACCTGGCCACCGCTGTGGGAAAACAAAAATGGTCCAAAACGGGGACAAAAGCGCACAAACAACCTTCCCTAGTTGGAGGCACCAGAAAGTGTGGTTTCACTGCTCATCTTGACTCGATGGCACTATGACTCAGCCAATAGGTGTTCAAATTTGATTAATATCCAGTTAAACTTGAAAAGTAAATGAGCTGATTCATACACTAACAAGATGAAATGACAATGCGTATGAGCGTAATAACAGTAGAAATATGGATGGGAAGTATATCCATTTAAAATGTGAAGCATTAGCATTATCAATAATAAAGCACTTAGTCAACTGGATGCAGATGAACATGGCATAGTGATGATCATGCACATTACAGGTACTTTTCGTAACTGATAATAATGGGGCATCAAGTGAATACTATCACTAGCATGTAAAAATAACAAGCATGGTATATAGTACTAGCAATAAATTACATGACTAATTGGGTGCATAAGAGCATAGCATGATGATAAGCATGGATCCACAAGCATATCCGGAACGGGAATATAGTAGTAGCCGAGTAAACAATTATTAATCTCTCAAGTGGAAACCATGTCTACAGATAGGCTATCATCCAAGTGGGCTTCATGGATATCCTAGGGATGAAGGATCCACTGGGTAGAAGTGCAGGAGGCTCGCGGAAAGATTCTCTAGAAATACTTCTCTCTCGACGGGGGCTCATTGAAGGCAAGGTCTAAATGGTCATTTTCACAGTGTGACAACATCATGAAAATTATACCAATAGAAAGGGCTTGACGAAGCAAGGATGTGGGCTTTGGAAACATGTAAATCGGAGAAATAGACGGGAAGATATGGATGATAAAAGATCAGGGACTATTCTGCAAAAAAAATTTATCCACAAATAAGTCCCTAGCGGAAAAGGCACAAAGCTTTGAGAGAAGTGACATCGTATTTTATCTCGAAGAACACAAGAATACGCTTTCCAGAGACAAATACATATTTTACTGAAATGCGCCTCCACTTAACGGGCTGGGCTCGGCCGATTGGATCACTTACGCGTGGGTCCACCTACCGGGGGAAGCCATCTTCATCCTCTTCCTCTCCCACGGAGGAGGGGAGATCGTCAGCGTCGGTGCTTGTCTTGGTGGCTCGGGCCACCACTGGCCAGGGTCTAGCCACCAGCAAGATCACGAGGAGGTGTCGCGCTTGATTGGCCCAAGCATGGATGCCGAGGAAGGCCTGGGCCACGGTGGCTTGGATGTTCGCGGACGTCGCCACCAAGTGATGATGGACATGGTGCTCCTGTCACGAGGATGGGTAGTTTGGGCATCGCGGAGGCTCGCCATGGCTAGGGAGAGCTGCCAGGAGGGTTGGAGGGGAATGGTGCTCCGGCTAGCTCGAATTTGAGCAGAGGCCGAAGCGGCCTTGAGAGGGCAATGGGGAGCTCCATGGATTTGGGGAGCGGCTTAGGAGGTCTATGGGCTGCGGGGGCTCAGTGGAGATCCTTATATGGTCGGAGGATCTCTGGCGAGCTTGGACACCAATCAAAGGGGAGGAAACCGCCACGGGTCACGGGTGTTCTATTCTATCTACGGGGATAGCTCGGAGAGGAACAATCCGGAGGGGGCGATGGGTCCATGGTGAGGACGACGATGAGAGCAATATTCTGGACATGGAGACGTGTCGAAAACTTGAGGAAACAAATAAGAGGAGGCGGTCTACCTGCCAGAGCGCGGGCATGGCACGCCATACACGTGGTCACCGCGTGAACTCTATGATAACACGCGTTCTGGCTGGCCACACCTTGTCTACCTAAAACATCACTCACCACAGGATTCCAAAATGGAAAGAAACAACACAGAGGACCCGTGATACGAGTACACCTTTCTAAACTCCAAACTCACATTAAGGTGTTTTATACGAAGACAAGGCTGATGCACATCTCCATTGAGCATGGTATTTGGATGGGGTTGGTCATCTACTAAGGTGACCATTGAGCCAAACTTTTAGCCAAAAAGGATGGGGCTAGCTTGTACTTGCTGTACAATGCACCAAAATGGACAGAAATGCAAAATAGGGGGAGGCGCTCACATGCTTGCTTGTATGGAGCTGAAATTTGGAGGAGGTGAATGATTTCGGTATATGTACACACTACCAAAATTTCATATCAACTAGATACACCAAAATGGTACTTCCTTGACAATACATCTTTGTCGATAGAAACATGGGAAAAATTATATGGAAAGATTGGACCAATCAAATGATCCCAAATTTGGTAGAGAGGGTTTATATGGTAAGGAGAAGGTCATGGTAAATTTTTAGCAATAATAAATAAATATAAAATATAGTTTCTTCGTACACAAAAGAATGTGAGAAGAAACTAAGATTTGATGCTGGGCTCACATGGATAGAGGGGAAATGCTCAAATTTGGACGAGACTTATTATTTGAGCATATGAAGGTGATGTCAAAATTTCAAATCATTTGGATATACCTAGATAGTACCTCCTTCACAAAGGTTCTTTGAGTACAGAAACGTTGGAAATTAGTTGAGGATTATTACTAGGAAAATGAAGTTAAATTTTGGCATGATGACATAAAATGGATATAAAAGAGTCCACAAAATTTTTAAGGGCAAACACGGATATAGAAATGACACTACCTTCACAAAGTGCCATTGAGGGCAGAATAGGAAAAGGAATATCCTTTAATTATTTCTGAACTAGGCAAGGAAATATTTTGACATAGTTGAGGAATATATGACCCAGACATTTTATGAGAATATTTTGGAATTTTTAGAGAGACAGAAACATAGGTTGCTTCACAACCTAGAGCAAATAGGGTTATTCCATTGATAGAAAAGAGAATATTCCCATGAAAAATAATATGGATTAGGGATACAGTGAAAAAATGACAAGATCTTTGAATGGATTTGAGAATGACAAGCCACTTTGGATACTAGTTAGAGAGGATCTTCCCAAGTTTCCAGACCAGAGAGCCACAGAAAAGCAATTTCAAATAAATCTTAAGGCAATTTTAAAAAAGAAAGGGCCAAAATGCAGGGTGTCACATGTTAATAGATCCAGACCGATAAACTTCTTAGATGATATAAGGTCCTTGCCCTTTGTAGACAAGTTTTCCTGCAAAAAATCTAAGACGATAATTGTACAAGAGAACATATTCGCCAACTTCAAATTCTCGCTTTTGGATTCTTTTTTCATGCCATGTTTTAAATTTTCTTTGAATAGTTTGGCATTTTGATAAGCTTGGGTTCTCCATTCATCTAGTGAGCTAATATGAAATAACCTCTTTTCACCAGCAAGTTTGAAATTATAGGCGAGTTCTTTAATTGCCCAATATGCCTTATTTTCTAAATCAAGAGGTAAATGGCATGCTTTTCCATAAACCATTTTATAAGGCGACATACCTGTAGAATTTTTGTAAGCTGTTCTATAGGCCCATAATGCTCTTACTGATAGTATTTTGCAATATTAACGTTATTTCTCTATTGGTTAATTCTACTTGACCACTAGATTGAGGATGATAGGGAGATGCAATTCTATGGACAACATCATACCTAGCAAGTAACTTACGAAAAGCACCATGAATAAAATGTGAACCACGATTAGTCATTAAGTATCTAGGGACTCCAAAACATGGGAAAATAACTTCCTTAAGCACTTTAATAGAGGTGTTATGATCATCACTTCTAGATGGAATACTTCTACCCACTTAGCGACATAATCAATAGCAACCAAAATATGTGTATACCCATTAGAGGAAGGAAAGTGTCCCATAAAATCTAATCCCCAAACAACAAATGGTTTAATGAGAAGTGAATAATTCATAGGCATTTATTGACGACTACTAATATTACCAATTCTTTGACATTCATCACAAGAAAGGACAAACTTACTAGCATCTTTGAAAAGAGTAGGCCAATAAAATCCAGACCGTAGTACCGTGTGTGCAGTTCTATCTCCCACACGATGTCCTCCATAAGCCTCAGAGTGACTCTTCAGAAGAATTTATTTGTGTTCATGCTTTGGTATACAACGTCTAATAATACCATCTACACCCTCTTTTTAAAGATGTGGGTCATTCCAAAAGTAATGTCTTAAATCAAAGAAGAATTTTTTGTTTTGTTGATAGGTGAAACTAGCTGGTATGTATTTAGCAACAATGTAATTAGCATAGTCAGAAAACCATGGTGTGATATGAGAGACATTGACCACAGCTAGTTGTTCATCAGGGAAACTATCATCGATTGGTAGTGGGTCATTGAGAATATAATCTGACCTTGACAAGTTATCACCTACGATTTTCTCAGCTCCCTTCCTATCAATGATATTCAAGTCAAATTATTGTAGAAAAAGAACCGACCTAATGAGTCTAGGTTTAGCATCTATATTTTCCATAGGAAGTTAATAGGAGTATCATGAGTGTGAACAATTACTTTAGAATCAACAATGTAAGATCTGAATTTATCACAGGCAAACACAACTTCTAAAAATTCCTTTTTAATGGTAGCATAATTTCTCTTGGCACTCTATAGAGTTTTACGAGAATAATGAATAACATTTAATTCTTACCAACTCTTTGTCCCAGAACATCACCAACAACATAGTCACTAGCATCACGCATAATTTCAAAAGGCAAGTTCCAATCAGGTGGTTGAACAATAGGTGTAGAAATTAAGGGTTTATTAAGTGTTTCAAAGGCTTCTGCACAATCATCATCAAAAACGAAAGGAACATCTTTCTATAATAAATTGGTAAGAGGCCTAAAAATTTAGAGAAGTCTTTATTAAAACTCCTATAGATACTAGCATGACCAAGGAAACTACGGATACCTTTAATATCTTCAGGACATGGCATTTTCTCAATTGCATCAACTTTAGCTTTGTCTACCTCAATATCTCGGTCGAAACTTTTCTCACCCAAGATAATACCTTCATTTACCATAAAGTGGCACTTCTCCCAATTCAACACAAGATTAGTTTGGTCACATGTTTGCAAAGCTCTATCAAGGTTGCTTAAGAAATCATGAAAATAAGTTCCATAAACAGAGAAATCATCCATGAAAACCTCAATAATATTTTCACAAAAATCAGAGAATATAGCAGTCATACATCTATGAAAGGTAGCACGTGCATTCCATAAACCAAAATGCATACGTCTATAAGCATAGGTTCTAAAAGGATAAGTAAAAGTGGTTTTCTATTATCAGCTTGTGACACAAGTATTTGAGAACCAGGATATCTATCTAGGAAGAAAAAGTGTGTTTGCTGCGATAGTCCTTCTAGCATTTTACCTATGAAAGGTAGATGGCAATGATATTTTCTAGTACCTTTATTTAATTTTCTAAGATGAATTACCATTCTACATGCCCATCAATTTTATTGACCAAGAGATCTTCAATCATAGAAATACTAGGTTCTACTATGAATTGCTCGGAGGTTTAATTGCTCTAACATAACTTTTGTTAACCATGGTTGAATCTTTAGCATGTTCCTTTATCCTAAAAGGGAAATGTAGTTTCTTGATATAAGTAGTGGGCACAACTGGGTGAACACTATAAATGATAGTTTCATTTTGAACTTTAACTGGTTCCTCAACTATTTCTTTAGTAGGTGGATGATATGTAAACCATTTCTCTTTAGGGAGATTAACATGAGTAGCAAAGGTTTCACAAAATGAGGCTACTATCTCACAAACAAGTCCATACTTAGTGCGAAAATCATTGAAAGATTCTGTATGCATAGATGATTTAACACAATCAAACTCAAGTTTTATACGTGACTCTTTACCTTCATTGGCTTCCCAATCTTCAAAGTTGCATTTAATTATTTCCAAAAGATCCCACCTGAATTCAATAGTCTTCTTAATAAAAGAACAAGAACACGAAGTATTGAGCATGGTTCCATCATTACGAGAAAGCCAAGCATAAAAATTCTGAATAATAATTACTCTTGGGAGCTCATGATTGGGGCATGAATATAACATTGAATTAAGCCACCCCAAGCTAGAGCGATAATTTCTCCTTCACGAGGCCAAAAATTACATATTTAATTCCGATCACGATGAACAAGATGCATATGATAATTTTTTTGGTGAAACTCGAGTTTCAATTGATTCCAGTTCCAAGATCATGTATCATCACATAGACTATACCATTTCAATGCTTTCTCCACCAAAGATAAAGGGAAAACCTTCTTCTTGACTTCATCTCCATATAAACCTGTAAGTTTAAATAGTCCACAAACTTCGTCCACATAGATTAGGTGCAAATCGGGATGTGTTGTTCCATTTCCTGCATAAGGATTAGCTAGCAATATCTCTATCATACCTGAAGGAATTTCATAAAAAACAATTCAGTTGATTTAGTAGGTTGATGGACAACTCTATGTGTTCCTAGTTGAGGTGAAGATACCCCAAACGAACACCTCAAAGAATTATTATCCATAGTGACAAGTGACAGTAAATTTATGCACGTAATATAATTTTTCCCTTAATAAATTCCGCTTAGCAAAGGCGCTTCACTCCCCGGCAACGGCGCCAGAAAAGAGTATTGAAGACCGAGAAGTATAGGGGATCAATCATAGTCCTGTCGATAAGTAAGAGTGCCGAAGCCAATGAGGAGCAGATGGAAATGACAAGCAGTCTCTAGCAAGGTAATTTCTGCAAGCACTAAAATAGCGGTAACAAGTTGTTTCATAGCAATATAATTGTAACAACTAACGAGTAACAATAGTTACAATCAGTTTAGAAAGGTAGCCCAATCCTATTGTGGCAAATATATTTGTAACAACTAACGAGTAACAATAGTTACAATCAGTTTAGAAAGGCTGAGGTCGGAACGGTTTCTTATAATAGTCAAAGCGTTCTAGAGGGCACACGGGAATTTCATCTAGTCACTCTCGTCATGTTGGACTAATTCACGTTCGGTACTTTAATAATTTGATATGTGGGTGGATCGGTTCTTGGGTGTTTATCTTACTTGAAAAGACCTCCCACTTATGATTAACCCCTGATGTCTACTATAGAACTTGTTCCTGTAGACACGGGATGTGCCTCCAAGCGTAGAGTTTTGTAGGACAATAGCAATTTTCCCTCAAGTGGATCACCTAAGTTTTATCAATCCATGGGAGGCGTAGGATGAAGATAGTCTCTCTCAAGCAACCCTGCAATCAAATACAAGAAATCTCTTGTGTCCCCAACACACCCAATACAATGGCAAATTGTATCGATGCACTAGTTCGGCGAAGAGATGATGATAAAAGTGTAGTATGGATTGTAGATATGAGTTTTTGTAGTGCGAATAATAAAAAAAGGTAGTAGATGAGATTGATCTTATAATAAAAGTAGACTCGGGGGTCGTAGGATTTACTAGTGGCATATCTCTCAAGAAAATAGCATACGATGGGTAATCAAATTACTGCTAGGCAATTGATAGAAAAGCAAATAGTTATGGCGATATCCAAGGCAATGAGCATGATATAGCCATGACATCTAAATCAAGTAGACCGACTGCTGCCTGCATCTACTACTATTACTTCACACATCGACCGCTATCCAACATGCATCTAGTGTATTGAGTTCATAAGAACGAAGTAATGCTTTAAGAACGATGACATGGTGTAGTCAAGACAAAAGCATATAAGATTCATCCCAACTTGTTATCCTTAATGGCAACAACACATGTGTATCAACTCCCCATCTGTCACTAGGACTGGACACTGCAAGATAGAAACCATTACCGAGCACCTCTTCCCATTACAAGAAGATCTAATCTAGTTGTCCAAACCAAACCAAAACTTCGGATAAGAAATACAAGGATATACGAAATCATGCATAAAAGAGATCAGCAAAAAACTCAAATCAAACAAGTATAGATGTGATCATAAACTCAGAATTCATCAGATCCCAATAAACACACCGCGCAAAGTCATTACATCGAATGGATCTCCATGAAGATCATGGAGACTGTTGTATTGAGATAAAAGAGAGAGAGCTATCTAGATACTACCTACGAACGCGTAGGTCCGTGGTGAACTACTCACGAATCATCGGAGAGGTAGCAAAGTTGATGTAGAGCCTCTCCGTGATGAGTTATCCCTTTGGCGGAGTACCGGAGAAGGCCTCCAGATGGAATCTTGCAAGAACAGAGGCCTGCGGCAGTGGAGTCCATGTTCTAGGTTATCCATCGGAGGTTTATATAGATATGTGAATTTTTGGCGTTGGTTTCAAACGTAGGGGTGCCTCCGGGGTCCCACACCACATCAACCCATGCCCAAAGGGGGGGCAGTGTTGTGTGGGCACCCCGAGCATCTTCTCGTCCTTCCTCGAAGCTTCCTGGGGCTCTTATAAAAAAATCTTCAAAAAGTTTCATTCCATTTGGAGACTTTTATTTCTCAATAAAAAACAACACCACGGTAGTTCTGCTTTAAACAACATCAGTCCGGGTTAATTCTAATCAAATCATACCAAAACCATATAGAATTGTGATAAGCATGGCATGAATACTTCATAAATTATAGATACATTCGGTACGTATCAACATCCCCAAGATCAATTCCTGCTTGTCCTCGAGTAGGTAAATGATAAAAGAAATAATTTATAAAGTCTGAGTGCTAGAATAATGCATAAGTTTGATCAATGATAATTACAGTCACTTTCTCTAGCATCATAACAACAACTTATTCTCATATACCTCATCAAGACCAAGTAGCAACTAATTCACAAGTTATGTTTCAAACAATGCATTCTCTTGGAACTCAAAAACCTATGTTATTAGTCACGAAGGAATCACAATTCAACTTAATTCAACAAAGTGTAAGAAAAAGCTCCACATACTCAATTATTATTTGGTCTTCCATGATTGCTACATATTTTAGAACAAATGTCATCCATCGAACACAGAGAAAGATTGTCGCATAATGTTTCGCCTCCCAACTTATTTATCATAGAACTGGTTTTAAAGGTTTTTGGATGCACAGGTAGTATTTCTACTTAGTGCGAATTGTTGGATTGCAAAAGATCCTAAGCAAGCACCACATGTTGGAGCATCCATAATAATATAACTTCTGTGCAAATATACCCAAACATAACTCATTACGTTGTCTTCCTTGGCCAACTTCAAGTAATTTTCTCAAGTTTGAAAGTAATTAATGAGTATTCACAATCATAAAAGATGTCCAAGATAATATATTTCTATGTGAAAGTTCTCTTCCACATGTTATTCATTCATGAATTGCTTGTATGACCAATATTTTGATTGTCAAGCTTCAAAGATTTCACCATCTAAACTCAATATGAAGCTCATAATACTTCAACTTTATGATATTACATTCATTCACAATTTACTCATAGGATAAAAGTGAAGAACAAGAGTAAATGAAAAACTACTCCAAAAAGTTATAAGTAGCTATGAGTAGTCAAACAATTAAGTAGCTATGTGAGGATTCACTCTAAATAAACACTTTAGATCTTGATGATCTTATGAAAACAACAAACAAAAGGGAAATAAAATGACACACCAAGTATAGCACAACTCATGTGAAGAAGCAAAAAACTTAGGCTCAACAAAAAATAACCAATAGTTGTTGAAGAAGAAAGGTGGGATGCCTACCGGGGCATCCCCAAGCTTAATTGCTTGAGACTTCCTGAAATATTTTCTTGGGATGCCTTGGGATCTTGCGAGAACAGAGGCTTGCGGCGTCGGAGTCCAAGTTCTAGGTTGTCCATCGGAGGTTTTTATATATATGTGAATTTTTTTGCGTTGGTTTCACGCGAAGGGGACCCTTAGGGGGCCCAGAGAACATCAGCCCATGCCCAAAGGGGGGAGCCCTGGTGTTGTGTGGGTACCTTGAAGCATCTTCTGGTCCTTCCTAGAAGCTTCCTGGGGCTCTTTCTTTATATAAAAATCGTCAAAATGTTTTGTTGCATTTGGAGAACTTTTATTTCTGCATAAAAAACAACACCACAGTAGTTGTGCTGAAAACTGTTTCAGTCCGGGTTAGTTCTAATCAAATCATACCAAAACCATATAGAATTGTGATAAACATGGCATAAATACTTTATAAATTATAGATACATTGGAGATGAATAAACCCCCTTGGAAGCATCTTCAACTACTAGAAAAGTATTAAGAATAAATTCTAACCATAGCATTAAACATTGGGATCCAAATCAGCCCCTTACGGAATAGCGCATAAACTAGATGTTAGAGCCTATTTCTCCATATATGGTTTTGGTAATTGATGACGATCCCTATGGACTAATGGTTTCCTTAAGTTATATTCTAAGGATATGTCCATAGGCACTTCTTCAAGTCCATCTGTTGGTTTCAAGGAGTTTATATGATGACCAAGGTGGTATTCAAGGCTTTATCCAATGATTGGTCATAAAGACACAAGGTTTATCAACACCAAGTCAAATAGTGAATCAAGTTGATCAACACATAAAGCGTACAAGATGAACCGAGAGGGATCAAGCGATTCCACTACTAGAAAAAGGCCTATTAGTGATTATTATCATGCCACTACTAATAAATAGTAATGGCGCACCCCTGGTGCGCCATTGTTAATATACATAACAGTGGCGCACCACGTGGTGCGCCATTACTATCCAAGACAAAAATGGCGCACCACCTGGTGCGCCATTACTATCCCAGATACTAATGCCGCACCTCCTGTAGGTGCGCCACTACTATGAATATTAGGATTTTTCTTTTATTTTCTGATATTTATACAGGTTAAAATATACATAATAGCACAGAATATAAATAGCACAACATATATATAAACATCAGATTTATCGAATAAAATAGAATATTAGTCTCCGAATACAATTCATCATATTAGTCTCCGAATTCAAAATACCGAACAAAGTTAGAACATTACAAGTCTCACGAGTAGCGAGTTTGTCTTCACATTACAAGTCGATATCTAAACTACCATCACATAGAAGAGGGTTGCAGTCACGATGAGCATCATCGTGATGAAACTGATCTTCATCCGGTTCCTCCTCCGCTCCCTCCTCTCTCCCGCTAGATAGCGCGTGTATCTACCTTCCACCTCCGCCCTAGTGGTGTACCTTTTCTAACTATTACCGCTGAAACATTGAACCTGTTTCCGACACTCCTCCCAGTTGTCGTAGACTCCGGGAACGTCACCCTTGTACACGACATACGACAACATCTCTATGTACTAGACAAACAAAAGCAACACATTTTAAAGGATCGATATGGTTGGCTAGAGGGGGGGGGGGTGAATAGACAACGACCACTTCTTAATTAATCTTAACAAGTTAAGGTAAACACTATACGGGTTCACAAATAATATGACAATGAGGTGAACCCTATAGAAGCTAACAACAAGAGCTATTAAGACAAGTAAGATATAGTCACAAGCATAAGCAAATACAAAGTAAAGGTTAGAGATAACCACAAGTGGAACCGATGGAGACGAGGATGTGTTACCGAAGTTCCTTCCCTTTGACAGGAAGTACGTCTCCGTTGGAGCGGTGTGGAGGCACAATGCTCCCCAAAAAGCCACTAAGGCCACCGTATTCTCCTCACGCCCTCGCACGATGCAAGGTACCGTGATTCCACTATAGGAGCCTTTGAAGGCGGCGGCCGAACCTTTACAAACAAGGTTGGGGCAACTCCACACAAAGCTTGGAGGCTCCCAACTAAACCACGAAGCTTCACCACAATGGAATATGGCTTCGAGTTGACCTCAACCGTCTAGGATGCTCAAACACCCAAGAGTAACAAGATCCGCAAGGGATTGGTGGGGGGAATCAGCTTTTCTCTTGGTGGAAGTGTGGATCTAGGCCTTCTCAACCAATCCCTAAAGAATCAACAAGTTTGATTGGCTAGGGAGAGAGATCGGGCACTTTAGAGCTTGTGGAGAAACAATGGAGCTTAGAGAGGTAAGAGATAGGGTTCCTCAGCTAGAAGAACCCTTTCTATAGTGGGGGGGGGGGAAATCAGACCGTTTTCCCACTCTCTGCCCGAGTACCAGCGGTACTACCGCTGTGCCGGAGCGGTACTACCGCTGCCTGGCGGTACTACCGCTGGCTGCAGCGGTACTACCGCTGGCCTCCAGCGGTACTACCGCTGACACCAGCGGTACTACCACTGGCACCAGCGGTACTACCGCTGGGCCTTCAGCGGTACTACCGCTGACACCAGCGGTACTACCGCTGGCCCCTTGGTAGTGCACAAGCATTACTAGCGCCGCGAAAGTCTTCGCAAAAGGGTCCGTCCACGAACTACCGCTAGGTAGGTGGAACAAAACACCTGGAGCGGTACTACCGCTGACCAGGGGCGGTACTACCACTGGATGCAGCGGTACTACCGCTTAGCAGTCCAGCAGTACTACCGCTGGCACCAGTGGTACTACTGCTGGGACCATTTTGCAGAGATAATCGAGACGAATAGGCGAGGGCCGCTCCAAAAGATAAGGAAAGGGAGAATGTGAAGTGTGCGTGTGTAAAGATAGATTCCACCCAAACCTTTCCACTACGGATCCCCTCTTAATAGTACGGCTTTCCTATGACTCAAATAAAGAGAATCGTAGAGAGCGCCGTGCTTCCGTTCCAGAAGAGAGGAGACGTGTCGTCTTGTGCCGTTCACGAGTGTTACCTGAAACCTTGACACACACGATTAGTCCTGTACGGTACTGTCATCAATCACCAAAATTACTTAGGCATAAACTATGCCTCAACAATCTCCCCCTTTTTGGTGGATTGATGACAATACCGGATTTGCACAGAGAATAATATGAGAACAAAAAGATAGAGATATATGACAATACGGGACATATGACTCACAGCATATGATGGAAATAAATCTCACATAAGATCATGTCTCACACAAGATAGCAAACAAGAATCAAACCAATTTCAAAGCAAACCATACGAGATAAAGCAAAGCAATGCAAAGTTCGAAATGAAAGCAAATCCTAGACTCTCTCCCCCTTTGGCACAAGACACCAAAAAGGGGCACACCTAATGCCATAGGTAACTACTCCTCGTCTTCAGGATCACGAGACTCGTCTGTCCCCTCCTGGTCGGTCTGCTCCTCCTCTTTTGCCTCATCGCCAGACCACTGGTACCCCTGAGCCTGCATCCAAGTGGCCTCAGGAGTGATGTCGTCGTCTGAGCCGCTGGAGATGTCCACATCCAAGGTCCTGAGAACACGCTTATGCCTCTGGCGGCTCTGCTTCTGAGCCACATGTGTCTGGTAATGTCCCTTGGCCTGCATACAGAAAAGTGTCTTCATCTTGTCCTGTAGTTTGATAGCCCAAGATGGCATGGCAGACGAGCGGGACTGAGAGGCAGTTCATGTGTCAGCAGCGGTCTCTGTATCTGTATCCATGTGCTGAGAGGATGTAGATGGGTTGGCCCACTTGTCCTTGATGCGAAGCTTGATCGGGTCATGCACAATGTAATCAGACTGTGCGTAGAGCACCTCATCCGGAAAAGCCTGTTCCCACTTATGGCAAATGTATGCGAACAGGTAAGGCCCGTAGATAGGAACCTTACGATTGATGATGCAGTTCCAGAGCTCTGTGAACATCACATCTGAAATATCTAGCTGAGCAGACTCCTGAGACATTGCCTCCTCACACAGTAACAACATCTCGGCCAAGTATCCATGGACCTCATCAAAGTTACTACTCCGAGGGAAGAGGGTGTTGCGAAAGATCCGATGCATGATGTCTAGGTGCTTGAGAAGCACCCCCTTCCTCAGATACAGTGACTGCAGTCTGTCCTTTGCGGGGGCCCTATCGGTGGGGGCTGCAGCATGAGGGCGCAGCCCAAGAGGAGTGTCAGCACCCTGAAAGTCAATGTGAAGGAACTGCATGAACTCAGTCCAGGAACCGGTCATCTTCTTCGACCCAGTCATCCAGATCATGGAACGCTGTGCATCAGGAGAGAAATGGACTGTGACATAAAATTGAGCCACTGCAGTGGTATCAAAGTCCGTCTTGAAGGTGATGATGTCTTTGATGCCCAGTTTATCAACCAGAGAGAGGGCATCACCAAAGTAGTCCATGTTCCGCTGAAGATGTGCCAGATCAATCCACTGAACAGAGACATGGTTCTTCTTGAAGGAAGCAATCACATCCCGATAGATCCTGCACTAGTCCTTTGCCCAGACATTTTCAACCCCATCGATCACTTCCCTCTCCTTGAGATAGGGGTTCTTGGTGCGAAATTGCAGAAAGTCCTTGGGGGACATTGTACGGATATTGACCCTCTTGTCCTTGTGAGCGACCTTATTGAAGGACTTCTTCTTGGGAGGCAGACCAGACGTGGCAGACCCCTCGGGCGCCTCTGTGTTGCGAAACTGTTTGGACGCCGTGTCCCGTGGGGGGTTCGAACGGCGAGCAGAGCCACCTGTGACACAGACCACAAAGCGAAAAAGAGGCGGCAAGAAAAGTCAAGGCAATGAATCTTGAAAACGCAGAAAAAGTAAACATGCATTGCCAAGCATAAAACACAAAAAAAATACACCGTGAATGCTCCTGGCGTAGTACCGCTGGGGCCTAGCGGTAGTACCGCCAGTCCTGGCGGTAGTACCACTCGGGGTCATAGCGGTAGTACCGCTACCCTTGGCGGTAGTACCGCTGGGGTCCTAGCGGTAGTACCGCTACCCCCTGGCAGTAGTACCGCTGGGGGGTTTGACTTTCAGATCTGACATATAAAACTCGTTTTCGAGGGCATGACTGAATATGAACACTAAGACGTACACCCCAGCCCTACTGTCATGAGGAACACATAGTAACAAGAGGTACAAACATGCCTAGGCAAGAGAGAGCACGTTTCAGATCTAATCCAAAAGTTCAAGTATTCGATCTAAGACGATGAAATCCTAGAGCATGGCAGCAATCAGAACGACAAACCATCGGACCTATACTCCCCTCAAATATTTCCTTCATGCCATCCAATAACTAGCCATAGGATCAACAAGATGAATCCAATCCCCAATGCTCCTAACCCTAGAACACGAAGAACAGCCAAATAGAAGAAGGGAGGAGCTTGACCGGGATTCATGGCTCTTGGAGTAGGAAGAAGAGATGAAGCAACCCTTCCACACCAACGGGGAGAAGGGGCTCCACGAAGTGAGATCCAAACAGGGGGTTTTCGGGCTAGGGGAGGGAGGAGCCGCGAGGAAGAAGAAACAGATGCAAAAATCGGGCTCCCCCTCCCTTTATATAGCCAAGGGGTACGGCCCAGCAGTAGTACCGCTGTGGCCCCGGCGGTAGTACCGCTAGCTGGCGGTAGTACCGCCAGGTGTAGCGGTAGTACCGCTGGGGTCCTGGCGGTAGTACCGCTTCCCCTGGCGGTAGTACCGCTCCCCCTTGAAACCCTAGAAATTTTCTAGCTGGTTGTGTTAGATTTTGAAACCTGGCGGTAGTACCGCCATACCTGGCGGTAGTACCGCCGGGGATCCTGGCGGTAGTACCGCTACCCCTGGCGGTAGTACCGCTGGGGGTCCTGGCGGTAGTACCGCTACCCTGGCGGTAGTACCGCTGTACATGTTTCAACACGGCTAAGGAAAAAGGGAAACTTGGGCACATGACAAGTGAGTAAAAAGGGATGACATCGAAGAAAATGTACTGACTTGTCATTGTATATCCTCTCCTTTATATGCAAGAGAGGATGGAGGGGCGATGGCCGAGGCCACCTATGTTTGAGACAATGGTATGACACCGCGAAGAATTATCCTTGGGTTCATGACCAATGTCGTCTTTGAAGCACAAGTGCCATTTGACAATGGCTAAAGTGAAAGACTAGATTGATTTACGCATAACGGGGGGAGGGAGAGTTCATTGAGAGAACAACACTCCCCCTATGTCCATGCCTACATCTAGACCAAGATGAAATGTAAAATGAGGTGCAACATGCCTAGTTCCAATCCACATTACTTGAATCAATGATATTTAGCTCATGCCTTAACTCCCGGAACCTTGCTTCATCTAGTGGCTTGGTGAAAATATCTGCAAGTTGCTCTTCAGTGTGGATGAAGTGAACCTCAATATCACCTAGCTTGATATGTTCACGGATGAAGTGATGACGAATATCAATATGTTTGGTTTTGCTATGTTGCACTGGGTTGAGGGAAATCTTGATGGCGCTTTGATTGTTACATAGAAGAGGCACTTTGTCACAAGTGACACCATAATCCTTTAAAGTTTGCCTCATCCATAGCAATTGTGCACAACAACTTGCAGCTGCCACATACTCAGCTTCGGTGGATGATAAGGAGACACAGTTCTGCTTCTTTGAAGACCAACTTACCAAAGAGCGACCAAGGAATTGGCACCCTCCAGATGTTGACTTCCTCTGCACACAATCTCCAGCCCAATCTGAGTCAGAATAGCCAACTAGATTGAAGTTTGCTCCTCTGGGATACCAGAGGCCAAAGTTTGGGGTATGAGCCAAATATCGAAAGATTCGTTTGACAATAATGTAATGACTTTCTTTTGGTGCGGATTGAAACCGTGCACATATCCCTACACTCAACATAATATCCGGTCTAGATGCATAGAGGTAAAGGAGGGATCCAATCATGGAGCGGTATACCTTTTGATCCACTGCTTTACCATTTGGATCACTGTCAAGCTTGCATCTGGTTGGCATGGGGAACTTGACCGGTTTGACATCTTCGAGCTCGAACCGTTTGAGCATGTCTTGAGTGTACTTGGCTTGTTTGATGAATGTCCCTTCTAGACCTTGTTTAATCTCGAACCCGAGAAAAAACTTCAACTCTCCCATCATGGACATCTCAAACTTCTCAGTCATTAGCGCAGCAAATTCTTCATTGAATGAAATGTTAGGAGAGCCAAAGATAATATCATCAACATATAGTTGGCATATGAACAAATCCCCTTTAACCCTCTTAGTAAAAAGAGTGGGATCAATCTTCCCAATTTCAAACCCACGATCTTGTAACAACTCAGTAAGGTACTCATACCACGCGCGTGGGGCTTGTTTAAGGCCATAGAGTGCCTTATTGAGTTTGTACACATGATTGGGGAGCTTGGGATGTTCGAATCCTGGGGGTTGTTTGACATATACCAACTCATTCAAAGGACCATTAAGAAATGCACTTTTCACATCCATTTGCTGTAATTTGAAGTTATGATGAGAAGCAAATGCAAGTAACATGCGAATAGATTCTCGACGAGCAACAGGGGCAAAGGTTTCACCGTAGTCGATACCCTCGACTTGGGAGTAGCCTTGAGCAACCAATCTTGCCTTGTTTCGAATCACAATTCCATTTTCATCTTGCTTGTTCTTAAATATCCATTTGGTCCCAATGACATTATGTTCCTTCGTTGGTCGAGGCACTAAATCCCAGACTTGGTTGCGCTCGAAGTTGTTAAGTTCTTCGTGCATGGCCATAAGCCAATCCTCATCATCGAGCGCTTCCTGTACCTGTTGAGGTTCACAATACAAGACAAACGCGTGATGCTCACAATAATTCCAAAGCTGTTGATGGGCAGATACTCCCCTCTTTAAACTACCAAGAACATTCTTCATAAGATGTGACTTGTCTCTCAGCTTGTTCGCATTCTTGGCTGCTCGACGCTCCAAGAGTTCTTCATTAGATAACGGAGGAGCATCGACTTGTATCTTTTGTTTTCCCTTGCGTCTTGAGCCGGTTGTTGGAGCTCCAGACGGGAATTGTGAGACAGTCTCCTGATCATCTTGTCCTTCGACTTGAGCAGGTTCACTAGTTTGATCTTGTATTAGTGGTTGCTCTTGATCTTGATCTTGTGTTGGTTCAGGGTCTGATAGTAGTGCTTGAATATCATGGGGCATATCACCATTGTTAGGCAATTGATCTTGACCATGAGCTTGGTCAACTTGTTGAGAGTCTTCTCTTTGTTCATCGGAAGCGTGTGGGGCTTGTGGGGGTGATGGCTCCACTTGAGTAGAGCATTGTCCTTCTCCTTCGGCCACAAGGGGTTCCTCAATGGGGAGTATTTGACCAATCCCCATTCTTCTTATGGCTTCGGGAGGAATTTCATCACCTGTATCACAAAGACCACTTTGCTCCACTTGGGAGCCATTATTTTCGTCAGACTCTACGTTACACGTCTCCTCAATTAGTCCGGTGGACTTGTTGAGGACACGGTAAGCATGAGAGTTTGTAGCATAACCAACAAAGATACCCTCATGTGCTCTAGAATCAAATTTAGCTAACCGATCTCCCTTTTTAAGAATGAAACACTTACAATCGAATACCCGGAAGTACTTGAGATTGGGTTTGTTTCCAGTTAGAATCTCATACGGAGTCTTGTTCAAGCCTTTGCGGATGTAGAGCCGATTGGACGCATGACATGCTGTGTTGATGTCCTCTGCCCAGAAGTTGTATGGAGATTTGAATTCTGCCATCATTGTTCTTGCAGCGTCTATCAAGGTACGGTTCTTCCTTTCTGCCATGCCGTTTTGCTGAGGGGTATATGGTGCAGAATATTGGTGCTTTATTCCCTCATCACCTAGAAACTCATCTAGGGTGTAGTTCTTGAACTCGGTGCCGTTGTCACTCCTAATCATCAAGATCTTTGCTTCATGTTGACGTTGCGCTTCATTAGCAAAGTTGATGACCGTTTGTTGAGTTTCACTCTTCCTTCTGAACAAATATACCCACGTATATCTTGAGTAGTCATCAACAATCACTAAGCAATATTTTCTGCCTCCAAGATTATCAAATGTTGGAGGACCAAACAGATCCATATGGAGAAGTTCCAATGGCCTCTTAGTGTAGATAAGAGTCATTGGACGATGAGAAGTTTCATGAATCTTTCCTTCAATGCAAGCACTGCAAACACGATCTTTAGCAAAGCTCACATTTGTTAGTCCACGAACATGGTCCCCTGTCAGAAGACTTTGCAAAGATCTCATATTGACATGAGCTAAACGGCGATGCCAAAGCCAGCCCACGTCAACTTTAGCCATTAAACATGTCGCGGTCTTAGTGGGTCGCTTCGAGAAGTTCACCACATAGAGACCATTTTTGACATGTCCAACATAGGCTACTTTAAGAGTCTTGCTCAGGAGGACCACAGTGTCGATATTAAAGAATGTGGAAAAACCCATGATTGCAAGTTGACGAACCGAAAGTAAATTGTAGGCAAGTGACTCAACAAGCATGACCTTCTCAATAGATAAATCTTGAGAGACGACCACCTTACCAAATCCCAATACCTTCGACGAGGATGCATCGGCGAATTGGACATGGGTGGGCATAGATGGAGAAGGATGCACATCCACCACTAAGTCCTTGCTTCCGGTCATATGATTTGTTGCTCCACTATCGAGCAACCATGACACCCCACCGGAAGCAAACTCCTGCAATAGATCAAGGCTTGGTTTTAGGTACCCATTTTTTAATGGGTCCTTTCATGTTCGAGACAAGGGTCTTAGGAACCCAGATAGCCCATTCAATATCTTCATCATAGGAACCAACAAATTTGGCATAAACATGCCCATCACTAGCACAACATAACACATAAGAGGAATTGAGTTTGCCGGCTGTGTTAGTAGGAGCGGTTTTGCCCTTCTTGGGGTTCCCATAGTCCACCTTGTTCCTGTTCACCTTCTGAGTCCCCTCACCCTCTTTGACAAAGATGTCCATGAGGGTGAGAGATCGTTTGTCCTTGTTCTTCCTTTTACCTTTTGACTTGGAGGTAAGTCCAAGTCCTTCCTTTCCTACAACACCCTTTTGAGTGCTCAAAAGATCGTTCAGACTCTTGTCACCTTGTCTGCATGCCACAAGGCCCTTCTCAAGTTTCTCCTTTAACTTGACATTTTCCTCCACAAGATGAACATGCTCACAACAAGGGTTAGTTGCACAAGTATTATCAATTAACACAAAGGGATGACAAGTAGAGATCTCCTTGGTAAGCTTTGCTTGGAGTTGATCATGAGACTCTTTCAGAGAGAAATGAACACCTTTTAAGGCTTTGTGGGCCTTGTCAAGTATGTCAAACTCTTCCTTGAGTCTGTCACGGCCAACTTCAAGAGCATACTTTTCAGATTTAAGCATGCGAGTAAGAACAACATCATGATCTAGTTTCTTTTGCATTTTAGCGCAGTCATCGTTATATGACTCCTCAAGAGCCAAACGAAGAGTGCGCTCTTCTTCTAGAGCACTACATAATTCGGCAATTTCATCGGCATAGTCACGGCTATGTCCCTGAAGCTCGGAGATGGTCTCCTCATGAGACTCAATGAGGTCAGTGGCCTCACCCAGTTGTTCCAAGAGAGCAACAAAGTGCTTCTTGGGTTCTCCCTTAATAGTGCATAGAAACTTATCAAGATCATGCTCATTAAGTTGTCCAACATCACTACCTTCTACACAATTTAACAATGAAGGAGCAGAAGTAATGTTGGTCTTAATGATGGGAGTTACCTGATTGGTACCTTTTGCCATGAGGCACTTGGTGATGTGGTTCTCGTTGGGGGCGTTGAAGAGAGACACCTTCTAGGAAGAGGTAGTGGCGATAGCAACAGTTGCCGTTGACACTGTATCATCATCATCACCATCATCATCAGAAGGATACTCCTCCAGGGCCACCATCCCTTTTGGGTGAGGTTTCTTCACAAAGTTTTTCTTGATTGGAAATGATTTGGTTTTGTCTTTGCGAATGAGCTTGCCTCCGTTGTCTTCCCTCTTCTCATAGGGACATTCTGCCACGAAGTGACTCACGTTGCCACAGTTGTAACATGTCCTCACTCGTTGTTTGGGTCTGAATCCATTCAAGTTGTTCTTGTTGAAGGTGGGTCTTGAGTTCCTTTTATTTCCCCAGAATTGCCTTGATGCAAGAGCCATGTGCTCATGATAAGCATACTTTGTGTCTTCAGGGCAGCTCTCCTCTTCCTCATCATCATCTTCTTCTTCTTCCTCTTCAAGCATTGCTCTTGCTTTCAACGCAAGGTTGGGTGAAGTGGTTTTTGATCGGACACGAGCAAGTGCATTGTCGGCTGTTTTGTTCATGATTGACATTGCAATGAACTCATCCAACACTTCACTGGAAGACAAGGAGTGGAAGTCTGGCCGCTGACGAATGACAGATGACATGGATTTATTGAAAGGCATGATGGCTTTGAGAGACTTGCGCTTGACCCATGTATCATCCACATCCTTACTCCCATGATCCTTTAGTGCCACAGCAATAGCAGTCACCCTCCGATAGAGATCACGAGGGTCCTCGTCTTCCTTCATCACAAACTCATCGGCCTTATCAAGTATCACTTCATAGTTGGATCGTTGAATACTTGAGCTTCCCTTGTACAATACCATAATATGCTCCCAACAATCCTTGGCCAATGTGAAGGGACGCAAGTGGGGAAGATCTTCAGGTGGCACAGCAGACTGGAGAATAAACAACGTAGAGTGATTATATTGATTGTCTGCATCTTCTCTTGGAGTGAGGTTGCTTGGGTCATGGGGATAATATCCTTGCTCGATAATTCTCCACAAGTTTGTTGAGCTGTGATTCAAATGAGACTTAATAGAAAATACCCAGTTAGCAAAGTCACCTTTCACAAGTTTAGGAGGAGGACCAACAGGATTAAGACGAGGTGCGAGAACGGGTCCTCCATATGTCATGGGAGGTGGAACCGAAGCATATGTTCCAGTCCTATCCTTTTCGTGAGGTGAAGCAGGTTGCATACCTTTAGCCGCTTCCTTAGAGGTGTTGGCCTCCGAATCGGAAATGGTGGGTTTAACCACTAAAGCCGGTTCGGGTGAACTTTTAAGACCATCAATTAATTCTTTAAGCATGGTTTTGACTTCGCTCGTCAAGGACGTCTTGAGGGCTGCCATAGCCGTATTCAAGTCGTCCCTTGTGACCGAAGTCAAGTCCATGTCCTCGGGTTGCCCACGGTTAACTTCCTCTCCGCCTTCCATACTCTTCGGGTGGTTAAACCCTTAATAAAGAGACGTGGCTCTGATACCAATTGAAAGGATCGATATGGTTGGCTAGAGGGGGGGGGGTGAATAGACAACGACCACTTTTTAATTAATCTTAACAAGTTAAGGTAAACACTATACGGGTTCACAAATAATATGACAATGAGGTGAACCCTATAGAAGCTAACAACAAGAGCTATTAAGACAAGTAAGATATAGTCACAAGCATAAGCAAATACAAAGTAAAGGTTAGAGATAACCACAAGTGGAACCGATGGAGACGAGGATGTGTTACCGAAGTTCCTTCCCTTTGACAGGAAGTACGTCTCCGTTGGAGCGGTGTGGAGGCACAATGCTCCCCAAAAAGCCACTAAGGCCACCGTATTCTGCTCACGCCCTCGCACGATGCAAGGTACCGTGATTCCACTATAGGTGCCCTTGAAGGCGGCGGCCGAACCTTTACAAACAAGGTTGGGGCAACTCCACACAAAGCTTGGAGGCTCCCAACTAAACCACGAAGCTTCACCACAATGGAATATGGCTTCGAGGTGACCTCAACCGTCTAGGATGCTCAAACACCCAAGAGTAACAAGATCCGCAAGGGATTGCTGGGGGGAATCAGCTTTTCTCTTGGTGGAAGTGTGGATCTAGGCCTTCTCAACCAATCCCTAAAGAATCAACAAGTTTGATTGGATAGGGAGAGAGATCGGGCACTTTAGAGCTTGTGGAGCAACAATGGAGCTTAGATATGTAAGAGATAGGGTTCCTCAGCTAGAAGAACCCTTTATATAGTGGGGGGGGGGGGGAAATCAGACCGTTTTCCCACTCTCTGCCCGAGTACCAGCGGTACTACCGCTGTGCCGGAGCGGTACTACCGCTGCCTGGCGGTACTACCGCTGGCTGCAGCGGTACTACCGCTGGGCCTCCAGCGGTACTACCGCTGACACCAGCAGTACTACCGCTGTCCCCTTGGTAGTGCACAAGCACTACTACCGCCGGGAAAGTCTTCGCAAAAGGGTCCGTCCACGAACTACCGCTAGGTAGGTGGAACAAAACACCTGGAGCGGTACTACCGCTGACCAGGGGCGGTACTACCGCTGGCTAGCGGTACTACCGCTGGATGCAGCGGTACTACCGCTTAGCAGTCCAGCGGTACTACCGCTGGGACCATTTTGCACAGATAATCGAGACGAATAGGCGAGGGCCGCTCCAAAAGATAAGGAAAGGGAGAATCTGAAGTGTGCGTGTGTAAAGATAGATTCCACCCAAACCTTTCCACTACGGATCCCCTCTTAATAGTACGGCTTTCCTATGACTCAAATAAAGAGAATCGTAGAGAGCGCCGTGCTTCCGTTCCAGAAGAGAGGAGACGTGTCGTCTTGTGCCGTTGACGAGTGTTACGTGAAACCTTGACACACACGATTAGTCCTGTACGGTACTGTCATCAATCACCAAAATTACTTAGCCATAAACTATGCCTCAACAACATTAATAGCACGATTCATGGTCCTACTAATAAATAGCATCGACTACACATATAAGTTCAACGACTGTCCAAACTAAAGAGACATACAAGTTCATTAAAGTTTAATTACAACATAGCATTAGTACTTTCGACTCGACTCAGGGATCGGAGCGTGGATGAAGCCACCGTCTTTCCTGATGGTCATGAATGTGCGGTCGTTGTCAGCCTGCATTTGTAGCGTTGTGTCAATATCACTGTTGGACGGTGGACAGTTTAGGTAGAACTGCCCCGATCTAGCAAGGACATCTTGATAGATGATTTCCGCCAACTCTGACTAGATGCGAAAGAATTCTTGTCTGATGTCCTCGCCCTGGATTTCCGACAAGCGTGTGGCCCAATCTTTGAGCTCATTTGGTAGCATACGGTGATGCTGGTCCCGTACGATCGCCCGCATGTGATGGAGGGCGTAGTAGGCATCCTTCTGACTGCCAGGCGGCTTCTTGACGCAGGGGAACACCGTTACGTGGGTGAACACGTGCTTGCCATACCTAAGAATTGGCCTCCTGAAGGTGCCTCCAGATTTGGCGTAGCCGGGGAGGACATCATCAAGAACGTTCTTGATATTTGTGTAGTCTTTATTCGACTGACGGACCGAGTCGAAATACGTGGCCATGGAATATTTCGGGCTTAAGAGGATGACTGTGCAATGTGTGTCACTGCACAAAACACGGAATGTTAGAAAAAAAGAACGATCGAAATCTAAGAAATCATATGTTACGGGGCGATGAGGGGATGACTTACTCAGAAAAGTAAGCCACGAGGAAGTTATCCTTATCTGCGTTCGTCAGAATGACGCCTTCGAGGTATGAACTCGCGACTTGCCAGTCCCTAGCGCCGTCCAAGAGCTTGGCACGCATGTAGAAGGGGTCGACTATCACGATGTCCGGGGTCTTGTCTCTAATGATCCGCATCTCGATACTGAGCGAAAATAGCCGAATGAAGGAGTATTGTAGCGGATAAAGGTTAAGCATAGCGAAGATATCATCAAACCGCAGGACGATCATACGCCCGATGTTGCTATCGACAAAGCCCTTGCCCTCTGGCACCTTGGCCACGAAAACCGGGTATGCCCCATCATTCTCGAAGAGACGTTGCTTCTCCATATAAAGAACTGCGTCATGCAGACTCCGCATAGCACCGGTTGCAGCATTGAGCATATTATTCGGTAGCATCGGCCTAGCTGCCACATGCACCCTCCTCTCAATATCCTTACATATTGGTGGCCCGTCCTGAGCACGGATCGTACTCGGTGCCGGCTGGCTTGCACCCTTGTTAGTTTTTCTTTTCCGTCCCTTCTTCTTCTGCTGCTGTAATGGGATCGAGTTCTGCTCAGAGACCACCTTCTTGAGTGTGTTGGGGCTGATAATATTTCGCACCTCGGCTATTTGAGTCTCGGTGAAGGTAGGAGCTGGAGGCGTCTCCTGAGAACTGAACAACCGACGCCTGTTGAAATTGGGTTTCTCCATGGTACCAGCTAGATCGCCATCGTCTTTTGCACGGTTGGGTTCTTGAGAAGGAGGCTCGAACAAGACGTCATCATCACCGTACCCATGTTCGTTGATGTACTTATCGACGTTGGAAATTGTATCATCGTCATCGTACGGATCCTGTGCCATATGCATGTCCGGATCAGCTGACGGCGGTAGCGTTGCGGCGGTCTTGCCATGGCTTGGCGCCGGCACGACTGGCAGTGTTGTCTGTGGGGTGGTGTCCCCCCGAAACGAATGTGGCTCTTCGGCCAAAGCATGGACCAGTTTAAGCAGGCACTAAGGGCTATCACATCATCTTCGTCGGCCCCAACGGGTCGATACGAAGATAACAAATCGTCGTAGCCCCGCAGCACCCGAACCAGTTGAACCCTATACACGGTGGGTGGCATCGGATTACCGTGGAACACGCGGTTGCCCGGTTCAACGATTTTGGCCTTGGTGACATCGATCAACTCGCCGTCCATGAAGTGTAGGAGAATGCATGGAACGTTGGCGGCGCCCTGCGAAAACACGTAGGGCGTCAGGGATGCCCAGTCAAAAATGCAAGGAGAAGAAGTCATCGGCCGAGGCTTATAGTTACCATGATGGCGCCGAGCTCGGCTAATGTCGAGGCACCGCCAATGGTGGGAATGCAAGTGACGGAGGGGCCGCTTGATGCCGAGGTGCCAGCCGGCGTATTCTTCCCACACACGGGTGCATTAACCTGCAATACGGGCGCCTCCACCGGAGGCAGCTGCAATGCCGCCTCCGTCGGAGCCACCGATGTCGGCGCATTGTGCGAGTTGCTGCCGGTGAAGCTGGGAATCGGGGGCGGCCCCTGTTGGCCGCTCGCAATCCACCCCCGCAGCCCCTCAAGGAAGGAAGGCATAATGGCAGTGATCGTCGCTCCAAGTTGGTCTCACACTTGCTCTTGGACTATCTCTGGAATCCGCCACACTTGTGCCTTGAGTTCTTTAACCTCGCGCTCCTGGTTTTCCGAGCTGGTCTTTCTATCCTTTTGCCCAGCCTTATAGTATTCCGACCATTTCGTGGACAAGCCTTCGTCGGCCACACGACCAGCTAACGACGGCTTACTGAGCTTATCCTTGTGTTTCATTACGTTCAACGCCCTATTTAAAGTGATGTCCCAAGGGGCAGACGGGGAGCTCGGAGACCCCGCGCTACTGCTTTCATTTTCCTACGGAAGGAACGTGAACCATTTAGAAATTTGAATTCATTAATTAGAATGCAACCGTATGGAGCTAATACGCGGGGGTGTATTCCTTACCAAAACACGCTCAAGCTCCTTCACCTTCGGATCTGTGGTAAGCTCCTTTGTAACCGGGTCCACCTTGTACTTGGCCCTGACATAGCTCCTGGTCTGCTTTTCAGGGTATTTATCGAAGAGGGACGGTAGGCCTTGCTCAGCACGCTCCGCGTCCTCCTTGTCCCATTTAGGTTCCGCCACTCTGTAACCGCTGGGACTGAGTTTGTGGACCCCTAAGTTCAAGTCCCACATATCTTTCCCCCACTGACTTGATTCCGCGGATGCGTTGCTCTCGCACTTGATCTTGAACTCCTGGTAGTCAGCTTCGCTGATTGAAGGATTTGTCTCCTTGATCTTCTCATAACTATCACCTCTTAGAATCCTTCTCTTCACCGAGGCTCTTCAAGTAGCCAGGGCCATGCATATCTTCGTGAGGGCGGCACTGTTCACTTTATTCCCTACGAGGCGTGTGTTTGCGACGTCGTCGGGGAACTTGTATCGTTCGTGCAGCTTCGTGAAGAGGAGGTTGCGCGAATTCACTCGGCTTTTATGCCTTAGGTTCTTGGTGTTGATCGAGACGGTGCTCCGGAGAATGCACCCGAGTTGTCCCGCGTACCCACCGACTAATTCTTTGGGTGCCGTTGGATGCCCACTGGAGGACACTTCAGTAAATTCCTCCCTGGCGGTGCCGAGCATGTTCGGGCGCCGGTCCTTCCGTTGCTTCTTCGGTTGGCTGTCATGTGTGCGTTCACTGCCATCATCAGTGGTGGCATCCCCTGCGGCACCATCAGTGGTGTCATCCCCGATGCCAGTAGGGGTTGTGTAGTCGTGATCGGTGTCTTCTGCGGCGTCCTCATAGCGATGAGGTTTTTCCTCCAGCTCCTGGGACAGCTCCCAGAATTGCTTGCCCGAACCGCCGGCCTCATCGTTGTTGGCCATGTTTGCTCTAAATAGGAAAAAAGGCTACTAGAGTTATTGCACGGGGGTGAATCGGGCACCTTCTAGGTCAAGAAAATTGGGCATGACCTTTGCTAATTTTCTTGACCTAGGAGTGCCCAATTCTCAACCGAAACGGAAATTAATCTACATTTCAGGAGAAAGGGGTAACAAATATGAGTCATTACAACCTTACCACATAGGATGCCAAAAAATAGTAAGATGGAAGATTTAAATACTTCAAAAATAAATTTAACATAACCACTACAATCAAAAGGCATAAATGAGTGATCAACATAAAAAAATCATTGTCCAAGTAATAAAATTCATTCTCCAAATAACCTGATGTGCTTTGCAATGTGAAAACCCCTTTTGGTTGTCTCCTGAAAACTAGATGTCGTGACTATTTCAGAAAAAAAGAAGAAAACCTTGTACATAATAACTAAATTATATTCTACCAGAACATCAACAACATGCCATTTGTTGAAATTAGTTGTATTTGGTTGACTGAACTCAAATTCAGTGTGTGCACCGCTGTTGTTTAATTCATCGTAATCCCAGGCCATATGTATGTGCTAATAAATTCAGTGGTTTTTGATTGACTGAAACCCAGTTCAAAATTCAATATATTCTACATAGTCACCGGTACTTCCTGGGCGGCGAGGAGGCGCGCCCGTAGACGGAGATGGATGGCTAGGGTTGCAGGGGGTGATGCGCCAGCGGAAGTAAGAGGTGGCAGGAGGGGAGGACGGTGGGGACATGGGGAAGAGGGAGGGGCGGGGGAGAGATGGGGAAGAGGGAGGGGCGAGGGTGCTCACCTCTACAGCGCTGATGGCCGCCTGACCCGTCTAACGGCGGCGACGTGTGCGGGGGTGGCCGGGGCCTGGGGGCAGTGACGAGGAGGGCAGCGGTGGCTGACGAGGAGGGCGACGGCGACTGACGAGGAGGGTGGCGGCGGCTGACGAGGAGGGCGGCGGCGGCTGACAAGGAGGGCGACGGTGGCTGATGAGGGGAGATGGGAGGGAGGGAGGGGTGCGGTTGGAATAGAGATGCGGGGGAGAGGCGAGTGCAGGGAGGGATAGAACGAGGGAGGGTTATCAATGGCGCACCATTTAGGGGTGCAACATAAGTGGCATATCAGTGGCATACCTTTTAGTGGTGCGCCATAAGTGGGGAGGGATCGCAATGGCGCACCTTCTCCTGGTGCGCCATTACTAACTTTTTTTTATTTTTTTGGATTTTTAGTTGCATGTAATAATTTTGGTTATCACTTTTTAGTTGCATGTAATAACCGAAAAGTAATGAAATAACCCAATGGTTTAGAGTTACATGACATGGTGCAAAGATTTAGAATTACATGGCATGATTGAAATCAACTGACGTGAAATAACAGTCATCAAAGATTGAGCTTGCCACTGACACACACACGCGACCGACACGTCGTGATTCGATCTTAATTACTATCTTTTCACAATCATCTTATTGCCCTTCTTTCTCGCGGTTGAATAATTTAGCCCTGGAAGCCCTTGAATTCTTCTCTTGAACGGACGTCCTTTAGGAAGGGTGGTCCTGCTTCTTCTTGTGTTGTGTACTACTTCATCGTCGTCGTCATCTTCCATCTTCGGGTCGCCGTACTTGTCGAAGTCTTGCTCATTGGCGACTCCATCCATTCCGATGATGTTCCTTTTGCCTCTCCTCACGACAACACGAATGGGCTTTGACGGGTCGGTAATGAAGAAGAATTGGTCCACTTGGCAAGCCAGTACCCATGGCTCATTTTTCGCGGTGACGTTTGCACCCGCGGTCTTCGATTTGGCTTCGTGTATAACCATGGTGGTGAAATACTAGTCTTCTTTTAGGACGCTCTTGGCCCATCTGACACGGAACATCGGAACCTTCTCTCCAGCGTAGCCCAGCTCCTAGATCTCTTCGATCCTTCCGTAGTATCTGTCCTTGTCATTACCGGTGTAGGATTCCATCGTTACCCCGGAGTTCTAATAATCGCTCTTCATGTCCTTTTCCTCGGTGTAGAATGTGTACCCGTTGATATCGTATGCCTCATAGGTCACCAGGTTGTGCTCGGCGCCCTGTGACAAAACGAATATGAGTTTTTCTTCCGAGGAAGAATCCTCGTGTAAAGGGTACGACAGAAGCTTGTCCTTGACCCAATGCATGAAATATGAGTTGTGCTCTTTGATTATATCTCCGTGTGTCCTCTGTTGGCCTCGGTCATTGTACATCTTGTCAATAAAGGTTTTGTGCTCTACCACCCAAGGATCGACCACGTCTATGTCTTGTAGCGCGACTAGGTTTGCTCTTTCAAAGTCGGCGAGTCGACCCTTGAAGTCGACATGCATTTCGCGGCGACCCTCGCGGTGACCCCATCCAGCGAGCCTGCCGAGGTGCCTGTTGATGGGCAGACCAACGGGGTTCTCGATTCCTAGATAATTTGTGCAGAAGGAGATGCACTCTTCGGTTAGAAAGCCCTAGGCTATGCTTCCATCTGGACGTGCCCTATTGCGAACGAATCCTTTGATGACACCATTCACTCTTTCGAACGGCATCATGCTGTGCAGGAACGTCGGCGCGAGTTGGATGATATCCTCCACGATATGGACCAGCAGACGCACGATAACGTCGAAGAATGCGGGAGGGAAGTACATCTCAAGCTCGCATAGTATCACCACGATCTCTTCTTGTAGCCTTCTGAGTTGCCTCACGCCAACCGACTTCCGAGAGATGACGTCGAAAAAGTTGCATAGGCGAAATAGCATTTCACGGACGTGCGCGTCCATGATCCCACGGATTGCAACTGGAAGTATCTGCGTCATCAGCATGTGACAGTCGTGAGATTTCATCCCGCTGAACTTCTGCTTTGCTGAGTCTAGGTATCTGCTTATCTTGCCCGTTTAACCGTAAGGAAGTTTTACTCCTACGAGGCAGGTGAAAAACTAATCGATCTCCTTCTGACTTAGAGTGAAGCACGCGGGAGGGCAGTCATATTCGATCTTGGCCGTTTTGCCTTTGCGAAGACTTTCCGTGTCCTTCGCCTCATCATCATCATCATCATCATTAGGGCGTTTTGCATGAAGCTCCTCCCTGATGCCCATTGATTACAAGTCTTCCCTTGCTTTCGGCCCATCTTTGGTACTCTCTGGCATGTTGAGTAGGGTACCAAGCAGACTCTCACACACGTTCTTCGTGATATGCATGACATCAAGGCTGTGAGGCACACGGAGGATCTTCCAGTACGGCAAGTCCCAGAAAACAGACCTCGTTTTTCATACCTTCAGAAGCAGCTCTGGAGCCTTTCACTTCTTTCCCGGCGGTGGGCAGTCTTTCCAATTTTTCAACAGCTCGTTTATTTCGTCTCCGCTCCTCGTACGTGGGGCTCTTCGGGGTTCGGTTTCACCATCGAACAAATCCTTGCGTTTTCTCCATGCGTCATCGTCGCGAAGCCACCTTCGATGTCCCATGAACACGGTTTTCAAAGACCCGGGATCTCTGTCTAGCTAGCGATACATTGTGTCATCCATGCACCTGACGCATGCACAAAATCCGTGGACCACCTGCCCCGCGACATATCCGTAACCGAGATAGTCGTGCACCGTCGTGAGCAGTGCGACTCTCATAGGTAAATATTGTTTTGTTGTGGCGTCCCACGTATTGGTTGGCGTTTTCCACAACGTGTCTAGCTCCTCTTTCAGCAGCCCCAGATACAGACTGATGTCATTCCCTGGTTGTTTCGGCCCTTCAATTAGCATACTCATGTGAATGTACTTCCTCTTCATGCACATCCAGGGGGGAAGGTTGTACATCCACACAAACATAGGCCAGCTGCTATGTGTGCTTCTCTGGCTACCAAACGGGCACACTCCATCGGTGCTCGCGCCCAACATGATGTTCCTTGGATCGTCCCCAAATTCTCGGTGTTCGAAGTTCAACGCTTGCCACTGGCTCGCATCCTTAGGGTGACTCAGCATCTTGTCTTTTTTATTTATCTCTGGATCATTTCCTTCATCTTCTCGCTTCTTATCCTCCCTATCCGCATGCCAACGCAGGAGCTCTTCTTGCTTAGGGTCCGCCAAATACCGCTGCACACGAGGAGTGATCGGAAAGTACCACACCACTTTTCGAGGAGCTTGCTTCCTCTTCTTGTATCGAGTAGCGCCGCACACCGGACATATGGTAGACTCCGCGTGCTCATCCTGATAAATGATGCAATCGTTCATGCACACATGGTATTTCACGTGCGGTAAATCCAGAGGACACACGATTTTCTTCACCTCCTCGAAACTGTTCGGGCACTTGTTCCCCATGGGAAGACATTTGTGCCAGAATGACATGTTCTCGTCGAAGCATGTGTCAGTCATTTTGTGTTTTACCTTCATCTTCAGAGCCATGAGCGTTACTTTCAACCGGGTATCTTCGGGCCTGCATCTTTCATACGATGGAGTAACCGCGTCTATCTCCAGTTGATCCAGCTTGGCTTTCTCTCGGGCGGCAGCTCTTGCGTTACCCGTCTGCTTGAGAAGCAGCTCTTGAATATGAGGGTCCTGCACCCAGCCCATCGATGGTCCATCGTCGTCTGCTCCGGCATCTTCATCTTCATGATCATGCCCTTTGTCTTGATCTTCCTCATCATCATGTCCGGCATCTTCTACATGATGACTGTGTCCAGCATCTACTTCGTGATCATGTCTTGGAGATTCTTCGTCTTCTCGCCCGCCCTAGCCGCTATTGTCTTGCAACCCTTGCTTTTTTCTTCCCGACCCCCATGGACGACTTCATAATCATCTTAATCACCTTGCCACCAATAGCCATCCATGAAACCACGCACGAGTAGGTGGTCCCGCACCTGTCTGGAATCGGGGTCCATAAGGCTCTTCACCTTGCATCTTCGACACGAACATCTTATCTCCGTCTCGTTCTTTTGAAGCATCTCGGCCTTCGCGGAGCTCAAAAACCTATTCACGATGCCTTCAGTCATCATGCGGACCATGGTCGCCTGCGGGGTAGAACAAAACGATATGTTAGAACCAAATTTTTTTTGGCATGACTGTGCCTAAAAATAAGACCAAAAAGAATGCATAGTGTCAAATTCTCGCCGAAACGAAAATGAATCAACATTCCAGCAAAATATTGGCAACTATCGCATTTCAAATACCGGTACCTGCAAACACAAACATATGCAACACCACAAACATACGTAGATCTAGGTCATAAAAAGTGTGTACACGTGTTGCAGGGACAAAAAAGTAGATCTAGGACATAAAGAAAGGTTTCCCCTTACTTACCTATCAAAAAAGGAAATTTAACCACTTAATTTGGGCGAATATATGGTGCTAATAAGGTGAGCTGGAGGAGGCAGCCGAGATTAGTGAGTGTGAAGTGGTGGAGAGAATGAAGTGGGGAGGGGGAAGTGAGTGTGAAGTGGGCTGTTAAAAATATCTACTCCTCCCAGGTTACCAATGGCGCACCCAGGAAGAATGCGCCATTAGTAACCAGGGTTACTAATGGCGCACCAGGTAAGAATGCGCCATTAGTAGTTTAAAAAAACTGAAAAAATATTAGTAGTGGCGCACAATGGACGTGGTGCGCCATTACTAGTTAAAACTAGTAATGGCGCACTTCCCATCGTGCGCCACTCGTAAGTGTAGGACAGGGTGGGGGACAAGTCAAATATAGTAATGGCTCACGAGACACAGGGTGCACAATTAGTAATATGGACACTAATGGTGCACCCGTAGGTGGTGCGCCACTGCTATATAGCAGTGGCGCACCACATGCACGGTGCGCCATTAATGTCCATATTAGCTATAGGCTTTTTTCTAGTAGTGTTCCATGGGATGGTAAGCATTGTCCATTACGCTTTCTATACTAACCCATGGTATTCGTGAGAGTTCTATGTGGGGTTAGGTGTGTTTTCATGGGCTTGCGTCAAGAGGAAGATCTCATTAAACCCATGGAGGATGACATGAAGTGGTGATCGTCAACAAGATTGTGGTGTGAAAGTTCAAGTGGAGCATCACGAAGATATCACGCTTGAAGCTTGCTACCCATTGTGGTGGCAATGGATTTGTGAAGATGTGCTGAAGAGTCGCTCATCCATAGTGAGTATGGGGGAGCAATCAACTAGTTTTCATCAAGCCAAGGGAATCAAGTTTCTTGTTTGGTTGTTTTCTTCGCGAGTATTGGAGCTTATGGTCATATTTATGAGAAGCTCGAGTTCATTGAAAACAGAGTTCATGTGTATCTTATATGATGTTTTCGATGTTGGAGTTTTTGCATGTTCTTCATCCATAGAGGTTTCACATGTCTATATCATTGGCATTTCCATAACTGCATGTTCTTAAGTTTTCTTGAATCCAACAAGCCTGAGTTTGGTCAATTCAGAGCTCATTTTCGAAAGTTATGGCAGTTCTGGGATGTTTCTTTGTTCCAAGCGGTACTACCTCTTATCATAGGTATTACCACTCTGAGTGGTAGTGCTCCTCCTGGTAACCCTGGCCTGTATCGGTGCTCATAAGTGTGAACCCTATTTGAGTCACACTTTTGCGGTAGTGTTGGGCAGTAGTATCGGTTGTTACTAGGGCTCCTCACGGTACTTTCGGCCTTGCCCCCTCTTAGTTCAGCCTCCCTCTACCTGAGCGGTAGTACCGCTCACTAGAGAGGTACTAACTCTTATTATTGGTAGTACCGTTCCCAGGAGCGATACTACCGCTCTATCTCGGGCACATGTGGTGGGTAACTAGCAAATTCCTCCACCCTTATAAAAGAGGGTCTTCTTCCCCAATTGTTTTCTATCCGTTGAGCTCGTGTTCTTCCCCCATTGTTGACCTTCTTTGAGCTTTCTAATTCTCAATCCGTGCAATGATTCTTGCTAGTTCTTGAGTGAAAAGAGAGAGGAGATCTAGATCCACATTTCCACCAATCATTTTCTCCTCTATATGAGGGAACCCCTTGGATCTAGATCTTGGAGTTCTTCATGTTATTCTCTGTTCTTCCTCTGATTTTCTTCCATAGCATTAGTTGTTGTGGAGGGATTTGGGATAGAAGTACTTGGGTACTCCGTGTGCCCTTGCCATTGCATTTGGTGCATAGTTTGAGTTCTCCGTGGTGACATGTGGAAGTGAAGTTTGAGAAGCTTATTACTCTTGAGTGCTTGGTGCCATAATACTTGTTCTTCTTGGGTGCTTTGGCATCCTAGAAGCTTGCTGGTGCCTAGGAGCTCAATCATTGTGGTGTAAAGCTCCACGCAAGTGTCGACGTCTCCAATTAGGTTGTGGAGATTTCCCCGAGCCTTTGTGGTTACCTCAAAGCCATATTCCATTGTGGTGAAGCTTCGTGGCGTTGTTGGGAGCCTCCAATTAAGTTGTGGAAATTTCCCCAACCTGGTTTGTACGGGTTCGGTGACCGCCCTCAAGGGTCCCTTAATGGAAACACGACATCTTGGCGTGTGAGGGTGTGAAGAAATAACGGTGGCCTTAGTGGCATCTTGGGGAGCATTGTGCCTCCACACTACTCCAAAGGGGATAAGCATCCGCAAGGGTGTGAACTTCAGGATACACCATCATCTCCGCATGCCTCGATTATCTCTTACCCGAGCCCTTTACTTATGTACTTTACTTTTTGATAGCCATATTGTTTCATGTTAAATATCTTTCTATCACTTTGTTGTTTATCTTTCTTAGCATAAGTTGTTCGTGCACATAGGTGAGCCTAGTTGTCTTAGGTTTTGAGCTTGACAAATTAAATATTGGTTTTATTCCACATTTGTTCGATCCTAAACCATAATTATTTTAAAACACCTATTCACCTCTCCCCTCTAGGCGATGTCCACTGTCTTTCAATTGGTATCACAACTAGGTCTCTCTAGGTTTAACCACCTTGAGATTAAGGATGTCGACTAGGGGATTAGGATTCTCCGACTCTCTAAGTTTCGATGGCATAAATTTTGATGTTTGGGCAATTCACATGCTTAATCTCTTTAGGTGACGGACCCTAATTTAGAGCGAATTGTAGATATGGATTTTTCTCCTCCAAAGGAGTCTCAAAATATATCTTTTGATGCTTTGAGCCATTTCGGAATGCGCATGAGTTTGGACAATGCTTCAAGATAAATATGGTGTGTCCAAGATTTGTAGGGATGATTGTTCACCCTCCACCTCTGGTTGTGTGGTGCTCTCAACTTCATCTACTTCAACTACATGTGGATTGCCACAAGGTAATGATAAGGTGAGTAGTGGTGATCATTGCAATGATGATAGTGGGCTTGTTGTTGATGATCCTTTGTCACTATCTTATTGTAATGCTTCATCTTTTCATTTTAACACTTCGAGCTCTATAAATGCTTTACATGCTTGTGTTGATAGTCATTAAGGATACCATCTAGACACTGCTTGACTAAATCACATGATGATATGCTTTGTATATCTTGTTTCCATGATAAAAATATATCTATTTCCTCCAGTTATTGAGCTAACAATGTAGAGGAAATCAATTACTTCATGGATCAAGATGTGGCCCTGAATGATGCCTCAAGGGATCCTACATCATCATCTATTGTTTCTCACTTTTTCCTTATGGCTAAGGCTTCAAAGGTATCTACTACTTTCAATCCCAATGTATCTCATGGTGACGATGTTGATGATGATGAGGATGAGGATCAGGATGAAGAGAGTGACAATATTGCATCATTAAAACTTAAGGGTGAAATGATTTTTAAATCTCTTCAAAAGAATAATCTTGCTCTTTCAAACTTCATGGAAATCATGTGTATTGCCATTGAGGGCAAGAAAATATTGAGGAGTTGGAAGCTCATCTCGAGGAGCCTAAGGCCATCACTGAGACAATGTAAGGTCATGAGCGTGATTTCGCTAATGAGATAGCAGAGCTATCCCAAACTCTTGAAAATGAGCAAACCACCAAGGAATCTCTTGAGAAGACCTTTGCTCTAGGATTATCTAGATTAAAAGAATCACATGATAGAGCTCTCGAGGTAGCTATTGATTTTAGAACTAAAAATGATAATCCTGAAGTTGCTCATGCTAAACTCCTTGAGGACTATGAGAACCTAAAAAATGGGCCAAGGGATATTAAGAGTTCATTCATCCAACTCACCGAGTCTCATGCTCAACTTGAAGCTTCATATGCAAAAAAGTTTGCCAAGTTTCCTTCTCCTCTTGTTGTTAATGATGATGCTTGTGCTTCAAACTCGATTTCGTGTGAAGCATCCATATTAAAGGAGAATGTTGAGCTAAGGGTTCAACTTGAGTTGCTATCGAGTAATTATGGGAAATTGGAAGAAAACCATGTAATGCTCACAAGCTGTCATGATGATCTTCTAGTATCTCATAATGTGGTAAAATTAGCTCATGAGGCTATTAGTACCAACATAACATGAGTTGAGCCTCATGTGGACATTAGCACTACTTCTAGTCAGAAAGCTACATTGCTTTATGCTAGTCCTCGTATTTCATCTACTCATAATGTTGCTACATCTTCTGATGAATTACTTTCCTTGTCTTGTTGCCCTAAGAATGAAGCTTATACTTCCTCTAGTACTTGTGTTGATACTAAAAATCTATAGGAAATCAAAGATCTCAAGACCCAATTCACTTCTTTGAAAGAATACTTTGAAAAGAGTCACAAGAAGGGTGCTAGTACCTCTTTTTACTACCAGTCCTCGCGGTACTTTCAACATTGCCCCCTCTCTGTTCGGCCTCCATCTACGTGAGCGGTAGTACCTCTCACCGGAGTGGTACTACCCCTTATCATCGGTAGTACCCCTCCCAGGAACGGTACTGCCGCTCTGGCTCAGGCATATGTGGTGGGTAAATGGCAGAATCCTTCCCCCCTTATAAAAGGGTGTCTTCTTTCCCAATGGTTTTGTATATGTTGAGCTCATGTTCTTCCCCCATTGTTGACCTTCTTTGAGCTTGCTAACTCTCAATCCCTCCAATGATTCTTCCTAGTTCTTGAGGGAAAAGAGAGAGGAGATCTAGATTCACATTTCCACCAATCACTTTCTCCTCTATGTGAGGGAATCCCTTGTATGTAGATCTTGGAGTTCTTCGTGTTGTTCTTCATTCTTCCTCTCATTTTCTTCCATAGCATTAGTTGTTGTGGAGGGATTTGGGAGAGAAGGACTTGGGCACTTCATGTGCCCTTGCCATTGCATTTGGTGCATAGGTTTGAGTTCTCCATGGTGATACGTGGAAGTTAAGTTTGAGAAGCTTATTACTCTTGGGTGCTTGGTACCCTAATAATGTTTTTTCTTGGGTGCTTTGGCATCCTAGAAGCTTGGTGGTGCCTTGGAGCTTGATCATTATGGTATAAAGCTCCGGGCAAGCGTCCGGTTCTCCAATTAGGCTGTGGAGACTGTCCCGAGCCTTTGTGGTTACCTCAAAGCCATATTCTATTGTGGTGAAGCTTTGTGGTGTTGTTGGGAGCCTCAAATTAAGTTGTGGAGATTGCCTCAAGCTTGTCTGTACGGGTTTAGTGACTGCCCTCAAGGGTCCCTTAGTGGAATCACGACATCTTGCATTGTGCGAGAATGTGAGGAGATTACGGTGGCCTTATTGGCATCTTGGGGAGCATTCTGCATGCATACCGCTCCAAATGGAGATAAGCATCTGCAAGTGTGTGAACTTCGGGATACATTGTCGTCTCCGCGTGCCTCGACTATCTCTTATCTGAGCCCTTTACTTATGCACTTAACTTTGTGATAGCCATATTGTTTATTGTTATATATCTTACTATCACTTTGTTGTTTATCTTGCTTAGCATAGGTTGATGGTGCACATAGGTGAGCCTAGTTGTCTCATGTTTTGTGCTTGATAAATTAAATGTTAGTTGTATTCCGTATTTGTTCAATCCTAAACCGTAATTATTTTAAAATGCCTATTCACCCCCCTCTAAGCGACATCCACGTCCGTTCAATTGGTATCACAGCTAGGTATCTCATTATTGGGTTTAACCACCTAGAGATTAAGGATGTTGACTAGGGGATTAGGATTCTTTGACACTCTTCGTTTCGTTGGCACAAATTTTGATGTTTGGGTAATTCGCATGCATAATCTCTTTATGGTCATGGACCCAAATTTAGAGAGAATTATAGATATGGTTTTTTCTCTTCCAAAAGATTCTCAAAATATATCTTTAGAGGAAGAGAAAAACTCTTATCTCAATGCTCAATATTCTAATGCGATTTTTGATGAGGAATGTAGTTATATTTCAACTCATTCCATTTCAGAATGCTTATGAGTTGTGGACGAAGCTTCAAGATAAATATGGTGTGTCCAAGATTTGTAGGATGATTGTTCTCCCCCCACCTCCGGTCGTGTGGTCTTCTCAACTTCATCTACTTCAAGTACATGTGGATTGCCACAACATAATGATATGGTGAGTAGTGGTGATCATTGCAATGATGATAGTTGGCTTGTTGTTGATGATCCTTCATCACTATGTTATTGTAATGCTTCATCTTTGGAATTTAACACTTCGAGCACTCTAGATGCTTTACATGCTTGTGTTGATAGTCCTTGCATATCACGTAGAAACTGCTTGACTAAATATCACGATGATATGATTTCTATATCTTGTTTCCATGATAAAAATGTATCTATTTCCTTGATTTGTTGTGCTAACAATGTACAGGAAATCCATCACTCCATTGAACAAGATGTGGCCTTGAATGATTCCTAAAGGGATCCTACACCATCATCTATTGTTTCTTACTTTTGCCTTATGGCTAAGGCTTCAAAGGTATCTCCTACTTTGAATCCCAATGTACCTCATGATGATGATGTCGATGATCAGGAGGATGAGGATAATCATGAAGACACTGACAATATTGCATCCTTAAAACTAAAGGGTGAAATGATTTTTAAAGCTCTTCATAAGAATAATCTTGCTCGTTCCAACTTCACGGAAATCATGTCTATTTCCATTGAGGGGAAGAAATATATTGAGGAGTTGGAAGCTCATCTCGAGGAGCATGAGGCCACCATTGTGAAAATCTAAGGTCATGAGTGTGATTACCCTATTGAGATAGTAGAGCTATCCCATCATAGAGGAGTTGGAAGCTCTTTAAAATGAACAAACCACCAAGGAATCTCTTAAGGAGACCTTTGCTCCAGAATTATCTAGATTAAAGGAATCCCATCATAGAGCTCTCGAGGTGGCTAATTGTCAGCGTTCTGGGAATCACTACTGGAATCCAGTTCTTTGCCGTCTGTCGGCTGATGGCAAAGACCCTCTTTGCCGTCAGTTGACACAAGGCAGACGGCAAATGGCTGACTGATGGTAAAAATACTATTTGCCATGTGTCGACCCTTTGCCGTCTCCCAGCGGACGGCAAAGAGACCCAGGGCAGACGGCAATGAGGATGGGTGGGTCCCATGTCTGCCGTCCCCGACGGAAGGCTAACTTTGCCATCAGGGGGCCTTTGCCGTCCACCATGGGGCCCTTTGCCGTCGGGGGGCGGACGGCAAAGGGGCCGACCCTGTAACGGCCGTCTACTCCCCCTCACGCTCGCTGTCTCTCTCTCCCCCCCACACTATCTCTCTCTCCCCCTCACCTCACTCGGCCCCGCCGCCGCCCCGCCTCGCTCCCACCAGCGACCCCCTCTCTGCGGCAACCCCCTTCCCGCGGCGACCCCCTCCCCGCGGCCACCCCCTCTCCGTGCCGACCCCCTCCCCGTGGTCACCACCTCCCCGCGGCCACCCCGGCCCCTCCCCGCGGCCACCCCCTCCCTGCGGCCACCCCGGCCCCTCCACGCGGAGACCCTCTCCCTGCGGCGACCCCCTCCCCGCGGCCACCCCCTCCCAGCGGCCCTCCTCCCCTCCCCGCGGCGACCCCCTCCCCGCGGCCCTCCTCCCTCATTGGTGAGTTCATTTTCTTTCATTTTTTTCTTTTTTTCATTTCATTGCATCTGTTAGTTTAGGTTACTGTCAGTGTTAATTATGATAATGTTAGTTTAGGTTAATTAGGTTACTATTAGTTTAGTGTTAATTAGGTTATTGTTAGTTTAGGTTAATTAGGTTACTATTAGTTTAGTGTTAATTAGGTTGCTGTTAGAGGAGGAGGAGGAGGAGGAGGAGAAGAAGAAGAAGAAGAAGAAAAAGAGGAGAGAGGAGAAGAAGAAAGAAGAGGACCCCGACCCCTGACCCCCAGCCCACGACACCCGACGCCCGACGCCACCAACCCCCGACGCCCGACGCCACCAACCCCCGACCCTTGACCCCCGACCCCCAGCGCCACTCACACACGACTCCCGACCCCCGACGCCCGACACCACTGACCCTCGACCCCCGACTCCTGACGCCCGACACCACTGACCCCCGACCCCCGACCCTCGACCCCCGACTCCCGACCACCGACGCCCGACACCACTGACCCCCGACCCCCGAAGCCACTGACCCTCGACCCCAGACCCCCGACCCCCGACGCCACTAACCCCCAACCCCGGGCCCCCAACACCTCTTTGTCCTCTTGTTGATCGAAAAGACCCCAACCCCCGATGCTAGTGACCCTCGACCCCCGACGACACTGACCCAAGACCATCGACGCATTTAACCCGACTCCCGACCACCGACATCGGACACCACCGACCCTCGACGCAACTAAGCCCCGACCCCCGACACCTCTTCTACCTACTGTTGAACGAGAAGGTGCTTTTCGGCCTTCTAGAGGCCCACGGGGTCATAGTTTTGTAAATTATGAGTTAGGTCACATATTTTCCGATTATGTTAATTATAAAAACATCATCTTTGTGTGGATCCTGTGAATTTCAATGTCCAGTTGTTCGACGACCTCCACGTGCGTTGGACGAGTTCCGACCCTGCGTTTGTTGGTGAGCACAAATCACTTCTCCTCCTACCCCCTTAATTTGCTCTGTCCCGGTCTTCGTGCCGATGAAACTTGCTAGCTATAGGTTTCTTCAATCATGAGTATGCGTGACCAGTATGCGTCTCCCGTTCGAAAGGGCGACATCTATAAATATGCATTTCTTTGCATATTTATAACTGCCATCCATTTGAATTGTCCAACATTATCCATGGACAGCCCGAGTATGTGTAGATTGGGTTTGTTTTCCCGTATGTTGTGCTCTGGATCCTATGCAGAGTTTCGTCAGTGCCTCCCTGTTGTTCTCCGGGTACACATCCTCTCTTCTTATTGTCGAGACGTGTATCAGGAGAACAACGGGGAGGTGCTGCCGAAATTCTGCGTCACATCTGGAGCAGAGCATGGGAAAATGAACCCAATGTAGACATACTTGGGTGGGATTACGACTTATCTTTACCTATTAGCGTATAGGTTGCATGGATGTAATAAAACTGACAAACTTGATTAGCGTATGAATATAGATGATGAATTATATATTTATTTCTTGTGCGCCCATAGGTAGCTAGGCAACATGAGTGATCGTGCGTGGATGTACACTAGTCACCCTAGTCAGAAAGACATGACCCATGAATGGTTAACAAAAACCAGGGGGTTTGTGAGAGCTGCATTTGCAAATGGCCAGCAAAAAACATGGTGCCCATGTCCCAACTGCGACAACTGGAAAAAGCAGACAGAGTTTGAAATGGGTAAACACTTGCAAAAGTGGGGTTTTATGCCTAATTATACGGTGTGGACTTTTCATGGTGAGTCTGACCAACGTGCCAGAGCTGAGGTGATTCATCGTCGCACCGACCAGCATGGTACCGAGATTGAAGACATGGTGCAAGACTTTGATGATGCTCAGGATTCGGAAGATGAGATGGAGGAATCTGCAAAGGCCTTCTATGAAATGTTGGAGTCCTCAAAATGTCCTCTCCACGAGCAGGCTGAGCTTTGTAAGCTCGATGCCATCGCGCAAGTAATGGCTCTGAAGGCTCGTTTCAACCTAAGCAGAGAATGCTACGACGCGATGATGACGATATTTGGACGCTTTCTACCCAAAGGCCATGTACTGCCTGCAAACCTGTACCAGTCAGAGAAAATTCTCCCTGTACTTAAGATGCCCAATGAGAAGATACATGCGTGTGAGAATGGATGTGCCTTATTTAGGCTTGAGTATGCGACCTTGAACTATTGCCCCATTTGCAATTCTTCCAGGTATATTGTGGTAGAAAATGGTATGGGTGAGAAGAATCAGACCAAAATCCCCATTAGTGTTCTTTGGTATCTGCTAACCGTAGCAAGACTTCAACGTCTTTTCATGGTCGAAGAGACGGCCAGACAGATGACATCGCACAAATTGGGCAAAAGAACCGAACTAGATACAGATGGGAACAAGATGCTGGTACACACTTCAGATGGTTTTGCGTGGAGGCACTTCGATGCATTACATAAGGATAAATCGGAAGATCCAAGGCAACCTAGAGTTGCCATCAACACGGATGGGTTCAATGTGTATGGTATGACGGCAACACAATACAGTTGTTGGCGTGTATTTTTCATTCCACTAAATTTGCCACCCGGAGAGATTATGAAAAGAAAGAACATTTTCCTGACGTTGATAATTCCAGGGCCCAACTATCCGGTTAAGAATATGAATGTGTACATGCAGCCGCTTAAGGATGAGTTGCAAGAAGCCTGGGATAATGGGATCAAGACCTACTACGCGGCTACCAAAACAAATTTTAAAATGCATGTGTGGTACATGTACTCGACGCATGATTATCCGGTGTTTGCGCTATTCGCTGGCTGGTGTGTGCATGGAAGGTTCCCGTGCACCACATGCAAGGCAACTCTTCAGTTCCGTTGGCTGCAGGCTGGTCGCAAGTATTCTTGCTTCGACATGCATAGACAATTCCTAGATCCTGACCATAAGTTCAGAAAAGACAAGAAGAATTTCATCAAAGGTAGAGTTGTCAAAAACACTGCACCAACTGCGTTGACAGGCCAACAGACCCTTGATCAGTTAAATGCTCTCGAGCCTCATCCTTTGCGTCCAGGATACTTCAAAGGGTATAATACGGAACACGCCTTAACTCACAAGTCATGCTTATGGAATCTGCCTTACTTCAAAGACCTCCTTTGCCTACACAACATCGACGTGATGCACACTGAAAAGAATATGGCAGAGGCCATTTTTGGTATATTGTTCGACATAGAGGGGAAGTCAAAAGATAATCCTAAGGCTAGAATCGACCTGGAGGCTCTATGTGATAGACCGTTGCAAAACTTGCGACAACGGAAAGGAAAGCAAAGCATAGCGAAGCCAAAGGCATGGTTCAATCTTGAAAGGCCAGCTATGAGGGAAATGCTATTGTGGGTGAAAATGCGGTTGATGTTCCCCGATGGGTATGCTGCGAATCTAAAGAGGGGAGCAAGTCTTGAGAAATTGAAAATATTTGGTCTCAAGAGTCATGATTGGCACATATGGATTGAGCGGGTAATGCCGGTGATGTTGCGTGGCTTTATCCCTGAGGATGAATGGCTAGTACTGGCAGAGCTGAGCTATTTCTTCCATTCTCTTTGTGCGAAAGAACTATCGCCTGGCGTGCTAGATGAAATGGAAGAGTTGGCAGAGGATTTGATCTGCAAATTAGAAAAGATCTTTCCACCGGGCTTCTTTAATCCAATGCAACATTTGGTTTTGCATCTCCTGACCGAGGCAAGAATGGGGGGGCCCGTTCAAAATCGATGGTGCTACTCAACTGAGAGGATGCAGAAGACGCTTCGAGCTAAGTGTAAAAATAAATGTAGAATTGAAGCATCGATGGCCGAGGCATTCATTACTGAGGAGGCGGCAAACTTCATGACAACACACTACGAAGCCAAAAATCATCATTCGCATAACCCGAAGCCTCGGTACAATGATGGCGATCCAAAACAAGGTTTGATCCAACCTCATCCTATTCAAAGGTAAGCTCGCACCATCCGGTGCTTCGAAAGGGAAATCGTTGGATGTCGAAGAATGGCGGACCATTTCATTCTATATCTTCACCAACCTAACAGAAGTGCGGCCGTACATCGAGTAAGTTCTCGGTAAATTATTGTTCCACAACTTCTAATTGCTTTGAACTACTCTTATTCCCAGATATTTGATATAGTTGATACGTCGCCGAATCCTCGGATGGAGCGGTCATCGAAAAGGATTCCGTCGAAGAGTATGAGCTTCTCGCAAAGCATGGAGGCGACTATCCCGGTTTCATCTCTTTGTTCAAACAAAGGGTAATTAATTACCATTAAGGGCCCATTTGATTTCTTGGTCTAATTTGGGGCTAATGCATCCATTCTTTCGTATTAAGCTTGTAGGCTGATGCAGAGTCTATGGACGCCGAGTTGAGACAAGTCGCTAATGGTTTTGACTATAATGTCCATTCATTTGACAGATACAACATCAACGGGTATCACTTTCGTACCTTTGGCAAAGAGCTATCTATGCCCGACACAAAGACTACAAATTATTCTGTCTCTGCTATCGGCGAAGGAGGCACCGAGTATTATGGAAGAGTTGAAGCAATTTACGAACTTCTATTCTATGGTGAAAACCCACCGACCGCGTAGTCTTCAAATGTTATTGGTTTGAGCAGAGGGAGACTAGAAGGACTCATGAACATATAGGACTAGTCGAAATCAACCAAAACACCCACTTAGATGTTCCCGGTGTATATATTACGGCTCAACAAGCGACACAAGTTTTCTATCTACCGTGGGCCTGCCAAACTGATCCAAATCTCAAAGGTTGGGATGTCCTTTATGAAGTGCCACCACATTTTAGACCACCTACCCTCAATGAAGAGAATTACGAACCTCACATTATCCCAGACACATATGTAGGAGAATTCTTCCAAGAAACACGTATGTCCAAGAAACGTTTCAAGAACCGCTTTACTTCACCCCAGAACATTGAAGTAGACAGCGACAGTGAGTCCGTCTTAACCCCTGAGCCCGAACAGGAAGAGCTGGAAGAAGAAGTGGTTACTGCCGTGGATGACCTGTCACTTCTTGACCGATTACATAATGGTGGCCTTCCACATGTTCTTACTGATAGTGATGATGGTGATGTATTTATTGACGATAGTGATGATCATGATGCATTTATTGACCCCGAAGCATATATAGACGATCACGATTGTTACGAGTTCATGTCAGGTATTCAACTATTATACTATATATAAATTTTGAGTTCATGTTAGGTATTCAATTTTTATTAGTCATGTTGGTATTTATTACGATGATACACTTAAATTATATACATTTTATTACCCATGTTGGTATTTATGTTGTACTAATTTCATTTGCTCCTTGTCATGATAGGTGTTGAAAGAAAGTGGGAAAGGGTTGAAAGCACTCCGCGGCTCCTTCTTCGTCGGCGGGTGGTGGGATGGGCACTTCCGTTCTTGCCTCGCCTCTTCGGAGAGCGTTGCTCTCTACTCTGCAAGGAGCGCCCCCGTGAGAGGAGGTCGACCCCCCGCGAAGCCGAGAGGTACAAGAGGTACACGTTGTATTCATGTTGGTATTTATGTTGTACTCATGTTGTATGCATATTGGTATTTACATACATTTTATTACTCATGTTGGTATTGATGTTGTACTAAAGGTACACGTGGCCACGGGAGAGGTAGGGCGGTGGCTGCCACGCCTTCTGAGGTGGAGGCAACACGGTCTCCGCCACCACCCCAAGATGATTCACCTGAGAACAGGACTTCTAGGGTGGATTCATCTGAGGTGGAGGCTACACGGTCTCCAGTTCACGACCCTCGGGTCGACGAGCCTTCGACCCACGAGACTCGTATCCCAGAGGCTTCGTTCCAGGAAACTCCGGAGCAAAGCAGGGATGAGGGTACGTCCCCAGAGACCAAGTGGGATACCTGGGCTGAGCCAAGTGGCCATGTTCGTAGCGACGAGGAACTGGGTGAAGGGGCTACCGTCGACCAACGTGGTAGTTCGGGGCTCCCGCTCGTGCCGGCGACCCCTGAGCAGAGGTGGTCGATTAGACCAAATGGGGACAAGTAAGTTAATTTACTATTATTTAACCTTTTGCCTTCACGTTTTCTCAAATATCTAATGTTTTGGCTTTAATTTGTCATACCGTAGGGGTTGGATTGTTACCAAGGGTGTCCGCAAGCCCAACAGCATCCTTGGTGTGCTTTGCCGTAAAAATTTCCCAGGGTTTGTTACGTTGCCTGGTCGGGAGCGAGAGGTAGGAATGACCTGGAAGCACTACTTGGGTGCCCCGGCCCCGCCGGAGCTGGAGATCGACAGTGTTTTGTGCCACACGAGGGCCGACATGGTGATCCGACAGTTTTGGGTAATTTCTCCTTCACACAATTATAAATCAACCATAGCTAGTTATTGTACTAATCTGTGTTATCTCATTTGCAGACCTACTACACGTGTGAGGAGGGATACGAGGAGGACGCGGCAAAGGTTATTGAAACCGAATGTCACCGCCTACTTCAAAACTTAGGTGCCCCCGAGATGGTGTGTGTGGATAAGATGGAGAAGGAGCATTACATGAAGGTAGTTACATATTATTAAGGCTTTGTAGTTATTTTCCTTGATTTGGTTCTTGCGCACTCATATTTCTATTTATTAACTTAGGTGCCCCCGAGATGGTGTGTGGATAAGATGGATTGTTGGGAGGCCTTGGTGGATCAGTGGTGCTCGAAACATGGGAGGTCAGCCACAACAACGCCAAGGAGAGGCGTGGAAAAATGGTTGGTGTGCCACACCATCAAGGGAGCGTCAACTTAATCCAATTTGGCGAGAACTGGGTATGTGGTTTGCTTCATGCCTCATGCAATTCATTCTTAATGCTATCTTGAGCCCTTTACTAATGCAATTTTCCTCTCTCTATTTTAGGTGCGTTACAATAAGACGGAGGTGCCACAGATGTACAACCTGTATGCGATGGCCCATACTGCCTCGTACAAGAAGGTCAAGGCATTCTCTGAGTCTGACCTCGAGCATCCAGAAAACTTCACCAACATCTCCTCCCACCACAAGCTCGTGAAGTACAGAGATCACGGGAAGGCGAGGAAAGGGGAGGACTTTAACCCGAGCGAGGGGCCTATTGATCCAGAGCTGGTGATGATAGCTGGCAACGGGAGGCCCCACGGCTCGATCGCCATTGGAGACAGCCTTATACGTTGTCGTAGCACTCTCCGGCAGATAAGGGAACACCAAACAAGCTCCTGTCCGGAGATAACACCTCGTCCACGGCCAGTCAAGCTCGCCATCGAGGTTAGTTTAATGGACTCATCTATCATTCCGCATTATGTTGTGCGTTGGAACCAATATGATTACAATGCTAACAATGAGTTGTGTTGCAGGGTGCTATTCTGAAAGAGAGAGAGGCAATGCAGGCGGTTATGGTGGAGAAGGATAAGGAGATGAGGGAGCTGGAGGAGAGGACGACTGCATTGGTGGAGGCGGAGAGGGCACGGAATGATGCGTGTAATAGGGCCATATACGGGCTCTTCGTGGTAAGTTTCTTCTTCATATTATTTAAAATCTTGCATTTTAATGTCCGTTTCATTAATAACTAAAAAGTTTGACTTGTCGAAACCAAATGTATAGTCTATGTGCGAGAAGACCGGCCAACTCCCTCCGGCGATGCCAGTCATTAACATGGTGGGGACGGTGAGTTTCATTTCAGTGCAGTGATCATAAGAGTGTCCTCATGCTAACGACACATTGCAAACGATGTTTGGTGCACAATATCTCCCGAAACGCATCGCACGACCCTTCTATAGTGGAGCCTTCTCCAGGGCAGCCTTCTCCAGGTGAAACAAGCCAGAGCCACCGTGCTTCACTACCGTGATGACGATAATGGTATGTTATTTCTAGTGTTTTAATAAAATATACATATACTTACCTAAGTTCTCTTCTAGTGTTTTAATAATGGCTTAATAAGCATAGTTTGCTCCGGAATGACCTATTTTACCCAAGTTAACTCCGAAATGACCTATAGTTCGCTAGGCTTCCACCTAAATGACATAATTAGCTTAGTTAGCTCCAAAATGGTCTATTCAATAAAACATGACCTATACTTAGCTAATTATCCTCGAGATGACATAATTAGCTCCAAAAAGGCATTCTTAGCTAATTATCCTCCAAAATGACATATTTAACCCAAGTTAGCTCCGAAACAACATATAGTTAGCTAGGCTTCCACCTAAATGACATAATTAGCTTAGTTAGCTCCAAAATGACCTATTTAATAATAGATGACCTATAGTTAGCTAAGTTCTCTCCTAAATGACATAATAAGGCTAACTTAGCTCCAAGATGACCTAGTCCCCCTAACTTAGGTATTAAATAGCCTATAATTGCCTTAGCTAGATCCAAAATGGCTTAATAAGCATAGTTTGCTCCGGAATGACCTATTTTACCCAAGTTAGCTCCGAAATGACCTATAGTTAGCTAGGCTTCCACCTAAATGACATAATTAGCTTAGTTAGCTCCAAAATGGTCTATTTAATAAAACATGACCTATACTTAGCTAATTATCCTCGAAATGACATAATTAGCTCCAAAATGACATATACTTAGCTAATTATCCTCGAAATGAGATAATAAGGCTAACTTAGCTCCAAGATGACCTATTCCCCCTAACTTAGGTATTAAATGACCTATAATTAGCTTAGCTAGATCCCAAATGGCTTAATAAGCATAGTTTGCTCCGGAATGACCTATTTTACCGAAGTTAGCTCCCAAATGACCTATAGTTAGCTAGGCTTCCACCTAAATGACATAATTAGCTTAGTTAGCTCCAAAATGGTTTATTTAATAAAACATGACCTATACTTAGCTAATTATCCTCGAAATGACATAATTAGCTCCCAAAAGGCATTCTTAGCTAATTATCCTCCAAAATGACATATTTAACCCAAGTTAGCTATGAAACGACATATAGTTAGCTAGGTTTCCACCTAAATGACATAATTAGCTTAGTTAGCTCCAAAATGGCCTATTTCATAACAAATGACCTATAGTTAGCTAAGTTCTCTCCTAAATGACATAATAAGGCTAACTTAGCTCCAAGATGACCTAATCCCCCTAACATAGGTATTAAATGGCCTATAGTTAGCTTAGCTAGATCCAAAATGGCTTAATAAGCATAGTTTGCTCCGGAATGAGACATTTTACCCAAGTTCGTTCCGAAATGACCTATAGTTAGCTAGGCTTCCACCTAAATGACATAATTAGCTTCGTTAGCTCCAAAATGGTCTATTTAATAAAACATGACCTATACTTAGCTACTTATTCTTGAAATGACATAATTAGCTCCAAAAAGGCATTCTTAGCTAATTTAGCCCGAAGAAGGGGAGAAGAGGAGAAGAAAGAGGAAAAATGAAAAGAAGGAAGAAGAAGAAGAGGAGAAGAAGAAGGACAAGAAGAAGGAGAAGAAGGAGGAGCTCCTTCTCCTTCTTCCTCCTTCTCCTTCTCCTTCTTCTTTTCTTCTTCTTATCCTCTTCCTTCTCCTTCTCCTCCTCCTCCTCCTTCTTCTTTTACTTCTTCTTCTCTTCTTGCTTCTTCTCTTTCTCTTCTTCTACGTAGCTTAGACTCATCCAACAAAGACTTAATTGGGTAATTATCCTACAAAATGACATAATTAGCTTAGTTCGGTGAAAACATCATAAGAACCTTGGTTAGCTCATTAAAATGACCAATTTAGCTCAAAAATGAAATAATAAGCTCAAAATGGCATAAGAAACTTGGTTAGCTCATGAATATTATATACTTAGCTTGGCTTCCACCTAAATGATATAATTAGCCAATTTAGCTCCAATATGGCTTAATAAGCACAGTTAGCTCCAAAATGACATATTTAACCCAGGTGAGCTCCGAAACGACCTATAGTTAGCTAGGCTACCACCTAAATGACATAATTAGCTTAGTTCGCTCCAAAATGACCTATTTAATAAGAAACGACCTATAGTTAGCTAAGTTCTCTCCTAAATGACATGATAAGGCTTATGTAGCTCCAAGATGACCTATTCCCCCTAACTTAGGTATTCAATGGCCTATAATTAGCTTAGCTAGATCCAAAATGGCTTAATAAGCATAGTTTGCTCCGGAATGACATATTTCACCCTAGTAGCTCTGAAATGACGTATAGTTAGCTAGGCTTCCACCTAAATGACATAATTAGCTTACTTAGCTCCCAAATGGTCTATTTAATAAAACATGACCTATACTTAGCTAATTATCCTTGAAATGACATAATTAGCTCCAAAAAGGCATTCTTAGCTAATTTAGCCCGAAGAAGGGGACAAGAGGAGAAGAAAGAGGAAAAATGAAAAGAAGGAAGCAGAAGAAGAGAAGAAGACGGAGAAGGAGGAAGAAGAAGGAGAAGGAGAAGGAGGAGAGAAGCTCCTTCTCCTTATTCTCCACCTTCTTCTCCACCTTCTTCTCCTTCTTCATTTCTTCTTCTTCTCCTCTTCCTTCTCCTTCTCCTCGTCCTTCTCCTCCTCCTCATTCTTCTTATTTTTCTTCTCCTTCTTCTTCTCTTCTTGCTTCTTCTCTTCTTGCTTCTTCTCTTTCTTCTTCTACGTAGGTTATTTTCCCCAACAAAGACATACTTAGCTAATTATCCTCCAAAATGACATAATTAGCATAGTTAGCTAAAAACATTGTAAGAACACTGGTTAGCTCATTAAAATGACTAATTTAGCTCCAAAATGACATAATAAGGTCAAAATAGATTAATAATCATAGTTGGCTACAAAATGACAAATTTTATCCAAGTTAGCTCTAGAATGACCTATACTTAGCTAAGTTCTATCCTAAATGACATAATAAGGCTATGTAGCTCCAAGATGACCTATTCCACCTAACTTAGCTATTAAATGGCCTATACTTAGCTAAGTTCTATCCGAAATAACCTGTATATATATATACTTCTTCATCTAGTATTATTCTTCTAACTTTCTTATTTGTCATTTTGTAGATTACATTCACTTCACGGGAAGCTTGGATTATACTGATGGGATGCTTGAAGACGATTTCTTGTACCATGGCTTCATGGAAGCTTGTCTTGAAACTACTGTAGTATATGGATATATATATGAAAATTGGTATGCACGTGGATGAAACTGGTGTAATATATGGTTTCGTATCGATGCAACTTGCATAATATGTAGGTACTATGGATGAAAGTTATTTTAACATGGTTATGAGTACGGAAACAAAATTATTTTTGTCAAATATATATATATATATATATATATATATATATCCTGATTATTATGAAAATTGCTGGATATAATAAGAAATAAAATAAAAAGGGGCTGGTTCCCCCCTTTGCCGTCTGCCTCCACATGGCAAAGGGGGGAGGGCAGACAGCAAAGAGGGGAGAGAGAGGGGTTGGTTCCCCCCTTTGCCGTGTGCCCCCACATGGCAAAGGGGGGAAGGCAGACGGCAAAGAGGGGAGAGAGAGGGGCTGGTTCCCCCCTTTTCCGTCTGCCCCCACATGGCAAAGGTGGGAGGGTAGACGACAAAAAGGGGAGAGAGAGGGGCTTAGTTCCCCCCTTTGCCGTCAGCCACCTCATGGAAAAGGGGGGAGGGCAGACGACAAAGAGAGGAGGCTTGCCGTTAACACTTAACGTGACCGTTGGTGTATCTGTCGTCCCATTGAATTTGCCGCCAGCCCCCTCATGGCATAGATTCTTTGCCGTCCCCTTTAAAAAAGCAGACGACAAAGCACCATGGCAGACGGCAAAATTATAAATTCTAGTAGTGAATGGGGGTACTCAGACTTGCCTGCGTGCGGCCCAGGGCTGGCCCACTTCATCAAGCAAGCTAACATGCACAACGCCCCTCAAGGACAGGTCCTCACAAGGGTCCAAGTCTCACGAGGAGGAGCAGCTTCAAGACATGCAGGTGGGCCTCCTCAGGACCACTCCACAGCGGCGGAGATACCGAGGCAGGGCCATCCTCGGGAGTCAAGGATGACACAAGGGAAGCACAGACGAGCAGCAGAGAGCGGGGTGGCGCAGTTTCCCCTTTAGTGCAAAGGGGGCAAGGACGTACCAGAGGTTCCCAAGGCATCTCCAAAAGGTTTCCATTCTGGCGCTGGTAGCCACTTTGCACACGAAGACCACCTTTTGACAGGAGAAGCATGTTCCCTTGTCCCCCTTTGAAATTGGTCGTTGTGGGATCCCTTCCCACCGAAACGATAAGGGAAGAGAATACGGGACACCACTATATAGAGAGGATAGGATACTTCGTAGAGGGGGGGGGACGTGGACAGACTCATTCACCCACAAGCACCACGCAAAGTCACCCAGCCTCCGGAGGCTCTTGAACACTGTACTAGTTCTTCCATCCTCCTCCAAGAGAGCCAATCCACCAAAGAAGTAGTAGGGTATTACGCTTCACAGCAGCCCGAACCTGGGTAAACTGCTGTGTTCTGTGTATACCTCACCATCGAGTGAGTTCCCTGCCCTGTCCATCAAGTAGCGAGCTAGGCGAGGTTAGGCCGTGAGAGATCTTCATACACGCCCATGAGGGTTCAAGTCGTAAGGGTTTTGCGGAGCCCGAAATCCGATATTTGGCGCGCCAGGTAGGGGACGTGTCGACGTCCTCTCCGAGATTCGTCTTCCCTAGACACACTTCTACGATTACCGGTCATCCGACCCCACTCTCCTTCAAGGCCGCATGTGTCGGTCGTAGGGGGCTCGCACCTCGTGCCGGCCCCTGGACCTCCAAGCGACGGAGCACCTCCTCCGCGGGGCGGGGACAAGAGAGATGCGTCGCATGTTGCCCTTCTCCTCCTCCAGATTCCGGCGGCCTGCCTCGAGGGGCAGCATGCCAGCAACCACCAGAGGCGAGGCAAAAATGGCGGGACATTGGATGCACACACCGGCGCACATCACCAATACCAGGTCAGCCCGTAACAACTTGGAGCAGCCAGGCAGAAGCGCTCCCTCAAGCGCAGCCAGTAGCGGGTGGCGGAGGCGCTGCCGCGGGCAAGCTACGACAACGGAGACACGCCAGGGCACCAAGGGGGGAGTCTACACCAAGCAACATCAGGACCAACCAACAGCGGCAACAGGAAATAGCGGCTTCGCACGGAAGCCCTTCCTAGGAAGATCTTTTAGCAACATGGCCAGGGGACCCCCCCTCCGTCGCCGAGGGAGACCACCACCGTCGCGTTACTGAATGGCTTTGGAGGTCGGTCAAACGCCTACATGGAGCCCTACGTACCGGAGCATGTGTTGCCACCTAACCCTCTCGACGAGGAAGAGCCTCAAGCGTCCACCCCGGGCGCCTATTCTCCTCAAGATTAAGGAACGCCTTGGAGGCCCCCAGTGCCCCCAGGACACGGGGCAGGGCGCCAACCGTGGCCACCGCGGAGAAACTACGAAGAACCGAACCCTAGGCCTGAACCAACGGGACTCAGATGGCTCGGGTCACCCGCGACAACCGCGGAGCTGGACTAGGCGCCCCCCATACGCGAAGAAGCTATGCGAGGTAATTTTTTGGGTTCACAGCTCTGGAGAGTGTCTGCTGACCACATGGGCTTCAGGTGTTCAAGGCATGCCCTGCATATCTTATCATTTGCTCAAGTTTCTATAACTCATTCTGCGTCCGTTTGGCGATCTAACATCTTGCCTTGCTTGCATCTCCGGGCGATCCATTCCCCCCCTCTCGGGGGCTCCGGTCGGTGCGCGTAGCCTCGACGCGGGGATTGGGGTGACCCCGCGGCTCCCATGGCCATAAACAAAGGATAAAATGAGAGTCACTTGAGCGTCAAAGGGTGGCTCCTGAGCATCGCTCCTCAGGGGCCTTACCATTTAGAAGGCCACTTGCCGCCCTAGATTTCGTCCACGGACATTCGTTCCTTATCATGGGTGGCAGGGATTGACCCCATAGCTGAGATCGAGCATTTGGTCGCAAGCAGCGGCGGTTGTGGAATGTGCAGGACCGGGTACTGTCGACGCAGAGTCGCGTAAGCGTGAAAGGGGGCTCCTGAGCATCACGCCTTAGGGGCCTTACTTGTAACGAGGCCACCTACTACCTTTGATATGGTCCACGGACATTTGTCGTTATCAGGGGTGGCAGGGCTTGAGCAAGTAGCTACATCCGTTCACTCATTCACACGCAACGACGGTTGGGAAATGTGCGAGACTGGATCTTACACTACTGGAAAAACATAATTTGCCGACAGCTTTTAGCTTTGCCGTCAGCAATTTCACAGGGCTGACGGCATAGAGACTTTGCCCTCAGCCAAAAACAATGCTGACGACATAGGTGTGGCTGACGACATAGAAAATCTATGTCGTCCGCTTTATCTAAGCCGTCAGCTGGGACTGACGGCATAGGGAGGCTGACGGCATAGGGAGCCTCCCGGTCCCACGTCCGACCAGGGCTTAACGGGAGCCGTCTATGCCGACAACCAGCTGACGGCAAAGCCTAGCGGCTGTCTTTGCCGACAGCCAGCTGACGGCATAGCCCGGTGTTATCCCCCCGTGCACATGACCTAACTGCCCTATCATCTTCTCTCTCACGTCTCTCCCTGCTCTCCCGACCCACCGCCGTCGTTGACCCGCGCCAGCCCCGCCCCAAACACCCGCTGTCGCCCTGCACCGCCCTGCGTCGCCCCGCCTCTGCCCCACACCGCCCACCCTGACCCGCCCGCCTCTGCCCCGCGCCGCGCCGCGCCAGCTCCGCCCCGCGCTAGCCTCGCCCCGCACCGCCCTGCGCCAGCCCCGCCCCGACTCGCCGGTGAGCTCCTCCTCCCCTTTTTTTCTTTTTTTAGTTTATTTTTCTATGTTAGTTAGATCTATTAGTAGTAGATTTTTAGTTAAATTTAGTTAGCAATTACTTATTGGTAGATTTTCAGTTAAATTTAGTTAGCAATTATTTAGTTATCAATTAGAAGGAGAATAAGAGAAGAAGAAGGACAAGAAAAGGAAAAGGAGAAAGAAGAAGGGGGATAATTATTTAGTTAGCAATTGTTTAATTACCGCGGGTAGAAAAAGAGAAAGAAGAAGAACAAAAGGAAAAAGAGAAAGAAGAAGGGGGACAAAAGTTAAATTTAGTTATCAATTATTTAGTTACCGATTATTTAATTACCGAGAGTGCGTATTTGTGTTGATTGAGTGCATTTAATTGTGAATAGCTTCTCCGCGAGGGTTTGGTTTTCGACGACCTCCCCTGCATTCGAAAGTGAGCACATTTGTGAACTCCTCCTCCACCCCCTTTATTTTGCTCTGTGCCGGCCTTCGTGTTGATGACAGTATCTAGCTAGGTATTTTTAGTATTAAAATGCAAAGTTGTTGCATAACCAATATGCGTCTCCCGTTCGAAAGTGTTCCTGTTATAAATATGCATGCATTTGCATATTTATAACGGTGATTCTTTCGAATTGTCCAACGTTATCCATGGACAGCCCAGGTATGTGTAGATTGGGTCATTTCCCACGCTTTGCTCCAGATCCCATGCAGAGTTTCGATGGGGCCTCCTTGTTGTTCTCCTGGTACACATCCTCTCGGTTAGTTGCCGAGACGTGTATCAGGAGAACAGCGGGGAGGTGCTGTAAATTTTTTGCGTTGGATCGAGAGCAGAGCATAGGGAAATGACCCAATCTACACATACTCGGGTGGGATTAGGATCCATCTTTACGTAGTAGCTCGTAGGTGTGCATGACGTGCATCCCAATGTATTAACCATGATTAAAATATGGCCATAATTAATTTAACATACTTGATGAAGTGATAATTTATATTGTTTATATGTGGATACTATATAGCTAGATTGCCAGAATGACTGATCGTGAATGGATGTACACCGGTCACCATAGTCAGAGAGAGATGACCGATGAATGGTTGAGCAAAACCTATGAATTCGTGGAAACATGATTTTCTAAAGGCCAGCCAAAAACATGGTGCCCCTGCACTAAGTGCAAGAATTATTCGCGACAGACAAAGCATGTAATGGGTAAACACCTACAGATGCGTGGTTTTACTCCCGGCTATACCTTGTGGACATTTCATGGTGAGTCGGCCCAACGTAACAAAGACGAGGTGTTGCGTCGGCGCACCCATGATTATTGTACATGGATTGAAGACATGGCGAATGACTTTGATGATGCTCGGAACAAGGACGAAGAGATGGAGGAATCCGCGAAAGCCTTCTATGCCATGTTGGAGTCTTCAAAACGTCCTCTTCACGAGCACACTAATATTTCTCAACTAGATGCCATCACACAAGTAATGGCTCTGAAAGCCCAATTCAACATTAGAAGAGACCTGTTTGACTTAGTGATGACCCTATTTGGGCGCTTTTTACCCGAAGGTCATATTATGCCTTCAAACCTATATGAGTCAGACAAAATCCTTAGTGCACTCAAGATGCCGTATGAGCAGATACATGCTTGTGAGAAAGGATCTGCCTTATTTAGGAAAGAGTATGCGGACAAACATATTGTCCATTTTGGAAGTCCTCCAGATATGTTGAGGTAGAAAACGATGAAGGTGAGAAGAAGAACATCAAAATCCCCGTGAGTGTCCTACGGTATCTACCGATACTACCAACACTTCAACGACTTTACATGCACGAATAAATAACAAAACAGATGACATGGCACAAACATGGAATTAGGAAAGAATTAGATGAACACGGAGTTCGGGTAGAAAAACAAACAATTCTGGTGTCTCTTCTATAGGCGAGGGAGGTGTCGAGTATTATGGAAGACTTGAAGAAGTCTACGAACTTCATTATTATGGTGAAAATCCTCCGAACGTTGTTGTGTTCAAATGTCATTGGTTCGACCCTACTAATACAAGACGTACTCATGAACATCTTGGGCTAGTCGAAATTCGACAAGACAAGCAGTTAAGCGGTGCCGATGTCTATATTATGGCTCAACAGGCCACCCAAGTTTTCTATCTGCCATACTGTCGTCAAACTGTTCAGAACCTGGAAGGTTGGTATGTCGTGTTCGATGTGCCGCCACATCTTAGACCACCTCCCCCAAATGAAGTCGATTACAAATTGACCCAATAACATATGATGGAGAATTCTTCCAAGAATCACGTGGTGTGAGACGTCGTACCCGAAACTGCTCTACGTCCACCCTGAACACGGAGGAACAAGAATCACGTGATGATGAGGAAGAAGTGGAAGTAGAAGAGGTTACCAATGCAGATGAGCTATCAATGCTTGATCGGTTACAAAAAGGCCTTCCACATGATGTCCCTGAACCTGATGACGATATCAGTCACGTCGACACGTGTGATACTGATGATGATTTTGCTTCAATTGACCATGGAGAAGAGACTGATGATCCCGACTATTAGTACTTTGTATGCATCCAAACATAGTTGTTTAATTATTCAATTATTAGTTGAATTATTCATGTATTTATTATTGTTCGTTTAATTATTGACCTTCAATATTTACTAATTATTTTACTATTTATCATTCCAGGTGGTGAGACATGGCAGGCGGGGATAAGTTGAGGATAGCACCTGGGCAGCTACGGAGAACTTTGTTGCAGAGCTTTGCCGAGGAGCCCAGTGGGAGAGGCGGAGGAAAGAAGAGAGGCAGAGGACGTGGTCGTGGGAGAGGGAGGCTGCCTGATAGGAGCCAGTCGCCACCACCCTCGGCTTCTTCTGTCTCAGCCACTTCACCCTTGCAGACGAGGGTGTCACTGGTGCGGGATCCTCCCGTCCAAGACCAGACACCGATGCAGGGGGCTGAGGCTGAGGTGGAGGCTGAGGAGGAGGCTGAGGCAGAGGCTGAGGGGGCTAAGGCGGAGGCTGAGAGAGAGAGGCGGATCCCGTCTGCCAGCAAGTCAGTCTACCAACGTGGTATGACACGAGTTCCAGACCGATTGGAGTTGCACCACAGGGCGTTCATTGAGCCAGATGGCGAGAAGTAAGTTGATATATATTGTGTACCTTATATCATTATATTTCACCAAGTAGCTAATGTCTATGCCTTATCATTATGTAGGGGGGCCTTATCATTATGTAGGGGGTGGGATTACCCGAATAATACCCAGAATCCAAACTGCCTCCTTGGTGCTTTACCTAGGGAGCACTTCCCCGGGATAGTGCAGTTGCCCGGTGAGGGTATGGTTCCCGAGCTAGGACTCAAGTGGGAGCACTACCAAGCCGCTCTGCTCCCGGAAAACACACATGTGAATGGTGTTGTTTGAGTGAGCGTGGCCGACAAGGTGTTGGCTGATTTTTGGGTAACTATTATTTTAGCAAATAAAAAGTATACAAATTTATACATTGTTATTTCCTTCCAAATCATTTCACTATTCATCTATGCATCTATATGGCATAATTGCAGAGTTACTTTAGGGTCGCGGAGGGGATGGAGGAGGCGGCCAAGAAGAACCTCGTGAAAGAGTGCAAGAGTTTATTCAATAACACGAGGCACGAGCTGCGTGTTCAGGCTGTTCGAGATTGGTATGCCAAGCAAGGGTAGCCGAAGACAAAGACTGCATGTCGAAAGATTTACCTTGATAAGACCGAGTACATGGAGGTATGTAACTTCCAAGGATCAATTCTTTAATAGTTTTGTTAGGTCTAGTTAGGTCCATTTAGTTATAGTACTTAGTTTCATGCTTCATTAACTTACATTCATAGGTGCCCCCGAGATGGTTGGCCGATAAAATGGATTGTTGGGAGATGATAGTGGACAGGTGGTGCACATAGGCTTGGTTGAGCACCCACACTATGGCGAAGGACCGTCGTGCCCAATTGGTTGGTGTGCCACACCACCAAGGCAATGCCAACATCAACCAATACGCCAAAAAATGGGTACGTGTGCCTTGTTTTGTTTCATCAATAATTCATTCATTCATGATTTTTGTTGTACTAATTCTTTGTCTTTTCGTGTAGGCCAAACACAATAACAAGCCCGAGCCTCAGGGATACATCGCGTTTAGCATGGCCCATAAGGGCTCGTACAAGACGGTGAAGGCATATTCTGAGGGGGACGGGTCGTCGGCGTACACAAGCCTGTCCGCCTACAGCAAGATGACGTCTTATTCTGAGGTGGTCAAACAGCTGTGCGGGACTCACTTTAACCCGAGCCAGAATCCTATCGATCCGGAGGCGTGGATGATCTCTGGTGGCGGTAAGAGTCATGGCACGCTGGCCATGTGTGATGGCTTCGTCCCTATCAGTAAGACTCTATCTCAGATCAAGGCGAGGCAAACGAGCTCCGCTCCTGTAATACGGCAATGCGCGAGGCCAGTTGATCTTGCCATCGAGGTTAGTTTTCTTCATTATTTCTTTCGTTCATTTGTCCTTGGATGGATGATGAAAATTCCTTTTGAGGTGTGGTTGCAGGCCGCACTTGAGAAGGAGTGGGAGGCCAGCATGCTCTTGTTGGAGAGGGACCGAAGTACGCAGAGGTTGCTTGAGGAGGAGAGGGCACGCAACAATGCCCATGCGAAGGCCATGCACGACTTCGTTGCGGTAAGTCAGTTGTGTGAGAAGCAAGGCTATGTGTGAGAAGAAACATGGCTATTTCTTTGACTCCTCGAAAACTAATTTGCAGGCTATGTGTGAGAAGCAAGGTTTGCCGCCCCCTCCGCCGATGCCTTCTCCGGTGGGAACGGTGAGTTCCCTTTCAATGACCAACCTTGCACGGTCTTATACCATTGTCTATCGCCATGCTAACCACATATTTTAACTCTTGCCTTGTTGCAGAATCATTCCAGAGTTGAATCCCATGATCCCTTTACTTCTCGTGGTGAGAGCCCTAATAACCCAACGACCAACGGAGGTGGTGCTTCTACTCCGTTTCTTGGCATTCGGTAAGTTATTCCTCTCCTTCTTATTCTTCTTATTGTTTAGATCAACTTAGATTATGCCATGCTTTAGTTAGCTTAGTAAATTCTAGTTGATATTAGCCATGGTTTAGTTAGCTTAATAAATTCTAGTTGATAATTAGCTTACTTACCTAAAAAATTACATAATTAGCTTACTTACTTCAAAACTGACATAATTACTTGATAACACAAAAAATAGCATAATTATTTGATATTAGAGCTCAAAAATGACATAATTAGTTTAGAAAGTTTAGAAGGAAACCAGAAGAGAAGAACAATGAAGAGATGAAGAAATGAGAGAAGAAGAAAGAGGAGAAAAAGATATAATAAGAAGAACAAATCTTCTTATTCTTCCTTTTTCTCTACTTTCTTTTTCTCCATCTTCTTCTTCTTCTTCTTGTTCTTCTTCTTCTTCTTCGTCTTCTTGTTCTTCTTGTTCTTGTTCTTGTTCTTCTTCTTCCACTTCTTCTTCTAATTGCTTAGCTTAATTTAACTTCTTTCTTATTGTATTCTTCTTCTAACTTTTTTCTCATTATGCAGATTTTGATAAAGAAACATGGTATATGGATGGATGCTCCAGGGACTGTACTCATGTAGTCTTAGATGAACTTTGTAATGCACTTGTATTTGCGGATGCACTTGTGATGCTTTGTAATACTTTGTGATCTTGTATGCACTTTAATTACATATATTGGTGCTGTTTGCACTTTGTGATGCACTTGTGGTGCTGTTTGCACTTTGTGATGCACTTGTGGTGCTGTTTAGGGCCTGGGAATATATATATATATTGTTGTTTGTATCTATGTTTTGCAAATGCAGGGAATTAACAGAAAACAAATATAAAAAAAAGCAGAGTGGGTCTTTGCCTACAGCTTACTGACGGCAACACCTATGCCGTTGGTGGGCTTACAACAAAGAAGGACACGTGGCGATAGCCTATGTAACCTGGCAACTATGAGAACCAAATTTTCCCAGATTTTCGGCTTTGCCGTCAGCTGTGCTTCGGTTTTGGGCAAAGAGGGGACCCAGGGGACCCAGGTTTTCGGCTTTGCCGACAGCTATGCTTAGGTTGTGGGAAAAGAGGGTACCCAGGGGACCCAGGTTTTCGGCTTTGCCGTCAGCTGTGCTCCGGTTATGGGAAAAGAGGGGACCCACATGTTAGAGCTGCTAGCATCCCTAAAACGTATGGCCCACAAGAACTTTGCCGTCCGCCAGCTTCCAGCTGACGGCAAAGCCTGCCGTTAACCCTCTAACGGGGCTCGGCTTGCGTCGTTGCCGCAATTGCTCTGTGCCGTCAGCCCGCGCCAAAAAGCTGATGGCAAAGGCGTTGCCGTCTATCCATTTGCAGCTTATGTCAAAGAAGGTGATTGCCGATAAAATCGTGGCCGACTCCTTTGCCGACCGCACACTGATGGCAAAGCCTTTCCCGTCCGTTAAACAGGTCATTGCCGTCACCTCTGGCTGTCGACAAACCAGCAGATTCTAGTAGTGTTAGCGACTCAGAGCAGCTCAAACGTTAAAGGGGGCTCCTAAGCATCGCGCCTCAGGAGCCTTACCGGTCACAAAGCCACTTGACTACCCTGGTGCCATCCAGGTCCAGTCGATATCGGGGATGTCGGGGCCTTGCCTTGTGAGGCGCCTCACGACGGCAGGGAAATGTGCGGGACTCGTACCTGTCGACGTCGAGCCATAGAAAAGCCCTTAACCGGCATCAAGAGAAGGAGCGCGTAGGACTTGCATCAACCCGTCGCACCTCTACATCATCCTTCAATCCTTCCAGAACCTACTTCATCCCGTGAAACTCTCACGTAATAACGAGCCGTGGCTGTATACGCCCAGGTCTTCCCGAGGAGGTGGAAGGAGTCCACCCCACGCCTAGTGGAAGACCTATGCTCCGCGCTGGGTATAGATAAAGGAAATCAACAAAGCCCACCAATGACTTCCGGAATCAGGCGCCTATGCCTCGGTTGTAGGGACACTTGTGAGGCCAAAGCGTCCTCGCGACCTCCCATATACACCCCCAATGTGACACTCTCAGATAATAACGAGCTGAGGCTGCATACGCCCAGGGCCCGCTGAGGACGCGGAAGGGGTCCACCCCCACGCCTAGTGGAATACCTATGCTCCTCACTGGGTGGAGATGAAGGCAATCAACTTAGTCCACCAATGACTATGCCCGCAGCTAACAAGGAAACCCATATAGTCCACCAATGACTATGCCAGCTTAAGTGTCAGATGCGGCGTTTGCTTGATTTTTCTGGATTTCGAACTATCTTCTTCCGGACTTACATTTGCCAATTTTAAAAGTTGATGTTTGAAAAACAAAAGGGGGCTGGGGTGGATCTTTCTCTTGCGCTTTCTCGTATTCGCTGGTGGTGAAGCCTCTTTTCTGGATAACATTCTCTAAGGAGCTAAACGCTCCGCACCGCGCCTAGGGGCCGTGAAGCGAAAGCAAGGACTTGCCGTCCGAGGGGCGAACACTTTCGGCAATCAACCCCCGCTCGGGGGTCCGGATCGAAGCACAATATCACCACAAAGAGTCTCAGGAGGCCTTAGGGTGTCCTAAGGGGACTACCAAAGAAACGGGGAGAGGAATCACTCAAACGCCAAAGGGGGCTCCTCAGCATCGAGCCTCAGGAGCCTCACCGGGCACCATGCGGGGAAAGGGCCCACAAACATAGAGGGATGAAAGGGACTCCACCCCATCACACCTACAGAGAAGGAGGTACTCATAAGTAGCTATGGAAGGGACCGGCACAACTCCATGAGCTAAGTACCCCACAATTCCGAATGGGGATCATTTGGTTTCATGCCAAACTAACAACAAGTTAAAAACATGCGTACTAACAAAGGGACGCAGAGCCTAAGGATTCAGCTGCGGCGAGGAACGAAGCCGACGACCAAGCATAAAGTGGCACGAGCGAAGCCTCGAGAGGACGGAACCTCTTGAGGGCCCTGGTCGCTGTTTCCCCCAAGCACTGGCTGGGGCACTGATGGTCCCTAAGCTCTGAAGCCAAGCCGCGACGACCACCAGAGAGAAAACCATCAATTCAAGAGCGAAAGGGAAAACGACGAACGACGAAGGTAACGAACAAAAGTTTAACGCCCAAACGGGCAAAGTTCTTAATCCACTATTGCGAGGGAAGGAAACACAAGCTGGAGGGCGCCTAGGGGGAGGGGCTGCCGACGTTGCCCATGGCGCCTACAGGGTCGGCGTCGGAGCCCTAATCGTCGCTGGAAGCGGGCACCTGGACATACCGCTCCACCAGAGTGTTCATACGCGAGCGAACTTCGTACCGGAGAGAATGACGGGACATAGCACGCACCGGCTGAATGACGCGCTGGAGATTAAACTCCGGGACGAGGGACAAGACGAGTGTCAAGGCAAAGCCTAGAAGCTCGCGGCGCCGAACGCGCTGGCCTCCTGCACGTGGGAGATGCTAGCCTCCAGCGCCTTCACTACCTTTTGGAAGAAGGCGGGGTAGCTCCGGTCGCTCCTCATGTTTGGTAGCGTTGGGGCCACCCCTGCAAATCGGTGCGTCAAGTCAGCCGCCCGGTCGGCGATGCCCTCGAACTGTTTGGCGCACTAGGACGCCATCATCTAGGCATACGCCGCTTCATCCTGGGATGCCTGAATGGTGTCGGTAGCCTCCTGGACCTGGCTCTGCAGCCACGCCAGCTCCGCCTTGGCCTCCGCCTTGCCCTAGCGGGTGGCCTGGAGGGCGGCGTCGGTGCCCTCGAGTTTGGCCCGCAGCCCCTCCACCTTCTCCTAAAGCTCGCCAAGATTGGGTTTCTTGGTGGAGGGCGTGCTGGAGAAGAGGCAAAATCAACCATCAAGCAACTCATGGGATAATCAAGAAAAGAGGCGGGGGCGAGGGACTTACTTGTCGGCTAGAGCCCAACGGTGACAAACGCGCTAAGGCCCCGAGGAATATTAAGGGTTTTGCAGAGCCCGAAATCCTACAATAATGAGTTTAGAACTAAAAATGATAAGCTTTAAATTTCTCATTTTAAAGTCCTTGAGGACTATGATCACCTCGAAATGGACCAAGGGCTATTAAGAGTTCGCTCTCCGAACTCACCGAGTCTCATTCTCAAATTGAAGCTTCATATGCAAAAAAGCTTGCCATGTTTCGTTTTCCTCTTGTTGTTAATGATGATGCTTGTGCTTCTGTCTCTATTTCGTGTGAAGCATCCATACTAAAGGAGAATGTTGAGAAGAGGGCACAACTTGAGTTGCTCTCATGATGATCTTCTAGTATTTCATAATGTGCTAAAAGTAGCTCATGAGGCTATTACTACCAAGGTAACATCAAGTTAGCCTCATGTGGACATTAGCACCACTTCTAGTCGGAATGGTATATTGCCATGTGCTAGTCCTCGTAATTCATCTACTCATAATATTGCTACATCTTGTGATGAATTATTTTCATTGCCTTGTTTGTCTAACAATGAAGCTTATACTTCCTCTAGTACTTGTGTTGATACTAACCATGTAGAGGAAATCAAAGAGCTCAAGGCCCAAGTCAATTCTTTGAATAAAGATTCGGAAAAGAGTCACAAGAAGGGCGGTAGTACCACTTATTACTACCGCTCCTGGCGGTACTTTTGTCCTTGCCCCCTCTTTGTGCGGCCTCCCTCTACCTCAGCGGTACCTCTTATCATCGGTAGTACGGCTCCGAGGAGTGGTAGTAGCTCTCTGGCTCGTGCAGATGTAGTGGGTAACGAGCAGATTCCTCCCCCCATATAAAAGGGGATCTTCTTCCCCAATGGTTTTCTATCCATTGAGTTCGTGTTCTTCCCCCATTGTTCACCTTCTTTGAGCTTGCTAACTATCAATCCCTCTAATGATTCTTGCTAGTTCTTGAGGGAAAAGAGAGAGGAGATCTAGATCTATATTTCCCCTTGGATCTAGATCTTGGATTTCTTCGTGTTCTTCTTCGTTCTACCTCTCATTTTGTTCCCTAATATTAGTTGTTGTGGAGGAATTTGGGAGAGAAGGACTTGGGCACTAGGTGTGCCCTTACCATTGCATTTGGTGCATAGGTTTGAGTTCTCCATGGTGATACGTGGAAGTGAAGTTTGAGAACTCTATTACACTTGGGTGCTTGATACCCTAATACTTGTTCTTCTTGGGTGCTTTGGCTTCGTAGAACCTTGGTTGTGCCTCGGAGCTGAGTAATTGTGGTGTAAAGCTCGGGGCAAGCGTCGGGGTCTCCAATTAGGTTGTGGAGATTGCCTTGAGCCTTAGTGGTTATCTTGAACCCATATTACATTGTGGTGAAGCTTCCTGGTGTTGTTGGGAGCCTACAAATAAGTTGTGGAGATTGCCCCAGCCTTGTTTGTACGGGTTCAGTGATCGGCCTCAATGGTTCCTTAGTGGAATCACGACATCTTGCATTGTGCGAGGGCGTGAGGAGATTACGCTAGCTTAGTGACATCTTGGGGAGCATTGTGCCTCCAGGCCGTTCCAAACGAAGATTAGCATCCGCAAGGGTGTGCACTTTGGGATACATCGTCGCCTCCGCGTGCCTCGGTTATCTCTTACCTTAGCCTTTTACTTATGCACTTTACTTTGTCATCGCCATATTGTTTATTGTTATATATCTTGATATCACTTTTTTTTGTATCTTCCTTAGCATAAGTTGTTAGTGAACATAGGTGAGCCTAGATGTCTTAGGTTTTCTGCCTAACAAATTAATAGTTAGTTTTATTCTGCATTTGTTCAAGACTAAACCGTAATTATTTTAAATGCCTATTCACCACAAAGATCACAAAGGGGACATCCACGTCCTTTCACTAGGGTTTAAGTTTATGTCACTCTCGCAACCCACTATCTAATAACTACTCCACAATGCATTCCCTTAGTCCCAAATATGGTGAAGTATCATGTAGTCGACGTTCACAAAGCAATACTAAGGGAATCACCACATTCGTAGCATCAAAATATCGAATGAATATCAACTTCACATGGCTGCTTGCAATATGACTTCTCCCGTGGCCTCAAGAACAAAAGGAAGAACTCACAAGTGATAAATATGATCATGGTTTTTTTAACTCTCCTGACTGATTTAAATTTTCTCAAAAATTAGGACCAATTATTTTTTATGAGTGCTTGTGATGCTTCATGTGACTGTTTTTTGCTTGCTTGTTTGCATGCCTGTGTTTGATTCTCAATAATTCCTGTTACTCTCCAGACTCAGCTCCTTGACCCAAACCCTTGCCTAATGACCATGCCATGTGTGTATGACCAAAAACTTTTTTTACCAAATATTATTTTTATCAAAAAGCATTTCTTTGATTTAAGCTTTCAAAACCCCCTGAGTTGGGATTTGTACTACAAGTCCTCAAATTAGGGAATTTTTTTTGCACCAATTATTTTATTTCAAACCCGTTATCAAAATGGCTTCCCAAAACCACAATATTATTAATTTAAAGGTTATTTTACTATTTTATTGAAATGCCTTCCTGTGAGGCTAGAAATCGTCTCTTATGAAGGAAAGATATTTTTATTGCTTTCACAATATTTGAGAAAAATTAGGGAAACTCCTTCAAAACCCTTCCTGCCTATTTCAAGCTTTTGGAATATTTCTATATTCTCAATAAATTCCTGTAAAATTGTAGCATGTCACATATGACATATGTGATTATCTTGCCAAGTTTCATGTCAATCCAAGTTGATTTGATTCCCCTAATTATTCTAAAACCCTATCTATCCAGATCCAAATTTGAGCAACTCTAGATTGCCAAGTGTCTCCATTTGCGCTCAAATTTGGTAGACATGTTCAAATACCCCAATAACGCATCCACACCAAGTTGTGCATCAAGCAGAATAGAATTACCTTTCCCAAGCCCCTAAAGACCCTCTCTGTTGATTTCCGACTTTTGGAAACTTTATATTATATAGTTTCTCCAATTGACCCCAAACTTTTTGGGCATGATTTAATTCTCAAATAATGCCCCACACCAAATATTAGATTTGTTGGAATTGATTTGAATAGTTTTGTAAGCAGAAGGCCATTTGTGCCCATTTCATGGGTTTTCCAAGTCTACATTGTAAACCTTCTCCACCAAATCCCAAATTTGGTGTCCAAGCTTATTTTCATCTATTATTTGAGATTGTTAAATTTCATCTCAATTGAAGTCCAGCTGGTAGCCTTGACACTCATCAAACACCTTGTGTCCACTCACCAAAGTGGCTACTTTGGCCCATTCCACTATTACCCTTGAGCTTAAATTTTTACCACAGCTTTCCCTAGTTATATTTTTACCTCCAGTAGCTTGGAATGGCCTGTGGTCAATTGTTGGAGGGATACTCCTTGTAGCTACCCATCATCTTCACCATGGCAGCACCATTTTTACCCCTCTTCCTATGCCTCTACTTAAGCCAAAGCCCCCACATTCTTCCAGGTCATCTCTTGCATGATAATGCACCATTTCATCTCAAAATATAGCATGCTCATGTGGAAAAATGAGCAGCACATTTGAAACTTGATTTCTCGCAGAAATGTAGTTTTGAACTGTAGCTGCTAGCTAGACACCTCCTCTTGGGGCTGAAACGTTGTAGTAATGTATTCCTTCCCTTCCAAACACTGCTAGACATAGTTTCATTCCCAAAATAATCCAGTAACCACCCTCAATTCCAGCCTTAAGTTTACTTATACAAACTGAATGGTAGTCAAACCCGAGTCTAAACTGATCCACTTGGGGTCCAAACTCCACCCGGGCTTTGTGGCATGCATGCCTTGCATGCTTAACACCTTGGCCTGGCCAAGGGGTGGTCCAGTACACCAAGTGGGGTCGTGACCACTACCCTGGCGTGCAAGAATGGTGCTCTGCACCTTGTCTTCATCTTCCATGTTGTATCCAGTTGTCCCATCTCCAATCAGTGCGCCATGGGGTCTCCCTTGACCAATACAAGCCCTCCCCGACGCCTAGAAGCAGCCAAGACCCCTCTGGGACGAGTGGTCTCCCCGCGCCGAGAGCATCTCGAGAGCTCCTGAGCTCTCTCTCTCTCTCTTCCCCCTCTCTTATCTCCTCACCCCGAGCCTCTCTGGCTCTCCCTCACTTCCTCTTACCCCTCTCCACGTCCAGGAAGCGAGGGAACCAACAGCTCTTCCTCTAGAGCTTTCCATTGCCGGCAATGGCCGAAGCGCTCCTGTCGGCCATCTCCAAATCAGAGCACCCGGGCGTTCCCCCTCTCCTTTGAGCATCCCCAAAGCAGCCTAGAAAACTTATTAGCTCCCCTGAACCTTCCTCCCCTTGCTTCCATCATCACAGGGCTACAGCGAGGGCCACCCGTCCGTCGACCGCTGCGGCCAAAGGCCCTGCTCGACCCTCGGTTCTCCGGCACAAACGGGACCCCAAGCCCGAGGCGGCTCATTCCCCCAAGCGTGCCGGTGACCAGAGCGGCGCCAGGGCTGGCCCAGGCACCGGAACTTCGGCCTCGCCTTCCCTTGTTCATCCTCTACCCGTGCTGGAGGTAGGGGATGGACCTGGCGATCGGGCCCTGCTCAAAAGTGAGCTAGGGTTGAGGCCCACCTGTTAAGTGGAGGCGCCCCGGCGCTTTGCGCCTTCCCCGAGCCGATGGCGTATTAAGGTGAATGCTCCTCCCATGTGGCCTGCTACCCCAAGTTGAGCTGCTGGGTTGGCCCATTTGCCTGACTGTCACCTTGAGCGCAGTTTAATTCCCCGGTTCAACCCCCTCTTATCTTTTTTGTTTTTATCACCAACTTTACAAATCCCTGAACAATTCATCGTAACTCCAAATTGGTTGGTTCAAATTTCTGCAGGTTCCTAAAATCAAGGGCTGTACAAAGATGTTCTTTGCACATTTTTCCAAACTACTTTTCTGTTGTATTATTGTTCAAATACAGATTTTAATACTCCTGGCCTCACCTTTCAAAAATCCCACAGGTTTCAAATCAACTCCAAATGGAGTGATTCCAAATTCCATAGCCTTCCAATATCATGCCCTATTTTTGAAGCCTTGGTCAACATTTTTATCTGGCATGATTCTGTTGCATTAAATAAATAGCTTCCTTTTGCTATTTATCCAATGTTAGAACATCTCTAGGATATTCATATAAACTCAAAATCCCATGAAACAACTTCCTAGATGTTTCTAAAATTATGCTCTAGTAAATGAGTGCCTCCACTCATTTTTATCATAATATTTTCTGTAGGCTTCTTTAAGGATCACCTATTCATCCCTTCATCCATTCAAAAATCCCTGATGATCCAAACCTCCTATAGCAAGCTCCAGGTATTTTCTTATGACCAGAGAGGTCCAAGGAAAATAAAACTCATATTTATATAGCACTTTTGTTTCTCCTTGCTGTGTGGCTTACTGTGTTTGTTTCCAACGATAGTTGAGGGAGTACTCGTAGTTGGACCGGAAGACCTCAAAGACCCCGAGGACTCATGTGAGAAAAGGCAAGGAGCCCTTTGACCATGTTTGAGCAAATATTATATTGCATGCTAGTAGATCAATTATTCCCATTCCATATGATGTTTCCGATGGCTCCTCCGGAGCACTTGCATTGGAGCATGATCCTACCACCTATGACGGTCACGCTAATATCATGTTGACAAGTAGACAGTAGTGCTGCGCATAGTAGAAGCATGAGCTTGATGATGGTATATATCAAAGGTTTTATGAAAACCACGTCGGGTGCCACTAATGCCCGATGGTGATAATTAATGAGATAGTTTACCACTTGTGGAGAAGTGGTGCACCGGGAAAAATATATTTTTGGTGTGAGTGGTTTAGTAAATGGGAATAGATGTATGATGTGTCGACCGTCCCAACCTTACATGTGCGACCATGTTACCCCTTTATGGGACGGGGTTTGTTGATTACTTTGGTTGGTGCTAGCAAAGAGCCACATTACTAGTGGCGGGAGTGATGTGTGGTCACTCTCGTGACGGGATCATGCGAGGTAGGACGACTATGACGTTTTTACGTGTTCCAGGCACACCGTTGGTCCCCGCATGGATGATACTATCCAGAGTTGGTGCTTGTAATGTAGGCTGGGTACCAATCGAGTGGAACTCTTTGTCGAGTATCATCAAGGGAAAGGCATTGATCGGGTACTTACGTCTGCTATGTTATATACCGCAAGTTGTGGATGACACGGAAGTTTCCCGGATCTCGTGGGTACAACGTACAACCTATACAGAGTGTAAAATTATTCGAATAACCGCGTCCACGGTCAGGTACAGTTGGGTGGTGCTGCTTAAACAACATCCAGTCGTTTCCGCATAAAACAAGTGTGTGTGCGTGTTTAAAGGTGTTATCTAAAAGAGTTGATATGACCAAGTTTGGTGACTTGGCATATCGGGTGAAACATAATCAACCCTCGGCAGATATGTTGATATTTGTAACCTATTCTTCTGAATACCATCTAGCTTATGATGCATGTCCATACCCGTATATGATTATGTTTATTTGCAAACAAACTTGCTTTCGGCAAATGATGCATATCACCTATTATCACATCACAACATTATCCATCTCATGGGATGTTTGCGAATACATTCCAAGTTCTCATTGGTTTGCCACTGGTTACTTCGTTGACCAGGTATGAGAGAACAAGATATGGTGAAGAGTAACTTGGTGACGTTCCTGCGAACTAGGACGCTTTCCAGTCAGAATTCTTGTAGGTTAAGGCTGATGGCATGGGTTCACGCTTTCGACCGATATTTCCGTTATTGGTCAAGTTTGGTGTGTTGGCCCTCGAGGCCCTATATATGTAATGCTCAACCGCAAAGGTCAATTATTGTATCAAACGTTATGTATGGATGTAAGACTCTTGTTATGCAGTTTTTGTGTGTTCGGTGAGCATTGATCTATGGGATTACTGAGCACGTTCATTCGGCGATCTCGACTCGTAAGTCGGGGTCCCTACATCCCCTGGCGGAATCGCTTCGCCGGAGCGCAAAAGTGCACCTGCCCAAGTTCCGCCTCAAGACAGTGGCACTCCATCCCGAAAGTCTGCCGGTGGACCAGGTTAAAACTGAATATATACTAGAAGATGTTTGCCAGAAGTAGGCCGGGTGGACCACTACCCACCAGGGTGCGCAAGGGGGGTTGGAGCGCCCTCGTACCTAGCGGGTACCTCGTAGCCCCCATGTGGTACTTCTCTCATCCAATATTTTTATTTATTCCGAGAAAAATCTCTGTGAAGATTCAGACCATTTGGAGATGTGCATAATAGGTATCTCTTACGTAGCTTTTTCAGGTCCATAATTCCTTCTGCGAGCATTCTCCCTTTTTGTGCAAATCTTCTAAAATATGAGAGAAAAAGCATTAGAATTACTCCATATAGTGATATGATGCATAAAAACACTATAAATAAGAGTAGCAGAACATGATGCAAGATGGACATATCACTCACCCACCTCTTCGGCCTCCCAATCGAGCGCCCTCATACCCACGAACCCCCTCCCCCAGCCTCCTGTGCTAGGAATCGACCAAATCGTCGCCGCATCTGGTCGCCGCAGTTGATGACCCACAAGTGTAGGGTGTCATTTCTAGCCTTTTCGATAAGTAAGAGTGTCGAAGCCAACGAGGAGCTAAAGGTTGAATTAATATTCTCTCAAGTTCTGTGGACCACAGACACAACTCTACACGCACTGAGGCATACTTTACCTAGAACAAACATGAAACTACTTTGTGGGAAGGAAACTAGAAGTACATAGTCGGTCTAATAGATAGGTTTGCAAGATAATAAAGATCGTGGAAATAAAAGTTAGGTACTGTTTTAATAAATATTAATTTAGTTTGTTGTTTAGTAGAAAGACTTATTAGTTTAACGTAAGAGAAAGATTATCCAGAATCAATTCAATATAGCATGATAGATACTTATCATATGCCATGAGGGAGAGGCATACGTTAACACACTTTCCGTACTTGGATCATATGCACTTACGATTGGACCTCTAGCAAGCATCCACAACTACTAGAAATCATTAAGGTAAACCGAACCATAGCATTAGACATCAAGTCCTCTTTATTCCCATACGCAAACAACTTCCCTACTCGGGTGTAAGCTTCTATCAATCTAGCCACCCACTATAACTAAATCATGAGCATATTGCCAACCCTCCAGCGTGAATCCTTCATATGTGCGCCTCGTACAACTCATATCAATAACATCATACCAAAATTAACCCGTAGGACAAAAGAGATATACTCAAACATCATAGGATAGCCACACATCATTGGATACTAATATTTAACAATAAGCACCATGTTTAAGTAGATAGGACAGCGGGGACAAGAGCGTTTACACCACTGCATAGAGAGTGGGGAGTTGGTAGTGTAGGCGACGAAGTTGTTCGTGTAGATCGTCGTCACAATGGTTGCCCCAGCGGTGCTCCAACGCCTCCGAGAGAGAGGGGGAGATAGCCCCCCACCTTCTTCTTCTTCCTTGGCCTCCTCCCTAGGTGGGCAGAGAGTTTCCTCTCTCATCCATGGCTCTCGGAGGGCAGGATCCCCTTCTAGATTGGATCTCTCACGTTGTTTGTCTTCTCTCTTTTGTCTCCGTTTACTAGCGCTTCACTGTTTCTTAATATTCGGAGATCTGTAACTCCGATCGGGCTGAAATTTTGAGAGGATTTTTATCATCAAATTATATTCGTGGGGCGAAAGTAGGGCGCCAACCGACTTAAGGGGGAGCCAGGAGGCATTAGGCCACGGCCACCGTCACACCCTGTGTTTTGCCTCTCCTAGCTAAGTCAACATAGCTAAAAAATTAGGACCAACTAAAACTTTCGTTTCTCCTTGGGATGCTTGACTTGATTTTGATGGCTTATTTGTTTTATTGTGTTTTAAAATCACAAACTTCTTCCTACTCTATGGACTCGTGTTCTTGATCCAAATCCTTGCCCAATGACCATACTATGTCTATAGTACCTAAACCTACTTTTATAAAATATTATTGTGACCAAAAAGATTTTATATAATTTAAGCTTTCAAAAACCCCTCGGTTGGGATTTGTACTACAAGTACTCAAATTAGGGAAGTTTTTTTGCCCCTAATATTTTATTCAAGGCCTATTATCAAATAGACTTCCCAAAACCACAAAATTGTTATTTAAAAGTTAATTTATGATTTTATTTTTATACCTTTTTCTAAGGCTAGAAATGGTCTTTTACGAAGAAAATTCATTTTTCTTGCTTCCAAAATATTTGAGAAAATTTAACCAAACTCAGCGGACGTATATTGTCCATCTATAAGAGTTTGAACACATGGTCATGTTCAAAATAATGGACAAAACCCTCCAAAAGCCTTTGTGCCCATTCCAAGCTTTTGAAATATTTCTACATGAAATATTCAGAAATAATTCAAGTAAAATTATACAATGTCACACATTATATATGTGATGACCTTGCCAAGATTCATCTCAATCCAAGTTGATTTGATTCACCAAAATATTCCAAACCCCTATCTATCCAGAACCAAATTTAAGGAACTCTAAATTATCAAGTTTATCCTTTTGCTGTTGAATTTTTTGGACATGTTCCAACACCCTAATGATGCATCCACACGAGTTTGTGTAACAAGAAGAACAAATCCAGATGTCCAAAACCCCTCAAAATCACTTGTTGTAATGTCTAGAATTGGGCAACTTTACATTATCAAGTTTCTGCAATTGATCCCAAAGTTTGTGGGCATGCTCTAATCCTCAAATAATGCCACCACCCCAAGTGGTGCATTAGGGGGAATTAATTTGCATCGATTTATATAGAGAAATTTTATTTGTCCATTTCTAGGGTTTACCATGTCCACATTGGAAACTTTCTCTAAAAATCTCAAATTCGGTGTCCAACCTTATTTTTACCTAACATAGGATCCTCTTAGATCTCAAGGCAAACACACGCCATTTACTTGCCCAAAACTGCATCAAACACCTTCTGGTGGTTTGATAAAACTCCTCTTTACCCCTCTCCTTCACCCCCAATTTTTACCACAACCTCTTATAGTTACCTTGCACCACCAGTAAGAAACTCCAGCTTTGGTTCAATGATTGTGGTGGGTAAAAACCCCAACTACGTCTCTGGTTCACCTTGACAGAAGCTGCTATCCCCATTTCCTAACCATCTAAAGGGCATCCACATGTGCACCAACAACTACTGGACAAAGTGGCGCACTCCAGAGCGCGTGGGAAAATGGCCATGCCGACCATTTGCACGTTGTGGAGCGTGCTATGGTGGCCAGGTGAACTCTAACGGCACCCATTCCAGTGCCCCATATCTTTGTGAGGCGGGATCGTGTCGCCCATCGGCAGGATCAGAAAGGAAGACCCTCGCGAGGGCCCGAGCCTCATGGAATCAACATCGAGGATCATGAGGGGTCAGCCGTAGGGTGCGCGTCTCGAGGCCACCCTGAGGCCCTCGCGAGGCGAGCTCGCCGCGAGTGACGTGGCAAGGCCCGATGACCTTGTGCCTCCGCATGGGTGATGCACACTGCGCAGGTAGCACAGGGGCGGTGCGAGTAGGCACGGATAGGGAGGATTTCTGCTTCCAAGCTAAGGAAGAGAGGCCAGCTGGCGGGCCCCAAAGGAATCTCCCAAAGGTTTCCCGATCGGTGCAAAGGGTACTAACGCTGGATGCTCGGTGGGACGAACGTCACCCCCGAGCCCACCAGCGTGTCATGGAGCGAAGCTTTTGCAGGTGAAGACCACCTTTGTGAGGGTGGACAACAGTCTTGTCCCCTTCCAAAACGGATGTTATGTTAACCATTCCCGCCAATGTTTTCTAAGGGGAAGAGGGCCGAGGCCAATATAAAAGAGAGACCTAGCCTCCATAGAAGGGGATCAACCCGCATTATCTCTACTAGGAAAAGAACCCACCTTTGTACTGGTCTTCCACCTCAAGCAATCCCAAAAACAAGTAGGAGTAGGGGTTTACACTACAAGGTGGCCAGAACCTGGGTAAACAGCCACATGTTCTAGTTCGCTTCCCTTAGCCCGAGCCGAATGAGAGTCGCCAAGAAGTTGAGAGGTAGAAAAGGGTTGGAGAGCGAGCGCACCCCAGAGTTAGAATCTTTCTTTTGTCTACGGAACCTCGATTCTGACATTCCTTACCAAAATGAACCAGATCATCTATTGCTACGACGTCAAGGCCATCGCCTCATTCAAACATAATATTCAAGATGAATGGCTCACCCGCCGGCTCGAGCAGGATAGACCGAGGTCCATATGAGCCCTTACTTTCCTCATGACGTACTTTTTGCGCAGGAGAGGATAGTAGGCTCGTCCAAAGTGTCACAATGGTGAGGAAGGAACCTCGGAAGCATGCCACGCCAATTGAAGCCTCGATGCAACAAAAAAAGGCACGGGCCTAAAAATGGCGGAAGCGACACAAAGGATGTCACGGTCAATGGAGGGTTCACCACACCCAAATAAGGCCAAAAGAGACAGACCTTTAAAGGGAATAACGATGGACCTAGCAAGCTCGACATGATCCTGGATCGATCGCAGCAAATCCATGGCACCTAGGACAAACTAGCAACCCACACTAATAGGAATAGTTTGGTCTTCAGGCAAGCTAGCAAGGTAGTAATGGAGGGTCCAAATAAAGCCAAACTGAAAGTCAAGACGATGATGACCCACAATGGCCCACAATGAGACCCAAAGAAGTTTTCTAAGGAGGTAACAGAGGTAAACATGATCTATATTACCCACATCCCCAAGAGGGAAAGGAACAACACACTTCGGGACATCTATGCGCTAGAGCCAGTTGCCCCGAAGTTCAATCCGTGCTCGGCCTTCGCGATCACATTTCATATACACGATCATCCGACCGACATCACACATGGGGGTTCATCTGCACTCGCCATCGACCCCTTCATCAACGGTTTCCATCTGACACACATCCTTATGGACGGAATGAGCATCCTCAATTTAATCTATAAGGACACAGTTCGGAAGATGAGCATCAACTCATCCCGGATCAAGCTGAGCAACACTACCATTAAAGGAGTCATTATACGTGTTGAAGCTCATTGCACGGGAACCGTGTCCTTCGAAGTTCTCTTCGTCTCACCTAAAAATTTCTGAATTGAGGAGTTAATCTTCGACATCGTCCCCTTTCAAAGTTGGTATCACACACTCCTACCACGCACAGCGTCCGCTCCCTTGAAAGAGGTCCCGCAATATGCTTACCTAGATCTTGAAATGCCAGGACCAAGTGGTGTTATCCAATTAATGGAAACAGCGAATGCTCCCTCTATACCGAGGAGCAGACCGTGGCAATCACAGTCGAGGTGCAGGCATCCGAGGGTGCAACCTGTGGTGGGAAACACATTTCTAGCTCTTTGAAGTTTATGCAGGACAGTCGACATCGTGTGCTCCCCTTGGGAGGGGCATAACGTCCCGATGGTGCTTGATTTCGCGCCAAAATTCCGTTGGGCCACCAAGGAACCAAAATTTATGAAACAATCGGATTGGCTCGATCGAGGGCATGGTCAAGCTTTTTTGCGTCCATATCAGCATGGTCTCATAAAAGTTCTGGCCAGGATAATACAGTCAGGTGGCTTCAGCCATGAATCAAACACCTACAAACCTCTTAAAGGACTCGGCCAGCTGGCACCTAGAGCACGTGCAAATGATAGGTTGCATATAGTCCATCTCAGTCTTTGCTATAGCCGAGGGCATGCTGACCAAACAACACGGAGACGCAGACGTGCGACTGGAAAGCATCCTGGGCTCATAAAATCGTCGATCATATCTGCCCCGTTTTCTATTTTTTCCTCTTTTTTTGCATTGTATCTTTGCAATTTCTCTTGTTACAAGCTCGGCATGTAAATATTGAAGTTATAAATAAAGGTATCATTCGTCTCAAGGCTCTTATTATATATCTATACGAGAACCACCTATGAGCTACAGGAATGTCTTCAAAATACCACTGCTTAAGGGCTTCGTTCTCGATGTCCTACATATAAGTCCGAAGTGCTCAGTGTCTTGGATATTGCACTATATGTATCAGTTTAGAACCTAGATTTTCGTCAATAGTTGGGTAGCCTAGCTCCTATGTTTAACCCTTACCTTCCTCATTGTATTCGGCTGAGGGTGTAATGGGAGAACCACTACAGTTGTACAGCCAGTCAATTGGCAGAGCGCCTCAGTGGAGAAAGCCTAAAAATGACTATCTAGGTCAACAAAAACTGATCAGCAATCCAAAGACCGTATTAAGACACATGTCGTTAGAGGTCACTTGTGTAAACCGCGGGATTTACTTATCGCACAAGCCAAAGAGAGTAATGGCTTCGATGTCAGCTACATATAGCTCACCAATTAGCATATCAGGGACTTGTTATCGGCCCCACAGCCAAACTCCTATGACTAAGTGAAAGAAATAAAGCCATGATAATCTGATTGCCTAGTTCCTACAAGCACGAACCACCTTCGGGTACCGAGAAGTCAATTAAGGGTCAGAGCTGCATCAAGGAACACCCTCTATATACTCTACATTTTGGCAGAAGCCGATGATTGGCAACTTTCAGCCAAAACGGTCAAATAGGAGGAAATTCCATTAACATTACAATGTTCATATGAGAAAATTGAACGATACGCTCATGAATAAAAAATATGGTTTCTTACATAACAAACTCTTCGGCATCCCAAAGTACTACATTTGATAAAAGTGACCTTTAGGCACTCGGCCTCTACTACCCAATCGCCCTCTTCCACCTCGAAATAAAATGGTTATGCACTATGCTATTTGCCTGGAGGAGGCCCCACAGCAACAACCAATGGCTCGACCCTTCGAAAGTGCATGTTTATGCAGGTGTACGCCCGTCGTGCTCCTTCAAAGCAGGCGGATCACTTCCAGTGATCCACCTGCGATTCGACAGCATGCAACCGGGTCAGAAGACTAAAGAGGTTGGTCGACGGAGCTCCAGCGGTCCATAGTTTCATGAAGAGGTCCTGACGCACAAGCTTAATCATGCGAAGTAGCTCCAAGAACTACTTCATTTGATGATTCAACAATGGCAATGACGAAGAATCCAAGAATTGCCACTCAAATGCATTCTCATCCTCATGACCCTCTAGTTTCTTAAAGTGTTGGACCGCGTCGGAGACACTCTTCGAAAGATCCGTGAATCCTCTGCAGAACGCTACGACAAGGTGAGATCGACACACCCTCGGCTGCCAAATACACACTCGACTAAATAAGACTCGCCCAAAGCTATCTTATCTATTTCCTTGAGCATTTCGCGGTCGAAGCGAGGCACAACCTGGAGCTAATACTACGGAAGTTGAAGATTTTGGACATCTTACTTCAACTTGTAATCCTCAGCCTGAAGGGCGTTGCATTCTTCGAACACAACCTTTAGAGTCTCCTTGACCTCTAGAACCCGCGCTTTCCCTTCTTCCCTCGCCACCTGCTCGGTAGCCTGGGCCTTTTCCACCTACAAAGTCGCGACCTTCTACTGCTGCACCTCTAGCCGAGCCGTTTTGAGCTAGATCTTGAGCACCTCAAGCTCAGCCAGGGCATCTATGATTCAAAAAATTTGGCATCAACATCATAATGAGATAAACAACATACACTTCTCGTATTTAAAGCTCTCCTTGAAACACACTAAGACTAAATCGCACACCATGCGATTGCTGGAATTGCTGTTTCATTTGGTCGAGGTCCTTGTGTATCCTCTCAAGCTTCCGGTTCATCTACACTGTCTCTTCAGAGACAGAGTCGAGAGTTAAGGTGGAAGCTTTCAAAACAAGGATTTTTTTTGACGTAATCCCTACGGTCGCTTCACCTTGGACGAGAAGCATCCTGGGGCTCGCAATCAAGATCCTACATCGGTTATTTCAATTTAGTTTTGGGTCGGGGGCTACTCACCGGCCATATAGGTACACGAATTTGCAAGATAAAAGGAAAAATGGAAAATGTTTTTTCAAAAGACTAAGGAGAGAATACGTCGAAGCTTGTCAAAAGGCCTTTAAAGACCTCGTGCAATCCAGCTCCCGTGGAGCGGAAGCCTTCTTGTACTGCACCTATGAAGGCGCAATATTCTTCCGTAAGGGATGATCCCTTCAAGGTCTCCTCCATATTATTTATCCACCTCATGCTAGCCAACCCTCTAGCAGGAGGTGAAGGCAATGGCACCTCTGCCTAGGAACTTGGGTGCTGGGCGGAGGGATCTTTGGCAGAGATAATTGAGTTGGGGCCGACCTTGGGTGGACCAAATATTGGTCCAACGTTTCTTTGACAACCTCTAAGATCTTGTCTCGTTGGTTTGGTGGGACCGAGGTGTTTACTTCGGCAATCTCGATCAGCCGTTCGGCAACCATTAGTTTGATTGGGGAGGCCGAAGAGGAGGTCACGTCATCTAGATAATCATGAGCTAGCAAGGGAGCAGAGCAATATGGGGTTCCACTGGCGGGCGATAGACCGCTCAAAGAATCGCTTGGAAGCTCCTTCAGGACACTGAGGGTAAAATTCTCAGATGAGCTTGTTCCTGCAAAAATATATAACCAAAAAAATAAAAACGTAGAAGGTGTCAACATACCTCCTTGGTGTCAGTTTCTTCCTCCCTAGGGTATGAGGATCATCCTCAAAGTCATCAGAGAGCATGACATACCAACGGTCCTAGCCAAGGTTTTCTTCAACCTCTTTTTCCCTTTAGAACATGCACCAATGTCAATATCTTTTTGCGCCGCTCCCTTCCCTTTGAGGGCAGGTTCGACCTCTACCTCTTAATGGATGACAGAGGTGTGGCTGTCTTCAGATCGGGAAACTGAAGCCTCCTGCTTCTGAAGACCCGCCCGCCACCTCCTACTTCGTCCTCTTGGGGACCACCACATGTGTTTCCTTAATTAGGAGCGACGTGAGCTGAGGGGTTCTTTCCTCCACAGGCAATGGGGTTGGGCACCGTATGCTCAGCATCTTAGCAAACCTATTTAGTATGCGTCAAGCAAATCAATTAGTCAAAATTTATCTCACAATGTGAAGGGGATAGAAAATTAACATTTGTGTTAAAACATTTACCGGTGGGGCATCACAGCCACTTCGAAGCCACGGTCTTGTCTCTCCTTGCGGGTGTCATGCTTGTCCATGTCAAGTAGCAACATCCACATACCATCTAGGTTGTTCTGGAGGAAGTGGACAACAAACCATGCCTCACAGATTTGTAGTCCCACATCGGTTTCACTGGAAGTTGGAGTGGAAGCATCCGCCGATTCAGCATGCCATTGATCACATCGGGAAGCCTGAGGTCCTTCTCGAGATACCACAACTTGATCTTCTTTACCAAATCCTTCACCTTGTTGGCATTCCCCCAAGCTACACGCTTATCTGTTGACGATTTGAGTTTACGTGGAGGTCCGACTAAGAATGCAGGGACCTCGGCTTGACCAGGGGATAGAAGTTCGGTGATGTATAACCACTCGCATTGTCATTCCATGACCATCTTGACAAGGTGCCTTGAAACCAATCAGCAGTTTGGTTCTTGCTGACCATGGACCGTCCACACTCTGCTGGATCGAAGCTGCTGGACTTCAGCTTGACTCCAAAGGTCTTCAACCAAAGGACAAAGTGTGCTTCGCAGCGGAGGCCTCACAGCCAATGACGAAGAAGGCAAGATGGCAGATGGAGTTCTAGCCCATGTGGTCGAAGTTGATCACACTGTAAAACATTATCTCATGTGCGAAGGGGTGCAGCGGGAACCCAAGGCCTCGAACAAGGTGGAGAACAAGGACTACCCGCTCCCCGACTTTGGGAGAGGGTAGTTGTTGGTCAACGCGTGGATTGCGGTCCTTCTTGTTATCAGTGAGGTACCCCACGAGCCACTGCTCCAGGATGGCACTGCCCATCACAGAAGAACCCCAAGGGCCCCTTGAGGGTATCGTCCATGGCAAAAGGGGTGTGGATATGCTTCGGGAAGGAGAGCGAGAATGGATCTCGGTGTTGTAGCTCGACGAAGCGGTAGGCAAAGGAGGGGATGAGAGTCTGGTCGCTTGTGAGGTTATCTTTACACTCTTATAGGCCGATGAAAGATCAAGAGTCCTCCTTACCGCACCAATAGAAATGCCACCCATCGCAAAATATTTTGTTATTTGTATGGAGGACGCAAAATTGTCATGATAAGTGGCACCATTCAACCTACGTGGTTGGCCTTCGAGGCTGACTTAACCAACCTCTTCGGATGAAAAATAGAACTCGGCTCGGTCTTGTTGCAAAGAACCATTTTATGTTAAAGGCGGTGTGGGCATTTTGAAGTCATGAATACAAACTCATCTATCAAATGAGATACTTCGACGAAGGGGAACTCATCTGTCACGCTAAGGACTTTGGATCCAAAGTTATTTTCATCAAGGGAATCATCCTCGGCATAGAAGACTAATCTAGGGGCTGCTGACGGTGTCCTAGACTAGGGGGGCCTAACCTAGTCGCCGAGACTCCTGAGACTGCGCCACGAGCCCTCCACCTATTCAAGATGGACTTCAGAGATTACAAGAAGCAACGTGATCAAGCCAGTGTCTGCCGAAGACTTGTAGTATACTCCAAGACTTCTTCTACCGCCTCTATGCTAAGATACCAACCTTGTAACCCTGGATACCCTACTTGGTATGTATATAAGACGTGGGTTTTAGCCCATAGAGGTGACTCGAACACAAGATTACTCAAGTAGCGTGAGGGTTAGGACACATCTCACTCTCTCGAGGTAGATCAACTCCGTATTTGATAGTACTCTATCAATATAAACAAGAGAAGGACGTAGGGTTTTACCTCCATCAAGAGGGCACGAACCTCGGTAAACATTGTCTCTTTCATCCATTATAGCGCTGATCTGAGATCCATAGCTTGGGACACCCAACCCCAAGGTGTGCCGGTTTTTAAATCGATAGTGGTTCCTTATTCTATTCTTGTTGATAGGATGTAGTCGACACACAACCACATGGCGAGGAGCTAAGTGTGGTCAATCCCAATCATTCTTGCTCATCGAGCTCTTTCTTCAACTCCTTTAGCTCTTCCGGCCCAAGCTTATAGGGTCTTTGATGAACTGGCTCTATGTCGGGCTCAAGCTCAATGATGAACTCAACTTCCTGGTGAGGTGGCATTCCTGAAAAATCTTGAGGAAAAACATCCTCCAAATCACACACCACTAGAATTTGAGATATTGTAGAAATTTCGCCCTTCTCACTAAGAGAAAAAAGACAGATAATGTCACCGCGAGCAGCAAACATGATCACCTCTTCGGAAGGATGAGTCAATTGAATTTCCTTGGCCTTACACCAAATTTGCGCATTGTGTGGCCAAAGCCAATTGATACCAAGAATAAGATTGGGAGCCAGAACTTCTGCTGCTTAGGAAACACCTGAGAGGGAGACGAGGAAGGGTGGGAGTCTCAGAACTACTACTTGGAAGCCCTCGGCCTTGGAGTGAGTTGCTTCAAGCCTTAGAGCCATTTTATAAAACTGATGAAACCCAGTCGGCTTAGGGAGAACGAGAGCAAGTTGGAGTTCATCTCTAAGGCCACCTTTGAACTGATAGATCTTGCTCTTTTTATCTAGCACATCTTGCTTGGCATAACAGGTGAGATTCTTGAATTTGGTGTTATAATGGTAGACATACATCCTTCCTTGTTTAAGGTTTTTGAATTTCTCACGCGTACCCTTAAAACCACACGTCGGGATGTCGTTAGCCCGAAACACACGACAAAATTCATCCTAGATCACCACTAGACTTCCTTGGGATTCCTTGTACTGCTGCCACCACTCTGCTGCCTGGTTCTTCAGTTAGAAATTTGCAAACTTGACATAGTCCTCGGGCCTGACATTGCTTAACTCAAAGTGTTTGTTGATCTCGACGAGCCAATCATCAGCATGAAGAAGCTGAACACAGGCACTGAAGGACTTGGGTTGTTGAAATTCCCATGATGACTTTGACTCTCTTATTTATTATGAAAACCTTGCAACCAATTGAGCAACATCTGGGTATTGGCATTGATTGCGGCCATCACTGCCTGCCATGCCTCCGGTGGTGGGGGTGGGGGTAGTGGAGAGTTTGACTGCTCTCCATCATCAGGACCTAGATTTTGACGAGTTTTTAGAGCCATCCTAGAGATTGACATGAATATTCGAACACAATTGACAAAACATGATGATGATTAAATGAATTGGTCGGATCAAAATATTGTAAGAGATGGTCCCAACAATTTGCATATGAAATCTAAATTAGCAAGAATGCTTTCCAAAGATGAGAGATATCACCTTTAGATTTTTAAAGCCACTTGAAGAAAAACTGTATTGATCTTGAGATTAGCTTGAAACAAATGTACAACCCATCATACATTTGTTGGAAGAAAATTCCTAGGTAACTACTAGAATTGCCAACTCTAAACTTGTGAACTCTTTTTGGTTATGCAATCTGGTACAACCGATACATGGAGAAATTACCTAATAATTAAGTCAACTCCTCGCAATAATGGTACACCACCAATGTATCACACCCGCACATAAATAGAGAAACCTCGAAAACTCATCTACCTTAGACCCTCATAATCACAACGATACTAAGTATGGATGTACATGTGATCTTGCTCCCCTGTACTAGGGGCCGCCAATCTCCTCTCACCAGAAATAGTATTGGAGCAATGTCGAAAATATTCATCCTGAGATACTAAGGAAATTGAATGATAGGGAGTTTTACAAAACCCCTCTAGATCTCAAACCACGCAATCCAATCCATACATATGGGATGCACCAAGAGCAGAGTTCTAGTCACACCGACACCATAGAGGTTCCAAAATACCCGCGTGATCCTAAAAAAATTTGAGTGAGAAGAGGGGAAGAATTAAAATTCATACACCATGATTAATCACAACAATAGGGAAGAGGAGTAAACAGAATTCCTACTACCCAATATATAACTAGACTCAAAATAGATTTCACTAGACTCGACTCGGCCAAGTTTGATCAAGAACCTACATTGTAGAGGTTCCAAAATACCCTCATGATCCTAAAAAAATTGAGTGAATAGAGGTGTAGAATGAAAATTCCTACGTCACGATTCCTCACCAAAGTAGGGAAAAGGAGTAAAAATAATTCCAACAAGCTGATATATAACTAGACTCAAAATAGTTTTCACTAGACTCGACTCCGCCAAGTTGGATCAAGAAAGGGCATCCTATGCTCGGTAAGGCTCTGATACCATCTTATAATGCCCAAGATGTGATACTATCCTCCCGAAGGCTTGAGAGCCATGATAAGGTGTAAGTGCATCTAGTGCCCCTTAGTGATTTTGGTGTATTGAAGACTTATAGGTTAAGAGACTTATACGTTTGTGAGTGTACACATGCTCTATAAGTCACTCAGGGGTTTGAGTTATTTGACGAAGATCGTCCCCTAAAAATGTATGTGTTCGGCTGAAGACTTTAGTATATCCCGTGAGGACTTTGAAAGTGAGGAAATTGGTGTGTCCGTGAGGAAATCAATGTGAGGACTCTCAAGCGTGAAGACTTTTGTTTTCATAGTTTCATTTTTTGTATTCTGTGTCATCTGACCACGGTACTGTTCACGGGGGTCAAGGTAAAACTAAAGAAATGTTTCCAAGTGATGCTCATCTCAAAGCCTACACATACAAACCCTTCGGATGAAGCCTTTGGAAATCTTCAATAGCTTAGTCAATTTCTTTAGTGACAGAGACAAGATCTTCTGGTCTGTGAGAAATTTGATCTAACTGAAGAGTTAGATATTCGTTAGTGTGAATCACCTACCCTTGAGGAACATGATTGACATGAGGACTTTGATAGCTGAAACATTCCGACCGAGGTTGTGTTGCGTGCCAGCTGTCCCCAACCTTATCCACCTAATGGTCATATAATTGGGGCATTTATGTAAATTCTTGTGTGGATTTCACCTCCACTATAAATAGATGCCCCCATAACCACTAGTTGGTTGGCTCCTCCCCGAGAAAGAATTAACACTTTTCATTGGAGAGCAAACCCCAAACACCCAAACCAACACTTGTCATTGAAGACTTTGAGAGAAAATTATCAGTGAGGAAAAACCCCAAACACCCAAACCAAAACCCAAAACCCAAAGTGATTGAGAATCACTGAAGAGATTGTTCCTGTGTGGAACCAACACTTGTTAAATTTGAGGACTATGCATCTGAGGTTAGGCATCACGTTCTATAGCATCCAACAGTGAACTGTGGATTGTTGGGTGACCAAGTTAGTGATGGTTTGCAAGTCTGCCCTGAAGAGTTACCATGAGTGTTGGTTGAGGATTTTGTGTCCTTAGCTCAAGAAGAATATGGTAAAGACTTAGTGTCCTTGGATTGAGTGACATTTAGTTTAAATACAAAGCCACTCCAAACCAGACGTACGAATGTCACATAAGTTGGAACTGGGTCATCAAATCATTGTCTTCATCGAGCACCGAGTTCTAATTCCTCAACCCTTTCATTCCCTCAATTGTATGTTGGAGACTTTGATCTTTACTGTTTGAAGAAATTGGCTAAAGACTTCCTCAAATTCCTCACCTCAAATTCTTCACTTAAGTTATTCGTTACCTGCTTATCCTGATCACGCTACCTGTGCAACCTCAACATTTTATTTTACTCTAACGACTAAGCTGTCACCATTTTTGCACATCTGTTTGAATAATTATTCAACTGCACTTAGTTTGGGACTAAGGACTTTCCTCACAAGGAATTTCCTGAGTGATGAATTTATAAAAATGGTATATTCACCCCCTCTAGTATATATAACGCACTTTCAATAGGTATCAGAGCAAGGTACTCCCTTGTTCTATGTGATTTTGGTTTAACCACCTGGAGTTTTCGTTATTTCGACCGCATGTATGATCAAGGTCACTGCAGGTTGTCCCACCTTTGAAGGAAAGGACATCCCCTACTGGAAGAAAAAGATGCGCATGCACCTTGAAGAAATTCACGATGATCTCTAGTATGTTGTGGAAAATGGTGTTCCCTCTATCACTTCAACTATCACTGCCTCTGATGTGAAGAGATTCAAGAAACTGGATTCTCAAGCGAAGAATATCATGTGTAGCCATCTGAGCAAAGGTCAGTATGGAAGAGTGAGCGCTTTGCGCTCTACAAAGCTTACTTGGGAAAGGCTGTCCAAAGACAATGAAGGAGTATCTACGCTATGTGACTCTCGTGTTGATGTTACTTGCAATATCTTCAACGCTTCATGAGACTTGATGATGAAAGATGCCAAGAAACCTTCAATCGCCTCACTGACATTTCCAATGAGCTTCAGGCCCTTTGAGCCAGAGACATCACTGAACATGAAGTGTTGAAGAAACTGCTATGATCTCTTGATTCTTCATTCAGTACACTGGTATTGATGATTCAAGAATGAAGATACTACAAGGTACTTGATCCTGCTACTTGAGAGACTCAATATTCACGGGTTGCAATAAGATGAGAAGAGAAATCTTTATGGACCAAGCTATGGTAGACCTCGTGCGTTGAAGGCAAAGGTTGTTTCCTCATCTGAAGAAGAAGACTTTGATTGCAGTCTTGGTGATCCTGAAGAACTTCGTCAGGAACTTCCTATGCTCCAGAGGAAATTCTAGAAGTTCTCAACACGAGGCCAGTTCAGAAAGTCTTCAAGGAGAGATATGAGGAAATCAGAATATTCATCTGAGGACTAGAAGAAATGGACCTGCCATAAATGCAAGAAATCTGGTCAATATATTGTTGATTGTCCTTCATTGGTGAAGGAATCAAAGAAGACGAAGTATAAGGATGACAAGTCTGATGACACAAAGAAAAAGAAGAAATCTTCCAAGTTCTGATCCTCAAAGTCCTCATCGCACAAGAAGACCAGCTTCAGACAGGATTGGGCACTTATTAGCAAAGAAATGGATTCTGAGGAAGAATCTGAAGAATGTGATGAAGAGGAATGTCCAGAAGTGGAGTCAGTGTCTGGTGTGGCAAGCCTACCCCTTGCTACCACATTCGTCAGCATGTCCATCTTCGATCTTGAATAAAATGACAACGCCAACAACATTGATGATTGTGACGATGACTTGGCTCCCACCTGTTGCTTCATGGAAAAAGGTTCAAAGGTACTAAGCCACACTTCCTCTTCTAACTCTAATGACTGTGAATCTGATGACTACCAAAAACCTAGTTACTATTAACTTTCAAATATTGCCACTAAGGAGAAAATCGCTATTGAAAAGCTTCAAAATCTGCTAGAAAAAAGCGATCAATTGTTTAGTGAGGAAATGAATCAGACTCAAACCCTCACTTATGATGTTCAAAGTCTTCAGTCTAGGTGTGATAGTCTTCAAGAACGTCATGACACACTGTTGGCTGATCATGAGAAGCTTTCTTATGAATATATTCATAGAAAGCAAGATCTTGTGAAACTAAGAATGTCTCATGATGATCTTAGAATTGAAAATGATTCTTTTCATGCTCAACAGACCAGTATCGCTCAGGAAGAATTCATTCCACCATGCTTGAACTGCATCGAACATGAATTTGCTAATTCTTCACCTGAAACTTGAAATGCTTCTATTGCTACAAATTCTTCAACTCTATGTGTGGTAACAAAATGCTCACTTGAGGAAACCACAAATGTCACTAACGAAAATGTAGGGTTGAAGGAATTTTATGTGACAGGCATATACAAAAGTCTCAAAGGGCATCAAACCCTTTGTGATGTGCTCAAAACGCAGATTCTGAACAAAAACCCTAGGAAAGAGGGTACTACCTTTGAGATGAAATTTAATTTTGATGGGTCATCCTAGAAACCTGAGTAGTATCCCAGAACCACATGGGCTGCTGCAAAAGGACCTCATGTTGATCCATCTACTCGAACAAGCTTTGCATGTGAAACTTCATATTCATCTGATGAGTCATTTCACTCAAACTAAAAACAGTTCAAAAATCAGGTTGGTGAAGTATTTGCCAGATATGTTTGAACTGACTACATGAATGGACCACCCTTGGGGAAAATATGGGTTCCCAAAAGCATCTTGGAAAGTCTTCAGGTGAATGTCCTCATGACACCATGAGTGAAGAACAGGAACCCAGATCAAATTCATCAAGTGGACCAAAGTCTTCACAAGGAACAAATACCTCTTACGGTCAAAAATATGCTCGGTCTCGTACTAATGCTTCTAATATACACAGAAACTATAAGGGACATGAATATGTGCACTATTCCTCAAATCACTATATTCATAAGTACTCGAATAATTTCTATGCCTATTCATTCCAGTACTCTAACCCCCCTCTTGCGATTCGAAATGGATTAGCCTCAATGCCTCAATTCACTTGTGGAGCTTGCAGGATGATGAACTCTTTGTCACCCCTCCAGATGTGGGTGGTGAAGAAATTGAACTAATCACTTCTGCACGTGAGGTATCCAAATGAAAGTCATCATCAGAAGAATTTGTTGGAGACATGTGGAAATTGCTTGATAGGACGCAAGCTAATCCTGATGAAATGACTTATCATCTCACTCGTCCTTATTATGTCTCAAATATACTTTATGTGATGAAATTCAAGTATGATAGATTTGATATCATATTCTTCACTCTGAAGCATATGAGATGGTAAGTACTATTAATTCATTTGGAGGATGAGAACGCCAAAACTACATAGTGGGTTCTTGACAGTGGGTGTAATAACCATATGACTGGTGACAAGAGTTTACTTATGAATATCCCACTGACTCCATCACCATTGAAACATATCACCTATGCACACAAAGGTAAAATAAAGGTATTGGTACTTGGTAAGGTGGATATTTCCAAGGACCCACACATGGACAAAGTCATGCTTGTTGAATCCCTTGGATTTAACTCATGGTTGTCTCAATGCTTTTTGATCTTGATTTGATTGTCATCTTTGTCAAATATCGATGAGTACTCATCATGGAATCTGATAAATCCAAAGTCTTCGAAGGTTTTAGGAGAGGAGACTTGTACATTGTTGATTTCTCTACACGTCCTCAGCCAGCCACGTGTCTTCTTGCAAAAGCCTCAGAGGGCTTGCTACGGCATCGATGACTTGGTCATGTAGGCATGAGGAATTTGCACATGCTGGTGAAGAAGAAGCATGTCATCAGCATCAAAAGCGTCAAATTCCTCAAAGATCAACTATGTGGGGCTTGTGAGTTTGGAAAGATGACGAGATCCAAGCACCCCTCGAATGCTAACATGACCAATACTCGCCCTTCTGAATTTCTTCACATGGATCTTTTTGGACCTACTCATTATGCTACCCTAACCAATGTAGCATCTCTATACTGTTTTGTCATCGTTGATGACTATTCTCTTTATACTCGGGTGCATATCATTCTTTACAAAACTGAAGTGCAGGAAGTCTTCAAACGATTTTCCTCAAGGGCCTGAACGAACTTCGGTGTCAAGTTCAAGCACAACGAGAGTGACAATGGGACATAATTCAAGAACATTGGTCTTGATGGCTATCTTTATCAACTTGGTATTACTCAACAATTGTCTGCTCCTTATACTCCTCAACAGAATGGCATCGTCGATCGCAAGAATAGGACTTTGGTGAAGATGGCATGAACTATGCTTGAAGAATATCGAACTCCTCGTCGCTTCTGGCCTGAGGCAATCAATACTTCCTGCCACATCATTAACAAGGTGTATCTTCACAAATTCCTCAAGAAGACTTCATATGAACTCCTCACTAACAAAAAATTCAATGTAAGTTTTTCAAAGCATTTGGTGGAAGATGCTGGATTAGAGAACCTCACCATAGTTCAAAGTTTGCACCGAAAGCACATGAGGGTTTTATGCTTGGTTACGGAAAGGACTTGCACACCTACAAAATCTTCAAAAACTACCACAACTAGGTTGTTTAAACTTTAGGAGTGTGGATCGATGAAACTAATGGCTCGCAAAGAGAGCACCTACCTTATGTGCCACATATATTGCCTCCTCAGGAAGCTAAGCTCAAAGCTACTATGGATATCATTTATACTGAGGAGCAACCTCCTGTTGAAGAAATCGTCCCAAACAATGAAGAAATTCAAGCTGGTGTGCCTGAGGAAATTGCTCGAGATCAAATTCCTCAATCCAACAAAATTCTTCAACCCACGCATCCGAGGATTGCAAATGAAGTGGAAATTTACAAAAACCTCCATGACATCAATGCGCCAAGTCCCCTCACTTGCTCAAAATCTTCACATTTGATTAAGTTTTATGGGCATTGTTCCTTTGTGTCTATCGTAGAACCCTCAATAGTTCGTGAAGCGTTCATGGAACCAGAGTGGATTCAAACTATGTAAGATGAACTTCACCAATTTAAGCTGAACAACGTGTGAGAAATCATCAAACGGCCTAATCCTCACGAGCACAACGTCATCGGTACCAAGTGGATCCACCAAAACAAGCAATATTAGGATGGTCAGGTAGTGAGGAACAAGGAATGACTTGTAGCCCAAGGCTACACACAGGTTGAAGGAATTGACTTTGATGAAACTTCTGAACCTGTTGCTAGACTTGAAGGTATTCGTATATTGCTTGCTTATGCTAATCATCACGATATTACACTTTATCAAATGGATGTGAAAAGTTCTTATCTCAATGCTAAGCTTGAGAACGAAGTATATGTTGCTCAGCCCCCATGTTTTGAAGACCCGAAGCATCCTGACAAAGTTTTTATTCTCAACAAAGCACTCTATGGCCTCAAGGATACCTTGCATGCATGGTATGCTACATTGAAGAAATTCCTAATGAAGAAAGGCTTCAAACCTGGTTCACTCGACCCTACTATTTTCACAAATCCTATGATAATGTACTATTTTTATGCCAAATATATGTGGATGATATCATCATTTGTTGTACTGACAAATGTAATAGTAATGAATTTGCCTACATGATGGGTGAATACTATAAAATGTCCATCATGGGGGATCTGAAATTCTTCCTAGGGCTTCAAATTCGTCAACACGCAACGACATCTTCATATCTCAAGATAAATACCTCAAGGATGTCCCGAAGAAATTCTGCATGCATGAATGCAAAGGCGTCAAAATTCCAAAGCCTACCAGTGGACACCTCTCCACTGACGAAAATGGTAAAGGTTTCCATCAAAAGGTATATCGCTCAATGATTGGCTCTCTATTGTGTTTAGTGTTTGCATGTGTGCCCCTTTCCAAGCAACACTGAAGGAATCACACCATAAGGCTGTGAAACATATTCTTTGTTATCTAGCTCACACACCAACACTTGGATTATGGTACCGCAAGGGCTCAAATCTTGACCTCGTTGGCTATTCTGACTCTGAGTATGTTGGTGACCATGTGGACCGCAAGTCAATATCACACACATGTCATTTCCTTGGACAATCCTTAGTTTGTTGGTTATCAAAGAAGCAGAACTGCGTGGCACTTTCCACTGCTAAAGCGGGGTACATTTTTGCTGGTTATTCTTGTGCACAACTGTTGTGGATGAAGCAAACCCTCAAGGAGTATGACATCAATATGAAGAACGTTCCACTCTACTGCGAGAATGGGAGTGCAATCAAGATTGCTTACAACCCAATACAACACTCGAAGACCAAGCACATCCAAATTCATGATCATTTTCTTCGTGATCATGTACTCAAGGGCAAGTTCGTCATCGACCACGTGAAAACTGAAGGCCAGCTAGCGGATATCTTCACTAAGCCCTTGGATGAAGAGAGATTTTGCAAGTTGCGGTGTGAGCTAAATATCTTAGAATATTCAAATTTTCTGTAAAAGGACACACATCCTAACACTTACGCAAAATTGTTGACTTAGATATGCAAGACATGAAGTAACGTTTTTCTTCAATCAATGGAGAATAACACTCCAAGTGTGAAGTAATTAATGAAAAAATTGATTCTCGGGACCCTACAACAATTGTAGGTGGTGCCTGAAATAATCATTCTTATACGGTGGGTCACGTCACCAACCCAATTTTAAATTCTTCAAATCAAAATTCTTCAAAATTGAGTTATTTGCAAATTCTTCAAATCTTGAAAGTCTTCAGATTTTCAAATTCCTCAAGTTTGCAAAATCCTCAGAAGTTCAAATTCTTCAAATTTCTCAAAATGTGTTCTTCATTGACTATATACTTATTGGTGAGCTTTTAAGTCCTCAACAACATTTAGTTATACTTAACTCCTCATGCATATTTTTCTTCTAGGTGAATGCGACTGGACCCGTTCCTCCTCTATGCTAAGCTCAACCTAGTATGTTCTCAAATTTTACACTCAATCCTTGTGGGCTGAAGAATTTGCGAACAAAGTTCTTAAAAATCTATTTCCAAATTTTTCTATCCGTTACCGCTCAAACCGCTCCCACTACCCATGATTGGATAAGCACGATCTCCACTAACTCCACCACATATAATGTGTGTGCCACCTGTCGAGCACAAAGGAAGGGCTAGGGCATTCTGGTCCAAAAATTTCGGGCCGGACCATTTCTCACATGCGTTGTAAAACCCCAATCTCACCCCAAGGTCATTTCCTCCTATCATTCCCACTTCTTACCGCTCGAAGCCAGACCTAGCACCATCGCTGGAAATAATCGCCACCGATGAGGAAAATATTTACTGCATCGACCTCATCATCATCATACTCATGCCGACCATGGGTGTTCTTCCTCTGCGGCCGCCATAGCTTTCTTCAGCCGCCGAGTTAGGGCATTGAAGATGTGAACACTTCCACGGCTAAGAACACTTGACAAATTTCACCATCTACAGTTTGTCGTATTCTTCGTGTCCTTCATCCGAGTAATTAAAATCAAATTTTACTACCACTGTAGATCCTTATGTTTCCATTAAATCTTTGAAAAGTGTTATTCCGCATCAAATTCATCAGATGAACACTTCCACGCCTAAGAGAACTTGAAAATTTTCACTAAGTCACTCAATTCCTGAAGAGATTCCTCAGTTGTATAAATTTTTGGATTTGCACAGCTCTGGAACCCAAGTCAAGGACACTTAGCGAAATGCCTCAAAGATAGTATTGGTCAATTTACTCAGCTTGAGTCATTTTTGAAAATCTTCTGAGAACGCATATGACCTCTTCAAATTCTTCGCACCTATACTCTGTTCACACATACAAAATGTGTGCTCACGAATCTCTAGATTTTCATCGACTTAACTCATTTGTAGTGTTTCTTGAAGAAAATATACATACCTCATCAGAGTCTTCAAAAGTTCGTATTCCTCAAGTGAAGAAAATGGCTGATGAGAAGAAATAGAAGGGTGGAAAGAACGCAGAACTCAACACTGCTTTTGAAATTCCTGATGACATTTATGATGAATATTGCACACTGGATGAAGCTGTCTATAGAAAGGAAATGAAGGACAAGTGCAAAACGCGTTTGCAAAAAATTGAGAGGAGACGGGACAAATAATGGAGGGAGTACATGTACGTGACTCCCAAATACATAAAGAAATTTGCCGTGAAGCCTCCATGCAAAAGGGCTCCTCTGGGCACTAAACAGGTTGTTGATCCAACAAGTCTTGCAACCATTCAAGAACTTCCTGAAGAATATGCCAAGCACAAGTCCAAACTACAGAAAGTTGGACACTTGGGCATGAAGAAATTCAATGAGGATTCTGTTGCTGCAGCTGTTGCTCCCTCCTCCTCCGCTGCTGAGGCTTCTGGCACTGAGACTGCTCCAAAGAGAACCATTCTAAAGAAGTCTGATGTCAAACCAAAGTCCTCAACAACTCAAACTTCACAGCAAAATCATTAGACAACTCCTAAGGTGGCAACAAAGTCCTCAACTGCTACCACATAGTTTTCACCGCCACTCGAGCTGACGACCAGTTAGAATCCCTCAGGGCCATATGCTTCAGGCTCTGCACATAGGTCTTCTAATGCAAATATGAAGAAGAAAATGACCGTTGGGCGAGGAAAAAAGCCCAGTCCTACCAAAGTCCTCAATGTTCCTTCTGCGTGAGAAGAAGAAGATAAACCTGATGATGAAGTACTTGAAGCAATCATCATGAGCAAGCAAAGAAAGGGTCGCACAGGACAAAGGCACCACCATTCCCTTCATCATGGACCCAAAGGTGATACTTGACTTCATCGACCATTGGTATGATAATCCTCAAAACACAATTGATGACTTGAAGCTTCCACCTGGACCAAGTCACATGTTGATAGGCTTCATCAATGAATAAAAGTGGAAGGTGCAGAAGGCCAAGCAAGTCAGAAAGGCTTAGACTCAGAAAAAGAGCTTTCTAAAGAACAACATTTTGACCATGACCCCAGATCAACTCTCCAATGCTCAAACTGAGATCAAAATCCTGAGTAAAGAATACAGTCGTTTCAATGTTGACTTGAAGGGCGCGAAAGTCGGGTTCATCAATGTTGCCAAGAAAGTCATGTCACTGAACATAACAAGCAGGTTGCAGTCAAGATGCATCCTAAAATTCCTCACGGAAAGTACATATTTAATTTGACTTACGACTCTAGTGATGAAATTCCTCCAACTGACGAACCTATCAGAGCAGTTGAAGAAACTGCTCCAGACAGGACGACTGCATCAGCCGTGCCTGAAGAAAATGCCCCTCCTGCTCCAAAAACTTCACACGTGAAGAAAGTGAAGCTTCCTTCTGCAACAGAAGTGAAGAAAACTAAGGGTGCTCAAAAGGAAGCAGCAAAGAAGAGAAAGGCCTCAACGAGTTCAGAGTCCTCAAAACCAATATGCTTGAGGACTTTGAGAACTTCCTCAACTGCTCCAATTGATGCCACCCCTATCAACGTTGCACCCTCCTATGTGATGGTGCCATTTCGTGTTGGGCACATCATCCAAGAAGGGGGTGAAGAAAGGGAAGGCAATCGCTCTCCTGCTTCCACACCAATTGATGAGGAAATTGAAGCTGATCCAAATCCTTCAATTTCCTCAAGCCTTCTCCGCTCTGCCACAGCAGAACACTGATGTGGGAGATGAAGACAAGGATGAAGATGTGGACATTGGCAGCACAATGTCGGTGATCCATGACGACTTCTCGGAACATGCTCATCCCAACTCTCCATTGACCACCCCAATTCCTCAAGTGCCTTTGTCCCCTGCAGCAACTGAAATTCACACAACGTCTGAAGAAAAGAGCACTCCAATGAAGTCTACCTCGGAAACTGAATTAGCTGCATCAGCTGAAGACACTCCCAATCAGACTCCAACTAAGGAAACTCCTGCGTGAGAAACTGATGAATCTACACAGCATATTCCTCAAACTGTTCCTCAGACTGAATACACAACGTCTGAACCTCATGTTCATAATCCTCAGTAAGGAGGAGTCGTGGCTCAAATTCCTCAGACCGAGGATCTTTGAGGACTTGTGGGCCACTTCAAGCCAAATCATCAACCAAAGAGTCTTCATCCCTTCACTGGAACAAAAATTCAAAAGTTTGATAGGGCCCAATTCTTTGATGAACATAGCTATTTCATCAATGCAAATCCTATTGACTCTCGAAGAATCCGGCGTAACAGATTCAAGACCAACAGTGACATAAACTACTATGGTGAAGTACTCTTCAACAAGGACAAGGTTTTTCCTCATAGGAAAATTCCTCACGTAGATACGGAGGATCTTCCTTGCTTCACTCCAGTTCTTCACGTTCTTCAAGAAGCTGGAGTTTTGCAATTCTATGCTGACATATGTGACTGGAATGAAGAAATAATTCTTCAATTCTATGGTACATTGCACATCTCAAGAGATGTCTCAGATGTCAACACTTGTGTTCTGGACTGAGGACTTAAAATACTCACATTCTGGCCTTGCCACGGAAATTACTTCGGCCACTTATAGGTCCACTTCCCTCAGAAGGAGCCAGATGCGTCTATGAAGAAATTGAACTGCCAAATCACGTGATGCAACTGATCATGAATCCTATGGGTCCTGGCAAGATGCCAAGAACCAAATTCCTCGCAAAGGAATTAATCTATGTGCCCAGAACTGTGTACCGCATTTGTCCAAAACCTTCTGTCCAATCAAGGGTCATGACTCCAACGATGAAGAAATAGTGGGCATCGTTAACAATTTGGTCTTGAATATCATCCATGGAATTCCAATTAATCTTCATCATTTCTTCATGAGGACTCTGTCCCACACTGCTCTTTCACCTTTCGACCTCAAGCCTTATGCGCCATGGATCATGAGATTCATCAAGACCAGGTTTGGAATTCCTTACAAGGCGGATATCCTGAATGCCATCGCCTACTTGCCTCCCTTTTAAGTCATCAAGAAATCTTTTGATATGGTTGAAGGCAAAGTAAAATATTTGATTGATTAAGGAACTCGGCCCCTTGATGGACAATTTCGCAAAGCTGCATCATACTCCAACAATGACGACATTGCGTCACAAGAATAATCTCCCACAGGAAAACACCTTGGTCAACTATACCGCGTGTGATGACTGACCGTGAGCTTTTGCTCAGTCTTCACCAGAATGTTGATCACAGCCACAAATAGGTAAAGCATCAGTTTGGTGCCATTGTGAAATACCTCAATGCAACTCACAATGCCGTGAAGAAAAATCACTATTATCTTAATGAAATCTTTGAACGCACATGGGCCATTCTATCTCACCTCAAGACTTCCGAGGAACTCACTGAACTGGAGTTCTTGCAAGACTTCGACTGCTCCTGGCTGCCAAAGAAGAAGTTCAAGAAGATTCCCGTTCCTCACTTAGTGGCCAGCTCATTTTCCTCAACAAGCACAACTGATGATGTTGAAGACCTTGACGACACTGCTACGACGAATGACCACAACTCTCCTCCTCCACCAATGAAGCGATATTCTTCAAGGGCGTTAGTCCTCAGTTTCGCACCTTCTTGTTACTTGATGACAAAGGGGGAGAAAGCTGAGTTAGTCTTCAAGCGGGTCTACTTTACTAGGTTATGGACTTTTGAACTATATTTTCCTTAAGTTACAACTATCATTCTTTTGAAGTTTTTGGTTGTATGAGTTGTAAACTTACACCCGTCGGTGATCTGACACTTTTGAACCATTTTTGCATGGTTATTCCTCATGTCGATTACTGCATGCATGCTCAAATTCGTCACACTCCACTTTCCATCATGCATTTCAATTTCCTCAAGTCAGATGTCAAATGCCTGCATTGATTACACTATATAGGGGGATATCTCCATGGTATAAATCCTCAATGTGCATTTTAAGTCCAAAGCAAATTCGCCAAATATGCACATCTTAGGGGGAAGTCTCTCTATATCTTGCATTCAAAATCCTCAAACTCTATACTTACTATTATCCCCGTTGAAAACTTAACCTATTTGTCATCAATCACCAAAAAGGCGGAGATTGTAAGTGCATCTAGTGCCCCTTATTGATTTTCGTGTATTCAATACTTATAGGTTAACAGTGTAATATGTTTGTGAGTGTACACGGGCTCTATAAGCCCTGAGGATTTTGAGTTATTCGAGGAATATCGACCCCTAAAAATGTATTTCTTCGGATCAAGACTTTGGTATTTCCTATGAAGACTTTGAAAGTGAGGAAATTGGTGTCCGTGAAGAAATCATCCTGAAGACTCTGAAGCGTGAAGACTTTCATTTTCATAGTTTCATTTTCTGTATTCTGTGTCATAGGACCATTGTACTATTAAAGGGGGTTGAGGTAAAACTAAAGGAAAGTTTCCAAGTGATGCTCATCTCAAAGCCTACACATACAAATCCTTCGGGTGAAGCCTTTGGAAATCTTCAACACCTTAGTCAAATTATTTAGTGACAGACACAAAGATCTTCTAGTCTCTGAGGAATTTGCTCTAACTAAGGAGTTGTGTCTTCTGAAGTGCAAATCACCTACTTGTGATGAGCATGACCGACATGAGGACTTTCATAGATGAAACGTTCCCACTGAGGCTGTGTTGCGCACCACCTATCCCCAACCTTATCCACCTAATGTTCATATCATTGGGGCATTATGGCAATTCATGCCGGGATTGCTCCCTGGCTATAAATAGTTGCCCCCATAACCACTAGTTGGTTGGATGCTCCGCGACAGATACTGACACTTGTCATTTGCAAGCAACGCAATCCTCGAAGAATTTGAGAGAAAATCATTAGTGAGGAAAACTCCAAACACCCAAACCAAACCCAAAACCCAAAGTGATTGAGCATGAGTGAAGAGATTGTGTGTCGAATCGACACTTGTTACCTTTGAGGACTATGCATCCTCCATGTGGTTAGCATCATGGTCTAGAGAATCTAGAAGCGAATTGTGGATCGTCGAGTGACCAAGTTTGTGAGGGTTTGGAAGTCTGCCCTGAAGAGTTAGCACGAGTGTTGGGCTAGGACTGTGTGCCCTTAGCTCAAGGACAATATGGTAAGGACTTAGTGTCCTGGAACTCGGTGTACTTTGTTTAAATACCAAGCCACTACAAACCAGATGTATGACAGTTACAGTAGTTGGAACCAGGTCATCAAATCATTGTCTTCATCGAGCACCGGGTTCTAATTCCTCAACCCTTTCATTTGCTCAATTGTATCTTGACGACTTTGATCTTTACTGTTTGAAGAATTTGACTGAAGACTTTCTCAAATTCCTCACCTCAAATTCTTCACTTAGTTATTCATCACCTGCTTATCCTAATCACGCTACCTATGGAATATGAACATTTCATTTTACTCTGACGATTAAGCTATCGCTGTTTTTGCACATCTGTTTGACTACTTATTCCGTGACACATAGTTTGGGACCGAGGACTTTCCTCACAAGGAATTTCATCAGTGAAAAATTTATAAAAAGCGGTTATTGACCCCCCTCTAGTCGATATAACGCACTTTCATAAAGATAGAATCACACCTCGAGTGCCTTCGCAAGAATGAATATCATTGCAAGTACATGTAAAGAGGAGATGATTATGTGGAATTATCTTACACTCGCCACATGTTATAATATCAATCATTCAAATACAATCATGCATACAAGAATCATCCAAAATAACAAGGTGCAACTATGGATAAAATAAAATGGAAAAGAATGGCATGCATCATGCAAGTCCAAGGGTGCCGACAAAGGCATCACTCCTACTCGTCTGGATACATCGCGTACATGCGGCCACGATCCTCCTTGTACTCCCACTGGAGTTTGGTTGCATCGTGTGTCTCGGGTTCATCTAGACCTGCACTTATTATGTGGTTGTGATTTGTGAACCACGAGGACTCATCAATCTCCGCTAGTAGAAAAAGGCCCATTTGTCCCGGTTCCAGAGCCTCATTAGCCCCGGTTCTAGAACCGGGACTAAAGCCCAAAACCTTTAGTCCCGGTTCGATTACCAACCGGGACCGAAGGGTCTCCACTTGGCCACTGCAGGGAGCCCGGGCAGGAGGGCCTTTAAACCCGTTTGGTCACACCAACCGGGACAACATGGTGATGACCCACAAGTGTAGGGGATCTATCGTAGTCCTTTAGATAAGTAAGATTGTCGAACCCAACGAGGACCAGAAGGAACTGACAAGTGGTTTTCAGCAAGGTATTCTGTGCAAGCACTGAAATTATCGGTAACAGATAGTTGTGTGATAAGATAATTCGTAGCGAGTAACATGTGACCATAGTAACAAAGGTGCAGCAAGATGGCCCAATCCCTTTTGTAGCAAGGGACAAGCATGGACGAACTCTTATATGAGGTGAAACGCTCCCGAGGACACATATGAATTTTTGTCAAGCTAGTTTTCATCATGTTCATATGATTCGCGTTCGCTACTTTGATAGTTTGATATGTGGGTGGACCGGTGCTTGGGTGCTGCCCTTACTTGGACAAACATCCCATTTATGATTAACCCCTCTTGCAAGCATCCGTGACTACGAAAGAAGAATTAAGACTAAGTCTAACCATAGCATTAAACTGGTGGATCCAAAGCAGCCCCTTACGAAGCAACACATAAACTAGGGTTTAAGATTTTGTCACTCTAGCAACCCATCATATACTTATTACTTCCCAATGCCTTCCTCTAGGCCCAAATAATGGTGAAGTGTGATGTAGTCAACGTTCACATAACACCACTAGAGGAAAGACAACATACAACACATCAAAATATCGAACGAATACCAAATTCACGTGACTACTTATAGCAAGACTTATCCCATGTCCCCAGGAACAAAAGTGACTACTCACAAAGCATAATTATGTTCATGACCAGAGATGTGTTGAATAGCATTAAGGATCTGAACATATGATCTTCCACCGAGTAATCCAACTAGCATCAACCACAAAGAGCAATTAACACTACTAGCAACCTCACAAGTACCAAATGGAGTCGTGAGACGAAGATTGGTCAAAAGAGATGAACTAGGGTTTGGAGATGAGATGGTGCTGATGAAGATGTTGATGGAGATGAGTCCCCTCCGATGAGAGGAGTGTTGGTGATGACGATGGCGACGATTTCCCCCTTCGGGAGGGAAGTTTCCCTGGCAGGACGGTCCTGTCGGAGCTCTAGATTGGTTCTTCTCAAGTTCCGCCTCGTGGCGGCGGCGTCTCTTCCCGAAAGCCTCCCCTTGATTTTTTCTGGGATGAAACCCTCCTTATAGCAAAAGATGGGAGCCGGAGGGGCAACAGAGGGACCACAAGCCACCCAGGCGTGGCCAGGGGGTAGGTCATGCCTGGCAGGCTTGTGGCCTCCTTGTGGCTCCCCTCCGGTACTTGTTCCGCCCTGTATTTTTTAGAAAATCCAAAATAATTCCTCATTGATTTTCACGGCTTTTGGAGTTGCGCAGAATAGGTATCTCAAACTTGCTCCTTTTTCAAACCAGAATTCCAGCTCCCGGCATTCTCCCTCTTCATGTAAACCTTATAAAATAAGAGAGAAAAGGCATAAGTATTGTACCGTAAAGTGTAATAACAGCCCATAAAGCGATAAATATCGACATAAAAGCATGATGCAAAATGGACGTATCACATGGCATCCACGCGTCAGCATCTGGCCGGAGCAGGGGTTTTTGTTTTTTTTGAATGGGGGGGGTTTGGGGGGTTTTGGAGGGTTAATTTAGTGGTTTCATATTGTGTTAGCTAGCTAATAGAGGGAAGTGTCCTCTCTTTCTCCATGCTTGGTCGACGCTAGCTACTATACATATAGAGAGAACATGACACTAGCTAATAAGAAAATGAAGGAAACCATTTACAATCCCTAACATCTCTTACAATATAACATCTTTTACAATGCCTAACATCATATACCTAAGATCCAATCACAAATAGCTCACATGGTATTCTCTGTCTTTTGATATGACGTGGTCAAGATAGAATCCCGCCAATTCCTCTTGAATTGTTCGTATGCCATCATCTGATAGGGGTTCATCCCGCTTCTTCCAGATCTAATTTAATGAAGGGGGTCAATACATGCATATATATGAATAAAACTCAACACAATTGATGGTAATATAAAATAAAATTGTGAATAGTACTTAAGTACTTCAAATTGTTTGTCAGAGATGCCCCGCCTAGAGGTCAAGAGGTGAATGAACTCGCATACATAGTATGCACATTTTTAGTCCCAGCTACCTGGTACAAGCACTTTACGAGAATAGAGTTCAATCAAACTGATAAGCAAGCATGGTAGTGATATATTGATGATAATTTGAATCAATTAGAGATGCGCGGAACTAGCTAGTACTACTTACCGGGGGTGCGTAAATTGAAACTCTTTGTTTAGACCGGTAGACTTTGACGTGAACTTCTTGCAAACCCTGTCAGGCAAAGAAAATGATTAGTTGATATAAGGGAAATTAACAAAAGTTGCATGCCGGTATGGTCTCGGTATTGACTGAACTTACTTCCTCAGCTTTGCAGTCATGTCCGCATAATCCTCGGGATCTTTACGTCTCGAGTCTAAGAGATTTAATTTTGCCCCATCAAGCTTAATGGATAGCAGAATAAAGTGGTAACAACGCATTTATTTGTAACTCATCAATTACATTAACTTAACCTCGAGTAAGCGATACCGAGTATACAGAGAAGACAACAACACTCACTTGAAGTTGTAAGGAAAGAGTATTTCCCTTTTGTTTTGGTTTGCAAGCAAAGAATTTAGCAAGCTAATCTCGGTCTCTTTGGTTTAATTTCGTACCGACAATACATTTATGGCTTCTGGCCTAATGAACCCAACGTCGAAGATTCCTTCTTTTTTTAATTCGACTATCTTCAATTTGCATAATATATATAGTGATGATAATTATATATACATGCAATGAACAAGTTGAGCTAGAGAGTTAACTATAGAAGTAATACTTACAAATAGTAGGAAGTCATGAGTTGTTTGTCGAGGGCCACTTGATTGTATAACTGAAATAACTCCTCAAATTGAACAAGCCGCACTGAAGTTCCAATGAAATCGTGATCTTTTTCACTCTCATATAGATAGCGTCTTTCCCGGTTTCCCTGAAGATGTTCATGTACCACTCATGCAATTCGTGCATCCTTGGTGTTAGAGGAGGATGACCAGGTTTGACGAGAGGAGCATGTATTCATATGTTTCTTTATTTGTTACCTCAGTTATATCAAAAATTACTGAATCCTTCATGTAATCACCAGGATTGGTATTGGGCAGCAACCCCGGATCATTAGCGATGACGATATTGCTAGACACCTTCAGCAGGGGGCACGATTGCTTCTTCTGTTGGCCGAGCCGGGGAATTGTTTTCCGACTTCTTCGTTCTGCTAACATTGCATCACTGCTAGCCGCCAGAGCAGTGGCGGAGTCTGTCTTCCGCTTGAGAGAAGGAGGAGGAGGCGACATCTTTATTACTTGTGTAATTTCCGGCGGAGCAGCGACGACGTTTGTCTTCCACCATTGCGGAGGAGGCAGACTGCTCCGACGCGCCTGACAAGGAGCCGAAGGAGGAGGACTTCTCCGACACGCCTGTGGAGGAGTCGAAGGAGGAGGACTGCTATGACGCGCCTGAGGAGGAGCCAAAGGAGGAGGACTACTCCGACGTGCTGGAGGAGGAGCCGAAGAAGGAGGCGGAGTGCTACGATACACCGGACGAGGAGCCGAAGGAGGAGGCGGACTGCTCCGACGCGCCGAAGGAGGAGTCGAAGAAGGAGGCGGAGTGCGCTCACGTGCCGGAGGAGGAGCCAAAGAAGGAGGCGTAGTGCCCTCACACGTCGGAGGATCCAGAGTGCCCTGATCACTCGTCGGAGGAGGATGAGGAGTGCCCTGATAACTCGCAAGAAGAGGATGAGGAGTGCCCTGATCACTCACCGGAGGAGGAGGAGGAGGAGGCGTCTAGTTTGGAAGCTTGATGTACTCCTTCGGCCATAGACATGTATTCCTCACAGCATGAACCAACTTATTCTCCCTTCACCTGTAGGGTGGTTAAGCTCGAGCTGCTCAAATCCCTCCTTTGCTTCGTCTACCATCACAATATCAAAGCAATGTGGAATCGTAAGGCAGTGAAAACTTCCGTTGGGCTCAGGAGGTGCAACAAAGCAGATAGTAGCCTTGAAAGTGATGTTCTGGCATTTCATCAAAATATTGCAAGGTTAAGCCTCCGTGATAGTATCCATGGGGTAGCTAGGAGCTGTGAAGTCAGGATGAAGGAGCTCCGTGGAAGCCCCGCTGCTTCTCCGCTGAGATGATGGGGTAACTTCTGGGGTAGTTTCGTGCCGCTGAGATGGTTGGTCGGCAGCTCGCTGGCTCTCAAGTTCCTCTAGAATTTGTAGTCTTGCATTGATCTTCTTCATGTCGCTCAGCTCCACTTTCCTCTTTCTCTCTCGGCTTGTGTAACAGGCTGCATGGGGAAACCCAACCTTCCACGAAACAGAGCTTGGTGTGCCTCGTGGTCGTCTAGGGTGCTCAATATTTCCTAGGGCCTCAGTCGGCTCATCCTTCTCTTTGTCGGTAAAGAACGTCCCGTCCTACGCTGCGGTGATACACTTCTCAAGCTTGTTGACGGGTGTTGCAAGTTCTTTGTCCGTCCAACGACACTTTCCTGTTTCAAGGTCCAAAGTTCCCCCAACCCCGAAGAACCAATTCCTTGAACGGTCGGGCCAGTTCCATGTATGTGGTTGGACCCCTTTAGCAATCAGGTGATTCTCACCTTTGTCCCACAAAGGATGGCCTTTTCCGAACTCTTTTGCCCTTGTTTTCGACTCTAATTTGCATGATTTGAATGGAACTAACCCGGACTAACGTTATTTTCAGCAGAATTGCCATGGTGTTGTTTTTGCGCAGAAATTAAATTCTCGGAATGACTTGGAAATTTACGGGGATTGTTTGTGGAATATATAAAAAATATTGGCGCAAGAATAAACCGGAGAAGTGGAGCGTGGAGCCCACAAGCCCATCAGGCGCTCCCCCCTGGCCGCGCCTCGCAGGTGATACCTCTCCATCGTATCTACTTTTTCGAACTCTTTTGCCCTTGTTTTGGACTCTAATTTGCATGATTTGAATGGAACTAACCCGGACTGACGCTGTTTTCAGCAGAATTGCCATGGTGTTGTTTTTGTGCAAAAATAAAAGTTCTCAGAATGTCCTGAAAATTTACGAAGATTTTTTTCTAGAATAAAAGAAAAATACATGCGCAAAGACCCACTGTAGGGGGCGTGCCAGTGGGCCACAAGCCCACAGGCCGTGGCCACCCCCTATGGCCGCGCCGTACATGCCTATGGGGCCCACATGGCACCACTGCCCCCAAACTCAGCTCTATATCTTCCGTCTCGCCAAAAAAAATAATAGAGAAGGTTTCATCGTGTTTTGCGATACGGAGGCGCCGCCACATCCTGTTCTTCATCTCGAGGGCAGATCTAGAGTCCGTTTTGGGCTCCGGAGAGGGGAAACCGTCGCCATCGTCATTATCAACCTTTCTAGATCGACAATTCAATGATGCTCTTCACCGTTCATGAGTAATCTCATCATAGGCTTGCTGGACGGTGATTGGTTGGATGAGATCTATCATGTAATCGAGTTAGTTCTTGACGGGGATTGATCCCTAGTATCCACTATGTTCTAGATGCATGTTGCTACTACTTGGCTATGCTTAATGCTTGTGACTAGGGCCCAATTGCCATGATTTCAGATCTGAACCTATTATGTTGTCGTCAATATATCTGTGTTTTAGATCCTATCTTGCAAGTTGTAGCCACCTACTATGTGTTATGACCCGGCAACCCCAGAGTGACAATAGCCGAAACCACTCCCGGAGATGACCATAGTATGAGGAGTTCATGTATTCACCGCGTGTTAATGTGTTGGTTCGGTTCTTTATTAAAACGAGAACCTTAATATCTCGTAGTTTCCATTAGGACCCCGCTGCCACGGGAGGGATGGACAATAGATGTGATGCAAGTTCTTTTCCCTAAGCACGTATGACTACATACGGAATACATGCCTACATTAGATTGACGAACAGGAGCTAGTCACATATCTCTCCGTGTTATAGTTGTTACATGATGAATCACATACGTCATACTCATCCATCACCGATCCATTGACTACGAGTCTTTTACTACTGGTTCTCACTATGTTACTTTGTCTAGGCTTGTCCCTTGCTACAAAAGGGATTGGGCCACTTTGCTGCTGCTGTCACTACTGCTGTTACTTGTTATTTTGTTGCTGCTGCTACTGTTGTTCCTTGCTAGTTCGCTGTTATTTGCTGCAAGACTTTTCTGGAGCCGTAGCTGGGGAAGCATTCTTTTCAAGAATAATCCCCCGTCAACGTGCTTTTTACTGGCGCCATTGATACAACTGTTAGGAATAGTCTGTCGTGTCAACAGATCGTTTCTGGCACCGTTTCTATCATACTACCTTGCTACTCATACTTTGCTTGCAGACACTAATCTTTCAGGTGTGGTTGAATCTGACACATTCAGCTGCTAATACTTGAGAATATTATTTCGCTTCCCGTCGTGCGAACCAACAAATTTGGGTTGAATACTCTACCCTCGAAAACTGTTGCGATCTCATACGCTTGTGGGACATCAAGGCTTTTTCTGGCGCCGTTGCCGGGGAGGCACAACTATATTCTCTGAGTCACTTGGGATTGACGTCTGCTGATCACTATGAGGAATCCGAAAGATCCAACAACTAAAATCCTACCTACCACTACGAGGAGAGGTAAGGTACTGCCATCTAGCTCTGCACTTGATTCACCTTCAGTTTTGAGTAAGTTTGCGACTTCACCTCCTGCTAGAAATCCTGATATGTCGCCTGTGCTTGATGATGCTACTTCTACTGTCCATGATGCTTATGATGCTGCTATGCTTGATACTATGCCTGATGATGCTATGTTTGATACTATGCCTGATACTGCTTTGCCACTAGGTGCCCTTGATACACGAATTGCTAGAGATGCTGCTAGATGTGATGATATTTCTGAATCTGCTGATACTATTGAAGTAGAACCTGCTACTATGCCTAAATTGCCTGTTATGCCTGAACGCTATATTATGGAGGGAGAGAAAGCTCAGGACTTTCTTGCGTGTAAGGATAACTATGATGTTGAGAAATTACTGCGCAAGTGGAAAGAAAAATCTCTCAACGCTAGGACGAAATACAACCCGAAGTTTGCTACTTCGCCTATCTTTGTGACCGATAAGGATTATGAATTCTCTGTCGACCCTGAGTTAATCACTGTGGTCAAATCTGATCCTTTTCATGGTTATGAGTCTGAAACGGTTGTAGCCCATCTTACCAAACTGCACGATATAGACATGTTGGAAATATGCCCTAGAGGCAATAATAAATTAGTTATTATTATATTTCTTTGTTCATGATAATCGTTTATTATCCATGCTATAATTGTATTGATTGGAAACACAATACATGTGTGGATACATAGACAAAACACTGTCCCTAGTAAGCCTCTAGTTGACTAGCTCGTTGATCAAAGATGGTCAAGGTTTCCTGACCATAGGCAAGTGTTGTCACTTGATAACGGGATCACATCATTAGGAGAATCATGTGATGGACTAGACCCAAACTAATGAACGTAGCATGTTGATCGTGTAATTTTGTTGCTACTGTTTTTCTGCGTGTCAAGTATTTATTCCTATGACCATGAGATCATATAACTCACTGGAACCGGAAGAATACCTTGTGTGTATCAAACGTCACAATGTAATTGGGTGACTATAAAGATGCCTACAGGTATCTCCGAAGGTGTCCATTGAGTTAGTATGGATCAAGACTGGGATTTGTCACTCCGTGTGACGGAGAGGTATCTTGGGGCCCACTCGGTAATACAACATCACACACAAGCCTTGCAAGCAATGTGACTTAGTGTATGTCACGGGATCTTGTATTATGGAACGAGTAAAGAGACTTGCCGGTAAAGGAGATTGAAATAGGTATGCGGATACCGATGATCGAATCTCGGGCAAGTAACGTACCGAAGGACAAAGGGAATGACATACGGGATTATATGAATCCTTGACACTGAGGTTCAACCGATAAGATCTTCGGAGAATATGTAGGATCCAACAAGGGCATCCAGGTCCCGCTATTGGATATTGACCGAGGAGTCTCTCGGGTCATGTCTACATATTTCTCGAACCCGCAGGGTTTGCACACTTAAGGTTCGACGATGTTTTATGCGTATTTGAGTTATATGGTTGGTTACTGAATGTTGTTCGGAGTCCCGAATGGGATCACGGACGTCACAGGGTTTCTGGAATGGTCCGGAAACGAAGATTGATATATAGGTTTGTATCATTTGGTTAGCGGAAGGTTTTCGGGCATTACCAGCATCGTACCGGGAATGACGAATGGGTTCCGGAGTTCTACCGGGAGGGGCCCACCCACCCGGTAAGAAGCCCAAAGGCATTAGGGGTGACACAACATCCCTTAGTGGGTTGGTGGGACAGCCAAGAAAGGCCCATGGCGCCACCAAGAAAAACCAAACAGAAAAAAGGGGAAGTGGGAAGGTGGAGAAGGACTCCACTTTCCAATCCTAGTTGGACTAGGATTGGAGGAGGAGGACTCCTCCCATTGGTTTGGCCGACCCCTTGGGGCTCTCTGGAGCCTCAATGTAGGTCCCTCCCACTCCCTCCTATATATATTGGGGTATTAGGGCTGATTTGAGACAACTTTGCCACGGCAGCCCGACCATATACCTCCACGGTTTTTCCTCTAGATCGTATTTCTACCTCTGGGATAGATCACCACCAACCTCCAGAGCACCGTCACGCTGCGGGAGAACTCATCTACCTCTCCGTCTCTCTTGCTGGATCAAGAAGGCCGAGATCATCGTCGCGCTGTACGTGTGCTGAACGCGGAGGTGCCGTCCGTTCGGCACTAGATCGGGAAGGATCATGATGAGATCGCGGGACGGATCGCGATGAAGTTCACGGTATGGATCGTGATGAGATCGTGGGATGGAGTGTACGACTACGGTGATTTGAATCACGCAAGCTGTTCCACTACATCGTCCGCGTTTCTTAATGCTTACCACTGTGCGATAGACAAGGGTACGTAGATCGGAAATCCCCTCTCGTAGATGGACATCACCATGATAGGTATTGCATGTGCATAGGAAATATTTTGTTTCCCGTACCACGTTCCCCAACAAGCCACCCTATTCACTAGTGAGGAAAAGATCTGCCACTACTATATGCTCAAGTTGTTTCCTTTCTCGCTAAAGGACGATGCTAAGACCTGGTTCACTTCTCTTGCTCCTAGTTGTGTGCGTAGGCCCCAGGATATGGTCTACTACTTCTGTGAAAAATATTTCCCTGCCCACAAAAGCAAGCTGCCTTGCAGGAAATATACAACTTTGCTCAAGCTGAAGAAGAGAGTCTCCCACAAGCTTGGGGGAGGCTCATCCAGCTACTGAATGCCTTGCCTGATCACCCTCTTGAGAAGAATGAGATACTTGATATCTTCTATAATGGACTTACCGATGCTTCCAAATACAACCTAGATAGTTGTGTCGGTAGTGTTTTTAGGGAACGAACCATAGAACAAGCTGAGATCCTCTTGAATAACATCTTGTGCAATGAGAATGCTTGGACTATTCCCGAACCACCTCCTAAGCCAACTCCGAAGAAAAGAGGTATTCTATTCCTCAGTCCTAAAGATATGCAAGAAGCCAAGAAATCTATGCGAGAGAAAGGCATCAAATCTGAAGATGTCAAAAATCTACCACCTATCGAAGAGATCCATGGTCTCGATAACCCGATACAGGTAGCAGAAGTAAATTCTCAGCGTAGGTTTGAGGAGAGTGATATTCCTTTTGATAAACCTGCTAGCTTATGCATGGATGAATTTGATAACTTCGTTGCCAAACAACAAAGTTTCAATGATTATGTTAGTAGACAATTGGACAACAATGCTCGTATGCTTAGTCATTTAAGTGCTTGTGTTGACAAAAATGTCAATGATCTTAGACTTCTGAGTAAACATGCCTCTATGGTTACTACTCAGCTAGAACATGTACTTAAAGCTCAAAATGAATTTCTTAATGAGTGGAATGACATTTCTGTCAGAGTCGTCACTAGAGGCGGTAGAATGACCCCGGAACCTTTGTATCCTCAGGGTCATCTCAAGAGAGTTGAACAAGATTCTCAAGGAGTTAGCACTGATGCACCTAGTCATCCTAGAAAGAAGAAGAAAGATGATAGGAACTTGCACGCTAGCAACCATGTTGCTGCTACACTTGAGAGTCCAAACGATGCCTCCATCTCTAATGCTGAAACACAATCTGGTGATGAACATGAGCCTAATGATAATATCAATAGTGATGTTCATGATGATGCTCAAGCTAGCAATAAAAAGGATGTGGAGATTGAACCTGTTGATCTTGATAACCCACAACCTAAGAATAGAAGATATGATAAGAATGACTTCACTTCTAGGAAGCACGGTAATGAAAGGGAACCATGGGTTCAGAAATCCATGCCCTTTCCTCCCAAACCATCCAAGAAAAAGGATGACAAGGATTTTGAGCGATTTGTTGAAATGATCAGACCTGTCTTTCTGCAAATGTGTTTGACAGATATGCTCAAGATGTCCCTGTATGCTAGGTACATGAAAGATATTGTGACTAGTAAGACGAGGATACCTGATCTTGAGATCTCTGCCATGCTTGCTAATTATACCTTCAAGGGTGGAACTCTGAAGAAACTAGGTGATCTTGGTGTGCCCACTATACCTTGCGCCATTAAAGGTAACTACGTGAGAACAGCGTTATGCGACCTTGGAGCTGGTGTTAGTGTTATGCCTCTCTCTATTTATCGTAGACTTGAACTGGATAAGTTGACACCCACTGAAATCTCTCTGCAGATGGCTGACAAGTCAACTGCTTTCCCTATCGGCATTTGCGAGGATGTGCCTGTTGTGGTTGCTAACACCACTATCTTAACTGACTTTGTTATCTTGGATATTCCTCAGGACGATGCCATGGCTGTCATCCTCAGAAGACCCTTTTTAAACACCGCAGGTGCTGTTATAGATTGCAACAAAGGCAATGTCACTTTCCATGTCAACGGTAATGAGCATACGATGCACTTCCCGAAGAAACAATATCGAGTACATTGCATCAATGCTAACGAAATAACTTCGTCAGTTCTTATCGGGATCTTTGAATGCCCTATTCCTCATGTCAAGATGAAGTATGAATTGCTTGTTGGGGAGATACACATCAACATTGAGGTGACTTAGTGACTATTCGAAAGTTCTCCGTTCTCTTTTGCGATTCGAGAAAGTTTGGTCGAGGGAATCTGATCAACCCCATTGACGGATTTCTTTCGATGACCATGAGATGGATGAATCGAGGAGTCACAAACCTATGTTCCAAGCTTTCACTTTAGGTTGCTTAGAAGAAAAATGATAGATTTAGATTAGTTTTCCCTGTTTTCTGTTTTAGCGTCCGGTGGAAAAGTACCCCAAAAATAAAAGTTCTCCGAACGCTGTGAAAATCAAGTATGATTTTTCTGGATTTCTTGAAAAATACTGGGACAAAGAGTCTGTCTGGGGGCCACACCAGTGGGCCACAAGCCCTAGGGGCGCGGGCACCCCCCTGGCCGCGCCACCCAGGCTTGTGGGGCCCACAGGTACCCCCTCCACTCATTCTTGCTCTCGTCCGCTTCTCCTACCTCCAGAAAAATTTGTTTTGCAGCTCAAACCCGTGTTCTTGCTCCTCTTGTTGGGATTTTTGATCTCTTTGCTCAAATCACCGTTCTCCGAACTGTTTTGGGCAAATTACTCCTTAGGAAGTGACTCCTCCATTGGTCCAATTAGTTTTTGCTCTAATGCCTTATAGTCCACGTATTTTTGCTGCCTTGGTGACCATGTTCTTGAGCTTTGCATGCTGATTCTAGCTGGTCCCAAGTAGTTTTGATGCGTAATATGGTCTCTAGGCACTTGTGGGAGTAGTAGCTACGAGTTTCGTTGAGCCTTATTCACTTTTCCTTAGAATGACTAAAAAATTCAGAAAATTTCAGAGATAGAAAAGGGAAAAGATGAGGAGGTTCTTGAGAGGCTCTTCAAGCCGTGACCCCAAGGATGATGGGAGTGAGAAGAAGCCCAAGTATCCGGTCCCTTGAGTCATGGAAGTTCGAGCGTGCGAATGGCCAAGCGACGCGTTCTTACGTGCCGTTGGAATTTATGAGGACTTTTATCACTTGGTGGAGAACGCAGGCCTTACCGCCTTCGTTGAAGATAAGTCTCCACAATACCTCCTCCTCACTAATATCTTCGTACAAAGTTTTAACTTCTATCCAAGGAAGAATCCTCCTATGGTTGAGTTTAAACTTTATGATATCCCCCAGCGCATGTCACTCCAGGATTTTTGCAATGCTTGCAAATTACCTTGTGTTGGGGATATTCATGAACCTCGTCCACGAGACTTGAAAGCTTTCATCGGTACAATTTCTGTAGGAGAGGAGAGAGGAGTGTCTTGCGCTAGAGCTGCTAGCATTCATTTTCCCATGCTTCGGTACTTCTCACTATTTGTGGGAAAATGTTTGATTGGTCGTGGGAAAGCTGGGTCACTTAGTTCCCCAGATCTTGCGGTCTTGCACGAAGCCCTTTATAGCGATAAAACTTATAGCTTGGGCGCTATAGTAGTTCAACGGTTGAACCTTAACCGTGCTAAAGGTGTTGTCTATGGAGGTATCTATGCTACCCGTTTTTTCGGACACTTTGAGATTCCTATTAGACTTGAGGAGGAAGAAGAGTATCTTCTTCCCGAGAGATATCTAGATTACGATAGCATGGTTCGCCATGACTTTCTTGATAGAGATATAAGTAGAAGGATGATTTATAACCTGGTGTTTAGTCCGGGTACTCGTGAGACTATTACTTTGCCTGCTCCTTATTTGTTCAATCTTCATGCAGACAGGTACACTATTATGCCGCCGGACATCTATGCATATTGGGGCTTGGCCCAACCACAGGTGCCCGTGCCCGAGCCACCAGTCGAGTACCAGGCGCCAGTTTATCAGTGGGAGCCAGAGGAGCTTACACAGCAGTGGCATCCTCAGTCCACTCCGGAGTACCCCGGAGCTGTTTATTTCCCTCCTTGGGAGTAGACCAAGTTAGGCCAAAAGCCTAAGCTTGGGGGAATACGTGTTCTCACCAACTTTACATTCTTGCTTATGCTTTCACTTTGTTAGTCGGTGTTCACACTTTGCCACTGCATCATCCATGCTAGTTTACTTTCTATTTCTCGTTTTCTTTTCGTGTGTCTGTCTAGTTTGAGAAAACCCAAAAAGATTTTATTTTTCTTCTTTTGCTTGTTGGGAACTTTCCCGTGTAGATAGTTTTCTTTTTCTTTGGGTCAAGGTAGAATATATTGGTTACAATGTTTAGTGGCTCTTGCATGCATACGTGTTTAGCTTTCCAAGAGCCATATTACTTTGTCTTCTCCTTTGTGTTTGCCTGCAGATTCCAGCGTAGTCCAATGCACGAGCACTCTTATTATTGTTTACATCATCCGGTCGTGCAAGTGAAAGGCAATAATGACGATATATGATGAAGTGACTGAGCCTGAAAAAGCTGGTATGAACTCGATCTATTTTTTTTTTGTTATTATAACTAGCTCATCATGCCTGATTCAGCTTTGTTGTGAGAGAAACATGTTTGCAATGACAACTTAGAGATCATAGTTGCTTATGCCATGCTTCCTTAGCTAGGAGCTTAATTATACTGGTTTGTCTTGGATGCCCACATGAATGTTGAGATGACTATGATGTAGTATGATAGGATGGTATGCTCCTTTGAATGTTTCAACTGGATTGACTTGGTGCATGTTCACGCATGTAGTTGAAACAAAATCAACATAGCCTCTATGATATTCATGTTCATGGTGATTTATGTCCTACTCATGCTTGCACTCAATGCTTAGTTAATCTCAATGCATTTTGATGACTGTTGTCGCTCTCAAGTTGGTCGCTTCCCAGTCTTTTGCTTGCCTTCACTTGTACTAAGCGGGAATACTGCTTGTGCATCCACCTCCATAAACCCAAAGTTGTTCCAGGTGAGTCCACCATACCTACCTATGTGCGGTATCTACCTGCCGTTCCAAGTAAATTTGCATGTGACACTCTCTAAATCTTCAAGAAATAATTTATTTTGCATGCCTGAACCGCTCATGTGGTGACAGGGGGCTATTGGTATCTTCCATGCTAGGCGTGTTATCCTCTATATGTGTTTATTCACTATCGTTCACGAGAAAGGGGGCGGTAATTGGAATTCCCAGTTCCATGCTCAAATCGAAAAGATAATTGCAAACAAAACTCCCCCAGGATTGATGTTGGTATGGACGGTACCCGAGGATTCGGCTAGCCATGGAGTGTGATTGATTGGTGGTGGGGGAGTAAAAACTTTACTTTTCTGTTTGGGAACCGCCTATAGCATGTGTAGCGTAGAAGATTTTGAGAACTCTTAGTCATTGCGTTGACAATGAAAGCATGCCACCCAAAATTATTATCTCTGTTTTAAAAGCTTGAGCTCTGGCACCTCTGCAAATCAATGCTACCCTCTACGAAGGGCCTGTCTAGTTATGTTCCTGTTGAGTCATCCTCCTCTTACAAAAGCACCAATTAGAGAGCACCTCTGTCATTTTTATGCTTTGCTTTTAACTGTGTTGGGTATGACTATGACTGGATCTTCATTGCCTTGAATTAGAATGTTTAGTCAGCCCTTGGTATTTGAAGATGCTCTGCATTTATGTTTTGCGGTCTCAGAAAGAACTAGCGAGATACCATCTATTCGTACTGCTTCATGTTGTTTTGATTGAAGTGTTGACGTTTGAGACTTATTATTATTTGCTCGCTAGTTGATTATGCCATTGATATGAGTTTACCGTGAGACCTAGATGTCATTTGCTTATGTGGTTTGATTGTGATGTTGCTGAAATTCTGGTTATGAGTTTGACATAGTTGCAACAACAAGATCAAACAGAGTTCGTCAAAGTTTTTCTTTTGTCTCTCTCAGTTTGTCAACTGAGTTGCTTGGGGGAGTTGATACGTCTCCGTCGTATCTACTTTTCTGAACTCTTTTTCCCTTGTTTTGGACTCTAATTTGCATGATTGGAATGGAACTAACCCGGACTGACGCTGTTTTCAGCAGAATTGCCATGGTGTTGTTTTTGTGCAGAAATAAAAGTTCTAGGAATGTCCTGAAAATTTACGGAGATTTTTTCTGGAATAAAAGAAAAATACCTGCGCAAAGATCCACCGGAGGGGGCGTGCGAGTGGGCCACAAGCCCACAGGCCGCGGCCACCCCCTATGGCCGCGGCGTGGAGGCTTGTGGGGCCCACGTGGCACCGCTGCCCCCAAACTCAGCTCTATATCTCCCGTCTCGCCCAGAAAAAAAATCAGAGAGAAGGTTTCATCGTGTTTTGCGATACGGAGGCGCCGCCACATCCTGTTCTTCATCTGGAGGGCAGATCTGGAGTCCGTTTCGGGCTCCGGAGAGGGGAAATCATCGCCATCGTCATCATCAATCTTTCTCCATCGACAATTCCATGATGCTCTTCACCGTTCGTGAGTAATCTCATAGTAGGCTTGCTGGACGGTGATGAGTTGGATGAGATCTATTATGTAATCGAGTTAGTTCTTGACGGGGATTGATCCCTAGTATCCACTATGTTTTAGATTGATGTTGCTACTACTTGGCTATGCTTAATGCTTGTCACTAGGGCCCGAGTGCCATGATTTCAGATCTGAACCTATTATGTTGTTGCCAATATATGTGTGTTTTAGATCCTATCTTAGAAGTTGTAGTCACCTACTATGTGTTATGACCCGGCAACCCCGGAGTGACAATAGCCGGAACCACTCCCGGAGATGACCATAGTATGAGGAGTTCATGTAGTTCTAGATCCTATGTTGGAAGTAGGTCTCGTTCTTTATTAAAAGGAGAACCTTAATATCCCGTAGTTTCCATTAGGACCCCGCAGCCACGGGAGGGATGGACAATATATGTCATGCAAGTTATTTTCCCTAAGCACGTATGACTACATACGGAATACATGCCTACATTAGATTGACGAACGGGAGCTAGTCACATATCTCTCCGTGTTATAGTTGTTACATGATGAATCACATCCGTCATACTCATCCATCACCGATCCACTGCCTACGAGTCTTCTACTACTGGTTATCGCTATGTTACTTTGTCTAGGCTTGTCCCTTGCTAGAAAAGGGATTGGGCCACTTTGCTGCTGCTGTCACTACTGTTGTTACTTGTTACTTTGCTGCTGCTGCTACTGCTGTTCCTTGCTACTTCACTGTTATTTGTTGCAAGACTTTTCTGGAGCAGTAGCCGGGGAAGCATTCTTCTCAAGAATAATCCCCCGTGAACATGCTTTTTACTGGTGCCACTGACACAACAGTTAGGAATAGTCTGCCGTGTCAACAGATCGTTTCTCGCACCTTTCTACTAATACTTTCCTTGCAGACACTAATCTTTCAGGTGTGGTTGAATCTGACACATTCAGCTGCTAATAGTTGAGAATATTCTTTCGCTTCCCCTCGTGCGAACCAACAAATTTGGGTTGAATACTCTACCCTCGAAAACTGCTGCGATCCCATACGCTTGTGGGACATTAGCAGGCTTGTGGGGCCCACGTTGCTCCACCGCCTCCAAATCCATCTCTATTTAGTCCCTTTCGTGCGGAAAAAAATCAAGGAGAAGAGTTCATCGCGTTTTACGATACGGAGGAGCCGCCACCTCCTGTTCTTCCTCTGGAGGGCAGATCTGGAGTCCGTTCTGGGCTCCGGAGAGGGGAGATCGTCGCCATCTTCATCACCAACCTTCCTTCATCGCCAATTCCATGATGCTCTTCACCGTTCGTGAGTAATCTCATCGTAGGCTTGCTGGACAGTGATGGGTTGGATGAGATCAATCATGTAATCGAGTTAGTTTTGACGGGGATTGATCCCTAGTATCCACTATGTTCTGAGATTGATGTTGCTACTACTTTGCCATGTTTAATGCTTGTCACTAGGGCCCGAGTGCCATGATTCCAGATCTGAACCTATTATGTTCTAGTCAATATATGTGTGTTCTTGATCCTATCTTGCAAGTTGTACTCACCTACTATGTGTTATGACCCGGCAACCCCAGAGTGACAATAGCCGGAACCACTCCTCGTGATGACCATAGTAAGAGGAGTTCATGTATTCACTAAGTATTAATGCGTTGGTCCGGTTCTTTATTAAAAGTGGAACCTTAATATCCCGTAGTTTCCATTAGGACCCCGCTGCCACGGGAGGGATGGACAATAGATGTCATGCAAGTTCTTTTCCCTAAGCACATATGACTACATACAGAATACATGCCTACATTACAATGACGAACTGGAGCTAGTTACATATCTCTCAGTGTTATAACTGTTGCATGATGAATACCATCCGACATAATCATCCATCACCGATCCAATGCCTACGAGTCTTTTACTACTCGTCCTTGCTATGCTACTTTGCTGCTACTGCTGTCACTGCTGCTAGTGTTACTCTACTGCTGCTACTGTTACTCTGTTGCTACTATTGCTATCATACTATTTTGCTACAGATACTTTTCTGCAGGTACTAAGTCTTTCAGGTGTGGTTCAATTGACAACTCAAATGCTAATACTTGACAATATTCTTTGGCTTCCCCTTGTGTTGAATCAACAAATTTGGGTTGAATACTCTACCCTCGAAAACTATTGCGATCCCCTATACTTGTGGGTTATCAATGGTGACACTGCTTCTTTGCAGCATTGCTCTTGTTTGTCTCTGACATTTTCTTACTCTTGTCCGATGTCTTGTAGGCCACAAATGCGGGCCAGTTATCTCTCATCTTCTCAAATTGGCCTACGAATTTTGGAGTCTTCCCTTTGTTGACAAACTTTGATTTCAACTCATTCTTCCACCTCCTGCATAGATCTGCCATCTTCTTAAGAGCACACGCCTTGACCAGTGGCTCTATAACTTGCTTATTCGGATCCTCCTCTAGCGGTAGGGTGAAATTTTCCTTCAGCATGGTTCAAAGATCATCTTTCCGCCTATCGGTGACATAATCACCTTCAATTGCTTGATGCTGATTGGAGTGCTGTCCCTGACAATAGCTCCGCACTAAGCACAAAATGCGTCCTTGGTCCGCTTGGGTTCAATCGGTAGGCCATCGTCCAGGAGTGTTGTGATCGTGAACTTTTGATCCTTGCCCAACCTTCTCTTAGGGCCTCGTCTCGTTACCAAAGTTTGGCTCGATCCGGACTTCTCAATAGCTCCCTCCTCCATTCGGTCACCGGAGCCGTCATCATGGTCTCCTTCCTCCGGGATTCGTTAGTCACCGAAGCCATCATTATAATGTCCTTCCTCCTCCATTGTTCGATCACCGGAGCCGTCATCCTCTCCTTACAGACCATCGATGTCGTTGAGAAAAAAATCGACATTACCTTCGTCGTGGATTATATCCCCCAAATTTTTTTTGTCCATGTCTCTTACAAAGTGGGGGGAGCCCTTTTTCGGTAAAATACTTTTTATTAAAACTAAAATAAAAATAAGGTAAAAACCAACTTTTATACATAATCCCAAATATTAACATAAAAACTTAATTTGTAACTTAATCTAATCTAAATGTTTTTATAATTTTTATAACTTTATTTCCTATTGTAACTTAATCTAATCTAAATATTTTTAAATTTTTTATAACTTGTGTCACATTGGGGAGTTCAAAAATGTACCCAACATATTCTAATAAGACTGAAATACACACACATGGATTCACAATTAGACTACGTGTCCTCAGACATGGATTCACAAATAGGGAGATGGAGATGGATGTGCTACCGGTGCATCGACGGGCGACGACGGCGGGCTTCGGAACGACGATGAGAAATGGGCGACGACGACGGGGATGGGCTCGGGGGCTACAGCGACGACGGTGACGGCGACGGCGAAAACAAGCGGCGACGGGCGACGACAACGACGGTGATGGGCTCAGGGGCGACGACGACGACGACGTCGATGGGCTCCGGGACGACGACGCGCGATGGGATCGGGGCGACGATGGGGTCGGGGACGACGGCGCACGATGGTCTCGGGGTGACAATGGGCTCTGGAGCGACGGTGACGGCAACAACGGGCGGCAACCGGCGACGACGGTGACGGCGACAGCGGGCAGCGACAGGCGGCGACGGTGATGGTGACAACGGGCGGCGACGGGCGACGACGGTGATGGCGACAACGGGCGGCGACGGACGAAGACGGGCTCGGGAGCGACGGTGACGGTGACAACGAGCTCGGGAGCGATGGTGACGACGACAACGGGCTCGGGAGTGATGGTGACGACGACAACGGGCTCGGGAGCGACGGTGACGGCGACAACGGGCTCGGGAGCGACGGTGACGGCGACAATGGGCTCGGGAGCGACTGTGACGGCGACAACGGGCTCGGGAGAAACGGTGACCACAACAACGGGCGGCGACGGACGACGACGGTGACGGCGACAATGGGAGGCGATGGGCGACGACGATGACGGTGATGGGCTCGGGGGCGACGGCGACGACGACGGCGATGACGATGGGCTCGGGGAAGATGGCGCGCGATGGGATTGGGGCGACGATGGGGTCGGGGACGGCGGCGCGCGATGGGCTCGGGGTGACAATGGGCTCGGGAGCGACGGTGACGGCGATAGGCTCGGGGCGATGACGGGCTCGGGAGTGACGGCGACGACGACGACGGGCTTGTGGAGGAGGCGCGGGCCGGCGGCGACGGGCTCGGGTGCGACGGCGACGATGAAGAGTGAACGGTTGGGAAATGGAAGTTGGTAGAAATTTCAACAACTACCGCAATATACGAATACCTTTGTTTCCGGTTGGTGGCTCAAACTGGAACCAAAGCAACACTTTAGTCCCGGTTTGGTACACCAACCGGGACTAAAGGTCAATTTCAACAACTCCTGCAATATATATGAAAACCTTTGGTTCCGGTTGGTGGCACCAACCGGGACCAAAGCCACACTTTCGTCGGCCCAAAAGGGCGGGAAGAAGATACCTTTCGTACCGGTTGTGGCTTCAATCGGGACGAAAGGGTGTTATTGGTGCCAGATGGAGCCACCAACCGGGACCAAATTGTGGTGCTGCCCGCGGCCAATACTTTAGTCCCACATCGTTAGCCGAGAGAGGTAGCGAGTGGTTTATAAGCGCTGTTGCGCACAACCTCTCGATCTCCTCTCAATTGCACGTTTCCGGGCCTAATCTGTCACTACATGTGGGCCTATTGGGCCTACTGCGGGCCTGAACCGTGGCCCAATAGGCTGGTTGGGTTTCCAGTCTTATTCAGGCCGTAGTCATCCAGTAGGTGGCATTCTTTTAAAAAAAATCTATTTTTTACTTTATTTTGTTCCTGCTTACTGTTTTTCTTTGATATTTTTGCTTTTAGGCCACAAAATTCAACTATTTCTGACTTCATTTGGGATTACTCATGCATTTACTTTTTTTTGAGGTAAATGACCCTTAAATTGAAAAGCACTACAAATGAACTATGAAAATGTTAAAAGTTGGCATGGTAGCATCATTTCACCCACATAGCATGTACTAAAAACTTGAGAGAGTTAGGGGAAAAATTGGATGCACTTTGTGTACAAAGCGGACAATCTCTTTCGAAATATTAGAGTTTCATACGAAAACTCATCTGTTACAAAGGGATTTCTTTTTTGAACTTATTTGAACTCAAGACTTTTTGTGTGTTCAAAATGCACCATTCAAAGACACATCATCAATTTTCAACTATTTCTCACTTCATTTGGTATTTTTCATGCATTTACTGATTTTTTAGGTAAATGACACTTAAATTGAAAAGCATTACAAATGAACTATGGAAATGTTGAAAGTTGGCATGGTATCATCATTTCACCCACATAGCATGTGCTAAAAAGTTGAGAGGGTTACAGCAAAAACTGGATGCACGTCGTGTACAAAACGGACAATCTCTTTCGAAGTATCTCGGTTTCATACGAAAACTCATCTGTTACAAACGGATTTCATTTTTTTGAGCTTATTTGAAATCAAGACTTTTGTGTGTGTTCAAACTGCACCATTCAAAGCCACATCATCAATTTTCAACTATTGCTGACTTCATTTGGTATTTTTCATGCATTTATTGATTTTTTGTGACCTAAATGACCCTTAAATTGAAAAGCATTACAAATGAACTCTGAAAATGTCGAAAGTTGACATGTTAACATAACTTCACCCACACAGCATGTGCTAAAAAGTTGAGAGGGTTATGGCAAAAACTCGGTGCACTTCGTGTACAAAACGAACAATCTCTTTCGAAGTATGAGGGTTTCATACGAAAACTCATCTGTTACAAAGGGATTTCATTTTTTTGAACTTATTTGAACTCCAGGCTTTTTGTGTGTTCAAAATGAACAATTCAAAGCCACATTATCAATTTTCAACAATTTCTGACTTCATTTTGTATTTTTCATGCATTCATTGAATTATTTTGAGCTAAATGACCCTTAAATTGTAAAGCACTACAAATGAACTCTGACAATGTTGAAAGTTGGCGTGGTATCATCATTTCACCCACATAACATGTGCTAAAAAGTTGAGAGGGTTACGGCAAAAACTGCATCCACTTCGTGTACAAAACGGACAATCTATTTCGAAGTATCAGGCTTTCATACGAAAACTCGTCTGTTAGAAATGGATTTCAATTTTTTACAGTTATTTGAACTCAAGACTTTTTGTGTGTTCAAAATGCACAATTCAAAGCCACATCATTAGTTTTCGACTATTGCTGACTTCATTCGGTATTTTTCATGCATTTACTGATTTTTTTTCTAAACGAACCTTAAATTGAAAAGCACTACAAATGAACTCTGAAAATGTTCAATGTTGGCATGGTGTCATAATTCCACCCACATAGCATGTGCTAAAAAGTTGAGAGGGTTACGGCAAAAACTGGATGCACATCATGTAGAAACCGAACAATCCTTTCGAACTATCACGGTTTCATACGAAAACTCATTTATTACAAAGGGATTTCAATTTTTTGAACTTATTTGTACTCCAGACTTTTTGTGTGTTGAAAATGCACCATTCAAAGCCACATCTTCAATTTTCAACTATTTCTGACTTCATTTGTTATTTTTCATTCATTTTACTGATTTGTTTTGAGCTAAATGACCCTTAAATTGAAAAGCATTGCAAATACATTATGAAAATGTTGAAGGTTCGCATGGTAACATAACTTCACCCACATAGCATGTCCTAAAAAGTTAAGAGGGTTATGGCAAAAACTCGATGCTCTTCATGTACAAAACGAACAATCTCTTTCGAAGTATGAGGGTTTCATACAAAAACTCATCTTTACAAAGGAATTTCATTTTTTTTAACTTATTTGAACTCCAGACTATTTGTGTGTTCAAAATGCACCATTCAAAGCCACATCATCAATTTTCAACTATTTCTGACTTCATTTGGTATTTTTCATGCATTTAATGATTTTTTTTAGCTAAATGACCCTTAAATTGTAAAGCACTACAAATGAACTCTGAAAATGTTGAAAGTTAGCAAGGTATCATCATTTCACCCACATAGAATGTGCTAAAAAGTTGAGACGGTTACGGAAAAAATTGGATGCATTTCGTATACAAAACGGACAATCTCTTTCAAAGTATCAAGCTTTCACACGAAAACTCGTCTGTTACAAATGGATTTCATTTTGAACTTATTTGAACTCATGACTTTTTGTGTGTTCAAAATGCACCATTCAAAGCCACATCATTAATTTTCAACTATTGATGACTTCATTTGGTATTTTTCATGCATTTACTGATTTTTTTGAGCTAAATGAACCTTAAATTTAAAAGCACTATAGATATACTCTGAAAATGTTGAAAGTTGGCATGGTATCATAATTCCACCCACATAGCATGTGCTAAAAAGTTGAGAGGGTTTCGGCAAAAACTGGATCCACATCGTGTACAAACCGAACAATCTCTTTCGAAGTATCACGGTTTCATACGAAAACTCATGTGCTGCAAAGGGATTTCTTTTTTTGAACTTATTTGAACTCCAGACTTTTTGTGTGTTCAAAATGCACCATTCAAAGCCACATCTTCAATTTTCAACTATTTCTGACTTCATTTGGTATTTTTCATGCATTTACTGATTTTTTTAGCTAAATGACCCTTAAATGGAAAAGCACTACAAATGAACTATGAAAATGTAGAAAGTTGGCATGGTATCATCATGTCACCCACATGGCATGTGCTAAAAAGTTGACACGGGTACGGCAAAAACTGAATGCACTTCGTGTACAAAACGGACAATCTATTTCGAAGTATCAGGGTTTCATACGAAAAATCATCTGTTACAAACGGATTTCATTGTTTTGAGCTTATTTGAAATCAAGCCTTATTGTGTGTTCAAAACGCACCATTTAAAGCCACATCATCAATTTCAACTATTGCTGACTTCATTTGGTATGAGGGTTTCATACGAAAACTCATCTGTTACAAAGGGATTTCATTTTTTTGAACTTATTTGAACTCCACACTTTTTGTATGTTCAAAATGCACAATTCAAAGCTACATCATCAATGTTCAACTATTCGTGACTTCATTTGGTATTTTTCATGCATTTACTGATTTTAATTGAGCTAAAGGACCCTTAAATTGTATAGCACTACAAATGAACTCTGAAAATGTTGAAAGTTGGCATGGTATCATAATTTCACCCACATAGCATGTGCTAAAACGTTGAGAGGGTTACGGCAAAAACGGGATGCACTTCGTGCACAGAACGGACAATCTCCTTGGAAGTATCACTGTTTCATATGAAAACTCATATCTTACAAAGGGATGTCATTTTTAAAACTTATTTGAACCCGAGAATTTTTGTGTGTTCAAAATGCACAATTCAAAGCCACATCATTAATTTTCAACTATTTCTGACTTTATTTGGTATTTTTCATGCATTTACTGAATTTTTTGAGCTAAATATACTTAAATTGAAAAGCACTACAAATGAAGTCTGAAAAAGTTTAAAGTAGGCATGGTATCATAATTTCACCCACATAGCATGTGCTAAAAAGTTGAGAGGGTTACGGCAAAAACTGGATGCACTTCGTGCACAAAACGGACAATCTTCTTCGAAGTATTAGTGTTTCATATGAAAACTCATGTGTTACAAGAGGATTTCATTTTTAAAACTTATTTGAAATAAAGACTATTTGAGTGTTCAAAATGCAGCATTCAAAGCCACATCATCAATTTTCAACTATTTCTGACTTCATTTTTTATTTTTCATGCATTTACTGATTTTATTTTTGAGCTAAATGACCCTTAAATTGAAAAGCATTACAAATGAACTCTGAAAATGTTGGAAGTTGGCATGGTACCATAACTTCAACCACATAGCATGTGCTAAAAAGTTGAGAGGGTTATGGCAAAAACTGGATGCACTTCGTGTACAAAACGAACAATCTCTTTCGAACTATCACAGTTTCATAGAAAACTCACCTGTTACATAGGGATTTCATTTTTTTGCACTTATTTGAAGTCAAGACTTTTTGTGTGTTCAAAATGCACCATTCAAAGCCACATCATCAATTTTCAACTATTTCTGACTTCATTTGGTATTTTCAGGCATTTACTGATTTTTTTGAGCTACATAACCCTTAAATTGAAAAACACTACAAATGAACTCTGAAAATGTTAAAAGTTGTCATGGTATCATCATTTCACCCACATAGAATGTGCTAAAAAGTTGAGAGGGTTGCGGCAAAAAACAGGATGCACATCGTGTACAAACCGGACAATCTCTTTCGAAGTATCACGGTTTCATACGAAAACTAATCTGTTACAAAGGGATTTCATTTTTTAGAACTTATTTGAACTCAAGACTTTTTGTGTGTTCAAAATGCACCATTCAAAGCCACATCATCCATTTTTAACTATTTCTGACTTTATTTGGTATTTTTCATGCATTTACTGAATTTTTTGAGATAAATGACACTTAAATTGAAAAGCACTACAAATGAACTTTGAAAAAGTTGAAAGTAGGCATGGTATCTTATTTCACCCACATAGCATGTGCTAAAAAGTTGAGAGGATTACGACAAAAACTGGATGCACTTCGTGCACAAAACGGAATAATCTCCTTCGAAGTATCAATGTTTCATATGAAAACTCATCTGTTACAAAGGGATTTCATTTTTAAAACTTATTTGAACTCAAGACTTTTTGTGTGTTCAAAATACAGCATTCAAAGCCACATCATCAATTTTCAACTATTTCTCACTTCATTTGGTATTTTTCATGCATTTAGTGATTTTATTTTTGAGGTAAATGAGCCTTAAATGGAAAAGCACTACAAATGAACTCTGAAAATGTTGAAAGTTGGCACGGTATCATAACTTCAACCACATAGCATGTGCTAACAAGTTGAGAGGGTTATGGCAAAAATTGGATGCACTTCGTGTAGAAAACGAACAGTCTCTTTCGAAGTATCAGGGTTTCATAGGAAAACTCAACAGTTACAAAGGGATTTCATTTTTTTGAACTTATTTGAACTCAATACTTTTTGTGTGTTCAAAATGCACCATTCAATGCCACATCATCAATCTTCAACTATTTCTCACTTCATTTGGTATTTTCGGGCATTATCTGATTTTTTTGAGCTACATGACCCTTAAATTGAAAAGCACTACAAATGAACTCTGAAAATGTTAAAAGTTGTCATGGTATCATCATTTCATCCACATAGAATGTGCTAAAAAGTATAGAGGGTTGCGGCAAAAAACAGGATGCACATCATGTAGAAACCGGACAATCTCTTTTGAAGTATCAGGGTTTCATACGAAAACTAATCTGTTACAAAGGGATTTCATTTTTTTGAACTTATTTGAACTCTAGACTTTTTGTGTGTTCAAAATGCACCATTCAAAGGCACATCATAAATTTTCAACTATTTCTGAGTTTATTTGGTATTTTTCATGCATTTACTGAATTTTTTGAGCTAAATGACACTTAAATTGAAAAGCACTACAAATGAACTCTGAAAATGTTGAAAGTAGGCATGTTATCATAATTTCACCCACATAGCATGTGCTAAAAAGTTGAGAGGGTTACGGCAAAAAATGGATGCACTTCGATCACAAAACGGACAATCTCCTTCGTAGTATCGGTGTTTCATATGAAAACTCATCTGTCCCAAAGGGATTTCATGTTTAAAACTTATTTGAACTCAAGAGTTTTTGTGTGTTCAAAATGCAACATTCAAATCCACATCTTCAATTTTCAACTATTTCTCACTTCATTTGGTACTTTTCATGCATTTACTGATTTTATTTTTGAGCTAAATGACCCTTAAATTGAAAAGCACTAAAAATGAACTGTGAAAATGTGGAAAGTTGGCATGGTACCTTAACTTCAGCCACATAGCATGTGCTAAAAAGTTGAAAGGGTTATGGCAAAAAATGGATGCACTTCGTGTACAAAACGAACAATCTCTTTCGAAGTATCACAGTTTTATAAGAAAACTCATCTGTTACAAAGGGATTTTTTTTTTTTGAACTTATTTGAACTCAAGACTTTTTGTGCGTTCAAAATGCACCATTGAAAGCCACATCAACAATTTTCAACTATTTCTGACTTCATTTGGTATTTTCAGGCATTTACTGATTTTTTTTAGCTACATGACCCTTAAATTGAAAAACACTACAAATGAACTCTGACAATGTTAAAAGTTGTCATGGTATCATCATTTCACCCACATCGAATGTCCTAAAAAGTTGAGACGGTTGCGGCAAAAAACATGATGCACATCGTGTACAAATCGGACAATCTCTTTCGAAGTATCAGGTTTTCATACGAAAACTAATCTGTTACAAAGATATTTCATTTTTCCTGAACTTATTAGAACTCTCAAACTTTTTGTGTGTTTAAAATGCACCATTCAAAGCACATCATAAGTTTTCAACTATTTCTGATTTTATTTGGTGTTTTTCATGCATTTGCTGAATTTTTTGAGCTAAATGACACTTAAATTGAAAAGCTATACAAATGAACTCTGAAAATGTTGAAAGTGAGCATGGTATCATAATTTCACCCACATAGCATGTGCTAAAAAGTTGAGAGGGTTACGGCAAAAACGGGATGCACATCATGTACAAACCAGACAATCCCTTTCGAAGTATCAGGGTTTCATACGAAAACTCATCTGTTATAAAGGGATTTCATTTTTCTGAATTTATTTGAACTCAAGACTTTTTGTGTGTTCAAAATGCACCATTCAAAGCCACATCTTCAATTTTCCACTATTTCAGACTCCATTTGGTATTTTTCATGCATTTACTGTTTTTTTAGCTAAATCTCACTTAAATTGAAACACACAACAAATGAACTCTGAAAATGTTAAAAGTTGGCATGGTATCATAATTTCACCCACATAGCATGTGCTAAAAGGTTGAGAGGGTTACGGCAAAAACATGATGCACATCGTGTAAAAAACGGACAATCTCTTTCGAAGTATCAGGGTTTCATACGAAAACTCATGTGTTACAAAGGGCTTTCATTTTTTTGAACTTATTTGAACTCTAGAATTTTTGTATGTTCAAAATGCACCATTCAAAGCTACATCATCAGTTTTCAACTATTTCTAACTTCATTTCGTATTTTTCATGCATGTACTAATTATTTTTTGAGCTAAATGACCCTTAAATTGAAAAGCACTACAAATGAACTCGGAAAATGTTGAAAGTTTGCATGGTATCGTTATTTCACCCACATAGCATGTGCTAAACCGTTGAGAGGGTTACGGCAAAAACTGGATGTACTTCCTTTACAAAAGGAACAATCTCTTTCGAAGAATCATGTTTCATACGAAAACTCATCTCTTACAAATGGATTTCATTTTTTTGAACTTATATGAAATCAAGTCTTTTTGTCTGTTCAAAATGCACCATTCAAAGCCAAATATTCAATTTTCAACTATTTCTGACTTCATTTGGTATTTTTCATGCATTTACTGTTTTTTGAGCTAAATGACCCTTAAATTGAATAAAAACTACAAATGAACTCTGAAAATGCTGAAAGTTGGCATGGTATCATCATTTCACCCACATAGCATGTGCTAAAAAGTTGAGACGGTTGCGGCAAAAACTGGATGCACTTCGTGTACAAAACGGACAATCCCTTTCGAAGTATGAGGGTTTCATACGAAAACTCATCTGTTACAATGGGATTTCATTTTTTTGAACTTATTTAAACTCAAGACTTTTCGTTTGTTCAAAATGCACCATTCAAAGCCACATCATCAATGGTCAACTATTGGTGACTTCATTTGGTATTTTTCATGCATTTACTGATATTGTTTTGGGCTAAATAACCCTTAAATTGAAAAGCACTACAAATAAACTCTGAAAATGTTGACAGTTGGCATGGTATCGTAATTTCACCCACATAGCATGTGCTAAAAGGTTGAGAGGATTACGGCAAAAACTGGATGAAAACTTCGTGTACAAAACGGACAATCTCTTTCGAAGTATCACGGGTTCATACGAAAAATCATCTGTTACAAATGGATTTCATTTTTTTGAACTTATTTGAAATCAAGACTTTTTGTGTGTTCAAAATGCACCATTCAAACCACATCATCAATTTTCAACTATTTCTTACTTCATTTGGTATTTTTCATGCATTTACTGAGTTTTTTTGAGCTAAATGACCCTTAAATTGAAAAACACTACAAATGAACTCTGAAAATGTCAAAAGTTGGCATGGTATCATCATTTCACCCACATAGCATGTGCTAAAAAGTTGAGACGGTTACGGAAAAAACTGGATGGACTTCGTGTACAAAACAGACAATCTCTTTTGAAGTATCAAGGTTTCATACGAAACTCATGTGTTACAAATGGATTTCATGTTCTTGAACTTATTTCAATTCAAGACTTTTTGTGTGTTCAAAATGCACCATTCAAAGCCACATCATCAATTTTCAACTATGGCTGAATTGGTTTGGTATTTTTCATGCATTTACTTATTGTTTTTGAGCTAAATGACCCTTAAATTGAAAAGCACTATAAATAAACTCTGAAAATGTTGACAGTTGGAATGGTATAATAATATCACCCACATAGCATTTGCTAAAAAGTTGAGAGGGTTAGGTTAAAAATTGGATGCACATCGTGTACAAAACGGACAATCTCTTTTCAAGTATCACGGGTTCATACGAAAAATCATCTGTTACAAATGGATTTCATTTTTTTGAACTTATTTGAAATCAAGACTTTTTGTGTGTTCAAAATGCACCATTCAAACCACATCATCAATTTTCAACTATTTCTTACTTCATTTGGTATTTTTCATGCATTTACTGAGTTTTTTTGAGCTAAATGACCCTTAAATTGAAAAACACTACAAATGAACTCTGAAAATGTCAAAAGTTGGCATGGTATCATCATTTCACCCACATAGCATGTGCTAAAAAGTTGAGACGGTTACGGAAAAAACTGGATGGACTTCGTGTACAAAACAGACAATCTCTTTTGAAGTATCAAGGTTTCATACGAAACTCATGTGTTACAAATGGATTTCATGTTCTTGAACTTATTTCAATTCAAGACTTTTTGTGTGTTCAAAATGCACCATTCAAAGCCACATCATCAATTTTCAACTATGGCTGAATTGGTTTGGTATTTTTCATGCATTTACTTATTGTTTTTGAGCTAAATGACCCTTAAATTGAAAAGCACTATAAATAAACTCTGAAAATGTTGACAGTTGGAATGGTATAATAATATCACCCACATAGCATTTGCTAAAAAGTTGAGAGGGTTAGGTTAAAAATTGGATGCACATCGTGTACAAAACGGACAATCTCTTTTCAAGTATGAGGGTTTCATATGAAAACTCATCTTTTACAAACGGATTTCATTTTTTTGAACTTATTTGAACTCATGACTTTTTGTGTGTTCAAAATGCACCATTCAAAGCGACATCATCAATTTTCAACTATTTCTGACTTCATTTGGTATTTTTCATGCATTTACTGATTTCTTTTTGAGCTAAATGAACCTTAAATTGAAAAGCACTACAAATGAACTCTGAAAATGTTAAAAGTTGGCATGGTATCATAATTTCACCCACATAGCATGTGCTAAAAAGTTGAGAGGGTTATGGCAAAAACTGGATGCACTTCGTGTACAAAAGGGACAATCTCTTTCGAAGTATGAGGGTTTCGTACGAAAACTCTTCTGTTATAAATGGATTTCATTTTTTTGAACTTATTTGAACTCCAGCCTTTTTGTATGTTCAATATGCACCATTGAAAGCCACATCATCAATTTGCAACTATTTCTGACATCATTTGGTATTTTTCATACATTCACTGATTTTTTGAGCTAAATGATCCTTAAATTGATAAGCACTAGAAATGAATTCTGAAAATGTTGGAAGGTGGCATGGTATCTGATGACCCACAAGTATAGGGGATCAATCATAGTCCTTCCGATAAGTAAGAGTGTCGAACCCAACGAGGAGCAGAAGGATCTGACAAGTGGTTTTCAGCAAAGTAATATCTCCAAGCACTGAAATTATCGGTAACAAGTGATTGTATGGTGAGGTGATTCGTAGCAAGCAACTAGTAACAAAAGTAGCAACAGTGCGGAAAAGTGGCCCAATCCATTTTGTAGCAAGGGACAAGCCTGGACAAAGTCTTATAGGAGGAAAAACGCTCCCGAGGACACACGGGAATTTCTGTCATGCTAGTTTTCATCATGTTCATATGATTAGCGTTCGTTACTTTGGTAGTTTGATATGAGGGTGGACCGACGCTTGGGTACTGCCCTTACTTGGACAAGCATCCCACTTATGATTAACCCCTCTCGCAAGCATCCGCAAATACGAAATAAGAATTAAGACAAAGTCTAACCATAGCATTAAACTAGTGGATCCAAATCAGCCCCTTACGAAGCAACGCCTAAACTAGGGTTTAAGCTTCTGTCACTCTAGCAACCCATCATCTACTTACTACTTCCCAATGCCTTCCTCTGGGCCCAAATAATGGTGAAGTGTTATGTAGTCGACGTTCACATAACACCACTAGAGGAAAAACAACATACAACACATCAAAATATCGAACGAATACCAAATTCACATGACTACTATTAGCAGGACTTATCCCATGTCTTCAGGAACAAAAGTAACTACTCACAAAGCATAATCATATTCATGACCAGAGAGGTAATGAGTAGCATCAAGGATCTGAACATAAACTCTTCCACCAAATAATCCAACTAGCATCAACTACAAGGAGTAATTAACACTACTAGCAACCTTACAAGTACCAATCGGAGTCGCGAGACGGAGATTGGTTACAAGTGATGAACTATGGTTTGGAGATGAGATGGTGCCGATGAAGATGTTGATGGTGATGAGTCCCCTCCGATGAGAGGAGTGTTAGTGATGACGATGGCAACGATTTCCCCATCCGTGAGGGAAGTTTCCCTGGCAGGATCGTCCTGCCGGAGCTCTAAATTAGTTATGCTCAAGTTCCGCCTCATGGCTGCAGCGAATCCTCCAAAAATCTCCCTTCTGATTTTTTTCGAACGAAACCCTTCATATAGCAAAAGATGAGCGCCGGAGGGGCAATAGGGGGCCCACAAGCCCCCCAGGCCCGGCCTGGGGGGTAGGCCGGGCCTGGCAGGCTTGTGGCCTCCAGGTGGCGCCCTCTGGTACTTCTTCCGCCCAGTATTTTTTATATATTCCCAAAAAATTCCACGTTGATTTTCACGGCTTTTGGAGTTGTGCAGAATAGGCATCTCAAACTTGCTCCAATTCAGGCCAGAATTCCAGCTGCCGACATTCTCCCTCTTCATGTAAACCTTGCAAAATAAGAGAGAAAAGACATAAGTATTGTACCTCGAAGTGTAATAATAGCCCAAAAAGCAATAAATATCAACATGAAAGCATGATGCAAAATGGACGTATCAACTCCCCCAAGCTTAGACCTTGCTTGTCCTCAAGCGAAAGCCTAGATCAATAAACATGACCACATGTTTAGGGAGAGAGGTGTCGACAAAACAAGATACGAACATGCAGGCATCATGATCAAGATTAGAACAGCAATACCAACGTATAATCTCTCTATTTCTTAGCTCTACTTGACCACTGGACTGAGGGTGATAGGGAGACGCAATTCTATGGTTGACATCATACATAGCAAGCGTTTTACGGAAAGCACCATGAATGAAATGTGAACCACCGTCGGTCATTAGATATCTAGGGACTCCAAATCTAGGGAACATAACTTCCTTAAGCATCCTGATAGAGGTGTTGTGATCAGCACTACTATTGGGGATAGCTTCTACCCACTTAGTGACATAATCAACAACAACTAGGACATGAGTATACCCGTTGGATTTTGGAAAAGGTCCCATATAATCAATGCCCCAAACATCAAATGGTTCAATGACAAGTGAATAGTTCATAGGCATTTCCTGATGTTTACTTATATTACCTATTCTTTGACATTCGTCACAAGACAAGACAAACTTAAGGGCATCCTTGAAGAGAGTGGGCCAATAGAAGCCTGATTGCAATACCTTGTCTGCAGTTCTATCTCCCGCATGATGTCCTCCGTAGGCCTCGGAGTGACACTTCTGTAGGATCTGTCCCTGTTCATGTTCAGGTACACAACGTCTAATAACACCATCTACTCCTTCCTTATAAAGGTGAGGATCATCCCGAAAGTAATGTCTCAAGTCAAAGAAGAATTTCTTCTTTTGTTGATATGTGAAGCTAGGTGGTATATATTTGGCAACGATATAGTTTGCATAATCAGCATACCACGGTGCACTATGTGAAGCATTGATGACATTCAATAGCTCATCCGGAAAGCTATCATCAATAGGTTGTGGGTCATCAAGAACGTTCTCCAACCTAGACAAGTTATCTGCTACTGGGTTATCAGCACCCTTCCTGTCGACAACGTGCAAATCAAATTCCTCTAGCAAGAGAACCCATCTGATAAGTCTAGGTTTAGCGTCTTTCTTCGCCATGAGGTACTTAATAGAAGAATGATCAGTGTGAATAGTGACTTTGGAATCAACTATGTAAGACATGAACTTTTCACATGCAAACACGACTGCTAAAACCTCCTTTTCCGTAGTAGCATAGTTTCTTTGGGCACTGTCTAGAGTTTTACTAGCGTAGTGAATAAAATTCAACTTCTTATCAACTCATTGCCCTAGGATAGCACCAACAGCATAATCACTAGCGTCACACATGATTTCAAAAGGCAAGTTCCAATCAGGTGATTGAACCATAGGTGCAGTTATCAAAGCCCTCTTAAGTATTTCGAAGGCTTCCTCACAATCATCATGAAAAACAAAAGGAATGTCCATTTTCAAGAGATTGGTAAGAGGCCTAGAAATCTTAGAGAAGTCTTTAATGAACCTTCTATAGAAACCAACATGACCAAGGAGACTTCTTATACCTTTGATATCTGTGGGGTATGGCATTTTCTCGATTGCATCAACCTTAGCATTATCCAATTCAATACCTATTTCAGAAATTTTATGCTCTAAGATGATGCCTTCATTAACCATAAAGTGGCACTTCTCCCAATTCAAAACAAGATTGGTGTATTTACATCTGTGCAAGACTCGATCAAGGTTGCTGAGGCAATCATCAAAAGAAGTCCCATAAACGGAGAAGTCATCCATGAAAACCTCAACAATCTTTTCACAAAAGTCAGAGAATATAGCCATCATACATCTTTGAAAGGTGGCAGGTGCATTACATAAGCCAAAAGGCATACATCTACAAGCAAAGGTATCGTAAGGGCAGGTGAAAGTGATTTTCTCCTAATCAGATTGTGCAACTAGTATTTGGGAGAAACCAGAATAACCGTCTAGAAAGCAGAAGTGTGTGTGTTTAGACAGTCTTTCTAGCATTTGGTCAATAAAAGGGAAAGGGTAATGATCTTTCCTAGTGGCTTTATTCAATTTCCTAAAATCGATCACCATCCTATATCCAGTAATAATCCTCTGCGGGATCAATTCATCCTTATCATTAGGGACAACGGTAATACCTCTCTTCTTAGGGACGCAATGCACCGGACTCACCCAATCACTATGAGCAACAGGATAAATAATACATGTCTCCAGGAGCTTTAGTATTTCTTTTCTTACTACCTATTTCATCTTAGGATTTAATCTCCTTTGATGATTAGCAGCTGGTTTGGAATCACGATTAGTTTTAATCTTGTGCTGGCATAGAGTGGGACTAATGCCCTTAAGATCATCAAGAGTATATCCAATAGCAGCACGGTGCTTCCTTAGAGTTTTTAGTAATTTCTTTTCTTCATGCACTGAGAGGCTAGCACTAATTATGACAGGATATATCACTTTTTCATCAAGATAAGCATACTTCAGAGTATCAGGCAACTATTTAAGCTCGAACACAGGATCACCCTTTGGTGGGGGTGGATCCCCATGCAGTTCAATAGGCAGATTATTCTTAAGGATAGGATATTGTTCTAAGACAACTCTATCTATCTCATCCCTTTCATCCATATGAATGTCATTTTCATGCTCAAGCAAGTATTGCTCTAACTGATCAGTAGGAGGCACAACAATAGAATCTAAGGCAATAGTTTCATCCTTACTAGGCAACTCCTTTTCATGAGGCTATCTGCCAAACTTGGAGAAATTGAACTCATGTGACACACCTTCAATGCCAACAGTGAAAGTATGCTTCTCACAATCAATATGAGCATTGACGGTATTGAGGAAGGGCCCGCCAAATATGATGGGACAAAAGCTATCTTGGGTAGTAGCAAGAACGAGGAAATCAGTAGGATACTTCGTTTTACCACACAAGACTTCAGCATCCCTAACAATTCCCACACGGCAGATAGTATCTCTATTGGCAAGATGAATAGTGACATCAATAGGCTCTATCTCAATAGGTGCAATCTCATCTTTGATTTCATCATATAAGGATTGAGGTATTGCACTAACACTAGCACCCACGTCACATAAACCATGATAGCAATGATCTCGTATCTTAACAGAAACAACAGGCCTATGTTTGTCTCTAGCGTGAGGTTTAGCAATTCTAGCCGCATCTTCACAGAAGTGAATACTATGTCCCTAAACATCGTCGGACAAAAGATCTTTGATAATAGCAATGCTAGGTTCAAATATAATTTGCTCAGGGGGTGTAGGTGTTCTAATATAGCCTCTACGTATCACATTTGCAGCTTTAGAATGATCCTTTATCCTAACAGGGAAAGGTGGTTTCTCAATGTAAGCACTGGGAACAACAGGATCATTATAGGCAATGATTCTCTCTTCAACTGGATTGGGTTTAACTACATTGACTTCTAAGGAGGATGATATTTAAACCACTTCTCTTTGGGGAAATCAACATGAGCAGCAAATGATTCACACAATGAAGCTACTATCTCAGAGTCAAGTCCATACTTAGCGCTAAAGTCATAAAAAGTATTTGTTTCAACAAAGGATTTAACGCAATCAAACTGGAAATACATACCTGATTCCTTACCTTCTTCAGGCTCCCAATCTTGGGAGTTGCGTTTAATTCTCTCCAATAAATTCCATTTGAAGTCAATATCTCTCTTCATAAAAGAACCGGTACAAGAAGTATCAAGCATGGTGCGATCATCATGAGAAAGCCGAGCATAAAAGTTCTGAATGATAATTTCTCTCGAGAGCTCATGATTGGGGCATGAATATAACATTGATTTAAGCCTCCCCCAAGCTTGAGCGATGCTTTCTCTGTCACGAGGCCAGAAATTATAAATATAATTCCGATCACGATGTACTAAATGCATAGGATAAAACTTTTGATGAAATTCCAATTTCAACCGATTGTAGTCCCATGATCCAGTATCATCACATAGCCTATACCATGTCAACGCCTTATCCTTAAAAGATAAAGGAAAGACCTTCGTCTGGACGTCATCCTCGGGCAAACCTGCAAGCTTAAATAAACCATGGACCTCATCTACATAGATTAGATGCAAGTCTGGATGTGATGTTCCTTCTCCTGTAAAAGGATTAGCCAGCAGTTTCTCAAGCATACCCGAAGGAAATTCAAAGAAAATATTTTCAGTAGGTGCAGCAGTTTGAGGAGAAGCTATTTGTTCTTCCGTTTGAGGTGAAGATACCCTGAACAAGCCCCTCAAAGGATTAGTATCATAGTGACAAGTGACAATAAATTTCAGCACACTATATGAATGTTTCCTTACCAAGTTCCACTTACCAAAGGCTCTTCACTTCCAGGAAACGACGACAGAAAAGAGTCTTGATGACCCACAAGTATAGGGGATCAACTCTGGTATTTCTTCATGTCGAACCCAACGAGGAGCAGAAGGATCTGACAAGTGGTTTTCAGCAAGGTAATATCTGCAAGCACTGAAATTATCGGTAACAAGTGATTGTATGGTGAGGTGATTCGTAGCAAGCAACAAGTAAAAAAAGTAGCAACGGTGAAGCAAAGTGGCCCAATCCCTTTTGTAGCAAGGGAGAAGCCTGGACAAAGTCTTATAGGAGGAAAAACGATAACGATGACACACAGGAATTTCTGTCATGCTAGTTTTCATCATGTTCATATGATTCGCGTTCGTTACTTTGATAGTTTGATATGTGGGTGGATCGGCGCTTGGCTAATGCCCTTACTTGGACAAGCTTCCCACTTATGATTAACACCTCTCGCAAGCATCTGCAACTACGAAAGAAGAATTAAGACAAATCTAACCATAGCATTAAACTAGTGATCCAAATCAGCCCCTTACGAAGCAACGCATAAACTAGGGTTTAAGCTTCTGTCACTCTAGCAACCCATCATCTACTTACTACTTCCCAATGCCTTCCTCTAGGCCCAAATAATGGTGAAGTGTTATGTAGTCGACGTTCACATAACACCACTAGAGGAAAAACAACATACAACACATCAAAATATCGAACGAATACCAAATTCACATGACTACTATTAGCATGACTTATCCCACGTCCTCAGGAACAAAAGTTACTACTCACAAAGCATAATCATATTCATGACCAGAGAGGTAATGTGTAGCATCAAGGATCTGAACATAAACTCTTCCACCAAATAATCCAACTAGCATCTACTACAAGGACTAATTAACACTACTAGCAACCTTACAAGTACCAATCGGAGTCGCGAGACGGAGATTGGTTACAAGTGATGAACTAGGGTTTGGAGATGAGATGGTGCTGATGAAGATGTTGATGGTGATGAGTCCCCTCCGATGAGAGGAGTGTTGGTTGTGACGATGGCGATGAGTTCCACCTCTGGGAGGGAAGTTTCCCCGGCAGGATCCTCCTATCGGAGATCTAGATTGGTTCTGCTCAAGTTCCGCCTCGTGGTGGCGGAGAATCCTCCGAAAAGCCCCCTTCTGATTTTCTTGGACTAAGCCCTTCATATAGGAAAAGATGAGTGCCGGAGAGGCAACAGGGGGCCCACAAGCCCCCAGGCCCGGCCAGGGGGGTAGGCCGTGCCTGGCAGGCTTGTGGCCTCCATGTGGTGCCCCTCTCGTACTTCTTCCGCCCAGATTTTTTTATATATTCCCAAAAAAATTTACGTTGATTTTCACGACTTTTGGAGTTGCGCAGAATAGGCATCTCAAACTTGCTCCTTTTTCAGGCCAGAATTCCAGCTGCCGGCATTCTCCCTCTTCATGTAAACCTTGCAAAATAAGAGAGAAAAGGCATAAGTATTGTACCTCGAAGTGTAATTACAGCCCAAAAACCAATAAATATCAACATGAAAGCATGATGCAAAATGGACGTATCAGTATCATCATTTCACCCACATAGCATGTGCTAAAAAGTTGAGAGGGTTACGGCAAAAACTAGATGCACTTCGTTTACAAAAGGGACAATCTCTTTCGAAGTATCATGCTTTCATACGAAAACTCATCTGTTATAGTTCATTTGGATTTCATGTTTTTGAACTTATTTGATATCAAAACTTTGTGTGTGTTCAACATGCACCATTCAAAGCCACATCATCAATTTTCAACTACAGCTAACTTCATTTGGTTTTTTTCATGCATTTACTGATTTTTTAGCTAAATGACCCATAAATTGAAAAGCACTACAAATGAACTCTGACAATGTTGAAAGTTGCCATGGTATCATAATTTCACCCACATAGCCTGTGCTAAAACGTTGAGAGGGTTACGGCAAAAACTGGATGCACATCGTGTACAAACCAGACAATCTCTTTCGAAGTATCAGGGTTTCATACGTAAACTCATCTATTATAAAGGGATTTCATTTTTTCAACTTATTTGAACTCAAGAATTTTTGTGTGTTCAAAATGCACCATTCAAAGCCACATATTCAATTTTTAACTATCTCTTACTTCGTTTGGTATTTTTCATGCACTTACTAGATTTTAGCTAAATGACCCTTAAATTGAAAAGCACTACAAATGAACTATGAACATGTTAAAAGTTGGCATGGTATCATCATTTCACCCACATAGCATGTGCTAAAAATTTGAGACAATTGCGGCAAAAACTGGATGCACTTCGTGTACAAAACGGACAATCTCTTTCGAAGTATGAGGGTTTCATACGAAAACTCATCCGTTACAAAGGGATTTCATTTTTTCAACTTATTTGAACAACATACTTTTTTTGTTCAAAATGCACCATTCAAAACCACATCATCATTTTTCAACTATTGCTGACTTCATATGGTATTTTTCATGCATTTACTGATATATTTTTTGAGCTAAATGACCCTTAAATTGAAAATCACTACAAATGAACTCTGAAAATGTTGAAAGTTGGCATGGTATCATAATTTCACCCACATAGAATGTGCTAAAAGGTTGAGAGGGTAATGGCAAAAATTGGATGCACTTCATGTACAAAACGGACAATCTCTTTCCAAGTATCATGGTTTCATACGAAAACTCATCTGTTACAAATGGATTTCATTTTTTTGAACTTATTTGAAATCAAGACTTTTTGTGTGTTCAAAATGCACCATTCAAACCCACATCATCAATTTTCAACTATTTCTGACTTCATTTGGTATTTTTCATGCATATACTAATTTTGTTTTGAGCTAAATGACCCTTAAATTGAAAAGCACTACAAATGAACTCTGAAAATGTTAAAAGTTGGCATGGTATCATCATTTCACCCACATAGCATGTGCTAAAAGGTTGAGATGGTTACGGCAAAAACTGGATGCACTTCGTTTACAAAAGGAACAATCTCTTTCGAAGTATCAGGCTTTCATACGAAAACTCATCTGTTATAAATGGATTTCATTTTTTTAACTTATTTGAGCTCAAGACATTTTGTGTGTTCAAAATTCACCATTCAAAGCCACATCATCAATTTTCAACTATTGCTGACTTTATTTGGTATTTTTCATGCATTTACAAATTTTTGGAGCTAAATGACCCTTAAATTGAAAAGGACTACTAATGAACTCTAAAAATGTTGAATGTTGGCATGGTATCATCATTTCACTAACATAGCATGTGCTGAAAAGTTGAGAGGGTTGAGGCAAAAACTAGATGCATCTCGTGTATAAACCAGACAATCTCTTTCGAAGTATGAGGGTGTCGGGACCCCGATCCTAAGCCATAGGAATCCAGCCTGTAACACATCACATCTCTTTGCGGTCTCACGCACGGTTATCCCCAAGGCTATAACCTTACCTTAGCCAGGACCGTTTGCGCATTTTGACTCGCGTATGCAATTGTGTCGCTAGTATTCCGATGTCAAAGAACCCTGGTCGACTTGTCTAGTCATAAACTTAAGTTGCATTTCCGTACAGGGACAAGCATACATGACCCAGCAAAGCAGGTGTCGGTCATCAGCGAGTGTAGACGAGTCGTAGCAAGCTACAAGGACTCTATTACACCACGTGACATTTCCCCAAAGGGACAGACACAACAGCTAAGAAGGACACATGTCGGTCAACCAATGTGTCCGGAGCAGTAGCGAACTACCATGGCTCGATGGAAACACAAAGGGGCATTTCCCTGTAAGGAATGCTACTAAGGCATAAGACTAGGTGTTCGAACCCCATACATATCAAGTACAACACACGTACGCATGGCATACCCGATATGCATAGATACATCGATGGCATCACAACATAACCATAAACATACATACTTTATTTAGAAGGCTCGGAAGAGTCTCACACATAATATTACATAGATAGGGGTCTCACAACCCATCATCACAAGTCATTCAAACAAGTCTTACAAGCCAGTGGTAGATTAAAACTGTCTGAGTACAGACAGATGGAAAGGTAAAAGGCACATGGCCTGACTATCTACAAACCCAACCTAGGGCCAGATCGTAGCTGGGACACCAGCTACTCATCGTCGTTAACGTTTAGATAGAACCCACCATTAGGGTCATTAACAACCTATGCAACAAATTATTAAGCAAACGTGAGTACAAAAGTACTCAGCAAGACTTTAGGATAATCTATCTACTCACGCTATGTATCAACAAGGGGTTGTGGGGTTTCATGCAGAAAGCCAGCTTGGACTCTTGGCTAGACAAACTACAATTTTAAATAGTTTTAACAACTTTGTTTTCTCGTACACGAGTCCACTAACTCCACATCAATACACCATCATGGAATCATTTCGTCACCCTACGGAAATGCAATCCACGACACTCACACTTATCTTGACATTTTTATGAGTAGCCATTATAGTTGTTTATGAACAACATATGTTTCCAAGTAGTCCATATCCGTGGACACGGCTATTCGAATAGGTCATAACCCTGCAGGGGTGTACTTCTTCACACACGCTCTCGCCACTTATCGCTATGTGCACGTCATGCACCTCGGCAACCTACAAGCGGATGCCCAGCGAGGGAGTCGGCCACGACCGTTAACCACACTAATACCTACTCCAGGTTTATCGCCTATCTGAGGGTAACCCGCACGGAAGTCCGGCCGAGGTTTCTGCCACGGCACCAAACGATGTGCGTAGGGTTCCCAAGCCCACCATTCGGGTGCCACTTGGTAAACCGTGCCACTGCCTACCGCATCATAGCCCACCTCTAAGGTCAGCACTATGCACAGCCTCCAACATGACTATAAACACCAGAAACTACTTGCAACTCCTGGACCGAGTACTAGGCGATTAATAAGTCGAGAGGGTCAATTAAGTATTCCAACGTGTGGTAGTATCTTGTCTTGGATTACATACACGGAACTCAGTTCCTAAGGACGGTTCCAATGAAACAACTGTCCATGTACTCCTAGATAGCCTTTCACCGGTACCTTTACCAAATCAGGTTCAACACACAACCTTTATTAACTGAACACATTCTCACGATCATGTTCATCACCCATATGACAGACCGTACACAACTCTAAGCATAGCATGCATAGCAGGATAAGGCACATCATGGCCCACTGGTCAGTGTCTCTAGCTAGTTTTAGATGAAGTCTAAACTTAATTAGCTAATTAACAGGGCTGGACCCACATGTCAGTGACTGGTTAAGGATTTGATTAATTATTTATTTTTATTAACTTAAACTTAACTACTCAGGGGGTGGCCCCACCTGTCATAGGCTCAGGGGGGTTGAACCCACCGGTGACGAGGTCGATTTCGCCGGCGGTGAGCCTCCGGCAGCACCAGAGATGGCGGAGGGCATCGGAAACACCTCTCTGATGACCATTTGAGCGGCAGAAGGCACACGGAGAACGGCCACTCGACGGCGCGCACGATGGAGCAAACCCCAAGGGCTGGGGTGGCCGGAATCGACGCGGGCGACGAGCTTGCCGGTGGCCGAAGCTCGGCCATCGTCGAGGTCATCGAAAACAGGGGCAAAACGCATGCGGCTGGGCTCCTTAAGCACCTACACGATGAGCTGAAGCTGTTGCACGCCTTGGGTGGACAAACCGGTCACCGTAGGGTCACCGGCGACGAGCTACAGCGGCGGTCCTCATCGGGCTCCGGTGAAACTAGGCCTAGAGCTCGGGAAAGAAAGGGGAAAAATGGGTGGAATCACTCCGTAGCTCACTGCAGTGACGAGGGGATGCTGAGGCTGCTCGGGGAGGCACTGGATCCGGCGAATCGACGGCGGCTTGCCGGTGGCCGAAGGTTGAAGACGACGGTGTCGAGGGCGTTGTAGGGCTCGGGGGCTCTTTTCCTTTGGCAGGGACGACCAGCTCGTCGAGGCGGAGCGGACGGTGCACTCACGGGCGAGGGAGGACGATCAGAGCGATGGCTATATCGAGGTCAAGCTCGCAGCAATGGCGGCTGAGAGGGGAAGAGGCACATGGGGGAGTGAGGAGGGGGAGAGGATGGGAAAGAGCTCGGGGAGCCTAATCCTCCCTCCCCAGCTCATCTGAGCGAGCCAGGCACGCTCACAGGTGTGTGGCCGTGCCGGAGGGAGCGGCGGCCACCTCCTGCTCCGACTGGCGAAGGAGGAAGACGACAAAAGGGGGGAGATGGGCCTGGGCCAGGGTGAGCGCTAGGTAAGGTATTTTCTATTTTTATCATTTCTGTTTCTGTTAATTCCTTTCTAACTTTGTTTTGTTTTATTTTTGGCTCCAAACTGTTCCTAAAATAGTTTGAAACATGCTGAAATGTTATTTGGAATATTTCCAAATATATATAAAAGTTTCAGCATTTTTGAAAACTTTGGATTATTTGAAATCAATTATATAGTTGATTTGAGTAGCTTTTACCTTTAGTTTAAAATGCCAAAAGCACTTTGAAAATATATTTCCCCCCTGATATTTTGTTTGGAACATTTATCAGAAATGATGGACTTTTCTAGTGGCTATTTTGGTATTTTTAATTTGCCACCAAATTTGAATTCCTTTGAATATAGAGTTGTTAGGGTTTACTTTTGTTTTCTTTGCTTTGCTTTTGATTTCATTTCATTTGCTTGGATGCAAAGAAGAAGACATGAGCACAAACTTGCTATACTCTGTTAGGGATCAGGGATGTGACAACTCACCCCCACTCAAAAGAATCTCGTCCCGAGATTTGGAAGTCGTCGGCAATAGCGCGGGATACTCTAGTCGAAGACGATCCTCTCTTTCCCACATTGCTTCTTTTTCAGAATGATTTGACCATTGAACTTTATGAAACTTGAGGTTTCTACGTCGAGTGGTACGCTCAGCTTGATCAAGAATACGAACAGGGTACTCTCGGTATGAAAAATTATCTTGGAGATCAAGCGTTTCGTGGTCCACTTCACGGATAGGATCCGAAAAACAATGCCTGAGTTGCGAGACGTGGAATACATCATGAACGTTGGAAAGATGCTGAGGAAGTTCCAATTGGTAGGCAACTTCTCCTCGTTTGGCAAGAATGCGAAAAGGACCAATGTAACGGGGAGCCAACTTGCCCTTGATACCGAAACGATGGGTACCCTTCAAAGGTGTAACCTGAAGGTAAGCCTTCTCGTCAACTTCAAAGGTCACAACCTTATGATGACGATCATATTGGCTCTTTTGACGAGACTGGGCTATTTTCAACTTTTCACGAATAATGCGAACTTGCGCTTCTGCTTCCTCGATCATATTCGGACCAAAGAGTTGCCTCTCTCCGGTTTCTGACCAATTAAGAGGTGTCCGACATCTTCATCGATAGAGAACTTCAAAAGGAGCTTTGCCCAAGCTTGATTGATAACTATTGTTATAAGCAAATTCAGCGAATGGAAGGCACTTCTCCCAATTCATACCAAACGATATAACACAAGCTGGGAGCATATCTTCTAGGATTGGATTCACTTTTTGTACTTGACCACTTGATTGAGGATGGAAAGCAGTGCTACAAGATAAGTGAGTCCCCATGGCATTCTGAAAACTTTCCCAGAAGCGAGAAGTAAAAATACTTCCACGGTGTGAGTTAATCTCCAGCAGAACACCATGAAGAGACACTATTCGAGAGATATATAACTCTGCTAGCTGGCTAGCTATTATACTCTCACGAACTAGAAGAAAATGAGCTACTTTGGAAATATGGTCAATGACCACAAAGATAGCATTATTTACTTTCTTGGTCTTGGGAAATCTAGTGATGAAATCCATACTGACTTTATCCTATTTCCATTCAGGAATAGCTAAAGGTTGAAGGATGCTAGTAGGCCTTTGATGTTCTGCCTTAACTCGATGACAAACGTCGCAGTTAGCAACGAACTCAGCAATTTCTCTCTGCATCCTAGTCCACCAAAACCTCTGGCGTAGGTCCTGATACATCTTAGTACTAGCAGGATGAATGGTGAGAGGAGAATCATGCGCCTCCTTGAGGATCAACTGCCGTAGAAGTTTGCTCTTAGGAACCACTAGACGGTTCTGAAAGAACACGATACCTTGCTCATTGATAGAGAAATCCCTAGCGTTTCCCCTAGCAATATTCTCCTTGATCCAGGATATACCCTTATCGTAAGTCAGCACGTCTCTGATTTGATCCCCAAGAGTAGGTTTCGCCACGAGGTTAGAAAGGAATCCTTGAGGAACAATGTGAAGGTTTAACTTCCAAAATTCCTCATAGAGATGTGGTTGACCTTGTTGTAACATCAAATTATTACAATAAGACTTACGACTTAGTGCATCAGCCATAACATCGGCCTTCCCCGGGGTGTAAGTTATCCCTAAGTCGTAATCTGTGATCCACTCAACCCACTGTTTTTGCCTGAGATTCAAATCCGGCTGGGTGAAGATATATTTCAGACTTTGGTGATCAGTGAATATTTCGCAATGATTACCAAGAAGGTAATGTCGCCAGGTTTTTAGTGCATGAACTTCAGCTGGAAGCTCAAGATCGTGTGTGGGATAGTTATCCTCATGTGGACGCAACTGTCGAGATGCGTATGCAATCACATGACGATCCTGCATGAGAATGCAACCTAATCCTTGTCGCGAGGCGTCGCAATAGATAACAAAGTCCTTAGAAAAATCTGGTCGTAGCAACACATGTGCAAAGTCCGGCGTCTTTTCAGTTCCTGAAAACTATGCTCACACTATGGTGTCCACTCGAACTTTTTATCTTTCTTGAGGAGTTCAGTTAGAGGCTTTGCAACCTTCGAGAAATTCTCGACAAAGCGGCGACAATAGCTTGCTAGGCCAAGGAAACTCCTAACTTGCTTAACCGATTGAGGTTGACTCCAATTGAGGACGGCTTGACCTCTCTCGGGATTGACAACAATACCCTTACCAGAGATTACGTGGCCTAGATATGTCACTTATGGTAACCAGAATTCACACTTTGAAAACTTGGCATAAAGGCGGTGCTCTCGAAGTTTCATCAATACTAGCCTTAGATGCTCGACATGTTCTTGTTCGTTCTTCGAGTAGATGAGAATATCATCGAGGTATACCACGACGAATTTATCCAAATACTCCATGAAGATTGAATTCATCAAACGAGAGAAGGTGGCTGGGGCATTGGTTAAACCGAAGGACATGACGGTGTATTCGTATTGGCCATAATGAGTGACAAAAGCCGTTTTTGGAATGTCCCCATTCTTGATCTTGATTTGATGGTAACCCAACCTTAAATCCTTTTTGGAGAAGATTGAGGACCCAGCGAGCTGATCATACAGGTCGTTGGTCCTGGGGAGCGGATACTTGTTCTTTATGGTGACCAGGTTAACTAGTCGATAATCTACAACCTTCCGATCCGTTCCGTCTTTCTTCTTGACGAAGAGGACTGGGCAAGCCCAAGGAGAAGAGCTAGGACGAATGAAACCTTTATTCAAGGCCTCATCGAGTTGCTTCTTAAGTTCGGCTAGCTCCAGGGGTGCCATCTTATAAGGTCTTCTGGCTATTGGAACGGTTCCCGGAACAAGGTCTATCACCAACTCTACATCCCTGTCAGGTGGAATTCCTGGCAGTTCTTGTGGAAAAACATCCGGAAAGTCACGGACTACCGGAATGTCTTCAAGTTCTGGAAGAGGGTTGGCATTGAGGGAATAGAGTTGGCATTTGGCAACTCGAGTAGAGACATTGACTATCTCACCCGAGGGATGGGTAAGCTGAACATTTCTAGAATGAGTATCAATCTTGGCATAATGGGCTGACATCTAGTCCATACCCAAGGTAATATTGATATCCGAAGATTTCAAAGCTATCAAAGATGCTAGAAAAACTAGCCTGTCTACTAGAATTTTATTGTCATAGGTTATCTTGGAGGTTTTCCACTTACTACCAGGGGTTTGGACAACCAATGGGATTGGCATATCACAAAAGGACATGTTATGCAACTGTGCATAACTTTCTGATATGAAGGAATGATATGACCCAGTGTCAAAAAGAACGGACCCTGGGTGATGATTGACAAGGAGCGTACCCAATATAACGTCGGGATCCTCTGCAGCTTCTTCTACTAAAACATAGTTCCCGTGGCCACCTGCAGGAGTTGGCTTCACATAGTAAGATTTGCCCGACTTGCCTTGCCCAACGGACTTCCGAGGTTGCTTGGCACCCATATTCTGAGGACACTCTTGTGAGTAGTGCCCTGGTTCTCGACACTTGTAACAGATCACCTGATTGGCACGTGGTGCAGCATTCCTAGCTAGACCACCATAGGTTTTTGCTGGAGGGTTGGTCTGATTCACCTGAGGCGCCACATAGGATGGCCTCGGGGTATATCTTGATGGCACAGAGCTATTTGGAACAGATACGTCTCCAACGTATCTATAATTTTTGATGGTTTCACGCTATTATCTTGTCAAACTTTGGATGTTTTGCATCCCTTTTATATATTTTTTGGGACTAACTTATTAACTTAGTGCCAAGTGCCAGTTCCAGTTTTTTCCATGTTTTTGACCCCTTTCAGAGGAGGATTTTGAACGGAATCCAAATGGAATGAAACTGCCAAAAACATTTTTTCTGGAACAGAAAAAGATCGGAGAGCCGGAGAATCAGGGCAGGGGGCCACCAGGGACCCCACAAGCCCTCATGGCGCGGCCAGGGGGGCCCGCGGCCCCGTGGCTTGTGGGCTCCCTGAGGCCCCTTTTCCCTAGGTTTTGCGCCTATATATCCCCAAAAATTCCACAAAAATTAGGAGATAACCGAAAGTACTTTTTCGCCGCCGCAAGCTTCTGTCTCCGCAAGATCCCATCTAGGGCACGTTCTGGTGCCCTACCGGAGGGGGGATTCAGATACGGAGGGCTTCTTCATCAATACCATGACCTGTCCAATCATGCGTGAGTAGTTCACCATAGACCTACGGGTCCATGGCTAGTAACTAGATGGCTTCTTCTCTCTCTTGGATCTTCAATACAAAGTTCTCCATGATCTTCATGGAGATCTATCTGATGTAATCTTCTTTTGCGGTGTGTTTGTCGAGATCCGATGAATTGTGGATTTATGATCGGATTATCTATGAATCTTATTTGAGTTTCTTTTGATATCTCTTATGCATGATTTCATATCCTTGTAATTCTGTTCGAGTTGTGGGTTTTGTTTGGCCAACTAGATCTATGATTCTTGCAATGGGAGAAGTGATTGGTTTTGGATTCATACCATGCGCTGACCTGACCCGGTGACAGAAGGGGTAGCGAGGCACGCATCGTGTTGTTGCCATCAAGGGTAAAAAGATGGGGTTTTCATCATTGGTTTGAGATTATCCCTCTACATCATGTCATCTTGCTTAAGGCATTTCTCTGTTCGTCATGAACTCAATACACTAGATGCATGCTGGATAGCGGTCGATGTGTGGAGTAATAGTAGTAGATGCAGAAAGTATCGGTCTACTTGTGTCAGACGTGATACCTATATGTATGATCATTGCCTTAGATATTGTCATGACTTTGCGCGGTTCTATCCATTTCTCGGCAGTAATTTGTTCCCCACCATGATATATGCTATTTTGAGAGAAGCCTCCATTGAACAGTATGGCCCCCGGGTCTACTCCACACCATATTTTCAGCCTTACACTTTTTACTTCGTTGCACTTTCCGCCTTCAGATCTCACTTTGCAAACAATCTTGAAGGGATTGACAACCCCTTTGAAGCGGTGGGTGCAAGCTCATTTGTGTTTGCGCAGGTACTCTGGACTTGACGAGACCCTCCTACTGGATTGATACCTTGGTTTTCAAACTGAGGGAAATACTTACTACTCCTTTGCTGCATCACCCTATCTTCTTCAAGGGAAAAACCAACGAAAGCAAGTCTCCGTCAACGTGTCAATTTATGTCGCTGTTGTTTGAGAAGTAGCAGGAACCCACAGCCTGCATTTTGGGAACGCGGAACCGGATGACGAGCCAGCGTCACCGGAGTGCTTCTTCGTGGCTTCATAGTCGGTATGACTAGTCTCGGCACTGATCGCCTTGTTGACAAGAGCTTGAAAGCTTGTACATTCGTGGAGACGCAAGTCACGACGAAGTTCAGGTCTCATACCCTTGCGGAATCTTAATTGCTTCTTGGCATCGGTTGACACCTCTTCATTTGCATAGCGGGTGAGGTTACCAAACTCGCGGCTATAAGCATCCATGATCAATTTTCCCTGGGTGAAGGCACATAACTCCTCTCTCTTTCTGTCCATCAGACCCTCTCGAATATGGTGCAGGCGGAAGGCTACACTAAAGTCCACCCATGTGGCTGCTGGTCCGGCAGGACACATAGCTTCAAAGTTCTCCCACCACAGATTGGCGGGTCCTTCCAAAAATTACGCCACAAAGATCACCTTGTCGGCCTCAGAAACATTTGCAGAGTGACTCTTGCGCGTTATACTGCATAACCAGACATCAGCGTCGAGGGGATCGACGGAGTGATGGAACTTCGAAGGATTCAGCTTCACGAAGTCATTGAGGGACACTGCATCATTCCTTGGATGACGAGCCATATTTTGCTCAATATGCTCTAGGAGACGGTTGGTCTCCCTTTTATTTCTTTCCGCCTCAAGCATAACTTCCGCCAGAGAAGGAGGGTGAGGAAGGTCCTCCTGCGGTGCTTGACTACCCTCTCCCTGGTCATGGGCAGGGGCACGGTTCAACCAGGTGAACACCATCCTAACAAACAAACTCACAGCTTAGACCAATATCAACATCAATACCAGCTATGGATTAAGAATGCACTAAACACATGGAATGCGGAAATGAACATCCGAACAACATTGTAACAAGCAACTGTTATATATACACCATTGTTCATACACACCATTACATAGTTCAGTACAACCTTAACCTAAGAGCAAACTACTGAAAAGATGATACTACTCATCATAGGCTTTCCAAGCTTCCTATACATTATTTATCTATGCCTCCTGAATTCATCTCACAACATAAGCATACTCCACAAGACACATAGGACTGTGGAAGTACAGCTACTACCATACTACTCTTCCACTCACGGGTTCAGGCATCCGCATAGAACATCTCATAAAGGTTGCCTCCATGGCCTGGGAGCTCAACCTGCGGATCAGGAAATACTCGAGCTTGAGACCCCTCGGAACCGTAAGGACATGGGTGTGGCCTTGGTCCCCTGACTCGTGGTAGTAGAGGTCCCCGAAGAGGGGTGACTTCTCCTATAGCAGGCCAGTCAACATGAGCTGGAAGATGGGTCCTAACAGGGTTCAGCATCTCCATATCTCCATACCCTGTCTGGACTACAGGTGCCACCTGTGTCAAAGCAGTCCAGAGGCGGGCCCGTGTAGCATAGAGCTCCATACGAAGAGCATGAGCATCCGTGTCTCTATTTTCTAACATCTGAACGGTGGACTGCAGTAGTGGATCCTCCATAGAGGAATCAAAGTAGACCCCACTGAGGTATCCTTCTTCTCCTGGCTGAGAGGCGGGAACATAGCAGAACTTTGAATTCTACAACAATGCATGTCTGTCTCTCATGATGGTCAACATTGAATAGGCAGCATCTTGTACTGCCATGTCAAGAGCAACCCCCAATCCATAAGACCAATGGATTGGCTCCTCAGCTCGAGGGTAATCTGGGAATACCCTAACAGTGCACACATACTGACTTTGATTAAAATCCCGGTACTGCTCCTCCACTGTATACTCTGGGTACCAGTGGAAACCGGCTACTAACATCATCCTTACTAGCATAGCCGTATGACCCGGCACATTATTGCACCTAGTAAGACGGACCACCTAACAAGAAGGACGGCCAGGCATCTAAAAATAGAGAGTAATGCAAAAGCATTAGAGCTCTGAAGACAAAATTGGGCAGCATAATGGCTGTAAATGCTCAAAAACAATTTCGAGACAACCCACAAAAGATAGGATATCATAACCACTCAACTATCAAGTTCAATTCCATGGTCATCAAAAGTTACTTTCTTTCCCTTGGAATAAAAGGAACCCGGAGTAACTCTCGTCTCGTTGTCCTATAATCTACCGATCAGTAATACACGATCCCGAGAGAAAGATAATGAACCTAGTTCTTAATCCCCGTAGAAAATACGAGGATGAGCAGAATAGAATGACCTGAGAAGAGAAGTAAGAGTCTTATGTTCCCTTCCACAAACAATTCCCTTATATATAACTAAAGCAATTCTAGACTCAACATCGACCAGTTTGGCTTAGTAATCCTACAGTCAGTCAGGCTCTGATACCAACGTTCTCGGCACCCCGATCCTAAGCCATAGGAATCCAACCTGTAACACATCACATCTCTTTGCGGTCTCACGCACGGTTATCCCCACGGCTACAGCCTTACCTTAGCCGGGATAATATTACACAGATAGGGGTCTCATGACCCATCATCACAGCTCATTCAAACAAGTCTTACAAGCCAGCAGAAGATTAAAACTGTCGAGTACAGACAGATGGAAAGGTAAAAGGCACATGGCTTGACTATCTACAGACCCAACCTAGGGCCAGATCGTAGCTGGGACACCAACTACTCGTCATTGTCAACGTCTAGATAGAACCCACCATTAGGGTCATTAACAACCTCGGCAACAATTATTAAGCAAAAGTGAGTACAAAAGTACTCAGGAAGACTTTAGGATAATCTATCTACTCATGCAATGTATCAACAAGGGGTTGTGGGGTTTGATGCAGAAAGCCAGCTTTGACTCTTGGCTAGACAAACTACAATTTTAAATAGTTTTAACAACTTTCTTTTCTCGTACACGAGTCCACTAACTCCACATCAATACACCATCATGGAATCATTCCGTCACCCTACGGAAATGCCATCCACCACACTCACACTTATCTTGACATTTTTATGAGTAGCCATTATAGTTGTCTATGAACAACATATGTTTCCAAGTAGTCCATATCCGCGGACCCTCTGTAGGGGTGTACTTCTTCACACACGCTCTCTCCACTTATCGCTATGTGCACGTCATGCACCCCGGAAACCTTCAAGCGGACGCCCAGCGAGGGAGTCGGCAACGACCGTTAACCACACTAATACCTAGTCTAGGTTTATCTCCTATCTGAGTGTAACCCGCACGGAAGTCCGGCCGAGGTTTCCGCCACGGCCCCAAACGATGTGCGCAGGGTTCCAAGCCAACCATTCGGGTGCCACTTGGTATACCGTGCCACTGCCTACCGCATCATAGCACACCTCTAAGGTCGGCACTATGCACGGCCTCCAACATGACTATAAACACGAGAAGCTACTTGAAATTCCTGGACCGAGTACTAGGCGATTAATAAATCGAGAGGGTCAATTAAGTATTCCAACGTGTGGTAGTATCTAGTCTTGGATTACATACACATAACTCAGTTTCTAAGGACGGTTCCAATGAAACAACCCGCCATGTCCTCCTACATAACCTTTCACCGGTACCTTTACCAAATCAGGTTCAACACACAACCTTTATGAACCGAACACATCCTCACGATCCTGTTCATCACCCAGATGACAGACCGTACACAACTCTAAGCATAACATGCATAGCAGGATAAGGCACATCATGGCTCAAGCATCTACCAGGTATGCTAGGTTGCAAGGTTCAGCTAATTAATGTGACAACGACATGTCATGCAACGGAGTGGGTTCAACTAACGAGGTAAAAGTATTGAAAGCATTTTGACCTAATTCAATAAGTAAGAGCAGGAGCGATAACATGGGATTTATCGGGATGATAAAAATGGTTGCTTGCCTTGTTGCTCAGCAGAGGGGTGATATCCGTCAGTTGGATAATCAGTCGTATCCGAAGGGGCGGGGCCTATCGAATATCAACATACAAATATTTACAATCATATCCAACATTCAAGGTGCATGAACATGGCATGAAAAGAAAGGTGATAAGACTCAATATGTTTGGTGAAACCTTAGTTCGCATCTGGTTTGAAATCCAAATTCAAATATTATTTGAAATGGCATATTCATCTTAATTATTTATTTGATTTGACCTTGTGCTATTTCATAACTTTGTTTTTCATGCATGAAAGTAGCATCATTGTGTTCCTTGAATTTTTCTGATCAATTTGCATATATTATTTGTCTGATTTGGAGTTATATTCAAATTTCCATGAATTTCCAAAGTTTTGCAAATACTATGGAATTATAATAAAACCAGAATTAGATCTATTGCATCAGCATGACATCAGCAGGTCAGCTCGCCGTTGAAAGTCAAACCTGACTAGTGGGACCCACTGGTCAGTGTCTCTGGCCAGTTTTAGATTAAGTTTAAACTTAGTTAGCTAATTAACAGGGCTGGACCCACATGTCAGTGACTGGTTAAGGATTTAATTAACTATTTATTTTTACTAAATTAAACTTAACTACTCAGGGGCTGGCCCCACCTGTCATAGGCTCAGGGGGGTTGAACCCACCGGCGACGAGGTCGATCTCGCCGGCGGCTAGCCTCCGGCAGCACTAGAGACGGCGGAGGGCGTCGGAAACGCGTCTCCGATGACCATTTGAGCGGCAGAAGGCACACGGAGAACGGACACTCGACGACGCGCATGATGGAGCAAACCCTAGGGGCTGAGGTGGCTGGAATCGAAGCCGGCGATGAGCTTGGCGGCAGCCGAAGCTCGGCCATCGTCAAGGTCATCGAAAACGGGGGCAAAACGCACGAGGTTGGGCTCCTTAAGCACCTACATGATGAGCTGAAGCTTTTGCAGGCCTCGGGTGGACAAACCGGTCACCGTAGGGTAACCGGCGACGAGCTACAGCGGCGGTCCTCGTCGGGCGCCGGTGAAACTAGACCTAGAACCCGGGAAAGAGAGGGGAAAATGGCGGGGAATCACTACGGAGCTCACTACGGTGATGAGGGGATGCTGAGGCTGCTCGGGGAGGCACTGGATCCGGCGAATCAACTGCGGCTTGCCGGTGGCTGAAGGCTGAAGATGACGGTGTCGAGGCTGTTGCAGGGCTCGGGGGCTCTTCTCCTTTGGCAGGGAGGACCAGCTCGTCGAGGCGGAGCGAACGGTGCACTCAGAGGCGAGGGAGGACGACCGGAGCGATGGCTAGCTCGAGCTCGAGCTCGCAGCAATGGCGGTCGAGAGGGGAAGAGGCACATGGGCGAGTGAGGAGGGGGAGAGGATGGGAACGAACTCGGGGAGGCTTATCCTCCCTCTCCAGCTCATCTGGGCGAGCCAGGCACGCTCACAGGTGCGTGGCCATGCCGGAGGGAGCGGCGGCCACCTCCTGCTCCGACTAGCGATGGAGGAAGACGAAAGAAGGGGAGGAGATGGGCGTCGGCTAGGGTGAGCGTCAGGTAAGGTATTTTCTATTTTTTTTCATTTCTATTTCTGTTAATTCCTTTCTGACTTCGTTTTGTTTTATTTTTGGCTCCAAACTATTCCTAAAATAGTTTGAAACATGCTGAAATGTTATTTGGAATATTTCCAAATAGATATAAAAGTTTCAGCATTTTTGAAAACTTTGGATTATTTGAAATCAATTCAATAGTTGATTTGAGTAGCTTTTACCTTTAATTTAAAATGCCAAAAGCACTTTGAAAATATATTTCCCCCCCGATATTTTGTTTTCAACATTTATCAGAAATGATGGACTTCTCTAATGGCCATTTTGGTATTTTTAATTTGCCACCAAATTTGAATTGCTTTGAATATAGAATTGCTAGGGTTTTCTTTTGTTTTCTTTGCTTTGCTTTTGATTTCATTTCATTTGCTTGGATGCAAAGAAGAAGACATGAGCAAAAACTTGCTATACTCTATTAGGGATCAGGGATGTGACACATGGTTTCATACGAAAACTCATCTGTTATACACAGATTTCATTTTTTGAACTTATTTGAACGCAAGACTTTTTGTGTGTTCAAAATGCACCATTCAAAGCCACATCTTCAATTTTCAACTATTTCTGACTCCATTTGGTATTTTTCATGCATTTACTGTTTTTTTGAGCTAAATGACCTTTAAATTGAAAAACACTACAAATGAACTTTGAAAATGTTAAAAGTTGGCATGGTGTCAAAATTTCACCCACATAGCATGTGCTAAATAGTTGAGAGGCTTACGGCAAAAACTGGATGCACTTCGTGTAAAAAACAGACAATCTCTTTCGAAGTATCAAGGTTTCATACGAAAACTCATGTGTTAGAGAGGGATTTAATTTTTTTGAACTTATTTGAACTCCAGACTTTTTGTATGTTCAAAATGCACCATTCAAAGCCACATCATCAATTTTCAACTATTTCTAACTTCATTTGGTATTTTTCATACATTTACTGATTTTTTAGCTAAATGACCCTTAAATTGAAAAGCACTACAAATGAATTCTGAAAATGTTGATAGTTGGCATGGTATCATAATTTCACCCACATAGCATGTGCTAAAAAGTTAAGATGGTTACGGCAAAAACTGGATGCACATCTTTTACAAACCAGACAATCTCTTTCAAAGTATCATGGTTTCATACGAAAACTCATCTGTTATAAAGGGATTTCATTTTTTCAACTTATTTGAACTCCAGACTTATTGTGTGTTCAAAATGCACCATTCAAAGCCACATATTCATTTTTTAACTATTTATTACTTCATTTGGTATTTTTCATGCACTTACTGTTTTTAGCTAAATGACCCTTAAATTGGAAAGCAGTACAAATGAACTATGAAAATGTTAAAAGTTGGCATGGTATCATCATTTCACCCTCATAGCATGTGCTAAGAATATGAGAGGGTCTCGGCAAAAACTGGATGCACTACGTGTACAAAACGAACAATCTCTTTCGAAGTATGAGGTTTCATACAAAAACTCATTTGTTTCAAAGGGATTTCATTTTTTGAACTTATTTGAACTCCAGACTTTTTTGTTGAAAGTGCACCATTCAAAGCAATATCATCATTTTTTAACTCTTGTTGACTTCATTTGGTATTTTTCATGCATTTACTAATAATTTTTTTGAGCTAAATGACCCTTAAATTGAAAAGCACTACAAATGAATTCTGAAAATGTTGAAAGTTGGCATGGTATCATAATTTCACCCACATAGCATGTGCCAAATGGTTGAGAGGGTTACGGCAAAAACTGGATGCACTTCGTGTACAAAACGGACAATTTCTTTCGAAGTATCAAGGTTTCATACGAAAACTCATGTGTTACAAATGGATTTCATGTTTTTGAACTTATTTCAACTCAAGACTTTTTGTGTGTTCAAGATGCACCATTCAAAGCCACATCATCAATTTTCAACTGTTGCTGACTTCATTTGGTATTTTTCATGCATTTCCTGATATTTTTATTGAGCTAAATGACCCTTAAATTAAAAAGCACTACAAATGAACTCTGAAAATATTGAAAGTTGGCATGGTATCATAATTTCACCCACATAGCATGTGCAAAAAAGTTGAGAGGGTTACAGCAGAAACTGGATGCACTTCGTGTACAAAACAGACAATTTTTTTCGAAGTATGAGGGTTTCATATGAAAACTCATCTGTTACAAAAGGGATTTCATTTTTTTGAACTTATTTGAACTCAAGACTTTTTGTGTGTTCGTAATGCACCATTCAAAGCCACATCATCAATTTTCAACTATTTCTGACTTCATTTGGTATTTTTCATGCATTTACTGATTTTTTTGAGCTAAATGACCCTTAAATTGAAAAGCACTACAAATTAACTCTGAAAATGTTGAAAGATTGCATGGTATCATCATTTAACCCACATAGCATGTGCTAAAAAGTTGAGAGGGTTCCGGCAAAAACTGGATGCACTTCTTGTACAAAACGGACAATCTCTTTCGAAGTATCAAGGTTTCGTACGAAAACTCATGTGTTACAAATGGATTTCATTTTTTGAACTTATTTTAACTCAAGACTTTTTGTGTGTTCAAAATGCACCATTCAAAGCCACATCATCAATTTTCGACTATTGCTGACTTCGTTTGGTATTTTTCATGCATTTACTGATTGTTTTTCAGCTACATGACTCTTAAATTGAAAAACACTACAATTGAACTCTCAAAATGTTGAAAGTTGGCATGGTATCATCATTTCACCCACATAGCATGTGCTAAAAAGTTGAGAGGGTAACGACAACAACTGAATGCACTTCGTGTACAAAACGGATAATCTATTTTGAAGTATCAGGGCTTCATAAGAAAACTCATCTGTTACAAAGGGATTTCATTTCTTTGAACTTATCTGAACTCAAGACTTTTTGTGTGTTCAAAATGCACCTTTCAAAGCCACATCATCAATTTTCAACTGTTTCTCACTTCATTTGGTATTTTTCATGCATTTACTGTTTTTTGGAGCTTAATGGCCCTTAAATTGAAAAGCACTAAAAATGAACTCTGAAAATGTTAAAAGTTGGCACGGTATCATCATTTCACCCACATAGCATGTGCTAAAAAGTTGAGAGGGTTACGGCAAAAACTCGATGCACTTCGTGTACAAAACGGACAATCTCTTTCAAAGTCTCGGGGTTTCATATGAAAACTCATCTGTTACAAAGGGATTTCATTTTTTTGAACTTATTTGAACTCAAGACTTTTTGTGTGTTCAAAATGCACCATTCAAAGCCACATCATCAATTTTCAATTATTGCTCACTTCATTTGGTATTTTTGATGCATTTACTGATTTTTTTTGAGCTAAATGACCCTTAAATTGAAAAGCACTACAAATTAACTCTGAAAATGTTGAAAGATTGCATGGTATCATCATTTAACCCACATAGCATGTGCTAAAAAGTTGAGAGGGTTACGGCAAAAACTGGATGCACTTCGTATACAAAACGGACAATCTCTTTCGAAGTATCAAGGTTTCAAACGAAAACTCATGTGTTCCAAATGCACGATTCAAAGCCACATCATCAATTTTCAACTATTGGTGACTTCGTTTGGTATTTTTGATGCATTTATTGATTGTTTTTGATTTAGATGACTCTTAAATTGAGAAGCACTACAAATGAACTCTTGAATTGTTGAAAGTTGGCATGGTATCATAATATCACGCACATAGCATGTGCTAAACGTTGAGAGGGTTAGGACAAAAACTGGATGCACTTCGTGTACAAAACGGACAAACTCTTTCGAAGTATGAGGGTTTCATATGAAAACTCATCTGTTAGAAAGGGATTTCATTTTTTTGAACTTATTTGAACTCAAGACTATTTGTGTGTTCAAAATGCACCATTCAAAGCCACATCATCAATTTTAAACTATTGGTGACTTCGTTTGGTATTTTTCATGCATTTACTGATTGTTTTTGAGCTAGATGACTCTTAAATTGAGAAGCACTACAAATGAACTCTTAAATTGTTGAAAGTTGGCATGGTATCGTAATATCACGCACATAGCATGTGCTAAAATGTTGAGAGGGTTACGACAAAAACTGGATGCACTTCGTGTACAAAACGGACAAACTCTTTCGAAGTATGAGGGTTTCATATGAAAACTCATCTGTTAGAAAGGGATTTCATTTTTTGAACTTATTTGAACTCAAGACTTTTTGTGTGTTCAAAATGCACCATTCAAAGCGACATCATCAATTTTCAACTATTCCTCACTTCATTTGGTATTTTTCATGCATTTACTGATTGTTTTTGAGCTAAATGACCCTTAAATTTAAAAGCACTACAAATGAAGTGTGAAAATGTTTAAAGTTGGCATGATATGATAATTTCACCCACATGGCATGTGCTAAAATGTTGACAGGGTTACGGCAAGAACTGGATGCAGTTCGTGTACACAACGGATAATCTCTTTCGAAGTATCAGGGTTTCATACGAAAACTCATCTGTTACAAAGGGAGTTCATTTTTTTGAACTTGTTTGAACTCAAGACTTTTTTTGTGTTCAAAATGCACCATTCAAAGCCACATCATCAATTTTCTACTATTTCTGACTTAATTTGGTATTTTCATGCATTTAATGATTTTTTTGCAGCTAAATGACCCTTAAATTGAGAAGCACTAAAAATGAACTTTGAAAATTTTAAAATTTGTCATGGTATCATCATTTCACCCACATAGCATGTGCAAAAAAGTTGAGAGGGTTGCGGCAAAAACTGGATGCACTTCGTGTACAAAACGGACAATCTGTTTCGAAATATGAGGGTTTCATATGAAAACTCATGTGTTACAAAGGGATTTCATTTTTTTGAACTTATTTGAACTCAAGACTTTTTGTGTGTTTAAAAATGCAGCATTCAAAGCCACATCATCAATTTCCAACTATTTCTGACTTCATTTGGTATTTTTAATGGATTTACTGATTTTTTTTGAGCTAAATGACCCTTAAATTGAAAAGCACTACAAATGAACTCTGAAAATGTTAAAAGTTGGCATGGTATCATAATTTCACCCACATAGCATGTGCTAAAAAGTTGAGAGGGTTACGGTAAAAACTGGATGCATTTTGTGTACAAAACGGACATTCTCTTTCGAAGTATCACGGTTTCATACGAAAACTGACCTGTTACAAATGGATTTCATTTTTGTGAACTTCTTTGAACTCAAGACTTTTTGTGTGTTCAAAATATACCATTCAAAGCCACATCATCTATTTTCAACTATTGTTGACTGCATTTGGTATTTTTCATGCATTTACTAACTATTGTTTTTTATCTAAATGACCCTTAAATTGAAAATCACTACAAATGAACTCTGAAAATGTTGAAAGTTGGCATGGTATCATAATTTCTCCGGCATAGCATGTGCTAAAAGGTTGTGACGGTTACGGCAAAAACTGGATGCACTTCGTGTACAAAACGGAAATCTCTTTCGAAGTATCAGGGTTTCATACGAAAGCTCATGTGTTACAAAGGGATTTCTTTTTTAGTTTGTTCAAAATGCACCATTCAAAGCCACATCATCAATTTTCAACTATTTCTGACTTCATTTGGTATTTTTCATGCATTTCTTGATTTTTTTTTGAGCTAAATGACCCTTAAATTGAAAAGCACTACAAATGAACTCTAAAAATGTTGAAAGTTGGAATGATATCATAGTTTCACACACATAGAATGTGCTAAAAAGTTGAGAGGGTTACGACAAAAACTGGATGCACTTCGTGTACAAAACGGACAATCTCTTTCAAAGTATCACGGTTTCATATGAAAACTCATCTATTACAGAAGGATTACATTTTTTGGACTTATTTGAACTCAAGACTTTTTGTGTGTTCAGAATGCACCATTCAAAGCCACATCATCAATTTCAACTATTTATGACTTCATTTGGTATTTTTCATGCATTTACTGATTTGTTTTGAGCTAAATGACCCTTAAATTGAAAAAAACTACAAATGAACTGTGAAAATGTTAAAAGTTGGCATGGTATGATCATTTCACCCACATAGCATGTGCTAAAAAGTTGAGAGGGTTACGGCAAAAACGGGATGCACTTCTTGTACAAAACGGACAATCTCTTTCGAAGTATCAAGGTTTCGTACGAAAACTCATGTGTTACAAATGGATTTCATGTTTTTGAACATACTTGAACTCAAGACTTTTTGTGTGTTCAAAATGCACCATTCAAAGCCACATCATCAATTTTCGACTATTGCTGACTTCGTTTGGTATTTTTCATGCATTTACTGATTGTTTTTCAGCTAGATGACTCTTAAATTGAAAAACACTACAAATGAACTCTGAAAATGTTGAAAGTTGGCATGGTATCATCATTTCACCCACATAGCATGAGCTAAAAAGTTGAGAGGGTAACGACAACAACTGGATGCACTTCGTGTACAAACGGACAATCTATTTTGAAGTATCAGGGCTTCATAAGAAAACTCATCTGTTAGGAAGGGATTTCATTTTTTTGAACTTATTTGAACTCAAGACTTTTTGTGTGTTCAAAATGCACCATTCAAAGCCACATCATCAATTTTCAATTATTGCTCACTTCATTTTGTATTTTTCATGCATTTACTGATTATTTTTGTGCTAGATGTCCCTTAAATTCAAAAGCACTACAAATGATGTGTGAAAATGTTGAAGGTTGGCATGATATGATAATTTCACCCACATGGCATGTGCTAAAAATTTGACAGGGTTACGGCAAAAACTGGATGCACTTCGCGTACAAAACGGACAATCTCTTTCGAAGTATCACGGTTTCATATGAAAACTCATCTGTTACAAAGGGATTTCATATTTTTTGAACTTGTTTGAACTCAAGACTTTTTTGTGTTCAAAATGCACCATTCAAAGCCACATCATCATTTTTCAACTATTTCTGACTTAATGTGGTATTTTTCATGCATTTAGTGATTTTTATGGAACTAAATGACCCTTAAATTGAAAAGCACTAAAAATGAACTCTAAAAATGTTAAAAGTTGGCATGGTTTCATCATTTCACCCACATAGCATGTGCTAAAAAGTTGAGAGGGTTAAGGCAAAAACTGGATGCACTTCGTCTACAAAACGGACAATCTCTTTCGAAGTATGTGGGTTTCATATGAAAACTCATATGTTACAAAGGGATTTCATTTTTTTGAACTTATTTAAACTCAAGACTTTTTGTGTGTTAAAATGCACCATTAAAAGCCACATCATCAATTTTCAAATATTTCTGACTTCATTTGGTATTTTTCTTGCATTTACTGATTTGTTTTGAGCTAAATGACCCTTAAATTGCAAAGCACTACAAATGAACTCCGAAAATGTATAAAGTTGGCATGGTATCATCATTTCACCCACATAGCATGTGCTAAAAATTTAAGAGGGTTAAGGAAAAAACTGGATGCACTTCGTGTACAAAACGGACATTCTCTTTCGAAGTATGATGGTTTCGTATGAAAACTTATATGTTACAAAGGGATTTCATTTCTTGAACTTATTTAAACTCAAGACTTTTTGCGTGTTCAAAATGCACCATTAAAAGCCACATAATCAATTTTCAAATATTTCTGACTTCATCTGGTATTTTTCATGCATTTTACTGTTTTTAGAGCTAAATGACCCTTAAATTGAAAAGCACTACAAATGAACTCTAAAAATGTTGAAAGTTTGCATGGTATCATAATTTCACCCACATAGCATGTGCTAAAAACTTGAGAGGGTTATGGCAAAAACTGGATGCACTTTGTGTACAAAACGGACAATCTCTTGCAAAGTATCACGGTTCCATATGAAAACTCATCTGTTACAAAGGGACTTCATTTTTTTGAACTTATTTGAACTCAAGACTTTTTGTTTGTTCAAACTGCACCATCAAAGCCACATCATCTATTTTCAACTATTTCTGACATCATTTGTTATTTTTCATGCATTTACTTTTTTTTTTGAGCTAAATGACCCTTAAATTGAAAAGCACTACAAATGAACTCTGAAAATGTTAAAAGTTGGCATGGTATCATAATTTCACCCATATAGCATGTGCTAAAGAGTTAGAGGGTTACGGCAAAAACGGGATGCACTTTGTTTACAAAACGGAGAATCTCTTTTGAAGTATCAGGGTTTCATACGAAAACTGATCTGTTATAAATGGATTTCATTTTTTTGAACTTATTTGAACTCAAGTCTTTTTGTGTGTTCAAAATGCACCATTCAAAGCCACATCATCTATTTTCAACTATTGCTGACTGCATTTGGTAGTTTTCATGCATTTACTCATTGTTTTTGAGCTAAATGACCATTAAATTGAAAATCACTACAAACGAACTCTGAAAATGTTGAAAGTTGGCTTGGTATCATAATTTCTCCCGCATAGCATAGTCTAAAAAGTTGATAAGGTTGCAGCAAAAACTGGATGCACTTAGTGTACAAAACGGAAATCTCTTTCGATGTATCACAGTTTCATACAAAAACTCATGTGTTACAAAGGGATTTCATTTTATTAAACTTATTGGAACTCCAGACTTTTAGTTTGTTCAAAATGCACCATTTAAAGCCACATCATCAATTTTCAACTATTTCTGACTTCATTTGGTTTTTTTCATGCATTTCCTGATATATTTTTTGAGCTAAATGAACCTTAAATTGAAAAATGCTACAAATGAACTTTGAAAATGTTGAAAGTTGGCTTGGTATCATAATTTGACCCACATAGCATGTTCTAAAAAGTTGAGAGGGTTACGGCAAAAACAGGATGCACTTCGTGTACAAAACGGAGAATCTCTTTCGAAGTATTAGGGTTTCATATGAAAACTCATGTGTTACAAAGGGATTTCATTTTTTGAACTTATTTGAACTCGAGACTTTTTGTTTGTTCAGAATGCACCATTCAAAGCCACATCATCAATTTTCAACTATTTCTGACTTCATTTGGATTTTTTCATGCATTTACTGATTTTTTTTGAGCTAAATGACCCTTAAATTGAAAAAAACTACAAATGAACTCTGAAAATGTTAAAAGTTGGCATGGTATGATCATTTAACCCACATAGCATGTGGTAAAAAGTTGAGAGGGTTACCGCAATAATTGGAAGCACTTCGTGTACAAAACGGACAATCTCTTTCGAAGTATCAAGGTTTTGTACGAAAAGTCTTGTGTTACAAATGGATTTTATGTTTTTCAACCTATTTTAACTCAAGACTTTTTGTGTGTTCAAAATGCACCATTCAAACGCACATCATCAATTTTCAACTATTGTTGACTTCGTTTGGTATTATTCATGCATTTACTGATTGTTTTTGAGCTAGATGACTCTTAAATTGAGAAGCACTACAAATTAACTCTGAAATTGATGAAAGTTGGCATGGTATCATAATATCACCCGCATAGCATGTGCTAAAATCTTTAGAGGGTTACGGCAAAAACTGGATGCACTTTGTGTACAAAACAGACAATCTCTTTCAAAGTATTAGGGTTTCATACGAAAACTGATCTGTTACAAATGGATTTCATTTTTTTGAACTTATTTGAACTCAAGTCTTTTTGTGTGTTCAAAATGCACCATTCAAAGCCACATCATCTATTTTCAACTATTGCTGACTGCATTTGGTAGTTTTCATGCATTTGCTCATTGTTTTTGAGCTAAATGACCATTAAAATGAAAATCACTACAAACGAACTCTGAAAATGTTGAAAGTTGGCTTGGTATCATAATTTCTCCCGCATAGCATGGTCTAAAAAGTTGAGAAGGTTACAGCAAAAACTGGATGCACTTAGTGTACAAAACGGAAATCTCTTTCGATGTATCACGGTTTCATACGAAAACTCATGTGTTACAAAGGGATTTCATTTTTTTAAACTTATTGGAACTCCAGACTTTTAGTTTGTTCAAAATGCACCATTTAAAGCCACATCATCAATTTTCAACTATTTCTGACTTCATTTGGTTTTCTTCATCCATTTCCTGATATATTTTTTGAGCTAAATGAACCTCAAATTGAAAAACGCTACAAATGAACTTTGAAAATGTTGAAAGTTGGCTTGGTATCATAATTTGACCCACATAGCATGTTCTAAAAAGTTGAGAGGGTTACGGCAAAAACAGGATCCACTTCGTGTACAAAACGGACAATCTCTTTCGAAGTATTAGGGTTTCATATGAAAACTCATCTGTTCCAAAGGGATTTCATTTTTTTAAACTTATTTGAACTCCAGACTTTTAGTTTGTTCAAAATGCACCATTTAAAGCCACATCATCAATTTTCAACTATTTCTGATTTCATTTGGTATTTTTCATGCATTCACTTATTTTTTTTGAGCTAAATGACCCTTAAATTGAAAAACACTACAAATGAACTTTGAAAATGTTGAAAGTTGGCTTGGTATCAAAATTTGACCCACATGGCATGTTCTAATAAGTTGAGAGGGTTACAGCAAAAACTGGATGCACTTCGTGTACAAAACGGACAATCTCTTTCGAAGTATTAGGGTTTCATATGAAAACTCATCTGTTACAAAGGGATTTCATTTTTTTGAACTTATTTGAACTCAAGGCTTTTTGTGTGTTCAGAATGCACCATTCAAAGACACATCATCAATTTTGAACAGTTTCTGACTTCATTTGGTATTTTCATGCATTTACTAATTTGTTTTGAGCAAAATGACCCTTAAATTGAAAAACATTACAAATGAAATTTGAAAATGTTAAAAGTTGGCTTGGTGTGATCATTTAACCCACATAGCATGTGCTAAAAAGTTGAGGGGGTTACGGAAAAAATTGGATGCACTTCGTGTACAAAACGGACAATCTCTTTCGAAGTATCAAAGTTTCGTACGAAAACTCATGTGTTATAAATGGATTTTATGTTTTTCAACTTATTTGAACTCAAGACTTTTTGTGTGTTCTAAATGCACCATTCAAAGCCAAATCATCAATTTTCAACTATTGCTAACTTCGTTTGGTATTTTTCATGCATGTACTAATTTTTTTGAGCTAAATGACTCTTAAATTGAGAAGCACTACAAATTAACTCTAAAATTGATGAAAGTTGGCATGGTATCATCAGTTCACCCACATAGCATGTGCTAAAAAGTTGAGTGGGTGATGGCAAAAACTGGATGCACTTCATGTACGAAACGAACAATCTCTTTCGAAGTATGAGGGTTTCATGTGAAAACTCATTTGTTACAAAAGGATTTCATATTTTTGAACTTTTTTGAACTCAAGACTTTTTTCGTGGTCAAAATGCACCATGCAAAACCACATCATCAATTTTCAACTATTTCTGACTTCATTTGGTATTTGTCATGCATTTACTGATATTTTTTTAGCTAAATGACCCTTAAATTGAAAAGCAATAAAAATGAACTCTGAAAATGTTAAAAGTTGGCATGGTATCATCAATTCACCCACATAGCATGTGCTAAAAATTTGAGAGGGCTACGTCAAAAACTGGTTGCACTTCATGTACAAAACGGACAATCTCTTTCGAAGTATCAAGGTTTCATATGAAAACTCATCTGTGACAAAGGGATATCATTTTTTTGGACTTATTTGAACTCCAGACTTTTTGTGTGTTCAAAATGCACCATTCAAAGCGACATCATCAATTTACAACTATTGCTGACTTAATTTGGTATTTTTCATGCATTTAATGATTTTTTTTGAGCTAAATGACCCTTAAAATGAAAAGCACTACAAATGAACTCCGAAAATGTTGAAAGTTGGCATGGTATAATAATTTCTCCCACATAGCATGTGCTAAAAAGTTGAGAGGGTTACGACAAAAACTAGATGGACTTCGTGTACCAAAGAGACAATATCTTTCAAAGTGTAAGGGTTTCACGTGAAAACTCATGTGTTACAAAGGGATTTTTTGAACTTATTTGAACTCATGACTTTTTGTGTGTTCAAAATGCACCATTCAAAGCCACATCATCAATTTTCAACTATTTCTGACTTCATTTGGTATTTTCATGCATTTACTCATTTTTGGAGCTAAATGACCCTTAAATTGAAAAGCACTACAAATGAACTTTGAAAATGTTAAAAGATGGCATGGTATCATCATTTCACCCACATAGCATGTGTTACAAAGTTGAGAGGGTTGGGGCAAAAACTTGATGCACTTCATGTACAAAACGGACAATCTCTTTCGAAGTATCAGGGTTTAATACGAAAACTCATCTGTTAAAAAGGGATTTCATTTTTTTGAACTTATTTGAGTTCAAGACTTTTTGTGTGTTCAAAATGCACCTTTCAAAGCCACATCATCAATTTTCAACTATTTCTGACTTCATTTGGTCTTTTTCATGCATTTACTGATTTGTTTGAGCTAAATGACCCTTAAATTGAAAAGCTCTACAAATGAACTCTAAAATTTTTCAAAGTTGGCATGGTATCATCATTTCACCCACATAGCATGTCCTAAAAAGTTCAGAGGGTTGCGGCAAAATTTGTGTGCAGTTCGTGTACAAAACAGACAATCTCTTTCGAAGTATCAGGATTTCATACGAAAACTCATCTGGTACAAAGGGATTTCATTTTTTTGAACTTATTTGAACTCCAGACTTTTTGTTTGTTCAAAATGCACCATTCAAAGCCACATCATAAATTTCCAAATATTTATGAATTCATTTGGTATTTTTCATGCATTAAATAAATTTTTTGAGCTAAATGACCCTTAAATTGAAAAGCACTACAAATGAATTGTGGAATTGTTGAAAGTTGGCATGATATCATCATTTCACCCAGATAGCATGTGCTAAAAAGTTGAGAGGGTTAAGGCAAAAACTGGATGCACTTTGTATACATAACGGACAATCTCTTTCGAAGTATTTTTACCAAATATTTTGAGAGACTCGCCTCCTTAGCCCAATATTCCTGCCTAACGATCATGCCATGTGTTTAGGACCAAAAACTATTTTTACCAAATATTATTTCTACCAAAAAGCATTTCTTTGAATTAAGCTTCCAAAACCCCTCACATGGGATTTGTACTACAAGTCCTCAAATTAGGCAATTTATTTTGCACCAATTATTTTATTTAAAACCCATTAACACAATGACTTCCCAACACCCCAATATTATTATTTTAAAAGTTATTTTACTATTTTATTTAAAAGCCTTGCTGTGAGGCCATAAATGGTCTCTTATGAAGGACAATTATATTTATTGCTTTCAAAATATTTAAGAAAATTTAGGGAAACTCAGTGGACATATATTCCATATATATGAGTTTCACCACATGGTTATGTTCAAAATATTGGGCGAACTCCTTCAAAACCCTTCCTGCCTATTTCAAGCTTTTGCAATATTTCTAGAAGAAATGTTCTCAATAAATTCCAGTAAAATTCCAGCATGTCACCTATGATATGTTTGATGATCTTGCTAAGTTTCATCTCAATCCAAGTTGATTTCACTCTCCTAATTATTCTAAAACCCTATTTGTCCAAATCCAAATTTGAGCAACTCTAGATTGTCAAGTGTCTTCAATTGTGCTCAAATTTGGTGGATATGTTCAGATAATCCAATAATGCATCCACACCAAGTGATGTAACAAGGCGAATAGAAGAACTTGTCCTAAGCCCCTCAAAACCCTCTCTGTTGATTTGTAACTTTGGGAAACTTTACATTATAAAGTTTCTCCAATTGACCCCAAACTTTTTGGGAATGCCTTAATGCTCAAATAATGCACCCACACCAAAAATTCGATTTGTGGGAATCGATTTGAATAGTTTTGTAAGCAGAAAGCCATTTCTGCCCATTTCATGGGTTTTCCAAGTCTATATTGGAAACCTTCTCCACCAAATACCAAATTTGGTGTCCAAGCTTGTTTTTATCGATTATTTGATCCTGCTAAGTTTCATATCCATTGGAGTCCATCTAGTTGCTCTGCCACTCATCAAACACCTTGTGTGCATTCACTTTATTGACTACTTTGGCCCCTTCCACTTTAACCCTTGGGCTCAAATTTCTACCACAAGTTCATATAGTTACATTTGACCTCCAGTAACATTTCCAGGGCCACCGGTCAATTATTGGAGACATGCTCCATGTGATTATTTCTCATTTTACCCTTGGAATCACCATCTTCACCCCTCTTGCCCCACTTCTGCGTAAGCCAAAGCCCCCATCTCTTTCCAAAGGACCCCTAGCATCCCAAGGCATCATTTCAAACCAATAGATGGCATGCTCATGTAGGAAAAATGAGCAACACATCTACAAGTTGATTTATGGCAGAAATGGAGCTTTGTTCAGCAAGTACTAGCTACACACCTCTGCCTCATCTCAAACTTGGCATTGTTGTAGTCCTTCCATGTATAAGACTCGTAGACAAGGTTGCACCTCAATTCCATTCCTGTGAGAACCACTTATGCTAGCCCCAAATTTGTTGCTGTAAACTTAAGCAGAGTCCAAACCCATTCAAACCAGCTTCACTAGCTACCAAATTCCTGAGTGTCTTTCCTGCATGTGTGCTCTACGTGTTGGACAAGTTTGACTGGTCCTAGTAGCCCTGTGGACACGAGTGGCTATGGTGATCGTGCTGGCAGCATGCAGTAACAGTGTTGTGCACCATTTCTTCGTCCTGCAGCTCGGGTCCCTCAAGGGCCGCATGTCCTAGCTCTCCAGGGCACTCCCCTTGACCAGTCCAACCCATCCCAACGCCACGAAGCGGCCAAATATCCCGTGGCACGCATGCTCTCGCTGTGCACCGAAGCTCCAAGATCTCTCGAGCTCTCTCTTCCTCTCCCCTCTTATTCCCTCGTCCCCGAGCCCTCTGTGGATCCCCCCAGATCCTCTTCTCTCCCCCGAATGCCCCTGTGACCCCAATTTCGCTTCCCGTGCCCTTGTTTCCCCGCCATAGCCGAAGGAGATCCGACGACCTCGGCTCGAATTGGAGCATGCTCGGCGTCCCCTCCCCATTGAACCACTTCATGGGGTCCCCCTCGCCGTCTTGAACCTTCCCCCACAGCTCCCCATCCTCCTTGGTTACCACGGAGTCGTGCCTCCTATGCCGCAGGCCGCATTCGCCATGGCAGGAGCTGGCCGCGACCAGGTCCTCCCTAGTGTGCGTGGAGCCTTCCCCTCAAGGTCGCCGCCTCCCCCTGGGGCTCTGGGAGGCAGGTGCCTCGCCGGACGCAGCGTAGCGCGCTAGCTCGAGCAGCGCCGGCGCCCCTCTGTTTGTCTCCAGTCGACAGAGGTGGGAGGTTGAAGAAGGCCATTGGGCCCCGTGCGTCATCCGATTGGCGACGCAGCCAGGTGTGCCGCGCCACTTAAGTGGCAGTGCCTCCGCCTCTACCGCCTCCCTGCAGCGAACGCGCACTCGGGCGAAAACGCCTTCGGCGTGTCCCTTCGCTGGCAGCCCGAGCTGCTAGGCCAGCCCGAAGGCCTATCTAACGCCCTGGACGCAAGATAACCGGGAGGTTGAGCTCCTTTTTATAATTTTCCTACTTTTCATAACTTCAAAAATCTGAATGATTTAAACCCCACCTTGTGAAATTCCTAGAGTATCCCAATCAACTCCAAATGGAGTGATTCCAATTTCCAGAGCCTTCTAATATCATACCCTACTTTTGAACCCTTGGTCAATATTTTTATCAGGCTTTTTTTTGTTGTATTAAATAAATACCTTCCTATTGCTATTTATCCAGTTTGGAAAATTCCTTGTACAATCATTTCAAATCCAAACCCAGTTTAACAACTTCCTAAATATTTCCAAAATTGTTGTGTGTTACATGAGTGCCTCCACTCATTTATCGTATATTTTGTGTGGGATTCATAAAGAATCCCCTACTCCTCCGTTCCTCGATTCAGAAATCCCTGATGATCCAAACCTCCTAAGGCAAACTTCAGGTATTTTTCTTACGACCAGAGAGGGCCAAGAAAAATATAACTTCTATTTTTGTAGCATCTTTATTTCTGCCTGTTGTGTAGCTTACCATGGTTGTTTCCAATGATAGTTATGGGTAGATGGAATACTCGGAGTTGGAGCAGAAAACCTCGAAGACCCCTAGGACTTATGTGAGCAAATGCAAGCAGCCCTTTGACCATGACTGAGCATATGTTACGATGCATGATAGAGTAGAAAATACTTCTGTTGCATATGATCATAAGTGCCGGTAAATCATTTACGTGATGTTACTGGCAGCTCCTCCGGAGCACATGAATTGAGCTTGATCCTACCACCTATGAGGGTCATGCTAATATCATGTTGACAAGTAGAGTTAGAGTAATATTAGGATGAGCAAGATGTTGGTATAAATCAATGGTTTATCAAAACCCCGTCGGGTGCCACTAATGCCTCAGGGTGATGATGAGTTAGGTGGCTACTTTTGGTTAAGTGGTGCACCGGGTATTTGTGTGAGTATGGTTTTGGAAATGGGATTAGATTTATGATGTGTCGACCGTCCCAACCTTACATGTACGACCACGTAACCCCATTATGAGACGGGGCTTTGTTTATTACTCTGGTTGGTGCTAGCAAAGAGCCACATTACTAGTGGCAGGAGTGATGTGTGGTCACTCTCGTGATGGGGTTGTGCCAGGTAGGGCGACTATGACGTTTTTACATGTTCCAGGCACACCGTTGGTCCCCGCATGGTTGATATTGTCTAGAGTCTGTGCTCGTAAGACATACAATTCTTGGGCAGGGTACCAATTGAGTGGACCTCTTTGGCTAGTATCGTCAGGGGAAAGGCATTAATAGGGTACTTACCTCGGGTATGTTATATACCGCGAGTCGTGGACGACACGGAAGTTTCCCGGATATCGTGGGTCCAGCGTACTACCTCCAAAGAGTGTAAAACTATTCGAATAGTCCTGTCCACAGATAGTCCTGTCAAGGACAGTTGGGTGGTGCTGCTTAAACTACGTCCAGTGGTTTCCACATTAACCAAGTGTGTGTGAGTATGTGGTAAATGGTGTCTCATGGAAGAATTGATATGACCAAGTTTGGTGACTTGGCATATAGGGTGAACCCAGAGTGTTCAGCCCTTGACAGATATATTGATATCTGTAACCTATTTTTCAAATCAACATTAGCTTATGTTGCATACTCATGATCGTGTTTATTACAACAAGTCATTGTCCACAAAAGATGCATATTATTGTTATCCTTCACTTGCACTATTCATATAATGGGTTGTTTGCGAGTACATTCAAAGTACTCATGGGCTTGCCACTGGTTATTTCATTGACCAGGTATGAGAGAGAAGAATTTGGTGCAGAGTAACTCGGTGACGATCTTGCGAGCTAGGATGCTTCCTAATCTGAATGCCTATAGGTTAAGACTGATGGCATGGGTTCACTCTTTCTACTAATATTTCCACTATTGGTCCAGTTTGGTGTGTTGGCCCCCAAGGCCCTATATATGTAAAACTTGACCGCAATGGTCATTTGTTGTATCAAACGACATGTATGCATGTAAGACTCTTAATATTCAGTATCTGTGTGTTCGGTGAGCATTGATCTCTATGATCACTGAGCACGTTCATTTGACGGTCTCGACTCGTAAGTCGGGCTCCTCACACGAAGTATGAGGGTTTCATACGAAAACTCATCAGTTACAAAGGGATTTCATTTTTTTGAACTTATTTGAACTCTAGACTTTTTGTGTGTTCAAAATGAACCATTCAAAGTCACATCATCAATTTTCAACTATTTCTCACATCACTTGGTATTTTTCATGCATTTACTGATTTGTTTTGAGCTAAATGACCCTTAAATTGAAAAGCACTACAAATGAACTCTGAAAATGTTGAAAGTAGGCATGGTATCATAATTTCACCCACATAGCATGTGCTAAAAAGTTGAGAGGGTTGCGGCCAAAACTGGATGCACTTCGTGTACAAAACGGACAATCTCTTTCGAAGTATCAGGGTTTCATACGAAAACTCATCTGTTACAAATGGATTTCATTTTTTTGAACTTATTTGATCTCAAGGCTTTTTGCGTTTTCAAAATGCACCATTCAAAGCCACATCATCAATTTTAAACTATTGTTGACTTCATTTGGTATTTTTCATGCATTTACTGAATATTTTGAGCTAAATGACCGTTAAATTGAAAAGCACTACAAATGAACTCTGAAAATCTTGAAAGTTAGATGGTATCATCATTTCACCCACACAGCATGTGCTAAAAAGTTGAGACGGTTACGGCAAAAACTAGATGCACTTCGTGTACAAAACGGACAATCTCTTTCGAAGTATCAGGGTTTCATACGAAAACACATCTGTTACAAATTGATTTCATTTCATTGAACTTATTTGAACTCAAGAATTTTTGTGTGCTCAAAATGCACCATTCAAAGACAGATCATCAATTTGCAACTATTGGTGACTTCATTTGGTATTTTTCATGCATTTACTGATTTTTTGAGCTAAATGACCCTGAAATTGAAAAGCACTACAAATGAACTCTGAAAATGTTGAAAGTTGGCATGGTAACATCATTTCACCCACATAGCATGTGCTAAAAAGTTGAGAGGGTTGCGGCCAAAACTGGATGCACTTCGTGTACAAAACGGACAATCTCTTTCGAAGTATCAGGGTTTCATACGAAAACTAATCTGTTACAAATGGATTTCATTTTTTTGAACTTATTTGATCACAAGGCTTTTTGCGTGTTCAAAATGCACCATTCAAAGCCACATCATCAATTTTAAACTATTGTTGACTTCATTTGGTATTTTTCATGCATTTACTGAATATTTTGAGCTAAATGACCGTTAAATTGAAAAGCACTACAAATGAACTCTGAAAATCTTGAAAGTTGGATGGTATCATCATTTCACCCACACAGCATGTGCTAAAAAGTTGAGAGGGTTATGGCAAAAACTAGATGCACTTCGTGTACAAAACGGACAATCTCTTTCGAAGTATCAGGGTTTCATACGAAAACTCATCTGTTACAAATGGATTTCATTTCTTTGAACTTATTTGAACTCAAGACTTTTTGTGTGCTCAAAATGCACCATTCAAAGACAGATCATCAATTTTCAACTATTGGTGACTTCATTTGGTATTTTTCATGCATTTACTGATTTTTTTGAGCTAAATGACCCTGAAATTGAAAAGTACTACAAATGAACTCTGAAAATGTTGAAAGTTGGCATGGTAACATACTTTCACCCACATAGCATGTGCTAAAAAGTTGAGCGGGTTAATCAAAAACTGGGTGTACTTTGTGTACAAAACGGACAATCTCTTTCGAAGTATGAGAGTTTCATACGAAAACTCGTCTGTTACAAAGGGATTTTATTTTTTTTGAACTTATTTAAACTCAAGACTTTTTGTGTGTTCAAAATGCACCATTCAAAGCCACGTCATCAATTTTCATCTATTGCTGACTTCATTTGGTATTTTTCATGCATTTAGTGAATTTTTTTGAGCTAAATGACCCTTAAATTGAAAATCACAACAAATGAACTCTAAAAATGATGAAAGTTGCCATGGTATCATAATTTCACCCACATAGCATGTGCTACAAACTTCAGAGGGTTACAGTAAAAACTAAATGCACTTCGTGTACAAAACAGTCAATCTCTTTCGAAGTATCAAGGTTGCAAACGAAAACTCATGTGTTACAAAGGGATTTCATTTTTTTTGAACTTATTTGAAATCCAGACATTTTGTCTGCTCAAAATGCACCATTCAAAGCCACATCATGTATTTTCAACTATTTCTGACTTCATTTGGCATTTTCCATGCATTTACTAATTTTTTGGAGCTAAATGACCCTTAAATTGAAAAGCACTACAAATGAACTATGAAAATGTTGAAAGTTGGCATGGTGTCATCAGTTCACCCACATAGCATGTGCTAAAAAGTTGAACTTATTTGAACTTATTTGAACACACACTTTTTTCACCCACGTCATCAATTTTTTGGAACTTATTTGAACTGCACACTTTTTGTGTGTTCAAAATGCACCATTCAAAGCCACGTCATCAATTTTCAACCATTTATGACTTCATTTGGTATTTTTCATGCATTTACTGATTTTTTTTGAGCTAAATGACCCTTAAATTGAAAAGCAATACAAATGAACTCTGAAATGTAAAAAGTTGGCAAGGTATCATCCTTTCAACCACATAGCATGTGCTAAAAAGTCGAGAGGGTTACGGCAAAAAGTGGATGCACTTCGTGTACAAAACGGTCGATCTCTTTCGAAGTATCAGGATTTCATACGAAAAATCATCTGTTACAAAGGGATTTTATTTTTTTGAACTTATTTTAACTCCAGATTTTGTGTGTGTTCAAAATGCACCATTCAAATCCATGTCATCAGTTTTCAACTATTTCTGCCTTCATTTGGTATTTTTCATGCATTTACTGCTTTTTTTAGCTCAATAACTCTTAAATTGAAACGCAGTACAAATGAACTCTGAGAATGTTGAAAGTTGGCAAGCTATCCATCGTTTCACCCACATAGCATGTCCTAAAAAGTTGAGACGATTACGGCAAAAACTGGATGCACTTCGTGTACAAAACGAACAATCTCTGTCGAAGTATCAGGGTTTCATACGAAAACTCATCTGTTATAAAGAGATTTCATTTTTTTGAATTTATTTGAACTCAAGACTTTTTGTGTGTTCAAAATGAACCATTCAAAACCACATCCTCAATTTACAACTATTTTTGACTTCATTTGGTATTTTTCATCTATTTACTGATTTTTTGAGCTAAGTGACCCTTAAATTGAAAAGCACTACAAATGAACTCTGAAAATGTTGAAAGTTGGCATGGTATCATCATTTAAACCACATAGCATGTGTTAAAGAGTTGAAAGGGTTACGGCAACAAGTTAATGCACTTCGTGTACAAAACGGACAATCTCATTCGAAGTATCAGGATTTCATACGAAAACTCATCTGTTACAAAGGGATTTCATTTTTTTGAACTTATTTGAACTGCACACTTTTTGTGTGTTCAAAATGCACCATTCAAAGCCACCTCATCAATTGTCAACTATTTATGACTTCATTTGGTATTTTTCATGCATTTACTGATTTTTTAGAGCTAAATGAAACTTAAATTGAAAAGCAATACAAATGAACTCTGAAATGTTAAAAGTTGGCAAGGTATCATCATTTCACCCACATAGCATGTGCTAAAGAGTTGAGAGGGTTACGGCAAAAAGTGTATGCACTTCGTGTACAAAACGGTCGATCTCTTTCGAAATGTCAGGATTTCATACGAAAAATCATCTCTTACAAAGGGATTTTATTTTTTGAACTTATTTGAACTCCAGATTTTGTGTGTGTTCAAAATGCACCATTCAAATCCATGTCATCAATTTTCAACTATTTCTGACTTCATTTGGTATTTTTCATGCATTTATTGATTTTTTTTGAGCTAAATGACCCTTAAATTGAAAAGAAGTACAAATGAACTCTGAGAATGTTGAAAGTTGGCATGCTATCCATCATTTCACCCACATAGCATGTGATAAAAGTTGAGATGATTACGGCAAAAACTGGATGCACTTCGTGTATAAAACGAACAATCTCTTTCGAAGTATGAGGGTTTCATACGAAAACTCATCAGTTACAAAGGGATTTCATTTTTTTGAACTTATTTGAACTCAAGACTTTTTGTGTTTTCAAAATGCGCCATTCAAAGCCACATCATCAATTTTCAACTATTTGTGACTTCATTTGGTATTTTTCATGCATTTACTGATTTTTTTGAGCTAAATGACCCTTAAATTGAAAAGCACTACAAAGGAAATATGAAAATGTTGAAAGTTGGCATGGTATCATCATTTAACCCAATAGCATGTGCTAAAAAGTTGAGAGGGTTGCGGCAAAAACTGGATGCACTTTGTGTATAAAATGGACAATCTCTTTCGAAGTATCATGGTTTCATACAAAAACTTATCTGTTACAAAGGGCATTTCAGTTCTTCTATTTTTCTTAGCTTGTGTTCTTTGCTTATTGCGCTGTAACCATGGATAATCTTCATCATTTAACACGGTGCTCGGGTCAACCTTGGCTTTGAACGAAGGAATTTCCTGAAACTTTTCATAATCTCCAGACATGTCTATCTTGCCCTCCAACCCCATGATGTTTCTTTTTCCTGAAAGAACTATGTGGCGCTTTGGCTCATCGTATGATGTATTTGCTTCCTTATATTTTATTTTTCTCGGTTTGGTAGACATGTCCTTCACATAGAAAACCTATGCCACATCATTGGCTAGGACGAATGGTTCCTCTGCATGCCCAAGATTGTTCCGATCCACTGTTGTCATTTCGTACTGTGGGTCTATCTGTACCCCGCCTCGTGACAGATTGACCGATTTGCACTGAAACAAAGGGACCTTGAAATCATGTCCATAGTCAAGTTCCCATATGTCCACTACGTAACCATAGTCAAGTTCCCATATGTTCACTATGTGTCCTTTCCCCTCTTGGTTACTGCATCAAAGCGGACACCGCTGTTTTGGTTGGTGCTCTTTTGATCTTGGGTGTATTCTCATTTATATCGTACCCTTGGCAAGTCAATAGAGTCGAAGATGGTCCCCTGGCTAACGAGTACATCTCGTTAGAAATAGTGTTGTCACACATGAGACGTTTTTGCAACCAACACTACTGGAATTCACTTTTTTGTCGTCTACCAAATCTTTGCGGTTTGCTGGCTGATGGCAAAGAGTGTCTTTGCCGTCAGCTTCCACAAAGCGGATGGCAAAGAAATGGCTGATGGCATAGAATGTCTTTGCCATAAGTCACTTCTTTGCCGTCAGCCGCGGACGGCAAAGATCAGGACAGCAGACGGCAAAGCTTGGGACTCGGCCCATCTGGCCGAGGGAAGGTTAGGTCAAACTATAGTCCCTTCTTTGCCGTCTGCTGCTGGACGACAAAGAGTCCGCAGGCAGACGGCAAAGAGTCTAGACCCTTTGCCGTCCTCCAGCATACGACAAAGTTCAGGAATTATGTAACGATCGTCCCGCCCCCACCTCGACCATCTCTGTCTCTCAAATGACCACTCTATCTCTCCTGTCCCCCGACGCCCACCACCGCCACCACCATCGCGACGCCCTGGTGCCCCATAGCCTCCCGGTGCCGTTGCCCCACCGCCCCTGGCGCTGCCCCGGTGCCCCACAGCCCCCCGGCGCCGCCGCCCCACCGCCACCGGCGCCGCCCCATAGCCCCAACACCCCGGCGCCGCCACGCCGTCCCAACACCCCCGGCCCCATCGCCCACGACGACAATGCCTCCCCCCTGCATTTTGGAGATAAGCATACATACTTTAGAATGATGTTGATGATTGTGAAGGGTTCCTCCTGTTAGATTAATTAAGAGATATGTTGCTAGATGAATTGGCTAGCTCCTCTGTTATGTGGTTCCTCATGTTAGATTAATTAAGAGGGTAGTGTTGGTTGGCTGTTGCATCTTCAGGGGTTGCAAAGATTCAATATGTGTTTGTTAGATACGAAAGCTCAAAAGAATAGATGAAAATTCATTCTAGCTTCTAAGGAAAATTGTCTCAAAGATTCTTAAGTTAAAATGGACGAATCTCACCAGTTCCCTCTTGACAATTAAGGCAGCATGTCTCTTGTCAAGTGTTCAAAACAAATCTAACACGTGTGGGGAAAGTAGGTTGAACATTGGTTTATGTAGTAAATTTTATTGAAATATCTACACAAGATGCTTGAACATCATCAATTTTAATTGCTAGTCAAGAGAAAACTAGAACCAATGTTCTTTGGTATTTGTCTCCTTGACTGATCATGAATCGTCCGGAAAGGTTGGTGATCTTTAATGTGAGAAGTAACTTCCACTAAAACAGTGCAGATGTTGGCTGGAAATATCTTCAATGTGCAGAAGTTGGCTTATGATTCGCTTAGCTAGCTCCAAAATGGATTAATAAGCATAGTTTGCTCCGAAATGATCTATTTAACCCAAGTTAGCGCCGAAAGGACCTATAGTTAGCTAGGCTTCCACCTAGAGGGATACTTCTCATCCTTATTCTCTCCTCCTTCTTCTTCTCCCTCCTTCTTCTCCTTCTTGTTCTCCTTCTTCTCTACTCCTTCTTCTCCTTCTTCTCCTCCTCCTCCTTCTCCTTCTTCTTTTTCTTCTCCTTCTTCTCTTCTTGCTTCTTCTCTTTCTTCTTCAATTTAGCTTATTTTACCCAACAAATACATATTTAGCTAATTATACTCCAAAATGACATAATTAGCTTAGTTAGTGTAAAAACATCATAAGATCCTTGGTTAGCTCACAACTTAGCTAATTATCCTCCAAAGTGACATAATTAGTTTAGTTAGCTCCAAAATGGCCTATTTAATAAAACATGACATATACTTAGCTAAGTCCTCTCCTAAATGAGATAATAAGGCCTAAGAGAAGAAGGGAAGAAGAGAAAATAAGAAGGAGAAGAAGAGAAAAAGAAGAAAAGAAGAATAAGTAGAAGAAGAGGATAAAGAAAAATAGAAATACAAATAAGAGGAAGAAGAAGAAGAAGAAGAAGAAGAGGAGGAAGAAGAGGAGAAGAGGAGTAGGAGGAAGAGGAGAAGAAGAATAATAAGAAGAGGAGAAGAGGAGAAGAAAGCGGAAAAATGAAAAGAAGGAATAAGAAGAAGAAGAGAAGAAGAAGGAGAAGGAGGAGGAGGAGAAGTAGCCCTCCTTCTTCTCCTTGTTCTCTCCTCCTTCTTCTTCTCCCTCCTTCTTCTCCTTCTTCTTCTCCTTCTTCTCTCCTCCTTCTTCTCCTTCTTCTTCTCCTCCTCCTTCTCCTTCTCCTTTTTCTTCTGCTTCTTCTGTTCTTGCTTCTTCTCTTTCTTCTTCAATTTAGCTTATTTTCCCCAACAAATACATACTTAGCTAATTATCCTACAAAATGACATAATTAGCTTAGTTAGGGTAAAAACATCATAAGAACCTTGCTTAGCTCACAACTTAGCTAATTATCCTCCAAAAGGACAAAATTAGCTTAGTTAGCTCCAAAATAGCCTACTTAATAAAAAAAACTATACTTAGCTAAGTTCTCTCCTAAATGACATAATAAGGCCTAAGAGAAGAAGATAAGAAGAAAATAATAAGAAGGAGAAGAAGAGAAAAAAGAAGAAAAGAAGAATAAGTAGAAGAAGAGGATTAAGAAAAATAGAAATAGAAAGAAGAGGATTAAGAAGAAGAATAAGAGGAGGAAGAATAGGATGAGGAGGAGGAGGAGAAGAAGAAGAAGAAGAGGAGGAGGAGAGGAGAAGAAAGAGGAAAAATGAAAAGAAGGAAGAAGAAGAAGAAAAGAAGAAGAAGAGAAGAAGAAGAGAAGAAGAAGAGAAGAAGAAGAGAAGAAGGAGAAGGAGGAGGAGGAGAAGGAGCCCTCCTTCTCCTTCTTGTCTCCTCCTTCTTCTTCTCCCTCCTTCTTCTCCTCCTTCTTCTCATTCTTCTCCTTCTTGTTCTCCTCCTCCTTCTCCTTCTTCTTCTTCTTCTCCTTCTTCTCTTCTTGCTTCTTCTCTTTCTTCTTCAATTTAGCTTATTTTCCCCAACAAAGAAATACTTAGCTAATTATCCTCCAAAATGACATAATTATCTTACTTAGATAAAAACATCATAAGAACCTTGATTAGCTAATTAAAATGACTAATTAAGCTCCTAAAAGACATTATAAGCTCAAAATGGCATAAGAACCGTGGTTAGCTCATTAATATACTTAGCTTGTTTTCCTCTATAATGACATAATTAGCCCATTTAGCTCCAAAAAGACATAGTTAGCTAATTTAGCTCCCAGGAGAGGAGAAGAGGATAAATGAAACGGAATAAGAAAAAGAAGAAGAGAAAAAGAAGAGGAGGAGAAGGAGAAGAAGGAGGAGGAGAAGAAGAAGAGAAGAAGGAGAAGGAGGAGAAGAAGGAGGCCTTCTCCTTCTTCTCCTTCTTCTTGTCCCCTCCTTCTTATCCTCCTTCTTCTCCTTCTTCTTCTCCTCTTCTCCTCCTCCTTCTCCTTATCCTTCTCCTTCTCCTCCTTCTCCTTCTCCTCCTCGTCCTCCTCCTCCTTATTCTTGTTTTTCTTCTCCTTCTTCTCTTCTTGCTTCTTCTCTTTCTTCTTCAATTTAGCTTATTTGTCATATATATGTTATTGTTCTTCTTCTGACTTTCTTATACCCATTTTAAAGATTGAATGTACTACATGCATCGAAGCTGCCATTGGAGTGCTTTAGTTCTAGTTTTCATTTGAGTTGATGAACAATGTGCAACTATATGTATATGTATATATGAATGAACAATATATGTGGAACTATATGTACGTATATATGGATAAAACTTTGTATGTGTTGGTTCTTTCTATATATGGGATGTACATTGATGAACAAATGGCATTGATGAACTTTAGATGTATATCATATATGTGTTGTGACCTATATATCATATATGTGCTATGAATTATATATATGTGCCATGAAATAGAAAAAATAAACAAAAATGTGACAATATTGGCTCTTTCCCATCACGCAGCTGATGACAAAGGTGCCACGTGGCACCCAGCTGTCCAGCCTGGGCAACAGCAGCTGGCCATATGGGAAATTTGTCGTCCGCTGCCTCGGGAGGCAGACGGCAAAGGTATTGATTCCTAAGCTAGCCCAACTCTGTGCTGTCCCACATATGTAGAAGACAAAGAGGGGGAGGGAAGAAGACGATAAAGAGGGGGAGGGAAGCAGACGACAAAGCCTCCGTTAGCCCTAACGGAGGCGTCACCGGTCGGCTGTCGTCTCAAATTCTTTGCCTACTGCGTACTGACGGCAAATAGCTTTGCCGTCCGCTTAGGGAAGGCTCACGGCAAAGAAGATACAATGCCATCATAAGTAGACGCAGAATCTTTGCCGACATGAGTTTTCTTTGCCATCTGTGTATTAGTCAATGCCATCGATGGTGTCCTCTTTGTCGTTTGTTATGGCAGACGGCAAAGAAGCTGATTATTGTAGTGCAACTGCCGAAAGTCCTGATGTGTTCAAATGTAATCCAGTCGTCACACTGCTCTGGGTGTTTGGAGCTCAGAATATTCTTGTGTTCATCAACATACGGGGTCACCAAGGTAGAATTATGTAGAACTGTGTAGTGGGCTTGAGACCAAGAATGCCCGTCCGTACATATTATTGAGTCCGCTCCTAGTGTGCCTTTTCCAGTCAATCTCCCCTCATACCGCGATTGAGGGAGATCAATCTTCTTAAGGTCAGGAATGAAGTCAACAAAAAACCCAATGACATCCTTTGTTTGATGGCCCAAGGATATGCTTCCTTTTGGCCTAGCACGGTTACGACCATATTTCTTTAAGACTCCCATGAACCTCTCAAAGGGGAACATATTGTGTAGAAATACAGGGACCAGAACGACAATCTCGTCGACTAGTTGAACTAGGATGTCCATCATGATATTGAAGATGAATGGTGGGAACACTAGCTCGAAACTAACAAGACATTCCACAAAATCACTCCTTAACCTTCGCAGGATTAGTGGATCGATCACCTTCTGAGAGATTGCATTGAGGAATGCACATAGCTTCACAATGGCTAATCGAACGTTTTCTGGTAGAAGCAGTTGCGTCATAATCACGTGGTAGTCATGAGACTTTAGGTTCTGGAACTTTTTATCTACCATCTTTATTATTTCCTTTATATTCGACGAGAAGCCAGACGGGACCTTCATACTAAGGAGGCATTCAAAGAAGATTTCCTTCTCTTCTTTGTTAAGAGCGTAGCTGACAGGATCTTCATACTCCTTTGGATGCATGCCGTCTTTTTCATGCACACGTTGATGTTCCTCCCGTGCCTCCAGTGTATGTTTTGTATTCCCATAGACTCCCAAGAAGCCTAGCAGGTTCACGCAAAGATACTTTGTCACCTGCATCACGTTGATTGCAGAGCGGACATCTAGGTCTTTCCAATAGGGTAGGTCCCAAAATATAGATTTCTTCTTCCACATGGGTGCGTGTCCTGCATCGTCATTTGGAACAGATAGTCCGCCAGTACCCTTTCCAGAGATTACTTGTAAATCAATTACCATATCAAGTATGTGATCACCAGTACGGAGGGCGGTCTTCTTCCGGTGATCTGCCTCACCTTTGAAATGCTTTGCTTTCTTTCGACATTGATGGTTGCTGAGAAGAAATCGACGATGCGGCAGGTACACATTCTTCCTGTATTTGTCCAAATATATACCGTCGGTGTCATCTAAACAGTGTGTGCATGCTTTGTATCCCTTGTTTGTCTGTCCCGAAAGGTTACTGAGAGCAGGCCAATCATTGATGGTTACAAACAGCAACACATGTAGGTCAAATTCCTCCTGTTCGTTCTCATCCCTCACATGTACACCATTTCCATTCCATAACTGTAAAAGTTCATCAACTTATGGCCTTAGGTACACATCAATGTCATTCCTGGGTTTCCTAGGGCCTTGGCTGAGCACTGGCATCATAATGAACTTCTGCTTCATGCACTACCAAGGAGGAAGGTTATACATACATAGAGTCATAGGCCATGTGCTATGCTTGCTGCTCTCGTCCCCAAAAGGATTAACGCCATCTGCACTTAAACCAAACCATACGTTCCTTGGGTCACGTGTAAAGTCGCTCAAGTTTCTCTCAATCTTTCTCCATTGTGACCCGTCAGCGGGTGCTCTCAACTTCTCGTCTTTCTTACGGTCTTTTATGTGCAATCGCATCAACTCAACATGCTTTTTGTTTCTGAACAGACGTTTCAACCGTGGTATTATAGGAGCATACCACATCACCTTGGTAGGAGCCATCCTCCCGGTGCGCTGGCCCTCAACATCAACAGGGTCATCTCTTATGATCTTATACCGCTGTGCATTTCATACTCGCATGCGTTAAAATCCCCGTACGCACCGCGGTAAAGGATGCCGTCATTAGGGAATGCATGTATCTTTTGCACCTCCAATCCTAGAGGGCATACAACCTTCTTCGCTTCGTACGTACTCCTGATACGTCTCCAACGTATCTATAATTTTTGATGGTTTCATGCTATTATCTTGTCAAACTTTGGATGTTTTGCATGCCTTTTATTTATTTTCTGGGACTAACTTATTAAATCAGTGCCAAGTGCGAGTTATTGTTTTTTCCATGTTTTTGACCCCTTTCAGAGGAGATTTTGAAACGCAGTCCAAACGGAAGAAAATCCCCGAAAAGGTTTTTTCTCGAACGAAAGAAGATCGGAGGACTTGGGAGCCAAGCTAGAAGATCCCCAGGGGCCCCACAAGCCCCAACCACGCGGCCAGGGGGGCGGGCCATGCCATCCAGGCTTGTGGGCCCCCTGGAGGTCCCCTGACCTAGATCTTGCGCCTAAATATTCCTAAATATTCCCAAAAAAATCAAAAGACGATCGCAATTACTTTTCCGCCGCCGCAAGCTTCTGTCTCCGCAAGATCCCATCTGGTGCACGTCCTGGTGCCCTGTCAGAGGGGGGATTCGGACACGGAGGACATCTTCATCAACACCATGACCTCTCCGATGATGCGTGAGTAGTTCACCATAGAGCTACGGGTCCATAGCTAGTAACTAGATGGCTTCTTCTCTCTCTTGGATCTTCAATACAAAATTCTCCATGATCTTCATGGAGATCTATCCGATATAATATTCTTTTGCGGTGTGTTTGTCGAGATCCAATGAATTGTGGATTTATGATCAGATTATCTATGAATATTATTTGAGTTTCTTCTGATCTCTCTTATGCATGATTTCATATCCTTGTAATTGTCTTCGAGTTGTGGGTTTTGTTTGGCCAACTAGAGCTATGATTCTTGCAATGGGAGAAGTGCTTGGTTTTGGGTTCATACCGTGCGGTGACCTCACCCAGCGACAGAAGGGGTAGCCAGGCACGTATCGGGTTGTTGCCATCAAGAGTAAAAAGATGGGGTTTTCATCATTGGTTTGAGATTATCCCTCTACATCATGTCATCTTGCTTAAAGCGTTACTTTGTTCGTCATGAACTCAATACACTAGATGCATGCTGGATAGCGGTCGATGTGTGGAGTAATAGTAGTTGATGCAGAAAGTATCGGCCTACTTGTCTCGGATGTGATGCCTATATGCTAGATAATTGCCTTAGATACCGTCATGACTTTGCGCGGTTCTATCAATTGCTCGACAGTAATTTGTTCACCTATCATGATATTTGCTATTATGAGAGAAGCCTCTAGTGAACACTATGGCCCCAGGGTCTACTCCACACCATATTTTCATCCTTACACTTTTTTACTTCGTTGCACTTTCCGCCTTCAGATCTCACTTTGCAAACAATCTTGAAGGGATTGACAACCCCTTTGAAGTGTTGGGTGCAAGCTTGTTTGTGTTTGTGCAGGTACTTTGGACTTGACGAGGCCCTCCTTCTGGATCGATTCCTTGGTTCTCAAACTGAGGGAAATACTAACTGCTCCTGTGTTGCATCACCCTTTCCTCTTCAAGGGAAAAACCGACGCGAATCAGAGAAGTAACAAAAGAATTCCTACGCGCCAGCAATTCGTTATTCTTTGGAAGCTTCTTCTTCATTAATTTCAGTAGTGCACTAAATCCCTTGTCAGATACACCATTGTCTGCCTTCCATTGCATCAATTCTAGTGTGGTACCGAGCTTTGTGTTGTCATCTTCGCAATTTGGATACAACCCTTTTTTGTGATCCTCTAACATGCGACCGAACTTCAACTTCTCCCTTTAACTTTTGCATTCTCTATGTGTATCAGCAATGACCCGACGAAGATCATCATTGGGCACATCATCTCGTTCCTCTTGATCTTAAGCTTCCCCCATTGCAGCATCACCATATTCAGGGGGCAGGTAGTTGTCATCATCCTCTTCTTCTACGTTGTCTTCCATCATTACCCCTCTTTCTCCTTGCTTGGTCCAAACATAATAGTGTGGCATAAAACCCTTCTGAATCAGGTGGAAGTGAAGGGTTTTATAGTCGGAGAATTCCTTCGTGTTCCCACACAAAGTACATGGACAATCATAAAACCATTCTGCTTGTTTACATCAGCCGGTTCAAGAAAATTATGAAGTCACTTAATATACTCGGAGGTGCGCCGGTCACCTTACATCCATTGTCGGTTCATCTGTGTGAGTTATATAATAAAGTGTATTAAAGACCATTACAACATATCATGAATAGAGAAGTGACCAAATTAATAGAAATCCATCGTCAAATTGAAGCCAAAGTACAGTAGTGATCAAAATAAATACATAACGTTCTTACATAGTTCTCATTATTGAACAACATATAGCTCTCTAAAACATCTAATTAGAGCATACATTGAAACAATTAAATTGAAAATGCAACAAAAAATGCGATCATAACCGCAACTAAGGTACAAATTGATCCAACGGCATAATGATACCAAGCTTCAGTATGAATGGCTTATTTTCTATTATTTCTAATCTTCAATCGCATTGCATTCATCTTGATCTTGTGATCACCACACACATCGGCAACATCCAACTCCAATATCATCTTCCCCTCTTCAACTCTTTATAATTTTTCTTTCAAGTAACTGTTATCTTTTTCAACCAAATTTAACTTCTCGGCAAGAATTTGTATGTCAGTTAAAATTTCCGGTTCACATACCTCCTAGATTAAAAAATCTATGTCACGTTGGTCGGCATAGTTGTCATAAACACTAAATAAAACAAATAATTATAAAATATAATATATGCCACATACGAATCATAGATAGGACGAGGGCCGACGGAGGCGGATACCAAAACCATCGCACTAGATAATAACAAACATTAATAAAAGTAAGAAAATAACACAATTATCTATCTAAATCATACAAGTAAGAACTTTTTTCTTTTAGAAAGAAGACAAGTAGAAGATCCTAACCACGATGGTGCGAACGCCGAGATGTGCGCGGGTGATCGACGGCGATGAGGACAGGGACGGGACACGGACGGACCGCCAAAGCTACACAAAACTTGAGGAAAATGGAGCTTGGACAAGGTGCTTCGAGAGGAGAAAGCTTAAATGTGGCTTGGGCATTTCATCGAACACCTCATGTGCATAGGAGGTGATCTAGAGCACCACAAAGCTCTCCCACAACCAACCAAAAAAACAAGCAGTGCACTTCTCTGCTCGCGGGAAGCGGGTATATATAGGGCAAGCATTGGTCCCGGTTTGTGGACGGAACCGATACTAAATTTCAACATACGGTCCCGGTTCTATCCAAAAACCATGACTAATGGTTGTGGGCCACCAGCGAGGCACATTGGTCCTAGTTCGTGTCTGGAACCGGGACCAAAGGGGCTAGACGAACCAGGACCAATGGCCCACGAGGCCAGGCCTACGCCCGTGCCTCACCAACCGGGACCGATACCCCCATGGGTCCCGATTCGTAAGTGAACCAGGACTAATGGGATTTCATCAACTGGACCAAAGCCCTCTTTTCAACTAGTGCTCATCACCGAGGGTACCGAGCCTAACTTAGCTCATGGGTTAGTGGTAAGTTTGTAGCAAGTGCTAAACATGTTTTATTGGCTAACTTAGGAGTACAAGAATAAGATGAGCATGTTATGCATAAATAGATGAGAGCCAGTTATGATCAAGAAGTGATCCCGAACACCTACTTACGTGTCAAATATAACTCCATTGAGTTTTCCCGAACTCCCTCGAAAAGAGACGATCACGGTTATGCACACGGTTGGTGTATTTTAGTTGAGTTTACTTGAAGTTTTCTATAACCGTGTGTTAAAAAATCTCCAAGTTTCCACAAAACTACGGGAATGGGTGTTCCAACTCATCAATTACAAACTAACCATAAGCTAGAGTGGAAAACCTCAACCTTGATATAGCCCAAAGTATCCTCAGAGTCTTGGTGCACGAGGCATCCGATAAGGCTAATACAAATCCAGGAAGACTGTCCGGGAGGCCAGATCCCGATAGGAGCCGCATGTATTTATTTCTCAGCGCACAACTAGATTGTACAAACATCCAATAGGTCAATCACACATTTGCCCCCAACGACCGCCGGCGGTTGACAGGTTTGGACCAACACTCATGAGGAGCACTGGCCTTTTGTTTGATCAGTTATCCATGGGATAGCTACTCCCTATGCAATTATATTAGTTATTAGCAGATGTAGTACCAATGTTGGGTCTGGTCGGAAGAATTTTATCCCTAAACTAATAATCACGGGGGTCCCCATAACACCCCCAAGTATGTTAGTGTTGGAAATATGCCCTAGAGGCAATAATAAATTAATAATTATTATACTTCCTTGTTCACGATAATCATTTATTATCCATGCTATATTTGTATTATTTGGAAACTCAAATACATGTATGGATACATAGGCAACACACTGTCCCTAGTGAGCCACTAAGGACTAGCTCGTTGATCAAAGATGGTCAAGGTTTCCTAACCATAGACATGAGTTGTCATTTGATAATGGGATCACATCATTAGGAGAATGATGTGATGGAGAAGACCCAAACTATGAACGTAGCATGTGATCGTGTCTATTGCTACTATTTTCTGCATGTGCAAGTATCTATTTTTATGACCATGAGATCATGCAACTCCCGTGCACTGAGGAATTCCTTATGTGCATCAAACATCACAACGTAACTGGGTCACTACAACGTAACTGGGTTGGTGTGAATCGAGACTGGGATTTGTCACTCTGTATGACAGAGAGGTATATCTATGTCCCATTCGGTAATACAACATCACAATGAGCTTGCAAGCAATGAGACTAAGGAGTTAGTCACAGGATCATGTATTACGGAACGAGTAAAGAGACTTGCCGATAACGAGATTGATCTAGGTATGGAGATACCAACGATCGAATCTCGGGCAAGTGGACATAGGGAACAATATACGTGATTGATTGAATCCTTGACATTGTGGTTCGACCAATAAAGATCTCAGTAGAATACGTAGGTGCCATTATGGGCATCTAGGTCGCCCTATTGATTACAGATCGGGGAGTGTCTCTGGTCATGTCTGCATAGTTCTCGAACCCGCAGGGTTTGCACACTTAAGGTTCGGTAATGTTTCGGTATTGATGAGTTATGCATGTTGATTACTGAAGGTTGTTTGTAGTCCCGGATGAGATCCCGAACGTCACGAGGAGCTCCAGAATGGTCCGGAGGTAATGATTGATATATGGTAAGTTCTGTGTTGAAAAAGCTTGGGCATCACCCGTAGCCTACCGGGGGTGCCGGCAGGGTTCTAGGGGTCCGCCGGAAGGGGCCACCAGCCCTGGAGGGGCCACACGGGCTGTGAGGGATGTGCACCAGCCCAGGTGGTCTGCGTACACCTCTCCACCTGAGGCCCATGCGGCTGGGCTGGTGGGAGGCCAACCCTAAAGGGGGGCACCACCCTAACTTGGGGGCGAAGCCACCCCTAGGGCAGCCGCACCACCTCCACTAGGTCGCCGCCCCCTAGGGTGGAATGCCTGTGGTGCAACCCCTATCCCATTCCCACTATATATATAGATGGGGAGAGAGGGTTGCAACCAACTAAAGGCCACGGCGGAGCCCTGTCTCTCCGATAGATCTGTTTTCTCCACTAAGATCGGCTCCGGTATTGCTTGGCGATGGCATGTCAGAACAACTCCACCAACATCTCCGCCATGCCGTCGTGCCGTCGGAGAACTCATCCACTTGCTTGTTGGATCAAAGAGGCGGAGATCATCATAAAGCTGTACGTGTGCTGAACGTGGAGGTGTCGTCCGTTCGTCACTAGATCGGGACAGATCATGATGGGATCGCGGGACGGATCGTGAGCACGTTCGACTACATCAACCGCGTTATATATTCTTACACTTAGGAATCTACAAGGGTATGTAGATGCACCCCCCCCCTCTTGTAGATGTGAGTCTCCATAGATTGATCTTGGTGAGCGTAGGAAAAGTTTTGTTTCCCATGCGACGTTCCCCAACAGTGACATCATGAGCTAGGTTTATGCGTAGATGACATTTGTCACATCCCTGATCCCTATTAGAGTATAGCAAGTTTGTGCTCATGTCTTCTTCATTGCATCCAAGAAAATGAAATGAAATCAAAAGCAAAGCAAAGAAAACGAAAGCAAACCCTAGCAACTCTATATTCAAAAGCTTTTCAATTTTGGTGGAAAATTAAAAATTCCAAAATGGCCATTAGAAAAATCATCATTTCTGATAAATGTTGAAAACAAAATATCAGGGGCAAAATATATTTTTAAAGTACTTTTGGCATTTTAATTTAAAGTTAAAAGCTACTGAAATCAACTATATAATTGATTTCAAATATTTCAAAGTTTTCAAAAATGCTGAAAATTTTATATATGTTTGGAAATAATCCAAATAACATTTCAGCATGTTTCAAACTATTTTAGAAATAGTTTGGAGCCAAAAATAAAACAAGACCATACCAGAAATGTTTTAACAGAAACAGAAAGGAGAAGAAAATAGAAAATGTCTATCTAACGCTTACCTAGCCCAGGCCCAGCCTCACCTGTCGTCTACCTTCTCCCAGTCGACAGCAGGAGGTGGCGTCCGCTCCCTCCGGTGTGGCCACGCACCTGCGTGCCTGCCCGGCCGTGGCTTCGCCCTGGCAAGGAGGGGATAAGCCTCCCGCAGCCGTCCCCGAGCTACTCCTCGCCTCATTCCTTCCCCAGCTCTCTCCTCTCTCGGCCACCATTAGAGCCCGCGCTGAGCTCGACCTCGACCTTGTCGTTGCTCCAGCCCCTCTCCCTCTCACCTGAGCTGCGCATTAGCATCGCGTTGGTCTCCTGAAGCTCTCCAACCAGCTGCTCGATGCCAAGAACCCCTGAGGCGCCGTGACGCCATCGTCTTCAACCTCGGACCCTCGGAGCTCGCCGCCGTCGTTCTCCCTCCTCAGACCGTCCCCGAGCCTGATCTCGTGGCCTCTGCACTCCCTGTCAGCTCAGGGTGCTTTCCCCCTCATTTTCCCCTTTGATCCCGAGCCCTAGGCCCCGATTCCACCGGAGCCCGACGAGATCCGTCGCGGGACCTCGTCGCTGGTAGCCCTTCGGTGAACGGTTGGTCATTCTGAGGCCACCAGCAGCATCAGTGTGCCGCGTGGATGCCGTAGGAGCTAAGCCCTGACCCCCTAGCATGTGGATCAATGATCCCGATGGTGCCCAAACTCCAGCAACCACTGAGCTCGTCGCCGGCGTCATCTCCGGTGGTTTCAGCCCCTATTCTTTGCAAAAATGGAGCTGCGATCGAGTGGCCGATCGTCTGGTGCCCTCTGTCGTGCGTTTGGTCACCGGAATAGCAAACCCGAGGCCCTTCGCCGTTCTGGTGGTCGCCGGAGCCTTGCCGCCGGTAGTTGTGACCCCATCTCCGGTGGGGTTGACTCCTCGGAGTCTCTGGCAAGTGGGGCCAGCCCCGAGAGTAATTAAGTTTAGTCAAAGTAAAATAAAAATTATATTAAAAGTTAAATAGCCACTGACATGTGGGTCCAGTCGTGTTTATTAGCTAATTAAGCTTAAACTTAATCTAAAACTGGCTAGCGTCATTGACGAGTGGGTCCCAGTGGTCAGGTTTGACTTTCAACGATAAGCTGACCTGCTGATGTCATGCTGATGCAATAAATCTAATTCTGGTTTTAATATAATCCCAGAATATTTGCAAAACTTTGGAAATTCATAGAAATTTGAATATAACTCCAAATCAGACAAATAATATATGCAAATTGATCAGAAAAATTCAATAAACACAATGGTGCTACTTTCATGCATGAAAAACAAAGTTATGAAACAGCATCAGGTCAAATCAATTAAATGATTAAGATGATTATGCCATTTCAAATAATAATTGAATTTGGATTCCAAACCAGATGCAAACTAAGGTTTCACCAACCACATTGAAACATATCACCCTTCATTTCATGTCATGTTCATGCATCATGGCTATTGCATATGATTGTTAATACTTGTATGTTGTTATTCGGTAGGCCCCGCCCCTTCGGATATGGCAGATTATCCGACTGACGGATATCACCCCTCTACTGAGCAACAAGGCAAGCAACCATTTTGATCATTCAGATAAATCCCATATTCTCGCTCCTGCTCTTACTTATCTCATTAGGTCAAAATGCTTTCAATGCTTTTACCTTGTTAGTTGAACCCACTCCTTTGCATGACCTCTCCTTGTCACAGTAATTAGCTGAACCTTGCAACCTAGTATACCTGGTAGATGCTTGAGCCATGATGTGCCTTATCCTGCTATGCATGCTATGCTTAGAGTTTTGTATGGTCTGTCATCTGGGTGATGATGAGGATCATGAGAATGTGTTCAGTTAATAAAGGTTGTGTGTTGAACTTGATTTGGTAAAGGTACCGGTGAAAGGCTATGTAGGAGTACATGGCGGGTTGTTTCATTTGAACCGTCCTTAGGAACTGAGCTCCGTGTATGTAATCCAAGACTAGATACTACCACACGTTGGGATACTTAATTGACCCTCTCGACTTATCAATCTCTTAATACTCAGTCCAGGAGTTGCAAGTAGTTTCTCGTGTTTATAGTCGTGTTGGTGGTCCTGCAGAGTGCTGACCTTAGAGGTGGGCTATGATGGGGTAGGCAGTGGCACGGTGTACCAAGTGGCACCCGGATGGTGGGCTTGGGAACCCTGCGCACATCGTTTGGGGCCATGGCGGAAACCTCGGCCGGACTTTCGTGCGGGTTACCCTCAGATAGGCGATAAACCTGGACTAGGTATTAACGTGGTTAACGGTCGTGGCCGACTCCCTCGCTGGGCTTCCGCTTGAAAGTTGCTGAGGTGCATGACGTGCACATAGCGATAAGTGGCGAGAGCATGTGTTTAGAAGTACACCCGTGCAGGGTTATGATCTATTCGAATAGCTGCATCCGCAGATATGGTCTACTTGGAAACATATGTTGTTCATAGATAACGATAATGGCTACTCATAAAAATGTCAAGATAAGTGTGAGTGTCGTGGATGGCATTTCCGTAGGGTGACGGAATGATTACATGATGGTATACTGATGTGGAGTTAGTGGACTCGTGTACGAGAAAACAAAGTTGTTAAAACTATTTAAAATTGTAATTTGTCTAGCCAAGAGTCAAAGTTGGCATGAAACCCCACAACCCCTTGTTGGTACATTGCATGAGTAGATAGAGTATCCTAAAGTGTTGCTGAGTACTTTTGTACTCACGTTTGCTTAATAATTTTTTGCAGAGGTTGTTAATGACCAGCATCATCTCAGATGGTTTGGACATATTCAACGGAAGCCACCGGAAGCGCCGATGCATAGCGGACGGATAAAGCATGCTGAGAATGTTAAGAGGGGTCGTGGTAGACCAAACTTGACATGGGAGGAGTCCGTTAAGAGAGACCTGGAGGTTTGGAATATCGACAATGACTTAGCCATGGACAGGGGTGCGTGGAAGTTAGCTATCCATGCTCCTGAGCCATGATTTGGCTTCGAGATCTTATGGGTTTCAACTCTAGCCTACGCCAACTTGTTTGGGACTGAAAAGGCTTGGTTGTTGTTGTTGTTTGTTGTTTGTTGTTAATGACCCTAATGGTGGGTTCTATCTAGACATTGACGACGACGAGTAGCTGGTGTCCCAGCTATGGTCTGGCCCTAGGTTGGGTCTGTAGATAGTCACGCCATGTGCCTTTTACCTTTCCATTTGTCTTTACTCAGACAGTTTTAGCTTCCGCTGGCTTGTAAGACTTGTTTGAATGACTTGTGATGATGGGTCGTGAGACCCCTACGTCTGTAAAATTATGTGTGAGGTTCTTCCGAGCCTTCCAAATAAAGTTTGTTTGTTTATGGTTATGTTGTGATGCCATCGATGTATTTATGCATATCGGGTATGCCATGCGTACGTGTGTTGTACTTGATATGTATGGGATTCGAATACCAAGTCGTATGCCTTAGTAGCACTCCTTACGGGGAAATGCCCCTTTGTGTTTCCACCGAGCCATGGTAGTTCGCTACTGCTCCAGACACATTGATTGACCGGCATGTGTCCTTCATAGCTGTTGTGTGTTTCCCTTTGGGGAAATGGCACGTGGTGTAATGGAGTCCTTGTAGCTTGCTATGACTCGTCTACACTCGCTGATGACCGACACCTAGTTTGCTGGGTCATGTATGCCTGTCCCTGTACGGAACTGCCGCTTGAGTTTATGACTAGACATGTCGATCCGGGTTCTTTGACATTGGAATGCTAGCGACACAATTGCATACGCAAGTGAAAAGGCGCAAACGGTCACGGCTAAGGTAAGGCTGCAGCCGTGGGGATAACCGTGCGTGAGACCGCAAAGAGATGTGATGTGTTACAGGCTGGATTCCGATGGCTTAGGATCGGGGTCCCGACAGACATCTCGAGTAGAACACAAAGGAGTTTGTGGGCGTTGATATTCAGTTTGATTCCATCCTTAGTCTTTTCTTGATTTCGCGGTGTTGTTAGATAAATTGGCCCATACCTACTTTACTCGTCCACGTACGAGAGACCCGTTCCATCGACTGCATGCAACTTGTTGCATAAATATGCCTCGTGGGTGTTTCTATCTCCTACTATAGTTGAATCGGATTAGACAAAGGTAGTCCTTGTAGAAGCTTAAATAGCAACTCGCAAATCACCGTTGTGGTTTTGGGAAGGTAAGATGCATTCTTACTAGATACCCATAGCAGCCACTTAAAACATGCAACAACAAATTAGAGGACGTCTAACTTGTTTTTGCAGGGTATGTTGTGATATGATATGGCCAAAGACGTGATCATGTATATTTGATGTATGAGATGTTCATGTTGTAATAGTTACTATTGACTTGCATGTCGATGCTACGACAATCGGCAGGAGCCATAGGGCTGTCTATAATTATTGTATGACCTGTGTGTCAATCATTAAGAGCTATGTAATGCTTTACTTTATCGCTAAACGATAGCAATAGTAGTACAAGCATGGTTGTCACGACTGCCTTGATGGCAGCACAATGATAGAGATCATGATGATATAGATCATGGTGTTGCGTCGGTGATGATGGAAATCATGCCCGTGCTTTGGAGATAGAGATCAAAAGCACAAGATCATGGCCATATCATGTCACTTATGATTTTCATGTGATGTTAATCCTTTTTGTGTACCTTGTTTGGCTGAGGATGGTGGTAGAATTATAAGGTGATCCCTCACTAAAATTTCAAGATAAAATTGTGTTCTCCCCGAGTGTGCACCGTTGCGGCAGTTCATCATTTCGAGACACCATGTGTTGATTGGGTGTGATAGACTCTACATTCACATACAACAGGTGCAAGACAGTTTTGCACATGCGGAACACTTGGGTTAAACTTGACGAACCTATCATGTATAGAGATGGCCTCAGAACACAGGAGACCGAAAGGTCAAACATGAGTCATATAGTAGATATGATCAACATGTAGATGTTCACCATTGAAGCCACCTCATGTCAACTGATGATCGGGAATGGATTAGTGAATTTGGATCATGTACCATTCAAATGACCAGATAGATGTCAATTTGAGTGGGAGTTCTTAAGTAATATGATTAATTGAACTCATTATCATGAACATAGTCAAAAAAATATGTTGTAGATGATTAGCTTGCACTGTAGCTCCCCTGTATTTTGATATGTTCCTAGAGAAAACAAAGTTGAAAGATGATAGTAGCAATTATGCAGATTGGGTCCGTAAATTGAGGATTGTCCTCATTGCTGCACAGAAGGCTTATGTCCTTAATGCACCGCTCGGTGAGCTATCCCAAGCGTCATCTGTGGATGTTGCAAACATCTGACATACACATTTTTATGACTACATGATATCTCAGTGCGTCTTTCTTTACGGTTTAGAATTGAGGCTCCAAAACATTTTTGAATGTCACAGAACATATGAGATGTGCCATCCTCTAAAAGTAGGATTTTAGGCTCGTGGCTGTCTTGAGAGGTGTGAGACCTCCGACAAGATTCTTTATACGCAAAGTAAAGGAGAAAATCTCAATCTTTGAGAATGTGCTCAGATTGTGTGGGTGCTACAATTACTTGAATCGAGTGGGAGTTGATCTTCCAGATAAGAGAGTGATTGACATAGTTCTCCAAAGTCACTACCACCAAGCTACTGAGCTTCTTAATGAAGTATAGCATACCAATGATGGAGAAGATGATCCCTGAGCTATTTGCAATGTTTGACACCGTGAAGGTAGAAATCAAAAAGGGGCATCAAGTGTTGATGGTTAGTAAAACCACTAGTTTCAAGAAGGGTAAGGGAAAGAACGGAAACTTCAAGAATGACAAGTTAGTTGTCACTCCAAAGAAGAAACCCATGGTTGAACCCAAACCCAAGACTATGTGCTTCTATGATGAGGGGAATGATCAGTGAGGCGGAACTGCCCAATACACTTGGTAGATAAGAAGGCTGAAAATGTCAACAAAAGTATATTAGATATACGTGTTATTGATGTGCACCTTACTAGTAGTCCTAATAGCACATGGGTATTAGATAACGGTTCAGTTGCTAAATGTTAGTCACTCTAAATAAAAGCCACGAAATAGACGGAGACTAGCTAAAAGCAAGGTGACGATGTGTGTTGCAAGTGTTTCCGAGGTTGATGCAATCACCATCGCACGCTCCCTCTACCTTCGAGATTAGTGTTAAAGCTAAATGTTGTGTGGTGTTTGCGTTGAGCATGAACATAATTGGATCGTGTTTATTGCAATACGATTATTCATTTGAAGAGAATAATGGTTACTCTGTTTACTTGGATAATACCTGCAATGGTCATGCACCTAATATGAATGATTTATTGAATCTCGATCGTAGTGATACACATGTTCATAGTATTGATGACAAAAGATACAAAGTAGTAAAGATAGTACCTCTTACTTTTGGCACTGCCACTTAATTCATATGTGGGGACCCCGACTTACGCGTCGAGATCGCCGAATGCACGTGTACAGTGATCCCAAAGATCAATGCTCACTGGACACACAGATACTAAATAACAAGAGTCTTACATCGTAACTAAACATTTGATACAATAAAGAACCATCACGGTCATGTATTACATAGATAGGGCCAAGAAGGACAATTACACCAACACAACTACGAGCGGAATACTTGGTCGTAAACGGGAACCCATGCCATCAGCCTTTACGAACATGCATTCTGACAGGGAAGCGTCCTAGTTCGCATGTCCGTCTCTAACGACGAATTCTTCTCCATACTCTGGTTCATCCATGTCTGGTCAATGAAATAACAAGTCGCAAGCCAATGGGTACATTGAATGTACTCGCAAACAGACCATGATATGGATAATGCAGTTGGTACGATAATAAAGTAATATGCATCCCTTGTGGAAAGCAAGTTTTAATTGAAAATAAGCATGGTCAATTACTTGTATGGATATGCATCATAAGCTAGATGGTAATCATGGGGTCACAGATATCATCATATCTATGGAGGGCTGAACACCACAAGTTCACCCTATATGCCAAGTCTCCGGACTTTTCATATCATCTTACTCAGATAACACCTTAATACACACACACACGCACATCTGGTTTATGCGGAAACGACTAGACCTAGTTTAAGCAGGATTGCCCAACTGTCGTTGACCGTCGACACGACTATTCAAATAGTTTTACACTCTGTAGAGGTTGTACGTTGTACCCACGAGATCCGGGAAACTTCCGTGTCATCCACGACTCGCGGTATATAACATACCCGAGGTAAGTACCCGATCATTGCCTTTCTCCTGACGACACTAGATAAAGAGTCCACTACATTGGTACCCAACCCACATGATGTAAGTCTTACGAGGACCAACTCAAGACCGTATCATCGATGCGGGGACCAACGGTGTGCCCGGAACATGTAAACAACGGTAGAGTCGACCTACCTGGTACGACCCCGTCACGGGAGTTACCATATAACTCCCGCCACTATTAATGCGGGCTCTTTGCTAGCACCGACCAAAGTAATCAACAAAGCCCCATCCCATAAAGGGGTATCATGCTCACACATGTAAGGTTGGGATGGTCGACACATTATAAATCTAATCCCATTTACAAAACCACTCACACAAAAGCTTTCCTATACACCACTTCTTTCTCATGTGGTCATCCAGCTCACCACCATCACCCTCAGGAATTAGTGGCACCCAACGGGGTTTTCGTAAAACCTTTGATTTCATATTTTTGTTACCATCATTATGTATATGTTCATCCTATGCGTAGCACTACTACTACTTCTCAACTCTTATCAGCATGACCCTCATAGATGGTAAGGTCATGCTTTATGCAAGTGCTCCGGAGGAGCCTTCGGAATAAAATAAGCAACATGTCATGCATAAAACATTTTCTGAGACATGGTCAAAGGACTAGTTTCCTTGATCAACTAGGTATTGGGGGTCTTCGAGGTCTTCGGGTCCAAGTCCTTCGTGAAACGCATGGTCTATTGTCGTAATAAAAAATAAAATAATAAGTAAACTCAAAACACAACACAAACTCATTTTAAAAATGTTAACCTATTCTGATAAATTCTATCTTTAGTTTTAAAAATGTTTGTTTCTGTTTTTGAAGTAAAAAGGTATTTTTAAAGTCTTATTAACAGAAGCTAAAAATACCCAAACTACGCATTTAATTAAAGTTGTTCATAAAAGTCTTTGTAAAAATTTGAACAACAACACTAATAAATTCTACATATTTTTAGAAGAATTATGATGGAAAATTAATAAAATTTGATTAAATAATTTATCCTGTAGAAATAATCTAAAAATCAGGTTTAAAAGAAAAAGAAAAAGGGCGCAGCCCCTGGCCGAGATCGGCGAGCAGTTGGGCCGACCCAACTAGCCAACTGGCGAGTCAGCCAACCAGCCAGCCTAGGCGCTCGCGCCGTCAGGTTTAAACCTGACACGCGGGCCCCTGCGGTCAGCGACAGAGTGGAGAGTGGGGGAGAGAATGGCCACCAATAGGTGGGTCCCTCCCGCCAGGGTTGTCTTCCGCCTCCAAACAGAGAGGAGGGGAGGCATGCTGGCGGCGGCTCCGACTTCCTCGTGGCCAACTAAGCACAAAAACGGGCTCGTGGCGTCTCCGCCTACCTGGTAGGGGTCGAGGGACCGACGGGGAGGTCATGTGTCACCGGCGACAACGAGGTCGTGACGGATAAGCTTCGAGTTGTGGTTGAGAGGGGTGTTCCGAGCAAGGAGAACCTTGGGGGAGTGGTGGACAAGGATCCTGAGCTCACTATGGTCACAAGGAAGGTGAGAGGAGTGCAAAAGCGATCCTCTAGCCCGAGATCGATGGAGCTCCGACGCGGCGGCGCCTCAGCTGATCTCGAGCACCGAAGCTCTCCTTTCTCAAGTGGGAATGATAGGGGCTCGATTAGTGGTTGGGAGGAGAGGTGTGATGTTCTAGAACGACAAGGGAAGCCTATGTGTAGGCTAGCGACGGGACACCGAGCGGGGGAGCACCAGTGGTTTTTGCCATGGCTGCAAGAGAGGGAGACAGGGCTCGGGGCGAAAACCACGGTTTGTGGACGTGGGTTAGGACTTCGGCGGACGCAATGGTAGGAGCGGGGGCAGCAGTACAACCGTGCTTCGGGGCCGCATCCTCCTGAACAAATCGGGCGCACGCGGGCACGCGTCGCGTGAGTCAGTGGAGAGGGGGAGAAAGGGGCCATGAGGCTGCCCTGAGTCGGGTTTTTGTCGGGGGCGAGGAGAGACATTGAGGGGGAGGTGAGAACCAGTCGGGGATGAACTCCCTAGCCTCGGGTGTGCTCGGTAGCGCGTCGAGAGCACAACTTTGGCATGCCACCGCATGCTGGAGCGCTCTAGCGTGCTTCGGCCTGGTTTAGATGCCGCTCGGTTGCTAGGTACCGAGAAGATCAGTCCTAGTCAAATGGAGGGGCTTAAAGAGGTTCTGCCAGCATTGATCTAGGAGCTAAATTGGGGTTTTTGGCTTACTCACTTTGAACCAAGGAGGGGCCACTCGTCTGGAGTTGAGGAGTGGTGCAGCAGTCTGTGCTAGGAGTTTGGAGTGAAGGTTGTGGCTATAGAGAGTGCTAGATGATGTCTGACCAATCTGGCCGAAGGTGTTTGATCTCGGTTTGGGGCAGCTAACCTTCACCAATGATGTTGAAAGTTAACATGATTGTGTTTTATGCAAGATTAGGATGCTCTACCAAATTTGCACTTAATTGGGCAAGTTTGGCAATATAAACTTGAAAACACCCCCAAATGGACAGTTCTGCCTTTTTAAGAGGAAATGTGATCAAATTAATCCCCACAAATCCAATTCTTGGCAGGGTCTTCTAATTTGGGGTATTGAGCACTACTGCAAAGTAATAGACCATTTCGACAAACTTTCAATGCAGAGTTGCTTCAACTTGAATCTGGACAGGAAAGGTTTTAGGATTATTTGGTGAAGCAAACCACCCTGGAAAGAGGTGAAACTTGGCATGATCACCACATATAGATTGGGTAACATGATAGAATTTTTTGGGAATTTATTGAGAATATTTCCTTTGGAAATATTTCAAAAGGTCAAAAGAGACATAACATGTTTTCAAAAGTTTTCTCAAATATTTTGAACATAAATAGGGGTTGAAAATCATATGTATGCAAAATATATGTCCTTTGAGTATCTCCCAATTTTTCTCAGATTTTTCTAAGGTAGAAAAAAATTCCACTCGGAAATATCATTTCTGGTCTAAGAAAAGGACATGCAAATAAAATAGGAAAATATTTTGTAAAACAATTATTTTATGATATTGGAGAGTTATAATAGTGCTAGAATCATAATATAATCTTTGGGTGAAGGCACCCCCTTGAAATCAGGGACTTGTAGTGCAAACTCGAAAGCAAGGTTTTGAATTAACAAAAATGAGAAAATGGATTTTTATGGAAATGTTATCTTATAAAAAATATTTTTACTTCCACACACTCAAGAATACATACAATCAATGACAATCATGGCACTCATAGAATTTGCTTAAAAAGTTTTAGTTAAATCCAAATTTGCAAAGATTAAAGTTGAGGCAAAGTGAAAACAGGGTGTGACATCATATTGGTATAAAACACTTGAAGAAAGCTCCATGCTGATGGATCTTTGGACTCACTCGTTTTTGAATCGTTTGAGACATGCGAACCATGCCTATTGGTGTAAATGCATCTCCATGCAAATGGATCTTTTGGACTCACTTGATTTTGAATCACTTGAGACATGCAAATCATGCCTCATGGGCAAGATGACTAAATGCCTCGTTTTCCAGTGAGATTGAACGAGAAAGTGACTTGTTCGAAATAATACATTTGGATGTATGTAGTCCAATGAGTGTTGAGTCACATAGTGGATACCATTATGTTCCTACTTCACTGATGATATGACTACATATAGGTGTATTTGCTAGATGAATCACAAGTCTGAAATATTGAAAAGATCAAGCAATTTTAGAGTGAAGTTGAAGATCGTCATGACAATATGATAATATGACTACGATGTGATCGTGGATGTAAAAATCTGAGTTGTGATTTTGGTATACATTTAAACAATGTGGAAATTGTTTGACAACTCATGCCACCTGGAAGACCATAGTGTGATGGTGTGTCCAAACATCATATCCGCGCCCTATTGGATATGGTGCATACTATGATGTCTCTTATCGAATTACCACAATCATTTTGGGGTTATGCATTAGAGACAACCACATTCACTTTAATAGGGCACCATTAAATTTTGTTGAGATGACACCGTATGAACTATGGTTTAGAGAAACCTAAGATTTCGTTTCTTAAAGTTTGGCGCTGTGATGCTTAGGTCAAAAGGCTTTAGCGTGATAAGATCGAACCCAAAGCGTATAATTGCATATTCATAGGATACCCAAAGGAATTAGTTCGGTATACCTCCTATCTCAGAGCCAAAAGAAAAGTGTTTGTTGATGAAAATGGGTCCTTTCTCGAGAAATAATTTCTCTCGAAAGAATTAAGTAGGAGGATGGTGGAACTTGATGAGGTTTTTGAACCGTCACTTCAACCAGAGACTAGAAGGGCGTAGAAAGTTGTTCTTGTGGCGCCTACACTAGTTGAAGTGGAAGCTGATGATGGTGATCATGAATCTTCAGATCAAGTTACTACCAAACCTCGTAGGTCGACAAGGACACGTATTACTCTAGAGTGGTACAATAATCCTGTCTTGGAGGTCATGTTGCTGGACGACAATGAACCTATGAGCTATGGAGAAGCAAGGGTGGGCCCGGATTCCGACCACTGGAGGGAGGCCATGAAATCCGAGATAAGATCCATGTATGAATACAAAGTGTTCACTTTGGAAGAAGTATTTGATGGTCGTAAGGACATTAAGTATAGATGGATTTTAAAAGGAAACTAGACGATGATGGTAAATGTAACCATTTAGAAAGCTCGACTTGTCGCAAAGAGGTTTCTGACAAGTTCAAGGAGTTGACTACGATGAGACTTTCTCACCCGTAGCGATGCTAAAAGTCTATTGGAATTATGTTAGCAGTTGCTGCATTTTTCGATTATGCAATCTTGCAGATGGATGTCAAAACATTGTTACCTCGACGGTTTCCTTGAGGGAAATTGTATGTGATACAACCAGAAGGTTTTGTCGATCCTAAGGATGCTAATAAGTATGCAATGTCGGACAATCCTTCTATGGACCGGAGCAAGCATCTCGGAGTTGGAATATACGCTTTCATGTGATGATCAAAGCTTTTGGATTTTTACAAAGTTTATGAGAAACTTTTATTTCCAATAAAGTGAGTGGGAGCACTATGAAATTTGTGATAAGTATATGTCGTTGACATATTGTCGATCAGAAATGATGTAGGATTTCTGTAAAGCATATTGGGTTGTTTGAAAGGTGTTTTTCAAAGGAAAACCTAGATTAAGCTACTTGAACACTAAGCATCAAGATCTATAGACATAGATCAAAACGCTTGATAAAACTTCCAATCAATAATATACCATGACAAGTTTTTGAAGGAGTTCAAAATAGATTGGTCAAAGAAAGAGTTATTGACTGTGTTGTAAGCTGTGAATTTGAGTAAGACTCAAAGTTCTCCCACGACATAAGAAAGATAAAGGACGAAAGTCGTCCCTTATGCCTTATCCATAGGCTCTTTAGTATGACATGTGGTGTACCACACTTGATGTACGCCTTGCCATGAGTCGGTCAAGGTGTACAAGAGTGTTCCGATAATGGATCACTGGAGAACGGTCAAAATAATCATTAGTAACTTGAGGACTAAGGAAATGTTTCTCGATTATGGAGGTGACAAAAGATTTCGTCCTAAAGGGTTAAGTCGATGCAAGCTTTGACACAAATCTGGATGACTCTGAGTAGCAGACCGGATTCGTATAATAGAGCAGTCCTTTCGAATAGTTCCAAATGGAGCGTCATAGCAGCATCTATAATATGTCATGGAGATTTGTAAAGCACACACAGATCCAAAAGTTTCACACCCGTTGACTCAAACCTCTCTCACAAGAAAAACATGATAAACCCAAGAACTCATTGGGTGTGAATCACATAGTGACATGAACTAGATTACTGACTCTAGTGCAAGTAGGAGACTATTGGAAATATGCCCTAGGGGCAATAATAAATTAGTTATTATAATATTTCCTTCTTCATGATAATCTTTTATTATCCATGATGTAATTATATTGATTGGAAAATCAAATACATGTGTGGATACATGGGGAACACACTGTCCCTAGCGAGCCGCTAAGGACTAGCTCGCTGATCGAAGATGTTTAAGGTTTCCTGACCATAGACATGAATTGTCATTTGATAAGGGGATGACATCATTAGGAGAATGATGTGATGGACAAGACCCAAACTATGAATATAGCATCTGATTGTGTCTATTTATTGCTACTGTTTTCTGCATGTCAAAGTATATGATTCTATGACCATGAGATCATGCAACTAACGGGCACCGGATGTCCTTGTGTGTATGAAATGTCACATTGTAACAGGGTGACTATAAAGGTGCTCTACAAGTATCTCCGAAGGTGTCTATTAGGTTGGTGTGAATCGAGACTAGGAGTTGTCACTCCGTATGACGGAGAGGTATCTCTAGGGACCACTCAGTAATACACCATCGCAATGAGCTTGCAAGCAATGTGACTAAGGATTTAGTCACGGGATCTTGTATTATTGAATGAGTAAACATACTTGGCGGTAACGAGATTGAACTAGGTATGAAGATACGGACGATCGAATCTCGGGCAAGTAGCATACTGATGGACAAAGTGAACAATATACGAGATTGATTGAATCCTTGACATCGTGGTTCGACCGATAAAGATCTTCGTAGAATATGTAGGAGCCAATATGGGCATCCAGGTCCCGCTATTGGTTACTGACCGGAGAGTGTCTTACGTCATGTCTTTATAGTTCTCGAACCCGCAGGGTCTGCAAACTTAAGGTTTTGTGATGTTTCGGTATAGATGAATTATGTATGTTGGTGATAGAACATTGTTTGGAGTACCAGATGAGATCCCGGATGTCACGAGGAGCTCCGGAATGGCCCCATGGTAAAGATTGATATATGGGAAGTTCTGTGTTCGGTATTGCTTCGCGAAGCCCTGCCGGAACAACTCCACCAACACCGCTGCCATGTATTCGTACTGTCGGAGAACTCATCTACCTCTCCACCACTCTCTTGCTAGATCAAGAAGGTGGAGATTATCATCAAGCTATACATGTGCTCAATGCAGAGGTGCAGTCTGTTCAGCACTAGATCAGGACGGATCATGATGGGATCGAGGGACAGATCGTGATGAGATCGCGGGACGGATCATGATTGGATTGTGAAGACGTTCGACTACATCAACCGCGTTATATATTCTTCCTCTTAGCGATCTACAAGGGTATGCAGATGCACTCCCCCCCTCGTAGATGTTAGTCTCCATAGATTGATCTTGGTGAGCATAGGAATTTTTTTGTTTCCCATGCGATATTTCCCAATAGTTAGGAGCACGAAATATAGAAAAGGAAATAATAAATTAGTTATTATTATATTTACTTGTTCATGATTATATTTTATTATCCATGATATAATTGTATTGATTGGAAAATCAAATACATGTGGGGATACATGGAGAACACACTGTCCCTAGCGAGCCGCTAAGGACTAGCTCGTTGATCAAAGATGGTCAAGGTTTCCTGACCATAGAATGAGTTGTCGTTTGATAACGGGATGACATCATTAGGAGAATGATGTGATGGACAAGACCCAAACTATGAATGTAGCATGTGATCATGTCTGTTTATTGCTACTGTTTTCTACATGTCAAAGTATATGTTTCTACGACCATGAAATCATGCAACTAACGGGCACAGGATGTCCTTGTGTGTATGAAATGTCACATTGTAACATGGTGACTATAAAGGTGCTCTACAGGTATCTCCGAAGGTGTCTATTAGGTTGGTGTGAATCGAGACTAGGAGTTGTCACTCCGTATGACGGAGAGGTATCACCCGGGACCATTCGGTAATACAACATCATAATGAGCTTGCAAGCAATGTGACTAAGGATTTAGTCATGGGATTTTGTATTATTTAACGAGTAAATATACTTGGCGGTAATGAGATTGAACTAGGTATGAAGATACGGACAATCGAATCTCGGGCAAGTAACATACTAATGGACAAAGGGAACAATATACGAGATTGATTGAATCCTTGACATCGTGGTTCGACCGATAAAGATCTCTGTAGAATACGTAGGAGCCAATATGGGCATCCAGGTCCCGCTATTGGTTACTGACCGGAGAGTGTCTTACATCATGTCTTCATAGTTCTCGAACCCGCAGGTTCTGCGCACTTAAGGTTTTCTAATGTTTCGGTATAGAAGAGTTATGTATGTTGGTGATAGAACGTTGTTTGGAGTACCAGATGAGATCCCGGACGTCACGAGGAGCTCCGAAATGGTCCGGTGGTAAAGATTCATACATGGGAAGTTCCGTGTTCGGTATTTCTTGGCGAAGCCCGGCCGGAACAACTCCACCAACACCGCTGCCATGTATTCGTGCTGTCGGAGAACTCATCTACCTCTCCACCACTCTCTTGCTAGATCAAGAAGGTGGGGATTATCATCAAGCTATACATGTGCCCAACCCAGAGGTGCCGTCTGTTCAGCACTAGATCAGGACGGATCATGATGGGATCGGGGGACGGATCGTGATGAGATCGCGGGTCGGATCATGATTGGATTGTGAAGACGTTTGACTACATCAACCGCGTTATATATGCTTCCTCTTAGCGATCTACAAGGGTATGCAGATGCACTCCCCCCCTTGTAGATGTTAGTATCCATAGATTGATCTTGGTGAGCATAGGAATTTTTTTGTTTCCCATGCGATATTTCCCAATAGTTAGGAGCACGAAATATAGAAAAAGAAAAAATAAATTAGTTATTGTTATATTTACTTGTTCAAGATTATATTTTATTATCCATGATATAATTATATTGATTGGAAAATCAAATACATGTGAGGATACATGGAGAACACACTGTCCCTAGCGGGCCGCTAAGGACTAGCTCATTGATCAAAGATGGTAAAGGTTTCCTGACCATAGAATGAGTTGTCATTTGATAACGGGATGACATCATTATGAGAATGATGTGATGGACAAGACCCAAACTATGAATGTAGCATGTGATCATGTCTGTTTATTGCTACTGTTTTCGACATGTCAAAGTATATGTTTCTACGACCATGAAATCATGCAACTAACGGGCACCAGATGTCCTTGTGTGTATGAAATGTCACATTGTAACATGGTGACTATAAAGGTGCTCTAGAGGTATCTCCGAAGGTGTGTATTAGGTTGGTGTGAATCGAGACTAGGAGTTGTCACTCCGTATGACGGAGAGGTATCACCAGGGACCACTCGGTAATACAACATCACAATGAGCTTGCAAGCAATGTGACTAAGGATTTAGTCATGGGATTTTGTATTATTTAACGAGTAAATATACTTGGTGGTAACGAGATTGAACTAGGTATTAAGATACGGACGATCGAATCTCGGGGAAGTAACATACTCATGGACAAAGGGAACAATATACGAGATTGATTGAATCCTTTACATCGTGGTTCGACCGATAAAGATCTTCGTAGAATACGTAGGAGCCAATATGGGCATCTAGGTCCCGCTATTGGTTACTGACCGGAGAGTGTCTTACATCATGTCTTCTTAGTTCTCGAACACGCAGGTTCTGCACACTTAAGGTTTTCTGATGTTTTGGTATAGAAGAGTTATGTATGTTCGTGATAGAACGTTGTTTGGAGTACCAGATGAGATCCCGGACGTTACGAGGAGCTCCGAAATGGTCCGGTGGTAAATATTCATATATGGGAACTTCCGTGTTCGGTATTTCTTGGCGAAGCCCGGCCGGAACAACTCCACCAACACCGCTGCCATGTATTCGTGCTGTCGGAGAACTCATCTACCTCTCCACCACTCTCTTGCTAGATCAACAAGGTGGGGATTATCATCAAGCTATACATGTGCCCAACGCAGAGGTGTCGTCTGTTCGGCACTAGATCAGGACGGATCATGATGTGATCGGGAGACGGATCGTGATGAGATCGCGGGACGGATCATGATTGGATTGTGAAGACGTTTGACTACATCAACCGCGTTATATATGCTTCCTCTTAGCGATCTACAAGGGTATGCAGATGCACTCCCCCCTCGTATATGTTAGTCTCCATAGATTGATCTTGGTGAGCATAGGAATTGTTTTGTTTCCCATGCGATATTCCCCAATAGTTAGGAGTACGCAATATAGAACATAATACCGGTAAAAAGAAATGAAGGTGGAAAAGGTGGAATAAAAGAGCGAGCAAAAGGCCAGGACTTCCATATTTTACCAAGTATATAGGTGCATTAATTTAAATAAAAATAATTATGTGATATCCCAAATATATCCATGTTATCACATGGATCAACCTGCACCTGCAACTAGCAACACTATAAAAAAGGTTGAGCAAGCAGTAACTTAGCCAAACAATGGTTTTCTAGGATGTGGAGGGTTAGAGGCTTATCATGGCAGTTTGGGAGGCTTGACACACAAGTGGCAGGCAGCAAGACATTGCGATAGAAAAGGTAAAACTAGCATAGCAAAGATAGATATTTTATCCAGCGTAATGATCATCTTGCCTTGTGCTTCTTCAGTGGGATAGTAACTTGCTCCTCATAGCCGTTATCGACAGGTTCCTCTAACTGGAACTCGTCACATGATGCTACCCACAAGAAAGAACAAGCGTCCAATAAACACACAACCATGTCATAATGTACAAATAAGTATTATGCATAATCATTTAGTGAATTTAGCATGGCAATCCTACACTAGTCACATTTCATGAATCCTTGATCCATGTGTAGCATGGATCAAATAATACTCCATGTACATGTTACTTGTGTTTAGCATTCTAGACATAACAACAAGTTAATTTTTTTGGACATACATGAACATGGAAAAATGGATTCTACAAATGAAAATGATGCTAATGCATATGAACATCATCACAATTGGAGCTACAGTTCACACGGGAAACTCATGACAACATAGGAAGGTAAAGGTGATAAATCAAGATTTGAGAGAGGCTAGGGGCAAAATCTTTGGATCCCAAGTTTTCCACTGGATAGGATATGGAATTATAGATGGAGTCGATATAAAGATCATGAAAACCCTATGCATACAACTCCCATGATGACTAAAATAATAATGCCATGTAACCAACTAGCAACAACAACAACAATTGCACTTCGCAACCACCAAAATAGCAAGCTAGATGAATCTACAATGCACAAACGAGACATGTCTCTATAGCATGATATATGAACTTCTTTCATTCATAAGGTTCATAATGATTTGAGTCATGGATTAATTGCTATGAAGCCCACAACATGTGAAGATGATGCTACAGATTAAGACTTAATGAAGTCGTAGTTTTTCACAAACGGAGTTAACATCATGGCAGTTTCATGACAGGAAATAAATAAACTACAGAACCTATCATGGCATGAAATTGCACAACATGGTGGTAGACATTATGTACTTCATTTTATTCAACATGAGCATTAGCAAAAGATTCACACAAACATGGCATTCATCCACACAATCAGCAATATTGAAACTAACAGATTCTCAAACTTTATGAAAATTAGGGTAGTCATAGGAGCAGTTTTTAGCAAGTTAACATGTTTGTGACCCGAAACAGATATGAAGCAAAGTTTTTTTCATGCCATCAAATGGTACATAAATATAGTCAATGATATTCATTACAAAACATCAAAAGTGACCATTTGCAAAGGAGCTATGAATCCATGGCAATTTACAAGACAAAATACAATGTTAACAAACTGTTTTAAGACTTAGAAATATTTAGCTAACTCAAAACAGAAATATTGTGTAAGCATGTTCATATGATGAAATCTATAGCTAAACATGGATTTCATGGCTTGCCACATATACTAGCAAAAAGTATCCATCAAAAAGCCCTCGCTCATGTACATGGTTTCTTAACATGGAGCAATGTTTAATTAAAATATCACAAAATGATAGATGATTAAAAATAATATGTCATAAAACTTGCGCAAAAGTAAGATTGGATGCCACTGTTGGATTAGTTGGATTTTTCTACCCCATCTTGATATATTACATGTATATGTTGTTGTAGAAAAATATGCACACAACCAATTAAACAACATACTACCATAATGGGAAACCTCGGCATATGCAAAATTTGACATATACGAAAAATGAATTGCTAAATGCACCGAGGCGCTATCCAGCCGCAGGGGTGACAGATGGGACCTAGGCCACGTGGACGAACATGTGGATCACCGGTGGGGGTCTACATGTCATGGAGGGAAACAAATAAAAATAGAAAATGGTGCGGGGTATCTGTACCCTATGGGATCAAACCCGCGACCTCCTGGGTTTGATCATGTGTGGCGACCAGCTGCTCTACTATGGATTTGTGATCACAAATGGGTCCGGGCAGATATGACTCATAAGAACAAGGTGATCTGAACGAAGGAGAAAAGGAAACAAAAAAGGTGGTATGCTGGGTTCGATCCGAGGGACCTCGTGGATCGACTTGAGTGGCACTAACACTATGGTTGTAGTTGTGTTGATGTAAAAGATGGAAGCCGAGTCATTTTGAACCTGACCATAGAAGGTCGAGCTTTTGGACATGGTGCACGAGAATCTCACGGGAGATGCCAGCAAGCAAGCCTAGTGGCGTTAACAGCACTAGAGGTTCAACGATCATGCGAAATTGGCAAGGGAGTGCACGTGCGTGCGAAGGGCTACGGGAGGATGCTGGAGCATAAGCCTCGAGCAGAACCTCGTCTCGAGCAAGGCGAAGTGCAAGGATGCAGGGGCAAAGCATGGCGCGGTGAGGTAAAAAAAGGAGCGCATGCGTGCTATGGGTGTGTGTCAGCAAGTTGGGTCACAAAGTTGGCAGCTAGGGAAGCCGGAGCGGGTTGGACGAGTTATTACGAACAATGATGAAAAAACTACATGTTTGGAGAGCATAAAGAGTGAAAGGATGGCACAGGCCTAGTGTCACCTAAGCATATCGAATAGCTATGATATGAGGAAGGGAGTAAGCGGGCAATACCAAGCCCACCTAGGAAATGAAGATAGGGCCGGAAGTGCGATGGAAATGACACGAGTGAAGCCTAGTGTTCTTGGACCAAGATGATGAAGAAGAAGAGCTCACAGGCGACGTCGATCTGGGCCATGGTGTCGCTAGGTTTTTCAAGGAAGAAGAGGTGCAAGGGGACGCCCTTCCCGCGGCACCAGGGAACTGGATCTATGACAGGTCACCCCGAGCTCGAGTGAGAGCTCGGAGGAAGCATGGTGGATAGGGTGACAGCGATGGCATAGAAGCCTACCTTGGTGGTTGATACATCTCAGACGTATCTATAATTTTTGATTGTTCCATGCTATTATAATATCATTCTAGGATACTTTTTGAGTAATATTTACCAATTTATATTATTTTTGAGCACTAGCCTATTGATCCAATGCCTAGTGTCGGTTGTTGTTTATAGTACCAAGTGAAGCCTAGTTCCCCCAAAACTTTTTTGATTTTTTCTAGACCAAAACAAGACCTTGAGCCGATTTGATTCTTTTGTATGGTGCGTTTGCTGGGATCCCATGAACTGTGAGTTTATGTGCATATTATTAATGAAAAGTATTTGAGTCTTGCATGAAATTATTATCATTCTTATTTGCAGGATCATCATAGTTTCTTAAATCTCTCCAATGTATTGAATTGTTTTGGCCAAGTAGGTTGATATTTCTTTAGTGATGGGGTGTGTTGTAGTGGGTTAAACCTAATGAGTTTCTATATCCCAGTGATAGACGGAGAAAATATGCATCTTTTTATTGTTGCTACTAAGGATAAAATGATGGGGTTTATTCATCATGATTGATTTTACTTTGTCTACATCATGTCATTATTCTCCAAGCATTACTCTATTTGTCATGAAATTAATACATAGAGAGGCAAGCATAGAAGCACTCTTGAAGTGCAGTAATAGTAGTAGGTGCTAGCAGGAGTCAGCCAATGTTCTTATAGACGTGATGCATGTATACACATGATCATTTCCGTGAAAATTGCATAACTATCTGCTTTTGTATCAATTGCCTAACAAGTAATTTGTTTACCCACCATATGTTGCTTTCACGAGAGATGTCACTAGAGAATACTATGGACCCAGGGTCTATTCACTTATATATTCACACAACTTATATTTTCCTTCCTGCTCTTATTTGTATTTTATTTTACTTTCCAATTTATAATTATCTAGACACCTCATTTTCTTGCAAATAACGATATTAAGGGAATTAACAACCCTCTTGCCCGCGTTGGGTGCAAGTTGTTTGTTTTTTTATGTGCAACCACTTAAGAGGGTTGAGAATTGATATTCCTATTGGTTTGATAAACCTATGTTACTTAACCGAGGGAAATACTTACTCGTATCATGCTGTAATGAGCCATTCCTCTTCATGGAAAACCCAACGCAGAACACAAGTATCACGAAGGATTTCTGGCGCCTTTACCGGGGACTATCATCACCAACTATCAAGTGACTTAACACAAATTATCATTCACTTGTTTTTCTTTTTATTTTTTGTTATATTTAGTTTTCTTCAAATAAATTAAAAATACAATAATATTTACCTTTGCTTGTCACTACTTTACTTCTTTGCTCGTTAGTTTACGTGTCATGTGTGTTACTTTGCTTGCTCGGTCACCATGTCTCAAGATACTACTAAGTTGTCTAACTTCTCAAGTACTAATAATAATGATTTTATTAGTACTCCTATAACACCCGCCACTAGTGAAGAGGCTTTTTATATTAATTTTGCAAATGTTGCACTTTTGAACCTTCTCATGAAAGAACAATTTTCGGGAAGTCCTAATGAGGATCCCGCTGTTCAACTTAATACCTTTGTTGAACTTTTTGATATGCAAAAGAAAAAGGACATGGACAATGATATTGTAAAAATAAAATATTTTCTTTCTCACTAAAGGATAGAGCTAAGGCTTGGTTTTCATCTTTACCACGTAATAGTATTGGAACATGGTATAAGTGTAAAGGTGCTTTTATTGCCAAGTATTTTCCTCCTACTAAGATCATCTCCCTTAGAAATCAAATAATGAACTTTAAACAACATGATCATGAACATGTTGCACAAGCTTGGGAGAGGATGAAATTAATGATTATAAATTCCCCACTCATTGTTTGAACTTGTGGATGATTATCCAAAACTTCTATGCCAGACTAAACTTTCTAACTATAAATCTTCTACATCATGACCAACTAGCCTCAGTGGCACACTATCACACCCTGTGTTTTTCCACTACTGACTAAGTCAACATAGATAAAATTTTTGGACCAATTAAAAAATTTGTCTTCTTATGATGCTTGACTTGCTTGCTCTTGATTGTGTGCTTGTTTCGGATTTAAAATTCACCAAAAACCATCCTACTCTCTAGACTTATGTTCTTGCTCCAAATTTTCACCCACTAACCATACCATGTGTATATGATTTGAAAATATTTTTACAAAATATTATTTGATTTTAGCTATCAAAACCCTCAAAATTGAGTTTGTACAACAAGTCCTAAAATTAGGGAAAACCATTTTACCTAAATATTTTATTTGGATCCTATTATCAAAAAGACTTCCCAAAACCACAAAATTATTATTTTAAAAAGGTATTTACCTATTTTATTAAATACCTTTTTTCAGGCCAGCGATGGTCTTTTATGAGGAAAAATTATTTTTATGCTTCCAAAATATTTGAGAATATTTAGGGAAACTCAGTGGATATATATTTTCCACATATAAGAGTTTCAACACATGGTCATGTTCAAAATTTTGAACAAAACCCATCAAAGCCCTTTGTGCCTATTTCAAGTATTTTAAATATTTCTATATGAAATATTCTCAAATAATTCTAGGAAAATTCTAGAAAGTCGCACATGATATATGTAATGCTCGGGCCAAATTTCATCTCAGTCCTAATTGTTTTGATTGTCAAAAATATTCCAAAACCCTCTTTGTCCAGATCCAAACTTGTGCAACTTTACATTGCCAAATGTCTCCAATTGTGCTCAAACTTTTTGGAAATGTTCCAATGCTCTAATAATGCATCCACACCAAGTGGTGCATCAAGGAGAACATATCCACTTGCCCAAGTCTCCTCAAACCCATCTTTGTTAATTTCTAGAATTGGGAAATTTTGCATGATCAGATCTAAGGAAACCCATTTCTACCGATTTTTAGGGTTTATCAAGTTTACATTCAAAACATTCATCAAATAATCTCAAAATTTGTAATCAGGACCAATTAGTCTTACCATTCTCCCCTGAAAGATCTTAGGACCATTTAATACATTTAGATGGCCGAGTATAGCATCAAACACCTTCATCCACAAGCTAGTGGACAAGCAAAGTTGACCCAAAAAGATTCCCCTTGCCTCCAACTTTTTACCAAAGTATGTTCTAGCCCTATTTTACCTCCCGTAACTTTGCGATGGCCTCTGCTCACTTATTTGTGGGGGGGTAGTAAGTCCCTCACTTTACCTCTCCTTTTTACCATGACAACACCTCTCTTTCCCCTCTCCTTCTCTTCGGTTCATGCAAATGCACGCAAACTCTACCGCAACTCCATTTGCATGTGAAGGCATCAAATCAAACCCAGCGATGGCATGCCCATGTGGAAAATATGATCAAACCATCCTAAGCTAGATTTTGGCAGCAAATGTAGCTTTGGAGTGCTAGTACTAGCTACTCCCATATCCATCATTTCAAAGTTGGTGATCATGTAGTCCTTCCCAACCTAAAACCACTAGACAAGGTCTTCTACCAAATTCCCGCTAGTAAAAACACTTTTGCTAGCCCCCATGTTTGTTGTTGTAAACTTAATCTTAGTAAAAAACCCACTTAGCCTGCCCACGTATGAAACAAAAATTCACCTATGCCCTCTACCAAGCATGATTTGCATCCTAGCGAACCTGGACTGACCAAAATAGTGCTCTCAACACAAGGTGGCACGGTTACCACATTGCACACCTGCACCAATGGCGTTCTGCCAAGGACAATTGTTCTATTCCTCGCGTCCAACTGTGGCAGGGAGTCCACATGCGCCAGTCATCTCTCCTCAAGCTACCAAGCCCCTCCCCGACGCGAGGAAATCTCCAAGGCTGCTCAGGAGCGCTTTCTCGCTACGCCCGAGGGCATTCGATGCGTGCCTGACCTCCCCCATCGTCGCCCCCTATTTCAACCTCCGCCCGAGCACCTCAACCACCCCTAGTTAGCTTCTACCCCTCTCAGCTATGTCCCAAACCTCCCCATTTTCCATTCCATGCCCTGCATCAACTACCCACGGCCGAAGCCCCTCCGTCGAGCGCAACTCAAATTTGAACCACCCCCGGGCTCCCCCTCTTTCCTAGCCACTCCGGTGTCCTTACCTCGCCATCGCATGGCCGCTGTGCTCTGCCACCTCCTTCCAATGGTCGTGGTGCCACACCCTTCATTGTCGAAGCCTCCTCTATCGTCGTCCGCACCCTCACCGCAATGCGTCTCCCCCATCTAGGTGGGTGTGACACGTCGTCGCAAGTGCACCGATGGCCAGATCATCCAAAGAAGTGGCCGGTAGTGTTGGTGAGAGGCGTTGGCATCGCCCCTATGTGCTTCGATGACTCCCGTCGGAGGAAGAAGAAGGCTGTCGGTGGGGTGCTTTTCTGCACTGTTCAAATCCATATTAAAATTTGAATTATTCAAAGCTCACTTTGCAAAATCCCTAGAGAGTCGAAAGCAACTCCAAATGGGGTGCTTTAAATTTCTAGTTGCTCTAAATATCATGCGATATTTGAATAGTCATGGTTAACATTTTTCATACAGTATATTTTGGTAGGATCAAATAAATGGCCTATTTCCCGTTTATTCCATCTTTGAAAACCCCAAGGAAGTTTATCCCAACTCCAAATCTAGTGAGACCACTTCGAAAATTCTTATAAAATCATGGACTATTTAATAGGTGCATTCACTCATTTCTATAAAAACATTTTCTATAGACTCCTCATAATATCATAAAACCCTACATTTCCACCTTTCAGGAATTCACATTGATCCAGATCAACTAGAAACCCGTATGTTATTTATCTTATAGCTAGAGGTGTCCAACAAAGTTAACTTCTTATTTTATAACACTTTTATTTTTCAACGAAGTAGACGGCATGCTCGAAGAAGGATTAGAAGCTCGTGAAGACCTCGAAAACTTTGGTGAACCACGCAAGCAGCCCCTTAACCATGTCTAAGAAACCATTTTATGCATGGCATAAAGCACTTTATTCCATTGCACTGAATCATGATGAATCAGTGACCACCGTGGTGGGTTACCTCCGTTACTTTCCTCGTCGATACTTGCACTGAGCACGACCCTCCCATATTATGAGGGTTGTGTGGGTGGAAAGTAGATAGCAGGCTAGTAGTTGCTATGCAAATGGGATGGGAATATGCATGGTGTTGGAAAGTAAATGGTTTCAAAGACTTTTTGAAAACCTCGTCGGGTGCCACTAATGCCCGAGGGATATGATGTTGAGCTAGGTAGCCACTTGAGAACGGAGTGTTGTACCGAAGCAAGTTGTGTATGTGTTTTCAAAAATGGATTAGATTTAAGATGTGCAGACCGTCCCAACCTTACATGTGCGACCATGATACCCCTTTATGGGATGGGTATTCGTTGATTACCTTGGTTGATGCTTGCAGAGGGAAGGCATTACTACTCGCGAGAGAGCTAGAGATACTCTCTCCTTATGGGGCCGTACCTGGTAGGGAGACCATAGATACGGGAAACACCATTGGTCTCTTGGATGGTACAATCTTGAGCTAGACTCGTATGATGTACATCATGAGGGTTGTGTACCAATCTAGTGGACTCTTTGTTTAGTATTGCCAAGGGGAGGCATTGTTCGGGTGATTACCTCTAGTATGGGATATACCGCGAGTCATGGATGACATGGAAGTTCCCCGAGTCTTATGGGTAGAGTGTGCAACCTCTGTAGAGTGTAAAACTATTCGAATAATCATGTCCTCGGTCATGGCAGTTGGTGGTCCGTCTTAGACTATGTCTGGATATTTTCACAAAATTGTTGTGTGTGTGTGAGAGAGAGAACGATGAAACTGGAGCAAGTCAGATGACTTGACGTGATGATTGAACATGAGATTTTCAAACCCTGCTTATATTGATATATATAAACTATTCATATGGATATCTGAAACTTGTTGATGCATGTTTTTACAAGTTGATTTGATCATGTCGTTGCACTCAACATTAGATTTCTGCAACCTACCTACTTAGTGTTATATCATGCATTGTTATTGCCTTGTTCCAAACATGGATTGCTTGCAAGTACATTTGAAGTACTCATTGGATGGCCACTAGTTATTTTATTGGCCATGCATGAAAGCACATGATATAATGAAGAGCACCTTGGTGACATACCTGCGAGCTAGGACACTTCCCAATCAAAATACATGGGTTAAGGTACATGACATCGATTCATGCTATCGATGAAGATTTCTGCTGCAAATATATGAAGACTTGGACGTAAAGGCCATATTTGAGTCAAAGGGTACATAATGTATGTAATACTCTTGTTATTCAGTTTCTCTTTGTTCACTGAGCATTGATCTCTTGGATCATTGTGCACGTGCATTCGGTGTGCTCGACTTATGAGTCGGGGTCCCCACAGAGCTGGTATGAGAGCCATCCTGACTGTAGGAAGCCCTTAGTTAGCATGGACGTTAGTTAGGACAAAATATTTTTCGAGACCCTTCAAAAACACTTTCAAAACTTCTATATTTCTCATCTCTTCTAAATTTTCAAAGGAAGTGAAAGTTTTTCCCTTAGCACTTCCACCCTTATTCTCTTGACTCTCCTCATATTCTTTTTCAAAACTTGTAAATGGTCGCTAGCACCCTTATTCCTTGACCGATGGATTCCTTGAAATCTTGGTGGGTAACTTGAAAGGAAGCGACCTTGCCAAACGATCACACACATATCGGGGAGATAAAGTTGGCAATGGTACGACAGCATGACACCAACATAAGCTACCTTCTGATGGAATGAGGACATCGAGACTCGGAAGATGGTGACACCCTCGACACTGCCCCGTAATGATGCAACCTTCGCTTACAATAATCAGGGCATAAGATATGCAATATCATGATACGCATTTGTAATAGAGCGACCATGTCCTTACCCTTGTTATGTTGACACCACCAATGGATGAGAAATTCGCCATTTTCTCTACCTCACCATAGTGATGAGGAAAACAATTGCTTTCATCCCCTGCTCTTGGTGTGGATATTGTCATCAACGTAACTGATAGAATGGAAGTCTATCATCCCTTGTTTACGACATTTCTTAAAGAATTTCCCACCTGGAACTCTCGACGCCAAGAAGACACTGGAAAGATTACAAGGACAACAGAATACCCAATCAACGATAGCCATGAGGAACCACCTTCGTCAGCAGCTTACCAGATGAGAAGTTGCCAAGGACTAATTCGAGCTCAACCCGAATCGCTTCAACGAAAAACAACAAGAGAGCTAGCGACACTTGAGGAAGACCGATAAGACTGAGCAGGCTCCTCCCGAAGACACGAAGCAAGCATGACTATTGAGTCCGAGAACCCCTAGGGTAGTATAAGTCGTTTATCCCTTATGCGAAGTTGAGTCTGTGTGATGGTTCGAATGGAACCATGATCCGTGTTTCTTGTTTTTTCTTATTTGTGCTTTGATATGAGTTGCACTTTTTCCCTAGGAAACAAGTAGACGACTATATCACGTATCTTATCTTAACATTGCGTTTGGCCCTTTTCGACACTTGTTTCAGTGCACTTGCACAATAGCACCCCCTCAGGAACACCCCCTATGCGACTTTCCGTCTCCCCCATCTCGTCAAGTAAAGACCTGCAAGATAAGATGCACCAAGGATCCACCTCAACGGACCACTAGCACTGAAGACTTTGACTACAACATACTCAACTAATTGCAGCCCTGAAGTTCTATGATTTTCCTTCAAGATTGGAAACCCCTTCCTAGACCAACCTAGACCTCACAAGTTTTCCCACCTCAACCCTTTGATCACTTGTTTAATACACGGATTTGCCAGAGCGGGTGTTGAGCTTCAATAGGCCCTGCTTAGCACTGGCTTCATTATGGAACTAGTGATCATAGTGAATAAACATCTTGCATTCTTATGTTAGCACCAGAACCTTGATGCCATAGGAAGGATGCCACACCCTGTTTTTAGCCCACTTCAACTATAGCCTTTTCAAAATCTCAGTTTATTAAAAAAATTAAGCAAGTGGTGTGAGTGCCATGATTGTCATTGTTTGTATGAATGCTTGAATGAGTGGATCCAAAAACCATTTTTTTGTAACATGTTATTTTCAAAAGATTCTTTTTCTCATCTTGGCTATTTCAAAACCTTGCTTTGGGATTGCACCGCAAGTCCATAATTCCAAGGGTATGCCTTCACCCAAAGATTATATTCTGGTTTTGACACTATTATAACTCTCCAGTATCATAAAATAATTATTTTATAAAATAATTTTCTATTTTATTTGCAAGTCCTTTTCTGAGGCCAGAAATGATATTTCTGTCTGAAAAATTGCTTTTCTGTCTTTGAAAAATATGAGAAAATTTGGAGATACTCAAAGGATATATATTTTCCATATATAATATTTTCAACCCCTATTTATGTTCAAAATATTTGAGAAAATCATTGAAAACCTTGCCTGTATGAGGAGAACTACGCCACACATGGCCTCAAGTTGGCAAACATAGTGCATGCCCTGAAGACATGGCGACATTACCTTCCGGGGAAGCGATGTGAAATATACACGGACCACAAAAGTCTGAAGTATATTTTTACTCAAAGGGAATTGAATATGAGGCAACGAAGATGGTTGGAGCTGATCAAGGACTATGACCTCAGCATTCAATAGCACCCCGGTAAGGCCAATGTGGTGGCCGATGCCTTAAGCCGTAAGGCCAACACCTTGAATGCTATGCTCAAGGAAAGCCTACGTGCCTTATATGATAAGCGGAAGATCTTCGGGTTGGAACTAGTTGAACCAGGATTCCTAGCTAACCTCGAAGTCAAATCCACTCTGGCCGATGACATCAAACAGGCCTAGAAGGGGCACAAGAGTATTGAAGGCATCAAGAAGAAGATCCGGGAAGACAAGGCCCCAGAATTCTTAGTGGATGAGCAAGGAGTCTTGTGGTTTGGGAAACATTTATGCGTACCCAACAAGGCTGAACTCAAGGATTTAATCCTACAAGAATCCCATGAAACACCCTATTCAATTCACCCCGGTCGCACCAAGATGTGTCAAGACCTTTGGGAAAGGTTCTGGTGGCATGGCATGAAGAGGGAAATAGCTTCCAATATCGCCAAGTGCGACGTGTGCCCGCGAGTCAGGGCTGAGTACCAATGACCCGCTGGATTACTACAACCTCTCCAAGTACCCGAATGCAAATGGGACAGAGTCAGCATGGACTTCATCACCGGTCTGCCCAACTCAAGCAAAGGGCACAACTCCATATGGGTCATTGCCGACCACCTAACCAAGGTGGCCCATTTTATTTTGGTCAACACCCCTTACGATGGTAGCTGATTGGCCATCCTCTATATCCATCATATTTTGAGCCTCCATGGAGTTCCCAAGGAGATTGTATCTGACCGAGGCACGCAATTCACCTCAAGATTCTGGAAGAAGGTCCAAGAAGCTCTCGGAACCGAGCTCTCCTTCAGCACCGCCTTCCACCAGCAGACGGGCAGAAAAACGGAGCGAGTGAATCAGATACTTGAGGATATGCTCCGCGCTTGTGTCTTAGCACATGGTGTTGGGGAACGTCGCGTGGGAAACAAAAATTTTCCTACGCGCACGAAGACCTATCATGGTGATGTCCATCTACGAGAGGGGATTTTGGATCTACGTACCCTTGTAGATCGCACAGTAGGAAGGGTTAAGAAACGCGGTTGATGTAGTGGAATGTTCTCACGTCCCTCCATCCGACCGGCGAACCGTTCCACGATCCGTACCACGATCCGCTCCGATCTAGTGCCGAACGGACGGCACCTCCGCGTTCAGCACACGTGCAACTCGACGATGATGTCAGCCTTCTTGATCCAGCAAGAGAGACGGAGAGCTAGATGAGTTCTCCGGCAGCGTGACGGCGCTCCGGAGGTTGGTGGTGATCTATCTCTGCAGGGCTCCGCCCGAGCTCCGTAGAAATACGATCTAGAGGAAAAACCGTGGAGGTATGTGGTCGGGCTGTCGTGGCAATGTTGTGTCAAATCAGCCCTAATACCTTAGTATACATAGGAGGGAGGGGAGGGACCTTGCCTTGAGGCTCAAGGTAGTCCCAAGGGGTCGTCCGAAGTGGGGGGAGGAGGATTCCAACTCCAATCCTAGTCCAAATATGATTGGAAGGTGGAGTCCTTCTCTATTTTCCCACTTCCCCCCTTTTTTACTTTTCTCTTTCATATTCTTTCTCTCCTGTGCAGGGGCCTTCTTGGGCTTTCCCACCAGCCCACTAAGGGCTCGTGCGGAACCCCTAAGGCCTATGGGCTTCCCCGGGGTGGGCTCGCCACCCCGGTGAACATCCGGAACCCATTCGTCACTCCCGATACATTCCCGGTTATGCCGAAAACTTTCCGGTAATCAAATGAGGTCATCCTATATATCAATCTTCGTCTAGGGACCATTCTGGAAACCCTCGTGACGTCCGTGATCTCATCCTGGACTCAAAACAACATTCGGTAACCAACCATATAACTCAAATACGCATAAAACAACGCCGAACCTTAAGTGTGCACACCCAGCGGGTTCGAGAACTATGTAGACATGACCCGAGGGACTCCTCGGTCAATATCCAATAGCGGGACCTGGATGCCCATATTGGATCCTACATATTCTACGAAGATCTTATCGTTTTAACCTCAGTGCCAAGGATTCATATAATCCCGTATGTCATTCCCTTTGTCCTTCGGTATGTTACTTGCCCGAGATTCGATCGTCAGTATCCGCATACCTATTTCAATCTCGTTTACTGGGAAGTCTCTTTACTCGTTCCGTAATACAAGATCCCTTGACTTACACTAAGTCACATTGCTTGTAAGGCTTATGTGTGATGTTGTATTACCGAGTGGGCGCCGAGATTCCTCTCCGTCACACGGAGTGACAAATCCCAGTCTTGTTCCATACTAACTCAACGAACACCTTAGGAGAGACCTCTAGAGCATCTTTATAGTCACCCAGTTACGTTGTGTGATTTGATACACACAAGGCATTCCTCAGATGTCAGTGAGTTATATGGTCTCATGGTCATAGGAATAAATACTTGACACGCAGAAAAATAGTAGCAACAAAATGACACGATCAGCATGCTACGTTCATTAGTTTGGGTCTAGTCCATCACATGATTCTCCTAATGATGTGATCCCGTTATCAAGTGACAATACTTGCCTATGGTCAGGAAACCTTGACCATCTTTGATAAACGAGCTAGTCAACTAGAGGCTTACTAGGGACAGTGTTTTGTCTATGTATCCACACAAGTATTGTGTTTCCAATCAGTACAATTATAGCACGGATAATAAACGATTATCATGAACAAAGAAATATTATAATAACTAATTTATTATTGCCTCTAGGGCATATTTCCAATAGTCTCCCAGTTGCACTAGAGTCAATAATCTAGTTCACATCACCATGTGATTTCAACGAATCCAACACCAAATAGTTGTGGGGTCTGATCACGTCTTGCTCATGAGATTGGTTTTAGTCAACGGTTCTGAAACTTTCAGATCCATGTGTTCTATACAAATATTTATGTCATCTTTATAGATGCTGCTACTACGTGCTATTCGGAAATACTCCAAATATCTACTCTACTATACGAATCCGTTTCACTAATCATAGTTATTCGGATTAGTGTCAAAGCTTGCATCGACGTAACCCTTTATGACGAACTCTTTAACCACCTCCATAATCAAGAAAAATTCCTTAGTCCATTTAGTTACTAAGGATAACTTTGACCGCTGCTAGTGATTCAATGATGGATCACTCTCTGTACCTCTCAACAGACTTTGAGGCAAGGCACACATCAGGTGCGCTACTCAGCACGGCATACTTCAGATTGTACGGCCAAGGCATAGAAGACGACCTTTGTCTATTCTCTTTATTCTGCCGGGGTCGGGTTTTGAGTCTTACTCAAATTCACACCTTACAACACAACCAAGAACTCCTTCTTTGCTGATCTATTTTGAACTCCTTCAAAAACTTGTCAAGGCATGCATCTTGTTGAAACTTCTATTAAGCGTTTCGATCTATCTACATAGATCTTGATGCTCAACGTTCAAGTAGCGCATTCCAGGTATTCCTTTGAAAAACTCCTTTCAAACAACCTTTATATACTTATGAGAAATTCTATACTGCTCCCACTCACTACTATGGAAATACAAGTTTCTCATAAACCTTGTACAAACCCAAAATCTTTGATTATCTCATCAAAGTGAATACTCCAACTCCGAGATGCTTGGACCAGTCCATTTAAGGATCGCTCGAGCTTGCATACTTTTTAGTATCTTCAGGATCGACAAAACCTTCTGGTTGTATCACATACAATTTTTCCTCAAGGAAAACGTCGAGGAAACAATGTTTTGAGATCCCATGTGCAATATTTCATAAATAATGCAGCAACTACTAACATAATTCTAACAAACTTTTAGCATCGCTACGAGTGAGAAAGTCTCATCATAGTCAACTATTTGACCTTGTCGGAAACATCTTTGCGACAAGTCAAGCTTTTCTTAATAGTGACTTATCACCATCATCGTCTGTCTTCCTTTTAAAGATCCATCTTTACTTAATAGTCTTACTATCATCAAGCAGTTCCTCCAAAGTCTACACTTTTTTTTATACATGGATCCTCTCTCGGATTTCATGGCCTCCAGCCATTTGTCGGAATCCGAGTCCACCATTGCTTCTCCATAACTCATAGGTTCATTGTTGCTCAACAACATGACCTCCAAGATAGGGTTACCATACCACTCTGTAGTAGTACGCGACCTTTGTCGACCTACGAGGTTTGTAGTAGCTTGATCCAAAGCTCCAATGATCACTATCATCAGCTTCCACTTCAATTGGTGTAGGCGCCAGAGGAACAACTTCCTGCGCCCTTCTACACACTGGTTGAAGTGACGGTTCAATAACCTCATCAAGTTCCACCACTCTCCCACTCAATTCTTTCGAGAGAAACCTTTCCTCAAGAAAGGACCCGTTTTCTAGAAACAAACACTTTGCTTCCGGATCTGAGATAGGAGATGTATCCAACTATTTTGGATATCCAATGAAGATGCATTTATCCGCTTTGGGTTCGAGCTTATCTGACTGAAACTTTTTCACATAAGTGTCGCAGCCCCAATCTTTCAAGAAACGACAGTTTATATTTCTCCAAACCTCAATCTATACTGTGTCATCTCAACGGAATAACGCGGTGCCCTATTTAAAGTGAATGCGGTTGTCTCTAATGCATAACCCATAAATGGTTGCGGTAATTCGATAGAGACATCATAGTATCCACCATATAAAATAGGTCGCGGCTATGACATTCGGACACACCATCACAACATGGTGTTCTTGGTGGCATGAATTGCGAAACAACTTCCACATTGTCTTAACTGTGTACCAAAACTCACAACTCAGATATTCATCTCTATGATCATATCGTAGACAATTTATCCTCTTGTTACGACGAACTTCACTCTGAAACAGAATTGAACTTTTTCAATATTTCAGACTTGTGATTCATTAAGTAAATACTCTTGTATCTACTCAAATCGTCATTGAAGTAAGAACATAATGATATCCACTGCGTGCCTCAGCACCCATTGGACTGCATACATCAAAATGTATTACTTCCAACAAGTTACTATCTTGTTTGTTCTCAATGAAAACAAGGCCTTGCTCATGTCGTATGATCTGCATGTCACCAGTGATTCAAAATAAAGTTAGTATAAAGATCCATCAGCATGGAGCCCCTTCATGCAATTTATACGAACATGACTCAAGCGGCAGTGCCACAAGTAAGTGGTACTATCATCATTACCTTGTATCTTTTGGCACCAATATCATGAACATGTGTAACACTACGATCGAGATTCAATAAACCATTGAAGGTGATTATTCAAGCAAATAGAGTAACCATTATTATCTTTAAATGAATAATCACATTTCAATAAACACGATCCAATCATGTTCATGCTTAACGCAAGCACGAAATAACAATTATTTAGGTTCAACACCAATCCCGATGGTAGAAGGAGCGTGCGACGTTTGATCATATCAACCTTGGAAACACTTCCAACATGGATCCTCACCTCGCCTTTAGCTAGTCTTCGTTTATTCCGTAGCTTTCATTTCGTGTTACTAATTACTTAGCAACCAAACCGGTATCCAATACCCTCGCGCTACTAGGAGTACTAGTAAAGTACACATCAACATCATGTATATCAAATATACTTCTTTCGACTTTGCCAACCGTCTTATCTACCAAGCATCTAGGGTAGCTCCGCCTCAGTGAGCATTCCCCTCATAACAGAAGCACTTAGTCTCGGGTTTGGGTTTAATCTTGGGTCTCTTCATTAGTGCAGCAACTGTTTTGCCATTTCACGAAGTATCCCTTCTAGCCCTTGCCTTTCTTGAAACTTAGTGGTTTTACTAACCATCAACTATTGATGCTCCTTCTTGATTTCTACTTTCGCACTGTCAAACATCGCGAATCGCTCAAGGATCATTGTATCTATCCTTGATATGTTATAGTTCATCACGAAGCTCTCAGAGCTTGGTGGCAGTGACTTTGGAGAACCATCACCATCTCATCTGGAAGATTAACTCCCACTTGATTCAAGCGATTGTCGTACTCGGACAATTTGAGCACACGCTCAACGATTGATTTTTTCTCTCCTTCACTTCATGGACAAAGAATCTTGTCGGAGGTCTCATACCTCTCAACAAGGGCACGAGCATGAAATCTCAACTTCATCTCTTTAGAACATCTCTTATGTTCCGTGACGTTTCAAAACGTCTTCTGCGCCTTGCTTCTAAGCTATTAAGTATTTTGCACTGAACTATCGCGTAGTCATCAGAAACATGTATGTCGGATGTTTCACAACATCCACAGACGACGCTCGAGGTGCAGCACACCGAGTGGTGCATTAAGGACATAAGCCTTCTGCACAGCAACAAGGACAATCCTCAGTTTTACAGATTTAGTATGCAAAGTTGCTACTATCAACTTTCAACTAAATTTTCTCTTGGAAAATATAAAAATAGTAGAGCTATAGTGCAAGCTACATCGTAATTTGCAAAGACCATTAGACTATGCTCATGATAATAAGTTCAATTAATCATATTACTTAAGAATTCCCACTCAAAAAGTACATATCTCTAGTCATTTGAGTGGTACATGATCCAAATCCACTATCTCAAGTCCGATCATCACGTGAGTCAAGAATAGTTTCAGTGCTAAGCATCTCTATGCTAATCATATCAACTATACGATTCATGCTCGACCTTTCGGTCTCTTGTCTTCTGAGGCCATGTCTGTACATGCTAGGCTCGTCAACTTTAACTCGAGTGTTCCGCGTGTGCAACTGTTTTGCACCCGTTGTATGTGAACATTGAGTCTATCACACCCGATCATCACGTGGTGTCTCGAAATGACGAACTGTCGCAACGGTGCACTGTCGGGGAGAACACAATTTCGTCTTGAAATTTTAGTGAGAGATCACCTCATAATTCTACCGTTGTTCCAAGAAAGATAAGGTGCATAAAGGATTAACATCACATGTAACTCATAAGTGACATGATATGACCATCATCATGTGCTTCTAGATCTCCATCACCAAAGCACCGGCACGACCTTCTTGTCACCGGCATCACACCATGATCTCCATCATCATGATCTCCATCAACGTGTCACCATCGGGGTTGTCGTGCTACTCATGCTATTACTACTAAAGCTATGTCCTAGCAATATAGTAAACGCATCTGCAAGCACAAACATTAGTTTAAAGACAACCCAATGGCTCCTACCGGTTGCCGTACCATCGACATGCAAGTTGATATTTAACTATTACAACATGATCATCTCATACATCCAATATATCACATCACGTCATTGGCCATATCACATCACAAGCATACCCTGCAAAAACAAGTTAGACGTCCTCTAATTGTTGTTGCAAGTTTTATGTGGTTGCCATGGGTATCTACTAGGATCTCATCTTACTTAGGAAAACACCACAACGGAGATGTATGAATTGCTATTTAACCTCTCTCCAAGGACCTCCTCGGTCAAATCCGATTCAACTAAAATTGGAGAAACCGACACTCGCCAGTCATCTTTGAGCAACGGGGTTGCTCATAGCGATGAAACCAGTCTCTCGTAAGCGTACGAGTAATGTCGGTCCGAGCCGCTTCGATCCAACAATACCGCGAGATCAAGAAAAGACTAAGGAGGGCAGCAAATATCACATCCCCGCCCACAAAAACTTTTGTGTTCTACTCGAGATAACATCTACGCATGAAACTAGCTCATGATGCCACTGTTGGGGAACGTCGCATGGGAAACAAAAAATTTCCTCCGCGCACGAAGACCTATCATGGTGATGTCCATCTACGAGAGGGGATTTCCGATCTACATACCCTTGTAGATCGCACAGCAGGAAGCGTTAAGAAATGTGGTTGATGTAGTGGAACGTCCTCACGTCCCTCGATCTGCCCGGCGAACCGTCCCTCGAACCGTCCCATGATCCGCTCCGATCTAGTGCCGAACGGACGGCACCTCCGCGTTCAACACACCTACAGCTCGACGATGATCTCGGCCTTCTTGATCCAGCAAGAGAGATGGAGAGGTAGATGAGTTCTCCGGCAGCGTGACGACGCTCCGGAGGTTGGTGGTGATCTATCTCAGCAGGGCTCTGTCCGAGCTCCGTAGAATTACGATCTAGAGGAAAAACCGTGGAGGTATGTGGTCGGGCTAGCGTGGCATAGTTGTGTTAAATCAGCCCTAATACCTTAGTATATATAGGAGGGAGGGGAAGGACCTTGCCTTGAGGCTCAAGGGAGCCCCAAGGGGTCAACCGAAGTGGGGGGAGGAGGATTCCTCCTCCAATCCTAGTCCAACTAGGATTGGAAGGTGGAGTCCTTCTCTATTTTCCCATTCCCCCCCCTTTTTTCTCTTTGATTTTCTTTCTCTCATGCGCAGGGGCCTTCTTGGGCTTGCCCACCAGCCCACTAAGGGCTGGTGTGGCACCCCTAAGGCCTATGGGCTTCCCCCGGGAGGGCTAGCCCCCCCCCCCCCCCCGGTGAACATCCGGAACCCATTCGTGACTCCCGGTACATTCCCGGTAATGCCGAAAACATTCCGGTAATCAAATGAGGCCATCCTATATATCAATCTTCGTCTCCGGACCATTCCGGAAACCCTCGTGACGTCCGTGATCTCATCCGGGAATCCGAACAACATTCGGTAACCAACCATATAACTCAAATACGCATAAAACAATGCCGAACCTTAAGTGTGCACACCCTGCGGGTTCGAGAACTGTGTAGACATGACCCGAGGGACTCCTCGGCCAATATCCAATAGCGGGACCTGGATACCCATATTGCATCCTACATATTCTACGAAGATCTTATCCTTTGAACCTCAGTGCCAAGGATTCATATAATCCCGTATGTCATTCCCCTTGTCCTTCGGTATGTTACTTGCCCGAGATTCGATTGTTTGTATCTGCATACCTATTTCAATCTCGTTTACCGGCAAGTCTCTTTACTCGTTCTGTAATACAAGATCCGGTGACTTGCATTAAGTCACATTGCTTGCAAGGCTTGTGTGTGATGTTGTATTACCGAGTGGGCTCCGAGATACCTCTCCGTCACACGGAGTGAAAAATCCCAGTCTTGATCCATACTAACTGAATGGACAACTTCGGAGATACGTGTAGAGCATCTTTATAGTCACCCAGTTACGTTGTGACGTTTTATACACACAAGGCATTCCTCCCGTGTCAGTGAGTTATATGATCTCATGGTCATAGGAATAAATACTTGACATGCAGAAAAACAGTAGCAACAAAATGACACGATCAACATGCTACGTTCATTAGTTTGGGTCTAGTCTATCACATGATTCTCCTAATTCCTGTGGTCAGGAAACCTTGACCATCTTTGATCAACGAGCTAGTCAACTAGTTGCTTACTAGGGGTAGTGTTCTGTCTATGTATCCACAAAAGTATTGTGTTTCCAATCAATACAATTATAGCATATATAATAAAGGATTATCATGAACAAAGAAATGCCGCATGGCCCCATTTGAAGTCTTGTCCGGACGGAAATGCCGCACCCCACTCAACTGGTCCGAAACTGGTGAAAGATTGATTTTCAGTCCATAAGTTCTTCGTGAAGCAGAAGACAAGGTGCAACTTGTCCAGGAAAACCTGAAAGCAGCCAAGTCGTGACAAAAGAGCTATGCAGAATCCCACCGCAGAGAAGTGGAGTTCAATCCCGGAGACCAGGTGTACCTCCATGTCACACCTCTAAGGGGAACCAAGCGTTTCCATGTCGAGGGGAAACTTGCTCCAAGGTTCATTGGACCTTTTAAGATCACGGCATGGCATGGAGAAGTTTCTTACCAGTTGGACCTACCTCCGAAACTTTCGGGTGTGCCAACGTCTTCCACATGTCACAACTTTGGAAGTGCTTGCAAGCGCCGAATCATCCAGATCTTTATAAGGAAATTGACCATCAAGCCATCAACCTTCAACCAGACCTCACTTATTGTGAGAGGCCGATCTGCATCCTTGACAAAGCCGAGTGTTGTACCAGAAGCCACACCATCAAGTACATCAAGGTTCAGTGGAGAAACCACACTGAAGCAGACGCAACATGGGAGCATGAAGACTACCTCTGATCCGAATTTCCATACCTTTTTAGCACCTAGCTTAGGAATCTCACGCACGAGATTCTTGTAAGGGGGATAGGTCTGTCACACCCTGTTTTTATATCACTTCAACTGTAGCGTTTTCAAAATCTGAGTTTATTAAGACTTTTTAAGCAAGTGCTATGAGTGCCATGAGTGCCATTGTTCGTATGAATGCTTGAATGAGTGGATCCAAAAACCATATTTTTATAACATTTTATTTTCAAAATATTATTTTTCTCATTTTGGCTATTTCAAAACCTTGCTATGGCATTGCATTGCAAGTCCCTGAATCCAAGGGAATGCCTTCACCCAAAGATTGTATTCTGGTTTTGGCACTCTTATAGCCCCCCAATATCATAAAATAATTATTTTATAAAATATTTTTCGATTTTATTTGCATGTTCTTTTCTGAGGTGAGAAATGATATTTCTGTATGAAAAATTGCTTTTCTGCCTTTGAAAAATATGAGAAAATTTGGACATATTCAAAGGTCATATTTTCCGTACATAATATTTTCAGCCCCTATTTATGTTGAAAATATTTGAGCAAATCCTTGAAAACCTATTCTGTGTGTTTTGACCTTCATAAAAATTTCCAAAGGATATATTTCCAATAAATTACCAGAAAATTATAGCATGCTTCCCAAGCTATATTTGGTGGACATGCCAAATTTCACCTCATTCCAAGGTGGTTTGTTTCACCAAATAATCCAAAAACCCTATGTTTTCAGCATCAAGTTGAAGCAACTCTACATAGCAAAGTTTGTCCCAATTGCTTGAAACTTTGCAGGAGTGCTCAGCACCCGAAATAAGGAAACCTTGCCAAAAATTGGATTTGTGGTGATTAATTTACACACATTCCCTTTTGAATGCACATAACTGCCCATTTGGGGGTGATTTCAAGTTTGCACTGCCAAACTTGTCCACTGAGGCTCAAATTTGGCGGAGCATCCTATTTTTGCATCAAAACCAATCCTGTTAACTTTCATCACTAGTGGTGAAGTGTAGTAACCCCAAACACCTGTCGAACACCTTCTGCCAGCTTGGTAAACTAGCTCTTAACTCACTCTGCACCCACACCCTTTCCACCAAACTCTTAGTCCAAGCAGCCAACACCACACCTCAACTACAGACGAGTGGCCCCTCTCTGGTTCCAAGCAGAAGAGAAAAAATATCCATTCTAGTTTCTGGCTCAAGTATGGCATTACCTCTTTAATAAGTCCCTTTGACGAATAGTTAGTCCCTCAGCTCTCAAACGGCTAGGGATCATCTAACCAAACCCAGGACACGCCAGACATAGCCAAAGCACCCCAGAGCGCGCCAGCATGCCGTGGCACGCCAAAACTGTGCTCTAGGCACGCTACAGGGCGCACCCAAAGCAAAGGTGGCCAGCCCCGGCTGGTTCAAGCCTCCCCTCGATGCCTCTCCACGTCTTCGACAACCCACCAGAATCAGGGCAGCCTCAGGGCCCCTCCGCCACCTCTGTGTTGACCAGGGCGACGCGTGACCGCGCGCGCCCGATTCTGCCAGAAGAACGCGACCACGCAGCACGCGCGCTCCTCGCCCTCTCCCTCTCTCATTGAGTCTCTGGGGTCCTAAACCACGTCCACAATACCGTGGTTTCGACCCCGAGATCTCCCCGCTTCTCCTGGAAGCCACGGTGAAACCACCAGCGCTTCCGGCTTGGTGCATCTTTGCTGGCCTATAAATAGGCCCTCCCCCTTGTTCCAGCCCCCTCACACCACTCCTCCAAAGCCTCAATCGAGCCCCTAGCCACCCCATTCGAGCACAACGAGCTCCGGTGCTAGAGATCGACCGAGGCCCCGCCGCTACGAAGCTCCATTTATCTTGGGCTAAAGGCCAGCTCTCGCGCTCCTGTCACCTCCTCCGTGACCGTAGTGAACTCACGGAGGTTCCCCACCTCCTCCATTTCCTCCGCCTACCGAATCGGCTCTACCGCTGCCACCTCATCGTCAGTGACCTAGGGCCTCCCTATCGTTCCCTCGACCACCAACAGGTAGGCGATGATGTGCTAGTTCCATTCCTGCCGTCGTTGGGGCATGAGGGCGTTGGTGTCGCCGCCGCCATGCCTCCCCTCCCCTCCGTCCAGAGGAGGGAGACAACCCCGACAGGCGTGCCCCACTTGTCGGTGGCTCGTCTCTCCCCCTCTACCCTCTCTCAGCCGCTAACCGTAGGGGCCCGCATGTCAGGTTTGATCCTCACAGCGCGTTAGCCTCGGCTGCTGGCTGGCTGGCTAGTTGGCAATTGGGCCGGCCCAGCCACTAGCCGAGTCAAGCTAGGGCTGAGCCCCTTTTTCTTTTTGTTTTTAATATGTTTTAAAAGATGTTTGTAGTGTTTGTTATTTAATTTAATTTAATTATTTTTCCAGCACAGTTCTTCTAAAAATGTGTAGGATTTAATAGAGCTGTTATACAAATTTATATGACAACTTTTCTGTATATTTATAATTAAAACACTTGTTTTGAATACTTTAGCTCGTGTTAAATTGATTTTAAAAATAATCTGTTCACACATTTTTAAAGTGAGATTGTGTTATATTTTTTAGTGAGCTACTTATTTTATTACTATTATTACGAAGATAGATTCCATGTTTGACGAAGGAGTTGGACTCGAAGACCCCGAAGACACCGGATACCTAGCTGACCAAGGCAAGCAACCCTTCGACCATGTTTGAGAAAAGTATTATTTGCATGCTAAGTAGAGCAATTATTACTATTGCATATGATCATGAGTGTTTGGTAAATCATCGATATGATGTTACCGATGGCTCCTACGAAGCACTTGCATTTGAGCATGATCCTACCACCTATGAGGGTGACGCTAATATTATGTTGACAAGTAGACAGTAATGCTACGCATAATAGAAGCATGAGCATGATGATGGCAAATATCAAAGGTTTTATGAAAACCCCGTCGGTTACCACTAATGCCCGAGGGTGATGATGAGTTAGGTAGCCACTTATGAAGAACTGGTGCACCGGATATATTTGGTGTGAGTGGTTTCAGAAACAGGATTAGATTTACGATGTGTCGACCGTCCCAACCTTACATGTGCGACCATGATACCCATTTATGGGACGTGGCTTTGTTGACTACTTTGGTCGGTGCTAGAAAATAGGCCACATTACTAGTGGGGGGAGTGATATGTGGTCACTCTCCGACGGGGTCGTACCAGTAGGTCGACTACGCCGTTTTTACATGTTCCGGGCACACAGTTGGTCCCCGCACGGATGATACGGTCTAGAGTCGGTGCTCGTAAGACGTACATCATGCGGGCTGGCTAACAATCGAGTGGAACTCTTTCTCTACTATCGTCAGGGGAAAGGCATTGATCGGGTAGTTACTTCGGGTATGTTATATACGGCGAGTCATGGAAGACAAGGAAGTTTTCGGGATCTCATGGGTACTTCGTACAACCTCTACAGAGTGTAAAACTATTCGAATAGCCGTGTCCACGGTCAAGGACAGCTGGGTGGTGCTTCTTAAACTACGTCAAGTCGTTTCCGCATAAACCAAGTGTGTGTATTTTCAAGGAGTTATGTGAAAGAGTTGATATGACCAAGTTTGATGACTTGGCATATAGGGTGAACCCGAAGTGTTCAGCCCTCAACAGATATGTTGATATCTATAACCTGTTCTTCTAAATACCATCTAGTTACAATGCATATCCATCTATGACTTGTTTATTTACATCCAAAGCTTGCTTTCCACTACTTGTTATCACAGCAATTGCATTATCCACATCATGGGCTGTTTGTAAGTACATTCAAAGTACTCACTGGCTTGCCACTGGTTATGTTATTGACCAGACATGGAAAGATCGGAGTTTGGAGAAGAATTCATCAGAGGAGACGGACACAAGAACTAGGACACTTCCCATTCAGAATGCCTGTTAGTGAAGGCTAATGGCATGGGCTCGCGTTTATCCCCAAGATTTCCGCAAGTAGATGTATCGGCATGATTGGCCTTATAGGCCCTACCTATGTGAAACTTGACCTTGATGGTCATTTGTTGTATTAAATGGTCTGTTGGATGTTAGACTCTTAATATTCAGTATATGTGTGTTCTGTGAGCATTGATATCTGGGATCACTGAGCACGTTCATTCGTTGATCTCGACTCGTAAGTCGGGGTCCCCACAGAGGATGATTGAAAATACATACAATTTGTAGACAATAATTTGATCTGACTATAATAGTTATCTTGAGGATATAGGTAAACCCCCTTCTTGGTGGATTATGGGATTTTCATGATGATACGTGAACTTGGTGGATCAGGTTCATAGAATAGAATAGCTTAATTCTCCCTTAAGAAGATTGGATTTAGTAGGACGATTACAAGTCGAAAATTCTTGGTGGTATGATACCTAACTTTATCAAGTAATATTAGTGGATTGATGAGGTTGCAATTATGACTTCGAGGAACAAGTAGAAATCTCATTGGGCATGAGATCAAAATTAAATAGGTTATCCTAAAAAAATTTTGTTAATTAAGACTACATGGTTCGGAGTAATTTGGGTTGAGTCCGATGACCTTAATCATGATACCATGTTTAACAGCCCAAGTGCATTGCCTTGCCATCTTTGTAATATTCCATGTTTGAACCAACAAAGTTTGCCCTCATGTGTTGGGTTTAATAAATTGTTCTTCATGACATCCATCATCCATCATGGCATCATGATATCATCACATAATTATTTGTTGCATCTTAAAGCTTGTGTGCTTGATGTGGTGTGAGTGTATGTGTGGAGAGGTTTGCTTGCAAGTGAGTTTTGTGTGGATTCCCAACGAAACCCATTTTACAAAACTATGCAAAGAGAAACCCTTTTAAAAACTATTTTTGTTCTCCTTGCTCAATGATACATTTGAAAAACTATTTTAGGGGATTGTTCGTTGGTATGTGACTCCTCCAATGGTCTAATTAGTTTTTGTTCTAGTGTTTTATTTGTTGCAAAGTTTAGCTGTTGTGGTGACCTTGTTCTTGAGCTTCATGTAAAATTTGTAGGGTCCCAAGTAGTTTTGATGCATGATATAGCTTCTAGGCACCTGAGGGAGTAGTTGCTACAAGTTTTGATTGAGCTTTGTTCACCCTTATTTGGAGTCACTAAAAATTTCAGACTTATTTTTCGGTGAAAAAAATTCTTAAGGAAAATATACCAAGGTGGTTCCTCGAGCAAGAAGACACCGAGACTCGCGATACGCAAGCCCGAACTTGAACCACCAAGGGAAGCTCAAGTGCGGCCTTGTGAATGGCCGACGGATCCACTAATGGTCCAGGCCGGATTCAAGGAAGAATTTTGCACGTACATATGAATTGCTGGCCTTGAAGAATTTGTTTCAGACCAATGCAAACAATATTATCAACTCACTGATTCCTACTTGTGGAGGTTTGAATTTTCATCCACGCGTAATACGCATTCCATTCTATTTAATCTTTATGACAAATATTATACAATGGACCTAGAGGATTTTAACCATGCATGCAAAATTCCATAATGGAGTAGCCATAGTGATCCTCACAAAACCGAATATAATGATTTACTTGCTAGCATCACTGTAGGAGAGACTAGAAATATTACACAGGCTACCTTGGCGAGCATTCACTTTCCTTCCATACATTATCTTTCTCTCTTCATAGGTATATGTATTAACGGTAAACATGAGCATTGCCACCTTTGCGTACCTAACCTTAGTATTCTTAAGAGTGCAATCATGGGTGATATACGATATAACGTGGGCGATATTATTGCTAGGAGGCTACATAAAAATGCTAAGGATGGAGATTCCTTTGGTGGAATTTATACTAGTCGTGTAGCGAATTATCTTTACATACCTATAAGGGAGAATGATATTTAGTTAACGCTTGCTTTTCGTGATTATGAGGGTATGGTGCGCTACCAGCTTCTTAAGAGAAGCTAACAACCCCTCCTATACCGACTAATTTTTGATAGACAACATGAAGGTACTTTATATCCAGAGAGGAGGTACTTTATAACCAAAGATACTGATCATGCCTTCTTTAACATTGAGGAAAACAGAGGTACTTTATAACTAGAGAGGAGGTAGACGAGTACGAGAGAGAGGCGAAAGACACTCGCCTCTACACTGAAGCCGTTCAAGCAGCAGCCGCCACAGCCCAGTACAACCACAACTATGTCTTTGGATATTATTCGGGCCAGATATGGTCTTAGACCAACTTAGGACAAAAGTCTAAGCTTGGAGAGTACGTATTTCTCTCTCGCATTACATTCATGTTCACACACTCATTCCAGTTGTCGGTGTTCATACTTTTTCATTGTACCATCCTTGGTAGTTTATTTCTTATTTTTATTTTTTTCTTGTGTGTTTCATTAACCTTGAGAAAATCCAAAAAAAATAGTTCTAGATTTACCTACTAGTTTATTAAAGTTGTAGTGTTAAAAGAAAACCCAAAAAGATTTTTCGTTCTTCTTTTGATTTTTGGGGGCTTTCCCGTGTAAATAGTTTTTCTTTCTTCTTTGGGTCGTAAGGAGAAGACCACAATGACGTATTGACTGGCTCTCATTTGCATTATCGTTTATCTATCACAGAGCCCATATTATATTGTCTTCCCCTATTGAGTATTGGTTGCAGATTCTATCTTAGTCCAATGCAGATGCACTCTTATTATTATTATTATTCACACCGTTCGGTCGTGCAAGTGAAAGGCAATAATGATGATATACGATGAAGTGATCGAGGTGGAGAAAAGCTGGTATGAACTCAACCTATTTTGTTTTTGTAAATATGATTAGCTCATTGTTCTCGATTCAGGTCGGTATGGATTGAATATAATGAAACAAAACTCCCCCAGGAATGTTGTTGGTATGGACGGTACCCGTGGATTCGGCTCGCCGTGGAGTTTGATTGATTGGTGGAGGGGGAGTAAAAACTTTACCATTCTATTTGGGAACTGCCTATAATGTATCTAGCATTGAAGATATTGAGATCTCTTAGTTGTTATGTTGACAATGAAAGCATATCGCCCAAAATTTTGGTTCATCCCTGTTTTAAAAGCTCGAGCACTGGCACCTATGTAAATCAATGCTTCCCTCTGCGGAGGGCCTATCCATTTTACTTTACTGTGAGTCATCCTCTTCTTATAAAACGCACCAGTTAGAGAGAGCCTTCGTCCTTTGCATGATTTGTTATTAATTGATATTGAGTATTAGTATGACTGGATCTCTTTTACCATGAATTACAATGTCTAGTCAGTCCATGTTCTTCGAAGGTGCTCTGCATTTATGTTTTGCGGCCTCACAAAGGGCTAGCGAGATACCAGTTTATCATATTGTATTATGATTGTTTTGATAAAGTTGTGGTCATCCGAGACATATTATTATTTCTCGCTAGTTGATTCTATCATTGATATAAGTAAATATGAGACCTAAATATTATTGTGAATGTGGTTAGTCTATAATCGTAGCAGAAGATCTGAACATCAGTTAGGCATATTTACAACAGCAAGATCAAACAGAGTTTGTAAAAGTTTTTCTTTATCACTTTTAGTTTATCAACTAAATTTCTTGAGGACAAGCAAAGGTTTAAGCTTGGGGGGTTGATACGTCTCCATCGTATCTACTTTTCCAAACTCTTTTGCCCTTGTTTTGGACTCTAATTTGCATGATTTTTTTGCAGAAATTGAATTTGTCGGATTGACCAAAAATTTACGAAGAATACTTCTAGAATTAATAAAAAATATTGGAGAAAGAATCAACCGGAGAGGGGCCACCACCAGGCCGCAAGCCTGCAGGGTGCCCCCCCAAGGGTGTGCCCCTGGCTTGTGAGGCCCTTGTGGCTCCTCCGACCTTGTTTCCACTTCTATATGTTCCTACCCAAGGAGAAAAAAACCAGGAGAAGAGTTCATCGCATTTTACGATACGGAGCCACCGCCACCTCCTGTTCTTCCTCGGGAGGGCAAATCTGGAGTCTGATTTGGGTCACGGAGAGGGGAAATTGATGTCGTCGTCATCACCAACCATCCTTCATCACCAATTTAATGATACTCTCCGTCGTTCGTGAGTAATTCCATCGTAGGCTTGCTGGACGGTGATGGGTTGGATGAGATCTATCATGTAATCGAGTTAGTTTTGTTAGGGTTTGATCCTTAGTATCCAATATGTTCTGAGATTGATGTTGTTGTGACTTTGCTATGCTTAATGCTTGTCACTAGGGCCTGAGTGCCATGATTTCAGATCTAAACCTATTATGTTTTCATGAATTTATATGTGTTCTTCATCCTATCTTGCGAGTTGTAGACACCTATTACGAGTTATGATCCGCATCCCCCAGGGTGACAATAACTGGGATTCTTTCCGATCATTACCGTAGTTTGAGGAGTTCATGTATTCACAAAGTGCTAATGCTTTGATCCAGTTCTCTATTAAAAGGAGGCCTTAATATTCATTAGTTTCTGTTAGGACCCCGCTGCCACGGGAGGGTAGGACAAAAGATGACAAGCAAGTTCTTTTCCATAAGCACGTATGACTATATGTGGAATACATGCCTTCATTACATTGATGAATTGGAGCTAGCTCTGTATCACCCAATGTTATGACTGTTGCATGATGAATGGCATCCGACATAATTATCCATCACTGGTCCATTGCCTACGAGCTTTCCACATATTGATCTTTCCTAAGTTAATTTTCTGTTGCTATTGTTTCACTCACTACAAAACTGCTATTGTCACGTCTGTCACCATTACCATTACTTCAATACTAATTTTCTACTAAATACTTTGCTGCACATATTAAGTCTTTCAGGTGTGGTTGAATTGACAACTCAGCTGCTAATAATCGAGAATATTCATTGGCTCCCCTTGAGTTGAATTAATAAATTTGGGTTGAATTCCACCATTGGGTCACTGATGATCCGTACCTAGTCCGCTCCATTATTTTTGCATCTTTCCCACATGATATTCTGGTTCCCCGTAGACAACATGAAGGTACTTTATATCCAGAGAGGAGGTACTTTATAACCAAAGATACTGATCATGCCTTCTTTAACATTCAGGAAAACGGAGGTACTTTATAACTAGAGAGGAGGTAGACGAGTACGAGAGAGAGGCGAAAGACACTCGCCTCTACGCTGAAGCCGTTCACGCAGCAGCCGCCACGGCCCAGTACAACCACAACTATGTCTTTGGATATTATTCGGGCCAGATATGGTCTTAGACCAACTTAGGACAAAAGTCTAAGCTTGGAGAGTACGTATTTCTCTCTCGCATTACATTCATGTTCACACACTCATTCCAGTTGTCGGTGTTCATACTTTTTCATTGTACCATCCTTGGTAGTTTATTTCTTATTTTTATTTTTTTCTTGTGTGTTTCATTAACCTTGAGAAAATCCAAAAAAAATAGTTCTAGCTTTACCTACTAGTTTATTAAAGTTGTAGTGTTAAAATAAAACCCAAAAAGATTTTTCGTTCTTCTTTTGCTTTTTGGGGGCTTTCCCGTGTAAATAGTTTTTCTTTCTTCTTTGGGTCGTAAGGAGAAGACCACAATGACGTATTGACTGGCTCTCATTTGCATTATCGTTTATCTATCACAGAGCCCATATTATATTGTCTTCCCCTATTGAGTATTGGTTGCAGATTCTATCTTAGTCCAATGCACATGCACTCTTATTATTATTATTATTATTCACACCGTTCGGTCGTGCAAGTGAAAGTCAATAATGATGATATAGGATGAAGTGATCGAGGTGGAGAAAAGCTGGTATGAACTCAACCTATTTTGTTTTTGTAAATATGATTAGCTCATTGTTCTCGATTCAGCTCGTTATGGATTGAACATGTCAGGAATGAAAATTAGTTATTATAGTTATTTATGTCATGCTTAATTAGCTAGGAGTGAATAATGGTTTGTCTTGAGTGCCAACATGCATATTAAAATGGTTGTGATATAGCATGATAGAATGGTATCCTCCTCTGAATGATTTGAGTGGCTTGACTTGGCACATCTTCACACATGTAGTTGAAACAAAACCAACATAGCCTCCATGATGTTTATGTTCATGGTGATTTATATCCTACTCATGATTGCATTCAATGTTGGTTAAGTTCAAAGCATGCTTATGACTGTTGTCGCTCTCTAGTTGGTCGCTTCCCAGTCTCTTGCTAGGCTCCACTTGTACTAAGCGGGAATACTGCTTGTGCATCCATTTCCATAAGCCCAAAGTTTTTCCATATGAGTCCACCATACCTACTTATATGTGGTATTTACGTGCCCTCCCAGGTAACTTTGCTTGTGCCATACTCTAAACCTTCAAATAAATATTCTTTTTTGTGTGCTGAATCGCTCATGTAGTGACTAGGGGCTGTCAGTATCTTCCATTCTGGGTGGACTATTCTCAAGATATGTGTTGATTCACTATGATTCACGAGAAACTCGTTGGTAATCAGGATGCCCAAATCCATGCTGAAAAGTCAGATCAAATATAATAAAACAAAACTCCCCCAGGAATGTTGTTGATATGGACGGTACCCGTGGATTCGGCTCGCCGTGGAGTTTGATTGATTGGTGGAGGGGGAGTAAAAACTTTACCATTCTATTTGGGAACTGCCTATAATGTATCTAGCATTGAAGATATTGAGATCTCTTAGTTGTTATGTTTACAATGAAAGCATATCGCCCAAAATTTTGGTTCATCCCTGTTTTAAAAGCTCGAGCACTGGCACCTATGTAAATCAATGCTTCCCTCTGCGAAGGGCCTATCCATTTTACTTTACTGTGAGTCATCCTCTTCTTATAAAATGCACCAGTTAGAGAGAGCCTTCGTCATTTGCATGCTTTGTTATTAATTGATATTGAGTATTAGTATGACTGGATCTCTTTTACCATGAATTACAATGTCTAGTCAGTCCATGTTCTTCGAAGGTGCTCTGCATTTATGTTTTGCGGCCTCACAAAGGGCTAGCGAGATACCAGTTTATCATATTGTATTATGATTGTTTTGATAAAGTTGTGGTCATCCGAGACATATTATTATTGCTCGCTAGTTGATTCTATCATTGATATAAGTAAATATGAGACCTAAATATTATTGTGAATGTGGTTAGTCTATAATCGTAGCAGAAGATCTGAACATCAGTTAGGCATATTTACAACAGCAAGATCAAACAGAGTTTGTAAAAGTTTTTCTTTATCACTTTTAGTTTATCAACTAAATTTCTTGAGGACAAGCAAAGGTTTAAGCTTGGGGGGTTGATACGTCTCCATCGTATCTACTTTTCCAAACTCTTTTGCCCTTGTTTTGGACTCTAATTTGCATGATTTTTTTGCAGAAATTGAATTTGTCGAATTGACCAAAAATTTACGAAGAATACTTCTAGAGTTAATAAAAAATATTGGAGAAAGAATCAACCGGAGAGGGGCCACCACCAGGCCGCAAGCCTGCAGGGTGCCCCCCCCAAGGGTGTGCCCCTGGCTTGTGAGGCCCTTGTGGCTCCTCCGACCTTGTTTCCACTTCTATATGTTCCTACCCAAGGAGAAAAAAACCAGGAGAAGAGTTCATCGCATTTTACGATACGGAGCCACCGCCACCTCCTGTTCTTCCTCGGGAGGGCAAATCTGGAGTCTGATTTGGGTCACGGAGAGGGGAAATTGATGTCGTCGTCATCACCAACCATCCTTCATCACCAATTTAATGATACTCTCCGTCGTTCGTGAGTAATTCCATCGTAGGCTTGCTGGACGGTGATGGGTTGGATGAGATCTATCATGTAATCGAGTTAGTTTTGTTAGGGTTTGATCCTTAGTATCCACTATGTTCTGAGATTGATGTTGTTGTGACTTTGCTATGCTTAATGCTTGTCACTAGGGCCTGAGTGCCATTATTTCAGATCTAAACCTATTATGTTTTCATGAATTTATATGTGTTCTTCATCCTATCTTGCGAGTTGTAGACACCTATTACGAGTTATGATCCGCATCCCCCAGGGTGACAATAACTGGGATTCTTTCCGATCATTACCGTAGTTTGAGGAGTTCATGTACTCACAAAGTGCTAATGCTTTGATCCAGTTCTCTATTAAAAGGAGGCCTTAATATTCATTAGTTTCTGTTAGGACCCCGCTGCCACGGGAGGGTAGGACAAAAGATGACAAGCAAGTTCTTTTCCATAAGCACGTATGACTATATGTGGAATACATGCCTACATTACATTGATGAATTGGAGCTAGCTCTGTATCACCCAATGTTATGACTGTTGCATGATGAATGCCATCCGACATAATTATCCATCACTGGTCCATTGCCTACGAGCTTTCCACATATTGATCTTTCCTAAGTTAATTTTCTGTTGCTATTGTTTCACTCACTACAAAACTGCTATTGTCACGTTTGTCACCATTACCATTACTTCAATACTAATTTTATACTAAATACTTTGCTGCACATATTAAGTCTTTCAGGTGTGGTTGAATTGACAACTCAGCTGCTAATAATCGAGAATATTCATTGGCTCCCCTTGAGTTGAATTAATAAATTTGGGTTGAATTCCACCATTGGGTCACTAATGATCCGTACCTAGTCCGCTCCATTATTTTTGCATCTTTCCCACATGATATTCTGGTTCTCCGTAGTGTCACTTTTTCTGAGTATGCTGCTTGGGGTGGAGCGAGAGTTTCTTGGTCTGCACCTCTGTTCATTTTGGGTGCAGGATTTGCTGAACAGATGCCAAACGATGAGGACCACATGCCCCTCAATGGCAACCCCCATCCGTTGTGAGGACAGTTGGAGCAGGATAATCTGCTCTTTGCTCTTCCGCCATATCCAGCTCTGGGATGGAACACTGTGCCGCTGCCACCACCACCTCCAATGCGTGAGCCTCCGGTTCAGCACGATGATTGCGGTTGAGGCTGGCAACCTGAAGCTCCTACTGCTGAGCCCGCTGCCCCTGAACAAGACCATGAGTCTATGGTCATCGATGAGCCGACTTCTTCTGACTCTATTAAGGAGATGGTGGTGGTTGATCCTCAGCCGGATGATGCTGAAGCTGCTGCAGAGGATGCTACCACAGCTGATTAAGATGATGAGGCTGCTGATGATGAGGCTGCTGATGCTCCTAATGGGGGCAATCCTGCTGGGGAGGATGCTGCTGATGATGTGGCCCCTGAAGATTTCAATCCCCTGGTGATTGTCCCTTATCAGCATCCCCTGGTGCGGCCTGATCAGCTGATGATTGGAGTGGTTCAGGTTTCCTACGGACCTCTGCTCCCACCTGTCGTCTCCTGGACACGGTCCTTTGAAGCGCTCATGGGGGGTTTCACCTCCAGGACTGTCCCCCGTCATCATCAGATGCCTGCAGCCAGGCCGATTGTCTTACCCAAGCACTCCTGGTCATTGGCTTTTGATGAGGAAAGCGCTGAATCCCACATCATCTACATGGACAACACTCCTGCCTCTGCTTCTGAGGTAATTCCTTCAACTGACACCATCTCTGCAACAACAGGGGATTTGTTCTCCTTTGAATCTCCGGCTTCCCCGAAGAGGGGGCCTCGCAAGAAGGCCACACCCATTGTGGACTCCTTGGTACGCCGTTGTACCAGGGGTTCAATCAAGAGAGATGGTTTCAAGCCAGTGCTGTAGGAACTCCCGATGCATGTGCCCAAGAAGTGGAAGCCAAGAGCTAAACCCCTGGACGCCCCGGAGGTTCAGGCAGCACCATCATCGGCTGAAGAGGAGTCTGTCGCACCTTAGACTCCAGTGCGAGTGATTCAGACGGTGGGCCACAGCCTTAGCATTGCACCTGAGAAGCTATCACAGGATCGGCTTATGGAAGATCCTGATGTCTCCAAGCCTCCACCTGCTGATGATTAAACAACTATCTATGTATCTATGTTCCTATTGATGTTCAGTTTGTCTTGCTACTTCTGGCTATGTGTCACAGCTGTTTGAACTTTGGATGCATGGGTTATTATGTAACTCCGCTTTTACTACTTTACATCCTTGCTATGGATAGTCGATCTACAAGAAGCTGGCGTGTTCTTTGCTGGAATGTGAGTCGTTTAAATTCTGATTCTCGGCAAAGAGCGGTTCGAAACAAAATTGATGAAAGCTTGGCTACGGTTGTTTGTCTTCAGGAAACTAAAATGCAACATATTGATTTTCGGACTGTTAGTAGTTTTTGCCCCAAAAGATTTGATCAATTTTCTTATATTCCATCGCGTGGCGCCTCTGGTGGACTTTGGTTGAAACACATACTTTTGGTTTAATTGTGTCATTCACCTCCAATCAAACCTCTGAAGCTTGGACTCTGGTTAATGTATATGGTCCTTGTCAGGGAGAGGCTAGAGACCAATTTGTTAGCTGGCTATACCATCTTAACATCCCTACAAATGATGATTGGCTGCTGCTTGGAGATTTTAACTTTATCCGCTCCCCTTTCAATAGAAATCTCCCTGGTGCTGATGTGAATGACATGTTCATTTTTAATGAGATCATTGGTCATCTGGGTCTTTTGGAATTGCCTCTCAAAGGTAGGTCTTTCACTTGGTCCAATATGCAAGACTCACACCTTCTGGAGCAATTGGATTGGTTCTTCACTTCTGCCAATTGGATATCATCTTACCCCCTGACTCAAGTTCTGCCTTTAGCCAAGTCTGCATCTGATCATGTTCCCTGTGTGGTGACAGTAAACACCTCCATCCCTAAGTGTGATCTCTTTCGGTTAGAAAATTATTGGGTGGATATGGATGGTTTCCTCGAATGTGTGCCGCATTCTTGGAAGACCCCTTCTAGGAAAGGTCACATCACTGCCATCATCATGGTTAAGTTTAAGCACCTCAGATAGGCCCTGAAAAGATGGCAGACTAGTCTCTCAAGGCTTAAAACACTCATTGATAAGTGTAATCAAGTGGTGCTATGTCTGGATGATCTAGAGGAGCTCAGACCCCTCTTCATACCTGAAGCTAATTTTAGACTGATTGTCAAACTTCATTTAGATCACCTGCTGCATCTGCGGTTTCTATATTGGAAAAAGAGAGCTACCATCATATTCATCAAAGTGAGGGAGGAAAATACTAAATTTTTCCAAGACATGGCTACTTAAAGATACAGAAGAAACTCCATCTCATCTCTTAAATTGGCAGATGGATGTGTTATTACTGATCATGAGCAGATTGCAGGATGTTTTTGGTCCTCCTTCAAGAACAGGATGGGTTCCTCTCAGGGAATTAATTTGACATTTGATCTCCAGTCTCTCATTCATAGAGTGGAAGGGCTTGATGTTTTGACACTGCCTTATACCAAAGAGGAAATGGATAGGACTGTCAAAGAAATTCCCATTGATAAGGCCCCTGGTCTAGATGGTTTCAATGGCCTTTTCTTCAAGAAGTACTGGAATATCATTTGTTCCGAATTCTACCAGCTTGCAGCTTACTTTCATGTAGGGATTGCTCAGTTGGAAAATATTAAATCCTATTATATCACCTTGGTGCCCAAAAATAATTCTCCTAAGCAAGTTGGTGACTTCAGACCTATGTGCCTTACTGGTATGGGACTTAAATTCCTCTCCAAGATGATTGCCAATAGGCTGAAGTTCCATATCATGAAATGCATTCATAAAAATCAGTATGGCTTCATCAAGTCCAGAACCATACAATATTGTGTTGGATGGACACTGGAATATTTGAATCAATATGACCAAACCAGAAAACCAATTGTCATTCTCAAACTTGATTTTGAAAAGGCTTTTGACTCTATGGAACATGAATTCATCTTTCAGATCCTCGAGCACAAAGGTTTCAATGCTAAGTGGATATTATGGGTGCAACAGTTACTCAGTTCTGGCTCCTCTACTGTTCTTCTCAATGGTGTTCCTGGGAAAAAATTATGTGCAAAAAGGGGGTAAGGCAGGGTGATCACATGTCCCCTCTTCTCTTTGCCATTGCTGCTGATTTTCTCCAAAGTTCGGTAAAGGATTTGTTGCAGGATGGCCTCATCCAGGTGCCAATACCCTGTCATGACAAGGACTTTCCAATTGTTCAATATGAAGATGACACTCTGATCATTTTGCCTGCGGTCGAATCCCAACTGCTAGAATTCAAAAAGATGCTCCTGCTTGTTTCCCAATCCACAGGTCTTCAAGTGAACTACCACAAGTCTGCTCTGTTGCCTATCAACATTGCGCAGGGGGATCTTCAAACACTTGTTGACTCCATTTGTTGTAAGGTTGGATCACTTCCCTTCACATATCTTGGTTTACCTGTTGGGACAACCAGGCCAAGGATTATTAATCTAATGCCCTTGGTTGATAGTATGGAAAGGAGACTCTCTGCTACCTCCTCCTTCCTGGCACACGTGGGGCGCCTACAATATCTTAATTCTTCCCTATCCTCTGTTCCCATTTTCGTCCTCTATAGTTTGGATATACCACCAGGGATACTTAGGCAGTTGGAAAGGATACAAAGACAATGCCCCTTCCCTTGCAGCCTGGGACCTAGTGTGTCGGACAAAAATGAAGGGGGCTTGGGCATTATGAATCTGTCTGTTGAAAATGAGGCCATGTTGCTTAAACATGTGGATAAGTTTTGAACAAAGCGGATGTACCCTAGATGAATTTAATATGGAACACCTATTACCATAATTCAGTTCCTCAAGGTACCTCCCTTTGTGGCTGTTTTTGGAGGAAAGACATCTGCAAGAAGATGGACAACTACAGAGTTGTCACATATGTCCAGCCCAACAGGGGAGACACTTTCCTTTTTTGGTCTGATTCTTGGGCATTAGGAGATTCTACCATGCCTCTAGCTCTTCGTATCCAAAGATTGTTCACCTTTGTTATTGACACTTTCTGCACTGCTGAATAAGTGTTCCAGGCTCATCAGACAGATAGTATGATCTACTTGTTTCACCTGCCTCTATCTGATAGGGCCAATTAGGAGTTTGAATCAGTCACCTCCTTGCTCGAGAATCTTGATAATGAACCATCTTGCAATAATATTTGGCTGTGGAGTAGTGATTGTAAAGCTTATACTGCCAAGAAATACTACATCCATGTGCATTTAACAGTTTTACCCAACCCTTTGCTTGGTTGGATTTGGAAAAGTTGTTGCACGATGAAAATCAAGATGTTTGCCTGGATGCTCATCATGGACAGACTCAACACGCAGGATATGCTAGAACGACGACACTGGAAGGTGTCTGAGTCAAAGCTTTATGTTCTTTGTCACGCCAGGGTCAAAGAGGATGGGGATCATCTCTTTTTTAACTGCCTCTTCAGTAGCAGGGTCTGGAACTACCTTCATATTTCCTGGCAGGGTACTTCCATGTGGACCACTTCTTTGTCAGCCAAAAAGGATTTTCACCATCCTTTTTTCTCTGAAGTAGTGTTCACTGCCTGCTGGAATATTTGGACTGTCCTAAATGCCAGGATTTTGAACAATGAGCGTCCTAGATTCAGCAAATGGAAATCAGGTTTCTTTCATGATACCTCGCTTTTAGCTCATAGGATTAAGGCTAGATTTAGGGATGATCTACTTAAGTCGATCTTTTTTCTACCTCCTTGAGGTTTATATCTATTCCCCCCACCCCCTTTGTATATCCTAATCCTCTCATGTACATATAATCTTTTACTGGAATAAAAGAAAAGTTGTGGGGTGATTCCCTACAGTAGCTTGTCAAAACAAATTGGGTTGAATACTCTACCCTCGAAAACTATTGCGGTCCCTATACAAGTGGGTTATTACTTAGCCTTTAGCACTTACGATAGTATATGGTGTATGACATAGATTCCGATGAGGGAAACACTGACTTCAACTTCACCGAACTTGATCCCAAGCAAGCATGTTTGAACTTATGATGTGATGTTTGCTGATTAACAAATTTATTTATAATCTGCTGGATTAAGTAACACATTGCATATTTAGTTACATATAACTCAATATGTGGTTGTGATGACTTATATGGTTGTGAGAGGCCGTTGATAACCTAGTCATGCAGAACGTGTAAGGTTGTGGCCTGGTCATGCCGGATGCATGATCATGGTTGGAATAAATTGATAACTCCAGTATCGACCTAGATCGAGTCTTGTGAGTGTGTCACCTATAGTTTCGTGCTGCCACAGTCTTTCCGAAAGGGAATGCGGTATAGTCAGTCGTGAACCTATTATCACTTCCACACCAAGTAGAGGGGCCGGGATGAAGGTATCCATGGCCTTGGACTAAATCATAGGAATGGCACTCCCTTGTAGCGCGCTGTATAAATTTGATCACATGCTATTCGAGGTTGGAGCCTCCCGATCTGATGGTTTGTCCCTGACAGCGTTGTTCGGGTGAGACCGGCCTTCGCGGGAGTATAAATGGGTGTGTGCTGGTTCTGAGTGTTTGCTTCTAAAATATTGTTCGCCGGATTAGTCCTAGTGGCTATAGAAATCCGTTGGCTATGGGTAAAAATTACACCCTTTGGAGAGTCAAAACTATTCGAGTAGCCGTGTCCACGGTCAAGGACGGGTGGTTGAGAGGTCAAGTGTCGGTCTTAGAGTCGGTGTCTGGAGCACAAGTTTGGTCTATAAATAATGGTAATGAACCTCTAACGATGGTGTGGATATTAAATAGATGGTAACCTGGTTATTCGGAATATCCTCAAGGTTGGTTGTACCACCCACATAATCCTTTATTATGTATGCCCTCTCTAAGGTGTAGGTAAGACGCTAGACTTTGGATTGTTATTTATTTATGCCCTCTCTGAGGTGTCGCTAAGTCGTCTGGCTGTGGCTTGTTATGTATTTATGCCCTCTCTTTGGCGTCGCCAAGATGCCCGACTAAGGCTTGTTATATTATTATGCCCTTTATGCGGTGTCGCTTAGACGCCCGATGGTGGTTATTTATTTTACCTGTTAACCTTTCGAGGAGTCACATCAGACACCCGATTGGTGCATTTTAATTTTCTGCTTTGGATATTTTGGGAGGATTACTGCCCGATTTATCTGCTCTAACTTAACTCCTATTAATATCCTTACCTTGATAACCATGCCATGGAACCATGCATAATAATATTGTTGCATGCACCTAATCTTTTGTGCAAACTGTTTGCGAGTAGTTTTTGAATTACTCACTGGCTTGTCGATGTGGCTAGATATGGATGAAGGACACCTCATGGATGAAGAGTTCGATAGCGAGTCTGACTTCTAAAGGAGTCCAAGTGAATCTTGCGATCATGGAGTCTATCGCTGTATTATTTCACCGCTTCCGCCACCATGAATAAATCTTCAAGCCTCACTCTGACCCTTGGCACATGGTCGTACTTATGCCATGTCACTTCACTCTCATGTCATGTGCTCAGTTTATTACAAGCAATAGAGTTACCCATGAACACTATAACATATCCATCCTTGTGACACTATGGACATGTTGTAAGAATTTGTGGAGCGACCTGTGCTCTACTATGTTCAATATTAAGTAATATTGGTTTCTCTATCAAGATGGGTCTATCAGTGGGAAATATTTCTCTACACTGGTGACATTCATGGCTGATTTCTAATAAGATAATTTTATTTTGAAACCGGTCCTGACAATAATTATGCTTTAGTAAGAATATTTGTGTTAAGGTTTGTGATTCCCTATGCATGCACATGAAGTTAATAATTATGCTATGTAATTACATCCTACTTGTGTTGCATTATTTGGTGTTAGTTATCTTTAATGTTCTCTTATGATGGTTTTTGTTCCTTGGTTGGGCGCTTCTCAATCTATTTGCTTGGCTTCACTTGTACTAAGAGGGAATGTTGCTTGTGCATCCAAATCCTAAACACAAAGTTGTGCCAAATGAGTCCACCATACCTAGTTACATATGGTTTTCTAGTGTCGTCCTAATAAATTTGTATGTGGCAACTCTAATGTTCAAAATAAACTTCTGTTTTGTGTGCCAGTACCGCTCATGAAGCGGCGAGGGGTGGTCACTATCTTCCATGTTAAATATGTTATTGTCAAAATGAATGTTTATTCACTTGTCATTGCATGGGAGTACGGCGGTAATAGGGATGCCCAGTCCCGAAATGCAAAAAATATATTTTATGTTGTCAAATAATTAATTCCTTGGAAAGTGTTGGTATGGACAATATCCGTGGATGCGGCTAGCCTTGGAATGTGAAAGAATGGTGGAAAAAGGAATAAACTTTGTTTTCAGTTTGGGAACTGATTCTGTGACAACAGACCTTCCCCGGCAACGGCGCCAGAAAAATGTTGATTCTGTGACAACAGACCTTCCCCTACAACGGCACCAGAAGAATGCTGCTAGCACTCCCCCGCAACGAAACTAGAAGAATGTTGTTGATGGCCCACCTGCGCGTGGGATCGAGGCAGTTTTCGGGGGTAGAGTATTCGACCCAAATTTGGTGATACGCCAGGCAGGAGGTGAGAGAATACTCTCGAGTATTAGCAGCTGAATGTGTCAGATTCAACCACACCTGAAAGATTAGTATCTGCAAGCAAAGAGTAATCAGCAAAGTAGTATGATAACAACGGTGTCAAATACGATCTGTTGACGGCAGACTATTCCTAACGATTGTATCAATGGCGCCAGAAGTTGCTCGTTGACGGAAATTGTTTGTTCCCATCAATGACCAGAGAATCAAAATTGTAGCAGGTAAGAGCAGTGTAACGAGTAATAGCAGTGGCAAGGAACAACATTAGTTGCAGCAGTAGCAAGTAGCAACACTAGCAAGCAGCAGTAGTAACGGAAGTAGCAGCAGAGCAAGACAAGTAACAGCAGCAGCAGTAGAGCAAGACATGTAACAACAGCAGTAGGACAAACTCGTAGGCAATGTGTCAGTGATTTGTTTGGATGATATTCATCATGCAAAAGTTATAACACGGAGAGATATGTGGCTATCACACGTTCGTCAATGTGATGTAGGCATGCATTCCCTGTGTCATCATACGTGCTTAGGGAAAATAACTTGCATGACATCTATTGTCCATCCCTCCCGTGGCAGCGGCGTCCAAAAGGAAACTACGGGATATTAAGGTTCTCCTTTTAATAAAGAACCGGACCAACACATTAGCACTTGGTGAACACATGAACTCCTCAAACTATGGTCATCAACGGGAGTGGTTCCGATTATTGTCACTCCGGGGTTGCCGGATCATAACACATAGTAGGTAACTACAACTTGTAAGATAGGATCTAAAACACGCATATATTGGTGACAACATAATACTTTCAGATCTGAAATCATGGCACTCGGGCCCTAGTGACAAGAATTAAGCATGGCAAAGTAGTAGCAACATTAATCTTAGAACATAGTGGATACTAGGGATCAATTCCCGTCAAAATTAACTCGATTACATGATAGATCTCATCCTACTCATCACCGCCCAGCGAGCCTACGAATGGAATTGGAGAGGGAAGAAGGTTGATGATGACGATGGCGACGATTTCCACTCTCCGGAGCCCAAAACGGACTCCAGATCTTCCCTCGAGATGAAGAACAGGATGTGGCGGCGCCTCCGTATTGCAAACGCGACGAAATCTTCTCTCTTGATTTTTTCTGGGATGAAAGTGAACTTATAGAGGTGAGATTGGGGGCGGCAGAGTCACGTGAGCCCCACAAGTTTGCTAGCCGCCACCAGGGGGGTGGTGGCTACAGGGCTTGTGGCCCACTGGCCCATCCCCTCCGCTGGATCTTTGCGCACGTATTTTTCATATTTTCTAGAAATATTCTCCATAAAATTTCAGGACATTCTGAGAACTTTCATTTATGCACAAAAAACAACACCAAGGCAATTCTCATGAAAACAGCGTCAGTCCAGGTTAGTTCCATTCAAATCATGCAAATTAGAGTTCAAAACAAGGGCAAAAGAGTTTGGAAAAGTAGATACGATGGAGACGTATCAACTCCCCCAAGCTTAAAACCTTTCTTGTCCTCAAGCAACTCAGTTGACAAACTGAGAGAGAAAGATAAACTTTGACAAACTCTGTTTGATCTTGTTGTTGCAACTATGTCTAGCTCATAACCAAAATTTCAGCAAGATCACAAGTTAACCACATAAGCAAGTAACACAAAGGTCTCACGGTAAACTAATATCAATGGCATAATCAGCTAACGAGCAAATAATAATGAGTTTCAAATACCAACACTTCAATCAAAACAAGCATGAAGCAATATGAATAGGTGGTATCTCACTAGCTCTTTCTGAGACCGCAAAACATAAATGCAGAGCACTTTCAAAGATCAAGGGCTGACTAAACATTGTAATTCATAGCAACAAAGATCCAGTCATAGTCATACTCAATATCAATCAAAATCAAAGCATAAAAATGACAGACGTACTCTCTAATTGGTGCTTATACAAGAGGAGGATGACTCGACAGGAAAATAAATAGACAGGCCCTTCGCAGAGGGAAGCATTGATTTGCAGAGGTGCGAGAGCTCATGCTTTGAAACAGAGATAATAATTTTGGGTGGCATGCTTTCATTGTCAACGCAATGACCAAGAGTTCTCAATATCTTCCATGATACTCATGCTATAGGCGGTTCCCAAACAGAGAAGTAAAGTTTTAACTCCCCCACCACCAATCAATCACACTCCACGGCTAACCGAATCCTCGGGTACCGTCCATACTAACATCAATCGGGGGGAGTCTTGTTTTACAGTTATGTTTTCGATTTAAGTGTGGAACTGGGCATTCCAATTACCGGCCCCTTTCTCATGAATGACAGTGAATAAAGACATGTCGAGGATAACACTCCTAGCATGGAAGATACCAATAGCCCCCTGTCACCACATGAGCGGTTCGGGCATGCAAAACAGATTATTTCTTGAAGGTTTAGAGAGTGGCACATGCAAATTTACTTGGAACGGTTGGTAGATACCGCAAATAGGTAGATATGGTGGACTCTCATGGAAAAACTTTTGGGTTTATGGAAGTGGATGCACCAGCAGTATTCCACTTAGTACAAGTGAAGGCTAACAAAAGACTGGGAAGCGACCAACTAGAGAGCGACAACAGTCATCAAGATGCAATGAGTTTGACTAACATTGAATGCAAGCATGAAAAGGATATAAATCACCATGAACACGAACATCATAGAGGCTATGTTGATTTTGTTTCAACAACATGCATGAACATGCGCCAAGTCAAGCCACTTGAAACATTCAAAGGAGAATACCATCCTATCATACTACATCATAGTCATCTCAAAATCTATGTTGGCATTCAAGGCAAACCATTATAAGCTCTCAGCTAGTTAAGCATGGCGTCAGAAACTATGATCCCTAAGTTGTCATTGCAAACATGGTTCTCTCACAACAAAGCTGAATCTGGGATGATAAGCTAGTCATATTTACAAAAACAAAATAGATAGAGTTCATACCAGCTTTTCCAATCTCAGTCACTTCATCATATATCATCATTATTGCCTTTCATTTGCACGATCGAACGATGTAAATATTAATAAGGGCATTGGACTAAGCTGAATCTGCAGGCAAACACAAAGGAGAAGACAAAGTAATATGGCTCTTTCAAAGCTAAACATGTAAGTATGTAAGAACCACTAAACAATGTAACCAATATCTTCTACCTTGACCCAAAGAAAAAGAAAACTATTTACACGAGAAAGCTCCCAACAAGCAAAAGAAGAACGAAAAATCTTTTTGGGTTTTTTAAAAGGACACAAAACAAGAAAACAAGAAAGCGAAAATAACTGGCATGGATAATACATTGGCAAAGTGTAAACACCGGCTAACAAAGTGAAAACATAAGCATGAACGTAAGGTCGGTGAGAACACGTACTCCCCCAAGCTTAGGCTTTTGGCCTAGCTTGGTCTACTCCCAAGGTGGGAAATCACCAGGTCTGGGATACTCCGGAGCAGACTGTGGATGCCACTGCTGTGTGAGCTCCTGTGGCTCCCACTGATAAACTGTTGTCTGGTACTCGACTAGCGGCTCGGGCACGGGCACCTGTGGTTGAGCCAAGCCCCAATATGCGTAGATGTCCGAGGGCATAATAGTGTACCTGCCTGCATGAAGATCGAACAAAGAAGGAGCAGGCAAAGTAATAGTCTCTCGAGTACCCTGACTAAATACCAGGTGATAACTCATCTGTCTACTAGCATCTCTATCCAGAAAATCATGGCGAACCATGCTGTCATAATCCAGATATTTCTCAGGGAGAAGCATATCTCCTTCCTCTCCCAGTCTAATGGGTATCTCAAAGTGTCTAGCAAGACGGGTAGCATAGATACCTCCATAGACGACACCCTTGGAACGGTTGGTGTTCAACCGCTGTGCTACTATAGCACCTAGGCTATAAGTCTGATCGTTATAAAGGCCTTCGTGCAAAACGCAAGGTCTGGAGAACTAAGTGATCCAGCCTCCCCACGGCCAATCAAACATTTTCCCACAAATAATGAGAAGTACCAAAGCATAGGAAAATGTATGCTAGCAATTCTAGCGCGAGACACTCCTCTCCCCTCTCCAACAACAATAGAACCAATGAAATCCTCCAAGTCCCGTGGACGAGGGTCACGGATATCCCCAATATAAGATAATTTGCATACATTGCAAAAATCATGTAGCGTCATGCACTGGGGGACATCGTATATCATGAACTCAACCATGGGCGGATTCTTCCTCGGATAATAGTTGAAGCTTTGAACGAAAATATTGGTGAGGAGGAGGTATTGTGAGCACTTATCTTCCACGAACGCAGTAAGACCTGCGTTCTCCACCAAGTAATAGAAGTCTTCATAAAGTCTAGCGGCGCGCAAAAATTTATCACTTGGCCACTCGCACGCTCGAACTTCTATGACTCGAGGGACTACGTACTTGGGGTGGTTCTTCTCATCCTCCTTGGGGTTACGGCTTGAAGAACCTCTCAAGAACCTCCTCATCTTTTCCTTTTTCTAGCTCTGAAAAATTCTGAAATTTTTAGAGACTTCAAAAGAAAAGTGAATAAAGATTAACCCAACTCATAGCAACTACTCCTACTAGTGCTTAGAGACCGCATCACGCGCTAAAACTACTTGGGACCAGCTAATTCAACATTTCTATCTCAAGAACAGGGTCACCAAGGTAGCAAGAATACGCGAAGGATAAAGCACTATAGAAAAAACTAATTGGACCAATGGAGGACACACTTACCAAGGAGTAATTTCCCCAAAACGGTTCGGAGAATGGTGCTTTGAGCAAGAAGATCGAAAATCATAGCCAAATGAGCAAGAACACGGGTTTGAGCTGCGAAACAATTTTTTCTTGAGGTGGAAGAAGAGGATCGGAGCTGGAATGAGTGGAGGCGGTCCCTGTGGGCCCCACAATCTTGCTAGCCGCCACCAGGGGGGCGCCGGCTGCAGGGCTTGTGGCCCACTAGTCAGGCCCCCAGGCCAGCTCTCGGGCCCAGTATTTTTCAAATATTCCAGAAAAAATCATATTAAATTTTCAGGACCATCGGAGAACTTTTATTTTTGGGGTATTTTTGTCCGGGATGCTAACACAGAAAACTGGAAAAACTAAACTAAATCTATCATTTTTCTTCTAAGCAACAGAAAGTGAAATCTCAAAACAGAGGTATGTGACACTTTGATTCATCCATTCCATGGTCATGGAAAGAATTCCGTCAATGGGATTGATCAAATCCTCATGACAAAACCTTGTCGAATCGCAAGCGAGAACGGAGAATTTTCGGATAGCCACTAAGTCACCTCAATGGGGATATGTATCTCCCCAACAAGCAAATCATACTTCATCTTGACACGAGGAATAGGGCATTCAAAGCTCCCAATAAGAATCGATGAAGTCTTTTCGATAGCATTGATGCAATGTACTTCATATCATTTCTTCGGAAAGTGCATTGTGTGCTCATTACCGTTGACATGGAAAGTGACATTGCCTTTGTTGCAATCTATAACAGCCCCTGCCTTGTTTAGAAAGGGTCTTCTGAGGATGACAGCCATGGCATCGTCCTCGGGAATATCCAAGATAACAAAGTCTGTTAAGATAGTTGTGTTAGCAACCACAACAGGCACATCCTCGCAAATGCCAATAGGGAAAGCAGTTGATTTGTCGGCCATTTGCAGAGAAATTTTAGTGTGTGTCAACTTATCCAATTCAAGTCTACGATAAAGAGAGAGTGGCATAACACTAACACCGGCTCCAAGGTCACATAAGGCAGTTCTTACGTAGTTTCCTTTAATGGAGCAAGGTATAGTGGGCACTCTGGGATCACCAAGTATCTTAGGAGTTCCACCTTTCGAAGTGTAATTGGCAAGCATGGTGGATATCTCAAGATCTGGTATCTTCCGTTTATTATTCACGATATATTTCATGTACTTGGCATACACAGAATTTTTAGCATATCAGTCAACCGCATCTGCAGAAAGATGGGTCTTATCATCTCAACGAAGCGCTCAAATCCTCATCATCCTTTTTCTTGGATGGCTTAGGAGGAAAGGGCATAGATCTCTGAACCCATGGCTCCCTTTCTCTACCATGCTTCCTAGCAGTGAAGTCATTCTTATCGTATCTCTTAGGTTGTGGGTTATCAGGATTAACCGTAGGTTCAATCTCCACATCCTCATCATTGCTAGGTTGAGCATTATTTTAAACATCACTGTCCATATTGTCACCAGTTTCATGTTCATCACCAGATTGTGTTTCTGCATCAGACGCAGAAATATCATTAGGTTCCTAGCAGTGAAGTATTTGGTGAACTGGCATGTAGGTTTGTATCATCCTTCTTCTTCTCCTTAGGATGACTAGGTGTATCAGCATTAATTCCTTGAGAATCTTGATCAATTCTCTTAGGATGGCCTTCAGGATACAAAGGTTCCTGAGTCATTTTGCCTCCTCTAGTAATGACTCTGAGAGAGTTATCATTTAATTCATCGAGCAAGTCATTCTGAGCTTTAAGTACATGTTCCACCTGAGTAGTAATCATAGAAGCATTTTTACTCAAAAGCTTCAGATCATTGACATTTCTGTCTACACAAGCACTTAAATGGCTAAGCATACGAGTACTTTGTTCCAAATGTGTGCTAACATAATCATTGAAACTTTGTTGTTTGGCAACAAAGTTGTCAAATTCATAAAAGCATAGGCTAGCAGGTTTATCAAAAGGAATATCACTCTCGGAAAACCTACGCAGAAAATTCACTTCTACTACCTGTATCGGGTTATCGAGACCATGGATATCTTCGATAGGAGGTAGGTTTTTGACATCTTCGGATCTAATGCCTTTCTCTTGCATAGATTTCTTGGCTTCTTGCATATCTTCTGGACTGAGGAATAGAATACCTCTTTTCTTCGGAGTTGGCTTAGGAGGTGGTTTGAGAATAGTCCAAGCATTATCATTGATCAAGATGTTATTTAGAAGGGTCTCAGCTTGTTCGACAGTTCGTTCCCTAAAAACACAACCGTCACAACTATCTAGGTGGTCTCTAGAGGCATCGGTAAGTCCATTATAGAAGATATCAAGTATCTCATTCTTCTTAAGAGGGTGATCAGGAAAAGCATTCTGTAGTTGGACGAGCCTCCCCCAAGCTTGTGGGAGACTCTCTTCTCGGAGTTGAGCAAAGTTGTATATTTCCTGCAAGGCAGCTTGCTTCTTATGGGCAGGGAAATATTTCTCACAGAAGTAATAGACCATATCCTGGGGACTACTCACACATCCAGGAGCAAGAGAGGTGAACCAGGCTTTAGCGTCATCCTTTACAGAGAAAGGAAACAGCTTAAGGATGTAGTAGTGGCGGATCTTCTCCTCACTAGTGAAAAGGGTGGCTATATCATGTAGTTTGGTAAGATGGGCTACGACCGTCTCAGAGTCATAACCGTGAAAAGCATCAGATTCGACTAGAGAGATTATATCAGGATAGACAGAGAATTCATAATCCTTATCGGTGATAAAGATAGGTGAAGTGGCAAACTTCGGGTCGTATTTCATCCTAGCTTTCAGAGATTTTCCTTCCACTTGAGAAGTAATTTCTCAGCGTCATAGGCATCCTTACACGCAAGAAAATGCTCAGCTATCTCTCCCTCCATAACGTAACACTCAGGTATATCTGGCAATTCATATCTAGGAGAGCTAGATTTAGCAGTAGCAAAAACATGTTCTATCTTAATATTATCGGCAGTTTCAGAAGCATCACGAGCATTGGCAGTAACTCTAGCAATATGTGCATCAAGGAATACCCCTAGCAAGTAGAAACAGTAGCAAGCGGCAGTAGCAGCAGTAGAAGAGCAAGACAAGTAACAGCAGGAGTAGGATAAACTCGTAGCCAATGGGTCCGTGATTTGTTTGGATGATATTCATCATGCAACAGTTATAACACGGAGAGATATGTGGCTAGTTCCCGTTCGTCACTGTGATGTAGGCATGCATTATGTGTGCCATCATACGTGCTTAGGGAAAAGAACTTGCATGACATCTATTGTCCATCCCTCCCATGGCAGCGGGGTCCAAAAGGAAACTACGGGATATTAAGGTTTTCCTTTTAATAAAGAATTGGACCAACGCATTAGCACTTGGTGAACACATGAACTCCTCAAACTATGGTCATCACCGGGAGTGGTTCCGGTTATTGTCTCTCCGGGTTTGCCGGATCATAACACATAGTAGGTAACTACAACTTGCAAGATCGGATCTAAAACACACATATATTGGTGACAACATAATAATTTCAGATCTGAAATCATGGCACTCGGGCCCTAGTGATAAGCATTAAGCATGGCAATGTAGTAGCAACATCAATCTCAGAACATAGTGGATACTAGGGATAGATCCCCGTCAAACCTAACTCGATTACATGATAGATCTCATCCTACTCATCACCGCCCAGCGAGCCTACGAATAGATTACTCACGAACGACGAAGAGCTTCATGGAATTGGAGAACTAAGAAGGTTGATGATGACGATGGCGACGATTTCCCCTCTCCGGAGCCCAAAACGGACTCCAGATCTACCCTCCAGATGAAGCATAGGATGTGGCGGCGCTTGCGTATCGCAAACGCGACGAAATCTTATCTCTTGATTTTTTCTGGGACGAATGTGAACTTATAGAGCTGAGATTGGGGGCGGCAGAGCCACATGGGCCCCACAAGCTTGCTAGCCGCCACCAGGGGGTGGCGGCTACAAGGCTTGTGGCCCACTAGCCCGTCCCCTCCGGTGGATCTTTGCGCAGGTATTTTTCATATTTTCCAGAAATATTCTCTGTAAATTCTCAGGACGTTCTAAGAACTTTCATTTCTGTACAAAAAACAACACCAAGGCAATTCTACTGAGAACAACGTCAGTCCACGTTAGTTCCATTCAAATCATGCAAATTAGAGTCCAAAACAAGGGAAAAAGAGTTTGGAAAAGTAGATACGATGGAGACGTATCAGGAACCGCCTATAATTTTTTAGCATGGGAGATATTTGAAATTCTTAGTCATTTTCATTGAAGGAAAAGCATGCCACCCAAATTAATTTGATATCTCAATTTAAGCTCTGACCTCTGGCACCTCTACAAATTTCTGTTTCCTTCTGCGAAGGGCCTATATATTTACTTTATGCAATTTTGTTATTTTATTTCACTCTCCATCTTCTCTTATAAAGCACCAAGTATGGAACACTATTATCATACTTGAGCATTTTATGTTGCTAATATTTGGGTATGTTGCATGAATGATCAATGAGTGAGCATGATGGGCTAGGTATAGTGTTCTTTAGCATTGATATTTTGAAAGACTTGGCTGATTTCTAATAAGCTTGAGTATTAAAGTTTTCATGTCAAATTATAGACTGTTGCTATGAATCATCTACATGTCCATATGTCCATGCTATACAGAAAAGAGTATACGATGAATATGATAGGTAGCATTCCACATCAAGAATTCCGTTTTCAATTGCAACTTTATCACGAGGAGTTTTATAAGAAAGAATTGATCTTATGATGCTAGGTAAAGTGATAGAAATTATCACTGATCAAACTTCTCCACTATGCTAGCACTCACACTTCTTAAATTATTTGTTTTATCATTTACATACTCAAGGACGACAAGGAATTAAGCTTGGGAATGCTCGTATGTCTCCAATGCATAGGTAATTTATGAAGTATTCATGCCATGTTTGACTATGTTTACAATACTTTTATATGGTTTTGCTGCACTTTCTATGATTTATTTAGAACTAACCTAAACTAACGTTTTTTCAGCAGAACGACCATCGTGTTGTTTATTGTGCAGATATAAAAGTTCTCAAAATTGGACGAAAGTTTTTGATGATTTTTTGAAAGAAAATAGAAATACAGGTGCAAAGAACCACTAGAGGGGCCCCCTAGTACCCACTATACACATGGGCAAGCTAGCCCCCTAGGCTGGCCTGGTATCTAGTGAGCACCTCGTGGCCCAAAAATCCTATAAATAAAGAAACCTCCAGAAATAACCCTAGAAGAGAAGTTCTGTCGCCGTAAGCCTCTTTAGCCACGAAAAAGCAATGGGGATCCCATTCTGATACCCTGTCAGAGGGGGAGATCATCTTTGGTTGCAATATTCATCATCCCGACAGAGGTCATGACGAGGAGGGAGTTGTCCACCATCGGGGCTGAGGGTTTTCTCCATTAGCTATGTGTTTAACTTCTCTACCTCTCGTGTTCTTGAGATGTCACTACAAGAAATATGCTAATACAAGACGCTATATTTTTGTTGCTACATTGTCACGGTTTTTAATTTATGACGATCTCACGACAAAAAACCAAGAGTCGAAAACGAGGCGTCAAAAACTGACAGTAGCGACATTTTGATCGAAATCGTCATAACTTTTACGACGATTCCTGGATCATTGTAACCTTTACGACAATCCTAAATCGTTGTTGGCAATCTAACCCAGTCCTACGTGGCAAAATTACGACGAAATCAAAACGTCATGGTTGAAATCAGCCCAACCCATTTCAATTGATCACATGGGCTGGTTTATTGTTTTGGGCTTTTTCTTATTGGGCTTTTTTTGGGCCTTAGCCTATTTACAGCCACTTCTAGTATTTTTTTCTAATTGTTTTGTATCATTATAATTTGGGCCCTGGCCTTTTAGTGTCCAAATACATTTGGTCCAGTTTTAGTTTTGGCCTTTTTTTCATTTTTGAATTCAACAAATTTTGTTCCAGAACTTGGCGTCATTTCTATTTGCTGGGCCTTTTGAAGCCAATTGTTTGTCCAATATTAAATCGAACACTATTTCATATTCAAATCAAGAAAACTCCAAGTCGAATGAAAATTATCCATCATATAACATCACATAATACATCTCCCAGGTTTACATAACACAATAACTCATCTCATAAATACATTTCCTTACGCAGGAATATAGCAAGAAGGAACAGAATTCCACAATAAAACAATGACACATCTGCTAACAATGGAGTTCATTCCACTCTCCTATGAGACATAGGTTCAGAAATTTTTATGTTGTGCTGATTTGAATTTCCCAAGTAGGCATCATCGACATCTTCTCACCACGTTCCTAGGAACAGAAAAATAGACAAAACAAAAAACATTAGACCGGATAGGAGCTTCAGTAGCAGAGCGAACGAAATTGAATCAAACATAGAAATTTGCATATGGTTATTTCGTTTGACTCGTTTACTGCTCCTACCATTAATTGTAAGAACTACATTTCTGAATCTACTAGTACTTAATAGAATTTACATGAATACATTCAGTTACGTGAGTATACTGACATACATGATCACTCTAAGATAAATTGCACACAAAAATATTAATATTCAGGAAAACTTTGAAGGAAAACAAGTATGATGCACCAGTTGATCGTAGAATCCGTCAATGTTCAACATACCGACTTGATACACAGTGGCGGGAAAGACATATACCAGGAATAAATGCAAGTAATGACAGAAAAACACAATGCATGAGTCGACATTGTTGATTACTGAATGATCCACTTCCACCCACAGAAATAGTATAGCATCATGCATGTATAAGAAAACAGAGGACCATCTCTCCTTGTAGTGGAGGAGGAGCATCACCATAGGTGTGAATCGGAACGACTGCATGAGGCTCCGTACAACCAGTGAAATGGAAGGGATTTATCACGCTAGAAGAAGAGAATAACTTAAGGTTGGTAATATACTTGGTTATCAACTTCCTATGCTTAATCAACTAAGGATTTGGGTATTTATACGTGTACAATCAATTAGAAAATACGAAATGGGAGATATAATAACGCATAATGCAGGGAGCCTATGTAAACAACAGTATTATGAGCTGTAAGCACACAGCCCGATACCCCGCAAAAAATAGCATGAAGTCTGTACATAAAGTGGGTTTCCATCAAAAAACATTCTTTATAAGTCAAAGTAATTCAGCAAGTTTTTTTTAGGCAAAGTAATTCAGCATGTTGCATAAAGGACTTTGGTTGTTGAAGCCAACTGACAGAGAGCCCAAGATCAACTCAAATTAGATGGTCCTACCAACCTGTCAATGCACATGGAAAGACAAACGACAGGAAAAGAATGAATATGAAAAGATCAGTGTATGATTTAGGTGAATTTAAACAAACTGCAGCACAAGGCATCACAGGTTAAGCATGCAGCCACAAAATATTGCAGTTGTTCTTGTGTGATAATAAACTGTATAACTTAGAAAAACTTGCGAGCCGTCAGCAGCTGAATGTGTTAATTTCATGCATTGGCCCATGGATTTTATTTATTTAGTCCTCCAAACTCAATATGGTAAGTCATACCATGGCCCATGGATTTTCTTTATTTATTTATTTAAAACAATCCATTAGGCAAGTGGACAACTACACCAGACTAGTAATAGTATTAATCCTCATTTGTTAATTTCATCTGGTGATCACAAGGTGGAGTACAAGTTGGAAAGACTTTTCAGTTTGGCGATTTCCATGTGAGGAAACTTATCACCTTGGTGGCAAATGACTTGTCGAAATAAAATGAGGACTAGCTGGAAGCAAGGGAAAGAATTGGTAACTGGAAACTGACAGTATTGTATGGCCTATACTAGTCAACACTGTGCACAACATTGTGCCCAACCAGTGCATCATACTAGTCAAAGTGTTGTATGGACTGACAAAAAAAAGAAATAGGTCTATGTCATCTCGATATTGTCGCTAATTAAGAGCTTAAAAGTTCACCGAGAATGCAATTTTCATTGTTTTACTAACTAATAGTGCCATATGTCACTATCAATAACAGAGGCTTCAGGCCTACCGCAACTTCACGCCCAGTGTGGCAAACAACATATATAGTATGCCTAGGCTGAGCTTTTCCCTTTAAATTTACTGATTCGTTAAAATGGAGAAATCACTAGATTCAGACTGTATCATAACAAGAATTGTGCAGAATTTGAGACAGAAACCTACTAGCGGCCAGGTTATTAAAGCATCACAACAAAATCAAACACAAATGGAAAACCACAATGTATGCACAGCAAAAATAAGAAAACAACATATACTAGTTTAGGTACTATTTAATTCGATGATTCGGAGATAAACTCTTCAATTTCTCTGAATCTGAGTGAAATTAACAAATACTAGCTTACTCAAAACTGAGACCATCAGTTTCAAGCTTACTCGAAATAAGAAAACGGCTCGTGAACAATATCTCTTACAATATATATTAACTAAATTTTGTATGCTCTATATATGTACCATATCGTCTGAATACATTCTTAACTAAATTTTGTATGCGCTATATATACATGTTTGCACTATTTCTCGGTAAAATAGGATTTGTGCGTTACTGTGAGTTGACTTTGTCCATGTATAAGGAATAAACAAACAAATACCCAGATCTTCTAGTTACTAGTAGACTGATGTGCACATATCGTTAGGTACTCTCACAATTTATAAATTTGTGCATTATTCCAGAATATCTCACCTCTCCTCCCAGCAGAATACAATCTGATTGCTGGCATCCATCCACAATCCCCTTGATGACCTATGAAAGTACAAAACAAAATTACAATCAAAGACACATAGATATCATCCTCCATGGGCAGAAGACAAATAAAATGAGCAAGAGCAAGAACTACTGTGTTAAATGAGCAGCTACATTGACAGTACCTTCTCTGCAAGGTAAACATCGACCTTGCTCGTAGCACAATAATCTAGGAAGAGCAATGGCTTCGCATCAGACGTTACGATGTCATTGACACCCATAGCAACCTGACGCAATAGATCAGACACAGAACGTTCATTGCCCGACTCTACTAGGAAACATGACAGACGACATGTATGAACAACAAGCAGAAACATACCAGGTCGATTCTGATCGTGTCATGAATACCGGGCTCAAACGCGAGCTTCAGCTTCGTCCCAACTCCATCAGTGCCGGCCACAAGGTACTCATCCCCTACTCAACAGAAACAACAGAATACCAAATTTTACTAACACGGCAACACATTTTTGTATCGAGGTAAGCAAACGAGTAACAACTAGTCAAATACATGAGGCATACCTCTTACTCTTACTAGCCTAACACTAAAAAACTTTTCGTGCTTGGTATATACATATGTCAAATTACTGTCAAAAACATTCTACAAGAATAAGAAACTCTCACTTTTCGCACCTGTCAACATATATATATATATAGAAAACAAGAAAACAATAGTACAGTAGTGCCTCACAAATCCCCCCTCTCACTGACACAAAACAAGCCAATATGACAATTGTTTTGCGGGTAGAACCAAGACGGATGCAAGGGATGCTGGTGAGCAGCGCCGTATTTGGCGCCCTGTTGGGCATGGAGCTGTGAGCGGTCGATTGGCCACGGTGGTTGTATCCAGGTCCATGTGCTGTGGATACTTCACCTTGTGTAGGAGTATCATGTGTTCTTGCCTAGTTTCTACTGGTGTAGTGAGTGCTGGAGGGCCGGTTTGGTTGGCCGTTCGCCGCCCTCGGTTTGTAGTAATGTTTTGGCACTTGGGACCTGCGTGGGAGTGCCTCCACGTAGACGTTAGGAGTGTGAGATATTCAGTCAGTTGACTGATGACGACGTGATGCCGCTTGTCATCATAAACACAATTATAGAACCTATAATCGATGGATCCATTGAACTCATATATAAGTGGAAAGTGCAAACAAACAACTGAACAACATCCGGCACATAGGTGCAATGCTACATTTTTGTGCAGCTAATGTCAGTGTGAATCACGACAGCGCTACCGCCACAAGAATCAATTCATCATGCAGATAAAGACATAATCGCTCTTTGTGTACTGAAAATGTCGCATGTGCTAAAATTGATGCACATGCGTCACCAGATAGACAAAATTCAGCTCTCAAGTGGCAAGACACAGCTCGAACTAGACTAGCAAGGAAGCAGATCTGAACCGGGCCAAATTCGCAGGATCGATCGCCATACCTCCCCGCGCGTTACCTGCGGATCCTCGTCCTCTCCGCATCCCGGTCCGACCCCGAGCTCGTGGCCTGCGATCCCTCATCTACACCGACGGCACAAAATCAGAACCTCGGGTCGAGAAGGAGAGACACAAATTTAGACGGGGAAAAACGCGGACCTTCGTGCAGGAACACGGCGGACAGCGTGTTCCTAGACAGTGCCGACCTCCTCTCGCCGACCTGGCAGCAGAGAGAGACAAATACGCAAAATTAACCAATTGCGGATCAAATTTCCAAACCCCCCACGGCTAGTTGATCTATGTCCGGGAATAGGCGCACACGGGTTACGCGCGGGGCGCAACGGAAGAGGGAGGAAGGAGAAGACCTTGCGCTTGGCGGACCGGTCGACGGCGGAGGAGACGAGATAGGGGCGGGCGCGGCCGGCATGCGGCTCGACACTGGCCGCGTGGAACCAGTCGAACAGGAACCCCATCCACGTCCTCCTCACCGCGCCTCCCTCGCCGAGTGCCGAGCTGCAGAGCCGTGGAGGCGAGATTTCGGAAGGGGGGAGGGTGGCGGCGCGATGGGTGGGAGCGGGAGGGATCTGCTGCTGGCTTGGATCTGTCGTGCGCCAACGGTGGGTTTGTTGGAGCGGAGGCCACGCCAACAGGGCTGGTGAAGTGGAGGCCGCGCCAGCGGGGCTGGTGGAGCGGAGGCCGGTTCGGCCGGGACACGGGGAGGGGTCGGGGAGAGGAGGCCGGTGGGATCGGGGGATCGAGGGAGAGGGAGGGGTTGTGGTCTGGTCGCGGGACTACAGGAGGGATGGAGGTAGGGTTTCGGTTGGCCAACGTGTGTTTAGGAAAGGTGAGTAAGAGACGTTGGATCTCTATGGTATGGACTGTTTAGATCGGTTATAATGGAGTGATCCATGGGAATAGAGATTATGTGTTGTGATTGGTTGGAAAAATGTGTCATACAAAACAGTTTGTGAAGCAGCTACCAATAATATTTTCCAAAATGTCGCCACTAAATTTTTCACTCAAGTTATTTAAAATTTTATGGATGATAACCAACTTGTATGCATTTTCGATCTTTCTAGCATTTCTTGGCCAATTTTTTGAGAATTTTTGGAATGACAGATTAGTAGGTTGCTTCACAAACTAGGATGAGGTGGATAGAATGGACCCATGAGTGACATGTCAACATAGTTAGAACATGGTACGGCATTTTTATAATCATCGTAAAAGTTATGACGATCTCATCTTATGCGGTTACGACGTTTTTGACTCACATCGCGTAATTTATATGTAGATTTGATCCCATCAAATGGCTTACGACGATCACGGATGAAATCGTCATAGATTTATGATGAATTCATCAATGACATTTAAAAAAATGTCATGTATGAGCATATTTGTTGTAGTGTGTCATGATCTTGATTTATCACGGGCCTTGTTAATATAGTTGGATCATATGGTGTTTAAACCATGCTATTGTTGTGATGAATTCGGTCTTTCACTTTAAGATCTCGTTATGTTGGATTGAATATCAGGTCTGAGAGCACATGATATATGTCTAGCATGCGGATACCCATACTAACATTTGGGTATTCAAGTGATTCACTTGATATACATTGTGGCATCAACTCACGGATTCCCGAAGTGACATTGGGGTAATCTAGGCATAGGTGTTGATTGCATGTTTTCATACTATGTTCTCCGATAGAAATCTTGGTGTGCTCCTTGGAGTTCTTTGTGTTGGATTGAGTATTATGAATCTGAATTTGTTATGGTGTTATTTTAATATGATCTCTTGATAGATCGATTGGAAAGGATAACTTGTTATCTTAGTACGAACTCTTGGAAAGATTGATCGGAAAAAATAACTTTGAGGTGGTTTCGTACCCTACAAACAATTTCTTCTTATGATCTCCGCTAGATAGGAACTTTGGAGTGTTTCTTTATCGCATGTAGAGGGATTGTTATGTGATCCAAACATATTAGCATTATTGAGATATTTCACTAGCGAAACTAAGGACCCTAGGCCTCATTTTCAAGCATTGCAATAACGTTTATGCTCACTTGTGTTACTTGCTATCTTACTGTTTTTTATTGTTCCTATTACAAAAATCAATATCTACTATCATTACTAGACTTGTATCACCATCTCTTCGCCGAACTAGTGCACTATATAATTTACCATTGTATTTGGTGTGACTCGGATACAAGATACTTTTTATTATTTGGTTGTAGGGTTGTATGAAAGAGGCCATCCTCATCCTATGCCTCCCACAGATTAATAAACCTTATGTAATCCACTTGACGGAAATTTTCTACTATCCTACAAAACTCTACGCTTGGAGGCCCAACACGAGTCTACAAGAACAAGTTGTGTAGAAGACATCGGGGTCTTCAAATCCTTCTTGTCCAAGCTTTTCGTCAACAACGCAATCTATTCGTTACAATATTACGGGCAAAAACAAGAGCAAGGCAAAAAAAGAGAAAATAAATCACTCAGAAAAATGTCACTATATTATTGTAAAATACTAGGGTGAATATAAGATCTATAAAAATTATTAGGGTTTAGTTTTGAAGTGTAAAAAGTGGTGAAAATAAATTTAACACAGAGTTAAAATGTTTTAAACAAGGTTTTTAAATAAAAAAGTGTCTAAAGCTCTTTTCAAAAATTGTATGGGTGGCACTATTAAATAGGTTGCAATACTAGAAATTTTTAGAAATTAGAATCATTTGATTTGGATTAATATTTTAGCTAGTGGGAATATGAGAAATAATGCCAAAAAATAAAAAATAAAAAGGCTACTATGCCGTGGGCCAGAGATAGCCAGCGGCTGGGCCGGCCCAGAACCAAAGCAACCCAGCCGAGCCAAGCGCGCGCGTCACGCCAGGTTCAAACCTGACGCGCGGGCCCCACAGGTCAGCAAGAGGGAGAGAGAGGCAGGCAAGGCACATGCTGACGGGCAGGCCCCTCTATTAGGGCCGCCGTCATCCTCCAACCAGATGGTTGGCGAACTATTCATCGAGGATGCAGGCTATGGCGAGTGGAGCTGAGGATGGGGATGATGTCAGCGTCGAGTCATTGTTCCAGTGGAAGAGGAGTGACTCACCAGAGGAACCTGGGTTGCCGGTGACGAGAGGGTCGCAGAGGAGCTACCTTGGGCGAGGTTGAACCCGACGAATCCTGCACCAATCCACACGGGAGAGAGAGAGGGGAAACTATGAGGGCATGAGAGAGGAGCATAGGACAAGAACGAGGCCCGGAGAGGGGCTATACCTAGATATCACCAGAGCTCCTTTGCAGTGGAGCTCGGCTCGATTCCGAACACAGAGAGAAGGGAAGGGAGCTAGGGGTGTTTTGGAGCTCTATTTGGAGGGGGAGAGAGGATCCCAAGGGGAGAGATGGGATCGGGGATGCCATTTTATATGCTGCCCGCGGTGCACCGAACGCAGGTCCACCGACGAGTGTGCAGCTAATGCTAGAGGCCACTGGAGAGGCGAGGCTCGCTCGGTGGTTCTTGAGGGCATCATCCACAACTAGAGGGAGTGAGAGAAGAGGCGGGAATGCACATGCGTGATAGCACAATTGCTCCCTAAGGTGCTTTTGGTAATTAATAAGAACATATGTGTCACTAAACTAATGATTCTATCCAAGTATATTTCAGAAAAGTTCAAATTTTCATTGGCTAAAGGATTGTGAGGAGAAGCCCCTTTATGAAAGGAAAGGAATAGAATTGGCCAAGATTCAAGAAAGAGGACTCTACATTTTATATTTGTGAGAAATCATTTTTGAGTCAACAGGAAAGCCAATACCATTAAAAGGGGTGAGGTATCCATGATGAATTGGTTTCTCAAGTGCTTAATGATAGCGACCAAAAATATTCAGTCATTCTCCCACAAAATTTTGTGTTCAAAACCTAAACATAAAAATTAGTGCCACCAACATTCCCACTCGGCCCTAGTGATTTTCCCAAAGAGACATCCTTTGCCAAACCCTAGAATATCGATAACACCAACTTTCGCTTGTGTGCCACCGAAAATCAATGACCAACTTCCTTGTGTGTCGATTTCAAGAATCATAATTTACGACTTTTGAAATCTGTCTCACTGAGATTTTGAAACTTCCCTAGGGTCTCATTAAGAATTGGAAAGTTGTCGCATCTAGTGCAAATCTGCACCATCGAGATTCATGTCGGTGTCACCAAGTTGGGCAATAATGTTGTAACAATTGTATTTTTTGAGATGCCTATATATACCCCTCGACCACCTCTCATTCATAGAGGAAGCACTCAGAACACACACACACACACTTACCATATCCATTTTTCTGAGAGAGAGCCACCTACTCATATGTTGTGATCAAGAGATTCCAATCCCAAGTTACTTTACACCCAATCAACCTCTTCTACCAATGCCAAATCTGCGAGAAAGTGGTTGGGTGTTGAGGAGACTATCTTTTGAAACACAAGAGCAAGGAGTTCATCGTTCTACCTCATCTATTACGTTTTGGAGGGTGGTGCGTGGTAGATATGTTAGATGTCGCTTGGGAGCCTCCTACTTCGTGTTGCGGAGTTGAACCAAGAAGTTTGTAAGGGCAAGGAGATCGCCTACTTCATGAAGATCTACCCCGAGTGAGGCTAGTCCTTCGTGGACATAAGGCGTGATGGAATAGACAAGGTTGCTTCCCTGTGGACCGTCCATGGTCTGAGTCCTCTATGAACTCGCGTGACCATTACCCTCTGTGAGTTGAAGTCTCCATCAACATGGACATACGATAGCACCACCTATTGGAACCAGACCAAAAATCACCGTGTCAACCTCTGCATTTGATCTTCCTATCCCTCCCCTCTACTTACATTTGCATGTCTTTACTTTCTGCTGCAATACTCGTAGATATGCATGTGTATGTTGTGCTTGACTTGTTACAACTTCTAAAACTCGCCCACAATTAGAATGGGGAAAAGATAAGTTTTTATTTGGTCAAGTATTTTAATCAGCCCCCCTCTAGACATACTTCGGATCCTACAATGCGTGTGAGGCCCGTGGTTGGCCGAGAGGAGTGGCGTCGGGCGCGCGCTGCACAGGGTGAGAGAGAAAGGGAGAGGATACTCCCGAGACGACAGTGTGTCGCGGATGCCCAAGGGCCTCGACTGGCGCGAGGGGAGGGCCTCAATGCTGCTAGGGGATGGGCATGGAGCCAGGTAAGTGCTCGGCCATCCTGTAGTGCACTCTAGAGGGTGCTTTTGGCCGGCATGATGATGCCCATGATGCGCTCTCGCAGGGCCACTAGTTCCCTTTAGCTGTAGGGATTAAACAAAGGGGAGCATGGGATGCTCTAGGGGCTAGCCTGGACAGAGAGACGTGAGAAAAGAGGTTGTCCAAAGCGTGCAAGTGAATTTTTACCCCCTCAATCACGAAGCTAACCATTGGGGTTGATCATGGAGATGCTTTTGGCCTATGCGAAGTTGTGGTAAAAAATTGGGGGCAAGGATAAAAGCTTTGGAAGTCAAAACAGTGACTTTTACATTCTCCCTAAAGGTGTTTGATTGAGTTTTGGGCAATATCACCTTTCCCACTTGCTGTGATATCTAACAGGATCAAATGGTGGGAACAATTGATCTTGATCACCAAGTTTTGGCTCATTTGCAAAGTTTGAGAGCAATTGGAGAAACTTAGCAATGTAGAGTTGCCCAAATTTGGTTCTGGACACAGACGGTTTTGGAATATTTTATAGGACCAATTCAATTTGGATTGAAATGAAATTCTCTAAGATCATCACATATATCATGTGTGACTTGCTTGAATTTTCCTTGAATTTATTGCGAATATTATGATGGAAATATTTCAAAAGCTTAAAATAAGCAAAGAGGGTTTTGAGGAGTTTTGTCCAATATTTTGAACACGACCATGCGTTGGAACTCTTATATATGGAAAATATATGTCCATTGGATTTCCCTAAATTTTCTCGAATATTTTTGAAGCAATAAAGTAATGTTTCTTCACAAAAGACCATTTACGGCCTCTGAAGGAAGTATTTAATTAAAATAGGAATTAACTTCCAAGATAATAATTTTGTGGTTTTGGGAAGTCTTTTTGATAATAGATCCAAATTAAATATTTGAGGCAAAACATTCCTCCTAAATTGAGGATTGTAGTACGAATCTCAACTCGGGGTTTTATGAAAGCTTAAAATAAATAAATGCCTTTTTGGTCAAAATAATATTTTGTAAAAATAATTGTGGGTCCTGTACACGTGGTATGGTCATTGGGCAAGGATTTGGAGAAATAAGATCAGCAATGAGAGAGGGGATAATTTTTTTGAATAGAAACCCAAATAGGCAAACAAGCTCCTAGCAACCAATTCAATCATCACCTGCACATAAAAAGTTTTAAATGGTTCCAAATCTTATAAGAATCACATTGTGGCAAATTGGTCCAAATAAAGGGCATGACACATCCTCTACAATCTTTGGACTTAATCTGAAATAAAATAGGTAGAACTGCTAGTCCAAGAGATAATGTATGTTGTCATAAATTATCAAAACCTCCAAGGGAGCATATGTGCTTTCAATCTGCCCCTTTCTGGTAATTGATGACATGTCACACCCTGTTTTTACCACCACTTTCTGTGTGTGCAAAAATATGAGCTTGTTAAAACTTTTTCAAACTAATGATGTGAGTGCCATGATTGTTGTATGCTTGTGTGTTTGATCATGTGATGATAGAAACCCCATTTCACAATATTGAATTATTTCCAAAAACCTTTAATTGTTTCTGATTAAGGTAAAACACTACTTTGAGTTGCACAACATGCCCTTGATGGAAAGAAGTATTTCTACCCAAAGTTGGTGATCTGATTTTAACTTCATTTTAGTGCTTCAAAATCACAAAATAATTATTAATAGAATTACTTTCCTAATGAATTTACATGTCCATTTCTGAGGCCAGAATTGGTATTCCTACTTGGAATAATACTTTTCTGCCTTAGCAAAATCTGATTAAATTTGGAGTTGATAAGAAGGACATATATTTTCCATACATGACATCCTGACCAAGGCTTTAGATCGGGAGAAGTTCTTGAAGACGCAAAGAAGGATCGGCGTCGAAGCTGTAACGTAGCGACGTCGTGTTTAGGGGGGTGATTGTTAGGAATAACCACGACGTCCTAGGATTAGTTTCCCTGTACGTGTCCGTGTAAGTTTCAAGGTCAATCATCGAGTAGAACTAGGATTTGTTGGAAACCTAGCTAGCTAATATATATACTCATGTATACCCCTGTACTTAGTACCACACATCAATACAAAGCAATAGCAGGGTCGATACGGTCATGTAGCCATCCATCTCGGTCTCTCGGGTGTGTGGTCTAGCGGCGGCTGGTTCTTCTGTACATGCGTGTGCTAGTACATGGAAATCCATCCACCTCCTAGCTTGCTTGCTAGCTCGTGCACGTTCATCTCTACGGCTGGTTAACTCGGTAAGCTCGGAAGTACTCGAGCTAGTCTCTTACGTGTGTCCCACTGGAAATTACACAACGGATTGCAGCGTCTGGTTTGGGCCTGTGCCAACAACGACGTAGGCATGGCGCTCTCTCTTGCTTGGAGCCTCTGACGAGGACGATGGCATCAAACGGGAGTAGTAGGCCATCGGGGCGAGGGGGCTGGGCCACTACGGCTGTTTCTAGGCCAAGGGAGGCAAGGCCTAGCCTTGCTAGGCCACCGGAAGAGGCAGGTGGACTGCTCTCTCTCTCTTAGCTGTGATTTCCTAGAATAAAAAAAACACCACCTTAGAAAAACTCACAGAGAAAGATAGAGTAGTTTTTGTAAGAAATAAAAATACCTATGAACTTAAAAAAACATGCACCAATTTATAAAAATGGTTTAGCATTTTTAGGAGAAGAAAAATAATTAGCCAAATTAATTACTAAAGGGGTGTTTTGCAAAAATCCCAACAGGAGAAAAATACCCATATGACCAAATATATTTTGATATTATCTACTCAATATTTGGGAGCTTGGAACCATTTTTAACAATTGGATTGAGCAAGTGAAAAACAACACCTATATATTATTGGGATTAACTAGGGGTTTTAAGCATAGTTTTGTAAAATGGTTTTTGGAGGGGGAGTCCACACCACACCCACTTGCAACCACACCTCACACACAAACACCATTCAGCATAAGACTTCAACAAGGCATGATGCAACATATGAAATGATGGTATGATGCCATGATGCAAAAGGATATGAAGAAAAATATTTATTATTACCCAAACAACATATGGCAACATTGAAGGTTCACACTTGGCATATAAAAAATAAGGCAAGGGGACTTGGGCTGTTACAACTCTACCACACTGCAAGAGGATCTCGACCGAAGATCTAGGATTGAAGGAACTCACGATGTTAGGAGTAGAGAAGGTCCTCGCGTTCCCAAGTGGATTATTAATCGATTTGTGTGACCATTTGACTTTGAGGAATTTGATAGAACTGTTGCGGTCTTGCGCTAGGTCTCTTAGAGGATGTCAAACCTCGTGTTTGTACCACCTTGTCAGTGCTGATTTTCTTTTTCAAAATTTGGAGTCAATAAAAACTATTTAAGTGAGTGCCATGATTGTCTTGATTGCCATTGCTTGTGTGTGTGTGCTTGTGAGTAGCTCACTAAAACAACATTTCCTCTATGGAACTTACACCTTGACTCCAAACCCATGCCCAATGGTCATGCCATGGGTATACCATCAGAAACAAATTTTTTATAATATGTTAATCTAACAATTTTTTTTCTTATTTTTAATCTCCAAAACCCGTCGGTTGGGATTTGTTGTACAAGTCCCTAATATAAGGGAGATATTTCACCCCAAAGGTTTTCACTTGTTTCCATTATAAAGATAACTTCTCGAAACCATAAAATAATTATTTTAAATGTTATTTTCCTATATTAATTAACTGACTTTTTCTAAGGCCGGAATGGTATTTCATAGAGGAAATTTATTTTCACGCGTTAATTTTTTTGAGAAAAATTAGGGAGACTCAAAGGACATATATTTTCCATATATGTGAATTTCAACCCATGGTAATGTTCAAAATATTGGACTAATCCCTTGAAAACCATTCCTGTCTATCCTCATCTTTTGAGATGTTTCCAATGGAAATATCCTCAATAAATTCCAATAAAATTCCAACATGTCCCACATATCATATGTGATGACAATGCCAAGTTTCATCCCCATCCAAGGTGGTTTGGTTCACCTAATAACTCGGAGATCTTTAGCATTCCAATAAAATTCCAGCATCTCCCACATATCATATGTGTATCCCCACAAGTGAAGCTGGGAGCTTTAGCTTGAGATCAATGAGAGCAAGACAAAATCCTCAATTTGCACTTTGAATGCACTCTCGCATCACCTGTTCTTCACTCCCTCTTTGACCAGCACTATTTCCATTGGCGCCAAAACCTCCAGTGAGCATCTCGATAACCTCCAGATTCTACCAGACATGCTCTAGACAGGCAGTGCTTGCCACCACGACGCGTCAAAGGCGCGGCCCTCTCCCCTTTGACCCACTCAGCTCACGTAGGCTTTGCCTATGAAGACCCCAAACACACCCATGACTCTCTCTTCCTCTCACGCCGTAGCAACGACCTCGCCGGTGCACCACCACTCGGTGGACCGTGGAGCTTCTATAAATAGGACTCCCCTGGCTCTTCCCTGTCCCCCTTCTACCTCACCACACCTCCAATCGCCTCCCCGAACCCCCTAGTCGAGCTATCCGAGCACAAGTGCTCGAGATCGACCGAGGCGCCGCCACGTCGGAGCTCGGTCGATCTCGGGACCCAGGCCTACTGCGGCACTCTTCTGGCCCTCATCCTCGCCGCAGTAGTCTGCTGCTTGACCTCCTCTCTCCCCCGACCATTTCCATTCTCTGAGCGTTGTCGCCATCCATCTCCCGAAAGCTCCCGCCTCGGCCAGCTCGTCACCGATGACTCCAGCCACCTCAAGCTCTCCCTCGACCACCACCCGGAAGGCAGGAGTGCGAGGAACCCATTCCCGCACTCACCCTTCCTCGCCATCGTTTGTGCTGCCGTCGGTGACCTATCTCCTCTCCCTATCACAAGGTAGAAGATGACCTGACAGGGGTGTCCCACCTGTTGGCGTATGTCCCTCTCTCTCTCCCCCCTCCCAGTCACTGGCGGCAGGGCCCCACGCGTTAGGTTCAAACCTGGCGGTGTTCGCGCCTGGGCTGGTTGGCTGGCAGGCCAGTTGGGCCAGCCCAGTTGCTGGTTGGCTCAAGTGTGGCCACTGGGCCCTTTTTATTTTTATTTTAGTAGTTATTTAATTAAATTCCATAGGGTTATCGATAATTCTAATTCAAATATTTTTTTACGCCATAATTGTTGTTTAAATGTAGAGAATTTAATAAAACTATTTCTGTAATTTTTATAGAAACTTTTATATACATGTTTATTTTAAAACATAGAATAAGGATATTTCAACCACTGTTAAAAAGGTTTTAAAATCTTGTTCACTCCAAAATTAGAAACAAGTATTTTTAGAAATGAAATTGGTATTTTACAGAATAGGGTAACCTTTTACGATTGGATTGTGTGCCTTGTTTTTGTTGTGATCCTTATTATTTTATATTACTATCTCAATGATAGATTACGTGATTGACGAAGGACTTGGACCCGAAGACCTCGAAGACCCATGAGACTTTGCTGATCAGTGCAAGCTCCCCTTTGACCATGTCTGAGAAAAATATTTTATGCATGCCATGTTTAATATTTCATTCGAACGCATATGATCCTGATTCAGTCGGTAAACCCCTCGATGTCGTCTTTCTGACGTTTCCTCGATAGCACTTGCATTTAAGCATGACCCTACCATCTATGAGGGTCACGCGGATAAATAGTCAGTAGGTTGATAGAATGCTAAACATAGGATGAACATATGCATGGTGATGGTAACACGAACGAGATTTCAAAAGCTTTTCGAAAACCCTCTCGGGTGCCACTAATACTGGAAGGTGATCAGTTGAGATGGTGACCACTTGAGAAAGAAGTGGTGTACCAGAAGGAAGTTTTGTGTGTGTGTGGTTTCGAAAACAAGGAGAGATTTAAGAAATGTCGACCATCCCAACCTCACATGTGCGACCACGATACCTGTTATGGGACAGGGCTTTGTTGAATAGTTTGGTCGGTGCTAGCAAAGAGCCCACATTACTAGCGACGGGAGTGACATGGTCGCTCTTGGGACGGGGTCGTACCAGGTAGAACAACTATGTTGTTTTTACAGGTTTGGGCACACCGTTGGTCCCCGCATAGGTGATACAATCTAGAGAAAGGTTCATAAGATGTACATCATGTGGTCTGGGTACCAATCGAGTATACTCTTTGTGTAGTTTTGTCAGGGGAAAGGCATTGTTTGGGTGCTTACCTCGGGTATGTTATATACCGCAAGTGGTGGTTGACACGGAAGCTCCCCGATTCTTGTGGGTTTAGCGTGCAACCTCTTCACAGTGTAAAACTATTCGAATATCCGTGTCCACGGTCAAGGACAGTTGGGTAATCATGCTTCAACTACTTCAAGTAGTTTTCACATAAACCAAGTGTGTGTGCGTGGCACAAGTGTATATGAGAAAGAGGCTACTTGAGTCAAGTTGGGTGACTTGGCATAGAGGGTGCACATGACTTGTTCAACCCTCAGAATAAATGTTGATATCTGTAACTTGCTCGTGTGGTTACCACTTGCCTTATGATCCATGACCATACAAGCACTTGACCATGTTGGTGCATTTAAGGAAAAACTTGCTTTCCGCAAAGACCGTATTCTATAATTATATCATGCTTCATTTTGCATTGTCCCCATCATGGGTTATTTGCGAGTACATTGAATGTACTCACTGGCTTGCCAGTGGTTATTTAATTGGCTAGGCATGGAAGAACCGGAGTTCGAAGAAGAGTTCGTCGTCGGAGACGGACACATGATCTAGGACGCTTCCTAGTGAGAATGCTTGTAGGTTAAGGAATATGGCATGGGTTCACGTTATATTCCAAGTTATCCACTGCTAGTAGTATGTTGGTGTGTCAGCTTGCTAAGCCGTATTTATGTAATGACTTGGCCATAATGGCAGTATCTGTATCAGATGCTATTTATGGATGTAAGACTCTTGTTATTCAGTATCTGTGTGTTCAGTGAGCATTGATCTCTGGGATCACTGTACACGTGCATTCGGTGATCTCGACCTACAAGTCGGGGTCCCCACGCATCTAGTATTAGAGTGACGTTGACTGTAGGAAGCCTTAGGAAGCATGGACGTCAGACACAACGAATAATACACCTAGCCATTAAACTTAAGGTTTTATACAGCCTTTCCACTATCTACACCATGCAGACCCCCTTTACTCACACTTCTCCACAAACCTTGTAGATGGCCATCGTACCCGAGACCCTCCTGGAGTCCGGCTATCCCCTACTTCTGGAGGACAGTCTGGAGAAGTGCCGAGCGCGCTGACCACCAGTTTACCTCTAACACGAGCACTGGTCAATGCCACCACAAAGGAGTACCACATGGATGTGGTGGTGAAGGAAAATGGCTCTCCGACTAGTTGGTTCTTTGAAGGGACACATATGTAGACTCTGGTATTGGCAGTAGAGACGGCAGTACGAAAGTGGCTCATCCACCTTCGTGACATCCTTCCCAAGATGGCCAACAAACCGGCTACCTGTCACTTGCCTTTTGTTAAGGACGAGGTGGGCGGGAGTTGGACGTTGACTCCATCCCCGGAAGAAGGATCACCACTTAGGTTCCAGACCTACTTCAGCCCCTCCGTCGACAGTTTGGCTCATAATCTAGTTAAGGAGTCACGGAAGCTCCGCCAAGAACTTCATCATGTCCGCAAGCTACTCCGCCAAGTGAAGATGAAAATGAGAAAGATGAAGAAGGATGGAGCACCCGTACGAAAGCCTGATGTCGCACATAGAGGAGGAGTACCACCACTTAAGGTCACCCCCATTCAATGCTGTCGGATGAGTACCTAGGAGTATAGAGACCTCTTCACGGTTCCTCCGATGAAGCATCGTTGGAAAGGTCTTTCTCATTCATCCACACCCTCGAGAAGGGATGATGCCCGCACAGATAATGACCAGGAGGAAGACCCAGAGGAGCATGAGTTCGACATCGAGCACTCCGCTACTTAAGTCCTAGGACCCTAAAGCAGGGCAAGTTAGGAATTCCCATGCGAAGTCGGGTCCATGTATTGGTTCAAATGAAACCATGAGTGCTTGTTGTGTGTTTTTCTGTTTGTGTCCCGATGCAAGTCGTGCTTTTCCTAAGGCATCATGTAAGCGGCTACATCACCTATCTTACTTAATGAAGTTGCATGGGGTCCTTTGACCCTTTTGTTTGACACACTTGCACCATACCAACCCCGCTTATATAGGCGTGTTTCTCCATTATGCTGCTCACTAGTCCATTCCAGTATATTGACATGGCTGCTCCAAACAGGATGGTGACTGCTACCCGCGCCAGTACCTTTGACCACTGTGGTGACTCTAGCCAGCAGCCAGGAGACGGTGAGAAGACTCAAGATGGAGCTCAACAAGAGCAGCCACATGGCGACATTCCCGCGTCGCCACCTCCTTCAGAAAACCTGACCATGGCTCAGTTCCTTCAAGCCCTCCGAGAGGAACATCAGGACAACAACGCTGCTATCTAGTAGATGGCTTAGGTCCTGGTGAACAACCCGCGGTAGGGCTGGAATGGTAATGGTCGCTCCACTCTGTCGGAGTTCATGAGGACCACACCCACGATTTTCACTCAGACAACCGAGCCTATGGATGCCGATGACTGGATCCGCACCATCGAGGACATCCTTGCACTGTTTAATTGTATTAAAGACCGTGAGAAGGTTTTGTATGCCAGTCACTGTCTCGGGGGCACCGCCAGAGCTTGGTGGTACGGATTCTAGATCATGCAAGGCGAGCATGTTATCACCTGTACTGCCTTCAAGCAAGGATTCCGTGCTACCCACATGCCCCCAGGGATGATGGCTATCAAGAAGAAGGAGTTCCATGTGCAGAAGCGAGGTAGCGGGTCAGTCAAGGAATATGTGGAGAAGTTTAACCTCTTATCGAGGTATGCGCCTGATGATGTTACCACGGAGGCCGCGAAAGTGGAATGCTTCATGGGTGGACTTCAACAGTCGCTGTAATACGAGCTTTTTGTCTGTGACTCCTGAACCTTCTGTAATATGGTGAATAAGGCTCTCATGCTTGAAGACAAGCCGCCGTGCTATGGAAAATACTCTCAAGCACAAGAGAATTGGCAATGGTGGTTCCAGCAACCAGAAGGATCATCCGTGGCAGTCAGCCCCGACAAGGCCTAACTATCAGCACCAACACCATAGGACTCGTGCACCTCGACCAAACTACCAGCCTCAGCCATATGACAACCCCAAGACGACATACAACCCTCCCGACAACAACAATAGGGGCAAGCCCAACAACCCGAGGCAGGTCACCTGCTTTGGGTATGGCCAGCATGTGCACTTCTCAAGACAGTGCCCCAATAAGAAGCTCGATGCACCGTGCCCCAATGCACCGAGTCAAGGACAAGGTCATGGACCACCAAACAGGAACCCAGCTCCCCGCAACCAACACTACAATGGTAGGGGACGCGTGAATCATGTCTCGGCAGAGGAATCCTAGGAAGACCAGGACTGCATACTGGGTACGTTCCTCGTCAACTTAACTCCAGCAACAATATTGCTTGATTGTGGTGCCTCGCATTCATTTGTCACCCAAAAGTTTGCATTGAAAAGCGGCTTGAAGCCTACATTCCTTAATGGCCAAATGGCAGTACAAACACTGGGTGCAATGTTAAGCACCAATATAGGGTGTAGTGGATTTTGAGTCAATATTAACAGGGTAGAGTGCGTAGCAGACCTTATTGTCCTCAAGTCGCAAGGCTTGGATTTGATCCTTGGTATGGATTGGTTAGCCAAGAACTAAACAATATTGGACTATGCCCAGAGAGCCATCACCAAGACCAGTGATCAAGGAGTCGAAGTCAAGTATATTTCCAAACCTGCCTCCACCCTAGCCCCTCAGGTTAACTGTCTTACGGGAATCTAGTTGGATCAAGTGCTGGTGTTATGCGAATACCGGGATGTCTTTCGTGATGAACTTCCCAGGATGCCTCCCAACTGAGATATCGAGTTCATCGTTGAGCTCATGCACGGATCAAGACATATATATAAGGAGCCATATAAAATGGGATCGGAGGAACTGACAGAGTTGAAGAAGCAACTGGCCGAGCAACTCCGGAAGGGATTTATTCGCCCAAGTTCTTCTCCTTGGGGATCACCTATTCTATTCATGTTGAAGAAGGAAGGGACTATCAGGCTCTGTGTCGCTTACCGTTCCCTTAATGAGGTCACGATAAAGAACAAGTACGTGCTCCCCAAGATTGAAGACCTGTTTGATCAGTTGAATGGTGCCAAGGTATTCTCCAAGATCGATCTCAGGTCTGGGTACTACCAACTAAAAATCCATCCCGAAAACATTCCAAAGACGACATTCATTAACAGGTATGGCATGTATGAATGCACGGTCATGCCGTTTGGTCCTACCAATGACCTAGACTACATTATGTATCTCATGAACAAGGTCTTCATGGAGTATCTGGACAATTTTGTTGTTGTCTTCATCGATAACATATTCATCTTCTCGATGTCTGAAGACGAGCATGAGCAACACTTGAGGATGGTACTAGAGAAACTTCGAGAGCACCAACTCTATGCCAAATTCAACAAATGCGAATTTTGGCTACACGAAGTTGGATTCTTGGGTCATACCGTGACGACAGATGGGTTGGCAGTTGACCCCACCAAAATTACTATAGTAACAAACTGGAGTTCACCAACGGATGTGAAGGAAGTCAGTAGCTTCCTCGGACACGCGGGATATTAACGCATGTTCGTAGAAGGATTCTCCAACATCGCCTGACCAATGACTCAACTCTTGAAAAAGGGCAAGAAGTTCAAATGGATGCAGAAATGGATATAGAGCTTCGAAGAACTGAAGAAGAGATTGACAACCACCCCAGTATTGGCGACTCCTGATATTAACAAGGAGTTTGTGATATACTGTGATGCATCAAGCACCGGGCTTAGTGGTGTCTGCTACGGAAACAAAAGTTCTTCCCCGGCAGTGGTCCCAGAGATCCTTCTGTTGTCTCTTGGGCTTGCGTTGGTTCTTCCCTTGAAGAGGAAAGGGTGATGCAGCACATGAGCAGTAAGTATTTCCCTCAGTTTGAGAACCAAGGTATCAATCCAGTAGGAGAATCTCATCAAGTCCAGAGTACCTGCACAAAACACAAAAGAGCTTGCACCCAACGCTATAAAGGGGTTGTCAATAACTTCAAGATTGTTTGCAAAGTGAGATCTGGAGACGGAAAGTGCAATGAAGTAAAAAGTGTAAGGCTGAAAATATAGTGTGGAGTAGACCCTGGGGGCCATAGTGTTCACTAGAGGCTTCTCTCAGAATAGCAAGTATTACGGTGGTTGAACAAATTACTGTCAAGCAATTGATAGAACCGCGCAAAGTCATGATGATATCTAAGGCAATGATCATACATATAGGCATCACGTCCGAGACAAGTTGACCAATACTTTCTTCATCTACTACTATTACTCCACACATCGACCGCTATCGAGCATGCATCTAGTGTATTGAGTTCATGACGAACAGAGTAACGCCTTAAGCAAGATGACATGATGTAGAGGGATAATCTCATACCAATGATGAAAACCCCATCTTTTTACCCTTGATGGAAACAACACGATACCTGCCTCGCTACCCCTTCTGTCACTTGGTGAGATCACCGCACGGTATGAACCCAAAACGAAGCACTTCTCGAAGAGAATTACAAGGATATGAAATCATGCATAAGAGAGATCAGAAGAAACTCAAATAAGATTCATAGATAATCTGATCATAAATCCACAATTCATCGGATCTTGACAAACACACCGCAAAAGAAGATTACATCGGATAGATCTCCATGAAGATCATGGAGAACTTTGTATTGAAGATCCAAGAGAGAGGAGAAGCCATCTAGTTACAAGCTATGGACCCGTAGGTCTATGGTGAACTACTCACGCATCATCGGAGAGGTCATGGTGTTGATGAAGGAGCCCTCCGTATCTGAATCCCCCCTCTGGCAGGGCACCAGAACGTGCCCTAGATGGGATCTTGCGGAGACAGAAGCTTGCGGTAGCGGAAAAGTACTTTCGATGATCTCCTGATTTTTTTGGGATTTTTAGGGAATATATAGGCGCAAAACCTAGGGCAAAGGGGCCTCAGGGAGCCCACAAGCCAGGGATCCGCGGCCTCCCCCCTGGCCGCGCCATGAGGGCTTGTGGGGTCCCTGGGGGGGCCCTTCCCTAATTCTCTAGCTCTCCGATCTTTTTCTGTTCCGAGAAAAATCTTTTTGGCAGTTTATTCCGTTTGGACTCCCTTCAAAATCCTCCTCTTAAAGGGGTCAAAAACATGGAAAAAACAGGAACTAGGACTTGGCGCTGAGTTAATAAGTTAGTCCCAAAAAATATATAAAAGGCATACAAAACATCCAAAGTTTGACAAGATAATAGCATGAAACCATCAAAAATTATAGATACATTGGAGACGTATCAGTGTCCTGATGCAAGACGACAGAGTCACGGCTAATCTGTCGCGAAAGCTACGCCCTCATCAGGAGAACTACACCACTCACGACCTCGAGATGGCGACATTGGTTCATGACTTAAAGGCATGGCGGCACTAACTTCCGGGAAAGTGATGTGAGGTGTACACTGACCATAAGAGTTTAAAGTATATTTTCACTCGGAAGGAATGGAATATGATGCAACGGATATGGTTGGAATCAATCAAAGATTATGACCTCGGTATTCAATACCACCTCGGAAAGGCTAACGTGGTAGCAGAGGCCTTGAGCAGGAAGACCAGCACCCTGAATGTTGTGTTCAAGCAAAGGATACCCACCTTGTATAAAGAACGTGAGAGGTTTGGGATGGAGCTAGTTGAACCGGGATACCTAGGAAACCTTTAGGCAAGGCCTACGCTAATGGATGACATTAAGGAGGTCTGGAAGGGACACAAGAGCATTGAGGGTATCAAGAGGAAGATCAAGGAAGACAAGGCCCCAGGATTATCGGTGGATAAGAAAGGAGTTGTATGGTTTGGGAATCGCATGTGCGTACCCAACAAGGACGAGCTCAAGAATCTGATCTTGCAAGAAGCACACGACATTGCATACTCCATTCACCGTGGAGGGACCAAGATGTACCAAGACCTCAAGGAAAGGTTCCGGTGACATGGCATGAAGAGGGAAATAGCTTTGTATGTTGCTATGTGCGACATATGCTAGAGCGTGAAGGTTGAGCATCAGCGACCTGCTGGACTGCTGCAACCTCTCCAAGTGCGTGAATGGAAGTGGGATCAAGTCGGTATGGACTTCATCAAGGTTCTACCCAGATCCGGCAGGGCACATGACTCCATTTGGGTCATTGTCGACCATCTAACCAAGGTGGCCCACTTCATTCCCGTATGTACCACGTATGATGGCAGCAAGCTAGCCAGTCTCTACATCGAGTGTATCGTAAGCCTCCACGGTATTCTGAAGGAGATCGTGTCCGACCGGTGGACGCAATTCACCTCAAAATTCTGGAAGAGGTTCCAAGAGGCCTTGGGAACCAAGCTCTCCTTCATCACTGCCTTCCACCTACAGACCGGCGGACAGATGGAGCGGGTAAATAAGATACTCGAGGACATGCTCCGCGCTAGTGCCTTAGCATATGGAGCCATATCGGAGGACTACTTGCCCTTCGCCGAATTCTCCTACAACAACAGCTACCAGTCCAACCTCCGAATGGCACCATTTGAGGTGTTGTACGGATGGAAGTGTCGCACGCCCCTCAATTGGTCTGAGACTGGGGAAGGACTAATTTATGGGCCAGACATCCTCCATGAGGCTGAAAAGCACGTGCAACTCGTCAAGGAGAACCTAGAGGCTGCAAAGTCAAGATAGAAGAGTTACACCGATGACCACCATCAAGAAGTAGCTTTCTGTGTGGGAGACTTGGTCGACCAATGAGTCACGCCTCTCAAGGGAATGAAGCGCTTCCACGTTAAGGAGAAGCTCGCGCCAAGATACTTCGCCCCCGTCAAGATCATCGCAAAGCAAGGGGAAGTAGCTTACCACCTGGAGCTTCCTTCTGAGCTTTCGGGCGTGCACAATGTCTTCCACGTGTCACAAGTGCGAAAGTTCCTCCAGGCTCCCAACCGTCTGGACCTCTACAAGGACATCGATCATCAATCCATCGATCTTCTGCCTTACCTTACTTATCATGAGAGACCAATCCACATTATGGATGAAGCCGAATGTCATAATCCAATGGAGCAACCACACAAGGGCAGAAGCAACAAGGGAACGTGAAGACTACCTTAGATCCAAGTTTCCGTACCTTTTTAGCACTTAGCTTAGGAATGTCGGGGACGAGATTCTTGCAAGGGGGATAGGTCTGCCAAACCCTGAGGTTGTACCACCTTGTTACTGCTGATTTTGTTTTTCAAAATTTGGAGTCAATATATTTTCTTTAAGTGAGTGTTATGATTGTCTTGATTGCCATTGTTTATGTGTGTGCTTGTGAGTAGCTCACTATAACAACTTTTCCTCTAAGGAACTTGGACCTTGACTCCAAACCCTTGCCCAATGGTCATGCCATGCGTATAGCACGAGAAACCAATTTTTTATAATTTGTTAATCCAACAAAAACCTTTTTTCTTATTTTTAATATTTAGAACCCATGAGTTGGGATTTTTTATACAAGTCCCTAATCTAAGGGAGATATTTGACCTCCAAGGTTTTCACTTGTTTCCATTATTAAAATAACGTCTCAAAACCTTAAAATAATTATTTTAATAGTTATTTTCCTATATTACTTAACTGACTTTTTTTAGGCGTTTCATACGGGCAAATTCTGAGAAAAATTAGGGAGACTCAAAGGACATATAATTTCAATATATGTGAGTTTCAACCCATGGTTAGGTTCAAAATATTGGACTAATCCCTTGAAAACCATTCCTGTCTATCCTGATCTTTTGAGAGAATTCCAAAGGAAGTGTCCTCAATAAATTCCAATAAAATTCCAGCATGTCCCACATATCATATGTGATGACAATGCCAAGTTTCATCCCCATCTAAGGTGGTTTGGTTCACCTAATAACTGAGGAAACCTTTCTGTCCAAAACCCAGTTGGAACAACTCTACATTGCCAAGTTTGTCCAATTGATCCCAAACTTTGAAGTAGTGTTCAAACCCCCAAATGAGGTGGGCATGCCAGGTTTTGGATTTGTGGGTGTTGATTAGATCACACTTGCCCACAGGATTGTAATTCCTTCCATTTTGGGGGTTTTCCAAGTCTACAATGCCAAACTAGCTCAAATGACCTCAAACTTGGTAAACCCTATTATTTCTACCCATTATCCAGTCCTGTTAACTTTCACTTCATTTGGAGAAGATTAACTTCTCCAAATCAGCATCAAACTCCTTTTGCCCATTTTGCAAATCAGCCATAAACACCTCTTCCACCCCACTCTTTCACTCCTAATCACCATGACAGATTGCCTGTGTAACCCCACACCTACAGCCGAGAGCTTTAGCTCCAGTTCAAAGACAGGAAAAACAAAATCCTCAATTTACACATTGAATGCAATTTCATATCACCTTTTCTTCACTCCCTCTTTGACCAACATTGTTTCCCTCGGCGCCAAAACCTCTATAGAGCATCTCCATAACCCCCAGATGCTACCAGCCATGCTCTTGACACGCAGAGTGCGCCAGCATGCCATGGCATGCAAAAAATGATGCTCAGGACGTGCCACAGAGCGCACCTGCATCAAGGGAAGCTAGCCCCAGCCAGGGCTTGCCCCCATAACCTGTCCCAAGGCCTCTGACTCAACGGATGGCTCCAGCGCAACATAGGGCCCCGCTGCTCTCCCCTTTATCCTGCCCTGCCGACGCGTGCCCGCTCGCACCCGAGCATGTCAAGCAGAGCTTGCCACCACGACGCGTCAAAGGCGTGGCCCTCTCCCCTTTGACCCACTCAACTCGCATAGGCGTCCCCCATAATGACCACAGACACTCCCCAGGACCCTCTCTTCCTCTCATGCTATTGCAGCAACCTCACCGGTGCACTACCACTCGGTGGACCGTGGAGCTCCTATAAATAGGCCTTCCCCATCTCTTCCTTCTCCCCCTTCGACATCACAACACCTCCAATCGTTTACCCGAACACCCCACTCGAGCTATCCGAGCACCAGTGCTCGAGATCGACCGAGGCACCGTCGCGTTGGAGCTCAGTCGATCTCGGAACCTAGGCCTGCTCTGGCACTCTTCTATCCCCCATCCTGATCGCAGTAGTCTGTTGCTTCACCTCCATCTCTCTCCCGATCGTTTCCACTCTCTGAGCGTTGTCGCCATTCATGTCCCCAAAGCTTACTTGGCGGCTAGCGCGTCGCCAGCGACTCCAGCCACCTCAGGCTCCCCCTCGACCACCACCCGAAAGGCGGGGGGTGCAAGCAACCCATTCCAGCACTTGCTCTTCCTCGTCGTCGCCTGTGGTGCCTCTAGTGAGCTCTCCCCTCTCCATATCGCGAGGTAGAAGACGACCTGACATAGGTGTCCCACCTGTCGGTGTCTGTCCCTCTCTCTCCCCCTTCCAGTCACTGGCCAATGGGCCCCGCGTGTTAGGTTAAAACCTGACGACGCGCGTGCACCTGGCCTGATTGGCTGGCTGGCTAATTCGGCCAACCCAGCTGCTGGTTGGCTCACGCCTGGCCACTTGGCCCTTTTTCTTTTTTGTTTTCGGATTAATTTAATTAAATTCCACAGGTTTATTAATACTTCTAATTCAAAGAAATTTTCCACCATAATTCTTGTTTAAATGTAGAGAATTTCATTAAACTATTTCTGTAATTTTTATAGAAATTTTTTTATACAAGTAGATTTGAAAACCTAGAATAAGGATATTTCAGCGAGTGTTAAAAAGGTTTTAAAAATATTGTTCACTCCAAAATCAGAAACAAATAATTTAGAAATGAAATTGCTATTTTATAGAATAGGGTTACATTTTAGGAGTGGATTGTGTGCCATGTTTTTGATGTGATCCGTATTATTTTATATTATTATTGCAACAATCGATCGTGGGATTGATGAAGGCCTTGAACCCGAAGACCTCGAAGACCGAGGAGACTTTGCTGATCAAGGCAAGCTGCCCTTTGACCATGTCCGAGAAAAATATTTCATGCATGCCATGTTTAATATTTCATTCCAATGCATATGATCCTAATTGAGCGTGCCACTAATGCCAAGGGTGATGAGTTGAGATGGTGACCACTTGAAAAAGAAGTGGTGTACCAGAAGGAAGTTTTTTGTGTGTGTGGTTTCAAAAACAAGGAGGGATTTAAGAAGTGTCGACCATCCCAACCTCACATGTGCGACCATGATACCCCTTAAGGGACAGGGATTTGTTGATTAATCTGGTCAGTGTTGGAAAAGATCCTGCATTACTAGTGACGAGAGTGACATGGTCGTTCTTGGGACGAGGTCGTACCAGGTAGAACGACTATGTTGTTTTTATAGGTTTGGGGAACACCGTTGGTTCCCGTATGGATGATACAATATAGAGTTTGGTTCGTAAGATGTACATCATGTGGGTTGGGTACCAATCGAGTGGACTCTTTGTCTATTTTCGTCAGGGGAAAGGCATTGTTCGGGTGCTTACCTCGTGTATGTTATATACCGCGAGTCGTGGTTGACACGGAAGCTCTCCAAGTCTTGTGGGTATAGCACGCAACCTATGCAGAGTGTAAAACTATTCGAATAGCCGTGTCCACAGTCAAAGACAGTTGGGTAATCCTCCTTAAACTACGTCCACTCGTTTTTGCATAAACCTAGTGTGCGTGCATTACACACGTGTATACAAGAAAGAGGCTACTTGTGTGAAGTCGGGTGACTTGGCATAGAGTGTGAACATGAGGTACTCAGCCCTCGGAACAAATGTTGATATCTGTAACCTGCTCGTGTGGTTACCACTTGCTTTATGATGCATGACCATACAAGCACTTGACCATATTGCTGCATTTAAGGAAAAACTAGCTTTCCGCAAAGATTGTATTCTATAATTATATCATGCTTCATTTTTCATTGTCCGCATCAAGGGTTTCTTGCGAGTACATTCAATGTACTCATTGGCTTGCCACTGGTTATTTAGTTGGCCAGGCATGGAAGAACCGTAGTACGGAGAAGAGTTTGTCGTTGGAGACGGACACGCGATCTAGGACCCTTCCCGGTCAGAATGCCTGTAGGTTAAGGCATATGGCATGGGTTCACGTTATCTTCGAAGTTAACCGCAGCTAGTAGTATGTTGGTGAGTCGGCTTGCTAAGCCGTATTTATGTAATGACTTGGCCATAATGGCCCTATCTGTAGCAGACGTTATTTATGGATGTAAGACTCTTGTTATTCAATATCTGTGTGTTCAGTGAGCATTGATCTCTGGGATCACTATACACGTGCATTCGATGATCTCGACCTACAAGTCGGGGTCCCACATAGGAAAGTGTGGCTGAAGAACAATGTCTTGGAAGTCAACTATGCGCTCGGGAGTCTTGAAGCACCTCCGGCGCTGAGCGACGTGAAACACATCATGTAGATTTGAGAAATTTGATGGAAGCTCTAATTGATAAGCAAGGTCACCTCTTTTGCCAACAATCTTGAAAGGACCCTCAAAGCATGGAGCAAGATTTCCTCTGATGCTAAAGCATTGAGTGCCCTTCATGGGAGACACTTTGAAATAAGCAAAATCATCGATCTGAAAAATCTTGTCACGATGCTTGCTATCACAATAGCTCTTTTGATGGGATTCAACAGATTTGCGATTATCCCGAATGACACCGCACATTTCCTCTACTTCTGTAATCATGTCATTCCCAAGAATTTGATGGTCACCAGTTTCAGACCAAATGAGCGGGTTCTGACACTTCCTGCCATGTAGAATCTCAGAAGGGGCCTTGCCTTAACTTGCTTCATAACTTTTGTTGTATGAAAACATGGCAAACGGGAATCAATCTTCCCACTTCATGCCAAAAGAAATCACAGAAGCTCTGAGCATATATTCAAGATTTTGCTTGACTCTCTCCACTAGTCTGAGGATGGAAGGCTGTAATGAAATGGACATTGGTGCCCATTGCAGTCTCAAAGGAATCCCAGAACATGGAATTAAAGATGCTTCCATGATGTGAAGAAATGAGCATAGGAACACCGTGCAAACAAACTATCCTTGAAGTGTACAGCTGTGCCAGCTGAAATGCCGAGATAAACTGTTCGACCGGAAGAAAATGAGAAACTTTAGTTAACTTGTTGATGACAAAAAGATGGCATCGTTAACCCTCTTGGACTTAGGAAACCTAGTTACAAAATCCATATCCACATGATCGAATTTCCACTCGACTATAGGCAAAGAATGAAGGAGACCTGTTGGACGTTGATGTTCCATCTTCACTCTACGACACACATCACACTCGTTCATGAACTGAGTAATCTCACATTTCATGCGAGTCCACCAGAAGGTTTCCTTTAGATCCTGATACATCTTAGAGCTGCCCGGATGTATCAAGAGCTGTAGGATCGGAAGTATGTATAAAGGGGGGCGGTGATTAGATTACTTGACAAGATAAGAACTTAGCCTTTTCCCAATTTTAGTTGTGGGCCAATTTTAGCAATTGTGGCAAGTAAAGTACACCCTACACATGCAGTTATAAGAGTATAGCAGGGGAATGTAAAACATGCAAGTTTAAAATAAAGGAGTAAGGTAGGGAGATTAAACGCATGAGGTTGACACAGTGATTTTTGGCATGGTTCCGAAAGGTGGCTCTATCGTACATCCATGTTAGTGGAGACTTAAACTCACAGAGGGTAACAACTGCGAGAGTCCATGGAGGGCTCCACCCACGAGGGGTCCACGAAGAAGCGGCCTTGTCTAGTACATCACGGCTTTCGCCCACGAAGGACTAGCCTCACCCACGGTAGATATTCACGAAGTAGGCGATCTCCTTGCCCTTACAAACATATTGGTTCAACTTCACAACACGAAGTAGGAGTATCCCAAGAGACACCTAACTAATCTAGTAGGCACCACCCTCCAAAAGGTAATAGATGTGGTAAAACAATGAACTCCTTGCTCTTGTGCTTCTAAAGATAGTGTCCTTCGCACACAATAAATCTCTCACAGAATAGACATGGGTATGAGAGATTGATTTGGTGGAAAGTAACTTAGGGAGGCTAGAGATCAAGTTTTAAATAATGGGATTGGAATAGCTTGGTCTCAACACATGAGTAGGTGGCTCTTTCTTAGAAAAATGGATATGGCAATGAAGTGTGTGTTATGAGTGCTTCTCCCTCGAAGGAGAGATGGGTGGCAGGGTATATATAGGTAGCCCCCAAAATCCAACCATTACACCTAAACTGACCAACTCACTGACACCGTAGTCAAGAACTCGGTGGTACCGACTTGCACTAAAGGCAGCACCTTTTGAATCTTGCTGGAACCGATATACACTACTCGGTGACACCGAAAACGTGGCTAATGGTTAGATGACACAACTCGGTGACACCGATACCCAAACTCGGAAATTCCGATTTTGTGTACCGAGGCAACAAAAAGTTGGTCACCTCAACTCGGTAGCACCGACACGGTTTCGGTTGCACCGATTTGGTGGCTTTGGCTAGTGTTATGTATGGGATGAAAATCGGTAGGGCCAAATTAAGAAACTTGGTAGCACCGATTTTGTGTATGAGGCTTTGGAGAGAATGGTTATGTGGGAAAATGACTGAGTATTTTTGGTGGCTATCTCTGAGCACTTGAGCAACCAGTACATTTTAATACCTCACCCCCTTTTAATTGTATTGGCTTTCCTATGGACTCAAAAGTGATTTCTCACAAATATAAAATCAAGAGTCTTCCAGCTTGAAGCTTGGTCCAATCTTATTACTTTCTTGCATCAAGGGACATCTCCACATATGCCTTTAGCCAATGCATCTTTCAAACTTTTCTGAAATATACCTGGATAAACATATTAGTCCAATGATGGATATGTTGTCATCAATTATGAGAACAACCCTAGAGAACTATTGTGCTTTCACTCTTCCCCTTTTCGGTAATTGATGATAACATATAGATCAAAGCTTCGACAATAGATATAATCGATGATTAGCATCGACGCTTTGAGAAGTGTGTGAAAAGCAAGAGCTCCCCCTAAATTTGTGTATTATTTATAATTTGCGTTGGAATGCAAATGCATAATCAATTTGGATCATGGGTCACTCTTCCATGTCACATACATCTTGGTGGTGCGCATACATAATAGAATGAATAGTAATCCACAAGGCACCGAAAGGATAAGTGAGTGATAATCACATAGATAGCTAAAAGATAATAATGTAAAATCAACCAAGCAAAGCGTATGATCTAACACAGGAATAAGTATAAATTCATGCAAAAGACCAAAGTTTTGAAAAAAAAATGAGGGAAAATATAGTCAAAAGCTCTCTCTCTCGAAGCCGTATGATCTATACATTTCTCCCCATTTGGCAACAAGTTACCAAAAAGTTCAAAACTATAGAGCTAATCGTCTCTCTAGGCAGTTGATGAAGGAGTGGACAGAAGAGCATCCACGAAGGCTTCTCTTGAATATCCTAGACCTGGAGGAGTGGAGACTGGAGGTACTCGAGCTGGGGTTGAAGCTGAAGGTGCATACGCTTGAGGTGATGAAGTTGGTCTTGCTTCCGACACTGGCACATCTACTGACCTAGGCTTGGTACGGAACTGAGTGGTAGTGCGAGGAGGAGACTCTTCATCATCACTAGTTGAACGGGGCGTCCTCACACCGTCAACTACATGCTTGAGCTGATCAACACTAGCAGATATCTTAGTCTCTTTGACATCCAAAGCATGGAACTTTGTTTCCACGATTCTCTCCAAACTCTTATGATTTTGCAGAATCTCTGATATGTTCTTCTCCATTGCATGGACAGAGATTAATAGAAAAGCCATTTTCTCAACTTGAGTTCTGATATGTGGAACTGGTGGTGGCACATTTGTAGCAGCCTCAGCTTCTGCTGCCTCTACCGCCATTCTAGCTGCAACTGAGCTGGGATCATTGTCATCCATCACCACTTCATTGTCTTCCAATTCTGGCTGATGGGGTAAATGGGGACGATCAAGTAGATATGCATGCTTGCCTAGCTTAGCATTGATAAGCATGTGAATGTATGGGCGCATATCCACAAGATCTTTTTTGATGAGCAGCAGTCCTTCTAATAGTCTATACTATCAAGTCCATCACTTTATATCTAGTGTGAGTGTCCAAATGGTGCAGCAAGTTGATGGAATGACCTCTACTCATTTTCTCATCACCTAATTTACGCATCAAGGTGTATCTCAGAATGGAATTGGTTGTAGGTATCCTTGCTTGCCAGAAGTACACTGAGCCAAACTTGTGAGTTGCCAAGAACTTGTGAGGAATTGGCTAGTACATGTTGGCCATGGTGTTGTGACTCATCTTCAGCTTAGAGTATAGATCCACATCACATTCTTTCTCCTTAGGGGTACCAATGGTTGTGGCCCACTCTTCAACAGTGGATTCATACTTGTGACCATCAGTCATCTAGACAACAGAGCCATCACCATATAAATGAATAGCTAAATAGAATTGCATAATCAGTTCATCATTCAATGGGGTTATCTCTCTCCCAACAAACTCTTCAATGTACACAGACTTTAAATTATCTTGCACATGGGGAAAGAAATTCTTATTAGCTTTGATGTAAGCCCAGTCAACATATCTCATATCACTAACAGGTGGACTTTGATGTAAGTCTTGTTGTTCCCTGGTGTGGAACCTTGGATCAACAACAGTTCTTATCCTCATGGTATATGGATCTATAGCTCTCCATTTCCTCAATCCTCCATCTTTCCTCTTCTTCATATCTTCAGCTACTGGATGAGCAACACTGTGAAGTGGCAGATTAGGTCTGAGCTTTCTGAGAATGGGTGCATTCTCTTCTTGTTCCTCTGCAGCAAAGGTACTGGAAGCAAGGCCTTTCTTCTTGGTAGCTAAAGGAATATCCATTGTAATCCTTTTGGAAGCTACAGCCTTTTTAGACTTAGAAGCAGGCTTAGGAGCAGATTTCCTGGGCATGGCATCAGCGAGGAGCTTCTTCTTCTCAGGAGGAGGAGGAGAAGCATCAGCTAGGATCTCTTCTTCTCCAGAAACATCTTCTGGTTCCTCATACATGGAAGTGGGTCTTGCAGTAACATGGATCACCCTATTCCTGGCTCTCTTCACACCAGACTTCTTAGGCGGATTGTCAAGGGAAAGTGTCACCCCTTGTCTTGCAGATTCAGGGGCTCTAAGATCAACAGGCTTTGCATAATCTTTTCTGACAGTCTTCTTGAGAGGAGCTTTCACTTTCAGCTATTGAGGTGCTGAAGTTTCCTCTGGCACAAAATATGAGTCCTCTTCATGTGAGTTAATCTTCTTTCTCAACATGGTGGCTGCCTTGGGCAAGCCATGACAGCTATAAGTACCAGGGTCAGAGTCTGTCTTCTCAGGACTTGAGTCTCAGTCCATCTCAGGACTATCTTCCCTGAAGTTGTTCTGGCTGTCCTCTGAATCAGACATATGGGTAGACAATCAACAACTCACCAGCAACCAAGTTAAATAGGTATAGAAGAGCAGAAGGGTTGAGCATCAAAAAATATAGCTGATTTTTCAAAGTTTGATTTCACAACTGTGGGTGTGATTTACTGTAGAATGCAATTCGGTGGAACCGGGTTTATTGTTTCCGAGTCACCAAGATTGTCCACTCGAGTAACAGAAACTTGGTAGCCTTTTCAGTGTCACCGAAAAGAGCTAATCGGTCTCACCGAGATGGTTCTATAAACTCTAAACACAAAATCGATGGAACCGATTATAAAAATTGGGTGTCTCCGAGATGCATGCTATAGGAAATCAAATCCAGAATTTTGTCAATCTCTATTCTATGGGAATTTTCTGGTGGATAGAAGTATTTGCACATGGTAGATTTTAGATAAAATCACCTATTATGCATGGATTGGATAAAGGAGCGCAAAAGAAGAGTGGATTTGTACCCTAACATAGCGGTGGTCTGACTACGGCGGCGACGGCGGTGTAGATTCCGTCGATGGCAGCGAATCCTAGTGGCAGAGGAGCTCGGGATGTGAAGGCGACGGCCATGGTTCCTTGGAGGCAGATTAGGGTTTGGGGACGAAGGGTTTTGAGGACCCTATCGGCCAAGTTATATACCCGTCAGTGTCGGCGTCATCGAGACGAGAAAATTGGTGTCATCGAGTTCCTCTGGTGTCAGCTCAAAGGGAAAATCGATGTAACCGAGTTAGTGATTTTGGTGGTACCGAGATGGAAAATTCTGATCAGCTTTGTAATTAGATGAAACCAATTTCGTGGGATTGGTTTCATCGAGATTCACAAAGGGGTTTTGTATGGCAGCCTTTAACGACACCGAACTCCGAGTGCTCCTTCACACAGAGGGATCGAGAAGTGCTTGTTCAAGTTTTTTTATGAAGCATGAATAGAACTTGAGGTGAGAAAGCATAGATAGCTAGAGTAAGGTCCTAGGCATTCTTGTCCATCCAATTGGTGAAAGATAAATCAAGAGTCAAATAACAACAATTGGATGTCCTTGAATGAGAAAAAATATGCAGCCAACATGCTCACACAATAAGATGATAGATAAAACATGGTAAACATGCTCAAACTTATAGCATCTATCAAGCACTTTGGCAATGACAAAGACATCTATATATGAGTATATTGACTTAGGAGACAAGTAAGAATACTTGATCATAGGTCATACTCACCGTTTAAGCACAAGTGGGGTTACCACTTTTAAATGAAGCATTAATGTGTTCATATCTTTAGGAGATTCTTATACTCAAAGTTTTAGAGTAAAGCTCCCCCTTGATATGACATCCCCCCTAAGAGGGATAAACTAATCTTGGGTTTTGTCGTAGAAGACTTCAAGTAGGTGAAGAAGTGGTGGATGCTCAATGTTGATGAAGATCATCTTGAGTTTGGAGCAATCCTTGTTGTTTCTTACTCTTCTCACCTACATGGGTTAGTCCCAAAGCACAAGGAACATACGCAAGAACATCTATGGACATGGAGTGAAATACATATGGAATGATGTCCAAAGATACGTTAATTACCTTGTCCCTTGCTTACCTTTGAGGGAATATGTGACTACTTGAACTAATGCATATGGTTGATGTTTATAGTATATAGTTGTTGCCAAAATGAATAAGAGTGAATTTCATTGGCGGAGCCACCCCCTCAAGAACTTTCTAGTTCTTCCTCTCTATGATCCATTTCGACTTGATGGGGATCCTTGGAGTTGTAGTAGCACTACATGAGGTAGTGCTTGTAGTGTCCATGGGAATCCACTTGACCTTGACTTGGGGTTCCTCTTCAAATGAGTCAATGTCCTCTTGAAGCTTTCCCTTGCCCTTGTGGTATTGTGGTAGAAGGCCATCTTGTGAGCTTGTTCCTTTGGGAGGAGTAGGATCAAACTTCTCCTCTTTAGGAACAAACTTAGGTATGGTATATGGACCTTCTTCCCAAACATCTCCGTTAACGTTGAAGTAGCCAACACCTTGTTTCTTCTGATGTCCTCCTTGCTTGTGCACAGTTACCGCAAAATTGCTTACTTCCGGCAAGACTCTTGAAGACACCTCTCTCTGTAATCCCTTTCAATACATATTTTATTGCTGAAGTGTAACTTGGCGAAGAGAGTTATTAGTGGAATCAAGAGAGCTACTAGCAACAACATCATTAGATTTAGCTTTAGTGTTGTTGTTACTATAGGAAGAAACTTTCTTGCCTTTGATACTAGTCTTCTTAGGTTTAATTTGTGGAATAAAATTATACACGAGTCATTGTTTGGCTAGATAAGAAGAACTCTTCTTTCGAAGATCATAATTGATTGCTTTTAGGAACTCATGCTCTTGCTCCAAATTGAGCTTCTCGAAGCATAGCCTCTCATGAGTTCTTGCAAGCTCTCTATGATCTTCTAGAGGAGTTTCATGAGCTAACTTAAGAGTGTTCAATTCTTTACTTAGTCATTCAATCTCTTTCTTATCATCATCACTCAACTTCTCTAACTAGCATGATAATTAGCAAGTTCAATTTTAGTGCAATCACTAGTTTTATAAAAGAGCAAGTGATCTTCTCCTAACAAGTCATCCTCATCACTATTAAAATCAAGATACTCGGGGTGTGATACCTTGGGGCCTTTAGCCATGAAGTAGTTTTCGAACCCCTCATTTGGTGAATCAAATAAGTCATAGGAGTTGGAGGAAACGAGTGCAATGTCGGTAAAACCATCATCTTGACTATAGTCGGAGTTGGAGTGATAGCTTCTCTCGGATTGGTTGGCAGACTCGAAGCCAGGAACCCATTCACCAACCTGAGCTTGATGTCTTCTTCTAGAGCTTCTCTTGGTGTATTTGTTCTTCTTTTCGGATTCCTTGCCTCTCTGTGAGTGTCTTCATTCATAACGATCTTCTCTACTCCTTCTCTTTCTGTGAGTTGACTCATCCCTTGAGCTTCATCTTCGAGGTGACTCTTGTCTTTGTTTGTAGGGAGCTGAGCACTAATTGGAGTAGTGTACGGGCTTACCACAGTTGCAGTAGTTTTGGTCATGACTGGACGAACTCTTGTCATCATGTATTGAGCTTGAGCTTCTCTCTTTAGCTCTACTCTTGTAGAACTTGTTGGATTTTCTGACCATGAGGCTTATCTGTTCATCAGTGATAACATTGTCCTTTGAAGTAGCGGGAGGATCGCTTGAAGCTTCGAAAGCACTGCTTGACTTGTTGTGCAGCTCATCTTGACCTTGAGTGACATCTCATGAGCAACAATCCTACCAATGAATTCAGTTGGCTTAAGATCTTTGTAGTTTGGCATCATTTTGATCAATGTGCACAAGGTGACATACTTTCCATCAAGAGCTCTAAGTATCTACATGATGATGAATTTGTGAGTCATCTCTTCATTTCCTAAGTTGGCAATCTGATTTGTGATGAGAGCTAGCCTAGAGTACATTTGAGTGACACCTTCACCATCCTTCATCTTGAACTTGTCAAGCTGACTTTGGAGCACATCCAACTTACATTCTCTCACAGAATCAGTACCTTCGTGCATATGGATCAAAGTATCCCAAATTTCTAGTGCATTCTCAAGGCGGCTGATTTTGTTGAATTCTTCGGGGCATAGACAGTTGAAGATGATGTCGCAGGCTTGTGCATTGAGTTGCAACATCTTCAGTTCATCCACTATGGCATCACGATCCAGTTCACGCCCTTGTCCGAAGAAATCACCTTTCACACCAACACGGATAATAGCCCATACGGAAGGATTAAAACCAAGCATATGCATTTTCATCTTATGCTTCTAACTAGAAAAATTAGTGCCATCGAAGTATGGACCTCTGCGGTGATAATTTCCCTCACTAGATGACATACTCTCCTAGGTTGTGACACCAATGCAATGGAGACCATAGCTCTCATACCACTTGTAGGATTGAAAGTATGTCTAGAGGGGGTGATTAGACTAATTGACAAGATAAAAGCTTAGCCTTTTCCCAAATTTAGTTATGGGCCAGTTGTACCAATTATGGCAAGTCAAGTACACCCTGCACATGCAGTTCTAAGAGTATAGCAGAGGAATGTAAAACATGCAAGTGTAAAGTAAAGGAGTAACGTAGGGAGATCAAATGCATGAGGTTGACACGGTGATTTTTGGCATGGTTCTCATAGGTGGCGCTATCGTACGTCCATATTAGTGGAGACTTCAACCCACGGAGGGTAATGGCTACGAGAGTCCACGGAGGGCTCCACCCACAAAGGGTCCACGAAGAAGTGGCCTTGTCTATTCCACCACGGCTTCCGTCCACGAAGGACTAGCCTCACTCATGGTACATCTTCACGAAGTAGGCGATCTCCTTGCCCTTAGAAACATCTTGGTTCAACTCCACAACACGAAGTAGGAGGCTCCCAAGCGACACCTAACCAATCTAGGAGGCACCACCCTCCAAAAGGTAATAGATGTGGTAGAACGATGAACTCCTTGCTCTTGTGCTTCTCAAGATAGTCCTCTCAACACACAATCTGTCGGATTTCGGGCTCCGCAAAACCCTAAAGGTTTGAACACAGGGGCATGTAGGAAGATCTCTCTCGGCTCTACCTCACCTAGCTCACTACTCGATGGACAACACATGAAACTCTCTTGATGGTGAGGGAGACACAGAACACAACAGTTTACCCAGGTTCGAGCCGCTGTGAAGCATAAAACCATACTCCTGCTTTGGTGGATTACTGATACGTCTCCATCGTATCTACTTTTCCAAACTCTTTTGCCCTTGTTTTGGACCCTAATTTGCATGATTTGAATGGAACTAACCTGGACTGACACTGTTTTCAGCAGAATTGCCTTGGTGTTGTTTTTTGTGCAGAAATGAAAGTTATCAGAAAGTCCTGAAAATTTACGGAGAATATTTCTGGAAAATATGACAAATACCTGCGCAAAGATCCACCGGAGGGGATGGGCCAGTGGGCCACAAGCCCTGTAGCAGCCACCCCCTGGTGGCGGCTAGCAAGCTTGTGGGGCCCACGTGGCTCTGCTGCCCCCAATCTCAGCTCTATCAGTTCACTTTCGTCCCAGAAACAATCAAGACAGAAGATTTCGTCGTGTTTGCGATATGGAGGTGCCGCCACATCCTGTTCTTCATATGGAGGGCAGATCTGGAGTCCGTTTTGGGATCCCGAGAGGGCAAATCGTCGCCATCGTCATCATCAACCTTCTTCCCTCTCCAATTCCATGAAGCTCTTCGTTGTTCTTGAGTAATCTATTCGTAGGCTCGCTGGTCGGTGATGAGTAGGATGAGATCTATCATGTAAGCGAGTTAGTTTTTACGGGGATTGATCCCTAGTATCCATTATGTTCTGAGATTGATGTTGCTACTACTTTGCCATGCTTAATGCTTGTCACTAGGGCCCGAGTGCCATGATTTCAGATCTGAAAATATTATGTTGTCACCAATATATGTGTGTTTTAGATCCGATCTTGAAAGTTGTAGTTACCTACTATGTGTTATGATCCGGCAACCCCGGAGTGACAATAACCGGAATCACTGCCGGTCATGACCATAGTTTGAGGAGTTCATGTGTTCACCAAGTGCTAATGCGTTGGTCCGGTTCTTTATTAAAAGGAGAACCTTAATATCCCGTAGTTTCCTTTTGGATCCCGCTGCCACGGGAGGGATGGACAATAGATGTCATGCAAGTTCTTTCCCTAAGCACGAATGACGACACACGGAATGCATGCCTACATCACATTGACGAACGTGAGCTAGCCACATATCTCTCGGTGTTATAACTGTTGCATGATGAATATCATCCAAACAAATCACCGACCCATTGCCTACGAGTTTTCCCACTTTTGCTGTTACTTGTCTTGCTCTGCTGCTGCTGCTGTTACTTGTCTTGCTCTGCTGTTGTTGTTACTTGTCTTGCTCTCCTGCAACTGTCGTTACATGTCTTGCTCTGCTCCTACTGTTGTTACTACCGCCGCTTGCTACTGTTGCTACGTGCTACTGCTGTCACTACTGCCGTTCCTTGCCACTTCAATTACTCGTTACACTGTTGTTACCCGCTACAACTTTGATTCGCTGGTCATTCACAGGAACAGACAATTTCCGTCAATGGGCAGCTTCTGGCACCATTGATACACTCGTTAGGAATAGTCTGCCGTCAATAGATCGTTTCTGACACCGTTGTTATCATACTACTTTGTTGCTGACTCTTTGCTTGCAGATACTAACCGTTCAGGTGTGGTTGAATCTGACACATTCAGCTGCTAATACTCGAGAGTATTCTCTCACCTCCTGCCTGGCATATAAACAAATTTGGGTCGAATACTCTACCCTTGAAAATTGCCTCGATCCCATGCGTTGGTGGGCCGTCAACAATATTCTTCTAGTTTTGTTGCCAGGGAGTGCTAGCAGCATTCTTCTGGTGCCGTTGCAGGGGAAGGTCTGTTGTCACAGAATCAATTACCACTCGCGGAGGTTGGTGGATGAACTAATATAGTGTTAGGCACTTCCGAAGGCTGCGTGACCTTGCGTCGTGCTAGTGGGTGAATGAATTGTTTTTTTTGGATCTGATCCCCCTCTATGAAGCAACCTATCCTTTATTTATAATGGTGGCTCTGGTCCTATTCCCTCATCGTTTCAGCGCTAAGGGATCCCACAACGGCCAATTAGGAAGGGGGACAGGGGAACATGCTTCCCCTATCCAAAAGTGGTCTTTCCCTGCAAAGTAGTTGCCAGTGTTGGAGGGGCTGGCTCAGGGATGACGTCCGTCCTGCCGGCGGGCCTCCAAGGTCTGATACGTCTCCGTCGTATCTACTTTTCTGAACTCTTTTGCCCTTGGTTCGGACTCTAATTTGCATGATTTGAATGGAACTAACCCGGACTGACGCTGTTTTCAGCAGAATTGCCATGGTGTTGTTTTTGCGCAGAAATAAAAGTTCTCGGAATGACTTGAAAATTTACGGAGAATTGTTCTACAATTTATGAAAAATACTGGCGCAAGAATCAGCGGAGGAAGTGGAGCTGTGAGCCCACAAGACCACCAGGCGCGGGCCCCCCTCGCCGCGCCTGGCAGGTTTGTGGCGCCCAAGAAGCTCCACCGACTCGAAATCGAGCTCTATTTAGTCCGTTTCGTCTAGAAAAAAATCAAGGAGAAGAGTTCATCGCGTTTAACGATATGGAGGCGCCGCCACATCCTGTTCTTCATCTGGAGGGTAGATCTGGAGTCCGTTCTGGGCTCCGGAGAAGGAAGATCGTCGTCATCGCCATCATCAACCTTCCTTCATTGCCAATTCCATGATGCTCTTCACCGTTCGTAAGTAATCTCATCATAGGCTTGCTGGACGGTGATGGGTTGGATGACATCTATCATGTAATCGAGTTAGTTTTGACGGGGATTGATCCCTAGTATCCACTATGTTCTGAGATTGACGTTGCTACTACTTTGCCTTGCTTAATGCTTGTCACTAGGGCCCGAATGCCATGATTTAAGATATGAACCTATTATGTTGTCGCCAATATATGTGTGTTCTTGATCCTATCTTGCAAGTTGTAGTCACCTACTATGTGTTATGACCCGGCAACCCCGGAGTGACAATAGCCGGAACCACTCCCGAAGATGACCATAGTATGAGAAGTTCATGTATTCACCAAGTGTTAATGCGTTGGTCCGGTTCTTTGTTAAAAGGAGAACCTTAATATCCCGTAGATTCCATTAGGACCCCGCTGCCACGGGAGGGATGGACAATAGATGTCATGCAAGTTATTTCCCCTAAGCATGTATGACTACATACGGAATACATGCCTACATTAGATTGACGAACTGGAGCTAGTTACATATCTCTCCGTGTTATAACTGTTACATGATGAATAGCATCCGGCATATTCATCCATCACCGATACAATGCCTACGAGTATTTTCCTACTGGTCCTTGCTACGTTACTTTGCTGCTACTGCTGTCACTACTGCTACTGTTACTCTGTTGCTACTACTGTTCCTTTTCTGCTACTGTTGTCACTTTGCTGCTACTGGTTACTGTTGCTACTACTGCTATCATACTACTTTGCTACAGATATTTTGCTGCAGATACTAAATATTTCAGGTGTGGTTGAATTGACAACTCAACTGCTAATACTTGAGAATATTCTTTGGCTTCCCGTTGAGTCGAATCAATAAGTTTGGGTTGAATACTCTACCCTCGAAAACTGTTGCGATCCCCTATACTTGTGGGTTATCAAGACTATTTTCTGGCGACGTTGCCGTGGAAGCACAGCTATATTCTCTGAGTCACTTGGGATATACGTCTGCTGGTCACTATGAGGAATCCGATAGATCCAAGAACTAAAGTCTTGCCCTCAACTACGAGGACAGGTAAGGAACTCCCATCTAGCTCTGCACTTGATTCACGTTCAGTTATGAGTAAGTTTGATACACCACCTCCTGCTAGAAATCTTGATATGTCGCCTGTGCATGATGATGCTACTTCTGCTGCCCATGATTCTTATGATGATGCTATGCTTGATACTGCTTTGCCTGATGATGCTATGCTTGATACTGCTTTGCCGCTAGGTGCATTTCTTGATGCACAAATTGCTAGAGTTCCTGCTAGATGTGATGATACTTCTGAAACTGCTGATACTATTGAAGTAGCACCTCCTATTTTTCCTGCTAGAACTAGCTCTCCTAGACAGGAATTGCCTGATATGCCTGAGCGTTATGTTATGGAGGGAGAGATAGCTGAGGACTTTCTTGCTTGTAAGGATAGCTATGATGTAGAAAAATTACTACTCAAGTGGAAAGAAAAACCTTTGACCGCTAGGATGAATTCTCTGTCGACCCTGAGTTAATCACTTTGGTCGAATTTGATCCTTTTCACGGTTATGAGTCTGAAACGGTTGTAGCCCATCTTACCAAACTGCACGATATAGCCACCCTATTCTCTAGTGAGGAAAAGATCCTCCACTACTATATCCTCAAACTGTTTCCTTTCTCGCTAAAGGATGATGCTAAGACTTGGTTCACTTCTCTTGCTCCTGGTTGTGTGCTTAGCCCCCAGGATATGGTCTACTACTTCTCTGAAAAATATTTCCCTGCCCATAAGAAGCAAGCTGCCTTGCGGGAAATATATAACTTTGCTCAAGCTGAAGAAGAGAGTCTCCCACAAGCTTGGGGAGGCTCGTCCAGCTACTCAATGCTTTGCCTGATCACCCTCTTGAGAAGAATGAAATACTTGATATCTTCTATAATGGACTAACCGATGCTTCTAGAGACCACCTAGATAGTTGTGTTGGTTGTGTTTTTAGGGAACGAACCGTAGAACAAGCTGAGATTCTATTGAATAATATCTTGTGCAATGAGAATGCTTGGACTATTCCCTAACCACCTCCTAAGCCAACTCCGAAGAAAAGAGGTATTCTATTCCTCAGTCCTGAAGATATGCAAGAAGCTAAGAAATCTATGCGAGAGAAAGGCATTAAATTTGAAGATGTCAAAAATCTACCACCTATCGAAGAGATCCATGGTCTTGATAACCCGATACAGGTAGTAGAAGTAAATTCTCTGCGTAGGTTTGATGAGAGTGGTATTCCTTTTGATAAACCTGCTAGCTTATGCCTGGATGAATTTCATAACTTTGTTGCCAAACAACATAGTTTCAATGATTATGTTAGTAGACAATTGGAACAGAATGCTCGTATGCTTAGTCATTTAAGTGCTTGTGTGGACAGAAATGTCAATGATCTTAAGCTCCTGAGTAAACATTCCTCTATGGTTACTACTCAGGTAGAACAAGTACTTAAGGCTCAGAATGACTTGCTCAAAGAGTTGAATAAAAATTATGTTAGAGTCGTCACTAGAGGCGGAAGAATGACTCAGGAACCTTTGAATCCTGAGGGTCATCCTAAGAGAATTGAACGAGATTCTCAAGGAGTTAGCACTGATCCACCTAGTCATCCTAGAAAGAAGAAGAAAGATGATAGGAACCTGCACGCTAGCAACCCTGTTGCTGCTACACCTGTGAGTCCAAACGATGTCTCTGTTTCTGATGCCAAGACACAATCTGGTGATGAACATGAGCCTAATGATAATATCAATAGTGATGTTCATGTTGATGCTCAACCTAGCAATGATAAGGATGTGGAGATTGAACCTATTGATCTTGATAACCCACATCCCAATAATAGAAGATATGATAAGAATAACTTCACTACTAGGAAGCATGGTAAAGAAAGGGAACCATGGGTTCAGAAACCCATGCCCTTTCCTCCCAAACCATCCAAGAAAAAGGATGATGAGGATTTTGAGCGATTTGTTGAAATGATTAGACCTTTCTTTCTGCAAATGCGTTTGACAGATATGCTCAAAATGTCTCCCTATGCTAAGTACATGAAACGTGAGGTTGAGATTTCCACCATGCTTGCTAATTACACCTTCAAGGGTGGAACTCCTAAGAAACTAGGTGATCCCTGTGTGCCCACTATAACTTGCTCCATTATAGGTAACTACGTTAGAACTTCTTTATGTGACCTTGGATCCGGTGTTAGTGTTATACCACTCTCTCTTTATCGTAGACTTGAACCGGATAAGTTGACACCCACTAAAATACGTCTGCAAATGCCGACAAATAAATTGCTTTCCCTATCGGCATTTGCGAGGATCTGCCTGTTGTGGTTGCCAACGTGACTATCTTAACAAACTTTGTTATTCTGGATATTCCCGAGGACGATGCCATGGCGGTCATCATTGGAAGACCCTTTTTAAACACTGCAGGGGCAGTTATAGATTGCAACAAAGGCAATGTCACTTTCCATGTCAACGGTAATGAGCATACGGTGCACTTTCCGAAGAAACAATATCGAGTACATTGCATCAATGCTATCGAAAAAAACTTCATCTATTCTTATTGGGAGCATTGAATACCCTATACCTCTTGTCAATATAAAGTATGATTTGCTTGTTGGGGAGATACTCATCCCCATTGAGGTGACCTAGTGACTATTCGAAAATTCTCCGTTCTCTTTTGCGATTCGAAAAGGTTTGTCGAGGAGACTTGATCAACCTCATTGACAGATTTCTTTGGATGACCATGAGATGGATGAATCGAGGAGTCACAAACCTCTGTTCCAAGCTTTCACCTTCGGTTGCTTAGAAGAAAAATGATAGATTTAGTTCAGTCTTCCCTGTTTTCTATTTTAGCGTCCCGTAGAAAAGTACCCCAAAAATAAAAGTTCTCCGAACATCTTGAAAATCAGGTATGATTTTTTCTGGATTTTTCGAAAAATATTGAGACGAAGAGCTAGTCTGGCGGCTGCACCAGTTGGCCACAAGCCCTGGAGGCGGGTGCACCCCCCCTCGCGGCGCCTAACAGGCTTGTGGGGCCCACGTGCACCCCCTCCACTCATTCTAGGTCCCATCTGCTTCTCCTACTTCTAGAATAAAATCATTTCACAGCTCAAACCCATATTCTTGCTCTTCTTGCTGGGATTTTCGATCTTCTTGCTCAAACCACCATTCTCCGAACTGTTTTGGGGAAATTACTCCTTGGTAAGTGACTCCTCCATTGGTCCAATTAGTCTTTGCTCTAGTGCCTTATACTTCGCGTATTTTTGCTGCCTTGGTGACCCTGTTCTTGAGATTTGCATGCTAATTTTAGCTGGTCCCAAGTAGTCTTCATGCATAATATGGCCTCTAGGCACTTGTCGGAGTAGTTGCTACGAGTTTCGTTGGGCCTTGTTCACTTTTCCTTAGAATCACTAAAATTTCAGAAAATTTCAGAGATAGAAAAGAGAAAAGATGAGGAGGTTCTTAAGAGGCTCTTCAAGCCGTGACTCCAAGGATGATGGAAGTGAGAAGAAACCCAAGCATCCGGTCCCTCTAATTGCAGAAGTTCGAGCGTGCGAGTGGCCAAGCGATGTGTTCTTACGCGCCACCAAACTTTATGAGGACTTTTATTACTTGGTGGAGAACGCATGCCTTACCTCCTTCGTTGAAGATAACTGTCCGCAATACCTCCTCCTCACTAATATCTTCGTACAAAGCTTTAAGTTCTATCCGAGGAAGAATCCTCCTATGGTTGAGTTCAAACTTTATGATATCCCCCAGCGCATGTCACTCCAGGATTTTTGCAATGTTTGCAAATTGCCTTTTGTTGGGGACATTCATGAACCTCGTCCATGGGACTTGGAAGCTTTCATCGATACTATTGTCGTAGGAGAGGAGAGAGGAGTGTCTTGCGCTAGAGCTGCTAGCATTCATTTTCCCGTGCTTCGGTACTTCTCATTATTTGTGGGAAAATGTTTGATTGGCCCTGGGAAAGCTAGGTCACTTAGTTCCCCAGATCTTGCGGTCTTGCGCGAAGCCCTTTATAATGATAAAACTTATAGCTTGGGTGCTATAGTAGCTCAACGGTTGAACACGAACCGTTCTAAAGGCGTAGTGTATGGACGTATCTATGCTACTCGTCTTGCCAGACATTTTGAGATACCTATTAGACTGGACGAGGAAGAAGAGATTCTTCTTCCTGAGAGATATCTAGATTATGATAGCATGGTTTACCTTGACTTTCTTGATAGAGATACAAATAGAAGGATGATTTATAACCTGGTATTTAGTCAGGGTACTCGTGAGACTATTACTTTGCCTGCTCCTTCTTTGTTCAATCTTCATGCAGGAAGGTACATTATTATGCCCTCGGACATCTACGCATATTGGGGCTTAGCCCAACCACAGGTGCCCGTGCCCGAGCCACCAGTCGAGTACCAGACACCAGTTTATCAGTGGGAGCCAGAGGAGCTCACATAGCAGTGGCATCCTCAGTCCACTCCGGAGTACCCCGAAGCTGGTTATTTCTCTCCTTGGGAGTAGACCAACTTAGGCCAAAAGCCTAAGCTTGGGGGAGTACGTGTTTCTCACCCACTTTATATTCTTGCTTATGCTTTCACTTTGCTTGTCGGTGTTCACACTTTGCCACTGTATCATCCATGCTAGTTTATTTTCTTTTTCTAGTTTTATTTTCGTGTATCTGTCTAGTTTGAGAAAACCCAAAAAGATTTTCTTGTTCTTCTTTTTCTTGTTGGGAGCTTTCCCTTGTAAATAGTTTTCTTTTTCTTTGGGTCAAGGTAGAAGATCATGGTTACAATGTTTAGTGGCTCTCGCATGCATATCTTTTTATCTGTCAAAGAGCCATATTACTTTGTATTCTCCTTTGTGTTTGCGTGCAGATTCCAGCTTAGTCCAATGCACAAGCACGCTTATTATTGTTCAGATCGTTCGGTCGTGCAAGTGAAAGGTAATATTGACAATATAAATGAAATGACTGAGCCTGGAAAAGCTGGTATGAACCCGATCTATTTTGTTTTTGGAAATATGACTAGCTCATCGTTCCTGATTCAGCTTTGTTGTGAGAGAAACATGTTTGCAATGACAACTTAGAGATCATACTTGCTGATGCCATGCTTACTTAGCTAGGAGCGTATAATAGTTTGTCTTGGATGCCCACATGAATTTTGAGATGACTGTGTTGTAGTATGATAGGATGGTATCCTCCTTTGAAACAAAATCAACATAGCCTCTATGATGTTCATGTTCACGCATGTAGTTGAAACAAAATCAACATAGCCTCTATGATGTTCATGTTCATGGTGATTTATGTCCTACTCATGCTTGCACTCAATGTTAGTTAATCTCAATGCATTTTGATGATTGTTGTTGCTCTCTAGTTGGTCACTTCCCAGTGTTTTGCTAGCCTTCACTTGTACTAAGCGGGAATACTGCTTGTGCATCCACTTCCATAAACCCAAAGTTGTTCCATATGAGTCCAGCATACCTACCTATATGTGGTATCTACCTGTTGTTCCAAGTAAATTTGCATGTTCCATTCTCTAAACCTTCAAGAAATAATCTGTTTTGCATGCCCGAACCGCTCATGTGGTGACAGGGGGCTATCAGTATCTTCCATGCTAGGCGTGTTATCCTCGATATGTGTTTATTCACTATCATTCACGAGAAAGGGGCCGGTAATTGGAATACCCAGTTCCATGCTCAAATTGAAAGGATAATTGCAAACAAAACTCCCCTGGATTGATGTTCGTATGGACGGCAGCCGAGTACTCGACTAGTCGTGGAGTGTGATTGATTCGTGGTGGGGGAGTCAAAACTTTACTTTTCTGTTTGGGAACTGCCTATAGCATGTGTAGCATGGAAGATGGTGAGAACTCTTGGTCATTGCATTGACAATGAAAGCATGCCTCCCAAAATTATTATCTCTGTTTTAAAAAGCTTGAGCTCTGGCACCTTTGCAAATCAATGCTTCCCTCTGTGAAGGGCCTGTCTATTTATGTTCTTGTTGGGTCATCCTCCTCTTATAAAAGCACCAATTAGAGAGCACCTCTGTCGTTTTTATGCTTTGCTTTTAACTGTGTTGCGTATGACTGTTACTGGATCTTCTTTGCCATGAGTTACAATGTTTAGTCAACCCTTGGTCTTTGAAGGTGCTCTGCATTTATGTTTTGCGGTCTCAGAAAGAGCTAGCGAGATACCATCTGTTCATACTGCTTCATGATTGTTTTGATTGAAGTGTTGATGTTTGAGACTTATTATTATTTTCTCGCTAGTTGATTATGCCATTGATATGAGTTTACCGTGAGACCTAGATGTCATTTGCTTATGTGGTTTGCTTGTGATCTTGCTGAAATTCTGGATATGCGTTAGACATAGTTGCAACAACAAGATCAAACAGAGTTCGTAAAAGTTTTTCTTTTGTCTCTTTCAGTTTCTCAACTGAATTGCTTGAGGACAATCAAGGCTTTAAGATTGGGGGAGTTGATACGTCTCCGTTGTATCTACTTTTCCGAACTCTTTTGCCCTTGTTTTGGACTCTAATTTGCATGATTTGAATGGAACTAACCCGGACAGACGCGACTTTCAGCAGAATTGCCATGGTGTTGTTTTTGCGCAGAAATAAAAGTTCTCGAAATGACCTGAAAATTTATGGAGAATTTTTCAGGAATTTATGAAAAATACTGGCGCACGAATCAGTAGAGGAAGTGGAGCTGTGAGCCCACAAGCCCACCAGGCGCGGGCCCCCCTGGCCGCGCCTGGCAGGCTTGTGAGGCCCACGCGAAGCTCCACCGCCTCCAAGTCCAGCTCTATTTAGTCTGTTTCGTCCGGAAAAAATCAAGGAGAAGAGATCACCGAGTTTTACGATATGGAGGCACCGCCACATCGTGTTCTTCATCTAGATGGCAGATCTGGAGTCCGTTCTGGGCTTCGGAGAAGGGAGATCGTCGCCATCGTCATCATCAACCTTCCTTCATCGCCAATTCCATGATGCTCTTCACCGTTCATGAGTAATATCATCGTAGGCTTGCCGGACGGTGATGGGTTGGATGAGACCTATCATGTAATCGAGTTAGTTTTGACGGGGATTGATCCCAAGTATCCACTATGTTCTGAGATTGATGTTGCTACTACTTTGCCTTTCTTAATGCTTGTCACTAGGGCCCGAGTGCCATGATTTTAGATCTGAACCTATTATGTTGTCGCCAATATATGTGTGTTCTTGATCCTATCTTGTAAGTTGTAGTCACCTACTATGTGTTATGACCTGGCAACCCCGGAGTGACAATAGCCGGAACCACTCCCGGAGATGACCATAGTATGAGGAGTTCATGTATTCACCAAGTGTCAATGCGTTGGTCCGGTTCTTTATTAAAAGGAGAACCTTAATATCTCGTAGTTTCCATTAGGACCCCCCTTCCACGGGAGCGATGGGGAATAGATGTCATGCAAGTTCTTTTCCCTAAGCACGTATGACTACATACGGAATACATGCCTACATTAGATTGACGGACTGGAGCTAGTTACATATCTCTTCGTGTTATAACTGTTACATGATGAATAGCATCCGGCATAATCATCCATCACCGATCCAATGCCTACGAGTCTTTTCCTACTAGTCCTTTCTATATTACTTTGTTGCTACTCCTGTCACTTCTGCTACTGTTACTCTATTGTTACTGGTGTTACTTTATTGCTACTGTTGTCACTTTGCTGCTACTGGTTACTGTTGCTACTCCTGCTATCATACTACTTTGCTACTGATACTTTGCTGCAAATACTAAATCTTTCAGGTGTGGTTGAATTGACATCTCAACTGCTAATACTTGAGAATATTCTTTGGCTTCCCCTTGAGTCGAATCAATAAATTTGGGTTGAATACTCTACCCTCGAAAACTGTTGTGATCCCCTATACTTGTGTGTTATCAGGGTCTTGTTGCACCAGAATGGAAACCTTTTCGAGATGCCTTGGGACCTGCATTCGTCCTTGCCCCATTTGCATCAAAGGGGAAACTGCTCCATCCTGCTGTGTGCTGCTCGGCTGTCCTTCCCTTGCGCCACCCTTGACTCCAGAGGCTGGGCCTCGCCTCGGAATATTCGCCACTCAGGAGGGGTCCTAATGAGCCCCCCTGCAGGTCTTGATGTCGTTCCTCCTCATGAGGCTTAGCCCCTCACGAGGGCCTTGTCTTGGGTGGTGTCGGTCCCATTTGTTGTAGGTCGATGAAGTGGGCCAACCCTGGGCTGCAGGCAGGCAGGTCTGGGTAACCCCATTCCCACAATTCCGACACAATCACTCTCTCACAAAATAGGCATGGGTATGATACATTCATTTGGTGGAAAGAAACTCGGGGAGGCTAGAGATCAAGTTTCAAATGATTGGATTGGAATATCTTTGTCTCAACACATGAGTACGTGGCTCTCACTCAAAAAATGGATCTCGCAATGATGTGTGTTCTGAGTGCTTCACTATCAAATGAGAGATGGGTGGAGGGGTATTTATAGGCAGCCCTGATACGTCTCCGTCGTATCTACTTTTCCAAACTCTTTTGCCCCTGTTTTGGACTCTAATTTGCATGATTTGAATGGAACTAACCCGGACTAACGCTGTTTTTAGCAGAATTGCCATGGTATTGTTTTTGCGTAGAAATAAAAGTTCTTGGAATGACTTGGAAATTTATGAGGAGTTTTTGTGGAATATATAAAAAATATTGGCGCCAGAATCAACTGGAGGGGTGGAGCTGAGAGCCCACAAGACCACCAGGCGCGGCACCCCCGGCCGCGCCTCGCACGCTTGTGGGGTCCATGAAGCTCCACCGCCTCCAATCTCAGCTCTATTTAGTCCCTTTCGTCCGGAAAAAAATCAAGGAGAAGAGTTCATCGCGTTTTACGTTACGGAGGCGCCGCCACCTCCTGTTGTTCCTCTGGAGGGCATATCTGGAGTCCGTTCTGGGTTCCGGAGAGGGGAGATCGTCACCATCGTCATCACCAACCTTCCTTCATCGCCAATTCCATGATGCTCTTCACCGTTCGTGAGTAATCTCATCGTAGGCTTGCTGGACGGTGATGTATTGGATGAGATCTATCATGTAATCGAGTTAGTTTTGACGGGGATTGATCCATAGTATCGACTATGTTCTGAGATTGATGTTGCTACTACTTTGCCATGCTTAATGCTTGTTACTAGGGCCCGAGTGCCATGATTTCAGATCTGAACCTATTATGTTGTCACCAATATATGTGTGTTCTTGATCCTATCTTGCAAGTTGTAGTCACCTATTATGTGTTATGACCCCGCAACCCCGGAGTGACAATAGCCGGAACCACTCCCGAAGATGACCATAGTATGAGAAGTTCATGTATTCACCAAGTGTTAATGCGTTGGTCCGGTTCTTTATTAAAAGGAGAACCTTAATATCCCGTAGTTTCCATGAGGACCCCGCTGCCATGGGAGGGATGGAGAATAGATGTCATGCAAGTTCTTTTCCCAAAGCACGTATGACTACATACGGAATACATGCCTACATTACATTGACGAACTGGAGCTAGTTACATATCTCTCCGTGTTATAACTGTTGCATGATGAATAACATCCGGCATAATCATCCATTACCGATCCAATGCCTACGAGTTTTTCCTACTTGTCCTTGCTACGTTACTTTGCCGCTACTCTATCACTGTTGCTACTGTTACTCTGTCGCTACTGCTGTCACTGCTGCTACTGTTACTCTGCTGCTACTGCTGTCACTTTGCTGCTACTGGTTACTGTTGCTACTGTTGCTATCACATTACCTGGCTACTGATACGTTTCTGCAGATACTAAGTCTTTCAGGTGTGGTTGAATTGACAACTCAATTGCTAATACTTGAGAATATTCTTTGGCTTCCCCTTGTGTCGAATCAATAACTTTGGGTTGAATACTCTACCCTCGTAAACTGTTGCGATCCCCTATACTGTGGGTTATCAAGCCCCCATAATCCAACCGTTACACCTAAAGTGACCAACTCGGTGACACCGAAGTCATGAACTCGGTGGTACCGACTGGCAGTAAAGGTAACAACTTTTGAACCTTGGTGGAACCGATATACACAACTCAGTGACACTGAAAAGGTGGCTAACGGTCAGATGCCACAACTAGGTGACACCAATACCCAAACTCGGAAATTCCGATTTTGTGTACCGAGGGAACAAAAATTTGTTCACCTCAACTCGGTATCACCAGCACGATTTCGATTACACCGATTTGGTCGCTTTGTCGAGGGTACTGTCTGGGATGAAAATCGGTAGGGCCAAATTAAGGAAGTTGGTGGCACCGATTTTTTGTATGAGGCTTTGGACAGAATGGTTATGTGGGAAAATGACTCTGTATTTTTGGTGGCTATCTATGAGCACTTGAGCAACTTGTTCATTTCAATACCTCACTCCCTTTTAATAGTATTGGCTTTCCTATGGACTCGAAAGTGATTTTTCACAAATATAAAATGAAGAGTCTTCTAGCTTGAAGCTTGGGCCAATCTTATTCCTTTGTTGCATCAAGGGAATCTCCACATAGGCCTTCAGCCAATCCATCTTTTGAACTTTTATGAAATATACTTGGATAAATATATTAGTCCAATGATGCATCTGTTGTGATCAATTATCAAAACCACCCTAGGGAGCAATTGTGCTTTCAAGAAGACGGAATTGTCGGCTACATCCATGTTAACTTTCCTAAGATGTCATTTCGGGACTACAAGGCGATCCTCGAAGAACAGAGTATCTTTGTCATCAAAACGTAAGAACTTACACTTTGGAATGCTCTTTGCCAAGCCTATCTTCACGTTATTCACCATAGCATTAAGACGTTGAGCTCGGCGTACTTGGTCCTCCAAGGTAGGAGAAATCTTGAGACTGGCAAGAAATCGCTGAGGCACTACTTCAAGGTTGAGTTTCCTGAAAGATTCACAAAGATTAGGCTGAAATGGCTTGAGAAGGAGACTGTTGCAGTAATCCTTTCTGCTCGGAGCATCTGCAATCACATTTGATTTGCTTGGACTGTAATCAATGCTTGGATTATAATCTTGGATCATCTCCACCCAACGAGTTTGAAGAAGATTGATATTTCGTTGAGTGAATATGTATTTCAAACTCTTTTGATTGGTGTATACTTCAACATGTCTTCCCAACAAGAGGTGTATCCAAGTCATCAAAGGATGGACCACTGCCACCAACTAAAGATCAAGATTGGGGTAGTTTTTCTCACTTGGCTTCAACTTCCTAGAGGTATAAGCTACTACTTTCTTGCCTTGCTTTATAACACCACGAAGACATTGGAGAGATGCATCAAAGAACAATTGTCACGGCTTGGAATCATCAGGAGGAGTCAAAAGCGAAGTTGAGGTGAGCTTCTCCTTGAGTGTACTGAATGCCAATTCACACTCTCAAGACCAGACATCCTTAATGCTCTTCTGAAGAAGGTTGGGTAGAGGCTTATCAATCTTGGAGAAGTTCTCAATGAACCTTCTACAATAGCTTGCAAGCCCGAGAAAGCTTTGAATCTGCTTCACATTCTGAGGAGGCTCCCACTAGAAAATGGCTTCAACCTTTTCAGGATCTACCTTGATACCCTCGCGAGAGATAATGTGCCCAAGGTACACCACTTCATTGAGCCAAAACCCACATTTTGAGAACTTAGATTAGAATTAATGCTCTGTTAGCTTATCGAGCATAAGCCGGAGATGTTCTGCATGTTCTTCCTTGGTCTCAGAAAAGACTAGAATGTCATCAAGATAAATCAAGATGAACTCATTTTGAAGGGAGAGAATACATAATTCATCACTCGAGAGAAAGTCGGAGGAGCATTGGTGAGACCAAAAGACATCACTGTGTACTCATAAGAGCCAAAGCTTGTCCTAAAAGCGGTCTTGGCAATATCTTCTTCACGGATGTGGATCTGATGATAGCCAATCCGAAGATCGAGCTTAGAGAAAACCTTGATCCCTTTCAATTGCTCAAACAATCCATTGATGTTGGGCAGTGGATACTTTTTCTTGATTGTATTCTTATTAAATGGCTGGTAATTGACACAAAGTCATTGCATTCCATCCTTCTTCTTGACAAAAAGAACACCACAACCCCAAGGAGAAGTACTTGGTCCGATCAAACCCAATCTTTCTTATTCATCAAGATTCTTCTTCAACTCTTTGAGCTCTTCGGGACAAAGATTATAAGGACTCTTGCAAACTGGTTAAGTTTCAGACTCAAGTCCAATCAAAAACTCTACTGACTGGTGAGGAGGCATTCCCGGCAATTCTTCTGGAAAGACAACTTTGAGGAGACCCAAAGTTTCACCGGAATTCATATGCGCAAGATATATCGCTAAGGTAAGACAAATCTGGCAAGACCGCCCGGCGTGTTGATGACCCCGATAAGAGTCGCGTATCTCAGTCTCAGGACACGACGGACGGGAAAGCCTACAGGGTACCAGACGTCAAGTATCCTTACGGTGGCCCCGCAGTCTGCCCAATTTCGGCCAACACTCATGAGGAGCACTGGCCCGGGTTGGTGATTAATTCCTCGGGGTAGCTATTCCCCATGCATTTAATTATTAAGTGATTACCAGATTAAAACCAAAGTTGGGTCCTGCCAGACAAGCCTTAACACTACACGACTTATCAAGGGGGTCCCCATAACAACCCCGAACGTGTTAGGAGCGATCAATTATGGAATAAAGCACCGGTAACTGAAACTAAGGCAACAACAAGGGCTCAAATCACCTGGAAAAAGACCAGGCCTTTCGTTATTCACCAAGTATATAGGTACAATAATTAAATATCATTTTAAACATAATGATATCAAAATGCCCATGTTATCACATCGACCAATTGGCACCTGCAACTAGCAAAGCTATCCATTAGAGGTTGAGCAAGCCTACTTAGCCAAACAATATTTGCTAGGGCCGGGAAGTGTTTGGGTTTCATGGCAAAGACAGGTGGCATTTATATCATGTGGTAGGCAGCAAGCATGTAACGAAGGAAACGTATCTCTAAGCATAACAAAGCTAGAAACGGTGTCAAGGTCACAGTTATCTTGCCTATGATTTCTTTAGACTGGAACTGATCTTGTTCTTCCTACACGAACTCTCCAGAATCCACGTACTCGCTCTCTGTTCCCGGTGCTACCCAAGATAAGATAACTTCGAATAAACACCGGCAACACATAATGCAACACCCAATATAATGCATGTGTGAAGAAGGAAGCATGCATCACTATTCTAGTCACTTTCATATGCATTAGTTGGGTTAATCAAATTCTGCATAGAACATGGCATGAACATGTGCATCACGAGAAAACGATACAAAAAAAGATGAAGAACGTTGTGAACGGAGTCTCGGATCAACCGGAAACTACAAAACAAATTACGAAGGTCTACGGCTCGGAAACAACCACAAACACAAACATAGGGGCACTCACTGGTGTAACCAGGTTGCCACATGACCTGGAAACAAAATACAAGTGGAATGGTGCTTGGGAACACACCACACCATCAACCAAAGTTCACACAAACTCAAAACTCATATGGACACACAATCTGTCTTTAACAACAACATGGAACTTTGACTACAAGATCTACAGGAGCTACAACCCTCTAATTAAATCAAACAAGACATGAAACTGAAGCCATCCAACTGCATTACAACCATTGACAAAAAGCTAAGGGAAAGGAATCACCCATGAGCAGATCTACAACCTCTTACTTGGACAAAATATCACAGATTGGGACTTAGTGAAAATGACAGATTTTCACCAGCTGCTTATGCTTTGAAGAATTTTGACAGCCTCCAAAATGATATCTAGAAGAGGTTTCTAAGCATGAAATTTTACAGGGAGCTAGACAAACATAACACGAAACAAACTTTAGTTTGTTACTTGGGCTAATTCCCAACACACGAGCAAATACCTACGAGACAACAAGGGAAGAAAATAACTCCAGATTCCCAGACTTGGTGAAATTCTCATGGTTTCACAAATCTAACAGATTAGACAACTGCCCACTTTGACAGGGCACAATAGGTACATGCAAAAACCTAAGAACAACATGAATGCCCCATGTTGAAGAGGGGTTTACCCACTACCATTCCTTCAAAGAATTATCCACAAAGGCTCAAAGCACCACCCGATATTAAGCTCTAAACAAGGCATGAAATTAACAAGTGCAGCACTTAGTGAATTTTAGAGCATGCAGAAAAACAGATATCCTAGACAGTTTAGAGCAAGGTTTCCACTGATATGTTGACTTAGCATAAAAAAGAAAAATACTAGGAGATTCACAACAAGTTATCTAACACTTTTATGTTGACAGCAAGTTTTAAACATGCATAGATAAAACCATAGAAAAAGAACAAAAAACCATCACAACAGAAAATAGAAGTTTTATGAAGTTGCTCTAAAGAGAAATCTGATTGCACCAATGGATTCCTGGGATGATTCTACCCCTAAACTCATATTCATACCTATGTACTTGCATGAATAATCAATGCACAAAGGCAGCTCGAAAATTAACACATGGATTCATGTAAGCTACAAGTTACTTATCGCCATACATGGAAGCTACCATATTTGGCTTGTCCAAATTTGGACACCTACCAGAAATGGATTTGTCACAACCTAGACTACCTAATCATGGCATAGCATCACAAACATGGATAACCTACATGGGGAGAGGTGTTCATCCACACACACACACATGAACACACATACATGCCCAAGGCATATGTGCTCACTCATGCATATGCACATGTGGTCTCACACACACACACACACACACAACACCTATATCTACGCATGCTCATCGCACACATAGATGATACACAGCCCACCTTAGGTATATAAACATATGCACATATATAAGCCTACTTGCACAAGTGTAGATGTGCATATACACATGCACACATACATACCACACACCTACACTCTCAACAGACAACCACACAAGCAAAATAATCCCTAGTGCAAAAACAAGACAACAAAACATCGAGGGAAAATCCATAGCAAGTAATTAAACAAAAGAAGGAAAAAAGGGGGGGTGAGGGAGTCGAACCCACGACCTGCTGGTCGTCATCCAACACACATACCACTGCGCTAGCGAGTCGATACTTAACAGAGACGGGGGTATTGCTCTCTTTAGCAGACCCCTCTGCTCTAAATGCTACTCTGGCGACCAAAACAGGGGAAGTCTCCAGCGACACTCTGGCGGTCTAATGGCAGGACAAGCATACTACGGCGAGCCTACGGGAGAAGGGAGAGGGGAAGGAGCTGGCAATGCTCACCCTGGAGCTCAACGGAATCAACAAAGGGGAAGAAGAGGTCGGATAAGCACGCCGGCGTTGAAGGAGAGCGATCCGCGCGGAGCAGAACGATGGCGACACAGACGGGGAAGGGCCCGTCGACGTGGTGGTTCCCCGGGTCTCCTAACGCCGGGAATGGAACGCGGGGAACAACCCCGAGCTCCCGGACATCTTCGCCGACGCCGGGGACGACGGCAACACGGTGTAGACGATGGCGAGCTTCCTTCTCTCTCTCGGAGCTGCTCTTTGACCTACCTACAGTAGCTTACCTCGGGGGAGAAATGGAGGAGAAGGAGGAGAGGGTGGCGGTGCGAGGGAAGAACCCTAGGCACGAACGCCAAGGTGGGTTTTAAAGGAGGAGGAGGGAGGAACGGCGTGCGGCACCCATGTGCGCGCACGAGCAGAGGAGGAGGGACGCACGGGAAGAAAAAGATGGAGGGGAGGAGAGCCACTGGCGCGTGGGGCCTCGGCGCCTCGCTAGAAAGCGGAAGAAGATGCGACTCTCTGGGTGGGCTCGAGGCCATGGCCAAGCTCACTGCTATCTCTCTCACGCATGCTAAACCGAGGAGGTAAGGGTTTTTCTTTTTGAAATATGGTTTACAACAAAATCAAAACAAAGGCAAGCAAAAGGGTTTTGATAGAAAGTAAAAAATAGATAGGGCATGGGGGAATTATGTCCTATTTAACAAAAATAATTACCACATTATTAGGACAAGATAAATCACACCTAAAGCAGAAATTTGTTGCTGTTTTGTTTTAAAAAACCTCATTAAACCAAAGCCCAAAACAACAATGAGAGCAACTCCTACATTCACAAATAAATCCTCTAAGGCATTAACATTTTTATAACATGTTCAAGCAAGGTTTAAAACACAAGTTAAAATAAATAATGAGTTGAGGGTTTTGCAAGGTTTGAAAACTCCACACTCAACCCAAACACTTATATGCACACTAGCACTTCCATGATGGACAAAACACTGGCACCACAAGTAAGGGGTGCAATGAATGCAACAGAATGCCACGATGAAAGATGATGACATGGAATGATGGCCACATGAAATGATAACCTCCTCATAACTTCCATACATTGATCAACAAGGTCTCCACAAATAAGTAAAGGAATTAAAATTAAGGAAAGGGAAACATCTGGGCTGTTACAACTCTCCCACACTACAAGAGGATCTCGACCCGAGATCTAGGACTGAAAGAACTCTGGAAATTCGGAACGGAGGTGATCCTCACGCTCCCAAGTGGACTCTTTGTCGGACTGTTGTGACCATTGCACTTTGAGAAACTTGATTGCCTTATTGCGGGTCTTGCGCTCAGTCACTTCAAGAACTGCAATTGGATGCTCACGGTAGGACGGGTCGGGTTGGAGGTGGATATCCTGAAGATCAACTATGCGCTCGGGAGTCTTGAAGCATCTCTGGAGCTGAGAGACATGAAACACGTCATGTACATTTGAGAAGTTGGAAGGGAGCTCTAACTGATATGCAAGGTCGCCTCTCTTGGCAACAATTCTGATAGGCCCAATAAAACGAGGAGCAAGCTTTCCTTTGATGCCGATGCGCTGGGTGCCTTTCATGGGACACACTTTGAGATAGACGAAATCGTCGAGCTAAAAAGTCATGTCATGATGCTTGCTATCATAGTAGCTCTTCTGACGGGACTGTGCTGCTTTCAGATTATCCCGAATGACACGGCACATTTCTTCTGCTTGAGCAATCATGTCATTCCCAAGAATCCGACTATCACTAGTCTCTGACCAATTGAGCGGGGTACGACACTTCCTGCCATAAAGAATCTCGAATGGAGCCTTGCCTGAGCTAGCCTGGTAGTTGTTGTTGTATGAAAACTCAGCAAAAGGTAGGCAGTCTTCCCACTTCATGCCAAAGGAAATCACACAGGCCCTTAGCATATCCTTGAGGACCTGATTGACTCTCTCAACTTTCCCATTAGTCTAAGGATGGAAGTTTGTACTGAATCGAATCTTAGTACCCATCGCTGAATGAAATGAATCCCAGATCTTGGAAGTAAAGATGCTTCCGCGATCCAAAGATATCAGCATTGGAACACCATGCAATGAGACTATCCTTGACGTATACAGCTCTACAAGATGAGCTGCCAAGATAGACTCCTTGACTGGAAGGAAATGAGCGACTTTTCTCAACTTGTCGATGACGACGAAGATGCCATCGTTACCTTTCTTGGACTTCGGAAACCCGGTGATGAAATCCATCTCAACATGGTTGAATTTCCACTCGGGAATGGGCAAGGGATGCAAAAGACCTGCTCGACGTTGATGCTCTACTTTCACTCTTCGACAGACATCACATTCATTTACGAACTGAGTAATTCCACGCTTCATGCGAGTCAACTAGAAGGTCTGTTTCAGATCCTGATACATTTTGGAACTTCCTAGATGTATCGAGAGGAGGGAGTTATAGGCTTCTTCCATGATGACCTTCCTGAGATCCCCTTTTGGAACGACAAGGCGATCCTCAAAGAACAAGGTATCTCTGTCATCCACAGTGAAGCACTTATATTTGGGAATGCTCTTTGCCAAGCCAATCTTAACTTTCTTCACCATTGCATCAAGAAGTTGAGCTTGTCGGACTTTTTCTTCCAAAGTGGGAGAAATATGGAGATTAGTAAGAAATCCCTAAGGTACTAACTGAAGGTTGAGCTTTTTGAAAGAATCACAAAGCTCAGACTTGAGAGGCTTCAGAATGATACTGTTGCAGTAAGCCTTTCTTCTCAAAGCATCTGCAATGACATTAGCTTTGCCTAGAGTGTAGTCAACGCTCAGATTGTAATCTTGGAGCATTTCCACCCAACGAGTTTGCCGAATATTGAGGTTAGGCTGGGTGAAGATGTATTTGAGGCTCTTGTGATCGTTGTAGACCTCAACTCGTCTGCCCAACAAGAGATGTCTCCAAGTCATTAGAGCCTAAACCACTACTGCCAACTCAAGATCACGAGTGGGGTAATTCTTCTCACATGGCGTCAACTGCCTCGAGGTATAAGTGCTACCACTTTCTTCTCTTGCATCAGAACTGCACCAAGATCTTGAAGAGAGGCATCGCAGAACACTTGATAAGGTTTGGAATCATCAGGAGGAATGAAGACTGGAGTAGAAGTGACCTTCTCTTTGAGTGTGTCGAAGGCCAACTGACACTCTGGAGACCAGACATACTCCACACCCTTCTAAAGAAGACTTGAGAGAGGATTAGCAATCTTGGAGAAATTCTCAACGAATCTTCTACAATAGCTTGCAAGCCCGAGAAAGCTTCGAAGCTGCTTCACATTCTGCGGAGGTTCCCACTCAACAATGGCCTGCACCTTTGATGGATCAACTATGATGCCCTCGACAGAGATGATGTGTCCAAGTTACACAACTTCCTTCATCCAGAACTCACAGTTGGAAAACATAGCATAGAACTTATGCTCTCTTAGATTATCAAGCACAAGCCTGAGATGTTCTTAATGCTCTTCCTCAGTTTTCGAAAAGACCAGAATGTCATCAAGATACAACAAGATAAATTCATTCTTGAATGGGGAGAAGATTTAATTCATCATCCAACAGAAAGTTGGTGGAGCATTGGCCAGACCGAAAGACATCACCGTGTACTCATACGGGCCAAAGCTTGTCCTGAAAGCAGTCTTGGGAATGTCCTCTTCGCGAATGCAAATCTGATGATAACCGATCCTGAGATCAAGCTTCGAGAAGATCTTAGCCCCTTTCAATTGCTCAATCAACTCATTGATGTTGGGAAGTGGGTACTTGTTTTTGATCGTCTTCTTATTCAATGGAAGGTGATCGACACGGAGTCAGTCCGTGCCATCCTTCTTCTTGACGAAAAGAACTCCACAACCCCAAGGAGATGAGCTTGGTCTCATTAGACCCAGACGGTCTTGCTCATCAAGTTGTTTCTTCGGCTCCTTTAGCTCTTTTGGACCCAGTATGTACGGCCACTTGCACACTGCTTCAGTACCCTGTTCAAGCTCAAATACGAACTCAACTGCCTGGTGCGGAGGAGTTCCTGGCAGTTCTTCCGGAAAAAACATCTTCATACTCGCACACCACTGGGACTTGAGAAATTGGAGAGATCTCACCCTTCTCATTCAAGGAAAACAGACGGACCGTGTCATCACACGCCGCGAAGATAATCACGTCCTCCGAAGGATGAGTTAGCTTCACTTCTTTAGCTTCACAATCATTAGATGCCTTGTTCATTGCCAACCAATCCATCCCAAGGATGAAATCAATATCAGAGTTGCCAAGGACAATAGGAGAAGCGAGAAATGCATAATCACCCATCTTGACACAGATATCCAGAACCACCAAACTAGAACTCATATGCTTCCCAGGGGAAACAACTGCCAACGGCTTAGGCAACTGCTCCTGATGCAGATTATGCTTGGATGCAAATGGATATGATATGAAACAATGCGAAGCACCAAAATCAAATAAAACCTTTGCAGGAATACCCATTATCACGTCTGAGGAGTTATCTGCTTCAGCTGCATTCACCATATTGACTCTTGCAGAACTGGGATTGAACTTCACCATAGCATTACTTGGAGGCTTCCCTAGAGGAGGGGGCGGAAGACGCTGCTAAGAGGTGCACTTGTTGGAATAGTGATCCTTCTACCCACACTTGTGACAAGTAACATCTGACAGCGAACGGAATTGCACTTGAGGATTCCCTTGCTTCTGCTGCTGAAACCTCTGTTGGAAAGCTGGGTTGGGTGGGTGGGAAGAACCATGACCACTTGATTACTTGAACTGCTGAGTCCGCCGTGGAGGAGGAGGAGACACCGAATATTTCTGCTGCTTCTGTACCACCTGAGTTGAGGGCGATGAGTCGGAATCCCTGAAACGCTTCCTCGAATTCTCCACCTTGAGCAAAGCTGCCTCAGCCCTGAGAGCCAGGTTATAGAACTTATCAAACTCATCAGGATCGTGCAAGGCAAGGGCGAGCTGCAAGTCCTCTCTCAGTCCACCTCTGAACTGATAGATCTTGCTCTTCTGATCTGGAATGTCCTGTAAAGCATATCGAGCCAGTTCATGGACCTCGACGTTGTACTTGTACACAGAGATTCCTCCTTGCTTCAAGCGTCTGAACTTCTCACACATCTCTTCCACAAAGCTAGACATGATATATCGAGACATGAAATCTTTGCAGAAATCGTCCCAACTGATCATTCTGCCTCCCATGGAGTCCTTCAACTCCTTCCACTATACGGTTGCCTGCCCCTTGAGCTGAAACGTTGCAAACTTGACGAAGTCCTCTGGACGGACCTTGCTGCACTCAAAGTGTTTGATCATGTCCCGAATCCAGTCCTCAATGTCGAATGGCTGGTCAGAAGACGTGAAGGACTTCGGCTGGTTCGCCGGGAATTGATTCAGAGATGCAAACTGATTGTTCTGCTGCTGATTGTTCCTCTCTTGCAACAGATGAATTAACATCTGGGTGTTAGCATTTGTTGCAGCCATGACCGCTTGCCATGCCTCTGCAGGAGGCGGCGGCAGCGGCGGAGGAGGCAGAGGAGGCGGTGGCGGAGCATTAGCACCCTCGCCACCTGGATTCTGGCGAGTTGGTGGAGCCATCCTGAAGACAGACAACACATTAGACCAGAGAATAACATTCAAGGTAAAGCTGAATCAATAGGCAGAAATATCTGAACAAGAATATTTAGCAATTGCATTCGAACAAAAATTAGTAAGATGGCTTCTTCAAAGTGACTGCTAACAACATCTGGTTAAAGACCACTTGCACACCAAGTATGAGTTAGAACTGCTCGGAACAAACGTATGACAGAGTTTTCATCTGATATCTTTGTGGATATGATCGCATGGGCTCGAGCTTACGGTAGCCATCCTGTGCAAGGCAGTGCACACGACATACGAAGCGTCCCCGAGTCGTAGGAACCTACAAGGACTCATAAGACACAACGAGAACCGCTGTAAGATGACCGTGAACAAATGGACCCACCGAATGTCGAATCCCAACCTCACATCATGCCTCTATAGGAAGATTGCCCTATAAGTCACTATCTGATATCCCACCTATGAATTCCCAAAATATCTGATCATGCAATCAGGTCCACGGATACAAGGAGTAATATATCACTCAACTCCTATACTAACTCGTCCAATGTATCACATCCGTCAACACATAACCAGAATCTCGGAACTTCATCTAACACAGACCCTCGTAATCACAATGATACAAAGTGTGGCAATACATCCGGGATTCTCTGCACCAGTACTGGGGAAACCGGACTCCTCTCGTCACTACTAGTATTGAAGCAATTACGAGCATCCTCCGTCCTGAGATACTAAGAAATCTGAATGATAGCGATGTGCTCAAGAATCCCCTGGAGCTCAACTCCCGGGAAGAAATCAAGTCAGACAGGAGGCACCAAGACAGAACTCCATCACATCGATATCATATAGATTCCAAAATATCTGTGTGATCCTAAAATTTTGTTTGAGCGAGAAGAGGAGTAGAATTAAGATTTCCTAAGTCGTGAACCTCACCAAAGCATAGAAGAGGAGAAAAAGAAACCTACTCTCTGATATAACTAAGACTCAAATAATCTTACTAGACTCGACTCAACTAAGTTCGATCACACAAAGGCTCCTATGGTCGTAAGGCTCTCATGACCAACTTGTAACGACTAAGATGCGACCATTTCCTTATTTAGGGGCGAGGCCTCAAAAGGGAAAGGGGGGCATCTAAACGTTTCGTAAGCGATATAATCATAACATTACATCACTGAAAGAGTGTGAAAAGGACGTGGATGTCGCCTAGAGGGGGGGTGAATAGGCGCTTTAAAATAATTAAGGTTTAGGCTTGAACAAATGCGGAATAAAACTAACGTTTAATATGTCAAGCACAAAACCTACAAACAACTAGGCTCACCTATGTGCACCAACAACTTATGCTAAGCAAGATAAACAACTAAGTGATAGCAAGATATATTACAATAAACAATATGTCTATCACAAAGTAAAGTGCATAAGTAAAGGGTTCGGGTAAGAGATAACCGAGGCACGGGGAGACGATGATGTATCCCGAAGCTCACATCCTTGCGGATGCTAATCTCCGTTAGAGCGGTGTGGAGGCACAATGCTCCCCAAGATGCCACTAAGGCCACCGTAATCTCCTCACGCCCTCGCACAATGCAAGATGTCGTGATTCCACTAAGGGACCCTTGAGGGCGGTCACCGAACCCGTACAAATGGAAACCCTTGGGGACGGTCACCGAACCCGTACACGTGGCAACCCTTGGGGCGGTTACAGGTGCCCGTACAAATTGCTCGGGGCAATCTCCACAACCTAATTGGAGACCCCGACGCTTCCCGGAGCTTCACACCACAATGATTGAGCTCCGAGACACCACCAAGCTTCTAGGACGCCAAAGCATCCACGAAGAACAATATCAAGGGTACTAAGTACCAAAGGTAGTAAGCTCCTCAACTTCTCACTTCCACGTATCACCGTGAAGAACTCAAACCGATGCATCTAATGCCATGGCAAGAACACACGAAGTGGTCAAGTCCCTCACACTCAAATCCCTCCACAACAACAAAAGCTATGGAGAAATATGAGAGGAAGAACAAGGAGCTCACAAAGAACTCCAAGATCAAGATCCAAGGGGTTCCCCTCACATAGAGGAGAAAGTGATTGGTGGAGATGTGGATCTAGATCTCCTCTCTCTTTTCCCTCAAGAACAAGCAAGAACCATTGGAGGGATAGAGAGTAATCAAGCTCTAGGAATGTCAACAATGGAGGTAGAACAAGAGCTCAACAGATGGATAAGACCAAGGGGGGAGAAGACCCCCTTTATATACTGGGGGAAGGAATCAGACCGTTACCCCCACTTTCTGCCCGAGCTGCAGCGGTACTACCGCTGGCACTCCAGCGGTACTACCGCCAGCTAGCGGTACTACCGCCGGCACTCCAGCGGTACTACCGCTGGGCCCCTGGTAGTGCAATGGCACTACCACCGCCAAGAAAGTCTTCGCAAAAAGGTCCATCCACGAACAACCGCTAGGCAGGCGGTACTAAGCTCCTGGAGCGGTACTACCGCTGACCAGGGGCGGTACTACCGCCAGCCAGCGGTACTACCGCTTGGGCCAGTGGTACTACTGCCAACTCTAGCGGTAGTACCGCTAGGTCCAGCGGTACTACCGCTCGCCACTGAAACAGCCATAACTTTCGCATACGAGCTCCGAATCGAGCAAACCCAAGCTTGTTGGAAATCTTAAGACCATGCGGTTAAGAAAATGCCAATCATATAAAGATGTGAGTCCTCTAAGAATGAAGAACTGGCAAAAACTCCAACATCGAAAACATCATAGTAGTTGCATATGGACTCCGTTTTCGATGAACTCGAGCTTGTCATGAAGATGACCATAAGCTCTAAAACTCACAAAGAGAAACACCAAATAAGAACCAAGAAGTATGATGCAAGGATGCAAATGGTTTGAGCTCTCAACGAACGATACGATCAAGCTACTCACTTGAGAGCCCCCCTTGATAGAACAGCAATCTATCCTAACCAGAAAACCTATCAAGGGCAAACCTATACCTTGCACCTCGTCCTCTTGAGCTAGATGATGATGATCTTGGCTTCCTCAAGATGGACCACCTTTCTTGATTGTGTTGGCTTGATGAAGACTAGTTCATTGCTCCCCCATACTCACTATGGGTGAGCCACTCTTCAGCATATCTTCACAAGTCCATTGCCACCATAATGGACGGCAAGCTTCAAGCATGCTATCTTCGTGCTGATCCACTTGAACTTGCACACCGCAATCTTGATGACGATCACAACTTGACGTCATACTCCATGGGTTGTATGAGATCTTCCCTTTGACGCAAGCCCATGGAAACACACCTAACCCCCACATAGACTCTCACGAAGACCATGGGTTAGTACACAAACACGTAATGGACAATGCTTACCATACCATGGGATCACTTGATCCCTCTCGGTACATCTTGTACGCTTTGTGTGTTGATCATCTTGATTTACTCTTTGTCTGAGATCTTGATCAACCATTGATGATGATCACAACTTGACGTCATACTCCATGGGTTGTATGAGATCTTCCCTTTCACGCAAGCCCATGTAAACACACCTAACCCCCAGATAGAACTCTCACGAAGACCATGGGTTAGTACACAAACACGTAATGGAAAATGCTTACCATACCATGGGATCACTTGATCCCTCTCGGTACATCTTGTACGCTTTGTGTGTTGATCATCTTGATTTTCTCTTTGTCTGAGATCTTGATCAACCATGTGTCTCTATGACCATTCTTTGGATAATACCTTGAATACCATCTTGGTCATCATATAAACTCCTTGAACCCAACAGATGGAGTTCAAGAAGTGCCTATGGACAAATCCATACCATGGGATCACTTGATCCCTCTCGGTACATTTTGTACGCTTTGTGTGTTGATCATCTTGATTTACTCTTTGTCTGAGATCTTGATCAACCATGTGTCTCTATGACCATTCTTTGGATAATAACTTGAATACCATCTTGGTCATCATATAAACTCCTTGAACCCAACAGATGGACTTCAAGAAGTGCCTATGGACAAATCCATACCATGGGATCACTTGATCCCTCTCGGTACATCTTGTACGCTTTGTGTGTTGATCATCTTGATTTACTCTTTCTCTGAGATCTTGATCAACCATGTGTCTCTATGACCATTCTTTGGATAATACCTTGAATACCATCTTGGTCATCATATAAACTCCTTGAACCCAACAGATGGACTTCAAGAAGTGCCTATGGACAAATCCTATAAATGTAACTTAAGGCAACCATTAGTCCATAGGAATTGTCATCAAGTACCAAAACCACATATGGAGATATATGCTTCAACAATCTCCCCCATTTTGGTAATTGATGACAACTACTTCAAGAGAGTTTATATAAGGAAATAAGCATAACCAACCGCACACATACAAAACAATAATGCATGCGTGCTAGATGTAAATGCTTACGCAATAAAAGCAAACCCCTCTAAACATATCCAAAGCATGATTTAGGGTATACACTTGCCATAGCCTAAACATAAACGCAAGAGTGACAAGTAGGGCATACACTTGCCATCTGATAAGAATATAACATATAGCTTACATGCACACATTATTCAAAGCATGATTTAGTCCAGCTACGGACAACATGAAAATAGATAAAGATATGAAATCCCGCATGCTGGCCCCACGATCACGACAACGGCCTCTAGTACTCTGGGTAAGTCATGTATAGTCGGCCATAGTCCTCATGAACTGCCACTTCAGCTGGCTGTCATCAGTATCTCCTGCGTCTGGCGTACCTGTACCTGCGTGTGTTTGTAGTAAACCGTGAGCCATGAGGACTCAGCAATCGAACGACCTTGGTATTGAATCTAGCCGAGTTAATGGGTGAGGAAGGTTAAGTGTATGGGTTTGCAACAACCTATGCATATATGGTGGCTACATTACGATGATCAGAGTAAACATATGGTGGTCTACGTAAGTTGGTCGAACACTAGATTGATCACTAAGTGATCCTGAACACCTACTTACGTCAAACATAACCCCATCGTGTTCTCGATCGGAGAAGGATCTCCGAAAGAGACAGCCACGGTTATTAGAATTACTTTAAATTATCTAGAACCAGATGTTAACAAAATACCCATGATTGCCACATAACCACGGGCACGGCCTTCGGAAAGATTAAACCCTGCAGGGGTGCTCCAACTAGTCCACATGCCGCATAGTAATCCTCTATCATGAAACTCGTGATCTCGTCGGATTCCTAAGAGGAAAACCTCAACTTTGAGGAGACCCAAAGTTTCACCGGAATTCCAATGCGCAAGATATATCGCTAAGGTAAGAAAAATCTGGGAAGACCGCCCGGCGTGTTGACGACCAGGATAAGAGCCGCGTATCTCAGTCTCAGGACACGATGGATGGGAAAGCCTAAGGGGTACCAGAACTCAAGTTTCCTTGCGGTGGCACTATAGTCTGCCCAATTTGGACCAACACTCAAGAGGAGCACTGGCCCAGGTTGTTGATTAATTCCTCGTGGTAGCTATTCCCTATGCATTTAATTATTAAGTTATTAGCAGATTAAAACCAAAGTTGGATCCTACCAGACAAGCCTTAACACTACACGATTTATCAAGGGGCCCCCCATAACAACCCCGAACGTGTTAGGAGCGATCAGTTATGGAATAAAACACCGGTAACCGAAACTTAGGCGGCAACAACGAAACAAATCATCTGGCAAAAGGCTAGGCCTTTCGTTATTCGCCAAGTATATAGGTGCATTAATTAAATAGCAATTTAAACATAATGATATCAAAATGCCCATGTTATCACATGGACCAACTCGCACCTGCAACTAGCAAAGCTATCCATTAGAGGTTGGGCAAGCCTACTTAGCCAAACAATATTTGCTAGGACAGGGAAGTGTTTGGGATTCATGGCAAAGACAGGTGGCATTTATATCATGTGGTAGGCAGCAATCATGTAACGAAGGAAACGTATCTCTAAGCATAACAAAGCTAGAAACAGTGTCAAGGTCACGGTCATCTTGCCTGTGATTTCTTCAGACTAGAACTGCTCTTATTCTCCCTGCACGAACTCTCCAAAATCCACGTACTCTCTCTCCGTTCCATATGCTACCCAAGATAATATAACAACAAATAAACACTGGCAACACATAATGCAACGCCCAATATGATGCATGTGTGAAGAAGGAAGCATGCATTACTATTCTAGTTACTTTCATTTGCATTAGTTGGGTTAATTAAATTCTGGACAAAACCTCATATTAAGTTATCTTGACATGCATGAACATGTGCATCATGAGAAAATGATGCAAAAACATATGAAGAACATTGTGAACGGAGTCTCGGATCAACCAGAAACTACAAAACGAATTACGAAGGTCTACGACTCTAAAAGAACTACAAACACAAACATATGGGCACTCACTCGTTTAACCAGGTTGCTACTTGATCAAGCAACAAAATACAAGTGGAATGGTGCTTGGGAACACACCAGATCATCAACCAAATCTCACAGAAGCTCAACACTCATATAGACACACAATTTGTTTTTCATAGCAACATGGCACTTTGACTACAAGATCTACAGGAGCTACATCCCACTAATTAAACCAAACAAGACATGCAAGTGAAGCCATCCAATTGCATTACAACCGTTGAAAAAAATATAAGGCAAAGGAATCACCCATGAGCAGATCTACAACCTCTAAGTTGGACAAAATATTACAGATTTTCACCAGCTGCTTATGCTCTGAAGCATTTTGGCAGCGTCCAAAATGATATCTACAGGAGTTGTCTAAGCATGAAATTTTACACGGAGCTAGACAAACATAATAGCAAACGAACTTTAGTTTGTTTCTTGGGCTAATTCCCAACACAGGAGCAAATACCCACGACACAACAGGGGAAGAAAATAACTCCAGATTCCCAGACTTAGTGGAATTCTCAAGATTACACAAATCTGACAGATTAGACAAGTGCCCACTTTGATAGGACACAATAGGTACACGCAAAAAACCTAAGAACAACATGAATGCCCCATGTTGTAGAGGGGTTCACCCACAACCATTCCTTCAAGGAATTATCCACAAAGGCTCAAAGCACCACCTGATATTAAGCTCTAAAGAGGGCATGAAATTAACAAGTGCAACACTTTGTGAAATTTAGAGCATGCAGAAAAACAGATATCCTAGCAAGTTTAGAGCAAGGTTTCCACTGATATGTTGACTTAGCATAAGAACGAAAAGTTATCTAACACATTCATGTTGACAACAAGTTTTGAACATGCATAGATCAAAATCATAGGAAAAGAACAGAAGGGCATCACAACAGAAAATATCAGTTTTATGAAGTTGCTCTAACGAGAAATTTAATTGCACCAATGGATTACTGGGATAATTCTACCACAAAACTCATATTCATACCTATGTACTTGCATGAATCATCAGTGCACAAAGGTAGCTCGAAAATTAACAGATGGATTCATATAAGCTACAAGTTACTTATTGCCATACATGGAAGCTACCATATTTGGCATGTCCACATTTGGACACGTGCCAGAAATGGATTTGTCACAACCTAGACTACCTAATCATGGCATAGCATCACAAACATGGATAACCTACATGGGGAGATGTGTTCATCCACACACACACACACATGCCCAAGGCATATGTGCTCACTCATGCACATGCACATGTGGTCTCACACACACACACACAACACCTACATCTACACATGCTCATCTGACACATAAATGATACACACCCCACCTTAGGTATATAAACACATGCACATATATAAGCCTACTTGCACAAGTGTAGATGTGCATATACACATGCACACATACATACCACACACCTACACTCTCAACACACAGCCACACAAGCAAAATAAACCCTAGTGCCGAAACAGGACAGCAAAACATCAAGGTAAAAACCATAGCAAGCAATTAAAAGGAGAAGGAAAAAAAGGGGGGGTGAGGTAGTCGAACCCACGACCTGCTGGTCGTCACCCAAAACACATACCACTGCGCTAGCGAGTCCATACTTAACAGAGACGGGGGTGTTGCTCTTTTCAGCAGACCCCTCTGCTCTAAATGCTACTCCGGCAACCGAAATAGGGGAAATCTCCGGTGAAACTCCGGCGGTCTAATGGCACGACAAGCATACTACGGTGAGCCTACGGGAGAAGGGAGAGGGGATGGAGCCGATGATGCTCACCCTGGAGTTCGACATAACCAACGAAGGGGAAGATGAGGTCGGAGAAGCACGCCGGCATTGAAGCAGAGCTATCCGCGTCGAGCAGAACGACGGCGATGCAGACGGGGAAGGGCCCGTCGACGTGGTGCTTCCCTGGGCTCCTAACACCGGGCATGGAATGCGGGGAACAACCTCGAGCTCCCAGACATCTTCGCCGACGCCGGGGACGATGCAACACGGTGTAGACGACGGCGAGCTTCCTTCTCTCTCTCGGAGCTGCTCTCTGACCTACCTACAGGAGCTTACCTCGGGGAAGAAATGGAGGAGAAGGAGGAGAGGGTGGGCGCGAGGGAGGAACCCTAGGCACGGACGCCAAGGTGGGTTATAAAGGAGGAGGACAAAGGAACGGCGTCCGGCACCCATGTGCTCGCACGAGTAGAGGAGGAGGGACGCGCGGGAGGAAAAAGGTGGAGGGGAGGAGAGCCACTGGTGCATGGGGCCTCGGCACCTCGCTAGAAAGGGGAAGGAGACGCGACTCTCTAGGTGGGCTCGAGGCCATGGCCAAGCACACTGCTGTCTCTCTGACGGACGCTAAACCTAGCAGGTAAGGGTTTTTGTTTTTGAAATATGGTTTACACCAAAGGTTTCTCCAAAGTTTCCAAAAGGAAATAATGCTTCCATGCAAATGCTCTAGACATGAATGAATGTAATGCTCCAGTGTCCAATAAAAACATTGCGGGAAAGAATTAACCAAGAAATTAACAATGATCACATCTAAGGAATCTTCTACTTCAGCTACATTGACCATGTTGACCCTTGCTGACTTGAGATTATTCTCCACCATTGCATTACCCGGGTGCGGATTGGAGGAGGAGGCGAAAGACGCTGCTAGTTGGTCCACTTGTTTGAGTAGTGTCCCGTCTAGACATAGTTGTGACAAGACACCTCTGACAGCAGACCAAAGTGACCTAGAGGAGTTCCTGACTTAGGCGGCTGAGACTTCTGCTCGAAATTTAGGTTGGGTGGGTGGTAAGATCCACGACCACCATACTGCTTGAACTGCCGAGGCTGATAAGGCGGAGGAGGAACCCAGAACTTCTGTTGCTTTCGGACAATCCGAGCTAGGGACGAAGAGGAATTGGAGTCCCTGAAGCGCTTCCTTAAATTTTCGACCTTGAGAAAAGCTGACTCAGCCCTGGGAGTTAAGTTATAGAACTGATCAAGCTTGGGAGGGTTGTGGAGAGCAAGAAAAAGCTACAAATCTTCCTTGAGACCACCTTGAAACTAATAGATCTTGCTCTTCTCGTTTGGAACATCCTGCTTGGCATAGCGTGCAAGGTTCTGGAACTCAATGTTATAATTGTACTCAGATGAGCTTACTTTCTTCAGACACCTGAACTTCTGATGCGTGCCCTCAACAAAGCTTGCCGGAATATGATGAGCTCTGAAATCACGGTAGAAGTCATCCCAACTGATCGCTTATGCACCTCTGGAAAGCTTGAGCTGCGGCCACACTCAGTTTACTGACCCTTCAGCTGCAAAGTAGCAAATCTAACAAAGTCCTCAGGCCTGACATTGCTGCACTCAAAATGATTACTCATGTCACGTAGCCAATCATCCGCACCAAACGGTTGTTCAAAACAAGTGAAAGACTTGGGCTGATTTGCCAGGAATTGATTGAGAGATGCAAACTGCTGTTGGTTGTTTAAAATTCTTTTGTTGGCATTGGTTCCTTTCTTGCATGATTTGAAGCAGCATCTGAGTGTTTGCATTGGTCGCGGCCATCGAAGCTTTCCACGCCTCTTAAGGATTGGGAGGACATGGTGGAGGGTTTGACTGCTCCCCATCACGACCCGAGTTCTAGATTGTTGGTGGAGCCATCTACGAGACGGACAACAAAATTAGACAACATATGAAAGATGAAGGTGATAAGTTGAATCAAAGGCTTTAAATATTGCAATGTAAAGTTTTAGCTATTTGCATTCGAACTAGAATTATTAAGAACGCTTCCTCAAAATTATTGTCGATAACAAATGATTTGAAAGCCACTTGCAATTGCCAAGATTGAGGTAGAATTGCTCAAGACAAATGTATATCCCAAAATACATCCGATGAAAGAATTACCTACGTGAATAATGGAATTCCCACCTGTGAACTCCCGAAACTTCCAGTTATGCAATCAGATCCACGGATACAAGGAGCAAAACTTCACACAACTCCTAACATGATATTACGCTCCAATCTAACACATCCTTCAACACACAACCAGAGTCTCAAAAACTCTTCTATCTCGGACCCTCGTAATCAAAACAATACCAAGAATGGTAGTACATCCAAACTCTCTCCCCCAGTACTGGGGATGTCGGATTCATCTCGCCACTATAGTATTGAAGCAATTTCGAGCATCATCCGTCTTGAGATACTAAGAAATCTAAATGATAATGATGTGCTCAAGAATCCCCTGGAGCCCAACTCCATGGAAGAAATCAAGTAAGACACGAGGTACCAAGACAGAACTCCGTCACATGGATATCATATAGATGCCAAAATATCCACGTCATCCCAAACAATATTTGAGCGAGAAGAGGAGTAGAACTAAAATTTCCTAAGTCATGAAAATCACCACAGCAGGTAAGAGGAGTAAAAAACCTACTCTCCGATATAACTAAGACTCAAAGTAGTTTTTCACTAGACTCGACTCGTCCAAGTTCGATCAATCAAAGGCTCGTATGGTCGTATGGCTATGATTACCAACTTGTAATGTCCAAAATGTGGCACTTTCAATATTTGAGGATGAGCCCTCTATATGGAAAGAGGCGCGTCTTAGCGTTTTGCAAGTACAGAAATCATCAACACACATACATGAAGAGATGAGTATATGGAATGGCTTACACTCTCCACAATTTAAGTTACAAGTCACTCAACAATTTATTTTAAATCATCCATAACACGGTGTTCGACTACGAAAAAGACGCACAATAAAATTGCAATGATTTGTCTTGCTAGCCTAGGAGACGACCAAGGTTCTCTCATCGTCGGGGTACGTCACGTACATGCGTTCACTGCCTTCATTGAACTCCCACTAAAGCTGCATAGTGTCAAACGCCTTTCGATCTGCGGTACCTAGATTGGTGGTGTTGTAGTAATCTGTGAGCCACAAGGACTCAGCAATCTTGCGAATATGATACCTGAACTAATCAAGTTATTGGGTGTGGACGGTTAAGTGTTTAGGGTGTAGTAGGACTAAGCATGTATGGTGGCTAACTTACGATAACATAATGTAAGGTTAGTGGTCTTCGAATGACGGTCATGAGCTACATAATGATCACTAAGTGATCCTGAACATCTACTTACGTCAGACATAACCCTACCGTGTTCTCACTCGGAGAAGGAGCTCACGAAAGAGACAATCATGGTTACACACACAGCTGGCAAGTTTTAATTAAGTTTACTTGAAGTTATCTAGAACCGGGTGTTAAACAAAGTTTCCATGTTTCCACATAACCACATGCACGGCTTTACGGAACATATTAACCCTCTAGGGGTGCTCCAAGTAGTCCATCACAAACTACCACAAGCTGCACAGGAAGCCTCGACCACGGAAAACCCATGATCTCCTCGGATTCCTTAGTGGAAAACCTCAACTCTGAGATATCCCAAACTATCCTTGGAATCCCAATGCACAAGACACCTCGAGGAGGTGAAGACAAATCCAGCAAGACCATCCGACGTGTCGACAAACCCGATAAGAGTCGGATATCTTACTTTTAGGACACGACGGATAAGCTACGAGCACGGGGCGTGATAGAGATCACCCATGTTGCCCTGGTTTGGCTCCACACAGTGCTCTTCGTTGTTCCAACACTCCCGACTAGTACTGGCCCTGGTGTTGACAAATTATCCTTGGGGTAGCTATTCCCCATGCTTCTTTTATTATTAAGTTATTTAGCAAATTGAGTACCAAAGTTGGGTCTCGCCAAACAAGTATTAGCCAAAACGACTTATCAAGGGGGTCCCCATAACAACCCCAAGCGTCTTAGGAGCGCTCAATATGAAACATAACACCGATAACCAGAACTAGGGCGACAAAAGTGCAAAAAACACCGAGCAAAAGGCCAAGCATCCCGCCTGTTACCAACTATAAAGGTGCATTAATTTAAATAGCAGTAATAAGATGATATTCCAAAGCCCATGTTAACACATGGATCATCCAGCACCTGCAACTAGTAATGTTATAAGATGGTTTAGCAAGCGCTAACTTAGCCAATCAATGGCTCACTAGGAGGTGAAGGGTTTGATGTTTTACATGGCAATGTTTGGGGGCTTATTTACAGGTAGTAGGAAGCAATAACATATGAATGGAAACGAGTAATCTAAGCAACACAAAATTAGAGATGGGTCACAATCATCTTGATGTTGGTTCTTCTAACGGGTACAACTCTTGCTCTTTAGGAATGTACTCAACATGATCCTCACACTCATTCTCAGATACCATTTCTACCTAAAGAAAATATACATACAATGAACACATGACATGCTGCAATGCTTCAGACAACATGATGCATGAGTGTGGGTATGAAAGGAGCATGTCAATGCTAACTAGTCAAGTTTCTCATGCATTTATTAAGTTCTAGCATTCTGGACAGAACCTCAAGTTTATTAAGTGGGACATGCACGAACAAGGCAGGAATGGATGCGTCATGTGAAGACGGTGCAAATACATATAAAGAACATCACAAACCGAGCTACGGATCTCTCAGAAATCACAAAACAAGATACGGAAGGCAACAATGCCTAAAGAACATTTGAGAGGGAGCTATGGGATTTTTCTTGGCACTCCAAGCATGCCACTGGATTCGGCACAAAATCTAGGTGAAATATACCTAAAATACATGTAAAAAATAAGCACAACACACTCAAAGCACCAAACAAAATAAGAACCAATCTGTCCACAACAGCAACATACCACATTGACCATGTCCAAACTAGTAGCTCCGACCACTCAATGAGTTCAACCAAGACATGAATATGAAGCTATAAAATAGACAAAAATACTGAACTAATAGCAACATAGATGGGTCAATGAAACAACGGCAATCAAGCTCTCAACATGCAGGAAATATTACAGATTAGGACTTAGTGAAAATCTCTGGTTGCACTTGCAGTTTTTAATCTGGTGACATGTTAACCGCAATAAAACTCTATTCTACAACAAGTGTCATGCCATGAAATTTAACACGGTTGTAGAATGAATCAACTAATACAAACCACTAGCACTAAGCATAAGGTGAAACAACACAGAAAACATGGTAGCAACCCCTAAACATGGCAAGAAAATAACTACAAATTCTCAGACTTTGTCAAATTTCAATAAGAGATTTACAACAGATTATAACATCGTAGCACATTTGACAGTATGAACCTCTAAGATGGAAAATATATTTGACAAGGTGAAGTCACCACTTGACGGAGGACAACAAACTCAACAATTCATGGCATTGGATGAAACCACATTCTAGACTCAGAAATATTTTAGCAGGTGAAAACAACAACATTTTGCTTCGCTAGTTTATAGCAAGGAACCCACTAAACTACAAGATTAACATAGAAAATAAAATTACCAGGTCCTAGTACCCTTAAAACTGTACCACATTCATGTTGACAAGATTATCATAGGATAAAAGAATTAAATTATCTGGAAAGGACAAAATGACACCTACATGTTGAAAATATGCCCTAGAGGCAATAATAAAATAGTCATTATTATATTTCCTATTTCAAGAAAATCGATTATTATCCATGCTAGTATTTAATGGAAACACAAATACATGTCACGATATATAGACAAAACAGTGTCCCTAGTGAGCCTCTAGTTGACTAGCTCGTTGATCAAAGATGGTTAAGGTTTCCTAGCCATAGACAAGTGTTGTGAGTTCATAACGGGATCACATCATTGGGAGAATGATGTGATGGACAAGACCCAAACTATAAATGCAGCATGTGATCGTGTTATTTGGCTTCTACTGTTTTCTGCATGTCAAGTATACGTTCCTATGACCATGAGATCATGTAACTTATTGACACCGGAGGAATGCCTTGTGTGTATCAAACATCCCAATATAATTGGGTGACTATAAAGGTGCTCTACATGTGTCTCCGAAGGTGTTCGTTCAGTTAGCATGGATCGAGACTGGGATTTGTCACTCCGTATGACGAAGAGGTATCTCAGGGCCCATTCAGTAATACATCTTCACAAACAAGCCTGGCAAGCAATGTGACTAAAGAGTTACTCGCAGGAATTTGTACTACGGAACGAGTAAAGAGACTTGCCAGTAACAAGATTGAAATAGGTATGGAGATACCGACGATCGAATCTCGGGCAAGTAACATACCAAAAGACAAAGGGAATGTTATACGAGATTAACTGACTCCTTGACATAGAGGGTTCAACCGATAAGATCTTCGTAGAATATGTAGGATCCAATATGGGCATCTAGGTCCCTCTATTGGATATTGACCGGAGAGTGTCTCGGTCATGTCTACATAGTTCTCGACCCCGCACGGTCTGCACACTTAAGGTTCGGTGACGTTTCGGTAGTACTGAGTTATGTATGTTGGTGACCGAAAGTTTTTCGGAGTTCCGAATGAGATCCACGACGTCGCGAGGAGCTCCGGAATGGTTTGAAGGTAAATATTGATATATAGGAATGTTATATTTAGCTTTTGGAAAGATATCGAGCATTACCGGTAAAGTACTAGGAGTGACGAATGCGTACCGGGGTTTTACCGGGAGGGGCCACACACCCGGGAGAGGACCTACACTAGTTGAAAAAGGGCCTTTTGTCCCGGTTCGTAAGGGCCTTCTGTCCCGGTTTCGGAACCGGGACTAAAAGGTCGTTACTAATGCCCTTGGCCTTTAGTCCCGGTTCTTACACGAACTGAGGCAGATGGGCCTCCACGTGGCCGGTGCGGCGAGCCCGAGCAGGGGGGCCTTTAGTCCCAGTTGGTGACACCAACCGGGACCAAAAGTCATTCACGCGTTACCATTTCAGGTCATAGGTTTTTTTAAAGGGGGGTGTTTAGGGGGTTTTGGGGGGTTAATTTAGGTGTTTCATATATTGTGTTAGCTAGCTAATGGAGAGAAGTGTCCTCTCTTATCTCCGTGCTTGGTCGACGCTGCATATTATACGTATAGAGAGCACTAGACACGCTAGCTAGTAAGAAAAGGAAGGAAACAGAAGATCGTGATGAACATATGCATACAAAGAGAAGTGATATCGACCACCTCTCCTTCTCTGAGAGATTGGTCGAACAACAAGTTCTTGTATATCTATCCGACGCTACTGGCTACATATATACAATATAATTATCTCTTACAATATAATCTCCTAATTAAAATTCAACTCGTTAGGGTTCACATGGTATTCTCCGTCTTTAGCGATCACGTGGTCAATAAAGAATGCCGCCAATTCCTCTTGAATTCCTCGCATACGATATGCTGGTAGGAGTTCATTCCGCATCCGATATATCTAATTTGAAGAAGGGGGTCAATACATATATATGAATAAATGAAACTGAACACAAATGATGGTAATAAAATAAAATTGTGAATATTATTATTTACGCACGTCATATTGTTTGTCAGAGTAGCCCCGCTCACAGGTCACGTGGCGGATGGACTCGCAAATGTATTACCCACAGTAATCATTCCCTGGTTCCTGCCACAACCACTTTACAAGAAATAGAGGTCAATCAAACTAATAGTTAGCAAGCATGCTAAATGGTATTGATGAAACTAGCGCTTGAATCACTAGGAGATGCGTGGAACATGCTACTATAGTACTTACTTTCGGGTGTCTAAATTGCAGCTTCTTCGGCAGTCCCGGAGTTTTTGCGGTGAATTTTTTCCAAACCCTGTCAGAGAAAGAAAACAATTACTTGATATCAGGAAATGAACAAAGTTGCCGATATGGTGCGATAATGATTGATTTAACTTACTTCTCTAGAATTCCACGCATGTCCACATACTCGTTGGGATCTTTTCGTCTCGAGTCTAAGACGGTTACTTGTCCCTGCTCAAGCTTAATCTCTAGGAGAATATAGTGGAAGCTGCGCACACATGCATAACTCATCAATTACATTACTATAACCTTGACTAATAAGGGAAACCAAATATGCACAAGACAGTAACACTCACTGGAATTCGTAAGGGAAGAGCATTATAGCTTTGTTTTGATTCAATACAAACGATTGTAGCAGGTTGGCATCGGTATCTTTGGCCTGCGATTTAATCATAAATGCATCTACGAGATTTGTGTTAATGAACCCAATATCACCGATTTGTCTTTTCTTCAATTCGACGATCTTCAATCTGCATATAATATAGTGAGGATAATTAAAAATACATGCAATGAAAGAGCTGACCTATATATAGAGACTTAATTTATCAAGGGCCTTTATATTGAAAACCGGGAAGAACTCCTCAAATGGAACCATCAACAGTTCAAGTCCAACGAGGTCATGCTCCTTCCTAACTCCCAACGTCAAAATATTACTCCCCGAGACTCTTTGCAAGTTTTCATGTACCAATCATGGAATCTTCGCATCATCGTTGGTAGAGATCTTTCATCTTTGACGAGAGGCTTCCCGTACACGTATTTGTGTTCGTCCACCTCCAATAAATCAAAATTTGCATCATCGGGCAGGTAATCTGCAGGATTCGTACCGGGCAACAAGATCCCCGGATGATTAGCGAGGATATCGCTAGACACCTTGAGCGGGGGGAACGATTGGTTCGCTTGTTCGCCGAGCTGGGCAACTTTTTTCCCAGCTCGTCATTCTGCTAACCTTTGATCACTGAGAGTACTTCCCGAATGCTGCGCTTCGATAAATGACTTTGTAATAATGCGCTCATAGTTGCCTTTCGTCGGAGACTTTGGTGGTTTCTTCAGGGCAGCCAGAGTACGCTTTGCTTTTACCGGATCTATCTTCTCCTCCGGAGGTGGATGTTTTTTTGCTTTCACCCCTTCAAAGAAGTTCTTCACTTCGGCTTCCACGATCCTCTCGTTTTCCTCTGGGCTCCTCTTGTATGGTAACTTCTCTAGAGGCTTCAGAGAAGGACCATATTTGTATTGCCTGCCTCTGGCTGTACTGCTACACATCGGAGCAGACGGAGCGGCTGCGACTGTCTTTCCTTTCATACCAGGCGGAGGAGAAGGACTATGCCCCGGAGGAGCCGGAGCGACAGCGGGTCTCTTCAGCCCTTGTTGATGAGGCAGAGAAGGAGGAGGTAGCTGGCTGCTTGGGCGCGTCGGCGCAGGTGGAGAAGGAGGCGGAGTGCCGTCACGCGCCGGAGAAGGAGGTTGAGTACCCTGATCACTCGCTGGAGGAGGCGTAGGAGGAGGCGGAGGAGGAGGCGGGCCTTGACTCGCCGGAGGAGGAGGGGGAGGCGGAGGCGTCCAGTTCGGAAGGTGGATGAGCTCCTTCCGCCATAGGCATGGAGTCTTCAGAGAAGAACCCAGCCGAATCTCCCCTTCACCCGTAGGGTGGTCAAGCTCAAGGTCCTCTAATCCTTCCGTTATTTGATCCACCATCACCCTAGCATATCCTTCTGGAATCGGCTGGCCGTGGTAGGTTGAGCCAGGTTCATTAGGTATAAGAGAGCCAACAGCCGCCTTGACTTTGAATGTCATCCATTGCGTCATAAGGTAGCAATGTTGAGACTCTATGATAGCATCCACGGCGTAGCACGTGAAGACAGGCTCCAGCTGCTGAGTCTGCTCGGTGGAAGCCACGCTGCTTCTCTGCTGAGATGGCGGGGTAGCTTCAGGGGAAGCTTCGGCAGGTCGTTTGCTGCAATCTGCTTCTCGTTCCTCTAGCACTTATACCCTTTCGTGCAGCGCCTGGAGTTGGCTATGCTTCGCTTTATTCCTCCTCTCCTGGGTTTTCTAACCCCCTGCGTCCGGAAACCCAGACTTCCACGTAAGGGACCCTAGCGTGCCTCGTGTCCGTCCAGGGTGCTCAGGAATCCCGATGGCCATTTTGAGCTCGTCATTCTCTTTGTCTGGAATGAACGCCCCTTCCTGTGCTGCGGCGATATAGTGCTGAAGCTTCCTGACAGGTATTCATAGTTGCTCTTCCGTCCAAACGCACTCCCCTGATACAGGGTCCAAGGTTCCGCCAACCCCGAAGAACCAAGTCCGGCAACGGTCTGGCCATCTCAATGTCTCTGGTTCGACCCCTTTATCAATCAGGTCATTCTCAGCCTTGTCCCACAAAGGTCGGGCTTTGAGGTAACCATCTGACCCCGTGCGATGGTCATGCTTCTTCTTCGCAGCATTTTTCTTGTTTGTCGCTGACATCTTCATACTCTTTTCCGATGTCTTGTGGGCCACAAATGCGGTCCATTGATCTCTGATCTTCTCAAACCGTCCGGTGAATTCTGGTGTCTCTTCTTTGTTGACAAACGTTTTCAGCTCATTCTTCCACCTCCTGAATAGTTCTGCCATCTTCTAAAGAGCATGAGACTTGATCAATTCCTCTTTAACTGGCTTCTCTGGATCCTCCTCTGGTGGTAGGGTGAAATTTTCCTTAAGCGTTGTCCAAAGATCTTCTTTCTGTTTATCGGAGACATAAGACGTCGGCACCTCAGGGTCTTCCTTCTTTGCCTTTAACCATTGCTGGATACTGATCGTGATCTTGTCCCTAACCAGAACCCGGCACTGAGCACGAAATGCATCCCTAGACAACGCTTCAAGGGTTTGGGGTGGCCTCGACACAACGCTTCAAGGGTTTGGGGTGGCCTCGACGACAACGCTCTTTTAACATGGTAAATTTGGGTGGCCTCGAGAGAGTTTGTGGGGTAGGGGCGCGACGGGAGGGGGTAGGAGACCAATATTGTTTTTTCTCTAGGGTTTGGGTGTCCTCGAGAGTTTTGGTCAAGCGAGAGGGCCGAGGGGGTGCTCCCGTGGTATAAGTTATCACGGTCGAGAGTGGGTATATATATCGACCGCCCCTCATGTCGAAGTTATCCGGGAGGGGGTCATATCGACAACGACGCAACATACATATACATGGGAAAATAATGTTATTGGGGAGGGGGTATATCGGTACCCCCCCCTCGTGTTGAAGTTCGATCGGGAGGGGGTATATCGACAATGACATACCCGATAAAAAATAAGAAGACAAAAGAAGATATAAAAAGAGGAGAAGAAGAAAGGAATAGAAGAGAAGCAATCGAAGAAAAAAAAGAAGGAAAAAAGGAGAAGAAGAAAGGAATAGAGGAGAAAGAAGAAGAAAAAAATAGGAAATTTCTATTTTTTTCTTCTTTCTCCTCTATTTGTTTCTTCTTCTCCCCTTCTTTTTCTTCTTTTTTCCTCTTCTTATTTATTTCTCCTCTTCTTCCTCTCCTCTTCTTCTCCTTTCTTCCTCTTCTTATTTTCCTTTTTCTCCTTTCATTCTTTTTCTTCTTCTTCGTTATCTTCCTAGCTATATATAATACTTTTCTAAAAATGTAACTTTTGCATATATAAAACATTTTCTTCTTCTTCCTTCTCTTCCTGCTTTTCCTAAATATATAAAACTTTTCTAAAAATGAAACTAACATAAAATGTACTAAATAAGAGAACATATATAGATAAAACTAACCTAAAATGTACCCAAATGTACTAAAAAGCAAACTTTTATATGCACAGAGAACATACATACATATATACATTTGTATGAAACTGTAAAAAACAAATTATCATTTATATGAACAAAGGAAAGGACAGGGCGCCGGCGTCGGTGTAGAGGGCGGCGTGGTCGGGGCAGGGGCGACGGCGGCGTGGTCGGGGCAGGGGCGATGGCGATCGACGGGGCAAAGGGCGGAGACGGCGGCGACGGCGCCGATGGGGCGGGTAGGGGCGCGGTAGAGGCACGACGAGGGCGTGCGGCGTGGACGGGGGGCAGGGGCGACGATGGCGTGGTCGGGCCAGGCAATGGCGTTGTGGTCGGGGGCAGGGGCGACGACGGCGAGCTCGGGCAGCCTGGAAGCGTCTTCGGAGGAATCGAACAAACTCACGAGATTTTCACAACTACTGGCTTATATAGCAAAGCCATTGGTACCGGTCAATTTTCAGCAGCCCAAAGGTCAATTTTCAGCAGCCCAAAGGGCGGGAAGTGGCGTTCTTTGGTCCCGGTTAGTGGCACCAACCGGGACTAAAGGGTGGGCATTGGTACCGGTTGGTGCCACGAACCGGTACCAAAGGCAACTCTCTCGAGCTCCTCTCCACTGCACACTTACGAGCCTACTGCGGGCGTGAATGCTGGCCCATGGATGGGTTTCTAGTCGTATTCATGCCGTGGTGGCCAAGTTGTTGGCAATTTTTTTATTTTTTCCCAGTTTTTTTTTGTTTTCTTTTTTTTCTTTATTTATTTTATTTATTTTTTGCATTTGTACTGGTTGCCTGCCACAGCCGTGGTGCGGTTAAATGTTTAGTCCCACCTCGCCAAGCGAAGGGCTTCCGAGCCTGTTTATAAGCTCTGCAGCGGGTGCAACGTGGAGTGGAACATCTATTTTTTAATTTTTTCCATTATTTTTGTTTTCTTTTTTTCTTTATTTTTGTTTTGTTTATTTTTTTAGTTAGCTTATTTTGTTTTGTTTCTCCTTACAACAAAATACTTATCTTTTTATTTTTTTGTTTCTAATTACTTAATTATTTTATTTTATGATAAATCTTTTTGCCATTAAAGTTTCTAACAAAAAAAGTTCTTTATGAAAATTATTTTTGCTTTTAATTATTTTTAATAGAAAATACTTTGATAATTTTAGTTGCATTTACTGATTATTTTCTCTTTTATTTTTTCTTTTGTTTATTTTGTTTTGTTTCTACTTAAATTGAAAGTGCTAGTTAGCTTATTTTGTTTTTTTCTACTTACAACAAAATACTTATTTATTTTGTTTTATTTTGTTTATAATTACTTATTAATTTTATTTTATGATAATTCTTTTTGCTATTAAAGTTTATCTCATATATGGTGGACACTCCCTCACCTGATTTTTCGACCGTCGATGATAGCCGCTATTCCTTCTTCCCCTAATGCATAACAAATATCTAGCACAAGGAGAAGAAGGAAGAGCGATCCCCATAACAACAGCCGACATTCTTCTTCTCTCATATACAAGAGCTAGAGTGGCAAGAGCCTGGCATGCATGCTCACACCTCAACGTCCAAAAACACAGGAGAGGGTTGGGAGGGGGAGGGTTTATATAGGCAATCCTTTAGTCCCGGTTCGTATCTAAAACCGGGACTAATAACATATGCAGTATGCCACTTATTTGCGCGGCACGCCACGTGGTTTCGCTGGATCTTTAGTCCCGGTTTTTGTCCTGAACCGGGAGTAATAACATATGGGGCACACCACGTGTTTGCGCGCCACGCCACGTGGTTTCACTGGATCTTTAGTCCCGGAAACTCGTCTGTTACAAAGGGATTTCATCTTTTTGAACTTATTTGAACTCCATAGTTTTTCTGTGTTCAAAATGCACCATTCAAAGCCACATCATCAATTTACAACCCTTTCTGACTTCATTTGTTATTTTTCATACATTTACTGATTATTTTGAGCTATAAGACCATGAAATTGAAAAGCATTTCAAATGAACTGTGAAAAAGTTCCAAGTTGCCATGGTATCATCATTTCACCCACATAGCATGTGCGAGAAAGTTGAGAGGGTTACGGACTGGATGCACTTCGTGTACAAAACGGACAATCTCTTTCGAAGTATTAGGGTTTCATACGGAAACTCGTCTGTTACAAAGGGATTTCATTTTTTTGAACTTATTTGAACTCCATAGTTTTTCTGTGTTCAAAATGCACCATTCAAAGCCACGCCATCAATTTACAACCCTTTCAAACTTCATTTGTTATTTTTCAAGCATCTACTCATTATTTTGACCTATAAGACCATGAAATTGAAAAGCATTTGAAATGAACTCTGAAAAGGATCCAAGTTGGCATGGTATCATCATTTCACCCACATAGAATGTGCGAGAAAGTTGAGAGGGTTACGGCAAAAACTGGATGCACTTCGTGTACAAAACGGACAATCTCTTTCGAAGTATCACGGTTTCATACGGAAACTCGTCTCATACAAAGGGATTTCATTTTTTTGAACTTATTTGAACTCCATAGTTTTTCTGTGTTCAAAATGCACCATTCAAAGCCACATCATCAATTTACAACCCTTTCTGAGTTCCTTTGTTATTTTTCATGCATTTACTGATTATTTTGACCTATAAGACCATGAAATTGAAAAGCATTTGAAATGAACTCTGAAAAGGTTCCAAGTTGGCATGGTATCATCATTTCACCCACATAGCATGTGCAAGAATGTTGAGAGGGTTACAGCAAAAACTGGATGCACTTCGTGTACAAAATGGACAATCTCTTTCGAAGTATCAGGATTTCATACGGAAACTCGTCTGTTACAAAGGGAATTCATTTTTTCGAACTTATTTGAACTCCATAGTTTTTCTGTGTTCAAAATGCACCATTCAAAGCCACATCATCAATTTACAACCCTTTCTCACTTCATTTGTTATTTTTCATGCATTTACTGATTATTATGAGCTATAAGACCAGGAAATTGAAAAGCATTTGAAATGAACTCTGAAAAGGTTCCAAGTTGGCATGGTATCATCATTTCACCCACATAGCATGTGCGAGAAAGTTGAGAGGGTTACGGCAAAAACTGGCTGCACTTCGTGCACAAAACGGACAATCTCTTTCGAAGTATCACGGTTTCATACGGAAACTCGTCTCATACAAAGGGGTTTCTTTTTTTTGAACTTATTTGAACTCCATAGTATTTGTGTGTTCAAAATGCACCATTCAAAGCCACATCATCAATTTACAACCCTTTCTAACTTCATTTGTTATTTTTCATGCATTTACTGATTATTTTGAGCTATAAGACCATGAAATTGAAAAGCATTTGAAATGAACTCTGAAAAGGTTCCAAGTTGTCATGGTATTATCATTTCACCCACATAGCATGTGCGAGAAAGTTTAGAGGGTTACGGCAAAAACTGGATGCACTTCGTGTACAAAACGGACAATCTCTTTTGAAGTATCAGGGTTTCATACGGAAACTCGTCTGTTACAAAGGGATTTCACTTTTTTTGAACTTATCTGAACTCCATAGTTTTTCTGTGTTGAAAATGCACCATTCAAAGCCACATCATCAATTTACAACCCTTTCTGACTTCATTTCTTATTTTTCATGCGTTTACTGAGTATTTTGAGCTATAAGACCATGAAATTGAAAAGCATTTGAAATGAACTATGAAAAGATTCCAAGTTGGCATGGTATCATCATTTCACCCACATAGCATGTGCGAGAAAGTTGAGAGGGTTACGGCAAAAACTGGATGCACTTCGTGTACAAAACGGGCAATCTCTTTCGTAGTATCAGGGTTTCATACGGAAACTCGTTTGTTACAAAGGGATTTCATTTTTTTGAACTTATTTGAACTCCATAGATTTTCTGTGTTGAAAATGCACCATTTAAAGCCACATCATCAATTTACAACCCTTTTCGACTCGGGCATTAGTCCCGGTTCGTAATGTACTCCAAAGTGCGTCGGTCACCGTACATCCATTGGCGGTTCATCTCTATTATGAAATTAAGTATATATTAAAAACCATTGCATAACAAAATGAATAGAGAAATGACCAAATTAATACAAGTTCATCATCACATTAAACCCAAAGCACAATAGTGATCAAATGTTATTATTGAAAAATAAATACGTAAAGTTCTCTCATAGAACAACATACAACTATGTAAAACATTTAAATGCAACAACAAACGCGATCAAAATCGCAAGTAAGGTAACAATTGACCCAACAACATAATGATACCAAGCCTCTTTACCAATGGCATATTTTCTAATATTCCTAGTCTTCAAGCGCATTTCATCCATCTTCAAGCGCATTGCATCCATCTTCAACCGCATCGCATCGATCTTCATCTTGCGATCGTCAATGACCTCGGCAACATACAACTCCATTTCCATATTCTTATCCTCAATTATTTTCAATTTTTCCTTCAAGTATTTGTTTTCTCTTTCAACCAAAGTTAACTTCTCGAGAAGCATTTCTAGGTGGGGTGGAATTTCCGGTTCACATACCTCCTAGATTAAAAATATATGTCACGTTGGTCATCATAATTGTCATAAACAATAAATGAGCCAAATAGTTATGAAAAGATAATATATACCACATCTGAATCATAGACAGGACGAGGGCCGACGGGGGCGGATTCCAAAACCATCGCACTATATAATAACAAGGAATAATAAAAGTAAGAAAATTAGACAAGTATCTATCTGAAGTCAGAATTTTTTCTTTCAGAAAGAAGATAAGAACAAGAGGCTCACCACAGTGGTGCCGGCGATGAGATCGACGCGGGCGATCAACGGCTGTGAAGACGGGGCGGGGACGGGGCATGACGAACCGCTAAATCTAGACAAGTCTCGTTGAAAATGGAGCTCGGAGGTCGAGTTTCGAGAGGAGAAAGCTTAACTAGTGTGGCTCGGGCATTTCATCGAACACCTCATGTGCATAGGAGGTGAACTAGAGAACCCAAATGGCCTCCCCTCGCCGGCTCGACAAAAACAGAGCACTATGGAGTGCTCTGCCGCGGCGGTGGGTATATATGTAGGTAAGTTATTTGTCCCGGTTCGTGGCATGAACCGGGACTAAAGGTTGTGGGCCAGCAGGGAGGACCATTGGTCCCGGTTCGTGGCTCGAACCGGGACAAATGGTTCCACAAGAACCGGGACCAATGCCCACGAGGCCCTAGCCGGCCCCCTGGGTTCACAAAGCGGGTCTAATACCCCCCATTGGTCCCGGTTCTTGAAGAACCGGGACTAATCGGCTGGCCAGGGCCGAACAGTAGCCCTCTTTTCTACTAGTTCTAATAGTCCTATGGGTGGTGCACCAGCCCTTAGTGGGATGGGTGGCCACCCAATAACCTATTTCGGCCAAAGGCAAAAAAAGGAAAAAGGAAAAAAAGGAAGGAGGTGGACAAGTGGCAAGGGACTCCTCCACCAAACCGAATTGGAGGAGGAAACCTCCCCTTGGCTTGGCCGAAGCATTCCTACTTTGAGTAGGAGGCAAGCCAACCCTCCCTCTTGTTCCTCCTATATATAGTGGAGGTTCTGAGGGAAAACAGCACCAGAAAAAGCCACATGTTGCCCTCTTCTCCATAGATCGTCTTCCTCGTCTATATTAGTCCGACATAGCTTGGTGAAGCCCTTCTGGATCAGTTCACCAACACCACCACCACGCCGTTGTGCTTCTGGAGAACTCATCTACCACTCTGCCCCTCTTGCTGGATCAAGATGGTGGAGATTTTCATCGAGTTGTACGTGCGCTCGACGCGGAGGTAACCTCCGTTCGACGCTCGACCGGGACGGAGTTCCTGGGACGATTGCGATTCAGATCGCGAGGACGTTCGACTACATCAACCACGTTTCTTAACACTTCATGCTTAGCCATATACAAGGGTATGTGGACCCGATCTCCCCTCTCGTAGTTGATCATCACCATGATAGGTCTTGTGTGTGCGTAGGAATTTTTTTGTTTCCCATGCAACGTTCCCCTATAGTGCATCATGAGCTAGGTTCATGCGTAGATGATATCTCGAGTAGAACACAAAAGAGTTTGTGGGCGTTGATGTTCAATTTTCCGTGCTCCTTAGTCCTTTCTTGATTCAGTGCTATTGTTGGATTGAAGCGGCCCAGACCAACATTACTCGTACGCTTACGAGAGACCGGTTTCATCGACTAACATGCAACCTGTTGCATAAAGATGACTGGCGGGTATCTGTTTCTTCAACTTTAGTTGAATTAGATTTGACCGAGGCGGTCCTTGGGGAAGGTTAAATAGAAATTTTCATATCACTGTTGTGGCTTTGCATAAGTAAGATGCGATCAGACTAGATACCAATAGCAGCCACGGAGAATTTGCAACAACAAATTAGAGGCCGTCTAACTTGTTTTTGCAGTGTATGCATGTGATGTAATATGGCCAAATACATGATATGATATATTGGATGTATGAGATGATCATTTTGTAATATTTAAATATTGACTTGCACGTCGAGGCTACGACAACCAGCACGAGCCATAGGGTTGTCTTTAATTATTTTGTTCTTGGTGCCACTTTTCTTTATCGCTAGTATTACCCTTAGTAGTAGCAGCATCGTTAGCGAGAGAACCTAGATGGTAGCACGATGATGGAGATCGTGATTATGGCGATCATGGTGTGGTGTCGGTGATGATGGAGATCATGCCGGTGCTTAGGTGATGGAGATCAACGAGCACAATTTTATGGCCATATCCTGTCACTTATGATTTCCATGTGATGTTAATCATTTTATGAACCTTATTTTTCTTAAGACAAGGGTAACATTATAAGGTGATCTCTCACTAAAATTTCAAGATAAAATTGTGTTCTCCCCGACTGTGCACCGTTGCGACAGTTCATTGTTTCGAGACACCGCTTCATGATCTGGTGTGATAGACTCTACGTTCAGATACAACGGGTGTAAAACAGTTGCACACGCGAAACACTAAGGTTAAGCTTGATGATCCTAGCATGTACGAATATGGCCTTGGAACACAAGAGACCGAAAGGTCGAGCATGAAGCATATAGTTGATATGATCAACATGGAGATGTTCAGCATTGAAACTAAACTGAACTCACGGGATGATCAGACTTGAGTTAGTGAATTTGGATCGGGCGACACTCGAATGACTAGAGGGATGTCAATTTGATTGGGAGTTTATTAGTAATATGATTAGCTAAGCTCAATTATCTTGAAAATAGTCTATGTAATATTTGCAAAATTTTATGTTGTAGATCAATGCCTTGTGCAGTAGCAACCCTGAATTTAATGTGTTCCTAGAGAAAGCTAAGCTGAAAGATGATGGAAGCAACTGTGTTGACTGGGCTCGTAATCTAAAGCTTGTCCTCACGGCTTCCCAAAAGTAATATGTTCTTGATGCAGCGCTAGGTGATGCACTACACGAAACGGCGACCCAAGACGTTTTGAACGCTTGGCAGTCACGTAAGGATGACTACTCATTAGTTCAATGTGCTATTTTTTATGGCTTAAAAACGGGACTTCAAAGCATTTTGAACGTCATGGAGCATATGAGATGTTCTAGGAATTTAAATTTATCTTTGAGAATAATGCCCGGATCGAGAGGTATGAAACCTTCGTTAATTCTATGCTTGCAAAATGGAGGAGAACGGGTATGTCAGTGAACACAAACTCAGAATGTCTGGGTACTCTCATCGTCTAGCTGAGCTGGGGATTGCTCTCCCGCAAGAGTCTATCACTGATAGAGTTCTTCTGCGACCTAGCTATAAAAGCTTCATGTTCAACTATAACATGCAAGGGATGAATAAGTCACTCGGCGAGCTGTTTACGATGCTGATAGTCGCTGAGTCAGAAATCCAGAAAGAATATCAAGTGTTGATGGTCAATAAGACCACTAGTTTCAATAAAAATGGCAATGGCAAGAAGGGTAACTCCAAGAAGAGTGGCAAGGCATTTTCCCCTCCAACGAAGAAACCCAAGGCTGTACCCAAGCCGGAAACTGAGTGTTATTATTGCAAGGGGACTAGTCACTCGAAGCGAAAGTGCCCCAAGTATCTGGCTGATAAGAAGGCGACAAACGCCAAACAAGGTATATTTGATATACATATTATTGATGTGTACGTGACCAGCTCTCGTAGTAGTGCGTGGGTATTTGATACCGGTTCTGTTTTTCACATTTGCAACTCGAAACAGGAAATGCGGAATAAACGAAGGCTCGCGAAGGATGAAGTGACGATGCGCGTGGGAAATGGTTCCAAGGTTGATGTGATCGCCGTTGACATGATCTCCCTTTAGTTACCATCGATATTCGTGATGAAGCTGAATAAATGTTATTTAGTGCCTGCGCTAGGCATGAACATTATATCTGGATCTTGTTTATTGTGATAGGTTACTCATTTAAATTAGAGAATAATGTTGTTCTATTTATAGGAGTAATATCTTTTATGGTCATGCACCCATTGTGAGGGGTTTATTCATGTTGAATCTCGTTAGTGGTGATACACATATACACAACATTGAGACCAAAAGATGTAGAGTTGATAATCATAGCGCCACTTTCCTGTGGCACTACCTATTAGGTCATATTGGTGTAAATCGCATGAAAAAACTCCATGCTAATGGAACTTTGGAGTCACTTGATTTTGAATAACTTGACACATGCGAACCATGCCTCATGGGCAAGGTGACTAAGACTCCGTTCTCCGGAACAATGGAGCATGCAAGTGACTTGTTGGAGATCATACATACTAATGTATGCGGACCGATGAGCATAGAGGGGCGCGGTGGATAACGTTATTTTCTCACCTTCACTAATTATTTGAGTAGATATGGTTATATTTACTTGACGAAGCACAAGTCCGAAACGTTTGAAAAGTTCAAGCAATTTTAGAGTTAAGTTAAAAATCATCATAACAAGAAGATCAAAATCCTACGATCTGATTGAGAAGGTGAGTATCTAAGTTACGAGTTTGGTGCTCACTTAAGACAATGTGGAATTGTTTCACACTTGTCACCGCATTGGAGACAACTGCATTCACTTTAAATAGGGCACCATCAAAATCCGTTGAGACGACGCCATACGAACTGTGGTATGGCAAGAAGCCAAAGTTATCGTTTCTTAAAGTTTGGGGATGTGATGCTTATGTCAAACAGCTTCAGCCTGAAAAGGTTGAACCCAAAGCAAAAAAGTGTGTCTTCATAGGTTACCCAAAAGAGATTGTTTGCTACACCTTCTAACTCAGATCCGAGGGCAAAGTGTTTGTCGCTAAGAACGTAGCTTTTCTTAAGAAAGAGTTTCTCTAAAAAGAATTGAGTGCAAGGAAGATAGAACTTGATGAGGTTGTAGAACCTTTGCCTCAACCAGATGGTGGCAGAGGACAGAAAGAAGTTTCTATCGAGGCTACACCAATTGAAGAAGAAGCTAATGATGATGACCATGAAACTTCAAATGGTGAGAGGCCATGAAGTCTAAGATAGGATCTATGTATTAAAACAAAGTATTGAGTTTAGAAGTATTACCTGAATGCCGAAAGTCCATTCACAACAAATGGATCTTTAAGAAGAAGACGTACGCGGACAGTAATGTGACCGTCTATAAAGATCGACTTGTGGCAAATGGTTTTTCACAAGTTCAAGGATTTGACTACAATGAGACTTTCTCACCCGTAGCGATGCGTAAGTCCGTTAGAATCATGTTAGCAATAGTCGTATTTTTCGATTATGACATTTGGCACATGGATGTCAAAACAACGTTCCTTAACGGGTTTCTTAAGGAAGAGTTGTACATGATGTAACCGGAAGAATTTGTCGATCCAGAGAATGCTGACAAAGTATGCAAACTCCAGCGATCCATTTACGGCCTCTTGCAAGCATCTCAGAGTTGGAATCAGCGCTTTGGTGAGGTGATCAAGGCGTTCGGGATTATATAAGTTTTTGGAGAAGCTTGTATTTACAAGAAAGTGAGTGGGAGCTCTATAGCGTTTCTAATACTATATGTGGATGACATATTGCTGATTGTAAAAAATGTAAAACTTTTGGAAAGCGTAAAGGATTACTTGAATAAAAGTTTTTCAATGAAGGACCTGGGAGAAGCTTCTTACATATTAGGCATTAAGATCTATAGAGATAGATCAAGACGCCTAATAGGACTTTCACAAAGCGCGTACCTTGATAAGATTTTGAAAATTTTTAAAATGGAACAATCCGAGAAGGGTTCTTGTCTATGTTACAAGGTATAAAGTTGAGTAAGACTCAATGCCAAGTGACTATAGAAGATAGAGAAACGATGAGTGTCGTCCACTTATGCTTCAGCCATATGGTCTATCATGTATGCAATGTTGTGCACAAGAACCGGATGTTAGCCTTGCCATAAGTATGGCACACAGGTTTCAAAGTAATCTAGGAATGGATCAATGGAAAGCGGTCAAGAATATTCGGAAGTACATGAGATTACTAAGGAAATGTTTCTCGTTTATGGAGGTGAAGAAGAGCTCATCGTAAAGGGTTACGTCGATGCAAGCTTCGACACTGATCCGGATGACTCTAAGTCTCCAACCGGATACGTACTTATTCTTAATGCGAGTGCGGTAAGCTGGTGCAGTTCCAAGCAAAGCGTCGTAGCTGATTCTATATGCGAAGCAGAGTACATAGCTGCCTTGAAGGCAGCTAAGGAGGGTGTGTGGATGAAGCAGTTCATGACAGATCTTGTAGTTGTGCCAAGTGCACTGGATCCAATAAATCTATTTTGTGACAACACTGGTGCCATTGCTCTAGCCAAGGAACCAAGGTTTCACAAGAGGACCAGACACATAAAGAGACGCTTCAATGCCATCCGCAATTACATGAAGGAGGAGGACATAAACATTTGCAAAGTGCACCCGGATATGAATGTTGCAGATCCACTCACTAAGCCTCTTCTACGAGCAAAGCATGATCAACACCAAAACTGTATAGGTGTTAGATTCGTTACATTGTTAATCACATAGTGATGTAAAGCTATATTATTGACTATAGTGCAAGTGGGAGACTGTTGGCAATATGCGCAAGAGGCAATAATAAAATAGTTATTATTATATTTCCTGTTTCAAGATAATCATTTATTATCCATGCTATAATTGTACTAAATGGAAACACAAATACATGTGTGCATATATAGACCAAACAATGTCCCTAGTGAGCCTCTAGTTGACTAGCTCATTCATCAAAGATGGTTAAGGTTTCCTAGCCATAGACAAGGGTTGTGTGTTGATAATGGGATCACATCATTGGGAGAATGATTTGATGGACAAGACCGAAACTATAAACATAGCATGTGATAACGTTATTTTGTTGCTATTGTTTTCTGCATGTCAAGTATAGGTTCCTATGACCATGAGATGAACTAGCTCACTGACACCGGAGGACTGCCTTGTGTGTACCAAATGTAGCAACATAACTGGGTGACTATAAAGGTGCACTACACGTATTTCTGAAGGTGTTCGTTGAGTTAGCATGGATCGAGACTGAGATTTGTCACTCCGTATGACGGAGAGGTATCTCGGGGCCCACTTGGTAATACAACATCACAAGCAAGCTTGCAAGCAATGTGACTAAAGAGTTAGTCGCGGGATTTTGAATTACGGAACGAGTAACGAGACTTGCCGGTAACGAGATTGAAATAGGTATGGCGATACCGACGATCGAATCTCGGGCAAGTAACATACCAAAGGACAAAGGGAATGTTATACAGGATTAACTGAATCCTTGACATAGAGGTTCAACTAATAAGATCTTCATAGAATATGTAGGATCCAATATGGTCATCCGGGTCCCGTTATTGGATATTGACCGGAGAGTGTCTCGGTCATGTCTACATAGTTCTCGAACCCGCAGGGTCTGCATACTTAAGGTTCGGTGACATTTCAGTAGTATTGAGTTAAGTATGTTGGTGACCAAAAGTTGTTTGGAGTCCCGAATGAGATCCCGGACGTCGTGAGGAGCTCCGGAATGGTCCGGAGGTAAAGATTGATAAATAGGAATGTTGCATTTGGCTTCTAGAAAGATTTCGGGCATTATCGATAAAGTACCGGAAGTGACAAATGGGTTCCGAGGTTTTACCGGGAGGGGCCACTCACGGAGGAGAGTACCTAATAGGCCTATGGGTGGCACACCAGCCTTTAGCACTACAGGAATCTGAGACTTTGCCGTCTTCCACGGCGGACGGCAAAGGGGGCCACCCCGAGCGACAAAGGCCTTTGCCGTCCGTCAGTAGACGGCAAACTGGACGGCAAACAAAAATCCGGTGAAGGGCCTCTTTGCCGTCTACATTGGGACAACTGACGGCAAAGGATCTTCGCCGTGAGAGGGCTGACGGCAAATAATATGGGACGGCACATCTGCGGGCACCTCCGTCAAGTGCTAACGACGGCCTGCTGGCCCACAGATAGTTTGCCGTCCGCCCTTTGCCCCTTTGCCGTCTGCCGTGCTGGTGGACTGACGGCTAAGTCACCACCAAAGCCCCTCTCATTTTCCCCTTTGCCATCTGCCCTTTGACCCTTTGCCGTATGCGCTTTGCCCCTTTGCTATTTGTCGTGCTGGTGGGCTGATGGCAAAGGTACCAGAAAAGCCCCCCTCACTTGCCCCTTTGCCAGCTGCCCTTTTAACCTTTGTCGTCTGCCCACCAGCACGACAGATGGCAAAGCGGGCACCCAATTTGATTCAACAGGCCAGTTTGGGACCTTTCCCGTCTGCTGTAGCTCCTCTGCCATCGGTGGGCACACGGCAAAGGCTCCAAACTGCCACTGTTTATTTTATTTTTAATAATATCCAGCAATTTTCACAAAAATCAGGAATATATTTCACACAAACTGCGCCAAATCAAATAATATATTTCACACAAACTACCCATACTCATAACCATATTAAAATAAGTTTCATCCATAATCCATACATATTATGCAAATTTGATCCGTACGAAACCATATATTACACTAGGTTCATCCATACATACAAAGTTTCATATCCATTTACTACAATAGTTCCAATCCAAGCTTCTATGAAGCCATTTTAGAAGAAACCATATTGAAGCACTCCATCAATATAATCCAAGCTTCCGTGAATTGAATGTAATCTGCAAAATGGGAAAAAGTAAGTTAGAAGAAGAAGACTAGATGAAGAGGAGAAGAATTAAGTAAGTTTCATATCCATTTAGCTCCAAAAAGACATACTTAGCTAATTTAGCTACAAGAAGAGGAGAAGAGGAGAAATCAAAAGAAGAAGAGAACAAGAAGAGAACAAGAAGAAGAAGGAGGAGAAGAAGAAGGAGGAGAAGAAGTAGTAGAACGCTCCTCCTTCTCCTTCTCCTTCTCCTTCTCCTTCTCTTCTTCTTCTTATTCTTCTTCCTTCTTTTCATTTCTCCTCTTCTCCTCTTCTTGGAGCTAAATTATCTAAGTATTTCTTTTTGGATCTAAATGGGATAATTATGTCATTTTAGAGGAAAACAAGCTAAGTATATAATATTCATGAGCTAACCAAGGTTCTTATGCCATTATGAGCTTATTATGTCATTTTGAAGCTAAATTAGTCATTTTAATTAGCTAACCAAGGTTCTTATGATGTTTTTACCTAACTAAGCTAATTATGTCATTTTGGAGGATAATTAGCTAAGTATGTCTATGTTGGGGAAAATAAGCTACGTAGAAGAAGAAAGAGAAGAAGAGGAGACGAAAAAGAAGGAGGAGGAGTAGGAGGAGTAGGAAGAGGAGAAGGAAGAGGAGAAGAAGAAGAAAAGAAGAAGAAAAAGGAGGAGAGAAGAAGGAGGGCTCGTTCTCCTTCTTCTCCTTCTCCTTCTTCTTCTCTTCTTCTTCTCTTCTTCTTCTTCTTCCTTCTTTTCATTTTTCCTCTTTCTTCTCCTCTTGTCCCCTTCTTCGGGCTAAATTAGCTAATTATCCCTTTTTGGAGCTAATTATGTCATTTTGAGGATAATTAGCTAAGTATAGGTCATGTTTTATTAAATAGACCATTTTGGACCTAACTAAGCTAATTATGTCATTTAGGTGGAAGCCTAGCTAACTATAGGTCATTTCGCAACTAACTTGGGTAAAATATGTCATTCCGGAGCAAACTATGCTTATTAAGCCATTTTGGATCTAGCTAAACTAATTATAGGCCATTTAATACCTAAGTTAGGGGAATAGGTCATCTTGGAGCTAAGTTAGCCTTATTATGTCATTTAGGAGAGAACTTAGCTAAGTATATGTCATTTTTTATTAAATATGTCATTTTGGATCTAACTAAGCTAATTAGATCACTTAGGTGGAAGCCAAGCTAACTATATGTCGTTTTGCACATAACTTGGGTTAAATATGTCATTTTGGAGGATAATTAGCTAAGTATATGTCATTTTTATTAAATAGACCATTTTGGAGCGAACTAAGCTAATTATGTCATTTAGGTGGAAGCCAAGATAACTATATGTCGTTTTGGAGCTAACTTGGGTTCAATATGTCATTTTGGAGCTAACTATGCTTATTAAGCCATATTGGAGCTAAATTGGCTAATTATATCATTTAGGTGGAAGCCAAGCTAAGTATATAATATTCATGAGGCAACCAAGGTTCTTATGCCATTTTGAGCTTATTATTTCATTTTTCAGCTAAATTGGTCATTTTAATGAGCTAACCAAGGTTCTTATGATGTTTTCACCTAACTAAGCTAATTATGTCATTTTGTAGGATAATTAGCCAATTTAGTCTTTGTTGGATGAGTCTATGCTACGTAGAAGAAGAGAAAGAGAAGAAGCAAGAAGAGAAGAAGGAGAAGTAAAAGAAAAAGGAGGAGGAGGAGAAGGAGGAGGAGAAGGAGAATGAAGAGGAGAAGAAGAAGAAAAGAAGAAGGACAAGAAGAAGGAGAAGAAGGAGGAGAAGTATGAGAAGGAGCTTCTCTCCTCCTTCTCCTTCTTCTCCTTCTTCTTCCTCCTTCTCCTTCTCCTTCTTCTTCTCTTCTCCTTCTCTTCTTCTTCTTCTTCCTTCTTTCATTTTTCCTCTTTCTTCTCCTCTTGTCCCCTTCTTTGGGATAAATTAGCTAATTATGCCTTCTTGGAGCTAATTATGTCATTTTGGAGGATAATTAGCTAAGTATATGCCATTTTTATTAAATAGACCATTTTGGAGCTAACTAAGCTAATTATGTCATTTAGATGGAAGCCTAGCTAACTATAGCTCATTTCGGAGCTAACTTGGGTAAAATAGGTCATTCCGGAGCAAATTATGCTTATTAAGCCATTTTGGATCTAGTTAAGCTAATTATAGGCCATTTAATAAATAAGTCAGCCTTATTATGTCATTTAGGAGAGAACTTAGCTAAGTATAGGTAATTTTTTATTAAATAGGTCATTTTGGAGCTAATTAAGCTAATTATGTCATTTAGGTGGAAGTCAAGCTAACTATATGTCGTTTTGGAGCTAACTTGGGTTAAATATGTCATTTTGGAGCTAACTATGCTTATTAAGCCATATTGGAGCTAAATTGGCTAACTATATCATTTAGGTGGAAGCCAAGCTAAGTATATAATATTCATGAGCTAACCAAGGTTCTTATGCCATTTTGAGCATATTATTTCATTTTTGAGCTAAATTGGTCATTTTAATGAGCTAACCAAGGTTATTATGATGTTTTCACCAAACTAAGCTAATTATGTCATATTGTAGGATAATTACCAATTTAGTCTTTGTTGGATGAGTCTAAGGTACGTAGAAGAAGAGAAAGAGAAGAAGCAAGAAGAGAAGAAGAAGAAGGAGAAGTAAAAGAAGAAGAAGGAGGAGGAGGAGAAAGAAAAGGAAGAGGAGAAGAAAAAGAAAAGAAGAAGGACAAGAAGAAGGAGAAGAAGGAGGAGAATAAGGAGAAGGAGCTTCTCTCCTCCTTCTCCTTCTTCTCCTTCTTCTTCCTCCTTCTCCTTCTCCTTCTCCTTCTCTTCTCCTTCTCTTCTTCTTCTTCTTCTTCCTTCTTTTCATTTTTCCTCTTTCTTCTCCTCTTATCCCCTTCTTCGGGCTAAATTAGCTAATTATGCCTTTTTGGAGCTAATTATGTCATTTTGGAGAATAATTAGCAAATATATGCCATTTTTATTAAATACACCATTTTGGAGCTAAGTAAGCTAATTATGTCATTTAGGTGGAAGCCTAGCTAACTATAGGTCATTTCGGAGCTAACTTGGGTAAAATAGGTCATTCCGGAGCAAACTATGTTTATTAAGCCATTTTGGATCTAGCTAAACTAATTATAGGCCATTAAATACCTAAGTTATCCTTAGTATGTCATTTAGGAGAGAACTTAGCTAACTATAGGTCATTTTGGAGCTAACTAAGGTAATTATGTCATTCAGGTGGAAGCCAAGCTAACTATATGTCTTTTTGGAGCTAACCTGGGTTAAATATGTCATTTTGGAGCTAATTGTGCTTATTAAGCCATACTCGACCATTATGCGGTTGTTCAGAAAAACACTAGAAATAACATACCATTATCGTCATCACGGCGGTGAAGCACGGTAGCTCTAGCTTGTTTCACCTGGAGAAGGCTCCACTGTAGAAGGGTAGTGCCATGCATTTCGGGAGATATAATGCACCAAACATTGTTTTCAATGTGTCGTTAGCATGAGGACACTCTTAAGATCATTGCACTGAAATGAAACTCACCGTCCCGCCATGTTAATGACTGGCATCGCCGAAGGGACTTGGCCGGTCTTCTCGCACATAGACTATACATTTCGTTTCAACAAGTCAAACTTTTTAGTTATTAATGAAACGGGCATTAAAATCCAAGATTTGAAATAATATGAAGAAGCTTACCACGAAGAGCTCGTATATGGCCCTGTTAGAAGCATCATTCCGTGCCCTCTCCGCCTCCACCAATGCAGTCGTCCTCTCCTCCAGCTCCCTCATCTCCTTATCCTTCTCCGCCATAACCGCCTGCATTGCCTCTCTCTCTTTCAGAATAGCAGCCTGCAACACAACTGATTGTTAGCATTGTAATCATATTGGTTCCAACGCACAACATAATGCGGAAAGATAGTTGAGTCCATTAAACTAACCTCGATGGCGATCTCGACTGGCCATGGACGAGGTGTTATCTCAGGACAGGAGCTCGTTTGGCGTTCCTTTATCTGCCGGAGAGTGCTAGGACAATGTATAAGGCCGTCTCCAATGGCGATCAAGCCATGGGGCCTCCCGTTGCTAGCTATCATCACCAGCTCTGGATCAATAGGCCCCTCGTTCGGGTTAAAGTCGTCCCCTTTTCTCGCCTTCCCGTGATCTCTGTACTTCACGAGCTTGTGGTGGGAGGAGATGTTGGTGAAGTTTTCTGGATGCTCGAGGTCAGACTTAGAGAATGCCTTGACCTTCTTGTACGAGGCAGTATGGGCCATCGCATACAGGTCGTACATTTGTGGCACCTCCGTCTTATTGTGACGCGTCTAAAAGAGAGAGAGAGGAAAATTGTACTAGTAAAGGGCTCAAGATAGCATTAAGAATGAATTGCATGAGGCATGAAGAAAACCAAATACCCTGTTCTCACCAAATTAGATTAAGTTGACGCTCCCTTGATGGTGTGGCACACCAACCATTTTGCCACACCTCTCCTTGGCTTTGTTGTGGCTGGCCTGCCACGTTTCGGAGCACCACTGATCCACCAAGGCCTCCCAACAATCCATCTTATCCACACACCATCTCGGGGGCACCTAAGTTAATAAAGAGAAATTTGAGCGCATAAGAACCAAATCAAGCAAACTAACTACAAAGCCTTAATAATATGTAATTACCTTCAGGTAGTGCTCCTTCTCCATTTAGACTCACGGCACTTCGCCTTGTCCTTCCTAATATGGTGCGTGGCATAGTAGTCTCGAACAGCCTGCACCCGAGCCTCGTGCCGAAAGTTTTGAAGTAGGTGGCGACATTCGGTTTCAATAACCTTTGCCGCGTCCTCCTCGTATCCCTCCTCACACATGTAGTAGGTCTGCAAACAAGACAACACCGATTAGTACAATAACTAGCTATGGTTGATTTATAATTCTGTGAAGGAGAAATTACCGAGAATTGTCGGATCACCATGTCGGCCCTCGTGTGGACAAAACACCGTCGATCTCCACCTCCGGCGGGGCCGGAGCACCCAAGTAGTGCTCCCAGGTCATTCCTACCTCTCGCTCCCGACGGGGCAACATAACAAACCCTGGGAAGTTTTGACGGCAAAGCACACCAAGGCCGCTGTTGGGCTTGCGGACACCCTTGGCAACAATCCAACCCCTGCGGTATGACAAATTAAAGCCAAAACATTAGATATTTGAGAAAACATGAAGGCGAAAGGTTAAATAAGAGTAAATTAACTTACTTGTCCCCATCCCACTGGGTCTCTAGGGACGTACCCTCATCCCTGCTTTGCTCCAGAGTTGCCTGGAACGAAGCCTCTGGGACACGAGTCTCATGGGTCGTAGGCTCGTCGACCTGAGGCTCGTCGACCCGAGGCTCGTGATCCGGAGACTGTGTAGCCTCCACCTCAGAAGAATCCACCCTAGAAGTCCCGTGCTCAGGTGAATCAGCTTGGGTGGTGGCGGAGACCGTATAGCCTGCACCTCAGAAGGCGTGGCATCCACCGCCCTACCGCTCCCGCGGCCACGTGTACCTTTAGTACAACATAAATACCAACATGAGTAATAAAATGTATATAAATACCAACATGCATACAACATGAGTACAACATAAATACCAACATGAATACAACGTGTACCTTTAGTACCTCTCGGCTTCGCGGGGGGTCGACCTCCTCTCACGGGGGGTGCTCCTTGCAGAGTAGAGAGCAACGCTCTCCGAAGAGGCGAGACAGGAATGGAAGTACCTATCCCACCACCCGCCGATGAAGAAGGAGCCGCGGAGTGCTTTCGGCCCTTTCCCACCATCTTTCAACACCTGTCATGACAAATAGTAAATGAAATTAGTACAACATAAATACCAACATGAGTAATAAAATGTATATAATATAAGTGTATCATCGTCATAAATACCAACATGACTAATAAAAATTGAATACCTAACATGAACTCAAAATTTATATATAGTAATAGTTGAATACCTGACATGAACAAATAACAATCGTGCTCGTCTTTTTATGCTTCGGGGTCAATAAATGCATCATGATCATCACAATCATCAATAAATGCATCATCATCATCACTATCAGGAAGAGCATGTGGAAGGCCACCGTTATGTAATCGGTCAGGAAGTGAAAGGTCATCCGCATCAGTAACCTCTTCTTCTTCCAGCTCTTCCTGTTCGGGCTCAGAGGTTAAGACGGATTCACTATCGCTGTCTACATCAATGTTCTGGGGTGAAGTAGAGTGGTTCTTGAAACATTTCTTGGACATACGTGTTTCTTGGAAGAATTCTCCTTCATATGTATCTGGGTTAATGTGAGGTTCATAATCCTCTTCATTGTGGGTAGGTGGTCTAAAATGTGGTGGCACTTCATAAACGACATCCCAACCTTTGAGATTTGGATCAGTTTGGCAGGCCCACGGTAGATAGAAAACTTGTGTCGCTTGTTGAGCCGTAATATAGACATCGGGAACATCTAAGTGGGTGTTTTGGTTGATTTCGACTAGTCCTATATGTTCATGAGTCCTTCTAGTCTCTCTCGGCTCAAACAAATAACATTTGAAGACTATGACGGTCGGTGGGTTTTCATCATAGAATAGAAATTCATAAATTGCTTCAACTCTTCCATAATACTCGGTGCCTCCTTCGCCGATAGCAGAGACAGAACAATTTGTAGTCGTTAGGTCGGGCATAGGTAACACTTTGCCAAAGGTACGAAAGTGATACCCATTGATGTTGTATTTGTCAAATGAACGGACCTTATAGTCAAAACCATTAGCGACTTGTCTGAACTCGGCGTCCATAGACTCTGCATCAGTCTACAAGTTTAATACGAAAGAATGGATGCATTAGCCGCAAATTAGACAAAGAAATCAAATGGGGCCTTAATGGTAATTAATTATCCTTTGTTTGAACCAAGAGATGAAACCGGGATAGTCGCCTCCATGCTTTGCGAGAAGCTCATACTCTTCGACGGAATCCTTTTCGATGACCGCTCCATCCGAGAATTCAGCGACGTATCGACTATATCAAATATCCGGGAATAAGAGAGTAGTTCAAAGGAATTAGAAGTTGCGGAACAATAATTTACCGAGAACTTACTCGATGTACGGCCACACTTCTGTTGGGTTGGTGAAGATATACAATGAAATGGTCCGCCATTCTTCGACATCCAACGATTTCCCTTTTGAAGCACCGGATGGTGCGAGCTTACCTTTGAATAGGCTGAGGTTGGGTCGAACTTTTTTTGGATCACCATCATTGTACCGAGGCTTTGGGTTATGCAAATGATGATTTTTGGCTTCGTAGTGTGCTGTCATGGAGTTTGCCGCCTCCTCAGTAATGAATGCCTCAGCCATCGATACTTCAATTCTACGTCTATTTTCACACTTAGCTCGAAGGGTCTTCTGCATCCTCTCAGTTGAGTAGCACCATCGATTTTGAACGCCCCCCCTCCATTCTTGCCTCGGTCGGGAGATGGAAAATCAAATGCTGCATTGGATTAAAGAAGCCCGGTGGAAACATCTTTTCTAATTTGTAGATCAACTCCGCCGCCAACTCTTCCATTTCATCTAGCACGCCAGGCGATAGTTCTTTCACACAAAGAGAACGGAAGAAATAACTCAGCTCTACCAGTACTAGCCATTCATCCTTAGGGATAAAGCCACGCAACATCACCGGCATTACCCACTCAATCCATATGTGCCAATCATGACTCTTGAGACCAAATATTTTCGATTTCTCAAGAGTCGCTCCCCTCTTTAGATTCGCAGCATACCCATCGGGGAACATCAACCGCATTTTCACCCACAATAGCATTTCCCTCATAGCTGGCTTTTCAAGATTGAACCATGCCTTTGGCTTCGCTATGCTTTGCTCTCCTTTCCGTTGTCGCAAGTTTTGCAACGGCCTGTCACATAGAGCTTCCAGGTCGATTCTAGCCTTAGGATTATCTTTTGACTTCCCCTCTATGCCGAACAATGTACCAAAAATGGCCTCCGCAATATTCTTTTCGGTGTGCATCACGTCGATGTTGTGTGGGCAAAGGAGGTCTTTGAAGTAAGGCAGATCCCATAAGCATGACTTGTGAGTCCAGGCGTGTTCCGTATTATACCCTTTGAAGTATCCTGGACGCAAAGGATCAGGCTCGAGAGCGTTTAACTGATCAAGGGTCTGTTGGCCTATCAACGCAGCTGGTGCAGTGTTTTTGACAACTCTACCTTTGATGAAATTCTTCTTGTCTTTTCCGAACTTATGGTCAGGATCCAGGAATTGTCTATGCACGTCGAAGCAAGAAAACTTGCGACCAGCCTGCAGCCAACGGAACTTAAGAGTTGCCTTGCATTTGGTGCACAGGAACCTTCCATGCACACACCAACCAGCGAATAGCGTAAACGCCAGATAATCATGCGTCGAGTACATGTACCACACATGCATTTTGAAATTTGTTTTGGTAGCCGCATCGTAGGTCTTGATCCCATTATCCCAGGCTTCTTGCAACTCATCCTTAAGCGGCTGCATGTACACATTCATATTCTTCCCCAGATAGTTCGGCCCTGGAATTATCAACGTAAGGAAAATGTTCTTTCTTTTCATAATCTCTCTCGGTGGCAAATTTAGTGGAATGACAAATACAGGCCAACAAGTGTATTGTGTTGCCGTCATACCATAGATATTGAACCGATCCGTGCTGATGGCAACTCTAAGATGCCTTGGATCTTCTGATTTGTCCTTATGTAATGCATCGAAGTGCCTCCAGGCAAAACCATCTGAAGTGTGTACCAGCATCTTGTTCCCATCCGCATCTAGTTCGGTTCTTTTGCCCAATTTGTGCCATATCATCTGTGTGGCCGTCTCTTCGACCATGAAAAGACATTGAAGTCTTGGTACGATTGGCAGATACCGAAGAACACTAATGGGGATTTTGGTCTGATTCTTCTCACCCATACCGTTGTCTAGCACAATATACCTGGAAGAATTGCAAATGGGGCAATAGTTCAAGGCCGCATACTCAAGCCTAAATAAGGCACATCCATTCTCACAGGCATGTATTTTCTCATAGGGCATCTTAAGTACACGGAGGATTTTCTCTGACTGGTACATGTTTGCAGGCAGTACATGGCCTTTGGGTAGAAAGCGTCCAAATATTGTCATCATCGCATCGTAGCATTCTCTGCCTAGGTTGAATTGAGCCTTCAGAGCCATTACTTGCGCGATAGCATCCAGCTGGCAAAGCTAGGTCTGCTCGTGGAGAGGATGTTTCGAAGACTCCAACATTTCATAGAAGGCCTTTGCAGATTCCTCGATCTCATCGTCCGAATCCCGAGCATCATCAAAGTCTTGCACCATGTCTTCGATCCCGGTACCATGCTCATGGGTGCAACGACGAATCACCTCAGCTCTGGCACATTGGTCAGACTCACCATGAAAAGTCCACAGCGTATAATTAGGCACAAAACCCGACTTCTGTAGGTGTTTACCCATTTCAAACTTTGTCTGCCTTTTCCAGTTGCCGCAGTTGGGACAGGGGCACCATGTTTTTTGCTGGCCATTTGCAAATGCGGCTCTCACAAACACCCTGGTTTATGTTAACCATTCATTGGTCATGTCTTTCTGACTAGAGTGACCAGTGTACATCCAAACACGATCACTCATGTTTCCTAGCTACCTATGGGCGCACAAGAAATAACTATATAATTCATCATCTATATTCATCCGCTAATCAAGTTTATCAGTTTTATTACATCCATGCAACCTACATGCTAATAGGTAAAGATAGGTCCTAATCCCACCCGAGTATGTGTAGATTGGGTTCGTTTTCCCATGCTCTGCTCCAGATGTGACGCATAATTTTGGCAGCATCTCCCCGCTGATCTCCTGATACACGTCTCGGCAATAAGCAGAGAGGATGTGTACCCGGAGAACAACAGGGAGGCACTGACGAAATTCCGCATCGGATCCGGAGCACAACATACGGCAAAACGAACCCAATCTACACATGATCAAGCTGTCCATGGATAATGTTGGACAATTCGAAAGGATGGCGGTGATAAATATGCAAAGACATGCATATTTATAGATTTCACCCTTTCGAACGGGAGACGCATACTGGCCACGCATACTCATGATTGAAGAAACCTATATCTAGCAAGTTTCAGCGGCACGAAGACCGGAACAGAGCAAATTAAGGGGGTAGGGGGAGAAGTCATTTGTGCTCACCAAAAAACGCAGGGGCGTAGCTCGTCCAATGCACGTGGAGGTCGTCGAACAACTACACATTGAAATTCACACGATCAAAACAAATATGATGTTTTTAAAATCTAATCAGAAAATATGTGACCTAACTCATAATTTACAAAACTATGACCCCGTCGGTTTGTGGAAGGCTGAAAAGCACCTTCTTGTTCAATCGGAAGCAGAAGAGTTGTGAGGGGTCGGGGGTTAGTGGCGTCGTGAGTCAGTGCCATCAAGGGTAGGTGGTGTCGTGTGTCGGTGGCGTTGGGGTTTAGGGGTTAGTGGCGTCGGTGGTCGGGGGTCAGTGTCATCGGGGGTCCAGGGTCAGTGGTGTCAGGGGTCGGTGGTCGGGGGACTTTTCGGTCAACAAGAGGCCCAAGAGGTGTCGGAGGTTGGGGTTGAGGGTCAGTGGCGTCGGGAGCGGCGTATTAACACCTTCGTGGAGTTTTCTGCCAGGGTGTCGTGAGGATGTCGTGTTGGGGTTTCGTGCATCGTCTCGGGGTGTCGGCGTGTCAGGGTGTCATTTTCATCTTCTTCATCTTCTTTTTTTCCTCCTCTTCCTTTTCTTCTTCTTCTTCTTCCTTCCTTACTTTTCTTCTTCTTCTTCTTCTTCTTCTTCTTCTTCTCCTCCTCCTTCTTCTTCTTCCTTCTTTTCCATTTCCCTCTTCTTCTTCTTCCTTCTTTTCCTTTTTCATCTTCTTTATTTTTCTCGACTCTCCTCTTTTTCTTTTTCTTCTTCTTCTTCTTTTTATCCTCCTCCTCCTCCTCTTCTTCTTATTCTTCTTCCCTTATCTACTTATTCTTCTTTTATTCTTCATCTTTTTTCTACTTATTTCAACTACGACTATGTAGAATCTAAACCTATCACTAAACCTCTCGCTAAACCTATATAGCACTAAACAGCAAAAAAAATAACAAAAACAGAATCTATCAATCATTAACTAAAAAAGAATCTACCACTAATTAAGAAAATCAAATCTACCTCTAAATTAACAAATAACAAATAACCTAGCACTAATTAACTAAACCTAGGACTAAATCTACTATTTAACTAAAACAACTAACTAAACTACCACTAAATCAAATAACTAAATCAACTAACTGAACCTAATCAGATAAAAAAACTCACCTATTAGGAGGAGGGTAGTGGGCAGCCGGGGCGGTGGGCAGCCGGGGAGGAGGGGCAGCCGGGGCGGTGGGCAGCTGCGGCGGTGGGCAGCCGGGGAGGACGGGCGCGAGGAGGAGGGGGCGGGGAGGAGGGGGCGGGAGGGGAGGCGGCCGGCTGGCGGGAGGGGAGGCGACCGGCGGGAGAGAGGGGAGGTGGTCGGCGGGCTGGTGGGGAGGCGGCTGGCGGGCGGGGAGGAGGGGTGCAGGGAGGAGGGCGCGGGGTGGAGGGCGCGGGGAGGAGGGGGCGGGAGGGGAGGCGGCCGGCGGGCGGGGAGGAGGGGTGCCGCGGCGCTCGGACGAGCGGAGGGGAGGCGGCCGGCGGGCGAGGGACGAGCAGAGAGAGCGGGTGAGAGAGACAAAGAGATGTTGGAGATAGGGGGATGTGGGGTGGGGAGACGGCCGTTGGGGGGCTCTCTTTGCCATCCGCCCCCCGACGGTAAAGAGTAGGAGATAGAGGGACGTGGGGTGGGGAGACGAGCGTTAGGTGGGGCCTCTCTTTGCCGCCCCGCCCCCCCCCCCCCGACGACAAAGAGCAGGAGGGCAACAACAAAGAGAGCATCCGTTATGGGGTGGGATGGGGTGTGTGGTGGGCCGCCCCGTGCTCTTTGTCGTGTGCCCTCCTTCTCTTTGCCGTGCGCCAGCAGACGGCAAACACAAGATTGATGGCAAAGAGTATCTTTGCCATCAGTCTGCTCTTTGCCGTCAGTTTTCTGGTGAATGACGGCATATAGAGTCTTTGCCATCAGCCAGTGGACGGCAAAGAAGAGGCTGACGGCAAATAACTGAATTCCAGTAGTGTAGTGGGCTGGTGAGGCCAGCCCAATAACCTGTTTCGGCAAAAATAGAAGGAAAAGGAAAAAAGGAAGGAGGTGGACAAGTGGGAAGGGAGTCTTCGACCAAACCGAATTGGAACAGGAGTCCTCCCGTTGGCTCGGCCGAAGTCCTCCTACTATGAGTAGGAGGCAAGGTAATCCTCCCTCTTGTTCCTCGTGTATATAGTGGAGGTTTTGAGGGCAAACACCACCAGAAAGAGCCATGTGTTGCCCTCTTCTCCACAGATCGTCTTCCTCGTCTAGATTAGTCCGGCATAGCTTGGCGAAGCCCTTCTGTATTAGTTCACCACCACCACCACCACGCCGTTGTGCTGCCGGGGAACTCATCTACCACTCTGCCCCTCTTGCTAGATCAAGAAGGCGGAGATCGTCATCGAGCTATACGTGTGCTGAACGCGGAGGTGTCGTTCGTTTGGCGCTAGATTGGGACGGAGTTCGTGGGATGCTTGTGATTCAGATCGCGAAGACATTCGACTACATCAACCGTGTTTCTTAACGCTTCGCTTTTAGTGATCTACAAGGGTATGTGGATCCGATATCCCCTTTCGTAGATGATCATCACCATGATAGGTCTTGCGTGTGCGTCGGAAATTTTTGTTTCCCATGCAACCCTCCCCAACACTACACACAAAAGTAACATTTTTGGGAACTTTTCAAAATGACAAAATCTATGATACCAATGGATTCCTGAGATTTTTTACCCCAAAACCATATATCACACCCCTATGTTCCTATGACCAAAACCGGACAAAACAGATGGACAAATGGCACGCACTGGATTGGCAATGTCCATAAATGGACTTGGCCTATTTGGCAGGAACCCGAAACAGTCATGGCCACAAAAGAAAACCTGCCTAAAATGAAATACATAAAGATAGACAACAAAATATTTTAAAAAGAGGGGCCACCTGGCACTCGAACAATGCCATCACATGTGGGCCCAAAATTGGACTTGCCCTATTTGGCAGGAACCTGAAACAATCATGGCCACAAATGGAAACCTGCCTAAAATGGAATACGCAAAGAGAGACAAAAAAATAAATAGAAACCATTTTTTTTTAAAAGAGGGGCCACTTGGCACTCGAACAATGCCACGTGCAGATGACCAAAGTGGGGGCCTCGCCCCTAAGTACAAACATCAGCGCTGGTCTCCTTCTTCCCTAGAACAGAGAAGAGGAGGACATCACTAGTGGCAACGGCGGCACTCTCCAACGAGCGGGACCACGGGCGGGGGTTGCGGGCACCGAGTGGAACCCGCTCCCGCAGCTACTACCACTGAAACATGCTACGGCAAGGAGCTCGCGCACGAGCTCCTGCTAGGCTCGGGAATGGCATGGCTACAGCGGTCGGAACGCAACGGCGTGAGATCTAGCAGGAGAAATGCATGGGAGGTTGTTGGTAGAACGACTGCTCCCCGTGGGGCTTTGCGGGTACTAGGGATCTGATGCGGGGCGAAGCAGAGAGTCGGGGAAACCTGATGCAGTGGAGCCGCCGGACTGCGGCGAAGACGTCGACCAACCCGAGGCAATGGAGGGCCTCCCAGCCAGCTAGCGCTGGGAATCGTATGCGCGTGTCGCTTTCAACCTTCTGAATATAATCGAAGGAGGGGAGCAAGCCACCAGAGGTGATGACAGTGAGGGAGAACGCCGGTGCTGCAGCTGTCTCTCTGAACCACTCTCTTTTCTCTGTGAAACTTACCTGCAGGGGGAGATGAAGGAGGGGAGAGAGGTGGCGGTGGCATGAGGAAGAGGAGAGGGGAGAGGGGGAAACCCTAGGGAGGCGTTCGAGCTATATAGGAGAACAGCCTCAACATACGTGAGCAATTCACGGTGCGGGCATGGAGCTTTCTCTCGCTCGCAGACACTGACGAGGACGACAACGTCAGAAAGGAGCAGTTGGCCGTCGGGGCGAGGGGGCTGGGCCGCTGCAGCTGTTGCTAGGCCAAGGGAGGCAAGGCCCAGCTGGGATCGGCTGCGGGAAAAGGCAGGTCGGCTGCTCTCTCTCTCTTAGCTGTGATTTCTTTAAAAAAATTTAAAATCGCACGTCAGCAAAATCCATAGAGAAAGATATGGAGGTTTTTGGTAAGAAACAAATATACCTTTGCACTCACAAAAACATGCACCAGTTTATAAAAATGGTTTGGGATTTGTAGGAGGATAAAAATAATTGGCCAAATTAATTACTAAAGGGGTTGTTTGCAAAAACCCTAACAAAGGCCTTCTTACGGTGATGCTAAAGCTAGATGCGGTGATGAGATGATGCATGTCACTACGAAAGATGCGGTGATGCTAAAGCTAGATATCACGAAGTTCTTCGACATGGTGAACTCGGCCTTCTTGTTGGATGTGTTAAGACACATGGGTTTTGGAGTCAAGTGGACATCGTGGATTGCCGGCCGGCTTGCCTCATCTTCCACCAAGGTGTTGCTCAACGGAATCCCTAGAGAGGTCATCTATAGCCATCAGGGTCTATGGCAGGGGGGGCCGACCTCGTCGCTTCTGTTCGTCCTGGTGATGGAGTCTATTCACCACCTCATGCGCTCGGCCATGATGGCTCGGGTGTTGCATCGGTTCGCTGCTGCTGGTCTTCGGAGTACCACTTCCATATATGTTGACGACGTGGTTACCTTCATCAAGCATGATCTGCAGAGTCGTCGGGCATGCACTGTCTTGCTCCGCTATTTTGGCACGACATCGGTCCTCCACACTAATCTAGTCAAAAGCTCCGCCCACCCAATTAGATGCTTGGAGGAGCAGGTGTGGCAGATCGTCACCAAGATGGAGTGTCAGGTTTTGGTCTGGCCATGTAAGTATCTTGGGCTACCCTTGGGTTTGAGGAAGATCTCGGCCGCACAGTTGCAGTACATGTTAGACAAGATAGCAGACCGATTGCCTGCCTGGCAAGCCAGAATAATCTTCCGCGCGGGCTGGCTAGAGTTGTTGCGGACCACACTTGCTTCCATGCCGATCCATGCAATGATGGCGATTGATCTGCCTGTCAAGACAATTGTCGCGACAAACAAGATATGTTGTGGATTCCTGTGGAAGGGGCGTCTGGTTGTGCAAGGAGGCCAATGCGTGGTGTCTTGGGAACAGGTTTGCACGCCAAAGGAGTTCGGCGGCCTGGGATTTCCTAACTTGCGACTGTTGAATGCGGCACTAAGGGCGAGATCGCCATGGCTCGAGAGAACAGATCCGAACAAACCTTGGAAGAAGTTCAATATGCAAGTCTCTTGCAAGTCCTTGGGGATATATAGAGCGGCTACGCGGTGTGTGCTGGGTGATGGCGAATCGACACGATTCTGGACGGACTGGTGGCTGTCGGATGGCCCCATCGAGGAGATAATGCCTAATCTCTTTGCGTTTGTGAGAAAACCTGCACGGCTAAAGATGGTTACACACGCCATGGTGGAAGGCTAGTGGCACGACGTTTCCCCGGACATGACTACGCGTGCCCTACTAAAGTTCGTTGCTCTAGTGGACATGCTGCAAGAGGTGGAGCTCTCGCCTTGGTCTGAGGATAGGATACACTGGGCTTGGGAAGCCTCTGGACATTTTTCTGCTAAATCTGCCTAGAGGGCGTGCTTTGCGGGTAGGATTGAGATGGACGGAGCTACCCAGATTTGGAGATCCAGGGCACCGGCCACTTGCAAGATCTTTGCTTGGCTTGCGGCACAGAACATATGCTGGATGATGAATAGATTGCAAAGACGCCACTTGCCTCACCCCTTTGCATGTCCTTTCTGTGATCAAGCCGAGGATACCATTGACCACTTGCTGTTACGGTGTGTGCTCGCGCGACATGTTTGGTCGTGCATCACCAGTGCGTGGGGAAAGCCCACTTGGATGCCTTCGGCCGATGCCAACTTGTTGCAATGGTGGACCGCCCTCAATCCGCAGTAGGGGCTCAAAAAATATATTTGGGAGGTGATCACTCTGGTGGCATCGACGATCTGGAGACACCGCAATGACATAGGGTTCAATCAGCGGAAACGGTGCTCAGGCGGATGGACGAGGAGGGGCAGGACCAACACATTAACACTTGGTGAATACATGAACTCCTCATAATATGGTCATCTCTGGGAGTGGTTCCGGCTATTGTCACTCCGGGGTTGCCGGGTCATAACACATAGTAGGTGACTACAACTTGCAAGATAGGATCTAAAACACACATATATTGGCGACAACATAATAGGTTCAGATCTGAAATCATGGTCCTAGTGACAACCATTAAGCATGGCAAAGTAGTAGCAACATTAATCTCGGAACATAGTGGATACTAGGGATCAATCCCCGTCAAAACTAACTCTATTACATGATAGATCCCATCCAACTCATCACCGTCCAGCAAGCCTACAATGAGATTACTCACGAACAGTGAAGAGCATCATGGAATTGGCGATGGAGGAAGGTTGATGATGACTTTGGCGACGATTTCCCCTCTCCGGAGCCTAGAACGGACTCCAGATCTGTCCTCCATATGAAGAACACGAGGTGGCGGCGCCTCCGTATCGTAAAACGCGATGAATCCTTCTCTCTGATTTTTTCCGGGCGAAATGGAATATATAGAGCTGAGATTGGAGGCGGTGGAGCTCTGTGGGCCCCATAAGCCCTCACGACGCGGCCAGGGGGGTGGCCGCGCCCCCTGGGCTTGTGGCCCACTGGCTAACATCCTCCGTTGGATCTTTGCGCATGTATTTTTCATTAATCCAGAAAATTCTCCGTAAATTTTCAGGTCATTCCGAGAACTTTTATTTCTGCGCAAAAACAACACCATGGCAATTCTGCTGAAAACAGCGTTAGTCCGGGTTAGTTCCATTCAAATCATGCAAATTAGAGTCCAAAACAAGGGAAAAAGAGTTCGGAAAAGTAGATACGACGGAGACGTATCAACTCCCCCAAGCTTAAAGCCTTGCTTGTCCCCAAGCAATTCAATTGACAAACTGAAAGAGACAAAAGAAAAACTTTGACGAACTCTGTTTGATCTTGTTGTTGCAACTATGTCTAACTCATAACCAGAATTTTAGCAAGATCACAAGCAAACCACATAGGCAAATGACATCTAGGTCTCACGGTAAACTCATATCAATGGCATAATCAACTAGCGAGCAAATAATAATAAGCCTCAAATGTCAACACTTCAATCAAAACAACATGAAGCAGTACGAACCGATGGTATCTCGCTAGCTCTTTCTAAGACCACAAAACATAAATGCAGAGCACCTTCAAAGACCAAGGGATGACTAAGCATTGTAATTCAAGGCAATAAAGATCTAGTCACACTCATTCTCAACACAGTTAAAAGCAAAGCATAAAAACGACAGAGGTGTTGTCTAGTTGGTGCTTTTATAAGAAGAGGATGACTCGAGAGGAACATAAATAGACATGCCCTTCGTAGAGGGAAGCATTGATTTGCAGAGGTGCCAGAGCTCAAGCTTTGAAAAGAGATATAATAATTTTGGGTGGCATGCTTCCATTGTCAACGCAATGACTAAGAGTTCTCAACATCTTCCACACTACACATGCTATAGGCGGTTCCCAAACATAAAAGTAAAGTTTTGACTCCCCCACCACCAATCAATCACACTCCACGGCTAGCCGAATCCTCAGGTACCGTCTATACCAACATCAATCCTGGGGGAGTTTTGTTTGCAATTATCTTTTTGATTTGAGCATGGAACTTGGAATTCCAATTACCGTCCCCTTTCTCGTGAATGATAGTGAATAAACACATATCGAGGATAACACGCCTAGCATGGAAGATACTGATAGCGCCCTGTCACCAAATGAGCGGTTCGGGCACGCAAAACAGATTATTTCTTGAAGGTTTATAGAGTGGCACATGCAATTTTACTTGGAACGACAGGTAGATACCGCAAATAGGTAGGTATGGTGGACTCATATGGAACAACTTTGTGTTTATAGGAGTGGATGCACAAGTAGTATTCCCGCTTAGTACAAGTGAAGGCTAGCAAAAGATTGGGAAGCAACCAACTAGAGAGCGACAATAGTCATCAAAATGCATTGAGATTAACTACCATTGAGTGCAAGCATGAGTAGGACATAAATCACCATGAACATGAACATCATATAGGCTATGTTGATTTTGTTTCAACTACATGCGTGAACATGCGCTAAGTCAAGCCACTTGAAACATTCAAAGGAGGATACCTGTCGGGACCCCGATCTTAAGCCATAGGAATCCAGCCTGTAACACATCGCATCCCTTTGTGGTCTCACGCATGGTTAACTCCACGGCTGCAGCCTTACCTTAGCCGGGACCGTTTGCGTCTTTTGACTCACGTATGTGATAGTGTCGCTAGCAATCCAATGTCAAAGAACCCGGATCGACATGTCTAGTCATAAACCAAAGTGGCAGTACCGCACAAGGACAGGCATACATGGCCCAACAAAGCAGGTGTCGGTCATCAGCGAATGTAGACGAGTCGTAGCAGGCTACAAGGACTCCATTAGATCGCGTGACATTTCCCCAAAGGGGACAGACACAGCAGCTAAGAAGGACACATGCCGGTCAACCAATGTGTCCGGAGCAGTAGCGAACTACCAAGGCTCGTTGGATCACAAAGGGGCATTTCCTTGTAAGGAGTGCTACTAAAGTTCACGACTAGGTAATCGAACCCCATACATATCAAGTACGACACACGTACGCATGGCATACCGATATGTATAGATACATCGATGGCATCACAACATAACCATAAACATACAACCTTTATTTAAGAGGCTCGGAAAAGCCACACATATAATATTACACATTAAGGGTCTCACGACCCATAATAGAAGTCATACAAATACAAGCCAGCGGAAGAGTTATAAACTGTCTGGGTACAGACAGGGCAACTAGAAGGCACATGGCCTGACTGTACTACAGAGCCGACGTAGGGCCAGATCGTAGCTGGGACACCAGCTACTCGTCGTCGTCGATGTCTACGAAGAACCCTCCATTAGGGTCATTAGCAACCTCTACAACATTTATTAAGCAAACATGAGTAGGAAGGTACTCAGCAAGACTTTAGGATGGCTAACTACTCATGCAAGGTATCAAAAGGTATTGTGGGGTTTCATGCGGGAAGCCAGCATTTGACTCGTGGCTAGACAACTTGCATTTTGAAATTAGTTTTGACAACTTGATTTCTCGCACACGAGTCCACTAACACCACAACAATACACTATCGTGGAATCATTCCGTCTCCATTCGGAAATGCCGTCCACGACACTCACGCTTATCTTGACAATTTTATGAGTAGCCATTGAAGTTATCTATGAACAACATATGTCTCCAAGTAGTCCATATCCGCGGACACGGCTATTCGAATAGATCATAACCCTGCAGGGGTGTACTTCGTCACACACGCTCTCGCCACTTATCGCTATGTGCACGTCATGCACCTCGGCAACCTTCAAGCGGAAGCCCAGCGAGGGAGTCGGCCACGACCGTTAACCACACTAGTACCTAGTCCAGGTTTATCGCCTATCTGAGAGTAACCCGTACGGAAGTCCGGCCGAGGTTTCCGCCACGGCCTCAAACGATGTGCGCAGGGTTCCCAAGCCAACCATCCGGGTGCCACTTGGTACACCGTGCCACTGCCTACCGCATCACGGCCCACCTCTCAGGTCAGCACCATGCACTGCCTCCAGCATTACTATAAACACCAGAAACTACTTGCAACTCCTGGACCGGGTACTACGCGATTAATAGGCCGAGCGGGGTCATATTTCAGGGCCCAGCATGTGGTATTATCTAGTCTTGGAATACATACACGGAACTCAGTTCCTAAGGACGGTTCCAATGAAACAACCCGCCATGTACTCCTACACAGCCTTTCACCGGTACCTTTACCAAGTCAAGTTCAACACACAACCTTTGCCTACCGAACACATTCCACATTTCTGTTCATCTCCCAGATGACAGACCATACACAACTCTAAGCATAGCATGCATAGCAGGATAAGGCACATCATAGCTCAAACAACTACCAGGTATGCTAGGTTGCAAGGTTTGGCTATTTACGGTGACAAGGTTAAGTCATGCAAAGGAAGTGGGTTCAACTATCGTGGCAAAAGTAGTTGAAGCATTTGATCTTAAATGCAATAAATAGGTGCAGGAGCAAGAACATGGGAATTATCGGGATGATCAAAAGGGTTGCTTGCCTTTTTGCTCAGAGGAGGAACGATATCCGTCAGACGGATATTCGGTGGAATCCGGGGTGCGGAGCATACCGAAATGAATGGCAACATTCAATAACAATCATATGCACTCAAAATTATGCATGAGAATGGCATGAGAATGCAAGGTGATAAGTTATTATTTTCAACATGTATTAGGTTTAGAGTTGATTTGAATCACATTCGAATAGCAATTCAAACGGGGTATTCTCGGATAACGGTTGAATTGATTCGACCTGATGCTCAGATCAACTTGATGTTAACATGCATGAAATGTCATGTTATGGTACTAATTTGTAATTAGGACAGTGGTGAACATTGTATATATAATGAAATTTGAATACTTTTGCAAATTCCATTTAAAAAGTGATTATAAGAATTGAATTATTCCTTATTCCACAATTTAGGGTTCTGTAACTTTTTTAAACATGGTTGAAAATAGCATAATCAGAATCCTTGAATTTTTCTGATACTTATTCATATATAAATTATTTTCATTGGAGTTACAGATTAATTTCTATGATTTTTACAATTTTTAGCAATTTCCTGTATTAGTTTTATACTGGAAATTCTATTTATTGCATCAGACTGACGTCAGCAGGTCAGCCGAACTGTCCAGGTCAAACCTGACAGGGGGGCCCCACTGGTCAGCCTCTCTGGGACTAATCCCGCGCTGACCAGCCCTAACTGACGTTTGACTTGGCCTTGGGCCCACTTGTCAGCGAGTGATTAGGTGCTGAGCTGCTGGGTTAGCTTTGCCACGTCGACATCCACCGGCGGCGAGGTCGTCCTCGCCGGCGGGGAGCCTCCGGCGACCACCAGCACGGCGGAGGGGCTCGGAAACGGCGCACAGGGTGCCAAATGCTGCGCGGAGAGCACCAGAGGAACGGCACGTCTCCCGTAGCTTCAGTTCTGCACTTAGCCGGGGCTGATCTGGCCGGAGATGACTCCGGCGACGAGCTTGGCGGCGGCCAAGGCTCGGGCGTCATCGGGGTCTTTGAATCAGAGGGATCTACGCTCGGTTCTTAGTTGCTACAACATCTACGCGTCGACCTGGAGCTGCTGGTGCCCTCGGAAGAACGAGCTGATCATCGGAGGGCCACCGGCGACGAGCGGCAGCGGTGGTCCTCGTCGGGCTCCGGTGAAACAAGAGCTAGAGGAGGGGATCGACGGGAAAAACTTAGGGGAAACGATCGCATGCTCACGGGGAGTGCAGAGCAGAGCTTAGACGGCTCGGGGAAGGCCTGGGGGCGACGAATCGACGGGAGAGGTCCGGCGGCTGGAGGTGGAAGACGACGGCATTGCGGGCGTTGCAGGGCTCGAGGAAGCTTCGGCTTCTGCAGAGATGACCAGGGCGACGAGGCGGAGCTAATGGCGTGCTCTGGGAGGGAATCGTATGGCTAGGGGCACGGGCAGCTCGAGCTCGAGCTCGGCTCTAATGGCGGCAGCAAGGAGGAGGAGGAGATCCAGGAGGAGGAAGAGAACCGAGGCGGGGAATGGATAGGGGATGCCCTGGGGAGCTTATCCCCGTCGTCACCAGCGCGAGGCGGCGGCCAGGCAGGCACGCAGGTGCGTGGCCGCGCCGGAGGGGGCAGCGGCCACCTCCTGCTGCCTACTGGCGCGAGGGAGGGGACGAGCCAGGGATGGGCCGGGCCAGGCTTAAGCGACAGGTAAGGTTTTTCCATTTTTTTCTGTTTTTGTTTTTCTGTTTTGCTAATTATTGTTTTGCTAATTAATTCAGCTCCAAAACAATAAGTAAAACTATTTTAGACCTCCTGAAATATTTGTTATAATATCCCCAACCATTTCCAAGGTTTTCAACATTTTTGGAAATTTATAGTTTCTGATTTCAAATTTAAAACTTGAAACCAGTAGCCTTTTTCATTTATTCAAAAATCTTAAAGTGTCAAGAAAATAGTTTTCTCCAATGCTCATTTACTTTCATGATTTATCAGAAAGTTTGAACATTTCTTGAGGCCATTTTGGGTTCATTGATTTTGAACTAGTTTGAGATTTCCTTTAATTGAAATGGTGGCTAGGGTTTTGAGTTTTTCCTTTGCCACTTTGTTGTTTTTGTTGAAACTTCTTAGATGCTAATGCAAAGAAGACATGAGCACAATGATATCTTGCTTAAGGGTTAGGGATGTGACAATACCATCCTATCATACTACAACACAGTCATCTCGAAATCCATGTGGTCATCGAAGACAAACCATTATAAGCTACTAGCTAAGTAAGCATGGCATAAGCAACTATGATCTCTAAGTTGTCATTGCAAACATGTTCCTCTCACAACAAAGCTGAATCAGGCATGATGAGCTAGTCATATTTACAAAAACAAAATTGATCGAGTTCATACCAGCTTTTCCACGCTCAGTCACTTCATCATATATCGTCATTATTGCCTTTCACTTGCACGAACAAATGATGTGAACAATAATAAGCGTAATCGTGCATTGGACTAGCTGGAATCTGCAAGCAAACACAAAGGAGAAGACAAGGTAATATGGCTCTTTTGACAGCTAAACAGGTGTGCATGCGAGAGCCACTAAACATTGTAACCATGGTCTTCTACCTTGACCCAAAGAAAAAGAAAACTATTTACACGGGAAAGCTCCCAACAAGAAAAAGAAGAAAAAGAAAATCTTTTTGGTTTTTCTCAAACTAGACAGACACATCAAAAGAAAACTAGAAAAAGAAAATAAACTAGCATGGATGATACAGTGGCAAAGTGTGAACAACGACGAACAAAGTGAAAGCATAAGCGAGAATGTAAAGTCGGTATGAAACACGTACTCCCCCAAGCTTAGGCTTTTGGCCTAAGTTGGTCTACTCCCAAGGATGGTCCTGGCGAAACCCAAAATCATAATGGGGGTTATATGGGAGCACTGCAGCCACTGCCTGAATAGCTGGCTCACGGAGATGAGCAGCCTTTGCCTCCCTCTCATACTCCTCTGCCTCTCCTCTGGTTATGTAATATCTTCGTTTGTCCTAAAAGTCAAAGAAGGCAGGAGCAGGAAGGGTAATATGGAAAACACGATGCCGGTTAAATATCAAACGGTATAGGAGGGACTCATCATCCCTGTCAAGGAACTGGTAGCATGTCAAAGCGACGCGGTCAAGGAAAGCTGTATGGGGCGGGGGATCTCCTTCGCGGATGGGCACTCCAAGAAAATTTGCTATGCAGGTGGCATAGATCCCAACAAAGAAATCCCCTTCATTAGCATTCTTATTCAGCCTCCTTGCTATTATAGCTCCCATGTTGAAACTTTTGTCACCCGTCACTGTGCTCTTAAGGATACTAAGGTCGGGTGCACAGAGGTGACAATGCTCAATCTTGCCATTAATGCATCTGCCTATGAAGAGGGGAAACTAACGCAAGGCAGGTAAATGAATACACCCCATGGTAGCTTGCGTAATGTCTCTAGTTTCTCCATCAGTAATACCAGAGCAAAAATCTCTAACCGAAGATTTAGGAGGATCATTGAGGCTACCTCAAAGAGGTATTTTGCAAATTCTATTAAAATCCTCGAAATCCATGGTATACGATTTGTCATAGAGATCAAACAGTACCGATGTGTCATGGCCAAATGAAAATTTGAATCTACGAACAAAAGAGGCAGTGAGAGCAACATACTGTTCACATTTATCGAAGATGAATTCTTCAAGTCCGACGTTGCGAACAAGTGCATCAAACTCATCTTTGAAACCTGCCTCAATCATAAATTCATCAGAAGGCCATTCACATGGTTGTACCTGCGTGTCCCCTGGTTGGTAAGGATCGGGCTCCCGAATCGCAAGACGGGGACCTCTCATGCTTGAGGAACCACCATGAAAGTTTCTCCTGAACATCTTCCTTTTCTGAAATTTTCGGTGACCCAAAGGAAAAGTGAACAAGGCTCAACTAAACTAGTAGCAACTTCTCCCACAAGTGCCTAGAGGCCATATTACGCATCAAAACTACTTGGCACCAGCTAAAATTAGCACGCAAAACTCAAGAACATGGTCACCAAGGCAGCAAAAATACGCGGAGTATAAGGCACTAGAGAAAAAACTAATTGGACCAATGGAGGAGTAACTTACCAAGGAGTAATTTTCCCAAAACAGTTCGGAGAATGGTGCTTTGAGCAAGGAGATCGAAAATCCCAGCAAGAGGAGCAAGAACACGGGTTTGAGCTGCGAAACGATTTTTTCTGGAGGTAGGAGAACCAGATGAGAGCAAGGATGAGTGCAGGGGGTGCCTGTGGGCCCCACAAGCCTGGGTGGCGCGGCCAGGGGGGTGCCCGCGCCATCAGGGCTTGTGTCCCACTGGTGCAGCCCCCAGACAAGCTCTTCGTCTCCGTATTTTTCAAAAAATCCAGAAAAGATCATCTTAGATTTTCACGGCGTTCGGAGAACTTTTATTTTCGGGGTACTTTTCCACCGGACGCTAAGACAGAAAACAGGGAAAACTAAACTAAATCTATCATTTTTTCTAAGCAACCGAGGGTGAAAGCTTGGAACAGAGGTTTGTGACTCCTCGATTCATCCATCTCATGGTCATCGAAAGAAATCTGTTAGTGAGGTTGATCAAGTCTCTTTGACAAACTTTTTCGAATCGCAGAAGAATACGAAGAATTTCCAAATAGTCACCAGGTCACTTCAATGGGGATATGTATCTCCCCAACAAGCAAATCATACTTCATCTTGACACGAGGTATAGGGCATTCAAAGCTCCCAATAAGAATCGATGAAGTTTTTTCGATAGCATTGATGCAATGTACTCGATATTGTTTCTTCGAAAAGTGCACCGTATGCTTATTACCGTTGACATGGAAAGTGACATTGCCTTTGTTGCAATCTATAACAGCCCCTGCAGTGTTTAAAAAGGGTCTTCCTAGGATGACTGCCATGGCATCATCCTCGGGAATATCCAGAATAACAAGGTCTGTTAAGATAGTGACATTGGCAACCACAATAGGCACATCCTCGCAAATGCCGATAGGGAAAGCAGTTGATTTGTCTGCCATTTGAGAGAGATTTCAGTGGGTGTCAACTTATCCAGTTCAAGTCTACGATAAAGAGAGAGAGGCATAACACTAACACCGGCTCCAAGATCGCATATAGCAGTTCTAACATAGTTGCCTTTAATGGAACAAGGTATAGTGGGCACACCGGGATCACCTAGTTTCTTAGGAGTTCCACCCTTGAAGGTATAGTTAGCAAGCATGGTGGAAATCTCAACCTCAGGTATCCTCCTCTTATTAGTCACAATATCTTTCATGTACTTAGCACACGGAGACATTTTGAGCATATCTGTCAAACGCATTTGCAGAAAGACAGGTCTGATCATTTCAACGAATCGCTCAAAATCCTCATCATCCTTTTTCTTGGATGGTTTGGGAGGAAAGGGCATGGGTTTCTAAACCCATGGCGGCCTTTCTTTACCATGCTTCCTAGAAGTGAAGTCATTCTTATCGTATCTCTTATTCTTAGGTTGTGGTTTATCAAGACCAATAGGTTCAATCTCCACACCCTTATCATTGCTAGGTTGAGCTCATCATGAACATCACTATTGATATGATCATTAGGCTCATATTCATCACTAGATTGTGTTTCAGCATCAGAAATACAGACATCGTTTGGACACTCAGGTGTAGCAGCAACAGGGTTGCTAGCGTGCACATCCCTATCATCTTTCTTCTTCTTTCTAGGATGACTAGGTGCACCAGTGCTAACTACTTAAGAATCTTGTTCAATTCTCTTAGGATGACCCTCATGATACAAAGGTTCCTGAGTCATTCTACCTCCTCTAGTAAAGACTCTGACAGAATTGTCACTCAACTCATTGAGCAAGTCATTTTGAGCTTTAAGTACTTGTTTTACTTGAGTAGTAACCATAGAGGCAAGTTTACTCAGAAGCTTAAGTTCATTGACATCTCTGTACACACAAGCACTTAAATGACTAAGCATACGTGCATTCTGTTCCAATTGTCTGCTAACATAATCATTGAAACTCTATTGTTTGGCAACAAAGTTATCAAATTCATCCATGCATAAGCTAGCAGGTTTATCAAAAGGAATATCACTCTCATCAAGCCTACGCAGAGAATTTACTTTTACTACTTGTATCGGGTTATCAAGACCATGGATCTCTTCGATAGGTGGTAGATTTTTGACATCTTTAGATTTAATGCCTTTCTCTCGCATATATTTCTTGGCATCTTGCATATCTTCAAGACTGAGGAATAGAACACCTCTTTTTTCGGAGTTGGCTTAGGAGATGGTTCGGGAATAGTCCTAGCATTCTCATTGCACAAGATGTTATTAAGTAGAATCTTAGCTTGTTCTACAGTTCCTTCCCTAAAAACACAACTGACACAACTATCTAGGTGGTTCATACGTCCATTTTGCATCATGCTTTCATGTTGATATTTATTGCTTTTTGGGCTATTATATTACTTGTGGTACCATATTTATGCCTTTTCTCTCTTATTTTGCAAGGATTATTTGAAGAGGGAGAATTCAGGCAGCTGGAATTCTGGACTGGAAAAAGGAGCAAATCCTAGTCCACTATTCTGCACATCTCCCAATGCCCTGAAAATTTACGTGGATTTTTTCTGGAATATATTAAAAATACTGGGCGAAAGAACTACCAGAGGGGGCTACCAGGGCCCAGAAGCCCCCACTCCGCCACCACCCCCCTGGTGGCGGTGGGCAAGCTTATGGGCTGCCTGAAGGCCCACTAGCGTCCTGGTCTGGAAAAAATCATTCGGGAGCTTTTTCGTGGTTTCACCGCCGCCACGAAGCGGAACTTGAGCAAATCCAATCTAGAGCTCCGGCAGGACGATCCTGCCGGGGAAACTTCTCTCCCGGAGGGGGAAATCGTCGCCATCGTCATCACCAACACTCCTCCCGTGGAGGGGAGGCATCTTCATCAACAGCTTCATCAGCACCATCTCCTCTCCAATCCCTAGTTCATCTCTTGTAACCAATCTTCGTCTCGCAACTCCGATTGGTACTTGTAAGGTTGCTAGTAGTGTTGATTACTCTTTGTAGTTGATGCTAGTTGGATTATTTGGTGGAAGAGTTTATGTTCAGATGTTTGATGATATTCATTACACCTCTGGTCATGATTATGATTATGTCTTGTGAGTAGTTACTTTTGTTCCTGAAGACATGGGATAAGTCATGTTGATAATAGTCATGTGAATTTGATATTCGTTCGGTATTTTGATATGATGTATGTTGTTTTTCCTCCAGTGGTGTTATGTGAACGTCGACTACATAACACTTCACCATATTTGGGCCTAGAGGAAGGCATTGGGAATTTGTAAGTAGATGATGGGTTGCTGGAGTGATAGAAGCTTAAACCCCAGTCTATGCGTTGCTTCGTGAGGGGCTGATTTGGATCCACTAGTGTAATGATATGGTTAGACTTTGTCTTAATTCTTCTTTTGTAGTTGCGGATGCTTGCGGGAGAGGTTAATCATAAGTAGGATGCTTGTCCAAGTAAGGGCAGTACCCAAGCGTCGGTCCACCGACATATCAAACTATCAAAGTAATGAACGCGAATCATATGAACATGATGAAACTAGCATGACAGAAATTCCCGTGTGTCCTCGGGAGCGTTTTTCCTCCTATAAGGCTTTGTTCAGGCTTGTCCCTTTCTACAAAAGGGATTGGGCCACTTGCTGCACCATTGCTACTACTTTTTACTTGTTACTCTTTGCTTGCTACGTTTCACCTTGCTACACAATCACTTGTTACCGCTACTTTCAGTGCTTGCAGTTTATTACCTTGCTGAAATCCGTTTATCAGAGCCTTCTGCTCCTCGTTGTGTTCGACGCTCTTACTTATCGAAAGGACTACAATTGATCCCCTATACTTGTAGGGACATCAGTGGTCTTTGGAAGCATCGGCAAGTCCATTATAGAAGATATCAAGTATTTCATTCTTCTCAAGAGGGTGATCAGGCAAAGCATTCAGTAGCTGGATGAGCCTCCCCCAAGCTTGTGGGAGACTCCCTTCTTCAGCTTGAGCAAAGTTGTATATTTCCTGCAAGGCAGCTTGCTTCTTATGGGAAGGGAAATATTTTTCAGAGAAGTAGTATACCATATCCTGGGGGCTACGCACACAACCAGGATCAAGAGAGGTGAACCAGGTCTTAGCATCATCCTTTAGCGAGAAAGGAAACAACTTGAAGATGTAGTAGTGGCGGATCTTTTCCTCACTCGTGAATTGGGTGGCTGTATCATGCAGTTTGGTAAGATGGGCTACAACCATTTCAGACTCATAACCGTGAAAAGGATCAGATTCGACTAGAGTGATTAACTCAGGGTCGACAGAGAATTCATAATCCTTATCGGTCACAAAGATAGGCGAAGTAGCAAACTTCGGGTCATATTTCATCCTAGCATTCAAAGATGTTTCTTTCCACTTGAGCAGTAATTTCTCAACATCATAGCTATCCTTACACGCAAGAAATCCTCAGCTATTTCTCCCTCCATAACATAAAGTTCAAGCATAACAGACAATTCAGGCATATCAGGAGAGCTAGTTCTAGCATGCAAAATAGCAGGTTCTTCTTCAGAAGTATCAGCAGTTTCAGAAGTATCATCACATCTAGCAGCAACTCTAGCAATTTGTGCATCAAGGAATGCACCTAGTGGCAAAGCAGTATCAGGCATGGCATCATCAGGCAAAGAAGTATCAAGCATAGCATCATCATAAGCATCATGGGCAGCAGAAGTAGCATCATCAAGCGTAGGCGACATATCAAGATTTCTAGCAGGAGGTGATGTCGCAAACTTACTCATAACCGAAGGTGAATCAAGTGCAGAGCTAGATGGCAGTTCCTTACCTGTGCTCGTAGTTGAGGGCAAGATATTAGTTCTTGGATCTTTCAGATTCCTCATAGTGACCAGCAGATGAAAATCTCAAGTGACTCAAAGAATATAGCTGTGCTTCCCCGACAACGACGCCAGAAAAATGTCTTGATAACCCACAAGTATAGGGGATCGTAACAGTTTTCGAGGGTAGAGTATTCAACCCAAATTTATTGATTCGACTCAAGGGGAAGCGAAAAAATATTCTCAATTATTAGCAGTTGAGTTGTCAATTCAAACACACTAGAAAGATGTAGTGTCTGCAGCAAAGTATCAGTAGCAAGGTAGTATGGTAGCAGCAGTAGCAACAGTAACCAGTAGCAGCAACAAAGCAACGTAGCAAGGACCAGTAGTAAAAGACTCGTAGGCATTGGATCTTTGATGGATGATTATGCCGGATGTGATTCATCATGTAACAACTATAACAGAGATAGGTAAGTAACTACCTCCCGTTCATCAATCTAATGTAGGCATGTATTCCGTATGTAGTCATACGTGCGAAAAGAACTTGCATGACATCTATTGTCCATCCCTCCCCTGGCAGGGGGGTCCTAATGGAAACTATGGGATATTAAGGTTCTCCTTTTAATAAAGAACCGGACCAACGCATTAACACTTGGTGAATACATGAACTCCTCATACTATGGTCATCTCCGGGAGTGGTTCCGGCTATTGTGACTCTGGGGTTGCCGGGTCATAACACATAGTAGGTGACTACAACTTGCAAGATAGGATCTAAAACACACATATATTGGCGACAACATAATAGGTTCATATCTGAAATCATGGCACTCGGGCCCTAGTTACAAGCATTAAGCATGGAAAAGTAGTAGCAACATCAATCTCAGAACATAGTGGATACTAGGGATCAATCTCCGTCAAAACTAACTCGATTACATGATAGATCCCATCCAACTCATCACCGTCCAGCAAGCCTACGATGAGATTACTCACCAACGGTGAAGAGCATCATGGCATTGGCGATGGAGGAAAGTTGATGATGACGATGATGATGATTTACCCTCTCCGGAGCCCAGAACGGACTCCAGATCTGCCCTCCCGATGAAGAACAGGAGGTGGTGGCACCTCCGTTCGTAAAACGCGATGAATCCTTCTCTCTGATTTTTTTCTGGGTGTAACGGAATATATAGAGCTGAGATTGTAGGGGGTGGAGCTCTGTGGGCCCGACAAGCCCTCACGGTTGTCGCGCCCACTGGGCCTGTGGCCCACTTGCTCACCTCCTCCGGTGGATCTTTGCGCAGGTATTTTTCATTAATTCCATAAAAATTCTCCATAAATTTTCAGGTCATTCCGAGAACTTCTATTTCTGCGCAAAAACAACACCATGGCAATTCTGCTGAAAACAACGTTAGTCCGGGTTAGTTCCATTCAAATCATGCAAATTAGAGTCCAAAACAAGGGCAAAAGAGTTCGCAAAAGTAGATACGACAGAGACGTATCAGGCCACGAGCCTGCTTCGTGAGTCTATCTCTTTGACACGTAGAGTAGTGAGGTTGGATAGCGGTGAGTGAACATGTGGACCCTTTTCGGGCTTTAGTAAGCCATGGCATTGTAATGACTCGATTGCCATTCTTGGCTCTTTCTATCTATGGTTCTGATGTGTCAAGCTTTGACGCATCCTTGAAAAAAAACTAACAAGAGAAAAATACCCATATGACCAAGTATATTTTGAAATTACCTAATGAATATTCGGGAGCTTGGCAACATTTTTAATAATTGGATTGTGGAAGTAAAAACAAGACCTATCTATTATTGGGATTAGTAGGGGGTTGTAAGCATAGTTTTGTAAAAGGGATTTTGGAGGGGGAATCCAGACCACACCCACTAGCAATCACACCTCACACTCAAACAACATTCAACATAACATTTCAACAAGGCATGATGCAACATATGAAATGATGGTATGATGCGATGATGCAAAAGGATATGAAGACAAATATTTATTATTACCCAAACCACATATGGCAATAGTGAAGGTTCACATGTGGCATATTGAAATAATTAAAAGGGCACTTGGGCGGTTATAGGAGGGTAATGGTTGCGCGAGTCAATGGAGGTTAGTAGATCCTGACTCATAGTTCAAAGTCATCCAATGCACGTGTATAGTGTTCCTAGAGATCAATGCTCAATGAACACATAGAAGTTGAATAATCAAGAGTCTTACATCCATTACAGACCATCTTACACAAATATGACCATTATGGTCAAGTCTTCGACATATAGGACCATAAAGGCCAACCAGCAAACAGAAACTTGTAGCGGAATTTCTGAACGGTAGAGTGGACCCATGCCATCTTCCTTAACCGTACACACATTCTAACTTGGAAGCGACCTAATTCGCATGCACGTCACCAAGGTACTCTTCACCATATTCCTGTTCTTCCACACCTGACCAATTAAATAACCAATCGCAAGCTAATGAGTACTTTGAGTGTACTCGCAAGCAACCCATGTTTGGAACAAGGAATAACGATGCACGATATAGCACTAAGTAGGTTACTTCGTATAAAGCTAATTTTGAGTGCAATGACATGTCATGTCATCTTGTAAATCATGTATCATGAGGTTAAAAGTATGAACAGGTTATAGATATCATTATAAACAAACTTTGGGACAACTCTAGTTTAATCATCACGTCAAGTCATCAGACTCAACTCATGTGTCCGCTTCCCACACACTCACCATGTTTCGTAAAACACTGGACGTTGTTTAAGCAGCACCACCCAACCGTCCTTAACCATGGACACGGCTATTCGAATAGTTTTACATTCTCCAGAGGTGGCAAACTTTACCCATAAGACTCGGGGAACTTCCGTGTCAAGCCACGGCTTGCGGTATATTACATACCCAAGGTAAGCACCCGAACAATGTCTTTCCCTTGACAACACTAAACAAAGAGTCCACTTGTTGGCACACAGCCTCCATGATTTACATCACAAGTACCATCCATGATGGGACCAATGGTGTGCCCGGTGTTTGTAAAAACAACGATAGTCGCCCTACCAAGCACGACCCCTTATTGAGAGTGACCACGCCACTAGTAATGTGGGATATATGCTACCATCAAACAAAGTAATCAACAAAGCCCCATCCCATAAAGGGTATCGTGGTTCTACACGTAAGGTTGGAAACGGTCAATAACTGTTAAATCTAATGCATTTTTGAAAATACACACACAACTTTCTACGGTACACCACTTCTTTCTCAAGCGATTACCTAGCTCAACTTCTCCCTCACGCATTAGTCGCACCCGATGGGGTTTCATAAGTCTTTGGAAAAAACAATATTCTCCCACCTCATGCGTATTCCCATCGCATTTGAATAGCAACTATTTACACCTATCTACTTCCCACCCGCATAACTCCCAACAGAGGATTGAAGAGTGCACAATGCAAGTTTAAACGACAAATGCATCGGAGACCAACCTAGAAGGGTTTTCACCCATCATCAACATGCTCTTTAATGCAATGAAATAAAAGTTCTATAATCACATGCAATGAAATAGTTTCATCAACATGGTCAAAGGACTGCTTGCGTGGCTCAGCAAAGTCTTCGTGGTCTTCAAATGCTTCTGGTCCAACCTCTTTGTCAACAACGTAATCTATTGTTGCAAAATAACGGGAACAAATAAGACCACGACAAAAACAGGAAAAATAAATCACTCCTCAAAATGTCAACCCACTTTTGTAAAATACTAGACTGAAAACTAATAATACCATAGTTCCTAGTTTTTGGATTGGAGTGCAAAAAATAGAGACATGAATTATTGGATAGTACACAAAGGTTTATTCGACATACATGAAAACTATACCATTAAATAGGTTCTAATATTGCAAGAATTACAGAGTTGGAATTATGGGATATGGAAAAATAATTTGGGTTTGGAATTTTTGGGAAACAAGTGATAAAAGAAAAAAAAGGTCAATTCGGCCTAAACTGACCTAGTTGGGTCGGTCTATAGCTAAGCCAGCCTGGGCGAGCTATGGCGCGCGCGCGTGAGTAGGTTTAAACCCGATAGGCGATGCGTAGCGGCCAGCGACCCACAGTATGAGGGAGACAAACGAGAGGATGACAAGCGGGCCTCGCCTATCATTCATAACCTCATGACCGGGAAGGCCACGAGCTCATCGGCGACAACAAAGGGTGCGGTAGTGGCAACAGAGGGCAGGAAGATACTCAGTGTTAAGTCATTGTTCAGGTGAAGGTCGAGGGGCCCCCAGAGTGGCTTGAGTAGCCAGTGACAAGTACAAGGGGTGACCATGCTTTGGCCGAGCTCCAATTCGACACCCTAGGCTGCAAAACACGTGGGATACAGAGGGTAAATGATGAGGAGGAGGAGGCAGTTCTAGATCGAGTGAAAAGAGGGGTGTAGGAGCTCCCTACCGTGCGAACAACGGTGACACAAGTTGGTGGTGCTCGGCTTGATCCCGAGGACACAAGGTGAGAGGGGAGATGGGGTATTTCTAGTGGTTGATTGGGGTTGATAGAGAGGTTAGAGGGGAGAAAGTTCCTCAGGAGGTGCTTTTTACAGCGAGGCGACGGCGCACCATGGACCCGTGAGCCAGCAAGGTCGCTGTTGTTGTTAGAGGCCACAGGCACTCACTGGATGATTCCTAAGGTTTTCCTGGACTTGGTTCGAGCCTAAGGACGGAGGAGGGAGGGACTGGCCAGAGGCTCGCACATGTGAGGCAGAGTATTGACCTAGTCAGGCGGCATCGGGAACGCGTGGAGGAGGTCAGTGGAGAGAGAGGGAGGAGGGTTCCGTTTCTCTAGCGCGATGCGGATGTTGAGACACGTCTTCTGGAATGCGGGGTGGACACTAGGTGGTCGGAGCATGGGGTCAAATCTCTATTGCATTGTCGCACGCTCCAAAGCGCCCATTTGGCCGTCATCCGTACGTTCTTGCATGCCCTACTTGCCCTAACACATCTGGGAGCTATTCGAGATGCCATGGTGGCGAATACGCTAGGCAAAGGCAAAGGGGGGGGGAAGAGAGAGAGGGCAGAGTCAAGAGGTAGGGGAAAATCGATGTCCATAGAGGTACAAGTGGGTTATTGCCCTTGTAATAATGGACGTGGCTGCTAGAATTTTTACTCGAGGGAGGGAGAGATATGTTGGTGATGTGGTAAAAATTTCAGCTCAAGGAGAACTTGTTTGCCCCCACAATGATTGAATTTTGGAATTGGGAGAAGGTGTTTGGTGTTGTTTTGATGGACTTAGAGGCTTCTGATGATGTTGAGACTTAACGGGATTGGATGAGGGACTATTTTAGGCTTGCAAACCAATTTTCATCCCATTTGGAGAAAGTGGACAATAAAAACCTTATAAACCCTAGAAATCAACATAATCATATTTCCTTAGATCTAGCGAGGCTAAAATCTCATCCTTGATGCACCACTTAGTGTAGTTGCATCATTACGGGATTCGAACATGCCCACAAACTTTGAGATCAAATGGAGGTACTTGACAATGTAAAGTTGCTCAAACTTGGTTCTAGACAAAGAGGCTTTTTGGGCAGTTTGGTGAACCAAGACCATTGGGATTGAGATGAAACTTGTCAAGATCATCACATTAGGCATATGAGACTTGCTGGAATTTTCGTGAATTTGCTTGACAATATTTCTTATAGAAATATTTCAAATACTTGAAATATACACAAAGGGTTTTGGAGGGTTTTGTCCAATATTTTGAACATGGCCATGCTTTGAAACTCATATATATGCAAAATATATGTCCACTGAGTTTCCAAAAAATTTCTTCGATATTTTGGAAGCATTAAAACAATTTTCCGCTGTAAAATACCATTTCTGTCCCTAGAGAAAGGCATTTAAATAAAATACAAAAATAAATTTTAGAATAATATTTGTGTGGTTTTGGGAAGTCTTATAGGTAATAGTGTTGGGGAACGTAGTAATTTCAAAGAAAATTCTACGTCACACAAGGATCTATCTATGGAGAAACCAGCAACGACCAAAGGGCTAGAGCATATTCATACCTTAGAAGATCGCTAAGCAGAAAAGTTGCTAGAACGAGGTTGATGGAGTCGTACTCGTAGCGATTCAGATCGCGGTGGATTCCGATCTATTCATCGAACAAAGGCGCCTCCACGTTCAACACACGTGCAGCCCGGTGACGTCTCCAATGCCTTGATCCAACAAGGAGGGAGGAGAGGTTGAAGGAGAGCTCCGGCAGCATGACGACATGGTGACGGTGGAGTTGCCTGGTACTCCTACAGGGCTTCGCCAAGCACTACGGAGGACGAGGAGGATGAGGAGTAGGGATGCACCGAGAGAGAGAGAAATTGTGTCTCAAAACAGCCCCAAACCCTCCACTATTTATAGGAGGAGTGGGAGGAGGGTGCCCACCCTTAGGGTTTCCATCCTAAGGGGTGTGGCAGCCCTAGATGGGCAAGGGGCAGCGGCTAAGGGTGGATATGGCGCCCTAGGGTGGGCCTGAAGGCCCAAGGCAGCCCCTCCACGCCTAGGGTTTTGCCCCTCTCCACCCCTTGTGCGCCTTGGGCTGGGATAGGAGGTGCACCAGCCCATCTAGGGGTTGGTTCCCTTGCACTCTTGGCCCATGTAGCAATTTGGGGCTGGTGGCCCTTCCCGGTGGACCCCCAGAACCCTTCCGGTGGTCCCGATACATTACCAGTGACGCGCGAAACACTTCTGACGATAAAATCCTCACTTCCTATATATGAATCTTTACCTCCGGAGCTCCTCGTGACGTCCGAGATCTCATCCGGACTCCGAAGAACCTTCAGTAACCATGTATACTATTCCCATATAAACCTAGCGTCATCGAACCTTAAGTGTGTAGATCCTACGGGTTCGGAAACCATGCATACATGACTGAGACATCTCTCCGGCCAATAACCTACAGCGGGATATGGATGTCCATGTTGGTTCCTGCATGTTTCACGATGATCTCATCGGATGAATCATGATATCGGCGATTCAATCAATCCCGTATGCAATTCTCTTTGTCTACCGGTATGATACTTGCCCGAGATTCAATCGTCAGTATCCCCATAGCTTGTTCAATCTCGTTACCTGTAAGTCTATTTACTCGTTACGTAACACATCATCCCGTGGCTAACTCCTTAGTCACACCGAGTTCAATATGATGATGGATTTCCGAGTGGGCCCAGAGATACCTCTCCGTCACACGGAGTGACAAAACCCACTATCGATTCGTACAACTCAACAGATACTTTCGGAGATACCTGTAGTGCACCTTTATAATCACCCAGTTACAATGTGACGTTTGATCCACCCAAAGCACTCCTACGGTATCTGGGAGTTGCACAATCTCATGGTCTAAGGAAATGATACTTGACATTAGAAAAGCTTTAGCAGACGAACAATACGATCTAGTGCTATGCTTAGTATTAGGTCTTGTCCATCACATCATTTCCCAATGATGTGATCCTGTTATCAATGACATCCAATGTTCATGATTAGGAAACCATGGTCATCTATTGATCAATGAGCTAGCTAACTGGAGGCTCACTAGGGACACATTGTGATCTATAAATTCACACATGTATTACGGTTCCAATTAATAGAATTATAGCATGAATAATAGACAATTATCATGAACTAGGAAATATAATAATTACCTGCACTAGAGTCAATAATCTACTTACATTGTGATGAATCGAACACCCATAGAGTTCTAGTGCTGATCATGTTTTGCCCGTGGAAGAGGTTTAGTCAACGGGTCTGCGACATTCAGATTCGTATGTACTTTACAAATATCTATATCTCCATCTTGGATGTATCCACGAATGGAGTTGAAGCGGCGCTTGATCTTCTTGGTATTCTTGTGAAACCTGGTCTCCTTTGCAATGGCAATAGCTCCATTGTTGTCACAGAACAGAGTCATCGGGCCCGACGCACTTGGAATCACTCTTAAGTCGGTGATGAACTCCTTCATCCACACTCCTTCGTGTGCTGCTTTCGAAGCAGCAATGTACTCTGCTTCACATGTAGATGCCGCCACGACGCTTTGCTTGCAACTGCACCAGCTTACTGCCCCATTATTCAAAATGTACATGTATACGATTTGTGACTTGGAGTCATCCGGATCTGTGTCGAAGCTAGCATTGACGTAACCCTTTACGGCGAGCTCTTTGGCACTTCCATAAACGAGAAACATATCTTTAGTCCTTTTCAGGTACTTAAGGATGTTCTTGATCAATGTCTAGTGATCCACTCCTGGATCACTTTGGAACCTCCCCACCAAACTTATGGGAAGGTTTACATCAGGTCTGGTACATAGCATGTCATACATAATAGAGCCTATGGATGAAGCATAGGGGACGATACTCATCTTTTGTCTTACTTCTGACGTGGTCGGGCGTTGAATCGTACTCAACCTCACACCTTGTAATACAGGCAAGAACCCCTTCTTAGACTTATCCATATTTAACTTCTTCAATATGTTGTCAAGGTATGTGCTTTGTGAAAGACCTATGAGGCGTCTTGATCTATCTCTATAGATCTTGTTGCCTAATATTTAAGTAGCTTCTGCAAGGTCCTTCATTGAAAAACTCTTATTCAAATACTCCCTCCGTTCCTAAATATAAGTCTTTTAAGAGGTTTCACTAGAGGAGCTACATACGGATGTATATAGACATATTTTAGAGTATAGATTCACTCATTTTGTTATGTATGTGGTCCTCTAGTGAAATCTCTAAAAGGACTTATATTTAGGAACGGAGGGTGTAGGACTTTATGCTTTCCAATAGTTCTATATCATTTCCCATCAACAATATGTCATCCACATATAATATGAGAAATGCTACAGAGCTCCCACTCACTTTCTTGTAAATAGAGGCTTCTCCATAAGTATGTACAAACTCAAACGCTTTGATCACCTCATCAAAGCGAATGTTCCAACTCCGCGATGCTTGCACCAGCCCATAGATGGAGTGCTCGAGCTTGCATTCCTTGTTAGCATTGCTAGGATCGACAAAACCTTCCGGCTGTATCATGTACAATTCTTCCTTGAGAAAGCCGTTCAGGAATGCCTTTTTGACGTTCATTTGCCAGATTTCATAATCATAAAATGCGGCAACTCCTAACATGATTCGGACCGACTTTAGCATCGCTATGGGTGAGAACGTCTCATCGTAGTCAATCCCTTGAACTTGTCGATAACCCTTAGCGACAAGTCGAGCCTGATAGATGGTCACATTACCATCCACGTCAGTCTTCTTCTTAAGGATCCATTTATTTTCTATGGCTCACCGATCATCGGAAAAGTCCACCAAAGTCCATACTTTGTTCTCATACATGGATCCTATCACGGATTTCATGGCCTCAAGCCATTTGTTGGAATCCGGGCCCGCCATCGCTTCTTCATAGTTCGAAGGTTCACTGTTGTCCAACAACATGATTTCCATGACAGGGTTGCCGTACCACTCTGGTGCGTAACGTACCCTTGTGGACCTTCGAGTTTCAATATCAACTTGATCTAAAGTTTCATGATCATCATCATTAACTCCTTCTCTAGCCGGTGCAGGCGCCTCAGAAACATTTTCTTGCGCTGCGCTACCCTCCGGTTCGAGAGGAGGTACAGTTACCTCAACAAGTTCTATTTTCCTCCCACTTACTTCTTTCGAGAGAAAGTACTTCTCTAGAAAGGATCCGTTCTTGGCTACAAAGATTTTGCCTTCGGATCTAAGATAGAAGGTGTACCCAATAGTTTCCTTAGGGTATCCTATGAAGATGCATTTTTCCGCTTTGGGTTCGAGCTTGTCTGGTTGAAGTTTCTTCACATAAGCATCACAACCCCAAACTTTCAGAAACGATAGCTTAGGTTTCTTGAAAAACCATTATTCATACGGTGTCGTCTCAACGGATTTAGACGGTGCCCTATTTAAAGTGAATGCGGCAGTTTCCAATGCATATCCCCAGAATGTTAGCGGTAAATCGGTAAGACATATCATAGATCGCACCATATCCAATAAAGTGCGATTACGACGTTCAGAGACACCGTTACGCTGCGGTCTGCCAGGCGGCATGAGTTGTGAGACAATTCCACATTTCCTTAGGTGCATGCCAAACTCATGACTCAAATATTCTCCTCGATAATTAGATCGTAGAAACTTTATTTTCTTGTCACGTTGATTCTCCACCTCACTCTGAAATTCCTTGAACCTTTCAAAGATTTCAGACTTATGCTTCATTAAGTAAACATATCCATATCTACTTCAATCATCAGTGAGGGTGAGAACATAAAGATAGCCACCTCGAGCCTCAACGCTCATTGGACCGCATACATCGGTATGTATTATTTCCAACAAGTTGGTTGCTCGCTTCATTGTTCCGGAGAACGGAATGTTGGTCATCTGGCCCATGAGGCACGGTTCGCATGTGTCAAATGATTCAAAACCAAGAGACTCCAAAAGTCCATCTGTATGGAGTTTCTTCAAGCGCTTGACGCCAATATGACAAAGGCGGTAGTGCCACAAGTATGTGTGACTATCATTATCAACCTTACATATTTTGGTACTCATACTGTGAATATGTGTAACAACATGTTCGAGATTCATCAGGAATAAACCATTGACCAGCGGGGCATGACCATAAAACATACCAGTCATATAGATTGAACAACCATTATTCTCAGATTTAAATGAGTAGCCATCTTGCATCAAGCGAGATCCCGATACAATGTTCATGCTCAAAGATGGTACTAAATAACAATTATTAGGGTTTAAAACTAATCTGGAAGGTAGATGTAGTGGTAGCGTGCCGACGGCGATCACATCGACCTTCGAACCATTTCCGACGCGCATCGTCACCTCGTCCTTAGCCAGCCTACGCTTGTTCCCCGGTTCCTGTTTAGAGTTGCAAATGTGATTAACACCACCGGTATCAAATATCCATGAGCTACTACGAGCGCTGATAAGGTACACATGAATAACATGTATATCATATAGACCTTTGACGTTGCCGGCCTTCTTGCACGCTATGTACTTAGGGAAATTCCGCTTCCAGTGATCGTTTCCCTTGCAGTAATAGCACTCAGTCTCCGACTTGGGTCCTTTCTTTGGCTTCTTCCCACCAACTGCTTTACCAGGGCGCGGCATCTGCTTTGCCGTATTTCTTGAAGTTCTTTTTACGCTTGCCTTTCTTGAAACTGGTGGTCTTATTGACCATCAACACTTGATGATCTTTCTTGATTTCTACCTTCGTAGATTTCAGCATTGAATACACCTCCGGAATGGTTTTCTCCATACCTTGCATGTTGTAGTTCATCACAAAGCCTTTATAGCTAGGTGGAAGCGACTGGAGGATTCTGTCAATGACCGCATAATCCGGAAGTTCGACTCCTAGCTGAGTCAAGCGGTTGTGCAACCCAAAAATTCTGAGTATGTGCTCACTGACATAACCATTCTCCTCCATATTACAACTAAAAAACATGCGGAGACTTCATATCTCTCGACCCGGGCATGAGCTTGAAAAACAAGTTTCAGCTCCTCGAACATCTCATATGCTCCGTGTTGCTCAAAACGCCTTTGGAATCCCGGTTCTAAATTGTAAAGCATGCCACACTGAACCAGAGAGTAGTCATCACTCTGCAATTGCGAGGCGTTCCTAACGTCCTGGGTTGCCGCGGGAACGGGAGGATCACCTAGTGGTGCATTAAAGACATATGCCTTCTTGGAAGCAGTGCGGATGAGATTTAAGTCACGAGGCCAATCCGCATAGTTGCTCCCATCATCTTTCAGCTTGGTTTTCTCTACGAACGCATTGGAGTTGAATGAGACATTTGCGTTGGCGATTGGATCTACAATATTTGTAAATACAATTTTAGACTAAGTTCATGATAATTAAGTTCATCTAATCAAATTACTAACGAACTCCCACTTAGATCAACATCCCTCTAGTCATCCAAGTGTTACATGATCCACGTCGACTAGCCCGTGTCCGATCATCATGTGAGACGAACTATGAATCAATGGTGTGCATCTCCATGCTGATCGTATCAACCATACGACTCAAGTTCGACCTTTCGGTCTCCCGTATTCAAGGCCATGTCTGTATATGCTAGTCTCGTCCAGACAACCTAAGTGTTTTGTGTGTGTAAACTAGATTACACCCGTTGTATGCGAACATTAGAATCTATCAGACCCAATCATCACGTGGTGCTTGGAGACAACGATCGTTCGCAATGGTGCACACTTAGGGGAATACATATCTCGAAATTTTAATAAGGGGTCATCTTATCTTTGCTACCCTCGTTCTAAGCAATAAGATGAAAAACATGATAAACATCACATGCAATCATATCGTGACATGATATGGCCATACCTGGCCAAACGGGCCGGGCTAAACAGGCTGGCCCGCAAGCCTGCCGACACAGCCCGCCATGGGCCAGGCACGACATGACTTAAACGGGTCGTGCCACGCACGCGGCACGCCTCGGGACGTGCCTGGGTCTGGAGGCTGTGCACGCGGGCCGGCATGGCACGACACGTTTATTTTTTTACATATTTTTAGATTTTTTTAATATATATATACATAATATATGACCCAATAGGCCTAATAATAAGCCCATGAGGCTAAAATTATACACCCCAACATGCTAATCGGGCCAACAGGCCAGCCCGTTTAGTAACCGGGTCGTGCCTAAGCCCGGAGGCGCATCCCAAGGGCTGGCACGGGCATGACCTGATTACTAAACGTGCCTCGACGGGCCGTGCCGGGCCAGACACGTTTAGCACGGGCCGTGCCGGGCCGGCCCGTTTGGCCAGGTATGGATATGGCCAATATCATCTTGCTCCTTTGATCTCCATCTTCGGGGCACCATGATCATCGTTGTCACCAGCATGACACCATGATCTCCATCATTGTGTCTTTGCGAAGTCGTCTCGCCAACTATTACTTCTACTACTATAGCTAACGGTTTAGAAATGAAATAAAGTAATCACATGACATTGAATCTCATACAATAAATAAAGACAACTCCTATGGCTCCTGCTGGTTGTCATACTCAACGACATGCAAGTCGTGAATCCGATTACAAGAACATGATCAATCTCATACATCACATATGTAACATCACATCCTTTTGTCCATATCACATCACATAGCATACCCTGCAAAAACAAGTTAGACATCCTCTAATTGTTGTTACAAGTTTTCCCTGGCTTATTGGGGTTTCTAGCAAGAACGCTTCTTACCTACATGACACCCACAACGTTGATATGACAATGCTATTTACCCTTGATAAGGACCCTCTTCATCGAATCTGATCCGACTAAAGTGGGAGAGACAGACACCCTCTAGCCACCTTATGCAACAAGTGAATGTCGGTCGGTGGAACCAGTCTCACATAAGAGTATATGTAAAGTCGGTCCGGGCCGCTTCATCCCATGATGCCGCCGAATCAAGATAAGACTAGTAACGACAAGCATTTTACAAATTAGCACCCACAACTTTTGTGTTCTACTCGTGCAAAGAATCTACGCATAGAACCTTGGCTCGGATGCTAATGTTGGGGAATGTAGTAATTTCAAACATGTTCCTACGTCACACAATGATATATCTGTGGAGAAACCAGCAACAATCAAAGGGGTAGAGCATTTTCATACCTTTGAATATCTCTAAGAGGAAGCATTGCTAGAACGCTGTTGATGGAGTCATACTCGCATCGGTTCACATCACGGTGGATTTCGATCTATGTGCCGAACAACGGCGCCTCCGCGTTTAACACATGTGTAGCCCGGCGACGTCTCCAACGCCATGATCCAGCAAGGAGGGAGGAGAGGTTGAGGGAGAGCTCCTACAGCACGACGGCATGGTGACGCTGGAGCTGCGTGGTACTCCGACACGGCTTCGCCAAGCATTACGGAGGACGAGGAGGATGAGGAGTAGGGCTGCAACGAGTGAGAGAGAAATTGTGTCTCAAAACTGCCCCAAACCCTCCACTATATATAGGAGGAGAGGGAGGAGGGTACCCACCCTTAGGGTTTCCACCCTAAGGGGTGCGGCAACCCTAGATGTGCAAGGGGCGGCGGCAAAGGGTGGACGAGGCGCGTGATACATCTCCATCGTATCTACTTTTCCAAACTCTTTTGCCCTTGTTTTGGACTCTAATTTGCATGATTTGAATGGAACTAACCCGGACTGACGCTGTTTTCAGCATAATTGCCAGGGTGTTGTTTTTGTGCAGAAATGAAAGTTCTCGGAACGTCCTGAAAATTTACGGAGAATTTTTCTGGAAAATATGAAAAATACCTGCGCAAAGATCTACCGAAGGGGATGGGCCAGTGGGCCACAAGCCCTGTTGCCGTGGCCACCCCCTGGGCGCGGCAACCAAGCTTGTGGAGACCACGTGGCTCTGCCGCCCCCAACTCCAGCTCTATAAATTCACTTTCGCCCAGAAAAAAATCAGAAGAGAAGATTTCGTCGCGTTTGCAATGCGGAGGAGCCGCCACATCCTGTTCTTCATCTGGAGGACAGATCTGGAGTCCGTTTTGGGCTCCGGAGAGGGGAAATCGTCGCCATCTTCATCAACAACCTTCTTCCCTCTCCAATTCCATGAAGCTCTTCATCGTTCGTGAGTAATCTATTCGTAGGCTCGCTGGGCGGTGATGAGTAGGATGAGATCTATCATGTAATCGAGTTAGTTTTGACGGGGATTGATCCCTAGTATCCACCATGTTCTGAGATTGATGTTGCTACTACTTTGCCATGCTTAATGCTAGTCACTAGGGCCCGAGTGCCATGATTTCAGATCTAAAATTATTATGTTGTCACCAATATATGTGTGTTTTAGATCCGATCTTGCAAGTTGTAGTTACCTACTATGTGTTATGACCCGGCAACCCCGGAGTGACAATAACCGAAACCACTAGCGGTGGTGACCATTGTTGCATGAGGAATATCATCCAAACGAATCACCGACCATTGTCTACGAGTTTGTCCCACTGCTGCTATTACTTGTTTTTCTCTGCTCGTGTTACTGCTGTTACTTGCTCTGCACTGCTGCTATTAGTACTGTTGCTACTTGCTACTGCTATTACTACTGCCGCTTGCTACTGCTGCTACTTGCTACTGTTGCTACTTGCTACTGCTCTTACTACCGTCGCTTGCTACTGCTGCTACTTACTACTGTTGCTACTTGCTACCGCTATCACTACTGCTGTTCCTTGCTACTGATGTTACTCGTTACACTGCTGCTACCTGTTAGAATTCTGGTTTGCTCGTAGTTGACGGGAAAAGACAATTTCCGTCAACGGGCAACTTCTGGCGCCATTGATACGACCGTTAGAAATAGTCAGCCGTGTCAACAGATCGTTTCTGACACCGTTGTTATCATACTACTTTGCTGCTGATACTTTGCATGCAGATACTAATCTTTCAGGTGTGGTCGAATCTGACACATTCAGCTGCTAATACTCGAGAGTACTCTCTCACCTCCTGACTTGCGTACCAACAAATTTGGGTCGAATACTCTACCCTCGAAAAGTGTCGCGAACCCACGCGCTGGTGGGCCATTGCAAGACAAATGGTAATTGTTGAGCAACTGGGAGCAATTCTAGCTCTGATGTCGTGAAGGCATCAAGTCAGGGACTCGTCAACAACATTCTTCTAGTGTCGTTGCCGGGGACTGCTAAGTAGCATTTTTCTGGCGCCGTTGCCGGGGAAGGTATTGCTATATTCTCTGAGTCACTTGGGATTTATATCTACTGATCACTATGAAGAATCTGAAGTATCCAAAAACCAAAGTCTTGCCCTCAACTACGAGGGGAGGTAAGGAACTGACATCTAGATCTGCACATGATTCACCTTCAGTTATGAGTAAGTTTGCGCCATCACCTCCTTCTAGAAATCTTGATATGTCGCCTCTGCTTGATGATGTTTATGATGCTACTGCTAGAGATGCTATGCTTGATACTATGCCTGATGATGCTATGCTTGATACTGCTAGAGATACTATTTTGCCTGATGTGCCACTAGGGGTATTCCTTGATGCTCATATTGCTAGAGTTACTGTCGATACTATTGAGATAGAACCTGCTTTTGCTCCTGCTAGATCTAGCTCTCCTAGATATGAATTGCCTGATATACCTGAGGGTTACGTTATGGAGGGAGAGATAGCTGAGGATTTCCTTGCGTGTAAGGATGCCTATGACGCTGAGAAATTACTTCTCAAGTGGAAGGAAAAATCTCTGAAAGCTAGGATGAAATACGACCCGAAGTTTGCCACTTCACGTATCTTTATCACCGATAAGGATTATGAATTCTCTTTCGATCCTGAGATTATCTCTCTAGTCGAATCTGATCCATTCCACGGTTATGAGTCTGAAACGGTCGTAGCCCATCTTACCAAACTACACGATATAGACACCCTTTTCACGAGTGAGGAGAAGATCCGACACTACTATATCCTTAAGCTGTTTCCTTTCTCTCTAAAGGATGACGCTAAAGCCTGGTTCGCTTCTCTTCCTCCTGGATGTGTGAGTAGTCCCCAAGATATGGTCTATTACTTCTGTGAGAAATATTTCCCTGCCCATAAGAAGCAAGCTGCCTTGCAGGAAATATACAACTTTGCTCAACTCAAAGAAGAGAGTCTCCCACAAGCTTGGGGGAGGCTCGTCCAGCTACAGAATGCTTTGCCTGATCACCCTCTTAAGAAGAACGAGATACTTGATATCTTCTATAACGGACTTACCGATGCCTCTAGAGACCACCTAGATAGTTGTGCCGGTTGTGTTTTTAGGGAACGAATTGTAGAACAAGCTGAGACTCTACAGAATAACATCTTGATCAACAATAATGCTTGGACTATTCCCGAACCACCTCCTAAGCCAACTCTGAAGAAAAGAGGTATTCTATTCCCCAATCCCGAAGATATGCAAGAAGCCAAGAAATATATGCACGAGAAAGGCATTAGATCTGAAGATGTCAAAAATCTACCACCTATCGAAGAGATCCATGGTCTCGATAACCCGATACAGGTAATAGAAGTAAATTCTCTGCGTAGGTTTGATGAGAGTGATATTCCTTTTGATAAACCTGCTAGCCTATGCTTTGATGAATTTCACAACTTTTTTGCCAAAAAACAGCGTTTCAATGATTATGTTAGCAGACATTTGGAACAAAGTACTCGTATGCTTGGTCATTTAAGTGCTTGTGTAGACAGAAATGTCAATGATCTGAAGCTTCTAAGTAAACATGCCTCTATGATTACTACTCAGGTAGAACAAGTACTTAAAGCTCAGAATGACTTGCTCAATGAACTAAATGACAACTCTGTCAGAGTCATTAATAGAGGACGCAAAATGACTCAGGAACCTTTGTATCCTGAAGGTCATCCTAAGAGAGACGATTAAGGTTCTCAAGGAATTAATGCACATGCACCCAGTCATCCTAAGGAGAAGAAGAAGGATGACAGAAACCTGCATGTTAGTTCACCAAATACTGTCACACTTGAAGAACCAAACGATATTTCTGCTTCCGATGCAGAAACACAATCTGGTGATGAACATGAACGTGGTGACAAGATGGACAGCGATGTTCATAATGATGCTCAACCTAGCAATGATAAGGATGTGGACATTGAACCTACGGTTAATCCTGATAACCCACAACCTAAGGGATACAATAAGAATGACTTCACTACTACGAAGCACGTTAAAGAAAGAGATACATGGGTTCAGAGACCTATGCCCTTTCCTCCTAAGCCATCCAAGAAAAAGGATGATGAGGATTTTGAGCGCTTTATTGAAATGATAAGACCCGTCTTTCTGCAGATGCGGTTAGTTGATATGCTCAAAATGTCTCCGTATGCCAAGTACATGAAAGATATCGTGACCAATAAACGGAAGATACCAGATCTTGAGATCTCCACCATGCTGGCCAATTATACTTTCAAAGGTGGAACACCTAAGAAACTTGGGAATCCTGGAGTGTCCACTATACCTTGCTCCATTAAAGGAAACTACGTAAGAACTGCCTTAAGTGACCTTGGAGCCAGAGTTAGTGTTATGCCTCTCTCTCTTTATCATAGACTTGAACTGGATAAGTTGATACCCACTGAAATCGCTCTGCAAATGGTCAACAAATCAACTGCTTTCCCTGTCGGTATTTGCGAGGATGTGCCTGTTGTGGTTGCTAACACCACTATCTTAACAGACTTTGTTATCTTGGATATTCCCGAGGACGATGCCATGGCGGTCATCCTCGGAAGACCCTTTTTACACACTTCAGGGGCTATTATAGATTGCAACAAAGGCAATGTCACTTTCCATGTCAACGGTACTGAGCATACCGTGCACTTTTCGAAGAAATGATATCAAGTATTTTGCATCAATACTATCGAAAAAACTTCATCGATTCTTATTGGAAGCTTTGAATGCCCTATTCCTCATGTCAAGGTGAAGTATAATTTGCTTGTTGGGCATACTACTTTGTTGCTGATACTTTGCTTGCAGATACTAATCTTTCAGGTGTGGTTGAATCTGACACATGCAGCTGCTAATACTCGAGAGTATTCTCTCACCTCCTGACTGGCGTACCAACAAATTTGGGTCGAATACTCTACCCTCGAAAACTGTCGCGAACCCACGCGCTGGTGGGCCATTGCAAGACAATTGCGAATTGTTGAGCAACTAGGAGCAGTTCTGGCTCTGTTGTCGCGAAGGCATCAAGTCAGGGACTCGTCAACAACATTCTTCTAGTGGCGTTGCCGGGGACTGCTAAGCAGCGCCCTAGGGTGGGCCTAAAGGCCCAAGGCTGCCCCTCCACGCCTAGGGTTTTGCCCCTCTCCACTCCTTGTGTGCCTTCGGCTGAGATCGGAGGCGCACCAGCCCATCTAGGGGCTAGTTCCCTTCCACTCTTGGCCCATGCGGCACTTTGGGGCTATTGGCCCTTCCCGGTGGACTCCCGGAACCCTTCCGGTGGTCCCGGTACATTACCGGTGACGCGCGAAACACTTCCGGCGATCAAATCCTCACTTCCTATATATGAATCTTTACCTCCAGACCATTTTCGAGCTCCTCGTGACATCCGGGATCCCATCCGGGACTCCAAAAATCCTTCGCTAACCATGTATACTATTCCCATATAACCCTAGCGTCATCAAACCTTGAGTGTGTAGACCCTACGGGTTCGGAAACCATGCATAGATGACTGAGACATCTCTCCGGCCAATAACCAACAGCGGGATATGGATATCCATGTTGGTTCCTGCATGTTTCACGATGATCTCATCGAATGAACCATGATATCGGGGATTCAATCAATCCCTTATGCAATTCTCTTTGTTTATCGGTATGATACTTGCCCGAGAATCGATCGTCGGTATCCCCATACCTTGTTCAATCTCGGTACCTGTAAGTCTATTTCTCGTTACGTAACACATCATCCCGTGGCTAAATCCTTAGTCACACTGAGCTCAATATGATGATGGATTACCGAGTGGGTCCAGAGATACCTCTCCGTCACACGGAGTGACAAAACCCACTCTCGATTCGTACAACTCAACAGATACTTTCGGAGATACATGTAGTCCACCTTTATAATCACCCAGTTACAATGTGACGTTTGATACACCCTAAGCACTCCTACGGTATCCGGGAGTTGCACAATCTCATGGTCTAAGGAAATGATACTTGACATTAGAAAAGCTTTAGCAGACGAACAATACGATCTACTGCTATGCTTAGCATTGGGTCTTGTCCATCACATCATTCCCCAATGAAGTGATCCCGCTATCAATGACATCCAATTTCCATGATCAGGAAACCATGAGCATCTATTGATCAACGAGCTAGCCAACTAGAGGCCCACTAGTGACACATTGTGATCTATAAATTCACACATGTATTACGGTTCCAGTTAATACAATTATAGCATGAATAATAGACAATTATCATGAACTAGGAAATATAATAATAACGGCTTTATTATTGCCTCTAGGGCATATTTCCAACAAATAGGTTCCAAATAAAATCTTTAGGGCAAAACATTCACCCTAATTTGTGGACTCGCAGTACAAACCTCAATCCATTTGGGTTTTGAAAATCTATATCAAATAAATGATTTTTGGCTAAAACAATATTATAAAATAGTTTTATGTCCTATACACATGGCATGGTATTGGGCAAGGATTTGGATTAAAGGATATGAGTTTGCAGAGAAAAAGGATTTTTTGAATTAAAACACAAACAAGCAACTAAGCAAATAGCAATCAACTCAAGCATTCACATCCACACAAAAAGTTTTAATTGGTCCAATTTTTTAAACTTATAATCATAGCAAAGTGCTACAAAGATAGGGTGTTAAAGATATAAGTGATAAGGGAACTGGGATCTCAGGTAGTCTTCATCCTACGAGGTTTCTGCCACTTAAGTGTGGTTGCTCCATTGGACCTTTAAACACTTGATGGTGCGGCTCCAGGACCAACGCTCGGCTTTGTCCAACATGCAAACTGGTCTCTCGCGATAAGTGAGATCTAGTTGAAGGTCGATTGCCTGATGATCAATGTCCTTGTAGAGGTCGGGACGGACGGAAACATGGAGACAATTCCGGAGGTGTGACACGTGGAAAACATTGTGCGGTGATCTTAACTCGGAAGGTAGCACTTGCTGGTAGGAAACTTCTCATCTTCTTTTGGAGATCTTAAAGGGGCCGATATATCTTGGCGCAAGCTTTCCCTTGACGTGGAAACACTTGGTTCCTTTGATAGACCTGACTTAGAGACAGACATGATCTTCGGCGTTGAAGTTCACTTTTCAACGGTGCGAGTGGGCGTATCTCCTCTATCTTGACTTCACGGTCTCCAAACAGTCACAAATAATTTGAACTTGCTCTTCTACTTCATAGATGATATCTGGTGCAAAGACTAGTCCTTCTCAACTCTGTGACCAATTGTGGGGAGTGTGGCATTTGCGAGCATATAGCACCCCAAATGGTGCCATCTGCAAACTCGACTATTGGATGTTGTTGTAGAAGAACTCGGCAAATGGTATGCAATCTTCCCACTTGCCACAACACAAGCACGCAGCATGTCCTCGAATATATGATTTATTCATTCCGTCTGCCCTCCGGTCTGAGGGTGAAAAGCGGTGTTGAAGGATAACTTGGTTCCAACGGCTTCTTGAAACTTCTTCCAAAACCTCGAGGCAAACTGGGTACCTCGGTCCGACACAATCTCCATTGGAACTCCGTGAAGTTTCATGATCATGTTGATATAGAGATTTGATAGCTGGCTTCTACCATAGGTGGTCTTGACGGGACTGAAGTGGGCTACTTTGGCCAGGTGATCGACAATCACTACTAGAATCAGAGAATTTTCCATCTGCCGGGTCTTTGCCATCTGCTGGCTGATGGCAAAGAAGCTCTTTGCCGTCAGCTACCAAAAAATAGATGGCGAAGATCTGACAGATGGCAAAGAAGTGATTTGCCATGAGTCGCTTCTTTGCCGTCAGCTAGCGGACGACAAAGATCGACCAAGCTGATGGCAAAGAAATGGCTGACGGCAAAGATGACCCATGCACACGGCAAAGAAAAATCGCAGTTGTAGCCATTACGTTTGCCATCAGCCGTGTCTTTGCCGTCCGCCAAAAGCTCCTTTGCCGTCTGCTTTGGAGCACAGCGGACGGCAAAGACATTGACCCCACTAACGGCTGCCCACTAACGCTCCAACCCCACCTCGTTGTTTGAAAAAAAAAGAAAAAACCCACCTCATCGCCCTCCTCCCGCATGCTCCCTCCCCCATCCAGCTTGCGCCCACCGGCCGTCGCCTCGCCGCCCTCCCCACCGGCCGGCGCCTCCCCCACCGGCCGGCCCCTCCCCGCCCTCCCAACCGGACGGCGCCTCCCCGCCCTCCCCACCGTCGCCATCTCCTCCCCCACCGGCCGGCGCCTCCCCGCCCTCCCCCACCGGCCGGCGCCTCCCCGCCCTCCCCACCGTCGCCACCCCCCTCCCCATCGGCTCCCCTCCCCATCGGCTCCCCCCTGCAGGCTGCACCTCTCCTCGGATCCGGCCACGCCGTCAGGAGCAGGAGCAGCCCCCCTGACGCTCCTCCTCGCCCCGAACGTCCTGGAGCCTCGTCGCCACCCCCCTCCGTCGCCCGCACCCTCCTCCGCCGCCTAGCCGGAGCAGCCACCTCCCCGGAGGAACTCCTCTCCCCAACAAGCAAAAACGGTGAGATTCATCTGTATAGGAGAAAATGAAAAAAATGAGTTCGTACTGCTATTTACCATCAATTTGGTAGTAATTCTTGGACACATGACACATCATACCTACACAAAGAAAATATTCTCATGCTAATATCTATTCTCTTTGAATAAATGATACAAAATAAAGGAGGTGACATCTTCGAATATGTAGAATGGCACAATGTTGTTATAGAAATTATGCAAATACAAATATCTTTTTGTCTGCTGTGGAAATATGATTAACATATAAATGTCAGTTTTACTTAATGCGTTGTGTTAAACAAAGGCCATACCAAGTTCCCAAAATTTACAGTGACATGTAACAACTTTGGTTTAATTGATTTTCCTAATGATTTAGTGTTCAACAAAATAAATTCTGAGACTGCTGCGAATAATGGTGCATGTCTGCATGTGGAGCATGTCATTAGCCCTCCATACCCTAGGGCGCTTAGTTTGTGTCATGGCTCTATGTTTGGCCGTTTTGATATGCGCGTGTTAACTTCCTGTTGGTTGTATGCATATCAATTATATAGACCCTGGCATCGACTCTCTATATTTACACCAACTCAATGTGATGTTAAGATGGGTAAAAGTGCCCCTAATATGTGATGTTAAAGAGTTATACACTCATCGTGCATGTAGAGGACATCAAGTACTATCCATGCATCAATCCGAGCAGACGCACGTGCCCTGAATTCAGGAATCTAGTGAACAAAACCAATGTATAAGTAGAGGTCATGGAAAAAAGTGCATCGTATATACAATAGAAGACTGAGTAAGTAATCTGGTTTATGAATAAAATAATTTAAAATTACTACCACGTCACATCTGAAAAGATTAGGAGAACATGGTAAGAAAGCACGACACAATGGCCCTGTTTGGATGCCACTGCTAGAGCTAGTTTTAGCTAGTTGGAGCTGGAAAGTTTTATAGGTGACCTGGAAAGTTTTATAGGTAACCTCTACCCCCGACCCCCGACCCCCGACAACACTCACCCTCGACCCCCGACCCCTACCCCGACCCCCGACGCCACTGACCCCCGATCCCCGATGCCCGACGCCACTGACCCTCGACCCCCGACCCCCGACCCCCGACAACACTCACCCTCGAACCCCGACCCCCTACCCCGACCCCCGACGCCACTGACCCCCGACCCCCGACGCCCGACGCCACTGAACCTCGACCCCCGACCCCGACCCCCGACAACACTCACCCTCGACCCCCGACCCCCTACCCCGACCCCCGACGCCACTGACCCCCAACCCCCGAGCCCCGACACCTCTTCGGCCTCTTGTTGACCGAAAAGACCCCAATCCCCGACGTTAGTGACCTTCGACCCCCGATGACACTGACCCACATAGTTATGAGTTAGGTCATATAGTTATGTTAATTATAAAAACATCATATTTGTGTTGATTGGGTGAATTTCAATGTGCACTTGTTCGACGACCTCCACGTGCGTTGGACGAGCTCCGCCCTTGCGTTTGTTGGTGAGCACAAATGACTTCTCCTCCTACCCCCTTAATTTTCTCTGTCCCGGTCTTCGAGCCGATGAAACTTGATAGCTATAGGTTTCTTCAATCATTAGTATGCGTGACCAGTATGCGTCTCCCATTCGAAAGGGCGACATCTATAAATATGCATTTCTTTGCATATTTATAACCGCCATCCTTTCGAATTGTCCAACATTATCCATGGACAACCCGAGTATGTGTAGATTGGGTTTGTTTTCCTGTATGCTGTGCTCCGGATCCGATGCGGAATTTCGTCAGTGCCTCCCCTGTTGTTCTCCGGGTACACATCCTCTCTGCTTATTGCCGAGACGTGTATCAGGAGAACAGCGGGGAGGTGCTGTCGAAATTCTGCGTCGCATCTGGAGCAGAGCATGGGAAAACGAACCCAGTCTGCACATACTCGGGTGGGATTAGGACCTATCTTTACCTATTGGCGTGTAGGTTGCATGCACGTAATAAAACTGACAAACTTGATTAGCGTATGAATATAGATGACGAATTATATATTTATTTCTTGTGCCCCCATAGGTAGCTAGGCAACATGAGTGATCCCGCTTGGATGTACACTGGTCACCCTAGTCAGAAAGACATGACCCATGAATGGTTAACAAAAACCAGGGGGTTTGTGAGAGCCGCATTTGCAAATGGCCACCATAAAACATGGTGCCCCTGTCCCAACTGCGACAACTGGAAAAAGCAGACAGAGTTTGAAATGGGTAAACACCTGCAGAAGTGGGGTTTTACGCCTAATTATACGGTGTGGACTTTTCATGGTGAGTCTGACCAACGTGCCAGAGCTGAGGTGATTCGTCGTCGCACCAACGAGCATGGTACCGGGATTGAAGACATGGTGCAAGACTTTGATGATGCTCGTGATTCGGACGATGAGATGGGGGAATCTGCAAAGGCCTTCTATGAAATGCTGGAGTCTTCAAAACGTCCTCTCCACAAGCAGACTGAGCTTTGTCAGCTGGATGCCATCGCGCAAGTAATGGCTCTGAAGGCTCAATTCAACCTAGGCAGAGAATGCTACGACGCGATGATGACGATATTTGGACGCTTTCTACCCAGAGGCCATGTACTGCCTGCAAACCTGTACCAGTCAGAGAAAATCCTCCGTGTACTTAAGATGCCCTATGAGAAGATACATGCCTGTGAGAATGGATGTGCCTTATTTAGGCTTGAGTATGCGGCCTTGAACTATTGCCCCATTTGCAATTTTTCCAGGTATATTGTGGTAGACAACGGCATGGGTGAGAAGAATCAGACCAAAATCCCCATTAGTGTTCTTCGATATCTGCCAATCGTACCAAGACTTCAACGTCTTTTCATGGTCGAAGAGACGGCCAGACAGATAACATGGCGCAAATTGGACAAAAGAACTGAACTAGATGCGGATGGGAACAAGATGCTGGTACACACTTCAGATGGTTTTGCGTGGAGGCACTTCGATGCATTACATAAGGATAAATCGGAAGATCCAAGGCAACCTAGAGTTGCCATCAGCACAGATGGGTTCAATGTGTATGGTATGACGGCAGCACAATACAGTTGTTGGCCTGTATTTGTCATTCCACTAAATTTGCCACCCGGAGAGATTATGAAAAGAAAGAACATTTTCCTGACATTGATAATTCCAAGGCCCAACTATCCGGGGAAGAATATGAATGTGTACATGCAGCCGCTTAAGGATGAGTTGCAAGAAGCCTGGGATAATGGGATCAGCTCCTATGATGCGGCTACCAAAACAAATTTCAAAATGCATGTGTGCTACATGTACTCGACACATGATTATCCGGCGTTTGCGCTATTCGTTGGCTGGTGTGTGCATGGAAGGTTCCCGTGCACCACATGCAAGGCAGCTCTTCAGTTCCGTTGGCTGCAGGCTGGTCGCAAGTATTCTTGCTTCGACATGCATAGACAATTCCTGGATCCTGACCATAAGTTCAGAAAAGACAAGAAGAATTTCATCAAAGGTAGAGTTGTCAAAAACACTGCACCAGCTGCGTTGACAGGCCAACAGACCCTTGATCAGTTAAACGCTCTCGAGCCCGATCCTTTGCGTCCCGGATACTTCAAAGGGTATAATACGGAACACGCCTAGACTCACAATTCATGCTTATGGGATCTCCCTTACTTCAAAGACCTCCTTTGCCCACACAACATTGACGTGATGCACACTGAAAAGAATATTGCGGAGGCCATTTTTGGTACATTGTTCGACATAGAGGGGAAGTCAAAAGATAATCCTAAGGCTAGAATTGACCTGGAGGCTCTATGTGATAGACCGTTGCAAAACTTGCGACAACGGAAAGGAAAGCAAAGCATAGCGAAGCCAAAGGCATGGTCCAATCTTGAAAGGCCAGCTATGAGGGAAATGCTATTGTAGGTGAAAATGTGGTTGATGTTCCCCGATGGGTATGCTGCGAATCTAAAGAGGGGAGCGAGTCTTGAGAAATTGAAAATATTTGGGCTCAAGAGTCATGATTGGCACATATGGATTGAGCGGGTAATGCCGGTGATGTTGCCTGGCTTTATCCCTGAGGATGAATGGCTCATACTGGCAGAGCTGAGCTATTTCTTCCGTTCTGTTTGTGCGAAAGAACTATCGCCTGGCATGCTAGATGAAATGGAAGAGTTGGCGCCGGAGTTGGTCTGCAAATTAGAAAAGATCTTTCCACCGGGCTTCTTTAATCCAATGCAACATTTGATTTTGCATCTCCCGACCGAGGCAAGAATGGGGGGGGCCGTTCAAAATCGATGGTGCTAGTCAACTGAGAGGATGCAGAAGACGCTTCGAGCTAAGTGTAAAAATAAACGTAGAATTGAAGCATTGATGGCCGAGGCATTCATTACTGAGGAGGCGGCAAACTTCGTGACAGCACACTACGAAGCCAAAAATCATCATTTGCATAACCCGAAGCCTCGGTACAATGATGGCGATCGAGAAAAACTTCGATCCAACCTCAGCCTATTCAAAGGTAAGCTCGCACCATCCGGTGCTTCGAAAGGGAAATCGTTGGATGTCGAAGAATGGCGGACCATTTCATTGTATATCTTCACCAACCTAACAGAAGTGCGGCCGTACATCGAGTAAGTTCTCGGTAATTTATTGTTTCGCAACTTCTAATTGCTTTGAACTACTCTTATTCCCGGATATTTGATATAGTCAATACGTCGCCAAATTCTCGGATGGAGCGGTCATCGAAAAGGATTCCGTCGAAGAGTATGAGCTTCTCGCAAAGCATGGAGGCGACTATCCTGGTTTCATCTCTTGGTTCAAACAAAGGGTAATTAATTACCATTAAGGGCCCATTTGATTTATTGGTCTAATTTGCGGCTAATGCATCCATTCTTTCGTATTAAACTTGTAGGCTGATGCAGAGTCTATGGACGCCGAGTTGAGACAAGTCGCTAATGGTTTTGACTATAAGGTCCATTCATTTGACAAATACAACATCAACGGGTATCACTTTCGTACCTTTGGCAAAGATCTATCTATGCCCGACCTAAAGACTACAAATTGTTCTGTCTCTGCTATCGGCGAAGGAGACACCGAGTATTATGGAAGAGTTGAAGCAATTTATGAACTTCTATTCTATGGTGAAAACCCACCGACCGTCGTAGTCTTCAAATGTTATTGGTTTGAGCCGAGGCAGACTAGAAGGACTCATGAACATATAGGACTAGTCGAAATCAACCAAAACACCCACATAGATGTTCCCGATGTCTATATTACGGCTCAACGGGCGACACAAGTTTTCTATCTACCGTGGGCCTGCCAAACTGATCCAAATCTCAAAGGTTGGGATGTCGTTTATGAAGTGCCACCACATTTTAGACCACCTACCCTCAATGAAGAGGATTACGAACCTCACATTAACCCAGACACATATGAAGGAGAATTCTTCCAAGAAACACGTATCTCCAAGAAACGTTTCAAGAACCGCTCTACTTCACCCCAGAACATTGAAGTAGACAGCGACAGTGAATCCGTCTTAACCCCTGAGCCCGAACAGGAAAAGTTGGAAGAAGAAGAGGTTACTGCTGCGGATGACCTCTCACTTCTTGACCGATTACATAATGGTGGCCTTCCACATGTTCTTCTAGATAGTGATGATGATGATGCATTTATTGATGATAGTGATGATCATGATGCATTTATTGACCCCGAAGCATATATAGACGAGGACGATTGTTATTAGTTCATGTCAGGTATTCAACTATTATACTATATATAAATTTTGAGTTCATGTTAGGTATTCAATTTTTATTAGTCATGTTGGTATTTATGTTGTACTAATTTCATGTACTCTTTGTCATGACAGTTGTTGAAAGATGGTGGGAAAGGGTCGAAAGCACGCCGCGGCTGCTTCTTCGTCGGCGGGTGATGGGATGGGTACTTCCATTCCTGCCTCGCCTCTTCGGAGAGTGTTGCTCTCTACTATGCAAGGAGTGCCCCCCGTGAGAGGAGGTCGACCACCTGCGAAGCCGAGAGGCACTAAAGGTACACGTTGTATTCATATTGGTATTTATGTTGTACTCATGTTGTATGCATATTGGTATTTCTATACATTTTATTACTCATGTTGGTATTTATGTTGTACTAAAGGTACACGTGGCCGCGGGAGAGGTAGGGCTACACGGTCTCCGCCACCACCCCAAGCTGATTCACCTGAGCACAGGAGGACTTCTAGGATGGATTCGTCTGAGGTGGAGGCTACACGGTCTCCGGTTCACGAGCCTCGGGTCGACGAGTCTCAGGTCGACGAGCCTTCGACCCACGAGACTCGTGTCCCAGAGGCTTCCTTCCAGACGACTGCGGAGCACAGCAGGGATGAGGGTACGTCCCAAGAGACCCAGTGGGATACCTGGCCTGAGCCAACTGGCCATGCTGGTAGCGACGAGGAGCTGGGTGCGGGGGATACCGTCTACCAGCGTGGTAGTTCGGGGCTCCGGCTCGTGCCAGCGACCCCCCGAGCAGAGGTGGTCGATTAGGCCAAATGGGGACAAGTAAGTTAATTTACTCTTATTTAACCTTTTGCCTTCGCGTTTTCTCAAATATCTAATGTTTTGGCCTTAATTTGTCATACTGTAGGGGTTGGATTGTTGCCAAGGGTGTCCGCAAGCCCAACAGCGTCCTTGGTGTTCTTTGCCGTCAAAACTTCCCAGGGTTTGTTACGTTGCCCGGTCGGGAGCAAGAGGTAGGAATGACCTGGGAGCACTACTTGGGTGCCCCGGTCCCGCTGGAGGTGGAGATCGACGGTGTTTTGTGTGACACGAGGCCGGACATGGTGATCCGAAAGTTCTGGGTAATTTCTCTTTCACACAATTATAAATTAACCATAGCTATTTATTGTACTAATCGGTGTTGTCTCGTTTGTAGACCTTCTACAGGTGTGAGGAGGGATACGAGGACGACGCAGCAAAGGTTATCGGAACCGAATGTCGCCGCCTACTTCAAAACTTTCGGCACGAGGCTCGGGTGCAGGCTGTTCGAGACTACTATGCCACGCGGCGTATTAGGATTGATAAGGCGAAGTGCCGTGATGCTAAGATGGAGAAGGAGCATTACATGAAGGTAATTACATATTATTAAGGCTTTGTAGTTAGTTTCCTTGATTTGGTTCTTACGCACTCAAATTTCTCTTTATTAACTTAGGTGCCCCCGAAATGGTGTGTGGATAATATGGATTGTTGGGAGGCCTTGGTGGATCAATGGTGCTCCGAAACGTGGGAGACCAGCCACAACAACACCAAGGAGAGGCGTGGCAAAATGGTTGGCGTGCCACACCATCAAGGGAGCGTCAACTTAATCCAATTTGGCGAGAACTGGGTATGTGGTTTGCTTCATGCCTCATGCAATTCATTCTTAATTCTATCTTGAGCCCTTTACCAATACAATTTTCCGCTCTCTCTCTTTTAGGCGCGTCACAATAAGACGGAGGCGCCACAGATGTACGACCTGTATGCGATAGCCCATACTGCGTCGTACAAGAAGGTCAAGGCATTCTCTGAGTCTGACCTCGAGCATCCAGAAAACTTCACCAACATCTCCTCCCACGACAAGCTCGTGAAGTACAGAGATCACGGGAAGGCGAGGAAAGGGGAGGACTTTAACCCGAGCGAGGGGCCTATTGATCCAGAGCTGGTGATGATAGCTGGCAACGGGAGGCCCCATGGCCTTATACGTTGTCCTAGCACTCTCCGGCAGATAAAGGCACGCCAAACGAGCTCTTGTCCGGAGATAACACGTCGTCCACGGCCAGTCGAGCTCGCCATCGAGGTTAGTTTAATGGACTCAACTATCTTTCCGCATTATGTTGTGCGTTGGAACCAATATGATTACATTGCTAACAATGAGTTGTGTTGCAGGCTGCTATTCAGAAAGAGAGAGAGGCAATGCAGGCGGCTATGGCGGAGAAGGATAAGGAAATTAGGGAGCTGGAGGAGAGGACGACTGCATTGGTGGAGGCGGAGAGGGCACGGAATGAAGCGTCTACCAGGGCCATATACGAGCTCTTCGTGGTAAGTTTCTTCTTCATGTTATTTCAAATCTTGCATTCGAATGTCCGTTTCATTAATAAATTAAAAGTTTGACTTGTCGAAACCAAATGTATAGTCTATGTGCGAGAAGAACGGCCAAGTCCCTCCGCCGATGCCAGTCATTAACGTGGCGGGGACGGTGAGTTTCATTTCAGTGGAGTGATCTTAAGAGTGTCTTCATGCTAACTACACATTGCAAACGATGTTTGGTGCAGAATATGTCCCGAAACGCATCGAACGACCCTTCTACAGTCGAGACTTCTCCAGGGCAGCCTTCTCGAGGTGAAACAAGCCAGAGCCACCGTGCCTCAGCCTAACTTAGGTATGTTATTTGTAGTGGTTAAATAAAAAATAGCTAGACTTCCATCTAATGACATAATTAGCTTAGTTAGCTCCAAAATAGCTAGACTTCCATCTAATGACATAATTAGCTTAGTTAGCTCAAAAATAGCTAGACTTCCATCTAATGACATAATTAGCTTAGTTAGCTCCAAAATAGCTAGACTTCCATCTAATGACATAATTAGCTTAGTTAGCTCAAAAATAGCTAGACTTCCATCTAATGACATAATTAGCTTAGTTAGCTCCAAAATAGCTAGACTTCCATCTAATGACATAATTCCTTCTTCTTCCTCCTTCTCCTTCTCCTTCTTCTTTTCTTCTTCTTCCCCTCTTCCTTCTCCTCCTCCTCTTCCTCCTCCTCCTTCTTTTCCTTCTTCCTTCTCCTCCTTCTTCCTCCTTATCCTTCTCCTTCTTCTTTTCTTCTTCTTCTCCTCTTCCTTCTCCTTCTCCTTCTTCTTTTCTTCTTCTTCTCCTCTTCCTTCTTCTCCTCCTCCTCCTCCTCCTCCTCCTCCTTCTTTTACTTCTTCTTCTCTATCTCTTCTTCTACGTAGCTTAGACTCATTCAAGAAAGGCTAAATTGGCTAATTATCCTACGAAATGACATAATTAGCTTAGTTAGCTCCAAAATGGCCTATTTAATAAAAAATGACCTATACTTAGCTAATTATCCTCGAAATGATATAATTATCTCCAAAAAGGCATTATTAGCCAATTTAGCCCGAAGAAGGGGACAAGAAGAGAAAAAGAGGAAAAATGAAAGGAAGGAAGAGGAAAAATGAGAAGAAGAAGAAGGAGGAGAGGGAGGAGGAGAAGAAGAAGGAGAAGAAGGAGAAGGAGCTCCTCCTTCTCCTTCTTCTTCCTCCTTCTCCTTCTCCTTCTTCTTCTCCTTCTCCTTCTTCTTTTCTTCTTCTTCTCCTCTTCCTTCTTCTCCTCCTCCTCCTCCTCCTCCTCCTCCTTCTTTTACTTCTTCTTCTCTATCTCTTCTTCTACGTAGCTTAGACTCATCCAAGAAAGGCTAAATTGGCTAATTATCCTACGAAATGACATAATTAGCTTAGTTAGCTCCAAAATGGCCTATTTAATAAAAAATGACCTATACTTAGCTAATTATCCTCGAAATGACATAATTAGCTCCAGAAAGGCATTCTTAGCCAATTTAGCTCGAAGAAGGGGACAAGAAGAGAAAAAGAGGAAAAATGAAAGGAAGGAAGAGGAAAAATGAGAAGAAGAAGAAGGAGGAGAGGGAGGAGGAGAAGAAGAAGGAGAAGAAGGAGAAGGAGCTCCTCCTTCTCCTTCTTCTTCCTCCTTCTTCCTCCTTCTCCTTCTCCTTCTTCTTCTCCTTCTCCTTCTTCTTTTCTTCTTCTTCTCCTCTTCCTTCTCCTCCTCCTCCTCCTCCTTCTTTTACTTCTTCTTCTCTATCTCTTCTTCTACGTAGCTTAGACTCATCCAAGAAAGGCTAAATTGGCTAATTATCCTACGAAATGACATAATTAGCTTAGTTAGCTCCAAAATGGCCTATTTAATAAAAAATGACCTATACTTAGCTAATTATCCTCGAAATGACATAATTAGCTCCAAAAAGGCATTCTTAGCCAATTTAGCCCGAAGAAGGGGACAAGAAGAGAAAAAGAGGAAAAATGAAAGGAAGGAAGAGGAAAAATGAGAAGAAGAAGGAGGAGAGGGAGGAGAAGAAGAAGAAGGAGAAGAAGGAGAAGGAGCTCCTCCTTCTCCTTCTTCTTCCTCCCTCTTCCTCCTTCTCCTTCTCCTTCTTTTTCTCCTTCTCCTTCTTCTTTTCTTCTTCTTCTCCTCTTCCTTCTCTTCCTCCTCCTCCTCCTCCTCCTCCTCCTCCTTCTTTTACTTCTTCTTCTCTATCTCTTATTCTACGTAGCTTAGACTCATCCAAGAAAGGCTAAATTGGCTAATTATCCTACGAAATGACATAATTAGCTTAGTTAGCTCCAAAATGGCCTATTTAATAAAAAATGACCTATACTTAGCGAATTATCCTCGAAATGACATAATTAGCTCCAAAAAGGCATTCTTAGCCAATTTAGCCCGAAGAAGGGGACAAGAAGAGAAAAAGAGGAAAAATGAAAGGAAGGAAGAGGAAAAATGAGAAGAAGAAGGAGGAGAGGGAGGAGGAGAAGAAGAAGGAGAAGGAGCTCCTCCTTCTCCTTCTTCTTCCTCCTTCTTACTCCTTCTCCTTCTCCTTCTTCTTCTCCTTCTCCTTCTTCTTTTCTTCTTCTTCTCCTCTTCCTTCTTCTCCTCCTCCTCCTCCTCCTCCTCCTCCTCCTTCTTTTACTTCTTCTTCTCTATCTCTTCTTCTACGTAGCTTAGACTCATCCAAGAAAGGCTAAATTGGCTAATTATCCTACGAAATGACATAATTAGCTTAGTTAGCTCCAAAATGGCCTATTTAATAAAAAATGACCTATACTTAGCTAATTATCCTCGAAATGACATAATTAGCTCCAAAAAGGCATTCTTAGCCAATTTAGCCCGAAGAAGGGGACAAGAAGAGAAAAAGAGGAAAAATGAAAGGAAGGAAGAGGAAAAATGAGAAGAAGAAGAAGGAGGAGAGGGAGGAGGAGAAGAAGAAGGATAAGAAGGAGAAGGAGCTCCTCCTTCTCCTTCTTCTTCCTCCTTCTTCCTCCTTCTCGTTCTCCTTCTTCTTCTCCTTCTCCTTCTTATTTTCTTCTTCTTCTCCTCTTCCTTCTTCTTCTCCTCCTCCTCCTCCTCCTCCTCCTTCTTTTACTTCTTCTTCTCTTTCTCTTCTTCTACGTAGCTTAGACTCATCCAAGAAAGGCTAAATTGGCTAATTATCCTACGAAATGACATAATTAGCTTAGTTAGCTCCAAAATGGCCTATTTAATAAAAAATGACCTATACTTAGCTAATTATCCTCGAAATGACATAATTAGCTCCAAAAAGGCATTCTTAGCCAATTTAGCCTGAAGAAGGGGACAAGAAGAGAAAAAGAAGAAAAATGAAAGGAAGGAAGAGGAAAAATGAGAAGAAGAAGAAGAAGGAGAGGGAGGAGGAGAAGAAGAAGGAGAAGAAGGAGAAGGAGCTCCTCCTTCTCCTTCTTCTTCCTCCTTCTTCCTCCTTCTCCTTCTCCTTCTTCTTCTCCTTCTCCTTCTTATTTTCTTCTTCTTCTCCTCTTCCTTCTTCTTCTCCTCCTCTTCCTCCTCCTCCTCCTCCTCCTCCTCCTTCTTTTAATTCTTCTTCTCTATCTCTTCTTCTACGTAGCTTAGACTCATGCAAGAAAGGCTAAATTGGCTAATTATCCTACGAAATGACATAATTAGCTTAGTTAGCTCCAAAATGGCCTATTTAATAAAAAATGACCCATACTTAGCTAATTATCCTCGAAATGACATAATTAGCTCCAAAAAGGCATTCTTAGCCAATTTAGCCCGAAGCAGGGGACCAGAAGAGAAAAAGTGGAAAAATGAAAGGAAGGAAGAGGAAAAATGAGGAGAAGAAGAAGGAGGAGAGGGAGGAGGAGAAGAAGAAGGAGAAGAAGGAGACGGAGCTCCTCCTTCTCCTTCTTCTTCCTCCTTCTTCCTCCTTCTCCTTCTCCTTCTTCTTCTCCTTCTCCTTCTTCTTTTCTTCTTCTTCTCCTCTTCCTTATTCTTCTCCTCCTCCTCCTCCTCCTCCTTCTTTTACTTCTTCTTCTCTATCTCTTGTTCTACGTAGCTTAGAGTCATCCAAGAAAGGCTAAATTGGCTAATTATCCTACGAAATGACATAATTAGCATAGTTAGCTCCAAAATGGCCTATTTAATAAAAATGACCTATACTTAGCTAATTATCCTCGAAATGACATAATTAGCTCCAAAAATGCATTCTTAGCCAATTTAGCCCGAAGAAGGGGACAAGAAGAGAAAAAGAGGAAAAATGAAAGGAAGGAAGAGGAAAAATGAGAAGAAGAAAAGGAGGAGAGGGAGGAGGAGAAGAAGAAGGAGAAGAAGAAGAAGGAGCTCCTCCTTCTCCTTCTTCTTACTCCTTCTTCCTCCTTCTCCTTCTCCTTCTTATTCTCCTTCTCCTTCTTCTTTTCTTCTTCTTCTCCTCTTCCTTCTTCTTCTCCTCCTCCTCCTCCTCCTTCTTTTACTTCTTCTTCTCTATCTCTTCTTCTACGGAGCTTAGACTGATCCAAGAAAGGCTAAATTGGCTAATTAGGCTATGAAATGAAATAATTAGCATAGTTAGCTCGAAAATGGCGTATTTAATAAAAAATGACCTATACTTATCTAATTATCCTCGAAATGACATAATTAGCTCCAAAAAGGCATTCTTAGCCAATTTAGCCCGAAGAAGGGGACAAGAAGAGAAAAAGAGGAAAAATGAAAGGAAGGAAGAGGAAAAATGAGAAGAAGAAGAAGGAGGAGAGGGAGGAGGAGAAGAAGGAGAAGGAGCTCCTCCTTCTCCTTCTTCTTCCTCCTTCTTCCTCCTTCTACTTCTCCTTCTTCTTCTCCTTCTCCTTCTTCTTTTCTTCTTCTTCTCCTCTTCCTTCTTCTTCTCCTCCTCCTCCTCCTCCTTCTTTTACTTCTTCTTCTCTATCTCTTCTTCTACGTAGCTTAGACTCATCCAAGAAAGGCTAAATTGGCTAATTATCCTGCGAAATGACATAATTAGCTTAGTTAGCTCCAAAATGGCCTATTTAATAAAAAATGACCTATACTTAGCTAATTATCCTCGAAATGACATAATTAGCTCCAAAAAGGCATTCTTAGCAAATTTAGACCGAAGAAGGGAACAAGAAGAGAAAAAGAGGAAAAATGAACGGAAGGAAGAGGAAAAATGAGAAGAAGTAGGAGGAGGAGAGGGAGGAGGAGAAGAAGAAGGAGAAGAAGGAGAAGGAGCTCCTCCTTCTCCTTCTTCTTCCTCCTTCTTCCTCCTTCTCCTTCTCCTTCTTCTTCTCCTTCTCCTTCTTCTTTTCTTCTTCTTCTCCTCTTCCTTCTTCTCCTCCTCCTCCTCCTCCTCCTCCTTCTTTTACTTCTTCTTCTCTATCTCTTCTTCTACGTAGCTTAGACTCATCCAAGAAAGGCTAAATTGGCTAATTATCCTACGAAATGACATAATTAGCTTAGTTAGCTCCAAAATGGCCTATTTAATAAAAAATGACCCATACTTAGCTAATTATCCTCGAAATGACATAATTAGCTCCAAAAAGGCATTCTTAGCCAATTTAGCCCTAAGAAGGGGAACAGAAGAGAAAAATAGGAAAAATGAAAGGAAGGAAGAGGAAAAATGAGAAGAAGAAGAAGGAGGATAGGGAGGAGGAGAAGAAGAAGGAGAAGAAGGAGGAAAAGGAGAAGGAGCTCCTCCTTCTCCTTCTTCCTCCTTCTCCTTCTCCTTCTTCTTCTCCTTCTCCTTCTTCTTTTCTTCTTCTTCTCCTCTTCCTTCTCCTTCTCCTCCTCCTCCTTCTTTTACTTCTTCTTCTCTTTCTCTTCTCCTATAGTTAGCTAGGGTTCCACCTAAATGACGTAATTAGCTTAGTTAGCTCCTAAATGCTCTATACTTAGCTAATTTATCTCCGAAATAACCTATATATACACTATTTCATCTAGTATTATTTTTCTAACTTTCTTATTTGTCATTTTGCAGATTACCTTCACTTCACGGGAAGCTTGGTTGATGGAATGCTTGAAGATGATTTCTTGTACCATGGGTTGTATTGAAACTATTGTAGTATATGAATATATGAAACTTTGTATGCACGTGGATGAAACTTGTGTAATATATGGTTTGGTACGGATGTAACTTGCATAATATGTATGCACTATGGATGAGAGTTATTTTAATATGGTTATGAGTATGGAAAGAAATTAATTTATGTCAAATATATATATATATATATATATCCTGATTATTGTTAAAAATGCTGGATATAACAAAAAATAAATAAAAAAGGGGCTGGTTCCCCTCTTTGCCGTCTGCCAACACATGGCAAAAGGGGGAAGGCACATGGCAAAGGGGGAATCTGCCCCCTCTCTCTCCCTCTTTGCCGTGTGCCAACACATGGCAAAGGAGGGAAGGCACATGGCAAAGGGGTAATCTGCCCCCTCTCTCTCCCCTCTTTGCCGTCTGCCCCCACATGGCAAAGGGGGGAAGGCACATGGCAAAGGGGGAATCTGCCCCCTCTCTCTCCCCTCTTTGCCGTCTGCCCCCACATGGCAAAGGGGGAAGGCAGACGGCAAAGGGGGAATCTGCCCCCTCTCTCTCCCCTCTTTGCCGTCTGCCCCCACATGGCAAAGGGGGAAGGCAGACGGCAAAGGGGGAATCTGCCCCCTCTCTCTCCCCTCTTTGCCGTCTGCCCCCACATGGCAAAGGGGGGAAGGCAGACGGCAAAGGGGGAATCTGCCCCCTCTCTCTCCCCTCTTTGCCGTCTGCCCCCACATGGCAAGGGGGGTAAGGCAGACGACAAAGAGAGGAGGCCTGCCGTTAACACTTAACGGAGACATTGCAATATATGCCGTCCCATCTATTTTGCCGTCTGTCCCCTCATGGCAAAAATTCTTTGCCGTCCGTGGTGTGAAAGCTGACGGCAAAGAGCCTCTTCACCGGATTTTTTTTACCGTCTACTTTGCCATGAGGGGGCAGACGGCAAAGCCTTTGCCGTCCGTGGTTGCCCCCTTTGCCGTCCGCCTTGGCAGACGGCAAATTTCTGAATTTCAGTAGTGAATGACCGAAATGGAATAATGTCCCTTGCTTGACCTGGGCAACCTGGTGATGAAGTCAATCCCAACTTTATCCCACTTCCATTCAGGCACTTTGAGATGTTGTAACAATCCAGCGGGTTGCTGATGCTCAGCTTTGACTCTCTCGCATATGTCACACTTAGCGACAAATATAGCTATCTCCCTCTTCATGTCATGCCACCATAATCTTGCCTTGAGGTCTTGGTACATCTCGATTCCTCCATGATTGATGGAATACAGTGTGTCGTGGGTTTCTTGCAAGATAAAATTCTTTAGCTCAACTTTTTTGATTAACCAAATGTGATTCCCAAATCATACAACTCCTTGTTCATCCATTGAGAATCCTAGGTCCTTGCCTGCCTTGATCTTCCTCTTTATACCTTTGGTGCTTCCATGTCCCTTGTGAGATTTGTTAATATCATCCATCAAGATAGGTTTACTTCGAGGTTGTCGAAAAATCCTAGCGTAACCACTTGCAACATGAAGGTTTCAAGCTCTTCATACACGCCGGGTACGTTTTCCTTAATCATAGCATTCAAGGACCAAGCCTTTCTGCTCAAGGCATCTGCTACCATGTTAGCCTTCCCATGGTGGCATTGAACGCTAAGGTCATAGTCCTTGATCAACTCCAACCTTCTATGTTACCTCATGTTCAACTCTCTTTGAGTGAAAATATACTTCAAACTCTCGTGATCTGTGTATATCTCACATCACTTCCCTAGAAGGTAATGTCACCATTGTTAGAATCGGGGCTCCGTAGACCTAGAAAGGTTTGAACACTGGGTGTGCTCGCTCTCCTACCCCATTTTACCTCTTCGACCTCAAGGTGAATCACCAGTGGCTCGAGCTAAGGAAGAAGCACAATAACACATCTACAGTTTACCAAGGTTGAGGACACCTTGTGGTGTAAAACTCTACTCCTTCTTATCTAGATTACTTGAGGTGGAAGACAAGTACAAGGGGGGGGGGGGTCTCACCCTAATTGAGTTGGTGGATCCCCTGCTATGGAGGCTGGGCCTCCCTTTTATACAATCCTTGGTCCTCTTTCCCCCAAAAATTCACACTTTGTGGGAAGGGTTGCCACAACAACCATTTTGAAAGGGCATACGACTGTAGCCTGCCCTAACAAAGGTGGTCTTCTCCTGCTAAAGCTATTCACCATGATGCGTCGGCGGGTTCGGGGTGACCTTCGTCCCGTCCAGCCCCCGGCCTTGGACCTCTTACACCGATTACGAAACCTTTGGGGTTTGCTTTGAAAACCCGCCGGCTGGCGCTGCTCCCTTAACACCAAACGGGAAACCTCTCTATGCGTGCATGCTAGCACCGATCCTGGCGCTATCCTACGTGGCTCATGTCACCCACATGAGGCTGTAGGACCGTGCGACCCAAACTGGTTTCCCTTGACTAGGCTCCCCGCGAGGGCCTTAGGGTTAGCCCCGAGATGCACATCGTCTACATGCTGCTCAGTGCAGCCCTTGGTGCCGACTCCCCGACGCCTTCCTCGCAAGGGCAAGACCCTCCCTAGGGTGTTGCTGGCCGGCCTGCCGCCAAGCCGAATTGTCCTAGCGCAGCGCGTTACTCCTCAGGCCGCAGGCCGACGGGCCTGGCTACCCCCTATCCCAGGGGCCCGACAGTAGTTCCTGGGCCTGCTTTGTGCATGACTCCACCCGATGGGAGGGGCGAAGCAATGTGGGCCCCGACTGCCTGTGCGCCAGGTTCGACGCATGGCTCCCGGCGAGTCGTGGGATGCCCCTTCTATCGTGGTAACGATTCCGACAATAGAATGAGGTAGGATAAAGGAGCATGATCAATCAAGATGTGAATGGGTGACACGATGATTTTAGCGAGTTCGGGCCTGTCGTCATGGAGATAACAACTCTACATCTCATGCAGCGGAGAGGCTTTGCTTATTCTCCTGAACACGGAGTTACATGGTGTATTTCAGGGAGATAGGGAAGAACAGGTCTGCATGCCTGAGCTAAGTCCTGATACTAATAGTGCGGAAGCCAAGGGGGAAGAATGAGTTAACCCAGTGCTATGTGGAGGGTGTGGCTTATATAGAGTGTGCCACCCCCTCACCTCTTATGTTACAAAAATGTTGAATTGATCCCATAATGTCAGTGCACTGTAGAACCTTCTCTATGCTTCAATTGCCTTGCCGACTGTTGGTCTTCGCATACTTGAGTGGGTCATATGGCCGAGTGGTGACTATCATCCAAGTGCATGAATGTTCTAGTCTGAGTGCATAGTATGTATATATTTGTCTGGACCCACCTCATGTGTGGATCCCATGCTATTTTGGTATTTCGACCCTTCATGGGCCCACGCGTTTTGTGTATCCCCAGCGGTAGCCCCTGAGACTGTGACTGATTGCTGGTAGTCGGTTGGAGTCTGTAGAGTCTGTTGAACTTGAATGTTGTTGATGGACCTGACCAAGCAGAATGTTTATTTTTTGTACTTCTCCTCCCGTGGGGGCACACTCAGTGGACCTACTAGGTGTAGTCCTCGAGTCTCTGTCGGACTAGATCTCGTCATGTTGATTGTTTGTTGAGTCTGCCTTATATGATTTCAGGATAAAGGTCGAGTCCCCGAGTGTATTTTTTTAACTTAGGCGATACGGGGTCATAGCTAAGCCCCCGAGTATGGATGATGTCTGTACACAGAGTAGTTTTTTACTTAGGTGAAGTCAGGTTCGCACCTAAGCCACTGTCGATGTTCTGCGAATGGGGGTACCCAAACCTGCCTGCCTGTGGCCCAGGGCCGGCCCGCCTCACCACAACAAATGAGCCGACCCAACACCGTTCAAGGTAAGGCCGACGTGAGGGGCCAAGCCTCACGACGAGGAGCGGCGTCAAGACCCGCAGGGGGGCTCCTCAGGACCCATCCGGAGCGGCGGACATGCCGAGGCAAGGCCGGGCCTCAAGAGTCAAGGGTGACGCCAGGAAAGGACAGGCGAGGAGCAGATGGCAGGACGAGGTAGTTTCCCCTTTGGTGCAAAGGAGGCGGGAACATACAGGGGTTCCAAAGGCATCTTCCAAAGGTTTCCCTTCTGGTGCAACAAAGCCGCAGTCCCCCGCCAGTAGGGCAAACGTCACCCACGGGACCGTCTCTGCAGCACAGACAGGTACTTTGCAGGCGAAGACCACCTTTGGGCAGGGGAGCATGTTCCCCTGTTCCCCTTCAAAATTGGCCAGTGTGGGATCCCTTCCCGCCAAAGCTATGAGGGAAGAAGACCCAGCCCCCCGCTATAAATAGAGAAGGTAGGATACTTGAGATGGGGAGTTCATTCCGACGACAGAACAATACACCTAGCCGCTTGGCCTCCGGAGGCTCGAGATCACTGTACTAATTCGTCCGCCCCCTTCGCGAGAGGCAATCCATAAAAAAAGCAGGAGTAGGGTTTTATGCTTCGCAGCGGCCTGAACCTGGGTAAACTGTTGTGTCCTGTGCTACCCTCGCCATCGAGCGAGTCCTTCGTCATTTCCATCAAATAGTGGGCTAGGCGAGGCAGAGCGGGGAGATACCTTCACACACGCCGCAGTGTTCGAATCATCTGGGTTTTGCCGAGCCCGAAATCCGACATTTGGTGCACCACGTAGGGGCGTGTCGAGGTTTCCTCGAAGCTCCGCCTTCGCCAAGCTCCAAGTCTCCGATGTCTGACGCTCGCCGGGTTCGCGCTAAATGCCGTGCCACTCGCATCGCCCAGACCGCGCCTATCGGTGCCGCCGGCATGCGCCGGTCGCCGTTAGCCGTGGTAAATGATGCCACCAGGCCCGATGTTCAAGAGCAACCGGGCTCCTCGAAGCCAGTGACCGAGCCGGTCGACGGCCACACCGCCACTTCGTCACTCGCCAGGCCTTCGGGATCGGCATCGCGTGCCCGGCCAGCGCGCGCTTGCCATGACCACCGAGCTGCTCCGTTACCGGCCTTCTCTTGATCGCCACCACGACTAGCTCGAGCGCATCGAGGAGCTTATCACTTCTGCCGGTGAATCGCTCTGTTACCGGCCTTCTCGTGCTCACTCCGACCCCAGTCGTCCCTGGCGAACAATGAGGAACAAGACTCGCCACCACCACCCCCGTAGCGTGTCGCAGACCCAAAGCCCAGGCAGGAAGCGCGACCCCTCGCCCGGCCTCGTGAACCCAGGGCGGGACCCGGAGATGAAGCGATTGCGAGATGACCCCCCGGCCACGCGCCAATGTATGCGCACCCCCGACGCTGCAAATCCCGCATCGTGAGCACGCCCCGCTCGGAGCAGACCCCGTGGATCGACAAGACCCGGCGGCCCCCGCGCACACTGTACCCGTTGGACCGGACGGGTGCCTCGCTATCGCCCCCAAGCTCTACCCTACTGTGTGGCCCTACAAGTTCAAGCCCGACCTGCTCCCGCATTAGAATGGCACCCAAGACTCAGCTGAGTTCCTGGAACTCTACAATTTGAGCATGAGGGCGGCGGGATGGGGTGACCAGATCATGGCGTGTTGGTTCCCAATGGAGCTCAAGGGCGGCACACTCTCGTGGCTCCTCAACCTCTCGAAGGTTTCCATAGCCTCCTGGGATGGCCTGCAAGAGTGCTTCATCGCCAACTTCTAGGGCACCTGCGACTGCACCCCCACCGTGAACGACCCGCGCCACGTCGAGCAGCAGGAGGAAGAGACCCTGCACAAGTTCATAGATCGCTTCACGGTTAAGCGCCTCAAGATCCCCAAGGCGTCGGACGAAGCCGTCATTTAGGATTTCTCTGACGGAGTCGCCGACCTCAAGATGAAGTAAGAGCTCGCCATGAACAATGAAATGAGCACCACACTCGAGATGTTGAACTTAGCAAGCAAATGCGCAAAGGCTGAAGAAGGACGCATGTCGCTCCTCAGGCCCCAGGCGAAGGACCCAGAACAGAAGAAAGCCAAAGCCAAGGAGGTGAAGCGCAAGGGCTCGGCGGTGCTCGCCACCAAGCCTGAGGCAAATCGTGTCAGAGGGGGGAGCGCCCATCTGGAGGCGGGCCGACGTGCATCTTCTAAGTCACCAGCGGCCATGATACCTCTGAGTGTCAGGAACTCCATTTGGTCTGTGCCGAGGACTTCAACAGAAGCCCCTCACGCGGAGGAGGCCGCAATGGGGGCCGCTCGGATGACTGTGAGCCACGTCAGGTTTGACGTGAGCAGCCTCAGGAGGACCCCTGGCGTGGCCAGCCTCAGGAGGACCGCTGGCGTGATACCCCTCACGAGGGGCAGCGACACGGCCAACCTCATGAGGTTCGCCCTCAGGAGGCCGGGCTGCCACCGTTGCCTCCGCCACCCAGGAGGAGGGATGAAGTGAGGCAGGACGAAGGGACTGGGGGGGTCCAGGAGAAAAGGGAAGTGGACTCCATATTGGGCGGCGCCCATACCCCAGCCTTCAAGCAGTTTGCCTGGGAGGTGAATGTCGCCCTCCCGAGGCCAGAAGCAATGTGTCCGCTCAACTGGTCCCAGACCACCATCGCCTTCAACCCAAACGACCAGCTCAGGTGGTCGTTCATGGCCGGCAAGCTCCCAATGATGTGCACCCCAACCATCAGCAACATCCTCGTCACCAAGACCCTCATTGACAGTGGAGCGGGGCTCAACGTCCTCTCGGTCGAGACCTTCGAGAAACTCCAACTGTCGTATGAGTAGCTCATGCCGACCAAGCCCTTCTCATGAGTAACAGAAGGATCCACCGTGCCCATTGCGCAAGTGCATCTGCCCGTCACCTTTGGCGAGCGCAAGAACTACCACATTGAGATCATCGTCTTCGATGTCGCGCACATCCACCTGCCATACAATGCAATCCTCCGGTACCCGACGCTCGCCAAGTTCATGGTAGTGGTCCACCATGGTTACAATGTCCTCAAGATGGCAGGGAGCCACGGCGTGATAAGCATCCCTTGCCACGAGAAGGATGTCGTCTGTGCATTGGAGCGCGCCTACCGCACGGTGGCGGTGCAGCGCTTTGAGGATGAAGAAGACGAGATGCCTCACGAGGACCCCCGCAAGAAGAAGAAGGAGCTCCTCCTCGCAGAGTGCCTTGGGACTTCGGGCTCCATGCCTGGGGACGGGGCTCTGCCCCCCCATCGCATAGGGATGCGCGCTCGGTACCCCCTAGGGTCAGAGCTGGGGGCTCCCACCGAGGAGGCCCCTAGTCTGATTAGTGAGGCGGGGGCAGCGTTCGAGCACATCCCGAGGGCGCGCTCCACAGCACGTCCGACCAGCTCTCGCGACTCCGTCATCAAAGCAATCCAAGAACTTCGAGAGGCCCAGGCCATGCGACGTGGTGACTTCCCTACACAACCAAGCGCAGTCACCGTCGTCCGCATGGTTAACCAACCCCGCATCTGCATCAACGCGCCCGCACATCCTGGCCTATGCTGGTTTGCTACCGGCGGGAGTAGTTGGGCGCTAACGCCTTCATGCCCTTCGGGGTGGGGAACACGGCTGCCACATATGAGAGGCTCCACCGGGCCATGCTTGTACCCCGCCTGCTGGGGCACAGTGAGGAAGAGGAAGAGATGCTCGGGTCAAGCGAAGGCCCCGGGCCTCGGGAGGCGGCGCACCCATGAGGGTCGCGACCTTGGAGTCAAGATATCAAGCGACGAGGCGCGTGCGGAACTCCAGCGGCACGGCCGCCAGGTGAGTTTTTGTTGGCTGCTTGCAGGTAATTATTTGGTTCACCTTGTCCGAGGGCTTCCCCGGGGCCATGCGGCCTTCCCGAGCTCAGGACACTCCTCTGGCTGCTACTTTCATTTATGCATCATTTGGTTGTTCAGTTTTCACACGTTCAAAATCCTAATGTTCTGCCTTGCTTATATTGTCAGGTGGTCGGTCTCCCGCTAGGGGTCTCCGGTTGAAGTTTGTCCATGCAAATACGTAGCCTCGCACCCAAAGAAGAAGAAGTCAGTAGGATTTGCCAATGACCGAAACAAAAACAGCTTAGTCCGCCAATGACCCTAGAAGCTCAGGCCCCAATGCCTCGGGGGTAGGGACACTCGCGACGACATAGCGTGCTCGCGACCTCCCATATACACCCCCACCGTGACACTCTCACGTAATAATGAGCCAAGGCTGTATACGCCCAGGCCCCCCCGAGGACGCGGAGGGGTCCATACCACGCCTAGTGGAAGCCCTATGCTCCTTGCTGGGGGACAAGCTGAGTCCACCAATGACTCGGGGGTAGGACACCCGCAATGCCAAAGTGTCCTCGCGACCTCCCATATACACCCCCACCGTGACACTCTCACGTAATACCGAGGTGAGGCTGTATACGCTCAGGGCCCCCCGAGGACGCGGAGGGGTCCATCCCACGCCTAGTGGAAGACTTATGCTCCATGCTGGGTACAGATAGGGGCAATCAACATAGTCCGGCAATGAATATGCCCTCAACTGGTACCAATGCAATCCACCAATGACTATACCCTAAGCTGGCACCAATGCAGTCTGCCTATGACTACACCCCTAGCTGGCACCAACACAGCCTGCCAATGGCTAAACCCTCAGCCACCAAGGAGATCAGCGCAGTCCACCCACAACTTCACCCACGCTCAGCATGTGGGGCGAACAGCTGAAGGTACGGCGCTGCTCGCACGTCAATGGGGACCCCTGATCATCACGACTCAGGGGCCTAACTGTGCGTGTAGAACCTTCCGCCTTTGTGCCGTCCTTCGACACTTCAATCGCAGGATGGTATGCGCGGGGCGGGCCCTGCCGACGCAAAGCCCAGTGCGCTCGACATATCACTTCGGATCCCTTCAGAAGAACACTAGAGTCACTCGTACGTCAAGGGGGACTCCTGAGCATCGCGAATCAGGAGCATGAACTGCGCCCGTAGCCACTTTCCCTTTTGAGCCCTCCCTTCTTGTTGCTTCAACCACGGGGAGGTACGCACCGAGCGGGCCCTGTAGACGCAGAGTCCTGAAGGAGTTCGAGTGTCTTAAATTTTTGGTTTCTTAGGAGGAGCATCGGAGTCGCTCTCACGTCAAGGGGGACCCCCGAGCATCACGACTCACGGGCCTAACTGCGCTCGTAGCCGCTCCCCCCTTCGGGTCGTCCTTGGTTTCCGGTGTGTTCGATCGAGGGGAGGTTCGCGCGGGGCGGGCCCTACCAATGCGGACTGTTGAAGGTGTTCCAAGTTTCGAAATCTTCATCGCGTTCTCCTCATGAGGGCAGCTCGCGCATCAAGGGCGACTCCTGAGCATCCATTTTTAAATACTTTTAAATACTTCTCTATAATCACTGAATGAAAGGCATCCATTTTTATCTTTCTTTCTTTTTTCCAGTTTCTCCTAATGAAATAAATACAAACATCTCATTATACTAACTAGTATTGAATTAAAGCCTTTACTTTAATCACAAATAGAAGTATATATACCATCACTATCTTTGTTTTGACATTTTTGTATTCACCGTCCTTGTGCTTATGAGCTTCATCCCATAGTTCAATCTTGCTAACCTTTCGACCGCTTTTGATTTCCTGTTCAACAAAGTAAATTACAATGTTTGTTAGTCTTTCTATTAGAACATATTCAAGTTTATTCACTAAAAAAATTATGAGCCATCTTTAGAAATGAAAGGTTTCACCATCTCTTTTCCGAGCCTAGCATGGCTTTTTCTCCCAGTTGTATGTGGATTCTTCTGCTTCTTTGCACACTCGGTGTTCTTTTCACATAATTTCTGGTGAAAGAACACATCTAGTCAATATTAATGTCAGCAAGCTAGTTATGTACACCAGATTAAGTATGAGAAAAGAACACATAACCATGTGTGAATCCTGGCACCAAAACCCAACAAGAGTATCCCATTGATGTTCATTAACACCTTTGGGAACACCTACTATAATTTCAGCTAAAGACTTCTTGTCACGCCTGAAATATTTACTCTTCAAACGAGACTTATATGCTCTCCATTTTTTGTTAATAGTCAATAGGATCTAGTCTCTTGTAAGTTGTCTAGTCTCATTGGGGTAGATAAATTTCTTCTTCAAAAATTAAAATTGGCAATCAACAATGTGAAATTAACAGTCTTGAACGGTGTTATCAAAAGAACAGTACTATGAAAATCTTACCTCCACATCTGTGATCATTTGCCCATGTTTTTGTAGAAACAATTCATTATCCCATCTCAGAATATGCAATGGTGCAAATGTTGAGTTTTTTACAAGCCAGGTAATATGTTGACTGAGAATGGCAACCGACATTTCATTTGGAATTCCATTTCCATCAGTCTCCACAACTATCTTCCCCCTATGTAATTCCGACAAATTTTACCACGGAATTCAACTATAATCTGTCGCACATCTCCATTTGCCCCTGCATGCAAGATTATCACAGTTTTATATAACTAGACCCTATAAAGCACACTAGATCTGTGTTTGGAAAAGAAACTTGAGCTTACAAATTATTTTAATTTGCCTAGTAGAATCAAGAGGCTTTTTTGCTATTAGATCATCAATCTCTGGAGGGCTTTCTAAATTTTCTTCATCTTGCTGTACACTTTCATAATCTTCCTTTGGGATGTTTAGGCTTCGAAGCCGTCGAGGTATCCTCGACATGATATCTGTACCAAACAATGTTAAATCACATGTTAAGGTCAAGCATAGAAGCATATGTCAAGGTCATGCATATGATTTCACATATTTCTTGGAACCAAATAGCCTTCCACACAAACCAAAGACTCAAAATTACTGCATTATGTGTATTGTTCATTGGTTACTGTAATTTGGTTTCACACATAACAAAAGCAGAGGACCACACAGGGGCGAAGGGAACTACAGATGTTGCATCCTTTTTCTTCTAGACTGGATTCAACACCAGATTATGATATGTGCTGTGAGAGTTTGAGAACAAAATAATATGAACATCATAACCAAGACGAAGATTCAGGAACCTGTGTCTGCAATATTACCAGAGTTTGGACTAGTATATATCATGAAAACAATTATGTTGTTCTACACCCCTTAAGAGAACAAAGTTATCTTCCCCTAAAAGTTATCTTCCCCTTCCACACAAAGTTTGCTTGTTGTTTTTAGGCAAGCAAGTAATTCAACAAACACTTACAGTGCATTGCCTACATGAAGGAAGGAAGAACACGAAGGAGAAAAGGATTAGGATTTCATATGCATATAAATGAAGGATTCCACTTCGGCTGATCTAATGGTAACCTGTACGGCCTATGGGATTCAAGGAATTACCTGCTTGGTAGAGGCTGAAGATTGGATGGAGGCGATAGCTGCTTGCGGGCTGTGTACAGACCTGCGTGGATCCGGCTTTGTGATGGTGAGGACGATGTCGGGAGGAGGAGCACGACTTTGAGACGACGGGGCGATCTACACTGCATAGCTCCAATTACCGATCTCGTCGATGGTGGCAAAAGGAAATCGGCCAGCGCATGAGGTGGCGATCTCGCGCGAGATGCAGGAACGGACGGCGCTTGAGGGTGAGGCTCCGCGCCAGATGCAGGAACGGGCAGCGCTTCAGGGTGATGCTCCGCGCCAGATCGATGCAGGAACGGGCGGCGCAAGGGATGACTATCACGACGCGGTTGGATAAATGAGGAACGCGGGAAGTATATGGGCGCTAAAGAACTGTAGCACCAAAAAAATTGGGAGCCCTAAATAATTAATTTTTGAGGTGTATTTTTTATTAGATAAATAAATCCTTATTATTTTTTTAAGATCAAACTTTATTGAGTAATATTTTTTATTAGATAAATAAATCCTTATTATTTTTTATTAGATAAATAAATCCTTATTATTTTTTATTAGATAAATAAATCCTTATTATTTTTTTAAGATCTAGTGGTTGGGGCGCTTCTGCTGTTGGGCGCGCTAGATGTTTGGGGTCCCCTACCTTCGCGAGGGGAGCTGCGTCATGGAGTGTCGGTTCTGGTCGCGTGGGCGGTAGAGTCGTCGGCTCGGATGGAGTGTGGACTCAAGGCCAGTGGGTAAGTTGGAGCGAGGGACTCCGAGGAACACCCGCTGTTGTGGAGTGTAGGATCTGGCCGCGCGCGTGGCAAAGTCGTCGGCTCGTGTGGAGTGCGGCCTCAGGGCCAACGTGTGTGTGTTGTTGAGGTTTGTATGTCGGCGTCGCGGCTCCAGGTCTTGTGGTACGGTGGCCACTCTAGCCGTTAGGGCGGCAGGGTAGTCGGCTCGTTAGGTGCGCAGCCTCGGGTCAATTCTCTTCTTCTTAAAGCAATGGTAGAACTCTTGCCGGTTTCTCAAAAAAAAGATCAAAATTGGCCTTCCCCCTCCACCACGCTATGCCCGTGTCGACCATGAACGCCGCCCGACATGCCCTACGTGCCTGGGGTCCCCTACCTCTGCGGAGGGAGCTGCGTCATGGATTGTCGGTTCTCGTCGCGTGGGCGGCAGAGTTGTCGGCTCGGATGGAGTGTGGACTCGGGGCCAGTGGGTAAGTCGGAGCGAGGGACTACGAGGAACACCCGGTGTTGTGGAGTGTCGGATCTGGCCGCGTGGCAGAGTCGTCGGCTCGTGTGGAGTGCGGCCTCGGGGCCGACGTGTGTGTGTTGTTGAGGTTTTGTATGTCGGAGTGGTGGCTCCAGGTCTTGTGGTAGGGTGGCAACTCTAGCCGTTTGGGCTGCAGGGTAGTCGGCTCGTTAGGTGCATACTCGGGTCAATTCTCTTCTTCTTAAAGCAATGGCAGAGCTCTTGCCGGTTTCTCAAAAAAAAATCAAAATTGCCTTCCCCCTCTACCACGCTCTGCCCGCGTCGACCGTGAACAACGCCCGACATGCCATCTCTTCATATAGCCCATGTCGGCAATGGGGCGGCGGCGCGCAGCGACTCCTTCAAACCGATCTTAACCATCTCGTCACTGATGCGGTGTCACCGTCTCCATGTGGTCGATGTCCGATGTCGCGAACGTGGCACGACATTGCGTCACTCCTAATTTGTGAACTATTTAAATTCCCTATCTTTTTAAATCCGTGAATATTTTCTTCAAACCGTGAACTTTTTAAAAATTCACAATAAATTCAAGCTCGCAATCATTTCTTGAATTTGCAATTTTTTTCCTAATTCATGAACTTCTACAATTTGTTGCAAAAAGTTTTGAGAATTTTTAAATTCATTTTCTTGAGTTTGTGAATATATTTCTTTGAATTGGTGAGATTTTTTGAAAATTCATTAACAATTTTACAAGCCATGAACTTTTTTCAAATTCATGTTTTTTTTTCAAGATCGCAAACATTTTTTGTTTCCCCCCAAAATTGTGTACTTTTTGTAAAAGTCAACGGCCATATGTGCTTCATACTAAAAAATAATCTGTATACATAGTGGGAAATAGGGAATATCAACTGTGTATTTATCTTCTAGTATGTGAAAACATATGCTCTATGAAAATTTAATTTGTTTATTTGCAAAAATTCTAGGTGCCGTATTTGGATCACCTACTCCTTGCAGGCAAACTATGAGGAAATCTTTGAAAGTTCTCAACTCTGCTGCACAACTACTGGAACCAGGGTCGCCTCTTAGAGTAACACATTACAGAGTAATCTCTGGGAGTATACCTTAAAACTGACTGAAAAATAATCTGCATAGGATCATTCAGTACAGAGTAACACATTACAGAGTAACACAGGGAACAATAATCTTGGAACAAAAGGCAACATACGCATAAAAAAAAACCATAGGATCATTCATTATAGAGTAACACGGGGAACAATACATTCTGAAGATAACAACCTATATCTTAGTTCCCGATAACAAGCTGAAAGCCCAAAGACTAATCTGTTTCTTCTGAAGATGGTTCTTCACCCATGTCAAATATATCATGAGGTTGGAATTTTCCCATGGTATTCCAATTCTCACTTCTCGGATGCTGGATATAAAAGACCTGTTCAACTTGGGAAGAAAATACAAAAGGATCATCCTCTAAATTCTCCCCTATATGTATTTTTTGGGAGAAGTTCACATGACTGAACCCAAACTCATCTTTTATAACACCGGATTTGTGATGAACATCATATCAATCACATTTGAAGAACACCACCTTGTAATCTCTATACGACAATTCGAAGATGTCAGATAACCGGCCATAATAGGACACACTATTTTCAGCAATGTTCACAACACCACTATTTTGTGTCACGCGTCCTGTCTCGCGACTGATAGTATGAAACCTGAAACCATTAATTATATAGCCACTGTAGCGCACCCCGCATTTGCTTGGTTTTCCGGCTAATGCTCTTATCTTTTCTGTGATATCCAGTCCATCGTTTAGTATAACCTGTATGTAAGAGTGGTTACATTGAGTTCATATGGAACTACAATGAAGGAATATGCTAAAGGTGAACTATACCTTTTGTTCCAACCAGGCAGCAAAGTGTCCACTAATCAATCCCTCATTGTCATCATCCGTCAAATTTAAGTTACCCGGTTTCCTCTTCTCTTGATCCAGAAATTCTCTATAATAATAAGACAAATAACATCATTATTCTTTCCAACTTATGAAAAACAAAACAAATACAAGATAGCACTGAACCACACCCACGGAGACCATCAAGCTCATTAGAGTGTCTCAAGAAATATTGATGTGCTTGAACAAGAAGTTGATCGTCCAACTGACCAATGACAGCCTTTCCAATTGGCTCACCAACACTATCGAACATGTATACACCCTTTGTATTATCTGAAGGATCGGGGTTCTGAGATGTTCTTGTGAAACGTGTGGTTCCTTCTAGAAATCATGAACAAAAGGTCAAGCATTCTTCAACAATATATCCTTCAGCAACAGAACCTTCGGGATAAGCTCTATTGCGCACAAGTGACTTTAGCCAAACAAATGATCTGAACATCATAAAACAATGATGTTATATGCATCACAGGAAATGATAAATCAAATCATATACTTAGATGCATCGTGGAAAATAACAAATCAAATCAAAGTAGCATACCTCTCTAGAGGGTACATCCACCTGTAATGCACCGGGCCACCAAGTTTAGCTTCTTCAACTAAGTGCACCATTAAATGTACCATGACAGTAAAAAACGATGGAAGAAAAACTTTTTCCATATTACAAAGTGTCTTCACAATACTCTCTTGCAGTTTCCCAAGCTCAGAGACATCTAACACTTTGGAGCATAGCTTCCTGAAGAAATTAGCCAGCTCAACCACTATTATCATGACATCTTTACTAGGATAACAGTGTAAAAGTGCCACAGGAAGGATGTCTTCTAGAATAACATGACAGTCATGGCTTTTGAGACCAGTCAATGTTAATTCTTTCATGTTCACACACCTCAAAAACTTTGATGCACAACCTACAATTCTTAATCATTGTACAAAGCATCTCCTTCTTTTCTTTATCCATATTAAAAGGTGCGTGCGACAATTTAGTTTTACCTGTATCACCTTCATCGGATTGAAGGTTAGGTCGAATTCCAATTTCTCCCAAGTCAAGACGTGCATTAAGGCCATCCTTTGTTTTAGAATCAATATCCAGTAAGGTACCAATTAAATTTTCAAAGACGTTTTTCTCAATATGCATTACATCTAGATTGTGCCTTAACTTGTTGTGCTCCCACTATTCCAAATCAAAGGATATTGACTTCTTTTTGAAACAATCCTTGGGCTTCTTTTCAGGTTTACGTGAGATGTTATCCGATTTATTTTTAGGCGCTCTTTTACGCTTCTGTTTTTCACGCCCTGCAGTTGCTTTTTCACTGGCTTTGTCCTTCATTTTCCCTTTCCCTTTGTTTGCTGCAACAACTTTTTTTCCTAAGACAAACACTCTGCCCTGCAACATTCTCAAAGATGAGCTACCACTCATAATAGTAGGTGCAAGTTCCATCTCTTCGGTGTTATCAAACTCCTTCTTTCGTCTCCGAAATACATGATCCCGTGGTAGCCATCGACGATGACCCATATAACAAACAATTTTTTAGCCAATATGATCTTGTGAAAGGACCAGAGGATGGACAAGCATATCTACCACTCGTGCTCCATCCATACAGGTAAGCTAATGCTGGAAAATCATTCAAAGTCCATAATAGTGCAGCTCGAAGAGGAAATTTCTCCCGAGTACATGAGTCAAAAGTGTCCACACCCTTCCAAAGTTGTAACAGCTCATCCATCAACGGCTGCAGGTATACATCAATGTCATTGCCAGGGGAACTTGGTCCAGGAATAATCATTGATAAAATTAGAGATGTTTGCTTCATGCATATCCAAGGTGGTAGGTTATATGGAATAAGCATGACTGGCAAAGTACTATGTTTTGCACTCATGAGTCGGAAAGGGTTAAACCCATCAGACCCAAGGCCTAGTCGTATATTACGGGGATCCTCAGCGAATTTAGGATATCTGGCATCAAGATCTTTCCATGCCTCTGCATCAGCTGGACATCGCAGCAATCCATCTTTTGTACGACCTTCATCATGCCAACGCATGTCACTTGATGTCTTCTTAGTTGCAAATAACCTTTGGAGCCTTGGAATCAATGGGAAATATCGGAACACCTTGGCTGGTTTCTTCTTCTTTTAGATTCAGCTGTTGAATCTTTCTTCTCATTTTCATTGGTAACCCAACGAGAGGCACCACACACATGGCTAAACGCTTGGTTAGCTCTTTCACCTCTAAAGAGCATGCAATCTCTTGGGCATGCATGAATTTTCTCATAATCCAGCCCTAATCCGCGTATGATTTTTTTCGCCTCATAATATTTCTACGGCAGGTTTATCTGAGGAAATGCAACCGATAATACACCAAGTAGCTGTGTGAACGACTCCTGTGACCACCCATGCAAGACTTTCATGTGATATAAAGTGACAAGAAATGACAACCTCGAATATGCTGTACATCCAGGGTATAAATCTGTGTCTGCTTCCTTCAAGAAACTAGTGTATATGTCTTGTTCTCTCATTTTATCATCATCGGCAAATGATGTACTCACATTCTCAGCCACACCAGGCTCCAAGTCAACAAATTCAGACTGAACAACATCTAGTTCCCCATCCAATGAGCTTGATAGTGATTGGAAGCTGTCAGTCATGGGGAAAATAGCACTTAAGAGTCCAGGAATGTCATGCAATCTTCTATTACTGCCTTCTACATCAGAATCGATTCGAAAAGCAGGAATATGAAAATTGTTGTTGTTATTTGACATGGGAGCAAATGCAAATGACGGTGAATCATACTCTTCTCCATGGCAAACCCATTTTGTATAACCTTGAACAATACCATCACATCTTAGGTGGGTTTTCACTTCGTCATAATTCTGTGTTGCTTTATTTGCACAGTTTACACAGGGACAAAGGATTTTATCACTGAGTGGAACATCACGGAAGGCAAAAGATAGAAATTGCTCAACGCCGTCTTTATATGCGGTAGTCGATCTTGGTTTACTCATCAAACTTTGATCCATCCTTTTCCAGCTGTAGTAATAAAAGCAAAATAGATCAGTTTATAATTTTCCATATGCTGTTATACATTAAGTACAACAAAAGACAATTGACGAATAAATGGGATAAACTAAAAAGTGCAAAAATATTGGCATCCCGGTCACCATCGGCACCTGGCTGCACCTTGCTACTTGGTGCCCCCTCCTCCCTACGATATGCATGGGTCTACCTCTCAACCTCAGGTACGGTTGTTCCCCTGTCTTCCCTTCTTTATTATTACTTCACAGTTTTTGTGAACAACCATGGTTGCAGTATCTAGGGGGTATTCAGTGAAGGGAATACACTGTGGTGAAGGGGCACCATTTTGTCCTATCAAATAATTGAACTGCACAAAGCACCCCAGAATCTATATGAAGGAATTGACACAACAATTGTGACGTTTGTAGCCCTAAAAGGCTACAACCCAGTGATATTATGGTATTGCATTTTTGTAATCACGGATGCCAATATTTTAGCCTTTTAAGCAGTCGGAACAATCATACAAGTAATATCCAAAATGTTGCTGCCTGTTGTGTAAATATGTGTGGGTCTCTTTTGAACTAAGCACTTCCGCCTGTAAACTTTTAAACTAGGTCGTTCCAGTTGGTAATAATATTCATATGCCTATGTCACATGTTACCTTATTCACTGTTTATCTTTTACTCCCTGGGTCAATAAATATAAGGGTGTTTAGATCACTACTTTAGTGATCTAAACGTTCTTATATTTATTTACAGAGGGAATACATTCTTTGTTTTCCATTAAACGTTCCAAAGAATTCTGGTTGTATGTATTTATAGATCGAAATTAAGGGATGTCAGTGTATTAACATAGAAACATGGTTTTAAGTAGATAGACAACATAATGTAAGTCTACTAATTGAACATTCTTGGCTACTAACTACTAAGGATATAACAGATGAATGAGCTAATCATTCCGCACTTGCCAAAATTAGGGCATGAAACTATCCGAGTAAAGAACAAGTCGACCAGAACTGAAGTTTGCAATGGAATGAATAGTTTTGATCAAAAAACATCCACACTGTCAGCTCTACTCCAAGCAAACTATTTAAATTTTCTTCCATAAAAGAAAATGACAAAGACAATCTCCTGCTAATTTATTTCAAAAGACAGTTTGAATTGGCCCATACATGTCTCCTGTTAATACCTCAACTCAACAAGTACATTTGGACTACAGTACAACAAGTACGTCCTACTCTTCCCCCCTAATTCAGTAGCTACTCTAATTCAGTAGCTCCCGGCTGTTGAATCAAGAAGATGCTTACCTGATCTGTTGTTCAAAAGCTGTCGGTTGGGACCGATGATATTGTCACTTCTGTGATTCTGTCCATGAAAATGAAATCTCCCGAGTCCACGTGGTAGGACAAAGCAGCGGGGAGGCCGGTGGTGGATTCCCCTGAGATTGCGGCGACTATGGAGCTTGGGCTGGGGGGAGACCGACGTCTTGGTGGCAGGAGAGCCGGGCTAGGGGAGACTAGCGTCGACTGGGGAGCTTCGGCTATTGGAGACCGGTGTCCGGCGGCTATGGAACTTGCCTGGAAGGAGCGGCGGGGGGCAGTGGGGTAGCTCTAGACAAAGGCACCGTCGTGGAGCGTCGGGGGAGCAGAGTGAGGAGAAGTGGGAGTTCAGGTTGGGGCAAGTGGTGGTGGCGCGAGATCTATGCAGGGGGCGACCGTCGGCGGCTTGAGGGCTCTGTGGGGGCAAACAGCGACGGCTGGGTCGGAGGCGCCGAGCGGCAGCGCTGCTAAGGATGACCGGCTGCGCTAAGGGTCAACGAGGGCGGTCTGTTTAGTACTACTACTAGTACATATCAACCTAAAAAAAGATAACATATCCGATTACATATCAGATTGCAAAAATATCAACCTCAAAAAAGATTGTAAAAATATCAAAGGGTATATAGGTCATTCCACCTAGATTTATGAAGTCAAAATAAATTAAAATAATATGAAAACGCCAATCAAAGCAATTTATCAAGAAATTAATTTAAAAAATATATAAGTCTAAATAAAATGTGGCAAATCATCAGCTGTCAAACTAAAACAGGATAAAAAATCATCAAATCCCTTGTATATTTGGTTGATTAAGGATTTTTTTTCCAGGGAGGGATGATTAAGATTTTTGTTTTAACACGAGAATATTACAAAGGTAATATTATTTTACTTAGGATAATAATACGGATGTGATTATTAAGGTGACAATCAAATAACAAAATTCCCCTTAATCAGTTTTTCGTGCAATTACTCGGATCATCTATTGGAATTTTAACACACCTATAATTTTAGTAGCCTTTTGAGTAAAAGATATGATTTATTAATATAGTCACATACTAAAACGTCTCCTAAATCGTCTCTAAGGTAATTAAAATTATATACTATTTTCTAAATAGGCAATTATAAGCATAAATTTGTGACGCTCTATAAACGTCTTAAGAAGTGTCTTTAGCTTGATACAGTTCATGTATGTAGAGGCGAATACAAATAGCGTCTCAGAAAAAGCGACCATGCAAGTCAGTTTTGTTATAGTGTGAAGACGTGTCACACGGAGTGGCGATGCACAAGGCATCTGAGTGATGGAAATGCGTGCAGCTGGGTGGCGGCGTCTGGGTCGGCCATGTGATGAAGACATGTTCAGTGGAATGACGGCGCGCGAGGCGGCCGAGTGATGGAGACGCACCCAGCTGAGTGGCGACGCGCTAGGTGACCAAGTGATGTAGGCGTGTCTAGAAGAGTGGCCACGTGCGGGATGGCCATGTGATGAAGACGTGCTAGGCAGAGTGATGGCGCGCGAGGCGGCCGAGTGATGGAGACGCATCCAACCGAGTGGTGATGCGCTAGGCGGCCAAGTGATGAAGACGTGCTCGACGGAGTGACGGCGCGCGAGGTGGCCGAGTAGTGTAGACCCGTCCAACCGTGTGGCGACGCGCTGGGCGGCCAAGTGATGTAAGCACGTCCAGCAGAGGGGCGGCGCGCGGGGCAGCCATGTGATGAAGACATGCGAGGCAGAGCGCCGACGCGTGAGACGGTCGAGTCATGGATATGCGTCCAGCCGAGTGGCGATGCACTAGGCGGCCAAGTGATGATGATATGCTCGGCGGAGTGATGGTGCGCAAGGCGGACGAGTGATGGAGACGTGTCCAACCGTGTGGCGACGCGCTGGGTGGCCAAGTGATAAAGATGTGCTCGGCAGAGTAATGGTGCGCGAGGCTGCCGAGTGATGGAGACGCGTCCAGCTGAGTGGCGACGCGCTAGGCGGCCAAGTGAGGAAGACATGCTCGGAGGAGTGACGAAGTGTGTGGCGGCCGAGTGATGGAGACGCGTCCAACCGTGTGGCGACGTGCTCGGCGGCCAAGTGATGTAGGCGCGTCTAGCAGAGTAGCAACGTGCAGGGAGGCCATGTGATGAAGACGTGCTCGACGGAGTGACGGTGTGCGAGACGGATGAGTCATCGAGACAGGTCCAACCGTGTGGCGATGCGCTGGGCACTAACTGATGTAGGCACGTCTAGCAAAGTGGCGACGCGTGGGTGGCCATGTGATGAAGACGTGCTCGGCGGAGCGATGACGCGCGAGACGGACGAGTGATGGAGACGCGTCCAACCGTGTGGCGACGCGCTGGGTGGCCGAGTGATGTAGGTGCGTCTAGTAGAGAGGCGAGACATCGGGCAGCCATTTGATGGAGACGTGCTTGGTGGAGTGAAGGCGCGCGAGACGACCGAGTGATGGAGACGCATCCAACCGTGTGGCGACGCGCTGGGCGGCCGAGTGATGTAGGCTCATATAGTAGAGTGGGCACATGGCGTCCATGTGATGGAGACGTGCTCGGTGCACTGACGACGCGCTGGATGGCTGGGTGATGGAGACGCGTCCAGTCGTGTGGCGACACATTGGGCAGTCGAGTGATGTAGTTACGTCCAATAGAGTGGCGACGCGTGGGGTGGCCATGTGACGGAGACGTGTTCGACGGAGTGACGGCGCGTGAGACAGACGAGTGATGAAGACGCACCTAGCCGAGTGGCGACGCCATGGGAGGCCAAGTGATGTAGGCATGTCTAGCAGTGTGCCGAAACGCGGGGCGGGCAAGTGATGTAGGCACGTCCAGCAGTGTGCCGACGCGTGGGGCGGCCAAGTGATGGAGACGTGCTCGGTGGAGTGACGACGCACGAGACGGCCGAGTGATGAAGACGCGTTTGCTGAAATGATTTGTGTAAATGACACCCATTTGCACCCGCTGGGTGTACCAGGTGATTGCTAATTCAGAACTTGCAAGAGTCTAAAAGAGTGAAAGAACCGACTGAACTCGTTTGAGTACTAGACCTGGATGAAGCGGAAGTCAAGTGTTCTGACATGAAAATAAATAAAACAAGAGCAAAGGTACACTCGGTGGTGTGGCCTCCGAGTGAACGTCATGTGTGACTTACTTACATTCGGTAATGCAGAAATAACTATTTAATTGAATGTAGTCTGTGAAGAATGACTTAGTTGTGTGATGGCGCACGAGCGACTGACTGATGAAGACGTGTTTCACCAAGTGGCAACGCGCAGGGCGACCGAGTGATGAAGACGCGTCTAGCTGAGCGACGGCGCACGGGGCGGCCGTGTGATGAAGACGTGTTTCACCAAGTGGCGACGTGCGGAGCAGCCGAGTGATGAAGACATGTTTCACGGAGTGGCGATCCGCGGGGCATCCGAGTGATGAAGACGTGTTTCACCATGTGGCGACGTGCAAGGTGGCCGAGTGATGAAGATGCGTCTGGTTGAGCAATTACGCACGAGGCGGTTGTGTGATGAAGACTTGTTTCACCAAGTGGCGACGTCTGGAGCAGCCAAGTGAAGAAGACGTGTTTCACCGAGTGGTGACGTGTGGGGCGGCCGAGTGATGAAGAGGCATCTGGCTGAGCGACAGCCCACGGGGCAGCCGTGTGATGCAGACGTTTTTCACCAAGTGGCGAGCGCGGAGCAGCCGGGTGATGAAGACGTGTTTCACCGAGTGGAGACGCGCGGAGCGACCGAGTGATGAAGATGCGTTCGGCTGAGCGACGGTGCACGGGGCTGCCGTGTGATGAAGATGCGTCCGGCTGAGTGACAGCGCACGGGGCGGCCATGTGATGAAGACGTGTTTCACCAAGTGGCGACGCGCGGAGCAGTCAAGTGATGATGACGTGTTTCACAGAGTGGCCACGCACGGAGCAGTCGAGTGATCAAGACGCCTTTGGCTGAGCGACGGCGCATGGGGCGGCAGAACTATGAAGACGCGCCTGACAGAGTGGCAATGCACAGGGCGGTTGACTGATGTAAACACATCGGATGAAGTGGCAACATGCGGGATGTAAACACATCGGATGAAGTGACGACGCGCGGGATGACTGACTAATGTCGACGCGTTCTACGGAGAGGCGGCGCGTGGGGCGGCCATATGATATAGATGCATCTAGTGGAATAAAAAAATGCAGGGCGTTTGAGTCGAACATGTCAGGGAGACGTTCGACCGATTGACGGCGGCCAGGGCGGTCAAGTGACACACATCATCAAGGAGGAATCCGAGTAAAAACACATGAATGAATGAGTGTCAGCATGTTAGTCGCTTGTATTTTATTAAGAAAATGAGGCGTGCCCGAGTGTACCATTTTTCCAGATGAATAAATCTGCCCGAGAAAGCCGGGGGTGTACCTGTCCGAGTAAACAAAGGCATGTGTTTTGGCCGTGAATGGCCCTGGAGGCCCTCACTGAATGGTCAATTAATGAGGCAGCGAATTAATACGGCATAGATGATGGCCATCACGTCCTTCCATTTCCTTTTGTGTTCCTGCATATAGTTAATAGATACGAGGGCCACCATGTCATATCATTTCCTTCCTGCATGCAGTTAATTGATCGGGGACTTAATTGATCGAGGGGTAGTCCATGTTATGCATGCACTTACGAGGCATTGATTCCCGGGGACTTAATTGATCGAGGGGTAGTCCATGTTATGCATGCACTTACGAGGCATTGATTCCCTCGATCTCGAATGACCATCGGTTGCGGGACGGGGTTGTTTCACAGGACGACGTTGCAGCGCTCCTCCGCCACGTAGACCGTCACCAGAAACCGGCGCTAGAGGAAGGAGCGTGCACGTCTACGCCATATCGGGCATGTGCCTCCAGCATGGAGGTCGTCGTCGAGCGACCGAACATGAGGCCGGAGTCGACGACAAGATGAACGACGTTGATGGCCGTTAATGAGGGCTCAAGTTTTCGTTCGAGACGACACCGGCGGTCGTGCATGACGATGGTGATGCGAACGAGGCCGGTGTTCGTGCATGACAACAGTTATGCGGATGAGGCCGGTAGCTATGCGTGACGAAGACGAGGCAGACGGTGCGAGTAGCCACACATGGCGATGATTAGGCACACGACACTGGTAGCTACCTGTGGAAGCGCATTCAGATGTGCAAGTCCAGAGTTTCCTACTTCCACGCCGCCGTCGCTACTTGGATGGATATCTGTTTTTCTTTTGCTTGTGATGCATTGCTCGTCGTGAAGATGAACAATACAAAAAATGTTTTAAGAATGAAGATGAAACCGAATAGACGGAACCAGCGGGAATCAATATGCCGTTGGTGCTTGAAAAAATAACCATCTGCATCATGGCTTGATAGACGCCATGCCTCATGGTGGGTGCCAACTGTCATGGTAACGATTCCGACAATAGAATTGGGTAGGATAAAGGAGCATGATCTATCGAGATGCAAATGGGTGACACGGTGATTTTAGCGAGTTCGGGCCTCTCGCAGTGGAGATAACAACCCTTAGTCACGTGCAACTGAGAGACTTTGCTTGTTTTCCTAAACACGGAGTTACATGGTGTGTTTAAATGAGAGATGGAAGAAAAGATCTTCATGCCTGAGCTAAGTCATGAGACTAATAGCGCGGAAGCCAAGGGGGAAGAATGAGCTAACCTAATGATATATGGAGGGGTGGCTTATATAGAGTGCGCCACCCCCTCACCTCTTATGTTACAAGATAAGGAATTGATCCCATAATGTCAGCCCACTACAGAATCTTCTCTATGCTTCGACTGCCTTGCCGACTCTTGGTCTTCGCATACCTGAATGGGTCATATGGCCGAGTGGTGACTATCATCCGAGTGCATGTAATGTATTTGTCCGAGTGGATAGTATGTATGTATTTTTGTGGACCCACCTCATGTGTGGACCCCATGCTATTATGGTATTTCGAACCTTCATGGGCCTACCCATTTTGTGTATCACCAACACCTTCTCCCATGATGCTTCAGTAACCGCCACGAGTTGGCATAAAGACTGCGCGCATGGTCGGTTCATCATGGCTCTTCTATGTTTTCTCCACCTCCCTTTGCCTTCCTTCCCGCATAAGATTGTCCCCATCCGCCAAGCTATCACGCCCCCATTCCACAGTGCCGCCATAACTCCCCGGGGCAGGAAGGGTAAGGAAATGGCCTTGGCGAAATGGCACCAGGCACCGGAACCTGCCCTCGGTAGGTCTACGGTGTTGAATCGCGAGGGCTCGGCAAGGTCCACCTCATGGTCGTGGCTGACTACAGTGAATGGGGAGCAACCAAGATCTTTTTAGCTTGGAATCCCCTCGCCAAGCTGGCCGCTCATACGTCTCCGTCGTATCTACTTTTCCGAACTCTTTTGCCCTTGTTTTGGACTCTAATTTGCATGATTTGAATGGAACTAACCCGGACTAACACTGTTTTCAGCAGAATTGCCATGGCATTGTTTTTGTGCACAAATAAAAGTTCTCGGAATGACCTGAAAATTTACGGAGAATTTTTCTGGAATTAATGAAAAATACCTGTGCAAAGATCCACTAGAGGGGGTGAGCCAGTTTGCCACAAGCCCAAGGGGCGCGGCGACACCCCCTGGCCGCGCCGTGAGGGCTTGTGGGGCCCACAGAGCTCCACCGCCTCCAATCTCAGCTCTATACATTCCGTTTCGCTCGGAAAAAATCAGAGAGAAGGATTCATCGCGTTCTACGATACAGAGGCGCCGCCACCTCCTGTTCTTCATTTGGAGGGCAGATCTGGAGTCCGTTCTGGGCTCCGGAGAGGGGAAATCGTCGCCATCGTCATCATCAACCTTCCTCCATCGCCAATTCCATGATGCTCTTCACCGTTTGTGTGTAATCTCATCATAGGCTTGCTGGACGGTGATGAGTTGGATAGGATCTATCATATAATCGAGTTAGTTTTGACAGGGATTGATCCCTAGTATTCACTATGTTCTGAGATTGATGTTGCTACTACTTTGCCATGCTTAACGCTTGTCACTAGGGCCCGAGTGCCATGATTTCAGATATGAACCTATTATGTTGTCGCCAATATATGTATGTTTTAGATCCTATCTTGCAAGTTGTAGTCACCTACTATGTGTTATGACCTGGCAACCCCGGAGTGACAATAGCCGGAACCACTCCCGGAGATGATCATAGTATGAGGAGTTCATGTATTCACCAAGTGTTAATGCGTTTTTCGGGTTCTTTATTGAAAGGAGAACCTTAATATCCTGTAGTTTCCATTAGGACACCGCTGCCACGGGAGGGATGGACAATAGATGTCATGCAAGTTCTTTTCCCTAAGCACGTATGACTACATACGGAATACATGCCTACATTAGATTGACGAACGGGAGCTAGTTACATATCTCTCCGTGTTATAGCTGTTACATGATGAACCACATCCGGCATAATCATCCATCACCGATTCACTGCCTACGAGTCTTTTACTACTAGTCCTTGCTACGTTACATTGCCGCTACTGATGTTACTTGCTATTGTTGTCACTACTGTTGTTACTTGTTACTTTGATTTGCCGCTACTATTGTTACTTGCTACTGATGTCACTACTTCTATTACTTGTTACTTTGTTCTTACCTGCTGTAAGACTTTTCCGGCGCCATTGATACAACAAGTCAGGAATAGTCTGCCGTCAACAGACCAGTTTCTGGCACCGTTGCTATCATACTGCTTTGCTACTGATACTTTGCTTGCAGATACTAATTTTTCAGGTGTGGCTGAATTGACAACTCAGCGGTTATAACTTGAGAATATTATTTTGCTTCCCCTTCAGTCGAATCAATAAATTTGGGTTGAATACTCTACCCTCGAAAACTATTGCGATCCCATATACTTGTGGATTATCAAGACCTTTTTCTGGTGCCGTTGTTGGGGAAGCACAGCAATATTCTCTGAGTCACTTGGAATTTACGTCTTCTGATCACTATGAGGAATACGATAGATCCAAGAACTAAAGTCTTGCCTTCCACTACAAGGACCGGTAAGGAACTTCCATCTATCTCTGCACTTGATTCACCTTCAGTTATGAGTAAGTTTGCGACATCGCCTCCTGCTAGAAATCTTGATATGTCGCCTGTGCTTGATGATGCTACTTCTGCTACCCATGATGCTTATGCTGATGCTATGCTTGATACTGCTTTGCATGATGATGCTATGCCTGATACTGCTTTGCCACTAGGTGCATTCCTTGATACACAAATTGCTAGAGTTGCTGCTAGATGTGATGATACTTATGAAACTGCTCATGCTATTGAAGTAGAACCTGCTATTTTGCATGCTAGAACTAGCTCTCCTGATATGCCTGAATTGCCTGTTATGCCTGAACGTTATGTTATGGAGGGAGAGATAGCTGAGGACTTTCTTGCGTGTAAGGATAGCTATGATGTTGACAAATTACTGCTCAAGTGGAAAGAAAAATCTCTGAACACTAGGATGAAATAGGACCCAAAGTTTGCTACTTCGCATATCTTTGTGACCGATAAGGATTATGAATTCTCTGTCGACCCTATGTTAATTATTCTGGTCGAATCTGATCCTTTTCACGATTATGAGTCTGAAACGGTTGTAGCCCATCTTACCAAACTGCACGATATGGCCACCATATTCACTAGTGAGGAAAAGATCCGCCAGTACTATATCCTCAAGTTGTTTCCTTTCTCGCTAAAGGATGATGCTAAGACCTGGTTCACTTCTGTTGCTCCTGGTTGTGTGCGTAGCCCCCAGGATATGGTCTACTACTTCTCTGAAAAATATTTCCCTGCCCATAAGAAGCAAGATGTCTTGCAGGAAATATACAACTTTGCTCAAGCTGAGGAAGAGAGTCTCCCACAAGCTTGGGGGAGGGTCATCCAGCTACTGAATACTTTGCCTGATCACCCTCTTGAGAAGAATGAAATACTTGATATCTTCTATAATGGACTTACCGATGCTTCTAGAGACCACCTAGATAGTTGTGTTGGTTGTGTTTTTAGGGAACGAACTGTAGAACAAGCTGAGAATCTACTGAATAACATCTTGTGCAATGAGAATGCTTGGACTATTCCCGAACCACCTCCTAAGCCAACCCGAAGAAAAGAGGTATTCTATTCCCCAGTCCTGAAGATATGCAAGAAGCCAAGAAATCTATGCGAGAGAAAGGCATTAAATCTGAAGATGTCAAAAATCTACCACCTATCGAAGAGATCCATGGTCATTATAACCCGATACAGGTAGTAGAAGTAAGTTCTCTGCGTAGGTTTGATGAGAGTGATATTCCTTTTGATAAACCTGCTAGCTTATGCATGGATGAATTTGATAACTTCGTTGCCAAACAACAAAGTTTCAATGATCATGTTAGCAGACAATTGGAATAGAATGTTCGTATGCTTAGTCATTTAAGTGCTTGTGTGGACAGAAATGTCAATGATCTTAAGCTTCTGAGTAAACATGCATCTATGGTTACTACTGAAGTAGAACAAGTACTTAAAGCTCAAAATGACTTGCTCAATGAGTTGAATGACAATTCCGTTAGAGTCGTTACTAGAGGCGGTAGAATGACCCAGGAACCTTTGTATCATGAGTGTCATCCAAAGAGAATTGAACAAGATTCTCAAGGAGTTAGCACTGATGCACCTAGTCATCCTAGAAAGAAGAAGAAAGATGATAGGAACCTGCAAGCTAGCAACCCTGTTGCTGCTACACCTGAGAGTCCAAACGATGTCTCTGTCTCTGATGCTCAAACACAATCTGGTGATGAACATGAGCCTAATGATAATATCAACAGTGATGTTCATGAATATGCTCAACCTAGCAATGATAAGGATCTGGAGATTGACCCTGTTGATCTTTCCTCCCAACCACAGCCTAAGACTAAGAGATACGATAAGAATGACTTCGCTGCTAGGAAGCACGGTAAAGAAAGGGAACCATGGGTTCAGAAACCCATGACCTTTCCTCCCAAACCATCCAAGAAAAGGGATGATGAGGATTTTGAGCGATTCGTTGAAATGATCAGACCTGTCTTTCTGCAAATGGGTTTGACGAATATGCTCAAAATGTCTCCGTGTGCTAAGTACATGAAAGATATTGTGATGAATAAGAGGAGGATACCTGAGGTTGAGATTTCCACCATGCTTGCTAACTATACCTTCAACGGTGCAACTCCTAAGAAACTAGGTGATCCCGGTGTGCCCACTATACCTTGCTCCATTAAAGGTAACTACGTTAGAACTGCTTTATGTGACCTTGGAGCCGGTGTTAGTGTTATCCTTCTCTCTCTTTATCGTAGACTTGAACTGGATAAGTTGACACCCACTGAAATCTCTCTGCAAACGGCTGACAAATCAACTGCTTTCGCTATCGGCATTTGGGAGGATGTGCCCGTTGTGGTTGCCAATGTCACTATCTTAACATACTTTGTTATCTTGGATGTTCCCGAGGACGATGCCATGGCGGTCATCCTCGGAAGACCCTTTTTAAACACCGCAGGGGCTGTTATAGATTTCAACAAAGGCAATGTCACTTTCCATGTCAACGGTAATGAGAATACGGTGCACTTTCCGAAGAAACAATATCGAGTATATTGCATCAATGCTATCGAAAAAACTTCATCGATTCTTAGTGGGAGCTTTGAATGCCCTATTCCTCATGTCAAGATGAAGTATGATTTGCTTGTTGGGGAGATACACATCCCCATTGCGGTGACCTAGTGACTATTTTAAAATTCTCCATTCTCTTTTGCGATTCGAAAAGGTTTGTCGAGGAGACTTGATCACCCTCACTGACGGATTTCTTTCGATGACCATGAGATGGATGAATCGAGGAGTCAGAAACCTCTGTTCCAAGCTTTCACCTTAGGTTGCTTAGAAGAAAAATGATAGATTTAGTTTAGTTTTCCCTGTTTTCTTTCTTAGCGTCCGTTGGAAAAGTACCCCGAAAATAAAAGTTCTCCGAACGTCGTGAAAATCTAGTATGATTTTTTCTGGATTTTTTGAAAAATACTGAGACGAAGAGCTCGTCTGGGGGCTGCACCAGTGGGCCACAAGCCCTGATGGCGCGGGGACCCCCCTGGCCACGCCACCCAGGCTTGTGGAGCCCACATGCACCGCTCCACTCATTCTTGCTCTCATATGGTTCTCCTACCTCCAGAAAAAATCATTTCGCAGCTCAAACCCATGTTCTTGCTCCTCTTGCTGGGATTTTCGTTCTCTTTTCTCAAAGCACCATTCTCCGAACTGTTTTGGGGAAATTACTCCTTGGTAATTGACTCCTCCATTGGTCCAATTAGCTTTTGCTCGAGTGCCTTATACTCCGCGCATTTTTGCTGCCTTGGTGACCATGTTCTTGAGCTTTCCATGCTAATTTTAGTTGGTCCCAAGTAGTTTTGAGGCGTAATATGGTCTCTAGGCACTTGTGGGAGTAGTTGCTACTAGTTTAGTTGAGCCTTGTTCACTTTTCCTTTGGGTCACTGAAAATTTCAGAAAAGGAAGATGTTCAGGTGAAACTTTCATGGTGGTTCCTCAAGCAAGAGAGGTCCCCGTCTTGCGATTCGGGAGCCCGATCCTTACCAACCAAGGGACGCGCAGGTACAACCATGTGAATGACCTTCTGATGAATTTATGATTGAGGCAGGTTTCAAAGATGAGTTTGATGCACTTGTTCGCAACGTCGGACTCGAAGAATTCATCTCCGATAAATGTGAACAGTATGTTGCTCTCACTGCCTCTTTTGTTCGTAGCTTCAAATTTTCAGTTGGTCGTGACACATCGGTACTGCTTGATCTCTGTGACAAATCGTATACCATGGATTTAGAGGATTTTAATAGAATTTGCAAAATACCTGTTTGGGGTAGCCTCAATGATCCTCCTAAATCTTCAGTTAGAGATTTTTTGCTCTGGTATTACTGTTGGATAAACTAGAGACATTACGCAAGCTACCATGGGGAGTATTCATTTTCCTGCCTTGCATTACTTTGCCCTCTTCATAGGCAGATGCATTAATGGCAAGATTGAGAATTGTCACCTCTGCGCACCCGACCTTAGTATCCTTAAGAGCGCAGTGACGGGTGAAAAAAGTTTCAACATGGGAGCTATAATAGCAAGGAGGCTGGATAAGAATGCTAATGAAGGGGATTTCTTTCTTGGGATCTATGCCACCCGCATAGCAAATTTTCTGGGAGTGCCCATCCGCGAAGGAGATCCCCCGCTCCATACAACTTTCCTTGACTGCGGCGCTTTGACATGCTACCAGTTCCTTGAGAGGGATGATGAATCCCTGCTATACCGTTTGATATTTAACCGGCAACTGTTTTCCATATTACCCTTCCTGCTCCTGCCTTCTTTGACTTTCAGGTAAAACGGAGATATTACATAAGTAGAGGAGAGGCAGAGGAGTATGAGAGGGAGGCAAAGGCTGCTCGTCTCCGTGAGGCAGCTATTCGGGCAGTGGCCGCAACGCTCCCGTATAACCCCCATTATGATTTCGGGTGTCGCCAGGACCATCCTTGGGAGTAGATCAACTTAGGCCAAAAGCCTAAGCTTGGGGGAGTACGTGTTCTCACCGACTTTACATTCTTGCTTATGCTTTCACTTTGTTCGTCGGTGTTCACACTTTGCCACTGTATCATCCATGCTAGGTTATCTTCTTTTTCTCGTTTTATTTTCGTGTGTCTGTCTAGTTTGAGAAAAACCAAAAAGATTTTCTTTTTCTTCTTTTGCTTGTTGGGAGCTTTCTCGTGTAAATAGTTTTCTCTTTCTTTGGGTCAAGGTAGAAGACCATGGTTACAATGTGTAGTGGCTCTCGCATGCATACCTGTTTAGCTGTCATAGAGCCATATTACTTTATCTTCTCCTTTGTGTTTGCCTGCAAATTCCAGCTTTAGTCCAATGCACGAGCACTCCTATTATTGTTCATATCATTTGGTCGTGCAAGTGAAAGGAAATAATGATGATATATGATGAAGTGACTGAGCGTGGAAAAGCTGGTATGAACTCGGTCTATTTTGTTTTTGTATATATGACTAGCTCATCGTGCCTGATTCAGCTTTGTTGTGAGGGAAACATGTTTGCAATGACAACTTAGAGATCATAGTTTCTTATGCCATGCTTGCTTAGCTAGGAGCTTATAATGGTTTGTCTTGGATGCTCACATGAATTTTGAGATGACTCTGTTGTAGTATGATAGGATGGTCTCCTCCTTTGAATGATTCAAGTGGCTTGACTTGGCGCAAGTTTACGCATGTAGTTGAAACAAAATGAACATAGCCTCTATGATATTCATGCCCATGGTGATTTATGTCCTACTCATGCTTGCACTCAATGTTAGTTAATCTCAATGCATTTTGATGACTGTTGTCGCTCTCTAGTTGGTCGCTTCCTAGTCTTTTGCTAGCCTTCACTTGTACTAAGCGGGAATACTGCTTGTGCATCCACTTCTGTAAACCCAAAGTTGTTCCATATGAGTCCACCATAGCTACCTATGTGCCGTATCTGCCTGCCGTTCCAAGTAAATTTGCATGTGCCACTCTCTAAATCTTCAAGAGATAATCTATTTTGCATGCCCGAACCGCCATGTGGTGACAGGGGGCTATTAGTATCTTCCATGCTAGGCGTGTTATCCTCGATATGTGTTTATTCACTATCATTCACGAGAAAGGGGCCGGTAATTGGAATTCCCAGTTCCATGCTCAAATCGAAAAGATAATTGCAAACAAAACTCCCCCAAGATTGATGTTGGTATGGACGGTACCCGAGGATTCGGCTAGCCGTGGAGTGTGGCTGATTGGTGGTGGGGGAGTGAAAACTTTACTTTTCTGTTTGGGAACAGCCTATAGCATGTGTAGCATGGAAGATGTTGAGAACTCTTAGTCATTGCGTTGACAATGAAAGCATGACACCCAAAATTATTATCTCTATTTTAAAAGGTTGAGCTCTGGCACCTCTGCAAATCAATGCTTCCCTCTGCGAAGGGCCTCTCTATTTATGTTCCTATTGAGTCATCCTCCTCTTATAAAAGCACCAATTAGAGAGCACCGCTGTCATTTTTATGCTTTGCTTTTAACTGTGTTGAGTATGATTGTGACTGGATCTTCTTTGCCATGAATTACAATGTTTAGTCAGCCCTTGGTCTTTGAAGGTGCTATGCATTTATGTTTTGCGGTCTTAGAAAGAGCTAGCGAGATACCATATGTTCGTATTGCTTCATGTTGTTTTGATTGGAGTGTTGACATTTGAGGCTTGTTATTATTTTCTCGCTAGATGATTATGCCATTGATATGAGTTTACCGTGAGACCTAGATGTCATTTGCTTATGTGGTTTGCTTGTGATCTTGCTGAAATTCTGGTTATGAGTTAGACACAGTTGCAAAAACAAGATCAAATAGAGTTCGTCAAAGTTTTTCTTTTGTCTCTTTTAGTTTGTCAACTGAATTGCTTGAGGACAAACAAGGCTTTAAGCTTGGGGGAGTTGATACATCTCCCTCGTATCTACTTTTCCAAACTCTTTTGCCCTTGTTCTGGACTCTAATTTGCATGATTTGAATGGAACTAACCCGGACTAACATTGTTTTCAGCAGAATTGCCATGGTGTTGTTTTTGTGCAGAAATAGAAGTTCTCGGAAGGACTTGAAAATTTACGGAGATTTTTTCTGGAATTAATGAAAAATACCTGCGCAAAGACCCACCGGAGGGGGTGAGCCTGTGGGCCACAAGCCCAGGCGCGCGGCCACCCCCCAGGCCGCGCCGTGAGGGCTTGTGGGGCCCACAGAGCTCCACCGCCTCCAATCTCAGCTCTATATATTCCGTTTCACTCGGAAAAAAATCAAAGAGAAGGATTCATTGCGTTTTACAATACGGAGGCGCCGCCACCTCCTGTTCTTCATCTCGAGGGCAGATCTGGAGTCCGTTCTGGGCTCCGGAGAGGGGAAATCGTCGCCATCGTCATCATCAACTTTCCTTCATCGCCAATTCCATGATGCTCTTCGCCGTTCATGAGTAATCTCAATGTAGGCTTGCTGGACGGTGATGAGTTGGATGGGATCTATCATGTAATCGAGTTAGTTTTTACGGGGATTGATCCCTAGTATCCACTATGTTCTAAGATTGATGTTGCTACTACTTTGCCATGCTTCATGCTTGTCACTAGGGCCCGAGTGCTATGATTTCAGATCTGAACCTATTATGTTGTCGCTAATATATGTGTGTTTTAGATCCTATCTTGCAAGTTGTAGTCACCTACTATGTGTTATGACCTGCAACTGATACGCCTCCAACGTATCTATAATTTTTGATGGTTCCATGCTATTATCTTGTCAACTTTGGATGTTTTATATGCATGAATAAGCTATTTTATATCTTTTTTGGGACTAACCTGTTAACTCAGTGCCAAGTGCCAGTTTCTGTTTTTTCCGTGTTTTTGGCCCATTTTCAGACGGAGTCCAAATGGAATGAAACTTTACGATGATTTTTTTTGGACCAAAAGAGACCCCCGAAGCTTTGGAAGAAGGCCAGAAGAGCCACGAGGGAGTCACAAGCCCTGACGCCGCCACCACCCCCTAGGTGGCGCAGGGCAGGCTTGTGACCTCCTCGTGGGCCCAACCGACGTAATTCTACCGCCACAAATTCCTATAAATTCAGAAACCCCCAAAAAGAAACCTAGAGCGGGAGTTCCGCCACCGTAAGCCTCTGTAGTCACCAAAAACCAATCTGGAGCCCGTTCCGGCACCCTGCCAGAGGGGGAATCCATCTCCGGTGGCCATCTTCATCACCCCGGCGATCTCCATGACGAGGAGGGAGTAGTTCTCCCTCAGGGCTAAGGGTATGTACCAATAGTTATGTGTTTGATCTCTCCCTCTCGTGTTCTTGAGATGTCTTGATCTCGATGTACCATGGGCTTTGCTACTATAGTTGGATCTTATGATGTTCTTCCTCCTCTCCCTCTTGTAATGAATTGAGTTTCCCATTTGGAGTTATCTTATCGGATTGAGTCTTTGAGAACACTTGATGTATGTCTTGCACGAGTCTATCTGTTGTGATCAACTTGCGGGTTTGTGACATTGGGAACCTATGCATATGGGTTTGCACACGTTTGATTCATGTGAGTACTTGATGTATGTTTTGGTGATCAACTTGCAGGTTCGTGACATTGGGAACCTATGCATAGGGGTTGGCACACGTTTTGACTCTCCGGTAGAAACTTTGGGGCACTCTTTGAAGTTCTATGTGTTGGTTGAATAGATGATTATGAGATTATGTGATGCATATCGTATAATCGTGCCCACGGATACTTGAGGTGACAACGGAGTATCTAGGTGACATTAGGGTCTTGGTTCATATGTATCTTAAGGTGTTATTCTAGTACGAACTCTATGATGGATCTAACGGAAAGAATATCTTCGTGTTATTTTACTACAGACTCTTGAATAGATCGATCAGAAAGAATAACTTTGTGGTGGTTTCGTACCCGACAATAATCTCTTCGTTTATTCCCCGCTATTAGTGACTTTGGAGTGACTCTTTGTTGCATGTTGAGGGCTAGTTATATGATCCAATTATGTTATCATTGTTGAGAGAACTTCACTAGTGAAAGTATGAACCCTAGGCCTTGTTTCCACGCATTGCATTACCGTTCGTGCTCACTGTTACCATTTGTTACTTTGCTGTTTTTGTAATTTCATATTACAAAAACCTATATCTACCATCCATATTGCACTTGTTTCACCATCTCTTCGCCGAACTAGTGCACCTATACAATTTACCATTGTATTGGGTGTGTTGGGGACACAAGAGACTCTTTGTTATTTGGTTGCAGGGTTGCTTGAGAGAGACCATCTTCATCCTACGCCTCCCACGGATTGATAAACCTTAGGTCACTCACTTGTGGGAAAATTGCTACTGTCCTACAAACCTCTGCACTTGGAGGCCCAACAATGTCTACAAGAAGAAGGTTGCGTAGTAGACATCAAGCTCTTTTCTGGCACCGTTGCCGGGGAGGTTAGCGCTTGAAGGTATATCTTTAGATCTTGCAATCGAATCTTTTTGTTTCTTGTTCTTTCTCTGGAAAACTACAAAAAAATGGAATTGAGGATGCCTCATATGCTCCATCTTTTCAATGTCTTTCGTGAGCATGATGGGAAGGAAAATTATGCTCTAGTGCTGAAAGAAGAATTACATAGAATGCTTGGCATAGAATATGTGAATGATGAGCATGATTGCAATGTTATTAGCATGAATTCTTTGAATACCCATGATGCTAATGATATGCAAAGCCACAAGCTTGGGCATGCTATATTTGATGCAGACGATCTTTTTAGTTCTTCCACTTTGAATGATCAAAATCATTTTGATGAAAGCATGCCCCCTATCTATGATGATTATTGTGAGGATACTTATGCTTTGAAGAAAAGGGATGATAAAACTTGTCATACTCTCGAAAACACTTTTGCTAAACCTTGCTTTTTCATTGTGGACACAATTTTTAGTGCTCAAGTCTTTTACGATACTCCCACTGCTATTCTTGAGAATAGATTTCCTTATGTGGAGTGTAGTAAAATTTATGTGCTTGTAGATCATGAAAAGAATGCTTTAGGTGCTGGTTATATTGTTGAATTCATTCATGATGCTACTGAAAATTACTATGAGAGAGGATCATATGCTTCTACTTATTGCAATAGTATCAAGCTTCCCCTCCATATGTTGAAATTTTGGAAGCTATGCTTGTTTTGCCTTCCTATGCTAGTTGATTCTTGCTCCAATAAATTGTTTAATCACAAAATCCCTATGCATAGGAAGTGGGTTAGATTTAAATGTGCTATCCATTTGCTCCATGATGCTCTCGTTGTGTTTCAATTCTTACCTTTTATGTGAGCATTATTGAAATCAATGCCTAGCTAATGGCGTTAAACGATAGCGCTTGTTGGGAGGCAACCCAATGAATAAATTTTTCTTTGCTTTTTGCTTCCTGTTTTGTTTTCTCCACACCATCATAATTATGTTATGATTGTGTCTTTTGTCTTTCTTTTTGTATTTGTTCCAAGCAAAACCGTTATGATTAGTCTTGGTGATGATTGTTTGATCATGTTGGAAAAAGACAGAAACTTTCTGCTCACGAAAAGAATTTTAGTTTTTATTCTGTAAGAGATTTAGAGTTGACTATTTTTGCTGCTGATTTCTATGCAATTTCTTCAAACTGTTGTAATTGTTCAGATTTTTTGAAGTACTAGAAGATTACGAAGTATACAGATTGCTACAGACTGGTCTGTTGTTAACAGATTCTATTTTTGCTGAGTTGGTTGCTTATTTTGATGAAACTATTGATAGTATCGGAGGGTATTAGCCATGGAAGATTGAAAATACAGTAACCCAACATCGGCATAAGTAGAATTTAAGTTTTCTACAGTACCTATGGAAGTGGTGGTTTGCTTTCTCATACTAATGTTGTCACGAGTTTCTGTTTAAGTTTCGTGTTGTGAAGTTTTCCAGTTTTGGGTGAAGTTCTTATGGACAAAGAGATAAAGATTGGCAAGAGCTCAAGCTTGGGGATGCCCAAGGCACCCCAAGAGATTCAAGGATGCTGTAAAAGCCTAAGCTTGGGATGCCCCGGGAAAGCATCCCCTCTTTCGTCTTCAATCCATCGGTAATGTTACTTGGAGCTATATTTTTATTCACCACATCATATGTGTTTTTCTTGGAGCATCTTGTATCGTAGGAGTCTTTTATTTTTGTTGTGTCACAATCATCCTTGCTGCACACCTAGAGAGAGAGACATGCACTCACCGTGATTTTGTCGAGCTTCAATTATATCCTTTGGTAGACAATTCAGCTCACATGTGCTTCACTTATATCTTTTGAGCTAGATACTTTTGCTCTATGTGCTTCACTTATATCTTTTAGAGCGCAGCGGTGCGTGGCTTGGTAGTTGATCTATGCTTTGAAAGTAGTCTCTAAAGGGGTAGTTATCCAAAGGGATACGAAAACTACCACCTTCATGTGCATTGAATAGTTAGAGAAGTTGATTCATCTCAATTAGTTTTGAGTTGTGGTTTTGGTAATATTGAAGTCATGCTAGTAAGGTGTTGTGGATCTAGAAATACTTGTGTTGAAGTTAGTGATTCCCGTAGCATGCACGTATGGTGAACCGCTATGTGATGAAGTCTGAGCATGATTAGTTTTTTGATTGTCATCCTTTGTGTGGCGTCGGGATCGCGCCATGGTTTATACCTACCAACCCTTCCCCTAGGAGTATGCGTTGAATGCTTTGTTTCGATTACTAATAAAACTTTTGCAAAAAGTATATTAGTTCTTCATGACTAATGTTGAGTCCATGGTTTAGATGCACTTTCACCTTCCACCATCACTATCTTCTTAGTGTCGTGCAACTTTCGTCGGTGCACAAAACCCACCATTAGCCTCCCTCAAAACAGCCACCATACCTACCTACTATGGCTTTTTCAAAGTCATTCCGAGATATATTGCCATGCAACTACAACCATGACATGTGCCACCATGTCTACATTGCCATTGCATGATTTTAAGATAGCTAGCATGATGTTTCCATTAATGTCTATGCCATGCTAGATCATTGTCACGGTACACTACCGAAGGCATTCCATATATAGTCATCGTTGCTCTTAGTTTTGAGTTGAAAGTGTGATGATCATCATTGATGGAGCATTGTACCATGTGAGGAAATAAAAGAGGCCAAAGAAGCCCACCAAAATAAAAAATAAATAAAAAAAGAGGCCAAAGAGCCCACCAAAAAATGAGAGAAAAAGAGAGAAGGGACAATGTTACCACTTTTCCACACTTGTGCATATTAATCACCATGATCTTCATGATTGACAGTCTCTCGTTTTGTCACCACCATATAGCTAGTGGGAAATTTTCATTATATAACTTTGCTGGTATATTGCAATGATAGGCTTCCTCAAAATTGCCTTAGGTCTTCGTGAGCAAGCAAGTTGGATGCACACACACTTGTTTTCTTTAAGAGCTTTCATGTACTCCTAGCTCTAGTGCATCATTTGTATGGAAATCCCTACTCATTCACGTTATTATCTATTGATGAGCATATCCATAGCTCATTGATATGCCTAGCCAATGTGACCATCTTCTCCTTGTTTGCCTTGCAACCTCCACCACACTCCACACCACTTATAGTGCTAAAACCATGGCTCACGCTCATGTATTGCGTGAGAGTCGAAAAAGTTTGAGAAAGTAAAGGTATGAAAACAATTACTTGGCCAATACCGGGGTTGTGCATGATTTAAATTTGTTTTGCAAGGATGATAGAGAATTGCCAGACTATATGATTTTGTAGGGATAGCTTCCTTTTTGGCCTTGTTATTTTGAAAGTTCATGATTACCTTGCTAGTTTGCTTGACGTATTATTGTCTCCACGGCAATAGCAAACTATTGTTTTGAATCTAACGGATCTGAACATTCATGTCACATAAGAGGAGTTACAAAGGACATCTATGCTAGGTAGCATGAAAGCATCAAAAATTCATTCTTTATCACTTCCCTACTCGAGGACGGGCAGGAGTTAAGCTTGGGGATGCTTGATACGTCTCCAACGTATCTATAATTGTTGCTGGTTCCATGCTATTATCTTGTCAACTTTGGATGTTTTATATGCATGAATATTCTATTTTATATCTTTTTTGGGACTAACCTATTAACTCAGCGCCAAGTGCCAGTTTCTGTTTTTTCCGTGTTTTTGGCCCATTTTCGGACGGAGTCCAAATGGAATGAAACTTTACGATGATTTTTTTGGACCAAAAGAGACCCCCGAAGCTTTGGAAGAAGGCCAGAAGAGCCACGAGGGATTCACAAGCCATGACGCCGCCACCACCCCGCTAGGTGGCGCAGGGCAGGCTTGTGACCTCCTCGTGGGCCCAACCGACGTAATTCCACCGCCATAAATTCCTATAAATTCAGAAACCCCCAAAAAGAAACCTAGATCGGGAGTTCCGCTGCCGCAAGCCTCTGTAGCCACCAAAAACCAATCTAGAGCCCGTTCCGGCACCCTACCGGAGGGGGAATCCATCTCCGGTGGCCATCTTCATCATCCCGGCGATCTCCATGATGAGGAGGGAGTAGTTCTCCCTCGGGGCTGAGGGTATGTACCAGTAGCTATGTGTTTGATCTCTCTCTCTCTCGTGTTCTTGAGATGTTTTGATATTTATGTACCATGGGCTTTGCTACTATAGTTGGATCTTATGATGTTCTTCCTCCTCTCCCTCTTGTAATGAATTGAGTTTCCCCTTTGGAGTTCTCTTATCAGATTGAGTCCTTGAGAACACTTGATGTATGTCTTGCACGTGTCTATCTGCTGTGATCAACTTGCGGGTTTGTGACATTGGGAACCTATGCATATGGGTCGGCACACGTTTGATTCATGTGAGTACTCGATGTATGTTTTGGTGATCAACTTGCGGGTTCGTGACATTGGGAACCTATGCATAGGGGTTGGCACACGTTTTGACTCTCCGGTAGAAACTTTGGGGCACTCTTTGAAGTTCTATGTGTTGGTTGAATAGATGATTCTGAGATTATGTGATGCATATCATATAATCGTGCCCATGGATACTTGAGGTGACAATGGAGTATCTAGGTGACATTAGGGTCTTGGTTGATATGTATCTTAAGGTGTTATTCTAGGACGAACACTATGATGGATCGAACGGAAAGAATAGCTTCGTGTTATTTTATACGGACTCTTGAATAGATCGATCAGAAAGAATAACTTTTTGGTGGTTTCATACCCAACTACAATCTCTTCGTTTGTTCCCCGCTATTAGTGAGTTTGGAGTGACTCTTTGTTGCATGTTGAGGGCCAGTTATATGATCAAATTATGTTATCACCGTTGAGAGAACTTCACTAGTGAAAGTATGAACCCTAGGCCTTGTTTCCACGCATTGCATTACCGTTCGTGCTCACTGTTACCATTTGTTACCTTGCTGTTTTTGTAATTTCACATTACAAAAACCTATATCTACCATCCATATTGCACTTGTTTCACCATCTCTTCGCTGAACTAGTGCACCTATACAATTTACCATTGTATTGGGTGTGTTGGGGACACAAGAGACTCTTTGTTATTTGGTTGCAGGGTTGCTTGAGAGAGACCATCTTCATCCTACGCCTCCCACGGATTGATAAACCTTAGGTCATCCACTTGAGAGAAAATTTCTACTGTCCTACAAACCTCTGCACTTGGAGGCCCAACAACGTCTACAAGAAGAAGGTTGCGTAGTAGACATCAGCAACCCCGGAGTGACAATAGCCGGAACCATTTCCGGAGATGATCATAGTATGAGGAGTTCATGTGTTCACCAAGTGTTAATGCGTTGGTCCGGTTCTTTATTAAAAGGAGAACCTTAATATCCCGTAGTTTCCGTTAGGACCCCGCTGCCACGGGAGGGATGGACAAAATATGTCATGGAAGTTCTATTCTCTAAGCACGTATGACTACATATGGAATACATACCTACATTAGATTGACGAACGGGAGCTAGTTACATATCTCTCCGTGTTATAGCCGTTACATGATGAATCACATCCGGCATAATCATCCATCACCGATCCACTGCCTACGAGTCTTTTACTACTGGTCCTTGCTACGTTACATTGCCGCTACTGCTGTTACTTGCTACTGCTGTCACTACTGCTGTTACTTGTTACTTTGCTTTGCCGCTACTGCTGTTACTTGCTACTGCTGTCACTACTGTTGTTACTTGTTACTTTGCTTTGCCGCTACTTCTGTCACTACTTCTTTTACTTGTTACTTTGTTGTTACCTGCTGTAAGACTTTTCTGGCGCCATTGATACAACAAGTCAGCAATAGTCTCCCGTCAACAGACCACTTTCTGGCACCGTTGCTATCATACTACTTTGCTACTGATACTTTTCTTGCAGATACAAATCTTTCAGGTGTGATTGAATTGACAACTCAGCTGCTAATACTTTAGAATATTCTTTCGCTTCCCCTTGAGTCGAATCCATAAATTTGGGTTGAATACTCTATCCTCGAAAACTGTTGCGATCCCCTATACTTGTGGGTTATCAGCCGCACCCTCCGTTACCCTTCTTCTTCCCAGGCTCTTCTATGGCTTGCTTCCCCCGTTCTCATAGTTCTTCAACGCCGTGCTCACGCATTACCAAATTCATGCGTTGCGTCTTGATCCGAGATCCGTTCTTATTATCGCATTGTTTGCCTTCGTCTGTGAAGCCTTCCAGGGTATTCTCCCCTTGGTGGTGTAAATCCCGCACTTCTTCTCTCTCCGGCTGATTACACCCGAGCAACGCTCTGGGTGCGTGTCCTTCCAGGTTGCGGATGCGATGACGGGGGAGTGTATCGATATGTGGGTTGACCACACCATAGAACGCTTCAAGCCGCAGTGGGTATATGTGGACGTGGGTCGGTACAACTCCCTGTTGCTGACCCCATCGTCCCTGGCGGCGCTCATCTCCGGGTCGGGGCATGCGAGGCTCGACGACCCAAGGCTGTCTCTAGTTTGGAGGAGGTTAGAAACCTTGAGGGAGGAGGGAGTGACTACCGCGTTGGTCGTGAGGGAGTTCCTCAGGCGGTGTATTGCCCCCCTTCAATGCCACTCTCGTTCGATCTGGGCCAACTCTGGGTCGTAGGATGCCATGCGGCTCCATCCGGAGCGAGTGTCGGTCGACAAGTTCGATGGGATGCTCCAGATCCTGATTAGCGAGGTCATCAGCGGCCTTCCGCATGGGGGTGTCCCTTGTATAAGTACAAGAACGGGGGATACCTCGTCCGGATAATGCCCTGTTTCGATAAGTGGGGGATGCTTCCAGGTAGCATGAGGGGCCTCGGGACACCCATGTCCTATTAGTTTCTGAACCGGGAGCCCTGACGGGCCCGGATGAGGGAGTTCCGGATTAAGGGGTCCTCCGGCAGTCGGGTTGTCCCTTATGGGCCGATCATATGGGTTGTGTCATTGAAGACCGGATTACCTGACAACCACGTAATCAATATGTAGAGTTGTGAAGACTAGGCGGGCACTCCAAGGAAGGACGACCAGTTCGGCCCATCTACCCCTAATCTATGTTGGTAACATCTAACTCTAGGGGCCCTCGTGTCTATATACACCTGATACCTCCATTTTGCATCATGTTTTCATGTTGTTATTTATCGCTTCTTGGGTTGTTATTTCACTTCATGGTACATTTCTTATGCCTTTTCTCTCTTATTTTGCAAGGTTTGCATGAAGAGGGAGAATGCCGGCAACTGGAATTCTGGCGTGAAAGTCGAGCAAAGTTGAGATACCTATTCTGCGCAACGCCAAACGCCGTAAAAATCAACGAGGATTTTTTTCCGTATTTATGAAAAATACTCGACTGAAGAAGTTCCAGAGGGGCACCAGGGGTTGGCCACAAGTCTGCACGGCGTGGCCACCCCCCAACCCGCGCCATGAGGGCTCGTGGGTAGCCGGCTGGCCCACTTGCCCCCTCTTCGGCTATATGAAGGGTTTCGTCTCGAAAAAAAATCAAGGAGGAGCTTTTTCGTGGATTCACCGCTACAACGAGGCGGAACTTGAGCAGAACCAATCTAGAGCTCCGGCACGACGATCCTGTCAGGAAACTTCCCTCCCAGAGGGGGAAATCGTCGCCATCGTCATCACCAACACTCCTCTCATCGGAGGGTACTCGTCGCCATCAACATCTTCATCATCACCATCTCATATCCAAACCCTAGTTCATCACTTGTAACCAATCTCCGTCTCGCGACTCCGATTGGTACTTGTAAGGTTGCTAGTAGTGTTGATTACTTTTTGTGGTTGATGCTAGTTGGATTATTTGGTGGAAGAGTTTATGTTCAGATCCTTGATGCTACTCATTACCTCTCTGGTCATGAATATGATTATGCTTTGTGAGTAGTTACTTTTGTTCCTGAGGACATGGGATAAGTCATGCTAATAGTAGTCATGTGAATTTGGTATTCGTTCGGTAGTTTGATGTGTTGTATGTTGTTTTTCCTCTAGTGGTGTTATGCGAACGTCGACTACATAACACTTGACCATTATTTGGGCCTAGAGGAAGGCACTGGGAAGTAGTAAGTAGATGATGGGTTGCTAGAGTGACAGAAGCTTAAACCTTAGTTTATGCGTTGCTTCGTAAGGGGCTGATTTGGATCCACTAGTTTAATGCTATGGTTAGACTTTGTCTTAATTCTTCTTTCGTAGTTGCAGATGCTTGCGAGAGGGATTAATCATAAGTGGGATGCTTGTCCAAATAAGGGCAGTACCTAAGCGCCGGTCCACTAACATATTAAACTATCAATGTAACGAACGCGAATCATATGAACATGATGAAAACTAGCATGACAGAAATTCTCGTGTGTCCTTGGGAGCGTTTTTCCTCCTATAAGACTTTGTCCAGGCTTGTCCCTCGTTACAAGAGGGATTGGGCCACTTTTCTGCACCGTTGCTACTTTTTTTACTTGTTGCTTGCTACGAATCATCTCACCACACAATCACTTGTTACCGACAATTTCGGTGCGTGTAGATTTTACCTTGCTGAAAACTACTTGTCAGATCCTTGTCCTCCTCGTTGGGTTCAACACTCTTACTTATCGAAAGGACTACGATTTATCCCCTATACTTGTGGGTCATCAAGACTCTTTTCTGGCACTGTTGCCGGGGAGTGAAGCGCCTTTGGTAAGTGGAACTTGGTAAGGAAACATTCATATAGTGTGCTGAAATTTCTTTTCACTTGTCACTATGGATACTAATCCTTTGAGGGGCTTGTTCGGGGTATCTTCACCTCGAACGGAAGCACAAATACTTTCTCCTCAACTTGCTGCACCTACTGAAAATATTTTCTTTGAATTTCCTCCTGGTATGCTTGAGAAACTGTTGGCTAATCCTTTTACAGGAGATGGAACATTACATCCAGACTTGCATCTAACCTATGTAGATGAAGTTTGTGGTTTATTTAAGCTTGCAGGTTTGCTTGAGGATGAGGTCAAGAAGAAGGTCTTTCCTTTATCTTTGAAGGATAAGGCGTTGACATGGTATAGGGTATGTGATGATACTGGATCATGGGACTACAATCGGTTGAAATTGATATTTCATCAAAAGTTTTATCCTATGCATTTAGTACATCGTGATCGGAATTATATTTATAATTTTTGGCCTCGTGACAGAGAAAGCATCGCTCAAGCTTGGGGGAGGCTTAAATCAATGTTATATTCATGCCCCAAACATGAGCTCTCGAGACAAATTATCATTCAGAACTTCTATGCTCGGCTTTCTCATGATGATCGCACCATGCTTGACACTTCTTGTACCGGTTCTTTTATGAAGAGAGATATTGACTTCAAATGGAATTTATTGGAGAGAATTAAATGCAACTCTGAAGATTGGGAGCTTGAAGTAGGTAAGGAGTCAGGTATGAATTTCAGGTTTGATTGCGTTAAATCCTTTGTTGAGACAAATACTTTTTGTGAATTTAGCGCTAAGTATGGACTTGACTCTCAAATAGTAGCTTCATTGTGTGAATCATTTGCTGCTCATATTGATCTCCCCAAAGAGAAGTGGTTTAGATATCATCCTCCTTAAGAAGTCAATGTAGCTAAACCCATTCCAGTTGAAGAGAAAGTCATTGCCTATAATGATTCTGTTGTTCCCAGTGCTTACATTGAGAAACCACCTTTCCCTGTTAGGATAATGGGTCATTCTAACGCTTCAACTGTGATACGTAGAGGCTATATTAGAACACCTACACCCCCTAAGGAAATTAGAGTTTAACCTAGCATTGTTATTATCAAAGATCTTCTGTGAAGGACATAATATTCACTTCTGTGAAGATGCAGCTAGAATTGCTAAACCTCGCGCTAGAGACAAACATAGGCGTGTTGTTGGCATGCCTGTGGTTTCTGTTAAGATAGGAGATCATTGTTATCATGGTTTATGTGACGTGGGTGCTAGTGTTAGTGAAATACCTCAATCCTTATATGATGAAATCAAAGACAAGATTGCACCTGTTGAGATAGAGCCTATTGATGTCACTATTCAGCTTGACAATAGAGATACTATCTGCCCTGTGGGAATTGTTAGGGATGTTGAAGTCTTGTGTGGTAAAACGAAGTATCCTGCTGATTTCCTTGTTCTTGCTATCGCACAAGATAGCTCTTGTCCCATCATATTTGGTAGACCTTTTCTCAATACTGTCAATGCTCATATTGATTGTGAGAAGCAAATTGTCACTGTTGGCTTTGAAGGTGTGTCACATGACTTCAATTTCTCTAAGTTTGGTAGACAACCTCATGAAAAGGAGTTGCCTAGTAGGGATGAAACTATTGCCTTAGCCTCTATTGTCGTGCCTCCTACTGATCCCTTAGACCAATACTTGCTTGAGGATGAAAATGATATGCATATGGATGAAAGGGATGAGATAGATAGAGTTGTCTTAGAACAATATCCTATCCTTAAGAATAACTTGCATGTTGAATTGCTTGGGGATCCACCCCCACCAAAGGGTGATCCTGTGTGCGAGCTTAAACAGTTTCCTGATACTCTTAAGTATGCTTATCTTGATGAAAAAGAGATATATCCTGTTATTATTAGTGCTAGCCTCTCAGAGCATGAAGACAAGAAGTTACTAAAAACTCTGAGAAAGCACTGTGCTGCTATTGGATATACTCTTGATTATCATAAGGGCATTAGTCCTACTCTATGCCAGCACAAGATTAAAACTGATCCTGATTTCAAACTAGTTTCTCATCATCAAAGGAGATTAAATCCTAAGATGAAAGAAGTAGTGAGAAAAGAAATAATGAAGCTCCTGGAAGCAGGTATCATCTATCCTGTTGCTCATAGTTATTGGGTGGGTCCGGTGCATTGTGTCCCTAAGAAGGGAGGCATTACCGTTGTCCCTAATGATAAGGATGAATTGATCCCACAGAGGATTATTACTAGCTATAGGATCGTGATCGATTTTAGGAAATTGAATAAAGCCACTAGGAAAGATCATTACCCTTTGCCTTTTATCGACCAAATGCTAGAAAGGCTATCCAAACACACACACTTCTGCTTTCCAGACAGATATTATGGTTTCTCCCAAATACCAGTTGCACAATCTGATCAGGAGAAAACCACTTTCACATGTCCTTTTGGTATCTTTTCTTATAGACGTATGCCTTTTGGCTTATGTAATGCACCTGCCACTTTTCAAAGATGTATGATGTCTATATTCTCTGACTTTTTTGAAAAGATTGTTGAGGTTTTCATGGATGACTTCTCTGCTTACGGGTCTTCCTTTGATGATTGCCTCAGCAACCTTGATCGAGTCTTACAGACATGTAAAGACACCATTCTTGTCTTGAATTGGGAGAAGTGCCACTTTATGGTTAATGAAGGCATCATCTTAGGACATAAACTTTCTGAAAAAGGTATTGAAGTCGATAAGGCTAAGGTTGATGCAATCGAGAAAATGCCATACCCCACAGATATCAAAGGTATAAGAAGTTTCCTTGGTCATGCTGGTTTCTATAGAAGGTTCATCAAGGACTTCTCTAAGATTTCCAGGCCTCTTACCAACTCTTACAAAAGGATATTCCTTTTGTTTTTGACGATGATTGTGAGGAAGCCTTCGAAATACTTAAGAGGGCTTTGATAATTGCACCTATTGTTCAACCACCTGATTGGAACTTGCCTTTTGAGATCATGTGTGACGCTAGTGATTATGCTGTTGGTGTTGTTCTAGGGAAAAGAGTTGACAAGAAGTTGAATGTTATTCACTATGCTAGTAAAACTCTAGACAGTGCCCAGAGAAACTATGCTACTACGGAGAAGGAGTTTTTAGCAGTCGTGTTTGCATGTGAAACGTTCAGGTCTTACATAGTTGATTCTAAAGTCACCATTCACACTGATCATGCTGCTATTAAGTACCTCATGGAGAAGAAAGACGCTAAACCTAGACTTATCAGATGGGTTCTCTTGCAACAAGAATTTGATTTTCACGTTATCGATAGAAAGGGTGCTGATAACCCCGTAGCAGATAACTTGTCTAGGTTGGAGAACGTTCTTGATGACCCACAACCTATTTATGATAGCTTTCCCGATGAGCAACTGAATGTCATCAATGCTTCACATAGTGGACCGTGGTATGTTGATTATGCAAACTATATCGTTGCTAAATATATACCACCTAGTTTCACGTACCAGCAAAAGAAGAAATTCTTCTTTGACCTGAGACACTACATTTGGGATGACCCTCACCTTTATAAGGAAGGAGTAGATTGTGTTATTAGACGTTGTATACCTGAACATGAACAGGGACAGATCCTACAGAAGTGTCACTCCGAGGCCTACGGAGGACACCATGCGGGAGATAGAACTGCACACAAGGTATTGCAATCACGTTTCTATTGGTCCACTCTCTTCAAGGATGCCCGTATGTTTGTCTTGTCTTGTGACGAATTTCAAAGAATAGGTAATATTAGCAAACATCAGGAAATGCCTATGAACTATTCACTTTTCATTGAACCATTTGATGTTTGGGGCTTTGATTATATGGGACCTTTTCCAAAATCCAACGTGTATACTCATATCTTAGTTGTTGTTGATTACGTCACTAAGTGGGTAGAAGCTATCCCCACTAGTAGTGCTGATCACAAAACCTCTATCAGGATGCTGAAAGAAATTATCTTCCCTAGATTTGGAGTCCCTATATATCTAATGACCGACGGTGGTTCACAGTTCATTCATGGTGCTTTCCGTAAAACGCTTGCTAAGTACGATGTCAACCATAGAATTGTGTCTCCCTACAACCCTGAGTCCAGTGGTCAAGTAGAGATAAGAAATAGAGAAATTAAACTAATTCTGCAAAAGACTGTCAACAGATCTAGAAAGAATTGGTCTAAGAAGCTCGATGATGCACTGTGGGCTTATAGAACTGGCTATAAGAATCCCATGGGCATGTCTCCGTACAAAATGGTGTACGGTAAAGCATGTCATTTACCTCTTGAGCTAGAGCATAAAGCTTATTGGGCAATCAAAGAGCTCAACTTTGATTTCAAACTTGCCGGTGAGAAGAGGTTATTTGACATTAGCTCGCTTGATGAATGGAGAACTCAGGCATATGAGAATGCCAAGCTGTTCAAAGAGAAGGTTAAGATGTGGCATGATAAGAAGATACAAAAGCGTGAGTTCAATGTAGGTGATTATTTCTTGCTATATAACTCTCGTCTAAGATTCTTTGCATGCAAGCTTCTCTCTAAATGGGAAGGTCCCTATGTTGTTGAGAGAGTATATCTTTCCGATGCTATCAAGATCAATGACACGGAAGGAAATTGTCCGAGAGTTGTAAATGGGCAGAGAATCAAGCATTATATCTCAGGTGCTCCCATAAATGTTGAAAGCAATATTATCAATACCATAACTCCGGAAGAATACCTAAGGGATATTTATTAGCCTATTTCAGACTCTGAAAATGAAGAGGTATGTGATTCTGTAAGAAAACATAGTCCAAAACTTTTCCAGTAGGAAATTTTCTCCGTTTTGGAATATTTTAAAAAATCCAAAAATTGGAAGTAGTCCGGTAAGTGTGCGAGGAGGCGACAAGCCTGCACCGTGCAGGCCCATCCCCTGGCCGCGCCGTGAGGGCTTGTGGCCACGTCGTGCGCCTCCCGGACTAAGTTTTCGTGTGGGGTACTCCTTCTAGTGTGAAAAAAATCATTATATATACTCCCGTTTTGTCTGACCCCTGCATCACGCAGATTTCCTATGTTTTTCGTTTCGAGCATGTTTTCTTCCGCAGATCTAGGTCAAGATGTCTTCTCGGGATTCACAGGGGAAGAGCTATGTGGCTGATTACCTTTCTAACCCCAGGGTCTACGGGACTTGGATCCTTATGGCTGGACCACTAATGAGGAAGAAGATTATGATCCGAAGGGGGAGGAACAAACAAGTTCCGATGAAGCGGAGGCTCCTCTACCTCAACCTGGACACACTCATGTGGAGTCCAAGAAGTCGAGCCTCCCTGACTCAAGGAAGAAACCTAAGACCATGTTTATCCCTTCTCGTTTCTTGCACGAGAGTAAGCAGGAATTATGCCAAAGGGTGTTGAAGCCTGAAGAGGAAAATGATGATCTGAGGGAGTAGAATTTTATGCTCAAGTGGAAATTAAACAAGCTCAAGACCTCTTCAACAACTCTACCACCATCACCACCAAAGGAAGACAACTGAGCATTGGTATGGGCAATCCCCTTGGCTTGTGCCAAGCTTGGGGGATTTGCCCCGGTATCGTATCACCATCACATCTTTTGCCTTTACCTTTGTTTTAGTTTTCCTTTTTAGTTTTCTCTTTCTCTAGTAGATTAAAGTCTTATTGTTTTAGTCTTGAGTTTTGATTTGTGTCACCCCCGATGTATTCAAGCTCGTGAGTCATATAACAAAGAGTGTCTCAGTTGAAGGGCTTTGCCTCTTGCCATGATCAAAAGAGTGAGAATAGAACAAAAGCATGAAAGATCATGTAATGATCTTATGGGAAGTGATAGCTTCACATATAAAAAGAATGAGGATTGAAACTTGTTGAGGGTAGGCAAATGTAGACCTTTGTCATTGTTGCAATTAATAGGAAGTGATAAAGAAGGAGAGGTTCACATTAAATATATCATCTCTGACACCATCTATGATTGTGAACACTCACTAAACTATTGCATGCCTAGAAGTAGATGTTGGACAAGGAAGACAACATAATGAATTTTGTTTGCTTGGCTCTGAACAATGTTATATGAATAGAGATCCCTTAGCATGTGACGGTTGCTTCCACCTCACGTTAGCCAAAACTCCCGCACCAAGTAGAGATACTACTTGTGCATCCATAAACCTTCAAACCAGTTTTGCCATGAGTGTCCACAATACCTACCTATGGATTGAATAAGACCCCTCAAATAAGTTGTCATCGGAGCAAGCATTAAAAATTTCTCTCTAATATGTATGATCTGTTAGTGTGTGGAAAATAAGCTTTGTATGAACCTTTGATGAGGAAGACATAAAAGCGACAGACTGCATAATAAAGTTCTTTATCACAGGAGGCAATATAATATGACGTTCCTCCGCACTAAGAGGACACGCATCCAAACCTCAAAAGCGCATGACAACCTCTGCTTCCCTCTGCGAAGGGCCTATCTTGTACCTTTACTTTTTGTCCCTGAAAGAGTCATGGTGATCTTCACCAAATCCTTATTTCGCCTTTATCTTGGCTAACGTCATATGCTTGGGAAATATCTATATTCATATGTCAACTTGGAGCTAAGTATTCATGAATTATTATTGTTGACATTACCCTTGAGGTAAGCAGTTGGGAGGCAAAACTATAAGCCCCTATCTTTCTTTGTGTCCAGCTGAAACTTTGATCTCATGAGTACCACGTCAGTTGTAGCAATTGTAGAGAACGGAAGAATGATTGAGTACGTGGATTTGCTTTACAAGCTCTTACTTGACTCTTTCTGATGTTGTGATAAATTGCACTTGCTTCAATGACTAAAGGCTATCGGTTGTTACTTCTCGGTAAGGTTCTTGATCCATGCTTTACTTTGTGAGGAAATTATCACTTTAGCATAAGAGATTATATGTTGGTATTGTTGTTCTGATCTTGAACATGATGCATGCATGTTCGTATCCTATTTTGTCGACACCTTTCTCCCTAAACATGTGAACATATTTATTGAGCTAGGCTTTCGCTTGAGGACAAGCGAGGTCTAAGCTTGGGGAAGTTCTTACGTCCATTTTGGATCATGTTTTCATGTTGTTATTTATCGCTTCTTGGGTTTTTATTTCACTTCACGGTACAATTCTTATGCCTTTTCTCTCTTATTTTGCAAGGTGTACATGAAGAGGGGGAATGCCGGCAACTGGAATTCTGGCCTGAAAGTGGAGCAAAGTTGAGATACCTATTCTGCGCAACTCCAAATGCCATAAAAATCAATGAGGATTTTTTCCGGATTTATAAAAGATACTCGGCCGAAGAAGTGCGAGAGGGGAGCCAAGGGTTGGCCACAAGCCTGCACGACGCGGCCACCCCCCCAGGCCGCAATATGAGGGCTTGTGGGCAGTCTGCTGGCCCACTTGCCCCCCTCTTCTGCTATATGAAGGGTTTCGTCTGAAAAAAATCAAGGAGGAGCTTTTTCGTGGATTCGCCGCCGCCACAAGGCGGAACTTGAGCAGAACCAATCTAGAGCTCCAGCAGGACTATCCTGCCGGGAAAACTTCCCTCCCGGAGGGGGAAATCGTCGCCATCGTCATCACAAACACTTCTCTCATCGGAGGGGACTCGTCACCATCAACTTCTTCATCAGCACCATCTCATCTCCAAACCCTAGTTCATCACTTGTAAGCAATCTCCGTATCGCAACTCCGATTGGTACTTGTAAGGTTGCTAGTAGTGTTGATTACTCTTTGTAGTAGATGCTAGTTGGATTATTTGGTGGAAGAGTTTATGTTCAGATCCTTGATGCTACTCATTACCTCTCTGGTCATGAATATGATTATGCATTGTGAGTAGTTACTTTTGTTCCTGAGGACATGGGATAAGTCATGCTAATAGTAGTCATGTGAATTTGGTATTCGTTCGGTAATTTGATGTGTTGTATGCTATTTTTCCTCTAGTGGTGTTATGTGAACGTCGACTACATAACACTTCACCATTATTTGGGCCTAGAGGAAGGCATTGGGAAGTAGTAAGTAGATGATGGGTTGCTAGAGTGACAGAAGCTTAAACCCTAGTTTAAGCGAAGCTTCGTAAGGGGTTGATTTGGATCCAGTAGTTTAATGCTATGGTTAGACTTTGTCTTAATTCTTCTTTCATAGTTGCGGATGCTTGCAATTGGGGTTAATCATAAGTGGGATGCTTGTCCAAGTAAGGGCAGTACCCAAGCGCCGGTCCACCCACATATCAAACTATCAAAGTAACGAACGCGAATCATATGAACATGATGAAAACTAGCATGACAGAAATTCGCGTGTGTCATCGGGAGCGTTTTTCCTCCTATAAGACTTTGTCCAGGCTTATCCCTTTCTACAAGAGGGATTGGGACACTTTGTTGCACCGTTGCTACTTTTGTTACTTGTTGCTTGCTATGAAACATCTCACCACACAATCACTTGTTACCGACAATTTCAGTGCGTGCAGATTTTACCTTGCTGAAAACCACTTGTCAGATCCTTCTGCTCCTCGTTGGGTTCGACACTCTTACTTATCGAAAGGACTACGATTGATCCCCTATACTTGTGGGTCATCAATACCAGGGGCCCTTATGCGTAGAGGTAGGTTATCTCATCTAGGGTTTATCTCGTACAATCTCGTGGTAGATCAACACAATAACCATCCTTCCCAATCATTATAATCAAGAAGGACGTAGGGTTTTCCCTCCTCAAGAGGGCCCGAATCTGGGTAAACATCGTCTCCCACTCTCTCCTGCAACCCATTTTTTTGAAGGAAAATTGCAAGGGAAGCCCCCACAACGAGTTTTTTTAAATAATAAGAAACCAAATTTGCGTCCATGGGGACTTGAACCTAGGTGGCTGGGTTGTACATCCACTCCACTAGCCAAGTGAGCTAGGCTCACTTCCTTCAACCCCTTGATCTCGGCTCCATAGTTCGGGACCACCTTCTAGAGATCTGCCGGTTAAGGACGCCGACATTGGTGTTTTCATTGAGAGTTGTGCCATTGGATCACTGAAAGGATCGACGGCTCGCTTGATCATCAACGATCGAGTCCGCGACGAGGGCATCTTCACCACTAAACTCATCTTCGCCCTCGGATGCTTCACGCTCAGCACAAACCTAACCGGCCATCCTGGCGAGATTAGTGGTTTTGTCCCCGGTCACCGGATAAGGCTCGGATAATTCGAAGTCTCCACCGACTCACGGGGCAATCTGTTCCCCGCTAACCTCACGACCTCGACAGAATCCCGAAGCCTTGTCTCCGGGTCCCGTGTCCGACCACGGTCTTGGTCCTCTCCTCCTTAGAGAGAGGGCTTCAAGCTTGGAACCAACCACTGTGTCCGGACAGCAGGAAACGGCTACTTCCGAATTCGTTTCCTTCCCGGAAGTCGCAGAGTTTAACTCCCAAAACATACAAAGGATTGGTCAAGTTAGTCTCTCGATGTTAAACTAGATGCTCGACCAGATCCAGTCGCTTCAAATCTCTCTTACGACCCACCCACCACCCACTTAATTGCCATCGTCGAAGATCTAACCGACGCAGTGGATTATGCCTTCGAAGAGCTTGATGATCAAGACGATGAGGCCTACTACCCCACCCCATAAACACCAGGAAGTTGATTCCAACATCTACTTACAATGTTTACCTGGTAGAAATGCCTCACAACACAGATAATGTCACACCCAAGCAGAACTGCGATAAGCCCATAGAAGACCCTTCAAAATGTTGAAAGTCATATAAGAGCTCCACAGAAAACAAGGGAAGGGGCTACACACAACCACATAGGAAAACGCAACCCTTGCAGCCAGGACTACCCCTAGGCCCCCAAACATGAACCAAAAGAACCATCCAATGACGATGCCGACGGCCACAATACTTCGGACAATGACGACGATTACCTCCCTCCCATCGACGACCTCAACGGCCTTGAAGCCGAAGAGTTCGTAATTCCCGAAGACCGTGAAGGCAAGGAGCAATTTTGGCAACGGCTTATAGCCACCACCCAAAGCTTAAAAGCAAAGCAACAATAGCTCCAAGATGACAGGATACTATTAATAACAGGTGGACCAAAATCCTAGCAGTCGAAGAAGGATACGACACAAAATGGTCGGACCAGAAGAAAACATACCTGTGCCGAAGAATACTCCCCCAGTTCGATGACGAGGCGCCAGAACACGTGTCCCCCCGACACAATAACTACCACCAGCCTGATCGCCCACCTAGATGTCGCGATAGAACAACCGGAGAGAACAAGTATCGACCCGACCCTTCGCGGCGAAAAGTTAAAGAGCATATGCACCATGGGGAAAGAAACGACACACGATATGAAAAATCAGGTCGTAGTAGGTCTATATACGGATCCAGGAGGTACTCTCCCACTTGATGGGATGACGAACCACCTCGGGTCCCTTACAAGAGAAAATGCCGGGAAACGTACCGGGCTCAACTCGGAGCCGATCTGCGGCACAACATAGCTCGGATCAGAGGTGCCACTCACCCACTGTGTTTCATGGATGAGGTCATGCAACACCAATTTCAAGAAGGGTTTACACCTGTAAATATCGAATAGTATGACGGGACAACAGATTCCATTGGATGCTGGGAAGACCTTGATGAGGCTTTCCTATCTATGTTTCAAGGAACATACATTCGACCACCGGATTCAATCGATCTAAGCAACATCGTCTACAAGATAGGGGAATCAGCCGCAGAATTCTAGAATCGGTTCCACGCCAAAAATACCAAATCGTACACTCTCCGGACATTGAAGCAATAGCTTCTTCTGAGCACAACATCTGGGATGAATGGCTTGCCAGACAGCTCGGCTAGGACAGGCCGATAACAATGTTCTCCCTTACCGCCCTCATGACCCGGTTTTGCGCGGGCAAGGATAATCGGCTTGATCGGCGCAGCCATAATGCGGACAACCCTAGAACTTCTAAGGTTTAGGAATAAAATGGAAAGCCAAGGGAAAACAAGAACAAACACCGCTACCGTATTGGTGATGCCGATGATACAGCAGTAAATGCTGGATTTTGTAGTACAAATCTTGGACAGCGGAAGAAACACTTTAAAGGGAATAGGGTTGGACAAACCCCATGGGATAAAATCATGGAACGGCCCTATGAGATTCATGGCACCCAAGACAAGCCAGCCACCCACACCAACCGTAATTGTTGGGTGTTCAAACACGCAGGAAAGCTTGCCACCGATGAGCAAAATTGGGGTCCACGAAGTGAAAAAGATGAGGAGCCCCGTGGCTCAAATGATGATGGCCAAAAGCAGTTCCCTCCCGAGGTTAAGACCATGAACATGATCTATGTCACCCTATACCCAAGAAGGAGAGGAAATGGGCACTGTGGGAGGTATACACCATAGAGCCCGTAGCACCCAAATACAACCCGCGGTCGTCTTGCCCGATCACTTTCGACCACAGGGATCATCCGACCAGCATCTATCATGGAGGGTCGGCCGCCCAAGTCCTCGACCCCATCATCGACGGTTTCCACCTCATGGGAGTCCTCTTGGACGAAGGAAGTAGCCTCAATATGATCTATTCGGATCTGGTGAAAGAGATGGGCATAGACCCATCAGGCATCAAGACAAGCAGCACTACCTTTAAAGGAGTGATACCACGCTTGCAAGCCCGCTGCTCGGGCACATAACACCAGAAGTCATGTTCAGTTCTCCCGAGCACTTCCATAGCGAGGACTTCATCTTCTACATCGTCCCCTTTTGTAGTGGATACCACGCACTGCTTGGTCGCACAACCCTCGCCCTCTTTAATGTTGTACCCCACTATGTGCACATGAAGCTCAAAATGCCCAGACCCAAGGGAGTCATCACAATCAACGGAAACACAAAGTGATCTCTATGTACTGAGTCGCACATGGCCGCACTAGCAGCTGAATGTCAACAAGACAGCGACACTTCAAGCCACAAGACGACAACAAAAGGGCGAAGGGGTGGAAAATGGGCCCGAACTCAAACACACCAGCCAGATAATTCTTCGGCCGAGAGTGCATAGGGAAATGGCTCCCACGGCACAGCCCAAACACCACCAAGGCATGTCCCTCGACAACACAATTTCATCCTTAAAATTTGATGGGTAGTCGTGGGAGCAACCCACCAAGGACCATGGGATCGGGTAAACCGAGCTATGGTCCAACGAATCAAAGATAGGGCGTCACGAAGATCCCAAGCGTCAAGCTTCTTTGTCTCATCAGCAGCTTCTCAAGACCCTTTACTCAAGGTCCGCTTGCTAATCGCAACTCCTTTTGAAGGATAGCACCCCAACCCCTAGCAGGGGAAATAGATATAGTGCGGTCGAACACAGGGCTGGCGTCAAGTCACCCATGCAAGGTCGCTTGAAATGTTGCTTCAAAATACTTGTATCGATAGTTACATATAACAACTGCTTTTATGCTACGAGTTATAAAAATCCATCACACACATTATTCCAAGTACCTTCGTATACATACACTTTATGCTTATTGGCATTGTCACGTCAAAATTCTTTTTGTACACACTAAAAGTGATATCGATCATGCACCGGGGGCTTTGATGGTAACACCTCCCCGATCAATATACTGTCACTATTTCTTCTCCTAAGTGTTCGATTTCTCATGATTTTGGTTTATATGCACCTGTTCCGAATTATGTCTTGGGTCTACAGTTGGATTTCCAAGCTCATGTGCTTATGCCCTTACGTTCCGCAAGTTCGGCTAAAGGGGTAAAGGGAAAAGCACTGCGATTGTATTCCCAGCCGGCGAGGTTTGAAATACCTCAATGGAGATATCCAAAAACTAACTGTCATAATAAGCGAGAACTGATCTGCAATCTGAGCTCATATACAAAGTCCATAGAGCCTACTCCACGTTACGCGGATGGCTTTGCACTTATTTAAACCTCGCGGTAATTATTTCAACTTTCAGTTTTTCGAATTAATGCAAAAGGCTCGGGGCTTGTCACTAGTCCCCACATATAAAGTTCCTAAGGCTTATCGAAAGCAATAAATCCACACTACTGAAATTCAAAAATTTGCCGTCTGCCAAGGCGGACGGCAAAGGGGGCAACCACAGACGGCAAAGGCTTTGTCGTCTGCCCCCTCATGGCAAAGTAGACGGTAAAAAAAATCCGGTGAAGAGGCTCTTTGCCGTCTGCTTTAACAAAGCAGACGGCAAAGAATCTTTGCCATGAGGGGGCGGACGGCAAAATAAGTGGGACGGCATATATTGCAACGTCCCCGTTAAGTGTTAACGACAGGCCTCCTCTCTTTGCCGTCTTCCTCCACCCCTTTGCCATGTGGGGGCATATGGCAAAGAGGGGAGAGAGAGGGGGCAGATTCTCTCTTTGCCGTCTGCCTCCCCCCCTTTGCCATGTGGGGGCAGACGGCAAAGAGGGGAGAGAGGGGGACAGATTCTCTCTTTGCCGTCTGCCTCCCCCCCTTTGCCATGTGGGGGCAGACGGCAAAGAGGGGAGAGAGGGGGACAAATTCTCTCTTTGCCGTCTGCCTCCCCCCTTTGCCATGTGGGGGCACACGGCAAAGAGGGGAGAGAGGGGGCAGATTCTCTCTTTGCCGTCTGCCTCCCCCCTTTGCCATGTGGGGGCGGATGGCAAAGAGGGGAGAGAGAGGGGGCAGATTCCCTCTTTGCCGTCTGCCTCCCCCCCTTTGCCATGTGTTGGCAGACGGCAAAGAGGGGAGAGAGAGGGGGCAGATTCCCCCTTTGCCATGTGCCTCCACCCCTTTGCCATGTGTTGGCAGATGGCAAAGAGGGGAACCAGCCCCTTTTTTATTTATTTTTTGTTATATCCAGCATTTTTAACAATAATCAAGATATATATATATATTTGACATAAATAAATTTCTTTCCATACTCATAACCATATTAAAATAACTCTCATCCATAGTGCATACATATTATGGAAGTTACATCCGTACCAAACCATATATTACACCAGTTTCATCCACGTGCATACAAAGTTTCATATATTCATACAATAGTTTCAATACAACCCATGGTACAAGAAATAATCTTCAAGGAATCCATCAACCAAGCTTCCCGTGAAGTGAAGGTAATCTGCGAAATGACAAATAAGAAAGTTAGAAAAATAATACTAGATGAAGTAGTGTATATATAGGTTATTTCGGAGAGAAATTAGCTAAGTATAGACAATTTAGGAGCTAACTAAGCTAATTATGTCAACCAAGCTTCCGTGAAGTGAAGGTAGTCTTCCCCTTCTTCTTCTCCTTCTTCTCCTTCTTCTTCTTATCCTTTTGTCCCCTTCTTCTTCTCCTCCTCCCTCTCCTCCTTCTTCTTCTCCTTTTTCCTGTTCCTTCCTTTCATTTTCCTCTTTTTCTCTTCTTGTCCCCTTCTTCGGGCTAAATTGGCTAAGAATGCCTTTTTGGAGCTAATTATGTCATTTCGAGGATAATTAGCAAAGTATAGGTCGTTTTTTATTAAATAGGCCATTTTGGAGCTAACTAAGCTAATTATGTCATTTCGTAGGATAAGTTGCCAATTTAGCCTTTCTTGGATAAGTCTAAGCTACGTAGAAGAAGAGATAGAGAAGAAGAAGTAAAATAAGGAGGAGGAGGAGGAGGAGGAGAAGAAGGAAGAGGAGAAGAAGAAGAAAAGAAGAAGGAGAAGGAGAACAAGAAGGAGAAGGAGAAGGAGGAAGAACGAGGACGAAGAAGGGGAAGGAGGAGCTCCTTCTCCTTCTCCTCCTTCTTCTCCTTCTTCTTCTCCTCCTCCCTCTCCTCCTTCTTCTCCTCATTTTTCCTCCTCCTTCCTTTCATTTTCCTCTTTTTCTCTTCTTGTCCCCTTCTTCGGGCTAAATTGGCTAAGAATGCCTTTTTGGAGCTAATTATGTCATTTCGAGGATAATTAGCTAAGTATAGGTCATTTTTTATTAAATAGGCCATTTTGGAGCTAACTAAGCTAATTATGTCATTTCGTAGGATAATTAGCCAATTTAGCCTTTCTTGGATAAGTCTAAGCTACGTAGAAGAAGAGATAGAGAAGAAGAAGTAAAATAAGGAGGAGGAGGAGGAGGAGGAGAAGAAGAAGGAAGAGGAGAAGAAGAAGAAAAGAAGAAGGAGAAGGAGATTTAGAAGGAGAAGGAGAAGCAGGAAGAAGGAGGAAGAAGAAGGGGAAGGAGGAGCTCCTTCTCCTTCTCCTCCTTCTTCTCCTTCTTCTTCTTCTCCTCCCTCTCCTCCTTCTTCTCCTCCTTTTTCCTCTTCCTTCCTTTCATTTTCCTCTTTTTCTCTTCTTGTCCCCTTATTCGGGTTAAATTGGCTAAGAATGCCTTTTTGGAGCTAATTATGTCATTTCGAGGATAATTAGCTAAGTATAGGTCGTTTTTTATTAAATAGGCCATTTTGGAGCTAACTAAGCTAATTATGTCATTTCGTAGTATAATTAGCCAATTTAGCCTTTCTTGGATAAGTCTAAGCTACGTAGAAGAAGAGATAGAGAAGAAGAAGTAAAATAAGGAGGAGGAGGAGGAGGAGGAGGAGAAGAAGGAAGAGGAGAAGAAGAAGAAAAGAAGAAGGAGAAGGAGAAGAAGAAGGAGAAGGAGAAGGAGGAAGAAGGAGGAAGAAGAAGGGGAAGGAGGAGCTCCTTCTCCTTCTCCTCCTTCTTCTCCTTCTTCTTCTCCTCCTCCCTCTCCTCCTTCTTCTCCTCCTTTTTCCTCTTCCTTCCTTTCATTTTCCTCTTTTTCTCTTCTTGTCCCCTTCTTCGGGCTAAATTGGCTAAGAATGCCTTTTTGGAGCTAATTATGTCATTTCGAGGATAATTAGCTAAGTATAGGTCATTTTTTATTAAATAGGCCATTTTGGAGCTAACTAAGCTAATTATGTCATTTCGTAGGATAATTAGCCAATTTAGCCTTTCTTGGATAAGTCTAAGCTACGTAGAAGAAGAGATAGAGAAGAAGAAGTAAAATAAGGAGGAGGAGGAGGAGGAGAAGAAGAAGAAGGAAGAGGAGAAGAAGAAGAAAAGAAGAAGGAGAAGGAGAAGGAGAAGGAGAAGGAGGAAGAAGGAGGAAGAAGAAGGGGAAGGAGGAGCTCCTTCTCCTTCTCCTCCTTCTTCTCCTTCTTCTTCTCCTCCTCCCTCTCCTCCTTCTTCTCCTCCTTTTTCCTCTTCCTTCCTTTCATTTTCCTCTTTTTCTCTTCTTGTCCCCTTCTTCGGGCTAAATTGGCTAAGAATGCCTTTTTGGAGCTAATTATGTCATTTCGAGGATAATTAGCTAAGTATAGGTCATTTTTTATTAAATAGGCCATTTTGGAGCTAACTAAGCTAATTATGTCATTTCGTAGGATAATTAGCCAATTTAGTCTTTCTTGGATAAGTCTAAGCTACGTAGAAGAAGAGATAGAGAAGAAGAAGTAAAATAAGGAGGAGGAGGAGGAGGAGTAGAAGAAGAAGGAAGAGGAGAAGAAGAAGAAAAGAAGAAGGAGAAGGAGAAGAAGAAGGAGAAGGAGAAGGAGGAAGAAGGAGGAAGAAGAAGGGGAAGGAGGAGCTCCTTCTCCTTCTCCTCCTTCTTCTCCTTCTTCTTCTCCTCCTCCCTCTCCTCCTTCTTCTCCTCATTTTTCCTCTTCCTTCCTTTCATTTTCCTCTTTTTCTCTTCTTGTCCCCTTCTTCGGGCTAAATTGGCTAAGAATGCCTTTTTGGAGCTAATTATGTCATTTCGAGGATAATTAGCTAAGTATAGGTCATTTTTTATTAAATAGGCCATTTTGGAGCTAACTAAGCTAATTATGTCATTTCGTAGGATAATTAGCCAATTTAGCCTTTCTTGGATAAGTCTAAGCTACGTAGAAGAAGAGATAGAGAAGAAGAAGTAAAATAAGGAGGAGGAGGAGGAGGAGGAGGAGAAGAAGAAGGAAGAGGAGAAGAAGTAAAATAAGGAGGAGGAGGAGGAGGAGGAGGAGAAGGAAGAGGATAAGAAGAAGAAGGGGAAGGAGAAGAAGAATAAGAAGAAGAAGAAGAAGAAAAGGGGAAGGAGAAGAAGAAGAAGTAAAATAAGGAGGAGGAGGAGGAGGAGGAGGAGGAGGAGGAGGAGGAGAAGAAGAAAAGGAGAAGGAGAAGGAGAAGAAGAAGGAGAAGGAGGAAGAAGGAGTAGGAGGAGCTCCTTCTCCTCCTACTCCTTCTTCTTCCTCCTTCTCCTTCTTCTTCTCCTCCTCCCTCTCCTCATTTTTCCTCTTCCCTCCTTTCAGTTTTCCTCTTTTTCTCTTCTTGTCCCCTTCTTCGGGCTAAATTGGCTAAGAATGCCTTTTTGGAGCTAATTATGTCATTTCGAGGATAATTAGCTAAGTATAGGTCATTTTTTATTAAATAGGCCATTTTGGAGCTAACTAAGCTAATTATGTCATTAGATGGAAGTCTAGCTATTTTGAAGCTAACTAAGCTAATTATGTCATTAGATGGAAGTCTAGCTATTTTTTATTAAAACACTAGAAATAACATACCTAAGTTAGGGTGAAGCACGGTGGCTCTGGCTTGTTTCACCTGGAGAAGGCTGCCCTGGAGAAGGCTCGACTGTAGAAGGGTCGTGCAATGCGTTTCGGGACATATTCTGCACTAAACATCGTTTGCAATGTGTAGTTAGCATGAGGACACTCTTAAGATCACTCCACTGAAATGAAACTCACCGTCCCCGCCACGTTAATGACTGGGATCGGCGGAGGGACTTGGCCGTTCTTCTCGCACATAGACTGTACATTTGGTTTCGACAAGTCAAACTTTTTATTTATTAATGAAACGGACATTCAAATGCAAGATTTGAAATAACATGAAGAAGAAACTTACCACGAAGAGCTCGTATATGGCCCTGGTAGACGCTTCATTCCGTGCCCTCTCCGCCTCCACCAATGGAGTCGTCCTCTCCTCCAGCTCCCTAATTTCCTTATCCTTCTCCGCCATAGCCACCTGCATTGCCGCTCTCTCTTTCTGAATAGCAGCCTGCAACACAACTCATTGTTAACAATGTAATCATATTGGTTCCAACGCACAACATAATGCGGAAAGATAGTTGAGTCCATTAAACTAACCTCGATGGCGAGCTCGACTGGCCGTGGACGACGTGTTATCTCCGGACAAGAGCTCGTTTGGCGTGCCTTTATCTGCCGGAGAGTGCTAGGACAACGTATAAGGCCGTCTCCAATGGCGATCGAGCCATGGGGCCTCCCGTTGCCAGCTATCATCACCAGCTCTGGATCAATAGGCCCCTCGCTCGGGTTAAAGTCCTCCCCTTTCCTCGCCTTCCCGTGATCTCTGTACTTCACGAGCTTGTCGTGGGAGGAGATGTTGGTGAAATTTTCAGGATGCTCGAGGTCAGACTCAGAGAATGCCTTGACCTTCTTGTACGAGGCAGTATGGGCCATCGCATACAGGTCGTACATTTGTGGCGCCTCCGTCTTATTGTGACGCGCCTAAAAGAGAGAGAGCAGAAAATTGTATTGGTAAAGGGCTCAAGATAGCATTAAGAATGAATTTCATGAGGCATGAAGCAAACCACATACCCAGTTCTCGCCAAATTGGATTAAGTTGACGCTCCCTTGATGGTGTGGCACGCCAACCATTTTGCCACGCCTCTCTTTGGTGTTGTTGTGGCTGGTCTCCCACGTTTCGGAGCACCACTGGTCCACCAAGGCCTCCCAACAATCCATCTTATCCACACACCATCTCGGGGGCACCTAAGTTAATAAAGAGAAATTTGAGTGCGTAAGAACCAAATCAAGGAAACTAACTACAAAGCCTTAATATTATGTAATTACCTTCATGTAATGCTCCTTCTCCATCTTAGCATCACGGCACTTCGCCTTATCAATCCTAATACGCCGCGTGGCATAGTAGTCTCGAACAGCCTGCACCCGAGCCTCGTGCCGAATGTTTTGAAGTAGGCGGCGACATTCGGTTTCGATAACCTTTGCCGCGTCGTCCTCGTATCCCTCCTCACACCTATAGAAGGTCTGCAAACGAGACAACACCGATTAGTACAATAAATAGCTATGGTTAATTTATAATTGTGTGAAAGAGAAATTACCCAGAACTTTCGGATCACCATGTCCGCCCTCGTGTCACACAAAACACCGTCGATCTCCACCTCCGGCGGGGCCGGGGCACCCAAGTAGTGCTCCCAGGTCATCCCTACCTCTCGCTCCCGACCGGGCAACGTAACAAACCCTGGGAAGTTTTGACGGCAAAGAACACCGAGGACACTGTTGGGCTTGCGGAATCCCTTGGCAACAATCCAACCCCTACAGTATGACAAATTAAAGCCAAAACATTAGATATTTGAGAAAACGCGAAGGCAAAAGGTTAAATAAGATTAAATTAACTTACTTGTCCCCATTTGGCCTAATCGAGCACCTCTGCTCGGGGGTCGCTGGCACGAGCGGGAGCCCCGAACTACCACGCTGGTAGACGTTATCCCCCTCACCCAGCTCCTCGTCGCTACCAGCATGGCCAGTTGGCTCTGGCCAGGGATCCCACTGGGTCTCTTGGGACGTACCCTCATCCCTGCTGTGCTCCGCAGTCGTCTGGAAGGAAGCCTCTGGGACACGAGTCTCGTGGGTCAAAGGCTCGTCGACCTGAGGCTCGTCGACCCGAGGCTCGTGAACCGGAGACCGTGTAGCCTCCACCTCAGACGAATCCACCCTAGAAGTCCTCCTGTGCTCAGGTGAATCAGCTTGGGGTGGTGGCGGAGACCGTGTAGCCCTACCTCTCCCGCGGCCACGTGTACCTTTAGTACAACATAAATACCAACATGAGTAATAAAATGTATATAAATACCAATATGCATACAACATGAGTACAACATAAATACCAACATGAATACAACGTGTACCTTTAGTGCCTCTCAGCTTCGTGGGTGGTCGACCTCCTCTCACGGGGGCCGCTCCTTGCATAGTAGAGAGCAACACTCTCCGAAGAGGCGAGGCAGGAATGGAAGTACCCATCCCATCACCCGCCGACGAAGAAGCAGCCGCGGCGTGCTTTCGACCCTTTCCCACCATCTTTCAACACCTGTCATGACAAAGAGTAAATGAAATTAGTACAACATAAATACCAACATGACTAATAAAAATTGAATACCTAACATGAACTCAAAATTTATATATAGTATAATAGTTGAATACCTGACATGAACTAATAACAATCGTCCTCTTCTATATATGCTTCGGGGTCAATAAATGCATCATGATCATCACTATCATCAATAAATGCATCATCATCATCACTATCTAGAAGAACATGTGGAAGGCCACCATTATGTAATCGGTCAAGAAGTGACAGGTCATCCGTAGCAGTAACCTCTTCTTCTTCCAGCTCTTCCTGTTCGGGCTCAGGGGTTAAGACGGATTCACTGTCGCTGTCTACTTCAATGTTCTGGGGTGAAGTAGAGCGGTTCTTGAAACGTTTCTTGGACATACGTGTTTCTTGGAAGAATTCTCCTTCATATGTGTCTGGGTTAATGTGAGGTTCGTAATCCTCTTCATTGAGGGTAGGTGGTCTAAAATGTGGTGGCACTTCATAAACGACATCCCAACCTTTGAGATTTGGATCAGTTTGGCAGGCCACGGTAGATAGAAAACTTGTGTCGCCTGTTGAGCCGTAATATAGACATCGGGAACATCTAAGTGGGTGTTTTGGTTGATTTCGACTAGTCCTATATGTTCATGAGTCTTTCTAGTCTCCCTCGGCTCAAACCAATAACATTTGAAGACTACGACGGTCGGTGGGTTTTCACCATAGAATAGAAGTTCATAAATTGCTGCAACCCTTCCATAATACTCGGTGTCTCCTTCGCCGATAGCAGAGACAGAACAATTTGTAGTCTTTAGGTCGGGCATAGATAGCTCTTTGCCAAAGGTACGAAAGAGATACCCGTTGATGTTGTATTTGTCAAATGAACGGACCTTATAGTCAAAACCATTAGCGACTTGTCTCAACTCGGCGTCCATAGACTCTGCATCAGCCTACAAGTTTAATACGAAAGAATGGATGCATTAGCCGCAAATTAGACCAATAAATCAAATGGGCCCTTAATGGTAATTAATTACCCTTTGTTTGAACCAAGAGATGAAACCAGGATAGTCGCCTCCATGCTTTGCGAGAAGCTCATACTCTTCGACGGAATCCTTTTCGATAACCGCTCCATCCGAGAATTCGGCGACGTATCGACTATATCATATATCCGGGAATAAGAGTAGTTCAAAGCAATTAGAAGTTGCGAAACAATAAATTACCGAGAATTTACTCGATATACGGCCGCACTTCTGTTAGGTTGGTGAAGATATACAATGAAATGGTCCGTCATTCTTCGACATCCAACGATTTCCCTTTCGAAGCACCGGATGGTGCGAGCTTACCTTTGAATAGGCTGAGGTTGGATCGAACTTTTTCTCGATCGCCATTATTGTACTGAGGCTTCGGGTTATGCAAATGATGATTTTTGGCTTCGTAGTGTGCTGTCACGAAGTTTGCCGCCTCCTCAGTAATGAATGCCTCGGCCATCGATGCTTCAATTCTACGTTTATTTTTACACTTAGCTCGAAGCGTCTTCTGCATCCTCTCAGTTGAGTAGCACCATCGATTTTGAACGGGCCCCCCCATTCTTGCCTCAGTCGGGAGATGCAAAATCAAATGTTGCATTGGATTAAAGAAGCCCGGTGGAAAGATCTTTTCTAATTTGCAGATCAACTCCGGCGCCAACTCTTCCATTTCATCTAGCACGCCAGGCGATAGTTCTTTCGCACAAAGAGAACGGAAGAAATAGCTCAGCTCTGCCAGTACTAGCCATTCATCCTCAGGGATAAAGCCACGCAACAACACCGGCATTACCCGCTCAATCCATATGTGCCAATCATGACTCTTGAGCCCAAATATTTTCAATTTCTCAAGACTCGCTCCCCTCTTTAGATTCGCTGCATACCCATCGGGGAACATCAACCGCATTTTTACACACAATAGCATTTCCCTCATAGCTGGCCTTTCAAGATTGAACCATGCTTTTGGCTTCGCTATGCTTTGCTTTCCTTTCCGTTGTCGCAAGTTTTGCAACGGTCTATCACATAGAGCCTCCAGGTCGATTCTAGCCTTAGGATTATCTTTTGACTTCCCCTCTATGCCGAAAAATGTACCAAAAATGGCCTCCGCAATATTCTTTTCAGTGTGCATCACGTCAATGTTGTGTGGGCAAAGGAGGTCTTTGAAGTAAGGGAGATCCCATAAGCATGACTTGTGAGTCCAGGCGTGTTTCGTATTATACCCTTTGAAGTATCCTGGACGCAAAGGATCAGGCTCAAGAGCATTTAACTGATCAAGGGTCTGTTGGCCTGTCAACGCAGCTGGTGCAGTGTTTTTGACAACTCTACCTTTGATGAAATTCTTCTTGTCTTTTCTGAACTTATGATCAGGATCCAGGAATTTTCTATGCATGTCGAAGCAAGAATACTTGCGACCAGCCTGCAGCCAACAAAACTGAAGAGCTGCCTTGCATGTGGTGCACGGGAACCTTCCATGCACACACCAGCCAGCGAATAGCGCAAACGCCGGATAATCATGCGTCGAGTACATGTACCACACATGCATTTTGAAATTTGTTTTGGTAGCCGCGTCGTAGGTCTTGATCCCATTATCCCAGGCTTCTTGCAACTCATCCTTAAGCGGCTGCATGTACACATTCATATTCTTCCCCGGATAGTTGGGCCCTGGAATTATCAACGTCAGGAAAATGTTCTTTGTTTTCATAATCTCTCCGGGTGGCAAATTTAGTGGAATGACAAATACAGGCCAACAACTATATTGTGCTGCCGTCATACCATACACATTGAACCCAACCGTGCTGATGAAAACTCTAGGTTGCCTTGGATCTTCCGATTTATCCTTATGTAATACATTGAAGAAACCTATAGCTAGCAAGTTTCATCGGCACGAAGACCGGGACAGAGAAAATTAAGGGGGTAGGAGGAGAAGTCATTTGTGCTCACCAACAACGCAAGGGCGGAGCTCGTCCAACGCACGTGGAGGTCGTCGAACAACTGCACATTGAAATTCACCCGATCAACACAAATATGATGTTTTTATAATTAACATAACTATATGACCTAACTCATAACTATGTGGGTCAGTGTCATCGGGGGTCGAAGGTCACTGGCGTCGGGGATTGGGGTCTTTTCGGTCAACAAGAGGCCGAAGAGGTGTCGGGGCTCGGGGGTTGGAGGTCAGTGGCGTCGGGGATCGGGGTAGGGGGTCGGGGGTCGAGGGTGAGTTTTGTCGGGGGTCGGGGGTCGGGGGTCGAGGGTCAGTGGCGTCAGGCGTCAGGGGTCGGGGGTCAGTGGCGTCGGGGGTCGGGGTCGGGGGTCGGGGGTCGAGGGTGAGTGTTGTCGGGGGTCAGGGGTCCAGGGTCAGTGGCGTCGGGCGTCGGGGGTCGGGGGTTAGTGGCGTCGGGGGTCGGGGTAGGGGTCGGGGGTCGAGGGTGAGTGTTGTCGGGGGTCGAGGGTCGGGGGTCGAGGGTCAGTGGCGTCGGGCGTCGGGGATCGGGGGTCAGTGGCGTCGGGGGTCGGGGTCGGGGGTCGGGGGTCGAGGGTGAGTGTTGTCGGGGGTTTAGGGTCACTAGCGTCGGGGGTTGGGGTCTTTTCAGTCAACAAGAGTCCAAAGAGGTGTCCGGGCTCGGGAGTTGGGGGTCAATGGCGTCACGGTCAGGGTAGGGGGTCGGGGGTCGAGGGTTAGTGGCGTCGGGGGTCAGGGGTCAGTGGCGTCGGGGGTCGGGGGTTCGCGTACTACGGCATCTCCTCCAACATCATCAGCTACCTGACCGGCCCGCTCGGGGAGAGCACGGCCGCCGCCTCCGCCGTCAACGCCTGGTCCGGCGCCGCGTCCATGTTTCAAAATTTCATTGTTTTGTCCGGTGGAAGCACACACACCACAACATAGTGCTTCCCATGTCGTTGTGCTCATGAATCAGCTGGACCGGGTCGATCTTTTTTTTGGGAGGGTACCGGGTCGATCTTCGAAGATAGAATAATGTGCTCAACCCTAAACCTTTTTCTTTTCTAATGACACCACTTTTTTCTTGAAACACATCATCAGGGGCATGACAGTAATCCACATGCGAAATCACGTTTTAGCTCCCGTGCACCTGCGACACAATTCTCTAGGCCTTCTCAGTGACAACAGCGGCATGTATGTGCCACATGCATCGGCTTTTCTCTTCCAGAAAAAAAATAAGGGGCGAGATGACATGCAAGCTCACGCATATAAAGGGTCGCAAAAGTCCAAAACGAGGAGCATGCATTGCATGTCAGAGCTAGGTAGAGTCGGCAGCCAAGTTCTTCTCAAGTTAATTATTGCATGATTGGTTGTATTATTGTACTTGTCAAATTAAAAATATTTAGTTTCCAAATTATAAAGTGATTAGTTGCCACATACATAAATACTAATTGGCTGCTAGCTAAACGTATTAGTCACCAGATTATAAAGTGCTTAGTTGCCAAAAAAATTAAACATGTTAAGTTGCATTACATGTTCTCAGTACAGGATTGCCATGATTAAGCAAGTGTAATTGTCAGATTTAAGTGGATACGGTTGTCACATATTTACACATGGTTATCAGTTTAAATAGATGTAGTTCTCGGACTTAAGCGATCGTAGTTGTCAGATTTAAGCAACAAATCAGTGTAGTTACCTGGTGAAGAAAGTTGTAGTTATCAAATTATTATCTCAGTAATAAAATGTTTTCAGATTAATTATCATAATTTTTTGTCAGCTACTAAACTTTTCTCGGCTAGGTTCAAATAGCGAGTACTGATTAGACAATGGAGAAGGCATCCGTACACTGCACAACAAGCCAACTGTAGTTATATAAAGAAGCAAGCCACTGTAGCAGCTGTTACTGTAGCCATGAGGTAATACGCGCTGGAGCCAGTAATGATGTTGTGGGCCCACAAAAAGAGAGATTTTTTTATCTAAAGCCACACTGCTGCGCTACAGCTGCATGTACCCATAAATATTTAAGATAATTGCACCGTCGCACGGGAAGGAAGCAATGCGCACGCCTCCACTTAGATTTTCCCCAAACTAATTACCACAAACTAATTACCATGAACCTAAAAATGACAAAAGAGAAAAAAACAAAAAAACAAAAATAAATTTACCTATCTTGGAAGGGCGGTGCAGGGAGGAGGGGCGGCGCAGGGAGGAGGAGCAGGGAGGAGGGGTGCCGCAGGGAGGAGGGGCGGCGCAGGAGGGGCGGTGTAGGAGGGGCGGCGCCGGGAGGGGCAGGCGACAGGGGAGTGGGCGACGCACGGAGGAGGGGCGGTGCGGGGCAGGCGGCAGCGCGGGGCAGGGAGGAGGAGCGGCGCGGGGCAGGCGGCGGCGCAGGGCAGGGAGGAGGAGCGGCGCGGGGCAGGCGGCGGTGCGGGGCAGGCGGCGGCGCGGTGCAGGCGGTGGCAGGCGGCGGCGCGGGGCAGGCGTCGGCGCGGGGCAGCGGCGGCGCGGGGCAGCGGCGGCGCGGGGCAGCGGCGGCGCGGGGCAGCGGCGGCGCGGGACGTCGGTAGGCGGCGGGGGTTGGAGGGGGGCTACGTGGGAATGGTTGGAAGGGGAGCGGGGGTGCGCGTGGACGTGGCTAGGCTGCCGGCCCTTTGCCGTCCGCCGCGCTCCTAGGCTGACGGCAAAGGCAGCCAAGGCCGACGGCAAAGGTCCCGGGGGGGAGGGCACCGGGTGGGTGGTTGGGTTGGTGGGCGCCGACACCTTTGCCGTCCGCCGTGCTCCTAGGCTGACGGCAAAGGCAGCCAAGGCCGACGGCAAAGGTCCCAGGGGGGGGGAGGGCACCGGGTGGGTGGTTGGGTTGGTGGGCGCCGACACCTTTGCCGTCCGCCGCCCTCCCTTTGCGTTTTGTGGCGGGGCTTTGCCGTCCGCCTCCCTTTGCCGTCCGCTTAGGGATTCTTTGCCGTCGGCCAGCGGACGGCAAAGAAGTGGCAGACGGCAAAATAATCTTTTTCCATCTGCCACCTCTTTGCCGTCAGCACTGTGGCAGCTGACGGCAAAGAGTACCTTTGCCATGTGTGAGCTGACGGCAAAGGCCAAGCAGACGGCAAATTTCTGGATTCCAGTAGTGCCAGATAGTCCGATCTCCTTGTTTCTCTCATGCACTACCGCCCTCGGGCACCGATGCATCGGCTAAACGTTATAGTACATATGTTGAAACACCCGAAGAAGTCTCTCCATGGGGGCTAAAGCCGATGACTGGTAACTTTCAGATTGAAACAACCAAAATAGGAATCAAAATAACACAAAATATACTGTACTTCGGGCATATATCTTATCAGATAAATTGATCAAAAATAAAGTAACAAATATTCATTCTAATATTACATCTTTTGAGCAATGGAACTCGGTCACTCGAGCACCTTCCATAGCGGAAGAGAAATACAACTTGGGGCGCCTATGCTCCTTTCCGACAAACGGTGGATTAGTGGCCATCTGAAGGGGCATTACGTCTGACAAGTGACCATTGTCTGTGCAAAGTCCATCTGAGCTCCTTCAATACAAGTAGAATGTTGCAGGACTTCAATCCGGGGTGTGGCGTCGACCAGCTTCTGCACTCATGCAAAGTAACTGCTCAGCAAGTACCCGGCAGGCCATAACCGAACACGGAGATCCTTAATGGCCGGCTCTGCAATCCTATGCAGTTCCATCAGCTTCTTCATTTGATAACTTAGACTGGGGTTGGGCTCGGGAGTTTTAGACTGATCCCAAAATAGCCTTTGCTCGACATTCCCGTTGTGGGTCCCAAAATGCTTGGCCGCACTCTGTGGGAGGATCGTGAAGGCGCCTGTAGAACGCCATATCCACGTAATAAAGGCATACATGTTTCCACCAAAGGCCCATTGCAGTGAGTAAGGCTTACGAGTTGCCGTAAGCTTGGCTCAGCGCTCTTCTTCTTCATAGAACTTTTGATCCACCCGCTCTGACTGAAGTTCGGCAGACAGTTTGCTGTGATTGGCCATGTACTCTTGAGCTTTCTGCTCCAAGTCCTCAGATTTTGAGCTCGCCTCTTGCATCTCCTGCTAGATCTCTGTCACCCTAGCCTCATGTATGTTGCTGACGACCTTTAGGCGATCCATCTCGGTAGCCGCCCGTTCGGCTGCCACCTTGTGTGCAGCGGCCTCTCGTTTGGTTCTCTACCTCGGCCCTAACAAAGTTAGAATACAAAAGAGTCGGCCGACACGGCAAGGATGCTCCTTAAAATTGCTCAATGACGGTATGAATCTCTTGACCCAGCTTACCCTTCTTCTCGTTCACTCGACCATTAATGCGCTCAAGCTCTTTATCTGAAACTTTGAGTTTCTGGTTTAGCTAGTCTATTTCCAATGCATTGGCGTTGGTAGCTGAGGACGAGGCCTACAAGATAAGAACAACATGTTAGTCCGTTTCCGAGTTAACGTGTCGAGCATTTCTTAGTCAAAATTCTCAAAGGAACAGTTTAAACAAATCTTTGGGCTATTTTTCATTTTTCCCATGAATTAGTTTTGAGCCACGGATGAGTTCTTCTTTTCAACTCACCCGAGGCTCAAGGGCTGTTATACCCATAAAACCATATATACAACTTTACAAAATTAAACCTACAATGTTACACGGCTTACCTTAAAGCGAGTTAGAAAGCTGTTGAAGGCTTTGTTCAGTCCGTTGTTGACGGAGTGAATACTTTTAAAGACCACACACATAAGGGTGCGATGATCTTCAACAATAGAGTAGCCGGCCAAGGCATACTTCATTATGGTTGGCCACCCAGCCATAGATTTTTCTTTTGTGGGCGGTGCTGGGGGTGGCACAGAAGATGTCGTAGCATCAGGTCCCCCGGAGGTTGTCTCCGAGCAATGCTCGGAGTGAATTGGGTTCCTTTCTCCGCCTATGGAGAAGGAACATGTCCCCTGAGTCTCAAAGACCAAGGTAGGTACGTTGGTCAAAATCTCCTGATCCTCAGCGACTAGTGTGATAACACCAGCCGGAACCTCTCGGTCCTCGGAGGCTGATGTCTCTTCTTCGGCCGGGATCTCCCGATACTTGGAGCCCGATCTATCGGCCTCGACCACCACCGCCTCCATAGTGGTCGGCGGGGTTTGATGGGACGTTACCTCGTCTAGCTCGTCTGAGTTCCAGGGAGGAGTGTTGTGTGAAGCGTTCCTAATCTCGGCCAGCTCAACGGGCATACAATCCCCCTCCCATACTCGATCTGTCGAATGATCTCACACCAGGTTGTGCTAGAAAAAATCTCGGTCCTCATTAATGATAAAAATTGAAATAACTCTTTTAAAATAGGGCGCCAATCTCTTTGTCGAAGTCCGAGCGTGGCTCGAGAAGAGTGACATTGCGCTTGCAAGGTTTCTTCGGATCCTGAGGAGGTAGTCTCACCTCGGACCCCTCTGGCGCCCCCCTCTTCCTTGCCTGAAGAGATTTCTTCTCTTCCTCCTCATCTGCCTCCTCCCCCTTGTGGGTTGAGGAGGCATGGGAGTCTTCGGATTTTGTATCTGGGGGACCCGTTGAGCGGAGACCCCCGCGCATCTCCTTCTTATTGTATGGCGCCACATACAACAACTCTACTAGCATCTTCTCCAGAAGAGGAGTCCGGGGTTCCTCGGGCAAGGGAACTGGGCCTTTTATGTTCTTGGCCAGTTCGGTCCACTCCTACGAAAGAGAAAGGATAGTAAGACCTTTGACAAAAACAAAACTCCAAGTGGATAAAAGAGCTCGGACGTACCTCCACCGGGGAAGTATTATCGTCTAAGCTGGTATCTTCGTCTGCGGCGGCAACTCCTGTTGCGGTTTAAGCAGTACCCGTCATAAATCTTCGTGGGTGGTGTGGTAGAACTTGAGCACCGTCCAAGGCGCATAGGCCTTATGGGACCACACATCGGGTTGCCCCGATGCTGGTAAGGAAGGATGGAACGAAGGAGCATAACCTGAACTACATTGGCCAACCAGATATTGAAATCCACCATTTGCCTGATGCGATTTTGCAACTGCTGCACATCTGAAGTCGAGTCCCAAAATAGGCCTTTCCAGACCCATGAGGCCCGCGTCACCGGGAGACCAGTCCTGAACTTAGTAGGCGCTGCCAAGTTTTCCTTCCGTGGTTATGTGATATAGAACCACTCCTTCTGCCAGTTCTTGATGGTATCGACGGGTGTGCCCTCCGGCATTGGAACGCGGCAGATCTTGCTTATCACGGCCCCGCCATAGTCGGCATGCTGGCTCCTAACCTACTTTGGCTTGACATTCAAGAACATAAGCCAGAGGTCCAAAAGCGGGTGAACCCACAAGAAATCCTCGCAGACGGTGATGAAGACAGAGATGTGTATAATGAAATTTGGGGGAGGTCATGAAAGTCTACCCCATAGTAAAACATTAGACCCCTGACGAAGGTATGAAGCGGGAAGCCTAGTACCTAGAGGAAGTGGAGGACGAACACCACCCGCTCCCCGGGCCTTGGCATAGGAACCACCTGGCCCTTTTCTATTGCTCAGTGGGCGATGTCGGTGGCGATGTAGCCACAACGCTTCAGCTCCCGGAGTAATCCTTCAGAGACACAAGAGACCTCCCATTTTCTTTGAGCGCCTGAGCTAGACATTGCAAGGCTTGAGATGGAGGGTGACTGGAAGAGATGGGAGGCGGAATGGATGTGGGCACTTGAGCTTGGAAGGAGAAGGAGCAAGGGTTTGGAATGCGTGTGGTGGGCTTTAGATCTTTTTCCCCCTTTTAAAAGGGAGGTCGCGAGACCAAGGGTTTCCGCTTACTACGCCACCAGCTCTGTTACTTCCCTAAACAATCGCATTGTTGGACCATGCGTAGGTTCGCTCGGTTCATTAAATCTAAATATCCTTAAATACGTGACACGGTCTCTGTTGGTGATAGTACGTGCCCCAGGGAAAGTGGCCTCGAGCCACGACTTGAGTTTGGCTCATTATTTGTTATTGTGACTTTTCGTCAGAAGAGTTGTTACATGGGTTACTATTCACCTTCTGTCCTTTAAACGCGTGCTTTGAAGAATATTATATCATTGGAGTGATTAAACTGATACCAGTCGAATATAAAGGGAACTCGTCGTGCAAGCCGATTTATCTATGTGCTCGTCTGCCGAAGACTATGCACATTGGTGATGAAGGCCGGTACGGGGGATACTGAGTGAGTTCCAGATTAAGGGGTCCTTGGGTGGTCGGGTTGTCCCATATGGGCCAAACATATGGGCTGCGTGAGTGAATACTGGATTACGTGACGACTACGTAATCAATATGGAGAGCTCTGAAGACTAAGCGTGCAATCCATGGCAGAGGACTAGTTCGGCCCATCTACCCCGATCTATGTCTGTAACATGTAACCCTAGGGGACCTCATGTCTATATAAACTAGGGGCCCTTATGCATAGAGCAGGTTATCTCGTGTTTAGCTCGTATGATCTCGTGGTAGATCATCTGAGTAACCATCATTCCCCATCAATATAATCAAGCAGGACGTAGAGTTTTACCTCCTCAAGAGGGCCTGAACCTAGGTAAACATCGTCTCCCCCTCTCTCCTAGAACCCATCGATCTAAGCTTCACAATTCAGGACCCTCTACCCAAGATCTACCAGTTTTGACGTCAACACCAGAGCACCCAGCAGGGGTGAAGGGGGGTGGCGGACACCCGCCTCGGGCCCAATCCAAGGGTAGTATTGGCGCGCTGCCGAGGGTGTTGAAGAGGAGGAGATGGGCCACCAGACATGAGTGAGTGTCCCCCTTCACCTTGCTTGCTTCCGCGCCCCAGGTGTAGCTAACCCCTCCTTTCGTGCATGCTTTCGGAAAACAAAGGGACCAACAAGCCCCCTGCCCTGGCATGTGCTCTCCTGCCATCGGTCGGGGCTGGGGTAAGCGGTCCAGATGCGCCAGACCACCGCACGAGCGATGCGCCTAGTCGTGACACGACTCCACCCTCACCCATTGAGGAGACGGGGCGAAGGGCGTGGACTCCCATACACTACTGGAATCCAGTTCTTTGCCGTCAGCCAGTTCTTTGCCGTCTGTTGGCTGACGGCAAAGAACCTCTTTGCCATCAGTTGACAGAAGGCGGACGGCAAAGGACTGACACATGGCAAAAATACTATTTGCCATGTGTCGGCCCTTTGCCGTCTGCCAGCGGACGGCAAAGAGACCCAGGGCAGACGGCAAAGAGGACGGGTGGGTCCCATGCATGCCATGTCCGAAATCCGGGGTCCTTTGCCGTTCGCGGGCCTCTTCCGTCTGCCATGGGGCCCTTTGCCGTCGGGGGCGGACGACAAAGGGGCCGCCCTATAACGGTCGTTAACCCCCTCGTCCTCACTGTATCTCTCTCCCCCCGGCCACTCGCTCACTGTCTCTCTCCACGGCGACCCCCTCCCCGCGAGAGCCCCTCCCCGCGGCGAGCCCCTCCCTGCGGCGAGCCCCCCCCCCTCCCGCGGCGATCCCCTCCCGCGGCAACCCACTCCCGCGGTGAGCCACACCCGCGGCGACCCACCCCCTTGGCGAGCCCCCTGCCACGCGCCCCCTGCCCCCCTGCCGTCGTCCACCGCGGTGAATTGAGTTCTTCTTCTTTTTCTTTTTAAAAAAGTTAATTACTTTAGTTAGTTTATTAGGTTAGTTTTTTATTATATATAGGGTAATTTAGTTAGTTTATTTGGTTAGATTATTAGGCTAATTAGGTTAGTTAGTTAGGTTAGAAGAAAAAAAGAGGAAAAGCACAAGGAAAAAAATGAAAAAGAAAAAAAGGAAAAGAAGAAAATAATTAGAAGAAGAACGAAAAGAAGAAGGAGAAGAAGAAGAAAAAGAAGAAGAAGAAGAGGAGGAGGAGGAGAAAAAAGAAGAAGAAGAAGAAGAAGAAGAAGAAGAAGAGGTGGAGGTGGAGGAGGAGGAGGAGGAGGAGGAAGAGGAGGAGAAAGAAGAAGAAGAAGAATAAGAAGAAGAAGAGGTGGAGGAGGAGGAGGAGGAAGAGGAGGAGAAAGAAGAAGAAGAAGAAGAAGAAGAAGAAGAAGAAGAAGAAGAAGAAGAAGAAGAAGAAGAAGAAGAAGAAGAAGAAGAAGAAGAAGAAGAAGAACAAGAAGAACAAGAAGAACAAGAAGAACAAGAACAAGAAGAAGAAGAAGAAGAAGAAGAAGAAGAAGAAAAAGAATAGGAGGAGAAAAAGAGGAGGGGAGTAGGAGGAGAAAGAAGAAGAAGAAGAAGAAGAAGAAGAATAAGAAGAAAAGAAGAAGAAGAAGAAGAAGAAAAAGAGGAGAGAGGAGAAGAAGAAAGAAGAGGAAAAGGGAACCCCGACACCCCGAAACTGACCCTCGACCCCCGACCCCTGACGCCCGACGCCACTAACCCCCGACCATCGACCCCCGACGCCACTGACCCCCGACCCCCGACCCCCAACGCCACTGAGCCCCGACGCCACTAACCCTCGACCCCCGACGCCACTGACCCCGACCCAGACCCTCGGCCCACGACTCCCGACCCCCGACGCTCGACGCCACCAACCCCCGACCCCCGACGCCACTGACACCGAGGTCACTGACCGTGGACCCCCGACGCCACTGACCCCCCACAACCGACGCCACTAACCCCCCGACCCCCGATGCCACCGACACCCGACACCACCTTCCCTCGACGGCACTGACACCCGACGCCACTAAGCCCCGTCCCCCGACACCTCTTCTGCCTTCTTTTGAACGAGAAGGTGCTTTTCAGCCTTCCATAGGCCCACGAGGTCATAGTTTTGTAAATTATGAGTTAGGTCACATACTTTCCGATTATGTTAATTATACAAAAATCGTATTTGTGTTGATCGTGTGAATTTCAAAGTGCAGTTGTTCGACGACCTCCACGTGCATTGGACGAGCTCCGCCCTTGGGTTTGTTGGTGAGCACAAATGACTTCTCCTCCTACCCCCTTAATTTGTTCTGTCCCGGTCTTCGTGCCGATGAAACTTGCAAGCTATAGGTTTCTTCAATCATGAGTATGCGTGACCAGTATGCATCTCCCGTTCGAAAGGGTGACATATATAAATATGCATTTCTTTGCATATTTATAACCGCCATCCTTTCGAATTGTCCAACAATATCCATGGACAGCCCGAGTATATGTAGATTGGGTTGTTTTCCCGTATGTTGTGCTCCGGATCCGATGCGGAATTTCGTCAGTGCCTCCCATGTTGTTCTCCGGGTACACATCCTCTCTTCTTATTGCCGAGACGTGTATCAGGAGAACAGCGGGAAGGTGCTGCCGAAATTCTACGTCGCATCTGGAGCAGAGCATGGGAAAACGAACCCAGTCTACACATACTCAGGTGGGATTAGGACCTATCTTTACCTATTAGCGTGTAGGTTGCATGGATGTAATAAAACTGACAAACTTGATTAGCATATGAATATAGATGATGAATTATATATTTATTTCTTGTGCCCCCATAGGTAGCTAGGCAACATGAGTGATCGTGCTTGGATGTACACTGGTCACCCTAGTCAGAAAGACATGACCCATGAATGGTTAAAAAAAACTAGGGGGTTTGTGAGAGCCGCATTTGCAAATGGCCAGCAAAAAACATGTTGCCCCTGTCCCAACTGCGACAACTGGAAAAAGCAGACAGAGTTTGAAATGGGTAAGCACCTGCAGAAGTGGGGTTTTACGCCTAATTATACGGTGTGGACATTTCATGGTGAGTCTGACCAACGTGCCAGAGCTGAGGTGATTCGTCGTCGCACCGACGAGCATGGTACCGGGATTGAAGACATGGTGCAAGACTTTGATGATGCTCGTGATTCGGACGATGAGATGGAGGAATCTGCAAAGGCCTTCTATGAAATGTTGGAGTCTTCAAAACGTCCTCTCCACGAGCAGACTGAGCTTTGTCAGCTGGATGCCATCGCGCAAGTAATGGCTCTGAAGGCTCAATTCACCCTAGGCAGAGAATGCTACGACGCGATGATGATGATATTTGGACGCTTTCTACCCAAAGGCCATGTACTGCCTGCAAACCTGTACCAGGCAGAGAAAATCCTCCGTGTACTTAAGATGCCCTATGAGAAGATACATGCGTGTGAGAATGGATGTGCCTTATTTAGGCTTGAGTATGCGGGCTTGAACTATTGCCCCATTTGCAATTCTTCCAGGTATATTGTGGTAGACAACGGCATGGGTGAGAACAATCAGACCGAAATCAACATTAGTGTTCTTCGGTATCTGCCAATCGTACCGAGACTTCAATAACTATTCATGGTCGAAGAGCCGGCCAGACAGATGACATGGCACAAATTGGGCAAAAGAACCGAACTAGATGCGGATGGGAACAAGATGCTGGTACACACTTCAGATGGTTTTGCGTGGAGGCACTTCGATGCATTACATAAGGATAAATCGGAAGATCCAAGGCAACGTAGAGTTTTCATCAGCACGGTTGGGTTCAATGTGTATGGTATGACGGCAGCACAATACAGTTGTTGGCCTGTATTTTTCATTCCACTAAATTTGCCACCCGGAGAGATTATGAAAAGAAAGAACATTTTCCTAACATTGATAATTCCAGGGCCCAACTATCCGGGGAAGAATATGAATGTGTACATGCAGCCGCTTAAGGATGAGTTGCAAGAAGCCTGGGATAATGGGATCAAGACCTACGACGCGGCTACCAAAACAAATTTCAAAATGCATGTGTGGTACATGTACTCGACGCATGATTATCCGGCGTTTGCGCTATTCGCTGGCTGGTGTGTGCATGGAAGGTTCTCGTGCACCACATGCAAGGCAACTCTTCAGTTCTGTGGGCTGCAGGCTAGTCGCAAGTATTCTTGCTTCGACATGCATAGACAATTCCTGGATCCTGACCATAAGTTCAGAAAAGACAAGAACAATTTCATCAAAGGTAGAGTTGTCAAAAACACTGCACCAGCTGCGTTGACAGGCCAACAGACCCTTGATCAGTTAAACGCTCTCGAGCCTGATCCTATGCGTCCAGGATACTTCAGAGGGTATAATACAGAACACGCCTGGACCCACAAGTCATACTTATGGTATCTGCCTTACTTCAAAGACTCCTTTGACCACACAACATTGACATGATGCACACTGAAAAGAATATTGCGGAGGCCATTTTTGGTACATTGTTCGGCATAGAGGGGAAGTCAAAAGATAATCCTAAGGCTTGAATCGACCTGGAGGCTCTATGTGATAGGCCGTTGCAAAACTTGTGACAATGGAAAGGAAAGCAAAGCATAGCGAAGCCAAAGGCATGGTTCAATCTTGAAAGGCCAGCTATGAGGGAAATGTTATTGTGGGTGAAAATGCGGTTGATGTTCTCCGATGGGTATGCTGCGAATCTAAAGAGGGGACAGAGTCTTGAGAAATTGAAAATATTTGGGCTCAAGAGTCATGATTGGCACATATGGATTGAGCGGGTAATGCCGGTGATGTGGCTTTATCCCTGAGGATGAATGCCTAGTACTAGCAGAGCTGAGCTATTTCTTCCGTTCTCTTTGTGCGAAAGAACTATCACTTGGCGTGCTAGATGAAATGGAAGAGTTGGCGCCGGAGTTGATCTGCAAATTAGAAAAGATCTTTCCACCGGCCTTCTTCAATGCAACATTTGATTTTGCATCTCCCGACCGAGGAAAGAATGGGGGGGCGTTCAATATCGATGGTGCTACTCAAATGAGAGGATGCAGAAGACGCTTCGAGCTAAGTGTAAAAATAAACGTAGAATTGAAGCATCGATGGCCGAGTCATTCATTACTGAGGAGGCGGCAAACTTCGTGACAGCACACTACGAAGCCAAAAATCATCATTTGCATAACCCGAAGCCTCGGTACAATGATGGCGATCGAAAAAAAGTTCGATCCAACCTCAGTCTATTCAAAGGTAAGCTCGCACCATCCGGTGCTTCGAAAGGGAAATCGTTGGATGTCGAAGAATGGCGGCCCATTTCATTGTATATCTTCACCAACCTAACGGAAGTGCGGCCGTACATTATTGTTCTGCAACTTCTGATTGCTTTGAACTACACTTATTCACGGGTATTTGATATAGTCGATACGTCGTCGAATTCTCGGATGGAGCGGTCATCGAAAAGGCTTCCGTCGAAGAGTATGAGCTTCTCGCAAAGCATGGAGGCGACTATCCCGGTTTCATCTCTTGGTTCAAACAAAGGGTAATTAATTACCATTAAGGGCCCATTTGATTTCTTGGTCTAATTTGCGGCTAATGCATCCATTCTTTCGTATTAAACTTGTAGGCTGATGCAGAGTCTATGGACGCCGAGTTGAGACAAGTCGCTAATGGTTTTGACTATAAGGTTCGTTCATTTGAGAAATACAACATCAACGGGTATCACTTTCGTACCTTTGGCAAAGAGCTATCTATGACCGACCTAAAATCTACAAATTGTTCTGTCTCTGCTATCGGCAAAGGAGACACCGAGTATTATGGAAGAGTTGAAGCAATTTATGAACTTGTATTCTATGGTGAAAACCGACCGACCGTCGTAGTCTTCAAATGTTATTGGTTTGAGCCGACGAAGACTAGAAGGACTCATGAACATATAGGACTAGTCGAAATCAACAAAAACACCCACTTAGATGTTCCCGATGTCTATATTACGGCTCAACAGGCGACACAAGTTTTCTATCTACCGTGGGCCTGCCAAACTGATCCAAATCTCAAAGGTTGGGATGTCGTTTATGAAGTGCCACCACAATTTAGACCACCTACCCTCAATGAAGAGGATTACGAACCTCACATTAACCCATACACATATGAAGGAGAACTCTTCCAAGAAACACGTATGTGCAAGAAACGTTTCAAGAACCGCTCTACTTCACCCCAGAACATTGAAGTAGACAGCGACAGTGAATCCGTCTTAACCCCTGAGCCCGAACAGGAAGAGCTGGAAGAAGAAGAGGTTACTGCTGCGGATGACCTGTCACTTCTTGACCGATTACATAATGGTGGCCTTCCACATGTTCTTCGTGATAGTGATGATGATGATGCACTTATTGATGATAGTGATGATCATGATGCATTTATTGACCCCGAAGCATATATAGACGAGCACGATTGTTATTAGTTCATGTCAGGTATTCAACTATTATACTATATATAAATTTTGAGTTCATGTTAGGTATTCAATTTTTATTAGTCATGTTGGTATTTATGACGATGATACACTTAAATTATATACATTTTATTACTCCTGTTGGTATTTATGTTGTACTAATTTCATTTACTCTTTGTCATGACAGGTGTTGAAAGATGGTGGGAAAGGGTCGAAAGCACTCCGCGGCTCCTTCTTCATCGGCGGGTGATGGGCTGGGTACTTCCATTCCTGCCTCGCCTCTTCGGAGAGTGTTGCTCTCTACTATGCAAGGAGCGCCCCACATGAGAGGAGGTCGACCCCCCGCGAAGCCGAGAGGCACTAAAGGTACACGTTGTATTCATGTTGGTATTTATGTTGTACTCATGTTGTATGCATATTGGTATTTATATATATTTTATTACTCATGTTGGTATTTATGTTGTACTAAAGGTACACGTGGCCGCGGGAGAGGTAGGGCGGTGGCTGCCACGCCTTCTAAGGTGGCGGCTACACGGTCTCCGCCACCACCCCAAGCTGATTCACCTGAGCACAGGACTTCTAGGGTGGATTCGTTTGAGGTGGAGGCTACACGGTCTCCGGTTCACGAGCCTCGGGTCGACGAGCCTTCGACCCACGAGACTCGTGTCCCAGAGTCTTCCTTCCAGGAGACTCCGGAGCAAAGCAGGGATGAGGGTACGTGCCAAGAGACCCAGTGGGATGCTGGTAGCGACGAGGAGCTGGGTGAGGGGGCTACCGTCTACCAGTGTGGTAGTTCGGGGCTCCCGCTCGTGCCAGCGACCCTCGGGTAGAGGTGGTCGATTAGGCCAAATGGGGACAAGTAAGTTAATTTACTCTTATTTAACCTTTTGCCTTCGCGTTTTCTCAAATATCTAATGTTTTGGCTTTAATTTGTCATACTGTAGGGGTTGGATTGTTGCCAAGGGTCTCCGCAAGCCCAACAGCGTCCCTGGTGTTCTTTGCCGTAAAAACTTCCGAGGGTTTGTTACGTTGCCCGGTCAGAAGCGAGAGGTAGGAATGACCTGGGAGCACTACTTGGGTGCCCCGGCCTCGCCGGAGGTGGAGATCGACGGTGTTTTGTGCGACACGAGGGCGTACATGGTGATCCGAAAGTTCTGGGTAATTTCTCCTTCACACAATTATAAATCAACCATAGCTATTTATTGTACTAATCGGTGTTGTCTCGTTTGCAGACCTACTACAGGTGTGAGGAGGGATAAGAGGAGGACGCGACAAAGGTTATTGAAACCGAATGTCGCCGCCTACGTCAAAAATTTTGGCACGAGGCTCGGGTGCAGGCTGCTCGAGACTACTATGCCACGCGGCGTATTAGGATTGTCAAGGCGAAGTGCCCTGATGCTAAGATGGAGAAGAAGCATTACATGAAGGTAATTACATATTATTATGGCTTTGTAGTTAGTTTCCTTGATTTGGTTCTTATGCGCTCAAATTTCTCTTTATTAACTTAGGTGCCCCCGAGATGGTGTATGGATAAGATGGATTGTTGGGAGGCCTTGGTGGATCAGTGGTGCTCCGAAACGTGGGAGGCCAGCCACAACAACGCCAAGGAGAGGCGTGGCAAAATGGTTGGCGTGCCACACCATCAAGGGAGCGTCAACTTAATCCAATTTGGCGAGAACTGGGTATTTGGTTTGCTTCATGCCACATGCAATTCATTCTTAATGCTATCTTGAGCCCTTTACTAATAAAATTTTCCTCTCTCTCTCTTTTAGGCGCGTCACAATAAGACGGAGGCACCACAGATGTACGACCTATATGCGATGGCCCATACTGCCTCGTACAAGAAGGTCAAGGCATTCTCTGAGTCTGACCTCGAGCATCCAGAAAACTTCACCAACATCTGCTCCCACCACAAGCTCGTGAAGTACGGAGATCACGGGAAGGCGAGGAAAGGGGAGGACTTTAACCCGAGCGAGGGGCCTATTGATCCAGAGCTGGTGATGATAGCTGGCAACGGGAGGCCCCATGGCTCGATCGCCATTGGAGACGGCCTTATACGTTGTCCTAGCACTCTCCGGCAGATAAAGGCACGCCAAACGAGCTCTTGTCCGGAGATAACACGTCGTCCACGGCCAGTCGAGCTCGCCATCGAGGTTAGTTTAATGGACTCAACTATCTTTCCGCATTATGTTGTGCATTGGAACCAATATGATTACATTGCTAACTTGTCTTGCAGGCTGCTATTCAGAAACAGAGAGAGGCAATGCAGGCGGCTCTGGCGGAGAAGGATAAGGAAATTAGGGAGCTGGAGGAGAGGACGACTGCATTGGTGGAGGCGGAGAGGGCACGGAATGATGCGTCTAACAGGGCCATATACGAGCTCTTCGTGGTAAGTTTCTTCTTCATGTTATTTCAAATCTTGCATTTGAATGTCCGTTTCATTAATAAATAAAAAGTTTGACTTGTCAAAACCAAATGTACAGTCTATGTGTGAGAAGAACGGCCAAGTCCCTCCGCCGATGCTAGTCATTAACGTGGCGGGGAAGGTGAGTTTCATTTCAGTGCAGTGATCTTAAGAGTGTCCTCATGCTAACTACACATTGCAAACGATGTTTCGTGCGGAATATCTCCCGAAACGCATCGCACGACCCTTCTACAGTCAAGCCTTCTCCACGGCAGCCTTCTCCAGGTGAAACAAGCTAGAGCCACCTTACTTCACCGCTGTGATGACGATAATGGTATGTTATTTCTAGTGTTTTAATAAAAAATAGCTCGACTTCCATCTAAATGACATAATTAGCTTAGTTAGCTCCAAGAAAGGCTAAATTGGCTAATTATCCTACGAAATGACATAATTAGCTTAGTTAGCTCCAAAATGACCTATTTAATAAAAAATGACCTATAGTTAGGTAAGTTCTCTCCTAAATGACATAATAAGGCTTACGTAGCTGCAAGATGACCTATTCCCCCTAACTTAGGTATTAACTGGACTATAATTAGCCTAGATAGATCCAAAATGGCTTAATAAGCATATATTGCTCCGGAATGACCTATTTTACCCAAGTTAGCTCCAAAACGACGTATAGTTAGCTAGGGTTCCACCTAGATGACATAATTATCTTAGTTATCTCCTAAATGGTCTATTTAATAAAACGTGACCTATACTTAGCTAATTATCCTCGAAATGACATAATTAGCTCCAAAAAGGCATTCTAAGCCAATTTAGCCCGAAGAAAGGGACAAGAGGAGAAGAAAGAGGAAAAATGAAAGGAAGGAAGAAGAAGAAGAAGAGGAGAAGAAGAAGAAGGAGAGGGAGGAGGATAAGAAGAAGGAGAAGAAGGAGGAGAAGAAGGAGAAGGAGCTCCTCCTTCTCCTTCTTCTTCGTCCCTCTTCCTCCTTCTCCTTCTCCTTCTTCTTTTCTTCTTCTTCTCCTCTTCCTTCTCCTTCTCCTCCTCCTCCTCCTCCTCCTTCTTTTACTTCTTCTTCTCTTTCTCTTCTTCTACGTAGCTTAGACTCATCCAAGAAAGGCTAAACTGGCTAATTATCCTACGAAATGACATAATTAGCTTAGTTAGCTCCAAAATGACTATTTAATAAAAAATGACCTACAGTTAGCTAAGTTCTCGCCTAAGTCACATAATAAGGCTTATGTAGCTGCAAGATGACCTATTCCCCCTAACTTAGGTATTAAGTGGCCTATAATTACCTAGCTAGATCCAAAATGGCTTAATAAGCATAGTTTGCTCCGGAATGACCTATTTTACCCAAGTTAGCTCGGAAACGACCTATAGTTAGCTAAGGTTCCACCTAGATGACATAATTAGCTTAGTTAGCTCCTAAATGGTCTATTTAATAAAACATGACCTATACTTAGCTAATTATCCTCGAAATGACATAATTATCTCCAAAAAGGCATTCTTAGCCAATTTAGCCCGAAGAAGGGGACAAGAGGAGAAGAAAGAGGAAAAATGAAAGGAAGGAAGAAGAAGAAAAGGAGGAGAAGAAGAAGTAGAGGGAGGAGGATACGAAGAAGGAGAAGGAGGAGAAGAAGGAGAAGGAGCTCCTCCTTCTCCTTCTTCTTCCTCCTTCTTCCTCCTTCTCCTTCTCTTTCTTCTTTTCTTCTTCTTCTCCTCTTCCTTCTCCTTCTCCTCCTCCTCCTCCTCCTTCTTTTACTTCTTCTTCGCTTTCTCTTCTTCTACGTAGCTTACACTCATCCAAGAAAGGCTAAATTGGCTAATTATCCTACAAAATGACATAATTAGCTTAGTTAGCTCCAAAATGACCTATTTAATAAAAAATGACCTACAGTTAGCTAAGTTATCTCCTAAATGACATAATAAGGCTTACATAGTTGCAAGAAGACCTATTCCCCTAACTTAGGTATTAAATGGCCTATAATTAGCCTAGCTAGATCCAAAATGGCTTAATAAGCATAGTTTGCTCCGGAATGATCTATTTTAACCAAGTTAGCTCTAAAACAACCTATAGTTAGCTAGGGTTCCACCTAGTTGACATAATTAGCTTAGTTAGCTCCTAAATGGTCTATTTAATAAAACATGACCTATACTTAGCTTATTATGCTCGAAATTACATAATTAGCTCCAAAAAGGCATTCTTAGCCAATTTAGCCCAAAGAAGGGGACAAGAGGGCAAGAAAGAGGAAAAATGAAAGGAAGGAAGAAGAAGAGGACACTACAAGAAATATTATCGATAATGACCCACCATTTTGGTCAAAGAATCGTCATTGGTATCATGTTACGACCTTTTTTTGACCAAATTCAGAGGGTCAACAGTTGGCCGTCAAGAACGAACAACCATGACCTTTTCAGTATTTTGGTCAAGTATTCTTTGACCAAAAAACTTAGGTCATAAAATCTTTGACCAATTTTTTTTGGTCATTACATGTGTACCTGAACCACATGGGAGCTGACATGGCATCAGCCACGTGGCTAAGCTGATGGTGTGGCGGATCACCAATGACTAAAAAATAAGGTCACAATTTTACTAGCCCAACCCATATCAGACACCTAAATGGGCCACCTTATTTTTGTACAGTTTTCATATACTAGGCATCGTAGATAATTCCGATGAAAAAAAATTATGTTAAATAGTCCCAATCATTTAAGCAATAAGCATCGTTGCAGAAACTTTACAAACATGCACCACATAAAATAGTTTGGCCTTCATCTCCACTACAAATCCAGTTGCAATGAAGCTTCATCCAGTTACAGCTCCAGCCCTAGAACCTAGTAACTATTGCTAAAATGAGCACGTAAAGAGAATGAAAGGTGCAATGAAGCTTCATCTCGATCAAACATGTTACAATGACTAACAGTTAACTGGTCCTACATTACATTGCAAAATGAGCACAATATGTGATTTGACTTGTAACTATATTCATGTGTGTATACTAAGTGTGGGTGATACAATTGAAGCCCCAGCTGCCATATCTTCTTTATTACTCTGGAGGAACGAAGGAACATGTGTAGAAGTCTCCATTATCTTCCCAGGTTAGGAATTATGTTTCAGTATCTCCTGCAGAGCATCCCAACAGGGTTCATAAAATATATGTAATAGTGTTCCTCAATGTCTATTTCTCAATCATAAAGTACTACAGGATCAAGATTTAATTAGACATGGACAAAACGTTATAGAAACAAGCATATGCTCTAATAAATTGTGAGCGAAAGCACATACAACAAGAATACATTATAAATAAGCAAAGAAAAACTATAAGATTGCAGAACACATGATATTTCTGCTTGGTCCAGGGTCTGATGGAGAAGCAAGAAAGGGGACACCAAATATAGCTCCAGTTTTTTATATCTATCAATGCTTTCCTCACATAATTGGAAGTAGTCAATCATACCTAAAAGTGTGTTTGTGTGGTTTGATTTTACCATTTTGTTATATGTCAGCAGAAGCAACGGAAATAAAATTTGACTAATAGTGACATAAGTGCATCTAGAAACCGAAGATCACATATAAACAACATGATGGACCATCAAAGGGTTTGCAGCCACTTTTTTATGTTTTCTCAATGTTTTAAATATTGGTTTTTTTGGTTTCCTGCTGCAAAATACGACACCCTTTTCCAGTCAGCTACTAACTCCGGCAAACCTTATTTAGCAGTCAGCTACTAACTCCGGCAAAAACATACGCGGTGTTTTTAGAAACTGGACCACGAAACTGCTCCATCTTTGACTATTATTATTATCACTGGTATATATACTATGAGATTATTTAGATTGGTGAGGTGAATATGGTAGTGTTAGATTTGTTTTTTGACTGCTTACTGTGGGGCAAAAAAACCACAGCCTGAAATTTTATCAAAGAATGGGCCAACAGACACAATATTTAAGCTACAAGGAAGGTTTAAAGAAAAGAAAACTGACCCGTCAAGGGGGCAAATAGATATATTATTATTAGATTTTTCGTGGACTCTTTTACCACTCTGATCCATATTAATTGTCGCTTATCTAGTAGGAAGTTGGTATATGCATTAGAGGGACCAAGGGAGTATTAAAATTTTCTAACTCTGACTTAGCATATTCATATAAAAAAAGTAAGCGTCGATCAAGAACAAATTGTCATCAGCATCGATACACATGCAGAAATCTAAAAACAAAACTCTATTGGCCTATGTGTTGGTTCTAGCTTCTGCCATTTATCCATGATTGAGTATCGTATTGATTTTTGTATGATGTTCCTTAGTAGTTTGAGCTAACTAAAGCAGAGTTGATTAACCAACATCTATGGCAGACAAAAGATATAGTGGGGAAGGGCACCAAGGTAAACACGAGTAGTATTTCATATAGTAGGGTAAGAAGGCAAAACCAATATGTGCACTTTGGTAGTAACTATACCAGAAACCAGAAGAAAATAATTATCTAGGGGTAAACTCGTGCTCAGATAGCAAGGCAAAAGCCTATCACAGTGATCTGTCACATTAGAATCATGATATTTCCCAATGAAGGGATATATACAGTTGCCACTTGGCACTTTGAGGGCCTAAATTAGGCAACAGAGGTAACTAAAGAATCGATCGATCGATATCACATTGCAGTACTTAGTTTTCACCTGATACAGCTAAGGACTGTCATTGGCTTATTAATATTCGATTGGAGTAAAAGGGAAATATGGAAGTACGAAATTACATGATGTGGAAGTGTGTGCTACAATCATATAACTATAAGAAGTAAATACAAACATATAACAGCATTGGTGGCATGTCCATACCAGAGAATCGACTTGAAAATATCTTCTAAGGGGGTAGCCGTCCGGGGCAGGAAATCATCCTGTCAATTGCCAGAACAACAACAGTTATATTCGGCCTATAGATACTCTATTAATATGATTCTATCTAGAAGTTAGGGGAAGAGCAGGTATTCTTGTCTGACAGAAGTAGCACCTAACAAAATTCAGACACGCATGGAACTAAATTCGGCAACTAATTCTTTAGCAGCAAGCAAACACTCAACAAAATTCAGATACACATATAACTAAATTCTAGTGAATTTGTAGCAGCAAGCAAGCACTCAACAAAAATTCAGATACGCATATAACTAAATTGTAGTAAATTTGTAGCAGCAAGCAAAATCAATTGGCGAACACTACAATGCTTATCTTGCTCTGAAGCAGAGCCGGAGGTATGATGTCTGACATCAGTGGCACCGGAAAAATTCAGACAGGCGTGTAACAACTGAACTAATGGGCACCAAATTCAGACAAGCAAGCAACCAGATCAATTGGGTCCTCACAGCTGACTCACGTGTAGCACAACTGAGCTAGTTTCTACATTCTTGCTGGCTTCACACTTCTCCATGCACAAAAAGTAACAAGTGTTCATTAATTAATATTTCAAGAGAAGTAGAATTGCACTGAAAGAAGAAATGTACAATGGATAGGTAGGACATTTGGAAGAAGATACATGATAAAAGTAGAGGTCTTATAATTATCTACAAATATAGCTACATCTAACATTTGTTCCTGATATAAAAATCTCATGTGTGCCAATGCAGTCCAAGCAGATGGTAAACTTAGTTCGGAGCAGAAATATGTCTGAGGATTTTAATCTTTGCATAAGTAGAAGAATGCTTGCTGCAACTTCCTATGTTCGGAGCAGAAATTTCATGCCTACCAATGCAAGTTCTTGTTCATTCACCGGTTATAGCATCTTGCAAATTCAGTTCTGGCATATATCATGAAATCTAGCAGTATTAAAATGTTGACAGCTGCTTTTCTCTGTTAGAGCTAGCTACTAGCTCTCACCAGGACTCTTTTCCTGAAGGATGTGATGCACACACACACCGTCCTTCCTTCCTTCCCTGTTTTTTCACTCACACAAACACAAGAGCTAGTAGTATGAATCTTTATTGACTCATCTCAAATGCTACAGCAAGCTTACTTGCTTATAGCAGGCTTATGCCTTATAAGCTAAGAAAATCTAAACCGACCTATACTACTATATATGATACAAGACACAAGGATTATCGAGTGCTAGTGGCAGCAAGCAGTCGCCTATGTTGCACAGACACAGACACAGACAGAGATTTGGTTTTTCAAACAATGCGACACAAAGAGGCTGCTATATGTCTTGAAATATAATGTATAATTCATTCAATAAACCTTATAAGTGCACTTCAGCTTGAAAAACTGTCAACTACACTTATTCTGCATCAGTTTTTTCAGAAAACCACACATTTATGATTTCCAACGGAACACGTGGGCATGGCCCACTCGTCCAATATACAATCATCAACAGGACTCGTACAACTACATAACAGGGCCGGACATGGTTGTATCACTGAAGAGTTTGTCCTACCAGTCAATTCGTTGAAATCCTAGAATGTGTAGTGTTCTGAAACCATGATACAGAAAATATTTTATCAAGAAGTTTATTTTCTACATGTTTGTTCTAGGGTCAAACAATATAAGCTGGAGACATGGAAATGTTCCTTAAATATGATCACCAGCAGCCATCAATGTAGCATTTAAAAGGAGATTCAGTCTACGCTCTACAGACTATAAACTTCTCCAAATTTCCATATCAAGAAAAATGATAGTCTGATGGAAAATACAGTGAATTGTGGACATCAACAAAACTGAATCAGTGGTACACGTAGGTTATCAAAAAGGTTGAGTAAGGATGAGCTAACCGGGAGGAGATACAAGTAGGCAAGTAGCTTGTTGTGTTGGCTTCCAAAGCATAAGATGTGGGTGAGCCAAGAACCCAATATGTAGTGCCCCAAGAAGGACGAACCCTGACAGTTCCCTAACGTTCTCGGCGGGGACTTGCAACATGCCGTGGAGCGTGCAAGATGAAGCGTGCGCGCGGCGGCGGCGGTGCTTGTAGATGGAACGCGACCTCCTGCTGCCATCGCCGTCCCATCCGTGCCATGTTGTAGGAAGGGGAACAAAACAAGGAGACGGTGAGGTGGGGAGGAAGAATCTGTGCAAGGAATGAGTGGAAGTACCAACCTGGGATAGCCCGGTGCCGGATCCGCAGGCTGCTGGACTCACCGTCGCCGGAGATGAGGTGGCGGTCGAAACCCTAGCTAGCCACGGGGAACAATGGAGGGCGGGAGCACGGATTCTGGACGAAGGGGAAGGAGGCGTGGAGCTTGCGGAGCTCGGGGGAGTGCTTCCCGTTGTCGGAGCTCACCGGAATAGGCCGGCGTGGGTGGTGGCGGCGGCGAGGAAGAGGGGATCATGGAGAGAGAGGAGCCAGGTTACGAGACAGAGAGGAGGGGGGTGACGCTGGAGTTAGGTGGGCTATCTCTCTCGTGGGCTCATATTTTTTTCTCCTTTTCTGTATGGGTGGATGGAGGGATGTGGGGGTGGAGAGCTAGATGGATAGATGGATGGATATGCGCCATGTCATCGATCTGTGGAACAAATGTTTCCACCAATAGGAATCAAGCTCATGCAATTGTGTTCTTCTTTTTATTTTTCTTCTAATTTTTTCTACCCTCTTGACCGAAGAAGGAGGGCAAGTACTAACTGCATCCACATCGATGAAGGATCCGGCGGCCTCGTCTAGGACCACGTGAACCCGCCCGACTGCTACCACACATGAATATCGGGTGGATGTGCGGCATGTCATCGATCTAAGGCATAAATGTTTCCACGAATGAGAAGTAACCTATTGTGTGGTTGTTTGCACCCTCAAGTGAACATGATGGTGCCGTTCATGAAGGGGGTCACACTCTGGAGCCACGTGGCGGGCGTCTAAAGCTATTTTTTCCATTTAAAGAGTTTTCTGCCGAATCAGAAGGAAATCAGATGGAATCAGAAGGAAATCGGTCAAACAATTTTGCACAAGGGTGCATCTTGGAATGGCAAACAATGTTGCTAAAGGGAGTTTTCATTTTATTTGGACGTAAAATTCATTTTCCATTTGTGGCCTTGTCAACACCTATACAAGACACATAGGCGAAATTGTTGAGTTTTTTGCCCAGTCACCTCTGTTTAAGCCTATGACCTTCTTAATTTTGTCATGGAGGACCTACAATGCGGGCATAAATAGAGCTAGACATGCCAGTGACCTTTTTGGGCAATGGGATTATGACCTTCTTGATAGAGATGGTCAAAAAATTCTACGGATTGGACCCTCTTAGACACCTCATGACCTTTTTGTAGATTTTAGTCATACATCTATGACCAATAAAACCGCCGTCAATATTTTTTGTCATAAACAAGCTTATTTCTTGTAGTGGGGGGAGAAGAAGAAGAAGGAGAAGGAGGAGGATAAGAAGAAGGAGAAGAAGGACATGAAGAAGGAGAAGGAGCTCCTCCTTCTCCTTCTTCTTCCTCCTTCTTCCTCCTTCTCCTTCTCCTTCTTATTTTCTTCTTTTCTTCTTCTTCTCCTCTTCCTTCTCCTTCTCCTCCTCCTCCTTCTCCTTCTTCTTTTACTTCTTCTTCTCTTTCTCTTCTTCTACGTAGCTTAGAGTCATCCAAGAAAGGCTAAATTGGCTAATTATCCTACGAAATGACATAATTAGCTTAGTTAGCTCCAGAATGACGTATTTAATAAAAAATGACCTACAGTTAGCTAACTTCTCTCCTAAATGACATAATAAGGCTTACGTAGTTGCAAGATGAACTATTCCCCCTAACTTAGGTATTAAATGGCCTATAATTAGCCTAGCTAGATCCAAAATAGCTTAATAAGCATAATTTGCTCCGAAACGACCTATAGTTAGCTAGGGTTCCAGCTAGATGACATAATTAGCTTAGTTAGCTCCTAAATGGTCTATACTTAGCTAATTTCTTTCCGAAATAAACAATATATACACTTCTTCATCTAGTATTATTCTTCTAACTTTCTTATTTGTCATTTTGCAGATTACCTTCACTTCACGGGAAGCTTGGATTATATTGATGGAATGCTTGAAGATGATTTGTTGTACCATGGCTTGTATTGAAACTATTGTAGTATATGGATATATATGAAACTTTGTATGCATGTGGATGAAACTGGTGTAATATATGGTTTGGTACGGATGCAACTTGCATAATATGTATGCATTATGGATGCGAGTTATTTTAATATGGTTATCTGTACGGAAAGAAATTTATTTATGTCAAATATATATATATATATATATATATATATATATATATATATATATATATATATCCTGATCATTGTTAAAAATGCTGGATATAAATAAAAATAAATTAAAAAGGGGCTGGTTCCCCCCTTTGCCATTTGGCCCCACATGGCAAAGGGGTGTAGGCAGACGGCAAAGGGGGGAATCTGCCCCCTCTCTCTCCCCTCTTTGCCGTCTTCCCCCACATGGCAAAGGGGTGTAGGCAGACGGCAAAGGGGGAATCCGCCCCCTCTCTCTCCCCTCTTTGTCGTCTGCCCCCACATGGCAAGGGGGGTGGGCAGACGGCAAAGGGGTGAATCAGCCCCCTCTCTCTCCCCTCTTTGTCGTCTGCCCCCACATGGCAAAGGGGGGGATGGCAGACGGCAAAGAGAGGAGGCATGTCGTTAATACTTAACGGGGCTGTTAATTTGCCGTCTGCCCCCTCATGGCAAAAATTCTTTGTCGTCCGCTTTACAAAAGCAGACGGCAAAGAACCTCTTAGCCGGATTTTTTTTACCATCTATTTTGCCGTCTGCTGACCGACGGCAAAGCCTTTGCCGTCCGTGGTTCCCCCCTATGCCGTCCGCCGTGGCAGACGGCAAATTTCTGAATTTCAGTAGTGATAGGACCCCCTACGGGAAGCTTTGCGAGTGAAGACGCATTCATGGGTACCTCGGGGGCACCTTCCTACATGGCTAGTGTTGAGCCAGAGGGAACGGAGCCGCTAGCCACCTCAGTTGCCTCGACCAACGCTGCAGACAGCTTCGAGGAGCCAACGGCCTTGAAGGGGGCTGCCGGCCCTCCGCGCGCGATGCCTGGCCTTGATGGGGTGGGGTGAGCATCAATTGGTTCCCAGCCCCCGACGAGCGGCGCTCGAGCCTCTAGGTCCCCGTTGACGGACGAAGCGCTTATCCCGAGCTTGACTGGCCCTGGCACTTGTGGCCTCCTGGAAAACGCACCGCCATGACCTCCAACAGAACGCCTTGATCATGTTGGGAAGCTCGGGACAAAGCTTTAGGGCCAACGCGCGCTACAACGAGGAGCACATGCGCTTGGCTCACGGGTGGCATCAGCTTGATGTGGCCGTAAAGCTGAGTTGTCGCCAACACAAGGAGGTGTGGATGAAGGTCGAAATATCCACCGCCGAGGCGATGGAAGCGGGCGATTTTTCCCTCCACAAAGCCGAAGAGGCAGTCGAGCACCATTACGCCGTAGAGGCCCGGGAGCAGGAGCTTTAGGCTTCAAACGCCGTTTTGGAGCAGCCACTTCATGAGCGGAGGGTCAATGTGGATGGAGCACGCGAGCCCACCCTTCACGAGGCAGACCTCCGTGTCCTCGAGCAAAAACTTTCCTTGACGTTGTCGGTGCTGGACTTGGAGCGCGAGTAGTTGGAGGTGCTGGATAGAGACGTTACTGTTGCCACAACCTCCTACAACCAACGACTAGAAAAGATCCAAGGGGATATCGACGCGCAGGTCGATCAGGCCCGCAAGGATTATAGAAAAATGGAGCTGCAGGAGAGCCACTTCACGACTCGGTGAGCAGAGTTGTAGCGCGAGATAGATTGTCTCACAAAGGCTCTTACTCTTGTAGAAGGCGAGGAGGAAGCCGCGCTTCAGGCCTAGGCCACCATCGCGGCTGAACTGGCGTCACTTCAGGGGCAAGTAGGCGGTGATGCGTCCCTTGTGGAGCAGGCCACGGACGAGGCGAACGAGGGCAGGGGCTGTAGCGCCTACGCTGAAGATGTTCCAAGGCCTCGAGCAGCACGCACGCCGAGCCCTGGGTTCCATCTATGGAGGGCACGTGTGTACGACAACACCAATTATTTTAATGGAACTAACCTGGACTCACGCTGTTTTCAACAGAATTGCCTTGGTGTTGTTTTTTGTGCAGAAATGGAAGTTCTCAAAACGTCCTGAAAATTTACAGAGAATATTTCTGGAAAATATGAAAAATACCTGCGCAAAGATCCACCAGAGGGGATGGGCTAGTGGGCCACAAGCCCTATAGCCGCCACCCCCATGGTAGCGGCTAGCAAGCTTGTGGGGCCCACGTGGCTCTGCCGCCCCCAATATCAGCTCTATAAGTTCACTTTCATCCCAGAAAAAATGAAAGAGAAGATTTCATCGCATTTGCGATACGGAGGCGCCGCCACATCCTGTTCTTCATCTGGAGGGCAGATCTAGAGTCCGTTTTGGGCTCCGGAGAGGGGAAATCGTCACCATCATCATCATCAACCTTCTTCCCTCTCCAATTCCATGAAGCTCTTCGTCGTTCGTGAGTAATCTATTTGTAGGCTCGCTGGGCGGTGATGAGTAGGATGAGATCTATCAAGTAACCGAGTTAGTTTTGACGGGGATTGATCCCTAGTATCCATTATGTTCTGAGATTGATCTTGCTACTACTTTGCCATGCTTAATGCTTGTCACTAGGGCCCGAGTGCCATGATTTCTCATCTGGAATTATTATGTTGTCACCAATATATGTGTGTTTTAGATCCGATCTTGCAAGTTGTAGTTACGTACTATGTGTTATGATCCGGCAACCCCGGAGTGACAATAACCTGAACCACTCCCGGTGATGACCGTAGTTTGAGGAGTTCATGTGTTCACCAAGTGCTAATGCGTTGGCCCGGTTCTTTATTAAAAGGAGAACCTTAATATCATATAGTTTCCTTTTGGACCCCGCTGCCACGGGAAGGATGGACAATAGATGTCATGCAAGTTCTTTTCCTTAAGCACGTATGACGACACACGGAATGCATGCCTACATCACATTGATGAACGGGAGCTAGCCACATATCTCTCCGTGTTATAACTGTTGCATGATGAATATCATCCAAATAAATCACCGACCCATTGCCTACGAGTTTGTCCTACCACTGCTATTACTTGTTACACTTCTGTTACCTGCTACAATTTTGATTCGCTGGTCGTTGACGGGAAGAGACAATTTCCGTCAACGGGCTACTTCTGGCGCCATTGATACAATAGTTAGGAATAGTCTGCCATCAATAGATCGTTTCTGACACCATTGTTATCATACTACTTTGCTGCTAACTCTTTGCTTTGCATATACTAATCTTTCAGGTGTGGTTGAATATGACACATTCAGCTGCTAATACTCGAGAGTATTCTCTCACCTCCTTCCTGGCGTATCAACAAATTTGGGTCCAATACTCTACCCTCGAAAACTGCCTCGATCCCACGCGCTGGTGGGCCGTCAACACCATTCTTCTAGTTTCGTTGCCGGGGAGTGCTAGCAGCATTCTTCTTGTGTCGTTGCAGGGGAAGGTCTGTTGTCACAGAATCAGCATTTTTCTGGCGCCGTTGCCGTGGAGGTATTTCTATATTCTCTGAGTTACTTGGGATTTATATCTGCTGATCACTATGAAGAATCTGAAGGATCCGAAAACCAAAGTCTTGCCCTCAAATACGAGGGGAGGTAAGGAATTGCCATCTAGCTCTGCACTTGATTCACCTTCAGTTATGAGTAAGTTTGCGACATCACCTCCTGTTAGAAATCTTGATATGTCGCCTGTGCTTGATGATGCTTATGATGCTACTGCTAGAGATGCTATGCTTGATACTATGCCTGATGATACTATGCTTGATGTTATGCCTGATGATGCTATGCTTGATACTGCTAGAGATACTATGCCTGATACTACTTTGCCTGATGATGCTAGAGATGCTATTTTGCCTGATGATGCTATGCTTGATACTGCTAGAGATACTACTTTGCTTGATGTTCCACTAGGGGTATTCCTTGATGCTCATATTGCTAGAGTTACTCCCAATGCTCGTGATGCTTCTGAAACTGCCGATACTATTGAGATAGAACCTGCTTTTCCTCCTGCTAAATTTAGCTCTCCTAGATAAGAATTGCCTGATATACCTGAGGGTTACGTTATGGAGGGAGAGATAGCTGAGGATTTTCTTGCGTGTAAGGATACCTATGACGCTGAGAAATTACTTCTCAAGTGGAAGGAAAAATCTCTGAAAGCTAGGATGAAATACGACCCGAAGTTTGCCACTTCACCTATCTTTATCACCGATAAGGATTATGAATTCTCAGTCGACCCTGAGATAATCTCTCTAGTCGAATCTGATCCTTTTCATGGTTATGAGTCTGAGACGGTCGTAGGCCATCTTACCAAACTACACGATATAGCCACCTTTTTCACTAGTGAGGAGAAGATCCGCCACTACTACATCCTTAAGTTGTTTCCTTTCTCTCTAAAGGATGACGCTAAAGCCTGGTTCACCTCTCTTGCTCCTGGATGTGTGAGTAGTCCCCAGGATATGGTCTATTACTTCTGTGAGAAATATTTCCCTGCCCATAAGAAGCAAGTTGCCTTGCAGGAAATATACAACTTTGCTCAACTCCAAGAAGAGAGTCTCCCACAAGCTTGGGGGAGGCTCGTCCAGCTACAGAATGCTTTGCCTGATCACCCTCTTAAGAAGAACGAGATACTTGATATCTTCTATAAAGGACGTACCGATGCTTCTACAGACCATCTAGATAGTTCTGCCGGTTGTGTTTTTAGGGAACGAACTGTCGAACAAGCTGAGACCCTTCTAAATAACATCTTGATCAATGATAATGCTTGGACTATTCCCGAACCACCTCCTAAGCCAACTCCAAAGAAAAGAGGTATTCTATTCGTCAGTCCTAAAAATATGCAAGAAGCCAAGTAATCTATGGAAGAGAAAGGCATTAGATCTGAAGACGTCAAAAATCTACCACCTATCGAAGAGATCCAAGGTCTCAATAACCCGATACAAGTAGTAGAAGTGAATTCTCTGCGTAGGTTTCACGAGAGTGATATTCCTTTTGATAAACCTCCTAGCCTATGCTTTGATGAATTTGACAACTTTGTTGGCAAACAACAGAGTTTCAATGATTATGTTGCAGACATTTGGAACAAAGTACTCGTATGTTGAGCCATTTAAGTGCTTGTGTAGACAGAAATGTCAATGATCTGAAGCTTCTGAGTAAACATGCTTCTATGATTATTACTCAGGTAGAACAAGTACTTAAAGCTCAGAATGACTTGCTCGATGAATTAAATGACAACTCTGTCAGAGTCATTAGTAGGCGAGGCAAAATGACTCAGGAACCTTTGTATCCTGAAGGCCATCCTAAAAGAATTGATCAAGATTCTCAAGGAATTAATGCTGATACACCCAGTCATCCTAAGGAGAAGAAGAAGGATGATAGAAACCTACATGCCAATTCACCAAATACTATCACACCTGAAGAACCTAATGATATTTCTGCGTCTGATGCAGAAACACAATCTGGTGATGAAGATGAACCTGGTGACAATATGGAAAGTGATGTTCATAATAATGCTCAACCTAGCAATGATGAGGATGTGGAGATTGAACCTACGGTTAATCCTGATAACCCACAACCTAAGAGATATGATAAGAATGACTTCACTGCTAGGAAGCATGGTAGAGAAAGGGAGCCATGGGTTCAGAGATCTATGCCCTTTCCTCTTAAGCCATCCAAGAAAAAGGATGATGAGTATTTTGAGCGCTTCATTGAGATGATAAGACCCATCTTTCTGCAGATGCGGTTAACTGATATGCTAAAATGTCTCCGTATGCCGAGTACATGAAAGATATCGTGACTAATAAACGGAAGATACCAGATCATGAGATCTCCACCATGCTTGCCAATTACACTTTCAAAGGTGGAACTCCTAAGAAACTTGGTGATCCCGAAGTGCCAACTTGTCGGGACCCCGATCCTGAGTCATAAGAACCCAGCCTGTAACACATCACATCACTTTGCGGCCGCACGGACGGTAAACTCCACGGCTGCCACCTTACCTTGGCCGGGACCGTTTGCTTCTTTTGGCTCACGTATATGAATATGTTGCTAGTGTTCAAACGACAAAGAACCCAGGTCGATATGACTAGTTATAAACCCAAGTGGTACATCCATACAGGGAAAGGCGTACATAACCCAGCAAACACGTGTCGATCAACGGCGTGTGTGGACGAGTCGTAGCAAGCTACAAGGACTCCATTACACCGCGTGACATTTCCCCGAGGGGAGAGACACAGGAGCACAGAAGGATACACGCCGGTCAATCAATGTGTCTAGAGCAATAGCAAGCTACCAAGGCTCGATAGAAGCACAAAGAGGCATTTCCCGGTAAAGAGTACTACTAAGGGCACACAACTAGGTGTCGAATCCCACACATATAATGCATTTCATAACATACACATAGTATGCACGATATGTGTAGATACTACATGGCATCACAACATAACTCTATGACTCAAGCTTTTATTAATGACTCATAAGAATCAACATAGTGTGATATTACAAACAAGTGTCCCGTGACCCGACACTCAAGTCATACAAACAACAAGCGGAAGAAAAACATGTCTGGGTACAGACATCTACTAAAAGTGGCTAGAAGAGCCTGAAAAGCTACTACGACCCTACCAAAGGAGCCAGACCTCTGTCTGGAATTCCCAAGCTATTCCGGTCAACATCGAACACATCGCGTAGAACCTTTACAGAGACTAAATCTTCTCTGCAAAACATAAAATAAGCAATCGTGAGTACAAAGGTACTCAGCAAGTCTTACATCAGAACTATCTAAATATGCATTATGTTTCAATGAAAGGATTGTGTGGTTTGATTGCAGCAAGCCAGCTTTGACACTTGGCTAACCTGTACTACGACTACAAGTTCTTTCTTTAAGGTGGGATAGTGCACATGAGTCCACATATTCACCAATTCAATACACCACTATGGATCCACTCTCGTCTCCCTATGAGAAGGCCTTCCATAGCACTCACACTTATCTTGCATGTTTTAGAGTATCCATTTAACTTGTCTACGTACCACGTAATGCTTCCAAGTATTCCATATCCGAGGACGCGGCTATTCGAACAGATTAAATCACCCTCCAGGGGTATACTTCTTCACACATGCTCTCACCACTTAGCACCATGTGCACGTCATGCATCTCGGCAACCTTCAAGCGGAAGCACTGGCGTGGGTGTCGGCCACGACCGTTAACCACGTAAGACCCTAGTCCAGGTTTATCGCCTATTTGAGACTGAACCCGCAAGGAAGTCCGGCCGAGGTTGACCCTACGGCCCCAAACGATGTGCGCAGGGTTCCCAAGCGCACCATTCGGGTGCCACTTGGTACACCGTGCCACTGTGTATCTACCACAGAGAAGCCTACCCCGTCGGTCAGAGCTAAACATGACCGCCAACACTTTTCCTACCAAACACCAGAAACTAGTTGCAACTCCTGGACAGAGATCTAGGCGATTAATAAGCCGAGCGGGGTCGAGTTACCGGAGCCCAATGTGTGGTAGTATCTTGTCTTGGATAACACACACAAAACTCAGTTCTTAAGGACGGTCCCAATGAGACAACCCACCATGTACTCCTACATGGCCTCTCATCGCTACCTTTACCAAATCGGGCTCACACTTTTACTCTCACACTGTAGGACATGATCACAACCATTCTGATTCATCATCCAGATGGATCAGACCCGACACGACTCTAAGCATAGCAGGTATTGTAATCAAGCATGGATGAGTAAGCACAACAAAGCTCAAACAGTTGCTACTCATGCTAAGTGGTTTCAACTATTTACTGTGGCAAAATCAGGTCACGCAAAGGAATGGTTCAACTACCGAGAATAAATAACATTTGAGTCGATGTTGTCCTAATGCAGTAAAAGAGAGCAGGAGCGAGAGAATGGGATTGTATCGGGTTGTTCAAGGGGGGGGGTTGTTTGCCTTACACGTCTGAAGATAGCAATGAGTCTTCATCAATGTCAACAATCACATCGTCGGAAACATCGTCTATCGAGAGGGAACAACACCGGCAAACAATAAAGAACAACAATTACTTCACGGAAATGCCACACTATGATGCATGCTCAAGACATGAAATGAAAGGTGGCAGGGCTAATGTGCAAATCATTTCTTAATTTGAAGTTGGATTTGAATTTGAATTCAAATATCACTTCAAGCAAGGAATTTTCCGGATACCCTTTTAATTGATTCGACCTGATGCTCAGGTACAACTTGTTTTTTTAACATGCATGAAGATGGTATTTTTAGGTATTGATTTCCCTTGATCAATGTTTGGTCATATCAATTGAAGTGGAATTCAAATAGGTATCAAATTCCAACTCCAAACTAATTATTAAATTTACCCTATTCACCATTTTGCCTAATTGGTGATATTAACTTTTTCAAACATGCATGAAAATTCCATAATCAGATTCTTTGGATTTTTCTAATCATTTTTCATATATAAATTATTTTCATTGGACTTATAGATTATTTTCTATGATTTTTAGAAGTTTTAGGCATTTTCTGGAATTATTTTATAATAGAAAATCAATTACTACGTCAGCACTGCGTCAGCAGTCAACTGGCCTCGGTCAGGTCAAACCTGACGTGTGGGGTCCACACGTCAGTGACAGAGTTAACAGAGTTAGGTTAATCTTAATTCTTATTTTAGAGCCATAGAGCCCACTGTCAGTGAGTCATTGTTTAACTAAATAGTTATTAGGCGCTAATTAAACACCTGACTGGTTGGGCCCACATGGAAGTGGCTCACGCCGGCGAGGTCGACGCCGGCGACCAACAGAGTGACGGGGGCTCGCCGGAATTCCTTAATCTCGGTTGAGTTCTACGGATAGCTGATGAAGCGCAGCATCCATTCCAACCCAACCACGGGCTAGGAGGTGGCCGGAATGAGGCCGGCGACGACCTCGGGCGGTGGCCGGAGTCGGCCATGGTAGGGCTGGTGCTAGAGGGGAGGAACGGAGGGGCAGAGCACAGGAGGAGGAGGAGGAGCTCACGGCAGTTCCAAAGGAGGCAACAGCGACGGAGGAGGAACTCGGGGCAGGACGAATCGGCCTCGAGGTTTCCGGCGGCCGGAGATGGGGAGGGAGCTCGCGCTCGTCGTCTCTGGGCCCTGTGGTCCAATTCCTTCGGCGGTGAGGTTGAGGGCGATGCGGCAGAGCTACCGGGGAGCTTTGGAGGACTTCGGGTGGCCGGAGGTGTCGGTGAGCTCGAGCCGAGCTCAGGCATGGCGAGAGGAAAAAGAGCAGAGGGGGAGAGATAAGGGAGAGAGAGAGGGAGGGGCTCGGGGGAGGAAGAAAAGAGAGGCACGGGGGTGTTTGCTGGCGTGGAGGAGGCGAGGAGAGGCTGCCACGACGAGCAGGAGGTGGCGCGGCCAGTCCCGTGCTCATCTTCTCCTCTGCCTACTTGCAGGAGGAGGAAGATGACACGGGAGCCCCTGGTGGGCTGGGCCTGGAGGGGGCGACAGGTAAGCTTCTTTTTTTCTATTCTATTTCTTTCTGGCATTTAGATTTAGGTTTTCAAATAAGTTGTTTGACCAAAAATAAAACCCTAAAATGTTATTATGTGACACAGATAATAATATCCAATGCCACATAAAAGTTTCAACATTTTTGAAACTTTAAAATAGAAGGAATCAAAATAATTCCATTCCAAATAGCTATTTGGTCAACTCAAAATTCTTTTTCAAAAGTTCTTGTGACCTAGAATTTTGGTTTCACAAATTTATTTTATGTCACTATTTTACCAAGTATTTGGAACATTTTCTTGGTCCCTTTTAGGGTATTAATTTTTATTGCCTTGTTGTCAATTTTTTTTAAATCATTGGGGTTTTGATCACTTCCTATTTCAACATCAAAGTTTTTATAATGCATGCATGAATGCTTGGCAAACAAATGAAAGCTAGGGCTGTGACACAACTATTCCTTGCTCCATTAAAGGAAACTACGTAAGAACTGCCTTATGTGACCTTGGAGCTGGCGTTAGTGTTATGCCACTCTCTCTTTATCGTAGACTTGAATTGGATAAGTTGACACCTACTGAAATTTCTCTGCAAATGACCGACAAATCAACTGCTTTCCCTATCGGCATTTGCGAGGATGTGCTCTTGTGGTTGCTAACACCACTATCTTAACAGACTTTGTAATCTTGGATATTATCGAGCACGATGCCATGGCTGTCATCCTCGGAAGACCCTTTTTAAACACTGCAGGGGCTGTTATAGATTGCAACAAAGGCAATGTCACTTTCCATGTCAATGGCAATGAGCACACAGTGCTCTTTCCGAATAAACGATATCAAGTACATTGCATCAATGCTATCGAAAAGACTTCATCGATTCTTATTGGGAGCTTTGAATGCCCTATTCCTCGTGTCAAGATGAAGTATGATTTCCTTGTTGGGGAGATACATATCCCCATTGAGGTGACTTAGTGGCTATTCAAAAATTCTCCATTCTCTCTTGCGATTCAAAAGGTTTTGTCATGAGGACTTGATCAACCCCATTGACGGAATTCTTTCGATGACCATGAAATGGATGAATCAAAGAGTCACATACCTCTATTTTGAGCTTTCACTTTCTGTTGCTTAGAAGAAAAATGATAGATTTAGTTTAGTTTTTCCTGTTTTCTGTCTTAGCGTCCCTGAAAAAAATACCCCAAAAATAAAAGTTCTCCGATGGTCCTGAAAATTTAGTATGATTTTTTCTGGAATATTTGAAAAATATTGGGCCTGAGAGCTGGCCTGGGGGCCTGACCAGTGGGCCATAAGCCCTGCAGCCGCCGCCCCCCTAGTGGCGGCTAGCAAGCTTGTGGGGCCCACAGGGACCCCCTCCACTCATTCCAGCTCCAATCCTCTTCTTCACCTCCAAAAAAAATTGTTTCGCAGCTCAAACTCGTGTTCTTGCTCATTTGGGTGTGATTTTCGATCTCCTTGCTCAAAGTACCATTCTCCGAACCGTTTTGGGGAAATTACTCCTTGGTAAGTGACTCCTCCATTGGTCCAATTAGATTTTGCTCTAGTGCTTTATCCTTCGCGTATTCTTGCTACCTTGGTGACCCTGTTCTTGAGATAGAAATGTTGATTTAGCTGGTCCCAAGTAGTTTTAGCGCGTGATACGGTCTCTAGGCCCTAGTAGGAGTAGTTGCTATGAGTTGGGTTAATCTTTATTCACTTTTCTTTCAAAGTCTCTAAAAATTTCACAATTTTTCAAAGCTAGAAAAAGGAAAAGATGAGGAGGTTCTTGAGAGGCTCTTCAAGCCGTAACCCCAAGGAGGATGAGAAGAACCACCCCAAGTACGTAGTCCCTCAAGTCACAGAAGTTCGAGCGTGCGAGTGGCCATGCGATGAATTTTTGCACGCCGCTGGACTTTATGAAGACTTTTATTACTTGGTGGAGAACGCAGGTCTTACTGCATTCGTTGAAGATAAGTGATCACAATACCTCCTCCTCACCAATATTTTCGTTCAAAGCTTCAACTTTTATCCGAGGAAGAATCCTCCCATGGTTGAGTTCATGATATACGATGTTCCCCAGTGCATGATGCTACATGATTTTTGCAATGTATGCTAATTACCTTATGTTGGGGATATCCGTGACCCTCGTCCACGAGACTTGGAGGATTTCATTGGTTCTATTGCTGTTGGAGAGGAGAGAGGAGTGTCTCGCACTAGAATTCCTAGCATATAATTTCCTGTGCTTCGGTACTTCTCATTATTTGTGGGAAAATGTTTGATTGGCCGTGGGGAGGCTGGATCACTTAGTTCTCTAGACCTTGCGGTTTTGCGCGAAGGCCTTTATAATGATAAGACTTATAGCCTAGGTGCTATAGTAGCCGAGCGGTTGAACACCAACCGTTCCAAGGGTGTCGTCTATGGAGGTATCTATGCTACCCGTCTTGCCAGACAATTTGAGATACCCATTAGACTGGGAGAGGAAGGAGAGATACTTCTCCCTCAGAAATATCTGGATTATGACAGCCTGGTTCGCCATGATTTTCTGGATAGAGATGCTAGTAGACGGATGATTTATAACCTGGTATTTAGTCAGGGTACTCGAGAGACTATTACTTTGCCTGCTCCTTCTTTGTTCGATCTTCATGCAGGCAGGTACACTATTATGCCCTCGGACATCTACGCATATTGGGGCTTGGCCCAACCACAGGTGCCCGTGCCCGAGCCGCCAGTTGAGTACCACACGCCAGTTTATCAGTGGGAGCCAGAGGAGCTCACACAGCAGTGGCATCCACAGTCTGCTCTGGAGTATCCCGGAGCTGGTGATTTCCCACCTTTGTTAGCCGGTGTTTACACTTTGCCACTGTATTATCCATGCTAGTTATTTTCGCTTTCTTGTTTTCTTGTTTTGTGTCCTTCTGAGAAAACCCAAAAAGATTTTTTTTTTCTTCTTTTGCTTGTTGGGAGCTTTCCCGTGTAAAAAGTTTTCTTTTTCTTTGGGTCAAGGTAGAAGATATTGGTTACATTGTTTAGTGGTTCTTACATGCTTACCTGTTTAGCTTTCAAAGAGCCATATTACTTTGTCTTCTCCTTTGTGTTTGCCTGCAGATTCAGCTTAGCCCAATGCTCTTATTAATGTTCACATCGTTCAATCGTGCAAATGAAAGGCAATAATGATGATATATGATGAAGTGACTGAGACTGGAAAAGTCGGTATGAACTCTATCTATTTTGTTTTTGTAAATATGACTAGCTTATCATCCCAGATTCAGGTTTGTTGTGAGAGAACTATGTTTGCAATGACAACTTAGAGATCATAGTTTCTGATTCCATGCTTAACTAGCTGAGAGCTTATAATGGTTTGTCTTGAATGCCAACATAGATTTTGAGATGACTATGATGTAGTATGATAGGATGGTATTCTCCTTTGAATGTTTCAAGTGGCTTGACTTGGCGCATGTTCATGCATGTAGTTGAAACAAAATCAACATAGCCTCTATGATGTTCGTGTTCATGATGATTTATATCCTGTTCATTCTTGCATTCAATGTTAGTCAAACTCATTGCATCTTGATGACTGTTGTCGTTCTCTAGTTGGTCGCTTCCCAGTCTTTTGCTAGCCTTCACATGTACTAAGCGGAATACTGCTTGTGCATCCACTTCCATAAACCCAAAAGTTTTCCATGGGTGTCCACCATACCTACCTATTTGCGGTATCTACCTGCCGTTCCAAGTAAATTTGCATGTGCCATTCTCTAAACCTTCAAGAAATAATCTGTTTTGCATGCCTGGACCGCTCATGTGGTGACAGGGGGCTATTGGTATCTTCCATGCTAGGAGTGTTATCCTCGACATGTGTTTATTCACTCCCATTCACGAGGAAGGGGCCGGTAATTGGAATGCCCAGTTCCACGCTTAAATCGAAAACATAACTGTAAAACAAGACTCCCCCTGGATTGATGTTAGTATGGACGGTACCCGAGGATTTGGCTAGCCGTGGAGTGTGATTGATTGGTGGGGGGGGAGTTAAAACTTTAATTTTCTGTTTGGGAACCGCCTATAGCATGAGTAGCATGGAAGATATTGAGAACTCTTGGTCATTGCGTTGACAATAAAAGCATGCCACCCAAAATTATTATCTCTGTTTTCAAAGCTTGAGCTCTGGCACCTCTTCAAATCAATGCTTCCCTCTGTGAAGGGCCTGTCTATTTATTTTCCTGTTGAGTCATCCTCCTCTTGTATAAGCACCAATTAGAGAGCACCTCTGTCATTTTTATGCTTTGCTTTTGATTGATATTGAGTATGACTATGACCGGATCTTCGTTGCTATGAATTACAATGTTTAGTCAGCCCTTGATCTTTGAAAGTGCTCTGCACTTATGTTTTGCGGTCTCAGAAAGAGCTAGCGAGATACCACCTATTCATATTGCTTCATGCTTGTTTTGATTGAAGTGTTGGTATTTGAAACTCATTACTATTTTCTCGTTAGCTGATTATGCCATAGATATTTGTTTACCGTGAGACCTTTGTGTCACTTGCTTATGTGGTTAACTTGTGATCTTGCTGAAATTCTGGTTATGCGTTCGACATAGTTGCAACAACAAGATCAAACAGAGTTTGTCAAAGTTTTTGTTACTCTCTCAGTTTGTCAACTGAGTTGCTTGAGGACAAGCAAGGTTTAAGCTTGGGGGAGTTGATTAGTCTCCAACGTATCTACTTTACCAAACTCTTTTGCCCTTGTTTTGTACTCTAATTTGCATGATTTTAATGGAACTAACCTGGACTGACGCAGTTTTCATCAGAATTGCCTTGGTGTTGTTTTTTGTGCAGAAATAAAAGTTCTCAGAACGTCGTGAAAATTTACGGAGAATATTTCTGGAAAATATAAAAAATACCTGCGCAAAGATCCACCGAAGGGGATGGGCCAGTGGGCCACAAGCCGTGTAGCCGCCACCCCCCTGGTGGCGGCTAGCAAGCTTGTGGGGCCCACATGGCTCTGCCGCCCCCAATCTTAGCTCTATAAGTTCACTTTCGTCCCAGAAGAAACAAAGAGAGAAGATTTCGTCGCGTTTGCGATACGGAGGCGCCGCCACATCCTGTTCTTCATCTGGAGGGCAGATCTGGAGTCCGTTTTGGGCTCCGGAGAGGGGAAATCGTCGCCATCGTCATCATCAACGTTCTTCCCTCTTCGTCGTTCGTGAGTAATCTATTCGTAAGCTCGCTGGGCGGTGATGAGTAGGATGAAATCTATCATGTAATCGAGTTAGTTTTGACAGGGATTGATCCCTAGTAACCATTATGTTCTGAGATTGATGTTGCTACTACTTTGCCATGCTTAATGCTTGTCTCAGGCCCGAGTGCCATGATTTCAGATCTAAAATTATTATGTTGTCACCAATATATGTGTGTTTTAGATCCGATCTTGCAAGTTGTAGTTACCTACTAAGTGTTACATCCGGCAACCCCGGAGTGACAATAACCGGAACCACTCCCGGTGATGACCATAGTTTGAGGAGTTCATGTGTTCATCAAGTGCTAATGCGTTGGTCCTGTTCTTTATTAAAAGGAGAACCTTAATATCCCGTAGTTTCCTTTTGGACCCCGCTGCCACGGGAGGGATGGACAATAGATGGCATGCAAGTTATTTTCCCTAAGCACGTATGACGACACACGGAATGCATACCTACATCACATTGACGAACGGGAGCTAGACACATATCTCTCCGTGTTATAACTGTTGCATAATTAATATCATCCAAACAAATCACCGACCCATTGCCTACGAATTTGTCCTACCACTTCTATTACTCGTTACACTGCTATTACCTGCTACAATTTTGATTCGCTGGTCGTTAACGGGAATAGACAATTTGTGACAACGGGGAACTTCTGGCGCCATTGATACAATCGTTAGGAATAGTCTGCCGTCAACAGATCATTTCTGACACCGTTGTTATCGTACTACATTGCTGCTGACTCTTTGCTTGCAGATACTAATCTTTCAGGTGTGGTTGAATCTGACACATTCAGCTGCTAATACTCGAGAGTATTCTCTCACCTCCTGCCTGGCGTATCAACAAATTTGGGTCGAATACTCTACCCTCGAAAACTGCCTCGATCCCACGCACTTGTGGGCTGTCAACAACATTCTTCTAGTTTCGTTGCCAGGGAGTGCTAGCAGCATTCTTATGGTGTCGTTGCAGGGGAAGGTCTGTTTTCATAGAATCAGGCGCCAAACAGGCGGGCGTCTAGATCGAGGAGGAAAGCCGCGATCTCCTATCCCAAGCGTTGACATGCGTCTTCAGCAACCTCCTCCGTGCCGACCCCCACTTTGATTTTGAGGCTGCAATGGCCCTCGTTCCTGAGGTAATCCGTCGTGCCCGGGGGAATGCGGTGGGTGACCACGTCGATGTGCTGAGCACGCAGTTTACCCCTGACAACCTCGAGGGTCAGGGGGGTTCCAAGGGACACGTGATCGATGATGACGGCAATGGAGCTGAAGCGCACGGGAATGACGATGGCGATGAGAGTGATGCGTCCCTCTAGGCTTCCCCCGGCCCCATGTCCATACAAGCTTTTAGTCCCATCGAGGCGTGAAGCTAATGGCTTTTGTTTCGAATTCCACGCTCCTATCATGAATATTTGTGTTATTGTGTGGCTTCCTCTGGAGCCATTATGTACCTTGTATTATCCGAACGCAGCACGCATGTGAGGCTTGGTCATCATTTGTGAACCAGGTAGCGATCATTTGGGTAGGTAAAAGCAGTGAGGATGCCCAGAGCAAGCCAGGATCCTCCCAAGGTGGTATTCTCGATAGGTTGTCCTTTTGCCAAATGTCCTGCTTCCCCGCGCATGGGGCTTTATGCCTCGGGGGTATGACGGACGGTTGTCGGCTTGTTGTTGCGTGTCGTACGAGGGAATTAGGCACTAGAGGCCTTAGTGAGGTGGTGCACATGGGAACAGGCCTATGGACGAAGCCTATATCTCGGGCGCGGGCACCGTACACCACCCCTGCTCGCGTGACGTTCAAGAGGGAGACGTCGAGCGCGCGTGTTGAGAAGAGAGAAAACAAACAGAACTCCACGAAAACCAGAAGACCAAGATCTTTATTAAAACCACAGACGGACTTGATTACAAGCCAAAAAGGGGAGATGTGGCTCCTGTGTCCAACACGGGTCATCCTGATGAGCTTGTTTACAAGCCAAAAAAGAGGGGAAGAAAACCAGCTGATGTATCCAGCACAGGTCAACCGAGAAAGAAATGCGGTTGCCGTGTCCAGCACAGGCCAGCCTAAAAGAAGTGCGACTGTCGTGTTGAGCACGGTTCAGCCTGGAGTTATTTGTGGACCGTGGGGCGTCTTCCTCAAATGTTCCACAATCACGATGCAAGGGGCTTCCACTAGGGCGTGGGCATAGCCGTGGTTCGACTTTCCGCTAGGATGGACCATAGGGTCTTACACTTGGGCATCAGCAGGAGCCCTCCACCAATGCCACGACGTGGCTCATCATGGGCTTCCACATAGGAGGCTCCGTGCGTATACATCCCACTCATTCTTACATGAGACTATCACGGGTAGAACTTCCTGAGGTGCTAAATGTTCAAAGCGTTTGGTACCGGGCTCCCACTCTCCGTCTCCAAGCGTGCGGTGCCAAGCCTGGAGACATGGGTGATCCTGAAGGGGCTCTCCCAGATGGCAGAGAGCTTGTGAAGGCCTTCCCCAGAGAGGAACCGCCTCGGGACAAGGTCCCCGACCTCGAGGGTACAAGGACGGACGTGGCGGTTGTGGTAGCGCCTTAAGGCCAACTGGTATCTCGCGGCATGAAGACTGCCTAGTGGCGGGCCTCCTTGAGGAGCAGGAGATCGGCTTCCGCGAGTCAGCTTGATGCGCCTCATCAAACGCCAACACCCGCGGGGAACCATACTTGAGCCCCGTGCGGAGGACTGCCTCAACCCCATAGATGTGATCCTTGGTGTTGGTGCGCTCAGCCTGGCTGTTGCTATGCGAGTGCCTATTGGTGCGCGGCCTAGCTATTGCTACGCGGGTTTTCACAAGAATTGATATTGTTACAAGTACATATATAGAAGAGATGAGTATATGGAATTGTCTTATGTCGACAATCTGGGAATGGGGGTACCCGGACCTGCCTACCTACGGGCTAGGGCTGGCCCAACTCATCAACCAAAACCAACGGGCCAGGAACCACTCATGGCAAGGCCCTCACGAAGGGCCAATCCTTGCAAGGAGGAGCAGCTTCAAGACCCGCAGGGGGCCTCCTCAGGACCCCTCCGAAGCGGCGGAGATTCTGAGGCAAGACCCATCCTGAGGAGTTAAGGATGACGTGGAGAAAGGACAGGCGGGCAGCGGATTGTAGGGCAAAGCAGTTTCCCCTTTCATGCAAAGGAAGGGAGGACGTACGCGGGTTCCGAGGGTATCTCCCAAAGGTTTCCATTCTCGTGCAACAAGGCCATCGCCGCCCTCCGGTAGAACGAACGTCACCCCTCACTACAGGAATCAGCTTCTTTGCCGTCTGCCATCACAGACGGCAATGACAAAATCCCGGACGACAAAGACAAAATCACAGACGGCAAAGATTCTCATGGCCGGCAAAATTTCTGCGTCAGCCTACGACGACATAGGACCTTCTTTGCCATCTGCCCCCCCCCCAAAGCGGACGGCAAAGCTCTTTGCCGTCAGCTTTCCTTAGGAGCTGTCGGCAAAGTGCTCGAGACGGCAGCCGACAGGCGTTGCCTCTGTTAGGGGTTAACGGAGGCTTTGTCGTCTGCCTCCCCCTCCATCTTTGTCGTCTGTCTACTCCTCCCCTCCCGCCTCCATCTTTGCCGTCTGCCTCCCCCCCCCCCCCCCCCGCCTCCATCTTTGCCGTCTGCCTCCCCCTCCACTCTTTGCCGTCTGCCTCTCCCCCCCCTCCACTCTTTGACGTCTGCCTCCTCCTCCTTCCCTCCTCTGTGCCCTCTTCTTTGCCATCTGCCCACCCTGGAGGCTAACGGTAAAGAGACTACATAGACACCCCAGGATGCACAGGTCTTTGCCATCAGCTGGCAGAAGACAAAGAGCCCATATAGTACCTTTTTTTTTGTTTTATATTATTTCACAGCACACACACACACACACACACACATATATATATATATATATATCTATTTGACAGCACATTTATATAATTCACCACACATATATGATATATAGTTCACCACACATATACTTGCGAACACATATATATAATTCACCACACATATATGATATACATATAAATCAATGTACATCCCCATATATCCAAAGAACCAACATACAAAGTATCGCACTGTTTATCCATATATACATATACATATAGTTCGACATTGTTCATCAACTCAAATCAAAACTAGATGATATACATATAAATTTCATCCATCGACATTGTTCAATTCCATGAATGCCAGCTTCCATGCATGTAGTATATCCAATCTGCAAAAATGTGAATAAGAAAGTTAGAAGAAGGACAAAATATGATGTTTTTCAGCTAATTATGTCATTTTTAGCGGAAAACAAGCTAAGAATATAATATTCATGAGCTAACCAAGGTTCTTATGCCATTTTTAGCTTATTATGGCATTTTGGAGCTAAATGGGTTAATTAAAGCAAGGATAATATGAAAGAGGAGAAGAAAGAGGAGGAGGAGGAGAAGAAGAAGAAATCAAGAAGAAGGAGGAGAAGGAGGAGAAGGAGGAGGAGGAGAAGGACTAGAAGGTCCTTGGCCTTCTCCTCCTCCTCCTTCTCCTTCTCTTCTTCTTCTTCTTCTTCTTCTTCTTTCTTTTCATTTTGCCTATTTCTTCTCCTCTTGTTGGAGCTAAATTACCTAATTATGTCTTTTTGGAGCTAAATGGGTTAATTATCCCATTTTAGAGGAAAACAAGCTAAGTATATAATATTCATGAGCTAACCAAGGTTCTTATGCCATTATGAGCTTATTATGGTATTTTGGAGCTAAATGGGCTAATTATGTCATTGTTGGGGAAATTAAAAAAAGGATAATATGAAAGAGGAGAAGAAAGAGGTGGAGGAGGAGAAGAATAAGAAATCAAGAAGAAGGAGGAGAAGGAGGACGAGGAGGACGAGGAGAAGGACTAGAAGGTCCTTGGCCTTCTCCTTCTCCTCCTCCTCCTCCTTCTCCTTCTTCTCTTCTTCTTCTTCTTCTTCTTCTTCTTCTTTCTTTTCATTTTGCCTATTTCTTCTCCTCTTGTCCTCTTGTTGGAGCTAAATTACCTAATTATGTCTTTTTGGAGCTAAATGGGCTAATTATCCCACTTTACAAGAAAACAAGCAAAGTATATAATATTCATGAGCTAACCAAGGTTCTTATGCCATTTTGAGCTTATTATGGTATTTTGGAGCTAAATGGGCTAATTATGTCATTCTTGGGTTAATTAAAGCAAGGATAATATGAAAGAGGATAAGAAAGAGGAGGAGGAGGAGAAGAAGAAGAAATCAAGAAGAAGGAGGAGAAGGAGGAGGAGGAGAAGGACTAGAAGGTCCTTGGCCTTCTCCTCCTCCTCCTGCTCCTCCTCCTCCTTCTCCTTCTTCTCTTCTTCTTCTTATTCTTCTTTCTTTTAATTTTGCCTATTTCTTCTCCTCTTCTCCTCTTGTTGGAGCTAAATTGCCTAATTATGTCTTTTTGGAGCTAAATGGGTTAATTGAACCAAGAGCTGAAACCGGGATAGCCGCCTTCTGTCTTTGACAGAAGCTCATACTCTTCGACGAAATCATTTTCGATCACCGCTCCATCCGAGAATTTGACGACGTAACGGCTGTTTGAAATATCCGGGAATAAGAGCAGTTCAAATGAATTAGAAGTTACGGGAAAATGTGCTGAGAACTCACTCGATGTACGGCCGCACTTATGTTAGGTTGTTGAAGATATACAATGAAATGTTCCGCCATTCTTCGACATCCAACGTTATTGGTTTCGAAGCACCGGCTGGTGCGAACTTCGCTTTGAATAGGCTGAGGTTGGACCCACCTTTTTTAGGGTCTCCATCATTGTGCCGAGGCTTCCGATTATGCAAATGATGATTTTTGGCTTCGTAGTGTGTTGTCACAAAGTTTGCCACCTCCTCAGTAATGAATGCCTCAGCCATCGATGCTTTAATTCTACGCTTATTTTTACATTTAGCTCGAAGGGTCTTCTGCATCCTCTCAGTTGCATAGCACCAACGATCTTGCACGGGCCCACCCAATCTTGCCTCGGTCGGTAGATGTAAAATCAAATGCTGCATTGAATTAAAGAAGCCCAGTGGAAAGATCTTCTCTAACTTGCACAACAACTCCGGTGCAAACTCCTCCATGTCTTCTACCACGCCAGGCGACAATTCTTTCGCACAAAGAACACGGAAGAAATAGCTCAGCTCCGCCAGTACTAGCCATTCATCCTTAGGAATAAAGCCACGTAACATCACCGGCATTACCCGCTCTAGCCATATGTGCCAATCATGACTCTTGAGACCAAAGATTTTTAATTTTTCAAGACTCGCTCCCCTCTTTAGATTCGCTGCATACCCATCAGGGAACATCAAGTGCATTTTGACCCACAAGATAATTTCCCTCATAGCTGGCCTTCCAAGATTGAACCAGGCCTTTGGCTTAGACCACTTCTGCTTTCCTTTGCCTTCTCGCATGTTTTGTAACGGTCTATGACATAGTGTCTCTTGATCGACTCTAGCCTTAATATTATCCTTTGTCTTCCCATCTATGTCGAACAATGTACCAAAAATAGCCTCTCCGATATTCTTTTCAGTGTGCATCATGTCGATATTGTGTGGAAGAAGCAGGTCTTTGAAGTAAGGCAGATCCCAGAAGCATGGCTTGTGAGTCCAGGCGTGTTTTGAATTATACCCCTTGAAATACCCTGGACGCTCTGGATCAGGCTCGAGGGCGTTTAACTGATCCAGGATCTGTTGGCCTGTGAACGCAGGTGGTGCCAAGTTTTTGACAACTTTAACTTTGGTAAAGATCTTCTTGTCTTTTCTGAACTGATGGTCAGGATCCAGGAACTGTCTATGCAAGTCAAAGCAAGAATACTTCCGACCCTCCTGCAACCAATGAAACTGAAGAGCTACCTTGCATTGGGGGCATGAGAACCTTCCATGCACACACCATCCAGAGAATAGCGCATACGCTGGCAAGTCATGCATAGAGTACATGCACCACACATGCATTTTGATGTTTTCTTTTCTTGCGGCATCGTATGTCTTGACCCCATTTTCCCAAGCTTCTTCCAATTCATCCTTAAGCGGTTGTAGGTACACATTCATATTCTTCCCCAGATAATTGGGCCCTGGAATTATCAACGTCAGAAATATGTTCTTTCTTTGCATAATCTGCCCGGGGGGAGATTGAGTGGAATGACAAATGCAAGCCAACAACTGTATTGGGTTGTCGTCATGCAGATGGGATTAAAACCATCCGTGACGGCGCAGACTCGAGGATTCCTTGGATCTGCCGCTTTATCCTGATGCAATCCATCGAAATGTTTCCACGCTTCCCCATCCAATGTGTGTACCATCATCTTATTCCCATCCACATCTAGTTCAGTTCTTTTGCCCAATTTGTGCCATGTCATCTGTCTGGCTGTCTCTTCGACCTTGAAAAGACGTTGAAGTCTTGGTACGATTGGCATATACCGAAGAACACTAACTGCGATTTTGGTCTGCCTCTTCTCACCCATACCGTTGTCTACCACAAGATACCTGCAAGACTCGCAATTGGGACAATAGTCCAAGTGTGCATACTCCTTCCTAAATAAGATACATCCTTTCTCACATGCATCTATCTTCTCATAGGGCATCTTAAGTACACGAAGTATTTTGTCCGACTGGTACAGGTTTGCAGGCATGACATGGCCTTTGGGTAGGAAACATCCAAATAGTGTCATCATCGCGTCGTAGCATTCTCTTCCCAAGTTGAACTGACCCTTCAGAGCCATTACTTGTGTAATTGCATCCAGCTGATAGAGCTCAGTGTGCTCATGGAGAGGACGTTTTGAAGACTCCAACATTTCATAAAAGGCCTTTGCAGATTCCTCCATCTCATCTTTCGAATCCCGAGCATCATCAAAGTCTTGCACCATGTCTTCGATCCCGGTACCATGCTCGTCCGTGCGACGACGGACCACCTCAACTCTTGTGCGTTGTATAGACTCACCATGAAATGTCCACACCGTATAATTAGGCTTAAAACCCCTCCTTTGCAGGTGTTTAATCATTACAGCCTTTGTCGTCTTTTTATAGTTGTCGCATCCAGGACAAGGGCAATAGTTTCTTTCCCGGCCATTTGCGAATGCGGCATTCACAAATTCCTTTGTTTTTATAAACCATTCTATTGTCAACTCTTTCTGACTAGGGTGACCGGTATACATCCACGCACGATCACTCATCTTGCGTAGCTACTAAAGACAGAAGAAATATATTTATATATAATTTAGCATTTATATTCATCGGTTAATCAGGTTCGCCATTTTTATTACGTCCAGGCAACCTACACGCTAATAGGTAAAGATAGGTCCTAATCCCACCCGAGTATGTGTAGATTGGGTTCGTTTTCCCATGCTCTGCTCCGGATCCAACGCAAAATTTCTGCAGCACCTCCCCGCTGTTCTCCTGATACACGTCTCCGCAATAAACAGAGAGGATGTGCATCCGGAGAACAACAGGGAGGCACTGACGAAATTCCGCATCGGATCCAGAGCACAACATACGGGAAAACGAACCCAATCTACACATACTCGGGCTGTCCATGGATAATGTTGGACAATTCGAAAGGATGACGGTTATAAATATGCAAAGACATGCATATTTATAGATGTCGCCCTTTCGAACGGGAGACACATACTAGTCACGCATACTGATAAATTAATTGAATTACCTAAATCTAGAATGTTTGATCCAGAAACCGAGCCACAGTAAATGAAGGGGCGGGGAGGAGATGAAATTTGTACTGACCCACGAATGCAGGGGCGGAGCTCGTACAACGCACGAGCAGGTCTTCGCACAGCAGACCTCACAGCGACGAGACAATTATCACATGTAAATCCACCCGATCAACACAAATATTCCAATTATGTCATTTTAGAGGAAAACAAGCTAAGTATATAATATTCATGAGCTAACCAAGGTTCTTATGCCATTTTGAGGTTATTATGGCATTTTGGAGCTAAATTGGCTAATTATGTCATTATTGGGGAAATTAAAGCAAGGATAATATGAACTAGGAGAAGAAAGAGGAGGAGGAGGAGAAGAAGAAGAAATCAAAAAGGAGGAGGAGAAGGAGGAGAAGGAGGAGGAGGAGGAGAAGGAGAAGGAGGAGAAGGTATTTTTCTTCTCTTCTTCTCTTCTTCTTCTTCTTCTTTCTTTCTTTTCATTTTTCCTATTTATTCTCCTCTTCTCCTCTTGTTGGAGCTAAATTATCTAATTATGTCTTTTTGGATCTATATGGGCTAATTATCCCATTTTAGAGGAAAACAAGCTAAGTATATAATATTCATGAGCTAACCAAGGTTCTTATGCCATTTTGGAGCTAAATGGGCTAATTATGTCATTGTTGGGTTAATTAAAGCAAGGATAATATGAAAGAGGAGAAGAAAGAGGAGGAGTAGGAGAAGAAGAAGAAATCAAGAAGAAGGAGGAGAAGTAGGAGGAGGAGAAGGACTAGAAGGTCCTTGGCCTTCTCCTCCTCCTCCTCCTCCTTCTCCTTCTTCTCTTCTTCTTCTTCTTCTTCTTTCTTTTCATTTTGCCTATTTCTTCTCCTCTTCTCCTCTTGTTGGAGTTAAATTACCTAATTATGTCTTTTTGGAGCTAAATGGGTTAATTATCCCATTTTAGAGGAAAACAAGCTAAGTATATAATATTCATGAGCTAACCAAGGTTCTTATGCCATTTTGAGCTTATTATGGTATTTTGGAGTTAAATGGGCTAATTATTTCATTGTTGGGGAAATTAAAGCAAGGATAATATGAAAGAGGAGAAGAAAGAGGAGGAGGAGGAGAAGAATAAGAAATCAAGAAGAAGGAGAAGGAGGAGGAGGAGAAGGACTAGAAGGTCCTTGGCCTTCTCCTCCTCCTCCTCCTCCTTCACCTTCTTCTCTTCTTTTCCTTCTTCTTATTTTTTTTCTTCTCCTTTCTCCTTCTTCTTCTTCTTCTTTCTCCTTCTTCTTCTTCTCCTTCTTCTTTCTTCTCCTTCCCTTCATTTTCCTTCTTCGTCTTCTTCTTCTTCTTCTTCTCCTTCCCTTCCTTTTCCTTCTTCTTATTCTTCTTCTTCTTTCTTCTCCTTCCCTTCCTTTTCCTTTAACCCCCCCTGTTCGTGCGCCACCACAACATAAGCCCCCCTGTTTGCCTGGATCCCTTTTAACCCCCCAGTTGTGCTAACGATGTTGCTAATGGCCCCCTTTGAGTTGATTAGCTCTACATTAAGCAAATAATAGCACCGACTAGTCTAATTATTTTCTGAAATGACAAAACTGCCCTCCCTCATCTAGTATAAGTCACACGAGCGGGGCAGAAGCTGCTCCCGTTCTCTACTCGTTCCCCTCCCTGACCTAGCCGCCCCAAGATTTGTTGCGCCTCGCCTCCGCCGCAGCTAGCCCAGCCGCCGCATCTGCCCCAGCCAGGCAAACAGGGGGGATTATGTTGTGGTGGCGCACGAACAGGGAGGGTGATAATCAATTCTCCCCTTCTTCTTTTCCTTCTTCTAATTATTTTTTTGTTCTCCTTTCTCCTTCTTCTTCTTCTCCTTTCTCCTTCTTCTTCTTCTCCTTTCTCCTTCTTCTTCTTCTCCTTTTCTCCTTCTTCTTCTCCTCCTTTTATCCTTTACTAAACAGGAAACTAACCTAACTAAGGCCGTGTTTGATAGCTTAGTATTTTCTAAGTATTATGAGAATACCATAGTTTTTCTAATATTTACAGTTTTTGATTACTATGAGTTGTTTGGCTACCCAAAAAAACTGCGTTATTAATACTACAATATCTCCAAAACCATGGTATTTTCTCAGTATTTAAAAAAGAACCCTGACCTCTTGTTTAAAACTGAGCCAGTGGAAAAAGTGAATCCACTCCATGCACGGAGCAAAGTGCCAAGGCCGTTGTTCTTTCCTATCTAATTGTGCGTCCGGTTTATTAGTACCTTCTGTTTGGCGATTTTACTTTCCATTAGGATCCTCCAATTATGATTTGACTCAAACAAAACATCCAAAATTGAGGTTGGCTCCTAGTCCAGTACATGATTAAAAATTGACATGGCAGGCTGGAGGTGTTTGCAACAAGTAATGGCTAATCAGCAATTTTCACGTCGATGCACAGGGTAGAAACCAAACAGGTCATCTGTATCATTGATAATCTAAAATACTTTGATATTTAAAAACCATGATATCTTATACCAACGGGTTAAAATACTGTAGTTTACCGTTACACCGATTTTTCAATACTTTGTTGTCATACGCAGCCTAAACCTAAACTAAAACTAAACCTAAACTAAACTAATTTAACAACCTAACTAACTAGCCTAACTAACCTAATAAACTAAAAAACTAACCTAACTAATTTAACATAAATAAAAATAAGGAAAAACAAAAAAATGGGGGGACTCACCTGCGGGGGCGGCTGGGACGTCGGGGCTGCGAGGAGGACGGGTGCGACGGGGCAGTGGGGCGTCGCCGGGGGCAGTGCGGCGGCGGGGGGCAGTGGTGGCGGCGGGGCGGCGGCGCGACGTTGGTGGCAGCGGCAGCGGGGGCGAGGTGGGGAGAGAGAGAGAGGGGCGCGGCGGGGGCGACAGGGGCGATAGTGGGGCCGGCGACGCGATGGGGGAGCGGGCGTGACGGTGGTGGCGGCGTCCGTTACAGAGAGAGGGGCGCGCAGGGTGGGGAGAGAGAGAGAGGGGTGCGCGGGGTGACCGTTACAGAGAGAGAGAGAGGGGCGGGGAGGGGGGAGGAGCCGTTAACGGTGTTAGAGTATTGCCGTCTGCTGGCGGACGGCAAAGAGTCTAGACTCTTTGTCGTCTGCGTCCGGACTCTTTGTCGTACGCTAGCAGACGGCAAAGGGCAGACTCCAGTTTGACCTAGCCACACCGCGGTCAGCTGGGCCTATCTATATCTTTGTCGTCTACCTCTGGACTCCTTGTTGTCCGCTAGCAGACGGCAAAGAAGTGACAGATGGCAAAAAGGCTTTATGCCATCAGCCTGTGCTTTGCCGTCTGTTTTGCTGAAGCTGATGGCAAAGACACTCTTTGCCATCAGCTAGCAGACGGCAAAGACTAGGCAGATGGCTAAAAACGGTTTTCCAGAGTGCCTGGACCCGTCCCTGCTGCCCTGACAGCCACTTTTGCAGGCGAAGACCAGCTTCAGGGCAGGGGAGCATGTTCCCATGTTCCCCTTTAAAGATTGGCCATTGTGGGATCCCTTCCCGGCATTGCGATAAGGGAAGAGGACCCGGGCCAGCACTATATATAGAGGATAGGTCACTTCGTAGAGGGGGATCCGATCTGATCCATCCTGATCCAAGTTATTCATTCAAACACCCACATCACACAAAGGCCACTAGCCTCCGGAGGCCCTCGAACACTGTACTAGTTCATCCACCATCCTCCACGAGAGGTAATCCACCAAAGCAGGAGTAGGGTATTACGATTCCCAGCGGCCCGAACCTAGGTAAACTGCCGTGTTCTGTGTCTTCCTCACCTTCGAGTTTGTCGGCGCCCAACGCAGAGGCATGTCATGCTCCTGGTGGCGCATGAGCTCAGGCGCTGACACGCCGCCCGTTGCCGCCGCGTCGGCGGGCACATGCTCGCTCTTGGGCACGACGACGCCGCCGAGACCCAAGCGCGCCCCCGTGGGGACCTCGCTCATCAGCCCGCATCGCTAGGGGCTACAACGGGAGAACAACGTAGGCGTGCCCCAAACCCCCACTCAGGCCCACCTCCACTTGGGACTCGGCGGGAGCTTCCGGAGGCACGAGATTTTACCGCTCTGGGGAGGCACTACCTAGCGCCCCCGGCGTGCTTCGTGGAACGAGGAGGGAGTACTGGAGGTCCGACTACATCAAGCCCTGGAGGCGCACACAGTTCGATGATGATCGCACCGGCACATGTCCGGGCCATGGAGGAAGCAGTGCGGACCATCAACGCGGTAGGAGGCGCGCGTGCGACCCCGCAGGCAGCCCCCGCACAAACAGGTACGAATAGAACCACGGGGGTGGCCCGTGGGGGTGGCTTCGTGGTGACGCCCAGCGTGGGTGTCCTCGCGGGGCACACCTGCTGGCCGGGAGCTGGTTCGGGAAGGTGTCTGGGTCTAGGGACCGGGGACCTCTCACCTGGGACAGGGTGGACGCACCCTTGTGTCCCAGCCGAGAGTCCCCAGCCTGGGAACCAAGGGTGGAGCACATGCCCATGTTCCCGGGCCAGACGATCCTAACCTGGAGGCCGGGGTGGTATATCTGCCCCTGCCTCCGGGGCGCGCGAAGCTCGCAGGAGACTGAGGGTGGAACAGACACCCATGTCACTAGTGCAGGCTTCATTTGATCGCCAGCGGGCGTTCGGGTACCCGCCGTTTCCCTCTGGTTGGGCTAGCCCAGCTTGGGGGGCATGGCCTAGGGTACCGACCTGGGAACCTGGGAGCCCCAGCGAGGAGCCCTAGGGTACCGACCTGGGAACCTGGCAACGCCCTAGGGACTCAACATCTACCTTCTGGGCGAGCTCTCCGACTAGCGAGCGCTGGGGGCTCCTCCCACACTCGAGGGCTCGCTCAGGGTGGACCATGCCATGCCGCTACGAGCCTGGGGACCACGAGCGGAGCATGCGCCTGTGAGGCATGGGGCTCCCGACACATCCCTGGGACCTGCATCGACCCATGACGCCTCTGCATCGTCCTTCAATCCTTCCGGAAACTACGTCATCCCGTGACACTCTCACGTAATAACGAGCCGAGGCTGTATACGCCCAGGTCCCCCCCCCCCCGAGGATGCGGAAGGGGTCCATTGCACGCCTAGTGGAAGCCCTACGCTCTGTGCTAGGGAGAAGACGGAGGCAATCAACATACTCCACCAATGACTTCCAGAATCGGGCGCCTATGCCTCAGGGGTAGGGACACTCGCGAGGCCAAAGCATTCTCACGACCTCCCAGATACACCCCCACCGTGACACTCTCACATAATAACGAGCCAAGGCTATATACGGCCATGGCCCCCCGAGGATGCGGAGGGGTCCATCCCACGCCTAGTGGAAGCCATATACTCCGTGCTAGGGGGGAGATGGAGATGGTGAATATCTTAGGAGACGAACGCGGCCGTTTTCTCGTTCTTTTCTCGTGTTTCAAGCTGCGACCCTCAAGGGCCTCCCCTTCTATATATTGAGCTATCAAAGCCTCGAAGATCTCTTTGTTCCATGTTTTGAAAAGAAAAGAAGGGCGTGGATTTCTTCTCTGTGTTTCTCTTGTTTTACCAAACTCGAGTCCTCCTTCTCCTATTGTTTTGATTGGTGTTTCGCGGAAACCACGGGAGACCGCCAGGCCTCTTGTGGCCACCACAAAGGGGGCGGAATGGGGAATCGCTCGAGAGCCAAAGGGTACTCCTGAGGCGCACCTCAGGAGCCTTACAGGTCATAAGGCCACTTGCCCTCTTTGATGTTGTACTGGAATTCCGGACAGTATCAGGGGGAGGGGCCCCACCCCTTAGACGTGCCCTACGTGGCCGTACCTAATGGTGGCGGGGGAATGTCCGGGACTAGGCCTGTCGACGTAGAGAGGTTTGAGTGTCAAGGGGGACTCCTGAGCAACATGCCTCAGGAGCCTTACCGATCGCAAGACCACTCGATCACCCAGGTACCGCCCATGCAGGCACCCAGGGCGTCGGGGCTTTGCCCCGTGAGGAACAACCTTGGTAACGGGTTGCGCCTCACGGTGGCAGGGAAATGTGCGGGACCGGGACATGCAGACACAGAGTGTCCAAAGGGTCCTCAAACTGCCCCGCAAGCAGAGAGGAAGCGTCACCAACAGAACCATGCTCGCAGGTTAGACCGTCAGCGTCGCGACAACACAGGGCTGGCAGCGGCCATGGCCATGAGGAGAACATCGCACACACCTCGTCCTCGAAGGACACGTTGAAAGGTACCCTCCAGTTACATCAAAGTTGTTATTAAACATAGTACATAACCATATCAGGAGGACAAGGCAGTGGATCAGGAGGACACATCGTCGCCACAGCTCATGCCGCCGCCTTCAGGAGCGAGGCTTGTCACCGGGTCTTCCACATGGACCTCCACCCATTCGGCCAGGGCGGCGCAGATCATCTCTGGCACCGGATCCAGCACGGCGGCAAAGTCAAAGTCTGGGTCAAGGCGAAGGAGGTGGCTGAAGATGTTTGAGGCCCCTTGGCCCAAGAGGTCATGCCTCTTCCCGTCTGCAAGCGCGTGGGCCTTCTCAGCACCCGCCTGAAGACGCTCCACGACACGGAGGAAGAATACTGGGTAGCCACCTTCATCGGGGACCATGGGGCTTGAGACACCCTCACCACAAATGGCGTTCAAAGCCCGGGAGGCTCTCCCCTCGAGGGATTGGTGTTGGGTAACGTAGCATAAATTCAAAATTTTCCTACGCTTATTCAGATCTTCCTATGGAGAGACCAGCAACGAGAGAGGGGTAAGAGCATCTTCGTACCTTTGAAGATCGCTAAGAGGAAGCGTTGCTAGAACGCGGTTGATGGAGTCGTACTCGCAGCGATTCCGATCTAGTGCCGAACAACGGCACCTCCGCGTTCAACACACGTGCAGCCCGGTGACGTCTCCCGCACCTTGATCCAGCAAGGAGGAGGAAGAGGTTAGGGAAGAAGACCAGCAACACGACGGCGTGGTGTTGGTGGAGAGACGAGGTCTCCCGGCAGGGCTTCGCCAAGCGCCGGCAGAGAGGAGGAGGGAGAGGAGCAGGGCTGCGCCGAGAGAGAGAGAGAGATTCAACCGTGTCTCAAACAGCCCCGAACCTCATCTATATATAGGGGGAGAGGGAGGGGGTGCAGCCCTTAGGGTTCCCACCCTTAAGGGGTGCGGCAGCCCTTAGATGGGAGAGGGGTGGCGGCCAGGGCAAGGGGGAGGGGTGGCGCACCCCTCTGGTGGGCCTAAGGCCCACCTTAGTTAGGGTTCCCCCTTTCCCCTTTTTTCTGGTGCACATGGGCTGGGTGGGGGGCGCACCAGCCCACTTAGGGACTGGTTCCCTTCCCCACTTAGCCCATCTAGCCTCCTGGGGTCGTCACCCCCCTTCGGTGGTCCCGGTACGTTACCGGTGATGCCCGGAACACTTCCGGTGTCCGAAACCATCCGTCCTATATATCAATCTTTACCTCCGGACCATTCCGGAGCTCCTCGTGACGTCCGGGATCTCATCCGGGACTCCGAATAACTTTCGGTAATCTCGTACAACAATTCCCTATAACCCTAGCATCATCGAACCTTAAGTGTGTAGACCCTACGGGTTCGGGAGACAGGCAGACATGACCGAGACACCTCTCTGGCCAATAACCATCAGCGGGGTCTAGATACCCACGGTGGCTCCCACTAGCTCCACGATGATCTCATCGGATGAACCACGATGTCAAGGATTCAATCAATCCCGTATACGATTCCCTTTGTCTGTCGGTATAGAACTTGCCCGAGATTCGATCGTCGGTATACCTATACCTTGTTCAATCTCGTTACCGGTAAGTCTCTTTACTCGTTCCGTAGCACGTCATCGTGTGACTAACTCCTTAGTCACATTGAGCTCATGATGATGTTCTACCGAGTGGGCCCAGAGATACCTCTCCGTCACACGGAGTGACAAATCCCGATCTCGATTCGTGCCAACCCAACAGACACTTTCGGAGGTACCCGTAGTGCACCTTTATAGTCACCCAGTTACGTTGTGACATTTGATACACCCAAAGCACTCCTACGGTATCCGGGAGTTGCACAATCTCACGGTCGAAGGAAAAGATACTTGACATTAGAAAAGCATTAGCATACGAACAATACGATCTAGTGCTAGGCTTAGGATTGGGTCTTGTCCACCACATCATTCTCCCAATGATGTGATCCCGTTATCAATGACATCCAATGTCCATGATCAGGAAACCATGATCATCTATTGACTAACGAGCTAGCCAACTAGAGGCTTGCTAGGGACACATTGTGATCTATTCATTCACACATGTATTACTGTTTCCCGTTAATACAATTATAGCATGAACGATAGACGATTATCATGAACAAGGAAATATGATAATAACCATTTTATTATTGCCTCTAGGGCATATTTCCAACAGTCTCCCACTATCACTAGAGTCAATAATCTAGTTACATTGTGATGTATCGAACGCCCATAGCATTATGGTGCTGATCATGTTTTTCTCGTGGAGGAGGTTTAGTCAACGGGTCTGCAATATTCAGATCCGTGTGTACTTTACAAATATCTATCACTCCACTCTGGACATGGTCCTGGATGGAGTTGTAGCGGCGCTTGATGTGCTTCGTCTTCCGGTGAAACCTGGGCTCCTTGGCTATGGCAATGGCTCCAGTGTTATCACAGAAGAGTGTCATAGGACCCGACGCGCTTGGAACCACTCCAAGGTCGGTGATGAGCTCCTTCATCCAAATTCCTTCATGAGCCGCTTCTGAAGCAGCTATGTACTCCGCTTCACATGTAGATGCTGCCACGACTTCTTGCTTGCTGCTGCACCAGCTCACTGCCCCACCATTCAACACATATACGTATCCGGTTTGTGACTTAGAGTCATCCGGATCTGTGTCGAAGCTAGCATCGACGTAACCCTTTACGACGAGCTCTTCGTCACCTCCATAAACGAGAAACATTTCCTTAGTCCTTTTCAGGTACTTAAGGATATTCTTGACCGCTATCCAGTGTTCCGCACCGGGATTACTTTGTTACCTCCCTACCAAGCTTATCGCAAGGTTTATATCAGGTCTGGTACACAGCATGGCATACATTAGAGAGCCCACGGCTGAAGCGTAGGGGACAGAACCCATCTTCTCTCTATCTGCTGTCGTGGTCGGCGACTGAGTCTTACTCAATCTCATACCTTGCAAAACTGGCAAGAACCCTTTCTTTGAGTTTTCCATATTGAACTTCTTCAATATCTTGTCAAGGTATGTACTTTGCGAAAGACCTATGAGGCGTCTCGATCTATCTCTATAGATCTTGATGCCTAATATGTATGCAGCTTCTCCAAGGTCCTTCATTGAAAAACTCTTGTTCAAATAGGCCTTTATGCTCTCCAACATCTCTATATCATTCCCCATCAATAATATGTCATCCACATATAGTACGAGGAAAGCTACAGAGCTCCCACTCACTTTCTTGTACAGACAGGCTTCTCCGTAAACCTGTATGAACCCAAACGCTTTAATCACTTCATTAAAGCGAATGTTCCAACTCCGAGATTCTTGCACCAGCCCATAGATGGAGCGCTGGAGCTTGCATACTTTGTTAGCACCCTTAGGGTCGACAAAACCTTCTGGTTGCATCATATACAACTCTTCCTTAAGGTTCCCGTTAAGGAACGCCGTTTTGACGTCCATTTGCCAAATTTCATAATCATAAAAGGCGGCAATTGCTAACATGATTCGGACTAATTTCAGCTTCGCTATGGGAGAGAAAGTCTCTTCGTAGTCAACTCCTTGAATCTGTCGAAAACCCTTTGCGACAAGTCGAGCTTTGTAAACGGTTACATTACCGTTTGCATCAGTCTTCTTCTTGAAGATCCATTTATTTTCTATGGCTCGCCAGTCATCGGGCAAGTCCACCAAAGTCCATACTTTGTTCTCATACATGGATCCTATCTCGGATTTCATGGCCTCAAGCCATTTGTTGGAATCCGGGCCCGCCATCGCTTCTTCATAGTTCGAAGGTTCACCGTTGTCTAACAACATGATTTCCATCACAGGGTTGCCGTACCACTCTGGTGCGGAGCGTACTCTTGTGGACCTTCGCGGTTCAGTAGTAACTTGATCCGAAGCTTCATGATCATCATCATTAACTTCCTCTTCAGTCGGTGTAGGCACCAGAGGAACAACTTCTTGCGCTGCGCTACTTTCCTGTTCGAGAGGGGGTGTGATTACCTCATCAAGTTCTACCTTCCTCCCACTTACTTCTTTCGAGAGAAACTCTTTCTCTAGAAAGGATCTGTTCTTGGCAACAAAGGTTTTACCTTCGGATCTAAGATAGAAGGTATACCCAATTGTTTCCTTAGGGTATCCTATGAATACGCATTTTTCCGCTTTGGGTTCGAGGTTTTCTGGTTGAAGTTTCTTCACATAAGCATCGCAGCCCCAAACTTTAAGAAACGACAACTTAGGTTTCTTGCCAAACCATAGTTCATACGGTGTCGTCTCAACGGATTTAGACGGTGCCCTATTTAAAGTGAATGCTGCAGTTTCTAATGCGTATCCCCAAAATGATAGCGGTAAGTCGGTGAGAGACATCATATATCGTACCATATCTAATAAAGTGCGATTACGACGTTCAGACACTCCGTTGCGCTGCGGTGTGCGAGGCGGCGTCAGTTGTGAAACGATTCCACACTTCCTTAGGTGTGTGCCAAACTCGTGACTCAAATATTCTCCTCCACGATCGGATCATAGACATTTAATTTTTCTGTCACGTTGATTCTCAACCTCACTCTGAAATTCTTTGAACTTTTCAAACGTCTCAGATTTGTGCTTCATCAAGTAGATATACCCATACCTACTCAAATCATCGATGAGAGTGAGAACATAACGATAACCACCGCGAGCTTCAACGTTCATTGGACCACACACATCAGTATGTATTATTTCCAATAAGTCGGTTGCTCTCTCCATTATTCCTGAGAATGGAGTCTTAGTCATCTTGCCCATGAGGCACGGTTCGCATGTGTCAAATGATTCAAAGTCAAGAGACTCTAATAGACCATCAGTATGGAGCTTCTTCATGCGTTTAACGCCGATATGACCAAGGCGGTAGTGCCACAAGTACGTGGGACTATCATTATCAACTTTGCATCTTTTGGTACTCATGCTATGAATATGTGTAACATCACGATCGAGATTCATCAAGAATAAACCATTCACCAGCGGAGCATGACCATAAAACATATCACTCATATAAATAGAACAACCATTATTCTCTGACTTAAATGAGTAGCCGTCTCGCATTAAGCAAGACCCTGATACAATGTTCATGCTTAAAGCTGGTACTAAATAACAATTATTAGGGTTTAAAACTAATCCCGACGGTAGATGTAGAGGTAGCGTGCCGACGGCGATCACATCGACCTTTGAACCATTCCCGACGCGCATCGTCACCTCGTCCTTGGCCAGTCTCCGCTTATTCCGGAGTTCCTGCTTTGAGTTGTAAATGTGAGCAACAGCACCGGTATCAAATACCCAGGAGCTACTACGAGCGCTGGTAAGGTACACATCAATAACATGTATATCACATATCCCTTTAACGTTGCCGGCCTTCTTGTCCGCTAAGTATTTGGGGCAGTTCCGCTTCCAGTGACCTTTTCCCTTGCAGTAGAAGCACTCAGTCTCAGGCTTGGGTCCGTTCTTTTTCTTCTTCCCGGCATCTGGCTTACCGGGCGCGGCAAAAGCTTTGCCGTCTTTCTTGAAGTTCTTCTTACCCCTGCCTTTCTTGAAACTAGTGGTCTTGTTGACCATCAACACTTGATGCTCCTTCTTGATTTCTACTTCTGCAGACTTGAGCATCGAGTACAACTCGGGAATGGTTTTCTCCATCCCTTGCATGTTGTAGTTAAGCACAAAGCCTTTGTAGCTTGGTGGGAGAGACTGGAGGATTCTGTCAATGATAGCATCATCCGGAAGTTCGACTCCAAGTGAAGTCAGACGACCGTGTAACCCAGACATTTTGAGTATGTGCTCACTGACAGAACTGTTCTCCTCCATCTTACAGCTGAAGAACTTGTTAGAGCCTTCATATCTCTCGACACGGGCATGAGCTTGAAAAACTAGCTTCAGCTCTTGGAACATCTCATATGCCCCGTGTTGCTCAAAACGTCTTTGGATCCCCGTTTCTAAACTGTATAACATGCCACACCTGACCAGAGAGTAGTCATCACTCCGCGCTTGCCAGACGTTTAGAATGTCCTGGGCTGCTGCGGGAGCGGGAGGGTCACCTAGCGGCGCAATAAGGACATAAGCCTTTTTACTTGCTTCAAGGATGAGCTTCAGGTTGCGAACCCAGTCCGCATAGTTGCTACCATCATCTTTCAGCTTGTTTTTCTCTAGGAATGCGTTGAACTTGAGGTTGACGTTGGACATCTACAATATTTATAAAGACAACTTTTAGACTAAGTTCATGACAATTAAGTTCATTTAATCAAATTAAGTATGAACTCCCACTTAAATCGACATCCCTCTAGTCATCTAAGTGATACATGATCCATGTTGACTAACCCGTGTCCGATCATCACGTGAGACGGACTAGTCACCATGGTGAGCAACTTCATGCTGATCGTATTCAATCATACGACTCATGTTCGACCTTTCGGTCTCTTGTATTCGAGGTCATGTCTGTACATGCTAAGCTCGTCGAGTCAACCTAGGTGTTTCGCGTGTGTAAATCTGGCTTACACCCGTTGTATGCGAACGTTAGAATCTATCACACCCGATCATCACGTGGTGCTTCGAGACAACGAACCTTCGCAACGGTGCACACTTAGGGGAATACGTTTTCGAAATTTTAAGAGGGGTCATCTTATTATGCTACCGTCATTTTAAGCAATAAGATGTAAAACATGATAAACATCACAATGCAATCATATAGTGACATGATATGGCCATTATCATATTTGCTCTTTAGATCTCCATCTTCAGGCATCGCATGATCATCATTGTCACCGGCGTGAAACCATGATCTCCATCATCATGATCTCCATCATCGTGTCTCCGTGAAGTCGTCACGCCAACTACTACTATCACTACTACTATGGCTAACCGTTAGCAATGAAGTAAAATAGTAAGCACATGGCGTTGCATCTCATAGAATAAATTAAGACAACTCCTATGGCTCCTGCCGGTTGTCATACTCATCGACATGCAAGTCGTGAAACCTATTACAATAACATGATCATCTCATACATCATACATGCAACATCACAACTTTGGCCATATCACATCACATGTCAAACCCTGCAAAAACAAGTTAGACGTCCTCTAATTGCTGTTGCAAGTTTTACGTGGCTGATTTGGGTTTCTAGCAAGAACGCCTTCTTACCTACGTGACAGCCACAACGATGATATGCCAAAGCTATTTACCCTTCATAAGGACCCTTTTCATCAAATCCAATCCGACTAGAGTAGGAGAGACAGACACCCGCTAGCCACCTTTATGCACGATGTGCATGTCTGTCGGTGGAACCAGTCTCACGTAAGCGTACGTGTAAGATCGGTCCGGGCCGCTTCATCCCACAATACCGCCGGAAAAGAATAAGACTAGTAACGGCAAGCAAATTGACAAACCATCACCCACAACTTTTGTGTTCTACTCATGCATAGAATCTACGCATAGAAAACCTGGCTCTGATGCCACTTTGGGTAACGTAGCATAAATTCAAAATTTTCCTACGCTTATTCAGATCTTCCTATGGAGAGACCAGCAATGAGAGAGGGGTAAGAGCATCTTCGTACCTTTGAAGATCGCTAAGCGGAAGCGTTGCTAGAACGCGGTTGATGGAGTCGTACTCGCAGCGATTCCGATCTAGTGCCGAACAACGGCACCTCCGTGTTCAACACACGTGCAGCCCGGTGACGTCTCCCGCACCTTGATCCAGCAAGGAGGAGGAAGAGTTTAGGGAAGAATACCAGCAACACGACGGCGTGGTGTTGGTGGAGAGACGAGGTCTCCCGGCAGGGCTTCGCCAAGCGCCGACAGAGAGGAGGAGGGAGAGGAGCAGGGCTGCGCCGAGAGAGAGAGAGATTCAACCGTGTCTCAAACAGCCCCGAACCTCATCTATATATAGGGGGAGAGGGAGGGGGTGCAGCCCTTAGGGTTCCCACCCCTAAGGGGTGCGGCAGCCGTTAGATGGGAGAGGGGTGGCGGCCAGGGCAAGGGGGAGGGGTGGCGCACCCCTCTGGTGGGCCTAAGGCCCACCTTAGTTAGGGTTCCCCCTTTCCCCTTTTTTATGGTGCACATGGGCTGGGTGGGGGGCGCACCAGCCCACTTAGGGACTGGTTCCCTTCCCCACTTAGCCCATCTAGCCTCCCGGGGTCGTCACCCCCCTTCGGTGGTCCCGGTACGTTACCGGTGATGCCCGAAACACTTCCGGTGTCCGAAACCATCCGTCCTATATATCAATCTTTACCTCCGGACCATTCCGGAGCTCCTCGTGACGTCCGGGATCTCATCCGGGACTCTGAACAACTTTCGGTAATCTCGTATAACAATTCCCTCTAACCCTAGCGTCATCGAACCTTAAGTGTGTAGACCCTACGGGTTCGGGAGACAGGCAGACATGACCGAGACACCTCTCTGGCCAATAACCATCAGCGGGGTCTGGATACCCATGGTGGCTCCCACTAGCTCCACGATGATCTCATCGGATGAACCACGATGTCAAGGATTCAATCAATCCCGTATACGATTCCCTTTGTCTGTCGGTATAGAACTTGCCCGAGATTCGATCGTCGGTATACCTATACCTTGTTCAATCTCGTTACCGGTAAGTCTCTTTACTCGTTCCGTAGCACGTCATCGTGTGACTAACTCCTTAGTCACATTGAGCTCATGATGATGTTCTACTGAGTGGGCCCAGAGATACCTCTCCGTCACATGGAGTGACAAATCCCGATCTCGATTCGTGCCAACCCAACAGACACTTTCGGAGGTACCCGTAGTGCACCTTTATAGTCACCCAGTTACGTTGTGACGTTTGATACACCCAAAGCACTCCTACGGTATCCGGGAGTTGCACAATCTCACGGTCGAAGGAAAAGATACTTGACATTAGAAAAGCATTAGCATACGAACAATATGATCTAGTGCTAGGCTTAGGATTGGGTCTTGTCCACCACATCATTCTCCCAATGATGTGATCCCGTTATCAATGACATCCAATGTCCATGATCAGGAAACCATGATCATCTATTGACTAACGAGCTAGCCAACTAGAGGCTTGCTAGGGACACATTGTGATCTATTCATTCACACATGTATTACTGTTTCCTGTTAATACAATTATAGCATGAACGATAGACGATTATCATGAACAAGGAAATATGTTAATAACCATTTTATTATTGCCTCTAGGGCATATTTCCAAGAATTGGAACATCCGTGGGCGTTCAAGTTGGAGGCTGCGAGCATGGATCGCCTCTCCAGAGGTCACTCCAACCAGGGAAGCCGCGCCTTTCACCTGTTTGTAAAGAAGAGACAGTTTACCTTTGGCAGTAGCCTGGACGTCTAGCGCGACCTATCGATGTTTCACTTCCTGATCCAACCTTTTCTGGAGGGCATTGAACTCATTTTTCAGGTGGTCGGGGCGCTCGCAGAAGCAGGACTCCTCGAGCCTCAGCTTCGCACGATAGTCAAGAATAAGGGAACACCGAGCCTCCGCCACCCCCCTGTCGATCTCCTCCTGAAGCTTCGCCTCATGAAAGGGAAGGGATTCCTTAGCAAGCGATACCTGGTGCTCCTTCACCTGCAGACGCTCCCGCTACAGGCTCTGCTCCACCTCTACAAGCGTCAGTGAGTCGGCGGATGCTCGACAGCCCGCGCTGGCGGGGAAGAACTCAGCGGGTGGACCCCCTCTGGTGGCCCTCAGCTAAGCATGTTCTTCAAGATCAGCGTTGAGAGAGCAAAGCTCCCTGTGGCGATCCTCGGAGGCACTGCGCCGACAATCAGCCTCCTGAGCCTCGGAGAGAGCACGCTCGCGAGCTTCCACCGCCGTGGCAAGAGACCTCTCCGCCTTCACACGGGCGCGCTCATGCTGCAGATGGCCAAGGTTGACGGCAACTTCAAGCTGGCGCCACGGCAACTTCACATGGTGCCGGCGCTCGTTCGCCATGCAGACTTCATTACTGGCAAGCCCCGTTCCTAGACGCTAAAACACATACGCCGCGATGCGGAGAAAGGCCCACGGCGTGGCACACAAACCCTCAACAACCTCCAGTGGCCAACGAGAGCTCTCGCTTTCTACACGACGAGAGCGAGAGGCGCGCAAGGAGTCTCTCAGCCCAAATCCATGCTCGGGGGCTCGAGGCTCACCCGCAGGCGCTTCGTCAAAAAGAAGCGCCCCCTAAGGCCCTACGTCGCCAAGCTGAGGGGGTCCGGAAGGGAGGCGCAACATGACCCTGGGAGGAGCCACAGGCGAGGGGAATGACACTCCCCTGGGGAGCCGGAAGCCATGGGCGAGGAAGACCGCGGTGGGTTCATGCGCGAGGGACTCAGGAGGTTGAACCCCGCTTGGTGCGGAGGAAGAAAACACAAGATACTTGGCGATCTCATGGGCGGGCAGCACCGACCCACCTCCCGTGTCGCCGGTAGGGAGCCTGCAGAACAAAGGCTCAGAAGGGATGCGCAAAAAGAAAGGATGAAGGAGGGTGTGGGTGCTTACTTGTCTATGGAGACCCATTTCTTCTTCATTAGAGCCCACCGCGTCAAGGGGCGGCCGCCCTCAGGCGACCTCCTGTTTCAGCCAACGTGGCTGGCCCGGCGAGGAGATCCGGAGGACTTCGGTTGAAGCTTGAAAGCGGGGACGGTGACTTCCACCGTCGACCGGTCATCACCACCAACCCCGTCCCGTCCCAAAGCATGAGCCGGGGGAGGGGGCAGCAATAAACCTCCCACCTCGGCTGCCGGAGGGGCTTCACGACCAGGGTTTTCGTGGGCCTGAACCCCAAGGGTCAAATCCCCCCAGGGCCGCGCGTCCCCTCCATGGAGGAACCCCCACTCATCGAAGACCGGCATCCCTGCGACGAGAGCTTCTGGGGCCTTGAAGTTATACAATGGGAGGCCGTCCTAGGGAAGCACGTCACGATCGCCACTAGCCAGTCGACGGAGCAACTCGCGCAAAAGGTCACGGGAGAGAGGAAGGACCTGGATCCTCATTGGGTTGCGAGGTCCCGCGTAGGCCCACATCGGATGGGAGTGGCGCTGGAGAGGAGAGATCTGCCGACGGGTAAACTCCTAGACCACCATCACCAACGTCACTGTCGCCCGCTTCAGTCTCTCCAGCCGGGTCAGGACCTGCGTGAGCCGGGGGTCACTGAGCTCCTCGCGCTACCACCCCAGGTTTAGCGTTGCGGGGGTCGACGGGGGCTGGAATAGGGCTCCGACCTCGGCAGTTTTGACCTGCACCTACTGCCACTAGAACCCCTTTGCTTTGGGGAGGAGCTCGGCGTCGAGGGCCCAAGGGGTCGAGGCGTCGGCCATTCTCAAGGACGCGCACCCGAAGCACCGCTCCTCGAAGTCCAATTCGAGGGAGAAGAAGTGGCGAAGTAATGCCACGGAAGGGGAAACACCGACAAGGGCCTCGCACAAGAACGTGAAGGACGAGAGGAGAACCAAGGAACTAGGGTCAAGGTGGAGAGCGTGGATCTGGTAATGCGAAAGCCCTGCATTGGGGAAGCTCGAGAACGGCGGGAGCATATCAGACAGAACAGCGTGGATATGAAGGGGGACCGCGGGGGTCTCCATATCGCCCGAGGCCATGAACTTGTCCAGATCTTGGTGGCTCCCCACTCATTGGAGCCGGCCCCCACTCATTGGAGCCGACCGCGACTACCAGTCGGATCTTCTCCAACCCCTAGAATTTCACCACCGTCAACCTGCCCAACGCGAGCCGGGGCGCGGTCGGGGCGAACGGACCCTGCGGACCTCCGCTTCCTCCCCCCCCCCCTTCGAGGCATGGTGAGGAGAAACAGGGGAAAAATGATGCGACGCGTGGGGCCTCGGAGGGGAGAGCCGGGATCGCACGGGAGGGAGAACCGACAACGAAGTTTACGGAAGACAAGGCGGCTCGCAAATATGGGTCAAGTGGTTCAACGAGCCTGACTGAGGTTGGTCAGGCACGAGGAAGATGAGAAGATAAGCTTTGAGTTCGCTGTTCATAGGGACTGGCTCGCAGGCGATTAGGGCCCGCGATGCCTCGCGCCGCCCACGAGGCTTCGCCCAGAAGCCAACCCGAGCGCGTCATGGGCCCGGGAACTACAGTCGACGTTCTGGGAATGGGGGTACCCAGACATGCCTGCGTGCGGGCCAAGGATGGCCCACCTCCTCGATCACAACCAACGGGCCCGACACCACTCAAGGCAAGGCCCTCGTGAGGGCCCAAGCCTTGCGAGGAGGAGCAACTTCAAGACCCGCATGACCTCCTCAGGAGCCCTTCGGAGTGGCAGAGATTCTCAGGCAAGACCTAGCCTCAGGAGTCAAGGATGACGCGGAGAAAGGATAAGTGGGCAGCGGATTGCAGGGCAGAGCAGTTTCCCCTTTCGTGCAAAGGAGGGAAGGAGTTACGCGGGTTTCAAGGGCATCTCCCAAAAGTTTCCATTCTGGTGCAACAAGGCCATCACCGCCCGCCGGTAGGACGGACGTCACCTGTGGGCCCGTCCCTGTTGCGCTGACAACCACTTTTGCACGCGAAGACCACGTTTAGGGCAGGGGAGCATGTTCCCCTGTTCCCCTTTAAAGATTGGTCGTTGTGGGATCCCTTGCCGCCATTGCTATAAGGGAAGAGACCCGGGTCGCCGCTATATATAGAGATAGGTCACTTCGTAGAGGGCGATCCGATCTGATCCATCCCGATCCAAGGTATTAATTCACACACCCACACCACACAAAGACCACTAGCCTCCGAAGGCCCTCGAACACTGTACTAGTTCATCCACCATCCTCCACGAGAGGCAATCCACCAAAGCAGGAGTAGGGTATTACGCTTCCCAGCGGCCCGAACCTGGGTAAACTACCGTGTTCTGTGTCTTCCTCGCCAACGAGTGAGTTCTTTGCCATCCACAGCGAGTAGCGAGTTAGGTGAGGCGTGCACGAGAGAGATCTTTGCACACGCCCCTGAATTCGAATCTTAAGGGTTTTGCGGAGCCCGAAATCAATAGCTTACACTCGCCACAAGCTACATCAAGATCACATCAATACAATAACATATTCAATCACCATGTAGAAGAGCAGGGTCCGACTACGGACGAAAACAAATGATAAAAGAACGACGTCCATCCTCGCTATCCCAGGCTGCCGGCCTGGAACCCGTCCTAGATTGAAGAAGGAGAAGAAGAAACTCCAAATAGAATAATCATCACGCTCACGTCAAAGTGTCAATTTACTTGTACCTGCAATTGTTGTTGTAGTAATCTGTGAGCCACTTGAACTCAGCAATCTTATTTCCAAAGGTATCAAGACTAGCAAAGATTAATGGGTGAGGTATGGTTAAGTGGTGAGGTTGTAGCAAGCGACTAAGAATTTATTTGAGTGGCTAACTTACAAGTACACGAATAAAAGGGTGATGATCTATGCATAAACAGACGTGAACTACAGCGATCACGAAGTGATCCTGAACACCTACTTACGTCAAACATAACCCCGTCGTGTCCTCTTCTAGATGCAAAACTCATGAGAAGAGATAGGCACGGTTACACACATAGTAGGCAAGTTTTAATTAAGCTTTTTTCAAGTTATCTAGAACAGGATGTTAAACAAAGTTTCCAAGTTCGCCACATAACCGCGGGCACGGCTTTCTGAAAGATTTAACCATGCATGGGTGCTCTAATTAGTCCATCACAAACTACCACACGCTGCATCGGAAACCTCAACCGTAGAAAACCGTGATCCCCTCGGCTTCCTAGTGGAAAACCTCAACCTCAAGATAGCTCAAAGTATCCTCGGAATCCCTCGCACAAGACGTTCGACAAAGCTAAAACATATCCAGCAAGGCTGCCCCGCGTGTCGACGATCTCAATAGGAGCCATGTATCTCCTTCTAAGGACACGACAGATAAGCTAAGCATACGGTGGCCTGATAGACATATCTCCCGAGTTGGCCCGAGTTGGCCCCACACGATGCTGTGTTTAGGACCAACACTCGCCTTCCCTATATTATGTTGAACTAGCGGGTCCACCCGCACATTTGCGCGGCTAGATTATTTATTTATTTATGTATTGTAGACAACCATTTTTTGGCATTTGAGTATTTGTTCCTCTATGTGAATAAACCTATATAGTATACCATTAAATGTTTATTTGTTAAGTCCCACTAAAAGTTCGTTAGACATAGACCTTAGGTTATATTATCATAAGTTTGAATATGATATTTAAAAAAACGAATTTAAAGGAAGTGATTTAATGGTTGTCACGATGTATGCATTGGCGGTTACCTGGACGTAGTTATATCATTTTAAATATGTCTACATTATCTTTTTTTACTTTTTTGCTCTATTTTCCCAAGCGTCTCTTTAGCCATGAAGCTATGATGTTCTCCTAGAGTGACATATTTCATCAGTAATTGTCACTTGATTTTCTTCTTATTGTCTAATTTTTTTGCCTTCAATAAATGCAGCAAACCTGATTTTATGATCTTACTTAGTTAGATTCCCCAAACCCAAACTATTACATTATTGTATTAGGTGTGACTATGTTTCTCCAAACCCTAACTATTAAATATTGCACATAATAAGATATTACAATCCTTGAAGGCACTGATTGCGAGGTGGAGCTTGCTGGTACTCTAAATATTTAAAATTTAATTGATAGACCGTACTATGTATTCCCCTTCCATGTCAATGGCTTTACAAAACCTGTAATTTCATGCACAGATTTATTATTCCATTATGTGCAAGTTGCCTATAATTATTATTTGTGATCTACGAATGATAGTGTACAATTATATCAAAGCTTTAACTGTGAAGTTTTTTCACTGTAATGAGCTCTCGTTGGCCATCTTGCCTTTAGCCATATGATATCATTTTTCCATAAGTGCCTTCAGGGATGTATGTTTACTGGTGTACATTGATGTTGGAAACTCGCACGAGCTGCCCTAATGTATATTCATGTGTCATACCATACTTCTGTTGGACCTTTTTCCCTCCTTAATCCACAAGTCTGTGGTTCTATTTCCTGCCCGGTTGCTATCCTACTTTCATGTGTAATTCGTCAATCCTGTTTCAAACATATAACTTTACCTAATTAAGATTCTGCACTTATAAGCAATTATGGGAAGCATGATATTTTCCCTAAATTCCTAGAAGGGTCGGTTGTACCGAATGAACTGTTTGCAAGTGCACACATTCATGCTTCACGCACTTTTGTATTTACAAAAAAAAAATAGTTATATGTGAACGAATAGTTAATGTTGTAGAAATCAACAATCTTGTAATTAATCATGAAAAATAATTTTGAAATTTCAGTCAAATCTCATCTAATTTTAATGGTAAATAAACAGAAATGAGAGACAAATGTTAATGACTAAAACCATCAGACTTTTTGACATTTGACAATATGTTATATTTACCTGGGAGTTCAGCCACATGTGTGACATTTGCTCACTGTGAACACTGAGAAAGGTTGATCCCCTCCAACATGTTGTGTGGTACAAGAATACTACGAAATCTTTATTTCTTGTCATGATGCCTCGACTTGGCTCCAATTTAAGTAATCAAGCCTGCAATCCCATCACAACCGATGGCCCTGCCTGCGTAGGCGTCGGTGTCGCAGCAAATGTTTTTCATGTGGGTAGCACTTTCCATCTTCCATCTCCGCATGAGCACTCCTAGTTTCCACCCTGCTGCTTCTCCTGCTCCACGGTGTACATGTCGGTGCATATATTGCCACACCAACTACCGTTCCTGGATGGCTACGAGCTGCCTGTCGCCGCAAGCTCTCTCTACATATGTTGCACGATGGATGGCCCCTCCTTGCTTACCCTCGGCAACATGCACCTCGCTTGTTCTAAACCTCGTCTTCGTTTTAACACGCTTCTCTCGTCCCAACGATGCTCTGTGTACCTGTTGTTGCCTTTGTCCAAGCGATTATTTATTGTGTTGGAATTAACCACGATCATGTAGTCCAGGGACGAAGCCAACATGTAAATATAGGGAGGGCAAATTTGTTCATGGAAAAGGCAAAGTTCATATGAAGTAAAATAAATTAGCTACAACAACCATTATTATAGTAGCAAAATCAATTTGTTAAGGGGGGTCTAGCCCCCCCCCCTCCCCTTGTCCCCCCTAGAATCGTCCCTGCCTGTTCGGATCAGACTACGAGCAGCCATCGAGTACGTATAGGTGTAGGATAGCTTTGCTCCTATATATACTTGTGTATCCTCTTGTAGAATTGAATCAGATCAAAGCAATAACATAACCACGAACAACACGTTCCTGGTTGCCATATTATCGTGTGCGTGCTCCTGTTCTCTTGTTTGTCGATCAGTTACCCGGCGGATTGCAGGTTCATACGTACGTGTACGTACGTGTGCGTCCACTGTTTGGAGAAGAATCAATCCACCTGATAGCTTGCTAGCTAGCTTTGTGTACGTGCGCATCGTCGACTGCCGAAAGCATTAGTTGTCTGAATCGCCTCGTACAACAAAGTACATCGGATTGCAGCATCGAGGTCGGGCATGTGCCAACAATTGGTATCTAGAGCAATGTTGATTTTCTAGTAACGGAAGATCATGTCGATGACAAAGACAAGCAGCTGGCGGCGTACTCCGGTGTGGCTAAAGTATTTGCTGCTCCGACGAGTTCGTCGTATCCACGATTTGATCGCGAGAACTTCGGGGTCTGGATGGCACTGATGGAGTGTGGTCTCCGCGCCAACGTATTGTGGGACACAGTCAATCCAGGAGGCGAAGCTTTCAAGAAGGGGGAGCCGAGCAGTGGAAGGATCGGCACGCGGCATCGGCGATTTACTCGATGATGTCGATGGATGTCCTCCAACAGCTGATCGTCAAATAAACGGCGAAGGAGGTGTGGGATACCTTGGAGCTCATGTTCGAGGGACACGAGCGCGTCAAGCAAGCCAATCTCCAAACTCTCTTAAGGAACTATGAGACTTTGGTCATGGGTGACAATGAGTCCGTGGGCGCGTTCGCTTCACGCGTTGCTACTCTCGTCAATCGGATCCACGCACTTGGAGAAAACATCATGAAGGCCTCGGTTGTTGGTCGGTTCTTGCGTGCGGCTCCTCCCAGGTACCTGCAAATTGTCACGACGACCGAGCAGTGCGTCGATCTCGTGACACTCTTCATTGATGATCTCGTCGGACGCTACAAGGCTCACGACGAGCGTATGCGGTATCGTCTCGGGGACGGGAAGAATGATGAGCATGTCATGCTCACGCGGGCTCAGTGGCAAGCGTTGGACTCAAGGAGAGGAGGTGAGGGCTCAAGCAGAAACACTCGCCAAGGTCGTGTGCCAAACGAACAAATTCAGAAGAACGCCAGTGACGGCGCTCCGAAGAAGAAAAAGAAGTTTGACAAGCGCAAGATCAAGTGTCACAACTCTGGCATAATGGGGCACTTCAAGTCGGAGTGCAAGAAACCACTCAAGGAGAAAGCTTTCATGGCCAAGGAAGGCGCTGACGGCAACTTGATGCTCATGGTCGAAGTATGCGAGCTAATGGACGAGGATAGTCAAACTCCTAAGGCGCCAGCTACGGAGGTTGTTACGCTCATAGAGAAGGCAGTTTATCTTCATGACAAGAAGATGATGAACTCGGCGAGGCACGTATGGTACCTCGACACGGGCGCTAGCAACCACATGACCGGCGACAAGGACTAGTTTTCTAAGCTCGGACTTTCGATGGGAGCCACGGTTCGGTTCGGCGATGGACGGATCGTTGACATCGCAGGGCGAGGTACTGTCATGTTTGAGTTGAAGAATGGCGGTCACAAGGTACTCAAGGATGTTTACTATATTCCCAAGCTAAATAGCAGCATCATAAGTCTTGGACAGCTCGAAGAGCGTGGTTGCAAGATTGTGCTCGAAGATGGCTATCTATGGGGGTATGATCGTCAGAGGATGCTAATTATGAAGGTGCAGAGGTCACCGAATAGGCTTTACATCCTCAACTTGTCTTGTGTGGATCCAGTATGTCTCTTGTCGAGCATGGAGGATTTGGCATGGAAGTGGCACACACGCTACGGACATCTAAATTTCCAGGCTCTTCGGCAGCTTGGACAAAAAGAGATGGTACGTCGTCTACCGTGCATCGAACATGTCGACCAAGTGTCCGACGGTTGTCTTATTGGGAAAAAAAGGAGGGCCCCATTCCCAAGAGAGGGAAACTTTAGAGCGAGTAAAGCTCTTGAGTTGGTCCACGGAGATTTGTGCGGGCCGATTACACCGGCCACCCCTGCCAGAAATAGATATTTCCTGCTCATCGTCGACGACTTCAGCAAATACATGTGGATTGTGTTGTTGAAGACAAAGGATCAAGCTTTGGAAGCCTTCAGGATAGTAAATAATGGCGGCCGAAGTAGAATCCGAAACCAAGTTGATGGCCCTCCGTACCGATCAGGGGGTGAGTTTCAAGTCTCATGAATTCACAAGATTCTGCGAAACACACGGAATCAAGAGGTATCTTACGGCACCATATTCACCACGGCAAAATGGTGTTTTGGAGAGGAGGAACCAAACTGTGGTGGCGATGGCACGGAGCATGTTAAAGTGTAACGGCATGTCGGGCAAGTATTGGGGTGAGGCGGTCAATACGGCCGTTTATTTGCTGAAACGGGCTCCAACCAAGAGTGTGGTTGGAATGACGCCGTACGAAGCATGGTACGGACACAAGCCCGTGGCTGATCATATTCGTACTTTTGGGTGCGTGGCGCATGTGAAGACAGTGGTCGGGCATACTAGCAAATTGGCGGATAGGAGTACTCCAATGATATTGGTTGGCTATGAAGCGAACACGAAGGCGTACCGTGCGTGCAACCCCTCGAACAAAAAGGTGGTTGTGGCGCGGTCATGGAATTGGAACTCCACCGAGCAAGTATACCCGTCATCAGATGACATTTTTAATATCGTTTACGACGAACCTGAACATGCAGAAGTTGACGATCAACTGAAGGCGTCGTCGGGACACAGCGATCCTCCGAACGCAGGCGCTACTGAAAACACGCCAGCTGGGTCGGTCGTGTCGCTTGAGACCGCGATCAGCACGTCCCCTAGCGCTGCTGGGTCTACATGCGGCAACCAAGGCAAGGGAGCCATCCAAGCTGCAGCCTGCAGCACGCCTGACAGCGTTCCCCGTAGCGCTGGTAGCCAAGGCCGTGGCACTTCTCCTGGAGGTTCACATGATGGTGGTATGACCCAGAGTCCACCTAGCCACGTGCATGGGGCTGATGGTTCGCTTTTACGTGCACCAGTTTCACCTGGTTCACCTGGTGGATGTGTAGCCAGCCCAGGGGTGCTCCAATCGCCAGAAATCGGAAGTGTGGCAACTTCAGCAGAAAATTCTTCATCTTCGACGAAATAGGAGACAAGGGAACATCCGCCAAAACTAGTACATCTTCGACCAGTGGTGGATTTATATCCGAAGGAAACACTTCAAACAATAAATCCGATGAAAAGTAAAAGAAGAGGATGACAATGTTTGCTTAGCGTCGAGGAACCGACAAAGTTTGAAGAAGCAAACACGGAGGAGTGTTGGCGTCGTGCTACGGATGAGGAGTTGGGGTCGATCCCAGACAAAAAATATGGGAGCTCGTGGATCCTCCCAACGGCCATAAAATTATAGGGCTCAAGTGGGTGTACAAAGTCAAAAAGGATGACGATGGAAATCTTGTGAAATATAAAGCAACGCTCGTAGCTAAGGGATACGTGCAAGAGCAAGGTGCGGATTTCGAAGAAGTGTTTGCTCCAGTTACAAGGATGGAATCGGTGAGGCTAGTTATAGCTCTCGCGTCTCAAGAATCTTGGAGGCTACATCACATGGATGTAAAATCCGCATTTTTGAACGGGGAGTTGGAAGAAGAAGTTTATGTCAAGCAACCACTAGGTACATCAAAGAAGGAGAGGAACACAAGGTGTTGAAACTACACAAGGCATTGTACGGGCTATGTCAAGCTCCTCGGGCATGGAACATCAAGCTTGACCGTACACTGGTTTCTCTTGGTTTTGAGAAAAGTACACTGGAGCACGCTATGTATAAGCGAGGCAAAGGCAAGGATCGTCTCTTAGTGAGCATCTATGTTGATGATCTTTTGATAACCGGAGGAGATGAGGAGGAGATTTCTAGATTCAAGCTGCAAATGAAGGAGCTATTCAAGATGAGTGATCTAGGGCTCTTGAGTTACTATCTCGGGATTGAGGTGCAGCAAAAGCCGGAGGGGATCACACTATGCCAGGAGGCATATGCAAAGAAGATTATTGAAAGCTGTGGCATGGAGGACTGCAAACCAACTTTTGTTCCGATGGAGCCTCGTCTTAAACTTAGCAAGAGAAGCAAAGCACCCGTGGTTGATGGAATGGAGTATAGGAGTGTGGTCGGAAGCCTAAGGTATCTTGTGAATACACGACCAGACTTGGCCTATTCTGTTGGCATAGTGAGTCGCTTGATGGAAACACCCACGAAGGAACATTGGGCGGCTGTGAAGCATATACTCAGATACATCAAAGGGACAACAAACTTCGGTTGTGTCTATTTGAGAGGGAAGAAGAAGGATATGGTGGATCTACTTGGCTATAGTGATAGTGACCTGGCAGGATATGTGGACGACCATAAAAGTACCTCGATAGTGGCATATTTCTTGGACGGGAGCATAGTGAGTTGGCTATCACAAAAGCAGAAGGTGATCGCGTTATAATCCGGTGAAGCGAAGTATATTGCAGCTGCAACCGCGGCGTGTCAAGGTGTGTTTCTAGAAAGGCTAGTCGGTGACCTCACAGACAAGGAATCGAAAGGAATGGTGCTCCATGTTGACAACAAGTCTGCGATTGCTCTATGTAAGAATCCAGTGCAACATGACATGAGCAAGCACATTGATACGAGGTATCACTACATACGGCAGTGCGTGGAAGAAGGCAAGATTAAAGTCAACTACGTTTGCATCGATGATCAACTTGCAGATATCCTGACCAAATCTTTGGGACGACAGAAGTCCACGAAGATGCGAGGAAGGATCGGTGTCCAAACTGTAAAGTGAGGACATCGTGTTTAGGGGGTGATTGTTGGAATTAACCACGATAATGTAGTCATGTAAGGATCGGACTAGGAGCGGTCATCGAGTACATATAGGTGTAGGACAGCTTTGCTCCTATATATACTCGTGTATCCCCTTTAGAATTGAATCAGATCAACGGAATAACATAACCAGGAGCGACACGTTCATGTTGCCATATTTTCGTGTGCGTGCTCCTGTTCTTGTTTTTGTCGATCAGTTACCCGGCGGATTGCAGGTTCATACGTACGTGTACGTGTGCGTCCACTGTTCGGAGAAGAATTTGATCCACCTTATAGCTTGCTAGCTAGCTTTGTGTACGTGCGCATCGTCGACTGCCGAAAGCACTGGTTGTGTGAATCGCCTCGTACAACAAAGTACGTCGGATCGCAGCATCGAGGTCGGGCATGTGCCAACAGATTGTTGTCCGAGCCGGTGACGCTATGGCTGCTCCGAAGTAGCTTCTCAATTTCCTACTTTATGGCGACAATGACCAAGATTTTTGTCCTAATCTTGCCACTGCCAAGCAGCAGGGAAGACTTGTTCATGCGGCGTTGAGGCGGAAGGAGTGCATGGAAACGCTTTCCACTTGGAGCTTGCAAGTTATGGTGTCCATATCAGTGTGTTGTCGCCGGTGTCGACACTGTCAACCTCGTCGTCTTTCTCGCAGAAGTGGTCCTGCATTTCAGCTCAAAATAATGGCCTTCTTCCACAGAGTTTCTCCTTGTCGTTCGGAGTTTCTTGCCTTGTTGCATGTACGGTTACAATGGATAACCTTTGCCGTTCTATTATATCTCTCTCTCTCTTACTTACGTGTGCACGTCTCCTAATAATACCTTTAGAGGTAATAACACCAATGGTACCCAAACTTGTCATGGATGTTTACTTTGATACCTGAACTTGAAAAATACACCGAGTTGGTTTCAAATCATGTCTATATACATATGTATTGCTGACTAGACATGTCAGCTTGACGCAGGGCCCACTTGCAGTGCCGGATAGATTGACACAAAGAGTATGTCTCATTGACCATTGGGTCCAACCTGTTAGTACACAACTATAATAAACAAAAAATAGTTAGGCTAGGATTCGAACCAGTGGACTGTGCTTGTCAAAATATATATTTTTGAATGAAAATAAATTTTAAAATATGTGTAAAAAAATATATAACAGCCTAGTGTGCCCCAAGGATTTTATACATTCTTATATTTAAATTAACACATTTTAAAATATGCATACATTTTTCTAGTTAAAAAATATTTTAAGACAATAGGATTCTAGATTTATCTTGATTACTATTACAATATTTTACATATGTTCGAAAATTTCTAAAAACGAAAAAAGTTCACATGTGGAAGGGTCACATAAAAAGGAAAAACTGAAGTTCCAAATAGAGAGCACGTGGATATATCTTTTAAAGATGAAGATTTTGAAAATTAGATGAACATTTCAAAATGTGTGAACTTTTGGAAATTGTAAAATTATTTTATTATATATCAAAATCCTTCTAAAAATTCCCACAACGTTTTATTAATTGTTTATTATTATTTAAATTCATTATTTTTTAAATTAAATTAAATGTTTTCTTCATATTGTTATTATAGTTTGAATACCTTTGTAATTTTTAAGGAAGAGAAATAACTAACATGTAGAAAATGAGTGACACTCATTGCAACCTATTTAACTCCGCGGTGGAGTTAGTTAAATAAATAGAAGCGGTATGTAGTATAGAACGAAATTACCTTGGTTATGTGGTTAGGGCGGGTCATTGATAGTATATATGTCATTTGTTCGAATACCAAGATATTTTTATTTTTTATTAATTTCAGTTGCTCACTCACACGTGAGACCTAATGGTCATTTAGTCGTACAATTTTGATGTTTGTCTTTCCGTCAATATAAATGGCCCCGCGTCATGCTGGCATGCCTAGTTAACCGTATATATGTATTTAGACGTGATTTGAACCGTATTTGAACCATACAACCAAGTTACAGAACCAGTTTAATATATTTTTCAAGTTCAGGCATCAAAATGATAATCGATGGCAAGTTTAGGCATTACTAGTGTTATTATCTCGTACCTTTACGTGCGCACAATTACAATGGAAACTCTTGTTTCCTTTTATTACTATTGTATGGGAGAAGGAAACACGCATATGTACGTACTTATTTCCTTTAAATCACAACCGTTCTTTTTAACTCTTTTCTACTATAATATCTAAGCCGTTTATTTTCTATCATTTTAAGTATATAATAATTTGTATGGGATAAAGAAACATACATATGTACGTACTTATTTCCTTTAAATCACAACCGTTCTCTTTTTAACTCTTTCCACTATAAAGTCTGAGCCGTTTTTTACGGGATAAGGAAACATGCATATGTACATACTTATTTCACTTAAATCACAACCATTGTTTTTAACACTTTTCTACTATAAAATCTGAGCCGTTTATACTCTATCGTTTTAATTATATAATAGAAGATTACTCCTCAGGTAGTGATAACTCTCAATGGGGCAATTAATTATCAGTATTATTATGTTGGAAAAATATAGTATCCATGTTAAGCCTTGCCACACGAGTTTTATTTCAAAACGGAAGTCAAGGGGGTCCCTATAATAACCACAAGCATGTTAGGAGCGCTCATTTATGGAATATAACATCCGTAGCCGAAACTAAGGCGTCAAAGATGAAACAAAACATCAGGCTAGAAGGCCAGGACTTTCACTTTTTACCAAGCATATAAGTGCATTAAATTAATTAGCAATTATATGGTGGTATAATAAGGAATCCGTGTTTTCACATGAAAGCAACTGCACCTGCAACTATCAACGCTATCAAAAGGCTGAACAAGCTGTAACATAACCAAATAGTGGTTTGCTGGATTGTGGAAAGGTTAGAGTATTTTTATTGCAATGTTGGGAGCCTGACATTCAAGTGGTAGGCAGCGAGACATAGCGAAAGAAACGAGACAACTAGCATGGCAGTGATAGTAATGTTATCTAGGGAAATGGTCATCTTGCATGTCATCCCGCCTCGAAGAAGAACGAATCCATGAAGCACATGAACCAACATAGTTGAACGGATCCTCATACTCCGAAGCGGTTCGAAACACTATCGAGAAGAAACAATCCGGAATAACAATCAAACACAATAAAGACCACAACATAAGCATGACATGATGCACAACACATATGATGCATGTCCGGTTTAATTATGCATGACACGACAAAGCACGACAATTTATTGCTACACATTAAATGAAGCTCAATATGCAACGAGTTGCATGTTGACGAAGCTCCACATTTGATTAGGTAGTTCACTCTCATTTAGATACACAATAATATTAAATGTTGTTACACATGGAAAGAGGTGAATCATAAATAAATTACCTATCTAGGCATATTAAATGAGGTCAAAAACGACATATAGCATCTCCGAAATGACCCCATGTGTTAATTTCGAAATTGGTCCAGATCTGTACTAAACATGTTTTATATTTGTTAAACAGCAAAATAAAGTGGAGTATGTGAATATACATGTCATTCTAGTCGATTTATATATACGGATCACTTTAAACGGAGCTACGGTTTAAAACATATAAGCAAGACAAGATGATATGCCATGAATGCAAAATGCATGCAAATGACTGTCACCACATGTTAAAACATAGATGCACAAGATACTATAAAGCTACATGATATTCTACACAGGATTAAATGAGGCCGGAACAACAAATAACAATTCGGGAAATTCCCTATACGTAATTTTGAATTGGCTACAGATCTGCCTAAAACACAATTTAGAGTTGTTAAACGGGACAATAAGTCTTATCAGGTTTTTTTTCAAATTTTTCTAGTCAAGTTACATATGTCGGTCATTTTAATCGAAGCTATGCTTAATTAGTTATGACACAAACAATTTTAGCATGGCATCTACGCAAAATAAAATAAAGACCAAGTTAAACATTTTAAACACATGTGAGAGTTGGATATTGTGAAAGTACACAAAATTCTAAACAGCTTACATGTTGAAATCTAATTAATCCAGTGCGCGGTTAATTTGTTATTAGCAATTTAAATCATGCATTTTTTCTGTAATTTAGAATGTCCCGATTAATTATTAAATTCGTCTAAGGAGAAAAAAAATGCATGTTCCGAATATGGATAGGGTTACTGGGTCGCTCACCACAGGGGTCTTCGGGCCAGTCGAAGGTGAGGCTCGTGTGGGCTGTGAAGGCTGGGGCTAGTCTGGGTTGAGGGAGGCCTGGGCCGCGGAGGGAGAGCTGGGCCTCGCGGGGGCGCATGGTCCATGCGGGTGCTTGGCGAAGCCGACCCACGAGCGGTGCAGGTCGGCGGCCCACGCGAGCGAGCGCTCTCCTTGCTCGATGCCTCAAGCGGGAGGTTCCCAGCACGGGCACATCGGGCACGGAACGATGACGGATATAGTAAAGGCATCGACGGGCGACGCCCTGGCCGGGGACGACCGAAATCGCCTGATTCGGTGGGCGGCTAGCCCCAGAACTGGCCACAGGCGGGGCTGGCAACCGGCGGCGGCACCTGGAGGGAGAGGAGAGAGAGGTGAGCGTAAGAGAGAGACAGACGAAGCAGAAGGAGGGCAGGGCTGCTACTATCCTCCAGTGGGCGCTCACCAGTGGCGGGCAGGGTGTGGAAACCTCCGGCGAAGGGGCATCGACACGGGGACAGGGCGACACACGGGCTCGGGGCACCTCGGGTGCCATGGAAACTCTGCTCCATGCGCTAGGAGGCAGCAGCGCGGCTCGGGACCAGATGGGCTCGGGCATGCTCAACCAGGGCCCGCGCGGGCCTAGCACGGCTGGAGGAGGGAGATGGCAGCTGTGGCGGCAGGAGGGCGTGGGGATCGAGGGTGGCTAGGGTTTAGGCCAAATATGGCAGGGGGACGTCTACTTATAGCAGGGAGTCTACGTTAGCTATTTTTAGCCCGATTCGAGCCGTTCATCTCAATCGGAGGGCTCCAGATGCGGGGTGGTGTAGGTGGGATGAGGGATGTGTATAGTGGTAGTGGGCTGCGATGAGAGGGAGTTTGTGGCCTGTGACACGAGTTTTAAAATGCCGAAACATCTGCTAAATAAACTCATGACGGTGCCGCTAGGGTCGACCGTTCGGGTATGAAACGGACTCCGATTGCTATGAAATTTGGCAGGCGGCCTACGTACATTATAATAAGACCGCGCGCTAGGTTTCAACCCAATCCGAAAAAGTTTTCTACACACTTTTAAAAACAATATTAAAATGATGCCGCGGGCGCGTGCGTGTGTGGTTGGTTTCGAAATTGTTAACGACAAAACAGAGAGAACCCTCAACTAATAACGGATGCAAGTTTTACAAACTGACGGCAACAGAGTGCCGATGCAATGCGGATGATGTGCATGATGCGATGGTGAAGGAAACAACCTAATAAATCACAGGACGACAAAGGAATAAAAGGGGAATCTTCTCGAGCGTCGGTTCCGGGTGTTACAACTATTCTACACTAACAAGAGATTTCGCCCCGAGATCTAAGGGTGAAAAGGGGAACGGGAAGAAAAAGAGTAATAGGGAATACTTAGTTGCTTCCAGGCAAATGAGTGAAACCAATGAATCTTGAAAGTTGGAAAGAGATGAAGAATGACATGAGGAACAAGCAAGAATTCAAAAGAAATTTTGGCAACACTTCGGTTGGAAAGAGAAGCAAAACTTGATAAGATGGAATAACTTGAAAAGATGACACAACACTCCGGTCAAATGAACAAGCAAACAAAGAACATGATCTTGGCAAAACAAAATGATGGATTGAAGAGAGCAACATCACAACGCCTCCAGAACAAAAGAATAGAAAGTAGATCAATTGACGAAGAAGAAAATGAGAACTTCCATCACAATTGAATTTGAAAAGAATTCTTACAAATTAAAGAGGATTGAATGGATTTGTTGAAAATCAACAACGAAAAGAGCAAGGTTGTAGTGGACTTATGGGAACCATTTCAAAATTATGAGGTGACAACCAGCGACTAACAAAGCAAAGAGTTCTTTGGAGCAACAAGATATGGAAAACTTCTTACACCAAGAGGATAAGAGAAAATTTGAATCATTGGGAAGCACCATAAGATCAACAATCCTTAGGAAAATGCTTTAGGTGAAATCCAAGCAAAGATAACTTCAATGAAGAAATCACGAGTTGAAAATATATCATGATGAAAGACTTGGGTGGGTTTCAATATCACATTCTTGAAACAAATTCTCTTAGAGACTCCTTGTGAGTCAAGAATGCCATAACACCACCTGAAAGGAAAATGGAGGAAAATTGCACTTCGAAATGCAAGAGAAAGAATAATTGAGGTGCTACCACAAGAATCTTGAAGAACACCTTGAGAATGAATTAAATTCTTGATGAACCACAATTAAGAACCCTTGGAAGAACTGCAAGATGAAAGGATGATAGAAAAGAATTGAAGGTTGCAAAAGAGTAAGATCATAACCTTGCAGAGATTTAGATGAAGCTTCAAGAAGAGATACTTGAGATAATTTGAACTCCGGAAACAAGAGAAGATGAACAACTTAGAATCAAGACTTAATATGATGAGCAACTCCGGAAAAGAATGTAATCACCTTGATGAAACAAGAATAAAAATTATGTTATGCTTATCCTTCATCAATTAAATTGATGAAAAGCAACAAATTTATCATACCACTTATTGTTCTTGGATAGATTGGAGAGAGATATAGCACAAACTTGATGAAGTCTTGAACGAAACATCGGTAATAATTTGGAACGAAAGCGGATAATACAAATGAACTGGGCTACATGAGTACAACAGAGCATGATTCGTTTAGAGAATGCTAGAACAAGCCGCCGGTAAGAATTCACAACTTAATGAGGATACCAATAATGAATGAAGATACATGACAACAAAGAGAGCATGGTCCACCTAAAGAATTTAGAACATATGGGGATATAGAAATGAATGGAATACATGAGAACAAAGATATCTCAATCCGACTAGCATCAAACTAGAATGGGGCACCGGAATAATAGAGATACGAACGAAGAGACAACAATTGAGAAGAATTTGAGAACGAAGAAATCTTCTAAAATGATGGCCTTCCAAGGATCGAGAAATGAGAACAACACTCAAATGCACCGGATAGATATGAAAATAATTACTCATGATCAAAAGAATTGAGAGGATATCACAAAGCTGAAACCATTAATATTCAAAAGAACGGACCAATATTTAAGAGAACCCCTCCTTTGGTCTTCCAAAATGAGAATGATAACAAGAAACAACACCATGAATTACCGAGACACTCCGGAATAATGAATGAGGAAAAGGTTGATCCCACGATGAAAATTAATTGAAAACGATCTTGGAGAAGGAATATGCCTGATGGAATCCATACTCACGTCACAGTTCAAAAGAATTAGAGATCTCCGGAAAATATTACAAGAGCCAGATAAGATCCTGGGAAAACCTCTGGGTTATGGTCCTACTCAAAACAAACCACTGTTGAACGGATTTCTTAGAAAAGAGGGATTGCACCGGTACAACAGAAAACTTGATGAAGTGAGAACCTCAAAATAATTGAAAGGACTGAAAACAAGAAACTTCTGAGATATCTTCAACACTCTGGATAGAATAGAGAAACGATGAATAAAACAAGAGAGGCTTGAATAAGAATTTCTAACACATGAAAGCATTTAATGAACAAAAAGGATAGGATGAACACCGAAGCTTGAATTGAATCCACCGGAGAAGAAAACAAGAATGAAGAATAATGAACTCGAAACTCCTGAGAATCTTCACAATGAATCACTGGATACGAGACGAACAAAGAGATAACGGAAGCAACACTAAAAATAAAGACACTTGGATGATAATTGAATCACTGAAGAAAAGGGCAGGAGTGTGGGAAAACTAAAAACAACTTGGGACACATGAGATGAACTCCGAAAAGAAATAAGTGGGTTGATCTTGAAAATATTGGCAAAGATTGAATTAAGTTGAAGAGAAGCACTTTGTTTTGAAAGAATTGACATAACGGCTCTGGTTTGAAAAGAATTGATAAGACAATTTGATTGAGCAAAAGAACTAGCACTCCCATAGATATATGAGAACAGTGCTTAGAAAAGATATAAATCACCATTTGACATTGAAGCAACCCGCATTACCATACTCCAACAAAACAAAGGATGAAGCTTACGAAACAAGCCAGAAGAAAATATATGACAGAAATTCCGCTCGATATTTTCGTGGTAAGGTTCGCACGGGCTTGATCATACATGGGATTGTCATATTGAAATGACGCTCGAATATTATCACTAGGCATACCAAACTATAAGGCTTGACGGAGCATATCTGATGCAATATATTGAGACTGTCCTTTGTAATAAAAACCGTGAACAAATGAATCCACTAGATGTCGAACCCCAACCTCATATCATGCATCTGTTAGAAGATAATCCAAGGTAACTACTTGAATTCCCACCTAAGAACTCCCAAAATTTCCTGGTTATGCAATCGGATCCACGGATACAAGGAGTAAAATCCATAACTCAACTCCTAGCAATAACACTACCCGTCCAGTGTATCACATCCATCAACACATAACCAGAGATCTCGGAAACTCATCGACCTCACACCCTCGTAATCACAACGATACCAAGTATGGCAGTACATCCGGGCGCTCTCTAACAGTACTGGGGATGCCAGACTCCTCTCAACACTACTAGTATTGAAGCAATTTAGAACATACTCCATTCCAAGATACTAAGAAATATGAATATAACGATGTGCTCAAGAATCCCCTCGAGCTCTACTCCCCGGAAGTAATCAAGTCAGACATGAGGCACCAAGACAGAACTCCGTCACCTCAACATCATATAGATTCCAAAATATCCGCGTGATCCTAAAATAATTTGGAGTGAGAATAGGAGTAGAATTAGAAATCCTAAGTCGTAAACCTCACTAGAGCAGGGAAGAGAGTAAAAGCAATCCTACTCTCCGATAAATAACTAGACTCAAAGTAGTTTTTCACTAGACTCGACTCGGCCAATTTTGATCAATCAAGGGGGATCCTAGGTCGGTACTGCTTCGGTACCAACTTGTAACGTCCAAGATGTGATCCTATCCTTATTTTGGCACAAGGGCCTCGATAGGTATAGAAGTGCATCTTGTGGTTTCGCAAGAATGGATGTTGTTACAAGTACAAGTACAAAATACATGAGTATATGGAATTGTCTTAAACTCGCCACAACCTACACCAAGATCACATCAATACAATAACATATTAAATCACCATGTAGATGAGCAGGGTCTGACTATGGGAGAAAACAAATGATAAAAGAATGATGTCCATCCTTGCTATCCCAGGCTGCCGGTCTGGAACCCTTCCTAGATCGATGAAGAAGAAGAAGAAGAAACTCCAAATAGCACAACCATCGCTCTCACGTCAAAGTGTCACTTTACCTGTACCTTCAACTATTGTTGTAGTAATCTGTGAGCCACAGGGACTCAAAAATCTCATTTCCAAAGGTATCAAGACTAGCAAAGCTTAATGGGTGAGGCATGGTTAAGTGGTGAGGCTGCAACAAGCGATTAAGCATTTATTCGAGTGGCTAACTTATGAGTACAAGAATAAAATAGGGCTGATCTACGCATAAACTGACTTGAACTAGAGTGATCACAAAGCGATCATGAACACCTACTTACATCAAACATAGCCCTGCCGTGTCCTCTTCCGGATGTAAAACTCACGAGAAGAGACAATCACGGTTATGCACACAGTTGATAAGTTTTAATTAAGTTTACTTCAAGTTTTCTAGAACCGGATTTTCAACAAAGTTTCCAAGTTTGCCACATAACCGGTGGCACGACTTTCTGAAATATTTAACCCTGTAGGGGTTCTCCAACTAGTCCATCACAAACTACCACACACTGCCACGGAAACATCAACCGCGGAGCGTGTTCTCCTCGGCTTCCTAGTGGAAAACCTCAACCTCGAGATAGCCCAAAGTATCCTCGGAATCCCTTGCACAAGACGTTCGAGAAACGTAAAAAAATCCAGCAAGGTCGCCCGGCGTGTTGACGATCCCGATAGGAGCCGTGTATCTCGTTCTCAGAACATGACTAATAAGCTAAGAATACGGTAGCATGATAGACATCTCCTGAGTGGCCCCGGGTTAGCCCCGCACGATGCCCTATTTAGGACCAGCGCCATCAGCACTGGCCCTCCCTGTATTGTGTTGAATTACTCCTCGGGTAGTGCTAACTCCCTATACGACAATTGATTATCAGTATTATTATGCTGAGAAAATATAGTACCAATGTTGGCCTTGCCACACGAGTTTTATCCCAAAACGAAAGTCAAGGGGGTTCCCATAACAACCCCAAGCATCTTAGGAGCGCTCATTTATGGAACATAACACCGATAGCCAAAACTAAGGCGGCAAAGATGGAACAAAACACCAGGCTAGAAGGCAAGGCCTTCCACCTTTTACCAAGTATATAGATGCATTAAATTAATTAGCAATTATATGGTGATATAACAAGGAACCCATGTTTTGACATGGAAGGAACTACACCTACGACTAGCAATGCTATCAAAAGGCTGAGCAAGTGGTAACATAGCCAAACACTAGTTTGCTGGGTTGTGGAAAGGTTAGAGCCTTATCATGGCAATGTTGGGAGGCTGGCATTCAAGTGGTAGGCAGCCAGACCTAACGAAACAAATGAGACAATTAGCATGGCAATGCTAGTAATGGTATCTAGGGAAATTTTCATCTTACCTGTGATCCCGCTTGGAAGAAGAACGAATCCGTGAAGCAGACGAACCAACGTAGTCGAAAGGATCCTCACACTCCGGAGCGGTTCAGAAATCTATCGAGAAGAAACAATCCAAAACAACAATCAACACACAATAAACACCACAACATAAGCATGACATGATGCCCAACAAATATGTTGCATGTTTGGTTTAATTATGCATGGTACGACAAAGCACACTACACATTAAGTAAAGCTCAATATGCAACGAGTTGCATATTGACGAAGCTCCATATTTAATTACGTAGTTCACTCTCTTTTAGGTACATGACAACATTAAATGTTGTTAAACATGGCAAGAGGGGAAGCATAAATAAACTACCTATCTAGGCATATTAAATGAGGTTAGAAACAACATATAGCATTTCCGAAATGACCCCATGTGTTAATTTTGAAATTGGTCCAGGTCTGTACTAAACATGCTTTATATTTGTTAAAGCAAAATAAAGTGGAGTATGTGAATCTACACGTCATTCTAGTCAATTTACATACATATAGATATATATCACTTTAAACAGAGCTACGGTTTAAAACATATGAGCAACACAAGATGATATGCCATGAATGCAAAATGCATACAAATGACACCCACGACATGTTAAAACATGGATGCGCAAGACATTGTGAAGTTAGGTGATATTCAACACAAGATTAAATGAGTCCAGGACAACAAATAACAATTCCGTAAATTCCCCATACATAATTTTGAATTGGCTACAAATTTTCCAAAAACACAATTTAGAGTTGTTAAAATGGAAAATAAATGTCATGAGGTTATTCTACACATTTCTCTAGTCAAGTTACATATGTGGATCATTTTAATCAGAGCTACGCTTAATTAGTTGTGACATAAACAGTTTTAGAATGGCACCTAGGGAAAATAAATGAAACACCAACTTAAACGTTTTAAACACTCTCAGAGTTAGATATTATGAAACTACACAAAATTCTAAGCAATTTACATGTTGAAATATTTTTATTCCGGTGCATGGTTAATTAGTTATTAGCAATTTAAATCATGCATTTTTCTGTACTTTAAAATGTTCTGATTAATTATTAAATTCTTCTTAGGAGAAAAAACACACGGGCCGAATCTGGAGCCACATGGGCTTGAGCACGGGATAACAATTCAACACGCTGGCGTGGGATAGGGTTACTAGGTCACTCACAATAGGGGCCTTCGGGGTGGTCAAAGGCGAGGCGAGGCTGGGTAGCGAAGGCTGGGGCAAGTCCGGGTTGAGGGAGGCCTGCGCCGTGGAGGGAGAGCTAGGCCTCGCGGCGGCGGCTGGCCCACACGGGCGCCTGGCGAGGCCGACCCACGAGCGCGGCAGGTTGACGGCCGATCCCTCGAGCGGGTGGTTCCCAATACGGACACATCGGGAATGGGGCGGCGACGGCTAGAGTAGAGGCGCCGACGGGAAATGCCATGGCCGGGGATCACCGGAGTCAAAGGATCCGGGCGTGGCTAGCCCTAGAACTGGGCGGAGGCGGGGTTGGTGACCGGGGGTGGCACCTACTGGGAGAGGAGAGAGAGTGAGGTGAGCGTAAGAGAGAGAGAGACGGAGCAGAAGGAGGGCAGGGCTCCGGCTAGCCTCCGTTGGGTGCTCACCGGCGGCAGACAGGGTGCGGCGACCTCCGGCGATGGGGCATCGGCGCGGGAACATGGCGCCATTGAAGCTTTGTTCCATGCGCTGGGAGGCAGCGGCGTGGCTCAAGCCTAGATGGGCTCGGGTGGGCTCAACCCGGGCCCGGGTAGACCTAGCGCTCTTGTAGGAGGGAGATGGTGGTTGTGGCAGCTGGATGGCACGCGGGTCGAGGGTGGCTAGGGCTTAAGACAAATCTGGCAGGGGCGACGTCTATTTATAGTAGGGGGTGTAGGGTTAGCTATTTTTAGCTCGATACGAGCCGTTTGATCTCGATGGGATGGCTCCGGACACGGGGTGGTGTAGCTGGGTTGTGGGCTGTGTAGCTGGTAGTGGGCTGAGATGAGAGGGAGTTTTTGGCCCATGACACGCGTTTTCAAACACCGAAACATCTGATAAATAAACCGATGATGGTGCCTCTACGGTCGACCGTTCGGGTATCAAACGGACTCCAATTACGATGAAATTTGTCAGGCGGCCTACCTACACTATAATAAGACCGCACACCAGGTTTCAATCCAATCCGAGAAAGTTTTATGCATACTTTTAAAAACAATATTTAAATGATGTCGCACGCGCATGCGTGTGTGGTTGGTCTCTAAACGGTCAATGGAAAATCTGGCAACTAATATTGGATGCAAGTTTTGAAAACTAATGGCAATGGAGTGCCGATGAATGCGGATAATGGGCATGATGCGATGATGAATGCAACAACCAAATAAATCACATGGCAACAAAAGAATAAAAGAGGAATCTTGTGGAGCGTCAGTTCCGGGTTGTTACAGTGCCACAGAGACGTAGCATATCTATGTACCAAGGTTAGTGCAATATGACTTAAGGAGAACACTTGTGAATTGGGATCCATTATTAGTGATGATACGGTTGGGGACACCGAATCAACATACGAGGCCCTTGATAAACCTGACGGCCGAGCCGGATGGTATGGTGCGAACGGCTGTGACCTCTACCACTTGATGAATTCGTCGACGGCGACGTAGAGCTAGTGATATCAGCCGGCCGCACGAGGAAAGGGGCCCAGTATGTCCAACCCTCGTACCGCGAAGGTCCAGGAGAGTTGGATTGTCTATAGCCCCTGCATGGGCTGATGGATCAACATGGCGTGGAACTGGCATGCCACGCAAGACCGGACAAGCTCGGTGTCGTCGCGAAGCATCGTGGGCTAGTAGAAGCCGCTACGGAACACCTTACCAACGAGGGTGTGCAACGAGGAGTGGTGCCTACAATCCCCTCTATGGATGTCGGCGAGCAGCTCGCGCCCTTGCTGCTCTGAGATGCACCACAATGAGACGTCGTTGGGCCACCTGCGGTACAGCTCCCCATCCCGCAGGCAATAAGAAGTGGTCTGCCTGATGACGCGCTCTGCCTTCTTGTCTTATGCGGGGAGATCGCCACGAAGCACGTAGGCTTTGAACCCCGGCGATCCAATCGCCTTCCTGGGGCTCCAACGTCAGCAGCAACCGATCTCCCGAGGGTGGGCCATACTCTAACGTACCTGTTAGTGGCACAGGTGGCAGCCGTCAGGTGGTGGAACAGTGCCGGTGATGAGTGCCATGACGAACAGCTTGAGGAGCCGTTCTTCGAAGACACCGGGCCGTTGGGGCTCCCGCCGTGACGATCACTTGGTGATGTCCTCGGCCTCCTGATTGGCGTCACGCAGAATGTGCTGCCATTCTAACCAAGGAACCATTTCTCGAGCATACGTACCTCCTCTAGGTAAACTGCCATATGCTCGTCCTTGGGTTTGTACTTCTTGTTGGAAAAGTTTACGAGGAGCTGCGAGTCACCCTTCACAACAAGACGCTTAATGCCGAGAGCCGAAGCGGTGTTGAGACCGGCGGTCAAGCCTTCGTATTCCACAGTTTTATAGGAGACCTTCATGTTGTGCCAGAAGCACAGCTGGATTGCATAGTGAAGCTTGTCTCCTTTTGGCGAAGTGAGCACCATGCCAGCCCCATCGCCCTGCGTGTAGAAAGCATCGTCGAAGCACATGACCCAACCGCAGGGCGCTTTATCTCCAGGAAGGGAGGAGTCACCTTTGCGAGGCTCCTCTTCGCTTGGGTCTATCCATTCCATGATGAAGTCCGCCAGGGCCGCACCCTTGATGACCGTGGAGGTGCACAATTCTAGCTCAAAGGCTTGTAACTCGATGTTGCACTCAGCAATCTTGCCATCAGCATTGGGGTTGCATAGGATCTGCTCTAGGGGTAGGCAGGGACAACCTTAATTGGGTGCCCTTGGATGTAGTGGCGCAACATTCTTGAGGCGACGAGGAGCGCGAGGAGGAGCTTCTGCTACATGGGATAATGCTCGCGCACGTCCCTCGGCATCGTACTGACATAGTATACGTGGCTCACGGGGCGAGTCCGTGGGGACTTCCAAAGGCACGGCGCCATGGGTCGCTGGGGCCTCCTGAGGGGAGTCAGCCCCCTGAGGGGAGTCGTCCTCCTCTGCATGGGCGGCCTCCCATGCGGCACCCGCACTTGGCCCCGACGGAGCCTGTAGAATTTCTTGAGACGCCCTCTGGGTGGCCACCAGCTGCTTCTTGATGCGAGCATGCCCCTCTCGCTCCACCACGAGGGTCGCACTGGTTGTCAAAGGGGTGGCCGCCAGGTACAACTGTAGACGCTCGCGGGGGCGTGGCACGACCATGATGGGAGGGCTCGTGAGGTACCGCTTAAGATCCATGAAGGTCACTCCGCTTCAGGGGTCCATGCGAACGGACCCATCCTTTCCATCAACTTGAAGAACGGCGACGCCCACTCACCGAATTTGGAGATGACGTGCCACAGGGAGGCTAGGAACCCCGCCAACTTCTGCATGCCCTTGAGTGTTTGCGGATGGCGCATCTGCTCAATGGACTTAACCTTCTCCGGGTTCGCTTCAATCCCTAGATGTGATACGAGGAAGCCCAGGAGCTTTCTAGAAGGGACCCCAAAGACGCACTTGTCGGGGTTGAGCTTCAGATTGGCTTTGCGTAGATTGGTGAAAGTCTCCTCCAAATCTTCGATGAGCTTCCTCGCCTCACATGTCTAGACCATGATGTCATCGACATAGGCCTCGGCGTTCCGTCCCAGCTGGGGCCCCAACGCAATCTACATTAGCCGCTGGGAGGTTGCACCAGCACTCTTCAGGCCGAAGGGCATGCTTACATAGCAAACACCCCGCAAGGGGAGACGAAGGCCATTTTTTCCACATCCTCTGCTTCCATGTTGATTTGATGGTAACTCGAGAAGGCTTCCAAGAAGCACAACCAATCGTAGCATGCGGTAGAGTCCACGGTCTAGTCGATGCATGGGAGCGAGAAGGGGTCCAGCAGACAGGAATTGTTGAGGTTTATGAAGTCGATGCACATCCGCTCCTTGCCGCCCTTCTTGGGGACGATTACAGGGTTGGCAAGCCATTCCGGGTGGCACACCTCGCGGATGACCCCTGCCTCTTGCAACTTTCGTACTTCCTGAATGATGAAGCGTTGTTTTTCTAGCGCTTGGTGCTGCACCTTCTGCTTGACGGGGTGCACGTTGGGGCACACCACCAGGTGATGCTCGATCATGTCCCTCGGCACACTGGTTAGATCGGTCGCCTTCCAAGCGAACAAGTCTGTGTTCGCCCTGACGAAGGTGACGAGCGCACTTTCTTGCTCCGGCGGGAGGTCAGCTCCGATGGTGAAGGTGGGGATTGAGTCCCTGTCATCTAACGACACCTTCCTCGTCTTGGTCTAGTCCTGAAATAACTATGGTTTCTTTCTCGCCACAGCTACCTCGGGAAGACTATTGGGAGACACCACCTCATCCCCGTCAACTGCGCACACAACTGCACGGTCCTTGTATGCGTGTATAAGGCAGCTCACCGCATCCCTCATGTGGCATTTGACGGTCAGGATGCCGCTACAGTTGAGGATCTTGACGATGTTGTACCCCGGATCGATCGTCGTCATAAATTTGTCGAGTGCGGGGTAACCCAAGATGGCATTGTATGGGAGGACGATGTGTGCCACATCAAAATCAATGAGCTCGGTGCGGTAGTTGTAGCAGGTAGCAAAGGTGACAGGGATGTGGATCTCGCCGAGAGGGGCCGCAACCATACCAACCACCCCATAGAAGGGCCTGGTAGGCTTCAACCGGCCATAAGGCACCTGAAGCGCCTCAAAGGTCTCGACGGAGATGATGTTGAGCCCGGCGCCCCTGTCCATTAGGGTCTTGGTGATAGCGACACTCCTGATGGTGCGGGTGCAGGAGAGCGCCCACGACAACCGCGGACCTGGTTGAAGGTGATGTCATGCAATGCCCCGCCAGGATGGGGCGTGATCTTCGGGAACCCCAAGCTTTCTTGCCCCCTGAGAGTCGCGTTGTCCCCACTGAAGGACGGCTTGGAGTGCTAGCCACCATCTGGGGCCTGGGCTCCGCCTAGGATACAAACCACCGTGCACTGCCGTAGTGCGGCATGGTGACACCACTAGCTAGGCGTGTGTCGCGTGACACCCGTCCAAGCCAACGTGCTAGGAACCGTGGTGAGGCCGCAGGCCCACCGCTCAGGAAGATGCGAGGAGGAAGCCCGCCGCTCTGCGGCGATAGGGTGAGTGAAGGCAGCGGTGTTAGATTTCGGGCTACACAAAACCCTAAAGATACAAAAACAAGGGCGCCGCGGAGGCCACTCAACAGCCTTGGTTCGCCTAACTCGCTACTCGCTGTGGACGGTAGAGAACTCACTCGATGGAGAGGAAGACACAGAACACGGCCGTTTACCCAGGTTCGGGCCGCTGAGAAGCGTAATACCCTAGTCCTGCTTTGGTGGATTGTCTCTCGTGGAGGTTGGTGGATGAGCTAGTATAGTGTTTGAGGGCCTCCGGAGGCTGGGTGGCCTCGATGTGGTGTGGGTGTGCGAATGAATGGATCGGATTCCGCTCTACAAAGCAACCTATACTATATATATAGCGGCCGCCCGGGTCCTCTTCCTTTATCGTTTTCACGGGAACAGGGGAACGTGCTCCTCCTGTCCAAAAGTAGTCTTCGGTTGCAAAGTGGTTGTCAACGCAGCAGGGATGGGTCCAGGGATGACGTACGTCCTGCTGGTGGGTGGTGGTGGCCTTGTTGGACAAGAATGGAAACCTTTGGGAGATGCCTTGGAGACCTGTGTGCGTCCGTGCCCCTTTTGCACAACAATCAGGGAACTGCACCGTTGTGTTATCTGTTGCTCGCCTGTCCTTCCCCTACGTCATCCTAGACTCTTGAGGCTGGGTCTCGCCTCAGAATGTGCGCTGCTCTGGAGGGCTCCTGAGGAGGACCCCTGCGGGTTTTAACGTTGTTCCTCCTCGCGAGGGCCTTGCCTTGGGTGGAGCTGGGCCTGTTCGTTTTGGTCGATGAAGTGGGCTAGCCCTGGTCCGCAGGCAGGCAGGTCTGGGTATCCGCATTCCGAGAACGGGACACACGGCGCGACTAAATCGAGCGGCCTCATGCTCCGTGCGCGCACGATTGGTATCAGTCATGGGGTCGGCGAAGCTGGAGCCACAGAACGGTTGTGCACCCCTACCTGGCGCGCCAAATGTCAGAATTGGGGCTCCGAGGACCCAGAAATGTTCGAACAATAGGGTGCGCTCGCTCTCCTACCCTGTTCTACCTCTTCGACCTCACGACGACTCCCGGTGGCTCGAGCTAAGGAATAAGCATAAGAACACATGCACAGTTTACCCATGTTCAAGCCACCTTGCGGTGTAAAGCCCTACTCCTGCTTGTCTAGATTGCTTGAGGTGGAGGACGAGTACAAAGGGGGAGTTCTTTCCCTAATGGAGTTGGTGGATCCCGTGCTACAGAGGTCGGGCCTTCCTTTTATACATGCCTTGGTCCTCGCCCCCCCCCCAAAAAAAAATTCACACTTGGCTGGAAAGGTTACCACAATGGCCATTTTTAAAGGAAACCGGACTATAGCCTGCCCTCACAAAGGTACTCCTCGGCTTCTAAATCTATTCACCATGACGCACCAGTGGGCTCGGGGGTGACCTTCGCCCTATCGAGCCACCATACTTGGACCTCTTACACCGATTAGGAAACCTTTGGGGCTTGCTTTGGGAACCCGCGGGTTGGCTCAACTCCCTTAACACCAATGGGGAAAACCTCTCTGTCCATGCATGCTGGCACCGACCCTGGTACCATACTGCGTGGCTCACATCACCTGTGTGAGGCAGTAGGACTGTGCGACCCCACCTGGTTGCCCTTAACTAGGCCGTCCCGCGATGGCCTTAGGGGTGGCCTCGGACGCACCTCGTCCGCGTGTTGCTTAGTAAGGCCCTTGGCGTTGATTTCCTGACGCCTGCTGCTACTTCTCAAACAACAGCGCCAGAAATTGACACGTTGACGGAGATTGGGCTTGCGTTGGTTTTTCCCTTGAAGAGGAAAGGGTGATGCAGCACAGGAGCTATAAGTATTACCCTTAGTTTGAGAACCAAGGTATCGATCCAGAAGGAAGGTCTCGTCAAGACCAGAGTACCTGCGCAAACACAAACAAGCTTGCACCCAACGCTTCAGAGGGGTTGTCAATCCCTTCAAGATTGTTTGCAAAGAGAGATCTGAAGGCGGAAAGTGCAACGAAGTAAAAAGTGTAAGGCTGGAAATATGGTGTGGAGTAGACTCTGGGGGCCATAGTGTTCCCTAGAGGCTTCTCTCAAAATAGCAAGTATTACAGAGGGTGAGCAAATTACTGTCGCGCAATTGATAGAACCGCGCAAAGTCATGACGATATCTAAGGCAATGATCTAGCATATAGGCATCACGTCCGAGACAAGTAGACCGATACTTTCTGCATCTACTACTATTACTCCACACATCGACCGCTATGCAACATGCATCTAGTGTATTGAGTTCATGAAGAATAGAGTAACGCTTTAAGCAAGATGACATGATGTAGAGGGATAATCTCAAACCACTGATGAAAACCCCATCTTTTTACCCTTGATGGAAACAACACGATACTTGCCTCGCTACCCCTTCTGTCACTAGGTGAGGTCACTGCATGGTATGAACCCAAAACCAAGCACTTCTCCCATTGCAAGAATCATAGATCTAGTTGGCCAAACAAAACCCACAACTCGAAGAGAATTATAAGGATATGAAATCATGCATAAGAGAGATCAGAAGAAACTCAAATAAGATTCATAGATAATCTGATCATAAATCCACAATTCATCGGATCTCGACAAACACACCGCAAAAGAAGATTACATCGGATAGATGTCCATGAAGATCATGGAGAACTTTGTATTGAAGATCCAAGAGAGAGTAGAAGGCATCTAGTTACTAGCTATGGACTCGTAGGTCTATGCTGAACTACTCACGCATCATCGGAGAGGTCATGGTGTTGATGGAGAAGCCTTCCGTGTTTGAATCCCCCCTCCCGCAAGGCACCAGGACGTGCCCTATGTGGGATCTTGCGGAGACGGAAGCTTGCGGCGGCGGAAAAGTGATTACGTTGCTCCCCTGATTTTTTGGGAATATTTGGGAATATATAAGCGCAAGATCTAGGTCAGGGGACCTACAGGGGCCCCACAAGCCTGCATGGCGCTCCCCCTGGCCGCTGGGTGAGGTCTTATGGGGCCCCTGGGGCTCTTCTGGCTTGGCTCCCAAGTCCCCCGATCTTCTTCAGTTCTAGAAAAAATCTTTCCGAGGATTTTCTTCCGTTTGGATTCCGTTTCAAAATCTCATGTGAAAGGGGTCAAAAACATGGAAAAAACAGGAACTGGCACTTGGCACTGAATTAATAAGTTAGTCCCAGAAAATAAATAAAAGGCATGCAAAACATCAAAAGTTTGACAAGATAATAGCATGAAACCATCAAAAATTATAGATACGTTGGAGACGTATCAAGCATCCCCAAGCTTAACTCCTGCTCCTCCTCGAGTAGGGAAGTGATAAAGAATGAATGTTCAGATCCATAAGATTCAAAACAATAGTTTCCTATTGATATGAAAACAATAATAATTCAAGCAAACTAGCAAAGTAATCATGAACTTTCAAAATAACAAGGCCAAAGAAAGTTATCCCTACAAAATCATATAGTCTTGCTATGCTCCATCATCCTCACACAACTAATGTAAATCATGCATAACCCCGGAATTGGCCAAGTAATTGTTTTCGCACTCTTACTTTCTCAAACTTTTTATAACTATCACGCAATACATGAGCGCGAGCCATGGATATAGCACTATAGGTGGAATAGAGTGTGGTGGTGGTTGTGAGACAAAAAGGAGGAGATGGTCACACTGACTCGGCGTATCAATAGGCTATGGAGATGCCCATTAATAGATATCAATGTGAATGAGTAGGGATTGCCATACAAGAGATGCACTAGAGCTATAAGTATGTGAAAGCTCAAGAGGAAAACTAGTGGGTGTGCATCCAACTTACTTGGTCATGAAGACCTAGGGCAATTTTGAGGAAGCCCATCATTGGAATATACAAGCCAAGTTATAAAACGAAGATTCCCACTAGCATATGGTAGTGACAAAGCAAGAAGGTGTCAATCATGATGAACATGGTGCTAACATGAAGCACAAGTGTGGAAAAAGATAGTAGCATTGTCCCTTCTCTCTTTTTCTCTCATTTCTTTTTTTTATTTGGGCTCTTAGGCCTCTCTTTTTTCTTTTCTCTTTTTTTTTTGTTTTTGGGATCTTCGGCCTCTTTTTTTTCCTCACATGGGATAATGCTCTAATAATGATGATCATCACACTTTTTAGTTATTCAAAGCTCAAAGATCACAATGATGATGACTCCATAGGAAATGCCTCCGGCAGTGTACCGGGATGTGCAACGATCTAGTCTGATCATGCAATGGCAATATGAGAGTGACGACACAAGTCATGAGACGGAACGGTGGGAGTTTCATGGCAATATATCTCGGAATGGCTATGAAAATGCCATAGTAGGTAGGTATGGTGGCTGTTTTGAGGAAGGAATTTGGTGGGTTTGTGCACCGGCGAGAATTGCGCGACGCTAGAGAGGCTAGCAATGGTGGAAGGTGAAAGTGCATCTATACCACGGACCCAAAATTAGTCATAAAGAACTCACATACTAGTTGCAAAAGATTTATTATTAATCAAAACAAAGTGCTAAACGCATACTCCGAGGGGAAGGGTTGGTAGGTGTAAACCATCCCGCGATCCCGACCTCAACACAAAGGATGACAATCAATAGATCAATTATGCTCCGACTTCCTAACATAGCGGTTCACCATACGTGCATACTACGGGAATCACTAACTTCAACACAAGTATTTCTAGATTCACAACACCCTAATAACATAGCTTTTAATATTACCGAATCCATGTCTCAAAACTAATTGAGAGGAATCGAAACTTTTCTTTCTACTCAATGCACATGAAGATGGAAGTTTTTGCATCCTCTTTGGGTACCTAGCACATGGGACTACTTTCATAGCATAAGCCAACTACAAAATCACGCACCGTCGTACTCTAAAAATATAAGTGAAGCACAAGAGCAAAAGTATCTAGCTCAAAAGATATAAGTGAAGCACTATGAGCATTCTAGCAAAATCACGATGAGTGCATGTATCTCTCTCTCAAAAAGGTGTGCAGCAAGGATGACTATGACACAACAAAAAGAAAAGACTCCTAAGATACATGACGCTCCGAGAAAAACACATATCATGTGGTGAATTAAAATATAGCTCCAAGTAATGTTACCGATGGATTGAAGACGAAAGAGGGGATGCCTTCCCGGGGCATCCCCAAGATTAGGATTTTTTGGTGTCCTTGAATTTGGCTTGGGGGCCTTGGGAACCCTCAAGATTGAGCTCTTTCCACTCCTTATCTCTTTGTCCATGAGAACGTCACCCAAAACTTGAAAACTTCACAACACAAAACTTAAACAGAAACTTGTGATAACATTAGTACAAGAAAACAAACTACCACTTCTTTTGGTACTGTAGCAAACTTGAATTCCATCTATATTGTTGTTGGGCTACTATATTATCACTTTTCCATGGCTAGTACCCCCCCCCCCCGATACTAACCATAGTTTCATCAAAACAAGCAACCAACTCAACAAAAACAGAATCTGTCAAAAACAGACCAGTCTGTAGCAACCTGTATACTTTGTATACTTCTATCACCACAAAAAATCTCAAAAATTACGACAGTCTGGGAAAAAAGCATATCCGTCAGCAGCAAAAATAATCAACTCAAAATCTCTTTCTGAATAAAAATGAAAAATCATCTCGTGAGCGAAAAGTTTCTGTGTTTTTCCAGCAGGATCAAACAACCATTACCAAGACTAGTCATAAAGGTTTTGCTTGGTTCAAACACAAAAAGAAACACAAAAAACACAATCACAACAGAATTATGAAAGTGTGGATGCAAAAAAACAGAAAGAAAAATATAAATTCATTGGGTTGCCTCCCAACAAGCGCTATTGTTTAACACCCTTAGCTAGGCATAGTAGCGATAGAATAACATATCGTCGTCTTTGGTGCTCAAACCATAAGTAGCCCGCATCATGGATTCATATGGCAATCCTATTTTCTTTCTAGGAAAGTGTTCCATGCCCTTCCTTAAAGGAAATTGAAATCTAATATTCCCTTCCTTCATATCGATGATAGCACCGATAGTCCTTAGGAAAGGTCTACCAAGAATAATAGGGCATGTAGGATTGCAATCAATGTCAAGCACAATGATATCCATGCGTACATAGTTCCTATTTGCAATAATAAGAACATCATTGATCCTTCCCATGGGTTTCTTGATAGTAGAATCAGCAAGATGCAAATTAAGAGAACACTCTTCAATCTCATTAAAATCGAGAATATCACATAAAGACTTTGGAATCGCAGAAACACTAGCGCCCAAATAACACAAAGCATTGCACTCATAGTTTTTTATTTTGATTTTGATGGTAGGTTCCCACTCATCATGAAGCTTTCTAGGGATAGAGACTTCCAGAGCTTCGAGAGCTTTTATCATAGCTTCGACGATATGATCGGTAAAGGCTTTGTTTTGGCTATAAGCGTGTGGAGAGTTCAACATGGATTGCATCAAAGAAATGCATTCAATCAAGGAGCAATTATCATAATTGAATTCCTTGAAATCCACGGTAGTAATTTCATTACTACTCAAAGTTTTAACGTCTTCTACTCCACTTTTAATGCTTTTACCATGAAGATAGATGGACTCTGTATCTTTGGGGCACTTTTCAACCAAAGTGGATTCATATCCAGCCCCATAATCATTAGGTTTGACACAAGAAAACAAAGATTCAATGGGAGTCACACCAAGCACTTTAAGATCTTCGTGATTCTCATCACGACAACACGCCTTTTTAAGCCATTCATGTCTAGCACGAATTTAGGTGGTTCTTTCTTGGCTCTCAATCATGGAAACACACATAGCTTTCAAAGTTTCATCCATGTTGATTTTGGGAGGAGCACATCTAACTTTCAAAGCATCAACATCACAAGAAATTCTATCAACGCTCTTAGCCAAATCGTCAATTTTGAGTAATTTTTCCTCTATAGACGCATTGAAAATCTTTTGAGAGTTGATGAACTCTTTGATATTACTCTCGAGATCAGAGGGTAATCTAATGTAATTTCCATGGGTATTGTTCTAGGAGTTGCCAAATTTATTAGAGGAGTTACTAGGAAAAGGCCTAGGAACATAGTTTCCTCTAAAAGCGTTGTTGTTTCCAAAGTTATTCCTACCAACAAAATTAACGTCCAAGCTAGCATTGCTACTCTCAATCAAAGAAGACAAAGGAAAATCATTAGGATCCAAAGGAGCACTTCTACTAGCAACCAAATTCATTAACTCATCCATCTTAGCACTCAACGACTGAATTTCTTCTATAGCGTGTACCTTCTTACTAGTAGGTGACCTTTCAGTGTGGCATTGAGAGTGGTTCTTCATGATATTGTCTAAGACCTTTGTGGCTTCTCCTAACGTGATTTCCATGAACGTTCCACCTGAGGCGAAGTCCAAGATATTTCTAGAAGCGAAATTCAAGCTAGCGTAAAAGATTTGAATAATCATCCAAAGACTCAAGCCATGAGCGGGACAATTTCTAATCATTAATTTAATTCTCTCCCAAGCTTGTGCAACATGTTCATGATCAAGTTGCTTGAAATTCATGATATCATTACGGAGAGAGATGATCTTAGCCGGCGGAAAATACTTAGATATATAAGCATCTTTGCACTTATCCCAAGAATCGATAATAATTTTGGGCAAAGAAGAAAACCGACTTTTTGCGCGATCTCGCAACGAGAAAGGAAAAAACTTCAATTTAATCACGTCATTATACACATCTCTTTTCTTTTGCATATCGCAAAGCTCAATGAAGATATTGAGATGGGATGCGGCATCTTCACTAGGAAGGCCATAGAATTTCTCTTTCATAACAAGATTCAGCAAAGCGACATTGATTTCATATGACTCCGCACTAGTGGCGGGAGCAATCGAAGGACTAATAAAATCATTATTATTAGTATTGGAGAAGTCACAAAGCTTGGTGTTTTCGTTCATGGTGACTTCAGCAAGCAAGCAAGCACACGAGCAAATAAAAACGGGCGAGAAAAAGGGCGAACGAAAAGGCGAACGAAAAAGGCAAATTGGTGAAGTGGGGGAGAGGGAAACGAGAGGCAACTAGCAAAACAAAGTAAATGCAAGAAATGAGTTTGCGACACCTACTTGGACGAGTTCTTGACTTGATCTTCCTCCCCGGCAACGGCGCCAGAAATCCTTCTGCTACTTCTCAAACAACAGCGTAAGAAATTGACACGTAAATTGACACGTTGATGGAGATTGGGCTTGCATTGGTTTTTCCCTTGAAGAGGAAAGGGTGATGCAGCACAGAAGCAGTAAGTATTTCCCCTCAGTTTGAGAACCAAGGTATCGATCTAGAAGGAGGGTCTCGTCAAGTCCAGAGTACCTGCGCAAACACAAACATGCTTGCACCCAACGCTTCAAAGGGGTTGTCAATCCCTTCAAGATTGTTTGCAAAGTGAGATCTCAAGGCGGAAAGTGCAACGAAGTAAAAAGTGTAAGGCTGAAAATATGGTGTGGAGTAGACCCTGGGGGCCATAGTGTTCACTAGAGGCTTCTCTCAAAATAGCAAGTATTACGGTGGGTGAACAAATTACTGTCGAGCAATTGATAGAACCGCGCAAGGTCATGGCGATGTCTAAGGCAATGATCTAGCATATAGGCATCACGTCCGAGACAAGTAGACCAATACTTTCTGCATCTACTACTATTACTCCACACATCGGCCGCTATCCAGCATGCATCTAGTGTATTGAGTTCATGAAGAACAGAGTAACGCTTTAAGCAAGATGACATGATGTAGAGGGATAATCTCAAACCAATGGTGAAAACCCCATGTTTTTACCGTTGATGGAAACAACACGATACGTGCCTCGCTACCACTTCTATCACTGGGTGAGGTCACCGCACGGAATGAACCCAAAACCAAGCACTTCTCCCATTGCAAGAATCATAGATCTAGTTGGCCAAACAAAACCCACAACTCGAAGAGAATTACAAGGATATGAAATCATGCATAAGAGAGATCAGAAGAAACTCAAATAAGATTCATAGATAATCTGATCATAAATCCACAATTCATCGGATCTCGACAAACACACCGCAAAAGAAGATTACATCGGATAGATCTCCATGAAGATCATGGAGAACTTTGTATTGAAGATCCAAGAGGGAGAAGAAGCCATCTAGTTACTAGCTATGGACCCGCAGGTCTATGGTGAACTACTCACTTATCATCGGAGAGGTCATGGTGTTGATGGAGAAGCCTTCCGTGTCCGAATCCCACCTTCGGCAGGGCACCAGGACGTGGCCCAGATGGGATCTTGCGGAGACGAAAGCTTGCGGCAGCGGAAAAGTGATTACGATGGTCCCCTAATTTTTTTGTGAATATTTGGGAATATATAGGCGCAAGATCTACGTCAGGCGACCTCCAGGGGCCTCTGCATGGCGCGCCCCCTGGCCGCGGGGTGGGGGCTTGTAGGGCCCCTGGGGCTCTTCTGGCTTGGCTCCCAAGTCCCCTGATCTTCTTCCGTTCCAGAAAAAATCTTTTCGGGGATTTTCTTCCATTTTGACTCCATTTCAAAATCTCCTCTGAAAGGGGTCGAAAACATGGAAAAAACAGGAACTGACACTTGGCACGGAATTAATAAGTTAGTCCCAGAAAATAAATAAAAGGCATGCAAAACATCAAAAGTTTGACAAGATAACAGCACGAAACCATCAAAAATGATAGATACGTTGGAGACGTATCACCTGACTTGCGAGGGTCTTGCTAGCCGGCCTATCGCCAGGCCAAATTGGTCCAATGTAGTGTGTTACACCTGGGGCCGTAGGCCGACGGGCTAGGGTACCCCCGGTCCTAGGGGTGCGACAACCATGTCTTCAAGGCATGAACTACAATTGTTAACTCTAGATCAACAAGTAGTGTACACTACTAGGAAAAAAGCTTATACACATAATCTTAGCAATAGCGCTTGTCAAAAAAAGCGCAACTGCTATGTCAGTAGCGCGCAATGAATAAGCCTGCTACTGCTACCCAAATAGTTGTAGCACGCCCTAGTAAAATGCGCTACTACTATGACTGTTCTAGCCGTTGCTGCTAGGCTTAGTATAGTAGTAGCGCTCTTCTCGAAACCGTGCTACTACTAAGTTTGACAGCAGCAACGCGTTGGTATAGTTGTAGTGCTCTTTTCGAAACCGCGCTACTACTAAGTCTGGCAGCAACAGCGCATTGTTTCAAAAAGCGCTATAGCTAACTTGCTATAGAGCTTGTTTGGTAAGAGGGTTACTACTAAATCTGACTTGCTCTGTGGGCGGGCGTCCCTCCTCCAATTCCCCATTCATCTCGCACGCGTCTCTGATGACCCACAAGTATAGGGATCTATCGTATTCCTTTCGATGAGTAAGAGTGTCGAACCCAACGAGGAGCAGAAGGAACTGACAAGTGGTTTTGAGCAAGGTATTCTCTACAAGCACTGAAATTATCAGTAACAGATAGTTGTGTGATAAGATGATTCGTAGCAAGTAGCAAGTAACAATGGTAACAAAGGTGCAGCAAGATGGACCAATCCCTTTTGTAGCAAGGGACAAGCCTGGACAAACTCTTATAGGAGGTAAAGCGCTCCCGAGGACACATGGGAATTTCTGTCAAGCTTGTTTTCATCATGTACATATGATTCGCGTTCGCTACTTTGATAGTTTGATATGTGGGTGGACCGGTGCTTGGATGATGACCTTACTTGGACAAACATCTCACTAATGATTAACCCCTCTCGCAAGCATTTGCAACTATGACAGAAGAATTAAGACTAAGTATAACCATAGCCTTAAACTAGTGGATCCAAATCAGCCCCTTACGAAGCAACGCATAAACTAGGGTTTAAGCTTCTATCACTCTAGCAACCCATCATCTACTTATTACTTCCCAATGCTTTCCTCTAGGCCCAAATAATGGTGAAGTGTTATGTAGTCGACGTTGACATAACACCACTAGAGGAGAGACAACATACAACACATCAAAATATCGAACGAATTGCAAATTCACATGACTACTTATAGCAAGACTTATCCCATGTCCTCCGGAACAATAGTGACTACTCACAGAGCATAATTATGTTCATGACCAAGGAGGTATTGAATAGCATCAAGGATCTGAACATATGATCTTCCACCGAGTAATCCAACTAGCATCAACTACAAAGAGTAATTAACACTACTAGCAACCTTACAAGTACCAATCGGAGTCGCGACGCGACACGGAGATTGGTTACAAGAGATGAAATAGGTTTTGTAGATGAGATGGTGTTGATGAATATGTTTATGGTGATGAGTCCCCTCTGATGAGACGAGTGTTGGTGATGACGATGGCGACGATTTCCCCCTCCGGGAGGGAAGTTTCCCCGACAGGACGGCCCTGCCGGAGCTCTAGATTGGTTTTGCTCAAGTTCCGCCTCGTGGCGGCGGCATCTCCTCCCGAAAGCCTCCTCCTGATTTTTTCTGGAAAGAAACCCTCCTTATATCAAAAGATGCGAACCAGAGGGGCAATAGGGGCCCACAAGCCACCTAGGCGCGGCGAGGGGGTAAGCCGCGCCTGGCAGGCGTGTGGCCTCCTGGTGGTACCCCTCTGGTACTTCTTCCGTCCAGTATTTTTTATAAATTCCAAAATAATTCCTCGTTGATTTTCACGGCTTTTGGAGTTGCGCAGAATACGTATCTCAAACTTGCTCCTTTTTCCAACCAGAATTCCAGCTGCCGGCATTCTCCCTCTTCATGTATACCTTATAAAATAAGAGAGAAAAGGCATAAGTATTGTTCCATGTAATAACAACCTATAAAGCGATAAATATCAACATAAAAGCATGATGCAAAATGGACGTATCAACTCCCCTATGCTTAGACCTCGCTTGTCCTCAAGTGGAAACCGAGATCAATAAATATGCCCACATGTTTAGAGAAAGAGGTGTTGACAAAACAAGATACGGACATGCAGGCATCATGATCATAATTAGAACATCAATTATATAGTCATATAATCTCTTATTCTAAAGTGACAATTCCTTCACAAAGTAAAGTATGGATCAAGAACCTTATTGAGAATTAACAACCAATAGCCTTTAGTCATTGAAGCAATTGCAATTTATCATACCTTCGGGAAGAGTCAAATAAGAGCTTGTAAAGGAAATCCACATACTCAATCATCCTTTCGTCTTCTACAATTGCTAAAACTCACGTGGTACTCATGAGATCAAAGTTTCAGTTGGACACAGAAAAAGATAGGGCCCTATAGTTTCGCTTCCCAACTACTTACCTCAAGGGTAATGTCAACAATAATAATTTATGAATACTTACTTTGAAGTTAACATATGAATATAGATCTTTCCCTAGCATATGACGTTAGACAAGATAAAGGCAAAATAAGGAATTGGTGTCGATCACCATGACACTTTCAAGGACAAAAAGTAAAGGTACGAGATAGGCCCTTCGCAGAGGGAAGCAAAGGTTGTTATGCGCTTTTGAGGTTTGGATGTGTGACCTCTTAGTGTGAAGGAACGTCACTTTATATTGCCTCCTGTGATAAAGAACTTTATTATGCAGTCCATCATTTTTATGTCTTCCTCATCACAGGTTCGTACAAAGCTTGTTTTCCACACACTAATTGATCATACATATTTAGGGAGCAATTTTTTATTGCTTGCACCGATGACAACTTACTTGAGGATCTTCTTCAATCCATAGGTAGGTATGGTGGCCTCTCATGGCAAAACTAGGTTGAAGGTTTATGGATGCACAAGTAGTATCTCTACTTAGTGCGGAAGTTTTGCCTGATATGAGGTGGAAGCAATTGTCACATGCTAAGGGATCTCTAGTCATATAACATTGTTCGGAACCAAGCAAACATAATTCATTAGGTTGTCTTCCTTGTCCAACATCTACCTCTAAGCATGTAATAGTTTAATGAGTGTTCAGAATCATAGATGGTGCCCAAGATGACATATTTATATGTGAACCTCTCCTTCTTTATTACTTCCTATTAATTGCAGCAATGACCAAGGTCTAAGTTTGTCCACCCACAACAAGTTTCAATCAACATTCTTTTTATACGTGAAGCCATCACTTCCCATAAGATCATTACATGATCTTTCATATTTTTGTTCTCTTATTATTCTTTTCTTTAGATCATGGCATGAAGCAAGGCCCTTAACTAAAACACTCTTTAGTATATGACTCACGAGTCGAATACATTGGGGGTAACACAGAGCAAAACTCAAGCCTAGAACACTAAGAACTTTATTCTACTAGAGAAAGATAAAACCAAAAAGGATCGAAATAAGAAAAAGTTAAAGGCAAAAGATGTGATGGTGATACGATACCGGGAAACTCCCCCAAGCTTGGCATAAGCCAAGGGGATTGCCCATACCCGTGCTTAGTTGTGTTCCTTCGAAGGTGATGGTGGTGGAGTTGTTGCAACCTTGGTTTGATCCTCCGTATTCCAAGGCATAGGTGCTCCATCATAGAAAGATGATCGAGTCTCCGGAATCCTCAAATCTGCAGCCAACCGTATTGATTTAAATCTATACTCATACTCACAGTTTTGGTTCTACAAGCCAGAGATCTGGGTTTGATCTTGTGCTTGTTGGTGAACACCGTGATCATTGTGGTTGGCGTTGATTCCGCGTTCCACCATCCCTTGGCACTTGAAGACTTGATGCTCCATTGCGTCGAGCCTAGCCTCCATGCTTCCGGTCTTCTTGGGCCCCTCAACATCATGAATGTGCAGCACCCCCTCATGCATCTCGATAGATTGAGGGTGTTACAGCACTCTCGCGAGGTATGGATTGATGACCTTCTCGAACAACTTGTCCTTCAAAACTTTTGCGGATGCCATAGCGATCTAGATCTGTCTGCACAGTAGCTCGAAACGAAAACAGAGGATATTTGCGTGATACGAGGGTCAGACCTTCCGAGAGAATATATAATAATTTTTTCGCGACCAAAAGGAGTAATCGTAAGAAAACGGAGTCCGGGAGGTACACGAGGTGCCCAAAAGCCACCCAGGCGCGGCTAGGGGGGTAGGTCGCGCCTTGCAGGCTTTTCGCCTCCTCGTGCCCTTTCCGGACTACTTTAAATTTTTCTATTTTTCTAAAAATTCCAAAACAAAGAAAAAAATTCTACTGCAAAAGTTTTGGAGTCGGTTTACTTACCGAATCATATACCTCTTCATTTTTGGAGTCTGAAACAGGCTGATAAATATCCCTTATGTACTCCTCCGGAGTTATGGTATTAATTATATTGCTTTCAACATTTATGGGAGTAACTGAGATATAATGCTTGATTCTTTGCCCATTTACCACTTTCGAAAAATTACCTTCCGTGTTGTTGATCTTGATGGCACCGGAACGATATACTTCCTCAACAATGTAAGGACCTTCCCATTTAGAGAGGAGCTTGCCTGCAAAAAGTCTTAAACGAGAATTGTATAGCAAGACATAATCACCTACACTGAACTCACATTTTTGTATCCTTTTATCATGCCACCTTTTAACTTTTTCTTTGAACAACTTGGCATTTTCATATGCCTGAGTTCTCCATTCATAAAGTGAGCTAATATCAAATAACCTCTTCTCACCAACAAGTTTGAAATCAAAGTTGAGCTCTTTGATTGCCCAATAAGCCTTATGCTCTAGCTAAAGAGGTAAATGACATGCTTTACCGTAAACCATTTTGTACGGAGACATGCCCATGGTATTCTTATAAGCAGTTCTATAAGACCACAGTGCATCATCAAGCTTCTTAGACCAATTCTTTCTAGACCTATTAACAGTCTTTTGCCGAATTAGTTTATCTCTCTATTACTTAGCTCTACTTGACCACTGGACTGAGAATGATAGGGAGATGCAACTCTATGGTTGACATCATACTTAGCAAGCGTTTTACGGAAAGCACCATGAATGAAATGTGAACCACCATCAGTCATTAGACATCTAGGGACTCCAAATCTAGGGAAAATAACTTCTTTAAGCATCCTAATAGAGGTGTTGTGACAGCACTACTAGTTGGGATAGCTTCTACCCACTTAGTAACGTAATCAACAGCAACTAGGATATGAGTATACCCATTGGACTTTGGAAAAGGTCCCATATAATCAAAACCCCAAAAATCAAATGGTTCAATGACAAGTGAATAATTCATAGGCATTTCCTAATGTTTACTGATATTACCTATTCTTTGACATTCATCACAAGACAAGACAAACTTACGGGCATCCTTGAAGAGAGTAGGCCAATAGAAACTTGATTGCAATACCTTGTGTGCAGTTCTATCTCCCGCATGGTGTCCTCCGTAAGCCTCGGAGTGACACTTCTGTAGGATCTGTCCCCGTTCATGCTCAGGTACACAACGTCTAATAACACCACCTACTCCTTCTTTATAAAGGTGAGGATCATCCCAAAAGTAATGTCTCAAATCAAAGAAGATTTCTTCTTTTGCTGGTATGTGAAACTAGGTGGTATATATTTGGCAACGATATAATTTGCATAGTCAGCATACCACGGTGTACTACGTGAAGCATTGATGACACTCAGTTGCTCACAGGAAAGCTGTCATCAATAGGATGTGGGTCATCAAGAACATTCTCCAACCTAGACAAGTTATCTGCTACGGGGTTCTCAACACCCTTCCTATCAACAACATGCAAATCAAATTCTTGTAGCAAGAGAACCCATCTGATAAGTCTAGGTTTAGCACCTTTCTTTTCCATGAGGTACTTAATAGTAGCATGATCAGTGTGAATAGTAACCTTGGAATCAACAATGTAAGATCTGAACTTTTCACATGCAAACACGACTGCTAAAAATTCCTTTTCAGTAGTAGCATAGTTTCTTTGGGCACTATCTAGAGTTTTACTAGCATAGTGAATAACATTCAACTTCTTATCAACTCTTTGTCCTAGAACAGCACCAATAGCATAATCACTAGCATCACACATAATTTCAAAAGGTAAGTTCCAATCAAGTGGTTGCACAATAGGTGCAGTTATCAAGGCCTTCTTAAGTATTTCGAAGGATTCCTCACAATCATCGTCAAAAACAAAAGGAATATCCTTTTGCAAGAGATTGGTAAGAGGTCTAGAAATTTTAGAAAAGTCCTTAATGAACCTTCTATAGAAACCAGCATGACCAAGGAAACTTCTTATACCTTTAATGTCTGTAGGGCATGGCATTTTCTCGATCGCATGAACCTTAGCCTTATCGACTTCAATACCTCTTTCAGAAATTTTATGTCCTCAGACGATGCCTTCATTAACCAAAAAGTGGCACTTCACCCAATTCAAGACAAGGTTGGTATCTTTACATCTCTGCAAAACTCGATCAAGGTTGATGAGGCAATTAACAAAAGAAGACCCGTAAACGGAGAAGTCATCCTTGAAAACCTCAACAATCTTTTCACAAAAGGCAGAAAATATAGCCATTATACATCTTTGAAAGGTAGCAGGTGCATTACATAAGCCAAAAGGCATACGTCTGTAAGCAAAGGTACCGAAAGGGCAAGTAAAAGTGGTTTTCTCCTGATCAGATTGTGCAACAGGTATTTGGGAGAAACCAGAATAACCATCTAGAAAGCAGAAGTGTGTGTGTTTAGACAATCTTTCTAGCATTTGGTCAATAAAAGGCAAAGGGTAATGATCTTTCCTAGTGGCTTTATTCAATTTCCTAAAATTAATCACCATCCTATAGTCAGTAATAATCCTCTATGGGATCAATTCATTTTTATCATTAGGGACAACGGTAATACCTCCCTTCTTAGGGACGCAATGCACCGGACTTACCCAATCACTATGAGCAACGGGATAGATAATACCTACTTCCAGGAGCTTAAGTATTTCTTTTCTTACTACCTCTTTCATCTTAGGATTTAATCTCCGTTGATGATCGGCAACTGGTTTGGAATCAGGATCGGTTTTAATTTTATGCTGGCATAGAGTGGGACTAATGCCCTTAAGATCATCAAGAGTATATCCAATAGCAGCACGGTGCTTCCTCAGAGTTTTCAATAATTTCTTTTCTTCATGGTCTAAAAGGCTAGCACTAATAATAACAGGATATATCTCTTTTTCATCAAGATAAGCATACTTAAGAGTAGCAGGTAACTGTTTAAGCTCGAACACAGGATCACCCTTTGGTGGGGGTGGATCTCCAATCAATTCAACAAGCAAATTATTCTTAAGGATGGGATGTTGTTCAAAGATAACTCTATCTATCTCATTCCTTTCATCCATATGCATATCATTTTCATGCTCAAGCAAATATTGCTCTAAAGTATCAGTAGGAGGCACAACAATAGAAGCTAGAGCAATAATTTCATCCTTACTAGACAACTCCTTTTCATGAGGTTGTCTACCAAACTTGGAGAAAATGAACTCATGTGACACACCTTCAAAGCCAACAGTGACAGTTTGCTTCTCACAGTCAATACGAGCATTGACAGTATTGAGGAAAGGTCTGCCAAATATGATGGGACAAAAGCTATCTTGTGTGGTAGCAAGAACGAGAAAATTAGCAGGATGCTTAGTTTTACCACAGAAGACTTCAACATCTCTAACAATTCCCAAAGGGCAGATAGTATCTCTATTGGCAAGCTGAATAGTGACATCAATAGGTTCCATCTCGACAGGTGCAATCTCGTCTTTAATTTCATCATATAAAGATTGAGGTATTCCACTAACACTAGCACCCACGTCACATAAACCATGATAACAATGATCTCCTATCTTAACAGAAACAACAGGCGTACCAAGAACAGGCCTATGGTTGTCTCTAGCATGAGGTTTAGCAATTCTAGCAGCATCTTCACATAAGTGAGTATCATGGCCATCAACATTTTCGGACAGCAGATCTTTGATAATAGCAATGCTAGGTTCAACTCTAATTTGCTCAGGGGGTGTAGGTGTTCTAATGTAGCCCCTACGTATCACAGTTGAGGCTTTAGAATGATCCTTTATTCTAATAGGGAATGGTGGTTTCTCAATGTAAGCACTAGGAACAATAGGATCATTATAACCAATAACTTTCTCTTCAACTGGATTGGGTTTAACTACATTGACTTCTAAGGGAGGATGATATTTAAACCACTTCTCTTTAGGGAGATTAATATGAGCAGCAAATGATTCACACAATGAAGCTACTATCTCAGAGTCAAGTCCATGTTTGGCGCTCAAATCACAAAAAGTATTTGTTTCAACGAAGAATTTAACGCAATCGAACTTAAGATTCATACCTGACTCCTTATCTTCATCAAATTCCCAATCTTTAGAGTTGCATTTAATTCTTTCCAATAAATTTCATTTCAAGTCAATATCTCTCTTCATAAAAGAACCGGTACAAGAAGTGTCAAGCATGGTGCGATTATCATGAGAAAGCCGAGCATAGAAGTTCTGAATAATAATTTCTCTCGAGAGCTCATGGTTGGGGCATGAATATAACATTGACTTAAGCCTCCCCCAAGCTTGAGTGATACTTTCTCTATCACGAGGCCAAAAATTAGAGATATAATTCCGATCACGATGTACCAAATTCATAGGATAAAACTTTTGATGAAATTCCAATTTCAATCGGTTGTAGTTCCATGATCCAATATCATCACATAGCCTATACCATGTCAATGCTTTATCCCTCAAAGATAAGGGAAATACCTTCTTATTGACCTCATCCTCGGGTAAACCGGCAAGCTAAAATAAACCACAAACTTCATCTACATAGATTAGATGCAAGTCGGGATGTGATGTTCCATCTCCTGTAAAAGGATTAGCCAACAGTTTCTCTAGCATACCCGAAGGAATTTCGTAAAAAATATTTTCAGTAGGTGCAGAAGGTTGAGGAGCAACTCCATGTGCTTCTGTTCGCGGTGAAGATACCCCGAACGAGATCCTCAAAGGATTAGTTTCCATAGTGACAAGTGACAATAAATTTCAGCACACTATATAAATGTTTCCTTACCAAATTCCAGTTACCAAAGGTGCTTCACTCCCCGGCAACGGCGCCAGAAAAGAGTCTTCATGACCCACAAGTATAGGGGATCTATCGTAGTCCTTACGATAAGTAAGAGTGTCGAACACAACGAGGAGCAGAAGGAACTGACAAGTGGTTTTCAGCAAGGTATTCTCTGCAAGCACTGAAATTATCGGTAACAGATAGTTGTGTGGTAAGATAATTCGTAGCAAGTAGCAAGTAACAATAGTAACAAAGGTGCAGCAATATGTCCCAATCCCTTTTGTAGCAAGGGACAAGCCTGGACAAACTCTTATAGGAGGTAAAGTGCTCCCGAGGACACATGGGAATTTCTGTCAAGCTAGTTTTCATCATGTTCATATGATTCGCGTTCGCTATTTTGATAGTTTGATATGTGGGTGTACCGGTCCTTGGGTGCTGCCATTACTTGGAAAAACATACCACTTATGATTAACCCCTCTCGCAAGCATCCGCAACTATGAAAGAAAAATTAAGACTAAGTCTAACCATAGCATTAAACTAGTGGATCCAAATCAGCCCCTTACGAAGCAACGCATAAACTAGGGTTTAAGCTTCTGTCACTCTAGCAACCCATCATCTACTTATTACTTCCCGATGCCTTCCTATAGGCCCAAATAATGGTGAGTGTTATGTAGTCGACGTTTACATAACACCACTAGAGGAGAGACAACATACGACGCATCAAAATATCGAACGAATACCAAATTCACATGACTACTTATAGCAAGACTTATCCCATGTCCTCAGGAACAAAAGTGACTACTCACAAAGCATAATTATGTTCATGACCAGAGAGGTATTGAATAGCATCAAGGATCTGAACATATGATCTTCCACCGAGTAATCCAACTAGCATCAACTACAAAGAGTAATTAACACTACTAGCAACCTTACAAGTACCAATCGGAGTCGCGAGACAGAGATTGGTTACAAGAGATGAACTAGGGTTTGGAGATGAGATAGTGCTGATGAAGATGTTGATGGTGATGAGTCCCCTTCGATGAGAGGAGTGTTGGTGATGACGATGGCGATGATTTCCCCCTCCGGAGGGAAGTTTCCCCGGCAGGACGGCCCTGCCGGAGCTCTAGATTGGTTCTGCTCAAGTTCAGCCTCGTGGCGGTGGTGTCTCCTCCCGAATGCCTCCTCCTGTTTTTTTCTGGAACGAAACCCTCCTTATAGAAAAATATGGGAGCTAGAGGGGCAACAGGGGGCCCACAAGCCACCTAGGCGCGGCCAGGGGGTAGGCCGCACCTGGCAGGCTTGTGGCCTCCTGGTGGCTCCCCTCTGGTACTTCTTCCATCCAGTATTTTTTATAAATTCCAAAATAATTCCTCGTTGATTTTCACAGCTTTTGGAGTTGCGCGGAATAGGTATCTCAAACTTGCTCCTTTTTTAGACCAGAATTCCAGCTGCCGGCATTCTCCCTCTTCATGTAAACCTTATAAAATAAAAGAGAAAAGCCATAAGTATTGTACCTTGAATTGTAGTAATAGCCCATAAAGCGATAAATATCAACATAAATGCATGATGCAAAATGGACGTATCAGTCTCCCCAACCTCTCCCTTGCCGTCCATGCTCCCTCCTCGCCCATGCCTCCGTCACCGTCACCGGAGCCGCCACCGGAGTCGTGCGCCATCGCCGCCACCAGAGTCATGCACTATCGCCGCCTACGTTGCCATCACCTGAGCCGCCACCTGAACCGTGGGCGATCGTCGCCACCGGTGCCGCGCGCCATCACCGCCACAGGAGACGCGTGCCCCCGGAGCCGCCCTTGTCTGCTCCTCGCCGCCCCTACCTTGCTCGATGCCCCTGCCTCCCTCTCCATCACCAGAGCCACCCTCAATGCCCTCCTCTCTATAAGCCCCACCCCTCCTCTCTAGGTTAATTAACTTAGGTGAATTTAGTTATGAACCCTAGGAATTAGCTAGGTTAAGTAGGTTAACTAGGTAGGTCAAATAACAAAGTGAACTAGCTTGGTTAATTTGGTTAACTAAACTTAATAATTTATATTATGACATAATTTTTATTAGGACAGAAATAGGTAAGGGTTCTAGGTTTCTAGGGTTCATCCATCTATATTTGGTTTTTGAATTGAGTTTGAGAGAGCATGAGATTTGTGTTGATTTTTCAGAAATGTCAAACACTAGGAGATGCAAACTTGAAGTGGTCATGTTATATGCAAATTCCTCAATAGTGTTTGCTCATGTTTATCTACTATTGTAGTTGCTCATGACGAAACATTGAGTTATGCACGACGAAAATTTATTTGTGTTGTAATTAAACCGTTCTCCTCAACTAGCGAAGATCACTCTAGTTAGGGTATTTTGGATACTATGAACTTTGTTATTTATGCTTATGAGATGTTGCTTCTATTTTTTGCCAAGTCTGTCTCTTTCTGTTTCTCAACTATATATGTTGCATATTATCGACTCATGTGACGATGCAGGTACATAGATCATCGATGGCGAAGAAGTGCTACGCCAGGAGTATACGGCTTGTGGTGTCAGGCCCAGGTGTACTGGTTGCTGGGCGATAGCCAGAGAGGGTTAGATAGCAGAGCTGAAGCAGTAAGTAGTTAGTTTAGGTTCACGCTAGTGCGGGAGAGGGATATGAACCGGTGCCTCAAGAAATACTACATTATGTATGATGAGACATGCCATGTAACTTGTATAGCTATATCATGATTATGATGTGTGACGACATGATTTGTGTTGGATGATATGATGAGAGTATCATGTGCATGATAATCATATCATAAACTAGAAATATGCTCATCATAGAATACTGTATAAAATATGTACAAAAACCTAAGGTCGATCTTGGAACACACCTTGGCACCATTTAGTTAATCGAGCAGGTATTCAATCTTGGGGAGTGGGTACTTGTTCTTTATTGTGACTTCATTGAGAGATAGTTAATCAACACAGAGCGGATAGTTTTGTCCCTCTTTGACACAAATAGAGCAGGTGATCCCTAAGGAGAGGCACTTGGGCGGATAAATCCCTTTCTAAGCTGATGGGCCAGTTGCTTCTTCAACTCGACCAACTCTTCTGATCCCATTCTATAGGGCTTCTTATAGATGGGCCCTGCTCCAGACATTAGCTCAATGATGAACTCAACGTCACGGCCAGGAGGCATTCCGGGCATCTCATTAGGAACGACATCTGGATATTCACATACCACTCGCACTGGGTTCAACTCAATTTCCGACAGACAATTGAACTGAGAAGCTTGAGAGGAGGTAGGGTTGGGAACATACTTGACTTCAAATCCTTGGCTATTGGTCATGGTAACAGTCCACTTGGCGCAATCTAACAAACCTTGGTGTTTGGTTAACCAATTCATGCCAAGGATCACATCCAATCATTGCGAATCTAAGACTATGAGGCTTGGTAGGGAGTCTACCCCATTGATGACAATCCCAACTCCTTTACATCTTATCTTGGTTTTCAAACTAAACCTGGGGTTTGTACCAACATATGACTACGCGGGCGTGTTGGCTTCATACCACTCTCTAGTGCAAATTTTTGGGTAAAAAAAGAATGTGAAGCTCAACAATCAAATAGAACAGTTGCTCGGGTTGAATTGAGAAGGAACATACCAAGTATGACGTCCGTGTCTTCGTGGTCTTCCTGAGAGGTGAGTGATTCACACGATCCTCACCATTGTTGAGCTGGTTGCGGGGAGCTTGGTTCCTTGGTGTCTCTCCATGGCCTTGGCCTTGGTTTGGTGCATTGGGGCACGGTGCATCTAGCTTATTTGTGGGGCACTGCCTAGAGATGTGTCGAGGCTTTCCACATCCAAAGCACGTGACTTGGCATAAGTTGGTGTTGCTCTTGCCGCAATTTTTTTGTTATTGGGGTTGTTGTAGGCAGGCCTGGGATTGGTATATTGCTGAGGATGGTAGCTGGGACGAGGTCCAGGACGTCTAGCTTGCTGAGGCTGATAGGTTGGCCTGGTTCGGGCTGGCTGCCAAGGGCGAGGCTTCTGGTTGGTGGAACTAGCCTTGCTGATCATCTTGCGCTTGCGAGTGTCTTCCATGACACGACACTTGTCTTCAAGGATGAGGGCCTTGTTCACCAAATCGAAGAAGGTCCGATAGTCGTATACAATGAGCTAATATTGCATGGCTTGTTGAAGTCCTTCCATGAAGAATTCCATCTTAGCTTAGGGGCATATCTTGACATGAGGTTGAACTTCTACATGTACTCCTTGACAGAGCTACTTCCTTGCTTCAGCGCTCGGAATTCTCGTTTCTTGATAGCCATGATCCCACAAGAATGTGGGCCTTGCAGAAACCATCCTTGAAATAAGCTCAGGTGATACCATGGTCGCCTTGCATGACCTTAAATCCATGCCATGAAGCTCTAGCTGTTCCTCTGAGGCAGTGAGAGGCATACATAACCTTTTTGCAATCCTCATTGCAATTGACCAATGCAAGGAGGTCCTTGATGGTGCGGATCTGGCCATCGGCATATAGAGGTTAGCAGTCTCGTTGAAGGTTGGGGTTAATTCCTCATGAACTCCCATAGTGTGGAGCGGCCATTGTCGTTCCTTCCTTGCTGCTCTTTGTTGATGAGGGCTTAAGCCATCTGCTGGATAGCAGCAGAGTTGGCTTGGCGTTCCTCCCGCAGAACTTGGAGAAACTGGGCTATGGTCATGTTCTCCGATGGAGGTGGTGACGAGGGAATGTCACATTATGGCTGCTCCTGGTGATCTCGAGCATGAGCAGACCCACCAGCTCCCTATTGCTGGCTAGAGTTGCCGGCGTTGGGGTTGGTAAAGGAGTTGCTGTGGGTTGTAGTCACCAACCTGTTTGGATCATATGAGTCAAATAACTAGGGTAGATGAGAAGGAAAAGCAATAATAGGGGAAACACGACTAAGGGGGTTGGTATAGTGCAAGTGTGTTGAAATAGGGGTCGAAAGACAAAACACATAATATTAAGATAAGATAGGTGATGTAGTCCCTTACATGTTGCCTAAGGCAAAAGTGTGACTTGCATCGAGACATGAACAACAAAAACAAACAACAAGCACACATGGTTTCACATGAACCATTACACGGACTCGATTTCACATGGAGGAATACACAACTTGTCCTACCCTAGGTGTCTCGGACTTAGGTGGTGTAGTGCTCGGTCTCATACTCACGCTCCTTCGAGTCTTCCTCCTTGTCATCCTTTGCTCGAGTGACATCTTGAGTTGAATAGGTCAGGGTACGAGGAGGTCCATCCTGGCAACACTTCACCGGCGATAGTCCTTCACACTCATGCAACAACGACGAGATGTGCCTTAAGCGGGTGCATCTCTAGCTGGGGGTACTCATCCTATGTAAGCGAGAGCTAGTCATCCCTCGGGGGATCCATCCTTCTTGATCCTGTTTGGCTTCATCTTGGCTTGATGAAGTAGCTCTTGGGTGTGGTGTTCCTTGCGGAACTTCACACACTCATTAATTAGGTTATGAGCCAGACTATCGGCCGACAGGCTGGAGTAGGTGTGCAACCTGAGTGGTCTTCCATCCTCCTTGGATGCGACCAAGGTCCAACTCTCGCCAATATCTTCCTTCCTGAAAGGTAGGTGGAGAGTAGGTGGCTCGTCAACCATCTCTGGGATGATGTCTCGAAGGTGGATAAGTCCCTTCCATGCAGCCATGTCGACCGCGATCACAGGGTATCCATCTATGGTCCCTCAAAGAACCAACTCGTTGGGCAGTCATTTGCCTTCACGACCACATCAACGTGGTACTCCTTCGTGGTAGCATCAATCGAGCGCTCGTGGTAGAGGAAAACGAGAGGTTAGCAAAACTCGCACTTCTCCAGGATATCCTCAAGGAGTAGGGGAAATCTAGAGGCTAGGAATCCCTCGGGTACAACGACCATCTACAAAAGTTTAAGGGGAGGGGAGTCAACAAAGTTTGGAAAGTGGACTAGAAGAGATAAGCAATATAAAAACTCCTAAGTATAGGTACTAGGTATAGTCTTTGACAATGGTTTCATCCTATCTAACATCCATGCTAAGTAAGGCTTCCTATAGTCAGGATGGTTGTGATACCAGCTCTATGGGGACCCCAACTCATAAGTCAAACTCACCGAATGCATGTGTACAGTGATCCTAGACATCAATGCTCACTGAACACATAGAAGCTAAATAATCAAGAGTCTTACATCCATTACATACCGTCTTACAAATATATGAACATTATAGTCAAGTCTTACATAGATAGGGCCATGAAGGTCAAACACCAAACATAAAGTTGCAGCAGAAATCTTAAACAATAGTGTGGACCCATGTCATCTCCCTTAGCCATACATGCATTTTGACCGGGAAGCGATCTAGTTCGCATGATAACCACCAAGGTACTCTTTGCCATATTCCTGTTCTTCCATGCCTGGCCAATTAAATAACCAGTGGCAATCCAATGAGTACTTTTAGTGTACTCACAAGCAACCATGTTTGGAACAAGGTACAACAATGCATGGTATAGCACTAAGTAGGCAACTTGGCACAAAGATAATTTTGGGTGCAATGGCATGTCTTATAATCTTCTAACTCATGCATCATGAGGTTACAAGTATCCATATGAACAAGTTACATATATCAATATAAATAGAATTTGGGACAACTCTAGTTTAACCATCACATCGAGTTATCCGACTCAACTCATGTGTCTCCTTCCCACACACACGCCAAGTTTTGTAAAACACTGGATGTAGTGTAAGAAGCACCACCCAATTGTCCTTAACTTTGGACATGGCTATTTGAATAGTCTTAGACTCTCCAAAGGTCGCACACTTTACCCACAAGACTCGAGGAACTTCCATGTCAAGCCACGACTCGCGGTATATTACATACCCGAGTAAACACCCAAACAATGTCTTTCCCTTGACAACACTAAACAAAGAGTCCACTCATTGGCACACAGTCCGCATGATATACATCACACCATTTATGAGGGGACCAACGGTCTGCCCGATGTGTGTAAAAACAGCCATAGTCGCCCTACCATGCATGACCCCGTATCGCGAGTTACCACGCAATTCCCACCACTAGTAATGTGGGTTCTTGTCACATCCCTAACACCTTAATCAAGTTAGCATTGTTCTCATATCTTCTTTGCATTTCATCTAGGAAATTTTCAACAAGAACAAAGTAAGTGGTGAAGCAAAATCCAAAAATCCTAGCCACTTCTCCAATTAAAGGAAATTTCAAACTAGTTCAAATCAATGAACTCAAAATGGCCTCAAGAAAAGTTCAGCTTTTCTGATAAATCATGGAAACAAATAAGCAGTGAAGAAAACCATTTTCATAACACTTTTGGCATTTCAAATAAATGCAAAAAAGCTACTAGTTTCAAGTTTTAATTTTGAATTCAAAAACTTTAAGTTTTCAAAAATGTTGAAAACTTTAGGAATGGTTGGATACATTCCAACTAATATTCTGGTGTGTTCAAAAAAAAATTATAAACTATTTTGGAGCTGAAATAAAAAGCAAATCAAAATAGTTAGCAAATCAGAAAAAGAAAACAGAAAGAAAAGAGAAAGAAAAGAGGAAAACCTTACCTGTCCCCTGAGGAGGCCCAGCCCACCAGGGGCAGGGTCGTCTTCTTCGTGTGCCTTCTGGCAGAGGGGAGATCGACCACGGCGGCCCCCTCCACCTCCTGCTTCGCCGTGGTGACCTCCAGTGCCCCCCAGGACAGCGCGATAGTGGGGATATCCTCCCCGAGCCCGTCTCTATCTGTTTCCCTTCTCTAGTTTCCCCCTTCTCTCGGGATCTCTCCTCCCTCCTTCTGCCGCCATTGCCAAGAGCTCGAGCTCGAGCCGCCGCGCCTCTAGCCACAGGACCTCCCTTCCGAGTAGTCCAGTAGCTCCGCCTCGACAAGCTGGTTCTCTTTGCAAAGGCCGAAGCCTCCCCGAGCCCTGCAACGTCCCCAACGCCATCGTCTTCAACCTTCGGTCACCGGCAAATCGACGGTGAAACACCGGCTACAGCCCCTCCCCGAGCAGTCCGAGCCTAGCTTCACCTCCACCGTGAGCCTGCGATCGTTTCCCCTCTTCTTCCCCTCGTATTCGTGCCCCCTAGCCACTGGACCATCGAACCCGTACTCCGGTAGCCACCCCGGCTCGTCGCCGGCTTGCTCCGGCCACCTATAGCCCTCCCTGAGGCCAGCGTTGGATGAGGTCGAGCCTGGGGATCATCCCAGTGCTCTCGGTATCCTTTTCCGAGCGCCACAACACGATATAGCGTGTCTCCGGCGAGGTTCTGCCGCGGATCTGGTCGCTGCCGGCCAGGCTCCGGCGGGGAATGACGTGGCCAGCTTAACCCAGTAGTTTAAACCCTAATCGCTCGCTGACAGTGGGCCCAACGCCAAGTCAAACCCACTTAGGGGCTGGTCAGCGCGGGATTAGCCCCTGAGACGCTGACCAGTGGGTCCCCCCTGTCAGGTTTGACCTGATCAGGTCAGTTGACCTGCTGACGCCATGATGATGCAGTCATGACGCAATAAGTGAATTTCTGATTTAAAAGAATTCCAGAAAATGCCAAAACTTCTACAAATCATAGAAATTAATCTGTAACTCCAATGAAAATAATTTATATATGAAAAAGTATCAGAAAAATTCAAGGAAACTGAATATGTCATTTTCAAACATGTTTGAAAATGTTACTGAACCCAAACATATGGATTAATGAATAAGCTAACTTTCATAAATACTTTGGAGATGGAATTTCGAAAATATTTCAATTTCACTACAAATGATATGATCAAACACTGTTCAAATCACAAACCAGCAACCTAACATGTCTTTTCCATGCATGATAAAATCAAGTTGATCTAAGCATCAGGTCGAATCAATTAAAATGGTATTCGAGAATACCTCGTTTGAAGTGATATTTGAATTTGATTCAAATCAACTTCAAACCTAATAAATGTTAGCTATAATAGTATACCACTTTGCATCTTCATGCCATGCTCATGCATCATCTTGTTGCATATGTTTGTTATTGATTGTTTTCATTCCTTTCGGTAGGCTCCACTCCCTCGGATTCCACCGAATATCCGTCTAACAGATATCGTCCCTCCTCTGAGCAACCAGGCAAGCAACCATTTTGATCATTCCGATAAATCCCATGTTCTCGCTCCTGCACTTATTTATTGCATTAGGATCAAATGCTTCAAATGCTTTTGCCACGTTATTTGAACCCACTTCCTTTGCATAACCTATCCTTGTCGTAGTAAATAGCTGAACCTTGCAACCTAGCGTACCTGGTAGTTGCTTGAGCCATGATGTGCCTTATCCTGCTATGCATGCTATGCTTAGAGTTGTGTATGGTCTGTCATCTGGGAGATGAACAGAATTGTGATAATGTGTTCAGTAAGTAAAGGTTGTGAGTTGAACCTGAATTGATAAAGGTACCGGCGAAAGGCTGTGTAGGAGTACATGGCGGGTTGTTTCATTGGAACCGTCCTTAGGAACTGAGTTCCGTGTATGTAATCCAAGGCTAGATACTAACACACGTTGGGATACTTAATTGACCCTCTCGACTTATTAATCGCTTAGTACTCGGTCCAGGAGTTGCAAGTAGTTTCTGGTGTTTATAGTCACGCTGGAGGCCGTGCATAGCGCTGACCTGAGAGGTGGGCTGTGATGCGGTAGGCAGTGGCATGGTGTACCAAGTGGCACCCGAATGGTGGGCTTGGGAACCCTACGCACATCGTTTTGGGCCGTGGCGGAATCCTCGGCCGGACTTCCGTGCGGGTTACTCTAAGATAGGCGATAAACCTGGACTAGGTACTAGTGTGCTTAATGGTCGTGGCCGACTCCCTCGCATGGCTTCCGCTTGAAGGTTGCCGAGGTGCATGACGTGCACATGGCGATAAGTGGCGAGAGCATGTGTGACGAAGTACACCCCTGCAGGGTTATGATCTATTCAAATAGCCGCGTCCGCGGATATGGACTACTTGGAGACATATGTTGTTCATAGATAACTTCAATGGCTACTCATAAAATTGCCGAGATAAGCGTGAGTGTCGTGGACGGCATTCCGTATGGAGACGGAATGATTCCACAATGGAGTATTGATGTGGTGTTAGTGGACTCGTGTGCGAGAAATCAAGTTGTTTAAAATTGTTTTAAAATGTAAGTTGTCTAGCCACGAGTCAAATGATGGCTTTCCGCATGAAACCCCACAATACCTTATTGATACTTTGCATGAGTAGTAAGTTATCCTAAAGTCTTGCTGAGTACCCCCGTACTCATGTTTTCTTAATAATTGTTGCAGAGATTTCTAATGACCCTAATGGAGGGTTCTTCATAGACATCGACGACGACGAGTAGCTGGTGTCCCAGCTATGATCTGGCCCTAGGTTGGGTCTGTAGTATAGTCAGGCCATGTGCCTTCTAGTTTCACCTGTGTGTACTCAAACAGTTTTAAACACTTCCGCTGGCTTGTAACTGAATGACTGCTATTATGGGTCGTGAGACCCTTACGGTGTAATATTATGTGTGTGGCTCTTCCGAGCCTCTTAAATAAAGCTTGTATGTTTATGGTTATGTTGTGATGCCATCGATGTATCTATACATATCGGTATGCCATGCGTACGTGTGTCGTACTTGATATGTATGGGGTTCGATTACCTAGCCGTAAGCTTTAGTAGCACTCCTTACAGGGAAATGCCCCTTTGTGATCCAACGAGCCATGGTAGCTCGCTACTGCTCCGGACACATTGGTTGACCAGCGTGTGTCCTTCTTAGCTGATGTGTCTGTTCCTTCCGGAAAATGTCACGCGATGTAATGGAGTCCTTGTAGCTTGCTACGACTCGTCTACATTCGCTGGTGACCGACACCTGCTTTGCTGGGTCATGTATGCATGTCCCTGTGCGGAACTGCCACTTTGGTTTATGACTAGACATGTCGATCCGGGTTCTTTGTCATTGGATTGCTAGCGACACAATTGCATACGTGAGTCAAAAGGAGCAAACGGTCCCGGCTAAGGTAAGGCTGTAGCCGTGGGGTTAACCATGCGTGAGACCGCAAAGAGATGCGATGTGTTACAGGCTCGATTCCTATGGCTTAGGATCGGGGCCCCGACAGTTCTCTACTAGCATCGACCAAAGTAATTAACAAAGCATTGTGCCATAAGGGGTATCGTGGTCGTACATGTAAGGTTGGGAATAGTCGACAAATCTTAAATCAAATCCAATATTGGAAACACACACACACAACTTCTCGTACACCAGTTCTTTCACAAGCAGTTACCTAGCTCAACTTATCCCTCGGGCATTAGTGGTACCCTATGGGTTTTCATAAAGTCTTTGGTAAAATATTTTGTCTTCCACCTCATGCATATTCCCTTCCCATTGGCGTAGCAACTATTTTCACCTATCTACTTCCCAATCGCATAACTCCCAACGGAGGATAGAGCAATTCACAATGCAAGTTTCAACGAGAAATGCATCGAAGAACAACCTAGCAAGGTTGCCACCGCATCCTCAACATGCTCTTTAATGCAACGAAATAAAAGTGCTATAATGACGTGCATAGAAATGTTTCATCAACATGGTCAAAGTGTTGCTTGCCTGGCTCAGCAAATTCCTTGAGATCTTCAATTCTTTTGGTCCAACCTCTTCGTCAACAATGTAATCTATCGATTAAAATTAATGGGCACAAATAAAACCACGAAAAAACAAGAAAGATGAATCACTCCTAAAAATGTCAACCCATTTTTCTAAAAAAAACAAGAAAGATGAATCACTCCTAAAAGTGTCAACCCATTTTTCTAAAATACTAGAGTGAAAACTAAAAATACTATTTCCTAGTTTTTGGATTGGAGTGCCAAAAACACATACATGAATTTAAATAGTGGTTTTAAATACTTCAAATAGGTTTTTTTACTAAGAATAGTACAGAAAAGTTTATTTGACATGCATGAAAACTATACCATTAAATAGGTTTTAATATTGCAAGAACTATGGAGTTGGAATTATTCGATTTGGACAAATAATTTGGGTTGTCGAATTTTTGGAAAACAGCTAATAGAAGAAAAATAAAAAGTTTCAGGACAACTCGGCCTAAATAGACAGAGTTGGGCTGTCCTTTGTGAGCTCTATCATGCATGCTTCCCTCGGTTTAAACCCAACAGTCGGGGCCCAGCGGCCAGCAACCTAGAGAGGGAGGGAGACAGAGGAGAGGCTAACAGGTGGGACCTGCCTATCATCCCTAACCTCATGACCAGGAAGTCCACAAGCTCTCCTACTCAGGGAGATAGAGGGTGCGGTAGCGGCAACAGAGGGCAGAAAGAAACTCAGCATTGAGTCGCATTTGGATGAAGGTCGAGGGGGCCACCGGAGTGGCCTGAGCTCCAAGTCAACGCCATGGGCTGCAAAACATGCGGGAGACGGAGAGGAAATGATCAGGAGAACGTGGCATGCGGGGACCCTGACTTTTAAGTCATGATCGCCGAATGCACGTGTAAAGTGATCCAAGAGATCAATGCTCACTCAACACACAAAAGCTGAATAACAAGAGTCTTACATCCACACATACCTCTGATACAAATAAGGACCATTAAGGCCAAGTATTACATAGATAGGGCCTTGAAGGCCTAAAAGCCAACCACAACTAACAATGGACATCTTGAATGAAAGTGTGAACCCATGCCATCTTCCTTAACCTACACCATTCTGACTAGGAAGCTTCCTAGTTCGCATGTTCGTCATCGACGAACTCTTCTCCAAATTCCTGCTCTTCCATGCGTGGCCAATTAAATAATCAATGCCAAGCCAATGAGTACTTTGAAGTACTCGCAAGCAACCCATGATGTGGAACAAGGCAATAATGAAAAATGATATGATACTAATAGGTGAGTTTCGGAAAGGAGGGTTTTCCCTAATGCATTAACATGATTAACTTCTCGTGTGGCATGCATCATAAGGTAAGTTATAACCACGCAAACGGCTTACTGACTTCAATATCAACTGAGGGCTGAACAACCCATGTTCACCCATCATGCCAAGTCATCTGACTTAGCTAATCAGTCATATTGTAACCATTCCAACACACACACACACACACACACAAAAACACTTGATTTATGTGAAAACTCCTGGACGTATTTTACACAGCACCACCCAAATGTCCTTGACCGTGGACATAGCTATTCGAATAGTTTTATACTCTGTGGAGGTTGCACACTTTACCCACAAGACTCGGGAAACTTCCCTGTCAGGACACGACTCGCGACATTTCTCATACCCGAGGTAAGTACCCGAATATCACCTTTCCCATGACGATGCTAACAAAGAGACCACTGGTTGGTGACAATCCCTCGTGATGTACATCACATGTATCATCCGTGAGGGCACGCAACAGTGTGACCGGTGTCTGTGAAAACAGCCCATGGTCGTCCTTTCTGGGCACGACCGCGTCTCTATAGTGACCACGTCCCTCCCGCCACTAGTAATGCGGGCTCTCTACTAGCACCGGCCATAGTAATCAGCAAAGCCTCGTCCCATATGGGGTATTGTGGTCATATATGTAAGGTTGGGATGGTTGATAAATCATAAGTCTTATCTGGTTTTTAGAAACCACTCACACAAAATGCTAAATATGACATGCATGAAAGTATTCTATTAGACATGGTCAAGGAGTTGCTTGCCTTGCTCAACAAAGTCTTCTGGTCCAAGTCCCTTGTCAGCAACGCAATCTACGGTTGCAGTATAAATAGGAAAAAATAAGCACCCAACCAAAAACAGAGAAAATAATCTACTCGGAAAAATGTCACACCATTTTTTGTAAAATACTAGGATGAGTATAGGTTCTGTAATAATTATTGGGTCTTATTTTGGAGTATAAAAAGTTGCACAAACTATTTTAATAGAGTTTTAAAACGCCTAAGACAAGGTTTTAAAATAAAATTATGCATGCACCATATTGTAAAAATTTCACTAGTGGCACCCTAAAATACTACATAATATTATAAGATTTGTGGTGGAGGAATATTTGAATTTGGATAAAGATTCACCCCTGTGGGATTTTTGCAAAACAAAATTAAATAGAAAAGGAAAAATGCCACTATTCCTCGGCAAGAAGTTGCTAGCCAAATCAGCCCAGCCAGCAAAACCAGCTCAGGCGGGCCAGACGCGCGCACCCGCAACGGTTTAAACCCGACACGTGGGGCCCAGCTGCCAATGGAAGCGAGGGGAGGCGGGGGAGGTGTGAGGATGACAGGTGGCCCCCACCTATCATCTTCAACCTCAGGATAGAGAGGGCAGCGAGCTCACCGGCGATGGCAGAGGGTGTTGGGGATCATAGTAATTTCAAAAATATTCCTACGCCATGCAAGGATCTATCTATGGAGAAACCAACAACGAGAGAGGTTGTAGAGCATCTTCATACCTTTGAGGAATGTTAAGCGGAAGCGTTGCTAGAACACGGTTGATGGAGTCGTACTCGTAGCGATTCAAATCGCGGTAGATTCTGATCTATGCACCAAACGATGGTGCCTCCGCGTTCAACACACGTACAGCCCAGTGACATCTCCTCCTTCTTGATCCAGCAAGGAGAAAGGAGAAGTTGAGGGAGAGCTCCGGCATAACGATGGCGTGGTGACGGTAGAGCTATGTGGTTCTCCGGTAGGGCCTCGCCAAGCGCTGCATAGGAGGAAGAAGAGAGAGGTAGGGCTTCCCCGTGGGAGAGAGATGAATTATTGTCTCTCATAAATCCCAAAACCTCAAGTATATAGGGGGAAGAAGAGGGAGGGCTGCCTTGGCCCCTCCTCCAAGGAGGAGGAGTTCGGCTGAGCAAGCGAGGAGTCCACCTCCCACAAGGGAGGTGGATCCCTTCCTTTAAGAACTCCTTTTGCCTTATCTCCTTATCCCTAGCCGCATGGGCCTTTAGGGAAGGCCTTGGCCAGCCCAATAAGGGATGTTCCACCTCCTCTAACAACTCATGAACTCTTTTGGTCGTGACACCCCTCCCAGGGTCCTCCGGCACAATCCCGACACTCCCGGTATACTACCGATGAGCCTAAAACTTTTCCGGTGACCAAAATAGGACTTCCTATATATCAATCCTTACATACGGACCATTCCGGAGCTCCTCGTGACGTTCGTGATCTCATCCGGGACTCCGAACAATCTTCGGTAACCACGTACACTATTTCCCTATAACCCTAGCGTCATCGAACCTTAAGTGTGTAGACCCCACGGGTTTGGGAGACATGCGGACATGACCGAGATATCTCTCCGGCCAATAACCATCAGCGGCGTCTCGATATCCAGGTTGGTTCCCACATGTTCCACTATGATCTCATCGGGTGAACCACGATGTGAAGGATTCAATTAATCCCGTATGCAATTCCCTTTGTCTATCGGTATGATGCTTGCCCGAGATTCGATCGTCGGTATCCCTATACCTAGTTCAATCTCGTTACTGGCAAGCCTCTTTACTCGTTCCATAACACATCATCTCGTGGCTAACTTCTTAGTCACACTGAGCTCAATATGCTGATGGATTACCGAGTGCGCCGAGAGATACCTCTCCGTCACACGGAGTGACAAATCCCAGTCTCGATTCGTACAACCTAACTGGCACTTTCGGAGATACCTGTAGTGCACCTTTATAATCACCCAGTTACGTTGTGATGTTTGATACACCCAAAGCACGCCTACGGTATCCGGGAGTTGCACAATGTCATGGTCCAAGAAAATGATACTTGACATTATAAATGATTTAGCAGACGAACACCACGATCTAGTGCTATGCTTAGGATTGGGTCTTGTCCATCACATCATTCCCCAATGAGGTGATCCCGTTATTAATGACATCCAATGTCCATGATCAAGAAACCATGATCATCTATTGGTCAATGATCTAGCCAACTAGAGGCTCACTAGGGACACATTGTGATCTATATATTCACACATGTATTACGGTTTTTGGTTAATACAATTATAGCATGAATAATAGACAATTATCATGAACTAGAAATATAATAATAGTAACTTTATTATTTCCTCCAGGGCATATTTCCAAAAGTCTCCACCTTCACTAGATTCAATAATCTAGTTACATTATGATGAATCGAATACCCATAGAGTTCTGGTGCTAATCATGCTTTGCCCGTTGAAGAGGTTTAGTCAACGGGTCTGCAACATTCTGATCCGTATGTACTTTACAAATATCTATATCTCCATCCTGGATGTATCAACAAATGGAGTTGAAGCGGCGCTTGATGTGCTTGGTCTTCTTGTGAAACCTAGGCTCCTTTGCAATGGCAATAGCTCCAGTGTTGTCACAGAATAGAGTCATCGGGCCCGACGCACTTGGAATAACTCCTAGGTCGGTGATGAACTCCTTCATCAGACTCCTTCCTGTGCTGCTACCGAAGCAGCTATGTACTCCACTTCACATGTGGATGCCGCCACGATGCTTTTCTTGCGACTGCACCATCTAACTTCCCCATTATTCAAAATATACACGTATCCGGTTCTTGACTTAGTCTGAGGGGACCCCGACTTACGAGTCGAGATCGCCGTATGATCGTGCTCAGTGATCCCAGAGACTAATGCTTACCGAACACACAGAAACTGAATACTAAGAGTCTTACATCCATACATACCGTTTTCTACAATAAATGACCATTGCGGTCGAGTCTTACATATATAGGGCCTTGAAGGCCAACACACCAAACTGGGCCAATAGCGGAATTATTGACCAACAGCGTGAACCCATGCCATCAGCCTTAACCTACAGGCATTCTGACTGGGAAGCGTCCTAGCTCGCAAGAACGTCACCGAGCTACTCTTCACCATACCCTGTTCTCTCATACTTGGTCAATGAAATAACCAGTGGCAAGCCAATGAGTACTTTTGGTTGTACTCGCAAACAGCCCATGATATGAACAATGAAAGTGAAGGATAACAATAACATGCATCTTAGGTGGAATTCATCTTGGTGGAATGATCATGAATATGCATCTAGTTAAAGAATTACTTTTGAAGAACAGGTTACAGATATCGATATATATGTCGAGGGTTGGACCATTCGATTACACCCTATATGCCAATTCACCAAACTTTTTCATATCGTTACTTTCATAATAACTACTTTTTCATCACAACTCACACACACTTGGTTTATGCGGAAACGACTGGACGTAGTTTAAGATGGATTACCCAACTGTCCTTGACCGTGGACATGACTATTGCAATAGTTTTACACTTTGCAGAGGTAGTACGCTGGAGCCACGAGATCCGGGAAACTTCCGTGTTATCCACGACTCGCGATATATATCATACCCGAGGTAAGTACCCGATCAATGCCTTTCCCCCGACTATACTAGACAAAGAGGTCCACTAGATTGGTACCCAGGCCACATGTTGTACGTCTTACGAGCACCGACTCCGGACAGTATCAACCATGCGGGGACCAATGGTGTGCCTGGAACTCATAAAAAAGGCATAGTCGTCCTACCTGGCACGACCCCATCACGAGAGTGACCACACATCACTCCCGCCACTAGTAATGAGGCTCTTTGCTAGCACCGACCAGAGTAATCAACATAGCCCCGTCCCATAAGGGGTAATGTGGTCGTACTGGTAAGGTTGGGACGGTCGACACATCATAAATCTAATCCCATTTCCGAGACCATACTCACACAGATAACTAGTGCACCACCTCTCCGAAAGTGGCCACCTAACTCATCATCACCCTCGGGCATTAGTGGCACGCGACGGGGTTTTCATAAATCTTTGTCAACATGATAATAGCATGATCGTCAAAAGGGGTAGGATCAAGCTCAATGCATGTGCTCCCGAGGAGCCATCCGTAACATCACCCTAGTGATTTACCGGCACTTATGATCATATGCAACGAATACTTGCTATCTTAACATGCAATATAACATATGCTCAGTCATGGTCAAAGGGCTGCTTGCCTTTGCTCACATATGCCCTCGGGGTCTTCAAGGTCTTCCGCTCCAACTCCGTGCACTTCGTCTACTCGTCAACTATCGTCGGAAACAACCACGATAAGCCACACAACAGGCAGATATAAAAGTGCTACATAAATAGAAGTTATATGTTTCTTGGACCTCTCTCGTCATAAGAAAAATACCTGAAGCTCGCCATAGGAGATTTGGATCATTAGGGATTTCTGAATGGAGGAAACGAGGAGTAGGGGATTCTTAATGAAGCCCACAGAAAATATTATGATAAAAATGAGTGGAGGTGCTCATTTAACAAAGAACAACTTTATAAATATTTAGGAAATTGTTTCACTGGATTTGAAGTTGAAATGAATATTCTAGGAATTTTCTAATATGGAATAAATAGCAATAGGAAGATATTTATTTAATACAATATAATAAAGCCTGATAAAAATGTTCACCAAGGCTTCAAAAATAGGGCATGATATTAGATGGCTTTGGAAATTGGAATCATTCCCTTTGGAGTTGAATTGTGTCCTCAAGGATTTTCACAAGGTGGGGCTGAAAATACCCAGATTTGTATTTTAATAAATACACCATAGATAGTTGATCTGGAAAAATGTGCAAAGCACATATTTGGATAGCCCTGAATTTTTGGAACCTATAGGAGTTTGAATCAATTAATTTGGAGTTAAAATAATTTTATATGCATTTTTGAAGTCAATCAAAATAGGAAAAATGAGAAATGGAGCTTAGCCTCGGGTCATCTTGCACCTAGGGTGCTAGAAAGGCCTTCGGGTCGGCTCACTGGCTCGGCTTGGTCAGCCGTGGCCACGCAGGAGGCGCATTGCATGAAGTACGCCTTCCGCGCGAGGAGGCACTTTCCTACGGCGGTGCGGCCACTTAAACCAGTGGCACGGGGTCTTAGCCGCTGAACGAGGGGCCCACCCGTCAGCTCCTTCGTCTTCCACCTCCCGCGGCACTCCGACCACCAGCTTGCTCGAGTCATCGAGCCGCGTTGACCTGGGGTCCTGGTCCCGCAAGGGAACAATAGGGAGAGCGGGCCTTGGCCGCGGTTTGAGGGCGGCGCCCCGTCCACCTGGATGGAAGCAAGGTAGGGTAAAAAATGTCCGTGATGGTCTATGAGGGCCACACGGATCCAAGAGCGAGGGAGGGCTCGGCCATTGCCTGAGTTGGAGCAAGGACCGGTGGAGGGCCTCGGCCATGGGGCATACAGGCTGCGGGGGAAAGAGCTAGGAGGCTCTAGGGAGAGAGGAGGAGTTGGGGAAGAAGCCAGAGAGGGTTAGAGGAGCCGAGAGGGGCTCGTGAAGAAGGAATAAGAGAGGGAGAAGAGAAAAAGAGCTTAGGAGCTCTCTGGAGCTCCCTGGTGCATGGATGCCATGCGAGCCTGAGGAAGCTTGGAAGCTTGCTGATGATGGGTAGTGGTTTGAATGGTGAAAAGAAAGCTCCTAGACATACGAAGACATCTTGGACCAGCTAGAAATGGACTGGAGGAAAGGAGAAAAAGTGTAGAGCACCATTTCTGCACTCCAGGGTGGTGGTCACCACACCACTTGGTGTCCTAGGCCACCCCTTGGCTAGGCCAAGGTGTCAAACATGCAAGGCATGCAGGCCAAAAGGCACTAATGAAGTTTGGCCCCAGGTGGAGCTGGTTTGAATAGGTTTTGACTGGTGTCAAGTTTGCAGTAGCAGACTTAGGGCTACTAATGAGGGCACTAACAGGAGAGATAATGAGGGAAAAGCATGTCTAGCAGCCTTAGGCATGGAAGGACTACATTTCTGCAAAGTTTTAGCTCAAGCAAGGGAGGGTAGCTAGTACTTGTTGTAGAAAGTTACTTTTCAGCCATAAATCAACTTGAGGATGTGCTGCTCATTTTCTCCACCTGAGCATGCCATCTCTTGGCTTGAAACAATGCCTTGGGATGCTAGGAACACTATGGCAAGAGGTGAGGGTTTTGGCTTAGACAGAAGTGGAACATGAAGGTAAAAATGGTGATTCCCAGGATAAAATGAGGAGTAGTTACATGGAGCCTCTCTCCAATAATTGGCCAATGGCCATGGAAATGTTACTGGAGGTAAAATGTAACTACATGAAGTTGTGGTAGAAAGTTGAGCTCAAGGGTTAAAGTGGAAGGGGCCAAAATAGCGAATAAAGTGAATGCACACAAGGTGATTGATGAGGGGCAGAGCAATCAGATGGACTTCAATGGATATGAAACTTAACAGGATCAACTAATAGATGAAAATAAGTTTGGACACCAAATTTGAGATTTGCTGGAGAAGGTTTCCAATGTAGACTTGGAAAACCCTTGAAATGGGCAGAAATGGCTTTATGCTTACAACTCCATTCAGATAAATTCCCACAAATCTAATATTTCGTGTGGGGGCATTATTTGAGCATTAAAGCATGCACAAAAAGTTTGGAGTCAATTGGATAAACTTTACAATGTAAAGTTTCCCAAACTCAGAAATAAACAGAGACGATTTTGAGGGGCTTGGGACAAGTTCCTCTATTCTCCTTGATGCACCACTTAGTGTGGATGCATTGTTGGAGTATCAAAAATATGTCCACCAAATTTGAGCACAATTGGAGACATTTGACAATGTAGAGTTGCTCAAATTTGAATCTGGACAGATAAGGTTTTAGAATAATTAGGGGAGTCAAAATAACTTGGATTGAGATGAAACTTGGCAAGATCATCAAACATATCATAGGTGACATGCTGGAATTTTACTGGAATTTATTGGGAATATTTCGAATAGAAATATTCCAAATGATTGAAATAGGCAGGAATGGTTTCGGAGGGTTTTTCCCAATATTTTGAAAATGACCATGTGTTGAAACTCATAAATATGGAATATGTAGGTCTACTGAGTTTCCCTATATTTCCTCAAATATTTTGAAAGCAATAAAAAGAACTTTCCTTCACAAGAGGTCATTTCTGGCCTCACGGGAAGGCTTTTAAATAAAATAGTAAAATAACTTATAAAATAATAAAATTGTGGTTTTGGGAAGTCATTTTGATAATTGGTTTTCAATAAAATAATTGGTGCAAAATAAATTCCCTAATTTGAGGACTTGTAGTACGAATCTCATCTCAGGAGTTTTGAAAGCTAATTTCAAAGAAATGCCTTTTTGGTGAAAATAATATTTGGTAAAAATAGTTTCTGGTTTTAAACACATGGCATGATCATTAGGCAGGAGTTTTGGGCTAAGGAGGTGAGTTGGAGAATAACAACAATTATTGAGAACCAACACAATCATACCAGCAAGCAAGCAAACAATAGTCACTTCAAGCATCACAAGCTTTCACAAAAAATTTAAATTGGCCCTAATTTCTGAAATAAGTTAATTAGTCAGGAAAGCTAAACATAGGGTGTTACAGAACTTACCCCCTTAAGAAAATCGCGTCCCCGAGATTTGTTAAGGCGATAACAAGGGCCTGCTCCTGCTATGCTGCTCGATACACCGGTATCAATAATCTATACATGCGGTCACCTCAAGAGTGCCATTTATTGGTGCATCTGCATTCTACGAAGATGTTGGAGGAAGGAAAATTGCAATACCTAGTTGCTAGTCGTACATGGTGCTTGGCACCCACTCCGGCTGATAGGTGGACCTAGGGGCCGCCGTCAGCCTCTTCTTCTTCCTCTGATTCTTCTTTCCCGAGTGAGTCCCATGTGCTGCCTCCACTTGCAGTGCCTAGGGCGTAGGGTGTCCGGGGCCACCCTGCGGTGGTGCGCGGCGAGCCACCTGGTGGCGCATCGAGCAGTCACCTCGCGGGCTTGGGCATGTTGGCACTGCTTTGGGATTCCCAGCGAGCACCGACGGTGAGCGGCAAGCGGGGCTGGTGGCCTTGCTAGTGGCTCTCCGAGCCTGGCTATAAATTGGCCACGTTGTCCTTCTCGTTCTCCCACCCGGTCTCGTTCCTTGCTACTGCTCCGGTCCTCTTCCAACTTCTTCTTCTCCTTGCAGGTGCTCGAGGAGGGATGCCAATGGCGGATGACACCCCGAGGTGGCTCATAATCTTCCTGTCCGGGATGGTGGCGTTTCTGGTCGGGGTCTCGACGTTGGACTACGCGATCGTCCATGATGATCGTCATGATGTTGTCGCCCACACGGCGGTTGTCCGTGGTGGCAGGGTTCATGACGATTAGACATCTGCTCAGAGTACGTGTGGTGTTAGTGTGCTAGTGGTGTCTCCGCGAATAAATACATGTGTGTTTTCTTTTTACGAAGGAACCGAGGTGCGTCATTGTGGCAAGTGGTAATGTGTTGATGTGGGTGCGGCTGTGAACGCCGTCGTGGTTCGAGTGGAGGTTGCTCCCGGTGCGTCTGCCCTTTGCTGGTCTTATTGTCTTGCATGTCGTAGTCGGCGTAGTTGACGTTGGAGCTGCAATAAAATGTGTCGTTTCTTTTCCGTCGTCGTGGCTCCTTGATCATGTTGATGCTTCACCGTGCTTGTGGAGACTGTCTTGGGTTGCCGGAGGGTTGCAGTCTACGGAGTTTGTGGCTCATCTAAACAAGACTAAGGCATTCATCCTCTTACTGGCGAATGAGCATGTCATTCGCGAGGACAACAACACATCTTTCCCAAGCATCTCGTAAGAGCAGTGCTAATGAGACAAGTGAGGGGAACAGAATCTTGTTATGGGCTGTACTGGCCATATTCCAATGACTTAGAGTTGTTTTCTATGGTTGTAATCCATCCATATTGTGGCTCAATGAAGCTTAGGGTCTCAAGGAACTTAGGATGTGGGTGAACAGTTATTATCTTATCTCTAAGCACATTCCTTATATGCCAGTAGTTCGACCTCTAACTCGGAACGACATCGCCTTATCTCATCAAGGATACCATCTCACATGGGTCAACTCCAGGGTTGAGGGGAGAGCTAAACCCAACACTACAAGTATGGCGTAGCTACGATGTACATGCAATCCTAAGAAAGAACCTCGGGGAGGCATACAAGCTCCTAAGATTGATTTTAAAACACCACAAATCCAAATGTCCAGCTAGATCATTCAATAGACAGGGTACTGCATTACTATATTAAGGAAACACACAGTATACCAATCCAATATCTTGTTTCCTTTCTACGAATCTGATCATTCATTACTGGACCCATCACTCCTACAAATTCAATACTGATGGGGTTCTACATAATCTCTTAGAGTCCTCATAACTCATATATTATTGCAAGGATTCCGTCATAGTATATCCACCAACTCCAATATCATGGCCATCTAATCTCCAAGGCGAGTTCACATGGGCATGAAAACCAGTTCAACAACTCCCAACGTACGCGCTTATTATCCGCCGAGAAACATGGTATCATGATTAAGATCATCGGGCTAAATCCAATTTACTTGGAGCCATGTGGCCTCGTATACCATCAATAGTGTGTCGGGTCTACCTATTTAAATCCAAACTCAAGTCCAATAAGAACTCTTGCTCGATACTCCAAGTCATTATGGTAAATCATAAAACGATGTCAGCTACTTGATAAAGTCAATTATACCACCAAGAATTAATTATTCGCGATCAAATCATCCTACTAAATCCAATCTTACTCCAGGAATATGTAGGTTATGCTACCATATCAAATTGTTCCAACAAGTTCAACTACCTTTATAAGGGTCTTATGATCTACCAAGATAATCTAGCTATATCCTCAAGACAACTATCATCATCACAACAACCTTTAGTCTAATACGTTTATATCATAGGAGGTCCTTCTTATGGCATATGTGTTATGGTGCTAGCTTGAGAATAATGAATACTCGTTCACCTTGATCACTAGTTCCATCAAGAACCCGGTGCTAAGATGGGTTTATCGGGGATCTACATGTGTTCTGGCAAGTCCGCATACTAGACACGTGACCAGAATTTTTTTGCCAGAAGGGCTCGTGGAGGTTAGTCCGGTCTAGTGTGATTTTGCAGTCTTGAGGGAAGAGCATAACTACTACAATTTGCATGTGGTTAAGCATAGTATAGTCAGTGTCTTGTTAGTCGTCCTTCGAAGTGGATCCTTTGTGCATCTTGTCTTGCTGGTCTTCAGTTGTCGAGAGAGGTGAAGGAGAGAGAGTAGCATAGAGGGGAGTGTCTAAGGGTTTTAGTGCAATCAAACAAGCGTTGGAAAGTCAACTCAAACAAGTGCCAAAATCATTTTGAACATCAAATAAGACAGGTGATATAACCGCATGCTTGTTGCTTAAGCAAAAGTGCGACTTATACCAAGCACAAACAACAAAACAACCAACATTCAACATGGTCCATCCGAACCATTTCACGGACTCAACTTCGCATAGGGGATTTACGACTCATCCTACTCTAGGGTTGTTGGACTCGACAGTCGTGCTTGCTTCATGCTCCGTAGAGGAGTCCGCTAAGTCTTCTAGACCTTCTCATGGTGTTGTCAGGCCTCTTGTTGTTGCTCGCCGAACGTCTCGGGTTGAGTTGAAAGACTCATTGATGAATCTTCGTCTAGGGAGTTGCTGATGAAGGTAGTTCTTCATTGCTGTCATTGACAGGGTCTTCCATTGTCTTCATGACCCTGTCATCGTCTCCTTGTCTTCTGAGGCTTCGAGAGTCTCAAGTGGACATCTTCATGCATTGATATTTGCAAGACATGATAGAGTTCTGATTTGTCAATCATACTAATTGTGATATCGACACCTAGAGTGGGGGATGAAGAGAACCGTTTTCCTGCTCACTAAGGTGAGGCGGACCAGTTGGCGAGGTTCTCATCCACCGGTGGTGGTCGACACAATCCTTATTATTGATAGGGTCGCTCTATTAGTGTTGCAGATCATGGCTTGCATATATTACGTACATATTATCATCGGTGAAAGTGGCATCACTCTGGAACAGTGCTGGGTGTTGCCATCTTCCAAGCCTCGAGGTCCTTGTTCCTCTTGGAGGTTCTTCTGTTAGCGTCGTCGGGTAGTAGAGTTGTCTTCGGTCCTTCAACACAGGAGTGATTGCTTGGAATGATTGATTCCTTCCAAGTTGCTCAAGACGATTTTAAGTAATCCAATGGTCAGGAATAAGGGTGCTAGCACCAATTTGCAAGTTTGAAGATGCAGACAAGGGATGTCAAGAAAATAAGAGTGGGAGTGCTAAGAAAAAACCTTGCTTCCTTTGAAATTTAGGAGAGGTGAGAAAGATACAGGTTGGTAAATACTTTTGAAAAATCTGGAAAGCAGTTTTATCCTAATTAACGTTCGTGCTAACTAAGGCTTCCTACCGTGAGGATGGCTCTGATACCAACTCTGAGGGGACCCCGACTTACGAGTCGACATCGCCGTATGATCGTGCTTAGTGATCCCAGAGATCAATGCTCACCGAACACACAGAATTTGAATATTAAGAGTCTTACATCCATACATACCGTTTGCTACAATAAATGACCATTGCGGTCGAGTCTTACATATATAGGGCCTTGAAGGCTGATACGTCCATTTTGCATCATGCTTTTATTTTGATATTCATTGCTTTATGGTCTGTTATTACACTTCACGGTACAATACTTATGCATTTTCTCTCTTATTTTATAAGGTTTACATGAAGAGGGAGAATGTCGGCAGCTGGAATTCTGGTCTGAAAAAGGAGCAAGTTTGAGATACCTATTATGCACAACTCCAAAATCTATGAAAATCAACGAGGAATTATTTTGGATTTAAAAAAAAAATACTGGGTGGAAGAAGTACCACAAGGGAGCCACCAGGAGGCCACAAGCCTGCCAGGCGCGGCCCACCCCCCGGCCGCGCCTAGGTCGCTTGTGGGCCTCCTGTTGCCCCTCTGGCTCCCATCTTTTTCTATAAGGAGTGTTTCGTTCCAAAAAAAATCAAGATGAGGCTTTCGGGAGGAATTGCCGCCTCCACGAGGCGGAACTTCAGCAAAACCAATCTAGAGCTCCGACAGGGCCTTCCTGCCGGGGAAACTTCCCTCCCGGAGGGGGAAATCGTCACCATCGTCATCACCAACACTCCTCTCATCAGAGGGGACTCATCTCCATAAACATCTTGATCAGCACCATCTCATCTCCAAACCCTATTTTATCTCTTGTAACTAATCTCCGTCTCGCGACTCTGATTGGTACTTGTAAGGTTGCTAGTAGTGTTAATTACTCTTTGTAGTTGATGCTAGTTAGATTACTCGGTGGAAGATTATATGTTTAGATCCTTGGTGCTATTTAATACCTCTCTGGTCATGAACATCATTATTCTTTGTGAGTAGTCACTTTTGTTCCTGAGGACATGGGATAAGTCTTGCTATAAGTAGTCATGTGAATTTGGTATTCGTTCGATATTTTGATGTGTTGTATGTTGTCTTTCCTCTAGTGGTGTTATGTGAACGTCTACTACATAACACTTCACCATTATTTGGGACTAGAGGAAGGCATAGGGAAGTAATAAGTAGATGATGGGTTGCTAGAGTGACAGAAGCTTAAACCCTAGTTTATGCGTTGCTTCGTAAGGGGCTAATTTGGATCCACTAGTTTAATGTTATGGTTAGACTTTGTCTTAATTCTTCTTTCGTATTTGTGGATGCTTGCGAGAGGGGTTAATCATAAGTGGGATGTTTGTCCAAGTAAGGGCAGCACCCAAGCACCGGTCCACCCACATATCAAACTATCAAAGTAGTGAACGTGAATCATATGAACATGATGAAAACTAGCTTGACAGAAATTCCCATGTGTCCTCGGGCACGCTTTACCTCCTATAAGAGTTTGTCCAGGCTTGTCCCTTGATACAAAAGGGATTGGGCCACTTTTATGCACCTTTGTTACTATTTCTACTTTCTACGAGTCATATTATCACACAACTATCTGTTACCGATAATTTCAGTGCTTGCAGAGAATACCTTGCTGAAAACCACTTGTCAGTTCCTTTTGCTCCTCGTTGAGTTCGACACTCTTACTTATAGAAAGGACTACGATAGATCCCCTACACTTGTGGGTCATTAAGACTCTTTTCTGGCGTCGTTGCCGGGGAGTGAAGCGTCTTTGGTAAGTGGAATTTGGTAAGGAAACATTTATATAGTGTGCTGAAATTTATTGTGAGTTGTCACTATGGAAACTAATCCTTTGAGGAGCTTGTTCGGGGTATCGTCACCTCGAACGGAAGAACAAGGAGTTGCTCCTCAACCTACTGCACCTACTGAAAATATTTCTTATGAAATTTCTTCGGCTATGCTAGAGAAACTGTTGGATAATCCTTTTACAGGAGATGAAACATCACATCCCGACTTGCATCTAATCTATGTAGATGAAGTTTGTGGTTTATTCAAACTTGCAGGTTTGACCGAAGATGAGGTTGAGAAGAAGGTCTTTCCCTTTTCTTTGGGGGATAAAGCATTGACATGGTATAGGCTACGTGATGATACTGTATCATGGAACTAGAACCGATTGAAATTGGAATTTTATCAAAAGTTTTATCCTATGCATTTGGTACATCGTGATCGGAATTATATCTATAATTTTTGGCCCCGTGATAGAGAAAGTATCGCTCAAGCTTGGGGGAAGCTTAAGTCTATGTTATATTCATGCCCCAACCATGAGCTCTCGAGAGAAATTATTATTCAGAACTTTTATGCTTGGCTTTCTCATTATAATCGCACCATGCTTGACACTTCTTGTACCGGTTCTTTTTATGAAGAGAGATATTGACTTCAAATGGAATTTATAGGAAAGAATTCAACGCAACTCTGAAGATTGGGAGTTTGATGAAGGTAAGGAGTCAGGTATGAATCTTAAGTTCGATTGCGTTAAATCCTTTGTTTAAACAAATACTTTTTGTGATTTTAGCGCTAAACATGGACTTGACTCTGAGATAGTAGCTTCATTATGTGAATCATTTGCTGCTCATATTAATCTCCCTAAAGAGAACTGGTTTAAATATCATCCTCCCTTAGAAGTCAATGTGGTTAAACCCAATCCAGTTGAAGAGAAAGTCATTGCTTATAATGATCCTATTGTTCCTAGTGCTTACATTGAGAAACCACCCTTCCCTGTTAGAATAAAGGATCATTCTAAAGCTTCAACTATGATACGTAGGGGCTACATTAGAACACCTACACCCCCTCAGCAAATTAGAGTTGAACCTAGGATTGCTATTATCAAAGATCTCTTGTCCGACAATGTTGATGGCCATGATATTCACTTATGTGAAGATGCTGCTAGAATTGCTAAACCTCATGCTAGAGACAACCATAGGCTTGTTGTTGGCATGCCTGTTGTTTCTGTTAAGATAGGAGATCATTGTTATCATGGTTTATGTGACGTGGGTGCTAGTGTTAGTGCAATACCTCAATCTTTATATGATGAAATTAAAGACGAGATTGCACCTGTCGAGATGGAACCTATTGATGTCACTATACAGCTTGCCAATAGAGATACTATCTGCCCTTTCGGAATTGTTAGAGATGTTGAAGTCTTGTGTGGTAAAACTAAGTATCCTGCTGATTTTCTTGTTCTTGCTACCACACAAGATAGCTTTTGTCCCATCATATTTGGCAGACCTTTCCTCAATACTGGCAATGCTCATATTGACTATGAGAAGCAAACTGTCACTATTGGCTTTGAAGGTGTGTCACATGAGTTCAATTTCTCCAAGTTTGGTAGACAACCTCATGAAAAAGAATTGTCTAGTAAGGATGAAATTATTTCCCTAGCTTCTATTGTTGTGCCTCCTACTAATCCTTTAGAGCAATACTTGCTTGAGCATGAAAATGATATGCATATGGATGAAAGGAATGAGATAGATAGACTTATCTTTGAACAATATCCTATCCTTAAGAATAATTTGCATGTTGAACTGCTTGGAGATCCACCCCCACCAAAGGGTGATCCTGTGTTCAAGCTTAAACAGTTACCTGATACTCTTAAGTATGCTTATCTCGATGAAAAAAATATATATCCTATTATTATTAGTGCTATCCTCTCAGAGCATGAAGAAAAGACATTATTGAAAACTCTGAGGAACCACCGTGCTGCTATTGGATATACTCTTGATGATCTTAAGGGCATTAGTCCCACTCAATGCCAGCACAAAATTAAAACCGATCCTGATTCCAAACCAGTTGCTGATCATCAACGGAGATTAAATCCTAAGATGAAAGAGGTAGTAAGAATAGAAATACTAAAGCTCCTGGAAGCAGGTATTATCTTTCATGTTGCTCATAGTGATTGGGTAAGTCCGGTGCATTGCGTCCCTAAGAAGGGAGGTATTACCGTTGTCCCCAATGATAAAGATGAATTGATCCCACAGAGGATTATTACTGGATACAGGATGGTAATTGATTTTAGGAAATTGAATAAAGACACCAGGAAAGATCATTACCCTTGCCTTTTATTGACCAAATGCTAGAAAGATTGTCTAAACACACACACTTCTGCTTTCTAGATGGTTATTCTGGTTTCTCCCAAATACCTGTTGCGCAATCTGATCAGGAGAAACCACTTTTATCTTCCTTTTCGGTACCTTTGCTTACAGACGTATGCCTTTTGGCTTATGTAATGCACCTGCTACCTTTCAAAGATGTATGACTGCTATATTCTCTGACTTTTGTAAAAGATTGTTGAGGTTTTCAAGGATGACTTCTCCGTGTACGGGTCTTCTTTTGATGATTGCCTCAGCAACCTTGATCGAGTTTTGCAGAGATGTAAAGATACCAACCTTGTCTTGAATTGGGAGAAATGCCACTTTATGGTTAATGAAGGCAACATCTTAGGACATAAAATTTCTGAAAGAGGAATTGAAGTCGATAAGGCTAAGGTTTATGCGATCGAGAAAATGCCATGGCCTACATACATTAAAGGTATAAGAAGTTTCCTTGGTCATGCTCGTTTCTATAGAAGGTTCATTAAGGACTTTTCTAAGATTTTTAGGCCTCTTACCAATCTCTTGCAAAAGGATATTCCTTTTGTTTTTGACGATGATTGTGAGGAAGCCTTTGAAAAACTTAAGAAGGCCTTGATAACTGCACCTATTGTTCAACCACCTGATTGGAACCTACCTTTTGAAATTATGTGCGATGCTAGTGATTATGCTGTTGGTGCTGTTCTAGGACAAAGAGTTGATAAGAAGTTGAATGTTATTCACTATGATAGTAAAACTTTAGAGAGTTCCCAAAGAAACTATGCTACTATGGAAAAGCAATTTTTAGCAGTCGTGTTTGCATGTGAAAAGTTCAGATCTTACATTGTTGATTCCAAGGTTACAATTCACACTGATCATGTTGCTATTAAGTACCTCATGGAAAAGAAAGATGCTAAACCTAGACTTGTCCGATGGGTTCTCTTGCTACAAGAATTTGATTTGCATGTTGTCGGTAGGAAGGGTGCTGAGAACCCCGTAGCAGATAACCTGTCTAGGTTGGAGAATGTTCTTGATGACCCACAACCTATTGATTATAGCTTTCCTGATGAGCAATTGAATGTCATCAATGCTTCACGTAGTACACCGTGGTATGCTGATTATGCAAATTATATCGTTGCCAGATATATACCACCTAGTTTCACATACCAGCAAAAGAAGAAATTCTTCTTTGATTTGGGACATTACTTATGGGATGATACTCACCTTTATACGGAAGGAGTAGATGGTGTTATTAGACGTTGTGTACCTGAGCATGAATAGGGACAGATCCTACAGAAGGGTCACTCCGAGGCTTACGGAGGACAACATGCGGGAGATAGAACTGCTCACAAGGTATTGCAATCAGGTTTCTATTGGCCTACTCTCTTCAAGGATGCTCGTAAGTTTGTCTTGTCTTGTGATGAATGTCAAAGAATAGGTAATATTAGTAAATGTCAGGAAATGCCTATGAATTATGCACTTGTCATTGAACCATTTGATGTTTGGGGTTTTTGTTATATGGGACCTTTTCCAAAGTCCAACGGGTATACTCATATCAAGTTGTTGTTGATTACGTTACTAAGTGGGTAGAAGCTATCCCAACTAGTAGTGCTAATCACAACACCTCTATCAGGATGCTTAAAGAAGTTATTTTCCCTAGATTTGGAGTCCCTAGATATTTGATGACTGATGGTGGTTCACATTTTATTCATGGTGCTTTCCGTAAAACGCTTGCTAAGTATGATGTCAACCATAGAATTGCATCCCTCTATCATCCTCAGTCCAGTGGTCAAGTAGAGCTAAGTAATAGAGAGATTAAACTAATTCTGCAAAAGACTGCTAATAGGTCTAGAAAGAATTGGTCTAAGAAGCTTGATGATGCACTGTGGACTTATAGAACTGCTTATAAGAATCCCATGGGCATGTCTCCGTACAAAATGCTTTACGCTAAAGCATGTCATTTACCTCTTGAGCTAGAGCATAAGCCTTATTGGGCAATCAAGGAGCTCAACTTTGATTTGAAACTTGCTGGTGAGAAGAGGTTATTTGATATTACTTCACTTGATGAATGAAGAGCTCAAGCATATGAAAATGCCAAGTTGTTTAAAGAAAAAGTTAAGAGGTGGCATGATAAAAGGATACAAAAACGTGAGTTCAATGTAGGTGATTATGTCTTGCTATACAATTCTCGTTTAAGATTTTTTGCAGGAAAGCTTCTCTCTAAATGGGAAGGTCCTTACATTGTTGAGGAAGTATATCGTTGCGGTGCCATCAAGATCAACAACACGGAAGGTAATTTTCCTATAGTGGTAAATGGGCAAAGAATCAAGCATTATATCTCAGGTACTCCCATAAATGTTGAAAGCAATGTTATTAATACAATAACTCCGGAGGAGTACATAAGGGATATTTATAAGCCTGTTTCAGACTCCAAAAACGAAAAGGTATGTGATTAGGTAAGTAAACCGACTCCAAAACTTTTCTACTAGAAATTTTTCTCTCTTTTGGAAATTGTAGGAAAATAGAAAAATTTAAAGTAGTCCGGAAAGCGCACGAGGAGGCGACAAGCCTGCCAGGCACGGCCTACCCCCTCCCCGCGCCTGGGTGGCTTGTGGGCACCTTGTGTGCCTCCCGGACTCCATTTTCTTGTGGAGTACTCATTTTGGTCGGGAAAATTCATTATATATTCTCCCGAAAGGTCTGACCCTCGTATCATGCAAATATCCTCTGTTTTCGTTTCGAGCCTGTTTCTGCCGCAGATTTAGGGCAAGATGTCGTCTCAGGAATCTGTCGGGGAGAATGATCTCCCTCAAGTCTATGAAGAACTAAGTGCTGATCTAAAAAGAATGGAGGTCATCGAGGCCAAGGAAAGGCTGCTTGAAGAAACTAAGGGCAAAACTAAGGAGGAGAATTCGGTGTTGGACGAAGGGCAATCTGTTCTCAACATGGAAGAAGCTGAGGAAGAGGATTTTATTCAACCCTATCTCCACCTTTTACCTCCATCCTTGATCGAAATCTTGAGGTTATGTGAAATAACTCGTGTTCGTAATACTTATCTCAACCGTGAAGTTGTTTTGCTGGAGAAACATATCACAGAACTCCAAGGTATAAATCAAAGATTGATGGCCCTCTTGGAATCAAAAGACAGGACAACTCCACCACCATCACCTTTGAAAGAAGACAACTAAGCACGGGTATGGGCAATCCCCTTGGCTTGTGCCAAGCTTGGGGGAGTTGCCCCAGTATCGTATCACCATCACATCTTTTGACTTTACCTTTTTCTTAGTTCAATCCTTTTGGTTTTATCTTTCTCTAGTAGAATAAATTTCTTAGTGTTCTAGGCTTGAGTTTTGCTTTGTGTCTCCCCCAATGTATTCGAGCTCGTGAGCCATATAATAAAGAGTGTTTTAGTTAAGGGCCTTGCATCATGCCATGATCTAAAGAAAATAATAATAAGAGAACAAAAGCATGAAAGATCACGTAATGACCTTATGGGAAGTGATGGCTTCACATATAAAAATAATGTTGATTGAAACTTGTTGTGGGTGAAAAAACGTAGACCTTGGTCATTGTTGCAATTAATAGGAAGTAATAAAGAAGGAGAGGTTCACATATAAGTATATCATCTTGACACCGTCTATGATTGTGAACACTCGTTAAACAATTACATGCTTTGAAGTAGATGTTGGACAAGGAAGAAAACATAATGAATTATGTTTGTTTGGTCCGAACAATGTTATATGACTAGAGATCCCTTAGCATGTGACACTTGCTTCCACCTCATATCAGCCAAAACTTCCGCACTAAGTAGAGATACTACTTGTGCATCCATAAACCTTCAACCCAGTTTTGCCATGAGAGTCCACCATACCTACCTATGGATTGAAGAAGATCCCTCAAGTAAGTTGTCACCGGTGCAAGCAATAAAAATTGCTCCCTAAATATGTATGATCGCTTTGTACGAACATGTGATGAGGAAGACATAAAAACGACAGACTGCATAATAAAATTCTTTTTCACAGGAGGCAATATAAAGTGACGTTCCTTCACACTAAGAGGACACACATCCAAACCTCAAAAGTGCATGCTAACCTCTGCTTCCCTCTGCGAAGGGCCTATCTTGTACCTTTACTTTTTGTCCTTAAAAGAGTCATGGTGATCGACACCGATTCCTTATTTCACCTTTATCTTGGCTGACGTCATGTGCTAGGGAAACATCTATATTCATATGTCAACTTGGAAGTAAGTATCCATGAATTATTATTGTTGACATTACCCTTGAGGTAAGTAGTTGGGAGGCGAAACTATAAGCCCCTATCTTTCTCTATGTCCAACTGACACTTAGATCTCATGAGTACCACGTGAGTTTTAGTAATTGTAGAAGACGAAAGGATGATTGAGTATGTGGATTTGCTTTACAATCTCTTATTTCACTCTTTCCGATGTTATGATAAATTGCAATTGCTTCAATGACTAAAGGCTATTGGTTGTTAATTCTCAATAAGATTCTTGATCCATACTTTACTTTGTGAAGGAATTGTCACTTTAGCATAAGAGATTATATGATGATATTGTTGTTCTAATTATGATCACGATGCGTGCATGTCCGTATTTTGTTTTACAAACACCTCTATCTCTAAACATGTGGGCATATATATCGATCTCGGCTTCCGCTTGAGGGCAAGCGAGGTCTAAGCTTGGGGGAGTTGATGCGTCCATTTTAAATCATGCTTTTATGTTGATATTTATCGCTTTATGGGATGTTATTACACTTCACGGTACAATACTTATGCCTTTTGTCTCTTATTTTATAAGGTTTACATGAAGAGGGAGAATGCTGGCAGCTGGAATTCTAGTCAGAAAAAGGAGCAAATTTGAGATACCTATTCTGCGCAACTCCAAAAGCCATGAAAATCAACGAGGAATTATTCTGGATTTTATAAAAAATACTGTGCGGAAGAAGTACCATAGGGGAGCCACCAGGAGGCCACAAGCCTGCCAAGCGCGGCCCACCCCCCTGGCCGCGCCCAGGTGGCTTGTGGGCCCCTTGGTGCCCCTCTGGCTCCCATCTTTTGCTATAAGGAGGGTTTCGTTCCAGAAAAATCAGGAGGAGGCTTTCGGGAGGAATCGCCGCCACCATGAGGCGGAACTTGAGCAGGACCAATATAGAGCTCCGATAGGGCAGTCCTGTCAGGAAAACTTCCCTCCCGGAGGGGGAAATCGTCGCCATCGTCATCACCAAAGCTCCTCTCATCGGAGGCGACTCATCTCCATCAACATCTTCATCAGCACCATCTCATCTCCAAACCCTAGTTCATCTCTTGTAACCAATCTCCGTCTCGCGACTCCGATTGGTACTTGTAAGGTTGCTAGTAGTGTTAATAACTCTTTGTAGTTGCTGCTAGTTGGATTACTCGGTGGAAGATTATATGTTCAGATCCTTGATTCTATTCAATACCTCTCTGGTCATGAACATAATTATGCTTTGTGAGTAGTCACTTTTGTTCTTGAGGACATGGGATAAGTCTTGCTATAAGTAGTCATGCGAATTTGGTATTCGTTCGATATTTTGATGCGTTATATGTTGTCTTTCCTCTAGTGATGTTATGTGAACGTCGACTACATAACACTTCACCATTATTTGGGCCTAGAGGAAGGCATTGGGAAGTAATAAGTAGATGATGGGTTGCTAGAGTGAGAGAAGCTTAAACCCTAGTTTATGCGTTGCTTCGTAAGGGGCTGATTTGGATCCACTAGTTTAATGCTATAGTTAGACTTTGTCTTAATTCTTCTTTCGTAGTTGCGGATGCTTGCGGGAGGGGCTAATCATAAGTCGGATGTTTCTCCAAGTAAGGGCAGCACCCAAGCACCGGTCCACCCATATATCAAACTATCAAAGTAGCGAATGCGAATCATATGAACATGATGAAAACTAACTTGATAGAAATTCCCATGTGTCCTCGGGAGCGCTTTACCTCCTATAAGAGTTTGTCCAGGCTTTTCCCTTGCTACAAAAGGAATCATCTTATCACAAAATTATCTGTTACCGAAAATTTCAGTGTTTGCAGAGAATACCTTGCTGAAAACCACTTGTCAGTTCCTTGTGCTCTTCATTTGGTTCGACACTCTTACTTATCGAAAGGACTACGATAGATCCCCTACACTTGTGGGTCATAAAAGGCCAACACACCAAACTGGACCAATAGAGGAATTATTGATTGACAGTGTGAAGCCATGCCCTCAGCCTTAACCGACAAGCATTCTGACTGGGAAGCGTCCTAGCTCGCAAGAACGTCACCAAGCTACACTTCACCATACCGTGTTCTCTCATACCTGGTCAATGAAATAACCAGTGGCAAGCCAATGAGTACTTTTGATTGTACTTGCAAACAGCCCATGATATGAATAATGAAACTGAAGGAAAACAATACATACATCTTGGGTGGAATTCATCTTGGTGGAATGATGATGAATATGCATCAAGTTAAAGAATTACTTTTGAAGAACGGGTTACAGATATCAATATATCTGTCGAGGGATGAACCATCCGGGTTCACCCTATATGCCAAGTCACCAAACTTTGTCATATCGTTACTTTCATAATAACTCCTTTTTCATCACAACTCACACACACTTGGTTTATGCGGAAACGACTTGACGTAGTTTAAGCAGGATTATCCAACTGTCCTTGACCGTGGACACGGCTATTCGAAGTTTAACACTCTGCAGAGGTAGTACGCTGGACCCACGAGATCGAGGAAACTTCCGTGTTATCCATGACTCGCGGTATATATCATACCCGAGGTAAGTACCCTGACGATACTAGACGAAGAGGTCCACTCGATTGGTACCCAGCCCACATGTTGTACGTCTTATGAGCACCGACTCTGGGCATTATCAATCTTGCGGGGACCAAGGGTGAGCCTGGAACTCATAAAAATGGCATAGTCGTCCTACCTGGCACGACCCCATCACGAGAGTGACCACACATCACTCCCACCACTAGTAATGTGGCTCTTTGCTAGCACCGACCAGAGTAATCAGCATAGCCCCGTCCCACAAGGGGTAACGTGGTTGTAATGGTAAGGTTGGGATGGTCGACACATCATAAATCTAATCCCATTTCTGAAAGCATACTCACACAGATACCTGGTGCACCACTTCTCTGAAACTGGACACCTAACTCATCATCACCCTCGGGCATTAGTGGCACCCGACGGGGTTTTCATAAATCTTTGATTTATACCAACAACATGCTCATGCTATTTACTCTAGCATTACTTGTCAACATGATAATAGCATGATCCTCAAAAGGGGTAGGATCAAGCTCAATGCATGTGCTCCGAAGGAGCCATCGGTAACATCAGCCTAGTGATTTACGAGCACTTATAATCAAATGCAATGAAAATACTTGCTATCTTAACATGCAATATAACATATGCTCAGTCATGGTCAAAGGGGTGCTTGCCTTTGCTCACATAAGCCCTCGGGGGTCTTCGAGGTCTTCCGCTCCAACTCCGAGCACTTCGTCTACTCGTCAACTATAGGGCATGATATTAGATGGCTCTGGAAATTGGAATCACTCCCTAGGAGTTGAATTGAGTCCTCAAGGATTTTCACAAGGTGGGGCTGAAAATACCCAGATTTGTATTTTAATAAATACACCACAGAAAGTTGCTCTAGAAAAATGTGCAAAGCACATATTTGGATAGCCCTGAATTTTTGGAACCTGCAGGAGTTTGAATCAATTAATTTGGAGTTAAAATGAATTTGATATGGATTTTTGAAGTCAATGAAAATAGGAAAAATGAGAAATGGAGCTTAGCCTTGGGTTATCTTGCGCCTAGGGCGCATTGCATGAAGTACACCTTCCGCGCGAGGAGGCTGCTTCCTACGGAGGCGCAACCACTCAAACCAGTGGCCCCGGATCTTAGCCGCTGACCGAGGGGCCCACCCGTCAACTCCTTCATTTTCCTCTCGCTCGACACAGAGGAGGGCAGGGGAGGCTGGGCCGCGCGGCACCGGCACCGACCTAGCCGCTCCGGCCACCTCCCGCGGCGTTCCGGCCACCAACTTGCTCGAGGCATTGAGCCGCTTCGACCTGGGGGTCCCGTTCCCGCAGGGGAACCGCGGGGAGAGCGGGCCTTGGCCACGGCTTGAGGGCGGCGACGGTAGCAATGGGGGCGGCGCCTTGGCCACCTGGATGGAAGCAAGACAGGGGGAAAATGTCCTGGAGGGTCTAGGAGGGACACAGGGATCCAAGAGCGAGGGAGGGCTCGGCCTTTCCCCGAGTTGGAGCGAGGACCGGGGGAGGGCCTCGACCATGGGGCTTGTAGGGTGAGGGGGAAAGAGCTAGCAGGCTACAGGGAGAGAGGAGGAGTTGGGGAAGAAGCCAGAGAAGGTTAGAGGAGCCGAGAGGGGCTCGGAAAGAAGGAATAAGAGGGGGAGAAGATAAAAAGAGCTTAGGAGCTCTCTGGAGCTCCCTGGTGCATGGATGCCACGTGTGCGTGAGGAAGCTTGGAAGCTTGCTGATGATGGGTAGTGGTTTGAATGGTGAAAAGAAAGCTCCTAGACATACTAAGACATCTTGGACCAGCTAGAAATGGACTAGAGGAAGGAGACAAAGTGCAGAGCACCATTTCTGACCTCCATGGTGGTGGTCACCACACCACTTGGTGTCCTGGGCCACCCCTTGGCTAGGCCAAGGTGTTAAACATGCAAGGCATGCAGGCCACAAGGCACTAATGAAGTTTGGCCCCAAGTGGAGCTGGTTTGAATAGGTTTTGACTAGTGTTAAGTTTGCAGCAGCAAACTTAGGGCTACTAATGAGGGCACTAACAGGAGAGGTAATGAGGGAAAAGCATGTCTAGCAGCCTTAGGCATGGAAGGACTACATTTCTGCAAAGTTTCAGCTCAAGCAAGGGAGGGTAGCTAGTACTTGCTGTACAAAGCTACTTTTCAGCCATAAATCAAGTTGAGGATGTGCTCCTCATTTTCTCCACCTGAGCATGCCATCTCTTGGCTTGAAACAACGCCTTGGGATGCTAGGAACCCTCTGGCAAGAGGTGATGGCTTTGGCTTAGACAAAAGTGGGGCAAGAGGGTAGAAATGGTGATTCCCAGGGTAAAATGAGGAGTAGTTAGATGGAGCCTCTCTCCAATAATTGGCCAGTGGCCATGGAAATGTTACTGGAGGTAAAATGTAACTATATGAAGTTGTGGTAGAAAGTTGAGCTCAAGGGTTAAAGTGGAAGGGGCCAAAGTAGCCAATGAAGTGAATGCACACAAGGTGATTGATGAGGGGCAGAGCAATCAGATGGACTTCAATGGATATGAAACTTAACATGGTCAAATAATAGATGAAAATAAGCTTGGACACCAAATTTGCGATTTGCTGGAGAAGGTTTCCAATATAGACTTGGAAACCTTTGAAATGGGCAGAAATGGCTTTCTACTTACAATTCCATTCAAATCAATTCCCACAACTCCAATATTTGGTGTGGGGGCATTATTTGAGAATTAAGGCATGCACAAAAAATTTGGGGTCAATTGGAGAAACTTTACAATGTAAAGTTTCCCAAAGACAGAAATCAATATAGAGGGTTTTGAGGGGCTTGGGACAAGTTCCTCTATTCTCCTTGATGCACCACTTGGTGTGGATGCATTCTCGGAGTATCAAAACATGTCCACCAAATTTGAGCACAATTGGAGACATTTGACAATTTAGAGTCGCTCAAATTTGAATCTGGACACATAGGGTTTTAGAATAATTAGGGGATTCAAAACAACTTGGATTGAGATGAAACTTGGTAAGATCATCAAACATATCATAGGTGACATGCTGGAATTTTACTAGAATTTATTGGGAATATTTCTTATAGCAATATTCCAAAAGATTGAAATAGGCAGGAATTTATTGGGAATATTTCTTATAGAAAATAACTTTCCTTCACAAGAGGTCATTTCTGGCCTCACAGGAAGGTTTTTAAATAAAATAGTAAAATAACTTCTAAAATAATAAAATTGTGGTTTTGGGAAGTCATTTCGATAATGGGTTTTAAATAAAATAATTGGTGCAAAATAAATTCCCTAATTTGAGGACTTGTAGTACGAATCTCATGTGAGGGGTTTTGAAAGCTAATTTCAAAGAAATGCCTTTTTGGTGAAAATAATATTTGGTAAAACTAGTTTCTCGTCCTAAACACATGGCATGATCATTAGGAAGGAGTTTTGGGCTAAGGAGGTGAGTTGGAGAATAACAAGAATTATTGAGAACCAACACAATCATACCAGCAAGCAAGCAAACAACAATCACTTCAAGCATCACAAGCTTTCACAAAAAATTTAAATTGGCACTAATTTTTGAAATAAGTTAATTAGTCAGGAAAGCTAAACACAGGGTGTTACACTTAGAGTCATCCTTATCTGTGTCAAAGCTAGCATCGACGTAACCATTTACTACGAGCTCTTTGGCACCTCCATAAATGAGAAACATATCTTTAGTCTTTTTCACGTACTTTAGGATATTCTTGATCGCTGTCCAGTGATCCACTCCTAGATCACTCTGGTACCTCCGTACCAAACTTTATGGTAAGTTCCACATCAGGTCTGGTACACACCATGGCATACATGATAGAGCCTATGGATGAAGCATGGGGGATTGTACTCATCTTTTCTCTATCTTCCGCCGTGGTCGGTCGTTGAGTCGCACTCAACCTCATACCTTGTAATACAGGCAAGAACCCCTTCTTAGCCTTCTCCATATTGAACTTATTCAATATCTTGTCAAGGTATGTGCTTTGTGAAATACCTATGAGGCGTCTTGATCTATCTCTATGGATCTTGATGCCTAATATGTAAGCAGCTTCTCCAAGGTCCTTCATTGAAAAAATCTTATTCAAATAGGCCTTTATGATTTCCAACAGTTATATCATTTCCCATCAATAATATGTCATCCACATATAATATGATAATGCTACAGAGCTCCCACTCACTTTCTTGTAAATACAGGCTTCCCCATAAGTCTGTATAAACCCAAACATTTTGATCACCTCATCAAAGCGAATGTTCCAACTCCGAGATGCTTGCACCAACCCATAGATGGAGCGCTGGAGCTTGCATTTTTGACGTCCATTTGCCACATTTAAGAAAGCCATTCAGGAATGCCGTTTTGACGTCCATTTGCCACATTTCATAATCATAAAATGTGGAAATTGCTAATAGGATTCAGACCGATTTCAGCATCGCTACTGGTGAGAAGGTCTCATCGTAGTCAATCCCTTGAACTTGTTGATAACCCTTAGCGACAAGTCAAGCCTTATAGATGATCACATTACCATCCACGTTAGTCTTCTCCTTGAAGATTCATTTATTTTCTATGGCTCGCCGATCATTGGGAAAGTCCACCAAAGTCCATACTTTCATCTCATACATGGATTCTATCTCGGATTTCATGGCCTCAAGCCATTTGTTGGAATCCGGGCCCGCCATCGCTTCTTCACAGCTCAAAGGTTCACTGTTGTCCTCCAACATGATTTCTATGACAAGGTTGCCGTACCACTGTGGTGCGGAATGTACCCTTGCCGACCTTCGAGGTTCAATAGCAACTTGATCTGAAGTGTCATGATCATCATCATTTACTTCATTTCTAGCCGGTGCAGGCGCCTCAAAAACATTTTCTTGCGCTGCGCTACTGTCCGGTTCGAGAGGAGGTACAATTACATCATCAAGTTCTATTTTTCTCCCACTTACTTCTTTCGAGAGAAACTCTTTCTCTAGAAAGGATCCGTTCTTAGAAACAAAGATCTTGCCTTCGGATCTAAGATAGAAGGTGTACCCAATAGTTTCCTTAGGGTATCCTATGAAGACGCATTTTCCGCTTCGGGTTCGAGCTTCTCTGGTTGAAGTTTGTTCACATAAGCATCGTAGCCCCAAACTTTAAGAAACGACAGCTTAGGTTTATTGTCAAACCATACTTCATACGGTGTCATCTCAACGGATTTAGACGGTGCCCTACTTAAAGTGAATGCGGCAGTTTCCAATGCATATCCCCAAAATGATTGCGATAAATCGGTAAGAGACGTCGTAGATCGCACCATATGCAATAAAGTGCGATTACGACGTTCAGACACACCGTTACGCTGCGGTGTGCCAGGCGGCATGAGTTGTGAAACAATTCCACATTTCCTTAGGTGTGTGCCAAACTCGTGACTCAAATATTCCCCTCCACGATCAGATTGTAGAAACTTTATTTTCTTGTCATGTTGGTTCTCCACCTCACTCTGAAATTCCTTGAACTTTTCAAAGGTTTGAGACTTGTGCTTCATTAAGTAGACATACCCCTATCTACTTAAATCATGAGTGAGGGTGAGAACATAAAGATAGCCACCTCGAGCCTCTACACTCATTGGACTGCATACATCGGTATATACTTTTTCCAATAAGTTGGTTGCTCGCTCCATTGTTCCGGAGACTGGAGTCTTGGTCATCTTGCCCATGAGGCACGGTTCGCATGTGTCAAATGATTCAAAATCAAGTGACTCCAAAAGTCCATCTCTATGGAGTTTCTTCATGCGCTTTACGCAGATATGACCAAGGCGGCAGTGCCACAAGTATGTGGGACTATCATTATCAATGTTACATCTCTTGGTACTCACACTATGAATATGTGTAACATCACGATTGAGATTCATCGGGTATAAACCATTAACCACGAATATGTCCATAGCCAGCCTACGCTTGTTCCGCAGTTCCAACTTAGAGTTGCAAATGTGAGCAACAGCACCGGTATCTCATACCCACGAGCTACTACGAGCGCTGGTAAGGTACACATCAATAACAAGTATATCACTGCTACTTCTCAAACAACAGCGCCAGAAATTGACACGTTGACGGGGATTGGGCTTGCGTTGGTTTTTCCCTTGAAGAGGAAAGGGTGATGCAGCACAGGAGCAGTAAGTATTTCCCTTAGTTTGAGAACCAAGGTATCGATCCAAAAGGAGGGTCTCGTCTAGTCGAGAGTACCTTCGCAAACACAAACAAGCTTGCACCCAACGCTTCAAAGGGGTTGTCAATCCCTTCAAGATTGTTTGCAAAGTGTGATCTGAAGGCGGAAAGTGCAACAAAGTCAAAAGTGTAAGGCTGAAAATATGGTGTGGAGTAGACCCTGGGGGGCCATAGTGTTCACTAGAGGCTTCTCTCAAAATAGCTAGTATTAGGGTGGGTGAACAAATTATTGTCGAGCAATTGATAGAACCGCGCAAAGTCATGTGGTATCTAAGGCAATGATCTGGCATATAGGCATCATGTCCGAGACAAGTAGACCGATACTTTCTGCATCTACTACTATTACTCCACACATCGACCGCTATCCAGCATGCATCTAGTGTATTGAGTTCATGACGAATAGAGTAATGCTTTAAGCAAGATGATATGATGTAGAGAGATAATCTCAAACCAAAGATGAAAACCCCATATTTTTACCCTTGATGGCAACAACACGATACGTGCCTCGCTACCCCTTCTGTCACTGGGTGAGGTCACCGCATGGTATGAACCCAAAACTAAGCACTTCTCCCATGGCAAGAATCATAGATCTAGTTGGCCAAACAAAACCCACAACTCGAAGAGAATTACAAGGATATGAAATCATGCATAAGAGAGATCAGAAGAAACTCAAATAAGATTCATGGATAATCTGATCATAAATCCACAATTCATCAGATCTCGACAAACACAACGCAAAAGAAGATTACATCAGATAGATCTCCATGAAGATCATGGAGAACTTTGTATTGAAGATCCAAGAGAGATAAGAAGCCATCTAGTTACTAGCTATGGAACCGTAGGTCTATGGTGAACTACTCACGCATCATCGGAGAGGTCATGGTGTTGATGGAGAAGCTTTCTGTGTCCGAATCCCCCTCCGGCAGGGCACCAGGACGTGCCCCAGATGGGATCCTGCGGAGACAAAAGCTTGCGGCGGAGGAAAAGTGATTACGATGCTCCCCTGATTTTTTTGGGAATATTTGGGAATTTATAGTTGCAAGATCTAGGTCAGGGGACCTCCAGGGGGCCCACAAGCCTGCATGGCGCGCCCCCCTAGCCGCGGGGTGGGGGCTTGTAGGGCCCCTAGGGCTCTTTTGGCTTGGCCCCCAAGATCTCCAATCTTCTTCCGTTCCAGAAAAAATATTTTTGGGAATTTTCTTCCGTTTGGACTCCGTTTCAAAATCTCCTCTGAAAGGGGTCAAAAACATGGAAAAACAGGAACTCGCACTTGGCACTGGATTAATAAGTTAGTCCCAGAAAATAAATAAAAGGCATGCAAAACATCCAAAGTTTGACAAGATAATAGCATGAAACCATCAAAAATTATAGATACGTTGGAGACGCATCAAGAATCCCCAAGCTTAACTCCTGCTCGTCCTCGAGTAGGGAAGTGATAAAGAATGAATTTTTTATGTGGAATGCTACCTAGCATAGTTGTCCTTTGCAACTTCTTTCACGTGTCATGAATGTTCAGATCCGTACGATTCAAAACAATAGTTTGCTATTGACATGAAAACAGTAATACTTCAAGCAAACTAGCAAAGTAATCATGAACTTTCAAAATAACAAGGTCAAATAAAGTTATCCCTACAAAATAATATAGTCCATCATGCACAACCCCGGAATTGGCCAAGTAATTGTTTTCGCAATCTTACTTTCTCAAACTTCTTATAACTATCACGCAATACATGAGCGCGAGCCATGGATATAGCACTATAGGTGGAATAGAGTGTGGTGGTGGTTGTGAGACAAAACAGGAGGAGATGGTCACATTAACTCGGCGTATCAATAGGCTATGGAGATGCCCATTAATAGATATCAATGTGAATGAGTAGGGATTGCCATACAAGAGATGCACTAGAGCTATAAGTATGTGAAAGCTCAAAAGGAGAACTAGTGGGTGTGCATCCAACTTGCTTGCTCACGAAGACCTAGGGCAGTTTTGAGGAAGCCCATCATTGGAATATACAAGGCAAGTTATATGAAAGATTCCCACTAGCATATGGTAGTGACAAAGCAAGAAGCTCTCAATCATGAAGAACATGGTGCTAATATGAAGCACAAGTGTGGAAAAAGATAGTAGCATTGTCCCTTCTCTCTTTTTCTCTCATTTCTCTTTTTTTTATTTGGGCTCTTAGGCCTCTTTTTTTCTTTTCACACTTTTTTTGTTTTTTGGGCTCTTTGGCCTCTTTTTTTTTTATTTCCTCACATGGACAATGCTCTAATAATGATGATCATCACACTTTTTAGTTACTCAAAACTCAAAGATCACAATGATGATGACTCCATAGGAAATACCTCCGACAGTATACCGGGTTGTGCAACGATCTAGTATGATCATGCAATCGCAATATGCGAGTGACGGCACAAGTCATGAGACGGAGCGGTGGTACTTGGATGGCAATATATCTCGGAATGGCTATGAAAATGCCATAGTAGGTAGATATGGTGGCTGTTTTGAGGAAGGAATTTGGTGGGTTTGTGCACCGGCGAGAATTGCGCGGCACTAGAGAGGCTAGCAATGGTGGAAGGTGAAAGTGCATCTAATCCATGGACTCAACATTTGTCATAAAGAACTCACATACTTGTTGCGGAAGTTTTTATTAATAATCGAAACAAAGTGTTGAACGCATACTCCGAGGGGAAGGGTTGGTAGGTGTAAACCATCGCTTGATCCCGACCTCAACACAAAGGATGACAATCAATAGATCAATTATGCTCTGACTTCCTAACATAGCGGTTCACCATACGTGCATGCTACGGGAATCACTAACTTCAACACAAGTATTTCTAGATTCACAACACCCTACTAACATAGCTTTTAATATTCCCGAATCCATGTCTCAAAACTAATTGAGAGGAATCGAAACTTTTCTTTCTACTCAATGCACATGAAGATGGAAGTTTTTGCATCCTCTTTGGGTACCTAGCACATGGGACTACTTTCATAGCATAAGCCAACTACCAAATCACGCACCGCCGTGCTCTAAAGATATAAGTGAAGCACAAGAGCAAAAGGTATCTAGCTAAAAGGATATAAGTGAAGCACTAGAGCAAAAGTATCTAGCTCAAAAAGATATAAGTGAAGCACTATGAGCAAAAGTATCTAGCTCAAAAAGATATAAGTGAAGCACTATGAGCATTCTAGCAAAATCACGATGAATGAATCTCTCTCTCTCTCCCAAAAAGGTGTGCAGCAAGGATGATTGTGACACAACAAAAAGAAACGCCTCCTAAGATACAAGACACTACAAGCAAAACACATATCATGTGGTGAATAAAAATATAGCTCTAAGTAATGTTACCGATGGATTGAAGACGAAAGAGGGGATGCCTTCCCGGGGCATCCCCAAGCTTAGGCTTTTTGGTGTCCTTGAATTTGGCTTGGAGGGCCTTGGGCATCCCCAAGCTTGAGCTCTTTCCACACCTTATCTCTTTGTCCATGAGAACGTTACCCAAAACTTGAAAACTTCACAACACAAAACTTAAACAGAAACTTGTGATAACATTAGTACAAGAAAACAAACTACCACTTCTTTTGTTACTGTAGCAAACTTGAATTACATCTATATTGATGATGGGCTAGTGTATTCTCACTTTCCCATGGCTAGTACCCCCCCCCCCCCCCCCGATACTAACCATAGTTTCATCAAAACAAGCAACCAACTCAATAAAAACAGAATCTGTCAAAAACAGACCAGTCTGTAGCAATCTGTATACTTCGTATACTTCTGGTACCTCACAAAATCTGAAAAATTACGACGGTCTAGGGAAAAAGCATATCAATCAGCAGCAAAAAGAATCAACTCAAAAGCTCTTTTTGAATAAAAATGAAAAATCATCTCATGAGCGAAAAGTTTCTGTCTTTTTCCAGCAAGATCAAACAACCATTACCAAGACTAGTCATAAAGGCTTTGCTTGGCTCAAACACAAAAATAAACACAAAAAACACAATCGCAACAGAATTGTGAAAGTGTGGACGCAACAGGACAGAAAGAAAAAGATAAATTCATTGGGTTGCCTCCCAACAAGCGCTATTGTTTAACGCCCTTAGCTAGGCATTGATAATTCAATGATGCTCACACAAAATACAAGAATTGAAGCACAACGAGAGCATCGTAAAGCATGTGAAAATCACATCTCTGTCTAACATACTTCCTATGCATAGGCATTTTATAGAAAAATAGATTGTCAAGAAAACCAATAGTTGCCATATGCAAGGAAGAAGAAAGAGACAATATCAATCTCCACATAACGAGAGGTAATTTGGTAACATGAAAGTTTCTACCATAATATTTTCCTCTCTCATAGCAATTACATGTGGGATCATAATCAAATTCAACAAAATAGCTATCACAAAGGATATTCTTTTCATGATCCACATGCATGCAAAGTTGACGCTCTTCAAAAATAGTGGGATTATCATCAACTAAAGTCATGACTTCTCCAAACCCACTTTCAATATTATTGCAAATATCATTGCAACAAGTAGTGTACATAGCAAAACTAGCATCCCCAAGCTTAGGGTTTTGCATATTTTAAGCATGATTGTCACTAATAGAATTTATAGTGAAACCATTGCAATCATGCTTTTAATTCAAGGAGCCCTCGTGAATCACTTCATGAATTTCTTCATCACGATTTTCAGATTCAAGGCATCTCAAGCAAAACTCCATAGAGAAAGTCAAGTGCACTCAACTCACTAGAAATTGGTTCAACATAATTGGATCTCTTAAAGAGATTAGCAAGTAGATGAGGATCCATATCACTAGATTTTTAGCAAGCAAAGATGCAAGCATATTGAAGGCACATGGCACACAAGCGAATAGAAAGCAAGCGAGAGAAAGCGGCAAACGAAAAGGCGAACGAAAAAGGCAACCGAAAAAGGCAAATTGGTGAAGTGGGGGAGAGAACACGAGAGGCAACTGGCAAACAAAGTAAATGCAAGAGATGAGTTTGCGACACTTACTTGGATGAGTTCTTGACTTGATCCTCCCTGGCAACGGCGCCAGAAATCCTTCTGCTACTTCTCAAACAACGGCGCCAGAAATTGACATGTTGACGTAGATTTGGCTTGTGTTGGTTTTTCCCTTGAAGAGGAAAGGGTGATGCAGCATAGGAGCACTAAGTATTAACCTCAGTTTGAGAACCAAGGTATCGATCCAGAAGGAGGGTCTCGTCAAGTATATAGTACCCGCGCAAACACAAACTAGCTTGCACCCAATGCTTCAAAGGGGTTGTCAATCCCTTCAAGATTGTTTGCCAAGTGAGATCTGAAGGCGGAAAGTGCAACAAAGTAAAAAGTGTAAGCCTGAAAATATGGTGTGGAGTAGATCCTGGGGGCCATAGTGTTCACTAGAGGCTTCTCTCAAAATAGCAAGTATTACGGTGGGTGAACAAATTACTGTCGAGCAATTGATAGAACCGCGCAAAGTCATGACGATATCTAAGGCAATGATCTAGCATATAGGCATCATGTCCGAGACAAGTAGACTGATACTTTTTGTATCTACTACTATTACTCCACACATCGACCACTATCTAGCATGCATCTAGTGTATTGAGTTCATGACGAACAGAGTAACGTTTTAAGCAAGATGACATGATGTAAAGGGATAATCTCAAACCAATGATGAAAACCCCATCTTTTTACCCTTGATGGCAAAAACACGATACGTGCCTCGCTACCCCTTCTGTCACTGGGTGAGGTCACCGCACGGTATGAACCCAAAACCAAGCACTTCTCCCATGGCAAGAATCATAGATCTAGTTGGCCAGACCAAACCCACAACTCGAAGAGAATTACAAGGATATGAAATCATGCATAAGAGAGATCAGAAGAAACTCAAATAAGATTGATAATTTGATCATAAATCCACAATTCATCGGATCTCGACTAACACACCGCAAAAGAAGAATACATCGGATAGATCTCCATGAAGATCATGGAGAACTTTGTATTGAAGATCCAAGAGAGAGAAGAAGCCATATAGTTACTAGCTATGGACCCGTAGGTCTATGGTGAACTACTCATGCATCATCGGAGAGGTCATGGTGTTGATGGAGAAGCCTTCCGCGTCCGAATCCCCCTCCGGCAGGGCACCAGGACGTGCCCCAGATGGGATCTTGCGGAGACAGAAGCTTGCGGCGGCGGAAAAGTGGTTACAATGTTCCCCTGATTTTTTTGCGAATATTTGGGAATTTATAAGCGCAAGATCTAGGTCAGGGGACCTCTAGGGGGCCCACAAGCCTGCATGGCGCGGCCCCCCTGGACGCGGGTTGGAGGCTTGTGTGGCCCCTGGGGCTCTTGTGGCTTGCCCCCCAAGCTCTCCGATCTTCTTCTATTCCAGAAAAAATCTTTTCGGGGATTTTCTTCCGTTTGGACTCCGTTTCAAAATCTCCTCTGAAAGGGGTCAAAAACATGGAAAAAACAGGAATTCCCACTTTGCACTCGATTAATAAGTTAGTCCCAGAAAATAAATAAAAGGCATGCAAAACATCCAAAGTTTGACAAGATAATAGCATGAAACCATCAAAAATTATAGATACGTTGGAAACGTATCAATCACATATACCTTTGAAGTTGCCGGCCTTCTTGTCCGCTAAGTACTTGGGGCAATTCTGCTTCGAGTGACCGGTTTCCTTCCAGTAATAGCACTCAGTCTCAAGCTTGGGTCCTTTCTTTGAATTCTTCCCGGCAACTGTCTTACCGGGCGCGGCTACCGCTTTGCCTTCTTTCTTGAAGATTTTCTTGCCCTTGCCCTTCTTGAAAATGGTGGTATTATGGACCATCAACACTTGATGCTCTTGCTTGATTTCTACCTCCACAGATTTCAGCATTGAATACAACTCGATGATACGTCTCCAACGTATCTATAATTTTTGATGGTTCCATGCTACTATCTTGTCAAACTTTGGATGTTTTGTATGCTTTTATATCTTTCTTGGGACTAACTTATTAAATCAGTGCCAAGTGCAAGTTCTTGTTTTTTCTGTGTTTTTGACCATTTTCACAAGAGGATTTTAAACGTGTCCAAACGGAATAAAACTTCCGAAAAGATTTTTTCCGGAACAGAAGATACGTACGAGACTTGAGAACCAAGGCAGGAGCCACCAGGGGACCCCACAAGGCCCCTAGGCACGGCCAGGGGGGCGCGCCTAGCAGGCTTGTGGGGCCCCTGTGGCTCGTCTGCCCTACCTCTTCCGCCTATAAATTCAAAAAAAATCCAAAACTGCGAGGGAGATCCATGAAAATACTTTTCCGCCGCCGCAAGCTTCAGTCTCTGCAAGATCCCATCTGGGGCACATCCTGGTGCCCTGCCGGAGGGGGGATTCGGATACGGAGGGCTTCTTCATCAACACCATGACCTCACCGATGATGCGTGAGTAGTTCACCATAGACCTTCAGCTCCATAGCTAGTAGCTAGATGGCTTCTTCTCTCTCTTGGATCTTCAATACAAAGTTCTCCATGATCTTCATGGAGATCTATCCGATGTAATCTTCTTGGTGGTGTGTTTGTCGAGATCCGATGAATTGTGGATTTATGATCAATTTATCTATGAATCTTATTTGAGTTTCTTCTGATCTCTTATATGCATGATTTCATAGCCTTGTAATTCTCTTCGAGTTGTGGGTTTTGTTTGGCCAACTTGATCTATGATTCCTGCAATGGGAGAAGTGCTTGGTTTTGGGTTCATACCATGCGGTGACCTCTCCCAGTGACAGAAGGGGCAGCGAGGCACGCATCATGTTGTTGCCATCAAGGGTAAAAAGATGGGGTTTTCATCATTGGTGTGAGTTTATCCCTCTACATCATGTCATCTTTCTTAAGGCGTTACTCTGCTCGTCATGAACTCAATACACTAGATGCATGCTGGATAGCGATCGATGTGTGGAGTAATAGTAGTAGATGCAGAAAGTATCGGTCTACTTGTCTCGGACGTGATGCCTATATGTATGATCATTGCCTTAGATATCGTCATGACTTTGCGTGGTTCTATAAATTACTCGACCGTAATTTGTTCACCCACGTATTATTTGCTATTTTGAGAGAAGCCTCTAGTGAACACTATGGCCCCCGGGTCTACTTCACACCTTATTTTCAGCCTTACACTTTTACTTTGTTGCACTTTCCGCCTTCAGATCTCACTTTGCAATCAATCTTGAAGGGGTTGACAACCCCTTTATAGCGTTGGGTGCAAGCTCTTTTGTGTTTGCACCCTTGGTTATCAAACTAAGGGAAATACTTACTGCTCCTATGCTGAATCACCCTTTCCTCTTCAAGGGAAAAACCAATGCAAGCTCAAGAGGCAGCAGAAGGATTTCTGGCGCCGTTTCCGGGGAGGATCAAGTCAAGAACTCATCCAAGTAAGTGTCGCAAACTCATATCTTGCATTTACTTTTTTGCCTCTCATTTTCCTCTCCCCCACTTCTGAAAAACAAAAATTTACAAAAATATTTGCCTTTTTCGTTTGCCTTTCCTTTACTTGTGTGCTATGTGCCTTCAATATGCTTGCATCTTAGCTTGCTGAAAATCTATTGATATGAATCCTCATCCGCTTGCTAATCTCTTTAAGAGATCCAATTATGTTGAACCATTTGCTAGTGAGTTGAGTGCACTTGACTTTCTCTATGGAGTTTTGTTTGAGATGCGTGAATCTGAAAATCGTGATGAAGAAATTTATGAAGTGATTCACGAGGGCTCCTTGAATGAAAAGCATGATTGCAATGGTTTCACTATGAATTCTATTAGTGACAATCATGCTAAAAATATGGATAACCTTAAGCTTGGGGATGCTAGTTTTGCTTTGTCCACTACTTGTTGCAATGATCGTGATTGGGGTGATGATTTTTCTTATGATCTTGAAAATTTGTTTAAGCCTCATGATGAAGATGATATTTGCAATAATATTGAAAGTGGGTTTGGAGAAGTCATTAATTTAGTTGATGACAATCCCACTATTTTTGAAGAGCGTCAACTTTGCATGCATGTGGATCATGAAAAGAATATCCTTTGTGATAGCTATATTGATGAATTTTATTATGACCCCACATGTAATTGCTATGAGAGAGGAAAATATTGTGGTAGAAACTTTCATGTTACAAAATTACCTCTCGTTATGTTGAGATTGCTATTGTCTCGTTCTTCTTCCTTGATATGGTATCTATTGGTTGTCTTGACAATCTGTTTTCCTATAAAATGCCTATGCATAGGAAGTATGTTAGGCTTAGATTCTATCGCCTTATGCCTAGGTAAGGGCGTTAAACAATAGCGCTTGTTGGGAGGCAAACCAATGAATTTATTTTTATTTTTATTTTTTGTTGCGTCCACACCATCATAATTATGTTATGATTGTGTATTTTGTGTTTCTCTTTTGTGTTTGAGCCAAGCAAAACCTTTATGACTAGTCTTGGTGATGGTTGTTTGATCCTGCTGGAAAAAGACAGAAGTTTTTCGCTCACGAGATTATTTTTCATTTTTCTTCAGAAAGATCTTTTGAGTTGATTCTTTTTGCTGCTGGTTGAAATGCCTTTTGCCCACGCAGTCGTAATTTTTCAGAATTCTTGAGGTACCAGAAGTATACGAAGTATACAGATTGCTAAAGCCTGGTCTGTTTTTGACAGATTCTGTTTTTGTTGAGTTGGTTGCTTGTTTTGATGATACTATGGATAGTATCGGGGGGGTACTAGCCATGGAAAAGTGAGAATACAGTAATCTAACACCAATATAAACAGAAATCAAGATTTCTACAGTACCTAAAGAGGTGGTAGTTTGTTTTCTTGTGCTAATGATATCACGAGTTTCTGTTTAAGTTTTGTGTTGTGAAGTTTTCAAGTTTGGGTGATGTTCTCATGGACATAGGAATAAAGAGTGGAAAGAGCTCAAGCTTGGGGATGGCCAAGGCATCCCAAGCCAAATTCAAGGACACCAAAAAGCCTAAGCTTGGGGATGCCCCGGGAAGGCATCCCCTCTTTCGTCTTCAATCCATTGGTAACATTACTTGGAGCTATATTTTTATTCACCACATGATTTGTGTCTTGCTTGGAGCGTCTTGTATCGTAGGAGTCTTTTCTTTTTCTTGTGTCACAATCATCCTTGTTGCACACCTTTTGAAAGAGACATGCACTCATCGTGAATTTGCTAGAATGCTCATCGTGCTTCACTTATATCTTTTGAGCTAGATAATTTTGCTCTATGTGCTTCACTGAGATCTTTTAGAGCACGGCGCTGCGTGACTTGGTAGTTGGTTGGTGCTATGAAAATATTCCCAAAGGTGATAGGTACCCAAAGAGGATACGAAAACTTCCATCTTCATCAGCATTGAGTAGAAAGAGAAGTTGATTCCTCTCAATTAGTTTTGAGACGTGGATTTGGTAATATTAAGAGTTATGTTAGTAGGGTGTTGTGAATCTAGAAATACTTGTGTTGAAGTTAGTGATTCCCGTAACATGCACGTATGGTGAACCGCTATGTTAGGAAGTCGGAGCATAATTGATCTATTGATTGTCATCCTTTGTGTTGCGGTCGGGATCGCACGATGGTTAAGACCTACCAACCCTTACCCTAGGAGTATGCGTTTAGCACTTTGTTTCGATTACTAATAAAAACTTTCGCAACAAGTATGTGAGTTCTTCATGACTAATGTGAGTCCATGGTATAGATGTACTTTCACCTTCCACCATTGCTAGCCTCTCTAGTACCGCGCAATTTTCGTCGGTGCACAAACCCACCATATGCCTTTCTCAAAACAGCCACCATACCTACCTACTATGGCATTTTCATAGCCATTTCGAGATATATTGCCATGCAACTCCCACCGTTCCGTCTCATGACTTGTGATGTCACTCTCATATTGCCATTGCATGATCGTAAGATAGCTAGCGAGATGTTTCAACGTCATACGCCAAGCTAGATCGTTGCACATCCCGGTACACTGTCCGAGGCATTTCCTATAGAGTCATCATCGTTCTAAGCTTTGAGCTGTGAGTAAATAAAAGTGTGATGATCATCATTATTAGAGCATTCTCCCATGTGAGGAAAAAAAGAGAGGCCAAAGTTTCATAAAAAAAGAGAGAAGAAAAGAGGCCAAAGAGCCAAAATAAAAAAAGAGAAAAGAGAGAAGGGACAATGCTACTATCTTTTTCCACACTTGTGCTTCATAATAGCACCATGTTCTTCATGATTGAGAGCCTCTTGTTTTTTCACCACCATATACTAGTGGGAATCTTTATTTTATAACTTGGCTTGTATATTCCTATGATGGGCTTCCTCAAATTTCCCTAGGTCTTCGTGAGCAAGCAAGTTGGATGCACACCCACTAGTTCTCCTTTTGAGCTTTCACATACTTATAGCTCTAGTGCATCCTTCGTATCGCAATCCCAACTCATTCACATTGATATCTATTAATGGGGATCTCCATATCTCTTTCATACGCCGAGTCAATGTGACCATCTCCTCCTTTTTGTCTCACAACCACCACCACACTCTATTCCACCTATAGTGTTATATCCATTGCTCACGCTCATATATTGCATGAGAGTTGAAAAAGGATTGAGAAAGTAAGAGTGCAAAAACAATTACTTGGCCAATACCGGGGTTGTGCATGATTTAAATTAGTTGTGTGAGGATGATGGAGCATAGCCAGACTATATGATTTTGTAGGGATAACTTTCTTTGGCCTTGTTATTTCGAAAGTTCATGATTACCTTGCTAGTTTGCTTGAAGTATTATTGTTTTCATGTCAATAGCAAACTATTGTTTTGAATCTTACGGATCTGAACATTCATGTCGCATGAAAGAAGTTACAAAGAACAACTATGCTAGGTAGCATTCCACATCAGAAATTCAGTCTTTATCACTTCCCTACTCGAGGACGAGCAGGAGTTAAGCTTGGGGTTGCTTGATAAGTCTCCAACGTATCTATAATTTTTGATGGTTCCATGCTACTATATTGTCAAACTTTGGATGTTTTGTATGCCTTTTATATCTTTTTTGGGACTAACTTATTAACTCAGTGCCGAGTGCCAGTTCCTGTTTTTTTTCGTGTTTTTGACCCTTTTCAGAGGAGCATTTGAAACGGTGTCCAAACGGAATAAAACTTCCAAAAAGATTTTTTTCCGGCACAGAAGATACGCACGAGACTTGAGAACCAAGGCAGGGGCCACCAGGGGACCCCACAAGCCCCCTAGGCGCGGCTACGGGGGCCCGCGCCTAGCAGGCTTGTGGGCCCCCTGTGGCTCGTCTGCCCTACCTCTTCCGCCTATAAATTCAGAAAAATTCCAAAACTGCGAGGGAGATCGACGAAAATACTCTTCTGCCGCCGCAAGCTTCTGTCTCCGCAAGATCCCATCTGGGGCACGTTCTTGTACCCTACCGGAGGGGATTCGGATACGGAGGGCTTCTTCATCAACACCATGACCTCTCCGATGATGCGTGAGTAGTTCACCATAGACCTTCGGGTCCATAGCTAGTAGCTAGATGGATTCTTCTCTCTCTTGGATCTTCAATACAAAGTTCTCCATGATCTTCATGGAGATCTATCCGATGTAATCTTCTTTGCGGTGTGTTTGTCGACATCCAATGGATTGTGGATTTATGATCAGATTATCTATGAATATTATTTGAGTTTCTTCTGATCTCTTATATGCATGATTTCATATCCTTGTAATTCTCTTCGAGTTGTGGGTTTTGTTTGGCCAACTTGATCTATGATTCTTGCAATGGGAGAAGTGCTTGGTTTTGGGTTCATACTGTGCGGTGACCTCTCCCACTGACAGAAGGGGCAGCGAGGCACGCATCATGTTGTTGCCATCAAGGGTAAAAAGATGGGGTTTTCATCATTGGTTTGAGTTTATCCCTCTACATCATGTCATCTTGCTTAAGGCGTTACTCTGTTCGTCATGAACTCAATACACTAGATGCATGCTGGATAGCGGAAGATGTGTGGAGCAATAGTAGTAGATGCAGAAAGTATCGGTCTACTTGTCTCGGACGTGATGCCTATATGTATGATCATTGCCTTAGATATCATCATGACTTTGCGCGGTTCTATCAATTGCTCGACAGTAATTTGTTCACCCATGGTATTATTTGCTATTTTGAGAGAAGCCTCTAGTGAACACTTTGGACCCCGGGTCTACTTCCCACCATATTTTCAGCCTTACACTTTTACTTCGTTGCACTTTCCGCCTTCAGATCTCACTTTGCAATCCATCTTGAAAGGGTTGATAACCCCTTTATAGCGTTGGGTGCAAGCACTTTTGTGTTTGCGCAGGTACTCTGGACTTTGCGCGGTTCCCCTACTGGATTGATACCTTGGTTCTCAAACTGAGGGAAATACTTACTGCACCTGTGCTGCATCACCCTTTCCTCTTCAAGGGAAAACCAACGCAAGCTCAAGAGGCAGCACTCAGGAATAGTCTTTTCCATCCCTTGCATGTTGTAATTTATCACAAAGCCTTTATAGCTAGATGGAAGCGACTAGAGGATTCTGTCAATGACCGCATCATCCATAAGTTCAACTCACAGCTGAGTCAAGCAGTTGTGAAACCCAGACATTGTGAGTATGTGCTCACTGACAGAACTATTCTCCTCCATCTTACAACTAAAGAACTTGTCGGAGACTTCCTATCTCTCGACCCGGGCATGAGTTTGAAAAACAAGTTTTAGCTCCTCAAACATCTCATATGCTCTGTGTTGCTCAAAACGCCTTTGGAGCCCTGGTTCTAAACTGTAAAGCATGCCGCACTCAACACGAGAGTAATCATCACTCCATGACTACCAGGCGTTCCTAGCGTCCTGGTCTGCCGCGGGAATGGGAGGATCACCTAGCGGTGCATCAAGGACATATGCCTTCTTCGAAGCCAAGAGGATGAGATTCAAGTTACGATCCCAATCCGCATAATTGCTACCATCGTCTTTCAGCTTGGTTTTCTCTAGGAACGCGTTGAAGTTGAATAGGACATTTGTGTTGGCCATTGGATCTATAATATTTATAAAGACAATTTTAGACTAAGTTCATGATAATTAAGTTCACCCAATCAAATTACTAATGAACTCCCACTTAGATCGACATCCCTCTAGTCATCCGAGTATTACATGATCCACTCCGACTAGGCCGTGTCCGATCATCACGTGAGACGGACTATTCATCAATGGTGAGAATCTCCATGCTGATCGTATCAACCATACGACTCATGTTTGACCTTTCGGTCTCCTGTATTCGAGGCCATGCATGTACATGCTAGGCTTGTCGAGTAAATCTAAGTGTTTTGCGTGTGTAAACTGGCTTACACCCGTTGTATGCGAACTTTAGAATCTATCACACCCTACAATCACGTGGTGCTTCGAGACAACGAACCTTCACAACGGTGCACACTTAGGGGAATACATATCTCGAAATTTTAATGAGGGGTCATCTTATCTTTGCTACCGTCGTTCTAAGCAATAAGATGAAAAACATGATAAACATCACATGCAATCATATAGTGACATGATATGGCCAATATCGTATTGCTCCTTTGATCACCATCTTCGGGGCACCATGATCATCATCGTCACCAGCATGACACCATGATCTCCATCATTGTGTCGTCGCAAAGTCGTCACGCCAACTATTACTTCTACTACTATAGCTAACCGTTCGCGGTAAAGTAAAGTAATCAACATGGTGTTGCATCTCATACAATAAATTAAGACAACTCCTATGGCTCCTGCCGGTTGTCATACTCATCAACATGCAAGTCGTGAATCCTATTACAAGAACATGATCAATCTCATACATCACATATGTAACATCACGTCCTTTTGGCCTTATCACATCACATAGCATACCCTGCAAAGACAACTTAGACGTCCTCTAATTGTTGTTGCAAGTTTTACGTGGCTGGTTAGGGTTTCTAGCAAGAACACTTCTTACCTAAGTGACGGCAACAACGTTGATATGCCAATGCTATTTACCCTTCATAAGGACCCTCTTCATCGAATCTGATCCGACTAAAGTGGGAGGGACAAATACCCGCTAGCCACCTTATGCACCAAGTGCATGTCAGTCGGTGGAACCAGCCTCACGTAAGAGTATGTGTAAAGTCGGTCTGGGCTGCTTCATCCCATGATGCCGCCGAATCAAGATAAGAATAGTAACGACAAGCAAATTGACAAATCAGTGCCCACAACTTTTGTGTTCTACTCGTGCATAGAATCTACGCATAGAACCTTGGCTCGGATGCCACTGTTGGGGATCGTAGTAATTTCAAAAAAAAATCATGTGCCATGCAAGGATCTATCTATGGAGAAACCAGCAACAAGAGAGGTTGTAGATCATCTTCATACCTTTAAAGATTGCTAAGCGGAAGCGTTGCTAGAACACGGTTGATGGAGTCGTACTCGCAGCGATTCAGATCGCGGTAGATTCCGATCTATGCACCAAACAATGGTGCCTCCATGTTCAACACACGTACATCTCGATGACATCTCCTCCTTCTTGATCCATCAAGGAGAGAGGATAAGTTGCGGGAAAGCTCCGGCAGCATGACGGTGTGGTGACGGTGGAGCTGTGTGGTTCTCCGGCACGGCTGCGCCAAGCGCTGCGGAGGAGGAAGAAGAGATAGGTAGGGTTGCGTCGTAGGAGAAAGATGAATTATTGTCTCTCAAGAATCCCAAAACCTCAAGTATATATAGGGTGAAGGAGAGATAGGACTGCCTTGGCCCCTACTCCAAGGAAGAGGAGTCCGGCCGAGCTAGGGAGGAGTCCACCTCCCAGAAGGGAGGTGTATCCCTTCCTTTTAAAACTCATTTTGCCTTATCTCCTTATCCCTAGCCGCATGGTCCTTTCGGGAAGGCCTTGGTCAGCCCAATAAGGGTTGGTCCACCTCCTCTAACAGCCCATGAACTCCTTTTGTCTTCACACCCCTCCCGGGGTCCTCCGGCACCCTCCTGGCACTCCCGGTACACTACTGATGAGCCCGAAACTTTTCCGGTGACCAAGACAGGACTTCCTATATCTCTACCTCCGGACCATTCCGAAGCTCCTCGTGACGTCCAGGATCTGATCCGGGACTCCAGACATCCTTCGGTAACCACGTACACTATTTCCCTATAACCCTAGCATCATCGAACCTTAAGTGTGTAGACCCAACGGGTTCGGGAGACATGGAGACATGACCGAGACATCTCTCCGACCAATAACCAACGCCTGGGTCTGGATATCCATGTTGGTTCCCACATGTTCCACGATGATCTCATCCGATGAACCACGATGTCAAGGATTCAATCAATCCCATATGCAATTCCCTTTGTCTATCGGTATGATGCTTGCGCGAGATTCGATCGTCGGTATCCCTAAAGCTTGTTCAATCTCGTTACCGGCAAGTCTCTTTACTCGTTCCATAACACATCATCACGTGGCTAACTCCTTAGTCACACTGAGCTCAATATGATGATGGATTACCGAGTGGGGCCAGTGATACCTCTCCGTCACACGGAGTGACAAATCCCAGCCTCGATTTGTACAACCTAACTGGCACTTTCGGAGATACCTGTAGTGCACCTTTATAATCACCCAGTTACGTTGTGACGTTTGATACACCCAAAGCACTCCTACGGTATCCGGGAGTTTCACAATCTCATGGTCCAAGAAAACGATACTGGACATTAGAAATGCTTTAGCAGACGAACAACATGATATAGTGCTATACTTAAGATTGAGTCTTGTCCATCACATCATTCCCCAATGATGTGATCCCGTTATTAATGACATCCAATGTCCATGATCAAGAAACCATGATCATCTATTGATCAATGAGCTAGCCAACTAGAGGCTCACTAGGGACACATTGTGATCTATATATTCACACATGTATTACGGTTTCTAGTTAATACAATTATAGCATGAATAATATACAATTATCATGAACTGGAAATATAATAATAACAACTTTATTATTGCCTCTAGGGCATATTTCCAAAGGAGTGCACGACGAGGTCAGCTAGGGGTGGAAATGGGTCCAGGCGAGTTGTCGTTCAACTGGTGGTGAATGCAGGAGCTGGGGTGCAGGGAGTCGCCGGCGACGAGGTCTCGTCGCGGAGCCAAATCCTGCAGCAAAAGAACACGAGAGAGAGGGAGAAGCATCAGGAAGCTTTTGCGGTTCTAGTGGGGAAGAAATGAGAGCCGGAGCGACCTTGTACCCGCGGTTTGCCAGAATCATGATGCGGCAGACCCGGAGCTCGACCTTGATCTCGGGGGCCTCTGGCCATGAGTGGGTGGTTCACAGGTGCGATTAGGTGTAGTAGGAGGTCGAAGGGAGGGAGAGGGAGGCTCGGGGTGTCGTTTAATAGAGGCGGCATGGTTCATCGAAAGCTCGAGCGCCGGCGAGACCGTGGCGATGGCCACGGAGGAAAGGGGACTTGGGTGCATCTGCGGTCTTGGGGACGATGTATGGGTTTGGGAAGAGCACAAGGAGGAGAAGGAGATGGCTCCTCGCGTGCCGCAGTGGCGGGTGCCATCTGACCGATTCAGCCCGCCGAGGGCATGCGTCGTAGGGGAAGGAGAAGGGAAGAAAGGAGGGGAACCGTGTGGCGCATGGCCTTTGTCGTCGAGGGGGCCTCGAGGACGGCCTCGCACATTGCGGGTGCACATTTTAGCACATCCAGAGCGCATGTTTGCCACGCCACAGCATGATGGTGCGCTTTGGCACGTTCCACCTTGTCCTCTAGTGTCTGGGGGACATGGAGATGCACCTTGGATGCTTTGGAGCCGAGGAGGGAGGTTGTGGTCAAAGGAAGAGGGGTAGAAAGTCTCTGCCAGGGTGAATCAGGGGCTTAATTGGGGTCTTTGTCCACTCCTAACATTGAATTAGAGATGGATCTCTCTGCTGGACATGAAGAGTAACCCTGTGGGATTGTGGTAAAAAATTGAGTGAAGGAGAATGGTGTAAGGGGCGAAAGTAGTAGTTTTACCAAATCACCACAAGGTGTGTAAGGGGCGAAAGTAGCAGTTTTACCAAATCACCACAAGGTGTTTAATGCTGGTTTGAGAACGATAAACCTCACAACTTGCGGTGAGATTTAACGGGGTTAAATGATGGGAAAAATTAGTAGGATTCACGAAGTTTGAGCTCATCTGAGCAAAGCTGACAATGATTTCTATGACAGGGTTGTCGTACCACTGTGGTGCGGAACGTACCCTTGTCGACCTTCGAGGTTCTATAACAACTTGATCCGAAGTGTCATGATCATCAGCATTTACTTCATCTCTAGCCGGTGCAGGCGCCTCCGAAACATTTTCTTGCGCTGCGCTACTCTTCGGTTCGAGAGGAGGTACAATTACCTCATCAAGTTGTATTTTCCTCCCATTTACTTCTTCCGAGAGACACTCTTTCTCTAGAAAGGATCCATTCTTAGAAACAAAGATCTTGCCTTCGGATCTAAGATAGAAGGTGTACCCAATAGTTTCCTTACGGTATCCTATGAAGACGCATTTTTCCGCTTCGGGTTCGAGCTTCTCTGGTTGAAGTTTATTCACATAAGCATCGCAGCCCTAAAATTTAAGAAACGGTAGCTTAGGTTTCTTGCCAAACCATAATTTATACGGTGTCATCTCAACGGATTTAGACGGTGCCCTACTTAAAGTGAATGCGGCAGTTTCCAATGCATATCCCCAAAATGATAGCGGTAAATCGGTAAGAGGCGTCATAGATCGCACCATATACAATAAAGTGTGATTATAACGTTTAGACACACTGGTATGCTGCGGTGTGCCAGGCGTCATGAGTGGTGAAACAATTCCACATTTCCTTAGGTGTGTGCCAAACTCGTGACTCAAATATTCCCCTCCACGATCATATCGTAGAATCTTTATTTTCTTGTCATGTTGGTTCTCCACCTCACTCTGAAATTCCTTGAACTTTTCAAAGGTTTCAGACTAATGCTTCATTAAGTAGACATACCCCTATCTACTTAAATCATGAGTGAGGGTGAGAACATAAAGATAGCCACCGCGAGCCTCAACACTCATTTGACCGCATACATCGGTATGTATTATTTCCAATAAGTTGGTTGCTCACTCCATTGTTCTGGAGAACTGAGTCTTGGTCATGTTGCCCATGAGGCACGATTCGCATGTGTCAAATGATTCAAAATCAAGTGACTCCAAAAGTCCATCTCTATGGAGTTTCTTCATGCGCTTTACGCCGATATGACCATGGCGGCAGTGCCACAAGTATGTGGTACAATCATTATCAACCTTACATCTTTTGGTACTAACACTATGAATATGTGTAACATCACGATTGAGATTCATCGTGAATAGACCATTAACCAGCGGGGCATGACCATATAACATACCACTCGTATAAATAGAACAACCATTATTCTCAGATTTATATGACCAACCAACTTGCATCAAGCGAGATCCCGATACAATGTTCATGCTCAAAGTTGGTACTAAATAACAATTATTATGGTTTAAAACTAATCCGAAGGTTGATGTAGAGGTAGCATGCCGACGGCGAAGACATCGACCTTGGAACCATTCCCGACGTGCATCGTCACCTCGTCCATAGACAGCCTACGCTTGTTCCGCAGTTCCAGCTTAGAGTTGCAAATGTGACCAACAACACCGGTATTAAATACCCAGGAGCTACTACGAGCGTTCGTAAGGTACACATCAATAACAAGTATATCACATATACCTTTGACGTTGCCGGCCTTCTTGTCCGCTAAGTACTTGGGGCAATTCTACTTCGAGTGACCGGTTCCATTGCAGTAATAGCACTCAGCCTCAGGCTTGGGTCCTTTCTTTGAATTTTTTCCGGCAACTGGCTTAACTGGCGTAGCAACTAATTTGCCATCTTTCTTGAAGATTTTCTTGCCCTTGCCCTTCTTGAAACTGGTGGTCTTATTGACCATCAACACTTGAAGGTCTTGCTTGATTTCTACCTCCACAGATTTCAGCATTGAATACAACTCGACAATAGTCTTTTCCATCCCTTGCATGTTGTAATTTATCACAAAGCCTTTATAGCTACGTGGAAGCGACTAGGGGATTCTGTCAATGACCGCATCATCCGTAAGTTCAACTCCCAGCTGAGTCAAGCGGTTGTGAAACCCAAACATTCTAAGTATGTCCTCACTGACAGAACTATTCTCCTCCATCTTACAGCTAAAGAACTTGTCGGAGACTTCCCATCTCTCGACCCGGGCATGAGCTTGAAAAACAAGTTTCAGCTCCTCGAACATCTCATATGCTCTGTGTTGCTCAAAACGCCTTTGGAGCCTCGGTTCTAAACTGTAAAGCATGCCACACTCAACGCGGGAGTAGTCATCACTTCACGACTGCCAGATAATCCTAGCGTCCTGGTCTGCCGCGGGAACGGGAGGATCACCTAGCGGTGCATCAAGGACATATGCCTTCTTTGAAGCAATTAGGATGAGCTTCAAGTTACGAGCCCAATCCGCATAATTGCTACCATCGTCTTTCAGCTTGGTTTTCTCTAGGAACGCGTTGAAGTTGAATGGGACATTTGCGTTGGCCATTGGATCTATAATATTTGTAAAGAAAGTTTTAGACTAAGTTCATGATAATTAAGTTCATCCAATCAAATTACTAATGAACTCCCACTTTGATCGACATCCCTCTAGCCATCCAAGTATTACATGATCCACGCCGACTAGGACGTGTCTGATCATCACGTGAGACAGACTAGTCATCAATGGTGAGAATCTCCATGATGATCGTATCAACCATACGACTCCTGTTCGACCTTTTGGTCTCCCGTATTCGAGGCCATGCTTGTGCATGCTAGGCTCGTCGAGGCAACCTAAGTGTTTTGCGTGTGTAAACTGGCTTACACCCGTTGTATGCGAACTTTAGAATCTGTCACACCCGATAATCATGTGGTGCTTCGAGAGAACGAACCTTCACAACGGTGCACACTTAGGGAATACATATCTCGAAATTTTAATGAGGGATCATATTATCTTTGCTACAGTCGTTCTAAGCAATAAGATGAAAAACATGATAAACATCACATGCAATCATATAGTGACATGAAATGGCCAATATCATATTGCTCCTTTGATCACCATCTTCAGGTCACCATGATCATCAACGTCACCGGCATGAAACCATGATCTCCATCATTGTGTCGTCCCAAAGTCATCACGCCAACTATTACTTCTACTAATATAGCTAACCGTTAGCGATAAAGTGAAGTAATCAACATGGTGTTGCATCTCATACAATAAATTAAGACAACTCCTACGGCCCCTGTTGGTTGTCATACTCATCGACATGCAAGTCGTGAATCCTATTACAAGAACATGATCAATCTAATACATCACATATGTAACATCACATCCTTTTGGCCTTATCACATCACATAGCATACCCTGCAAAAACAAGTTAGACGTCCTCTAATTGTTGTTGCACGTTTTACGTGGTTGGCTAGGCTTTCTAGCAAGAACGCTTCTTACCTACGTGACAGCCACAACGTTGATATGCCAATGCTATTTACCCTTCATAAGGACCCCCTTCATCGAATCAGATCTGACTGAAGTAGGAAAGACAGACGCCCGCTAGCCACCTTATGCACCAAGTGCATGTCAGTCGGTGGAACCAGTCTCACATAAGAGTATGTGTAAAGTCGGTCTGGGCCGCTTCATCCCACGATGCTGCCGAATCAAGATAAGAATAGTGCCGGCAAGCAAATTGACAAATCAGCGCCCACAACTTTTGTGTTCTACTCGTGCATAGAATCTATGCATAGAACCTTGGCTCGGATGCCACTATTGGGGATCGTAGTAATTTCGAAAAACATCCTATGCCATGCAAGGATCTATCTATGGAGAAACCAGCAACAAGATAGGTTGTAGAGCATCTTCATACCTTTAAAGATTGCTTAGCGGAAGCGTTGCTAGAACACGATTGATGGAGTCGTACTCGCAGCAATTCAGATCGCGGTAGATTCCGATCAATGCACCAAACAATGGTGCCTCCGCGTTCAACACACGTACAGCCCAGTGACGTCTCCTCCTTCTTTAGCCGGCAAGGAGGGAGGATAAGTTGAGGGAGAGCTCTGGCAGCATGAAGGCGTGGTGACGGTGGAGCTATGTGGTTCTCCGACAGGGCTTAGAAGAGAGAGGTAGGGCTGCGCCGTGGGAGAGAGATGAATTATTGTCTCTCAAGAATCCCAAAACCTCAAGTATATATAGGGGGGAAAAGAGATAGGACTTCCTTGGCCCCTCCTCCAAGGAGGAGGAGTTCGGCCAATCTAGGGAGGAGTCCACCTCCCACAAGGGAGGTGCATCCCTTCCTTTTAAAACTCCTTTTGCCTTATCTCCTTATCCCTAGCTGCATGGTCCTTTAGGGAAGGCCTTGGCCAGCCCAATAAGGGTTGGTCCACCTCCTCTAACAGCCCATGAAATCCTTTTGTCATCACACCCCTCCCGGGGTCCTCCGGCACCCTGTTGGCACTGCCGGTACACTACCGATGAGCCCGAAACTTTTTCGGTGACCAAGACAGTACTTCCTATATCTTTACCTCCGGACCATTCCGGAGCTCCTCTTGATGTCCGGGATCTCATCCGAGACTCCGAACAACCTTCGGTAACCACGTACATTATTTCCCTATATCCCTAGCATCATCGAACCTTAAGTGTGTAGACCCAACGGGTTCGGGAGACATGCAGACATGACCGAGACATCTCTCCGGCCAATAACCAACAGCTGGGTCTGGATATCCATGTTGGTTCCCACATGTTCCACGATGATCTCATCGGATGAACCATGATGTCAAGGATTCAATCAATCCCATATGCAATTCCCTTCGTCTATCGGTATGATGCTTGCCCGAGATTCCATCGTCGGTATCCCTATACCTCGTTCAATCTCGTTAACAACAAGTCTCTTTACTCGTTCCATAACACATCATCTCGTGGCTAACTCCTTAGTCACACTAAGCTCAATACGATGATGGATTACCAAGTGGGCCCAGAGATACCTCTCCGTCACACAAAGTGACAAATCCCAGTCTCGATTCGTACAACCTAACTGGCACGTTCGGAGATACCTGTAGTGCACCTTTATAATCACCCAGTTACGTTGTGATGTTTGATACACCCAAAGCACTCCTACGGTATCCGCGAGTTGCACAATATCATGGTCTAAGAAAACGATACTTGACACTAGAAATGATTTAGCACACGAACAACACGATCTAGTGCTACGCTTAGGATTGGGTCTTGTCCATCACATCATTCCCCAATGATGTGATCCCGTTATTAATGATATCCAATGTCCATGATCCAGAAACCATGATCATCTATTGATCAATGAGCTACCAACTAGAGGCTCACTAGGGACACATTGTGATCTATATATTCACACATGTATTACGGTTTCTGGTTAATACAATTATAGCATGAATAATAGACAATTATCATGAACTGGAAGTATAATAACTTTATTATTGCCTCTAGGGCATATCTCCAAAGGAGGGCACGACGAGGTCAGCTAGGGGTGGAAATGGGCCCAGGGCGATTTGTCGTTCGACTGGTGGTGAATGGAGGAGCTAGGGTGCAGGGAGTCGCCGACGACGAGGTCTCGTGGTGGTGGCGCTTCAGGAGGGTGGTCGTCAGAGCCGAATCCTGCAGCAAAAGAACACAGGAGAGAGGGAGAAGCATCACGAAGCTGTTGCGGTTCTAGGGGGAAGAAATGAGAGCCGGAGCGGCCTTGTACCCGCGGTTTGCCAGAATCATGATGCGGCGGATCCGGAGCTCGACCTTGATCTCGGGTGGGCCTTTGGCCATAAGTGGGTGGTTCACAGGTGCGGTTTGGTGTAGTAGGGGGTCAAAGGGAGGGAGAGGGAGGCTTGGGGCATCGTTTTGTAGAGGCGGCATGGTTCATCGAATGCTCGTGCGCCGGCGAGACCGGGGCGATGGCCAGGGAGGAAAGGGGACTTGGGGTGCATCTGCGGTCTTGGGGACGATGTATGGGGTTGGGAAAAGCACAAGGAGCAGCAGGAGATGGCTCCTCGCATGCCGCGGTGGCGGGTGCCATCTGACCGATTCGGCCCACCGAGGGTATGCGTCGTAGGGAAGGAGAAGGGGAGAAAGGAGGGGCACAGCGTGGTGCATGGCCTTTGTCGTCGAGGGGGCCTCAAGGACGGTCTCGCACATTGTGGGTGCACATTTTAGCACATCCATAGCGCATTTTTTCCATGCCACGGATGCTGGCGCGCTCTGCCACGTTCCACCTTGTCCTCTACTGTCTGGGGGACGTGGAGATGCACCTTGGATGCTTTGGAGCCGAGGAGGGAGGTTGTGATCAAAGGAAGAGGGGTAGAAAGTCTTTGACAGGGTGAATCATGGGCTTAATTTGGGGTCTTTGTCCACTCCTAAGATTGAATCATAGATGGATCTCTCTGTTGCACATGAAGAGTAACCATGTGGGATTGTGGTAAAAAAACTGAGTGAAGGAGAATGGTGTAAGGGGCGAAAGTAGCGGTTTTACCGAATCACCACAAGGTGTTTAATGCTCGTTTGAGAAAGATAAACCTCACAACTTGCAGTGAGATTTAACGGGATTAAATGATGGGAAAATAGTAGGATTCACCAAGTTTGACCTCATTTGAGCAAAGTTGACAATGTAAAGATGAAATACCCTAGAAATGGATAGTGTCGGATTTCTATGGACCAATGTGATCAAGTCAACTCCCACAAATACACAACTTAGTGTGGCAGCCTTATTTATGGTCCGTATCACTCCTGTAAATTTGGGATCAATTGGGTAAACTTGGCAATGTAAAGTTGCTCAAATTTGGCTCTGGATAGAAATGGTTTTGGGATTAATAGGTGGATTAAATCAACTTGGATTGAGATGAAACTTTGCAGGATCACCACATTTATCATGTGTGACTTGCTAGAAGTTTCCTAGAATTTATTGAGAATATTTCCTATGGAAATATTTCAAAATTTTGAAATAGGCAGAAAGAGTTTTGAGGGGTTTTGCCTAATGTTTTGAACACGACCATGTGCTGAAACTGTTATGTATGGAAAATTTATGTCCACTCAGTTTCCCTAAATTTTCTCAAATATTTTTGCAGCAAGAAAATATTATTTCCCTATGAAATACCATTTTTTCCTCAAAAAAGGTATTTAAATAAAATAGGAAAATAAGTGTAAAAATAGTTATTTTGTGGGTTTGGGAAGTCTTTTGAATAATAGGATTCAAATAAAGTCTTTGGTGTAATACATCCCTCCTAAATCGGGGACTTGTAGTGCAAATCCCAGTCAGGCATTTGGAGAACTTGAAATGATTAAATGTCGTTTCTTAAAATAATAATTTATAAAAAATGGTTTTCTGGCTCTATTCACATGGCATGATCATTGGGCAAGGGCTTGGGGTCAAGGAGGTAAGTTTTAGAGAGGAGAACAACTATAGAGATTCAAAACTCAATCAGTCACACAAGCAAGTTACAACGAAATCAATCATCACAAACATGCAAAAAGTTTTAATCGGTTCCATTTTTTATAAAAACAGCATGTGGAAAAAGTGGTACAAACACAGGGTGTGACACAAAGTTCCTGATCAAGCGAGAAGAGGGGTAGAGGGGCTCCCTCCGTGTGAACGACGGCGGCCCGAGAAGATGGCGCTCGACTTGATCCCAAGCACAGAGAGCGAGAGGTGATCTAGGGTGTTGTTGGTGGTTGATTGGGGTTGATAGAGAGAGAGACTAGAGGGGAAAAAGTGCGTAAGGACGGGATTTTTTTAACGAGGACATAGTGCACCATGGACCCATGAGACGACAAGTTCGCTATCGTCGCTAGAGGCCACGGGTGCTCGCTAGATCATGTCTAGGGCATTCCTCGACTTGGCTTCAAGCCTAAGGTGGGAAGGGAGAGAGAGATAGGGATGTCCAGGGGCTCGCACGTGAGAGGCCTCTCTCTCCACTGCCCTCCTCCGAGAAGCATCTGGCACGCGCGGAGGAGGGCAGTGGAGAGAGAGGGAGGAGGGGTCATTGCTCTGGCGTGTTGCGGACGTCGAGATGCGTCTTCTAGCACGCGGGGAGGGCCCTAGATAGTTGGGGCACGGAGTCAACTCTCTGGAGCGCGACTACACGCTCTAGAGTGCCCATTTGGTCGGCATCCACGCGTTCTCGTGTGCCCTGCTTGTCCTGGCGCATCTGGGAGCCACTGGAGATGCGATGGGTGGTGTAGACGCTAAGCAAAGGCAAGGGTGAAGAGAGAGAGGGCAGAGTCGAGAGAGAGGGGGAAATGGATGTCCCAAGAGGTACACGTGGGTTTTCACCCCTACAATAATGGACCTGGCTGTTGGAACTTTTACTGGAGGCAGCGAGAGAAACGTTGGTGATGTGGTAAAAATTTCAGCTCAATTATTGGTTAACATGATGATGATGAGGGTTTGCTATTGTTTTGAGTACCTTAGAGCCTTCTGATGATGTTTGGTGTTGTTTTGAGTACCTTAGAGGCTTCTGATGATGTTGAGGGTTAACATGATTTGATGAGGGTTTATTTTAGGCTTTCGAACCAATTTTGATCCCATTTGGAGTAAGTGGACAATGCAAACCTTATAAACCCTAGAAATCAATAGAATCAGATTTCCTTAGATCTAGCTAGTCTAATCTATCATCCTTGATGCACCACATGGTGTAGTTGCAATATTAGGGGATTAGAACATGCGCACAAATCGTATGTACTTACTTAACAATGTAAAGTTGCTCAAATTTGGTTCTTGACACACAGGGTTTTGGGGTAGTCTCATGAACCAAGACCTTTGGTATTGAGATGGAACTTGGCAAGATCATTACATTAGGCATATGAGAATTGCTGGAATTTTCCTGGATTTATTTGACAATATTTCTTATAAAAATATTTCAAATAATTGAAATATACAAAAAGGTTTTAGAGGGTTTTATCCAATATTTTGAACATGACCATGTTTTGAAACTCAGATATATGGAAAATATATGTCCACTCAGTTTTCACAAATTTTCTCAAATATTTTGGAAGCATTAAATTATTTTCCTGTGTAAAAGATCATTTATAGCCTCAAAAAGGTATTTAAATAAAATATGGAAATAACTTTTAGAAAAATAATTTTGAGGTTTTGGGAAGTCTTATAGGTAATTGGTTCCAAATAAAATATTTGGGGCAAAACATTCTATGGGGACCCCGACTCATAAGTCGTAATTAACGAATGTACGTGCACACTCATCCGAGAGATCAATGCTCACTAAGAAACATAAACTGAATAACAAGAGTCTTACATCCATTACGTACCATTTTACTCGATTATGGCCTTCATGGCCAAGTCTTCATATATACTGCAGCGGAAATCTTCAATGGTAGCGTGAACTCATGCCATCTGCCTTAACCCAACAGGCATTCTAACTTGGAAGCGTCCTAGCTCGCACGAGCGTCACCAAGGTATTCTTCATCATATCACGTTCTCTCATGCCTAGTCAATAAAATAACTAGTGGCAACCCAATGAGTACTTTGAATGTACTCGCAAGCAGCCCATGTTTGGAACAAGGCACTAACAATGCATGATATAGCACTAAGTAGGTAATTTTGCAAAAAGCTAGTTTTGAGTGCAATGTCATGATCAATCAATCTTGTAAAAGAATGCATCAATAGGTTGCACATATCCATACGAACAAGCCATGGATATCACCATAAGCAGGGGTTGCACATCCCATGGACATTCATCATGTCAAGTCATCTAACTTAGCTCGAGTATCATCTTTCCCACACTATCTTATTTTTCATACACACACACCAAGTTTTGCAACTAATGGATATAACCCAAGAGCGGTCATCCAACTGTCGTTGACCCTGGACATGACTATTCGAATAGTTTTACACTCTGTAGAGGTTTGCACGCTGTACCCACAAGAATCGGGGAACTTCCGTGTCATCCATAACTCGGGGTATATTACATATCTGAGGTAAGCACCCGAAAAATGCCTTTCCCCTGGCGGCACTGAACACAGAGTCCACTCATTAGTGACATCCCTCATGATGTACATCACACGAGCCTCACTCTATATCGTACCATTCATGAGAGCACACATCGGTGTGCCCGGTGTCTGTGAAAGCAGCCCGTGGTCGCCCTACCTTGCACGACCCATGTCGAGAGGATAACTGTGGCCCTCTCGCCACTAGTAATGTGGGCTCTCTGCTAGTATCCATTAAGGAAGTCGACAAAGCCCCATCCCATAAAGGGGTATCGTGGTAGCACATGTAAGGTTGGAGTAACGGTGGCAACTTAAACCAATCCGTTTTCAAAAACCACACACTCACTTGCCTCGGTACACCACTTCTTTCTCAACTGGCTACCTAGCTCAACTCCACCTCCCTCGGGCATTAGTGGTACGCGATGGAGTTTCCGGAAAGCCTTCGAAAACATTTCCTTTCCAACACCATGCATATTCGCATCCCATTTGTGTAGCAACTACTAGCAACCTAACTACTTCCCACCCGCGCAACCCTCATAGGAAGGTAAGTGATGCTCAGTGCAAGTATCAACGAGGAGTTATAGGATACAAACCACCAAGGTGGTCATAGATTCAACATGACTGAAATGCAACGATGTAAAGTGCCATATGACATGCATAAATGGTTTCAAGTCATGGTCAAGCGGTTGCTTCCCTGGTTCTGCAAATTCTTTGAGGTCTTCTCACGCTTCTCGTCCAACTGCGTCCACTTCGCCAACTATTGTCGGAAACAACCACGATAAGCCACACAACAAGCAAAAAAAACAAAGCGATCTTAAAAATAGGAGTTTTATTTTTCTTGTACATCTCTGGTCATAAGAAAAGATCCTGAAGTTTGTTCTAGTGGATTTGGATCGCTTGGAATTTTGGAATTGTAGATATGGAGGAATTGTTGATCCTGTAAGAAGTCTACTGAAAACACTTTTATAAAAATGAGTGGATGTGCATATCAATTAGGGGGTGATTTTAGAGGAATTTTGGAAGTGATTTCAATGGATATGGAGTTGGGGTGGCTTTCCCGATGAATTTAGTAAGATGACTTAATAGGAAAAAGAAGCTATTTATTTTACCTAGTAGAAACAATGCTAGAGAAAAATGTTCACCCTGGCTAGGAAAATAAGCCATGATTTTTGAAGTCTCTAGAAATTTGAATCACTCCATTTGGAGTTAATTTGGATGCTATAGGAATTTGCAAAGTGGGAATTTAAAATATTAAAATTTGAATTTGAATATTAATACTAAACAAAAGCTCTTTGGAAAAATGTGCAATGCACATATTTGGATAGGTCATGATTTTAGGAAAACCTAGGATTTTGAATCATCAAATTTGGATGTCATATGAATTAATTATGAATTTATTCCCTCCTCTGAAAAATGAAAAGGTAAGAACTCTCACCCCCCAAAGGTCAAAAGAGTGCACTTGCATGGAATAGGAGCTGGGCCGGCCTACTGGCATAGCCGCGCAAAGCCCTGGCCATGTCGGAAGCGTATTCACGTGAATACGCTTTTCGGTGGTGAAGGCGGTTCTATGGGCAACCGCCTCCACTTAAAGGGGCTAGGACACACCCGTCAATGGCTCGGCCCCATGGACCGGCTCACAGGCGGGACCCTGGCGATAGGTTCATCTCCCTCCCCCCACTCAGGGACACGAGGGGTAGAAGAGATTGGGCGTGTGCGGGGTATTGCTCCCTCGGCCACCTTCGGCGAGGCCCAGCATGCTGGTGAGATCGAGAGGTTGTGCCGCCTCCGTTCGTGAACCTAGCTCCTACGAGGGAGAGCTGCAGCGACGATAGTGTGGACGGACGTTGGAGAGGCCGTCGGCCACCACTAGCTCGAGCGCATGGCATCCCCGGAGATGAACGGCAGAGACGGGGGCTTTGCGAGGGGGATGTGAAGGCGATGAGAACCTCAGGGGGAAAGAGAGGCTCGAGGCGGCACGAATTTGACCGGGTGCCAGCGGAAGGGCTTCAACCTTGGAGCTTGATGTGGGACAAGGAAGGAGGAATTGGGGGGCTTGGGTGGTCCGCGGGAGGAAGATAGAGCAGAGAGAGCAGAGAGAGCCGCGAGGGGTGCTCGGGGCTGGCTTAAATAGTTGGGGTGACCAGAGAGGGGCTCGGGTAGCCGCTCGAGGTCCTCAAGTGCAGAGCACGCACGTCCCTACACTCCCTTGGCTGCCTCCTCGCATCGGGGAGGGGCGTCCAAGGTCAAGGATTGTCCCGTGGCGCGAGTGGGCACTCTACCATGGCCACCAAGGAGCTACAGGACAAGCACAACCGACAGAGCACTGTTTTTGCATGTCAATGGTGTGTCTTCATGGCACACCATTTCCAGGACCACCCTTTGGTCGGGAAATGTTGTCCCGGGTGCAAGGCATGAATCACACAGGGTGATGTAGGAGTTTGAATCCATATGGAGCTGGGTAGAATTGGTTTCTACTGAGAGCAAGCTTCCAACAGCAAACTTGGGGCTCTGCCAAAGGGTGTGTACTAAATGGCCTTTGGAACAAAGCAATGTCTTGCGGTGTTAGGTAGGCAAGGAATAAAGGTCCACCAACTTTACGCACAGGGAAGCAAGTCTACAGGGTTCTTGTAGTACAAGGCTACAATTGCTGCCATAATCTAGCTTTGGATGTACTGCTCATATTTTCCACATGATCATGCCATATTTTGGTTTGGAATGATGCATTAGCATGCAAGAGAGTCTGTCGAAAGAATTGGGGGCATTTGCATGAACATAAATAATGTCACAGGGGTAAAAGAGGCATACTCATGTTGTCGAAGTGGTAAAATGAAGGGGTTTTACCCACCAATAATTGAGTAGAGGCCAAAGAAAAAAAATTGGAGGTAGAAGAGTGTCAGAAAATACTATTGTAGAAAATTGGAGGCAAGGGGAATATTTTGGGTCAATGTTGCTTATCCTCTAGCTTGTGGATGAAGGTGTTTGATGGTGCCCTAGGGCATCTAGGCGTATCCAATGGCCGTGATACTTACCATGGGTAAATGTTAACACCATTTGGCCCTCATCGCCAATTTTGAGATTATATGATGGAAGTTGACAATCTAAACTTGACAAACCCTTGAAATGGGTAGAAATGGTTTTCTCCAGATAAATACATGCAAATTAATTCCCCCTAGTGCACCACTTGGTGTGGTGGTATTATTTGAGTATTAGAGCATGCCCAAAAAGTTTGGAATCAATTGAAGATACTTGCCAATGCAAATATTCCTAATTCTAGAAATCGGTAGAAGTGGTTTTGAGGAGTTTTGTGCAATTTTGTATATTCTCCTTGATGCACCACTTGGTGTGAATGCATTATTATGGTATTAGAATATGTCCACAAAATTTGAGCAACAAAGGAGAAACTTGGTAATGTGGAGTCACTCAAATTTGGATTTGGACACGAAGGGTTTTGGAATATTTTGGTGAACCAAATCAACTTGGATTGAGAGTAAACTTGGCAGAATCATCACATATACCATGTGTCACTTGCTAGAATTTTATTGGAATTATTTGACAATATTTGTTATATAAATATTTGAAATACTCTAAATAGCCACAAAGGGTTTTGGAGGGTTTTGTCCAATATTGTGAACATGTGCATGTGTTGAAACTCTTATAAATGGAAAATATATGTCCAATGAGTTTCTTTTAATTTTCTCAAATATTTTGGAAGCAACAAAAATATTTTTATTCATAAAACACCATTTCCGGCCTCGGAATAAGGTGTTTAAATAAAATAGGAAAATAACTTTTAAAATGAGAATTTTGTGGTTTTCGGAAGTATTTTTCATAATGGGATTTAAATAAAATATTTGGGGCAAAACATCTTCCTTAATTTGAGGACTTGTTCAAACTAATATTTTGTAAAAGATAGTTTTAGGTCCTACACATGGTATTGTCATTGGGAAAAGACTTGGGGCAAGGAGGTGAGTCTAAAGAGTAGGAGGAAGTTTTGTGATTTACAACACAATCTAACAAGCAAGCAATCACAATCAAGTCAAGCATCACATCACTCTGAAAAAGTTTTAACTGGTCCTAATTTTTGAACATACCAGACCACTAGAAGAATCTCATCCCCGAGATTCCTACGCTAGGTGTTGGAGAGATACGGAAATCAGGGTCTTCTTTCTTGGGAGTGTTAAAGTGTGCCAACGCAGGATCCTCATCAAGATCTTTTGCTTGAGTAGTGGTACGGTATGTTCTTCATTTATGTTTAGACCTTTGTCTTCATTGTCGCGGACGCACGTTTTTGGCGTTCCTTCGGATGTTTGGTCATCTAGCCTCTTCGTAGCTTCTTGTGAAAGGTCTGGGTTGAGTCTCGTCCCTAAGACTAAGTTCAGAGACTTGTGTCAAAGTGGGTTGTATCACCTAGGGAAGGTTTTTGAGGGGTCCTAGATGAGTTGGCTACCCAAAAGTATGGACCAGCCACCCAATCCCCAAGGATTGAGGCATGGCAAACGGGGTGGCGGTGAACCACCTTTGTGAGGGGTTTCACCATGATCCAGTCACAACTTACATCCTTGATTTGGCCAAAAAGGGTCCCTTTTAACTCCTCTTGATGTCCAAAGGCTTCATTGTGCTTGAATGTTGATGCTTCTTTCCATAGTTGGTGTAGCCGGCACAGGAGTGGTGTTTGACTCATGTTGTTTCTTCTTCATCGTCGTGGCTTCTCAGCCGTGGTGGTTCTTCACCTTGCTTGGGTAGGAGTGCCTTCTGCTGCTTGGAGGTTGCTTCGAGGAATCCACATCCTCAAGTAAAAACCTTACACTTGAGAAGAATGGCAATTAGTGCTTCTAGGGGCTATCCAAACAGGAGTAAGGTGCTTCTCACTTTTCTTGGATAAATAAGCTTGTCATCCATGAGGACAACACCATATTTCTCCAATCATCACACAAGCACTATGCTCATGGGATGACTAAGAGGGGCGGGTACTTGTTCTGAATGGTCACTTGCCTATAGGTTCAGTGGTGGTTGAGGTGTAGTATTTTCCATAGTCTAGTGACTTAGATACAAGGCTTATGGTCACCATCCGGCCATTTTATGGCTCGAAAAACTTCGCGGTTTCAAGGAACTTAGGATGTGAGTGAACATCCATCACCTTATCCTTGATCACACTTTCTTAGATGACAATAGTCCTACCTAATCGTCCAAACCGGATCATCCAATATAATAAAAAGGTACCATGTCATATAAGTCAACTCCAACATTAATGTGGTATTCAACTCCAAGGTTAAGAGAAGGACTAAACCAAAATCTCATAAGTGTACTAGAGCCAACTCACATGTATCCCTATGTAAAAATCCCCGAGAAAGATTACAAGCTGCTAAGCTTGATTAAGACACTACAAATCCACGTGCTCAGCTAAATTATCCAAGGTCTAAGGTACTGTATTTCTATGATAAGGAAAAACATAGTATATCAATCCAAGATATTGTTTCCTTCCTACAAATCCAACCAAGTGGTTCTTCAATCCCATCAGTCATCACTTGACCCATCACTCCTACAATCCAATATAGATGGGGGGTTCTACCTATTCACCTAGAATTCCTATAATACATAAATCATCGCAAAGACTATATCATAGTATATCCACCAACTTCCAACATCATGACCAACTAAAACTCCAAGATCAAGCTCATATAGATTCTTAAATCAATTTTGACAACTCCAATTACCTCTACTATTATCCACGGAGGAACATGGGACCATGATCAACATCATTAGACTAAACCAATTTACTCCTAACCATGTGATCTCATTTATCATCGACACTCTATTAGGATTACCTATTAAATATAAATCTCATGCCCACTGAGAACTCTTACTTTATATTCCAATTCATTAATAATCCACGACTGCTACTTGACAAAGTCAATTTATTATACCAGAAAGAGTCTTGGCTCATAATCATAATTGTCATACTGAATCCAAACTTACTCCAGGAATATGTAGGTTTACAAACTTGTTCCACCAAGTTACCTATCACCATGAAAGTCCCCATAATCCACCAAAGGGGGTAGTTACATCCTGAAGACACCTATTATAGTCACCTCAAATCATTGTCTACAGTTCGTATATCCTTGGAACGATCCTTCCTATGGCATCAAGGTTCTGGTTCTAGCTTAAGAATGAAGGATACTTGTTCACTATGATCACTTGTTCCATAATGAACCCAGTGCTAATCAAGGGTTATCGGATCTCAACGGGTGCTCTGGAAAATCTTTGTATTAAACACCTGATCAGAGGTTTGAGATGGGGAACCTTGTGAGGTTTAGGTTGGTCTAGGGAGGGTCTCCAATCTTGAGGGAGAATCATAAAGCTACGGGGTTGTGTCTGGTTGAGCATGTTGTAGTCAAAGTATTCAGTGTTAGTCGTCTGTCGAGGTGGATCCTTGGTGCATCTTGTCTTGCTGGTCTTGAGTTGACGAGATGGGGGAGAGGGGAAAGTAGCATAGAGGGGAGTTCCTAAGGGGGTCATATAGTGCACGTGCAATCAAACAATTGTCGAAAGGGCCAAACACAACATCAAGATGAGGTAGGTTCTATAGTCGCGTACTTATAGCCTGTGGCAGAAGTGCGACTTATATCAAAGCATGAACAAGAAAAAAAAACACATAATATGTTTCCATTTGAACCATCACGCGGACTCGAGTTTGCATGGGGGATACATTACTCGTCCTACCCTAGGGGGTCTCGGATTCAATAGTCGTGCTTACTTCGTGTCTTGGAGAGGAGTCTGCTCAATCTTTTGTGTCTTCTTTAGGTGTCGCTATGTCTCTAGTTGTTGTTTCTCAAAACGATCGGGGTTATCTGGAAGGAGTCCTTGAGGACATCTCATCTGGTGAGCTGTCGACGAAGGGGATTCTTCATGGTTGTCGTTTGACAGGGTCTTGTGTTGTCTTTGTAATCCCATCAATGTATTCTTGTCTTCTAATATGTGGAGAGTTCCAAGTGGACAATCCTTCATCCAATGTTATTGATAAAGCGTGGCAGAGGTTCCACTTGTCGGTTATGTTGCTGAAAACATCGGCTCCAATAGCAGGGGATGAAGAGAACCGTTTTCCTACTCACTATAGTGAGGCGGACCAAATGGCGAGGTTCTCATCAACCTGTGGTTGTCGATGCAACAACCATCAGGACAGGGTGGCTCTATTAGAGATGCATGTCATGACCTTGCATATATTGTGTCTTGATCATCGTAGGCCAAGGTCGCATCTCTTTGGGACAATGTCGAGGGTGTCACCATCTTCGGAGTTTTGATGTTGTCATTCCTGGAGAAGGTTGTTTCTGTTGGTGTCGTACTGTCGTAGTGATGCCAACCTTGTCTTCCAAATGTGTGGGAGATCGTTTTTCACAGATGCTTCCCTTCAAGTTAACCACCAGAATTTCAAGAAATCTAATGGTCAGGGGCATAAGGGTGCTAGCGACCGTGTGCAAGTTTTCAACAAGAAGATGCAGAGAGTCAAGAGAATAAGGCAAAAACCTTCGTTTTCTTTGAAAACTTGGAGGTGGTGGGAAATATATAGGTTTTCTACATGATTTTAAAGGGTCTGGAAAAATAGTTTTGTCCTAACTAACATCCGTGCTAACTAAGGGCTTCCTACAGTCAGGATGGCTCTGATACGAGTTCTGTGGGGACCCCGACTCATAAGTCATGATCACCGAATGTACGTGCACAGTGATCCCAGAGATCAATGCTCACTAAACACAAAGAAAATGAATAAAAAGAGTCTTACATCCATACGTATTGTTTTACTCGATTATGAACTTCATGGCCAAGTCTTCATACATACTTCAACATAAATCTTCAATTATAGCGTGAACTCATGCCATGTGCCTTAACCCTACAGGCCTTGTGAGTGGGAAGCGTCCTAGCTCGCACGAGTGTCACCAAGGTATTCTTCATCATATCATGTTCTCTCATGCCTGGTCAATAAAACAACAAGTTGCGAGCCAATGAGTACTTTGAATGTACTCACAAGCAACCCATGTTTAGAACAAGGCAATAACAATGCATAATACAACACTAAGTAGGTAATTCTGCAGAAAGCTAGTCTTGAGTGCAATGTCCTAATCAATTAATCTTGTAAAATCATGCATCAGCAGGTTGCATATATCCATACGAACAAGTCATAGATATCATCATAAGCACGGGTTGAACATATCATGTTCATTCATTATGTCAAGTCATCTCACTTAGCTGGAGTATCATGTTTCTCACACTATCTTGTTTTTCATACACACACACACACACACACACCAAGTTTTGTAACCAATGGACGTAGCCCAAGAGCGGCCATCCAACTGTCCTTGATCGTGGACATGTCTATTCAAATAGTTTTACACTCTGTAGAGGTTTGTGCGGTGTACCCACAAGACTCAGGGAACTTCCGTGTCATCCATGACTCGGGGTATATTACATACCTGAGGTAAGCACCCGAACAATGCCTTTCCCCTGGCGGCACTGAACAAACATTCCACTCGTTGGTGACATCCCTCATGATGTACATCATACGAGCCTCACTCTAGATCGTACCATCCATGAGGGCACGCAACAGTGTGCCCGGTGTTTGTGAAAACAGCCCATGGTCGCCCTACCTGGCACGACCCCGTCTGGAGAGGGTAACTTTGGCCCTCTCGCCACTAGTAATGCACGCTCTCTTCTAGCATCCACCAAGTTAATCAACAAAGCCATGTCCCATAAACAGTTATCATGGTCGCACATGTAATGTTGGAGTAACGGTTGCAACTTAAACCAATCCGTTTTCGAAAACCACACGCTCACCTGCCTCAGTACGCCACTTCTTTTTCAAGTGGCTACCTAGCTCAACTCCTCCTCCCTCGGGAATTAGTGGCACACGACGGGGTTTTCTAAAAGCCTTTGAAAAAAAATTCTTTCTGACACCAAGCATATTCCCATTCCATTTGCATAGAAACTACTAGCAACTTAACTACTTGCCACATGCACAACACTCATAGGAAGGTAAGGTCGTGCTTAGTTCAAGTATCAACGAGGAGTTATTGGAGACAAACCACCAAGGTGGTCACCGATTCAACATGATTCAAATGCAACGAAGTAAAGTGACATGTTAAATGCATAAATGGTTTCAAGTCGTGGTCAAGGGGCTGCTTGCCTAGTTCCGCAAAGTCTTCGAGGTCTGCTCACGCTTCTTGTCCAACTTCGAGCACTTCGTCTACTTTGCGAACTATCGTCGGAAACAACCACGATAAGCCGCACAACAAGAACAAAAACAAAACGCTCTTAAAAATAGGTGTTTTATTTTTCTTGGACATCTCTACTCATAAGAAAAATTCCTAAAGTTTATTCTAGTTGATTTGGATCACCGGGGATTTTTGAAGAGTGGATATGGAGGAATTGGTGATCCTATAAGAAGTCTACAGAAAACATTTTCATAAAAATGAGTGGATGTGCCTATCAATTAGGGGATGATTTTATAGAAATTTAGGAAGTGGTCGGAGTTGGGATGGCTTTCTTATCAATTTACTAAGATTACTTAATTGGAAAAACAAGCTATTTATTTGACCTAGCACAAACAATGCGAGAGAAAAATGTTCACCCTAGCTACAAAAATAAGGCATGATTATTGAAATCTCTGGAAATTTGAATCACTCCATTTGGAGTTTATTTGGATGATGTAGGAATCTGAAAAGCGGGGGATTGAAATGTTGGAAATATGCCCTAGAGGCAATAATAAATTAGTTATTATTATATTTCTTTGTTCATGATAATCGTTTATTATCCATGCTATAATTGTATTGATTGGAAACACAATACTTGTGTGGATACATAGACAAAACATTGTCCCTAGTAAGCCTCTAGTTGACTAGATCGTTGATCAAAGATGGCCAAAGTTTCCTGGCCATAGGCAAGTGTTGTTACTTGATAACGGGATCACATCATTAGGAGAATCATGTGATGGACTAGACCCAAACTAATAGACGTAGCATGTTGATCGTGTCAATTTGTTGCTACTCTTTTCTGCGTGTCAAGTATTTGTTCCTATGACCATGAGATCATATAACTCACTGACACCAGAGGAATGCTTTGTGTGTATCAAACGTCGCAACGTAACTGGGTGACTATAAAGATGCTCTACAGGTATCTCCGAAGGTGTTAGTTGAGTTAGTATGGATCGAGACTGGGATTTGTCACTCCGTGTGACGGAGAGGTATCTCGGGGCCCACTCGGTAATACAACATCACACACAAGCCTTGCAAGCAATGTGACTTAGTGTAAGTTGCGGGATCTTGTATTACGGAACGAGTAAAGAGACTTGCCGGTAAACGAGATTGAAATAGGTATGCGGATACTGACGATCAAATCTCGGGCAAGTAACATACCGAAGGACAAAGGGAATGACATACGGGATTATATGAATCCTTGGCACTGAGGTTCAAACGATAAGATCTTTGTAGAATATGTAGGATCCAATATGGGCATCCAGGTCCCGCTATTGGATATTGACCGAGGAGTCTCTCGGGTCATGTCTACATAGTTCTCGAACCCGCAGGGTCTGCACACTTAAGGTTCGACGTTGTTTTATGCGTATTTGAGTTATATGGTTGGTTACTGAATGTTGTTCGGAGTCCCGGATGAGATCACGGACGTCACGAGGGTTTCCGGAATAGTTCAGAAATGAAGATTGATATATAGGATGACCTCATTTGGTTACCGGAAGGTTTTCGGAGTTACCGGGAATGACGAATGGGTTCCGGGAGTTCACCGGGGGGAGGGCAACCCACCCCGGGGAAGCCCATAGGCCTTGGGTGTGGCACACCAGCCCTTAGTGGGCTGGTGGGACAGCCCAAGAAGTCCCTATGCGCCATAGGAATAAAATCAAAGAAAAAAGAAAAAAAAAGAGAAGAGGTGGGAAAAGGGGGAAGGACTCCTCCTTCCAAACCTAGTTGGACTCGGTTTGGAAGGGAAGGGTTGCCCCCCTTGGCTCGGCCGAACCCCTTGGGGGTCCTTGGACCCCAAGGGAAGGCTCCCCCTCTTCCCCCTATATATACGGATGTTTTAGGGCTGATTTGAGACGACTTTTCCACGGCAGCCCGACCACATACCTCCACGGTTTTTCCTCTAGATCACGTTTCTGTGGAGCTCGGGCGGAGCCCTGCTGAGATAAGATCACCACCAACCTCCGGAGCACCATCACGCTGCCGGAAAACTCATCTACCTCTCCGTCTCTCTTGCTGGATCAAGAAGGCCGAGATCATCGTCGAGCTATACGTGTGCTGAACGCGGAGGTGCCGTCCGTTCGGCACTAGATCATGGGACTGATCGCGGGACGGTTCGAGGGGCGGATCGAGGGACGTGAGGACGTTCCACTACATCAACCGCGTTCACTAACGCTTCTGCTGTGCGGTCTATAAGGGTACGTAGATCGAATATCCCCTCTCGTAGATGGACATCACCATGATAGGTCTTCGTGCGCGTAGGAAAATTTTTGTTTCCCATGCGATGTTCCCCGACATGAAATATTCAAATTTGAATTTGAATATTAATACTACAAAAAAGCTATTTCGAAAAATGTGCAATGCACATATTAGGAATGGTCGTGATTTTAGGAACACCTAGGATTTTGAATCATCAAATTTGGATGTCGTATGAATTAATTGTGAATTTCTTCCCTCCTCTGAAAAAGAAAAAGGAAAGAACTCTCACCCCAAAGGTCAAAACAGTGCACCGGCATGGAATAGGAGCTGGGTCGGCCAAGTGGCATAGCCGCGCGAAGCCCTGGCCACATCGGAAATGTATTCAGGTGAATAGGCCTTCCGGTGGCGAAGGTGGTTCATGTAGGCACCTGTCTCCACTTAAACCGTCTAGGGCCCACCCATCAGTAGCTCGATCCTATGGACCAACCGACTGGCAGGACCCCGCCCACAGGTTCGTCTACCTCCTCCCACTCACATAGAGGAGGAGCAGAGGAGATTGGGTGCATGGCGGAGCTTGCTCCCCTAGCCACCTCTCGCATATCCCGGCACACCGGTGAGATCGGAAGGCTACGCCGCCTCCATTTGTGCTCCTAGAGCATGCGGTGGAGGGCTGAAGTGGTGCCAGCATGGACGGCCACGGGAGAGGCCGTCAACCACCTGTGGCTCGAGTGTAGGGCATCTCCAAAGAGGAATGACGGAGTTGGCAGCATCGCAAGGTGGGTTTGAAGGCGCTGGGATGCTTAGGGGGAGCAGAGAGGCTCGAGGCGGCCCGAAATTGATTGCGTGCCGGCGGAAGAGCTTAGGCTAGGGAGCTCGATGGGGGTAGGGGAGGATCAATTGGGGGCTCAGGAGGTTCGCCGGTGGAAGATAGAGCGGAGATAGTCGCGAGGGGTTCTCGGGGTTGGCTTAAATAGTCGGGGCGACCATAGAGGGTCTCGGGTGGCCGCCAGAGTTCCTCGGGCATGGAGCATGCACGTGCCTGGGCTCCTTGGCTGCATCCTCGCATCAGGGAGGGGTGTGTGAGGTCAAGGAGGGTCCCCTGGCGCGAGTGGACACTCTACCATGGCCACCAAGGAGCTACAGGACAAGCACAAGCGACGGAGCGTCGTTTCTGCATGTCAGTGGTGTGGTCACCATGGCACACCATGTCCCGGACCACCCTTTGCTTGGGAAATGTTATGTGGGGTGCAAGGCATGCATGGCCGAGGGTGATGGATGAGTTTGGATCCATATGGAGCTGGGTAGAATTGGTTTCTACTAAGAGTAAGCTTCCACCAGCAAACTTGGGGTTGTGGCAACGGGTGTTTATTGCATGGCCTTTGGAACAAAACTATGTCTTGTGGCATTAGGTAGGCAAGGACTACAAGTCCACCAATTTTTAGCCTAGGGAGTCAAGTCTATAGGGTACTTGTAGTACAAGGCTATAATTGCTGCCATAATCTAGGTTTGGATGTACTGCTCATATTTTCAACATGAGCATGCCATATTTTGGTGTGGAATGATGCATTAGCATGCAAGAGGGGTTGTGAAAAGAATTGGGGGCATTTGCATGAACAGAAATAATGGGAGAGGGGTATAATAGGCATACCCATGTTGTCCAAGTGGTAAAATGAAGGGTTTTTACCCACCAATGATTGAATATAGGCCAAAGCAAATTTTCTCGAGGCAGAAGAGGGTCAGAAAATAATATGGTAGAAAATTGAAGGCAAGGGGAATCTTTTTGGGTCAAGATTGCTTGTCCTCTAGCTTCTGGACGAAGATGTTTGATGGTGCCCTAGGGAATCTAGGGGTATCCAAAGGCCGTGATACTTACCATGGTAAATGGTAATACCAATTGGCCCTGATCACCAATTTTGAGACTATATGATGAAAGTTGACAATGTAAACTTGATAAATCCTAGAAATGTGCACAAATGGATTTCTCCAGATAAATACTTGCAAATCAATTCCCCCTAATGCACCAATTGGTGTGTTGGCATTATTTGAGTATTAGAGCATGCCCAAAAAGTTTGGGATCAATTGGAGAAACTTACCAATGCAAATATTTCCAATTCTAGAAATCGACAGAAGTGGTTTTGAGGGGTTTTGCACAAGTTCATATATTATCCTTGATGCACCACTTGGTGTTGATGCATTATTAGGGTATTAGAACATTTCCACAAAATTTGAGAAAAAAAGGAGAAACTTGGTAATGTGGAGTTGCTCAAACTTGGATGTGGAAAGAGAGGTTTTGGAACATTTTGGTGAACCAAATGTCGGGACCCCGGTCCTAAGCCATAGGAATCCAGCCAATAACACATCGCATCTCTTTGCGGTCTCACGCACGATTATCCCCACGGCTACAGCCTTACCTTAGCCGGGACCGTTTGCGCCTTTTGACTCGTGTATGCAATTGTGTCGCTAGCAATCCAATGACAAAGAACCCGGATCGACATGTCTAGTCATAAACCAAAGCGGCAGTTTCGCACAGGGACAGGCATACATGACCCAGCAAAGCAGGTGTCGGTCACCAGCGAATGTAGACGAGTCGTAGCAAGCTACAAGGACTCCATTACATCGCGTGTCATTTCCCCAAAGGGGACAGACACAGGAGCTAAGAAGAACACATGCCGGTCAACCAATGTGTCCGGAGCAGTCGCGAACTACCATGGCTCGTTGGATTACAAAGGGGCATTTCCCTGTAAGGAGTGCTACTAAAGCCTACGGCTAGGTAATCGAACCCCATACATATCAAGTACAACACACATACGCATGGCATACCGATATGTATAGATACATCGATGGCATCACAACATAACCATAAACATACAAACTTTATTTAGAAGGCTCGGAAGAGCCACACACATAATATTACAAGGTAGGGGTGTCACGACCCATCATCACAAGTCATACACACAATTCTTACAAGCCAGCGGAAGAGTTAAAAATGTCTGAGTACAAACAGAGGGAAAGACAAAGGCACATGGCCTGACTATCTACACACCCATCCTAGGGCCAGATCGTAGCTGGGATACCAGCTACTCGTCATCGTCGATGTCTAGGTAGAACCCTCCATTAGGGTCATTAACAACCTCTGCAACAATTTATTAATCAAACTGAGTACAAAAGTACTCAGCAAGACTTTAGGATAAACTATCTACTCATGCAATGTATCAACAAGGAGTTGTGGAGTTTCATGCAGAAAGCCGGCATTTGACTCTTGGCTAGACAACTTGCATTTTTAAATAGTTTTGACAACTTTGATTTCTCGCACACGAGTCCACTAACACCACAACAATACTCTATCGTGGAATCATTCCGTCTCCATACGGAAATGCCGTCCACGACACTCACGCTTATCTTGACAATTTTATGAGTAGCCATTATAGTTATCTATGAACAACATATGTCTCCAAGTAGTCCATGTTCGCGGACGCGGCTATTCGAATAGATCATAACCCTGCAGGGTTGTACTTCTTCACACACGCTCTCGCCACTTATCGCCATGTGCACGTCATGCACCTCGGCAACCTTCAAGCGGAAGCCCAGGGAGGGAGTCGGTCACGACCGTTAACCACGCTAATACTTAGTCCAGGTCTATCGCCTATCTGAGGGTAACCCGCATGGAAGTCCGGTCGAGGTTTCCGCCATGGCCCCAAACGATGTGTGCAGGGTTCCCAAGCCCACCATCCAGGTGCCACTTGGTACACCGTGCCACTGCCTACCACATCATAGCCCACCTCTAAGGTCAGTGCAACGCACGGCCTCCAGCATGACTATAAACACCAGAAACTACTTGCAACTCCTGGACCGAGTACTAAGCAATTAATAAGTCGAAAGGGTCAATTAAGTATCCCAACGTGTGGTAGTATCTAGTCTTGGATTACATACACTGAACTCAGTTCCTCAGGACGGTTCCAATGAAACAACCCGCCATGTACTCCTACATAGCCTTTCACCTGTACCTTTACCAAATCTGGTTCAACACACAATCTTTACTTATTGAACACATTCTCACAATTCTGTTCATCACCCAAATGACAGACCATACACAACTCTAAGCATAGCATGCATAGCAGGATAAGGCACATCATGGCTCAAGCATCTACCAGGTATGCTAGGTTGCAAGGTTCAGCTATTTACTGTGACAAAGACAGGTCATGCAAAGGAAGTGGGTTCAACTAACGCAGTAAAAGGAGTGAAAGCATTTGCCCTAATGCAAGAAATAAGAGCAGGAGCGAGAACATGGGATTTATCGGGATGATCAAAATGGTTGCTTGCCTTGTTGCTCAGCAGAGGGACAATATCCGTCAGTCGGATATTCGGTGGAATCCGAAGGAGCGGGGCCTACCAGTACAATATCAATCAATAACAATCATATGCAACAAGATGATGCATGAGCATGGCATGAAAATGAAAGGTGGTAAGCTAATGTGACTACCATTTCTTAAGTTGAAGTTGATTTGAATCAAGATTTAATTATCACTTCGAACAAGGTATTTTCGAATACCCTTTTAATTGATTCGACCTGATGCTCAGGTAATCTTGTGTAAGCATGCATGATGATGGTATGTTGGGCTGCTGGTTGTGCTTGATCATGGTTTGGTCATAATATTTGAAGTGGAATTCAAATGGATTTCAAATTCCCACTCCAAATTATTTAATAAGGTTATCCTATTCATCATCTTATCTTTTTGGTGATGTTAACATTTTCAAACATGTTTGAAAATATCAAAATCAAACTCCTTGGATTTTTCTCATACTTTTTCATATATAAATTATTTTCATTGGAGTTACAGATTATTTTCTATGATTTTTAGAAGTTTTGGGCATTTTCTGGAATTTTTTAAAATCAGAAAATCTCTTTATTGCGTCATAACCACGTCAGCATTGCATCAGCAGGTCAACCGACCTGGTCAGGTCAAACCTGACAGGTGGGGGCCACTAGTCAGCGACACAGGAGATAATCCCGCGCTGACCAGCCCCTAAGTGGGTTTGACCCACTGCTAGGGCCTACTGTCAGTGCCTAATTAGCGTTAAACAGCCGGGATTAGGCCGGCCACGTCGTCCCCTGCAGGAGACTGACCGGCGGTGACCAGATCCGCGGCGGATCTTTGCCGGAGACGCACCAGGGCGTGCCGTGGTGCTCGGGATCGAGTGCCGAGAGCACTGGGATGATCCCCAGGCTCGGCCTCATCCTCAACAGGCATCAGGAGGGGCTGAGGGTGGCCGAAGCGTGCCGGCGACGAGCCGAGGTGGCTACCAGAGCTCGGGCTCGTCGGTCCTGTGGCTAGAGTGCCGGAGAGAGAAGGGAAACAGGGGGAAAATGCTCGCAAGCTCACGGTGGAGACGAAGCTGGGCTCAGACTGCTCGGGGAGGGGCTGTAGCCGGCGATCCACCGTCGACTTGCTGGCGGCCGGAGGTTGAAGACGACGGCAATGGAGCGTTGCAGGGCTCGGGGAGGATGATTCCGTTGGCGTGCGCATCGAGCTCGATGTTGCGGAGAGGATGGAGCACTCGGGGGGCTTCCTTGTGGCGAGAGAGCTCGGGCTCCTCGAGCTCAAGCTCCTGTCAATGGCGGCAGGAAGAGAGGGAAAGAAACCGAGAGGAGGGGGAAGAATGGAGAGCGGGGAAGGATAGGGACGCGCTCGGGGAAGTCATCCCCGTTGTCGCGCTATCCTGGGGGCACCGGAGAACGCCACGGCGAAGCAGGAGGTGGAGGAGGCCGCCATGGTCTATCTCTCCTCTACGAGAAGGCACAGGAAGAAGACGACCCTGCCCCTGGTGGGCTGGGCCTCGCAGGTAAGCGTAGGATAGTTCTTTTCCTTTTGCCTCTATTTATGTTTTCTATTTTATTTGCTGACACTTGTTGCTATTTATTTTTGGCACTAAATCAAATCTAAAAATAGTTTGAAAAATGTTGGGGTGTTAGTTGGAATATTTTCAATCACCCATAAAGTTTTCAGCATTTTTGAAAACTTATATATTTTTGAATTCAACTATAAGTTTGAATTCAGGGACTTGCTGGTTTTGAAAAAAATGCCAAAAGTGATTTGAAAATAGTTTTCTCCCCTGATAATTTGTTTTCAATAATTATCAGAAATATTGAACTTTTAAGAAGGCCATTTTGGGTTCATTGATTTTGGCAAGATTTGAATTTCATAGAACTAGAAGTGGCTAGGGTTTTTGGTTTGAGTGGCACCACTTCTTTGGAGTTTGTTTCAAATTATTGAATGCAAAGGAAGAAAACATGGGCACAAATACTAAACCCTAGTTAGGGATCCATGGATGTGACAACTCACCCCCACTCAAAAGAATCTTGTCCCGAGATTTGGAAGTCGTCGGGAATAGCGCGGGATACTCAAGTCGGAGACGATCCTCTCTTTCCCATGTTGCCTCCTTTTCAGAATGATTTGACCATTGAACTTTAAGAAACTTGAGGTTTCGACGTCGAGTGGTACGCTCAGCTTGATCAAGAATACGCACGGGGTATTCTCGGTATGAAAGGTTATCTTGGAGATCAAGCGTTTCGTGGTCCACTTCATGCATAGGATCCGAAAAGCAACGCCTGAGTTGCGATACGTCAAAAACATCATGAACCTTGGAAAGATGCGGAGGAAGTTCCAACTGGTAGGCAACTTCTCCTTGTTTGGCAAGAATGCGAAAAGGACCAATGTAACGAGGAGCCAAGTTGCCCTTGATACCGAATCGATGGGTACCCTTCAAAGGTGTAACCCGAAGGTAAGCCTTCTCGTCAACTTCAAAGGTCACAGCCTTATGATGACGATCATATTGGCTCTTTTGACGAGACTGGGCTGTTTTAAACTGTTCATGAATAATGCGAACCTGCTCTTCTGCATCCTGGATCATATCCGGGCCAAAGAGTTGCCTCTCTCCGGTTTCTGACCAATTAAGAGGTGTTCGACATCTTCGTCCATAGAGAACTTCAAACGGAGCTTTGCCCAAGCTTGACTGATAACTATTGTTATAAGCAAATTCAGCGAATGGAAGACACTTCTCCCAATTCATACCGAACGATATAACACAAGCTCGAAGCATATCTTCTAGGATTTGATTCACTCTTTCTACTTGACCACTTGATTGAGGATGGAAAGCAGTGCTAAAAGATAAGTGAGTCCCCATAGCATTCTAAAAACTCTCCCAGAAGCGAGAAGTAAAGACACTTCCACGGTCTGAGTTAATCTCCAAAGGAACACCATGAACAGACACTATTTGAGAGAGATATAACTCTGCTAGCTGGCTAGCTGTTATACTCTCACGAACTGGAAGAAAATGAGCTACTTTGGAAAGACGGTCAATGACCACAAAGATAGCATTATTTCCTTTCTTGGTCTTGGGAAATCCGGTGATGAAATCCATACTGACTTTATCCCATTTCCATTCAGGAATAGCTAAAGGTTGAAGGGTTCCAGCAGGCCTTTGATGTTCTGCCTTAACTCGACGACAAACGTCGCAGTTAGCAACGAACTCAGCAATTTCTCTCTTCATCCTAGTCCACCAAAACCTCTGGCGTAGGTCGTGATACATCTTAGTACTACCAGGATGAATGGTGAGAGGAGAATCATGAGCCTCCTTAAGGATCAATTGCCGCAGACGTTTGCTCTTAGGAACCACTAAACGGTTCTGAAAGAACACAAGCCTTTCTCATTGATGGAGAAATCCCTAGCGTTTCCGCTAGCAATATTCTCCTTGATCCGCGATATTCCCTTATCATATAACTGCACGGCTATGATTTGATACCTAAGAGTAGGCTTCGCCACCAGGGTAGAAAGGAATCCTTGAGGAACAATATGAAGATTTAACTTCTGAAATTCCTCATAGAGATGTGGTTGACCTCGTTGTAGCATCAAATTGTTACAATAAGACTTACGACTTAGTGCATCAGCCATAACATTGGCCTTCCCCGGGGTGTAAGTTATCCCTAAGTCGTAATCCGTGATCAACTCAACCCACCGTCTTTGTTGGAATTATGCCCTAGAGGCAATAATAAATGTATAGTTATTATTATAATTCCTGTATCAAGATAATAGTTTATTATCCATGCTATAATTGTATTGAATGAAGACTCATTTACATGTGTGGATACATAGATAAAACACCGTCCCTAGCATGCCTCTAGTTGGCTAGCCAGTTGATCAATGATAGTCAGTGTCTTCTGATTATGAACAAGGTGTTGTTGCTTGATAACTGGATCACGTCATTGGGAGAATCATGTGATGGACTAGACCCAAACTAATAGACGTAGCATGTTGATCGTGTCATTTTGTTGCTACTGTTTTCTGCGTGTCAAGTATTTATTCCTATGACCATGAGATCATATAACTTACTGACACCAAAGGAATGCTTTATGTGTATCAAACGTCGCAACGTAACTGGGTGACTATAAAGATGCTCTACAGGTATCTCCGAAGGTGTTAGTTGAGTTAGTATGGACCAAGACTGGGATTTGTCACTCCGTGTGACGGAGAGGTATCTCGGGGCCCACTCGGTAATGCAACATCACACACAAGCCTTGCAAGCAATGTAACTTAGTGTAAGTTGCGGGATCTTGTATTACGGAACGAGTAAAGAGACTTGCCGGTAAACGAGATTGAAATAGGTATGCGGATACTGACGATCGAATCTCGGGCAAGTAACATACCGAAGGACAAAGGAAATGACATACGGGATTATACGAATCCTTGGCATTGAGGTTCAAACGATAAGATCTTCGTAGAAAATGTAGGATCCAATATGGGCATCCAGGTCCCGCTATTGGATATTGACCGAGGAGTCTCTCGGGTCATGTCTACATAGTTCTCGAACCCGCAGGTTCTGCACACTTAAGGTTCGACGTTGTTTTATGCGTATTTGAGTTATATGGTTGGTTACCGAATGTTGTTCGGAGTCCCGGATGAGATCACGGACGTCACGAGGGTTTCCGAAATGGTCCGGAAACGAAGATTGATATAAAGGATGACCTCATTTGATTACCGGAAGGTTTTCGGAGTTACCGGGAATGTACCGGGAATGACGAATGGGTTCCGGGAGTTCACCGGGGGGGCAACCCACCCCGGGGAAGCCCATAGGCTTTGGGGAGACACACCAGCCCTTAGTGGGCTGGTGGGACATCCCCAAAGGGGCCTATGCGCCAAGGATAAGAAATCAAAGGAAAAGAAAAAATAAGAGGGAGGAGGTGGGAAGGGAGGAGGACTCCCTCCCACCAAACCTAGTCCAACTCGGTTTGGGGGGGGAGAGTCCTCCCCCTTGGCTCGGCCGACTCCTTGGGGGTCCTTGGACCCCAAGGCAAGGCCCCCCCTCCCTCCTCCTATATATACGGAGCAATTAGGGCTGATTTCAGACGACTTTCTCACGGCTGCCCGACCACATACCTCCACGGTTTTTCCTCTAGATCGCGTTTCTGCGGAGCTCGGGCGGAGCCCTGCTGAGACAAGGTCATCACCAACCTCCGGAGCGCCGTCACGCTGCCGGAGAACTCTTCTACCTCTCCGTCTCTCTTGCTGGATCAAGAAGGCCGAGATCATCGTCGAGTTGTACGTGTGCTGAACGCGGAGGTGCCGTCCGTTCGGTACTAGATCGTGGGACTGATCGCGGGATTGTTCGCGGGGCGGATCGAGGGACGTGAGGACGTTCCACTACATCAACCGCGTTCTCTAACGCTTCTGCTGTACGATCTACAAGGGTATGTAGATCACTCATCCCCTCTCGTAGATGGACATCACCATGATAGGTCTTCGTGCGCGTAGGAAAATTTTTGTTTCCCATGCAACGTTCCCCCACAGTGGCATCATGAGCTAGGTTCATGCGTAGATGTCTTCTTGAGTAGAACACAAAAGTTTTTTTGGGCGGTGATGTGCATTTTGCTGCCCTCCTTAGTCTTTTCTTGATTCCGCGGTATTGTTGGATTGAAGCGGCTTGGACCGACATTACTCGTACGCTTACGAGAGACTGGTTTCATCGTTACGAGTAACCCCCTTTGCTCAAAGATGACTGGCAAGTGACGGTTTCTCCAACTTTAGTTGAATCGGATTTGACCGAGGAGGTCCTTGGATGAGGTTAAATAGCAACTCATAGATCTCCGTTGTGGTGTTTGCGTAAGTAAGATGCGATCCTACTAGATACCCTTGGTCACCACGTAAAACATGCAACAACAAAATTAGAGGACGTCTAACTTGTTTTTGCAGGGTATGATTGTGATGTGATATGGCCAACGATGTGATGTGATATATTGGATGTATGAGATGATCATGTTGTAATAGAAATATCGACTTGCACGTCGATGGTACGGCAACCGGCAGGAGCCATAGGGTTGTCTTTATACTAACGTTTGTGCTTGCAGATGCGCTTACTATTTTGCTAGGATGTAGCTTTAGTAGTAATAGCATAAGTAGCATGACAACCCCGATGGCAACACGTTGATGGATGATCATGGTATGGCGCCGGTGACAAGAAGATCGTGCCGGTGCTTTGGTGATGGAGATCAAGAAGCACGTGATGATGGCCATATCATGTCACTTATGAATTGCATGTGATGTTAATCCTTTTATGCACCTTATTTTGCTTAGAACGACGGTAGCATTATGAGGTGATCTCTCACTAAAATTTCAAGTCGAAATTGTGTTCTCCCCGACTGTGCACCGTTGCTACAGTTCGTCGTTTCGAGACACCACGTGATGATCGGGTGTGATAGACTCAACGTTCACATACAACGGGTGCAAAACAGTTGCGCACGCGGAACACTCAGGTTAAGCTTGACGAGCCTAGCATGTGCAGACATGGCCTCGGAACACATGAGACCGAAAGGTCGATCATGAATCATATAGTTGACATGATTAGCATAGGGATGCTTACCACTGAAACTACTCTCGAATCACGTGATGATCGGACTTGGGATAGTGTAAGTGGATCATGAACCACTCAAATGACTAGAGAGATGTACTTTTTGAGTGGGAGCTTAGCATATAATTTGATTAAGTTGAACTCTAATTATCTTGAACATAGTCTAAGTCCACTATGAATATATTTGTGTTGTAGATCATGGCTCACGCGACAGTCATCCTGAATTTTAATACGTTCCTAGAGAAAGCTAAGTTGAAAGATGATGGAAGCAACTTTGTAGACTGGGCTCGTAATCTTAAGCTAATCTTACAAGCTGGGAAGAAGGATTATGTCCTTAATGCTGCGCTAGGAGATGAACCACCCGCTACGGCTGACCAGGATGTTAAGAACGCTTGGTTAACACGTAAGGAGGACTACTCAGTAGTTCAATGTGCAGTCGTGTATGGCTTAGAACCGGGACCTCAACGTCGCTTTGAGCGTCATGGAGCATTTGAGATGTTCCAGGAGTTGAAGTTCATCTTTCAGAAGAACGCACGGATCGAGAGGTCTGAGACCTCCGATAAATTCTATGCTTGCAAGATGGAGGAAAACTCGTCTGTCAGTGAACATGTGCTCAAAATGTCTGGGCACTCAAACCGTCTAGCTGAGCTGGGGATTGAACTCCCGCAAGAGGCTATCACTGACAGAATCCTTCAATCACTGCCGCCAAGCTATAAAGGCTTTGTGTTGAACTACAACATGCAAGGGACGAACAAGTCACCCGGCGAGTTGTTTGCGATGCTAAAAGTCGCAGAGTCTGAACTCCGTAAAGAGCATCAAGTGTTGATGGTGAATAAGACCACTAGTTTCAAGAGAAACGGCAAAGGCAAGAAGGGTAATTCAAAGAAGAGCGGCAAGCCTGTTGCCAATCCGCCGAAGAAACCCAAGGCTGGACCTAAGCCTGAAACAGAGTGCTTCTATTGCAAGGGTATGGGCCACTGGAAGCGCAATTGCCCCAAGTATCTGGCAGATAAGAAGGCGGGCAAAGAAAAATCAGGTATATTTGATATACATGTTATTGATGTGTACTTAACCGGCTCTCGTAGTAGTGCATGGGTATTTGATACCGGTTCTGTTGCTCATATTTGCAACTCGAAGCAGGAACTGCAGAATAGACGAAGGCTGGCGAAAGACGAAGTGACGATGCGCGTAGGAAATGGTTCCAAGGTTGATGCAATCGCCGTCGGCACAGTGTCACTTCAGCTACCATCGGGATTAGTGATGAACTTAAATCATTGTTATTTAGTGCCTGCGTTGAGCATGAACATTATATCTGGATCTTGTTTATTGCGAGACGGTTACTCTTTTAAGTCTGAGAATAATGGTTGTTCTATTTCTTTGAGTAACATCTTTTATGGTCATGCACCGAATGTGAGAGGATTGTTCATGTTGAATCTTGATAGAGATACGCATATACATAACATTGAGAACAAAAGAGTTAGAGTAAACAATGATAGCGCCATATTTTTGTGGCACTGCCGCTTGGGTCATATTGGTGTAAAGCGCATGAAGAAACTCCATGCTGATGGACTTTTGGAGTCACCTGACTTTGATTCACTTGACACGTGCAAACCATGCCTCGTGGGCAAGATAACTAAAACTCCGTTCTCCGGAACAATGGAGCATGCAAGTGACTTGTTGGAAATCATACATACCGATGTGTGTGGTCCAATGAGTGTAGAGACACGTGGCGGATATCGTTATTTTCTCACCTTCACTGACGATTTGAGTAGATATGGTTATGTCTACTTGATGAAGCACAAGTCTGAAACATTTGAAAAGTTCAAGCAATTTCAGAGTGAAGTGGAAAATCATCGTAACAAGAAGATCAAGTTCCTGCGGTCTGATCGTGGGGGTGAATATCTGAGTTTCGAGTTTGGTGCTCACTTAAGACAATGTGGAATTGTTTCGCAGTTAACACCGCCTGGAACACCACAGCGTAATGGTGTGTCTGAACGTCGTAATCGTACTTTGTTAGAGATGGTGCGATCTATGATGTCTCTTACTGATTTGTCGTTATCATTTTGGGGTTATGCATTAGAAACAGCTGCATTCACTTTAAATAGGGCACCATCAAAATCCGTTGAGACGACACCATACGAACTGTGGTATGGCAAAAGGCCAAAGTTGTCGTTTCTTAAAGTTTGGGGATGTGATGCTTATGTCAAAAAGCTTCAGCCTGAAAAGCTGGAACCCAAAGCGGAAAAATGTGTCTTCATAGGTTACCAAAAGAGACGGTTGGGTACACCTTCTATCTCAAATCCGAGGGCAAAGTGTTTGTTGCTAAGAACGGAACTTTTCTCGAGAAGGATTTTCTCTCGAGAGAATTGAGTGGGAGGAAGATAGAACTTGACGAGGTTGTCGAACCTCTCATCCCTCTGGATGGTGGCGCAGGGCAAGGGGAAACCTCTGTCATTGCGACGCCGGTTGAGGAGGAAGTTAATGATGATGATCATGAAACTCCAGTTCAAGTTTCTGTTGAACCATGCAGGTCGACGAGATCACGCGCTGCTCTAGAGTGGTAGGGTAATCCCGTCTTATCAATCATGTTGTTAGACAACAATGAACCTGCAAATTATGAAGAAGCAATGGTGGGCCCAGATTCCAACAAATGGCGAGAATCCATGAAATCCGAGATAGGATCCATGTATGAGAACAAAGTGTGGACTTTGGAGATACTACCTGAGGGCCGCAAGGCTATTCAGAACAAATGGATCTTTAAGAAGAAGACGGACGCTGACGGTAATGTGACCGTTTATAAAGCCGACTTGTGGCAAAGGGTTTTTCACAAGTTCCAGGAATTGACTACGATGAGACTTTCTCTCCCGTGGCAATGCTTAAGTCCGTCAGAATCATGTTAGCAATAGCTGCATTTTTCGATTATGAAATCTGGCAGATGGATGTCAAAACGGCGTTCCTTAACGGTTTCCTTAAGGAAGAGTTGTATATGATGCAACCCGAAGGTTTTATCGATCCTAAAAGTGCTAACAAGGTGTGCAAGCTCCAGCGATCCATTTATGGACTGGTGCAAGCATCTCGGAGTTGGAACAAATGCTTTGATGAGGTGATCAAAGCATTTGGGTTTATACAAGTGGTTGGAGAATCTTGTATTTACAAGAAAGTGAGTGGGAGCTCTGTGGCGTTTCTAATATTATATGTAGATGACATATTATTGATTGGAAACAACGTAGAGCTTTTGGAGAGCATAAAAGGTTACTTGAATAAAAGTTTCTCTATGAAGGACCTAGGAGAAGCTGCTTACATTCTAGGCATTAAGATCTATAGGGATAGATCAAAACGCCTGATAGGACTTTCACAAAGCACATACCTTGATAAAGTTTTGAAGAGGTTCAAAATGGAACAGTCCAAGAAAGGGTTCTTGCCAGTGTTACAAGGTACGAGATTGAGTAAGACTCAGTGCCCAGCAACTGATGAAGATAGAGAGCATATGCGCTCCGTCCCCTATGCTTCAGCCATAGGTTCTATCATGTATGCGATGTTGTGCACTAGACCGGATGTTAGCCTGGCCATAAGTATGGCAGGTAGGTTCCAGAGTAATCCAGGAGTGGATCACTGGACAGCGGTCAAGAATATCCTGAAGTACCTGAAAAGGACTAAGGAGATGTTTCTCGTGTATGGAGGTGACGAAGAGCTCGCCGTAAAAGGTTACATCGATGCAAGCTTTGACACAGATCCGGATGACTCTAAGTCGCAAACCGGATATGTATTTATTCTTAATGGGGGTGCAGTAAGCTGGTGCAGTTCCAAGCAAAGCGTCGTAGCAGATTCTACATGTGAAGCGGAGTACATGGCTGCCTCGGAGGCGGCTAAGGAGGGTGTCTGGATGAAGCAGTTCATGACGGATCTTGGAGTGGTGCCAAGTGCACTGGATCCAATAACCTTGTTCTGTGACAACACTGGTGCCATTGCCTTAGCAAAGGAACCAAAGTTTCACAAGAAGACCAGACACATCAAACGACGCTTCAACCTCATCCGCGACTACGTCGAGGAGGAGGACGTAAATATATGCAAAGTGCACACGGATCTGAATGTAGCAGACCCGCTGACTAAACCTCTTCCATGGCCAAAACATGATCGACACCAGAATTGTATGGGTGTTAGATTTATTACAATGTAATTCACATGGTGATGTGAGGGCTAGATTATTGACTCTAGTGCAAGTGGGAGACTGTTGGAATTATGCCCTAGAGGCAATAATAAATGTATAGTTATTATTATAATTCCTGTATCAAGATAATAGTTTATTATCCATGCTATAATTGTATTGAATGAAGACTCATTTACATGTGTGGATACATAGACAAAACACCGTCCCTAGCATGCCTCTAGTTGGCTAGCCAGTTGATCAATGATAGTCAGTGTCTTCTGATTATGAACAAGGTGTTGTTGCTTGATAACTGGATCACGTCATTGGGAGAATCACGTGATGGACTAGACCCAAACTAATAGACGTAGCATGTTGATCGTGTCATTTTGTTGCTACTGTTTTCTGCGTGTCAAGTATTTATTCCTATGACCATGAGATCATATAACTTACTGACACCGGAGGAATGCTTTGTGTGTATCAAACATCGCAAGGTAACTGGGTGACTATAAAGATGCTCTACAGGTATCTCCGAAGGTGTTAGTTGAGTTAGTATGGATCAAGACTGGGATTTTTCACTCCGTGTGACGGAGAGGTATCTCGGGGCCCACTCGGTAATGCAACATCACACACAAGCCTTGCAAGCAATGTAACTTAGTGTAAGTTGCGGGATCTTGTATTACGGAACGAGTAAAGAGACTTGCCGGTAAACGAGATTGAAATAGGTATGCGGATACTGACGATCGAATCTCGGGCAAGTAACATACCGAAGGACAAAGGGAATGACATACGGGATTATACGAATCCTTGGCACTGAGGTTCAAACGATAAGATCTTCATAGAAAATGTAGGATCCAATATGGGCATCCAGGTCCCGCTATTGGATATTGACCGAGGAGTCTCTCGGGTCATGTCTACATAGTTCTCGAACCCGCAGGGTCTGCACACTTAAGGTTCGACGTTGTTTTATGCGTATTTGAGTTATATGGTTGGTTACCGAATGTTGTTCGGAGTCCCGGATGATATCACGGACGTCACGAGGGTTTCCGGAATGGTCCGAAAACGAAGATTGATATATAGGATGACCTCATTTGATTACCGGAAGGTTTTCGGAGTTACCGGGAATGTACCGGGAATGACGAATGGGTTCCGGGAGTTCACCGGGGGGGGCAACCCACCCCGGGGAAGCCCATAGGCTTTGGGGAGATATACCAGCCCTTAGTGGGCTGGTGGGACAGCCCCAAAGGGGCCTATGCGCCAAGGATAAGAAATCAAAGGAAAAGAAAAAAAAAAGAGGGAGGAGGTGGGAAGGAAGGAGGACTCCCTCCCACCAAACCTAGTCCAACTCGGTTTGGGGGGGAGAGTCCTCCCCCTTGGCTCGGCCGACTCCTTGGGGGTCCTTGGACCCCAAGGCAAGGCCCCCCCTCCCTCCTCCTATATATATGGAGCAATTAGGGCTGATTTGAGACGACTTTCTCACGGCTGCCCGGCCACATACCTCCACGGTTTTTCCTCTAGATCGCGTTTCTGCGGAGCTCGGGCGGAGCCCTGCTGAGACAAGGTCATCACCAACCTTCGGAGCGCCGTCACGCTGCCGGAGAACTCTTCTACCTCTTCTTCTCTCTTGCTGGATCAAGAAGGCCGAGATCATCGTCGAGCTGTACGTGTGCTGAACGCGGAGGTGCCGTCCGTTCGGTACTAGATCGTGGGACTGATCGCGGGATTGTTCGCGGGGCGGATCGAGGGACGTGAGGACGTTCCACTACATCAACCGCGTTCTCTAACGCTTCTGCTGTACGATCTACAAGGGTATGTAGATCACTCATCCCCTCTCGTAGATGGACATCACCATGATAGGTCTTCGTGCGCGTAGGAAAATTTTTGTTTCCCATGCGACGTTCCCCCACGGTCTTTGCCTCAGATTCATATCCGGCTGGGTGAAGATATATTTCAGTCTTTGGTGATCAGTGAATATTTCGCAACGATTACCAAGAAGGTAATGTCGCCAGGTTTTAAGTGCATGGACTACGGCTGCAAGCTCAAGATCATGTGTGGGATAATTATCCTCATGTGGACGCAACTGTCGAGATGCGTATGCAATCACATGACGATCTTGCATGAGAATGCAACCTAATCCTTGTCGCGAGGCGTCGCAATAGATAACACAGTCCTTAGAGAAATCTGGTGGTAGCAACACAGGTGCGGAAGTCGGGCGTCTTTTCAGTTCCTGAAAACTATGGTCACACTGTGGTGTCTACTCGAACTTTTTATCTTTCTTGAGGAGTTCAGTTAGAGGCTTTGCAACCTTGGAGAAATTCTCGACAAAGCGGCGACAATAGCTCGCTAGACCAAGAAAACTCCTAGCTTGCTTAACCGATTCAAGTTGAGTCCAATCAAGGACAGCTTGAACTCTCTCGGGATTGACAGCAATACCCTTACTAGAGATTACGTGACCTAGATAGGTCACTTCTGGTAACCAAAATTCACATTTTGAAAACTTGGCATAAAGGCGATGCTCTCGAAGTTTCATCAATACCAGCCTTAGATGCTCGGCATGTTCTTGTTCGTTCTTCGAGTAGATGAGAATATCGTCGAGATATACTATGACGAATTTATCCAAATACTCCACGAAGATTGAATTCATCAAGCAAGAGAAAGTTGCTGGGGCATTGGTTAAACCGAAGGACATGACAGTGTACTCGTATTGGCCATAACGAGTGACAAAAGCCGTTTTTGGAATGTCCCCGTTCTTGATCTTGATTTGATGGTATCCCAACCTCAAACTATTTTTGAGAAGACTGAGGATCCAGCGAGCTGATCATACAGGTCGTTGATCCTGGGGAGCGGATACTTGTTCTTTATGGTGACCAGATTAACTGGTCGGTAATCTACAACCATCTGATCCGTTCCGTCTTTCTTCTTGACGAAGAGGACGGGACAAGCCCAAGGGGAAGAGCTAGGACAAATGAAACCTTTATTAAAGGCCTCATCTAGTTGCTTCTTAAGTTCGGCTAGCTCCAGGGGTGCCATCTTATATGGTCTTCTGGCTATTGGAACAGTTCCCGGAACAAGATCTATCACAAACTCTACATCTCTATCAGGTGGAATTCCTGGCAGTTCCTCTGGAAAAACATCCGAGAAGTCACGGACTACCGGAATGTCTTCAAGTTCCGGAAGAGGATTGGCATTGAGGGAATAGAGTTGGCATTTGGCAACTCGAGTAGACACATTGACTATCTCACCCGAGGGATGGGTAAGCTGAACATATCTAGAATGAGTATCAATCTTGGCATAGTGAGCTGACATACATTCCATGCCCAAGATGATATTGATATCCGAAGATTTCAGGGCTATCAAGGATGCTAGAAAAACTAGCATGTCTACTAGATTTTCATTGTCATAGGTTATCCTGGAGGTTTGCCACTTACTACCAGGGGTTTGGACAACCAATGGAATTGGCATATCACAGAAATACATGTTATGCAAATGTGCATAACTTTCTGAAATGAAGGAATGAGAAGACCCAGTGTCAAAAAGAACAGTCGTTGCGTGATGATTAACAAGGAGCCTACCCAGTATGACGTCGGGATCCTCTACAGCTTCTTCTGCTGAAACATAGTTCACACGGCCACGTGCAGGAGTTGGCTTCACATAATAAGCTTTGCCCGACTTGCCTTGCCCAACGGACTTTCCGGGTTGCTTGGCACCCACATTCTGAGGACACTCTCGGGAATAGTGCCCTGGTTCTCCACACTTGTAACAGATCACCTGATTGGCACTGGGTGCAGCATTGCTAGCTGGACCACCATAGGTTTTTGCTAGAGGGTTGGTATGATTCGTCTGAGGCACAACATAGGATGTCCTCGGAGTGTATCTTGGCAGCAAAGAACTGTTTGGAACCCACAGCCTGCATTTTGGGAACGCGGAACCAGATGACGAGCCAAAGTCACGGGAGTGCTTCTTTGTGGCTTCATAGTCAGTATGACCAGTCTCGACACTAATCACCTTGTTAACCAGGGCTTGGAAGCTTGTACATTCGTGGAGGCGCAAATCACGACAAAGCTCAGGGCTCAGACCCTTACGGAATCTTGCTTGCTTCTTGGCATCAGTAGTGTGACAGCCCGATGCCGACGTTCCAGAAGATTCCCCCTTCTTTCCGTTTTCGTCGTGTGTCTATTTTATTTTGTCGCATCATCATCGCATCATTCGCATCATCTGCATTGCATCGGCATCTTCGTTGCCGCCAGTTTTTAAAAAACTTGCATCCGTTGTTAGTTGTCGGTTCTCGTCGTTGTCCGTTCTGAGCCCGACCGCACTCGCATACGCCCGCGGCATCGTTGAAACCCTGTATTTAAAGTGTGTTTCAAACTTTCTCTGATCGGGGTGAAACTTGGCATGCGGTCGTATTTTGTTTTAGTTAGACCGCTTGTCGGATTTCGTCGCGATCGGAGTTCGTCTGGTACCTGAACGGTCGACCGTAGCGGCACCGTATTCGGTCTACCGTCGGACGTCTGTCGGTGTTTTAAAAATTGTTGTTGCGCCGCCCGTTTCCCCTCTCGTCTCCATATATCCACTCTACACGGCCTCGAACCCATTCCCGCGTTCGGAATCGTCCGAATCCGACCGCACGGTTGGATCCGGAACGCGATTCCGGTTAACCGAGCCCCTTTTTTCTCTATAAATACCCCCTCCATCATATTTTTAGACAGCCCCTCTTCCCCCTACCTCGTTTCCCGTGCCAAACCTACCCTAGCCGCCACTGCCCTCTCTCTCTCCTCCCACCAGCGCGCAGGGCCCGCCGAAGCCCATCCGCGGCCCTTCCAAGGCCCGGTCGCGCCACCGCTCGCCCGAGCTGCCCCTGCCTCCTCCCGTGGCTCTCTGCTCGCGCCTTCCCCGTCGCCGCGCCACCGGCCAGCAGCCGCCGCTGCCGGAGTGTGCCCTCGCCGCTGGCCAACTTCCTCCTCCCTCGTCGGTGCCCCGCCTCCGCGCCGCCACCTCGGCCCTCCGTCCTCCGCCGGCCTCGAGCGGCAGCCGCCATGGAAGTTGTTGTGCTGCCGCCGGTAGCCGTTATGCGCGACGCCAGCCCCGGCTCCGGCCAGATCCGGCGAGCTGCGCTCGGATCCAGCCGGCCCCTTGCCGTCCTGTCGATCCCGGGTGTCAGGAACCCCAAGGGCAGCCGCCGCCTCCAGCGCTGTCGGCTCCCTGCGCGAGAGCTTGGAGACGAAGGCAGCGCCCCTGCATCAGGTCTCGCCACGCCTCCTCCAGCGCTGCGGCTGGGCCGCGCCCCCAGGCCCAGCTGGCCCGAGCCAGGCCGAGGCCTCTCCCTCGCTGCACGAGGCCGGCCCAGGGTCCCCAGGCCCTAGGAATCGGCCTCTTCTTCGCATCCGGGCCACGGCCTACTCAGGTGAGGCCTCCCCTCGTCTATTCCGTGCCCGCACGTAGTTTAGTTTTACTGCGCCCATGCCTTGTAGCCCATTAGTAATTAGTTTAGGCCCTCTAGTTATTTTTCCTTTTAGGTTTTTTTCGGAATTAGTTAAAAATTCAGATTCTAGACGTATTTTAGAACCCGTGCAAGTTTTATTCCGTTAGTCGGATCGAGACGTGTAATATATGGTTTTCGTGTAGATTTTCGCATAGAATACGATTTCACAACTTGCTTAATTATTTGACGTAGTATAACGTGTCAAATACATAGATTAGTGTGCTGTCCAAATAGAATATAGCCCGTATTATTTTTCCGCGCGTGTTCGGATAGCCCGAATGTCGTGGTAGAAATGTCCATGTTTTAGGAACCTATTTTCCATGTATTTTAGATTGGTCATTTGTATTTTTATGTGTAGGGATTTGCCGCTAGTTTATTTTCCCGTATATAGGTTATTTTTCCCGCCTTTATGTGTGGAGATATTTTTGTGTTGCAACCACACATATTTTATATGTTTTCGGGGTAGAAAAATCCATGTGCTTTTTCTGTGCAATTAGTTTTAGCATTAGAGCAAGTTAGTTCGAGCGATATTTTGCCGTGATGCCATTTTGTTTAATTCGTAGGATTTATTTCGTGCGTCGTTTGACGGAGTTGTCAACTAGGAAGTTGTTCTTGGATGTTTAGACTAGCCCCTGGTATTTTTGGTTGCAATATAAATGCATGTTTAGGTGTGGTTTGCTTGCTCTCAAGTTGCTAGAAATAGTGCTGAGTTGGAGGTGCTGAAATATTTCTAAGTCTGGAATCTGTTATATATTGTTGTTGTCTTGTCTTCCTTGTAACTTGTGAGCTGTAGCTCTTTTGAGGTTGGTGCAATGGAGTTAGTTGTACCCCTTGTGTTTCTCTAGCATGATGTATATTTTCATGCCATTTGGACTCCTGTAGCTATAAGTTTTGTTGCTGTCAATATGCCTTCAGATCGAAAACTGCACTTTCATGAGGTGTAATTTTCACTAAGTCTGAAATAGTGTGTGAGATGCCATTTTGTGTCCTCTTTCCCTAGTGATCCATGATGACATGCTAGTTTTTGTTAGTTGTTTGTAGTAGTGCTTCTTGCCCTCTTTCGTGCCATGCCTTGCTTGAGCATGTCGGAGTTGTGTAGCTCGTAGTTGTGGGGCGTAGAAAATGCTATGTGGCTGATTTTGGCAGATTGTAGTGATATCTTGTTTGCTCGTAGTTTTTGAACCGTAGCTCCGATTTGATTGTGTCCTACATGAAACTTGATTAGAATCTCGTGTAGTTTCATTTTATCTTGCTGGTTGCGTGTTTTGAAGTGCTCGTGACCGCCGTTGCACACATATTGCATTCATGCCATCATATCTTGCGGTGCTTGTATCTTTTGATCCGTAGCTCCGTTGGAGATGTTCTCTATGTGTAAATTGCTTGAAATGACGAGTAGAGTCACGTGAACCTATTTGTTTTTCTGTTTAACAACTAATTAAATGTGTTAATTCAGATCTGGACAGAATTGTAAATTAACATGTGAGGTCGTCTCGGAGATGCTATATGTCATTTCCGACCTCATTTAAAATGTCTAGATAGGTAGTATAATTTCTGCTTCACCTCGTGCATGTTTGACAACATTAATATTGCCGTGTAAATAACCGGGAGTGAACTAAATAATTCATATGTGGAGTTTCGTCAATATGCAACTCGTTGCATATTGAACTTCACTTAATGTGTAGTATTTGTTTGTGTGATTTGCCATGCCGTGACTTGCATGTATTCAGCTGCTCATGCATCAGTTGTGTTTTTGCATTGTGTGGTGAATTCCGTGTGTTGATTTGTGTTTCCGGTTTTCCCCGTCTCAATAGAGTTCCGCAAGCGTGTCGGATGTGAGGACCCGTTCGACTACGTCGGTTCGTCTGCTTCACGGAGGCGTTCTTCTTCCAAGCGGGATCTCAGGCAAGATTATCATTTCCCCAGATACCATTACTATCATTGCCATGCTAGTTTTACCGTTTCTATCGATTATGTCTCGTTTCCTACCACCTGTTAAATATTAGCCTCTCAACAATGACATGATCACCTTCAACCTGTACGACCTAGCAAACCACTGATTGGCTATGTTACCGCTTGCTTAACCTTGTTGATAGCGTTGCTAGTTGCAGGTGCAGATGCTTCCATGTGAAAGCATGGGTTCCTTGTTATATCACCATATTAAATGCTATTTAATTAAATGCACCTATATACATGGTAAAAGGTGGAAGGCTCGGCCTTTCTAGCCTGGTGTTTTGTTCCACCTTTGCCCCCTTAGTTTCGGCTACCGGTGTTATGTTCCATAATTGAGCGCTCCTAACATGATCGGGGTTGTTATGGGGACCCCCTTGATAATTCATTTTAGATTAAAGCTGGTCTCGCAAGGCCCAACATTGGTACTACATTTGCCTAATCACCTAACAAAATTGCATAGGGACTTTCCAGACCACGAGGATAATTTAATCAACCCCTCGGGCCAGTGCTCCGCATGAGTGTTGGTCCACCCACCTAGCAGTCGGCGGTGCCACCTCGGGGCAACTCGAGGTTTGGCTACCATCCACTATGCATAGACGGTGTGTCCTGAGAACGAGATACGCGTCTCCTATCGGGTTCGTCGACACAACGGGTGGCCTTGCTGGATTAGTTTTACCTTTGACGAGCTATCTTGTGCATCGGGATTCCGGTGATGCTTTGGGTAATCTCAGAGTTGACGTTTTCCATTAGGGAATCCGACGAGATCGCGAGCTTCGTGATTGAGGATTTCTATGCGGCTTGTGGTAATTTGTGATGGACTAGTTGGAGCACCCCTGCAGGATTAAATCTTTTCGGAAAGCCGTGCCCGCGGTTATGTGGCAACGTGGAAACTTTGTTTAACTCTGGTTCTAGATAACTTGAAGTTAACTTAATTAAAATATGCCAACTGTGTGCGTAACCGTGACTGTCTCTTTCGTGAGTTCCTTCTCCGATCGAGGACACGGTGGGGTTATGTCTGACGTAGGTAGGTGTTCACGATCATTCATTTGATCATCAGTAGTTCACGTCTGCCATGCGTAGATCCTCCCCCTCTTATTTCTTGTACTCGTAAGTTTAGCCACCAAATACATGCTTAGCCGCTGCTGCAACCTCACCACTTAACCATGCCTCACCCATTAAGCTTTGCTAGTCTTGATACCTTTGGAAATGAGATTGCTGAGTCCCCTGTGGCTCACAGTTTACTACAACACAAGTTGCACGTACAGGTAAAGGTTACTTGACGCGAGCGCTTTGATTGTTCATTTGGAGTTGCTTCTTCTTCTTCTTCTTCATCGATCTAGGATGGGTTCTAGGCCGGCAACCTGGGATAGCAAGGATGGACGTCGTTCTTCTTTTGTCGTTTGTTTTCGTCCGTAGTCGAACCCTGCTCTTACTCCTGATGATTATGTAATGTACTGAAGTGACTCTGATGTAGCTTGTGGCGAGTGTAAGCCAACTCGGTTATATACCTCTTCTTTTCAGTACATGTACTTGTAACGATATCCATTCTTGCGACATGACGAGATGCGCTTCTGTCCCTGACGAGGCCTTCGTGCCAAATTGAGGATAGGGTCGCATCTTGGGCGTGACAAGTTGGTATCAGAGCAGTACCGACCTAGGAGCCCCCTTGATTGATCGAACTTGGCCGAGTAGAGTCTAGAGAAAAATTGCTTTGAGTCTAGTTATATATCGGAGAGTAGGATTCTTTTTTCTCCTCTTCTATGCTCTGATGAGGAATCTTGATGTAATAATTTAATTCAACTCCTCTTCTCACTCAAAAAAAATTTAGGATCATGCGGATATTCTTGGGATCTATATGATGCTGATGTGACGGAGTTCTGTCTTGGTGCCTCCTATCTGCTTTGAGTTTTAGGGGAGTTTAGCTCCATGGGATTCTTGAGCACATCGTTATCATTCAGATTTCTTAGTATCTCAGATCGAAGGATGTTCGTAATTGCTTCAATACTAGTAGTGGCGAGATAACCCCGATGTCCCCCGTACTGGTGCAGATTGTTCGGGAGTACTGCCATACTTTGTATCGTTGTGATCACGAGGGTCTGTTGTAGATGAAGGTCCGAGATTCTGGTTGTGTGTTGAAGGATGTGATACAGGTGACGGGTTAGTATAGGAGTTGTGTGATAATTACTCCTTGTATCCGTCTACCAAATTGTATGACCAGATATTTCGGGAATTCATAGGTGGGAATTCAAGTAGTTGCTTATAGGACTATCTTCCAACAAACGCATGATGTTAGGTTGGAGTTCGACATCTAGTGGATTCATGTCCACGAAAATATCGGACGAAATCTTTCTCTTGAGTTTGTTCTGGCTTGATTCATAAGCCTTTCCCTTTGTCTTGTTGATGATGGTAATTCAAGTTGCTTCGATGTCAAGTGGTCATTTCAGATCTTTCCAAGAGGTGTTCACATAGTTTTTGTGTGAGAATGCAAATTCTTTTGTTCGTTCAATTGTCATGTCAATTCTTGTCAACCAGAGTCGTCATGCTAATTCTTTTTCAACCGGTATGTTTCTCTTCAAGTACTTCAATCCTCTCCAATTTTGCAAGATCAATCTCGCATTTTTTCCGGAGTTCATCTCATCTATTCCAAGTTGTCTTTTGTTTTCCCCTCCCTCCCACCCTTTGTCTTCGGTGATTGGTTTTCATACAAGTGCATTCATTTCATTGTGCTTCCGCTATCTCTTCTTCCTTTCGTAGCCGGTGATTCATTGTGAAGATTCTCAGGAGTTGTGTTCATTTGTATTAAGTCTTGTCATCTTTCCGGCGAATCCAATTTAATTATCTGTGTCATCATATCCTTTTCGTCCTTGTAATTCTTTCCCATGTTGGAAATTCTTATCAATCTTCTTGCTATTTATTCCTCTCTTTTTGATCCGGAGCGTTGAAGCTATCTTAGAAGTTTTTGTTTCCAATCTTTTCAATTATTCCGAGGTGCTAACCTCATATCGTTCTCTTCATACCGGTGCATTATCTCTCTTCTAAGCAATATTTTCAACGGTGGTTTCTTTGAGTGGGCCCATAACCCACAGGTTTTCCCAGGATCTTTCTGACTCTTTTAATCTTTTCCTGGAGATCATTAATTCTTTTCAACTATGACGTAAGCATGATTTTCATCAGTCATATTCCTTCTCCAAGATCTAGTTGAATTAATTCTCATATTGGCTCAACATTTCATTCTTCTTTATTCCGGAGAGTCTCATTAATTTTGGTGGTGTTGTTCTCGTCATCATTCTCAGCTTGCTATCCGACGGAGTGTTTCTCTCAATCTTGGTCTATTCTCTTGGATACTCATCTTTTCAGCTTGGTGCCATCATCTTAGTTATTTTCAATCATGAGTATCCATTTCTCGCTATCTGATGGTTTTCTGAGTTGGTTTCATTCTCGTTCCTCCGAAGGCCATCATTTCAGAAGATTCTCCCTTCTCAACTTTCAGCTTTCATCCTCAATTCTTCTCCATTGTTGTCTCTTCGTTCGTCTCACGTTTATTCTGGTGCCTTGTTCTAGTTTTCTCTCAGGTGGCTCATGAGCTCTTCATTCTCATGTATCTCCATTAATTCTTGGTTTCCCATTCAATTGTGAATTCTTACCAGTGCTTCCTTCAATTTTTGCCTCAAGTGGTGCTTATCGCTCTGCCTCTTGAAGATTCATTTCTAGAGGAATAAGTGTTACACTAAATCCGTTGCTTGTCATCAATTAAACTTGATGAAGCATAAGCTTAACATAATTCTTATTCTTCCTCGTAGTATTTTGAATTCTTCTTCCGGAGTGGCTCATGATATCAATTCTTTTCGCAAGTGCTTATCTTTCTTTTCCAGAGTTCCAAGTTTTATCAACTATCTCTTTTTGAGGCTTCATCTAAATTTTGGCAAGGTCATAATCTTATTCTTTTCTACCTTCATATCTTTGCATCGTTCATTTGTATACGGAGGTCCTTCTTGGTGGTTCATCAAGGTTTCAATCCATTCTTAAGTGTTTTTCAAGATTCTTGTTGGAGAACCTCAAGTATCATTTCTCTTGCATGTATATGTGCAATTGCTCTTCCTTTATCCTTTGAGGTGTTATTATAGCATTCTTGTTAGTGTAGGAGCCTCGAAGAGATTTTCTGTCAAGAATGAGATAATTAAACCCACCAATTCTATGATCATGAGGTATTTGCAACCCATGATTTATTCATTGAGCTATCTTGGTTTGGATTTCACCTAAAGCCTTTCCTATGGATTGTTGCTATCATGGTGGTTGTCATTAATCCTAGTTTTCAAGGTATCCTCTTGGTGTAAGAAATTGTTCATATCTTGTTTCTCCCAATCTATCCTTGTTTCTTTTAGTGGTTGGTTGTCACCTCATATTTGTCGAGATGATTTTCTTAAGCCCACTACTATCTTGTTCTTTTCGTTGTTGGTTTTCCAACCACTACGTCAATTCTCTGTCCGGAGGCTCTTCAATCCTATTGTGATGATAGTTGTCATTCTTTCTTCATTCTCTTCTTCCATATGAGCTAGTTCATATTCTCTTGTTCCGGAAGCTTTGTGATGTTGCTCTTTTGGGTCTATTATGTTGCTCTACCAAGATCATGGTGTTCCCTTGCTCTATTTACTTGTTTGTTGTGAATATTGTCTATTTCTTCCACCTTTTCGAATTTTTTGTCCCATTTTCCTACCGAAGTGTTGCCGAAATTTTCCGTGAATTCTTGCTTCTTTCTCATATCATTCCTCATCGCTTTGCAACCTTCATGGATCGTTGGTTTCACTCGTTTGTCAAAGAAGCGGCTAAGATTTTACCTCTTGTTCTTTCTCATCCTCTCCTCCTTTCATTCTTGGATCTCGGGGCGACATCCTCTTGTAGTGTAGGAGAGTTGTGACAGCCCGATGCCGACGTTCCAGAAGATTCCCCCTTCTTTCCATTTTCGTCGTGTGTCTATTTTCTTTTGTCGCATCATCATCGCATCATTCGCCTCATCTGCATTGCATCGGCATCTCCGTTGCCGCCAGTTTTTAAAAACTTGCATCGGTTGTTAGTTGCCGGTTCTCGTCGTTGTCCGTTCTGAGCCCGACTGCACTCGCATGCGCCCGCATCATTGAAACCCTGTATTTAAAGTGCATTTAAAACTTTCTCTGATCGGGGTGAAACTTGGCATGCGGTCGTATTTTGTTTTAGTTAGACCGCCTGTCGGATTTCGTCGCGATCGGAGTTCGTCTGCTACCCGAACGGTCGACCGTAGCGGCACCGTATTCGGTCTACCATCGGACGTTTGTCGGTGTTTTAAAAATTGTTGCCGCGCCGCCCGTTTCCCCTCTCGTCTCCGTATATTCACTCTACACAGCCTCGAACCCATTCCCGCGTTCGGAATCGTCCGAATCCGACCGCAAGGTTGGATCCGGAACGCGATTCCGGTTAACCCGGCCCTTCTTTTCTCTATAAATACCCCCTCCATCATATTTTTAGACAGCCCCTCTTCCCCCTACCTCCTTTCCCGTGCCAAACCTACCCTAGCCGCCACTGCCCTCTCTCTCTCCTCCCACCAGCGCGCAGGGCCCGCCGAAGCCCATTCGCGGCCCTTCCCAGGCCCGGTCGTGCCACCGCTCGCCCGAGCCGCCCCTGCCTCCTCCCGCGGCTCTCTGCCCGCGCCTTCCCCGTCGTCGTGCCGCCGCCTGTCAACAGCCGCCGCTGCCGGAGCGCGCCCTCGCCGTCGGCCAACTTCCTCCTCCCTCGTCGGTGCCCCGCCTCCGTGCCGCCACCTCGGCCCTCCGTCCTTCGTCGGCCTCGAGCGGCAGCCGCCATGGAAACCGTTGTGCCACCGCCGGCAGCCGTGATGCGCGACGCCAGCCCCGGCTCCGGCGAGATCCGGCGAGTTGCGCTCGGATCCAGCCGGCCCCTTGCCGTCTTGTCGATCCCGGGTGTCAGGAACCCCAAGGGTAGCCGCCTCCTCCAGCGATGTCAGCTCCGTGCGCGAGAGCTTGGAGACGAAGGCAGCGCCCCTGGATCAGGTCTCACCACTCCTCCTCCAGCGCTGCGGCTGGGCCGCGCCCTCAATCCCAGCTAGCCCGAGCCAGGCCGAGGCCTCTGCCTCGCTGCACCAGGCCGGCCCAGGGTCCCCAAGCCCCACGACTCGGCCTCTTCCTCACATCCGGGCCACGGCATTCTCAGGTGAGGCCTCCCCTCGTCTACTCCGTGCCCGCGCGTAGTTTAGTTTTACTGCACCCATGCCATGTAGCCCATTAGTAATTAGTTTAGGCCTGCTAGTTATTTTTCTTTTTAGGTTTTTTCGGAATTAGTTAAAAATTCAGATTCTAGACGTATTTTAGGACGCGTGCAAGTTTTATTCCGTTAGTCGGATTGAGACGTGTAATATATGGTTTTCGTGTAGATTTTCGCATAGAATACGATTTCACAACTTGCTTAATTATTTGACGTAGTTTAACGTGTCAAATACATAGATTAGTGTGTTGTCCAAATAGAATATAGCCCGTATTATTTTTCCGCGCGTATTCGGATAGCCCGAATGTCGTGGTAGAAATGTCCGTGTTTTAGGAACCTATTTTCCATGTATTTTAGAGCGGTCATTTGTATTTTTATGTGTAGGGATTTGCCGCTAGTTTATTTTCCTGTATATAGGTTATTTTTCCCGCATTTATGTGTGGAGATATTTTTTGTGTTGCAACCCCACATATTTTATATGTTTTCGGGGTAGAAAAATCCATGTGATTTTTCTGTGCAATTAGTTTTAGCATTAGATTAAGTTAGTTCGCATGATATTTTGCCGTGATGCCCTTTTGTTTAATTCGTAGGATTTATTCCGTGCGTCGTTTGACGGAGTTGTCAACTAGGAAGTTGTTCTTGGGTGTTTAGACTAGCCCCTGGTATTTCTGGTTGCAATAGAAATGCATGTTTAGGTGTGGTTTGCTTGCTCTCAAGTTGCTAGAAATAGTGCTGAGTTGGAGGTGCTGAAATATTTCTAAGTCTGGAATCTGTTATATTTTGTTGTTGTCTTGTTTTGCTTGTAACTTGTGAGCTGTATCTCTTTTGAGGTTGGTGCAATGGAGTTAGTTGTACCCCTTGTGTTTCTCTATCATGCTATATATTTTCATGCCATTTGGAGTCCTGTAGCTATAGGTTTTGTTGCTGTCAATATGGCTTCATATCGAAAACTGCACTTTCATGAGGTGTAATTTTCACTAAGTCTGAAATAGTGTGTGAGATGCCATTTTGTGTCTTCTTTCCCTAGTGATCCATGATGCCATGCTAGTTGTTGTTGGTTGTTTGTAGTAGTGCTTCTTGCCCTCTTTCGTGCCATACCTTGCTTGAGCATGTCGGAGTTATGTAGCTCGTAGTTGTGGGGCGTAGAAAATGCTATGTGGCTGATTCTGGCAGATTGTAGTGATATCTTGTTTTCTCGTCGTTTTTGAACCGTAGCTCCGATTTGATTGTGTCCTACATGAAACTTGCTTAGAGTCTCGTGTAGTTTCATTTTATCTTGCTGGTTGTGTGTTTTGAAGTGCTCATGACCGCCGTTGCACACATATTGCATTCATGCCATCATATCTTGCGGTGCTTGTATCTTTTGATCCGTAGCTCCGTTGGAGATGTTCTCTATGTGTAAATTGCTTGAAATGATGCGTAGAATCACGTGAACCTATTTGTTTTGCTGTTTAACAACTAATTAAATGTGTTAATTCAGATCTGGACAGAATTGTAAATTAACATGTGAGGTCGTCTCGGAGATGCTATATGTCATTTCCGACCTCATTTAAAATGTCTAGATAGGTAGTATAATTTCCGCTTCACCTCGTGCATGTTTGACAACATTAATATTGTCGTGTAAATAACTGGGAGTGAACGAAATAATTCATATGTGGAGTTTCGTCAATATGCAACTCGTTGCATATTGAACTTCACTTAATGTGTAGTATTTGTTTGTGTGATTTGCCATGCCGTGACTTGCATGTATTCAGCTGCTCATGCATCAGTTGTGTTTTTGCACCGTGTGGTGAATTCCGTGTTGATTTGTGTTTCCGGTTTTCCCCGTCTCAATAGAGTTCCGCAAGCGTGTCGGATGTGAGGACCCGTTCGACTACGTCGGTTCGTCTGCTTCACGGAGGCGTTCTTCTTTCAAGCGGGATCTCAGGCAAGATGATCATTTCCCCAGATACCATTACTATCATTGCTATGCTAGTTTTACCGTTTCTATCGATTATGTCTCGTTGCCTACCACCTGTTAAATATTAGCCTCTCAACAATGACATGATCACCTTCAACCTGTACGACCTAGCAAACCACTGATTGGCTATGTTATCGCTTGCTTAACCCTGTTGATAGCGTTGCTAGTTGCAGGTGCAGATGCTTCCATGTGAAAGCATGGGTTCCTTGTTATATCACCATATTAAATGCTATTTAATTAATTGCACCTATATACATGGTAAAAGGTGGAAGGCTCGGCTTTTCTAGCCTGGTGTTTTGTTCCACCTTTGCCCCCTTAGTTTTGGCTACCGATTTTATGTTCCATAATTGAGCGCTCCTAACACGATCGGCGTTGTTATGGGGACCCCTTGATAATTCGTTTTAGATTAAAGCTGGTCTGGCAAGGCCCAACATTGGTACTACATTTGCCTAATCACCTAATAAAATTGCATAGGGAATTTCCGGACCCCGAGGATAATTTAATCAACCCCCCGGGCCAGTGCTCCGCATGAGTGTTGGTCCACCCACCTAGCAGTCGGCGGTGCCACCTCGGGGCAACTCGAGGTTTGGCTACTGTCCACTATGCATAGACGGTGTGTCCTGAGAACGAGATACGCGGCTCCTATCGGGTTTGTCGACACACCGGGTGGCCTTGCTGGATTAGTTTTACCTTTGACGAGATATCTTGTGCATCGGGATTCCGGTGATGCTTTGGATAATCTCAGAGTTGAGGTTTTCCATTAGGGAATCCGACGAGATTGCGAGCTTCGTGATTGAGGATTTCTATGCGGCTTGTGGTAATTTGTGATGGACTAGTTGGAGCACCCCTACAGGGTTAAATCTTTTTGGAAAGCCGTGCCCGCTGTTATGTGGCAACGTGGAAACTTTGTTTAACACTGGTTCTAGATAACTTGAAGTTAACTTAATTAAAATATGCCAACTGTGTGCGTAACCGTGACTATCTCTTTCGTGAGTTCCTTCTCCGATCGAGGACACGGTGGGGTTATGTCTGACGTAGGTAGGTGTTCAGGATCATTCATTTGATCATCAGTAGTTCACGTCCGCCATGCGTAGATCCTCCCCCTCTTATTTCTTGTACTCGTAAGTTTAGCCACCAAATACATGCTTAGCCGCTGTTGCAACCTCACCACTTAACCATGCCTCACCCATTAAGCTTTGCTAGTCTTGATACCTTTAGAAATGAGATTGCTAGGTCCCCTCTGGCTCACAGTTTACTAGAACACCAGTTGCAGGTACAGGTAAAGGTTACTTGACGCGAGCGCGTTGATTGTTCATTTGGAGTTGCTTCTTCTTCTTCTTCATTGATCTAGGATGGGTTCCAGGCCGGCAGCCTGGGATATCAAGGATGGACGTCGGTCTTCTTTTGTCGTTTGTTTTCGTCCGTAGTCGGACCCTGCTCTTACTCGTGATGATTATGTAATGTACTGAAGTGACTCTGATGTAGCTTGTGGCGAGTGTAAGCCAACTCTGTTATATACCTCTTCTTTTCAGTACATGTACTTGTAACGATATCCATTCTTGTGACACGACGAGATGCGCTTCTATCCCTGACGAGGCCTTCGTGCCAAATTGAGGATAGGGTCGCATCTTGGGCGTGACAAGTAGACACCTCCTGTGTTGCATAGCGGGCGAGGTTACCGAACTCGCGGCTATAGGCATCCACGGTCAACTTTCCCTGGGTGAATGCACATAACTCCTCTCTCTTTCTGTCCATCAGGCCCTCTGGAATATGGTGCAGACGGAAGGCTGCACTAAAGTCTGCCCATGAGGCTGCTGGATCAGCAGGACGCATAGCTTCAAAGTTCTCCCACCACAGATTGGCGAGTCCTTCCCGAAAGTATGCCGCAAAGGTCACCTTGTCGGCCTCAGAAACATTCGCAGAGCGAATCTTGCGTGATATACTGCACAACCAATCATCAGCGTCGAGGGGATCGACAGAGTGATGGAACTTTGGAGGATTCAGCTTCACAAAGTCATTGAGGGACACTGCAGCATTCCTAGGCTGACGAGCCGTATTTTTCTCAATACGCTCTAACAGACGGTTGGTCTCCCTTTTGTTTCTCTCTGCCTCAAGTATAACTTCCGCCACAGAGGGCGGGTGAGGCAGTTCCTCCTATGACGCTTGACTACCCTCGCCTTGCTCATGAGCAGGGGCACGGTTCAACCTGGTGAACACCATCCTGACAAACAAACTCACAGCTTAGACCAATATCAACATCAATAATAGCTATGGATTAAGAATGCACTGAACACATGGAATACGGAAATGAATATCCGAACAGCATGGTAACAAGCAACTGCTATATATACACCATGGTTCATACACACCATTACATAGTTCAGTACAACCTTAACCAAAGTGCAAACTACTGAAAACATGAAACTACTCATCAGAGGCTTCGAAGCTTCCTATACATTATTTATCTATGCCTCCGGAATTCATTTCACGACACAACCATACTTCATAAGTCACACGGGACTATGAAAGTACAGCTACTACCATACTATCCTTCCACTCACGGTTCAGGCATCTGCATAGAACATCTCATAAAGATTGCCCATGGCGTGGAAGCTCAACCTGCGGATCAGGAAATACTCCAGCCTGAGACCCGTGGGATCCATAAGGACACGGGTGTGGCCTTGGTCCCCTGACTGGTGGTAGTAGAGGTCCCCGAAGAGGGGTGACTCCTCCTATAGCAGGCCAGTCAACATGAGCCGGAAGATGGGTTCTAACAGGGTTCGGCATCTCCATATCTCCATACCCTGTCTGGACTACAGGTGCCAGCTGCGTCAAAGCCGTCCACAGACGGGCACGTGTAGCATAGAGCTCCATACGAAGGGCACGAGCATCCTTGTCTCTATTCTCTAGCATCTCAGCAGTGGACTACAGCAGCGAATCCTCCATAGAGGAATCAAAGTAGACCCCACTGAGGTATCCTTCTTCACCTGGCTGAGAGGCAGGAACATAGCAAAACTCTGAATTCTGCAGCAGTGCATGTCTAGCCCTCATGATGGTCAGCATTGAATAGGCAGCATCTTGTACTGCCATGTCAACAGTGACCCCCAATCCATAAGACCAATGGATTGGCTCCTCAGCTCCAGGATAATCTGGGAATACCCTAACAGTGTAGTGGTACTGGCTCTGATTAAAATCCCGGTACTGCTCCTCCACTGTGTACTCTGGGTACCAGCGGTAACCGGACACTGACATCATCCTGACTAGCATGGCCGTATGACCCGGCACATCAATGCACCTAGTCAGACGAACCACCTGACGAGAAGGACGGCCAGGCATCTAAAAATAGAGAGTAATGCAAAGGCATTAGAGCTCTGAAGACAAAATTGGGCAGCATAACGACTGTAAATGCTCAAAAACAATTTTGAGACAACCCATAAAAATAGGATAGCGTAACCACTCAACTATCAAGTTCAATTCCCTGATCATCAAAACTTACGTTCTTTTCCTTGGGATAAAAGAAACCCGAAGTAACTCTCGACCCATTGTCCTATAATCTACCGATCAGAAACACGAGCCTAAGAGACGATAAGTAACCTAGTCATTAATCCCCGCAGAAAAGACGAGGATGACCAGAATAGAATAACTTGAGAAGAGAAGCAAGAGTCTTACATTCCCTTCCACAAACAATTCCCTTATATATAACTAAAGCAATTCTAGACTCAATTTCGACCAGTTTGGCTTAGTAATCCAACAGTCAGTCAGGCTCTGATACCAACGCTGTCGGGACCCCGATCCTAAGCCATAGGAATCCAGCATGTAACACATCGCATCTCTTAGCGGTCTCACGCACGGTTATCCCCACGGCTACAGCCTTACCTTAGCCAGGACCGTTTGCGCCTTTTGACTCGCGTATGCAATTGTGTCGCTAGCAATCCAATGACAAAGAACCCGGATCGACATGTCTAGTCATAAACCAAAGCGGCAGTTCCGCACAGGGACAGGCATACATGACCCAGCAAAGCAGATGACGGTCACCAGCGAATGTAGACGAGTCGTAGCAAGCTACAAGGACTCCATTACATCGCGTGACATTTCCCCAAAGGGGACAGACACAACAGCTAAGAAGGACACATGCCGGTCAACCAATGTGTCCGGAGCAGTAGCGAACTACCATGGCTCGTTGGATCACAAAGGGGCATTTCCCTGTAAGGAGTGCTACTAAAGCCTACGGCTAGGTAATAGAACCCCATACATATCAAGTACAACACACGTACGCATGGCCTACCGATATGTATATATACACCGATGGCATCACCACATAACCATAAACATACAAACTTTATTTAGAAGGCTCGGAAGAGCCACACACATAATATTACAAGGTCGGGTCTCACGACCCATCATCACAAGTCATACACACAATTCTTACAAGCCAGCGGAAGAGTTAAAACTGACTGAGTACAGACAGAGGGAAAGACAAAGGCACATGGCCTGACTATCTACAGACCCATCCTAGGGCCAGATCGTAGCTGGGATACCAGCTACTCATCATCGTCGATGTCTAGGTAGAACCCTCCATTAGGGTCATTAACAACCTCTGCAACAATTTATTAAGCAAACGTGAGTACAAAAGTACTCAGCAAGACTTTAGGATAAACTATCTACTCATGCAATGTATCAACAAGGAGTTGTGGAGTTTCATGCAGAAAGCCAGCATTTGACTCTTGACTAGACAACTTGCATTTTTAAATAGTTTTGACAACTTTGATTTCTCACAGACGATTCCACTAACACCACAACAATACTCTATCGTGGAATCATTCCGTCTCCATACGGAAAATGCCGTCCACGACACTCACGCTTATCTTGACAATTTTATGAGTAGCCATTATAGTTATCTATGAACAACCTATGTCTCCAAGTAGTCCATGTCCGCAGACGCGGCTATTCGAATAGATCATAACCCTGCAGGGGTGTACTTCTTCACACACACTCTTGCCACTTATCGCCATGTGCAAGTCATGCACCTCGGCAGCCTTCAAGCGGAAGCCCAGCGAGGGAGTCGGCCATGACCGTTAACCATGCTAATACTTAGTCCAGGTCTATCGCCTATCTGAGGGTAACCCGCACGGAAGTCCGGCCGAGGTTTCCGCCACGGCCCCAAACGATGTGCGCAGGGTTCCCAAGCCCACCATCCGGGTTCCACTTGGTACACCATGCCACTGCCTACTGCATCATAGCCCACCTCTAAGGTCAGCGCTACGCACGGCCTCCAGCATGACTATAAACACCAGAAACTACTTGCAACTCCTGGACCGAGTACTAAGCGATTAATAAGTCGAGAGGGTCAATTAAGTATCCCAACGTGTGGTAGTATCTAGCCTTGGATTACATACACGGAACTCAATTCCAAAGGACAGTTCCAATGAAACAACCCGCCATGTACTCCTACATAGCCTTTCACCGGTACCTTTACCAAATCAGGTTCAACACACAACCTTTACTTATTGAACACATTCTCACAATTCTGTTCATCACGCAGATGACAGACCATACACAACTCTAAGCATAGCATGCATAGCAGGATAAGGCACATCATGGCTCAGGCATCTACCAGGTATGCTAGGTTGCAAGGTTCAGCTATTTACTGTGACAAAGACATGTCATGCAAAGGAAGTGGGTTCAACTAACGTAGTAAAAGCAGTGAAAGCATTTGCCCTAATGCAAGAAATAAGTGCAGGAGCGAGAACACGGGATTTATCGGGAGGATCAAAATGGTTGCTTGCCTTGTTTCTCAGCAGAGGGACAATATCCGTCAGACGGATATTCGGTGGAATCCGGAGGAGCGGGGCCTACCGGTAAAACAATATCAATCAATAACAATCATATGCAACAAGATGATGCATGAGCATGGCATGAAAATGAAAGGTGGTAGGCTAATGGGACTACCATTTCTTAAGTTGAAGTTGATTTGAATCAAGATTCAATTATCACTTCGAACAAGGTATTTTCAAATACCCTTTTAATTGATTCGACCTGATGCTCAGGTAATCTTGTGTAAGCATGCATAATGATGGTATGTTAGGCTGCTGGTTGTGCTTGATCATGGTTTGGTCATAATATTTGAAGTGGAATTCAAATGGATTTCAGATTCCCACTCCAAATTATTTAATAAGGTTATCATATTCATCATTTTATCTGTTTGGTGTTGTTAACATTTTCAATCATGTTTGAAAATATCAAAATCAGATTCCTTGGATTTTTCTCATAGTTTTTCATATATAAATTATTTCCATTGGAGTTACAGATTATTTTCAATGATTTTTATAAGTTTTGGGCATTTTTTGGAATTCTTTTAAATCAGAAAATCTCTTTATTGCGTCATAACCACGTCAGCACTGCGTCAGCAGGTCAACCAACCTGGTCAGGTCAAACCTGACAGGTGGGGGCCACTGGTCAGTGGCACAGGAGATAATCCCGCGCTGACCAGCCCCTAAGTGGGTTTGACCCACTGCTAGGGCCCACTGTGAGTGGCTAATTAGCGTTAAATAGCCGGGATTATGCCGGCCACGTCGTCCCCTGCCGGACACTGACCGGCGGCGACCAGATCCGGGGCGGATCTTCGCCGGAGACGCACCAGGGTGTGCTGTGGTGCTCGGGATCGAGTGCCGAGAGCACTGCGATGATCCCCAGGCTCGGCCTCATCCTCTACGGGCATTAGGAGGGGCTGAGGGTGGCCGGAGCTTGCCGGCAACGAGCCGAGGCGGCTGCCGGAGCTCGGGCTCGTCGGTCCCTTGGCTAGAGTGCGGGAGAGAGAAGGGAAACAGGGGGAAAATGCTCGCAAGCTCACGATGGAGACGAAGTTGGGCTCAGACTGCTCGGGGAGGGGCTGTAGCCGGCGATCCACCGTCGACTTGCCGGCGGCCGGAGGTTGAAGACGACAGTAATGGAGTATTGCAGGGCTAGGGGAGGACGATTCCGTTGGCGTGCGCGTCGAGCTCGATGTTGCGGAGAGGATGGAGCACTTGGGGGGGACTTCCCTGTGGCCAGAGAGTTCGGGCTCCTCCAGCTCAAGCTCCTGTCAATGGCGGCAGGAAGAGAGGGAAAGAAACCAAGAGGAGGGGGAAGGATGGAGAGCGGGGAAGGATAGGGACGCGCTCGGGGAAGTCATCCCCGTTGTCGCGCTGTCCTGGGGGCACCGGAGAACGCCACGGCGAAGCAGGAGGTGGAGGAGGCCGCCATGGTCGATCTCTCCTCTGCCAGAAGGCAGAGGAAGAAGACAACCCTGCCCCTGGTGGGCTGGGCCTCGCAGGTAAGCGTAGGATAGTTCTTTTCCTTTTTCCTCTATTTCTGTTTTCTATTTTATTTGCTGACACTTCTTGCTACTTATTTTTGGCACTAAATCAAATCTAAAAATAGTTTGAAAAATGTTGGGGTGTTAGTTGGAATATTTCCAATCACCCATAAAGTTTTCAGCATTTTTGAAAACTTATATATTTTTGAAGTCAAATATAAGTTTGAATTCAGGGACTTGCTGGTTTTGAATAAAATGCCAAAAGTGATTTGAAAATAGTTTTCTCCCCTGATAATTTGTTTTCAATAATTATCAGAAATATTGAACTTTTAAGAAGGCCATTTTGGGTTCATTGATTTTGGCAAGATTTGAATTTCCTTGAATTAGAAGTGGCTAGGGTTTTTGGTTTGAGTGGCACCACTTCTTTGGAGTTTGTTTCAAATTCTTGAATGCAAAGGAAGAAAACATGAGCACAAATACTAAACCCTAGTTAGGGATCCAGGGATGTGACACCAAATCAACTTGGATTGAGATGAAACCTGGCAAGATCATCACATATACCATGTGTGACTTTCTAGAATTTTAAAGGAATTATTTGAGAATATTTTTTATAGAAATATGTCAAATACTTGAAATAGGCAAAAAGGGTTCTCGAGGTTTTTGTCCAATATTGTGAACATGACCATGTGTTGAAACTCTTATATATGGAAAACAGATGTCCACCGAGTTTCGCTTAATTCCCGCAAATATTTTGGAATCAATAAAATCTTTTGGAAGCAATAAAAATATGTTTTCTTCATAAAACAGCATTTCTGGGCTCAATAAAAAGTATTTCAATAAAATAGGAAAATAAGTTTTAAATAATAATTCTGTGGTTTTAGGAAGCCTTTTTGATAACAGGGTTTAAATAAAATATTTGGTGCGAAACAACTTCCCTTCTTTGAGGACTTGTCGTACAAATCCCAACTTAGGGGGTTTTGCAAGCTTAAATTAAATAAAAGCTTTTCGGTCAAAATGGTATTTCGTAAAAATAGTTTTAGGTCCTACACATGGTATGGTCATTGGGCAAAGACTTGGGGAAAGGAGGTGAGTTTAAAGAGTAGGCCGAAGTTTTGTGATTTACAACACAATCAAACAAGGAAGAAATCACAATCAAGTCAAGCATCAGAGCACTTAGAAAAAGTTTTAATTGGTCCTAATTTTTGAGCTATGTTAACTTAGCAAAGTAAGGGAAAATACATGGTGTGACCCACTAACCCTAGTTTGAGGACTTTTAGTACAAACCTCAATCCATTGGTTTTTGAAAACCAAAATCAAATAAATACTTTTGGGGCAAAATTATATTTTGTAAAAATAGTTTGATGTCCTATACACATGTCATGGTCATTGGGCAAGGATTTTGATTCAGTGATATGAGTTTTGAGAGCACAAGGGTTTTGTGAATTAAACCACAAACAAGTAAACAGGAAAATAGCAATCAACTCAAGCATTCACATGCACACAAAAAGTTTTAATTGGTCCAAATTAAACTTAAAATATTAGAAAACAGGTACAAAAACACGGTGTGATAGGAGGGCTCCACCAACAATAGGTCCACGAAGAAACAACCTTGTCTATTCCACCATGGCTTACGTCAGCCTCAGTCGGGGTAGATCTTCACTAAGTAGGCGATCTCCTTGCCCTTACAAACTTTTGGGTTCAACTACACACGATTTGGATGCTCCCAGGTGACATCTAGACAATCTAGAAGACACCGCTCTCCAAAAGATAATAGATGTGGTATGGACGATGAACTCCGTTCTCTAGTTCTTCAAAAGATAGTCTCATCAACACTCAACCACTCTCTCTTATAATTTGGCTTGGTAGAAGAGATTTACTAGGTGGAAAGAAACTTGGGGGAGTTTAGTAATCAAGATTCATATGGTTGAAGTGGAAGATCTTGATCTCAACACATGAGTAGGTGGTTCTCTCCCAAAAAATGAATGGTGGAAATGTTTGCTTGTTCTGAGTGATGTCTCTACGAATGAGAGTGAGGTGGAGGGGTATAAATATCCATCTCCAAAAATACAATTGTTACAACATTATTCCCCAACACGGTGGAACCAAAGTAAAAACTCGGTTGGACCGACTGGTGCAAAATGCCCTAACTTTTGGGTTCTCACTGAGACCGATAGGTAGCATCTCATGAGACTGATTCGGTTGGCCTTGAGCAGTTCCTAACTTCGGTGGAGCTAAGATATAAAACTCTGAAGTTCTGAAATTAAATATCTCGATTCTAGAAGCTTGGTCATTGCATTTCGGCTATACCGAAGCAAGACTCAGTTGTACCTGTTTGCTAGGGTTTTTCTTGGATTTTTTCTAAGGAAAGCCGAAATAGGGAATGTTGGTGGCATCGGATTTGATCATTTGGGTTTTGGATAGAACATTTTTTGGGAGAAATGTTAAGGCTTTTGGTGGCAAATCTCTAAGCACGTTGAGCAACCACATCATCATAGATACCTCATCCCCTTTTAATAGTATTGGCTTTCCTATGGACTCGGATGGAATTTCTCACAAAAGGTAAAATGTACAGTCTTGAAGCTTGAAGCTAATGCCGGTCATGTTCCTTTTCTTCGTGGGGATGCTCCTCACATTTCCCATCTTCTGCAACCTTTGGACTTAATCTAAAATAGACTAGGTAGAACTATTACTCCAAGAGATAATGTATGTTGTCATGAATTATCAAAACCTTCAATGGAGCATATGTGATTTCACTACTCTAAATCCAGCTCCTCGTGTAGCCACTTTAGCCCCCCCCCCCACTAAGGCCACTCCTCCAGCGTAGGCGGCGGCCGCAACCGGCAATGAGTGTCATGTGTGCCAATTGTTTGATGAAATTCCTACAAGGTAAAAAAATCCAACAGATGGGTCGATCGGTGATGTAGTTTCTTTGTTTGTAGCCAAGGCTCGTGTAGTTTCTTTGTTTCATTGTCGTAGTGCAGAGATGAAGACGGTTGAGTTCTTAGCAACTTTGGAGTGCTTGTCCACCATTCGACTTGATGAGCTCAACTACGACACCGTTTAACATCATCCGGAGGCGGCCCAAGATATGAATCAAGAGGTGACCGAGTAAGAGGAGGTGGCCGAGGAGGAGGAGGAGGAAGGTGTGGTGGCCGATGAGTAGGTGTCCAAGGAATAGGAGGTTGTCGAGCTGACCAAAGAAAGCACGCAGGCATCAAGATCACTCACCGCCAACTACAACCATAAAGAGGATATTGCTCTTTGTGATGCTTGGTGCGCGATCTCCATGGATCCAACAATTTGAACGGATCAAATCAAGACTGTATTTTGGGAGAAAATTACTGAGCACTACAACAAATATGTGGACATATGATCAAGCCATATGCAAGGTCCTATTGGCATCATTGTAGCACCATTCATGACCAATGCAACTGATGGTCCGGTTGCATCAACCAAGTGAATAGACAACTCCAAAGAGATCAAGTTTGAGAAGGACGACGAGGTTGATGAAGATGCCAACAATAAACTGGAAGGTAACAAGATTGCAAAAGAAATAAATAAGAGAAATGCGTTCGGTGGCACTTAGAGATAAGAACTTATGTCCATGATTGAGACCAAGAAGGTGTTGGTGGTCGAATGCAAAGAAGAAAATATGTCCAGGTGGAATGAATTTAATATGTTGGAGGATGAGAAGTGGAAGGCCAAGTTGGTGATCAAAGAGAGAAAGGTGAAGGCAAAGGATCATAGACTTACACTTGAGGATGACAGGATTCTTGATGCCAAGAAGTCCGGAGAACATGATATCATGTTCATGAATACATGCACAATGGATAAAACCGAAAGAAAGTACTGGGACCTTACTCGTGGGTAGATCTTACAAGCCTCTCTTATAAATTATGGTGATGGCCAAGGGGGTGAGGGTGGTGGCCGAGGTGGTGGTGGTGGGGGTGATGGTGATGGTTGAGGAGGTGGTAGTGATGGTGGTGGTGGCCGAGGTGATGGTGCTGGTCAAGGTGGTGATGGTGATGATGTTGATGGTCGAGAGGATGGTTATGGCCGAGGAGGTATTTGTGGTGGTGGTTGAGGTGGTAATGGTGATGATGGTGATGGTCGAGAGGATCGTGGTGATGGTGATGCTTTCTTCACCGAGCACCTTGTTTGAATGGTGATGGTGCATGCCGTTGGTTGCCTCGATTCACAACATATACATGCTATGTTTGGTGATTTTGGATCAATATTGTGTTTGAGGTGATGTATTTTGTGTGAACTTTGCATGTTTTAATTTGAAAAACGAGATGAAGAAACTATATGTTATGATGACTATACTATGCATGTTTTAATTTGTCTTTTAAGATATATATATGTGTGTGTGTGTGTGTGTGTGTGTGTGTGTGTGTGTGTGTGTGTGTGTGTGTGTGTGTGTATGTATATATATATTGTGTAGCGTTTGAAAATCATGCGGCTAGAAAACAAAATCTACACAATTTTGTTGTTACTAAGAATAGGGGATCGGCGAGTTGGAGACACTATTAATGGAGTAAATATTTAGTCCACTAACTTTACTTTGTCAGATACTCTCTTAAGTTTTGGGGGATTGGTCGGAAATGAGTTAGAAATGGCCTTACATAGCAGCACGAAACAAGGATGATGACAATATCCATATGGAGGTACCAAGCAAGCGAGAAGGCACACACTCAAGGTAGTTGATCCCTGCCCATTACGAACCCCTTAATCAGAGCGTGTTTGGATCAAGTCCTCGCTAAAAAGTGTCTGACATGCAGCCTCCTTGGAACGTGCTTGGACTATGTTTGGTTGATGTCCTCAAGATATCTCGACTTGCCTGAATCGGTTGATGTGGAACTTGCTTAGCCAAAGTTATAAATCCAGGCACCTTACTTAGCCTGGGCCAGGCATTCGAGTTGGGTATCCTGGTGCACAAGCAAAGTGGCCTCGGCACCCATTCCAAGGATAATATGTTGTTGCATAACAGATTTGAGGACTTTTGGTCCATTTTAACATATAAATTGTTGTGCACGTCCACTTTTACGATAAAATGGTAGGTGATTCTAGAAATATATATAAATATGAAGCATATGTTAAACATGAAAATTTAGAAAAAACAACTTGTAAAATGGATATAAGTATTCTTTTGTAATAAAAACAATTATGTTAATAGAATGGTGCGAGATAAACTAAGAACATGCAAGTTATAACAACATGAACAAGAAAAAACATTGTACATCAACATAACTACTTTAGCCACTCTTTATACCGAAAAAGGATTTCGCCGCGCTTTATAAATAAAGCAAACCGATCACAACATTCGACATAGGTTCAGAACAAAATAAGTAGCACAAGACAACACCAAAGGGTTCCGTTGAGCGCACAGCTCAACAAGCCCTAAGAAACACACACACCCACACTCAAACCCAGCAACGGGTGGAAAAGCCACAACAGTCTAATCTGGCTCGGGAGGTGGTGGAAAAAGCGGGGGCACCATGGAGGGAGCCATCGAGCGAAGGTCGGCGATGATGTTGTTGATGGCATCTCGGTCGGAGGAGCAGCTATGTAATGCCCAAGATGCGATTTTATCCTTATTTTGGCGTGAGGGCCTCGACAGGGATAGGAGCGCATCTCGTTGTTTTGCAAGAATGGATATCGTTACAAGTACATGTACTGAACAAATGAGTATACGAAATTGGCTTCCACTCTCCACAAGCTACATCAAGATCACATCAGTACAATAATATATACAACCATCATGTAGAAGAGCAGGGTCCGACTATGGACGAAAACAAACGATAAAAGAATGGCGTCCATCCTTGCTATCCCAGGTTGCCAGCCTGGAACCCATCCTAGATCAATGAAGAACAAGAAGAAGAAACTCCAAATAGAACAATCATCACGCTCACATCAAAGTATTGCTTTACGTGTACCTGCAACTGGTGTTGTATTAATCTGTGAGCCACAGGGACTCAGCAATCTCTTTTCCAAAGGTATCAAGACTAGCAAAGCTTAATGGGTGTGGTATGGTTAAGTGGTAAGGCTGCACCAAGCGACTAAGCATTTATTTGATGAGGCTAACTTGTGAGTGCAAGATTAAAAGGGGGACGATCTACGCATAGAGGACGTGAACTAATGATGATCAAACGAATGGTCCTAAACACCTATTTACGTCAAACATACCCCACTGTGTCCTCGGTCGGAGAAAGTAACTCGCGAGAGAGAAAATCATGGTTACGCACACAGTTTGCATATTTTAATTAAGCTTACTTAGAGTTATCTAGAACAGGATGTTAAACAAAGTTTCCATGTTTCCACATAACCGTGGCCACGGCTTTCCGAAATATTTAACCCTGCAGGGGTGCTCCAACTATTCCATCACAAATTACCCCAAGCTGCATAGAAAGCCTCGATCATGAATCTCATGATCTCCTTGGATTCCTTAGTGAAAAACATCAACTCTCAGATAGCCCAAAGCATCACCGGAATCCCGATGCACAAGATATTTCGTAAAAGGTAAAACAAGTCCAGCAAGGCCGCCCGACGTGTCGACAAACCCGATAGGAGTTGTGTATCTCGTTCTCGGGACATGACCGGGTGGGACTAGCTATGAGTAAAACCAAACCTCGAGTTTTCTCCTGGTGGCCTCGCAAGCAGCCCATTTTGGACCAACACTCATGAGGAGCACTAGCCCGGGGGGTTGATTAACTATCCTCGGGTTAATTTGTCCCTTTGCATTCCATTAGTTATTAGGCAAATTGTACCAAAGTTGGGCCTTGCCAGACCAGTTTTCGACTAAAACAAATTATCAAGGGGGTCCCCATAACAACCCCGATCTTGTTAGAAGCGCTCAATTATGGAATATAACACCGGTAGCCAAAAGTGTTGTGGAATAGGTGGAACAAAACACCAGGCTAGAAAGGCCGAGCCTTCCACCTTTTATCAAGTATGTAGGTGCATTCAATTAAATAGCATTAATATGGTGATATAACAAGGAACCCATGTTATCACATGGAAGCAACTACACCTACAACTAGCAATGCTAACACATGGTTCAGCAAGCGGTAACATAGCCAATCAGTGGTTTGCTAGGTTGTAGAAAGGTTGAAGGTTTTTCATGGCAATGTTGGGAGGTTTATTAAACAGGTGGTAGGCATTGAGACATAGCGATAGAAACGAAACAACTAGCATGGTAGTGATAGTAATGGTATCTAGGGAAATGATCATCTTGCCTATGATCCTGCTTGGAAGAAGAACGAACCCGTGAAGCAGGCGAACTGACGTAGTCAAACGGATCCTCACAATCTGACATGCTTGCGGAACTCCATCGAGAAGCAGGCGAGCTGACGTAGTCAAACTGAAAACAATAATAAACACATGATATTCACCATGGCACATGCAAGATATGATGCACAACCTAATATGATGCATGTCCATTTCTATTATGCAAGGCATGGCATGGCAAATCAAAACAATCAAACACTACACATGAAGTGAAGCTCAATATGCAACGAGTTGCATATTGACGAAACTCCACATAAGGATTATTTAGTTCACTCCCATTTATCTACACGGCAATATTAAATGTTGTTTAAACATGGCAAGAGGTGAAGCATGTGATTCTACACATCATACTAGCCGGTTAACACCAAAGAACATTGAACGTAGCTACGGTTAAAAGATACGTGCAACACACGATATTATGCCATGAATGCAACATGCATGCAATTTTATGAAAAAACTGGCAAGAAGGATATGAAGCATGTGTCGCCACAGAGAATGAAAGGGAACCATGGCGGCAAAATGGAAATGATGCCACGATAATGTTCCGGTCCCGATAACTTGATGAGGTACCGGTGCCAATGAATTGCGAGCGTGTGTGTTTCATTCCAAGAATGATGGGGTGATCCCAGTTACCGGGTTCCCATGTGTCGGCGGCGTGAATAAGGGGTACCTGCAACTAGCATGGCATCTACAAAATGAACAACATCGCATCTCATACAACAATGCATTCGGTCCACGGGTGATCGTCTCGGTGGTTAAACCTTTGAAGCGTGGGTTCGGGGTGGACCAATTCGTTGCGGACGTAGTGGAAGTAGTCGTTCACGGGTCTTGGCGACGGTAGTGTTACACGTTCCGTAGATGTTCGGCGTCATCGAGGACGTCGTGGAAGTAGTGGTTTACTTGGTCTTGTCGCATCCACGGTGACGGTAGTCGAACACGTCGGTGGTAGTCGTCCTCGCATTGATGCGATCAAGTAGTAGGAAGGCGTCTTGTAGTCGATCTTGGTGTATCCCTGTGTAGAGGTACTTGGCGTCAAAATGATCTCTTGGGACTTGGTGGCAGCAACCAAAACGGGGAAACACATGGTGGTCGGTGAGATAGCTGGCCAAGGCAACTGCAAAGGGGCAATGAGACCAACATGCAGCGGGGTGTGCTTCAAGGAAAGCCTATCGAATAGAGCAGCTCGCCAGGGCAGCTAAGGCGAGGCTAAGGCGCGACTCCAGTAGCGCAACAACTACAACAGCGAGTGGGCGATGGAGGGCGAGGGCAAGCTGGGTCGGCGGCGTTCAGTGACCTCCGGTGGCCGGCTGGTGCGAGGCAGCGAGGCAGACGAGGCGCACGGGGAGGATGACGTGGTGGCGGGGTCATGGCACGAGGGCCAAGGAGGAGCATGCCATGGAGAGACTCGGGCGGCATGGAGCAAAGGAGGATCTCGAGCAATGGGGGAGCATGGGGTGAGGAAGGTCGGGCGTGCACATGGATGGGGATCAATGCGGCGCGTGCGCAGGAGGTCGAGGTTGGTAGGGCCAGGCGATGCAGCGGCGGAGGGGTTGAGTCGGCAGCGAGCTCAGCTCGAAGCTGCACGCAGCGGCTTACTGCAGATAGGCGATGGGGCGAGCTCCTGCCAATGGAGGAGTGATACGTCTCCAATATATCTATAATTTTTTATTGTTCCAAGCTATTATACTATCTGTTTTGGATGTTTTATATGCATTAATATGTTGTTTTATATTATTTTTGGTACTAACCTATTAATCTAGAGCCTAGTGCCAGTTTCTGTTTTTCCACGTTTTTGAATATTGCACATAAGGAATATTAAGCGGAGTTCAAACGGAATAAAATATCGAGAATGATTTTTCTTGGACAAGAACAAACCCAAAAGACTTGGAGTAGGGAGCAGGGCACCTGCCGGGAGGCCACAAGTCTGCAGGGCGCGCCCTAGGGGGTCGTCGCGTCCCGTGGCTTGTGGGTCCCCTGCAGGCTTCCTAACCCTATTCTTTGGCCTATAAATTCCCCAATATTCCCCCATCGCTAAAAAGAGCCATGAAAATACTTTTCTGCCGCCGGGAGCCTCTATTCCCGTGAGATCCAATCTAGGAGCCTTTTCACGTAATCTGCCGGAGAGGGAATTGATCATTGAGGGCATCTACATCAACTCCATTGCCCCTCCGATGATGCGTGAGTAGTTCACCAAAAACCTACAGGTCCATAGCTAGTAGCTAGATGGCTTCTTCTCTCTCTTTGATCTTCAATACCATGTTCTTCATGATCTTCATGGAGATCTATCTGATGTAATACTCTTTTGCGGTGTGTTTGTCGAGATGCGATGAATTGTGAGTTTATGTTAGGATTATTTGTGAATGTTATTTGAATCTCTTCTGAATTATCATATGCATGATTTCATATCTTAGCAAGTCTCTTCGAGTTATTTGTTTGGTTTGGCCAACTAGATTGGTAATTCTTGCAATGGGAGAAGTGCTTAGTTTTGGGTTCAATCTTGCGTTGTCCTCACCCAGTGACATAGTAGGGGTAGCGCGGCACGTATTGTATTGTTGCCATCGAGGATAAAAAGATGGGGTTTTCATCATATTGCTTGAGTTTATCTCTCTACATCATGTTATCTTACTTAATGAGTTACTCTGTTCTTCATGAACTTAATACTCTAGATGCAGGCAGGAGTCGGGGGATGTGTGGAGTAATAATAGTAGATGTAGAATCATTTTGGTCTACTTGACATTGACATGATGCCTATATGCATAATAATTTCCTTAGATATCTTCATAATTATTCGCTTCTCTATCAGTTGCTCGATAGTAATTTGTTCACCCACCGTATTATTTTCCTTTATGAGAGAAACCTCTAGCGAAACATATGGCTCTCGGGTCTATTTTCCATATTATACTTTTAGATCTATAAACCAAAAATACTAAAAATACCTTGTTGCAATTTATTTACTTTTGTTTCCGCAATCTCATATATCTATCTGTATTAGATCTCATCCTTGCAAATAACTCTGAAGGGATTGACAACCCATTTTTAGCATTGGGTGCAAGAGATTGATTATTTGTGTAGGTACTACGATTGGGGTCTTGCTTGTTCCTCCTACTGGATTGATACTTTGGCTCTCAACAAACCGAGGGAAATACTTATCTACTTTGCTGCATCACCCTTTCCTATTCAAGGGAAAACCAACTTTGGCTCTCAACAAACCGAGGGATTATACGCACTGTCACCCTTCCACCATTGCTAGCCTCTCTAGTAGCGCGCAACTCTCGCCGGTACATTAAACCCACCTTCCTCAAAATAGCCACCATATATTTTCCTCAAAACAACCACCATATCTACCTATTATGGCATTTTTATAGCCATTCCGAGATATATTGCCATGCAACACCACCGTCTCATTTTTATGACACGCACCATCACTTCCATATTGCTTATAGAGTCATATTTTGTTCTAGATATCGAGTTGTAATTTTTGAGTTGTAAGTAAATAAAAGTGTGATGATTTGCATTATTAGAACATTGTCCCGTGTAAGAAAAGGATGATGGAAGCTATGATCCCCTCACAAGTTGGGATGAGTCTCCGGACTTTACAAAAAAATAAAAGAGGCCAGCGAAGCCCATAAAAAAGTAAAAGAGGCCAAAGAAGCCCACCAAAAAAAGTAGCACCATGTTCTTCATAGAGAGTCTCCTATTTTGTCACTTTCATATAACTTGTGGAATTACATCTTTTTCACAACCACTAAGTTTCCTTTTTGAGCTTTCATACACTTATAGCTCTAGTGCATTTGTTGCATGGCAATCCCTACTCACTCACATTGATATCTATTGATGGGCATCTCCATAGCCCGTTGGTATGCCTAGTTGATGTGAGACTATCTACTTCTTTTTGCAACCTCCACCATACTCTATTCCACCTATGGTGCTATATCCATGGCTCACACTCATGTATTGCGTGAGAGTTGAAAAGGTTTGAGAACATAAAAAGTGTGAAACAATTGCTTGATTTTCATCGGGGTTGTGCACGACTTAGATACTTTCTGTGGTGAAGATGGAGCATAGCCACACCATATGATTTTGTAGGGATGACATTCTAAGACCATGTTATTTTGAAAGGAAGCAACTGCCTTATTAGTATGCTTGAAGTATTATTGTTTTTATGTCAATATTAGACTTTTGTTTTGAATCTTATGGATTTGAATATTAATGCCACAATAGATAATATTACATGGATAAATATGTTAGGTAGCATTCCACATCAAAAATTCTGTTTTTATCATTTACCTGCTCGAGGACGAGCAGGAATTAAGCTTGGGGATGGTGATATGTCTCCAACATATATATAATTTTTTATTGTTCCATGCTATTATATTATCTGTTTTGGATGTTTTATATGCATTAATATGTTGTTTTCTATTATTTTTTGGGAGTAACCTATTAATCTAGAGCCTAGTGCCAGTTTCTGTTTTTTTCATGTTTTTTAGTATTGCGGATAAGGAATATTAAACGGAGTCCAAACGGAATAAAATCTCCGAGAGGCCACAAGCCTGCAGGGCGTGCCCTAGGGGGGTGGCCGCGCCACCTAGCTTGTGGGTCCCCTACAGGCCTCCTAACCCTATTCTTTGGCCTATAAATTCCCAAATATTCCCCCCATCGCTAAAAAGAGCCACGAAAATACTTTTCCGCCGCGGGGAGCCTCTGTTCCCGTGAGATCCAATCTAGGAGCCTTTTTCGGTAATCTGCTGGAGAGGGCATTGATCATGGAGGGCATCTGCATCAACTCCATTGCCCCTTCGATGATGCGTGAGTAGTTCACCACAGACCTACGGGTCCATAACTAGTAGCTAGATGGCTTCTTCTCACTCTTTGATCTTCAATACCCTGTTGTTCATGATCTTCATGGAGATCTATCCGATGTAATACTATTTTGCGGTGTGTTTGTAGAGATCCAATGAATTGTGAGTTTATGTTCATATTATATATCAATATTATTTGAATCTCTTCTAAATTCTTATATGCATGATTTCATATCTGAGCAAGTCTCTTCGAGTTATTGGTTTGGTTTGGCCAACTAGATTGGTAATTCTTGCAATGGGAGAAGTGCTTAGTTCTGGGTTCAATCTTGCGGTGACCTCGCCCAGTGACATGGTAGGGGTAGCGAGGCACGTATTGTATTGTTGACATCGAGGATGAAAAGATGGGGTTTTCATCAAATTGCTTGAGTTTATCCCTGTACATCATGTCATCTTACTTAATGCGTTGCTCCGTTCTTCATGAACTTAATACTGTAGATGCAGGCAGGAGTCGCTCGATGTGTGGAGTACTAGTAGTAGATGTAGAATTGCTTCGGTCTACTCTACATGGACGTGATGCTTATATGCATAATCATCGCCTTAGATATATTCATAATTATTCGTTTTTCTATCAATTGCTCGACAGTAATTTGTTCACCCACCGTATTATTTTCCTTTATGAGAGAAGCCTCTAGTGAAACCTATGGCCCCCGGGTCTATTTTCCATATTATACTTTCAGATCTATAAACCAAAAATACCTTCCTGTAATTTATTTACTTTTGTTTCCGCAATCTTTTATATCTATCTCTATCAGATCTCATCCTTGCAAATAACTCTGAAGGGATTGAAACCCCTTTTTAGCGTTGGGTGCCAGAGATTGGTTATTTGTCTAGGTACTACGATTGGGGCATTGCTTGTTCCTCCTGCTGGATTGATACCTTGGTTCTCAATAAACTGAGGGAAATACTTATCTACTTCATTCCATCACCCTTTCCTCTTCCAGGGAAAACTAACGCAAGTTCAAGAGGTAGCAAGGAGCTGCGGCGCAGAACGAAGGCTAGGATGAGGCCAAGGGAGGCGAGGGGCTCTAGTCCTCTATGGCGGCGCGAGCAGGGAAGGAGGAATCGGGGGAATAGGTTGAGCACGTGCAAGTTGGGCAGGGAGGCGGCGCTGTCGGGAGGAGGGAGAGGAGATCGGGGGAAAGGCGAGGAACAGCGCTGGCTTGGGTTATCAACGAGGGGTGGCTGGGCCTTGGGTTGCAAAATGGCCGACTGGAATGGGCTCTCTCTTCATCTCTCTCACTGAGTTAAAGAAGAAAGAAAGAAAAGAAAAAATATTGAATGAAGAAAAGGAAGAGAGAGTTATGAAAGAATTTGAGAATATGGGGGTTTAAAATGTAATTGTGTTCATGGGTGATTCCAAAAACAATAATGGAATAATTTTTATAGTAACTCCCTAAAATATTGGGTGGATATGTTATCAAGAGACTTATCATCTGAATTTCTCAATTTAAATAGATCCATGCAATTTATTTTTTTGAGACATAGAAAAACTTAATGGCATGATGACATGATGAAAACAACAAACAAATAATTAACACGGCGACAACGGAATAAAAGGGGAATCTTCTAGAGCTTCGGTCTCGGGTTGTAACAACTCTCCTACACTAACAAGAGATCTCGACCCGAGATCTAAAAATGAAAGGGAGAGAGAATGACAAAGAGAAATATGTAAAACTTAGCCACTTCTTTGACAAACAAGTGAAACGAATGATCCTTGAAGATTGCAAAAAGATGAAGAATGATATGAGAAACAAGCAATAATTCACACAAAATTTCGCCAACACTTCGGTAGGAAATTGAGGACAAAGATTTGATAAGATGGAAAGATCTTGACAAGATGCACACCAAACCAACTAAATTGATAAGCAAGGAAAGAACATGATCTTGAAAACCCGAGATGATTGATATAAAAAGAGCAACATCACAACATCTCCTAACAAGAGAATAGAAACTTGAGCATTGGAAAGAAAAGAATGGAGAAGAAAATGACACATACTACCACAATTGAACTAGAAGAGCACCCTTAGAGAGAATAATTGAATGGAGTTGTAGGAAATCAAAAATAAAAACAAGAAGATTGTAGTGGACTTATGAAAACCATCTCAAATAATGAGGTAACAATCAGCCACCAACAGAAACAAGGATTGATTGGAAGCAACAAGATATGCACAACTTCTTACACCAAGAAGATACGATGAGAACTTGGATCAATCATAATCACCATAATAGTCGCAATCCTTAGGAAAAGCTTTAGGTGAAATCTAAATCCAGATAACTCACTGAAGAAACCATGGGTTATAATATCTCACGATCAAAGGATTTGGTGAGTTTACTTATCTCATACTTGGAACAACTTCTCTTCGAGACTCCTCCACTAACAAGACTGCTATAACACCACCTTGCAGGAAAATGGAAGAAGAATTACACTTTTAAATGCAAGAGAAAGAATACTTGAGGTCCTCCAACAAGAATCTTGAAAATACTTGAGAATGAATTGAAATCTTGATGAACCACCATGAATGACCTCCAGAATAGAAGGATGATAGAAAAGAATTAAAGCTTGAAAAAGAATAAGGTTGAGGCCTTGCACAGATTTAGATGAAGCTTCACGAAGTGATGCTTGAGAAAACTTGGAACTCCAGAAAAATAGAACATGAACAAATTAGAATCTAGAATAGATATCATGAGTCACTCCGAAAGAAGAATTGAAATCACTTGATGAAACCAAATAAGAATTACATTATTCTTATCCTTCATCAAGTTAAATTGATGACAAGCAACGGATTTAGCATACCACTTATTCTTCTTGAAAAGATTGGAGATAGAGAGAAAGAGTATAGACTTGAAGAATTTTTGAACGAACCATCGGTAAGAATTTGGAATGAAAGAGGATAGCACAAATAATTGGGCTACATGAGGACAAAAGAGCATGATTTGATCAGGGAAAGATTTAACAGGGCATCAATAAGAATTTGCAAATGAATAAGGATACCAGGATTGAATAGAGGTACATGAGAATGAAGACATCTTGATCCACCTGAGAGAAAACTTGAACGACGCACCAGAATAATTGAGAGACGAACGAAGAGACAACAATTGAGCAGAATTTCAGAATGAAAGCTGGAAGCTGAGAATGAAGAAATCTTCTGAAATGATGGCCTTCGGAGGATCAAGAATGAAAACAGCTCTGAAATGCACCAGATAGATATGGAAGAAATACTCATGACCGAAACCAATTGAGAGGATAACACAAAGCTGAAATGATAATCTTGAAAAGAACAGATAAGATTTGAGAGAAACACTCTTTTAAACTTCCAAGCTGAGAATGATGACGAGAAACACCATCAAGAATTACTGAGACACTCTAGAATAATGATAAGGAAAGTTGAGCCAACGAAGGAAATTAATTCAGATCGGTCTTGAAGAAGAATATGACTGATGGAAATCATACTTATGTCAAACTGTAAAAGAATTAGAGATCTCCGAGAAATTTTAGAATAGCGAGGTAAGATCGTGAGAAACGTTATCGGCCCACTCTAAAGAAACCACCATTGAAACAATTGATTAGAAAAGAGAGATCGCACCGATACAAATGAAAACTTGATGAGGTGAGAACCTCGAAATAATTGAAAGGGTTGAAAACAAGAAACTCTGAGATATCTTGAATGCTCCGGATAGAATAGAGAGAGATGAAAAACAATAAACACTTGATAAGAATTACCAAAAGGATATGATGAACACTGAAAGCTTGAATTGAATCCACCGGAAAATAGAACAAGAATGAAAAATTATGAACTTAGAACTCCTGAAAATCTTCACATCAATCACCGAACAGAACACAGAAGAGAAGATAGCGGAACCATCATGAAAAGAAATACACTTGGATGATAATTGTATCACTGAAAAAAAGGGAGGGAGGGAGGCAAAAAACAAAGACAACTTGGAATAGATGAGACGAACTCCGGAAAATAAATGAGAGATTGATCTTCCAGATATTGAAAAGGATAGAATTTATTGGAAGAGAAGCACAGCGGTTGAAATGAATTGATAAGAACACTTGATTGAGAAAAAGAATCAGCATTCCCATAAAAATATTAGAACGCCTCTTGGAAAGATATGAATTTACCACTTGACATCGAAGCAACTTGAATTACCATACTGTAAAAAAAATAAAGGATGAGGCTTGCAAATTAGCCAGAACAAACATATGATAGAGATTTCGCTCAATATTTTCGTGGATAGGTTCGCACGGGCTCGATCATACATTGGGTTGTCATATTGAAATGATGCTCGAATATGCTCCCTAGGCATAGCGAACTACGAGGCTTGATGAAGCATACTGATGACATATATCGAGATTGTCCTCCATAAAAACGACCGTGAACAAACGAATCCGCTCAATATCAAACCCCAACCTCACATCATGCATCTGTTGGAAGATTGTCCTATAAGTAACTACTTGAATTCCCACCTAAGAACTCCCGAATATTTTTGGTCATGCAATCGGGTCCATGGATATAAGGAGTAAAATACATCACTCAACTCCTAGAAATAACACTAACCCATCCAGTGTATCATATCCGTCAACACACAACCAGAGATGTCGGAAAGTCGTCTACCTCATACCCTCGAAAACACAATGATACTAAGTATGGCAGTGCATCCGGACACTCTGCACCAGTACTGGGGATGTCGGACTCCTCTCGCCACTACTAGTATTGAAGCAATTTCGAACATCCTCCGTCCTGAGACACTAAGAAATCTGAATGATAACGATGTGCTCAAGAATCCCCTGGAGCTCAACTCCCCGGAACAATTCAAGTCAGACAGGAGGCAGCAAGTGAGAACTCCGTCACATCGACATCATATAGATTCCAAAAATATCCGCGTGATCCTAAAAAAATTGAGTGAGAAGAAGAGTAGGATTAAAAAAATTATGTCAAGATTCCTCACTAGAGCATAGAAGAGGAGAAAAAAGAATCCTACTCTCCTATAAATAACTACATACAAAGAAGTTTTTCACTAAACACGACTCGGCCAAGTTCGATCAATCAAGGGGGCTCCTAGGTCGGTACTGCTCTGATACCAACTTCTAACGCCCAAGATGCGATCCTATCCTTATTTTAGCGCGAGGGCCTCGACACGTTACAAGTACATGTACTAAAGAGATGAGTATACAGAATTGGCTTACACTCACCACAAGGTACATAAAGATCACATCGGTACAATAATATATATAGCCATCATGTAGAAGAGCAGGCTCCGACTACGGACGAAAACAAAGGATAAAAGAACGACATCCATCCTTGCTATCCCACGCTACTGGCCTGGAACCCATCCTAGATTGATGAAGAAGAAGAAGAAGAAACTCCAAATAGAATAATCATCGCGCTCACGTCAAAGTATTGCTTTACCTGTACCTGCAACTGGTGTTGTAGTAATCTGAGAGCCACACGGACTCAGCAATCTCATTTCGAAAGGTATCAAGACTAGCAAAGCTTAATGGGTGTGGTATGGTTAAGTGGTGAGGCTGCAGCAAGCGACTAAGCATTTATTTGAGGTGGCTAACTTACAAGTGCAAGATTAAAAGGGGGATAATCTACGTATATCGGACGTGAACTAATTGTGACGCCCTCGATTTGATCGTATGCTAATCATACACGTAAATGCGTACGATCAAGCTCAAGGACTCAAGGGAAGATATCACAACACAACTCTAGACACAAATAAAACATACAAGCTTCATATTACAAGCTAGGGGCCTCAAGGGATAGAATATAGAAGCTCGATAAACACACGAGTGAGCGGAAGCAACAAATATCTGAGTACTGACATAAAACATGACGTGCCTTAGAGAAGTCTAGCACAAAAGATAAAGCGATCGAACGAGGGGAGGCCTCCTGCCTGGGAACCTCCTAAACTACTCCTGGTTGTCAGCGACTTCCACGTAGTACTACGCACCATCGGGGGGGTAGCAGTCGTTGTCGGTGGGATACTCCATCTCCTGGGCTCCATCATTTGGTCGCGGAAACGGATCAAGGGGAAAAGGGGGAGCAAAGCAACGGCGAGTACTCATCCAAAGTACTCGCAAGACTGACATCAGAACTATGCTAAGTATGCATCAGTATCAAAGGAAGGGAGTTATATGTGGACTGACTGCAGCAATGCGAGAATAGATATAGAAGGCCTAGTCCTATCGAAGACTAGCATCTTCAGGGGTCTTGCAGCAACAGACGGGAGTAGAACAGTTAATACACAAATATAGTCATATTGTTGTAGCAATATTAATTAAAGTTACGCCTAGAGATTCTTCCTCGTCTCCCTACGAGGAAACAATCCCGGAGCAAACATTCTAGTTAAGTAACAGTTGTAGTTGTATAAATTCGGGCCACAACTCCAAGTCGTCCTGTAACTGTGGACACGGCTATCCGAATAGTTAATTTTCATCCATACAGGGGTGCACCAAGTTTCCCGTCATGCTCGATAAACTCTGGTTGGACACACTTTCCTCGGTCATGCCCGGCCTTGGAACATCGACACGTCGCAGCCCGACCTAGACTCAACAGAGAGGCCATCCCGTTGGTCTAAATCCTAAGCACGCAGGGGTCATGGGCCCATCACCATTTGCACTCATGCGCGTTTCATGGGCGGCCGATGTTAGTCCTGGCACCTCTTATACAAGAACGGTGATCATCTAGACAACTCGAGCGCGCGCCACTCCATTGCTGACGTCTGAAGAGCTTCGGTTGATACCACGACGCCGAGTACCCATAACTACTCCCGCGTAGCCGGTTAGTGCAAAAAGGTCTCCGACCAACCCAGGTCAAAATACCCAAATCCATTAACATTTTAATTAATTCATCAACACATCCACGCGAGAATCCACCCGCCTAACACATATTCATCAATGTTCCGAGTAACATGGTCAAGTAACTGTGTGGTTGTAACATCAGGGGATCTGAGGTATCACCCTTGTTGGATTCCGAACGATGCAACATTGGTGTATCAGATTCAGATGCTCCGATCAAATACAAGTAAACTAAATGGACTTAGATGGACACTCAATCAAGGTTGATTTGCTGAGAACCAGCTCATGTCTGGAAGGACGTCTGAGCTGGAAAGATAATTTATGAGAATCAACTGATGATTGTGTGCATTCACACAAAGGGTGAATCAATAAGATCATAGGAAAATCACAAAGGATTTTAACGAATGTTGCTAGACATATGGATTTAACCATAATGCAAACTGGTGAGAAAGGTCATGAACAATAGGCCCCTGAGGATTTCAGAGATCGAATAGTAATTCAAGGGACTTGCGAAACCCATGACAACTAAGGATGAACAAATCACCGGCAAGACAATTTGTTGTACCTTGTGTACCAAGGGCAACTGGGAAGAAAATGTGAACGATATTTGTATGTAGTCATCCATAGGGTTAACGGAGGAAGGGAAATCGCAAAAGCGATGAGCACAAGTTCTCGAGAGAACATAGGAGAGTATCTTCGTATTCTTCTGATGAATCAAGTCATCATGTGGGCTGAAACGTTTGGTTATGAAATTCTAAACCCTAAACCCTAAACCCTAAGAAGTTGACCCCTTTCGTTCAAGCCTTCAATTCTCTGACTTAGATCATCCGGATGAATTCGTCATCCTTCCTTCGGATCTTCATCGTCCTACGATGCGATAATAGGGAAAACTTTGGGAGAACGCGGGTACACAAAGTTGGGCATCTAACAGCAAACTCCAGGAAAAAGACATGAATTATCCCTCAAGTTGCAATTCACGGCATTCATTGGGAATACAACATGATGGTACAAAGGTTTCAAATGATTAAGCAATCGTTTGATGCCTAAACAGATATGAAAGGGGGGTTTAGAGCAACGAAATAAACATTGCGTATGATACAACAATAGATCGTCACATTGGACGGTGGCCCGGGAATTTCAAAACGGAGCCACGTGGAAAGGATACTTTGGAGTCAAAGATGTATAGAAGAGTCAGGTTTCGATCATGTGGAACTTGGATTATGGGTCCATCATGTGGGCCAAGAGTAGGCCGAGCGGTGACATCTTATACGGTCTTGGTAGCAAGACATGTCAGAGGATAGCCTGTCAGCTATGTTGGCAACAATGTCGGTACCAAGGGCGGGGAAAAATAGAACCATTTTCCTGCTCGTTGAAACGAGGTGGACCAATAGGCAAGGCTCTCGTCCATCGGCGGCTACCGGAATGTTATCCACAATAGTAATAGGGTCTTACTAACAGAGTTGTACACCGAGGTTTTTACCTAAGCAAGGAACTACCACTTCTTATATAAGTTATATTACAAGAAGGTTAAAGAGACCAATGGAAAGGAAAATGTGTTCACACACAAGTATTAGAGTATACCATTCCCGAGGAAAATATAGAGTATGGTATACATGATAGGTCATCAAGTACATAACCATTTTGATAAAAGGGCAAGGAGAATCATGATGTTTACCCATACCATATGGTTTGGATAATTGATCAAGAACAATTTAGCATTGTGCTTCTAGTGTTCCTGTTGAAATATGAAGTACCACATCCGTGATTTGAGGTAGCATCAATATGGTCATCAGATAAAGGTCGGACTTTGGGTACACAAAGGATCCATCACGAACAACGTATAAAACTAAGTCATACAATTCCCTCGTGGTAGAATGTCTAACCTTACATATGGAACAATTTATACCAATAGGTCCTTCGGCTAGATGTGCTAGACAAGGCATCACTATACCGGGTTACATAAATACCAAAGTTATAATTATTGGGAAATGTTCCAACCATCATATCTGCCGAGATTCAGATCTGATTGGTGTCAGGGCACCTCAGGCTCACGATGTGTGAGAAGAAAAGATGATGATGCAAGATTCTTAGGATATGAACTACACAAGCAATCCTTGGATCATGAGTTGGATTGTAAGACACATGAACACCATGTCAAGACATTCGTTCCCACATGGAATTCTTACAGTGAAATGCAACTGAGTTGTGATTTGAGAACTATCATCAAGGATATCAAGGCCCTTGTGTAAGCATGGATTATATCTTATGAAGGAACTTAACTTCCTTGATCAAATCGTTCAGTGACTTGGGGTGCTAACAGGAATTATATTAAGTGAAGATATCAAATCTTCAAAACATATAACACTTCGCACATGCGTGAATGATTTGGGATTACCCGGGAGGAAGCGAAACAAAACTTTCTCATATTCACGGTGGCAAGAATGCACATCAACTTTAGGAAAACACTTCTTCGATCAAACATATTCTTCATGAGCTAGGCACAAAGATAAAGCTTTCAAGAGCTTCATCGTGAACCATGAATAAGTTGAGGGTGTGGCCGATGGGCTCAGCGACAATCCCTCTAGATTTTGATAGGGATGAATTTCCAATATCAAAAAGAACAAGGGGATAGTATTTGTCAGATCAAATGATATAATGACGTATGCACGAGGAAACATCAACAATTAAGCTTTGATTGATTGGTGCACTCGGAAATACAGAATGAGTAGCACGACCAATGCTAGAATGGTGAGTCAACAACCAACACGCGAAGAATGAAAACAATTAGTTGTTAATCTCAAGGCAATAGGGTTGCCAGAAGTATTGGAATCACACATCAAAGTTCAATTGTCCGTATTACGGTTAGAAACAACAGGGGTACAAGGGAATGAATGGTGATGGCGAGAAGTATCACTATATCAGGAATTCTTAAGAGGTGCAACAATTCTCATAACATCCTTGACAAAAAAGATGGCAATACTCCAAGGTGGAAGATAACATAAGCTGAATTAGAAGGAACTCAAAGGACAACACAAAACATGAACACTTTGTGTTGGAGGGAAGGCAACAAGGATGTCGATGATAATACAATTCATCAAGGGGAAGGGATGGTATTTCTCAACATGGATTCGATTGATACCCTGCAAGAGCTGAGAATGTTGATGATGATCACGACACATTTATCGAGAAGTTTCATGAAGATGTAATCGTTCAACGATGACATCAAGCAAAGGAATGGTGAAGCGAAAGGTTGTCGGACTCATAGATAAGACCGCTAGTTCAGAATCGAAAATTGCCTTTCAAAACAACCAACATGATGTGGAAAGCTCGATGTGAGCTTAATGCACAGTTGGAAATGTGTTCCAGAGATGGAGGACATAGATAGCATGGTCAAGCTTTAGCATGACGATGATGATGTAGCTTAACATCTTTGAGTGACAAGATCAAGTACAAACTCGTAATCAAGGAAGATTACTAAGAGTTGTCGAATCGCAATGCATACTCGATTCAGTTATCAGTGTACTTGAGTGTCCAACAACGAAAATCACGAGGAAACTAGAATCAACGAAATATCATAGTTGAGGAGGAGCTCATAAGAAGTTATATAGCTCCGTGATATTCTCGATATACCAAGGATAATACTCAGAGGTAGATCAGAATAGAGGTTAGACCAATTTAGTGATTTGTGGAAGACAAGCACTATAACTCATCTGAGGATGAAACCAAAGTAGATCTACATGGTCGGAACCACGATTGCAAAGGACAAGATCATAGATACAAGATCAAATTATATCGAGGGTTTTTTTCCTTTTTGATACGTGAAGCTTCTATGATAGGATTAACGTCGTTTCCATGGGATGAACACAAAGTTCAAGGTCGACTCCCACTTCATCAATGCATCATCTGCCATATACTTCTCGCCTTTGATTAGGTTGTAGCTTGGAAAGATTATCTAGCCAATCACCAGAAGAGTAAGACTCGTGAAAACTCTTCGGATCATATTGTTTTAGGGAGGCATAGGTTCAACCCATCGGGGCATCTTAGGAACATATACCAGAAACTGCAAGAATAATTAACACATGCTTGCTTAGCATAGCTCACAAAAGCATCGGATACAACTTATCAAAGGGAGAAGACACAATTTACCAATGGCATCATGTATCAGGGGAAGCACATCACAAGAAGTTTTGAATGTAAAGGATGTCGTCGGATGATAACCCAACAATTGGTTTGATGGTTCACAAAGGACCTGATGTGAGTATGATTACTCGATCAAAGGAAGATAGAATGCAAGGCATCAGATTATAGAACATGTGAAAAATATTGATACTTAATTACCAAACGGATTATGATTACCATATTGGTGTATCAGATTCAGATGCTCCGATCAAATACAAGTAAACTAAATGGACTTAGATGGACACTCAATCAAGGTTGATTTGCTGAGAACCAGCTCATGTCTGGAAGGACGTCTGAGTTGGAAAGATAATTTATGAGAATCAACTGATGATTGTGTGCATTCACACAAAGGATGAGTCAATAAGATCACAAGAAAATCACAAAGGATTTTAACGAATGTTCCTAGACATATGGATTTAACCATAATGCAAACTGGTGAGAAAGGTCATGAACAATAGGCCCCTGAGGATTTCGGAGATCGAATAGTAATTCAAGGGACTTGCGAAACCCATGACAACTAAGGATGAACAAATCCCCGGCAAGACAATTTGTTGTACCTTGTATAACAAGGGCAACTGGGAAGAAAATGTGAACGATATTTGTATGTAGTCATCCATAGGGTTAACGGAGGAAGGGAAATCCCAAAAGCGATGAGCACAAGTTCTCGAGAGAACATAGGAGAGTATCTTCATATTCTTCTGATGAATCAAGTCATCATGTGGGCTGAGAGACTCTGCGGAAGAAAATTAGTTACGAGAACCTAGAGTTAGTGTTGGGGATCGTAGTAGTAATTCAAAAAAATTCCTACGGAACACCAAGATCAACTAGGAGAAACCAGAAACGAGTGGGGAAGAGCATCTTCATACCGTTGAAGATCGCAAAGAGGAAGCGTTACTACGAACGCGGTTGATGGAGTCGTACTCACGATGATCCGACCAAACACCAAACGTTTGGTGTCTCTGCGTTCAACACACCTACAGCCCGGGGACATCTCCTCCTTGATCCATAAAGGAGGGGGAGAAGTTGAGGGAGAACTCCGGTAGCACGACGGCGTGGTGGCGATGGAGTTTGTGGCTCTCCGGCAGGGCTTCGCCAAGCACCGCGGAGGAGGAGAAGAGGGAGAGGTAGGGTTGCGCCAAGAGGTGGTGTTCAAGGTGTGTGCAGCCCTCCCAAACGCTCCACTATATATAGGAGGGAGGGAGAGGGGGTGCGCCACCCCTAGGGAAACCCTAGGAGGTGCGGCAGCCCTAGATGGAGGTGGGGGCGGTGCCCTAGGGGGTGTCTAGCCACCCAAGGCAGCCCCTATGCCTAGGGTTTGTCCTCCCTTCCCTCCTTGTGCGCCTTGGGCCTTGGTGCGTGGCGCACCAGCCCATCTAGGGGCTGGTTCCCTTCTAGTTTCAGCCCATGTAGCCCTCTGGGACAGGTGGACCTTCCTGGTGGACCCCCATTACCCTTTAGGTGGTCCCGGTACAATACTGATAAACCGTGAAACTTTTCCGAGGACCGAAACTGGACTTCCATATATAAATATTTACCTCCGGACCATTCTGAAACTCCTCGTGACGTCCGGTATCTCATCCGGGGCTCCGAACAACCTTAGGTAACCACATATATGATTCTCGTAACAACTCTAGCATCATCGAACCTCAAGTGTGTAGACCCTACGGGTTTGGGAACCATGCAGACATGACCGAGACTTCTCTCCGGCCAATAACCAACAGTGGGATCTGGATACCCATGTTGGCTCCCACATGTTCCACGATGATCTCATCGGATGAACCACGATGTCGAGGATTCACTTAATCCCGTATGATATCCTCTTTGTCTATTAGTATGACACTTGCCCGAGATTCGATCGTCGGTATCCCTATACCTTGTGCGATCTCGTTAACGGAAAGTCTATTTACTCGTTTCGTAACCCATCATCCCGTGGCTACCTCCTTAGTCACATTGAGCTCATTATGATGATGGATTATCGAGTGGGCCCAGAGATACCTCTCCGTCACACGGAGTGACTAATCCCAGTCTCGATTCGTACCAACCCAACAGATACTTTCGAAGATACATGTAGTGCACCTTTATAGTCACCCAGTTACGTTGTGACGTCTGATACACCCAAAGCACTCCTATGGTATCCGGGGGTTGCACAATCTCATGGTCTAAGGAAATGATACTTGACTTTATAAAATCTCTATCACACGAACTACACGATCTTGTGCTATGCTTAGGATTGGGTCTTGTCCATCACATCATTCTCCTAATGATGTGATCCCGTTATCAATGACATCCAATGTCCATGATCAGGAAACCACGACCATCTATTGATCAACGAGCTAGTCAACTAGAGGCTCACTAGGAACATGTTGTGGTCTATATATTGACACATGTATTATGGTTCCCGGTTAATACATTTATAGCATGTATAATAGACAAGTATCATGAATAAGGAAATATAATAATATCCAATTTATTATTGCCTCTAGGGCATATTTCCAACAGTCTCCCACTTGCACTAGAGTCAATAATCTAGTTCACATCTCTATGTGAACTTAATGAATCTAACACCCATGTAGTTATGAGGCTTGATCATGTCTTGCTTGTGAGAGAGGTTTTAGTCAACTGGTCTGAACCTTTCAGATCTGTGTGTGCTTTACATCTCTATTGTATCCTATATATGTTGTTACCATGCACCATTTGGAACTATTCCAAATGACTGCCCCACTATACGAATCCGGTTTACTACTCACAGTTATTCGGATTAGTATCAAAGCTTGCATCTACGTAACCCTTTACCAGGAACTCTTTAATCACCTCCATAATCGAGAAAAATAACTTAGTCCACTAGTTACTAAGGATAACTTTGACCGTTGTTCAGTGATTCAATCCTTGATCACTCTTTGTACCCCTTGACACACTCATGGCAAAGCACACATTAGGTGTGGTAAACAGCATAGCATACTATAGGGCCTACGGCTAATACATAGGAGACGACTTTCATCCTTTCTCTTTCTTCTGTTGTCGTCGGGCTTTTGAGTCTTACTCAAAATCACACCTTACAATGCAGTCAGGAACTCCTTCTTTAACTGATCCATTTTGAACTCCTTCAAAAAATTGTCAAGGTATGTATTCATTTGAAAGTACTATTAATCATTTTGATCTATCTTTATAGATCTTGATGCTCAATGTTCAAGTAGCTTAATCCAGGTTTTCCTTTGAAAAACACTTTTCAAACAACCATGTATGCTTTCTAGAAATTTTACATCATTTCCGATCAACTCATCAGAAATTCTGTAGTGCTCCCACTCACTTCTTTGGAAATACAAGTTTCTCATAAACTTTGTATAAAAACCAAAAACTTTGATAATCTCATCAAAGCGTATATTCCAACTCCGAGATGCTTGCTCCAGTCCATAGAAGGATCGCTGGAACTTGCATATTTGATAGCATCCTTAGGATTGACAAAACCTTCTGGTTGTATCACATGCAACCTTTCCTCAAGGAAACCGTCGAGGAAACAATGTTTTGACATCCTATCTGCAAGATTTCATAAATAATGCAGCAACTGCTAACATAATTCCAACATACTTTTAGCATCGCTACAAGTGAGAAAGTCTCATCATAGTCAACTCTTTGAACTTGTCGGACATGACTTTTCACCATCATAGTCTGTCTTCCTTTTAAAGATCCATCTGTACTTAATAGTCTTACGACCATCAAGTACTTCTTCCAAAGTCTACACTTTGTTTTCATACATGGATCCTCTCTCGGATTTCATGGCCTCCAGCCATTTGTCAGAATCCGGGCCCACCATCGCTTCTCCATAGCTCGTAGGTTCATTATTGACCAGCAACATGACCTTCAAGACAGGATTACCATACTATTCTGGAGCCATACATTTCCTTGTCGATCTACGAGGTTTGGTATTATCTTGATCTGAAGCTTCATGATCACTACCATCAGCTTCACTTCAATTGGTGTAGGCGCCACAGGAACTACTTCATGTGCCCTGCTACACACTGGTTGAAGTGACGGTTCAATAACCTCATCAAGTTTCCACCATCCTCCCACTCAATTCTTTCGAGGGAAACCTTTTTTTGAGAGAGGACTTGTTTCTAGAAACAAACACTTTGGTTCTGGATCTAAGATAGGATGCATACCCAACTGTTTTGGGTGTCTTATGAAGATACATTTATCCGCTTTGGGTTCAAGCTTATCATGCTGAAACTTTTTCACATAAGCGTCACATCCCCAAACTCTTAAGAAACGACAGCTTAGGTTTCTCCAAACCATAGTTCGTACGGTGTCATCTCAACGGAATTACGTGGTGCCCTATTTAAAGTGAATGTGGTTGTCTCTAATGCCTAACCCATAAACGATAGTGGTAATTCGATAAGAGACATCATAGTAAGCAGCATATGAAATAGGGCGCGGCTATGACGTTCGGACACACCATCACACCATGTTGTTCCAGGTGGCATTAGCTGTGAAACAATTTTCACATTGTATTAAATGTGTACCAAACTTGCAACTCATATATTCATCTCCACGATCATATCGTAGACATTTTATCCTCTTGTCACGACGATCTTCAACTTCACTCTGAAATTACTTGAACCTTTCAATGATTCAGACTTGTGGTTTAGTAAGTAAATATACCAGTATCTACTCAAATTATTTGTTAAGTAAGAACATAATGATATCCACTGCGTGCCTCAGCACTCATTGGACTTTACACATCAAAATGTATTACTTTCCAATAAGTTACTCTCTTGTTCCATCTCACTGGAAAACGAGGCTTTCAGTCATCTTGCCCATGATTTGCATGTCTCAAGTGATTCAAAATCAAGTGATTCCAAACGATCCATGTGCATGGAGTTTCTTCCTGCATTCACACTAATAGGCTTGGTTCGCATGTCTCAAACGATTCAAAAACGAATGTGTCCAAAGATCCATCAGTATGGAGCTTCTTCATGCGTTTTACACCAATATGACTCAAGCGGCAGTGCCACAAGTGAGTGGTACTATCATTACTACTTTGTATCTTTTGGTATCAAATATTATGAACATGTGTATCACTACGATCGAGATTCAATAAACCATTTAAGGTATTTATTCAAGCAAATAGAATAACCATTATTCCTTTTAAATGAATAATCATATTGCAATAAACATGGTCTAATCATGTTCATGCTCAACCAAATAACATTTATTTAGGTTCAACACTAATCCTGATGGTAGAGAGAGTGTGTGATGTTTGATCACATCAACCTTGAAATTTCTTCCAACACACACATCATCACCTCACCTTTTGCTAGTCTCCATTTATTCCGTAGCTTTTATTTTGAGTTACTAACACTTAGCAACCGAACCAGTATCTAATACCCTGGTGCTACTAGGAGTACTAGTAAAGTACACATCAATATCATGTATATCCAATATACTTTTGTCGACTTTGCCAGCCTTCTCATCTACCAAGTATCTACGGTAGTTCCTCTTAAGTGACTATTCCCCTCATTATAGAAGAACTTAGTCTCGGGATTGGTCTCAACCTTGGGTCTCTTCACTAGAGCAGCAACTGGTTTGCCGTTTTATGAAGTATCCCTTCATGCCCTTGCCCTTCTTGAAACTAGTGATTTTACTAACCATCAACAATTGATGCTCCTTTTGATTTCTACTTTCGCGGTGTCAAACATCGTGAATAGCTCAAGGATCATCATATCTATCCCTGATATTGTATAGTTCATCACGAAGCTCTAGTAGCTTGGTGGCAGTGACTTTGGAGAACCATCACTATCTCATCTGGAAGATCAACTCCCACTCTATTCAAGCGATTGTAGTACTCAGACAATCTGAGCACATGCTCAAAGATTGAGCTTTTCTCCCTTACTTCACAGGCCAAGAAACTTGTCGGAGCTCTCATACCTCTTGACGTGGGCACGAGCTTGAAATCCCAATTTCAGCTCTTGGAACATCTCATATGTTCGGTGACGTTCCAAACGTCTTCGATGCCTCAATTTTAAGCCGTTAAGCATTAGACACTCAACTATCACGTAGTCATCAAAAACGTGTATGTCAGATGTTTGTAACATCCATAGACGACGCTCAGGGTTCGGCACACCAAGCGGTGCATTAAGGACATAAGACTTCTGCGCAGCAATGAGGACAATCCTCAGTTTACGGACCCAGTCTGCATAATTGCTGCTATCAACTTTCAACTCAATTTTCTCTAGGAACATATCTAAAACAGCAAAGCTACAACGCAAACTACAACATAATTTGCAAAGACCTTTTGACTATGTTCATGATAATGAGTTCAACTAATCAAGTTATTTACTGAACTCCCACACAGATAGACACCCCTCTAGTCATCCAAGTGATACATGATCCACATCGACTAGGCTGTGTCCGATCATCACGTGAGACGGACTAGTCATCGATGGTGAACATCTCCATGTTGATCGTATCTCCATGCGATTCATGTTCGACCTTTCGGTCTCTCGTGTTCCGAGGCCATGTCTGTACATGCTAGGCTTGTCAAGTCAACATAAGTATTTTGCGTGTGTAAATCTGGCTTACACCCGTTGTATGCGAATGTTAGAATCTATCACACCGGATCATCACGTGATGCCTAGAGACAACGATCCTTCGCAATGGTACACACTTAGGGGGAACACGTTCCTTGAAATTTTAGTGAAGGGATCATCTTACTTACTACAGTCGTTCTAAGCAAATAAGGTATAGAAACATGATAAACATCACATGTAATCATATAGTGACATGATGGCCATTATCATCTTGCGCCTTTGATCTCCATCTTCGGGACGCGGTATGATCATCATTGTCACCGGCATGACACGATGATATCCATCATTGTGTCTTCATGAGGTCATCTCACCAACTATTACTTCTACTACTATGGCTAACGGTTAGCAATAAAGTAAAGTAATCACATGTCGTTGCATCTCATATAGTAAATTAAGACAACTCCTATGGCTCCTGCCGGTTTTCATACTCATCGACATGCAAGTCGTGAATCCTATTACAAGAACGTGATCAATCTCATATATCACATATATATCATCACATCGTTTTGGCCATATCACATCACATGGCATACCCTGCAAAAACAAGTTAGACGTCCTCTAATTGTTGTTGCAAGTTTTACATGGCTGGTTTGGGTTTCTAGCAAGAACGCTTCTTACGTACGTGACAGCCACAACATTTATATGCCAATGCTATTTACCCTTCATAAGGACCCTTTTCATCGAATCCAATACGACTAAAGTGGGAGAGACAGACACCCGCTAGCCACCTTATGCAACAAGTGCATGTCAGGCGGTGGAACCAGTCTCACATAAGCGTACGTGTAAAGTCCGTGCAGGCTGCTTCATCCCACAATACCACCGAAAAAATTGGACTAGTAATGGCGAACAATTGACAAAATCATCACCCACAACTTTTGTGTTCTACTAGTGCATAGAATGTATGCATAGACCTAGCTCGGATGCCACTATTGAGGATCGTAGTAGTAATTCAAAAATTTCCTACGAAACACCAAGATCAACTAGGAGAAACCAGCAACAAGTGGGGAAGAGCATGTTCATACCATTGAAGATCTCAAAGCGTAAGCGTTACTACGAACGCGGATGATGGAGTCATACTCGCGACGATTTGATCAAACACCAAACGTTTGGTGTCTCCGCATTCGACACACCTACAGCCCGGGGAGGTCTCCTCCTTCTTGATCCAGCAAGGATGGAGGAGAAGTTGAGGGAGAACTCCGGTAGCATGATGGCGTGGTGGCGATGGAGTTTGTGGCTCTCCGGCAGGGCTTCGCCAAGCACCGCGGAGGAGGATAAGAGGGAGAGGTAGGGCTGCGCCAAGAGGGGGTGCTCAAGGTGTGTGTAGCCTCCCAAACCCTCCACTATATATAGGAGGGAGGGAGAGGGGGTGCGCCACCCCTAGGGAAACCCTAGGAAGTGCGGCAGGCCTACATGGAGGTGAGGGCGGCGCCCTAGGGCGTGGTTTGCCACCCAAGGCATCCCCCATGCCTAGGGTTTGGCCTCCCTTGCCTCCTTGTGCGCCATGGGCCTTGGTGGGTGGCGCACCAGCCCATCTAGAGGGGCTGGTTCCCTTCTCCTTTCAGCCCATGTAGCCCTCCGGGACAGGTGGACCTCCCCAGTGGGTCCCCCAGTACCCTTTTGGTGGTCTCGATACAATACCGATAAACCACGAAACTTTTCCAGCATCCGAAACTGGACTTCCCATATATAAATCATTACCTCCGGACCATTCTGGAACTCCTCGTGATGTCCGGATCTCATTCGGGACTCCGAACAACCTTCACTAACCACATATACGATTCCCATAACAACTCTAGCGTCACCGAACCTTAAGTGTGTAGACCCTACAGGTTCGGGAACCATGCAGACATGACCGAGACATCTCTCCGGCCAATAACCTATAGCAGGATCTGGATACCCATGTTGGCTCCCACATGTTCCACGATGATCTCATCGGATGAACCATGATATCGAGGATTCACTTAACCCCGTATGCAATTCCCTATGTCTATCGGTATGACACTTGCCCGAGATTCGATCGTTGGTATCCCTATACCTTGTTCAATCTCGTTACTGGAAAGTCTCTTCACTCGTTCTGTAACCCATCATCCCGTGGCTAACTCCTTAGTCACATTGAGCTCATTATGATGATGGATTACCGAGTTGGCCCAGAGATACCTCTCTATCACACGGAGTGACAAATCCCACTCTCGATTCGTACCAACCAAACAGATACTTTCAAAGATACATGTAGTGCACCTTTATAATCACCCAGTTACGTTGTGATGTTTGATACACCCAAAGAACTCCTACGGTATCCGGGGGTTGCACAATATCATGGTCTAAGGAAATGATACTTGACTTTATAAAAGCTCTAGCAGACGAACTACACAATCTTGTCCTATGCTTAGGATTGGGTCTTGTCCATCACATCATTCTCCTAATGATGTGATCCCGTTATCAATGACATCCAATGTCCATGATCAGGAAACCTTGACCATCTATTGATCAATGAGCTAGTCAACTCGAATCTCACTAGGCACATGTTGTGGTCTATATATTCACACATGTATTACGGTTTCCGGTTAATACATTTATAGCATGAATAATAGACAATTATCATGAACAAGGAAATATAATAATAACCAATTTATTATTGCCTCTAGGGCATATTTCCAACAGTTAGAATTAGCAAAATCTTTAACCCGAAAGATAAGAGAGAGTAGAACCCAGAGTATAGAAAAGGAGTAAAAGATACTAATACCACCCGATTGAGATGTGGACCCGTAAGCCACAACATCAAAGTTAGTAAGTTGTTCAAGTACTAGACACAACTTCGGTCAAAGAGTTGGAAAGGGGGCTACCTATAGGCAGTCGGCTATGATACCAACTTGTGACACCCTTGATTTGATCGTACGCTAATCATGCATGCAAATGCGTATGACCAAGCTCAAGGACTCATCGGAAGATATCACAACACAACTCTAGACACAAATAAAACATACAAGCTTCATATTACAAGTCAGGGGCCTCGAGGGCTAGAATACAGAAGCTCGATAAACACATGAGTCAGCGGAAGCAACAAATATCTGAGTACAGACATAAAACATGAGGTGACTTAGAGAAGGCTAGCACAAAATATACAACGATCGAACGAGGCGAGGCCTCCTGCCTGGGAACCTCCTAAACAACTCCTGGTCGTCAGCGGCCTCCACGTAGTAGTAGGCACCATCAGGGGGTGCAGCCGTCGTCAGCGCGATACGCCATCTCCTAGGCTCCTTCATCTCGTCACATCAACGGATCTAGGGGGAAAGAGGGAACAAAGCAACGGTGAGTACTCATCCAAAGTACTCGCAAGACTGACATCAGAACTACGGCAAGTATGCATCAGTATCAAAGGAAGGAGGTTATATGTGGACTGACTGCAGCAATGCGAGAATAGAGAGAGAAGGCCTAGTCATATCAAAGACTAGCATCTTCAGGGGTCTTGCAGCAACAGACGGGAGTAGAACAGGTAACACAAAAATATAGTCATATTGTTGCCGCAATATTAACTAAAGTCACGCCCATAGATTCTTCCTCGTCTCCCTGCGAGCAAACAATCCCGGAGGAAACGTTCCAGTTAAGTAACAGCTATAGTTGTATAAGATCGCGGCACAACTCCAAGTCGTCATGTAACCGTGGACACGGCTATCCGAATAGTTAATTTTCATCCCTGCAGGGGTGCACCAAGTTTCCCGTCATGCTTGATAAACTCTGGCCTGGGAGAATTTCCTGGGTCATACTCGGCCTCGAAACATCGACACGTCGCAGCCCCACCTAGACTCAACGGAGAGGCCAGCCCGCCGGTCTAAATCCAAAGCGCGCAGGGGTCATGGGCCCATCACCCTTTGCACTCATGCATGTTACGTGGGCGGCCGATGTCAGTCCTGGCACCTCTTATACAAGAACGGTGATAATCCAGACCACTCGGGCGTGCGCCGCTCCATTGCTGGCGTTTGAAGAACTTCGGCTTATACCACCACCCGAGTACCGATAACTTTTCCCACGTAGCCGGTTAGTGCGAAAAGATCTCCGACCAACCCAGATCAAAATACATTAACATTTTAATTAATTCATCGACACATCCACGCGGGAATCCACCCGCCTAACATTTATTCATCAATGTTCCGAGTAACATGGTCAAGTAACTGTGTGGTTGTCACATCAGGGGGATCCGAGGTATCACCCTTGTTGGATTCCAAATGATGTAACCGTCAAGGTGGACTTAGAGGAATCACCCTCGAGGGTCTCATACTTGATGGGTTGCACGACAGAGTCATCGTCGGGAGTGGTGAAGGAGGAATCATCCTCGATAACCATGACCGACTAGCTACACTAGAAAGATAACATCAGGAGTATTTCGTGAGGTGTCACCCTCGGTACCCGATAGTAGCTCTGCAGCGTCATACAACTAAGCGGGTGTAAGTGTTGTGTCTGGTCTTGGCTCGTCGATCAGGGATCGAGACTTGACGATAAAGCGGGGGCAACTGGACTAAGGGGGCAAAGGGGATGACTGACCTCCTATACTAAATAGTTTAGATTGCGGTACAGTAAAGTAGCAGTTCATAAAAAACAGGCTATGCATGAGGATAGGATCTATCTACAACGGTAGCAAAATTCTAATGCAAGCATGAGGGAGAAAGAATAGGCGATATAGGGATGATCAAGGGTGGTTTGCTTGCCTTGTTTCTCTGCGGCAAAGGGCTAGTCGTCGGGAGGGTAATCATACCCTGCAGCAGCGTCAGTCTCGGGGTCTACCGATAAGAAGAGGGGGGAAGAAACAATAAATATAAACACAGATGCACTCACTAAGCATGACATGGCAATATGCAGGTCTAGGCATGAGCTAACGCAGTATCATCCGTCGTAGACGGATCGGGAAAATATCGGATGATATTTCCCGGGTCTCTCGCTACTACCGGAGAGGCGAAACGGATGGAAAAAATCTAGGTTCCCTATGCTAGGGACGCGTAACAGACGAACGGATAGCTTATCCGGATTCGTCTCGTTCTTCTGATCAACTTTCATGTTGAAAATATTTTCATCTGACTTACTGTTTAATTAATATTGATTTTTTTAAGTTTTATTCAATACCAAAATTAAAACAGATTTAACTTAATCCAAAAATTGTAGTTATGACATCATCATGATGTCAGCATGACATCAGCAGTCAACAACTCAGTTGACTCGTCAAACTAACTAGTGGGTCCCAAATGTCATAGACACATATTAAATTAGGATTAATTAGCATTAATCAGATTTAATTTTGGGGGTTGGACCCACTTGCCATTCTCTGTTTAATTAACTAATTAGTAGAGTAATTAGCTAATCTAATTAATCCTTAAGTCTTTATTTAATTAATTAACAGAATTAAATAACAAGTTTAATTAGTTGTTTAATGGGGCTCGACCCACATGTCATAACGCCTAACTAATTAAGTAATCCAATTAATTAAGCAATTTAATCACGAGCTAATTATGTCCTTAACTAATAATATAATTAATATTTTTATTATTAATATTATAATAATTTTATCTATTTATTTTCTTTTTTAATCTCATTTACTGTAAGGGGGGTTTACCCCAAATTACTACCACGGGGTTACCCCCACTTTCCAAACAAACGGAGGTACTCGGGAGGGTGGGTGCGACGGTCGGCGCTCTGGGTTAGACCCCTGTGAGGGAGGCACTAAGGCCTGGGGCGCGAGGGGTGCGGCCAGTACGCGGGGTTGGGCACAGCCGGGGTGGGCGCGACGCGGCCACAAGGAGACCGACGGTGTGCGGGGCTGCGGGGCGACGCGGACGCGGCCATAGGGGGTGGCTGCACGGTGATTGGAAGGGAGCTCGTCGGAGGGGGGAAGGAAGGAGAGAAGGGGGAGCCCCCGGGTGGTGCTCACCACCGGTTGTAGTGGGGCAGCGGCCTAGGAAGGACAGGTGACGGAGAGGCGGGGGCCGGCGATGGAGGCTCCGGCGAGGGTCGGCGTTGTGGTGGCCGGCGCCGACATCACCGGCCGATGCAGGTTCGGGATGGGCGGGGCGCAGGGGAGGCGGAGCCTCGAGGGGCTCGGTGGGGTGGCTTAGGGAGGCGCCAGCGAAGGGAGCTTGGTGGGGTGGCTCGGGGAGGCGCCGGTGGAGGGGGCACGGTGGCGAGGCCCGGTGCCGACAAAGGTGGCCGGAGGAGGGCACCGGATCCGGCCGGGGGTTGGTTAGGGGCGATGGGGAGGGAGCAGCCGGTGAGGTGGCACTAGGGGAGGGTCATGGTTGCAACCGCCAGTGGAGGGCTCGATGGGGGAGGAGGGAGAAGTGAGCACCGGGGGCGGGTGGCTGCTAGGGTTCCTCGGGTTTTATACCCTAGGGGGAAGTCGGGCACGTGGGGGTGGTTGGCTGGCGAGGCCGGTCCAGTGGGGGAGTGGGGGTTGTTTTATTATTGTTTAACTTTTCTATTTTATTTTTAATAGTTTCTCTCAAGCATTCAATTTTTGCACGAAATAACTTTTGTAAAAATGGTGGGATCTGCTCCAATAATGTTATTGCAATACTCGGTAGTGCCATGAGAAGTTTAGGGTCTATTTGAAAATAGTTTAAATTTCCCACAATTTAGAAAAGTATTTTGAATGTCTTTATGGTACAGTTTCAAATACTTTTAGGACCTTCAACCACTTTATAAAAAAGTTGGTTTATCACCATAAATAGTTATGGATTATTTGTAACATTTGGAACATTTTTGTTATTATGTTTGAAGAACTAATACTTTGACTTTATTTAAAATTTTGAAAGTGGCTTTGACTGTCATCAAGTGGAAATTTGGCTTGCTTAACTCGATGACATGGCACATTAGGGTGAGGTTACTGTAGCATAACTACAGGGATTACTGTAGCATAATCCGGGGATGTCACACTAATGATGATGAAACGAATGATCCTGAACACCTACTTATGTCAAACATAACCCCACTGTGTCCTCTGTCGGAGAAAGGAACTCACGAGAGAGACAGTCACGGTTACGCGCACAGTTTCCATATTTTAGTTAAGCTTACTTCGAGTTATCTAGAACTGGATGTTAAACAAAGTTTCCACGTTGCCACTAACCGCAAGCACGGCTTTTCGAAAGATTTAACCCTGTAGAGATGCTCCAACTAATCCATCACAAATTACCACAAGCCGCATAGAAAACCTCGATCAGGAATCCCGTGATCTCCTTGGATTCCTTAGTGGAAAACCTCAACTTTGAGATAGCCCAAAGCATCACCGGAATCCCGGTGCACAAGATATTTCGTAAAAGGTAAAAGAAGTCTAGCAAGGCCGCCCGACGTGTCGACGAACCCGATAGGAGCCGTGTATCTCGTTCTCAGGACACGACCGAATGGGACTAGCTATGAGTAAAACCAAACCTCGAGTTTCCTCACAGTGGCCCCAAAGGCATCCCATTTTGGACCAACACTCACGAGGAGCACTCGCACAGGAGGTTGATTAAGTATCCTCGGATTAATTACTCCCTATGCTTTCCGTTAGTTATTATGAAAATGGTGACAAGGTTGGGCCTTGCCAGACCAGTTTTAGACTAAAAAGAATTATCAAGGGGGTCCCCATAACAACCCCGATCGTCTTAGCAGCGCTCAAGTATGGAATATAACACTGGTAGCCGAAACTAAGGCGGCAAAGGTGGAACAAAACACCAGGATAGAAAGGCCGAGCCTTCCACCTTTTACCAAGTATATAGGTGCATTAAATTAAATAGCATTAATATGGTGATATAACAAGGAACCCATGTTATCACATGGAAGCAACTGCACCTGCAACTAGCAATGCTAACACATGGTTAAGAAAGTGGTAACATAGGCAATCAGTGGTTTGCTAGGTTGTAGAAAGGTTGAAGGTTTTATAATGGCATTATTGGGAGGCTTATTAAACAGGTGGTAGGCATCAAGACATAGCGATAGAAACAAAACAACTAGCATGGCAATTATAGTAATGGTATCTAAGAAAATGATCATCTTGCCTATGATCCTGCTTGGAAGAAGAACGAACCCATGAAGCGGGCAAACTGACGTAGTCGAACGGATCCTCACATTCCGACACACTTGCGAAACTCTATCGAGAAGAAGCAAACTGGAAAACAAGAATAAACACGCGATATTCACCATAGAACATGCATGATATGATGCACAACCTAATATGATGCATGTCCATTTCAATTATGCAAGGCATGGCATGGGAAATCACAACAATCAAACACTACACATTAAGTGAAGCTCAATATGCAATGAGTTGCATATTGACGAAACTCCACATATGGATTATTTATTTCACTCCCGTTTAGGTACACGGCAATATTAAATGTTGTTTAAACATGGCAAGAGGTGAAGCATGTGATTCTACACATCATACTAGCCGGTTAACACCTAAAAATTTGAACGGAACTACGGTTAAAAGATACGGGCAACATAGGATATTATGCCATGAATGCAACATGCATCCAATTTTATGAAAACACTGGCAAGAAGGATATGAAGCATGTGTCGCCACGGCGAACAAAACGGAACCATGGTGGAAAAACAAAAACGATGCCAGGGCAACGTTCCGGTCCTGATAACTCAATGAGGTGCCGGTGCCAACGAATTGGAAGCGTGTGTGTGTCATGCCAAGAATAATGGGGTGATCCCGGTTACCGGGTTCCCATGTGCCGGAGGCATGAATAAGGGGTACCTGCAACTAACATGGCATCTATGAAACGAACAACTTCGCATCTCATACAACAATGCATTCGGTCCATCGGTGATCGTCTTGGTGGTTAAACCTTTGAAGCGTGCGTTCGGGGTGGACCGAGTCATTGCGGACCTAGTGGAAGTAGTCGTTCACGGGTCTTGGCGACGGTAGTGGTAGACGCTCTGTAGATGTTCAGGGTCGTCGAGGACGTCGTGGAAGTAGTGGTTCACTTGGTCTTGTCGCATCCACGGTGACGTAGTCGAACACGACGGTGGTAGTCGTCCCCGCATCGACGCGATGAAGTAGTAGGAAGGCGTCTTGTAGTCGATCTTGGCCTATCTGTGCATAGAGGTACTTGGCATCAAAATGATCTCTCGGGATTTGGTGGCGGCAACCAAAACGGGGCAACACATGGTGGTCAGTGAGGTAGCTCGCCAAGGCAACTGCAAAGGGGCAATAGAACCAACATGCAGCGGGGTGGGCTTCGAGGAAAGCATGTCGAACAGAGCAGCTCACCGGGGCAGCCAAGGCAAGGCTAAGGCGCGAGGCCAGCAGCACAGTAAGTACAATAACACGTGGTGGACGGAGGGCGAGGGCAAGCTAGGTCGTCGGTGACCTCCAGTGCCCGGCTGCTGCAAGGCGGTCGAGGCGCACGGGGAGGACGACGTGGAGGCAGGGTCATGGCACGGGGGCCGAGCAAGAGCGTGCCATGGAGAGACTCGGGCGGCATGGAGCAAAGGACGAGTTCGAGCAATGGGGGAGCACGGGGCGAGGAAGGTCGGGCAAGCGCATGGATGAGGATCGATGTGTCATGACGAGTTGATGGATATACTTCTCACCCCTCGTTGGTTACCCCAAATGGAAGGTGGAGACGTAGCCAGCACCAGATTTCCCTTACACAGGGACTATAAGGTTTATTGAACCAGGGGGACTCCGAGGATCAACAAGTAGGTGCCAGCTGCTCTGGCACTAGTAGAAGACGTGGACTTGCACACACAACAAAAAACTTTGCTCCCAACGAGTTCAGAGAGGTTGTCAATCTCTCGAGCCTTGTAGTTTGGAAATGATCAAAACACAAGTGGGAATAGTGATAGTGATTGCAACGGAAAAGTAAATAAAAATACTAAATGATGGAGGTGTAAACAATGGTGGTAATATGGGCCAAAGTCCCATGATGTTCACTAGTGATGTATCTCTCCTCAAAGATGCTAAACAAGTATGATGGGTAAACAAATTACAGTTGGGCAACTCACAGAATTATAAACGTGCTGCAATGCTAATCATGCTATTAGAAAGTTAGAGGCTCAAAAGTAATGTGCAGTACGCCAAGACAAGTAGACCGTTTATCCATCAGCATCTACTCTCTAATCATCCACCTTGAGATATCTATCCAGAACATCTCGCAGGTATTAAGTTGCGAGCCCCACCCAAAGTGTAAACTCAAAGCAACGGACAACTGCATTAACGAACTTTGCGTAAGGTAAACAATCCTTGCAACCGTGGTCACAAGCATCGTTGTTTTCTCCCTGGTGGCAACAGCACATCCCCTAGTCTCATGTTTCTGTCACTCAAGCTAGACATCAGGGGGCATGAACCCACAATCATGCATAACGCTCCCTCTTGGAGTTACAATCTACTACTCGGCTAAAGCAATAAAAAAGCAACGGAGAACATGCATGAATTACTCAAGAACATAATATAAAAGGAGAACCAAATATATAACTCATCACAATCTGAACATAATCTCATAATCCATCGGATCCCATCAAACCAAGCATAGCAATAGCAGGAAAAATACATAGATGCCTTGATCATGTAGGGCAGCTCACAAGGGCTAAGCATTGAAGCACAAGACTGGAGAGAAGACATCACATAGCTACTGGTCATGGACTCATGGTCCAAGGAGGACTACTCACGACACATCTGGGAAGCATCCATGGTGGTGGAGAAGCTCCCGCAGGTCAATCCTCCCTTCGGCAGGGTGCCGGGAAGAGGTCTTATGAAGCTCCCGATCTCGGAAGCGTCGCGGCAGTGGAAAGATGGATAAATTCGCGATTCTTTATCTTATGATAGGGTTTCCGGTCGGAGAGGTAAATATAGGTCGAAGGAGGGCACCAGAGGAGATGGGACCCACCCAGGCGACCTGGTGGCGAGGCCAGGAGGGGGGGCGCACAGGGAGGCCGCCTGGGCAGGCCCTGGCTCCCCTTTGGCCCACCTTGTTGCCTCGTGAAGCTTCTATCACGCTGATTTTTATATATTTTTCTCGGGATTTTTGGGGCTCTGTAAATTGGGGTAAAAGTCCCTGCAAAAAACACATCAGCAGACAGAAACTGGCACTGGGTAAACTGAGTTAGTAGGTTAGTCCAAATATGTGTAAAAAGGTATAAAAGTGTAGCAAAACATATAACAATGTCACCCAAAAGAGCATGGAACAAACAGAAATTATAGATACGTTTGGGATGTATCAACATCCCCAAGCTTAATTCCTGCTCGTCCTCGAGTAGGTAAATGATAACACAAATAATTTCTGTGGTGACATGCTAACACGGATATAAGAACTTCAAAGTAAGGCAAGTAAGATATGCAAATCAAGTCAAGACAATAACAAGCAAGAGTCTGTATTTAGTATTGAAAATAGCAAAGTAAGAACATAAAGGTGCAAGAGCTCTCGCTGTCCGTGACTCGAATGTCTCCAAATGGTGTTTGCGTGCAAGAAGTGGGAGATGGGTTGAGGGCATAAAATATTATATAGTTTAACTGGGAACTCAATCTACTAAAACTTCACACTTTGTCTCCTTCAGAATCTTATTTTGACTCATCCCCAGACCACTAGTCAGGCACAAGTCAAAATGATCCTCTCCCTTTCGACTTTGAGCACTCATGCAATGGATGAGCGCAAGCAAGATATGTTGGCACTTAGGATAGAAAAGAGAATAATGATGGGGAAGGAAGACAAAAAAGGTGTGAAAGGCGAACATCAATGAGGACAACCATAGGCGAGAGAAAGCCAAATGTTAGATATGATGTGAGGAGTAGGGATTGCCATGCAACGGATGCACATATGAGCTAAGGTAAGCTCTCCAATGGAACTAGTCGGGCTGCATCCAACTTGCTTGCTCATGAAGACCTAGAGCTCATTTGAGGAGGCTCATCATTGGAATATACAAGCCAAGTTCTATAGTGTAAAGGTCCCCACATAGTTATGCATGAATGATAATCTCTATGGAGTATGAGTGTGGATCTATCAAAAGGAATAGTAGTGTTGCCCCCTTCTCTCTTTTTATTTTTATTTTTTTTATTTTTGTGGCCTCTTTGGCTCTTTCTATTTATCTCTCATTGTACTCTTTGGGATCTTTTCATTTGTCCTCTTTGGGATCTTTCCCTCACTTAAGGGCAACACTCTATATCTTACAAGAATAAAAAGAAGATCTTCACACTTTATAAGAAGTACTCACCATAAAGACAAATGAAAACTATTATGATGTATGCAAATGTATGCCTCTGCCAGTGTAGCAGGATATGCAATGAAACTGGCGCGTCATGTAGAAATAATAAGGGCAAGGCCCAACTAGTATGCGGCTCCTCGATCAAGCAAAAGCATGTATGACATGAAGATCAAGTCATGAGATGGTGGATGTTGCATGGCAATGTATCTCGAAAAAGGCTATGGAAATGCCTTCATAGGTAGGTATGGTGGATGTTTTGAGGAAAGAAATAATGAGGCTTATGATGACAGAGCGTATCATGCCAAGGGTTTGGATGCACCGGCGAATTTTGCACCAACTCTCAAGATGATAAAGGGCAATGCACGGTACCGAAGAGGCTAGCAAAATATGGATGGTGGAAGTGCCAACAATCGAATACTCATATTAGTCCGAAGAACTCATGCACTTATTATCGGTAACTCTCTATCTAGTCAGGAGATTCACAAAGAGACAAGTACCCCGAGGAGGAGTGTTTGGGGGTTTGGTTATCCTTGCGCATCCTCGACCCATGATAACGTGAGGGTACTCTATATATTTCAACCCCTCTAGAGGTTAGCGATCCACTTAGTAGCTAGAGTTCTCAACTAATTTTTTTTGTAGTTTTTGAAAATACACACGGATTTCCCAAAATATGACACCTATCACTAATAGGCTCAATCTCTTGACACCAGTAGTCCAAACATTACTCAAATCAATACCTCAAAACTATTGCAGGTTACTAATATACTTAAATAGCAACCTCAATTACCTACTCATGCAAGACACACAACTCAGTGCAACAAGCCAACTCTCTAAAAAAAAGAATCATAACTCAAAAGAGTTCCAAAAGCAACCTAAATAAAAGCTCTTAAAAAGATAAAGCATGAAAACTAAGAGATAAGCATGACAACATTTATGAAAAGATAAATATCACACAAAAAAGATAAGCATGAAAACCTATGTTGTGTTCTAGGGTGGAGTGGAGCGTGTTTATCTCCAAAACAAAGAAGGCTAGGTTCCAACTTGTTATGAACAGCAAGAAAAACTAAAACAAACTAAAAAGTAAAGAGCGGGACGCTCCAAGCATAGCACATAACATACGAAGTGATAAAAATATAGCATGGAGAAGGCCGAACTGATGATTGTTGATGGAGAAGGGGATGAACGGGGGCATCCCCAAGCTTAGACGCTTGAGTCTCCTTGAATATTTCTTGGGAATGCATGGGGCATCCCCAAGCTTGACCGCTTCACACTCCTCGGTCTTGTTTCATCATCTTCCATCGCATACTTGAAAACTCCCTTCATAGGAAACTCATCATAAGCTGATTAGAGTGGTTAGTGCCCATAATAAAATAATTTATTCTCTACTGAAAATAAATATTTTCATGAAGATCTACTGTTTCTCAAGATTTCCAAAAGGTTTTTGCAAATAAAAAAGCAAGCTTAAAGTTTTCAAAACAATGAAAACGCAAAACAGGGCAGAATCTTGGAAAAACAGAACATCATGTAGTAAATAATTTTTGCGGGGCACTTATGCAAGTCAAATCAAAAAACTCAGAACGGAAGCTAGAAATTAATTATATAGATCATAATTTAAAAACAATTCAGATCAAAAAGATGATCTGGTGATTTTTGGCGAATTCTTTCGTCAAGCAGACAGAATCTGTTTCTGGAGAGCATGTTACAACTTTTGAACTTTCTTGCAATCAGAGGCTAAAACTTGGCACAAAGCTTGAAAATAAAGATACAATGATGTTGCTACAGTAGTACCAAGAATTAATACCACTAAAACTGAAAGGAAAAACTAATTGGGTTGCCTCCCAACAAGCGCTTTCTTTTATGCCTTTGAGCTAGGCATGATGCAAAAAGATCAAGTATTATCAACTCCAAAAGAATAACTTGCCCGAGTAACGGACTCATAAGGTAACTTAATCTTCTTTAGAGGGAAGTGTTCCATCCCCTTTTTAAGGTGAAATTAGAATCTAATGGTCCCTTCTTTCATGTCAATGATAGCACCAACGGTGCGGAGAAAAGGACGTCCCAAAATAATTGCACATGAGGGATCACACTCAATGTCCATAATAAGAAAATCAAAGGGAACATAATTATCATTGACAACAAAAGAACATCATCAATTCTCCCTAGAGGCTTCTTTATTGAAGTATCAACAAGACAAATACTAAAAGAACATTGATCAAGAGGTTTCAAATCAAACATATCATACATTCTTTTGGGCATAAGGCAGGCACTAGCTCCAACATCACATAAAGCAAAGCAAGAGATATTATTCAATTTAATATTGACCATAGGATCCCAATCATATTCTAGTTTTCTAGGAATATAAGTCTCTAGCTTGATCTTCTCTTCCCTAGCATTGATAAGAGCATTGGTAATATGCTCGGTGAAGGCAATATTGAGTGTACTAGTGTGGGGGTCTTTAGCCATTATTTGCAAAAAAAGTGATAACTTTAGAAAGACTACAATTATCAAAATCAAGATTACTATCATTAATTAAAGTGGTGGTGATGTCATTTAATCTCATTCTTTTGGTAGTCTCTAAGTTCAAGGGACCTTCTTGTCCTAAAGTTTAGGTATTAGCATCACCATTAATAGGTCCATTGGGACTAGGGATGTGAATGGGTGCTAATAGTTTTGAGATCCTCAACAACTTGTATAGTAGCAAGGGTAGTGTGTGTAGGAAGGCTCTTAATCTTATCTTCCTCTTCTTTTTCTCTATCCCATCTATCCTTAAGTTTGGCTAGCATTCTAATGTTCTCATTAGTTTGTACTTGGATAGCATTCATGGGTGTCGTTTTCCTTTCTTCAAGGGGGGAAGTTATAATTTTAAGCATCTCTACATCATGAGCTATGTTGTTTACCTTCAAAGAGAGACTATCTAGTTTTTCTAATTTCTCTTCTACACTCTTGTTGAAGGCTTTTTGAGAAGTGATAAAGTCTTTAAGCATGCTCTCTAATTCAGAAGTGGAGTTTTTGGTGCTAGGATAAGTGTTGTTGTTCCCATAGTTGTTGGATGGGAACGGTCTAAGATTGCTACCAAAATTACTCATATAACAATTATTATTGAAGTTGTTCCTAGAGATAAAATTAACATCAACTTGCTCTCTTTCTTGAGCAACCAAAAAATTTAAAGGAACATCATGAGGATCAATAGGAGCTTTCTTAGTAAGTAAAGTCATGATCATGTCAACCTTATCATTAAGGGAGGAGATCTCCTCAACAGAGTTTACCTTCCTACCTGTTGGAGATCTCTCGATGTGCCATTGAGAATAATTTGTCATCATCTCGTCCAATGATTTTGTGGCAGCACCAAGTGTAGTTGACATAAAGGTTCCTCCTGCGGCCGAGTCCAACAAATTCTGCGAGGTAAAGTTCAATCTTGCATAGAAAGTTTGGATAACCATCCAAGTAGTCAAACCATGTGTAGGGCAATTCTTAACAAGAGATTTCATACGTTCCCAAGCTTGGGCAATGTGTTCATTATCCAGTAGCCTAAAATTCATAATGTTACTTCTTAACTGTATAATGTTAGCAGGCGGGTAATACTTCCCAATAAAAGCATATTTGCACTTATCCCAAGAATCTATGCTATTCCTAGGCAAAGATTGAAGCCACACTTTAGCTCCTCCTCTCAAGGAGAAAAAAAAGCTTAAGTTTAACAATATCACCATCTACTTCTTTATATTTTTGCATATCACAAAGCTCAACAAAATTATTCAAGTGCAAAGCAGCAGCATCTCCAGCACCGGAGAATTGATCTTTCATAACAAGGTTCAGTAAAGCAGGTTTAATCTCATAGGAGGTCGCCTCAGTGGTGGGAGCAGCAATAGGAGTGCAGATAAAGTCATTGTTGTTGTGACTAGTAAAGTCACACAACTTTGTGTTCTCACTGGAGCCCATAGCAGCAGCAACAAGAAAGAACAAAGCAACTAATTTTTTTGTGGTTTTTGGTATAAGACTCTAAAGCAAAAACTAGAAAGCAAACTAATAAGACTAAAAAGCAAAGGTAAAAGATAGTGTACAACTCCCCTATCTTGAAGACTGGAGTCCCCGGCAACGGTGCCAGCAATTTGCTTGATGACGAGTTGATGGATATACTTCTCGCCCCTCATTGGTTACCCCAAGTGGAAGGTGGAGATGTAGTCAGCAGCAGATTTCCCTTACACGGGGACTGTAGGGTTTATCGAACCAAGAGGACTCCGAGGATCAACAAGTAGGTGTCCGCTGCTCTGGCGCTAGCAGAAGACGTGGACCTGCACACACAACAAATAACTTTTCTCCCAATGAGTTCAGAGAGGTTGTCAATATCTTCGGCCTTGTAGTTTGCAAAGGATCAAAACACAAGCGGGAATAGTGATGGTGATTGCAACGGAAAAGTAAATAAAAACGGTAATGATGGAGGTGTAAACAATAGTGGTAATATGGACCAGAGTCCCATGATGTTCACTAGTGATGTCTCTCCCCCAAAAGACGCTAAACAAGTATGTTGGGTAAACAAATTACAGCTGGGCAATTGACAGAATTATAAACGAACCACAATGCTAATCATGCTACTAGAAAGTGGAAGGTGGAAAAGTAATGGGCAGTACGCCCAGACAAGTAGATCGTTTATCCATCAGCATCTACTCGCTAATCATCCACCTTGATATATCTATCCAGAACATCTTTATAGTATTAAGTTGCGAGCCAAACCCAAAGTGTAAACTCAAAGCAACGGACAACTGATTAACGAACTTTGCTTAAGGTAAACAATCCTTGCAACCGTGGTCACAAGCACTGTTGTTTTCTCCCTAGTGGCAACAACACATCCCCTAGTCTCATGTTTATGTCACTCAAGCTATACATCAGGGGGCATGAACCCACAATCATGCATAACGCTCCCTCTTGGAGTTACAATCTACTACTCGGCCAAAGCAATCAAAAGCAACGGAGAACATGCATGAATTACTCAAGGTCATAATATAAAAGGAGAACCAAATATATAACTCATTAAAATATGAACATAATCTCATAATCCATCGGATCCCATCAAACCAAGCATAGCAATAGCAGGAAAATTACATAGGTGCCTTGATCATGTAGTGTAGCTCATAAGGGCTAAGCATTGAAGCACAAGATTGAAGAGAAGACATCACATAGCTACTGGTCATAGACTCATGGTCCAAGGAGGACTACTCACGGCACATCCAGGAAGCGTCCATGGTGGTGGAGAAGCTCCCACAGGTCAATCCTCCCTTCGGCAGGGTGCTGGGAAGAGGTCTTATGAAGCTCCCGATCTCGGAAGCGCTGCGGCGGCGGAAAGATGGATAAATTCGCGATTCTTTATCTTATGATAGGGTTTCCGGTCGGAGAGGTAAATATAGGTCGAAGGAGGGCACCAGAGGAGATGGGACCCACCCAGGCGACCTGGTGGCGAGGCCAAGAGGGGGGCGCGCAGGGAGGCCGCCTGGGCAGGCCCTGGCTCCCCTCTGGCCCACCTTGTTGCCTCGTGAAGCTTCTATCACGCTGATTTTTATATTTTTCTCGGGATTTTTGGGGCTCTGTAAATTGGGGTAAAAGTCCCTGCAAAAAAGACATCAGCAGACAGAAACTGGCACTGGGTGCACTCTGTTAGTAGGTTACTCCAAATATGTGTAAAAAGGTATAAAAGTGTAGCAAAACATATAACAATGTCACCCAAAAGAGCATCGAACAAACAGAAATTATAGATACGTTTGGGACGTATCAATGTGGCGCGCGCGCAGGAGGTCGAGGTTGGCAGGGTCGGGTGATGCAGCGGCTGAGGGGTTGAGTCGGCAACGAGCTTGGCTTGGAGTTGTAGGCGGCAGCTCCCTGCAGCTAGGAAACAAGGCGAGCTCCTGCCAATGGAGGAGCGGCGGCGCAGAATGAAAGCGGGGATGAGCAGGAGGCCGAGGGAGACGAGGGGCTCCGCTCCTCTCTGGTGGCGCGAGCAGGGAAGGAGGAATCGGGGTAAGCGGCTGAGCGAGTGGATGTTGGGCAGGGAGGCGGCGCTGTCGGGACGAGGGAGAGGAGATCGAGGGAAAGGTGAGAAATGGGGCTGGCTAGGGTTATGTGCGAGGGGCGGCTGGGCCTTGGGCTGCAGAAGGCCCATGTGGCGCACTATAATGGGCTCTCTCTCCTTCTCTCTCACTGAGTTAAAGAAAGAAAGAAAGAAAAGAAAAGAAAATGTTGAATGAAGAAAAGAAAGAGAGGGTTAGGAAAGAATTTGAGAATAGGGGGGGTTTAAAATGTAATTGTGTTCATGGGTGATTCCAAAAAAATGGAATAATTTTTATAGTAGCTCCCAAAAAATTGTGAGTATATGTTATCAAGAGAATCATCATGTGAATCCCTCAATTTAAATAGGTCAAAATATCCATGGAATTTATTTATTTGAGACGTAGAAAAACTTAATGGCATGATGACATGATGAATGCAACAAACTAGTAATTAACACGGCGACAACGGAATAAAAGGGGAATCTTCTGGAGCTTCGGTCTCGGGCTGTTACAAGCTAAGCGGCTGCTAGAGCTGCAGGAAATCGCACATTTTAAAAATTGTGTCAGTGGCACATCAGAGTGGCACACGCTAAATCACAAGGTTGTTGTGGAGAGTCCACGTGAGCATACCGATGGTCAGCCACCAAATGTGGCGGGCCGACGAGGGGGCGGACTGAATCTCCGCAAAGAGGTCACTAACATTGGTATGGCAATAGTGAGCACCGTCGGCGTCGCGAAAGCAACTCCACAGGAATTGTGTAGTGACGCAAGTGAAGAAGATGTGATTCGAGTCCTCCATCATGTCGCAGAGGGGGAAGATCCCATCTCTAGGGCCATTGCGTTTGAGCACCTCAACCCCTGTAGGTACCCGACCCCTAATCCATTCCCACTGGAAGATTCTGGTTTTGAGTGGTAACCTAATGGCCCACACGGCAGTGAGGGCCTCCGGGCCAGTCGATAGGACGATATCCTGGTACAAAGACCTAGAGGAAAAGTGGTTCGAGGGTTCCAGGTTCCAAGACATGCGGTCTGTGGCAATGTCGACATCGGGCATGTGGATGGCATTGCACTCGAGCATCTCATCTAATGCAGCGATCTCACGGGCACTAAAGGGGCGGAGGAACGCGAGGCACCCTAAATTCGAAAGGGCGACCTCGACTGAAGTCCTAGGCTCCAACATGATGGAGAATAAATCCGGGAAGCGGATAGCAAACGGCGAGTCACCGGCCCATCGATCATACCAAAACAGGGTATCAAACCCAGATCCAATCGAGATGAAAAATCCAATGCGTAGGACATGGAGCAGCTGGATGACTGATTTCCAGAACTAAGAGCCTTCGGAACATTGACAGAAGGCCAGCGGCTGGTCCCGAAGATACTTGTTCCTAATGATGTCCAGCCATAGGCCACCGTCACCATTAGCGATCCTCCACAACCCCTTAGTCAGCAAGGCAATGTTCATGCTCTTCGACGACATGATCCCCAGACCTCCCTAGTCACGAGGCTTGCAGATGTCGGTCCAGCTGATCATGTGGTATTTCTGCTTATCGCCCTCGCCAGCCGAGTAAAATCTTAACTTGTACTTGGCAATCTCGTGATGCAAAGTTTCATGGAGACTGTAGAAGCTCATCATGAATATGAGAAGGCTGGACAGGGAGGTATTGATGAGCACAGTCCCGGTCGCCATCGACAATCACCTTCCTTTCCACGGTTCTATCCGGTGTTGGAGCTTAGTCACAGTAGGTCGCAAGTCCGCAACGAAGAGGCGCGAGTCACTAATGGGTACCCCAAGTAGGAGGAGGGGAAGTACCCAAGCTGGCAGTTGAAGCGGTCGGCAACAAGTTGGGCCTCGTCGGTACAATAGACAAGGATCATCACTTCGCTCTTGTCGAAGTTGATCTTTAACCCCGACATCTGCTGAAAGCACAGGAGGCGGAATTTGAGGTTGATAATATCAACCTTAGAACCTTCCACCATGATAATAGTATCATCAGCATATTGCACGAGGGAGACCCCTCCCCTCCTACGAGATGAGTAACAACACCATGAATATGGTCATCCGTGTTGGCATTATCGAGGATGGTGGCAAGGACGTCGACCATAATGTTGAACAAGAAGGGGGAGAAGGGATCCCCTTGTCTAACGCCACAAAGGGTGGGGAAGCATGGTCCAGCCTCCCCGTTGATGTTAATCGCGGTCCGGCCAGACGAGACCATCTACATAACTCAGGTAACACAACAATCATCAAAGCCCTTCATGAGGAGCACTTCCCGAAAGAAGCCCCAAGATACGGTATCATAGCCCTTATGGAAGTAGATCTTCGAGAATACGCACGCTGCCGCCTAGTGCGCACCTTGTGTAGGACCTCATGGAAGACGAATACCCCATCTAGGATAAATTGGCCTTGAATGAAGGCCGATTGTTTAGGATAAGTGATGCGGTGAGCTAACACAGTCACCCTATTGGCATACCCCTTAGCCATGATACGGAAGATCACATTGATCACCGTGATCAGCCAGAACTGGAGGATGTTTGAGCCCCCGTCACCTTGGGAATAATGGTAATGTTCCCATAGTTGAGGCGGGAGAGGTCAATATATCCCACATAGAAGTATACGAATGGGGCCATCACCTCCGGCTTGATCACATCCCAGATGGTCTGGAAGAACTTCACCGGGAGGCCATCGGGGCCCGAAGCAAAAGCAGGGTTCATACCCTTGATTGCCTCCCAGACCTCATCCTCGGAGAATGGGGCCGTGAGCGCCGTTTTCTCTGAGTCGGAGATGTGCTGGTGTACATCCCAGAAGGATTGGGCCAGGGGCAGCCCTCCCCAAGGGGAGGGCAAGAATAGGGCTTTGAAGAAGCCGTCCACGTGGGCACAAATCTCAGCACGACGCTGGAGGAGGGTCTCCCCATCCCAGAGGAGGGCGATGGAGTTGCGGCAATGATGGCCGTTCGCAATGGCCTGGAAGTGGTCGTGTTGGCAACTGCTACTTCTTGAGATTGCGTTGGTTTTCCCTTGAAGAGGAAAGGGTGATGCGGCAAAGTAGATAAGTATTTCCCTCAGTTTGTTGAGAACCAAGGTATCAATCCAGTAGGAGGAACAAGCGAGGCCTCAATCGTAGTACCTACACAAACCATCAAACACTTGCACCCAACTCTAAGAAGGGGTTGTCAATCCCTTCAGAGTTATTTGCAAGGATGAGATCTGATAGAGATAGATATAAAAGATTGTGGAAACATAAGTAAATATATTGCAGCAAGATATTTTGGTATTTTTGGTTTATAGATCTGAAAGTATAATATGGAAAATAGACCCGGGGGCCATAGGTTTCACTAGAGGCTTCTATCATAAAGGAAAATAATACGGTGGGTGAACACATTACTGTCGAGCAATTGATAGAAAAGTGAATAATTATGAAGATATCTAAGGCAATGATTATGCATATAGGCATCACATCCGTGTCAAGTAGACCCAAACGATTATGCATCTACTACTATTACTCCAGACATCAAACAACTCCTACCTACATCTAGAGTATTAAGTTCATAAAGAAGAGAGTAACGCATTAAGTAAGATGGCATGATGTAGAGGGATAAACTCAAGCAATATGATAAAAAAAACCCATCTTTTTATCCTCGATGGCAACAATACAATACGTGCCTCACTACCCCTACTATGTCACTGGGTGAGGACACCGCAAGATTGAACCCAAAACTAAGCACTTCTCCCATTGCAAGAATTATCAGTCTAGTTGGCCAAACCAAACCAATAACTCGAAGAGACTTGCTAAGATATGAAATCATGCATATAAGAATTCAGAAGAGATTCAAATAATATTCATAGATAATCTGAACATAAACTCACAATTCATCAGATCTCGACAAACACACCGTAAAAGAGTATTACATCGCATAGATCGCCATGAAGATCATGAAGAACATGGTATTGAAGATCAAAGAGAGAGAAGAAGCCATCTAACTACTAGTTATGGACCCGTAGGTTTGTGGTGAACTACTCACCCATCATCACAAGGGCAATGGAGTTGATGTAGATGCCCTCCATGATCAATTCCCTCTCCGGCAGATTACTGGAAAAGGCTCCCAGATTGGATCTCACGGGAACAGAGGCTCTCGGCGGCGGAAAAGTATTTTCGTGACTCTTTTTAGCGATGGAGAAATATTTGGGAATTTATACACCGAAAAATAGGGTTAGGACATCTGTAGGGGACCCACAAGTCGGGGGGCGCCCCCCCCCCCCCACCTAGGGCGCGCCTTGCAGGCTTGTGGCCTACCGGCAGGTGCCCTGCCCCCTACTCCAAGCCTTCTGGGTTTCTTCTGGTCCAAGAAAAATCATTCGGGAGATTTTATTCCATTTGGACTCCGTTTAATATTCCTTATCTGCAATACTCAAAAACATGGAAAAAATAGAAACTAGCACTGGATCTAGATTAATAGGCTAGTCCCAAAAATAATATAAAATAACATATTAATGCATATAAAACATCCAAAACAGGTAATATAATAGCATGGAACAATAAAAAAATTATAGATACGTTGGAGACGTATCAGCAACACCCCGCAAAACCCAGCGTTGGGTTCCACGCTGGCGCCAGAAAGCCTCCTCATCCGAGTGGATCACCGTCAGCTGGTCCTCAAGGTCGTATCGAAGGATCCACTCGTCAGGAGCCAGTCCTGAAGAGTCTACACAAAGTCTAGGGCCTGGATGGATTAGAGGAGCCTCCTTTTCTGCTCATGGACATTGCGACCCAAGTTGGCACCCCAACCCTTCATAAAATGGCGGGCAAGCTTAGCACGGAACTGCCAGGAGTCGACGATAGAGACTGAGCCGTGGGGGAGTCACGCGCTGCCACCCACCGAGCGCACACCACATCAGCAAAGCTGGCCTGATTAAGCCAAAAGGCCTCGAACCAAAATCTCGACGAAGGAGGAGGTCTATCATTCTCCGAAAAGATCAAAAGGGGAACGTGATCCGAGCCAATGCACATGATACAATTGTATTCTGTTGTTGCCATCTTGCCTTCTATAGTTTGCGATCTTTACTCTGTACAATCAATTAAACTTATTTTTAGCTAACTAATAAAAGAGTAAAGAAAGGACATGCATATGTTTTTAAGCAACAGAGTATGTACTTTCTTTTACGTTTTTTTCTAATGCACGTCACTAACATGTGTTTCTTTTCATACATAAGGATCTATTATACCATCAAGTAAGAATGTGTGTGTGCATATATATATTAATAATATCATCCATCATCCAGGGTGCAGAATAGGTTATTCCTCACCCGAGGTAATCTTATGATCGCTTTATAAATAAATTGCATTTGAAATACACATGGGCCATAAGACCAGAAAAAATCCATTTTATGTATATTTTACTCTGTGTTTTTACGCTTGTAATTTTACGTAATATAAAATACTTTACGACAATTATATATTTTTTCTCACATTCCCATTTTATGTTTAAAATAAGACAAAATTTATGAAACATGAGATTATGGTGCATTTATGAAAAGACAAAACTTTTCAAAACACTCATTGTATAGATTTTGAAAGACCTACCTTGATTTTTCATACCAAGCCATGTTTTTTTTAAATTAGACTTTATACTATAAAGTTAAATATGTGTATGTCCATATCATTATACACAATATTCCATCATGTTTTCTATTAGAGGAGATTAAATCATGGAAAAAATCATCGCGGACATGACTTTAGTGTGCCTCTACGTCATTGGCGCAACTCGTCCACTAGTTTAATAATATGGCAGACCAGGCTATGATCCAAACACCTCTAGTCCAGGCTAGCCTGACCAGGCATGAAGACACTCAGGTTTCAGGCAGGTTTCAGGCATCAACTTTTTCCAGGCACAGTGGCCAGGACACAATCAATGAAGCAAATTAGCAAAACGCCTGGGGGCTGTAACGAACCCGATAGAGAAGGATCGACAATCCAGTAGGGGGAGGTGAAGAGATCGAATAGGGGTGAGATACTTGGAGAAGGGGATGAGATTTCTAGAGGAATGATTGAGATACAGAAGTATTTAAAACTCGCATGCCTTCCTCTGCCAATAGGCTGGCCCTTTCCCTTTAAGCTAACACTCACGAGTACACCATGCCCACCATGGGTCCCACCTGTCAGGTCTCCTGTCGCACTAATCAGGTGGTGGTTAGATGTGACATTTTCCCCTCCTTAAGAAGTGGCCTGGTCCCAGATGGAGGTTGTTGGGTAGCGGCGGCGAAGATTGTCATAGTCCTCCTAAGTCGTCAATGACGGTGAGATGTTAGCCCACTGGACCTGGAGCTGAACGATTGCTTGGTCGCCATGCTTCATCATCCGGCATCGAGGATGCGCATCGGTTCCGTCGCTATGGCAGAGAGGTTCGGTACGCCGGGAAGCTCGCTAAAGACCGGTGAGTAGTCCGGCGTGAAGGACTTCAGCTGCGAGACGTGAAAGACCGGGTGTACGCGGCTGTTCGGTGGCAGCTCCAGCTTGTAGGCCAAGGAGCCAATCTTTTGTAGGGACCAAGAATTTGAACGTGAGCTTGGCGCAAGTACAACTGACGATCGAGCGCTGAACATAAGGCTGGAGCTTGAGAAGAACTTGCTCGCCCACTTGAAAGTTGTGCTCCATCCTGTTGCAATCTGCTTGTTTCTTGATACGGTGCTGGGCTCGTTCGAGCTGGGAGCGGATCTAAGATGTATACGCCGCCCAGTTGGCCATGACACCAAAGTTTGCTTCTCGAAAAGAGCGCGGTTGAGGTATGCATGTGTTTATTAGAAAATACTATGAGATAGATTAGGATTTGTCCTACCTTATCTTGTACTTTAAATTAATGATTGTATATATATATACATACATATATATTTTATCAATGCACCATATATATATAGGGTCGTGGTATTCGTCATCCTGTGTGAGAAATAGTTATTCTTCACCCCCTCTATTTTAACATCAATGCACCGTAATTTTACGTTCCGTAAATTTTGTCTTATTTTATATGTAAAATAAGACGGTAAAAAGTATAGTCAATGTAAAAATATTTTATGTCACGTAAAATTACGACCATACAAAAATAGTGCAAAAAATACAATAAACTCAAAAAAAATTGGTCTTGTGACCTATATTTTTGTTTTTCTTTTGTCAAATTTTACGCAGTGATTCAATATAAATGTAAATATTTGTATTTTAAATGTAATTTATTTATAAATTAATCGTAATATTATCTCGGATGAAGAATAAACTATTCTGCATCCTGGGAGATGAATAGAGTTTCTATATATATGTATATATGTATATGTATATATATACATATATACATATATTTATATATTTATATATTTATTTATTTATATATAAATATATATATTTATATATTTATATATTTATATATATATATATATTTATATATTTATATATATATATATATATATCCATTAGACTTTTTTGAAATAGGCTTTCGTCCCGCTTTATATATAAAGCAAATATTCCAGCATCCAGACATCCATAGGCCAACAGAATGAAAAAACATAAAAATGATGGGGCCACAGCATAGTCACGCCCAAGAGAAAGAAAAAGAAACAGACAATGCCACCATAGGGGCAAGCTAAGAAGCACGCGAATGGACGGAGAGCCGCCGGGCGGACGTCAGCAGCGCGTCCACATAGCGCTGAAGCCGGTCTCGGTCTCGGGTCCTAGCGAGCGTATGTCAGTGCTGCAAGAAGGCAAGGAATTTGAAGAACGAGTTAGATGCACGCCGCTGAAACACGCGCTCAATCACCATTTTGTTGCGAGTAGTCCAAAGAGTCCACATCATAGCTGCGAAGACTAGCCAGAACAATCGACGCTTACGGCCAACCTGGGTAGCCCTTACCTGCAGAAACTGTGCAAGGTCATGAGCCTCCCACTCCGGTCCCAGAGCCTCACGCACAAAGCACCAAAGGGCCTATGCCGCTACGCAGGAGAAGAGAATGTGAGTTCCAGTCTCGTGGACGTGGCACAGGGGACAGGTGTCGTTACCCGAACCATGGCGTTTCAGCACCTCGGCCCCCGAAGGCAGACGGTCGCGGAGAAGCTACCAAACGAAAATCTTGATCTTCAGGGGAAATGGTGCCTTCCAAAGTGGGGATAACCACGGAAGGACCGGCACCCGGCAGAGCGCCAGATAAGCCGAACTAACGGGTAATTCTCCCAGGGAGAAAGACTCCAAGAAACACTGTCATTGGCCGAAGAGGCCGGGAGAGGAACCACTGCCTTCAAGACCTCCCAATCGTGGACCTCGGCTGGACCGAGGGAGCGGCGGAACGCAAAATGCCATATGTCCTCAAAAGCAGCCGCACAGACAAGGACAGTTGGGTCGTCGCAAATAGCAAAGAGCCTCGGAAACCGCAAGCGCAGAGGTTCTCCATCAAGCCAGGGGGTCCAACCAAAACTGGGTCCGAGACCCATTGCCCACCGAGAACCACAGACCCAACCTAATATCGTCCTTGATGTCCTGGATAGATTTCCAAAACTGCAACCCAGTCGAGTGCAAGCAGGCCAAGAGGCGTCTACCTCTCAAGTACTTGGCCTCAATCAGTTGTAGCCACAAACCCCCATCTCCCTGCAGGATCCGCCACACCCAACGAAGCATGAGGGCAACGTTCATGCGACGAGACGCTGAGATGCCCAAGCCCCCTCAGTCTTTCGGCACGCAGATATCGGCCCACTTCACCATGTGGTATTTGGGTCAACCATCCCCTGCCTGCCATAAGAACCTAGCCAGCTCCTTGTCAAAGGCGCTATGCACACCTTCGGGCAAGATGTACATCCCCATCATATACATGGGGAGGCTCGCAAGGTTAGAGATAATGAGGACCGTCTTGCTACCCTTAGACGTGAACCTGTCGCACCAGGGCTTCACACGGGATGCTACTCGTCCCACAAGCGGATCAAACCCACTAACCAAGATCCTGGACTCAGCCAGGGGCATCCCCAAATAAGAAATGTGGAGGGAAGCCAGCTTGCAATTAAGGTAGTCCGCGATCCTGTGCTGCTCAGCCTTGGAGTAGCCAAGGACCACAACCTCACTCTTATAAAAGTTAATCTTAAGTCCAGACATTTCCTCGAAGCAGAGCAAAAGGAACTTAAGATTAGCAATGTCCGAGTCGGAGCCTACGACCATGATCATGGTGTCGTCCGCATATTGGAGGTGGGAAACACCACCGCCCGAGATGAGGTAACTAACCACCCCCTCGATATGGCCGGCTAGCTTGGCCTTATCCAGGATGCCTGCTAGGGCGTCGACAGCGATGTTAAAAAGCAAGGGGGATATAGGATCCCCTTGCTTTACCCCCCCTGGAAGCCTGGAAAAAGGGTCCCACTTTGTCGTTGATGTTGATCACCGTCTTACCAGATCTAACCAGTTGCATGATCCACGAACACCACCTCTCGTAAAATCCGCGTCGCTGCATCACCAACCTCAAAAAGGACCAATCAAGACGGTCATACGCCTTTTGGAAGTCCAATTTGAGGAAGACCCCCTTAAGCCCCTTGGACGCCACCTCTTGGACAATCTCGTGGAGGGCAAGAATCCCATCATGAATCTGCCTGCCCCTTTAGGAATGCGGACTGAAGGGGGTGGGCAATTAGTTCGGCCACAGGGGTCAGACAAGTGGCGCAAACCTTTGCGAAGATTCACGCCAGCACGTTGATCACCGTGATGGGACAGAATTGCAGGATATCTGAAGCCCCAACTACTTTGGGGATGAGAGCAATGACGCCAAAGTTGATCCTTCCCATGTCCACGATGCCAATATAAAACTCATGGGACATGGGCATGATGACCGGGAGCAGGATCTCCCAGAATCTCTGGAAGAAAACTACCGGGAGACCATCCGGCCCCGGGGCCGAGCAGGCCTTCATAGAGGCAATCGCATGACCCACCTCCTCTGGGGAGAACGGGAGAGTAAGCTCCGCATTCTCCACGTCGGATACCTGATCAGCAAGTGGCCAGAAGTCCTCACAAAGGGTGGTGCCTCCACGCGGCTCAGCCGAGAACAGCTCCTTATAGAAGGAGTATATATGGGATGGGATGTCCTCTGGGCTTTCCAGGAGAACATCCCCATCCCAGAGGAAAGGAATGACACATTTCCGCCTACGGCCATTAACAATGGCCTGAAAGTAGGTGGTGTTCGCATCACCCTCCAAGAGCCAGTTCCGGGCCCCTCGACGCTGCCAGAACAACTCCTCGCTCTTGAAGATGTCCATGAGCGAGGTCTCGAGGGAGTATCTCCGGATCCAGTCGTCGGGGACACACCCGGTCCGTCTGCCCGGTCATCCAGAACCTTAATCTGACCCAGCAAGACCCCTTTACGGGCCCGAAAGTCAGCGCCCAAGTTCTCCCCCCAGCCCTTCATGGCCTGTCGAGCCAACTTAGCACAGTGGTGCCATACATCCACCACACAGAAGACACGAGGCGGGGACGAGACCGCCAGGACCCAGCGGTCGCGAACCAGCTCACAGAAACCAGGTTGCTCCAGCCAGAACGTCTCAAAGCAGAAGCGCCGGGATCTAAGGGGAACCTTCCCCCGACGAGAAAATCAGGGGCGTATGGTCAGAGCCAATCCACGGAACCGCCTTAAGGCGACAAAGAGGGAACATCACTTCCCATTGAGCCGACACAAAGACCCGATCCAAGACACTTCGGATGGGGTCCGCCTGTTTATTCGACCACGTGAACCTAGCCCCAACACGGGCTATCTCACGGAGCGCCAGGTCCGCAATGCAGTCATTGAAGAGACGCATTCGGGGCCGATCCACATTAGGAGAGATTTTATCAGAAGCCCACCTAATGAGGTTAAAGTCGCCGGCCACCACCACCAGAGTGGTGCACCTCTCCACCTTGTTTTTCAACTCGGCGAGGAAGTCAGCAGAGCGGCCATGGTCCGCCGGACCATAAACGATAATCACCTCCCAACTAAGGTGAACTTGTCGATCAGTGACGGACATGCTCACGAAGAATTCCCCACGGTCCATGTCCTCAACCGAGAACACATCCTCCCTAACACCGAGCAAGATGCCCCAGAGTGGCCCGCAACAGGCAGCCATTGCCATGCAAAGTGGTGACGGGAAAGCCTCTGGAGCTCGTGCATGCTAAAATCCTGGCGAATCGTCTCCTGCAATCCCACTATGTCAATCTCTTCCTGTCGCACATACTCGATGAGCTACCGTCGCCGGCTAGTGAGGTCGAAGCCCCTAATGTTCCAACATAGGAGCTTCATTTAATAACCTCAGATGGGTTCCTAGGCCCCGCAAGTGGCGCTGAGCTAGCCGGGACGGGGGATAACCTTAGACGGGCGGCCACGACGCCCCCACGCAGAGGGAGCAGCCGTGGCCCCCGGTTCGAGGGAGGCGGACCGGGAGCGAGACCCACGCACCTCTAGACGGTGCTCTATGGGGTTGAGACGCGTGGGGGCGTCCTCGTAGCACCCTCAGCGGGGAGGGAACCAACAGGGAAGTCCCAGCCACAGTCACCAAGGAGCGGGCCGCACCACCCCTGATCTCTCTATGACTAGGGTCAGTGGTCTCCTAGGAGATGGGTTCACCACGCGCAGCATTGGCACGGGCTTCCGCCAGCGCCCCCTCAAGCTTCTCCTTGGTGCAAATAGTGGAAATCTGCTCCAGGATGGGCCCCTTCTCACCCCGGAACAAATTGCCACTATCGGTAGCCACTTCTGCCAGATGAGACAACGACTCGCAACCAAGAATAGAGAACCAAAAGGCCGAGCGAGAAGGAGCGGGAGGGAGGGTGGAGTTACCTGGGGACAAGTCGTGGGCAGCTGCGCGCAGGGTAGCCTTCTCCTGGATCGTAGGGACCCGAACATCTAGGAGGAGGCGCGACTGGCTGAGCCTCACACTCTGACGCGCACACACCACCGGAGAGGCCTCACCCCGAGCCTTGGAGCCAGCAGCCTCAGGGGTCACAACCGGCGGGACCAAGTCCAGGGGTGGCGGCGGCGCCCGATCCGGGGATCCCAAGGCTAGAGAGTAGCAGACCACCCCCAGCGAGCACGGCGATGACGAAGGGCACACCTCCATCCCCACACTCAGCACATCCACCTCCGTGAACTCCAGGTCATCCGTCGTGGTAGCGACGGGGGAAGAGCCACCCAGGACCTCCAACCCGTCCAGGACCCCCAGGTCGGTGACGACGGGAGAAGGCCCGGCGAGGACCACGGACTCAATCCCTGACGCCACCCGGGAAGCCACCCCGGCAGTGCCGGAAGGGCCAGCAACAGTGGAGACCGGGGTACGCCGGCCATCAGACGCGGCTGGCGGGACCCCGCCATTACCATCATCCTCCTCACAAAAGGAGCTCTCCTCACACGAGCCCCCATTCCCATCCCACCTGTCATCACCAGGCACAGTGGCATCAGGGGCTGGGCCGTGCAGGTCGACCGAGGCCGGGGACTCGAGCTCCAAGATGAGGCGCCTCCCCCTGAAGCCAAAGTAGAAGATCAGGGCAGAGGATCTCAATGCGGGCAGGGCCATCATCCTCGAAGGAGGCCAAATCCGCGATGACCAGCTTGCCCACCGGCTCGGAGATCGCCTTGAGGATGTGCGTAAGCTTGCCTCCCCGCGGTGCCGCCAAGCCACCCCTAGGCAGGTCGTAGACAAGTACCCACACCTTCTCCAGAAATTTTCAATATTTCAGACTTGTGATTCATTAAGTAAATACTCTTGTATGTATTCAAATCGTCACTGAAGTAAGAACATAATGATATCCACTGCGTGCCTCAGCACTCATTGGACTGCACACATCAAAAATGTATTACTTCCAACAAGTTACTTTCTTGTTCCATCTCACTGGAAAACGAGGCCTTCAGTCATCTTGCCCATGTGGTATGATTTGCATGTCTCAAGTGATTCAAAATCAAGTGAGTCCAAACGATCCATCTGCATGGAGTTTCTTCATGCGTTTATACCAATAGGTGTGGTTTGCATGTCTCAAACGTTTCAAAAATGAGTGAGTACAAAGACCCATCAGCATGGAGCTTCTTCATGCATTTTGCACCAACATGACTCAAGTGGCAGTGCCACAAGTAAGTGGTACTATCATTACTACTTTGTATCTTTTGGCATCAATATTATGAACATGTGTATCACTACGATCGAGATTCAATAAACCATTGAAGGTAATTATTCAAGCAAATAGAATAACCATTATTCTCTTTAAATGAATAATCGTATTGTAATAAACATGATCCAATCATGTTCATGCTCAACGCACACACCAAATAACAATTATTTAGGTTTTAACACCAATCCCTATGGTAGAGGGAGCGTGCGATGTTTGATCACATCAACCTTAGAATTATTTCCAACACACATCGTCACCTCACCCTTGCTAGTATCATTTTATTCCTTAGATTTTATTTCGAGTTACTAACACTTAGCAAGTGAACCGGTATCCAATACCCTCTTGCTATTAGGAGTACTAGTAAAGTACACACCAATATCATGTATATCAAATATACTTTAGTCGACTTTGCCATCCCTCTCATCTACCAAGTATCTAGGGTAGTTCCGCCTCAGTGACCGTTCCCCTCACAATAGAAGCACTTAGTCTCGGGTTTGGGTTCAACCTTGGGTTTCTTCATTAGAGCAGCAACTGGTTTGTCGTTTCATGAGGTATCCCCTCTAGCCCTTGCCCTTCTTGAAACTAGTGGTTTTACTAACCATCAACAATTGATGCTCCTACTTGATCTCTACTTTCGTAGTGTCAAACATTGTGAATCGCTCAAGGATCATCATATCTATCCTTGATATGTTATAGTTCATCACGAAGCTCTAGCATCTTGGTGGCAGTGACTTTGGAGAACCATCACTATCTCATCTGGAAGATTAACTCCCACTTGATTCAATCGACTGTTGCACTTAGACAATCTGAGCACATGCTCAACGATTGAGCTTTTCTCCTTTTACTTTGTAGACAAAGAATCTTGTCGGAGGTCTCATACCTTTCAACAAGGGCACGAGCATGAAATCCCAATGTCAACTCTTAGAACATCTCATATGTTCGTGACGTTAAAAACATTTTCAGCGCCTCAAATCTAAGCCGTTAAGTATTACACACTGAACTATCACGTAGTCATCAAAAATGTGTATGTCAGATGTTCGCAACATCCACAGACGACGCTCGAGGTGCAGCACACCGAGCGGTGCATTAAGGACATAAGCCTTCTGTGCAGCAATGAGGACAATCCTCAGTTCACGGACTCAGTCCGCAAAGTTGCTACACTACAGGAATTAGCTTCTTTGTCGTCTGCCATCACAGACGGCAAAGAGTATATCACAGACGGCAAAGAGTATATCACAGACGGCAAAGAATCCCATTGTCGACAAAATTTCTGCGTCAGCCTACGACGACATTGTAGCTTCTTTGCCGTCTGCCTCGCAGAAGCGGACGGCAAAGAGCTTTGCCGTCAGCTTTCCATGAGAGCAGTCGGCAAATATGTCGAGACGGCAGCTGACACGCGTTGCCTCCGTTAGGGGCTAACGGAGGCTTTGCCGTCTGCCTCCCCCTCATCTGTGCCATCTGCCTCCCCCCTCTTCTTTGTCGTCTGCCTCCCCCTCTTCTTTGCCGTCAGCCTCCACCTCCTCCTCCCCCCTCCTCTGTGCCCTCTTCTTTGTTGTGTGCCCCCCTGGAAGCAGACGGCAAAGATACTATATGGCCAGCTGTTGCTGCCCAGGTTGCACAGCTGGGCGCGCCTATATTGTCACATTTTTGTTTATTTTTTCTATTTCACAGCACATATATATATAATTCATAGCACATATATGATAAATAGGTCACAACACATATATGATATACATATAAAGCTCATCCATGCCATTTGTTCATCAACGTACATCCCATATATCAAAAGAACCAACACATACAAAGTTTCATCCATATATACATACATATAGTTGCACATATATTGTTCATCCATATATACATATACATATAGTTCCACATTGTTCATCAACTCAAATAAAAATGAGAACTAAAGCACTCCAATGCCAGCTTCCATGCATGTAGTACATCCAATCTGCAAAATGGGAATAAGAAAGTTAGAAGAACAACAACAACATATATATGACAAATAAGCTAAATTGAAGAAGAAAGAGAAGAAGCAAGAAGAGAACAAGGAGAAGAAAAACAAGAAGGAGGAGGAGGATGGGAATAAGAAGGAGAAGGAGGAGGAGAAGAAGAAAAAAGAAGAAGAGAAGAAGAGGGAGAAGAAGGAGGAGGAGAAGGAGGAGAGAAGAAGGAGGGCTCCTTCTCCTTCTTCTCCTCCTTCTCCTTCTTCTTCTCTTCTTCTCCTCCTCCTTCTTCTTCTTCTCCTTCTCCTTCTTCTTCTTATTCTTCCTTCTTTTCATTTCTCCTCTTCTCCTCTTCTTGGAGCTAAATTAGCTAACTATGTCTTTTTGCAGCTAAATGGGCAAATTATGTCATTCTAGAGGAAAACAAGCTAAGTATATAATATTAATGAGCTAACCAAGGTTCTTATGCCATTTTGAGCTTATTATGTCTTTTTAGGAGCTTAATTAGTCATTTTATTGAGCTAACCAAGGTTCTTACGATGTTTTTACCTAACTAAGCTAATTATGTCATTTTGGATGATACTTGGCTAAGTATGTCTTTGTTGGGGAAAATAAGCTAAATTGAAGAAGAAGAGGAGAAGAAGGAGGGAAGAAGAAGGAGAATAAGGAGGGCTCCTTCTCCTCCTTCTCCTTCTTCTCTTCTTCTTCTCCTCCTCCTTATTCTCCTTCTCCTTCTCTTCTCTTTCTCTTCTTCTTTTTGTTCTTCCTTCTCATTTCTCCTCTTCTCCTCTTCTTGGAGCTAAATTAGCTAACTATGTCTTTTTGGAGCTAAATGGGCTAATTATGTCATTATAGAGGAAAACAAGCTAAGTATATAATATTAATGAGCTAACCCAGGTTCTTATGCCATTTTGAGCTTATAATGTCTTTTTGGAGCTAAATTGGCTAATTATGTCATTGTTGGGGAAATTAAGGCAAGGAGAATATGAAAGAGGAGAATAAAGAGGAGGAGGAGAAGAAGAATAAGAAATAAAGAAGAAGGAGGAGAAGGAGGAGGAGGAGGAGAAGGACTAGAAGGTCCTTGGCCTTCTCCTCCTTCTCCTCCTCCTCCTCCTTCTCCTTCTTCTCTTCTTCTTTCTTTTCATTTTTCCTATTTCTTCTCCTCTTCTCCTCTTCTTGGAGATAAATTAGCTAACTATGTCTTTTTGGAGCTAAATGGGCTAATTATCCCATTTTAGAGGAAAACAAGTTAAGTATATAATATTAATGAGCTAACCAAGGTTCTTATGCCATTTTGAGGTTATTATGGCATTTTGGAGCTAAATGGACTAATTATGTCATTGTTGGGGAAATTAAGGCAAGTAGAATATGAAAGAGGAGAAGAAAGAGGAGGAGGAGGAGAAGAAGAAGAAATAAAGAAGAAGGAGGAGAAGGAGGAGGAGGAGGAGGAGAAGGACTAGAAGGTCCTTGGCCTTCTTCTCCTTCTCCTCCTCCTCCTTCTCCTTCTTCTCTTCTTCTTCTCCTCCTTATTCTCCTTCTCCTTCTCTTCTCTTTCTCTTCTTCTTTTTGTTCTTCCTTTTAATTTCTCCTCTTCTCCTCTTCTTGGAGCTAAATTAGCTAACTATGTCTTTTTGGAGCTAAATGGGCTAATTACGTCATTATAGAGGAAACACAAGCTAAGTATATAATAGTAATGAGCTAACCAAGGTTCTTATGCCATTTTGAGCGTATAATGTCTTTTTGGAGCTAAATTGGCTAATTATGTCATTGTTGGGGAAATTAAGGCAAGGAGAATATGAAAGAGGAGAATAAAAAGGAGGAGGAGAAGAAGAAGAAGAAATAAAGAAGAAGGGGAGAAGGAGGAGGAGAAGGAGAAGGACTAGAAGGTCATTGGCCTTCTCCTCCTTCTCCTCCTCCTCCTCCTCCTCCTCCTTCTCTTCTTCTTTCTTTTCATTTTTCCTATTTCTTCTCCTCTTCTCCTATTCTTGGAGCTAAATTAGCTAACTATGTCTTGTTGGAGCTAAATGGGCTAATTATCCCATTTTAGAGGAAAACAAGCTAAGTATATAATATTAATGAGCTAACCAAGGTTCTTATGCCATTTTGAGGTTATTATGGCATTTTGGAGCTAAATGGGATCATTATGTCATTGTTGGGGAAATTAAGGCAAGGAGAATATGAAAGAGGAGAAGAAAGAGGAGGAGGAGGAGTAGAAGAATAAATAAAGAAGAAGGAGGAGAAGGAGGAGGAGGAGGAGGAGGAGAAGGACTAGAAGGTCATTGGCCTTCTCCTCCTCCTTCTCCTCCTCCTCCTCCTCCTTCTCCTTCTTCTCCTCCTCCTTCTTCTCCTTCTCCTTCTTTTCTCTTTCTCTTCTTCTTTTTGTTCTTCCTTTTCATTTCTCCTCTTCTCCTCTTCTTGGAGCTAAATTAGCTAACTATGTCTTTGTGGAGCTAACTGGGCTAATTATGTCATTGTTGGGGAAATTAAGGCAAGGAGAATATGAAAGAGGAGAAGATAAACTTACCGTAGTGGTCATCAAGGAGGAGAAACACGTGGAGAAGGGTCGTGCGATGCCGTTCGGGAGTTATTCTGCAGAATATATATTTTGCAATGTCTGAGTTAGCATGATGACACTCAATTATTAATACTAGTTTATAATGAAACTCACCGTGCCAATCGAAGAGAAGACGGGCATCGGCGGAGGGACTTGACCGCTCTTCTCGCACAGACCCTGAAGAGTGGATCGTATTAGTTAGTAATGAAATAGACATTACACACATGATTTGGCTAATGTGAAAAAAAAACTTACCGCAAAAAGCTCGTACAGGGCCCGTTGACCCGCCTCATTCCGGGACCTCTCCTCCTCATTCAATCGTGTCGTCGTCTGGTCCCTCTCATCAAGAGCAGCCTGAAGAACAGCCTGGCTTGCCAATCTCTCTTTCTCAAGAGCAGCCTGGTTTGCCAATCTCTCTTTCTCAAGAACAGCCTGGTTTGCCAATCTCTCTTTCTGAAGAGCAGCCTGAAACACCATTCCTCGTTACCACAGTAATGATCTATGGTGACACACATAATGAAATGGATGAAAGTGTTCTTAGTCCGTACAACTAACCTCGATGGCAAGATCGACTGGCCGTGGACGACGCGTTATCTCAGGACAGCTGCTCGACTGGCGCGCTTTGATCTCTGGGAGAGTGAGTGGACAACGTATTATCCCATCTCCAATGGCTATCGAGCCATGGGGCCTCCCGCCACCAGATATCATCACCAGCTCTGGATCCAAAGGTTCCTGGCTAGGGTTAAAGTCATCCCCTTTCGTAGCCTTCCCCACGTCCCTGTATGCCACGAGCTTGTGGTTGGATGATATGTTGGTGAAGTTATTGGGATCATCCAGTTCAGACTCAGAGAATGCCTTCGCCTTCTTGTACGAGGCAGTATGGGCCATGCCATAAAGGTCGTACAAGTGTGGCATCTCCGTCTTATTGTGATGCGCCTAAAAGAGAGGAACAAAATATTAGCATGAAGAATGAATTGCATGAATCATGAAGCAAATCACATACCCAGTTTCGTCCGAACTGAAGTAAGTTGGCGTTGCCTTGATGGTGTGGCACACCAACCATTTCGCTACGCCGATCCTTCGCATTCTCGTGGAAGGCTCGCCAGCTGCCTATGCACCACTCATCAACCAACGACTCCCAACAATCCATCTTATCCGCACACCATCTCGGGGGCACTTGTAAGTTATTAGAAAGAATTTTGAGCGCTCGCCTATGAATGAAATCAAGAAAACTACATAGAAGGACTTAAGAATAGGTAATTACCTTCATGTATTGCTCCTTCTTCAGAAACTTTCCGCGGCAATCCTTCTTCTGCTTCTTAATACCACGCGTGGCGTAGTAGTCTCAAATAGCCTGCGGCCGAACCTCATGGCGTAAGTTCTATAGTAACCGCCTACACTCGGCCTCGAGAACCTTGGCCGCCTCCTGCTCATATCCATCCTCACACCTATAGAAGGTCTGCAATCAAACGTGAAAACACCGATTAGTACAATAATTAGCTATATTGTTAATTTTAGATTGTGTAAAAGGATAATTTACCCAAAAGCTCTTGATCACCATCTCGGCCCTCGTGTGGCACAAGACACCATCTATAATCTCCTCCGGCGGGGCGTGCGCAGCCTGGTAGTGCTCCCAGGAAAATCCTAGTGTAGGAACCTGACCCTCACCAAGCAACATGACAAACCCCGGGAAATTTGTCTGGCAAAGCACACCAAGGACGGAGTTCGGCCTGCGGACTCCAAGAGGGTGTACCCATCCCCTGCAGTATGATAAGGTCAACGCATTAGATATTTGAACAAACTTGAAGGCAAAAGCTAAAAAAAGAGTAAATGTACTTAACTATCTCCTTCAGGTTTAATCACCGGCCTCTGCTCGCGGGTAGCCGGCACGACCGAGAGACGTGTATTAGCACGCTTGTACACGGTGGCCCCGTCCACCTGCACATCGCCCTCACTATCCGTAAACTCATCCCCGCCATCCCCGCCCCCTGAGCCACCCGGACACTCGGTCCAATCCGGCAACTCGGTCCGATCCGGCCAGGTATCCCATCCGGGCCTCTCCACGTCGGGTGAAGCCTCCGGAACCGTAGTCTCGTGGGCCGAATGCACCTCGACCCAAGGTTGATCCTGGACCGGAGTCTCATGGGACGAATGCCCGTCAACACCAGGCTCCTGGACCGGAGTCCCCGTAGCCTCCTCTGCAAACGGGTCGACCATAGTAATCCTATGCTCGGGTGAATGAGCTGGTGGTGGTGGCGAGGATGGCTCAACAGTCCTCCTAGATCTTCCGCGGCCACCACCTCTCCCTGTACCCTTCCCCTTCTTCCCTACCCGACCAGCACCTCTCCCAGTGGGCAATGCCCCCGACGAAGAAGAACCCACGGGTGGTGTCGACAGACTGTCTACCAAGGCTCTACGGAGACATATGGGTGGAAGGGAAGTACCACCCCTCGTGCGGGGCGGCTGGGAAGAACCCGTCGAGTGCTCTGGACCAGCGCCCACCATCTTTCAACACCTGGTGACCTGCCATGATAAAGATTAAAAGAAATTAGTACAACATAAAAAATTGAATAACTGACATGAATAATAATATGTACATGAATAATAAAAATTAAAAAATATATAATTTAAGTTGTGAATCTTACAAACTAATAATCATCATCAATAAATGCATCATCATCATCACTATCACGCATGTCTTCATGAATGACGTGCTCGTCGGGTTCAACGGCGTGAAGTTGTGAAAGGCCTTTCTTTAATCGTTGAAGCATTGACAGGTCATCCGCATCAGTAACCTCTACGAGTTCCAGGTCTTCTAGTTCCGGCTCAGGGGTGGAGTCGGATTCATTGTTGCTGTCTACTTCCATGTTCTTGGGTGAACCACGGCGGTTCTTGAAACGTTTCTTGGAAAGACGTGTTTCTTGGAAGAATTCTCCATCATATGTGTCTGGGTTGATGTGAGGTTCGTAATCCTGTTCATTTGGGAGAGGTGGTCTGACATGTGGTGGCACTTCATAAACAACATACCAACCTTCCAGATTCTTATCCGTTTGGCATGCCCACGGTAGATAGAAAACTTGGGTCGCCTGTTGAGTCGTAATATAGACATCGGGAACATCTAAATGGGTGTTTGGATTGATTTCGACTAGTCCTATATGTTCATGACTCCTTCTAGTCTCCTTCGGCTGGAACCAATAACATTTGAAGACTACGACGTTCGGTGGGTTTTCACCATAGAATTGAAGTTCATAAATTGCTTCAACTCTTCCATAATACTCGATAACACCTTCGCCGATAGCAGAGACACCACAATTTGTAGATTTCCGGTCGGGCATAGATAGCTCTTTGCCAAAGGTACGAAAGAGATACCCGTTGATGTTGTATTTCTCAAATGAACGGACCTTATAGTCAAAACCATTAGCGACTTGTCTCAATTCGGCGTCCATAGACTCTGAATTAGCCTACAAGTTTAATACGAAACGATTGTTGCATTAGCCGCAAGTTAGACCAAGAAATGAAATGGTCCATTATTGATAATTACCGTTCTTTGAACCAAGAGATGAAACCGGGATAGCCGCCTCCTGTCTTTGACAGAAGCTCATACTCTTCGACGGAATCATTTTCGATCACCGCTCCATCCGAGAATTTGGCGACGTAACGGTTGTTTGAAATATCCGGGAATAAGTGCAGTTCAAATGAATTAGAAGTTACGGGAAAATGTGCCGAGAAATCACTCGATGTACGGCCACACTTCTGTTAGGTTGTTGAAGATATACAACGAAATATTCCGCCATTCTTCGACATCCAACGTTATTGGTTTCGAAGCATCGGCTGGTGCGAGCTTCCCTTTGAATAGGCTGAGGTTGGACCCACCTTTTTTAGGGTCTGCATCATTGTGCCGAGGCTTCGGATTATGCAAATGATGATTTTTGGCTTCGTAGTGTGCTGTCACAAAGTTTGCCACCTCCTCAGTAATGAATGCCTCAGCCATCGATGCTTCAATTCTACGCTTATTTTTACATTTAGCTCGAAGGGTCTTCTGCATCCTCTCAGTTGCATAGCACCAACAATCTTGCACGGGCCCACCCAATCTTGCCTCGGTCGGTAGATGTAAAATCAAATGCTGCATTGGATTAAAGAAGCCCGGTGGAAAGATCTTCTCTAACTTGCACAACAACTCTGGTGCAAACTCCTCCATGTCTTCTACCACGCCAGGCGACAATTCTTTCGCACAAAGAACACGGAAGAAATAGCTCAGCTCCGCCAGTACTAGCCATTCATCCTCAGGAATAAAGCCACGTAACATCACCGGCATTACCCGCTCTAGCCATATGTGCCAATCATGACTCTTGAGACCAAAGATTTTTAATTTTTCAAGACTCGCTCCCCTCTTTAGATTCGCTGCATACCCATCGGGGAACATCAAGTGAATTTTGACCCACAAGATAATTTCCCTCATAGCTGGCCTTCCAAGATTGAACCAGGCCTTTGGCTTCGACCACTTCTGCTTTCCTTTGCCTTCTCGCATGTTTTGTAACGGTCTATGACATAGTGTCTCTTGATCGACTCTAGCCTTAGTGTTATTCTTTGTCTTCCCATCTATGTTGAACAATGTACCAAAAATAGCCTCTCCGATATTCTTTTCAGTGTGCATCATGTCGATATTGTGTGGAAGAAGGAGGTCTTTGAAGTAAGGCAGATCCCAGAAACATGGCTTGTGAGTCCAGGCGTGTTTTGAATTATACCCCTTGAAATACCCTGGACGCTCTGGATCAGGCTTGAGGGCGTTTAACTGATCCAGGATCTGTTGGCCTGTCAACGCAGGTGGTGCCAAGTTTTTGACAACTTTACCTTTGGTAAAGTTCTTCTTGTCTTTTCTGAACTGATGGTCAGGATCCAGGAATTGTCTATGCAAGTCAAAGCAAGAATACTTCCGACCCTCCTGCAACCAATGAAACTGAAGAGCTGCCTTGCGTTGGGGGCACGGGAACCTTCCATGCACACACCATCCAGAGAATAGTGCATACGCCGGCAAGTCATGCATAGAGTACATGTACCACACATGCATTTTGAAGTTTTTTTTTCTAGCGGCATCGTATGTCTTGACCCCATTATCCCAAGCGTCTTCCAATGCATCCTTAAGCGGCTGCAGGTACACATTCATATTCTTCCCCGGATAATTGGGCCCTGGAATTATCAACGTCAGAAATATGTTCTTTCTTTGCATAATCTGTCCGGGAGGGGACATTGAGTGGAATGACAAATACAGGCCAACAACTATATTTGGTTGTCGTCATGCCGAAGGGATTAAAACCATCTGTGGCGATACAGACTCGAGGATTCCTTGGATCTGTCGCTTTATCCTGATGCAATCCATCGAAATGTTTCCACGCTTCCCCATCCGATGTGTGTACCACCATCTTATTCCGATTCCGCATCTAGTTCGGTTCTTTTGCCCAATTTGTGCCATGTCATCTGTCTGGCTGTCTCTTCGACCAAGAAAAGACGTTGAAGTCTTGGTACGATTGGCATATACCGAAGAACACTAACTGCGATTTTGGTCTGCCTCTTCTCACCCATACCGTTGTCTACCACAAGATACCTGCAAGACTCGCAATTGGACAATAGTCCAAGTGTGCATACTCCTTCCTAAATAAGACACATCCTTTCTCACATGCATCTATATTCTCATAGGGCATCTTAAGTACACGAAGTATTTTGTCCGGCTGGTACAGGTTTGCAGGCATGACATGGCCTTTGGGTAGGAAGTGTCCAAATAGTGTCATCATCGCGTCGTAGCATTCTCTTCCCAAGTTGAACTGAGCCTTCACAGCCATTACTTGTGCAATTGCATCCAGCTGATAGAGCTTAGTGTGCTCATGGAGAGGACGTTTTGAAGACTCCAACATTTCATAAAAGGCCTTTGCAGATTCCTCCATCTCATCTTTCGAATCCCGAGCATCATCAAAGTCTTGCACCATGTCTTCGATCTCGGTACCATGCTCGTCCGTGCGACGACGGACCACCTCAGCTCTTGTGTGTTGTATAGACTCACCATGAAATGTACACACCGTATAATTAGGCTTAAAATCCCTCCTCTGCAGGTGTTTAATCATTACAGCCTTTGTTGTCTTTTTATAGTTGTCGCATCCAGGACAGGGGCAATAGTTTCTGTCCTCGCCATTTGCGAATGCGGCTTTCACAAATTCCTTTGTTTTTACAAACCATTCTTTCGTCATCTCTTTCTGACTAGGGTGACCCGTATACATCCATGCACGATCACTCATCTTGCCTAGCTACTAAAGACAGAAGAAATATATTTATATATAATTTAGCATTTATATTCATCGCTTAATCAGGTTGGACAATTCCGAAGATGGCGGTTATAAATATGCAAAGACATGCATATTTATAGATGTCGCCCTTTCGAACGGGAGACGCATACTGGTCACGCATACTGATAAATTAATTTAATTACCTAAATATAGAAAGTTTCATCCGGAAACCGAGCCACAATAAATGAAGGAGCGGGGAAGAGATGAAATTTGTACTGACCCACGAATGCACGGGCGGAGCTCGTACAACGCACAGGGAGGTCTTCGCACAGCAGACCTCACAGCGACGAGACAAGTATCACATGTAAATCCACCCGATCAACACAAATATTCTAATTATATCATTTTAGAGGAAAACAAGTTAAGAATATAATATTCATGAGCTAACCAAGGTTTTTATGCCATTTTGTAGCTAAATGGGATAATTATTTCATTGTTGGGGAAAATAAGGTAAGGAGAATAAGATAGAGGAGAAGAAAGAGGAAGAGGAGGAGAAGAAGAAGAAATCAAGAAGAAGGAGAAGGAAGAGGAGGAGAAGAAGAAGGAGGAGAAGAAGGAGAAGGAGGAGAAGGTATTCTTCTTCTCTTCTTCTCTTCTTCTTTTCTTCTTCTCCTTCTCATTTTTGTCTTCTCCTCCTCCTCCTCTTCTTCTTCTTCTTCTTCTTCTCCTCCTCCTCCTCTTCTCCTCTTCTCCTCCTCCTCCTCTTCTTCTTCTTCCTATTCTTTCTATTAAGCTAACTAACTAACTAACTAACCTAACTAACCAAGCTAACTAAACCTATCGTTAAACCTAGATAGCACTAAATAGCAAAAAATAACAAAAACAGAATCTACCACTAAGTAACTAAAAAAGAATCTAGCTAGCTAACCAAGCTAACTAACTTTTCCTTCTTATTTTTTTCGTATTCTCTTCTTCTCTTCTTCTTTACTTCTTCTCCTTCTTATTTTTTTCTTCTCTTCTTCTTCTTCTTCTTCTTCTTCTTCTTCTTCTCCTTCTTTTTTTTTCTTCTCCTCTTCTTATTCTTCTTCTTCTTCGTCGTCTTCTTCTTCTTCTTCTTCTTCTTCTTCTTCTTCTTCTTCTTCTTCTTCTTCTTTTTCTTCTTCTCCTCCTCCTCCTCCTCCTACTCCTCTTCTTCTTCTCCTCTTCTAGTCCTCCTCCTCCTCCTCTTCTCCTCTTCTCCTCCTCCACCTAACTAACCAAGCTAACTAACTAACCTAACTAATTTAACAAGCTACCACTAATTAACAAAACAAATCTACCACTAAACTACCTACTAAATCTACCAACTAACTAAATCTACCGATAAAACTACTAACAAGAACAACTACTAAAACTACTAAAACTACTAACAAGAAAAACTACTAAAACTACTAACAAGAACAACTACTAAAACTACTACCACTAAAACTACTAACAATAACAACTACTACAACAACAACAAAAAATCATGCCCGTAGTTATATTCTAATTCCAAAAAATAATGCGGGTGCGGGGGGGTGTGGGGGGCTCACCGGGAGGGGTGGCTGTGGCGGGCCCGGGGGTGTTGGGGGTGGCGGGGCGGCGCCGGGGGCGCCAGGGGCGGCGGCGCGACGGTGGTGGGGCAGCGGCAGCGGGGGCGAGGTGGGGCAGCGGCGCGACGGTAGTGGTGGCGCGACGGTGGCGGTGGGGGGCGACAGGGGCGGCGTGGTGGGGGCGACAGGGGCGGCGGTGGGGGCGACAGGGGCGGCGGCGGGGGCGACAGGGGCTGCGGCGCGACGGGGGCGACGGCGCGACGGTGGTGGCGGCGGTGGGCGTCGGGAATTGGGAGAGAGAGAGAGGGGCACGCGGGGTGAGCCGTTACAGTGTGGGTGAGAGAGAGAGGGGCGGGGTGGGGAAAGGAGCCGTTAACAGAGTTACCTCTTTGTCGTCTGCCTCCGGACTCTTTGTCGTCTGCTAGCATACGGAAAAGAAGGGACTCCAGTTTGACCTAACCAACCCACGGTCAGGTGGGCCCATCTACATGTTTGCCGTCTATTGTGAGACTCTTTGTCGTCTGCTAGCTGATGGCAAAAATGCTCTATGCCATCAGCCAGTGCTTTGTCGTCTGCTTTGTGGAAGCTGGCGGCAAAGACACTTTTGCCATCAGCTAGCAGACGGCAAAGATTAGGCAGATGGCAAAAAATTGTTTTCCAGTAGTGCTACTATCATCTTTCAACTAAATTTTCTCTAGGAACATATAAAACAGTAGAGCTACATCGCAAGCTACAACATAATTTGCAAAGACCTATTTACTATGTTCATGATAATTAGTTCAATTAATCATATTACTTAAGAACTCCCACTCAAATAGACATCCCTCTAGTTACTTGAGTGGCGCATGATCCAAATCCACTAACTCAAGTCCGATCATCACGTGAGTTGAGCATAGTTTCACTGGTGAACATCTCCATGTTGATCATATCAATTATATGATTCATGCTCGAACTTTCGGTCTCTTGTGTTTCGAGGCCATGTATGTACATGCTAGGCTCGTCAAGTTTAACCCGAGTGTTCCGCATGTGCAACTGTTTTGCACCCGTTGTATGTGAACGTTGAGTCTATCACACCCGATCATCACGTGGTGTCTCGAAACGACGAACTGTCGCAACGGTGCACAGTCGGGGAGAAAACAATTTTATCTTGAAATTTTAGTGAGGGATCACCTTATAATGCTACCGTCGTTCTAAGCAAACTAAGGTGCATAAAAAGGATTAACATCACATGCAATTCATAAGTGACATGATATGGCCATGATCTTGTGCTTCTTGATAACCATCACCAAAGCACCGACATGATCTTCATCGTCACCAGAGCCACACCATGATCTCCATCATCATGATCTCCATCATCGTGCCGCCATCGAGGTTGTCGTGCTATCTATGCTATTACTTCTAAAGCTACAACCTAGCAACATAGTAAACGCATCTGCAAGCACAAACATTAGTTTAAAGACAACCCTATGGCTCCTACCGGTTGTCGTAGCATCGACGTGCAAGTCGATATTTAACTATTACAACATGATCATCTCATACATCCAATATATCACATCATGTCTTTGGCCATATCACATCACATGCATACCCTGCAAAAACAAGTTAGACATCCTCTAATTTGTTGTTGCATGTTTTACGTGGCTGCTATGGGTATCTAATATGATCGCATCTTACTTACGCAAAACCACAACGGTGATGTACAAATTGCTATTTAACCTCTCTCCAAGGACCGCCTCGGTCAAATCCAATTCAACTAAAGTTGAAGAAACAGACATCCGCTAGTCATATTTATGCAACAAGTTGCATGTTAGTCGATGAAACCGGTCTCTCGTATGCGTATGAGTAAGGTTGGTCCGGGCCGCTTCAATCCAACAATACCGCCGAATCGAGAAAACGCTAAGGAGGGCAGCAAATAGAACATCAACGCCCACAAAAACTTTTGTGTTCTACTCAAGATTACATCTACGCATGAACCTAGCTCATGATGCCACTGTTGGGGAACGTTGCATGGGAAACAAAAAAATTCCTACGCACACGAAGACCTATCATGGTGATGATCATCTACGAGAGGGAGATCGGTTCCACATACCCTTGTAGATCGCTAAGCGGAAGCGTTAACAAACGCAGTTGATGTAGTGGTATGGCTTCACGATCCGTCCCACGAACCGTCCCACGATCCGTTCCACGAGCCGTCTCACAATCCGTCCCACGATCCATCCCAATCAAGTGCCGAACGGACGGCACCTCCGCGTTCCGCACACGTACAGCTCGATGAAGATCTCCGCCTTCTTGATCCAGCAAGAGGGCAGGGAAGTAGATGAGTTTTCCGGCAGCGTGATGGCGCGCCGGTGATGGTGATGATCTATTCCTACAGGGCTCCGCCCGAGCTCCGTAGAAAACCGATCTAGAGGAAGAATTGCCATCTAGAGGAGAGGGCAGCACGTGGAAAAGTTGTGTCTCAAAAGCCCTAAACCTCTAGTGTATATAGGAGGAGGGGGGGAGGCAGCCTTGGCGCGCCAAGGAAGGCCTCCTTGGGTCGGCCGAAGTGGGGAAGAGAGGAGTCCTCTTCCAATCCCACTTGGATTAGGACTCCTTCTTTATTTTCCCACCTCTTTTGGATTTTCCACTTTTTCCTCATGGGCTTTCATTGGATGACTTTGTCAGTCCATTATACCTTATTGCACATCCAATAAACCCACGTGGACCCCTTGGGGCGTGGTGGGCCCACCTAGTGCGCCCCCGGAACCCATTCGTCACTCCCGGGTACACTGCCGGCAATGCCCGAAAACCTTCCTGAATCCAAACACCAACTTCCTATATATCAGTCTTCGTTTTCGGACCATTCCGGAACTCCTCGTGACGTCCAGGATCTCATCCAGTACTCCGAACAAAACTTCGGTCACCAACACACATAACTCAACTATACCGAAACGTCACTGAACCTTACGTGTGCAGACCTTGCGGGTTCGAGAACTATGCAGACATGACCTGAGACACTCTCCGGTCAATAACCAACAGCAGGACCTGGATGTCCATATTGGTTCCTACATATTCTACGAAGATCTCTATCGGTTGAACCTCTATGTCAAGGATTCATATAATCCTATATACTGTTCCCTATGTCCTCTCGGTATATTACTTGCCCGAGATTCGATCGTCGGTATCTCTATACCTGGTTCAATCTCGTTGCCGGCAAGTCTCTTTACTCGTTTCGTAATACAAGATCCCGTAACTAACTCCTTAGTCACATTGCTTGCAAGGCTTGTTGTGATGTTGTATTACCGAGTGGGCCCCAAGATACCTCTCCGTCACACAGAGTGACAAATCCCAGTCTTGATCCATGCCAACCCAACACACGCCTTTGGAGATACCTATAGAGCACCTTTATAGTCACCCAGTTACATTGCGACGTTTGATAACTCACAAGGTATTCCTCTGGTGTCCTGGAGTTGCATGATCTCATGGTCATAGGAACAGATACATTGACATGCAGAAAACAGTAACAATAAACTGACACGATCATATGCTATGTTTATAGTTTGGGTCTTGTCCATCACATCATTCTCCTAATGGTGTGACCCCGTTATCAAGTGACAACACTTGTCTATGGTTAGAAAACCTTAACCATCTTTGATTAACGAGCTAGTCAACTAGAGGCTTACTAGGGACAATGTTTTGTCTATGTATCCACACATGTATTTGTGTTTCTAATCAATACAATTATAGCATGGATAATAGATGATCATTATGAACAAGGAAATATAATAATAACCAATTTATTATTGTCTCTAGGGCATATTTCCAACACGGAAGCCCTAGGAGGAGGAGGAGCGGCACCCTAGGGGTGGCTTGCCACCCAAGGCAGCCCCCACGCCTAGGGTTTGGCCTCCTTGTGCGCCTTGGGCCTCCTCCTTGGCTCGCACCAGCCCACTAGGGGCTGGTTCCCTTTCTCCTTTCAGCCCATTCAGCCATCCGGGACAGGTGGACCCCCGGTACCCTTTCGATGATCCCGGTAGAATACCGATAAACCCCGAAACTTTTCCGACGACCGAAACTGGACTTCACATATATAAATCTATACATTCGGACCATTCCGGAACTCCTCGTGACGTCCGGGATCTCATCCGGGACTCCAAAAAACCTTAGGTAACCACATATACTATTCCCATAACAACTCTAGCATCACCGAACCTTAAGTGTGTAGACCCTACGGGTTCGGGAAACATGCAGACATGACCGAGACATCTCTCCGGCCAATAACCAACAGTGGGGTCTGGATATCCATGTTGGCTCCCACATGTTCCATGATGATCTCATCGGATGAACCACAATATTGAGGATTCACTCAATCCCGTATGCCACTACAAGAAATATGTCAACTAACGACCTTTTGTCAGTGACACTCGCAGAATTGGTCAAAAATCTATGACCATTTGAGAACAATTGGTCGTAAGCTGTCCGGAGGGGTCCTAACCTCAAAAACTAACGACCTTTTTCATCGGAAAGGTCGTAACTTCCTTACTGGAAAAGGTCATAAAGCAAATAGCCTTGTTTCGCTACCTAATTTGTAGCTAATTACGACCAATATAGATGGTCATGGCTATGACTAGGTGCCACATCATCAGTTTTGCCTACGTGTCATGTCCATGTGTTATTTTTTGCCTAGTTTGTGAAGCAACCTACTATTCTGTCATTCCAAAAATTCTCGAAAAATTCTCATAAATACTTTGGATCATATATTCCTCAAATATGTGAAAACCCTTCCTTCCATAGTTCAAAAATAATTCAGCAATATTCATTTTCGTATTCTGTTCAGAATAGCACTTTGTGAAGGAAGTGTTATTTCTATTTCTTTGATGACCCTCACGTTTTTTAGGCACTCTTTCCTATCCAAATCATTGCCTCATGAAAACTTTCGTAACCATTTGCCTAGTAAATCTTTCTCAACAAATTTCCAAACTTTGTGTTCAGCTAACAGCTTTGTGAAGGAAGTACTAGATAGGAATATCCTGATGATTTGAATTTTTTCCACATCTTCTATATGCCCAAAACATAGCTCTCCACAAAATTTTAGCCCCATCTAAGAATCCATGTGAGCTCATCATCCAATCTTTGTTTCTGGTAATATTTTCAGTTTGTGAAGCAACTACATTTTATATTTCTTTATAGTTGATGAAAATTTACCATGTAATAAAACTGGCCATAGAACCTCACTCCACCAAATTTTAGCTCATTTAATTCAGCCAGTCTCCCTCAATATTTTTCCCAATATTCTGTTCACTAAAGAGCATTGTGAAGGAAGTACAATTTTTATTTATCCAAATTTTATGAATTTTTTACAGTGCTTTAATGTGCCCAAATTATCATCCTCATCCAAATTTCAGCTCAATCCAATCATCTATGTGAGCTGAGTTCAATTACCATTTTCTGTCCAGGTTGACACATTGTGAAGAAGTGTCACTTTGGCATATCCAAATGGTATAAATTTTTTACATTGCCTTTATATGCCCTAATTAACATCATACACCAGATTTCAGCTCAATCCATTGATTCATTTGATCCCAGCTTCAACATCCATATTTTTGCACAGTGTGGTACTTTGCAAAGCAAGTGTCACCTAGGTTCATCCATTTGAGCTAAAATTTTGGCAAGAGAGTCTCCTTAGTAGATGATCATCCTCAGCAAAAAAATAGGCCCATTGTCTACGTGCATTACCCGCACCGCTAATCAAACACTTGGCTACTAATTCATGTTTGAGCTTAGTTTGGTCTCCTCATGAGATTCTTCTATTGTATTCTTCTTCCTGACACCTACCGAGGGAGTGTCTAACCCTCCAGACATGCCTATTCCACCCAGAATGCGTGGCAACGCAACGGTAACGCGGTGACCACGCGGCTCGCATGCAAGTTCACGCGCTCTGGAGTTGGGCTCCTCGACCACCATCCAAACCTCGGCGTCAAGTCACCACACCATGTAATTCTTATTAAATAGATACTTATGTACCTATAAATTATTTTTGGGAAAAATAAATAGCAAATTATAATGCAGCTGCAGTTCAAATTTGACCCGCTTTGTGCTGAAACGGCGACAATTTGTCTTTTTCACTAAAGATGGATAAAATCTTTTAACACCCAACCATTTTGTCAATTGTATATTAAATATGGCCTAGTATTTGAGAAAAATTATTTTGTACAATTTTGAAACAAATATATGGTAGATCCTACACAAAAAAACTCATTTCGGGCACTTGAAAAATGAAAAATGAATTTTTTATACAAGGAAAATAAAAACTTGCTTAATCAACATTGTTTGCCATTCTAATATGCACCCTTGTGCATAATATTAGATCGTTTCAACAAACTATGTCATGAATGTGACCATAAGATTGATCATTTGGCTTGAAATCCATGAATCTTCAAACACGATAGCCCATTTATGAGAACACTTTTTATTTAAATAATCACCGTATTACAAGTTTATTATTTTTCCTGGTAACTTGGTCACATATTATGACACAACGCGAAGGTTTTCCATTTTTTTGATTTTTTTTAATTTGTTATGCCCGTTTCAAAATGCGGTCGAAACGGCAGGCATGACCGTTCATAGCTAGGGGTTGATTCTTGCCAAAATTTTGTTGGATCTATGATTAAATAGATACTTATTTACCTAAAAATGATTTTAGAAAAAAAATCATGAGAAAACTATGAGGCACCTCTAGTTCAAATTTGACCCGTTTCGTGCTGAATCGGCGACAATTTGTCTTTTTCACTAAAGGTGGATAAAATCTTTTAACACCTAACCATTTTGTCAATTATACATTAAATATGGCCTACTATTTTATAAAAATGATTTGGTACAATTTTGAAACAAATATATAGTAGGTCCTTCACAAAAAAAACTCATTTCGTACACTTAAAAAATGAAAAATAATTTTTTCATACAAGGAAAATTAAAACTTCCTTAATAAACATTGCTTTCCATTCCAATATGCATCCTTGTGCATAATATTAGATCGTTTCAATAACTTATGCCATTAATGTGGCCATAAGATTGATCATTTGGCTTGAAAGCCATGAATCTTCACACACGATAGCACATTTCTGAAAACACTTTTTAAAAATAATCACCGTATTACAAGTTTATTATTTTTCCTGTTACTTGGTCACATATTATGACACAACGCGAAGGTTTTTCATTTTTTTGATTTTTTTAAAATTTGTTATGCCCGTTTCAAAATGCGGTCGAAACGGCGGGCATGACCGTTCATAGCTAGGGGTTGATTCTTGCCAATTTTTTGTTGGATCTATAATTAAATAGATACTTATTTACCTAAAAATGATTTTAGGAAACAATCATGAGAAAACTACGAGGCACCTCTAGTTCAAATTTGACCCGCTTCCTACTGAATCGGCGATAATTTGTCTTTTTCACTAGAGGTGGATAAAATCTTTTAACACCCAACCATTTTGTCAACTATACATTATATATGACCTAATATTTTAGAAAAATGATATGAGATAATTTTGAAACAAATATATAGTAGGTCCTTCAGAAAAAAACTCATTTCGGGTACTTGAAAAATGGAAAATTATTTTTTATACAAGGAAAATGAAAACTTCCTTAATCAACATTGTTTGTCATTCCAATATGCACATTTGTGTATAATATTAGATCTTCTCAACAAACTATGCCATGAATGTGGACATAAGATTGATCATTTGACTTGAAAGCCATGAATCTTCACACACGATAGACCATTTCTGAGAATACTTTTTTAAAATAATCACCGTATTACAAGTTTATTATTTTTCCTGGTATGTCACATATTATGACACAACGCGAAGGTTTTCCATTTTTTTATTTTTTTTATTTGTTATGCCTGTTTTAAAATGCGGTCGAAACGGCGGGCATGACCGTTCATAGCTAGGGGTTGATTCTTGCCAAAATTTTGTTGGATCTCTGATTAAATAGATACTTCTTTACCTAAAAATGATTTTAGGAAAAAAATCATGAGAAAACTATGAGGCATCTCTAGTTCAAATTTGACCCGCTTCTTGCTGAATCACCGAGAATTTGTCTTTTTCACTAGAGGTGGATAAAAACTTTTGACACCCAACCATTTATTCAATTGTATATTAAATATGTACTAGCATTTTAGCGAATTGATGAAGCCCAATTTTACAACAAATATTTCGTTGATTCTTCACGAAAAAACCCATTTTTATCACTCAAAAAATTGTTAAAAATAAATAGAAAGATGAGAAATGCATACAAATTGGTATTCATACATAAAATATGGTCTAACTCTAGTAAAAATTTGTGTGGTACACTTTTACAAAATATTTTTAATAGATATTTTACAAAATTCATCTATTATTTTACCTTAGAATTATTTTAAATCATTGTTTTTCCGAACCAACCACAACTCTTCTCACGGATCGATGATATGGCGTCCGTCCATCCATCCATCCATCTCTTCATCCCAAATCCATCCATCCATCTCTCCATCCCACCATACATCCATCCATCTCTCCATCTCAGATCCTGCACCTGCAGCCCTAGCTCAGACTCCTCCCTCGTCCCCATCTTCACACCGCCGCCGCCACCTCCTCCCTGTCCCCGCCAGATCTGCGCCCACACCCCGTCGGCGGTCTCCCCCTCCGACCCCTTCTCCCCCTCCGACCCTTCTCCCCCACCCTTCTTCACCCCTCCTCTTTTCTCCACCAACACACCACAGGTTCGAGGGGAGCTCGCCTCGCCGTCAGGAGCATGAAGGTCTCCGTCATGTCCCGGAGCGGCCGCGAGGTCGTCAAGGGCGGCATCGAGCTCAAGGACTCGGTACGTGGGCCGGGGTAGGGTTTCGCTCTCATTAACTAAGATCGGGCTGACCGTTCGTCCCGTGCTTCTCGTTTCTTGTGTGCAGGCTGCGGCTCCCCGTGGTGCTCCTCTCATGCTCCCTCTTCTTCCTCGCCGGCTTCCTCGGCTCCCTCCTCTTCACCCAGCAACGACTCACGCGGCCGCCCCGCAGATTCGTTTCGTCGCCCGCGCGCGGGTGGGCCTCTGATCTGGGGTGGTTCTGGTGGTTGTTTCGGTGGCAGGATCCGCAGGGCGAGGAGGACCCGGAGCGGCCGCTGCGGAGGTAGCGGGTGATGGAGGCCGTCTTGCCGGAGATGTCGTACGGGGAGTCCGGCGACCCCGCGCCCTCCTTGATCCCTTACCAGGTCACGCCTCGTCCCGATTCCCTTCGTCGCATTGCTTGCCACTTTATTCTTAGGGAATTCAGTTTAGGCTTGCGGTTTCAGTGGCCACTAATTAGCATTGGGGGCGATGTAAGATGGCGTTCGTGAAATTTTTGGTGATGGTGAGCGCTGCACTTGGTGGCGACGTGCAAATTTGCTGTCACTGTGGCATCTTCTGTCGGTCACTTGCAGACTGCAGTTGAGTGATTTGTCGGTGCAAAGTACATCCGATTTGTAATAGTACTGTATCTACTTTCTGTACACCGGATTAGTGTGAATGGTTTGCTATGTAGGAGTACATTTTTTGTGGGCAACTCAACTGGCGGTTGTTAGCTTAGCTCCCATGCAATTATCGTGGGCTTGGGTGTACTCAACTGTAGGCTGTACATGCCTAACGAATATCGTTAGGCGTGTGGAATGCCGGTCGTCCGCTGTCCATTTGGGCTTCAGATTTCAGGAGATGGGATTGCAATTTGGGGGAGTGGCCGTGGGGTCGGGCTAGGTCCTGACACGCTTATGATAATGTATGACTCAGCTATTGTCAAGTCAACAAGGGCATCACAATCTAAATTAGGTTGCTGCTTATTCAATCATTACAGTGATGCTACACTGAAGCTAGTTAGCCAAACTTTGATCCGGTCTTGATCTACTGATGATTGAACTGCGCTATGTTTGTAGTGCAATAAACTCAATTGTGCCCTTCTTTCAGACTGTTTTAGCTATTTAGCTTAGTTGGCCAGATTCAAGTTTCAGATTTGGAAGCTGTTCAATGGGTTCAGGTTCAGGTTCAGTTGGAAGCTGTTCTTTGGGGTATCGGGACAGCACTTGGTGAGCTCCCTCCTTATTTTATATCACGAGTCGGTAATTGTGCAGTTCATTTTATTCTGAAGTAATTGTGATATCCTGTTAGATACTTTACAGCTGTACATTATATATTATATTCAATCTATGTGAAGATAATAATAATATTACTTCTTTTTATATTGTTTCTTAACTGATTTCCCTTGAACACTATCTATAGCGTCTACTTTTTATTATACTATGTACCATGCATGCCATCATTATCATATCCATTTAGCTTTTGACTTGTGCCCTTCCGTAGGTACCTAAGTTCAGCAGCTTGATTAATGCTGTGCTGACACATTGTTGTAGTATTTCATGGTTATTGTTTATTTTCCTCCTATAAAAAGATTGAAACTCTTAATAATCTAAGAAAACGGTACTCATTTCATTCTCAGTAATGGGATGTAATACAACTTTTAGGGCCTCCTTGTGGGTAAACAGTACTGGTTTCTTTCTAAGTAATTGGATATAATACAACTTCTGAGACTATTATATTAGGAAATGTCGATTTAATATTTTTCTTGTCCAACTTGTAACCGGTTTTAATAAGCAGTTAAAATACCGAGTCGCTTGGCTTTGTGGGTTCAACACATTTCAACATGAAGTATGCTACATGCTCCTCGTCACGTGTATGCTCATCTAATTACAGTGGCATTTGAACTAGTTTTGAAACTGATTAGATGGATGTGTGAAGTGTTTATTCCTTCCTTATAAAGCTGGCATATTGTCTTGAAACTGATCCACTTAAGCATGTATTAAAACTGATCACATCTTATTAAGTGCACCATAATTCATATTTTGTTGGCCATTTTTAGATCTGCTTTGATGCTTACATTAGTGTTGCCATTTCAGTACAATCTAATGCTGGAAGCATTTATGTTCACTCTTTTACAGGAGCTCTAGGCCTATGCAATTTGAAGTTTGAAGCACTTGAAACCAAGAGCAAAGCAGTGAAGCCCTAGTCAACAAAGATATGTTTGATCAGTTTAACTATAGTACAATGTAAATTGTAATATTGTAACAGATTATAATATATTAATTTAATGTTATTTGATGAATTATTTTTGTTCTGGTCTGTTTGAAATAGTAATTATGTATGTTGAAAAAATTATTTGAGCAATTTGAAATTTTGAAAGCTTGACTAGTAGGAACCAATGAAAATCATTTGAGCAATTTGAAATTTTTGACATGTGGGACTGATGTATGAAATTATGACAAGTGGGACCCATTTGACTAGTGGGACCAACTCCAAAATATAATGGCTGAAGAAGGCCATGGCCCAAAAAAACTAAACTGTTGGGCTTGGCCCATGTAGTTGATAAAAATGACTTAAAAAGGCTGAATTAATGGGCTCGGCCCATCTAAAACATCGTTTGGACCGGGCTAATTCTAATGCCACGTCAACTTGCCACGTTGGATCCGATGTGGTTTAGGCAAACAACCAACGACTAAAATAATTTCAATGCTTTTGTTTGGTCGTAAAATCCTACGACCAATCCAGCAAAAAGGTCGTTATAGTTCATTAGAGACACTCAGCTTTTGACCGTTTGTTTTTGATCATAAAAAGGTCGCAAATGGAAATCAATGACCATTCGGTGACCAATATTGAAGGTCGTTAGTTGACATATTTCTTGTAGTGTGCAATTCCCTTTGTCTACCGGTATGAAACTTGCCCGGGATTAGATCGTCGATATCCCTATACCTTGTTCAATCTCGTTACCGGGAAGTCTCTTTACTCGTACGTAACACATCATCCCGTGGCTAATTCCTTAGTCATTGAGCTCATTATGATGATGCATTGCCGAGTGGGCCCAGAAATACCTCTCCGTCACACGGTGCGACAAATCCCAAAATCCCAATCTCGATTCGTACCAACCCAACAGATACTTCCATAGATACCTGTAGTGTACCTTTATAATCACTCAGTTATGTTTTGACATCTGATACACCCAAAACACTCCTACGGTATCCAGGAGTTGCACAATCTCATGGTCTAAGGAAATGATACTTGACATTATAAAAGCTCTAGCAGACGAACTACACGATCTTGTGTTATGCTTAGGATTGGATCTTGTCCATCACATCATTCTCTTAATGATGTGATCTCGTTATCAATGACATCCAATGTCCATGATTAGGAAACCATGATCATCTATTGATCAACGAGCTAGACAACTAGAGGCTCACTAGGGACATGTTGTGGTATATGTATTCACACATGTATTACGGTTTCCGATTAATACAATTATAGCATGAATAATAGACAATTATCATGAACAAGGAAATATAATAATAACCACTTTATTATTGCCTCTAGGACATATTTCCAACAACATCACCTCCACTTGGGCCCATAGGCTTTGTACGACCTAGGGTTAGTTTTAGGATGCCTTGGTACGTCCTCCCACCTCCTTGGCCGCCACCTCTTGCTCCTACATAAGTAGATCAACCTAGTAAATTTTTGCTTAGGATTTGTTTAGTTAAAAGTTAGTCATTGCAACTTCGTGTACTTCGTTTATATCCAACGACCAGACTAAGATCGCTTTAGGATCCCAACCCTTATCAATAGTTCATCTATATTCGCAATATTCAGATTGCAATATCACATTCTTGCTTTTTCTTCGATTTCTTGCAGGAATAGACCTTCGTGGTCAGGTTGATAGTGCTCCATTCTTGTGTCGACGAGGGCGGCTTCGGGCGGTCAGGTGCGTCCCGGGGCAGAGGAGCAATCGGGCGCTGGACTACCCGGTAGATGTAGAGGAGGATCGGCTGGGGCTCTGGTTGCTAGCTGGGCAGTGGGTTGGATCGGGAGGGGAGATCCCGAGGTGGGTGGTTGCACGCCGACGGGACAAGGGAGGATCCCTATAAATTAGGTTTTGGTGTGAACTTGGCTACGTGGATCCATAAATAGTAAATGGGTTTAGGCCGAGGGGTTATTTGGACCCTCCGACTTAAAATCGAACGGTCAAAAATAATTAGGTTAGGGGTCCAATTGACAAACCGATGATGATTTACGGTAAAAAGGTGTTGATCCGAATCCAACGGTCACGATCATATGATTCAGGTTCCGGGGTAAATCAAAGTTGGGATGGTTTAGTGATGAGCATACCGCCGCGCCACTCGGAAGAGCTTGAACACCCGCTGGTAGGTGGCGGTCGAGCCGGAGTGGCCTCCCACCGAGTTGTTGTGCACCTTGTGATGAGCTTGGTGCGGGTGGCGGTGTTAGCCCCAATCGTCGTTCGTGGCCCGCGGGGCCGCCGACGCGCACGAAAGGGCTATTGAGGCCGGCGGTGGGCGGTCCATCGGTGCTGGCAGTGGTCGTGGCCCGTGAGTATCGAGCTCATCCTCTTGGATGCATGCCAGCACCGAGGCCCTGATGATGCTGGAGGGGGCGCACGGCCGCACAAAGCTCGTCCTTCAATTCCAGGAGGAATTGGGTGATGAAGAACTTGGTGTTGATCGACGGGTCGAGGGCGAGGAGATGATACATGTGCTCGTCTAAGGCGTTGCGGTACTCCGCGACGCTGCTGGTCTGGCGCACTTGGAGGAGCTTATGCATCACCTGCTCGAACTCCTCGACGCCAAATTCATCGAGGATCGCGACGGTAAACATCTCCCACGATAAGTCGCGATGTGTTTGGCAAAAAGCATGGAGCCAGTGTGCTGCTTGGCCCTCGATGTAGAGCGATGCGGTGGCCACCCAGAGCGTTGGCGCCACTTTGTACAGCTCAAAGTAGGCGAGGCTCTGATCCAGTCAGAGGTAGGGTGTCGATCCGTCGAAGCACGGGAAGTCGTGCTTGGGGGGTTTGTGGTAGCCACTCTCCCTGAATCCTCGATGGTTAGCAAGTTTGTGGTGCCACGGTCTGGTACGGGACATGCGACGGAATCGGGATCCGCAAGGGCGGTGTGGATCCAAAGGTGTGTGCGACGGGGGCGGAGGCTGTTGTTGGGGAGGAGCATGTGGTGACGACGGCGGGGGTGATGGAGGTGGTGGATCGATCGTGGTGACCGAACCAGACGGGGACATGACGCCTTCAACTGCCTTGCGAGCCACGTCGACATCCGCCTACATGACGTTGAGTTGCTTGTCGAGTTTGCGCAGATCTCGAGAGATCTAAGCATTGAACGCATGCCTTCTAGTCGTCGAATTGGCGAGGGATTCGAGCAACGACGTGAGGTGGTTGTTCCCCTCCTCCATGGCGATGAGCACTTGACGCCTCCACACCGATTGCTCAGGCAGCGCCATCGTTCCTGGTGGCTAGATCGAACCCGACGGAGGATTTTGGGCGAGATCCACAAGGTAGAGCTCGCGATCAGGGTCACGCACGAAATTAGATGGCGGGGAAAAAATCTTGGCGAATCGATAAAACATGGCTCTGAATATCAATTGTAACAAACCCAAGAGAAGGATCGACAATCCAGTAGGGGAAGGAGAAGAGACAATCCAGTAGGGGAAGGAGAAGAGATCGAACAAGGGTGATTGAAGGGAATGAGATTTCCAGAGGAATGATTGAGATACAAAAGTATTTACAACTCGCATGCCTTCCTCTACCAACAGACTGGCCCTTTTAAGCTAACACTCACACGTAGAACTGGGTGTTCGGTCTATATGGTTAATAAGGTTCGATTTATTCGATTCTATATAATTTCAGTTTTAGAGGAATAGAAACCGAAATAGTCATTCAAAATTTTGAAATTGAACCATATTAACCATTATATATTGGTTCGGTTTGTTTGATTAACCGAAAAATCAAAATTCATGCACTTATCAGTATAAGTGGAATGACTCGAGAGCACTGATTTGAATTGCATGAATTGTATATATGCAAAAAGATAATCACAAGTTCTAGCAACCTTAGTATCATTCTATGGTTTATTGGGTCAAGCAAACTAGTAACCATAATTAAATAAGAAAAATCACATGAAACCTGAAATGTATTATGTGTGAAGAAATGTGTGATGTCTCCATACTGTTACACTCTTAGAAACAAGGTATTACATGAGGTATAACACATATCGATTTGTTCGGTCTATTCGGTTTCTGGACATAAAAAACCAAACAAAAACAAAACAACAGAAAACCTTAAAATTTCCCACCGAACCAAAAATCAAACCACCAAATAAACCGACAAATCAATTAATACAGTTCGGTTTGGTTTGGTTTTATAGTGCCCACCCCTACTCACGCGTGCCCACCATGGGTCCCACCCGTCAGGTCTCGTGTCACACTAATCTTTTTTTTAAGAACCCGTGTCACACTAATCAGGTGGTGGTTAGGTGTGACAGGGCCGGCCCATGACAAATTCAATATGATGCAAAAATGAGCCCTCTTATTTTCGGATCATGACCTGAACATGGATAGTAAAAAAGAACTGTTACGAAAAGCAGGTTCACATAATTTACAAATGGGCCAATCCATAAATATTGCCAGGGAGCATATTAAAAAGTACAGGAAGAGCTCCTAAAATCCAGATTTGTTGAGGACAAGAAGGCCATGCATCTAAATGAGCTAGTACACTATAATTTGCAAGCAGTGGAAAACATGTAGATCGGAAAGTTCAACTTTACTGTCCTACTCCAACTTACAAGCTTGAATGTATATGCATGCTTGCCTCTATTAATTAGCAGAAGCAAGTTCAATACAATGTCCCTCTTTCAGCCATTACATACTCCTTCGAGATCATGTATCCTCCTTATTCATCTCTTTCCGTACCACCTTCTCTAGTGCATACACGGTGAGTCCACGGTCCACCAGTCCCACGACTTCCACAATAATGACCAAGGTATATTCTATCTATCCAGCTTTAAGTTATCGCAGAGGTGGCCTAGTTCGGGCCTAGCCTCCATCCATGATGCAAATGTTACTTCATGCAAGGATGTACAATGGACGTAGGACCTAAATGTTATCAGAAAGAAGTAACGCCTGCAATTGCATTAGTTTAGAGTAAGAGAACTATTAAGGCCAACATTTTAAATGTACTCCCTATCAATGTTAAAAAACGTCTTACATTTTAAGACAAAGTACTAGCAAAATATATTAAACTCAATAATGCATATCTAGGATGACGTTAGAAGTCAAAACAATACAAACGAAAATAACTTCCACACTAGAGTCAATTCCGAATGCCCCTATGCCATAACTACTATTAGTGCGAGTTATTTAGTACTACCTCTGTAACTAAATATAAGTTAAGAGGTAATACTTACTACTCCCTTCGCTTCAAAATATACGTCTTTTTAGAGATTTCACTAGGAGACTATATACGTAGCAAAATGAATGAATCTACACTTAAAAATATGTCTATATACATACGTATGTAGTCTTTTAGTGAAATCTCTGAAAAAACTTATATTTAGGAACGGAGGAAGTATAATCTTCTTTTTGACCATGCAGCACTACTAACCAAACAGAAAGCTAGAACGGTCCGAAAGTGATCTCATACTTGGATGTCATAAAATAGTACTCCCTCAGTCCTAAAATAAGTTTTGCTGATTTAATACGAAGTTAGTACAACTTTGTACTAAATCAGCTACGTTTATTTTGGGATGGAGGGGGTATGATTTATAAAATAACCTATTATTTTGGGATGGAGGGGGTATGATTTATAAAATAACCTATTGACATGAAGTAGGCAGTACAAGCACCCACAAATCTTGCAGACACAACTTAAGTAACATCATGGTTTTCTTCATATAACTGTGTGGTTTATGCAAATTGTAATACCAAGTTAGGTTATCCCGAACGCCGACCCGCAAACATCTAGCATGCGTCCGGACCGGGGAAGCCATCCAACGCGGTCTTGTATCGGTCCATGGCGTGGTCCGTGGTCCGGACCGGGACGTACTTTCTCCCGTAAACCTGAGACAAACGTGTGAGGTTTTGCAGGAGTCCGGACACGCGACATGCGACCACACCTGCTCCTGACCGCCCTGGCTCACCCAAACCACCCACTGTCACCCGCACGCGCTCCCACCCGGCGCCAGCTATCTACATACATGCTGCTGTAGAGTGTGCCGCTCCACATTGAAGACGGCTCAGGGCGGACGCGAACTCTCACTGCCTCCGGCATTGAAGCGGCGCCTCCATTAAACCCGCGTGAAAGTCGGGGAACCTACTCCGACTACACGTCCATTCACGAGCGGGCCGACATTAAACGCAACGTCGGGCAAGCTCCTCCTGTCCGCCCTCTATTTAGACAAGGTCAGACGCCGGGCAAGAATCGCACCAAGTTCGCTCTGATCTCCTCCTTCACCCTTTCAATGCAATCCGACGAGCAGGACAAGCGGTTCTCCGGAATAAAAGTTGGCTGGATGGCCCGCCTAGCCCACCGGATACAAGCAAGGAGGCAGCTCTTATCCGACTCCCGCGCATGGCCCAAAGGAGCAAGGTGCGGACCCAAGCCGACGTGTTGTTCAACAACTTGCCGCTACAAGCCAGCTCGCGAAGCAGTGGCGAGTTGCTCCACGGAGGCACGTGGAGCGGCCGTTGCAGCTGGCATGGACGAGACGGTGGCCAGCGCATACGTGACTGCTGATGACACCGAGGAAAAGTAGAACACGAGACGCCGCCGCCGCTTTGGTCCCAAGATGCCCACCGCAGACGAGTTGTCGACGTCCACAGCCGGTGCCTCGTCCTCTCCCGCATGTCATCGTCGTTCCCCACCCCAAAAATAAGCACGGATCTGCGCTTCACGGAAGCGGATGCAACTTTTTCCCTCCGGTTGAAGCACCCCCTTTGCCACTCCGACGAGTGGTGTAGCCGAAGATGAGGAAATTGGGAGGAATATGCCTCCGGGGCTCCCATCAGTCCGATGAGCAGGCTGCCGGACATGGGTTAAGACAAAGGGGTACGTCGCGGTCGGCCGTAGACTAGTGTAGGGTATACTTGTCTTGGGAGTGGAGCTCCCCGCGACCGTGCGTGCACATAGTTCTATCTTTTAGTTAAAAGTGTCCAAAATGTAACCGTTTTCATCCGGTTTGTATGAAATCCGTCATGTTTATATGAAAATCCGTCCATGTTTGCATGAATTTCATCCGGTTTGTTGAAAAGGTATTTGCAATGTATGCGGCTACGGCTGATGGCGGCCTCCCACATCCGTGTCCGCAGATTGATCCCCACGTCCGCGTACGGATGCATGAGGAAATTTGTGAATTGCCGTTGGATATGCCCTTATGGCGCAGATCACAATAAAATACTTCAAAACAATGCATACAAGATTTTGACGAGATTATTTTCTCGCGCGGGCTGTTGTGGACAAACTCAAAAAGCTACAGATACGAGGAAAAGATATGCTTATACTTAATTATTTATTTTTGAACCATGCAGGAGAACTGCATGTGAACTTTATAGAAGAAAAAAGGGTCAAAACCTGAGTCCAAAACAACGAGAACACAACCAACGACCAGGCAAGAAAATCATAGAACAGGTAAAGGCCAGAACAAGGCAAAGAAAACAAAACAGAAAGGGCAACAGCCCCTAAGAACCTAAATCTTTCCTAGCCAGAACTCTGCATCCGCCTTCAGCTGATTCACGGCCTGAACGATGGGAGTAACCTTGTTGTAACAAATCACAAGCATTCATTTCTACCAAGACAATCAATCCTCTTTCTGTCCTTGCCGGGGTAAGCTTCCCTAGCAGTGATCCACCATGACACGAGGTCCTGGTCCATGGTGGGGACAAACACCTGTAAGTTGGCCCATTGGAAGATGGAGTTCCAAATTATATTTGTGACGGTGCAGCCCGCAAAGAGATGACTGCAGTCCTCAGGCACGGAACTGCACATGGCAAATTGCTTGTTATGAGGGAGACCTCTCCTGGCAAGGCAATCGGCCGTCCAGATTCTCTTGCACGACACAAGCCAAAGGTGGAGCTCGCACTTGAGCGGGGCTTTAGCCTTCCAAATGGCCTCATCGAAGCCTCTCCCAGAAGAAGTGACAAAGTGTGCTGCATAGACGGACTTGACCATAGCGTCCCACACGATCATGAACAGCCATCATTGTGCTCCGAGTGGAGATTAAACCGCAAACTCTTTCCCAAAGCTCAAGTAATTGAAGATAAGCATGGATTTTACGAGGGGCCTTACGTCTTTTAACCAAGCCGGATCAAGCACGGTCTTGACCACCGTTCTGCATGCTCTAGTAGAGGGGGTGATCAGGTCGACAATCATCGGTGCGACCATGTCCAGGAAACACCAATAAGCCACTTACCGCATCAGAAGTGGGTGTGTTCGCCGTTGCCAACCACAACCTTTGCAGCAACATTGAACAGATCCTTTTCCTCAACCTCCAGTGAGGTGCCGTAGTAACGCCAAGGAATGTCAGCGGCCATGCGCAACCTCCACCCCCAGTGCAGATTGAAGGCTCTACGCATGATTTACAGGTCAAGCATGCTGAGGCCACCGGCTCACTTTGGCATGCAGATCGCCTTCCAACTGACCAACCAATGCCCGCCTGCAAAGGCATCAGTTCCTTTCCAAAAGAAGACTATACGAATCTTGTCAATAGCCTTAAGACCCACAGTGGGGGGATCAACAGAGATAAGATGAAAGATGGGTGCGGCTTAGAGCACTGCTTGCACAAGGATAAGACCCAAGAGGAAAAAATATAGTACACAAGACTTGGGGTACAAGGAAGGAAACATAGACTAATAAGGACTACCTAGACACTAATGCCCCCCCCCCTTCCTTCAAATGCATAGCGTATGCAATAGCATTCCATCTAAAGAAGTGTAACACTAGAAAAAAAATGTTAATCCAATATCCACATCTTGACAGTTTCGTCTAGCATAAAGTCTTAAAAAACTGTCAGAGTCAAGCCAAAGGTGATAACAAAGATGTCGCATCAGAGGAAGACACCGCATCGGTAGAAGATATAAGAGAAGATGGGTTGTCGAAAGAAAATGGTACATCAAGAGAGTGAAGCACTGCGCAAAAAAGCTGGTAGGAGCTAGGGCTCTACCAGGCCTCTGCCTTAGGTTATAAGGATAGGAGGGGGTTTGCAGGAGACAGGGCGCCGCAGCCGGCGCGGCGCAGGGAGGAGGCGGCGGCAAGTAGAGACGGCGGCCGCTAGGGTTAGGGTTCCGGCTCCTCTGGGAGCCGGGCAATAGAATTGTCTTATTGCTTAATTCCAAAAGAGCTGTTTACATCGGTTTATATAATCTCGATAACTTGGACTCTAAGATAACTAAGATAACTTGGGCTAAGCCCGTACTAATCCTGCCCATTGGGCCTCCTCCGTTGGTACGTAGTACCGGTCATAACATCTCTCCCCGCCTGCGCAAACAGCTCGTCCTCGAGCTGGAAGTCTGGATAGTGTTGACGGAATTCCTCACGTTGTTCCCAAGTCGCGTCCTCCTCTGAAAGGCCTTCCCACTGGATCAACAGGTACCACACCTCGCGACGTAGTTGGGCCTGCAACACCTTTGCTGGCCCGGGAAGGAGTCGCCCGTCGGAGGTCGGGGGTAGTGCCGGCGTTGCTGCCGTTGGCTCCCCACGGAAAGGCTTCAGGAGCCCCACATGCAAGACGTCGTGGATGCGAGCAATGGCCGGAAGCTGAAGACGGTAGGCCATCTTTTCGATGTGCTCCAGCACAGAAAATGGCCCGGCGTAGCGCGGGCCCAGCTTGCGCTTCGCACCCGGGTCAAGGTACTGCGTTGAACGGTGAAGGAGACGCAACCACACCCAGTCGCCCACCGCGAGGCGGAGGCCATCATAGTAGTGTTTGGCCAACTGCTGGGCCTGAACGAGGCGTTGGTGCACCTCTGCAAGCATCTCGTCGCGGCTGCGAAGAAGATCAGCCGCCGCTTCCGTCCTAGCCGTCTCCGGGTCAACCGGTAGGATGGGCAGGGGCGGTCGGCCATAGACCACCTCGAACGGCGGGGTGCGCAGGGCAGAGTGATAAGAAGTGTTGTAGCAGAACTCCACCCACGCAAGCCAATCCACCCAAGCACGAGGACGATCACCTGTAACACAACGCAAATACATGGCAATCACCTTGCTGACCACCTCGGACTGACCGTTCGTCTGGGGATGGAACGCCGTGCTTAAGCGGAGCTTCACGCCCACCATCCCGAAGAGATCGCGCCAGACATGCCCCGTGAACACCGGGTCCCGGTCGCTGATGATCGAAGAGGGAAACCCGTGTAGGCAAACGATGCCGTCGAAGAAGGCCCGGGCCACGAAGGTGGCGGTGTAAGGATGGCCAAGCGCGATGAAGTGGGCGTACTTGGAGAAGCGATCGACTACTGTGAGGATGACGGACTTGCCGCCCACCTTGGGGAGGCCCTCAATGAAGCCCATGGAGATATCGGCCCAAGCCTGAGAAGGCACCTCCAAGGGTTGTAGCAGCCCCGCCGGGCGCAGTGTCTCCGTCTTGTTACGCTGGCACGTAACGCAAGAGCGCACCCAGTCCCGGACCAAGGCCCGATCGCCGGGGATGTAGAAATCAGCACGGAGACGGTGGAGGGTCTTCTGAACACCCTCATGGCCGGTCGAGTGGGCCAACAGCAGGACCTGGTGACGGAGATCGCCGTGATCCGGCACAAAGAGGAGGCGGCCATGTAGGAGCAACCCGTCCGTTAAGCACCACGGCTCGGCCAGGTCACCGGCTCTGAGGCGCTGTCGAAGAAGCTGAGCGTCGGGCGCGTCGGTGGTGGCCCTGCGGACGTTGTCAAGGAGGGCGAAGGAGGGCCCCGAGCGGATGCAGAGTGCCGCTCCGACGGAGTCGCCGGAGTCCGCGTCGTGGTCGGCGTCGCGGCGGGACAAGGCGTCGGCCACGGTGTTAAGGCGACCCGGACGATACTCCACGGTGAAGTCGAAGCCAAAAAGCTTGCTGATCCACTGGTGCTGCGGTATGGTGGACAGCCTCTGGTCCAATAGGAATTTGAGGTTGTAGTGATCCGTGCGAATCCGGAACAGCCGCCCCTAAAGATATGGCCGCCAGTGGCGTACGGCCTGCACCAAGCCAATGAGCTCCCTCTCATAGGCCGCGAGCTTATGATGACGCGCGGCGAAAGGCCTGCTGAAGAAGGCAAGCGGCTCGTCGCCCTGATGAAGGACGGCGCCGAACCCCACACCGGAGGCGTCGCAGTCCACCATAAATGGCTGGTCGAAGTCGGGCATCTGGAGGACAGGGCCTGCTTGAGAGCCTCGAACGCCTCCGTTGCCTCCGCATCCCAGGCGAAGGCGTCGCGTCCTAACAGACGTGTGAGCGGGGACGCGATGAGGCCGAACTCCCGAATAAATTTCCGGTAGTACCCCGCGAGGCCCGGGAAACCGCGGAGAGCCCGCGGCGAGTGTGGCGTTGGCCAGGCCGCGAGGGCCGCCACCTTGTCGGAGTCCATAGCCACACCCTCGGTCGAGATGACGTGGCCGAGGTAGGCGACTGAAGGCGTGCCAAACGAGCACTTCGAGCGCTTAAGATGAAGATGATGCGCGCAAAGCTCGTTGAAGACGATGGCGACGTGTTGAAGGTGCTCTGCCCAAGAAGCGTTGTAGATAAGAATGTCATCAAAGAAGACGAGCACAAACCGGCGCAAGTAGGGGCGGACGACGTCGTTCATCAAGGCCTGAAAGGTCGTCGGAGCGCTAGAGAGGCCAAAAGGCATCAGCAAGAACTCAAAGTGGCCATGATGTGTCTGAAACGCCGTCTTGGCGGTATCGTCCGGATGCATCCGCACCTGGTGATAGCCCGAACGAAGGTCGAGCTTGGTGAAGAAGCACGCCCCATGTAGCTCGTCCAAGAGCTCGTCGACGACCGGGATAGGAAATTTGTCCTTGAGCGTCAGGGCGTTTAGGGCACGGTAGTCGATGCAGAAGCACCACGTGTCGTCCGACTTGCAGACGAGAAGGACCGGCGCCGAAAACGGCGACGTGGAGATCCGGATGATGCCCAAGGCGAGCATGAGCGCGCACTGCCGCTCCAGCTCGTCCTTCTGCAACTGGGGGTAGCGGTAGGGCCGCACCGCAACCGACGCTGTGCCCAGTAGGAGATGAATGCGGTGGTCATACATCCGGGCTGGCGGAAGGCCCTGAGGCTCGGCAAAGAGGTCGCTGTGCTGCTGTAAGAGGTGATCCAACAGGGGGTGCTCAGGCCCTTTGTCAGTCGCGGTCAGCTGAAGCTGCGGCGTCGCTGGGGAGGCGCCACCCACGCCCGCCCACTGGATGCGACGCCCCATGCGCCAGAAAGTCAGCGTCATGGCGTCGAAATCCCAGAGAATGGGGGGTCCGCAAGAAGTCGACGCCGAGGATGAAGTCGAAGCAGCCAAGATCGATGTCGGCGTACGTGATGGTGAAGTGCTCGTCGCCGATGATGACCGACACGTCCCGGGCGATCCCATGGCACCGGAGGTGGTCGCCGTTAGCCACGATGACCCGGAGTTGCTCCCCTCCCGTCGACTGGAGTGCTAAGCGGCACATTGTCGACTCGGGCAGGAAGTTGTGTGTGGAGCCCGTATCCAGGAGGGCCACCAGGCGCTCGCCGTTAATCATCAACGGCGAGAGCATAGTCCGCTCGTCCCAAATGCTAGCGAGCGCGTTTAGGGATACCACGAGAGCCGTCGCCGGGGCGGGCGTCGGGGCCGCGTCAGCCGCAACTGGGACGGGCAAGTCACCGGGCCCGTCGGTGGCGGACTGGCGGTGTCCTCCTCGACGTAGTCAGCCGTCTCCAAGTAGAACAGGCGCGGGCATACATGGCCCGGTACGTAGGGCTCGTCGCGGTTGTAGCAAAGCCCCCTGGCAAGGGCGCTCGCGCTGCTCGGCCGGGGTCAGTCGACGGAAGGCTCGTGGCGCGAACGAAGCGGGGGCTGCCATAGGACCCGAGGGCGGCCGGCCTGGTGGCGGTGCGGTCTGGGCCGGCCGGCCTGGCTGTCGGACACCGTGGGTCGAGGCCGCCTGCTGAAGGGCCTGTGTGCAACGCTTGAAGGCTCGGGCTCAATACATGGCCGTCTGGAGGTCTTGCGGTCATCGAAGCTCGACGTCCACGCGGATGTGGTCCAGCAGTCCGCCCACAAAGAGCTCAGCTCGTTGACGAGCCGACACGCCGGGCGCGTGACATGCCAGGGCCTAGAAGCGGTCGGCGAAGTCCTGCACCGTGGAGGTGAAGGTAAGGCGGCCTAGCTCCGCCAACCGGCTCCCTTGGATTGGGGGCCCGAAGCGGAGGAGGCAGAGCTCGCGGAAACGCTCCCAAGGGGGCATGCCGCCCTCGTCCTGTTCTAGAGCGTAATACCACGTCTGGGCGGCGCCTCGGAGGTGATACGAAGCGAGCCAGGTGCGCTCGGACGCCAGGGTCCGTTGGCCCCGGAAAAACTGGTCACTTTGGTTGAGCCAGTTGAGGGGGTCCTCGGTGCCGTTGTAGGTGGCGAAGTCGAGCTTAGTGAAGCGCGGCGGTGTCTGAGTATGACCGCCGTGGCCGTACGGTACGGCGGTGTGGAGCGGCGCTGGAACGGTGGACACGTGGGGTCCCCTGTGGAACGACTGCCCGTCAAGGCCGGTGTAAGGACAAGCGGAGTTGGAGGACCCGGCTGGTCGGAGGCCATCGTATAGACCGGCGGCGGGGACGACCTGGTTGATCGGGACTCCCACCGGCACGGTAGTAGCCGGCCCAAAGTGGGTTGGCGGGGCCGCCTGCAGCTACGGCGGGGGCGGAACAAACGCGGCGGTGGTAGCGAGAGTCGGCGACGGCCACTGCGGCCAGGGTGGGTTTTAGGCGGGAGGTGGCTGCATCTGCAGCTGGGGCTGCAGCGGCCCAGCGAGCGCCGCGGAGGCCGGCGCCCACGGTGGTTGCCACGACAGGAGCAGCGGCCCGGTGGCCGTGATGGGTAGCGCGGCTGGCGGCGGCCCGTAGGGCCCGGCCAAGTAGAGGCAGATGCCCTGGACCGCGGTGGCGAGATCGCGGAGCACTCCGGTGAGTTCCTCCGGTGTGAAGACGGTGGGAACCGGCGCGGCGAAGGCGACCGTCACCGGCAGGGAAGGGGCGCCGACCGTGGTGGCCGGCGGGGCAGTGGTGGCGATCGGTAGCGGGAGGCTTGGGGTGGGCGGCGGCGAAGACATGATCGCACCTAAGCTACCTGATACCAAATTGGTAGGAGCTAGGGCTCTACCAGGCCTCTGCCTTAGGTTATAAGGATAGGAGGGGGTTTGGAGGAGACGAGGGCACCGCAGCCGGCGCGACTGCGCCGTCTCAGCGCAGGGAGGAGGCGCCGGCGAGTAGAGAAGGCGGCGGCTAGGGTTAGGGTTCCGGCTCCTCTGGGAGCCAGGCAATAGAATTGTCTTGTTGCTTAATTCCAAAAGAGTTGTTTACATCGGTTTATATAATCTCGATAACTTGGACTCTAAGATAACTAAGATAACTTGGGCTAAGCCCGTACTAATCCTGCCCACTGGGCCTCCTCCGTTGGTACGTAGTACCGGTCATAACATCGCATAGCCCAAGAAAACCGGCGGGGAAAGAAGCTCGGCGGTGTAGATCGGTAATCCAAAAAGAAGCCACAAAAATCCTATAGAAATGACAAGGACAAAAGGCTGGCGGATAAAGGTAGGGTGGACTCGCATGAAATGAGAAACATGAAAAAGATCAACGGACTTGATGGACGCAGCGGAAAATATATATAAAACTAGAAAGCACATACTAGACTAGATGTGATGGCAGCAAAAGAAAAATCATAGAGACGGACAAAACCAAGCAGAGCTTTTGTATTGTGCTCCTAACTATGAAGAGGGTGGTCTCTGTGAGCTAGAAGAGTCAGCAGCAGCAAGACCGATAGAACCTGTTGAAGAACCCAAAGCTGCAAGCAAATGCTTAAGTCACACAATGTCTTGCAGAGTCAAGGACACTGCTGAAGGGGTCAGGATAGAAGCACAAATCCCTGAAGTTATTGTGCGCGCCTGACATAGATGTCGCTTCTTCAAGAACCAAGAGGAGGGGCTGAGCACCGGAGCGGAAACAAGTCGTTGTAGTAGACGGCGTAGCAAGAGCTCCAGCACAAAGAGAACATCAAGTAAACCTGCCCCACGAAGGCGAGTCTCCTCCGCCCGAATCTCACGAAATACAGCCACGAGCAAACAACTTAGCACGTCGTGGCTCAAACTCCTTATGAAGCTGGGACAAGAACTCGTAGACACGATTGAACTCCAAGTCTCACCCCACAGCTTGGCAACAATGGCAAGTACGACAACCAGCAGCGAAAAGAGTCAAGCCGGCGCTAGATAGCAGAACTCCATTCGTAGGAATCATCAACAGTGGAGTCACCCTATTAAAGAGCATGCTCCTGACGAACCACAGACAGGTGTAACGCATCACTAAAGGGAATGCTTGCAAAAACATGTCCACGTCTCGAAAACGATAGCAAGGCCCGTAAACTTAGAGACAAACTGAGGCAGAACACTGGAAGTGAGAACAGCCACAGCAGGAGTATAAGCACCAAACCATAGAGATAACGTTACGATAAGAGGGAAGAGCCTCCTCATAGGCCAAAACCTACTGCTCATAAGCACGAACCACGGTCTCATTAGCAAGCTTAGCACCGTCCTTAGCAGTTTGAGGAGTATCCGCGGCAAGAGCCGGTGGTGTCAACGGAGTAGGAGCCACAGGAAGAAGTGGATGCGGTGGACGGGAGACCTCACCAGAAGCAAATGCCACGCATATGAATGTGAAAGAAGTCAACGAACTCAGTGTAGTTAGTACCATCAAAACTCACCGGGCCGCGAAGAATGACGTCAATGTCCGACGACATAGGCGTTGTACCTGTTTTTTATATAATCTTTCTTTAAACACCAAGCAATCAATTCAGCCCAAAATAACGAGAGGGAGGAGCAATCAATTCAGCCCAAAAATATCATCAATCCAATGGTTCTCTTTTGAAGGAAAACAATTTCTTGTACTAACTCTTAGAAGAAGAAAAAGCATTTCTTTTCTAACATAAATGATCATTTGTACCTGAATAAAACCTTCTTGATCTTGTTAGTGATATGTTGCAAATTGTAAACAACCACCACATGGCAATCAATTGGGTGTTCTCAGCGGCATTTCTAAAATTAGTTGTTTCTTTGTTATAAGGACCAAAAAAATCTAAGTTTAATAACAATGTCAAGTGTCGCAAAGCAAGGAAACACTGAGAGTCCTATTATGCTTCCTTAAGGTATCGACAAAGAGCAAACTGAAACACATGTACTGTCCTTGCTATACCAAGCAATATACCTAAGAAATAATACTTCACTGATGTTTAGTGTCCGTCAAAAATAAACATCAGTGATGTGAGATAAGTTAAAAAATATATATAATCAGATAGAACAAAAGCATGCACTTGGTCTTGAATATCTTATACCAAGTATGAAGAACTAAAGATGCTAGGAATAAAAGAGTGTCATGTGACAGAAAACCCCTTGAGTTAAACCAAATTATACATACCTCAAAGCTTTAGTCCCCATATCCATGAGATATGACCGTGCCTCGTCATCATCATCATCATGTGAACAATCTCGCAATGCCTTCCTGTATTGCAGAATATCCTCCCGCAAATCCCCAGCACCAACACATCTTCATAGGAGAAATCAGTGCTTAGAAAAATGATTTACCATCATAACATGGGCTAAACCAACTGCTAACTTAGTAACTTTCCAGGTACTGCACAACTACAATTTTAAAAATTCATATGGACGGTAGCTCAAGTAAAGGCCACATTTCATGCTAGTATAATACCTGTCAATAACTTTGTCAACCTCTTCTTTGCTTTTAGGACCATGTATTAGTGCTCTAGTAAGGTTTAGTATGTCACGGTAGTCCCCCTGCCTGAGGGCTATGTCAGTGAAGGTTTTCACAGATACACTTTTTGTAAGAGAACTTGATACGAAGTGTGTTTCTGCTGTTTGTTCCATGACAAACTTTGCATCTGCACCAAGTCTGAGGCATGTAATGGCCATTGCATAAGCAACACCACCATATCCCGTGTGTGAAATAAAGAGATAGTACCTAGAAGATCTGTAAAGAAGCAACAGTGATTCTTATATCCCGCAACTGATCAACAGAAGTCATCAAGCTATATGAATTTGTGGATAAGGGTGCATACTCATTGATTGATGACTGTATTGAATCAACATCAGCAGCTAATGCTTCTCTTTCCCTGGTCAGAGGTACCCTTTTGTAGTCAATACAATACCCCTGATCCCTCAATGTGTTGTACACTTCAGCCGGTGTCATTACGTCCTCCAGATCTATGTGCTCCCAGTAACCTAATACACTGCATTGATTTGTGGCTGCGTTAAATTCTTCTTGATGCAGAAGCAGCCGACCTTCTAGCTCTTTAACTTCAGAAAGTATATCCTCCTTCAGCCTTGCCTCTATGTTCTCTACCTGCATATGATAGAATTTTAGGATTGCAAAAAAAAACAAAACGAATAGGCGAATATTGGAGGAGCTACTCACCATTGGACCACTTATGCCCACATGCTTCAGTGTATCAAAAGGTTGATCTAACTCTCTCAAAACAAACGGTGTTCCCTTGATGTAAACTACCACTTCCTCCCTAAGATCTGTGATGACCACCTTCTGAATAATGTCTCGTCCAGTTGTATCCTTACAGCCCAAATACGACAGAACTTCTCTAGCTCCATCAACAGTTGGTGTTGCCATGCTATACACAGGGTATCCATCCACCTGAGGTTGACATGGTTAAAATTCAATATTTTTAAAGAATGTAAGTAGCCATGTATTTCTAAAATGAACTTGGCTTTTTTAAGAAATAACTAGTACAGTAGCACAGATTAACAAGCGGTTTCACGTGTCATGCACCTCCATAAACAAGGTGAGTTCGTAATCCAAAGATTCAGGATGTAGTTCTAAGAATAATCAGCTTGGAACGCAGATATCATATTTTCCTAATATCGTTGTTCTTTCCGTCCAAAAAAATAGCATCGCTATCTTTTCGTTCACGAAAATAATCAGCTTGGGACTGAAAGGCTTTGTTGTTATTGTTGTTGTTGCGTTGACCAACGAGGCAAAAATGAACATAAATTTTAGGAAATTCTTCTGAGAAAGTGGAAATAGCATTAACACAAGTGTAGTTGCAAGATCGGTGGTTCTCTTCTCTCAGCTCTCTCTCTCTCGTTGGTATGAACACACACACAGAGACAGAGAGTATTTGCGCTGCGTACAACTGATGCAGCCTTTTCGGCTTCCTCTATTATTCAGTCCAGTACTACAACTTGGATCTCAACTGAAAGGAGTAAAGCTAGCTAGCGACCAGGTATTCCGGACGTGCCATCCCACATCCACCTGAACGCAGCTACAAAGACGCTGCATGCACTGATTTCGTGCCATCCCACGAAGCCCATGCAGCGCCGGACCTAACTACCCGAAAACTACTCCAAGACGTGGACATGTACACGTTACTTGGTTGTTATTAGCAGAAAAGAAAATGCTAATACTAAGAGAAGAGCTCAACGGGTTACATGGTCATCATTCACCCCCTTAAGCCCGTTGAACAGATTTGATCTCCACCACACCCAGCTTCTGTCCCATCTCAATGAACTTGACCCTGCCGAGTGCCTTTGTGAGCAAATCTGCAAGTTGTCCGTCAGTTCCAATGTGTTCAACATCAGTTTTTCCCTCCTCGATGCATGACCTGATGTAGTGGTACTTTATGTCAATGTGTTTGCTACGATCATGATGCACCGGATTCTTGCTCAATGCAATGGCTGATTTGTTGTCAACCATCAGCATGAACTTTGCCGGAGCTTGCCCAACCATCTCTGCAAGTAGACGACTAAGCCAAACTCCCTGACAAGCACCACTCGCCGCCGCGACATACTGAGCTTCGCAGGACGATACTGCCACAACTTTTTTGCTTTTGTGAGCTTTATGTGACAGTGTTCTTCCCAAGCATAGAAAGGACACCCGAGGTGCTCTTTCTGTCATCCAAGTCGCCGGCGAGATCACTGTCGGTGTAGCCTGTCAACACAGCCCCTTTTTCATCTCTCTTGTAGCAGCAACCATATCCAAGTGTGCCCTGAATGTACCTTAGAATCTGCTTGACAATTATCCAATGATTCTTGCTTGGGACCTCCATATACCGGCTGGCAATGCCTACTGCAAAGGCAATGTCCGGCCTAGTATTGACCAGGTACCGTAGGCTGCCAATCACACTTCTGTAGAGTGATGCATCAACAGCCTCACTCCCGTCTTTCTTCTTGATCTTGAGACGAGTCTCCATTGGTGTGGCAGAGGGGTTGCATCCAATCATTTTTGCCATCTCCAAGATCTTCTTCGCATAGCTGCACTGACTCAGCTTGATCTCACCATTGCGTTGTTCAACCTTGATGCCCAGGTAATATGAGAGGAGTCCGAGGTCGCTCATTTTGAACAGTCGCTGCATCTCGGCCTTGAAGAGCTTGATGTCGCCTATGCTTGTACCGGTAATGATCAGGTCATCTACATAGACACCTATGAGCAGGAATGACTTAGCATCTCCTCTCCGATACACTGCATGTTCCAGAGGGCTTCTCTTGAACCCCAAAGCAATCAGTGATGCGTCGAGCTTCGCATACCAGGCCCGGGGCGCCTGTTTCAATCCGTACAACGCCTTGCGAAGACACATAACCTTTTGTTCACTGCCATCATTGACAAAACCCGGAGGCTACTGCACATATACTTCCTCTGCAAGATCACCATTCAGAAAAGCGGATTTAACATCCATGTGGTGTACCTGCCATCCACCGTGCGCGGCGAGAGCGAGGAGCAGCCGCACTGTCTCCATGCGAGCCACAGGAGCGAAAACTTCTTCAAAGTCCACCCCCTGTCGCTGAGAGTACCCCTTTGCCACCAGCCGCGCTTTATGCTTCAGGTAGTTGCCGGCAGGATCTCTTTTCACCTTGAAAACCCACTTTAACCCAATGGCGCGGTGCCCCATGGGAAGAGATGTGAGTTCCCAAGTTTGGTTGTCGACGATCGAGCCCATTTCCTCCTCCATTGCCTTGCGCCAAGCGTGATCAGAGAGTAATTCCTCAACACTTGCCGACTCCTCGACGGCCAGGAAGAAGAGGCCCGCTTGCTGCTGCTCGTCATCAAAGAAGTCGATGTAGTTCGTCATCAAAGAAGTCGATGTAGTCGATCTCCCCAGTGGTCTCCTTAGTGGTGTCATAGACATTCGACACACGCCGGTAGCGCGGGTGCCCACTGTCCGTGTCCAGTGCGTCATCGCAAGATGGCGGCGACACAAACTGTACTGGTGGCGTGAATGGCTCCGGCATGCCCGGTGCCATCTCCGCTGATGCTGGCCACGGCGAGCTTGAGCCACAGTCAGTCATCGTGACTCCCGGCTCAGTGGTATAAACCACCGTGAACACACCTGATGGTGTACTTTCTTTTGCTGCTTCAGCTGTCCAGTTCCATGGACGTGTTTCCTCAAACAAAACTTCACGTGACACGAGCTGTTTCTTGGCGACGGGGTCATAGATACGGTAGGCCTTGACACCTTCCTCGTACCCCATCATGACGCCGGGCGTCGATCTGTCCGCCAGCTTGTTGATCCCGGGTCCAAGCTTCTTCACGTGTGCGTGACACCCGAAGATGCGCAGGTGAGCCACGCTCGGCTTCTTGCCATGCCACAGCTCATACGGAGTCACCCCGTCGAGGCTCTGTGTCGGCGATCTGTTGAGGACGTATAAGGCCGCCTTGACGGCCTCTCCCTAGAATACAGCGGGCACCTTCATACTCTTCAGAATACACCTCGACATCTCGACCACCGTTTGATTACGGCGCTCGACAAGCCCGTTTTGCTGCGGCATGTACGGGGCCGTCGTGAAGTGCTTGATGCCACGCTCGTTGCAGTACTCGACGAACACTGTGGAGTTGACTCGCCACCGCGATCCGAGCGGAACGCAAGCAGCTTACTGCTGATTCTAGTCTCTACTGCTGCTTTCACTTTTTTGAAGAAAGCAAAAGCCTCACTCTTTGTCCTGAGTACCTCAATCCACATGTACGAGAGTAATCATCCACAATTAACAAGAAATAATTTCTACCTCCCGGTGTTGGCGGAGAGATCGGACCGCACAAGTCTGAGTGTACGAGCTCCAGAGATGCCTTTGCACGATACGCTGCAGCTTGAGGGAAGGGCAGTCAATGTTTTTCCCGAGCATGCAGCCATCACAATACTCCCCAACATGATCCACGTCAGGAATCCCACGCACCATCTTCTTCCTTGACATGGCACGCAATGCACGGAAGTGGAGATGCCCAAAACGTGCATGCCACAGCCACGCCAGGTCGCCTCCTTTGGACAGCAGGCACACCGGTTCAGCTCGGTGTAGGTTCAGCTTGTACAGACGATTTGTCGAACGCTTCACACGCGCCAGCAACCGTCCCTCTTGATCAAAGATCGCAAGAACGCTGCCCTTGATAATGATCTCGCAGCCCTTCTCATCTAGTTGTCCGAGCGAAACAATGTTACTCTGAAGACGGGGAATGTAATATACCTCGGAGAGTACACGCTGATCGCCGGTGAGGCACTCAAACAGTACGGTTCCTTTGCCGCATATCTCGACGACTGATCCATATCCGAAGCGGACAGTGTCGCACACTGTCTCATGTGGCTGCTGGCCCCTGTGTCCGCGTACCAAGAGCCATCGCTGACGTCCTTGGGCACCACTTTTTCCTCGTTGAGGAAGACGGCTTGCAGAGCTGCGATAGTGATCTCCGACACGTCGAGCACCGCCATCAGCAGTCATGACTCCTCGACCTCTTCGGCTTGCGCCACGTTTGCCTCCTCATGGCGCTCCTTCTTGTTCTTGTTGCGACACTCCCGCGCCCAGTGGCCCCATATACCACAGTTGTGGCATTTACCCTTGCGCTTTGGGCCACCGCCGGACTGTTGCGTGTTCCCGCTGCTGCCGGGAGGCCTTGGTTTGGGTTTCCCCTTACCGCCTTTGTTCCCGGCGCCAGACGATCCCTCGTCGGGTTGCCGCCGCCTTTCCCGCTCGTGCCACTCCTCTGTGAGGAGCAGCTTGCCGCCGGTGTCGGGGTCGAGGCGCTCCTCAATGGCAAGGAACCGGCCGGCCAACTCCTCAATTGTCAGCGACTTGAGATCAACAAGAGTCTCTATGGAGATAGCCACTTGGGCGTAGCGAGGCGACACCACACACAGGAATTTTCTCACCGCCTTGAGCTCACCAATGTCGTCACCGAGCTGTTGCGGGTCGCTGATCAGGCCAGTGAGGCGGAGCGCGAAGTCCTTCATTGTCTCTCCCTCCTTGAAAGAGAGATTTCCGAAGTCACGACGCAGCGCCTGAGCCCGTGACTCGCGTATGCGCTCGATGCCCATGCGAAGTGTCTTGATGGTGTCCCACGCTTCCTTGGCGGAGTCCTTAGCCGCCAGCGTCCGCAGCATCTCCGGTGGGACGCCACGGAGGATGACGCCCAACGCGGCACGATCATCAGGGTGATCTGCGTCGCCCGCCTCCACGGCCTCCCACAGCCGCACGAGGATTGACCACTCGACGTAGTTCGTCCAAGTCAGCATCGGAATCGCGTCGCCGCCCCCCCCCCCCCATCTCTGACCACCCACTCATGGATGACCAGCTCGCGCCCACCGGTGATGGGGTGTTCCTCCGGCGTGAACCAGAGCGCTGCGGCGTCCGTGATCCCGCTTGTCCCGACATGATCACAACAAGGCTCTGATGCCAATTGTAGTTGCAAGATCGGTGGTTCTCTCCTCTCAGCTCTCTCTCTCTCTCGTTGGTATGAACACACACAAAGACAGAGAGTATTTGCGCTGCGTACAACTGATGCAGCCTTTTCGGTTTCCTCTATTATTCAGTCCAGTACTACAACTTGGATCTCAACTGAAAGGAGTAAAGCTAGCTAGCGACCAGGTATTCCGGATGTGCCATCCCACATCCACCTGAACGCAGCTACAAAGACGCTGCATGCACTGATTTCGTGCCATCCCACGAAGCCCATGCAGCGTCGGATCTAACTACCCAAAAACTACTCCAAGACGTGGACATGTACACGTTACTTGGTTGTTATTAGCAGAAAAGAAAATGCTAATACTAAGAGCAGAGCTCAACGGGGTTACATGGTCATCAACAAGTATGATGGCTATTAGCAAAACTAGTAGCCTTCTCCACCAAGCATGCATACAACCTTTTACTTCATGATGATCACAAAGGCCCGGACTATATTTGGGCCTCAAGCGTTCCAAACAAGATCAATGTCTTTACTTGGCTCTTACTCCGTCAACACAAAGCCAACGCCGCCTGCCCGAGGTGTGGGCACAAGTCAGAAGGTTGCACACACATCTTCATCAATTGCCCCCTGACTTCTAGGTTGTGGTAGTGCATTAGCATCAATCAAGGTGATGATGTCTGACCATCTTGGGACTGGCCAACCCGAAGCGATTTGGATGTCTCCATTTGGCCTTCCATTCTTCTAACCCATGGAAGATTGGGGAACCAAGAGCTTCGTGACATCGACAACAACAGCTCTACCATGGTTAACATCATCTCCAATTTCACTTTATGAACTCATTGGTGTGGTCTACTCGTGGCGTCCATACCTCAACTACGCTAGATTTTGACCTAGGATGATGTTAGATCCACCATCAGTCGTAAGCCCATAGCGGCACGCCTATCATTGTCTTTCCACTTCCATGCAGCCAAGGCGCCGACAACACACATTCCAGAGGTGGTCATCCAACATGTGATAAAAGAAGTTTGCGGTGCGCCATTCCCACAGCCAATCGGAACAACTATGAGTCAAATTTGGTGGCGTTGCCTGACTAGTAGATCATATGGTGGTTGAGGCCATCCTCAGCATGGTGCAATTGGAGATGATCTGCACCCTGACGGTAAGAGAACAACCAAGGAAGCTTGGGAGGTGATCCATGTGATTCATACTTGAAAAAATCACGTCCGCAAGTCCACGATGCAGAAGTTGCACCGGGGGTGGGAGCTGCTCACTTTCCACAACAGGGAGAGTCAAAAACTTTGCGCTCTTCCTCTCCAGCCTCATGAGTTCGCTAACCATCCACACTGATCACGTCGACGAACAAAGGGCATTGAGAAGTTGCTACGTGTAGTTCCCCAGAAGTATTCACATATTGCGTTGTCAATCAAGAGTTTCCTCGATGTCGTTGCTCTCAATTGAAGAGGTGACGAGCGGCTCAAGACTATTGATGACCACTACTCCCTTCGTCCAGGTGCATAGGGCATTCAAGGAGTTGCACCACGACCAAGACGCACTGTGATAGGCTAGTGTTTTGTTTAAGGTTGTGAAAACGAGCCTATCGTGTGCCCTCAAAAAGACAACTGGAAGAAATATTTAATTGTGCATGCATGAGAATGGAAGGATTGAGATATGAATGCATGGAAAAGGGAGCCAAGAGGTTAAAGGGGTTGCATGAGAGTCGAGAGGATGCATAGATTACGAGGGATATTAATTACAACTACGACTAATACTTTTGGAATTCTTGGATTCTCTTAGGTGCCCAACACTTTTGGACAGAGGGAGTACTAGCTGTCACCCAAGTTGGATCGGCCGATCATGTTTGGCAGCAATCTCTACACCTCTACTTCATTGAGGAACTGTGGCTCACCCGGATGAAGCAAAGGCGGGGCGAAGAGGACTCCCCAAGCCGAGCAGCGGGTGGCAGCACTGCTGCCAAGAGGGCACCTAGGATGACGACCATGAGAGATGCCGCAACTATAGACGCCTTGAGCATTGGGCAAAGGACTGCCACAAATCCAGGTAAGGCACAGGCACTCCTCACCCAAGCCTACAGGACAACGAGGGCATGCAACAGGAAGACCCACGGGCAAAGGCATTTCTTGGAACTGCGGATGATCGAGCATCTAGAGGGGTGGTACCTCGATATAGAGCAAACCAACCATCTCCAAGCTCCTGATGATCCAGACCAGATTAGATGGAAGTTTGGGGGTGGAAAAAGGTTTTCTACTAAATCTGTAAATGAACATCTGGAGAATAATATTGCTGGATGTGATTTCCGATGGATCTGGAGTGCAAAGTTGCCTCTTAAGATTCAAATTTTTTTATGGCAGCTTTTTCAAGATGCTATTCTAACACGAGATGTGATGAGTAGGAGGAAATGGAAAGGTAACCCTAGATGCTCCTTTTGTTCAGAAAGGGAGACTTCACAACACTTGTGCTTTTCTTGCCCTATTGCTAGAGTGGTATGGAGAACAGTGGGGTGTATGCTTGGGACCAGTAATGGTCCTGATAATCTTTGGCAATTTTATGCTTGGTGCTTTGCCTATATGCCTAATGACGTTAGGTTCTATACTTGTGGTTTGGCTGCTATTTGTTGGGCATTGTGGAATTGCCGCAATCGCGCGACGTTTGAAAAAAAGAAGTTGGGATCCCCTTTTGATGTGGTTTATTCTGCTTGTGGATTCCTGACATATTGGGCAGGGCTACTAACAGGGGAAGATAAACTGGCGATGGAGCGGGGGGCGAAGATGCTGAAGAGGAACGCATCGAACATGCTGAGGATCTGTGCGGCCCCGAAGGAGGATTGTTGATGGGTGTAGCTGGTGGTACTTAGTGGTTTGCTGGTGGCCTCCCTGCGTGGAGTGATTTCAGGCGATGACCTGTGTTGTTTCTACTTACTGTTCTCCTAAAACTATTTAGATGGTTTGTGCGTGATATGGGTGTTCTTGGGTTTTTGCCCTGCGATAGGCTGCTCGATGACAAGTGTCTATGTGTAGGTTTCCCAAGAATGCTCTGAACTCGCACCCCTTTTCTGGTTTCCTTTTACGACTTTGAACTTTGTATTTTCGTTATGTGAGTAATGGAAAGGGGGTTGCCCGGTTCAAAAAAAAAGCATCATGAGCATGGGCAGCTGGACGAAAATGGCACCATCAACCACATCAACCGAGGAATCCCTCACATCTAAGACACAGAGAAGCATCACCTTGTCATGGTGTCAACCCGGCTATATGTGGTGCGCTTCAAGATCGCTCGCCATGCGTACCTAGTTGCACTCCACAACTCCTTCGTGGCACTACGACCCATGTCTCGCCACAAGATGGCGTGTGGGAGCTCTGAGTATGACCAGCTCTGCGATGTCTGCATCACCACCAAGCACCGATGAACTCCTTTCGCTAAGAAGGCGAACTTCAGGGTTGAATGGCGCCTTGACCTCGTGCACGACGTCGTGTGCGAAACAACCATGCCGACAACCCGTGGGGTCGTCGGTATTTCCTGTTGGTTGATGACCGCACCCGCTACATGTGGTGACCTTCAACATCACTCATCATGTGTGCCTTGCTGCCCGCCACAACTGCGTCAACGCGTCGTGGACTCGCGGCACATGTTTCGCAACAAGATGGGGTGTGCGTTGCCGGAGCTCGAGCATGTGGACCAACTGCGATGTTTACATCACCATAAGCACCAACGAACTCCTTCCCGCAAGAAGGCAAAATTCAGGGTTGAGGATGCCTCTCAATGGTGACATATGCAGACCAATGCAACCCACGTGGTTGTCACTATTTCCTGCAGCTCGCTGACGACTGCACCTGCTACATGTGGATGTTCCTCCTAGCAGAAGACGATGTGGGTACCTGAATTCAACAAGTCCTGGCCAGACCGAGAGCAGTAGGGCAAGCCCCCAAACTGTCTGACCCCTATCCGGCATCTACGCGCCCCCAATCAGATACCGAACAAGTGTGGTCCTAGCGCCCCCACCGCCTCGAGCACCCGAACTGTCCGGCTGGATTCACCCCTGACTATCCGGCCCTATCTTCACCATCCGCGGAGTCCGCACGACCCAATGACCGAACTGTCCAACCATGTGTCTCCATCAACTGTCATCTCGTGTCTGCCCAACGCCAGCTCCAACACCCGGATTGCCCGGCTATGTCCTGCATGCGTGAAGTGAAAAGGCCAAACCCATGTATCACTTCCCACTTACCCTTTCATTGCTAGACTATAAATACCCTCCCCCTCCTTCATCCTAGGGTTAGCTAAGACAAGGTTAGACATTAGAGCTTACGTCATGTACCTCCCCATGTGGGATTCCTCCTACATGGAGTTGGCTCCCCTAGTGGAGATCAAGGCCCCCTCTTAAGAAGATTCCTCTTGTGGAATTCAAGCCCTCCTTGCCCTAGGATGTAAGGAAGAAGATCTCCCACCTCATTCTTGCCTCTCGATTTGCAAGAAACCACGTGAACCATGTTGTGTGGATCTATGGTCAGAAGAGGGTGTTGCCTTGGCATCACTAGTTATCCACGTGTTTCTCTTGTGTTTCCCCTTGGTTTCCTAGTGATTTCCCATATATTCTTCGTGTTCTTCCCCAATCTACCTCCAATTCGTGAAGATCAGGCCACCCTACGGCTTGCCCCATATCAATACCCAAGTCTATTGTCTCCAACCATGATGTCAACTTTGTGAGCTATTTCTGTAAGACGTTGTGGGCGAAGCTCGGTATCGAGCTCCAATTCTCCACCAATGCCATCCACAAACCGATGGTCAAACGAAAGTCATAAACCGCACTCGATCAACCCTAGCACGTGTTGTGATAAAGAACTTTAAGTCATGGGACAAGTGCATTCCTCAAGTCAAGTTCGCCTACAACCGCTCCACCCACTCGACGACACGAAAGACTCCATTTGAGGTGGTGTACATTTCAATCCTCTCACACGCCTCAACCCCCAAACACCACCACTTTGAGAACGCACAAACTTGGATGTCACCAAGCGCTCCGAGTACATGAAGCAACTACATGAGGAGACGGGCCAACACTGATCAAGTTCAATATCAAGCCGTCAAGTTCAAAACCAATCGAGGACCAATATTCCAACCAGGTAACTTCGTTTGGGTATATCTTTGGAAGGAGCATTTCCAAAGGAGTGGAAGTTCAGACTCATGCAAAGAGGAGACGGACCATTCCAGGTTCTCCAACATATCAACGACAAAAAGGTAACTCTTTTCCTTAACAAAGGTCCTTCCAATATTCATGAGAATGAGTTGATGGATAAGTCTCTATACTAGGGTCTTTGTGGGGCTACAACACATGGTCCTTGTGGCTGTTAGGATAGAATCCTTGACCTCCAAGGACTGGCAGTTAGGATAGCATCTTAGACTAGCATCTTAGCAGCATCTTAGACTAGCATCTTAGCATATGCTTGGCTGGCTAGCAGCCTATAAATATGTATCCCCAACCCCTCAGGTTGGCATGGCATTGTGTGAGAAATAAACCAACGAAAATTGTCCCAACTCTCCTAGTGTCATCCACAACTATCAATGCTCGGGCTGAAAGGTCTAACATGAGTTGCCATGTCATGGTGGAACTATATGTGACTGTGTGATTAGGCGTGATGGTGAACAAGGAAGGAATTGAGCAGAAGATGGCATCACAAGACAAGGTCAAAAACAAGGAGAAGGCCTGCCCAGAGACTTTGAGCCAGCTGTTGCAGCTCCCTGGAACACCGAAGGCTGCCGCGAAGAAACCCCGAAGTCTTCAGGCTGACCCAAGTGTCCAGGATTTGCAGCTCTCTGATACCCAGGATACACACACTACTAGATAGCCCAGAGTATGTCCGATGATACGCTGGAGATTCCAGAACCCCTAGAGATTCTGACTCAACCTGCCATAGTAAAGTCAACTTGGGGCCTCGTAACTCTTCCACTTAGCTACTCTTTCTCCCCCACCATATATAAGACGTTCACCTCTAGGGTTAGCAAAGCATAAACTAAGAAACTGAGAGAGCTTTGCTTATCTACCCTCCCCTAGTGGAATCAAGACCTCCCTCGTGGAGAAGACTCCGAGGAATTCAAGACCACCTCCAGGTGAAGGCCATGAAGCAAGACCCCCATCTCTTAGGATTTGGGACTAACTATATACTCTTGTTTTACCTTCTTCTTTTGGAGTTGTTGGATCAATTGGACCTTTTTGTATAGATTTTGGTTATATGACGTGTGAGTTGACTTGGAGAAGGCCTATGATAAGATACCGCGAAATGTCAGAAACACAAAGTCCTAGAAAAGTACATTACCCTCATCAAGGACATGTACGATAATGTTGTGACAAGTGTTTGAACAAGTGATGGCGACATTGATGACTTCCCGATTAAAAAAGGACTGCACCAGGGGTCAGCTTTGAGCCCTTGTCTTTTTGCCTTGGTGATGGATGAGGTCACAAGGCATACACAAGGAGATATCCAATGGTGTATGCTCTTTGCGAACGATGTGGTGCTAGTTGATGATAGTCGAACGGAGGTCAACGGGAAGTTAGAGCTACGGAGAAAAACCTTGGATTCGAAAGGTTTTAGACTTAGTAGAACTAAATCCGATTACATGAAGTGCGGTTTCAGTACTACTAGGCACGAGGAGGAGGAGGTTAGCCTGGATGGGCAAGTGGTGCCTCGAAAGGACAACCTTTCGATATTTGGGGTCAATGCTGCAAAAGGATGGGGATATCGATGAAGATGTGAACCATCGAATTAAAGTCGGGTGGATGAAGTGGCGCCAAGCTTCTGGCATTCTCTAAGACAAGAGAGTGCCACAAAAGCTAAAAGGCAAGTTCTATAGGACGGCGGTTCGACTCGCAATGTTGTACGACGCTAAGTGTTGGCCGACTAAAAGGCAACATGTGCAGCAATTAGGTGTGGATGGGATGCGCATGTTAAGATGGATGTGCGGACACACAAGGACTGAGTCTGGAATGATGACATACGAGATAGAGTTGGGGTAGCGCCGGATGATGAGAAGCTTGTCCAACATCGTCTGAGATGGTTTGGGCATATTCAGCGCAGGCCTCCAGAAGCTCTAGTGCATAGCGGACGGCTAAAGCATGCTGATAATGTTAGAAGAGGTCGCCGTAGACCGAGTCTGACATGAGAGGAGTCCGTAAAGATAGATATGAAGGACTGGAGTATCACCAGAGAACTAGCCATGGACAAGGGTGCATGGAAGCTTGCTATCCATGTGCCAGAACCATGAGTTGGTCACGAGATCTTATGGGTTTCACCTCTAGCCTACCCCAACTTGTTTGGGACTAAAGGCTTTGTTGTTGTTGATGTGTGGGCTGGCTAGAGGATCTTATGTTCCCCTTGTGATTGCTTGTCATTTCACCTTAGTTCTCGAGTTATTCGTGTTCTTCCCTACTCCACCTCCAGTTCGTGAAGATCAGGCACCCTAACCATAACCCGGTGCATCACTTGTGCCTTCTACTTTATTAGCTAATATAGTATAAGTCGGCCGAGCCTCTCTTAGTCTTTAAGACAGTATGATTCCGACAGCTAGGTAGTCAATTAGACTTGCCTGTACTGGTAGCTGCTGGAGCTGCGATTGTCGGTTTAGCAACCGACTTGTCTATGTACTATACATAGACACATAGACTTCAGCTTCAGAAAATAGTACTGCTGTGTTCAGCCCCAGCTCACTATCTCCTCAAGTCTATGATATACCTATCTTCAAGTGCATACGTAACGCTCCTTTTGTATATCAGATCCGCTTCGAGTAGTATATTCAGGTAGGGGAACTAGTCTCAATCCCCACCCCAGCAGCGATTCCTCAGAAAAAAAAAAGTTTGCCGTCCTAATAGAGCACTGCACATGGTGTGAGCTAGTATGATAAATTTTTCAATAGAAGCCTGAATTCTTACACTAAAAGTTTAGCTACCCTGCCGGGTCAGAATGTTTGAATAACATAGGAAGTTCAACTCACAGAAATAAATAAGGATATCAAAAATGATAGATCTATATATACATCCAGCGAGCAAATATGGAGTTCACATTGGTTAGTTGCACAGTTAGATACCTTGATAACATGTGGTGTACCACGGAAGTTCATGCTGCTTGACCTTCTCTGTCCAGGAAAGAAATACATTTTAAGTATGGATCCCTTTCCCAGAACAGAACCATTACGGGCTTTCACGATGGCTTCCATTGTTACATCACTTTGCAGAGGTTGACATGTCGCTTTATGCTCATCCTGCAGATGGCAAATGGTTTTTAGTAACATCATGTCCTCCAAAGTGCCCAAATGAAGCTTTGGAGAGAAGAGAAAGATATTTACAGGTACAGTGAAAAAACGCCCAGGTCGCAGTCTTATGCTCCATTTCATGGTTTGGATCTCCGGACGCTGTTGCAGCCAATTTTTAAATGAGATCTTTGTTTCTCCTTGCCCACAGAAACCATCAAATGCTTCACTCCCGAGGTATGCCGAGAATGCAATTAATTTCAGGTACCTCTCCAAATATTCAGCACCACGATTTAATGCGACTCTCCTAACTCTTGGTTCCATGTTTTGTTGATTAATCACCTTTGTGTATTGCAAAACAGCTTGGCGAATGTTCTGCAAAGCTGAACACTTGTCAATAACGGTATCTAAAATCTGTCTACACTCAATCCCGTTGTCAAATAGCCTTGTAATCTTTCGCAACAGAAGGATGTCATTAATATCAAATCTAGGGTGTAGCTCTGTCAAAGTGTGAGGTTTCCATGATTCTGAATTCAAGCGACCATTGTGGTCTATTGTTTCTTCTCCGCTTGAGTAATCAGCATCAGTTGTATCTTCATGATTATTTTGGATGGCTGGCATTCCAATAGGTCTGCCGTGATTGATTCGAAGTCTGAGCAGGCAAGCAATCACAGTACCAGTAGTTGTTCTGCCCCTGCCCATCTATAAGACCACAATGTTCAAATATAAGTTTTTGAAGCCTATGATATAAAGAGCCAATACTTCTCTTAAATAACAAGTATAGAATTCTTGCCCAGCAAAGAGGTGAGTTGTAGTACCTGGCAATTGAATACAAGAGCAGCATCCTTGCAAGCAGCTGCGACATTAAAAGCTACCGTATCAAAATCTGAACTTTTGGGGGCCTTACCGTCAGTAATGGGCACTCGTGCATATTTGATTGGAAGGCCTTCAGAGTCCAAACATTTGTATACCTCCAGTGGAGTCAGAACAGCTTCATTATTGACATTTTCCCATGCATCAAAGATCTCACCATTGTCAGTTTCATGAATAACCATTATTGCACCATCATACCGTTCTGCTTCCCGTAAAATATCCTCCTTCAACCGAGCTTCCATACGCTCAACTCTATCACGACCGATCCCCTGATATCAGTGCATTTTATCTGATTCAGACCACTAAATGTTCCTCACAGAAAGTACAGGATAGCATATCATACATCATTCAATGAAAATGTTACGATACTAGAATAATTAGTTTAGGTGTGATTAGAATGCTGAGATACAGTCCGAGTCTTCAGGGATAGGTCAGCCTAGAGAAGGCTACGCAACATATGAGAGCTGGTCAACCCAATGTGAACGCAAGGCCCACAAGCCACAAGTAGTTTATACAAGTACTGAACATGTGTACACACTATAATTGACAAGTTCACATTCTAATGGTCTGAATAAATGAGCAGAATTTTTTCAGACAGATAGCATCACCACAAAGGCCTTTGACACCTAACAGCACCATCAAGATTAGTACTTGTCCGAAAGCATATACAGAAATGAAGATAACTGAGTTGTGGATGCAAATTAATCATCACATTAAGCGCTATAACTTGTGCACGGTCTTTCCACTATATCAGACATTAAGTTACATTAAGCACCATTAAGTATCATCAAATTAATCAGTACTTGTGCACGTTACTATATCAGACAGAAAATGAAGTCATGTTGAAGAAGCAATGCATGGAAATTGGACATAAAATTGCCATATGAAGTTTTAAATATTTTGTTATACTAACACTACAAATCATAGCACCAAATATCTGCCATAAATCCATAGAGGCAACTGGAAATGGCACACACCGTGTACTCAAGCATATTCTTGTACGGTCTTTCCACTTCTCGTAGCACAAAAGGTTTTCCATGTATATAAATCACAGGCTCTTCTCTCATATTATGCCAGAGTATTGGCCGGTTTCCCTTGCTTGTACTAACTCGCTGAATAACAGCCCGAATGCCATCAACAGTAGGATTTGCAACACCATAGACTGGAAACCCCGGAATTTCCCGGAAATTAGGTGCACCCTCAACTCTTTCAGGCAAATTAAGATTGTGACACCCTGGACAGTGATCACTTTTTAAAACAGTTTGACGTCCAAGAACTTCTCCATTCCTCATGGCAGCAACAACATCCATCTCATGTGGGCGCCCATCAGCAGATTCAATAATTTTTGGAAGAGTGAGTTTTGAACTCGAATAACCAAGAGCGCCCATTGGATCTCTCCTCAGCAACCTGAATATATTGATATGAAATGACTTTCAGGATATGTCAAATAATGCAACAACCAAACAGAAAATTAAAGACTTTTTGCTGGTAATATTATAAGTAGTTTTTTTAATATGGTGTTCTCGAGTACTAACTATGCAACAGAAAGCGTTCTTACTAATGTTTTACAATGAGAGATAAAGTTCACAGATTAGTGGCATGCGGATAGTTTATCATGGCAATATAGACTTGTTTGTTCTTCCTTCTATGTCACATTAGTAATGAGCCATGTGAACAGAACACGAAAGTTGCATTATGTGCTAGGGCTAACTGCAATGAATGCTCATATGGAATTCTGAAATGCTCTTAAACTAAAGTGCAAAAATGTTACAGAAGCTGGTACGGACCCTAAATTATCAATTTATTATCAGTGAGCTGGGGATGATCACTAATGCAAGGTTACATTCAATGTTCCAGGATATCGGTAGCTGGTACCATATCAGCCGAGTGCTCGGTAGGGATAAATAGGCGAATTTTCCAGTTAATCGCTGATAAATTAGTTAATCGACCTGTAAATCAGTTAGTCAGCTATTCGTTGACTCACAAAGTAGTGACTAACTGACCTAGGTGCCTATTAACTAGCTGATATTTGGAACAATTATGATTCCAATTTTATGCCAAAAGCTGGAATCTGGCCCAATTAGGTTTTTGCAACAAAACCAACAATTCTATTTTTTAGCCCAAAACTGGATCAGAATTGAATTAGCACGTTCCATTTTATTTTTAACACTTTGATAAGTACTCCCCCTGTCCCAAAATAAGTGTCGTTGATCTAGTACAAATTTTGTACTAATTTAGTACTAAATCTGCAACAATTATTTTGGAACGGAGGGAGTAGAATATAACCATCAAGGAATATGGCGCCAGAAGAGTGTACAACATGTTAACCTTTTTGTTGAACCGGTATGGGCCCAGCCCATCCACTTATCTCTTAGGGCCCAAGCCCATGTAAAGAGGCTCCAACCCGTTCCCATCTGGAGCCGCCACACACACACGGGAGATCAACTCACGGGAGGTACTGCTCTTCCTCTCGATCTCAACATGGTATCGAGCCAGGCGACGGCGAGGTGGGGGGGGGGGGGGGGGGGATCACGCGAGAGAGGAGGCTGTGTGTGCGGCAGCGGCGCAGCTGGGCTTGAGGAAGCTGCTTCCTCTTGTCCTGCTTGGGGGTGACTAGCTGCGCAGGAGGCGGCCGAGGATGGTCGCTGCTAGCTGTGCAGGCGGCTGCAGCGAGAAGAAGAGGAGGAGGAAGAAGGCGGCGGTGAAATTGGGCTGCGTGCGAGTCAAGCTGCGGCGGGGAGTTGATGCTGCTGAGCAGAGGAGGAACTGCAGTTGCTGCTGCCCTTGTGCTGTTTCTGGAAGATTGCTGAGCTGCTGCTGCTTGTGCGAGGAAGAAAGGGGGCTACTTGTGGAGTGTGCTGCGGCTGCCTTGCTGTTGTTTTCCGAAGGTGAAGGGGACAATACTGCTGCTGCTGTAGGTGGACTAGGTGTTGTGTGTTGGGAGCTGCTGCTGCTGATTATAGAGGAGAAGGGCTTGAGGAGGAGAGCCTCACGCTCAAGGAGAGGCTCTTCCTGATGGAGCAGGAAGTCGGCATGGGGTGCGGTCTTGGACTATGGAGGCGCGTTTTGCAGGGGCCGATGGTGCTGCTGGCAGCGCCAAGGATGCTGTTGTTCTGAAGGAGATGGGTGATACCATAGCTGCGGCTGGTGCTCTCTATGCAGTCAAGGAATCTAGTGAATGATGACATGAAAAGGGGTGATGTGGAGTCACAGAAGAGTGGTGAGGACAGTGTAGAGAAGGCCAGTGCAGGGTCAGAGAAGGAATACAACAAGACTAGCAGAGGTTGGGAGGCTGAGGGAGGAATTGGAAAGCCTCAAGAGGAAGGTGGAGGAAATCCAGGCTGGCAAGGAAACAGCCGAGGGGGCGACACATGAGAAGGATGCTCAGACCGTTAAGTTGAGGGCTGAGTTGGAGGGGCTTCATGCTTTCATATCACAGCTCCAAACTGCAGGCTTGAATCACTATGGAGATTGTGCTCACTGGACCTCCACTAATGAATATAGTCTGGAAAAGGCATCTCTTGCTGCTAATGAGAATGGTGTAGAATGGGTTCTAGACTCTGGAGCATCTAGGTATGTTGTGGGCAAATCCTGCTTGTTTGAATCTATCAATAAGCATCCTCCTTCTCACACGGGCACTATACAAACTGCTGATGGCACAAAACAGCCTGTCATTGGAGTTGGTACAGTAAAGTGCACTCCAACCATCTCCCTATCCTTAATTTTACATGTGCCAGCTTTTCATGTCAATTTGGTCTCTTTCTGTGCTCTCATCAATCAAATAGACCATCATGTGATCCTTGACAAATTCGGTTGCGAGATTCAGGAGCGACAAACAAGGCAGACGGTTGGGACTGGCACCAGACGTAGGGGGCTTTGGTATATGGACCAGAGGGTGCAGCCAGACTTGATTTATGTTGCGACCATGAAGGACAAGGAGAAGCAGGCGATGATTCATCACTGCGGGATGGGAGATGCCTCGTTTGATAAAATGAGTAGAATATTTCCGGATGTTATGTATGGAATAGACAAGGGCAAGCTGACATGTGATGCTTGCGAATATGCAGAACACACAAGAGCTACATATGTGAGTAAGGGGCTTAGGAGCATATCTCCTTTTATGTTCATTCATTCGGATGTATGGAAAAGCCTAGTTGTGTCAGTGAATGGAATGAAGTACTTTGTTACCTTTATTGACTGCTATACTCGTATGACTTGGATTTATTTGATGCGTCATAAGAATGAGGCATTCAACTCTTTTCAGGATTTCCATGCCTTGGTAAAGAACCAGTTTAAGGTGAAGGTGCAGGTGATCAGGACTGACAATGGCACAGAGTATGTGAACAACACCTTTGGTGCCTTCTTGTCTGACCAAGGGATTCTTCATCAAACTTCTTGTCCGAACACCCCCTCCCCCCCCCCCTTTCAGAATGGAGTGGCAGAAAGGAAGAATCGACATATTCTTGAGGTTGCTCGGTCGTTGATGTTTACCATGAATGTGCCCATGTTTTTGTGGAGTGAAGCAGTTACGACAGCCACATACCTGATCAACCGGACACCTTCAAGGATACTCGGCATGAAATCGCCGTGTGAATTGTTGTTTGGAGAAAATAAGTTTGTTGTTCCCCCAAAGTTGTTTGGCAGTACTTGCTTTGTTCGTGACCACCGACATTCTGTTGGGAAGCTAGATCTGCGGGCAGTGAAGTGTGTTTTTCTGGGCTATGCTTCGGGTCAACAGGGATACAAATGTTGGTGTCTCTCTGAGAAACGCCGATTTATAAGTATGGATGTCACTTTCAGGGAGTCTGAGCCATTCTATGGTGGACCGACAGACCTAAATATTTTGTTTGCAGAGCTTGACTACTTACACTCTGTGCAGGATGGTCAAGAGAAGGTTGTATCTCATTCTCAGAATGATTCTATGGGCACTAAAACTGATGAGGACGTACATGCTCAAGTCCAGCCAATTGTGGGTACAATTCCGGTTGGTACTCTCACCGATGGTGATGTGCAGGTCCAGGTTCAGCCAACAGTGGGTTTCATTCAGATTGGTAATCTCCAGCTTCCTGTTCGGGATCGATGGCAGACGAACACCCTGGTGCACTCTCGACGACAACCACATGTGCAAGGGGAGCAGCAAGGCAGTGAGACAAGAGTGCAGGGGGAGCAGCAATGCAGTGAGGCAAGAGTGCAGGGGCAGCAGCAAGACAGTGAGACAAGCTCATCTGACACAGTGGAGCTGCCAATTACATTGCGAAAGGCTACACATGAAGCGGCAAGAAAGGGTGAAATAGCAAGGAAGGCTCTACCGAAGGATGATGCTTGTGATGATCTTGATATTGGCAATTTTGTGTCTTATAAGGTTTTGTCACCCTCATATAAGGCGTTTGTTGCCTCCCTTCAAACTGTGTCAATTCCAAAGGATTGGAAGGCTGCAAAGCAAGATCCGAAGTGGCGTGAAGTGATGATAGAAGAGTTGGAAGCACTAAGGAAAAACAAGACATGGGTGCTAACCACATTGCCGGCAGAAAAGAAAGCAGTGAGTTGTAAGTGGACCTATACAGTGAAGTAGAATCCTAAAGGGAAGGTGGAACGGTATAAGGCCAAATTGATCGCCAGTGGATATAGTCAAACTTATGGAATTGAATATGATGAGGCGTTTTCTTCCGTGGCAAAGATGAACACAGTAAGGATATTGGTCTCCTGTGCTGCAAACTTTGGGTGGAAGTTGCATCAATTAGATGTCAAGAATGCCTTCTTGCATGGTGAGTTGCAGGAAAAAGTGTACATGGAGATACCACCAGGTTTTGGTACTTCGGAGACTACGGGGAAGGTATGCAGGCTGAAGAAATCCTTGTATGGACTGAAGCAATCACCAAGGCCATGGTTTGATAGGTTGGTCTGTGTAACGGTGACCACACGATGTCCTACAAGCACTCTGATTGGAAGATCACCATTCTTGTTGTTTATGTGGATGACATTATCATCGCTGGATATGATAAGGAGGAAATAGAGAGACTGAAGGGTTGTTTGAGCAAGGAGTTTGAGGTAAAGGATTTGGGTAACCTAAAATACTTTCTTGGCATTGAAGTGGCTCGGAGAGAGAAGAGAATCTCTTTGTGCCAATGAAAATACACCTTGGATCTCTTGAGTGACGTGGGCATGATGGGATGCCGTACTGCCCCTACTTCGATTGAACAAAATCACCAAGTGACAGCACAATCAGGAGAGCTAGTGAATAAGGAAGATTATCAGAAATTGGTTGGGAGGTTGTTGTACTTGTGTCATGCCAGGCCTGACATTACATATGCTATGGGGGTGGTGAGCAGATACATGCATGAACCAAGGAGTGGGCATCTTGACATTGTGCACAGAATCCTAAGATACTTGAAGGGGACTCCGGGTAAAGGATTGTGGTTTGGGAAGAGTGGACATCTTGAGGTGGATGGATATAGTGACTCTGACTGGGTCAGTTGTCAAGATGATAGAAGATCAACTTCTGGCTACTGCGTGTTTGTGGGAGGAAATTTGGTGTCATGGAGAAGCAAGAAACAGCCGATCGTGTCTAGACGAACAGCAGAAGCTGAGTATAGAGCATTATCCCAAGGGTTGTGTGAGTATAGAGCATTATCCCAAGGGTTGTGTGAGATGTTCTGGGTGAAGTACCTACCGAGCAAGTTGAAACTTCTGATAAGGGACCCTTGAAGGTGTGGTGTGACAATCAGTCAACTATAGCCATCGTAATAACCCAGTTCAACATGATAGGACAAAGCATGTGGAAATTGAACGCTTCTTCATTAAGGAGAAACTTGATGCCGGGATCATTAGCCTTACTCGTGTCGGTTATGGGCAACAGTTTGCAGATTGTTTGACAAAGGGGTTGGGAACAAAGAACTGTAACTTGGCACGTGACAAGATGGAAATGATAGATATCTACCACCCATCTTGAGGGGGAGTGTTGAACCGGTATGGGCCCAGCCCATCCACTTATCTCTTAGGGCCCAAGCCCATGTAAAGGGACTGACCTGGAAGGAGGCTCCAAGCCATCCCGTTCCCATCTGGAGCCGCCACACACACACGCGGGACACCAACTCACGCGAGGTACTGCTCTTCCTCTCGATTTCAACACTTTTTACCAATACCTATTAATTTTAGTTGATGTAAATCACAAAGTGGCTTACCAAAAGTCAACAAGTTGCAGTTATGTATTTATTCAAAATAGCAATCCTGCATAAAACTCATCAAATATACCAGAGCGATGGAGTTGTGTCCAGTTATTAAACATATGTCAAACATTGACACTAGCTTCATCAGATAAGTCTTTGGCCTTCATTCTTTATTGATGCCAATTAATCGTTGGCTTCATTCTTATAGCAAGACGATAACTCGAGGAAAAAATGCTAAACTGACATGGCATTAACTGTTTGATAGGAGACATAGTTACTACATGACTCGACACTCAAGCACCAATGTCTTGGACATGGAGACTGCCTAGTAGAAGTGTCAGTGTGACCTAGCAATCATTCGAAATAAACTACAAAAGAAAAAATTACAAAGAAAAAATTGCACTGAAGTAAGCAGATAGCAGTTCTTTGAATATCCAGTCAACCCACTATTCAATGAAGTGGCATAACAAGGATGGTAAAAATTTAAGACTTGTCTTGTGTCTCAAAGGAAACAAAGTTCGTGCTAGATACACTCTTACAAGCTATGAACTGTTGGCATTCGTATGCGGAAGTACCATGGCTCACCTTCGAAGAATGCTGTACAGTTCAGGTCTTGCTCTCATCCAATCAGAAAAACTAACTCCTGAAGATGTTGCTTGGTGAGCAGAGCTCACAGAATGTACATAGACAGCAAAACATATGAGGAAGTAATAACGTTCCAAGTACTCCACAAAGAAGGAAAGTGATGCCTCCCGTTTCATCTCATCAGGTTGCCGAAGAGTGCTATTGCGGTAGGTCGCAATAGCTTCTCTCAGGTTCTGTTCACAAGGACAGCAAGCACAAACATGAAACAATTTGATAAGGCTGCTTGCATTGAATTATCAGAATATAAAACGGCATACCTGCATAGAGTCACATTTATCAATAACTTTGTCCACTTGTCTTTTGCCTTCAACACCACCCTGCATAAATATCAGACACAAAGTCACTACTGAGAGAAACTAAGTTAAAAGGAGAACAGTTTAACATATTCAGGTTATTGCCTCAAGAACTCGGACTAAGCTCCTAATGACAGCATATTCTCCTCTGAGAATTGCTTCTTCTGAGCTAGGACTGTAGTCATCTACATCATTTCCAGCATAGAAAACCTTCCCAATTGAACTTGTCCTTGGGATACCTGCAGCAGAAAGCACCCCACACGTTAAATATCTGGAAATCCAAGTATAGGTGTGAACTATAAGCACATAATGTGGTAACCATATAGTCAGACAAGTACACAACAAGCAGGCTTTCAGTTGCCATCAGTATATAAGTACTAAATAATCTCGTGAAAACTCAAAACATTTGACGATCATATAATTGTGCATGTGGAGCATTATATCTTGACCAGTTCTATATTGATAACAAGCTGGTAACAAGGGCGCTCACCTGAAGCTCCTATCCGATTTAGGTAAACCAAAGTAGATATGACCATACCGGTGGTAGTCCGTCCCCTCCCCATTTGACAATTAAATACAATTTCAGTCTCCATATCAACTTCAGAGATTCGACGTACCTGTTAGACACATCAAAGGAAATTTAATTATATGTACATACTTTCCAATCTCAGTATTTTCATCGTTACAATAGCTGATTGTCTGCAGAATACAATCCCTGCTAAATGTGTTTCCTATTAACTGTGTCACAAGAGTTGAAAATTAAAGCATAAAGAAATAGTGTGACTAGCACACAGATCTCATGGTAGACAGGCAACCTGGACGAGTGAAGGTTCAATTTTACAGCAAATAAAGTGAAGACATTGGGATGAGAAGTTAGGTGGAGAACCTAACTGTGGCATATAAAACTAACCAGGTTATCAAAATCCCCTTCCTTCGGAGCTTTCTCATCGGTAATAGGAACACGCTCGTAATCAACAAGGTATCCTTGATGTTGTAACTCCTCATAGACCTGCAGATGAATTAAGTTTTTTCAAAAATACCAAGGAGAAGTAAGAGGTATATTCTAAATCATCAACCATGGAGTTACCTCAAGTGGAGTCTTAACTGTATCGGATATCACTGACTCCCACTGGTCCACCATCTGACCATTCGGCAGCTCATCAGTAACTAGAATCTTATTCCCATATCTGCCCCATCAAATATTCCATTATAAAAAACTGCTGGACTTAATGTGAACAGAAACGTAGTTTATCTTGCTAGTAATGTACCTTGAAGCTTCCTGAAGAATATCTTCTTTCAAACGAAACTCCATCTGCTCCACTCTCTCCCGGTTGATTCCCTGTATTATATTAGCAAAGGTCAAGGATTAATATGATAGGGTATCAACACCGGAATTACTCGATCTACTGATATAGCTCACAAATTCGGTTCACAGGTAGCTATTACAGGGGAGGATACACGAATTTGGTGGAGGGGAATCGGGGGAGAGGAAGAACAGGTGAGGTAGCCGCCGGCGTTGCCGTGATCCACTGGATGCCTTCTCCTCTCAGCGTCGCGGGTTAAGTAGCGAGCGCCCGGGCTTCAGTTGGCCCACGCTGGCCCGTGGTAGCGCGGGTTGGGGTGCCTGGACCGTGCGGGCCGTTGGACAGTGTGGGCCTGGGGATCGCCGCTGCCTTGCAGGCCCCCTATGTCAGGTATGCTGACATCCCCCTCCGCTTGGGAGGAGGCTTGCCCCCAAGCCTCTGCATGTGGGAAGCGCGCGAAGAGACTTGCCTTGTCTTCCCAGGTAGGTCCCAATGCCGAAGAGTTGGACCATTGGATCTTGACTTGTTCGCGAACACCATCTTTGTGCTTGCGCCAGCGAGTTTCCAGTATAGCTATAGGAACAGCAAGATCGTCAAAGCAATGTGGGAGTTGTGGTTCAACTGTCATACCCGGAAGTAGGGCGAGACGAAGCAGCGACACGTGAAACACCGTATGCACTGTGGCTTGTGGGGGCAGATGGAGCTTGAACGCGGTGTCGTTGATCTTGGCGACAATCGGGAATGGCCCATAGTACTTGAAGGCCAGCTTGTGATTTGCCCATGGCGCAACTGAAGTTTGGATGTACGGTTGGAGCTTGAGGAAGACTTGTTCGCCGACAGAGAAGGTTCGAAATGATCGTGTTCCTTCATAATCTGCTGAGCTCTGTTGACGTGTTGTTGAAGTAGGTCTTGAACCAGAGGACGCTCGTCGAGCCAGGATTGAAGAGCTGGGATTGAACAAACTATAGCAACCGTGAGTCCCCAATGCCGAGGTTCATTGAACAAACTATAGCAACCGTGAGTCCCCAATGCCGAGGTTCATTGAACAAACTATAGCAACCGTGAATCCCCAATGCCGAGGTTCATACCCAAACATGGCTTTGAAAGGAGTCGTCCCAATGGCCGAGTGGTGGGTGGTGTTGTACCAAAACTGGGCGAGGGGAATCCAAAAGCTCCATCGCCGCGGGCACGACTGCGTGAAGCAGCGAAGAAAAGTTTCGACGCACTGATTAACACATTCGGTTTGACCATCAGTTTGTGGGTGGTTTGTTGTGCTCAATCTGAGTTCTCTGCCCGCGCCACGGAACAGCTCTTGCCAGAAGTGACTGGTGAAAACTGGATCCCTGTCTAATATGATTGCCCCCGGCAGTCCGTGAATCTTGTATATTTGATGCAGATAAAGCTAAGCGACTGATGTTGTTGTGTATGACTGAGCCAGCGGAAGGAAGTATGCGAACTTGGTGCGTTTGTCCACAACGACGAGCAAACAGTTAAACTTACTAGACTGCAGCAGACCGTCTATGAAGTCCATCGATATCATCTCCCACGACTGGTCTGGTATAGGCAGTGGTAGGAGCAGTCCCGGGGACGCAGCGCGATCTGGTTTGGCCTGTTGACATACTTGACGGCAACGGGCGTATTGTAGGACATGTGTCTTCATCTTAGGCCAAGCGAAGAGGCAGCGGATGTGCCGATAGGTCGCAGGGAAACCCGAGTGCCCGCCCACGGGGCTGTCGTGAAAGGCTGAGATGATCTTCTGTTGGATTCCAGTGTTAACTCCCAGCCAGATCTTGCCACGGAAGCACGGGATGCCCTGCTGCAATGAGAAACGCCCTTTTGGGTCTTCCCCCACGGCCAGTTGCCCCAGTAAATGCTCGGCGTGCAGATTGTTGATGTAACTGTTGGCAACGTCCTCGAGCCAGGCCGGCTGACACGATGTGATAGCTGCCAGCTTGTCCGAGGGGTTGGCTCACGACAACACGTCAACGCCAGCATTCTCAATGCCTTTTTGTAGCGGATGCGATAGTGTAGGCCGAGCAGCTTGGTGAAAGCCTTTTATTGCCATAATGTCGTGAGGCGCTGCTCCTCCAAATGGACCAAGCTCTTTTGATAGGTCAGGATGTCGAACTCCGCATGCTGCAAATAGGGACACCACTGGTCAACAGCCACGATGATTGCCAGGTATTCCCAGTCGTAAGTGGACAGGCCTTGATATCGTGGGCTGAGCGCCTTGCTCATGAACGCAATCGGGTGCCCTTGCTGCTGCAGGATGGCTCCAATGCCGCGGTCGCTGGCGTCCCTCTCAACTGTGAATGGCTGCTTGAAGTTGGGAAGGGCCGGCACAAGGGCTGAGACCAGCTGTTGTTTGAGCACCTGAAATGTATTGTCAGTGATGGGAGTCCAGAGAAACGAAACGCCCTTCTTGAGCAGGTTGAATAGAGGTCGTGCAATCACGCCGAAGTTCCTGACGAATCGGCGGTAGTAGACTGCAAGACCCAGGAAACTACGGACTCCCTGACATCCGTAGGTGTTGTCCAGTTGACCACTGCGGCAATCTTGGAAGGTTCGGTGGACACGCCCTCTGTGCTAATGGTGTGGCCGAGATATGAGATCTGTTGTTTGACTGAAAGCACACTTGCTGAGTTTGACATTCCATCTGTCCTAGCAGAGTAGTTGTAGGACTTGCCGCAGATGAATGACGTGGTCCGACAAGGTTACGTTGAAAACCAAAATGTCGTCGAACAAGTGGAACACAAAGACACCGTTGAGGGGTTTGAGGGTTGTTGTCATTGCCCCCCGAATGTCGTTGGTGCACCTGCGAGTCCGAAGGAGACCACCTTGAACTCGAAATGGCCTTGGTGGGTTTGAAAGGCAGTTTTGTGTTCCTCTCACGGTGCGAGTCTGATTCTCAGGCCCTCAACAAACCGAGTGAGAAAATAGAAAGGATGTAAGGAATCAGAATACGAATTCAAGTGATTGGTAATGAGTTCAAATTTCTCTATGTAATCAGCCATGGTTTGGTAATGAGTTCAAATTTCTCTATGTAATCAGCCACGGTTGACGATTGCCGCACTATGTACAACTGCCGAATCAGCATCTGATGGCGATCGCGGCCGAACCTTGTGCACAGCAAGGTCATGAATGAGTCCCAATCGAACTCGCCCAAGCGGTTCTGTATGGATTGCAACCAAATGGCTGCAGGACCGAGAAGTTGAGCGTTGCCATCGGGACCCAAAATGAAGTGATGCCAAACATGGAGAAATACTGCTCGCACGGCGTTTTCTAGAGGTTTGGGTTCTCGCCCGCAAACTGCGGAAACGAGACAGAGGGATGTGCTTGGCCGAGGCCGGCGAGCATCTGACTGGCGTGAGAGAACGGCGATAAAGGGATCACAGGAGAATGGGCTTCGAGCTGACCTTTTGTCGGGAGCAGCGACGGTGTCACCAGGGACGCCGCCGCGGGCCCCATTGCAGATGGATATCGTCGTGGCCATCGGGCCCGTGGGAACGCGTTGCCCCCACTTGATCAGCCATCGCAGCGGGATCGGACCCCGGAAAGGTTGCCGGTCGCGCGAATTGCAGCTTCGTGACCGCTTCGCCCAGATCGGTGACGCGGCGCTCGAGATCGGGCCTCCAGGCGAGGAGATAGTCGATTTCGGCCGTCGTGGTCTGCTAGGCCTTTGTGTTGGCTTCGATTGCGGCTTCGATCCTGGTCTCGAACTGGCTGAGGAAGGCGGAGACGCTCGGATCCATGGCATCCAGCAACTCGCGAGCTTGACGGAGCGCCCGCGTCTCGATCAGATGCGCCAGATCGAGGTGCAGGAAGCGGCAAACTGGTCTCTGATACCAGATGATAGGGTATCAACACCGGAATTACTCGATCCACTGATATAGCTCACAAATTCGGTTCACAAGTAGCTATTAGAGGGGAGGATACACGAATTTGAAGGAGGGGAATTGGGGGAGAGGAAGAACAGGTGAGGTAGCCGCCGTCGTTGCCGTGATCCACTGGATGCCTTCTCCTCTCAGCGTCGCAGGTTAAGTAGCGAGCGCCCGAGCTTCAGTTGGCCCACGATGGCCCGTGGTAGCGCGGGTTGGGGTGCCTGGACCGTGCGGGCCGTTGGACAGTGTGGGCCTGGGGGTCGTCGCTGCCTTGCGGGCCCCCTATGTCAGGTACGCTGACATAATATTAGCTAGAAGGTATCTTCTATGGCATGGCTACGTGTGACTGGAAATACACAAATCCACAGGAATCCCTAAGAAGTTGTACTTAATACCTCTGCACCAAAACGCCAGAATCTCTTTAATCAAAGCAATAGCATTGGTATAAGGACATTTACGTCAGAACTTCCACTGGAAGTTTAACTAAGACAACTATGTCCAATATAAGACAATAATGAGATTGTAACATAACTAGTAAACTTGGGAAACCATAAATTATCAGAAAATGCACGCAAAGATAATTATCAAAGCCAGGTATCGCAGCAAACCGTATATTCAAGGTTTGAGAAGGGTCTTTCGGCATCTCGTAGAACAAAAGGGCGGCCATTGATATAGATGACCTGTGTAACATTAGTGGAAAAACATGTATTACTAAATCTGATAACATGAGAAGACATAACACAAGAGTTAGAGCATACATGGTATAACCTGTTCAAGAGACACTTCACTGAAATTTCAAATTTAAGCAAGATGCAGCTAAAACCACAACAAATTTTGAAAAATACATATTGTTTAGACATGTGTCTAAGATAAACCAAAAAAATTGAAGTCAAAGGCCTCTATGGAAAAGAGATAGAGATACGATTAACGGAATATATAGATTTTGTATAGATATTAAACATATAACAGAAAATAGTCTCTATAATATGTATGGGAAACGCTTTAGCTCAGACGTCTGGAATCTCTCAATCATCAGACTCTTTTGTCGCCGTTGATTCTTTTTCCATCTCACGGTCCATAATCCTTGCATTTATTGTTCCAATAGATCGAATCACACCGCAAAAAACTCACGATCTCCACAAATCCCGCATCCCGTTCCTCCGCACCCGTTGCCCCCAATTCCTTCCTCCACTCCCATCGCAGTCGTCTCCACTCCGATCCGATGATCTCCGTTCGTCACCGCGTTGCCGACGAGCCCTGCGGGCTTCTTCTTTCAGTAGGCGAGCAGCGTGCTCTCATGGACGAGTCAGCACTCAGCAGGTATGGAAGTAGCTCCCCATCTGCATGTAGCCGTAGCACCATCCAGTCCAGTGTGGTGCTCCCTTGAAGCGATCATGGTGGTCTTCTTGGTGAGAAGCTCGCAGTTCTGTGTGTGATTTTGCTCCTCCATCCCATCTCCCTAATGCGCTGTCGTGAACCTAGTTGTCTGCTCAGACTCTCAAAAGTGAAGCATCAACGACGTCCCTTCTTCCCAACTATGATATGAGCATCGCCAATCTGTATGAAATCGGCCCTCATCTCTTCTCATCTCCCCTAGTTGATCCATTAATTTTCATCTCAATTTGGTATGTATAAATTTACTCAATCATCACTTTGCTGACTAATTTGGTTCTAATTTACATCTCCAAATTTGTATGCTTCCGATTGAGATCATTCATTTGAGATAGCATCGTTTTCTATGCTTCCAATTTTTATGCAACAGTTGTTAAGACTTGCGTTAATACGGAGCTACCAAATCTACATGCTTCATACGTATAATTGTGCTTTGGCAGTGCATACATTTTATTCATAAGTATTATTGTTCTGATGCCTCACCTTGTCTTTGTTTCGTTTGGTTCATCCTTTTAAAGTTGTGCTTCTACACCACATAAATTTGCTTCATTTTCGTGCTTCATATTGTTTGTACTTGATAGCAAAAAAGCCCATGCTTCCTAAAATTCCCATGTACGCTGGTAGAAACTAGGGTTCTACCGGGTCTTGGCCGGAGGTTGTAGGGGAAAGAGGGGATCGGCTGTGGTCGCCGGCGCAGGGGTGTCATCTCGCATGGATGGGGGGCGGCGCGATGGAAGAGGCGTCTAGGGTTAGGGCACCGGCTCCTAGTTGGAGTCGATCAAAATAGATTGATCTTTGCTTAATCTCAAAAGTGCTAATTACATGATTATATATAAGTTCCCTAGGCTATAATAAACTGGGCTAAGCCTATTATTAAGATAACTGGGCCAGTTTGGCTAACTGGGCCTCTGGTCATAACATTTCTCCCCGCCTGCGCAAACAGCTCATCCTCGAGCTGGACATCTAGAAAATGTTGGCGGAACTCCTTGAGCTGCTCCCAAGGTGCCTTCGGAGGGTTGAGCTGGTCCGAAGTACGTCGTGCATCAAGGCCTGGAATGTCGCCGGCGCATTGAAGAGACCGAAAGGCATCACCAAAAACTCGAAGTGATCGTGATGGTAGCCAGAACGCAAATCGAGCGTAGGGAATAAGCGTGGCCCTGGCGGCTCTTCCCGGAGCTCCTCCACGACCGGTATAGGAAAATTGACCCTCGTCGTCGTGGCAATGAGAGCACGGTAATCGAGGCAGAAACGCCACGAGCCCTCGGGCTTGTGAACAAGGAGCACCGGTAAAAGTTCGTCGTGCCGCTGCAGGAGAGGAGCCAACAGGGGCGACTCAGAGGCTGCTATGGCGGTCGACAGCTGAGAGGGAACTACTGGAGAAGTGCCACCCTCGCCCTTCCACTGCACCATGCGCCCTTGACGCCAAAAAGTCATGGTCAGTGCGTCGAAGTCCCAATGGATGGGTCCGAGCGTCCGCAAGAAGTCCACGCCGAGGATGAAGTCGTAGTCGCCCAAGTCGATGCTAACGCACGTGATGGCGAAGGACTCGTCGCCGATGAGGATGGGAACCTGCTGCGCAATTCCGTTGCAGTGGAGACGGTCACCGTTAGCCACGGTAACTCGGAGTTGCTCGCCGCCCGTCGACTGGAGGGCCAGGCGACGCATAGTAGACGCGGGCAGGAAGTTGTGCGTATAGCCCGTGTCCAGGAGAGCTAAGAGGCGCTCCCCATTAACCATCACTGGCAACAACATCATTGTTTCCACTCGTATGCCGGCAAGGGCATGGAGGGAGACCACGAGAGCGGTGGCTGACGCCGGAGCCGCCACCTCGGCAAGCTCGAAGGGAGCTGTATCCGCCGCGACATAGTCGTCTGCCTCCAGGTAGAAGAGGCGCGGGCAGACGTGGCCTGGCACGTAGGGCTCATCGCAGTTGAAACATAACCCCTGTCGACGACGCTCGTGTTGTTCGGCCGGGGTTAGCCGACGGAACGATCGAGTTGCTGCCGTGGCGGGAGTCCCTGTCGCCGGCTGGTCAGGCCGGCTGGGTGCAGACATAGCCGGCTAAGGGGGTGGGCGAGGTGCCTGAGCCGGGAACGTCTGTTGCATAGCCACCGCACGCTGCTCCAATGCGCGGGCATAGTACATGGCGGTCTGGATGTCCTGCAGTCCCTGAAGCTCCACGTCCACGCGAATATGATCCGGCAGACCGCCGACGAAGAGCTCGACCCGCTGACGGGCCGTCACGCCAGGCGCGTGGCACGCCAGGGCTTGGAAGCAGTCGGCGAAGTCCTGCACCGTGGAGGTGAAGGGGAGTCGGCCAAGCTCCGCCAGCCGGCTCCCGCGTATCGACGGCCCGAAGCGAAGGAGACGGAGCTCGCGAAAGCGCTCCCATGGGGGCATGCCGCCCTCGTCCTGCTCGAGGGTGTAGTACCACGTCTGCGCGGCGCCTCGGAGGTGATATGAGGCAAGCCAGGTGCGATCCGATGCGAGCGTGCGTTGCCCCCGAAAGAACTGCTCACACTGATTAAGCCAGTTGAGGGGGTCCTCGGTGCCGTCGAAGGTGGCGAAGTCGAGTTTGGCGAAGCGTGGCGGTGTTTGAGTATGACCGTCATGGTCGTACGGGTCGGCGGTGTGGAGCAGCATGGGGGGCGGCGTCGGGTCGGTGGACGCACGAGGTCCCCCGTGAAATGGCTGCCCGTCGAGGCCGGCGTAGGGACCCGCGGAGCTGGATGGCCCACAATACTGCAGGGCGGGCGCCGGCTGCGGTGACGACCCGGCCAACCAGGCCGGAAGCGGTGACGGCGGGAACGGGACCTGGTGGAACGGGACTCCCACTGGCACGGTCGTAGCCAGCCCGGAGTGGATCGGCGGGGGGGGGGGGGGGGGGGGGCTGCAGCTGCAGGGGGGAAACGGGCGCGGCGGAGGCCGCAAGGGTCGGCGACGGCCACTGCAGCCAGGGCGGGTTGGAGGCAGGAAGCGGCTGCAGCTGGGGCTGCAACAGCCCAGCGAGCGCCGCGGAGGCCGTCGGGTGCGGCGGCTGCCACGGCAGGAGCAGCGGCCCAGTGGCAGAGGCCCGGTGGCGCGGCCGACGGCGGCCCGTAGGGCCCAGCCAAGTAGAGGCGGATGCCCTGGACCGCGGTGGCGAGATCACGGAGCGCTGCGGTGACTTCCTCCGGTGTGAAGACGGTGGGAACCGACGCGGCGTAGGTGACCGACACCGGCAGAGAAGGGGTGCCGGCCGTGGTGGCCAGCGGGACGGTTGTGGCGGTCGGCAGCGGGAGGGTTGAGGTGGGCGACGGCGAAGACATGATCGCACCGAAGCTACTTGATACCAAACTGCTAGAAACTAGGGTTCTACCGGGTCTTGGCCGAAGGTTGTAGGGGAAAGAGAGGATCGGTTGTGGTCGCCGGCGCAGGGGCGCCGTCTCGCACGAATGGGGGGGCGGCGCGATGGAAGAGGCGTCTAGGGTTAGGGCACCGGCTCCTAGTTGGAGCCGATCAAAATAGATTGATCTTTGCTTAATCTCAAAAGTGTTGATTACATGACTATATATAAGTTCCCTAGGCTATAATAAATAAACTGGGCTAAGCCCCTAATATTATTAAGATAACTGGGCCAGTTTGGCTAACTGGGCCTCTGGTCATAACATACGCCCTCCGTTCCTAAATATTTTTCTTTTTGGATATTTCACTATAGACTACATACGGATGTATATATACATAATTTAGAGTATAACTTCAGTCATTTTGCTCCGTAGTTGAATCTTTAAAAAGATAAATATTTAGGAACGGAAGTAGTACATTGCTGATCTTAATTTGAAGGAATAGAATCAAGTTTTTGAGCCAGATTTCTTTTGTTGATGAAGGATGCGACCCATAATCCAATATACTTTCTTCCTTATTTTTCATTCTTCCAGTTTCTGTTGCAAGCAACATATGGTTATATTTGCTATGTACATCTAAAATTATTCCTTTTCAGTAAGCATCATGAAGTAGAGGGAACCCATGAGTTTTTTAAGAGTCATTTTGCGGCAATTCGTTTCAATGATGCAGTTTTATGCCTCAAAGACCGCTGCAGAACCTACGTCGTTGATTGAGTGTGCGGTATTATACTGGAAGTTGGCCCTTTCGTGAGCCCCAAGAGGCCAGAACCATGAAGGCTGCATGATAGAGCAGGCATAGACGTACTGATGTGCTACTGGACGTGATCCCTTGATTCCGACGACAGCATGCACACAACCTATGCTGCTCGACACCTCAAGAAGCTGTGCCGAAGTCAATTTTATGGTCTCCTCATCCAAGGTGTATAGACACAAGTAGAAAGCAATTGCCAATTTTCATTGAAGCGGATGTTTGCCGCATGGAAGCAAATAGACATACTATGTCCATCAAATCATACTCCATCTGATAGCAGTTTTTATTTTCTTGTCAAACAAATACCAAATTCAAACTTTTCAAGCATTTGTAATAGTGACATTAGAAATCTTTTTCTCTTTGGGGGTGTTTAGTTAAAAGCAATTCTAAAGTGGATGGAAACAAGATGCTCTGTTTCTGAAACTAATGTTGCTTTTCTCTTTGATGGTAGCAAATTAATATTGGGTTAGCTGGAAGCAATTCTCTAGTCGATGGAAGCAAGATAGCAATGCTTTTGAAACAAAATAACCCGTTATGTAGAACATAATCTTTTATTACATTGAAGCAAAAAACCGCATTCGGCACAGCAGAAAAAAAATAGATGAATGGAAACACCAATTTTATTGTAAAGGAAGGAAACTATTACACGACATTGCAACCGATTGTGGAAGCATATATTAGTTGCATATATAGGAAGCAAATTTGACTTCAATAATTAGTTAAAAGATCTGCTTCCTACAAATCTGCGAGTAGTTTCCTCCAAAATATTTGCTTCCTACAGATCCAAGTAATTTCCTAGGACTATAGGTGTAGACTCGCAGTTAATCCCACATAATTAGTGGCCTGCATAACTAGTACTACGTGATTTACGGATGCGGTTTAATGCAAACCCAGACTGCAGCGGACCATCTGACGGATCCTATAGTTCTAATCCTATGGCTCATGACTAGTCTGATGGGAAGCAGGGATCAGTAGTCTGAGATACGATTAACGGAATATATAGATTTTGTATAGATATTGAACATATAACAGAAAAATAGTCTCTATAATATGTATAGACATTAGATAAGAAGTTTAATGTTCATGGAAAGACCTCTTCCCTACCACTCTCTATTTATTTGCATCTATTCAGTGAGAGTTGAACCTTGATATTCTGGTCAGCGGAGCATCCATTATTTGCTCATTGTAAATTTCCATAGTTTCCAAAGTGATAAGCATTGTGTTTTGCATATTTTGCACAACGACTCTAATATGGTAATTAGTTATCTTACTGGTTCCTCCCGAAGACTATGCCATAGAACTTGGGTCTGCTTTCCCTTCTTCTGTGCCCCAATATGATTTAGCACATTCACAATTCCTTCCATTGTCGGCATTGCAACACCGTGAACACGCAGTGATCCTGCCTGAAAAAATGGTGATAATGAGTAGATGACATGACACCTTTGTAAAGCATGAAGACCGGACATATGGAATAGATTTGAAGAATGCTGAAAACCTAGGCATCATGTCGAATTTACAGAATCCCGTCAAAAAGGAAGCTAGATTAATGCAAAACTGAGAGGTATTACAAATGAATTTTGTACACAAGAACAGCAGTTAACACCCAAAAGCACAAAATCAGTGTTTGAAACTCAAAGCCTGCATTACTAATGCACAATATGTGCAAAGTACTCCCTCCGTCTCAAAATTCTTGTCTTAGCTCTGTCTAGAAATGGATATATAATAAATACTAAAACTTGACTAGATACATTCATATCTAAACAAATCTGATACAAGAATTTTGGGACGGAGGGAGTAGAAAAAGAAGCAGGTCCTTTTGATTTGCGCGCGCGGGGGGGGGGGGGGGGGGGGGGTGGTCAGGAAAAAAGAGCCAACCAACCACGCTCCCAAATTGGCACGATTTCCTCGAAAATTCGGGGAATGGGGCCAGGAAATCGTACAATTCAGAGGAGGTGGAGACGATATTAGGGTGTACGCAAGTAACCTGCCGGTAATTGGGCGCGCCGTCGATGTGCGGGGTGAGGCGCTTGTTCTGGCAGCCGGGGAAGTGGTCACTCTTGAGGATGGTCTTCTTCCCGAGCACGGAGCCGCCCCTGCTGCTGATGACCTGCTCTCCCACCGCCAGCACGTCGTCCATCTCACCCACCTCCATCCAGTCCTCCACGAATCCTCCTCCTCTGACGGCGCACCGGCTTCTGAGGCACCGACAGAGCGGCGAGGCCCGTGATGCGGATGCGGATAGAACGCGGCGGAGGGAAGGTAAGGACGGGGGCAGAGGAGGCAAGGAGACAGTAGGCGAGAAGAAGACGATGCGATTCGATTGGGGGGGGGGGGGGGACCGAAGAGAAAGGAGGGGAAGCCGGATGTGAAGGCCGGCAGGGTAGGGAGCACGTCTTCGAATCAAATCCAGTTCTTCCTATCCATTAATTTCGGTTAATCTATACTGTCAAAATAACTCTGGTTAATCTCCGTGTAACCTACATAAGACATGTCGAGCATTGTTTTTTTTTCTTTTTACCAGGACATGTCAAGCATTGTTGCAAGGGATGCGCAGGACACGATGACGAGATCTAAGACCTAAAACCACACACATCAGGAAGGTACGTGTTGCAAATCAATAATTATTAGAGGGATAATGATATTCCAGTCATTAGGGTTGAAATCATGGTGCTTACATTTATTATAGGATTTTCGGTGATAGTTTTTAATGGAAGGAATTTTCGTTGACGACGAGACGCTTATGATGGCTTCTTAAATTTAAAGATGATATGTCGGCTCATTTTCTCAAAGATACTCATAGAGATAGGGTGTGCGTATATGCATGTGTATATAAGCGCTTACATGTGTATATAGGCGCTTACATGTGTACTATGTTAAAAAAAAATATGTGTTAGTGTGTGAGGTGTTTATGAGCTACTCTAGGTCAACTTAGGGGCGTGTTTGGCACCTTCACGAAGCGAAGCGTACGGAGCATCCTTTTAGCACCACCCCAAATCCTTTTAGCATCCATGTTAACCGGTTTGCAAAATAGAGATGGATATTACACATGTTATTCCAGTGTAGAATGGCAAAGGAAGTCTCAAAGCTGCTAGGAATATAGGATATTATCAAAAAAGCAAGCGAGACCATCTGAACTGGTGAAGGAGTGTTACAACATCTTCTCTGTCTTCGGGACTCGGACGTCTATCTCCTAGATGTACCAAATCTACGTGAGACCATAGCAACGGCAGCCTGGTATGTGTGGTTTGAAAGGAGGAAGTTCACCCATGGTGAACAAACACAAACAACACGCCAAATCTATTTGTCAGTAAGAAGTCATGCTGCGAATTTCGCTTTGAAAGGAGGAAGTTCACCCATGGTGAACAAACACAAACATCAAGCCAAATATATTTGCCAGTAAGAAGCCTTGCTGCGAATTTCGCTATTGCATGTAAACCAAAGGCGAAGAAACGACTAATCCCGTGGTTAAAACCCCGGTCAGGATATATGAAGCTTAACGTGGATGGTCGGTTCGATCCGGACGACGTGAAAGGCACGGTTGCATTTATCCACGGTCACAATGGAAAGTTTGTCGCTACAGCAAATGAGAGAATTAATTTGTGCTTTGATGAATTTACTAGTGAAGCAATGGCGGTCACATTTGGTCTGAATTTGGCTAGAATGGTGGGCTGCAACAAGGTGGAAGTGGCGTTTCACAATGAGGGACTGGTCAATGATCTAAATGGAGGTGGATCCAGTTCGGTGGCAAGCGCCATTATCGACGACTCTTTCTTCATGAAGCTAGATTTCAATCGCGCTTTGTTTGATTACTGTAATAGACATAGTGAAAGGACGTGGATGTCGCCAAGAGGGGGGTGAATAGGCGCTTTAAAATAATTACAGTTTAGGCCTAAACAAATGCGAAATAAAACTAACGTTTAATTAGTCAAGCACAAAACCTAAAAAATCTAGGCTCACCTATGTGCACCAACAACTTATATTAAGCAAGATAAACAACTACGTGAGAGCAAGATATATAACAAAAAACAATATGGCTATCACAAAGTAAAGTGCACAAGTAAAGGGTTCGGGTAAGAGATAACCGAGGTACGCGAAAACGAAGATGTATCCCAAAGTTCACACCCTTGCGGATGCTAATCTCCATTTGGAGCAGTGTGGAGGCACAATGTTCCTCAAGAAACCACTAAGGCCACCATGATCTCCTCACGCCCTTGCACAATGCAAGATGTCGTGATTCCACTAAGGGACCTTGAGGGTGGTCACTGAACCCGTGCAAACAAGGTTGGGGCAATCTCCACAACTTAATTGGAGGCTCCCAACAACACCATGAAGCTTCACCACAACGGATTATGGCTCCGAGATGACCTCAAATGCTCGGAGTAATCTCCACAACCAAATTGAAGACCCTGACGCTTGCCGGAGCTTTACACCACAATGATTGAGCTACGAGGCACCACCAACCGTCTAGAGTGCCAAAGCACCCACGAGGCACAAGCTCTAGGGTGCCCAAACACCCAAGGGTAATAAGCTTCTCAAACTTCACTTACACGTATCACCGTGGAGAACTTAGACCTATGCACCAAATGCAATGGCAAGGGCACATGGAGTGCCCAAGTCCTTCTCTCCCAAATCCCACCACAACAACTAATGATATAAAGGAAACTCAGAGGAAGAACAAAGAAGAACACGAAGAAATCCAAAATTTCGATCCAAGGGGTTCCCCTCATAAAGAGGAGAAAGTGATTTGTGGAAATATGGATGTAGGTCTCCTCTCTCTTTTCCCTCAAAACTAGCAAGAATCATTGAAGGGATTGAGAGTCAGGAAGCTCGAAGAAGGTCAACAATGGGGGAAGAACATGAGCTCAAGAGTTAGGGACCATTGTGGAAGAAGACCCCCTTAAATAGGTCCCTCCAAATCCAACCGTTATGCACTCATGACGTGCATAAACGGTATTAGCGCTCAGGCGAGCAGTACTTCCGCTGGAACGGAAGTTTCAAGGGAAAGCATGTAAACGGCAGAAATCTCAAGGCGGTAGTGCCGCCGGAGTGGTACTACCGGCCGACCCAGCGGTACTACCGCTGGGGATGTTGAACCAATACTAGAGCACTTAATTAAGCGGAAGTGGGGATAGAAGTGGTGGGCGGCAGTACCGCCCGAGCGGTAATATCGCTCCGCTCCCAACGGTACTTCCGCTGAAAATGGGCAAGGGCACCCGAGGACACCAAAGAGCTCAAATAAGCAGAAGTGGGGTCGAAAGAAGAGGGCGACAGTACCGCCCGAGCGGTACTTCCGCTTAACACAGAAAAACTGCCCTGACACTAAAACTGCCATAACTTTCGCATACTAGCTCCAAATTGAGCAAACTCAAGCTTGTTGGATAGCACACGACGATTACTATCCACACAAGAAGAGACGATTATGAAAATGCCAATGATATAGAGATGTGAAACCCCTGTGAATGAAGAACCAACAAAAACTCCAACATCGAAAACATCATAGAAGATGCACATGAACTCCGTTTTCGATGAACTCAAGCATGTCATGAAGATGACCATAAGCTCAAGAACCCACATAGAGAAAAGCTAACCAAGAACCAAGAAAGATGATGTTGCCAAGAATGCAATGGTTTGAGATCTCAATGAACAATATGATCAAGCTACTCGCTTGAGAGCCCTCCTTGATAGTATGGCAATCTATCATATAACCTGTTCTCCCAACTAACACACTAAGACCGGTAAAATAGAAAACCTATCAAGGACAAACCTTTGCCTTGTGCATAGTCCACTTGAGGTAAATGATGATGATGTTGTCCTTCCTAAGATGGACCACCTTTCTTGATTGTGTGGGCTCATTGAAGACTAGTAGATTGCTCCCCCATACTCCACTATGGGTGAGCCACTCTTCAACACATCTTCACAAGTCCATTGCCACCACAATGGACGACAAGCTTCAAGCATGATCGCTTCGTGATGCTCCACTTGAACTTGTTGTTGGAAATATGCCCTAGAGGCAATAATAAATTGGTTACTATTATATTTCCTTATTCATGATAATCATTTATTATCCATGCTGGAATTGTAATGATTGGAAATTCAAATACATGTGTGCATACATAGACAACACACTGTCCCTAGTGAGCCTCTAGTTGACTAGCTCGTTGATAAAAGATGGTCAAGGTTTCCTCGCCATAGACAAGTGTTGTCACTTGATAACGGGACCACATCATTGGGAGAATGATGTGATGGACAAGACCCAAAACTACGAACGTAGGATATGATCGTGTCAGTTTATTGCTACTGTTTTCTACATGTCAATGTATCCGTTCCTATGACCATGAGATCATGCAACTCCCGGACACCGGAGGAACACCTTGTGGGTTATCAAACGTCGCAACGTAACTGGGTGACTATAAAGGTGCTCTACAGGTATCTCCAAAGGTGTTTGTTGGGTTGGCATGGATCAAGACTGGGATTTGTCACTCCGTGTGACGGAGAGGTATCTCGGGGCCCACTCGGTAATACAACATCACAACAAGCCTTGCAAGCAATGTGAGTAAGGAGTTAGTTACGGGATCTTGTATTACGGAACGAGTAAAGAGACTCGCGGGTAACCAGATTGAACTAGGTATGGAGATACTGACGATCGAATCTCGGGCAAGTAACATATCGAAGGACAAAGGGAACGACATACGGGATTAACTAAATCCTTGACATAGAGGTTCAACCGATAGATATCTTCGTAGAATATGTGGGAGATAATATGGACACCCAGGTCACCGCAAAAGTTTCGGGCTCATTGGTAGTGTACCGGGAGTGCCGGGAGGGGTGCCGGGGACCATCGGGAGGGGTGTCACGCCCAAAGGGGCCTCATGGGCTGTGGGAAGAGATAAACCAGTCCCTACTGGGCTGGAATAAGTTCCCACTAAGGTCCATAAGGTTTGAGAAGGAAAAAACACAAGGTGGAAAGAGTTTCCAAGTGGGAAGGAGGAATCCTACTCCTACTAGGATTGGAGGAGGACTCCTCCTCTCCTCCTTGCGTAAGGGAAGAAAGGGCAGCCCTAGGGCGCAGCCCCCTCCCTCCTCTCCTCCTATATATACTAAGTGTTTTGAGGGATTTAGACACAACAGAAAACAACCACGTGTTGCCCTCTCTCTATATCTGTTTCTCCTCTAGTTTTAGCGGTGCTTATGCGAAGCCCTGCTGAAATAGCACCACCACCACCACCACCACCCGCCGTGCTGGAGAACTCATCTACCTCTCCGCCCCTCTTGCTGGATCAAGAAAGTGGAGATCGTCATCGAGCTGTACGTGTGCTGAACGTAGAGGTGTCGTCCATTCGGCACTAGATCGGGAAGAATCGTGATGAGATCGCGGGATGGGCTGTGATTTGAATCGCGAAGATGTTCCACTACATCAACCGCGTTATATACGCTTCCGCTTAGCAATCTACAAGGGTATGTAGATTCACTCTCCCCTCTCATAGATGATCATCACCATGGATAGGTATTGCGTGTGCGTAGGAAAATTCTTGTTTCCCATGCTACGTTCCCCAACAGTGGCATCATGAGCTAGGTCCATGCGTAGATGATATCTCGAGTAGAACACAAAAGAGTTTGTGGGCGTTGATGTTCAATTTGCTGCCCTCCTTAGTCTTTTCTTGATTCGGCGGTATTGTTGGATTGAAGCGTCCCGGACCAACTTTACTCGTACGCTTACGAGAGACCGGTTTATCGACTTACATGCAACTTGTTGCATAAAGATGATTGGCGGGTGTTTGTTTCTTCAACTTTAGTTGAATCGGATTTGACCGAGGCGGTCCTTGGAGAAAGTTAAATAGAAATTTGCATATCACTGTTGTGGCTTTGGGTAAGTAAGATGCGATCATACTAGATACCCATAGCAACCACGTAAAACATGCAACAACAAATTAGAGGACGTCTAACTTGTTTTTGCAGGGTATGCATGTGATGTGATATGGCCAAAGACATGATATGATATATTGGATGTATGAAGATAGTTAAATATCGACTTGCACGTCGATGCTACGGCAACCGGAAGGAGCCATAGGGTTGTCTTTAAACTAATGTTTGTGCTTGTAGATCCGTTTACTATATTGTTAGGTAGTAACTTTAGTAGCAATAGCATAGATAGCATGACAACCTCGATGGCGGCACAATGATGGAGATCATGGTGTGGCGCCGGTGACGATGAAGATCATGTCGGTGCTTTGGTGATGGAGATCAAGAAGCACAAGATCGTGGCCATATCATGTCACTTATGATTTGCATGTGATGTTAATCCTTTTATGCACCTTATTTTGCTTAGAACGACGGTAGCATTATAAGGTGATCCCTCACTAAAATTTCAAGATAAAATTGTGCTCTCCCCAACTTTGCACCGTTGCGATAGTTCATCGTTTCGAGACACCATGTGATGATCGGGTGTGATAGACTCAACGTTCACATACAACGGGTGCAAAACAGTTGCACACGCGGAACACTCGGGTTTAACTTGACGAGCCTAGCACGTACAGACATGGCCTCGAAACACAAGAGACCAAAAGGTCGAGCATGAATCATATAGTTGATATGATCAACATGGAGATGTTCACCACTGAAACTATACTCAACTCACGTGATGATCGGACTTGAGTTAGTAGATTTGGATCATACGCCACTCGAATGACTAGAGGGATGTCTATTTTGAGTGGGAGTTACTAGTAATATGATTAGCTAAACTCAATTATCATGGACATAGTCAAAAGGTCTTTGCAAATTATGTTGTAGCCTGTGTTGTAGCTCTACTATTTTTGATATGTTCCTAGAGAAAATTTAGTTGAAAGGTGATATTAGCAATTATGCAGACTGGGTCCGCAAACTGAGGATTGTCTTCATTGCTGCACAGAAGGCTTATGTCCTTAATGCACCGCTCGGTGTGCTGAACCTCGAGCGTCGTCTGTGGATGTTGCAAACATCTGACATACACAGTTTTTGATGACTACATGATAGTTCAGTGCGTAATGCTTGAACGGCTTAGAATTGAGGCACCGAAGACGTTTTGAACGTCACAGAACATGCGAGATGTTCCAAGAGATGAAATTGGGATTTCATGCTCGTGCCCTTGTTGAGAGGTATGAGACCCCCGACGATATTCTTTATCTACAAAGTAAGGGAGAAAAGCTCAATCGTTGAGCATGTGCTCAGATTGTCTGAATGCTACAATCGCTTGTATCGAGTGGGAGTTAATCTTTCAGATGAGATAGTGATGGTTCTCCAAAGTCACTGCAACCAAGCTACTAGAGCTTCGGGATGAACTGTAACATATCAAGGATAGATATGATGATCCTTAAGCTATTCACGACATTTGACATCGTGAAAGTAGAAATAAAATAGGAGCATTGATGACCCACAAGTGTAGGGGATATATCGTAGTCCTTTCGATAAGTAAGCATGTCGAACCCAACGAGGAGCAGAAGGAAATGACAAGTGGTTTTCAGCAAGGTATTCTCTGCAGGCATTGAAATTATCGGTAACAGATAGTTGTGTGATAGGATAATTCGTAACGGATAGCAAGTAACAATAGTAAAAAGGTGCAGAAAGATGGCCCAATCCCTTTTGTAGCAAGGGGCGGGCCTGGACGAACTCTTATATAAGGTAAAGCGCTCCCAAGGACACATGGGAATTTCTGTCAAGCTAGTTTTCATCATGTTCATATGATTCGCATGCGCTACTTTGATAGTTTGATATGTGGGTGGACCGGTGCTTGGGTGCTGTCCTTACTTGGACAAACATCCCACTTATGATTAACCCCTCTCGCAAGCATCTGCAACTACGAAAGAAGAATTAAGACAAAGTCTAACCATAGCATTAAACTAGGGGATCCAAATCAGCCCCTTGCGAAGGAACACATAAACTAGGGTTTAAGCTTCTGTCACTCTAGCAACCCATCGTCTACTTATTACTTCCCAATGCCTTCCTCTAGGCCCAAATAATGGTGAAGTGTCATGTAGTCGACGTTCACATAACACCACTAGAGGAAAGACAACATACAATGCATCAAAATATCGAACGAATACCAAATTCACATGACTACTTATAGCAAGACTTATCCCGTGTCCTCAGGAACAAACGTAACTACTCACAAAGCATAATTATGTTCATGATCAGAGAGGTGTTGAATAGCATTAAGGATCTGGACATATGATCTTCGACCGAGTAAACCAACTAGCATCAACTACAAGGAGTAATTAACACTACTAGCAACCTTACAAGTACCAATCGGAGTCGCGAGACGGAGATTGGGTACAAGAGATGAACTAGGGTTTGGAGATGAGATGGTGCTGATGAAGATGTTGATGGAGGTGAGTCCCCTCCGATGAGAGGAGTGTTGGTGATGACGATGGCGACGATTTCCCCCTCCGGGAGGGAAATTTCCCCGACAGGACGGCCCTGCCGGAGCTCTAGATTGGTTCTGCTCAAGTTCCGCCTCGTGGCGGCGGCGTTTCTTCCCGAAAACTCTCCCTTGATTTTTCTGGGATGAAACCCTCCTTATAGCAGAAGATGGGAGCCAGAGGGGTAACAGGGGGCCCACGAGCCACCCAGGCGCGCCTAGGGGGGTGGGGCATGCCTGGCAGGCTCGTGACCTCCTGGTGGTTCCCCTCTAGTATTTCTTCCTCCCAATATTTTTATATATTCCAAAATAATTCCTCGCTGATTTTCACGGCTTTTGGAGTTGTGCAGAATAGGTATCTCAAACTTGCTCCTTTTCCAGCCCAGAATTCCAGCTGCCAGCATTCTCCCTCTTCATGTAAACCTTATAAAATGAGAGAGAAAATACATAAGTATTGTATCATAATGTGTAATGACAGCCCATAATGCTATAAATATCAATATAAAAGCATGATGCAAAATGGACGTATCAACTCCCCCAAGCTTAGACCTCGCTTTTCCTCAAGCGGAAACCGAGATCAATAAATATGCCCACATGTTTAGAGATAGAGGTGTCCATAAAATAAAATACGGACATGCAAGCATCATGAACATAATTAGAACAACAATATCGTCATATAATCTCTTATACTAAAGTGACAACTCCTTCACGATGTAAAGTATGGATCAAGAACCTTACTGAGAATTAACAACCAATAGTCTTTAGTCATTGAGGTAGTTGCAATTTATCATAACATCGGAAAGAGTCAAATAAGAGCTTGTAAAGCAAATCCACATACTCAATCATCTTTTAGTCTTCTACAATTGCTAAAACTCACACGAGATCAAAGTTTCAGTTGGACACAAAGAAAGATTGGGGCTTATAGTTTCGCCTCCCAACTATTTACCTCAAGGGTAATGTCAACAATAATAATTCATGATTACTTACTTCCAAGTTGATATATGAATATAGATCTTTCCCTAGCACATGACGCTAGCCAAGATAATGGCGAAATAAGGAATTGGTGTCGATCACCATGACTCTTTTAAAGATAACTAGGAAAATTGCCCGTGCGTTGCAACGGGGTGTACAAAGATTTAAAAAAACCGTGGCTACTATTATTCGATGCACCATGTGGCTATGTCATACGATGTAGACTTCGGAGAAGGGGTCACAACTACAGCCACAACCATCCATTATTCTGGCATCAATCTCGTAGAAAGCAGCAATATGTATTGTTACATAAGACAATACTATATGCCGCTATTTAGTTATTTTTAAAAAGGACTACACCTTGGATTTGTTTTCCAACTATGGCTATGAGACCGATGGCTGCATCAGAACCGATATCAATGTTAATTATATGGCAGTTGAGGCGAATATTAATTGTTTTTATATACAAACTAGTGCAGGCGTGCAGCTACTCCTTACGTTAATCTCTGGAAGGTCAGTTCTATGATTAATTTCTCCAAACAATGTTTTACATCCTAAGAAAATAAGTGCTTCCACTTTAAAACTAATAAAAAGATATAGGCAAACTTAATAATATAACATGATGAACATCGGGGATCTCCCGATGTTCCGATGGATATGAAGCCCAGTCGAACGGTTCTTCAGCACCTCAGGGGTCTTCATCCTTGGATTATGTGCTGTGATGGATTTCAGCTTTTAACAAAACACCTGCAAAAACAGATCCAATTTTAATAATCATTTATTTACACAGAGTTGAATAAAAGTAAATTGTATGGAACAAAGCATAGGCAGCAAATCATGTGCTCCTGTAAACTTCAGATGGAGAAATAATTGAATTTTCTGTGCGATAAGCATGAAGTGTGATACAGATGAAAATCCTGGAAAGTTGCGTGTTTAGTCAAGTAGTCACCGCAAAAAGGCTTTCAATTTAAAGACAAAATCATCTAATTGTATTTGTTTGAAATATAAAAAATGTTATCAGGTATCTCTGATGCAACTGAACTTAGGACATCTTATGTTTCTAATTTCTTTCTAACTGTAAAGAAATATAACCATGACTCGTTGCTTCATCAAGAAAAGGAAAGACAAAACAAAGTTTGGAATTACTAAACTGACTCGATTTTCTACCGTTGTAATGTACGTTTCATGAACTTATTTTTTTGGAAAAGGAATACGTTTCATGAACTGCAGTTCGGCAAGGCGGTGACATCCTTTCCAGGAAGCATTGATCGCCCTAAAATATCATAAATTTCTCAGCAGCAAGTCACTTCTGCTTCCTCAATTATCTCCTGGTAAAGTTGCTAGAGAATAGTTGACTTAGATTGCATGAGGTACCTTGTACGATGGCAAAGAATATCTCACAAATATGGGGCATTACATGATAAAGGTGAAGAACATACCCAGATTTCATTAGGAAAATTCATTGAAGAAAGCATCAGAATAACATCTTAGCTAAAAGTTTATCTCCAAGCACCATCGCTTAGGGTCAATCTTTAAAAAATAAAGTCAGCAGAGTATCTGAAATTTGTTAGAAATTACAAACATTATTTGCACGGATGCTGAGAAAGTAGATAGTAAATCACACTGTAATGGCATGACTATAATAACATTAAGTATTACACGAGCTTCGATTGTTCAGGTGTGAATGTATCCAAAATTAAGTAACACCCATAAAGATAAGTGGAGCTGCTAACTTATCAAACGCATAGGAAAACAATTGCCTAATCCATGTGTATGCTACAAATATCTGCCTACACACATTTTCTTATCTGCGTTTTTTAATAGAACTTGCGCTAGGAATAGGTGAGCCAGAAGGAGGAGGAGGGAGAAATCTGACCGTACTCAAGGAGCTCACTGCATTTGGGAGGCCGATTCCAAAGCCATAAAGGCCATGAAATCACCCACATCCAGGTGCATCTCAAGATAGCAGAGGGGATCAAGAGATGAGGGATAGGGTGATACCTAAGCCGTCCCGCCGACTGAATGAGTCAGCGGCCGCGCTGCATCCTGACCAGATCCGCCTCGCGTCGACCTCTGGCGCTTCCCCGCCTCCTGGAGCCCTTGCGTGCTCGCGCGGGAGGTTGGACGCTGCGTCAGCGGGGCGAACGCCTAACCCCGCAGCCATAGCTCGCCTCGACGGAGGAGAATCACGCCTCCCTATCGCCAGTTCGCCTTGCCCACAGATTAGGAGGATAAGTCCCTCACGAATCACAAACGGTCGGCCGCCGCCGAATGCTAACGCGGTGGTTGCAGATGGCCACGGCCACGGGCGTGTGATGGCCAGGCAGCGGCGCCGGCGGTGGGCGCCGCGGATTGGATAGATGGGGGCACGACGGCGTCGGCGGAGGAACCCCCGTGTTCTCGTGTGAGGCAGTCAACGACGACGGCACCATATCAAATGTTTTTTTTCACTTATCGTCGGGTAGTGTGGACTGCAGGTTGATTTTGGAAAAACAGAAGGGTTTTTTTTCGCAAAAACGTCACGACGGACGGCAAAAGCGCTCCGCGCTTTATTATTAGGGGAGAAAAGTAAAGGTACAAGATAGGCCCTTCTCAGAGGGAAGCAAAGGTTGTCATGCGCTTTTGGGGTTTGGATGTGTGATCTCTTAGTGTGAAGGAACGTCACTGTATATTGCTTCCTGTGATAAAGAACTTTATTATGCAGTCTGTCGCTTTTATGTCTTCCTCATCACAGGTTCGTACAAAGCTTATTTTCCACACACTAATAGATCATACATATTTAGGGAGCAATTTTTTTTTATTGCTTGCACCGGTGTCAACTTACTTGAGGGATATTATTCAATCCATAGGTAGGTATGGTGGAATCTCATGGCAAAACTGGGTTGAGGGTTAATGGATGCACAAGTAGTATCTCTACTTAGTGCGGAAGTTTTGGCTGATATGAGGTGGAAGCAAGCGTCACATGCTAAGGGATCTCTAGTCATATACCATTGTTCGGAACCAAGCAAACATAATTCATTATGTTGTCTTCCTTGTCCAACATCTACTTCTTAGCATGTAATAATCTAATGAGTGTTCACAATCATGGATGGTGTCAAAGATGATATATTTGTTGGGGAACGTCGCATGGGAAACAAAAAATTTCCTACGCGCACGAAGACCTATCATGGTGATGTCCATCTACGAGAGGGGATGAGTGATCTACATACCCTTGTAGACCGTACAGCATAAGCGTTAGAGAACGCGGTTGATGTAGTGGGACGTCCTCACATCCCTCGATCCGCCCCGAGAACAATCCCGCGATCAGTCCCACGATCTAGTACCGAACGGACGGCACCTCCGCGTTCAGCACACGTACAGCTCGACGATGATCTTGGCCTTCTTGATCCAGCAAGAGAGACGGAGAGGTAGAAGAGTTCTCCGGCAGCGTGATGGCGCTCCGGAGGTTGGTGATGACCTTGTCTCAGCAGGGCTCCGCCCGAGCTCCGCAGAAACGCGATCTAGAGGAAAAACCGTGGATGTATGTGGTCGGGCTGCCGTGGAAAAGTCGTCTCAAATCAGCCCTAAAACCTCTGTATATATAGGTGGGAGGGAGGGGGCCTTGCCTTGGGGTCCAAGGACCCTCAAGGGGGTCGGCCGAGCCAAGGGGGAGGACTCTCCCCCCCAAACCGAGTTGGACTAGGTTTGGTGGGAGGGAGTCCCCCTCCCTTCCCACCTCCTCCTTTCTTTTTCCTTTTCCTCTTGATTTTTCTTCTCTTGGCGCATAGACCACTTGTGGGCTGTCCCACCAGCCCACTAAGGGCTGGTGTGTCCCCCCCAAGGCCTATGGGCTTCCCCAGGGTGGGTTGCCCCCCCGGTGAACTCCCGGAACCCATTCGTCATTCCCGGTACATTCCCGGTAACTCCGAAAACCTTCCGGTAATCAAATGAGGTCATCCTATATATCAATCTTCGTTTCCGGACCATTCCGGAAACCCTCGTGACGTCTGTGATCTCATCCGGGACTCCGAACAACATTCGGTAACCAACCATATAACTCAAATACGCATAAAACAACGTCGAACCTTAAGTGTGCAGACCCTGCGGGTTCGAGAACTATGTAGACATGACCCGAGAGACTCCTCGGTCAATATCCAATAGCGGGACCTGGATGCCCATATTGGATCCTACATATTCTACGAAGATCTTATCGTTTGAACCTCGGTGCCAAGGATTCGTATAATCCCGTATGTCATTCCCTTTGTCCTTCGGTATGTTACTTGCCCGAGATTCGATCGTCAGTATCCGCATACCTATTTCAATCTCGTTTACCGGCAAGTCTCTTTACTCGTTCCGTAATACAAGATCCCGCAACTTACACTAAGTTACATTGCTTGCAAGGCTTGTGTGTGATGTTGTATTACCGAGTGGGCCCCGAGATACCTCTCCGTCACACGGAGTGACAAATCCCAGTCTTGATCCATACTAACTCAACTAACACCTTCGGAGATACCTGTAGAGCATCTTTATAGTCACCCAGTTACGTTGCAAAGTTTGATACACACAAAGCATTCCTCCGGTGTTAGTGAGTTATATGATCTCATGGTCATAGGAATAAATACTTGACACGCAGAAAACAGTAGCAACAAAATGACACGATCAACATGCTACGTCTATTAGTTTGGGTCTAGTCCATCACGTGATTCTCCCGATGACGTGATCCAGTTATCAAGCAACAACACCTTGTTCATAATCAGAAGACACTGACTATCATTGATCAACTGGCTAGCCAACTAGAGGCATGCTAGGGACGGTGTTTTGTCTATGTATCCACACATGTAAATGAGTCTTCATTCAATACAATTATAGCATGGATAATAAACTATTATCTTGATACAGGAATTATAATAATAACTATATTTATTATTGCCTCTAGGGCATAATTCCAACAATATTTATATGTGAACCTCTCTTTCTTCATTACTTCCTATTAATTGCAACAATGACCAAGGTCTACGTTTGTCCACCCACAACAAGTTTCAATCAACATCCTTTTTATATGTGAAGCCATCACTTCCCATAAGATCATCACATGATCTTTCATGCTTTTGTTCTTTTATTATTCTTTTCTTTAGATCATGGCATGAAGCAAGGCCCTTAGCTAAAACACTCCTTATTATATAACTCACGAACTTGATTACATTGGAGGTAACACAAAGAAAAACTCAAGCCTAGATCATACTAAGAACTTTATTCTACTAGATAAAGATATTACCAAAAAGGATAGAACTAAGATAAAGGTAAAGGCAAAAGATGTGATGGTGATACGATACTGGGAAACTCCCCCAACCTTGGAACAAGCCAAGGGGAGTGCCCATACCCATGTGTTTCATTGTCTTCCTTCAGAGGTGATGGTGGTGGAGTTGTTGTAGTCTGGGGTTGATTCTCCGTCTTCCAAGGCATAGGTTCTCCATCATGGAAAGATGATCGAGTCTCCGGAATCCTCAAATCTGCAGCCAACCGCATTGCTTTAAATCTATACACATACTCACAGTTTTGGTTCTGCAGGTCGTAGATCTGGGCTCGGAGATGATCGATTCTGTCATAGAGCTTGAAGAGGTGCTCCCCGATGTCCATGGCACCGATCTTGTACTTGTTGGTGAACTACGTGATCATCATGTGGTTGGCGTTGAGTCCGCGTTCCACCATCCCTTGGCACTTGAAGACTTGCTGCTCCATTGCTTCGAGCCTCGCCTCTACGCTTCCGGTCCTCTTGGGCCCCTCAACATCACGGATGTGCAACACCCCCTCATGCATCTCGATAGATTGAGGGTGTTGCAGCACCTCCGCGAGGTAGGGATTGATGACCTTCTCGAAGAACTTGTCCTTCGGAACTTTTGGGGACGCCATAGCGATCTGGATCTGTCTGCACAACAGCTCGAAACGAAAACAGAGGATATTTGCGTGATACGAGGGTCAGACCTTTCGGGAGATTATATAATGAATTTTTACCGACCATAAGGAGTATTCCACAAGAAAACGGAGTCCGGGAGACACACGAGGTCCTCACGAGCCCCCCAGGCGCGCCCAGGGGGGTGGGGCGCGCCTGGCAGGCTTGTCACCTCCTCGTGCGCTTTCCAGACTACTTTAAATTTTTCTATTTTTCTAAATATTCTAAAACGGATAAAAATTGCTATTGGAAAAGTTTTGGAGTCGGTTTACTTACCATATCACATACCTCTTCGTTTTTGGAGTCTGAAACAAGCTGGTAAATATCCCTTATGTACTCCTCCGGAGTTATGGTATTAATAATATTGCTTTCAACATTTATGGGAGTACCTGAGATATAATGCTTGATTCTTTGCCCATTTACAACTCTCGGAAAAGTACCTTCCGTGTTCTTGATTTTTATGGCACCGGAACGATATACTTCGTCAACAATGTAAGGACCTTCCCATTTAGAGATAAGCTTGCCTGCAAAAAATCTTAAAGAGAATTGTATAGCAAGACATAATCACCTACATTGAACTCACGTTTTTGTATCCTTTTATCATGCCATCTCTTAGCTTTTTCTTTAAACAACTTGGCATTTTCATATGCCTGAGTTCTCCATTCATCAAGTGAGCTAATGTCAAATAACCTCTTCTCACCAGCAAGTTTGAAATCAAAGTTGAGCTCTTTGATTGCCCAATAAGCCTTATGCTCTAGCTCAAGAGGTAAATGACATGCTTTACCGTAAACCATTTTATAGGGAGACATGCCCATGGGATTCTTATAAGAAGTTCTATAAGCCCACAATGCATCATCAAGTTTCTTAGACCAATTCTTTCTAGACCTATTAACAGTCTTTTGTAAAATTAATTTAATTTCTCTATTACTTAACTCTACTTGACCACTAGAACTATGGTTGACATCATACTTAGCAAGCATTTTACGGGAAGCACCATGAATAAAATGTGAACCACCATCAGTCTTTAGATATCCACGGACTCCAAATCTAGGAAAAATAACTTCTTTAAGCATCTTAATAGAGGTGTTATGATCAGCACTACTAGTTGGGATAGCTTCTACCCACTTAGTAACGTAATCAACAACAACTAGAATATGAGTATAGCCGTTGGACTTTGGAAAAGGTCCCATATAATAAAAACCTCAAACATCAAATGGTTCAATAACAAGCGAATAATTCATAGGCATTTCCTGACGTTTACTGATATTACCTATTCTTTTACATTCATCACAAGACAAGACAAACTTACGAGGATCCTTGAATAGAGTAGGCCAATAAAAACCGGATTGCAATACCTTGTGTGCAGTTCTATCTCCCGCATGGTGTCCTCCGTAAGCCTCGGAATGACACTTCTGTAGGATATGTCCCTGTTCATGCTCAGGTACACAACGTCTAATAACACCATCTACTCCTTCTTTATGAAGGTGAGGATCATCCCAAATGTAATGTCTCAAATCATAAAAGAACCTTTTCTTTTGTTGGTATGTGAAACTAGGTGGTACATATTTAGCAACAATATAATTAGCATAATCAGCATACCATGGTGTACTACGTGAAGCATTGGTGACATTCAGTTGTTCATCAGGAAAGCTATCATCAATAGGTTGTGGGTCATCAAGAACATTCTCTAACCTAGACAAGTTATCTGCTACAGGGTTCTCAGCACCCTTCCTATCAACAATATGCAAATCAAATTCTTGTAGCAAGAGAACCCATCTAATAAGTCTAGGTTTACATCTTTCTTTTCCATGAGATATTTAATAGCAGCATGATCAGTGTGAATAATAACTTTGGAATCAACAATATAAGATCTGAACTTATCACATGCAAACACAACTGCTAAAAATTCTTTTTCAGTAGTAGCATAGTTTCTTTGGGCACTGTATAGAGTTTTACTAGCATAATGAATAACATTTTATTTCTTATCAAATCTTTGTCCTAGAACAGCACCAACAACATAATCACTAGCATCACACATAATTTCAAAAGGTAGGTTCCAATCAGGTGGTTGAACAATAGGTGTAGTTATCAAGGCCTTCTTAAGTATTTCAAATGCTTCTTCACAATCATCATAAAAAACAAATGGAATATCTTTTTGCAAGAGATTGGTGAGAGGCCTAGAAATTTTAGAGAAGTCTTTAATGAACCTTCTATAGAAACCAGCATGACCAAGGAAACTTCTTATACCTTTAATGTCTGTAGGGCATGGCATTTTCTTGATCGCATCAACTTTAGCCTTATCGACTTCAATACCTCTTTCAGAAATTTTATGTCCTAAGACGATGCCTTCATTGACCATAAGGTGGCACTTCTCCCAATTCAAGACAAGGTTAGTATCTTTACATCTCTGCAAAACTCGATCAAGGTTGCTCAAGCAATCATCAAAAGAAGATCCGTAAAAGGAGAAATCATCCATGAAAACCTCAACAATCATTTCACAAAATTCAAAGAATATAGCCATCATACATCTTTGGAAGGTAGCAGGTGCATTACATAAACCAAAAGGCATACGTCTATAAGCAAAGGTACCGAAAGGGCAAGTAAAAGTGGTTTTCTCGTGATCATATTGTGCAACAGGTATTTGGGAGAAACGAGAATAACCATCTAGAAAGCAAAAGTGTGTATGTTTAGACAATCTTTCTAGCATTTGATCAATAAAAGGTAAAGGGTAATTGTCACGCCCAAGATGCGACCCTATCCCCAAAATGGCACGAAGGCCTCGATAGGGATAGAAGCACATCTCATCGTGTCGCAAGAATGGATATCGTTACAAGTACATGTCCTGAAAAGAAGAGATATATATAGAGTTGGCTTACACTCGCCACAAGATACAACAGAGTCACATCAGTACATTACATAATCATCAAGAGTAAGAGCAGGGTCCGACTACGGACGAAATCAAACGACAAAAGAAGAACGATGTCCATCCTTGCTATCCCAGGCTGCCGGCCTGGAACCCATCCTAGATCGATGATGATGAAGAAGAAGAAGCAACTCCAAATGAACAATCAACGCGCTCGCGTCAAGTAATCTTTACCTGTACCTACAACTGGTGTTGTAGTAATCTGTGAGCCACAGGGGACTCAACAATCTCATTTCCAAAGGTATCAAGACTAGCAAAGCTTACTAGGTGAGGTATGGTTAAGTGGTGAGGTTGCAGCAGCGGCTAAGCATATATTTGGTGGCTAAACTTACGAGTACAAGAAATAAGAGGGGGAAGATCTACGCATAACGGACGTGAACTACTGTTGATCAAATGAATGATCCTAAACACCTACCTACAATAGACATAACCCCACCGTGTCCTCGATCAGAGAAGGAACTCAAGAAAGAGACAGTCACGGTTACGCACACAGTTGGCAAGTTTTAATTAAGTTAACTTCAAGTTATCTAGAACCAGTGTTAAACAAAGTTTCCACGTTGCCACATAACCGCGGGCACGGCTTTCCGAAAGATTTAACCCTGCACGGGTGCTCCAACTAGTCCATCACAAATTACCACAAGCCGCATAGAAATCCTCAATGACGAAGCTCGTGATCTCGTCGGATTCCCTAGTGGAAAACCTCAACTCTGAGATTACCCAAACCATCACCGGAATCCTAATGCACAAGATATCTCGTCAAAGGTAAAACTAATCCAGCAAGGCCGCCCGGCGTGTCGACGATCCCGATAGGAGCCGCGTATCTCGTTCTCAGGACACGACGGATAAGCACAACGTACGGCGGCCTGATAGAAATCTCCCGAGTTGCCCCAGGTTGGCCCCGCAAACGGCTCTAGTTTTGGACCAACACCAACAGCACTGGCCCCCCTGTATTATGTAGAATTACTCCTCGGTTAGCGCTAACTCCCTATGCATTTCAATATTATCAAGTTATTATGTTGGGCAAATGTAGTACCAATGTTGGGCCTTGCCAGACCAGCTTTAATCTAAAACGAATTATCAAGGGGGTCCCCATAACAACCCCGATCGTGTTAGGAGCGCTCAATTATGGAACATAACACCAGTAGCCGAAACTAAGGGGGCAAAGGTGGAACAAAACACCAGGCTAGAAAGGCCGAGCCTTCCACCTTTTACCAAGTATATAGGTGCATTAAATTAAATAGCATTAAATATGGTGATATAACAAGGAACCCATGTTTTCACATGGAAGCATCTGCACCTGCAACTAGCAACGCTACACATGGTTAAGCAAGCAGTAACATAGCCAATCAGTGGTTTGCTAGGTCGAACAGGTTGAAGGTGATCATGGCATTGTTGAGAGGCTAATATTTAACAGGTGGTAGACAACGAGACTAATCGATAGAAGCGGTAAAACTAGCATGGCAATGATAGTAATGGTATCTAGGGAAATGATCATCTTGCCTGAGATCCCGTTTGGAAGAAGAATGCCTCCGTGAAGTAGACGAACCGACGTAGTCGAACGGGTCCTCACAATTCGACACGCTGCGGAACTCTATCGAGACGAAGCAAACCGGAAACACAAATCAACACACGGAATTCACCACACGATGCACAACACAAATGATGCACGAGCAGTTGAACGCATGCAAGACACGGCATGACAATTCACGTCAAACAAACACTACACATTAAGTGAAGTTCAATATGCAACGAGTTGCATATTGACGAAACTCCATGTTTATTATTTAGTTCTATCCCGATTAGATACACGGCAATATTAAATGTGGTTAAACATGGCAAGAGGTGAAGCGTAACTAATCTACCTATCTAGGCATTTTAAATGAGGTCGGAAATGACATATAGCATCTCCGAGACGACCTCACATGTTAATTTACAACTCTGTCCAGATCTGAATTAACACATTTAATTAGTTTTTAAACAGCAAAACAAATAGGTTCACGTGGTTCTATGCGTCATGGCAAGTAATCTAGACATAAAGAACATCTCCAACGGAGCTACGGATCAAAAGTTACAAGCACCGCAAGATATGATGGCATGAATGCAATATGTGTGCAATGGCGGTCACGAGCACTTCTAAACATACAAACAGCAAGAGAAAATGAAACTACATGAGATTCTAAGCAAGTTTCATGTAGGACACGATCAAATCGGAGCCACGGTTCAAAAACTACGGGCAAAACAAGAAATCACTACAATCTGCCAAAATCAGCCACATAGCATTTTCTACGCCCCACAACTACGAGCTACACAACTCCGATATAATCAACCAAAGCATGACACGAAAGAGGGCAAGAAGCACTACTACGAACAACTAACAACAACTAGCACGGCATCATTGAACACTAGGAAAAGAAGTCACAAAATGGCTTCCCACACACTATTTCAGACTTAGTGAAAATTACACCTCATGAAAGTGCAGTTTTCGATCTGAAGCAACATTGACAGCAGCAAAACCTATAGCTACAGGACTCCAAATGGCATGAAAATTTACAACATGCTAGAGAAACACAAGGGCTACAACTAACTCCATTGCACCAACCTCAAAAGAGCTACAGAACAAAAGATACAAGCAAGACAAGACAACAAAAAAATATAACAGATTCCAGACTTAGAAATATTTCAGCTCCTCCAAATCAGCACTATTTCTAGCAACTTGAGAGCAATCAAACCACACCTAAACATGCATTTCTATTGCAACCAAAAATACCAGGGGCTAGACTAAACACCCAAGAACAACTCTATAGTTGACACCTCCTTCAAACGAAGCATGGAATAAATCCTACAAATTAAACAAGAGGGCAACATGGAAAAATATCGCACGAACTAACTTACTCGAAAGCTAAAACTAATTTCACAGAAAAATTCAATGGATTTTTCTACCCCGGAAACACATAAAATATGTGGGGTTACAACAACAAAATATTGCCACACGTAAATTCGAGAAAATAACCTATACACGGGAAAATAAACTACCGGCAATCCCTACATGAAAAAATACAAATGACTGGTCTAAAATACGTGGCAAAGGTGTCCCTAAAACATGGGCATTTTATCTAAGGCATACGAGCAATCCGGACTTGCGCAAAAATTAAATACGGGATGTGTCCTATTAAAACAACACGCAAAACGATGCATTAGGCACTTCAAACTGCCTCAAATAATTATGCAAGTTAGTAATTCAAAATCTACGCGGAATTCTACACAAGTTTCATATATCATTCGCTGCGATCCGATGCACGGATTAAAATCTACGGGCGTTTAAAAATCTAGCGTTTCCCTGAAAATGATAAATCTGAAAACCTAATAAAATACTAACGGGCCGAACCTCTAATGGGATCAACACGACGCGAGCACAACTTAACTACACAACGCTTGGGCACGATTAGAGGGGCTCGCAGGAGAGCTCACATTGGGCTTGTTGGGCCGATCGGTGGAGAGGGTGGGCAGGCCGGCGGTGGTGGAGCTGGGTCGCGGAGCTGGACCGCAGAGCTGGGCCACGTGGCGCCGATGCTGGCTGGCCCATGCGACGGTTGGGGGCAGGGAGCGGGGCGGCGCTGGCCCTGTCATCCTCCAGCTCGAGTACGGCCATGGAGGCGGCAGGCCGACTTACTGACGTAGGGCGGCACGGCTGGGGTCGGGCGACGGAGAAAGATGACGCGACGACCGGCGGTGGAGGGCTGCCGATGACTATTGGATCTGGTCGAGGCTGGCCCGGGCAGCGGGATCCAGCAGTTGGTCGGACCCGACAGGAGGGGCATGGCGGCGGGGCAGGGCGACGCGATCCAACGTCTGGGCACCGGTAGCCGACGGCGAAGAGGGGCTCTCCGGCGGCTTGCCGGTGACCGGCTGGCGGCGGCAGCTCGACGGAGGTGTGGTGGCAGGCGGCTGCGAAGGCGGGGTAGGGGGCTCTGAATCGGGAGGACCCGTGATCTGGAGCTCGAGGCGAGCGGGGCTGGCGGCTCGATCCGGGCCCGGGCGGGCCGGATCTGGGTTTGCAGGCGCACGCGGCTGGAGGTGGAAGGTGGAGGCGGCTGAGGCTAGGGTTAGGTGGCGCGCGGTTTTCGAGGCAGGTGATAGGGTTTCCGTTAGGGGCAGGTTAGGGGTGCTTAAATAGGCAAAGGGGGGCTAGGTTTAGCAGTTTTTCGCCCCGGTTTCAACCGCGCGGTCGGAATTGAACAATTCCGAACGCGGGACGTGCTAAGTGGCCGTGTTGTGTAGATATCCGGAGACGAGAGGGGAAACGGGCGGCGCGGCAACGAATTTTAAAACACCGACACGCGTCCGACGGTAGATCGAAATACGGTGTCGCTACGATCGACCGTTCGGGTACCAGACGGTCTCCGATCGCGACGAAATTCGACAGGCGGCCTAGATATATCTAATCACGACCGCGTGCCAAGTTTCACCTCGATCAGAGAAAGTTTTGCACTCACTTTGAAAACAGGGTTTCGAACGATGCCGCGGGCGCGTGCGAGTGCGGTCGGGCTCAGAATGGTCAACAGCGAAAACCGGCAACTAACAACGGATGCAAGTTTTCAAATCTGGCGACACGGAGATGCTGATGAAATGTTGATGATGCGCATGATGCGATGATGATGCAACAAATTAAAATACCCACACGACGAAAACGGAAAGAAAAGGGGAATCTTCTGGGGCGTCGGCATCGGGCTGTCACAACTCTCCTACACTACAAGAGGATCTCGCCCCGAGATCCAAGAATGAAAGGGGGAGAGGATGAGAAAGAACAAGAGGTAAAAACTTAGTCGCTTCTGTGACAAACTAGTGAAACCAACGATCCTTGAAGGTTGCAAAGAGATGAGGAATGATAAGAGAAAGAAGCAAGAATTCACGGAAAATTTCGACAACACTTCGGTAGGAAAATGGGACAAAAAATTCGATAAGATGGAAGAAATAGACAATATTCATAACAAACAACTAAATAGAGCAAGGGAACACCATGATCTTGGTAGAACAACAAGATTGACCCAAAAGAGCAACAACACAAAGCCTCCGAAACAAAAGAATAGGAAATAACTCATACGGAAGAAGAGAGTGACAACTACTAACTCCAATGAACTTGACAAGCATCCTTGCGAGAAGAATTGGACGAAGTTGTTGGAAAAACAACAAAGAAAGAACAAGATAGTAGTGGGCTTAAGGAAATCATCTCACATTTATAAGGTGACAACCAACCACCAAAAGAAACAAGGAAGATTGGGAGAAACAAGATATGACCAATTTCTTACACCAAGAGGATACATTGAGAACTTGGATTAATGACAAGCACCATGATAGCAACAATCCATAGGAAAAGCTTTAGGTGAAATCCAAACCAAGATAGCTCAATTAAGAAATCATGGGTTGAAATAACTCAACACCATAGAATCGGTGGGTTTAATTATCTCATCCTTGAAAGGAAAACTCTCTGAGGCTCCTACACTAACAGGAAGGCTATAATACCACCTCAAAGGATAAAGGAAGAACAAATGCACTTGGGAATGCAAGAGAAGAAAACTTGAGGAAAGAATTGATATCATGAGTCCTCCGGAAGAAGAATTCAGATTACTATGAACAAGAATAAGAATTATGTTATGCTTATCCTTCATCAAGTTAAATTGATGACAAGCAACAGATCTAGCATACCACTTATTCTTCTTGAAATGATTGAGGAGAGATATGAGCACAAACTAGAAGAAATATTGAAAGAGGCACCGATGATAATTGAAATGAATGAGGCAACCATGAATGACTGGAGATACATGAGAAGGAAGAGATCATGAGCCACCTGAGAGAAAACTAGAACAAGGCACCGGATAAAACGAGAGACGAACGAAGAGGCAACAATTGAGAAGATTGAGGATGAAGCTGAAAGCTGAGAACGAAGAATCTTCTAAAATGATGGCCTTCGGAGGAACGAGAATGAAAACAACTCAGAAATGCACCGGATAGCAAGAAAGGGATTACTCATGATTGACAACAAATGAGAGGATACACGAAGCTGAGATGACAATCTTCACAAGAATGGGACAAGACTGAGAGAAGCATTCCTTCGAATTTGCAAGCTGAGAATGATGACGAGAACAACACCACCAAAAATTAATGAGACACTCCAGGATAAAGAAGAATGAAAGGTTGAACCAATATGAGAATTAATTCAAATAGATCTCGACGAAGGGATATGACTGATGGAAATCATACTTACGTCATAGTTGAAAAGAATTAATGATCTCCGGGCAAGGATTAAAAGAGCCAGGAAAGATCCTGGGAAAGAACCTATGGGTTATGGGCCCACTCAAAGAAACCACCGTTAGAAAAGATTGCTTAGAAGAGAGATAATGCACCGGTACAAATGAAGACCAGATGAGGTTAGCACCTCGAAATAACTGAAGGATTGAAAACACAAATTTCTGAGATAACTTCAGCACTCCGGATGGAATAGAGAGAAATGACAACAGAAGATAGACCGATAAAAATTTCCAACATAGGAAAGAACTACAAAGATGAATAGAATATAATGAACACGGATAATTAAATTGAATTCACTGGAAAAGATAACAAGATTGAATAAAGATGAACACGAAGCTCCCGAGAACCTTCACAATGAATCACCGGGTAAGAGAGAAAAGAACAGATAGCGGAAGCACAACGAAGAGAAAACTCTTGGATGGAAATTGGATCACTGAATAAAGGGTGGGAGGGCAGGGAAAAACAAAGACAACTTGAGACAGATGAGACGAACTCCGGAAAAAATGAGAGAATGATCTTGCAAAAATTGGAGAGGATTGAATCCACTTGGAGAGAAACACATCGGTTGAAAAGAATTAACATGATGACTCCGGTAAACAAAATTGATATGACAATTGATTGAGCAAAAGGATTAGCACTCTCACATAAAAATATGAGAACACCACTAGAAAGATCTGAAATCACCACTTGACATCGAAGCAACTTGAATTACCATATTCCACAAAACAAAGGGTGAGGCTTAGGAAACAAGCCAGAACAAACTCATGAGAGAGATTTCGTCCGATATTTTCGTGGACAAGAATCCACTAGATGTCGAACCCCAACCTAAGATCATGTATTTGTTGGAAGATTGTCCTATAAGTAACTACTTGAATTCCCACCTATGAATTCCCGAAATATCTGGTCATGCTATCTGGTACACGGATACAAGGAGTAATATCACACAACTCCTATACTAACCCGTCACCTGTATCACATCCGTCAACACACGACCAAAATCTCGAACCTTCATCTACAACAGACCCTCGTGATCACAACGATACAAACTATGGCAGTACTCCCGAACAATCTGCACCAGTACTGGGGACATCGGGGTTATCTCGCCACTACTAGTATTGAAGCAATTACGAACATCTTTCGTACTGAGATACTAAGAAATCTGAATGATAACGATGTGCTCAAGAATCCCCTGGAGCTCAACTCCCCTGAAACTTAAAGCAGATAGGAGGCACCAAGACAGAACTCCGTCACATCGGCATCATATAGATTCCAAAAATATCCGCGTGATCCTAAATTTCTTTTTTGAGTGAGAAGAGGAGTAGAATTAAATTATTACATCAAGATTCCTCACCAGAGCATAGAAGAGGAGAAAAAAGAATCCTACTCTCCGATATATAACTTGACTCGACTCGGCCAAGTTCGATCAATCAAGGGGGCTCCTAAGTCGGTACTACTCTGATACCAACTTGTCACGCCCAAGATGCGACCCGATCCCCAAAATGGCACGAAGGCCTCGTCAGGGATAGAAGCGCATCTCGTCGTGTCACAAGAATGGATATCGTTACAAGTACATGTACTGAAAAGAAGAGATATATATAGAGTTGGCTTAAACTCGCCACAAGCTACATCAGAGTCACATCAGTACATTACATGATCATCAAGAGTAAGAGCAGGGTCCCACTACGGACGAAATCAAACGACAAAAGAAGAACGATGTCCATCCTTGCTATCCCAGGCTGCCGGCCTGGAACCCATCCTAGATCGATGATGATGAAGAAGAAGAAGCAACTCCAATTGAACAATCAACGCGCTCGCGTCAAGTAATCTTTACCTGTACCTGCAACTGGTGTTGTAGTAATCTGTGAGCCACAGGGGACTCAGCAATCTCATTTCCAAAGGTATCAAGACTAGCAAAGCTTACTGGGTGAGGTATGGTTAAGTGGTGAGGTTGCAGCAGCGGCTAATCATATATTTGGTGGCTAAACTTACGAGTACAAGAAATAAGAGGGGGAAGATCTACGCATAACGAACGTGAACTACTGTTGATCAAATGAGTGATCCTGAACACCTACCTAAGTCAGACATAACCCCACCGTGTCCTCGATCGGAGAAGGTACTCACGAAAGAGACAGTCACGGTTACGCACATAGTTGGCAAGTTTTAATTAAGTTAACTTCAAGTTATCTAGAACCAGTGTTAAACAAAGTTTCCACGTTGCCACATAACCGCGGGCACGACTTTCCGAAAGATTTAACCCTGCAGGGGTGCTCCAACTAGTCCATCACAAATTATCACAAGCCGCATAGAAATCCTCAATCACGAAGCTCGCGATCTCGTCGGATTCCCTAGTGGAAAACCTCAACTCTGAGATTACCCAAAGCATCATCGGAATCCCGATGCACAAGATATCTCGTCAAAGGTAAAACTAATCCAGCAAGGCCGCCCGGCCTGTCGACGATCCCGATAGGAGCCGCGTATCTCGTTCTCAGGACACGACGGATAAGCACAGCGTACGGCGGCCTGATAGAAATCTCCCGAGTTGCCCCGGGTTGGCCCCCGTAAACGGCTCTAGTTTTGGACCAGCACCAACAGCACTGGCCCCCCTGTATTATGTAGAATTACTCCTCGGGTAGCGCTAACTCCCTATGCATTTCAATATTATCAAGTTATTATGTTGGGCAAATGTAGTACCAATGTTGGGCCTTGCCAGACCAGCTTTAATCTAAAACGAATTATCAAGGGGGTCCCCATAACAACCCCGATCGTGTTAGGAGCGCTCAATTGTGGAACATAACACCAGTAGCCGAAACTAAGAGGGCAAAGGTGGAACAAAACACCAGGCTAGAAAGGCCGAACCTTCCACCTTTTACCAAGTATATAGGTGCATTAAATTAAATATCATTAAATATGGTGATATAACAAGGAACCCGTGTTTTCACATGGAAGCATCTGCACCTGCAACTAGCACCGCTACACAGGGTTAAGCAAGCGGTAACATAGCCAATCAGTGGTTTGCTAGGTCGAACAGGTTGAAGGTGATCATGGCATTGTTGAGAGGCTAATATTTAACAGGTGGTAGGCAACGAGACATAATTGATATAAGCGGTAAAACTAGCATGGCAATGATAGTAATGGTATCTAGGGAAATGATCATCTTGCCTGAGATCCCGTTTGGAAGAAGAATGCCTCCGTGAAGCAGACGAACCGACATAGTCGAACGGGTCCTCACAATCCGACACGCTGCGGAACTCCATCGAGACGAAGCAAACTGGAAACACAAATCAACACACGGAATTCACCACACGATGCACAACACAAATGATGCATGAGCAGCTGAACGCATGAAAGACACGGCATGACAATTCACGTCAAACAAACACTACACATTAAGTGAAGTTCAATATGCAACGAGTTACATATTGACGAAACTCCACGTTTATTATTTAGTTCTATCCTGATTAGATACACGACAATATTAAATGTGGTTAAACATGGCAAGAGGTGAAGCGTAATTAATCTACCTATCTAGGCATTTTAAATAAGGTCGGAAATGACATATAGCATCTCCGAGACGACCTCACATGTTAATTTACAACTCTGTCCAGATCTGAATTAACACATTTAATTAGTTGTTAAACAGCAAAACAAATAGGTTCACGTGGTTCTACGCGTCATGGCAAGCAATCTAGACATAAAGAACATCTCCAACGGAGCTACGGATCAAAAGTTACAAGCACTGCAAATATGATGGCATGAATGCAATATGTGTGCAACGGCGGTCACGAGCACTTCTAAACATACAAAAAGAAAGAGAAAATTAAACTACACAAGATTCTAACCAAGTTTCATGTAGGACACGATCAAATCGGAGCTACGGTTCAAAAACTACGGGCAAAACGAGAAATCACTACAATCTGCCAAAACAGCCACATAGCATTTTCTACGCCCCACAACTACGAGCTACACAACTCCGATATAATCAACCAAGGCATGACACGAAAGAGGGCAAGAAGCACTACTACGAACAACTAACAACAACTAGCATGGCATCATTGAACACTAGGAAAAGAAGTCACAAAATGGCTTCCCACCCACTATTTCAGACTTAGTGAAAATTACACCTCATGAAAGTGCAGTTTTCAATCTGAAGCAATATTTACAGCAGAAAAACCTATAGCTACAGGACTCCAAATGGCATGAACATTTACAGCATGCTAGAGAAACACAAGGGGTACAACTAACTCCATTGCACCAACCTCAAAAGAGCTACCGAACAAAAGATACAAGCAAGACAACACAGCAACAAAATATAACAGATTCCAGACTTAGAAATATTTCAGCTCCTCCAAATCAGCACTATTTCTAACAACTTGAGAGCAATCAAACCACACCTGAACATGCATTTCTATTGCAACCAAAAATACCAGGGGCTAGACTAAACACCCAAGAACAACTCTCTAGTTGACACCTCCTTCAAACGAAGCACGGAATAAATCCTACGAATTAAACAAGAGGGCAACAAGGCAAAATATCGCACGAACTAACTTACTCGAAAGTTAAAACTAATTTCACAGAAAAATCCTACCCCGGAAACACATAAAATATGTGGGGTTACAACAACAAAATATTGCCACACGTAAATGCGAGAAAATAACCTATACACGGGAAAATAAACTACCGACAATCCCTACATGCAAAAATACAAATGATCGCTCTAAAATACGTGGCAAAGGTGTCCCTAAAACATGGGCATTTTATCTAAGGCATACGAGCAATCCGGACTTGCGCAAAAATTAAATACGGGATGTGTCCTATTAAAACAGCACGCAAAACGATGCATTAGGCACTTCAAACTGCCTCAAATAATTATGCAAGTTAGTAATTCGAAATCTACGCGGAATTCTACACAAGTTTCATATATCATTCGGTGCGATCCGATGCACGGATTAAAATCTACGGGCGTTTAAAAATCTAGCGTTTCCCTGAAAATGATAAATCTGAAAACCTAATAAAATACTAACGGGCCGAACCTCTAATGGGATCAACACGGCGCGAGCACAACTTAACTACACAACGCTCGAGCACGATTAGAGGGGCTCGCAGGAGAGCTCACATTGGGCTTGTTGGGCCGATCGGTGGAGAGGCTGGGCAGGCCGGCGGTGGTGGAGCTGGGTCGCGGAGCTGGACCGCAGAGCTAGGCCACGTGGCGCCGGTGCTGGCCGGCCCATGCGACGGTTGGGGGCAGGGAGCGGGGTGGCGCTGGCCCTGTCGTCCTCCAGCTCGAGTACAGCCATGGCGGCGGCAGGCCGGCGCACTAACGTAGGGCGGCACGGCTAGGGTCGGGCGACGAAGCAAGTCGACGCGACGACCGGCGGTGGAGGGCTGCGGATGACTACTGGATCTGGTCGAGGCAGGCCCGGGCAGCGGGATCCAGCAGTTGGTCGGATCCGACAGAAGGCGCATGGCGGCGGGCAGGGCGACGCCATCCAACGTCTGGGCACTGGTAGCCGACAGCGAAGAGGGGCTCTCCGGCGGCGGCAGCTGGACGGAGGTGTGGTGGCAGGCGGCTACGAAGCCGGGGTAGGGGGCTCTGGATCGAGAGGACCTGTGATCTGGAGCTCGAGGCGAGCGGGGCTGGCGGCTCGATCCGGGCCCGGGCGGGCCGGATCTGGGTTTGCAGGCCCACGCGGCTGGAGGTGGAAGGTGGAGGCGGCTGAGGCTAGGGTTAGGTGGCGCACGGTTTTCGAGGCAGGGGATAGGGTTTTCGTTAGGGGCAGGTTAGGGGTGCTTAAATAGGCAAAGGGGGGCTAGGTTTAGCAGTTTTTCGCCCCGGTTTCAACCGCGCGGTCAGAATTGAACAATTCCAAACGCGGGACATGCTAAGTGGCCATGTTGTGTAGATATCCGGAGATGAGAGGGGAAACGGGCGGCGCGGCAACGAATTTTAAAACACCGACAGACGTCCGACGGTAGACCGAAATACGGTGCCGCTACGGTCGACCGTTCGGGTACCAGACGGTCTCCGATCGCGACGAAACTCGACAGGCGGCTTAGCTATATCTAATCACGACCGCGTGCCAAGTTTCACCTCGATCAGAGAAATCTTTATGCTCACTTTTAAAACAGGGTTTCGAACGATGCCGCGGGCGCGTGCGAGTGCGGTCGGGCTCAGAACGGTCAACGGCGAAAACCGGCAACTAACAACGGATGCAAGTTTTCAAATCTGGCGGCACGGAGATGCCGATGCAATGTTGATGATGCGCATGATGTGATGATGATGCGAGAAATTAAAATACCCACACGACGAAAACGGAAAGAAAAGGGGAATCTTTTGGGGCGTCGGCATCGGGCTGTCACAGTAATGATCTTTCTTAGTAGCTTTATTTAATTTCCTAAAATCAATTACCATCCTCTAGCCAGTAACAATTCTTTGTGGGATCAATTCATCTTTATCATTAGGGACAACGGTAATACCTCCCTTCTTAGGGACACAATGCACCGGACTTACCCAATCACTATGAGCAACAAGATAGATAATACGTGCTCCCAGGAGCTTTAGTATTTATTTTCTTACCACCTCTTTCATCTTAGGATTTAATCTTCGTTGATGATCGGCAACTGGTTTGGAATCATGATCAGTCTTAATTTTATGCTCGCATAGAGTAAGACTAATGCCCTTAAGATCATCAAGAGTATACCCAATAGCAGCACGGTGCTTCCTCAGAGTTTTCAATAATTTCTTTTCTTCATGCTCTGAAAGGTTAGCACTAATAATAACATGATATATCTCTTTTTCACCAAGATAAGCATACTTAAGAGTATCAGGTAATTGTTTAAGCTCAAACACAGGATCACCCTTTGGTGGAGGTGGATCTCCAAGTAATTCAAGAGGCAAATTATTCTTAAGGATAGGACGTTGTTCAAAGATAACTCTGTATATCTCATTCCTTTCATCCATATGCATATCATTTTCATGTTCAAGCAGGTATTGCTCCAAAGGGTCAGTAGGAGGCACATCAATAGAAGCAAGAGCAATAATTTCATCCTTACTAGACAATTCTTTTTCATGAGGTTGTCTACCAAACTTAGAAAAATTAAATTCATGTGACACACCTTCAAAGCCAATAGTAACAGTTTGTTTCTCACAATCAATGTGAGCATTAACAATACTGAGGAAAGGTCTACCAAATATAATGGGACAAAAGCTATCTTGTGTGGTAGCAAGAACGAGAAAATCAGTAGGATACTTAGTTTTACCACACAAGACTTCAACATCTCTAACAATTCCCACATGGCAGATAGTATCTCTATTAGCAAGTTTAATAGTAACATCAATAAATTCCATCTCGACAGGTGCAATCTCATCTTTAATTTCATTATATAAAGATTTAGGTATTGCACTAACACTAGCACCCATGTCACATAAACCATGATAACAATGATCTCCTATCTTAACAAAAACAACAGGCATGCCAACAACAGATTTATGTTTGTCTCTAGCATGAGGTTTAGCAATTCCAGCAGCATCTTCATAGAATTGAATAACACGCCCATCAACATTATCGGCCAAGAGATCTTTAATAATAGCAATGCTAGTGTAACGCCCAAGATACAATCCTATCCTCAATTTGGCACGAGGGCCTCGTCAGGGATAGAAGCGCATCTCGTCGTTTCGCAAGAATGGATATCGTTACAAGTACATGTATTGAAAAGATGAGATATATGGAATTGGTTTACACTCGCCACATGCTAAATCAAAGTCACATCAGTACAATATATAAATATCATGAAGAAGAGCAGGGTCCGACTACGGACGAAAACAAACGAGAAAAGAAGAACGACGTCCATCCTTGCTATCCCAGGCTGCCGGCCTGGAACCAATCCTAGATCGATGAAGAAGAAGAAGAAGCAACTCCAAATGAACAATCAACGCGCTCGCGTCAAGTAACCTTTACCTGTACCTACAACTGGTGTTGTAGTAATCTGTGAGCCATAGGGGATTCAGCAATCTCATTTCCAAAGGTATCAAGACTAACAAAGCTTAATGGGTGAGATATGGTTAAGTGGTGAGGTTGCAGCAAGCGGCTAAGCATATATTTGGTGGCTAACTTGCGAGTACTAGAAATAAGAGGGGGAAGATCTACGCATAACGGACTTGAACTACTGATGATCAAATGAGTGATCCTGAACACCTACTTACGTCAAACATAACCCCTCTGTGTCCTCGATCGGAGAAGGAACTCACGAAAGAGACAGTCACGGTTACACACTCAGTTGGCATATTTTTTAATTAAGTTAACTTCAAGTTATCTAGAACCAGTGTTAAACAAAGTTTCCACGTTGCCACATAACCGCGGGCACGACTTTCCGAAAAGATTTAACCCTGCAGGGGTGCTCCAACTAGTCCATCACAAATTACCACAAGTTGCATAGAAATCCTCGATCACGAAGCTCGCGATCTCGTCGGACTCCTTAGTGGAAAACCTCAACTCTGAGATTACCCAAAGCATCACCGGAATCCCGATGCACAAGATATCTCGTCAAAGGTAAAACTAATCCAGCAAGGCCGCCCGACGTGTCGACGATCCCGATAGGAGCCGCGTATCTCGTTCTCAGGACACGACGGATAAGCTACGCGTACGATGGCCTGATAGAAATCACCCAAGTTGCCCTGGGTAGGCCCCGCACAGTACTCTGGGTTGGACCAACACTCATGAGGAGCACTAGCCCGGGGGTTGATTAATTATCCTCGTGGTCCGGAAAGTCCCTACGCAATTTTATTAGGTTATTAGGTAAATGTAGTACCAAAGTTGGGCCTTGCGAGACCAGCTTTAATTTAAAATGAATTATCAAGGGGGTCCCCATAACAACCCCGATCGTGTTAGGATCGCTCAATTATGGAACATAACACCGGTAGCCGAAACTAAGGGGGCAAAGGTGGAACAAAACACCAGGCTAGAAAGGCCGAGCCTTCCACCTTTTACCAAGTATATAGGTGCATTAAATTAAATAGCATTTAATACGGTGATATAACAAGGAACCCATGTTATCACATGGAAGCAACTGCACATGCAACTAGCAACGCTAACGCATGGTTAAGCAAGCAGTAACATAGCCAATTAGTGGTTTGCTAGGTTGTGAACAGGTGAAGGTGTAAGTGCATCTAGTGCCGCTTAGTGATTTTGGTGGTTTGAAGACTTATAGGTTAAGTATCTAATGTGTTTATAAGTGTACACAGGATCTATAAGTCATTGAGGAGTTTGAGATATTTGAAGAATACCGACCCCTAAAATATATATCTTCGGTTGAAGAAATTGGCCTGAAGCTGAAGAAATGAATCGCGAGGAATCTACGATGAAATTGATATTCCTCATGAAGATACTGAAATTGAGGAATCCGGTGTGTCCTGAAGAAAATCACTCTGAAGAATTTGAAGCATGAAGATTTACTCTTTCTGTTTTATTTTCTTCGCATTTGAGTAATAGGAACACCGTACTGTTAAAGGGTGTCGAAGGTACACTTTGGAATGAATTTCCTCATGATGCTCAACCCAAGCCTAATCCTATCAAAAGCCTCAAGTGAGGAATACGAGTGACATGAGGACTCTCACAGTTGAGGGTTCCGACCGTTTCGATAGCCACGCCAAGTCATTGGTCTTATCCACTCCAACGGTCATATTATTTAAGGGCATTAGTGTCAAATCATGTCGGGATGCTCCCACGCTATAAATAGCCACCCCCACAACCATTAGCTCGTTGGCTGCTCCGTTAGAAACTGACACTTGTCATAAGAGCAACCCAATTCCTCAGAGTCTTCGAGAGTAATTCATCAGTGAGGAAATACACCATACACTGAAAACACAAACCAAACCTAGTGATTGAGCATCACTGAAGAAGTTGTTCCTGTGTGGGACTGAAGCCTTTTACCTTTGAGGATTGTGCATCCTCCAGACGGTTAGGCATCATGGTCTAGAGCTTTCCAGCAGTCAATTGTGGATCGCCGGGTGACCAAGTTTGTGAGGGTTTGGAAGTCTGCCCTGAAGACTTACCACGAGTGTTGGGAGAGGACTATGTGTTCTTAGCCCAAGGAGAACACGGTAGGGGCTGTGTGTCCTTTGGTTTCAATACCAAGCCGCTCCAAACCAGATGTACGACTGTCACAGCAGTTGGAACTGGGTCATCAACGACTGTCTTCACTGAGAAACGGGTTCTAATTCCTCAACTCCTTACTTTCCTCGTATTATGTGATGATGACTTTCACTGCTGCTGTTTGAAGAATTTTCTGAAGACTTTCTCTGAATTTCCTCAACCCCAAATTCTTCATGTCAGTTAATCCTCATCTGTATTCTGCGTGCCTGCTCACAGTGCAATCTGTTTTCACATTCCTCACTTCGAAAAACTGTTGTTGTGAAACTTTGCACTTCTGATCCTTTACTGTTTCCGCTGTAAGTTAGTCATAAGTGAGGAATTTCCTCAAAAGGAATTTCCTCAGTGATGAAATTCTAAAAATCTCCTATTCACCCCCCTCTAGTCGATATAACGCACTTTCAATTGGTATTAGAGCAAGGTACTCCCTTGTTCTGTGTGATTTTGGTTTAACCACCTGGAGTTTTAGTTATGTCGACTGCAGGCATGTTTAAGGTGACTGCAGCATGTCCTACCTTCGAAGGAAAGAACTTTCCCTTCTGGAAGAACAAAATGCAAATGCAAAATGCAAAATCAAAGAAGAAGAAATACAAGGATGACAGTTCTGATGACTCGAAGAAGAGGAAGAAATCTTCAAAATCCTCATCTTCAAAGCCCTCATCACACAAGAATACTAGTTTCAGAAAGGCTCGGGCACTTATTGGCAAGGAAATGGACTCCGAGGCAGAATCAGAAGAATGTGATGAAGAAGAGGGTTCTGATGAAGAGTCAGAATCCGGACAAGCTAGTCTTGCACTGGCAACCACTTTTGTCAGCAAGTCAATCTTCAATCTAGAAGAAAATGATTGCACCATCCACACTGATGACTATGCCGATGACTTCGCTCCAACCTATTGCTTCATGGCAAAAGGTTCAAAGGTACCAAATACTGCCTCCTCCTCTGATTCAAGTGACTGTGAACCTAATGATTATAAGAAGCCCAGTTACAGTAAACTTGCTATCATTGCCACTAAACAACAAACTGCCCTGTAAAAGCTTCAGAAACTGTTAAATAAAAGTGATGATCTGTTGAATGATGAAATGAACCTTACCCACATCCTCACTGAAGATGTGAAAAGTCTTCAGTCTAGATTTGATAATCTTCAGGATCGTTATGATACACTCCTCACCGATCATGAGAAGCTTTCCTATGAATTTCTTCAAAGGAAGCTTGATCTTGAGAAGCTGAGGATGTCTCATGATGATCTTCGTATGGAAAATGATACATTACTGGCTCAACAGATCAGTGCTGGTCAAGTTGAATTCATTCCTCCATGTCTTAAATGCATTGAACGCGAAACTTCTCATTCCTCACCAGAATCATCAAATGCTACTATTGCTAAAAATTCTTCAACTGCACCTGTTGTGTCTATTTCCTCACTTGAGGAAAACACAAATGTTACTGATGAAAATGCAGGGTTGAAGGAATTGTACGTGACAGGCATATACAAAAGCCTCAAAGGACATCAAACCCTTTGTGATGTGCTCAAAAAGAAGATCTTGAACAGGAACCCGAGGAAAGAAGGAATTGCCTTTGAGAGGAAATTAAATGCTGATGGATCTTATTGGAAACCTGAGCAGTATCCCAAAACCTCACGGGTTGCTACTACTGGGCCTCCTTTTGATCCATCTAATCTAACTGGATTTTCATGTGAATTATCCTACTCCTCAGATGAGTCATTTGACTCCAACTATAAACTGTTCAAAAATCAATCTGGTGAAGTATTTGCTCGATATGTTGGAACTAACTGCAGGAATGGCCCTCCCTTGAGGAAAATTTGGTTCCCAAAAGCTGTCTTGAAAATCTTCAGGTGAATGTCCTCATGACACCACCTGCGAAGAATCTGAAACCCAGATCAAATTCCTCAGGAGGACCAAAGTCTTCAAGAGGATCAAAATCCTCAACTGGTCAAAACTATGCTCGTACCCGTGCTAATGCATCCAACATGCAGGGAAACTACACGGAACATGAATATGAGCGTTACTCCTCAAATCATTATGTTCATAAATCCTCAAACCAGTTCTCTGCATATTCATATGAGTACTTTAACCCCCATACTGTTAAGAGAAGTGCATTGGCTTCAATGCCACCTTTCTCATATGGTGCTCGCAGGATGATGAATGCTTTGCCACCCCTTCATATGTGGGTGGTGAAGAAATCAAACTAATCACTTCTGCAGGTCAGGTCTCCAGATGAAAATCATCATCTGAGGAATTTGCTGGAGACCTGAGGAAATGCTTGATAGGACGCAAGCTAATGATTGATGAAATAGAAATATTTCACACGTCCTTATATTTCTATTGTGATGAAATTCTTATCTGATGAAATTAATATCATATTCTTCAAATCTGAAGCATATGAGATGGTAAGCTGTACTAATTCATCTGCAGGATGACAAACCCAAGAATACTGAGTGGGTTCTTGATAGTGGCTGCACACATCACATGACTGGTGATAAAAGCTTGCTGATGAATATGCAACGAACTCCATCACCTCTGAAGCAAATCACATATGCTGACAAAGGTAAAAGCAAGGTATCGGGACTTGGCAAAGTGGCTATTTCCAAGGATAGGCATATGGACAAAGTGATGCTTGTTGAATCCCTTGGTTTTAAACTCATGTCAGTCTCGATGCTTTGTGATCTTGATATGATTGTTATCTTTGGTAGATATAGATGTGTAGTCATCATGGAATGTGACAGATCCAAAGTCTTTGAAGGTGTAAGAAGAGGGGATTTGTACATTGTTGATTTCTCTACAGGTCCTCAACCAGCCACTTGCTTACTAGCAAAAACCTCAGAAGGATGGTTGGGGCACCGAAGACTAGGTCATGCAGGCATGAGGAATTTGCACACGCTCGCGAAGAAGAAGCATGTCATCGACATCGAATCAGTCAAATTCCTCAAGGATCATCTCTGCGGTGCTTGTGAATATGGGAAAATGACCAGATCCAAGCATCCCTCGAAGACTATCATGACCACTACACGTCCATTCGAATTGCTTCATATGGATCTATTTGGACATACTCACTATGCCACACTAACCAATGCAGCATCTTTATATGGCTTCATCATAGTTGATGATTATTCCAGATATACTTGGGTGCATATCATAGTGTATAAAACTGAAGTGCAGGAAATCTTCAAACGATTTTATTCAAGGGCCTCGACGAACTTTGGCATCAAGATCAAACATTTCAGGAGTGATAATGGAACCGAGTTCAAAAACACTGGTCTTGATGATTATCTTGATGAACTTGGTATTACTCACGAATTATCTGCTCCTTATACTCCTCAGCAGAATGGTGTCGTCGAAAGGAAGAACATGACTCTGGTTGAAATGGCAAGAACTATGCTTGAAGAATATCAGACTCCTCGTCGCTTTTAACCTGAAGCAATCAACACTGCATGCCATATCATCAACAGGGTATATCTTCACAAATTCCTCAAGAAAACCTCGTATGAACTCCTCACTGACAAGAAACCCAATGTAAGTCATTTCAAAGTCTTTGGTGCAAAATGCTGGATTAGAGATCCTCACCATAGCTCAAAATTTGCACCTAAGGCACATGCAGGTTTTATGCTCGGTTATGGAAAGGACTCACACACTTACAGAGTCTTCAACAACTATCACAACAAAGTTGTTGAGACTGTAGATGTGCGGTTCGATGAAACTAATGGCTCGCAAAGAGAGCAGTTGTCTTCTGATCCAGATAAGCTGTCTCCTGAGGAAGCAATAAAGCTCAAACCTACTGAAGACATTGTTCCCACTGAGGAAATTGGTGAAGAAACGATCCCCATCACTGATGAAAATCAAGAAGATGCTCCTGAGGAAATTGCACCTGAACCACTTCCTCAGCCCTGACGAAATCCTCAACCAGCTCATCCGAGGATTGCAAATGAAGTAGAACTTGACAAAATCCTCAACGACATCAACGCGCCAGGTCCTCTCACTCGCTCAAAAGCTTCACACTTAGTTAAATTTTGTGGGCATTTTTTCCTTTGTATCCATCACAGAACCCTCAAAAGTTGCTGAGGCTTTTCTGGAACCGGAGTGGATCCAAGCTATGCAAGACAAACTTCTTCAATTCAAGCTGAATGACGTATGGGAGCTCGTCAAACGACCAAATCCTCGCAAGCACAACATCATCGGCACCAAGTGGATTTTCCGAAACAAGCAAGATGAGGACGATCAAGTGGTGAGGAACAAGGCACGACTTGTAGCCCAAGGCTACACCCAGGTTGAAGGAATAGATTTCGATGAAACTTTTGCACCTGTTGCTAGACTTGAAGCCATTTGAATACTACTTGCTTATGCTAATCATCATAACATCATCTTATATCATATGGATGTGAAAAGTGCATTCCTCAATGGTAAGCTTGAGGAAGAAGTATATGTTGCTCAGCCCCCAGGTTTTGAGGATCCAAAGAATCGAGACAAAGTCTTCAGACTCAAAAAGGCTCTTTATGGTCTCAAGCAAGCCCCTCGGGCATGGTATGATACATTGAAGGAATTCCTCATGAAGAAAGGCTTCAAACCTGGTTCACTCGATCCAACTCTTTTCACTAAATCCTATGATAATGAGCTATTTGTGTGTCAAATATATGTTGATGATATCATATTTGGCCGTACTAACAAACGATACAGTGATGAATTTGCTTACATGATGAGTGAAGAATATTAGATGTCCATGATGGGGGAGCTGAAATTCTTCTTAGGTCTTCAAATTCGTCAACAAAGCAATGGAATCTTCATATCACAGGAGAAATACCTCAAGGATGTTCTGAGGAAATTCTACATGCATGAATGCAAAGTGCCAAGACTCCAATGCCTACCAACGGCCACCTCGGCACTGATGAAAATGGTAAAGATTTCGATCAGCAGGTATATCGTTCTGTGATTGGTTCTTTATTGTATCTATGTGCATCTAGGCCAGATATAATGCTTAGTGTTTGCATGTGTGCACGTTTTCAAGCAAAACCGAAGGAATCACACTATAAGGCTGTGAAGCATATTCTCCGATACTTAGCTCACACACCAACACTAGGATTATGGTATCCCAAGGGCTCAAATCTTCATCTGGTAGGGTATTCTGATTCTGATTATGCTGGTGACCATGTGGATTTCAAGTCCTCAACAACATTCACTTATAGCTATTTCTTCATGTTGATATTTCATCTAAGTGAATGTGATCGGACCCTACTTTCCCTCTATGCTATACTCATCCAGTCTATTCAATTCTTCATGTGCGTTCTACTTGAAACTTTGTTCAAAATCTTCACTGCATCCTTGTCAGCTGATGATTTTGTAACGAAAATCCTCAAATCTTCAAAAATTGTTTCTTTAATGCACAGTAACTGAACCCCACTTCCCACGATCGGATAACCACGATCTCCACTATCTCCACCGCCTCGTTCGGGAACTACACGTGTCCTGCGGAGATGTAGAGGCAGGGGCTGTTTGGTCTGAAATCTTCGCGCCAACAGTAACTGTCTGGCTATAAATATGTCCCTATCCCCCTCGACAAACTCTTCTTCGCTCCATCGCTCTCCTACTACAGCAAACACCACCAAACCCTAGCGCCATCGCTGGTAGTCTCGTCGCCGGTGAGGAAGAGCTTCACTGCCTCGACTTCTCCATCGCCGGAACCACGCCGGAGTCGGACCATCTTCATCCGCCGCCGCCGTAGACGTCCTCTGTCGCCGGGTTAGGGTGCATTGGACACACAACCGAAGAGCCTCTCTACACAACTTCCCTGTGTTCTTCGTGTGCTCCTTCAAGGGTAAATAAAATCCCATTTTTACCGCAAGTTAGATTTACAATTTACATCTTCTATGTGAAATCTGTTTTTCCTCAAGAACCGATAAGCACTTGATTCCTCAAACACTGCCTATCACCACATCATTGATGAACTATACTAAGCATCTAAGATTTCCACGAGATTCCTCAATTGTGCGAATTTTCGGATCTGTACAACTCTGGAACCCAAGAACAGTATGCTTAGGCAAATTCCTCAACCACTGGTTAAATTCCTCAACTGTCAAACTTTTTCATTTTCTTCAAATCTGAGAACGCATATGACCTCTCCAAATTCCTCGCAACTATACTCTGTTCACAGGTACACACATGTCAGCTGATGAATCTCTCGGTTCTCATCACATTAACTCATTTGCAGCGTTTCTGGAAGAAAATCTTCAAGTCTCATCAGAATCCTCAAGAGTTCAATCTCATCAGCAAAATCCTCAGCTGAAGAAAATGGAGGATGATAGAAAACAGAAGGGAGGAAATAAACTTGAGCAAAACACAACTGTGGATATTCCTGAGGATATTTACTTGGACTGTTGCACACCTGATGAAAATGAGACAATGGCCAAGAGAAAGATATGGCTGCAGAAGATAGAACGCCGATGTGCGAAGGAATGGAAAGAATACAGGTTTGTGACTGCCAAGTATGCGAAGAAATTCGCTATGAAGCCCCCTGGAAAACGGGCCCCACTTGAGGCTCATCAAGTAGCACATCCCTTAAGCCTCAAGACCATTTATGACTATCCAGATGAGAAGGAAAAGCATCTTGCTAAGCTCGAGAATTAGGCAGAAGCTGTAGTGAGGAAATTCAATGAATCCTCAGCTGCTGCTACTTCCTCTGCCGCTGAGACCTCTGGTTGAGCAATTCCTCAAATGCAGTCTGTGCCGTCAAAGCCAAGGGCTCCAAATCCTCAAGAGAAGTCTGCTTAGGCATCAGTTACAAAACCCTCAGCACCAAAACCATCAGCGCCAAAACCCTCAGTGCCAATCTCCTCTGCTCCAAAATCCTCAGCACCACCACCAAAGCCTCAAGAGACACCAGTCCAGAAGCAAGTCATGAAGCCTATGACCGCCAGCTCCAGTTCCTCACTCCCAGCTGCAACCAGCTCGGAGACAAAGTCTTCACCACCTCCTGTGAAGAGTCAGGTGTCTGCTGAAAGAGCAACTCTGCTGAGTCCCAGCAAAATCATCACCGTCCCGTCTACATCAAAGGGTAGTGATGAATATGATGACCAAACCCTGCAAGCCATCATCAGAAACAAGCAGGAAAGAGTAGCTCAAGCATCAGGCAGTGCCATTCCTCTAGCCATGGACCCCAAGGTCCTTCTTGACTACATCAACATCTGGTATGAGGACCCAAACACTCCGCTTGATGATTTGAAACTTCCTCCTGGCATAAGCCACATGGTGGCCACTTTCATCAATGAAGCCAAGTGGAAAGAACAGCACGCCAAGCAGGCCAAGGTTGCAAAGCTTAAAAAGGAGAAATTCCTCAAGCTGAATCTCCTCAGCTTGACGCCTGATGCACTGGTATCAACACAGGCAGAGCTGAAGAATTTGACTGACAAGTACTCCAAGCTGTCAGATCGTAAAAGCCTCAAGAGAAATTTCATCAAGCTGGCCACTAAAGCTGTTGATGACTACAACAAGAAGGTTGCACCTCCAGCACCAACTTCTCAGCCTTTGATTGAGGAGCCAGCAGACGAATCTCCTGATGATGAGGAAACTCCTCAAGCTGAGGAAGTCCACCAAGAAAGCCGTGCAGATGTACCGGCTATTGAAGAAATCATCATGGAAGCTCCAGCTGATGAATCTGCTGCAGCTGATGAGACTGCCCCTGACCCAGTTGCTTCATCAAAGCAAGCTGATGACTCTGTTCCAGCTGGTTCCTCAATACCAGCTGAAGAATCTGTCGAGAGAACCCCTTCACCAAAAGCTTCAAAGGTGAAGAAGATGACTCCGTCTGCATCAGACGTGAAGAAAACTAGGGCTGCTGAGAAGGAAGCCAAAAAGAGAAAGGCCTCCTCAGCAGAAGAAGAAACAGAGGCCAAGCACCTCAAAGCACTTGAAGAAACTGCTCCTCTGGACCCTGTGCCCCTAAATGTCGCTCCTTCTTATGAAATGGTCGTCCTTGATGATCAAGAAAAAGGGGCAGATGAGGAAATGAAGGATGCTGCTGCTGAGGAACACACCGACGAAGAAATTCATATTGACGATAGTCCTCAGCCCTTCATTCCTCAGAAAGACACTCCTCAAGGATCAGCTGCACCAGCTGAAGAAACTACCTCTACCACCAAGCCAGCTGAGGAAGAACAACCTGAAAATCCTCAAGCTGATGAAATTCAAAGCTCTCAGCAAAATCTTCACGATGAGGAACAGGCTGACCCAACTCCTCCAACAGAGCAAGCTCCTCAGCCTGATGCACAGCCAGAGCAAGCCCCTCAGCCTGACACCCAACCAGAACCATCTCCTCAGCCTGAAGTACGAGCTGCTGAAATTCCTCACCCTGAGGAAAATGCTGAGGAAAATGCACCTGACCAAGACAATGCATTCATCGTGCTCAACCCCGAGACTGCAATTGTTGTCTCCCCTCCTGTTCCTCAGCAAAATCTTCAGCCAGCTCAGCATCAGCCATTCTCCAAGCGTCCAAAGTTTCAAAAGGAGAATTTCTTTGAAGAACGCATGTACTTCATTGGAGAGAACCCCTATGACAAGTCTCAAATGACGCATCTGAAGTTTTGGACTAGGACACAGATGAATTACTATGCCTCTGTGCTATGTGGACGAAACAAGATATTCCAGCACAGGCATATTCCTTACGTTGAACTTGAAGCTATACCGTGCCTAGAGCTAGTCCTCAGTGTACTCCATGATGCTGGTTTACTACCAATGTGCTCCGACATCTCTGACTGGAACATCGAGCTAATTCTTCAGTTCTATGCCACTCTTCACATATCTGGCAACCCTAAAGACATTAACACTTGGGTGTTTGATTGGATGACACAAAACGCTCACTACAAGGCTCCTGCTACTGAACTCCTCCGTGAACTGCCAGTACCAATTCCCTCAGATGAGGCTGTGAAGCTTTATGGTGAGCGTGAGCTGCCCAATGGGATGATGGAAGTCCTCATGAAGCCTTTGGCTGAAGGGAAATCACCGAGAAAAACATTCCTCGTCCACGAGCTCAAGTATACACCCAGGTCTGTCTACAGAATCCTCTGCAGTGTGCTCGCGCCGATCAAAGGCCATGATGATGAAGAAGATGTCGTAGGCCTCATGAAGAATATCCTCTTCAACATCATCCATGGTATTCCTATCAACATCCATGATTTCTTCTTGAGGACTTTGGCCGACAATGCTATGTGTCCTTTTGATCACAAGATATATGCCCCATGGATCATGAGATTCATCAGGACAAGGACACGCATCAACTTTCTCGCTGAGTGCCAAAACCATGTTGGTTATATGCCTCCTATCCGGGTCAACAAGAAGACTTTCGAGCCCATTGAAGGAAAAGGCAAATCAGTAATTGAAGAAGGCAGTAGGCCCCTTGATGGCCAGTTCAGAGAGCCAAAAGCTTATTCTTCATGGGATGATACTGAGACTCGTCCGGCAAGCCCCGTTCCTCCTCGTGTGATGAATACACGAGAGCTCCTCCTCAGTCTTCACCAGAAGGTGGATCGCAATCACAAGTGGGTCAAACGCCAGTTTGGCGCCATTGTGAAAACCCTCACTGAAACACAGAACTCTGTGAAGCTCAACCATCACTATCTGCATGAGGTTTTTGATCGAACCTGGGCTACACTTGCACATCTGAAGACTCAGACTGAGCTTGAAGAAATGGACTTTGAGCGAGACTTTGACTGGTCGTGGCCTCCCAAGAAGAAGTTCAGGCCCATTCCAGTTCCAGACCTTGAAGACAGCTCCTTTTCTTCATTCCGCACTGCTGAAACTAATGAAGAACAGCTCGACACAGCTACCGGTCCAAGGAAGAAGACTACTCCCAAGAAGCATCACGACTCTTCCTCAACCGCCAAGAAGTGAAGTCTTCACAGGCGTTAGTCCTCAGTTTGTCCCTTTTTGTCACTTGAGGACAAAGGAGGAGAAACTTGAGAGTTAGTCTTCAAGCGGGATATTTTTGGGGCTTATGAACTATATTTAAGTTACAAACTCTTGGATCTTCTGAAGTTTTTATGTAATGAGTTGTAACTTAAGCCCGATGGTACTCTGACGCTTTTGAACGTTTTTCTTCGTATGCTTATTCCTCAAGTTTTAATGCACGCATGCTGGAATTCGTCAGATACCATTTGTCATCATGCATTTTCATTTTCTTCATATGATATGTTACATGTATGCATGATTTACAAGACTCACGGGGAGATCTCCATGATATAAATCATCAATGTGCATTTGCTATGAAAAGCAAAATCCTCACGATATGCACATCTTCAGGGGGAGTCTCTCTGAATCTTGATTTCAAATTCCTCAAATGAGTATTTACACTTCATATTTTTGATCCTTGTTGAAGACTTAACCTAATTGTCATCAACCACCAAAAAGGGGGAGATTGTAAGTGCATCTAGTGCCCCTTAGTGATTTTGGTGGTTTGAAGACTTATAGGTTAAGTATCTAATGTGTTTATAAGTGTACACAGGATCTATAAGTCATTGAGGGGTTTGAGATATTTGAAGAATATCGACCCCTAAAAATATATATCTTCGGTTGAAGAAATTGGCCTAAAGCTGAAGAAATGAATCGCGAGGAATCTGCGATGAAATTGATATTCCTCATGAAGATACTGAAATTGAGGAATCCGGTGTGTTCTGAAGAAAATCACTCTGAAGAATTTGAAGCATGAAGATTTACTCTTTCTATTTTATTTTCTTCGCATTTGAGTAATAGGAACACCGTACTGTTAAAGGGGGTCGAAGTTACAGTTTGGAATGAATTTCCTCATGATTCTCCACCCAAGCCTAATCCTATCAAAAGCCTCAAGTGAGGAATATGAGTGACATGAGGACTCTCACAGTTTAGGGTTCCGACCGTTTTGATAGCCACGCCAAGTCATTGGTCTTATCCACTCCAACGGTCATATTATTTAAGGGCATTAGTGTCAAATCATGTCGGGATGCTCCTAGGCTATAAATAGCCACCCCCACAACCATTAGCTGGTTGGTTGCTCCGTTAGAAACTGACACTTGTCATAAGAGCAACCCAATTCCTCAGAGTCTTCGAGAGTAATTCATCAATGAGGAAATACACCATACACCGAAACCACAAACCAAACCTAGTGATTGAGCATCACTGAAGAAGTTGTTACTGTGTGGGACTGAAGCCTTTTACCTTTGAGGACTGTGCATCCTCCAGACGGTTAGGCGTCATGGTCTAGAGCTTTCCAGCAGTCAATTGTGGATCGTCGGGTGACCAAGTTTGTGAGGGTTTGGAAGTCTGCCCTGAAGACTTACCACAAGTGTTGGGCGAGGACTGTGTGTTCTTAGCCCAAGGAGAACACGGTAGGGACTGTGTGTCCTTTGGTTTCAATACCAAGCCGCTCCAAACCAGATGTACGACTGTCACAGCAGTTGGAACTGGGTCATCAACGACTGTCTTCACTGAGAAACGGGTTCTAATTCCTCAACTCCTTACTTTCCTCGTATTATGTGTTGATGACTTTCACTGCTGCTGTTTGAAGAATTTGCTGAAGACTTTCTTTGAATTTCCTCAACCCCAAATTCTTCACGTCAGTTAATCCTCATCTGTATTCTGTGTGCCTGCTCACAGTGCAATCTGTTTTCACATTCCTCACTCCAAAAAACTGCTGTTGTGAAACTTTGCACTTCTGATCCTTTACTGTTTCCGCTGTAAGTTAGTCATCAGTGAGGAATTTCCTCAAAAGGAATTTCCTGAGTGATGAAATTCTAAAAATCTCCTATTCACCCCCTCTAGTCGATATAACGCACTTTCAGAAGGTTTTCATGGCATTGTTGAGAGGCCGATATTTAACAGGTGGTAGGCAACGAGACATAACGATAGAAACGGTAAAACCAGCATGGCAATGATAGTAATGGTATTTGGGGAAATGGTCATCTTGCCTGAGATCCCGCTTGGAAGAAGAATGACTCCGTGAAGCAGACGAACCGATGTAGTCGAACGGGTCCTCACTTTCCGACACGCTTGCGGAACTCTATCGAGACGAAGGAAACCGGAAACAAGCATCAACACAGATATTCACCACGGCATATGCACGACAAGATGCAATCCACATATGATGCATGAACAGGTGAATATGCAAGACATGGCACGACAATTCACGACAATCAAACACTACACATTAAGTGAAGTTCAATATGCAACGAGTTGCATGTTGACGAAACTCCACATACGAATTATTTAGTTCTATCCAGATTAGGTACTCGACAATATTAAATGTTATTAAACATGGCAAGAGGTGAAGCGCAATTAATCTAACTATCTAGGCATTTTAAATGAGGTCGGAAATGACATATAGCACCTCCGAAACGACCTCACATGTTAATTTACAATTCTGTCCAGATATGAACTGCCACATTTAAATGGTTGTTAAACAGAAAAATAAATAGGTTCACGTGATTCTACGCGTCGCTACAAGCAATTTACACATAGAGAACATCTCCAACGGAGTTACGGATCAAAAGATACGGACACCGCAAGATATGATGGCATGAATGCAAAATGTGTGCAACGGCAGTCACAAGCATTTCAAAACACACAACCAGCAAGATAATATGAAACTACACGAGATTCTAAACAAGTCTCATATAGGACACGATCAAAATGGAGCAACGGTTCAACAACTACGAGCTAAACAAGAAATCACTACAATATGCCAAAATCAGCCACATAGCATTTTCTACACCCCACAACTACGAGCTACACAAACCCAATATGCTCAACCAAGGCATGAGGCAATAGAGGGCAAGAATCACTTACACATACAACTAATAACATCTAGCATGGAAGCATGGACCACTAGGAAAATAAGTCACAAAATGGCATCTCACACACTATCTCATACTTAGTGAAAATAACAGTTTATGAAACTACAATTTTCGATCTGAAGGCATATTGACAGCAACAAAACCATAAGCTACATGACTCCAAATGTCATGAAAATTGACAGCATGCTAGAGAATCCTAAAGTCTACAACTAACTCCATTGCATCAACCTCAAAAGAGCTACAGATCACCACATAAACTCATGCAAAGACAACAACAAAATATAACAGATTCAGACTTAGAAATATTTCAGCATCTCCCAAATCAGCACTATTTCCTAGCAAGTTGAGATCAAGCAAATCACACCTAAACATGGATTTCTATTGCAACCAAAATTACCAGGGGCTAGGCTAAACATCGAAGGGCATATCTCTAGTTGACAACTCCTTCAAATGAAGCACAGATTAAATCACACAAAATAGACAAGAGGGCAACATAGCAAAATATCGCCGCACTAACTTGCTCAAAAGCTAAAACTAAATGCATAGTTAAATTCTATGGATTTTTATACCCTGAAAACATATATAACATGAGGGATTGCAAAATAAAAACAACTCCACACGTATATGCGGGAATATGTCCTAAACGTGAAATAATAAACTAGCGACTAAACCCTACATGCAAAAATACAGCCAACTACTCTAAAATACATGGCAATAGGGTTCCTAGCACATGAGCATTTTATCTACGGTGTTCGAACATTCCGGACACGCACGAGAATTAAAACGGGACAAAAATATAATAGGACAGCATGCTAAACTAGGCATTCGACACGTCAAACTACGTCCAACATGCATGCAAGTTACAAAAACATAATCTACGCGCAAAACTACACAAGATATATATATATATAACTCGCCTCGATCCGATTTACGGTTAAGAATCTACGAGCGTTTAAATATTCGTCAAATTTCAGAAATTTAATAATTCTGAAAAATCCCTAAAAAGAAAATAAACTACCGGGCCTAACTGCAGCTAGTGGGCCAACAAGGGTGAGCGCAAAACACTAAGAAGCGCACGCGGCGCTGGATAGAGGCGAGGCTCACGTGGGGCCATGGGCCAGGTCGGTGGAGAGGTTGTTGGGCCCCGAGGCCTGGCAGGCCGAGGCAACCAGAGGCGAGAGCGCGCTGGCCTGGGCTGGTTTCCTGGGCCTCGGCTCGGCCAGGAGGCCCACGCGGCCAGGGGCGATGCGAGGCTGGCGGCCTGATGCGGTCAACGGGGGGGGGGGGGAGGCTGGACGCTGGCCTCATCTCTCTCCATGCAGGAGCACATGGCGGCGGCGGTGGACCTGCCGGCGACGGACGGAGGCAAGGGAGTCCCGGCGAGGAACCGGCAGCGCCGGATGGATCCGGCCACCGGGGTTCCGTTCCCGGCGGTGGCGGCTCGAGGCGGCGCCGGGGCGAGGAGATCGGGCGCCGGCTTCAACGTGGTCTCCTACGGGACAGAGAGAGATGGCGTGAGAGGGAGAGGAGAGGGAAGGAAGAAGGAGCAAGGGCACGGGGCTCGGCCTGGTCGGGCGGCGCCGGCGGGACTGCCTGCTCCGGTGAGCTCGGATGGCTGTCAGGCGAGGGCACGGGCACGCGCGGGACAAGGCAATGGGAGGAGCTGCGGGGCTCGGGAGCTCCGCTCCTTCCGAGGGCGGGGACGGCGGTTCGGGCCCGGCGGGCCTCGAATGGGCTGCGCGGGTCGGCGGCGCTGGGGAGGAGAGAGGAGGAGAGAGAGAGTGGGGTTAGGGTTTCGGGGAGGCATGATTTTCAAGGAGAGAGGGATGGCTGTCTAAAAATTAGGAGGAGGGTCTATTTATAGACAAGGGGGGGGGGCTAGGTTTAGCGAAATTTCGTACCGGATCCAACCGCGTGGTCGGAATCGGACAGTCTCGAACGCGGGAATGGTTAAGTGGCCGTGTAGAGTAGTTATCCGGAGACGAGAGGGAAAATGGGCGGCCCGACAACGAGATTTAAAACAGCGAAAGACGTGAGACGATAGACCGAATACGGTGCCGCTACGGTCGACCATTCGGGTACCAGATGGACTCCGATTGCGACGAAATTTGACAGGCGGCCTAACTACCAATAATTAAGACCGCACACCAAGTTTCAACTCGATCAGAGAATATTTTACACACACTTTCAAAATAGGGTTTAATTGATGCCGCGGGCGCGTGCGAGTGCGGTCAGGCTCAGAACGGACAACGACAAGAACCGGCAATTAACAACGGATGCAAGTTTTGAAAACTGGCGACGACGGGATGCCGATGCAATGCTGATGATGCGCATGATGCGATGATGATGCGACAAATAAAAATAACCACACGCCGAAAACGGAAATAAAGGGGAATCTTCTGGAGCGTAGGTCTCGGGCTGTCATAGCTAGGTTCAACTTTAATTTTCTCAGGGGGTGTAGGTGTTCTAATGTAGCCCTTACGTATCACAGTTGAAGCTTTAGCATCATCCTTTATTCTAACAGGGAATGGTGGTTTCTCAATGTAAGCACTAGGAACAATAGAATCATTATAAGCAATAACTTTCTCTTCAACTGGATTGGGTTTTACTACATTGACTTCTATGGGAGGATGATATTTAAACCACTTCTCCTTAGGGAGATTCATATGAGCAGCAAATGATTCACATAATGAAGCTAATATCTCAGAGTCAAGTCCATGTTTAGCGCTAAAATCACGAAAAGTATTTGTTTCAGCGAAGGATTTAATGCAATCGAACTTAAGATTCTTACCTGACTCCTTACCTTCATCAAACTCCCAATCTTCAGAGTTGCATTTAATTCTTTCCAATAAATCCCATTTGAAGTCAATATCTCTCTTCATAAAAGAACCGGTACAAGAATTGTGAAGCATGGTGCGATTATCATGAGAAAGCCGAGCATAGAAGTTCTGAATAATAATTTCTCTCGAGAGCTCATGGTTGGGACATGAATATAACATTTACTTAAGCCTCCCCCAAGCTTGAGCGATACTTTCTCTATCACTAGGCCAAAAATTATAGATATAATCCCGATCACGATGTACCAAATGCATAGGATAAAACTTTTATGAAATTCCAATTTCAATCGGTTGTAATTCCATGATCCAGTATCATCACATAGCCTATACCGTGTCAATGCTTTATACCTCAAAGATAAGGGAAAGACCTTCTTCTTGACCTCATCCTGGGGCAAACCTGCAAGCTTAAATAAACCACAAACTTCATCTACATAGATTAGATGCAAGTTGGGATGTGATGTTCCATCTCCTGTAAAAGGATTAGCCAACAATTTCTCTAGCATACCCGAAGGAATTTCCTAATAAATATTTTCAGTAGGTGCGGTAGGTTGAGGAGCAACTATTTGTGCTTCCGGTCGAGGTGAAGATACCCTGAACAAGCCCCTCAAAGGATTAGTTTCCATAGTGACAAGTGACAATAAATTTCAGCACACTATATAAATGTTTCGTTACCAAATTCCACTCACCAAAGGCGCTTCACTCCCCGGCAACAATGCCAGAAAAGAGTCTTGATGACCCACAAGTGTAGGGGATCTATCGTAGTCCTTTCGATAAGTAAGAGTGTCGAACCCAATGAGGAGCAGAAGGAAATGACAAGTGGTTTTCAGCAAGGTATTCTGTGCACGCACTGAAATTATCGGTAACAAATAGTTGTGTGATAAGATAATTCGTAACGGGTAGCAAGTAACGATAGTAACAAAGGTGCAGCAAGATGGCCCAATCCCTTTTGTACCAAGGGACAAGCCTGGACGAACTCTTATATAAGGTAACACTACTGGAAATCAGTTTTTTGCCATCTGCCAAATCTTTGCCGTCTGCTAGCTGATGGCAAAGAGTGTCTTTGCCGTCAGCTGCCACAAAGCAGACGACAAAGAACAGGCTGATGGCATAGAGTGTCTTTGCCATCAGTCACATCTTTGCCGTCTGCTAGCTGACGGCAAAGAGTCGCACAACAGACGGCAAACATGTAGATGGGGCCCACCTGACCGCGAGGACGTTAGGTCAAACTGGAGTCCCTTCTTTGCCGTCTGCTAGCGAACGACAAAGAGTCCGGAGGCAGACGGCAAAGAGTCTAGACTCTTTGCCATTCGCCGACAGGCGGCAAAGAGCTAACTCCGTTAATGCCTCTTTGCCCCCACCCCGCCCCTCTCTCTCTCACCCACACTGTGTAACGGCTCACCCCGCCCCTCTCTTTCTCTCCCACTCCTCTCCCCGACGCCCACCGCTGCCACCACCGTTGTGCCGCCGCCCCACCGCCCTCGTCGCCTCCCCGGTGCCCCACAGCCCCCTGGCGCCGCTGCCCCACCTCTCCCCGACACCCACCTGAGCTACCACCGTCGCGCCGCCGCCCCTGGCGTCCCTGGCGCCGCCACGCCACCCCCAACACCCCCGGCCCCGCCACATCCGCCCCTCCCGGTGAGCCCCCACACCCCCACCCCCCCACCGCACAGGAAAGTTGATTTTTTATTGTTTGGTATTTAGTTTTTTGGAATTAGATTATAATACTCGCATGATTTTCTATTGTTGTTGTAGTAGTTGTTCTTGTTCTTGTAGTTGTTGTAGTTGTTGTTGTTATTGTAGTTGTTGTGGCATATATATTTTAGTTGGTAGGTTAGTTAATTAGTAGTTTTAGTGGTAGTTTAGTTAGTTGGTAGATTTAGTTAGTTAATTAGTAGATTTAGTAGGTAGTTTAGTGGTAGATTTTGTTTGTTAATTAGTGGTAGCTAGATTCTTTTTTAGTTACTTAGTGGTAGATTCTGTTTTTGTTATTTTTTTGCTGTTTAGTGCGATATAGGTTTAGCGATAGGTTTAGTTAGCTTGGTTAGTTAGTTAGTTAGTTAGCTTAATATAAAGAATATGAAGAAGAAGAAGAGGAGGAGGAGGAGAAGAGGAGAAGAGGAGGAGGAGGAGGAGGAGAAGAAGAAGAAGAGGAGGAGGAGAAGGCAAAAATAAGAAGGAGAAGAAGAAAAGAAGAAGAGAAGAAGAAGAGAAGAAGAGAAGAAGAATACCTTCTCCTCCTTCTTCTCCTCCTCCTCCTTATCCTTCTTCTTGATTTCTTCTTCTTCTTCTCCTCCTCCTCTTTCTTCTCCTCTTTCTTATTCTCCTTACCTTATTTTCCCCAACAATGAGATAATTAGCCCATTTAGCTACAAAATGGCATAAAAACCTTGGTTAGCTCATGAATATTATATTCTTAACTTGTTTTCCTCTAAAATGACATAATTAGAATATTTGTGTTGATCTGGTGGATTTACATGTGATAGTTGTCTCGTCGCTGTGAGGTCTGCTGTGCGAATACCTCCCCGTGCGTTGTACGAGCTCCGCCCCTACATTCGTGGGTCAGTACAAATTTCATGTCCTCCTCGCCCCTTCATTTACTGTGGCTCGGTTTCTGGATGAAACTTTCTAGATTTAGGTAATTAAATTAATTTATCAGTATGCGTGACCAGTATGCGTCTCCCGTTCGAAAGGGCGACATCTATAAATATGCATGTCTTTGCATATTTATAACCGCCATCCTTTCGAATTGTCCAACATTATCCATGGACAGCCCGAGTATATGTAGATTGGGTTCGTTTTCCCGTATGCTGTGCTCTGGATCCGATGCGGAATTTCGTTAGTGCCTCCCTTTTTTTCTCCGAATGCACATCCTCTCTGTTTATTGTGGAGACGTGTATCAGGAGAACAGCGGGGAGGTGCTGCCGAAATTTTGTGTTGGACCCGGAGTAGAGCATGGGAAAACGAACCCAATCTACACATACTCGAGTGGGATTAGGACCTATCTTTACCTATTAGAGTGTAGGTTGCCTGGACGTAATAAAAATGGCAAACCTGATTAACCGATGAATATAAATGCTAAATTATATATAAATATATTTTTTCTGTATTTAGTAGCTAGGCAAGATGAGTGATCGTGCATGGATGTATACTGGTCACCCTAGTCAGAAAGAGATGACGAAAGAATGGTTTGTAAAAACAAAGGAATCTGTGAAAGCCGCATTCGCAAATGGCCAGGGAAGAAACTATTGCCCCTGTCCTGGATGAGACAACTATAAAAAGACGACAGAGGCTGTAATGATTAAACACCTGCAGAGGAGGGGTTTTAAGCCTAATTATACGGTGTGGACATTTCATGGTGAGTCTATACAATGCACAAGAGCTGAGGTGGTCCGTCGTCGCACGGACGAGCATGGTACCGGGATTGAAGACATGGTGCAAGACTTTGATGATGCTCGGGATTCGGAAGATGAGATCGAGGAATCTACAAAGGCCTTTTATGAAATGTTGGAGTCTTCAAAACGTCCTCTCCATGAGCACACTAAGCTCTGTCAGCTGGATGCAATTGCACAAGTAATGGCTCTGAAGGCTTAGTTCAACTTGGGAAGAGAATGCTACGACGCGATGATGACACTTTTTGGACGCTTCCTGTATTGCCTTATGAGTACCAGTCGGACAAAATACTTTGTGTACTTAAGATGCCTATGAGAAGATAGATGCATGTGAGAAAGGACGTGTCTTATTTAGGAAGGAGTATGCACACTTGGACTATTGTCCCAATTGCGAGTCTTGCAGGTATCTTGTGGTAGACAACAGTATGGGTGAGAAGAGGCAGACCAAAATCGCAGTTAGTGTTCTTCGGTATATGCCAATCGTACCAAGACTTCAATGTCTTTTCATGGTCGAAGAGACAACCAGACAGATGACATGGCACAAATTGGGCAAAAGAACCGAACTAGATGCGGATGGGAATAAGATGGTGGTACACACATCGGATGGGGAAGCTTGGAACCATTTCGATGGATTGCATCAGGATAAAGCGGCAGATCCAAGGAATCCTCGAGTCTGCATCACCACGGATGGTTTTAATCCCTTCGACATGACGTCAACCAAATATAGTTGTTGGCCTGTATTTGTCATTCCACTCAATCTCCCCCTGGACAGATTATGCAAAGGAAGAACATATTTCTGACGTTGATAATTCCAGGGCCCAATTATCTGGGGAAGAACATGAATGTGTACCTGCAGCCGCTTAAGGATGAATTGAAAGACGCTTGGGATAATGGGGTCAAGACATACGATGCCGCTAGAAAACAAAACTTCAAAATGCATGTGTGGTACATGTACTGTATGCATGACTTGCCGGCGTATGCACTATTCTATGGATGGTGTGTGCATGGAAGGTTCCCGTGCCCCCAATGCAAGGCAGCTCTTCAGTTTCATTGGTTGCAGGAGGGTCGGAAGTATTCTTGCTTTGACTTGCATAGACAGTTCCTGGATCCTGACCATTAGTTCAGAAAAGACAAGAAGAACTTTACCAAAGGTAAAGTTGTCAAAAACTTGGCACCACCTGCGTTGACAGGACAACAGATCCTGGATCAATTAAACGCCCTCGAGCCTGATGTAGAGCGTCCAGGGTATTTCAAGGGGTATAATTCAAAACACGCTTGGACTCACAAACCATGCTTCTGGGATCTGCCTTACTTCAAAGACCTCCTTCTTCCACACAATATCGACATGATGCACACTGAAAAGAATATCAGAGAGGCTATTTTTGGTACATTGTTCGACATAGATGGGAAGACAAAGGATAATACTAAGGCTAGAGTCGATCAAGAGACACTATGTCATAGACCGTTACAAAACATGCGAGAAGGCAAAGGAAAGTAGAAGTGGTCGAAGCCAAAGGCCTGGTTCAATCTTGGAAGGCCATCTATGAGGGAAATTATCTTGTGGGTCAAAATGCACTTGATGTTCCCCGATGGGTATGCAGCGAATCTAAAGAGGTGAGCGAGTCTTGAAAAATTAAAAATCTTTGGTCTCAGGAGTCATGATTGGCACATATGGCTAGAGCGGGTAATGCCGGTGATGTTACGTGGCTTTATTCCTGAGGATGAATCGCTAGTACTGGCGGAGCTGAGCTATTTCTTCCATGTTCTTTGTGCGAAAGAATTGTCGCCTGGCGTGGTAGAAGACATGAAGGAGTTTGCACCGGAGTTGTTGTGCAAGTTAGAGAAGATCTTTCCACCGGGCTTCTTTAATCCAATGTAGCATTTGATTTTACATCTACCGACCGAGGCAAGATTGGGTGGGCCCGTGCAAGATCGTTGGTGCTATGCAACCGAGAGGATGCAGAAGACCCTTCGAGCTAAATGTAAAAATAAGCGTAGAATTGAAGCATCGATGGCTGAGGCATTCATTACTGAGGAGGTGGCAAACTTTGTGAGAGCACACTACGAAGCCAAAAATCATCATTTGCATAATCCGAAGCCTCGGCACAATGATGCATACCCTAAAAAAGGTGGGTCCAACCTCAGCCTATTCAAAGGGAAGCTCGCACCAGCCGGTGCTTCGAAACCAATAACATTGGATGTCGAGGAATGGCGGAACATTTTGTTGTATATGTTCAACAACCTAACAGAAGTGCGGCCGTACATCGAGTGAGTTCTCGGCACATTTTCCCGTAACTTCTAATTCATTTGAACTGCTCTTATTCCCGGATATTTCAAACAGCCGTTACGTCGCCAAATTCTCGGATGGAGCGGTGATCGAAAATGATTCCGTCGAATAGTATGAGCTTCTGTCAAACACAGGAGGCGGCTATCCCGGTTTCAGCTCTTGGTTCAAACAAACGGTAATTATCAATAATGGACCATTTCATTTCTTGGTCTAACTTGCGGTTAATGCAACAATCGTTTTGTATTTAACTTGTAGGCTAATTCAGAGTCTATGGATGCCGAATTGAGACAAGTCGCTAATGGTTTTGACTATAAGGTCCATTCATTTGAGAAATACAACATCAACGGCTATCTCTTTCGTACCTTTGGCAAAGAGCTATCTATGCCCGACCGGAAATCTACAAATTGTGGTGTCTCTGCTATTGGCGAAGGTGTTATCGAGTATTATGGAAGAGTTGAAGCAATTTATGAACTTCAATTCTATGGTGAAAACCCACCGAACGTCGTAGTCTTCAAATGTTATTGGTTCCAACCGAAGGAGACTAGAAGGACTCATGAACATATAGGACTAGTCGAAATCAGTCCAAACACCCATTTAGATGTTCCCGATGTCTATATTACGGCTCAACAGGCGACCCAAGTTTTCTATCTACCGTGGGCATGCCAAACGGATAAGAATCTGGAAGGTTGGTATGTTCTTTATGAAGTGCCGCCACATGTGAGACCACCTCTCCCAAATGAATAGGATTATGAACCTCACATTAACCCAGACACATATGATGGAGAATTCTTCCAAGAAACACGTCTTTCCGAGAAACGTTTCAAGATCCACCGTGCTTCACCCAAGAACATGGAAGTAGACAGCGACAATGAATCCGACTCCACCCCTGAGCCAGAACCAAAAGACCTGGAACTCGTAGAGGTTACTGATGCGGATGACCTGTCAATGCTTCAATGATTAAAGAAAGGCCTTTCACAACTTCATGCCGTTGAACCCGACGAGCATGTCATTCATGAAGACATGCGTGATAGTGATGATGATGATGCATTTATTGATGATGATTATTAGTTTGTAAGATTCACAACTTAAATTATATATATTTTAATCTTTATTATTCATGTACATATTATTATTATTCATGTGAGTTATTCAATTTTTTATGTTGTACTAATTTCTTTTAATCTTTATCATGGCAGGTCACCAGGTGTTGAAAGATGGTGGGCGCTGGTCCAGAGCGCTTGACAGGTTCTTCCCAGCCGCCCCGCACGAGGGGTGGTACTTCCCTTCCACCCCTATCTCTTCGTAGAGCATTGGCAGACAGTGTGTCGACACCACCCGTGGGTTCTTCTTCGTCGGCGGCATTGCCCACTGGGAGAGGTGCTGGTCGGGTAGGGAAGAAGGGGAAGGGTACAGGGAGAGGTGCTGGCCGCGGAAGATCTAGGAGGACTGTTGAGCCGTCCTCGCCACCACCACCAGCTCATTCACCCGAGCATAGGACTACTATGGTCGACTCGTTTGCGGAGGAGGCTACGGGGACTCCAGTCCAGGAGCCTGGTGTTGACGGGCATTCGTCCCATGAGACTCTGGTCCAGGATCAGCCTCGGGTCGAGGTGCATTCGGCCCACGAGACTACGGTTCCGGAGGCTTCACCCGACGTGGAGAGGCCCGGATGCGATACCTGGCCGGATCGGACCGAGTTGCCGGATTGGACCGAGGGTCCGGGTGGCTCAGGGGGCGGGGATGGCGGGGATGAGTTTACGGATAGTGAGGGCGATGTGTAGGTGGACGGGGCCACCGTGTACAAGCGTGGTAGTACACGTCTCCTGGTCGTGCCGGCTACCTGCGAGCAGCGGCCGGTGATTAAACCTGAAGGAGATAGGTAAGTATATTTACTCTTTTTTTAGCTTTTGCCTTCAAGTTTGTTCAAATATCTAATCGTTGACCTTATCATACTGCAGGCGATGGGCACACCCTCTTGGAGTCCGCAGGCCGAACTCCGTTCTTGGTGTGCTTTGCCAGACAAATTTCTCGGGGTTTGTCACGTTGCCTGGTGAGGGTCAGGTTCCTACACTAGGATTTTCCTGGGAGCACTACCAGGCTGCGCAGGCCCCGCCGGACGAGATTATAGATGGTGTCTTGTGCCACACGAGGGGCGAGATGGTGATCAAGAGCTTTTGGGTAAATTATCCTTTTACAGAATCTAAAATTAACAATATAGCTAATTATTGTACTAATCGGTGTTTTCACGTTTGATTGCAGACCTTTTGTAGGTGTGAGGATGGATATGAGGAGGAGGCGGCCAAGGTTATCGAGGCCGAGTGTAGGCGGTTACTACAGGACTTACGCCACGAGGCTCGGCCGTAGGCTATTCGAGACTACTACGCCACGCGTGGTATTAAGAAGCAGAAGAAGGATTGCCGCGGAAAGTTTCTGAAGAAGGAGCAATACATGAAGGTAATTACCTATTCTTAAGTCCTTCTACGTAGTTTTCTTGATTTCATTCATAGGCGTAGCGCTCAAAATTCTTTCTAATAACTTACAGGTGCCCCCGAGATGGTGTGCGGATAAGATGGATTGTTGGGAGGCGTTGGTTGATGAGTGGTGCACAGGCAGCTGGCGAGCCGTCCACGAGAATGCGAAGGATCGGCGTAGCCAAATGGTTGGTGTGCCACCCCATCAAGGCAACGCCAACTTACTTCAGTTCGGACGAAACTGGGTATGTGATTTGCTTCATGATTCATGCAATTCATTCTTCATGCTAATATTTTGTTCCTCTCTTTTACGCGCATCACAATAAGACGGAGATGCCACACTTGTACGACCTTTATGGCATGGCCCATACTGCCACGTACAAGAAGGCAAAGGCATTCTCTGAGTCTGACCTGGATGATCCAAATAACTTCACCAACATATCATCCCACCACAAGCTTGTGACATGCAAGGACACGGGGAAGGCTACGAAAGGGGATGACTTTAACCCTAGCCAGGAACCTTTGGATCCAGAGCTGGTGATGATATCTGGTGGCGGGAGGCCCCATGGCTCGATAGCCATTGGAGACGGGATAATACATTGTCCACTCACTCTCCCGGAGATCAAGGCGCGCCAGTCGAGCAGCTGTCCTGAGATAACGCGTCGTCCATGGCCAGTCGATCTTGCCATCGAGGTTAGTTGTACGGACTAAGAAAACTTTCATCCATTTCATTATGTGTGTCACCATAGATCATTACTGTGGTAACGAGGAATGGTGTTTCAGGCTGATCTTCAGAAAGAGAGATTGGCAAACCAGGCTGCTCTTGAGAAAGAGAGATTGGCAAACCAGACTGCTCTTGAGAAAGAGAGATTGGCAAGCCAGGCTCCTCTTCAGGCTGCTCTTGATGAGGGGGACCAGACCACGACACGATTGATTGAGGAGGAGAGGGCCCGGAATGAGGCGGGTCAACGGGACCTGTACGAGCTTTTTGTGGTAAGTTTTTTTTCACATTAGCCAAATCATGTGTGTAATGTCTGTTTCATTACTAACTAATACGACCCACTCTTCAGGGTCTGTGCGAGAAGAGCGGTCAAGTCCCTCCGCCGATGCCCGTCTTCTCTTCGATTGACACGGTGAGTTTCATTATAAACTAGTATTAATAATTGAGTGTCATCATGCTAACTGAGACATTGCAAAATATCTATTCTGTAGAATAACTCCCGAGCGGCATCGCACGACCCTTCTCCAGGTGTTTCTCCTCCTTGATGACCACTATGGTAAGTTTCTCTTCTCCTCTTTCATATTCTCCTTGCCTTAATTTCCCCAACAATGACATAATTAGCCCATTTAGCTCCAAAATGCCATAATAATCTCAAAATGGCATAAGAACCTTGGTTAGCTCATTAATATTATATACTTAGCTTGTTTTCCTCCAAAATGGGATAATTAGCCCATATAGCTCCAAAAAGACATAGTTAGCTAATTGAGCTCCAAGAAGAGGAGAATAGGAGAAGAAATAGGAAAAACGAAAAGAAAGAAGAAGAAGAAGAGAAGAAGGAGAAGGAGGAGGAGGAGAAGGAGGAGAAGGCCAAGGACCTCCTAGTCCTTCTCCTCCTCCTCCTCCTCCTTCTTCTAGATTTCTTCTTCTTCTTCTCCTCCTCCTCTTTCTTCTCTTCTTTCATATTCTCCTTGCCTTAATTTCCCCAACAATGACATAATTAGCCTATTTAGCTCCAAAATTCCATAATAACCTCAAAATGGCATAAGAACCTTGGTTAGCTCATTAATATTATATACTTAGCTTGTTTTCCTCTAAAATGGGATAATTAGCCCATTTAGCTCCAAAAAGACATAGTTAGCTAATTGAGCTCCAAGAAGAGGACAAGAGGAGAAGAAATAGGAAAAATGAAAAGAAAGAAGATGAAGAAGAAGAAGAGAAGAAGGAGGAGGAGGAGGAGGAGGAGGAGAAGGAGGAGCAGGCCAAGGACCTTCTAGTCCTTCTCCTCCTCCTCCTCCTTCTTCTTTATTTCTTATTCTTCTCCTCCTCCTCCTCTTTCTTCTCCTCTTTCATACTCCCCTTGCCTTAAATTCCCCAACAATGACATAATTAGACCATTTAGCTCCAAAAATACATTATAAGATCACAATGGCATAAGAACCTTTGTTAGCTCATTAATATTATATACTTAGCTTGTTTTCCTCTAAAATGGGATAATTAGCCCATTTAGCTCCAAAAAGACATAGTTAGCTAATTTAGCTCCAAGAAGAGGAGAAGAGGAGAAATGAAAAGGAATAACAAAAAGAAGAAGAGAAAGAGAAGAGAAGGAGAAGGAGAAGAAGGAGGAGGAGAAGGAGAAGGAGGAGGAGGAGGAGGAGGAGGAGAAGGCCAAGGACCTTCTAGTCCTTCTCCTCCTCCTCCTCCTTCTCCTCCTTCTTCTTTATTTCTTCTTCTTCTCCTTCTCCTCCTCTTTCTTCTCCTCTTTCATATTCTCCTTGCCTTAATTTCCCCAACAATGACATAATTAGCCCATTTAGCTCCAAAATTCCATAATAACCTCAAAATGGCATAAGAACCTTGGTTAGCTCATTAATATTATATACTTAGCTTGTTTTCCTCTAAAATGGGATAATTAGCCCATTTAGCTCCAAAAAGACATAGTTAGCTAATTTAGCTCCAATAGGAGAAGAGGAGAAGAAATAGGAAAAATGAAAAGAAAGAAGAAGAAGAAGAAGAGAAGAAGGAGAAGGAGGAGGAGGATGAGGAGGAGGAGGAGAAGGAGGAGAAGGCCAAGGACCTTCTAGTCCTTCTCCTCCTCCTCCTCCTTCTCCTCCTTCTTCTTTATTTCTTCTTCTTCTTCTTCTCCTCCTCCTCTTTCCTCTCCTCTTTCATATTCTCCTTGCCTTAATTTCCCCAACAATGATACAATTAGTCAATTTAGCTCCAAAAAGACATCATAAGCTCAAAATGGCATAAGAACCTTGGTTAGCTCATTAATATTATATACTTAGCTTGTTTTCCTCTATAATGACATAATTAGCCCATTTAGCTCCAAAAAGACATAGTTAGCTAATTTAGCTCCAAGAAGAGGAGAAGAGGAGAAATGAAAAGGAAGAACAAAAAGAAGAAGAGAAAGAGAAGATAAGGAGAAGGAGAAGAAGGAGGAGGAGAAGAAGAAGAGAAGAAGGAGAAGGAGGAGAAGGAGCCCTCCTTATTCTCCTTCTTCTTCCCTCCTTCTTGTCCTCTTCTTCCTCAATTTAGCTTATTTTCCCCTACAAAGACATACTTAGCCAATTATCATCCAAAATGACATAATTAGCTTAGTTAGGTAAAAACATCATAAGAACCTTGGTTATCTCAGTAAAATGACTAATTAAGCTCCTAAAAGACATAATAAGCTCAAAATGGCATAAGAACCTTGGTTAGCTCATTAATATTATGTACTTAGTTTGTTTTCCTCTAGAATGACATAATTAGCCCATTTAGCTACAAAAAGACATAGTTAGCTAATTTAGCTCCAAGAAGAGGAGAAGAGGAGAAATGAAAATAAGGAAGAAGAAGAAGAAGAAGAGAAGAAGAAGAGAAGGAGAAGGAGAAGGAGAAGAAGGAGGAGGAGGAGAAGAATAGAAGAAGAAGGAGAAGGAGGACAAGGAGCCCTCCTTCTTCTCCTTCTTCTTCTCTCCTCCTTATTCTCCTCCTTCTTCTCCTTCTTCTTCTCTTCTTCTTTTTCTTCTTCTCCTCCTCCTTCTCCTTCTCCTTCCCCTCCTCCTCCTCCTCCTTCTTGTTTTTCTTCTCCTTGTTCTCTTCTTGCTTCTTCTCTTTCTTCTTCAATTTAGTTTATTTGTCATATATATGTTGTTGTTGTTCTTTTTCTGACTTTCTTATTCCCATTTTGCAGATTGGGTGTACTACATGCATGGAAACTGGCATTGATGCAGTGCTTTAGTTCTAGTTTTCATTTGAGTTGATGAACAATGTGGAGTTATATGTATATGTATATATGGATGAACAGTATATGTGGAACTATATGTATATGTGTTGTGACCTATATATGTGCTATGAATATGGATGAAACTTTGTGCTATGAATATGTGTTGTGACCTATATATGTGTTATGAATTATATGTGCTATGTATATGTATATGTGTTGTGACCTATATATGTGCTATGTATATGTATATGTGCTATGAAATAAACAAAAAAAACAAAATTGTGACAATATGGGCTCTTTGCCGTCTGCCAGCAGATGGCAAAGGCCTTTGCCATCAGCTGACCGACGGCAAAGGTGCCACGTGGCGCCCAGCTGTGCAACCTGGGCAGCAGCAGCTGGCCATATAGTATCTTTGCCGTCCGCTTCCAGGGGGCAGACAACAAAGAAGAGGGAACAGAGGAGGGGGGAGGAGGGGTAGGCAGACGACAAAGAGTGGAGGGGGGGGGAGGAGGTGGAGGCAGACGACAAAGAAGAGGGGGGAGGCAGACGACAAAGAAGAGGGGGGAGGCAGACGACAAAGAAGAGGGGGAGGAAGACGGCAAAGCCTCCGTTAGCCCCTAACAAAGGCAACGCCTTCCGGCTGCCGTCTCGACATATTTGCCGACCGCTCATTATAAAAAGCTGACGGCAAAGCTCTTTGCCGTCCGCTTGGGTGAGGCAGACGGCAAAGAAGCTACAATGCCGTCGTAGGCTGACGCAGAAATTTTGCCGACAGTGGGATTCTTTGCCGTCTGTGATTTACTATTTGCCGTCGGTGGTTTACTCTTTGCCGTCTGTGATGGCAGACGACAAAGAAGCTAATTCCTGTAATGTAAAGCGCTCCCGAGGACACATGGGAATTTCTGTCAAGCTAGTTTTCATCATGTTCATATGATCCGCGTGCGCTACTTTGATAGTTTGATATGTGGGTGGACCGGTGCTTGGGTGATGTCCTTACTTGGACAATCATCCCACTTCTGATTAACTACTCTCGCAAGCATCCACAACTACGAAAGAAGAATTAAGACAAAGTCTAACCATAGCATTAAACCAGGGGATCCAAATCAACCCATTGCGAAGGAACACATAAACTAGGGTTTAAGCTTCTGTCACTCTAGCAACCCATCATATACTTATTACTTCCCAATGCCTTCCTCTAGGTCCAAATAATGGTAAAGTGTCATGTAGTCGATGTTCACATAACACCACTAGAGGAAAGACAACATACAACGCATCAAAATATCAAACGAATACCAAATTCACATGAATACTTATAGCAAGACTTATCCCATGTCCTCAGGAACAAACATAACTACTCACAAATCATAATTACGTTCATGATCAGAGAGGTGTTGAATAGCATTAAGGATCTGAACATATGATCTTCCACCGAGTAAACCAACTAGCATCAACTACAAGGAGTAATTAACACTACTAGCAACCTTACAAGTACCAATCGGAGTCGCGAGACGGAGATTGGGTACAAGAGATGAACTAGGGTTTGGAGATGAGATGGTGCTGATGAAGATGTTTATGAAGATGAGTCCCCTCCGGTGAGAGGAGTGTTGGTGATGACGATGGCAATGTTTTCCCCCTCCGGGAGGGAAGCTTCCCCGGCAGGACGGCCGTGCCGGAGCTCTAGATTAGTTCTGCTCAAGTTTCGCCTCGTGGCGGCGGCGTTTCTTTTCGAAAGCTCTGCCTTGATTTTTTGTGGAATGAAACCCTCCTTATAGAAGAAGATGGGAGCCGGAGGGGTAACAGGGGGCCCACGAGCCACCCAGGCGCGCCTAGGGGGGTGGGGTGCGCCTGGCAGGCTCGTGACCTCCTGGTGGCTCCTCTCCAGTATTTCTTACGCCCAGTATTTTTCATATATTCCAAAATAATTCCTCGCTGATTTTCACGGCTTTTGGAGTTGTGCAGAATAGGTATCTCAAACTTGCTCCTTTTCTAGCCCAGAATTCCAGCTGCTGGCATTCTCCCTCTTCATGTAAACCTTATAAAATGAGAGAGAAAAGGCATACGTATTGTACCATAATGTGTAATGATAGCCCATAATGCGATAAATATCAATATAAAAGCATGATGCAAAATGGACGTATCAAGCATCAATTGTTGATGGTTAGTAAAACCATAGTTTCAAGAAGGGCAAGGGCAAGAAGGGATACTTCATGAAACGGGAAACCAGTTGCTGCTATAGTGAAGAAACCGAAGGTTGAACCCAAACCCGAGACTAAGTGCTTCTGTTTTGAGGGGAACGGTCACTAAGGCGGAACTACCCTAGATACTTGGTAGATGAGAAGGCTGGGAAAGTCGACAAAAGTATATTGGATATACCTGATATTGATGTGTACCTTACTAGTACTCCTAGTAGCACCATGGTATTAGATACCGGTTCAGTTGCTAAGTGTTAGTAACTCGAAATTATAGCTACAAATTAAACGGATACTAGAAAGGGCGAGGTGACGATGTGTGTTGGAAGTGTTTCCAAGGTTGATGTGATCAAACATCGCATACTCCCTCTACCATCGGGATTAGTGTTAAACCTAAATAATTGTTATTTGGTGTTTGCGTTGAGCATGAACATGATTAGATCGTGTTTATTGCAATACGATTATTCATTTAAAGAGAATAATGGTTATTCTATTTGCTTGAATAAATACCTTCAATGGTTTATTGAATCTCGATCGTAATGATACACATATTCATAATATTGATGCCAAAAGATACAAAGTAGTAATGATAGTACCACTTACTTGTGGCACTGCCGCTTGAGTCATGTTGGTATAAAATGCATGAAGAAGCTCCATGCTGATGGATCTTTGTACTTGCTCATTTTTGAAATGTTTGAGACATGCAAACCATACCTATTGGTATAAACGCATGAAGAAACTCCATGCAGATGGATCGTTTGGACTCACTTGATTTTGAATCACTTGAGACATGCAAATCATACCACATGGGCAAGATGACTGAAGGCCTCGTTTTCCAGTGAGATGGAACTAGAAAGTAACTTATTGGAAGTAATACATTTGGATGTATGCAGTCCAATGAGTGCTGAGGCACGCAGTGGATATCGTTATGTTCTTACTTCACTTATGATTTGAGTAGATACTAGTGTATTTGCTTGATGAAACACGCGTCTGAATTATTGAAAGGTTCAAATAGTTTCAGAGTGAAGTTGAAGATCGTCGTGACAAGAGGGTAACATGTCTATGATATGATCATAGAGATGAATATCTGAGTTGCGAGTTTGGTACACAATTAAGACAAATGTGAAAATTGTTTCACATCTCATGCCACCTAGAACACCATAGTGTGATGGTGTGTTCGAACGTCATAGCCACGCCCTATTTGATATGGTGCATACTATGATGTCTCTTATTGAATTACCACTATCGTTTATGGGTTATGCATTAGAGACAACCACATTCACTTTAAATAGGGCACCACGTATTTCCTTCAGATGACACCGTATGAAGTATGGTTTGGAGAAACCTAAGCTGTCGTTTCTTAAAAGTTTGGGGCTGCGATGCTTATGTGGAAAAGTTTCAGCATGATAAGCTCGAACCCAAAGCAGATAAATGCATCTTCATAGGACACCCAAAATAGTTGGGTATACCTCCTATCTCAGATCCGGAAGCGAAGTGTTTGCTTCTAGAAACGAGTCCTTTCTTGAGGAAAAGTTTCTCTCGAAAGAATTGAGTGGGAGGGTGGTGGAACTTGATGAGGTTATTGAACCGTCACTTCAACCAGTGTGTAGCAGGGCGCAGGAAGTCGTTCCTGTGGCGCCTACGCCAATTGAAGTGGAAATTGATGATAGTGATCATTAAGCTTTAGATCAAGTTACTACAAACCTCGTAGGTCGACAAGGTCGCGTACTGCTATAGAGTGGTATGGTAACCCTGTCTTGGTGGTCATCTTGTTTAACAACAATGAACCTACGAGCTATGGAGAAGCGATGGTGGGCCTGGATTCCGGCAAATGGCTGGAGGCCATGAAATCCGAGAGAGGATCCGTGTATAAACAAAGTGTAGACTTTGGAAGAACTACTTGATGGTCGTAAGACTATTAAGTACATATGGATCTTTAGAAGGAAGACAGACAATGATGGTGAAAAGTCACCATTAAGAAAAGCTCGACTTGTCGCAAAGATGTTTCCGACAGGTTCAAAGAGTTGACTATGATGAGACTTTCTCACTCGTAGCGATGCTAAAAGTCGATTGGAATTATGTTAGCAGTTGCTGCATTATTTATGAAATATTGCACATAGGATGTCAAAACATTGTTTCCTCGACGGTTTCCTTGAGGAAAGGTTGTATGCAAGCTCCGGCGATCCCTTTATGGACTGGTGCAAGCATCTCGGAGTTGGAATATACATTTTGATGAGATGATCAAAGATTTTAGGTTTATACAAGGTTTATGAGAAACTTGTATTTCCAAAGAAGTGAGTGGGAGCACTATAGAATTTCTAATAAGTATATGTGGTAGACATATTGCTGATCGGAAGTAATGTAGAATTTCTAGAAAGCATAAAGGGTTGTTTGGAAGGAGTTTTCTTCAAAGGAAACCCTGGATAAAGCTACTTGAACATTGTGCATCAAGATCTATGGCGATAGATCAAGCCGCTTAATAAGAGCTTTCAACGAAATGCATGCCGTGACAAGTTTTGAAGGAGTTCAAAATAGATCGACAAAGAAGGAGTTCTTGGCTGTGTTGAAAGGTGTGAATTTGAGTAAGACTCAAAGATCGACCACGGCAGAAGAAAGAGAAAGGACGAAGGTCGCCCCCTATGCATTAGCCGTAGGCTCTATAGTATGCTATACTGTGTACCGCACCTGATGTGTGCCTTGCCATGAATCTGTCAAGGGGTACAGAAGTGATCCAGGAATGGATTACTTGACAGCGGCCAAAAGCTATCCTTAGTAACTAGTGGACTAAGGAATTTTTCTCAATTATGGAGGTGATTAAAGAGTTCGTCATAAAGAGTTACGTCGATGCAAGCTTTGACACTAATCCGAATAACTATGAGTAGTAAACCGGATACGTATAGTGGAGCAGTCATTTGGAATAGTTCCAAATGGTGCATGGTTGCAGCATGTATAGATGACATATAGATTTGTAAAGCACACAGGGATCTGAAAGGTTATAAACAATTGACTAAAACCCTCTCTCACAAGCAATATATGATCAAACCCCATAACTGTATGGGTGTTAGGTTCATTGCAATCACATAGTGATGTGAATTGGATTATTGACTCTAGTGCAAGTGGGAGACTGTTGGAAATATGCCCTAGAGGCAATAATAAATTGGTTATTATTATATTTCCTTATTCATGATAATCGTTTATTATCCATGCTGGAATTGTATTGATTGGAAACTCAAATACATGTGTGGATACATAGACAACACACTGTCCCTAGTGAGCCTCTAGTTGACTAGCTCGTTGATCAAAGATGGTCAAGGTTTCCTGGCCATAGAAAAGTGTTGTGACTTGATAACGGGATCACATCATTGGGAGAATGATGTGATGGACAAGACCCAAAACTATGAACATAGCATATGATCATGTCAGTTTATTGCTACTGTTTTCTGCATGTCAATGTATCTGTTCCTATGATCATGAGATCATGCAACTCACGGACACCGGAGGAATACCTTGTGGGTTATCAGACATCGCAATGTAACTGGGTGACTATAAAGGTGGTCTATAGGTATCTCCAAAGGTGGCTGTTGGGTTGGCATGGATCAAGACTGGAATTTGTCACTTCGTGTGACGGAGAGGTACCTCGGGGCCCACTCGGTAATACAACATCACAACAAGCCTTGCAAGCAATGTGACTATGGAGTTAGTTACGGGATCTTATATTACAAAACGAGTAAAGAGACTTGCCGGTAACGATATTGAACTAGGTATGGAGATACCGACGATCGAATCTCGGGCAAGTAACATACCAAAGGACAAAGGGAACAACATACAGGATTAACTGAATCCTTGACACAGAGGTTCAACCGATAGAGATCTTCGTAGAATATGTGGGAGCCAATATGGACATCCAGGTCCTGCTATTGGTTATTAACCGGAGAGTGTCTCAGGTCATGTCTGCATAGTTCTCGAACCCGCAGGGTGTGCACACTTAAGGTTCGGTGACGTTTCGGTATAGTTGAGTTATATGTGTTGGTGACCGAAGGTTGTTAGGAGTCCCGGATGAGATCCAGGACATCACGAGGAGCTCCGGAATGGTTCGGAGGTAAAGATTGATATATATGAAGTCCTGTTTTGGTCACCGGAAAAGTTTCGGGCTCATCGTAGTGTACCGGGAGTGCCGGGGACCATCGGGAGGGGTGTCACGCCCCAAGGGGCCTCATGGGCTGTGGGAATAGATAAACCAGCCCCTAGTGGGCTGGAATAAGTTCCCACTAAGGCCCATAAGGTTTGAGAAGGAAAAAAACACAAGGTGGAAAGAGTTTCCAGGTGGGAAGGAGGAATTCTACTCCTACTAGGATTGGAAGAGGGCTCCTCCTCTCCTTGCGCAAGCGAAGAAAGGGCGGCCTAATACGTCACCGTCGTATCTACTTTTCCGAACTCTTTTGCCCGTGTTTTGGACTCTAATTTGCATGATTTGAATGGAACTAACCTGGACTAACACTTTTTTTAGCAGAATTGCCATGGTGTTGTTTTTGCGCAGAAATAAAAGTTCTAGGAATGACCTGAAAATTTACACAGAATTTTTGTGGGATATATGAAAAATACTGGCGCAAGAATCAGCGGAGGAAGTGGAGCTGTGAGCCCACAAGCCCAGCAGGCACGGGCCCCCCTGGCCGTGCCTGGCAGGCTTGTGGGGCCCACAACGCTCCACCGCCTCCAAATCCAGCTCTATTTAGTCTGTTTCGTCCGAAAAAAATCAAGGAGAAGAGTTCATCATGTTTTACGATACGGAGGCGCCGCCACCTCTTGTTCTTCATCTGGAGGGCAGATCTGGAGTCCGTTCCGGGCTCCGGAGAGGGGAGATCATCGCCATCGTCATCACCAACCTTCCTTCATCGCCAGTTCCATGATGCTCTTCGCCGTTCGTGAGTAATCTCATCATAGGCTTGCTGGACGGTGATGGGTTGGATGAGATCTATCATGTAATCGAGTTAGTTTTTGACGGGGATTGATCCCTAGTATCCACTATGTTCTGAGATTGATGTTGCTACTACTTTGCCATGCTTAATGCTTGTCACTAGGGCCCGAGTGCCATGATTTCAGATCTGAACCTATTATGTTGTCGCCAATATATGTGTGTTCTTGATCCTATCTTGCAAGTTGTAGTCACCTACTATGTGTTATGATCCGGCAACCCCGGAGTGACAATAGCCGGAACCACTCCCGGAGATGACCATAGTATGAGGAGTTCATGTATTCACCAAGTGTTAATGCGTTGGTCCGGTTCTTTATTAAAAGGAGAACCTTAATATCCCGTAGTTTCCATTAGGACCCCGCTGCCATGGGAGGGATGGACAATAGATGTCATGCAAGTTCTTTTCTCTGAGCACGTATGACTACATACGGAATACATGCCTACATTAGATTGACGAACTGGAGCTAGTTACATATCTCTCCGTGTTATAACTGTTACATGATGAATAGCATCCGGCATAACCATCCATCACTGATCCAATGCCTACGAGTCTTTCCTACTGGTCCTTGCTACGTTACTTTGCTGCTACTGCTGTCACTACTGTTACTCTGTTGCTACCGCCGTTACTTTGCTGTTACTGCTCTCACTTTGCTGCTACTGGTTACTGTTGCTACTGCTGCTAGCATACTACCTTGCTACTGATACTTTGGTGCAGATACTAAATCTTTCAGGTGTGGTTGAATTGACAACTCAACTGCTAATACTTGAGAATATTCTTTGGCTTCCCCTTGAGTCAAATCAATAAATTTGGGTTGAATACTCTACCCTCGAAAACTGTTGCTATCCCCTATACTTGTGGGTTATCAAGACCTTTTTCTGGCGCCGTTGCCGGGGAAGCACAACTATATTCTCTGAGTCACTTGGGATTTACGTCTTCTGGTCACTATGAGGAATCCGATAGATCCAAGAACTAAAGTCTTGCCCTCAACTACGAGGACAGGTAAGGAACTGCCATCTAGCTCCGCACTTGATTCATCTTCAGTTATGAGTAAGTTTGCGACACCACCTCCTGCTAGAAATCTTGATATGTCGCGTGTGCTTGATGATGCTACTTCTTCTGCCCATGTTGCTTATGATGATGCTATGCTTGATACTGCTTTGTCTGATGATGCTACGCGTGATACTGCTTTGCCACTAGGTGCATTCCTTGATGCAGAAATTGCTAGAGTTGCAGCTAGATGTGATGATACTTCCGAAACTACTGATACTATTGAAGTAGAACCTGCTATTTTGCCTGCTAGAACTAGCTCTCCTAGACATGAATTGCCTGATATGCGTGAGTGTTATGTTATGGAGGGAGAGATAACTGAGGACTTTCTTATGTGTAAGGATAACTATGATGTTGAGAAATTACTGCTCAAGTGGAAGGAAAAATCTCTGAACGCTAGGATGAAATACGACCCGAAGTTAGCTACTTCGCCTATCTTTGTGACCGATAAGGATTATGAATTCTCTGTCGACCCTGAGTGAATCACTCTGGTCGAATATGATCATTTTCATGGTTATGAGGCTGAAATGGTTGTAGCCCATCTTACCAAACTGCATGTTATAGCCACCCTATTCACTAGTGAGCAAAGATCCGCCACTACTATATCCTTAAGCTGTTTCCTTTCTCGCTAAAGGATGATGCTAAGACTTGGTTCACTTCTCTTGCTCCTGGTTGTGTGCGTAGCCCCCAGGATATGGTCTACTACTTATCTGAAAAATATTTCCCTGCCCATAAGAAGTAAGCTGCCTTGCAGGAAATATACAACATTGCTCAAGCTGAAGAAGAGAGTCTCCCACAAGCTTGGGGGAGGCTCGTCCAGCTACTGAATGCTTTGCCCGATCACCCTGTTGAGAAGAATGAAATACTTGATATCTTCTATAATGGGCTAACCGATGCTTCTAAGGACCACTTAGATAGTTGTGCCGGTTGTGTTTTTAGGGAACGAACCGTAGAACAAGCTGACATTCTATTGAATAACATCTTGTGCAATGAGAATGCTTGGACTATTCCCGAACCACCTCCTAAGCCAACTCCGAAGAAAAGAGGTATCCTATTCCTCATTCCCGAAGATATGCAAGAAGCTAAGAAATCTATGCGAGAGAAAGGCATTAAATCTGAAGATGTCAACAATCTACCACCTATCGAAGAGATCCATGGTCTTGATAACCCGATACAGGTAGTAGAAGTAAATTCTCTGCGTAGGTTTGATGAGAGTGATATTCCTTTTGATAAACCTGCTAGCTTATGCATGGATGAATTTTATAACTTTGTTGCCAAACAACAAAGTTTCAATGATTATGTTAGCAGACAATTGGAACATAATGCTCGTATGCTTAGTCATTTAAGTGCTTGTGTGGACAGAAACGTCAATGATCTTAAGCTCTTGAGTAAACATGCCTCTATGGTTACTACTCAAGTAGAACAAGTACTTCAAGCTCAGAATGACTTGCTCAATGAGTTGAATGAGAATTCTGTCAGAGTCGTCACTAGAGGCGGTAGAATGACTCAGGAACCTTTGTATCCTAAGGGTCATCCAAAGAGAATTGAACAAGATTCTCAAGGAGTTAGCACTGATGCACCTAGTCATCCTAGGAAGAAGAAGAAAGATGATAGGAACCTGCACGCTAGCAACCCTGCTGCTGCTACACGTGAGAGTCCAAATGATGCCTCTGTTTCTGATGCTAAAACACAATCTGGTGATAAACATGAGCCTAATGATAATATCAATAGCGATGTTCATGTTGATGCTCAACCTAGCAACGGTAAGGATGTGGAGATTGAACCTGTTGATCTTGATAACCCACAACCTAAGAATAGAAGATACGATAAGAATGACTTCACTGCTAGGAAGCATGGTAAAGAAAGGGAACCATGGGTTCAGAAACCCATGCCCTTTCCTCCCAAACCATCCAAGAAAAAGGATGATGAGGATTTTGAGCGCTTTGTTGAAATGATTAGACCCGTCTTTCTACAAATGCGTTTGACAGATATGCTCAAAATGTCTCCGTATGCTAAGTAAATGAAAGATATTGTGACCAATAAGAGGAGGACACCTGAGGTTGAGATTTCCACCATGCTTGCTAACTACACCTTCAAGGGTGGAACTCCTAAGAAACTAGGTGATCCCGGTGTGCCCACTATACCTTGCTCCATTAAAGGCAACTACGTTAGAGCTGCTTTATGCGACCTTGGAGCCGGTGTTAGTGTTACGCCTCTCTCTCTTTATCGTAGACTTGAACTAGATAAGTTGACACCCACTGAAATCTCTCTGCAAATGACCGACAAATCAACTGCTTTCCCTATCGGCATTTGTGGGGATGTGCCTGTTGTGGTTGCTAACGTCACTATCTTAACAGACTTTGTTATCTTGGATATTCCCGAGGACGATGCCATGGCAGTCATCCTTGGAAGACCCTTTTTAAGCACTATAGGGGCTGTTATAGATTGCAACAAAGGCAATGTCGCTTTCCATGTCAACGGTAATGAGCATACGATGCACTTTCCGAAGAAACAATATCGAGTACATTGCATCAATGCTATCGAAAAAACTTCATCGATTCTTATTGGGAGATTTGAATGCCCTATACCTCCTGTTAAGATGAAGTATGATATGCTTGTTGGGGAGATACACATCCCCATTGAGGTGACCTAGTGACTATTCGAAAATTCGCCGTTCTCTTTTGCGATTCGAAAAGGTTTGTCGAGGAGACTTGATCAACCTCGTTGACGGATTTCTTTCGATGACCATGAGATGGATGAATCAAGGAGTCACAACCTCTATTCCAAGCTTTCACCTTCGGTTGCTTAGAAGAAAAATGATAGGTTTAGTTTAGTTTTCCCTGTTTTCTGTTTTAGCGTCTCACAGAAAAGTACCCCGAAAATAAAAGTTCTCCGAACGTCCTGAGAATCAAGTATGATTTTTTCTGGATTTTTTGAAAAATACTGAGACGAAGAGCTAGTCTGGGGGCTGCACCAGCGGGCCACAAGCCCTGGAGGTGCGGGCACCCCCCTGGCCGCGCCTACCAGGCTTGTGGGGCCCACGTGCACCCCCTCCACTCATTCTAGCTCCCATCTGCTTCTCCTACCTCCAGAAAAAAATAGTTTCGCAGCTCAAACCCGTGTTCTTGCTCTTCTTGCTGGGATTTTTGATCTCTTTGCTCAAAGCACCATTCTCCGAACTGTTTTGGGGAAATTACTCCTTGGTAAGTGACTCCTCCATTGGTCCAATTAGTTTTTGCTCTAGTGCCTTATACTTCGCGTATTTTTGCTGCCTTGGTGACCATGTTCTTGAGCTTTGCATGCTAATTTTAGCTGGTCCCAAGTAGTTTTGATGCGTAATATGGCCTCTAGGCACTTGTTGGAGTAGTTTATACGAGTTTAGTTGAGCCTTACTCACTTTTCCTTAGAATCACTAAAAATTTCAGAAATTTTCAGAGATAGAAAAGGGAAAAGATGAGGAGGTTCTTAAGAGGCTCTTCAAGCCGTGACCCCAAGGATGATGGAAGTGAGAAGAATCCCAAGTATCCGGTCCCTCGAGTTGCAGAAGTTCGAGCGTGCGAGTGGCCAAGCAATGTGTTGTTACGCGCCACCGGACTTTATGAGGACTTTTACTACTTGGTGGAGAACGCAGGCCTTACCGCCTTCGTTGAAGGTAAGTGTCCGCAATACCTCCTCCTCACTAATATCTTCCTACAAAGCTTTAACTTCTATCCGAGGAAGAATCCTCCTATGGTTGAGTTCAAACTTTATGATATCCCCCAGCGCATGTCACTCCAGGATTTTTGCAATGTCTGCAAATTGCCTTATGTTGGGGATATTCATGAACCTCGTCCATAGGATTTGGAGGCTTTCATAGGTACTATTGCTGTAGGAGAGGAGAGAGGAGTGTCTTGCGCTAGAGCTGCTAGCATACATTTTCGCGTGCTTCGGTACTTCTCACTTTTTGTGGGAAAATGTTTGATTGGCCGTGGGAAAGCTGGGTCCCTTAGTTCCCCAGATCTTGCGGTCTTGTGCGAAGCCCTTCATAATGATAAAACTTATAGCTTGGGCGCTATAGTAGCTCAATGGTTGAACACGAACCGTTCTAAAGGCGTTGTCTTTGGAGGTATCTATGCTACTCGTCTTGCTAGACATTTTGAGACACCTATTAGACTGGACGAGGAAGAAGAGATTCTTCTTCCTGAGAGATATCAAGATTACGATAGCATGGTTCGCCATGACTTTCTTGATAGAGATATAAATAGAAGGATGATTTATAACCTGGTATTTAGTCAGGGTACTCGTGAGACTATTACTTTGCCTGCTCCTTCTTTGTTCAATCTTCTTGTAGGCAGGTACATTATTATGCCCTCGGACATCTACGCATATTGGGGCTTAGCCCAACCACAGGTGCCCGTGCCCGAGCCACCAGTCGAGTACCAGACGCCAGTTTATAAGTGGGAGCTGGAGGAGCTCACACAGCAGTGGCATCCTCAGTCCACTCCGGAGTACCCCGGAGCTGGTTATTTCCCTCCTTGGGAGTAGACCAACTTAGGTCAAAAGCCTGAGCTTGGGGTAGTATGTGTTTCTCACCGACATTATATTCTTGCTTATGCTTTCACTTTGTTAGTCGGTGTTCACACTTTGCCACTGTATCATCCATGCTAGTTTATTTCTTTTTCTCGTTTTCTTTTCATGTGTCTGTCTAGTTTGAGAAAACCCAAAGAGATTTTATTTTCTTCTTTTGCTTGTTGGGAGCTTTCCCGTGTAAATAGTTTTCTTTTTCTTTGGGTCAAGGTAGAAGACCATGGTTACATGTTTAGTGGCTCTCGCATGCATATCTGTTTATCTGTTAAAGAGCCATATTACTTTGTCTTCTCCTTTGTGTTTGCCTGCAGATTCCAGCTTAGTCCAATGCATGAGCACGCTTATTATTGTTCACATCATTCGGTCGTGCAAGTGAAAGGCAATAATGACGATACATCATGAAGTGACTGAGCCTGGAAAAGCTGGTATGAACTCGATCTATTTTGTTTTTGTAATATGACTAGCTCATCATTCCTGATTCAGCTTTGTTGTGAGAGAAACATGTTTGCAGTGACAACTTAGAGATCATAGTTCTGATGCCATGCTTACTTAGCTAGGAGCTTATAATGGTTTGTCTTGGATGCCCACATGAATTTTGAGATGACTATGATGTAGTATGATAGGATGGTATCCTCCTTTGAATGATTCAAGTGGCTTGACTTGGCGCATGTTTACGCATGTAGTTGAAACAAAATCAACATAGCCTCTATGATATTCATGTTCACGGTGGTTTATGTCCTACTCATCCTTGCACTCAATGTTAGTTAATCTCAATGCATTTTGATGACTGTTGTCACTCTCTAGTTGGTCGCTTCCCAGTCTTTTGCTAGCCTTCACTTGTACTAAGCGGGAATACTACTTGTGCATCCACTTCCATAAACCCAAAGTTGTTCCATATGAGTCCACCATACCAACCTATATGCGGTATCTACCTGCCGTTCCAAGTAAATTTGCATGTGCCACTCTCTAAACCTTCAAGAAATAATCTGGTTTGCATGCCCGAACCGCTCATGTGGTGACATGGGGCTATCAGTATCTTCCATGCTAGGCGTGTTATCCTCGATATGTGTTTATTCACTATCATTCACGAGAAAGGGGCTGGTAATTGGAATGCCCAGTACCATGCTCAAATCGAAAAGATAATTGCAAACAAAACTCCCCCTGGATTGATGTTGGTATGGACGGCACGCGAGTATTCGGCTAGTCGTGGAGTGTGATTGATTGGTGGTGGGGGAGTCAAAACTTTACTTTTCTGTTTGGGAACTGCCTATAGCATGTGTAGCGTGGAAGATGGTGAGAACTCTTAGTCATTGCGTTGACAATGAAAGCATGCCACCCAAAATTATTATCTCTGTTTTCAAAGCTTGAGCTCTGGCACCTCTGCAAATCAATTCTTCCCTCTGCGAAGGGCCTGTCTATTTATGTTCATGTTGAGTCATCCTCCTCTTATAAGAGCACCAATTAGAGAGCACCTCTGTCATTTTTATGCTTTGCTTTTAACTGTGTTGAGTATGACTATGACTGGATCTTCTTTGCCATGAATTACAATGTTTAGTCAGCCCTTGGTCTTTGAAGGTGCTCTGCATTTATGTTTTGCGGTCTCAGAAAGAGCTAGCGAGATACCATCTGTTCGTACTGCTTCATGATTGTTTTGATTGAAGTGTTGACTTTTGAGACTTATTATTATTTGCTTGCTAGTTGATTATGCCATTGATATGAGTTTACCGTGTGACCTAGATGTCATTTGCTTATGTGGTTAGCTTGTGATCTTGCTGAAATTCTGGTTATGAGTTAGACATAGTTGCAACAACAAGATCAAACAGAGTTTATAAAAGTTTTTCTTTTGTCTCGTTCAGTTTGTCAACTGAATTGCTTGAGGACAAGCAAGGCTTTAAGCTTGGGGGAGTTGATATGTCTCCGTCGTATCTACTTTTCCGAACTCTGTTGCCCTTGTTTTGGACTCTAATATGCATGATTTGGATGGAACTAACCCAGACTAACGCTGTTTTCAACAGAATTGCCATGGTGTTGTTTTTACGCAGAAATAAAAGTTCTCGGAATGACCTAAAAATTTGCGGAGAATTTTTGTGGAATATATGAAAAATACTGGCGCAAGAATCAGCGGAGGAAGTGGAGCTGTGAGCCCACAAGCCCACCAGGCGCGGGCCCCCCTGGCCGCGCCTGGCAGGCTTGTGGGGCCCACAACGCTCCACCGCCTCCAAATCCACCTCTATTTAGTCTGTTTCGTCCGGGAAAAAAATCAAGGAGAAGATTTCATCGCGTTTTACGATACGTAGGCGCCACCACCTCCTGTTCTTCATCTGGAGGGCAGATCTGGAGTCCGTTCCGGGCTCCGGAGAGTGGAGATCGTCGCCATCGTCATCACCAACCTTCCTTCATCGCCAATTCCATGATGCTCTTCACCATTCGTGAGTAATCTCATCGTAGGCTTGCTGGACGGTGATGGGTTGGATGAGATCTATCATGTAATCGAGTTAGTTTTTGACGGGAATTGATCCCTAGTATCCACTATGTTCTGAGGTTGATGTTGCTACTACTTTGCCATGCTTAATGCTTGTCACTAGGGCGTGAGCGCCATGATTTCAGATCTGAACCTATTATGTTGTCGCCAAGATATGTGTGTTCTTCATCCTATCTTGTAAGTTGTAGTCACCTACTATGTGTTATGATCCGGCAACCCCGGAGTGACAATAGCCGGAACCACTCCCGGAGATGACCATAGTATGAGGAGTTCATGTATTCACCAAGTGTTAATGCGTTGGTCCGGTTCTTTATTAAAAGGAGAACCTTAATATCCCGTAGTTTCCATTAGGACCCCGCTGCCATGGGAGGGATGGACAATAGATGTCATGCAAGTTCTTTTCTCTGAGCACGTATGACTACATACGGAATACATGCCTACATTAGATTGACGAACTGGAGCTAGTTACATATCTCTCCGTGTTATAACTGTTACATGATGAATAGCATCCGGCATAACCATCCATCACTGATCCAATGCCTACGAGTCTTTCCTACTGGTCCTTGCTACGTTACTTTGCTGCTACTGCTGTCACTACTGTTACTCTGTTGCTACCGCCGTTACTTTGCTGTTACTGCTCTCACTTTGCTGCTACTGGTTACTGTTGCTACTGCTGCTAGCATACTACCTTGCTACTGATACTTTGGTGCAGATACTAAATCTTTCAGGTGTGGTTGAATTGACAACTCAACTGCTAATACTTGAGAATATTCTTTGGCTTCCCCTTGAGTCGAATCAATAAATTTGGGTTGAATACTCTACCCTCGAAAACTGTTGCCATCCCCTATACTTGTGGGTTATCACGACCCTATGGCGCAGCCCCTCCCTCATATCCTTCTATATATACTAAGGGTTTTATGGTTTTAGACACAACAGAAAACAACCACGTGTTGCCCTCTCTCTCTAGATCTGTTTCTCCTCTAGTTTCAGCGATGCTTAGGCGAGGCCCTGCTGGAATAGCACCATCACCACCACCACCACGCCGTCGTGCTCGAGAACTCATCTACCTCTCCGCCCCTATTGCTGGATCAAGAAGGTGGAGATCGTCATCGAGCTGTACGTGTGCTGAATGCGGAGGTGCTGTCCGTTCGGCACTAGATCGGGAAGGATCGTGATGGGATCACGAGACGGATCATGATGATATCGCGGGACAGGCTGCGATTTGAATCGCAAAGATGTTCCACTACATCAACCACGTTATATACGCTTCCGCTTAGCAATCTACAAGGGTATGTATATTCACTCTCCCCTCTCATAGATGATCATCACCATGGATAGGTATTGCGTGTGCGTAAGATTTTTTTTTGTTTTCCATGCTACGTTCCCCAACACTTGCACACCACAATCTTCCATGGGTTGAATGAGATCTTCCTCTTGATGCGGGCCCATGGAAACACACCTAACCCCATATAGAACTCTCACGAAGACCATGGGTTAGTACACAAAGCCTAATGGATAATGCTTACCATACCATGGGATCACTTGATTCCTCTTGGTACATCTTGTATGCTTTGTGTGTTGATCAACTTGATTCACTCTTTGACTTAGTCTTGATCAACCTTGTGTCTTTATGACCAATCTTTGGATAAAACCTTGAATACCACCTTGGTCATCATATAAACTCCTTGAAACCAACAGATGGACTTCAAGGAGTGCCTATGGACAAATCTTTCGATCATAAATCAAGGCAACCATTATTCCATAGGGATTGTCATCAATTACCAAAAGCATTCATGGAGAAATATGCTCTAACACATAGCAACCATGTTGCTCATGAATTAGTCAGGCTAGCTAAATTCTCTCCTCCTAGCATATGGATGGACTCGCCACCAGATGAGTTGATCCCCTCTCATGTAAGTGACACGATCATGGTTATGGAATAAATGAGGAGATTTTGTAAAAAAACACCTCCCCAAATTATAGTTAGATGCCACTCCGCTCCGGCACGAAATCATGGCGTGAAGGGAGTCCATACGCGCCCTTAATTACCACTAGGGCATCAAGGTTTGCTGTTGTTGAATACAAAGAACTAGAAAAAAATAAAAAGCGTAAAAGAAAAAATAGATTGATTATAGTGGCCATTATTTGGGATGTTGAGAAGTATGAGCTAGGATGATCGGTTACTCTTGGAAATCTCTCACATAGGCGAGTTTGGGTAGCAATTATAGGTTGAATCACACGAGTTTGGTAGCTAGGGTCCTATGAACTCGGGAACGAAAGAGTAGAAGTTGTCGCCGCCATGCCTGATCCACTGGATGGCCTCTCGTGTGGTTGGTGGCTGGTAGAAATAGTGGAGTGGGTCTGGTTCTCATTGAACCCAGTCCAGCCCAGTAACTCGAGGGTTGGGCTTCCTTGACCTTGGTGGTTGATGAGTAGCTCGGGGACTTGATGGAGTGCTGCCTAGTGGGGTCTCCATGTCAGGACTCTGATATCACCCACTCTTTGAGAGGTGGCTTGCCCCCAAGCCGCAACAAAGGGAAATCTGTTGCGGAGATGCTCCTTGTGATGAGAACATCAATACCATTGTTACACCCACACCCCATGTAGGTATACATGGTGGACCAATTACTAGAGCTCGCGCATGCCAATTGAATTATCAAGTACTTATGTTTCTTGGAAATCCTTCTAATGTTCGTGAACATATGATACTGCCAAATTAGATACTTTTGTTTTACTTATGAATGAAGGACCTAACATCAACAAAAGGATGACCATTGGAGTGGAATCAACCATGGAGAAGAAGGTGCGCGCGCATGAAGGAACAAGGGAGTTTTCAGTGGTGATTTCCGCACTTTGAAGCCACCATAAGGAGAGCACGAAGGCTTGAACGAAATATACAAGATGTCACTTCAAACATTTCATCCATAAGCTATTATAGGTGTTGTGCCACCTTATTTTTGTGCCAGGTGCATGTAATTTTGGAATACCACATTATAGGTTTTTTTGAGAGTCCGTATGTGTGAAGAAACTGAGTTAGGGTTGGTTTGGACCCATCCTCCAAAGGGTCACGAAATTCCCCTCTATTATATATATATATATATATATATATATATGTACACACACACACACATATATATAGGAAAATGGCTATGTACTCTTGGGAGTACGTACTCCCCTCCTCATGTACCACATGGATGAGTCTTTTATACCTCATTATTATTTTTAATATACTTCATTAATAATTACTAGATACCTTAAAGTGAGTTTCATGAAAAAATTCATGTGAGTTTACATATTTTAAAGGTTTACGTATATACTACTTTGTTTATACGTGAAAAAGGGTATATTATAAAAAATACGTCGCAACTGATATTTTTTCAACAAAACTCATATTGAGGTATCTTAGAATATTTAATGAGGTATATTGAAAATGATAAAGAGGTATAACCAATGCGTATGTAAAGTATATTAAGAATGGGAGTACATACACCAAGGACTACAGAAAGTTAGTCCTATATATATATATATATATATATCCCTTAGGATGCCGTTTAGACTTTGGTTTTGTTTAGATTGGTGGCTGGTAGAAATAGTCCAGCGGGTCTAGTTCTCATTGGACCAAGTCCAGCCCACTAACTCGAGGGTTGGGCTTCCTTGGCCTTGGTGGTCCATGGGCATCTCGAGGGCTTGATGGAGCGCTGCCTAGTGGGATCTCCCTGTCAGGACCCTGATACCCCCCTCTCTTTGAGAGGCGGCTTATCCCCAAGTTGCAACAAAGAGAAATCTATCACAAAGATGCTCCTTGTGATGATGACATCAATATCATTTTTACACCCACATCCCATGCAGATATACATACTGGACCAAATACTAGAGCTCGCGCATGTCAATTGAATTACCAGGTACTTTTTTTTCTTCAAAATCTTTCTAATGTTCATGAACATATGATACCGCCTAAATTAGATACTTTTGTTTTACTTATGAATGAAGCACCTAGCATGGACAATAAGGATGGCCATTGGAGTGGAATCAAGCATGGAGAAGAAGGTGAACACATGGGAAAGAACAATGGAGTTTTCAGTGGCGATTTTCACACTTTTAAGCCACCATAAGGAGAGGGTGAAGGCTTGGACGAAATATACAAGATGCCACTTCATAAATTTCGCCCATAAACTATTATAGGTCCTGCATTACCTTATTTTTGGGCCAAACCCATGTAATCTCAAAAACCACATTATAGGTTGTTTTTAGAGTCTGTATGTGTGGAGAAACTGAATTAGGGTTGCTTCGGACCCCTCCTCTAAGGGGTCACAAAATTCCCTTTATTCCCCCATATATATAGCCCTTAGGGAGCCATTTAGACTTGAGATTTGTTTAGATTTCAAGTTCACCATAGCTGCAACTTTGCGTCCTTTTTTGGGTTCTATGACCAGACCAAAAAGTTAGAGAAGCCCACTTTCACTAATAAAGATTTCCTCTTATATTCGCAATATCCATATTGCAATTTCTGTTTCTTGCTTGTTCTTCATTTGCGTGCAGGAAACAAACCCTTGTGGTCAGGTTGACCATGCTATGGCGTGGTCAATAAACTCTGAGAGTTGGTTTAGCGATTACTAAGGCGCGATATCTTCACACATTTGTATTTGGATTGTCAAAGTCCAGTCCACCATAAACAATAGTTACATCTCATTAAAAGATAGGGACAACTTCATCTCTATCAAGTGGTATCAGATTTCCAGGTTGCTCGATGAGATTTTACAAGTTTTTCATAGTTTAGATCGCATGTGTTCTTCATACCTATACTCCATGAAAAAGCCACAAAAGGGTTAGTTAATCCTATCGAAACCAATATGATCCTTTTGCGATTTTTTGTTCAGTATTTTGCTTTGTTGAATTTGCGATTGCATCGTCATGTCAAGTTGCTAGTCTTAGCATATAGTCTTTTAGAGCTTCGAATTCTATTCATATGTTGTCACGCTGTTGATACGTCCATTTTGCGTCATGAATTATTATTGATATTTGTGTTATTCTTGTCCATTATTCTCCATTATCATACAATTCTAATGCCCTTTCTCTCTAAATATGCAAGGTACATCAAAAAGAGGAAAATATCTGGAAACTGGAATTCTGACCACGAAACCGAGAAAAAGGCAGAAAAATCAACACACACCAATTGACCTAAAATTTCACAAAGAATTTCTCTACAATATCTGAGAATTATTGGGCCAAAAATATACCAGAGGGGGCCACCTATTGGCCACAAGGCAACAGGGTGCCCCCCGCCGCGCCCTGATGCCTTGTGGGCCCCTTGCTAGCCCTCTAACACCCCTCTTATCCTATATGGTGTGTTTTGACCTAGAAAAAAAATCATAAACAACCTTTCGATATGAAGCGCCGTTGTCTTGAGGCAAAAAATTGGGCAGAGGCCATTTTGCTTTTCGGTAGAGAGATTCTACGGGGAAACTTCCCTCCGGGAGGGGAAATCGAAGCCATCGTCATCACCAACGCTTCCTCCTTCATGGGAGGACCAATATTCATCAACATCTTCACGAGGACGATCTCATATCCAACCCTAGTTCATCTCTTGTATTCAATATTTGTCTCAAAACCTCATATTGGTACATGTGTGTTACTAGTTGTGTTAATTACATCTTGTAGTTGATGCTTGTTGGTTTATGATACGTCTCCAACGTATCTATAATTTTTGATGGTTTCATGCTATTATCTTGTCAAACTTTGGATGTTTTGCATGCCTTTTATATATTTTTTGGGACTAACTTATTAACTCAGTGCCAAGTGCCAGTTCCTATTTTTTCCATGTTTTTGACCCCTTTTAGAGGAGATTTTGAAACAGAGTCCAAACGGAAGAAAATCCCTGAAAAGATTTTTTCTGTAACGGAAGAAGATCAGAAAGCTTGAGAGCCAAGGCAGGGGATCCTCAGGGGCCCCACAAGCCCCCACCCCGCGGCCAGGGGGGAGGCCGCGGCCCACAGGCTTGTGGGCCCCCTGGGCGCCCTCTGACCTAGGGGTTGCGCCTATATATTCCCTAAAAATCCCCAAAAAATCAGGAGATCATCGAAATCACTTTTCCGCCATCACAAGCTTCTGTCTCCGCAAGATCCCATCTGGGGCACGTTCTGGTGCCCTACCGAAGGGGGATTCAGACACGGAGGGCTTCTTCATCAACACCATGACCTCTCCAATGATGCGTGAGTAGTTCACCATAGACCTATGGGTCCATAGCTAGTAACTAGATGGCTTCTTCTCTCTCTTGGATCTTTAATACAAAGTTCTCCATGATCTTCATGGATATCTATCCGATGTAATCTTCTTTTACGGTGTGTTTGTCGAGATCCGATGAATTGTGGATTTATGATCAGATTATCTATGAATCTTATTTGAGTTTCTTCGGATCTCTCTTATGCATGATTTCATATCCTTGCAATTCTCTTCGAGTTGTGGGTTTTGTCTGGCCAACTAGATCTATATTCTTGCAATGGGAGAAGTGCTTGGTTTTGGGTTCATACTGTGCGGTGACCTCACCCAGTGACAGAAGGGGTAGCGAGGCACGCATCGTGTTGTTGCCATCAAGGGTAAAAAGATGGGGTTTTCATCATTGGTTTGAGATTATCCCTCTACATCATGTCATCTTGCTTAAGGCGTTACTCTGTTCGTCATGAACTCAGTACACTAGATGCATGCTGGATAGCGGTTGATGTGTGGAGTAATAGTAGTAGATGCAGAAAGTATCGGTCTACTTGTCTCGGACATGATGCCTATATGTATGATCATTGCCTTAGATATCATCATGACTTTGCGCGGTTCTATCAATTGCTCGACAGTAATTTGTTCTCCCACCGTGATATTTGCTATTTTGAGAGAAGCCTCTAGTGAACAGTATGGCCCCTGGGTCTACTCCACACCATATTTTCAGCCTTACACTTTTTACTTTGTTGCACTTTCCGCCTTCAGATCTCACTTTTGCAAACAATCTTGAAGGGATTGACAACCCCTTTGAAGCGTTGGGTGCAAGTTTGTTTGTGTTTGCGCAGGTACTCTGGACTTGACGAGACCCTCCTTCTGGATCGATACCTTGGTTCTCAAACTGAGGGAAATACTTACTGCTCCTTTGCTGCATAGCCCTTTCCTATTCAAAGGAAAAACCAACGCAAGCCCAATCTCTGTCAACGTGTCAATTTCTGGCGCTGTTGTTTGAGAAGTAGCAGAAGGATTTCTGGCGCCGTTGCCGTGGAGGAAGATCAAGTCAAGAACTCATCCAAGTAGGTGTCGCAAACTCATCTCTTGCATTTACTTTGTTTGCCAGTTGCCTCTCGTTTTCCTCTCCCCCACTTCACCAATTTGCCTTTTTTGTTTGCCTTTTCGTTCGCCCTTTCTCTCGCTTGCTTTCTGTTCGCTTGTGTGCCATGTGCCTTCAATATGCTTGCATCTTCGCTTGCTGAAAATCTAGTGATATAGATCCTCATCCACTTGCTAATCTCTTTAAGTGATCCAATTATGTTGATCCAATTGCTAGTGAGTTGAGTGCACTTGACTATCTTTATGGAGTTTTGCTTGAGATACGTGAATCTGAAAATTCTGAGGAAGAAATTTATGAAGTGATTCACGAGGGCTCCTTGGATGAAAAGCATGATTGCAATGGTTTCACTATAAATTCTATTAGTGACAATCATGCTAAAAATATGCAAAACCCTAAGCTTGGGGATGCTAGTTTTGCTATGTCCACTTCTTGTTGCAATGATCATGAGTGGGGCGATGATGTTTCTTATGATCTTGAAAATTTGTTTAAGCCTCATGATGAATATGATATTTGCAATATTATTGAAAGTGGGTTTGGAGAAGTCATGACTTTAGTTGATGATAATCCCACTATTTTTGAAGAGCTTCAACTTTGCATGCATGTGGATCATGAAAAGAATATCCTATGTGATAGTTACATTGTTGAATTTGATTGTGATCCCACATGTAATTGCTATGAGAGAGTAAAATATTGTGGTAGAAACATTCATGTTACCAAATTACCTCTCGTTATGTGGAGATTGCTATTGTCTCTTTCTTCTTCCTTGCATATGGCAACTATTGGTTGTCTTGACAATCTGTTTTCCTATAAAATGCCTATGCATAGGAAGTATGTTAGACTTAGATGTGATTTTTACATGCTTTATTATGCTCTCGTCGTGCTTCAGTTCTTGTCTTTTGTGTGAGCATCATTGAATTATCAATGCCTAGCTAAGGGCGTTAAACAATAGTGCTTGTTGGGAGGCAACCCAATGAATTTATATTTTCTATCTGTTTTGTTGCGTCCACACCATCACAATTCTGTTGTGATTGTGTTTTTTGTGTTTCCTTTTGTGTTTGAGCCAAGCCAAACCTTTATGACTAGTCTTGGTAATGGTTGTTTGATCCTGCTGGAAAAAGACAGAAACTTTTCGCTCACGAGATGATTTTTCATTTTTATTCAGAAATAGCTTTTGAGTTGATTCTTTTTGCTGCTGGTTGATATGCTTTTTACACAGGCCGTCGTAATTTTTCAGATTTTTTAGGTACCAGGAGTATAAGAAGTATACGATTGCTACAGACTGGTCTGTTTTTGTTGAGTTGGTTGCTTGTTTTGATGAAACTATGGTTAGTATCGGGGGGTACTAGCCATGGAAAAGTGAGAATACACTAGCCCAACACCAATATAGATAGAATTCAAGTTTTCTACAGTACCAAAAGAAGTGGTAGTTTGTTTTCTTGTGCTAATGTTATCATGAGTTCCTGTTTAAGTTTTGTGTTGTGAAGTTTTCAAGTTTTGGGTGATGTTCTCATGGACGATGAGATAAGGAGTGGAAAGAGCTCAATATTGGGGATGCCCAAGGCATCCCAAGCCAAATTCAAGGACACCAAAAAGCCTAAGCTTGGGGATGCCCCGGGAAGGCATCCCCTCTTTCGTCTTCAATCCATCGGTAACATTACTTGGAGCTATATTTTTATTCACCACATGATATGTGTTTTGCTTGGAGCGTCTTGTATCTTAGGAGTCTTTTCTTTTTGTTGTGTCACAATCATCCTTGCTTCACACGTTTTGAGAGAGAGAGACATGCACTCATCGTGATTTTGCTAGAAGGCTCGTAGTGATTCAGTTATATCTTTTGAGCTAGACACTTTTGCTCTATGTGCTTCACTTATACCCTTTAGAGCACGGCGGTGCGTTACTTGGTAGTTGGCTTATGCTATGAAAGTAGTCCCAAATGAGATTGGTACCCAAAGAGGATGCAAAAACCTCCATCTTCATGTGCATTGAGTAGAAAGAGAAGTTTTGATTCCTCTCAAATAGTTTTGAGACGTGAATTTGGTAATATTAAGAGCTATGTTAGTAGGGTGTTGTGAATCTAGAAATACTTGTGTTGAAGTTAGTGATTCCCGTAGCATGCACGCATGGTGAACCGCTATGTTAGGAAGTCGGAGCATAATTGATCTATTGATTGTCATCCTTTGTGTTGAGGTCGGGATCGCGCGATGGTTAACACCTACCAACCCTTCCCCTAGGAGTATGCGTTTAGCACTTTGTTTCAATTACTAATAAAAACTTTCGCAACAAGTATGTGAGTTCTTCATGACTAATGTGAATCCATGGTATAGATGCACTTTCACCTTCCACCATTGTTAGCCTCTCTAGTGCCGCGCAATTCTCGCTGGTGCACAAACCTACCATATTCCTTCCTCAAAACAGCCACCATACCTACCTACTATGGCATTTTCATAGCCATTCCGAGATATAATGCCATGCAACTCCCACCGTTCTGTCTCATGACTTGTGCCGTCACTCTCATATTGCCATTGCATGATCGTAAGATAGCTAGAGAGATGTTTCAACGTCATACGCCATGCTAGATCGTTGCACATCCCGATACACTGCCGTAGGTATTTCCTATGGAGTCATCATTGTGAGCTTTGAGCTGTGAGTAAATAAAAGTGTGATGATCATCACTATTAGAGCATTGTCCCATGTGAGGAAAAAAAGAGGCCAAATAGCCCAAAAACAAAAAAAAGGAGAGAAAAAAGAGGCCTAAGAGCCCAAATGAAAAAAAAGAAGAGAGAAAAAGAGAGAAGGGACAATGCTACTATCTTTTTCCACACTTGTGCTTCATAATAGCACCACGTTCTTCATGATTGAGAGCTTCTTGCTTTGTCACTACCATATGCTTGTGGGAATCTTCATTATATAACTTGGCTTGTATATTCCAATGATGGGCTTCCTCAAAATTGCCCTAGGTCTTCGTGAGCAAGCAAGTTGGATGCACACCCACTAGTTTTCCTTTTGAGCTTTCACATACTTATAGCTCTAGTGCATCTCTTGTATGACAATCCCTACTCTTTCACATTGATATCTATTAATGTGCATCTCCATAGCCTTTTGATACCCGAGTCAATGTGACCATCTCCACCTTTTTGTCTCACAACCACCACCACACTCTATTCCACATATAGTGCTACATCCATGGCTCGCGCTCATGTATTGCGTGATAGTTATAAAGAGTTTGAGAAAGTAAGAGTGCGAAAACAATTACTTGGCCAATACCGGGGTTGTGCATGATTTACATTAGTTGTGTGAGGATGATGGAGCATAGCCAGACTATATGATTTTGTAGGGATAACTTTCCTTGGCCGTGTTATTTTCAAAGTTCATGATTACCTTGCTAGTTTGCTTGAAGTATTATTGTTTTCATGTCAATAGCAAACTATTGTTTTGAATCTTACGGATCTGAACATTCATGTCACGTGAAAGAAGTTGCAAAGGACAACTATGCTAGGTAGCATTCCACATCAAAAATTCACTCTTTATCACTTCCCTACTCGAGGACGAGAAGGAGTTAAGCTTGGGGATGCTTGATACGTCTCCAACGTATCTATAATTTTTGATGGTTTCATGCTATTATCTTGTCAAACTTTGGATGTTTTGCATGCCTTTTATATATTTTTTGGGACTAACTTATTAACTCAGTGCCAAGTGCCAGTTCCTGTTTTTTCCATGTTTTTGACCCCTTTCAGAGGAGATTTTGAAGCAGAGTCCAAAGGGAAGAAAATCCCCGAAAAGATTTTTTCCATAACGGAAGAAGATTGGAAAGCTTGAGAGCCAAGGCAGGGGAGCCACATGGGCCCCACAAGCCCCCACCCCGCGGCCAGGGGGGAGGCCGCGACCCACAGACTTGTGGGCCCCCTGGGAACGCTCTGACCTAGGGGTTGCGCCTATATATTCCCTAAAAATCCAAAAAAAATCAGTAGATCATCGAAATCACTTTTCCGCCGCCGCAAGCTTCTGTCTTCGCAAGATCCCATATGGGGCACGTTCTGGTGCCCTGCCGGAAGGGGGAATTCTGACACGGAGGGCTTCTTCATCAACACCATGACCACTCCGATGATGCGTGAGTAGTTCACCATAGACCTACGGGTCCATAGCTAGTAACTGGATGGCTTCTTCTCTCTCTTGGATCTTCAATACAAAGTTCTCCATGATTTTCATGGAGATCTATCCGATGTAATCTTCTTTTGCGGTGTGTTTGTAGAGATCCGATGAATTGTGGATTTATGGTCAGATTATCTATGAATCTTATTTGAGTTTCTTCTGATCTCTCTTATGCATGATTTCATATCCTTGTAATTCTCTTCGAGTTGTGGGTTTTGTCTGGCCAACTAGATCTATGGTTCTTGCAATGGGAGAAGTGCTTGGTTTTGGGTTCATACCGTGCGGTGACCTCACCCAGTGACAGAAGGGGTAGCAAGGCACGCATCGTGTTGTTGCCATCAAGGGTAAAAAGATGGGGTTTTCATCATTGGTTTCAGATTATCCCTCTACATCATGTCATCTTGCTTAAGGCGTTACTCTGTTCGTCATGAACTCAATACACTAGATGCATGCTGGATAGCGGTCAATGTGTGGAGTAATAGTAGTAGATGCAGAAAATATTGGTCTACTTGTCTCGGACGTGATGCCTATATGTATGATCATTGCCTTAGATATCGTCATGACTTTGCGCGGTTCTATCAATTGCTCGACAATAATTTGTTCACCCACCGTGATATTTTCTATTTTGAGAAAAGCCTCTAGTGAACACTATGGCCCCCGGGTCTACTCCACACCATATTTTCAGCCTTACACTTTTTACTTCGTTGCACTCTCCGCCTTCAGATCTCACTTTTGCAAACAATCTTGAAGGGATTGACAACCCCTCTGAAGCGTTGGGTGCAATTTTGTTTGTGTTTGCGCATGTACTCTGGACTTGACAAGACCCTCCTTCTGGATCGATACCTTGGTTCTCAAACTGAGGGAAATACTTACTTCTCCTGTGCTGCATCACCCTTTCCTCTTCAAGGGAAAAACCAACATAAGCCCAATCTCCGTCAACGTGTCAATTTCTGGCGTTGTTGTTTGAGAAGTAACAGATTACTTGCTGGAAGATATTATGTTCAGATCCTTAATCATTATTATTATACCTCTGATCTTGAACATGTTGATGAGGTCTGAGTACTAACTATTTTTTCCCGAGGACATGGAGAAGTCTTGTTATAAGTAATCATATAAACTTGGTATTCGTTCAGTATTTTGATGATATGTATGTTGTTACTTCTCTTAGTGGTGTCATGTGAACGTCGACTATATGGCAGTTCACCATGTTATGGGCCCAAGGGAAGTCAATGTGGACTAACAAGTAGATGATGGGTTGCGAGAGTGACAAAATCTTAAACCCGAGTTTATGCGTTGCTTCATGAGGGGCTGATTTGGATCCACACGTTTAATGATATGGTTAGAATTATCTTAATTCTTCTCTCATAGTTGCGGATGCTTGCGAGATAGGGTAATCATAAGTTGTTTTTTTACTTAGCACCGGTCCATCCCCATATCAAATTATCAAAGTAGCGAACACGAATCAACTCAACATGATGAACATGAGTAGACTTGTAACACCCAAGATGCGATCCTATCCTTATTTTGGCTCGAGGGCCTCGACAAGGATAGAAACGCATCTCGTGTTTTGCAAGAATGAATATCGTTACAAGTACATGTATAGAAGATATGAGTATATGGAATTGGCTTACACTCGCCACAAGCTACAACATGAACATCTCAATACAATAATACATTGGATCATCATGTAGAAGAGAAGGGTCCGACTACGGACGAAAACAAACGATAAAAGAACGATGTACATCCTTGCTATCCCTGACTGCCGTCCTGGAACCCATCCTAGATTGAAGAAGAAGAAGAAACTCCAAATAGAACAATTATCGCGCTCACGTCAAAGTATCACTTTACCTATACCTGCAACTGTTGCTATAGTAATCTATGAGCCACATGGACTCAACAACCTCATTTACACAGGTATCAAGACTAGCAAACCTTAATGGGTGAGGTATGGTTAAGTGGTGAGGCTGCAACAAACAACTAAGCATTTATTTGATTGGCTAACTTATGAGTACAAGAATAGAAGGGGAGGTGATCTACTCATAATGGTCATGAACAAATAATGATCTCGAAGTGATCCTGATCACCTACTTATGTCAGACATAACCCCACCGTGTCCTCTCTCAGATACAGAGCTCACGAGAGAAACAGTCACTGTTACGCACACAGTAGGCAAATTTTTATTAAGTTTACTTCAGGTTTGCTATGACCGCGTGTTAAATAAATTTTCCAAGTTGCCACATAACCGCGGGCATTATTCTCAGGAAGATTTAACATTACAGGGGTGCTCCAACTAGTCCATCACAAACTACCACAAGCTGCGTCAGAAACCTCAACCACGGAAACCCCGTGATATCCTCGGCTTCCTAGTGGAAAACCTTAACCTAGAGATATCCCAAAGTATCCTCGGAATCCCTCGCACAAGACCTTCGATAAGAGTAAAACAAACCCAGCAAGGCCGCCTGCTACTGCAACAAAAGACCTTCCAACGGCGCGAGAAACATGCTGACGGGAGACTATTCTTGTCTTGATACTCCTCAGCAACGGCACCAGGAATCCTTCTGCTACGGCTACGCCTTAAGGGACTTCCTAGGCAAATATGCAAAGGATTTCCCCCCGTGGCCTTGGAGCCTTGCATTGGTGTTCCCTCGAAGCGGAACGGGTGATGTAGCGCAGCGGTGGTAAGTATTTCCCTCAGTTTGAGAACCAAGGTACCGATCCAGTGAAGGAGTATCTCAAGTGCCTGCACAAACACAAAAAGCTTGCTCCCAATGCTATGAAGGGGTTGTCAATCCCTTATAGATTGTTTGCCAGGTGAGAACTGAAAGCAAAAAAGTAACAAAGCAAAGTAAAAGCAAAAGTGGAAACGATAGGTGTGAATAGACCCGGGGGCCGTAGTGTTTACTAGTGGCTTCTCTCATGAAAGCAAGTAGACGGTGAGTGAACAAATTACTGTCGAGCAATTGATAGAACCGCACAAAGTCGTGACGTCATCTATGGCAATGATTATATCTATAGGCATCACGTCCAAAACAAGTAGACCGATACTTTCTGCATCTACTACTATTACTCCACACGTCGACCGCTATCCAGCATGCATCTAGTGTATTAAGTCCAAAAGAACAAAGTAACGCCTTAAGCAAGATGACATGATGTAGATGGACAATCTCATATCTACGACAAAGCCCACCTTGTTACCCTTGATGGAAACTACACGATGTGTGCCTTGCTGCCCCTACTGTCACTGGGAAAGGTCACCACACGGTAAGAACCCAAAACCAAGCACTTCTCCCATTGCAAGAATCATAGATCTAGTTGGTCAAAGAAAACCCAAGACTTGGAGAGACTCACAAGGATATCAAATCATGCAAATAAGAAATCAGCAAAGACTCAAATATATATCATAGATAATCTGATCACAAATCCACAATTCATCGGATCTCGACAAACACACCGCCAAAGAGGATTACTTCGGATAGATCTCCATGAAGATCATGGAGAAATTTGTATTGAAGATCCAAGAGAGAGAAGAAGCCATCTAGCTACTAACTACGGACCCGTAGGTCTGAAGTGAACTACTCATGAGTCATTGGAGGGGCGATGATGTTGATGTAGAAGCCTTCCAACTCCAAAGTCCCCTCCGGTAGGGCACCGGGAAGGGTCTCCAGATGAGATCTCGCGGAAACGGAAGCTTGCGGCGGCGGAAAAGTGTTTTCGTGGATTCCCTAATTTGTTTCTGTATTTTAGGGAATATATAGGCGAAGGAGCTAGGCCAGGGGGGCGCCAGGGAGGCCACAAGCCTGTTAGCCGCCGCCCCCTGGTGGCGGCTAGGGGGCTTGTGGGCCCCTTGTAGCTCTCTTGGCTTGGCCCTCAAGCCCCCTGATCTTCTTCCATCGGGGAAAAAATTGTTTTGGGGATTTTATTCCGTTTGGACTCTGTTCCAAAATCAGATCTGAAAAGAGCCAAAAACATAGAAAAAACAGGAACTGGCACTTGGCACTGAATTAATAAGTTAGTCCCAAAAAAGATATCAAAGGTACATAAAACATCCAAAGATGACAAGATAACAGCATGAAACCATAAAAAATTATAGATACGTTTGAGACGTATCAAGCATCCCCAAGCTTAACTCCTGCTCGTCCTCGAGTTGGGAAGTGATAAAGAATAAATTTTTTATGCTTTCATGCTACCTAGCATAGATGTCCTTTGTAACTCCTCTTATGTGACGTGAATGTTCAGATCCATTAGATTCAAAACAATAGTTTGCTTTTGACGTGGAAACAATAATAATTCAAGCAAACTAGCAAGGTAATCATGAACTTTCAAAATAACAAGGCCAAAAGAAAGTTATCCCTACAAAAGCATATAGTCTGGCTATGCTCTATCATCATTGCACAACGAATTTAAATCATGCACAACCCCGTTATTGGCCAAGTAATTGTTTCACACCTTTACTTTCTCTAACCTTTTCAACTCTCACGCAATACATGAGCGTGAGCCATGGTTTTAGCACTATAAGTGGTGTGGAGTGTGGTGGAGGTTGCAAGACAAAAAAAGGAGAAGATGGTCACATTGACTAGGCATATCAATGAGCTGTGGAGATGCTCATCAATAGATATCAGTGTGAATGAGTAGGGATTGCCATACAAATGATGCACTAGAGCTAAGAGTATGTGAAAGCTCTTAAAGAAAACTAGTGGGTGTGCATCCAACTTTCTTGCTCACGAAGACCTAAGGCAATTTTGAGGAAGCCTATCATTGGAATATACAAGCCAAGTTATATAATGAAAATTTCCCACTAGCTATATGGTGGTGACAAAACAAGAGACTCTCAATCATGAAGATCATGGTGCTTAATATGCACAAGTGTGGAAAGGTGGTAGCATTGTCCCTTCTCTCTTTTTCTCTCATCATTTTTTTGTGTGTCTGGGCATCTTTGGCCTCTTTTATTTTCTCACATGGGACAATGCTCCATCAATGATGATCATCACACTTTCAACTCAAAACTTAGAGCAACGATGACTCTATATGGAATGCCTTCGGTAGTGTACCGTGACAATGATCTAGCATGGCATAGACATTAATGGAAACATCATGCTAGCTATCTTACGATCATGCAATGGCAATGTAGAAGTCGTGGCACATGTCATGGTGGTAGTTGCATGGAAATATATCTCAAGAAAAGCCATAGTAGGTAGGTATGGTGGCTGTTTTGAGGGAGGCTAATGGTGGGTTTTGTGCACCTGCGAAAGTTGCACGACACTAAGAAGATAGTGATGGTGGAAGGTGAAAGTGCATCTAAACCATGGACTCAACATTAGTCAGGAAGAACTCATATACTTGTTGCAAAAGTTTTATTAGTAATCGAAACGAAGCATTCAACGCATACTCCTAGGGGAAGGGTTGGTAGGTATAAACCATCGCGTGATCCCGACCGCCACGCAAAGGATGACAATCAATAGACTAATCATGCTCAGATTTCATCACATAGCGGTTCACCATACGTGCATGCTACGGGAATCACTAACTTCAACACAAGTATTTCTAGATCCACAAAACCTTACTAGCATAACTTCAATATTACCAAAACCACAACTCAAAACTAATTGAGATGAATCAAACTTCTCTAACTATTCAATGCACATGAAGGTGGAAGTTTTCGTATCCCTTTGGATAACTAGCCCTTTTGAGACTACTTTCAAAGCATAGATCAACTACCAAGCCACGCACCACTGTGATCTAAAAGATATAAGTGAAGCACATAGAGCAAAATCAACTAGCTCAAAAGATATAAGTGAAGCACATGTGAGCTGATTGTCTACCAAAGGATATAAGTGAAGCTCGACAAAATCACGGTGAGTGCATGTCTCTCTCTATAGGTGTGAAGAAATGATGATTGTGACACAACAAAAATAAAAGACTCCTACGATACAATATGCTCCAAGCAAAAACACATAACATGTGGTGAATAAAAATATAGCCCCAAGTAACGTTACCGATGGATTGAAGACGAGAGAGGGGATGCCTTCCCGGGGCATCCCCAAGCTTAGGCTTTTACGGCATCCTTGAATCTCTTGGGGTGCCTTGGGCATCTCCAAGCTTGAGATCTTGCCACTCTTTACCTTTTTGTCCATAAGAACTTCACCCAAAACTTGAAAACTTCACAACACGAAACTTAAACAGAAACTCATGATAACATTAGTATAAGAAAGCAAACCATCACTTCCTTAGGTACTGTAGCAAACTTAAATTCTACTTATGCTGATGTTGGGTTACTGTATTTTCAATCTCCCATGGCTAATACCCCGAATACTATACATAGTTTCATCAAAATAAGCAACCAACACAACAAAAACAGAATCTGTTAACAGCAGACCAGTCTGTAGCAATCTGTATACTTCGTATACTTCTGCTACTTCAAAAATTCTGAAAAAGTACGACAGTCTGAAGAATTTGCGTAGCAATCAGTAGCAAAAAGAATCAACTCAAAATATCTTACAGAACAAAAACGCAAATTATTTTCGTGAGCAAAAAGTTTCTGTCTTTTCCAGCATGACCAAACAATCATCCCCAAGACTAATCATAACGGTTTTGCTTGGCACAAACGCAAAAAGAAACACAAAAAACACAATCATAACATCATTATGAAAGTGTGGAAAACACAAAACAGAAAGAAAAAGGATAGATTCGTTGGGTTGCCTCCCAACAAGCGCTTTTGTTTAACGCCCTTAGCTAGGCAAAAGGTGATGGAATCACGTATAGTCATCTTTGGTGCTCAAACCATAAGTAGTGTGATCATTTATCATCTTAAGATCTTCATCTTTATTGGATGACTCACCACTAGCTTTAGGAACAAAAACACACTTGACGGTCTTTTTGAGAGTGAGATTTGGAGTATTTTGCACAGCGGCAAAAGCGGAACCCAAGTTGGTTATGACATCTTCTAGTTTGCCAATTCTAGAAGAATCATTAACTATAAGTTCCTTCTCCCTTAAATTTTTCAAAAAATTTCCCACTTTGGATCTGTACTGAGTAATTTGATTGTGGATCTTTCTATCCAAACCCTCAATAAGTTCAACTGTGGCAATTGTGTTTTCAATAGTGTCAAGCCTTTGCATCACGTGTTCCAAGGTTAAGGTAGTTCCATTAACCATGAGCGGGGTGAGCCTACCAAATTCATGATAGCTCCATAGGAGTCAACAGTATGGCTCCCCAAAAAATTCCCGCCTACAATGGTATCAAGGATATACCTATTCCAAGGAGAAACTCCAACATAAAAACTGCGAAGAAGAGCGATAGTGGATTGCTTACGAGTAGATCTACTTTGAGCATTGCAAATCCTGTACCAAGCGTCCCTTAAATTTTCTTCCTCATTCTGTCTGAAATTGAGAACTTCATTCTCAGGGGTATCATTTGGAGTGGTGGGTCTAGCCATTGATGGACCATCACACACACAAACGAGCAGGAAGAGAGAGTGAAACAGGCAAAAGAAAACGGCAAAGGAGAAAGGCAAAGAAGAAAGGCAAATGAAAACGGCAAATGTGAAGTGGGGGAGAGGAAAACGAGAGGCAACTGGCAAAAAAGTAAATGCAAGAGATGAGTTTGTGAGACCTACTTGGATAGATCTATCCTTCCCCGGCAACGGCGCCAGAAATACTTCTGCTTCTGCAACAAAAGACCTTCCAACGGCGCCAGAAACATGTTGACGGGAGACTTTTCTTGTCTTGATACTCCTCAGCAACGACACCAGGAATCCTTCTGCTACGGCTACGCCTTAAGGGACTTCCTAGGAAAATATGCAAAGGATTTCCCCCGTGGCCTTGGAGCCTTGCGTTGGTGTTCCCTTGAACCGGAAAGGGTGATGTAGCGCAGCGGTGGTAAGTATTTCCCTCAGTTTGAGAACCAAGGTATCGATCCAGTGAAGGAGTATCTCAAGTGCCTGCACAAACACAAAAAGCTTGATCCCAACGCTATGAAGGGGTTGTCAATCCCTTATAGATTGTTCGCCAAGTGAGAACTGAAAGCAAGAAAGTAAAAAAGCAAAGTAAAAGCGAAAGTGGAAACGATAGGTGTGAATAGACCCGGGGGCCGTAGTGTTTACTAGTGGCTTCTCTCATGAAAGCAAGTAGACGGTGGGTGAACAAATTACTGTCGAGCAATTGATAGAACCGCGCAAAGTCGTGACATCATCTATGGTAATGATTATATCTATAGGCATCACGTACAAAACAAGTAGACCGATACTTTCTGCATCTACTACTATTACTCCACATGTCGACCGCTATCCAGCATGCATCTAGTGTATTAAGTCCAAAAGAACAGAGTAACGCCTTAAGCAAGATGACATGATGTAGATGGACAATCTCATATCTACGACAAATCCCACCTTGTTACCCTTGATGGCAACTACACGATGTGTGCCTTGCTGCCCCTACTGTCACTGGAAAAGGTCACCACACGGTAAGAACCCAAAACCAAGCACTTCTCCCATTGCAAGAATCATAGATCTAGTTGGCGAAACAAAACCCAAGACTCGGAGAGACTTACAAGGATATCAAATCATGCAAATAAGAAATCAGCAAAGACTCAAATATATATCATAGATAATCTGATCACAAATCCACAATTCATCGGATCTCGACAAACACACCGCCAAAGAGGATTACATCGGATAGATCTCCATGAATATCATGGAGAACTTCGTATTGAAGATCCAAGAGAGAGAAGAAGCTATCAAGCTACTAACTACGGACCCGTAGGTCTGAAGTGAAATACTCACGAGTCATTGGAGGGGCGGTGATGTTGATGTAGAAGCCCTCCAACTCCAAAGTCCCCTTCCGGCAGGGCACATGGAAGGGTCTCTAGATGAGATCTCGCGGAAACGGAAGCTTGCGGCGGCGGAAAAGTGTTTTCGTGGATTTCCTGATTTTTTTTCCGTATTTTAGGGAATATATAGGCGAAGGAGCTAGGTCAGGGGGGCGCCAGGGAGGCGACAAGCCTGCTAGCCGCCGCCCCCTGGTGGCAGCTAGGGGGCTTGTGGGCCCACTGTAGCTCTCCTGGCTTGGCCCTCAAGCCCCCTGATCTTCTTCCATTCGGGAAAATTTTATTTTGGGGATTTTATTCCGTTTGGACTCCGTTCCAAAATTAGATCTGAAAAGAGCCAAAAACACAGAAAAAAACAGGAACTTGCACTTGGCACTGAATTAATAAGTTAGTCCCAAAAAAGATATAAAAGGTACATAAAACATCCAAAGATGATAAGATAACAACATGAAACCATCAAAAATTATAGATACGTTTGAGACGTATCACCGCCCGATGAGCCAAATCTGCATCCAGAGCCGGGCGCTCTCTATTTATGGGAGTCAACCGTCTATGCAAAGTGGCGATAGCTGGAAAATGTCTCAATTTTCCCCGAGGTGGCACCGCCGACTGCTAGGTAGGTGGACCAACATTCACGAGGAGCACTGTCCCAGGGGTTGGTTAATTATCCACGGGTTACTTACTCTCTATGTGGTTCATTAGTTATTAGGAAAATGTAATACCAATGTTGGGCCTTGCCATACGAGTTTTATCCCAAAACAAAAATCAAGGGCATCCACATAACAACCCCAAGCATGTTAGGAGCACTCAGTTATGGAACATAACACTGGCATACAAGTAACTAGGGCGACAAAGATGGAACGAAACACCAAGCTAGAAGGCCAAGCATTCGAACTTTGACCAAGTATATAGGTGCGTTAAATTAAATAGCAATAATAAGGTGATATGACAAGAAACCCATGTTGTCACATGGAAGCATCTCCACCTGCAACTAGCAACACTATAAGAAGATTGAGCAAGCAGTAACATAGTAAAACAAGGGTTTGCTAGGATGTGGAAGGGTTAGAGGCTTTTCATGGCAATGTTGGGAGGCTGACATTCAAGTGGCAGGCAATGCGACATAGCGATAGAAGCGAGGCAACTAGCATGGCAATGATAGTAGTGGTATCTAGGGAAATGATCATCTTGCATGTGATCCCGCTTGGAAGAAGAATGAATCCGTGAAGCAGTCGAACCAACATAGTCGAATGAATCCTCACACTTTGAAGCAGTTGGGAACTCTATCGATAAGAAACAATCCGGAAATAACAATCAACACGCAATAAACACCACAACATATTCATGACATGATGCACAATCAAATATGATGCATGCCCATTTAATTATGCACGACACGGCAAAGCACAACAATTTACTACTTCACATTAAATGAAGCTCAATATGCAATCAATTGCATACTAACGAAACTCAGCGTTTGATTTACTTAGTTCACTCCTGTTTAGGTACACACCAAGTTTAAATGTGGTTAAACATGCTAAGAGGTGGATCATAAATAAACTACACTTCCTAGGCATTTTAAATGAGGTCAGAAACAACATATAGTATTTCCAGTATGACCCCATATGTTAATTTCAAAATTGGTCCAGATCTGTAATAAACACATTTTATATTTGTTAAACAGCAAAATAAAGTGTATCGTGTGATTCTACACGTCATTCTAGTAGACTTACATATATAGATCATCTAAAACGGAGCTACGGTTTAAAAGATATGACCAACACAATATGATATGACATGGATGCAAAATGTTTGCAAATGACAGCCACAAGCATGTTAACAATGAATGCAACAAGATATTATGGAACTATAAAATTCTAGGCAAGTTTAAATGAGGCGAGAACAACGAATAACAATTCCGAATAGTCCCCATATGCAAATTAAGATTAGGTATTGTTCTACCTATAACACAATTTTAGAGTTCTTAAATAGCAAAATAAATGCTACCATGTTATTCCACACATTTTTCTGATCAAGTTACATATGTGGAATATTTTAATCGGAGCTACAGTTAATTAGTTATGAGTTAAATTGTTTCAACATGGCACCTATGCAAATTTATTAAATAGCAAGTTTAAACATTTTTATCATGGTTGAAAACTGGATATTTTGAAACTACACAAAATTCTAAGCATTTTTCATGTACAAAGTTTTTAAATATGATGCATGGTTATTTTGCTACGAATTAAATCATTTTTAATATGGCATCATGCAAAACAATGCAAACATCACGTTTAAATATTTTTAACATGCATGAAAGTTGGAAATTCTTAATCTACACAAAATTCTGAATATTTCACATACATCATTTATTTTCATCCAATGCATATTTAATTAATTATTAGGAATACAAAAACATGGCATTTCTGTAATTATCGGGATAAATAACTATTTCACCCACGAGGAAAAATAAAATAAAATAAAATACATACGGTCCTAAGCTGCGCGCTCGGCCGAAACATGATGGGTGCGGGATAGCTAAACTACCCAGCGAGTGGCAGATACCGAAGTTGGGCTCATATACGTGGCCCTGGGCTAGAGCTAGCTCGGGCTGGCTGGTGTGGGGTCGGCGAGCAGCCCACGCGAGGATTGGCGAGCGGGCGCTGGCGCTGGACAGGGGAGGCAGGCCTGTGGGTGCTAGAGATGGGTCGGCCTTGCTGGGCCGAGGCGAGGTGAGGCAGTGGCTGGGTCGTGCACTCGCCTAGCTCGGCGGACCGAGCGCTTACAAGCGCGGGCAGGGCGTTGTCCTCCATGGATGCAGAAGAGGCACATCATGGTGGCGGCGGCGCCGATCTCCAGCCGGTCCTCGCCGGATCCATCGGAGCCAATGGTGTGAGAATGGATCTGGGCAGCGGGGTTCCGTTCCGGGCAGCAGCCTACGGCTTCGAGCTCGTGTAGGCGGCGGCCATGGTAGGGTTCTTGGGTACGTGCAGGAGAGAGAGAGATGTGCGGTGAGACACACATGGAGGGACGAGAAAGAGAGAGAAGGGATGCGGAGAGGAGGTCCCGCGGCCTAGATCCAGCGCTGCTAGTGGTGCTCCGGCAGCCGGCTGGTGAGGCCCTCGGGGCCGAGAGGACGCACGGGGAGAGGGAGGGCTCGGGCGTCTCGGGCTCCTCCAGGCTTGCACGACGACGACGTCTCAATTCGGGCCTGGGGTGGGCTGCGGATTGGCTCGAGCGGGCCCGCGTGGGTGGAGGTGGGAGAAGGTGGCTGTCGGGGGCTGAATGGTGGGAGGTGGTGGCGGCACGGTTTTTGAGAGAGAGGCTAGGGTTAGGCCAGTTTGGGTAAGGGTAGGGTGTTATATAGGGAAGGCTAGGTTTAGAGGATTTTTTAGCTCTGATTCCGACCGCGCGACCGCGATTGGACGACTCCAAACGCGGGGCAGGGGGCTAGCTAGGCTATGATGGGCTGTGGAGAGGGGTTGTGGTGTGAGAAGAGAGGGAGGTTACAACCTGGCAACAAAGTTTGAAAATCTGAAAACGTCCGGGAACTAAACCGATGACTGCGCTGCTACGGTTGTCCGAAATGATTAATTGATTAATTTTATTATTACTATTCATTATATATATATATACATTTTTATATTTTATTATTATTATTAGGGGGGCGAGGCCCCACTTGTCATTGGGCCATGGGGGGAGGTTAATCCCCACTAATCAAAATCGAGCACGAGGGTGTGGTGCGGCTGTGGGTGGCGAGGGGGAGCGGTAGCGCGGGCTCGGCAGCGTGCGGCGGCAAGCAGCTGCACGAGGAGCGCGAATGTGGGCGCAACACGGTGGCCGGAGGGACGCGACATCGACGAGCGGGCGTGGCCAGTAGGGTCAGGACACGCGGGCGCGGACATGGCACGACCCGGCCGTGGCGAGCGCGGGGCAAGGCCGCGAGGAATGGTTACGAGAGGAAGAGGCATGAAGGTCTCCATACCAAAGGGGGGAAGGAGGAGAGGGGGCGGCCTCACAATCGGTGTAGGGGGAGGCAGCGACTCGGGGGGAGGTAAGGGAGGAGGCCGGTGGGGCGCGGTGGTGACACGGTGGCCGGGTGAGGCCGGCGTCCCGTCGGGGAGGCCTGGATCCGGCCGGGCAAGAGAGAGAGAGAGAGAGAGAGAGAGAGAGAGAGAGAGAGAGAGAAGCCGCCGGGAGGGTGGAGGAATCGGGGGGAGGGGGAGGAAATGAGGGTGGCTCGTGTGGGTTAGGGTTTTCTCAGGGTTTTATACCCCTCGAGGTAAGTGGGCTAGCCGTTTGGCTCAACTAGGCCGACCACTTGGGCTGAGGCCTAGTAGAGGGGGGTCTCTTTTATTTACCTTTTCCTTTTTTAGTTCCTAGTTCGAAAAAAATTCCACTTTCCAAATGAATTTGAATTGCAAGAAAATGAATCAGGGTTTGGTTCCAACAGTGATCATACTTGGATTAGCAAAATGGATTAGCTTAATCCCCATGGTACTGTAGCTTGATTACAAGGATTACTGTAACATAATTTGGGGATGTCACAACTCTCCCCCACTATAAGAAATTCCTGTCCTGAGAATTAAGAGGTAGATGGAAAGAGCTCGGGGTATCCATCACGAAGACGATCCTCGTGTTCCGAAGTGGCTTTAGCTTCAAAATGATTTGACCACTGCACTTTAAGGAACTTGGTGACCTTGCGACGAGTTCGACGTTCAGTCTGATCGAGAATGTGGATTGGATGCTATTTATAAGTGAGGTCTCGTTGCAGCTCAAGCATATCATGATGCACTACACGGACAGGGTCTTTGAAGCAGCAGCGGAGCTGAGACACATGGAAGACATCGTGATCCTAAGAAAGGTTCGACGGTAGCTGCAATTGATAAGCCACTTTTCCACGTCTTTCAAGAACGATGAACGGAACAATATAGCAAGGAGCTAGCTTGCCCTTAATCCCAAAATTGTGTTCATCTCTCATTGGTGTGACTTGCAGATAAGCCTTTCCGCCAGGTTGATAGACCATATGTTGATGATGACGGTCATACTCACTTTTCTGACAAGACTGGGCAGCCTTCAGATTCTCATGAATAATGCATACTTGATATTTGGCATGTTGGATAATATCCGAACCTAAGAGTGATCGTTCCCAAGTTTCTCATAAATTCAGAGGACTTAGACACCTTCGTCCATACAACACTTGAAAGGGCGGCATCTTTAGACTAGCTTGATAGCTATTGTTGTAGGAGAACTCAGCATACTTGAGACATTCCTCCCATTTCTCATTGAAGGAAATAACACAAGCTCGAAGCATGTCTTCAAGGATTTGGTTGACTCGTTCAACTTGTTCTTGGGATTGAGGGTGAAATGTGGTGCTCAAGGACAGATGACTTCCCATAGCCTTTTGAAAACTTTCCCGGAATTTTGAAGTGAACAAACTGCCATAGTCTGAACTGATTACCAACGGAATACCGTGGAGTGATACAATTTTTGATATATAAAGATCTGCCAATTGACTAGCAGTGATTGTTTCTTTGACGGCCAAAAAAATATGTAACTTTGGACAGTCGGTTAATGATGACAAGAATAGCATCATTACCTTTCTGCGATCTAGGAAAACAAATGACAAAGTCCATTTCAATTTGGTCCCATTTCCATTCACGAATAGAGATAGGTTGCAGAGTTCCAGCAGGCTTTTGATGTTCTGCTTTGATTTGCTGGCAAATATCACATTCTACAACATAGCATGCAATGTCTTGCTTCATATTTGACCACCAGAATCTTTGATAGATGTCTTCGTACATCTTGGTACTACCGGGATGAATAGACATCGGTGTATCATGAGCTTCTTTCATCACCCTTCGAGTCATTCTTAGGTTTTCCCGCTTACTTGGTATGTAAAGATGACCCTTTAAGTACAAGGCGCCATCATCAGTAGGAGTGAAGCAAGAGGGTTTACCTTCTGCAAGGTAGCTTTTAATCTTATCGACTTCAGGGTCAAAGAGTTGAATAGTTTTGACGCCGCTCACGAGATCTGGTTCAACAACTAGGTTACTGAGGGAACCCTGATCAATAACACAAAGGTTCATCTCATGGAACTCTTCAGTAGAGGGAACAAGATAACCCTGAGGAATAATAGGGAGGTTCATCTTATGGAATTCCTCTAGAATACGACTATGAACCTTATGAACGTGGATGTGGTTTGTGACAGCCCGAGACCGACGCTCCAGAAGATTCCCCTTTTTTCTGTTGTCGCCGAGTTAATATTTGTTTGTTGCATTCATTGTCACATCATTTGCATCATCTGCATTGCATCGGCACTCCGTTGCCACTAGTTTTCAAAACTCGCATCCGTTATTAGTTGCCGGTTCTCTCCGTTATCATCGCTGAGCGCTTCGAGACCAACCACACATGCCCGCACACGCGGCATCGTTAAATCTTGTTTTTAAAAGTGTGTATTAAACTTTCTCGGATTGGGTTGAAACTTGGCGTGCATTCTGATGACCCACAAGTGTAGGGGATCTATCGTAGTCCTTTCGGTAAGTAAGAGTGTCGAACCCAACGAGGAGCATAAGGAACTGAGAAGTGGTTTTCGGCAAGGTATTCTCTGCAAGCACTGAAATTATTGGTAATAGATAGTTGTGTGGTAAGATGATTCGTAGCAAGTAGAAATTAATAATAGTAAAAAAGGTGCAGCAAAGTGGCCCAATCCCTTTTGTAGCAAGGTATAATCCTGGACAAACTCTTATAGGAGGTAAAGCGCTCCCGAGGACACATGTGAATTTCTGTCAAACTAGTTTTCATCATGTTCATATGATTCACGTTCGCTACTTTGATAGTTTGATGTGTGGGTGGACCGGTGCTTGGGTGCTCCCCTTACTTGGACAAACATCCCACTTATGATTAACCCCTCTCGCAAGCATCCGCAACTATGAAAGAAGAATTAAGACTAAGTCTAACCATATCTTTAAACTAGTGGATCCAAATCAGCCCCTTACGAAGCAACGCGTAAACTAGGGTTTAAGATTCTATCAGTCTAGCAACCCATCATCTAGTTATTACTTCCCAATGCCTTCCTCTAGGACCAAATAATGGTGAAGTGTTATGTAGTCGACGTTCACATAACACCACTAGAGGAGAGATAACATACAAGGCATCAAAATATCGAACGAATACCCAATTCACATGACTACTTATAGCAAGACTTATCCCATGTCCTCAGGAACAAAAGTGACTACTCACAAAGCATAATTATGGTCATGATCAGAGAGGTATTGAATAGCATCAAAGATCTGAACAAAGAATCTTCCACCGAGTAATCCAACTAGCATCAACTATAAAGAGTAATTAACACTACTAGCAACCTTACAAGTACCAATCGGAGTCGCGAGACGGAGATTGGTTACAAGAGATGAACTAGGGTTTGGAGATGAGATGGTGCTGATGAAGATGTTGATGGTGATCAGTACCCTCCGATGAGAGGAGTGTTGGTGATGATGAAGGCGGCGATTTCCCCCTCCGGGAGGGAAGTTTCCCCAGCAGGACGACCCTGCCGGAGCTCTAGATTGGTTCTGCTCAAGTTCTCCCTCGTGGCGGCGGCGACTCTGCCCGAAAGTCTCCTCCTGATTTTTTCTGGAACGAAACCTCCTTATAGCAAAAGATGGGAGCCAGAGGGGCAACAAGGGACCCACAAGCCACCTAGGCGCGGCCAGGGGGGTGGGCCGCGCCTGGCAGGCTTGTGGCCTCCTGGTGGCTTCCCTCTGGTACTTCTTCCGCCCAGTATTTTTTATAAATTCCAAAATAATTCCTCGTTGATTTTCACGTCTTTTGGAGTTGCGCACAATAGGTATCTCAAACTTGCTCCTTTCTCAAGCCAGAATTCCAGCTGTTGGCATTCTCCCTCTTCATATAAACCTTATAAAATAAGAGAGAAAAGGCATAAGTATTGTACCGTGAAGTGTAATAACAGCCCACAAAGCGATAAATATCAACACGAAAGCATGATGCAAAATGGACGTATCAACTCCCCCATGCTTAGACCTCGCTTGTCCTCAAGCGGATGCCGAGATCAATAAATATGCCCACATGTTTAGAGATAGAGGTGTCGACAAAACAAGATACGGACATGCAGGCATCATGATCATAATTAGAACCACAATCTCATCATATAATCTCTTATGCTAAAGTGATAATTCTTTCACAAAGTAAATTATGGATCAAGAATCTTATTGAGAATTAACAATCGATAGCCTTTAGTCATTGAAGCAATTGCAATTTATCATAACATCAGAAATAGTCAAATAAGAGCTTGCAAAGAAAATCCACATATTCAATCATCCTTTCGTCTTCTACAATTGCTAAAACTCACGTGGTACTCATGAGATCAAAGTTTCAGTTGGACACAGAGAAACATAGGGGCTTATAGTTTTGCCTCCCAACTACTTACCTCAAGGGTAATGTCAACAATAATAATTCATGAATACTTACTTCCAAGTTGACATATGAATATAGATCTTTCCCTAGCATATGATGTTATCCAAGATAAAGGCGAAATAAGGAATTGGTGTCGATCACCATGACACTTTTAAGGACAAAAAGTAAAGGTACAAGATAGGCCCTTCGTAGAGGGAAGCAGAGGTTGTCATGCGCTTTTGAGGTTTGGATGTGTGACCTCTTAGTGTAAAGGAACGTCATTTTATATTGCCTCCTGTGATAAAGAACTTTATGCAGTCCGTCGCTTTTATGTATTCCTCATCACAGGTTCATACAAAGCTTATTTTCCACACACTAATAGATCATACATATTTAGGGAGAAATTTTTATTGCTTGCACCGATGACAACTTACTTGAGGGATCTTCTTCAATCTATATGTAGGTATGGTGGACTCTCATGGCAAAACTGGGTTGAAGGTTTATGGATGCACAAGTAGTATCTCTACTTAGTGCGGAAGTTTTGGCTGATATGAGGTGGAAGCAATCGTCACATGCTAAGGGATCTCTAGTCATATAACATTGTTCGGAACCAAGCAAACATAATTCATTATGTTGTCTTCCTTGTCCAGCATCTACTTCTAAGCATGTAATAGTTTAATGAGTGTTCACAATCATAGATGGTGCCCAAGGTGATATATTTATATGTGAACCTCTCTTTCTTTATTACTTCCGATTAATTGCAACAATGACCAAGGTCTACGTTTGTCCACCCACAACAAGTTTCAATCAACATTCTTTTTATATGTGAATCCATCACTTCCCATAAGATCATTACATGATCTTTCATGCTTTTGTTCTCTTATCATTCTTTTCTTTAGAACATGGCATGAGGCAAGGCCCTTAACTAAAACACTCTTTATTATATGGCTCACGAGATCGAATACATTGGGGGTGACACAAAGAAAAACTCAAACCTAGAACAAACTAAGAACTTTATTCTACTAGAGAAAGATAAAACCAAAAAGGACCGAACTAAGAAAAAGGTAAAAGCAAAAGATGTGATGGTGATACGATACCGGGGCAACTCCCCCAAGCTTGGCACAAGCCAAGGGGATTGCCCATACCCATGCTTAGTTGTCATCCTTCGAAGGTGATGGTGGTGGAGTTTTTGCAACCTGGGTTTGATCCTCCGTCCATCAAGGCATAGGTGCTCCATCATGGAAAGATGATCGAGTCTCCGGAATCCTAAATCTGCAGCCAACTGTATTGATTTAAATCTATACTCATACTCATAGTTTTGGTTCTGCAGGTCATAGATCTGGGCTTGGAGGTGATCAATTCTGTCATAGAGCCTGGAGAGGTGCTTCCCGATGTCATTGTCATCGATCTTGTGCTTGTTGGTGAACTCTGTGATCATCAGGTGGTTGGCGTTGAGTCCGCGTTCCACCATCCCTTGGCACTTGAAGACTTGCTGCTCCATTGCTTCGAGCCTAGCCTCCATGCTTCCGGTCTTCTTGGGTCCCTCAACATCACGGATGTGCAACACCCCCTCATGCATCTCAATAGATTGAGGGTGTTGCAGCACTCCCACGAGGTAGGGATTTCTGACCTTCTCGAAGAACTTGTCCTCCGAAATTTTTGGGGATGCCATAGCGATGTAGATCTGTCTGCACAGTAGCTCGAAACGAAAACAGAGAATACTTGCATGATACGAGGGTCAGACCTTTTGGGAGAATATATAATGAAATTTTCCCGACCAAAAGGAGTACTCCGCAAGAAAACGGAGTCCGGGAGGCACACGAGGTGCCCACAAGCCACCCAGGCGCGGCCAGGGGGGTAGGCCGCGCCTGGCAGGCTTGTCGCCTCCTCGTTCGCTTTCGGGACTACTTTAAATTTTTATATTTTTCTAAAAATTCCAAAACTGAGAAAAATTACTACTGGAAAAGTTTTGGAGTCGGTTTACTAACCGAATCACATACCTTTGGAGTCTGAAACAGGCTGATAAATATCCCTTATGTACTCCTCCGGAGTTATGGTATTAATAATATTGCTTTCAACATTTATGGGAGTACCTGAGATATAATGCTTGATTCTTTGCCGATTTACCACTTTCGGAAAATTACCTTCCGTGTTGTTGATCATGATGGCACCGGAGCGATATACTTCCTCAACAATGTAAGGAACTTCCCATTTAGAAAGAAGTTTGTCTGCAAAAAATCTTAAACGAGAATTATATAGCAAGACATAATCACCTATATTGAACTCACGTTTTTGTATCCTTTTATCATGCCACCTCTTAACTTTTTCTTTAAACAACTTGGCATTTTCATATGTCTGAACTCTCCATTCATCGAGTGAGCTAATATCAAATAACCTCTTCTCACCAGCAAGTTTGAAATCAAAGTTGAGCTCTTTGATTGCCCAATAAGCCTTATGCTCTAGCTCAAGAGGTAAATGACATGCTTTACCGTAAACCATTTTGTACGGAGACATGCCCATGGGATTCTTATAAGCAGTTCTATAAGCCCACAGTGCATCATCAAGCTTCTTAGAACAATTCTTTCTAGACCTATTAACAGTCTTTTGCAGAATTAGTTTAATCTCTCTATTACTTAGCTCTACTTGACCATTGGACTGAGGATGATAGGGAGATGCAATTCTATGGTTGACATCATACTTAGCAAGCGTTTTACGGAAAGCACCTTGAATGAAATGTGAACCACCATTAGTCGTCAAATATCTAGGGACTCCAAATCTATGGAAAATAACTTCTTTAAGCATCCTAATATAGGTGTTGTGATCAGCACTATTAGTTGGGATAGCTTCTACCCACTTAGTAACGTAATCAATAGCAACTAGGATATGAGTATACCCATTGGATTTTGGAAAAGGTCCCATATAATCAAAACCCCAAACATCAAATGGTTCAATGACAAGTGAATAGTTCATAGGCATTTCCTAACGTTTGCTGATATTACCTATTCTTTGACATTCATCACAAGACAAGACAAACTTACGGGCATCCTTGAAGAGGGTAGGCCAGTAGAAACCGGATTGCAATACCTTGTGTGCAGTTCTATCTCCCGCATGGTGTCCTTCGTAAGCCTCAGAGTGACACTTCTGTTGGATTTGTCCCTGTTCATGCTTAGGTACACAACGTATAATAACACCATCTACTCATTCCTTATAAAGATGAGGATCGTCCCAAAAGTAATATCTCAAATCAAAGAAGAATTTCTTCTTTTGTTGGTATGTGAAACTAGGTGGTATATATTTGGCAACAATATAGTTTGCATAATTAGCATACCACAGTGTACTACGTGAAGCATTGATGACATTCAGTTGCTCATCAGGAAATCTATCATCAATAAGTTGTGGGTCATCAAGAACATTCTCCAACCTAGACAAGTTATCTGCTACGGGGTTCTCAGCACCCTTCCTATCAACAACATGCATGTCAAATTATTCTAGCAAGAGAACCCATCTGATAAGTCTAGGTTTAGCATCCTTCTTTTCCATGAGGTACTTAATAGCAGCATGATCAGTGTGAATAGTAACCTTGGAATCAACAATCTAAGATCTGAAGTTTTCACATGCAAACACGACTGCTAAAAATTCCTTTTCAGTAGTAGCATAGTTTCTATGGGCACTGTCTAGAGTTTTACTAGGATAGTGAATAACATTCAAATTCTTATCAACTCTTTGTCCTAGAACAGCACCAACAGCATAATCAATAGCATCACACATAATTTCAAAAGGTAAGTTCCAATCAGCTGGTTGAACAATAGGTGCAGTTATCAAGGCCTTCTTAAGTATTTCAAAGGCTTCCTCACAATCATCGTCAAAAAAAGGAATATCCTTTTGCAAGAGATTGGTAAGAGGCCTAGAAATCTTAGAAAAGTCCTTAATGAACCTTCTATAGAAACCAGCATGACCGAGGAAACTTCTTATACCTTCAGGAGATCTCCGTTCCATGCACACGGCTCGTCTGTCTCCCTCTCGATGTTGTAGAGTCTCATAAGCTGATCCCATTTCACAGGTTTTCTGCCACCAAACACCCAGAGACAATCAGAAAATTCAACAATAAAAGTCTAAGTTCTTCAGACCCCTGCCGACGCAAGCAGTCGACAGCGGTCTCGGGGACTACACCCAGTGGGTTCACTGAGAGTGACCCCACTGGCATGCAGCTCAAGCAGGCCTGCCCTATTGAGATGCATGTTATCACCTACGCCTACGAGGCACATACTACCCGACCTGAGTACAACTTACTCTCGGAGACTCTTACAGTAAGTGCACTCCGAGTGCCACAACTGCTAGCAGTCGGTCATATTATTTACAGACACGACTAAAGCAAAGACAATATGTGTAAAGACAGCTACCGGTGCAAGCACTCGACGGAAGTCTCGGGGACTACACCCACTGGGTTCACTCAGAGTGAACCCATTGCAAACAACAGCTGCTATCCAAAAACACCCAGTGGGTTACTAGAGACAAGTAAATACTTACTAGCCCACTTACTCGGATATCATCCTGCAGCTCCAAGCTCCGCTGGTACAAGGCCGCAACAGAGTCGTAGGCCCTCTTGGCTTCTCCAGCCATCAGCTCAGCCTGCACCATAGCCCCCTTGGCCGCTCCCACCTGCTCCTCCGGAAGATGCTGGAGGCTGAATTCAGCATTCGACGAGCCTGGAATCGTCGGAGGTTCCTGAGGCATCCCAAGGCCCGCCCCAGTCGACTCCTCGTCCACCAGCACTGGTTCAGTCTGTGGCAGCGCCTCAGTCGGCAGCACGTCGGCGGCGAGAGCGGCAGCAGGAGGAGCAGCTTCAAGAACAGGCTCCATAGCCGGGTCGGCTCTCCCCTGGTCGCCCTCGTCCAGGCAAATCGCCCGTGACAGGCCGAATGGCACGAGGTCTCAGAAAAAGAAAGAGGCAGAACCTATGATAGAATAAAACACTCGGAGTCACTACAACGCACCTGGCTGGGACGAGACGACGTTGTCCATGTCCATGGGGTCATCTTCTTGGCGCGCCGGAGAGGTGGCAGAAGTAGCGACTCTGTCGAGTGAAATCCATTCGACCAATGAACAAGAATTCACTCGGATATCAGAAGAAATTAGAAGATCGATACACTTACGTGGAGGTGATGGGGATAGCAACCCTCATCCGGGGCAGAGCCTTCCGTGGTTTGGACCCACTCGGTTTGTCCGCCTTGGAAGATTGACCCGCAGGTTCAGCGGCAACATCCCTGGCCCTTTTGGTGCTCCGAGCACTCGGGACCACCGGGGCAGTAGGCGGAGCACTCGAAGATGCTGGAGGGGCCGAGGGAACGGCAGGCTCGTGTCGGCGCTTGGTCCGATGCTCTGTTTGCGGAGGCGGAGAATCCTGCGCCTCGTCTTCCTCCTCTTCCTCGCTAGACTCTTCCTCCGACTCCCCGCTGTCGGAGACATATTCAGCGCTCTCCACGCTGCCCTCCTGGCTGCCTTCCTCCTCCTCGGCCGGGTCCCCGTTCGAGACGGGAGAAAACTAGTTGGTCCACTCCTGCATAAAATTCAGTCGGCGACATCAGACATCACACAGAGATTCAAGCAAACGATAAGATTAAGACAGTTAGGAGCACTCGACAAGTGCCACTCACCTGATTCGGAGGAGGATTATCCACGTAGAAGGGCTTCACTCGTCGAGATCCTTTGGGATTCTCGCAGGGGACTGTGATCTGGAGCACCCACGAGGTCACCCTCTCCTCAGTCACGCCCGCAACGTTGGTCCGAGTGGAATCCTCAGGCCCCGTATAATGCCACATGGCATGGTCGCGAGCCTGCAGGGGTTGGATACGCCGACCGAGGAAGACCTCCAGTTAGTCTATGCCAGTGACCCCCCTCCTGACGACATCTACGAGCGCCCCGACCAGGGGCTGGATGTCGTTCTTCTCCGCCCTCGTGAGCGCGAGTTGCTTAGGTAGGGCGGGCCGATCTAGGCTAAAGGGAGGCAGCCCTGTCGAAGCATTCAGACAGGCGATATCCTGGCAGTAGAACCACGTCGACTGCCAGTTCCTGACCAACTCACTTAGCTGGAGGGCAGGATAACTGCTTCGACTCTTTTTGTGAAAACCTAGACCCCCGCATAGCTGAAGAAGATGTGTCTTATCATTCGACTGGCTAAGTCGTTTGATGGTCTGGGATCTAGCGGAAAAGACGTGTTTGAACAAACCCCAATGGGGAGGGCAGACGATGAAACACTTGCACAAAACTATAAAGGCAGAAAGGTGGGCAATGGCATTCGGAGGAAAATGGTGAAGTTGGGCCCCGAAGTGGTTCATGATGCCCCTAAAGAAAGGATGCGGGGGCAAAGAAAAACCTTGATAGATGTGGCTGAGAAGCAAGACGCGCTCCCCCTCCCGGGGCGCCGGCTCGACCTCGTTCTCCGCCGGCAGCCTCCAGGACTTATGCACGATCATTCCGTGCTCCACCAGCTGCAGCAGATCCCCCTCCGTCACCGTGGAGGGGAGGAAGTCGCCCTGAATCCAACCTGCCGGCAGCGGCCGCTGCCGCCGCTGAGCAGGCGCCGCCGCCTTGCCCTTCTTCTTCCTCGCCTCCATCTTGCTGGTCTGACCCTTGGTCATGGAGGCGACGGCGAACCCTTGGGAGGAAGGAGAAGGAAGGAGTGTAGGAGCACTAGAGGCAGCGAGGAAGACGAAGCAGGCGAGAGCGAAAGATTCGGCGAGCGTAACGAAGAAGCCTCGCCGCCGAGATTTAAATAGGGTTCCGACTGGGTCACTGGCGGGTGGCCCCGAAACCTTATCCGCCCGACCGGCCGCGGCGATATCAGTGGAGGAGTTGAAGGCGCGAGAATCGAGGCGTCAGGCGCTACTCGAGCGCACCGGCGTCATCCCCGCTGGACGCCCGGAAACCGAAATTTGAAGATCCCGGAAAATCCATCGCTGTCAGTTGACCGGTCGCGTCAAAAGATGCCGCAGAAGCACTCGGCTTCCGACAGTCTATTTCGCGAGTACTTCCACTCGGATCGTTGGGCAGAAAAGATAAAATGGATTGAGGCAGGCAACGCCCAAGCCAAATCTGTTCCAGTCGGATCCAAACTTCAAGCACCGCTTCGTCGTTTCAACCCCAATCCATTCGGGGACTAATGATGGGGTCATAGTCCTAGGGTAGGGTCATAGGCCTGCCATGTAGGTCCTACCCAAGGACTACCCCTCACAAAGGACAAGGCCCTTAGTCAGTCCCGACTGAATTAAGGAGTCCCCATCATCCAGTCGGTAACAGGTCCTCAATCATCCAGTCGGAGACTAGCATTCGGAGGATACCAAGCTAACCGACCGGCTACACTCGGTACATCGTAACCTCTCTGGAGGGAAATGACCGTGTGTTTCCGGGTGCATTTATTAGCATTTAGAGCATACGTTACCTGTAACGTACGCATTCAATCCCCACTACTCTACCCCTGTACCGGAACCGTTGTGGAGGGCAGCGCACTCTATATAAGCCGCCCTCCCCCACTGGTAGAGGGGTTAGCAAATCATTGTATTCCATATTCCACTCGACAACAAGCTCCGAGAGCACTGAGATGTAGGGCTGTTACCTCCACCGCTGAGGGGCCTGAACTCATACAACCTCGCCGTAGCTAGGACTCTGCCCATCTCATTCGTACCCTACACATCTACTGTCAGGCTTATACCCATGACATGTAGGGCATGGCATTTTCTCGATCGCATCAACCTTAGCCTTATCGACTGCAATACCTCTTTCAGAAATTTTATGTCCTAAGACAATGCCTTCATTAACCATAAAGTGGCACTTCTCCCAATTCAAGACATGGTTGGTATCTTTATATCTCTGCAAAACTCGATCAAGGTTGCTGAGGCAATCATGAAAAGAAGACCCGTAAACGGAGAAGTCATCCATGAAAACTTCAACAATCTTTTCACAAAAGTCATAGAATATAGCCATCATACATCTTTGAAGGGTAGCAGGTGCATTACATAAGCCAAAAGGCATACGTCTATATGCAAAGGTACAGAAAGGGCAGGTAAAAGTGGTTTTCTCGTGATCAGATTATGCAACAGGTATTTGGGAGAAACGAGAATAACCATCTAGAAAGCAGAAGTGTGTGTGTTTAGACAATCTTTCTAGCATTTGGTCAATAAAAGGCAAAGGGTAATGATCTTTCCTAGTGGCCTTATTCAATTTCCTAAAATCAATCACCATCCTATAGCCAGTAATAATCCTCTGTGGGATCAATTCATCTTTATCATTAGGGACAACGGTAATGCCTCCCTTTTTAGGGACGCAATGCACCGCACTCACCCAATCGCTATGAGAAACAGGATAAATAATACACGCTTCCAGGAGCTTTAGTATTTCTTTTCTTACTACCTCTTTCATCTTAGGATTTAATCTCCTTTGATGATCAGCAACTTGTATGAAATTAGGATTGGTTTTAGTCTTGTGCTGGCATAGAGTGGGACTAATGCCCTTAAGATCATCAAGAGTATATCCAATAGCAGCACGGTGCTTTCTCAGAGTTTTTAGTAACTTCTTTTCTTCATGCTCTGAGAGGCTAGCACTAATTATAACAGGATATATCTCTTTTTCATCAAGATAGGAATACTTAAGAGTATCAGGTAGCTGTTTAAGCTCGAACACAGGATCACCCTTTGGTGGGGGTGGATCTCCAAGCAGTTCAACATGCAAATTATTTTTAAGGATAGGATGTTGTTCAAAGATAACTCTATCTATCTCATTCCTTTCATCCGTATGCATATCATTTTCATGCTCAAGAAAATATTGCTCTAAAGGATCAGTAGGAGGCACAACAATAGAAGCTAGAGCAATAATTTCATCCTTACTAGACAACTCTTTTTCATGAGGTTGTCTACCAAACTTGGATAAATTGAACTCATGGGACACACCTTCAAAGCCAACAGTGACAGTTTGCTTTTCACAGTCAATATGAGCATTGACAGTATTGAGGAAAGGTCTGCCAAATATGATGGGACAAAAGCTATCTTGTGTGGTAGCAAGAACGAGAAAATCAGCAGGATACTTAGTTTTGCCACACAAGACTTCAACATCTCTAACAATTCCCAAAGGGCAGATAGTATCTCTATTGGCAAGCTGAATAGTGACATCAATAGGTTCCATCTCGACAGGTGCAATCTCGTCTTTGATTTCATCATATAAATATTGATGTATTGCACTAACACCAGCACCCACGTCACATAAACCATGATAACAATGATCTCCTATTTTAACAGAAACAACAGGCGTGCCAACAATAGGCCTATGTTTCTCTCTAGCATTAGGTTTAGCAATTCTAGCAGTATCTTCACAGAAGTGAATATCATGGCCATCAACATTGTTGGACATGAGATCTTTGATAATAGTAATGCTAGGTTCAACTCTAATTTGCCCAGGGGGTGTAGGTGTTCTAATGTAGCACCTACGTATCACAGTTGAAGATTTAGAATGATCCTTTATTCTAACAGGGAAAGGTGGTTTCTCAATGTAAGCACTAGGAACAATAGGATCATTATAAGCAATGACTTTGTCTTCAACTGGATTGGGTTTAACTACATTGACTTCTAAGGGAGGATGATATTTAAACCACTTCTCTTTAGGGAGATCAATATGAGCAGCAAATGATTCACACAATGAAGCTACTATCTCAGAGTCAAGTCCATATTTAGCGCTAAAATCACAAAAAATATTTGTTTCAACAAAGGATTTAACGCAATCAAACTTAAGATTCATACCTCGCTCCTTACCTTCATCAAACTCCCAATCTTCAGAGTTGCGTTTAATTCTCTCCAATAAATTCCATTTGAAGTCAATATCTCTCTTCATAAAAGAACCGGTACAAGAAGTGTCATGCGATTATCATGAGAAAGCCGAGCATAAAAGTTCTGAATAATAATTTCTCTCGAGAGCTCATGGTTGGGCATGAACATAACATTGACTTAAGCCTCCCCCAAGCTTGAGTGATACTTTCTCTATCACGAGGCAAAAAATTATAGATATAATTCCGATCACGATGTACCAAATGCATAGGATAAAACTTTTGATGAAATTCCAATTTCAATCGGTTGTAGTTCCATGATCGAGTATCATCACATAGCCTATACCATGTCAATGCTTTATCCCTCAAAGATAAGGGAAAGACCTTCTTCTTGACCTCATCCTCGGGCAAACCTGCAAGCTTAAATAAACCACAAACTTCATCTACATAGATTAGATGCAAGTCGGGATGTGATGTTCCATCTCCTGAAAAAGGATTAGCCAACAGTTTCTCTAGCATACCCGAAGGAATTTCATAACAAGTATTTTCAGTAGGTGCAACAGGTTGAGGAGAAACTCCTTGTGCTTCCGTTCGAGGTGAAGATACCTCGAACAAGCTCCTCAAAGGATTAGTTTCCATAGTGACAAGTGACAATAAATTTCAGCACACTATATAAATGTTTCCTTACCAAATTCCACTTACCAAAGGCGCTTCACTCCCCGACAACGGTGCCAGAAAAGTGTCTTGATGACCCACAAGTGTAGGGGATCTATCGTAGTCCTTTAGATAAGTAAGAGTGTCGAACCCAACGAGGAGCAGAAGGAACTGGCAAGTGGTTTCCAGCAAGGTATTCTCTGCAAGCACTGAAATTATCGGTAACAGATAGTTGCGTGGTAAGATGATTTGTAGCAAGTAGCAAGTAACAATAGTAACAAAGGTGCAGCAAAGTGGCCCAATCCCTTTTGTAGCAAGGGACATGCCTGGACAAACTCTTATAGGAGGTAAAGCGCTCCTGAGGACACATGTGAATTTCTGTCAAGCTAGTTTTCATCATGTTCATATGATTCACGTTCGCTACTTTGATAGTTTGATGTGTGGGTGGACCGGTGGTTGGGTGCTGCCCTTACTTGGACAAACATCCCACTTATGATTAACCCCTCTCGCAAGCATCCGCAACTACGAAAGAAGAATTAAGACTTAGTCTAACCATAGCATTAAACTAGTGGATCCAAATCAGCGCCTTACGAAGCAACATATAAACTAGGGTTTAAGCTTTTGTCACTCTAGCAACCCATCATCCACTTATTACTTCCCAATGCCTTCCTCTAGGCCCAAATAATGGTGAAGTGTTATGTAGTCGACGTTCACATAACACCACTAGAGGAGAGACAACATATAACACATCAAAATATCGAATGAATACCAAATTCACATGACTACTTATAGCAAGACTTATCCCATGTCCCCAGGAACAAAAGTGACTACTCACAAAGCATAATTATGTTCATGACCAGAGAGGTATTGAATAGCATCAAAGATCTGAACATATAATCTTCCACCGAGTAATCCAACTAGCATCAACTACAAAGAGTAATTAACACTACTAGCAACCTTACAAGTACCAACTAGAGTCGCGAGACAGAGATTGGTTACAAGAGATGAACTAGGGTTTGGAGATGAGATGGTGCTGATGAAGATGTTGATGGTGATCAGTCCCCTCCGATGAGAGGAGTGTTGGTGATGACGAAGGCGGCGATTTCCCCCTCCGGGAGGGAAGTTTCCCCGGCAGGACGACCCTGCCGGAGCTCTAGATTGCCTCTGCTCAAGTTCCGCCTCGTGGCGGCGGGACTCCTCCCGAAAGCCTCCTCCTGATTTTTTCTGGAACAAAACCCTCCTTATAGCAAAAAATGGGAGCCAGAGGGGCAACAGGGGGCCCACAAGCCACCTAGGCGCTGCCAGGGGGGTGGGCCGCGCCTGGCAGGCTTGTGGCCTCCTGGTGGATCCCCTCTGGTACTTCTTCCGCCCAGTATTTTTTATAAATACCAAAATAATTCCTCGTTGATTTTCACGGCTTTTGGATTTGCGCAGAATAGGTATCTCAAACTTGCTCCTTTTTCAGACGAGAATTCCAACTGCCGGCATTCTCCCTCTTCATGTAAACCTTATAAAATAAGAGAGAAAAGGCATAAGTATTGTACCATGAAGTGTAATAACAGCCCATAAAGCGATAAATATCAACATGAAATCATGATGCAAAATGGACGTATCACGGTCTTATTTTTATTGTAGGTAGGCCGCGCGCCGAATTTCGTCCCGGTCGGAGTTTTTTGTTAATCGAACCGTGAACCTATAACGGCACTATAGCCGGTCAATTGTCGGACGATTTGGTATTTTAAAGTGTGTCTCCGGGTTGAACGTTTTCCCTCTCATCTCCGCCTAGCCCCTATGCACAGTGCACCGAACTGCGCGCAACCTAATCTGAAAACCTCTTGGAACTTGAATCATACATTCATGACCGTTGGGTCTGGATCAACCCCGTAATACCCTAAATCATCTTCTGTTTATCAATTCGACTCCCTAGCCTATTAACCTTGATCGTCGGATTTAGATGGAGAATCAAGATCATCCCTGATTTGCTATATATATAGTCCACCTAAACCTAGACCTAATCCCCCACTGTCGAGTCGCCGTCGCTCCCTCTCATGCCCCTCGATCCGCCACTGCCAGTCCATGGACCCGTCCTCCCCGACCACATCGAGAACCTCCTCTGGTCCGCAACCCCGGATAGGATCGAGAGGATCCCGACCCCGAGCTGCCTCCTCTTCCTCGTTTCAAAGCCGTGCATGGCCGCGCCGCCCGCTTGCCGGAGCTGCTCGCAGGAGCAGGCCGACCCCGACGCTGGCAAGCTTCGGACCAGGCGAGATCCAAGCCCCATGCCTTCTCCCTCCTTTCGTCTCTGTTTTCTTCTCTCACCTCCCCATTTTGTTTTGTTTTCTTTCTTTCTTCAGAAAATAGGAGCCAGAAGCCCCATGTCCGCCATGGCCCCAAGGACCGGCTCACCGGCCCAGGACCCCGCTGTTGCCGCCAGAATCGACCCACACTATCCACCTCTGCGCTCCATGGCCACCGGAGCGTCGCCTGTTATCATGACCGCCTCTGAATCGAGCCACGGCCGCGTGTGCTTCTTTCACGCTGCTTTGCCATGGACAACCTCAAGCATGCTCCGCCGTCGTCGTGGGTCGCCTCCACCCCGTTCTGGTTGGAATGAACCTCCACGGCCATGTTGGACCTCCGCCTTGCCTCATTCAGCGCCTTGCTCGCCGTCCTCTCCTATGGCCTCATGGTGAGCTCGTCCAACCATGGCCACATATTTGCATTTTTTTCAGATCTGTCCTGGCATATTTACGTTACTTAGCATCGGAACTTATTTTAATCACAAGGCCGATGCTTGCTGAGTTGGCTAGCGCAGCCACTCCCCCGCACGACTTTGAGTTCCTGGGATCGAATCCCAGGGAGCCCCATTTTATTTTCCCTTGCGTAAGTTCATTTTTTCCCTTCAATCATGCATACATGGCCACTTGGGCCTGATCCAATCTTGGTCTGCCGCACTGTGGTGCAATTCAGCCTTTTGTAGGTTTTTTACGTCGTGCGATTTTATTTCATTTCCACGGTTTTGCTAATTTGAGAAAAATAGCATGATTTTATAATGCCGTATCTTTTAAACCGTGCGTCGGAACGCAACAAGTCATATATGTAGAACGTGTAGAATTTCGCGTTGTTTAATAATTTCCAACTCTCATGCATGATAAAAACTGTTAAGCTTGCTATTTGTATCGTTTTGCGTGTCGTGTCGTGCTAATACGGTTTTTCCCGTAACTTTTGATCCGTAGCTCCGTTGGAGACGAGCCATATATGTAAATCGAGTAAAACAACGTGTAGAATCACATGCTCCATTTTTCTCTGTTTAACAAACTTAAAATGTGATTAGGACAAATGTGGACAGATTAATAATTTAACGATTGGGGTCGTATCACAGATGCTATATGTCTTTTCCGGCCTCATTTAAAATGCCTAGATATGTAGTTTAATTTGTGCTTCACCCCTTGCCATGTTAACAACATTTTAATATTAACATGTTAATAAATGGGAGTGAACTAAATAATTAAACGTGGAGTGTCGTCAATATGCAACTCGTTGCATATTGAACTTCACTTAATGTGTAGTGTTTGCGTGATGTAAATTGCCATGCCATGCCTTGCATAATTGAACTGGACATGCATCATATTAGGGTGTGCATCATGTCGTGCATTTGCTGTGGTGAATATCATGTGTTGATTCTTGTTTTCGGTTTGCTTCGTCTCGATAGAGTTCCGACCGCTTCAGAATGTGAGGATTCGGTCGACTACATCGGTTCGTGTGCTTCACGGAGTAGTTCTTCTTCCAAGCCGGATCTCAGGAAAGATGACCATTTCCCCAGATATCATTACTATCATTGCCATGCTAGTTTTATCATCTCTATCTTTATGTCTCGCTGCCTACCACCTGTTAAATGTCAGCCTCTCAACATTACCATGAAAATTGTCAACCTGCTCACAACCTAGCAAACCACTGATTGGCTATGTTATCGCTTGCTTAACCATGTGTTAGTGCTGCTAGTTGCAGGTGCAGTTGCTTCCATGTGATAACATGGGTTCCTTGTTATATCACCATATTAATTGCTACTTAATTTAATGCACCTATATACTTGGTAAAAGGTGGAAGGCTCGGCCTTTCTAGCCTGGTGTTTTGTTCCACCTTTGTCGTCTTAGTTTTGGTTACCGGTGTTATGTTCCATAAATGAGCGCTCCTAACATGCTTGGGGTTGTTATGGGGACCCCCTAGATTCTTGATTTGGGATAAAGCTCGTATGGCAAGGCCCAACATTGGTACTATATTTGCCCAACATATTAATTCTGTTAATACTGAAAAGCAGAGGGCGTCATGGACACGAGGAGTAATTCTACGTAATACAGGGTGGGCCAGTGCTGATGGTGCTGGTCCAAAACAGAGCCGTTTGCGGGGCCAACCCGGGGCAACTCGGGTGATGTCTATCAGACTACCGTACGCTGTGCTTATCCGTCGTGTCCTAAGAACGAGATACGCGACTCCTATCCGGATCGTCGACATGCCAGGCGGCCTTGCTGGACTTGTTTTACCTTTCTCGAGCGTCTTGTGCGAGGGATTCCGAGGATGCTTTGAGCTAAACTCCAGGTTGAGGTTTTCCAATAGGGATCCGAGGAGGTCACGGGTTTCCCTGATCGAGGTCATTCCGTCGGAGCGTGTGGTAGTTTGTGATGGACTAGTTGGAGCACCCCTCCAGGGTTAAATCTTTCGGAAAGCCGTGCCCGCGGTTATGTGGCAACGTGGAAACTTTGTTTAACATCTGGTTCTAAATAACTCAAAGTAAGCTTAATTAAAACCTGTCAACTGAGTGCGTAACCGTGACTGTCTCTTTCGTGAGCTCCTTCTCCGATTGAGGACACGGTGGGGTTATGTCTGACGTAAGTAGGTGTTCAGGATCATTCAATTGATCATTAGTAGTTCACGGCCGCTATGCATAGATCATCCCCCTCTTTATTCTGGTACTCGTAAGTTAGCCACCTGAGATAAATGCTTAGTCGCGTGCTACAGCCTCACCACTTAACCATACCTCACCCATTAAGCTTTGCTAGTCTTGATACCTTTGGAAATGAGATTGCCGAGTCACCTGTGGCTCACAGATTACTACAACACCAGTTGCAGGTACATGTAAAGTGATATTGAGACGTGAGCGCGATGATTGTTCATTTAGAGTTTCTTATTCTTCCTCTTCGTCGATCTAGGATGGGTTCCAGACCGGCAACATGGGATAGCAAGGATGGACATCGTTATTTTATCGTTTGTCTTCGTCTGTAGTCGGACCCTGCTCTTCTTCTTGATGATGTATGTATTGTACTGATGTGACTCCGATGTAGCTTGTGGCGAGTGTAAGCCAATTCCATATACTCATCTTTTTCGTACATGTACTTGTAACGATATCCATTCTTGCGAAACGACGAGATGTGCTTCTATCCCTGTCGAGGCCCTCGCGCCAAAATAAGGATGGGACCGCATCTTGGGCGTTACAAGTTGGTATCAGAGTAGTACCGACCTAGGAGCCCCCTTGATTGATCAAACTTGGCCGAGTCGTGTCTAGTGACAAACTGATTTGAGTCTTAGTTATATCGGATAGTAGGTTTATTTTTTCTGCTCTTCTATGCTCTGGTTTGGTTCACGACTTAGGAAATTTTAGTTCTACTCCTCTTCTAACTCAAATTTTTTATGATCACACGGATATTTTTGGAATCTACATGATGTCGATGTGACAGAGTTCTGTCTTGGTGCCTCTTGTCTGTCTTGATTTCTTTCGGGGAGTTGAGCTCCAGGGGATTCTTGAGCACAACGTTATCATTCAGATTTCTTAGTATATTAGAACGAAGGATGTTCGAAATTGCTTCAATACTAGTAGTGGCGAGAGGAGTTCGGCTTCCCCAGTACTGGTGCAGAGAGTTCTGGATGTATCGCCATACTTAGTATCATTGTGATTACGAGGATCTGAGATAGATGAGGTTCCAAGATTCTGGTTATGTGTTGACGGATGTGATACAGTGGACGGGTTAGTATAGGAGTTGAGTGATATATTACTCCTTGTATTCGTGGACCAGATTGCATGACCAGAAATTTCGGGAGTTCTTGGGTGGGGATTCAAGTAGTTACTTATAGGACAATCTTCCAACAGATGCATGATGTGAGGTTGGGGTTCGACATCTAGTGGATTCATTTGCTCATGGTCGTTTTACAGTGGTTCACGTTGTGTCTTAAAGAGTACTTGTAGCTTGCTATGACTCGGGGACGCTCCGTATGTCGTGTGCACTGCCTTGTACATGATGGCTACTGTAGGATAGAGCCCGTGCGAGCGTCATCCACGAAAATATCGGATGAAATATCTCTCATGAATTTGTTCTGGCTTGTCTCGTAAGCCTCATCCTTTGTTTTGTTGGAGTATGGTAATTCGAGTTGCTTCGATGTAAAATGGTGATTTCATATCTTCCCGAGAGGTCTTCTCATATTTTTATGGGAATGCAGATTCTTTGCTCAATCAATTGTCTTATCAATTCTTATCAACCGGAGTCGTCATATCAATTCCTTTCAACCAGTGTGCTTCTCTTCAAGTCAACTCAATCCTCCCAAAGATTTGTAATACCAAACTCTCTTTTCTTTCCGGAGTTCTTCTCATCTGTTCTAAGTGGTCTTTGTTTTCCCCGCCCTCCCGCCCTTTTCTCTAGTGATTTAATTTTCATCCAAGTTCCTTTGTTTTCATTGATACTTCTGCTATCTTTCTTCCGTATCCTATCCGTTAATTCATTGTGAAGATTCTCAGGAGCTTCGTGTTCATCTTTATTCAATCCTGTTATCTTTTCCGGTGAATTCAATTCAGTTATCCGTGTCATCATATCTTTTTCATCTTTTAAATTCTTTCTTATGTTGGAAATTCTTATCAGCCTATCTTGTTTATTCATTCCTCTCTTTTCTATCCAGAGTGTTGAAGATATCTCAGAAGTTCTTGTTTTCAATTCTTTCAATTATTTCGAGGGTCTCACCTCATCTAGTTTGTACCGGTGCAATCTCTCTTTCTAATCAGTTGTTTCAACGGTGGTCTCTGTTGAGTGGGCCCATAACCCATAGGTTCTTTCCGAGGATCTTTCCTAGCTCTTGTAATCTTTTATCGAGATCTCTAAATCTTTTCAAGTCTGACGTAAGAATGGTTCTTCATCAGTCATATTCCTTCTTCAAAATTGACCTGATTTATTTCATCATTTACTCAACCTTTCATTCTTCATTATTCCGGACTGTCTCAGTATTCTTGGTGTTGTTTCCCATCATCATTCTCATCTTGCAAGTTCGAAGGAGTGTTTCTCTTAAGTCCTTGTTCGTTCTTTTGAAGATTGTCATCCCAACTTTGTGCCATCCTCTCAATTGTTTTCGATCATGAGTAATTCATTCCATATCTATCTGGTGCATTTCAATGTTGTGTTCATTTCTTGATCCTCTGAAGGCCATCATTTCAGAAGATTTCTTCGTTCTCAGCTTCCAGCTTTCATCCTCAAATTCTTATCAATTGTTGTCTCTTCGTTCGTTTCTCAATTATTCCGGTGCTTTGTTAAAGTTTGTCTCTCAGGTGGATCACAGTCTCTTCATTCTCATGTATCTCCATTCATTCTTGGTATTCCCATTCATTTGCAATTCTTGTCGGTGGTTGTTTCAAGACTTCTTCAGTTTGTGCTCTATCTATCTCTCTTCAATATTTTCAAAAAGAATAAGTGGTATGCTAAATCCGTTGCTTGTCTTCAATTTAACTTGATGAAGGATAAGCATAACATAATTCTTATTCTTGTTTCATCAAGTGATTTCAATTCTTCTTCCGGAGTGGCTCATGATATCAATTCTTTAACCCAGGTGCTCATCTTTTCTTTTCCGAAGTTCCAAGTTTTCTCAAGTATCTTTTTGTGAAGCTACATCTAAATCTTGGCAAGGTCATAATCTTATTCTTTTCAACCTTCATATCTTTGCATCATTCACTTGTATACGGAGGTTCTTCATGGTGGTTCATCAAGGTTTCAATCCATTCTCAGGTGTTCTTCAAGATTCTTGGTGGAGAACCTCAAATATTCTTTCTCTTGCTTTTCAAGTGCAATTCTCCCTCCTTTATCCTTTGAGGTGGTATTATAACATTCTTGTTAGTGGAGGAGTCTCGAAGAGAATTTGTTTCGAGAATGAGATAGTTAAACCCACCATTCTTTGATCATGAGATATTTTCAACCCATGATTTCTTCATTGAGTTATCTTGGTTTGGATTTCACCTAAAGCTTTTCCTGTAGATTGTTGCTATCATGGTGCTTGTCACTGATCCAAGTTCTCAATGTATCCTCTTGGTGTAAGAAGTTTTACTTATCTTGTTCTCCCAATCAATCCTTGTTTTCCATTAGTGGCTGGTTGTCAACTCATTATTTTGAGATGGTTTTCATAAGTCCACTACAAGCTTGTTCTTTTCGTTGTTGGTTTTCCAACAACTCTGTTCAATTCTTCTTGTGAGGATGCTCTTCAATTCAATTGTGGTAGTAATTGTCATTCTCATCTTCTCAATGATCTAGTTCCTATTCTCTTGTTCCGGAGTTGTTGTGATGTTGCTCTCTTTTATCCATTATCTAGTCGTGTCAAGATCGTGTTCTTTCCTTTCCCATTCATTTAACCTGAGTGTTGCGTCTTCTTTCGTGTTCTTTCCTTGCTTATCAATTTAGTTGGTTTGTTGTGAATCTTGTCAAGATCTTTCCATCTTATCAAATTTTTGTCCTCATTTTCCGACTGAAGTACTACCGAAATTTTGTGTGAATTCTTGCTTGTTTCTCATATCATTCTTCATCGCTTTGCAACCTTCAAGGTTCATTGGTTTCACTCGTTTTTCAAACAAGCCACTAAGTTTTACCTCTTGCTCTTTCTCTTGCTCTTTCCCCTTTCATTCTTGGATCTCGGGTTGAGATCCTCTTGTAGTGTAGGAGAGTTGTGACAGCTCGAGACCGACGCTCCAGAAGATTCCCCTTTTTTCTATTGTCTCCGGGTTAATATTTGTTTGTTGCATTCATCGTCGCATCATTTGCATCATCTGCATTGTATCGGCACTCCGTTGCCGCTAGTTTTCAAAATTCGCATCCGTTATTAGTTGTCGGTTCTCTCCGTTATCATCGCTGAGTGCTTCGAGACCAACCACACACGCCCGCACCCGCGGCATCGTTAAATCTTGTTTATAAAAGTGTGTATTAAACTTTCTCGAATTGGGTTGAAACTTGGCGTGCGGTCTTATTTTTATTGTAGGTAGGCCGCATGCCAATATTCGTCCCGATCGGAGTTGTTTGTTAACTGAACCATCGAACCTATAGCGGCACTATAGCCGGTCAATTGTCAGACGATTCGGTATTTTAAAGTGCGTCGCTGGGTTGCCCATTTTCCCTCTCATCTCCGCCTAGCCCCTGTGCAGAGTGCACCGACCTACGCGCAGCCTAATCTGAAAACCTGTCAGAACTTGAATCATACGTTCATGACCGTTGGGTCCGCATCAACCCCGTAATACCCTAAATTATCATCCGTTTATCAATTCGACTCCCTAGCCTATTAACCTCGATCGTCGGATTTAGATGGAGAATCAAGATCATCCCTGTTTTTCTATATATATAGTCCACCTAAACCTAGACATAATCCCTAAATATCCTCCCCACTGTCGAGTCGCCGTCGCTCCCTCTGATTCCCCTCGACCCGCCACCGCCAGTCCATGGACGCGTCCTCCCCGACCACATCGAGAACCTCCTCTGGTCCGCAACCCCCGATAGGATCGAGAGGATCCCGACCCCGAGCTGCCTCCTCTTACTCGTTTCAAAGCCGCGCATGGCCGCGTCACCCGCTTGCCGGAGCTGCTCGCAGCAGCATGCCGACCCCGACCGTGGCAAGCTTCGGACCAGGCGAGAGCCATGCCCCATGCCTTCTCCCTCCTTTCGTCTCTGTTTTCTTCTCTCACCTCCCCATCTTGTTTTGTTTTCTTTCTTTCTTTAGAAAATAGGATCCAGAAGTCCCATGTCCGCCATGGCCTGAAGGACCGGCTCGCTGGCCCGGCACCCCGCTGCGCCGGAATCGACCCACCCCATCCACCTCCGCGCTCCATGGCCGCCTCTGCTTCGTTCAGGCTGCTCCGCCATGGACAACCTCAAGCATGCTCCGCCATCGTTGTGGGTCACATCCACCCCGTTCTGGTCGAAATGGACCTCCACGGCCATGCTGGACCTCCGCATTGCCTCGTTCAGCGCCTTGCTCACCGTCCTCTCCTATGGCCTCATGGTGAGCTCGTCCAGCCATGGCCATAGCTTCGCATTTTTTTCCAGATCCGTCCTCGCATATTTAGGTTAGTTAGCGTCGGAACTTATTTGAACCACGAGGCCGATGCTTGCTGAGTTGGCTAGCTCAACCAATCCCTCGCATGACTTTGAGGTCCTGGGATTCGTTTTCCCCCTTAAATCATGCATACATGGCCACTTGGGCCTGATCCAATCTTGGTCTGTCGCACTATGGTGCAATTCAGACTTTTGTAGTTTTTTTTACGTCGTGCGATTTTTTTTCATTTCGAGGGTTTTGCTAATTTCAGAAAAATAGCATGATTTTAAAATGCCGTATCTTTTAAACGGTGCGTCAGAACGCAACAAGTCATATATGTAGAACGTGTAGAATTTTGCGTAATTTAATAATTTTCAACTCTCATGCATGATTAAAACTATTAAGCTTGCTGTTTGTATCGTTTTGCGTGTCGCGTCGTGCTAATACGGTTTTACCCGTAACTTTTGATCCGTAGCTCCGTTGGAGATGAGCCATATATGTAAATCGAGTAGAACGACGTGTAGAATCACATGATCCATTTTTTCTCTGTTTAACAAACATAAAATGTGATTAGGACAAATCTGGACAGATTTAGAATTTAACGATTGGGGTCGTATCGGAGATGCTATATGTCGTTTCCGGCCTCATTTAAAATGCCTAGAAATGTAGTTTAATTTGTGCTTCACCCCTTGCCTTGTTAACAACATTTTAATATTTTCGTGTTAATAAACGAGAGTGAAAAAAATAATTAAACGTGGAGTGTCGTCAATATGCAACTCGTTGCATATTGAACTTCACTTAATGTGTAGTGTTTGCGTGATGTAAATTGCCATGCCATGCCTTGCATAATTGAACTGGACATGCATCATATTAAGGTGTGCATCATGTCGTGAATTTGCCTTGGTGAATATCGTGTGTTGGTTCTTGTTTCTGGTTTGCTTCGTCTCGATAGAGTTCCGACCGCTTCGGAATGTGAGTATCCATTCGACTACATCAGTTCGTGTGCTTCACGGAGTCGTTCTTCTTCCAAGCGGGATCTCACGCAAGATGACCATTTCTCCAGATATCATTACTATCATTTCCATGCTAGTTTTATTGTTTCTACGGTTATGTCTTGCTGCCTACCACCTGTTAAATGTCAGCCTCTCAACATTGCCATGAACACTGTCAACCTGTTCACAACCTAGCAAACCACTGATTGGCTATGTTACCGCTTGCTTAACCATGTGTTAGTGCTGCTAGTTGCAGGTGCAGTTGCTTACATGTGATAACATGGGTTCCTTGTTATATCACCATATTAATTGCTACTTAATTTAATGCACCTATATACTTGGTAAAAGGTGGAAGGCTCGGCCTTTCTAGCCTGGTGTTTTGTTCCACCTTTGCCGCCTTAGTTTCAGTCACTGGTGTTATGTTCCGTAAATGAGCGCTCCTAACATGCTTGGGGGTGTTATGGGGACCCCTAGATTCTCGATTTGGGATAAAGCTCGTCTGGCAAGGCCCAACATTGGTACTATATTTGTCCAACATATTAATTTTGTTAATATTGAAAAGCATAGGGCGTCATGAACCCGAGGAGTAATTCTACATGATACAGGGAGGGCCAGTGCTGATAATGCTGGTCCAGAACAGAGTCGTTTGCGGGGCCAACCCGGGGCAACTCGGGTGATGTCTATCAGGCCACCATATGCTGTGCTTATCCGTTGTGTCCTGAGAACGAGATACGCAGCTCCTATCGGGATCGTCGACACGCCAGCGGCCTTGCTGGACTTGTTTTACCTTTCTCGAGCGTCTTGTGCGAGGGATTCCGAGGATGCTTTGAGCTAAACTCCAGGTTGAGGTTTTCCTATAGGGATCCGGGGAGATCACGGGTTTCCCTGATTGAGGTCATTCCGTCGCAGCGTGTGGTAGTTTGTGATGGACTAGTTGGAGCACCCCTGTAGGGTTAAATCTTTTGGAAAGCCGTGCCCGCGGTTATGTGGCAATGTGGAAACTTTTTTTAACATCTGGTTCTAGATAACTCAAAGTAATCTTAATTAAAACTTGTTAACTGAGTGCGTAACCGTGACTGTCTCTTTTGTGAGCTCCTTCTCCGATTGAGGACATGATGGGGTTATGTGTGACGTAAGTAGGTGTTCAGGATCATTCAATTGATCATTAGTAGTTCACGTCCGCTATGTGTAGATCACCCCCTCTTTATTCTTGAACTCGTAAGTTAGCCACCTCAGATAAATGCTTAGTCACTTGCTGCAGCCTCACCACTTAACCATACCTCACCCATTAAGCTTTGATAGTCTTGATACCTTTGGAAATGAGATTGCTGAGTCACCTGTGGCTCACAGATTACTACAACACCAGTTGCAGGTACAGGTAAAGTGAAATTGATACGTGAGCGCGATGATTGTTCATTTGGATTTTCTTCTTCTTCCTCTTCATCAATCTAGGATGGGTTACAGACCGGCAGCCTGGGATAGCAAGGATGGACGTCGTTATTTTATCGTTTGTCTTCGTCCGTAGTCGGAACCTGCTCTTCTTCTTGATGATGTATGTATTGTACTGATGTGACTCTGATGTAGCTTGTGGCGAGTGTAAGCCAATTCCATATACTCATCTTTTCAGTACATGTACTTGTAACGATATCCATTCTTGCGAAATGACGAGATGTGCTTCTATCCCTGTCGAGGCCCTCGCGCCAAAATAAGGATAGGGCCGCATCTTGGGCGTTACATGGTTGCAGTATGATTTGTGGCTCAAGGCATCAACAATTACATTAGCCTTGCCAGGTGTATAAGAAATACCAAGTTGAAATCTGCTATGCGCTCCATCCATCTCTGTTGACGGAGGTTTAGATCCGGATGAGTAAATAGGTACTTCAGACTTTGATGATCGATGTAGTTCTCGAAATGATTACCAAGAAGGTAATGCCGCCACTTTTTTGTGAATGTACTACTGCAGCAAGTTGGAGGTCATGAACTGGATAGTTCTCTTCATGAGCATGCAACTGACAAGAGGCATAAGCAATCACTATGCGTTCTTGCATTAGGACACAACCTATTCCTTCATGAGAAGCATCATAATATATGACGAAATCCTTTTTAGTATCCGGAGGAGCAAGTACTAGAGCAGGTGTTAATTTGTCCTTGAGTGCCTAGAAACTTTCCTCACATTTATGTGTCCACTCATACTTAACACCTTTGTGAACCAGATTGGTTAAGGGCTTCGCCATCTTGGAGAAGTTCCCGACGAATCGACGGCAATAGCTGGCGAGTCCGAGAGAAATTTTGACTTGCTTGACATTCTTCGGGGGAGTCCAGTGAAGAATAACCTAAACTCGTTTGGGGTTGACCGCAATACCATCCTTGGATATCACATGACCAAGGTAAGTCACTTCGTCCAGCCAGAATTCACACTTGGAATACTTTGCATAAACTTGATGCTCCCGAAGCTTTTTTAGTACATGAAAAAGATGTTCGACATGCTCTTCTTTATTATTTAAATATACCAGAATATCATCTTGATAAACCACGACGAATTTTTCGAGGTAGTACATGAAGATATAATACATCAACCGAGAGAAGGTTGTCGAGGCATTGGTTAAGCCGAAGGACATGACTGTCTACTCGTATGAACCATATCGAGTAATGAAGGCGGTTTTTGGGATATTCTCGTCGTGAACATGGATTTGGTAGTATCCAAACCTCAAGTCGAGCTTAGAAAAGACTGAGGAACTAGAAAATTGATCATACAGATCATTTATCCGAGGAAGAGGATGTTTGTTTTGAATAGTGGCCTGATTGATAGGATGGTAGTCTTAAACCAAATGATTTGTTCCATCCTTCTTCTTAACAAAGAGAGAAGGTACTCCCCAAGCATAGGAACTTGGACGAATGAAACTCAGGCGAAGTGAATTGTCAATTTCTTGCTTAAGTTCAAGGAGTTCATGTGGTGGCATCTTATAAGGACTCTTGGCGATAGGAGTGGTACCGGGTACCAAGTCGATGACAAACTCGACAGCTCGAGCACGGGGAATCCCAGGAAGTTCTTCTAGAAAGACATCTTAGAATTCCTGAACAATTGGAATGTTTTCGATCGCCTCAAGAGGTGACGCATTCAACGCATTCAAGGCATATAGCCGCAGTTCACTATCTCAAACAAGATGAGCATGATAGCTTATTATTTCATTTGAAGGGTGTAGGAGGTGGACGGTTTTGGTGGCACAAATGATTGAAGCTGTATGAGCCTTAAATCAGTCCAGTCCCAAAATGAGGTCAATGTTGGAAGACTTTAGCAATTTGGGAGCGGAAAGGAATTCCAATCCTTCAATTTCAACGGGGATATTGGGGCAAACCACAGAGGTTCGATATTGGCCTACGGGGGTGTTTACCACTATCGGAATGTTCATATCTTCGCTTCTAATGTCATGCATGTATGCAGAACTTTCTGACATAAAGGAATGCGATGCTCTTGTATCAAACAATACATAAGGTGGTACTGAGTTAACGAGAAGTGTACCCATCCAGGTAGCACGCTGGTCTTGATCTTGACGCATCTCAATGTTGTTGGCATGGAACAGCCCGGAACCAATGCTCTAGAAGATTCCCCTTTTATTCCATTGTCGTCGTGTGATTTGTTTGTTTGTCGCATTCGTCATCGCACCATTTGCATCATCCGCATTGCATCTGCACTGTGTTGCATCATTTTTTAAACTTGCATCCACTGTTAGTTTTTGGTTCTCTCTGTTTCCGTCATTGATTGTTTTGAGACCAACCACACTCGCACGCGCCCGTAGCACCACTAATATTTTGTTTTTAATAGTGAGTATAAAACTTTCTTAGATTGAGTTGAAAGTTGGCGTGCGGTATTACTATCGTGTAGGTAGACCGTCTTCCAAATTCCGTCACAATCGGGGGTTGTTTGTTACACAAACGGTCGACCATAGCGGCACCGTCATCGGTTTATCCGTTTGATGTTTTTTGGTTTTAAAACCTTGTCACGGGCCACAGTCTCCCTCTCATCCGTACCTAGCCCATTTAACACAACCTACCTAGCCAATCCCTGCAACCCGAGCCATTCGATTGCGATAGCGCGGCCAAAATCGGTGCAAACCCCCCTAACCTAGCCCAAACTGCCTATAAAAGAAGCCCTCCTCGTCCCTTTTGGGTTGCCCTTCTTCCACCTCGAAACCCGCGCCCACCGAACCTAGCCGCCGCAGTCGCTGCTCCTGGCCGCTCCCGTAGTGCGCCATGTGGTCCAGCCGCCGCCCAAGACGTCGCGACCCGTAGAGCCCGCGTTCGGCCCGCCTTGGCCCGATCCAACCGCCTCCATGCCCGAGGGCGCACAGGCTCCCGTGCAGTGACATGCTCGCCATGGCTGTGTCGCCCTGCGCCTTTGTCACGACCGGCGACCTCGAGGCCGGTGAGATCCGGCGTGCCGCTACCCTTGCCGTTGCGCCGCAGTGCCTCCACCATGGCTGCCCGCCCTCCAAGCCCTACAACCTTCGAGCTCGCCATTGCCCCGATCTGCAGCGCTCCACCTTGGAGTCACTGCCGACCATGGGCTCCTCCAAATCCAGCCATGCTGGACCGGATCTGCCCATTCCTGGCGCCCCTTGCCCTGCCTTCACCGGACCTCGCCGAAAGCCTCCGCCTCGCCGAGGATCGAGCCGCCGTTGCTGCTGTGTTCAGGGAGGAGGAGGCCGCAGCAAGCCCCCGTGCGCTTGCGTTGATCGGCGCATGGGCTGCGCTAGCAGAGTGGGCTGCACCGAGTGCCAAGCAAGGCCAAGTCCGCCCCAGCGTAGTCCGCCTCCAGTGCCGGCCAGATTTGGCCCAAGGTGAGCCTTGGCCCGATCTTCCCTATGCGATGCCCTATGCGCACAATAGTTATCCTGCACTCATGCACTGTTGGTCTGGTTGTAGTAGATTTGGCCCAACTCGTTTTTTCGTGCGTAATGAATTTTTCTAATTTTCAAGGAATTTGCTAATTATAGAAAAATGCATATTTTTAAATTGCACATAACTCTTTAACCGTGCATCGGATTAAAATAATTTAGCTATGTAAAATGTCTACAATTTTGCGTAGATTAATAATGTCCAACTTTCATGCATGTTTAAAGTTTTTAGCCTGCTATTTGCATTGATTTGCATGATGCCATATTAAAATAATTTAATTCATAGAGAAATAACCATCCATCGGATTTAAAAACTTCATACATGAAAAATGCTTAGAATTTTGTGTAGTTTCACAATATCCAACTCTCGCATGTATTTAGAATATTTAGCTTGCTGTTTAATTAAAATTGCATAGTTGCCATGTTGTAATGGTTTATTTCATAACTAATTAACTGTAGCTCCAATTAAAATGATCCACATATGAAACTTGACCAGAAAAATGTGTAGAATAACATGGTAGCAATTATTTTTCTAATTAACAACTCTATAATTGTGTTATAGGCAGAACAATACCGAACCTTAATTTGTATATGGGGAATTTCTGGAATTGTTGTTCGTTGTTCTCGCCTCATTTAAACTTGCCTAGAATTTTATATAGTTTCATAATATCTTGGTGCATCCATGATTTCAGATGTTGTGGCTATCATTTGCATGCATTTGCATTCGTGGCATATCATTTTGTGTTGATCATATCTTTTAGACCGTAGCTCCATTTTAAATGATCTATATATGTAAACCTACTGGGATTGTCGGCACGTCGGGCGGCCTTGTTGGATTTGTTTTACACTTTATGAAAGGTCATGTGCATTCGGATATCCGTGATACCTCGGGCTATCTCTAGGTTGAGGTTTTTTCTCCAGGTTTGTGATGGACTAGTTGGAGCACCCTTGCAGGGTTAAATCTTTCTGAGAGCCGTGCCCACGGTTATGTGACAACTTGGAAACTTTGTTTAACACCCGGTCATAGCAAACTTGAAGTAAACTTAATTAAAATATGTCAACTGTGTGCGTAACCGCGACTGTCTCTTCTCGTGAGTTCTACATCCGAGAGAGGACACGGTGGGGTTATGTTTGACGTATGTAGGTGTTCATGATCACTTTATGATTGTTCTTAGTTCACATCCGTTATGCGTAGATCACCCCCTCTTTTATTCTTGTACTCATAAGTTAGCCACTCAAATAAATGCTTAGTCGCTTGCTGCAGCCTCACCACTTAAGCATACCTCACCCATTAAGCTTTACTAGTCTTGATACCTTTGGAAATGAGACTGCTAAGTCCCTGTGGCTCACAAATTACTACAACAATAGTTATAGGTACAGGTAAATGAATACTTTGACGTGAGCGCGATGATTGTGCTATTTGGAGTTTCTTCTTCTTGTTGTTCTTTGTCGTCGATCTAGGATGGGTTCCTGGTCGGTAGCCTGGGATAGCAAGGATGGACGTTATTCTTTTATCGTTTGTTTCCGTCCGTAGACGGACCTTGCTCTTCTACATGGTGACTAAATATATTGTTGTATTGTGTTGTTTATGTTGTAGCTTGTGGCGAGTGTAAGCCAATTCCATATACTCATCTCTTCTGTACATGTACTTGTAATGATATCTATTCTTGCAAAACGATGAGATGCACTTCTATCCCTATCGAGACCCTCGTGCCAAAATAAGGATAGGATCGCATCTTGGGCTTTACATGGCACCGCGAACATAAGCAGGCTTGGCATTGTTGTTGCGATTCTGATTGTTGCCACTGGCAGTTGAGGGAAGTACGAGCCGATTCTGATTTTGTGTGCAGTCTTTAGCATGATGACTTGGGCTGCCACACTTGAAGCACAACCCATCCTCAGGACGGAAAGGAGGAGCTCGTAGTGGTGGAGGTGGAAGCCTCGGCCGCCTAGCTGGTGGAGGAGGCACACGAGCTGCATCATAAGACGACCTTGGAGCAGGAGCAGGTGCATGGTACATGTTGTGGGAAATCCAGATCTTCCGCTTCTATGCAAATGAGCCCGAAGATGAACCCATGTCATGGTTGCGCTTGCTGCTATCCTTGTATTCTCCTAGACCATTTTCAACCTGAATGGCCTTGTTCACTAAGATGGAGAAATTATTATAGTCCTGAACAAGGAGTGCCAGTTTGATTTAAGGGTGGAGGCCATCACGGAACTTCTCCTGTCTGTGAGCATCAGTTGCAATGTATTCTTCAGCGTAGCAAGATAAGTCTAGAAATTCCTGCTGATAAGGATCCATAGTTTTGTTGCCTTGCACGAGGTTGCGGAACTCACGCTTATTCCGGTCCATGATTTCCTGAGGAATGTAGCGGGCATGGAAAGCATCTTGGAACTCCGTAGAGGTGATGATAGTTCCAGCAGGCTGAGAACGCTTGTGACTGTCCCACCATTGAGCAGTAGGACCCTTCACGAAGTAAGCCGCGGAGTTAACATAGCTTTCCAGGGGAACATTGGCAGACTCCAGCTCATAAGCGATGCCACAGAGCCAGTCATCAGCATCAAGAGGCTAAGTTGAGTTGCGGTAAACCGCAGGGTTAAGGCGGCAGAAGTCTTGCAGTGTCACGCCTTGCCGCTGGTTCATGTTCGGCCTTGGGAACTGGTCCATGAGCCCTTGTATAAACTGGTGGTTCAGTTTAAAACTGTTGGATCATCCCAGCCATATATTCAAGGGGTAGGGTGGTGGATTGTTGGCAGCACCACTCGGGCGGCCAGCTGGTTTAACCATCCTGCTAAACATTAATAGGGGTAGTTTAGCATAATGTAATTGCACGGGGTATGGAATCATTCATGAAGTAATCAAGCATAACGAAAGGAAAATGAGATAGATACTCCATAGTAGTCAAGTTCGACATACATATCCATACATAAGTTTGATTACAGACCAACGACTACAAGTTCGAAATTTGGCGATAACCTGGACTCACTAGGCGGCACGCACACATGTGGTGGAGGGATACAACAACGAGACATAGCGATAATGGTACATCCATGTCGGAGACAACGACTAAAATCGAAATTCGAAATTTGGCAATAACCTGGACTCACTAGGTGGCACACAGGCATGCGATGGAGGGATACAACAACTAGACAAAGTGATAATGCTACATCAACATAGGAGACAATGACTGACCGCGGGTAACTGGCGGTGACCCTAATAGAAGAATCTAGGGCAGGATTCTGCATCCTCTTGTGACTCATGTAGGTCCACACAAAGGAGTACGACCTCCAAAAGCAGACCACTCGAGGCCCAATGGCAGCTCTATCTTGCACGGGTAGAGGATGTACTCAGGATGGATCCTCGTGCTGACTTCTGGCAACAACTAGGTCATCGCATCGTAAAGACGGGTATGCATGGCGTACAACTCAACAGTCAAAGCTCGGAAGGCACAATCCAGCGCCTCAGTGTACTGCACCAAAAACTGTGGGTCCTAGCGACGACTCATGTAGGGGGTACACACAGCGACGTTGGATCGGTCGTTGTGCTCCCAAACAAAGAAAGTGTAGGCAGTGAGATCAGATCCAGTCTCATGCCCAACAAGAGCATATGGGATGTATGTGAATGCAGTCTCCTCCAAGCGGGGGTGCGCTGCACGAAGGCGGGTGATAGTGATATAGGCAGCATCATGGACGACCATATCAATCGTCACCCCAACTCCGTAGAAGGTGTGTAGCTCGTTGGTGGATATGTCCTCCCAATCGTAGATGCGAACCTCAACATGGTACTGCTCCTGGTTGACCCAGTGGAAGTCCTCGTACACAGTGTACTCGGGGTACCAGCGATATCCCAACCTGGTCAAGAGGTCGACCAGAATGGCCGGGAACCCAGTCACATCGACATCCTTAGTCACGGGTACGACATGTCTCGCGGGACGCATCGGAAAAGAAGGTTTAAGGATGTCAAATGATAGTGTGTGTAATATATTTTCAGAAGAACACTAGTAGATGATCCAGCTCTCCGGGTTGACGTGATTACGAGAACCTTATGTTAGAGTTAGCAAAATCTTTAACCCGAAAGAGAAGAGAGATGAGAACCTAGAGTATAGAAGAGGAGTAAAATATACTAATACGACCCGATTGAGATGTGGGCCTGTAAGCCACACAACAATGTTAGTAAAAGTTTTTCAAGTACTAGACTCAACTTAGGCCAAGGAGTTGGAAACGGGGCTACCTATAGGCAGTCGGGTCTGATACCAACTTGTGATGCCCCCAATTTTGATCGTACGCTAAACGTACACGGAATGCGTACGACCAAGATTAGGGACTCACGAGAAGATATCACAACACGACTCTAGACACAAATAAAAGAAAAAGCATACAAGCTTCATATTACAAGCCAGGGGCCTCGAGGGCTCGAATACAGAAGCTTGAGAAACTCACGAGTCAGCGGAAGCAACAAAATATCCGAGTACACACATAAAACAAGGTAATGCCTTAGAGAAGGCTAGCACAAAAGATACATAGATCGAACGAGGCGAGGCCTCCTACCTGGGAACCTCCTGAACTACCCGTGGTTGTCAGCAGACTCCACATAGTAGTAGGCACCGACGAGGGTAGTAGACGTCATCGGCGGGATACACCATCTCTCGGGCTTCATCATCTGGTCGCGGCAATCGTATCAATGGGAAAAGGGGTAGCAAAACAACAACGAGTAATCATCGAAAATACTCGCAAGACTGACATCAGAACTATGCTAAGTATACATCAGTATCAAATAAATGGGGGTTATATTTGCACTGTGTGCAGCAATGCAAGAATAGAGCGAAGGGACCAGTCCTATCAAAGACTAGCATCTTTAGTGTCTTGTAGCATTAGACGAGAGTTGAACAAAACACATACATAGCCATATTATTGCAGCAAATTTAATTAAATCACGCCGAGAGATTCTTTCTCGACTCCTTGCGAGAAAGCAATCTCGGAGCCAAAACTTTCTAGTTAAGTAACAGTTCTAGTTGTATTAGATCGGGATACAATTCCAAGTCGTCTTGTAACGGCGCACACGGCTATTCAAATAGTTAATTTTCATCCGTTCAAGGGTGCACAAAATTACCCAATACGCTTGATAAACTCTTGATAAGCGTGCAGGGGTCATGGGCCCATCACCCTTTGCACTCCTGCATGATGCATGGCCGCCCGAGGTCAGACTCGCACCTCTTATACAAGAACAATGCTTACGCGGACCACTCGGGCGCGCGCCACTCCATTTCTGATGTCTGAAGAGCTTCGGTTGATACTACGACGTCGAGTACCCATAACTTCCCCCACATGAAGGTTAGTGCGAAAAGTTCTATGACCAACTCAAACCGAATACCCAAATCCCATTAGCATTTTAATTAAGACTGCGACGACGATCAACAATCCATGATATGTGGTCCCGTCACCCCATCTCGAGGATGTGTGGTAAGGGCCAAGAATGCCCGGCCACGCCTCATCACATCCACACGGGAGTCTACCCGCAACACACCTTTCAACATGTTTCCAGTAGTAAGTTCAAGTAACCATGTGGCTGTAACATCAGAGGGACCCGAGGTATCACCCTCGATGGATTGCGAATGATGTAACCATCAAGGTGACTAGGGAGGAATCACCCTTGATGGTCCACGCTTGAGGGGTTGCATGACAGAGTCGTTATCGTAGGTGGTGAAGGAGGAACCACCCTCGATAAACCACCGCAGATTAACTACACTACAAAGCTAACATCAGGAGTACGTAACGAGGTGTCACCATCGGTACTCGATAGTAGCTCTCCAACGTCGTACAACAAGGGGGGTGTGAGTGATGTGATGGGTCTCGTCTCGTCGATCAGTAGATCGAGACTTGATGATAAAACGGGGGCAACTAGGACTAAGGGGTCAATGGGGATCATTGCGCCACCTATGCTAAGCATTTAATGTACAGTAGAGTATAATAGTAATTTATCAAAAACAGGCTATGCGTGAGAATAGGAGCTATCTACAACAGTATCAAAATCTAATGAAAGCATGAGGGAGAATGAATGGGCGATATAGGAATGATCAAGGAGGTTGCTTACCTTGTTGCTCTTCTGCAAAAGACTGGTCTCCAGGAGGGTAGTCGTACCCGACATCAACGTTAGTGTTGGCATATACCGGAGAGAAGAGGTGGAAGAAACAATAAATAACAGCAAACAAGTGCTTCAATATGCATGACATATTAACAAGCAGTGCTAGGCATGAGCTAATGATGTACTACACGTCTTGGACGGATCGGGAAAATATGTGACGACATTTCCCGGGTGTGTGGCTACTACCGGACACGTGAAAACGACGGAAAACTTCCACGTTCGCTATGCTAGGGGGCACGTGACACACGAACGGATAGCGTATCCGGGTTCGTTTGGTTTTTTTGATCAACTTTCATGTACAAAATATTTTCATGTGGGTTACAGATTATTTTATATTATTTTTTACAACTTTTCTTGTTATTCTGAAATTAAATATAATTATTTTAAATAATAAATTTAATTATGACATTAGCATGATGTCATGCTGACATCACTAGTCAACAGTCCTCTTGACTCGTCAACTAACGAGTGGGTCCTACATGTCATTGACTACTAATTAACTAACAAAATTTATTAAACAACTTAGGTATAATTAACCTAATTAATTAGCTTAATTAATTGTTGAGTTAATTAGGCAAATTAATTAGGGGTTAATTAGGTTAACTAATTAATCATCTATTAAATACTTATCTAATTAATTGATTAATTCATTATTATTAATAATATATATATATATATATTATCTTTATTATTATTATTATTATTGGGGGTTGAGACCCCATTTTTCATTGGGCCATGGGGGGGTTAATCCTCACTAACCAAAATCGAGCACGAGGCAGTGGCGCGGATGTGGCCGAGGCAAGCAGCGGCAACACCCGACGACGGGTGGCCAGGGGGCGGCGCAATGCGGGCTTAGGAGCGTGCGACGACGAGTGACCGCACAGGGAGCGCGTGTGCGGGCGCGGCGCGGTGGCCGGAGGGATGTGGCCGCGACGAGCCGGCGCGGCTAGTAGGGGCAAGACATGCGGGCGGGGAGAGAGTGCGGCCCGGTTGGAGGGACGTGGCAGCGACGAGCTCGAGCGGCTAGTAGGGGCAAGGCACGCGGGCGTGAAGAGGGTGCGGCCCGGCCGTGGCGAGCGCGAGGCGAGGCCGTGAGCGGGGTGACAGGGGGGAGGAGACACTATGGTCGGTGGACTAGAGAGGGGAAGGAGGAGAGGGGCAGTCTCACAATCGGTGTAGGGGGAGACACCATCTCGGGGGCGAGGTGAGGGAGGCCGACGACGGGGAGGAGGCCGGCGGGGCGCGGTGGCCGGCTGGGGTCGGCGCTGCACCGGGAAGGACTGGATCCGGCCGGGCGCGCGCGCGCGAGAGCAGCCGCTGGGGGGGTTGGGGGACTAGGGGGAGGGGGAGGAAATGAGGATGGTAGTGGGATTACGTTTTTTGGGGGTTTTATACTCCTCGGGGTAGGTGGGTTGGTCGTTTGGCTCAGCTGGGCCGGCCATTTGGGCCGAGACCCAGCACAGGGGGAGGGGGTTCTCTTTTATTTACCTTTTCCTTTTTCAATTTTATTTTTTATTTTTTATTTATTTTTGTTTTATTTATTTTACTAACCCAAAACACTTTTGTAAAAATATGGGACTCGGTCCATTATACTTAATGCAATTTGTGGTACTCCATGACAAGGTTGCGGGTCTTTAGAAATCATTTGAAAATAACCAAAATCAAAAAGGGAATTTAATAATTGTATTGGCTTGTAATAAATTGTTTTAGAGGCACTAAACACCTTACAAAATGTGGTTTGCAATTTTAGAAATGCCTAGGGAATATTTGAAACCTATACATGATTTTTGATTCCTGGTTTGCAAAAACAATTTAATACACTTTCCAAATGAATTTGAGTTGTAAGAAATGAATTAGCATTTGATTCCAACATTGATCATACTTGGATTAGAAAAAGGGATTAGCTTAATCCCCATGTTACTGTAGCTTGATTACAATGATTACTGTAGCATAATCCGGGGATGTCACATGAGCCCTAGAGATATGCAAGAAGCAAAAAAGATCTATGAATGAGAAAGGTATTAAAATTGAGGATGTCAAAAAATTACCACCGACTGAAGAAATACATGGACTTGATACCCCGACACAGGTAGTAGAGGTAAACCTTCTTCGTCCCTTCACTAAAAATGATATACCTTATGCTAAGACTCATGATTAATGCATGGATGAATTTGACTATTACATTGTTAAACAGGAACACTTCAATAACTATGTTAAGGAACAATTGAATAATAATGCCATGATGATAGATCGCCTAAGTGATTTGATGTTTAGAATTGCTAATGTTGTGAAAGGTCTAGGTAAACATGCTTCTATGGTTCACACCCAACTAGATCAAGTAGCTAAGTCACAAAATAATTTGCTTGCTGAGATGAACAATATTAATGATCATTCTGTTAGAGTAATGACTAGAGGAGGTAGAATGACTTAGGAACCTCTTTATCCTGAAGGCCACCCTAAAAAATAGAATAGGATTCTCAGAAAATTAATGATGATACTCCTAGTCCTACTAAGAAGAAAAATAAAAAAGAAAAATGGTAGGACTTCGCATGCCCCTAGTGAACCTGATATTGAAAAATCTGCTGAGAATCATAATGATGTTTCCATTTCTGATGCTGAGACACAATCTGGTAGCGAACATGAACATAATTATAATGATAATGATAAAATGATGTTCACGTAGAAGATCCACCAGGTAGTAATAAGGAACCTAATAATGATGTTGATATAGCACGTGCTGAGGGTCTTGATAAGCCACCTCCTAAAAGTAAACGTTATGATAAGAGAGACTTTGTTGCAAGAAAACATGGAAGGGAAAGATAGACATGGGTTCAAAAACCCATGCCATTCCCTCAAAAGTCTTCTAAAAGTAGGGACGATGAAGATTTTGAACGCTTTGCTGAAATGATTAGACATGTCTTTTTGTGCACTCGCTTGAGTGATATATTGAAAATGCCTCCGTATGCTAAGTACAAGAAGGATATTATTACCAATAAAAGAAAGATACCCGACACTGAAATTGCTACTATGCATGCTAATTACTCTTTTGATTGTGGAATACCTAAGAAGTTGGGAGACCCGGGAATACCCACAATACCTTGCTCTCTTAGAATAAATTATGTTAAAACCACTTTATGTGATTTAGGAGCTGGTGTTAGTGTTATGCCTTTCTCCCTTTACAAAAGACTTGAATTGGATAAGCTTACACCCACTGAGATATCTTTGCAAATGCCTGACAAATCAACTGCTTTACCTATAGGAATTTGCGAGGACGTCCCCGTTGTGGTTGCAAATGTTACTATCTTAACAGACTTTGTTATTCCTGATATCCCCGAGGATGACTATATGTCGATCATCCTTAGTAGACCTTTTCTAAATACTGGAGGGGCTGTTATTGAATGGAACAAAAGCAAGGTCACTTTTCATGTTAATGGCAAGCAACATACACTGCATTTTTCAAAGAAGCAAACTCTGGTTAACAATATTAATGCCATTGAGCCTATTCCCACGGTCATGATTGGAGATTTTACAATCCCTCTACCTACTTCCAAGAAAAAGAAATACCATAATCTTATTGTAGGGGACATGCAGATCCCCATAGAGGCAACCTAGTGATGTACAAAAATATTCTTTAGTTTCATGTTAATCACAAATGGTTATTAAGAAGACTTGATCAACCTTATTAATGGATCCTTTTTGAAAGACATGTGATTGATGAATTGAGTATTCATAACTGTGTGTACCCCAAGTTTATTCTTTGTTCTCTTAGCTATAGAAAAATAAAATGCGGTGATTACCCTGTTTTCTGACTTTTCCGTACCATAGAAAAATGACCCAAAAATTAAATGTCTCATAATGCCGTAAAATTTTAACATGATTTTTCTGGAATAAATGAGAGACTTTGGCATAAAAATAACAACATGGAGACGCACCTATGGGCCACAAGCCAACAGGGCGCCCCCTTGGTCGCGCCCTGATGGCTTGTGGGACCCACATGCCCCCTACCTTATCCCTTCAGCTCACATCATCCACTACCTCGTGAAAATTTTCATGTCTCTCTCTCCCGTGTTCTTCCTCCGCAAACTGAAATTTTCGATCTCTTTGCTCAAAAAACAGTTTTAAACCTGTTTTGAGGAAGTTGGTCCTTGGTATGCGGCTCCTCCATCTCTCCAATTAGTTTTTTCCTTAGTGTTTTATATTTCTCATAAATTTCTGCACTTGGTGCTACAGAAAATGGTCTTGCATGTTAAAATATTTGAGTTCTAGGTAGCAAGAATGCTTGATATAGCTCCTAAGTACCCATGTGAGTAGTTGCTATCATTCTCATAAAGTTTAATTGACATATTTTTGTGGTCCAAAAATTTCAGAAATTGTGTGGAGGAAAATAAACTTCTTAAGGAGATGGTCTTCAAGGAAGGGTTCTTCGATCGGGATCCCCAAAGGAGTTGCGGGAAGGACTCGGTATAGTAACATCAAGATCTTTCGCAACACACATGTTAGGCCTTGTGAACGGCCACATACACCCTTCATGAGTGAAGTTGGTTTTTATGAAGAATTCATGCATTTCGTTGCAAATGTTGGGCTGACCAACTTCCTCACAGATAAGTGTGATCAATACTATGTCCTTACTAATTCCTTTTTTCAAAACTTCTATTCATGAACACGCTCGATGCTCCCACCGTACGTTTTGACTTATATGCAACAACCTATGAATTGCCTCTTGATAGATTTTGTGAAATTTGCTTGCTTCCCTCTGATGGGGGGGGGGTACGCAAGCCTAAGCGTGAGGAATTTGAGGGTTTCCTCCTCACCTTAACCGTGAGGGAAACTAGGGGCGTATCAAACGCCAGGGCCACTTGTTTGCATTTTCCTTCTGCGCATTATTTCGCTCTATTTATAGGAAAATGGATAACTGCTATGGAGCATGGTAGGTGTCTCAGTGCCCCAACTCTGACTATTCTACGCCACACACTTTATGGTAATAACACCTACAACCTATGAGCTATTGTCGCGCGACGCTTGCATCATAACCGAAGCAAAGGTAAGATTCATGGTGGTATTTATGCCACATGCGTGGCTAAGTATTTTGAAGTGGTTATACGCCCCACTAATTATTTGTTGCCCCCGGTTTATCTTGACCACCAATCTATGATAGAACATCATTTCACTCAGGCAACTGATATATTGCAAGGCATTCGCTGTAACTTAGTATAAGACGAGACTACTCATGCACCCTCTTTGTTTAACTTCCATGCCAAAAACGGGTACACCATCAAGCCGAAGAACATAATGGCATACCGTAATGAGTTATTTCCTGCAGAGGCCGAGGCCCGGGATTGGGACGCTCAAGTTTCACCATAGGAGCACTTTCTGGACCTGATGGTTACTAACAGTGGTGATTACCAAGATAGTAAAAAGCCTAATCTTGGGGGAGTATGTATTTCTCACCGACATTGCATTCATGTTCACACACTTCATATAAATTTTCGGAGTTCATCCTCTTTCATTGTATATCCATGATTAGCTTTATTTTTCCGCTTTCTTCTTGTGTGTTTGAAAAACTTTAGAAAATCCAAAAATATTTCTCGCTTCTTTTCAGTTTTTCTTTTCCGTTCAATTAGTGGTAGCATTAGAAGAAATCCCCAAAAGATTTCCTTTTGCTTGTCTGGAGCTTTCCCGTGTAAATAGTTTTTTTCGTTCTTCTTTTCCTTTAATTTATTTTTCTTGATTAAGAAAAACATAAACTCCAAAAATATTTCAGTGTGTTTATCTGAATTTATTTTTCTTTTCTTGAGTCTTGAAAAGTGAAGACCACAATGAAAATGATGAGTGGCTCTCATATGCTTATTGCCGGCCTAACAAAGAGCCAATATTACCATGTCTTCTCCTTTGTTTAAAACTGCCCTACACATTCTAGCTTAGTCCACGACACCATTGCACTTTTATTATTATCACATCATTTGGTCGTGCAAGTGAAAGGCAATAACGAGGACATTTGATGAAGTGGTCGTGGCAAAGGAGATGGGTATGAACTCTTCTTGTTTTTTGTTTTTGTAAATATGTTAGCTCCTTCGATCTTGATTGAGTATATCATGAGTGAACATGTTTGTGATGATAATTAGAGATCATAGATTTTCATGCCATGCTTAAATAGATAGGAGTTGATAATGATTTACCTTGTGCGACAACATGCATTAAAATGGTTATGATGTGATATGGTAGTATTGTATTTTCCTCTGAGTAATTCGAGTGGTTGAGTTGGCCCATGTGTAAACATGTAATTGATTCAAAACCAATGCAACCTTCATGATATTTAAATTCAGAATGTTTATATCCTACTCATGCTTTGTCCAAAGTTGATTATTTTCAATGCATGTTCATGACCGTTGTTGCTCTCTAGCTGGTCGCTCCTCAATCTTATGCTAGCCTCCACCTGTACTAAGCGGGAATGGTGTTTGTGCATCCAAAATACTTAAAACCAAGTTATTCCACATGAGTCCACCATACCTACTGAAAGGACATGGATGTCGCCTAGAGAGGGGGGGGGGTGAATAGGCGCTTTAAAATAATTATGGTTTAGGCTTGAAAAAATGCGGAATAAGAACTAACGTTTAATTTGTCAAGCACAAAACTTAGAACAACTAGGCTCACCTATGTGCACCAACAACTTATGCTAAGAAAAATAAACAACTAAGTGATTGCAAGATATATACCAAGAAACAATATGGGTATCACAAAGTAAAGTGCACAAGTAAAAGGCTCGGGGTAAGAGATAACCGAGTCACGCAGAGATGATGATGTATCCCCAAGTTCACACCATTGTGGATGCCAATCTCCGTTTGGAGCGGTGTGGAGGCACAATGCTCCCCAAAATGCCACTAAGACCACCGTAATCTCCTCACGCCCTCGCACAATTCAAGATGGCGTGATTCAACTAAGGGACCCTTGAGGGTGGTCACCGAACCCGTACAAACAAGGTTGGGGCAATCTCCACAACTTAATTGGAGGCTCCCAACAATAGCATGAAGCTACACCACAATGGACTGTGGCTCTCAGATGACCTCAAATGCCCGAGGGAATCTCCACAACCTAATTGGATACCCCCGATGCTTGCCCAGAGCTTTATACCACAACGATTAAGCTTCAAGGCACCACCAAGCTTCTAGGACGCCAAAGTATCCATGAAGAAAAATCTATAGGGTACCAAACACCCAAGAGTAATAAGCTTCTAAGACTTGACTTCCACATATCACCATGGAGCACTCATACCTATGCACCAAATGCATTGGCAAGAACACACGAAGTGTTCAAGTCCCTCACACTCAAATACCTCCACAACAACAAAAGATATGGAGGATTATGAGAGGAAGAACAAGGAGCTCACACAGAACTCCAAGATCAAGATCCAAGGGGTTCCCCTCACATAGAGGAGAAAGTCATTGGTGGAGATGTGGATCCAGATCCCCTCTCTCTTTTCCCTCAAGAACTAGCGAGAATCATTGGAGGGATTGAGAATTAGGAAGCTCAAATAAGGTCAACAGTGGGGGGCAAATATAAGCTCGACAGATAGAAAACCATTGGGGAAGAAGACCCCTTTTATAGGCCTCCCCAAATCCAACAGTTATGTGCACAGGTCGTGCACAAGCGGTACTACCGCCGGGCATAGTGGTATTACCGCTGGAGCAGCACTACCGCTCCAACCCAAGTGGTACTTCCACTCAAAATGGGAAAATGGCTCATCGGAAGCGAGAGAAAAAAAACAAGCGGAAGTAGGGACGGATGGGGAGGGCAGCAGTACCGCTAGAGAGGTACTACCGCTCCCCCAAGCGGTACTTCCGCTCAAAGAGAAAAAAAACACTCATGAAGCTAGAGAGAAATTATAGGTAGAAGAGAGGCCGACAGGTCTGGCGGTACTGCCGCTTAGCGCCAATGGTACTTCCATTTGAGAGAGAAAACCTGCCCACAACTACCATAACTTTCGCATACGAACTCTAAATTGAGAAAACTCAAATTTGTTGGACTCAGGACGACCAGAGCTATCCAACAGCGAGAGGAACATATTAAGAAGAGACAATATAAAAATGCCAATGATATATAGATGTGAAACCTCTATGAGTGAAGAACCGACAAAACTTCCAACATCGAAAACATCATAGAATAAGCATACAGACTCTGTTTTCGATGAACTCGAGCTTGTCATGAAGATGATCATAAGCTCTACAACCCACAAAGAGAATCACCAAACAAGAACCAAGAAAGATGATGCAAGGATGCAAATGGTTTGAGATCTCAACAAATAATACGATCAAGCTACTCACTTGAGAGCCCCCCTTGACAGTACGACAATCTATCCTAAAATAGAAAAATCTATCAAGGGCAAACCTATGCCTTGCACGTATTCCACTTGAGCTAGATAATGACGATCTTGACTTCCTCAATATGGACCAACTTTCTTGATTGCATTGGCTTGATGAAGACTAGTTGATTGCTCCCCCATACTCACTATGGGTGAGCCACTCTTTAGCACATCTTCACAAGTCCATTGCCACCACAATGGATGGCAAGCTTCAAGCATGATATCTTTGTGATGCTCCATTTGAACTTGCACACTGAAATCTTGATGAGGATCACCACTTGATGTCATCCTTCATGGGTTGAATTAGATCTTCCTCTTGACGCAAGCCCATGAAAACACACTTAACCCCACATAGAACTCTCACGAAGACCATGGGTTAGTACACACAAGCGTAATGGACAATGCTTACCATACCATGGGATCACTTGATCCATCTCAGTACATCTTGTATGCTTTGTGTGTTGATCAACTTGATTTACTCTTTGACTTAGTCTTGATCAACCTTGTCTCTTTATGACAATCTTTGGATAATACCTTGAATACCACCTTGGTCATCATATAAACTTCTTGAAACCAACATATGGACATCAAGAAGTGCATATGGACAAATCCTTCAAATATAACTTAAGGCAACCATTAGTCCATAGGGATTGTCATCAATTCCCAAAACCACATACGGAGAAATATGCTCTAACACCTACCTATATGTGATATTACCCCACCTTTCCAAGTAAATTTGCATGTGGCACCTCTAAATATTCAAACAAACATTTGTATCTGCCATGCTAAGTAATTTACTGCCACGACCGGCGTTTATTCACTGTCATTGCATGAGAGAGGTTGGTAACAAGGATGATGAGTCCTGCTTAATGAAAATTAAATTAAAACGAAACTCCTTGGGAAAGTTGATATGCTCGAGGGCACCCATCAATTTGGCTAGCCATGGTTGTGTATGGATGGTGGATGGGAGTAAAACTTTTCAACTATGTTTGGGAACCACCAATGATGAGTTTAGCATAGAAGACACTAAGAACCTTTGTTGTAACGTTCACAGTAAAGAACACCTTTCAAAACAATATTTTCAATACTGCTTTAAAAACTTGAGCTCTCACACCTCTGCAAATCAATGCTTCCCTCTACGAAGGGCCTATCTATTTACTTTTATGTTGAGTTATCACCCTCTTACTTATAGCACCAGAATGGAGAGCACGATTGTCATTTTTATGCATTGAGTCTAGTCAATGTTGGTTATGAGTATGGCTAGGATCTTTTCTATTCTGAATTACAATATATACCCACTGCTTGAAAATCACAGGTACTCTACATTTATGTTTTGCGGTCTCAGAAAGGGCTAGCGAGATACCATGTCACCATATTATACCATGATTATTTTGACAAATTTTTGGCATGCGAGATATCTTATTATTTCTTACTAGTTGGTTATGTATTTTCATGATTGGATATGATGCTTAAATTATTATCATTGATGTGTTTATTTATGGTTTATGATGAAAACTTGAACACTAGCTAAGCATATGTATAACAACGAGAACAAAAGAATTTGTATAAGTTTTCTTTATCACTTTCAGTTTATAAACAAAATTGCTTGAAGACAAGAAATGAGTTAAGCTTGGGGGAGTAGATACATTTCCAATGTATCTACTTTTCTACACACTTTTGCTCCGGTTTTGGCCTCTAACTTGCATGATTTGAGTGAAAGTAACCTAGACTAACGCTGTTTTCAGTAGAACTACCTTGGTGTTATTTTTTTGCACAAATAAAAGTTCTCGGAATCAAACAAAACTAATGGAGCGAAGACCCGTCGGAGAAATGCTTCCAGGGGGGCCACAGGCCAACAGGGTGCGTCCCGAGGCCGCTCCCTGATGGCTTGTGGGGCCCACATGGCTTCTTCGACCCGAAACCCAGTCGTATAAATCACATCTTCGGAGAAAAAAATCAGAGATAAGTTTTCATCGCGTTTCACAAGACGGAGCCGCCGCCTCGTGTTCTTCCTTCGGAGGGCCGATCTGGAGTTCGTTTGGCGCTTCAGAGAGGGAGAATCATCACCGTTGTCATCACCAACCCTTGTTCATCAACACCACCATGACGCTCACCATTGGTAGTGAGTAATTCCTTTGTAGGCTTGCTGGATAATGGTGGGACTGGATGAGATTGATCATGTAATCATGTTAAGTTTGTTAGAAGCTTGATCCCTAGTGTCCACTATGTTTTGAGATTGATGTTACTATGGCTGTTTATGCTTAATGCTTGTCACTAGGGCCTGAGTGCCATGATTTCAGATCTGAACCTATTATGTTTTCATTAATATGATAGTGATTTGGATCCTATATTGCAAGTAGTAGTTACCTATTACGTGTCTTGATCTGCATACCCCAAGGTGACAATAATTGGGATTCTTTCCGGTGATTGTTGTAGTTTGAGGATTTCAGGTACTCACCATGTGTTAATGATTTGTTTTTGTTATCTATTAAAAGGAGGCCTTAATATCCCTTAGTTTCCAATGGGACCCCGCTGCCAGGGATGGTAGGACAAAATATGGCACGCAAATTCTTATCGCAAGCACGTATGACTATATACGAAATACATGCCTACATCATATCGATGAATTGGAGCTAGTTCTATGTCACCCTAGTATGTAATTGTTACATGACCAATGTCATATAAATCATTATCCATCACTGATCCACATGCTATGCTTTACATATACTGAATCTTGCTAAGTTACTACTGTTTCTGCTACTGTCCCACCTGCTACTCAATTGCTACTCTTACTACCGTTACTACTGTTACCAAAATTGTTGCTATCACTACTATTGTTACTACTATCATTTTCTGTGCTACTAAATCCTTGCTACAAAGAGATACGTGAGATGCGGTTGTATTGACAACTCAACTGTTATGGCCAATAAATATGTTTTGGCCCCCCTTTTGTCAAATCAATAAACTCGGGTGAAATACTACCCGTGAAGACTGTCACCATCCCCTATACTTGAGGGTTATCAATACTCTAGTGTCACCTCAAATGTCCATGGGCTAATTATACGACATGCATCAAAAAATTTCAGATTCTTCATATTGAATCGAACACATAGAACTTCAAAGAGCACCCCAAGATTTCTATTGGAGAATGTAGTATGAAAACGTGTAATCAATCCCGATTCATATATCCCCAAGGTCACGAGAATCTTCAAGTTGATGCCATAACATATATCAAGTGAATCAATAGAATACCCCAATGTCACTACGAGTATCCGCATGCAAGACATACATCAAGTGTTCTCAAACCAAGATATTCAATCCAACATAATGGGATCTCAAAGGCAAAGATTCAATTAATCTCAATAAGATGGCAAGGGAACAAGACCATATGATCCAACTATATTAACAAACCCCGTGATACATTAAAATCGTGTCATCTCAAGAACACGGGAGAGGTTGAACACATAACTACTGGTACATACGCTCATCCTCGAGCGTGAACTACTCCCTCCTCGTCAAGGACTCTGCCGAGATGATGAAGATGGCCACTGCCCACCGGAGATGATTTCCCGTCTCCGTCAGGTTACTCGAAAGGCTACAGATGGGTTTTTCGTCGATACAGAGAGTTGCGGCGACGGAGCTGAAGTTCTTTGTTAATTTATGGGGTTTTTGGTATATATAGGATTTTTCAGCGTTGGAGTCGCGCCAAACGGAGCCACATGCCCTCCACAAGCCATCATGGTGCGGCCTAGGGGGCGCGCTGTCAGCTTGTGGACCATAGGTGGCTCCCCTCCGGTGGTTCTTCACTCCAATATTGCTTATTTCCTCCAGAAAAAATTATAAAAAAGTTTCACGCGGTTCCGAGAACTTCAATTTTCTGCACAACAACAACACCATGGTAATTTTGCTAAAAACAACATTAGTCCAGGTTAGTTCTAAATTAATCATATAAAGTGCATCAAAACCATATAAAAGTATCGTAAACATGGCAAAGATGGCACGAATACTACATACATTATCGATACGTTGGAGACGTATCAGCATCCCCAAGCTTAATTCCTACTCGCCATCGAGCAGGTAAATGATAAAAGAAATAATTTATGAAGTGTGAATGCTAGCATAGTATATAAATTTGATCAATGGTAATTCCAATGACTTCTTGTAGCATCATAACCAAATTTTTTTTCGTAAAAATCATCATGCTAGAGTAGCAATTAATTCACACACCATGGTTTCAAAAATCTTCTGATTAAATGATTTATCGTTTGATTTATCACTACTCGTGGGGTGACCGATATGTTTATGCCTTGTCTTCACAATTCATCTTTCAGGCAGACTTATTGCTCTCACAAGCGATTTATCGGGAATCTACCAATAAATTAGGCATATTCCTATCAATATGTTTGCAAAAAACTATGTTTATTTGTGTTTTTGTCGACCTTATTATCCAATATGTACTATTGCCCTATTTTTTGTCATTATACGAGGATTCAAGGGCTAGGAATCAAGGTAACACTTCTATTCAATATTTTTTTTATGTTGAATATAGCATATTTTAGTGTTGGGAACCCGGGATTTGCAAAAAAATGGCTGATTAACATCAGACCGTTAAATCGATTAATTGGCCATTTTTGACTAATCTCTTATCCCGAGTTGACCAAGACGCTAACGATAAGCGATATCCTAAACATTGGTTCAAACTATGCATTCTGTGGAAACTTAACAAGGCATGTTCTTAGTCACCAAACAACTTCAGTGCATCATCAAGTCTAAGTTAGAGCTCCACATACTCAATTATCATATAGTCTTCTATGATTGGTAATACTCAAGGCATATTTTTAGAACAAACAACATCCATCAAACATAGAGAAAGATAGGAGCTTAAAGTTTTGCTTCCCAACATACTCAACAATAATGAATCATGATCAAATATATTTGACTCGATATATATGTTTGGATCTTTCCCCACCACATGGTGCTTTCCAACTAATAGATTGAGGTTGGAATAACAAGTTGACTCAACATGAAAAGTAAGTAACATGAAATTAAATAGATTGTCCCTTCGGAGAGGGAAGCACGGATTTGAAGAGGTGCCACAACTCATTGTTTAAAATAGGGATGAATATATTTTTGAGTGGCGTGCCTTTCCTGTCAATGTCACAACAAGGGATTTCAATATCTTCCATGCTAATCACATTATTTGCGGTTGCCAAACAGAATTGATATTTTACCCCCCTCAACCATACAATCACATTCGATGGCTAGCCGTATCCACGGGTGCCCTCCAAACAATCAAATTTCTAGGGGAGTTCTTGTTTATTTATTTTTGTATTATGTAGGACTGGGCATCCTTTTTACCAGCCTCTCTCGTGCAATGACAAGTTAATAAACACTCATCTTGAGAATAACCCGCTTATCATGGAAGATAATGACCGCCCCATCGCTCCATGAGCAGTACAAGCACACAAAACAAATATTTATCTAAATGTTTAGAGGTGGCACATGCAAATTTACTTGGAATGGTAGTGAAATACCATATATAGGTAGGTATGGAGGACTCTCATGGAATAAACTTGGCCCAAGGATTTGGATGCACAAGTAGTATCTCTACTGAGTATGAAGTTTTGGCTAGCAAAAGGTTCTAAACAAGCACCACACATTGGAGGGTCCATACCAATATAATTTTTATGCAAATATACCAAAACATAACCATTACATTGTCTTGCTTGTCCAACTTCATCAATTTGATCCAGTTTGAAAATAACTAATGGGTATTGACAATCATCAAAGATGTCCAAGATAATATATTTGTATGCGAAAGTTCTCTTTCTTATACTAATTATTGATGAATTGCTTGTATGACCAACATTGTGATTGTAAAACTTCAATAGATTTTGTCTATAAACCAAATGTGAAACTACTACAAGGCATAAAGCACATTGATAATTTCATATTTATGACATTTTATTCATTCACAATTTACTCTTAGTATATAAGTGAAGCACACGAGTAACACATCAAGCTACTCTGAAAAGGTATAAGTGAAGATCAATGAGTAGTCAAACAATTAAGTAGCTATGTGAGGACTTTGTCAGTAAAGATTTTCAGATCTGAGTATTTTGTTCAAACAAAAAACTAAATAAAAATGCACTCCAAGAATAGCACATATCATGTGGACAAATAAGAACTTAGGATCAACATAGGCTAACCGATAGTTCTTATCGAAGAGAGGTGGGATGCGTAGCATCCCCAAGCTTAGATGCTTGAGACTTCTTGTAACATTTACTTGGGGTGCCTTAGGCATCCCCAAGCTTGAGCTGTTATATCTTGTTCAGTCCCCCATACCCCGGTTTCACGTAAGTCTCAAAAACTTCATGCACACAAAACTTGAAAAGAACTCGTGAGATAGGTTAGTACACATAAAAGTAAATCAACACTTCACGTACTGCCAAGACAAGTGGCATAATAATTTTCAAACATTAGGTACTGTATACTATCATTTCCACAGTTTATATCTACAAATATAAGCCATGAAAACTTTAGGATAAGTAGAAACAAAAAATATGACAACAATCTGTCCAAACAAAACAATATGTAGAAATCTATTAAAACAGTGTACTTCTGTAACTCTAAAAATTATGAAAATTTAGGAAATGATATATAATGTTTATGATAGTATTGTGTAAAACTTTAGAAACTTTCCATGTTCGAGTATAACATCAAAATTCAAATACTGCAACACAAGTTTATGTTTTCGTACATCACACATCACATATGCAATTCAAGCATTGTAAACGCAATTCTTGGAACTTTTTATTGAAAAACAAGATTATAAATAACATATAATATAGAAAAACAAAATAAAATGACGCTTCCAGCAAACCACATATCATGTGACGAATCAAAATATAGCTCCAAGAAAGATATACTAATAATGTTGGAGACATAAGAGGGGATGCCTTCTAGGGCATCCCCAAGCTTGGAAGCTTGAGTCTTCCTTGGATATTACCTTGAGGGTGCCTTGGGCATACCCAAGCTTAGGTTCTTTCTGCTCCTTATTCACCTCATATCAGCATCTCACCCAAAACTTGAAAACTTCAATCACAGAAAACTTAACGGAACTTCGTGAGATGGGTTAGAGTAATAAAGATAGATCATTCGCTAAGGTACTATCATGACAAAATTCATAATTGTTCTGACATGATACCTACTATATTCTATCATTCCTATAATCTATTTCACCAAATATAAGCTATGGGAACATTAAAATAAGCAAAGCATGCACAACAGATTTGTCGAAAACAGATCACTCCATGAAGATCTGAATAGACACCATAATTCCCTGACTCTCAAAATTCTGAAATTTTTGGAGAACATAGATAATTTGCATGGAAAGTTTGTGTAAAGATTGCAGAATTTTTTGACTTGCCAGTAAAATCACATAATGCATATACTGGACGCAAATGTTTCTGTTTTTGCACAAAATCAAACAAACAAGTATCCACACTACCCCAAAGGCTTTACTTGGAACTTTATTGAAATAAAATCTATAAAACATGATTACCACAGTAGCTTAATCATGTGAACACACAAAAATAGAAACTAAAAGTGTTGGGTTGTCTCCCAACAAGCACTTTTCTTTAATGCCTTTTAGCTAGACATGATGATTTAAATGATGCTCGTATAAAAAGTAGTTGTTGAGGCATGCAAGAGAGCATCATGAATCACATGACTAGAACATTTAAATCTAACCCAATTACTACGCATAGGGTTTTTTCAATCAAACAATTTATTGTAGCAACAATTAACTTGCATAGGAAGTCAAAACAAGCATGGCTTCAAAACTTTGATCACATAGGGAGGAAACTTGATATTATTGCAATTCCTACAAGCATATGTTCCTCCTTCATAATAATATTCGGTAGAATCATGAAGGAATTATACAATATAGCTGTCATATAAAGAATTATTTTCGTGATGCACAATCATAGAATTTTTATTACTACCCACACAAGCAAAATTATTATCATTCATAGTAGCGGGAGAAAACTCAACAAAATAACTATCATGAGATACTTGATTGATATAATCTGATGGGGTTGTACATTAGGGGTAGGCCTACGGACCTGCTTCCCTAGGACCACTTAGGACCCCTTACACACATCAGTGTCCTTAAAGTCACCGGTGTATCCCGACCTCACTCGGTACAACATACCATCACTCGGCCTGCCCGGAGTCACTCATATCGCCTTGTATCTGTCGGATGCATCCTCCCACTCGGACCACAGCAAGGTAAAGGCACCTAAGAAGCTCCAACGGCTAACAACTTAATCCATCACATGAAGTGCAGTGAAGACCCACATTACTAGTAACGCCAAGAGTTATAGCTTTTGTTTCTAGTAACTTTCCTATTTATTAGCATTAACTCACCTTGTAATGAAGCTCGACCGGTCGGGGCATGTACAATATAAGCCACTCCCGGTCTCCAGCTCAAGGGTTCATCACCTTGTAATCTTTCATACCCCATAAGGAAACATCAGCCTAAGGGCTCGATACGTAGGACTGTTACCACTTCTGAGTGGGGCTTGAACTCGTACATCCGAGTGTATCCACTGCGCCTAGTTAGACTTTGCCCCTTCATTCGTACCCCTAGGTACTATACTCACAGTCACTCTAACGACAGTTGGCGCCCACCGTGGGTTTGCGCATCTAGCAAATCCAGTACAGTCAGAGATTTATTGCATTTTTCGTCAACATGATGACACTCGGCGAAGAGTTCCTCTTCGGTTCCCTTAGATTCATCGTCGTTGACTCGGCGTGGCTGTAGGATGCGCCACTGGACACCGACACCCTCCTTGCACGAGGTACGTCACATTTCAGCGCAGCCGCGCATGGAGTCCTGATCCGACAACCATCGATGCCGTATCACTCGGCACCCCCGAGCCCCACTGCTATTTGCTGGAAGCGCTCCGGGCGCTCGTGGATGCAGCGGTGGATCAAGCATGCCATGGCCAATCGGGCCGTTTCCGGGCAGGTGGCTATGCTCAGCTCTGATGAGCCAACTATCAGCCTCTTCCCGTCATCAAGCGAGGAGTCACTCAATGACTCCGACTGCGAAAGCAGCAGGGGTACCACCAAGATCTTGATGGACGACACCAACAGGGGAGGCAACACAGGTTTCGCCACGGAGAATTCTCCCGTGTGTTATAGCGGTGAGAGTCGCCATGGCGACGACAGCCACCACGTTTCACAGCCGCTCACCGAGCAGCAGCGGGAGGAACTTCGGGAGAGGAGCATGTTGGTTAACGTAGCACAAATTCAAAATTTTCCTACGCCATATTCAGATCTTCCTATGGAGAGACCAGCAACGAGAGATGGGAGAGTGCATCTTCATACCTTTGAAGATCTCTCAACGGAAGCGTTGCTAGAACACGGTTGATGGAGTTGTACTCGCGGCGATTTAGATCGCGATGTGATTCCGATCTAGTGCCAAATCACGGCACCTCCGCGTTCAACACACGTGCAGCCTGGTGACGTCTCCCGCACCTTGATCCAGCAAGGAGGAGGGAGAGGTTGGGGAAGATCTCTGACAGCACGACGACGTGGTGTCGATGGAGAGACGAGGTCTCCCGGGAGGGCTTCACCAAGCACCGTGGGAGAGGAGGAAGAAGAGAGACAGGGCTGCGCCGAGAGAGACGGAAAACCGTGTCTCCTTAAGTGTGTAGACCCTACGGGTTCGGGAGGCATGCAGACATGACCGAGACACTCTCCGGCCAATAATCATGAGCGGGATCTAGATACCCATGGTGGCTCCCACATGTTCCACGATGATCTCATCGGATGAACCACGATGTCAAGGATTCAATCAATCCCGTATACAATTCCCTTTGTCTGTCGCTATAGAACTTGCCCGAGATTCGATCGTCTGTATACCATACCTTGTTCAATCTCGTTACCGATAAGTCTCTTTACTCGTTCCGTAGCACGTCATCCTGTGACTAACTCCTTAGTCACATTGATCTCATGATGATGTTCTACCGAGTGGGCCCAGAGATACCTCTCTTTCACACGGAGTGAAAAATCCCGATCTCGATTCGTACCAACCCAACAGACACTTTCGGAGGTACCCGTAGTGCACCTTTATAATCACCCAGTTACGTTGTGACGTTTGATACACCCAAAGCACTCCTACGGTATCCGGGAGTTGCACAATCTCACGGTCGAAGGAAAAGACACTTGACATTAGAAAAGCTTTAGCATACGAACAACACGATCTAGTGCTATGCTTAGGATTGGGTCCTGTCCATCACATCATTCTCCCAAATGATGTGATCCCGTTATCAATGACATCTAATGTCGATGATTAGGAAACCATGATCATCTATTGTTCAACAAGCTAGCTAATTAGAGGCTTGCTGGGGACACATTGTGATCTATTTATTCACACATGTATTACTGTTTCCTGTTAATACAATTATAGCATGAACAATAGACGATTATCATGAACAAGGAAATATGATAATAACCATTTTATTATTGCCTCTAGGGCATATTTCCAACAGAGTGATCAAGCTCTCCACACCCCCATCACCGGGAACACCCCGGAGGAGAACGCGCTGGAGAACGCGTGTCTAGCCAATCTGGCCGAGCGCGAGCGACTCCAGTGGTCGCTGGATGCTCGGGCCGCGAGCGACCAGTCGAGCTCCAGCCGCAGTCATAAGCAGTTGTTCCAGAACGATCGCAAGCGTCATATCGAGGTGATGTGGACACCTCTATTGAACCTAGCCGCGAACACTCGGATTGATGATTCAATTCTGCCGAGTGACAGCGCGGCCGAGGAAGGCATTTCAACAAATCCAGGCTCTGTTAAAGACTGCCATGCAGCAGAATTCCGCAGTGTCATAGTCGCAACATCACATTCACAACTAGTCCGTCCAAGCTGACACCATGCAGTTGGCTCATAGCCCGCACGTGCAAAGAAGGCGACAAAGGTCTCCTCCTCTTCCGAGAGGCCCGCATGGAGACTGGAGGCAAGGTCACCGAGACCGAAGCAGGTCACCTCCCTTGGGGGGTGGCTCACTCGTTCACCGTCCCCATGACCACAAGCCAAGTCCCAATCGGCATTGGGGTAAAGGGGACGACGACTATCGGGTCCCCGAGTTCAACACTCGGTCTATAATCACGCAACACGTGGCCTCGAGTGCTTCGGACGACACATCCGAGAAGCAGAAGTCCCTTACAACTAAAGGTTGGCCACTGGGATCGGGAAGTTCAATGGGGAGTCGAAGCCAGAGACTAGGTTGGAGGACTATCGAGTGGCCCTCGAGATAGGCATCGACGACAATTACGTCGCCATGAAGTATCTGGCCCTCATGTTGGAGGGGTCTGCGGGGGCTTGGCTCAATCAACTACCCTCTAGCAGCATCCACAGCTAGGGTGATCTCGCCCGAGTGTTCTTCAAGACCTTTGATGGCACGTACAGGCGTTGAGGTGGCCTGATGGAGCTGCAACATTGTGTCCAGAAGAGCAACAAGACTCTTAGGGAATACATCCAGCGGTGGAGCACACTACACAACACCGTTGAGAACGTCATTGAGCACCATGTCATGTGCGCTTTCAAAGCAGGCACCCGGTATCAATATCACAAGACATCCTATCAACACTCTTAGCCAAATCGTCTATTTTGAGTAGTTTTTCCTCTATGGACGCACTGAAAATCTTTTGAGAGTTGATGAACTCTTTGATATTACTCTCTAAATCAAAGGGTAATTTGTTGTGATTTCCATAAGTGTTGTTGTAGGAATTGCCATAATTTTTAGAGGAGTTACTAGGAAAAGGCCTAGGAACATAGTTTCCTCTAAAAGCATTGTTGTTGCCAAAACTGTTGCTACCAACAAAATTAACGTCCAAACTAGCGTTGCTACTCTCAATCAAGGAAGATAGTGGCATGTCATTAGGATCTAAAGGAGCATTTCTACTAGCAACCAAATTCATCAACTCGTCCATCTTAGCACTAAGCGAGTTAATTTCTTCTATAGCATGTACCTTTTTGCTAGCAGGTGACCTTTCAATGTGCCACTGAGAGTAGTTGGTCATGATATTGTCTAGGAGTTTTGTAGCATCTGCTAACGTGATTTCCATGAACGTTCCACCTGAGGCGGAGTCCAAGATATTGCGAGAAGCAAAATTCAAACCAGCATAAAAGATTTGTATAATCATCCACAAACTCAAGCCATGAGCGGGACAATTTCTAATCATTAACTTCATCCTCTCCCAAGATTGTGCAACGTGTTCATGATCAAGTTGCTTGAAATTCATGATATCGTTACGTAGGGAGATAATCTTAGCCAGCGGAAAATACTTGGATATGTAAGCATCTTTGCACTTATCCCAAGAATCGATACTATTTTTAGGCAAAGAAGAAAACCAAGTTTTTGCACGATCTCGCAACGAGAAAGGAAAAATCTTCGACTTAATCACGTCATTATCCACATATCTTTTCTTTTGCATATCGCAAAGTTCAATGAAGGTATTGAGATGGGATGCGGCATCTTCACTAGGAAGGCCAGAGAATTGCTCTTTCATATCAAGATTCAGCAAGGCAGCGTTGACTTCATACGATTCCGCACTAGTGGCGGGAGTAATCGGAGTACTAATAAAATCATTATTATTGGTACTCGAGAAGTTGCAAAGTTTGGTGTTTTCAGCCATGATGACTTCAACAAACCAACAAGAACACAAGCAAGCAAGAAAACTGGCAACGGAAAACGGCAAAAGGCAAAAGAAAACGGCAAAGGAGAAAGGCAAATAAAAATAGGAAAGGAGAAAGGCAAATGAAAACGGCAAATGTGAAGTGGGGGAGAGGAAAACGAGAGGCAACTGGCAAAAAAAGTAAATGCAAGAGATGAGTTTATGACACTTTCTTGGATAGATCTTGACTTGATCTCTCCTCGGCAAGCGATCCTCCTCCCCGGCAACGGCGCCAGAAATCCTTCTGCTACTGCGACAACAGACCTTCCCTGGCAACGGCGCCAGGAATCCTTCTGTCACGGGCTACGCCTATAGGGACTTCCTTAGGAAATATGCAAAGGATTTCCCCGCGGCCTTGGAGCCTTGCGTTGGTGTTCCCTTGAAGAGGAAAGGGTGATGTAGCACAGCGGCGGTAAGTATTTCCCTCAGTTTGAGAACCAAGGTATCGATCCAGTGGGAGAATCGTGTCGAGTCACAAGTACCTGCACAAACACAAAGAGCTTGCACCCAACTCTATGAAGGGGTTGTCAATCCCTTATAGATTGTTTGCACAGTGATAACTGAAAGCAAAAATTAAACAAAGCAAAGTAAAAGCAAAAGTGGAGACGATAGTTGTGAGTAGACCCGAGGGTCGTAGTGTTCACTAGTGGCTTCTCTCATGAAAGCAAGAGACGGTGGGTGAACGAATTACTGTCGAGCAATTGATAGAACCGCGCAAAGTCGTGATGTCATCTATGGCAATGATTATATCTATAGGCATCACGTCCAAAACAAATAGACCGATACTTTCTGCATCTAGTATGCATCTAGTGTATTAAGTTCATAAGAACAGAGTAACGCCTTAAGCTAGATGACATGATGTAGATGGATAATCTCATATCTATGATAATAGCCCATCCTATTACCCTTGATGGCAACAACACGATGCGTGCCTTGCTGCCCCTTCTGTCACTGGGAAAGGTCACCACACGGTATGAACCCAAAACCAAGCACTTCTCCCATTGCAAGAATCATAGATCTAGTTCGCCAAACAAAACCCAAGACTCAAATATAATTCATAGATAATCTGATCACAAATCCACAATTCATCGGATCTCGACAAACACACCGCCAAAGAGGATTACATCGGATAGATCTCCATGAAGATCATGGAGAACTTTGTATTGAAGATCCAAGAGAGAGAAGAAGCCATCTAGCTACTAACTACGGACCCGTAGGTCTGAAGTGGACTACTCACGAGTCATTGGAGAGGCGATGATGTTGATGTAGAAGCCCTCCAACTCCAAAGTCCCCTCCGGCAGGGCACCGGGAAGGGTCTGCAGATGAGATCTCGCGGAAACAGAAGCTTGCGGCGGCGGAAAAGTGTTTTCGTGGATGCCTTATTTTTTTCTGGATTTTAGGGAATATATAGGCGAAAGAGCTAGGGCAGGGGAGCGCCAAGGAGGCCACAAGCCTGGTAGCCGCCCCGCCCCCCTAGTGGCGGCTACAGGGCTTGTGGGCCCCCTGTAGCTCTCCTGCCTTGGCCCTCAAGTCCCCCGATCTTCTTCTGTTCTGGAAAAATTTATTTCGGGGATTTTATTCCGTTTGGACTCCGTTCCAAAATCAGATCTGAAAAGAGTCAAAAACACAAAAAATAGGAACTGCCACTTGGCACTGAACTAATAAGTTAGTCCCCAAAAAGATATAAAAGGTACATAAAACATCCAAACTTGACAAGATAACAACATGAAACCATCAAAAACTATAGATACGTTTGAGTCGTATCAGCCGCCATGGACATCTCCTTGAAGTCTCCAAACTTGGCGCTTTTGCGGTTGACGACCCGAAGATTCTTCACCTTCTCTTCATGCACACCCTTGCAATGGATGCGGACGAGTGAAAGGGCAATGTCAGCTCCAACCCTTGTCAATGACTTCTTCCACGACTTGAGTTTATTGGAAATGGCCTTCACACGGTTTACAATGGACTGGGCATCCTTCACAGGAGTATATTCAGGTGTTTTACCCTGGTCAATCTCCCCAACGGCCGACTGAAGCAGCTTGAAACAAGCCAATACATAATGAACACGATCCTCCAACATGAGGAGAGACAAAGCAACATTGTCCTTCAGAAGCCCTCTCTTGGGATCAAGCTCATTCTCTATTCACGTCGTTTCTTCTTCAACATTGGCGGCAAAGGCTACACTCAACGGAAGACAGAGGATGAGAAACATCACTCAGAAATTTTGGATCTTTCATGGGGAAGTATTCGGACGCTCGACATACCTTTGAGCTTCTCACAGAGTTCCACACTAAAGTCCTGGACGAACTTCTCCAATTCAGATTTCTTGGCAGTGGATTTCTCGAGGTTGGTTTCTGTCGGTGAAAGGATCGACACCTATGGGGGCCTCAACGGTCCCCTTTTGCTGGTTTGACAGGGAGAGGGGTCGTGCCAAGAGCAGAACCAACAGACAGGGCCCGACAAGGTCGTTTTCACCCAGGTTCGGGCCGCGTTGCGCGTAAAACCCAACTCCTGCATGTGTTTAGTTATTCGTTTTAGTATACAGTAGCTCTGTCCATTTTACATGTTGGGAATATGCCCTAGAGGCAATGATAAAATAGTTATTATTATATTTCCTGTTTCAAGATAATCGTTTGTTATACGTGCTATAATTGTATTGAATGAAAGCATAGATACATGTGCAGATATATAGACAAAACAATGTGCCTAGTAAGCCTCTAGTTGACTAGCTAGTTTATCAAGGATGGTTAAGGTTTTCTGACCATACGCAAGTGTTCTCACTTGATAACTGGATCACATCATTAGGAGAATGATGTGATGGACAAGACCCAAATTGTAAACGTAGCATGTGATAGTGTCATTTTGTTGCTATTGTTCTCTGCGTGTCAAGTATTCATTCCTATGACCATGAGATCATGTGATTCACTGGCACCGGAGGAATGCCTTGTGTGTATCAAACATCACAACGTTACTGGATGACTATAAAGGTGCTCTATAGGTATCTCCGAAGGTGTCCGTTGAGTTAGCTTGGATCAAGACTGGGATTTGTCACTCCGTGTGACGGAGAGGTATCTCGGGGCCCACTCGGTAATACGACATCACATATAAGCCTTGCAAGCAATGTGGCTATAGTGTTACTCACAAGATCTTGTATTACAGAATGAGTAAAGAGACTTGCTGGTAACGAGATTGAAATAGGTATAGAGATACCGACGATCAAATCTCAGGCAAATAAGATACCGAAGGACAAAGGGAAGTTATACGGGATTATATGAATCCTTGGCACAGAGGTTCAACCGATAAGATCTTCGTAGAATATGTAGGATCAAATATCGACATCCATGTCCCGCTATTGGATATTGACCAGGGAGTGCCTCGGGTCATGTGTGCATAGTTCTCGAACCCGTAGGGTCTGCACACTTAAGGTTCGGTGATGTTTCGGTATAGTTGAGTTGTAGGTGTTGGTGACCGAAGGTTGTTCGGACTCCCGGATGAGATCACGGACATCACGAGGGTTTCCGGAATGGTCCAGAAACAAAGATTGATAGATAGGATGGTTTCATTTGGTCACCGGAAAGATTTTTGGGCATTACCGGGAGTGTACCGAGAGTGACGAATGGGCTCCGGGTTTTCACTGGGCCCACCCACCCGGGAGTGAGCCCAATAGCCCTACGGTGGCCCACCAGCCCTTAGTGGGCCGGTGAGGCCAGCCCAAGTGAGCTATGGTGCCACAAGAAGAAAACCAAAGAGAAAAAAGAGGGAGGTGGGAAGGAAGAGGAGGACTCATCCTTCCTAAACCGAATTGGAGTTGGAGTCCTCCTCCTTCCGGCTGGTGACCCTCCCCTCCTCCTATATATACTAGAGGTTTTAGGGTTTTTGTGACACAACTTTGCCACGTGCAACTCAAACCTATACCTTGTAGTTCTACCTCTAGATCAGATTTCTGCGGAGCTCGGGCGGAGCCCTGCAGGAATAGATTATCACCATCACCGGCGCGCCATCACACTACGAGAGAACTCATCTACTTCCCCGTCTCTCTTGCTGGATCAAGAAGGCGGAGATCGTCATCGATTTGTACGTCTGCTGAACGAGGAGGTGTTGTCCGTTCGGTACAAGATCGGGACGGATCGTGGGATGACGGTGATTTGAATCACGAAGCTGTACTACTATATCAACTGCATTTCTTAACACTTCTCGCTCAGCGATCTACAAGGGTATGTGGATCTGATATCCCTCTCGTATATGAACATCACCATGATAGCTCTTCGTGTGCGTAGGAATTTTTCTGTTTCCCATGCAACGTTCCTCAAAAGTGGCATCATGAGCTAGGTTCATGCGTAGATGTAATCTCATGTAGAACACAAAAGTTTTTGTGGGTGTTGATGTTCGATTTGCTGCCCTCCTTAGTCTTTTCTCGATTCGTAGGTATTGTTGGATTGAAGCAGCCCGGACCAACATTACTCGTACACTTACGAGAGACCGGTTTCATCGAGTAACATGCAACTTGTTGCATAAAGATGACTGGCGGGTGCGTGTTTCTTCAACTTTAGTTGAATTGGTTTTGACCGAGGCGGTCCTTGGAGAGAGGTTAAATAGCAATTTGCACATCACCGTTGTGGTTTTTGCGTAAGTAAGATGCGATCATACTAGATACCCATCGCAGCCACCTAAAACATGCAACAACAAATTAGAGGACGTCTAACTTGTTTTTGCAGGGTATGCTTGTGATGTGATATGGCCAAAGACATGATGTGATATATTGGATGTATGAGATGATCATGTTGTAATAGTTAATATGGACTTGCACGTCGATGCTACGACAACCGGCAGGATCCATAGGGTTGTCTTTGAACTAACGTTTGTGGTTGCAGATGCGTTTACTATATTGCTAGGTTGTAGCTTTAGTAGTAATAGCATAGATAGCACGACAACCTCGATGGCGGCACGATGATGGAGATCATGGTGTGGCGCCGGTGACGATGAAGATCATGCCGGTGCTTTGGTGATGGAGATCAAGAAGCACAAGATCATGGCCATATCATGTCACTTATGAATTGCATGTGATGTTAATCCTTTTATGCACCTTCTCTTGTTTAGAACGACGGTAGAATTATAAGGTGATCCCTCACTAAAATTTCAAGATAAAATTGTGTTCTCCCCGACTATGCACCGTTGTGACAGTTTGTCGTTTTGAGACACCACGTGATGCTCGGGTGTGATAGACTCAACTTTCACATACAACGGGTGCAAGACAGTTGCATACGCGGAACACTCGGGTTAAACTTGACAAGCCTAGCATGTGCAGACATGGCCTCGGAACATGAGAGACCGAAAGGTCGAGCATGAATCGCATAGTTGCTATGATTAGCATAGAGATGTTTACCACTGAAACTACGCTCAACTCACATGATGATCGGATTTGAGTTAGTGAATTTGGATCATACCACACTGAAAGTAACTAGAGGGATGTCTATCTGAGTGGGAGTTTATTAGTAATTTGATTAGTTAAACGCTATTTTTTTAACATAGTCTAAGCCCACTTTGCAATATTTTATGTTGTAGATCAATGGCTCACGCAGTAGCAACCCTGAATTACAATACGTTCCTAGAGTAAGCTAAGCTTAAAGTTGATGATAGAAACTTTGTAGACTGGGCTTGTAATCTTAGGCTCATCCTACAAGCTGGGAAAAATTATTATGTCCTTGATCCTGCTCTAGGAGATGAACCACCCGCTACCTCTGACCAAGATGTTTTGAACGCTTGGCAATCATGTAAGGAGGACTACTCAGTAGTTCAATATGCAGTCTTGTATGGTTTGGAACCGGGACTTCAACGACGCTTTGAACGTCATGGGGCATATGAGATGTTCCAGGAGTTGAAGTTTATATTTCAGAAGAACGCCCAGATCGAGACGTATGAGACCTCCGATAAATTCTATGCTTGCAAGATGGAGGAGAATTCGTCTGTCACTGAACATGTTCTCAAAATGTCTGGGTACTCAAACTATCTAGCTGAGCTAGGGATTGAACTCCCACAAGAGGCTATTACTGACAGAATTCTTCAATCACTGCCACCTAGCTACAAGAGCTTTGTGTTGAACTATAACATGCAAGGGATGAACAAGTCACCCGGCAAGTTATTTGCGATGCTGAAAGTCGCAGAGTCAGAACTCCGAAAGAGCATCAAGTGTTGATGGTCAATAAGACCACTAGTTTCAAGAAAAACGGCAAAGGCAAGAAGGGTAACACCAATAAGAGTGGCAAGACTGTTGCCAATCCGACGAAGAAACCCAAGGCTGGACCTAAGCCGGAACTAGAGTGCTATTATTGCAAGGGGATGGGTCACTGGAAGCGCAACTGCCCCAAGTATTTGGCTGATAAGAAGGCGGCCAACGCCAAACCTGGTATATGTGATATACATGTTATTGATGTGTACTTAACTAACTCTCGTAGTAGTGCCTGGGTATTTGATACTTGTTCTGTTGCTCATATTTATAACTCAAAGCAAGGACTACGGAATAAACGAAGGCTGGCGAAGGATGAAGTGACGATGCGCGTGGGAACTGGTTCCAAGGTTGATGCAATCGCCGTCGGCACAATGTCACTTCCGTTACCATCAGGATTAGTTATGAACTTAAATAATTGTTATTTCGTGCCTGCGTTAATCATTAACATTATATCTGGATCTTGTATATCGCGAGAGAGTTACTCATTTAAGTCATAGAATAATGGTTGTTCTATTTTTACGAGATCTTTTATGGTCATGCACCCAATGTGAGGGGTTTGTTCATATTGAATCTTGATTTTGATGAGACACATATACATAACACTGAGACCAAAAGATGTAGAGTTAACAATGATAGCGCCAAGTTTTTGTGGCACTGCTGCTTAGGTCATATTGGTGTAAAGCGCATGAAGAAACTCCATGCTGATGGGCTTTTGGAGTCACTTGATTTCAAATCACTTGACACGTGTGAACCATGGCTCATGGGCAAGATGACTAAGACTCCGTTGTCCGGAACAATGGAGCGTGCAAGTGACTTGTTGGAGATTATACATACTGATGCGTGTGGTCCAATGAGTGTGGAGGCGCGTGGCGGATATCGTTATTTTCTCACCTTCACTGATGATTTGAGTAGGTATGGATATATCTACTTGATGAAGCACAAGTCTGAAATGTTTGAAAATCTCCAGCAATTTCAGAGTGAAGTTGAAAATCATCGTAACAAGAAGATCAAGTTCTTACGATCCGATCGAGGGGGTGAATATCTGAGTTTTGAGTTTGGTGTTCACTTAAGACAATGTGGAATCGTTTCACAGTTGACACTGACTGGAACACCACAGCGTAATGGTGTGTCCGAACGTCGTAATCGTACGTTGTTAGATATGGTGCGATCTATGATGTCCCTTACCGATTTTCCGTTACCGTTTTGGGGTTATGCATTAGAGGCAGTTGCATTCACTTTAAATAGGGAACCATCAAAATCCTTTGAGATGACACCATATGAGCTATGGCATGGCAAGAGGCCAAAGTTATCGTTTCTTAAAATTTGGGGATGTGATGCTTATGTCAAAAAGCTTCAGCCTGAAAAGCTGGAACCCAAAGCGGAAAAGTGTGTCTTCATAGGTTACCCAAAAGAAATAGTTGGGTACACCTTCAATATCAGATCCGACGGCAAAGTGTTTGTTCCTAAGAACGGAGCTTTTCTTGAGAAGGAGTTTCTCTCGAAAGAATTGAGTGGGAGGAAGATATAACTTGATGAGGTTGTAGAACCTCTGCTCCCTCTAGATGGTGGCGTAGGGCAAGCGGAAACCCCTGTCGAGTCAACACCGGTTGAGGAGAAAGCTAATGATTATGATCATGAAGCTTCAGATCAAGTTACTATCGGACCTCGTAGGTCGACAAGATCACGTATTGCTCCTGAGTGGTACGATAATCCTGTCTTATCTATCATGTTGTTAGACAACAATGAGCCTCCGAATTATGAAGAAGCAATGGTGGGCCCGAATTCCAACAAATGGCTGGAGGCCATGAAGTCTGAGATAGGATCTTTGTATGAAAACAAAGTGTGGACTTTGGAAGTATTACCTGAAGGTCGCAAGGCTATTCAGAACAAATGGATATTTAAGAAGAAGACGGACGCGAACGATAATGTGATCGTTTATAAAGCTCTACTTGTGGCAAAGGGTTTTTGACAAGTTCAAGGAATTGACTACGATGAGACGTTCTCACCCGTAGCGATGCTTAAGTCAGCCCGAATCATGTTAGCAATAGCTGCATTTTTCTATTTTGAAATCTGGCAGATGGATGTCAAAACGGCGTTCCATAACGGTTTTCATAAGGAAGAGTTGTATATGATTCAACCCGATGGTTTTCTCGATCCGAAGAATGCTAACAAAGTATGCAAGCTCCAGCGATCCATTTATGGACTTGTGCAAGCATCTCAGAGTTGGAATAAGCGCTTTGATGAGGTGATCAAAGCATTTGGGTTTATACAAGTTGTTGGAGAATCTTGTATTTACAAGAAAGTGAGTGGGAGCTTTGTAGCGTTTCTAATATTATATGTGGATGACATATTACTGATTGGAAACAATGTGGAGTTTTTAGAGAGCGTAAAGGATTACTTGAACAAATGTTTTTCAATGAAAGACCTAGGAGAAGCTGCTTACATATTAGGCATTAAGATCTATAGGGATAGATCAAGGCGCCTAATAGGACTTTCACAAAGCACATACCTTGATAAAGTTTTGAAGAAGTTCAAAATGGAACAGTCCAAGAAGGGGTTCTTGCTATTATTGTAAGTTATAAAGTTGAGTAAGACTCAGTGTCCAATAACTGCGGAAGATAGAGAAAAGATGAGTACCGTCCCCTATGCTTCAGCCATAGGGTCTATCATGTATGCAATGTTGTGCACAAGACCGGACGTCAGCCTGGCCATAAGTATGCCACACAGGTTTCAAAGTAATCCAGGAGTGGATCACTGGACGACGGTCAAGAATATTCTGAAGTACCTCAAAAAGACTAAGGAAATGTTTCTCGTTTATGGAGGTGACGAAGAGCTCGTCGTAAAGGGTTACGTTGATGCAAGCTTTGACACTGATCCGGATGACTCTAAGTCTCAAACCGGATACGTATTTATTCTTAATGGGGGTGCGGTAAGCTGGTGCAGTTCCAAGCAAAGCATTGTAGTAGATTCTACATGTGAAGCAGAGTACATGGCTGCCTCGGAGGAAACTAAGGAGGGTGTCTGGATGAAGCAGTTCATGAAGGATCTTGGAGTTGTGCCATGCGCACCAAATCCAATAACTCTATTCTATGACAACACTGGTGCCATTGCTTTAGCAAAGGCACCAATGTTTCACAAGAAGACCAAACACATCAAAAGACGCTTCAACCTCATCCACGACTACGTCGAAGGAGAGGACGTAAATATTTGCAAAGTGCATACGGATCTGAATATTGCAGATCCGCTGACTAAACCTCTTCCACGAGCGAAGCATGATCTGTTGGGAACGTCGCATGGGAAACAAAAATTTTCCTACGCGCACGAAGACCTATCATGGTGATGTCCATCTACGAGAGGGGATGAGTGATCTACGTACCCTTGTAGATCGTACATCAGAAGCGTTAGAGAACGCGGTTGATGTAGTGGAACGTCCTCACGTCCCTCGATCCGCCCCGCGAACAATCCCGCGATCAGTCCCACGATCTAGTACCGAACGGACGGTACCTCCGCGTTCAACACACGTACAGCTCGACGATGATCTCGGCCTTCTTGATCCAGCAAGAGAGACGGAGAGGTAGAAGAGTTCTCCGGCAGTGTGACGGCGCTCCGGAGGTTGGTGATGACCTTGTCTCAGCAGAGCTCCGCCCGAGCTCCGCAGAAACGCGATCTAGAGGAAAAACTATGGAGGTATGTGGTCGGGCAGCCGTGAGAAAATCGTCTCAAATCTGCCCTAAAAGCTCCATATATATAGGAGGAGGGAGGGGGACCTTGCCTTGGGGTCCAAGGGGTCGGCCGAGCCAAGGGGGGGAGGACTCCCCCCCCAAACCGAGTTGGACTTGGTTTGGTGGGAGGAGTCCCCCTCCCTTCCCACTTCCTCCCTCTTTTTTTTTCTTTTCCTTTGATTTCTTTTTACTGGCGCATAGGCCCCCTTGGGGCTGTCCCACCAGCCCACTAAGGGCTGGTGTGTCTCCCCAAAGCCTATGGGCTTCCCCGGGGTGGGTTGCCCCCCCGGTGAACTCCCGGAACCCATTCGTCATTCCCGGTACATTCCCGGTAACTCCGAAAACCTTCCGGTAATCAAATGAGGTCATCCTATATATCAATCTTCGTTTCCGGACCATTCCGGAAACCCTCGTGACATCCGTGATCTCATCCGGGACTCCGAACAACATTCGGTAACCAACCATATAACTCAAATATGCATAAAACAACGTCGAACCTTAAGTGTGCAGACCCTGCGGGTTCGAGAACTATGTAGACATGACCCGAGAGACTCCTCGGTCAATATCCAATAGCGGGACCTGGATGCCCATATTGGATCCTACATATTCTACGAAGATCTTATCGTTTGAACCTCAGTGCCAAGGATTCGTATAATCCCGTATGTCATTCCCTTTGTCCTTCGGTATGTTACTTGCCCGAGATTCGATCGTCGGTATCCGCATACCTATTTCAATCTCGTTTACCGGCAAGTCTCTTTACTCGTTCCGTAATACAAGATCCCGCAACTTACACTAAGTTACATTGCTTGCAAGGCTTATGTGTGATGTTGTATTACCGAGTGGGCCCCGAGATACCTCTCCGTCACGCGAAGTGACAAATCCCAGTCTTGATCCATACTAACTCAACTAACACCTTCGGAGATACCTGTAGAGCATCTTTATAGTCACCCAGTTACGTTGCGACGTTTGATACACACAAAGCATTCCTCCGGTGTCAGTGAGTTATATGATCTCATGGTCATAGGAATAAATACTTGACACGCAGAAAACAGTAGCAACAAAATGACACGATCAACATGCTACGTCTATTAGTTTGGGTCTAGTCCATCACGTGATTCTCCCAATGACGTGATCTAGTTATCAAGCAACAACACTTTGTTCATAATCAGAAGACACTGACTATCATCGATCAACTGGCTAGCCAACTAGAGGCATGCTAGGGACGGTGTTTTGTCTATGTATCCACACATGTAAATGAGTCTTCATTCAATACAATTATAGCATGGATAATAAACTATTATCTTGATACAGGAATTATAATAATAACTATACATTTATTATTACCTCTAGGGCATAATTCCAACAGTCTCCCACTTGCACTAGAGTCAATAATCTAGCCCTCACATCACCATGTGAATTACATTGTAATACATCTAACACCCATACAGTTCTGGTGTCGATCATGTTTTGGCCGTGGAAGAGGTTTAGTCAGCGGGTCTGCTACATTCAGATCCGTGTGCACCTTGCATATATTTACGTCCTCTTCCTCGACGTAGTCGCGGATGAGGTTGAAGCGTCGTTTGATGTGTCTGGTCTTCTTGTGAAACCGTGGTTCCTTTGCTAAGGCAATGGCACCAGTGTTGTCACAGAACAAGGTTATTGGATCCAGTGCACTTGGCACCACTCCAAGATCCGTCATGAACTGCTTCATCCAGACACCCTCCTTAGCCGCCTCCGAGGCAGCCATGTACTCTGCTTCACATGTAGAATCTGCTACGACGCTTTGCTTGGAACTGCACCAGCTTACTGCACCCCCATTAAGAATAAATACGTATCCGGTTTGCGACTTAGAGTCGTCCGGATCTGTGTCAAAGCTTGCATCGACGTAACCTTTTACGGCGAGCTCTTCGTCACCTCCATACACGAGAAACATCTCCTTAGTCCTTTTCAGGTACTTCAGGATATTCTTGACCGCTGTCCAGTGATCCACTCCTGGATTACTCTGGAACCTACCTGCCATACTTATGGCCAGGCTAACATCCGGTCTAGTGCACAGCATTGCATACATGATAGAACCTATGGCTGAAGCATAGGGGACGGAGCGCATATGCTCTCTATCTTCATCAGTTGCTGGGCACTGAGTCTTACTCAATCTCGTACCTTGTAACACTGGCAAGAACCCTTTCTTGGACTGTTCCATTTTGAACCTCTTCAAAACTTTATCAAGGTATGTGCTTTGTGAAAGTCCTATCAGGCGTTTTGATCTATCCCTATAGATCTTAATGCCTAGAATGTAAGCAGCTTCTCCTAGGTCCTTCATAGAGAAACTTTTATTCAAGTAACCTTTTATGCTCTCCAAAAGCTCTACGTTGTTTCCAATCAGTAATATGTCATCCACATATAATATTAGAAACGCCACAGAGCTCCCACTCACTTTCTTGTAAATACAAGATTCTCCAACCACTTGTATAAACCCAAATGCTTTGATCACCTCATCAAAGCGTTTGTACCAACTCAGAGATGCTTGCACCAGTCGATAAATGGATCGCTGGAGCTTGCACACCTTGTCAGCATTTTTAGGATCAACAAAACCTTCGGGTTGCATCATATACAACTCTTCCTTAAGAAAACCGTTAAGGAACGCCGTTTTGACATCCATCTGCCAGATTTCATAATCGAAAAATGCAGCTATTGCCAACATGATTCTGACGGACTTAAGCATCGCTACGGGTGAGAAGGTCTCATCGTAGTCAACTCCTGGAACTTTTGAAAAACCCTTTGCCACAAGTCGAGCTTTATAAATGGTCACATTACCGTCAGCGTCCGTCTTCTTCTTAAAGATCCATTTGTTCTGAATAGCCTTGCGGCCCTCAGGCAGTATCTCCAAAGTCCACACTTTGTTCTCATACATGGATCCTATCTCGGATTTCATGGCTTCTAGCCATTTGTTGGAATCTGGGCCCACCATTGCTTCTGCATAATTTGCAGGTTCATTGTTGTCTAACAACATGATTGATAAGACGGGATTACCGTACCACTCTGGAGCAGCGCGTGATCTCGTCGACCTGCGTGGTTCAACAGAAACTTGAACTGGAGTTTCATGATCATCATCATTAACTTCCTCCTCAACCGGCGTCGCAATGACAGAGGTTTCCCCTTGCCCTGCGCCACCATCCAGAGGGATGAGAGGTTTGACAACCTCGTCAAGTTCTATCTTCCTCCTACTCAATTCTCTCGAGAGAAACTCCTTCTCGAGAAAAGTTCCGTTCTTAGCAACAAACACTTTGCCCTCGGATTTGAGATAGAAGGTGTACCCAACTGTCTCTTTTGGGTAACCTATGAAGACACACTTTTCCGCTTTGGGTTCCACCTTTTCAAGCTGAAGCTTTTTGACATAAGCATCACATCCCCAAACTTTAAGAAACGACAACTTTGGCCTTTTGTCATACCACAGTTCGTATGGTGTCGTCTCAACGGATTTCGATGGTGCCCTATTTAAAGTGAATGCAGCTGTTTCTAATGCATAACCCCAAAATGATAACGGCAAATCAGTAAGAGACATCATAGATCGCACCATCTCTAACAAAGTACGATTTCGACGTTCGGACACACCATTACGCTGTGGTGTTCCAGGCGGTGTTAACTGCGAAACAATTCCACATTGTCTTAAGTGAGTACCAAACTCGAAACTCAGATATTCACCCCCACGATCAGACCGTAGGAACTTGATCTTCTTGTTACGATGATTTTCCACTTCACTCTGAAATTGCTTGAACTTTTCAAATGTCTCAGACTTGTGCTTCATCAAGTAGACATAACCATATCTACTTAAATCGTCAGTGAAGGTGAGGAAATAACGATATCCGCCGCGTGCCTCCACGCTCATTGGACCACACACATCGGTATGTATGATTTCCAACAAGTCACTTGCACGCTCCATTGTTCCGGAGAACGGAGTCTTAGTCATCTTGCCCATGAGGCATGGTTCGCACGTGTCAAGTGAATCAAAGTCAAGTGACTCCAAAAGTCCATCAGCATGGAGTTTCTTCATGCGCTTTACACCAATATGACCCAAGCGGCAGTGCCACAAAAATATGGCGCTATCATTGTTCACTCTAACTCTTTTGGTCTCAATGTTATGTATATGCGTATCGCTATCAAGATTCAATATGAACAATCCTCTCACATTCGGTGCATGACCATAAAAGATGTTACTCATAGAAATAGAACAACCATTATTCTCAGACTTAAAAGAGTAACCGTCTCGCAATAAACAAGATCCAGATATAATGTTCATGCTCAACGCAGGCACTAAATAACAATGATTTAAGTTCATCACTAATCCCGATGGTAGGTGAAGTGACACTGTGCCGACGGCGATTGCATCAACCTTGGAACCGTTTCCTACGCGCATCGTCACTTCGTCTTTCGCCAGCCTTCGTCTATTCCGCAGTTCCTGCTTCGAGTTGCAAATGTGAGCAACAGAACCGGTATCGAATACCCAGGCACTACTACGAGAGCCGGTTAAGTACACATCAATAACATGTATATCAAATATACCTGATTTTTCTTTGCCCGCCTTCTTATCTGCCAGATACTTGGGGCAATTGCGCTTCCAGTGACCCATACCCTTGCAATAGAAGCACTCTGTTTCAGGCTTAGGTCCAGCCTTGGGTTTCTTCGACGGATTGGCAACAGGCTTGCCGCTCTTCTTCGAATTGCCCTTCTTGCCTTTGCCGTTTCTCTTGAAACTAGTGGTCTTGCTCACCATCAACACTTGATGCTCTTTACGGAGTTCAGACTCTACGACTTTCAGCATCGCAAACAACTCGCCGGGAGACTTGTTCATCCCTTGCATGTTGTAGTTCAACACAAAGCCTTTATAGCTTGGCGGCAGTGATTGAAGGATTCTGTCAGTGATAGCTTCTTGCGGGAGTTCAATCCCCAGTTCAGCTAGACGGTTTGAGTACCCAGACATTTTGAGCACATGTTCACTGACAGACGAGTTTTCCTCCATCTTGCAAGCATAGAATTTATCGGAGGTCTCATACCTCTCGATCCGGGTGTTGTTCTGAAAGATAAACTTCAACTCCTGGAACATCTCAAATGCTCCATGACGCTCAGAGCGACGTTGAAGTCCCGGTTCTAAGCCATACAAGACTGCACATTGAACTATTGAGTAGTCCTCCTTAGGCGCTAACCAAGCGTTCTTAACATCCTGATCAGCCGTAGCGGGTGGTTCATCTCCTAGCGCAGCATTAAGGACATAATCCTTCTTCCCAGCTTGTAAGATTAGCTTAAGATTATGAGCCCAGTCTACAAAGTTGCTTCCATCATCTTTCAACTTAGCTTTCTGTAGGAACGTATTAAAATTCAGGATGACACTTGCGTGAGCCATGATCTACAACACAAATATATTCAAAGTGGACTTAGACTATGTTCAAGATAATTAGAGTTTAACTTAATCAAAGTATATGCTAAACTCCCACTCAAAAAGTACATCTCTCTAGTCATTTGAGTGGTTCATGATCCACTTACACTATCCCAAGTCCGATCATCACGTGAGTTGAGTATAGTTTCAGTGGTAAGCATCCCTATGCTAATCATATCAACTATATGATTCATGATCGACCTTTCGGTCTCATGTGTTCCGAGGCCATGTCTGCACATGCTAGGCTCGTCAAGCTAAACCCGAGTGTTCTGCGTGCGCAACTGTTTTGCACCCGTTGTATGTGAACGTTGAGTCTATCACACCCGATCAGCACGTGGTGTCTCGAAACGACAAACTGTAGCAACGGTGCACAGTCGGGGAGAACACAATTTCGTCTTGAAATTTTAGTGAGAGATCACCTCATAATGCTACCGTCGTTCTAAGCAAAATAAGGTGCATAAAAGGATTAACATCACATGCAATTCATAAGTGACATGATATGGCCATCATCACGTGCTTCTTGATCTCCATCACCAAAGCACCGGCATGATCTTCTTGTCACCGGCGCCACACCATGATCATCAATCAACATGTTGCCATCGGGGTTGTCGTGCTACTTATGCTATTACTACTAAAGCTACATCCTAGCAAAATAGTAAACGCATCTGCAAGCACATATGTTAGTATAAAGACAACCCTATGGGTCCTGCCGGTTGCCGTACCATCGACGTGCAAGTCGATATTTCTATTACAACATGATCATCTCATACATCCAATATATCACATCACATTGTTGGCCATATCACATCACAATCATACCCTGCAAAAACAAGTTAGACGTCCTCTAATTTTGTTGTTGCATGTTTTACGTGGTGACCAAGGGTATCTAGTAGGATCGCATCTTACTTACGCAAATACCACAACGGAGATATATGAGTTGCTATTTAACCTCATCCAAGGACCTCCTCGGTCAAATCCGATTCAACTAAAGTTGGAGAAACCGTCACTTGCCAGTCAGCTTTGAGCAAAGGGGGTTACTGGTAACGATGAAACCAGTCTCTCGTAAGCGTACGAGTAATGTCGGTCCAAGCCGCTTCAATCCAACAATACCGCGGAATCAAGAAAAGACTAAGGAGGGCAGCAAAACGCACATCACCGCCCACAAAAACTTTTGTGTTCTACTCGAGAAGACATCTACGCATGAACCTAGCTCATGATGCCACTGTTGGGAACGTCGCATGGGAAACAAAAATTTTCCTACGCGCACGAAGACCTATCGTGGTGATGTCCATCTACGAGAGGGGATGAGTGATCTACGTACCCTTGTAGATCGTACAGCAGAAGCGTTAGAGAACGCGGTTGATGTAGTGGAACGTCCTGACGTCCCTCGATCCGCCCCGCGAACAATCCCGCGATCAGTCCCATGATCTAGTACCGAACGGACGACACCTCCGCGTTCAGCACACGTACAGCTCGACGATGATCTCGGCCTTCTTGATCCAGCAAGAGAGATAGAGAGGTAGAAGAGTTCTCCGGCAGCGTGATGGCGCTCCGGAGGTTGGTGATGACCTTGTCTCAGCAGAGCTCCGCCCGAGCTCCGCAGAAACGCGATCTATAGGAAAAACTATGGAGGTATGTGGTCGGGCAGCCGTGAGAAAATCGTCTCAAATCTGCCCTAAAAGCTCCATATATATAGGAGGAGGGAGGGGGACCTTGCCTTGGGGTCCAAGGGACCCTCAAGGGGTCGGCCGAGCCAAGGGGGGAGGAATCCCGCCCCCCCAAACCGAGTTGGACTTGGTTTGGTGGGAGGAGTCCCCCTCCCTTCCCACTTCCTCCCTCTTTTTTTTTCTTTTCCTTTGATTTCTTTTTACTGGCGCATAGGCCCCCTTGGGGCTGTCCCACCAGCCCACTAAGGGCTGGTGTGTCTCCCCAAAGCCTATGGGCTTCCCCGGGGTGGGTTGCCCCCCCGGTGAACTCCCGGAACCCATTCGTCATTCCCGGTACATTCCCGGTAACTCCGAAAACCTTCCGGTAATCAAATGAGGTCATCCTATATATCAATCTTCGTTTCCGGACCATTCCGGAAACCCTCGTGACGTCCGTGATCTCATCCGGGACTCCGAACAACATTCGGTAACCAACCATATAACTCAAATACGCATAAAACAACGTCGAACCTTAAGTGTGCAGACCCTGCGGGTTCGAGAACTATGTAGACATGACCCGAGAGACTCCTCGGTCAATATCCAATAGCGGGACCTGGATGCCCATATTGGATCCTACATATTCTACGAAGATCTTATCGTTTGAACCTCAGTGCCAAGGATTCGTATAATCCCGTATGTCATTCCCTTTGTCCTTCGGTATGTTACTTGCCCGAGATTCGATCGTCGGTATCCGCATACCTATTTCAATCTCGTTTACCGGCAAGTCTCTTTACTCGTTCCGTAATACAAGATCCCGCAACTTACACTAAGTTACATTGCTTGCAAGGCTTATGTGTGATGTTGTATTACCGAGTGGGCCCCGACATACCTCTCCGTCACGCGGAGTGACGAATCCCAGTCTTGATCCATACTAACTCAACTAACACCTTCGGAGATACCTGTAGAGCATCTTTATAGTCACCCAGTTACGTTGCGACGTTTGATACACACAAAGCATTCCTCCGGTGTCAGTGAGTTATATGATCTCATGGTCATAGGAATAAATACTTGACACGCAGAAAACAGTAGCAACAAAATGACACGATCAACATGCTACGTCTATTAGTTTGGGTCTAGTCCATCACGTGATTCTCCCAATGACGTGATCCAGTTACCAAGCAACAACACTTTGTTCATAATCAGAAGACACTGACTATCATCGATCAACTGGCTAGCCAACTAGAGGCATGCTAGGGACGGTGTTTTGTCTATGTATCCACACATGTAAATGAGTCTTCATTCAATACAATTATAGCATGGATAATAAACTATTATCTTGATACAGGAATTATAATAATAACTATACATTTATTATTGCCTCTAGGGCATAATTCCAACATGATCAACACCATAACTTTATGGGTGTTAGATTTATTCCACTATAAATCGCATGGCGATGTGACACTAGATTATTGACTCTAGTGCAAGTGGGAGACTGTTGGAAATATGCCCTAGAGGCAATGATAAAATAGTTATTATTATATTTCTTGTTTCAAGATAATCGTTTATTATCCATGCTATAATTGTATTGAATGAAAGCATAGATACATGTGCGGATATATAGACAAAATAATGTCCCTAGTAAGCCTCTAGTTGACTAGCCAGTTGATCAAGGATGGTTAAGGTTTTCTGACCATACACAAGTGTTGTCACTTGATAACTGGATCACATCATTAGGAGAATGATGTGATGGACAAGACCCAAATTATAAACGTAGCATGTGACCGTGTCATTTCGTTGCTATTGTTTTCTGCGTGTCAAGTATTCATTCCTATGACCATGAGATCATGTGACTCACTGAAACCGGAGGAATGGCTTGTGTGTATCAAACGTCACAAAGTTACTGGTTAACTATAAAGGTGCTCTACAGGTATCTCCGAAGGTGTCTGTTGAGTTAGCATGGATCAAGTCTGGGATTTGTCACTTCGTGTGACGAAGAGGTATCTCGGGGCCCACTCGGTAATAGGACATCACATATAAGCCTTGCAAGCAATGTGCCTAAAGTGTTAGTCACGGGATCTTGTATTATGGAACGGGTAAAGAGACTTGTCGGTAATGATATTGAAATAGATATAGAGATACCGACGATCAAATCTCGGGCAAGTAACATACCGAAGGACAAAGGGAATGTTCTACGGGATTATATGAATCCTTGGCACACATGTTCAACCGATAAGATATTCGTAAAATATGTAGGATCCAATATGGACATCCAGGTCCCGCTATTGGATATTGACCGGGGAGTGCCTCGCGTCATGTCTGCATAGTTCTCGAACCCGCAGAGTCTGCACACTTAAGGTTCGGTGACATTTAGGTATAGTTCAGTTATGGGTGTTGGTGACCTAAGGTTGTTCGGAGTACCGGATGAGATCACGGACATCATGAGGGTTTCCGAAATGGTCCGGAAACAAAGATTGATATATAGGATGGTTTCATTTGGACACCGGAAAGATTTCGGGCATTACTCAGAGTGTATCGGGAGTGACGAATGGGTTCCGGGTTTTCATCGGGAGGGGCCCACCCACCCGGGGGTGAGCCCAATAGCCCTAGGCTGGCGCACCATCCCTTAGTGTGCTGGTGAGGCCAGCCCAAGTGGGCTATGGCGCCACAAGAAGAAAACCAAAGAGAAAAAAAGAGGGAGGTGGGAAGGAAGAGGAGGACTCCTCCTTCCCAAACCGAATTGGAGTTGGAGTCCCCCTCCTCCTTTCGGCCGGCGCCCTTGGGGTTCTCTTGAGCCTCAAGGCTATCCAGTCCCCTCCTCCTATACATACTAGAGGTTTTAATGTTTTTGTGACACAACTTTGCCACGTGGAACTCAAACCTATACCTCGTAGTTCTACCTCTAGATCAGATTTCTGTGAGCTCGGGCAGAGCCCTGCAGGAATAGATCATCACCATCACCGGCGCGCCGTCACGCTGCCGGAGAACTCATCTACTTCCCCGTCTCTCTTGCTGGATCAAGAAGGCGGAGATCGTCATCGAGCTGTACGTGTGCTGAACGCGGAAGTGCCGTCCGTTCGGTACTAGATCTGGACGGATTGTGGGACGACAATGTTTTGAATCACGAAGTTGTACCACTACATCAACCACGTTTATTAACGCTTCCCGCTGAGCGATCTACTAGGGTATGTGGATCCAATCTCCCTCTCGTAGCTGAACATCACCATGATAGGTCTTCGTGTGCGTAGGAAATTTTTTGTTTCCCATGCAACGTTCCCCAACATTACAACCTTTCGAGTAGTAAAAAAGCCAAAAAGTCCCTTCTACTGAGCCTCGGGCCTCCTTTTATAGGCGAAGGGGTCACCAGAGTGGCTCATTGTGTGAACGGTGGTTCACGAGTGGAACAACGCCCACCGACCGCCACAGTGTTACTGCGGTGCATTGAATGCTTCGTCAGACTTCCCTTTGGGCCTTCTCCTCGGGCCTTCTCTTCTTCCCCGGCAAGGGTTACCTTGCCGGGGCTCTTCTTGTTCCTCCCGGCAAGGAGGCGATGGCCTGCCGAGGCCTTGTCAATCTTCCCGGAAAGGATGGCTTGCCGGGGCTGAGTCACCTTCCTTGGCGGGAGGGTCTCTCCTTGGTATTGTCCATCTCCCTCCGGCAGGTGGCTCCTGCCGGGGTCTCTTCTTCATTCCCACCAAGTGAGTGCTTGCCGAGGCTTGCAATCTGTACTTGGTGGGCTTCCGAGTCTTGCTTCTGCCCTAGGCTCCAACGACGCGCCTTGCCGCTTCAAAGGGGCCTACCGGTGTCCGCGCACTAGTCCGGGGCACTCAAGACCCCAGTCTTTAGTGCACCGACAGGAGCCCCCGGGCCTGGGCCACACACGCATGCGAGGTGTTGTAGGGCCAGGCCCAAAGCGGTGCGCGATCTCGCACGCGCCGGGCTTATCAAAATTGAGCCATTGCGGGCTTTCTTTCCCCACGTCGCGCATTGAACGCGCGAAATGGGAGGGTGCACGGCGTGCGCGTAGTGATGGCCCCTTTATTCCCGGAAAACGCCTCTGCCACGTGTAGGACATGCGCAACGATGGTCGGGCAAGTGGAGATCGTGGACTCAAAAGGTGCGGGCGTGGATTGACCCGCTCATGCATGCATTGGCGCATCAGGGAGGTTCCATGTTCCGCTTGTGACTCGAGGGCGATTGGGCGAGAGGGGCGATGGCTTCTGGAGCGAGGAGGGTGGCCTCCGGGCTTTCCCTATAAATTAGGGTGTTTGCGCAGAGGTTTTGCCCACCCGTCTCACTCTTGAAGCCTTTCGCGCCTATCGCCTTGTCTTCTCTTGCTAATTTTAGCTTTGCCGGTGGCACCCATCCCTAACCATGGTTAGGGGACGGGGCCGGCCTCCGCTGGCGGCCAGGGCGGCAAGGGGTCCCGCTCGGATCATGCCACAGCTTCAGGGGCCGCAGCCAGCGGCAGCCCCGTCGACCGTGGCGGGAGAGGCTCGGGAGGCCGAGGACGCCAGGGACGTTGTCTAGGGAGGCGGAGCCCTGCCTCGATCTCACTCCTCGTGCCCTCTTCTTCGGGTTCATCATGGAGCTTCGTGGCCCCCTTCAAGGTAACTTGCATCTCCCTCGTGGCCTCGCCATGGTGATGGGGGTTGAGCGGCCTCCCCTCTTCTGGCTGCGAGCGCACGGATGCTCTCACAGCGCCATGCAGGTGCACGCGGAGTATCCGAAGCCCCATTCCATCCTACTTGGGCGCGGCTGGAAGGCCTTCGCCCGTGCTCATGGACTCGAGGACGGCTACGTCCTTCGCTTCAAGGTGACGGAGGCCCGTATACTCGTCGTCAAGTTCTACGGGCACTCCGGTGTGCGTCTCGGCTGCTGTTAAGAAGGCTCGAGTGGGGTTGAATGCTTCGCTTCGAGCGACAGCAACGGGGAGGGCGGCAATGGTGACAGTGCTGAGCCGAGTCTCAAGCCCGGGGGAATCAAATCGGGGGACGATTCCCCCGGCTCGGACTGAGTGCTTCCTGCACTGGCGTAGCCTGGTCACGCCCCCCTCCTTGGAGGGGGGGATCTCAACCGGATCTGTCGCCTTCCCGTGACTTGATGAGGCCGAACCTGCTCTCGTCGGTACAGTGCTGGTCCCGGAGGAGCAAGCATGGATGTACCGCGGGCCTTGCCGCGTCTTGTCTTCATGAACTCCAATTCCTCCCCGTAAGTCGATCCTCGTTAAAAGACAAAGTCTTTAGGTTAGGATAACAATGCTTTGTAAGTGGAATCAAAGTGGATCCAGACAAACGAATGAATAGATGCATCCTTTATTCGACTCTCATTTTGTATGATTATTCCCTTGCACTTTCCGGATGCTTGCCGTCTTGACTTATCATGCCGCGAGTACTTAGTGGAGTGGATCCTTAGAAAGCTCAACAGAGGAGTTCGTCACTGGCAAGACTCCTTGCCACACTCAGTGCAACCATGTAAATCGCCGAGCGCGGCTCGAGGCGAAATACGGTGCTACGTAGCCGTCTGAAATGTTGAACGAGTTCGAAATAAGATGAGGGTGCTCTGTGGACACTCAAGTCGTTGAACAGGCTCGAAACGAAGTCGGAGTGCACTCATCCTAGCAAGGTCCATCCGCACGCGAGATTTTAATACAAAAGTCAATGCTTCAAAAGGATACAACTAGTCTACTATGAGTGTGGCAAGAAGTTTGCTTGTGTACTTATCTTGCGCGTCGCGGAATTCTTAGCCGCAACGTCTGAAGGTGCTACCGGGGAGGAATATTCGTACCCACAGCAAGCTGATGTTGCTTCCAGTGGCCTCCTTGCCGACGAGGTTCTCGCCGGTGGCCTTTGGCCACTCTGAAGGAACTAGGAACGCCGGGGCGCATCGCTTTCTCATCTCTTTTGCAAGAGATTTGTTGGCAGAGCCTCCGAGCGCATCTTTATAGCGTCACAACACTCCAAGGAGAAATGCGAGCCGGAGGGTGCATGAAGGGGCGGTTCGGGGCCTCGAACGCGTCCTCAACGACTATGCAACACTCCGAAGATGTGCGACGTTCGGAGTAAGCATCGGAGGCCTGGCCAAAGCCCCTGTCACGCCCTCGACACCAGCGCGGGCGTTCCAAGGAGGTTTGTCGGCCAGGCAACGCAGAGCTTGGGGCTTCTGCTCCTTCCACCCGCGCTCGCATAGCACCTATCGAGTCCCTATGAGCTCTCGCGCGCAGGCAGAGCAGCCACTGCCCCCTCCCACTCCGGGAAGATGCTGTGGCAAACTGAGATCTATGGAGCTGTCGAACGCCTCGTCGGATCGGGTCGGCGCTGACACCGTCCTGCTTCCTACGACCCCCCTACCTGGCGCGCCAAAGATGTTGGTGAAAGGATCGACACCTATGGGGGCCTCAACGGTCACCTTTTGCTGGTTTAACGGGGAGAGGGGCCGCGACAAGAGGAGAACCAACAGTCCGGGCCCGACAAGGTCGTTTTTACCCAGGTTTGGGCCGCGTTGTGCGTAAAACCCTACTCATGCATGTGTTTAGTTATTCATTTTAGTATACTGTAGCCCTGTCCCTTTTACAACCTTTTGATTAGTCAAAAAGCCAAAAAGTCCCTTCTACTGAGCCTCGGGCCTCCTTTTATAGGCGAAGGGGTCACCACAGTGGCTCATTGGGTGAACGATGGTTCACGAGTGGAACAATGCCCACCGACCGCCACAGTGTTACTGTGGTGCATTAAATGCTTCGACAGACTTCCCTGACCTCGTCAGGGGGGGGGAGGGGTGAACACGTACCACCGCGGCAACTTTGGGGTGTTGCGCTGGCGTGCAGGTGGACGTGTGGTCCATGCATTGTAGGTGGCGTGTTCGTCGGTGGAGGCGTTCACATGACGCGAAGGCGCCCTCGGCCCGCGCCTCTCTTCGGGCCTTCTCTTCTTCCCCGTCAAGGGTTAGCTCGCTGAGGCTCTTCTTGTTCCTCTCGGCAGGGAGGCGATGGCCTGCCGAGGACTTGTCAATCTTCCCGGCAAGGATGGCTTGCAGGGGCTCAGTCCTCCTTCCTTGGCGGGAGGGTCCCGCCTTAGTATTGTCCATCTCCGCCCGACAGGGGGCTCCTGCCGGGGTCTCTTCTTCATTCCCAGCAAGCGAGTGCTTGCCGGGGGCTTGCAATCTGTACTTGGTGGGCTTCCGAGTCTTGCTTCTACCCTAGGCTCCAGCGACGCGCCTTGCCGCTGCAAAGGGGCTGCCGGTGTCCTCGCACTAGTCCGGGGCACTGGAGACCCCAGTCTTTAGTGCACCAACAATTTCCTACTCATCGTAATGCTTTTTCACCTCGGCAAGTTCTGCTGCGGTCTTCTTCGCACCGGCTTTCATAAGCCTCTTCATCCAAAGTACCAACCGTCTTGAGCTTGGCCTCAGCCGCATGGGTCTTCTACTTGGCATCCTTCCAAACGGATGCGATTTCTTCATACCTCTTCTCGAGGGCATCCTTCATGGTCACTAGAGAAATGGAATTCTTCAGCCTCTCGGAAAGGCGATCTGATAGGACAGCCTTAGTCGGATAAGAAAAGATGACCTAATGGAGCATCAGTCGGATGGCGAGGACATACCTTCAGCTATTCGGTTTTCCTGCTCGAGTCGCTTGTTCTTGGTTTTCTCCGCATCGGGGCTCAGTTGGAGTTTCTGCAACTCTTTCTCCATGGCATCATCGCGGCCCATGGGCCCACAAGCAGTCTGCTCTCAACAAATACAAGTAAGGCATAACATAATGTCGCGATTCTAAGACTACCGCCGACAACCACAGTCGACGGTAGCCTCGGGGACTACATCCACCGCATGCGCTCGGCGTGCCCCCATTGGAATGATAGAGGATAAGGGTCCTTTAACCGACCAACCTCTATCAATCAAAAGAAAGAAACTGAAACTATTGTTGACTGCTCCAGTCGACAGTAGCTTCGAGGACTACACCCAGTGGGTGCGCTTAACGCGCCCCCACTGGGAAGATGGAAGAAAGAAAAGGGCTCCGTACCCTACTGGACTCTGTCGAACATACAAAGAAAAAAGACTACAGCCGATTGACCCAGTCGACAGTAGCCTCGGGGACTACACCTAGTGGGTGTGCTCAGCGTGCTCCCACTGAAAGCAAACACCAAGTGGGTGTGCCTCTAGGCATGCCCACTCAGGAATCCTACTAAGGAACAGATTCAAAAACAAATACATGCATAATTGACTTACTCGAATGTTCTTTTCCATAGATTAATTCGCGTCGTATGCCTCCTTCAATCGCCCAACCATCATGTCCAGCTGAGCCAAGGCCTCCTTGCACGCCCCCTCTAGATCCTCCGGGGTATGCTGGAGCTGGAAGATGTTGCGATCTTTGGGGACACACGACGAAGTAGTCAACGAATACAGTCCGAGTGACGCCCCAGCCAAGGCGGCCTCATGCACGATGGGAGTCTTGGCCTTGACGCTCACTCGACTGGGAGTCGGAGCCCGCTTAAGCACTTCTTCAACTACGGAGCAGACATCGGCGTCGAGTTCAACCACGTCTTGCCTCTCTGCATATGTCCACAAGACAGTCAAAAGGCCACCCGTATATCCAAAGCTCGGATTTTGAATGAATCGCTAGAAAATATCAAGGGTTACCTTTAGATGAAGCGACATCAACGTCGGCTCTACCTTTGTCAGAGGTCTTGGGATCCAGTGAAGCGGTCGAAGTATCAGGCCTACAACAGAAACAACAAAAACTCGATCATCACTCGTAAGACATTGCTCAAACTGAGATGAACCACTCGGTAAAGGTACTTACGTCGAAGCCACATGCATGTCGACCTTGATGCACGAAAGAACGACCTTTTTGGAGCTCGTGATCTTGTGTTGCTTGGCGGCCTGCTCCGATAGCGCCTCGGCCTCGCTCCGACCTCGCTTGGAGCTGCGAGTCAGCATTGCTGACGCACTCGGCTTTACCGTCGATGGAGTTTTCGGGGCTCCTACGCGGACTCTAGGGTCCTAGCATGCCTTGGAACGGGTCTCAACCGAAACTTCGTCAGACGGAGAAGATTCCGCCTTGTCTCCATGCTCCTCCTCGCGCTCCTCCGTCTCGTCATCGTCGCCTTCATCGTCTTAGTCGTCCTCCAAACCCTCCGAGTGCTCGATGTCTTGGTTTTCAGTGTCACTCCCCACGTCAATGGGCGAGCGGTCAACCGCCAGTATGGAACTGAGCAGCCCTGTAAAAGCTGTTGGGGAACGTCGCATGGGAAACAAAAAATTTCCTACGCGCACGAAGACCTATCATGGTGATGTCCATCTACGAGAGGGGATTTCCGATCTACGTACCCTTGTAGATCGCACACCAGAAGCGTTAAGAAACGCAGTTGATGTAGTGGAACATCCTCACGTCCCTCGATCCGCCCCGCGAACCGTCCCACGAACCGTCCCGGGATCCGTCCCACGATCCGCTCCGATCTAGTGCCGAACGGACGGCACCTCCGCGTTCAGCACACGTACAACTCGACGATGATCTTGGCCTTCTTGATCCAGCAAGAGAGACGGAGAGGTAGAAGAGTTCTCCGGCAGCGTGACGGCGCTCCGGAGGTTGGTGGTGATCTTATCTCAGCAGGGCTCCGCCCGAGCTCCGCAGAAACGCGATCTAGAGGAAAAACCGTGGAGGTATGTGGTCGGGCTGCCGTGGAAAAGTCGTCTCAAATCAGCCCTAAAACCTCCGTATATATAGGTGGGAGAGGGGGAGCCTTGCCTTTGGGCTCAAGGAGCCCCAAGGGGGTCGGCCGAGCCAAGGGGGGAAGGTCTCCCCCCCAAACCGAGTCCTACTTGGTTTGGTGGGTGGAGTCCTTCTTTCCTTTCCCACCTCCTCCTTTTTTTTCTTTTCTATTTGATTTTCTTCCTATGGCGCATAGGGCCTTCTTGGGCTGTCCCACCAGCCCATTAAGGGCTGGTGTGCCACCCCTAAGGCCTATGGGCTTCCCCGGGGTGGGTTGCCCCCCCGGTGAACTCCCGGAACCCATTCGTCATTCCCGATACATTCCTGGTAACTCCGAAAACCTTCCGGTAATCAAATGAGGTCATCCTATATATCAATCTTCGTTTCCGGACCATTCCGGAAACCCTCGTGACGTCCGTGATCTCATCCGGGACTCCGAACAACATTCGGTAACCAACCATATAACTCAAATACGCATAAAACAACGTCGAACCTTAAGTGTGCAGACCCTGCGGGTTCGAGAACTATGTAGACATGACCCGAGAGACTCCTCGGTCAATATCCAATAGAGGGACCTGGATGCCCATATTGGATCCTACATATTCTACGAAGATCTTATCGTTTGAACCTCAGTGCCAAGGATTCATATAATCCCGCATGTCATTCCCTTTGTCCTTCGGTATGTTACTTGCCCGAGATTCGATCGTTAGTATCCGCATACCTATTTCAATCTCGTTTACCGGCAAGTCTCTTTACTCGTTCCGTAATACAAGATCCCACAACTTACACTAAGTCACATTGCTTGCAAGGCTTGTGTGTGATGTTGTATTACCGAGTGGGCCCCGTGATACCTCTCTGTCACACGGAGTGACAAATCCCAGTCTCGATCCATACTAACTCAACTAACACCTTCGGAGATACCTGTAGAGCATCTTTATAGTCACCCAGTTATGTTGCGACGTTTGATACACACAAAGCATTCCTCTGGTGTCAGTGAGTTATATGATCTCATGGTCATAGGAACAAATACTTGACACGCAGAAAACAGTAGCAACAAAATGACACGATCAACATGCTACGTCTATTAGTTTGGGTCTAGTCCATCACATGATTCTCCTAATGATGTGATCTCGTTATCATGTAACAACACTTGCCTATGGCCAGGAAACCTTGGCCATCTTTGATCAACAAGTTAGTCAACTAGAGGCTTAATAGGGACAGTGTTTTGTCTATGTATCCACACAAGTATTGTGTTTCCAATCAATACAATTATAGCATGGATAATAAACGATTATCATGAACAAAGAAATATAATAATAACTAATTTATTATTGCCTCTAGGGCATATTTCCAACAGTCTCCCACTTGCACTAGAGTCAATAATCTAGTTCACATCACCATGTGATTCCAACGAATCCAACACCCATATAGTCATGGGGTCTGATCACGTCTTGCTCATGAGAGAGGTTTTAGTCAACGGTTCTTAAATTTTCAGATCCGTGTGTTCTTTACAAATCTTATCTCATCTTATAGATGCTGCTACTATGTGCTATTCGGAAATACTCCAAATATCTACTCTACTATATGAATCCGTTTCACTACTCATAGTTATTCGGATTAGTGTTAAAGCTTACATCGACGTAACCCTTTACGACGAACTCTTTAACCACCTCCATAATCAAGAAAAAATCCTTAGTCTATCAGTTACTAAGGATAAATTTTGACCGCTGCTAGTGATTCAATCATGGATCACTCTCTGTACCTCTCAACAGAGTGCAAGGCACACATTAGGTGCGGTACTCAGCATGGCATACTTTAGAGTCTACGGCTAAGGCATAGAAGACGACCTTCATCTATTCTCTTTATTCTGCCGTGGTCGGGTTTTGAGTCTTACTCAAATTCACACCTTACAACACAACCAAGAACTTCTTCTTTGCTGGTCTATTTTGAACTCCTTCAAAACTTGTCAAGGCATGCATTTTGTTGAAACTTCCATTAAGCGCTTTCGATCTATCTCCATAGATCTTTGATGCTCAATGTTCAAGTAGCTCAATCCAGGTATTCCTTTGAAAACTCCTTTCAAACAACCTTGTATGCTTTATAGAAATTCTACATTACTTCTGATCCACAATATGTCAACCACATATACTTATCAGAAATTCTATAGTGCTCCCACTCACTTCTTTGGAAATACAAGTTTCTCATAAACCTTGTACAAACCCAAATTCCTTGATCATCTCATCAAAGTGTATATTCCAACTCCGAGATGCTTGCACCAGTCCATTTAAGGATCGTTGGAGCTTGCATACTTGCTAGTATCTTTAGGATCGACAAAACCTCATGGTTGTATATCATACAATGTTTGCTCAAGGAAACCGTCGAGGAAACAATGTTTTGACATCCTACATGCAATATTTCATAAATAATGCAGCAACTACTAACATAATTCTAACAGACTTTTAGCATCGCTACGAGTGAGAAAGTCTCATCATAGTCAACTGTTTGATCTTGTCGGAAACACCTTTGTGTCAAGTCGAGCTTTTCTTAATAGTGACTTATCACTATCATCGTATGTCTTCCTTTTAAAGATCCATCTTTACTCAATAGTCCTATGACCATCAAGTAGTTCTTCCAAAGTCTACACTTTGTTTTCATACATGGATCCTCTCTCGAATTTCATGGCCTCCAGCCATTTGTTGGAATCGGGGCCCACCACTGCTTTCTCCATAACTCGTAGGTTCACTGTTACTCAACAACATGACCTCCAAGACAGGGTTACCGTACCACTCTGCAGTAGTACGCGACCTTTTCAACCTACGAGGTTTGTAGTAACTTGATCCGATGCTCGATGATCACCATCATCAGCTTTTACTCCAATTGGTGTAGGCGCCACAGGAACAACTTCCTGCGCCCTGCTACACACTGGTCGAAGTGATGGTTCAATAACCTCATCAAGTTCTACCACCCTCCCACTCAATTCTTTCGAGAGAAACCTTTCCTCGAGAAAGGATCCGTTTCTAGAAACAAACACTTTGCTTTCGGATCTGAGATAGGAGATGTACCCAACTGTTTTGGATATCCTATGAAGATGCATTTATCCGCTTTAGGTTCGAGCTTATGAGACTGAAACTTTTTCACATAAGTGTCGAAACCCCAAACTTTCAAGAAACGACAGTTTAGATTTCTCTAAACCTCAGTCTATATTGTGTCATCTCAACGGAAATACGTGGTGCCCTATTTAAAGTGAATGCGGTTGTCTCTAATGCTTAACCCATAAACGATAGTGGTAATTCGATAAGAGACATCATAGCATGCACCATACCAAATAGTGTGTGGCTATGACGTTCAGACACATCATCACACTATGATGTTCTAGGTGGCATGAACCGCGAAACAATTTCCACATTGTCTTAACTACGTACCAAAACTCGTAACTCAGATATTCATTTCTAAGATCATATCGTAGACAGTTTATCCTCTTGTTACGACGAACTTCACTCCGAAACAGAATTGAACTTTTCAATATTTTAGACTTGTGATTCATTAAGCAAATACTCTAGTATCTACTCAAATCGTCATTGAAGTAAAAACATAATGATATCCACTGCGTGCCTCAGCACCCATTGGACTGCATACATCAAAATGTATCACTTCCAACAAGTTACTATCTTATTTCATCTCAATGAAAACAAGGCCTTGCTCATGTGGTATGATTTGCATGTCACTAGTGATTCAAAATCAAGTGAGTATAAAGATCCATCAGCATGGAGCCTCTTCATGCAATTTATACCAACATGACTCAAGCGGCAGTGCCACAAGTAAGGGGTACTATCATCATTACCTCGTATCTTTTGGCACCAATATCATGAACATGTGTAACACTATGATCGAGATTCAATAAACCATGAAGGTGATTATTCAAGAAAATAGAGTAACCATTATTCTCTTTAAATGAATAATCGTATTGCAATAAACACGATCCAATCATGTTCATGCTTAACGCAAGCACCAAATAACAATTATTTAGGTTTAACACCAATCCCGATGGTAGAGGGAGCGTGCGACGTTTGATCATATCAACCTTGGAAATACTTCCAACACGTATCGTCACCTCGCCTTTAGCTAGTCTCCGTTTATGCCATAGCTTTCATTTTGTGTTACTAATCACTTAGCTACCGAACCAGTATCCAATACCCTCATGCTACTAGGAGTACTAGTAAAGTACACATCAACATCATGTATATCAAATATACTTCTTTCGACTTTTGCCAGCCTTCTTATTTACCAAGTATCTAGAGTTGCTCCGCCTCAGTGACTGTTCCCCTCGTTACAGAAACACTTAGTCTCAGGTTTGGGTTTAATCTTGGGTCTCTTCATTAGTGCAGCAACTGTTTTGCCGTTTCACGAAGTATCCCTTCTAGCCCTTGCCTTTCTCGAAACTTAGTGGTTTTACTAACCATCAACTATTGACGCTCCTTCTTGATTTCTACTTTCGCAGTGTCAAACATCGCGAATCACTCAAAGATCATTGTATCTATCCTTGATATGTTATAGTTCATCACGAAGCTCTCACAGCTTGGTGGCAGTGACTTTGGAGAACCATCACTATCTCATCGGGAAGATTAACTCCCACTTGATTCAAGTGATTGTCGTACTCAGACAATCTGAGCACACGCTCAACGATTGAGCTTTTCTCCTTTACTTTGTGGACAAAGAATCTTGTCGGAGGTCTCGTACCTCTCAACAAGGGCACGAGCATGAAATCACAATTTCATCTCTTTAGAACATCACTTATGTTCCGTGACGTTTCAAAACGTCTTCCGTGCCTTGCTTCTAAGCCATTAAGTATTTTGCACTGAACTATCGTGTAGACATCAGAAACGTGTATGTCGGATGTTCACAGCATCCACAGACGACGCTCGAGGTGCAGCACACCGAGTGGTGCATTAAGGACATAAGCCTTCTGCGCAGCAACGAGGACAATCCTCTTCAAAGTTTGCTACTATCAACTTTGAACTAAATTTTCTCTAGGAACATATAAAAAACAGTAGAGCTATAGCGCAGGCTACATCGTAATTCGCAAAGACCATTAGACTATGTTCATGACAATTAGTTCAATTAATCATATTACTTAAGAACTCCCACTCAAAAAGTACATCTCTCTAGTCATTTGAGTGGTATATGATCCAAATCCACTATCTCAAGTCCGATCATCACGTGAGTCGAGAATAGTTTCAGTGGTAAGCATCTCTATGCTAATCATACCAACTATACGATTCATGCTCGACCTTTCGGTCTCATGTGTTCCGAGGCCATGTCTGCACATGCTAGGCTCGTCAAGCTTAACCCGAGTGTTCTGCGTGTGCAACTGTTTTGCACCCGTTGTATGTGAACGTTGAGTCTATCATACCCTATCATCACGTGGTGTCTCGAAACGAAGAACTGTCGCAACGGTGCACAGTCGGGGAGAACACAATTTCGTCTAGAAATTTTAGTGAGAGATCACCTCATAATGCTACCGTCGTTCTAAGCAAGATAAGGTGCAAAAAGGATTAACATCACATGCAATTCATAAGTGACATGATATGGCCATCATCATGCGCTTCTTGATCTCCATCACCAAAGCACCGACACGATCTTCTTGTCACCGGCGTCACACCATGATCTCCATCATCATGATCTCCATCAACGTGTCGCCATCGGGGTTGTCGTGCTACTCATGCTATTACTACTAAAGCTACGTCCTAGGAATATAGTAAACGCATCTGCAAGCACAAACGTTAGTTTAAAGACAACCCTATGGCTCCTGCCAGTTGCCGTACCATCGACGTGCAAGTCGATATTAACTATTACAACATGATCATCTCATACATCCAATATATCACATCACATCGTTGGCCATATCACATCACAAGCATACCCTGCAAAAACAAGTTAGACGTCCTCTAATTTTGTTGTTGCATGTTTTACGTGGTGACCATGGGTATCTAGTAGGATCGCATCTTACTTACGCAAACACCATAACGAAGATATATGAGTTGCTATTTTACCTCATCCAAGGACCTCCTCGGTCAAATCCGATTCAACTAAAGTTGGAGAAACTGACACTTGCCAATCATCTTTGAGCAACGGGGTTACTCGTAGCGATGAAACCAGTCTCTCGTAAGCGTACGAGTAATGTCGGTCCAAGCCGGTTCAATCCAACAATACCGCGGAATCAAGAAAAGACTAAGAGGGAAGCAAAACGCACATCACTGCCCACAAAAACTTTTGTGTTCTACTCGAGAAGACATCTACGCATGAACCTAGCTCATGATGCCACTGTTGGGGAACGTCGCATGGGAAACAAAAATTTTCCTACGCGCACGAAGACCTATCATGGTGATGTCCATCTACAAGAGGGGATTTCCGATCTACGTACCCTTGTAGATCGCACAATAGAAGAGTTGAGAAACGCGGTTGATGTAGTGGAACGTCCTCACGTCCCTCGATCCGCCCCGCGAACCGTCCCATGAACCGTCCCGCGATCCGTCCCACGATCCGCTCCGATCTAGTGCCGAACGGACGGCACCTCCGCGTTCAACACACGTACAGCTCGACGATGATCTCGGCCTTCTAGATCCAGCAAGAGAGACGGAGAGATAGAAGAGTTCTCCGGCAGCGTGACGGCGCTCCGGAGGTTGGTGGTGATCTTATCTCAGAAGGGCTCCGCCCGAGCTCCGCAGAAACGCGATCTAGAGGAAAAACCGTGGAGGTATGTGGTCGGGCTGCCGTGGAAAAGTCCTCCCAAATCAGCCCTAAAACCTCCGTATATATAGGTGGGGGAGGGGGAGCCTTGCGGTCTCCCCCCCCAAACCGAGTCCTACTTGGTTTGGTGGGTGGAGTCCTTCTGTCCTTTCCCACCTCCTCCTTTTTTTCTTTTCTATTTGATTTTCTTCCTATGGCGCATAGGGCCTTCTTGGGCTGTCCCACCAGCCCATTAAGGGCTGGTGTTCCACCCCTAAGGCCTATGGGCTTCCCCGGGGTGGGTTGCCCCCCCGGTGAACTCCCGGAACCCATTCGTCATTCCCGATACATTCCTGGTAACTCCGAAAACCTTCCGGTAATCAAATGAGGTCATCCTATATATCAATCTTCGTTTCCGGACCATTCCGGAAACCCTCGTGACGTCCGTGATCTCATCCGGGACTCCGAACAACATTCGGTAACCAACCATATAACTCAAATACGCATAAAACAACGTCGAACCTTAAGTGTGCAGACCCTGCGGGTTCGAGAACTATGTAGACATGACCCGAGAGACTCCTCGGTCAATATCCAATAGCGGGACCTGGATGCCCATATTGGATCCTACATATTCTACGAAGATCTTATCGTTTGAACCTCAGTGCCAAGGATTCATATAATCCCGCATGTCATTCCCTTTGTCCTTCGGTATGTTACTTGCCCGAGATTCGATCGTTAGTATCCGCATACCTATTTCAATCTCGTTTACCGGCAAGTCTCTTTACTCGTTCCGTAATACAAGATCCCGCAACTTACACTAAGTCACATTGCTTGCAAGGCTTGTGTGTGATGTTGTATTACCGAGTGGGCCCCGTGATACCTCTCTGTCACACGGAGTGACAAATCCCAGTCTCGATCCATACTAACTCAACTAACACCTTCGGAGATACCTGTAGAGCATCTTTATAGTCACCCAGTTATGTTGCGACGTTTGATACACACAAAGCATTCCTCTGGTGTCAGTGAGTTATATGATCTCATGGTCATAGGAACAAATACTTGACACGCAGAAAACAGTAGAAACAAAATGACACGATCAACATGCTACGTCTATTAGTTTGGGTCTAGTCCATCACATGATTCTCCTAATGATGTGATCCCGTTATCAAGTAACAACACTTGCCTATGGCCAGGAAACCTTGGCCATCTTTGATCAACGAGCTAGTCAACTAGAGGCTTACCAGGGACAGTGTTTTGTCTATATATCCACACAAGTATTGTGTTTCCAATCAATACAATTATAGCATGGATAATAAACGATTATCATGAACAAAGAAATATAATAATAACTAATTTATTATTGCCTCTAGGGCATATTTCCAACAAAAGCATGCTGAGTGATGGAAGCAAAATCACAAATGGGAGTTGGAACAACGAAGAAATTCACTCGGTAACAGATGCTCCATGGCACGCCTCATTCGGCTGATGATCCACCGAGAAAGGAGGCACCTTCGTGGAGCCCATGGGGTTATCCCTCACTAGGGTAACGACCCTGAGTTTATTCTCCGGCGCCTCTTCCCCGTTCTCCTTAGGATGGACTCGAGTCGGATCATCCGACACTTCATATTTCCACACTGGATGGACTTTGTCCTCAAGAGGCTGGATCCTACACTAGAAGAAGACCTCCAGGAGGTCCATCCCGTTCACACCCTTCCGGATCAAGGCAACTACTGCTATCATCAAGATGTCTGCATCGATCTTGTCCTCCTTGGACAAGGTCAAGGTAGGAGCCGGGTGGATCCTATCAACAGTATAGGGCGGGAGGCCCGAATCACCCTTGCGTAAGTCTCGGCAATAAAACCAAGAATCCTTCCAATTCTTCACCGAGTCTGGGAAACTCATATGGGGGAAGCTACTCTTACCCCTGAGTTGAATGCCTAAGCCACCACAAAGCTACGCCACATTTGTTATCCCCCCCCCCCCGATGAGGAGGATTTCTTCACGGTCATCACCCGACACGTGAACAGGCGCTTGAACAAACCCCAATGCGGGTGACACCTGAGGAAATTCCCGCTCAGGGACACAAATGCGGGTAGATACGAGACATCATTGGGGGGAAGGTGGTGGAGCTGAGCCCCGAAGAAACAAAGAAACGCTTGGAAAAAAGGATGCGGAGGCAAAGAAAAACCTCTCTCGATGTGGATGACCAGGAGCACTCGCTCGTCGTTCCGAGGCGCTCGTTCTAGCTCGCCATCCTGGACAGTCACCAGCTACCCTGGGTGACCAAGCACTACAAGGAATATGCTAATACACGATGCTATATTTTCGTCGCTACATCGTCACGGTTTTTAGTTTACGATGATCTCCCGACCAAAAACCAAACGTCGAAAACGGAGCGTCACAAATGAACAGCGGCGACATTTTGATCAAAATCGGCGTAACCTTTACGTCGATTCTTGGATCGCCGTAACCTTTACGACATACTAAATCGTCGTTGGCAATCCAACCCAGTCCTACGTGGCAGTCCTACGTGGCAATATTACGACGAAATCAAAACGTCAAGGTTGAAATCAGCCCAACCCATTTCAATTGATCACATGGGCTCGTTTTATTTTTTGGGGCTTTTCTTATTGGGCTTCTTTTTGGGCCTTGGCCTATTTACAGCCACTTTAGTATTTTTTCGAATTTTTTTTATCATTCTAATTTGGGCCCTGGCCTTTTCATGCCCAAATACATTTGATCCAGTTTCAGTTTTAGCCTTTTTCATTTTTGAATTCAAGATTTTTTTCCAGAACTTGGTTTCATTTCTATTTATTGGGCCTTTTCAACCAATTATTTGTCCAATATTGAATGCAGCACTATTTCATATTCAAATCAAGAAAACTCCAAGTCGAATTAAAATCATCCATCATATAACATCACATAATACATCTCCCAGGTTTGCACAATCAAAATACACACTTTTGGCACCAACACCAACATGGCTGATAAATTAGTAAACTGACACTACTACAAACAAAGTTTCACTACACTTCTAGCACCAACACCAACATGGCTGATAAACTAGTAAACTGACACTACTACAAACAAAGTTTCACTTGCTTCCAGCATAAGGCTAGAAGCAAATCAAGAGGAGCACTTGCTTCTATGGTTTGGTTGGTTGTACTCGCGTCCACACATGGAAGGATGTTGTTGAGAGCAGTCTCTGCTCGAGGATGGTCTGCTCATTCGTCCATTGCCTGGCATGTATCCTTTGAAGCACTCCAACAACAACAAAATTATGGTTTCAAATAAAAAAGCATTATAATACAGATGGTAGCAAATCTATAAGTATGAAGAGAGCTGCCACTATGTTCCTGAAGATGATGTTAAAAATCCTGAGATATAAATTCTGGAGTATAATTAGTCCAACCTAAACAGGTCACAAAAACAGAAAATTAAACTTCAAACTATCTAAGATTGTTCCAGGAAATTCTGGATAAAGAAAATGCAGACAAGCAAACTCAATATCTTTTTGGTATATTCGCTTTACTGGAGGAATGTAAGCACTGACAAAAGCAGGAGTAAATGATACAATAATTAGCGGACATGTAAGATAATACAAAACAAGCTACTCCACATTACTGTGATAACCAGGTGCAAACCAGGGTGTAAGAACATTACCATGAGCTTTGATCTTAGAAAAATACATTTTAACAAGAAGATTACCGTGAGCCTTGATCTTAGAAAAACAGCGATCTGACACCTACAAATTCTAAAACAACAAACTCACACATACATTCTAAAACAGCGAACTGAAAAATAAACTTTCTTCTTAAAATGTATCTTAGGAAAACAGTGAACCGACACAATTATGTCATGGTTGAATTATTTGTGAAGGAACTTTATTTTGGGTGGCACACATTCAGAGCGTAAATTAATGCTCGTAAAAAATTAATGCTCGAGCTATCCTTAATCATGTCCAACAGCTACAAATCACTATAAGAATCCACATATTGCGATAAATTTGTTTAGTATGGTTTATTAAGTCCTAAAGTTGATCTACCATTTCGACTGCCAATTAGAGCATTGCATTGCCAACTCTGTAGTTAATGCCAAAGGCAACTAAAGTACAGAACAGGAGAACAGAAGGTGCAGGTGAACTAAAGTAAACAAACATACAAATTGAACCAGACTTCAATCGAAACGTAGAAAGTGCAGGTGATATTCAGATCAGGGGGTAGTTGGGCTCACCATGTTCGCTGCAAGGGGCGGTCCAACCGCTAGGTGGGAGGTGAAGATGGATGTTGGCCCGCTGCTCCACCTCCTCTGGACGCTGCACCTACAAAGACGAGACGGGAAAAGGGGATTCATTTCATTTATTCAGAGAGGAGGAATTTTCGGCCACAGCAAAACAGTGGCGTGTACATCATTCATAGCTCTAAAGAATAAAGTGACAAGGTCAGCTAAATATACTAGCCACTCTACCATGCTCCCTACACCACATGCATAAGTTATTCATGACCGAACCAGGATATATAGGTAGAAACTAGGCGGCAGGAGAGAGCGGAGCATCGACAATTTGCTTGCGTAAAACAAAGACAAGACTTGCAGGCATATATTCACAAATACATGACCATCTAGTACATGCTAGCAAAACATCCAACCATTTTGTGAATGCAAACAAACACAATACTTTCTACAGTAGAGGTGATTACATGACCGTCCAGTACAAGAAATCAAATTAGTTCCTGAATGCAAGCAAGCGACAAATAGCTACATGAGTAAGTTATCTACAGATGCATTACATTATAATTAAAATGTTTGTTCGACAGTGTACACATTTATAGAAACCAAAATATGAAGTTATTTTCACATGAATGGCTGGATCCTCCCCTGATTTTCTTACAACATGTACGAGTTCTTTGCCAAGCAACGACCTGCCTCCGATTTATGATAGTTTTTCTCCAATCTCGTGAAGATAGGAGAACAGTACACTGTAAATAAATAAACTTCATAATCTCAATAATACTATAGGGCATACGATGCCAAGCTGGTGACCAGTATCCTTCACTAAGGAAGGCAAAAATTCTTAACAAGGAATTAGTTTTGGTGTCAACAAAGAAAAAGATGAACATTAAAGCCTTCAAAGTACTCAAATCTAAATGACCAACAAGTTAACCGATCCTATAAGGCAAAGATAGAAAAATATTCATGCCTGAGGCTGAAAAACAAAGATAGATGTTGTCCTTAGCAGAATCCATACTTGTATTGCTGGAATAAATCATGCGTGAGACTGAGATCAGATTTAGAAACGAATTGGTAAATATGAAGTAGGAATTAAAATGAGGTACATATGCAGTAGGAATTGGTACATATGCGTGAGACTGAGACCAGATGAGACTTATCCTAGTCTGAGAAATACTAGCAAGGACTCACTAGCCCCTTGCAAGCATATTTTGATCATATATATACGGAGATACAAAAGGATTTCTCTAAAGCCCTTTAAGCAGCAGGTACATAAGCAGCAGGTACATATAGTTCAGCGATCCCATGACTATAAGCCCTACGGTATTAAATTCCAGCGCCATTAACCACAGCACAAAAACTTAACATAGTAGTTACCAAAGGAGCAACAACAAAGATACAATATCAATTTTAAGATAAAACTGATTTATTTTCTTCATGTCAGTTTTAGTCGTTGGCAGCTTTCATTGGTTTATTTAAGAAACTAAAGAACTCAAATATCTCAGAAATTTCAACAGAAATAGGTGAATATCGATGATACCTTCAGGTCATCAACGTCGACCTTGAGGAAAACAACATTTGGGAACTTCTTGGCGAGATCAGCGAAAACTGGAGCCATAATGCGGCATGGTCCGCACCATGATGCAGTGAAGTCAATCACCACCTGTTGTTCTGCTCTTGTAGAACACCCTGCATAGCACCCAGTCTTCCTGTATTTTGAAAAAAGAAGGATGGCAAGGTTCATATGGCAAGTGCAAGTTCATGTATGTATGCAACAATTGAAACTGAAAAAGTATCCATTCCTTAAACGGTCAATCTCATATGAAGTAGGTTAGGCTGAGAAGGATTCCATTGATTGATTAAACTAATTCTGGACAAAGGAAATGCAGACTAGCAGACTCAATATCTTTATGGTATTTTCGCTTTACTGGAGGAATTTAAGCACTGACACAAGCAGGAGTCAATGACACAATAATTAGCAGACATGTAAGATAATACAAAACAAGCTACATTACTGTGATAACCAAGTGCAAACCAGGGTGTAAGAATATTAGCCCAAAAAATCCTTTCGGCAACATACATCACTAAATTACGCTATCAATAAGTGCACCAGAGACTCTAATTTATTACCATCAGAAGTTTTAGATCGAATCAAATGGAAACATGAAAAAGGGACTACCAAAGAGCATTATTGATTAGGTAGAGCTTGATGCTGAGTTGATTTATGGTGTCAACTGGGGTAATTCTTTAGCCAGATTGGAGAAAGGAAACCTGACTAGCACTCAAAATATTAACCAGAAGACAATAGTAATAAAACATAAAAGATGGATCAGATTTCTGGCTTGGAATCCTGATGGGATTACATTTGCGCATTGTATAGTCATAGTCGATAATTTGGGGAAAGTATCCTCAGGTCCATATAATCCAACGAAAAAAGCAATTGATCATCACAGTAAGTGCAGAAACGTGGTATGGATATGATATCATCACTTCTCACAGCAAACAAAAAATGGTGTAGGAGTTTCTATTTATTTAAGACAAGACAACTATACAACATCCATGACAGAATGTGCTACTTACTAGACCTTGTATGAGAGCAGCCAGTGTCGCAAAACCCATTTCCTTCTCGATGTTTGCCAATCTAACGAGAAACAAGGCCATGAAAGCAGACCAAGCATCAGATACCTCATGCCATCCCAAATACCACTATCCAAACAAAATTCAGTTCAGTGCTAAGATATGTATGGACAAGTTGAATGCAAAAACCATCTCAAAGAATGGTTCGTGCTAGAATCTTAACCCAAATCCATAATGAAACCAATGGTGATACATCTACTCTGCCCTATTGTAGCAAACATGTACTTAACTCCTTATATGTAAACACATACACCAGTGCGAATGTTGTTCACATGTTACTGCTAGATTCAACATACAAGTACAAAGAGACATGGCAGTAAACATGCACATCAGAGACGTCTAGTCTAGCATCAAACTTGCCTTCATGGTGCATGTACTAGAAAAAAAACTAACTGGGCCAGTGATTTAACAGATATCCTATATGGCACTCTATTTACATCCATTCCAGTCAAGAACATCAACATAATCATTAGTGAGCGATAGCAAACAACCCATATGATAGATCAGCTCACAATTCAAAAGGATTGGTGGTCTACAATTCACTTGTGGACATATGGACATCCTACTTTATTTTATCAGCTCACAATGCATGGTTTTGTGTTTGCCTGATTACTCAAATCGCGGCCATGCGTTACAATAGGATTAAACAAATAACAGAAAATTAAATACTCAGAGGTCGACTCTACTATGATTACTCAAATTTGGCTTGCTTAGTATAACAATTTTGTAGGTAGATATTTTAGATGTGTTATGTTCTGTTAGAAGGGTGTGGGGATAAAAAAAATTCATTGTGAGGCACATGAGGGGATTGTGAAAGCAGCATACCCGAGTGTGATAATGAAGCTCATCATCTAAGATTGATCATGTTCGTTGTGAATAGATGGACAAAACAGAATATGTGCCTTGCGAAGCCTCTTGATGCCGTGATTTACTCCGTGAAAGGTCCACTGAAGGCGGCTCCTTATTTTTGGTTCTGCCATAGATGAAGAGAAACACTCAATATGTCAAAACAGACAAAGACATACCATAAAACTATTTCACATATCTGTGGCATGTTCACTCTGAACTTTATACTAGCTCTAATATAAAATTGTAATTATTTTGGGACGGAGGGAGTACATCAAAACACCAAGACATAAGAATCTCATCCCAAATCTATAAGAACAGGGGAATACCTGAATGTTAGGAGCAAAACCACCTTCATCTTCGACATTGGTGGCATCCACCCCATACTTCTTCTTGATAACAGACTGTTACGAAAAATGACAGTTTCAGTCAATTTATTTATTTACAAGATGATAAAGCTAGGGTGTGTCTCCATCCATAGAGTTCCAGATCGGTTGCACTTGCACACATGACATGATGTCCAGTAACAATATGTACTCTCATGTAGTGATCTACAGCTGATGCACGAGCAGGACACACCGTGTGTACACTGTACGTGCAGATTATATCTGCATCCATATCATTGTACTACTATTTATTTTGCATGTGGAGGAAACTTCAAGGAAGCACATGGCATTTTTAGGAGAGCGTGGCAAATGCATCCTTCATGCACCTACAGTTTTCGGTCTCTCATCACATTCATGTTGCAATGCATATGCTAATTTATTTATATCAACTGAAATTTCTCTTCCATTTTTTTTCAGGTGGAACATTCAGATGCCTACAATAATCTTTCACTTATTTACAAGATGATAAAGAGACAAAAAATCCTAGTATGAATCATTTACTTGGGTCACGTAACCGAACGAACTCAGATTCAGATTTAAAAGTTGTGAGCATAGCTTGCAAAGAGTAAGTAAGTGGTACTGGTACTACCCGTTGATGTGGACCGGACGAGGCCGTTCTCGTTGCGGCCTGTGCAGGTGCAGAACCCATCGTCGACTTGAGGCTGTATCGCTCGTGGCGCCTGTCGCATCTGCCGCACAGGACGCACCGCTCGCCGCCGCACCGGCCGCAGGCAGTGAGGGACGTGGCGCCGGCCACGACACGTCAGAGCTCGCCCGACTCATGCAAGTGACGGAGCTCCTCGGCACTGCTGAGGTGGCGGCCCCCGATGAAGACCTACGGGAGCGTGATCCAGCGGGCACGCGGGAGGAGCGTCGTGAGCTCCTCGAGGTAGCAGGCGATCAAGGCAAGGTCGCACTCGTCGACAGAGGCGCGGAGCGCCCGCAGGATGGCGCGCGCGGCGCGGCAGTCCTCGTAGGTGCCCCAGATGACGTCGAGGGTGGAGTAGTAGAGCAGGACGTGGTGGTCGGCCTCGAAGGCGGGTGGTGGCGCCTGGACCCTGGAGGGTGCGGAGCGCGCGGAGGGCAGAGGCGCCCACGCGGATGCGGTGGAAGATGCGGGCGAGAGGAGGGGGATGGGGAGGAGGTGGTGGCGGCGAGACGAGGGGGATGGGGAGGATGAGGGTTCGATGAGATCTGACTTAGGGTTTGGGTAGTTGGGCTGCGGGTGGGGGTTTCCCTTTTCTTTTTTCCTTTTTTTCTATAGATAGATGGATGTGAGATGGATGGATGGATGGGTGGATGGATGGATGCCATGTCATCGATTCGTATGACAACTAATTCCACCAATGAGAATAAAACGTATGAATTGTATTTTTTATTTTTATAATTTCACGTGAAAATTTCAAAGAAGTGATGTCTTATTATATACAGGGGTGCATGTTAGAATGACAAACAATGTTTTTAAATGGAGCTTTCATTTTCTTGGCACGAAAATTTCGTTTTTCATTTTCCGAATGCCCAAAATGAGTTTTGGGCACATTAAGGCACTGCAAAAATTTCATGAGATAATTATTTGGATAGAAAAAAGTGCCCAAAAAATATGAGGGTAATCAAAGAAATAGAAATAGCACTTCCTTCACAAAGTGATATTCTGAACAGAATAGAAAAATGAATATTGCTGAATTATTTGGAACTATGGAAGGAAGGGTTTTCACATACTTGAGGAATATATGATCCAAAGTATTTATGAGATTTTTTCGAGAATTTTTGGAATGACAGAATAGCAGGTTGCTTCACAAACTAGGATGAGGTGGGATGGAATGGACCCACGAGTGACATGTCAACATAGTTAGAACATGTTACGACATTTTTATAATCGTCAGAAAAGTTATGACGATCTCATCTTATGCGGTTACGACGTTTTTGACTCACATCGTCCTAATTTATATGTAGATTTGATCCCCTCAAATGAATTACGACAATCTCGGATGAAATCGTCATAGATTTATGATGAATTCATCAACGACATCTTAAAGAACGTCATGTATGAGCATATTTCTTGTAGTTAAGCCTTCACCCTCCAGCTCCAATGGTCGCCCCTGTGAGACTCAGGACGACATCCAAGCGCCCTCCATCCATCCTTGCGGCAGCGCTCCGGCGCTCGAAGAAGATCCACGCGACCCTTTCTTGTCCCGCTCAGCCTTTCCCGTCGCTCCCTTCACCATGCCGGGTGGTGGAGAAGTTAGGGCTGGGAATCGTGGGGGGTAGCCGGCGGTTCTTGGCTTTGGTGGCAAGAGGAGGACGTGGAGATGGAAAGGACCTGATTCTAAGGCATGGTCTCCTCTCCCTTCCACCTTGCGCCTTAAATACCCAACGGGGAGATACCCCATCGAGTACATCGCCGACCCATGGAAGATCTCAAGTATCCCGAGGATGGCACACAGTGTAGCATGACAGTGACATCACATGCGCGGAAATCGGGAATCACCCGTCTACTTCCACTACCTGCGTCTCCGCGGAAACCACCGCCCACGTGCACTCCCTCAATTCAAAAGCTGTGAAAAAACTGTCCCACGTCATATCCCGAATGGATTCCATATCCACGGCGTGTGATGAGGTGAGCCAAATGTTCTTTTCTCTCGTCCCCCCACGAGACCCCGATAATTCGGGAAACCAGTGAGGACGACCTGATCGTCCCTGCCTCAATGCAAGTGGGGATCCGTCCCAACTCTTTGATTGTGCATGCAGAGTTCAGAGCTTTTGTTCACCCAACTCATGGAATCTATCTCCCGAAATATAGTCGATCGCTACCGACTACAGGCATACCTATATGACCAAGCAGTCGGAATTCGTCACTCTTGAATCCGTGGAGATTTGCCGAGGGTCCGAATGATGCAGCTCCGAGCTATGACCAAAGCATCTCCAAAACACCACAAACCTCTAAGGAAGTCACTCATTCGGTCTGCAAAACCTCAACTGATTCGGGGGCTACTGATGGGGTTGTACATTAGGGGTAGGCCTACGGACCTGCTTGCCTAGGCCCACCTAGGACCCCTTACGGACATTAGTGTCCTTAAAGTCACCAGTGTATCCTCTACCTCACTTGGTACAACATACCGTCATTCGGCCTACCCCGAGTCACTCGGATCGCCTTGTATCAGTCGGATGCATCCTGGCACTCGGACCATAGCAAGGTGAAGGCACCGAAGAGGCTGCAACGGATAATGACTTAATCCATCACATGAAGTGCAGGGAAGACCCATGTTACCAGTAACACCAAGAGCTATAGGTGTCGTTTCTAGTAACTTCCCTATTTATTAGCATCAACTCACCTTGTAGTGAAGCTCGGCCGGTCGTGGCATGTACTATATAAGCCACTCTCGGGCTCTAGCTCAAGGGTTTAGCACCTTGTACTCTTTCATACCCCATAAGGAAACATCAGCCTCAGGGCTCGAGACGTAGGGCTATTACCACTTTCGAGTGGGGCCTGAACTCATACATCTGAGTGTAATCGCCGTGCCTAGTTAGACTTCGCCCCTTTGTTCATAACCCTAGGTACTATTGTCACGGTCATTCCCACGACATAATCCATGTGAAAATTAAAATCATGATGAGCAGTTTCATAGTTATCCTTATTATTTATAGAATAAATGTCATCATAATAATCATCATAGATAGGAGGGATTATTTCATCATAATAAATTTGCTCATCAAAACTTGGGGGACTAAATATAGCATCTCATTAAACCTAACATCCACAAGCTTGTGGCTTTGCATATCGTTTGCATTATGAATATTCAAAGAATTCATACCAACAATATTGCTATCGTGCTAATCATTCAAGGATTTCACATTAAGTATTTTCATAAATTCTTCCTGTAGCAATTGAGCACAATTTCCCGAACCAATATTTTCACGAAAGACATTATAAAGATGAAGCAAATGAGGCAACCTAAATTCCATTTTTTGTAGTTTTCTTTTCAAAAACCAAACTAGTGAAAAACAAGAAACTAAAAGATTTAATTGCAAGATATAAATATATACCTTCAAGCACTCACCTCCCAGGCAACAACGCGAAAAGAGCTTGATGTCTACTACACAACTTTATTCTTGTAGACTATGGGCCTCCAAGCGTAGAGTTTTGTAGGACAACATCAAATTTCCCTCAAGTTGATGACCTAAGGTTTATCAATACCTGGGAGGTGTAGGATGAACATGGTCTGTGTCAAATAACCCTACAATTAAATACAAGAAATCTCTTGTGTCCCCAACACACCCAATACAATGGCAAATTGTATAGGTGCACAAGTTCGCCGAAGAGATGGTGATAGAACTGTAGTATGGATAGTAGATATAGGTTTTTGTATTATGGAAACGTAAAACAGCAAGGTCGCAAGTGTAGAAAAACAAGAAATATGTTGTATAAATGCTTAGAAATAAGGCCTTAGGTTCATACTTTCAGTAGTGCAATCTCTCAACAATGCTAACATAGTAGAATCACATGATCAACCCTCAACGTGCAACGAAGAATCACTCCAAAGTTCATAAGTAGCCAAGAACATAAGATAAAATTATTATAGGCAGTGAACCGCCTCAAAGTTATTCTTTTTGATAAATCTTATTTGATATTCCTATAGGTGTCACAAACAACTCTAGAGTTCATACTAGAATAACACCCTTGATACATATTAATCATCCCTAATGTCACCTAGATACTCCAATGTCACATCAAGTATTAGTGGGCTAATTATACGACATGCGTCAAACAATTTTAGATTCTTCATACTCAATCCAACACAAAGAACTTCAAAGAGTACCCCAAGATTTCTGTCGGAGAACGTAGTATGAAAACGTGCAATCAACCCGTATGCATAGATCCTGAAGGTCACAGGAATCCGCAAGTTGATGCCATAACATATATCAACTGAATTAAAAAAAACCTATTGTCACTATGGGTATCCGCATGCAATACATACGTCAAGTGTTCTCAAACTAAAATATTCAATCCAACGTAACGATATCTCAAAGGAAAAGATTCAATTCATCACAACAAGATGGGAAGGGACAAACACCATATGATCCAACTATGTTAACAAAGCCCGTGATACATCAAGATCATGTCATCTCAAGAACACGAGAGAGAGAGAGAGAGAGAGAGAGATTTAACAAATAGCTACTGGTACATACCCTCACCTTCGAGGGTGAACTACTCCCTCCTCGTCATGGCCGCCACCGAGATGATGAAGATGGCCACCGGAGATGATTTCCCCTGTGTGGCAGGGTACTCGAAAGGCTCCAGATGGATTTTTCATTGATATAGAGAGTTGCGATGGCAGAGCGGAAGTTCTCTTTTTATTTCTCGGGTTTCTGGTGTATATAGAATTTTTCAGCGTTGGAATCACACCAAACAGAGCCACTCGAGCCTCACAAGCCATCATAGCACGACCTAGGGGGCACCCTATTGTATTGTGGCCCACAGGTAGCTTCCCTTTGGTGGTTCTTCGCTACATTATTGCTTATTTCCTCCAGAAAAAAATATAAAGTAGTTTTGGGTGATTCCGAGAACTTTAATTTTGTGCACAAAAACAACACCGTGGTAATTCTGCTAAAAACAACGTTAGTACGGGTTAGTTCTAAATAAACCCTATAAAGTGCATCAAAACCATATAAAATGATTGTAAACATAGGCAAACATGTCATGAATACTTCATAAATTATTGATACGTTGGAGACGTATCAGTAGGCATGCGTGTCATCTCAGTTAAAATTGGATAGCTATCATGTCATGTGTGATATTGGTGCTAGTGTTAGTGTTATACCTTTTACATTATATCAAGAAATTATGTATGATATAGGACACTCTGAGATTGAAGACACTCGTGTCACTATTAAACTTGCAAACCATGATACTATTTCACCACTTGGCATTGTTAGAGATGTTGAACTCTTGTGTGGAAAAGTCAAGTACCCGACTTATTTCCTAGTACTTGGTTCAGAACAAGATAACATTTGTCCCATCATATTTGGTAGACCTTTCTTGAATATTGTTAATGCTGAAATTAATTGTGTGCTACTCAGAAGGTCAAACTGATATTTGGTGATATGTCTCATGAGTTTAATTTCTCCAAGTTTAGTAAACTACCACATGAAAAAGAATTGCCTAATAAGGATGAAACAATTGGTCTTGCTTCGACTGATGTACCTCCTACCGATCCACTAGAAAAAACATTTGCTAAACCATGAGAATGATATGCATTTGTATAAAAGGAATGGATCAAATAAGATATTCTTTGATCAATAACCTATCCTTAAGCACAACCTACGAGTTGATATTTTAGGGGATCCTCCTCCACCCAAGGGAGATCTCGTGTTTGAGTTTAAGACATTACCTAATACTTTAAAATATGCTTATCCTGATGAAAAGAAAATATATCATATTATTAACAGTGCTAACCTTTCAGAGCATGATGAAAGATTACTCAAAACTTCAAGGAAGCACTAGGTGGCCATTGTTTATACTCTTAATGATCTTAAGGGCATAAGCCCCACTCTCTCCCATCACAAGATTAATACGGAACCAGATGCTAAACTAGTCATTAATCATCAACACCGTATCAATACTAAGATGAAATAGGTGGTAAGAACTGAAATACTAAAACTTCTGGAGGCATGTATAATTTTTCCTATTGCTGATAGTAGATGGGTAAGTCATGTTCATTGTGTTGCTAAGGAAGGTGGTATAACTGTGGTTCCTAATGATAAAAATGAACTTATTCCACAGAGGATAGTAACTGGTTATAGGATGATAGTTGATTTCAGGAAATTGAATAAAGCTACTAGAAAAGATCATTAACCCTTGCCTTTTATTGATCAAATGTTAGAAAGATTATCTAAGCACACACACTTATGCTTTCTTGATGGATATTCTGGATTTTCTCAAATACCTGTGTCAAAAGAGAACCAAGAGAAAACTACCTTTACTTGCCCTTTTGGAACTTATTCTTATAGGCATATGCCTTTTGATCTATGTAATGCACGTGCTACCTTTCAAAGATGTATGACCACTATATTCTCTCACTTTTGTAAAAATATTCTTGAGGTTTGCATGGATGATTTTTCCGTTTACGGGACTTCTTTTGATGATTGCTTGAGCAACCTTGATTGAGTTTTGCAGAGATGTGAAGAAACTAATCTTGTCTTGAATTGGGAGAAGTGACACTTTATGGTGAATGAAGGTATAGTGCTTGGGTATAAAATTACCAAACTAGGTATTGAGGTGGATAAGGCTAAAGTTGATGCAATAGAGAAAATGACATGCCCAAAAGATATCAAAGGTATAATAAGTTTCCTCGGTCATGCTGGTTTCCATAGGTGTTTCATTAAAGATTTCTCAAACATTTATAGCCCGTTAACTAATCTTCTTCAAAATGATGCCCCTTTTGTTTTCAATGATGATTGTGTAGAAGCCTTTGAAATACTGAAGAAAGCCTTAATTTTTGCACCTATTATTCTACCACCTAATTGGAACTTACCGTTTGAAATTATGTGTGATGCCAGTAATTATGGTGTTGGTGCTACTCTTGGGCAAAGAGTAGACAACAAATTGAATGTTATTCATTATGCTAGTAAGACCCGACATACTGCTCATAGAAATTATGCTACTACTGAAAAATATTTTTTAGCAGTTGTGTTTGCATGTGATAAGTTTAGACCTTACATTGTTGATTCTAAAGTAACAATTCACACTGATCATGCTGCTATTAAATACCTTATGGAAAAGAAATATGCTAAACCTAGACTTACCAGATGGGTGCTATTACTCCACGAATTTGACTTGCATATCGTTGATAGTAACAGAGTTGAAAACCCTATAACAGATAACTTGTCTAGGATGGAAAATGTTCTTGATAACCCATTGCCTACAGATGATAATTTTCCAAATGAGAAACTTGCTATTAAAAATACTTCATGTAGTACTCATTGGTATGCGGATTATGCTAATTACATTGTTGCTAAATATATTCCACCTAGATTCACCTATCAACAAAAGGAAAAAAATATTCTTTGATTTACGACATCACTTTTGGGATGACCCACATCTTTATAAAGGAGTAGATGGTGTTATTAGATGTTGTATACCTGAGCATGAAAAATAAAAAATCCTAAGGAAGTGTCATTCTGAGAACTACGTAAGACACCATACTGGTGTCAGGACTGCAAATAAGGTATACCAATCAGGTTTCTATTGGCCTACTCTCTTTAAAGATGCTCGTAAATATGTCCTTTCATGTGATGAATGTCAAAAGTTGGTAACAGTGGTAAATGTCAGGAAATGCCTATAAATTATTCACTTGATGTTGAACCATTTGATGTCTGGGGCTTTGATTTTATGGGACATTTTCCTTCCTCTAATGGGTACACTCATATTTTAGTTGCTATTGATTACTTTACTAAGTGGGTAGAAGATATTCCAACTAGTAGTGCTGATCATAACACCTCTATTAAAATGCTTAAAGAAATCATTTTCCTGAGATTTGGAGTCCCTAGATATTTAATGACTCATGGTGGTTCACAATTTATTCATGGTGCTTTCCGTAAACTCCTAGCTAAATATGATGTTAAACATATAATTACATTACCTTATCATCGTTAGTCTAGTGGCCAAGTTGAATTGAGAAACCGAGAAATAAAACTAACATTGCAAAAGACTGTCAACACGTCTAGAAAGAATTGGTCTAAGAAAGTTGATGATGCTTTATGGGCTTATAGAACTATTTATAAATATCCCATGGGGATGTATCCCTATAAAATGGTTTATGGAAAAACTTGTCATTTACCTCTTGAGTTAGAACATAAAGCTTATTTGGCAATTAAAGAACTTAACTATGATTTTAAACTTGCCGATGAAAAGAGGTTATTTGATATTAGCTCACAAATGAATGGAGGACACGAGCCTACGAAAATGACAAGTTATTTAATGAAAAGTTAAAAGATGGCATGATAAGAGAATTCAATGTAGGAGATCTAGCGCTTTTGCACAATTCTCGTTTTAGATTCTTTGCAGGTAAACTCCTCACCAAATGGGAAGGCCCATATGTTGTCGAGGAGGTCTATCGCTTTGGAGCTATAAAGATCAATAAATTTGAAGGGAAAAATCTAAGAGTGGTAAATGGGTGACACGGATCTAACATATCTATAATTTTTTATTGTTTCATGCTAATATATTATCATTCTAGAATTCCTGTGAGGTATTTATTTACCATTTTATATTATTTTTGAGCACTAACTCGTTGACCCAGTGCCCACTAGCAGTTGATGTTTTTGCATGTTTTTCACTTTTCCATAGCAAACGAAGTCCAATTGCACTAAAACTTTTTGGTGATTTTTTCTGCACGAAAAGAAGACTAACGAGCATCGAAACAAGGTTGGAGGCCTCACAAGGGGCCCAAAAGCCAACAAGGTGCGGCCTGGGCTGGGGGGGCTGAAGGCTTGTGCCTCCCTCGTGGCCCTCCCGCTCTATTCTTTGGCTTATAAATTCTCAACTACCCTAAAACACCAGAGGGAGTCCTGAAACACTTTTTACACTGCCGCAAGTCTCTGTACCGACGAGAGGCCATTTGGAGCTCCGTTCCGGCACCCTATAGGAGGGGGGTCGATCACGGAGGGCCTCTTCATCAACCTTCATGCCCTCACGATGATGTGTGAGTAGTTCACAACACAGCTATGGGTCCATTGTGGGGATCCCGACTTACGCGTCAAGATTGCCGAATGCATGTGTACAATGATCTCACAGAGAAATGCTCACTGAACACACATGTACTGAATAGCAAGAGTCTTACATCCGAATTTATTGTCTAATACAATAAAGGACCGTCAAGGTCAAGTCTTACATAGATAGGGCCTAGAAGGCCAATCACACCATCACAACTACTGCAGAATACCTGGTAGTAAACGGGAACCCATGCCATCAGCCTTAACCAACAAACATTCTGACTGGGAAGCGTCCTAGTTCGCCTGTCCATCTCTGACGACGAATTCTTCTCCATACTCCGGTTCCTCCATGTCTGGTCAATAAAATAACCAGTGGCAATCTAATGAGTACTTTGAATGTACTCATAAACAACCCATGATATGGATAATGAAGTTGGCACAATAATAAATAATATGCAGCCTTTGCGGAAAGCAAGTTTTACTTAAGAATAAGCATGGTCTATTACTTGCATGGATAAGCATCATAAGCTAGATGGTAATCATAAGAACAGTTTACAGATATCAACATATCTGCTGAGGGCTGAACACCTCAGGTTCACCCTATATGCCAAGTCACCGAACTTGACAATATCAATTTTCTTCAACCACACACACACACACTTGGTTTCTGCGGAAATGACTGGACGTAGTTTAAGCAGGATTACCCAGCTCTCCTTGACCGTGCACATGGCTATTCAAATAGTTTTACACTCTGAGAGGTTGTACGTTGTACCCACGAGATCCGGGAAACTTCCGTGTCATCCAAGACTCGCGGTATATAACATACCCGAGGTAAGTACCCGATCATTGCCTTTCCCCTGGCGACACTAGACAAAAAGTCCACTCGATTGGTACCCAACCCACATGATGTACATCTTACGAGCACCAACTTTGGACCGTATCATCCATGCAGGGACCAACGGTGTGCCCGGAACACGTAAAAACGGCATAGTCGACCTACCTGGTATGACCCCGTCACGAGAGTGATCACGTCACTCCCGCCACTAGTAATGCTGGCTCTTTGCTAGCACCGACCAAAGTAATCAACAAAGGGTATCGTGGTCGCACATGTAAGGTTGGGACAGTTGACACATCATAAATCTACTCCCATTTCCGATACCGCTCACACAAAACCTTTCCGGTACACCACTTCTTCCTCAAGTGGTCATCCAGCTGAACACCATCACCCTCGGACATTAGTGGCACCCGACGGGGTTTTTGTAAAAGCTTTGATATCACCTCTCTGTTACCATCACCATGCATATGCTCATCCTATGCGTAGCACTACTATCTCCTTGTCAATATTTGTGAGCGTGACCCTCATAGATGGTAAGGTCATGCTCAATGCTAGTGCTCCGGAGGAGCCATCGGTAACACCATGTTTGGGTGTACCAATTAATCTTGACTATATGCATCGGAATAAAATAATCCGCATGTCATGCATAAAACATTTTCTCACACATGGTCAAAGGGCTGCTTGCCTTGATCAGCTAGGCATCCGGGGTCATTGGGGTCTTCGGGCCCAAGTCCTTTGTCAAACACATGATCTATTGTTGTAATAATAAGAAGAAGCACAATCAAAAACAGAGGACAAACTCATTTTCAAAATGTTAACCTATTCTTGGAAATCCTATCTTTAGTTTTAAAAATGTTTGTTCCTATTTTTGAAGTAAAAATATATTTTAAAGTCTATTTAAGAGAAGCTAAACATACTCAAACTAGGTATTTAATTAAAGGTGTGCATAAAACTATTTGCAAAAAATTGCACAACAACACTAATAAATTATACACATTTTTAGAAGAATTATGGTGGTAAAGATTTGAAATTAACTAAATATTTAATCCTATAGAAATTATTTAAAAACTAAGTTTAAATAACAAAGAAAAGGGCTCAGCCCCTGGCCTGACTCGGCCAGCAGTCGGGCCGGCCCAACTGGCCAACCTGCCAGCCCAAGCGCACGCGTGTCGTCAGGTTTAAACCAGACGCGCATGCCCGTGTGGTCAGCGGTAGAGAGGGGAGAGAGTGGTTGACACAGGCCGCTGACAGGTGGGTTCTGCCTGTCGGGGTTGTCTTCCTCCTATGGACAGAAGGGAGGGGAGGCACGCCGGCGGCGGCTCCGACGCCCTCGTGGCCAGGCGAATGCAGAAATGGCACCGTGTCATCACTGCCTACCTGGTGGGGGTCGAAGGTCCGACAGGGAGGACCAGAGTCATCGGTGAAGATGTGGCCGCGGCGGAGATGTTTCGGGTGGCGGTGGAGATGGGTGTTGGGGAACGTTACATGCGAAACAAAAATTTTCCTACGCACATGAAGACCTATCATGGTGATGTTCATCTACAAGAGGGAGATAGGATCCACATACCCTTGTAGATCGCTAAGCGGGAAGCGTTAAGTAACGTGGTTGATGTAGTGGAACATCTTCGTGATTCAAATCACCATCATCCCAAGATCCGTCCCGATCTTGCACCGAACGTAAGGCACCTCCGCGTTCAGCACACGTACAACTCGATGACAATCTCCGCCTTCTTGATCCAGCAAGAGAGACGGGAAAGTAGATGAGTTCTCCGGCAGCGTGACGGCACGCCGGTAATGGTGATGATCTATTCCTGTAGGGCTCCGCCCGAGCTCCGTAGAAAACCTATCTAGAGGAAGAACTACGAAGTAGAGGTTTAGGGTTGCATGTGGCAAAGTTGTGTCTCAAAAACCCTAAAACCTCTAGTATATATAGGAGGAGGGGAGGGGCTAGCCTTGGGGCTCAAGGGAGCCCCTAGGGAGTCGACCGAAGTGGGAGAGGAGGGACTCCAACTCCAATTCGGTTTGGGGAAGTATTAGTCCCTTCCTTCCTTCCCACCTCCCTTTTTTTCTCCATGATTTTTTCCCTTAGCCAAAATAGTCCACTTGGGCTGGCCTCACCAGACCACCAACGGCTGGTGCGCCACCCATGGGGTACTAGGTTCTCTCCCGGGAGGGTGGCCCCCTCCTAGTAAAAACCCGGAACCCATTCGTCACTCCCGGTACAATGCTGGTAATGCTCGAAATCTTTCCGGAGGCCAAATGAAACAATCCTATATATCAATCTTCATTTCCGGACCATTCCGGAAACCCTCATGACGTCCGTGATCTCATCTAGGACTCCGAACAAATCTTCGGTCACCAACACCTATAACTCAACTATACCGAAACGTCACTGAACCTTAAGTGTGCAGACCCCGCGGGTTCGAGAACTATGCAGACATGACCCGAGACACTCGACGGTCAATATCCAACAGCGCGGCCTAGATTTCCATATTGGATCCTACATATTCTACGAACATCTTATTAGTTGAATCTCTGTGCCAAGGATTCATATAATCCTGTATACCATTCCCTTTGTCCTTCGGTATGTTACTTGCCCGAGAGTTGATCGTCGGTATCCCTATACCTATTTCAATCTCGTCACCGGCAAGTCCCTTTACTCATTCCGTAATACAAGATCCCGTGACTAACACTTTAGTCACATTGCTTGCAAGGCTTATATGTGATGTTGTATTACTGAGTGGGCCCCAAGATACCTCTCCGTCACACGGAGTGACAAATCCCAGTATGGATCCATGCTAACTCAATGGACACCTTCAGAGATACCTGTAGAACACCTTTATAGTCACCCAGTAACGTTGCGACGTTTGATACACACAAGGTATTCCTCCGGTGTCAGTGAGTTACATGATCTCATGGTCACAGAAATGAATACTTGACACGCAGAAAACAATAGCAACAGAATGACACGATCACATGCTATGTTTATAGTTTGGTCAAAAAACCTTAACCATCCTTGATCAACTTTCTAGCCAACTAGAGGCTTACTAGGGACATTGTTTTATCTATGTATCCACACATGCATTTATGTTTTCATTCAATACAATTGTAGCATGGATAATAAACGATTATCTTGAAACTGGAAATATAATAATAACTATTTTATCATTGCCTCAAGGGAATATTTCCAACAGTTGGTGCTACAGGCAGGGAAAAGCTTGGGGAAGAGGCGGAGAAGTTTCCCGAGCTCACTATGGTCATGGAGGAGGTGAGAGGAGCGCGAGAGCTGGCCTGTAGCCCGAGATTGACTGAGCTACGAGGCGGTGACGCCTCGGGGGAGCTCGAGCACCAGGGCTCTCCTTGCTTAAGTGGAGTGGTTAGGGGATCGATTGAGAGTCTGGAGGAGAGGGTGAGGTTCTGGAGTGAAGGGGAGGGCCTATTTATAGGCCAGCAGCGGTGCACCGAGCGGGGGAGCGCCGGTGGTCTCACCACGGCTGTAGGAGAGGGAGAGAGAGCTCGGGGCCGAAACCACAGTTTTGCGGACGTGGTTTGAGACTCCAGAGACTCAATAGGATGCTCTACCAAATTTGAGCTCCATTGGACAAGTTTGACAATGTAAACTTGAAAACACCCCCAAATGGACAGTTTTGCCTTATTAATAGAGAATGTGAGCAAATTAATCCCGACAAATCCAATTCTTGACATGGTCTCCTCCTTTGGGGTATTGAGCACTCCTCCAAAGTTTTAGGCCATTTGGACAAACTTTGCTAGGCACAGTTGCTTCAACTTGATTCTGGACAGGAAGGGTTTTAGGATTATTTGTTGAACCAAACCACCTTGGAATGAGGTGAAACTTGGTATGCTCACCAAATATAGCTTGGGTACCATGCTAGAATTTTTTGGGAATTTATTGAGAATATTTCCTTTGGAAATATTTCAAAAAGCCAAAACAGACAAAACAGATTTTCAAAGGTTTGCTGAAATATTTTGAACATAAATAGGGGTTGAAAATCCTATGTATGGAAAATATATGTCCTCTGAGTATCTCAAAAATTTCTTATATTTTTCTAAGGTAGAAACATAATTTTCCACCCACAAATATCATTTCTGGCCTCACGAAAGGACATGCAAATAAATTGAAAAGTATTTTATAAAATAATTATTTTATGATTTTGGAAAGTTATAATAGTGCTAAAATCATAATACAATCTTTATGTGAAGGCACCCCGTTGAAATCAGGGACTCCAAAACAAGGTTTTGAATTAACAAAAATGAGAAATGGATTTTTACGGAAATATTATGCTATAAAAATTATTTTGAGATCCATACACTCAAGCATACATGCAATTAATGAAAATCATGGCACTCATAGCATTTGCTTAAAAAGTTTTAATAAACTCCATATTTGAAAAGACTACAATTGAGACAAAGTGAAGACAAGGTGTGATAGACCTATCCCCCTTACAAGAATCTTATCCCCGAGATTCCTAAGCTAGGTGCTAAAAAGGTATGAAAATTCGGATCGGAGATAGTCTTCACGCTCCCATGTTGCTTCTGCTTCCGTGTGGTTGCTCCACTGAACCTTGAAGTACTTTATGGTGCGGCTTCGGGTACAACGCTCGGCTTCGTCCAGGATGCGGATCGGTCTCTCACGATAAGTGAGGTCTGGTTGAAGGTCAATGGCTTGATGGTCGATGTCCTTATAAAGATATGGACGGTTTGGCGGTTGAAGGCACTTCCGAAGTTGTGACACATGGAAGACGTTGTGCACACCCGAAATTTCCGGAGGTAGCTCCAACTGGTAAACAACTTCTCCACTCCTTGTCGTGATCTTAAAAGGTCCAATAAACCTTGGAGCAAGTTTCCCCTTGACGTGAAAATGCTTAGTCCCCTTGAGAGGTGTGACACGGAGGTACACCTAGTCTCTGGGATTGAACTCCACTTCTCTGCGGTGGGAATCCGCATAGCTCTTTTGCTACGACTTGGCAGCCTTTAGGTTCTCCCTAACAAGTTGCACCTTGGCTTCATCTTCATGGAGAACGTCTGGCCCGAAAATCAATCCTTCACCAGTTTCGGACCAGTTGAGCGGAGTGCGGCACTTATGTCCGTATAACACTTCAAATGGGGCCATTTGGAGACTGGACTGATAATTGTTGTTGTAAGAGAACTCAGTGCATGGTAGACAGTCTTCCCATTTGGTCCCATGTGCCAAGACACAAGTACGGAGCATATCCTCAAGTATCTGATTCACTCGCTCCGTCTGTCCGCCCACTGCAGGTGGAAGGCATTGCTGAAGGAGAGCTTGGTTCGCAGAGCTTCTTGGAAATTTTCCAGAATCTTGAGGTGAATTGCGTGCCTCGGTCGGACACATTTTCCTTGGGAATCCCATGGAGGCTCACAATACACTCAATGTAGAGACTGGCCAGCTTGTTGCCTCCATAAGTGGTGCTGACAGGAATGAAGTGTCAGACTTTGGTCAAGTGATTGACAATGACCCGTATGGAGTCGTGGCCTTTGCTCGATGTGGGTAGACCAGTGACGAAGTCCATACCGACTTTATGCCACTCCCATTCGGGCATTTGGAGAGGTTGTAGCAGCCCAGTAGGTCGCTGGTACTCAGTCTTGACCCACTGGCATACATCACACTTGGCGACATAGGAGGCTATTGCCCGCTTCATGTCGTGCCACCAGAATATTTCTCTGAGGTCTTGATACATCTTTGTTCCACTAGGGTGGATTGAGTAGGGTGTGTTGTGGACCTCTTGGAAGATAAAATCCTTGAGTTCAGCCTTGTTGGGTACGCATAAACGTTTCCCAAACAACACAACTCCTTGCTCATCCATTGAGAATCCTCGAGCCTTGCCTTCCTTGATCTTCTTTTTGATGCCTTCAATGCTCTCGTGTCCCTTTTGGGCCTCTTTAATATCATTAGCGAGAGTGGGTTTGACTTCGAGGTTAGCCATGAATCCTGGTTCAACCAGCTCTAACCCGAAGCTCTCCAACTCTTCATACAGGGTGGGTATCCTTTCCTTGATCATGGCATTCAAGGTGCAAGCCTTCTGGCTCAAGGCATCGGCCACCACGTTGGCCTTACCGTGGTGGTATTGAATGCTGAGGTCGTAGTCCTTGATCAGTTCTAACCATCTTCGCTGCCCCATATTCCACTCCCTTTGGGTAAATATATACTTCAGACTCTTGTGGTCGGTGTATATTTCACATCTCTTCCCCGGAAGGTAATGTCGCCATGTCTTGAAGGCGTGCACTACAGGTGCCAACTCGAGATCATGAGCGGTGTAGTTCTCTTCATGCGGGTTCAGTTGCCGTGACATATAAGCCACGACCCTGTCGTCTTGCATCACGACGCCACCGAGCCCGATTCTTAAGGCATTAAAGTATATCACAAACTCCTTGTTGATATCTGGACTCGCTAGTACCGGGGCGGTGGACATTCTCTTCTTCAGCTCCTGGAAGCTTTCTTCGCACTCCGGCGTCCATTCAAACTTTTTGCCCTTCTTCAAGAGTTGAGTCATTAGTCAGGCGATGCAGGAGAACCCTTCCACAAACTTGCGGTAGTATCTCGCGAGTCCGAGGAAGCTTCTAACTTCCTTGACGTCGATTGTCGACTCCCAGTTGGTTACCATAGTAATGCTGGTGGGATTGACTGCCAATCCATCTGTCGTCATGGTATGACCCAAGAATCCAACTTCGTGCAGCCAGAATTCACATTTGCTAAACTTGGCATAAAGTTGGTGCTCTTGAAGTTTTTACAACACCAGCCTCAAGTGTTGCTCATGTTCTTTTTCGGATCTGGAGAAGATTAATATGTCATCGATGAAGACGACAACAAACTTATCAAGGTATTCCATGGAGACTTTGTTCATGAGGTACATGAAGTATGTTGGGGCATTCGTAAACCCAAACGACATGACCGTGCACTTGTACAAACCGTACCTGGTCACGAATGTCGTCTTAGGTATGTCCTCGGGCCGAATCTTCAGTTGGTAATACCTAGACCTGACATCTATCTTGGAGAACCTTGGCACCATTTAACTGGTCGAATAGGTCTTCAGTCTTGGGGAGTGGATACTTGTTCTTTATCGTGACTTCATTGAGGGAACGGTAATCGAGGCAGAGCGTGATAGTCCCATCCTTCTTGGACACAAACAAAACAGGTGATCCCCAAGGTGATGCACTTGAACAGATTAATCCCTTCCTGAGTTGCTCATCCAACCGCTTCTTCAATTCTGCCAGTTCCTCGGATCCCATCCTATAGGGATTCTTATAGATAGGCCTTGACCCGGGCTCTTTGCTAGCACCGACCAAAGTAATGAACAAAGCCTCGTCCCATAAAGGGGTATCATGGTCGCACATGTAAGGTTGGGACGGTCGACACATCATAAATCTAATCCCATTTCTGAAACCACTCACACAAAACCTTTGCCGTACACAACTTCTTCCTCAAGTGGTCATCCAGGTCAACACCATCACCCTCGGGCATTAGTGGCACCCGACGGGGTTTTCGTAAAACCTTTGATATCACCTCTATGTTACCATTACCATGCATATGCTCATCCTATGCGTAGCACTACTATCTACTTGTGAATATTTATCAACGTGACCCTCATAGATGGTAAGGTCATGCTCAATGCAAGTGCTTCGAAGGAGCCATCGGTAACACCATGCTGGGGTGTACCGATTAATCTTGAGAATATGCATCCGAATAAAATAATCCACATGTCATGCATAAAACATTTTCTCAGACATGGTCAAAGGGTTGCTTGCCTTGATCAGCTAGGTATCCGAGGTCTTCGGGGTCTTCGGGCCCAAGTCCTTCGTCAAACACGTGATCTATCGTCGTAATAATGATAATAAGCACACTCAAAAACACAGCACAAACTCATTTTAAAAATGTTAACCTATTCTTAGAAATCCTATCTTTAGTTTTAAAAATGTTTGTTTCTGTTTTTGAGGTAAAAAGATATTTTTAAAGTCTATTTAACAGAAGCTAAAAATACTCAAACTAGGTATTTAATTAAAGTTATGCATAAAAGTCTTTGCAAAAATTTGCACAACAACACTAATAAATTCTACACATTTTTAGAAGAATTTTGGTGGAAGAAGATTTGAATTTAACTAAATATTTAATCCTGTAGAACATATTTAAAAAATCAGTTTAAAGAATAAAGAAAAGGGCTCAATCCGTGGCCTGGGTCAGCCAACAGCTGGGCCGGCCCAACTAGCCAACCGGCCATCTAGCCAACCCGCCAACCCAGGCGCGCGCGCTGTCAGGTTTAAACCTTACGCGTGGGCCCCTGCGGTCAGCGACAGAGAGGGGAGAGAGGGGGTGAGACAGGCCGCCGATAGGTGGGGCCTGCCTGTCGGGGTCGTCTTCCTCCTCTGGGCAAAGGGGAGGGGAGGCACGCCGGCGGCGGCTTAGATGCCCTCATGGCCAGGCGAATGCAGAAATGGCACCGTGGCATCACCACCTACCTCGTGGGGGTCGAAGGACCGACGGGGAGGACCTGAGTCATCGGAAGTGATGTGGCCGTGGCAGAGATGTTTCGGGTGGAGGTGGAGATGGGTGCTACGGGCAGGGAAAAGCTCGGGGAAGAGGCCGAGAAGCTTCCCGAGCTCACTATGGTCACGAAGGAGGTGAGAGGATCGCGAGAGCTGGCCTGTAGCCCAAGATCGACTGAGCTTTGAAGTGGTGGCGCCTCGGTCGATCTCGAGCAGCGGGGCTCTCCTTTATCAAGTGGAGTGGCTAGGGGCTCGATTGAGAGTCTGGAGGAGAGGGGTGAGGTGCTGGAGTGAAGGGGGGGCCTATTTATAGGCCAGTAGTGGTGCACCGAGCGGCAGAGCGCCGGTGGTTTCACCACGGCTACAGGAGAGGGAGAGAGACTCAAGCTTGTTGGATAGCACACGACGAGTACTGTCCAAACAAGAAGAGACAGTTATGAAAATGCCAATGATATAGAGATGTGAAGTCCCTATGAATAAAGAACCAACAAAAACTCCAAAATCAAAAACATCATAGAAGATGCACATGAACTTTGTTTTCTATGAACTCGAGCATGTCACGAAGATGACCATAAGCTCAAGAATCCACATAGAGTAAAGCCAACCAAGAACCAAGAAAGATGATGTTACTAAGAATGCAATGGTTTGAGATCTCAACAAATGATATGATCAAGCTACTCACTTGAGAGCCCTCCTTGATAGTATCACAATCTATCATATAACTCGTTCTCCCAACTAACACACCGAGACCGGTAAAATAGAAAACCTATCAAGGACAAACATTTGCCTTGCGCATTGTCCACTTGAGCTAAATGATGATGATGTTGTCCTCGTTAAGATGGACCACCTTTCTTCATTGCATGGGCTCATTGAAGACTAGTAGATTGCTCCCCCATACTCTACTATGGGTGAGACACTATTCAGCACATCTTCACAAGTCCATTGCCACCATAATGGATGACAAGCTTCAAGCATGATCTCTTCGTGATGCTCCATTGAACTTGCACACCGCAATCTTCCATGGGTTGAATGAGATCTTCCTCTTGACGCAATCCCATGGAAACGCACCTAACCCACATAGAACTCTCACGAAGACCATGGGTTAGTACACAAAGCCTAATGGACAATGCTTACCATACCATGGGATCACTTGATCCCTTTGGGTACATCTTGTATGCTTTTTGTGTTGATCAACTTGATTTACTCTTTGACTTAGTCTTGATCAACCTTGTGTCTTTATGACCAATCTTTGGATAAAACCTTGAATACCACCTTGGTCATCATATAAACTCCTTGAAACCAACAGATGGATGATACGTCTCCGTCGTATCTACTTTTCCGATCTCTTTTGCCCTTGTTTTGGACTCTAATTTGCATGATTTGAATGGAACTAACCCGGACTAACACTGTTTTCAGCAGAATTGCCATGGTGTTGTTTTTGTGCAGAAATAAAGTTCTCGGAATGACCTAAAAATTTACAGAGAATTTTTCCGGAATTAATGAAAAATACCTGCGCAAAGATCCACCGGAGGGGGTAGGCCAGTGGGCCACAAGCCCAGACGGCGCAGCAACCCCCTAGGCCGGACCAACCAGGCTCGTGGGGCCTATGAGGCTCCACCGCCTCCAAACTTAGCTGTATATATTCCGTTTCGCCCGGAAAAAAAATCAGAGAGAAGGATTCATCGCGTTTTACGATACGGAGGCGCCGCCACCTCCTATTCTTCATCTGGAGGGCATATCTGGAGTCCGTTCTGGACTCCGGAGAGGGGAGATCGTCGCCATCGTCATCATCAACCTTCCTCCATCGCTAATTCCATGATGCTCTTCACCGTTCGTGAGTAATCTCATCGTAGGCTTGCTAGACGGTGATGAGTTGGATGAGATCTATCATGTAATCGATATTTTGACGGGGATTGATCCCTAGTATCCACTATGTTCTGAGATTGATGTTGGTACTACTTTGCCATGGTTAATGCTTGTCACTAGGGCCCGAGTGCCATGATTTCAGATCTGAACATATTATGTTGTCGCCAATATATGTGTGTTTTAGATCCTATCTTGCAAGTTGTAGTTACCTACTATGTGTTATGACCCTGCAACCCCGGAGTGACAATAGCCGGAACCACTCCCGGAGATGACCATAGTATGGGGAGTTCATGTATTCACCAAGCGTTAATGTGTTGGTCCGGTTCTTTATTAAATGGAGAACCTTAATATCCCGTAGTTTCCATTAGGACCCCACTGCCACGGGAGGGATGGACAATAGATGTTATGCAAGTTCTTTTCCCTAGGCACGTATGACTACATAAGGAATACATGCCTACATTAGATTGACGAACGGGAGCTGGTTACTTATCTCTTTGTGTTATAGCTGTTACATGATGAATCACATCCGGCATAATCATCCATCACCGATCCAATGCCTACGAGTCTTTTACTACTGGTCCTTGCCATGTTACTTTGCCGCTACTGCTGTTACTTGCTACTGCAGTCACTACTGCTGTTACTTGCTACAGCTGTCACTACTGTTGTTCCTTGCTACTGCTGTCACTACTGGTGTTACTTGCTACTTTGTTGTTACCTGTTGCAAGACACTTTTCTGGCGCCATTGATACAACTAGTCAGGAATAGTCTGCCGTCAACAGACCACATTCTGGCACCGTTGCTATCATACCAGTTTGCTACTGATACTTTGCTTGCAGACACTAATCTTTCAGGTGTGGTTGAATTGACAACTCATCTGCTAATACTTGAGAATATTCTTTCGCTTCCCCTTGAGTCGAATCAATAAACTTGGGTTGAATACTCTACCCTCGAAAACTGTTGCGATCCCCTACACTTGTGGTTTATCAAGACTATTTTCTGGCGCCGTTGTCGGGGAAGCATAGCTATATTCTCTGAGTCACTTGGTATTTTCGTCTGCTGGTCACTATGAGGAATCCGATAGATCCAAGAACTAAAGTCTTGCCTTCCACTACGACGACAGGTAAGGAACTGCCATCTAGCTCTGCACTTGATTCACCTTCAGTTATGAGTAAGTTTGCGACATCGCCTCCTGCTAGAAATCTTGATATGTCGCCTGTGCTTGATGATGCTGCTTCTGCTGCCCATGATGCTTATGATGATGTTATGCTTGATACTATGCCTGATGATGCTATGCTTGATACTATGCCTCATGATGTTATGCCTGATATTGCTTTGCCTTATGATGCTACTACTGCTTTGCCTAATGATGCTATGCATGATACTGCTTTGCCACTCGGTGCATTTCTTGATGCACAAATTGCTAGAGTTGCTGCTAGACGTGATGATACTTCTGAAACTGCTGATACTATTGAAGTAGAACCTGCTAGTATGCATGAGTTGCGTGTTATGCGTGATACGCGCTATGTTATGGAGGGAGAGATAGCTGAGGATTTTCTTGCGTGTAAGGATAGCTATGATATTGAGAAATTACTTCGCAAGTGGAAAGAAAAAATCTATGAACGCTAGGATGAAATACGACCCGAAGTTTGCTACTTCGCCTATCTTTGTGACCGATAAGGTTATGAAATCTCTCTCGACCCTGAGCAAATCACTCTGGTCGAATCTGATCCTTTTCACGGTTATGAGTCTGAAACGGTTGTAGCCCATCTTACCAAACTGCACGATATAGCCACCCTATTCACTAGTGAGGAAAAGATCCGCCACTATTATAACCTCAAGTTGTTTCCTTTCTCGCTAAAGGATGATGCTAAGACTTGGTTCACTTCTCTTGCTTCTGGTTGTGTGCGTAGCCCCCAGGACATAGTCTAGTAGTTCTCTGAAAAATATTTCCCTGCCCCTAAGAAGCAAGCTCCCTTGCAGGAAATATACAACTTTGCTCAAGCTGAAGAAGAGAGTCTCCCACAAGCTTGGGGAGGCTCATCCAGCTACTGAATGCTTTGCGTGATCACCTCTTGAGAAGAATGAAAGACTTAATATCTTCTATAATGGACTTACCGATGCTTCCAAAGACCACCTAGATAGTTGTGTCGGTTGTGTTTTTAGGGAACGAACCGTAGAACAAGCTGAGATTCTACTGAATAATATCTTGTGCAATGAGAATGCTTGGACTATTCCCGAACCACCTCCTAAGCCAACTCCGAAGAAAAGAGGTATTCTATTCCTCAGTCCTGAAGATATGCAAGAAGCTAAGAAATCTATGCGAGAGAAAGGCATTAAATCTGAAGATGTCAAAAATCTACCACCTATCAAAGAGATCCATGGTCTCGATAACCCGATACAGGTAGTAGAAGTAAATTCTCTACGTAGGTTTGATGAGAGTGATATTCCTTTTGATAAACCTGCTAGCCTATGCGTGGATGAATTTGATAACTTTGTTGCCAAACAACAAAGCTTCAATGATTATGTTAGTAGACAATTGGAACAGAATGCTCGTATGCTTAGTCATTTAAGTGCTTGTGTGGACAGAAATGTCAATGATCTTAAGCTTTTGAGTAAACATACCTCTATGGTTACTACTCATGTAGAACAAGTAATTAAATCTCAAAATGACTTGCTCAATGAGTTGAATGACAATTCTGTCAGAGTCGTTACTAGAGGCGGTAGAATGACCCAGGAACCTCTGTATCCTGAGGGTCACCCGAAGAGAATTGAACAAGATTCTCAAGGAGTTAGCACTGATGCACCTAATCACCCTAGAAAGAAGAAGAAAGATGATATGGATGTGCACGCTAGCAACCCTGTTGCTGCTACACTTGAGAGTCCAAACGATGTCTCTGTCTCTGATGCTGAAACACAATCTGGTGATGAACATGAGCCTAATGATAATATCAATAGTGATGTTCATGAAGATGCTCAACCTAGCAATGATAAGGATGTGGAGATTGAACCTATTGATCTTGATAACCCACAGCCTAAGAATAAGAGATACGATAAGAATGACTTCGCTGCTAGGAAGCATGGTAAAGAAAGGGAACCATGGGTTCAGAAACCTATGCCCTTTCTTCCCAAACCATCCAAGAAAAAGGATGATGAGGATTTTGAGCGCTTTGTTGAAATGATTAGACCTGTCTTTCTGCAAATGTGTTTGATAGATATGCTCAAAATGCCTCCGTATGCTAAGTACATGAAAGATATTGTGACTAATAAGAGGAGGATACCTGAGGTTGAAATTTCCACCATGCTTGCTAACTATACCTTCAAGGGTGGAACTCCTAAGAAACTTGGTGATCCCGGTGTGCCCACTATACCTTGCTCCATTAAAGGCAACTACGTTAGAACTGCGTTATGCGATCTTGGAGCCGGTGTTAGTGTTATGCCTCTCTCTCTTTATCGTGCACTTGAACTGGATAAGTTGACACCCACTGAAATCTCTGTGCAAATGACCGACAAATCAACTGCTTTCTGATACGTCTCCGTCGTATCTACTTTTCTGAACTCTTTTGCCCTTGTTTAGGACTCTAATTTGCATGATTTGAATGGAACTAACCCAGACTGACGTTGTTTTCGGCAGAATTGCCATGGTGTTGTTTTTGTGCAGAAATGAAAGTTCTCCGAATGTCCTGAATATTTACAGAGATTTTTTCTGGAATAAAAGAAAAATACCTGCGCAAAGTTCCACATGAGGGGGTGTGCCAGTGGGCCACAAGCCCACACGGCGCAGCCACCCCCTAGGTCGCGCCATGCAGGCTTGTGGGGCCCACGTGGCACCACCGCCCCCAATCTCAGTCCTATCTTCTGTTTCGCCTGGGAAAAAAATCAGAGAGAAGGTTTCATCGCGTTTTACGATACGGAGGCGCCGCCACATCATGTTCTTCATCTGGAGGGCAGATCTGGAGTCCGTTTCGGGCTCCGGAGAGGGGAAATCGTCGCCATCCTCATCATCAACCTTTCTCCATCGACAATTCCATGATGCTCTTCATCGTTCGTGAGTAATCTCATCGTAGGCTTGCTGGACGGTGATGAGTTGGATGACATCTATCATGTAATCGAGTTAGTTCTTGATGGGGATTGATCCCTAGTATCCACTATGTTCTAGATTGATGTTGCTACTACTTGGCTATGCTTAATGCTTGTCACTAGGGCCCGAGTGCCATGATTTCATATGTGAACCTATTATGTTGTCGCTAGTATATATGTGTGTTTCAGATCCTATCTTGCAAGTTGTAGTCACCTACTATGTGTTATGACCCGGCAACCCCGGAGTGACAATAGCCGGAACCACTCCCGGAGATGACCATAGTATGAGGAGTTCATGTATTCACCGCGTGTTAATGCGTTGGTCCGGTTCTTTATTAAAAGGAGAACCTTAATATCCCGTAGTTTTCATTAGGACCCCGCTGCCACGGGAGGGATGGACAATAGATGTCATGCAAGTTCTTTTCCCTAAGCACGTATGACCACATACGGAATACATGCCTACATTAGATTGATGAACGGGAGCTAGCCACATATCTCTCCGTGTTATAGTTGTTACATGATGAATCACATCCGTCACACTCATCCATCACCGATCCACTGCCTACGAGTCTTTTACTACTGGTTCTCGCTACGTTACTTTGCCTAGGCTTGTCCCTTTCTACAAGTGGGATTGGGCCACTTTGCTGCTACTGTTGCTACTTCTGTTACTTGTTACTTTGTTGTTGCTGCTACTACTGTTCCTTGCTACCCTGCTGTTATTGTTGCAAGACTTTGCTGGCGCCGTTGCCGAAGCTAGGTAAGTGGTACTGACAAACCCGTCAACCAAAGCTTTTTCTGGTGCCGTTGCTATCATACTACCTTGCTACTGATACTTTGCTTGCAGACACTAATCTTTCAGGTGTGGTTGAATTGACAACTGAGCTGCTAATACTTGAGAATATCCTGTAGCTTCCCCTTGTGAGCGAATCAATAAATTTGGGTTGAATACTCTACTCTCGAAAACTGCTGCGATCCCATACGCTTGTGGGACATCAAGGCTTTTTCTGGCGCCGTTGCCGGGGAAGCACAGCTATATTCTCTGAGTCACTTGGGATTGACGTCTGCTGATCACTATGAGGAATCCGAAAGATCCAAGAACTAAAATCCTGCCTTCCACTACGAGAAGAGTTAAGGAACTGCCATCTAGCTCTGCACTTGATTCACCTTCAGTTTTGAGTAAGTTTGCGACATCGCCTCCTTTTAGAAATTTTGATATGTCGCCTATGCTTGATGATGCTACTTCTGCTGCTTATGATGCTATGCTAGATACTATGCCTGATGATGCTATGCTTGGTACTATGCCTGCTATGCCTTATACTGCTTTGCCACTTGGTGCATTCCTTGATGCACATATTGCTAGAGTTGCTGCTAGATGTGATGATACTTCTGAAACTGCTGATACTATTGAAGTAGAACCTGCTACTATGCCTGAGTTGCCTGTTATGCCTGATACGCGCTATGTTATGGAGGGAGAGATAGCTGAGGATTTTCTTGCGTGTAAGGATAGCTATGATATTGAGAAATTACTTCGCAAGTGGAAAGAAAAATCTATGAACGCTAGGATGAAATACGACCCGAAGTTTGCTACTTCGCCTATCTTTGTGACCGATAAGGTTATGAATTCTCTGTCGACCCTGAGCAAATCACTCTGGTCGAATCTGATCCTTTTCACGGTTATGAGTCTGAAATGGTTGTAGCCCATCTTACCAAACTGCACGATATAGCCACCCTATTCACTAGTGAGGAAAAGATCCGCCACTACTACATGCTCAAGCTGTTTCCTTTCTCGCTAAAGGATGATGCTAAGACCTGGTTCACTTCTCTTGCTCCTGGTTGTGTGCGTAGTCCCCAGGATATGGTCTACTACTTCTCTGAAAAATATTTCCCTGCCTATAAGAAGCAAGCTGCCTTGCAGGAAATATACAACTTTGCTCAAGCTGAAGAAGAGAGTCTCCCACAAGCTTGGGGGAGGCTTATCCAGCTACTGAATGCTTTGCCTGATCACCCTCTTGAGGAGAACTAAATACTTGATATCTTCTATAATGGACTTACCGATGCTTCCAGAGAGCATCTAGAGTTGTGTCGGTAGTGTTTTTAGGGAATGAACTGTAGAACAAGATGAGATTCTATTGAATAACATCATGTGCAATGAGAATGCTTGGACTATTCCCGAACCACCTCCTAAGCCAACTCCAAAGGAAATAGGTATTCTATTCCTCGGTCCTGAAGATATGCAAGAATCCAAGAAATCTATGCGAGAGAAAGCCATTAAATCTGAAGATGTCAAAAATCTACCACCTATCGAAGAGATCCATGGTCTCGATAACCCGATACAGGTAGTATAAGTAAATTCTCTGCGTAGGTTTGATGAGAGTGATATTGATTTTGATAAACCTGCTAGCTTATGCATGGATGAATTTATAACTTCGTTGTCAAACAGCAGAGTTTCAATGATTATGTTAGCACACAATTGGAATAGAATGCTCGTATGCTTAGTCATTTAAGTGCTTGTGTGGACAGAAATGTCAATGATCTTAAACTTCTGAGTAAACATGCCTCTATGGTTACTACTCACGTAGAACAAGTACTTAAAGCTCAGAATGACTTGCTCAATGAGTTGAATGACAATTCCATCAGAGTCGTTACTAGAGGCGGTAGAATGACCCAGGAACCTCTGTATCCTGAGGGTCATCCGAAGAGAGTTGAACAAGAGTCTCAAGGAGTTAGCACTGATGCACCTAGTCATCCTAGAAAGAAGAAGAAAGATGATATGAACCTCCATGCTAGCAACCCTGTTCCTGCTACACCTGGGAGTCCAAATGATGCCTCTGTCTCTGATGCCGAGACACAATCTGGTGATGAACATGAGCCTAATGATAATATCAATAGTGATGTTCATGAAGATGCTCAACCTAGCAATGAAAAGGATGTGGAGATTGAACCTAGTGTTGATCTTGATAACCCACAGCCTAAGAATTGAAGATACGATAAGAATGACTTCACTGCTAGGAAGCACGGTTAAGAAAGGGAGCCATGGGTTCAGAAACCTATGCCCTTTCCTCCCAAACCATCCAAGAAAAAGGATGATGAGGATTTTGAGCGCTTCGTTGAGATGATCAGACCTGTCTTTCTGCAGATGCGTCTGATAGATATGCTCAAGATGTCTCCATATGCTAAGTACATGAAATATATTGTGACTAATAAGAGGAGGATACCTGATATTGAGATCTCCGCCATGCTTGCCAACTACACTTTCAAGGGTGGAACTCCTAAGAAACTAGGTGATCCCGGTGTGCCCACTATACCTTGATCCATTAAATGCAACTAAGTTAGAACTACTTTATGCGATCTTGGAGCCGGTGTTAGTGTTATGCCTCTCTCTCTTTATCGTAGACTTGAGCTGGATAAGTTGACACCCACTGAAATCTATCTGCAAATGGCCGACAAATCAACTGCTTTCCCTATTGGCATTTGCGAGGATGTGCCTCTTGTGGTTGCTAACACCACTATCTTAACAGACTTTGTTATCTTGGATATTCCCGAGGACGATGCCATGGCTGTCATCCTCGGAAGACCCTTTTTAAACACTGCAGGGGCTGTTATAGATTGCAACAAAGGCAATGTCACTTTCCATGTCAACGGTAATGAGCATACGGTGCACTTTCCGAAGAAACAATATCGAGTACATTGCATCAATGCTATTGAAAAAACTTCATGGATTCTTATCGGGAGCTTTGAATACCCTATTCCTCGTGTCAAGATGAAGTATGATTTGCTTGTTGGGGAGATACACATCCCCATTGAGGTGACCTAGCACTACAAGAAATATGGTCGATAATGACCCACCATTTTGGTCAAAAAATCGTCATTGGTATCATGTTACGACCTTTTTTTGACCAAATTCAGAGCGTCAACAGTTGGCCGTCAAGAACAAACAAACATGACCTTTTTAGTGTTTTGGTCAAGTATTCTTTGACCAAAAGTTTTGTTCATTACATGTGTACGTGAGCCATGTAGGATCTGACATGGCATAAACCACGTGGCTAAGGTTATGACATGGCAGATCAACAATGACTAAAAAATAAGGTCACAATTTTACTAGGTCTGTCCAAACCAGGCACCTAAATGGGCCAGGCCCAACAATTCATCCCATTTTTCGTTTGAATTTCAGTTTTTTGTTAGTGTTCATAAACCAATATTTGATATTTCATCCCATTACTATTTTTTATCTAGGAGGAGGCCTTATATTTGCACAGTTTTTATACGCTAGACATCATAAAAAAATTCCAACAAAAAACACATTATGATAAATAGTTCGGTTCATTTCAGCAATACGCATCATGGCAGATACTTTACAAACATGCATCACATAAACTAGTTCAACCTTCAACTCCAATACAAATCCAATAAGTGTTAGTATTGTACAGCCAATACATTGCACATAGCTGGAATCATTGTGGCTTCAATGGAGCATATTAAAGAACACAAATTAAATTGTTCACAACGTCGCCCGTCTTCCACTGTTTCACTTCATCTGAGTAGCCAATTTTGAATTGAGGGACATCCTGACATTAAAAAGGATCATAAATGAGAAGAACATATAGATGGAAAGATTGTCAGGTTAACACACAATAAAGTGAGGTTAACACACAATAAAGTGAGGTTAACACAAGTATTATTTCCAAATCATACAATGCCAACCTAAAATAAAATTCCAGCATGAAACTATACTTTTCTAGGTGCACATCAAGTACTATTTTGAGTTGACCAAAACAAGTATTGACCAAGTTGAGAGTCCAATTCCCATATGCGATTCACGTAGTAAGGAAAAGTAACTTTTCAGGAACCTAAGGGAAAAAACTTTCCATTCATAGCACGCACAGGCTGAGCCCAAGTCAGATACATATAAAAAGTGCAACAAAGGAATGCATGCCTAATAAATTACCTTACGGGAAGAAAAAACCTTTTGAAAAAAAAATGGAAGAAAAACTAAACACGCACACTTAAATCTGTCAACTGGCCAGCCTCCTAGCATGTATACGTGCATAACCTCGTGCATTCACATTCCATCTAAAGGATGAATAACAATAATAAAAGGATAGTGGAATATTAGACATACTAGTCGTCAACCCGTGCGTCCCCACGGGCTAGTCCATTAAACATAGGCATATGTAATTTTACCTTGCAATATTTGATAGAAATTAAAAATGAAAAAAATTATTAGAATGTTTTTCTAATTGCTTGCAACTAATAACACAGATCAATGCATATTGGCTATTGTGTGATGAAAAGTAATTATTTCAATTAATTGCAGATCTGACAATTTTCATATATGTACAAACTATATTACACTAATATTTAATTATATAATCATATATTTTGGTTCTGGTTGGTAGATATATAACACATATAATGATGGAACACATAGTACACTACAACATGTCAATATCATTCATATATAAGTTATTTATGTACAGTATAGAACAATACACCATTTTGTAGAACATGATTAATGTGAAGGCCCAATCCTCGACATGCATGGTCAAATGGATGTCATGGCCAATATAATCCATAGGGATAAAAGGAAAATATTTGTCCACATATTTTTGCTGATATAGCAGCCATGCAAAATTATTATACATCATTCAACTCATCAATTTGGAACTTGCTAGTGCATGCAGATTTATATGTGTACTTCTATTTTTCTCATATCGGTTCTTTGGAAGATAACACAGAGAATTTCCAGTGGGCAGAGCTAGCAGTTGGCCAACGACATAATATTGATCTGAAATATAATTGGGATTTTCGTTTTCCACTTCTAAGAAATAGAATATTCTAATGAATAATGAAACTATTTATAATAAATAGTTGTTCAACACATCTTTGGTACTCCCTCTATAAATTAATATAAGTGCGTTTAGATTACTAAAGTACTGTTTTAAATACTCCTATATTAGTTCCTGTAGTTTCTTAGGTAGAAACTTCATGCCAACAATGAATATATGCACGGTCAGTGGAAAACTTCCAGTAGTTTTATGCTTTCAAGCCATCTATGCTTAGACATGCTTGAAAAGAAACCTGTTGTTACCTGCACTATGGAGGTTTCAATAAGTATACCTTCAGTTGAGAGTTATCCATGTCATGAAGTGCTTCTTCGCCAGCTTGGGAATCCACCAGGTCGCATTTTGAAGTTCTGCATTGCACACAAAGTTGTCAGTAGCAGCAGCATAATTCCATCGTAATACGACGCTTGGTTATAGTAGATGTTAAAATGACAATCGAATAGCATTGAGCAGGCCATAAAGCTACATTGACAGTGCAACCGAATCTACAATGGTAAAAGACGCAGAAATGAACAGAGCTGTCGTCTCCATTCGGGCCTCTCCCACCTTTTCCTTCCCGAGTCATCATCTTTCTCGTGAAAAAGTGGCACTGCACTGTCATCCGTCTTGTCAAGGCCCAGTTGCTGATCAGTGATCACTCATCTCGGTCTGGATTCTACTGCACTAGTGACAAAATCTTTGTTCTTACATCAGGTCACCCATGTTTGTTCTTACTATGGCGATTGCAGCTAGGAACTGAACAAAGAGTAACATGATTGAGATTATTCTGTTGTCTATGAAAATTTATTATTTTCTGTTTGCTTTTCACCAAACTGAAATGACATCTATTTAGAGGTCAAGATTTAGGGGCTGTTTGGTTGGGCGCTCAGTTTGCCACGCCTAAGCAGAGGCAGGTCTGGCACGCCACAGAATGTGTGGCGGCTAGAACGAACACTACCCCTTAGCCGAATATTTGTACAGAAAAAGCTCCGACGAGCTGTGGCGAGCCAAAGTTTAGTAACAACCAAACAACATTCTAGAAAACTGTGGCACGCCACATGTTTGGCGTGGCTAGCTGAGGCTGGCAACCAAACAGCCCCTACCTAATAAGTATATAAAAAATAACGTGTGGGCTCAGCATCAAAACACCTACCATTTTGTTCTTCAAAAGAAGAAAAGGAACGGCATGCATACTTTGCTAAAAAGTATGCGTACTATGCTAAAAAAATGCATGCATGACTGTATTAATTCATGTTCAAGCGTTTGATGAAAATGAAATGAGCACTTTTTCCCAAAGTGCTATTATTGCAAGGCAAAAAAAATTGGATGCATTGAAGATGAAAAAAACTGACAAAAGATCCAAAGTTATGCCCAGAATTCAGATGGAGAATTGGATCCCACTCCCTTGATGCGTATTTAAGTGTGGAGTAGAATCTTGACATTGCACGTACTTCATATAATCTATATTAAGATATGACAACACTACTTTGTCTTTTCTCTCAACTCTTGTCTTTTTACTCATTATAGCACTGGTTCAATTTAATGTCAATCTTACTCATAGCTTTCTTTGTTGTTTGCCTCAAATTATTGATACTCACGCATGCAGGTGTTTGATAAACAACCTCTGAGAATACCGTGATAAAACAAGATGGTCATTGTTCTTGACGAACCCTTCTTTTTAATGCAGTTAATAAATAAAGCTCGCCTATCAACTATCAGAGCACCTTCATTTCCCACCATAATTAAAAATGAGAATTTTGTGCCCTGGTTCTGAAATTTTCTCGAGTAAGCATGCCTTCTACAATAAGAGGGAAATATCAACTATTATACATGTAGTTTTTCATCAGCAGAAACTTTTCGCATGCTATCTGATCATGCTATCTAATAAAGAGCGCACTTTGGATGGATATTATCATGTTTGGTAAGATTTAATCATATGTGATTATGTGAAACATCTAGGTCACATGCCTTGCACCATGTGTGGAGCAGCTAAATGGGAACAAATGAAACATGCTACTTTCTGTTCAAGAACAAAAAGGGAACAAATGGCATACAACACTCCCATCCTAACAGCCAGTTAACCTATGTATACACCAGGAATTACAAGACCAAGTTAACCTATGTATGCACCACGAATTACAAGACCAACTGAATTCTACACTGTCAGACACCACTCTCCTCCCAACAATGAACAGCCTCAGAAACACGACACAAATTCAGCTCACCTGGATGGGGAATAGGTGGGTAATTCCACGCTTCTCGAGGGTGGCGACGAGCTGGGCGGGGAGGCCGGGCCTTGAAATGGCGAGCTCATCCTTGTCCCCCTCCACAGCGATGGGCCCCTCCTGGTCGCTCCCGTATCCGTCCTCATCCTCATCGTCGCTGCCGGCGCCGAGCCCGAGGCACTTGAAGGCATGCTCGCTGAGCACGGAGTTTGGCGACGCGATGGCCGCGGCGGCGCCCGCCCACCTGCGGCCGAGCTCCCAGCAGCGGAAGGCGGCATGGAGTCGGAGCGCGGGCGCGAGGCCGCCGCTGGGGCTGGAGAGGGAATGGGACGGGAGCATGATGCGGGGCTAGGTGAGATCCGCAGTTGGCTGCGTGCAGGAGGTGGCCGCCGGATCTCGTCGGAATAAGGTGAGCGACGGTGGCGGCTAACCTAGGGTGCGGGAGACCAGAGAGGAGACATGGGTGTGGGGGAGATTTTGATGGGAGGAGATAGGGTTTGGGTAGTTGGGTACGGGTGGGGATTTTCCTTTTTCTTTCTTGTTTTTTTTATTCTTTTTTGTGGATAGATGGTTGGATGGATGTGGGATGGAGAGACGGATGGATGGATGGACGCCACGTCATTGATCCGAGTGACAACTAATTCCACCAATAAAAATAGAGCACATGTAATTATTATTTTCCTTTTGTTTTTCTTCTAATTTTTTACATGAAAAATTCGGAAAAATGAACTTTTATTCTACACAGGGTGCATATTCTAATGGCAAACAATGTTTCAAAAGAGAGTTCTCATTTCCATTGCATGAAAATTTTGTTTTCCATTTTTGTGGTCTTGTCGATATCTATACATTCCAACCTGTCAACGTACTTATACTTTGTGGCCTTGTCGATACCGATACAAGACACGTAGGCGAAATTGTCGAGTTGTCTGCCCAGTCACCTCTAGTGAAGCCTATGACCTTTTAAATTTAACATGGAGGACCTACACGGGTATAAATAGAGCTACACATGCGAGTGACCATTTTGTGCAATGAGATTCTGACCTTCTTGATAGATATGGTCAAAATTTTCTAGGGTTTGGACCCTCTAAGACACCTCATGACCTTTTTGTAAATTTTAGTCATAGATCTATGACCAAAAAAACCGCCGTCCTTATTTTTTGTCATAAACGAGCTTATTTCTTGTAGTGTAGTGACTATTCGAAAATTCTCCGTTCTCTTTTGCGATTCGAGAAAGTTTTGTCGAGGGGATTTGATCAACCCCATTGACGGATTTCTTTCGATGACCATGAGATGGATGAATCAAGGAGTCACAAACCTCTGTTCCAAGCTTTCACCTTCGGTTGCTTAGAAGAAAAATGATAGATTTAGTTTAGTTTTCCCTGTTTTCTGTTTTAGCGTCCGGTAGAAAAGTACCCCGAAAATAAAAGTTCTTCGAACGCTGTGAAAATCTAGTATGATTTTTTCTGGAATATTGGAAAAATACTGGGACATAGAGTTTGTCTGGGGGCCACACTAGTGGGCCACAAGCCCTAGGGGCGCGGGCACCCACCCTGGCCGCGCCACCCAGGCTTGTGGGGCCCACGGTCACCCCCTCCACTCATTCTTGCTCCCATCTAGTTCTCCTACCTCCAGAAAAAATCGTTTCGCAGCTCAAACCAGTGTTCTTGCTCCTCTTGTTGGGATTTTCGATCTCTTTGCTCAAATCACCGTTCTCCGAACTGTTTTGGGGAAATTACTCCTTGGTAAGTGACTCCTCTATTGGTCCAATTAGTTTTTGCTCTAGTGCCTTATACTCCGCGTATTTTTGCTGTCTTGGTGACCATGTTCTTGAGCTTTGTATGCTGATTCTAGTTGGTCCCAAGTAGTTTTGATGCGTAATACGGTCTCTAGGCACTTGTTGGAGTAGTTGCTACAAGTTTCGTTGAGCCTTATTCACTTTTCCTTAGAGTCACTAAAAATTTCAGAAATTTTCAGAGATAGAAAAGGGAAAAGATGAGAAGGTTCTTGAGAGGCTCGTCAAGCCGTGACCCCAAGGATGACGGGAGTGAGAAGAATCCCAAGTATCCGATCCATCGAGTCACGGAAGTTCGAGCGTGCGAGTGGCCAAGCGACGCGTTCTTACGCGCCGCTGGAATTTATGAGGACTTTTATCATGCCTTACCGCCTTCGTTGAAGATAAGTGTTCGCAATACCTCCTCCTCACTAATATCTTCGTACAAAGCTTTAACTTCTATCCGAGGAAGAATCCTCCTATGGTTGAGTTTAAACTTTATGATGTCCCCCAGTGCATGTCACTCCAGGATTTTTGCAATGTTTGCAAGTTACCTTACGTTGGGGATATTCAAGAATCTCGTCCATGGGACTTGGAAGCTTTCATCGGTACAATTGTTGTAGGAGAGGAGAGAGGAGTGTCTTGTGCTAGAGCTGCTAGCATTCATTTTCCCGTGCTTCAGTACTTCTCACTATTTGTGGGAAAATGTTTGATTGGTCGTGGGAAAGCTGGGTCACTTAGTTCCCCAGATCTTGCGGTCTTGCGCGAAGCCCTTTATAACGATAAAACTTATAGCTTGGGCGCTATAGTAGCTCAACGGTTGAACCTTGACCGCTCCAAAGGTGTTGTCTATGGAGGTATCTATGCTACCCGTCTTGCCAGACACTTTGAGATACCCATTAGACTAGAGGAGGAAGAAGAGATGCTTCTTCCAGAGAGATATCTAGATTACGATAGCATGGTTCGCCATGACTTTCTTGATAGAGATATAGGTGGAAGGATGATTTATAACCTGGTATTTAGTCAGGGTAATCGTGAGACTATTACTTTGCCTGCTCCTTTGTTCAATTTTCATGCAAGCAGGTACATTATTATGCCCTCGGACATCTACGCATATTGGGGCTTAGCCCAACCACAGGTGCCCGTGCTCGAGCCGCCAGTCGAGTACCAGACGCTGGTTTATTAGTGGGAGCCAGAGGAGCTCACACAGCAGTGGCATCCTCAGTCCACTCCGGAGTACCCAGGAGATGGTTATTTCCCTCCTTGGGAGTAGACCAAGCTAGGACAAAAGCCTAAGCTTGGGGGAGTACGTGTTCTCACCGACTTTACATTCTTGCTTATGCTTTCACTTTGTTAGCCGGTGTTCACACTTTGCCACTGTATCATCCATGTTAGTTTATTTTCATTTTCTCGTTTTCATTTCGTTTGTCTGTCTAGTTTGAGAAAACCCAAAAAGATTTTCTTTTTCTTCTTTTGCTTGTTGGGAGCTTTCCCGTGTAAGTAGTTTTCTTTTTCTTTGGGTCAAGGTAGAAGATATTGGTTACAATGTTTAGTGGCTCTTGCATGCATACCTGTTTAGCTTTCAAAGAGCCATATTACTTTGTCTTCTCCTTTGTGTTTGCCTGCAGATTCCAGCGTAGTCCAATGCACGAGCACGCTTATTATTGTTCACATCATGCGGTCGTGAAAGTGAAATGTAATAATGACGATATATGATGAAGTGACTGAGCCTGGAAAAGTTGGTATGAACTCGATCTATTTTGTTTTTGTAAACATGACTAGCTCATCATGCCTGATTCAGCTTTGTTGTGAGAGAAACATGTTTGCAATGACAACTTAGAGATCATAGTTGCTTACGGCATGCTTAATTAGCTAGGAGCTTATAATGATTTGTCTTCGTTGCCAACATGAATGTTGAGATGACTATGATGTAGTATGATAGGATGGTATCCTCCTTTGAATGTTTCAAGTGGCTTGACTTGGCGCATGTTCACGCATGTAGTTGAAACAAAATCAACATAGCCTCTATGATGTTCATGTTCATGGTGATTTATGTCCTACTCATGCTTGCACTCAATGTTAGTTAATCTCAATGCATTTTGATGACTGTTGTCGCTCTCTAGTTGGTCGCTTCCCAGTCTTTTGCTAGCCTTCACTTGTACTAAGCGGGAATACTGCTTGTGCATCCGCCTCCATAAACCCAAAGTTGTGCCATATGAGTCCACCATACCTACCTATGTGCGGTATCTACCTGTCGTTCCAAGTAAATTTGCTTGTGTCACTCTCTAAATCTTCAAGAAATAATCTGTTTTGTATGCCCAAACCGCTCATGTGGTGACAGGGGGCTATTGGTATCTTCCATGCTAGGCGTGTTATCCTCGATATGTGTTTATTCACTATCATTCACGAGAAAGGGGCCGGTAATTGGAATTCCCAGTTCCATGCTCAAATCGAAAAGATAATTGCAAACAAAACTCCCCCAGGATTGATGTTGGTTTGGATGGTACCCGAGGACTCGGCTAGCCGTGGAGTGTGATTGATTGGTGGTGGGGGAGTCAAAACTTTACTTTTGTGTTTGGGAACTGCCTATAGCATGTGTAGCATGGAAGATGTTGAGAACTGTTAGTCATTGCGTTGACAATGAAAGCATGCCACCCAAAATTATTATCTCTCTTTTCAAAGCTTGAGCTCTAGCACCTCTGCAAATCAACGCTTCCCTCTGCGAAGGGCCTATCTATTTATGTTCCTGTTGAGTCATCCTCCTCTTACAAAAGCACCAATTAGAGAGCACCTCTGTCATTTTTATGTTTTTCTTTTAACTGCGTTGAGTATGACTATGACTGGATCTTCATTGCCTTGAATTACAATGTTTAGTCACCCTTGGTCTTTGAAGGTGCTATGCATTTATGTTTTGCGGTCTCAGAAAGAGCTAGAGAGATACCATCTATTCGTACTGCTTCATGTTCCTTTGATTGAAGTGTTGACATTGGAGGCTTATTATTATTTGCTCGCTAGTTGATTATGCCATTGATATGAGTTTACCGTGAGACCTAGATGTCATTTGCTTATGTGGTTTGCTTGTGATGTTGCTGAAATTCTGGTTGTGGGTTAGACATAGTTGCAACAACAAGATCAACAAAGTTCGTCAAAGTGTTTTCTTTTGTCTCTTTCAGTTTGTCAAGTGAATTGCTTGAGGACAAGCAAGGCTTTAAGCTTGGGGGAGTTGATACGTCTCCGTCGTATCTACTTTTCTGAACTCTTTTGCCCGTGTTTTGGACTCTAATTTGCATAATTTGAATGGAACTAACCCAGACTAACGCTGTTTTCAGCAGAATTGCCATGGTGTTGTTTTTGTGCAGAAATAAAAGTTCTCGCAATGACCTAAAAATTTACGGAGAATTTTTCTGGAATTAATGAAAAATACCTGCGCAAAGATCGATTTTTCTGGAATTTTTCTGGAACTTCTCTTAGTGGTGTCATGTGAACGTCGATTATATGGAAGTTCACCATGTTATGGCCCCAAGGGAAGTCATTGTGGACTAACAAGTAGATGATTGGTTGCGAGAGTGACAAAATCTTAAACCCGAGTTTATGCGTTGCTTCATGAGGGGCTGATTTGGATCCACACATTTAATGATATGGTTAGAATTATCTTAATTCTTCTTTCATATTTGCGGATGCTTGCGAGATAGGGTAATCATAAGTTGGTTTTTTGTTCAAGTAAGAACAACAACTTAGCACTGGTCCATCCACATATCAAATTATCAAAGTAGCGAACATGAATCAACTCAACATGATGAACATGAGCAGACATGTAACACCCAAGATGCGATCCCATCCTAATTTCGGCACGAGGGCCTTGACAAGGATATAAGCGCATCTCGTGTTTTGGAAGAATGAACATCGTTACAAGTACATGTACAAAAGAGATGAGTATATGGAATTGGCTTACACTCGCCACAAACTACAACATGAACATCTCAATACAATAATACATTGAATCATCATGTAAAAGAGCAGGGTCTGGCTACGGACGAAAACAAACAATAAAAGAATGATGTACATCCTTGCTATCCCGTACTGCCATTCTGGAACCCATCCTAGATCGAAGAAGAAGAAGAAGAAACTCCAAATAGAACAATCACCGCGCTCATGTCAAAGTGTCACTTTACCTATACCCGCAACTGTTGTTGTAGTAATCTATGAGCCACATGGACTCAACAATCTCATTTACAAAGGTATCAACACTAGCAAACCTTAATGGGTGAGGTATGGTTAAGTGGTGAGGCTTCAGCAAGCAACTTAGCATTTATTTGAGTGGCTAACTTATGAGTACAAGAATAGAAGGGGAGGTGATCTACTCATAATGGTCATGAACAAATAATGATCTCGAAGTGATCCTGAACACCTAGTTAAGTCAGACATAACCCCACCGTGTCCTCTCTCATATATAGAGCTCACGAGAAAAACAGTCACGGTTACGCACACAGTTGGAAAGTTTTGATTAAGTTTACTTTAGGTTTGCTATGACTGCGTGTTAAATGAAGTTTCCAAGTTGCCACATAACCGCGGGCATGACTCTCAGGAAGATTTAATATTGCAGGGGTTCTTCAACTAGTCCATCACAAACTACCACAAGCTGCGTCAGAAACCTCAACAACGGAAACCCTGTGATCTCCTCGGCTTCCTAGTGGAAAACCTCAACCTAGAGATATCCCAAAGTATCCTCGGAATCCCTCGCACAAGACCTTCGATAAGAGTAAAACAAATCTAGCAAGGCTGCCCGATGAGCCAAAGCCGCATCTAGGGCCGCATGCTCTCTATTTATGGGAGTGAACCGTCTATGCAAAGTGGACGATAGTCGGAAAATGTCTCGAGTTGCCCCGAGGTGGCACCGCCGACTGCTAGGTAGGTGGACCAACATTCATGAGGAGCACTAGCCCGGGGGTTGGTTAATTATCCACGGGTTAATTACTCCCTATGTGGTTCATTAGTTATTGGGAAAATGTAATACCAATGTTGGGCCTTGTCAGACGAGTTTTACCCCAAAACAAAAATCTAGGGCGTCCACATGACAACCCCAAACATGTTAGGAGCACTCAGTTATGGAACTGGTATACAAGTAACTAGGGCGGCAAAGATGGAACGAAACACCAAGCTAGAAGGCCAAGCCTTCGAACTTTTACCAAGTATATAGGTGCATTAAATTAAATAGCAATAATAAGGTGATATAACAAGGAACCCATGTTGTCACATGGAAGCATCTGCATTTGCAACTAGCAACACTATAAGAAGGTTGAGCAAGCAGTAACATAGCCAAACAAGGGTTTGTTCGGATGTGGAAGGTTAGAGGCTTTTCATGGCAATGTTGGGAGGCTGACATTCAGGTGGCAAGTAACGCGACATAGCGATAGAAGCGAGACAACTAGCATGGCAATGATAGTAGTGGTATCTAGGGAAATGATCATCTTGTGTGTGATCCCGCTTGGAAGGAGAACGAATCCGTGAAGCAATCGAACCAACATAGTCGAAAGAATCCTCACACTTCGAAGCAGTTCGGAACTCTATCGGGAAGAAATAATCCGGAAATAACAATCAACACACAACATACACAACAACATATTCATGACATGATGCACAATCAAATATGATGCATGCCCATTTAATTATGAACGACACGACAAAGCACAACAATTTACTACTACACATTAAATGAAGCTCAATATGCAATGAGTTGCATATTGACGAAACACCGCGTTTGATTTACTTAGTTCACTCCTGTTTAGGTACACAACAAGTTTAAATGTGGTTAAACATGCCAAGAGGTGAATCATAAATAAACTATACTTTCTATGCATTTTAAATGAGGTCAAAAACAACATATAGTATTTCGAGTATGACCCCATATGTTAATTTCTAAATTGGTCCAGATCTGTAATAAACACATTTTATATTTATTAAACAGCAAAATAAAGTGTACCATGTGATTCTACACGTCATTCTAGTCGATTTACATATATAGATCATCTAAAACGGAGCTACGGTTTAAAAGATATGACCAACACAATATGATATGACATGGATGCAAAATATTTGCAAATGACAGCCACAAACATGTTAACAATGGATGCAACAAGATATTATGGAACTACATGAAATTCTAGGCAAGTTCAAATGAGGCTAGAACAATGAATAACAATTCTGGAAAGTCCCCATATGCAAATTAAGATTTGGTATTGTTCTACCTATAACACAATCTTAGCGTTGTTAAATAGCAAAATAAATGCTACCATGTTATTCTACACGTTTTTCTAATCAAGTTATATATGTGGAATATTTTAATCGGAGCTACTGTTAATTAGTTATGAGTTAAATCGTTTCAACATGGCACCTATGCAAATTTATTAAATAGCAAGTTTAAACATTTTTATCATGGTTGAAAATTGGATATTATGAAACTACACAAAATTCTAAGCATTTTTCATGTACAAAGTTTTTAAATCTGATGCATGGTTATTTTGCTGTGAATTAAATCATTTTGAATATGGCATCACGCAAAACAATGCAAACATCAAGTTTAAATATTTTTAACATGCATGAAAGTTGGAAATTCTTAATCTACACAAAATTCTGAACATTTCACATACATCATTTATTTTCATCCAATGCACTTTTAAATGATTATTAGCAATACAAAAACATGGCATTTCTGTAATTATCGGGATAAATAACTATTCGATCCATGGGAAAAAATAAAATGAAATACATACGGTCCTAAACTGCACGCTCGGCCGAAACATGATGGGTGCGGGATAGATAAACTACCCATCGAGTGGGAGATAACGGCGTTGGGCTCACATACGTGGCCCTGGGCCCAAGCTGGCTGGGGCTGGCTGGTGCGGGGTGGGCCGGCTCGGTGGACCGAGCGCTCGTGAGCACGGGCAGGGTGTCGTCCTCCCTGGATGCACAAGAGGCACATCATGGCGGCGGCAGCGCGTTCTCTGGCCGGTCCTCGCTGGATCAGGTGGAGCCAATGGCGTGCTAATGGATCTCGGCGGCGGGGTTCCGTTCCGGGCGGCAGCCTGCGGCTTCGAGCTCGTGTAGGCGGCGGCCATGGTAGGGCTCTTGCCTACGTGCGGGAGAGAGAGATGTGGGCTGAGATACACATGGAGGGAGGAGGAAGAGAGAGAAGGTATGCAGAGAGGAGGTCCCGCGGCCTAGATCCGACGCTGCTAGTGGTGTTCCGGCAGCCGGCGAGGCCCTCGGGGCCGAGAGGATGCACGGGGGAGAGCGAGGGCTCGGGCGTCTCGGGCTCCTTCACGCTTGCGTGGGCGATGACGTCTCGGTTCGGGCCCGGGGTGGGCCGCACGCGGGCCCACGTGGTTGGAGGTGGGAGAAGGTGGCTCGCAGCGACTGAATGGTGGGAGGTGGTGGCGGCAGGGTTTTGAGGGAGAGGCTAGGGTTAGGGCATTTTGGGCAAGGGTAGGTTGTTATATAGGGAATGCCAGGTTAAGAGGGTTTTTTTAGCTCTGATTCCTATAGCACGATCGCGATTGGGCGGCTCCGAACTTGGGGGCAGGGGCTAGCTGGGCTATGGTGGGATGTGGAGAGGGGTTGTGGTCTGAGAAGAGAGGGAGGTTACAGCCTGGCAACAAAGTTTGAAAATCTGAAACGTCTGGGAATTAAACCAATGACTGGCCTGCTACGGTTGTCTGAATTGATTAATTGATTATTTATTATTATTATTCATTTTATATATATATATTTTTATCTTTTATTATTATTATTGGGGGGTGAGGCCCCACTTGTCATTGGGCATGGGGGGAGGTTAATGGGGGGTTAATTCCCACTAATCAAAGTCGGGCACGAGGCTGTGGCGCGAGTGTGGGTGGCGAGGGGGCGGTGCAGCACGGGCTCGGCAGCATGCGGCGGCAAGCGGCTGCATGAGGAGTGCGAATATGGGCGCGACACGGTGGCCGGAGGGACGCAACGGCGACGAGCGGGCATGGCCAGTAGGGCCAGGGTGCGCGGGCGCGACCCGGCCGTGGCGAGCGTGGGGCGAAGCCGCGAGCAAGAGTTATGGGGGGGGAGGAGGCATAACGGTCTCCATACCAGAGGGGGGAAGGAGGAGAGGGGGCGGCCTCACAATCGGTGTAGGGGGAGGCAGCGGCTCGGGAGGAGGCAAGGAGGAGGCCGGTGGGGCGAGGTGGTGACGCGGTGGTCGGCGGCCCATCGAGGAGACCTAGATCCGGCCGGGAGAGAGAGCAGCCGCCGGGAGGGTGGGGAATGGAGGTAAGGGGGAGGAAATGAGGGTGGCTAGTGTGGATTAGGGTTTTCTGGGGGTTTTATACCCCCCGGAGGTATGTGGGCTAGCCGTTTGGCTCAACTAGGCCGACCACTTGGGCCGAGGCCTAGAAGAGGGGGTCTCTTTTGATTACCTTTTCCTTTTTTTAGTTCCTTGTTTGAAAATAAATATCCACTTTCCAAATGAATTTGGATTGCAAGAAAATGAATAAGGGTTTGATTCCAACAGTGATCATAATTGGATTAGCAAAATGGATTAGCTTAATCCCCATGTTATTGTAGCTTGATTACAAGGATTACTATAACATAATTCGGGGATGTCACAACTCTCCCCCACTCTAAGAAATTCCCATCCTGAGAACTAAGAGGTAAAAGGAAAGAGCTCGGGGTATCCATCACGAAGATGATCCTCGCGTTCCGAAGTGGCTTTAGCTTCAAAATGATTTGACCACTGCAGTTTAAGGAACTTGGTGACCCTGCGACGAGTTCGACATTCAGTCTGATCGAGAATGTGGATTGGATGCTCTTTATAAGAGACATCTTGTTGCAGATCAATCATATCATGATGCACTACACGGATAGGGTCCTCGAAGCAGCAACGGAGCTGAGACACATGGAAGACATCATGATCCTGAGAAAGGTTCGATGGTAGCTCCAATTGATAATCCACTTTTCTACGTCTTTCGAGAACGGTGAACGGACCAATATAGCAAGGAGCTAGCTTGCCCTTGATTTCAAAATGGTGTGCACCTCATTGGTGTGACTTGAAGATAATCCTTTTCTCCAGGTTGATAGACCATATCTTGATGATGACAGTCATACTCACTTTTCCGACGAGACTGGGCAGCCTTCAGATTCTCATGAATAATGCATACTTGATCTTTGGCATGTTGGATAATATCCGAACCTAAGACTGATCGTTCCCAAGTTGCTCATCAATTCAGAGGAGTTAGACACCTTCGTCCATACAACACTTGAAAGCGGGCCATCTTTAGATTAGCTTGATAACTATTGTTGTAGGAGAACTCGGCAAACATGAGAGATTCCTCCCATTTCTCATCGAAGGAAATAACACAAGCTCGAAGCATGTCTTCAAGGATTTGGTTGACTCGTTCAACTTGTCCTTGGGATTGAGGGTGAAATATGGTGCTGAAGGACATATGAGTTCCCATAGCCCTTTGAAAACTTTCCCATAATTTTGAAGTGAACAAGCTGCCACGGTCTAAACTGATTACCAACAGAATAACGTGGAGTGAGACAATTTTAGATATATAAAGATTTGCAAATTGACTAGCAGTGATTGTTTCTTTGATGGACAAAAAATATGTAACTTTGGACAATCGGTCAATGACAACAAGAATAGCATCATTACCTTTTTGCGATCTAGGAAAACCAATGACAAAGTCCATTTCAATTTGGTCTCATTTCCATTCACGAAAAGAGATAGGTTGCAGAGTTCCAACAGGCTTTTGATGTTCTGCTTTGATTTGCTGGCAAATATCACATTCTACAACATAGAATGCAATGTCTTGTTTCATATTTGATCACCGGAATCTTTGACGGATGTCTTGGTACATCTTGGTACTACCGGGATGAATAGACACCGGTGTATCATGAGATTCTTTCATCACCCTTCGAGTCATTCTTAGGTCTACCCGCTTACTTGGTGTCGGTGCACTAGAGACTAGGTCTCGTGTGCCTCAGACTTGTGCACGAGCAACGGCATCGCGCTTGGCGGCAGTACACTAAGAGAGCCGACGGGAAGTTAAACCCCACGCTCGCCAAGACCACACCCCGCCAAAGGTGTGAAGAGCCAACCCAGGCTACAAGGCCCCGGGAAGCCCTCCTTCCCGGGAAGACTCGCAAGGCCCCGGCAAGCCCTCCTTGCCGAGAAGATTCACAAGACCCCGGCAAGCCCTCCTTGCCGAGAAGATGGGCGAGGCAGGCTCTCTTCGCCCGCCAGGTGTCCCTCCTGCCCCAGTGCCACCGACCGCCACCGCTGCAGTGCATCCCACTGCGCCAGCACAAAGCCCAGGTGTCAGCACACCTGGGCACGTGTCAAAGCTACCTTGATGTAGGTCAGGGCCCAGACAAGGCATTTACTGCCCCTGACACCATAGTAGAAACATAAGCGGTGAACCCCGTTCACTATCCAACCCGTGAGCACACTGTTGGTGACCCCTTCGCCTATAAAAGGAGGCCCAAAGCTCATTTCTAGTGGTTGGACCTTTTGGGGTTTAGGGTCTTTGATCACCAGCTAAATTACCATAGCAAATAACCCTGTAGTAAGCACCCAATACAAACAAAGCAGGAGTAGGGTTTTATGCGCCAAGCGGCCCAAACCTGGCTAAACGACCTTGCCGGTGCTGAGCACCAGTTCCGCTCTCGGTGCCACCTCTCTCCCTCCGCCGAACGATCAAGGGATCCTTGGGGTTTACCATAGGTGTCGATTTCCCCAACATCTTTGTAGCGCCAGGTAGGGGTAGGGGGTCGCGTTGATCCGATCTAGCCATCAGCGCAACAACTTTTCTTCACCGCCATGGCCCCCAAGAAGAGGAGTGCTCTGGAAACCGACGCACCCGCACCCAATGCTACTACCCCGGCGCGGTTGGGCGAGGGTGCGGGCGCAAGACAAGGAGACGGAGGTCCCAAACTTCCGCAACATTCTGGAGAGCAAACCTGGGCGAGTGGTATCATCCGTGACCGCGACGACCATCCGCGCACCGGTGCGTCAAAAGATGTAGCTGTGCAGCTCTCGGGCAGCGCCGCTACTTCGAAGGTTGTGAGGACATCCTCCAAGACGACGATGCGGACGGACCCACCCCGACCTACCGAGGGTGTGCGCGGCGGACCGCGTCGGGACGAGGCGATTCGCCACCCCCACGAAGGACTCCGGGGCCTCGTTCCCACGACTCGCAAGGCTGACACACACGCTCTGGGATCGGCCAGGGTGGCGCACCACCGCAGGACCAAGGGGGTGCTCCTTTTAACGTAGTTAGAAGTAAGAGCCCCTCACGGTCTTCGCACATATCGCCGCCACCCACGTCGGCAGAAGGCCTGAAGCGAGCTCAGCTGCTCTTGGACTTCTCTCCAACAACGGACAAGCTCGAGGAATGGAGGGCCACCATCCAGAATCTCATCGCCCTCGCCAATGGGGACGGGCCCCAACACGTAGGGACGTCGAAACGACCCTCCAGCAAGCGCGCCCACGACTGTACCAAAAAGACTGGAGCTGCCACCGCCACGGTGCACTCTCCCCCATGGCGGCGACAACGGTTGTCGTCTCTGACGATTCGACCGGGTCTTCTGACCCACAGACCCACCGCTATCAACGTAATGTTCTTCACGAGGGGTGAAAGGAGGACGCATGTACTCTCATCGAGTGACAACGAGAAACGCGTCGTCAATCAGACAAACGTGCTCGAACCGCTGCAGACACTCCTGCATCGGGCATCCTGGCAACCTGCCTTACGAGGTGGGCTGTCCGACATTTACGTGCGAGTTGCGGCAGGTCCAGTGGGCCAGCTCTCGTACCTTCAAGCCGGAGATCCGAAGAAGTACGACAGCAAGACCCACCCGTCCGAGTTCCTAAGCATCTACACCATTGCGGTGCATGCTGCCGGGGGCCAAGACGACAAGATAATGGCGAAGTACTTCCAGTTGGTGCTCAAGCCCAACGTGAGGCCGTGGTTGATGCACCTACCCAAGAACTCCATTTACTCCTGGAAGGAGTTGTGCCAGGACTTCGTTGACGCCGTCACATGCGGCCACCGGGTCCCTGGCCAAGAGAGTGACTTGCACATCATCCCCCAGAACGAGGGTGAGACTCTGCGCAAGTACATCTAGAGATTCAGCCGCATACAACACAACATCCCGGACGTTCACCCAGCCGCCGTCATCAGCGCGTTCCATCAAGACGTGCAAAACCCGAAGATGCGCGAGGAGCTTGCGATCAACAAGGTCCGTGATGTCGCCGAGCTTTATGCCCTGGCGGACAAGTGTGCATGAGCGGAAGAGAGGAGAAGGCGTCCCGGCGAATACGCCGGTGCAGAGGCCGAATCCAAAGACGAAGACGCGATGTGCCCACAAAAAAGGGGAAACAACGAAACAAGAAACGGAAGGGCAAAGCCGTGTTTGCCGTCGAAACATCCAGCAACGACGACGCATCCAAGAAGGCGAGGGCTGAGGCCCCCTAGCAAGGACGCTGCCGGGTGCGGCTCTTCCCAGGCCTTGAAGGCCGCCGACAAGCCGGAGCGCTCCGACGCCCAATACTGCAAGATCCACCTCACCAAGGGTCACGACCTCCAACACTGCCGACAAGTTGAACAACTTGCCGAGAAGCAGAGGGCAGAGTACCAAAGACGCGACAAGGACAAGGCCCGAGACGGTGGCGAAGGATCAGGCAGGAAGAAGGGCGGCCAAGGGGGTCCCTCCGGCAAGTTCAAGAACAAGAGGGTGAAACCCGCGCCGGTGCGGGAAAGAAAGGAGGAGGATGTGGATGAGGACTGCCCCGACGACGACTCCAGCGACCACGAGTTTCAAAAGGCAATAGACATGATGTGCCTCGATGGAGGTGCATTGCTTCACTCTTCCACCGCCAAATAAAGAAGTGGGCGCGTGAGGTGAGCGCAGCGGAGCCCTCCATCGGCACTCATAGGCCCTTGAAATGGTCGCACACACCGATCATCTTCTAGTATGAGGACCATCTAGACCGCGTTACGGCGGTCGGATGTTTGCCGTTGTTGGTCTCCCCAATGATCCGCAACCTCAAGGTGACGAAGATGTTGGTGGATGTTGGTGTCCCCAATGATCCGCAACCTGAAGGTGACGAAGGTCTAAATCTCATCTCGCCCAACATGATCCGGAGGTTGCAGATTCCTGACGGAGATCTCGAGGAAACATGAGCGTTCCAAGGGATCAACCCAGGGAAGATTCAACCAAAGGGGAAGATCACGCTGCCGGTGACCTTCGGAAGCGACCAGAACTACCAGACGGAGAAGGTCGTCTTCGACGTTGCTGACAATCCGTTCGCATACAATGGGATCCTCGGGCGCCCTGCACTGGCCAAATTCATGAAAGCCTCCCACTATGCCTACAACACCCTGAAGATGCCCGGGCCGGTCCGCGTCATCGTCATCAACGCCGACAAGAAGGATGCAATCGTGTGCACCAACAGCCTCTAGTAGGAGGCAGTGGCGACGCCTACCGCTGCCAAGGCCCCCGGGGAGAAGAATCCCGGCAAGAGAGCTTCCGATGCCGATCCCGGCAAGCACGCATCACCAGAGTACTTTGCTGCCGCCGAGGACGCATTGGAGAGCTCCGCTGCTCGGAACTAAAGATCCAGGGCTGCCCCACCAGAGACCAAGAAGGTATCCACCCGAGAGGACGACACGGGTGGAACTTTCACCATAAGTTCCGCCCTTGAAAGCAAATAGGAAAGCGCGCTCATCGCCTTCCTGCGGGCGAATCTTGATGTTTTTGCATGGCAACCATCAGATATCTCCGGTGTTCCCAGGAAGGTGATTGAGCACCACCTCGATGTATGCCCCCACTCGCTGCCGGTCAAACAGAAGGTGAGGAAGCAAGCCCTAGAGCGGCAAGAGTTCATTGACAAGGAAATTAAGAAGTTAGAAGCAACGGGACTGGTTAGAGGAGTCATCCGTCCTACATGGTTGGCCAATCCGGTCGTTGTGCGCAAGGCGAATGGGACGTGGCGGCTCTGTATCGACTTTACTGATGTCAATAGAGCTTGCCCAAAAGACTGTTTTCCCTTGCCACGCGTCGACCAGATTGTCGACTCCACTGCTGGCTGCAACCTGCTGTCCTTACTCGAAGCCTAGTCAGGGTATCACCAGATTTATATGGCTTAGGAAGATGAAGAAAAAACCGCCTTCATCACCCCCTCTGGCACGTATTGCTTCGTGCGAATGCCCTCCGGGTTGAAGAATGTCGGTTCCACCTTCGCAAGAGTTATCCAAATTGGTTTTGAGCCCCAAATCCACAGGAATCTGGAAGCCTACATGGATGACATAGTGGTCAAGACCAAGGAAAAATTAACACTCGTGCAGGATCTTGAAGAGACATTTGCCAACCTGCGCAAAATCAACCTCAAGCACAACCCTGAAAATTGCATCTTCGGTGTCCCATCCGGCAAACTTCTCGTGTTCTTCGTGTCCCAGCGTGGGATTGAAGCTAACCCCGACAAGATCAAGGCCATCAAACAGATTGAGGCACCGAAGTGCGTCAAGGATGTGCGACGCCTAGCCGACTGTGTAGCCTCCCTAAGCAGGTTCATTTCAAAGTCTACCGAACATGTTGTGCCCTTCTTCAAAATCTTGAAGAAGGTAGGACCAATGGAATGGACCTCTGAGGCAGAAGCAGCGCTACAAGACCTGAAGAGATACCTTTCCTCTGCGCCAATCCTGGTGGCGCCTAAGCCACAGGAACCACCGCTACTGTACCTAGCGGCAACCACCCAAGTGGTTAGTGCTGGCCTGGTGGCGCAGAGGGAAGAAGGCGAATATACGTCAGCAAAGGCAACGCCATCGGATGAGGAAGCACACACTGTCAATCAAGGGCCCTCGGTAGAGTCTGGGAGCAATGAAGAGGAACCCCCGCCAACAGGCGGGCTAGTGCAGAAGAAGAAGATGGTGCAACGCCCGTCTATTTCGTCAGTTCCCTCTTGCAGGGTCCAGATCTAGATACTCCGGGGGTGCAAAAACTGCTTTTCGGCCTCCTCATGGCCTCGAGAAAGCTACACCACTACTTACAAGCACAAGAGATCACCGTCATCACTCACTTTCCGCTGCAAAGGGTTTTGCGGAACCCCGATGCAACCGGTAGGATCGTGGAGTGGGCGTTGGAGTTGTCCAGCTTCGGCCTCAAGTTTGAAAGCACATCAACCATCTAAAGCAGGGCCTTGGTGGAGTTCATTGCCGAATGGACCCCGACGCCAGACGAGGAAATACCAGAATCAACGCTCCCGGGCAAGGAGTCCGGTCAAGAATGGATCATGTATTTTGATGGAGCGTTCTCACTGCAAGGGGCTGGAGCCGACGTGCTGCTAGTTGCACCTACTGGAGAACACCTCAAGTACGTAATCTAGATGTACTTTCCCCGGGAGAAGTCAACCAACAACACCGCCGAGTACGAAGGGCTACTTGCCGTCCTCGGGATCGTTGCAGATGTGGGGATCAGGAAGCTCATCGTCAGAGGAGACTCACTACTAGTAGTTCGGCAGGTCAACAAGGACTACCAAAGTCCACTGATGGAGGCTTACATGGAGGAAGCTAGAAAGTTGGAAGAGCACTTCGACGGTCTACAGATGAAGCACATCCCTCGTGCCGAGAATACCATCGCCGATGATCTGTCGAAGCGTGCAACCCTTAAGTTGCCTATGGAACCAGGAACTTTTGTGCTATGACTGAGTCAACCCTCCGTGGTGCCATTGACCAAGCCGTACAAGAGAAGGAATCTAAGCTCCAGCAAGTACTTTCTAACAAACTTGCCAAGGAACCCCGGCACGGATCTTGCCGGAGAGAAAAATGCCGAAAGAGAAACGGAGACTACCGGGAAGGATGCCATCCCGACAGAGAATATGCCTTTAGTCCTTGTCGTCGAACCTCACGCTCCGTCATGGGCGCAACACATAGTTCGATACCTCCAAACTGGGGACCTGCCTCAAGAGCAGGAAGAAGCAGAAAGAGTAGCCCGTCAATCCAGCATGTACAAGTTCGTGGATGATACCCTCTACAAAAGACGACTGAACGACATGAAACTGAAATGCATCCCCGAAGAGGAAGGACTAGAGGTGTTGGCCGAGATACATGGGGGGATATGTTGCTCCCACATAGGGTCAAGATCCCTTGTCGACAAGGCATTCCGGCAAGGCCTACTCTGGCCCACGGCCCTCCAGGATGCGACTGCACTAGTAACCAAGTGTGAAGCGTGCCATTTCCATTCAAGGAAGCTTCATCAGCCATCCCAAGCTCTCGAGACGATCCCTCTCTCATGGTCATTCTCTGTCTGGGGGCTCGATATTCTTGTCCCTTACCCCGCGCTGCCGGGGGCTTTGAGTACTTGAACGTCGCAATTGACAAGTTCACAAAGTGGCCAGAGGTGGAACGAGTGAGAAAGGTAACAACCCAATCAACTGTCAAGTTCATCAAAGGAATTGTATGCCGCTTCGGTGTCCCGAACAGAGTCATCACAGACAATGGCATCAATTCACCAGTCGAGCCTTCATGCAGTATGCCCAAGACCTCGGCAACAAAATATGCTTTGCTTTTGTTGCCCATCCAAGGAGCAATGGTCAAGATGAAAGAGCAAACGCCAAAGTACTGTCGGGGCTCAAGACAAGAACTTTTGACAAGCTGCGAAGGCATGGAAAGCACTGGATTGATGAACTGCCGGCGATTCTTTGGTCGATCAGAACGACGCCAAATCGAGCCACCGACCACACACCCTTCTCCCTGATCTACGGGGCGGAGGCAGTTCTTCCGACAGAACTCACTTATGGGTCACCTCGAGTGCTCTCTTATGATGAGCTTGAGCAAGAGCAATTGCGTCAGGATGATGCAGTGCTCCTCGAGGAGACCCGGATTCAGGCGGCTGTGCGAGCCACTCGCTATCAGCAAGCCTTGCGTCGCTATGATAGCCGCAAGGTCCGAGCCAGAAGTCTTGACGAAGGCGACCTTGTTCTTCAGCACATTTAGTCGGCCAAGAATTCAAACAAGTTGACGCCACAGAGGGAAGGACCATATCGGGTAGTATGAGTCACCAGGCCTGGCGCTGTCCGCCAGGAGACCGAAGATGGCACACCGGTGAGCAATTCTTGGAACATTGAACAACTTTGAAAGTTATACCCGTAGGGAGAGGTTGCTGGGTCTACCGGCGGCCGCCTTTTGTACAAGTCTTGTCGTAGTTGCATGTAATACTTTGTACAAAGCGAGGCGAAGACCCTGTGCGTAGTTGAATAAAGCATAGTGTTCCGCATCATCATTTAGATTTCCATGTTAGATCATGTGCATACATAATCTAAGATTTTGTGAAACACCTAAACTAATGGACTGCCATGGTCCCAACACCTTTATTCTCTTCTTTATTTTTCCCAAAAGACAGATGCAACCCCGCGCACAAGTTTGTCGGGGAGGAGATAGGGGGACGCCGGAATGCCCACAGCAGTGGACGGGACAAGGACAATCTATTCGAGGCACAAAGAAGTACTGCAGCCTAGAGATAAGTTGCAGAAACTTTAAGTAAATCGTCGAGTAGAAACAACACTCCCTTCTACGTGTCATCGACACGTTTGTATGGAAAACTTGTGCGCGAGGGAACTCCGTCGCGAGCCTCCTAAGAATTGTCTAGAAGCGCACTCAATAACTTAAGCGGCCCGCCCCCACGTACCCCTTCTGCTTAAAGAGCGTGCTCGACAACCTATGGAAAAGCCCAGAGGGAGGCATGGCGTCCTGCCGGCAGTGACGACTCTGGCAAGAGCCACTCGTCGGAGCGCTTACGATAAGGCTAGTTGAGCCAGCAAATCCCCATCAAATCACAAGGACAAGCCATACAAAAAGAGCAAAAGAGGGAGATAGTGCTTGTCAAGAACATAAGATATATGACAATACTAACAGTCATAATTAGAATAGAATTGCTCTTATTTGGAAGTTGCAGCAACATGAATTAATCTCGCCGCAGGCCTTGCACCCTCTTGATCTGGTGCACCTTATCGATGATGGGCATGACTAGGTTTTCGAGTTCCTTGAGATTCGCATCTTTCGGCAAATGCCCTAGGGTGAGGTCAATGACGGGATTCTTGTACGCCAACTTGGTGTGGACCTTCAGAAGGGCGCCGCGACACAATCTCTGGAACTCCTTCGCCAGGCGCGCCGCCTCACCAGCTTGGATCTGCTTCAAGGCGTCGGTCACGCTCTCGAAGAACAGAGTCAGCTTGGCGCTTGGAGAGACCTCCGGGCCCAAAGAATAACCAAAGCTTTGAAGATTCATAGAAGCCAGCTGCACGGTGATCCTCTCCGCGGCATTGATGAGTCGTTCGGTCCAGAACACCACGCCACGCGTGTGATCCTCGTGGGCGATGGAGGCGGTCTCGAGCTGATTCATCGTGTCAAGGAGCTTCCGAGCCAAGACCCCTTCGTGGGCCTTGCTTTCTTCAAGGGCCTGCTCCAGGGGAGCCAGTTTATCCTACAGGACGATGAGGGAGGCGTTGGCGGAGCGAAGTTGGGCATCCTTGTCGGAAACGGCAGCTTTGATCTCTATCAAGTTGGAGAGAGTTTTCTCTCTCTCAACTGTGAGGGACGAGATCTCCTTACCGAAGCCTTCAAGATCCTCTTACAACTTCTTCAACTTGCCGACAAGCTCCTCCCTGGTAGGCTCGGCAACGGCAGCCTTGTCAGCAACGTCTTGTAACTTGCTGGCATGCTCCAAAGCCTGGGTGGCGAGGGTGTCCTTGTGCTGATCCATCAGCTCTTGGGTACGCTGCGCCACGAGCCTCTCGACTTCCTCGTTCTTGGCACGGAGCTTGTCGCTGAGCGCTTTCTCATGATCGGCAAGTTCCTCCTCATGGGACTCGAGGCTTATCCAAAGCGCATTGAGGCGGGCGTGTTCGTCGGAAATGCGACATTGGGCCTCTTCCTCCTCCTTCAGGATGTCATCCGACTTCAGAAGGAGCTCGTCCCGCTCGGCCCTTAGATTTTCGCGATCGACCTTCACCTCCTGGTGAGCCTCGGCAAAGTGGATCCGCGTCTCCTCAAAGCGTTTCTCAAAGGCCTCCTATGCTGCCTCGACAATCGCCGCCCGGGAGTCTAATTTCTCCTTCTGGGCCCGATAGAGGGTCTGAAGCTGGCTGATGTTGTCCCTCGTGGACTGGAAGAGCTGCTCTTCGCTAAGCTTCCCGCCGCTGGACTCCGATCCATCCATGATCTTGAGCCCGACACTGGCGGATATTTCGGTGTCGAAGCTCTCCCCCTCCATAGCCATCCTAGTGCGACACACCCCCGGCGGGTTGATGAACCGACCCACGCTGGTGAGAACGTACTCGATGGCTGGCGAGGGCCCAGACATACATGGTTGGTCGCCACCAGCATCCTCGCTGGCTAGCGGGGGCCAATACATGGAATCGGTGTTCATCTCCTCAATTATGGAGTCGGTGTTCATCTCCTCCAGAGGGGAAAGACCTGAGGTACAAGACAAGGAAGAAGGCAATCAGAACAAGATGTACATTCAATAAAACAAAATGAAAAGCTCACAAACGTCCTTAGCCTGGACTCTCACCCTCGTCGAGCTGGTGAGGGGTAGCTGTCCCCTCTCCGGCAACATCAGTTGTCGGGGTCTTGTCTTCAGGCGTCACGGGCCTCGGCGACTCCCGCTGGGGGCTTTACCGGGGGATGGGCATCGGGGTGGCGGAAGCTGCCGGCGGCGCCTTTGAGGCACTTGCCGAGGGATCGCCGCGTGCCGACACCTTGGCCCTCTTCACCATCCTATGGACCAGTGTCTCTGTGTCCCTGTGGAGAAGAACCAATACCAGGTGAGCAAGAACATAGAGCAAGGGGTTCGAATAGGGTAAAGGGTCACACGCATACTCTCCCTCCTCCCACGAGCTGAAGGCCCAGAAATCAAAATCCACGTCCCCTTCGACATCCGCCGGAGGGGATGCGACCCTAGGACGCTTGACAAGCGCGGAGGATGGAGCTGGCCGGACGGGGATATTGGAGCCAGTGTGTCGAAGCACTCGTTTGGACTTCCGACGGGCTAGAGGTTCATCTTCTTCCTCCTCCTCCCATTCATCGGGTGCCCGTCCCTCTAAAGGGCCCCCGACGGCTGAGCAGTTGTGCTCCCCGGCAAGCCCTCCCTCCGGCGGCGTCCCTTCCTCGGGCGCTCCCTCGTCAAAAAGCCGACGCTTTCGGCCGCCTCGGCAAGGGCTTGTTCCTCGGCCTGGCTGGCGATGTACGCCACTTCCTCGTCGATGGTGTCGCGGATGAGGCCGATTTCTTCCCTGATGGGCTTCTCCGAAAAATTGTCGAGGAAAGACAAGACATGCTCCTCCTTGGGCTCAACCAAAGTTGCAACCACACCATGAGCATTGCACTCCGGCATCATTGTCGTGAGCACACTTAAGGCCGAATTGTTGCACAAGGGTATGACACCATGCGGCAGCCGAGGCCTCAAGTCAGATTTGAACAGCTTCTGGCAAACGTATGCATGTTGCATCGTTGCTAGATTACTGTTCAGGCAAGTCCACAACCGCATACAATCCGCGACGTTCACGAAGGCCGAGGCTGGCCTTCCCCCTGTTCTGGAGGGGAGCGATGCGCCTGTGGATAAAGTCGGCACCCACCATCTTCATCGTCAACCTTGCGCCCTGAGACGCAAGATCCTGTTGATGGCGACGGTCAGCTTCTTATCATCAGGGGCGAGATCACTCCAATGCTTGTCGCGGGAATAAATCTTGGCGGTCGTGGGCTCGCAAAAGGGCAGATACCCCTGCTCACGGATCCAGCACCATTTTGTAATGCCCCAAGCGTGTTATTGCCATATTTGGAACCTATTGCAAGTGGGTCCACCTTGTCATGGTTATGATGATGTCATTTTGAGCCATGATTTCATGTGACATCTTGTGTTCTTATTCTCCTTTTGCATGCATGAATCCATGACATACCATCCTTGCCTTACCTTGTGATGCATGTGATCTTGTTAGGAGTGATGTGGTGGTCATTGTGATCTCCTGAGGTTGTGTTATGATTTCATGTGATTGTTATGGTAGCTCTGAGTGTAGTGGAGCTTGTCATATTTCCAAAACCCCTCTATTTACTTGCAAACCCTTTTCTCTCTTTATTTTCAAGTTCAAAATTCCACCTTTATATCCGTGCTTTAAAAATGTGTTTTGTTTAAGGAATTTTGTGGAGATATTGGGGTGCTAAATTTGGTGTTTTGAAAAGTGTTCTAAAGATGCAAAATAAGCACAGAACAGAAACTATATTGTTGTTTTGTAATTATTTTTAGTTTCTCCTAAAATACCATTTGTATTTTATTTAAATAGGTCATGTTTTTACATGTCCAGATCAAGTGCTATTTTTTTAGCACATGTAGTTTTCTTGTGCTTTTGTTTTTCTCCCTGTTGTTTTTCTGTAAATGGAAGAGCCCAGGGAGTGATTTCCTTTTATATGGCGCCACCTGTGGGCTCACTCCCACAGGCTGGCCCATCCCTCCCTCTCTACGTGCGCCAGGAGCCCGCGTGCCTTCTTCCTTCCCTGACGACGTTCCCCCTCTCTGCTCTTTCCGTCTCCATCACCAGAGAGAGCACAAGCTACGCCGTGAGGGCACAACCGTCGAGGTCCCCCCTCATATAAGTGAACAGCCGTGCCCTCTCCCTCCCTAGGGTTTCCCTCATTCCCCATCCGCCGCCGCCACCTCTCCCCATCTCCATCTCTTCTTCTTCTTCCCCTGGTAAGTCCCTGTAGGTTAGCAGCAGAGAGAGAGAGGAAAGCTACGCCGGCGCCTACCACCGTTCCCGTCAGCGTACGGTGCCACCACCATGTCCAGGAGCTCGGGGAGGCTCCCCGTGCCCCATTCCCACCAGCGTTGAGGACGAGGGGCGAACACAGCAACGGCCAGGAGCGCGCCATCGCCTCGGCCCCGGAGCTCCCGTCGTCTTCCTCTACTTCGTCGGCAGCAGAGTTTCGGCGTGACTTCTTTCCCTCCGGCTACTCCTTCGAGTGGGTGGCTCCTTCCCTACCTTCCCGAGGTGAGGAAACTCTCCTCCCTCCTTCCTCCTCGCTAGGCTCGGCCGTAGATCGCTGGAGTCTCTCTGTACCGAGAGGCAGATCGGTCTCGTGCGTGGTGGTTTTTCTGCCGTCTTGCATTCGGTTGCATGGGTGTAAGAGAGGGGCTTCCTCGCCCTCATGGTAGCAGCGCCGTAGCTAGGTTGAATCCCCTCGTCGTCGTAGTAGCGTAGAGAGAGCCCAGCACCGGCGATCTCTCTGTCGTCGGCTCGCTGGTGCAGAGCAGGGTATGGCATCAGATGCTAGTACTTTGTCACAGTTCCCTGTTATGTCAGTCATCGTAACATAGCACAGTGGTGTTGTCTCTGTTTGATTGCCAGCAGGTGCAGGGTTCGAGTCCCATTTGGCGCACCCCCCTTTTGCAGTGTTTTCCTTCGGTTTGATAGTAGTAGCTTCAGCAGGCAGACTTAACCTTCCTGTTCCCCTCTCTTTGTCAAAACAATGCCAGCAGCAGAGTGGTTTGGCTTGGTGGCTTGGACCAGGGGCTCTGGGTTCGATTCCCCCACCGGTCCTTTTATTTTTATTTTTGTTGCTTTTCTATTTTTGCTTTGTAGACTTTCATAGATGGAGACGAGTGTTAGATCTAACTTGTGGGTACTATTTTCCTTGCTGCCTCCAACAGCAGGAGTTGCTAGTATTGCTAGCTAAGTATTTGCTAGCATGTGTATATCTGAGTGTGTAGGTTGCTTGCTTAGGTGTGTGTGTGTGTGTGCATACACATGGTGATGATGTGAGTGTCTGTGGTGCTTCCCCTTGTAGAGAGGCATGTGTAGGGGTGCATGTTGCATTCTTGCTTGTGTTGCCAGAGATGTGGCAGATTGTGTATGTGTGTGTTGCACACACATGTAGTGGTGCTAGTGTATGTATGTATGTGTGTGTATGTGTTATATGCATGTGTTAGTATTCTTTTGTTTTGCTAGTATGTGTAGGTGGTTTGGTTTCTTCTAGATGATATGCACATGAGTAGGTGTGTTGAGATTATGTGTGTGTAGGTAGTGCACACACATGTGTGGTTCCTAGTAAGTGCATGTAAGTGATGCTACCATATTACTTGGATGGTAGTTTTTCCCTCTTGTTGTTCTTGGGGTCATGAGTTGTGATTAGGATTGTCAAGATGATATGTGTGTGGTGAAAACAGCCCCATTTGCAACTTGTGCACCTCCTCATGTTAAATATGAGAGAGGGCATGATGTGTGTGTGTGGGGGGGGATATAGTGAGAGAAGTGTTTGGGTTGTTGATGTGCATGACACCAACATGGGGTCCAAACCCTCATGTCCATATTGTCTTTGTGCACATGAGCATATCTATGTGATAGTTGTTCTAGTGAGAGTGGCATGAAATGTTGCACTATTCACTATGTTGGATTCTATGTAGTTTTTCCTTCCTAGTTTGAGCTCACTTGCTCCAAGCAAGTGCATATGTTTTATATATGGTTTTGGGGTAGAAATATCCCAGGAATCCATTGGTGAAATCATTTTTTCCATTGGAACATTTTCTGGAGATGACATATTTTCATTTTCTTCTATGTTTAGGGCTTGGTTCCATGAGTTGTGATGTGCTCTTGTATTTGTTTCTTGGTTGTGGTAGTAGAGGGTGACCCCCTATACCACATGTTGGTTTCCATTCATGATTTGGAATCCATGTGTGCAAGTTGTGCCCATCCAAAGTAAGCATGGGGCTGAAATTCCAGATTAGTGAAAACCTGAGATTTTCACTAAGTCTGAGAATCTGTTTATATTTTCTTCCCCTGTTGATGAGGTTGTGCTGGTCATTGTGATGTGATCTAGCCTTAGCTTTATACTAGGAAGTTGGACCTGATATGTTTGTCTAACTCCCTGTAAAATTTCATCCCATTTGGAGTCCTGTAGATAATGTTTTGGCTGCTGTCAAAAAGCTTCAGAGCAAAGACAGAAAGTTAGGTGCAGGAATTTTCACTAAGTCCTTGAAATCTGATGGTTTTGGGCAAGTTTGCAGCCTTGTATCTTCCTGTGTTTAATTCCTTTTTGAGTGATTCTTGCTTGTGCTTGTAGTATTCTTGGATAGCTACAGTCACATATATTATTTTTCATATTTGGGTGGCTGTAGGTGTGTTGCATGCAGCTCACAAAGTGCCATGATGCAGTTTATGGCAGATTGTGTAGTTTTGTTATTTTGATGTTTGTGAGTGCTTAGTTGGAGATGTGGTGTTCTTCCTTGCCCCAAACCATTCATGTTGGGTTGTTATATGTCTTGGCAACCTGGAAATACCAGGGTTGTGCCATTTGAGTGTGTGATGATGATTTGGACACGTAGGTCTTCATATCTTGTTTCGTTGATTCCCGTTGATCCGTAGCTCCGATTGTAATGTTCTCTATATGGTTTTTCTTCGTTTTCTCGAGACGCATCTGATCATGTCATTCTCATGCATGTAAAAATAGGTTAGCATGCATTTCTGTCCAGGAACATGTATTTACTCCTTATGCTTGTGCTAGTGATAGAATTAGTGATGCATGCTCATATTCATCTCATGCATCATGTGCTTGTTGCATCTTGAGGTGCGGTTGTTCATTGGATGTTATTATTATGTTGGGTAGCACCGGGATCAGAGAACGAGTACATGGATTCAGGACAGTACGTGCAGGACGATCAAGAACCGTTCCAAGCTGAGGATATCACAGGCAAGATGATATGACCTTGATTCCATCTCTAGACTTGTTATGCTAGATTAAGTTTCCTTTGTCATATGCTTGCTGCCTACCACTGAAATATTTGCCTCTTGATATGCCATGAACCCAAACACTGATCCCTTCCTAGCAAACTTGAATGGCTAAGTAGGCTTTGCTCAGCTACTAATGGTAGCGTTGCTAGATGGAGGTGCTTTGTCTTGTGTGATAACATGAGCTTGATATCATTATCTTAAATTCGGTTATTTAATTAATGCACCTATATACATGGTAAATGATGGAAGGCCTAGCCTTTTGCCGGGTGCTTTGTTCCGGTATTGCCGCCATAGTTACCGGTTACCGGTGTTTGATTCCATATTGATCACTCCTAACACGTTCGGGGTTGTTATGGGGACCCCTCGATAAATCGCGTATTGCTAAGACTTGTCCGGCAGGACCCAACATTGGTATTAATTTGCTAATCACTTAATAATAATCTGCATAGGGAATGATCACCCCGAGGATCTTTAATCAACAACCCGGGCCAGTGCTCCTCATGAGTGTTGGTCCAAAATGGACAGACTGCGGGGGCCACCACAGGGAAACTTGAGGTTTGGCTCCTGTAGGCTTTTCCATCCATCGTGTCCTGAGACTGAGATACGCGGCTCTTATCGGGGTCGTCAACACGACGGGAGGTCTTGCTAGTCTTGTCTTACCTTAGCGATATATCTTGCGTATAGGAATCCCGGGGAAGCTTTGGTTCTCCCGAGAGTTGAGGTTTTCCTCTAAGGAATCCGACGAGATCACGAGATTCGTGATAGAGGATTACTTTGCGGCCCGTGTACGTTTGTGATGGACTAGTTGGAGCACCCCTGCAGGGTTTAATCTTTCGAAAGTTGTGCCCGCAGTTATGTGGCAACTTGGAATATTTTGTTAACATCCCGTAATAGATAACTTAAACATAAGCTATTAAAATTGCCAACTGTGTGTGTAACCGTGACTGTCCCCTCGAAGATCTCTCTTCGATCGGGAACACGGTGGGGTTATGATTGACGTAGGTAGGTGTTCAGGATCAGTTATTGATCAAGTTTTATCGACCGTTAGCATAGTCCACCTTCACAAATGTTATACGTAAGTTAGCCACCATATCAAGCTTAGGAGGCTGCAGCTTAAACACTCTACCCTATCCAACCTAATAACTTGACTAGTTCTGGCACCAAGGTCTTAGATTGCTGAGTCCCCGTGGCTCACGGATTCCTCCACAATACCAACAGGTTCAGGTACCCAGAGACAGATGATCCCGACGGAACGCAGCTCGTGTGGCAGTACGATGAGGAGTCCGACCGCCTGTACGTGAACTATCTAGAAGATTGAGGCGTGGTCGTGATCGTGGGCCTACAGGCAGGGTAGCATAGCCTTTTCTCTGTTTTGTAGTCCGTAGCGGAACTACTTTGGTTGTATGCGTGATGTACTCTAATATATTTATGAGAAGGCAATTGAACCCCTGATTGTCTATCTTTTATTGTTATGTATGTGTTGTGTTACCTGTTTGCGAGACGCTTAGATGCGCTCCTTTCCAATTCGGGGCCTCGATCCCCAGATCAGAAAGGACCGCATCTTGGTCGTTACACATTTCCCCCGCCATTATTCCCACTTCTCATGAAGTGCTCCATCCGGGTATAACTCCTTACATCCGGGCCTTGGGATCCAGGTAATGGAGCCCGAAAGGGCGTCCCCTCCATGGATGCAAGGAGTGAAGTAATGGCGGAAGAGGGCCGTGTTGGGGGTGATCCCGATGAAGTTCTCGTAGATATGCACGAATATGGACATGCATGTCACCTCGTTCGGCGTGAAGTCCAGAAGATGGAAGCCGTAGGTGTGCATGATGTCAATGAATAGTTCAGAGAAGGGTGGGCAGATCCCGCAATAAAAGTAGTCGACAAAGAAAGGATACTTGTCTGAGCTACCGCCGGCCTCTCCCGGGGTCACACTGGTGGCCGTATACGCTGTCATCCGGGCCGCCCACATGAACTGGTAGAGCCGCCTCAGGGTGAGCGCATCATGCCCCGGGGAGAAGTAGGCGAACTCCTTTTGTATCTTCACCAGCTCCTTCTCTGCCGGGACAACCTTCCCCTTCTTGCCTTTGTTCCCCTTCGGCTCCATAACGACTGCAGAAGCTGCGGCTACCCGAGGCACAACTATAAGAGGTGGGAGGGGGAAGGGTGTGGTTTCTAGCTGAAGGAAGGCGACGACGATGACTTCGAGATTGAAGGAAGTTGGGGACAATGGGCTTGTGCGCTTGCGTTTCCCCCATTTCTTATGCGGGGGGGGGGGGGGATATGCAGGCCGACCCTTGCGTACCCAACCAACGGCTCCACGTGCACGTGACCACCTCGACCACTGTGTGCACGCCTCCCCACTTCGTGCGTTTTGTGCGTGAGGTGGGGAGGGCCACTTGCAGTGGCTCCAAACTGCCAAGCAGAAGCCCGTGCACCGCTTTGGGCCTGGCCCAATGACGCCTCGCATGTGTGTGTGGCCCAGGCCCGGGGGCTCCTGTCGGTGCTCTAGAGACCGGGGTCTCCTGTGCCCCAGACTTGTGCACGGGCACGAGCAGCGTGCTTGGCGGCAGTACACTAAGAGAGCCGATGGGAAGTTAAACCCCAGGCTCGCCAAGACCACACCCCTCCAAAGGTGTGAAGAGCCAACCTAGGCTACAAGGCCCCAACAAGCCCTACTTGCCGGGAAGACTCGCAAGGCCCCGGCAAGCCCTCCTTGCCGGGAAGACTCGCAAGGCCCCGGCAAGCCCTCCTTGCCGGGAAGACTCACAAGGTCCCGGCAAACCCTCCTTATCGGGAAGATGGGTGAGGCCGCAGGCAAGGACGCCAGGCCGACATGCTCTCTTCGCCCGCCAAGTGTCCCTCCTGCCACAGTACCACCGACCGCCATCGCTCCAGCACATCCCTCATGCGCCAGCACAAAGCCCAGGTGTCAGCACACCTGGGCACGTGTCGAAGCCACCTTGGTGCAGGCCAGGGGCCAAACAAGGCATTTACTGCCCCTCACACCACAGTAGAAAGATAAGAAGAGAACCCTGTTCACTATGCAACCCGTGAGCACACTATTGGTGACCCCTTCGCCTATAAAAGGAGGCCCAAAGCTCATTTCTACTGGTTGGACCTTTCGGGGTTTAGGCTCTTTGATCACCAGATAAATTACTGTAGCAAATAACCCTACAGTAAGCACCCAATACAAACAAAGCAGGAGTAGGGTTTTACGCGCCAAGCGGCCCGAACCTCGGTAATTGACCTTGCCGGTGCTGATGCCAGTTCTGCTCTCAGCGCCACCTCTCTCCCTACGCTGAACGATCAAGGGATCCTTAGGGTTTCCCATAGGTGTCGATTTCCCCGACACTTGGTATGTAGAGATAACCCTTGAAGTACAAGGCGCCATGATCAGCAGGAGTGAAGCAAGAGGGTTTACCTTCTGCAAGGTAGCTTTTAAATAAGTCGACTTCAGGGTCAAAGAGTTGAATAGTTTTGACGCTGCTCACGAGATCTAGTTCAACAACTAGGTTACTCAGGGAACCTTGATCAACAACACAAAGGTTCATCTCATGGAACTCTTCAGTAGGGGGAACAAGATAGCGCTGAGGAGTAATAGGGAGGTTCAACTTACGAAATTTCTCTTGAAGACGACCGTGAACCTTATGAACCTGGAGGTGGTTGCAGTATGATTTGTGGCTCACGGCATCAACCATCACATTAGCCTTGCCAGGTGTATTAGAAATTCCCTAGTTGAAATCTTCTATGCGCTCCATCCATCTCTGTTGACGGAGGTTTGGATCCGGCTAAGTAAATAGGTACTTCAGACTTCGATGATCAATGTAGATCTCACAAAGATTACCAAGAAGGTAATGCCGCCACCGTTTTAGTAAATGTACTACTGCAGCAAGTTCGAGGTCATGAACTGGATAGTTCTCTTCATGAGCACGCAACTGACAATAGGCATAAGAAATCACTTTGTGTTCTTGCATTAGGACACAACCTATTCCTTCGTGAGAAGCATCACAACATATGACGAAATCCTTTTTAGTATCCCAAGGAGCAAGTGCTAGAGCAGATGTTAGTTTGTCCTTGAGTGCCTAGAAACTTTCCTCACATTTATGTGTCCACTCATACTTAACACCCTTGTGAAGCAGATTGGTTAAGGGCTTTGCAATCTTGGAGAAGTTCTCGACGAATCAACGACAATAGCTGGCGAGTCCGGGAAAACTTCTGACTTGCTTGACATTCTTCAGGGGAGTCAAGTGAATAATAGCCTGAACTCGTTCGGGGTTGACCGCAATACCATCCTTGGAGATCACATGACCAAGGTAAGTCACTTCGTCCAGCCATAATTCACACTTGGAATACTTTGCATAAACTTGATGCTCGCGAACCATTTCCAGTACAAGACGAAGATGTTTGACATGCTCTTCTTTATTCTTCTAATATACCAGAATATCATCCAGATAAACCACGACGAATTTGTCGAGGTAGTCCATGAAGATATAATGCATCAATGAGAAAAAGGTTGTCGATGCATTGGTTAAGCCGAAGGACATGACGGTCTACTCATATGAACCATATCGAGTAATGAAGGCGGTTTTTGGGATATTCTCTTCGTGAACACAGATTTGGTAGTATCCCAACCTCAAGTCGATCTTAGAGAAGACTTAGGAACTAGCAAGTTGATCATACAGATCATTTATTCGAGGAAGACGATGTTTGTTTTGAATAGTGGCCTCATTGGTAGGATGGTAGTCTTGAACCAAATGATTTGTTACATCCTTCTTCTTAACAAAGAGAGAAGGTGCTCCCCAAGCATAGGAACTTGGACGAATGAAACTCAAGCGAAGCGAATTGTCAATTTCTTGCTTAAGTTCAGGGAGTTCGTGTGATGGCATCTTATAAGGACGCTTGGCGATAGGAGTGGTACCGGGTACCAAGTCGATGACAAACTCGACAGCTCGAGCACGGGGAATCCCTGGAAGTTCTTCTAGAAAGACATCTTGGAATTCCCGGACAATTGGAATGTTTTCGATCCCCTCAAGAGGTGACACATTCAACGCGTTCAAGGCATATAGCCGCGCTTTAGTATCTCAAACAAGATGAGCATGATTGCTTATTATTTCATTTGAAGGGTGTAGGAGGTGGAAGGTTTTGGTGACAAAAATGATTGAAGCCGTATTAGCCTTAAATCGGTCCATTCCCAATATGAGGTCAATGTTGGAAGACTTTAGCAATATGGGAGCGGAAAGAAATTCCAATCCTTCAATTTCGACGGTGATATTGGGGCAAACCACAGAGGTTAGACATTGGCCTGCGGGGGTGTTTACCACTATCGGAATGTTCATATCTTCGCTTCTAATATCATGCATGTATGCAAAACTTTCTGAAATAAAGGAATGCGATGCTCTTGTATCAAACAATACATAAGCTTGTACCGAGTTAATGGGAAGTGTACCCATCCAGGTAGCACACTGGTCTTGATCTTGACCCATCTCAATGTTGTTGGCATGGAACAGCCTGAAACCGATGCTCTAGAAGATTCCCCTTTTATTCCACTGTCGTTGTGTGATTTGTTTGTTTGTCGCATTCGTCATCGCCTTTGCATCATCCGCATTGCATCTGCATTCTGTTGCATCATTTGTTTTAAAACTTCTATTCGTTGTTAGTTGTCGGTTCCCCCTATTTCCGTCAGTGATCGTTATGAGACCAACCACACTCGCACGCACCCGCAACACCAGTAATATTTTTTTAAATGAGTATAAAACTTTCTTAGATTGAGTTGAAACTTGGCGTGCGGTATTACTATCATGTCAGTAGACCGCCTTCCAAATTTTGTCACAATCGGAGGTTGTTTGATACACGAATAGTCGACCGTAGCAGCACCGTCATCGGTTTATTTGTTTGATGTTTTTCGGTTTGAAAACATTATCACGGACCAAAATCTCCTCCCTCTCATCCCTACCTAGCCCATTTAACGCAACCCACCTAGCCAATCCCTGCAACCCAAGCCGTCCAATTGCGATAGTGCGGTCGAAATGGATGCAAAACCCCCTAACCTAGCCCAAACTGCCTATAAAAGAAGCCCTCCTCATCCCTTTTGGGTTGCCCTTATTCCACCTCGAAACCCGCACCCACCGAACCTAGCCGCAGCAGTTCGCCATGTGGTCCAGCCGCCACCCAAGACGCTGCGGCCCGCAGAGCCCGTGTTTGGCCCACCTGGGCCTGATCCAACCGCCTCCGTGCCCGAGGGCGCCCAAGCTCCCGCGAAGTGACATGCTCGCCATGGCTGCGCCGCCCCGCGCCTTTGCCACGACCGGCGACCTGGAGGCCGGTGAGCTCCAGCGCGCCGCTACCCCTGCCGCCACGCTGTTGTGCCTCCACCATGGCTGCCCGCCCTGCAAGCCCTCCCGCCTTCGAGCTCGCCCTTGCCCCGATGTGGAGCGCTGCACCTTGGATTCGCTGCCGGCCATGGGCTCCGCCAAATCCAGCCATGCTAGACCGAATCTCCCCATTCCTGGCGCCCCTTGCCTTGCCTTCGTCGGACCTCGCCGGAAGCCGCTGCCTCGCCGGGGATCGAGCCGCCGTTGCTGCTGTGTTCACCGGAGGAGGAGGCCGCAGCAAGCGCCCGTGTGCTCGCGTTAACCGGCGCATGGGCTGCGCCAGCGGAGTGGGCTGCACCAAGTGCCAAGCAAGGCCCAGTCCGCCCAAGCCTAGTCCGCCTCTAGTGCCGGCCATATTTGGCCCAAGGTGAGCCTCAGCCCGATCTTCCCTATGCGATGCCCTATGCGCACAATGGTTATCCTGCACTCATGCACTGTTGGTCTGGTTGTAATAGATTTGGCCCAACTTGTTTTTTCATGCGCAATGATTTTTTCTAATTTTCAAGGAATTTGCTAATTATAGAAAAATGCATATTTTTAAATTGCCCATAACTCTTTAACCGTGCATCGGATTAAAATAATTTAATTATGTAAAATGTCTACAATTCTGTGTAGATTAATAATATCCAACTTTCATGCATGTTTAAAGTTTCTTAGCCTCCTATTTGCATTGATTTGCATGATGCCACATTAAAATGATTTAATTCATAGAGAAATAATCATGCATCGGATTTAAAAACTTCATACATGAAAAATGCTTAGAATTTTGTGTAGTTTCACAATATCCAACTCTCACATGTATTTAGAATATTTAACTTGCTCTTTAATTAAAATTGCATTGTTGCCATGTTGTAATGGTTTGTTTCATAACTAATTAACTATAGCTCTGATTAAAATGATCCACATATGAAACTTCACCAGAAAAATGTGTAGAATGACATGGTAGCATTTATTTTTCTATTTAACAACTCTAAAATTGTGTTATAGGCAGAACAATACCGAATCTTAATTTGTATATGGGGAATTTCCGGAATTATTATTCGTTGTTCTAGCCTCATTTAAACTTGCCTCGAATTTCATGTAGTTTCATAATGTCTTGTTGCATCCATGATTCAACATGTTGTGGTTATCATTTGCATGCATTTGCATTTGTGGCATGTCAACTTGTGTTGATCATATCTTTTAGACTGTAGCTCCATTTTAAATGATCTATATATGTAAACCAATTAGAATGACGTGTAGAATCACATGGTCCCCTTTTTGCTGTTTAATAGATATAAAACATGTTCTAGGAAGATCTGGACCAATTTCGAAATTAACTTGTGGGGTGAGTTCGAAAATGCTATGTATTATTTCAGACCTGATGTAAAACGCCTAGATAGTGTAGTTTATTTATGCTTCACCTCTTGTCATGTTTAAGAACATTTAATATTGTTGTGTACCTAAATAGGAGTGAACTAAATAGTTCAAATATGGAGTTATGTCAATATGCAACGAGTTGCATATTGAGCTTCATTTAATGTGTAGTATTAATTATTGTGCGCCATGCCTTGCATAATTGAAATGGACATGCATCATAATTGCTTGCACATCATGTCATGCATATGTCGCGGTGTTTATTATGTGTTGATTGTTGTTTATGGATTGCTTCTTCTTGATAGAGTTCTGCGAACGTGTTGGAGTGTGAGGATTCATTCGACTACATGGCTCATCTACTTCACGGATTCATTCGACTACGTGGTTCGTCAGCTTCATGGTTCATTCTTCTTCCAAGCGGGATCACATGGAAGATGATCATTTCCCTAGATACCATTATTATCATTGCCATGCTAGTTCTCTCGTTTCTATCGCTATGTCTCGCTATCCACCATCTATTATTATGAGCCTCCCAACATCACCATGAAACCCTCTAACCCCTCCACATCTGAGAAAACCCCTGTTTGGCTATGTTACTGCTTGGCCTTCTAGCCTGGTGTTTTGTTCCATCTTTGCCGCCCTAGTTACTTGTGTACCGGTGTTATATTTCATAAATGAGCGTTCCTAACATGCTTGGGGTTGTTATGGGACCCCCTTGATATTCATTTTGGGATAAAACTCTTTCGACAAGGCCCAACATTGGTACTATATCTGGTCAACATAATAATACTGAACACCATTAGTAACACATAGGGAGTTAGCACTACCCGTGGATTGTACAGGGGGACAGTGCTGATGGTGTTGGTACCAAATGGGCTGCCTGTGGGGCCACCGCGAGGGAACTTGAGGATTGGTTTTACTTATAGCCAGCCCCATCTGGTTGTGTCCTGAGAATGAGATATGCGGCTCCTATCGGGATTGTCGGCACGTCGGGTGGCTTTGCTGGATTTGTTTTACACTTTATCGAAGGTCATGTGCATTCGGATATCGGTGATACCTCGGGCTATCTCGAGGTTGAGGTTTTCTCTCCAGGTTTGTGATGGACTAGTTGGAGCACCCCTGCAGGGTTAAATCTTTCTGAGAGCCATGCCCACGGTTATGTGACAACTTGGAAACTTTGTTTCACACCCGGTCATAGCAAACTTAAAGTAAACTTAATTAAAATATGCCAACTGTGTGCGTAATCGCGACTGTCTCTTCTCGTGAGTTCTGCATCCGAGAGAGGACGCAATGTGGTTATGTTTGATGTAAGTAGGTGTTCATGATCACTTTATGACCGCTCTTAGTTCACATCCGTTATGCGTAGATCACCCCCCTCTTTTATTCTTGTACTCATAAGTTAGCCACTCAAATAAATCCTTAGTTGCTTGCTGCAGCCTCACCACTTAACCATACCTCACCCATTAAGCTTTGCTAGTCTTGATACCTTTGGAAGCCATATTGCTAAGTCCCTGTGGCTCAAAGATTACTACAACAATAGTTACAGGTACAAATAAAGTGATACTTTGACGTGAGTGCGATGATTGTGCTATTTTGAGTTTCTTCTTCTTCTTCGTCGTCGTCGATATAGGATGGGTTCCTGATCGGCATCTTGGGATAGCATGGATGGACGTTATTTTTTATCGTTTGTTTTCGTCCTTAGACGGACCATGCTCTTCTAATTGGTGATTGAATATATTGTTGTATTGTGTTGTTTATGTTGTAGCTTATGGCGAGTGTAAGGCAATTACATATACTCATCTCTTTTGTACATGTACTTGTAAGGATATCTATTCTTGCAAAACGATGAGATGCACTTCTATCCCTATCGAGTCCCTCGTGCGGAAAGAAGGATAGGATCACATCTTGGGCTTTACATGGCCTGACCACGAACATAAGTAGGCTTGGCATTGTTGTTGCGATTCTGATTGTTGCCACTGGCAGTTGAGGGAAGTGCGAGCTGATTCTGATTCTGTATGTAGTCTCTAGCACGGTGACTTGGACGGCCACACTTGACGCACAACCCGGCCTTAGGACGGAAAGGAGGAGCTCGTGGTGGTGGAGCTGGAAGTCTGGACCGCCTAGCTGGTGGAGGAGGCACATGAGTTGCATCATAAGACGACCTTGGAGCAGGAGCAGGTGCATGGTACTTGTTGTGGGAAATCCAGATCTTCCGCTTCTATGCAAATGAGCCCGAAGATGAGCCCATGTCATGGTTGCGCTTGATGCTATCCTTGTATCCCCGCAGACCAGTTTCAACCTGAATGGCCTTGTTCACTAAGGTGGAGAAATTATTATAGTCCTAAACAAGGAGTGCTAGTTTGATGTGAGGGTGGAGGCCATCATGGAACTTCTCATGCCTGTGAGCATCAGTTGCAATGTGACCGTTGTGATGCCTATGAGACCGTTGTGACTGTCCCACCATTGAGCAGCAGGACCCTTCACAAAGTAAGATGCAAAGTTAACATAGCTTTCCATGGGAATATTGGCAGACTCCAGCTCATATGCGATGTCATGGAGCCAGTCATCAGAATCAAGAGGCTAAGTTGAGTTGCGGTAAACCTCAGGGTTGAGGCGGCAGAAGTCTTGCAGTGTCACGCCTTGTTGCTGGTTCATGTTCGGCCTTGGGAACTGGTCCATGAGCCCTTGCATAAACTGGCGGTTCAGTTTAAAACTATTGGATCATCCTAGCCATATATTCAAGGGGTGGGGTGGTGGATTGTCGGCAGCACCACTCGGGTGTCCAGTTGGTTTAACCATCCTGCTAAACTTTAATAGGGGTAGTTTAGCATAATGTAATTGCACGGGGTATGGAATCATTCCTGAAGTAAGCAAGCATAACGAAATGAAAATGAGATACATACTCCATAGTAGTCAAGTTCGACATACAGATCCATACATAAGTTTGATTACAGACCATCGACTACAAGTTCGAAATTTGGCGATAACCTGGACTCACTAGACGGCACACACGCACGTGGTCGAGGGATTCAACAATGAGACATAGCGATAATGCTACATCCACATCGAAGACAATGACTGAAACAGAAATTCGAAATTTGGCAATTACATGGACTCACTGGGTGGCACACAGACATGCGGTGGAGGGATACAACAACGAGACATAGAGATAATGCTACATCAACGTAGGAGACAATGACTGACCGCGGGTAACTGACGGTGACCCTAATAGAAGAATCTAGGGTAGGATTCTGCATCCTGTTGTGACTCATGTGCAGGTACCGATCCGAATAGGGAGTGCAGGTCCACACAAAGGAGTACAACCTCCAACATCAGGCCACTCGAGGCCCGATGGTAGCTCTGTCTTGCACGAGTAGAGGATGTACTCAGGATGGATCCTCGTGCTGACTGCTAGCAGCAACTGGGTCATCGCATCGCAAAGACGGGTATATGTGGCGTACAGTTCAACAGTCAGAGCTCGGAAGGCACAATCCAGAGCCTCAGTGTACTGCACCAGAACCTGTGGGTCCTAGCGACGACTCATGTAGGGGGTACACACAACGATGTAGGATCGATCGTTGCGCTCCCGAACAAAGAAAGTGTAGGCAGTGAGATAAGATCCAGTCTCATCCCCAACAAGAGCATACAGGATGTATGTGAATGCAGTCTCCTCCAAGCGGGGGTGCGCTCCACGAAGGCAAGTGATAGTGATATAGGCAACATCATGGACAACGATATCAATCGTCACCCCGACTCCGTAGAGGGTGTGCAGCTCGTTGGTGGAGATGTCCTCCCGATCGTAGATGCGAACCTCAGCATGGTACTGCTCCTGGTTGACCCAGTGGAAGTCCTTGTACACAGTGTACTCGGGGTACCAGCGATATTCCAACCAGGTCAAGAGGTCGACCAGAATGGCCGGGAACCCAATAACATTGAGATCCTTAGTCATGGGTACGACGTGTCTTGAGGGACGCATCTGAAAAGATGGTTTAAGGATGTCAAATGACAGTGTGTGTAATATACTTTTCACAAGAATTCTAGTAGATGATCCAGCTCTCTAGGTTGACGTGATTACGAGAACCTTATGTTAGAGTTAGCAAAATCTTTAACCCAAAAGAGAAGAGAGATGAGAACCTAGAGTATAGAAGAGGAGTAAAATATATTAATACCACCCGATTGAGATGTGGGCCTGTAAGCCACACAACAATGTTAGTAAAAGTTTTTCAAGTACTAGACTAAACTTAGGCCAAGGAGTTGGAAAGGGGGCTACCTATAGGCAGTCGGGTCTGATAACAACTTGTGACGCCCCCAATTTTGACCGTGCGCTAAACGTACACGCAATGCGTACGACCAAGATTAGGGACTCACGGAAAGATATCTCAACACGACTCTAGAAACAAATAAAAGCATACAAGCTTCATATTACAAGCCAGGGGCCTTGAGGCCTTGAATACAGAAGCTTGAGAAACTCACGAGTCAGCGGAAGCAACAAAATATCTGAGTACACACATAAAACAAGGTAATGCCTTATAGAAGGCTAGCACAAAAGCTACATAGATCGAACGAGGCGAGGCCTCCTACCTGGGAACCTCCTGAACTACCCCTGGTCGTCAGCAGGCTCCACATAGTAGTAGGAACCGACGGGGGTAGTAGACGTCATCGGCGGGATACGCCATCTCCCGGGCTCCATCATCTGGTCGCGGCAATCATATCAATGGGAAAAGGGGTAGCAAAACAACGGTTAGTACTCATCGGAAGTACTCGCAAGACCGACATCAGAACTATGCTAAGTATGCATCAGTATCAAATAAATGGGGGTTATATCTGCATTGTTTGCAGCAATGCGAGAATAGAGAGAAGGGACTAGTCCTATCAAAGACTAGCATCTTTAGTGTCTTGCAGCATTAGACGAGAGTAGAACAAAACACATATATATCCATATTGTTGCAGCAAATTTAATTAAGTCACGCCGAGAAATTCTTTCTCGACCCCTTGCGAGAAAGCAATCTCGGAGCCAAAACTTTCTAGTTAAGTAACAGTTCTAGTTGTATTAGACTAGGATACAATTCCAAGTCATCTTGTAACGGCGCACACGGCTATACAAATAGTTAATTTTCATTCGTTCAAGGGTGAACAAAATTACCTAACATGCTTGATAAAATTTGGCCGAACACACTTACCTGGTGGTGCCCTGCCTCAAAACATCAACACATCGCAGCCCTACCTAGGCTCAACAGAGAGGCCAACTCGCCGGTCTAAATCCTAAGCCGGCCGAGGTCAGCACTCGCACCTCTTATACTAGAATAATGCTTACGCGAACCACTCGGGGGCGCACCGCTCCATTACTCATGTCTGAAGAGCTTCGGTTGATAATACGACGTCGAGTACCCATAACTTCTCCCACATGAAGGTTAGTGCGAGAAGTTCTACTACCAACTCAAAACAAATACCCAATTCCCATTAGCATTTTAATTAAGACTGCGGCGGCGATCAACAATCCATGATATATGGTCCCTTCACCCCGTCTCGAGGATGTGTGGCAAGGGCCAAGAATGTCCGGCCACGCCTCATCACATCCACACAGGTATGTACCCGCAACACACCTTTCTCCATGTCTCCAGTAGTAAGGTCAAGAAACCACGTGGCTGTAACATCAGAGGGACCCGAGGTATCACCCTCGATGGATTGCGAAGGATGTAACCATCAAGGTGACTAGGGAGGAATCACCCCTGATGGTCCATGCTTGAGGGGTTGCATGACAGACTCGTTATCGTAGGTGGTGAACGAGGAACCACCCTCGATAAACCACCGGCGATTAACTACACTACAAATCTAACATCGGGAGTACGTAATGAGGTGTCACCCTCGGCACTCGATACTAGCTCTCCAACGTTGTACAACAAGGGGGGTGTGAGTGATGTGATGGGTCTCGTCTCGTCGATCAGTAGATCGAGACTTGATGATAAAGCAGGGGCAACTGGGACTAAGGGGTCAATCGGGATGACTAAGCCACCTATACTGAGCATTTAATGTCCAGTAGAGTCTAATAGTAATTTATCAAAAACAGGCTATGCATCAGAATAGGAGCTATCTACAACAGTAGCAAAATCTAATGCAAGCATGAGGGAAAAGGAATGGGCGATATAGGAATGATGAAGGGGGTTGCTTACCTTGTTTCTCTTCTGCAAAAGGCTGGTCGCCAGGAGGGTAGTCGTACCCAACATCAACGTTAGTGTTGGTATCTACCAAAGAGAAGAGGGGGAAGAAACAATAATTAACAGCAAGCAAGTGCTTCAATACGCATGACATGCTAACAATCAGTGCTAGGCATGACCTAATGTTGTACTACACATCTTGGACAGATCGGGAAAATATCTGACGACATTTCCCGGGTGTGTGGCTACTACCGGACAGGTGAAAACCATGGAAAATTTTCATGTTCGCTATGCTAGGGGCACGTGACACATGAACGGACAGCGTATCCGGGTTCGTTTGGTTTTTTGATCAACTTTGATGTACAAAATATTTTCATCCGGGTTACGGATTTTTTTTAATTATTCTGAAATTAAATAAAATTACTTTAATTAATAAATGTAATTATGACATCAACATGATGTTATGCTCACATCACTAGTCAACAGTCCTCTTAACTCGTCAACTGACGAGTGGGTCCTACATGTCATTGACTACTAGTTAACTAACAAAATTTATTAAACAAATTAGGTATAATTAACCTAATGAATTAGATTAATTAAATTGTTGAGTTAATTAGACAAATTAATCAAGGGTTAATTAGGTCAACTAATTAATCGTTAGTTATATATATATATATAATCTTTATTATTATTGGGGGGGTGAGACCCCATTTGTCATTGGGCCATGGCGGGAGGTTAGTGGGGGGGGATAATCCTCACTAACCAAAATCGGGCACGAGGCTGTGGTGCGGATGTGGTCGAGGCCAGCAGCGGAAGCAACCGATGACGGGTGGCCAGGGGGCTGGGCAATGCGGGCTCTCGAGCGTGCGACGATGAGTGACCGCACGAGGAGCGCGGGTGCGGGCGCGGCGCGGTGGCTGGAGGGATGTGGCAGCGGCGAGCCGACGCGGCTAGTAGGGGCAAGGCATGCAGATGCGGAGAGGATCCGGCCTGACCGTGAGCGGGCGTGACAAGGGGATGGAGGCACTGTGGTCACAATCGGTGTAGGGGGATACACCAGCTCGGGGGTGAGGCAAGGGAGGTCGACGACGACGAGGAGGTCGGCGGTGCGCCGGAAAGGACTGGATCCGGTCGGGCGCGTGCGAGAGAGAGATAAGCCGCCGGGGGGGGGGGGGGTTGGGGAACTAGGGGGAGGGGGGAATGAGGGTGGCGGTGGGATTAGGGTTTTTTGGAGGTTTTAAACCCCTCACGGTAGGTCGATTGGTCGTTTGGCTCAGCTCGGTCGAGGCCTAGCAGAGGGGGAGGGGGTTCTCTTTTATTTTCCTTCTCCTTTTTAAAATTTATTATTTTAATTTTATTATTTTAATTTTGTTTTATTTATTTTATTAACCGAAAACACTTTTGTAAAAATACGGGACTCGGTCCATTATACTTAAGAAATAACCAACTATTTATGGCACTGCCACGACAAGTTTGTGGGTCTTTAGAAATCATTTGAAAATAACCAAAATCAAAAAGGGCATTTAATAATTGTTTTTGCTTGTGATAAATTATTTTAGAGGCACTAAACACCTTACAAAATGTGGTTTGCAATTGTAGAAATGCCTAGGGAATATTTGAAACCTATACATGATTTTTGGTTCCCGGTTTGCAAAAACAATTTAATCCACTTTCCAAATGAATTTAAATTGTAAGAAAATGAATTAGCGTTGATTCCAACATTGATCATACTTGGATTAGAAAAAGGGATTAGCTTAATCCCCATGTCACTGTAGCTTGATTACAAGAATTACTGTAGCATAATTTGGGGATGTCACATGAGCCCTAGAGATATGCAAGAAGCAAAAAAGATCTATGAAAGAGAAATGTATTAAAATTGAGGATGTGAAAAAATTACCATCGATTGAAGAAATACATGGACTTGATACCCCGACACAGGTAGTAGAGGTAAATCCTCTCCGTCCCTTCACTAAAAATGATAAACCTTATGATAAGACTCATGATCAATGCATGGATGAATTTGACTATTACATTGTTAAACAAGAACACTTCAATAACTATGTTAAGGAACAATTGAATAATAATGCCATGATGATAGATCGCCTAAGAGATTTGATGTTTAGAATTGCTAATGTTGTGAAAGGTCTAGGTAAACATGCTTCTATGGTTCACACCCAACTAGATCAAGTAGCTAAGTCACAAAATAATTTGCTTGCTGAGATGAACAATATTAATGATCATTCTGTTAGAGTAATGACTAGAGGATGTAGAATGACTTAGGAACCTCTTTATCCTGAAGGTCACCCTAAAAAATAGAATAAGATACTCAGAAAATTAGTGATGATACTCCTAGTCCTACTAATAAGAAAAATAAATAATAAAAATGGTAGGACTTTGCATGCCCCTAGTGAACCTGATATTGAAAAACTTGCTGAGAATCATAATGATGTTTCTATTTCTGATGCTGAGACACAATCTGGTAGTGAACATGAACGTAATTATACTGATAATGATAAAATGATCTTCACGTAGAAGATCCACCATGTAGTAATAAGGAACCTAATAATGATGTTGATATAGCACCTGCTGAGGGTCTTGATAAGCCACCTCCTAAAAGTAAACGTTATGATAAGAGAGACTTTGTTGCAACAAAACATGGAAGGGAAAGAGAGACATGGGTTAAAAAACCCATGCCATTCCCTCAAAAGTATTCTAAAAGTAGGGACGATGACACTTTGCTGAAATGATTACACATGTCTTTTTGCGCACTCGCTTGACTGATATATTGAAATGCGCCCGTATGCTCAGTACATGAAGGATATTTCTACCAATAAAAGAAAGATACCCGAAACTGAAATTGCTACTATGCATGCTAATTAATCTTTTTATGGTGGAATACCTAAGAAGTTGGGAGACCCGGGAATACTCACAATACCTTGTCTCTTAGAAGAAATTATGTTAAAACCGCTTTATGTGATTTAGGAGCTGGTGTTAGTGTTATGCTTTTCTCCCTTTACAAAAGACTTGAATTGGATAAGATTACACCTACTGAAATATCTTTGCAAATGCGTGACAAATCAACTGCCTTACCTATGGGAATTTGCAAGGACGTCCTCGTTGTGGTTGCAAATGTTACTATCTTAACAAACTTTGTTATTCTTGATATGTGATAACCCACAAGTATAGGGGATCGCAATAGTTTTCGAGGGTAGAGTATTCAACCCAAATTTGTTGATTCGACACAAGGGGAAGCAAAATAATATTCTCGAGTATTAGCAGTTGAGTTATCAATTCAACCACACCTGAAAGACTTAGTATCTGCAGCAAAGTTTCAGTAGTAGAGTAGTGTGATAGCAACAGTAGCAGTAGTGACAGCAGTAGCGGAGCAAGGACCAGTAGGAAAAACTCGTAGGCAATGGATCGATGATGGATAATTATGTCGGATGACATTCATCATGCAACAGTTATAACATGGGGATATATGTAACTAGCTCCAGTTCATCAATGTAATGTAGTCATACGTGCTTATGGAAAAGAACTTGCATGACATCTATTGTCCATCGCTCTCGTGGCAGCGGGGTCCTAATGGAAACTAAGGGATATTAAGGTTCTCCTTTTAATAGAGAACCGGAACAAAGCAATAGCACTTAGTGAATACATGAACTCCTCATACTATGGTCATCTCCGGGAGTGGTTCCGGCTATTGTCACTCCGGGGTTGCCGGGTCATAACACATAGTAGGTGACTACAACTTGCAAGACGGGATCAAGAATACACATATATTGATGAGAACATAATAGGTTCAGATCTGAAATCATGGCACTCGGGCCCTAGTGACAAGCATTAAGCATAGCAAAGTAGTAGCAACATCAATCTCAGAACATAGTGGATACTAGGGGTCAATCCCCATCAAAACTAACTCGATTACATGATAGATCTCATCCAACCCATCACCGTCCGGCAAGCCTATGATGAGATTACTCACGAACGATGAAGAGCATCATGGAATTGGCGATGAAGGATGGTTGGTGATGACGACGGCGACGATCTCGCCTCTCCGGAGCCCAGAAAGGACTCCAGATCTGCCATCCAGAGGAAGAACAGGTGATGGCGATGCCTCCGTATCGTAAAACGCGATGAACTCTCCTCCTTGATTTTTTTCTGGGCGAAAGGGACTAAATAGAGCTGGAGTTGGAGGCGGCGGAGCCCCGAGGGTGCCACAAGCCTGCTAGGCGCGGCCGGGGGGGGCGCCTCCTGGGCTTGTGGGCTCCTCGCTCCACGCCTCCGGTTGATTCTTGCGCTAGTAATTTTTATACACTCCACAAAAAATCCTCGTAAATTTCTAGGTCATTCCGAGAACTTTTATTTCTGCGCAAAAACATCACCATGGCAATTCTGCTGAAAACAACGTTAGTCCGGGTTAGTTCCATTCAAATCATGCAAATTAGAGTCCAAAACAAGGGCAAAAGAGTTTGCAGAAGTAGATACGATGGAGACGTATCAACTCCCCCAAGCTTAAAGCCTTGCTTGTCCTCAAGCAATTCAGTTGACAAACTGAAGAGACAAAAGAAAAACTTTTACGAACTTTGTTTGATCTTGTTGTTGCAATTATGTCTAACTCATATTCAGATTTTCAGCAAGATCATAAGGAAACCACATAAGCAATGACATTTATGTCTCATGGCAAACTCATATCAATGGCATAATCAACTAGCGAGCAATAATAATAAGTTTCAAACGTCAACACTTCAATCAAAACAATCATGAAGCAATATGAATATATGGTATCTCGCTAGCTCTTTCTGAGACCGCAAAACATAAATGCAGAGCACCTTCAAAGACCAAGGGCTGACTGAACATTGTAATTCGTGGCAAAGAAGATCCAGTCACAGTCATACTCAATATCAATTAATAGCAAAGCATAAAAATGACGGAGGTGCTCTCTAACTGGTGCTTTTATAAGGAGAGGATGACTCAACAGAAACGTAAATAGATAGGCCCTTCACAGAGGGAAGCATTGATTTGCAGAGGTGCCAGAGCTCAAGCTTTGAAAACAGAGACAAATATTTTTGGGTGGCATGCTTTCATTGTCAACGCGATGACCAAGAGTTTTCACCATCTTCGATGCTACAATACTATAGGTGGTTCCCAAAAAGAAAAGTAAAGTTTTGACTCCCCCACCACCGATCAATCACACTCCACGACTAGCCGAAATCCTCGGGTGCCGTCCATACCAACAACAATCCAGGGGGAGTTTTGTTTGCAATTATCCTTTCTATTTGAGCATGGAACTGGGCATTCCAATTACCGGCCCCTTTCTCGTGAGTGATAGTGAATAAACACGGCTCGAGGATAACACGCCTAGCATGGAAGATTCTGATCACCCCTTGTCACCACATGAGCGGTTCGGGCGTGCAAAACAGATTATTACTTGAAGGTTTAGAGAGTAGCACATGCAAATTTACTTGGAACGGCAGGTAGATACCGCATATAGGTAGGTGTGGTGGACTCATATGGAACAACATTGGGTGTATGGAAGTGGATGAAAAAGCAGTATTCCCGCTTAGTACAAGTGAAGGCTAGCAAAAGACTGGGAAGCGACCATCTAGAGAGCGACAGCAGTCATCAATATGCATTGAAATTAACCAACATTGAGTGCAAGCATGAGTAGGACATAGATCACCATAAACATGAATATCATAGAGGCTATGTTGATTTTGTTTCAACTACATGCATAAACATGCGCCAAGTCAAGGCACTTGAATCATTCGAAAGAGGATACCATCTTATCATACTACATCATAATCATCTTGAAATTCATGTTGGCATCCAAGACAAACCATCATAAGCTCCTAGCTAATTAAGGGTGTGTTTGGTTGGAGGGATAGGCTAGGGTGGTTGTGGATATCCCCAACCAGGTGGCTGGGGATAGCCCTTTTTTGTTTGGTTGGAAGGGTAGGGTTATCCCTTTTTTTGTTTGGTTGGGAGGATGGAATCCTGCCGCGTCGGCCTCCTCGTGCGCCACCCGCGCCGGCAGCGTCGGCCTCCCCCCGCGCAGGCCGCCTCCACCCGCGCCGGCCGCCTCCCCCCACGCCGGCCGCCTCCCCCCGCGCCGGCCGCCTCCCCCCACGCCGGCCGCTCCTCCCGCGCCGGTCGCCTCATCCCGCGCCGGCCGCCTCCTCCCGTGTCGGCCGCCTCCTCCCGTGCCAGCCGCGGCGGCCGCCGGCCGCCCTCCCGCGCCCTGCCGCGTCGGCCGCCCCAGAGTGGTTGCCACCGCCCGCCCGTTTTTGGCGGTTGGCCACATCCCTTTTTTTGGAGAATATTCCCAGCATCTGGTTGACTCTATCCCTCCCCGCCCCAGATCCAAACGCATGGCAACCACAGAAAAAAGTGGTTATCCCTGTCCCTGGGATGATATCCCTCCAACCAAACACACCCTAAGCATGGCATCAGAAACTATGATCTCTAAGTTGTCATTGCAAACGTGTTTCTCTCATAACAAAGCTGAATTAGGAACGATGAGATAGTCATATTTACAAAAACAAAATGGACCGAGTTCATACCATCTTTTCCAGGCTCAGTCACTTCATCATATATCGTCATTATTGCCTTTCACTTGCATGATCGAATGATGTGAATCATAATGAGAGTGTTCGTGCATTGGACTACGCTGGAATCTGCAAGCAAACACAAAGGATAAGACAAAGTAATATGACTCTTTGACAGATAAACATATATGCATGCGAGAGCCATTAAACATTATTACCATGGTCTTCTACCTTGACCCAAAGAAAAACAAAACTATTTACACGGGAAAGCTCCCAACAAGCGAAAGAAGAAAGGGAAATCTTTTTGGGTTCTCCCTTTTAAACACCACTAAGCAAGCAGGAATGCAAACTTACAACTATTTTTTTTCTCAATCTGAACAAACACACGAGAAGAAAGCGAGAAAAATAAATAAACTAGCATGGATGATACAATGGAAAGGTGTGAACACCGACTAACAAAGTGAAAGCATGAATATAAGGTCGGTGAGAAACACGTACTCCCCCAAGCTTAGGCTTTTGGCCTAAGTTGGTCTACTCCCAAGGAGGGAACTAACCTTCTCCAGGGTACTCCGAAGTGGACTGAGGGTGCCACTGCTGGGTGAGCTCCTCTGGGTCCCACTGATAAACTCCCGTCTGGTACTCGACTGGTAGCTTAGGCACGGGCGCCTCTCGTGGCGCTATGCCCCAATATGCGTAGATGTCCGAGGGCATAATAATGTACCTACCTAGATGAAGATTGAACAAAGAAGGAGAAGGCAAGGTAATAGTCTCACGAGTACCCTGGCTAAATACCAAGTTATAAATCATCCTCTTATTTATATCTTTATCGAGAAAGTCATGGCAAACCATGCTATCATAATCTAGATATCTCTCAGGAAGAAGCGTCTCTTCTTCCTCGTACAGTCTGATAGGTATCTCAAAATGTTTAGCAAGACGGGTAGCATAGATACCTCCATAGACAACGCCTTTAGTACGGTTCGTGTTCAACCGTTGAGCCACTATAGCGCCCAAGCTATAAGTTTTATCATTATAAAGAGCTTCGTGCAAAACCGCAAGATCTAGGGAGCTAAGAGCCCCAGCTTTCCCACGGCCAATCAAATATTTTCCCACGAATAATGGGAGATACCGAAGCACAAGAAAATGTACACTAGCAACTCTAGCGCAAAACACTCCTTTCTCCTCTCCTACAACAATAGTATCAATGAAAGACTCCAAGTCCCGTGGACGAGGTTCATAAATATCCCCAACATAAGGTAATTTGGAAACATTGCAAAAATCCTGAAGTGACATGCGCTGGGGGATATCATATAACTTGAACTCAACCATAGGAGGACTCTTACTTGGATAGAAATTAAAGCTTTGCACGAAAATATTAGTGAGGAGGAGGTATTGTGGACAGTTATCTTCAACGAATGCGGTAAGGCCTGCATTCTCCACCAAGTAATAACAATCCTCATAAAGACCGGTGGCACGTAAGAACACATCGCTTGGCCATTCGCACGCTATAACTTCTGCAACTCGGGGGACCGGATACTTGGGTTTCATCTTCTCATTTTCATCTTCCTTAGGATCACGGCTTGAAGAGCCTCTTAGGAACTTCCTCATCTTTTCCCTTTTCTTTCTCTGAAAATTTCTGAAATTTTTAGTGACTCAAAGGAAAAGTGAACAAGGCTCAACAAAACTCATAGCAACTACTCCTTCAAGTGCCTAGAGGCCATATCATGCATCAAAACTACTTGGGACCAGCAAACTTAGCATTCAAAGCTCAAGAACAGGGTCACCAAGGCAGCAAAAATACGCAACGAATAAGGCACTAGAGCAAAAACTAATTGGGCCAATGGAGGAGTCACTTACCAAGGAACAATTCCCCCAAAACAGTTTGGTGAATAGGGCTTTGCACAAGGAGATCGAAAAACGCAGCAAGAAGAGCAAGAACAGGGGTTTGAGCTGTGGAATGATTTTTTTCTGGAGGTAGGAGAAGGAGATGGGAGCTGGAATAAGTGAAGGGCGGCCACGTGGGGCCACAAGCATGGTAGGCGCGGCTAGGGGGGTGCCGGCGCCCCCTGGGCTTGTGGCCTACTGGTGCATCCCCCTGACTAGCTCTCTGTCTGAGAATTTTTCAAAAATACCAGAAAAATCATACTTGAGTTTCAGGGCATTTGAAGAACTTTTATTTTCGGGACACTTTTCTAAGGGACGCAAAAAGCAGAAAACAGGAAAAACTAAAGCTAAATCTATCATTTTTCTTCTAAACAACCGAAAGTAAAAGTTTGGAACAAAGGGTTGTGACTCCTTTATTCATCCATCTCATGGTCATCAAAAGAAATCCGTCAATGAGGTTGATCAAGTCTCCTTGACAAACTTTTTCCGAATGGCATAAAACCGGAGAATTTTCGAATAGTCACTAGGTACCTCTATGGGGATGTGCATATCCCCAACAAGCAAATCATACTTCATCTTGACAGTAGGTATAGGGCATTCAAAGCTCCCAATAAGAATCGATGAAGTTTTGTCAATAGAATTGATGCAATGTACTCGATATTGTTTCTTCGGAAAGTGCACCGTATGCTCATTACCGTTGACATGGCAAGTGACATTGCCTTTGTTGCAATCAATAACAGCCCCTGCAGTGTTTAAAAAGGGTGTTCCAAGGATGACCGCCATGGCATCATCCTCGGGAATATCCAGAATAACAAACTCCGTTAAGATAGTAACGTTAGCAACCACAACAGGCACATCCTCGCAAATGCCGATAGGGAAAGCAGTTGATTTGTCGGCCATTTGCAAGGAGATTTCAGTGGGTGTCAACTTATCCAATTCAAGTCTACGGTATAAAGAGAGAGGCATAACACTAACACAAGCTCCAAGATCGCATAAAGCGGTTCTGACATAATTTCCTTTAATGGAGCAAGGTATATTGGGCACTCTGGGATCACCTAATTTCTTAGGAGTTCCACCCTTGAAAGTGTAGTTGGCAAGCATGGTGGAAATCTCAACCTCACGCATCTTCCTTTTATTGCTCACAATATCTTTCATGTACTTAGCATAAGGAGACATTTTGAGCATATCTGTCAAACGCATTTGCAGAAAGACATGTCTAATCATTTCAACAAAGCGCTCAAAGTCCTCGTCATCCTTTTTCTTGGATGGTTTGGGAGGAAAGGGCATGGGTTTCTGAACCCATGGTTCTCTTTCTTTACCATGCTTCCTAGCAATGAAGTCATTCTTATCATATCTCCTATTCTTAGCTTGTGGGTTATCAAGATCAACTGGTTCAATCTCCACATCCTTATCATTGCTAGCTTGAGCATCATCATGAACACCACTATTGATATTATCACTAGGCTCATGTTCATCACCAGATTGTGTTTCGGCATCCAAATAGAGATATCATTTGGATTCTCAGGTGTAACAATAGCAGGTTTGCAAGCATGCAAGTTCCTATCATCTTTCTTTTTCTTCCTAATACCAGGATGACTATGTGCCTCACTGCTAACTCCTTGAGAATCTTGTTCAATTCTCTTAGGATGGCCCTCAGGATACAAAGGTTCCAGAGTCATTCTACCACCTCTAGTGACGACTCTAACAGAATTGTCATTCAACTCATTGAGCAAGTCATTTTGAGCCTTAAGTACTTGTTCTACTTGAGTGGTGACTATAGAGGCATGTTTACTCAAAAGCTTAAGATCATTGACATTTCTATCCACACAAGCACTTAAATGACTAAGCATACGAGCATTCTGTTCCAATTGTCTGCTAACATAATCATTGAAACTTTGTTGTTTGACAACAAAGTTACCAAATTCATCTAGGCATAAGCTAGCAGGTTTATCAAAAGTAATATCGCTCTCATTGAATCTACAAAGAAAATTTACCTCTACTACCCGTGTCGGGTTATCAAGACCATGAATTTGTTCGATAGGTGGTAGATTCTTAACATCTTCAGATTTAATACCTTTCTCTCGCATAGATTTCTTAGCTTTTTGCATATCTTCAAGACTGAGGAATAGGATACCTCTTTTCTTCGGAGTTGCCTTCGGAGGTGGTTCGGGAATAGTCCAAGCTTTCTCATTGCACAAGATATTATTCAATAGAATCTCAGCTTGTTCCATAGTTCGTTCCCTGAAAACACAACCGGCACAACTATCTAGGTGGTCCCTAGAAGCAACGGTTAGTCCATTATAGAAGATATCAAGTATTTCATTTTTCTCAAGAGGGTGATCAGGCAAAGCATTCAGCAGCTGGACAAGCCTCCCCCAAGCTTGTGGGAGACTCTCTTCTTCAACTTGCACAAAGTTATATATATCGTGCAAGGCAGCTAATTTCTTATGGGCAGGTAAATATTTCTCAAAGAAGTAGTAGATCATATCCTGGGGACTACACACACAACCAGGAGCAAGAGAAGCGAACCAAGTCTTAGCATCATCCTTTAGCAAGAAAGGAAACAACTTAAGGATATAATAATGGCGAATCTTTTCCTCACTCGTGAATAGGGTGGCTATATCATTCAGCTTGGTAAGATGTGCTACAACCGTTTCAGACTCATAACCATGAAAAGGATCAGATTCGACCAGAGTGATTAACTCAGGATCGACAGAGAATTCATAATCCTTATGTTATGACCGGCTTGGCCTATGGCCGGCGTAGGCCCATTGGGCGTTAATATTAGCGGCTTGGCCCCCAAGTTATCTTAGGTAAATTACTTTAGGAAAGTTATCTTAGGCTCAAGTTATAAATACTAGTTGTAAGACATCAATTGAGATCAAGCAATAAAGATATTATCTTCTGTTGCCCGGCTCTCCAAGTAGCCGGAACCCTAGCCTCCGCCGAACCTAACCCTAGCCGCGACGGCGCCATCTCGCCGGCGCGCCCGCTCCAGCCCTCGCTCCCCTCCTCCCTGCCCGTACAACCTACGCAGGAGGCCCGGTAGAAACCCTAGTCCTACCAATTTGGTATCCAGATATTCCAGGCTGATCATGTCGCTCCCTCCACCACCGCCGCCGCTCAACACCACCACCGCCCCACTGCCGCAAACCACCACCACCGCCCCGCCGCCGCTGCCGCTCACGTCCGGGACCGCTCCCTCGCCAGTGCCGATCATCACCGCGGAGGAGCCGCTCCCCATACTCTCGCCCGAGGCGATGTCGGGCACCCTGCGGGAGCTTGTCCAAGCGGTCCGAGGCATCAGCCTCTACCTCGCTGGGACCCAACCCCCGCCGCCGAGCGTCGCCCCCACTACCTACGGGCCGCTGTCGCTGCCGTGGGCCACCCCGGCCTTCCAGCCGCTCCACGGAGGGGCCCCGCCGCTGCCGCCGCAGCTGCTGCTGCAGCACTACCACGCCGCGGGCACTCCCTAGCCGGTGTGGCCGGCCACCACCGCGCTGCTGGGGGGGCTGCCCCACCAGTCGCTACCGGCCACCACGACGCAGGCGCCGACGCCGCACCAGCAGCCGCCGCCGCCATCGACAGCAGCACCTCCAGCGCCCCGAACCACCGGTCGGCCCCTGCACCAGGTGCAGTTCCCGTCATCGCCATCGCCGAATCCAGCGTGGGCAGCCGGATCATCTTCGGATCCGATCTATACCCCGGCACGGAACACCCGGCGCCCTCTCTTCCGTTCGAGCGGTCCTCCAGCTCGGCGCCCTACGGCCCAGAGTTTCTCGACCCGGCATACGCGATGCCACCGACATCCGCGGCTCCCGGACACGGCGGGCCGACATCTCCTCGGTTCACGAAGCTGAACTTCACCACTTACGACGGCTCGGAAGACCCCCTCAACTGGCTCAACCAGTGTGAGCAGTTCCTTCGGGGGCACCGGACGCTCGCGTCGGATCGCACCTGGCTCGCGTCTTATCATCTCCGTGGTACTGCCCAGACTTGGTACTACGCCCTCGAGCAGGACGAGGGCGGCATGCCACCGTGGGACCGATTTCGCGAGCTCTGCCTTCTCCGGTTTGCCCCCCCCCCCCATCCGTGGCAGCCGACTGGCAGCCCTCAGCCGCTTACCGTTTACCTCAACGGTCCAGGACTACGCCGACCGATTCCAAGCCCTGGCATGCCACGCGCCAGGCATATCCGCGTCTCAGCCTGCTGAGCTCGTTGTGGGTGGCCTACCGGACCATATTCGCGTGGATGTCGAGCTCCGGGAACCCCCCGACCTTCAGTCCGCCATGTACTACGCCCGCGCCTTCGAGCAGCGGGCCCAGGCACTGCAGCAACCGCCCGGACGGGGCGGCCGCCAGCTCAGTCGACCCGCGCCGACCCTTCCAGCACCGGGCCGGCCTCCGCCAGCCGCAACGGCCGCACCTCCGGCCGCCACACGGACCTTCCGCAGGTTGTCCCCGACCGAGCAGCAGGAGCGTCGACGTCAGGGTCTCTGCTTTAACTGCGATGAGCCCTACACGCCGACACATGTCTGCCCCCGCCCCTTCTACTTGGAGACGGTCGACTACACCGAGGCGGACGAGACGAACGACGCACCAGACACGGCCGCAGATTCTACGGCGACGGCCTGCGTCGTCTCTCTCCACGCCCTCGCCGGCATCCGTCAAGAGCGGACCATGTTGCTGCCCGTGATGATCCATGGCGAGCAGCTGGTGGCCCTGCTGGATACGGGCTCCATTCATAACTTCCTGCCCGAGGCAACCATGCGTCGTCTAGCTATTCCGACCACGGGCGGGGAGCGCCTTCGGATCACGGTGGCCAACGGTGACCGCCTCCAGTGTCATGGACTCGCCCGCGACGTTCCCATCACCATCGGGGGCGAATACTTTTCCATTACCTGTGCCGGCATCGACCTCGGCTGTTTCGACTTCATCCTCGGTGTGGACTTTCTCCGGACCCTCGGGCCCATCGTGTGGGACTTCGACGCCCTCACGGTGACATTCTGGCTGCTGGGACGCCAAATTCGGTGGGACGGCATTGGGGGCGCTTCGCCCACCGTGCCACATCTTCAGCTAGCCGCCGCCTCCTCCGAGACCGAGCACCCTCTGCTGGATCCACTTCTACAGCAACATAGCGCCCTCTTCGACGAGCCGCGGGGACTCCCACCTGCTCGGGTATACGACCATCGCATTCACCTTGCTCCGGGCTCCACTCCCGTGGCGGTGCGACCTTACCGCTACCCTCAGCTGCAGAAGGATGAGTTGGAGAGACAGTGTGCCCTTATGCTCGCAGCGGGCATCATACGGATCTCGACGTCACCCTTCTCCGCGCCGGTCCTTCTTGTCCGCAAGACAGATGGCACGTGGCGTTTCTGCATCGACTACCGCGGCCTGAACGCGCTCACACTCAAGGACAAATTTCCGATACCGGTGGTCGACGAGCTCTTGGATGAGCTTCATGGGGCGCGCTTCTTCACCAAACTCGATCTCCGGTCGGGCTATCGCCAGGTACGCATGCATCCGGACGACATCGCCAAGACGGCGTTTCGCACCCACCATGGCCACTTCGAGTTCTTGGTGATGCCTTTCGGCCTCGCCAATGCCCCGGTGACTTTCCAGGCCCTGATGAACGACATTCTGCGACCCTACTTACGGCGGTTTGTGCTTGTTTTCTTTGATGATATTCTTATCTTCAGCGCCACCTGGGCCGAGCACCTCCAGCACGTCGCCATCGTCTTCAACGAGCTTCGGGTGCACGACCTCCACCTCAAGCGCTCGAAGTGCTCATTCGGGACACCTACTGTTGCCTACCTCGGCCATGTCATCTCGGCAGATGGGGTGGCTATGGACGCCGACAAGGTGGTAGCTGTCTCCGCCTGGCCGACGCCTCACTCGCCGCGGGCTCTCCGCGGGTTCCTCGGCCTCGCAGGATACTACCGGAAATTTATTCGGGAGTTCGGGCTCATCGCGGCACCTCTCACGCGGCTGCTCCGCCGCGATGCTTTCGCCTGGGACGACGAGGCGACAGCGGCATTCGAGGCCCTCAAAGGGGCCCTCACGACGGGTCCCGTCCTCCAGATGCCCGACTTCGACCGGCCGTTCGTGGTGGACTGTGACGCGTCGGGCGTGGGCTTCGGCGCCGTGCTTCATCAGGGCGAGGGGCCCATTGCTTTGTTCAGCCGGCCTTTTGCTCCGCGCCATCTTAAGCTGGCGGCGTATGAGCGGGAGCTCATTGGCCTGGTGCAGGCCGTGCGCCATTGCCGGCCGTACTTGTGGGGACGGGTCTTCCACATCCGTACGGACCATTACAGCTTGAAGTTCTTACTGTACCAACGACTGTCGACTGTGCCGCAGCACCAGTGGATCAGCAAGCTCTTCGGCTTCGACTTCTCCGTCGAGTATCGTCCGGGCCGCCTTAACACCGTGGCCAACGCGCTGTCCCGTCGCGACTCCGATCTCGCTCCTTCCACCGACGAGGTCGCTGGGGCGTCCCTGTGCATCCGATCCAGGCCGACGTTCGGCCTCTTCACCGACATCCGCCGCGCAACTGCAACAGCCGACGACACCATTCTTCTCCAGCAGCAACTCACGGCCGGTGACCTTGAGGAGCCCTGGCGCTTCACTGATGGAATGCTTCTCCATGGGCGCCGGATCTTTGTTCCGGCGCATGATGATCTCCGTCACCAGGTGCTCCAGCTCGCCCATTCGGCAGGTCATGAGGGTGTGCAGAAAACCCTCCATCGTCTTCGCGCTGACTTCTACATCCCCGGCGATCGCGCACTCGTCCGCGACTGGGTTCGGTCTTGCCAGACATGCCAGCGCAACAAGACGGAGACCCTGAGACCGGCTGGGTTACTTCAGCCCTTGGAGGTGTCGTCTCAGGTTTGGGCGGATATTTCCATGGACTTCATCGAGGGCCTTCCCAAGGTGGGCGGCAAGTCGGTCATCCTTACGGTGGTCGACCGCTTTTCTAAGTATGCCCACTTCATCGCGCTCGGTCATCCGTACACGGCGGCGTCCGTGGCCCGGGCCTTCTTCGACGGCATCGTTCACTTACACGGGTTCCCAGTTTCGATCGTCAGTGATCGGGACCGGGTGTTCACGGGACATGTCTGGCGCGACCTCTTCAGGATGGCGGGCGTCCAACTTCGCTTGAGTACGGCATTTCATCCTCAGACGGACGGTCAGTCCGAGGTGGTTAACAAGGTCATTGCCATGTATTTGCGTTGTGTGACAGGTGATCGGCCTCGAGCTTGGGTGGACTGGCTCTCTTGGGTGGAGTACTGCTACAACACCTCCTATCACTCCGCCCTTCGTGCCATGCCATTTGAGGTGGTATATGGGCGTCCGCTCCCGCCTATACTTCCCGTGGACCCGGCGACGGCTCGGACAGAGATTGCGGGTGACCTTATCCGCACCAGTGACGAGATGCTTGCTGAGGTCCGTCAGCGTCTCCTTCAGGCCCAACAGCTGGCCAAGCACTACTACGACAATCACCATCGCGAGGCGGAATTCGCCGTGGGTGATTGGGTGTGGCTGCATCTTCTCCACCGCTCTACGCAGTCACTCGACCCGCGCGCGAAGCGCAAGCTCGGCCCTCGCTACGCTGGACCCTTCCCTATCGTGGAGCGCATTGGGAAGGTGGCCTATCGTCTTCAGCTGCCAGACCACGCTCGTATCCACGACGTCTTCCATGTGGGGCTACTCAAGCCCTTCCGTGGCGAGACATCAGCGGCCCTTCCGGCGCTTCCTCCAATCGCCGATGGTCGCATTCTTCCGGAACCAACCAAGGTGTTGCAGGCACAGCTTGGACGTGGCGTGTGGTTCGTCCTCGTTCAGTGGACGGGTCTTCCGGAGGAGGAGGCTACGTGGGAGCAGCGTGAGGAATTCCGCCAACACTATCCAAACTTTCAGCTCGAGGACGAGCTGTTTGTGCAGGCGGGGAGAGATGTTATGACCGGCTTGGCCTATGGCCGGCGTAGGCCCATTGGGCGTTAATATTAGCGGCTTGGCCCGCAAGTTATCTTAGGTAAATTACTTTAGGAAAGTTATCTTAGGCTCAAGTTATAAATACTAGTTGTAAGACATCAATTGAGATCAAGCAATAAAGATATTATCTTTTGTTGCCCGGCTCTCCAAGGAGCCGGAACCCTAGCCTCCGCCGAACCTAACCCTAGCCGCGACGGCGCCATCTCACCGGCGCGCCCGCTCCAGCCCTCGCTCCCCTCCTCCCTGCCCGTACAACCTACGCAGGAGGCCCGATAGGAACCCTAGTCCTACCACCTTATCGGTCACAAAGATAGGCAAAGCAGCAAACTTCGGGTCGTATTTCATCCTAGCGTTCAGAGATTTTTCTTTCCACTTGCGCAGTAAATTCTCAACATCATAGCTATCCTTACAAGCAAGAAAGTCCTCAGCTATCTCTCCCTCCATAACATAACCCTTAGGCATATCTGGCAATTCATATCTAGGAGAGCTAGTTCTAACAAGTGAAACAAAAAGTTCTACTTCAATAATTTCAGCAGTCTCAGAAGTATCATCACATTCAGCAGCAATTCTAGCAATTTGTGCATCAAGGAATGCACCTAGTGGCAAAGCAGTATCAAGAAAAGCATCATCACAAGCATCATGGATAGCAGAAGTAGCATCATCAAGCACAGGCGACACATCAAACTTTCTAGCAGGAGGTGGTGTCGCAAACTTACTCATAACTCAAGGTGAATCAAGTGTAGAGCTAGATGGCAGTTCCTTACATGTCCTCGTAGTTGAGGGCAAGACTTTAGTTTTTGGATCTCTCGGATTCCTCATAGTGATCAACATACGTAAATCCCAAGTGACTCAGAGAATAGAGCTATGCTTCCCCGGCAACGGCGCCAGAAAATAGTCTTGATAACCCACAAGTATAGGGGATCGCAACAGTTTTTGAGAGTAGAGTATTCAACCCAAATTTGTTGATTCGACACAAGGGGAAGAAAAAGCATATTCTCGAGTATTAGCAGTTGAGTTGTCAGTTCAACCACACCTGAAAGAATTAGTATCTGCAGCAAAGTTTCAGTAGCAAAGTAGTGTGATAGCAACAGTAGCAGTAGTGACATCAGTAGCGGAGCAAGGACCAGTAGGAAAAACTCGTAGGCATTGGATTGGTGATGGATAATTATGCCGGATGACATTCATCATGCAACAGTTATAAAATGGGGAGATATGTAACTAGCTCCAGTTCGTCAATGTAATGTAGCCATGCATTCCGTATATAGTCATGCGTGCTTATGGAAAAGAACTTGCATGACATCTATTGTCCATCCCTCTTGTGGCAGCGGGGTCCTAATGGAAACTAAGGGACATTAAGGTTCTCCTTTTAATAGAGAACCGGAACAAAGCATTAGCACTTAGTGAATACATGAACTCCTCATACTATGATCATCTCCGGGAGTGGTTCCGGCTATTGTCACTCTGGGTGGCCGGGTCATAACACATAGTAGGTGACTACAACTTGCAACTTAGGATCAAGAACACACATATATTGATGAGAACATAATAGGTTCAGATCTGAAATCATGGCGCTCGGGCCCTAGTGACAAGCATTAAGCATAGCAAAGTAGTAGCAACATCAATCTCAGAACATAGCGGATACTAGGGATCAATCCCCATCGAAACTAACTCGATTAGATGATAGATCTCATCCAACCCATCACCGTCCAGCAAGCCTACAATGAGATTACTCACGAACGATGAAGAGCATCATGGGATTGGCGATGAAGGATGGTTGGTGATGATGACAACGACGATCTCCCCTCTCCGGAGCCGAGGACGGATTCCAAATCTGCCCTCTAGAGGAAGAATAGGTGGTGGCGTCGCCTCCGTATCGTAAAACACGATGAACTCTCCTCCTTGATTTTTTTCCTGGGCGACAGGGACTAAGTAGAGCTGGAGTTGGAGGCGGCGGAGCCCCGAGGGCCCCACAAGCCTCCTAGGCGCGCCCAGGGGGGCGCCTCCTGGGCTTGTGGGCTCCTCGCTCCACGCCTCCGGTTGATTCTTGCGCTAGTATTTTTTATATGTTCCACAAAAAATCCTCGTAAATTTCCAGGTCATTCCGAGAACTTTTATTTCTGCGCAAAAACAACACCATGGCAATTCTGCTGAAAACAATGTTAGTCCGGGTTAGTTCCATTCAAATCATGCAAATTAGAGTCCAAAACAAGGGCAAAAGAGTTTGGAAAAGTAGATAGGACGGAGACGTATCAGTATGCGTGAGGATGACAATATGTCGATCATCCTGAGTAGACTTTTTCTAAATACTGTAGGGGTTGTTATTGAATGGAACAAAAGCAAGATCATTTTTCGTGTTAATGGCAAGCAACATACAATGCATTTTTCGAAGAAGCAAACTTTGGTTAACAATATTAATGCCACTGAGCCTATTCCCACGTTCATGATTGGAGATTTTACAATCCCTCTACCTACTTCCAAGAAAAAGAAATACCATAATCTTATTGTAGGGGACATGCAAATCCCCATAGAGGTAACCTAGTGATGTACAAAAAAATTATTTGGTTTCATGTTAATGAGAAACAGTTATTAAGAAGACTTGATCAACCTTATTAATGGACATTTTTTAAAAGACATGTGATTGATGAATTGAGTATTCACAACTGTGAGTACCCCAAGTGTGGGGACCCCGACTTACGAGTCGAGATCACATAATCAACGTGCTCAGTGATCCCAAAGATCAATGCTCACCGAACACACAGAAACTGAATAACAAAAGTCTTACAGCCATACATACCGTTTGACTCAAAAAAGACCATATTGGTCAAGTCTTACATATATGGGGCCTTGCAGGCCAACACACCACATTGGACCAATAGCAGAAATATTGGTTGAAAGCGTGAACCCATGCCATCAGCCTTAACCTGCACGCATTCTGACTGGGAAGCGTCCTAGCTCACAGGAACGTCACCAAGTTACCCTTCACCATATCCTGCTCTCTAATACCTGGTCAATGAAATAACCAGTGGCAAGCCAATGAGTACTTTGAATGTAGTCGCAAACAACCCATGATATTGATAATGCAGTTGGTGCGGTAACAAGTAATATGCAGTATTGGTGGATAGCAGCTTAGCTGTAAATAAACATGATAATGGATGGATGTGCAACATAAGCTAGATGGTATTTAGAAGAACAGGTTACAGATATCAATATATCTGTTATGGGCTGAACACTCCGGGTTCACCCGATATGCCAAATCACCAAACTTGGTCATATCAACTCTTTGTGGGATAACACCATTAAACAGACACACACACACTTGGTTTATGCGGAAACGACTAGACGTAGTTTAAGAAGCACCACCCAACTATCCTTGACCATGGACATGGCTATTCGAATAGTTTTACACTCTACAGAGGTAGTATGCTGGACCACGAAATCCGGGAAACTTCCGTGTCATCCAGGACTCACGGTATATAACATACCCAAGGTAAGTACCCGATCAATGCCTTTCCCCTGACGATACTAGAGAAAGAGGTCCACTCGATTGGTACCAAGCCCACATGATGTACGTCTTACGAGCATCGACTCTGGAAAGTATCATCCATGCAGGGACAAACGGTGAGCCTGGAACACGTAAAAACGGCATAGTCGCCCTACCTGGCACGACCCCATCACGAGAGTGACTACACATCACTCCTGCCACTAGTAATGGGGCTCTTTGCTAGCACTGGCCAGAGTAATCAACAAAGCCCCGTCCCATAAAGGGGCAATGTGGTCGTACATGTAAGGTTGGGACGGTCGACACATCATAAATCTATTCCCATTTCCGAAACCATACACACACAAAATACCAGGTGCACCACTTCACTAAAAGTGGCCATCTAACTCATCATCACCCTCAGGCATTTGTGTCCCCGATGGGGTTTTCATAAACCTTTGATTTATACCAACATCATGCTCATGCTACTACTATTATAGCTTTACTTGTCAACATGGTATTAGCGTGTCCCTCATAGGTGGTAGGATCATACTCAACATACAGGTGCTCCGGAGGAGCCATCGGTAACATCATTTCAATGATTTACCGGTACTTATGATCATATGCAACGGAAATACTTGCTTAACTAGCATGCAATATAAATTATGCTCAAACATTGTCAAAGGGCTGCTTGCCTTTTCTCACATAAGTCCTCGGGGTCTTCGAGTTCTTCTGGTCCACTCCGAGTATTCCGCCTACTCCGTCAACTATCGTCGGAAACAAACACAATAAGCCACACAACAAGCAGAAATAAAAGTGCTATAAAAATGGATGTTATATTTTCCTTGGACCTCTCTGGTCATAAGAAAAATACCTGAAGCTTTCTAGAGGAGAGTTGGACCATCAGGGAATTTTGAATGGGTGGAAGGGGGAATAGGTGGTCCTTGAAGAAGCCTACAGAAAATATCATGATAAAAATGAGTGGATGCACTCATTTTATGGAGCATAATTTTATAAATTTTTAGGAAGTTGTTTCACTGGATTTGGAGTTGGTCTGAATATTCTATGTATTTTCTAATACGGGATAAACAGAAAAAGGGAGCTATTTATTTATGGCAGCAAAAATATGCCAGATAAAAATGTTGAACAAGGCTTCAAAAATTGTATAGGATATTAGAGTGCTCTGGAAATTGGAATCACTCCATTTGGAGTTGATTTGAATCCTCTAGGATTTTTGAAAGGGGGGCTAAATATATCTAGATTTGTATTTGGATAACAACACTACATAAAATATTCTTGGAAAAATGTGCAAAGGACAGATGTGGATAGGCCATGATTTTAGAAACCTGCAGAATTTTGAATTGTCAGATTTGGAGCTCAGATGGATTTTTGAGAGATTTATGAAGTTATAAAGAAAAAGAAAAAGGCAACAGGAGGCTACCAGAGGGGGGTTATATTGCGCTCGGGCGCTAGATCGATGGTGGGCCGGCCCAGCTAAGCTAGCTGGCCAGCGAAGCGGCCCCGTCGATGGCGAACTCAACCGAATGCGCCATCGGTGGTGGGAAACACAGCTCCCCGTGGGGGCGCTTACACTTAACCGCGTGGGACCGAGGCTTCTCTCGCTGACGACAAGTCCCGCCGTCTCTCTCTCTCCTCTCTCCCTGCTTCTTCTTCTTCCTAGCGACGAACATGACAGGGGCGAGGCAGCAGCGCAGCCAGCGCGGACCCTGGCCCTCAGCTTGGGGAGCCACGTCGCATCCAACTGGGCCCTCAGCTCCTACGGGGAGGGTCTATAGCGGCGATGGCTTGGGCTGGCCGCACAGAGAGCCGTCGACCGCTGTGGCTCCGTGCACACGGTGCCCTAGAGGGAAAACAGTGGCGACAGGGCAGGAAGGAGGAAGAGGGGGATGCTCCACGCCAACCAAAGGGAGAGGAGGAGCTCGGGGGAGCTCGAATTCGGGCGAGCCGAACCGTTGGTCTCACGGCCATGTGAGGAGGAGGCGAGCTAGGGAGCTCGAAGGGGAGGCTCCGAAGGTGGCTAGGAGGGAGTAGGGACTCAGGGAGAGCAAAAGAGGGCTCGGAGGCGAGGTATAGCCGAAAGGCTACGAGGGGGAGCTCGGATGCGCCTCTGATGCTCACTGGCACGACCGACACACGCGGTCTGAGCAGGTTGGAGCCTTCTTGGCGTCATGCAGGGGGTCAAAGGTGCAGGAGGGGATGCTCTGGCGCGCTGGGGCACACTGCAATTGTGGGACTTGAGCTGTAGGACGAAGAAATGGTGCAGAGCACCAGTACTGCATGCTGCCAGCATGGTCACCATGGCCACGCGTGCCAAAAGTGCCCTTATGACCAGTCAAAGGTGTCCAACACATAGGTTACACATGCAGGAAGGTAACTCTGGAGTTTGGTGGCATCCGGGGCTTGTTTGAATTGGTTTTGGCTGTGGTTAAGATTCCAGCAGGAAACTTGGGGCTAGCAAAGGTGGTTTTCCCAGAGGAGTAAATAAGGTGAAACCTTGTCTACCAGTCTTATACATGGAAGGACTACAATAATGCCAAGTTTGAGATCACGCAGAGGTGTGTAGCTAGTACTTGTTGTACAAAGGTACATTTCTGCCAGAAATCAACTTGTAGATGTGCTCCTCATTTTCTTCATATGATCATGCCATCTCTTGGTTTGAAGTGGTGCCTTGGGATTCTAGGGACCCTCTGGAAAGAGGTGGGGGCTTTGGCTTAAGCTGAGGTGGGGCAAGAGGTGTAAAGATGTTGATCCTAGGGTAAAAATGCGGAATAGCTACAATGGGCCTCCCTCCAATAATTGACCAGTGGCCATGGGAATGTTATAGGAGGTAAAAGGTAACTAGAGAGAGTTGTGGTAGAATTTTGAGGTCAAGGGTAAATGTGGAAGGGGTCAAAGTAGCCAATAAAGTGAGTGCACACAAGGTGTTTGATGAATGTCAGAGCAACCAGATGGACTTCAATGGATATGAAACTTAACAACATCAAATAATAGATGAAAATAAGCTTGGAAACCAAATTTGGGATTTGGTGGAGAATATTTCCAATGTAGACTTGGAAAACCCATGAAATGGGTAGAAATGGCTTTCTGCTTACAAAACAATTCAAATCAATTCCCACAAATCCAATATTTGGTGTGGGGGCATTATTTGAGCATTAAGGCATGCCCAAAAAATTTGAGGTCAATTGGAGAAACTTTGTAATGTAAAGTTTCCCGAAGTCACAAATCTACAAAGAGGTTTTTGAGGGTCTTTGGACAAGTTCTTCTATTCTCCTTGATGCACCACTTGGTGTGGATGCATTATTGGAGTATCAGAACATGACTGCCAAATTTGAGCACAATTGGAGATACTTGACAATGTAGAGTTGCTCAAATTTGGATCTGGACAGACATGGTTTTAGAATAATTAGGACAGTCAAATGAACTTGGATTGAGATGAAACTTGGCAATATCATCAAACATATCATAGGTGACATGCTGGAATTTGACAGTAATTTGTTGATAATATTTCTTATAGAAATATTACAAAAGATTGAAATAGGCAGGAAGGGTTTTGGAGTAGTTTTCCCAATTTTTTGAACATGACCATGTGTTGAAACTCATATATATGAAATATATATACCCACTGAGTTTCTATAATTTTTCTCAAATATTTTGAAAGCAACAAAAATAACTTCCCTTCATAAGAGACCATTTCTGGCCGCACAGGAAGGCATTTAAATAAAATAGTAAAATAACTTTTAAAATAAAAATATTGTGGTTTTGATAAGTCATTTTGACAATGGGTTTTAAATAAAATAATTGGTGCAAAATAAATTCCCTAATTTGAGGACTTGTAGTACAAATCCCATCTCACGGGTTTTAAAAGCTTAATTCAAAGAAATGCTTTTTGGTGAAAATAATATTTGGTAAAAATAGTTTCTCGTCCTAAACACATGGCATGATCATTAGGTAGGAGTTTTGGGCTAAGGAGGTGAGTCTCGAGAGTAACAAGAATTATTGAGAATCAAACACAAGCATTAAAGAAAGCAAGCAAACAATAGTCACTTCAAGCATCACAAGCATTCACAAAACTTTTTAATTGTTCCTAATTTTTGAAATAAGTTAATTAGTCAGCAAATATAAAAACACGGTTTTACAGACCTTACCCCCTTATGAAAATCTCGTCCCCGAGATTTCTAGGCTAGGGGTTGGAGAGATACAAAATCTTGAGCCAGAGGTTGTCTTCATGTTCGCATGTTGCTGTTGTGGGTCTTGAGGTGCTTGATGACACAACTTCGAATGCTCCGCTTGTCCTTGCCTGACTGAGCGGGTTTTGGCAATAAGTTAGGCTTGACCGAGGGTCAAGGGCTTGGTGTACTATGTCCGTGCAAGGTTCTGACTTGCAAGTGCATTCCAAGGTCCGGATACGTGGCAATATAGTATCTAGGTTCTGGTCGTGGGGCTGCTCAAGCCGGTTAGTGACATCTAGATGTCTCGTGATAGAACACACTCTCAAAGTCTTCGCGTAGCTCCCTGCTAACGGGGAAGTCCTTGACTCCCTTAAGGCAGGCAAGCTAAGGTCGCGGGTGGTCTTCGTTCTCGAGGGTGTTGCAGTGGTCTTCAAAAGCTTCTCGTGAAGGGGTCTGGGTTAGGTCTCGCTCATGAGTCTAATCTCAGAGACTCAGAGTACAGAACAGGCCCTACCATCTCAGAAGGTTCATGAGGGGTTCTCATTGAGCTGGCTACCCAAGAGTATAAGTCAGTCATCTGCTCCCAAAGTCTATGGCTCGACAAGCGGTGAATCACCTTTAACAGGTTTTCACCATGATCCAATTAGGACTCTCGTCCTTGGTTTGGACCAAGAAGAGGCTCTCTGATTTCTCTCATTGTCCGAAGGTTTCATCATCTTGAATTGTCGAGGCTTCTTGACGTTGTTGATGTTGTCGGTGCAGGATCAGTGGTTGACGTCTTCTGCTTCTTTGTCATTGCCGTGGTTTCCCAACCATGGAGGTTCTTCGTCTTGTCTTGGGTAGGTTAGAATCCCGCTGTCTTGAGGTTGCTTCGAGAAGCCCACCTTCTCGAGATAACAATGTACCCTCAAGATGCATAGCGATCGGCATCCTTGGGGCTCGTCCAAACAGGACTATGGTATTCTTCCTCTTATTCGGTGAATAAGTATGTCATCCGCGAGGATAACACCATATTTTCCCCAAGCATTACATAAGCACAGTGCTCATGAGACAGGTGAGGAGAATGGGGACTTGCTATGGGTGGTCACTGGCCGAGGGGTTTGTGGTCCAACATGACCTACTCCTTCATGCCCATGTTCATCATAGACACGATGGGTGGTGATCGGGCGGAGTACTGTCCATATTCCAATGACTTAGAGTCATTTTCTATGGTCGTAATCCGACCACCTTATGGCTGGGTGAAGCTTTAGGGTCTCAAGGAACTTAGGATGTGGGTGAACAGTTATCATCTTATGCTTAAGAACATTCCTTAGATGCCAATATTCCGACCTCTAACTTTGGACAAAATCACCCTATTTCATCTAAGATAACATCTCACATAAGTCAACTCCACACCGCTCATGTAAGTCGACTCCGGGGTTGAGGGAAGGACTAAACCCAAACACCACAAGTACCATACAACATACATTGCACATGTGTCCCTATGCGGGAACCTCAAGGAAGCATACAAGCTGCTAAGCTTGAACTAGGATGCTACAAATCCAAATGTCAAGCTAGATCATCCAATGGACAGGGTACTGCATTTCTATATTAAGGAAGCACACAGTATACCAATCCAAGATGTCGCATCCTTCCTACAAATCCGATCAAGTGGTCAATCAATCTGGTCGATCATCACTGGACCCATCACTCCAACAACTCCGATACAGGATCACTTAGAGTCGTCATAATTCACATATTATTGCCAGAACTACGTCATAGTATATACAACAACTTCCAATATCATGGCCAACTAATCTCCAAGGCCATGCTTATACAGGTTCATAAGTTATTTCTACAACTCCAATTATTTCTACTCGTTATCCACCGAGAAACACGGCATCATGATTGAGATCATCGAGCTAAATCCAATTTACTCCGAACCATGTGGTCTCTGTCATCATTGATACTCTATTAAGACTACGTACTTAAATCCGAAACTCAAGTCCAATAAGAACTCTTACTCAATACTCCAAGTCATTATGGTAAAAGCATCAAATCATGCCAACTACTTGATAAGGTCAATTATACCACCAAGAATTATTGCTTGCGATCATAATCGTCCTACTGAATCCAAACATACTCCAGGAACATGTAGGTTATGCTACTATATCAACTTGTTCCACCAAATTCACCTACCTTTATAATGGCAATACGATCCACAAAGATAGTCTAGCTATATCCTCCAGACAACTATTATCATCACAACAACCTTAGCCTATTACTATTACATCCGAGATTGGTCCTTCTTATGGCATAAGGATTATGGTGCTAGATTAAGAATCAAGGATACTCGTTCACCGTGATCACTTGTTCCTTAAAGAACCTGGTGCTAAGTGGGGTTTTATCGGGGCTCGACGGGTGTTTTGGAAAACCGGTGTATTAGTCACGTGACCAAAAAATAATGCCGAAAGGCTTGGGGAGGTTAGTCTGGTCTAGAGATGGTTACCGATCTTGAGGGAAAAGTATAACTCCTATGGGTTGCGTATGGTTAAGCACGGTATAGTCAGTGTCTTCACTGTCAGCCGTCTGTCGAAGTGGATCCCTGGTGCATCTTGTCTTGCTGGTCTTCAGTTGTCGAGAGGGGTGAGAGAGAGAGAGAGAGAGAGTAGCAGCACAGAGGAGAGTGCCTAAGGGTGCCATAGTGCAAGTGCAATCAACAAGTGTTGGAAAAGTCAACTCAAACATCAAGATGAGGCAGGTGATATAATAACATGCTTGTTGCCTAGAGCGACCGTGTGACTTATATCAAAGCACAAACAACAAAAACAAGCAACACACAACATGGTTCCATCCGAACCATTTCACGGACTCAACTTTGCATAAGGGATTTACGTCTCATCCTACCCTAGGGGTTCCCGGACTCGACAGTCGTGCTTGCTTCGTGCTCAGCAGAGGATTACGCTAAGTCTTCTGGACCTTCTCATGGTGTTGCCACGCCTCTTGTTGTTGCTCGCCGAAATGACTCAGTTGAGTTGAAAAGAGCTCTCGATGTCTTCTCGTGTGGGGGCTTGCTAACGAAGGTGGTTCTTCATGGCTGTCACTGACAGGGTCTTCTGTTGTCTTCATAATCTTGTCATTGTCTTCTTGTCTTCTGAGGCTTCGAGAGTTTCAAGTGGACCACTTCATGCAATGACACTTGCAAGGCATGATAGAGTTCCGACTTGTCAGTCATATTGATCACGATATTGACACCTAGAGCGGGGGAGGAAGAGAACCGTTTTCCTGCTCACTAAGGTGTGGTGGACCAAATGGCGAGGTTCTCATCCACAGATGGTGGTCGACACAACCTTGATATTGAAAGGGTCGCTCTATTAGCGATGCAGATCATGGCCTTGCACATATTATGTCCCGATCATTGTAGGTGAAGGTGGCATCACTCCAGAACAGTGTCGAGGGTGTCGCCATCTTCTGGGCCTCGATGCCCTTGTTCTTCATGGAGGTACTTCCGTTGGTGTGGACTGTTGGTAGCTTGTCATCCTTGTCCTTCAAGTACATGGGTGATCGCTTGGAAAGATTGCTTCCTTCCAAGTTTCCAAAGGGGATCTTAAGTAATCCCGTGGTCAGGCATAAGGGTGCTAGCGGCCATTTGCAGGTTTGAAGAAGCACACGAGGAGTGTCAAGTAAATAAGAGTGTAAGTGCTAAGACAAAAACCTTGCTTCCTTTGAATATTTAGGAGAGCTGAGAAAATACATGTTTTGTAAGTACTTTTGAAAGGTCTGAAAAGTAGTTTTTCCTAACTAATATCCGTGCTAACTAAGGGCTTCCTATAGTCAGGATGGCTCTGATACCAGCTCTGTGGGGACCCCGACTTATGAGTCGAGATCACCGAATGAACGTGCTTAGTGATCCCAAAGATCAATACTCACCGAACACACAGAAAACTGAATAACAAGAGTCTTACATCCATACATACCGTTCGACACAAAAAATGACCATATTGGTCAAGTCGTACATATATAGTGCCTTGCAGGCCAGCACACCACACTGGACCAATAGCGGAAATATTGGTCGAAAGCGTGAACCCATGCCATCAGCCTTAACCTACAAGCATTCTGACTGGGAAGCGTCCTAGCTCGTTGGAACGTCACCAAGTTACCCTTCACCACATCCTGCTCTCTCATACCTGGTCAATGAAATAACCAATGGCAAGCCAATGAGTACTTTGAATGTACTCACAAACAGCCCATGATATGGATAATGCAGTTGGTACGGTAACAAGTAATATGCAGTATTGTTGGATAGCAGCTTAGCTGTAAATAAACATGATCATGGATGGATGGGCAACATAAGCTAGATGGTATATAGAAGAACTGGTTACAAATATCAACATATCTGTTATGGGCTGAACACTCCGGGTTCACCCGATATGCCAAATCACCAAACTTGGTCATATCAACTCCTTCTGAGATAACACCATTAAACACAAACACACACTTGGTTTATGTGGAAACGACTGAATGTAGTTTAAGCAGCACCACCCAACTGTCATTGACCATGCACACGACTATTCGAATAGTTTTACACTCTGCAGAGGTAGTATGCTGGACCCACGAGATCCGGGAAACTTCCGTGTCATCCACAACTCACGGTATATAACATACCCGAGGTAAGTACCCTATCAATGCCTTTCCCCTGACGATACTAGACAAAGAGGTCCACTCGATTGGTACCCAACCCGCATGATGTACGTCTTACGAGGACCGACTTTGGAGAGTATCATCCATGCGGGGACCAACGGTGTGCCCGGAAAACATAAAAATGACATAGTCGCCCTACCTGGCACGACACCATCATGAGAGTGACCACACATCACTCCCGTCACAAGTAATGTGGCTCTTTGCTAGCACCGACCAGAGTAATCAACAAAGCCCGGTCCCATAAAGGGATAACGTAGTCGTACATGTAAGGCTGGGACGGTCGACACATCATAAATCTATTCTCATTTCCGAAACCATACACACACAAAATACCCGGTGCACCACTTCACCAAAATTGGCCACCTCGGGCATTAGTGTCACCCGACGGGGTTTTCATGAACCTTTGATTTATACCAACATCATGCTCATGCTACTACTATTCTAGCTTTACTTGTCAACATGGTATTAGGGTGACCCTTATAGGTGGTAGGATCATGCTCAACATGCAGGTGCTCCGGAGGAGCCATCGGTAACATCATTTCAATGATTTACCGGTACTTATGATCATATGCAACGAAAATACTTGCTTAACTAGCCCTTAACTAGCCCGCAATATAACTTATGCTCAAACATGGTCAAAGGTGTTCTTGTCTTTGCTCACATAAGTCCTCGGGGTCTTCAATGTCTTCCGGTCCACTCTGAGTACTCCGCCTACTTCGTCAACTATCGCCGGAAACAAACACAATAAGCCACACAGCAAGCAGAAACAAAAGTGCTATAAAAATGGATTTTATATTTTTCTTGGACCTCTCTGGTCATAAGAAAAATACGTGAAGCTTGCTAGAGGAGAGTTGGACCATCTGGGAATTTTGAATGGGTGGAAGGTGGAATAGGTGGTCCTTGAAGAAGCCTACAGAAAATATCATGATAAAAATGAGTGGAGGCACTCATTTTATATAGCATAATTTTAGAAATATTTAGAATGTTGTTTCACTGGATTTGGAGTTGGTATGAATATTCTATGTATTTTCTAATATGTGATAAATAGCAAAAGGGAGCTATTTATTTTTGGCAACACAAATATGCCAGATAAAAATGTTGAACAAGGTTTCAAAAATAGTATAGGATATTAGAGGGCTCTCAAAATTGGGATCACTCCATTTGGAGTTGATTTGAATCCTCTAGGAATCACTCCAAGGGGGGCTAAATATATCCAGATTTGAATTTGAATAATAGCACTACATAAAATATTCTTGGAAAAATGTGCAATGCATAGATCTGGATAGGCCATGATTTTAGAAACCCGTAGAATTTTAAATTGTCAGATTTGGAGCTCAAATGGATTTTTGAGAGATTTATGAAGTTATAAGGAAAAAGAAAAAGGCAACTGGAGGCTACCAGAGGGGGGGGTATATTGCGCTCGGGCACTAGATAGATGGTGGGCCGGCCCAGCTGCGCTAGCTGGCCAGCGAAGCGGCCACGTCGATGGCGAACTTGCCCGAATGCGCCTTAGGTGGTGGGAAACGCAGCTCCCGTGGGGGCGCTTACACTTAACCGCGTGGGCCCGAGGCTTCTCTCGCTGACGGCGGGTCCCGCTGGCTCTCTCTCTCCTCTCTCCCTGCTTCTTCTCCTTCCTCGTGACGGGCATGACAGGGAGCGAGGCAGCGGCGCAACCAGCGTTGGCTCTGGTGCCTCCGGCCACCTCCGACCGAGGCAAGGGCACCGGGAGGCTCGGGGAGCCACGCCGCATCCAACTAGGCCCTCAGCTCCAGCGGGGAGGGGCTATAGCGGCGATGGCTTGGGCTGGCCGCAGGGAGAGCCGTCGGCCGCCGTGGCTCCGTGCACACGGTGCCCTAGAGGGAAAACGACGGTGGCAGGGCAGGAAGGAGGAAGAGGGGAATGCTCCAGGCCAACTAGAGGGAGAGGAGGAGCTCGGGGGAACTCAAATTCGGGCAAGCCGAACTGGTGGTCTCACGACCATGGGAGGAGAAGGCGAGCTAGGGATCTCGCAGGGGAGGCTCCGAAGGTGGCTAGGAGGGAGAGGGACTCAGGGAGAGCAAAAGAGGGCTTGGGGTGAGGTATAGCCAAAGGGCTACGAGAGGGAGCTCGGATCCGCCTCTGATGCTCACTGGCACGGCCGACGCATGCAGCCTGAGCAACTTGGAGCCTTCTTGGCGTCGTGGAGGGGGTCAAAGGTGGAGGAGGGGATGCTCTGGCACGCTGGGGCACACTGCAGCTACGGGACATGAGCTGTAGGACGAAGAAATGGTGCAGAGCAGCAGTACTGCATGCTGCCAGCGTTGTCACCATGGCCACGCGTGCCGAAAGTGCCCTTATGACCAGTCAAAGGTGTCCAACAAGTAGGGCACACATGCAAGAAGGTAACTATGGAGTTTGGTTGCATCTGGGGCTTGAATTGGTTTTGGTTGTGGTTTAGATTCCAGTAGGAAACTTGGGCTGGCAAAGGTGGTTTTCCCAGAATAGGAACTGAGGTGAAACCTTGTCTACGAGTCTTATACATGGAAGGACTACAACAATGCCAAGTTTGAGATCAGGCAGAGGTGTGTAGCTAGTACTTGCTGTACAATGCTACATTTCTGCCGGAAATCAACTTGTAGATGTGCTGCTCATTTTCTCCATATGAGCATGCCATCTCTTGGTTTGAAGTGGTGCCTTGGGATTCTAGGGACCCTTTGGAAAGAGGTGGGGGCTTTGGCTTAAGCAGAGGTGGGGCAAGAGGGGTAAATATGTTGATCCTAGGGTAAAAATGAGGAATAGCTACAATGGGCCTCCCTCCAATAATTGACCAGTGGCCATGGGAATGTTACCGGAGGTAAAAGGTAACTAGACAGAGTTGTGATAGAAATTTGAAGTCAAGGGTAAATGTGGAAGAGTCAAAGTAGCCAATAAAGTGAGTGCACACAAGGTGTTTGATGAATGTCAGAGCAACCATATGGACTTCAATGGATATGAAACTTAACAACATCAAATAATATATGAAAATAAGCTTGGACACCAAATTTTGGATTTGGTGGAGAAGATTTCCAATGTAGACTAGGAAAACCCATGAAATGGGAAAAAATGGTTTTCTGCTTACAAAATTATTCAAATCAATTCCCACAAATCCAATATTTGGTGTGGGGGCATTATTTGAGCATTAAGGCATGCCCAAATATTTTGGGGTCAATTGGAGAAACTTTATAATGTAAAGTTTCCCAAACTCAAAAATCAACAAAGAGGGTTTTGAGGGTCTTGGGACAAGTTCTTCTATTCTCCTTAATGCACCACTTGGTGTGGATGCAATATTGGAGTATCAGAACATGTCTACACAATTTGAGCACAATTGGAGATACTTGACAATGTAGAGTTGCTCAAATTTGGATATGGACAAACATGATTTTAGAATAATTAGGAGATTTAAATGAACTTGGATTGAGATGAAACATGGCAAGATCATCAAACATATCATGGGTGACATGCTGTAATTTTACAGGAATTTATTGAGAATATTTCTTATTGAAAGATTCCAAAAGATTGAAATAGGTAGGAAGGGTTTTGGAGGGATTTGCCCAATATTTTGGACATGACCATGTGTTGAAACTCATATATATGAAATATGTATATCCACTGAGTTTCTCTAAATTTTCTCAAATATTTTGAAAGCAACAAAAATAACTTTCCTTCATAAGAGACCATTTCTTGCCTCATAGGAAGGCATTTAAATAAAATAGTAAAATCACTTTTAAAATAGTAATATTATGGTTTTGGTAAGTCATTTTGACAATGGGTTTGAAAATAAATAATTGGTGCAAAATAAATTCCCTAATTTGAGGACTTATAGTACAAATCCCATCTCACGGGTTTTGAAAGCTTAATTCAAAGAAATGCTTTTTGGTGAAAATAATATTTGGTAAAAATAGTTTCTCGTCCTAAACATATGGCATGATCATTAGGCAGGAGTTTTGGGCTAAGGAGGTGAGTCTGGAGAGTAACAAGAATTATTGAGAATCAAACACAAGCATACAAGCAAGCGAGCAAACAATAGTCACTTCAGGCATCACAAGCATTCAGAAATTTTTTAATTGGTCCTAATTTTTGAAATAAGTTAATTAGTCAGGAAAGCTAAACACACGGTGTTACACCCAGTTTATTCTGTGTTCTCTTAGCTATAGAAAAATAAAATGCCATGATTACCCTGTTTTCTAACTTTCCATACCATAGAAAAATGACCCAAAAATTAAGTCTCCGAATGGCGTAAAATTTTAACATGATTTTTCTGGAATAAATGAGAGACATTGGCATAAAAATAACAACAGGGAGGCGCACCTATGGGCTACAAGCCAACAGGGCGTCCCTTGGTCGCGCCCTGATGGCTTGTGGGACCCACATCCCCCTGCCTTATCCCTTCAACTCACATCATCAACTACCTCGTGAAAATTTTCATGTCTCTCTCTCTCTCCCGTGTTCTTCCTCCAGAAACTGAAATTTTCGATCTCTTTGCTCAAAAACCCGTTTTTAAACTATTTTGAGGAAGTTGCTCCTTGGTATGCGGCTCCTCCATCTCTCCATTAGTTTTTTCCTTAGTGTTTTTTATTTGGCATAAATTGCTGCACTTGGTGCTACAGAAAATGGTCTTGCATGTTAAAATCTTTGAGTTCTAGGTAGCAAGAATGCTTGATATAGCTCCCAAGTACCCATGTGAGTAGTTGCTATCATTCTCATAAAGTTTAATGGACATATTTTTGTGGTCCAAAAATTTCAGAAATTGTGTGGAGGCAATTGAACTTCTTAAGGAGATGTTCCTCAAGGAAGTGTCCTTCGATCCGGAGCCCCAAAGGAGTTGCGGGAAGGACTCGGTATAGTGACATCAAGATGTTCCACAACACACAGGTTAGGCCTTGTGAATGGCCACATACACCCTTCATGAGTGAAGTTGGTTTTTATGAAGAATTCATGCATTTTGTTGCAAATGTTGGGCTGACCAACTTCCTCGCAGATAAGTGTGATCAATACTATCTCCTTACTAATTCCTTTGTTCAAAACTTCTAGTCATAAACACGCTCGATGCTCCCACAGTACGTTTTGACTTATATGTAACAACCTATGAATTGCCTCTTGATAGATTTTATGAAATTTGCTTGCTTCCCTCTGACCGGGGGGGGGGGGTACGCAAGCCTAAGCGTGAGGAATTTGATGGTTTCCTCCTCACCTTAACCATGAGGGAAACTAGGGGCATATCGAACGCTAGGGCCACTAGTTTGCATTTTCCTTCTGTGCATTATTTCGCTCTATTTATAGGAAAATGCATAACTGCTATGGAGCAGGGTGGTGGTCTTAGTGTCCCAAGTCCGACTATTCTACGCAACACACTTTATGGTAATAACACCTAAAACCTATGAGCTATTGTCGCACACCGCTTGCATCATAATCGAAGCAAACGCAAGATTCAGGGTGGTATTTATGCCACATGCATGGCTAAGTATATTGAAGTGGCTATACGCCCCACTGATTATTTGTTGGCCCAGGTTTATCTTGACCACCAATCTATCATAGAATATCATTTCACTCATGCAACGGATATACCGCAGGGCATTCGATGTAACTTAGTATACGATAGACTACTCGGGATATTATTGTGCTGTCTGCACCCTCTTTGTTTAACTTCCATGCCAAAAACGGGTACACCATCATGCCAAAGAACATAATTGCATACCGTAATGAGTTATTTGCTGCAGAGGCCGAGGCCCGAGATTGGGACACTCCGGTTTCACCATAGGAGCACTTTCCTGGACCTGATGGTTACTACTAGTGGTGATTACCAAGCTAGGTAAAAGCCTAAGCTTGGGGGAGTAATTATTTCTCACCGACATTACATTCATGTTCACACACTTCATATAAATTGTCGGAGTTCATTCTCTTTCATTGTATATCCATGATTAGCTTTATTTTTCCGCTTTCTTCTTGTGTGTTTGAAAAACTTTAGAAAATCCAAAAATATTTCTCACTTATTTTCAGTTTTTCTTTTCCGTTCAATTAGTGGTAGCATTAAAAAAACCAAAAAAGATTTCCTTTTGCTTGTCGGGAGATTTCCCGTGTAAATATTTTTATCGTTCTTGTTTTCCTTTAATTTATTTTGCTTGCTTAAGAAAAACATAAACTCCAAAAATATTTCAGTGTGTTTGTCTGAATTTGTTTTCCTTTTGTTGAGTCTTTAAAAGTGAAGACCACGATGAAAATGATGAGTGGCTCTCATATGCTTATTGTCGGCCTAACAAAGAGCCAATATTACCATGTCTTCTCCTTTGTTTAAAACTGCCCTGCACATTCTAGCTTAGTCCACGGCACCATTGCACTTTTATTATTATCATATCATTTGGTCATGCAAGTGAAGGGCAATAATGACGATATTTGATGAAGTGGTCGTGGCAAAGGAGATAGGTATGAACTCTTCTTGTTTTTTGTTTTTGTAAATATGTTAGCTCGTTCGATCATGCTTGAGTATATCATGAGTGAACATGTTTATCATGATAATTAGAGATCATAGATTTTCATGCCATGCTTAAATAGCTAGGAGTTGATAATGATTTACCTCGTGTGACAACATGCATTAAAATGGTTATGATGTGATATGGTAGCATGGTATTTTCCTCTGAGTAATTCGAGTGGTTGACTTGGCCCATATGTAAACATGTGGTTGATTCAAAACTAATGCAACCTTCATGATATTTAAATTCAGAATGTTTATATCCTACTCATGCTTTGTCCAAAGTTCGTTATTTTCAATGCATGTTCATGATCGTTGTTTCTCTCTAGCTGGTCGCTCCTCAATCTTATGCTAGCCTCCACCTGTACTAAGCGGGAATGTTCTTTGTGTATCCAAAATACTTAAAACCAAGTTATTCCACATGAGTCCACCAAACCTACTGAAAGGACGTGGATGTCGGCTAGAGGGGGGTGGTGAATAGGCGCTTTAAAATAATTACGGTTTAGGCTTGAACAAATGCGGAATAGAACTAACGTTTAGTTTGTCAAGCACAAAACCTAAAACAACTAGGCTCACCTATGTGCACCAACAACTTATGCTAAGAAAAATAAACAACTAAGTGATTGCAAGATATATAACAAGAAACAATATGGCTATCACAAAGTAAAGTGCATAAGTAAAAGGCTCAGGGTAAGACATAACCGAGTCACGCAGAGACGATGATGTATCCCCAAGTTCACACTATTGCGGATGCCAATCTCCGTTTGGAGCGGTGTGGAGGCACAATGCTCCCCAAGATGCCACTAAGGCCACCGTAATCTCCTCACGCCCTTGCACAATTCAAGATGGCGTGATTCACCTAAGGGACCCTAGAGGGTGGTCACCGAACCCGTACAAACAAGGTTGGGTCAATCTCCACAACTTAATTGGAGGCTCCCAACAATAGCACAAAGCTTCACCACAATGGACTGTGGCTCTCAGATGACCTCAAATGCTCGGGGGAATCTCCACAACCTAATTGGAGACTCCCGATTCTTGCCCATAGCTTTATACCACAATGATTAAGCTCCAAGGCACCACCAAGCTTCTAGGATGCCAAAGCATCCACGAAGAACAATCTATAGGGTACCAAGCACCCAAGAGTAATAAGCTTCTAAAACTTCACTTCCACGTATCACCGTGGAGCACTCATACCTATGCACCAAATGCATTTGCAAGAACACACGAAGTGGTCAAGTCCCTCACACTAAAATCCATCTACAACAACAAAATCTATGGAGGAATATGAGAGGAAGAACAAGGAGCTCACAAAGAACTCCAAGATCAAGATCCAAGGGGTTCCCCTCACATAGAGGAGAAAGTGATTGGTGGAGATGTGGATCTAGATCCCCTCTCTCTTTTCCCTCAAGAACTAGCAAGAATCATTGGAGGGATTGAGAGTTAGCAAGATCAAAGAAGGTCAACAATGGGGGGCAAATATGAGCTCAACGGATAGAAAACCATTGGGGAAGAAAACCCCTTTCACGGGCCTCCCCAAATCCAACTGTTATGTGCACATGTCATGCACAAGAGGTACTACCGCTGGGCAGAGTGGTATTACCAATGGAGCGGTACTACCACTCCAACCCAAGTGGTACTTCCGCTCAAAATGGGAAAACGGCTCATCGGAAGCTAGAGAGAAAAAACAAGCGGAAGTAGGGACGAAAGGGGAGGGCAGCAGTACCGCTAGAGCGATACTACCGCTCCCCCAAGCGGTACTTCCTCTCAAGGAGGAAAAACGCACTGATGAAGCTAGAGAGAAATTATAAGCAGAAGAGAGGCCGACAGGTCTGGCGGTACTGCCGCTCAGCCCGAGCGGTACTTCCATTTGAGAGAGCAAACCTGCCCACAACTTCCATAAGTTTTGCATACGAGCTCTGAATTGAGAAAACTCAAACTTGTTGGACTGAGAACGACAAAAGCTATCCAACAACAAAATGAACATCTTAAGAAGAGAAAATATAAAAATGCCAATGATATAGAGATGTGAAACCTCTATGAGTGAAGAACCGACTAAAACTTCCAACATCGAAAACATCATAGAATAAGCATATGGACTCCGTTTTCGATGAACTCAAGCTTGTCATGAAGATGACCATAATATCTACAACTCACAAAGAGAATCACCAAACAAGAACCAAGAAAGATGATGAAAGGATGCAAATGGTTTGAGATCTCAACAAATTATATGATCTAGCTACTCACTTGAGAGCCCCCCTTGACAGTACGACAATCTATCCTAAAATAGAAAAACCTATACCTTCCACATAGTCCACTTGAGGTAGATGATGACAATCTCGACTTCCTCAATATGGACCACCTTTCTTGTTTGTGTTGTCTTGATGAAGACTAGTTGATTGCTCCCCCATACTCACTATGGGTGAGCCACTCTTCAGCACGTCTTCACAAGTCCATTGCCACCACAATGGACGGCAAGCTTCAAGCATGATATCTTTGTGATGCTCCACTTGAACTTGCACACTGGAATCTTGATGATGATCACCCCTTGATGTCATCCTTCATGGGTTGAATGAGATCTTCCTATTGACACAAGCCCATGAAAACACACCTAACCCCACATAGAACTCTCATGAAGACCATGGGTTAGTACACACAAGCGTAATGGACAATGCTTACCATACCATGGGATCACTTGATCCCTCTCAGTACATCTTGTATGCTTTGTGTGTTGATCAACTTGATTTACTATTTGACTTAGTCTTGATCAACCTTGTCTCTTTATGACCAATCTTTGGATAATACCTTGAATACCACCTTGGTCATCATATAAACTTCTTGACACCAACATATGGACTTCAAGAAGTGCTAATGGACAAATCCTTCAAATATAACTTAAGCAACCATTAGTCCATAGGGATTGTCATCAATTACCAAATCCACATACGGAGAAATATGCTCTAAGACCTAGCTATATGTGATATTACCCCACCTTTCCAAGTAAATTTTCATGTGCCACCTCTAAATATTCAAACAAACATTTGTATCTTCCATGCTAAGTAATTTACTCTCACAACTGGCGTTTATTCGCCGTCATTGGACGAGAGAGGTTGGTAACAATGACGTCGAGTCTTCTTAATGAAAACTAAATTAAAGAAAACTCCTTGGGAAAGTTGATATGCTCGAGGGCACCCATGAATTTGGCTAGCCATGGTTGTGTATGGATGGTGGATGGGAGTAAAATTTACAACTATGTTTGGGAACCACCAATGATGAGTTTAGGACGGAAGATACTAAGAACCTTTGTCGTAATGTTGACAGTAAAGAACACCATTCAAAACCATATTTTCAATCCTGCTTTAAAAACTTGAGCACTCACACTTCTGCAACTCAATGCTTCCATCTACAAAGGGCCTTTCTATTTAATTTTATGTTGAGTTATCACCCTCTTACTTATAGCACCAGAATGGAAAGCCCGATTGTCATTTTTATGCATTCAGTCTAGTCAATAATGGTTATGAGTATGGCTAGGATCTTTTCTATTCTGAATTACAATATTTAGCCACTGATTGAAACTCACAGGTACTCTGAATTTATGTTTTGGGTCTCAGAAAGGGCTAGCGAGATACCATGTCACCATATTATACCGTGATTGTTTTGACAAATTGTTGGGATGCGAGATATCTTATTATTTCTTACTAGTTGGTTATGTATTGCCATGATTGGATACGATGCTTAAATTATTATCATTAATGTGTTTATTTATTATTTATGATGAAAACTTGAACACTAGCTAAGCATATGTATAACAACGAGAACAAAAGAGTTTGTATAAGTTTTCTTTACCACTTTCAGTTTATAAACTGAATTGCTTGAAGACAAGAAATGAGTTAAGCTTGGGGGAGTTGATACATTTCCAACGTATCTACTTTTCCAAACACTTTTTCTCCGGTTTTGGCCTCTAACTTGCATGATTTGAGTGAAATTAACCTGGACTAACACTATTTTTAGGAGAACTACCGTGGTCTTATTTTTGTACAGAAATAAAAGTTCTCAGAATCAAACGAAACTTTTTGTGAATTAATTATGTCATTTATAAAGATTTATGGAGCGAAGACCTATCGGAGAAACGCTGCCAGGGGGCCACAGGGCAACAGGGTACGCCCCGAGGCTGCGTCCTGATGGCTTGTGGGGCCCACGTGGCTTCTTCGACCCGAAACCCAGTCCTATAAATCACATCCTCGGAGAAAAAATCAGAGAGAAGTTTTCATCATGTTTCACAAGATGAAGGCGCCACCACCTCCTATTTTCCTTCGGAGGGCCGATGTGGAGTTCATTTGGCGCTCGAGAGAGGGAGATTCATCGCAGTCGTCATCACCAACCCTTCTTCATCAACACCACCATGACGCTCACCATCGGCAGTGAGTAATTACTTTGTAGGCTTGCTGGATAATGGTGGGACTGGATGAGATTGATCATGTAATCATGTTAAGTTTGATAGGGCTTGATCCCTAGTGACCACTATGTTTTGAGATTGATGTTACTATGACTGTCCTATGCTTAATGCTTGTCACTAGGGCCCGAGTGCCATGATTTCAGATCTGAACTTATTATGTTTTCATTAATATGAAAGTGATTTGGATCCTATATTGCAAGAAGTAGTTACCTATTATGTGTCTTGATCCGCATACCCCAAGGTGACAATAATTGGGATTCTTTTCGGTGATTGTTGTAGTTTGAGGATTTCATGCACTCACCATGTGTTAATGCTTTGTTTTGGTACTCTATTAAAAGGAGGCCTTAATATCCCTTAGTTTCCAATGGGACCCCACTTCCAGGGATGGTAGGACAAAATATGGCATGCAAATTCAAGCACGTATGACTATATACGGAATACATGCCTACATCATATTGATGAATTAGAGCTAGTTTTGTGTCGCCCTAGTATGTAATTTTTACATGACCAATGTCATATAAATCATTATCCATCACTGATCCACATGCCTATGCTTTACATATACTGAATCTTGCTAAGTTACTACTGTTGTTGCTACTGTCACACCTGCTACTCAGTTGCTACTGTTACTACCGTTACTACTGTTACCAAAATTGCTGCTATCACTGCTATTATTACTACTATCATTTGTTGTGCTACTAAATCCTTGCTACAAAGAGATACGCGAGGTGCGGTTGAATTGACAACTCAACTGTTATGGCCAATATATATATTTTGGCCCCCTTTTGTCTAATCAATAAATTAGGGTGAAATATACCCATGAAGACTGTCACCATCCCCTATACTTGTGGGTTATCAATACCCTAGTGTCACCTCAAGTGTCCATGGGCTAATTATACGACATGCATCAAACAATTTCAGATTCTTCATATTCAATCCAACACAAAGAACTTCAAAGAGCACCCCAAGATTTCTATTGGAGAATGTAGTGCGAAAATGTGCAATCAACCCCGATTCATATATCCCCAAGGTGACTGGAATCTTCAAGTTGATGCCATAACATATATCAAGTGAATCAATAGAATACCCCAGTGTGAGTACGAGTATCCACATGCAAGACATACATCAAGTGTTCTCAAACCAAGATATTCAATCCAACATAACGGGATCTCAAAGGAAAAGATTCAATTCATCACACTAAGATGGCAAGGGAACAACACCATATGATCCAACTATATTAACAAACCCCGTGATACATCAAAATTGTGTCATCTCAAGAACATGAGAGAGAGATTGAACACATAGCTACTGGTACATACCCTCAGCCCCGAGCGTGAACTACTCCCTCCTCGTCACGGCCTTCGCCGGGATGATGAAGATGACCACCGCCCACCGGAGACGATTTCCCCTCTCTGTTAGGTTACTAGAAAGGCTACAAATGGTGTTTTCATCGATACAGAGAGTTGTGGCGACGAAGCTGAAGTTTTCTCTTAATTTCTGGGGTTTCTGGTATATATAGGATTTTTTAGCGTTGGAGTCGCACCAAACGGAGCCACATGGGCCCCACAAGCCATCATGGCGCGGCCTAGGGGGCGCCCGGTTGGCTTGTGGATAATAGGTGGCTCCCCTCCGATGGTTCTTCGCTCCAATATTGCTTATTTCCTCCAGAAAAAATATAAAAAAGTTTCAGACGATTCCGAGAACTTCAATTTTCTGCACAAAAACAACACCATGGTAGTTCTGCGAAAAACAACATCAGTCCGGGTTAGTTCTGAATTAATCTTGTAAAGTGCATCAAAACACTATAAAAGTATATTAAACATAGGCAAAGGAGGCATGAATACTACATAACATATCGATATGTTGGAGACGTATCAGCATCCCCAAGCTTAGTTCCTAGTAGCCATCGAGTAGGTAAATGATAAAAGAAATAATTTATGAAGTGCGAATGCTAGCATAGTATATAAGTTCGATCAATGATAATTCTAGTGACTTTTCTAGCATCATAACCAACAACTTATTCATAAAAATCATCATGCTAGAGTAGCAATTAATTCACACACCATGGTTTCAAAAATCTTCCGACTCAATGATTTATCGTCTGATTTATCACTACTCGTTGGGTAACCGATAAGATTATGCCTTATCTTCACAATTCATCTTTTGGGCCGATTTATTGCTCTGACAAGAGATTTATCGGGAATCTACCAATAAATTAGGCATATTCCTAGCAATATGTTTGCAAAACAACTATGTTTATTTGTGTTTTTGTCGACCATATTATGCAATATGTACTATTGCCCTATTTTCTGTCATTATACGAGGATTCAAGGGCTAGGAATAAAGGTAACACTTCTATTCAATATTTTTTGATGTTGAATATAGCATATTTCAGTGTTGGGAACCCGAGATTTGCAAAAAATGGCCGATTAACAGCAAACCATTAAATCAATTATTTGGCCAATTTTCGACTAATATCTTATCCCGAGTGGACCGAGACGCTAACGATAAGCGATATCCTCAACGTTGGTTAAAACTATGCATTATGTGGAAACTTAACAGCCCATGTTCTTAGTCACCAAACAACTTCAATGCATCATCAAGTCTAAGTAAGAGCTCCATATACTCAATTATCATATAGTTTTCTATGATTGGTAATAATCAAGGCATATTTTTAGAACAAACAACATCCATCAAACATAGAGAAAGATAGGGGATTCAATTTTTCCCTCCCAACATACTTATCATAAATTTAATTGTCAACAATAATGAATCATGATCAAATATATTTGACTCGATATATATGTTTGGATATTTCCCCACCACATGGTGCTTGCCAACTAATAGATTGAGGTTGGAATAAGAAGTTGACTCAACATGAAAAGTAAGTAACATGGAAGTAAATAGATTGTCCCTTTGGAGAGGGAAGCAGGAATTTGAAGAGGTGCCACAACTCATTGTTTAAAACAGAGATGAATATATTTTTGAGTGGTGTGCCTTTCCTATCAACGTCACAACAAGGGATTTCAATATCTTCCATGCTAATCACATTATTGGCTGTTCCCAAAGAGAATTGAAATTTCACCCCCTCAACCATACAATCACATTCGGTAGCTAGCCGTACCCACGGGTGCCCTCCAAACAATAAAATTTCTAGGGAAGTTCTTGTTTTTCTATTTTTGTATTATGCATGACTAGGCATCCTTTTTACCAGCCTCTCTCGTGCAATGACAAGTTAATAAACACTAATCTTGAGAATAACCTGCTTATCATGGAAGATAATGACCACCCCATCGCTCCATGAGCGGTACAAGCACACAAAACATATGTTTATTTGAATGTTTAGAGGTGGCACATGCAAATTTACTTGGAATGGCAGTGAAATACCATATATAGGTAGGTATGGAGGAGTCTCATGGAATAAACTTGGCTCAAGGATTTGGATGCACAAGTAGTATCTCTACTTAGTATGAAGTTTTGGCTAGCAAAAGGTTCTAAACAAGGACCACACATTGGAGGGTCCATAAGAATATAACTTTTATGAAAATATACCCAAACATAACCATTACGTTGTATTCCTTGTCCAACTTTAGCAAGTTGATCCAGTTTGAAAATAATTAATGGGTATTGACAATCATAAAAGATGTCCAAGATAATATATTTGTATGCGAAAGTTCTCTTTCTTATACTAATCATTCATGAATTGCTTGTATGACCAATATTGTGATTGTAAAACATCAAATGATTTTCTTTATAAACCAAATGTGAAACTACTACAAGGCATAAAGCACATTGATAATTTCATATTTATGAAATTTTATTCATTCACAATTTACTCTTAGGATATAAGTGAAGCACACGAGTAACACATCAAACTACTCTGAAAAGGTATAAGTGAAGATCAATGAGTAGTCAAACAATTAAGTAGCTATGTGAGGACTCTGTCAATAAAGATTTTCAGATCTGGGTATTTTATTCAAAAAAAACTAAATGAAAATGCACCCCAAGAATAGCACATATCATGTGGACAAATAAGAACTGAGGATCAACATAGGCTAACCGATAGTTCTTATCAAAGAGAGGTGGGATGCGTAGCATCCCCAAGCTTAGATGCTTGAGACTTCTTGTAGCATTTACTTGGGGTGCCTTAGGCATCCCCAAGCTTGAGCTTTTATATCTCGTTCAGTCCTCCCATACCCCGGTTTCACGTAAGTCTCAAAAACTTCATGCACACAAAACTTGAAAAGAACTCGTGAGATAGATAAGTACACATAAAAGTAAATCAACACTTCATGTACTGCCAAGACAAGTTGCATAATAATTTTAAGACATTATGTAATATATACTATCATTTCCATAGTTTATATCTACCAATATAAGCCATGAAAACTCTATATAATTAGAAACAAAAACTATGACAACAATCTGTCCAAACAAAACAATATTTAGAAATCTATTAAAACAGTGTACTTCTGTAACTCTAAAAATTATGAAAATTTAGGAAATTATGTATAATGTTTATGACAGTATTGTGTAAAACTTCAGAAACTTTCCATGTTCAAGTATAATATCACAATTCAAATAGTGCAACACAAGTTTATGTTTTTGTACATCACACATCACACATGCAATTCAAGCATTATAAACGCAAATCTTGGAACTTTTTATTGAAAAACAAGATTATAAATAACATATAATATAGAAAAAAAACAAAATCAAATGATGCTTCCAGAAAACCACATATCATGTGACGAATCAAAATATAGCTCCAAGCAAGATATACTGTTAATGTTGGAGACATAAGAGGGGATGCCTTCCGGGGCATCCCCAAGCTTGGACGCTTGAGTCTTCCTTGGATATTACCTTGAGGGTGACTTGGGAATCCCCAAGCTTAGGTTGTTTTTGCTCCTTATTCAACTCATATCGGCATCTCACCCAAAACATGAAAACTTCAATCACAAAAAACTTAGCGGAACTTCGTGAGATGGGTTAGAGTAATAAAGATAGACCATTCGCTTAAGTACAATCATGACAAAATTCATAATTGTTCTCACATGATACCTACTATATTATATCATTCCTATAATCTATTTCACCAAATATAATCTATGGGAACATTAAAATAAGCAAACTATGCATGCAAAACAGATTTGTCGAAAACAGAGCAGTCCATGAAGATCTGAATAGACACCATAATTCCCTGACTCTCAAAATATTGAAAATTTTGGAAAACATAGATAATTTGCATGGAAATTTTGTGTAAAGATTGCATATTTTTTGATTTTCCAATAAAATCACATAATGCATATACTAGACGCAATCGATCTGTTTTTGCACATAATCAAACAAACAAGTATCCACACTATCGCAAAGGCTTTACTTGGCACTTTATTGAAATAAAAGCTATAAAACATGATTACAATAGTAGCTTAATCATGTGAACACACAAAAATAGAAAGTAAAAGTGTTGGGTTGTCTCCCAACAAGCGCTTTTCTTTAATGCTTTTTAGCTAGGCCTGATGATTTAAATGATGCTCGTATAAAAAGTAGTAACTGAGGCATGCAAGAGAGCATCATGAATCACATGACTAGAACATTTTGGTCTAACCCACTTACTATGCATAGGGGTTTTTCAATCAAACAATTTATTATAGCAATAATTAACTTGCATAGGAAGTCAAAACAAGCATGGCTTCAAAACTTTGAGCACATAGGGAGGAAACTTGACATTATTGCAATTCCTACAAGCATATGTTCCTCCCTCATAATAATTTTTGGTAGAATCTTGAAGGCATTATACAATATAACTATCACATAAAGAATTCTTTTCATGATGCACAATCATACAATTTTTATTACTACCCACACAAGCAAAATTATTATCATTCATAGTATCGGGACCAAACTCAATAAAATAACTATCATGAGATACTTGATTGATATAATCTGATGGGGTTGTATATTAGGGGTAGGCCTACGGACCTACTTCCCTAGGACCACATAGGACCCCTTACGGACATCGGTGTCCTTGAAGTCGCCGGTGTATCCTCGACCTCACTCTGTACAACATACCATCACTCGGCCTGCCCGGAGTCACTTAGATCGCCTTGTATCTGTCAGATGCATCCTGGCACTCGGATCATAGCAAGGTGAAGGCACCGAAGAAGCTGCGACGACTAACAACTTAATCCTTCACATGAAGTGAAGTGAAGACCCACGTTACTAGTAATGCCAAGAGTTATAACTGTCATTTCAAGTAACTTCCCTATTTATTAGCATTAAGTCACCTTGTAATGAAGCTCGTCCGGTCGTGGCATGTACTATATAAGCCACTCTCGGTCTACAGCTCAAGGGTTCAAAACCTTGTAATCTTTCATACCCCATAAGGAAACATCAGCCTAAGGGCTCGATACGTAGGACTGTTACCACTTCCGAGTGGGGCTTGAACTCGTACATCCGAGTGTATCCACTGCGCCTAGTTAGACTTTGCCCTTCGTTCGTACCCCTAGGTACTATTGTCACGGTCATTCCAACGACAGTTGGCGCCAACCGTGGGGCTAAGAATCTAGCAAATCCACTGCAGTCCGAGATTTATTGCATATTTCGTCAACATGATGACACTCGGCAGAGAGTACCTCTTCGGTTCCCTTAGCTTCGTCGTCGTCGACTCGTCGTGGCTGCAGGATGCGCCACTGGACACCGACGCCCTCCTTGCATGAGGTACGCCACATTTCAGCACAATCACGCATGGAGTCCTGATCCGACAGCCATCGGTGCCGTATCACTCAGCGCCCATGCGCCCCACTGCTGTTCGCTGCAAGCGCTCTGGGCGCTCGCGGATGCAGCGATGGATCAAGCAGGCCATGGCCAATCGGGCCATTTCCTGGCAGGTGGCTATGCTCAGCTCTGATAAGCCCACCGTCAGCATCGTTCCGTCATCAAGCGAGGAGTCACTCGATGACTCCGACTGTGAATGCAGCAGGGGTACCACCGAGATCTTGATGGACGACAAAAACAGGGGAGGCAACACAGGTTTCGCTGTAGAGAATTCTCCCGTGCGTGACGGTGGTGAGCGTCGCCATGGCGACATCAACCACCACGTTCTGCTTCCGCTCATCGAGCAGCAGCGGGAGGAACTTCAGCGGAGGAGCGATCAAGCTCTCCGCACCCCCATCACCGAGAACACCCCGGAGGAGAACGCGCTGGAGAACGCGTGTCTAGACAATCTGGCCAAGCGCGAGCAACTCTAGTGGTCGCTGGATGCTCGGGCCGCGAGGGACCAGCCGAGCTCCAGCCGCAGTCATAAGCAGTTGTTCCCGAACGATCGCAAGCGTCATATCGAGGTGATGTGGACACCTCTATTGAACCTAGCCGCGACCACTCGGATTGGTGATTCAATTCTGCCGAGTGACAGCGCGGCCAGGAAGGCATTTCGACAAATCCAGGCTCTGCTAAAGACTGCAATGCAGCAGAATTCCGCAGTGTCGTAGTCACGACATCACATTCACAACAAGTCCGTCCAAGCGGATACCATGCAGTTGGCTCATAGCTTGCACGTGCAAAGAAGGCGCCAAAGGTATCCTCCTCTTCCGAGAGGCCTGCATGGAGACCGGAGGCAAGGTCAACGAAACCAAAGCAGGTCACCTCCCTTGGGGAGTGGCTTACGCGGTCACCATCCCCATGACCGTAGGCCAAGCCCCAATCGGTGTCGGGGTAATGGGGACGACGACTATCGGGTCCCCGAGTTCAACGCTCGTTCTATAATCATGCAACATGTGGTTGATCGATCACGAGCTGGCCGGGGAGTGTCCGGCCTCGAGTGCTTCGGCTGACACATCCAAGAGGCAGAAATCCCATAAAACTACGGGTTGGCCATGGGGATCGGAAAGTTCAATGGTGAGTCGAAACCAGAGACCTAGCAGGAGGACTATCGAGTGGCCGTTGAGATAGGCGGCGACGACGATTACGTCGCCATGAAGCATCTGACCCTCATGTTGGAGGGGTCTGCGAGGGCGTGGCTAAATCAGCTACCCTCTAGCAGCATCCCCAGCTGAGGTGATCTCGCCCGAGTGTTTTTCAAGACCTTCGATGGCATGTACAAGCATCGAGGTGCCCCGACGGAGCTGCAACATTGTGTCCAGAAGAGCAACAAGACTCATAGGGAATACATCCAGCGGTGGAACACACTACACAACACTTTTGAGAACATCATTGAGCACCATGTCGTGTGTGCTTTCAAAGAGGGAACCCTGTATGAGAGTTGATTCTCAAGTTTGGTCGATCGGGGGACCTGTCCCTTAGTCAGGCCATGGAAATCGCCAATCGGTACGCGAATGGGTAAGAGGAAGACCGCCTCCGCAGCGTCAAAGGCCGAGCCATTGAACCCCTTAGTCGGGCAACCCTGGGAAGAAACAGAAGCGAAAAGGCGACCCATCGAGCAAAGCCGAAGCAGTTGTTGTCCCAGGGTAGAGCTAGAATAAGTCCAAGAAAAAGAAGAAGGACTGGGCTTGCAAAAACAAGGCCGAGTCCAAGAGCAGCCTGTTAGATCAGCCATGTACGATTCATTCTCTCAAGGACGATGAAGGGGAGACCATCCTCGCCAAGCATACAGCTCGCGACTGCTGTCTGCTCCAGAAGGAGATGGGCAGAGAGCCCTCCGGGGACAAGGAAGATGAGGGCAACCCAACAGATGCCTCTGGGTATCCGAACATTGAGGCGACACTCATGATCTTCGCCGACGTCAAGAGCAAGAGCCATTGAAGGTTATCAATCGGGAGGTGAACATGGCAGTCCCGACTGTCTCAAAATACCTCAACTGGGCGAAGACACCTGTCACATGCCACCAGTCGGATCACCCCGCGGACATAGCCACCCCCGGGAGGCAGGCGTTGGTGGTCGATCCTGCGGTCAATGGGTTCCGACTATGGAAAGTCCTCATGGATGGTGGCAGCCGCCTCAACATCATTTACGTGGACACTCTCAAGGCCATGGACATCCCGTTGTCCCAATTGAGCAAGAATAACATGCAGTTTCATGGGGTCATCTCTGGCAAGAAGGTGGAATCACTCGGCCAGATAACTTTGAGCGCCTATTTGACACCGAGAATTTTTTTCACAAGTAGAAGTTGACCTTTGAAGTGGTTGACTTTCATAGCGCCTTTCATGCCATCCTGGGTAGGCCCGCCTACGCGTGTTTCATGGCTCTCCCATGTTACGTGTATATTAAGATTAAGATGCTAGGTCCATAAGGCGTGATCACGGTGACTAGCAATTGGAAGGTTGAAAAAGAGTGCCTCCAGCAAGGCTCTAGGCTCGCCAACGAGCAGGTCCTCGCAACCGAGCTTGATGGGTACAAGAAGGCAATGGACACCGTAGATCTTCTCAAGTCGAAGCGGCTAGCTACTGAGTCTGCTTTACAGTCGGCCGGTGAGACGAAGTAGGTACACGTCCACCCCATCGATCAGAGTGCTTTTGCAACGAACATCTCCACCTCACTCGGAGAGAAATAGGAAGCCAAGCTCATCCAGGTCCTCTGTGAGAACTGGGATATCTTTGCATGGAAGCCGTCTGACATGCTGTGGGTTCCCACGGAGCTGGCTGAGCATGGCTCCTGAGTGGACCCAAAGGTCAAGCCCGTCAAGGAACACCTGCACCGCTCCTCCGTGGAGAAGCGTAGGGCAATTAGCAAGGAGATTGCTCGGCTCCTAGCTGTCGAGTTCATCCGCAAGGTCTACCACTCCGAGGGGCTGGTGAACGTGGTCCTGGTGCCAAATAGGAACAATTCACTCCGAATGCATATTGACTTCAAGCACCTCAATCGGGGCTGCCCGAAGGACCACTTCCCCCTGCCCCGCATAGATCAAATTGTAGATTCAATTGCCGATGTGAACGCTTGTCTTTCCTAGATGCGTATTTCGGGTACCACCAGATTCAAATGTATGGACCTGACAAAATAAAAAAAGCCTTCATCAACCCATTCAGGTGTTTTTGTTACATAATGATGCCATTCAGTCTAAAAAATGGTGGAGCTACCTTCCAGCGCATGATTCAAAAATGTCTACAGGAACAGATCAGTCGGAATGTCGAAGCGTACATGGACGTCATCATGGTCAAGTCAAGGCAAGGTTCCAACCTCCTGGCCGACGTCGCCAGAACCTTAGCAAACCTACGACACTTCGGAATTAAGTTCCATCCGGCGAAATGCACCTCCCGTGTACCGGTGGGTAAGCTACTCGGTTTCCTTGTTTCCAAACGAGGTATCGATGCCAATCCCGACAATATCGGAGCCATCATCCAGATGAGACGATTGGAGCGCATCCATAATGTGTACTGGCTTACGGGCTACCTTGCGACCCTCATTCCTTCATCTCAAGACTCGGTGAGAAGGCCCTGCCTATTTACCAGTTGCTGAAGAAATCCGACAGATTCGAGTGGACCAAACAAAGCGCATGACGCATTCGACCAACTTAAAGCTCTGCTTTCCACCCAGCCGGCGTTGGCTGCTCTGAGCAGTCGGGAGCCCTTGCTCATGTACATTATTGCCACTAGCCAAGTTGTTAGCACTGTACTCATCGTAGAGTCTGATGAAGCGGGCAAAGCGTACAAGGTACAAAGGCCCATCTACTACATTTCCAAAGTGCTGACCCCTTCAAAACAAAGGTATCCACACTACCAGAAGCTGGTCTATGGGATCTACCTAACTGTGAAGGAGGTGGTCCACTATTTTCAAAATCACCCGGTCACTGATATCAGTGACACTCCCTTGGCTGAAATTCTGCACAATCGGGATGCAACCGGCCGAGTGGCCAAATGGGCGATTGATCTCCTATTGTTGGAGATCAAGTTTGAAGGCAAGAAAGCAATCAAGTATCACGCCCTTGTAGACTTTCTTGCCAAGTGGGTAGAGCAAGAGCAACCAGCTCCAGATGTCCCCGAGCATTGGACCATGTTCTTTGATGGATACAAAATGCTCCATGGCTCGGGGGCTGGAGTGGTCCTCGTTTCCCCAGGGGAGATCGACGGATCTACGTGCTCCAAATGCACTTTGATTCATCCAACAACGAGGCCAAGCACGAGGCCTTCCTATATGGGCTCCGCATGGCCATCTCACTCGGCACCCGCCGACTGATGGTTTATGGTGACTTGGATCTCATAGTCAACCAAGTAATGAAGGAATGGGACATCTGAAGCCCAACATTGACAGTCTACTGGAACACGGTCAAAAAGCTGGAGAAAAACTTTGATGGGTTGGAACTACACCATGTGCCCCGAGCCAAGAACCAAGTGGCCGACGACTTGGCAAAGATCGGGTCCACTCGTAAGATCAATACAAAGGGTGTGTTCCTCAGTCACTTACGCGCCCCTCGGTCAAGAAGGATCCCTTCACTCAAGAGCCCCCACAAGCAATCGGTTCGTCTAATCCAACTCAGATCGACATCCCTGCCGTGGTTGACCTCGTCCACTTGATGTTGGTCGTCATGCTTGAATGGACACAACCTTATCTAGCATACTTGCTCCAGTAAGAGCTTCTCGAGAACGAAGAGGAAGACTGCCAAATTGTTCGTCGGTCTAAAGCTTTCGAAGTACTCGGGGACAAACTATACAAGAAGAGCATTACAGGAGTCAGCCAAAAGTGCATCTCCCCACAGGAAGGACTACAAATCCTGAACGAGATCCACTCGGGAACCTCTGGACACCATACATCCTCTCGGACCCTGGTGGCAAGGCTTTCCAAGCAGGTTTTTATTGGCCCCAAGCTAATGAGGCAACAAGGGACTTGGTGGACTTGTGTGTCGGGTGCCAGTTCTACAAGAATCAGTCGCACAAGCCTGCATCCACACTGAATATGATTCCACTCACTTGGCCATTCTCCATATGGGGCCTCAACATGGTCGGCCCTTTGCACACCCGGACAAGCAGATTCACCCACCTGCTAGTGGTGGTGGATAAGTTCACGAAGTGGGTCGAAGTTAGACCCATCAAAAACATGGAGGCGGCGACTACCATTAGCTTCATTGGGCACATTGTCTTCAGATTCGGTGTCCCTCACGACATCATCACCGACAACGGAACCAACTTCGACTCGGATGAGTTCTACGAGTTCTGCCACTCCAGGGCACTCAGGTTAACTACACCTCTATGGTGCACCTGCAGTCGAATGTGCAGGTGGAACAGATGAATGGTGTGATACTTCCAGGATTGAAGCCCCGGCTGATGAGAGACCTCAGATATGCTGCTCACACATGGGGTTGAAGAATTACCATCCATCCTATGGGTTATGAGAACGACTCTGAACCGTTCAACTAGGCATACTCCATTCTTCATGGTGTATGGGTCGGAAGCCGTTCTACCAAGTGACTTACGTCTCAACTCTCCCCGATTGGAGCAGTACAACAAAGCTGAAGCCAAAGTAGCATGCCAAGACAATTTGGATCTTTTGGAGGAATAGAGGGAGCTAGCCCTCATTCGGTCCACGACGTACCAGCAAGACCTTCGACGCTACCTTGACAAACAAGTCAGGGGCTGAGCGTCTCAAGAGGGGGATCTGGTCCGCCGACTGGACCAACAGAAACCCCACAAGCTGACACCCCCATGGCAAGGGCCATCCGCACAATGGAGCATATCAACTGTACAACATCGATAACAACATGGAGGACCCAGAACTTGGAATGCGGGCCTGCTATGCAAGTTCTACACATAGAAATTTCCTTTTTCATTATTTTATTGAATCCGAATGATTAGAAGAATAAAGTGCTTACTTTGTTTAACTACCCACACACACTTCATTACAGTGAAACACACCCCAAGTGGGTGGAAAATCCTTCACTGCGAACCTCATTTTGCTTAAGGTAAAACCTGCCTCGAGTGCAGACAATCTCCTCACTCGAGGGCTTAGCTGCGAACCAGCTTTCACCTAAGCTAAAATTGTTCTGAATGAAACCTGCCTCGAGTGCGGACAATCTCCTCACTCGGGGGGGCTTAGCTACGAACCAGCTTTCGCCTAAGCTAAAATGGTTCTGAATGAAGACAATTCGCCTAAGTTAAAGCGGTTCCGAATGAAGGCAAGACCTTCATACGGACGCCAAGATGAACAAAACAAACATTTCTTGGTAGTGAAACTGTTTCGCCTAAGGTAAACCCTTTCCCGAGTGAGGACAACCTCCACACTCGGGGGCTTAGTTGTGAACCAGCCTTCGCCTAAGTTAAAGCGGTTCTAAATGAAGGCAAGATGTTCATTCGAACGTCAAGATGAACAAAACAAACAATTCTTGGTAGCGAACCTGTTTTTCCTAAGGTAAACCCTTCCCCGAGTGAGGACAACCTCTACACTCGGGGGCTTAGCTCCGAACCATCCTTCGCCTAAGTTAACGCGGTTCCAAATGAAGGCAAGACCTTTATTCGGACGCTAAGATGAACAACACAAACAATTCTTGGTAGCGAACCCGTTTTGCCTAAGGTAAACCATTCCCCGAGTGAGGACATCCTCCACAATCGAGGGTTTAGCTGCGAACTAGGATTTGCCTAAGTTAAAGCGGTTCCAAATGAAGGCAAGATCTCCATTCGGATGCCAAGATGAATAGGACAATCATCCCAAGCAGCGATTCCGCTTTCGCCTAGGGACAAATGATCTCGAGTTTGGAAAATCCCACACTCGGGGGCTTAGCCACGACCCAGTTTTTGCCTAAGTCACAAACAATCACTCAGGGGCTTAGATGCGAATCAGCTTTCGCCTAAGTCAAAAACAATCCCGAGTGTGGACAACTTCCACACTCGGGGACTCACACACAAACCAGTTTTTGACCGGGTATAAATGATCCCAAATAAAAACGACCAAGAAAATAAGATCCAAACTGAAATACGGATAAACGGAATCAAGTTCAGCTAAAGGTACTGTCTGATTTTGGGCTCCGCGAAACCCTAGGGATTCGAACTGACGGGCGCGCGTAGAGGCGACTCAACAGATTCGGTTTTCTAGACTCGCTACACGTTTGGCAAGGCTAGGAACTCACGCGATGGTGAGGGGAACTCAGAACACAGTAGTTTACCCAGTTTCGGGCCGCTGCGAAGCGTAAAACCCTACTCCTGCTTTGGTGGATTGCCTCTCATGGAGATTGATGAATGAGATAGTACAGTGCTCTTGAGCCTCCGGAGGCCAATTGGCTTGGTGTGTTGCTCTAGGGTTACAATGATCCAATTCCCCGCTCAGGTATCCTACCCTCTCTATTTATAGTGGAGACCAGGGTCCTCTTCCCTTATCGTAGGCGGGAAGGAATACCACAATGGCCAGTTTTGGTGGGAGACAAGGGAACATGCTTCCCCTATAAAAAGTGGTCTTCGCCTGCAAATTAACTGTTTACGCTGCAGGGAAAGGCCCGTGGTGATGTCTGCCCTTATGATGGGCGACGACGGCTCCGTTGCACTAGAAGGGAAACCTTTGGGAGATGCCTTTGGGGCCCATGTATGCTCCTGCCCTCTTTGCACCAAAAGGGGGGACTGCACGGCTCTTCCATCTGCGGCTCGCCTGCCCATCTTCTGCATCATCCTTGACTCCCGAGGCTGGTCTTTGCCTCGGAATGTCCGCCGCTCCGGAGGGGTCCTGGAGAGGCCCCTGCGAGTCTTGATTCCATTCCTCCTCGTGAGGCTTGGCCCCTCACGAGGGCCTTGCCGAGCTTGCTGGTGCTTGATCGATGTAGTGGGCCAGCCCTGGGCCGCAGATAGGCAAGTCTGGGTACCCCCGTTCCAAGGACGCCGACAGTAGCCCCGGGCCCGTGGTGCGCTCGGGCTGGCTTCCTCACGAAGCGTTGGAGGCAGCCTGAAGCGTCGCGAGCCCTAAATATCTATGGACCAGGCTTCGCACGCACCGCATAGCCCAGCGGCAACACTCCAGTTCCCGAAGCGCCCGGAGGTGCGCTTGGTCAAATTGATGTGACACCAGGATCCTGCGCCAACCATCATTGCTCTCTGGGGGCGGCACATGTACACACGCCATGCGGTCGCGTCCCCTCACAAATTGCATGGGCCCGGGAACGCGAAGGGATGCCTGCCTGCTCTGGGCTGCCTATTTAGGCCGACGAGGGTGATAAGGCTTGCATTACCTCAGTCTTCTTCACCTTCCGACTTCATCCCTCCACCCTCGCAGCATGGCACCGATGAGGAGATTCTCTGCTGCCGACAATGGGAAGGCCCCTGGTGAAAGTCTTGCTGACCTAACTAACAAGAGGGGACGAGGCCACCCTCGGAAGTACGCAACGACGTCGACACTGGCCTCCGGTGGCCGCGGCCATGGTTCCGCCTGCCCGGGGATCACCATCGGCAACCATGGCGGGGCGTCGAACGGCACGGGTGCATGTGGCGGTTGGAATGGGAGGTCGGTGATGGCCACCCGGCCGCCTCGCCCGCGACTCCACTCAGCTGATACGACGATGGAGTTCAATACGTGGGTGTACATGCCGGAGATCGCGTGGCTCCAGCTCCCAAGCTTCTTCGCGAAGGCGCTGCCGGCCGGCGGGCTTTTGGGCCTTTGGCTACAGGCAGACGGCTGCTGTGGCGGGGCGTCCTGGGTCAAGGTTGAGGTCACCCCCCGTGGCTACGTGTATCTAAACCGCGGGTGGCACGCGTTCACCCGCGCCCGAGGCTTGAAGGGGAGGTGCTACCTGCACTTCAAGTTCGACGGGGAGGCGACACTCTTTGTCAAGAACTTCGGTGTCGAGGGCGATCGCCTGGGTTGCTGCCCAGAGGACGCTGGCCGTGGCGGTCCCATGGATGAACCCGTCTTTGGCAATGGGCACCACGCCTCCGGCAACAGTGACACCCCCTCCGGGAGGAGCTCGAGTGACAGCAGCGACAGCAGGTACGACGAGCCGCCTCGCCGCCGTGCCCAAGCCTCAGGGGGAAGCCCCCAAGCGTGGCGCCTCCCGTCTGCTCCTGCGGTGCCTGTGAAGGAGGAGGAGGACATGGATTAAGTGTCGGTGTGCAGGTTCCGGGCATCGGTGGCGGCAGCCCCTCCACCGATATCTCCATCGCTACCTATCTTCTCCTTGCTTTTGACCCTGCATCCACAGGAATAGGGGTAGACTTCTTCGGGCATGTAATGGATTTTTGCGGTCGCCCCTTTTGTTAGTGATGTTGTTTTCTCTGCTGGTTTAGATACTTAGCTTGATATGCTTGCGGGGAACTTCTTTGTTGCGATGTACAACTGTGGTGTTCGTGGGGGGGGCTCGTTGGTTTGTTGGTCTTTCCCTTGCTGCAGGTGAAGTGGGTTGATGCTCTATGTCAGCTGGCCCTGGTCCCGGAAAGTTCCCTGCCGCTGTGGAGTGGGACCCATTACCAAGGTTGTTCCTCATGAGGAAAAGCCCAGGCACCGAGGAGCCAAGTGGCTTTGTGACCGATAAGGCTCTTGAGGCGCTATGCTGAGGAGCCCCCTTAGACATTCAAGCGGCTCTACATCGACAGGTTCCGGTCCCGCACATTTCCCTGCCGCGAGGCACGACTTGAAGGTCGCCCCTCATGGAACAAGGCCTTGGCAACCGGGTACCCGGTGGCTTTGCGACTGGTAAGGCTCCTGAGGCGCGATGCTCAGAACCCCCCTTAGACCTTCAAGAGGCCCTCGCAAGTTCTGCTTTTGGAGGTCCCTAATCAGCATTCAGGAAGCTCTGCGTCGGTAGGTCCCAGTCCCGCACATTTCCCCGCCGTCGTGAGGCACAACCCGTTGCCAAGGTGGTTCCTCACGGGGCCGGGCCCTGGCACCGGGGTTCCAGGTGGCTTTGTGACCGGTGAAGCTCCTGAGGTGTTATGTTCAGGAGCCCCCTTAGGCGCTCAAACTGTCCCAAGATAAACAAATGTTGTGAGGAAAAACCAAATGTAGTTCCCCTCTCCATGGTGGAGCGTCGAGCCGCGATTAGGTCTCGTGAGCGAGTGCTAGTTGGCATGAGCCTGCCGACTCGTCAATGAGTACCACAGGTGTATCCGGGCGCGAAGGCCTTGGCGAGGTGCCGGCACCGTGCCCCCAGCCCCTGCACGCGGGGTACGAGCGGGTGAGGGCAAACAGACGCACGACTTAGAGGAAAAGAGCATGCTACGAAGAATGTGGGGAAAATAAGTTTTTGCGGAAGGCTTCTTTGGAAAGGCCCAGAGTTTTGACTTTGTAAATATCATTAAATCCAAGTCAGAAAAATGCAAATGCAAGCCACGTCCGGCACCTAATCTATTCTCCACCTCCTACACCACCCAGCGTGGAGCTATCGTCTTCCACTAGGCGTGTGGTGGACCCCTTCCTCGTCCTCGGGGGCCCCTCGGCGTATACAACCTCGGCTCGTCATTACGTGAGAGTGTCACGATGGGGATGTCTCTGGGAGGTTGCGAGGATGCTTTGGCCTCACGAGCGTCCCTACCCCCGAGGCATTAGGTGCCTGATTCCGGAAATCATTGGTGGACTGTGTTGATTTCCTTCGTCTTCCCCACCAATGTGCTATGGACCCCTTCCACGTCCTCGGGGGGCCCTGGGCGTACACAACCTCGACTCATTATTACGTGAGAGTGTCATGGGCTGAAGTAGGTTCCGGAAGGATTAAAGGACGATGCAGGGTCGTTGCAGGGGCGGGCGGAGGCAGTGCACAGGCGGTGCAGAGTCGTCATGGGTAGAACTTGCGGAGGTGCTGGATGTTCCACACATTCTTGATGGGTACTCGATCTTGAGTCTCCAGACGAACAGAGCCAGGCCTGGAGACGTGGACGACCTTGAAAGGACCTTCCCACATGGGCGAAAGCTTATGCAAGCCTTCCCTGGATTGGACCCACCTAAGGGCGAGGTCGCCGACTTCGAGGGTCCTAGAGCGGATGTTGCGGCAGTGGTAGCGCCACAGGGACTGCTGGTACCTCGCGGCTCGGAGAGAGGCTCGGCGGCGCACCTCCTCTCCGAGTACGAGGTCCATCCCCCGATCAACTTCCTGACGCTCCTCATCGAATGCCAGGACGCGCGGGGAGCAGTGCTTGATTTCATGGGGAAAAACCGCCTCTGCTCCGTAGACGTGGAAGAACGAGGTCTCGCCGGTGGGCTTGGTTGCAGTGGTGCGGATGGACCACAGTACTGACGGGAGCTCATCAACCCGATCTCTACCGCAAGCCTCGAGCTTCTTCTTGAAACTCCTTACTTTGACACCCCGTAGGACCTACGCGTTGGCGCGCTCCGCCTAGCCATTGCTCCGTGGATGGGCCACCGATGCGTAACATATCTGTGTACCGAGGTTAGCACAGTAAATCTTGAAGAGCTGACTTGTGAACTGCGAACGGTTATCCATGATGATGCGGTTGGGGATGCCTAAGCGGCTCACGATGCCCTTGATGAACTTGACAGCGGACCCAACGGGGATGGTGCGCACGGGCTCCACCTCCGCCCACTTGCTGAATTTGTCGATGGCGACATAGAGGTAGCGGAAGCCCCCGACGGCCTGTGGAAAAGGCCCCAATATGTCCAGCCCCCAGACCGCAAAGGACTAGGTGAGCGGGATGGTTTGGAGGCCCTGCGCGGGCTGGTGGATCTGCTTGGCATGGAACTGACAGGCCTCGCTAGACCTGACTAACTCGGTAGCGTCGTCCAGGGCCGTGGGCCAGTAAAAACTGACCTGAACGCCTTACCTACGAGTGTGTGTGAGTGATGTTTGCAGTGCCCTCCGTGAATGTCACCCAATAGTTCGCGCCCCTGCTCCTAGCAAATGCACCATAGCACGACGTCGTTCGGGCGCCTGTGGTACAAGGCGCCGTCTCGTACGTAGTAAGCCGAGGCTTGTCGTACTACGTGTTCCGCATCCTCCTCCTTCTCCGTCAATACGCCACGGAGGAGATATGCTCCCAGTTCCTGCATCCAGTCGTCGTCTTCAGCCTCCAGGGCCAGGAGCAGTCGAGCCCTCGAGGCCTGACCACAGTCCAGAGCCCCCGAGGGTGGTGCTGGGGGAGCTCCTTCCCGCGCGGTGCCAGGTCCTCAAGTGACAGTGTCGTAGAGGGCTTGAAGAGTCTCTCCTCAAAAATGCCTAGCTCCTGAGCCTCGCGGTGTTAGGCTCTTTTGGCGATGTCATTCGCCTGCTTGTTTTCGCCCCGCGGGACGTGCTTCAGCTCCAGGCCCTGAAAACGTTTCTTGATCTTACGTACCTCCTATAGATACGCCTCGATATGCTCGTCCTCGGGTGTGTACTCCTTGTTGGAGAAGTTGACGAGGAGCTGAGAGTCGCCCATCACGGTGAGGCGATGGACCCCCAAGGCTGCCGCTGCCTTGAGGCCGGCGATGAGGCCCTCCTACTCCGCTATGTTATTGGAGACCTTCTCCCCCTTTTGGAAGTAGAGCTGCAATGCGTAGTGAAGCTTGTCTCCCATCGGGGAAGTGAGGAGGACGACAACCCCTGCTCCCATTTGCGCGAAGGCTCCGGCGAAGTGCATTGGCCATCCCTCGGGCGCCTGTGATCCGGGGCAAGTGATTGGTTCCCTTCCAGCCCCCGGTCCGGCGCGTCCATCCATTCCGCCCTGAAGTCAGCCAAGGCGGCTCCATTGATGAACCTGGTTGTGCTGAATTCGATGTTCAAGGCATGAAGATCGATGTTCCACTCAGGAACTGTTCCTGTCGCGTTTGAGTTGTGCAAGATCTTCTCCAAGGGGTAAGAGGAAATGACCTTGATCGGGTGTCCTTGGAAGTAGTGACGCAGCTTGCCCGAGGCGACGAGGAGCGCCAGAAGGAGTTTCTGCTGCATGGGGTAGCGTGAGCAGGCATCCCGCAGTACCGTGCTGACGAAGTACACAGGGTGCTCGATGAGGATGCGACCGCCCGGGATGTCGTGATCCTTGGTGGCTTCAGGAGGTTGGGACGCTACGTCGTCCGGAGGGAAGGCCGGGGCCTTGGGAGAAATGCTCTTCAAGTCCTGATTCGCTAGTCTGGACCTCGGGTCCCTCCACTTGTGTGGGAGTTGGAGCTTGCGTGTCGCGTGAGCCCTCTGGAGCATAGGGCGAGGGCCCGCTTTGGCCTTGCAAAGTAGCGCCCTTCACGGATCATCCTCCCTTAATGCCACCAAAGCGGCGCTTGCAGAGTGTGGGGTGGCAGCAAGGTACAGAACCAGGGGCTCCCGAGGGCGAGGCGCCACCATAACCGGTGGGCTCGTGAGGTAACACTTGAGCTCTTCGAAGTCAGCGTCGGTCTCTGGGGTCCACTCGAAGGGACCTTCTTTTTCATGATCTTGAAGAAGGGCAGTGCCCTCTCACCAAGCTTGGAGATGAAACATCCCAAGGAGGTGACACCCTACAAGCTTCTGCATTTCCTTGAGGGTTGTGGGTGCGCTCATCTTGTTTATGGCATTTACCTTTACTGGGTTTGCCTCAATTCTCCGGTGCGACACCACGAAACCAAGTGGCTTGCCTGATGGGACTCCGAATACACACTTCTCGTGATTGAGCTTCAGGTTCACCTCCCGGAGGCTGGCGAAGGTCTCTTCCAGATCCTCCACCAGGGTTTTGGCTTGCCTTGACTTGACCATGATGTCATCGACGTAGGCTTCCGCATTCCTCCTGAGCTGCGGCCCCAAGGAATGTGCATCAACCGCTGGAAGGTCGCCCCGGCGTTCCGCAGCCCGAAAGGCATACAGTCATAGGAGTACACCCCGCATGGAGAGAGGAAGGTCGTCTTCTCCACATCCTCCACGACCATCTTGATCTGGTGGTAGCCCAAGAAAGCATACAAGAAGCACAGAAGGTCACATTCCGCGGTGGAGTCCACGATCTGGTAAATACGCGGTAGCAGGAACGGGTCCTGAGGGCAGGCCTTGTTATGGTTTGTGAAGTCAACGCACATGCGCTCCTTCCCACACTTCTTCAGGACAACCACCAGGTTTGCCACCCACTCTGGGTAGCGCACCTCCCTGATGAGTCTTGCTTCCTTCAGCTTCTGCACCTCCTTAGCTATGAAGGCCTGCTTCTTCGGAGCCTGTCTCCTTGCCTTCTACTTCACCGTACGTGCGTTTGGGCATACCATGAGGTGGTGCTCGATGACTTCCGTGGGACCCCCACAAGGTCGGATGCACTCCACGCAAACGCGCTCTTGTTCACCCTGAGGAAGTCCACCAATGCCTTCTCTTGGTCTTGGGAAAGATTCACGCCGATGGTGAAGGCGGGGGTCAGGCTCCCTTCGTCCATCGACACTTGCTTCCTTTTTGCCTGATCCGGGGAAAACAACTGCTTCTTCTTCGCGGGCGCGATGTTGAGGGCGTATCCTAGGTCCCCCGCCACACGTGCCTTGCCCTTGGAGTCGGCACGTGTTGTGGCCATGACCTTGCGGGATAACCCGAGCACCCGTGAGGCGTCCATGATGTCCCCCACGATGGTAAGCATGTTGCCGCTCCCTGGCATCTTGACGATGTTGTAGCCCGGGTGCGTCGGTGCCATGAACTGTGCGAGGGCGGGTAGCCGAGTATGGCATTGTATGTAAGGTGGATGTGAGCGACGTCGAAGTCGATCTGCTCGGTGTGGAAGTTGGAGCGAGTGCCGAACGTGACAGGGAGCCAGATCCATCCGATGGGGACGACGGATCCGGCCACGATCCGAGAGAAGGGCTTCGAGGGGGCGAGCTGCTCACGGGGCAACCGGAACGCGTCGAAGGCCTCCACCGAGATGATGTTGAGGCCCGCGCCGCCGTCGATGAGGGTCTTGGAGACAGCCACGCCGTAGATGATCGGCGTGCACAGCATGCGAAGCGCCCCGACAACCGTCGTGGCTTTAGGGTGGTAGTCGGGGCCGAAGGTGATGTCGACCTCCGGCCACATGCGGTGTTCCTGGGACTCGAGCCTCAGGCATCCCCCCCCCCCCCCCGCGCGATGTAGGAAACGCTTGACTTGGTGGCTCGAAGGTGGCGCCTACGATCCGCCGAGGATGCACGTGACTACAGGGCGGCCCTGCCTGCCGGGACGCTGCCCGCCGCCGCGGGCCGGCGGTTGTCGATGGTTGCACTTGCCATAGTGTTGCCGAGCCGAGATCTGGTTCCTGCTGTTGGCGTGGAGGCTCCGACACGCGCCCCCTACCTGGCGCGCCAAATGCTGGATTTCGGGCTCCACAAGACACTAGGGATTCGAACTCAGGGGTTCGCAGAGGCCACTCAACAGATTCGGTTTTCCAAACTCGCTACGCGTTTGGCAATGCTAGGAACTCACGTGATGGTGACGAGAACTCAGAACATAGTAGTTTACCCACGTTCGGGCCACTCCGAACTGTAAAAGCCTACTCCTGCTTTGGTGGATTGCCTCTCACGGAGGTTGATGAATGAGATAGTACAGTGCTCTTGAGCCTCCGGAGGCCAATTGGCTTGGTGTGTTCCTCTAGGGTTACGATGATCCAATGCCCCTCTCAGCTATCCTACCGTCTCTATTTATAGTGGACGCCAGGGTCCTCTTCCCTTATCGTAGGCGGGAAGGAATCCCATAACGACCAGTTTCGGTGGGAGACAAGGGAACATGCTTCCCCTGTCAAAAGTGTTCTACTCTTGCAAAGTAACTGTCCGCGCTGCACAGAAAGGCTTGTGGTGACGTATGCCCTTCTTACGGGCGGAAACGGCTTCGTTGCACTAGAAGGGAAACCTTTGGGAGATGCCTTTGGGGCCCATGTACGCTCCTTCCCTCTTTGCACCAAAAGGGGGGACTGCATGGCTCTGCCATCTGCGGGTCGCGTGCTCACCTTCTGCGTCATCCTTGACTCCCGAGGATGGGCTTTGCCTCGGAATGTCTGCCACTCCGGAGGGGTCCTGGAGAGGGCCATACGGGCCTTGATTCCATTCCTATTCATGAGGCATGGCCCCTACAGGTACGCAAAAGAAAGGGCACACATGCCACTCAAAGTCCGGTGTTACATAAAATCACTCAGCTTCCCGAGGCCAATTAAAGCTTAAGTGTTTTTCCTTCGAGCATCACTCGGAGGCCGAAGATTCCACTGCTTCCACGAAGGTGTCAAGATTGATTCCCTCTGGGATTGGTGTGACAGTCGCCATGAACATATCCATGAAGTCTTCAAACTTGGCACTTTTGCGGTTGATGACCCGAAGATTCTTCACCTTCTCTTCATCCACACCCTTGCAATGGATGTAGACGAGTGAAAGGGCAATGTCAGCTCCAACCCTTGTCAATGAATTCTTCCACGACTTTGAGTTCACACGGTTTACAATGGACTGGGCATCCTTCACAGGAGCATATTCAGGGGCTTTATCCTGGTCAATCTCCCCAACGACCGACTGAAGCAGCTTGAAACAAGCCAGTACATAATCAACACGATCCTCCAGTGTGAGGAGAGACAAAGCATCACTGTCCTTCAGAAGCCCTCTCTTGGGATCAAGCTCCTTCTCTATTCACGTCGTTTGTTTGTCAACATCGGCGGCAAAGGCTTGTTTCCCACTCGGAAATTTTGGAGCAATCATGGGGAAGTATTCGGACACTCGACATACCTTTGAGCTTCTCACAGAATTCCATGCTGAATTCCTGGACGAACTTCTCCAACTTAGCTTTCTTGGCAGTGGCTTTCTCGAGGTTGGTTTCCCACTCGGCGTAATGCTTCTTCAGCTCGGCAAGCTTCGCCGCGGTCTTCTTCGCACTGGCCTTCATAAGCCGATTCTCTACCTCCAAAGTACCAACCGTCTTGAGCTTGGCCTCAGCCGCATGGGTCTTTATCTTGGCATCCTTCCAAGCATATGCGAGTTCTTCATCCCTCTTCTTGAGGGAATCCTTCATGATCATTAGAGAAATGGAATTCTTCAGCCTCTCAAAAAGGCGATCTCACAGGCCAGCCTGTCGGATAAGAAAAGATGACCTAATGGAGCATCAGTTGGATGGTGAGGACATACTTTCAGTTGTTCGCTTTTCCTACTCGAGTCGCTTGTTCTTGGCTTTCTCTGCATCGGGGATCCGTTGGAGTTGCTACAACTCTTTTTCTATGGCATAATCGCGGCCCATGGGCCCACAAGCAGTCTGCAGTCAACAAATACAAGTAAGACATAACATAATGTCGCGATTCTAAGACTACCGCCAACTGCCACAGTCGATGGTAGCCTCCGGGACTACACTCACTCGGTGTGGTCCACGCGCCCCCACTAGAATGATAGAGGATAAAAGACCCGTACCCGACCGACCTCTATCAATCAAAAGAAAGAAAGTGAAACTATTGCCGACTGCTCCAGTCGACAGTAGCCTCGGGGACTACACCCAGTGGGTGCTCTCAGCACGCCCCCACTGGAAAGATGGAAGAAATAAAAGTGCTCCGTACCCTACTAGACTCTATCGAACATACAAAGAAAAAAGACTACATCTGACTAACCTGATCGACAGTAGCCTCGGGGACTACACCCAGTGGGTGTGCTGAGCGTGCTCCCACTGAAAGCAAACACCCAGCGGGTGTGCCTCTAGGCATGTCCACTCGAGATTCCTACTAAGTAAGAGATTCAAAAAGAAATACGTGCATAAATGACTTACCTGAATGTTCTTTTTCACAGCTTCATTTGCGTCGTACGCCTCCTTCAATCACCCTACCATCATGTCCAGCTGAGCCAAGGCCTCCTTGCGCGCCCCCTCTTGGTACTCCGGGGTATGTTGGAGCTGGAAGATATTGCGATCTTTGGGGACACACGATGAAGTAGTCAGCGAATATAGTCCGAGTGACGCCCCAGCCGAGGTGGCCTCATGCACCATGGGAGTCTTGGCCTTGACGCTCACTCGGCTGGGAGTCGGAGCCCACTTCATTACTTCTTAAACTACGGAGGGGACGTCAGCGTCGAGTTCAACCACGTCATGCGGCTCTGCATATGTCCACAAGACAGTGAAAAGGCCACTCGTATATCCAAAGCCCGAATTTTTAATGAATCGCCAGAAAATCTCAAGGGTTACCTTTAGATGAAGCGCCATCAACGTCGGCTCTACCATTGTCAGACGTCTTGGGATCCAGTGAAGTAGTCGAAGTATCAGGCCTACAGCAGAAACAAAAAAACCCGATCATCACTCGTAAGACATTGCTCAAACTGGGACGAACCACTCGATAAAGGTACTTACGCCGAAGCCACATACACATCGACCTAGATGCGCGACAGAATGACCTTATGAGGTTTGGAGCTCGTGATCTTGGGTTACTTGGCGGCCTGCTCCGGCAGTGCCTCGGGCTCGCTTCGACCTCGCTTGGAGCTGCGAGTCGGCATTGCTGACGCACTCGGCTTCGCCGTCGATGGAGTTTTCAGGGCACGTGCGCGGACTCCAGGGTCCTAGCACGGATTGGAACGGGTCTCGACCAAAACTTCGTCAAACGAAGAAGATTCTGCCTCGTCTCCATGCTCCTCCTTGCTCTCCTCCGCCTCGTCATCGTCACCCTCATCATCTTCGTCGTCCTCCAAACCCTTCGAGTGCTCGATGTATTGGTTTTCAGTGTCACTCTCCACGTCAATGGGCGAGCCGTCAACTGCCGGTATGGAACTGAGCAGCCCTGTAAAAGCATGTGAATGATGGAAGCAAAATCACAAATGGGAGTTGGAACAACGAAGAAATTCACTCGGTAACAGATGCTCCATGGCTCACCTCATTCGGCTGATGATCCGCCCAGAAAGGAGGCAACTTCCCGGATCCCATGGGATTATCCCTCACTGGGGTAATAACCTTGAGTTTATTCTCCAGCGCCTCTTCCCCGTTCTCCTTAGGATGGACTCGAGTCGGATCATCCGACCCTTCATATTTCCACATTGGATGGATTCTGTCCTGAAGAGGCTGGATCCTACACTGGAAGAAAACCTCCAGGAGGTCCATCCCATTCACACCCTTCCGGATCAAGGCAACTACCGCTATCATCAAGATGTGTGCATCGGTCTTCTTCTCCTTGGCGAAGGTCAAGGTAGGAGCCGGGTGGATTCTATCAACAGTATAGGGCGGGAGGCCCGAATGACCCTCGCCAATGTCTGGGCAATAAAACCAAGAATCCTTCCAGTTCTACACCGAGTCTGGGAAACTCATATGGGGGAAGCTACTCTTACTCCTGAGCTGAATGCCTAAGCCACCCCAAAGCTGCGCCACATTGGTTCTCCCCCCCCCCCACCCGACGAGGAGGATTTCTTCACGGTCGTCACTTGACACATGAACAGGCGCTTGAACAAACCCCAATGTGGGTGACACCCGACGAAATTCTCGCATAGGGACACAAATGAGGGTAGATACGAGACATCATTGGGGGGAAGGTGGTCGAGCTGAGCCCCGAAAAAACCAGGAAACATTCGGAAAAAAGGATGCGAAGGCAAAGAAAAACCTCTCTCAATGTGGGAGACCAAGAGAACTCACTCGTCATCCTGAGGCGCTCGTTCTAGCTCGTCATCCTCGGGCAGTCCCCAGCTAGCGTCAGCGACCAGGCCTTCACCCTCCAGCTCCAACGGCGGCCCCTCTGAGACTCGGGACGACATCCAGTCGACCTGGATCAATCCTCGTGGGAGCGCTCCAGCGCTCGAAGAAGATCCATGCGACCCTTTCTTGGCCTGCTCAGCCTTTGTCGCGCTCCCTTCACCATGTCGGGTGGCAGAGAAGTCAGGGCTGGGAATCATCGGCGGCAGCCGTAAGTTCTTGGCTTTGGTGGCAAGAGGAGGACGTGGAGATGGAAATGACCTGATTCTGAGGCGTGGTCTCCTCTGCCTTCCACCTTGCGCCTTAAATACCCAACGGGGAGATACCCAATCGAGTACATCGCCGTCCCATGGAAGATCTGAAGTATCTAGAGGATGGCACACAGTGTAGCATGACAGTGACATCATAGGTGCGGAAATCAGGGCATCACCCCACTACTTCCACTATGTGTGTCTCTGCCGAAACCACTGCCCACGTGCACTGCCTCAATTCAAAAGTTGTGAAAAAAACTGTCCCACGTCATATCCCAAATAGATTCCATACCCACGACGTGTGACGAGGTGAGCCGAATGTTCTTTTCGCTCGTCCCCCCACGAGACCCCAATCATTTGGGAAACCAGTGAGGACGACCTGATCGTCCCTTCCTCAATGCAAGTGTGGATCTGTCCCAACTCTCTGATTGGGCATGCAGAATTCAGAGCTCTTGTTCGCCCAACTCATGGAATCTATCTACCCGAAAGATAGTCGATCACTACTGAATACGGGCATACCTGTATGACCAGCAGTCGGAATTCGTCACTCTTGAATCCATGGAGATTTGTTGAGGGTCTGAATGATGCAGCCCCGAGCTACGGCTAAAGCATCTCCAAAACACCAGAGACGTCTAAGGAAGTCACTCACTCGGTGTGCAAAACCTCAACTGATTCGGGGGCTACTGATTGGGTTGTACATTAGGGGTAGGCCAACGGGCCTACTTTCCTAGGCCCACCGAGGACCCTTTACAAACATAAGTGTCCTTAAAGTCATCGGTGTAGCCTCTACCTCACTCGGTACAAAATACCATCATTCGGCCTGCTCGGAGTCAGTCGGATAGCATTGTATCATTCGTATGCATCCTGGCACTCGGACCATAGCAAGGTGAAGGCACCGAAGAGGCTCCAACGGATAAGGACTTAATCCATCACATGATGTGCAGTGAAGACCTAGGTTACCAGTAACACCAAGAGTTATAGCTTCCGTTTCTAGTAACTTCCCTATTTATTAGCATCAACTCACCTTGTAATGAAGCTCGGCCGGTTGTGCCATGTACTATATAAGCCACTCTCGGGCTCCAGATCAAGGGTACAACACCTTGTAATCTTTCATACCCCATAAGAAAACATCAGCCTCAGGGCTCGAGAGTAGATCTATTACCACATTCGAGTGGGGCATGAACTCGTACATCCGCGTGTACCCGATGTGCCTAGTTAGACTTCGCCCCTTGGTTCATACCCCTAGGTGCTATTATCAGGGTCATTCCCACGACATAATCCATGTGAAAATTAAAATCATGATGACAAGTTTCATAGATATCCTTATTGTTTATAACATAAATGTCATCATAATAATCATCATAGGTAGGAGGCATTATTTCATCATAATAAATTTGCTCATCAAAACTTGCGGGACTAAATATAGCATCTCATTGAATATAACATCCATAACGTTGTGGCTTTGCATATCGTTTGCATCATGAATATTCAAAAAATTCATACCAATAATTTGCTATCATGCTAATCATTCAAGTATTTCACATTAAGTATTTTCATAAATTCTTCCTCTAGTAATTGAGCACAATTTTCCGAACCATCATTTTCACGAAAGACATTATGAAGATGAAGCAAATGAGGCAACCTAAATTCCATTTTTTGTAGTTTTCTTTTCTAAAACCAAGCTAGTGAAAAACAAGAAACTAAAAGACTTAATTGCAAGATATAAATGTATACCTTCAAGCACTCACCTCCCCGTCAATAACGCCAAAAAAGAGCTTGATGTCTACTACGCAACTTTATTCTTGTAGACTATGTTGGGCCTCCAAGCGCAGAGTTTTGTAGGACAACGTCAAATTTCCCTCAAGTAGATGACCTAAGGTTTATCAATCCCTGTGATGGGGTTATAGTCCTAGGGTAGGGTCATAGGCCTACCCTATAAGTCCTACCCAAGGACTACCCTTCATAAGGGATAAGGCCCTTAGTCAGTTCCGACTGAATTACGGACTTCCCATCATCCAGTCGGTGACAAATCCTCCAGCACCCAGTCGGAGATGAGTATTCGGAGTGTATCAAACTAACCGACTGGATTCCACTCTGTGCATCGTAACCCCCCTGGAGGGAAACGGTCATACGTTTCCATATGCCTTTATTAGCATTTAAGACGTATGTTACTTGTAACGTAGGCATTTATTCGCCACTACTCTACCCCTGTGCACGGAACCGTTGTGAAGGGCAGTGCACTCTATATAAGCCACCCTTCCCCACTCGTGTAGGGGTTAGCAATTCACTGTAATCCATATTCCACTCGACAACAAGCTCCCAGAGCACTGAGACGTAGGGCTATTACCTCCACCGTAGAGGGGCCTGAACTCATACAACCTCGTCGTAGCTAAAGCTCTGCCCATCCTTTCGTACCCTACACATCTACTGTCAGACTTATACCCACGACAGTTGGCGCCCACCTTGGGGCAGGCGTCTAAGCGACTTCCGGTGAGTTTGCGACTACATCTTTTCATCATGTCATCCGGTGGAGATTTGAGCATGGGTCACGAGATCCTCTTCGGTCCTCTCTCCTTCATCGTCGACGATTCGGCATGGCTCCGGGATGCCCCTCTCGACGTCGAGGCACTCCCTAGCCGCGGGGCTACGCACTTCCGTGCCGGCGCCCGCGGTATTCTTCTTCTCTAGCAATCGGCTCCGGTGTCGACCTGTGCCGTCATCGCGCGCCGCAACAAGCGGTCCCGCCGTCCGCGGCTCCAACGTTGGGTGCAACACGCCCAGGCGCGTCAGAAGCGTCCTCGCAAGTGGCGGTCCTAGAGTCGGTTGTGGTTGCACCGCCGTCCCAGCACTCGGACTCAGTTCCGACTGAGTTTCCTTCCGAGTATTTGGGTCACGGACCTGCAGCTGAAGTGCACATGGCCAACTCCCATGAAAGTCCCCGCCAATCTGGCCGAAACGAGCACGAAGTCGGCGAAACATTCGGCGCTTGCCGTCATCCCTGCCGTTCTGCGAGTCGGCACACTCGACGGAGCAACGTGGAGGTGTATCGCACGCCCGTCCTCAACCTGGCTGTCGCCGCCAAGATAGCCGATTCTCTCCAGCCGACTGATTCAGAGGCTGGCAGAGGGATCGAGAAAATCCGTGCCCTGCTGCACACGGCGCAGCAGCAAAATTCGGCGGTCTCCCAGTCGCACAACAGGGTCCACAATAGTTCTGTTCATGCGAACACGCATCGATCAGTTCATAGCCCTGGTTCTCATCAGCGACACAGGGGAGGCAACCGTTCCATAAATCCCGAAGATCGTCACCGTTCACGCACCCCTCCGCAGGGTGGGCCCTACGGGCCCCGACATCATGATGATCGGCGTTCAGTCGGTGACACGTACGATCCAAGGCCCGACGCGAGAGGGCATATCGCCCAGCTGAGGGTCGACAGGGGCCGAGCCCACCGCGATGGTCAGGATATGGACCATCCGAGTGGAAGCAGGACCATCGTCTCTGGTCCCGAGTGTTTCAGTCGAGCCATCCGGTCGGCTGACATCCCTCCCAACTTCCGATTGGCGACGGGGATCGGCAAGTTTACACGAGAGTCCAAGCCAGAAACGTGGCTGGACGACTACCGAGTGGCAGTCCATATCGGAGGAGGGGACGACCACGTCGCCATGAAGCACCTCCCTTTGATGCTCGACGGCTCGGCACGAGCGTGGCTGAACCAGTTGGCTCCCTCAAGTATCTACAGTTGGGCAGATCTGGCCCGAGTCTTCATCAGGACCTTCGAAGGAACGTGCAAGCGCCCTGCTGGCCTCGTGGAGCTCCAGCACTGTGTCCAGAAGCAGAATGAACCCCTGCGCGATTTCATTCAGCGTTGGACAACCCTCTACCACACGGTGGAGAACGTCACAGAGCACCAAGCAGTCTGCGCCTTCAAGGCAGGCGTGCGGTACAGAGATCTGTACCTGAAGTTTGGTTGAACCGGCGACATCTCCATGAGCAAGATGATGGAGATAGCGGCACGCTATGCAAATGGCGAAGAAGAGGACCGCATCCGTAGCGGCAAGCACAAAGCAGTCGCCGATGGAGATGGGAATAACACTCGGAAGCAGAAGCAGAAAGCTCCGTCCACTCCGCAGGCGGAAGCCGCAACTATTACCAATGCCAAGTTCAAAGGCAAGGGGAAGGCTCAATTCACCCCCAAGAAGAAGCAGTTCAGCAACCCCATCCTGGACCAGCCATGTCCGGTCCACACGAAGATGGATGAAGAGGGCAACGCCATATATCCGAAGCACACCACTCGGCAATGTCGCCTCCTGATCCAAGGGTTCGGCGAAGGGCAACCGAGTGAAAAGGGCAATGAACAAGATGAGGAGGACAAGGAGGATCCATTCCCCCAAGTCCATGAAACACTGATGATTTTTGCTGACGTTGAAAGCAAGAGTCGACTGAAGCTGGTGAATAGGGAGGTGAACATGGCCACGCCGACCAACCCCACGTTCCTCAAATGGTCTCAGACTGCGATCACCTTTGACCAGTCAGATCATCCAGCACACGTACCCACCCCACGGAGGCAGGCTCTGGTCGTCGACCCGGTGGTGGAAGGAGTCCGACTGCGCAAAGTCCTCATGGACGGCGGTAGTGGCTTGAACATCATGTACGCCGACACTCTCAAGGGGATGGGCATTCCGATGTCCAAACTCAGCGAGAGCAGCATGCAGTTCCATGGAGTCGTCCCTGGACGAAAGGCCAAGTCACTCGGCCAGATCGCGTTGGACGTTGTCTTCGGCTCCAACAAGAACTTCCGCAAGGAAAAGTTGACGTTCGAGGTGGTGGACTTCCAGAGTGCGTACCACGCGATTCTGGGCCGCCCGGCGTATGCACGTTTCATGGCCCATCCATGTTACGTGTACCTGAAGCTGAAGATGCCAGGCCCGAAAGGTGTGATCACTATCACAGGCAATCGGCAGCAGGCCGAGGAGTGTCTGCAGCAAGGATCGAGGATCGCCGATTAGCATATGGCTGTCCTCGAGCTTGACGAGTACAAGAAGACAGTCGACCCTGTTGACCTGATGCGTTCGAAGAAGCCAGCTTCGGAGTCCGCATTCCAGTCGGCGGGAGAGACGAAGAAGGTCACCATCCACCCGACGGACGACACCGCTACCCCGACGAACATCTCCACCACTCTCGATCCTAAATAGGAAGCCGAGCTCATCCAATTCCTCCGTGAGAACTGGGACATCTTCGCATGGAAGCCCTCTAACATGCCAGGTGTACCCAGGGAGTTGGCTGAGCACCGACTGCATGTGGATCCTGCCGCTCGGCCTGTCCGAGAACGCCTACGTCGGTCCACCGCGCACAAGAGGAAGGCAATCGGAGAAGAGGTGGCCAAGCTTTTGGCAGCCAACTTCATTCGCGAGGTACACCACTCCGAGTGGCTCGCCAATGTTGTCATGGTGCCCAAGAAGGACAAGTCGCTCGGAATGTGCATCGACTTCAAGCATCTCAACAAGGTCTGCCCGAAAGACCATTTTCCGCTCCCCCGCATCGATCAAATTGTTGATTCGACTGCGGGTTGCGAGAGTTTGTCATTTCTTGATGCCTACTCGGGCTATCATCAGATCCGTCTGTATGGCCCCGATGAATTAAAAACAGCCTTCATCACCCCATTCGGGTGCTTCTGCTACATCACTATGCCATTTGGTTTGAAGAATGCAGGAGCAACCTTTATGCGCATGATCCAAAAATGCCTCCTCGACCAGATCGGTCGGAATGTGGAGGCGTATATGGACGATATCGTAGTAAAGTCACGCAAAGGTTCCGACCTGCTGACTGACTTGGCAGAAACATTCGCCAACCTTCGTAGGTACGATATCAAGCTCAACCCAGCCAAGTGTTCATTCGGTGTTCCCAGCGGAAAGTTACTCGGTTTCTTCGTTTCCGAACGAGGGATCGATGTCAACCCCGAAAAGATCGGGGTCATCGTCCGAATGGAGCGGCCGGTCAGAATACACGATGTTCAAAGGCTCACAGGTTGCCTAGCGGCTTTGAGTAGGTTTATCAGTCGACTCGGCGAGAAGGCGCTTCCTCTGTACCGACTCATGAAGAAATCAGATACTTTCAAGTGGACAGACGAAACCCAAGTCGCATTCGATGACCTCAAAGTCCTACTTTCCACCTAGCCGGTTCTTACTGGTCCGCTCAGTAAAGAGCCCCTTCTTCTGTACATCGCGGCTACAAATCAAGTCGTCGGCACTGTTCTCACAGTCGAACGAGAAGAAGAAGGCAAAGCATACAAGGTTCAGCGGCCAGTGTATTATGTCTCCGAAGTCCTGACTCCTTCCAAGCAGAGGTATCCCCACTATCAAAAACTTATCTATAGGATTTACATGAATGCGAAGAAGGTAGCTCATTATTTCCAAGACCACTTGGTGTCTGTCGTTTCTGATGCTCCGTTGTCGGAAATCCTCCACAATCGGGACGCATCGGGCCGAGTGGCGAAATGGGCAATGGAGATGTTGTACTGCGACATCAAGTTCGAGGCCAAGAAAGCTATAAAGTCTCAAGCTCTGGCTGACTTCATAGCAGAATGGGTAGAACAACAGCAATCGACCCACATCTACTCGGCTCATTGGACAATGTTCTTCGATGGGTCCAAGATGTTGAATGGCTCTGGCGCTGGCGTTGTGATCATATCGCCAAAGGGCGACAACCTCAAGTATGTGCTGCAGATACACTTTGATTCCTCCAACAATGAGGCAGAGTATGAAGCTCTCCTTTATGGACTGCGCATGGCCATCTCACTCGGCGTCCGTCGCCTGATGGTCTATGGCGATTCAGATTTGGTGGTCAATCAAGTGATGAAGGAGTGGGACGTCAGGAACCCCACCATGACCACGTACTGCAATGCAGTGAGGAAGCTCGAGAAAAAGTTTGAATGTCTGGAACTCCACCATGTTCCGCGACTGAAGAACCAGGCAGCTGATGAGTTGGCAAAACTCGGATCCACTCGGAGACCAGTCCCGAGTTACGTATGCCTCGAGCACCTCCACCTTCCCTCAGTTAAAGAAGATCCTTTCATAGAGGAACCAGTACAACTGAAGAGCTCGACAGATCCGACTAAAGTCGACGTACCTGCTGTGGTTGATTTGATCATGGAGATTCTTGCTGTCATCCCCGATTGGACTATGCCGATCATTGCATACATCCTGAGGCAAGAATTACCAGAAGACGAAGTCCAAGCCAGACCGATCGTCCGCAGGTCAAAGTCGTTCACTGTCATCGACGGCCAGTTGTACAAGGAAAGCATTTCAGGCGTCCTTCAACGATGCATCTCCCCAGAGAAGGGACAGTTAATCCTGGAGGAAATTCACTCGGGAACCTGTGGTCATCACGCCTCTTCAAGAGCAATCGTCGCCAAAGCATTTAGAGTTGGCTTCTTCTGGCTGCAGGCAAATGAAATGGCGAAAGATATGGTCAACCGATGTCAAGGCTGTCAGTTCTACTCTAACAAGTCCCACAAGCCAACATCTGCGTTGAAGACAATCCCTCTTGTTTGGCCGTTTGCGGTATGGGGATTAGATACAGTCGGTCCATTCAGGACAGGCCAAGGGGGATTCACACATCTGTTGGTGGCAGTCGACAAGTTCACAAAGTGGATCGAAGCCAAGCCCATCAAAAAGCTCGACGCCCTTACGGCCATCAACTTTGTCAGGGACATCATCTCCAGATTCGGGGTACCTCACAGCATAATCACTGACAATGGAACAAACTTTGACTCGGACAGATTCAAAGGTTTCTGTACAGGCCAAGGTATCCGAGTGGATTTTGCATCTGTGGCGCATCCCCAAACAAACGGGCAAGCAGAGCGGGCGAATGGACTTATTCTGCAAGGTTTGAAGCCTCGACTACTGCGAGAGGTGGGACATGCCGCTGGCGCATGGGTCACCGAGCTACCTTCGGTGCTTTGGGGTCTCCGCACAACCCCAAATAGATCTACAGGGCGATCCCTGTTCTTCCTCGTTTACGGAGCAGAGGCAGTCCTTCCGAGTGACTTGCTTCACAACGCTCCACGAGTTGAACTCTTCTCCGAAGCTAAAGCAGAACAAGCAAGGCAAGACGGAGTGGGTCTTCTAGAGGAGGAGCGCGAGATGGCATTGACTCGCTCAACCATTTATCAACAAGATCTGCGGCGCTTTCACGCACGACACGTCAGGAGTCGTACATTCCAAGCAGGCGACCTGGTGCTCTGAGTGGATCAGCAGAGACCTCACAAGTTGGCTCCCGCCTGGGAAGGACCCTTCATCATCTCCAAGGTGCTGAAAAACGGAGCATACCGACTCTACAACATCGACAGGGAAACGGACGAGCCGCGAGCATGGAACGGAGATCTCCTGAAGCGCTTCTACACGTGACCGTCGACTGAAGCAATGTAAAGAACAAGTATCGGTGAAATAATACAAAGCAGATTGAGTTTTTGCAGATTCAAAATTCTTCCGTGATCGCAGACTCCGGTCTCAAAAAAAACTTAGCTGCGATCAAGAATCGCCTAAGTACTAACTTTCTCCGAGTGTGCACTAAACGTCGCACTCGGGGACTTAGCTGCGATCCAGAATCGCCTAAGTACTAACTTTCTCCGAGTGTGCTCTAAACGTCGCACTCGGGGACTTAGCTGCGATCCAGAATCGCCTAAGTACTAACTTTCTCCGACTATGCACTAAACATCACACTCGGGGACTTAGCTGCGATGCAGAATCGCCTAAGTATTAACTTTCTCCGAGTGTGCACTAAACGTCGCACTCGGAGACTTAGTTGCGATCCAGAATCGCCTAAGTATTAACATTCTCCGAGTGTGCACTAAACGTCGCACTCGGGGACTTAGCCGCGATCCAGAATCGCCTAAGTATTAACTTTCTCTGAGTGTGCACTAAACGTCGCACTCGGGGACTTAGCTGCGATCCAGAATCGCCTAAGTATTAACTTTCTCCGAGTGTGCACTAAACGTCACACTCGGGGACTTAGCTGCGATCCAGAATCGCCTAAGTATTAACTTTCTCCGAGTGTGCACTAAACGTCGTACTCGGAGACTTTGCTGCGATCCAGAATCGCCTAAGTATTAACTTTCTCCGAGTGTGCACTAAACGTCGCACTCGGGGACTTTGCTGCGATCCAGAATCGCCTAGGTATTAACTTTCTCCGAGTGTGCACTAAACGTCGCACTCGGGGACTTAGCTGCGATCCAGAATCGCCTAAGTACTAACTTTCTCCGAGTGTGCACTAAACGTCCCACTCAAAGACTTAGCTGCGATCAAGAATCACCTAAGTACAAATTTTCTACGTGTGTGCACTAACCGTCGCACTCGAGGACTTAGCTATGACCGTGAATCGCCTAACTACACACTTTCTTCGAGTGTACACTTAACGTCGCACTCGGAGACTTGTCTGCGATCAAGAATCGCTTAAATAGAAAGCTTCCTTCGAGTGTATTTCACAGATCCACTCGGAGGCTTAGCAGAACCTCGTTGAGGCTCATGTAGATGTCAAGACCACTGACAATTACATGAGTAGCAGAACCTCATTGAGGCTCATGTAGATGTCAAGACCACTGACAATTACATGAATAGCAGAACCTCATTGAGGCTCATGTAGATGTCAAGACCACTGACAATTACATGAGTAACAACTCGCTCCGAGCACGACCTCACAGTCGCACTCGAAGACTTAGCCGCGATCACGAATCGCCTAAGTACTCAATGGCCTTCGTGTGTATCCTACAGATACACTCGGGGACTCAACAGACCCTCAGTGAGGCTCATGTAGATGTCAAAACAACTGACAATTACATGAGTAGCATGACCCTCATTGAGGCTCATGTAGATGTCAAGACTACTGACAATTACATGAGTAGCAACTCGCTCCGAGTATGACCTTACAGTCGCACTCGAAGACTTAGCCGTGATTACGAATCACCTAAGTACTCAATTGCCTTCGAGTGTATCCTACAGATCCACTCGGGGACTCAGCAGACCCTCAGTGAGGCTCATGCAGATGTCAAGACAACCGACAATTACATGCTCTGCATGTTTGCTATTGGCTTCACCAAGAAACGCCAAACAAAAACCATGAGCCAAAATCGTGTCAACAACTCTTTTGCAGAAGAAGAGCGAAAGTTTTGATTCAAATTCAAAGTTCGCCTAAAGATACTCGGTTCGGTGTAGATCAAGCTTATCCACACCGAACCAAGAATGTGACGGCCAACAGGAGTGACCAAAGTTTCTTACAACCAACACTCGGCATACCGAGGCAAAAAGTTTTCTTAAACGTCGTCAGGACTGGCACTGGGACTGGCAGGCTCCACGAATCTGTCGAGGTCGATCCCGTCGGCGATGCGAGTGGCGCTCTCAAGGAAGGTCTCCATGAAGTCTTCGAATCGAAGCTTTTTCGTGTTGGCGACCTGCAACGCCTTCAGCTTCTCTTCGCGAGCTTCCTTGCAGTGCACTCGGACAAGCGACAGAGCGACGTCCGCACCACAGCGAGCCACAGACTTCTTCCATGCCTGCACTCGGTTCGGGACCTCCTCCAACCGAGTCATCAAGCCTTCCATCTCGTGCCGAGTCTCGTCTTCAGGCCAAAGCTCCTTGTCAATTCGGCCGACGACCTCTCTCAGTCGATCGATGAAAGGTCCCACTTTTCCCAGGCGAATGTGCGCTCGGAGCATATCTCGATTGGCGTCATCACCGAGTGGAATGTTCGGAAGAATCGAACGCTCAACGTCAGCTGCTTCCACCTCAGCGTCCATGCAAAAATCTGCAAAGACAGGACGAGCGAACAATAAGCGCGGAATGAAATGCACAGTCCACAAGCACTCGGAAAAACACAACTTACCACCGAGAAGAGCTATCATCTTCCGGGCCCAGTCACTGACGTAATTTTCCTGTGCTATGCACCGCCTGTTCAACACTTTCATCTGTCCCATCAGCTCGGTCCTTTGTTTCCCCATTTTATCCACTTCAGCAATCAATGCCTTGTTTGCCTCACGGGCCTCCTCCAAGGACTTCTCTCGTTCAACCAGAACATCCTTCATACCAGCCAATGCAACCATTGTTGCATCCAGTTCCCCATTAAACTAAACCTTTTTAGCCCTCAGAGTCTCGTACGCTGCTCCCATCTCGCAAGTTTTCTGCAAGTCAGCGTCGAAAGACGATCAGACAAATTCAACAAGGACAACAATAAAAATTCTAAGTTCTTCAGACCCCTGCCGACGCAAGCAGTCGACAGCGGTCTCGGGGACTACACCCAGTGGGTTCACTAAGAGTGACCCCACTGGCATGAAGCTCAAACAGGTCAGCCCTATTGAGATACATGACAACAAACAAACCTATGAGGTTACTACTACCCGACCTGTGTAAAATTACTCTCGGGGACTCATCCAGTAGGTGCACTCGGAGTGCCCCCACCGGTAACATTCGAACAGATTAGTTTTTGATCTGATAAAGTTAAAGGAAATGTGTATAAAGACAACTGCCGGTGCAAGCACTCGACAGAAGTCTCGGGGACTACACCCACTGGGTTTACTAAGAGTGAACCCACTGCAAAATAATCATACCCTATCCGAGTGCATTGCTCCCACCCACTGGGTTACAAGAGGAAAGTAAATACTTACTAGCCCACTTACTCAGATATCGTCCCGCAGTTCCAAGCTTCGCTTGTACACGGACGCGATGGAGTCGTACGCTCTCTTGGCCTCTCCCGCCATCAGCTCCGCCTGCACCATGGCCCCCTTGGCAGCTCCCACCTGATCTTCCGGGAGGCGCTGGACGTTGTACTAGACAGTCGACGGACCTGGCATCGTAGGAGACTCCTTGGGCATCCCAAGGCCTGCTCCAGTCGGTTCAGCAGCGATCAACGCCGTTTCAGTCGACGGCATCGCCTCAGTCGGCGGCGCGTCCATAGAGAGAGCAGTAACCGGCGGAACAGCCTCAAGGACAGGCACCGCAGCTTGCTCAGACCTCCCCTAGTCGCCCTCCTCCACATAAATCACCCCTGAGGGAAGCCCGACTGAACGACGTGAGACCACAGGAAAAAGGCAAGACCAAAGACAGAATTCGTGATGTAATAATGTAAACTCTCAGAATCGCCATGACGCACCTGGCTGGGATGTGACAACGTTGTCCATGTCCATGGGATCGTCCCCCAGGCGTGCCGGAGAGGTGGCATAGGTGGCAACTGTGTCGAGTGAAATTCATTCGACCAATAAACAGGAGTTCAATCGAATACCAGAATAAGATAGAAGAACAATGCACTTACGTTGAGGTGACGGGAACTGTGACCCTCATCTGCGGCAAAGCCTTCCGAGGCTTAGATCCATTCGGTTTGGCCACCTTAGAGGGCTGACCCGCAGGCTCAGCAGCAGCGTCCCTGGTCCTCTTGGTGCTCCGAGCACTCGGAACCACGGGAACGGCTGGTGAGGCGCTCGGGACCACAGGAGCGGCTGGCGGGGCACTCGAGGATGCTGGAGGGGCCGGAGGACCCGCGGGTTCATGTCGGCGTTTGGTTCGAAGCTCTGGCGGTGGGGGTGGCGAGTTCTGCTCTTCATCTTCCTCCTCTTCTTCTTCGGGCTCCTCCTCCGTCTCCCCACTGTCGGAGACGTACTCGACGCTCTCCACGCTGCCCTCTTGGCTGCCTTCCTCCTCCTCGGCCGGTTTCCCGTTCGAGACAGGGGAAAACTAGTTAGTCCACTCCTGCGCAAGATACAGTCGACAACATCAGACGTCAGACAGTGATTCAAGAAAGCGATAAATCTAAGACAATTGCACGCACTCGACGAGTTTTACTCACCTCATTCGGAGGAGGGTTGTCCGCACGGAAGGCCTTCACTCACCGGGCCCCTCTGGGGATTTCGCACGCGCCCGTGATGTTGAGGACCCACGACGCCACCGTCTCCCCGGTCACGCACTCGACATTAGTCCGAGTGGAGTCCTCAGGCCCCGTGTAGTGCCACATGGCGTGGTGTCGAGCTTGCAGGGGCTGGTTACGCCGACCCAGGAAACCTTTAGCAAATCTATGCCAGTGACTCCCCTACGGACGACATCTACAAGCGCATCTACCAGAGGCCGGATCTGAACCTTCTCCGCCTTCGTGAGCGCGAGCTGCTTAGGCGGAGCCGGTCAGTCTAAGCTAAAAGGAGGCAGTCCAGTTGCGGCATTCGGGCATGCAACGTCCTGGCAGTAGAACCATGTCGACTGCCAGTTCCTAACAGATTCACTCAACTGAAGAGCGGGATAGCTACTTTTACTCTTCTTTTGGAAGCCTAAGCCTCCGCAGAGCTGGAGGAGGTGAGTTTTATCATCCGACTGGTTAAGTCGTTTGATGGTTTGGGATCTAGCAGAGAAGATGTGTTTGAAAAGCCCCCAATGGGGAGGACAGCCGATGAAACACTCGCACAACACGACGAAGGCAGAGAGATGAGCTATGGCGTTTGGGGGAAAATGGTGGAGCTGCACCCCGAAGTGGTTCATTATACCTTTGAAGAACGGATGGGGAGGCAGAGAGAAACCTCGGTGCACGTGGCTGAGCAGCAAGACGCGCTCCCCCTCCCGGGGCGCCGGCTCGGCATCGCTCTCCACCGGCAACCTCCACGACTTGTGCACAATCATCCCGTGCTCCACCAACTCCAGCAAGTTCTCCTCCGTCACCGTGGAGGGGAGGAAGTCCCCCTGGATCCAACCCGTCGGTAGCGCTCGCTGCCGCCGCTGAGCAGGAGCCGCCGCCTTCCCCTTCTTCTTCCGCGCCTCTAGCTTGCTAGTCTGCCCCTTTGACATGGCGGAGGTTGCAGATTCGCGAGAGTGAAGGAGAAGGAAGGAGCTTGGGATGCGCAGGGGATGGCGAGAGAAGCGGAGCAAATGCAAGTTATCCGGCGAGTGTAACAAAAAACCCTCGCCGCAGAAGTTTAAATAGGGTTCCGACTGGGTCACTAGCAAGTGGCCCCGAAATCTTATCCCCCGACCGGTTGCTGCGATATTAGTGGAGAAGTTGAAGGCGCGGGAATCGAGGCGTCAAGTACTACTCGATTGCTATGTCGTCATCCCCGCTGAGCGCGCGGCAACCGAAATTTGAGAATCCCGGAAAATCCGCCGCCGTCAGTTGACTCGTCACGTCAAAAGATACCACGGAAGCACTCGGTCCCTGACGGTTCGTTTCACAAATACATCCACTCGGATCATGGGTCAAAGAAGATAAAATGGATCGAGGCAAACAACGCCAAAGTCGCATCCGTACCAGTCGCATCCGTACTCCAAGCATCGCTTCATTGTTCCAACCCCAATCCATTCGGGGACTAATGATGGGGTTATATTCCTAGGGTAGGGTCATAGGCCTGCCCTATAAGTCCTACCCAAGGACTACCCTTCATAAGGGATAAGGCCCTTAGTCAGTTCCGACTGAATTAAGGACTTCCCATCATCTAGTCGGTGACAAATCCTCCAGCACCCAGTTGAAGATGAGCATTCGGAGTGTATCAAACTAACCGACTGGATTCCACTCTGTGCATCGTAACCCCCCTCGAGGGAAACGGTCATACGTTTCCATATGCCTTTATTAGCATTTAAGACGTACGTTACTTGTAACGTAGGCATTTATTCGCCACTACTCCACCCATGTGCACGGAACCGTTGTGAAGGGTAGCACACTCTATATAAGCCAACCTTCCCCACTGGTGCAGGGGTTAGAAATTCACTGTAATCCATATTCCACTCAACAACAAGCTCCCAGAGCACTGAGACGTAGGGCTATTACCTCCACCATAGAGGGGCATGAACTCATACAACCTCACCGTAGCTAAGGCTCTCCCCATCCTTTCGTACCCTACACATCTACTGTCAGACTTATACCCACGACACCCTGGGAGGTGTAGGATGAGCATGGTCTGTGTCAAATAACCCTGCAATCAAATACAAGAAATCTCTTGTGTCTCCAACACACCCAATACAATGGCAAATTTGTATAGGTGCACTAGTTCGGCGAAGAGATGGTGATACAAGTGTAGTATGGATAGTAGATATAGGTTTTTGTAACATGAAAATATAAAACAAAATGGTTCAAGTGTAGAAAAACAAGCAAAATGTTGTATAAATGCTTAGAAACAAGGCCTTAGGTTCATAGTTTCAATAGTGCAATCTCCCAACAATGCTAACATAGTAGAATCATATAATCAACCGTCAACGTGCGACTTAGAATCACTCCAAAGTTCATAAGTAGCCGAGAACATAAGATAAAATTATTGTAGGTGGTGAACTGCCTCAAAGTTATTCTTTTTGATAAATCTTATTTGGTATTCCTATTGGTGTCACAAACAACCCTAGAGTTCGTACTAGAATAACACCCTTGATACATATCAATCAACCCTAGTGTCACCTAGATACTCCAATTTCACATCAAGTATTAGTGGGCTAATTATACGACATGTGTCAAAAAATTTCAGATTCTTCATACTCAATCCAACACAAAGAACTTCAAAGAGTACCCCAGGATATCTATCGGAGAACGTTGTCTGAAAACGTGCAATCAACCCCTATGCATAGATCCCCAAGGTCACCGGAATCCGCAAGTTTATGCCATAACATATATCAAGTGAATCAATAGAATACCCTATTGTCACTATGGGTATCCGCATGCAATACATACATCAAGTGTTCTCAAACTAAAATATTCAATCCAACATAACAAGATCTCGAAGGCAAAGATTCAATTCATCACAACAAGATGGGAAGGGACAAACACCATATGATCCAACTATGTTAACGAAGCCCGTGATACATCAAGATCGTGTCATCTCAAGAACACGACATAGAGAGAGAGAGAGATTGAAAACATAGCTACTTGTACATACCCTCACCTTCAAGGGTGAACTACTCCCTCCTCGTCACGGCCTCCGCCGAGATGATGAAGTTGGCCACCAGAGATGATCTCCCCTCTCTGGCAGGGTATTCAAAAGGCTCAAGATGGATTTTTCATCGATATAGAGAGTTGCTACGGCAGAGAGGAAGTTCTCTCTTTATTTCTGGGGTTTCTGGTGTATATAGGATTTGTCAGCGTTGGAATCACGCCAAACAGAGCCACGTGGGCCCCACAAGCAATCATGGCAGGGCCTAGTGGGCACCCTATTGTATTGTCGCCCATAGGTGGCTCCCCTTCGGTGGTTCTTCGCTGCGATATTGCTTATTTCATACAGAAAAAATATAAAATATTTTCCCGCGATTCCGAGAACTTTAATTTTCTGCACACAAACAACACCATGGTAATTATGCTAAAAACAACGTTAGTACGGGTTAGTTCTAAATAAACCCTATAAAGAGCATCAAAACCATATAAAATTATTGTAAACATAGGTAAACATGGCATGAATACTTCATAAATTATTGATACGTTGCAGACGTATCAGTAGGCATGCGCGTTATCTAAGTTAAAATTGGATATCATTTCTATCATGGCATGTGTAATGTTAGTGCTAGTGTTAGTGTTATACCTATTACATTATATCAAGAAATTATGCATGATATAGATGTTGGGTAACGTAGCATAAATTCATAATTTTCCTACGCCATATTCAGATCTTCATATGGAGAGACCAACAACAAGAGAGGGGTGAAAGTGCATTATATCAACTAGAGGGGGTGAATAGGAGATTTTTAGAATTTCATCACTAGGAAATTCCTTTTGAGGAAATTCCTCACTGATAACTAACTTACAGCGGAAATAGTAAAGGATCAGAAGTGCAAAGTTTCACAACAGCAGTTATTCAGAGTGAGGAATGTGAAAACAGATTGCATAGTGAGCAGGCACACAGAAAACAGATGAGGATTAACTAGTGTGAAGAATTTGGGGTTGAGGAATTTCAGAGAAAGTCTTCAACAAATCCTTCAAACAGTAGCAGTGAAAGTCATCAACACATAATCTGAGGAAAGTAAGGAGTTGAGGAATTAGAACCCGTTCCACGGCGAAGACAATAGTTGATGACCCAGTTCCAACTGTTGTGACAGTCGTACATCTTGTTTGGAGCGGCTTGGTATTGGAACCAAAGGACACACAGTCCCGGGACACACAGTCCCTACCGTGTTCTCCTTGGGCTAAGAACACACAGTCCTCGCCCAACACTCGTGGTAAGTCCTGAGGGCAGACTTCCAAACCCTCACAAACTTGGTCACCCGGCGATCCACAATTGACTGCTGGATTGCTCTAGACCATGACGCCTAACCGTCTGGAGGATGCATAGTCCTCAAAGGTAAAAGGCTTCAGTCCCACACAGGAACAACTTCTTCAGTGATGCTCAATCACTTGGTTCTAGGTTTGTGGTTTCGGTGTATGGGGTATTTCCTCACTGATAAATTACTCTCGAAGACTCTGAGGAATTGGGTTGCTCTTATGACAAGTGTCAGTTCCTAACGGAGTAGACAACCAGCTAATGGTTGTGGGGGGCGGCTATTTATAGCCTGGGAGCATCCCGACATGATTTGACACTAATGCCCTTAAATAGTATGACCGTTGGTGTGGATAAGACCAATGACTTGGCGCGGCTATCGAAATGGTTGGAACCCTCAACTCTGAGAGTCCTCATGTCACTCGTATTCCTCACTTGAGGCTTTTGGTAGGATTAGGCTTGGGTTGAGCATCCTGAGGAAAATCATTCCAAAGTGTAACTTTGACCCCCTTGAACAGTACGGTGTTCCTATTACTCAAGTGTGAAGAAAATAAAACAGAAAGATTAAATCTTCATGCTTCAAAGTCTTCAAGATAATTTTCTTCAGGACACACCGAATTCCTCAATTTCAATATCTTCATGAGGAATATCAATTTCATCGCAGATTCTTCGTGATTCAATTTTTCAGCTTCAGACCAAATTCTTCAACCGAAGATATACATTTTAGGGGTCGATATTCTTCAAATATCTGAAACTCCTCAGTGACTTATAGATCCTGTGTACACTCATAAACACATTAGATACTTAACCTATAAGTCTTCAAACCACCAAAATCACTAAGAGGCACTAGATGCACTTACAAAATCCCCCTTTTTGGTGGTTGATGACAATGAGGTTAAGTCTTCAATAGGGATAAAAATATGAAGTGTAAATACTCATTTGAGGAATTTGAAATCAAGATTCAAAGAGACTCCCCCTGGAGATGTGCATATCTTGAGGATTTTCCTTTTCACAGCAAATGCACATTGATGATTTATATCATGGAGATCTCCCCCAGAGTCTTGTAAATCATGCATACATGTAACATATAGTATGAAGAAAATGAAGATGCATGATGACAAATGGTATCTGATGAATTCCAGCATGCGTGCATTAAAGCTTGAGGAATAAGCATGCGAAGAAAAACGTTCAAAAGCGTCAGAGTACCATCGGGCTTAAGTTACAACTCATTACATAAAAACTTCAGAAGAGCCAAGAGTTTGTAACTTAAATATAGTTCATAAGCCCCAAAATATCCCGCTTGAAGACTAACTCTCAAGTTTCTCCCCCTTTGTCATCAAGTGACAAAAAGGGACAAACTAAGGACTAACCCCCGTGAAGACTTCACTTCTTGGCGGTTGATGAAGTGGCGTGGTGCTTCTTGGGAGTAGTCTTCTTCCTTGGACCAGTGGCAGTGTCGAGTTGTTCTTCATCAGATTCAGCAGTGCGGAATGAAGAAAAGGAACTGTCTTCAAGGTCTAGAACTGGAATGGGCCTGAACTTCTTCTTGGGAGGCCACGACCAGTCAAAGTCTCGCTCAAAGTCCATTTCTTCAAGCTCTGTCTGAGTCTTCAGATGAGCAAGTGTAGCCCAGGTGCGATCAAAAACCTCATGCAGATAGTGATGGTTAAGCTTCACAGAGTTCTGTGTTTCAGTGAGGGTTTTTACAATGGCGCCAAACTGGCGTTTGACCCACTTGTGATTGCGATCCACCTTCTGGTGAAGACTGAGGAGAAGCTCTCTTGTATTCATCACGCGAGGAGGAACGGGGCTTGCCGGGTGAGTCTCAGTATCATCCCATGAAGAATAAGCTTCTGGCTCTCTGAACTGGCCATCAAGGGGCCTACGGCCTTCATCAATCACTGACTTGCCTTTTCCTTCAACTGGCTCGAAAGTCTTCTTGTTGACCTAGATAGGAGGCATATAACCAACATGGTTTTGGAAATCAGTGTGGAAGTTGATGCATGTCCTTGTCCTGATGAATCTCATGATCCATGGGGCATATATCTTGTGATCAAATGGACACATAGCATTGTCGGCCAAAGTCCTCAAGAAGAAATCATGTATGTTGATAGGAATACCATGGATGATGTTGAAGAGGATATTCTTCATGATGCCTACGACATCTTCTTCATCATCATGGCCTTTGATCGGCGCAAGCACACTGCAGAGGATTCTGTAGACAGACCTTGGTGTATATTTGAGCTCATGGACGAGGAAGGTTTTTCTCGGTGATTGCCCTTTAGCCAAAGGCTTCATGAGGACTTCCATCATCCCGTTGGGCAGCTCACGCTCATCGTAAATCTTCACAGCCTCCTCTAAGGGAATTGATACGGGCAGTTCACGGAGGAGCTCAGTAGCAGGAGCCTTGTAGTGAGTGTTTTGTGACATCCAGTCAAACACCTAGGTGTTAATGTCTTCAGGGTCGCCCATCAACGTGCTTTTTACTGGCGCCATTGATACAACAGTTAGGAATAGTCTACCATCAAAAGATCGTTTCTAGCACCGTTGCTATCATACTACTTTGCTTGCAGACACTAATCTTTCAGGTGTGGTTGAATATTACACACTCAGCTGTTAATACTTGAGAATGTTCTTTCGCTTCCCTTGTGTGAACCAACAAATTTGGGTTGAATACTCTACCCTCAAAAACTGTTGCGATCCCATACGCTTGTGGGACATCAAGGCTTTTTCTGGCGCCGTTGCAGGCGAAGCACAGCTATATTCTCTGAGTCACTTGGGATTGATGTCTGCTGATCACTATGAGGAATCCGAAAGATCCAAGAACTAAAATCCTGCCTTCCACTGCAAGGAGAGGTAAGGAACAGCCATCTAGCTCTGCACTTGATTCACCTTCAGTTATGAGTAAGTTTGCGACTTTGCCTCCTGCTAGAAATCTTGATATGTCGCATGTGCTTGATGATGCTACTTCTGCTGCCCATGATGCTTATGATGATGCTATGCTTGATACTATGCCTGATGATGCTATGCTTGATACTGCTTTGCCACTAGGTGTGTTCCTTGATGCACAAATTGCTAGAGTTGCTCCTAGATGTGATGATACTTCTGAAATTGCTCATAGTATTAAAGTAGAACCTGCTACTATGCCTGAATTGCCTGTTATGCCTGATACGCAGTATGTTATGGAGGGAGAGATAGTTGAGGACTTTCTTGCGTGTAAGGATAGCTATGATGTTGAGAAACTTCTGCGCAAGTGGAAAGAAAAATCTCTGAACGCTAGGATGAAATACGACCCGAAGTTTGCCACTTCGCCTATCTTTGTGACCGATAAGGATTATGAATTCTGTGTCGACCCTGAGTTAATCACTCTGGTCGAATCTGATCCTTTTCACGGTTATGATTCTAAAACGGTTGTACCCATCTTACCAAACTGCACGATATAGCCAGCCTATTCACTAGTGAGGAAAAGATCCGCTACTACTATATGCTCAAGCTGTTTCCTTTCTCGCTAAAGGATGATGCTAAGACCTGGTTCACTTCTCTTGCTCCTGGTTGTGTGCGTAGCCCCCAGGATATGGTCTACTAATTCTCTGAAAAATATTTCCCTGCCCATAAGAAGCAAGCTGCCTTGCAGGAAATATACAACTTTGCTCAAGCTGAAGAAGATAGTCTCCCACAAGCTCGGGGGAGGCTCATCCAGCTACTGAATGCTTTGCCTGATCACCCTCTTGAGAAGAATGAGATACTTGATATCTTCTATAATGGACTTACCGATGCTTCAAAAGACCACCTAGATAGTTGTGCCGGTTGTGTTTTTAGGGAACGAACTGTAGAACAATCTGAGATTCTATTGAATAACATCTTGTGCAATGAGAATGCTTGGACTATTCCCGAACCACCTCCTAAGACAACTCCGAAGAAAAGAGGTATTCTATTCCTAAGTCCTGAAGATATGCAAGAAGCCAAGAAATCTATGCGAGAGAAAGGCATTAAATCTGAAGAAGCCCAAAATCTACCACCTATCGAAGAGATACATGGTCTCGATAACCCGATACAGGTAGTAGAAGTAAATTCTCTGCGTAGGTTTGATGAGAGTGATATTCCTTTTGATAAACCTGCTAGCTTATGCATGGATGAATTTGATAACTTCGTTGCCAAACAACAAAGTTTCAATGATTATGTTAGCAGACAAATGGAAAAGTGCTTGTGTGGACACAAACATCAACGATCTTAAGCTGCTGAGTAAACATGCCTCTATGGTTACTACTCAAGTAGAACAAGTACTTAAAGCTCAAAATGACTTGCTCAATGAGTTGATGACAATTCCGTTAGAGTCGTTACTAGAGGCGGTAGAATGACCCAGGAACCTCTGTATCCTGAGGGTCATTCGAATAGAATTGAACAAGATTCTCAAGGAGTTAGCATTGATGCACCTAGTCATCCTAGAAAGAAGAAGAAAGATGATAGGAACCTGCATGCTAGCAACCCTGTTGCTGCTACCCCTAAGAGTCCAAACGATGCCTCTGTATCTGATGCTGAAACACAATATGGTGATGAACACGAGCCTAATGATAATATCAATAGTGATGTTCATGAAGATGCTCAACCTAGCAATGATAAGGATGTGGAGATTGAACCCGTTGATCTTGATAACCCACAGCCTAAGAATAGAAGATACGATAAGAATGACTTCGCTGCTAAGAAGCATGGTAAAGAAAGGGAACCATGGGTTCAGAAACCCATGCCCTTTCCTCCCAAACCATCCAAGAAAAAGGATGATGAGGATTTTGAGCGCTTCGTTGAAATGATCAGACATGTCTTTCTGCAAATGTGTTTGACAGATATGCTCAAAATGTCTCCGTATGCTAAGTACATGAAAGATATTGTGACTAATAAGAGGAGGATACCTGATCTTGAGATCTCCGCCATGCTTTCCAATTACACTTTCAAGGGTGGAACTCCTAAGAAACTAGGTGATCTCGGTGTGCCCACTATACCTTGCTCCATTAAAGGCAACTACGTTAGAACTGTGTTATGCGATCTTGGAGCCGGTTTTAGTGTTATGCATCTCTCTCTTTATCGTAGACTTGGACTGGATAAGTTGACACCCACTGAAATCTCTCTGCAAATGGCTGACAAATCAACTGCTTTCCCTATCGGCATTTGCGAGGATGTGACTGTTGTGGTTTCTAACACCACTATCTTAACAGACTTTGTTATCTTGGATATTCCCAAGGACGATGCCATGGTTGTTATCCTCGGAAGACCCTTTTTAAACACTGCAGGGGCTGTTATAGATTGCAACAAAGGCAATGTCACTTTCCATGTCAATGGTAATGAGCATACGGTGCACTTTCCGAAGAACAATATCGAGTACATTGCATCAATGCTATCGAAAAAACTTCATCGATTCTTATCGGGAGCTTTGAATGCCCTATTCCTCGTGTCAAGATGAAGTATGTTTGCTTGTTGGGGAGATACACATCCCCATTGAGGTAACTTAGTGACTATTCAAAAATTCTCCGTCTTCTTTTGCGATTCGAGAAAGTTCTGTCGAGGGGATTTGATCAACCCCATTGACGGATGACCATGAGATGGATGAATCGAGGAGTCACAAACCTATGTTCCAAGCTTTCACCTTAGGTTGCTTAGAAGAAAAATGATTGGTTTAGTTTAGAGGGTGCTTGGATACGTTTTAGTCCCATGACTAAAAGTAGTGGGACTAAAACTTGCTAGCCTCACCCATGCTTGGATCCAAATACTAAAGAGACTAAAAGAAAGTTAATGAGCATTTATTATCCTTCAAACCCTCCAATCCAGAACTTGCATGAGGAGTTAAATGAGGAGAGAGAGGACTAATGCACATTTTAGTAGGGGTACCCCTGACTAAAAGATTTTAGCCTCAAGACTAGTTTTAGCCTCTCTTTAGTCAGGGGTGCTTGGAAATTTAGTCTCTTAAAGAGACTAGTTTTAGTCAGACTAGTTTTAGTCTCTTGGATCCAAGCACCCTCTTAGTTTTCCCTGCTTTCTGTTTTCGCGGCCGAGAAAAGTACCACGAAAATAAAAGTTCTCCGAACGCTGTGAAAATCAAGTATGATCTTTTCTGGAATTTTTGAAAAATACTGGGACAAAGAGTCTGTCTGGGGGCCACACCAATGGGCCACAAGCCCTAGGGGCGCGGGCACCCCCTGGTCGTGCCACCCAGGCTTGTGGGGCCCATAGGCACCCCTCCACTCATTCTTGCTCTCATCCGCTTCTCCTACCTCCAGAAAAAATTGTTTCGCAGTTCAAACCCATGTTCTTGCTCCTCTTGCTGGGATTTTCGATCTCTTTGCTCAAATCACCGTTCTCCGAACTGCTTTGGGGAAATTACTCCTTGGTAAGTGACTCCTCCATTGGTCCAATTAGTTTTTGCTCTAGTGCCTTATACTCCGCGTATTTTTGCTGCCTTGGTGACCACGTTCTTGAGCTTTGCATGCTGATTTTAGCTGGTACCAAGTAGTTATGATGCGTAATATGGCCTCTAGGCACTTGTGGGAGTAGTTGCTACAAGTTTAGTTGAACCTTGTTCACCTTTCCTTTGGGTCACTGGAAATTTCAGAAAAGGAAGATGTTCAGGAGAAACTTTCATGGTGGTTCCTCAAGCAAGAGAGGTCCCCGTCTTGCGATTCGGGAGCCTGATCCTTACCAACCTAGGGACGCGCAGGTACAACCTTGTGAATGGCCTTCTGATGAATTTATGATTGAGGCAGGTTTCAAAGATGAGTCTGATGCACTTGTTCGCAATGTTGGCCTCGAAGAATTCATCTCCGATAAATGTGAATAGTATGTTGCTCTCACTGCCTCTTTTGTTCGTAGATTCAAATTTTCAGCTGGCCGTGAGCCATCGGTACTGTTTGATCTCTATGATAAATCGTATACCATGGATTCAGAGGATTTCAGTAGAATTTGCAAAATACCTATTTGGGGTAACCTCAATGATCCTCCTAAATCTTTGGTTAGAGATTTTTGCGCTGGTATTACGGTTGGAGAAACTAGAGACATTGCGCAAGCTACCATGGGGAGTATTCAGTTTACTGTCTTGCATTACTTTGCCCTCTTCATAGGCAGATTCATTAATGGCAAGATTGAGCATTGTCACCTATGCGCACCCGACCTTAGTATCCTTAAGAGCGTAGTGACGGGTGACAAAAGCTTCAACATGGGAGCTATTATAGCAAGGAGGCTGAATAAGAATGCTATTGAAGGGGATTTCTTTGGTGGCATCTATGCCACTCGCATGGCAAATTTTCTTGGAGTACCCATCCGTGAAGGAGATCCCCCGCTCCATACAGCTTTCCTTGACCGCGTCGCTTTGACACGCTACCAGTTCCTTGAGAGGGATGATGAATCCCTCCTATACCGATTGATATTTAACCAGCGGCGTGTTTTCCATATTACCCTTCCTGCTCCTGCTCTCTTTGACGTTCAGGTAAAACAAAGATATTACATAACCACAGGAGAGGCAGAGGAGTATGAGAGGGAGGCGAAGGTGCTCGTCTCCGTGAGGCAGCTATTCAGGCAGTGGCTGCAGCGCTCCCGTGTAACCCCGATTATGATTTTGGGTTTCGCCAGGACCATCCTTGGGAGTAGACCAAGTTAGGCCAAAAGCCTAAGCTTGGGGGAGTACGTGTTCTCACCGACTTTACATTCTTCCTTATGCTTTCACTTTGTTAGCCGGTGTTCACACTTTGCCACTATTTCATCCATGCTAGTTTATTTTATTTTTCTCGTTTTCTTTTCGTGTGTCTGTCTGGTTTGAGAAAAACCAAAAAGATTTTCTTTTCTTCTTTTGCTTGTTGGGAGCTTTCCCGTGTAAATAGTTTTCTTTTTTCTTTGGGTCAAGGTAGAATATCTTGGTTACAATGTTTAGTGGCTCTTGCATGCATACCTGTTTAGCTTTCAAAGAGCCATATTACTTTGTCTTCTCCTTTGTGTTTTTCTGCAGATTCCAGCTTTAGTCCAATGCACGACCACTCTTATTACTGTTCACATCATTCGGTCGTGCAAGTGAAAGGCAATAATGACGATATATGATGAAGTGACTGAGCATGCAAAAGCTGGTATGAACTCGATCTATTTTGTTTTTGTAAATTTGACTAGCTCATCATGCCTGATTCAGCTTTGTTGTGAGAGAAACATGTTTGCAATGACAACTTAGAGATCATAGTTGCTTATGCCATGCTTATTTTGCTAGGAGCTTATAATGGTTTGTCTTGGATGCCCACATGAATGTTGAGATGACTATGATGTAGTATGATAGGATGGTATCCTCCTTTGAATGATTCAAGTGGCTTGACTTGGCGCATGTTCACGCATGTAGTTGAAACAAAATAAACATAGCCTCTATGATGTTCATGTTCATGGTGATTTATGTCCTACTCATGCTTGCACTCAATGCTAGTTAATCTCAAAGCATTTTGATGACTGTTGTCGCTCTCTAGTTGGTCGCTTCCCAGTCTTTTGCTAGCCTTGACTTGTACTAAGCGGGAATACTGCTTGTGCATCCACTTCCATAAACCCAAATTTGTTCCTTATGAGTCCACCATACCTACCTATATGCGGTATCTACCTGCTGTTCCAAGTAAATTTGCATGTTCCACTCTCTAAATCTTCAACAAATAATCTGTTTTGCATGCCCGAACCGCTCATGTGGTGACAGGGGGCTATTGGTATCTTCCATGCTATGTGTGTTATCCTCGATATGTGTTATTCACTATCATTCACGAGAAAGGGGCCGGTAATTGGAATTCCCAGTTCCATGCTCAAATTGAAAAGATAATTGCAAACAAAACTCCCCCATGATTGATGTTGGTATGGACGGTACCCGAGGATTTGGCTAGCCGTGGAGTGTGATTGATTGGTGGTGGGGGAGTCAAAACTTTACTTTTCTGTTTGGGAACCGCCTATAGCATGTGTAGCGTGGAAGATGTTGAGAACTCTTAGTCATTGCGTTGACAATGAAAGCATGCCACCCAAAATTATTATCTCTGTTTTCAAAGCTTCAGCTCTGGCACCTCTGCAAATCAATGCTTCCCCCTGCGAAGGGCCTGTCTATTTATGTTCCTGTTGAGTCATCCTCCTCTTACCAAAGCACCAATTAGAGAGCACCTCTATCATTTTTATGCTTTGCTTTTAACTGTGTTGAGTATGACTGTGACTAGATCTTCATTGCCTAGAATTACAATGTTTAGTCAGCCCTTGGTCTTTGAAGGTGCTCTACATTTATGTTTTGCGGTCTCAGAAAGAGCTAGCAAGATACCATCTGTTCGTACTGCTTCATGTTGTTTTGATTGAAGTGTTGACACTTGAGGCTTATTATTATTTTCTCTCTAGTTGATTATGCCATTGATATGAGTTTACCGTGAGACCTAGATGTCATTTGCTTATGTGGTTTGATTGTGATCTTGCTGAAATTCTGGTTATGAGTTAGACATAGTTGCAACAACAAGATCAAACAGAGTTCGTCAAAGTTTTTCTTTTGTCTCTCTCAGTTTGTCAACTGAGTTGCTTGAGGACAAGCAAGGCTTTAAGCTTGGGGGAGTTGATACGTCTCCGTCGTATCTACTTTTCCGAACTCTTTTGCCCTTGTTTTGGACTCTAATTTGCATGATTTGAATGGAAGTAACCCGGACTGACGTTGTTTTCAACAGAATTGCCATGGTGTTGTTTTTGTGCAGAAATAAAAGTTCTCGCAATGTCCTGAAAATTTACGGGGATTTTTTCTGGAATAAAAGAAAAATACCTGCGCAAAGATCCACCGGAGGGGGCGTGCCAGTGGGCCACAAGCCCACAGGCCGCGGCCACCCCCTAGGCCGCGCCGTGCAGTCTTGTGGGGCCCACATGGCTCCACCGCCCCCAAACACAGCTCTATATCTTCCGTCTCACCCGGAAAAAAATCAGAGAGAAGGTTTCATCGCATTTTGCGATATGGAGGCGCCGCCACATCCTGTTCTTCATCTGGAGGGCAGATCTGGAGTCCGTTTCGGGCTCCGGAGAGGGGAAATCATCGCCATCGTTATCATCAACCTTTCTCCATCGACAATTACATGATGCTCTTCATCGTTTGTGAGTAATCTCATCGTAGGCTTGCTGGACGGTGATGAGTTGGATGAGATCTATCATGTAATCGAGTTAGTTCTTGACGGGGATTGATCCCTAGTATCCACTATGTTCTAGATTGATGTTGCTACTACTTGGCTATGCTTAATGCTTGTCACTAGGGCCCGAGTGCCATGATTTCAGATGTGAACCTATTATGTTGTCGCCAATATATGTGTGTTTTAGATCCTATCTTGCAAGTTGTAGTCACCTACTATGTGTTATGACCCGGCAACCCCGGAGTGACAATAGCCGGAACCACTCCCGGAGATGACCATAGTATGAGGAGTTCATGTATTCACCACGTGTTAATGCGTTGGTCCGGTTCTTTATTAAAAGGAGAACCTTAATATCCTGTAGTTTCCATTAGACCCCGCTGCCACGGGAGGGATGGACAATAGATGGCATGCAAGTTCTTTTCCCTAAGCACGTATGACTACATACAGAATACATGGCTACATTAGATTGACGAACGGGAGCTAGTTCCTTATCTCTCCGTGTTATAGTTGTTACATGATGAATCACATCCATCATACTCATCCATCACCAATCCACTGCCTACGAGTCTTTTACTACTGGTTCTTGCTACGTTACTTTGTCTTGGCTTGTCCCTTGCTACAAAAGGGATTGGGCCACTTTGCTGCTACTATTGCTACTGCTGTCACTTTGCTGCTACTGTTGCTACTGCTGTCACTTTGCTGCTGCTGCTACTGCTGTTCCTTGCTACTTCGCTGTTACTTGTTGCAAGACTTTTCTGGAGCCGTAGCCGGGGAAGCATTCTGCTCAAGAATAATCCTCCGGCAACGTGCTTTTTACTGGCGCCATTGATACAACAGTTAGGAATAGTCTGTCGTCAACAGATTGTTTCTGGCACCATTGCTATCATACTACTTTGCTTGCAGACACTAATCTTTCAGGTGTGGTTGAATCTGACACACTCAGTTGTTAATACTTGAGAATATTCTTTCGCTTCCCTTGTGTGAACCAACAAATTTGGGTTGAATACTCTACCCTCGAAAACTGCTGCGATCCCATACGCTTATGGGACATCACCTAGCGTCATCAAACCTTAAATGTGTAGACCCTACGGGTTCGAGAGGCATGCAAACATGACCGAGACACCTCTCCGGCCAATAACCATCAGTGGGGTCTGGATACCCATGGTGGCTCCCACATGTTCCACGATGATCTCATCGGATGAACCACGATGTCAAGGATTCAATCAATCCCATATACAATTCCCTTTGTCTCTCGTATAGAACTTGCCCGAGATTCGATCGTCGGTATACCTATACCTTGTTCAATCTCGTTACCGGTAAGTCTCTTTATTCATTCCGTAGCACATCATACCGTGACTAACTACTTAGTCACACTGAGCTCATTGTGATGATGTTCGAGTTGGCCCTAGAGATACCTCTCTGTCACACGGAGTGACAAATCCCGATCTTGATTCGTGCCAACTCAACAGATACTTTCAAAGATACCCATAGTGCACCTTTATTGTCACCCAGTTATGTTGTGACGTTTGATACACCCAAAGCACTCCTACGGTATCCAAGAGTTGCACAATCTCACGGTCGAAGGAAAAGATACTTGACATTTGAAAAGCTTTAGCATACGAACAACACGATCTAGTGCTATGCTTAGGATTGGGTCTTGTCCATCACATCGTTCTCCTAATGATGTGATCCCGTTATTAATGACATCCAATGTCCATGATTAGGAAACCATGATCATCTATTGATCAACGAGCTAGCCAACTAGAGGCTTGCTAGGGACACATTGTGATCTATTTGTTCACACATGTATTACTGTTTCCTGTTAATACAATTATGGCATGAACAATAGAAGATTATCATGAAGAGGGAAATATGATAATAACCATTTCATTATTGTCTCTAGGGCATATTTCCAACAGTCTCCCACTTGCACTAAAGTCAATAACCTAGTTACATTGTGATGTATCGAACACCCATAGCATTGTGGTGTTGATCATGTTTTGCTCGTGGAAGAGGTTTAGTCAACGGGTCTGCAATATTCAGATCTGTGTGTACTTTACAAATATCTATGACTCCTCTCTGGACCTGGTCCTGGATGGAGTTGTAGCGGCGTTGGATGTGCTTGGTCTTTCGGTGAAATCTGGGCTCCTTGGCTATGGCAATGGCTCGAGTGTTATCACAGAAGAGTGTCATCGGACCTGACGCGCTTGGAACCACTCCAAGGTCGGTGATGAACTCCTTCATCCAGATCCCTTCATGAGCCGCTTACGAAGCAGCTATATACTCCGCTTCACATGTAGATGCTGCCACGACGTCTTGCTTGCTGCTGCACCAGCTCACTGCCCCGCCATTCAAACATACACATATCCGGTTTGTGACTTAGAGTCATCCGGATTTGTGTCGAAGCTAGCATCGGTGTAACCCTTTACGACGAGCTCTTCGTCACCTCCATGAACGAGAAACATCTCCTTAGTCCTTTTCAGGTACTTAAGGATATTCTTGACCGTTGTCCAGTGTTCCATACCGGGATCAGTTTGGTACCTCCCTACCAAACTTATGGCAAGGTTTATATCAGGTCTGGTACACAGCATGGCATACATTAGAGAGCCTACGGTTGAAGCGTAGGGGACACTACTCATCTTCTTTCTATCTGCTGCCGTGGTCGATGACTGAGTCTTACTCAATCTCTTACCTTGCAAAACTGGCACGAACCCCTTCTTCGAGTTTTCCATATTGAACTTCTTCAATATCTTGTCAAGGTATGTGCTTTGTGAAAGACCTATGAGGCGTCTCGATCTATCTCTATAGATCTTGATGCCTAATATGTATGCAGCTTCTCCAAGGTCCTTCATTGAAAAGCTCTTATTCAAGTAGGCCTTTATGCTCTCCAATAGCTCTATATTATTCCCCATCAATAATATGTCATCCACATACAGTATGAGGAAAGCTACAGAGCTCCCACTCACTTTCTTGTATAGACATGCTTCTCCATAAACCTATATGAACCCAAACGCTTTAATCACCTCATTAAAGCGAATGTTCCAACTCCGAGATGCTTGCACCAGCCCATAGATGGAGCACTGGAGCTTGCACACCTTGTTAGCACTCTTAGGATCGACAAAACCTTATGGTTGCATCATATACAACTCTTCCTTAAGATACCCGTTAAGGAACGCTGTTTTGACGTCCATTTGCCAAATTTCATAATCATGAAAAGCGGCAATTGCTAACATGATTTGGACTGACTTTAGCTTTGATACGGGAGAGAAAGTCTCATAGTAGTCAACTCCTTGAATTTGTCGAAAACCCTTTGCGACAAGTCAAGCTTTGTAAACTGTCACATTACCATTTGCGTCAGTCTTCTTCTTGAAGATCCATTTATTTTCTATGGCTCGCCGATCATCGGGCAAGTCCACCAAAGTCCATACTTTGTTCTCATACATGGATCCTATCTCGGATTTCATGGCCACAAGCCATTTGTTGGAATCCGGGCCCGCCATTGCTTCTTCATAGTTCGAAGGTTCACCATTGTCTAACAACATGATTTCTATCACAGGGTTGTCGAACCACTCTGGTGCAGAACGTGCCCTTGTGGACCTTCGTGGTTCAGTAGCAACTTGATCCGGAGCTTCATGATCATCATCATTAACTTCCTCTGCAGTTGGCGTAGGCGCCACAGGAACAATTTCCCGCGGTGTGCTACTCTCCGGTTCGAGAGGGGGTATAATTACCTCATCAAGTTCTACTTTCCTCCCACTTACTTCTTCCGAGAGAAACTCTTTCTCTAGAAAGGATCTGTTCTTGGCAACAAAGGTTTTACCTTCGGATCTAAGACAGAAGGTATACCCAATAGTTTCCTTAGGGTATGCTATGAATACACATTTCTTCTCTTTGGGTTTGAGCTTTTCTGGTTGAAGTTTCTTCACATAATCATCGCAGCCCCAAACTTCTAGAAACGACAACTTAGGTTTCTTGCCAAACCATAGTTCATATGGTGTCTTCTCAACGGATTTAGACGGTGCCCTATTTAAAGTGAATGCTGCAGTTTCCAATGTCTATCCCCAAAATGATAGCGATAAGTCGGTAAGAGACATCATAGATCGTACCATATCTAATAAAGTGCGATTATGACGTTCAGACACTCCGTTATGTTGCAGTGTGCCAGGCGGCGTCAGTTGTGAAACAATTCCACACTTCCTTAGGTGTGTGCCAAACTCATGACTCAAATATTCTCCTCCACGATGAGATCGTAGACATTTTATTTTTCTGTCATGCTGATTGTCAACCTCACTCTAAAATTCCTTGAACTTTTCAAATGTTTCAGATTTGTGCTTCATCAAGTAGATATACCCATACCTACTCAAATCATCGGTGAGAGTGAGAAGATAACGATAACCACCGCGAGCTTCAACGTTCATCGGACCACATACATCAGTATGTATTATTTCCAATAAGTTGGTTGCTCTCTCCATTATTTGTGAGAATGGAGTCTTAGTCATCTTGCCCATGAGGCACGGTTCGCATGTGTCAAATGATTCAAAGTCAAGAGACTCTAATAGTCCATCTGTATGGAGCTTCTTCATGCGTTTAGCACCGATATGAACAAGGCGGCAGTGCCACAAGTATGTGGGACTATCGTTATCAACTTTGCATCTTTTGGTATTCACACTATGAATATGTGTAACATCACAATCGAGATTCATCAAGAATAAATCATTCACCAGCGGAGCATGACCATAAAACATATCACTCATATAAATAGAAGAACCATTATTCTCTGACTTGAATGAGTAGCCATCTCGCATTAAGCAAGACCCTGATACAATGTTAATGCTCAAAGCTGGACCTAAATAACAATTATTAAGGTTTAAAACTAATACCGACGGTATATGTAGTGGTAGCGTGCCGACGGCGATCACATCGACCTTGGAGCCATTCCCGACGCGCATCGTCACCTCTTCCTTGGTCAGTCTTCACTTATTCCGCAGTTCCTGATTTGAGTTGCAAATGTGAGCAACAGCATCGGTATCAAATACCCAGGAGCTACTATGAGCGCTCGTAAGGTACACATCAATAACATGTATATCATATATACCTTTAACGTTGCAGGCCTTCTTGTCCGCTAAGTACTTAGGGTAGTTCCGCTTCCAGTGACCTTTTCCCTTGCAATAGAAGCACTCAGTCTTAGGCTTGGCTCCATTCTTTTTCTTCTTCCTGGCATATGGCTTACCGGGCGCGGCAACGGCTTTGCCGTCTTTCTTGAAGTTCTTCTTACCCTTGCCCTTCTTGAAGCTAGTGGTCTTGTTGACCATCAACACTTGATGCTCTTTCTTGACTTCTACTTCTGCAGATTTGAGCATCGAGTACAACTCGGGAATGGTCTTCTCCATCCCTTGCATGTTGTAGTTCAGCACAAAACCCTTGTATCTTGGTGGGAGAGACTGGAGGATTCTGTCAATTACAGCGTCATCCGGATGTTCGACTCCAAGCTGAGTCAGACGACCATGCAACCCAGACATTCTGAGAATATGCTCACTAGTGGAACTGTTCTCCTCCATCTTGCAGCTAAAGAACTTGTCAGAGACTTCATATCTCTCGACCCAGGCATGAGCTTGAAAGACTAGCTTTAGCTCCTGGAACATCTCATATGCTTCGTGTTTCTCAAAACGCCTTTGGATCCCCGGTTCTAAACTGTATAGAATGCCACACCTAACCAGAGAGTATTCATCAATCCGCGCTTGCCAGACGTTCTGAAAATCTTGGGCTGCCGCGGGAACAGGGGGGTCACCTAGCAGCACATCAAGGACATAAGCCTTCTTGGATGCAATGAGGATGAGCTTCAAGTTGCGGACCCAGTCCGCATAGTTGCTACCATCATATTTCAGCTTGTTTTTCTAGGAACGCGTTGAAATTGAGGTTGACAGGTGCGTTGGCCATTGGATCTACAATATTTGTAAAGACAATTTTTAGACTAAGTTCATGATAATTAAGTTCATTTATTCAAATTAAGTATGAACTCCCACTTAAATCGACATCCCTCTAGTCATCTAAGTGATACATGATCCATGTCGACTAACCCGTGTCCGATCATCACGTGAGACGGAATAGTCGTCATGGTGAGCAACTTCATGCTGATCGTATTCAACCATACGACTCATGTTCGACCTTTTGGTCTCTCGTATTCGAGGTCATGTCTGTACATGCTAAGCTCGTCAAGTCAACCTAACTGTTTCGCGTGTGTAAATATGGCTTACACCCGTTGTATGCGACGTTAGAATCTATCACACCCAATCATCATGTGGTGCTTCGAGACAACGATCCTTCGCAATGGTGCACACTTAGTGGAATAGGTTCTCGAAATTTCTATGAGGGATCATCTTATTATGCTACCGTCGTTCTAAGCAATAAGATGAAAAACATGATAAACATCACATGTAATCATATAGTGACATGATATGGCCATTATCATCTTTGCTCCTTCGATCTCCATCTTCGGGCATCGCATGCTCATCATCGTCACCGGCGTGACACAATGATCTCCATCATCGTGTCTCCGTGAAGTCGTCACGCCAACTACTACTAATACTACAGCTAACCGTTAGCAATGAAGTAAAAGTAAAACACATGGCGTTGCATCTCATACAATAAATTAAAACAACTCCTACGGCTCCTGCCGGTTGTCATACTCATCGACATGCAAGTTGTGAATCCTATTACAAGAACATTATCATCTCATACATCACACATGTAACATCACATCCTTTGGCCATATCACATCACATGTCAAACCCTGCAAAAACAAGTTAGTCGTCCTCTAATTGTTGTTGCAAGTTTTACGTGGCTGATTTGGGGTTCTAGCAAGAACGCCTTCTTACCTACGTGACAGCCACAATGATGATATGTGAAAGCTATTTACCCTTCATAAGGACCCTTTTCATCAAATCAAATCTGACTAGAGTGGGAGAGACAGGCACCCGCTAGCCACCTTATGCACCTAGTGCATGTTAGTCGGTGGAACCTGTCTCACGTAAGCGTACGTGTAAGGTCGGTCCGGGCCGCTTCATCCTACATTACCGCCAGAAAAGAATAATACTAGTGGCGGCAAGCAATTGACAAAATCAGCGCCCATAACCTTTTGTGTTCTACTCGTGCATAGAATCTACGCATAGAAAACCTGGCTTGGATCCCACTGTTGGGTAACGTGGCATAAATTCAAAATTTCCCTACGCCATATTCAGATCTTCCTATGGAGAGACCAGCAACGACAGAGGGGTGAGTGCATATTCATACCTTTGAAGATCGCTAAGAGGAAGCTTTGCTAGAACTCGGTTGATGGAGTCATACTCGCAGCGATTCAGATCGCGGTGTGATTCCGATCTAGTGCCGAACCATGGCACCTCCGGGTTCAACACATGTGCAACCCGGTGACGTCTCATGCACCTTGATCCAACAAGGAGGAGGGAGAGGTTGGGGAAGAGCTCCGGCAGCACGATGGCGTGGTGGCGGTGGAGCTACGAGGTCTCCCGGCAGGGCTTCGCCAAGCACCGTCGGAGAGGAGGAAGAAGAGAGATAGGGTTGCGCCGAGAGAGAGATGGTAAACCGTATCTCCAATGGCCAAACCCCCGATATATATAGGGGGAAGGGAGGATGGCGCCCCCCATAGGGTTCCCATCCCTAAGGGGTGCGGCAGCCATAGATGGGGGGAGGGGTGGCGGCCAGGAGGGGAGGAGGGGGTGGCACACCCCCTGGTGGGCCTTAGGCCCACCTGCGCTAGGGTTCCCCCCTTCCCCCTCTTAGGCGCCATGGGCTGGGTGTGGGGGCGCAGCAGCCCACCCATGGGCTGGTTCCCTCTCACACTTGTCCCATGTAGCCTCCTGGGGCTGGTGTCCTCTCCCGGTGAACCTCCGTAACCGTTCCTGTGGTCCCGACACTTTGCCGGTGGTGCCCGAAATATTTCCGACGTCCAAATCCATCCATCCTATATATCAATATTTACCTATGGACCATTCCGGAGCTCCTCGTGACGTCCGGGATCTCATCCTGTACTCCGAACAACCTTCGGTAACCTCGTATAACAATTCCCTATAACCCTAGCATCGTCAAACCTTAAGTGTGTAGACCCTACGGGTTCGGGAGGCATGCAGACATGACCGAGACACCTCTCCGGCCAATAACCATCAGTGGGGTCTGGATACCCATGGTGGCTCCCACATGTTCCACGATGATCTCATCGGATGAACCACAATGTCAAGGATTCAATCAATCCCTATATAATTCCCTTTGTCCGTCGGTATAGAACTTGCCCGAGATTCCATCGTCGCTATACCTATACCTTGTTCAATCTCGTTACCGGTAAGTCTCATTGCTCGTTCCGTAGCACATCATCCCGTGACTAACTACTTAGTCACACTGAGCTCATTGTGATGATGTTCTACTGAGTGGGCCCTAGAGATACCTCTCCGTCACACGGAGTGACAAATCCCGATCTCGATTCGTGCCCACTCAACAGATACTTTCGGAGATACCCGTAGTGCACCTTTATAGTCACCCAATTACATTGTGACGTTTGATACACCCAAAGCACTCCTGCGGTATCCGGGAGTTGCACAATCTCACGGTCGAAGGAAAAGATACTTGACATTAGAAAAGCTTGGGCATAAGAACAACATGATCTAGTGCTATGCTTAGGATTGGGTCTTGTCCATCACATCATTCTCCTAATGATGTGACCCTGTTATCAATGACATCCAATGTCCATGATCAGGAAACCATGATCATCTATTGATCAACGAGCTAGCCAACTAGGGGCTTGCTAGGGACACATTGTGATCTATTTATTCAAACATGTATTACTGTTTCCTGTTAATACAATTATGGCATGAACAATAGACGATTATCATGAATAGGGAAATGTGATAATAACCATTTTATTATTGCCTCTAGGGCATATTTCCAACAATAGAACCGTCTGAGATTGAAGACACTGGTGTCACTATTAAAATTGCAAACCTCTATACGAATTCACCACTTGGTATTGTTAGAGATGCTGAACTCTTGTGTGTAAAAGTCAAGTACCCAACTTATTTCCTAGTACTTGGTTCAGAACAAGATACCTTTTGTCCCATCATATTTGGTAGACCGTTCTTGAATATTGTTAGTTGTCACATCCCTGATCCCTACTAGATTATAGCAAGTTTGTGCTCATGTCTTCTTCATTGCATCCAAGAAAATGAAAGGAAATCAAAAGAAAAGCAAAGAAAACCAAAGCAAACCCTATCAACTTTATATTCAAAACCTTTTCAATTTTGGTGGAAATTTAAAAATTCCAAAATGGCCATTAGAAAAGTTCATCATTTCTGATAAATGTTGAAAACAAAATATCAGGGGTGAAATATATTTTCAAAATGCTTTTGGCATTTTATTTTAAAGTTAAAAGCTACTGAAATCAACTATATAATTGATTTCAAATATTTCAAAGTTTTCAAAAATGCTGAAACTTCTATACATGTTTGGAAATATTCCAAATAACATTTCAGCATGTTTCAAACTATTTTAGGAATAGCTTGGAGCGAAAAATAAAACAAAAAAAGTGAGAAAAGAATTAACAGAAACAGAAAAGAAAGAAAATAGAAAATACCTACCTGTCGCCTACCTTGGCCGAGGCCCATCTTCTCCCCTTCTTCTGTCGTCTTCCTCCTTCGCCAATCGGAGCAGGAGGTGGGCGCCGCTCCCTACGGTGCGGCTACGCACCTGTGAGCATGCCTGGCTCGGCCGGATGAGCTGGAGAGGGAGGATAAGCCTCACCGAGCTCGTTCCCATCCTCTCCCTCTCCTCATTCGCCCCCTATTCCTCTCCCCTTTCGGCCTCCATTGGAGCGAGCTCGAGCTCGAGCTCCCCGTCGCTCCAGTCCCCCTCCGACTTGTCTGAGCCTCGCAGAAGAACCGCCTTGACCACCTGAAGCTTCCCGGTGAGCCACGCAAGCCCTCGAGCCCTGCATCTAGCTGTCGCCGTCGTCTTCAACCTAGGATCCCCGGAGCTAGCCGCCATCGTTCTCCCTCCTCAGACCATCCCCGAGCCTGCTCTTGTCGCCTCTGCACTCCCTGTGAGCTCAGGGTGCTTTCCCCCTCATTTTCCCCTTCGATCCCGAGCTCTAGGCCCTGATTCCACCGGAGCCCGACAAGATCCGCCGCGGGACCTCGTCGTCGGTAGCTCTCCGGTGATCGGTTGGTCGTCCTGAAGCTACCAACAGCTTCAGTGCCATGCGTAGATGCCATAGGAGTTAAGCCCTGCCCCTTTTAGCCACTTGTTCGATGACCTTGACCTGGACCGAGCTCCGGCAGCCGCCGAGCTCGTCGCTAGTGTCATCCCCGGCCATCTTAGCCCCTGCGTTGTGCAAAAATGGAACCGCGGTCGTCTGCTCGTTCGTTTGGTGCCCTCCGCCGCACGTTTGGTCACCGGAAGAAGAAACCCGACGCCCTTCGTCGTTGTGGTGGTCGTCGGAGCCTCGCCGCCGGTGGGTTTGACCCCATCGCCGGTGGGGTTGACTCCCCTGAGTCGCTGGCAAGTGGGGCCAGCCCCCTGTTTGATTAAAGTTTAGACAAAATAAAAATAAAAATTATATTAAAAGTTAAATAGCCACTACATGTGGGTCCAGTCGTGTTAATTAGCTAATTAAGTTTAAACTTAATCTAAAACTGGCAAGGGTCACTGACCTGTGGGTCCCACTAGTCAGGTTTGACTTTCAACGGCCAGCTGACCTGCTGATGTCATGCTGATTCAATACATCTAATTCTGGATTTAATATAATTCCAGAATAATTGCAAAACTTTGGAAATTCATAGAAAATTGAATATAACTCCAAATCAGACAAATAATATATGCAAATTGATCAGAAAAATGCAATGAACACAATGGTGCTACTTTCATGCATGAAAAATAAAGTTATGAAACAACATCAGGTCAAATCAATTAAATGATTAAAATAAATATGCCATCTCAAATGATATTTGAATTTGGATTTCAAACCAGATGCAAACTAAGGTTTCACCAACCACATTGAAACATATCACCCTTCATTTCATGCCATGTTCATGCATCATGATTGTTGCATATGACTGATACTAATTGTATGTTGTTATTCGGTAGGCCCCGCCCATTCAGATATGACTGATTATCCGACTGACGGATATCGCCCCTGTGCTGAGCAACAAGGCAAGCAACCATTTTTTATCATCCCGAAAAATCCCATGTTCTCGCTCCTGCTCTTACTTATTGCATTAGGTCAAAATGCTTTCAATACTTTTACCACGTTACTTGAACCCACTTCCTTTGCATGACCTTTCCTTGTCACAGTAAATAGCTGAACCTTGCAACCTAGCATACCATGTAGATGCTTGAGCCTTGATGTGCCATATCCTGCTATGCATGCCATGCTTAGAGTTGTGTATGGCCTGTCATCTGTAGATGAACAGGATCGTGAGAATGTGTTCAGTTAATAAAGGTTGTGTGTTGAACCTAATTTGGTAAAGGTACCGGTGAAAGGCTATGTAGGAGTACATGGAGGGTTGTTTCATTGGAACCGTCCTTAGGAACTGAGTTCCGTGTATGTAATCCAAGACAAGATACTACCACATGCTGGGCCCTGAAATATGACCCCGCTCAACTTATTAATCGCTTAGTACTCGGTCCAGGAGTTGCAAGTAGTTTCTGGTGTTTATAGTCATGCTGGAGGCCGTGCATAGTGTTGACCTTAGAGGTGGTCTATGATGCGATAGGCAGTGGCACGGTGTACCAACTGGCACCCGGATGATGGGCTTGGGAACCCTGCGCACATTGTTTGGGGCCGTGGCGGAAACCTCGGCCGGACTTCCATCCGGGTTACCCTCAGATAGGCGATAAACCAAGACTAGGTATTAGCGTGGTTAACGATTGTGGTCGACTCCCTCGCTGGGCTTCCGCTTGAAGGTTGCCGGGGTGCATGACTGTGACAGCCCGATGCCGACATTCCAGAAGATTCCCTTTCCTTTCCGTTTTTGTCGTGTGTCTGTTTTTATTTTATCGCATCATCATCGCATCATGCGCATCATCTGCATTGCATCGGCGTCTCCGTTGCCGCCCGTTTTCAAAACTTGCATTCGTTGTTAGTTGCCGGTTCTCGTCGTTGTTCGTTCCGAGCCTCACCGCACTCGCACGCGCCCGCGGCACCATCGTAACCCTGTTTTAAAGCGTGTATAATACTTTCTCCGTTTGAGCTGGAATTTGTCGTGCGGTGTTATTTTTTGTATAGGTAGGCCGCCTGTCGAATTTCGTCGCGATCGAAAACCGTCTGGTACCCGAACGGTCGCCCGTAGCGGCACCGTATTCGGTCTACCGTCGGACGTCTGTCGGTGTTTTAAAATTCATTGTCGCGCCGCCCGTTTTCCCTCTCGTCTCCGGGTGTCCCCTCTACACGGCCGTGTACCCATACCCGCGTTCGGAATCGTCCGAATTCCACCCCGCGGTTGGATCCGGAACGAAATTCCGGCTAACCTAGCCCCCCATCTGTCTATATATAGCCCGTCCTATTATTTTTAGACAGCCCCCTCTTTCTCCTCCTCGATTTCCGTGCCAACCCCCGAAACCCTAATCCTCCCGCAGCCTCCTCCCACCTCCTCGCACCGCCGGGCCCGCGAGCCCGCGGCTGGCCCGCCGGGCCCGAACCGCCGCCACCGTCTCGCCCGTTCCTCCCGCAGCTTTCGAGCAGCCCGTGCCCCTGTGCTCGCCGCCCATGGCCGTCTCGGCTTCGCCGGAGCCCCTCGCCATGCCCCGCCACCGGCCGGAATCCCACCGGAGCCTCGGCCGCGACGCCCGGGGACCTCGCCGCGCCGTCCCTGGTCGATCCCGCCGCTGCTCGCGCGCGTTGCCTTGCCCGCTTGCCGTGCCGCCGCCTCCTGCCTGCCTCCCAGCTCGCGCCGCCCTCTGGCCTCCCGGATCTGGCTCCTGTGGCCGCCTCCCGCCCGGATCCGACCCCGGCGCCCCGCCTGCTCGCCAGTCCTCGTGCGCCCCGACAGCCTGCACCGCCGCCGCCTCCCTCCTGCGGTTCGTGCGCCATGCACGAGGTCGAAGACCCTCGCTCGCGTGGCAGCGCCCTCGCGTGGGCCGCCCGAGCGCCTGGGGGCGAGCTGCCGCGTGGATTCGGCCCAGGCCAGGCGCCGGCCTGCCTCGCCCCGCCGGCCCAGCTCGCAGCCTCGCCAGGCCGGCCTCGCCTCCCGGCCCGAGCAGCTCCTCCAAGGCCCATGATAAGCTTCCTCAGCACTATTCCGCCCGTGGCGAGATTTGCTACCTTGCGCCCACTAATTTTGGCCCGTGTAGGGTATTTGTGCGATTTAATAGTTTCAGGATTATATAGTTATTTCAAACGCCCGTAGAATCTAGATCGTATGTCGGATTGAGGAGATCTATATATGTAACTTGTGTAGAATTTCGCGTAGATTACGAATTTACAACTTGCATATTTGTTTGACGCCGTTTAGCGTGCTGAATGCATCGTTTGGCGTGATGTCCCAATAGGTTTAGTCGCGTATTTAATTTTCCGCGTGTTCGAATTGATCATATGCCTTAGATTAAATGTCCATGTGTTTAGGAAACATTTTGGCATGTATTTTAGAGCGGTCATTGGTATTTTTACGTGTAGGAATTGCCGGTAGTTTATTTTCCCGTATATAGGTTATTATCTCTCATTTTTGTGCGGCTTTATTTTGTGTTGCAAACCCCACATATTTTATATGTTTCCGGGGTAGAAAATTCCCATGAATTTTTCTGTGCAATTAGTTTTAGCATTAGAGCAAGTTAGTTCGTGCCATATTTTTGCTGTGATGCCCTTTTGTTTATTTCATAGGATTTATTCCGTGCTTCGTTTGACAGAGTTGTCAACTAGAGAGTTGATCTTGGATGTTTTGTTTACCCCTGGTATTTTTGGTTGCAATAGAAATGCATGTTTAGGTGTTGTTTGCTTGCTCTCAAGTTGCTAGAAATAGTGTTGTTTTAGAGTAGCTGAAATATTTCTATGTCTGGAATCTATCATATTTTGTTGTTGTCTTGTCTTGCTTGCATCTTGTGATCTGTAGCTCTTTTGAGGTTGGTCCAATGGAGTTAGTTGTAGCCCTTATGTTTCTCTAGCATGCTGTAAATTTTCATGCCATTTGGAGCCCTTTAGCTTATGGTTTTGCTGCTGTCAATATACCTTCAGGCTGAAAACTGCACTTTCATGAGGTGTTATTTTCACTAAGTCTGAAATAGCGTGTGGGAAACCATTTTGTCACTTCTTTCCCTAGTGTTCCTTGTTGCCATGCTAGTTGTTGTTAGTTGGTTGTAGTAGTGCTTCTTGCCCTCTTCCGTGCCATGCCTTGCTTGAGCATATCGGAGTTGTGTAGCCGTAGTTGTGGGGTGTAGAGAATGCTATGTGGCTGATTTTGGCAGATTGCAGTCATTTCTTGTTTTGCTCGTATCTTTTGAACCGTAGCTCCGTTTCGATCGTGTCCTACATGAAACTTGCTTAGAATCTCGTGTAGTTTCATTTCCTCTTGCTGGTTGTATGTTTTGAAGTGCTCGTAGTTGTCGTTGTACACATATTGCATTCATGCCATCATATCTTGCAGTGTCTGTATCTTTTGAACCGTAGCTCCGTTGGAGATGTTCTTTATGTGTAGATTGCTTGCCTTGACGCGTAGAATCACATGAACCACTTTGTTTTGCCGTTTAACAAACCTAAAACGTGATTAGGACAAATCTGGATAGAATTAGAATTTAACACGCGGGGTCATCTCGGAGATGCTATATGTCGTTTCCGGCCTCATTTAAAATGCCTAGCTAGGTAGATTAATTTGTGCTTCACCCCGTGTCATGTTAACAACATTTTAATATTGTTGTGTTAATAAACGGGAATGAACTAAATAATTAAACGCGGAGCTTCGTCGATATACAACTCGTTGCATATCGAGCTTCACTTAATGTGTAGCGTTTGATTGTTGTGATTGTCATGCCTTGCATTAGTCCGTTCATGCATCAGATGTGTTGTGCATCGTGTGGTGAATTCCGTGTGTTGATTGTTGTTTTCGGTTTGCTCCGTCTCGATAGAGTTCCACAAGCGTGTCGGAATGTGAGGACCCGTTCGACTACGTTGGTTCGTCTGCTTCACCGAGTTGTTCTTCTTCCAAGCGGGATCTCAGGCAAGATGATCATTTCCCCAGATACCATTACTATCATTGCCATGCTAGTTTTATCGCTTCTATCGTTTATGTCTCGTTGCCTACCACATGTTAAATATCAGCCTCTCAACAATGCCATGATTACCCTCAACCTGTTCAACCTAGCAAACCACTGATTGGCTATGTTACCACTTGCTTAACCCTGTGTTAGCGTTGCTAGTTGCAGGTGCAGATGATTCCATGTGAAAACATGGGTCCCTTATCATATCACCATATTAAACGCTATTTAATTTAATGCACCTATATACTTGGTAAAAGGTGGAAGGCTCGGCCTTTCTAGCCTGGTGTTTTGTTCCACCTTTGCCCCCTTAGTTTTCGGCTACCGGTGTTATGTTCCATAAACGAGCGCTCCTAACACGATCGGGGTTGTTATGGGGACCCCCTTGATAATTCGTTTTAGATTAAAGCTGGTCTGGCAAGGCCCAACATTGGTTCTACATTTGCCCAACATAATATTTTTTGTTAATATTGAAATGCATAGGGCGTCATGAACCCGAGGAGTAATTTTACATAAACAGGGGGGCCAGTGCTGATGGTGTTGGTCCCAAACGGTCTGCCTGCGGGGCCACCACGGGGAAACCCGAGGTTTGGCACCCGTAGCTAGTTCCATCCGTCGTGTCCTGAGAACGAGATACGCGGCTCCTATCGGGATCGTCGACACGTCGGGCGGCCTTGCTGGATTAGTTTTACCTTTGACGAGATATCTTGTGCATTGGGATTCCGGTGATGCTTTGGGTAATCTCAGAGTTGAGGTTTTCCACTAGGGAATCCGACGAGATCGCGAGCTTCGTGATTGAGGATTTCTATGCGGCTTGTGGTAATTTGTGATGGACTAGTTGGTGCACCCCTGCAGGGTTAAATCTTTTCGGAAAGCCGTGCCCGCGGTTATGTGGCAACGTGGAAACTTTGTTTAACACTGGTTCTAGATAACTTGAAGTTAACTTAACTAAAACTTGCCAACTGTGTGCGTAACCGTGACTGTCTCTTTCGTGAGTTCCTTCTCCGATCGAGGACACGGTGGGGTTATGTCTGACGTAGGTAGGTGTTCAGGATCATTCATTTGATCATCAGTAGTTCACGTCCATTATGCGTAGATCTTCCCCCTCTTACTTCTTGTACCCGTAAGTTTAGCCACCAAATATATGCTTAGCCGCTGCTGCAACCTCACCACTTAACCATGCCTCACCCATTAAGCTTTGCTAGTCTTGATAGCTTTGGAAGTGAGATTGTTGAGTCCCCTGTGGCTCACAGATTACTACAACACCAGTTGCAGGTGCAGGTAAATATTACTTGACGCGAGCACATTGATTGTTCATTTGGAGTTGATTCTTCTTCTTCTTCTTCATCTATCTAGGATGGGTTCGAGGCCGGCAGCCTGGGATAGCAAGGATGGACGTCGTTCTTCTTTTGTCGTTTGTTTTCGTCCGTAGTCGGACCCTGCTCTTACTCTTGATGAATATGTAATGTACCGATGCGACTCTGACGTAGCTTGTGGCGAGTGTAAGCCAATTCTATTATATCTCATCTTTTCAGTACATGTACTTGTAACGATATCCATTCTTGCGACACGACGAGATGCGCTTCTATCCTGACGAGGCCTTCGTGCCAAATTGAGGATAGGGTCGCATCTAGGGCGTGACAATGACGTGCACATAGCGATAAGTGGCGAGAGCGTGTGTGAAGAAGTAATCCCCTGCAGGGTTATGATCTATTCGAATAACCGCATCCGTGGATATGGACTACTTGGAAACATATGTTGTTCATAGACAACTTTAATGGCTACTCATAAAAATGTCAAGATAAGTGTGAGTGTCGTGGATGGCATTTCCGTAGGGTGACGGAATGATTCCATGATGGTGTATTGTTGTGGAGTTAGTGGACTCGTGTGCGAGAAAACAAAGTTGTCAAAACTATTTGAACATGTAGTTTGTTTAGCCAAGAGTCAAAGCTGGCTTTCTGCTTGAAACCCCACAACCCCTTGTTGATACATTTGCATGAGTAGATAGATTATTATGAAGTCTTGCTGAGTACTTTTGTACTCACTTTTGCTTAATAATTTGTTGCAGAGGTTGTTATTGACCCTAATGGTGGGTTCTATCTAGACATTGACAACGACGAGTAGCTGTTGTCCCAGCTACGATCTGGCCCTAGGTTGGGTCTATAGATAGTCACGCCATGTGCCTTTTATCTTTCCATCTGTCTGTACTCAGACCGTTTTAATTTTCCGCTGGCTTGTAAGACTTGATTGAATGACTTGTGATGATGGGTCGTGAGACCCCTACCTGTGTAATATTATGTGTGAGGCTCTTCCGAGCCTTCTAAATAAAGTTTGTATGTTTATGGTTATGTTGTGATGCCATCAATGTATCTATGCATATCGGGTATGCCATGCGTACGTGTGTTGTACTTGATATGTATGGGGTTCGGATACCTAGTCGTATGCCTTAGTAGCACTCCTTACGGGGAAATGCCCCTTTGTGTTTCCACCGAGCCATGGTAGTTCACTACTGCTCCGGACACATTGGTTGACCGGCATGTGTCTTTCTTAGCTGTTGTGTCTGTCCCTCTGGGGAAATGTCACGCGGTGTAATGAAGTCCTTGTAGCTTGATACGACTCATCTACACTCGCTGATGACCGACACCTGCTTTGTTGGGTCATGTATTCCTATCCCTGTACGGAACTGCCGCTTGAGTTTATGACTAGACATGTCGATCCGGGTTCTTTGACATTGGAATTCTAGCGACACAATTGCATACGCGAGTCAAAAGGCACAAACGGTCCCGGCTAAGGTAAGGCTGCAGCCGTGGGGATAACCGTGCGTGAGACCGCAAATAGATGTTGTTGAGGCATAGTTTATGCCTAAGTAATTTTGGTGATTGATGACAGTACCGTACAGGACTAATCGTGTGTGTCAAGGTTTCAGGTAACACTCGTCAACGGCACAAGACAACTCATCTCCTCTCTTCTGGAACGGAAACACGACGCTCTCTACGATTCTCTTTATTTGAGTCATAGGAAAGCCGTACTATTAAGAGGGGATCTGTAGTGGAAAGGTTTGGGTGGAATCTATCTTTACACACGCACTCTTCACAATTCTCCCCTTCTTTGTTTGGAGCGGCCCTCGCCTATTTCGTCTTGAGAATCTCTGCAAAATGGTCCCCAGCGGTAGTACCGCTGTCTGGCGGTAGTACCGCCACTTGACAGCGGTAGTACCGCTAGCCAGCGGTAGTACCGCCCCCTGGTCAGCGGTAGTACCGCTCCAGGTGCCTTGTTCCACCTACCTAGCGTTAGTTCGTGGACGGACCCTTTTTGCGAAGACTTTCCCGGCGGTAGTAGTGCTTATGCACTACCAAGGGGCCAGCGGTAGTACCGCTGGTGCCAGCGGTAGTACCGTTGGAAGCCCCAGCGGTAGTACCGCTGCATCCAACGGTAGTACCGCCAGGCGGCGGTAGTACCGCTCCTTCCTAGCGGTAGTACCGCTGGATCTCGGGCAGAGAGTGGGAAAACGGTCTGATTTCCCCCCCCCCCCACTATATAAAGGGTTCTTTTAGCTGAGGAACCCTATCTCTTACCTCTCTAAGCTCCATTGTTGCTCCACAGGCTTAAAAGTGCCCGATCTCTCTCCCTAGCCAATCAAACTTGTTGATTCTTTAGGGATTGGTGGAGAAGGCCTAGATCCACACTTCCACCAAGAGAAAAGTTGATTCCCCCACCTATCTCGTGCGGATCTTGTTACTCTTGGGTGTTTGAGCATCCTAGACGGTTGAGGTCACCTCGAAGCCATATTCCATTGTGGTGAAGCTTCGTGGTCTTGTTGGGAGCCTCCAAGCTTTGTGTGGAGTTGCCCCAACCTTGTTTGTAAAGGTTCGGTCGCCGCCTTCAAGGGCACCTATAGTGGAATCACGGTACCTTGCATCGTGCGAGGGCGTGAGGAGAATACGGTGGCCTTAGTGGCTTTTTGGGGAGCATTGTGCCTCCACACCGCTCCAACGGAGACGTACTTCCTGTCAAAGGGAAGGAACTTCGGTAACACATCCTCGTCTCCATCGGTTCCACTTGTGGTTATCTCTACCCTTTAATTTGTATTTGCTTTTACTTGTGACTATATCTTACTTGCCTTAATAGGTCTTGTTGGAAGCATCTATAGGGGTCACCTCTTTGTCATATTATTTGTGAACCCGTATAGTGTTTACCTTAACTTGTTAAGATTAATTAAAAAGTGGTGGTTGTCTATTCAGCCCCCCCCCCTCTAGCCAACCATATCGATCCTTTCAATTGGTATCAGAGCCACGTCTCTTTATTAAGGGTATAACCACCCGAAGAGTATGGAAGGCGGAGAGGAAGTTAACCGTGGGCAACCCGAGGACATGGACTTGACTTCGGTCACAAGGGACGACTTGAATACGGCTATGGCCGCCCTCAAGACGTCCTTGACGAGCGAAGTCAAAACCATGCTTAAGGAATTAATTGATGGTCTTAAAAGTTCACCCGAACCGGCTTTAGTGGTTAAACCCACCATTTCCGATTCGGAAGCCAACTCCTCTAAGGAAGCGGCTAAAGGTATGCAACCTGCTTCACCTCACGAAAAAGATGGAACGGGAACACATGCTTCGGTTCCACCTCCCATGACATATGGAGGACCCGTTCTCGCACCTCGTCTTAATCCTGTTGGTCCTCCTCCTAAACTTGTAAAAGGTGACTTTGCTAACTGGGTATTTTCTATTAAGTCTCATTTGAATCACAGCTCAACAAACTTGTGGAGAATTATCGAGCAAGGATATTACCCCCAAGACCCAAGCAACCTCACTCCAAGAGAAGATGCAGACAATCAATATAATCACTCTGCGCTGTTTATTCTCCAGTCTGCTGTGCCACCTCAAGATCTTCCCCACTTACGTCCCTTCACATTGGCCAAGGATTGTTGGGAGCATATTATGGTGTTGTACAAGGGAAGCTCAAGTATTCAACGATCCAACTATGAAGTGATACTTGATCAGGCCGATGAGTTTGTGATGAAGGAAGAAGAGGACCCGCGTGATCTCTATCGGAGGGTGACGGCTATTGTTGTGGCACTAAAGGACCATGGGAGTAAGGATGTGGATGACACTTGGGTCAAGCGCAAGTTTCTCAAAGCCATCATGCCTTTCAATAAAGCCATGTCATCTGTCATTCGTCAGCGACCAGACTTCCACTCCTTGTCTTCCAGTGAAGTGTTGGATGAGTTCATTGCAATGTCAATCATCAACGAAACAGCCGACAATGCACTTGCTCGTGTCCGATCAAAAACCACTTCACCCAAACTTGCGTTGAAAGCAAGAGCAATGCTTGAAGAAGAAGAAGAAGAAGATGAGGAAGAGGAGAGCTGCCCGGAAGACACAAAGTATGCCTATCATGAGCACATGGCTCTTGCATCAAGGCAATTCTGGGGAAATAAAAGGAACTCAAGACCAACCTTCAACAAGAACAACTCAAGTGGATTCAAACCCAAACAACGAGTAAGGACATGTTATAACTGTGGCAACGTGAGTCACTTCGTGGCAGAATGCCCCTATGAGAAGAGAGAAGACAACGGAGGCAAGCTCATTCGCAAAGACAAAACCAAATCATTTCCAATCAAGAACAACTTTGTGAAGAAACCTCACCCAAAAGGAATGGTGGCCCTGGAGGAGTATCCTTCTGATGATGATGATGATGATGATGATGATACAGTGGCAACGGCAACTGCTGCTATAGCCACTACCCCTTCCCAGAAGGTGTCTCTCTTCAACGCCCCCAACGAGAACCACATCACCAAGTGCCTCATGGCAAAAGGTACCAATCAGGTAACTCCTATCATTAAGACCAACATTGCTTCTGCTCCTTCATTGTTAAATTGTGTAGAAGATAGTGATGTTGGAGAACTTAATGAGCATGATCTTGATAAGTTTCTATGCACTATTAAGGGAGAAACCAAGAAGCATTTTGTTGCCCTCTTGGAACAACTGGGTGAGGCCACTGACCTCATTGAGTCTCGTGAGGAGACCATCTCCGAGCTTCATGGACATAGCCGTGACTATGCCGATGAAATTGCCGAATTATCTAGTACTCTAGAAGAAGGGCGCACTCTTCGTTTGGCTCTTGAGGAGTCATATAACGATGACTGCACTAAAATGCAAAAGAAACTAGATCATGATGTTGTTCTTACTCGCATGCTTAAATCTGAAAAGTATGCTCTTGAGGTTGGCCGTGACAGACTCAAAGAAGAGTTTGACATACTTGACAAGGCCCACAAAGCCTTGAAAGGTGCTCATTTCGCTCTGAAAGAGTCCCATGATCAACTCCAAGCAAAGCTTACCAAGGAGATCTCTACTTGTCCTCCCTTTGTGTTAATTGATAATACTTGTGCAACTAACCCCTGTTGTGAGCATGTTCATCTTGTGGAGGAAAATGCCAAGTTAAAGGAGAAACTTGAGAAGGGCCTTGTGTCATGCAGACAAGGTGAGAAGAGTCTGAACGATCTCTTGAGCACTCAAAAGGGTGTTGTAGGAAAGGAAGGACTTGGACTTACCTCCAAGTCAAAAGGTAAAAGGAACAACAAGAACAAACGATCTCTCACCCTCATGGACATCTTTGTCAAGGAGGGTGAGGGGACTCAGAAGGTGAATAGGAACAAGGTGGACTATGGGAACCTCAAGAAGGGCAAAGCCGCTCCTGCTAACACAGCCGGCAAACTCAATTCCTCTTATGTGTTATGTTGTGCTAGTGATGGGCATGTTTATGCCAGATTTATTGGTTCCTATGATGAAGATATTGAATGGGCTATCTGGGTTCCTAAGAACCTTGTCTCTAACATGAAAGGACCCATTAAAAATGGGTACCTAAAACCAAGCCTTGATCTATTGCAGGAGTTTGCTTCCGGTGGGGTGTCATGGTTGCTCGATAGTGGAGCAACAAATCATATGACCGGAAGCAAGGACTTAGTGGTGGATGTGCATCCTTCTCCATCTATGCCCACCCATGTCCAATTCGCCGATGCATCCTCGTCAAAGGTATTGGGATTTGGTAAGGTGGTCGTCTCTCAAGATTTGTCTATTGAGAAGGTCATGCTTGTTGAGTCTCTTGCCTACAATTTACTTTCCGTTCGTCAAATTGCAATCATGGGTTTTTCCACATTCTTTAATATTGACACTGTGGTCCTCCTAAGGAGCAAGACTCTTAAAGTAGCCTATGTTGGACATGTCGAAAATGGTCTCTATGTGGTAAACTTTTCAAAGCGACCCACTAAGACTGCGACATGTTTAATGGCTAAAGTTGACGTGGGCTGGCTTTGGCATCGCCGTTTAGCTCATGTCAATATGAGATCTTTGCAAAGTCTTCTGATAGGGGACCATGTTCGTGGACTAACAAATGTGAGCTTTGCTAAAGATCGTGTTTGCAGTGCTTGCATTGAAGGAAAGATTCATGAAACTGCTCATCGTCCAATAACTCTTATCTACACTAAGAGGCCATTGGAACTTCTTCACATGGATCTGTTTGGTCCTCCAACATTTGATAGTCTTGGAGGCAGAAAGTATTGCTTAGTCATTGTTGACGATTACTCAAGATATACCTGGGTATATTTCTTCAAAAGGAAGAGTGAAACTCAACAAACGGTCATCAACTTTGCCAATGAAGCGCAACGTCAACATGAAGCAAAGATCTTGATGATTAGGAGTGACAACGGCACCGAGTTCAAGAACTACACCCTAGATGAGTTTCTAGGTGATGAGGGAATAAAGCACCAATATTCTGCCCCATATACCCCTCAGCAAAACGGCGTGGCAGAAAGGAAGAACCGGACCTTGATAGACGCTGCAAGAACAATGATGGCAGAATTCAAATCTCCATACAACTTCTGGGCAGAGGCCATCAACACAGCATGTCATGCGTCCAATCGGCTCTACATCCGCAAAGGCTTGAACAAGACTCCGTATGAGATTCTAACTGGAAACAAACCCAATCTCAAGTACTTCCGGGTATTCGGTTGTAAGTGTTTCATTCTTAAAAAGGGAGCTCGGTTAGCTAAATTTGATTCTAGAGCACATGAGGGTATCTTTGTTGGTTATGCTACAAACTCTCATGCTTACCGTGTCCTCAACAAGTCCACCGGACTAATTGAGGAGACGTGTAACGTGGAGTTTGATGAAAATAATGGCTCCCAAGTGGAGCAAAGTGGTCTTTGTGATATAGGTGATGAAATTCCTCCCGAAGCCATAAGAAGAATGGGGATTGGTCAAATACTCCCCATTGAGGAATCCCTTGTGGCCGAAGGAGAAGGAAAATGCTCTACTCAAGTGGAGCCATCACCCCCACAAGCCCCACACGCTTCCGATGAACAAAGAGAAGACTCTCAACAAGTTGATCAAGCTCTCGATCAAGATCAATTGCCTAACAATGATGATATGCCCACTCAAGCACTACCCCAAGACCTTGAACCAACACGAGATCAAGATCAAGAGCAACCACTAATACAAGACCAAACCAGTGAACTTGCTCAAGTCGAAGGACGAGATGATCAGGAGACTGCCTCACAATTCCTGTCTGGAGCTCCAACAATCGGCTCAAGACGCAAGAGCAAACAAGCGAAACAAGGCGACGCACCTCCGTTATCTAATGAAGAACTCTTGGAGCGTTGAGCAGCCAAGAATGCGAACAAGCTGAGAGTCAAATCACACCTTATGAAGAATGTTCTTGGCAGTTTAAAAAAGGGAGTATCTACTCGTCAACAGCTTTGGAATTATTGTGAGCATCACGCATTTGTCTCGTATTGTGAACCTCAACAGGTACAGGAAGCGCTCGATGATGAGGATTGGCTTATGGCCATGCACGAAGAACTTAACAACTTCGAGCGCAACCAAGTATGGGATTTAGTGCCTCGACCAACGAAGGAACATAATGTCATTGGGACCAAATGGATATTTAAGAACAAGCAAGATGCGAATGGAATTGTGATTCGAAACAAGGCAAGATTGGTGGCTCAAGGCTACTCCCAAGTCGAGGGTATCGACTACGGTGAAACCTTTGCTCCTGTTGCTCGTCTAGAATCTATCCGCATGTTACTTGCATTTGCTTCTCATCATAACTTCAAATTACAGCAAATGGATGTGAAAAGTGCATTTCTTAATGGTCCCTTGAATGAGTTAGTATATGTCAAACAACCCCCGGGTTTCGAACATCCCAAGCTCCCCAATCATGTGTACAAACTCAATAAGGCACTCTATGGCCTTAAACAAGCCCCACGCGCGTGGTATGAGTACCTTACTGAGTTGTTACAAGATCGTGGGTTTGAAATTGGGAAGATTGATCCCACTCTTTTTACTAAGAGGGTTAAAGGGGATTTGTTCATATGCCAACTATATGTTGATGATATTATCTTTGGCTCTCCTAACATTTCATTCAATGAAGAATTTGCTGCACTAATGACTGAGAAGTTTGAGATGTCCATGATGGGAGAGTTGAAGTTTTTCCTCGGGTTCGAGATTAACCAAGGTCTAGAAGGGACATTCATCAAACAAGCCAAATACACTCAAGACATGCTCAAGCGGTTCGAGCTCGAAGATGTCAAACCGGTCAAGTTTCCCATGCCAACCAGATGCAAGCTAGACAGTGATCCCAATGGTAAAGTTGTGGATCAAAAGGTATACCGCTCCATGATTGGATCCCTCCTTTACCTCTGTGCATCTAGACCGGATATTATGTTGAGTGTAGGGATATGTGCACGGTTTCAATCCGCACCAAAAGAAAGTCATTGCATGGCTATCAAACGAATCTTTCGGTATTTGGCTCATACCCCAAACTTTGGCCTCTGGTATCCCAAAGGAGCAAACTTCAATCTAGTTGGCTATTCTGACTCAGATTGGGCTGGAGATTGTGTGGAGAGGAAGTCAACGTCTGGAGGATGCCAATTCCTTGGTCGCTCTTTGGTAAACTGGTCTTCAAAGAAGCAGAACTGCGTCTCCTTATCATCCACCGAGGCTGAGTATGTGGCGGCTGCAAGCTGTTGTGCTCAATTCCTATGGATGAGGCAAACTTTAAAGGATTATGGTGTCACTTGTGACAAAGTGCCTCTTCTATGTGACAATCAAAGCGCCATCAAGATTTCCCTCAACCCAGTGCAACATAGCAAAACCAAACATATTGATATTCGTCATCACTTCATCCGTGAACATATCAAGCTAGGTGATATTGAGGTTCACTTCATCCACACTGAAGAGCAACTTGCAGATATTTTCACCAAGCCACTAGATGAAGCAAGGTTCCGGGAGTTAAGGCATGAGCTAAATATCATTGATTCAAGTAATGTGGATTGAAACTAGGCATATTGCACCTCACTTCACATTTCATCTTGGTCTAGATGTAGGCATGGACATAGGGGGAGTGTTGTTCTCTCAATGAACTCTCCCTCCCCCCATTATGCGTAAATTAATCTAGTCCTTCACTTTAGCCATTGTCAAATGGTACTTGTGCTTCAAAGACGAGCATTGGTCATGAACCCAAGGATAATTCTTCGCGGTGTCATACCATTGTCTCAAACATAGGTGGCCACGGCCACCGCCCCTCCATCCTCTCTTGCGTATAAAGGAGAAGATATACAATGACAAGTCAGTACATTTTCTTGGAAGTCATCCCCTTTTACTCACTTGTCATGTGCCCAAGTTTCCCGTTTTCCTAGCCGTGTTGAAACATGTACAGCGGTACTACCGCTAGGGTAGCGGTACTACCGCCAGGGATAGCGGTACTACCGCCAGGACCCCAGCGGTACTACCGCCAGGGGTAGCGGTACTACCGCCAGGATTCAAAATCTACCACGGCCGGCTAGAAAATTTCTAGGGTTTCAAGGGGGAGCGGTACTACCGCCAGGACCCCGGCGGTACTACCGCTGCACCCCAGCGGTACTACCGCTAGCCCAGCAGTACTACCGCTGCGCCCCAGCGGTACTACCGCCAGCCCAGCGGTACTAGCGCTGCACCCCAGTGGTACTACCGCTGTCCGTACCCCTTGGGCTATATAAAGGGAGGGGGAGCCCGATTTTCCCATCTGTTTCTTCTTCCTCGCGGCTCCTCCATCCCCTAGACCGAAAACCCCCCGATTGGATCTCACTTCGTGGAGCTCCTTCTCCCCGTTGGTGTGGAAGGGCTGCTTCACTTCTTCCTTCTCCTCCAAAGCCATGAATCCCGGTAACAAAAGCTCCTCCCTTCTTCTATTTGGTTGTTCTTCGTGTTCTAGGGTTAGGAGCATTGGGGATTGGATTCATCTTGTTGATCCTATGGCTAGTTATTGGATGGCATGAAGGAAATATTTGAGGGGAGTATAGGTCCAATGGTTTGTTGCTATGATTGCTGCCATGGTTTAGGATTTCATCGTCTTAGATCGAATACTTGAACTTTTGGATTAGATCTAAAACGTGCTCTCTCTTGCCTAGGCATGTTTGTACCTCGTGTTACTATGTGTTTCTCATGACAGTAGGGCTGGGATGTACGTCTTAGTATTCATATTCAGCCATGCCATCGAAAACGAGTTCTATATGTGCAGATCCGAAAGTCAAACCTCCAGCGGTACTACCGCCAGGGGTAGCGGTACTACCGCTATGACCCCCAGCGGTACTACCGCCAGGACTGGCGGTACTACCGCCAGGCCCCAGCGGTACTACCGCCAGGCCCCAGCGGTACTACCGCCAGGGGTGGCGGTACTACCGCCAGAGCCTTCACGTGTATTTTCTGCTTGTTTTTGCTTAGCAATCCGTGTTTACTTGTTTCGCGTTTTCAAGATTCATTGCCTTGACTCTTCTTGTCGCCTCTTTCTTGCTTTGTGGTCTGTGTCACAGGTGGCTCTGCTCGTCGTTCGAACCCCCCACGGGAAACGCAATCCAAACAGTTTCGCAACCCAGAGGCGCCCGAGGGGTCTGCCACGTCTGGCCTGCCTCCCAAGAAGAAGTCCTTCAAGAAGGTCGCTCATAAGAGGGTGAATGTCCGTACAATGTCCCCCAAGGACTTTCTGCGATTTCGCACCAAGAACCACTATCTCCAGGAGAGGGAGGAGATTGATGGTGTTGACCATGTCTGGGTAAAGGACCATTGCAGGATCTATCGAGATGTTATTGCCAACTTCAAGAAGAACTTTGTCTCTGTCCAGTGGATTGATCTGGCACATCTTCAGCGGAACATGGAGTACTTTGGTGATGCCCTCGCTTTGATTGACAAGCTGGGCATCAAAAACATTATCTCCTTCAAGACGGATTTTGATCCCACGGCAGTTGCTCAGTTTTATGTCATAGTCCATTTCTCCCATGATGAACAACGCTCCATGATATGGATGACTGGGTCAAAGAAGATGACCAGTTCTTGGGCAGAGTTCATGCAGTTCCTTCACATTGACTTTCAGGGTGCTGACACTCCTCTTGGGCTGCGTCCTCACGCTCCAGCCCCCACTGATAGGGCTCTCGCAAAGGACAGACTGCAGTCACTGTATCTGAGGAAGGGGGTGCTTCCCAAGCACCTGGACATCATGCATCGCATCTTTCGCAACACCCTCTTCCCTCGGAGTGGTAACTTCGATGAGGTCCATGGCTACTTGGCTGAGATGCTGTTACTGTGTGAGGAAGCTATGTCTCAGGAGTCTGCTCCACTGGATATTGCAGATGTGATGTTCACAGAGCTCTGGACCTGCATCATCAACCGTAAGGTTCCTATCTACGGGCCTTACCTGTTCGCATACATCAGCCATAAGTGGCAACAGGCGTTTCCGGATGAGGTGCTCTACGCACAGTCTGATTATATTGTGCATGACCCAATCAAGCTGGGCGTCAAGGACAAGTGGGCCAACCCATCTTCATCTTCTCAGCACATAGACACTGATACAGAGACCGCTGCTGGCAGAGGACCTGCCTCTCAGCCCCGCTCGTCTGCCATGCCATCTTGGGCTATCAAACTGCAGGACAAGATGAAGACACTTTTCTGTATGCAGGCCAAGGGACAGTACCAGACACATGTGGCTCAGAAGCAGAGCCGCCAGAGGCATAAGCGTGTTCTCAGGACCTTGGATGTGGACATCTCCAGCGGCTCCGAGGACGACATCACTCCGGAGGCCACTTGGATGCAGGCTCAGAGGTACCAGTGGTCTGGCGATGAGGCAGCAGAGGAGGAGCAGACCGACCAGGAGGGGACAGACGAGTCTGGTGATCCTGAAGACGAGGAGTAGTTACCTGTGGCATTAGGTGTGCCCTTTTTGGTGTCTTGTGCCAAAGGGGGAGAGAGTCTAGGATTTGCTTTCTCTTCGAACTTTGCATTGCTTTGCTTTATCTCGTATGGTTTGCTTTGAACTTGGTTTGATTCGTTTGCTATCTTGTGTGAGACATGATCTTTCTTATGTCAGATTAGATTTATTTCCATCATATGCTGTGAGTCATATGTCATATATCTCTATCTTTTTATTCTCATATTATTATCTGTGCAAATCCGGTATTGTCATCAATCCACCAAAAAGGGGGAGATTGTTGAGGCATAGTTTATGCCTAAGTAATTTTGGTGATTGATGACAGTACCGTACAGGACTAATCGTGTGTGTCAAGGTTTCAGGTAACACTCGTCAACGGCACAAGACAACTCGTCTCCTCTCTTCTGGAACGGAAACACGACGCTCTCTACGATTCTCTTTATTTGAGTCATAGGAAAGCCGTACTATTAAGAGGGGATCCGTAGTGGAAAGGTTTGGGTGGAATCTATCTTTACACATGCACTCTTCACAATTCTCCCCTTCTTTGTTTGGAGCGGCCCTCGCCTATTTCGTCTTGAGCATCTCTGCAAAATGGTCCCCAGCGGTAGTACCGCCACTTGACAGCGGTAGTACCGCTAGCCAGCGGTAGTACCGCCCCCTGGTCAGCGGTAGTACCGCTCCAGGTGCCTTGTTCCACCTACCTAGCGTTAGTTCGTGGACGGACCTTTTTTGCGAAGACTTTCCCGGCGGTAGTAGTGCTTATGCACTACCAAGGGGCCAGCGGTAGTACTTCCTGTCAAAGGGAAGGAACTTCGGTAACACATCCTCGTCTCCATCGGTTCCACTTGTGGTTATCTCTACCCTTTACTTTGTATTTGCTTTTACTTGTGACTATATCTTACTTGCCTTAATAGGTCTTGTTGGTAGCATCTATAGGGGTCACCTCTTTGTCATATTATTTGTGAACCCGTATAGTGTTTACCTTAACTTGTTAAGATTAATTAAAAAGTGGTGGTTGTCTATTCACCCCCCCTCTAGCCAACCATATCGATCCTTTCAGATGTGATGTGTTACAGGCTGGATTCCTATGGCTTAGGATCGGGGTCCCGACAGCGTTGGTATTAGAGCCTAACTGACGGTAGGATTACTTAGCCAAACTGGTTGAAGTTGAGTCTAGAATTGCTTTAGTTATATATAAGGGAATTTTTTGTGGAAGGGAACGTAAGGCTCTTGCTTCTCTTCTCAAGTTATTCTATTCTGGTCATCCTTGTCTTTTCTGCGGGGATTAAGAACTAGGTTACTTATCTTTCTCTCAGGATCGTGTATTGCTGATCGGTAGGTTATACAACGAGTCGAGAGTTACTCTGGGTTTTCTTTTTATTCCAAGGGACAGAAACTAAGTTTTGATGACCATGGGATTGAACTTGATAGTTGAGTGGTTATGCTAGCCTATCTTTGTGGGTTGTCTCAAAAATTGTTTTTGAGCATTTACAGCTGTTTTGCTGCCCAATTTTGTCTCCACAGCTCTAATGCCTTTGCATTACTCTCTATTTTCAGATGCGTGGCCGTCCTTCTCGTCAGGTGCTCCGTCTGACTAGGTGCATTGATGTGCCGGGTCATATGGCTATGCTAGTAAGGATGATGTCAGTAGCCGGTTACTGCTGGTAACCCGAGTATACAGTGGAGGAGAAGTACCGGGATTTTAATCAGAGTCAATATCTGTCATTGTTAAGGAAATCGGTAAGTGGTAGCTGCTCGGTCAGCTTGGGAGTAGAGATTAATCGGTGAATCGTCCTATTAATTGGATTAATCGGTCGGCCACTAATCGGTAGATTAAATAGGAACATGTGAAAATATTGCTGTTTTTTATGTATTATACCCTACTCTCATCCTCTCAGCTATGCAATATGCCATAATAGTGTGTTGTTTGGTCAAATCGTAGCTATTGAGGAGTGAGAGGAGGATGGGAGAGGTTACATGCCAAAAAATTGGGCCTTTTTGGCCTAGGAGTTAGTAGGACAACTAAGATTAATCGGCCTAACAACCTATTAATCGATCTAACATGCCATTTAATTGACCTGACAAGCCATTTAATCGGCCCGACAAGTTAACGTGATGAATAGGTGTTATCCGAATCGGCCACCCAATGAGTAGCGATTAACTGGCCCATTAACTGACTAATCGAATGAATTCTTGAACAGTGGTATGTGTGCACTTTAGGGTATTCCCACATTACCCTGGAGCTGAGGAGCCGATCCATTGGTCTTATGGATTGGGGGTTACTGTTGACATGGCAGTACAAGATGCTGCCTATTGAATGTTGACCATCATATGGGCCAGACATGCGCTGCTGCAGAATTCAGAGTTCTACTATGTTCCTGCCTCTCAGCAAGGAGAAGAATGATACCTTAGTGGGGTCTACTTTGATTCCTCTATGGAGGATCCGCTGCTGCAGTCCACCGCTGAGATGCTAGAGAATAGAGACAGGGATGCTCTTGCCCTTCGTATGGAGCTCTATGCTACACGTGCCCATCTGTGGATGGCTTTGACACAGCTGGCACCTGTAGTCCAGACAGGGTATGGAGACATGGAGATGTTGAACCCTGTTAGGACCCATCTTCCGGCTCATGTTGACTGGCCTGCTATTGGAGGAGTCACCCCTCTTCGGGGACCTCTACTACAAGCAGTAAGGGGACCAAGGCCACACCTGTGTCCTTACGGTTCCCAGGGGTCTCAGGCTCGAGTATTTCCTGATTCGCAGGTTGAGCTCCCAGGCCATGGAGGCAACCTTTATGATATGTTCTATGCGGATGCCTGAACCCATGAGTGGAAGAATAGTATGGTAGTAGCTGTACTTCCACAGTCATGTGTGTCTTGTGGAGTATGCTTGTGTCATGAGATGAATTCCGGAGGCGTAGATAAATAATGTATAGGAAGCTTGGAAGCCTCTGATGAGTAGTATCATCTTTTCAGTAGTTTGCTCTTCGGGTTGAGGTTGTACTGAACTATGTAATGGTGTGTATGAACCATGGTGTATATATAGCAATTGCTTGTTACCATGTTGTTCGGATGTTCATTTTCGCATTCCATGTGTTCAGTGCATTCTTAATCTATAGCTGGTATTGATGTTGATATTGGTCTAAGCTGTGAGTTTGTTTGTCAGGATGGTGTTCACCAGGTTGAACCGTGCCCGTGCCCATGACCAGGGAGAGGGTAGTCAAGCACCGCACGAGGAATTGCCTCACCCGCCTTCTCTGGTGGAAGTTATGCTTGAGGCGGAAAGAAACAAAAGGGAGACCAACCGTCTGCTAGAGCGTATTGAGCAAAATATGGCTTGTCGGCCGAGGAATGATGCACTGTCCCTCAATGACTTCGTGAAGTTGAATCCTCCGAAGTTCCATCACTCCGTCGATCCCCTCGACACTGATGAATGGTTGTGCAGTATATCGCGCAAGATTTGCTCTGCAAATGTTTCCGAGGCCGACAAGGTGACCTTTGCGGCGTACTTTCTGGAAGGACCCACCAATCTATGGTGGGAGAACTTTGAAGCTATGCGTCCTGCCGGACCAGCAGCCACATGGGCAGACTTTAGTGCAGCCTTCCGTCTGCACCATATTCCAGAGGGTCTGATGGACAGAAAGAGAGAGGAGTTCTGTGCATTCACCCGGGGAAAATTGACCGTGGATGCTTATAGCCGCGAGTTCGGTAACCTCGCCCGCTATGCAACTGAAGAGGTGTCAACTGATGCCAAGAAGCAAGCAAGATTCCGCAAGGGTCTGAGCCCTGAACTTCGTCGTGACGTGCGCCTCCACGAGTGTACAAGCTTTCAAGCTCTTGTCAACAAGGCCATCAGTGCTGAGACTAGTCATACCGATTATGAAGCCACGAAGAAGCAGTCCCATGACTCTGGCTCATCATCTGGCTCCGCGTTCCCAAAACGCAGGCTTTGGGTTCCAAATAGTTCTCTGCCGCCAAAATACACCCCGAGGCCTTCCTATGTGGTGCCTCAGGCGAATCAGACCAACCCTCCAGCAAAAACCTATGGTGGTCCAGCTAGCAATGTTGCACCACGTGCCGATTAGGTGATCTGTTACAAGTGCGGAGAACCAGGGCACTATTCACGAGAGTGTCCTCAAAATATGGGTGCCAAGCAACCTGGAAAGTCCGTTGGGCAAGGCAAGTCGGACAAAGCTTACTATGTGAAGCCAACTCCTGCACGTGTCCATGTGAACTATGTTTCAGCAGAAGAAGTTGCAGAGGATCCCGACGTCATATTGGGTACGCTCCTTGTCAATCATCACCCAGCGTCTGTTCTTTTTGACACTGGGTCATCTCATTCCTTCATTTCAGAAAGTTATGCACAGTTGCATAACATGTCCTTTTGTGATATGCCAATTCCATTGGTTGTCCAAACCCCTGGTAGTAAGTGGCAAACCTCCAGGATAACCTATGACAATGAAATTCTATTAGACATGCTAGTTTTTCTAGCGTCTTTGGTAGCCCTGAAATCTTTGGATATCAATATCATCTTGGGTATGGACTGGATGTGAGCTCATTATTCTAAGATTGATACTCATTCTAGAAATGTTCAGCTTATCCATCCCTCGGGGGAGATAGTCGATGTCTCTACTCGAGTTGCCAAATGCCAACTCTATTCCCTCAATGCCAACCCTCTTCCATAACTTGAAGACATTCCGGTAGTCCGTGACTTTCCGGATGTTTTTCCAGAAGAACTGCGAGGAATTCCACCTCACAGGGATGTAGAGTTTGTGATAGACCTTGTTCCGGGAACCGTTCCAATAGCCAGAAGACCTTATAAGATGGCACCCCTGGAGCTAGACGAACTTAAGAAGCAACTAGATGAGGCCTTGAATAAAGGTTTCATTCGTCCTAGCTCTTCTCCTTGGGCTTGTCCCGTCCTCTTCGTCAAGATGAAAGACGGAATGTATCGGATGGTTGTAGATTATCGACCAGTTAACCTGGTCACTATAAAGAACAAGTATCCGCTCCCCAGGATCAACGACCTATATGATCAGCTCGCTGGATCCTCAATCTTCTCCAAAATGGATTTGAGGTTGGGCTACCATCAAATCAAGATCAAGAATGGGGACATTCCAAAAACGGCTTTTGTCACTCGATATGGCCAATACGAGTACACCGTCATGTCCTTCGGTTTAACCAATGCCCCAGCCACCTTCTCTCGTTTGATGAATTCAATCTTCATGGAGTATTTGGATAAATTCGTCGTGGTATACCTCGACGATATTCTCATCTACTCGAAGAACGAACAAGAACATGTCGAGCATCTAAGGCTGGTATTGATGAAACTTCGAGAGCGCCGCCTTTATGCCAAGTTTTCAAAATGTGAATTTTGGTTACCAGAAGTGACCTATCTACGCCACGTAATCTTTGGTAAGGGTATTGCTGTCAATCCCGAGAGAGTTCGAGCCGTCCTTGATTGGACTCAACCTGAATCAGTTAAGCAAGTTAGGAGTTTTCTTGGTCTAGCGAGCTATTGTCGCCGATTTGTCGAGAATTTCTCCAAGGTTGCAAAGCCTCTAACTGAACTCCTCAAGAAAGATAAAAAGTTTGAGTGGACACCACAGTGTGAGCATAGTTTTCAGGAACTGAAAAGACGCCTAACTTCCGCACCTGTGTTGCTACCACCAGATTTCTCCAAGGACTTTGTTATCTATTGTGACACCTCGCGACAAGGATTAGGTTGCATTCTCATGCAGGATCATCATGTGATTGCATACGCATCTCGACAGTTGCATCCACATGAGGATAATTATCCCACACATAATCTTGAGCTTGCAGCTGTAGTCCATGCACTTAAAACCTGGCGACATTACCTTCTTGGTAATCGTTGCGAAATATTCACTGATCACCAAAGTCTGAAATATATATTCACCCAGCCGGATTTGAATCTCACTCAAAGACGGTGGGTTGAGTTGATCACGGATTACGACTTAGGGATAACTTACACCCCGTGGAAGGCCAATGTTATGGCTGATGCACTAAGTCGTAAGTCTTATTGTAACAACCTGATGCTACAACAAGGTCAACCACATCTCTATGAGGAATTTCGGAAGTTAAATCTTCACATTGTTCCTCAAGGATTCCTTTCTAACCTGGTGGCGAAGCCTACTCTTAAGGATCAAATCATCGCTGGCCAGAAGCGTGATAAGGGTATATCACGAATCAAGGAGAATATCATTAACGGAAGCGCTAAGGAATTCTCCATGAATGATCAAGATGTTGTGTTCTTCCAGAATCGTCTAGTGGTTCCTAAGAATCCACATCCAAGGCAGTTGATCCTTAAGGAGGCTCATGATTCTCCTCTCACCATTCATCCTTGTAGTACTAAGATGTATCAGGACCTACATCAGAGGTTCTGGTGGACTAGGATGAAGAGAGAAATTGTTGAGTTCGTTGCTAACTACGACGTTTGTCGTCGAGTTAAGGCAGAACATCAAAGGCCTGCTGGCACCCTTCAACCTTTAGCTATTCCTGAATGGAAATGGGATAAAGTCAGTATGGATTTCATCACTGGATTTCCCAAGACCAAGAAAGGAAATAATGCTATCTTTGTGTTCATTTACCATCTTTACAAAGTAGCTCATTTTATTCCAGTTCGTGAGAGTATAATAGCTAGTCATCTAGCAGAGTTATATATCTCTCGAATAGTGTCTCTTCATGGTGTTCCTCTGGAGATTAACTCAGACCGTGGAAGTATCTTTACTTCTCGCTTCTGGGAGAGTTTTCAGAATGCCATGGGGACTCACTTATCTTTTAGCACTGCTTTCCATCCTCAATCAAGTGGTCAAGTAGAAAGAGTGAATAAAATCCTAGAAGATATGCTCCGAGCTTGTGTTATATCGTTCGGTATGAATTGGGAGAAGTGCCTTCCATTCGCCGAATTTGCTTATAACAATAGTTATCAATCAAGCTTGGGAAAAGCCTCTTTTGAAGTTCTCTATGGACGAAGATGTCGAACACCTCTTAATTGGTCAGAAACCGGAGAGAGGCAACTTTTTGGTCTGGATATGATCCAGGATGCAGAAGAGCAAGTTCACATTATTCGTGAAAAGTTGAAAACGGCCCAGTCTCATCAAAAGAGCCAATATGATCGTCATCATAAAGCTGTGACCTTTGAAGTAGACGAGAAGGCTTACCTTCGGGTTACACCTCTGAAGGGTACCCATCATTTCAGTATAAAGGGCAAGTTGGCTCCTCGTTATATCGGTCCTTTTCACATTCTTGCCAAACAAGGAGAAGCTGCCTACCAATTGGAACTTCCTCCGCATCTTTCCAAGGTTCATGATGTATTCCACGTCTCGCAACTCAGGCGTTGCTTTTCGGATCCTATCCGTGAAGTGGACCACGAAACACTTGATCTCCAAGATAACCTTTCATACCGAGAATAAACTGTTCGTATTCTTTATCAAGCTGAGTGTACCACTCGACGTCGAAACCTCAAGTTTCTTAAAGTTCAATGGTCAAATCATTCTGAAAAAGAGGCAACATGGGAAAGAGAGGATCGTCTTCGACTTGAGTTTCCCGCGCTATTCCCGACGACTTCCAAATCTCGGGACGAGATTCTTTTGAGTGGGGGTGAGTTGTCACATCCCTGATCCCTACTAGAGTAAAGCAAGTTTGTGCTCATGTCTTCTTCATTTCATCCAAGAAAATGAAAGGAAATCAAAAGCAAAAGAAAGAAAACCAAAGCAAACCCTATCAACTTTATATTCAAAAGCTTTTCAATTTTGGTGGCAATTTAAAAATTCCAAAATGGCCATTACAAAAGTTCAGAATTTCTGATAAAGGTTGAACACAAAATATCAGGGGTGAAATATATTTTCAAAATGCTTTTGGCATTTTATTTTAAAGTTAAAAGCTACTGAAATCAACTATATAATTGATTTCAAATATTTCAAAGTTTTCAAAAGTGTTGAAACTTTTATACATGTTTGGAAATATTCCAAATAACATTTCAACATGTTTCAAAATATTTTAGGAATAGCTTGGAGCCAAAAATAAAACAAAACAAAGTCAGAAAAGAATTAACAGAAACAGAAAAGAAAGAAAATAGAAAAATACCTACCTCTCGCCTACCTTGGCCCAGTTCCATCTTCTACCCTTCTTCTATCATCTTCCTCCTTCGCCAGTCGGAGCAGGAGGTGGCCGCCGCTGCCTTCGGCGCGGCCACGCACCTGTGAGCATGCCTGGCTCGGCTGGGTGAGCTGGAGAGGGAGGATAAGCCTCCCCAAGCTCGTTCCCATCCTCTCCCTCTCCTCATTCGCCCCCTCTGCATCTCCCCTCTCGGACGCCATTGGAGCGAGCTCGAGCTCGAGCTCCCCGTCGCTCTAGTCCCTCTCCGACTTGTCTAAGCCTCGCAGAAGAACCGCCTTGACCACCTAAAGCTTCCCAGTGAGCCACGCAAGCCCTCGAGCCCTGCATCGAGTTGTCGCCGTCGTCTTCAACCTCAGATCCCCGGAGCTCACCGTCATCGTTCTCCCTCCTCAAACCATCCCCGGGCCTACTCTCGTCGCATCTGCACTCCCTGTGAGCTCAGGGTGCTTTCCCTCTCATTTTCCCCTTCGATCCCAACCTCTAGGCCCCGATTCCACCGGAGCACGACGAGATCCGCCGCGGGACCTCGTCGCCGGTAGCTCTCCGGTGATCGGCTGGTCGTCCTGAAGCTACCAACAGCTTCAGTGCAACGCGTAGATGCCGTAGGAGCTAAGCCCTGCCCCTTTTAGCCACTTGTTTAATGACCTCGACCTGGCCCGAGCTCCGGCAGCTGCCGAGCTCGTCACCGGCGTCATCCCCTGCCATCTTAGCCCCTCCGCTATGCAAAAATGGAATCGCGGTCGTCTACTCGTTCGTTTGGTGCCCTCTGCCGCTCGTTTGGTCACCGGAAGCAGAAACCCGATGCCCTTCGCCGTTCTCGTGGTCGTCGGAGTCTCGCCGCCGGTGGGTTTGACCCCATCGCCGGTGGGGTTGACTCCCCTGAGTCTCTGGCAAGTGGGGCCAACCCCCTATTTGATTAAAGTTTAGACAAAATAAAAATTAAAATTATATTAATAGTTAAATAGCCACTGACACGTGGGTCCAGTCCTGTTAATTAGCTAATTAAGTTTAAACTTAATCTAAAACTGGCCAGAGTCACTTACCAGTGGGTCCCACTGGTCAGGTTTGACTTTCAACGGCGAGCTGACCTACTCATGCCATGCTGGTGCAATAAATCTAATTCTCGATTTAATATAATTCCGGAATAGATGCAACACTTTGGAATTTCATAAAAAATTGAATATAACTCCAAATCAGACAAATAATATATGCAAATTGATCAGAAAAATGCAACGAACACAATGGTGCTACTTTCATGCATGAAAAATAAAGTTATGAAACAGCATCAAGTCAAATCAATTAAATGATTAAAATAAATATGCCATCTCAAATGATATTTGAATTTGGATTTCAAACCAAATGCAAACTAAGGTTTCACCAACCACATTGAAACATATCACCCTTCATTTCATGCCATGTTCATGCATCATGATTGTTGCATATGACTGATATTGATTGTATGTTGTTATTCGATAGGCCCTGCCCCTTCGGATACGACTGATTATCCGACTGACGGATATCACCCCTCTGTTGGGCAACAAGGCAAGCAACCATTTTTTATCATCCCGATAAATCCCATGTTCTCGCTCCTGCTCTTACTTATTGCATTAGGTCAAAATGCTCTCAATACTTTTACCACGTTAGTTGAACCCACTTCCTTTGCATGACCTGTCCTTGTCACAGTAAATAGCTAAACCTTGCAACCTAGCATACCTGGTAGATGCTTGAGCCTTGATGTGCCATATCCTGCTATGCATGCTATGCTTAGAGTTGTGTATGGTCTGTCATCTGGCAGATGAACAGTATCGTGAGAACGTGTTTAGTTACTAAAGGTTGTGTGTTGAACCTGATTTGGTAAAGGTACCGGTGAAAGGCTATGTAGGAGTACATGGCGGGTTGTTTCATTGGAACCGTCCTTAGGAATTGAGTTCCGTGTATGTAATCCAAGACAAGATACTACCACATGTTGGGCCCTGAAATATGATCCCGCTCGACTTATTAATCGCTTAGTACTCGGTCCAGGAGTTGCAAGTAGTTTCTGGTGTTTATAGTCATGCTGGAGGCCGTGCATAGTGCTGACCTTAGAGGTGGGCTATGATGCGGTAGGTAGTGGCACGGTGTGCCAAGTGGCACCCAGATGGTGGGCTTGGGAACCCTGCGCACATCGTTTGGGGCCGGGGCGGAAACCTCGGCCGGACTTCCGTGCGGGTTACCCTCAGATAGGCGAGAAACCTGGACTTGGTATTAGCGTGGTTAACGGTCGTGGCCGACTCCCTCGCTGGGCTTCCGCTTGAAGGTTGCCGAGGTGCATGATGTGCACATAGCGATAAGTGGCGAGAGCGTGTGTGAAGAAGTACTCCCCTGCAGGGTTATGATCCATTCGAATAGCCGCGTCCGCGGATATGGACTACTTGGAAACATATGTTGTTCATAGACAACTTTAATGGCTACTCATAAAAATGTCAAGATAAGTGTGAGTGTCGTGGATGGCATTTCTGTAGGGTGACAGAATGATTCCATGATGGTGTATTGTTGTGGAGTTAGTGGACTAGTGTGCGAGAAAACAAAGTTTTCAAAACTATTTGAACATGTAGTTTGTCTAGCCAAGAGTCAAAGATGGCTTTCTGCTTGAAACCCCATAACCCCTTGTTAATACATTTGCATGAGTAGATAGATTATTCTGAAGTCTTACTGAGTACTTTTGTACTCACGTTTTCTTAATAATTTGTTGCAGAGGTTGTTAATGACCCTAATGGTGGGTTATATCTAGACGTTGACGACGACGAGTAGCTGGTATCCCAGCTACAATCTGGCCCTAGGTTGGGTCTATAGATAGTTAGGCCATGTGCCTTTTATCTCTCCATATGTCTGTCCTCAGACAGTTTTAATCTTCCGCTGGCTTGTAAGACTTGTTTGAATGACTTGTGATGATGGGTCGTGAGACCCCTACCCATGTAATATTATGTGTGAGGCTCTTCTGAGCCTTCTAAATAAAGTTTGTATGTTTATGGTTATGTTGTGATGCTATCGATGTATCTATGCATATCGGGTATGCCATGCATACATGTGTTGTACTTGAAATGTATGGGGTTCGAATACCTAGTCGTATGCCTTAGTAGCACTCCTTACGGGGAAATGCCCCTTTGTGTTTCCACCGAGCCATGGTAGTTCGCTACTGCTCCGGACACATTGGTTGACCGGCCTGTGTCTGTCCCTCAGGGGAAATGTCACGCGGTGTAATGAAGTCCTTGTAGCTTGCTACGACTCGTCTACACTCGCTGATGACCGACACCTGCTTTGATGGGTCATGTATGCCTGTCCCTGTACGGAACAGTCGCTTGAGTTTATGACTAGACATGTCGATCCGGGTTCTTTGACATTGGAATGCTAGCGACACAATTGCATACGCGAGTCAAAAGGCGCAAACGGTCCCGGCTAAGGTAAGGATGCAGTCGTGGGGATAACCCCGCGTGAGACCGCAAAGAGATGTGATGTGTTACAGGCTGGATTCCTATGGCTTAGGATCGGGGTCCCGACAGTAATTGTGAAATTAATTGTGTGCAACTCAGAAGGTCAATGTGAGATTTGATGATATGTCTCGTGAGTTTAAGTTCTGCAAGTTTAGTAAACTACCACATGAAAAAGAATTGCTAATAAGGATGAAACAATTGGTCTTGCTTCTATTGATGTACCTCCTACAGATCCACTAGAAAAAACATTTGCTAGACCATGAGAATGATATGCATCTGAATAAAAGGAATGAAACAAATAAGATATTATTTGATCAACGACCTATCCTTAAGCACAACCTACGAGTTGATATTTAGGGGATCCTCCTCCACCCAAGGGAGATCCCGTGTTTGAGTTTAAGACATTACCTAATACTTTAAAATATGCTTATCTTGATGAAAAGAAAATATATCATGTTATTAACGGTGCTAACCTTTCAAAGCATGATGAAAGATTACTCAAAACTTTAAGGAAGCACTAGGTGGCTATTGGTTATACTCTTAATGATCTTAAGGGCATAATGCCACAACCCTAGAATAATTTGTTGCAATCATTTGCATCATCACCTTGCATCATGTTATTTTCAGTTTAATTTGAAATGGGGATGATCAAACCCTAGCAATAAATGAAACTCAAATAGTTCAACAAAAATTATTTTCAATCAACCAAAATGGTTTTAAAAAATGTTCACCCTTTCTGGTAAATGTTGGAAACAACATACCAGAGGTGATGAACTTTTTAACAACTCTTTTGTCATTTTAGTTTAATCATAAATGTATCTGAAAATGATAACTAAATTGCTATAAATATTTTTAGTCTTTTCAAAAATGCTGAAACTTATTATGGAGCTTGGAAATAATATATTCTGATCCCATACTAATACTAGGATTTTCCCCTTTAGTATTTTTGCACAAACACATAATAACAGAAATAATAAATTGGAAAGAAAACAAAACAAAAATAAGAGAAGGAAGAACTAACCTGCGCTCACCTGGCCCAGAAGAGGCCAACCCACCAGGGGGACCGTTGTCTTCTTCCTCCTGCCAGGAGGAGAAGCAGGTGCGTGCCCGACGCGCCAACGAGCGTGCCACGTCCCCGGCCACCTCCTACTTCCCTCCCATCACGCTGGCGACCTGGATGGACTCGCCAGAGCCGTCTGGATCGAAGCCACCCCTCCACTCCTCCCCGTTATCTATCCCCTTCGCCATCTACCCCGCCCTCGCCATGGCCGAGCTTTGCTCGAGCTTGTCGCCATCGTCACCCTCACCTCCGACCACCCCCACACCTCCCTTTCGCGCCCAACAGAATGGCCTCGTCGCCCTGCTCCTCCTCGCCATCGGAATCAAAGTCAGAGCCTCCCTGGCGCTGGCACCGTTGCCGTCTCCACCTCCGACCACCGAAGGTCGTCGGCCCTGATTCGCGATGTCCAGTGCACCTCCAAGCCTTCTGAGCCTGCCATCAGCCTCCCCGTGAGCTTCTCCGTCGATTTCGTATGCTCCCCTTTCCTTTCGCAAGCCGTAGCCGCTACTCCTCCACTGCCGAGCTCCGGCCGCCGCCACGGGCTCGCCCCGGCGAGCTCCGGCCACCCCTCAGCCACCCAACCCCCCCCCCCCCCCCGCTCGACGCGGCTGAGCCGGGGGTACGCCCCAACGGCCTCAGCTGCCGCCCCCGTGTGTGTGAGGTGGATTCCGCCGTGGTCAGAGGCCACCGGTGACGAGCTCAGCCGGCCCGAGCAACTGCCATGTGGGCCCGACCGGTCAGGGGTTAGATTAGCCCCTAATGACACTATTCATTAACCCCAAGGCCACTAACAGTGGGCCCCAATGCGTATAAATTAAAAATTAGGATTAATCTAACCGTGTTAATTAGATGTGACACTGACGTGTGGACCCCACACGTGAGATTGGACTTTGACCAGCTCAGTTGACCTGCTGACCTCACCATGACATCATGATGACGTAATAAAGCTTTTCTGGATTAATAAAACTCAGGAAATTCCAGAAAATGTTGAAATCTTTGAAAAATCATAGAAAATAAAATATAAGTCTCATGAAAATAATATATGAAAAATGATCAGAAAAATGTAAGGAATCTGATTATGCCATTTTCATGCTGGTTTGAAAAAGTTAACATCACCAAATAGGCCAAATGATGAATAGGGTAAATTTAATAAATAGTTTGAAGTTGGACTTTGATCCCTATTTGAATTCCACTTCAATTATTATGACCAAACATTGGTCAATGCAAATCAGTACCTCAAGATACTAACTCAATGCATGTTGGAACAATTTGTTATGAGCATCAGGTCGAATCAATTATAAGGGTACTTGGAAAAAATACCCGGCTTGAAGTGATATTTGAATTCATATTCAAATCCAACTTCAACTTAAGAAGTGATAGCCACATTAGCCCTGCCACCTTTCATTTCATGTCTTGAGCATGCATCATAGTGTTGCATTCCCGTGAAGTAATTGTTGTTCTTTCTTGTTTGTCGGTGTTGTTCGCTCTCGGTAGACGATGTTTCCGACGAGGTGATCGTTGACATTGATGAAGACTCATTGCTATCTTCAGACGTGTCAGGCAAGCAAACCCCCTTGAGCATATTGATATAAACCCACTCTCTCGCTCCTGCTCTCTTTTACTGCATCAAGACAAACACGATTCAACTGTACATGTTATCGGTAGTTGAACCCATTCCTCTGCATGACCTGATTTTGTCAAAGTAAGTAGTTGAAACCACTTAGCATGAGTAGCAACTGCTTGAGCCTTGTTGTGCTTACTCATCCATGCTTGTTTACAATTCCTGCTATGCTTAGAGTCGTGTCGGGTCTGATCCATCTGAATGTTGTATCGGAATGGTTGTGTTCATGTCCTATAGTGTGAGAGTAAAGGTGTGAATCTGATTTGGTAAAGGTAGCGATGAGAGGCCATGTAGGAGTACATGGCGAGTTGTCTCATTGGGTCCGTCCTTAAGAACTGAGTTCTGTGTGTGTTATCCAAGACAAGATACTACCACACATTGGGATACTTAATTGACCCTCTCGTCTTATTAATCGCCTAGATCTCTGTCCAGGAGTTGCAATTAGTTTCTGGTGTTTGTAGGAAAAGTGTTGGCGGCCGTGTTTAGCTCTGCCCGACGGGGTAGGCTTCACTACGGTAGATACACAGTGGCACGGTGTACCAAGTGGCACCCGGATGGTGGGCTTCGGAACCCTGCGCACATCGTTTGGGGCCGTAGAGGAAACCTCGGTCGGCCTTGCGGGTTCAGTCTCAAATAGGCGATAAACCTGGACTAGGGTCTTGTGTGGTTAACGGTCGTGGCCGACACCCACACCAGTGCTTCCGCTTGAAGGTTGCCGAGATGCATGACGTGCACATGGTGATAAGTGGTGGGAGCGTGTGTGAAGAAGTATACCCTTGCAGGGTGATTTAATCTGTTCGAATAGCCATGTCCTCGGATATGGACTACTTGGAAACATTTCGTGGTACATAGACAATTTAAATGGATACTCTAAAACATGCAAGATAAGTCTGAGTGCTATGGTAGACCTTCTCGTAGGGAGTCGAGAGTGGATCCATAGTGGTGTATTGAATTGGTGAATATGTGGACACGTGTGCGCTATCCCACCTCAAAGAAAGAACTTGTAGTCGTAGTACAGGTTAGCCAAGAGTCAAAGCTGGCTTGCTGAATCAAACCCCACAATCCTTTCATTAAAACATGATGCATATGTAGATAGTTCTGATGTAAGACTTGCTGAGTACCTTTGTACTCACGGTTGCTTTATTTATGTTTTTGCAGAGAAAACTTAGACTCATTAAAAGGTTCTACGCGATGTGTTCGATGTTGTTGACCGGAATAGCTTGGGAATCCCAAACACAGGTCTGGCTCCTTTGGTAGGGTCATAGTAGCTTTTCAGGCTCTTCCAGCCACTTTTAGTAGATGTCTGTACCCACACATGATTTGCTTCCGCTTATTGTTTATATGACTTGAGTGTCGGGTCACGAGACCCCTGTTTGTAATATCACACTATGTTGATTCTTATGAGTCCTTAATAAAAGCTTGAGTCATAGAGTTATGTTGTGATGCCATGTTGTATCTACACATATCGTGCATATTGTGTGTATGTTATGAAATGCATTATATGTGTGGGATTCGACACCTAGTTGTGTGCCTTTAGTAGTACTCTTTACAGGGAAATGCCTCTTTGTGCTTCTATCGAGCCTTGGTAGCTTGCTACTGCTCTAGACACATTGATTGACCGGCGTGTATCCTTCTTTGCTGTTGTGTCTGTCCCCTCGGGGAAATGTCACGCGGTGTAATGGAGTCCTTGTAGCTTGCTATGACTCGTCTACACACGTTGTTGATCGACACCTGCCTTGTTGGGTTATGTATGCCTGTCCCTGTACGGATGTACCGCTTGGGTTTATAACTAGTCATGTCGACCCGGGTTTTTTGTCGTTTGAACGCTAGCAACATATTCATATACGTGAGCTAAAAGACGCAAACAGTCCCGGCCAAGGTAAGGTGGTAGCCGTGGAGTTTACCGTGCGTGAGGCCGCAAAGTGATGTCATGTGTTACACGCTGGGTTCTTATGACTTAGGATCAGGGTCCCGACACATAAGCCCCACTCTCTACCAGCACAAGATTAATATGGAACTAGATGCTAAACTAGTCATTGATGATCAACACGATCTCAATACTAAGATGAAATAGGTGGTAAGAACTAAAATACTAAAACTTTTGGAGGCAAGTATAATTTGTCCTATTGCTGATAGTAGATGGGTAAGTCATGTTCATTCTGTTCCTAAGGAAGGCGGTATAACTGTTGTTCCTAATGATAAAAATGAACTTTTTCCACAAAGGATAGTAACTGGCTATAGGATGGTAATTGATTTCAGGAAATTGAATAAAGCTACTAGAAAAGATCATTACCCCTTGCCTTTTATTGATCAAATGTTAGAAATATTATCTAAGCACACACACTTATGCTTTCTTGATGGATATTCTGGATTTTCTCAAAAACCCGTGACACAAGAGATCTAAGAGAAAACTACCTTTACTTGCCCTTTTGGAACTTATTCTTATAGGCATATGCCTTTTGATCTATGTAAAGCACCTACTACCTTTCAAAGATGTATGACTTCTATATTCTCTCACTTCTGTAAAAATATTCTTCAGGTTTTCATGGATGATTTTTCCATCTACGGGACTTCTTTTGATGATTGCTTGAGCAACCTTGATCGAGTTTTGCAGAGATGTGAAGAAACTAATCTTGTCTTGAATTGGGAGAAGTGCCACTTTTTGGTGAATGAAGGTATAATACTTGGGCATAAAATAACCGAACTACTCCCTCCGTTCCTAAATATAAGTCTTTTTAGAGGTTCCACTAAAAGACTACATACGGATGTATATAGACATATTTTAAAGTGTAGATTCACTCATTTTGTTCTGTATATAGTCCCCTAGTAAAATCTCTAAAAATACTTATATTTAGGAAGAAGGGAGTAGGTATTGAGGTGGATAAGGCTAAAGTTGATGCAATAGAGAAAATGCCATGCCCAAAAGATATCAAAGGTATAATAAGTTTCCTGTGTCATGCTGGTTTCTATAGGCGTTTCATTAAATATTTTTCAAACATTTATAGCCCATTAACTAATCTTCTTCAAAACGATGCTCCTTTTGTTTTCGATGATGATTGTGTATAAGCCTTTGAAATATTAAGAAAGCCTTAATTTCTGCACCAATTATTCAACCACCTGATTGGAACTTAACCTTTGAAATTATGTGTGATGCTAGTGATTATATTGTTGGTGCTACTCTAGGGCAAAGAGTAGACAACAAATTTAATGGTGTTCATTATGCTAGTAAGACCCTAGATACTTCTCATAGATATTATGCTACTACTGAAAAATAATTTTTAGCAGTTATGTTTACATGTGATAAGTTTAGATCTTACATTGTTGATTCTAAAGTAACTATTCACACTCATCATGCTGCTATTAAATACCTTATGTAAAAGAAAGATGCTAAACCTAGACTTACCAGATGGGTGCTAATACTCCAGGAATTTGACTTGCATATCGTTGATAGTAAGAGAGGTGAAAACCCTCTAGTAGGTAACTTGTCTAGGATGGAAAATGTTCTTGATAACCCATTGCCTATTGATGGTAATTTTCCAAACGAGCAACTTGCTATTAAAAATAGTTCATGTAGTACTCATTGGTATGCCGATTATGCTAATTACATTGTTGCTAAATATATTCCACCTAGATTCATCTATTAACAAAAGAAAAAAAATCTTCTATGATTTACGACATTACTTTTGGGATGACCCGCATCTTTATAAACGAGTAGATGGTGTTATTAGATGTTGTATACCTGAGCATGAACAATAACAAATCCTAAGGAAGTGTCATTCTGACGCCTATGTAGGACACCATACTAGTGTCAGGACTGCACATAAGGTATAACAATTTGGTTTCTATTGGTCTACTCTCTTTAAAGATGCTCGTGAGTATGTCCTTTCATGTGATGAATGTCAAAGAGTTTGTAACATTGGTAAATGTCAGGAAATGCCTATGAATTATTCACTTGATGTTGAACCATATGATGTCTGGGGCTTTGATTTATGGGACATTTTCCTTCCTCTAATGGGTATACTCATATTTTAGTTGACATTGATTACTTTACTAAGTGGGTAGAAGCTATTCTAACTAGTAGTGTTGATCATAACACCTCTATTAAAATGCTTAAAGACATCATTTTCCTGATGTTTGGAGTCCCTAGATATTTAATGACTGATGGTGGTTCACATTTTATTCATGGTGCTTTCCGTAAACTCCTAGCTAAATATGATGTTAACCATAGAATTACATTACCTTATCATTGTTAGTCTAGTGGCCAAGTTCAATTGAGAAACCGAGAAATAAAACTAACATTGCAAAAGACTGTCAACAGGTCTAGAAAGATTTGGTCTAAGAAACTTGATGATGCTTTATGGGCTTATAGAACTGTTTATAAATATCCCATGGGGATGTCTCCTTATAAAATGGTTTATGAAAAAACTTGTCATTTAACTCTTGAGTTAGAACATAAAGCTTGTTTGGCAATTAAAGAACTTAACTATGATTTTAAAATTGCCGGTGAAAAGAGATTATTTGATATTAGCTCACAAATGAATGGAGGACACGAGCCTATGAAAATGCCAAGTTATTTAATGAAAAAGTTAAAAGATGGCATGATAAGAGAATCCAAAAACGAGAATTCAATGTAGGAGATCTAGTGCTTTCGCACAATTCTCGTTTCAGATTATTTGCAGGTGAACTCCTCTCCAAATGGAAAGCCCATATGTTGTCGAGGAGGTCTATCGCTCTGGAGCTATAAAGATCAATAACCTTGAAGGCAAAAATTTAAGAGTGGTAAATGGGTGACACGTCTCTAACATATATACGATTTTTGATTGTTCCATGCTAATATATTATCATTCTAGAATACCTTTGGGGTATTTATTTACCACTTTATATTATTTTTGAGCACTAACCCATTGACCGAGTGCCCACTACTAGTTTATGTTTTTTGCATGTTTTTCATTTTGGGTTTTCCATACCAAACGAAGTTCAATTGCACCGAAACATTTTGGTGATTTTTTGTGGACGAAAAGAAGAGCAACGAGCATCGAAATAAGGCTGGAGGCCTCACAAGGGGCCCAAAAGCCAACAAGGTGTGGCCTAGGCTGGGGGTTGATGGCTTGTGCCTCCCTCGTGGCCCTCTCGCTCTGTTCTTTAGCTTATATATTCTCAACTACCCTAAAAGACCAGAGGGAGTACCGAAACACTTTTTACGCTGCCACAAGTCTCTATACTGATGAGAGGCCATTTGAGCTCCGTTCCGGCGCCCTACAGGAGGCGAATCGATCACAGAGGGCCTCTTCATCAACCTTGATGCCCTCACGATGATGTGCGAGTAGCTCACAGCACACCAATGGGTCCATTGTGGGGACCCCGACTTATGCGTCGAGATTTGCCGAATGCATGTGTACAGTGATCCCAGAGATCAATGCTCACTGAACACACAGATACTGAATAGCAAAAGTATTACATCAGAATTTAACGTCTGATAAAATAAAGGACCATCATGATCAAGTATTACGTTGATAGGGCCTAGATGGCCAATCACACGATCCCAACTACTAGCGGAATACTTGGTAGTAAACGGGAACCCATGCCACCAGCCTTAACCAACACGCATTCTGACTGGGAAGCGTCCTAGTTCGTGTGTCCGTCTCCAATGAAGAATTCTTCTCCATACTTTGGTTCCTCCATGTCTAATCAATAAAATAACTAGTGGCAAGCCAATGAGTACTTTGAATTTACCCGCAAACATCCCATGATATGGATAATGTAGTTGGCACAATAATAAGTAATATGCAGCCTTTGCGGAAAGCAAATTTTACTTAAGAATAAGCATGGTCAATTACTTGCATGGATATGCATCATAAGTTAGATGGTAATCATAAGACCAGGTTACAGATATCAAAATATCTGCTGAGGGCTGAACACTACAAGTTCACCCTGTATGCCAAGTCACCGAACTTGAAAATATCAACTTTCTTCAACCACACACACACACACACACTTGGTTTATGCGGAAACGACTGGACGTAGTTTAAGCACTATTACCCAACTGTCCTTGACCATGCACACGACTATTCAAATAGTTTTACACTCTGCAGAGGTTCTACGTTGTACCCACGAGATCCGGGAAGTTCTGTGTAATCCATGACTCATGGTATATAACATACCCGAGGTAAGTACCCGATCATTGCCTTTCCCCTGACGACACTAGACAAAAAGTCCATTCGATTGGTACCCAGCCCACATGATGTACGTCTTACGAGCACCAACTCTGGACCGTATCATCCATGCAGGGACCAACGGTGTGCCCGAAACACGTAAAAACGGCATAGTCGACCTACCTGGGACGACCCCATCACGAGAGTGGCCACATCACGCCCGCCACTAGTAATGCGCGCTATGTGCTAGCATCGACCAAAGTAATCAACAAAGCCCCGTCCCATAAGGAGTATCGTGGTCGCGCATGTAATGTTGGGACGGTCTACACATTATAAATCTAATCACATTTCCGAAACCACTCACGCAAAACCTTTCCCGTACGCCACTTCTTCCTCAAGTGGTCATCCAGCTCAACACCATCATCCTCGAGCATTAGTGGCACCCGACGGGGTCTTCATAAAACCTTTGATATCACCTCTGTGTTACCATCACCATGCATATGCTCATCCTATGCGTAGGACTACTATCTACTTGTCAATATTTATCAACGTGACCCTCATAGATGGTAAGGTCATGCTCAATGCAAGTGCTCCGGAGGAGCCATCGGTTAGACCCTGTTTGGGTGTACCAATTAATCTTGACTATATGCATCGGAATAAAATAATCCACATGTCATGCATAAAACATTTTCTCACACATGGTCAAAGGGCTGCTTGCCTTGATCAGCTAGGCATCTGAGGTCTTCGGGATCTTCGGGCCCAAGTCCATTGTCAAACGCGTGATCTATTATCGTAATAATAATAATAATAAGCACAATAAAAAAGAGGATAAACTCATTTTAAAAATGTTAACCTATTCATAGAAATCCTATCTTTAGTTTTAAAAATGTTTGTTTCTGTTTTTGAAGTAAAAATATTTTTTTAAAGTCTATTTAACACAAGCTAAAAATACTCAAACTAGATATTTAATTAAAGGTATGCATAAAAGTCTTTGCAAAATTTTGCACAACAACACTAATACATTCTACACATTTTTAGAAGAATTATGGTGGAAAAAAATTTGAATTTAACTAAATTTTTGATCCTATAGAAATTATTTAAAAACTTAGTTTAAAGAATAAAGAAAAGGGCTCAGCCCCTGGCTTGGCTAGGCCAGCAGCTGGGACGACCCAACTGGCCAACCGGCTAGCTAGACAACCCGCTAGCCCTGGCGCACGCGCGCCATCAGGTTTAAAGCTGACACGTGGGCCCGTGCGGTCAACGACAGAGAGGCGAGAGAGGGGGTGAGACAGGCCGCCGACGGGTGGGGCCTGCCTATCGAGGTCGTCTTCCTCCTCTGGACAGAGGGGAGGGGAGGCACGCCGGTGGCGGCTCCGATGCCCTCGTGGCGAGGTGTATGCAGAAATGGCACCGTGGCATCACCGCCTACCTAGTGGGGGTCGAAGGACCGACGGGGAGGACCTGAGTCACCGGTGACGACATGGCCGTGGCGGAGATGTTTGTGGTGGCGTTGGAGATGGGTGCTACGGGCTGGGAAAAGCTCGGGGAAGAGGTGGAGAAGCTTCCCGAGCTCACTACAGCCAAGGAGGAGGTGAGAGGAGCGCGAGAGCTCGCATGTAGCCCGAGATCGACTGAGCTCCGAAGCAGCGACGCCTCGGTGCATCTCGAGCACCGGGGCTCTCCTTGCTCAAGTGGAGTGGCTAGGGGGTCGATTGAGAGTTTGGAGGAGAGGGGTGAGGTTATGGAGTGAAGGGTGAGGGCCTATGTATAGGCCAGCATCGGTGCACCGAGCGGGGGAGCGCCGGTGGTTTCTCCACGGCTGCAAGAGACTGGCCACATTGTCGCCTCCATAAGCGGTGCTGACAGGAATGAAGTGTGAGACTTTGGTCAAGTGATCGACAATGACTCATATGGAGTCATGGCCTTTGTTGGATCTGGGTATACCAGTGACGAAGTCCATACCGACTTTAGCCGACTTCCATTTGGGCACTTGGAGAGGTTGTAGCAGCCCAGCAGGTCGCCGGTACTCAGCCTTGACCCACTGGCATAGATCGCACTTGGCGACATAGGAGGCTATTTTCCTCTTCATGTCGTGCCACCAAAATCTTTCTCTGAGGTCTTGATACATCTTGGTTCCCCCAGGGTGGATTGAGTAGGGTGTGTTGTGGGCCTCTTGCAAGTTAAGGCCGTGAGTTCAGCCTTGTTGGGTATGCATAAACATTCCCCAAACCACACAACTCCTTGTTCACCCATTGAGAATCCTTGGGCCTTGCCTTCCTTGATCTTCTTCTTGATGCCTTCAATGCTCTCGTATCCCTTCTGGGCCTCTTTAATGCCGTCAGCGAGAGTCGGTTTGACTTCGAGGTTAGCCAGGAATCCTGGTTCAACCAGCTCTAACTCGAAGCTCTCCAGCTCTTCATACAGGTTGGGTAGCCTTTCCTTGATCATGGCATTCAAGGTGCAAGCCTTCCGGCTCAAGGCATCGGCCACCACGTTGGCCTTATTGTGGTGGTATTGAATGCTGATGTCGTAGTCCCTGATCAGGTCCAACCATCTTCGATACCTCATATTCAACTCCCTTTGGGTAAAAATATACTTCAGAATCTTATGGTCGGTGTATATATCACATCACTTCCCTGGAAGGTAATGTCGCCATGTATTCAAGGCGTGCACTACAACTACCAACTCGAGATCATGAGTGGTGTAGTTCTCTTCATGCTGGCGCAGTTGCGGTGACATATAAGCCACGACCCTGCCGTCTTGCATCAGGACGCCACCGAGCCCGATTCTTGAGGCACTACAATATGTCACAAACTCCTTGTTGATATCTGGAGTGGCTAGTACCGGGGTAGTGGTCAATCTCTTCTTCAACTCCTAGAAGCTTTCTTCGCACTCTAATGTCCATTTGAACTTTTTGCCCTTCTTCAAGAGCGGAGTCATTGGTCGGGCAATGCAGGAGAACCCTTCCACGAACTTGCGGTAGTATCCCGCGAGTCCGAGGAAGCTTCTAACTTCCTTAACGTCGATTGGCAACTCCCAGTTGGTTACCATAGTAATCTTGGTGGGATCAACTGCCAATCCATCTGTCGTCATGGTATGACCCAAGAATCCAACTTCGGGCAGCCAGAATTCACATTTGCTAAACTTGGCATAAAGTTGGTGCTCTCTAAGTTTTTCCAACACCAGCCTCAAGTGTTGCTCATGTTCTTCTTTGGACTTGGAGAAGATTAATATGTCATCGATGAAGACGACAACAAACTTATCCATGTATTACATGAAGAATTTCTTCTTGAGGTACATGAAGTATGCTGGGCCATTGGTCAACCCAAACAACATAACCGTGCACTTGTACAGACTGTATCTGGTCACGAATGCCGTCTTAGGTATGTCCTCGGGCCGAACCTTCAGTTGGTAATACCTAGACCTGAGATCGATCTTGGAGAATACCTTGGCACCATTTAACTGGTCAAATAGGTCTTCAATCTTGGGGAGTGGATAGTTTCTTTATCGTGACTTCATTGAGGGAACGATAATCGACGCAGAGCCTGATAGTCCCGTGCTTCTTGGACACAAACAAAACATGTGACCCCCAAGGTGATACACTTGGATGAATGAATCCCTTCCCGAGTTGCTCATCCAACTTCATCTTCAATTCTGCCAGTTCCTCGGATCCCATCCTATAGGATTTCTTATAGATAGGCCTTGACCCGGGCATGAGATCAATGATGAACTCAATGTCTTGGTCAGGAGGCATCCCAGGCAGCTCATGATGACAGATGTCCGAGTATTCACATACCACCGGTTCTCGGTCCAACCCTTTTTCCGAAAGGCAATTAACCTGCGGGACTTGAGCGGAGGTAGGCTCAGGGACATATTTGACTTTGACCCCTTGGTCACTTGTCATGGTAATAGCCCTTTTGGCGCAGTCCAGTATGCTTTGTTGTCTGGCCAACCAATCCATACCAAGGATCACATCCAAGCCTTGCGACTTAAGGACGATGAGGTATGCTACGAAGTCCATCTCATTAATGTTGATCCCAACTCCTCTACATCCTAGGTTGGTCCTTAGCACTGCTCCCGGGGTATGTACTGCCATTTTCCCATTAAGGAGTGTAGGCTTCAAACCACACTTTGAAGCAAACTTTTGGGTGACAAAAGAATGTGAAGCACCACAATCAAACAATATTGCTACTGGGGTGGAGTTGACGAGGTACGTACCCAGAATGCAGTCCGGGTCCTCCTCGGCTTCCTCAGCGGAGATGTGATTGACACATCCCCTGCTATGGTACTGCTGGTTGTGGGGAGCCTGATTCCTGCTTGGTGCTCCATGACCTTGTCCTTGATTGGGCGCATTGGGGCACGGTGCATCGAGCTTCTTGTTGGGGCATTGCCTGGAGTAGTGTCCAGGCTGACCACATCCAAAGCAGGTGACCTGCCCTGGCATGTTGGTCTTGACCCCACTGTTCTTGGGAGGACTGATTGTTGGCTTGGGGTTGGCATGCTGCTGAGGCTGATAGTTTGGGCGAAATGCAGGAGTCTTGTACTGCTGCTGTTGATACCTAGGCCTTGCCGGGGTGGATTGTCACAGACTTGCCTTCTGGTTGCTAGAACCTCCATTGCCCATCAGCTTATGCTTGCGAGTATCATCCATTACACGACGCTTGTCTTCCAGCATGAGAGCCTTGTTGACCAGATCACAGAAGGTCCGACAGTCACAGACAACAAGCTGATATTGTAGCGACTTCTCAAGCCCTTCCATGAAGCGTTCCACCTTAGCGGCTTCAGTGCTAACGTCTTCTGGCGCATATCTCGACAAGAGGTTGAACTTCTGCACGTATTCCTTGACTGTTCTGCTACCTTGCTTCAGAGCACGGAACTCCCGCTTCTCGATAGTCATCATTCCAGGGGGAATGTGATAAGCGCGGAAGCTGTCCTTAAACACAACCCAAATGATAGCATGCGCATCTCGCATAATCTGGAACCCGTCCTCAATGGTGCAGATCCAGTCAACGGCATCCACGGGCTCATTTGTCTCATTGAATATTGGGGGCGTAGTCCTCATGAACTCAGACAAAGTGGAGCGACCATTGCCATTTCCACCATGTGGCGGGTTGATCACTAGGGCCTGAGCTATCTGCTGGATGGCGGTGTTGTTGGCTTGGCGTTCCTCTCGGAGAGCTTGGAGGAACTGAGCCACAGTCATGCTCTCTGGATGAGGCGGTGGCGGGGGAATGTCGCCTTGCTGGAGCTCGGGGTGATCTCCAGCTTGGGCAGACCCATCGGCTCCTGGCTTCTCGCTAGAAGTCCCAGTGCTGGGGTTGCCGAAGGTACTGGTGTGAGTAGAAATCACCATCCTGTTTGGAGCAGATAGGTTAATACTCTGAAGTGGTCAAGAGGAAAGCATAAAGGGATGACCTGCCTATATAAGGGGCTTTCGTATAGTGCAAGTGTGTCAAACAAGAAGGGTCGAAGAACCCTATGCAATACATTACTTACGATAGGTGATGCAGTCGCTTACATGTTGCCTAAGCACTACTAGGAAAAGGGCTATAGATGATATAGACACTAATGGCGCACCAGACAAGTAGTGCGCCACTACTATGTAGCAGTGGCACACCATGTGGAGGTGTGCCATTAGTGTGATAGACACTAATGGCGCACCACACACTCGGTGAGCCACTACTATATTTTTTTTTTTGCAAAAGTACTAATGGCGCATCGCGGCAGAGTGCGCCATTACTAGTTTAATTAGTAATGACGCATCACTCACCCAGTGCGTCACTACTATAATTTCTTTTACAAAACTACTAATGGCGCACCAGCAGCTGGTGCGCCACTACTATAATTTTTTTTTACAAAACTACTAATGACGCACCACCAGCTGATGCACCATTAGTAACCAAGGTTACTAATGAACATTTATAGGTGATGCGTCATTACTATATGTATTTTTGCAAAACTACTAATGGCGCACCACCTACAAATGCGTCATTAATAACCAGGTTATTAATGACTAGGTTATTAATGACTAGGTGGTGCATCCATTAGTAGTTTCTCTACTAATATAAGACCGCGCGCGCCCAAGGCGAGTAAAGGAGGAGATATTTGAAAGGAGAGAAGAGAAGGAAATCCAAAACAAAACAAACCCCACCCCACCCAATCCAACCAGGCCCGCAGCCGCTTGTGTCTTCTCCACCCAACTCCTCTCTCTATCTTCCCGGAGCCAAAGCCAGCCGCCGCCGCCTTCCGCAACCTCGGCCTCCACAGCACCGCCGCGCTTGCGACCGCCCCTCCTTCTCCCCTTGGACGCGGATCCGCTCGAGCTGCTCACCCCGTGGTCGGATGCGCGCTCCCTCCCTCCCTCCCTCCTCGCGCAGTAAACCCTAGCCGCCGGCCATGGCGACTGACGGTGCTATGGTATGGATCCCTCCTTCCCTTCTCTCTCTCTCTCTCTCTGTCTCTGACACCCATCTTGTGTCGTCTCTTCTCTCTAGGTGAGCTAGCAGCTACAGCTAACAGCCAATGCAAGGGTTCTCCGGCGAGGTCTGCTCCTTCTCCACCAGTAGAGAAAGAGAAGGGGCCCTCCTTCTCTCGCTGCTTCGACCATGCCAGCGCCGACGCCATGGAAGGCCCCCCTCCCCCTCTCCTCTCTCTCTCTTTCTCTGTTCGGCTCCCTCGCTGTTCTAGGACGCCATGGACTCATTTTTTTTGTTCTTTCTCCCCTTTCTATTTGAACATGAGCAGCGTCAACCATCTATATATGTGTCTCACATGTTGTATCTTCTTGTTGCTGCGATTTAAACATGAGCATGAGTCAGATCCTTGTAATTAGGTGTATCCTTGCACAGTTATATGTTAGTCAGATTAGGTGCCTGCAAGTCTGGTGCCATGTGTCAAACTCGTCAAAACTAGATGGATTCTCTTCGGCTACATGGAAACCTTTTAAAAAAGGAACAGTTTTGCACTATGTATATATGTGATTATGTGTTGTTCTGTTTTCAAGTGGGTAACCTGCTCTGTATGTGTGCTTTTGAAATAATAGGAATATTTGTACCAGCGCTACCGGTTCACATAACCATGTAAAATTTCTAATCGGGCTGATTTATGTTCTGTGCTACACAGATGCAGTGCTCCGGCAAGCGGATATGGTGGTCAAAGTGTGCACTGTTCATGTGTTGTGCTGCAAAAACAGGAGATGTATTCTGAGCCTGCTATGTTAATCATATGCTAAACTGCTCTTCAGTTTAAGAACACTCTGTTTTTATGTGCTCTAAGTCGCACACTGAATCTTCCTCTTACCTAACTGATGTTGACAAGTTCTCTTGTGCAGTTCATATGATAGTTTTGTCGCACAACGGGATTTGATGCTTGTCTTGTTGCGACCCAACCAGGCGGAGCTAACTCTAGCTGACACCGTGGATGCCGGTGCCTCAAGGGATCTTACACGACCTCCTTGGCGAGGTGACGCCTCCTTGCCACTCTCCACCGTGCGGACGAGATGTTCGGCCTCGGCTACATATATATAGCTAGCTGTGCACATGGTGGTCATGGCTACTTCATTAGTTTTTCTTTTGCAAAAGTACTAATGACGCACCGGGGCAGAGTGCGCCATTACTAGTTTAACTAGTAATGGCGCACCACTCATCCAGTGCGTCACTACTATATTTTTTTTTACAAAACTACTAATGGCGCACCACCAGCTGGCGCGCCATTAGTAACCAGGGTTACTAATGGCGCATTTGTAGGTGGTGCGCCACTACTATATATATTTTTTTGCAAAACTACCATTAGTAACCAGGGTCATCGCCGGCGAGGGATAAGACTTCACACTCGAGGAAAAAGGGGAAAAAGAAACCTGTGCCCCTCCCAATCGAAATTTCAGTTTCCCTCCTCTCCACCGAAAACGCTCCCTCCACTACGCGGCGTGCTCCACCCGAAAACTTGAAACGAGAACCGCCCTGCACCTGGTCCATAGACCCCATCCCCGCCCGCAAACCGCTTCCTCCTCCTGCATACCACCCGCCGCCACCGCCGCCACCGCCGCCTCGAGGCCGTCCGCAAGGGCAACGCCGCCGTCGGCGTCCGCGGCACCGACACCGTCGTCCTCGGCGTCGAGAAGAAGTCCACCCCCAAGCTCCAGGACTCCAGGTACCATCGAATCCCCTTCCCCCCTCTCGCTCCCCCCTCCTCCCCACCTCGCCTTCCGGCCCGCAGATCTCATCTCGCAGGTCCGTGCGGAAGATCGCGAGCCTGGACACGCACGTCGCGCTGGCGTGCGTGGGGCTCAAGGCGGACACGCGGGTGCTCATCAACCGCGCGCGCGTCGAGTGCCAGAGCCACCGCTTCACCGTCGAGGACCCCATCACCGTCGAGTACATCACCCGCTACATCGTCGGCCTGCAGCAGAAGTACACCCAGAGCGGAGGAGTCCGCCCGTTCGGCCTCTCCACACTCATCGTCGGCTTCGATCCGTACACGGACAAGCCCGCTCTGTACCAGACTGACCCCTCCGGCACCTTCTCCGCCTGGAAGGCCAACGCCACGCGGAGGAACTCCAACTCCACGAGGGAGTTCCTGGAGAAGAACTACAAGGACACCTCCGGCAAGGAGACCATCAAGCTCACCATCCGAGCCCTTCTAGAGGTATTTATGCTGCAATTGCTTCTTGTTAGTTTTATATCCAACAGAATAGACCTCAATGTGCTGTCATGATCTGAGTTATAGGACTTGCATAAGTGTTTGGAACCTTGTTTGTTCTTGTGACTGTGATTAAACATGCATATGTCTAGATAAAAAAATCACGTGTTGGTTTATGAATGCTATAACAAATCACGTACGTGTATGCTAGATAAAAGAAGCAACCAAGCTAGTAGCTTCATGACATTTCAGCTCATATAGTTTTTTTTATATAAGAGAGATTCTGCAGTTTAATAGAACACATCGTGAATAATTATGAATTTCCTTCTTAGGACTATTTGTTTTGATCCAACGGTCAGGTGTTGCTCACCAGAAACATGCCTGTCTAACGAGATAGGAAGGCATGCCCTGTTTTATTTTTTCCCCCTGCGGTAGATCTGAGATGGGAGGGGTGCCGAAGTCCTGAGTTGCCGTCTGTCCTCTATATGCAACCATGATGCAATCGTCGATTGACAGACAGTCAATTGTGTCATATGCAGGTTATATTCTAACATCTCAATTTGTCACTTGGCAGGTAACGTTCCTCCTGTTATCCGTGTTGTTTGATGCGATTTAATGGCGAGTAATATGCACACACCTGGTCCGCCTGAGGTAATTTTCAGCCCCCCTAGATCGTAATACGGTTACTCTCCGCACGAATGTTTCTCTTTGTTGCGTGGTGTCCAAGTCTGGTAACTCCCTTAATTATCTTCCAAGCAGGCCCCCGGCCTCCTATGATGGGTTCTACCACACCACAAAATATGTTACAACCAATGCCCATGCAGGTAAATTAGGACGTCTTATATTTTTTTGCTTCCTTCTGCAGTCTGTACCTTAATAATAAGCACATGTTAGGTTATTACTAGCTATCATGTCTTCCATTTTCAGTGGCCACCAGGTCCGCCACAACAGCCTCCTCAGTTCATGCAACCAGCGCCACAACAGTATCGGCCTGTTGGTCAGGCCATGCCAGGAGTTAACATGGGCATGCCAGGGCAGATGCAACATTTTCAGCAACCTAGGCCACATATGCCTCATTCTGGTCATGTTCCGCCTGCATCACGAGTTGTTCCTATGCCATACCAGGCAGTTAGACCTATGTCATCAGCTCCTATACAGCCACAGCAGCAAGCTGTATTCCCGGGTGGACATATGCCCACCATGGGCAACCCTATGCCGCCTCCTTCTTATACCGTATGCCTTGTTTCTCACCGTTTCCCTTTGATGTATATATATGGAGTGCTTCTCCATGTCAATAATTAGAATATTTTCATTGTTTATAAGTTTATCAATGCTACATTTCAGTATCAACCAACAACGATTCCTCCTGGAGCTCAACCCTGGGGTACAGTCCCAGGTCAGGGCGCTCCTCTTGTGTCACCAATGGTGCAGCCTGGGCATCAGTCTCTCTCAGCTTCAGTGCCCCCAGTAAGTTACTGCAGGGCCTCTGCTACATTTCAATCACTTGTTTTTTGTCTATTAGAAGACTGCTCCCGCATCCATTCATTTTGTATGCTAGATAAAATTGGGTATCCTTGCTTGTGCAACTACTCAGTTGGTGAATGTGCAGGTGAGCTCAACTGAACCTAGCTCTGCAGATTGGCAAGAACACAGTTCAGGGGATGGATGGATAAGCTTTAAATGCACGCCCGCCAAAAGATGAGTTAGGTACGAGCATTGATGTGGTGTAGTAACTGATCTCAATTGTTTTGTCGCCTTTTTGAGCAACCATGCTCGTTAGATATTAATTAATCTAGATTTGGTTCGGCCAAATGTATCTGCCGTTACCAATATGAGGAAACAAACGGTGTTTACCTACCCCCAATGTCTAACACCATGCGATTATATCTGTGTTCTTATACTTCAGAAGTGCCTAATGAGATTTTTTGTGCAGGTTTTTGTCTACCCCCAATGCCTCCAAAGCTCGGGCTATGCTACTGAATGGCGCAGTTAGGAAGGGGGAGCGCCTGGTTCCTGCTGGAACATTGGATCTTTTTATGAGATGCACATTTCCCGTGCCTAATGCACGTGTCAAGGTTTGTTATATTCTCCTCTCTTTTCCGTAGCATGTTTAATACGAGACAATGTTCTAAAGCCTGCATTGTACTCTTTTAGGCTACAGTAAGGTTTGAAGCAGCCTACCCAATAATAAAGGAGTTGGCTCTTGTTGGTACTCTTGGCTCTAAAGCTGTGAAGCAAGCATCACAACAGCTTCTGCCTTTGGCTGTGAAGGCAATGCAAGAAAGTGAGTTGAAATGTGTTCATTCTGCACAGTGCCGGTTAAATTTTGTTTTGCAAAGTCTAGTTAGCTTACTGGTGTATTATGTTCAGATAATGCAGAGCTCGCCAAGGAGGCCACTGATGTGTTCATCTGGTGCCTGACTCAGAGTCCAGACTCCTACAAGCAGTGGGTGAGTAGTCTTTAACTTATTTTCCTTTGTAGGGTTCTGCCATATAGAAGAGAAGAGTGCGACTAAAGTTTAATTTCTGTTTCATGCAGAGAATATCAAAGCTAGTGTTGCTGTCCCGAGGAAAATCACTGCTGACTGGAAGACGCTCTCACCCAAGCTGAACTCTGAAGCTCTTAAGGCAACCCTGAAGAGCCTAAAAGCTAAGGTGATCTTATGTGCACAAGTTGTTATGCCGTCTCTTTAAGTTTTTTTATTACTGTTCAGACTCTTCCATCTATTCTTGTTGTACTTTATGTCTGAAGTTGTTCTACTAGAAAGTAGTTCATGCTGTAGTGAGGCGAAATGAAACATATGTGGCATTGACACTTTTTAAGCATGATGTGCTTATCTTGATTTGCTTATGATGTGCTTATCTTGATTTGCACTTTTCTTCATAGAGATTATTTGTGTCTTTTCCGGCAATGATAAATTATTTTAAGTTAACTATCAAATGTACAAGAATGCACACAAGTTGTTAGTTATAAATGCTTTTCCATATGTTTGGGGGTCTTAAGTTATTTTATCAACACAACTCCAGTTCCTTTTGTGTACATCTTACTTGCCTACTGTAAGCTCTCAATTATTTGTTTGTTGTGTTGTTGGCTTAAAACTGATCTAACTCAGTTTCTTGTATGTACCCATGAAGGTTGTCATGGGCTCCACATGCGTCCTATTATTGGCCCTTGATGCGGCGCCTCGGCCTCTCATAGAGGACCAGAAGCTTGCGGTAGCAGGAGCAAAAGCATCTCCGAGCCCTTCGGCCCTTCCTGACGAGCTGCACCTCATAGTTCACCACTGGAATCCATGCTTTGTTTTTGTCGCTCTCAGGTTTGCGTATCATGCCAAATTGTCTCTGGCCTGCTTGCTCGTTGTTTGTTGTCTCATTTGTCTCTCGCCATGGAAGAAATATAAGAGTGTTTATATAGTGCCCTATTCTAGCATTATTGATGAATTGTATTCGGAGACTAATATGATGAATTGTATTAGGAGACTAATATGATGAATTGTATTCGGAGACTAATCTTCTATTGTATTCGATAAATCTGCTGTTTATATGCTGTACTCTTTATATTCTATGCAGTAATATGTTTTGTAACCTCTGCCAATATCAGAAAAAAATAATACCTAATATTCATACTAGTGGCGCACCACTCAGCACTTTAGTGGCGCACTTCAAAAAGCACACTAGTGGCGCATCGTCGTAAATATGGCCCTGGAAGGCATACTAATGGCGCATCAGATACTAATGGCGCATCATGAGCTATACTAATGACGCACTGCCTCGTGCGTCATTAGTATACCAGATACTAATGGCGCACCATGAGCTATACTAATGGTGCACTGCCTCGTGCGCCATTAGTATATCAGATACTAATGGCACACCTGTGGTGCGCCATTAGTAAAAAATTCTAATGACGTGATGCTAGTGGCGCACCTGTAGTGCGTCATTAGTAGCCAAAACAGGTGTGCCACTAGCAGGCCTTTTCCTAGTAGTGAAGGCAAAAGCATGCTTGTATCGAGACACAAACAGAAAGCACACATACAACAAACATGCATGGTTTCATACGAACCATTACACGGACTCGACTTCGCATGGGGGACACCTAACTTGTCCTAAGGCATCCATCTAATGGACGGATTGCTCGATCTCGTACGCATGTTTTTCAGGATCTTCCTATTCATTCTCATCTGTGCGGGTATATTTTTCCTTCAAGGGTGTGGGGGAAGGCAGAGGTCCATCACGATGACGTTTCTTCGGTGAAGCGGTGAGGAGCTCAGTGTATTCCTCTCCAGTCAGGCGATGACTATGTATAGGAGTGGCCTTAAGTGGTGGTATTCCTCCTTGGAAGGCAATGGCAGATTGCCCTCCGGGTGCTCCTTCTTTCTTAACCTTGCGCGTCTTCATCTTCTCTAGGCAGAGTAGGTTCTTGACTTGGTGAAGTTCTTGGCGGAGCGTCACAGATTCCTTGATCAGAAGGTGAGCTAGTGTCGACGAAGAGGCTGTAGTAGGTCTGAAATCTGAGTGGCGTTCCGTCCTCTCAGGATGGGTTGAGTGTCCAACTACCGTCAAGTCCGTCCCTAACAATAGGCAGGTGACGAGTAGCCGGCTCGTTGGCCATCTTGGGGACGATATCATGGAGATGCACGAGTGCCTCTCGTGCTGCTGTCTCCACTGCCAACACCACAGTCTCCATCTGTGGTCCTTCAAAGAACTAACAAGCTGGGGAGTCGTTTGCCTTCACAATCACGTCTACGTGATATTACTTTGTGTCGGCGTTGACCCAATGCTTGTGGTAGAAAAAAATGGGCGTGTGGCGTACTTGACACTTCTCCAAGTTGTCTCCCAAGAGTAGCGGAAAGCCGGTTTCCAGAAGCGTCACAGGTACAACGGCCATCTACAAGGCTTTTAGAAGAGGGTTAGAAATTTGTGGGTGGTATGAAAAGGTAGTGGTGTAGAAATATCAAATGTAAGGGGTGAGAGTGTTATTCGTCTCTGCTATCGTCCAAGCTACCTAAGGCTTCCTATAGTCAGGATGGCTCTGATACCAGCTGTGTGGGGACCCCGACTTGCGCGTCGAGATCGCTGAATGCACGTGTACAGTGATCCCTGAGATCAATGCTCACGGAACACATGGATACTGAATAGCAAGAGTCTTACATCCAAATTTAATGTTTGATACAATAAAGGACCATCATGGTCAAGTCTTACGTAGGTAGGGCCTAGAAGGCCAATCAAGCTATCACAACTACTAGCGGAATACTTGGTAGTAAATGAGAACCCATGCCATTAGCGTTAACCAACATGCATTCTAACTGGGAAGCGCCCTAGTTTGCGTGTCCGTCTCCGATGACGAATTCTTCTCCATACTCTAGTTCCTACATGTCTGGTCAATAAAATAACCAGTGGCAAGCCAATGAGTACTTTGAATGTACTCGCAAACAACCCATGATATGGATAATGCAGTTGGTACGATAATAAGTAATATGAAGCCTTTGCGGAAATCATGTTTTACTTAAGAATAAGCATGGTCAATTAGTTGCATGGATATGCATCATAAGCTAGATGGTAATCACAAGAACATGTTACAGATATCAACATATCTGTTGTGGGCTGAACACCTCAAGTTCACCCTATATGCCAAGTCACTGAACTTGACAATATGAACTTTCTTCAACCATACACACACACACACACTTGGTTTATGCAGAAATGAGTGGACGTAGTTTAAGCAGGATTACCAAAGTGTCCTTGAACGTGGACACGTCTATTCAAATAGTTTTACACTCTGCAGAGGTTGTACGCTGTACCCATGAGATCCGGGAAACTTCCGTGTTATCCACGACTCGCGGTATATAACATACCCGGGGTAAGTACCCGATCATTGCCTTTCCCCTCACGACACCAGACAAAGAGTCCACTCGATTGGCACCCAGCCCACATGTTGTACGTCTTACGACCACCAACTCTGGACCGTATCATCCATGCAGGGACCAACGGTGTGCCCGGAACACATAAAAACGGCATAGTCGACCTACCTGGTACGACCCTATCACGAGAGTGACCACATCACTCCCACCACTAGTATTACACGCTCTTTGCTAGCACCGACCAAAGTAATCAACAAAGCCCCGTCCCATAAAGGGGTATCGTGGTCGCACATGTAAGGTTGGGACAATCGACACATCATAAATCTAATCCCATTTCCAAAACCACTCACCCAAAACCTTTCCGGTACACCACTTCTTCCTCAAGTAGTCATCCAACTCAACACCATCACCCTCGAGCATTAGTGGCACCCGACGGGTTTTTTGTAAAACCTTTGATATCACCTCTTTGTTACCATCACCATGCATATGCTCATCCTATGCGTAGCACTACTATCTACTTGTCAATATTTATCAGCGTGACCCTCGTAGATGGTAAGGTCATGCTCAATGCAAGTGCTCTAGAGGAGCCATTGGTACCACCATGCCGGGGTGTACCGATTAATCTTGACTATATGCATCGGAATAAAATAATCCACATGTCATGCGTAATACATTTTTTCAAACATGGTCAAAGTGTTGCTTGCCTTGATTAGCTAGGTATCCGGGTTCTTCGGGGTCTTTGCTACTGCAACAAAAGACCTTCCAACGGCGCCAAAAACGTGCTGACGGGAGACTGTTCTTGTCTTGATACTCCTCAGCAACGGCACCAGGAATCCTTCTGCTACGGCTACGCCTTAAGGGACTTCCTAGGCAAATATGCAAAGGATTTCCCCCGTTGCCTTGGAGCCTTGGATATGTAAGCATCTTTGCACTTATCCCAAGAATCGATACTATTTTTAGTCAAAGAAGAAAACCAAGTTTTTGTGCGATCTCGCAACGAGAAAGGAAAAAGCTTCAACTTAATCACGTCATTATCCACATCTCTTTTCTTTTGCATATCACAAAGATCAATGAAGGTATTGAGATAGGATGCGGCATCTTCACTAGGAAGGCCAGAGAATTGCTCTTTCATAACAAGATTCAGCAAAGCTGCATTGATTTCATACGATTCCGCACTAGTGGCGGGAGCAATCGGAGTACTAATAAAATCATTATTATTAGTGCTCGAGAAGTCGCAAAGTTTGGTGTTTTCAGCCATGATGACTTCAACAAACAAACAAGCACACAAGCAAGCAAGAAAACCGGCAAAGGAAAACGACAAAAAGGCAAAATAAAAAGGCAAAGGAGAAAGGCAAATGAAAACGGCAAATGTGAAGTGGGGGAGAGGAAAACGAGAGGCAACTGGTAAAAAAGTAAATGCAAGAGATGAGTTTGTGAGACCTACTTGGATAGATCTCTCCTTCCCCGACAATGGCACCAGAAATACTTCTGCTACTGCAACAAAAGACCTTCCAACGACGCCAGAAACGTGCTGACGGGAGACTGTTCTTGTCTTGATACTCCTCAGCAACGGCACCAGGAATCCTTCTGCTACGGCTATGCCTTAAGGGACTTCCTAGGCAAATATGCAAAGGATTTCCCCCGTGGCCTTGGAGCCTTGCGTTGGTGTTCCCTCGAAGCGGAAAGGGTGATGTAGCGCAGCGGTGGTAAGTATTTCCCTCAGTTTGAGAACCAAGGTATCGATCCAGTGAAAGAGTATCTCAAGTGCTTGCACAAACACAAAAAGCTTGCTCCCAACGCTATGAAGGGGTTGTCAATCCCTTATAGATTGTTCGCCAAGTGAGAACTGAAAGCAAAAAAGTAACAAAGCAAAGTAAAAGCGAAAGTGGAAACGATAGGTGTGAATAGACCCGGGGGCCGTAGTGTTTACTAGTGGCTTCTCTCATAAAAGCAAGTAGACGGTGGGTGAACAAATTACTGTCAAGCAATTGATAGAACCGCGCAAAGTCATGACGTCATCTATGGCAATGATTATATCTATAGGCATCACGTCCAAAACAAGTAGACCGATACTTTCTGCATCTACTACTATTACTCCACACGTCGACCACTATCCAACATGCATCTAGTGTATTAAGTCCAAAAGAACAGAGTAACGCCTTAAGCAAGATGACATGATGTAGATGGACAATCTCATATCTACGAGAAAGCCGACCTTGTTACCCTTGATGGCAACTACACGATGTGTGCCTTGCTGCCCCTACTGTCATTGGGAAAAGTCACCACATGGTAAGAACCCAAAACCAAGCACTTCTCCCATTGCAAGAATCATAGATCTAGTTGGCCAAACAAAACCCGAGACTCGGAGAGACTTACAAGGATATCAAATCATGCAAATTAGAAATCAGCAAAGACTCAAATATATATCATAGATAATCTGATCACAAATCCACAATTCATCGGATCTTGACAAACACACTGCCAAAGAGGATTACATCGGATAGATCTCCATGAAGATCATGGAGAACTTTGTATTGAAGATCCAAGAGAGAGAAGAAGCCATCTAGCTACTAACCACGGACCCGTAGGTCTGAAGTGAACTATTCACGAGTCATTGGAGGGGCGATGATGTTGATGTAGAAGCCCTCCAACCCCAAAGTCTCCTCCGACAGGGCACCGGGAAGGGTCTCTAGATGAGATCTCGTGGAAACGGAAGATTGCGGCAGCGGAAAAGTGTTTTCGTGGATTCCCTGATTTTTTTCTGTATTTTAGGGAATATATAGGCGAAGGAGCTAGGTCAGGGGGCGCCAGGGAGGCCACAAGCCTGCTAGCCGCCCCTTGTGGCGGCTAGGGGGCTTGTGGCCCCCCTGTAGCTCTCCTGGCTTGGCCCTCAAGCCCCCTGATCTTCTTCCGTTCAGGAAAAATTTATTTCAGGGATTTTATTCCGTTGGGACTCCGTTCCAAAATCAGATCTGAAAAGAGCCAAAAACACAGAAAAAACAGGAACTGGCACTTGGCACTGAATTAATAAGTTAGTCCCAAAAAATATATAAAAGGTACATAAAACATCCAAAGATGACAAGATAACAGCATGAAACCATCAAAAATTATAGATACGTTTGAGACGTATCAAGCATCCCCAAGCTTAACTCCTGCTCGTCCTCGAGTAGGGAAGTGATAAAGAATGAATTTTTGATGCTTTCATGCTACCTAGCATAGATGCCCTTTGTAACTCCTCTTATGTGACGTGAATGTTCAGATCCATTAGATTCAAAACAATAGTTTTCTATTGACGTGGAAACAAAAATAATTCAAGCAAATTAGCAAGGTAATCATGAACTTTTAAAATAACAAGGCCAAAAGAAAGTTAGCCCTACAAAAACATATAGTCTGGCTATGCTCTATCATCATTGCACAACGAATTTAAATCATGCACAACCCCGGTATTGGCCAAGTAATTGTTTCACACCTTTACTTTCTCAAACCTTTTCAACTCTCACGCAATACATGAGCATGAGCCATGGTTTTAGCACTATAAGTGGTGTGGAGTGTGGTGGAGGTTGCAAGACAAAAAAAGGAGAAGATGGTCACATTGACTAGGCATATCAATCAGCTGTGGAGATGCTCATCAATAGATATCAATGTGAATGAGTAGGGATTGCCATACAAATGATGCACTAGAGCTAAGAGTATGTGAAAGCTCTTAAAGAAAACCAGTGGGTGTGCATCCAACTTGCTTGCTCACGAAGACCTAAGGCAATTTTGAGGAAGCCTATCATTGGAATATACAAGCCAAGTTATATAATGAAAATTTCCCACTAGCTATATGGTGGTGATAAAATGAGAGACTCTCAATCATGAAGATCATGGTGCTTAATATGCACAAGTGTGGAAAGGTGGTAGCATTGTCCCTTCTCTCTTTTTCTCTCATTAGTTTTTTTGTGTGTGGGCTCTTTGGCCTCTTTTTTTTAAAATTTTGGTGGGCATCTTTGGCCTCTTTTATTTCCTCACATGGGACAATGCTCCATCAATGATGATCATCACACTTTCAACTCAAAACTTAGAGCAACGATGACTCTATATGGAATGCCTTCGGTAGTGTACCGTGACAATGATCTAGCATGGCATAGACATTAATGGAAACATCATGCTAGCTATCTTACGATCATGCAATGGCAATGTAGAAGTGGTGGCACATGTCATGGTGGTAGTTGCATGGCAATATATCTCGGAATGACTTTGAAAAAGCCATAGTAGGTAGGTATGGTGGCTGTTTTGAGGGAGGCTAATGGTGGGTTTTGTGCACCGGCGAAACTTGCACGGCACTAAGAAGATAGTGATGATGGAAGGTGAAAGTGCATCTAAACCATGGACTCAACATTAGTCATGAAGAACTCATATACTTGTTGCAAAAGTTTTATTAGGTAATCGTAACAAAGCATTCAACGCATACTCCTAGGGAAAGGGTTGGTAGGTATAAACCATCGCGCGATCCCGACCGCCACGCAAAGGATGACAATCAATAGACCAATCATGCTCAGATGTCATCACATAGCGGTTCACCATACATGCATGCTACGGGAATCACTAACTTCAACACAAGTATTTCTAGATCCACAACACCTTACTAGCATAACTTCAATATTACCAAAACCACAACTCAAAACTAATTGAGATGAATCAAACTTCTCTAACTATTCAATGCACATGAAGGTGGAAGTTTTCGTATCCCTTTGGATAACTACCCCTTTTGAGACTAGTTTCAAAGCATAGATCAACTACTAAGCCACGCACCACTGTGCTCTAAAAGATATAAGTGAAGCACAAAGAGCAAAATCAACTAGCTCAAAAGATATAAGTGAAGCACATGTGAGCTGAATTGTCTACCAAAGGATATAAGTGAAGCTCGACAAAATCACGGTGAGTGCATGTCTCTCTCTGTAGGTGTGCAGCGAGGATGATTGTGACACAACAAAAATAAAATACTCCTACGATACAAGACGCTCCAAGCAAAAACATATAACATGTGGTGAATAAAAATATAGCCCCAAGTAACGTTACCGATGGATTGAAGACGAGAGAGGGGATGCCTTCCCAGGGCATCCCCAAGCTTAGGATTTTATGGCATCCTTGAATCTCTTGGGGTGCCTTGGGCATCCCCAAGCTTGAGCTCTTGCCACTCTTTAACTTTTTGTCCATAAGAACTTCACCCCAAACTTGAAAACTTCACAACACGAAACTTAAACAGAAACTCGTGATAACATTAGTATAAGAAAGCAAACCACCACTTCCTTAGGTACTGTAGCAAACTTAAATTCTACTTATGCTGATGTTGGGTTACTGTATTTTCAATCTCCCATGGCTAATACCCCCCGATACTATCCATAGTTTCATCAAAATAAGCAACCAACACAACAAAAACAGAATCTGTTAACAGCAGACCAGTCTGTAGCAATCTATATACTTCATATACTTGTGGTACTTCAAAAATTCTGAAAAATTGCGACAGTCTGAAGAATTTGCATAGCAATCAGCAGAAAAAAAGAATCAACTCAAAAGCTCTTACAGAAAAAATGAAAATTCTTTTCGTGAGCAGAAAGTTTCTGTCTTTTCCAGCATGACCAAACGATCATCCCCAAGACTAATCATAATGGTTTTGCTTGGCACAAACGCAAAAAGAAACACAAAAAACACAATCATAACAGAATTATGAAAGTGTGGAAAACATAAAACAGAAATAAAAAGGATAGATTCGTTGGGTTGCCTCCCAACAAGCGCTTTTGTTTAACGCCCTTAGCTAGGCAAAAGGTGATGGAATCACGTATAGTCATCTTTGGTGCTCAAACCATAAGTAGCCCTCATCATAGATTCATAAGGCAATCTTATTTTCTTTCTAGGAAAGTGCTCCATGCCCTTCTTTAAAGGAAATTGGAATCTAATATTCCCTTCCTTCATATCGATGATAGCACCAATAGTCCTTAGGAAAGGTCTACCAAGAATAATGGGACATGAAGGATTGCAATCTATGTCAAGTACAATGAAATCCACGGGTACATACTTCTTATTTGCAACAATAAGAACATCATCGATCATTCCCATGGGTTTCTTGACAGTAGAATCCGCAAGATGTAAATTAAGAGAACACTCTTCAATCTCATGAAAACCAAGAATATCGCATAAAGACTTTGGAATCACGGAAACACTAGCACCCAAATCACACAAAGCATTGCACTCATAGTTTTTGATCTTGATTTTGATAGTAGGTTCCCACTCATCATGAAGTTTTCTAGGTATAGAGACTTCTAGTTCGAGCTTCTCTTCAAGAGATTTCATCATAGCATCTATGGTATGCGCGGTAAAGGCTTTGCTTTGGCTATAAGCATGTGGAGAGTTTACAATGGATTGCATCAAAGAAATGCATTCAAACAAGGAGCAATTATCATAATTGAATTCCTTGAAATCCAAAGTGGGAGTTTCATTACTACCCAAAATTTTGATTTCTTCTACTCCACTCTCCACACCTTTATCATCAAGATAGGTGGACTCCGAATCATTGGGGAGTTTTTCAACCAAAGTGGATTCATATCCAGCCCCTTTATCAATAGGTTTGACACGCGAAAACAAAGATTCAAGAGGAGTCACACCAAGCACTTTAAGATCTTCGTGATTTGCATCACTAGAACGCACCCTTTTAAACCATTCATGCCTAGCGCGAATTTGGGCGGTTCTTTCTTTGCTCTCATTCATGGAGACACGCATAGCTTTCAAAGTTTCATCCAAGTTGACCTTGGGAGGAGCATATCTAACTTTCAAAGCATCAATATCACAAGACATCCTATTAACGCTCTTAGCCAAATCGTCTATTTTGAGTAGTTTTTCCTCTATGGACGCATTGAAAATCTTTTGAGAGTTGATGAATTCTTTGATATTACTCTCTAAATCAGAGGGTAATTTGTTGTGATTTCCATAAGTGTTGTTGTAGGAATTGCCATAATTGTTAGAGGAGTTACTAGGAAAAGGCCTAGGAACATATAGTTTCCTCTAAAAGCATTGTTGTTGCCAAAATTGTTCCTACCAACAAAATTCACGTCCAAACTAGCGTTGCTACTCTCAATCAAGGAAGATAGTGGAATGTCATTAGGATCTACAGTAGCGTTTCTACTAGCAACCACATTCATCAACTCGTTCATCTTAGCACTAAGCGAGTTAATTTCTTCTATAGTGTGTACCTTTTTGCTAGCACACAACCTTTCAGTGTGCCACTGAGAGTAGTTGGTCATGATATTGTCTAGGAGTTTTGTAGTGTCTCCTAACGTGATTTTCATGAACGTTCCACCTGAGGCGGAGTCCAAGATATTGCGAGAAGCGAAATTCAAGCCAGCGTAAAAGATTTGTATAATCATCCACAAACTCAAGCCACGAGCGGGACAATTTCTAATCATAAGCTTCATCCTCTCCCAAGATTGTGCAACGTGTTCATGATCAAGTTGCTTGAAATTCATGATATCGTTACGTAAGGAGATGATCTTAGCCGGCGGAAAATACTTGGATATGTAAGCATCTTTGCACTTATCCCAAGAATCGATACTATTTTTAGGCAAAGAAGAAAACCAAGTTTTTGTGCGATCTCGCAACGAGAAAGGAAAAAGCTTCAACTTAATCACGTCATTATCCACATCTCTTTTCTTTTGCATATCACAAAGATCAATGAAGGTATTGAGATGGGATGCGGCATCTTCACTAGGAAGGCCAGAGAATTGCTCTTTCATAACAAGATTCAGCAAAGCTGCATTGATTTCATACGATTCCGCACTAGTGGCGGGAGCAATCGGAGTACTAATAAAATCATTATTATTAGTGCTCGAGAAGTCGCAAAGTTTGGTGTTTTCAGCCATGATGACTTCAACAAACAAACAAGCACACAAGCAAGCAAGAAAACCGGCAAAGGAAAACGACAAAAAGGCAAAATAAAAAGGCAAAGGAGAAAGGCAAATGAAAACGGCAAATGTGAAGTGGGGGAGAGGAAAACGAGAGGCAACTGGTAAAAAAGTAAATGCAAGAGATGAGTTTGTGAGACCTACTTGGATAGATCTCTCCTTCCCCGACAATGGCACCAGAAATACTTCTGCTACTGCAACAAAAGACCTTCCAACGACGCCAGAAACGTGCTGACGGGAGACTGTTCTTGTCTTGATACTCCTCAGCAACGGCACCAGGAATCCTTCTGCTACGGCTATGCCTTAAGGGACTTCCTAGGCAAATATGCAAAGGATTTCCCCCGTGGCCTTGGAGCCTTGCGTTGGTGTTCCCTCGAAGCGGAAAGGGTGATGTAGCGCAGCGGTGGTAAGTATTTCCCTCAGTTTGAGAACCAAGGTATCGATCCAGTGAAAGAGTATCTCAAGTGCTTGCACAAACACAAAAAGCTTGCTCCCAACGCTATGAAGGGGTTGTCAATCCCTTATAGATTGTTCGCCAAGTGAGAACTGAAAGCAAAAAAGTAACAAAGCAAAGTAAAAGCGAAAGTGGAAACGATAGGTGTGAATAGACCCGGGGGCCGTAGTGTTTACTAGTGGCTTCTCTCATAAAAGCAAGTAGACGGTGGGTGAACAAATTACTGTCAAGCAATTGATAGAACCGCGCAAAGTCATGACGTCATCTATGGCAATGATTATATCTATAGGCATCACGTCCAAAACAAGTAGACCGATACTTTCTGCATCTACTACTATTACTCCACACGTCGACCACTATCCAACATGCATCTAGTGTATTAAGTCCAAAAGAACAGAGTAACGCCTTAAGCAAGATGACATGATGTAGATGGACAATCTCATATCTACGAGAAAGCCGACCTTGTTACCCTTGATGGCAACTAACGATGTGTGCCTTGCTGCCCCTACTGTCATTGGGAAAAGTCACCACATGGTAAGAACCCAAAACCAAGCACTTCTCCCATTGCAAGAATCATAGATCTAGTTGGCCAAACAAAACCCGAGACTCGGAGAGACTTACAAGGATATCAAATCATGCAAATTAGAAATCAGCAAAGACTCAAATATATATCATAGATAATCTGATCACAAATCCACAATTCATCGGATCTTGACAAACACACTGCCAAAGAGGATTACATCGGATAGATCTCCATGAAGATCATGGAGAACTTTGTATTGAAGATCCAAGAGAGAGAAGAAGCCATCTAGCTACTAACCACGGACCCGTAGGTCTGAAGTGAACTATTCACGAGTCATTGGAGGGGCGATGATGTTGATGTAGAAGCCCTCCAACCCCAAAGTCCCCTCCGACAGGGCACCGGGAAGGGTCTCTAGATGAGATCTCGTGGAAACGGAAGATTGCGGCAGCGGAAAAGTGTTTTCGTGGATTCCCTGATTTTTTTCTGTATTTTAGGGAATATATAGGCGAAGGAGCTAGGTCAGGGGGCGCCAGGGAGGCCACAAGCCTGCTAGCCGCCCCCTGGTGGCGGCTAGGGGGCTTGTGGCCCCCCTGTAGCTCTCCTGGCTTGGCCCTCAAGCCCCCTGATCTTCTTCCGTTCAGGAAAAATTTATTTCAGGGATTTTATTCCGTTGGGACTCCGTTCCAAAATCAGATCTGAAAAGAGCCAAAAACACAGAAAAAACAGGAACTGGCACTTGGTACTGAATTAATAAGTTAGTCCCAAAAAGATATAAAAGGTACATAAAACATCCAAAGAGGACAAGATAACAACATGAAACCATCAAAAATTATAGATACGTTTGAGTCGTATCTATCTTCGGGCCCAAGTCCTTCGTCAAACGTGTGATCTATCGTCGTAATAATAATAATAAGCACACTCAAAAATAGAGCACAAACTCATTTTAAAAATGTTAACCTGTTCTTAGAAATCCTATCTTTAGTTTTAAAAATGTTTGTTTCTGTTTTTTAAGTAAAAAAGATATTTTAAAGTCTATTTAATAGAAGCTAAAAATACTCAAACTAGGTATTTAATTAAAGCTATGCATAAAAGTCTTTGCAAAAATTTGCACAACAACACTAATAAATTCTACACATTTTTAGAAGAATTATGGTGGAAAAAGATTTGAATTGAACTAAATATTAATCCTATAGAAAATATTGAAAAACTTAGTTTAAAGAATAAATAAAAGGGCTCAACCCCTAGCCTGGCTCGGCCAGAAGCTGGGCCGACCCAACTGGCCAACTCGCCACCTAGCCAACCCGATAACCCACGCGCGCGTGCAGTCAGGTTTAAACCTGATGCACGGGCTCGTGCAGTCAGTGACAGAGAGGGGAGAAATGGGGTGAGACAGGCCACCGATAGGTGGGGCTTGCCTGTCGGGGTCATCTTCCTCCTATGGCCAGAGGGGAGGGGAGGCACGCCGGCGGCGGCTCTGACGCTCTCGTGGCCACATGAATCCAGAAATGGCACCGTGGCATCACCGCCTACCTGGTGGGGGTCGAAGGACCGACGGGGAGGACCTGAGTCACCGACGACGATGTGGCCGCGGCGGAGATGTTTCGGGTGGCGGTGGAGATGGGTGCTACGGGCAAGGAAAAGCTCGGGGAACAGGTGGAGAAATTTCCCGAGCTCACTACGGTCACAAAGGAGGTGAGAGGAGCGCGAGATCTCGCCTGTAGCCCGAGATCGACTAAGCTCTGAAGCGGCAGCGCCTCGGTCGATCTCGAGCACCGGTGCTATCCTTGTTCAAGGGGAGTGGCTAGGGGCTCGATTGAGAGTCTGGAGGAGAGGGGTGTGGTGCTGGAGTGAAGGGGGAGGTCCTATTTATAAGCCAGCAGCGATGCACCAAGCGGGGAGCGCTGGTGGTTTCACCACGGTTGCAGGAGAGGGATAGAGAGCTCGGGTCCTAAACCACGGTTTCACGGACGTGGTTTGAGACTCGACAGACTCAACTGGAGGAGCGGGGCTTTTGTGCGCGCATGCTGTGGGGCCGCGCCCTACTGATCGAATCGGGTGCGCTTGGGCACGCGTCACGTGAGTCAGCAGAGAGGGGGAGAAGGGGCCCTGAGGCTGCCCTAAGTCGGGTGGTTGTCGGGGACAAGGAGAGATACCGAGGGAAGGTCAGAACCGGCCGGGGCTGGCCTCCTTTGCCTTGGGTGCGCCCTGTAGCGCGCCCAGAGCTCAGTTTTGGCATGCCACGACATGCTGGTGCGCTCTCGCGTGCTTTGGCCCTATCTGGATTGACTGAGGGGTGGCTTAGATGACCCTCAGTTACTAGGAACCTAGAAGAGAAAGGCTGGTCAAAGGGAGAGGCTTAAACAGATGCTGTCAGCTTTGAACCAGAAAATAAATTGGTGATTTTGGCTTACTCACATCAAACGAAGACGGGGGCAACTCGTCTACAGTTGAGGAGTGGTGCTGGCAACTTGTGCTGGGAGTTTGGAGAGAAGGATGTGTGTTTAGAGAGTGCTAGATTTTGTTTAACCAATCTGGCTTGAAGGTGTTTGATCTTGGTTTGGGGCAGCTAACCATCACAAATGATGCTGGAAGTTATCAGGTTTGGGTTTTAGGCAATATTAGGATGCTCTACCAAATTTGAGCTCCATTGGACAAGTTTGACAATGTAAAATTGAAAATACCCCTAAATGGACAGTTTTGCATTATTGAAAGAGAATGTGAGATACTTAATCCCCAGAATCCCAATTCTTGGCAGGATCTCCTCATTCGGCAGGATCCAACCCTTGTAAAATCTCATCAAGCAACCAGGAAATCTGATACCACTTGATAGAGGTCAAGTTTTCCCTGTCTTTCAATGAGATGTAACTATTGTTTATTGTGGAGTGGACTTTGACGATCCAACTACAAATGTGTGAAGATGTCGCACCTTAGCAATCGCTAAACCAACTCTTAGAGGTTATTGACCACGCCATAGCATGGTCAACCTGACCACGAGGGTCTATTTCCTGCACGCAAATGAAGAACAAGCAAGAATCGGAAATTGCAATATGGATATTGCGAATATAAGAGGAAATCTTTATTAGTGAAAGTGGGGTTCTCTGACGTTTTGGTGTGGTCGTAGAACACAAAAAATGACGCAAAGTTACAGCTATGGTGAACTTGTAATCTAAACAAAACCCAAGTCTAAACGGCTCCCTAAGGGCTATATATATGGGGGAATAGAGGGAATTTTGTGACCCCTTAGAGGAGTCGTCCAAGCCATCCCTAATTCAGTTTTGCCACACATACAGACTCTAAAAACAACTTATAGTGTGGTCTTTTGAAATTACATGGGTCTGGCCAAAAAAAGGTGATGCAGGACCTATAATAGCTTATGGGCGAAATTTATGAAGTGGCATCTTCTATATTTCATCCAAGCCTTCATCCTCTCCTTATGGTGGCTTCAAAGTGCGAAAATCACCACTGAAAACTCCATTGTTCTTTCCCGTGCGTTCACCTTCTTCTCCATGCTTGATTCCACTCCAATGGCTATCCTTATTGTCCATGCTAGGTGCTTCATTCATAAGTAAAACAAAAGTATCTAATTTAGGCGGTATCATACGTTCATGAACATTAGAAATATTTCAAAGAAAAAAAGTACCTGGTAATTCAATTGACGTGCGCGAGCTCTAGTAATTGGTCCAGTATGTAGAGCTACACGGGATGTGGGTGTAACAATGATATCGATGTCATCATCACAAGGAGCATCTCCGTGATAGATTTCTCTTTGTTGCAGCTTGGGGATAAGCCGCCTCTCAAAGAGAGGGGGTATCAGGGTCCTGACATGGAGATGCCACTAGGCAGCGCTTCATCAAGCCCCCGAGCTGCCATCAACCACCAAGGCCAAGGAAGCCCAAGCCTCGAGTTAGTGGGCTGGATTAGGTCCAATGAGAACCAGGCCCACTCGACTATTTCTACCAGCCACCAAGCTAAAAAACCCAAGTCTAAACGGCACCCTAAGGTATATATATATATATGGGAGAATAGAGGGGAATTTCGTGACCCCTTGGAGGAGGGGTCCGAACCAACCCTAACTCAATTTCTTCACACATACGGACTCTCAAAACAACCTATAATGTGGTATTTCAAAATTACATGGACCTGGCACAAAAATAAAAGATCTCAAAGTCCATAGTACGGTCTGCCGTTAAAGATTCGGATTCTCCGAGGTTTTCGAATGCAGCCGGATTCTCAAAAAAGATCAGGTCGCCCCAGGTGTTGGCGACGAATTCCAACTTGTCGAACTTAAATTCCTGCCCCGGGGTGATTACATCGATCTGATGGTGAGCCGCCTTGAAGTGTGAGATGCTGCCAAAAGCAGAGGGTTGGCCAGAGATGAAGATATCTCCGGACTCAATGCCATCGTTGGTAACCAAATGATCCATTGATCCTTCTCGTGATCCTATGGCGGAGCTCTCAATGAAAGCCCCAATGTCGGTGTCAAAACCGGCCGATCTCGAGTAGGGGGTCCCAACTATGGATCTAGGGTCGATGGGTAACAAGAGACGATGAGGATGGTGTTTTACGCAGATGCGGGCCCTCTTGATGGAGGTAAAACCCTACGTCATGCTCTTGCTGCTATTGATGAGATAGTAGAGGGTAAATAGTTGATCTACTGTGAAATCGATGTTGTGGTCTAAACCCTAATCGCAATGAGCTTGATGTGTCCTGCAAGCTACAACCCCTTGGCTTATATAGACGCTAGGGGTGTCAAGGTTTATACAAGGTTAGTTACAATAGAGAAGTAATATGCCAATGCCTATATCTCCTTGGATTACACACCAAGTCTTCGGCCCAAGGACCCCCTAGTCCCGCACTCCTTCAATAAGCATATGATCTTTCTATTTCTGTTTTATTGCCATACTATGATGATGGATGCACAAAAGTAAATCACACAAACTCAACTACACTTCATTATATAACTCTCTCACTTAGTTACAAGGATAGATGGATCTCAAAGCAAAAATCTGAGCAAACCAAATCTGAAATTTATTTCTCTAAATCACGAAACAATTAAAGATCGAACCAAGATAGATGGTAATGGTGGAATTGATGGTGATACGATACCGAGGTACCTCCCCCAATGTTGGAACAAGCTAAGGGTGGTTCCCATACCCATGTACTCATGCGTCTTTCTTGGGTGATGATGGTGGTGGTGCGGTGGCATTCCTCTTCTCCAACTTACGTCGGAGGATAAAAGTCTCCTCCCTCAACTCATCACTTTTCTTGCTCAAGCTTCAATATCTTTTTGCATAATGCCTCCTTGCTTTCTTGAAGAAAACGTGACGAGATAAATTGGATCTTAGCTTTGTTTACCCCATTTGGGAGGCTTGACTTCTTAAATTCCACGTGCATATCTCGAGGTTGAGGTAGTGGAGCTTCATCTTCATCTGAGCTGGCATCCCTTGTCTCTTCCAATTTAGTGTCTCCTTCTTCGTTTGTGGACCAAAGGTAGGGGTAGATATCCCCAAAGATCTTTGGATCCGCAACATAGTAGGAAACATAGATCTCTCCATCCGAATCATGTGATGACATATTTTCAGATCTGCCCAAAAAACAGACCAAAACAAGAACAGAGGAAAATCTCGTGATGCGGTGGTAAAAACAGTGTGGGTGTATATAATGATTTTTTCCACGTCATAATACGTGCTCGGGAAGAAAAGGGAGTCCGGGAGGCACACACGGGCCCCATAAGGCATCAAAGCCGGGCCAGGGGTGATCGCGCCCTCTTGCCTTGTGGCTCCCTCGTGGGTACCCGTGACTCCTTTTTATTTTTGGAATTTTTCTAAAATACTAAAACTAACAGAACATATTTTTTGGAATTTCCGGAGTCGGTTTTCTTACCATTTCATGTACCTACTCATTTTCTAGGTTTATGGAGCATTCCGAAAGGTCTCTCTTATGTTCTCCTCTGGTGTTATCACTTGGATAATGTTAGTTACAACATTAATGAGTGCACACGAGATGTAATGGTTAATTCTTTGTCCATTGATACTTGTGACCTCCGTTGGGTTTTTTCATGAAGAGGAACAGGTTATCACAGCACAATGTGGGTAAGTATTTCCCTCAGTTATGAAACCAAGGTTTATCGAACCAATAGGAATATCAACCACAACCGTCTTCAGAAGCTGCACAGTAAAGAACAAACAACTTGCACCCAACGCGAGCAAGAGGGTTGTCAATCCTCTTGTCTTGTTATTTGCAAGCAAGTGAGGTGTGTAGATAATTCTAGATAGAAAGATAAAATAAAAACAAGTAAATAACAACAAGGTAATAAATGTTTTATCAATATGTCGTGAATAGACCCCGGGGCCATAGCTTTCCCTAATGGCATCTCTCATGAAAAATATCATACAGTGGGTAAACAAATTACTATTGGGCAACTGACACAAAAGCGGATAGTTATGTGATATTCACGGAAATGATTATGTTTATATAGGTATCACGTCCATAAATAAATAGGCCGACTCCTGCCTGCACCTATAACTATTACTCCATTCATCGAACACTATCCAGCATGCATCTAGAGTATTAAGTAAAACAAAGTAATGCATGGAGAACAATGATATGATGTGGATAATGTAAACTCAATCAATATGAATAAACCCCATCATTTTATCCTTAGTAGCAGTAACACAAAGACGCATCTTGTCCCTTTTTGTCACTGGGATATAGAAATTAGCCAGGTTGAACCTACCACAACGTACCTCTCTTACCAAAGAAATATTGATCTAGTTGGCCAAACTACTACAATAGACCGGAGCGAATTACGAAGCTATCATAATCATGCACATAAAAATCATATATGTATTCAGAGGAGACTCAAATATTTATCATGAATAATCTGAGCGTAAACCCAGAATTCATCGCATCCCAACAAATGCCCCGCACAAAAGGAATTACATCATATGGATCAATGAAAGATGCGATGATCATTGTATTGAAGATCGAAGAGAGAGATTGACATCTAGGTACTGGTCATGGATGTCACACCCTCTTTTCACTTTGTCTCAAGTGAAGTCTTTTCAAATTTGGAGTTTATTAAAACTTTTTAAGAAAATGCTATGAGTGTCATGATTGTCATTAATTGCATGTATTCTCGAGTGTATGAATCTGAAAATAATTTTTATAACATAATATTTCCATAAAAATCCTTCTCTCATTTTTGTTAATTCAAGACCTTGCTTTGGGGTTTGCACTACAAATCCCTTATTTCAAGGGAGTGCCTTCAAGCAAAGATTGTATTATGATTTTAGCACTATTATAACTTCCCAAAATCATAAAATAATTATTTTACAAAATAATTTTCTATTTTATTTGCATGTCCTTTCCTAAGGACAGAAATGATATTTCTGGGTGGAAAATTATTTTTCTACCTTAGAAAAATCTGAGAAAATTTTGAGATACTCAGAGGACATATATTTTCCATGCATAGGATTTTCAACCCCTATTTATGTTAAAAATATTTGAGCAAACCTTTGAAAACCTATTCTGTCTGTTTTGGCTTTTTGGAATATTTGCAAAGTAAATATTCTAAAAAAAACAGAAAATTCTAGTATGTTCCCCAAGCTATATTTGGTGAGCATACCAAGTTTCACCACATTCCAAGGTGGTTTGGTTCACGAAATAATCCTAACACCCTTCCTGTCCAGAATCATGTTGAAGCAACTCTGCATAGCAAAGTTTGTCCAAATGGCGTAAAACTTTGTTCGATGAGATTTCCAGGTTGCTTGATGAGATTTTCAGTTTAGATCGCATGTGTTCTTCATACCTATAGTCCATGAAAAAGCCACAAAAAGGGTTAGTTAATCCTATCGAAACCAATATGAGACTTTTGCATTTTTCTGTTCGGTATTTTGCTTTGTTGAATTTACGATTGCATCGTCGTATCAAGTTGCTAGTCTTAGCATCTAGTCTTTTTGAGTTTCGAATTCTGTTCACACGTTGTCACGTTGCTGATACGTCCATTTTGCATCATGAATTATTATTGATATTTTTGTTATTCTTGTCCATTATTCTCCATTATCATACAATTCTTATGCCCTTTCTCTCTGAATATGCAAGGTACATCAAAAAGAGGGAAATATCTAGAAACTGGAATTCTGACCAGGAAACCGAGAAAAAGGCAGAAAAATCAACAGAAACCAATTGACCTGAAATTTCACAAAGAATTTCTCTAGAATATTTGAGAATTCTTGGGCCAAAAATATACCAGAGGGGGCCACCTATTGTCCACAAGGCAGTAGGGTGCGCCCCCCGGTCGCGCCCTAATGCCTTGTGGGCCCCTTGCTAGCCCTCTAACGCCCTCTTCTCCTATATGGTGTGTTTTGACCAAGAAAAATCATAAATAACCTTTCAAGATGAAGCGTCGTTGTCTTGATGTAGAAACTTGGGCAGATGCCATTTTGTTCTTCGGTAGAGAGATTCTACGGGGAAACTTCCCTCCGGGAGGTGGAAATCGAAGCCATCGTCATCACCAACGCTTCCTTCTTCGTGGGAGGACCAATATTCATCAACATATTCACCAGGACGATCTCATCTCCAACCCTAGTTCATCTCTTGTATTCAATCTTTTTCTCAAAACCTCATATTGGTACATGTGTGTTACTAGTTGTCTTAATTACATCTTGTAGTTGATAATTGTCAGATTACTTGGTGGAAGATATTATCTTCAGATCCTTAATCATTATTATTATACCTTTGATCTTGAACATGTAGATGAGGTGTGGGTAGTAACTATTGTTTCCCGAGGACATGGGAGAAGTCTTGTTATAAGTAATCACATAAACTTGGTATTCGTTCAGTATTTTGATGATATGTATGTTGTTACTTCTCTTAGTGGTGTCATGTGAATGTCGACTATATGGCAGTTCACCATGTTATGGGCCCAAGGGAAGTCATTGTGGACTAACAAGTAGATTATGGGTTGCGAGAGTGACAAAAGCTTAAACCCCAGTTTATGTGTTGCTTCATGAGGGGCTGATTTGGATCCACACGTTTAATGATAAGGTTAGAATTATCTTAATTCTTCTTTCATAGTTGTGGATGCTTGCGAGATAGGGTAATCATAAGTTGGTTTTTTGTTCAAGTAAGAAAAAAAACTTAGCACTGGTCCATCCACATATCAAATTATCAAAGTAGCGAACACGAATCAACTCAACATGATGAACATGAGTAGACATGTAACACCCAAGATGTGATCCTATCCTTATTCTGGCTCGAGGCCCTCGACAAGGATAGAAGCGCATATCGTGTTTTGCAAGAATGAATATCGTTACAAGTACATGTACAGAAGATATGGGTATATGGAATTGGCTTACACTCGCCACAAGCTACGACATGAACATCTCAATACAATAATACATTGAATCATCATGTAGAAGAGTAGGGTCTGACTACGGACGAAAACAAACGATAAAAGAACGATGTACATCCTTGCTATCCGAAACTGCCGTCCTGGAACCCATCCTAGATCAAAGAAGAAGAAGAAGAAGAAGAAACTCCAAATAGAACAATCAACACGCTCACGTCAAAGTATCACTTTACCTATACCCGCAACTGTTGTTGTAGTAATCTATGAGCCACGTGGACTCAACAATCTGATTTACAAAGGTATCAAGACTAGCTAGCAAACCTTAATGGGTGAGGTATGGTTAAGTGGTGAGTCTGCAGCATGCAACTAAGCATTTATTTGAGTGGCTAACTTACGAGTACAAGAATAGAAGCGGAGGTGATCTACTCATAATGGTCATGAACAAGTAATGATCTCGAAGTGATCCTGAACACCTACTTATGTCAGACATAACCCCACCGTATCCTCCCTTAGATACAGAGCTCACGAGAGAAACCGTCATTATTACGCACACAGTTGGAAAATTTTGATTAAGGTTACTTCAGGTTTGCTATGACCGCTTGTCAAACAAAGTTTCCAAGTTGACACATAAGCGTGGTCATAACTCTTAGAAAAATTTAACATTGCAGGGGTGTTCCAACTAGTCCATCACAAACTACCACAAGTTGCGTCGGAAACCTCAACCACAGAAACCCCGTGATCTCCTCGGCTTCCTAGTGGAAAACCTCAACCTAGAGATATCACAAAGTATCCTCAGAATCCCTCGCAGAAGACCTTCGATAAGAGTAAAACAAATCCAGCAAGGCCGCCCGATGAGCCAAATCCGCATTTAGAGCCGCGCACTCTGTATTTATGGGAGTCAACCGTCTATGCAAAGTGGACGATAGCCGGAAAATGTCTCGAGTTGCCCCGAGGTGGCACCGCCGACTGCTAGGTAGGTGGACCAACATTCATGAGGAGCACTGGCCCGGGGGTTGGTCAATTTTCCACGGGTTAATTACTCCCTATGCGGTTCATTAGTTATTAGGAAAATGTAATACCAATGTTGGGCCTTGCCAGACAAGTTTTATCCTAAAACAAAAATCAAGGGCGTCCACATAACAACCACAACATGTTAGGAGCGCTCAATTATGGAACATAACAATGGCATACAAGTAACTAGGGCGGGAAAGATGGAACGAAACACCATGCTAGAAGGCCAAGCTTTCGAACTTTTACCAAGCATATAGGTGCATTAAATTAAATAGCAATAATAAGGTGATATAACAAGGAACCCATGTTGTCACATGGAAGCATCTTCACCTTCAACTAGCAATGCTATAAGAAGGTTGAGCAAGCAGTAACATAGCCAAACAAGGGTTTGCTGGGATGTGGAAGGGTTAGAGGCTTTTCATGGCAATGTTGGGAGGCTGACATTCAACTGGAAGGCAACGCGACATAGCGATAGAAGTGAGACAACTAGCATGGCAATGATAGTAGTGGTATCTAGGGAAATGATCATCTTGCGTGTGATCCCGCTTGGAAGAAGAACAAATCCGTGAAGCATTCGAACCAACATAGTCGAACGAGTCCTCACATTTCGAAGCGGTTCGGAACTCTATCAAGAAGAAACAATCCTTAAATAACAATCAACACACAATAAACACCACAATATATTCATGACATGATGCACAATCAAATATGATGCATGCCCATTTAATTATGCACGACACGACAAAGCACAACAATTTACTACTACACATTAAATGAAGCTCAATATGAAATGAGTTGCATATTGACGAAACTCCGTGTTAGATTTACTTAGTTCACTCTTGTTTAGGTACACGACAAGTTTAAATGTGGTTAAACATGCCAAGAGGTGAATCATAAATAAACCACACTTTCTAGGCATTTTAAATGAGGTCAGAAACAACATATAGTATTTCCGGTATGACCCCATATGTTAATTTCGAAATTGGTCCAGATATGTAAGAAACACATTTTATATTTATTAAACAGCAAAATAAAGTGTACCATGTGATTCTACATGTCATTCTTGTCGATTTACATATATAGATCATCTAAAACGGAGCTACGGTTTAAAAGATATGACCAACACAATATGATATTACATGGATGCAAAATGTTTGCAAATGACAGCCACAAGCATGTTAACAATGGATGCAACTATACGAAATTCTAGGCAAGTTTAAATGAGGCCAGAACAACGAATAACAATTCCGAGAAGTCCCCATATGTAAATTAAGATTTGGTACTGTTCTACCTATAACACAATTTTAGATTTGTTAAATAGCAAAATAAATGCTACCATGTTATTCTACACGTTTTTCTGATCGGGTTACATATGTGGAATATTTTAATTGGAGCTAGAGTTAATTAGTTATGAGTTAAGTCGTTTCAACGCGAGGATTGGCGAGCGGGCGCTCGCGCTGGACCACGGAGGCAGGCCTGTGCGCACTAGAGATGGGCCGGCCTTGCTGGGCCGAGGCGAGGCGAGGCAGTGGTTGCGTCGTGCACTCGCCATCTCGACAGACCGAGCGCTCGCGAGCACGGGCCGGGCGTCGTCCTCCCTGGATGGACAAGAGGCACAACATGGCGGCGGCGGCGCTATCTCCGGCCGGTCCTCGCCGGATCTGGTGGAGCCAATGGCGTGAGCGAATGGATGTGGGCGACGTTGTTCCATTCCAGGCGGCAGCCTATGGCTTCGAGCTCGTGTAGGCGGCAACCTTGGTAGGGCTCTTGGGTACGTGGAGGGGAGAGAGATGTGGGGTGGGACACACATGGCGAGGAAGAGAGAGAAGGGATGCAGAGAGGAGGTCCCACGGCCTAGATCCGGTGCTGCTAGTGGTGATTCGGTAGCCGGCCGGCGAGGCCCTCGGGGTCGAGAGGACGCACGGAGGAGAGCAAGGGCTCGGGCATCTCGGCCTCCTCGAGTCTTGCGCGGGCGACGATGTCTCAGTTCGGGCCCGGGGTGGGCCGCAGAGGGGCTCGGGCGGGCCCGCGTTGCTAGAGGTTAGAGAAGGTGGATGGCGGCGGCTGAATGCTAGGAGGTGGTGGTGGCACGGGTTTTGAGGGAGAGGCTAGGGTTAGGCCATTTTGGGCAAGGGTAGGCTGTTATATAGGGAAGGCTAGGTTTAGAGGGTTTTTTACCTCTAATTCCGACCGTGCGATCGCGATTGGACGGCTCCGAACGCGGGGGCATGGGCTAGCTGGGCTATGGTGGGCTGTGGAGAGGGGTTGTACGTAGTCTGAGGAGAGAGAAAGGTTACAGCCTAGCAACAAAGTTTGAAAATCTGAAAACGTCCGGGAATTAAACCGATGACTGCGCTGCTATGATTGTCCGTTGAGGTATGAAACAACCTCGGAATGTGACGAAACTTTGCAGCCCATATCCCTATAAATAAATAAGACCGCTAGGGAACTTTCAAACCATTCCAAGAAAGTTTTATACACCCTTTTGAAAACAATATTTTAACGATGGCATGGGCGCGTGCGTGTGTTGTTGGTTTCGAAACGGTCAACAAAAAAACACAGAGAACCGCCAACTAATAACGGGTGCAAGTTTTAAAAAATGACGGCAATGGAGTGCTGATGTAATGCGGATGATGTGAATGATGCGATGATGAATGCAACAAGCAAACGAACCACATGACGAATATGAAATAAAAAGGGAATCTTCTGGAGCGCCGATTCTGGGCTGTTAAAAGAGAGAAATTACCATGTGTCCTTGGGAGCGCTTGCTTTATATAAGAGTACTTTCAAGCCTGTCCTTTTCTACAAAAATCATTGGGATACCTTGCTGCACCTTTCCTACTACTATTACTTGTCACTTGTTATGAATTATCTTGCTACAAAATTATCAATCGTTGTTACTTACAACACTTGAAGAGAATACCTTGCTGAAAACCACTTTGTCATTTCGTTCTGCTCCTCCTTTTGTTCTACACTCTTACTTACCGAAAAGACTATGATTGACCCCCTATACTTGTGGGTCATAAAGACTCTTTTATGGCACTGTTGCTTGGGAGAGCAACGCCTTTGGTAAGGAAACATTTTTGATACGTGCGGAAATTTACTGTTGCTTGTCACTATGAATGGTCACCATTTGAGTGGCTTGTTCGGGGCATCTTATCCTCAAACGGAAGTTGAGGAAGTTCTTCTCAACCTACTGAACCTAATGAAAAAAATTATTAGGATATTCCTTCGGGTATGGTAGAGAACTGTTGGTTAATCCTTATAACAGCTCAACTCATCCTGATTACCATTTCATATATGTCGATGAGATTTGCGGATTGTTTAAGCTTTCGGGTCTATCCAGAAACAAAGATAAGAAGAAAAGTTTTCCCTTTATCTTTGGAGGGAAAAGCATTAATGTGGTACATGCTATTGGATGATATTGGATTAGAGCAACTTTAGCAGACCCCACATCCGTCCGGCCCGCAAAACGCGTTTGCAGTTCGTGCAAAACCCCTTTTGCGGGCCGGCGCAGGCTCGCATCGATGCAGACCCTGGATAACCGACCCGTTAAAAAGCATATTCACGAAATATCCTTTTTTACGCGTAGTCTTTGCGGGGTCTGCTCTGGCGCAGCTCCTCTCGGCCCGGCAAACCTAAATTTGCACCACATCTTTGCTAGAATAATGCATTTCTTTGCTTTTCCAACAACATTTCGATATATAAACATCACCACATCTTTGCTAGAATAGCAAGACCAAAGAAAACAAGAACAACAAGTATGCATTTTAGAAGATTTCCAACTTCCATAACTGCTCCAACTAGTTGAAGCAATATCTTCTCCATGCACTCATTATTGATCTGCGTATTCTTCATCTTGCATTCTTCATTCTTCATCTTTGGTTCGGAAGAAGTAGACGTTGCACATGCAACCGCATCATTGTTTTTTATTCTACTAAGGAGTGCGTCGACATCCATTAACTTTATTTCTATCAATAAATCAATGTATTCACCTTCGCAAAACCAAAATGAGCATCCATATTCCTACACAAAAAGAATACCATGTTCGGAACGAGGATCCGCAATTGAACCAAACAATGAGATATCGCAAGTGCACGTACCCCATCGTTTTCGCATTTGAAGAACACCCATCCAGGGTGGTTCGACGTGCCCGAAGTAAGCCGCAGCAATGTCCGGTTGCAGTCCTCGCACTGTATGAGCGGCAACGGCGAGCCACAGAGCCGCTGTGCGAGCATCGAGCCCGGTGGACAGCCGGACGAATCCATGCCTGCAAATTGTCGATGGCGCCGGGAGGACGAACCCGTCCTTGCATGTGCTATGCGGCCTTGCCGGGGCTGCGGGAGATGCTCCCCAACCACTCCATCGCTTGGCGCAGCCACCAGCAGCCGGCAAAAGCCAAATCCGAAGGCCGAGATCTTGGGCGAAGGGGGTAGAGGGGAGGCGGTTGGTGGGGGAAAGCGCGGGCTGAAATGTCCCCCCACCAACCGCTTCCCGCTTATATGCAGGGCACCGCAGCGGCGAGGGGGGAACCCGCGAACACGCGGGTTGGGGCTGAGATTTTGCCGTGCCCCGCAAAACAAATTGCGGGCCGGGGAGCGATGCGGGGTCTGGTCGGGCAGGTTTTCCGCCCCGACCCGCACTTTGGCGGTTATTTTGCGGGTCGGGGCGGGATGCGGGGTCTGCTAGAGTTGCTCTTATGGGACTGGAATCACTTGAAGCTAGAATTTCATGAGAAGTTTTATCCTATGCATCTTAGTCATCATGATAAGAATTTTATTTATAATTGCTGGCCTTGTTAAGGAGAAAGTGTCACTCAAGCTTGGGGAGGCTTAAAACTATGATGCACACTTGCCCCCCATGATCTCTCGAGAGAACTAATAATACAAATTTTGTATGCTCGGCTTTCTCATGATTATCAAACATTACTTGATTCTTGTGAAGGACACTATTGAATTCATATGGGATCTTATGGATAAGATTAAGCGCAACTCTGAAGATTGGGAACTCGACGAAGGTAAAGTATCATGTATAAAGCTTAATTTTGATTGCGTTAAATCTTTTATGGAAACTGCTTGTTTACATGAGTTTAGCAATAAATATGGTCTTATCTCGGAGATGGTAGCTACTTTATGTGAATCTTTTTCTACCTATGTTTATCTTTCCAAGGAGAAGTGGTTTAAATATCATCCTCCCATTGACAAATTACCCGAGGAACCTGCTAAAATCAAGAAGGAAGAAATAATTGTTAACCATGTTGATCCAATTCTTGCTACTACTTACATTGAGAAACCTCATTTTTCTATTAATATTTCGGGACACGCTAAGGCTAAAACTATGTTTAATAAAAGTTATGTTAAGACACCTAAACCTTATGAACAAATAAATGTTGAACCCAATGTTGTTATAGTTAAAGATCTCCTAGTTGATAATATTTATGGGCAGATTATTTACGTGTGTGATGAAGCTGCTAGATATGCAAGACCTCTTAGAAACAAGTGAGATGAACTCCATAAAAATTAACCGGTGTTCGGGGATGTCTACTATGCATCTTTATTCTTGTAGACTATGTTGGGCCTCCAAGCGCAGAGTTTGTATGACAACAACAAATTTCCCTCAAGTGGATGACCTAAGGTTTATTAATACGTGGGAGGTGTATGATGAAGATGGTCTCTCTCAAATAACTCTCCAATCAAATACAAGAAATCTCTTGTCTCCCCAACATAACCAATACAATGGCAAATTGTATAGGTGCACTAGTTCGGCGAAGTGATGGTGATTCAAGTGTAGTATCGATAGTAGATAAAGGTTTTTGTAATCTAAAAATATAAAAACAGCAATTTAGCAAGTGTAAAACAACGACAAAAATATTGTATAAATGCTTAGAAACAAGGCCTAAGGTTCGTACTTTCACTAGTGCAATCTCTCAACAATGCTAACATAGTATAATCATATTATCTTCCTCAACGTGTGACAAAGAATCACTCCAAAGTTTATAAGTAGCCGAGAACATAGGATAAAATTGTTGTAGGTAGCGAACCACCTCAAAGTTATTCTTTTTTATCAATGTTATGGGCTATTCCCGTAGGTGTCACAAACAGCCCTAGAGTTCGTACTAGAATAACACACATGATACATACTAATCAACCCTAATGTCACCTAGATACCTGATACGTATCCAACGTATCAACTTTTCCAAACACTTTTGCTTTCGATTTGGCCTCTAACTTGCATGATTTGAGTGAAACTAACCCGTACTAACGATGTTTTCATGGGAACTACCTTGGTGTTATTTTTGTGCAGAAATAAAAGTTATCAGAACCGAACGAAGCTTTTTGTGAATTATTTCTAGCATTTATAAGTATTTATGGAGCGAAGTCCTACCGGATAAATGCTGCCACGGGGCCAGAAGCAAATAGGGCACCCCCGTGGTCGTACCTTGATGGCTTGTGGGGCCCACGTGGCGCCTCTGACCCTAATTCCGGTCCTATGAAATCACATCTTGGGAGAAAAAAATCAGAGAGAAGTTTTCATCGCGTTTCACGGGACAGACCCTCCGCCACCTCCTGTTCTTCCTCCGGAGGAATGGTCTGGAGTCTGTTTGGGGCTTCGAAGAGGTGATTCGTCATCGTCGTCATCACAAACCCTTTTTCATAAACACCGCCATGATGCTTACCACGGGGAGTGACTAATTCATTTGTATGCTTGTTGGACATCGGTTGGATTGGATGAGATTGATCATGTAATCGAGCTAAGTTTGCGAGAGCTTGATCCCGAGTGTCCACTATGTTCTGAGATTGGTGTTTATATGACTTTGATATGCGTAATGCTTGTCACTAGGGCCTGAGTGCCATGATTTTAGATCTGAACCTATTATGTTTTCATGAATATGAGAGTGATGTGGATCCTGTCTTGCAAGTTGTAGTTACCTATTACTTTTCTTGATCTGCATACCCCAAGGTTACAATAATTGGGATTCTTTTCAATGATTGACGTAGTTTGAGGAGGTCATGCATTCACCATGTGTCAATGCTTTGTTCCAGTTCTCTATTAAAAGGAGGCCTTGATATACTTTAGTTTCAAGTAGGCCCCCGCTGCCACGAGACGGTAGGACAAACGATGTCATGCAAGTTCTTATCGCAAGCATGTATGACTATATAAGGAATATATGCCTATATTATATTAATGAATTAGAGCTAGTTCTCTGTCGCCCTAGTGTGTAACTGTTACATGATCAATGTCATCTAAATCATTATCCATCACTGATCCACGTGCCTACACTTTACATATACTGAATCTTGCTAAGTTACTACTGTTGCTGCTACCGTCACATGTGCTACTCAATTGCTACTATTACTATCGTTACTACTATTACCAAAATTGCTGCTATCATTTGTACTGTTACTACTATCATTTGCTTTGCTACTAAATCCTCGCTGCAGAGAGATATCCCAGTTGTGGTTGAATGGATAACTGAACTGTTACGGCTAATAAATATTCTTTCGCTCCCCTTGTGTTGAATCAATAAATTAGGATGAAATACTACACGTGAAGAGTGTCGCGATCATGTATACTTGTGGGTTATCAAGACCTTTTTCTGGCGCCGTTCCTGGGGAACATAGCTTTATTTATTGTGTTGCCTTGAGGATATCCAGTTGCCACTATGAAGAATCTGAAAGATAATCGACTAAGATCATCCCCTCTCGCATGATAGGAGGTAAGGAAGTGCCATCTAGTTGTGCTTTTGATTCACCTACAGTTCTCAATAAGCTTGTTACACCACCACCTGTTGATCATCCTGATTTGTCACGTGAACTTGATGATGCTACTTCTGAAATTAATCATGATACTATTGCTACATGTGTCGAAACTAAAACTGTGCCACTGAGTGAATTAGTTGATGCTCATATTGCTAGAGTTAGCGAAGTTGAAAATACCGATGAAGATCTTGAATTACCTGTTACACCTCATCCTCCTAATATATATGAAATACCTTATGTATCTGAAGGTTATGTAATGGATGGTGAGGTAGCTAGAGACTTTCTTGCTTGCAACGATAGAGATGATTTGAAAAGGTTAATGTGCAAACTAAAAGAAAAATGTATGATGGAGAAAATGAGACATGATCCTAAATTTGCTAATTCTCCTATATTTGTCAGTGACAAGGATTATGAATTTGTTATAGACCCTGAATTAATTCCTATAGTACAGTCTGATCCTTTTTATGGTTATGAAAATGAAACTGTAGTTGAACACCTTATGAAACTGAGTGATATTTCTGTTTTGTTCACCAATGATGAAAAGATACGCTACTATTATATCCTTAACCTTTTTTCCTTTCTCGCTGGAAGGCGAGGCCAAGGAATGGTTTCTTTCTCTTGCTCTTGGTTGTATGCATAGTCACCGGGATATGCTTTGTTACTTATCTAAGATTTTTTTTCCTGCTCGTAAGAAATAAGCCGCCTTACATGAAATATTTAACTTTGTACAAACTGAAGAAGAGAATCTCCCTCAATCTTGGGGGAGGCTTCTCAAGCTACTGAGAGCTTTGCCTGATTGTCCTATTAAGAAGAATTAAATTCTTGATATCTTTTATAATGGACTAACCAATGCTTATAGGGACTTTCTAGATAGTTGTTCTGGTTGTGTTTTTAGGGAAAGAACAGTTGCACAAGGAGAAGAGTTACTAATAATACATTCCAAAATGCTGATGACTGGACACTCCCTGAACCACTACTGGAACCTATTAAAAAGAAGAGAGGTATTCTATTCCAAAGCTATGACACCCTCGATTTTGATCACATGCTAAACATACACGCAATGAGTATGACCAAGATTAGAGAATCACGGGAAGATATCACAACACAACTCTATACACAAATAGAAGCATACAAGCTTCATATTACAAGCCAAGGGCCTCGAGGGCTCAAATACAGTAGCTCGCGAAACACACGAGCCAACAGAAGTACCAAAATATCTGAGTACAGACATAAAACAAGGTGATTCCTTAGAGAAGGCTAGCACAAATCATACATAGATCTAACGAGGTGAGGCCTCCTGCCTGGGAACCTCCTGAACTACTGCTGGTTGTCAGTGGCCTCCACATAGTAGTAGGCACCAACGGGGGTAGTAGATGTCGTCGGCTGGATACGCCTTCTATTGGGCTCCATCATCTCGTCACGTCAATCGTAACAATGGGAAAAGGGGGAGCAAAGCAACGGTGAGTACTCATCCAAAGTACCCGCAAGACTGACATTAGAACTATGCTAAGTATGCATCAGTATCAAAGAAATGGGGGTTATATCTGGACTGACTGCAGCAATGCGAGAATAGAGAGAAGGGACTAATCCTATCAAAGACTAGCATCGTCAATGTCTTACAACATTAGACGATAGTAGAACAATAACACATATATAGTCATATTGTTGCAACAAATTTAATTGAGTCACGCCCAGTGTTTCTTTTTCGACTCCCTACAAGAAACAATCTCGGAGCCAAAACATTCCAGTTAAGTAAATGTTCTAGTTGTATTAGATCGGGATACAACTCCAAGTCGTCCTATAACCCTGGACACGACTATTCGAATAGTTAATTTTCATCCCTGCAACGGTCCACCAAATTACCCAACACGCTTGATAAACTCTGGCCAGACACACTTTCCTGGGTTATGCCCGGCTTCGGAACATCAATACGTCACCACCCTACCTAGGGTCAACAGAGAAGGCAGCCCTACAGTCTAAATACTAAGCGCGCACGGGTCATGGGCCCATCACCCTTTGCACTCCTGCATGATGCATGGGCGGCCGAGGTCAGTCCTGACACCTCTTATACAAGAACAATACTTACACAAACCACTCGGGCGTGCACCGCTCCATTGCCGATGTCCGAAGAGCTTCAGCTGATACTACGACGTGGAGTACCCATAACTTCTCCCACGTGAAGGTTAGTGCGGAAAGGTCTACAACCAACTCATATCAAATACCCAAATCCCATTAGCATTTTAATTAAGACTACGACGACAATCAGCAATCCATGGTATGTGGTCCCGTCGCCCCGTCTCGAGGATGTGTCGCAAGAGCCAAGAATGCCCAACCATGCCTCGTCACATCCACGCGAGAATCCACCCGCAACACACCTTTCACCATGTTCCTAGTAGTAAGGTCAAATAACCGTATGGATGTAACATCAGAGGGATCCGAGGTATCACCCTTGTTGGATTCCGAATGATGTAACCATCAAGGTGACCAGGGATGAATTACCCTCGATGGTCCACGCTTGAGGGGTTGCACGACAGAGTCGTTATCAGAGGTGGTGAAGGAGGAATCACCCTCGATAAACCACCACCGATTAACTACACTACATAACTAACATCAGGAGTACGTAACGAGGTGTCACCCTCGATACTCGATAGTAGCTCTACAATGTCGTACAACAAGGGGTTGTGAGTGATGCGATGGGTCTCGGCTCGTTGATTAGTAGATCAAGACTTGATGATAAAGCGGGGGCAACTAGAACTAAGCGTTCAATGGGGATCACTAAGCCACCTATACTAGGCATTTAATGTACAGTAGAGTATAATAGCAGTTTATCAAAAACAGGCTATGCATCAGAATAGGAGCTATCTAGAACAGCAGCGAAATCTAATGCAAGCATGAGGGTGAAGGAATGGGCGATATAGGAATGATCAAGGGGGTTGCTTGCCTCATTGCTCTGCAGTGAAAGGCTGGTCATCAAGAGGGTAGTCGTACCCGGCAGCAGTGTCAGTGTCAGCGTCTATCAGAGAGAAGAGGGGGAAGAAACAATAAATAAAAAGAGGTCATCAAGAGGGTAGTCGTACCCGGCAGCAACATTAGTGTCAGCGTCTATTAGAGAGAAAAGGGGGAAGAAACAATAAATAACAGCAAACACGTGCATCAAGATGAATGACATGGCAACATGCAACGTTAGGCATGAGCTAATGTAGTACTACACGTCTTGGACGGATCTGGAAAATATGTGACGATATTTTCCCCTTCTCTAGCTACTACCACACAAGTGAAAATGATGGAAAAGTTACGTGTTTGGTATGCTAGGTGCACGTGACAAACGAACGGAATGCGTACCCGGGTTTGTCTCGTTTTTCTGATCAACTTTCATGTACAAAATATTTTCACCCTGGTTACGCATTATTTTATATTCATTTCTAAAAGTTTTATTATTATTTTGAAATTAAATATAACTATTTTAATTAATAAATGTATTTATGACATCAGCATGATGTCATGCTGACATCAGCAGTCAAAAGTCGTGTTGACTGGTCAACTAACATGTCATTGACTACTAATTAACTAACAAAATTTATTAAAGAAATTAGGTATAATTAACCTAATTAATTGTTGAGTCAAATAGGCAAATTAATAAAGGGTTAATTAGGTCAACTAATTAATCATTAAATAATTACTTAACTAATTAATTTATTAATTGATTAATTTTACTATTATTATTCATTTTTTATATATACATTTTTATCTTTTATTATTATTATTGGGGGTGAGGCCCCACTTGTCATTGGGCCATGGGGGGAGGTCAATGGGGGGTTAATACCCACTAATCAAAATCGAGCACTAATACGTCTCCAACGTATCTATAATTTTTGATGGTTTCATGCTATTATCTTGTCAAACTTTGGATGTTTTGCATGCCTTTTATATATTTTTTGGGACTAACTTATTAACTCAGTGCCAAGAGCCAGTTCCTGTTTTTTCCATGTTTTTGACCCCTTTCAGAGGAGGATTTTGAACGGAGTCCAAACAGAATGAAACTGCCGAAAAGATTTTTTCCGGAACAGAAAAAGAACGGGAAGCCGGAGATTCAGGGCAGGGGGCCACCACGGACCCCACAAGCCCTCATGGCGCGGCCAGGGGGCGCGCCCCCGGCTTGTGGGCTCCCTGAGGCTCCTTCGCCCTAGGTTTTGCGCTTATATGTTCCCTAAAATTCCATAAAAAATCAGGAGATCATCGAAAGTACGTTTCCGCCGCCGCAAGCTTCTGCCTCCGCAAGATCCCATCCGGGGCATGTTCTGGTGCCCTGCCGGAGGGGGGATTCGGATACGGAGGGCTTCTTCATCAACACCATGACCTCTCCGATGATAGGTGAGTAGTTCACCATAGACCTACGGGTCCATAGCTAGTAGCTAGATGGCTTCTTCTCTCTCTTGGATCTTCAATACAAAGTTCTCCATGATCTTCATGGAGATCTATCCGATGTAATCTTCTTTTGCGGTGTGTTTGTCGAGATCCGATGAATTGTGGATTTGTGATCAGATTATCTATGAATCTTATTTGAGTTTCTTCTGATCTCTCTTATGCATGATTTCATATCCTTGTAATTCTCTTCGAGTTGTGGGTTTTGTTTGGCCAACTAGATCTATGATTCTTGCAATGGGAGAAGTGCTTGGTTTTGGGTTCATACCGTTTGGTGACCTCACCCAGTGACAGAAGGGGTAGGGAGGCACACATCGTGTTGTTTCCATCAAGGGTAAAAAGATGGGGTTTTCATCATTGGTTTGAGTTTATCCCTGTACATCATGTCATCTTGCTTAAGGTGTTACTCTGGTCGTCATGAACTCAATACACAAGATGCATGCTGGACATCGGTCGATGTGTGGAGTAATAGTAGTAGATGCAGAAAGTATCGGTCGACTTGTCTCGGAAGTGATGCCTATATGTATGATCATTGCCTTAGATATCGTCACGACGTTGCGCGGTTATATCAATTGCTCGACAGTAATTTGTTCACCCACCGTGATATTTGCTATTTTGAGAGAAGCCTCTAAGTGAAATCTATGGCCCCCGGGTCTACTCCACACCATATTTTCAGCCTTACACTTTTTACTTCGTTGCACTTTCCGCCTTCAGATCTTAGTTTGCAATCAATCTTGAAGGGATTGACAACCCCTTAAAAGCGTTGGGTGCAAGCTCTTTTGTGTTTGCGGAGGTACTCTGCACTTGACAAGATTCTCCTACTGGATTGATACCTTGGTTCTCAAACTGAGGGAAATACTTACTGCTCCTGTGCTGCATCACCCTTTCCTCTTCAAGGGAAAAACCAACGTAAGCTCAAGAGATGAGAGAAGGATCTCTGGCACCACTCTCGGGGAAGGACTTTTGTTGCCGTAGCAGGCACGAGGCTGTGGCGTGCTTGTGGGTGGCGAGGGGTCGGGGCAGCACGGGATCGGCAGTGTGCGGCGGCAAGCGGCTGCACGAGGAGCGTGAATGTGGGTGTGGCACGGTGGCCGGAGGGACACGACACCGACGAGCGTGCGTGTCCAGTGGGGCTAGGGCACGCTAGCACGGATAGGGCGCGACCCAGCCATGGCGAGCGCGGGGAGAGGTCACGAGCAAGGGTTATGCGGGGAGGCATGATGGTCGCCATACAAGAGGGGGAAAGGAGGAGAGGGGCGTCCTCACAATCGGTGTAGGGGGAGGCAGCGGTTCGAGGGATAATAGGGATGAGGCCGGTGGGGCGCGGTGGTGACGCGGTGGCCGGCTGGGGCCGGCGGCCAGTCGGGGAGGCCTGGATCCGGCCGGGCGAGAGAGGGAGAGAGAGAGAGATATCAGCAACCGGGAGGGCGGGGGAATCGGGGGGAGGGGGAGGAAATGAGGGTGGATGGTGTGGATTAGGGTTTTCTCGGGGGTTTATACCCCCCGAGGTAAGTGGGCTAGCCGTTTGGCTCAACAAGGTCGACCACTTTGGCGGAGGCCTAGTAGAGGGGGGTTCTCTTTTATTTAACTTTTTCTTTTTTAGTTCCTAGTTTGAAAAAAATTAACCCACTTTCCAAATGAATTTGAATTGCAAGAAAATAAATTAGGGTTCGATTCCAACAGTGATCATACTTGGATTAGCAAAATGGATTAGCTTAATCCCCATGTTACTGTAGCTTGATTACAAGGATTACTATAACATAACTCGGGGATGTCACAACTCTCCCCCACTATAAGAAATTTCCGTCGTGAGAATTAAGAGGTAGAAGGAAAGAGCTCGGGGTTTCCATCACGAAGACGATCCTCGCATTCCGATGTGGCTTTAGCTTCAAAATGATTTGGCCACTGCACTTTAAGGAACTTGGGGACCTTGCGACGAGTTCGAGGTTCACCCTGATCGAGAATGTGGATTTGATGCTCTTTATAAGAGAGGTCTTGTTGAAGCTCAAGCATTTCATGATGCACTACACGGACAGGGTCCTTGAAGCAGCAGCGGAGCTGAGACACATGGAAGACATCGTGATCCTAGGAAAGGTTCTACGGTAGCTCCAATTGATAAGCCACCTTTCCATGTCTTTCAAGAACGGTGAACGAACCAATATAGCAAGGAGCTAGCTTGGCATTGATCCCAAAATGGTGTGCACCTCTCAGTGGTGTGACTTGAAGATAAGCTTATTCGCCAGGTTAATAGACCAGATCTTGATATGGTGATCATACTCACTTTTCCAACCAGACTAGGAAGCCTTCAGATTCTCATGAATAACGCATACTTGATCTTTGGCATGTTGGATAATATCCGAACCTAAGAGTGATTGTTCCCAAGTTTCCCATCAATTCAGAGTTGTTATACACCTTCTTCCATACAACACTTTAAAGGGGGACATCTTTAGACTAGCTTGATAGCTATTGTTGTAGGAGAACCCGCCATACATGAGAGATCCCTCCCATTTCTCGTCGAAGGAAATAACACAAGCTCGAAGCATGTCTTCAAGGATTTGGTTGACTCGTTCAACTTGTCCTTGGGATTGATGGTGAAATGTGGTGCTGAAGGACAGATGAGTTCCATAGCCTTCTAAAAACATTCCTAGAATTTTGAAGTGAACAAGATGCCACGATCTAAACTGATTACCAACGGAATACCGTGGAGTGAGACAGTTTTGGACATATAAAGATTTGCCAATTGACTAGCAGCGATTGTTTCTTTGACGACCAAAAAATATGTAACTTTGGCAGTTGGTCAATGACGACAAGAATAGCATCATTACCTTTCTGCGGTATAGGAAAACTAGTGACAAAGTCCATTTCAATTTGGTCCCATTTCCATTCACGAATAGAGATAGGTTGCAGATTTCCAGCAAGCTTTTGATGTTCTGCTTTGATTTGCTGGCAAATATCACATTCTACAACGTAGCGTGCAATGTCTTGTTTCATATTTGACCACCAGAATCTTTGACGGACGTCTTGGTACATCTTGGTACTACCGGGATGAATAGACAGTGGTGTATCATGAGCTTCTTTCATCACCCATCGAGTCATTCTCTGGTTTTCCCGCTTACTTGGTATGTAAAGATGACCCTTGAAGTACAAGGCGCCATCATCAGCAGGAGTCAAGCAAGAGGGTTTACCTTCTGCAAGGTATAGGTTTTAATCTTATCGACTTCAGGGTCAAAGAGTTGAATAGTTTTGATGCTGCTCACGAGATTTGGTTCAGTAACTAGGTTACTGAGGGAAACCTGATCAACAACACAAAGGTTCATCTCATGGAACTCTTCAGTAGGGGGAATAAGATAACCGTGAGCAATAATAGGGAGGTTCAGCTTACGAAATTCCTCTTGAAGACGACTATGAACCTTATGAACCTGGAGGTGGTTGCTGTATGATTTGTGGCTCAAGGCATCAACTATTACATTAGCCTTGCCAGGTGTATAAGAAATACCCAAGTTGAAATCTGGTATGCGCTCCATCCATCTCTGTTGACGGAGGTTCAGATCCGGCAGAGTAAATAGGTACTTCAGACTTTGATGATCGGCATAGATCTCACAATGATTGCCAAGAAGGAAATGCCGCCACTGTTTTAATGAATGTACTACTGCAGCAAGTTCAAGGTCATGAACTGGATAGTTCTCTTCATGAGCACGCAAAGAGGCATAAGCAATCACTTTGCATTCTTGAATTAGGACACAACCTATTCCTTCACGAGAAGCATCACAATATATGACGAAATCCTTTTTAGTATCCCGAGGAGCAAATACTAGAGCGGATGTTAGTTTGTCCTTGAGTGCCTAGAAACTTTCCTGAAATTTATGTGTCCACTCATACTTAACACCTTTGTGAAGCAGATTGGTTAAGGGCTTATCAATCTTGGAGAAGTTCTCGACGAATCAACGACAATTGCTGGTGAGTCCGAGAAAACTTATGACTTGCTTGACATTCTTCGTGGGAGTCCAATGAAGAATAGCCTGAACTCATTCGGGGTTGACCGCAATACCATCCTTGGAGATCACATGACCAAGGTAAGTCACTTCGTCCAGCCATAATTCACACTTAGAATACTTTGCATAAACTTGATGCTCCCGAAGCTTTTCTAGTACAAGACGAAGATGTGAGACATGCTCTTCTTTATTCTTTGAATATACCAGAATATCATCCACATAAACCATGACAAATTTGTCGAGGTAGTCCATGAACATATAATGCATCAACTGAGAGAAGGTTGTTGAAGCATTGGTTAAGCTGAAGGACATGACGGTCTACTCGTATGAACCATATCGAGTAACAAAGGCGGTTTTTGGGATATACTCTTCGTGAACACGGATTTGGTAGTATCCCAACCTCAAGTCGATCTTCGAAAAGACTGAGGAACTAGCAAGTTGATCATACAAATCATTTATCCGAGGAAGAGGATGTTTGTTTTGAATAGTGGCTTGATTGATAGGATGGTAGTCTGGAACCAAACGATTTGTTCCATCCTTCTTCTTAACAAAGAGAGAAGGTGCTCCCCAAGCATATGAACTTGGACGAATGAAACTCAGGTGAAGCGAATTGTCAATTTCTTGCTTAAGTTCAAGGAGTTCGTGTGGTGGCATCTTATAAGGACGCTTGGCGATAGCAGTGGTACCGGGTACCAAGTCGATGAAAAACTCGACAGCTCGAGCATGGGGAATCCCTGGAAGTTCTTCTAGAAAGACATCTTGGAATTCCCGAACAATTGGAATGTTTTCGATCCCCTCAAGAGGTGACGCATTCAACGCGTTCAAGGCATATAGCAACGCTTCAACATCTCAAACAAGATGAGCATGATAGCTTATTATTTCATTTGAATGGTGTAGGAGGTGGACGGTTTTGGTGGCACAAACAATTGAAGCCGTATAAGCCTTAAATCAGTCCATTCCCAAAACGAGGTCAATGTTGGAAGACTTTAGCAATATGGGAGCGGAAAGGAATTCCAATCCTTCAATTTCAACGGGGATACTCGGGCAAACCACAGAGGTTCGACATTGGCCTGCGGGGGTATTTACCCCTATCGGAATGTTCGTATCACCGCTTCTAATGTCATGCATGTATGCAAAACTTTCTGACATAAAGGAATGCGATGCTCTTATATAAAACAATACAGAAGGTGGTACTGAGTTAACGAGAAGTGTACCCATCTAGGTAGCACACTGGGTTTCCCTACAGTTGGAATGAATTCTCCTTGGTCTGCCCCTGGTCTGAATGAACCCCCCTTTCTCAAGTATCCTACTCTCTCCCTTTATAGTGGCGGCCTGGGTCCTCTTCCCTTATCGCTGACGGGAAGGGATCCCACAACGGCCAGTTTAAGTGGGGGACAAGGGAACATGCTTCCCCTATCAGAAGTGGTCTTCGTCTGCAAAGTAGGTGCATAGGTGGGCGCAGGGTTGAAGTTCGTCCTACCGACGGCTGTTGGGGAACGTCGCATGAGAAACAAAATTTTTCCTACGCGCACGAAGACCTATCATCGTGATGTCCATCTAGGAGGGGGTATTTGGATCTACGTACCCTTGTAGATCGCACAGCAGGAAGCGTTAAGAAACACAGTTGATGTAGTGGAATGTCCTCACGTCCCTCGATCCGCCTCATGAACCGTCCCACGAACCGTCCCGCGATCCGTCCCACGATCCGCTCCGATCTAGTGCCGAACGGACGGCACCTCCATGTTCAGCACATGTACAACTCGACGATGATCTCGGCCTTCTTGATCCAGCAAGAGAGACGGAGAGGTAGATGAGTTCTCCGGCAGCGTGACGGTGCTCCGGAGGTTGGTGATGATCTATCTCAGCAGGGCTCCGCCCGAGCTCCGTAGAAATAGGATCTAGAGGAAAAACCGTGCAGGTATGTGGTCGGGCTGCCGTTGGAAAATTGTCTCAAATCAGCCCTAATACCTCAGTATATATAGGAGGGAGGGGAGGGACCTTGCCTTGAGGCTCAAGGGAGCCCAAGGGGCCGGCCGAAGGGGGGGAGGAGGAATCCTCCTCCAATCCTAGTCCAACTAGGATTGGAAGGTGGAGTCCTTCCCTTCCTTCCCACTTCCCTTTTTTTCTTTTCTCTTTGATTTTTCTTATATCCTGCGCAAGGGCCTTCTTGAGTCTGCCCACCAGCCCACAAAGGGCTGGTGCGGCACCCCTAAGGCCTATGGGCTTCCCCCGGGTGGGCTCCCCCCCCCGCGGTGAACATCCGGAACCCATTCGTCACTCCCGGTACATTTCCGGTAATGCCGAAAACTTTCTGGTAATCAAATGAGGTCATCCTATATATCAATCTTCGTCTCTGGACCATTACAGAAACCCTCGTGACGTCCGTGATCTCATCCGGGACTCCGAACAACATTCGGTAGCCAACCATATAACTCAAATACGCATAAAACAACGCTGAACCTTAGGTGTGCACACCCTGCGGGTTCGAGAACTATGTAGACATGACCCGAGGGACTCCTCGGTCAATATCCTATAGCGGGACCTGGATGCCCATATTGGATCCTACATATTCTACGAAGATCTTATCGTTTGAACCTCAGTGCCAAGGATTCATATAATCCCGTATGTCATTCCCTTTGTCCTTCGGTATGTTACTTGCCCCAGATTAGATCGTCAATATCCGCATACCTATTTCAATCTCATTTACCGGCAAGTCTCTTTACTCATTCCGTAATACAAGATCCCGTGACTTACACTAAGTCACATTGCTTGGAAGGCTTGTGTGTGATGTTGTATTACCGAGTGGGCGCCGAGATACCTCTCTGTCACACGGAGTGACAAATCCCAGTCTTGATCCATACTAACTCAACGGACACCTTCGGAGATACCTGTAGAGCATCTTTATAGTCACCCAGTTATGTTGTGACGTTTGATACACAGAAAGCATTCCTTCGGTGCCAGTGAGTTATATGATGTCATGGTCATAGGAACAAATACTTGACACACAGAAAACAATAGCAACAAAATGACACGACCAACATGCTACGTCCATTAGTTTGGGTCTAGTCCATCACATGATTCACCCAATGATGTGATCCAGTTATCAAGCAACAACACCTTGTACATAGTCAGAAGACCCTGACTATCCTTGATCAACTGGCTAGCCAACTAGAGGCTTGCTAGGGACAGTGTTTTGTCCATGTATCCACACATGTATCTAAGTCTTCATTCAATACAATTATAGCATGGATAATAAACGATCATCTTGATACATGAATTATAATAACAACTTATTTATCATTGCCTCTAGGGCATAATTCCAACAGTCTCCCACTTGCACTAGAGTCAATAATCTAGTCCTCACATCGCCATGCGAATTACATTGTAATAAATCTAACACTCATACAGTTCTGGTGTTGATCATGCTTTGCCCGTGGAAGAGGTTTAGTCAGCGGGTCTGCCACATTCAGATCCGTGTGCATTTGCATATATTCACGTCCTCCTCCTCGACGTAGTCGCGGATGAGGTTGAATCGTCGTTTGATGTGTCTGGTCTTCTTGTGAAACCGTGGTTCCTTTGCTAAGGCAATGACACCCGTGTTGTCACAAAACAGGGTTATTGGATTCAGCGCGCTCGGCACCACTTCAAGATCCGTCATGAACTGCTTCATCCAGACACCCTCCTTAGCTGCCTATGAGGCAGCCATGTACTCCGCTTCACATGTAGAATCAGCTACGACGCTTTGCTTGGAACTACACTAGCTTACCGCACCCGCATTAAGAATAAATATGTATCCGGTCTGCGACTTAGAGTCATCCGGATCTGTGTCAAAGCTTGCATCGACGTAACCTTTTACGGCGAGCTCTTCGTCACCTCCATATACGAGAAACATCTCCTTAGTCCTTTTCAGGTACTTCAGGATATTCTCGATCGCCGTCCAGTGATCCACTCCTGGATTACTCTCGAACCTGCCTACCATACTTATAGCCAGGCTAACGTCCGGTGTAGTGCACAACATTGCATACATGATAGAACCTATGGCTGAAGCATAGGGGACGGAACTCACTGTCTTTCTATCTTCCTCAGTTGCTGGGCACAGAGTCTTACTCAATTTTATACCTTGTAATACTGGCAAGAACCCTTTCTTGGACTGATCCATTTTTAACTTCTTCAAAACTTTATCAAGGTATGTGCTTTGTGAAAGTCCTATCAATCGTTTCGATCTATCCCTATAGATCTTAATGCCTAGAATGTAAGCAGCTTCTCCTAGTTCCTTCATAGAGAAACTTTTATTCAAGTAACCTTTTATGCTCTCCGAAAGCTCCACGTTGTTTCCAATCAGCAATATGTCATCCACATATAATATTAGAAACGCCACAGAGCTCCCACTCACTTTCTTGTAAATACATGATTCTCCAACCACCTGTATAAACCCAAATGCTTTGATCACCTCATCAAAGCGTTTATTCCAACTCCGAGATGCTTGCACCAAGTCCATAAATGGATCGCCGGAGCTTGCACACTTTGTTAGCATTTTTAGGATCGACAAAACCTTCGGGTTGCATCATATACAACTCTTCCTTAAGGAAACCGTTAAGGAACGCCGTTTTGACATCCATCTTCCAGATTTCATAATCCAAAAACGCAGCTATTGCTAACATGATTCAGACGGACTTAAGCATCGCTACGGGTGAGAACGTCTCATCGTAGTCAATTCCTTGAACTTGTGAAAAACCCTTTGCCACAAGTCGAGCTTTATAAACGGTCACATTACCGTCAGCGTCCGTCTTCTTCTTAAAGATCCATTTGTTCTGAATAGCTTTGCGGCCTTCAGGTAGTACTTCCAAAGTCCACACTTTGTTTTCTTACATAGATCCTATCTCGGACTTCATGGCTTCCAACCATTTGTTGGAATCCGGGCCCACCATTGCTTTTCATAATTCGCAGGCTCATTGTTGTCCAACAACATAATTGATAAGACGGGATTACCGTACCACTCTGGAGCAGTACGCGATCTAGTCGACCTGCGAGGTCCGATAGGAACTTGATCCGAAGTTTCATGATCATCATCATTAACTTCCTCCTCAACCGGTGTCCCAACGACAGGGGTTTCCCCTTGCCCTGCACCATCATCCAGAGGGATGAGAGGTTCGACAACCTCATCAAGTTCTATCTTCCTTCCACTCTATTCTCTCGAGAGAAACTCCTTCTCGAGAAAAGCTCCATTCTTAGCAACAAACACTTTGCCCTCGGATTTGAGATAGAAGGTATACCCAACTGTCTCTTTTGGGTAACCTATGAAGACGCACTTTTCCGCTTTGGGTTCCAACTTTTCAGGCTGAAGCTTTTTTACATAAGAATCACATCCCCAAACTTTAAGAAACGACAACTTTGGTCTTTTGCCATACCACAGTTCATATGGTGTCGTCTCAACGGATTTTGATGGTACCCTATTTAAATTGAATGCAACTGTTTCTAATGCATAACCCCAAAACGATAACGGCAAATCGGTAAGAGATATCATAGATCGCACCATCTCTAATAAAGTACGATTACGATGTTCCGACACACCATAATGTGCTGGTGTTCCAGGCGGTGTCAACTGTGACACAATTCCACATTGTCTTACGTGAGCACCAAACTCGAAACTCAGATATTCACCCCCACGATCAGACCGTAGGAACTTGATCTTCTTGTTATGACGATTTTCAAATTCACTCTGAAATTGCTTGAACTTTTCAAATGTTTCAGACTTGTGCTTCATCAAGTAGACATAACCATATCTACTCAAATCGTCAGTGAATGTGAGAAAATAACGATATCCGCCGCGTGCCTCCACACTCATTGGACCACACACATCGGTATGTATGATTTCCAACAAGTCACTTGCATGCTCCATTGTTCCGGAGAACGGAGTTTTAGTCATCTTGCCCATGAGGCATGGTTCGCACGTGTCAAGTGAATCAAAGTCAAGTGAGTCCAAAAGCCCATCAATATGGAGTTTCTTCATGCGCTTTACACCAATATGACCTAAGCGGCAGTGCTATAAAAACATGGCGCTATCATTGTTAACTCTAACTCTTTTGGTCTCAATGTTATGTATATGTGTATTATCACTATCAAGATTCAATATGAACAATCCTCTCACATTGGGTGCATGACCATAAAAGATATTACTCATAGAAATAGAACAACCATTATTCTCTGACTTAAACGAGTAACCGTCTCGCAATAAACAAGAACCGGATATAATGTTCATGCTTAACGTAGGCACTAAATAACATTTATTTAAGTTCATAACTAATCCTGATGGTAACTGAAGTGAAAATGTGCCAACGGCGATTGCATCAACCTTGTAACCATTTCCCACGCGCATCGTCACTTCATCCTCCGCCAGCCTTCGCCTATTCCGCAGTTCCTGTTTCGAGTTGCAAATATGAGCAACAGAACCGGTATCGAATACCCAGGCACTACTACGAGAGCTGGTTAAGTACACATAAATAACATGTATATCAAATATACCTGATTTTTCTTTGGCCGCCTTCTGATCAGCCAGATACTTGAGGCAGTTGTGCTTCCAGTGACCCATACCCTTGCAATAATAGCACTCCGTTTCAGGCTTAGGTCCAGCTTTGGGTTTCTTCATTGGATTGGAAACAGGCTTGCCGCTCTTCTTCGAATTACCCTTCTTTCCTTTGCCGTTTCTCTTGAAACTAGTGGTCTTATTCACCATCAACACTTGATGCTCTTTACGGAGTTCTGACTGCGAATTTCAGCATCGCGAATAACTCGCCGGGTGACTTGTTCATCCCTTGCATATTATAGATCAACACAAAGCCCTTATAGCTTGGCGGCTGTGATTGAATAATTCTGTCAGTGATAGACTCTTGCGGGAGTTCAATCCCCAACTCAGCTAGACGGTTTGAGTACCCAGACATTTTGAGCACATGTTCACTGACAGACGAATTCTCCTCCATCTTGCAAGCATAGAATTTATCGGAGGTCTCATACCTCTAGATCCAGGCGTTCTTCTGAAAGATAAACTTCAACTCCTGGAACATCTCATATGCTCCAAGACGCTCAAAGCGACATTGAAGTCCTGACTCTAAGCCATACAAGACTGCACAATGAACTACTGAGTAGTCCTCCTTACGTTTTAAACAAGCGTTCTTAACATCTTGGTCAGCCGTGGCGGGTGGTTCATCTCATAGCGCAGCATTAAGGACATAATCCTTCTTCCCAGCTTGCAGGAGCAACTTAAGATTACGAGCCCAGTCTACAAAGTTGCTTCCATCATCTTTCAACTTAGCTTTCTCTAGGAACATATTAAAATTCAGGGTGACTGTCACGTGAGCCATTGATCTACAACACAAATATATTCAAAGTGGACTTAGACTATGTTCAAGATAATTAGAGTTTAACTAATCAAATTATTTGCTAAACTCGCACTCAAAAAGTACATCTCTCTAGTCATTTGAGTGGTTCATGATTCAGTTCCACTAGCTCAAGTCCGATCATCACGTGAGTTGAGGATAGTTTTAGTGGTAAGCATCCCTATGCTAATCATATCAACTATATGATTCATGATCGACCTTTCGGTCTCATGTGTTCTGAGGCCATGTCTGCACAAGCTAGGCTCGTCAAGCTTAACCCGAGTGTTCCGCGTGTGCAATTGTTTTGCACCCGTTGTATGTGAACGTTGAGTCTATCACACCCGATCACCACGTGGTGTCTCGAAACGACGAACTGTAGCAATGGTGCACAGTCGGGGAGAACACAATTTCGTCTTGAAATTTTAGTGAGAGATGACCTCATAATGCTACCGTCATTCTAAGCAAAATAAGGTCCATAAAAGGATTAACATCACATGCAATTCATAAGTGACATGATATGGCCATCATCACGTGCTTCTTGATCTCCATCAGCAAAGCACCGACACGATCTTCTTGTCACCGGCGCAACACCATGATCTCCATCAACGTGTCGCCATCAGGGTTGTCGTGCTACTCATGCTATTACTACTAAAGCTACATCCTAGCAATATAGTAAACGCGTCTGCAAGCACAAACATTAGTTTAAAGACAACCCTATGACTCCTGCCGGTTCCCGTACCATCGATGTGCAAGTCGATATTAACTATTACAACATGACCATCTCATACATCCAATATATCACATCACATTGTCGGCCATATCACATCACAAGCATACCTTGCAAAAACAAGTTAGATGTCCTCTAATTGTTGTTGCATGTTTTACGTGGTGACCATGGGTATCTAGTAGGATCGCATCTTACTTACGCAAACACCACAACGGAGATGTATGGATTGCTATTTAACCTCATCCAAGGACCTCCTCGGTCAAATCTGATTCAACTAAAGTTGGAGAAACCGACACTCACCAGTCATCTTTGAGCAACGGGGTTCCTCGTAGCGATGAAACCAGTCTCTCGTAAGCGTACGAGTAATGTCGGTCCGAGCCGCTTCGATCCAACAATACCGCAGAATCAAGAAAAGACTAAGGAGGGCAGCAAATCGCACATCACCGCCCACAAAAACTTTTGTGTTCTACTCGAGATGACATCTACGCATAAACCTAGCTCTGATACCACTGTTGGGGAACGTCGCATGGGAAACAAAAATTTTCCTACGCGCACGAAGACCTATCATGGTGATGTCCATCTACGAGAGGGGATTTGGATCTATGTACCCTTGTAGATCACACAGTAGGAAGCGTTAAGAAACACGGTTGATGTAGTGGAACGTCCTCACGTCCCACGATCTGCCCCGCGAACCGTCCCACGAACCGTGCCACGATCCATCCCACAATCCGCTCCGATCTAGTGCCGAACGGACGACACCTCCGCGTTCAGCACACGTACAGCTCGACGATGATCTCAGCCTTCTTGATCCAGCAAGAGAGACGGAGAGGTAGATTAGTTCTACGGCAGCGTGACAACGCTCCGGAGGTGGGTGATGATCTATCTCAGCAGGGCTCCGCCCAAGCTCCGCAGAAATACGATCTAGAGGAAAAACTGTGGAGGTATGTGGTCGGGCTGCCGTGGCAAAGTTGTCTCAAATCAGCCCTAATACCTCAGTATATATAGGAGGGAGGGAAGGGACCTTGCTTTGAGGCTCAAGGGAGCCCCAAGGGGTCGGCCGAAGGGGGGGGAGGAGGAATCCTCCTCTAATCCTAGTCCAACTAGGATTGGAAGGTGGAGTCCTTCCCTTCCTTCCCACTTCCCTTTTTTTTCTTTTCTCTTTGATTTTTCTTATCGCCTGCGCAAGGGCCTTCTTGGGCTTGCCCACCAGCTCACTAAGGGCTTGTGCAGCACCCCTAAGGCCTATGGGATTCCCTCGGGTGGGCTGCCCCCCCGTTGAACATCCGGAACCCATTCGTCACTCCCGGCACATTCCTGGTAATGCCTAAAACTTTCCGGTAATCAAATGAGGTCATCCTATATATCAATCTTCATCTCCGGACCATTCCAGAAACCCTCGTGACGTCCGTGATCTCATCCGGGACTCCGAACAACATTCGGTAACCAACCATATAACTCAAATACACATAAAACAATGCCGAACCTTAAGTGTGCAGACCCTGCGGGTTCGAGAACTATGTAGACATGACCCGAGGAACTCCTCGGTAAATATCCAATAGTGGGACCTGGATGCCCATATTGGACCCTACATATTCTACGTAGATCTTATCGTTTGAACCTCAGTGCCAAGGATTCATATAATCCCGTATGTCATTCCATTTGTCCTTCGGTATGTTACTTGCCCGAGATTCGATCGTCAGTATCCGCATACCTATTTCAATCTCGTTTACCAGCAATTCTCTTTACTCGTTGTGTAATACAAGATCCCGTGACTTACACTAAGTCACATTGCTTGCAAGGCTTGTGTGTGATGTTGTATTAGCGAGTGTGCCCCGAGATACCTCTCCGTCACACGGAGTGACAAATCCCAGTCTTGATCCATACTAACTCAATGGACACCTTCGGAGATACCTGTAGAGCATCTTTGTGGTCACCCAGTTACATTGTGACGTTTGATACACACAAAGCATTCCTCCGGTGCTAGTGAGTTATATGATCTCATGGTCATAGGAATAAATACTTGACACGCAGAAAACAGTAGCAACAAAATGACACGATCAACATGCTACGTCCATTAGTTTGGGTCTAGTCCATCACATGATTCACCCAATGATGTGATCCAGTTATCAAGCAACAACACCTTGTACATAGTCAGAAGACCCTGACTATCCTTGATCAACTGGCTAGCCAACTAGAGGCTTGCTAGGGACAGTGTTTTGTCCATGTATCCACACATGTATCTAAGTCTTCATTCAATACAATTATAGCATGGATAATAAACGATTATCTTGATACAGGAATTATAATAACAACTTATTTATCATTGCCTCTAGGGCATAATTCCAACAGCGGCCGGCTGTGGTCTTGTTGCACCGGAAGGGAAACATTTGGAAGATGCCTTTGGAGCCCTGGTACGCTCCCACCTCCTTTGCACTAAAGGGGAAACTGTCCCGTCCTGCCATCTACTGCTCGCATGTCCTTCCCTGGTGTCACCCTTGACTCCTGAGGCTCGGCTTTTCCTCGAAATATCCGCCCCTCCGGAGGGGTCCTGAGGAGGCCCCCTGCGGGTCTTGATATCGCTCTTCCTCGCGAGGCTTGGCCCCTCGCGAGGGCCTTGTCCCGGGTGGTGCCATTCCAGTCGATCTTGTGGTGATGAAGTGGGCCAGCCCTGGGCCGCAGGCAGACAGGTCTGGGTACTCCATTACCATAACGCCGACAAGCGCCCAAGCTCCTGCGTGGTGACATGCTCGCCATGTCTGCGCCGCCCCGCACCTTTTCCATGACCGGCGACCTCGAGGTCGGTGAGCTCCAGCGTGTCGCTACTCCTGCCGCTGTGCCGCAGTGCCTCCACCATGGCTGCACGCCCTGCAAGCCCTGTCGCCTTCTAGCTCGCCCTTGCCCCGATCTGCATCGCCGCACCTTGGAGCCGCTCTCGGCCATGGGCTCCGCTAGATCCATCCATGCTGGACCGGATCTCCCCATTCAGGGCGCCCCTTACTCTGCCTTCGTCAGACCTCGCGGGAAGCCGCTGCTACTTCTCAAACAAGAGCACCAGAAATTGACACATTGACGGGGATTGGGCTTGCGTTGGTTTTTCCCTTGAAGAGGAAAGGGTGATGCAGCACAGGAGTAGTAAGTATTTCCCTCAGTTTGAGAACCAAGGTATCGATCCAGAAGGAGGGTCTCGTCAAGTCCAGAGTACCTGCGCAAACACAAACAAGCTTGCACCCAATGCTTCAAAGGGGTTGTCAATCCCGTCGAGATTGTTTGCAAAGTGAGATCTGAAGGCGGAAAGTGCAACGAAGTAAAAAGTGTAAGGCTGAAAATATGGTGTGGAGTAGACCCTGGGGGCCATAGTGTTCACTAGAGGCTTCTCTCAAAATAGCAAGTTTTACGGTGGGTGAACAAATTACTGTCGAGCAATTGATAGAACCGCGCAAAGTCATGACGATATCTAAGGCAATGATCTAGCATATAGGAATCACGTCCGAGACAAGTATACCGATACTTTCTGCATCTACTACTATTACTCCACACATCGACCGCTATCCAGCATGCATCTAGTGTATTGAGTTCATGAAGAACAGAGTAACGCTTTAAGCAAGATGACATGATGTAGAGGGATAATCTCAAACCAATGATGAAAACCCCATCTTTTTACCCTTGATGGTAACAACACGATCCGTGCCTCGCTACCCATTCTGTCACTGGGTGAGGTCACCGCACGGTATGAACACAAAACCAAGCACTTCTCCCATTGCAAGAATCATAGATCTAGCTGGCCAAACAAAATCCACAACTTGAAGAGAATTACAAGGATATGAAATCATACATAAGAGAGATCAGAAGAAACTCAAATAAGATTCATAGATAATCTGATCATAAATCCAAAATTCATCGGATCTCGACAAACACGCCGCAAAAGAAGATCACATCGGATAGATCTCCATGAAGATCATGGAGAACTTTGTATTGAAGATCCAAGAGAGAGAAGAAGCCATCTAGTTACTAGCTATGGACCCGTAGGTCTATGGTGAACTGTCGGGACCCTGATCCTGAGTCATAAGAACCTAGCACGTAACACATCACATCACTTTGCGGCCTCACGCACGGTAAACTCCACGGCTTCCACCTTACCTTGGCCGGGACCATTTGCGTCTTTTGGCTCACGTACATGAATATGTTGCTATCGTTCAAACGACAAAGAACCCGGGTCGACATGACTAGTTATAAACCCCAGCGGTACAACCGTATAGGGACAGGCATACATAACCCAACAAAGGAGGTGTCGGTCATCAGCGTGTGCAGACGAGTCGTAGCAAGCTACAAGGACTCCATTACACCGCGTGACATTTCCCCAAGGGGACAGACACAGCAGCAAAGAAGGATACATGCCGGTCAATCAATGTGTTCCGAGCAGTAGCAAGCTACCAAGGCCCGATGGAATCACAAAGAGGCATTTCCCTGTAAAGAGTACTACTAAAGGCAAACAACTAGGTGTCGAATCCCACACATATAATGCATTTCAAACATACACACATTATGCACGATATGTGTAGATACAACATGGCATCACAACATAACTCTATGACTCAAGCATTTATTAAAGACTCATAAGAGTCAACATAGTAAGATATTACAAACAGGGGTCTCGTGACCCGACACTCAAGTCATACAAACAACAAGCGGAAGCAAATCATGTCTGGGTACAGACATCTACTAAAAGTGGCTGGAAGAGCCTGAAAAGCTACTACGACCCTACCAAAGGAGCCAGACCTCTGTCCGGGATTCCCAAGCTATTTCGGTCAACATCGAACACATCGCGTAGAACCTTTTAATGAGTCTAAGTCTTCTCTGCAAAAACATAAATAAAGCAACCGTGAGTACAAAGGTACTCAACAAGTCTTACATAAGAACTATCTACATGTGCATCATGTTTCAATGAAAGGATTGTGGGGTTTGATTGTAGCAAGCCAGCTTTGACTCTTGGCTAACCTGTACTACGACTACAAGTTCTTTCTTTGAGGTGGGATAATGCACACGAGTCCACATATTCACCAATTCAATACACCACTATGGATCCACTCCCGTCTCCCTACGAGAAGGCCTTCCATAGCACTCACACTTATCTTGCATGTTTTAAAGTATCCATTTAAGTTGTCTATGTACCACGTAATGTTTCCAAGTAGTCCATATCTGAGGACGCGGCTATTCGAACAGATTACAACACCCTGCAGGGGTATACTTCTTCACACATGCTCCCACCACTTAGCACCATATGCACGACATGCATCTCGGCAACCTTCAAGCGGAAGCACTGGCGTGGGTGTCGGCCACGACCGTGAACCACACAAGACCCTAGTCCAGGTTTATCGCCTATTTGAGACTGAACCCGCAAGGAAGTCCGGCCGAGGTTTCCTCTACGGCCCCAAACGATGCGCGCAGGGTTCCCAAGCCCACCATTCGGGTGCCACTTGGTATACCGTGCCACTGTGTATCTACCGTAGTGAAGCCTACCCCGTCGGGCAGAGCTAAACATGACCGCCAACACTTTTCCTACAAACACCAGAAACTAATTGCAACTCCTCGACAGAGATCTAGGCAATTAATAAGCCGAGCGGGGTCATATTTCAGGGCCCAATGCATGGTAGTATCTTGTCTTGGATAACACACACAGAACTCAGTTCTTAAGGACGGTCCCAATGAGACAACCCGCCATGTACTCCTACATGGCCTCTCATCGCTACCTTTACCAAATCAGATTCACACCTTTACTCTCACACTGTAGGACATGAACACAACCATTCCGATACATCATTCAGATGGATCAGACCCGACACGACTCTAAGCATAGCAGGCATTGTAAGCAAGCATGGATGAGTAAGCACAACAAGGCTCAAGCAGTTGCTACTCATGCTAACTGGTTTCAACTATTTACTGTGACAAAATCAGGTCATGCAAAGGAATGGGTTCAACTACCGATAACATGTACACTTGAATCGTGTTTGTCCTAATGCAGTAAAAGAGAGCAGGAGCAAGAGAGTGGGTTTATTTCAATATGCTCAAGGGGGGTTTGCTTGCCTAACACGTCTGAAGATAGCAATGAGTCTTCATCAATGTCAACGATCACATCGTGGGAAACATCGTTTAGCGAGGGGGAACAACACCGACAAACAAGAAAGAACAACAATTACTTCACGGAAATGCAACACTATGATGCATGCTCAAGACATGAAATGAAAGGTGGCAGGCTAATGTGGCTATCATTTCTTAAGGTGAAGCTGGGTTTGAATTAGGATCCAAACATCACTTCAAGCCGGGTATTTTTCGGATACCCTTTTAATTGATTTGACCTGATCCTCATAATAAATTGTTTCAACATGTATGGAGTTAGTATTTTGAGGTACTCATTTGCATTGACCAATGTTTGAGCATAGTAATTGAAGTGGAATTCAAATAAGTATCAATTCCCAACTCCAAACTATTTATTAAATTTACCCTATTCATCATTTTGCCTATTTGGTGTTGTTAACTTTTTCAAACATGCATGAAAATGCCGTAATCAGATTCCTTGGATTTTTCTGATACTTTTTCATATATAAATTATTTTCATCCGAGTTATATTTTAATTTCTATGATTTTTACAAGTTTTAGCAATTTCCTGGATTTATTTTATAAACATAAAATCAATTACTACGTCAGCACTGCATGAGCATTGCGTCAGCAGTCAACTATGCCTGGGCCAGGTCAAACGTGTCGTGTGGGGGCCACACGTCAGTGAGCGAGGGCTTAATCCCGCGTTGACCCGCACTAATGGGAGTTTGACCCACGCGTGGGGTCCTCTGTCAGTGGCTCTAAGGGGGGGGTTAGCTTGCTAACGATTGGCCACGTCGGCCCCCACCGGAGGGTGGTCGCCGGCGACCATAGTCGCGGCGGAGGGCTCGCCAGAGTGGCGCTAAAACGCGCTACACGGCGCCAAATCGGGCGCGGCTTGCGGCTAATCGAAGCTGGCGAAGCGGCTCGTCTTCCAGGGGTAGCAGGAGGGACTGAAGATGGCCGGAGGGACACCGGCGACGAGCGCGCACGGCGGCCGAAAGTCGGGCTCGTCGGGGAGGAGCTTAGGGGGACGCCATCGCGCGGGGAAGAGAGGGGAAAGGAGCAGGGGCTCACGGCGGCTCCATTTCTGGCATCGGCGACGAAGGAGAGGCTTGGAGCAGGCCGAATCGACGGCGGCAGATCCGGTGACAGAAGATGGAAATGACGACACAGCTGCAGCGACAGAGGACCTCAGCCCTTCTGGCTTCATTCAAAGGACGAAGAGGAACACAACGGAGCTTGTGAGCCTCTCAGGTAGGCCGGAGGGGGGGGGGTGGTTGCCGGGGTAGCAGTGAGCAACGACAGCGAGCTTGCTCGGTGGTCGCGGAGAGGGAGCTAGGGGAGAGGAGAGACGCGTGCGAGGAGAGAAAAGAGAGGAGGGCACCTCAGGGCTTCTCAGCACGAGGAGATAGGGTCGGAGGGGGGGGTGCCTCCAGCACGAAGCAGGAGGTGGCCGTCGGCGAACGTGCGGCCGACACCTCTCCTGCACACTCGCGGGAGGAGGGAGAAGACCTCCTCGCCCTTGGTGGGCTGGGCCGGCCAGTAGCGCAGGATAGGTAATATTTTTATCTTTTCCTTTTTATTCTTTGTGTTTGATATTTCTGACATTTCTTTTATTTGTTTTGGCTCCAACTAATTTAAAGAAAATAGGTAAACAACTCTGGGGTGTTATTTGGAATATTTCCAACCCCATGTGAAGTTTTCAACATTTTATAAAACTAGGAGGTATTTGAAATCAATTAATTAATTTATTTTAGTGGCTTTTGAGTTTAAAATAAAATGCCAAAAGTATTTTGAAAATATATATCACCCCTCATATTTTCTTTCCAACATTTATCAAAAATGATGGACTTTTATGAAAACCATTTTGGTTCATTGATTTGTCACCACTTTTGAATTGTTTTGCATATAGAGTTGCTAGGGTTTTGTGTTGAATATGGACTATGTTGGAGTTTTGCTTTGATTTCACTTCTTTCTTGGGTTCAATTCATTTTCTTAGAATGGGAAGAAAGAAAACATGAGCTCAAACTTGCTAAGCTCTACTAGGGATTTCAGGGATGTGACAGGACTGCTCGGTCTCAAAGGCGGATTCAACAGGATCCTCATCTTCATCAACATCTTCCTTCTTTATAGGAGTGGAAGAAAGAATCCGCACATCATGGCGTCTCTTAGGCGAGGCGGCGAAGATCTCAGTGTACTCTTCCGCTGTCAGGTGGCGACTCCGAAGTGGGACTGCCTGGATGGGTAACACACCACCCCTAGAGGCAACAACTATCCTCCCTTCAGGTGCGCCTGCCTTCTTTAGCTTGCGGTTCTGCATCTTCTCAGCGTGGAGCATGACCTTGACTAGGTGCAGCTCTTGGCGAAGCTTAACTGATTCCTTAACCAGGAAGTGCGTCAGGGTGTCCGACGAGAGACTGAAGTAGGTCTGAAACCTTAATGGCATCCCATCCTCCGTGGCTGGAATGAGTGTCCAACTCCCATCCACTCCTTCCTTAATGAAAGGTAGGTGACGAGTGACAGGCTCATTAGCCATCTCAGGGAGGATGCTGCGGAGTTGCACGAGCGCCTCTCGTGCAGCCGTCTCCACTGCCAACATCAGCTCTCCCATCTGTGGTCCCTCGAAGAACCAACTAGACGGGGAGTCATTAGCCTTCACTATCACGTCCACGTGATATTCCTTAGTGTCGGCGTTGACCCAGTGCTCGTGGTAGAGGAAGATGGGCGTGCGATGTACGTGGCACTTCTCGAGACAATCCACCAGAAGTAGTGGAAAGCCGGTCTCCCGAAGCGTCTCAGGTACGACAGCCATCTACAAGGCATAGGAGGGAAGTCAGAAGGTTGTATGTGCAAAAGTATTGTGCAAGGCTGGCGTTCTAACGTTCTCGGCTAACGTCCATGCTATCTAAGGCCTCCTGTAGTTAGGATGGCTCTGATACCAGTTCTGTGGGGACCCCGACTAGCAAGTCGAGTTCGCCGTGCCCAGTGACCCCAAGGATCAATGTTCACTGAACACGGATACTGAATAATAGAGTCTTACATCCAAGTACCGCAATTATTACATCAAACGACCAGAAGGTCGGGTTCAAGAGTGAGGCCTAAGGCCAAATTAAACAGATACATCGAGTAGCAGAAACTCGTAAGGGCTAAGCGGTGCCCATGCCATCAAGCCTACACCGACATGCATTCTGACTTGGAAGCGTCCTAGATCGCAGGTTCGTCTCCGAGGCGTACTCATCGCCAAACTCCGGTCCTTCCATGTCTGGTCAATAATATAACCAGTGGGAAGCCAATGAGTACTTTGAATGTACTCGCAAACAGCCCATGATATGAACATTTATAGTGAAAAATAACAGTAACATGCATCTTTAGTGGAATGCAATTTCTTGGAATGATCAGGTATATGCAACAAGTTAAAGAATTACTCTTGAAGAAGAGGTTACACATATCAACATATTTGCTAAGGGCTGAACCATTCGGCTTCACCCTAAATGCCAAGTCATCTAACTTGTCATAATCTCAATGTATTAATGAGGGCTAAACCATCCGGGTTTACCCTATATGTCAAGTCACCGAACTTGATCATATTATTGTGATTATCATAACAACATCTTTTAACACCACACACACACACACTTGGTTTATGCGGAAACACTGGACGTAGTTTAAGCAACACCACCCAACTGTGCTTGACCGTGGACAAGGCTATTCGAATAGTTTACACTCTGCAGAGGTAGTACGCTGGACCCACGAGAAACGGGAAACTTCCGTGTCATCCACGACTCGCGGTATATCACATATACCCGAGGTAAGTACCCGATCATCATCTTTCCCCTGACGATACTAGACAAAGAGGTTCACTCGATTGGTACCCAGCCCACATGTCGTACGTCTTACGAGCACCGACTCTGGACTATATCAACCATGCAGGGACCAACGGTGTGCCTGGAACTCATAATAATGGCATAGTCGTCCTACCTGGCACGACCCCATCACGAGAGTGACACCGATCACTCCCGCCACTAGTAATGTGGTCTTTGCTAGTACCGACCAGAGTAATCAACAAAGCCCCGTCCCATAAAGGGGTATCATGGTCGTACTGGTAAGGTTGGGACGGTCGACACATCATAAATCTAATCCCATTTCCGAAACCATACTCACACAAAATCACCGGTGCATCACTTCACCAAAAGTGATCACCAACTCATCATCACCCTCGGGCATTAGTGGCACCCGACGGGGTTTTCATAAACTCTTTATTTAACTCATCATCATGCTTGTGATAATATTCTCTATCTTTACTTGTCAACATGGTAACAACATGACCCTCAAGGGGTAGGGTCAAGCTCAATGCAATGATCTTATAACTTTACTAATCAACATGACAGCAGCATGTTCCTCATGGACAGTAGGGTCAGCTCATCATGTTTGTGCTTCGAGGAGCCAGGTGAATAACATTACTATCATGCAAGTGCTTCGAAGAAGCCTTCGGTACCATCACATCAATGATGAACCGGCACTGTGATCACATGCAACGGAAAGTACTTGCTATACTAGCATGCATCATTTTATATACTTAAGTCATGGTCAAAGGCTGCTTACCTTGGTCAGCTAGGTATCTGGGGTCTTCGAGGTCTTCCGCTCCGGGTCCTCCGTCACTCGGTAGCTCTACCGTCGAGAAAGGAGTAAATAAATAATAGCTCTCACTAAAAACAGATCACAAAGTGCTTTTAAAAAATGTTGCAAAGTTTGAATAAATTCAGTTTATTATTTTGGAAAATGTTTCCTATAGTTTCTATTAGCTAAGCATATTTATTGAAAAGCAAACAGAAGCAAACAAGTGCTTTTTAATATCATTTTAGTATATCAAAATAGTTTCTGTTTTTGATAAATGTCAAACACTACAGAATAAAATACTACTCATTTTTAGAAAATTACTAGTGGAAGAATCATATTTTTCTACTGGTTAAATATTTTTATAAAAATCATTTAAGTTAGTGGATCAAAACAAAAGGAAAAAGGCCAGGGGGTTGGATCCAGTCGGCCCAGCCAGCAGGCCTGGCCACCACGCGCGCGTGGGCCAGGTTCAAACCTGACCTGCGGGCCCCTGGGGTCAGCGTCAGCGGCTGCGCGCGCTGGCTGCCCCAGGACACTGACAGGTGGGCTCCACCTGTCGGGTCCTTCTCCTACCTCCAGCTAGAGAGGTGGAGACGGACGCTGGCGAGGCTGCCGTTGTCCACAGGCCAATCTAGGAATGGGAACGGGTCCCTCGTGCCTCCGCCTACCTGCTCGTGGTCGGGACGTCATCGGAGGTGGTCTGGGTTGCCGGCGACGAGGTGACCGTGGCGGAAGGGTTTCAGGTTGGTGTTGAACTGGTGGCTAGGAGCACGTATTCGCTCGGGAAGGCTGGGGGAAATGTTCCTGGTGTCAAGGGGAGTGTAATGGGAGGTCGGGCAGCGCAGGAGCCGACGTGTAGCCGGAGATCGACCGGAGCTCCGAGGCGGAGGGGCCTCGGTCGATCTCGAGCACCGGGGCTCTGCGAGCTCGATTGGGTGGCTAGGGGTGTCTACTAGTCATGCTGAAACTGCTTGGAGGGTGCTGGGGTGCCGGGGGACCTATTTATAGGCCATCGACGGTGACCCGACTCGGGCGCGCCGGTGACTCACCGTGGCGCGCGTGCGAGCACAGTGAGGTGCTGGCCGCGAAACCACGGGTTCGGGACGTGGTTTAGGACCTCCTGGTGCATCGACCGCAGAGGGAAAGCGAGTGGGGTCGAGCCGCAGCGACCGTGCATGCTCGACCGCGTCAGGCGCGCACGGGCACGCGTCGCCTGAGCTCTTGCACGAGGGGGAGAGGGTCCCTGGGGTAGCTTTGCACTGAATGGTTGTCGGGGGAGCGTTTGGACATAACTGGGGAGGTCGGGACCGGCCGGGGCGTCGTCCCCTTGCGGGAGGTTCTCTGCAGCGCGCCCAAAGCGCAGTTTTGGCATGCCACGGCATGCTGGCTCGCTCTGGGCACTTAGGATGTGTCCTCCATGTCCTGAGTGTTGCTAGGAGTGTGCCTAGCCGTTATGGTTTAGTGGGAGCTCGAGCTGGTCAAGGGAGCAAGGAACACTAGTGTTGCCAGTACTGCCCTGCTGCTCAAATTGGAGTTCTTGTCACTAGTGCTTGGAGTTGGGGAGGGGCTGATTGACTGGGTGCTCAGGGTGTTCTGGGTCTCTAACCAACCAAGTTTGGGGCCTTGCCATTGGGTAAAACAGTGGCTAGGAGGGTTTTTACCTTCCTGTCAGTAGGTGTTCGATAGTGACTTGGGGTGCTTCCACTCCACCACTCGAAATGAAACTTAACATGTTTGGTCTTGGGGTAAAAACATGGGGTTTCACCAAATTTGAGCTCCATTGAACCAGTTTGGCTTTGTAAACTTGAAAATGCCTCAAAATGACCAGTGCTGTCCTCTACAAAGGAAGTGTGGCCAAACAGAGTCTAACAAATCCCATCTTTGGTGTGGAGTCCTCATTTGGGGTGTCAAACACCTTTGCAAAGTTTCAGCTCCATTGGAGAAACTTTGCAATGTAGAGTTGTTCCAACTCTACTCTGGACAGAGAGGGTTTTGGGCTCATTAGGTGCACTTCCCCACCTTGGATCAAGGTGAGATTTTTGGTGAGCACCTAATATGGCTTGGGAGGGCTCGTGTAATTTTATGGGAATTTACTGAGATAATTTCCTTTGGAAACATCTCAAAAAGCTAAAACAGACAGAAATGGTTTTCAGGGTTTTACTCAAATAATATTAATATAAAATAGGGTTGAAAATCTTATATATGGAAAATAAATGTCCTTCTGAGCTTCCATGAATTTACTCAGAATTTCCTAAGGCAGGAAAGCAATTTTCCTTGTGGAAATATCATTACTGGCCTTAGAAACAGACATAGATATAAAATAGAAAATAATATTATAAATCACCAATTAATGTTTTTAATGAATGAAAAATAATATTTAGATCAGATCACCAACTTTGGTTGGAAGTGCCACTTGGCTTCATGAGCTAGTAGTGTATCCGAACATGGTGAAGGTGATCTTGATATAAAGGAAAAAGGGTTTTTGAAGAGAGCAAAATAAGAAGTTTTCATGGGTTTGAGTCATCAAACAAGCAAGCATTCACTCATACAAGGGTTCACATTGCACTCACAACATTATTTGAAAAAGTTTTGACAAGCTCTGATTTTTGCAACACAAAATACTTGTGGTGAAAAACAGGTGTGACAATATATATATATATATATATATATATATATATATATATATATATATATCTTACTTGGGAGTTAGAAACAGAACAACGTTTACATGCTTACAATTTCCTGACGATCGACATGTTGTTGTTGCTGTTCGTGCATTCACTAGTTTTGCTTGTGTTTGGTGGTGTGAACATTGTATAATACATCATGCTAATGTCCCAACTATTTGGGCTCCTTTAAAAAATGATATGCGTACTCGTTGGATTCCACCATATTATCAACATGAATTACTTCAAAAATTGCAATGTTTAAGACAGGGAAAAATTATGTGGAAGAATATTCTAAGGAATTACAAACTGGCATGATTAGATGTGGTATTGTTAAGGAAAACGAAGCTATGCTTGCATGTTTTATGGGTGGATTAGATAGAGATACTTAGACTATTTTAGAGTATAAGTAGTATAACTTCATCACTCGTTTATTCCATTATGCTTACAAAGTGGAACATGAAATGCAGGATTGACATGCATTGGCTAGAACTAATTTTTTCTGCAGGTCGCACTTCATCATGGACGACATATACCTCATCAACATCCACACGTCCTAGTGCAGCACTGCCTACTTCAACCACCAACTCCAACGAAGATACGAGGAAACACCTCCACCAAGAGCACACCTTACGGGCCTGCACAGGGATCTTATTCATCCATTGCATCCAAAGGGTAAACACATGAGGTTACATGTCATTGTTGCAAGGGTGGAGGCCACTATGCGAGAGAATGACCATCCAGGCATGTGATGATTGTTACTCAGGATGGGGGATATGACACCGCTAGTGATTTTATGAGGAGACTCTGGCTCTTATTGCAAGTGAAGAACATGGTGTAGATGATACTGAACAAGAGACAAAATACATGGCTAGTGATTACGCCGACAGGTATGAATGATTAGTTACTCAATGTGTTTTAAGTGTGCAGGTGACATAGGCAGAGCAAAATCACAGGCACAATTTGTTTTGTACAAAGGAAGTTGTGAAGGAACGTTTGTTCACGTCATCATAGATGGAGGGAGTTGCAACAACTTGTCTAACATGGAGATGGTGGAGAAGTTGTCTCTCACCACCATACCACATCATCATCCTTATTACATCTAATGGTTCAACAATAGTGGCAAGGTTAAGGTAACACGTACTGTTGATTTTCATTTTAGCATTGCTACATATTCTCGTTATGTTGATTGTGATGTGGTACCCATGCAAGCATGCTCCATTTTATTGGGTAGACCATGGCAATTTGATAAAAATTTCGTATACCATGGTAGGACAAATCACTATACTCTTATTTTATAAGGATAAAAATATAACTTTGCTTCCTATGTCTCGTGAACATATTATGAAAGATGGCATTATTAGAGCTTGTAAAGCAAAATAGGAGCAAACTAAGAGCAAAAATCAGATTGTGGCAAAAGTATTTTGATTAGCACAATAAGCCTAATAAACCATCTTCTAGTGTTGCATCTGAAATAAAATTGAAAAGTGGATGTTTACTTCCCATTAAATCTGATATTACTGATCTGGATTTTACTACTTCTGTTTGCTATGCTTTTATGTGCAAAGAGGTCTTATTTTCATTTGAGGGTGTGCTTGCTCTTTGCCTCATGCTGTCACTAACATATTGTAGGAGTTCGTTGATATCTTCCCATAAGACATGCTACCGGGGTTACCACCTATTAGAGGGAATGAGCATCAGATTGACTTAAATCCCGGTGCATCGCTGCCCAAGCGTGCGCCATACCGTACCAGTATAGAGGAGACGAAGAAGATTATGCATCAAGTACAGGAGCTCCTCGACAAAGGTTATATATGTGAATTCCGTAGTCCTTGTGTTGTTCCTATTATTCTAGTGCCGAAAAAGGATGGTACATTGTGTATATGTGTTGATTCTGGAGGCATTAATGATATTACTATTCGTTATCATGTCGGGACCCCGATCCTAAACCATAGGAATCCAGCCTGTAACACATCGCATCCCATTGCGGTCTCACGCACGGTTAACTCCACGGCCGTAGCCTTACCTTAGCCGGGACCGTTTCGTCTTTTGACTCACGTATGTAATAGTGTCGCTAGCATTCCAATGTCAAGAACCCGGATCGACATGTCTGGTCATAAACCAAAGTGGCAGTACCGCACAAGGACAGGCATACATGACCCAACATAGCAGGTGTCAGTCACCAGCGAGTGTAGACGAGTCGTAGCAAGCTACAGGGACTCCATTACATCGCGTGACCTTTCCCCAAAGGGGACAGACACAACAGCTAAGAAGAACACATGCCGGTCAACCAATGTGTCCGGAGCAGTAGCGAACTACCAAGGCTCATTGGATCACAAAGGGGCATTTCCTTGTAAGGAGTGCTACTAAAGTTCACGACTAGATAATCGAACCCCATACATATCAAGTACGACACACGTACGCATGGCATACCGATATGTATAGATACATCGATGGCATCACAACATAACCATAAACATACAAACTTTATTTAAGAGGCTCGGAAGAGCCACACCCATAATATTACACATTAAGGGTCTCACGACCCATAAAAGCAGTCATTCAGTTACAAGCCAGCGAAGAGTTTAAACTGTCTGAGTACAGACAGGGCAACTAGAAGGCACATGGCCTGACTATACTACAGATCCAAGGTAGGGCCAGATCGTAGCTGGGACACCAGCTACTCGTCGTCGTCGATGTCTACGAAGAACCCTCCATTAGGGTCATTAGCAACCTCTGCAACATTTATTAAGCAAACATGAGTACGAAGGTACTCAGCAAGACTTTAGGATATCTAACTACTCATGCAAGGTATCAAAAGAGTATTGTGGGGTTTCATGCGGAAAGCCAGCATCTGACTCGTGGCTAAACAACTTGCATTTTTAAATAATTTTGACAACTTGATTTCTCGCACACGAGTCCACTAATACCACAACAATACACTATCGTGGAATCATTCCGTCTCCATACGGAATTGCCGTCCACGACACTCACGCTTATCTTGACAATTTTATGAGTAGCCATTGAAGTTATCTATGAACAACATATGTCTCCAAGTAGTCCATATCCGCAGACGCGGCTATTCGAATAGATCATAACCCTGCAGGGGGTACTTCGTCACACACGCTCTCGCCACTTATCGCCATGTGCACGCCATGCACCTCGGCAACCTTCAAGCGGAAGCCCAGCGAGGGAGTCGGCCACGACCGTTAATCGCACTAGTACCTAGTCCAGGTTTATCGCCTATCTGAGAGTAACCCGTACGGAAGTCCGGCCGAGGTTCCACCACGGCCTCAAACGATGTGCGCAGGGTTCCCAAGACCACCATCCATGTGCCACTTGGTACACCATGCCACTGCCTACCGCATCACGGCCCACCTCTCAGGTCAGCACCATGCACGGCCTCCAACATTACTATAAACACCAGAATCTACTTGCAACTCCTGACCGAGTACTAAGCGATTAATAAGTCGAGAGGGTCAATTAAGTATCCCAACATGTGGTAGTATCTAGTCTTGGATTACATACATGGAACTCAGTTCCTAAGGACGGTTCCAATGAAACAACCCGCCATGTACTCCTACACAGCCTTTCACCGGTACCTTTGCCAAATCAGGTTCAACACACAACCTTTGCTTACCGAACGCATTCTCACAATTCTGTTCATCACCCAGATGACACACCATACATAACTCTAAGCATAGCATGCATAGCAGGATAAGGCACAACATAGCTCAAGCAACTACCAGGTATGCTAGGTTGCAAGGTTCGGCTATTTACTGTGACAAGGATAGGTCATGCAAAGGAAGTGGGTTCAACTAACGTGGCAAAAGCAGTTGAAGCATTTGATCCTAATGCAATAAATAAGTGCAGGAGCAAGAATATGGGATTTATCGGGATGATCAAAATGGTTGCTTGCCTTGTTGCTCAGAGGAGGGACAATATCCGTCAGACGGATATTCGGTGGAATTCGGGGGTGCGGAGCCTACCGAGATGAAGGGCAATAATCAATAACAATCATATGCAACAAGATGATGCATGAGCATGGCATGAGAATGCAAGGTGGTAAACTAATAAAATCAACATGTATTAGGTTTGAAGTTGATTTGAATCACATTCAAATATCAATTCAAATGAGGTATTCTCGGATACCGATTTAATTGATTCGACCTGATGCTCACAGCAACTTGATGTTAGCATGCATGAGATGTCATGTTAAGGTACTGGTTTGTTATTAGAAATTGTTTGATCGTGTCATTCATAATTAAATTTGAACATTTTCCAAATTCCATTTATAAAATATTTATAAGAATTGACTTATTCATTAATCTACATGTTTGGGTTTTGTAACTTTTTCAAACATGAATGAAAATAGCATATTCAGATTCCTTGAATTTTTCTGATACTTTTTCATATATAAATTATTTTCATTGGAGTTACAGATTAATTTTATGAATTTTTGAAGTTTTAAACATTTCTGGAATTATTTTTATACTGGAAAATACTTTTACTGCATCAGCATGACATCAGCAGGTCCATCTGGCCGTTGAAAGTCAAACCTGACCAGTGGGACCCGCTGGTCAGTCTCTCTGGTCAATTTTAGATTAGGATTAATCTTATTTAGTTAATTAAACTCACTGGACCCACATGTCAGTGTCTTATTTATTAATTTGATTTATTTTTATTATCTCTAAACTATCCAGAGGCTGGCCCCACCCGTCAGTGGCTCAGGCCAGCTGAGATCCACCGGCGGCGAGGTCGTCCTCGCCGGCGGGAGCCTCCGGCGACCACCAGAACGCCGGGGGGGCTCGGAAATGGCGCACAGAGGGCCAAACTCGGCGCGGAGAGCACCAGAGGAACGGCCACTCGATGGCGAGCATGATGGGACAAGCCCCAGGGGCTGGGGTGGACGGAATCAACGCCGGCGACGAGCTTGGCGGCGACCAAGTTCGGCCATCGTCGAAGCCATCGAATACGGGGCCAAAACGCGTGGGGCTGGGCACCTATCGCATCTACATGATGTCCTAAGGCTGTTGGTGGCCTCAGGCAGACCAACCCGTCACCGGAGGGCTACCGGCGACGAGCTGCAGCGGCGGTCCTCGTCGGGCTCCGATGGAACTAAGCCTAGAGGAGGGGATCGATGGGGAGAGCTTAGGGGAAATGACCGCATGCTCACGGGGAGTGCAGTGGTGGAGCTAGTCTGCTCGGGGATGGCCTGGAGAGGGAGAACGCCGGCGACGATCTTTGGTGACCCGAGGAAGAAGACGAGAGCTGCTCGTCGATTCACTGCATCTGGGCGTCGGGCTCGTGGCTAGGAAGCTTCAGGGGGTTGCGGCGGAGCTAATGCGTGGCTCAGAAGGAAAGAGGGGAGACTAGAACGACGGCGAGCTCGAGCTCTGCTCGGGCTCCAATGGCGGCAGAAGGAGGGAGGAGAGATCCGAGAGGAGGGGGGGAACTGGCGCTGGGAATGGATAGCCACGGGCTCGGGGAGCTTATCCCCGGGCTTGCCAGCGCGATACGGCGGCCAGGCAGGCGCACAGGTGCGTGGCCACGCCGGAGTATGCGGCGGCCACCTCCTGCTGTCCACTGGCGGGGGAGGAAGACGACAGGAATTGCTGGGCCGGGCCAGGTTAGGCGACAGGTAAGGATTTTTCATTTTCTTTCTGTTTTTGTTTCTGTTTTGCTATTTCACTGATTTTCTATTTATTTCAACTCCCAAATAAATTGAAAAATCTATGTTGAGCACCTTAGAATATTTGTTGGAATATTTCCAACCATTCCTAAAGTTCTCAACATTTTTGAAAGTTTAAAATTTCTGATTTCAAATTTAAAACTTGAAACCAGTAGCTTTTTGCATTTATCTAAAATGCTTAAGATGTTAAGAAAATGGTTTTCTTCATTGCTCATTTACTTTCATGGTTTATCAGAAAGTTTGAACTTTTCTTGAGGCCATTTTGGGTTCATTGATTTTAACTAGTTTTGAGATTTCCTTTATTTGAAGAAGTGGCTAGGTTTTGAGTTTTTCCTTCACCTCTTTCTTTGTTCTTGTTGATGATTTCTTAGATGCAATGCAAAGAAGACATGAGCACAAGACTAACTTGCTTAAGGTGTCAGGGATGTGACATATCATCATCCTATTCCTGGGATAGATCATATGCTTGATGAATTAAGTGGCTCTACAATTTTCTCCAAAGTTGATTTGCATAGTGGATACCATCAAATCCGTATGAAATTGGGAGATGAATGGAAACCAACATTAAAACTATGTTTGGATTATATGAGTTTTGGGTTAACTAATGCACCTAGTACTTTCATGAAATTAATGAACGAGGTTTAACGTGCTTTCATTGGATGATTTTTGGTAGTCTATTTTGATGACATAATGATTTATTCTAGATCCTTGGAGGAACATTTAGAACCTTTCTGTGCAGTTTCTATTGCTCTACATTATGCACGTTTGTTGGGTAACCTTGGGAAGTGCACCTTCTGCATCGACCGAGTATCTTTTCCTGGCTATGTTGTTACTCTACAGGGAATTGAAGTTGATAAAACACTACTTAAGGATGGTCCAAAGACAACACATCAATGAGGGACCTTGATACGTCCATTACGGATCATGAATTCTTATTGATAATTATGTTACTCTTGTCCATTATTCTTCATTATGATACAATTCTTATGCCTTTTCTCTCTCAATATGCAAGGTACACCATGCTAGTTCTTGAGATTCCGTTGGTTTTCCCTTGAAGAGGAAAGGGTGATGCAGCAAGGTAGATCAGTATTTTCCTCAGTTTGTTGAGAACCAAGGTATCAATCCAGTAGGAGGAACAAGGAAGGCCCCAATCTTAGCACCTATACAAATAATCAAACACTTGCAGCCAACGCTAAAAAGGGGTTGTCAATCCCTTCACAGTTATTTGCAAGGATGAGATCTGATAGAGATAGATAAAAGATGGCTAGAACTAAAACTAAAACAAAAGTAAATAAAAGGAAGCAATATATTTTTGGTATTTTTGGTTTATAGATCTGAAAGTATAATATGAAAAATAGACCTGGGGGCCATAGGTTTCACTAGAGGCTTCTCTCATGAAGGAAAATAATACTGTGGGTGAACAAATTACTGTCGAGCAATTGATAGAAAAGCGAATAATTATGAAGATATCTAAGGCAATAATTATGCATATAGGCATCACGTCCGTGTCAAGTAGACCGAAACGATTCTGCATCTACTACTATTACTCCACACATCGACCGACCCCTGCCTGCATCTAGAGTATTAAGTTCATGAAGAACAGAGTAACGCATTAGGTAAAATGACATGATGTATATGGATATACTCAAGCAATATGATGAAAACCCCATCTTTTTATCCTCGATGGCAACAATGCAATACGTGCCTTGCTACCCCTACTTTGGGACTGGGTGAGGACACCGTAAGATTGAACCCAAAACTAAGCACTTCTCCCATTGCAAGAATTACCAATCTAGTTGGCCAAACCAAACCAATAACTTGAATAGACTTGCAAAGATATGAAATCATGCATATAGAATTCAGAAAAGACTCAAATAATATTCATAGATAATCTGAACATAAACCCACAATTCATCGGATCTCGACAAACACACCGTAAAAAAGTATTACATCGGTTAGATCTCCATGAAGATCATGAAGAACAAAGAGAGAGAAGAATCCATCTAGCTACTGGCTATGGACCTGTAGGTCTATGGTGAAAACGCATCATCGAAGGGGCAATGGAGTTCATGTAGAGGCCCTCCATGATTGATTCCCTCTCCGGCAGATTACCGGAAAATGCTCCCACATTCGATCTCACGGGAACAGAGGCTCCCAGCGACGGAAAAGTATTTTGTGGTCTCTCTTTGGTATTGGGGTAATATTTGGGAATTTATAGGCCAAGGATTATGGTTAGGAGAGCCACAGGAGTAGGTAAATGATTAAAACAGAATTTTTGATGTGGAATGCTACCTAATATATTTATTCACGTAATATTCTTTATTGTGGCATGAATATTCAGATCCATAAGATTCAAAACAAAAGTCTAATAATGACATAAAAACAATAATACTTCAAGCATACTAACAAGGCAACTGTGTCCTTTCGAAATAACATGGTCTTAGAAAGCTATCCCTACAAAATCATATGGTCTGGCTATGCTCCATCTTCCCCACACAAAGTATCGAAATCATGCACAACCCTGATGAAAGTCAAGCAATTGTTTCACATTTTTTATGTTCTCAAACCTTTTCAACTCTCACGCAATACATGAGCGTGAGCCATGGATATAGCACTATAGGTGAAATGAATTATGGTGGAGGTCGCAAAAAAGAGAGGAGAAGATAGTGTCACATCAACTAGGCGTATCAACGGGCTATGGAGATGCCCATCAATAGATAACAATGTGAGTGAGTAGGGATTTCCATGCAACAAATGCACTAGAGCGATAAGTGTATGAAAGCTCAAAAAGAAAACTAAGTGGTTGTGCAAAAGATGAAATTCCACTAGTTATACGAAAGTGAAAAAATATGAGACTCTCTATGAAGAACAGGGTGCTAGTTCGAAGCACAAGTGTGGAAAAAGATAGTAGCATTGTCCCTTATATCTTTCTCTTGTTTTTTTGGTGGGCATCTTTGGCCTCTTTTTTTTTGTGGGCTTCGCTGGCCTCATTTCTTTTTTGTAAAGTCCAGAGATTCATCCCAACTTGTGATAGGATCATAGATTCCATCATCCTTTTCTCACACGTGACAACGCTCTAATAATGCAAATCATCACACTTTTATTTACTTAGAACTCAAAGATTACAACTTGATATCTAGAACAAAATATGACTCTATAGGCAATATGAAAGTGATGGTGCGTGTCATAAAAAATGGAATAGTGGTGTTGCATGGCAATATATCTCGGAATGGCTATGAAAATGCCATAATAGGTAGGTATGGTGGCTGTTTTGAGGAAAGTATATGGTGGTTGTTTTGAGTAAGGTGGGTTCAATGTACCGGCGAAAGTTGCGCGGTACTAGAGAGACTAGCAAAGGTGGAAGAGTGAGAGTGCGTATAATCCTTGAACTCAACATTAGTAATATAGAACTCACATACTTATTGAAAAAGCCTATTAGTTATCGAAGCAAAGTATTAGACGCATGCTCCTAGGGGAAGGGTTGGTAGGAGTTAACGATCGCGCCATCCCGACCTCCACACAAAGGTTGACATTCATTAAACAAATCATGCTCTGATTTCATCACATAACGGTTCACCATACGTGCATTCTACGGGAATCACAAGCTTTAACACAAGTATTTCTTCCAATTCACAATTACTTAGCATGATTCTCATACTACCATCTTCATATCTCAAAACTATATGCAAGGAATCAAACTTCTCATCATATTCAATGCACTTAATATGATTTTTTTTATTATATCCCTCTTGCATTCCCATTATATTAGGACTAAATTTATAACCTAAACCAATTACCATGTTGTTTAAAGACTCTCAAAATAATATAAGTAAGGTATGATAGTTTAATAATTTCTACAAAATAATACAATGTCGTGCTCTAAAAGATATAAGTGAAGCACTAGAGCAACATTGCCTAGCTCAAAAGATATAACTGAAGCACAAAGAGTATTCTAATAAATTCACGATTCAGCGTGTCTCTCTGAAAATATGTGTGTGCTGAAAGGATGATTGTGGCAAACTATAAAGTAAATACTCATACAATACAAGACGCTCCAAGCAAAACACATATCATGTGGTGAATACAAATATAGCCTCAAGTAAATTTATCGATAGATTGAAGACGAAAGAGGGGATACCTTCCGGGGCATCCCCAAGCTTAGGATTTTTGGTATCCTTGAATATGGCCTGGGTGCCTTGTGAATCCCCAATCTTAGGATCTTTCCACTCCTTATTCCATAGTCCATAAAATCTTTACGCAAAACTTGAGAACTTCACAACACAAAACTCAACAGAAAAATAAATCACCACTTTAGGCACTTTTGTGAACTCATTCTTTATTTGTATTGCTGTAATATTTACTGTGTTCCAACTGCTACATGGTTCATACCCCCCGATACAACCCATAGATTCATCAAAATAAGCAAACAACACAAAGAAAATAGAATCCATCAAAAACAAAACAGTCTGTAGCAATCTATAAACTTCGAATACTTCTGTGACTCCAAAATTTCTGAAAAATTAGGACAATCAGGGAAATTTGTAAATAAATCTTGTGTAAAAAATTGAGATCAAATAACATTCCAGTGAATTTACAAAATGCCTGGACTGAGAGCGAAAGTTTCTGTTTTTCAGCAAAATGAACTTGCAAACATCCTAGACCATCCCAAAGGTATTACTTGGCTCAAACACTAACTAAAACAAGAAAACACAATGATATCAAAGGTAATAATGTGCGCATAACTCAAAAACATAAGCAAAATAAAATTGGGTTGCCTCCCAACAAGCGCTATTGGTTAACGCCCCTAGCTAGGCATGATGATTTCAATGATGCTCGCATAGAAAGTAGTAGTTGAGATATGCAAAAGAGCATCATGAATAGCATGAAAAACACATTTAAGTCTAACCCACTTCCTGTGCATAGGGGTTTGTGAGCAAACAATTTATGGGAACAAGAATCAACTAGCATAGGAAGGCAAAACAGGCATAACTTCAAAACTTTAAACACATAGAGAGGAAACTTGATATTATTGCAATCCCTACAAGCATATGTTCCTCTCTCATAATAAATTTCAGTAGAATCATGAACGAATTCAATAATATAACTATCATATAAAGCATCACTTTCATGATCCACATGCATAAAAGTCTTACAATCTTCCAAGGTAGTGGGATTAACATTAACTAAAGTCATGACCTCTCCTAACCCACTTTTATCAAATAAATCATAAGATTGAACACTCTCCAAATATGTGGGATTATTTTTACCTAAAGTTGACACTCTTCCAATCCCACTTTTGATATCATATTCATCAAGAGTATTAAATAAATTATCAAGATCATAAGAAGCATTATCACCCCAATCATGATCATTGCAATAAGTAGTGGTCATGGCAAACTCATCAAATATAGCATCCGCAAGCTTGCGGGTTTGTATATCATTAGCACAATTGATATTAACAGAATTTATAAAAATATTATTGCAATCATGCTTTTCATTCAAGGAAACATCGTGAATCACTTCACAATTTTTAGATTCACGAATCTCAAGCAAAACTTCATGGAGATAATCAAGTACACTCAACTCACTAGCAATTTGTTGATCATAATTGGATCTCCTGAAAATATTAGCAAGAGGATGAGGATCCATATCAATAAATTTTTAGAAAGCAAAGATGCAAGAAAATAGAAGGCACATGGTAACAAAAGTAGACAAAAAGAGATCCGGTGAGAAAAAGGCGAATAAAACGGAAAATTGGTGAAGTGGGGAAGAGGTAAACGAGAGGCAACTGGCAAATAAAGTAAATGCAAGAGATAAGTTTGTGATGGGTACTTGGTAACCTTGATCTTGCTATGTATCCTCCCCGGAAATCGCACCAGAAATCCTTCTTGCTACTTCTTTAGCTTGCATTGGTTTTCCCTTGAAGAGGAAAGGGTGATGTAGCAAAATAGATAAGTATTTCCCTCAGTTTGTTGAGAATCAAGGTATCAATCTAGTAGGAGGAACAAGAAAGGCCCCAATCTTGGCACCTACACAAACAATCAAACAATTGCACCCAACGCTAAAAAGGGGTTGTCAATCCCTTCACAGTTATTTGCAAGGATGAGATCTGATAGAGATAGATAAAAGATCACTAGAACTAAAATTAAAACAAAAGTAACTAAAAGGCAGCAATATATTTTTTGTATTTTTGGTTTATATATCTGAAAGTATAATATGGAAAATAGACCTGGGGGGCATAGGTTTCACTAGAGGCTTCTCTCATGAAGGAAAATATTACGGTGGGTGAACAAATTACTGTCGAGCAATTGATAGAAAAGCAAATAATTATGAAGATATTTAAGCCAATGATTATGCATATAGGCATCACGTCCGTGGAAAGTAGACCGAAATGATTCTGCATCTACTACTATTACTCCACACATCGACCGAATCCTGCATGCATCTAGAGTATTAAGTTCATGAAGAACAGAGTAACACATTAGGTAAAATGACATGATGTAGAGGGATAAACTCAAGCAATATGATGAAAACCTCATCTTTTTATCCTTGATGGCAACAACGCAATACGTGCCTCGCTACCCCTACTTTGTCACTGGGTGAGGACACCGCAAGATTGAACCCAAAACTAAACATTTCTCCCATTGCAAAAATTAACAATCTAGTTGACCAAACCAAACCAATAACTCGAAGAGACTTGCAAAGATATGAAATCATGCATATAATAATACGAAAAAGACTCAAATAATATTCATATCAAATCTGAACATAAACCCACAATTCATCAGATCTCAACAAACACACCGCAAAAGAGTATTACATCGGATAGATCTCCATGAAGATCATGAAGAACATGGTATTGAAGAACAAAGAGAGAGAAGAGCCATCTAGCTACTAGCTATGGACCCGTAGGTGTGTAGTGAACTACTCACGCATCATCGGAGGGGCAATGGAGTTGATGTAGGTGCCCTCCGTGATCGATTCCCTCTCTGGCAGATTACCGGAAAATGCTCCTAGATTGGATCTCACGGGAACAGAGGCTCCCGGCGGCGGAAAAGTATTTTGTGGTCTCTCTTCGGTATTGTGGGAATATTTGGGAATTTATAGGCCAAGGATTAGGGTTAGAAGGGCCACAGGTGGCCCACAAGCGAGGGGTGCCCCCCTAGGGCGCACCCTGCAGGCTTATCACCTCCCGGTAGGTCTCCTGTCCCCTTCTCCAAGTCTGGAAGATGTCTTCTGGTCCAACAAAAATCATTCCAGAGATTTTATTCCGTTTAAACTCCATTTAATATTCCTTATCTGCAATACCCAAAAACATGGAAAAAAGAGAAACTGACACAAGGCTCTAGATTAATAGGTTATTCCCAAAAGTAGTAAAAAGTAGCATATTAATGCATATAAAACATCCAAAACAGATAATATAATAGAATGGAACAGTCAAAAATTATAGATACGTTGGAGACGTATCACACCACGAACAGGTAACTCTCGGAAACTCGAATTCTAGACTCCAAATGAACTGAAATTTCACAAAGATTTTTTACGGAATATATAAGAATTTTGGGCCAATAATATACCAGAGGGGACCCACCTATTGTCCAGAGCCAACAAGGCACGGTCACCCCCTAGCCGTGCCCTATTGCCTCGCAGGGGCCCAACAGGTCCCCCGACCCTGCTCTTCTCCTGTATAGTGTATTTTGACCTAGAAAAAATCATAAGCATACTTTTAGAACAAAGCGCCACCTTCTCGAGGCGAAAACATGGGTAGAGGCCCTTTTACACTCCGATAGAGAGGTTCTTCCGGGGGAATTCCCTTACAGGAGGGGAAGATCAAAGCCATCGTCATCACCAAGCTTCCTCCTTCATGGGAGGACCAATATTCATCAACATCTTCGATAGTACCGTCTCATTTCAACCCTAGTTCATCCCCTGTATTCTATCTTTATCTCAAAACCTTAAACGGGTACTTGTGGGTTACTAGTAGTGTTGATTACATCTCGTAGTTGATGCTTTTTGGATTACTTGGTGGAAGATATTATGTTCATATCCTTGATCACCATTATTGCACCTCTGACTTTGAACATGTTTATGAGGTGTGAGTAGTTAATATTGTTCCTAAGGACATGGGAGAAGTCTTGTTATAAGTAATCATGTGAAGTTGGTATTCGTTAGATATTTGGATGGTGTGTATGTTGTTGCTTCTCTTAGTGGTGTTTTGTGAACACTAACTACACGACACTTCACCATGTTATGGGCCTAAGGGAAGGCATTGTAGAGTAACAAGTAGATGATGGTTTGCAAGAGTGACATAAGCTTAAACTTCTGTTTGTGCGTTGCTTCAGAAGGGGCTGATTTAGATCCACACGTTTCATGTTATGGTTAGATTTATCTTAATTATTCTTTCTTAGTTGCGGATGCTTGCGGGAGGGGGTAATCATAAGTGGGTTCATTTTTCAAATAAGAACAACACCTTAGCACTGGTCCACCCACATATGAAATTATCAAAGTAACGAACGCAAATCCACTCAACATAGTGAACATGAATAGACTGTAATTCCCATGTGTCCTCGGGACCATTTGCCTCATATAAGAGAACTTTACAGCCTATCCTTTGCTATAAAAAGGAATGGGCTACCTTTACACACACTTTCTACTATTGTTAGTTGTCACTTGTTCCGAATTATCTTGCTACAAAACTATCTATCACTGTTACTCAAAGCACTTGTATAGAATACCTTCCTGGAAACTGCTTATCATTTCCTTCTGCTCCTTGTTGGGTTCGACACTCGTACTTATTGAAATGACTATGATTGATCCCCTAAACATGTGTGTCATCAAGACTCTTTTCTGGGTGCCGTTGCCGGGGAGTGAAGCGCCTTTGGTAAGGAAACATTTATGGTATGTGCTGAAATTTACTATTGATTGTTACTAGGAACGGTCACCCTTTGAGTTCCTTGTTTGTGGCATCTTCGCCTCAAACGGAAATTGAAAAAGTTTCTCCTAAACTAGTGAACCTACTGAAAATATTTATTATGAGATTACTTTGGGTATGCTACAGAAACAGATAGCGTATCCTTAGGATGGTACATGTGGGGGACCCCGACTTACGGGTCGAGATCGCCGAATGAACGTGCTCAGTGATCCCATACATCAATGCTCATCGAACACACAAAAACTAAATAATAAGAGTCTTACATCCATACATACCATTTGATACAACAAATGACCATTGCGGTCAAGTCTTACCAATATATAGGGCCTTGAGGGCCAACACACCACATTGGACCAATAGCGGAAATATCGGTCGAAAGCGTGAACCCATGCCATCAACCTTAACCTATAGACATTCTGACTAGGAAGCATCCTAGCTCGCAAGAACGTCACCGAGTTACTCTTCACCAAATCCTGTTCTCTCATACCTGGTCAATGAATTAACCAGTGGCAAGCCAATGAGTACTTTTGATTGTACTCGCAAACATCCCATGATATGAACAATGAAAATGACGGATAACAATAACACGCATCTTTGATGGAATTCATCTTGGAGGAAAGATCATGAGTATGCATCAAGTTAAAGAAATACTTTTGAAGAACAGGTTACAGATATCAATATATCTGTCGAGGGTTGAACCATCCCGGTTCACCCTATATGCCAAGTCACCGAGCTTGGTCATATCACTTCTTCCATAACAACTCCATGTAACACATTCACACACTGTCGGGACCCCGATCCTAAGCCATACAACTCCAGCATGTACACATCATATCACTTTGTGGCCTCACGCACGGTAATCACCCCGGTTGCCACCTTACCTTGGTCAGGACCGTTTGCGTCTTTTGGCTCACGTATATGACTATGTTGCCAGCAATTATATGTCAAAGAACCTGGGTCGACATGGCTAGTTATGAACCCAAGTGGCACATCCGTACAGGGACATGCAAACATGACCCAGCAAGGCAGGTGTCGGACATCAGCGAGTGTAGACAAGTCGTAGCAAGCTACAGGGACTCCATTACACCGCGTGACATTTCCCCGTGGGGACATACACAACAACCAAGAAGGATACATGCCGGTCAATCAACGTGTCCGGAGCAGTAGCAAGCTACCAAGGCTCGGTGGAAGCACAAAGAGACATTTCCCAGTATGGAGTACTACTCAAGGCACACAACTAGGTGTCGAATTGTAATGCCCCAAGTGTAGGACTTTCCCTTTTTGTGACCTTCCATGTGGGACCACCTTGACTTTGTCATGAGAGTTTCTATGCATGTATGATTTCATGTGACACCTTCTATTTTGCTTTTGCATGCATGCATCCATGCCATACCAACCTTGCCATACCTTATGTTTCTATGTCATGTTATGATTGGATGTGATCTTGCTAGGTGTGATGTTGTGGTATGGCATTATCTTGTGTGATGCGTGTGATGTTGGTGTGTGATGGGTAGGAGTGAGTGCTAAGTATTTTTCAAAGCTCTTTGCTATTTAAAATCCTTTTCCCTCCTATTATCTCATGTTCAAATTTCATCTTCTCAAGAGTGGTTCTAAAATGTCTTGTGTTTAGGGATTGAGGTGAGTGTGTAGATATGCTAGTTTGGTGATTTTTGAGAGTGATTTATACAGGTGGCAATGACACAAAACAGCAAACTTAATGTTGTTTTGTAAAATATTTGTCTACTCTAAAAATCTTGTTCTTATTTTTTTAATTTAGGTCATATTTTTCTATGACCAGGGGATTTTTCCTTTTAAGTTTATTCCCACCAGATTATTTGTTTTATTTCTTATTCTTCTCGTGTTTCTTTTATTTGGGAAAGGCCACTTGGGCCTTTCTTATAGTGGTCGCCGTGGGCTTCCTTCCACTTTGCTGGCCCAGCTGCTCTCCCTCCCGACGCTAGGAGCCCACGCCAGCAGCCCCCTCCTTCCTGACGCCGTCACTCCTCCCCGCGCGTGTTCCTTTCCGTCAGAACGAGAGAGAGAGAGAGAGGGGAGTTGACGCCGTGAGCAGCAACGTCGAGGTCCCCCTTTTAAGCGCGTTGGCGTCCGTGCCCTCTTCCCTCATCTAGGGTTCCTCCTTCCCTCCCATCTCACGCTGCCACCATCTCGTTCCCCATCTCTCTCCCCTCTCCTCTGTCAGGTAAGGCAGTGGAAGGAGTAGCCAGTAGAACAGAAGGCCATCGCCGGCGACCGTCGCGCCCCCGCCTCCGTTTGCCGCCGTCGCCATGTTCGGGCACTCGGGGTGGATCCCTGCGATCCATTCCCGGCGCTAGAAGCCCCGGAGATCGGCCACACCGACGACCCCGAGCCCGTCAAGGACGTGCCCGCGGTGTCTCCTTCCTCTCCTTCGGTTCTTCAGTGCAAGAACTTCTTCGTCGACGGCCTTCTTCCCCTCCGACGCTCCTCCTTCCCGATCGGCGCCCCCTCTTCTTCCCTAGGTGAGGACGTCACCCCCTTCTTCTTCCTCCCTGGTTCGCCTAGATCCGAGATGGGGTCTTGTGATCCTCTGTGTGCTGATCGTTAGAGCCAGTAGGGTGTGTGCGTGCATCTCCTCGGTCAGGGTGGTGTAGAGAGGTAGCTGAAGCAGGGGAGCTCTTCCCCTCGGTTCGCAACGTCGTGAGCAAGAAATCTTCTTCGGTAGCGCAGCGCAGCACAACAACGCCGGCAAGAGTAACCCGTCAGGCTCTCTGTCGCTGACGTTCTCTGTAGACAGAGGGCGTTTTCTGTTAGCTTTTCTGTTTGAGTTCCCCCCTCTGTCAGTAACCACATCGTAGCCCAGCGGTTGTTCCGTGTTTGTGCCTGAAGAGAGGGCGCGGGTTCGACCCCCCCTCGGCCTCTTTTGTTTTGCTAATTCTTTGCACAGTGACCAGTGAAGCAGTTTACTCTGTTTCTTTCCTCTATCCTGTCGACTAGATGGCAGTGGTGTAGTGGTTTGTTGCTGTTGCTGGAACCAGAGGTTCTGGGTTCGATTCCCAGAAGCCTCTATTTCTTTTTTTTTGCTGTCTTTTCTTTTTTTGCCTATTTAATCTCTGTTTTCCTAACTCTTATACAAAGTGGCTTGTTTTTATTGTTGATTCTGCTAGTTAACTATCTCTTAGGAATAGTGGTGTTTTATTTCTGTTTCTGCTAGTATGGTTAGGGTAGATTTAATTGTGTGTGTGTTTTGCACACTAGTGTGTGTTAGATGAGGTATTGCTAGCCTTGTGAACCTATGATGATTGCATCTTGTGGTGTGAAGTTACACTTGGTAGGAGTTTGTGCATGTTGATGTGGTTTCTTGTGAGTGTTGTTCTTAAGGTGTGAAAGTAGCACTAGTTAATCATGTATAGACCCATCTTTTGAGTTTTAGTGTGGGCTAAGTTGATCTTGTAGTTTTAATTGCTTGCATAGATTTAGTGGGGTGTGGATGCCTCCCCCTCACCACATGTATTTGATGTGATGTGATGCACTAGGTGGCTATCTATGATAGCATGTGAAGGTGGAGCTTACTAGTGAAGCTAGGGTAGATTGTTGTGGGGGTTGCACCTTGAGGATGACATGATTCCTAGGGTGATCCTAGTAATGCATGTGAGAGTGTGTGCCATCACTTGCCCATATGTGAGGGTGTGCAAACTCTCTTGTTAGCATAGAATTTATATTTAGTTGGGCTTGATGCTAGTGATATTGTGATATATGAGTGGGTGTTGTTGATGTGCATGACACAAACATGGGGTTCAAACCCCCATGTCACTTTGTTATTGTGCACATGAAACTCACCTATGTAGTTGTCATCTTAGAAGAATATCTTATGGAGTGGCATTTACAGTTTTGTGGGAAGTTTGGTCCTTGATTCCATGGTATAGGAGGAGCCCAAGGGCATGGATTTTTTGTGTGTTAATAGAAGGGGTTTGTGCTTAACACCACAGTGGTGTCAAATACCTCTTGGTGACATGGGTGTGCAAACCAAGCCTAGACAAAGTGGGCATGTGGCTGGAAAATTCCAGATTTTTGAACTCTGAAAATTTCACTAAGTCTGGGATGCTGGAAACATTTTCTTCCCCTGTAGATAAAGATGTGCTGGTCATCCTGATGAGAACCGGCCTTGGTTCAGTGCTAGTATTTTGAACCTGATATGTTTGTGAAGCTTCTTGTCAATTGTCAAGTCATTTGGAGTCCAGTAGGTTGTGTTTTGATTGCGGTCAAAAAGCTTCAAAACAGGAACAGAAACTCAAGTGCAGGAACTTTCACTAAGTCCCTGAGATCTGATGGTTTTGGGGAAGTTTGTGGCCTTGTATCTTCTAGAGTTTAATTCCTTTTGCTGTGATTATTGCTGGGGCTTGTAGTGTTCTTGGTTGGCAACAGACACATATATTATTTGTCATGTTTGAAGACCTGTAGCTATGTTGCATGTTGCTCCCAAACAGCTAAGATGCAGAAACTGGCAGATTATGTAGTTTTGCCATTTTGTTCTAAGTTTGAGTTCAATTGATGTTGTGGTGTTCTACCTTGTTCCATTTCATTCATGTTGGGTTATTACATGTCTTGGCAACCTGGGAATACCAGATTTGTGCCAATTGTGTGTGTGGTGTTGAATCTTACACGTAGAGCTTCATATCTTGTTTCGTTGATTCCCGTTGATCCGTAGCTCCGTTTGCAATGTACTTTATATGGTTTTGCACCATTTTTACGAGCTGCATCTGTTCATGACATTCCCATGCATGTACAAATAGTTTAGTGCAAGGTTCTGTCCAGAAACTTGCTTTAGCTTATTGTGCTTGTGCTAGTAATAGAAATAGTGGTGCATGCTCAACTTTCATCTCATGCATCATGTGATTGTTGCATTTTGTGGTGCTGCTGTTCATTGGCTGTTATTCTTATGTTGGGTAGCACCGGGAGCGGAGATCGAATACGTGGAGTCAGGAGAGTACGTGCAGAACGATCCAGAACCATTCCAGGCTGGGGATATCACAGGCAAGATGATATGACCTTGATTCCATCTCAAGACTTGTTATGTTAGTTTAGATTCTATGTCATATTGCTCGCTGCCTACCACTGAAATTAAATTGCCTCTTCATATGCCATGAGCCTAAACATCGTACTCTTTCCTAGCAAACTTGCATGACTAGGTAGGCTTGCTCAGCTACTAATGTTAGCATTGTTAGTTGCAGGTGTTTTAAACCCATGTGGTGGCATGATCTTGATATCATTGTATTAAATTCTGTTATTACTTAGTGCACCTATATATTTGGTAAATGACTGGAGGCCTAGCCTTTTGCCAGGTGCTTTGTTCCGTTATTGCCGCCTTAGTTACCGGTTACCGGTGTTTGATTCCATAATGATCGCTCCTAACACGTTCGGGGTTGTTATGGGGACCCCCTTGATAAATCGCATAGTGCTAAGACTTGTCCGGCAGGACCCAACTTTGGTGTTAATTTTCTAATCACTTAATAATAAACTGCATAGGGAATAGCTACCCCGAGGATCTTTAATCAACAACCAGGGCCAGTGCTCCTCATGAGTATTGGTCCAAACTGGGCAGACTATGGGGCCACCACAGGGCAACCTGAGGTTTGGTATACCTGTAGTGTGACTCATCCGGCGTGTCCTGAGACTGAGATACGCGGCTCTTATCAGGGTCGTCGACATGTCGGGAGGTCCTGCTAGCCTTTCCTTACCTTAGCGGTATATCTTGCGTATAGGAATCCCAGTGAAGCTTTGGTTTCACCCAGAGTTGAGGTTTTTCTCTAAGGAATCCGACGAGATCACGAGATTCGTGATAGAGGATGCCTTTGCGGCCTGTGTTCATTTGTGATGGACTAGTTGGAGCAACCCTGCAGGGTTTAATCTTTCGGAAAGCCGTGCACGCGGTTATGTGGCAACTTGGAATATTTTGTTAACATCCGGTATTAGAGAACTTAAACATAAACTAATAAAACTGCCAACTGTGTGCGTAACCGTGACCGTCCCCTCGAAGATCCCTCTTCGATCGGGAACACTGTGGGTTATGAATGTCGTAGTTAGGTGTTCAGGATCACTTACTGATCAAGTATTCCCGATCGTTAGCATAGACCACTTTCACTTCCCCTTTTGCGTAAGTTAGCCACTTATTCTATCATAGGATGCAGCAGCCTGAAACACTTCATCCCTTCCTTACCCGAATAGCGTGACTGGTTTTGGCACCAAGGTCCTAGATTGCTGAGTCCCGTGGCTCACGGATTCCTCCGAAACTCCCAGCAGGTACAGGTACCCCAGAGGCAGATGACCCCGACGGCACCCAGCTGGCGTGGCAGTACGACGAGGAGACAGATCGCCTTTACGTGAACTATCCAGAGGACTGAGTCGTGGTCGTGATCGTGGGCCTGCAACGGGTAGCATAGCTTTTTCCTTGGTTTGTAGTCCGTACCAGAACTACCTTGTTTGTATCTGCGTTGTACTCTGTATTATTAATAAGAAGACAGTTTATTCCCAAATTGTCTACTTGTATTATTATTTTGTGCTATGTTACTTGCTTGCGAAATGCTTAGATGCACTTCTTTCCTACTCGGGGGCCTCGACCCCCAGGTCGGAAAGGACCGCATCTTGGTCGTTACAAGTTGGTAATCAGAGCCTTACGACCATAGGAGCCTTTGTATGATCGTATTTGGCCGAGTCGAGTCTAGTATATGTATTGAGTCGTAGTTATATCGGAGAGTAGGTTTCATTTTTCTCTTCTTCTTTGCTCTGGTGAGGCTTCCGTCCTAGGAAATCTTTAACTCTACTCCTTTTCTCGTTCAAATTTTTTTAGGATCACGCGGGTATTTGCGAAATCTATATGATTTCGATGTGACGGAATCATGTCCTGGTGCCTCCTATCTGCTCTAAGTATCAGGGGAGTTGAGCTCCAGGGATTATCGCGCACATCGCCATCATTTAGATTTCTGAGTATCTAAGAACGAAGGGTGTTCATTATTGCTTCAATACGGGAAGTGGTGAGATAACCCCGATGTCCCCAGTACTGGTGTAGATTGTTCGGGGGCACTACCACACTTTGTATCGTTGTGATCACGAGGATCTGTTGTAGACGAAGGTCCGAGATGCTGGTCGTGTGTTGAAGGATGTGATACAGGTGACGGGTTAGTGTAGGAGTTGTGTGAAATACTCCTTGTATTAGTGTACCTGATTGCATAACCAGTTATTTCGGGAATTCATAGGTGGGATATCTAGTAGTTTCTTATAGGACTATCTTCCTACAGACGCTTGATTGTGGTTTGGGGAAATCTTGATCATATGTTTGTTCCGAGCAGTTCTAGCTCACACTTGTTTGTAGTGGCCCTTATCGGAATTTTGTCGTCTGTCACTTTGAGGATGCACTCTTGCTATGTTGTTCGAGTGCAATGCTAAATTCTATTCAGATATTCTGTCTTTTGATTCAGCTTATCTTCAATTATTCTGTGGTCTAATATGCTGTCCGTCTTCAGGATGGCTCCACCAACTCGTCAGACCCCAGCGCGCGAGGATATGCCGCCTCCACCTCCTCCTCCGCCACCGCCGCCGCCTCCTCCTGCAGAGGCCTGGCAGGCGATGATGGCAGCTACCAATGCAAATACTCAGATGCTGTTGTAGTTGATCCAGGAGAGAGCCAATCATCAGCAGGGCAATTTCCAGCAGGGTGGCAATCACTTCGCCAGTCTGAGTCAGTTCCTGTCAAATCAGCCTAAGACGTTCACTTCTTGCGACCAGCCATTTGATGCGGAAGATTGGATCCGTGATATAAACAAGCATTTCGAGTGTAGCATTGTGCGTCCAGAGGACTATGTCAAGTTTGCAACATTCCAGTTGAAGGGGCAGGCTTCTATTTGGTGGCAGCAGCTTAAGGACTCCAGAGGTGGCAGGGTGATGTCTTGGGACGAGTTTTGTCGTGACTTCAGGTCCCACTACATCCCTTCCAGTTTTGTTGAGGAGATGCGTGAGAAGTTCAGGCGCTTGAAGCAGGGCAGCAATTCTGTGTACAAGTACAATGTCGAGTTCCACGAGCTGGCCCGTTACGCGCTGCAGGATGTTCCGGATCAGAAGAGCAAGATATACCAGTTCAGGGGTGGCTTGAAGGAGGATTTGCAGTTAGCACTCGCTTTGCATGATCCTGAGGAGTTTGACAAATTCTATAACTTAGCTCTCAGGGCAGAGGTAGCCTTGCTCAGGGTGGAGAACTCCAAGAAACGTTTCAGAGATTCCAGCTCTTCCTCGACTCAGGTGGTTCAGAAGCAACAGAGGTTTTGGGTTTCTCCTCCTCCTCCTCGGCACTCTCAGCAGCCGAAGCACTCAAGTGGACGTGGTTCTTCCCACCCACCCAACCCTGGCTTCCAGTAGAGATATCAGCATCAGAAGCAAGGGCCTCCTCAGATTCAGTTCCGGCAGCCAGCAGATGTCACTTGTCACAAATGTGGGCAGAAGGGTCACTATGCCAACAAATGCACTTCTCAGCTCCGTCTGCCGCCTCCTCCTCCAGGAAAACCTCCTAGCAACGCTCTTGTGAAGTTCAACCCCAGATCAGCTCGAGTCAACATGGTGAATGCAGCTGAGGCAGAAAATTCATCGGATGTGATCATGGGTAATCTCCTAGTCAATGATTTTCCTGCTAAAGTCTTGTTTGATTCTGGTGCATCGCATTCTTTCTTGTCTTATCCGTTTGCAGCAAAGCACGATTTCCATCTTCAAGAGTTGGCCAGGTCTTTCGATATTGTTTCTCCGGGCATGCTTATGAGTTCTCGTTGGTTTGCTCCGGATGTTTCTATCAAGATGGACAATTATGCTTTCCTGGTCTCTCCATATGTCTTGGGAAAGGCCGACATTGATTTGATCCTTGGTATGGACTGGTTGGCCATGAATAAGGCATCAATTGATTGTGAAGCTAAAGAAGTGAAACTTACCCACTCTTCGGAGGATGTGATTATATTCGCGGCGCGCGATGACACAATCCGCTTGTTCTCCTTGAATGAAAAGGGTGAGATCAATCTCATTGAGCAAGTTCCAGTAGTCTGCGAATATCAAGATGTGTTTCCTGAAGAGCTGCCAGGCATGCCTCCGCACCGCGAAGTGGAGTTCGTCATTGAGCTTGAGCCAGGCACAGAGCCAGTGTGCAAACCGCCGTACAAGCTGGGTCCAGAAGAGTTGAAGGAACTCAAGAGGCAACTCGATGAGCAGGAGCGTTTGGGTTTGATCAGACCAAGCTCGTCTCCGTGGGGATGTAGTGTTCTATTTGTCAAGAAGAAGGATGGTACGGAACGACTGTGTGTCGATTACCGCCCATTGAACAAGAAGACAATCAAGAATAAATACCCACTTCCGAACATAAATGAGTTGTTCGAGCAGCGGAAAGGTGCTAAAGTATTCTCCAAGCTTGATCTCAGAATGGGCTATCATCAGATTCGCATTCGCGAGGAAGACATTCCGAAGACGGCATTCAAGACCAGTTTTGGCTCGTATGAGTATACGGTCATGTCTTTTGGTCTGGCTAATGCTCCTCCGACTTTTTGCCGATTGATGAACTATATTATCTCGCCATTCAAGAATGAGTTTGTCTTGCTCTATCTTGACGACATTCTGGTCTTCTCTGAGGATGAGGAAGAACATGAGAAACATCTCAGGTTGATGCTTGATAAACTGAGAGAATACAAGCTGTATGCCAAGTTTTCCAAGTGCGAGTTTTGGCTGAAAGAAGTGGTGTATCTTGGGCATATTATCTCTGCCGATGGCATTAAGGTTGACCCGTCCAAGGTTCAAGCCATCGTTGAATGGGAACCTCCGCAGAATGTGAAGCAACTTCGAAGCTTTCTCGGTCTTGCCGGATATTGCAGAAGATTCGTTGAGAACTTCTCCAAAATCGCCAAGCCTCTCTCTAGTCTTCTTCAGAAGGGTGTCAAGTATGTTTGGTCTCCAGAGTGTCAACTGGCTTTCGATACACTCAAAGAGAAGCTTAGCTCCACTCCGGTATTGGCTCCTCCGGATGATTCCAAGCCGTACCAGGTCTTTTGCGATGCTTCTCTCCAGGGTTTTGGTGCAGTCTTGATGCAAGATAGGAAGGTGGTTGCTTATAACTCGAGGCAGCTGAAGCCTGCGGAGAAGAACTATCCTATGCACGATCTCGAGCTAGCAACTGTTGTGCACGCCTTGATGACTTGGAGACATCTCTTGTTGGAGCGTAAGGTTGAATTTTTTCACCGATCACAAGAGCCTCAAGTATATCTTCACTCAGCCTAACTTGAATCTTCGGCAAACACCTTGGGTGGAAATGCTCCAGGATTTTAATCCGAGTGTTGAGTACACGCCAGGCAAGGCAAGTGTTGTGGCAGATGCATTGAGCAGGAAAGCATATTGCAACAGTCTGATTCTGCAACCTCTCCAGCCGGGTCTTTCTGAGTCTTTCAGGAAGCTCAATCTTCAGCTGGTTCCTCAGGGTTTTCTTGCGAGCCTTCAGATCTCTCCTACCTTGGAAGATCAGGTCAGAGCAGCTCAGCTACTTGATACTATGGTGAAGAAGGTCAAGATTGGTGTGGGAAAGAGTCTTCCCAAGTATAAGTGTTTCACTGTGGATGCCAGGGACACTTTGTTTTTCGAGGACCGCCTTGTCGTCCCGAAAGGTGATCTTAGGAAGGTGATCATGGAAGAAGCTCATAACTCTCTGCTTTCTATTCATCCTGGAAGTTCCAAGATGTACCACGACTTGAAGCAGACTTTCTGGTGGACCCGTATGAAGCGGGAAATTGCGCAATTCGTTAATGAGTGTGATGTATGTCAAAGGGTGAAAGCAGAACATCAAAGACCAGCGGGCTTCTTGCAGCCTTTGCCGATTCCCGAGTGGAAGTTCGATCACATTGAGATGGACTTCGTCACAGGGTTTCCGAAGTCCAAGAAGGGCAATGATGCTATCTTCGTCGTCATCGACAATTTGAGTAAAGTGGCGCATTTCCTTCCAGTCAAGGAGTCCATTTCAGCAGCTCAGTTGGCAGAGTTGTACACCTCGAGGATTGTCTCGTTGCACGGTGTACCTATGATGATCTCATCAGAACACGGGAGTATCTTCACTTCCAAGTTCTGGGACTCTTTTCAGTCTGCTATGGGCACGAAGATCCGCTTCAGCACATCGTTCCATCCTCAGACTAGTGGTCAAGTGGAGAGAGTAAATCAAGTTCTTGAGGACATGCTCAGAGCCTGTGTCATCTCTTTTGGCATGAAGTGGGAAGATTGTCTGCCTTTCGCGGAGTTCTCGTATAACAACAGTTATCAAGCTAGTTCTGGCAAGGCTCCGTTCGAAATTCTCTATGGCAGGAAGTGCCGTACTCCGCTCAACTGGTCCCAAACAGGCGAGCGTCAGATCCTTGGCAATGATATGATAGAAGAAGCTGAGGATATGTGTCGGATCATTCGCGTCAACCTCAGAGCAGCTCAGTCCCGTCAGAAGAGCTATTACGATAGCAAGCACCGTGACATGTCGTATGAGCTTGATGATTTTGTCTATCTCAAGGTGTCGACTATGAAGGGTATGCAGCGTGTTGGCATCAAAGGCAAGCTTGCGCCTCGTTTCGTTGGTCCGTTCAGAGTGGTTGGCAAGAGGGGCGACCTCGCGTACCAGCTCGAGCTTCTGGCAACCTTTGCAAATGTCCATGATGTGTTCCATGTTTCTCAGCTTCGGAGGTGTTTCAAGAACCCCGAGCGCACTGTGCATCTTCAAGATATCGACCTCCAGCCTGACCTTTCTTATCGCGAGCATTCAGTTGCGGTTCTCGAGGCGACTGAGCGCAAGACCCATAACAAGTCTGTGAAGTTTCTCAAAGTGCAGTGGTCACACCATTCCGATCAAGAGGCTACATGGGAACGCGAGGATCACCTCCGTTCCAAATTTCCCGATTTCTTTCAGTCTTAGATCTCGAGGTCGAGATCTTCTTTGTAGTGTGGGAGAGTTTGTAATGCCCCAAGTGTAGGACTTTCCCTTTTTGTAACCTTCCATGTGGGACCACCTTGACTTTGTCATGAGAGTTTCTATGCATGTATGATTTCATGTGACACCTTCTATTTTGCTTTTGCATGCATGCATCCATGCCATACCAACCTTGCCATACCTTATGTTTCTATGTCATGTTATGATTGCATGTGATCTTGCTAGGTGTGATGTTGTGGTATGGCATTATCTTGTGTGGTGCGTGTGATGTTGGTGTGTGATGGGTACGAGTGAGTGCTAAGTATTTTTCAAAGCTCTTTTTCCCTCCTATTATCTCATGTTCAAATTTCATCTTCTCAAGAGTGGTTCTAAAATGTCTTGTGTTTAGGGATTGAGGTGAGTGTGTAGATATGCTAGTTTGGTGATTTTTGAGAGTGATTTATACAGGTGGCAATGACACAAAACAACAAACTTAATGTTTTTTTGTAAAATATTTGTCTACTCTAAAAATCTTGTTCTTATTTTTTAATTTAGGTCATATTTTTCTATGACCAGGGGATTTTTCCTTTTAAGTTTATTCCCACCAGATTATTTGTTTTATTTCTTATTCTTCTGGTGTTTTTTTATTTGGGAAAGGCCACTGGGGCCTTTCTTGTAGTGGTCGCCGTGGGCTTCCTTCCACTTTGCTGGCCCAGCGGCTCTCCCTCCCGGCGCTAGGAGCCCACGCCAGCAGCCCCCTCCTTCCTGACACCGTCACTCCTCCCCGCGCGTGTTCCTTTCCGTTAGAACGAGAGAGAGAGAGAGGGGAGTTGACGCCGTGAGCAGCAACGTCGAGGTCCCCCTTTTAAGCTCGTTGGCGTCCGTGCCCTCTTCCCTCATCTAGGGTTCCTCCTTCCCTCCCATCTCGCGCCGCCACCATCTCGTTCCCCATCTCTGTCCCCCTCTCCTCTGTCAGGTAAGGCAGTGGAAGGAGTAGCCAGTATAACAGAAGGCCATCGCCGGCGACCGTCGCGCCCCCGCCTCCGTTCGCCGCCGTCGCCATGTCCGGGCGCTCGGGGTGGATCCCTGCGATCCATTCCCGGCGCTAGAAGCCCCGGAGATCGGCCACACCGACGACCCCGAGCCCGTCAAGGACGTGCCCGCGGTGTCTCCTTCCTCTCCTTCGGTTCTGCAGTGCAAGAACTTCTTCGTCGACGGCCTTCTTCCCCTCTGACGCTCCTCCTTCCCGATCGGCGCCCCCTCTTCTTCCCGAGGTGAGGACGTCACCCCCTTCTTCTTCCTCCCTGGTTCGCCTAGATCCGAGATGGGGTCTTGTGATCCTCTGTGTGCTGATCGTTAAAGCCAGTAGGGTGTGTGCGTGCATCTCCTCGGTCAGGGTGGTGTAGAGAGGTAGCTGTAGCAGGGGAGCTCTTCCCCTCGGTTCGCAATGTCGTGAGCAAGAGATCTTCTTCGGTAGCGCAGCGCAGCACAGCAACGCCGGCAAGAGTAACCCGTCAGGCTCTCTGTCGCTGACGTTCTCTGTAGACAGAGGGCGTCTTCCGTTAGCTTTTCTGTTTGAGTTCCCCCCTCTGTCAGTAACCACATCGTAGCCCAGCGGTTGTTCCGTGTTTGTGCCTGAAGAGAGGGCGCGGGTTCGACGCCCCCCTCGGCCTCTTTTGTTTTGCTAATTCTTTGCACAGTGACCAGTGAAGCAGTTTACTCTGTTTCTTTCCTCTATCCTGTCGACTAGATGTCAGTGGTGTAGTGGTTTGTTGCTGTTGCTGGAACCAGAGGTTCTGGGTTCGATTCCCAGAAGCCTCTGTTTCTTTTTTGCTGTCTTTTCTTTTTTTTTGCCTATTTAGTCTCTGTTTTCCTAACTCTTATACAAAGTGGCTTGTTTTTACTGTTGATTCTGCTGGTTAACTATCTCTTAGGAATAGTGGTGTTTTATTTCTGTTTCTGCTAGTATGGTTAGGGTAGATTTAATTGTGTGTGTGTTTTGCACACTAGTGTGTGTTAGATGAGGTATTGCTAGCCTTGTGAACCTATGATGATTGCATCTTGTGGTGTGAAGTTACACTTGGTAGGAGTTTGTGCATGTTGATGTGGTTTCTTGTGAGTGTTGTTCTTAAGGTGTGAAAGTAGCACTAGTTAATCATGTATAGACCCATCTTTTGAGTTTTAGTGTGGGCTAAGTTGATCTTGTAGTTTTAATTGCTTGAATAGATTTAGTGGGGTGTGGATGCCTCCCCCTCACCACATGTATTTGATGTGATGTGATGCACTAGGTGGCTATCTATGATAGCATGTGAAGGTGGAGCTTACTAGTGAAGCTAGGGTAGATTGTTGTGGGGGTTGCACCTTGAGGATGACATGATTCCTAGGGTGATCCTAGTAATGCATGTGAGAGTGTGTTTTGATTGCTGTCAAAAAGCTTCAGAACAGGAACAGAAACTCAGGTGCAGGAACTTTCACTAAGTCCCTGAGATCTGATGGTTTTGGGAAAGTTTGTGGCCTTGTATCTTCTAGAGTTTAATTCCTTTTGCTGTGATTATTGCTGGGGCTTGTAGTGTTTTTGGTTGGCAAGAGACACATATATTATTTGTCATGTTTGAATACCTGTAGCTATGTTGCATGTTGCTCCCAAACAGCTAAGATGCAGAAACCGGCAGATTATGTAGTTTTGCCATTTTGTTCTAAGTTTGAGTTTAATTGATGTTGTGGTGTTCTACCTTGTTCCATTTCATTCATGTTGGGTTATTACATGTCTTGGCAACCTGGGAATACCAGATTTGTGCCAATTGTGTGTGTGGTGTTGAATCTTACACGTAGAGCTTCATATCTTGTTTTGTTGATTCCCGTTGATCCGTAGCTCCATTTGCAATGTACTTTATATGGTTTTGCACCATTTTTACGAGCTGCATCTGTTAATGACAATCCCATGCATGTCCAAATAGTTTAGTGCAAGGTTCTGTCCAGAAACTTGCTGTAGCTTATTTTGCTTGTGCTAGTAATAGAAATAGTGGTGCATGCTCAACTTTCATCTCATGCATCATGTGATTGTTGCATTTTGTGGTGCTACTGTTCATTGGATGTTATTCTTATGTTGGGTAGCACCGGGAGCAGAGATCGAATACGTGGAGTCAGGAGAGTACGTGCAGAACGATCCAGAACCATTCCAGGCAAGGGATATCACAGGCAAGATGATATGACCTTGATTCCATCTCTAGACTTGTTATGTTAGTTTCGATTCTATCTCATATTGCTCGCTGCCTACCACTGAAATTAAATTGCCTCTTCATATGCCATGAGCCTAAACACCGTACTCTTTCCTAGCAAACTTGCATGGCTAGGTAGGCTTGCTGAGCTACTAATGTTAGCATTGTTAGTTGCAGGTGTTTTAAACCCATGTGGTGGCATGATCTTGATATCATTGTATTAAATTCTGTTATTACTTAATGCACCTATATATTTGGTAAATGACGGGAGGCCTAGCCTTTTGCCAGGTGCTTTGTTCCGTTATTGCCGCCTTAGTTACCGGTTACCGGTGTTTGATTCCATAATGATCGCTCCTAACACGTTCGGGGTTGTTATGGGGACCCCCTTGATAAATCACGTAGTGCTAAGACTTGTCCGGCAGGACCCAAGTTTGGTGTTAACTTGCTAAGCACTTAATAATAAACTGCATAGGGAATAGCTACCCCGAGGATCTTTAATCAACAACCCGGGCCAGTGCTCCTCATGAGTGTTGGTCCAAACTGGGCAGACTATGGGGCCACCACAGGGCAACCTGAGGTTTGGTATACCTGTAGTGTGACTCATCCGGCATGTCCTGAGACTGAGATACGCGGCTCTTATCAGGGTCGTCGACACGTCGGGAGGTCCTGCTAGCCTTTCCTTACCTTAGCGGTATATCTTGCGTATAGGAATCCCAGTGAAGCTTTGGTTTCACCCAGAGTTGAGGTTTTTCTCTAAGGAATCCGACGAGATCACGAGATTCGTGATAGAGGATGCCTTTGCGGCCTGTGTTCGTTTGTGATGGACTAGTTCGAGCAACCCTGCAGGGTTTAATCTTTCGGAAAGCCGTGCCCGCGGTTATGTGGCAACTTGGAATATTTTGTTAACATTCGATATTAGAGAACTTAAACATAAACTAATAAAACTGCCAACTGTGTGCGTAACTGTGACCGTCCCCCTCGAAGATCCCTCTTCGATCGGGAACACGGTGGGGTTATGAATGTCATAGGTAGGTGTTCATGATCACTTTCTGGTCAAGTATTCCCGATCGTTAGCATAGACCACTTTCACTTCCCCTTTTGCGTAAGTTAGCCACTTATTCTATCATAGGATGCAGCAGCCTGAAACACTTCATCCCTTCCTTACCCGAATAACGTAACTAGTTTTGGCACCAAGGTCCTAGATTGCTGAGTCCCCGTGGCTCACGGATTCCTCCGAAACTCCCAGCAGGTACAGGTACCCCAGAGGCAGATGACCCCGACGGCACCCAGCTGGCGTGGCAGTATGACGAGGAGACATATCACCTTTACGTGAACTATCCAGAGGACTGAGCCGTGGTCGTGATCGTGGGCCTGCAGCGGGTAGCATATCATTTTCCTTGTTTTGTAGTCCGTACCGGAACTACCTTGTTTGTATCTGCGTTGTACTCTGTATTATTAATAAGAAGATAGTTGATTCCCGAATTGTCTACTTGTATTATTATTTTGTGCTATGTTACTTGCTTGCGAAACACTTAGATGCGCTTCTTTCCTACTCGGGGGCCTCGACCCTCAGATCGGAAAGGACCGCATCTTGGTCGTTACACGAATCCCACACATACCAATGCAAAGCATACACACAATGTGCACGATATGTGTAGATACAACATGGCATCACAACATAACTCTACAACACATCATTTATTTAATAGACTCCGAAGAGCCAACATAGTTTAATGTTACAAACAGATGGGGTCACATGACCCAACACTCAGAGCATACAAGCATCAAGCGGAAGTTACATGTTTGGGTACATACATCTACTAAAAGCGGCTGGAAGAGCCTAAAAGCTACAACGACCCTACCATAGGAGCCAGATCACTGTCTGGGTTCCCAAGCTAAACCATCGATGTTAACGTCAAGAGATAACGTAGAAAGAGCGGCGTCTATTCTGCAAAAATGTAAATAAGCAACAGTGAGTACGAAGGTACTCAACAAGTCTTACATCAGTGCTAACTACATATGCATCAAGTATCAATGAACAGAATTGTGGGGTTTATTCCAGAGAAGCCAGCTTTGACCTTTGGCTAACCTATTCTACAACATAGTTTTAATATCTCTCTCGTCTCCTTACGAGAGAGCGCACACAAGTCCACATAACCATCACATCAATACACCACCATGGATCCTCTCTCGTCATCCTACGAGAAGGCCAACCATAGGACTCACACTTATCTGGACCATTTTAGAGTAACCATTAAAGTTATCTATGAACCATGTAAGTATCCAAGCAGTCCATAACCGAGGACGCGACTATTCGAATAGATAGTTACCCTGCAGGGGTGTACTTCGTCACACATCCTTCCGCCACTTATCGCCAAGTGCACATAAAACCAGCACCTCGGCAACCTTCAAGCGGAAACCCAACGAGGAAGTTGGCCACGGACGTTAACCTACTAAGACTCACGCCCAAGACAGTCGCCTATCTGAGTTGGAACCCATAATGGAAGTCCGGCTGAGGTTTCCAAGATGGCCTCAAACGATGTGAGCATGGCCCCAAGCCGGTCCCGACTGGGCCGTTCATCCACTTAGCAGGCCGTGCCACAACCTATGAACGTTTCAAACTACTGCGACTTCTGGACTGAGAACTGAGTAGTTAATAGGCCGAGAGGGGTCGAGTTACCGGAACCCAATGTGAAGTAGTAGCTAGTCTTGGAACACCAACACCAGATCTCAGGTCCTAAATGCGGCGGCAATGAGACAACCCACCATGTACTCCTACATGGCCTATCATCGCTACCTTTACCAAAACAGTTTCACATCTTTAACTCTCATCAATAGGACATGATCATTCCAATACATCATTCCGATGCTCGGACCAAACTCAACCTAATCTTAGCAAGCATAATAGGGTAAAGCACATATGACTCAAGCATCTACCAGGTATGCTAGGTTGCATTGGTTTAGCTATTTACTGTGATCAAAATCAGGTCATGCAAAGGAATAGGTGCAGCTATCGTAATACAACTATCAATTGAATCATTTTGTCCTAATGCATAGAAATGAGAGAAGGAGCGAGAGAATAGGATTTTGTCGGAATGTTCAAAGGGGTTTTATTTGCCTGTTGATCGGAAGAACTCAGCTATTCTTCGATGCCGGTGATAACTACATTTCGTAAGGTCTATCGACAAATCAAACAAAAGAAATTAATCACGGCAAATGCTTCACAATGATGCATGATCATGGCAAGTTATCATGATGCTTATTTCAATTAATGCAAGTGATCACAGGTTGAAAGAAGTTTATTTGATCTATATAAATCATTTTCAAAATCCAATTATATCCTTTATAAGCCTATTGTGAATTTGTCATATTCAGCAAGGTTAAAATGTCCAAACATGTGTATAAATGCCACCAATGGATTCCTTGCATTTTTCTGATACTTTTTCATATATAAATTATTTTCATCAGAGTTATATTTTAATTTCTATGATTTTTACAACTTTTAGCAATTTTCTGGAATTAAATTAAATGAGAAAACTATTACTACGTCAAGCTGATGTCATCCCTGCGTCAGCAGGTCAACCAGCCGGGTCCAGGTCAAACCTGACCAGTGGGGTCCACTGGTCAGTGACCCAGGGGCTAACCCCTAGCTGACCAGCCCCTAATTGGGGTTTGACCAGGCGGGGGGCCCTATGGCAGCGACTGGGGGGAGGTTAGCTACACGCTAATGCTCGACCACGTCGACGGCTACCGGAGAGTGGTCGTCGGCGACTGAGCTGCGGTGGAGGGCTCGCCAGAGTTGTGCTATTTTACGCTACAGAGGTCCAAATCGAACGCGGTTGAGGGCTACGGGACGCTGTGAAGCGCCCGATCTGGCAGGGGCACTAAGAGAGGCTAGGGTGGCCGGGAGAGGTGCCGGCGACGAGCGGAGCGGTCTCCGGAGTTCGGCCATGGTGGGGGAACGGCCTACGGGGCACGGTAGAGCAAGGGAGGAGAGGGGAAAGGGTCAGCGGCTAACGGGGGTTCCATTCGTGGCATCGGTGAGGTTGGAGGGGATCTCTGGCCGACGATTCGACGGCGGCGAGATCCGGTGGCCAGAGGAAGAAACGGCGACGATGGCGACGCTACGGGGGCTCGGGTACTCGGAGGAGTTGATGGAGGGATGCAGCTTGTCAAGGCGGAGGAGTGGAGCTCTTCAGGGAGGCGAGGGGTGGCCGTGGTCGAGCTTGCGACGAGCTCGGGCAGACCGACAATGGCGGCGAGATGAACATGAGACAGAGAAGAGAGGAGGGAATGGTCTAGGGGGAGGAGAGGATAAGGGAGGGACGGCCTCGTGCGCTGGTGCGGTGGAGGCAGGGGGAGGCTCCAGCCGAGCAGGAGGTGGCAAGGGGCTGGGCCAGGAGGTGCGACAGGTAAGGTTCTTTCTGTTTTTTTTCATTTCTCTTTTATTTCTTTCTGGTAATTACTTTTAGGATTTAAAATAAATAATTTGACCAATATAAAACCCAAAAATGTTATTATGTGACAAAGACAATAATGTCCAATGCCACATAAAAGTTTCAACATTTTTGAAACTTTAAAAATAGAAGGAATCAAAATAATTCCATTCCAAATAGCTATTTAGTCAACTCAAATATCCTTTTCAAAAAATTCCTGTGACCTAGAATTTTGGTTTGACAAATTTACTTTATGACACTATTTTGCCACGAATTTGGAACATTTTCCTGGTTCCTTTTAAGGTATTAATTTTTTATTGCCTTCTTGTCAATTGATCAAAACATTTGGGGTTTTGATCACTTCGCATTAAACATCAAAGTTTTTATAATGCACACATGAATGCTTGGCAAACAAATGAAAGCTAGGGCTGTGACAACTCACCCCCACTAAAAAAGAATCTCGTCCCGAGATTTAGGCGTAGTCAGAAAGAGTTCGGGGTATTCAAGCTGAAGGCGATCTTCGCGCTCCCATGTTGCTTCATTCTCGGAATGATGAGACCACTGAACCTTGAGAAACTTGATGATGCGATGTCGGGTGCTACGCTCGGTTTTGTCAAGAATACGAACAGGATATTCTCGATATGACAGGTCATCTTGGAGATCAAGTGTTTCATGGTCTACTTCGCGGACAGGGTCCTTGAAGCAACGCCTGAGTTGAGAAACGTGGAACACATCATGAACTTTGGAAAGCTGAGGAGGCAGCTCTAACTGGTAGGCAACCTCTCCTCGTTTAGCGAGAATACGGAAAGGACCAATGTAATGAGGAGAAAATTTGCCTTTGATACCAAAACGATGGGTACCTTTGAGAGGTGAAACCCGAAGGTAAGCCTTCTCGTCAACTTCATAACTTACTTCCTTATGACGGCGATCATACTGACTCTTTTGACGAGATTGGGCAGTTTCTAAATTCTCACGAATAATGCGAACGTTCTCTTCTACATCCTGGATCATATCCGGTCCAAAGAACTGTCTTTCACCGGTTTCTGACCAGTTTAATGGTGTTCAACATCTTCATCCATACATAACTTCGAAAGGAGCTCTGCCCAAACTAGACTGGAAACTGTTGTTATAAGCGAATTCGGCGAATGGAAGACACTTCTCCCAATTCATTCTGAATGAGATAACACAGGCTCTGAGCATATCTTCAAGAATTTGGTTGACTCTTTCTACTTGACCACTTGACTGAGGGTGATAAACATTGCTAAACGGAAGATGAGTTCCCATAACTTTTTGGAAACTTTCCGAAAATCGAGAAGTAAAAAGACTTCCACGATCTGAATTGATTTCTAGAGGAACACCGTGAAGAGAAACTATTCGAGAAATATATAGGTCTGCTAGCTTACTAGCAGTTATACTTTCTCGGACTGGAAGGAAGTGAGCAACTTTCGAAAGGCGATCAATGACGACAAAGATGGCATCATTCCCTTTCTTGGTCTTTGGAAAACCAGTGATAAAATCCATACTAACCTTGTCCCACTTCCACTCGGGAATAGCCCGGGGTTGAAGGGTGCCAGCAGGCCTTTGATGCTCTACCTTAACGCGACAACAAATGTCAGAGTTAGCAATGAATTGAGCGATTTATCTCTTCATCCAGGTCCACCAGAACCTCTCGCGTAGGTCCTGATACATTTTAGTGCTACCAGGATGAATCGTGAGAGGCGATTCATGAGCTTCCTTAAGAATCAAATCACGAAGTTGTTGCTTCTTAGGAACCACCAAACGATTATCAAAGAATACAACACTTTTATCATTTACCAAGAAACGACCAGCAACTCCTTTGGCGATGTTGCTCTTGATCCGGAAGATTCATGTATCATGTTTCTGGGCTGCTATGATCTGATCCTCAAGAGTCGGTTTCGACACCAAGGTATAAAGGAATCCTTGAGGAACAAGGTGAAGATTAAGCTTACGAAATTCCTCATGGAGAAGTGGTTGATTTTGTAGCAACATGAGGTTGTTACAATAGGATTTATGACTTAGTGCATCAGCCATGACATTGGCTTTGCCTGGGGTGTAAGATATTCCTAAATCGTAATCTGTAATCAACTCAACCCATCGTCTTTGCCTGAGATTAAAATCCGGTTGGGTGAATATATACTTGAGACTCTGGTGATCAGTGTATATTTCGCAACGATTACCCAGAAGGTAATGTCGCCAGGTTAATAGTGCATAAACTCGGCAAGTTCCAGATCATGAGTTGGATAATTCTCCTCATGTGGACGCAACTGTCGAGATGCGTATGCAATCACATGACTTTCTTGCATAAGAATGCATCCAAGTCCTTGTCGCGAGGCATCACAGTAGATAATAAAGTCCTTTGAGAAATCTGGGGGCACAAGTACCGGGGCAGTAGTCAGTCGTCTTTTCAACTCCTGAAAACTTTCCTGGCACCGTGGGGTCCATTCGAACTTTTTATCTTTCTTGAGAAGTTCAGTTAGAGGTTTGGCAATTTTGGAGAAATTCTCGACGAAGCGGCGGCAATAGCTTGCTAAGCCAAGCAAACTCCTGACTTGCTTCACCTATTCAGGTGGAGTCCAATCAAGAACGGCCTGAACTCTCTCGAGATTGACAGCAATACCTTTTGCCAAGATTACGTGACCTAGATAGGTCACTTCTGGTAACCAGAATTCACACTTGGAGAATTTGGCGTAAAGGCGGTGCTCTCGAAGTTTCATCAATACCAGCCTAAGATGCTCAGCATGTTCTTCTTCGTTCTTCGAGTAAATCAGAATATCATCGAGGTAAACCACGACGAATTTATCCAAGTACTCCATGAAGATCGAATTCATTAAGCGGGAGAAAGTGGCTGGGGCATTGGTTAGACTGGAGGACATGACGGTGTTCTCGTATTGGCCATAACGAGTGACAAAGACCGTCTTAGGAATGTCCCCGTTCCTAATTTTAATTTGATGATAACCTAATCTCAAATCCATCTTGGAAAAGACTGCAGATCCAGCGAGCTGATCATACAGATCGTTGATCCTGGGGAGCGAATATTTGTTCTTTATCATGACCAGATTAACCGGTCGGTAATATACAACCATCCGTTCCGTACCATCCTTCTTTTTGACGAAGAGGACAGGGCAAGCCCAAGGGGAAGAGCTAGGACGAATGAAACCTTTCTTCAAGGATTCATCAAGTTGGGTTTTAAGCTCAGCTAATTCTTGAGGAGATATCTTATACGGTCTTCTAGCAATTGGAGCAGTTCCTGGGACAAGTTCTATGACAAACTCTATTTCTCTGTCAGGTGGGACACCTAGCAGTTCCTCTGGAAAGACATCCGGAAAATCACGGACTACTGGGATGTTTTCAAGGTTTGGAAGAGGATTGGCATTGAGGGCATATATCTGGCGTTTTGTAACCCCAGATGAGACATTTACTAACTGGCCAGAAGTATGGGTGAGCTGAACAGATCTAGAGAAACAATCAATTTTGGCATGATGAGCTGTCAACCAGTCCATCCCCAAAATGATATTAATGTCTGAAGTCTTGAGAGGTATCAAGGAAGCAAGGAATACTAGACCATCAATAAGGATTTGGTTCCCATGACTTACTGCATTAGTTTGCCATTTGGAACCTGGAGCCTGAATTACTAATGGGGTGGACATATCTACAAAAGCAATGTTATGCAAGGAGGCATAACGTTCGGAGATGAAGGAGTGAGATGCTCCAGAGTCAAAAAGAACTGAAGCTGGATGAGAATTAACAAGGAGCGTCTTAAGCACGACATCATCATCATCTTGAGCTTCTTCTGCACATACATGGTGCACACATCCACGAGTTAGAGCAACTGACTTTTCCTTGAACTTCTTGGTTGGTGGCTTGCAATGAACAACACCTATTCCTGAAGGAGGTGGAACAAAACCACGCAAAGGGCAATCCCTTGAATAGTGTCCTGGCTTGCTACACTTGAAGCACGATCCAAAAATAGGATGGGGGTTTGGGTTGAACGCTTGATTGATGAGATTATCCTGGGGAACACTTGGCATCGGCAAACGAGGCGCCACATAGGTTGGCCTTGGTACATATCTCGGAGTGATAACAGCATTCGGGATCCATATCCTACGCTTCTGGGATATAGAAGTTGAAGATGATCCAACATCACGGTTGTGCTTGCAAGATTCCTCGTAGGTCATTCTGCTTGTTTCTGCTTGGATGGCTTTGTTCACAAGGACCTCAAAACTGATGAACTCATGTAAACTGAGATCATGACGAAGATTTGGTTTAAGACCTTTCCTGAACCTAGCTTGCTTCTTGGCATCCGTGGATACTTTTTCTGGTGCATAACGCGCAAGGCGTCCAAATTCACGACTATAAGCATTTACATCCAACTTGTCTTGAGTCAAACTGCAAAACTCTTCTTGCTTACGATCTATCAGGGCCTGCGGAATATGATGTTCATGAAAAGCTTCACAGAACTCCTTCCATGCAGTAACTTGGCCCGAAGGACGCATAGCCTCAACGTTCTCCCACCATAGACTAGCAGAACCTTCGAGGTGATATATGGCATAGGTAACCTTGTCTCCTTCAGCCACGTTTGCATAACGCAACTTGTTATTGATACTTCGGAGCCAATCATCTGCATCTAGTGGCTCAATGGAATGATGGAAGGTGGGTGGATTCAATTTGATGAAATCTCTGATGGATACTAGCTCATTGCACTGATGGGCTGTATTCCGCTCAATGTGCTCCAACAGACGGTTGGTGGCATGCTTGTTCCTCTCAATTTCTAGCATAACGTCTGTCAACAAAGGCGGATTAAGAGAATCTTCTCCATCCCTACCATCTCCATGGTTCTGATCATGGCCATCAGAACTCCGGGTTACTCGCGACATCCTATTGAAACAATCCAGGGTTCAGAGACAAAGAACACTAAATACCACAATCCTAGAGAAAATCGGACAGCATAACGGCTCTATAGGCATGAAATATGAGGCATCCTTCAAGAGATCTAGGCACCATGACTACTCAATATTATGGATTCGAGGTGCACCAAGAATAAAGGCATCTCTTCTCATAATTCTGATGATAGCAGGAATGACACACAGAAACCATTCTATAAGTCCATGGTTCAGTAACTCGTCCTCCTAGTAGACAGATAAGAAAACATAGTCTTTCATCCCCGCAGAAAAGAAAAGATGACTCAGAATAGAGTGACTCGAGGAAAAGAGTAAAAAGAGCTTTACGTTCCCTTCCACAATCAATTCCCTTATATAACTATAGATTTTCTAGACTCAACATCGACCATCTTGGCTTGGTAATCCTACAGGCAGTCAAGCTCTGATACCAACGCTGTCGGGACCCCGATCCTAAGCCATACAACTCCAGCATGTACACATCATATCACTTTGTGGCCTCACGCACGGTAATCACCCCGGTTGCCACCTTACCTTGGTCGGGACCGTTTGCTTCTTTTGGCTCACGTATATGACTATGTTGCCAGCAATTATATATTCAAAGAATCTGGGTCGACATGGCTAGTTATGAACCCAAGTGGCACATCCGTACAGGGACAGGCATACATAACCCAGCAAGGCAGGTGTCGGTCATCAGCGAGTGTGGACGAGTCATAGCAAGCTACAGGGACTCCATTACACCGCGTGACATTTCCCCGTGGGGACAGACACAACAACCAAGAAGGATACATGCCGGTCAATCAATGTCTCCGGAGCAGTAGCAAGCTACCAAGGCTCGGTGGAAGCACAAAGCGGTATTTCCCGGTATGGAGTACTACTCAAGGCACACAACTAGGTGTCGAATCCCACACATACCAATGCATTGCAAGCATACACACAATATGCACGATATGTGTAGATACAACATGGCATTACAACATAACTCTACAACACATCATTTATTTAATAGACTCCGAAGAGCCAACATAGTTTAATGTTACAAACAGAAGGGGTCACATGACCCAACATTCAGAGCATACAAGAATCAAGCGGAAGTTACATGTCTGGGTACATACATCTACTAAAAGCGACTGGAAGAGCCTAAAAGCTACAGCGACCCTACCATAGGAGCGAGATCACTGTCTGGGTTCCCAAGCTAAACCATCGATGTTAACGTCAGGAGATAACATAGAAAGAGCGGCGTCTATTCTGCAAAAATGTAAATAAGCAACAGTGAGTATGAAGGTACTCAGCAAGTCTTACATCAGTGCTAACTACATATGCATCAAGTATCAATGAACGGAATTGTGGGGTTTATTGCAGAGAAGCCAGCTTTGACCTTTGGCTAACCTATTCTACAACATAGTTTTAATATCTCTCTCGTCTCCTCACGAGAGAGCGCACACGAGTCCACATAACCATCACATCAATACACCACCATGGATCATCTCTCGTCATCCTACGAGAAGTCCATCCATAGCACTCACACTTATCTGGACCATTTTGGAGTAACCATTAAAGTTATCTATGAACCATGTAAGTATCCAAGCAGTCCATAACCGAGGACACGGCTATTCGAATAGATAGTTACCCTGCAGGGGTGTACTTCGTCACACATGCTTCCGCCACTTATCGCCAAGTGCACATAAAACCAACACCTCGGCAACCTTCAAGCGGAAGCCCAACGAGGGAGTTGGCCACAGACGTTAACCTACTAAGACTCACGCCCAAGACAGTCGCCTATCTGAGTTGGAACCCATAATGGAAGTCCGTCCGAGGTTTCCAACATGGCCTCAAACGATGTGAGCAGGGCCCCAAGCCGGTCCCGACTGGGCCGTTCATCCACTTAGCAGGCCGTGCCACAACCTATGAACGTTTCGAACTACTGCGACTTCTGGACTGAGAACCGACTAGGTAATAGGACGAGAGGGGTCGAGTTACCGGAACCCAATGTGAAATAGTAGCTAGTCTTGGAACACCAACACAAGATCTCAGGTCCTAAATGCGGCGGCAATGAGACAACCCACCATGTACTCCTACATGGCCTCTCATCGCTACCTTTACCAAAACAGTTTCACATCTTTAACTCTCATCAATAGGACATGATCATTCCAATACATCATTCCGATGCTCGGACCAAACTCAACCTAAGCTTAGCAAGCATAACAGGGTAAAGCACATATGACTCAAGCATCTACCAAGTATGCTAGGTTGCATTGGTTTAGCTATTTACTGTGATCAAAATCAGGTCATGCAAAGGAATAGGTGCAGCTATCGTAATACAACTATCAATTGAATCATTTTGTCCTAATGCATAGAAATGAGAGAAGGAGCGAGAGAATAGGATTTTGTCGGAATGTTCAAAGGGGTTTTGCTTGCCTGTTGATCGGAAGAACTCAGCTATTCTTCGATGCCGGTGATAACTACATCTCGTAAGGTCTATCGACAAATCAAACAAAAGAAATTAATCACGAAAAATGCTTCACAATGATGCATGATCATGGCAAGTTATCATGATGCTGATTTCATCTAATGCAAGTGATTACAGGTTGAAAGAAGTTTATTTGATCTATATAAATCATTTTCAAAATCCAATTATATCCTTTATAAGCCTATTGTGAATTTGTCATATTCAGCAAGGTTAAAATGTCCAAACATGTGTATAAATGCCACCAATGGATTCCTTGCATTTTTCTGATACTTTTTCATATATAAATTATTTTCATCAGAGTTATATTTTAATTTCTATGATTTTTACAAGTTTTAGCAATTTTCTGGAATTAAATTAAATCAGAAAACTATTACTGCGTCAGGCTGATGTCGTCCCTGCGTCAGCAGGTCAACCAGCCGGGTCCAGGTCAAACCTGACCAGTGGGGTCCACTGGTCAGTGACCCAGGGGCTAACCCCGCGCTGACCAACCCCTAATTGGGGTTTGACCAGGCGTGGGGCCCTATGGAAGCGACTGGGGGAGGTTAGCTACACGCTAATGCTCGGCCACGTTGACGCCTACCGGAGAGTGGTCACCGGCGACTGAGCCGCGATGGAGGGCTCACCGGAGTTGTGCTATTTTGCGCTACAGAGGTCCAAATCAAACACAATTGACGGCTACGGGACGCTGGAGAAGCGCCCGATCTGGCAGGGGCACTAAGGGAGGCTAGCGTGGCCAGGAGAGGTGCCGACGACGAGCGGAGCGGTCGCCGGAGTTCGGCCACGGTGGGGGAACGGCCTACGGGGCACGATAGAGCAAGGGAGGAGAGGTGAAAGGGTCAGCGGCTCACGCGGGTTCCATTCCTGGCATCGGTGAGGTTGGAGGGGCTCTCTAGCCGACGATTCGACGGCGGCGAGATCCGGTGGCCGGAGGAAGAAATGGCGATGATGGCGACGCTACGGGTGCTCGGGTGCTCGGAGGAGTTGATGGAGGGATGCAACTCGTCGAGGCGGAGGAGTGGAGCTCTTCAGGAAGGCAAGGGGTGGCCGGGGTCGAGCTTGCGACGAGCTCGGACAGACCGGCAATGGCTGCGATCTGAACACGAGACAGAGAAGAGAGGAGGGAATGGTCCAGGGGGAGGAGAGGATAAGTGAGGGACGGCCTCATGCGCTGGCGCGGTGGAGGCAGGAGGAGGCTCCACGCGAGCAGGAGGTGGCGAGGGGCGCCGTGCCTTCCTTCTCCTCTGCCTTCTGGCACGAGGAGGAAGACGACACGGGAGACCCCCCCCCTCTGGTGGGCTGGGCCAGGAGGTGCGACAGGTAAGGTTCTTTTTTTTCATTTCTCTTTTATTTCTTTCTGGTAATTACTTTTAGGATTTAAAATAAATAGTTTGACCAATATAAAACCCAAAAATGTTATTATGTGACAAAGACAATAATGTCCAATGCTACATAAAAGTTTCACATTTTTGAAACTTTAAAAATAGAAGGAATCAAAATAATTCCATTCCAAATAGCTATTTAGTCAACTCAGAAATCCTTTTCAAAAAGTTCCCGTGACCTAGAATTTTGGATTGACAAATTTACTTTATGACACTATTTTGCCAAGAATTTGGAACATTTTCCTGGTTCCTTTTAAGGTATTAAATTTTTATTGCCTTCTTGTCAATTGATCAAAACATTTGGGGTTTTGATCACTTCCCATTGAACATCAAAGTTTTTATAATGCATACATGAATGCTTGGCAAACAAATGAAAGCTAGGGCTGTGAGACACACACACTTGGTTTATGCGGAAACGATTGTACGTAGTTTAAGCAGGATTACGCAACTGTCCTTGACCGTGGACACGACTATTCAAATAGTTTTACACTCTGCAGAGGTAGTACGCTGGACCCACGAGATCCGGGAAACTTCCGTGTCATCCACGACTAGCAGTATATAACATACCCAAGGTAAGTACCCGATCAATGCCTTTCCCCTGACGATACTAGACAAAGGGGTCCACTCGATTGGTACCGAACCCACATGTTGTACGTCTTACGAGCACCGACTCTGGACAATATCAACCATGCGGGGACCAACGGTGTGCCTGGAACTCATAAAAATGGCATAGTCGTCCTACCTGGCACGGCCCCATCACGAGAGTGACCACACATCACTCCCGCCACTAGTAATGTGGCTCTTTGCTAGCACCGACCAAAGTAATCAACATAGCCGCGTCCCATAAGGGGTAACGTGGTCATACTGGTAAGTTTGGGACGGTCGACACATCATAAATCTAATCCCATTTCTGAAACCATGCTCACACAAATACCCGATGCACCACTTCACCAAAAGTGGCCACCTAACTCATCATCACCCTCGGGCATTAGTGGCACCCGACGGGGTTTTCATAAATCTTTGATTTATACCAACAAGATGCTCATGCTATTTACTCTAGCATTACTTGCCAACATGATAATAACTTGATCCTCAAAAGGGGTAGGATCAAGCTCAATGCATGTGCCCCGGAGGAGCCATCGGTAACATCACCTTAGTGATTTACCGGCACTTATGATCATATGCAATGGAAATACTTGCTATCTTAACATGCAATATAACATATACTCAGTCATGGTCAAAGGGTTGCTTCCCTTTGCTCACATAAGCCATCGGGGTCTTCGAGGTCTTCCGCTCCAACCCCGAGAACTCCGTCTACTCATCAAGTATCATCAGAAACAATCGCAGTCAGCCACACAACTAGCAGAACAGAAGTGCTATATAAAATAGAAGTTATATTTTTCTTGGACCTCTCTGGTCATAAGAAAAATACCTGAAGCTTGGTAGAGGAGAGATGGACCATCAGGGATTTTTGAATGGAGGAAAGGACGAGTAGGGAATTATTTATGAAGCCCACAGAAATTATTAGAATAAAAATGAGTGGAGGCACTCATTTAACAGAGAATAATTTTAGAAATATCAAGGAAGTTGTTTCACCGGATTTGGAGTTGAAATGAATATTTTAGTAATTTTCTAATATGGAATAAATAGAAGTTGGAAGCTATTTATTTAATACAAAAGAATAAAGCCTGATAAAAATGTTAACCAAGGTTCTAAAAATAGGGCATGATATTAGAAGGCTCTAGAAATTGGAATCACTCCATTTGGAGTTGATTTGAACCTTATAGGATTTTCACAAAGTGGGGCCAAATATATTCAGATTTAGATTTAAATAATAACACCACAGAAAGGTTGCTTGGAAAAACATGCAAGGCACATATTTGGATAGCCCTGAATTTTAGGAACCTGCAGGAGTTTGAATCAAACAATTTGGAGTTAGAATGATTTTTGAATGGATTTTTGAAGTTCTGCTAAAAGAGAAAATCAGAAAAGGCTTCAACTCGAGGAGCTATCCTCCGCCCAGGGCGTTAGATAGGCCTTCCGGCCGGCCCAGGTGCTCGGGCTGCTAGCGGAAGGACTCACTCAAGGAGTACTTCGGGGATTACGCCTCTAGCGCGGGGAAACGACCACGAGGGAACCGTCTCCACTTATCCTGGCCAATGGGCCCGGCCGATATCCTAGAGACTGACCAGTGGGGTCGCCGGCCCCATTGGCAGGCTCTTCTTCCCCCTCGTGCGCTCCCGCATGCCCGACAAAGGAGGGAAGGCCCAACGTGCCGGCAGCGCTTCCCGGCAGCTCAGACCAGCCCTGGCGGTGCCCCGGCCGCCGGTGTGCTCAGTGGATCTCCCGCGTCCGACCTGGGGATTAGCCCCCCGTAGAGGAGCGCCTGGGAGAGGAGCACCTGGCCGCGACGGTGGCCGAAGACGGCGAACGTGGGCAGGCCGGGTCAGGAGGGGAGAGAGGGATCTAGGTGGAGGGGAAGCTTCGGGGGAACGAGGGGGACACCACAGGGTTGCCTAACAAAGGGAAGGGGCTCAGGAGAGCCAGAATTTTGGTGAGGCCGAGGCGGCATTCAACGGCCATTGAAGTGAAAGAGAGCTCGAGAGGGGGATTGGGGAGGTTAGGGAGGTAGCTAGGAAGGGAGAGAATAAGATGTGCGGAAGCAAGGGCTCAGGGAAGGCTCAAAAGGAGGGGGAGACGAGAAATATCCCGGATGCTCCATGGTGCTCTCTGGGCACGGCGGTCACGCGTGCCAGAGCCACCTTGGCTGCATCCTGGCATCGGGGAGGGCTTGGACCGGTCAAGGGGAGCGTCCTGGCGCGCTGAGACCCGCGGCAACAGTCGGATGAGATCTAGAAGGACAAAACAAGGTGCAAAGCACCCGGTTTGCAGGTCAGGGTGGTGGTCACCACGACCACCTGTGCCTACATGGCCCTAATGACCAGTCAAAGTTGTCTCGAAGGTGGGGCATTGTCACGCCCAAGATGCGACCCTATCCTCAATATGGCACGAAGGCCTCGTCAGGGATAGAAGCGCATCTCATCGTGTCGCAAGAATGAATATCATTACAAGTACATGTACTGAAAAGAAGAGACATATATATATAGAATTGGCTTACACTCGCCACAAGCTACATCAGAGTCACCGCAATACAGTACATATTCATCAAGAGTAAGAGCAGGGTCTGACTACAGACGAAAACAAACGACAAAAGAAGAACGACGTCCATCCTTGCTATCCCAGGCTGCCGGCCTGGAATCCATCCTAGATTGATGAAGAAGAAGAAGAAGCAACTCCAAATGAAAAATCAACGCGCTCGCGTCAAGTAACCTTTACCTGTACCTGCAACTGGTGTTGTAGTAATCTGTGAGCCACACGAGACTCAGCAATTTCATTTCCAAAGGTATCAAGACTAGCAACGCTTAATGGGTGAGGCATGGTTAAGTGGTGAGGTTGCAGCCGCGGCTAAGCATATATTTGGTGGCTAAACTTACGAGTACAAGAAAACAAAGAGGGGGAGGATCTACGCATAGCGAACGTGAACTACAGTTGATCAAATGAATGATCTTGAACACCTACCTACGTCAGACATAACCCCACCGTGTCCTCGATCGGAGAAGGAACTCACGAAAGAGACAGTCACGGTTACGCACACAGTTGGCAAGTTTTAATTAAGTTAACTTCAAGTTATCTAGAACCAGTGCTAAACAAAGCTTCCACGTTGCCACTCGCGATCTCGTCGGATTACCTAGTGGAAAACCTCAACTCTGAGATTACCCAAAGCATCACCGGAATCCCGATGCACAAGATATCTCGTCAAAGGTAAAACTAATCCAGCAAGGCCACCCGGTGTGTCGACGAACCCGATAGGAGCCGCATATCTCGTTCTCAGGACACACCGTCTATGCAAAGTGGACGGGAACCAAACCTCGAATTGCCCCGTGGCGGCACCGCCGACTGCTAGGTGGGTGGACCAACACTCATGAGGAGCACTAGCCCGGGAGTTGATTAAATTTCCTTGGGTTAATTACTCCCTAGCAGTTCATTAGTGATTAGGCAAATGTAGTACCAAAGTTGGGCCCTGCCAGACCAACTTTAATCTAAGACGAATTATCAAGGGGGTCCCCATAACAACCCCGATCGTGTTAGTAGCGCTCGTTTATGGAACATAACACCGGTAGCCGAAAAACTAAGGGGGCAAAGGTGGAACAAAACAACAGGCTAGAAAGGCCGAGCCTTGCACCTTTTACCAAGTATATAGGTCCATTATATTAAATTGCATTTAAATAGGGTGATAAGACAAGGAACCCATGTTATCACATGCAACCATCTGCACCTATAACTAGCAACGCTAACAACATGGTTAAGCAAGCAGTAACATACCCAATCAGTGGTTTGCTAGGTCGAACAGGTTGAAGGTAATCATGGCATTGTTGAGAGGCTGATATTTAACATGTGGTAGGCAACGAGACATAATCGATAGAAGTGATAAAATTAGCATGGCAATGATAGTAATGGTATCTGGGGAAATGGTCATCTTGCCTGAGATCCCGCTTGGAAGAAGAACAACTCGAAGAAGTCGGCGAACCAATGTAGTCGAACGGGTCCTCACATTCCGACACGCTTAAGGAACTCTATCAAGACAGAGCAAACCGGAAACATACATCAACACATATGTTCACCACACGATGCACAACATGATGCACAACCTAATATGATGCATGATCAGTTCAATGATGCAAGGGATGGCATGGCAATTCACCTCACGCAGACACTACACATTAAATGAAGCTCGATATGCAACGGGTTGCATATCGACGAAACTCCACGTTTAATTATTAGTTCACTCCCGTTAATTTACACGGCAATATTAAATTGTTGTTAACATGGCAAGGGGTGAAGCGGGTGATTCTACCTGGCATCCTAGACGGTTAACTCGCGGAGCATAGAACGGAGCTACGACACAAGAACATGCAACACAAGTTGTATATGCCATGAATGCGTCATGCATGCGAGTTCAAACATCACGGGCAAGAAGAGAAAGAAACAGGTGTCGCCACGGCGAGCGAGAGGGAACCATGGCGGCAAAACGGAAACAAAGCCACGGCAACGTTCCTATCCCGATAACTCGACGAGATATCATGCCAACGAATAGGGAGCGCGTGCGGGAACCTAAATAAGGAATGGGGTGATCCCGATTACCGGCTTCCCATGTGTCGAGGCACAGCAAAAGAGGTACACGTGCAACGGGCAACATAAGGTGCAAACAAACAATACATCACATACAACACATGTATACGGTTCACGACACGTCCCATCGGTATACCTTCGACGCATGCGAATCGGAGGGGTTCGGTCGAAGCGGAGGTCGTGGAAGTAGTTGTACTCGGTCTCGTCGACGGTAGTCATTCTCTTGTTGGTAGACGATATTAAGCGTCGGGAGTCAAACACGGTTTCCGGGGGTCGTCGAGGACATCGTGGTGCTCGGCAAATTAGTCGATGACTCACGGCAGGGATGGTGTACGCGGTGACGCAAGCGACAGCACGAGCAAATGCGAGCAGAGGCCACGACTACAAGCGGCAGCAACAAATAGCAAGCTACAACATCTAGCGCTAGCAGCAACACTCGGCACAGCAGCTAGCAACCTAGCCTAGCAGCAGCAACTAAATATAGCAACACGCAAGCAAGCAAAGCAAGCTCGCATTAGGCATGGCAAGCACGAGGCAGCAGCAATGGCATCAGCAAGAGAAACAGCTAATTAGCAGCAAGCAACACGGCGGCTAAGCGACAGCAAACAACATCAGCCACCAGCGGCAAGCGGCAACACGACAGCAACATCAGCTAACAGCAGGCGGCGGCAAGCAGGAAGCAGCAGCTACTGCATCGGTGACAGCATGCAATGCAAGCAGCAGCAGGCAGCTAGCCGCGGCAAGCGAGCAGAGCAACATCAGCATAGCGGCTTCGCGGCAAGCAGCAGCAGGCAGCAGCGGCAACACAAGCTGCAAGCGGCGACATCAGCTAACACGAGCAGCAAGCAACAGCTTCAGGCTAGCAAATACGGCAAGCAGCGGCTGACGCACAACAAGCAACCTAGTGCTAAGCAGGAAGCCGCAAGCAAGAGCAACAGGCAAAAGCTACTGCACCACAACAGCACAGCGCATCTGCAGTGACAGCTAGCGGCAGCAACATCAAAGCTACAGCAACACACCCGCAACTAGCGACACCACCAGTAAATCTTCGACAGCAACATCAAAATGCAGCATCAGGCATACACAGGAGCAGCTCGGCTACAGCGACGGTAGGAGGAGGAGGCCGGGGTCCTGGAGGCTTGGCCATGGCTAGCACAGCGCCGGGGAACAACAGCAGGGCTCCGCCGGCAAGCAGTGAGGCGAGGCCGAGGGGCGGCGAGCTCGGGGAGCGACGGACGGTGCACGGGGATGTCGGCGAGGAGGCCAGGGTCCTGGACGCGCAGCGAGGCGGTGCGACAGCTTGCTCGGTAGGGAGGCGAGGCGGCGCGCGGGGCACGCGGGGAGGCGGCGAGGCGCACCAGCGAGGGGAGGCGTGGGCAACGGCCTAGGCCGAGGGGATCGGGGAAGATGGCGATGCGCGAGAGGGGGAGAAGGGAATCGGGGCAGAGAGGGAGCCACGAGGAGGACGAGGGGGAGCATCGCTAGGGCACGGGGGGAGCTGTGTGCGCCTTGCCGGCTGGGCCTGGGCAGGCTCCTCCTCTCTCCCCATTTGTTTTTTTCTTTTAATTAAAACAGAGAACAAACATAAGAGGAAAATATGTTTTAACAAAATAAAAAAAAATGCCTTTTACTCCTTTAAAAATATACCCCAAACTTTTAAAATAGATTGGGCCTTTTTTAAACAAATGAAAATAAAACCCTTTCGAAGAATAAAATAAAACCTCTTTCTTACAAAAGAATAAAATCAAACCCCTTTTATTAAAGAATAAAATAAAAGCTCTTTAAAGGAGAAAAGAAAATGAGAGGGTTTTAAAATAAAACAAAAGGAGAAATAAAATAAAAACCCAAGGGTTGCCCCCACATTTAATAAAAGGACCTTTTAAAAGAAGACACCTTTTTTTAGAGGGGTTAAAACGGAAACTTAGCAAAATCACAAAATGAAATAAGAGGAGAGAGAGGGGAAACTTCTATCGCTCTACGACTCGGAGAGCACACGAAGCACAACACTCAAAACCCCACACATGACAGACGATGCAAGATGCCATGCATGATGCGACGATGCAAACTAAATGACGATGCCACCAAATAAAACTAACCACACGACAGAAACGGAAATAAAGGGGAATCTTCTGGGGCGTCGGCATCGGGCTGTCACAACTCTCCTACATTACAAGAGGATCTCGCCCCGAGATCCGAGAATGAAAAGGGGGGAGAGGATGAGAAAGAACAAGAGGTAGAAACTTAGTCCCTTCTTTGACAAACGAGTGAAACTAACAATCCTTGAAGGTTGCAAAGAGATGAGGACTGATATGAGAAGGAAGCCAGAATTCACGGAAAATTTCGGCAGCACTTCAGTAGGAAAATGGGACAAAAAATCGATAAGATGGGAGAAATAGACAATATTCACAACAAACAAGTAAATAGAGCAAGGGAACACCATGATCTTGATAGAACAACAAGATTGACCCAAAAGAGCAACAACACAATGCCTCCGGAACAATAGAATAGGAACTAGCTCATACAGAAGAAGAGAATGAAGAAAAGAATGACACCTATTATCTCGAATGAACTTGGCAAGCACCCTTGCGAGAAGAATTGACGGAGTTGTTGGAAAAACAACAACGAAAAGAACAAGATAGTAGTGGGCTTATGGACACCTTTTCAAACGAATGAAGTGACCACCAGCCACTAACAGAAACATGGATTGATTGAGAGAAACAAGATATGAACAATTACTTACACCAAGAGGATACATTGAGGACTTGGATTAATGACAAGCACCATGATAGCAACATCCATAGGAAAAGGTTTAGGTGAAATCCAAACCAAGATAGCTCAATGAAGAAATCATGGGTTGAAATATCTCATGATCAAAGAATTGGTGGTTTAAATATCTCATTCGTGAAAGAAAAACTCTTTGAGGCTCCTACACTATCAAGAATGCTATAATACCACCTCAAAGGATAAAGGAAGAACAATTGCACATAGAAATGCAAGAGAAAGGGTACTTGAGGTTCTCCAAGAAGAATCTTGAAGAACACTTTGAGAAAAAATCACATCCTTGAAGAACCAACATGACGAGCCTCCGTAAAAAAAGGATGAAGCAAAGATAAGAAGGTAGAAAAGAATAAGATTATGACCTTGCAAAGATTTAGATGGAGCCTCACAAGAGATACTTGATAGAACTTGGAACTCCGGAAAAGAAAGATAAGAACACTTGAGAAAAGAATTGATATCGAGAGCCACTCCGGAAGAAGAATTGAAATCCCTTGGAAGAAGGAAGAACAAGAATAAGAATTATGTTATGCTTATCCTTCATCAAGTTAAATTGATGACAAGCAACGGATTTAGCATATGACTTATTCTTCTAGAAATGAATCTTGAAGAGGCAGAGAGATAAGCACCACTTGAGGAAAAAATTGAAGGACGCACCGGTAAGAATTGAAATGAATGGGCCAACCATGAATGACTGGAGATACAAGAGAATGAAGAGATCATGAGCCACCTAAGAGAAAATTAGAACAAGGCACCGGAATAATTGAGAAACGAACGAAGAGACAACAATTGAGAAGAATTGAGGGTGAAAGCTGAAAGTTGAGAACGAAGAATCTTCTGAAATGATGGCCTTCAGAGGAACGAGAATGAAAACAACACAGAAATGCACCGGATCGCAAGAAAGGGAATACTCATGAATGACAACAGTTAAGATGATGGCACAAGGCTGAAATGATGAATCTGCAAGAGAATGACAAGGATTTGAGAGAAACACTCCTTCGAATCTGCAAGCTGAGAATGAGGACGAGGAACAACACCAAGAATAGCTGAGACACTCCGGAATAAAGAAGAATGAAAGGTTGAGCCAAATATGAGAATTAACTCAAATATAACTTGGAGAAAGAATATGACTGATGAAATTCATACTTACGTCATAGTTGAAAAGAATTAAAGACCTTTGAACAAATAGAAGAGACATATACGATCCTGGGAAAAACCTGTGGGTTATGGGCCCACTCAAAGAAACCACCGTTGAAAAGATTGCTTAGAAGAGAGATATCGCACGGGTATGAAGAGAACTAGATGAGGTTAGCACCTCGAAATAATTAAAAGAATTGAAAACGAGAAACCACTGAAATATCTTTAACACTCCGAATAGAAAGAGAGAGGAATTAATAAACAAGATAGGCTGAAAGAATTTCCAACGTCGGAAAGAATTTAATGGTTGAAAAGGATATGATGACCACGGACAACTGAATTAAATTCACCGGTAAGGATGACAAGATTGAATAAAGATGAACACGAAGCTCCTGAGAATCTTCACAATGAATCACCAGGTAAGAGAGAAAAGAACAGACAACGAAAGCACAAAGAAAAGAAAACTCCTGGATAAAAATTGAATCACTGAAGAAAAAGGGAGGGAGGGTGGGAAAAAACAATGACCACTTGGGACAGATGAGACAAACTTCGGAATAAGATGAGAGAATAATCTTGCAAAAATTGGAGAGGATTGAATCCACTTGGAGAGAAGCACACCGGTTGGAAAAGAGTTAACATGACGACTCCGGTTGACAAGAATTAACAAGAGAATTGATTGAGCAAAGAATTTGCATTCACATAAAAATTATGAGAACACCTCTTGGAAAGATCTGAAATCACCACTTGACATCGAAGCAACTTGAATTACCATATTAAAACAAAACAAAGGGTGAGGCTTATGAAACAAGCCAGAACAAACTCATGAGAAAGATTTCGTTCGATATTTTTCATGGACAGGAATCCACTAAATGTCGAACCCCAATCTAACACCATGCATTTGTTGGAAGATTGTCCTATAAACAACTACTTGAATTCCCACCTATGAATTCCCGAAATATCTGGTCATGCAATCTGGTACACGGATACAAGGAGTAATATCACACAACTCCTAGACTAACCCGTCACCTGTATCACATCCGTCAACACACAACCAGAATCTCGGACCTTCATCTACAACAGACGCTCGTGATCACAAACGATACAAAGTATGGCAGTACTCCCGAACAATCTGCACCAGTACTGGGGACATCGGGGTTATCTCACCACTACAAGTATTGAAGCAATTACGAACATCCTTCGTTCTGAGATACTAAGAAATCTAAATGATAACGATGTGCTCAAGAATCCCCTGGAGCTGAACTCCCCTGAAACTCAAAGCAGATAGGAAGCATGAAGACAGAACTCCGTCACATCGGCATCATATAGATCTCAAAAAATATCCGCGTGATCCTAAAAAAATTGAGTGAGAAGAGGAGTAGAATTAAATTATTACGTCAAGATTCCTCACCAGAGCATAGACGAGGAGAAAAAAGAATCCTAGTCTCCGATATATAACTAGACTCAAAGCAGTTTTTCACTACACTCGACTCGGCCATGTTCGATCAATCAAGGGGGCTCCTAGGTCGGTACTGCTCTGGTACCTACTTGTCACGCCCAAGATGCGACCCTATCCTCAATATGGCACGAAGGCCTCGTCAGGGATAGAAGCGCATCTCATCGTGTCGCAAGAATGGATATTGTTACAAGTAAATGTACTGAAAAGAAGAGACATATATATATAGAATTGGCTTACACTCGACACAAGCTACATCAGAGTCATAGCAGTACAATACATATTCATCAAGAGTAAGAACAGGGTCCGACTACGGACGAAAACAAACGACAAAAGATGAACGACGTCCATCCTTGCTATCCCAGGCCGCCGGCCTGGAACCCATCCTAGATCGATGAAGAAGAAGAAGAAGAAGCAACTCCAAATGAACAATCAACGCGCTCGCGTCAAGTAACCTTTACCTGTACCTGCAACTGGTGTTGTAGTAATCTGTGAGCCACAGAGGACTCAGCAATCTCATTTCCAATGGTATCAAGACTAGCAACGCTTAATGGGTGAGGCATGGTTAAGTGGTGAGGTTGCGGCAGCGGCTAAGCATATATATTTGGTGGCTAAACTTACGAGTACAAGAAAACAAAGAGGGGGAGGATCTACGCATAGCGGACGTGAACTACAGTTGATCAAATGAATGATCCTGAACACCTACCTACGTCAGACATAACCCCACCGTGTCCTCGATTGGAGAAGGAACTCACGAAAGATACAGTCACGGTTACGCACATAGTTGGCAAGTTTTAATTAAGTTAACTTCAAGTTATCTAGAACCAGTGTTAAACAAAGCTTCCACGTTGCCACATAACCGCGGGCACGGCTTTCCGAAAAGATTTAACCCTGCAGGGGTGCTCCAACTAGTCCATCACAAATTACCACAAGCCGCATAGAAATCCTCAATCACGAAGCTCGCGATCTCGTCGGATTACCTAGTGGAAAACCTCAACTCTGAGATTACCCAAAGCATCACCGGAATCCCGATGCACAAGATATCTTGTCAAAGGTAAAACTAATCCAGCAAGGCCACCCGGTGTGTCGACGAACCCGATAGGAGCCGCGTATCTCGTTCTCAGGACACACCGCCTGTGCAAAGTGGACGGGAACCAAACCTCGAGTTGCCCCGTGGTGGCACCGCCGACTGCTAGGTGGGTGGACCAACACTCACGAGGAGCACTGGCCCGGGAGTTGATTAAATTCCCTCGGGTTAATTACTCCCTATGCAGTTCATTAGTGATTAGGAAAATGTAGTACCAAAGTTGGGCCGTGCCAGACCAGCTTTAATCTAAGACGAATTATCAAGGGGGTCCCCATAACAACCCCGATCGTGTTAGGAGCGCTCGTTTATGGAACATAACACCGGTAGCCGAAAAACTAAGGGGGCAAAGGTGGAACAAAGCACGAGGCTTGAAAGGCCGAGCCATCCACCTTTCACTAAGTATATAGGTCCATTAAATTAAATAGCATTTAAATAGGGTGATAAGACAAGGAACCCATGTTATCACATGGAAGCATCTGCACCTATAACTAGCAACGCTAACAACATGGTTAAGCAAGAAGTAACATAGCCAATCAGTGGTTTGCTAGGTCGAACAGGTTGAAGGTAATCATGGCATTGTTGAGAGGCTGATATTTAACATGTGGTAGGCAACGAGACATAATCGATAAAAGCGATAAAACTAGCATGGCATTGATAGTAATGGTATCTGGGGAAATGGTCATCTTGCCTAAGATCCCGCTTGGAAGAAGAACAACTCGAAGAAGTCGGCGAACCAATGTAGTCGAACGGGTCCTCACATTCCAACACGCTTGCGGAACTCTATCGAGACGGAGCAAACCGGAAACATACATCAACACATATGTTCACCACACTATGCACAACATGATGCGCAACCTAATATGATGCATGGTCAGTTCAATGATGCAAGGGATGGCATGGCAATTCACCTCACATAGACACTACACATTAAATGAAGCTCGATATGCAACGGGTTGCATATCGACGAAACTCCACGTTTTAATTATTAGTTCACTCCCGTTAATTTACACGGCAATATTAAATTGTTGTTAACATGGCAAAGGGTGAAGCGGGTCATTCTACCTGGCATCCTAGACGGTTAACTCGCGGAGCATAGAACGGAGCTACGACACGAGAACATGCAACACAAGTTGTATATGACATGAATGCGTCATGCATGCGATTTCAAACATCACGGGCAAGAAGAGAAAGAAACAGGTGTCGCCACGGCGATCGAGAGGGAACCATGGCGGCAAAACGGAAACAAAGCCACGGCAACGTTCCTATCTCGATAACTCGACGAGATATCATGCCAACGAATAGGGAGCGCGTGCGGGAACACTAAATAAGGAATGGGGTGATCCCGGTTACCGGGTTCCCATGTGTCGAGGCACAACAAAAGAGGTACATCTGCAACGGGCAACATAAGGTGCAAACAAACAATACATCTCATACAACATATGTATACGGTTCATGACACGTCCCATCGGTATACCTTCGACGAATGCGAATCGGAGGGGTTCGGTCGAAGTGGACGTCGTGGAGGTCGTGGAAGTAGTTGTACTCGGTCTCATCGACAGTAGTCGTTCTCTTGTCCGTAGACGATCTTCGGCGTCGGGAGTCGAACACGGTTTCCGGGGGTCGTCGAGGACGTCGTGGTGCTCGGCGAAATAGTCAATGACTCACGACAGGGATGGTGTACGCGGCGACGCAGGCGACAACACGAGCAAATGCGAGCAGAGGCCATGGCTACAAGCGGGAGCAACAAATAGCAAGCTACAACATCTAGCGCTAGCAGCAACACTCGGCACAGCAGCTAGCAACCTAGCCTAGCAGCAGCAACCAAATACAGGAACACGCAAGCAAGCAAAGCAAGCTAGCATTAGGCACGGCAAGCACGAGGCAGCAGCAACGGCAGCAGCAAGAGAAACAGCTAATTAGCAGCAAGCAACACGGCGGCTAAGCGACAACAAACAACATCAGCCACCAGCGGCTAGCGGCAACACGACAACAACATCAGCTAACAGCAGGCGGCGGCAAGCAGCAAGCAGTAGCTACAGCATCGGTGACAGCATGCAATGCAAGCAGCAGCAGGCAGCTAGCTGCGGTAAGCGAGCAGAGCAACAACAGCATAGCAGCTTCGCGGCAAGCAGCAGCAGGCAGCAGTGGCAACACAAGCTGCAAGCGGCGACAACAGCTAACGCGAGCAGCAAGCAACAACTTCAGGCTAGCAAATACGACAAGCAGCAGCTAAGGCACAGCAAGCAACCTAGCACTAAGCAGCAAGCCACAAGCAAGAGCAACATGCAAGAGCTACTGCACCGCAACTACACAGGGCATCGGCAGCGACAACTACCGGCAGCAACATCAAAGCTACAGCAACACACCAGCAACTAGAGGCATCACTAGCAAACCTTCGACAACAACATCAAAATGCAGCATCAGGCATACACAGGAGCAGCTCGGCTACAACGACGGTAGGAGGAGGAGGCCGGGGTCCTGGAGGCTTGGCCATGGCCAGCACGGCGCCGGGGAATAGCAGCAGGGCGCCGCCGGCAAGGAGCGAGGCGAGGCCGAGGGGCGGCGAGCTCGGGGAGCGACGAACGGCGCACGGGGATGTCGGCGAGGAGGCCAGGGTCCTGGACGCACAACGAGGTGGCGCGACAGCTTGCTCGGTAGGGAGGCGAGGCTGCGCGCGGGGCATGCGGGGAGGCGGCGAGGCGCACCGGCGAGGGGAGGTGCGGGCGACGACCTAGGGCGAGGGGATCGGGGAAGATGGCGCTGCGCGAGAGGGGGAGAAGGGGATCGGGGCAGAGAGGGAGCCACGAGGAGGACGAGGGGGAGCGTCGCTAGGGCACGGGGGGAGCTGCCTGGGCCTTGCCGGCTGGGCCTGGGTAGGCTCCTCCGCTCTCCCCATTTGTTTTTTTCTTTTAATAAAAACAGAGAACAAACATAAAAGGAAAATATGTTTTAACAAAATAAAAAAAAATGCCTTTTACTCCTTTAAAAATATACCCCAAACATTTAAAATAGATTGGGCCTTTTTAAACAAATAAAAATAAAACCCTTTTGAAGAATAAAATAAAACCTCTTTCTTACAAAAGAATAAAATCAAACCCCTTTTATTTAAAGAATAAAATAAAATCTCTTTAAAGGGGAAAAGAAAATGAGAGGGTTTTAAAATAAAACAAAAGGAGAAATAAAATAAAAACCCAAGGGTTGCCCCCACATTTAATAAAAGGACCTTTTAAAAGAAGACACCTTTTTTTAAAGGGGTTAAAACAGAAACTTAGCAAAATCACAAAATGAAATAAGAGGAGAGAGAGGGGGAACTTCTATCGCTCTACGACTCGGAGAGCACTCGAAGCACAACACTCAAAACCCCACACGTGACAGACGATGCAAGATGCCATGCATGATGCGACGATGCAAACTAAATGACGATGCCACCAAATAAAACTAACCACACGACGAAAACGGAAATAAAGGGGAATCTTCTGGGGCGTCGGCATCCGGGCTGTCACAGGCATGCTATCTAGAAGATGAGTGAGGAGTTTGGTTTCTAGTGGAGTTGATTTGAATGGTTGTTGACTGAGGCTAAGTTTGCAGCAGCAAACTTAGGGCTAATGGTGAGGGAGATTACTTGAGATATAAAGGGTAAAAAGCATGTCTAGCAGTCTTAGGCATGCAAGGACTACATTCCTGCAAAGTTTCAGCTCAAGAAAGGAAGTGTAGCTAGTACTTGCTGTACAAAGCTATATTTTAGCCACAATTCAACTTGAGGGTGTGCTGCTCATTTTCTCCACATGAGCATGCCATCTCTTGGCTTTAAACAATGCTTTGGGTTGCTAGGGACCCTCTAGAAAGAGGTGGGGCCTTTGGCTTAAACAGATGTGGGGCAAAAGGGGTGAAGATGGTGATTCCAAGGATAAAATGAGGAATTGTTACATTGAGCCTCTCTCCAATAACTGGCCAGTGGCCATGGAAATTTTACTGGAGGTAAAATGTAACTATATGAAGCTATGGTGGAGAGTTGAGCTCAAGGGTTAAAGTGGAAGGGGCCAAAGTAGACATTAAAGTGAATGCACACAAGGTGTTTGATGAGTGGCAGAGCAACCAGATGGGCTTCAATGGATATGAAACTTAACAGGATCCAATAATAGATAAAAATAAGCTTGGACACCATATTTGGGATTTGGTGGAGAAGGTTTCCAATGTAGACTTGGAAAACCCATGAAATGGGCAGAAATGGCTTTCTGCTTACAAATCCATCCAAATCAATTCCCACAAATGCAATATTTGGTGTGGGGGCATTATTTGAACATTAAGGCAGGCACAAAAAGTTTGGGGGCAATTGGATAAACTTTATAATGTAAAGTTTCCCAAAATCAGAAATCAACAGAGAGGGTTTTGAGGGGCTTGGAACAAGTTCTTCTATTATCCTTGATGCACCACTTGGTGTGGATGCATTATTGGAGTATTAGAACATGTCCACCAAATTTGAGCACAATTGGAGACATTTCACAATGTAGAGTTGCTCAAATTTGAATCTGCACAGATAGGGTTTTAGAATAATTAGGGGAGTCAAATCAACTTGGATTTAGATGAAACATGGCAAGATCATCAAACATATCATAGGTGACATGCTGGAATTTTACAGGAATTTATTGAGAATATTTCTTATAGAAATATTCCAAATGCTTGAAATAGGGAGGAAAGGTTTTGAAGGGGTTTGACCAATATTTTGAACATGGCCATGTGTTGAAAATCATATATATGGAATATATATGTTCACTCAGTGTCCCCAAAGTTTCTCAAATATTTTGAAAGCAATAAAATTAACTTTCCTTCATAAGAGACCATTTCTGGCCTCACAGAAAGGCATTTAAATAAAATAATAAAATAACTTTTAAAATATTAATATTCTGGTTTTTTGGAAGACATTTTGATAATAGGTTAAATAAAATAATTGGTGCAAAATAAATTCCCTAATTTGACGACTTGTAGTACAAACCTCATCTCACGTGTTTTGAAGACTTAATTCAAAGAAATGTATTTTGGTGAAAATAATATTTGGTAGAAATAGTTTTTGGTCCTAAACACATGGCATGATCATTAGGCAGGAGTTTTGGGCTAGGGAGGTGAGTCTCGAGTGTAGCAAGAATTATTGAGAATCAACACAAGCATACCAGCAAGCAAGCAGACAATAGCCACTTCAAGCATCAAAAGCATTCACAAAAAAATTAATTGGTCCTAATTTTTGAAATAACTTAATTAGTCAGGAAAGCTAAACACAGGGTGTTACAGACCTTACCCCCTTAAGAAAATCTCGTCCCCGAGATTTCTAGGCTAGGGGTTGGAGAGATACAAAATCTTGAGTCGGAGGTAGTCTTCATGTCCCCATGCTGCTATTGTGGGTCTTGAGGTCCTTGATGATACAACTTTGAATGCTTAGCACGTCCTTGCCTGACTGAGCGGTTTCTAGCAATAAGTTATGCTTGACAGAGGTCAAGGGCTTGGTGAGCTAAGTCCGTGCAAGGTTCTGGCTTGCAAGTGCATTCCAAAGTCAGAATACGTGGCAAGATATTGTGTGTGGGTTCTGGTCCCGGGGCTTCGCATGCCGGTTAGTGACATCTAGATGTCTCGTGTTAGAACGCACTACCAAAGTCTTCATGTAGCTTCCTGCTTAGGGGAAATCCTTAACTCCCTTATGGTAGGCAAGCTATGGTTGCAAATGGTCTTCATCCTCGAGGGTGCTGCAGTGGTCTTCAAAGGCTCCTCGCGAAAGGGCCTAGGTTGGATCTCACCCATGGGTCTAAGCTTGGAGACTTAGAGTCCACAACAGGTCCTGTCATCTCAAAGGGTTTGCGAGGGTTCTAGATGAGCTGGCTACCCAAGAGTATAGACCAGTCGTCCACTCTCAAGGTCTACGGCTCGGCGAGCGGGTGAATCACCTTTGGCACGCTTTCACCCCGACCCAATTAGTACTCTTGTCCTTGGTTTGGACCAAGAAGAAGCCATCTGATTCTCTCGCTTGTCCAAAGGATTCCTTGTCTTGATTCGTCGAGGCTTCTAGACATCGTTGATGTAGTCGGTTGACGTCTTCTGCTTCTTCCTCGTCGTCATGGTTTCCCAACCATGGCGGTCCTTCATCTTGTCTTGAGTAGGATAGTCTTTCACCATGTTGGGGTGGATTCGAGAAGCCCACCTTCTCGAGATAACACTGTACCCTCAAGTGGCATAGTGATTGGCATTCCTAGGGCTCGTCCAAACAGGACTAAGGTGTTCTCCCTCTTATTGGGTGAATAAGTATATGATCAGTGAGGATGACAACATATTTTCCCCAAGCATGACATAAGCTGAGTGCTCATGAGACAGGTGAGGGAAACGGAATCTCGCTATGGGCGGTCGTTGGCCGAGGGGTTTGTGGACCAACATGTCCTAGTCCTTCATGACCATGTTCGTCATAGACACGATTGGTGAAGCTTTAGGGTCTCAAGTAACTTAGGATGTGGGTTAACAGTTATCATCTTATCTCTAAGCACATTCCTTAGATGCCCATAGTTCGACCTCTAACTCGGGACGACATCACCATATCTCATCAGGGATACCATCTCACATGGGTCAACTCCATACTACTCATTCTAGTCAACTCCAGGGTTGAGGGAAGATCTAATCCAAACATTACAAGTATGGTGTAGCTATGATGCACATGCATTCCTATGCAAGAACCTCGGGAAGGCATACAAGCTCCTAAGCTTGAATTTAAGACACAAAAAATCCAAATGTCCAACTAGGTCATTCAGTGCACAGGGTACTGCATTACTATATTAAGGAAACACATAGTATACCAATCCAATATCTTGTTTCCTTTCTATGAATCCGATCAAGTGATCCATCAATCCGATCAATCATTACTGGACCTATCACTCCTACAAATCCAAGTCTAATGGGGTTCTATAGGATCACTCGGAGTCTTCATATTCCGCATATTATTGCAAGTATTATGTTATAGTATATCCACCAACTTCAATATCATGGCCATCTAATTTCCAAGGCCAGTTCACATAGGCTCGAAAACCAGTTCGACAACTCCAAGCGTATGCACTTTTTATCCACCGAGAAACATGGTATCATGATTAAGATCATCGGGCTAAATCCAATTTACTCTGAACCATGTGGCCTCGTATACCATCAAAAGTCTATTGGGACTACCTATTTAATCCCAACTCAAGTCCAATGAAAACTCTTGCTCGATACTCCAAGTCTTTATGGTAAATCATCAAACCATGTTAGCTATTTGATAAAGTCAGTTATACCACCAAGAATTAATTGCTCGCGATCAAATCGTCCTACTAAATCCAAGCTTACTCCATGAATATGTAGGTTATGCTACTATACCAAGTTGTTCCACCAAATTTACCTTCTTTACGAGGGTATTGCGATACACCAAGATAGTCTGGCTATATCCTCAGGACACATATCATCATCACAACAATCTTTAGTCTAATACTCTTATATCAGAGAATGATCTTTCTTATGGCATCAGGGTTATGTGCTAGCTTAAGAAGGAAGGATACTTGTTCACCGTGATCACTTGTTCCATAAAGAACCCGGTGCTAAGCAGGGTTTATTGGGGATCTACAGGTGTTCTGGCAAATATGTGTACTAGACACGTGACCAGAAAATTTGAGCCGGAAAGGCTTGTGGAGGTTAGTCTGGGTTAGTGTGGTTTTCCAATCTTGAGGGAAAGGCATAACTCCTACAGGTTGCGTGGTTAAACATGGCATAGTCAGTGTCTTTAGTGCCAGTCGTCCTTCGAAGTGGATCCTTGGTGCATCTTGTCTTGTGTCTTTAGTTGTCAAGAGGGGTGAAAGAGAGAGAGAGAGCATAGAGGGGAGGGCCTAAAGGTTCCATAGTGCAAGTGTAATCAAATAAGTTTCATAAAGTCAATTCAAGCATCAACATAAGACATGCGATATAACCGCATGCTTGTTGCTTAAGCAAAAGTGTGACTTATATTATAGCACAAACAACAAAAACAAACAACACACAATATGGTCCATCCGAACCATTTCACTGACTCGACTTCGCATAAGGGATTTATGGTTCATCCTACCCTAGGGTTCTTGGACTCGACAGTCGTTCTTGATTCATGCCTCGAAGAGGAGTCCGCTAAGTCTCCTGGACCTTCTCATGGTGTTGCCACATCTCTTGTTGTTGCTCGCCGAACGTCTCGGGTTGAGTTGAAAGATTCACTGATGTCTTTTTGTCTGGGGAGTTGCTGACGAAGGTAGTTCTTCATTGCTGTCATTGACAGGGTCTTCTACTGTCTTCATGATCTTGTCATTGTCTTCTTGTCTTCTGAGGCTTCGAGAGTTCCAAGTGGACAACTTCATGCAACAATATTTGCAAGACATGATAGAGTTTCGACCCGTCAGTCACCTGGATCGCAATATCGACACCTAGAGCGGGGGATGAGGAGAACTGTTTTCCTGCTCACTAAGGTGAGGCGGACCAATGGCGAGGTTCTCATCCACGGGTGGTGGTTGACACAATCTTAATGTTGACAGGGTTACTCTATTAACGATGCAGATCATGGTCTCGCACATAAAATGTCCTGATCATCGTAGGTGTAAGTGGCATCACTCTCAAACAGTGTCGAAGGTGTCACCATCTTCTAAGCCTCGATGTCACTGTTCCTCATGGAGGTACTTCTGTTGGTGCCGTCTGATCGTAGCTTGTCATCCTGGTCCTTCAGCACCAGGGTGGTCGCTTGGAATGATCTCTTCCTTCCGAGTGGCCCAAGAGGATTTTTAGTAATCCCATGGTCAGGAATAAGGGTGCTAGCGGCTATTTGCAAGATTTGAAGATGCAGACGAGGGTTGTCAAGAAAATAAAAGTGGGAGAGATAAGGCAAAACTATGCTTCCCTTGAAAATTTAGGAGAGGTGAGAGAGATACAGGTCGTAAATACTTTTGAAGAGTCTGGAAAGTAGTTTTATCCTAACTAACGTCCATGCTCACTAAGGGCTTCCTACAGTCAGGATGGCTCTGATACCAGCTCTGTGGGGGGGCTGACTTATGGGTCAAGATCGTCGAATGAACATGCTCAGTGATCCCAGAGATCAATGCTCACCAAACACACATAAACTGAATAATAAGAGTCTTACATCCATACATATCGTTTGATACAACAAATGACCATTGCGGTCAAGTCTTACAAATATATAGGGCCTTGAGGGCTAACACATCACATTGGACCAATAGCGGAAATATCGGACGAAAGCGTGAACCCATGCCATCAGCCTTAAGCTACATGCATTCTGAATGGGAAGCGTCCTAGCTCGCAAGAACTTCACCGAGTTACTCTTCACCAAATCATGTTCTCTCATACCTGGTCAATGAAATAACCAGTGGCAAGCGAATAAGTACTTTTGATTGTACTCGCAAACACCCCATGATATGAACAATGAAAATGAAGGATAACAATAACATGCATCTTTGATGGAATTCATCTTCGAGGAAAGATCATGAGTATGCATCAAGTTAAAGAATTACTTTTGAAGAGCAGGTTACAGATATCAATATATCTGTCGAGGATTGAACTATCCGAGTTCACCCTATATGCCAAGTCACCGAGCTTGGTCATATCACTTCTTCCATAACAACTCCATGTAACACCACACACACACTCGGTTTATGCGGAAACGACTGCACGTAGTTTAAGCAGGATTACCCAACTGTCCTTGACCGTGGACATGGCTATTCGAATAGTTTTACACTCTGCACAGGTAGTACGCTAGACCCACGAGATCCGGGAAACTTCCGTGTCATCCACGACTCGCAGTATATAACATACCCGAGGTAAGTACCCGATCAATGCCTACTAGACAAAGAGGTTCACTCGATTGGTACCCAATCCACATGTTGTACGTCTTAGGAGCACTAACTCTGGACAGTATCAACAATGCGGGGACCAACAGTGTGCCTGGAACTCATAAAAATGGCATAGTCGTCCTACCTGGCACGACCCCATCACGAGAGTGACCACACATCACTCCCGCCACTAGTAATGTGGCTCTTTGCTAGCATCGACCAGAGTAATCAACATAGCCCCGTCCCATAAGGGGTAACGTGGTCGTACTGGTAAGGTTGGGACGGTCGACACATCATAAATATAATCCCATTTCCGAAACCATACTCACACAAAACCCGGTGCACCACTTCACCAAAAGTGGCCACCCAACTCATCATCACCCTCGGGAATTATTGGCACCCGACGGGGTTTTCATAAATCTTTGATTTATACCAACAACATGCTAATGTTATTTACTCTAGCATTACTTGTCAACATAATAATTGCATGATCCTCAAAAGGGGTAGGATCAAGCTCAATGCATGTGCTCCGGAGGAGCCATCGGTAACATCACCTTAGTGATTTACCGGCACTTATGATCATATGCAACAGAAATACTTGCTATCTTAAAATGCAATATAACATATGCTCAGTCATGGTCAAAGGGCTTCTTGCCTTTGCTAACATAAGCCCTCGTGTTCTTCGAGGTCTTCCGCTCCAACTCCGAGAACTGTGTCTACTCATTAACTATCGTCGGAAACAATCACAGTCAGCCACACAACTAGGAGAACAAAAGTGCTATATAATATAAAATGTTATATTTTTCCTGGACCTCTCTGGTCATAATAAAAATACCTGAAGCTTGCTAGAGGAGAGATGGACCATCATGGATTTCTGAATGGAGGAAAGGAGGAGTAGGGAATTATTTATGAAGCCCACAGAAATTATTAGGATAAAAATGAGTGGAGGCACTCATTTAATAGAGAATAATTTATTCTAGGAATTTGTTTCACTCGATTTGGAGTTGAAATGAATATTCTAGGAATTTTATAATGTGGAATAAATAGCAATAGGAAGCTATTTAGATAATACAACAGAATAAAGCCTGATAAAAATGTTAACCGAGGCTCTAAAAATAGGGCATGATATTAGAAGGATCTAGAAATTGGAATCACTTGATGACCCACAAGTATAGGGGATCTATCATAGTCCTTTCGATAAGTAAGAGTATCGAACCCAACGAGGAGCAGAAGGATCTGACAAGTGGTTTTCAGCAAGGTAATATCTGCAAGCACTCAAATTATCACTAACAAGTAGTTGTGTGACAAGATGATTCGTAGCAAGTAGCAAATAACAAAAGTAACAACGGTGCAGCAAAGTGGCCCAATCCCTTTTCTAGAAAGGGGCAAGCCTGGACAAAGTCTTATAGGAGGTAAAACGTTCCCGAGGATACATGGGAATTTCTGTCAAGCTAGTTTTCATCATGTTCATATGATTCGTGTTCGCTACTTTGATAGTTTGATATGTGGGTGGACCGGTACTTGGGTACTGCCCTTACTTGGACAAGCATCCCACTTATGATTAACCCCTCTCACAAGCATCCGCAACTACGAAAGAAGAATTAAGACAAAGTCTAACCATAGCATTAAACTAGTGGATCCAAATCAGCCCCTTACGAAGCAACGCATAAACTAGGGTTTAAGCTTCTGTCACTCTAGCAACCCATCATCTACTTACTACTTCCCAATGCGTTCCTCTAGGCCCAAATAATGGTGAAGTGTTATGTAGTCGATATTAACATAACACCACTAGAGGAAAAACAACATACAACACATCAAATTATCGAACGAATACCAAATTCACATGACTACTTATAGCAAGACTTATCCCATGTCCTCAGGAACAAAAGTAACTACTCACAAAGCATAATCATATTCATAACTAGAGACGTAATGAGTAGCATCAAAGATCTCAACATATAATCTTCCACGAAGGAATCCAACTAGCATCAACTACAAAGAGTAATTAACACTACTAGCAACCTTACAAGTACCAATCGGAGTCGCGAGATGGAGATTGGTTACAAGAGATGAACTAGGGTTTGGAGATTTGATGGTGCTGATGAAGATGTCGATGGTGATGAGTCCCCTCCGATGAGAGGAGTGTTGGTGATGACGATGGCGACGATTTCCCCCTCCGGGAGGGAAGTTTCCCCGGCAGGATCGTCCTGCCGGAGCTCTAGATTGGTTCTGCTCAAGTTCCGGACAAATCCTCCGAAAAGCCTCGTCTTGATTTTTTTCTGGAATGAAACCCTTCTTGTAGAAAAAGAGGGGGTCAGAGGGCCAAGTGGGAGCCCACAAGCCCCCTAGGCGCGGCCAGGGGGGGCCTAGCAGGCTTGTGGCCTCCTGTTGGCTCCCCTCTGGTACTTCTTCGGCCCAGTATTCTTTGTAAATCCCAAAAAAAATCCTCGTTGATTTTCACGGCTTTTGGAGTTGCGCAGAATAGGTATATCAAACTTGCTCCTTTTTCAGGCCAGAATTCCAGCTGCCAACATTCTCCCTCTTGATGTAAAAATTGCAAAATAAGAGAGAAAAGGCATAAGTATTGTACCATGAGGTGTAATAACAACCCAAAAGCGATAAATATCAACATGAAAGCATGATGAAAAATGGATGTATCAACTCCCCCAAGCTTAGACCTCGCTTGTCCTCAAGCGAAAGCCGAGATCAATAAATATATCCACGTGTTTAGGGAGAGAGGTGTCGACAAAACAAGATACGAACATGCATGCATCATGATCATATTCAGAACAGTAATACCATCATATCATCTCTTATGCTAAAGTGACAATTCCTTCACAAAGTAAAGTATGGATCAAGAACCTTACCGAGAATTAACAACCGATAGCCTTTAGTCATTGAAGCGATTGCAATTTATCACAACATCGGAAAGAGTCAAATAAGAGCTCGTAAAGCAAATCCACATACTCAATCATCTTTTCGTTCTCCACAATTGCTACAACACACGTGGTACTCATGAGATCAAAGTTTCAGTTGGACACAGAGAAAGATAGGGGCTTATAGTTTCGCCTCCCAACCATTTACCTCAAGGGTAATGTCAACAATAATAATTCATGAATACTTACTTCCAAGTCGACATATGAATATAGATCTTTCCCTAGCATATGACGTTAGCCAAGATAAAGGCGAAATAAGGAATTGGTGAAGATCACCATGACTCTTTCAAGGGCAAAAAGTAAAGGTACAAGATAGGCCCTTCGCAGCGGGAAGCAGAGGTTGTCATGCCCTTTTGAGGCTTGGATGTGTGTCCTCTTAGTGTGAAGGAACATCACTTTATATTGCCTCCTGTGATAAAGAACTTTATTATGCAGTCTGTCGCTTTTATGTTTTCCTCATCATAGGTTCGTACAAAGCTTATTTTCCACACACTAATAGATCGTACATATTAGGGAGCAATTTTTATTGCTTGCATCGATGACAACTTACTTGAGGGATCTTATTCAATTCGTAGGTAGGTATTGTGGACTCTCATAGCACAACTGGGTTGAAGGTTTATGGATGCACAAGTAGTATCTCTACTTGGTGCGGGAGGTTTGGCTAATATGAGGTGGAAGCAATCGTCACATGCTAAGGGATCTCTAGTCATATAACATTGTTCGGAACCAAGCAAACACAATTCATTATGTTGTCTTCCTTGTTCAACATCGACTTCTAATCATGCAATAGTTTAGTGAGTGTTCACAATCATAGATGGTGTTAAAGCTGATAAATTTATATGTGAACCTCTCCTTATTTATCACTTCCTATTAATTGCAACAATGACCAAGGTCTACGTTTGTCTACCCTCAACAAGTTTCAATCAACATTATTTTTATATGTGAAGCCATCACTTCCCATAGGATCATTACATGATCTGTCATGCTTTTGTTCTTTTCTCATCCTCTTGATCATGGCATGAGGCAAGGCCCTTAACTAAGACACTCTTTATTATATGACTCACGAACTCGAATACATCAGGGGTGACACAAAGCAAAACTCAAGCCTAAAACACTAAGACCTTTATTCTACTAGAGAAAGATAAAACCAAAAAGGAACAAACTAAAACAAAGGTAAAGGCAAAAGATGTGATGGTGATACGATATCGGGGCAACTCTCCCAAGCTTGGCACAAGCCAAGGGGATTGCCCATACCCATGCTTAGTTGTCTTCCCTTGGAGGTGATGGTGGTGGAGTTGTTGCAACATGGGTTTGATCCTCCGTCTTCCGAGGCATAGGTGCTCCATCATGGAAAGATGAACGAGTCTCCGGAATCCTCAAATCTGCAGCCAACCGTATTGATTTAAATCTATACTCATACTCACAATTTTGGTTCTGCAGGTCATAGATCTGGGCTTGGAGGTGATCAATTCTGTCATCGAGCCTGGAGAGGTGCTTCCCGATGTCTTTGGCATCGATCTTGTGCTTGTTGGTGAACTCTGTGATCAACATGTGGTTGGCGTTGAGTCCACGCTCCACCATCCCTTGGCAATTGAAGACTTGTTGCTCCATTGCTTCGAGCCTCACCTCCACACTTCCGGTCTTCTTGGGCCCCTCAACATCACGGATATGCAGCATCCCCTCACGCATCTCAATAGATTGAGGGTGTTGCAGCACTCCCGCAAGGTAGGGATTGATGACCTTCTCGAAGATTTTGTCCTTCGGAGTTTTTGGTGACGCCATAGCGATCTAGATCTGCAGCAGAAACATGCTTGAAACAAAAACAGAGGAAATTTGCGTGATATGAGGGTCAGACCTTATGGGAGAATATATAATGATTTTTTCCAGACCAGAAGGAGTACTCCGCAAGAAAACAGAGTCCGGGAGGCACACGAGGTGGCCACAGGCCCCCCAGGCGCAGCCAGGGGGGTGGCTTGCGCCTGGCAGGCTTGTCGCCTCCTCGTGCGCTTTCCAGACTACTTCAATTTTTCTATTTTTTCAAAAATTCCAAAACGGAGAAAAATCCCTACTGGAAAAGTTATTGAGTCTGTTTACTAACCAAATCACATACCTCTTTATATTTCTGGAGTCTAAAATAGGCTGATAAATATCCCTTAGGTACTCCTCCGGAGTTATGGTATTGAAAATATTGCTTTCAACATTTATGGGAGTACCTGAGATATAATGCTTGATTCTCTTCCCATTTACCACTCTCGGACAATTACCTTCCGTGTTGTTGATCTTGATGGCACCGGAACGATATACTTCCTCAACAATGTAAGGACCTTCCCATTTAGAGAGAAGCTTGCCTGCAAAAAATCATAAACGAGAATTATATAGCAAGACATAATCACCTACATTGAACTCATGTTTTTGTATCCTTTTATCATGCCACATCTTAACCTTTTCTTTGAACAACTTCGCATTCTCATATGCCCGAGTTCTCCATTCATCAAGTGAGCTAATATCAAATAACCTCTTCTCACCAGCGAGTTTGAAATCAAAGTTGAGCTCTTTGATTGCCCAATAAGCCTTATGCTCTAGCTCAAGAGGTAAATGACATGCTTTACCGTACACCATTTTGTACGGGGACATGCCCATGGGATTCTTATAGGCAGTTCTATAAGCCCATAGTGCATCATCGAGCTTCTTAGACCAAGACTTTCTAGAACTGTTGACAGTCTTTTGCAGAATTAGTTTAATCTCTCTATTTCTTAGCTCTACTTGACCACTGGACTGAGGATGATAGAGAGATGCAATTCTATGATTGACATCGTACTTAGCAAGTATTTTACGGAAAGCACCATGAATGAAATGTGAACCACCGTCAGTCATTAGATATCTAGGGACTCCAAATCTAGGGAAAATAACTTCTTTAAGCATCCTGATAGAGGTGTTGTGATCAGCACTACTAGTTGGGATAGCTTCTACCCACTTAGTGACGTAATCAACATCAACTAGGATATGAGTATACCCGTTGGATTTTGGAAAAGGTCCCATATAATCAAAGCCCCAAACATCAAATGGTTAAATGACAAGTGAATAATTCATAGGCATTTCCTGACGTTTATCGATATTATCTATTCTTTGACATTCGTCACAAGACAAGACAAACTTACGGGCATCCTTGAAGAGAGTGGGCCAATAGAAACCTGATTGCAATACCTTGTGTGCAGTTCTATCTCCCGCATGGTGTCCTCCGTAAGCCTCAGAGTGACACTTATGTAGGATCTGTCCCTGTTCATGTTCAGGTACACAACGTCTAATAACACCATCTACTCCTTCCTTATAAAGGTGAGGATCATCCCAGAAGTAATGTCTCAAATAGAAGAAGAATTTCTTCTTTTGCTGATATGTGAAACTAGGTGTTATATATTTGGCAACAATATAGTTTGCATAATCAGCATACCACGGTGTACTACTTGCAACATTTATGACATTCAATTGCTCATCAGCAAAGCTATCATCAATAGGTTGTGGGTCATCAAGAACATTCTCCAACCTAGACAAATTATCTGCTACGGGGTTATCAACACCCTTCCTATTGATAACATGCAAATCAAATTCTTGTAGCAAGAGAACCCATCTGATAAGTCTAGGTTTAGCATCTTTCTTCTCCATGAGGTACTTAATAGCAGCGTGATCAGTGTGAATAGTGACTTTGGAATCAACTATGTAAGATCTGAACTTTTCACATGCAAACACGACTGCTAAAAATTCTTTTTCCATATTACCATAGTTTCTTTGGGCACTGTCTAGAGTTTTACTAGCATAGTGAATAACATTCAACTTCTTGTCAACTCTTTGTCCTAGAACATCACCAACAGCATAATCACTGGCATCACACATTATTTCAAAAGGTAAGTTCCAATTAGGTGGTTGAACAATAGGTGCAGTTATCAAGGCCTTCTTAAGTACTTCGAAGGCTTCCTCATAATCATCGTCAAAAACAAAAGGAATATCCTTTTGAAAGAGATTGGTAAGAGGCCTAGAAATCTTAGAGAAGTCTTTAATGAACCTTCTATAGAAACCAGCATGACCAAGGAAACTTCTTATACCTTTCATATCTGTGGGGCATGGCATTTTCTCGATTGCATCAACCTTACCCTTATCGACTTCAATACCTCTTTTAGAAATTTTATGTCCTAAGACGATGCCTTCATTAACCATAAAGTGGCACTTCTCCCAATTCAAGACAAGGTTGGTGTCTTTACATCTCTCCAAGACTCTATTAAGGTTGTTGAGGCAATCATCAAAAGAAGACCCGTAAACGGAGAAGTCATCCATGAAAACCTCAACAATCTTTTCACGAAAGTCAGAGAATATAGCCATCATACATATTTCAAAGGTGCCAGGTGCATTACATAAGCCAAAAGGCATACGTCTATAAGCAAAGCTACCGAAAGGGCAGGTGAAAGTGGTTTTCTCCTGATCAGCTTGTGCAGCTGGTATTTGGGAGAAACCAGAATAACCGTCTAGAAAGCAGAAGTGTGTGTGTTTAGACAGTCTTTCTAGCATTTGGTCGATAAAAGGCAATGGGTAATGATCTTTCCTAGTGGCTTTATTCAATTTCCTAAAATCGATCATCATCCTATAGTGAGTGATAATCATGTGTGGAATCAATTCATCCTTATCATTAGGGATAACGGTGATACCTCCCTTCTTAGGGACGCAATGCACCAGACTTACCCAATCACTATGAGCAACAAGATAGATAATACCTGCTTCCAAGAGCTTTAGTATTTCTTTTCTTACTACCTCTTTCATCTTAGGATTTAATCTCCGTTGATGATCAGTGACTGGTTTGGAATCAGGATCGGTTTTAATCTTGTGCTGGAATAGTGTGGGACTAATTCCCTTAAGATCATCAAGAGTATATCCAATAGCAGCAAGGTGCTTCCTCAGAGTTTTTAGTAACTTCTTTTCTTCATGCTCTGAGAGGCTAGCACTAATTATAACAGGATATATCTCTTTTTCATCGAGATAAGTATACTTAAGAGTATCAGGAAACTGTTTAAGCTCGAACACAAGATCACCCTTTGGTGGGGGTGGATCTCCAAGAGTTCAACATGCAAGTTATTCATAAGGATAGGATATTGTTCAAAGATAACTCTATCTATCTCATCCCTTTCATCCATATGCATATCATTTTCATGCTCAAGCAAGTATTGCTCTAAAGGATCAGTAGGAGGCACGACAATAGAAGCTAAGGCAATAGTTTCATCCTTACTAGGCAACTCTTTTTTAATGAAGTTGTCTACCAAACTTGGAGAAATTGAACTCATATGACACACCTTCAAAACGAACAGTGACAGTTTGCTTCTCGTAGTCAATATGAGGATTGACGGTATTGAGGAAGGATCTGCCAAATATGATGGGACAAAAGCTATCTTGGGTTGTAGCAAGAACGAGGAAATCAGCAGGATACTTCATTTTACCACACAAGACTGCAACATCCCTAACAATTCCCACAGGGTAGATAGTATCTCGATTGGCAAGCTGAATAGTGACATCAATGGGTTCTATCTCGACAGGTGCAATCTCGTCTTTAATTTCATCATATAAGGATTGAGGTATTGCACTAACACTAGCACCCACATCACGTAAACCATGATACCAATGATCTCCTATCTTAACAGAAACAACCAGCGTGCCAACAACAGGCCTATGTTTGTCTCTAGCATGTGGTTTAGCAATTCTAGGAGCATCTTCACAGAAGTGAATATTATGGCCATCAATATTGTCGGACATGAGATCTTTGATAATAGCAATGCTAGGTTCAACTCTAATTTTCTCAGGGGGTGTAGGTGTTCTAATGTAGCCTCTGCGTATCACGGTTGAAGCATTAGAATGATCCTTTATCCTAACAGGGAAAGGTGGTTTCTCAATGTAAGCACTGGGAACAATAGGATCATTATAGGCAATGACTTTCTCTTCAATTGGATTGGGTTTAACTAATTGACTTCTAAGGGAGGATGATATTTAAACCACTTCTCTTTGGGGAGATCAATATGAGCAGCAAATGATTCACACAATGAAGCTACTATCTCAGAGTCAAGTCCATACTTAGCGCTAAAATCACAAAAGGTATTTGTTTCAACAAAGGATCTAACGCAATTAAACTTGAAATTCATACCTGACTCCTTACCTTCATCCAACTCCCAATCTTCAGAGTTGTGTTTAATTATTTCCAACAAATTTCATTTGAAGTCAATATCTCTCTTCATAAAAGAACCGGTACAAGAAGTGTCAAGCATGGTGCGATCATCATGAGAAAGCCGAGCATAGAAGTTCTGAATGATAATTTCTCTCGAGAGCTCGTGATTGGGGCATGAATATAACATTGATTTAAGCCTCCCCCAAGCTTGAGCGATGATTTATCTGTCATGAGGCCAAAAATTATAAATATAATTCCGATCATGATGTACTAGATGCATAGGATAAAACTTTTGATGAAATTCCAATTTCAACCGATTGTAGTTCCATGATCTAGTATCATCACATAGCCTATACCATGTCAACGCCTTATAACTCAAAGATAAGGGAAAGACTTTCTTCTTGATCTCATCCTCGGGCAAACCTGCAAGCTTAAATAAACCACAAACATCATCTACATAGATTAGATGCAAGTCGGGATGTGATGTTCCATCTCCTGTAAAATGATTAGCCAACAGTTTCTCAAGCATACCCGAAGGAAATTCATAGAAAATATTTTCAGTAGGTACAGAAGGTTGAGGAGCAACTCTTTGTGCTTCCGTTCGAGGTGAAGATACCCTGAACAAGCCCCTCAAAGGATTAGTTTCCATAGTGACAAGTGACAATAAATTTCAGCACACTATATAAATATTTCCTTACCAAAGGCGCTTCACTCCCCGGCAGCAGCGCCAGAAAAGATTCTTGATGACCCACAACTATAGGGGATCTATCGTAGTCCTTTCGATAAGTAAGAGTGTCGAACGCAACAAGGAGCAGAAGGATCTGACATGTGGTTTTCAGCAAGGTAATATCTACAAGCACTGAAATTATCGGTAACAAGTAGCTGTGTGACAAGATGATTTGTAGCAAGTAGCAAGTAACAAAAGTAACAATGGTGCAGCAAAGTGTCCCAATCCATTTTGTAGCAAGGGACAAGCCTGGACAAAGTCATATAGGAGGTAAAAATCTCCCGAGGACACATGGGAATTTCTGTCAAGCTAGTTTTCATCATGTTCATATGATTAGCGTTCGCTACTTTGATAGTTTGATATGTGGGTGGACCGACGCTTGGGTACTGCCCTTACTTGGACAAGAATACCACTTATGATTAACCCCTCTCGCAAGCATCCGCAACTAAGAAAGAAGAATTAAGACAAAGTCTAACCATAGCATTAAACTAGTGGATCCAAATCAGCCCCTTACGAAGCAACGCATAAACAAGGGTTTAGGCTTCTCTTACTCTAGCAACCCATCATCTACTTACTAATTCCCAATGCCTTCCTCTAGGCCCAAATAATGGTGAAGTGTTATGTAGTCGACGTTCAACTAACACCACTAGAGGAAAAACAACATACAACACATCAAATTATCGAACGAATACCAAATTCACATGACTACTTATAGCAAGACTTATCCCATGTCCTCAGGAACAAAAGTAACTACTCACAAAGCATAATCATATTCGTGACCAGAGAGGTAATGAGTAGCATCAAATATCTGAACATATAATCTTCCACCAAGTAATCCAACTAGCATCAACTACAAAGAGTAATTAACACTACTAATAACCTTACAAGTACGAATTCCTCGTTGATTTGGAGATGAGATTGGTTACAAGAGATGAACTAGGGTTTGGAGATGAGATTGTGCTGATGAAGATGTGGATGGTGATGAGTCTCCTCCGATGAGAGGAGTGTTGGTGATGACGATGGCGACGATTTCCCCCTTCGGAAGGGAAGTTTCCCAAGCAGGATCGTCCTGCCGGAGATCTAGATTGGTTCTGCTCAAGTTCGGCCTCGTGGTGGCGGCGAATGCTCAGAAAAGCCTCCTCTTGATTTTTTCTAGAATGAAACCCTTATTGTAGCAAAAGAGGGGGGCAGAGGGCCAAGTGGGAGCCCACAAGCCCCCTAGGCGCGGCCAGGGGGGCCGCGCCTAGCAGGCTCGTGGCCTCCTGTTGGCTCCCCTCTAGTACTTCTTAGGCCCAGTACTTTTTATAAATCCCAAAAAAAATCTTCGTTGATTTTCACGGCTTTTGGAGTTGCGCAGAATAGGTATCTCAAACTTGCTCCTTTTTCAGGCCAGAATTCCAACTGTCGGCATTCTCCCTCTTCATGTAAACCTTGCAAAATAAGAGAGAAAAGGCATAAGTATTGTACCGTGAAGTGTAATAACAGCCCAAAAAGCGATAAATATCAACATAAAAGCATGATGCAAAATGGACGTATCATCACTCCATTTGGAGTTGATTTGAACCTTATTGGATTTTCACAAAGTGTGGCCAAATATATTCAGATTTGGATTTAAATAATAACACCACAGAAAGGTTGCTTGGAAAAATGTGCAAGGCACATATTTGGATAGCTCTGAATTTTAGGAACCTGCAGGAGCTTGATTCAAACAATTTGGAGTTAGAATGATTTTTGAATGGATTTGTAAAGTTATGCAAAAAGAGAAAATCAAAAAAGACTTCAACTCCAGGAGCTATACTCCGCCCAAGGTGTTAGATAGGCCTTCGGGACGGCCCAGCAGCTCGGACTGCCAGCGAAAGGACTCGCTGAAGGCGTACTTCGGGGATTACGCCTGTGGCACGGGGAAGCGTCCATGATGGAACCGTCTCCACTTATCCTGGCCAATGGGCCCGACCGACGTCCTAGAGACTGACCAGTGGGGTCGTCGGCCCCACTGGAAGGCTCTTCTTCCTCCTCGCGCACTCCCGCGTGCCCGACACAGGAGGGAAGACCCGACGTGCCGGTGGCGCTTCCCGGCGGCTCAGACCAGCCCTGGCGGCGCCCCGGTCGCCGGTGCCCTTGGTGGATCTCCCGCGTCCGACCTCGGGGTCAGGCCCCCGCAGAGGAGCGCGAGGGAGAGGGGCTCCTGGCCGCGATGGTGGACGACGACGGTGAGAATGGGCAGGCCGCGTCAGGTGGGGAGAGAGGGATCTAGGTGGAGGGGAAGCTTCGGGGGAACGAGGGGACACCACAGGGTTGCCGAACAGAGGGAAGGGGCTCAGGAGAGCCGGAATTTTGGTGAGGTTGAGGAGGCATTCAACAGCCATTGAAGTGAAGGAGAGCTCGAGATGGGGATTGGGGAGGTTCGGGAGGTTGCTATGAAGGGAGGGAATAAGATGTGAGGCAGCAAGGGCTCAGGGAAGGCTGAAAAGGAGGGGGAGACGAGAAATATCCCGGATACTCCCTAGTGCTCTCTGGGCACGGCGGCATCGCATGCCTGAGCCACCATGGCTGCATCCTGGCGTCGGGGAGGGCTTGGGCCAGTCAAGGGGAGCGTCCTGGCGCACTGAGGCACGAGGCAACGGTCAGATGAGGTCTGTAAGGAGAAAACAAGGTGCAGAGCACCCGGTTTGTAGGTCAGGGTGGTGGTCACCACGGCCACCTATGCCTACAGGGACCTAATGACGAGTCAAAGTTGTCTCGGACGTGGGGCATGCTATCTGGAAGATGAGTGAGGAGTTTGGTTTCTAGTGGAGTTGATTTGAATGGTTGTTGACTGAGGTTAAATTTGCAGCATCAAACTTAGTGCTAATGGTGACGGCAATTACGTGAGAGATAAAGGGGAAAAAGCATGTCTAGCAGTCTTAGGCATGGAAGGACTACATTCGTGCAAAGTTTCATCTCAAGAAAGGAAGTGTAGCTAGTACCTGCTGTACATGGCTATATTTTAGCCACAATTCAACTTGAGGATGTGCTGCTCATTTTCTCACATGAGCATGCCATCTCTTGGCTTTAAACAATGCTTTGGGTTGCTAGGGACCCTTTGGAAAGAGGTGGGGCCTTTGGCTTAAACAAATGTGGGGCAAGAGGGGTGAAGATGGTGATTCCAAGGATAAAATGAGGAATAGTTACATGGAACTCTCTCCAATAAATGACCAGTGGCCATGGAAATGTACTGGAAGTAAAATGTAACTACATGAAGTTGTGGTAGAAAGTTGAGCTCAAAGGTTAAAGTGGAAGGGGCCAAAGTGACCATTAAAGTGAATGCACACAAGGTGTTTGATGAGTGGCAGAGCAACCAGATGGCCTTCAATGGATTTGAAACTTAACAGGATCAAAGAATAGATAAAAATAATCTTGGACACCAAATTTGGGATTTGGTGGAGAAGGTTTCCAATTTAGACTTGGAAAACCCATGAAATGGGCAGAAATGGCTTTCTGCTTACAAATCCATCCAAATCAATTCCCAAAAATCCAATATTTAGTGTGGGGGCATTATTTGAGCATCAAGGCATGCACAAAAAGTTTGGGGGTAATTGGAGAAACTTTATAATGTAAAGTTTCCTAAAATCAGAAATCAACAAAGAGGGTTTTGAGGGGCTTGGGCAAGTTCTTCTATTCTCCTTGATGCACCACTTGGTGTGGATGCTTTATTGGAGTAGTAGAACATGTCCACCAAATTTGAGAACAATTGGAGACACTTCACAATGTAGAGTTGCTCAAATTTGAATATGGACAAATAGGGTTTTAGAATAAATAGGGAGGAAAGGTTTTGAAGGGGTTTGCCCAATATTTTGATCTTGACCATGTGTTGAAACTCATATATATGGAATATATATGTTCACTGAGTTTCCCTAAATTTTCTCAAATATTTTGAAAGCAATAAAAATAACTTTCCTTAAAAAAACAACTTTTAAAATATTAATATTGTGGTTTTTGGAAGACATTTTGATAATAGATTTTAAATAAAATAATTGATGCAAAATAAATTCCCTAATTTGAGGACTTGTAGTACAAACCTAATCTGAGGGGTTTTGAAGGCTTAATTCGAAGAAATGCATTTTGGTGAAAATAATATTTGGTACAAATAGTTTTTGGTCCTAAACACATGGCATGATCATTAGGCAGGAGTTTTGGGCTAGGGAGGTGAGTCTGGAGTGTAGCAAAAAATATTGAGAATCAACACAAGCATACCAGCAAGCAAGCAAACAATAGCCACTTCAAGCATCACAAGCATTCACAAAATTTTTAATTGGTCCTAATTTTTAAAATAAGTTAATTAGTCAGGAAATTAAACATAGGGTGTTAGAGTACAACTCATACCGATTACTGCTACCTCTTGAGCTTGCGTTGGTTTTCCCTTGAAGAGGAAAGGGTGATGCAGCAAAGTAGATAAGTATTTCCCTCAGTTTGTTGAGAACCAAGGTATCAATCTAGTAGGAGCAACAAGCGAGACTCCAATAGTAGTACCTACACAAATAATCAAACACTTACACCCAACGCTATAAAGGGGTTGTCAATCACATAGGAGTTATGTGCAAGGATGAGATCTGATAGAAATAGATATAAAATATTGACAGATCTGAAAGTAAAACTAAAGTAAATAAATTGCAGCAAAGTATTTTTTGGTAATTTTGGTTTATAGATCTGAAAATATGATATAGTAAATAGACCGGGGGCATAGGTTTCACTAGAGGCTTCTCTCATAAAGGAAAATAATATGGTGGGTGAACAAATTAGTGTCGAGCAATTGATAGAAAAACAAATAATTATGAAGATATCCAAGGCAATGATTATGCATATAGGCATCATGCTGTATCAAGTAGACTGAAACGATTCTGAATCTACTACTATTACTCCACACATTGACCGACTCCTGCGTGCATCTAGAGTATTAAGTTCATGAAGAACAGAGTAACGCATTGAGCAAGATGACATGATGTAGAGGGATAAACTCAAAAAATATGATGAAAACCCCATCTTTTTACCCTTGATGGCAACAATACAATACATGCCTCGCTACCCCTACTGTCACTGGGTGAGGACACCGCAAGATTGAACCCAAAACTAAGCACTTCTCCCATTGCAAGAATTACCAATCTAGTTGGACAAACCAAACAAATAATTCAAAGAGACTTGCAAAGATGTGAAATCATGCATATAAGAATTCAGAAGAGACTCAAAGAATATTCATGGATAATCTAAACATAAACTCACAATTTATTGGATCTCGACAAACACACTGCAAAAGAGTGTTACATCAGATAGATCTCCAGGAAGATCATGAAGAACATGGTATTGAAGATCAAAGAGAGAGAAGAAGCCATCTAGCTACTAGCTATGGACCCGTAGGTCTGTGGTGAACTACTCAGACATCATCGGAGGGGAATGGAGTTGATGTAGATTCCCTCCGTGATCAATTCCCTCTCCTGCAGATTACCGGAAAAGGAACCTAGATTGGATCTCTCGGGAATAGAGGCTCCTTGCGGCGTAAAAGTATTTTTGTGGCTCCCTTTGGCGACACTGGAATATTTGGGAATTTATAGGCCAAGAATTGGGGTTAGGAGACCAGCATGGGGCCCACAAGCCATGGGGGCGGGGAGACCCCCTCAGGGCGTGCCCTGCAGGCTTGTGGTCTCCCGGCAACTGCGTTGCCCCCTACCCCAAGTCTGTTGCGTGTCTTGTGGTCCAAGAAAATCTTACCGAAGATTTTATTCCGTTTGGACTCTGTTTAATATTCCTTATCTGCAATATTCAAAAACGTGGAAAAAATAGAAACTGGCACTAAGCCCTATATTAATAGGTTAGTCCCAAAAGTAATATAAAACAACATATAAATGCATGTAAAACATCCAAATCATATAATATAATACATTGGAACAATCAAAAATTATAGATACGTTGGAGACGTATCAGCATCCGCAAGCTTAATTCCTGCTCGTCCTCGAGTAGGTAAATGATAAAAATAAAAAAATTGATGTGAGATGCTAGCTAACATATTTATCCATGTAATATTCTCTAATGTGGCATGAATATTCATATCCGTAAGACTCAAAACAAAAGTCTATATTGACATAAAAACAATAATACTTCAAGCAAACTAATAAGGTAATTGCTTCCTTTCGAAATAGAATGGTCTTAGAAAGTTATCCCTACAAAACCATATGGTCTTGCTATGCTCCATCTTCCCCACACAAAGTATCTAAATCCTGCACAACCCCGGTGAAAGTCAAGCAATTGTTTCGCACTTTTTATGTTCTCAAACCTTTTGAACTCTCACACAATACATGAGCGTGGGCCATGGATATAGCACTGTAGGTGGAATAGAATGTGGTGGAGGTTGCAAAAAAGAAAGGAAGAAGATAGTCTCACATCAACTAGGCATATCAACGGGCTATGGAGATGCCCATCAATAGATATTAATGTGAGTGAGTAGGGATTGCCATGCAACAAATGCACTAGAGTTATAAGTGTATGAAAGCTCAAAAAGAAAACTACGTAGTTGTGCAAAAGATGTATACCACTAGTTATATGAAAGTGACAACATAGGAGACTCTCTATGAAGAACATGGTGCTACTTTGAAGCACAAGTGTGGAAAAAGACAGTAGCATTGTCCCTTCTCTCTTTCTGTCATTTTTTCCCTCTTTTTTGGTGGGCTTCTTTGGCCTCTTTTATTTTTTTAAGGGCTTCGCTGGCATCTTTTATTTTTTGTAAAGTACGGAGACTCATCACAACTTGTGAGGGAATCATAGGTTCCATCATCATTTTTCTCACATGGGACAATGCTCTAATAATGCAAATCATCACACTTTTATTTACTTACAACTCAAAAGATTACAACACGATATCTAGAACAAAGTATGACTCTATAAGGAATATGGAAGTGATGGTGCGTGTCATAAAAAAGGGACGGTGGTGTTGCATGGCAATATATCTCGGAATGGCTATGAAAATGACAAAATAGGTGGGTATGGTGGTTGTTTTGAGGAAAGTATGTGGTGACTGTCTTGAGGAAGGTGGGTTTAATGTACCAGCGAAAGTTGCGCGGTACTAGAGAGGCTAGCAAAGATGGAAGGGTGAGAGTGCGTATAATCCATGAACTCAACATTAGTCATCAAGAACTCACATACTTATTGAAAAATCCTATTAGTTATCGAAGCAAAGTATTAGACGCATTCTCCTAGGAGAAGGGTTGGCAGGAGTTAAGCATTGCGCGATCCCGACCTTCACACAAAGGTTGACAATCATTAAACAAGTCATGCTCCAACTTCATCACATAACAGTTCACCATACGTGCATGCTACGGGAATCACAAGCTTCAACACAAGTATTTTTTTTCTAATTCACAATTTCTTACTAGCATGACTCTCATATCACCATCCTGACATCTCAAAACTATATGCAAGGAATCAAACTTCTCATCATATTCAACGCACTTAATATGAAAGTTTTTATTATATCGCTCTTGGATACCTATTATATTAGGACTAAATTCATAACCTAAACCAATTACCATGATGTTTAAAGAACTCTCAAAATAATATAAGTGAAGTACGAGAGTTCAAGAATTTCTATAAAACAAAACACCTCCATGCTCTAAAACATATAAGTGAAGTACTAGAGCAAGATTACCTAGCTCAAAAGATATAAGTGAAGCATAAAGAGTATTCTAATAAATTCACGATTCGGTGCGTCTCTCTCTATCAAAAGATGTGTGCAGCAAGGGTGATTGTGGCAAACTAAAAAGTAAAGACTCATATCATACAAGACGCTCCAAGCAAAACACATATCATATGGTGAATAAAAATATAGCCTCAAGTAAATTTAGTGATCGACAGAAGACGAAAGAGGGGAGACCTTCCGGGGAATCCCCATTCTTAGTATCTTTGGTATACTTGAATATGGCTTGGGGTGCCTTGGGCATCCCCAATCTTAGGCTCTTGCCACTCCTTTTTCTATAGTCCATCAAATCTTTACCCAAAACTTGAAAACTTCACAACACAAAACTCAACAGAAAACTCATGACACCCGTTAGTATAAGAAAGATAAATCAACACTTAGGTACTGTTTTGTGAACTCATTATTTATTTATATTGATGTAATACTTACTTTATTCTAACTTATCCATGGTTCATACCCCCCGATACAACCCATAGATTCATCAAAATAAGCGAACAACACAAAGAAAACAGAATCTGTCCAAAACATAACAGTTTGTAGCAATCTGTTTACTTTGAATACTTATGTAACTCCAAAATTTATGATAACTTAGGACGATCTGGGAAATTTGTAAAAAAATCTTGTGTAAAAATTCATATCAAAAGCACGTTCTAGCGAATTTATAAAATTCCTTCACTGAGAGAAAAAGTTTATGTTTTTCAGCAAAATAAATTTGCAAGCACCATAGATCATCCCAAAGGTCTTAATTGGCTCAAACACTAATTAAAACAATAAAAACCAGTTATTATAGACATAAGAATATGTGCAGCACAAAAAAACAAAAACAAAAACAAAAGCAAAACAAATAAAATTGGGTTGCCTCCCAACAAGCGATATTGTTTCACTCCCCTAGCTAGGCATAATGCAATAGATCTAGGTATTATCATCTTTGGTATGCAATCCATAGGTAGCTCTCATTATAGATTCATAAGGTAATCTTATTTTTTTCTAGGAAAGTGCTCCATGCCTTTCCTTAATGGGAATTGAAATCTAGTATTACCTTCCTTCATGTCAATAATTGCACCAATCGTTCTAAGGAAGGGTCTACCAAGAATAATAGGACATGTAGAATTGCATTCTATATCAAGAACAATGAAATATACGGGCACATAATTCCTATTAGCAACAATAAGAACATCATTAATCCTTCCCACACGTTTCTTAATTGTGGAATCCGCTAGATGCAAATTTAGAGAACAATCATCAAATTCATGGAATCCTAACACATCACATAAAGTTTTTGGAATTGTGGAAACGCTAGCACCCAAATCACACAAAGCATGGAAGTCATAATCTTTAATTTTAATTTTAATAGTAGGTTCCCACACATCATAAAGTTTTCTAGGTATAGAGACCTCCAATTCAAGTTTCTTTCAAAAGATTTCATCATGGCATCCACAATATGTTTAGTAAAAGCTTTAGTTTGACTATAAGCGTGTGAGAATTTAACATGGATTGCAACAAGGAAACACAATCAATTAAAGAGCAACTATCATAATTCAAATCCTTGAACTCCGAAAGAGTGAGCTCATTGCTATTTAAAGTTATAACCTCTTCCATCCCACTTTTATCAACCTTATCACTAAGATCTATGAACTCGGAATCATTGGGACGCCACTTAGCTAAAGTTGACTCATCTCCAGTCCCATCTTTTTCAGGATTTAAGCTAGAAAAAAAGTTTCAATAGGTGTCACACCAATCACTTTTAGATCTTCATCAACATTATCACGATAAAACACCTTTTGAAGCCCTTCACGCTTAGCACGTATTCTAGCGGTTCTTTCTTTACACTCATCAATAGAAATTCTCATATTATTTTAAAGACTCATTAATATCATGCTTGGGTTGAATATATCTAATTTTCAAAGAATCAATCTCAGGAGAAATTATATCAATGTTCCTAGCCAAATCATCAATCTTGAGCAATTTTTCTTCAATCATAGCATTGAAACCTTTTAGAGAGCTAATGAATTCTTTAATATTATTACAAATATTATAGACCATATTATTATAATTTCCATAAGAATTGTTGTAATAATTACCATAACTATTAGAGGAATTAATAGGAAACGACCTAGGATTAAAATTACCTCTATACGCGTTATTGCCAAAATTATTCCTACCAACAAAATTCACATCCATAGATTCATTATTATTTCCAATCAAACAAGACAAAGGAATATCATTGGGATCAATAGGAGCACTCTTACTAGCAAGAAAGTTCATTAATTCATCCATCTTTCCACTCAAAGTATTTATTTCTTCGATAGCATGCACTTTTTTACTATTAGGAGATCTTTCGATATGCCACTGAGAGTAATTTGCCAAAATATTACCTAGGAGTTTAGTAGCTTCTCCTAATGTGATTTCCACAAAATTACCACCTGCGACTGAATCTAAAAGATTTATAGAAGGAAAATTCAATCCCGCATAAAAATTTGTATAATCATCCATAAGCTCAAACCATGCGCGGGGCAATTCCTAATCATTAGTTTCATCCTCTCCCAATATTGCGCAACATGCTCAGGATCAAGTTGCTTAAAATTCATTATATCGTTCCTAATGGAGATAATCTTAGCGGGCGGAAAGTACATGGAAATAAAGGCATCTTTACACTTATTCCATGAATCAATACTATTTTTAGGTAAAGATGAAAACCAAGTTTTGGCACGATCTCATAATGAGGAAGGAAATAGATTTCTTTTAACAATTTCATTATCCACATCTTTCTTCTTTTGCATATCACACAACTCAACGAAAGTATTTAGATGGGATGCGGCATCTTCACTAGGAGGGCCAAAAAATTGTTATTTCATAACAAGATTGAGGAAAGCGGCATTAATTTCACAAGATTCTGGACTAGTGGTGGGGACAATTGGAGTACTAATAAAATCATTATTATTAGTAGTGGAAAAATCTCATAACTTGGTATTATCTTGAGCCGTCGTGACAAAGTAAGCAATCTAGCACACAAGCAAGCAAACAAAAAGACGAACAGAAAAAGAGCGAATAAAAAGGCAAATCTTTTTGATATTTTCTGAAAATCTTATTATAAGTGGGGGAGAGGAAAACGACAGGGAAATGGAAAATAAAGTAAATGTTAGAGATGAGTTTATGATGGTACTTGGTAATCTTTCTATGTATCCTCCCCGCAATGGCGCGAGAAATCCTTCTTGCTACCTCTTGAGCTTGCGTTGGTTTTCCCTTGAAGAGGGAAGGGTGATGCATCAAAGTAGATAAGTATTTCCCTCAGTTTGTTGACAACCAAGGTATCAATTCAGTAGGAGGAACAAGCGAGACTCCAATAGTAGTACCTACACAAATAATCAAACACTTGCACCCAACGCTACAAAGGGGTTGTCAATCCCTTTAGAGTTATTTGCAAGGATGAGATCTGATAGAGATAGATATAAAATATTGATAGATCTGAAAGTAAAAATAAAGTAAATAAATTGCAGCAGAGTATTTTTGGTTTATAGGTCTGAAAATATGATATGGAAAATAGACCCGAGGGACATAGGTTTCACTAGAGGCTTCTCTCATAAAGGAAAATAATACGGTGGGTGAACAAATTACTGTCGAGCAATTCGTAGAAAAGCAAATAATTATGAAGATATCCAAGGCAATGATTATGCATATAGGCATCACGTTCGTATCAAGTAAACTGATACGATTCTACATCTACTACTATTACTCCACACATCGACCGACTCAAGCCTGCATCTAGAGTACTAAGTTCATGAGGAACAGAGTAACGCATTAAGCAAGATGACATGATGTAGTGGGATAAACTCAAGAAATATGATGAAAACCCCCATCTTTTTACCTTTGATGGCGACAATACAATACGTGCCTAACTAACCCTACTATCACTGGGTGAGGACACCACAAGATTGAACCCAAAACCAAACACTTCTCCCATTGCAAAAATTACCAATCTCGGTGGCCAAACCAAACAAATAATTCGAAGAGACTTGCAAAGATATGAAAGCATGCATATAATAATTCAGAAGATACTGAAATAATATTCATGAATAATCTGAACATAAACTTACAATTCATTGGATCTCGACAAGCACGCTGCAAAAGTGTATTACATCCGATAGATCTCCATGAAGATCATGAAGAACATGGTATTGAAGATCAAAGAGATACAAGAAGCCATCTAGCTACTTGCTATGGACCCGTACGTCTGTGGTGAACTACTCACACATCATCGCAGGGGCAATGGAATTGATGTAGATGCCCTCTGTGATCAATTCCCTCTCCGACAGATTACCGGAAAATGCTCCCATATTGTATCTCTCGGGAATATAGGCTCACGGCGGCGTAAAAGTTATTTCGTGGATCCCTTTGGCGATACTGGAATATTTGGGAATTTATAGGCCAAGAATTAGGGTTAGGAGACCTACAGGGGGCCCACTAGCCAGGGGCACGGCCAACCCCCCAGGGCGCGCCCTGCAAGCTTGTGGCCTCCCGGCAATTACCTTGCCCCTACTACAAGTCTGTTGCGTGTCTTCTGGTCCAAGAAAAATCTTTTCGAAGATTTTATTGTGTTTGGACTCTGTTTAGTATTCCTTATCTGCAATATTCAAAAACATGGAAAAACACAGAAACTGGCACTAGACTCTAGATTAATAGGTTAGTCCCAAAAATAAAATAAAACAACATATAAATGCATATAAAACATCCAAAACATATAATATAATAGCATGGAACAATCAAATATTATAGATACATTGGAGATGTATCAATTACCACTTGATGTATGTCGATAAGGTTTGTGTATTATTTAAACTTGCAGGTTTGCTTGGAGACAAAGTATTGATGTGTTATAGGCTATTGAATGATATTGGGCAATGGGACTAGAATTGCTTGAAGCTAGAATTCCATCACAAGTTTTATCCTATGCATCTACTTTATCATGATTGGAATTTTATTTATAATTGCTCGCCTCGTGAAGGAGAAAGCATCGCTCAAGCTTGGGAAAGTATTAAATCTATGATGCACATCTGCCCTAGGCACGAGATCTCGAGAGAAATGATTATACAAAATTTTTATGCTCGGCTTTCTCATGATGATCAAGTACAACTAGATTCTTATTCTACTGCATCTTATATGAAGAGGTATTTTTAATTAAATGGGATCTTCTGGAAAGAATTAAATGCAACTATGAAGACTGGGAATTCGACAAAGGTAAATAGCAAGGTATAAAGCTGAAGTTCGATTGTGTTAAATGTTTTATGAAATTGATACTTTTCATAAGTTTAGAAACAAATACGGGCTTCACCCAAGATAGTAGCTACTTTGTGTGAAAATTTGCTACTTATGTCGATCTCCCTAGGAAGGAGTGGTTGAAATATCATCCACCTATTGAAAAAATGTTAGAGGAACACATTAGAGTTAAGTAGGAAGCAATTGTTTATCATATTGATCTAGTTGTACCCACTTCTTACATCAAGAAACCGCCTTTTGTGTTAGGATTAGGGAACATGCTAAAGCTACAACTGTGGTTAATAAAAATTATGTTGGAACACCCAAACCTTGTAAACAAATAAATGGGGAGCCTAATATTGTTGTAGTCAAAGATCTCTTGGTTTATAATATTGGTGTGCATGTTATTTACTTTTGTAGTGAAGCTGCTAGAATTGCAAAGCGTGTTAGAAATGAGCAGGACAAGCTAGATAAAAACAAACCAGTTGTTGGCATGCGTGTTGTTTCTGTTAATATTGGAGATCATTGCTATCATGGTTTATGTGACATGGTAGTGTTAGTGATATACCTTTGACCTTATATAAATAAATTATGAATGATATAGCACCTTCTGAGATTGAAGATATTGATGTCACTATTAAACTTGCAAACCGAGATAATAGCTCACTGCTTGGGATTGTTAGAGATGTTGAAGTCTTGTGTGAAAAAGTCAAGTAACGCATTGACTTCCTAGTAATTGGTTCTGAACAAGATAATATTTGCCCCATTGTATTTGGTAGATCTTTCTTTAATATTGTTAATGCTGAAAATAATTGTATCACACAGAAAGTTAAAGTAAGCTTTGGTAATGAGTCTCATGAATTTAATTTCTCTAAATTTGGTAGACAACCACATGAGAAGGATTTATGTAGTAAATATGAAACTATTGGTCTTCTTCTATTTTTGTGCCTCCTACATATCCTTTAGAAAAATATTTTCTAGATCATAAGAATGATATGCATACAACTGAAAGAAATGACATAGATGAAATATTAGTTAGACAAGTTATACGTATCAAATGTATCTATAATTTTTTATTGTTCCATGCTGATCGATTATCATTCTAGGATACTTTTTGGGTATTTATTTACCAATTTATATTATTTTTTAGCAATAACCTACTGACCCAGTGCCCAGTGTTAGTTGTTGTTTTCTCTATGTTTTTCACTTTTCAGGTTTTCAATACCAAACAAAGTCGAATTGACCTATACATTTTTGGAGATTATTTATGGACCAAAAGAGGACCAATGAGTATCGTAACAAGGCTGGTGGCCACACCAGGGCCCCACAAGCAAACACGACACGACCTGCGGGGCGCCTTGATGGCTTGTGGGCCCCTCGAGGCTCTCCCATCTCCGTTCTCTCTCTTATAAAGACTCGCATATCCCGTAAACCATAGAGGCGGTACCGAAACATTTTTTACGCTGCCACAAGTCTCTGTTCTGATGGGAGGCCATCTGGAGCTCCGTTCTGGCACCCTGTCACAGGGGGGAATCGATCAAGGAGGGCCTCATCATCAACCTTGCTTCCTCATGATGATGTGTCAGTAGTTTACCACAGATCTACAGGTCCATGGCTAGTACCTAGATGGAAACTGCTATGGCAACAAAAGTCCTTTCTCGGCAATGGTGCCAGAAATCCTTCTGTCGTCTCTTGAGCTTGCGTTGGTTTTTCCCTTGAAGAGGAAAGGGTGATGCAGCACAGGAGCAATAAGTATTTCCCTCAGTTTGAGAACCAAGGTATCAATCCAGTAGGGGAATCTTGTCAAGTCCAGAGTACCTGCGCAAACACAAAAGAGCTTGCACCCAACGCTATAAAGGGGTTGTCAATCCCTTCAAGATTAATTGCAAAGTGAGATCTGAAGGCGGAAAGTGCAACGAACAAAAAGAGTAAGGCTCAAAAATATGGTGTGGAGTAGACCCGAGGGCCATAGTGTTCACTAGAGGCTTCTCTCAAAATAGCAAGTATTACGGTGGGTGAATAAATTACTGTCAAGCAATTGATAGAACCGCGCAAAGTCATGACGATATCTAAGGCAATGATCATACATATAGGCATCACGTTCGATACAAGTAGACCGATACTTTCTGCATCTACTACTATTACTCCACACATTGACCGCTATCCAGCATGCATCTAGTGTATTGAGTTCATGACGAACAGAGTAACGCCTTAAGCAAGATGACATGATGTAGAGGGATAATCTCAAACCAGTGATGAAAACCCCATCTTCTTACCCTTTATGGCAAAAACACGATGTGTGCCTCGCTACCCCTTCTGTCACTGGGTGAGGTCACTGCACGGTATGAACCCAAAACCAAGCACTTCTCCCATTGCAAGAATCATAGATCTAGTTGGCCAAACAAAACCCACAACTCGAAGAGAATTACAAGGATATGAAATCATGCATAAGAGAGATCAGAAGAAACTCAAATAAGATTCATAGATAATCTGATCATAAATCCACAATTCATCGAATCTCGACAAACACACCGCAAAAGAAGATTACATCGGATAGATCTCCATGAAGATCATGGAGAACTTTGTATTGAAGATCCAAGAGAGAGAAGAAGTCATCTAGCTACTAGCTATGGACCCGTAGGTCTATATTGAACTACCCTCACATCATCGGAGAGGTCATGGTGTTGATGAAGAAGCCCTCTGTATCCGAATCCCCCCTCCGGCAGGGCACCAGAACATGCCCCAGATGGGATCTTGAGGAGACAGAAGCTTGCGGCTGCGGAAAAGTACTTTCGATGATCACCTGATTTTTTCTAGGATTTTCGCGAATTTATAGGCGAAAGTCCTAGGGCAGAGGTGGCCTAGGGAGCCCACAAGCCAGGGAGGCGTGGCCCCCCTGGCCACGACAAGGGGGCTTGTGGGGTCCGTGCAGGCCCCCTGCCCTGATTCACAGGCTTCCCGATCTTTTTCTGTTTTGGAAAAATCTTTTTGGCAGTTTCGTTCTATTTGGACTCTGTTCAAAATCCTCCTCTGAAAGGGGTCAAAAACATGGAAAAAACAGGAACTGGCACTTGGCATTGAGTTAATAAGTTAGTCCCAAAAAATATATAAAAGGCATGCAAAAATCCAAAGTTTGACAAGATAATAGAATGAAACCATCAAAAATTATAGATACATTGGAGACGTATCACAAATCTCTCCCTCTCTTGATCTTCAATACAAGATCCTCACATCTTCCCTTTGATCCATATGATGTAATACTTTTGTGCGGCACGTTTGTTGGGATCCGATGAATTGTGGGTTCATGTTCAGATTATTTATGATAAATATTTGAGTATTATCTAATTATAATATGATTCTGATGAGCATGATTATGATAGATTTGTAATTCTCCGAATTCTAATACGATTCTTATGAGCATGATTATGATATTTCTTCGGACGAGTTTTTATATCCAAGTGAGAAAAGGGGACGAGATGCGTCTTTTTGTTGCTGATACTAAGGATAACATGATGGTATTTATTCATATTGCTTGAGTTTACTTTGTATACATCATGTCATCGTTCCCCATGCATTCCTTTGTTTTACTTAACCCTCTAGATGCATGCTGGATAGCGGTCGATGAGTGGAGTAATAATAATAAGTGCAGGCAGGAATCGACCTATTTGTTTATGGGCATGATGCCAATATACACATGATCACTCCCATGAATATCACATAACTATCCGCTTTTCTATCAATTGCCCAACAACAATTTGTTTACCCACCATATGTTGTTTTCATGAGAGAGGCCACTAGGGAAAACTATGGCCCCCTGGTCTATTCATCATATATTTACAAAACCTTCAATACCTTGTTGTCATTTACTTGTGTTTATTTTATTTTGCAATTTACAATTATGTACACATCTCACTTGCTTGCAAATAACGAGACCAAGGGGATTGAGAACCCTCTTGCCCGCGTTGGGTGCAAGTTGTTTGTTCTTTTGTTTGCATCCACTGAAGACGGTTGTTATTGATATTCCTATTGGTTCGATAAATCTTGGTTTCATAACTGAGGGAAATACTTACCCACATTGTGCTGTGATAACCCGTTCCTCTTTACGGAAAAGTCAACACATATCACAAGTATCAAGAAGGATTTGTGGTGCCGTTGCCGAGGAATATCATCACGAACTGCCAAGTAACTTCACACAAATTTTCATTCACTTGTTCCTCTTTTTATTTGCTCGTATATTTAGTTTTCTCATAAAAAAGTAAAGATAAAAAATAAGAATACAAAAATAGTTATCGTTGCTTGTCACTAGTTTACTTGTTTGCTTGCTTTACTCTCAAGTTTACTTGTCCTGCTGGTTTCTTTGCTTGCTCCGTTACCATGTCTCAAGATAGATTGTACACTACCTCTTACTACCAAAGAATGTCAGAAATAGAAGGTTCTATGAAAATCTTCATGACTTTGCAATATGAGCGCAATAAATTCTTTGCTTCCGAAATAAAGGAACATTCAACTTGGCTAGATGCTATTAGTAAACACCTTGATGAAGTTAATAAAGAAGTGTCTAACCTCCAATCACAATTTGCTCACATTGAAGAATTTTAGGAAAAATCTTAGATAAGCAAACCACTCTAGTAAATAATATGGCCACCAAACCAGAATATTTCCCCATTAGAATCATGATGAAGATCTTAAAATGATTGGTACTTCTCCTATTGAATCTTTGTTTACTTCTCTTAATATTAATGATAAAGGGAGTGGAGATAAGTCAAATCTAGTTAAGGAGCATCCAGCTTGGTTGGAGGGTGATGATATTGATGCTAAAACTAAAAAAGTGTGTTGAGAGAGGTCAAAAGTTTAACTAGTGAGGTGCCCACAATCTTGGATTACAAGGAATTTAATTATGATAATTGATCTTTAGTAGAATGTATTGTCTTGCTGCAATCAGTTATTATCTCACCCAATGCTTATGAACAAACGAAAGCTTTTACTCCACATATAGTAGAAGCAATGGTAAAAGCTTACGATGAGAAACTTGAGCTTGAAGTTTCTATTACTAGAAAGTTGCACGATTAGTGGGAACCTACCATAAAAATGAAGATAAATACATATGAATGCAATGCTTTGTGTGACATTGGTGCTAGTGTTTCAACTATACCTAAATCTTTATGTGATGTGCTTGGTCTCACTAATATTATAGAGTGTTCTCTAAACTTGCATCTTGCGGATTCTACAATTAAGAAACCCTTAGGTAGAATTAATGATGTGCTTATCATTGCAAATAAAAAATTATGTGCATGTAGATTTCAGTGTGCTTCATATTGATTGCAATCCTACTTGTCCATTATACTTGGAAGACCCTTCCTACGAACTTTAGGTGCAATCATTGACTTGAAAGAGGGAAACATAAGGTTTTAATTCCCATTAAATGAAGGAAAGGAACACTTCCCTAGAAAGATAATTATACCACCTTATGAATTAATCATGCGAGCTACTTACGAGTGCAGTGTCAAAGATGACAGCACTTCAAACTATGCAATATGCCTAGCTAGGGGCGTAAAACAATTGCTCTTGTTCGGAGGCAACCCAATAGTTATCTTAATTTTTTATTTAAACTTCTGTTTGTTTGTGATAACATGATTGTTGCTACTGTAATGATTGTGTTTTTATGTTTTAATTAGTGTTTTTGCCAAGTAAAGCCTTTCAGATATTTGTATGATGAGTAGAACTGATACGATGCAAAAACGGAAACTTTGATGTCCAGTGCAGAATATCTCTAATTTTAGTGGAATGTATTTTTAAGCTGAATTGTTTACACAGTATTGATATACAAATTCTTCAGGTCATCCCATTTTAAAAAAAAATAACTGTTACATAAGTATCGCAATTAAATGTATCTTTAGAGACTGTTTTGTTTTAGGCAGATTCTGTTTTTTGCTTGAATACTTTGCTTGTTGTGATTATGCTATGGATTGTATTGGGGTATAAGCAATGGAAAAGTTTGAATACGGTAACTTATGATAAAATAAAATAAGAATCAACTTATAACAATAAGTAAAGTATTTGATATGCTGCTTATACTAACAGATCTCATGAAGTTTTGTTGAGTTTTATGTGATTGAAGTTTTCAAGTTTTGGGTGAGATCACGATGGACAAAGGAATGAGGAGCAACAAAATCCTAAGCTTGGGGATGCCCAAAGCACCCCAAGGTAATATTCTAGGAAGACTCAAGCCTCTAAGCTTGGGGATGCCCCCAAAGGCATCCCCTCTTTCATCTCAATCCATCGGTATGTCACTTGGAGCTACATTTTTATTCATCACATGATATGAGTTTTGCTTGGAGCGTCGTTTGATTTTGTTTACTTTTACTTTCAGTTTGCCACAATTATCATTTTCTAGACACACCTATTTGAGAGAGACACACCATCATCATAATTTCTAAGAATACTCTATGTGCTTCACTTATATCTTTTGAGCTTAGAAGTTGCTCTTGTACTTCACTTATATCTTTTTGAGAATGGTGACATGTAGATTTTATAGAAATGTTATGCTCTCTTTCTTCACTTATATTTGTTTGAGAGTTAAATAAATAGTGACAGTAATTTCCATGGGTCATAAGACTAGACAAAAAATAATAGGTGTTCGGTGAGTGATAATTAAAACGATCATGTAGTACATATGGAGAAATTATGGGTTAATGATATTGATGTGGTGATATAAAAAAGGTGTGAGTTGATACGTCTCCAACATATCTACTTTTCCAAACACTTTTGCTCTGGTTTTGACCTCTAATTTGCATGATTTGAATGAAACTAACCCGACCTCATGCTATTTTCAGCACAACTACCTTGGTATTATTTTTGTGCAAAAATAAAGGTTCTCATAATTGTTCAGAACTTTTGGTTTCTGGGATTTCCTATGAACTATGGAGCAAAGACCTGCCGGAGAAATGCTTCCAGGGTCTACAAGCCAACAGGGAACGCCCGCAGGTCGTGCCTTGATGGCTTATGGGGCCCACGTGGATCCTCCGACCCTAATTCCAATCCTATAAAATCACATATTTGGAGAAACAAATCAGAGAGAAGTTTGCATCGTGTTTCATGAGACAGAGCTACCGCCACCTCCTGGTATTCCTTAGTAGGGATGGTTTGGAGTCCGTTTGGGGCTCTCGAGAGAGGGATTCATCGTTGTCGTCATCACCAACCCTTCTCCATCACCACCACTATGATGCTCACCACCAGGAGTGAGTAATTCCTTTGTAGGCTTGCAGGACAGTGGTGGGATTGGATGTGATAGATCATGTAATCGAGTTAAGCTTGATATGGCACCTTTTCATTGTTAGTGGTGTCCACCGTACCGAATATATAGTCGAGGATGTTAACAAACCTGGTGAAATGATCTCAGGGCCTTGTGGCTAGGTAGTAGTGGTAGTCGAGGACGTATTGGACCATGCACAGCTGGGGGGCAACAATCTTCTAATCATGCCCAACATGACCGTCGGTGTACTCGAGGTCGAAGCCGACCAATTTGTACTTTGTCATCGGCAAGTAACTACTCCATGGTTTGGATGGAGATCTCCACCCAGACAGGGTCGTTGGTGTACATGAAACCTCTCCAATGTATCTATAAATTTTTGAATGCTCCATGCTGTTATATTATGATTCTTGGATGTTTTACAATCATTTTATAGCAACTTTATATGTTTTTGGGACTAACCTATTGACATAGTGCCTAGTGCCAGTTTCTGGTTTTTGCTAGTTTTTTCCTTCGCAGAAAATCAATACCAGAGGAAGTCCAAATGCAACAATACTTTCTGGAGAATGTTTTGGACTAGAAGGAAACGTGAGAACCAAGGAAGCTCACCAGGGGAGGCCCAAATGGACCACTAGGCACCACGGCACGTCTAGGGCCCCTAGCTCGCCCAGGTGGGTAGTGGGGGCCTCGGGTACCTCCTACACCGCCTCTTGACTCCATAAATACCCAGATATTCCATAATCACTAGGGAGTCCATGGAAAATAGTTTCAACCGCCGTAAGTCCCCGAAGCCATGATATCCAATCTATAGCCCTTTCTGGCACCTTGTCGGAGGGGAACACGATAACGGAGGGGTTCATCATCATCATTGGTGCTCCTCTCATGATGCGTGAGTAGTTCATATCATACCTACGGGTCCTTAGGTAGTATCTAGATGGCTATCTCTCTCATTTTTCTTCAATATACAATTGTCTCCTGGAGATTTATCTGATGTAACTCTTTTTCGGTGTGTTTGTTGGGATCCGATGAAATGTAAGTTTATGATCAGATCTATGAAATTATATCCATACTTGATTATTATAGCCTCATATTTCTTCTTCGATATTTGGGTTTTGTTTGGCCAACTTGATCTTTTTATCTTGCAATGGGAAGAGATGTTTTGTGATGGGTTTCATCTTGCGGTGCCCAATCTTAGTGACAGAAGGATACATGACACACATGTATCATTGCTATAAAGGATAAAACGATGGGTTATATTCCTACATGAGTAGATCTTGTCTACACCATGTTATCGTTCTTAAAGCGTTACTCCATTTCTCCATGAACTTAATACACTAGATGCATGCTGGATAGCGGTCAATTTGTGGTGTAATAGTAATAGATGCAGGCACGAGTTGGTCTACTTGTCTTGGATATCGTGATAAATATTCGCTCTTCTATCAATTACCCAACAGCAATTTGTTTACCTACCGTATGCTATTTTCTTGAGCGAAGCCACTACTGAAACCTACGGCCCCGGGTATAATATTTGCCTTTTTTCCCTTCTTTCCATTTTCCATTTTTGAGCTGGATCTCTTGATTTTGTTGTCATTATGTCTTACATTACTGCCCCCTCTTTGTCACCGGATTTTGAAGTTTCATACTTCAAACAGAGACAAGGAGAAAAATTGAAAGATTCTTGGTATAGATTGATGGAATCTTATCGTGTTTGCAATTTATAAGGGGATGCAAAGATTTTTCTCCACAATTTTTACATAGGATTAACCATGCACCACAAACAACTTATAGATTTTGCCGCTAAAAAAATTTGTTGAGACTAACGCTAATGTTGCTTATGAAATAATATAGGTCATATTAGGGGTGCCACCACCCAAAAAGGGATTTACTTTTACACAAGAAGGGGTTCAAATATTAGACAAATTGAGTGATCTACAGAAAGTTTTTGTTGAACTGCAAAAGTCTTATGAACCTCTTAAGCTTAGAAGTGGAAACCACAATCACATGAATACATTGATTACCTTGTGTAATAAGCGGTTGGATATTTTGGATCTTAGGATGGTCTCTTTTTGTGAGAATATTGGGAAACTTAAAGAGCCACCCGGGTTTGCAAAAAAGCTTACAAAGATAGTGAAAACTAAAGATGAAAATTCTTGAAATCTATGCTTTATGCCTAGCTAGGGGCGTAAAATGATAACGCTTGTTGGGAGGCAACCCAATGAATAAAATTTATTTTCCACTTTTTCTATCTGTTCTTGAGTGTTTTCACAATTATGCTACTATTATGGTAGTGATTTTCATGTTTTAATTAGTGTTTGTGTCAAGAAATCCTTTAGGGTCATGTTGGGTGATAGTTGCTTTGATCTTGTTGGAAAACACAAACTTTTGTGTCCAGTAGCAGAATTTTAAAAAATCACAGAAGCGACGGAAGTGTCTTAATGTTTTACAAAAGATTGATATGCAAATTTCCACGTTGTCCTAATTCTTCAGAAATTTTGGAGTTACAGAAGTATGAGTAAATTTTGGGTCTTCCTAGACCGTTCTGTTTTTGATAGATTCTGTTTTGTTTGTGTTGTGTGCTTATTTTGAAGGATCTATGGATTACATCGGGGGGTATAAGCCATGGTAAAGTTAGATTATAGCATGTATAATGCAAAAACAAAATTCGAATGGTTTTTGACAATAATTAATGCAAAGATTGGTTTTCTTATACTAACGGATGTCACGACAGTTTTGTTGAGTTTTATGTGATTGAAGTTTTCATGTTTTGGCTGAGATCACGATGGATGAAGGAATAAGGACTGACAAAATACTAAGCTTGGGGATGCCCCATGGCACCCCAAGGTAATATCCAAAGAGTACCAAGCAACTAAGTTTGGGGATGCCCCGGAAGGCATCCCCTCTTTCTTCTAACGACCATCGGTAATTTTACTTGGAGCTGTATTTTTATTCATCACATATCATGAGTTTTTCTAGGAGTGTATTGTATTATATGAGTATGTGCTTTCTTTTCTTCTTAGTTCGTCATAATAATCCTTGCTGGACACACCTATTTGAGAGAGCGAAATTATGCTATGATTTGTTAGAATCGCTCTCTATGCTTCACTACAATTTTTTAGAGCCATGGAATTGCTCTAGTACTTCACTTATATCTTTTTGAGCATGGTGGTGTTGTTATTTTGAAGAAATATGCTCTCTTACTTCACTTGGATTGTTTTGAGAGTTAGTAGAAACTTTGAAGAAATCCTGTCTTGTTTAACTTATATTATTTTGAGAGTTGAAAAATTTAAAGAAACTTGTGCTCTCGTTCTTCACTTATATTTATTTGAGATCTTGTTATTATCAATGGCAATTTGCTTTAAATGAAATTGGTCCCAAAGTGATATATATCTAGGGGAGATATAATAAAAACTTTAATGAAGATCATTGGATGTTAAACTTGATTCTTTGCAATAGTTTTGCGATATGAAGATAGTGATATGTGAGTTGCGTTGAGGAGTAATTATGCTTTAGTAAGAATGTTGGTGATAAGGTTTGTGATTCCCTATGCATGCACATGAAGTCAATAATTATGCTATGAAATTATGTCCTACTTGTGTTGCATTATTCGGTGTTAGTTATGTTTAATGTTTCCTTATGATGGTTTTCGCCCTTTGGTTGGGCGCTTCTCAATCTCTTTGCTAGCCTTCACTTGCACTAAGCGGGAATGATTCTTGTGCATCCAAATCCTAAACTGTCACAGCCCAAGTTTGCTTTGCTTGCCATTGCATTTCATGCATGCATTCAAATTGCATTGAATCTGAAAATGGGAAGTGATCAAGCCCAAATGAGTTGAAATTTGACAAAAAGGCAATAAAATATTACCTTAAAAGGAACCAGGAAAATGTTCCAAATATTTGGGAAAATAGTGACAGGGAATAAATTTGTCAAACCAAAATTTTAAGTCACAGGAACATTTTGAAAAGGATTTTTGATTTGATCAAATAACTGTTTGGAATGGAGTTATTTTGTTTTCTTTTAAAATAAAAGTTTCAAAAATGTTGAAACTATTTTGTGGCATTGATTATTTTTATCTCTGTCACATAACACTAATTTAGGGTTTTATAAAATATTTAAATTTTTTGTTTTAAACGTAAATCTAAATACCAGAAAGAAATAAAACAAAAAAATAGGAAAAGAGAGAGAAAATCTTACCTGACGCTCCTGGCCCAGCCCAGCCCACCAGGGGCACCACTGTCTTCTTCCTCCTGGCAGGAGGTGAAGCAGCTGCGTGCCCGACGCATCGCCGGGCACGGCCACGTCCCCTGGCCACCTCCTGCTTGACCGACCCACGCAGACGGCGGGGATGAGTACCCCGTGCATGCCTCCTCCTTATCCACCCCTCTCTGGCTCCCCTCCATCTCTCTCTTGCTCTCTCCCACCATGTCCGAGCACTGCTTGTCGCCGCCGATCGTCATAGCCGTGGCCACCGGCCCTCTCTAACCCAGCTAATGTGTCGCAGTGCTCCGCCGTGCTCCTCACCGTCTCCTGGAAAAAATATTCAATCCTGGAGGCCCCCTGTCGTCGACATCGCCGCCATCTTCTCGAGCTCCGGCCGTCGGACCTCATTCGTCGATTCGCTCCCTCTGGCGCACCCCCGAGCCTGATACGTCTCCGTCGTATCTACTTTTCCAAACTCTTTTTCCCTTGTTTCGGACTCTAATTTGCATGATTTGAATGGAACTAACCCAGACTAACGCTGTTTTCAGCAGAATTGACATGGTGTTGTTTTTGTGCAGAAATTGAAGTTCTCGGAACATCCTGAAAATTTACGGAGAATTTTACTAGAAAATATGAAAAATACCTACACAAAGGTCCACCGGAGGGGATGGGCCAGTGGGCCACAAGCCATGTTGTCGCGGCCACCCCCCTGGCCGCGGCAACCAAGCTTGTGGGGCCCACGTGGCTCTCCCGACCCCAAACTCAGCTCTATAAATTCACTTTCGCCGAGAAAAAAATCAAAAGAGAAGATTTCGTCATGTTTGCGATACGGAGGCGCCGCCACATCCTGTTCTTCATCTGGAGGACAGATCTGGAGTCCGTTTTGGGCTCCGGAGAGGGGAAATCGTCGCCATCGTCATCAACAACCTCCTTCCCTCTCCAATTCCATGAAGCTCTTCATTGTTCATGAGTAATCTATTCGTAGGCTCGTTGGCCGGTGATGAGTAGGATGAGATCTATCATGTAATCGAGTTAGTTTTCACGGGGATTGATCCCTAGTATCCACTATGTTCTGAGATTGATGTTGCTACTACTTTGCCATGCTTAATGCTTGTCACTAGGGCCCGAGTGCCATGATTTCAGATCTGAAATTATTATGTTGTCACCAATATATGTGTGTTTTAGATCCGATCTTGCAAGTTGTAGTTACCTACTATGTGTTATGATCCGGCAACCCCGGAGTGACAATAACCGGAACCACTCCCGGTAATGGCCATAGTTTGAGGAGTTTGTGTGTTCACCAAGTGCTAATGCGTTGTTCCGGTTCTTTATTAAAAGGAGAACCTTAATATCCTGTAGTATCCCTTCAGACCCCACTGCCACGGGAGGGATGGACAATAGATGTCATGTAAGTTCTTTTCCCTAAGCACGTATGACTACACACGGAATGCATGCCTACATCACATTGACGAACGGGAGCTAGCCACATATCTCTCCGTGTTATAACTGTTGCATGATGAATATCATCCAAACAAATCACCGACCCATTGCCTACGAGTTTTTCCACTTCTCCTGTTACTTGTTTTGCTCTGCTGTTGTTACTGTTGTTACTTGCTCTGCACTGCTGCTGTTACTACTGTTGCTACTTGCTACTGTTGTTACTACTGTCGCTTGCTACTGCTGCTACTTGCTACTGTTGCTACTTGCTACCGCTGTCACTACTGTTGTTCCTTGCTACTGTTGTTACTCGTAACACTGCTGCTACCTGCTACAATTCTGGTTTGCTCGGAGTTGACGGGAAAAGACAATTTCCGTCAACGGGCAACTTCTGGCGCCATTGATACGATCGTTAGAAATAGTCTACCGTGTCAACAGATCGTTTCTGACACCGTTGTTATCATACTACTTTGCTGCTGATACTTTGCTTGCAGATACTAATCTTTCAGGTGTGGTTGAATCTGACATATTCAGCTGCTAATACTCGAGAGTATTCTCTCACCTCCTGACTGGCGTACCAACAAATTTGGGTCGAATACTCTACCCTCGAAAACTGTCATGAACCAACGGGCTGGTGGGCCATTGCAAGACAATTGCTAATAGTTGAGCAACTGGGAGCAGTTCTGGCTCTGTTGTCGCGAAGGCATCAAGTCAGGGACTCGTCAACAACATTCTTCTAGCGTCGTTGCCGGGGACTGCTAAGCAGCATTTTTCTGGCGCCGTTGCCGGGGAAGGTATTGCTATATTCTCTGAGTCACTTGGGATTTATATCTGCTGATCACTATGAAGAATCTGAAGGATCCAAAAACCAAAGTCTTGCCCTCAACTATGAGGGGAGGTAAGGAACTGCCATCTAGCTCTGCACTTGATTCACCTTCGGTTATGAGTAAGTTCGCGACATCACCTCCTGCTAGAAATCTTGATATGTCGCCTGTGCTTGATGATGCTTATGATGCTACTGCGAGAGATGCTATGCCTGATGCTGCTAGAGATGCTATACTTGATACTGCATTGCCTGATGATGCTAGAGATGCTATTTTGCCTGATGATGCTATGCTTGATGATGCTAGAAATGCTATGCCTGATGATGCTATGCTTGATGCTTCTAGAGATACTACTATGCCTGATGTGCCACTAGGGGTATTCCTTGATGCTCGTATTGCTAGAGTTACTGCCAATGCTCGTGATGCTTCTGAAACTGCCGATACTATTGAGATAGAACCTACTTTTGCTCCTCCTAGATCTATCTCTCCAAGATATGAATTGCCTGATATACCTGAGGGTTACGTTATGGAGGGAGAGATAGCTGAGGTTTTTCTTGCGTGTAAGGATGCCTATGACGCTGAGAAATTACTTCTCAAGTGGAAGGAAAAATCTCTGAAAGCTAGGATGAAATACGACCCGAAGTTTGCCACTTCACCTATCTTGATCACTGATAAGGATTATGAATTCTGTGTCGATCCTGAGATAATCTCTCTAGTCGAATCTGATCCTTTCCACGTTTATGAGTCTGAAACGGTCGTAGCCGATCTTACCAAACTACACGATATAGCCACCCTTTTTACGAGTGAGGAGAAGATCCGCCACTAGTATATCCTTAAGTTGTTTCCTTTCTCTCTAAAGGATCACACTAAAGCCTGGTTCACTTCTCTTGCTCCTGGATGTGTGAGTAGTCCCCAGGATATGGTCTATTACTTCTGTGAGAAATATTTCCCTGCCCATAAGAAGCAAGCTGCCTTGCATGAAATATACAACTTTGCTCAACTCAAAGAAGAGAGTCTCCCACAAGCTTGGGGGAGGCTCGTCCAGCTACAGAATGCTTTGCCTGATCACCCTCTTAAGAAGAACGAGATACTTGATATCTTCTATAACGGACTTACCGATGCTTCTAGAGACCACCTAGATAGTTGTGACGGTTGTGTTTTTAGGGAATGAACTGTAGAACAAGCTGAGACCCTACTGAATAACATCTTGATCAACGATAATGCTTGGACTATTCCCGAACCACCTCCTAAGCCAACTCCGAAGAAAAGAGGTATTCTGTTCCTCAGTCCCGAAGATATGCAAGAAGCCAAGAAATCTATGGCATTAGATCTGAAGATGTCAAAAATCTACCACCTATCGAAGAGATCCATGGTCTCGATAACCCGATACAGGTAGTGGAAGTAAATTCTCTGGGTAGGTTAGATGAGAGTGATATTCCTTTTGATAAACCTGCTAGCCTACCTTTGATGAATTTTACAACTTTGTTGCCAAACAATAGAGTTTCAATGATTATGTTAGCAGACATTTGGAACAAAGTACTCGTATGCTTAGTCATTTAAGTGCTTGTGTAGACAGAAATATCAATGATCTGAAGCTTCTGAGTAAACATGCCTCTATGATTAATACTCACGTAGAACAAGTACTTAAAGCTCAGAATGACTTGCTCAATGAACTAAATGACAACTCTGTCTGAGTCATTACTAGAGGAGGCAAAATGACTCAGGAACCTTTGTATCCTGAGGGTCATCCTAAGAGAATTGATCAATTTTATCAAGGAATTAATGCAGATGCACCCACTCATCCTAAGGAGAAGAAGAAGGATGATAGAAACCTGCATGTTAGTTCACCAAATACTGTCACACCTGAAGAACCAAATGATATTTCTGCGTGTGATGCAGAAACACAATCTGGTGATGAACATGAACCTGGTGACAATATGGACAGCGATGTTCATAATGATGCTCAACCTAGCAATGATAAGGATGTGGAGATTGAACCTACATTTAATCTTGATAACCCACAACCTAAGAGATACGATAAGAATGACTTCACTGCTAGGAAGCACGGTAAAGAAAGGGAGCCATGGGTTCAGAGACCTATGGCCTTTCCTCCTAAGCCATCCAAGGAAAAGGATGATGAGGATTTTGAGCGCTTTATTGAAATGATAAGACCCGTCTTTCTGTAGATGCGGTTAGTTGATATGCTCAAAATGTCTTCGTATGCCAAGTACATGAAAGATATCGTGACCAATAAACGGAAGATACTAGATCTTGAGATCTCCACCATGCTTGCCAATTACACTTTCAAAGGTGGAACTCCTAAGAAACTTGGTGATCCCAGAGTGCCCACTATACCTTGCTCCATTAAAGGAAACTACGTAAGAACTGCCTTATGTGACCTTGGAGCCGGAGTTAGTGTTATGCCTCTCTCTTTATCATAGACTTGAACTGGATAAGTTGACACCCACTGAAATTTCACTACAAATGGCCAACAAATCAACTGCTTCCCTGTAGGCATTTGCGAGGATGTGCCTGATGTTGTTGCTAACACCACTATCTTAACAGACTTTGTTATCTTGGATATTCCCGAGGACGATGCCATGGTGGTCATCCTCGGAATACCCTTTTTAAACACTTCAGGGGCTGTTATAGATTGCAACAAAGGCAATGTCACTTTCCATGTCAACGGTAATGAGCATAGCGTGCACTTTCCGAAGAAACGATATCAAGTACATTGCATCAATGCTATCAAAAAAACTTCATCGATTCTTATTGGGAGCTTTGAATGCCCTATTCCTCGTGTCAAGATGAAGTATGAATTGCTTGTTGTGGAGATTCATATCCCCATTTAAGTGACTTAGTGGCTATTCAAAAATTCTCCGTTCTTTCTTGCGATTCGAAAAAGTTTTGTCATAAGGATTTGATCAACCCCATTGACAGATTTCTTTCGATGACCATGAAATGGATGAATTAAAGAGTCACATACCTCTGTTTTAAGCTTTCAATTTCTGTTGCTTAGAAGAAAAATGATAGGTTTACTTTAGTTTTTCATGTTTTCTGTTTTAGCGTCCCGGAGAAAAATACCCCAAAAATAAAAGTTCTCCGATGGTCCTGAAAATCTAGTATGATTTTTTCTGGAATATTTGAAAAATACTGGGACAGAGAGCTGGCCTGGGGCCCACCCTAGTGGGCCACAAGCCCTGTCACTGCGGGCTACCCCCTGGCCACGCGGAGCAAGCTTGTGGGGCCCATAGGGCCCCCGTCCACTCATTCCAGCTCCCATCCTCTTCTTCCTCTAGAAATTTTTTTTTCGCAGCTCAAACCCGTGTTCTTGCTCATTTGGGTGTGATTTTCGATCTCCTTTCTCAAAGCATCATTCTCCAAACCGTTTTGGGGAAATTGCTCCTTGGTAAGTGACTCCTCCATTGGTCCAATTAGTTTTTGCTCTGGTGCTTTATCCTTCGCGTATTCTTGCTACCTTGGTGACCCTGTTCTTGAACTTGAAATGTTGATTTTAGTTGGTCCCAAGTAGTTTTAGCGCGTGATATGGTCTCTAGGTACTAGTAGGAGTAGTTGCTACGAGTTGGGTTAATCTTTATTCACTTTTCTTTTGAAGTCTCTAAAAATTTCAGAATTTTTCAGATCTAGAAAAGGAAAAAGATGAGGAGGTTCTTGAGAGGCTCTTCAAGCCGTAACCCCAAGGAGGATGAGAAGAACCTCCCCAAGTACATGGTTCCTCGAGTCACAGAAGTTCGAGCGTGCGATTGGCCAAGTAATGATTTTTTGAGCGCCGCCGGGCTTTATAAAGACTTTTATTACTTGGTGGAGAACGCAGGTCTTACCGCGTTCGTTGAAGATAAGTGCTCACAATACCTCCTCCTCACCAATATTTTTGTTCAAAGCTTCAACTTTCATCCGAGGAAGAATCCTCCCAAGGTTGAGTTCATGTTGTACGATATTCCCCAGTGCATGACACTACAGGATTTTTGCAATGCATGCAAATTACCTTATGTTGGGGATATTCATGATCCTCGTCCACGGGACCTAGAGGATTTCATAGGTACTATTGCTGTTGGAGAGGAGAGAGGAGTGTCTCACGCTAGAATTACTAGCATGCATTTTCCTGTGCTTCGGTACTTCTCATTATTTGTGGGAAAATGTTTGATTTGCCGTGGGGAGGCTCGATCACTTAGCTCTCAAGACCTTGCGGTTTTGCGCAAAGGCCTTTATAGCACTAAGACTTATAGCCTAGGTGCTATAGTAGCTCAGCGGTTGAACACAAACTGTTCCAAAGGTGTCGTCTCTGGAGGTATCTATGATACTCGTCTCGCTAGACACTTTGAGATACCTATTAGACTTCGCGAGGAAGAAGAGATGCTTCTTCCTGAGAAATATCTGGATTATGACAGCATGGTTCGCCATGATTTTCTAGATAGAGATGCTAGTAGACGGATGATTTATAACCTGGTATTTAGTCAGGTTACTCGAGAGACTATTACTTTGCCTGCTCCTTCTTTGTTCGATCTTCATGCAGGCAGGTACACTATTATTCCCTCAGACATCTACGCATATTGGGGCTTAGCCCAACCATAGGTGCCCGTGCCCGAGCCGCCAGTCGAGTACCAGACGCCAGTTAATCAGTGGGAGCCAGAGGAGCTCACACAGCAGTGGCATCCACAGTCCGCTCCAGAGTATCGCAGAGCTGGTTATTTCCCGCCTTGGGAGTAGACCAAGCTAGGCCAAAAGCCTAAGCTTGGGGAGTACGTGTTCTCACCGACCTTACATTCATGCTTATGCTTTTACTTTGTTCGCCGGTGTTTACACTTTGCCACTGTATTATCCATGCTAGTTTATTTTTGTTTCTTGTTTTCTTGTTTTGTGTCCTTTTGATAAAACCCAAAAAGATTTTCCTTTCTTCTTTTTGCTTGTTGGGAGCTTTACCGTGTAAATAGTTTCCTTTTTCTTCGGGTCAAGGCAGAAGATATTGGTTACAATGTTTAGTGGCTCTTGCATGCATACGTGTTTACTTTCAAAGAGCCATATTACTTTGTCTTCCCCTTTGTGTTTGCCTGCAGATTCAGCTTAGTGCATTGCACGAGCTCGCTTACTATTGTTCACATCGTTCAATCGTGCAAGTGAAAGGCAATAATGATGATATATGATAAAGTGTCTGAGACTGAAAAAGCTGGTATGAACTCTATCTATTTTGTTTTTGTAAATATGACTAGCTTGTCATCCCAGATTAAGCTTTGTTGTGAGAGAACCATGTTTGCAATGACAACTTAGAGATCATAGTTTCTAATGCCATGCTTATTTAGCTAGGAGCTTATAATGGTTTGTCTTGAATGCCAACATAGATTTTGAGATGACTATGATGTAGTATGGTAGGATGGTATTCTCCTTTGAATGATTCAAGTGGCTTGACTTGGCGCATGTTCATGCATGTAGTTGAAACAAAATCTACATAGCCTCTATGATGTTTGTGTTCATGATGATTTATATCCTGTTCATGCTTCCATTCCATGTTAGTCAAACTCATTGCATCTTGATGACCGTTGTCGCTCTCTAGTTGGTCGCTTCCTAGTCTTTTGCTAGCCTTCACTTGTATTAAGAGGAATACTGCTTGTGCATCCACTTCTATAAACCCAAACGTTTTTCCATGAGAGTCCACCATACCTACCTATGTGTGGTATTTACCTGCCGTTCCAAGTAAATTTGCATGTGCCATTCTCTAAACCTTCAAGAAATTATCTGTATTGCATGCCCGAACCGCTCATGTGGTGACAGGGGCTATTGGTATCTTCCATGTTAGGCGTGTTATCCTCGACATGTGTTTATTCACTGTCATTCACGAGAAAGGGGCCGGTAATTGGAATGCCTAGTTCCACGCTTAAATCGAAAACATAACTGTAAAACAAGACTCCCCCTGGATTGATGTTAGTATGGACGGTACCCGAGGATTCGGCTAGCCGTGGAGTGTGATTGATTGGTGGTGGGGGAGTTAAAACTTTACTTTTCTGTTTGGGAACCGCCTATAGTATGAGTAGCGTGGAAGATATTGCGAACTCTTGGTCATTGCGTTGACAATGAAACCATGCCACCCAAAATTATTATCTCTGTTTTCAAAGCTTGAGCTCTGGCACCTCTGCAAATCAATGCTTCCCTCTGCGAAGGGCGTGTCTATTTATTTTCCTGTTGAGTCATCCTCTTCTTATAAGCACCAATTAGAGAGCACCTCTGTCATTTTTATGCTTTGCTTTTGATTGATATTGAGTATGACTATGACTGGATCTTTGTTGCTATGAATTACAATGTTTAGTCAGCCCTTGATCTTTGAAAGTGCTCTGCATTTATGTTTTGCGGTCTCAGAAAGAGCTAGCGAGATACCACCTATTCATATTGCTTCATGCTTGTTTTGATTGAATTGTTGGTATCTGAAACTCATTATTATTTGCTCGCTAGCTGATTATGCCATTGATATTAGTTTACCGTGAGACCTTTGTGTCACTTGCTTATGTGGTTAACTTGTGATCTTGCTGAAATTCTGGTTATGAGTTAGACATAGTTGCAACAACAAGATCAAACAGAGTTTGTCAAAGTTTTTCTTTCTCTCTCAGTTTTTCAACTGAGTTGCTTGAGGACAAGCAAGGTTTTAAGCTTGGGGGAGTTGATACGTCTCCGTCGTATCTACTTTTCCAAACTCTTTTGCCCTTGTTTTGGACTCTAATTTGCATGATTTGAATGGAACTAACCCAGACTAACGCTATTTTCAGCAAAATTGCCATGGTGTTGTTTTTGTGCAGAAATGAAAGTTCTCGGAACGTCCTGAAAATTTACGGAGAATTTTTCTGGAAAATATGAAAAATACCTGCGCAAAGATCCACCGGAGGGGATGGGCCAGTGGGCCACAAGCCCTGTTGCCGCGGCCACCCCCCTGACCGCGGCAACCAAGATTGTGGGGCCCACGTGGCTCTGCCGCCCCCAAACTCAGCTCTATAAATTCACTTTTGCCTAGAAAAAAATCAGAAGAGAAGATTTCGTCGCGTTTGCGATACGGAGGCGCCGCCACATCCTGTTCTTCACCTGGAGGACGGATCTGGAGTCCGTTTTGGGCTCCGGAGAGGGGAAATCGTCGCCATCGTCATCAACAACCTCCTTCCCTCTCCAATTCCATGAAGCTCTTCATCGTTCGTGAGTAATCTATTCGTAGGCTCGTTGGCCGGTGATGAGTAGGATGAGATCTATCATCTAATCGAGTTTGTTTTCACGGGGATTGATCCCTAGTATCCACTATGTTCTGAGATTGATGTTGCTACTACTTTGCCATGCTTAATTCTTGTCACTAGGGCCCGAGTGCCATGATTTCAGATCTGAAATTATTATGTTGTCACCAATATATGTGTGTTTTAGATCCGATCTTGCAAGTTGTAGTTACCTACTATGTGTTATGATCCGGCAACCCCGGAGTGACAATAACCGGAACCACTCCCGGTGATGACCATAGTTTGAGGAGTTCATATGTTCACCAAGTGCTAATGTGTTGTTGCGGTTCTTTATTAAAAGGAGAACCTTAATATCCTGTAGTATCCTTTCGGACACCGCTGCCATGGCAGGGATAGACAATAGATGTCATGCAAGTTCTTTTCCCTAAACATGTATGACTACACACGTAATGCATGCCTACATCACATTATTGAATGGGAGCTAGCCACATATCTCTCCGCGTTATAATTGTTGCATGATGAATATCATCCAAACGAATCACCGACCCATTGCCTATGAGTTTGTCCCACTGCTGCTGTTACTTGTTTTGCTCTGCTGCTGTTAGTGTTGTTACTTGCTCTGCATTGTTGTTGTTACTACTGTTGCTACTTGCTACTACTCTTACTACTGTCGCTTGCTACTGCTGCTACTTGCTACCGCTGTCACTACTGCTGTTCCTTGCTACTGCTGTTACTCGTTACACTGCTGCTACCTGCTACAATTCTGGTTCGCTCGGCGTTGACGGGAAAAGACAATTTCCGTAGCAGGCAACTTCTGGTGCCATTGATACGACCGTTAGAAATAGTCTGTCGTGTCAACAGATCGTTTCTGACACTGTTGTTATCATACTACTTTGCTGCTTATACTTTGTTTGCACATACTAATCTTTCAGGTGTGGTTGAATCTGACATATTCAGCTGCTAATACTAGAGAGTATTCTCTCACCTCCTGACCGGCGTACCAACAAATTTGGGTAGAATACTCTACCCTCGAAAACTGTGGCGAACCCACGCGCTCGTGGGCCATTGCAAGACAATTGCTAATTGTTGAGCAACTGAGAGAATTCTGGCTCTGTTGTCGCGAAGGCATCAAGTCAGGGACTAGTCAACAACATTCTTCTAGTGTCATTGCCGGGGACTGCTAAGCAGAGCCCTCCAACAACACCATCGGAACCGCCGTGAACTCGTCATCATTTCCCCTCTCATCCCACGGTCTTCCGTGCCCCGTAGCCTCGTTCCCCACCATGGCCGAGATCCCCTCGCCGCCATTGCCATCACTGTGGTCCGCCACCGACGCATCTGAGCCCTAGAATGAGCTCCTGGAGCTCCGTGGATGCTGTCAAGCCCCTCACCTGCCCTTCCCATGCCCTGCAGCCACCACCCGCACAAGGCCGAGATCCGGTCGCCGCCTCTGCCGTCGTTGCTGTCAGCTCCGCCACCCCGGTGCCTCAAACCCGTCGGAATGGATGCAGCGCTCTGCCAGCTTCTCGTAGATCCCAACCGCGTGCAAATCCAAAGCCTGTAGCGCGAGATAGAGAAATTCCGGCGAGCCTCCGCCGCGGTTTTGGTCGCTGCCGGCCACATTTCGGTGAGCGTCGATGTGGCCTTGTGATTAGCGCCTAATTAGCCCCCCCAGTCAATGCCAGAGGGCCCCATGGGTGGGTCAAACCCCACTTAGTGCGGGTCAACACGGGATTAGCCCCTGGATCACTGACCAGTGGACCCCACTGGTCAGGTTTGACCTGACCCAGGTGTTGTTGACTCATGATGCTAGTCTGACTTCGCAGTGATGCAATAAAGCTTTTCTGATTTAAAGAAATTCCAGAAAATGCCTAAAACTTCTAAAAATCATAGAAAATAATCTGTAAGTCCAATGAAAATAATTTATATATGAAAAATGATCAGAAAAATTCAAGGAATCTAATTATGACATTTTAATGCATGTTTGAGAAAGTTAACATCACAAAATAGGCAAAATGATGAGTACGATAAATTTAATAAATAGTTTGGAGTTGGAATTTGATACCTATTTGAATTCCACTTCAACTAACAAGACCAAACATTAAGCCAGGAAAACCAGTACCTCAAAATGCCATCTTCATGCATGATAAAACAAGTTATACCTGAGCATCAGGTCGAATCATTTAAAAGGGTATCCGGAAAAATACCTAGCTTGAAGTGATATTTGAATTCAAATTGAAATCTAGCTTCAACCTAAGAAATGGTAGCTATATTGATCCTGCCACATTTTTTTCCATTTATTGATCATGCATCATAGTGTTGCATTTCGGTGAAGTAATTGTTGTTCCTTCCTTGTTTGCTGGTGTTGTTCCCTCTCGGTAGACGGTGGTTCCAATGATGTGATTGTTGACATTGATGAAGACTCATTGCTATCTTCAGACGTGTCAGGCAAGCAAACCCCCTTGAGCATATTGATATAAACCCACTCTCTCGCTCCTGCTCTCTTTTAGTGCATTAGGACACACACGATTCAACCGTACATGTTATCGGTAGTTGAACCCATTCCTCTGCATGACCTGATTTTGTCACAGTAAATAGTTGAAACCACTTAGCATGAGTAGCAACTGCTTGAGACTTGTTGTGCTTACTCATCCATGCTTGCTTACAATGCCTGCTATGCTTAGAGTCATGTCGGGTCTGATCCATCTGGATGATGAATCGGAATGGTTGTGTTCATGTCCTTCAGTGTGAGAGTAAAAGTGTGAATTCGATTTGGTAAAGGTAGTGATGAGAGGCCATGTAGGAGTACATGGTGGGTTCTCTTATTGGGACCGTCCTTAAGAACTGAGTTCTGTGTATGTTATCCAAGTCAAGATACTACCACACATTGGGACACTTAATTTACCCTCTTGGCTTATTAATCTCCTAGATCTCTCTCCACGAGTTGCAATAGTTTCTGGTGTTTGTAGGAAAAGTGTTGGCGGCCGTGTTTAGCTCTGCCCGACGGGGTAGGCTTCTCTGCTGTAGATACACAGTGGCACGGTGTACCAAGTGGCACCCGGCAGGTGGGCTTGGGAACCCTACGCACATCGTTCGGGGCCGTAGAGGAAACCTCGGCCGGACTTCCTTGCGGGTTCAGTCTCAAATAGGCGATAAACCTGGACTAGGGTCTTGTGTGGTTAACGGTCGTGGCCGACACCCACGCCGGTGCTTCCGCTTGAAGGTTGCTGAGATGCATGACGTGCATATGGTTCTAAGTGGTGAGAGCATGTGTGAAGAAGTATACCCCTGCAGGGTGAATCAATCTGTTCGAATAGCCGCGTCCTCGGATATGGACTACTTGGAAACATTACGTGGTACATAGACAACTTAAATAGACACTCTAAAACATGCAAGATAAGTGTGAGTGCTATGGAAGGCCTTCTCGTAGGGAGACGAGAGTGGATCCATAGTGGTGTATTGCTTTGGTGAATATGTGGACTCGTGTGCGCTATCCCACCTCAAAGAAAGAGCTTGTAGTCGTAGTACAGGTTAGCCAAGAGTCAAAGCTGGCTTGCTGCAATCAAACCACACAATCCTTTCATTGAAACATGATGCATATGTAGATAGTTCTGATGTAAGTCTTGCTGAGTACCTTTGTACTCACGGTTGCTTTATTTATGTTTTTGCAGAGAAGATTTTGACTCATTAAAAGGTTCCACACGATGTGTTCGATGTTGACCATAATAGCTAGTGAATCCCAGATAGAGGTCTGGTTCCTTTTGGTAGGGTCGTTATAGCTTTTCAGGCTCTTCCACCCACTTTTAGTAGATGTCTGTACCCAGACATGTTTTGCTTCCGCTTGATGTGTGTATCACTTGAGTGACGGGTAATGAGACCCCTGTTTGTAATATCATACTATGTTGATTCCTATGAGTCTTTAATAAAATCTTGAGTCATAGAGTTATGTTGTGATGCCATGTTGTATCTACGCATATAGTGCATAATGTGTGTATGTTATGAAATGCATTATATGTGTGGGATTCGACACCTAGTTGTGTGCCTTTAGTAGTACTCTTTACGGGGAAATGCCTATTTGTGCTTCCACCGAGACTTGGTAGCTTGCTACTGCTCCAGACACATTGATTGACCGGCATGTATCCTTCTTTGCTGTTGTGTCTGTCCCTTCGGGGAAATGTCACGCGGTGTAATGGAGTCCTTGTAGCTTGCTACGACCCGTCTACACACGCTGATGACCGACACCGGCTTTGATGGGTTATGTATGCATGTCCTTATACGGATGTACCACTTGGGTTTATAACTAGCCATGTCGACCCGGTTCTCGTCGTTTGAATGCTAGCGACACATTCGTATACGTGAGCCAAAAGACCCAAACGGTCCCGGCCAAGGTAAGGTGGCAGCCGTGGAGTTTACCGTGCGTGAGGCCGCAAAGTGATGTGATGTGTTACAGGCTGGGTTCTTATGATACAGGATCGGGGTCCTGACAGCTTTGGTATCAGAGCTTGACTGCCTGTAGGATAACCAAGCCAAATTGGTCGATGTTGAGTCTAGCAACTCTTTAGTTATATAAGGGAATTGTTTGTGGAAGGGAACATAAGGCTCTTTTTACTCCTTTCTTTGTGTCATTCTTATTCTGAGTCACCCTCTTCTTTATTCTACGGGGTTTAAGAATTATGCTTTCTCATCTATTCATTAGGATGACAAGTTACTATGCTGGAGACTTATAGAAAAGTTGTTGTCTTCCTGGATCAGTGTCTTCATAAGAATTCAATGGTTATGTTGTTAGTTTCTTGCAGGTTGCCTCATATTTCATGCCCGTACAGCCGTTATGTTGTCCGAGTTTTCCAAGGTTTCTAAACAATCTGATGCAATTGTATAATTCCTTCCTCTTATTTCTAATGTCTTTTGGGCCAGACAAAGCACACTAATCATTGTGTTGAGGTACTCTATTGCCTCGACATATTTGTTAAAGTGTTAGGAAACCCTGTTACCTCAAAAACCACCAAATAGTCTAGATGTGCTCTATGTTTCCAGTGTGATAATTCTGGCCATCATTTTTGAAAACATCTCGTGATGTTATTTAGTTTGTAGGTATTCTATTTCTGGGTTTTGAATCCGAGGATCATTCTGCTCATCTCTGTTGATAGTGTTGCTAGTTCCTTTGGAATGATTAGTAACCTTGTTGTAGTTTCCAAGGTTCATGGTTCATCATTCTTCCAACACCATGGATCTCTTTGGCAGAAATTCTCCGTGAACTGAAGATCATAACAAGACTGCTCGTGAGGAGTTCTCTACTCCATATTGAGATTCTGCCTACTTCGCCCTTCCGCATGGGTTACCTGGAAGAATTATGTTGAACTCGTTCGACATGCTAATTTATGCATCCACAACTCAAGAAATCATGTGCTCTTGAGTTGGCCCTATCTAGTTGTATTTTGACCTTCATCATTGAGAGGTTAGTCAAGAGTAGTTGTGCATTCTTGTTATCAATGTCTCCTATTCCTGTGGTCTGTCAAGTTGTGCTATTTCCAATTGATTGGGATAAGTAAACTCCAGTACCTCATCCATTTCTTGGATTGGGTCAAAGTAGTTATACTCTGCATATCAAAATGCCAACCCAGCTTTTTTCTGTTCTATCTTGGAGTATTACCCTCTTTTTGTCAAGAGTGTTCTGAGAATTGCACCATCTCTTAGGAACTCTTGATGTAGTGATACTTCTCGCTATCATTTTTCATTCCTCGGTTTTCGTGTTGGTTGTAACCGGAATATCGACAAGCGAACCATGATGTGTGAAATCAATACTCCTAGCAATGCCATTGTTTAGTAGTTAATGGACAATAAATTCACTCTAATGGTGATGATGATTGAATCGTCATCCTAAGATTGACCGTGCTACCTAGTCCATGTTTCATGGTGCACTTTTCGATCAATGAGTTAGGATTTTGTTAATCCCTCGCTCTATTGATCACATCATCTTGCCCTGAAAAGCGAGATTGTTCCCGAGCTTAATAATATATCGGTGGTTCGTGATTTTCCGAATATCTTCTCGGAAGTATTACTAGGTTGTTTCTTGACTATTATGATAGAGCTCGTGATCAAGTTGGTTTCTCTATAAGACATCTTCTCCAAGAATCTGTGTTGGATACCCCGAGCTAGTTGGTTAAGCTAAACAACAACTTGGAGAGTTGGAAGATAAAAGCTTCGCCTAAACTTAGTTCATTTTAAAGGGATATCTTTCCTGTTGTGAGAGTCTTGAAGAAAGATGATATTTTCATCAGTTGATCTGTGTGATCAATTGTTGCATATACTATCTTGTCCAATCTTGATTTGAGTATGGGCTATTGTCAAATCAAACTCAGAACCAAAGACTTTCGTAATGGTGTCTTACTCGTGGATTTCCTGGAGTATACACCATTGTATTCTTTGATCTGACCAATGCTATTATCTTGCTCACATAGTTGTGGAAATCCATTTATATGGGTATTTTGATGAATTGTTGTTGAGCCCATCGGCAATATTTTCATTTGTTCCATGATTTATGTTGGACATTAAGCTAGTGCTGGAAACTTTGTAGACATTGTCTTCGTGTCTCGAGCACGAGGTATATGTTAGGTGTAAGAGGTGACTACCTCTAATTCATGTGCATCTGATGCAAGTTACCGCCGTGAATTCGAGAAAATTTAATTTGTTTCCTTCGGAATCATCTCAGGTCAGTCATGAACGTGCGAAGTATCCTATGGTCTGAGAGATTAGCTACCTCCATTCCATATGTATTTCCTAGCACACCAAGCCACTGATTGATTTGTTCAAGGAAAAGAATTTAAGTGCCATTCCTGAAGGTACCAGACGGACTTGCACATGGCTTCGTTATCCGCAATGATGGTTCCCAAACCAGAACTCGGTAGTGTTTTGTTGTAAGACTTCTTCATGTGGTCATCATTGTCTTGGGCAGTGTGTTGACATGCGTCTTGCAATCCAGCTCATGTTTTGGAGTTGGCTTCTGTAGTTCATTACCCGAGAATCGCAATGTTATCTCGTCGATTTGTGTTGCAAACTTGCTCTTCAGACATGCTGAGTCTGAAACATCATGTCACAAACCAAATCTGAATCTCTGGCAGATATGATGGTTGTAACGCTTGCCAAGGATTATAATATTGGTCTCTTTATAACTCGGTAAAGTGATGTCATTGCTAACGCACCCAACCGGAAGACGTAATATTATAATATCTTGCATCAGCAACCTTAGCCATTTTCCGTGATGACTTTGTATGACTTGTTCTAGAAGTTGTTCCTCGTGGACCCTTTAAGTCCCGAAGTCCGATCTATATTTGATGTGCTAGTTATCAAGCATGACCTATAATTGGCTTGTGCTAGCACATCAAGGAGAACATTAGAAGTGAAGTGCTAAATGTCTCTCGGTCGATCGTCCAGATTTCGTTCCCTTGGCATATCTAAGGTGAAATATGAGAAAGTGTTGTCTTCCTTTGCATCTGCATGCTCCCCCCTTATTCATCGTGGTAGTATGATGTGTCGCCAGGATCCTTGGCACGGATGTTGGTAAACCTTGATGAATATGGAAATGCTCAAGTTCTTGAGAGCACGCTCAGACACTAGGTTATATCCTCGTAATAATTGAGTTGTTTTATAACTCTAGTTTCTTTCCAACCGAGTATGCCATTCTTTCAAATTCCTTGAAACAATCATTTGTGAATTGCCTTACTCTGGTATGAAGAGTTTCAATGATTTCTGTATCAAAAGTAATTCTTTTTTCCACTTAAGGAAATAACTCTGCGAGTCACCCTCCTACGGTGCCCCGTTATGGTATGAAGGGTAACTTAATCCTCGCTACTTTGAAACCTCGTCATCATCTGTTTTAAGCGTGGATTTGTTGCCTACCAATTGAACCTTTTTCATATGCCTCACTTCCTCGTTTCTGTCATGAGTGTTGTGTTTCAGCTCAAGGGACGTCTTTATGTCTCATCCTATGAGTTGATAATGAGTTTCCCGATCTTCGAGAAGATTGAGTCTTGTAGAGTCTATCTGTTCTTTTGTTGTTGTGTTAAATGAAGACCTCGAAGACAAAGATGCCAAGATCAACCTGATGAAGTGAATCAATACCTTCAAGAAGGACAATTGGATCGTGAAGATTCCGATAGTTTAGTGCCCCTCTTCCACTTCCCGAATACGTCTGAATTTCAGGACAAGATTCTTGTTTAGTGGGGGTGAGTTGTCACAACCCAAGTTTGCCTTGCTTACCATTGCATTTCATGCATGCATTCAAATTGCATTGAATCTGAAAATGGGAAGTGATCAAGCCCAAGTGAGTTGAAATTTCACAAAAATGCATTAAAAATATTACCTTAAAAGGAACCAGGAAAATGTTCCAAATATTTGGAAAAATAGTGACAGGGCATAAATTTGTCAAACCAAAATTTGAAGTCACATGAACATTTTGAAAAGGATTTTTGGTTTGATCAAATAACTGTTTGGAATGGAGTTATTTTGTTTTCTTTTAAAATAAAAGTTTCAAAAATGTTGAAAATATTTTGTGGCATTGATTATTTTTATCTCTGTCACATAACACTAATTTAGGGTTTTATAAATTATTTAAACATTTTGTTTTAAACCTAAATCTAAGTACCAGAAAGAAATAAAACAAAAAATAGGAAAAGAGAGAGAAAGATCTTACCTGACGCTCCTGGCCCAGCCCATCCCACCTGGGGCACCACTGTCTTCTTCCTCCTGCGAGGAGGAGAAGCAGCTGTGTGCCCGACGCATCGCCGGGCACGGCCATGTCCCCTGGCCACCTCATGCTTGCCCGAGCCACGCAGACGGCGGGGATGAGTACCCCGTGCATGCCTCCTCCTTATCCACCCCTCTGTGGCTCCCCTATGTCTCTCCCTCGCTCTCTCCCACCATCGCCGAGCACTGCTTGTCACCGCCGATCGTCGTAGCCATGGCCACCGGCCCTCTCTAACCCAGCTAATGTGTCCCACTGCTCCACCGTGCTCCTCACCGTCTCCTGGAAGAAAGAATCAAGCCCGGAGGTCCCCTGTCGTCGACATCGCCGCCATCTTCTCCACCTCCGGCCGCCGGACCTCTTTCGTCGATTTGCTCCCTCCGGCGCACCCTCGAGCCCTCCAACAACACCATCGGAACCACCGTGAGCTCGTCATCATTTCCCCTCTCATCCCACGCTCTTCCGTGCACCGTAGCCTCGTTCCCCACCATGGCCGAGATCCCCTCGCCGCCGTTGTCGTCGTTTCCGTCGCTGTGGTCCGCCACCGACGCATCTGAGCCCTGGAACGAGCTCCTGGAGCTCCGTGGATGCTGTCAAGCCCCTCACCTGCCCTTCCCTTGCCCTACAGCCACCACCCACACAAGGACGAGCTCCAGCCGCCGCCTCTGCCGTTGTTGCTGTCAGCTCTAGCCACCCCGGTGCCTCAAACCCATCGGAATGGATGCGGCGCTCTGCCAGCTTCCCGAAGATCCCAACCGCGTGCAAATCCGAAGCCTGTAGCGCGAGATCGAGAAATTCCGGTGAGCCTCCGCCACGGTTTTGGTCACCGCCGGCCACATTCCGATGAGCGTCGACGTGGCCTGGTGATTAGCGCCTAATTAGCCCCCCCAGTCACTGCAAGAGGGCCCCACGCGTCGGTCAAACCCCACTTAGTGTGGGTCAACACGGGATTAGCCCCTGGGTCACTGACCAGTGGACCCCACTGGTCAGGTTTGACCTGACCCAGCTGATGTTGACTGATGACGCCAGTCTGACGTCGCAGTGACGCAATAAAGCTTTTGTGATTTAAAGAAATTCCAGAAAATGCCTAAAACTTCTAAAAATCATAGAAAATAATCTGTAAGTCCAATGAAAATAATTTATATATGAAAAATGATCAGAAAAATTCAAGGAATCTGATTATGAAATTTTAAAGCATGTTTGGGAAAGTTAACATCACCAAATAGGCAAAATGATGATTAGGATAAATTTAATAAATAGTTTAGAGTTGGAATTTGATACCTATTTGAATTCCACTTCAACTAACAAGACCAAACATTAAGCCAGGAAAACGAGTACCTCAAAATGCCATCTTCATGCATGATAAAACAAGTTATACCTGAGCATACTATGTTGAGTGACTTGAGTGACGGGTAATGAGACCCCTGTTTGTAATATCATACTATGTTGATTCTGACGAGTCTTTAATAAAATCTTGAATCATAGAGTTATGTTGTGATGACATGTTGTATGTACGCATATAGTGCATAATCTGTGTATGTTATGAAATGCATTATATGTGTGGGATTCGACACCTAGTTGTGTGCCTTTAGTAGTACTCTTTACGGTGAAATGCCTCTGTGTGCTTCCACCGAGCCTTGGTAGCTTGCTACTGCTCCGGACACATTGATTGATCGGCATGTATCCTTCTTTGCTGTTGTGTCTATCCCTTCGGGGAAATGTCACGCGGTGTAATGGAGTCCTTGTAGCTTGCTACGACCCGTCTACACACGCTGATGACCGACACCTGCTTTGCTGGGTTATGTATGCCTGTCCCTGTACGGATGTACCACTTGGGTTTATAACTAGCCATGTCGACCCGGGTTCTTGTCGTTTGAATGCTAGCGAGACATTCATATACGTGAGCCAAAAGACGCAAATGGTCCCGGCCAAGCTAAGGTGGCAGCCGTGGAGTTTACCGTGCGTGAGGCCGCAAAGTGATGTGATGTGTTACAGGCTGGGTTCTTATGATTCAGGATCGGGGTCCTGACATAAACCCAAAGTTGTGCCAAATGAGTCCACCATACCTACCTATATGCGGTATTTCAGTGTCGTTCTAAGTAAATATGTATGTGCAAACTCTAATATTCAAAATAAACTTCGGTTTTGTGTGCCCGTACTGCTCATGAAGCGGCAAGGGGTGGCCGGTTTCTTCCATGTTAAATAGGTTATTCTCAAGATGAGTGTTTATTCACTTGCCATTGCACGAGAGTATGGCGGTAATTGGGATGCCGAGTCCCAAAATGCAAAGAAAATTTATTGTATGTTGTCAAATAATAAATTCCTTGGAAACTGTTGGTATGGATGGTACCCGTGGATGCGGCCAGCCCTGGAGTGTGAACGAATGGTGGAAAAAGGATTAAACTTTATTTTCAATTTGGGAACCGCCTATGATATATTTAGCATGGAACATATTGGGAACTCTTAGTCATTTTTGTTAACAGAAAAAGTGTGCCACCCAAAATATTTGATCTCTCAGATTTTTTGCTTTGAGCTCTATTACTGCTACGAATTTCATCTTCCGTCTGCGAAGGGCCTATCTATTTACTTTATGCAATTTTTATTTTTATTTGAGTCTCCATCTTCTCTTATAAAGCACCAACTATGGAACAATGTTATCATACTTGAGCATTGGATGTAGCTGATATTTGGGTGTGTTATATGAGTGGATCAATGATATAGCATGATGTGCTAGGGATAGCGTTCTTTAGCGTTGATATTTCGAAATACTTGGTTGCTTGTTGATATGCTTGAGTATTAAAGTTTTCATGTCAAATTATAGACTTTTGCTTTGAATCATCTACAAGTCCATATGTCTATGCTATAAAGAAAAGAATATGATGAACGTGTTAGGCAACATTCCACATCAATAATTCTATTTTTATCATTTACCTCCTAGAGGACAAGCAGGAATTAAGCTTGGGGATGTTGATGCGTCTCCAACGTATCTATAACTTTGGATTGTTCCATGTTATTATATTATCACTCTTGGATGATTTACAATCATTTTATAGAAACTTTATATCATTTTTTGGGATTAACCAATTGACATAGTGCCTAGTGCCACTTTTTGTTTTTTGCTTTTTTTCATTCACAGAAAATCAATATCAGATGAAGTACAAATGCCATGAAACTTTTTGGAGATTTATTTTGGACCAGAAGGAAACATGAGAACCAAGGAAGCTCACCAGGGGAGGCTAAGGTGGCCCACTATGCACCAGGGCAGGCCCTGGGCCCCTCGATCGCCCTAGTGGGTACTGGGGGCCTCGGGCACCTCCTCCATCTCCTCTTTACTTCATAAATACCAAAATATCAAAGAAACCATAGGGGAGTCGACGAAAAATCGTTTCAGCCGCAACAAGTTCTAGAAGCCATGAGATCCAATCTAGAGCCCTTTTTGGCACCCTGTGAGAGGGGAAAACGGTCATGGAGGGGTTTGTCATCCTCATTGGTGCTCCATCGATGATGCAAGAGTAGTTCCTATCAAACCTACGGGTCCATAGGAAGTAGCTATATGGATTTCTCTCCAGTTTTCTTCTCAATACAATGGTTTCTTGGAGATCTATTTGATGTAACTCTTTATTTTGAGGTGTGTTTGTTGGGATCCGATGAACTATGATATTATGATCAGATCTATGAAATTATATCCATACTTGATTATTATAGCCTCGTATTTCTTCTATGATATTTGGGTTTTGTTTGGCCAACTTGATCTTTTTATCTTGCAATGGGAAGAGGTGCTTTGTGTTGGGTTCGATCATGCCGTGCTCAATCTCAGTGACAGAAGGAGACATGACATGCATGTATCATTGCTATTAAGGATAAAATGATGGGGTATATTCCTACTTGAATAGATCTTTTCTACATCATGTCATCATTCTTAAACTATTACTGTGTTTCTCCATGAACTTAATACACTAGATGCATGTTGGATAGCGGTCGATGTGTGGAGCAATAGTAGTAGATGCAGGCAGGAGTCGGTCTACTTGTCTTGGACGTGATGCCTATATACATGATCATCGTCATAATTATTCGCTATTCTATGAGTTGCTCAACAGTAATTTGTTTACCCACCGTATGCTATTTTCTTGAGAGAAGCCACTAGTGAAACCTACGGCCCCCGGGTCTATTTTCCATCATCTATTTGCAAGATCTATTTTGTTATTCACGTTTCCAATTTACTTCCTCTTTTATTTTCATATCTAATATTATCAAAAACCCAAAAATACCTTGCTGTGTTTTATTTTCCATTACATTATTTTCATCTATCAATCTATCTATTTACCCACGAGGGATTGACAACCCGTACACACGCTGGTTTGCGGGGATTTGTTGTTTATGTGTAGGTACTGCTTACATAGTCTTGTGGATCTTCCTACTGGTTTGATACCTTGGTTCCAAACTGAGGGAATTCTTGTCGTCGTTGTGCTACATCACCCTTTACACTTGGAGGGAAAAACCAACGCGTCAGCAACACTAAGCAGTACACCATCGAGAGGTCCTTGAACCATGCGTGGGTGTCCACGTAGGCACGAATGGTGAACTAGCGCCCATCGCCGGTAGCTACTGGGAGCGCCCCCATCGGAGCCGAGCATCACATCATCTCTGTATTTGGAGTCGTGGGTGTGCTTCTTGCATTGTGGGGAAAGGTTGAAGACAGACAAGAGGTTAAATGAGTGGTGGAGTAAATCGGGGCTGGACGGGCTGCAATTGGCATGTCTTGTCACCGCGTTCCCGGTGGAGGATTGTTGTGCAAGCTTGACCACCGCACGAAGACATGGTTCGTTTGGCCACGCGGCGGATCGATGTGCCGCCAACGTATCATTGGTTAGTCTGTTCCCACACAACCGCGCAGGTTCCCATGTGCAACCACGCAAAGTTTCCCCGCCAAGCTTGGTTGGGTACGCATCATCTAGAAGAAACTCTTAATATTGCGGGTATTAAATGGAAAATGGTTAGCAAAATGAAGCGTGTGCAATGACTTAAAGCAGCACACACTTTCAACACTAAGTAGCGGGTGTGATGTGAATGATGGTTGTCGGTTGTGTAATATAGTTCGTTTGAGATGAAACCGGAAAGGGAAGCACAAGGCAGACTGGAGAATGGTAATTAAATCAAGTCGGTTACATGTTAAGGTACAGATATCAATCGTCCATTGTATACTTAAGTCAAAATGGTACTACCAAAACAACTTTTACAACACCATGTGCGGTAACCACTCTGGTGTGATATGGACTGCCGTGATTTGTGTAAATCCTACGGATGCAGACTTGCAATCCACGGGAATGCGTTCTGGACAATCAGGATACGTGTGTCGCGGCACAATGTTAGTCATCGCACATGGTTTCAATCCAGAAAAATAACAAAGCTTGTAAATTGGTTCCAAAATTCCTTTTTTGTGTGACACCTAGTTTTTTACACGGTCAACAAGTTTCAAGGTAAGTCTAGCATTTTTTTATTGTAATATGCATAGTGTTAAAAAATGCTAACACTCATAGGTAGATGTGCGTGTTGTGGGCCAACGGTTGCTAGTACATTAATATTCCATCTAGCAAACTGATTGCAGCTCAAGACTGCAACTACATTGCTCTATGTACTACTAGTTCATAAAACTAATTCTCAACAAGATCTACATCAACACATAATTAACATACTCAAGCATACATATAAGATGCACAAACTAGATAGATAGGGTAGTGCTCGACATGTATATATAACTCAATCCTGATCGTACCCACAAACAACAAAAAGTTTCTTCACGTACTCCGCGTATGCAGCGTGTGCCACCCTGCGAGAATGCTTCTTCTTGAAGGAGCCAACGGCTCGACCTCTAACATGCGCCAGGACACTTGCAAATGCGGGGTTAAGCCTTTGGGCACAGAACGTGCATTTGAATCCCCCATTCCGGGTCTTGATACGACGATTATGCTTTCCCGCATAGAGCTCCCTCAACTTTTGTTTCTTGTATCTCCTGTGGTAATATTTATCACTGTCAATGTTGTCACATAACACCTATACATATAATAAGAAATCATGACATTGATAATTGAAATGCATAAAATGATATCACAAACAAGTTATAGTGCAACAAAATTATTAACTAATGACTATAGATGCACGAACTGATTATTATCGAACAAAGTAGGAGTTGTAACTTTCAAGTACTACTCCCTCCATCACTAAAGTAGTGATCTAGATGCTCTTATACTTATTTATTTATAGAGGAATACATGTATACTCCTTGAGGTCCGGTGTATAGGGCTCACTACCGAAATACATTTGTTCCAAAACTACTCCATCTTTAGGCCCTGTTAGTACTTAATGGCTTGATTAATTGTTTTATTGATTAGCGTGCTAGCAATGCATGTGCTAGTTTCTTGGGTGTGGTTGGGCAATTCAGTTGACGGCTTGATTCATGCAAATGGCCCATGGTGATTGACGCGAGCGATTGGTTGTTGTTTGCTCGCACAGTAATAACTATTCAAATTATGGAGGATTACACATGATTTTAAGCGGGCGTATTGTCTCAAAAAATCACTTGAGCTTTTATCTCGCCCTATTGTCGTACTCTTAGGTCAGAACGCTCCTTGTAGCGAGCCTGGTCACCGGACTAGAGGGGGTAATCATCTATGTAGGCCATTCATATTGATTCTAAAATATGTCTACGAATTGTTAGCATAATCAATAATCCTAGGCGGATCATTAGCAACATGATCATTTGTACATATCAACCATTAAATCACTATAACCCTAGACATATTATTAGCATGCATAACTAGTTCTCCATCTTCGTCACAATTGTCGCTGTCGGAGTCGCCGGAGTCATCGTCGCTGAAGTGGTCATGAGAGAGGTCGTAGTGATCTCTGTGCAGCACCACCTTTAGCTGGGGAGGCATGATGGGGCTTGTAATATGGTGGGGGCGCTTCTGTCCGCCCGAGACCTCATCGACAGGGAGGGCAACCTCGTCACCCATCACCAAGAGATGCTTAGGTATTTTGCTGGCCCCGGCTTCGAACCCTGTGTCACCACTCCCTCCGATGATGCGCTTGGTCGCCATCTGATATAGTCCCGAGAAAATTTAGAACCAGGAACGGTGGCGAGGGTGAAGGCGGTGTGGGAGAGAGTGGGGAGTGCGGCCTCCGGTTGTAACAAGCAGCACATGCATGATTAATATGGAGTGGTTGGGAGATAGGTGGGAGGCAGTTAAATGGCTTGCCTCTCGGTGAGCCAGCGCGGCAGTCTTCTCGCATGCCTCCCGTTGTTTCACACCACTTCTCGCACGTCTCCTCGTGAGCCTGCAGAGAGGACTGTTCGCATGCATCCCGTCAATTCACACATCTGCTCGAACGTCCCCCGGTGAGCCATCCCTGCGCCTTGCTCGCACGCGTCCCATCAATTTACACACCTGCTCGCACGCCTCCCGGTCAACCTCAGCAACGAACTGCTTGCATTCGTCCTCTAAACTCATGCATCGGTGGAACGACATGCGGGGCTCATGGTGGTACGTAATAAACTTTTGGGATAATGCACACGGCGTGAATACTTTAATCGTTTGCGATGGTAATGTGACAACTCTGTGTCCCAACCTTTAAGAATGTCCTGTTTGTAAGAAAAGTATATCAAAAACTTGTCTCAAATTTGGCCAAAAAATATCACAGCATATTGGTGTCATATATATGTAGGAGTAGGATTTTCTATCACATCTTGCCACATAACTAGTTAAGGTTTTCGACGATGTCAAAGTTTCCAAAAAATCTAAAACAATACTCAAACACCATACCTATAACATGATCCAACGACGTGATTGAAAAAAAACAACTTTATATGTCTTGAACAAAAAACAAGTAGGTCTGTATATATTTTATGTCAGCACAAGCTCAAATCGTTGTTTTTTGGCGAGGACACATAAATACATATTTTCAAAATCCCACTATTGGATCATCTTGTCACATTAGAGAGATGCTACATTATTTATTTCTTATTTTTTATAACTTTTAAACCGTTAAAAGCTTAGTCAGCCTAAACAAATTCTGTGACAAGCTATGGTAAACACAATTTTGTATATATATATATATATATATATAGATAAACTGTTTGGGGCACTTAGGTGCCTCCACATCTTGATCGGGTCCAACCCGTTAATGCTTCCAATTGTAACATAGGATAGCTTTAACCAATTCAAACTTTTTTACTTAGTACATCTCCTTTTTATTCCAGGCTCATCAGATTTTTTTGGTATGTGTATACGAGAGATATGAATATTTGAAAGCTGAGAGTATTCAACATATAAATTCACACTGAAGATATTTCTTTGTACATATATATTTAGATGTGAAATTTATTTATACATATCCATAAATGACGCACACCGATATACTTTCCGGGTATGTACGCGTACATTTCATGCAAGGGTATCTAGTTTGTGGAGAAATACGATGAGTCTGCGCATACATGAAAATATATTGAGTACGTTACATCTTATATATCCATAAATATTTCGGGCATGCAGTTTTTGGATAACCAAAATATTCATGTGTTTGTGTTATACCTTATCAAAATATACACATACTCAGGGTATTGTATTTAACAAAAATATACACATACTCAAGATATCCATGTGTACGTGCTAGTAATTCAGTTAAAATACATGTGCATACCCTCCTAACTAAAACTATTTTCTCTCTCTTTGTAAAGGGTATCACGTACCTTTCATCTATGAAATATCAAACATAGTAAGAAAAAAAACAATTAATCACAACGCATTAATTATTAATTTCTTTCTCCTAATATGTCTCTCCATCATGGAACATTGCCATGCATGGTGTGTGAGGCTTACATTCAATTAGTGTTTATGTGATAATTAGTTTATCAACAGTTTTTAACGGAATAATCCGCTAACAAACATATCCGTTATGATAGTGCGCATCTAAATGCAATCCATCGATACAAAGGCAAGGAGCCTGTGTGTGTGTATATATATATATATACCAAGTTTCATGAACTTCAACTGAGTTTTGGATTTATTTAATTTAAAAGTGAATATTTTCAATGTGTGTGTCCCAGCTGTCTAAAACCCAAGATTTTCAATGTTTTCAGCATAGCAAAGATGTTTGAGATTTCTTACCATTTATTGCACGGGGACTAAACTTGAACCCCATTTATGATACATATGATTTCATCTATGAATTCCTAGGGATTCAATTGATGTATAATTTCTTTGAATTATATATGAACTTTTTCTAATTTGAACACAGCCTCATATCTTCCGTGTGTACTACATAAAATAGTTTAATGCGCCTCGAAGTGGTGGGTTAGATGATGGTCGAGGGGGGGGGGGGTTGTTACCACACACTTGGTAGCATGAGCCTTTGTATGTGGGATTGTCCGTTTGGTGAGGCAGTTGCCACACGAAAGTATCAAAGTCGTGCACTGAATATTTAAAACAAGACACAACACTAACTCATATATATATGTTTGGGACACATATGCACGCTGTGGTTGTCATCCCTGGGACAGTCCCTCATATGTTATTAGTGACACGTACATTCGTGGACCCACGTAGTTTATCACTTCGAACAGCAACGAGAGGGTTTGACCAAGATGGATCCATTTTGATCAGTGTTTCAATAGATCATGGTGAAATTCCACACCAAAGTTTGACGCGTGCGTACTTATGACTCCCTCATGCCACTCAAAATTGAGGGGGTGGGAGGACATATGTTGCACGTAGTTAAGTGTATTGTGGGGACTTTTCAATTTGTGAAGCATGCGTCGCATCAAAGTCATGTAGTGGGAATTTTCACACCAGAAAACACGCTTACATATGCTTGGTTCACATATAACTGGTCCTGAGTGGCTCCTCACATGCATGGTCATCGGTGACGTATGCGTCCATCTATGAAGCCCACGTGGTCAATCACTTGTGACCTATTATGGCTTTAACCAAGATAGATCCTTATCGGTATGAGTTATGATATGCCAAGACAAATGTTTGAGCTTATTCATACCATGAACCCATAAACACTCATCCAATCATCTTTAATGGAAGAAGGCATATATATATATAGGGTGACATTATTCTATCACGGGATCAGAATAATTATCATGGTCCAACGCTCCGTATAAGTGTCCGACACGATTCCTCCCGAACTCCCGAGCTGGTACCTAACAAGAAAAAACGCCCACTGTATCATCCCCCGACCCACCATCGACCTCCCACGATCCACCCTGTCGTTCCAATCATTAACCGGCGCCGCCGTCCACCGCCCCCGCCACCCCGCACACCACGCCACGAACGCGCCACTACCCCCAACCGACGTCATCGTCACCGCCGCACCTCCCCCAACCGGCGCCGTCGTCACCGCCGCACCGCCCCCAACCGGCGCCGTCGTCACCGACTACCTCTGCGAGCTCTCGTCGCCAGTCGTGGGCAGATGCTGCCGACCGGCAGGAGGAGGCCGCAGCCCAGGCCTGCGCCTAGATCTTGGTCGTTCTCAGCTGTGGTGCTTAATTTCGTACTCCATGACATCAGGCTTGTGATAATTTCCATGGTTTCTCAGGCTCGGTTAATTTGGTGATGAAGAGTTTGCCACGGGTGCTTGCTTATTTATCCTGTGCCCTGCACTAGCTTTGTGTAGTAGTCCTTCCATGGCCATCTGGTTGCAGAGGCTTCCTATTATGAAGTAGTCTTTCTTGCTACGTTCAATGATTTGCGACCTTGGTTATTATGTCACATACGGTTGAGTGGATGCTAAGCTAACACTACATTACTGATCCTGGTGTGCAGGGTACTCAAATCTAGAGATGCCGACAGCCGAAAGCCTACGTGCAGAGTTGTCATCCAACACGCCACCGTCGGGCCTGAGGCTGTGGATAGTGATTGGCATCGACATTTGGGTGGTAATCTTCTACTCCCTCCGTCTCAAAATTTTCGTCTTAAATTTGCTTAGATATGCTTTGCTCGTAGTTGCTTTTTAGTTGGGGCACGCTAGCGCACCCACTGGGTGTAGTCCCCGAGAATTGGGCCGGCTGAAAGTTAGCTGGGCCGAATCTTACTATTTGCTTTGTTTGTATTGTTCGTAGGATCTTCACGATGACCAAGCGTAGGCGTATAACGCATTGTTGGCCCAGATCCAGGCGGCCGAAGGCCAAGCCGGCGATCTTCGGAGCCGGTTGGACACTGCTGTCTCGGAACGAAACACCTTGCGTGAGGCGGACAACCAGCTCCACCTGCAGCTCGGTCTTTTCCAAACGGAGAAGAAGGGCCGCGAGGCGGCCCACCAGGCAGAGCTCGAACAGCTGCGCGCCACCCTTCAGGAAAAGGACACCTCCCACACTGTTGACATGTAGCGCCTGAAGACGGTCCATCTCGAAGAGATGGAGCATAAGGACGCTGCCCTGAGGGAGAAGGAGGCCGCCCTGACCCAAGTGCAGGCGCAGCTAGAGAAGGAGACGGAGGCGGCCCAGGCCCTCCGAGGCGAGCTCACCCGCGTGTCTCAAGAGAGCATGATGCGGGAGCGCGAAGCCCTGGAGGAGGCCCGCGAGATCGACATCCATTTCAAAGTTTCCTTCGTCTTGATTTGATCTTTTCTTTTTTGTTGGCATCTTCCCTCATTTATGTTCATAATTCCCCCACTCCCCAGGGGTCTTCCCTGGGACACGGGAAGCAGCGGAAACGGCTGTGGAGACCAGCCGTGAAGAGCGTTGCGTCGCTGGTGAAGAGGTGGACACTGATGCCGGCTGGTCCGTGGAGGAGATCGTCACCGGCGTCAAGGCCCGCCTACACGTTCTGGCCCGCTCCCTGGAGCGGCTCCACAACACATGACTGGATACGGTGAGGGCGCTAGGGTTTGATGCCGTGGGGCCGGCTTCCATGAGCCGGCTGTCCCGCTGGCTTGAGGCCGGCAGCTCCCGCCTCTACGCCTAGAGCGCCTCGGTTGCATGCGCTGGTGCATACCTGGCGCTCCGCTTGGCCAAGTCCTGGTACCGAAACCTGGATCTGGGCAAGCTCGCAGCACAGCGCGCCGGCTCGGAGGAGGAGCTGGTGGCCCTGGAGGATTAACTACAAGTGAGAGCTAGTGGTATTGCCTCCTTCGCCGTCTGGGACGAATTCGGCTTGGAGTGTGAAGCAGACGACAACGTGGTCCCTGAGGACCTGTTCCATCTGTAGCCCTACGACACCGAAGGCAGTTCTGCCGATGCGGCCTTCTAGGAGGAAGCCGCCGACTCCAGTAGCGAGGCCTACGCGGAGTCGACCACGAAGGACGGTGCCGAAGGTGCTCGAGGGGAGACGGCGCATCCACCTCAGGCGTAGCCGGCGATGGTGAATCCACCACTTCAGGAGCTGCCGCCAAGGCCACAGACAGAGCTGCTTCCCCTTAGCTTGTCCTTTTTGTTTTTTAATCTGCATTTTGTTATCAGTCCAACAGTTCCACCCACTGGGGGATGTTTTATTGTAATGAACTTCGGCCGTGGGCCTCTGAATGCTTTTGAATGTGATGTAGGCTATCTTATTCTGCATTGAATTCATAAGCATTGTGCTTGCTGACTCGCATTTTTGTCTTTTGATTCTTGTTTGACTCCTTTTCATCCAACTCTTTTGTTCTCTCTAACATCCGCCTCGCCAGCCCGACAGCCGGGAGCAGGTCTGTGACTGGGACGAGGCTTCTGCCTTTGAAAACATTAGACTTAGACTTTTCGAAGCCATCAAGACTCTTAGACTCAAAAGCGAGCCAACAAAGGACGGCTAGAAAATAAGATCGAAAACGATCAAACCGACCCGAGCCGGCAACCTTCTTAGTTGAGCTTTTCATGCGACCTACCTTCCTTGCCACCATCTCGATAGCCGGACAGCCGGTAGCCGGACTGTAGCTTGTGCGAGACGACAAGGGTTCGACCCGACGTACATTAGACGCTCACCTACAACTAAGGAAATCGTTCGGGCCGGCTAGCGAGCCCCCGAGCCCGTAGAGCCGGACCAGGAAACTCACAAACGAGTGAAAAAGTCTTGCCATGAATCTGAAAGAGGTGTGTCTCAAGCACCGGCTTGAAACGCCCATTGCATTCATTGAAAATCCCGAAAAGGGAGGAAATTATATACGTACATGCTTTTTCATTTTTCTTTCTTGCAGTCTAGCAAAAGAACGGGCGAAGCAATGCCGCGTTCCATGGATGCTTCGTTTCCTGGACGGAGTCGTCTCTCTTGCGCTTCCTTGGCTTCTGGGCATGTATCAGATAGTATGCATTGTTATGCAACGCCCTGCTGATGATGAAAGGTCCCTCCCATGGGGAAGAGAGCTTGTGCTGGCCGGATGACCGTTGAATTCTTCTAAGCACCAAGTCTCCCTCTCTGGAAGATAGGGGCTTGATCTTCTTGCTGTGGTAGTATCTCAGCTTCTGTTGATATATAGCCGTCCGGCTCAAGGCCAGATCCCGTGCCTCTTCGAGCAGATCGACACCGTCTTCTCTTGCCTCCTTTGCTTCCGTCTCTGTCTACAGGGAGACCCGAGGAGAGTCAAAGTCAACATCCGTGGGGATGATTGCCTCGGACCCGTATACCAGAAAGAATGGTGTGAAGCCGGTTGACCGGTTCAGCGTGGTGCGGAGGCTCCAAAGCATAGCCGAAAGCTCTTCAATCCAGCAGCCGGCTGACGTGACAAGTGGCGCCACCAGCCTTGGCTTGATGCCGACCAGGATTAGGCCATTTGCCCTTTCCACCTGGTCGTTGGACTGTGGGTGTGTCACCGATGCCAAGTCGAGACAGATGCCTTCCTGGGAGCAGTAGAGTGCCAAATCACCCTTGGCGAAATTGGTGCCGTTATTGGTGATGATGCTGTGGGGCACGCCGTAACGGACAGCATGTCCTTGAGGAACCTGGCGGTCGTGGGGCTATCAAGTTTCTTGATGGGCCTGGCCTCAATCCACTTGGTAAATTTGTCAACAGCCACCAAGAGATGCATCATGCCGCCTCGAGCAGTCTTGAATGGCCCCACCATATCCAAGCCCCACACGGCAAACGGCCATGACACGGGGATGGTTTTGAAGGCTGAAGCCGGCATATGGCTCAGCGTGCTGAAGCGTTGGCAACCTTCACACTTGTTGACCATGTCCATAGTCTCCTCGAGGGCCATGGGCCAGAATCCATGGCGAAACGCCTTGGCCACCAGGGTTCTAGAGGCGGCATGATGCCCACACTCACCCTGATGTATGTGTCTAAGGATCTCCTGCCCCTTTTCTGACTCGAGCAGCGCTGGAACACGCCAGTCACGCTACGCCGAACCGGCTCGCGATTGATGATGGCGTATGCTGCTGATCGATGCTGGATCTGCCTTGCCTCCGCCTCATCTTGGGGAAGCTCGCCGCGAAGAAGGAAGGCCAAGATGGGTTGAGTCCACGACTGAGCCGACACAGGAGCCGGCTCCGCCTCAGTTGAGTATCAGGAGCTTCTGCAGCCCCCGCGTTTGTTGATGTAGTCGTAGGCTCGAAACCTTCTATCTCTGATGTCGTTGTGGCGGCCGGCATGCCGTCTACCTCCATGACGGCCACCGACTGGGTGTCGAGCCGACAGGATTCGAGGCTTGGCGTAACCGAAGTTGTTGTTGTAGCCGGCGAAACAGTTGAAGCCGGCGAAGCAGTTGTAGCCGGCGCAGCAGTTGGAGTCGACAGAGCCAGTGCAGCCGGCACAGTAGCTCTAGCCGGCGAAACTGGCATAGCCGATGTTGTTGGTACTGAAGGATCTGCCGGCACAAAGATCGACGCCCACTCCGGAGACGGCTTGATGGATGGCTTGTGCAGTTTCTCGAGGGAGACGCCGGATGGAATTGCCTGCCTTGTGGAGCCGATTTTGGCCAAGGTGTCGGCCATCTCGTTGTCCTCTCTAGGGACATGATGGAACTCGCAGCCCTCGAAAGGACCGCTGAGCTGCTGAATGAGGAAGCGGTAGCTCGCCATGTTGGCGTCCCTAGCGTCCCATTTGCCAGAGACTTGCTGGACCACAAGGTCCGAGTCACCGAAGCAAAGGATCCGTCGGATGGCAATCTCTCTGGCGAGCCGGAGGCCGTGAGCGAGCGCTTCGTACTCGGCGACGTTGTTGGAGCCGGCGAAATGTATCCGGAGAGCATACTTGAGTTGGTCTCCTTTCGGAGACGTCAAGACGATGCCGGCTCCCAGACTAGTTCGCATCTTCGAGTCATCGTAGTGCATCCGCCAATGAGTGGAATCTGGAGGCGGCGACATAAATTGGGTTTCCACCCAATTGACGAGGAAGTCAGCCACTGATACGTCCATTTTGCATCATGTTTTCATGTTGATATTTATCGCTTGTTGGGTTGTTATTTCACTTCACGGTACAATTCTTATGCCTTTTCTCTCTTATTTTACAAGGTTTACATGAAGAGGGAGAATGCTGGCAACTGGAATTCTGGCCTGAAAGTGAAGCAAAGTTGAGATACCTATTCTGCGCCACTCCAAACGCCGTAAAAATCAACGAGGAATTGGTACTTGTAAGGTTGCTAGTAGTGTTGATTACTCTTTGTAGTTGATGCTAGTTGGATTGTTTGGTGGAAGAGTTTATGTTGAGATCCTTGATGCTACTCATTACCTCTCTGGTCATGAATATGATTATGCTTTGCGAGTAGTTACTTTTGTTCCTGAGGACATGGGATAAGTCATGATAATAGTGGTCATGTGAATTTGGTATTCGTTCGGTAATTTGATATGTTGTATGTTGTTTTTCGTCTAGTGGTGTTATGTGAACGTCGACTACATAACACTTCACCATTATTTGGGCCTAGAGGAAGGCATTGGGAAGTAGTAAGTAGATGATGGGTTGCTAGAGTGACAGAAGCTTAAACCCTAGTTTATGCGTTGCTTCGTAAGGGGCTGATTTGGATCCACTAGTTTAATGATATGGTTAGACTTTGTCTTAATTATTCTTTCGTAGTTGCGGATGCTTGCGAGAGGGATTAATCATAAGTGGGATGCTTGTCCAAGTAAGGGCAGTACCCAAGCGTTCGTCCACCCACATATCAAACTATCAAAGTAACGAACGCGAATCATATGAACATGATGAAACTAGCATGACAAAAACTCCCGTGTGTCCTCGGGAGCGTTTTTCCTCCTATAAAACTTTGTCCAGGCTTGTCCCTTGCTACAAAAGGGATTGAGCCACTTTGCTGCACCGTTGCTACTTTTGTTACTTGTTGCTTGCTATGAACCATCTCACCACGAAATCACTTGTCACCGACAATTTCAGTGCCTGCAGATTTTACCTTGCTGAAAACCACTTGTCAGATCCTTCTACTCCTCGTTGGGTTCGACAATCTTACTTATCGAAAGGACTATGATTGATACCCTATACTTATGGGTCATCAAGACTCTTTTCTGGCGCCGTTGCCGGGGAGTGAAGCGCCTTTGGTAAGTGGAACTTGATAAGGAAACATTCATATAGTGTGGTGAAATTTGTTGTCACTTGTCACTATGGATACTAATCCTTTGAGGGGCTTGTTCGGGGTATATTCACCTCGAACAGAAGCACAAATAGTTTCTCCTCAACCTGCTGCAGCTACTGAAAATATTTTCTTTGAATTTCCTTCGGGTATGCTTGAGAAACTGCTAGCTAATCCTTTTACACGAGATGGAACATCACATCCACACTTGCATCTAATCTATGTAGATGAAGTTTGTGGTTTATTTAAGCTTGCAGGTTTGCCCGAGGATGAGGTCCAGAAGAAGGTATTTCCTTTATCTTTGAAGGATAAGGCGTTGACATGGTATAGGCTATGTGATGATACTGGATCATGGGACTACAATCGGTTGAAATTGGAATTTTATCAAAAGTTTTATCCTATGCATTTAATACATCGTGATCGGAATTATATTTATAATTTTTGGCCTCGTGACAGAGAAAGCATCGCTCAATATTGGGGGAGGCTTAAATCAATGTTATATTCATGCCCCAATCATGAGCTCTCAAGAGAAATTATCATTCAGAACTTCTATGCTCGGCTTTATCACGATGATCGCACCATGCTTGACACTTCTTGTACCGGTTCTTTTATGAAGAGAGATGTTGACTTCAAATGGAATTTATTGGAGAGAATTAAACACAACTCTGAAGATTGGGAGCTTGAAGAAGGTAAGGAGTCAAGTATGAATTTCACGTTTGATTGCGTTAAATCCTTTGTTGAGACAAATACCTTTAGTGATTTTAGCGCTAATTATGGACTTTACTCTGAGATAGTAGCTTCTTTGTGTGAATCATTTGCTGCTCATATTGATGTCCCCAAAGAGAAGTGGTTTAAATATCATCCTCCTTTAGAAGTCAATGTAGTTAAACCCACTCCAGTTGAAGAGAAAGTCATTGCCTATAATGATCCTGTTGTTCCGAGTGCTTACATTGAGAAACCACCTTTCCCTGTTAGGATAAAGGATCATTCTAAAGCTTCAACTCTGATACGTAGAGGCTATATTAGAACACCTAAACCCCCTGAGCAAATTAGAGTTGAACCTAGCATTGCTATTATCAAAGATCTTCTGTCCGACGACGTTGAGGGACATAATATTCACTTCTGCGAAGATGTTGCTAGAATTGCTAAACCTCACGTTAGAGACAAACATAGGCCTGTTGTTGGCATGCCTGTGGTTTCTGTTAAGTAGGAGATCATTGTTATCATGGTTTATGTGACATGGTGCTAGTGTTAGTGCAATACCTCAATCCTTATACGATGAAATTAAAGACGAGATTGCACCTGTTGAGATAGAACCTATAGATGTCACTATTCAGCTTGGCAATAGAGATACTATCTGCCCTGTGGGAATTGTTAGGGATGTTGAAGTATTGTGTGGTAAAACGAAGTATCCTGCTGATTTCCTCGTTCTTGCTACCGCACAAGATAGCTTTTGTCCCATCATATTTGGTAGACCCTTTCTCAATACTGACAATGCTCATATTGATTGTGAGAAGCAAACTGTCAATGTTGGCTTTGAAGGTGTGTCACAAGAGTTCAATTTCTCTAAGTTTGGTAGACAACCTCATGAAAAAGAGTCGCCTAGTAAGGATGAAACTATTGCCTTAGCTTCTATTGTCGTGCCTCCTACTGATCCATTAGAGTAATACTTGCTTGAGCATGAAAATGATATGCATATGGATGAAAGGGATGAGATAGATAGAGTGGTCTTAGAACAATATCCTATCCTTAAGAATAATCTACCTGTTGAACTTCTTGGGGATCCACCCCCACCAAAGGGTGATCTTGTGTTCGAGCTTAAATAGTTGCCTGATACTCTTAAGTATGCCTATCTTGATGAAAAAGAGATATATCCTGTTATAATTAGTGCTAGCCTCTTAGAGCATGAAGAAAAGAAGTTACTAAAAACTCTGAGAAAGCACCGTGCTGCTATTGGATATACTCTTGATGATCTTAAGGACATTAGTCTCACTCTATGCCAGCACAAAATTAAAACCGATCCTCATTTCAAACCAGTTGCTGATCATCAAAGGAGATTGAATCCTAAGATGAAAGAAGTAGTAGGAACAGAAATCCTAAAGCTTTTGGAAGCGGGTATTATCTATCCTCTTGCTCATAGCGATTGGGTGAGTCCGGTGCATTGCGTACCTAAGAAGGGAGGCATTACCGTTGTCCCTAATGATAATGATGAATTGATCCCACAGAGGATCATTACTGGCTAAAGGATGGTGATCGATTTTAGGAAACTGAATAAAGCCACTAGGAAAGATCAACCCTTTGCCTTTTATCGACCAAATGCTAGAAAGACTGTCTAAACACACACACTTTTGCTTTCTAGACGGTTACTCTGGTTTCTCCCAAATACCCGTTGCACAATATGATCAGGAGAAAACCACTTTCACGTGCCCTTTCGGTACCTTTGCTTATAGACGTATGCCTTTTGGCTTATGTAATGCAGCTACCACTTTTCAAAGATGTATGACGGCTATATTCTCTGACTTTTGTGAAAAGATTGTTGAGGTTTTCATGGATGACTTTTCCGTTTACGGGTCTTCTTTTGATGATTGCCTCAGCAACCTTGATCGATTCTTGCAGAGATGTAAAGACACCAATCTTGTCTTGAATTGGGAGAAGTGCCACTTTATGGTTAATGAAGGCATCGTCTTAGGACATAAAATTTCTGATAGAGGTATTGAAGTCGATAAGGATAAGGTTGATGCAATCGAGAAAATGCCATACCCCATAGATATCAAAGGTATAAGAAGTTTCCTTGGTCATGCTGGTTTCTATAGAAGGTTCATTAAAGACTTCTCTAAGATTTCTAGGTCTCTTACTAATATCTTGCAAAAGGATATTCCTTTTGTTTTTGACGATGATTGTGAGGAAGCCTTTGAAATACTTAAGAGGGCTTTGATAACTGCACCTATTGTTCAACCACTTGATTGGAACTTGCCTTTTGAGATCATGTTTGACGCTAGTGATTATGATATTGGTGCTGTTCTAAGGCAAAGAGTTGACAAGAAGTTGAATGTTATTCACTATGCTAGTAAAACTCTAGACAGTGCCTAGAGAAACTATGCCACTACGGAGAAGGAGTTTTTAGCAGTCGTGTTTGCATGTGAAAAGTTCAGGTCTTACATAGTTGATTCCAAAGTCATTATTCACACTGATCATGCTGCTATTAAGTACCTCATGGAGAAGAAAGACGCTAAACCTAGACTTATCAGATGGGTTCTCTTGCTACAAGAATTTGATTTGCACGTTGTCGATAGAAAGGGTGCTGATAACCCCGTACCAGATAACTTGTCTAGGTTGGAGAACGTTCTTGATGACCCACAACCTATTGATGATAGCTTTCCCGATGAGCAATTGAATGTCATCAATACTTCACGTAGTGCACCGTGGTATGCTGATTATGCAAACTATATCATTGCCAAATATATACCACCTAGTTTCACGTACCAGCAAAAGAAGAAATTCTTTGAGACATTACTTTTGGGATGATCCTCACCTTTATAAGGAAGGAGTAGATGGTGTTATTAGACGTTGTGTACCTGAACATGAACAGGGACAGATCCTACAGAAGTGTCACTGCGAGGCCTACGGAGGACAGCATGCGGGAGATAGAACTGCACACAAGGTATTGCAATCAGGTTTCTATTGGCCCACTCTCTTCAAGGACGCCCATAAGTTTGTCTTGTCTTGTGACGAATGTCAAAGAATAGGTAATATTAGCAAACGCCAGGAAATGCCTATGAACTATTCACTTGTCATTGAACCATTTGATGTTTGGGGCTTTGATTATATGGGACCTTTTCCAAAATCCAACGGGTATACTCATATCCTAGTTGTTGTTGATTATGTCACTAAGTGGGTAGAAGGTATCCCCACTAGTAGTGCTGATCACAACACCTCTATCAGGATGCTGAAAGAAGTTATCTTCCCTAGATTTGGAGTCCCTAGATATCTAATGACTGACGATGGTTCACACTTCATTCATGGTGCTTTCCGTAAAACGCTTGCTAAGTACGATGTCAACCATAGGATTGCGTCTCCCTAACACCCTCAGTCCAGTGGTCAAGTAGAGCTAAGCAATAGAGAAATTAAACTAATTCTGCAAAAGACTGTCAACAGGGCTAGAAAGAATTGGTCTAAGAAGCTCGATGATGCATTGTGGGCTTATAGAACTGCCTATAATAATCCCATGGGCATGTCTCCGTACAAAATGGTGTATGGTAAAGCATGTCATTTACCTCTTGAGCTAGAGCATAAAGCTTATTGGGCAATCAAAGAGCTCAACTTTGATTTCAAACTTGCCGATGAGAAGAGGTTATTTGATATTAGCTCGCTTGATGAGTGGAGAACTCAGGCATATGAGCATCCCAAGTTGTTCAAAGAGAAGGTTAAGAGGTGGCATGATAAGAGGATACCAAAGCGTGAGTTCAATGTAGGTGATTTTGTCTTTCTATATAACTCTCGTTTAAGATTCTTTGCAGGCAAGCTTCTCTCTAAATGGGAAGGTCCCTATGTTGTTGAGGAAGTATATCGTTCCGGTGCTATCAAGATCAACAACACGGAAGGTAATTATCCGAAAGTGGTAAATGGGCAGAGAATCAAGCATTATATCTCAGGTACTCCCATAAATGTTGAAAGCAATATCATCAATACCATAACTCCGGAAGAATACCTAAGGGACATTTATCAGCATGTTTCAGACTCGAAAACGAAGAGGTATGTGATTCGGTAAGAAAACAGAGTCCAAAACTTTTCCAATAGGAAAATTTCTCCATTTTGGAATATTTGAAAAAATACAAAAATTGGAAGTAGTCCGGAAAGTGCGCGAGGAGGCGACAAGCCTGCATGGCGCGGGCCCACCCCCTGGCCGCGCCGTGAGGGCTTGTGGCCACCTCGTGCGCCTCCCGGACTCCGTTTGCGTGCGGAGTACTCCTTCTGGTCTGAAAAAATCATTATATATACTTCCGTTTGGTCAGACCCCTGCATCACGCAGATCTCTTCTGTTTTTCGTTTCGGGCCTATTTTCTGCCGCAGATTTAGAGCAAGATGTCGTCCCAGGAATCTAAGGGGAGAACAATCTCCGTCAAACTATGGAGAAGTTCATGCTGATCTGAAAAGGATGGAGGTCATGGAGGCTAAGTAAAGGCTACCTAAAGAAACCAAGGGCAAAGCTAAGGAGAAGGATCAGGTATGGGACGAAGTGCAACCCGTGCTCAACAAAGAAGAAGTTGAAGAAGTGGATTTCCTCCAACCCTACCTCCACCTACTATCTCCATCCTTGATTGAACTCTTGAGGTTTTGTGAAACAACTTGTGCTCGCAATACTTGTCTCACTCGTGAAGTTGTTTTGCTGGAAAAACATATCGCAGATCTCCAAGGTATAAATCAAAGATTAATGGCCCTCTTAGAGTCAAAGATTGCAACAACTCCACCACCGTCACCACCAAAGGAAGACAACTGAGCATTGGTATGCACAATTCCCTTGGCTTGTGCCAAGCTTGGGGGAGTTGCCCTAGTATCGTATCACCATCACATCTTTTGCCTTTACCTTTGTTTTAGTTTTCCTTTTCAGTGTTCTCTTTCTCTAGTAGAATAGAAGTCTTAGTGTTTTAGTCTTGAGTTTTGCTTTGTGTCACCCCCGATGTATTCGAGCTCGTGAGCCATATAATAAAGAGTGTCTTAGTTGAAGTGCTTTGCCCCTTGCCATGATCAAAAGAGTGAGAATAGAACAAAAGCATGAAAGATCATGTAATGAACTTATGGGAAGTGATGGCTTCACATATAAAAAGAATGAGGATTGAAACTTGTTGAGGGTAGGCAAACGTAGACCTTGGTCATGGTTGCAATTAATAGGAAGTGATAAAGAAGGAGAGGTTCACATATAAATATATCATCTCTGACACCATCTATGATTGTAAACACTCACCTAAACTATTGCATGCCTAGAAGTAAATGTTGGACAAGGAAGACAACATAATGAATTGTGTTTGCTTGGCTTCGAACAATGTTATATGATTAGAGATCCCTTAGCATGTGACGATTGCTTCCACCTCATATTAGCCAAAACCTCCCGCACCAAGTAGAGATACTACTTGTGCATCCATAAACCTTCAAACCAGTTTTGCCATGAGTGTCCACCATACCTACCTATGGATTGAATAAGATCCCTCAAGTAAGTTGTCATCGGTGCAAGCAATAAAAATTGCTCTCTAATATATATGATCTATTAGTGTGTGGAAAATAAGGTTTGTACGAACCTGTGATGAGGAAGACATAAAAGCGATAGACTGCATAATAAATTTCTTTATCACAGGAGGCAATATAAAGTGACGTTCCTCCCCACTAAGAGGACATGCATCCAAACCTCAAAAGCGCATGACAACCTCTGCTTCCCTCTACGAAGGGCCTATCTTGTACCTTTACTTTTCGTCCATGAAAGAGTCATGATGATCTTCACCAATTCCTTATTTCGCCTTTATCTTGGCTAACGTCATATGCTTGGGAAAGATCTATATTCATATGTCAACTTGGAGGTAAGTATTCATGAATTATTTTTGTTAACATTACCCTTGAGGTAAGCAGTTGGGAGGCAAAACTATAAGCCCCAATCTTTCTCTGTGTCCAGCTGAAACTTTGATCTCATGAGTACCACGTGAGTTGTAGCAATTGTAGAGAACGAAAGAATGATTGAGTATGTGGATTTGCTTTACAAGCTCTTATTTGACTCTTTCTGATGTTGTGATAAATTGCAATTGCTTCAATGAAAAAAGGCTATCGGTTGTTACTTCTCGGTAAGGTTCTTGATCCATGCTTTACTTTGTGAAGGAATTATCACTTTAGCATGAGAGATTATATGTTGTTATTGCTATTCTGATCATGATCATGATGCATGCATGTTCGTATCTTGTTTTGTCGACACCTCTCTCCCTAAACATGTGGACATATTTATTGAGCCAGGCTTTCGCTTGAGGACAAGCGAGGTCTAAGCTTGGGGGAGTTGATACGTCCATTTTGCATCATGTTTTCATGTTGATATTTATCTCTTCTTGGGCTGTTATTTCACTTCACGGTACAATTCTTATGGCTTTTCTCTCTTATTTTGCAAGGTTTACATGAAGAGGGAGAATGCCGGCAACTAGAATTCTGGCCTGAAAGTGGAGCAAAGCTGAGATACTTATTCTGCGCAACTCCAAACGCCGTAAAAATCAAAGAGGATTTTTTTCCAGATTTATCAAAAATACTGGGCTCAAGAAGTGCCAGAGGGGCGCCAGGGGCGCCAGGGGTTGGCCACAAGCATGCACGGCGTGGCCACCCCCCAGGCCGCACCATGAGGGCTTGTGGGCAACCTGCTGGCCCACTTGCCCCCCTCTTTTGCTATATGAAGGGTTTTGTCCGGAAAAAAAATCAAGGAGGAGCTTTTTCATGGATTCGCCGCCACCACAAGGCGGAACTTGAGCAGAACCAATCTAGAGCTCCAGCAGGACGATCCTGCAGGGAAAACTTCCCTCCCGGAGGGGGAAATCGTCGCCATCGTCATCACCAACACTCCTCTCATCGGAGGGGACTCGTCACCATCAACATCTTCATCGGCACCATCTCATCTCCAAACCCTAGTTCATCACTTGTAACTAATATCCGTCTCGCGACTCCGATTGGTACTTGTAAGGTTGCTAGTAGTGTTGATTACTCTTTGTAGTTGATGCTAGTTGGATTGTTTGGTGGAAGAGTTTATGTTCAGATCCTTGATGCTACTCATTACCTCTCTGGTCATGAATATGATTATTCTTTGTTAGTAGTTACTTTTGTTCCTGAGGACATGGGATAAGTCATGCTAATAGTAGTCATGTGAATTTGGTATTCGTTCGGTAATATAATATGTTGTATGTTGTTTTTCCTCTAGTGGTGTTATGTGAACGTCGACTACATAACACTTCACCATTATTTGGGCCTAGAGGAAGGCATTGGGAAGTAGTAAGTAGATGATGGGTTGCTAGAGTGACAGAAGCTTAAACCCTAGTTTATGCGTTGCTCCGTAAGGGGCTTATTTGGATCCACTAGTTTAACGCTATGGTTAGACATTGTCTTAATTCTTCTTTCGTAGTTGCGGATGCTTGCGAGAGGGGTTAATCATAAGTGGGATGCTTGTTCAAGTAAGGACAGTACCCAAGCGCTGGTCCACCCACATATCAAACTATCAAAGTAACGAACGTGAATCATATGAACATGATGAAACTAGCATGATAGAAACTCACGTGTGTCCTCGGGAGCGTTTTTCCTGCTATAAGACTTTGTCCAGGCTTGTCCCTTGCTACAAAAGGGATTGGGACACTTTGCTGCACCGTTGCTACTTTTGTTACTTGTTGCTCGCTACGAATCATCTCACCACAAAATCACTTGTCACCAACAATTTCAGTGCCTGGAGATTTTACCTTGCTGAAAACCACTTGTGAGATCCTTCTGCTCCTTGTTGGGTTTGACACTCTTGCTTATCGAAAGGACTACGATTGATCCCCTATAGTTGTGGGTCATCAGCTACCACTTGGAACTTGATGGCAGTGTGCGGCTCGTAGCGGATGTCATGGTCAGCCATGGAGATGGATCACTTGGCAATCCGACCCATGGCATCACGGTTGCCCATGATTTCGGAAAGCCGAGCAGTGCTCACCACAGTGATGGCATGCTCTTGAAAGTATTGCTTCAATTTTTTTGCGGCAAGGTAAACAACATAACAAATCTTTTGATAGTGGGGGTAGTTTTTATTGGAGGCGGACAATGTTAGGGAACGTTGCATGGGAAACAAAAAATTTCCTACGCACACGAAGACCTATCATGGTTATGTTCATCTACGAGAGGGAGATTTGATCCACATACCCTTGTAGATCGCTCAACAGGAAGCGTTAAGAAATGTGGTTGATGTAGTGGTACAGCTTCGTGATTCAAATTATCGTCGTCCCACGATCCGTCCCCCGATATGTTCCGATTTAGCGCTGAACAGACGGCACCTCCGCGTTCAGCACATGTACAGCTCAATGATGATCTCAGCCTTCTTGATCCAGCAAGAGAGACAGCGAAGTAGATGAGTTCTCTAGCAGCGTGACAGTGTGTCGGTATTGGTTATGATCTATTCCTGCAGGCCTCCGCCCGAGCTCCGCAGAAATCTAATCTAGAGGAAGAACTGCGAGGTGTAGGTTTGAGTTGCACGTGGCAAAGTTGTGTATCAAACAACCCTAAACCTCTAGTATATATATAGGAGGAGCCAAGGGGTGGGGCAAAGCCCTAGGGCGCCGGCCAAAAGAGTCCCTCCTTGGGTCGGCCAAAGTGGGAGGGAGGAGTCCTCCTCCAATCCCACTTGGATTAGGACTCCTTCCTTATTTTCCCACCTCTTTTGATTTTTTCACTTTTTCCTCATGGGCTTTCCTTGGATGACTTTGTCAGCCCATTATACCTTATTGTACATCCTAAACCCATGTGGACCCCTTGGGGCATAGTGGGCCCACCCAGTGGGCCCCTGGAACCCATTCGTCACTCCCGGTACACTGCCGGTAATGCCCAAAAACTTCCCGGAATCCAAACACCAACTTCCTATATATCAATCTTTGTTTCCGGACCATTCAGGAAACCCTCGTGATGTCCGTGATCTCATCCGAGACTCCGAACAACATTCGACCACCAACACATGTAACTCAACTATACTAAAAGAGGTTTTATTTTATTCTCTTGTCAAAAGGAGTTAGATTTTATTCTTTTGTGAAAGGGTTTTAATTTTTAAATCTTCAAAAGATTTTATTTTATTCGTTGGAAAAAATGCCCAATCTATTTTATAGTTGGGGTTTGTTTTAAAAGATGTCAAAAGTATTTTATTTTATTTTATTTTGTGAAATTCTATTTTTTTGTGTGTGTGTTTTCTGTTTTAAAAGAGAAAAAAAACCAAAAGGCAAAAAAGGGGGAAGGGAGTTCCCAGGCCCAAGGCCAGTCCGAGGCCCAAGTCCCCAACCCTAGCGAGCCCCTCTCGGCTCGATCCCTCCCCTCGCGCAGCCTCTCTTCCCCCGATCCCTCTGTTGCTCCCCTGCACCGTGGCACCTCCCTCTCGCCTCGCTGCACCGTCCGTCCACCTCGCCGCGTCCCCTAGGTCGCCGCCGTGCTCGCCTGTGCTCGGCGTCTCCCGACCTCCTCCTGCCTCCTCGCGCCCACCTGGCCGCCTCTCCTCGTCCCCGCGCCGCCCCGTGCCTTGCTTCCGGTCGCCGCTCACCAGGTCCCTCGCCGCCGCGCCACCTCGGCTCGCCGTTCTCCCGCGCGCCGCCGCTCACCTAGAGGAGCCCCGCGCCCCGCTCCTCCCCGTCGCCGCGCCCGCCCGGGTTGCCGCGCCGGGGCCTCACCCCGCCGTCCTGCCACGTCCCCCGCGCCTCCCTCGCGCTGTCGTGCTCGCTGCCGCAATCTCCGCGCCGCGACAGCCGCCGTGCCCACCAAAGACGTCTCTCGCGTGCCGCCCTGCCGCCATGCGCATGCTGTGCGCTGCTGCATTTTTGCTGCTGCGCCTGCTGCTGTTGCTTGAGCCGCTGCCTGCCTCGCTGTGTCGTTGCTGTCCTCCGTGTTCCCCTGCCGAGCTGTTTGGAGTTGCTATTGCTGTCGCTGCATTTTCCGTTGCTTGCTGCTGCCTGTAGTTTGGCTGTTGTAGCGTAGATGTAGCTCTTGCTGTTGTGTAGCTGTTGCTTTGCTGCTTCCCTGCTTGCCGGTTGCGCCGCTAGCTAGCTTGCTTGCCTGCTGCCTGTGCCCTTGCTATTGCTGTTGCCGTTTTGCTGTTGTAGCTGTAGGTTGTCGTGGCCTGCTATAGTGCTTGCTGTAGCTGCCATATATGTTTAGTTGCTTGCTTGCCATGCTTGCCGTGTTGTTTGCTCGTGCTGCCGCCTACGTCGCCGCGTGCACCATCCCCGCTGCCGTGGGTCGTCGACAAGATCGGCGAGTACAACGACGTCCTCGACGAACCCCGAACATCGACGGAGACGTGATCGACTACCGACACCGAAGACCCGAGAACCACGACGCCGAGCGAATGACTACCGCTGACGAGACTCGACTACCACGACGATCATTGCTCTCCTTCACCGGACCGAACCACTACGATTGCACGCTTGGAAGGTATACCGATGGGATGTCTCGTGTACCGAACGCATATGATGTATGAGTTGAATATATGTTGCACCGTATGTTGCCCGTGGCACGTTGTGTTCCTCTTTCGTTGTGCCCTCGACGCATGGGAGCCCGATATCGGGATCACCCCATTCTTTATTTAACGTTCTTGCACACGCTTCTAGTTTGTTGGCACCGATATCCCACTGAGTTTCGGGATAGGAATGTTGCCATGGCATCATTTCCGTCTTGCCGCCATGGTTCCCTCTCGCTCGCCGTGGCGACTCTTGCTTCTTTTCCCTTCTTGTCGTGATGTAATGAAGTCGCAGGCATCACGAATTCATGGCATGATATACCGTGTCTTGCATGTTTCTTGTGCCGTAGCTCCGATCTATGTTTCGCGTGTTAAACCGTCTAGGATGACATTTAGGATCACCGCTTCACCCCTTGCCATGTTAAACAACATTAAACATTGCCGTGTTAATAATCGGGAGTGAGCTAAATAATTAATCATGGAGTTTCTTCGATATGCAACACGTTGCATATTGAGCTTCACTTAATGTGTAGGGTTTGTGTGAGGTGAATTGCCATGCCATGCCTTGCATCATTGATCTGTTCATGCATCATATTAGGTTGTGCATCTTGTTTTGCATCGTGTGGTGAATATTTGTGTTGATGTTCGTTTCCGGTTTGTTCCGTCTCGATAGAGTTTCGCAAGCGTGTCGGAATGTGAGGACCCGTTCGACTACGTTGGTTCGCCGACTTCACCGAGTTGTTCTTCTTCCAAGCGGGATCTCACGCAAGATGACCATTTCCCCAGATACCATCACTATCATTGACATGCTAGTTTATCGCTTCTATTGTTTATGTCTCATGGCCTACCACTTGATAAATATGAGCCTCTCAACAATGCCATGATTACCTTCAACCTGTTCGACCTAGCAAACCACTGATTGGCTATGTTACCACTTTCTTAACCCTGTGTAGCGTTGCTAGTTGTAGGTGCAGTTGCTTCCATGTGATTACATGGGTTCCTTGTTATATCACCATATTTTAATTGCTATTTAATTTAATGCACCTATATACTTGGTAAAAGGTGGAAGGCTTGGCCTTTCTAGCCTGGTGTTTTGTTCCACCTTTGCCCCCTTAGTTTCGGCTACCGGTGTTATGTTCCATAAACGAGCGCTCCTAACAAAATCGGGGTTGTTATGGGGACCCCCTTGATAATTCGTTTTAGATTAAAGCCGGTCTGGCAAGGCCCAACATTGGTACTACATTTGCCCAATATAATAATTTTGTTAATACTGAAAGCATAGGGCGTTATGAACCCGAGGAGTAATTCTACATAATACAGGGAGGGCCAGTGCCGATGGTGCTGGTCCAAAACAGAGCACTGTGCGGGGCCACCGCGAGGAAACTCGAGGTTTGGCACTCGTACGCGTAGCTTATCCGTCGTGTCGTGAGAACGAGATACGCGGCTCCTATCGGGATCGTCGACACACCGGGCGGCCTTGCTGGATTAGTTTTACCTTTGACGAGATATCTTGTGCATCGGGATTCCGGTGATGCTTTGGGTAATCTCAGAGTTGAGGTTTTCCACTAAGGAATCCGACGAGATCGCGAGCTTCGTGTTTGAGGATTTCTGTACGGCTTGTGGTAATTTGTGATGGACTAGTTGGAGCACCCCTGTAGGGTTAAATCTTTCGGAAAGCCGTGCCCGCGGTTATGTGGCAACATGGAATCTTTTTATTAACACTGGTTCTAGATAACTTGAAGTTAACTTAATTAAAATATGCCAACTGTGTGCGTAACCGTGACTGTCTCTTTCGTGAGTTCCTTCTCCGATCGAGGACACGGTGGGGTTATGTCTGACGTAGGTAGGTGTTCAGGATCATTCATTTGATCAACCGTGGTTCACGTCCGTTATGCGTAGACCATCCCCCTCTTTATTCTTGTACTCGTAAGTTTAGCCACCAAATATATGCTTAGCCGCTGCTGCAACCTCACCACTTAATCATGCCTCACCCATTAAGCTTTGCTAGTCTTGATACCTTTGGAAATGAGATTGCTGAGTCCCCTATGGCTCACAGATTACTACAATACCAGTTGCAGGTACATGTAAAGGTTACTTGACGCGAGTGCGTTGATTGTTCATTTGGAGTTGCTTCTTCTTCTTCTTCTTCTTCTTCTTCTTCGATCTTGGATGGGTTCTAGGCCGGCAGCCAGGGATAGCAAGGATGGACGTCGTTCCTCTTTTCTCGTTTGTTTTCGTCCGTAGTCGGACCGTGCTCTTACTCTTGATGATGATCTAATGTATTGATGTGAATCTGATGTAGCTTGTGGCGAGTGTAAGCCAATTCTATTGTATATCTCTTCTTTTCAGTACATGTACTTGTAACGATATCCATTCTTGCGACACGACGAGATGCGCTTCTATCCCTGACGAGGCCCTCGTGCCAAATTGAGGATAGGGTCGCATCTTGGGCGTGACAAGTTGGTATCAGAGCAGTACCAACCTAGGAGCCCCCTTGATTGATCGAACTTGGCCGAGTCGAGTCTAGTGAAAAATGCTTTGAGTCTAGTTATATATCGGAGAGTAGGATTCTTTCTTCTCCTCTTCTATGCTCTGGTGAGGAATCTTGACGTAATAATTTATTCTACTCCTCTTCTCACTCAATTTTTTTAGGATCACGCGGATATATTTGGAATCTATATGATGCCGATGTGACGGAGTTCTATCTTGGTGCCTCCTATCTGCTTAGAGTTTCAGGGGAGTTGAGCTCCACGGGATTCTTGAGCACATCATTATCATTCAGATTTCTTAGTATCTCAGAACGAAGGATGTTCGCAATTGCTTCAATACTAGTAGTGGCGAGATAACCCGGATGTCCCCAGTACTGGTGCAGATTGTTCGGGAGTACTGCCATACTTTGTATCGTTGTGATCACGAGGGTCTTTAGTAGATGAAGATCCGAGATTCTGGTTGTGTGTTGACGGATGTGATACAGGTGACGGGTTAGTATAGGAGTTGTGTGATTATTACTCCTTGTATCCGTGTCCCAGATTGCATGACCAGATATTTCGGGAATTCATAGGTGGGAATTCAAGTAGTTGCTTATAGGACAATCTTTCAACAAATGCATGATGTTAGGTTGGGGTCCGACATCTAGTGGATTCCTGTCCACGAAAATATCGGACGAAATCTTTCTCATGAGTTTGTTCGGGCTAATTGCAAGCCGCACCTTCGTTTTGTTGAATATGGTAATTCAAGTTGCTTCAATGTCAAGTGGGGATTTCAGATCTTTTCTAAGCAGTGTTCTCATATTCATATGAGAGTGCTAATCCTTTTGCTCAATCAGTTGTCTTGTCAATTCTTGTTAACCGGAGTTGTCATGTTAATTCCTTTTTAACCGGTGTGCTTCTCTTCAGTGAATTCAATCCTCTTTAATTTTTGCAAGATCATTCTCTCATTTTATTCCGGAGTTCATCTCATCTAGCCCAAGTTGTCTTTGTTTTTCCCCACCCTCCCGTCCTTTTTCCCAGTGGTTCAGTTTTCATCTAAGAGTTTTCTTTTCATTGTGCTTCCGCGGTCTGTTCTTTTCTCTCTTACCCGGTGGTTCTTTCTGAAGATTCTCAGGAGATTCGTGTTCCTCTTTATTCATTCTTGTCATCTTTCTGGTGAATTTAATTCAGTTGTCCGTGTTCACCATATCCTTTTCATCCTTGTAAATTCTTTCCCATGTTGACGATTCTTATCAGTCTTCTTGTTATTAATTCCTCTCTCTTTCTATCCGGAGTGTTAAATATTTTTCAGAAGTTCTGGTTTTCAATCCTTCAATTATTTCGAGGTTCTCAACCTCATATAGTTTTCATTGCACCGGTGCAGTATCCTTCTTTTTGAGAAATCTTTTCAACGGTGGTTTCTTTGAGTGGGCCCATATCCCACAGGGTTTTCCAGGATCTTATCTGGCTCTTTTAATCTTTTCCCAGAGATCATAAAATTTTCAACTATGACGTAAGTATGATTTTCATCAGTCATACTCCTTCTTCAAGATCAATTTGAATTAATTCTCTTATTTGGCTCAACCTTGCATCCTTCTTTATTCCGGAGTGTCTCATTAATTCTTGGTGGTGTTCTCCTCCTCATTCCCAGCTTGCTATCCGAAGGAGTGTTTCTCTCAATCTTGGTCCGTTGTTTTGAAGATTCATCATTTCAGCTTTGTGCCATCATCTTAATTGTTGTCAGTCATGGTAATTCCTTTTTGGCTATCCAGTGCATTTCTGAGTTGTTTTATTCTCGATCCTCCGAAGGCCATCATTTCAGAAGATTCTTCGTTCTCAGCTTTCCGCTTTCATCCTCAATTCTTCTCCATTGTTGTCTCTTCGTCGTCTCCCTTTTATCTGGTGCCTTGTTCAAGTTTTCTCTCAGGTGGCTTATGATCGCTTTATTCTCTTGTATCTCCATTAATTCTTGGTATTCCCATTCAGTTGTGAATTCTTACCGGTGCTTCTTTCAATGTTGCCTCAATTGGTGTTTATCTCTATGCCTCTTCAAGATTCTTTCAAGAATAAGTGCTACGCTAAATCCGTTGAGTTTCATCAATTTAACTTGATGAAGGATAAGCATAACATAATTCTTATTCTTGTTCTTCCTTCTTCCAAGAGATTTCAATTCTTCTTCCGGAGAGACTCATGATATCGATTCTTTTCTCACGTGCTTATCTTTCTTTTCCGAAGTTCCAAGTTCTTTTAAGTATCTCTTTGTGAGGCTTCTTCTAAATCCTGGCAAGGTCATAATCTTATTCTTTTCTACCTTGTTATCTTTGCATTATTCATTCGTATACGGAGGTCCTTCATGGTGGTTCATCAAGGTTTCAATCCATTCTTAAGTGTTCTTCAACATTCCTCTTGGAGTACCTCAAGTATTCTTTCTCTTGCATTTCCAATGCGTTTGTTCTCCTTTATCCTTTGAGGTGGTATTATAGCATTGTTTTTAGTGTAGGAGCCTCGAAGAGATTTCCTTTCAAGAATGAGATAATTAAACCCACCAATTCTATGATCATGAGATATTTGTAACCCATGATTTCTTCATTGGGCTATCTTGGTTTAGACTTCACCTAAAGCTTTTCCTATGGATTGTGCTATCGTGGTGCTTGTCATTAATCCCAGTTCTCAATGCACCGTCTTGGTGTAAGAAGTTTTGATATCTTTGCTTTCAACTATCGTTGTTTCTTTTAGTGGTTGTTTGTCACCTCATATTTGTTGAGATGATTTTCATAAGCCCACTACTATCTCGTTTTCTGTTGTCGATTTTCCAACTACTACGTCAGTTCTCTGTCCGGAGGCTCTTCAATTCTATTGTGATGGTAGTTGTCATTCTTTTCTTCATTCTCTTCTTCCGCTTGAGCTAGTTCATATTCCCGTGTTCCGGAGGCTTTGTCATGTTGCTGTTTTCGGTCTATTATGTTGTTCTATCAAGATCATGGTGTTCCCTTCCTCTACTTAGTTGTTTGTTGTGCATATTGTGTAATTCTCTCTTCTTATCGAATTTTTTGTCTCATTTTCCTACCGAAGTGCCGCCGAAATTTTCCGTGAATTCTTGCTTCTTTCTCATATCATTCCTCATCGCCTTGCAACTTTCAAGGATCATTGGTTTCCCTCGTTTGTCAAAGAAGCGACTAAGTTTTACCTCTTGTTCTTTCTCGCCCTCTCCCCTTTCATTCTTGGATCTCGGGGCGAGATCCTCTTGTAGTGTAGGAGAGTTGTGACAGCCCGATGCCGACATTCCAGAAGATTCCCCCTTTATTTACGTTTTCATCGTGTGGTTAGTCTTATTGGTTGCATCATCATGTAGTTTGCATCATCGCATCATGCATGGCATCTTGCATCGTCTCTCGCGTGTGGTGCTTCGAGTGCTCTCCGAGTCGTAGAGCGATAGTAGTTCCCCCTCTCTCTCCTCTTATTTCATTTTGTGGTTTTGCTAAAGTTCCGTTTTAACCCCTATTTTTAAAAATAAAGATTCGTCTTCTTTCAAAGAAAATCATTTTATTAAATGTGGGGGCAACCCTTGGGTTTATTTTATTTCTCATTTTGTTTTATTTTAAAACCGTCTCATTTTCGTTTCTCTTTTAAAGAGCTTTTATTTATATTCTTTAAATAAAAGAGGTTTTATTTTATTCTCTTGTCAAAAGGAGTTAGATTTTATTCTTTTGTGAAAGGGTTTTAATTTTTAAATCTTCAAAAGATTTTATTTTATTCGTTGGAAAAAATGCCCAATCTATTTTATAGTTGGGGTTTGTTTTAAAAGATGTCAAAAGTATTTTATTTTATTTTATTTTGTAAAATTCTATTTTTTTTTGTGTGTGTTTTCTGTTTTAAAAGAGAAAAAGGACCAAAAGGCAAAAAAAGGGGGAAGGGAGTTCCTAGGCCCAAGGCCAGTCCCAGGCCCAAGTCCCCAACCCTAGCGAGCCCCTCTCGGCTCGATCCCTCCCCGCGCGCAGCTTCTCTTCCCCCGATCCCTCTGTTGCTCCCCTCCGCCGTGGCTCCTCCCTCTCGCCTCGCTGCGCCGTCCATCGACCTCGCCGCGTCCCCTAGGTCGCCGCCGTGCTCGTCGCCGCCCGACCTCCTCCTGCCTCCTCGCGCCCACCTCGCCGCCTCTCCTCGTCCCCGCGCAGCCCCGTGCCTCGTTTCCGGTCGCCGCTCGCCAGGTCCCTCGCCGCCACGCCGCCTCGGCTCTCCGTTCTCCCGCGCGCCGCCGCCCACCTGCAGGAGCCCCGCGCCCCGCGCCTCCCCGTCGCCGCGCCCGCCCGGGTTGCCGCACCGTGGCCTCACCCCGCCGTCCTGCCATGTCCCCCGCGCCTCCCACGCGCTGCCGTGCTCGCCGCCGCAATCTCCGCGCTGCGCCTGCCGCCGTGCCTGCCAAGGACGTCTCCCGCGTGCCGCCCTGCCGCCACGGGCATGCTGTGCCGCTGCTGCGTTTTTGCTGCTCGCCTGCTGCTGTTGCTTGAGCCGATGCCTGCCTTGCTGTGTCGTTGCTGTCCTCCGCGTTCCCCTGCCGAGCTGTTTGGAGTTGTTGTTGCTGTCGCTGTTGATTTCGTTGCTTGCTGCTGCCTGTAGTTTTGCTGCTATAGCGTAGATGTAGCTCTTGCTGATGTGTAGCTATTGCTTTGCTGCTGCCCTGCTTGGCGGTTGCGCCTCTAGCTAGCTTGCTTGCCTGCTGCATGTGCCCTTGCTATTGCTGTTGCCGTTTTGCTGCTGTTGCTGTAGGTTGCCGTGTCCTGCTATAGTGCTTGCTGTAGCTGCCATATATGTTTAGTTGCTTGCTTGCCCTGCTTGCCGTGTTCTTTGCTCGTGCTGCCACCTATGTCGCCGCGTGCACCATCCCTGCCGCCGTTGGTCGTTGACAAGATCGGCTAGTACAATGACGTCCTCGACGAACCCCGAACATCCACGGAGATGTGATCGACTACCGACGTCGAAGACCCGAGTACCACGACGCCGAGCGAACGACTACCGCCGACGAGACTCGACTACCACGACGATCATTGCTCTCCTTCACCGGACCGAACCACTACGATTGCATGCTTCGAAGGTATACCGATGGGACGTGTCGTGTACCGAACGCTTATGATGTATGAGTTGAATGTATGTTGCACCGTATGTTGCCTGTGGCACGTTGTGTTCCTCTTTCGTTGTGCCCTCGACGCATGGGAGCCCGATATCGGGATCACCCCATTCTTTATTTAACGTTCCCGCACACGCTTCCAGTTCGTTGGCACCGATATCCCGCTGAGTTTCGGGATAGGAATGTTGCCGTGGCATCCTTTCCGTCTTGCCGCCATGGTTCCCTCTCGCTCGCCGTGGCAACTCTTGCTTCTTTTCCCTTGTTGCCGTGATGTAATGAACTCGCATGCATGACGCATTCATGGCATGATATACCGTGTGTTGCATGTTTCTTGTGCCGTAGCTCCGATCTATGTTTCGCGTGTTAAACGGTCTAGGATGACATGTAGGATCACCGCTTCACCCCTTGCCATGTTAAACAACATTAAACATTGTCGTGTTAATAAACGGGAGTGAACTAAATAATTAATCGTGGAGTTTTGTCGATATGCAACCCGTTGCATATCGAGCTTCACTTAATGTGTAGGGTTTGTGTGAGGTGAATTGCCATGCCATGCCTTGCATCATTGATCTGTTCATGCATCATATTTGGTTGTGCATCTTGTTTTGCATTGTGTGGTGAATATTTGTGTTGATGTTTGTTTCCGGTTTGTTCCGTCTTGATAGAGTTCCGCAAGCGTGTCGGAATGTGAGGACCCGTTCGACTATGTTGGTTCGCCGACTTCACCGAGTTGTTCTTCTTCCAAGCGGGATCTTAGGCAAGATGACCATTTCCCCAGATACCATTACTATCATTGCCATGCTAGTTTATCGCTTCTATCGTTTATGTCTCGTGGCCTACCACTTGTTAAATATCAACCTCTCAACAATGCCATGATTACCTTCAACCTGTTCGACCTAGCAAACCACTGATTGGCTATGTTACCGCTTGCTTAACCCTGTGTAGCATTGCTAGTTGCAGGTGTAGTTGCTTCCATGTGATTACATGGGTTCCTTGTTATATCACCATATTTTAATTGCTATTTAATTTAATGCACCTATATACTTGGTAAAAGGTGGAAGGCTCGGCCTTTCTAGCCTGGTATTTTGTTCCACCTTTGCCCCCTTAGTTTCGGCTACCGGTGTTATGTTCCATAAACGAGCGCTCCTATCATGATCGGGGTTATTATGGGGACCCCCTTGATAATTCGTTTTAGATTAAAGCCGGTCTGGCAAGGCCCAACATTGGTACTACATTTGCCCAACATAATAATTTTGTTAATACTGAAAGCATAGGGCGTCACGAACCCGAGGAGTAATTCTACATAATACAGGGAGGGCCAGTGCTGATGGTGCTGGTCCAAAAAGAGCACTGTGCGGGGCCACCGCGAGGAAACTCGAGGTTTGGCACTCGTACGCGTAGCTTATCCGTCGTGTCCTAAGAACGAGATACGCGGCTCCTATCGGGATCGTCGACACACCGGGCGGCCTTGCTGGATTAGTTTTACCTTTGACGAGATATCTTGTGCATCGGGATTCAGGTGATGCTTTGGGTAATCTCAGAGTTGAGGTTTTCCACTAAGGAATCCGACGAGATCGCGAGCTTCGTGATTGAGGATTTCTGTGCGGCTTGTGGTAATTTGTGATGGACTAGTTGGAGCACCCCTGCAGTGTTAAATCTTTTGGAAAGCCGTGCCCGCGGTTATGTGGCAACGTGGAAACTTTGTTTAACACTGGTTCTAGATAACTTGAAGTTAACTTAATTAAAATATGCCAACTGTGTGCGTAACCGTGACTGTCTCTTTCATGAGTTCCTTTTCCGATCGAGGACACGGTGGGGTTATGTCTGACGTAGGTAGGTGTTCAGGATCATTCATTTGATCAACCGTAGTTCAAGTCCGTTATGCGTAGATCATCCCCCTCTTTATTCTTGTACTCATAAGTTTAGCCACCAAATATATGCTTAGCCGCTGTTGCAACCTCACCACTTAACCATGCCTCACCCATTAAGCTTTGCTAGTCTTGATACCTTTGGAAATGAGATTGCTGAGTCCCCTGTGGCTCACAGTTTACTACAACACCAGTTGCAGGTACAGGTAAAGGTTACTTGACGTGAGCGCGTTGATTGTTCATTTGGAGTTGCTTCTTCTTCTTCTTCATCGCTCTAGGATGGGTTCCAGGCCGACCGCCTCGGATAGGAAGGATGGACGTCGTTCCTCTTTTCTCGTTTGTTTTCGTCCGTAGTCGGACCCTGCTCTTACTCTTGATGATGATATAATGTACTGATGTGACTCTGATTTAGCTTGTGGCGAGTGTAAGCCAATTCTATTATATATCTCTTCTTTTCAGTACATGTACTTGTAACGATATCCATTCTTGCGACACGACGAGATGCGCTTCTATCCCTGACGAGGCCCTCGTGCCAAATTGAGGATAGGGTCACATCTTGGGCGTGACACAAGGATTCATATAATCTTTTATAACATTCCCTTTGTCCTTCGGTATGTTACTTGCCCGTGATTTGATTGTCGGTATCCCTATACCTATTTTAATCTCGTTACCGACAAGTCTCTTTACTCGTTCCGTAACACAAGATCTCGTGGCTTACACTTGAGTCACATTGCTTGCATGGCTTGTATGTGATGGTGTATTACCGAGTGGCCCCGAGATACCTCTCCATCACACGGAGTGAAAAATCCCAGTCTTGATCCATGCTAACTCAACGAACACTTTCGGAGATACCAGTAGAGCACCTTTATAGTCACCCAGTTACGTTGTGACGTTTGATACACACAAGGTATTCCTTCGGTGTTAGTGAGTTATATGATCTCATGGTCATAGGAATGAATACTTGACACGCATAAAACAATAGCAATAAAATAACACGATCACATGCTACGTTCATAGTTTGGGTCTTGTCCATCACATGATTCTCCTAATGATGTGATCCCGTTATCAAGTGACAACACTTGTCTATGGTCAGGAAACCTTGACCATCTTTGATCAACGGGCTAGTCAACTAGAGGCTTACTAGGGACAGTGTTTTGTCTATGTATCCACACATGTATTTGTGTTTCCAATCAATACAATTATAGCATGGATAATAAACGATTATCATGAACAAAGCAATATAATAATAACTAATTTAGTATTTCCTCTAGGGCATATTTCCAACAGTCTCCCACTTGCACTAGAGTTAATAATCTAGTTCACATCACCATGTGATTTTAACGAATCCAACACCCATACAGTTTTGGGGTTTGATCACGTCTTGCTCGTGAGTAAGGTTTTAGTCAACGGTTCTGAATCTTTCAGATCTGTGTGTGCTTAACAAATCTTTATGTCATCTTAGAGATGCTGCTACTACGTGCTATTCGAAAATACTCCAAATATCTACTCTACTATATGAATCCGTTTTACTACTCTAAGTTATTCGGATTAGTGTCAAAGCTTGCATCGACGTAACCCTTTACGACGAACTCTTTAACCACCTCCATAATCGAGAAAAAAAAATCCTTAGTCCATTAGTCACTAAGGATAACTTTGACCGCTGTTTAGTGATTCAATCCTGGATCACTCCTTGTACCCCTTGACAGACTCATGGCAAGGCACACATTAGGTGCGGTACACAGCATGGCATACTTTAGAGTCTACGGCTAAGGCATAGAAGACGACCTTCGTCCATTATCTTTATTCTGCCGTGGTCGGGCTTTTAGTCTTACTCAAATTCACACCTTACAACATAGTCAAGAACTCCTTTGCTGATCTATTTTGAACTCCTTTAAAAACCTGTCAGTGCATGCATTTCATTGAAAGTTCTATTTAGCATTTTGATCTATCTAGATAGATCATGATGCTCAATGTTTCAAGTAGCTCTATCCAGGTCTTCCTTTGAAAAACTCCTTTCAAACAACCTTTTATGCTTCACAGAAATTCTACATTACTTCCGATCAACAATATGTCAACCACATATACTTATCAGAAATTCTATAGTGCTCCCACACACTTCTTTGGAAATACAAGTTTCTCATAAACCTTGTACAAACCCAACACCCTTGATCATCTCATCAAAGCGCATATTCCAACTCCGGGATGCTTGCACCAGTCCATAGAAGGATCGCTGGAGCTTGCATATTTGTTAGCATCCTTAGGATCGATAAAACCTTCTAGTTGTATCACATACAACCTTTCCTCAAGGAAACCGTTGAGGAAACAATGTTTTGTCATCCTACGTGCAATATTTCATAAATAATGCAACAACTGCTAACACAATTCCATAAGATTTTTAGCATCGCTACGAGTGAGAAAGTCTCATCATAGTCAACTCTTTGAACTTGTCGGAAACATCTTTGTGATAAGTCGAGCTTTTCTTAATGGTGACTTTTTGTTGGGGAACGTCGCATGGGAAACAAAAATTTTCCTACGCACACGAAGATCTATCATGGTGATGTCCATCTACGAGAGGGGATGAGTGATCTACTTACCCTTGTAGACCGTACAGCAGAAGCGTTAGTGAACGCGGTTGATGTAGTGGAACGTCCTCACGTCCCTCGATCCGCCCCGCGATCAGTCCCACGATCTAGGACCGAACGGACGACACCTCCGCGTTCAGCACACGTACAGCTCGACGATGACCTCGGCCTTCTTGATCCAGCAAGAGAGACGGAGAGGTAGAAGAGTTCTCCGGAAGCGTGACGGCGCTCCGGAGGTTGGTGATGACCTTGTCTCAGCAGGGCTCCGCCCGAGCTCCGCAGAAACGCGATCTAGAGGAAAAACCGTGGAGGTATGTGGTCGGGCTGCCGTGGAAAAGTCGTCTCAAATCAGCCCTAAAACCTCCGTATATATAGGTGGGAGAGGGGGGGCCTTGCCTTGGGGCTCAAGGAGCCCCAAGGGGGTCGGCCGAGCCAAGGGGGGAAGGTCTCCCCCCCAAACCGAGTTGGACTTGGTTTGGTGGGTGGGAGTCCTTCCTTCCCTTCCCACCTCCTTCTTTTTTTTCTTTCTCTTTGATTTTTCTTCCAATGCGCATAGGGCCCTTTTGGGCTGTCCCACCATCCCACTAAGGGCTGGTGCGCCACCCTCAAGGCCTATGGGCTTCCCCGGGGTGGGTTTCCCCCCCCCCCCCCGGTGAACTCCCGGAACCCATTCGTCATTCCCGGTACATTCCCGGTAACTCCGAAAACCTTCCGGTAATCAAATGAGGTCATCCTATGTATCAATCTTCATTTTCGGACCATTCCGGAAACCCTCGTGACGTCCGTGATCTCATCCGGAACTCCGAACAACATTCGGTAACCAACCATATAACTCAAATACGCATAAAACAACGTCGAACCTTAAGTGTGCAGACCCTGCGGGTTCGAGAACTATGTAGACATGACCCGAGAGACTCCTCGGTCAATATCCAATAGCGGGACCTGGATGCCCATATTGGATCCTACATATTCTACGAAGATCTTATCGTTTGAACCTCAGTGCCAAGGATTCATATAATCCCGTATGTCATTCCCTTTGTCCTTCGGTATGTTACTTGCTCGAGATTTGATCGTCAGTATCCCCATACCTATTTCAATCTCGTTTACCGGCAAGTCTCTTTACTCGTTCCGTAATACAAGATCCCGCAACTTACACTAAGTCACATTGCTTGCAAGGCTTGTGTGTGATGTTGTATTACCGAGTGGGCTCCGAGATACCTCTCCGTCACACGGAGTGACAAATCCCAGTCTTGATCCATACTAACTCAACTAACACCTTTGGAGATACCTGTAGAGCATATTTATAGTCACCCAGTTACGTTGCGACGTTTTATACACACAAAGTATTCCTCCGGTGTCAGTGAGTTATATGATCTCATGGTCATAGGAACAAATACTTGACACGCAGAAAACAGTAGCAACAAAAGGACACGATCAACATGCTACGTCTATTAGTTTGGGTCTAGTCCATCACGTGATTCTCCTAATGACATGATCCAGTTATCAAGCAACAACACCTTGTTAATAATCAGAAGACACTGACTATCTTTGATCAACTATCTAGCCAACTAGAGGCTTGCTAGGGACAGTGTTTTGTCTATGTATCCACACATGTAAATGAGTCTTCATTCAATACAATTATAGCATGGATAATAAACAATTATCTTGATACAGGAATTATAATAATAACTATTATTGCCTCTAGGGCATAATTCCAATAGTCTCCCACTTGCACTAGAGTCAATAATCTAGCCCTCACATCATCATGCGAATTACATTGTAATAAATCTAACACCCATACAGTTCTGGTGTTGATCATGCTTTGGCCGTGGAAGAGGTTTAGTCAGCGGGCCTGCTACATTCAGATCCGTGTGCACTTTGCATATATTCACGTCCTCCCCTTCGACGTAGTTGCGGATGAGGTTGAAGCGTCGTTTGATGTGTCTGGACTTCTTGTGAAACCGTGGTTCCTTTGCTAAGGCAATGGCACCCGTGTTGTCACAGAACAAGGTTATTGGATTCAGTGAGCTTGGCACCACTCCAAGATCCGTCATGAATTGCTTCATCCAGACACCCTCCTTAGCCACCTCCGAGGCAGCCATGTACTCCGCTTCACATGTAGAATCTGGTATGACGCTTTGCTTGGAACTGCACCAGCTTACCGCACCCCCATTAAGAATAAATACGTATCCGGTTTGCGACTTAGAGTCGTCCGGATCTGTGTCAAAGCTTGCATCGATGTAACCTTTTACGGCGAGCTCTTCGTCACCTCCATATACGAGAAACATCTCCTTAGTCCTTTTCAGGTACTTCAGGATATTCTTGACCGCCGTCCAGTGATCCACTCCTGGATTACTCTAGAACCTACCTGCCATACTTATGGCCAGGCTAACATCCGGTCTATTGCACAACATTGCATACATGATAGAACCTATGGCTGAAGCATAGGGGACGGAGCGCATATGCTCTCTATCTTCATCAGTTGCTGGGCACTGAGTCTTACTCAATCTCGTACCTTGTAAAACTGGCAAGAACCCTTTCTTGGACTGTTCCATTTTGAACCTCTTCAAAACTTTATCAAGGTATGTGCTTTGTGAAAGTCCTATCAGGCGTTTTGTTCTATCCCTATAGATCTTAATGCCTAGAATGTAAGCTGCTTCTCCTAGGTCCTTCATAGAGAAACTTTTATTCAAGTAATCCTTTATGCTCTCCAAAAACTCCACGCTGTTTCCAATCAGCAATATGTCATCCACATATAATATTAGAAACGCCACAGAGCTCCCACTCACTTTCTTGTAAATACAAGATTCTCCAACCACTTGTATAAACCCAAATGCTTTGATCACCTCATCAAAGCGTTTGTTCCAACTCCGAGATGCTTGCACCAGTCCATAAATGGATCGCTGGAGCTTGCACACCTTGTTAGAATTCTTAGGATCGACAAAACCTTCGGGTTGCATCATATACAATTCTTTCTTAAGGAAACCATTAAGCAACACCGTTTTGACATCCATCTGCCAGATTTCATAATCGAAAAATGCAGCTATTGCTAACATGATCCTGACGGACTTAAGCATCGCTACGGGTGAGAATGTCTCATCGTAGTCAACTCCTTGAACTTGTGAAAAACCCTTTGCCACAAGTCGAGCTTTATAAACGGTCACATTGCCGTCAGCGTCCGTCTTCCTCTTAAAGATCCATTTGTTCTGAATAGCCTTGCGGCCCTCAGGCAGTATCTCCAAAGTCCACACTTTGTTCTCATACATGGATCCTATCTCGGACTTCATGGCTTCTAGCCATTTGTTGGAATCCGGGCCCACCATTGCTTCTTCATAATTTGCAGGTTCATTGTTGTCCAACAACATGATTGATAAGACGGGATTACCGTACCACTCTGGAGCAGCACGTGGTCTCGTCGACCTGCGTGGTTCGACATAAACTTGAACCGAAGTTTCATGATCACCATCATTAACTTCCTCCTCAGTCGGCGTCGCAACGACAGAGGTTTCCCCTTGCCCTGCGCCACCATCCAAAGGGATGAGAGGTTCGACAACCTCGTCAAGTTCTATCTTCCTCCCACTCAAATCTCTCGAGAGAAACTCCTTCTCGAGAAAAGCTCCGTTTTTAGCAACAAACACTTTGCCCTCGGATTTGAGATAGAAGGTGTACCCAATTGTCTCTTTTGGGTAACCTATGAAGACGCACTTTTCCGCTTTGGGTTCCAGCTTTTCAGGCTGAAGCTTTTTGACATAAGCATCACATCCCCAAACTTTAAGAAACGACAACTTTGGCCTTTTGCCATACCATAGTTCATATGGCGTCGTCTCAACGGATTTTGATGGTGCCCTATTTAAAGTGAATGCAGCTATTTCTAATGCATAACCCCAAAACGATAACGGCAAATCGGTAAGAGACATCATAGATCGCACCATCTCTAATAAAGTACGGTTACGACGTTCGGACACACCATTACGTTGTGGTGTTCCAGGCCGTGTCAACTGTGAAACAATTCCACATTGTCTTAAGTGAGCACCAAACTCGAAACTCAGATATTCACCCCCACGATCAGACCATAGGAACTTGATCTTCTTGTTACGATGATTTTCGACTTCACTCTGAAATTGCTTGAACTTTTCAAATGTTTCAGACTTGTGCTTCATTAAATAGACATAACCATATCTACTCAAATCGTCAGTGAAGGTGAGAAAATAACGATATCCGCCGCGTGCCTCTACGCTCATCGGACCACACACATCGGTATGTATGATTTCCAACAAGTCACTTGCACGCTCCATTGTTCCGGAGAACGGAGTTTTAGTCATCTTGCGCATGAGGCATGGTTCGCACGTGTCAAGTGAATCAAAGTCAAGTGACTCCAAAAGTCCATCAGCATGGAGTTTCTTCATGTGCTTTACACCAATATGACCTAAGCGGCAGTGCCACAAAAATATGGCGCTATCATTGTTAACTCTAACTCTTTTGGTCTCAATGTTATGTATGTGTGTATCGCTATCAAGATTCAATATGATCAATCGTCTCACATTGGGTGCATGACCATAAAAGATGTTACTCATAGAAATAGAACAACCATTATTCTCTGACTTAAAAGAGTAACCGTCTCGCAATAAACAAGATCCAGATATAATGTTCATGCTCAACGCAGGCACTAAATAACAATGATTTAAGTTCATAACTAATCCTGATGGTAACTCAAGTGAAACTGTGTCGACGGCAATTGCATCAACCTTGGAACCATTTCCTACGCGCATCGTCACTTCATCTTTCGCCAGCCTTCGTTTATTCCACAGTTCCTGTTTCGAGTTGCAAATATGAGAAACAGAACCGGTATCGAATACCCAGGCACTACTACGAGAGCCGGTTAAGTACACATCAGTAACATGTATATCAAATATACCTGATTTTTCTTTGGCCGCCTTCTTATCTGCCAGATACTTGGGGCAATTGCGCTTCCAGTGACCCATACCCTTGCAATAGTAACACTCTGTTTCAGGCTTAGGTCCAGCTTTGGGTTTCTTCGTCGGATTGGCAACAGGCTTGCCGCTCTTCTTTGAATTACCCTTCTTGCCTTTGTCGTTTCTCTTGAAACTAGTGGTATTATTCACCATCAACACTTGATGTTCTTTACGGAGTTTAGACTCTGCGACTTTCGGCATCGCAAACAACTCGCCGGGTGACTTGTTCATCCCTTGCATGTTGTAGTTCAACACAAAGCCTTTATAGCTTGGCGGCAGTGATTGAAGGATTCTATTAGTGATAGCCTCTTGCGGGAGTTCAATCCCCAGCTCAGCTAGACGGTTTGAGTACCCAGACATTTTGAGCACATGTTCATTGACACACGAGTTCTCCTCCATCTTGCAAGCATAGAATTTATCGGAGGTCTCATACCTCTCAATCCGGGCGTTCTTCTGAAAGATAAACTTCAAATATTGGAACATCTCAAATGCTCCATGATGCTCAAAGCGACGTTGAAGTCCCGGTTCTAAGCCATACAAGACTGCACATTGAACTACTGAGTAGTCCTCCTTACGTGCTAACCAAGCGTTCTTAACATCCTGATCAGCCGTAGCGGGTGGTTCATCTCCTAGCGCAGCATTAAGGACATAATCCTTCTTCCCATCTTGTAAGATTAGCTTAAGATTACGAGCCCAGTCTACAAAGTTGCTTCCATCATCTTTCAACTTAGCTTTCTCTAGGACGTATTAAAATTCAAGGTGACTGTCGCGTGAGCCATGATCTACAACACAAATATATTCAAAGTGGACTTAGACTATGGTCAAGATAATTAGAGTTTAACTTAATCAAATTATACGCTAAACTCCCACTCAAAAAATACATCTCTCTAGTCATTTGAGTGGTTCATGATCCACTTACACTAGCTCAAGTCCGATCATCACGTGAGTTGAGTATAGTTTCAGTGGTAAGCATCCCTATGCTAATCATATCATCTATATGATTCATGATCGACCTTTCGGTCTCATGTGTTCCGAGTCCATGTCTGCACATGCTAGGCTCGTCAAGCTTAACCCGAGTGTTCCGCGTGCGCAACTGTTTTGCACCCGTTGTATGTGAACGTTGAGTCTATCACACCCGATCATCACGTGGTGTCTCGAAACGACGAACTGTAGCAACGGTGCACAGTCGGGGAGAACACAATTTCGTCTTGAAATTTTAGTGAGAGATCACCTCATAATGCTACCGTGGTTCTAAGCAAAATAAGGTGCATAAAAGGATTAACATCAGATGCAATTCATAAGTGACATGATATGGCCATGATCACGTGCTTCTTGATCTCCATCACCAAAGCACCGGCACGATCTTCTTGTCACCGGCACCGCACCATGATCTCCATCAACGTGTCGCCATCGGGGTTGTCGTGCTACTCATGCTATTACTACTAAAGCTACATCCTAGCAAAATAGTAAACGCATCTGCAAGCACAAACATTAGTATAAAGACAACCCTATGGCTCCTGCCGGTTGCCGTACCATCGACGTGCAAGTCGATATTATCTATTACAACATGATCATCTCATACATCCAATATATCACATCACATCGTTGGCCATATCACATCACAAGCATACCCTGCAAAAACAAGTTAGACGTCCTCTAATTTTGTTGTTGCATGTTTTACGTGGTGACCATGGGTATCTAGTAGGATCGCATCTTACTTACGCAAACACCACAACGGAGATATATGAGTTGCTATTTAACCTCATCCAAGGACCTCCTCGGTCAAATCCGATTCAACTAAAGTTGGAGAAACCGACACTTGCCAGTCATCTTTGAGCAACGGGGTTACTCGTAGCGATGAAACCAGTCTCTCGTAAGCGTACGAGTAATGTCGGTCCAAGCCGCTTCAATCCAACAATACCGCGGAATCAAGAAAAGACTAAGGAGGGCAGAAAAACGCACATCACCGCCCACAAAAACTTTTGTGTTCTACTTGAGAAGACATCTACGCATGAACCTAGCTCATGATGCCACTGTTGGGGAACGTCGCATGGGAAACAAAAATTTTCCTACGCGCACGAAGACCTATCATGGTGATGTCCATCTACGAGAGAGGATGAGTGATCTATGTACCCTTGTAGACCGTACAGGAGAAGCGTTAGTGAACGCGGTTGATGTAGTGGAACGTCCTCACGTCCCTCGATCCGCCCCGCGAACAGTCCCGCGATCAGTCCCACGATCTAGTACCGAACGGACGGCACCTCCGCGTTCAGCACACGCACAGCTCAACGATGATCTCGGCCTTCTTGATCCAGCAAGAGATACAGAGAGGTAGAAGAGTTCTCCGGCAGTGTGACGGCGCTCCAGAGGTTTGTGATGACCTTGTCTCAGCAGGGCTCCGCCTGAGCTCCGCAGAAACGCGATCTAGAGGAAAAACCGTGGAGGTATGTGGTCGGGCTGCCGTGGAAAAGTCGTCTCAAATCAGCCCTAAAACCTACTTATATATAGGTGGGAGAGGGGGGGCCTTGCCTTGGGGCTCAAGGAGCCCCAAGGGGGTCGGCCTAGCCAAGGGGGGAAGGTCTCCCCCCCCCAAACCGAGTTGGACTTGGTTTGGTGGGTGGGAGTCCTTCCTTCCCTTCCCACCTCCTTCTTTTTTTTTCTTTCTCTTTGATTTTTCTTCCAATGCGCATAGGGCCCTTTTGGGCTGTCCCACCATCCCACTAAGGGCTGGTGCGCCACCCTCAAGGCCTATGGGCTTCCCCGGGGTGGGTTGCCCCCCCCGGTGAACTCCCGGAACCCATTCGTCATTCCCGGTACATTCCCGGTAACTCCAAAAACCTTCCGGTAATCAAATGAGGTCATCCTATATATCAATCTTCGTTTCCGGACCATTCCGGAAAACCTCGTGACGTCCGTGATCTCATCCGGGACTCCGAACAACATTCGGTAACCAACCATATAACTCAAATACGCATAAAACAACATTGAACCTTAAGTGTGCAGACCCTGCGGGTTCGATAGCGGGACCTGGATGCCCATATTGGATCCTACATATTCTACGAAGATCTTATCGTTTGAACCTCAGTGCCAAGGATTCATATAATCCCGTATGTCATTCCCTTTGTCCTTCGGTATGTTACTTGCTCAAGATTTGATCGTCAGTATCCCCATACCTATTTCAATCTCGTTTACCGGCAAGTCTCTTTACTCGTTTCGTAATACAAGATCCCGCAACTTACACTAAGTCACATTGCTTGCAAGGCTTGTGTGTGATGTTGTATTACCGAGTGGGCTCCGAGATACCTCTCCGTCACACGGAGTGACAAATCCCAGTCTTGATCCATACTAACTCAACTAACACCTTTGGAGATACCTGTAGAGCATATTTATAGTCACCCAGTTACGTTGCGACGTTTTATACACACAAAGTATTCCTCCGGTGTCAGTGAGTTATATGATCTCATGGTCATAGGAACAAATACTTGACACGCAGAAATCAGTAGCAACAAAAGGACACGATCAACATGCTACGTCTATTAGTTTGGGTCTAGTCCATCACGTGATTCTCCTAATGACGTGATCCAGTTATCAAGCAACAACACCTTGTTAATAATCAGAAGACACTGACTATCTTTGATCAACTATCTAGCCAACTAGAGGCTTGCTAGGGACAGTGTTTTGTCTATGTATCCACACATGTAAATGAGTCTTCATTCAATACAATTATAGCATGGATAATAAACGATTATCTTGATACAGGAATTATAATAATAACTATATTTATTATTGCCTCTAGGGCATAATTCCAACACTTTTCACCATCATCGTATGTCTTCCCTTTAAAGATCCATCTTTTACTTAACAGTCCTACGACCATCAAGTAGTTCTTCCAAAGTCTACACTTTGTTTTCATACAAGGATCCTCTCTCGTATTTCATGGCCTCGAGCCATTTGTCGGAATCCGGGACCACCATCGCTTCTCCATAGCTCGTAGGTTCATTATTATTCAACAACATGACCTCCAAGACAAGGTTACCATACCACTCTATAGTAGTACGCGACCTTGTCGACCTACGAGGTTTGTAGTAACTTGATCCAAAGCTTAATGATCACCATCATCAATTTCCACTTCAATTGGTGTAGGCGCCACAAGAACAACTTCCTGTATCCTGCTACACACCGGTTGAAGTGACTGTTCAACAACCTCATCAAGTTCCACCACCCTCCCACTAAATTCTTTCGAGAGAAACCTTTCCTCGAGAAAGGACCCGTTTCTAGAAACAAACACTTTGCTTCCACATCTGAGATAGGAGATGTACCCAACCGTTTTGGATATCTTATGAAGACACATTTATCCACTTTTGGTTTGAGTTTATCAGACTGAAACTTTTTCACATAAGCATCGCAGCCCCAAACTTTTAAGAAACAACAGCTTAGGTTTCTCCAAACCATAGTCTATACTGTCTCATCTCAACGGAAATACGCGGTGCCCTATTTAAAGTGAATGTGTTTATCTCTAATGCATAACCCATAAACGATAGTGGTAATTCGATAAGAGACATCATAGTATGAACCATATCAAATAGGGCGCGGCTATGACACACCATCACACTATGGTGTTCTAGGTGGCATGAACTGCGAAACAATTTCCACATTGTCTTAACTGTGTACCAAAACTCGCAACTCAGATATTCATCTCTATGATCATATCGTAGATAGTTTATCTTCTTGTCACGATGATCTTCACTCTAAAATAGCTTTGAACTTTTCAATATTGCAGACTTGTGATTCATCATGTAAATACTCTTGTATCTATTCAAATCATCAGTGAAGTAAGAACATAACGATATCCACTGTGTGCCTCAGCACTCATTGGACTTTGCACATCAAAAAATGTATTGCATCCAACAAGTTGCTTTCTTGTTCCATGTGGTATGATTTTGCATGTCTCAAGTGATTCAAAATCAAGTGAGTCCAAACGATCCATCTGCATGGAGTTTCTTCATGCGTTTATACCAACAGGTATGGTTTGCATGTCTCAAACGTTTCAAAAATGAGTGAGTACAAAGATCCATCAGCATGGAGCTTCTTCACGCATTTTACGCCAACATGACTCAAGCGACAGTGCCACAAGTGAGTGGTACTATCATTATTACTTTGTATCTTTTGGCACCAATATTCTGAACATGTGTAACACTATGATCGAGATTCAATAAACCAAGGTATTTTATTCAAGGAAATAGAATAACCATTATTATCTTTAAATGAATAATGGTATTGCAATAAACACGATCCAATCATGTTGATGCTCGACGCAAACACCAAATAACAATTATTTAGGTTTAACACCAATCCCGATGGTAGAGGGAGTGTGCCATGTTTGATCACATCAACCTTGGAAACACTTCCAACACTTATCGTCACCTCGCCATTAGCTAGTCTCTGTTTATTCCATAGCTTTTATTTCGAGTTACTAATTACTTAGCAATCCAACAGGTATCTAATACCCTCGTGCTACTAGGAGTACTAGTAAAGTACACATCAATATCATGTATATCAAATATACTTCTGTTGACTTCGCCAACCTTCTTATCTACCAAGTATCTAGGGTAGCTCCGCCTCAGTGACTGTTCCCCTCATAATAGAAGCACTTTAGTCTCGGGTTTGGGTTCAATCTTGGGTTTCTTCATTAGAGCAGCAACTGGTTTGCCATTTCATGAAGTATCCCTTCTAGCCCTTTCCCTTCTCGAAACTAGTGGTTTTACTAACCATCAACAATTGATGCTCCTTCTTGATTTCTACTTTCGCAGTGTGAAACATTGCGAATCCTCAAGCGTTATCATATCTATCCTTGATATGATATAGTTCATCACGAAGCTCTAGCAGCTTGGTGGCAGTGACTTTGGAGAACCATCACTATCTTATCTGGAAGATCAACTCCCACTTGATTAAAGCGATTGTTGTACTCACACAATCTGAGCACATGCTCAATGATTGAGCTTTTCTCCTTTACTTTATATTCAAAAAATCTTGTCGGAGGTCTCATACCTCTCAACAAGGGCACGAGCATGAAATCTCAATTTCATCTCCTAGAACATCTCTTATGTTCCGTGACGTTTCAAAACGTCTTCGGCCCCTTGTTTCTAAGCCATTAAGTATTACGCACTGTACTATCACGTAGTCATAAAAACGTGTATGTCAGATGTTCGCAACATCCACAGACGATGCTCGAGGTGCCGTACACCGAATGGTGCATTAAGGACATAATCCTTCTGTGCAGCAATGAGTACAATCCTCAGTTTTACGGACTTAGTCCGCAAAGTTGCTACTATCATCTTTCAACTAAATTTTCTCTAGGAACATATAAAAACAGTAGACCTACAGGGCAAGCTACATCATAATTCGCAAAGACCTTTTGACTATGTTCATGATAATTAGTTCAATTAATCATATTACTTAAGAAGTCCCACTCAAAAAGTACATCCCTTTAGTCATTTGAGTGGTACATGATCCAAATCCACTAACTCAAGTATGATCATCACGTGAGTTGAGTATAGCTTCAGTGGTAAGCATCTCTATGCTATTCATATCAACTATACGATTCATGCTCGACCTTTTGGTCTCTTGTGTTCCGAGTCCTTGTCTGCACATGCTAGGCTCGTCAAGTTTAACCCGAGTGTTCCGCGTGTGCAACTGTTTTGCACCCGTTGTATGTGAACGTTCAGTCTATCACACCCGATCATCACGTGGTGTCTCGAAATGACGAACTGTCACAACAGTGCACAGTCGGGGAGAACACAATTTTATCTTGAAATTTTAGTGAGGGATCACCTTATAATGCTACCGTCGTTCTAAGCAAAATAAGGTGCATAAAAGGATTAATATCACATGCAATTCATAGGTGACATGATATGGCCATCATCTTGTGCTTCTTGATCTCCATCACCAAAGCACCGGCATGATCTTCTTGTCACCTGAGCCACACCATGATCTCCATCATCGTGCCGCCATCGAGGTTGTCGTGCTATCTATTCTATTACTACTAAAGCTACGACCTAGCAATATAGTAAACATATCTGCAAACACAAACATTAGTTTAAAGACAACCATATGGATCCTGCCGGTTGTCCAAGCAGCGACGTGCAAGTCGATATTAACTATTACAAAATGATCATCTCATACATCCAATATATCACATCACGTCATTGGCCATATCATATCACAACAATACCCTGCAAAAACAAGTTAGACGTCCTCTAATTTGTTGTTGCATGTTTTACGTGGCTGCTATGGGTATCTAGTATGATCGCATCTTACTTATGCAAAAACCACAATGGAGATGTGCAAATTTCTATTTAACCTCTCTCCAAGGACCACCTTGGTCAAAACCAATTCAACTAAAGTTGAAGAAACAGACACCCGGCAGTCATCTTTATGCAACGAGTTGCATGTTAGTCGATGAAACCAGTCAATCGTAAGCATACGAGTAATGTCGGTCCGGGCCACTTCAATCAAACAATACCGCCGAATCGAGAAAAGACTAAGGAGGGCAGAAAATCAAACATCAATGCCCACAAAACCTTTTGTGTTCTCCTCGAGATAACATCTACGCATGAACCTAGCTCATGATGCCACTGTTGGGGAACGTTGCATGGGAACAAAAACTTTCCTACGCACACGAGGACCTATCATGGTGATGTTCATCTACGAGAGGGAGATTTGATCCACATACCCCTGTAGATCGCTCAGCGGGAAGCGTTAAGAAATGTTGACGTAGTGGTACAACTTCATGATTCAAATCACCATCCTCCCACGATCCGTCCCACGATTGGTTCCGATCTAGAACCGAACGGACGACACCTCCGCGTTCAGCACACGTACAACTCGATGACGATCTCGGCCTTCTTGATCCAGCAAGAGAGACAGATAAGTAGATGAGTTCTCCGGCAGCATGACGGCTCGCTGGTGTTCATGATGATCTATTCATGCACGGCTCTACCCGAGCTCCGCAGAAATCTAATCTAGAGGAAGAACTACGAGGTGTAGGTTTGAGTTGCACGTGGCAAAGTTGTGTCTCAAACAGCCCTAAACCTCTAGTATATATAGGAGGAGCCAAGGGGTGGGGCAAAGCCCTAGGGCGCCGGCCAAAGGAGGCCCTCCTTGGGTCGGCCGAGGTGGGAGGGAGGAGTCCTCCTCCAATCCCACTTGGATTAGGACTCCTTCCTTATTTTCCCACCCCTTTTGAATTTTCCACTTTTTCCTCATGGGCTTTCCTTGGATGACTTTGTCAACCCATTATACCTTATTGTACATCCAATAAACCCATGTTGACCCCTTGGGGCTGATACATCTCCAACGTATCTATAATTTTTGATGGTTCCATGCTATTATCTTGTCAAACTTTGGATGTTTTGTATGCCTTTTATATCTTTTTTGGGACTAACTTATTAACTCAGTGCCAAGTGCCAGTTCCTGTTATTCTATGTTTTTGACCCTTTTGAGAGGAGGATTTTAAACGGTGTCCAAACGGAATAAAACTTCCGAAAAGATTTTTTTCCGGAACAGAAGATACACACGAGACTTGAGAACCAAGGCATGCGCCACTAGGGGACACCACAAGCCCCCTAGGCGCGGCCAGGGGGCGGCGCCTAGCCGGCTTGTGGGCCCCCTATGGCTCGTCTTCCCGACCTCTTTCGCCTATAAATTCCTGAAAATTCAAAAACTGCGCGAGAGATCCACGAAAATACTTTTCCGCTGCCGCAAGCTTCTATCTCCACAAGATCCCATCTGGGGCACGTTCTGGTGCCCTGCCGGAGGGGGGACACGGATACGGAGGGCTTCTTCATCCACACCATGACTTCTCCGATGATGCGTGAGTAGTTCACCATAGACCTTCGGGTCCATAGCTAGTAGTTAGATGGCTTCTTCTCTCTCTTGGATCTTCAATAATAAAGTTCTCCATGATCTTCATGGAGATCTATCCGATGTAATCTTCTTTTGCGGTGTGTTTGTCGAGATCCGATGAATTGTGGATTTATGATCAGATTATCTATGAATCTTATTTGAGTTTCTTCTGATCTCTTATATGCATGATTTCATATCCTTGTAATTCTTCTCGAGTTGTGGGTTTTGTTTGGCCAACTTGATCTATGATTCTTGCAATGGGAGAAGTGCTTGGTTTTGGGTTCATACCGTGCGGTGACCTCACCCAGTGACAGAAGGGGTAGCGAGGCACGCATCGTGTTGTTGCCATCAAGGGTAAAAAGATGGAGTTTACATGATTGGTTTGAGTTTATCCCTCTACATTATGTCATCTTGCTTAAGGCGTTACTCTATTTGTCATGAACTCAATACACTAGATGCATGCTGGATAGTGGTCGATGTGTGGAGTAATAGTAGTAGATGCAGAAAGTAACGGTCTACTTGTCTCGGACGTGATGCCTATATGTATGATCATTGCCTTAGATATCGTCATAACTTTGTGCGGTTCTAACAATTGCTCGACAGTAATTTATTCACCCATCGTATTATTTTCTATTTTGAGAGAAGCCTCTAGTGAATAGTATGGCCCCCGGGTCTACTTCACATCATATTTTCAGCCTTACACTTTTACTTCGTTGCACTTTCCGCCTTCAGATCTCACTTTGCAATCAATCTTGAAGGGATTGACAACCCCTTTATAGCGTTGGGTGCAAGCTCGTTTGTGTTTGCGCAGGTACTCTGGACTTGGCACGATTCTCCTACTCGATTGATACCTTGGTTCTCAAACTGAGGGAAATACTCACTGCTCCGGTGCTGCATCACCCTTTCCTCTTCAAGGGAAAAACCAACGCAAGCTCAAGAGGCAACAGAAGGATTTATGGCACCATTGCCGGGGAGGATCAAGTCAAGCACTCATCCAAGTAAGTGTCGCAAACTCATCTCTTGCATTTACTTTTTTGCCTCTCGTTTTCCTCTCCCCCACTTCTGAAAAACAAAAATTTACAAAAATATTGGCCTTTTTCATTTGCCTTTTTCGTTCGCCCTTTTCTCTCGCTTGCTTTCTGTTCGCTTGTGTGCTTGTTTGCTTGCTGAAGTCACCATGGCTGAAAACACCAAACTTTGTGACTTCTCGAATACTAATAATAATGATTTTATCAATACTCCGATTGCTCCCGCCACTAGTGCGGAATCATACTAAATCAATGCTGCTTTGCTGAATCTTGTTATGAAATAGCAATTCTCCGGCCTTCCTAGTGAAGATGCCGCATCCCATCTTAATACCTTCATTGAGCTTTGCGATATGCAAAAGAAGAAAGATGTGGATAATGATGTGATTAAATTGAAGCTTTTTCCGTTCTCGTGGCGAGATCGAGCAAAAACTTGGTTTTCGTCTTTGCCCAAAAATAGTATTGATTCTTGGAACAAGTGCAAAGACGCTTATATATCCAAATATTTTCCTCTGGCTAAGATTATCTCTCTCCGTAATGATATCATTTATTTTAAGCAACTTGATCATGAGCATGTTGCACAATCTTGGGAGAGAATGAAATTGATGATTATAAATTTTCCCGCTCATGGCTTGAGTCTTTGGATGATTATACAAATCTTCTACGCTGGCTTGAATTTCGCTTCTAGAAATATCTGGGACTCCGCCTCAGGTGGAACGTTCGTGGAAATCACGTTAGGAGATGCCACAAAACTCCTAGAAAATATCATGACAAACTACTCTTAGTGGCACACTGAACAGTCACCTACTAGTAAGAAGGTATACGCTATAGAAGAAATTAGCTCATTGAGTGCTAAGATGGATGAGTTAATGAATTTGGTTGCTAGTAGAAGTGCTCCTTTAAATCCTAATGACATGCCCTTGTCTTCCTTGATTGAGATTAGCAACACTAGCTTGGACGTTAATTTTGTGGGTAGGAATAATATTGGCAACAACAATGCTTTTAGAGGAAACTATGTTCCTAGGCCTTTTCCTAGTAACCCCTCTAATAACTTTGGCAACTCCTACAACAATACTCATGGAAATTACAATAGATTACCGTCTCATCTAGAGAGTAATATCAAAGAGTTTATCAACTCGCAAAAGATTTTCAACGCGCCATAGAGGAAAAACTACTCAAAATTGATGATTTGGCTAGGAGCGTTGATAGAATGTCTAGTGATATTGATGCTTTGAAAGTTAGATGTGCTCCTCCCAAGATCAATATGGATGAAACTTTGAAAGCTATGCGTGTTTCCATGAGTGAGAGCAAAGAAAGAACCGCCCAAATTCGTGCTAGACATGAATGGCTTAAAAAGGCGTGTTGTCGTGATTAGAATCACGAAGATCTTAAAGTGCTTGGTGTGACTCCCATTGAATCTTTGTTTTCTTGTGTCAAACCTAATGATTATGGGGCTGGATATGAATCCACTTTGGTTAAAAAATGCCCCAATGATTCGGCGTCCATCTATCTTGATGCTAAAAGCATTGAAAATGGAGTAGAAGATATCAAAACTTTGAGTAGTAATGAAACTACTAATTTCGATTTCAAGGAATTCAATTATGATAGTTTCTCCTTTATTGAATGCATTTCCTTGATGCAATCCATGCTAAACTCTCCACACGCTTATAGCCAAAACAAGGCCTTTACCGATCATATCGTCGATGCTATGATAAAATCTCTTGAAGAGAAACTTGAGTTGGAAGTTTCTATCCCTATAAATCTTCATGATGAGTGGGAACCTACTATCAAAATCAAAATCAAAAACTATGAATGCAATGCTTTGTGTGATTTGGGTGCTAGTGTTTCCGCGATTCCAAAGTCTTTATGTGATGTTCTGGGCTTTAATGAGATTGAGGAGTGTTCTTTTAATTTGCATCTTGCGGATTCTACTGTCAAGAAACCCATGGGAAGGATCAATTATGTTCTTATTATTGCAAATAGGAACTATGTACCCGTGTATTTCATTGTGCTTGATATTGATTGCAATCCTACACGCCCTATCATTCTTGGTAGACCTTTCCTAAGGACTATTGGTGCTATCATCGATATGAAGGAAGGGAATATTAGATTTCAATTTCCTTCAAATAAGGGCATGGAGCATTTTCCTAGAAAGAAAATAAGATTGCCTTATGAATCCATGATGAGGGCTACATATGGTTTGAGCACCAAAGACGACAATACGTGATTCCATCACCTTATGCCTAGCCAAGGGCGTTAAACAATAGCGCTTGTTGGGAGGCAACCCAATGAATTTATCTTTTTCTTTCTGTTTTGTTGCGTCCGCACCATCATAATTCTGTTATGGTTGTGTTTTTTGTGTTTCTTTTTGTGTTTGAGCCAAGCAAAACCTTTATGGCTAGTTTTGGTGATAGTTGTTTGATCCTGCTGGAAAAAGACAGAAACTTTTCACTCATGAAATTATTGTTCATTTTTATTCAGAAAGATATTTTGAGTTGATTCTTTTTGCTGCTGGTTGATATGCCTTTTTCCCAGGCTGTCGTAATTTTTCAGAATTTTTGAGGTACCCGAAGTATACGAAGTATACAGATTTCTACAGACTGGTCTGTTTTTGACAGATTTTGCTTTTGTTGAGTTGGTTGCTTGTTTCGATGAAACTATGGATAGTATCAGGGGGTACTAGCCATGGAAAAGTGAGAATACAGTATTCTAACACCAATATAAATAGAAATCAAGATTTGTACAGTACCTAAAGAGGTGGTAGTTTGTTTTCTTGTGGTAATGATATCACGAGTTTCTATTTAAGTTTTGTGTTGTGAAGTTTTCAAGTTTTGGGTGATATTCTCATGGACAAATGGAAAAATAGTGGAAAGAGCTCAAGCTTGGGGATGCCCAAGGCATCCCAAGCCAAATTCAAGGACACCAAAAAGCCTAAGCTTGGGGATGCCCCGGGAAGGCATCCCCTCTTTCGTCTTCAATCCATCGGTAGCATTTCTTGGAGCTATATTTTTATTCACCACATGATATGTGTCTTGCTTGGAGCATCTTGTATCGTAGGAGTCTTTTTTTGTGTCACAATCATCCTTGATGCACACCTTTTGAGAGAGACATGCACTCATCGTGAATTTGCTAGAATGCTCATTGTGCTTCACTTATATCTTTTGAGCTAGACAATTTTGCTCTATGTGCTTCACTTAGATCTTTTTAGAGCACGACAGTGCGTAACTTGGTAGTTGGCTTGTGCTATGAAAGTAGTTCCGAAGGCGATAGGTACCCAAAAGAGGATACAAAAACTTCCATCTTCATGTCCATTGAGTAGAAAGAGAAGTTTGATTCCTCTCAATTAGTTTTGAGACGTGGATTCGGTAATATTAAGAGTTATGTTAGTAGGGTGTTGTGAATCTAGAAACACTTGTGTTGAAGTTAGTGATTCCCGTAACATGCACGTATGGTGAACCGCTATGTTAGGAAGTCGGAGCATAATTGATCTATTGATTGTCATCCTTTACGTTGCGGTCGGGATCGCGCGATGGTTTACACCTACCAACCCTTCCCCTAGGAGTATGCGTCTAGCACTTTGTTTCGATTACTAATAAGAAAATTCGCAATATGTGAGTTCTTCATAACTAATGTGAGTCCATGGTATATATGCACTTTCACCTTCCACCATTGCTAGCCTCTCTAGTACCGTGCAATTTTCGCCGGTGCACAAACCCACCATATGCCTTCCTCAAAACAGCCACCATACTTACCTACTATGGCATTTTCATAGCCATTCCGAGATATATTGCCATGCAACTCCCACCGTTTCTTCTCATGACTTGTGCCGTCACTCTCATATTGCCATTGCATGATCGTAAGATAGCTAGCAAGATGTTTCAATGTCATACGCCAAGCTAGATCGTTGCACATCCCGGTACACTGCCGGAGGCATTTCTTATAGAGTCATCATCGTTCTAAGCTTTGAGCTATGAGTAAATAAAAGTGTGATGATCATCATTATTATAGCATTGTCCATGTGAGGAAATATATATAAAAAAATAGGCCAAAGTTTCCCACACAGAAAAAGGAGATATGGAAAGAGGCCAAAGAGCCCAAACAAAAAAATAAAAAAAGAGGGAGAAAAAGAGAGAAGGGACAATGCTACTATCTCTTTCCACACTTGTGCTTCATAATAGCACCATGTTCTTCATGATCGAGAGCCTCTCATTTTGTCACCACCATATGCTAGTGGGAATCTTCATTATATAACTTGGCTTGTATATTCCAATGATGGGCTTCCTCAAAATTGCCCTAGGTCTTCGTGAGCAAGCAAGTTGGATGCACACCCACTAGTTCTCCTTTTGAGCTTTCACATACTTATAGCTCTAGTGCATCCTTTGTATGGCAATCCCTACTCATTCACATTGATATCTATTAATGGGCATCTCCATAGCCCTTTAATACGCCGAGTCAATGTGACCATCTCCTCCTTTTTATCTCACAACCACCACCACACTCTATTCCACCATAGTGCTATATCCATGGCTCACGCTCATGTATTGCGTAAGAGTTGAAAAAGGTTTCAGAAAGTAAGAGTGTGAAAACAATTACTTGGCCAATACCGGGGTTCTGCATGATTTAAATTAGTTGTGTGGGGGTTATGGAGCATAGCCAGACTATATGATTTTGTAGGGATAACTTTCTTTGGCCATGTTATTTCAAAAGTTCATGATTACCTTGCTAGTTTGCTTGAAGTATTATTGCTTTCATGTCAATAGCAAACTATTGTTTTGAATCTTACGGATCTGAACATACATGTCACTTGAAAGAAGTTACAAAGAACAACTATGCTAGGTAGCTTTCCACATCAAAAATTCAGTCTTTATCACTTCCCTACTCGAGGACGAGCAGGAGTTAAGCTTGGGGATGCTTGATATGTATCCAACGTATCTATAATTTTTGATGGTTCCATGGTATTATCTTGTCAAACTTTGGATGTTTTGTATGCCTTTTATATCTTTTTAGGACTAACTTATTAACTCAGTGCCAAGTGTCAGTTCCTGTTTTTTCCGTGTTTTTGACCCTTTTCAAAGGAGGATTTTAAACTGTGTCCAAACGGAATAAAACTTCCGAAAAGATTTTTTCCGGAACAGAAGACACGCACGAGACTTGAGAACCAACGCAGGGGCCACCAAGGGACCCCACAAGCCCCCTAGGTGCGGCCAGGGGGGGCCGCGCCTAGCAGGCTTGTGGGCCCCCTATGGCTCGTCTGCCCTACCTCTTCTGCCTATAAATTACTGAAAATTCCAAAACTATGCGAGAGATCCACGAAAATACTTTTCCGCCGCCGCAAGCTTCCGTCTCCACAAGATCCCATCTCGAACACGTTCTGGTGCCCTGCCGGAGGGGGGATTCGGATACGGAGGGCTTCTTCATCAACACCATGACCTCTCCGATGATGCGTGAGTAGTTCACCATAGACCTTCGGGTCCATAGCTAGTAGTTAGATGGCTTCTTCTCTCTCTTGGATCTTCAATGCAAAGTTCTCCATGATCTTCATGGAGATCTATCCAATGTAATCTTCTTTTGCGGTGTGTTTGTCGAGATCCGATGAATTGTGGATTTTTGATCAGATTATCTATGAATCTTATTTGAGTTTCTTGTGATCTCTTATCTGCATGATTTCATATCCTTGTAATTCTCTTCGAGTTGTGCGTTTTGTTTTACCAACTTGATCTATGATTCTTGCAATGGGATAAGTGCTTGGTTTTGGGTTCATACCATGCGGTGACCTCACCCAGTGACAGAAGGGGTAGCGAGGCACGCATCGTGTTGTTGCCATCAAGGGTAAAAAGATGGGGTTTACATCATTGGTTTGAGTTTATCCCTCTACATCATGTCATCTTGCTTAAGGCGTTACTCTGTTCGTCATGAACTGAATACACTAGATGCATGTTGGATAGCGGTCGATGTGTGGAGTAATAGTAGTAGATGCAAAAAGTATCGGTCTACTTGTCTCGGACGTGATGCCTATATGTATGATCATTGCGTTAGATATCGTCATGACTTTGCACGGTTCTATCAATTGCTCGACAGTAATTTGTTCGCCCACCGTATTATTTGCTATTTTTAGAGAAGCCTCTAGTGAACACTATGGCCCCGGGGTCTACTTCACATCATACTTTCAGCCTTACACTTTTACTTCGTTGCACTTTGCGCCTTCAGATCTCACTTTGCAATCAATCTTGAAGGGATTGACAACCCCTTTATAGCGTTTGGTGCAAGCTCGTTTGTGTTTGCGCAGGTACTCTGGACTAGGCGCGATTCTCCTACTAGATTGATACCTTGGTTCTCAAACTGAGGGAAATACTTACTGCTGCTGTGCTACATCACCCTTTCCTCTTCATGGGAAAAACCAACGCAAGCTCAAGAGGCAGCAGCGGTGTGGTGGGACCACCCAGTTGGACCTCGGAACCCATTTGTCACTCCACGTACACTCTCGGTAATGCCCGAAAACTTTCCGGAATCCAAACACCAACTTCTTATATATCATTCTTCGTTTCCGGACCATTCCGAAAACCCTCGTGACTTTCGTGATCTCATCCGGGACTTCGAACAACCTTCGGTCACCAACACATATAACTCAACTATACTAAAATATCATCGAACCTTAAGTGTGCAGACCCTATAGGTTCGAGAGCTATGTAGACATGACCCGAGACAGTTCTCGATCAATATCCAATATCGGGACCCGGATGCCCATATTGGATCCTACATATTCTACGAAGATTTTATCGGTTGAACCTTTGTGCCAAGGATTCATATAATCCTGTATAACATTCCCTTTGTCCTTCGGTATGGTACTTGCCCGAGATTTGATCGTCGGTATCCCTATACCTATTTTAATCTCGTTACCAGCAAGTCTCTTTACTCATTTCGTAACACAAGATCCCGTGACTTACACTTGAGTCACATTGCTTGCAAGGCTTGTATGTGATGTTGTATTACCATGTGGGCCCCGAGATACCTCTCCATCACACGGAGTAACAAATCCTAGTCTTGATCCATGCTAACTCAAGGGACACCTTCGGAGATACGTGTAGAGAAGCTATATAGTCACCCAGCTACGTTGTGACATTTGATACACACAAGGTATTCCTTCGGTGTCAGTGAGTTACATGATCTCATGGTCATAGGAATGAATACTTGACACGCAGAAAACAATAGCAATAAAATGATACGATCACATGCTACGTTCATAGTTTGGGTCTTGTCCATCACATGATTCTCCTAATGATTTGATCCCGTTATCAAGTGACAACACTTGTCTATGTTCAGGAAACCTTGACCATCTTTGATCAACGAGCTAGTCAACTAGAGGCTTACTAGGGACAGTGTTTTGTCTATGTATCCACACATGTATTTATGTTTCCAATCAATACAATTATAACATGGATAATAAACGATTATCATGAACAAAGAAGTATAATAATAACTAATTTATCATTGCCTCTAGGGCATATGTCCAACAGACAAGACCTCGCTGAGGTAGTATATAGGGCGCTGCACTAACAGTACCTTTCCCTCCTCCTTGTGCTCTACTACCAGAACCACACTAACCACGCGAGTGGTTGCCGCGATGTAGATGAGGATGGGTTCCCTTTCAGCCGGCGCCGCCAAGATTGGCAGGCTTGAGATGACGCGCTTGAGGTCGTGTAAGGCTTCGTCTGCGTGGTCGTTCCACTCGAACTTGGTCGTCTTCTTCATCAATTGATAGAGTGGAAGCGCCTTCTCGCCCAGCCGGCTGATGAACCGGCTAAGGGATGCCAGGTAACCGACGAACTTTTGGACATCGAGGATTCGAGCCAGTTCACCATCCGCTCGATGGTTCCGATCTTCTTAGGGTTTGCTTCAATGCCACGAGCGGACACGAAGAAACCAAAGAGCTTGCCGCCTGGAACCCCAAAGACGCACTTCTTCGGGTTGAGCCGGATCTTCTATTTGTGCAGATTGGCGAACGTCTCTCGCAAGTCTTCAAGGAGACCGAAGTGCTGCATCGTGTTGACGACGATGTCATCCACATAGACGTGGATGTTCCTGCCGATCTGCGGCAAGAGGCATTGCTGCATGCAACACTGAAAAGTAGCACCAGCGTTCTTCAGTCCGAACGTCATGGTGGTGTAGCAGTAGGCCCCGAAGGGTGTGATGAAGGAGGACTTCAGTTGATCAGCCGGATCCATGTTGATTTGATGGTAGCCGGAATAAGCGTCCAGAAAGGACAACAATTCGCAATCGGCTGTGGAGTCGATCACTTGATCTATCCTGGGCAAGGCGAAAGGGTCTTTCGGGCACGCTTATTCAGGCTCATGTAGTCGATACACATTCGCCATGTGTTGTTCTTCTTCAGCACCAGGACTGGATTGGCCAACCAGTCCGGGTGGAAAACCTCCATTATGAAGCTGGATGCGAGCAGCCGGGCGATTTATTCTCGAATTGTGCGCCGCTTTCCCTGGCGAAGGGGCGCAAGGGTTCTTTCACCGGCTTGGCATCCGGCCGCACATGAAGCTTGTGCTCGGCGTACTTCCTCGGAAATCTTGGCATGTCTTTGGAAGACCATGCAAAGATGTCTCGATTCTCACGGAGGAAGTCGACGAGCTCGCCTTCCTATTTGGTGTTGAGATTAGCACCGATGTTGACGCACTGCTTGGAGTTTGCAGGGTCGAGTGGCACCTGCTTGGTCTCCTTGGTCGGCTTGAATGACCCTTCGCTGCCCGACTGGGATGGTGGATTAGGGATCGCTGGCTGCTCGGTAGCCTGAGCCACGAGCCGGTCGATCTGCCTCTTTTCCTCAGCAATCACCAAGGCGACGACCAGACGGCTGCTGTCTTGTGCACACTCGAGCGACTTCTTGTAGTCGCCAGCAATGTTGATGATGCCCGTTGGACCCATCATCTTCATCTTGAGGTAGGTGTAGTGGGAGATAGCCATGAACTTGGCTAGAGCCGGCCTGCCCAGCAACGCGTGGTACGGGCTATTGATATCCACCACCTCAAACCAGATTGGTTCTCGGGGGAAGTGTGCCTTATCGCCGAAGAGGACATCCAGTTGGATTTTGCCGATCGGCGAGTAGGACTGTCCCGGCACGATGCCGTGGAAGACAGTGCTGGTCGGCTGGAGGTCCTTCTCCTTTAGCCCAAGCATGAGGAAGGTGTCACCGTAGAGGATGTTTATGCTGCTGCCGCCATCGACCAACACCCGGGAGAACCATCAAGTGAGCCTCTTGAAGGCGAAGGTGGGGTCAAGGACGAGTGCGTATGAGCCAGGGTTCGGCATCACCGCATGATGGTCAGCCCGGCTCCACGTAATGGGCTTTTCAGACCAATGCATGAATTGGGGAACCAGGGGGACCGTAGCGTTCACCTCACGCCGACGTTGTCGCTGGCTATGATTGTCATCACCCTCGCTGGTGAAGACGACATAAACTCCGTCTTGATGGGGGTACTCGTTGTGGAGACGGCCGTCGTTGTGAGGCAGTGGTGGTGCAGCCGGAAACGGCCCACGAGCCGGAGCACGAGGCGCCGCAGCTGCCGACGGGGGAGACGGCACACCTTCTCCTCGCGACAGTCGTTGTGCAAAGCTACACCGTCGGAGGGTATGAGTGGTCGGCTTCGCCCCAGTGTGCATCTTGCATGGTGCGTCGAGCATTTGCTCGAATGTGAGCTTGGGCTGCCAGTTGTTCTTGCCGGTCCACTGCCGCTGAGAGCCGGCTTGAGTAGCCGGCGCCTCTTCCTCCACGCTAGCCACCCATTTGCTTGTAGAGCGCGAATCAAATTGATCCGCCTTGCGCTTGTTGTTCTGGCCGCCTCGATTGTCGCGATCCGGCTTGGGAGTAGACGGCGTGGGGACAATTTCGTCCGAGGCGGTGACCTTGACCCGCATCGTGGAGTCGGCCATGGCGTACTTGTCCGCCTTGGCCATGAGCACCGCTAGAGAGGTGGGCTCGGAGCACATGAGCTTATGCTTGAGTAGAGTGCCGTCTCGGCAGCCGTCAATGAAATATTGAATGGCTTGTACCTCATGCACTCCTTCGCAGGAGTTGTGCAGCTCCGTCCAACGCGTGACATAGTCACGAAGTGGTTCGTCAGGCCTCTGGATGCACATGGTCAGCTCGCGAGGCCGACCATGGCGCTTGTAGGTGCCCGTGAAGTTGCGGATGAACGCCTCCTCGAAGTCAACCCAAGAGTTGACGCTATCGGCTGGAAGGCTGTTGAGCCATGTCCTGGTCGAGCCGGTCAACATGAGTGGCACGTAGCAGACTGCTATGCGCTTGTTGCCCCGAGCGGTGGTGTGGTCGATCAACCAGTCTTCTAGCTTGTTTGTGCCGTTGTATTTGGGAGTGTCCAGAGAAAGAGTGAAGCCTCTCGGGAACGGCTCCCCTCGGATCTGGGGGCCGAAGAACGCTGGACCAATGGGACATCCTCCTCAAGGAGAGCCGACATTGTCTAGATATGAATGTATTTGGGTGGTAATCTTCTACTCCCTTCGTCCCAAAATTCTCGTCTTAAATTTGTCTAGATATGAATGTATTAGTCACGTTTTAGTATTTTGATATATCCATTTCTATATAAACATAAGACAAGAATTTTCGGACGGAGGGAGTATATACTAGGTTTCGTGTGCTTCTGGTCCATATACCGGAGGAAGCCGAAGAAGTCTATTGATAAGATTATAGCATCTCAAATCCCCGATGTATCTAAGGAGATTGTTGTGGATGAAGTGCGTCAGGATGCTATTTCGGAGAACTATCAAGTTCAAGAAAGCCACACATTGATGGTGCAAGAGAAGCCTCATGACAAAGATCCTGGAAAATGCTGGGACTCTTGGTCAGGACAAAGTCGAGTGATGCCGATAATTTGAGCCAATGCAGCTCGGCCTACCAATGCGATAGGGTTGGTATTCCTTGTTCTGGCGATGAAGGCAACTCATGCAACACTAGGAGTATTCTCAGTATATGCGACCATCTTCGCATGTCCTGTTGTTGGTCTCCCAGAATTTTCGCACATGGGTTGGGGTCATTGGTTCACTCTGAGGGATTTGTAGCATTTGACGAATCGGTTTTCTAAGGTGTCGGTGTTTACTCACGACATAAGCCATGGGTAGGCTAAAGATATGAGGTGGAGACCGAAAGGACACCACCGGGATCTGGGAACGGGCTTGGTACAAGCGAGGGACGCGATGTACCCAGGTTCGGGGCTCTCCGTAGAGATAACACCCCTAGTCCTGCCGGAATATATAATGCACCAGAGTGGTTAGAATGTGCTCGTCGAGCTGTTCGACGGAGGAGGAAGAAGGAGCTGCCGGCTCACGACTACCTCTCCTGTTTGGGTGTGTGTGTGTGGTTGGCCGATCTTCTACATGGAGGGGGATCGGGGAGTTTTATAGACGAACCCACCGACCTACAATAAGGATAAAAGTACAAAGGAGGGACCCTACTGGCAGCCTCGCCGACTGGCTAGGGGGTCCACAGTGGTCTTGTCTTGTCACTGGAGGGGCCCGCAGGCTGCAAGGTCCCGTTTGGCTATGGGACCCGCCGGCCAGCCAATGAAGCTCTCTTGTAAGGCCGACGCAGGACACGTGTAGTATGTCCAGCGTCGTCTTGCGAGATTCGTCATGGGTTGCCAGTACGACCGTCTCCACTGTTCCCACGCCGAGTGTGGTAATGGAGTGGGTGTTCGACGGGCTGACACTGTGCGGGGCTGACGGATCGGAGCCGGAGTAGGTCAGCGGCATGGCCGCTGACATTGTACCTGTCGTGCACTCCAATCGTGTACCTGTGCTGATGCGTATTAACCACTAATCGTAGGGTCTCGTCATGACCTACGATCTGATGTGACTTGAGCTCCCTGGCCCGCTAGCGGCCTCACTAGCCGGTCTAGGAAAGGCCGTCTCGCCTCTAGCCGGCAGACGCTTCTTAGACAGCCAGAAGGAGGTAGCCGTCTCGCTCCTAGCCGGCAGGGTATTCCTAGACGGCCAGGAGGAGTTAGCCGTCTCACCCCTAGCCGGCCAGGGGGATTTAGCCGTATGGAACGAATTGTGCTTTTCCTTCAATATAGAAGGCAAAGGAGTAGGCTCGATGAGCCTACCCCAGGGTTATCCCACGTCATAAGGAGAACATCATTGAAGAGGGTGGATATGGAGTGGTTTACCGTGGTCAGACTCATAAATGGGACTGATTACAAAAACCGCTGAATAACATGTAAGCAACTTTGGACTATAAATTGTCTTGGAAGGACACCACTTTCTTTACAAAACTTATAATTAGTACAGTTGCAGTCCAATCCGTAGATTTTTAGCAGTCCAATTGTGTCCACCACTCGACGTGCCAACTCTGACCACTCCAAATTCCCGCTCCGCTCTTGCACTTCATCTTTGCTCCTATACAAGTATATGTGCGCAACTGAAGTTCAACTATAGAGCGGAGAGCTAGAGACGACGAGCATCAGCGTCATAGATGACCGGGGGCTGCCTCTTATGATGCGCACATGCTTGAGGCAGTGCCACCAAACAGCGTCCGATTGCAAGTCCACCCGAGCTCCATGTCCCGCTGGCTCCAACGCAAGGTCCAATCCGACCTTTCTTTTTTTCTCTCAAACAATCACGGAGAAGCATCATGTATTTGTTGCTCTTTAGCTTTACAAACTGTTGGCTATATTGTACATGTATAAGCGGGAGTATATGCTATCTTGATTATGCGTGCACTAGTGTGTGGCACATGTGTTCTATGAATTTTTATGTTTGTGTATCGTGTATTGTTGTGTGTAATAGCTTGATTTCCCTGCAGGTTTATACTCGAAGTTCATGTTTCATAAGTTGCAGGTTTATACTCGAAGTTCATGTTTCATAAGTTTCTAAGTTCAGAACAAGAGATGTATACGAGTATGTAATAGAAAAGGGGAAGTTCAAACAAAAATAACAAAACAGTTCAAAAATAACAAAGCACTTAGAAGCAAATGTTTCACCGTTTCTAATATAAAAAATAGGAAGGTCGAATTTTGAAAATAGAGAAGTTAAAAAATAGTCTTTCATCGTTTCTAAATAAAAAATATGGAAATTAAAATTTAAATAACATACATTTCAATACTTATTACAAAAGAGGATATTTCTGTTACTAAAAGATTGCCTTGCAAGAGAGGTTCGCCTTGTATTTCCATGTTCAAAAACACAAAAAAGAAATTGTTTTGTGTGTTTTGAAATAATTCTCTCAATCCAAAAAGAAATAACAAATGTTTCAATATACAAAATAGGATATTTCTATTACTAAAAGATTCGGCTTGCAAGAGAGGTTCGCCTTGTATTTCCAAGTTCAAAAAGACAAAAAAGAAATTGTTTTGTGTGTTTTGAAATAATTCTCTCAATCCACAAAGAAATAACAAACGTTTCAATATTTATCACAAAATAGGATATTTCTATTACTAAAAGATTCGCCTTGCAAGAGAGGTCTGCCTTGTATTTCCATGTTCAAAAACACAAAAAAGAAATTGTTTGGTGTGTTTTGAAATAATTCTCTCAATCCACAAAGAAATAACAAACGTTTCAATATTTATTACAAAATAGGAAATTTCTGTTACTAAAAGATTCGCCTTGCATGAGAGGTTCGTCTTGTATTTCCATGTTCAAAAACACAAATAAGAAATTGTTTTGTGTGTTTTGAAATAATTCTCTCAATCCACAATGAAGTCCAGTTATTATTTCATAGCAATTTGATTTCAGAAAGAAAATAAAGAATTCAAACTATAAAAACAGAGAAAGTTCACGTACTACATGGTGTGTGTTTAATATGAGAAAAATGAGTAAAAATGTAAGATCCAATTATTTTTGCTACAAGTTCGAGTGCACGGTCGGAGAAAGGTAAAAAATTATTGTGAGAGAGGTTTGTTCGAAAAGGAATATCTTTTGTGTAACAGCGATGAATGGGCGAGAAATTACAAACGAAAATATGTGGCAGAAGAAAACAGCAGGAAGGTCAACTATTGCACTACATGAATGTCATATGAAAATCTTTTAAACCGTCGCGAGCATGAAAAAAAAGCATCAACACGGAATAGTTGTGTGTTTACAACAACTTTCCATTGGTATATCACATGCTCAATTCCCGTAAGTGGATGGAGAGTTACGAGCAGAAAACTTACACGTCAAAACAGAGTAAAGTTCGAGTAAACAAGCCGAGAAATTCAAGTTCTTCACATGGTCCATTTTCGAAGGCTCTGATTCGCGATAAAGACACAACACATGATCTCGCTGTTTTCAGAACTTCTTGAAAACGGCTAGGAATCAGAGAAAACATTCTACATGAAAAAGTTTCGCATTTTCTGCAGATTTTCAACGGTATATTATTTGCCTCATTCTGATAAAGTTTGTAAAAACTGCAACCAAAAAACATTTTTATCCATTTTTACAATTCTCTTAAAACCGTAAGGAAATTGGAAAAAACAATCAACACATAAATGTTTTGCATTTCTTCAAGCTTTCCAACGCCATATCATTTGCTTCAATTTCGACAAATCATTGATATATAAACACGAAAATACCAACTAGGTACAACTTCTACTCTTTTCTAAGTAACTTTTAAACCGTCCATAGCTGCAAGAAAAGTTTCATATGCATAGATGCACATTTTCACAAGCTTTGAAAGACCATATCATTCGCATCTAACGGACTTGCTGTTTTCAAATTAACCCAAAAATACTAATCCGGCTGTTTGGTTTCAGAAATTCGGCCATTTTTTAAATTCCACTTTTAGCGTAGGGAATTTGGAAAAACTTCCAATGTATGAAATGAGCCGATTTGCAACAGCTATTCAACGCCATCTCATTTGCCTCATTCTGATAAACAGATTAGTAATATGGTCAAAAATACGATTCACGTTTTATGTATGAAAAAACGATTTTTCAAAACTGCTCTTAAACCGTGAACATTTAAAAAAAAATCAACCTAGGCTATTCCCAGCATGTCCATAGCTTTCAAATGGTATACCGCAAGCCCTATTTGAACAACATTAGCAGAAGATCAACCTAGCACTCAGGAAAGGTCAACTACTACAATACATGAATGTCTTATAAAAATCTTTTAAACCGTCGCGAGTACGAAAACATGCATCTATACAAAGTGAAGTTCAAGTGGACATGACGAGTGAAAGGATCGATATGGTTGGCTAGAGGGGGGGTGTATAGACAACGACCACTTTTTAATTAATCTTAACAAGTTAAGGTAAACACTATACGGGTTCACAAATAATATGACAATGAGGTGAACCCTATAGAAGCTAACAACAAGAGCTATTAAGACAAGTAAGATATAGTCACAAGCATAAGCAAATACAAAGTAAAGGTTAGAGATAACCACAAGTGGAACCTATGGAGACGAGGATGTGTTACCGAAGTTCCTTCCCTTTGACAGGAAGTACGTCTCCGTTGGAGCGGTGTGGAGGCACAATGCTCCCCAAAAAGCCACTAAGGCCACCGTATTCTCCTCACGCCCTCGCACGATGCAAGGTACCGTGATTCCACTATAGGTGCCCTTGAAGGCGGCGACCGAACCTTTACAAACAAGGTTGGGGAAACTCCACACAAAGCTTGGAGGCTCCCAACTAAACCACGAAGCTTCACCACAATGGAATATGGCTTCGAGGTGACCTCAACCGTCTAGGATGCTCAAACACCCAAGAGTAACAAGATCCGCAAGGGATTGGTGGGGGAATCAACTTTTCTCTTGGTGGAAGTGTGGATCTAGGCCTTCTCAACCAATCCCTAAAGAATCAACAAGTTTGATTGGCTAGGGAGAGAGATCGGGCACTTTAGAGCTTGTGGAGCAACAATGGAGCTTAGAGAGGTAAGAGATAGGGTTCCTCAGCTAGAAGAACCCTTTATATAGTGGGGGGGGGAATCAGACCGTTTTCCCACTCTCTGCCCGAGTACCAGCGGTACTACCGCTGTGCCGGAGCGGTACTACCGCTGCCTGGCGGTACTACCGCTGGCTGCAGCGGTACTACCGCTGACACCAGCGGTACTACTGCTGGGACTCCAGCGGTACTACCGCTGCCACCAGCGGTACTACCGCTGGCCCCTTGGTAGTGCACAAGCACTACTACCGCCGGGAAAGTCTTCGCAAAAGGGTCCGTCCACGAACTACCGCTAGGTAGGTGGAACAAAACACCTGGAGCGGTACTACCGCTGACCAAGGGTGGTACTACCGCTGGCTAGCGGTACTACCGCTAGCAGTCCAGCGGTACTACCGCTGGCACCAGCGGTACTACCGCTGGGGACCATTTTGCAGAGATAATCGAGATGAATAGGCGAGGGCCGGAAAGGGAGAATGTGAAGTGTGCGTGTGTAAAGATAGATTCCACCCAAACCTTTCCACTACGGATCCCCTCTTAATAGTACGGCTTTCCTATGACTCAAATAAAGAGAATCGTAGAGAGCGCCGTGCTTCCGTTCCAGAAGAGAGGAGACGTGTCGTCTTGTGCCGTTGACGAGTGTTACCTGAAACCTTGACACACACGATTAGTCCTGTACGGTACTGTCATCAATCACCAAAATTACTTAGGCATAAACTATGCCTCAACAATCTCCCCCTTTTTGGTGGATTGATGACAATACCGGATTTGCAGAGAGAATAATATGAGAACAAAAAGATAGAGATATATGACAATAGGGGACATATGACTCATAGCATATGATGGAAATAAATCTCACATAAGATCATGTCTCACAAAAGATAGCAAACGAGAATCAAACCAAGTTCGAAGCAAACCATACGAGATAAAGCAAAGCAATGCAAAGTTCGAAATGAAAGCAAATCCTAGACTCTCTACCCCTTTGGCACAAGACACCAAAAAGGGGCACACCTAATGCCACAGGTAACTACTCCTCGTCTTCAGGATCACCAGACTCGTCTGTCCCCTCCTGGTCGGTCTGCTCCTCCTCTTCTGCCTCATCGCCAGACCACTGGTACCCCTGAGCCTGCATCCAAGTGGCCTCAGGAGTGATGTCGTCCTCTGAGCCGCTGGAGATGTCCACATCCAAGGTCCTGAGAACACGCTTATGCCTCTGGCGGCTCTGCTTCTGAGCCACATGTGTCTGGTACTGACCCTTGGCCTGCATACAGAAAAGTGTCTTCATCTTGTCCTGCAGTTTGATCGCCCAAGATGGCATGGCAGACGAGCGGGACTGAGAGGCAGTTCCTCTGTTAGCAGCGGTCTCTGTATCTGTATCCATGTGCTGAGAGGATGTAGATGGGTTGGCCCACTTGTCCTTGACGCGAAGCCTGATCGGGTCATGCACAATGTAATCAGACTGTGCGTATAGCACCTCATCCAGAAAAGCCTGTTCCCACTTATGGAAAATGTATGCGAACAGGTAAGGCCCGTAGATAGGAACCTTACGATTGATGATGCAGTTCCAGAGCTCTGTGAACATCACATCTGAAATATCCAGCTGAGCAGACTCCTGAGACATAGCCTCCTCACACAGTAAGAGCATCTCAGCAAAGTATCCATGGACCTCATCAAAGTTACCACTCCGAGGGAAGAGGGTGTTGCGAAAGATCCGATGCATGATGTCCAGGTGCTTGGGAAGCACCCCCTTCCTCAGATACAGTGACTACAGTCTGTCCTTTGCGAGGGCCCTATCGGTGGGGGCTGCAGCATGAGGACGCACCCCAAGAGGAGTGTCAGCACACTGAAAGTCAATGTGAAGGAACTGCATGAACTCAGTCCAGGAACCGGTCATCTTCTTCGACCCAGTCATCCATATCATGGAACGTTGTGCATCAGGAGAGAAATGGACTGTGACATAAAACTGAGCCACTGCAGTGGGATCAAAGTCCGTCTTGAAGGTGATGATGTCTTTGATGCCCAGTTTGTCAACCAGAGAGAGGGCATCACCAAAGTAGTCCATGTTCCGCTGAAGATGTGCCAGATCAATCCACTGAACAGAGACATGGTTCTTCTTGAAGGAAGCAATCACATCCCGATAGATCCTACACTGGTCCTTTGCCCAGACATTTTCAACCCCATCGATCACTTCCCTCTCCTTGAGATAGGGGTTCTTGGTGCGAAAGTGCAGAAAGTCCTTGGGGACATTGTACGGATATTGACCCTCTTGTCCTTGTGAGCGACCTTCTTGAAGGACTTCTTCTTGGGAGGCAGACCAGACGTGGCAGACCCCTCGGGCGCCTCTGTGTTGCGAAACTATTTGGACGCCGTGTCCCGTGGGGGTTCGAACGGCGAGCAGAGCCACCTGTGACACAGACCACAAAGCGAAAAAGAGGCGACAAGAAAAGTCAAGGCAATGAATCTTGAAAACGCAGAAAAAGTAAACATGCATTGCCAAGCATAAAACACAAAAAGAATACACCGTGAATGCTCCTGGCGGTAGTACCGCCACCCCTGGCGGTAGTACTGCTGGGGCCTAGCGGTAGTACCGCTGGGGCCTAGCGGTAGTACCGCCAGTCCTGGCGGTAGTACCGCTGGGGGTCCTAGCGGTAGTACCGCTACCCCCTGGCGGTAGTACCGCTGGGGGGGTTTGACTTTCAGATCTGACATATAAAACTCGTTTTCGAGGGCATGGACTGAATATGAACACTAAGACGTACACCCCAGCCCTACTATCATGAGGAACACATAGTAACAAGAGGTACAAACATGCCTAGGCAAGAGAGAGCACGTTTTAGATCTAATCCAAAAGTTTAAGTATTCGATCTAAGACGATGAAATCCTAGACCATGGCAGCAATCACAACAACAAACCATCGGACCTATACTCCCCTCAAATATTTCCTTCATGCCATCCAATAACTAGCCATAGGATCAACAAGATGAATCCAATCCCAATGCTCCTAACCCTAGAACACGAAGAACAACCAAATAGAAGAAGGGAGGAGCTTTACCGGGATTCATGGCTCTTGGAGTAGGAAGAAGAGATGAAGCAACCCTTCCACACCAACGGGGAGAAGGAGCTCCACGAAGTGAGATCCAAACAGGGGGTTTTCGGGCTAGGGGAGGGAGGAGCCGCGAGGAAGAAGAAACAGATGCAAAAATCGGGCTCCCCCTCCCTTTATATAGCCCAAGGGGTACGGGTCAGCGGTAGTACCGCTGTGGCCCCGGCGGTAGTACCGCTAGCTGGCGGTAGTACCGCCAGGTGCAGCGGTAGTACCGCTGGGGTCCTGGCGGTAGTACCGCTCCCCCTTGAAACCCTAGAAATTTTCTAGCTGGTTGTGTTAGATTTTGAAACCTGGCGGTAGTACCGCCATACCTGGCGGTAGTAGCGCTGGGGTCCTGGCGGTAGTACCGCTACCCCTGGCAGTAGTACCGCTGGGGTCCTGGCGGTAGTACCGCTACCCGGGCGGTAGTACCGCTGTACATGTTTCAACACGGCTAAGGAAAAAGGGAAACTTGGGCACATGACAAGTGAGTAAAAAGGGATGACATCCAAGAAAATGTACTGACTTGTCATTGTATATCCTCTCCTTTATACGCAAGAGAGGATGGAGGGGCGGTGGCCGAGGCCACCTATGTTTGAGACAATGGTATGACACCACGAAGAATTATCCTTGGGTTCATGACCAATGCTCGTCTTTGAAGCACAAGTGCCATTTGACAATGGCTAAAGTGAAAGACTAGATTGATTTACGCATAATGGGGTGAGGGAGAGTTCATTGAGAGAACAACACTCCTCCTATGTCCATGCCTACATCTAGACCAAGATGAAATGTAAAGTGAGGTGCAACATGCCTAGTTTCAATCCACATTACTTGAATCAATGATATTTAGCTCATGCCTTAACTCCCAGAACCTTGCTTCATCTAGTGGCTTGGTGAAAATATCTGCAAGTTGCTCTTCAGTGTGGATGAAGTGAACCTCAATATCACCTAGCTTGATATGTTCACGGATGAAGTGATGAGGAATATCAATATGTTTGGTTTTGCTATGTTGCACTGGGTTGAGGGAAATCTTGATGGCGCTTTGATTGTCACATAGAAGAGGCACTTTGTCACAAGTGACACCATAATCCTTTAAAGTTTGCCTCATCCATAGCAATTGTGCACAACAACTTGCAGCTGCCACATACTCAGCTTCGGTGGATGATAAGGAGACACAGTTCTGCTTCTTTGAAAACCAACTTACCAAAGAGCGACCACGGAATTGGCACCCTCCAGATGTTGACTTCCTCTCCACACAGTCTCCAGCCCAATCTAAGTCAGAATAGCCAACTAGATTGAAGTTTGCTCCTTTGGGATACCAGAGGCGAAAGTTTGGGGTATGAGCCAAATACCGAAAGATTCGTTTGACAACCATGTAATGACTTTCTTTTGGTGCGGATTGAAACCGTGCACATATCCCTACACTCAACATAATATCTGGTCTAGATGCACAGAGGTAAAGGAGGGATCCAATCATGGAGCGGTATACCTTTTGATCCACTGCTTTACCATTGGGATCACTGTCAAGCTTGCATCTGGTTGGCATGGGGAACTTGACCGGTTTGACATCTTCGAGCTCGAACCGTTTGAGCATGTCTTGAGTGTACTTGGCTTGTTTGATGAATGTCCCTTCTAGACCTTGTTTAATCTCGAACCCGAGGAAAAACTTCAACTCTCCCATCATGGACATCTCCAACTTCTCAGTCATTAGCGCAGCAAATTCTTCATTGAATGAAATGTTAGGAGAGCCAAAGATAATATCATCAACATATAGTTGGCATATGAACAAATCCCCTTTGACCCTCTTAGTAAAAAGAGTGGGATCAATCTTCCCAATTTCAAACCCACGATCTTGTAACAACTCAGTAAGGTACTCATACCACGCGCGTAGGGCTTGTTTAAGGCCATAGAGTGCCTTATTGAGTTTGTACACATGATTGGGGAGCTTGGGATGTTCGAATCCCGGGGGTTGTTTGACATATACCAACTCATTCAAAGGACCATTAAGAAATGCACTTTTCACATCCATTTGCAGTAATTTCAAGTTATGATGAGAAGCAAAAGCGAGTAACATGCGAATAGATTCTAGACGAGCAACAGGGGCAAAGGTTTCACCGTAGTCGATACCCTCGACTTGGGAGTAGCCTTGAGCCACCAATCTTGCCTTGTTTCAAATCACAATTCCATTTGCATCTTGCTTGTTCTTAAATATCCATTTGGTCCCAATGACATTATGTTCCTTCGTTGGTCGAGGCACTAAATCCCAGACTTGGTTGCGCTCGAAGTTGTTAAGTTCTTCGTGCATGGCCATAAGCCAATCCTCATCATCGAGCGCTTCCTGTACCTGTTGAGGTTCACAATACGAGACAAACGCGTGATGCTCACAATAATTCCAAAGCTGTTGACGGGTAGATACTCCCCTTTTTAAACTACCAAGAACATTCTTCATAAGATGTGACTTGGCTTTCAGCTTGTTCGCATTCTTGGTTGCTCGACGCTCCAAGAGTTCTTCATTAGATAACGGGGGAGCATCGACTTGTATCTTTTGTTTGCCCTTGCGTCCTGAGCCCGTTGTTGGAGCTCCAGACGGGAATTGTGAGACAGTCTCCTGATCATCTTGTCCTTCGACTTGAGCAGGTTCACTAGTTTGATCTTGTATTAGTGGTTGCTCTTGATCTTGATCTTGTGCTGGTTCAGGGTCTTGTAGTAGTGCTTGAATATCATGGGGCATATCACCATTGTTAGGCAATTGATCTTGATCGTGAGCATGATCAACTTGTTGAGAGTCTTCTCTTTGTTCATCGGAAGCGTGTGGGGCTTGTGGGGGTGATGGCTCCACTTGAGTAGAGCATTGTCATTCTCCTTCGGCCACAAGGGGTTCCTCAATGGGGAGTATTTGACCAATCCCCATTCTTCTTATGGCTTCAGGAGGAATTTCATCACCTATATCACAAAGACCACTTTGCTCCACTTGGGAGCCATTATTTTCGTCAAACTCTACGTTACACGTCTCCTCAATTAGTCCGGTGGACTTGCTGAGGACACGGTAAGCATGAGAGTTTGTAGCATAACCAACAAAGATACCCTCATGTGCTCTAGAATCAAATTTAGCTAACCGAGCTGCCTTTTTAAGAATGAAACACTTACAACCGAATACCCGGAAGTACTTGAGATTGGGTTTGTTTCCAGTTAGAATCTCATACGGAGGCTTGTTCAAGCCTTTGCGGATGTAGAGCCGATTGGACGCATGACATGCTGTGTTGATGGCCTCTGCCCAGAAGTTGTATGGAGATTTGAATTATGCCATCATTGTTCTTGCAGCGTCTATCAAGGTCCGGTTCTTCCTTTCTGCCATGCCGTTTTGCTGAGGGGTATATGGTGCAGAATATTGGTGCTTTATTCCCTCATCACCTAGAAACTCATCTAGGGTGTAGTTCTTGAACTCGGTGCCGTTGTCACTCCTAATCATCAAGATCTTTGCTTCATGTTGACGTTGCGCTTCATTAGCAAAGTTGATGACCGTTTGTTGAGTTTCACTCTTCCTTTTGAAGAAATATACCCAGGTATATCTTGAGTAGTCGTCAACAATCACTAAGCAATATTTTCTGCCTCCAAGACTATCAAATGTTGGAGGACCAAACAGATCCATATGGAGAAGTTCCAATGGCCTCTTAGTGTAGATAAGAGTCATTGGACGATGAGCAGTTTCATGAATCTTTCCTTCAATGCAAGCACTGCAAACACGATCTTTAGCAAAGCTCACATTTGTTAGTCCACGAACATGGTCCCCTGTCAGAAGACTTTGCAAAGATCTCATATTGACATGAGCTAAACGGCGATGCGAAAGCCAGCCCACGTCAACTTTAGCCATTAAACATGTCGCAGTCTTAGTGGGTCGCTTCGAGAAGTTCACCACATAGAGACCATTTTCGACAAGTCCAACATAGGCTACTTTAAGAGTCTTGCTCCTTAGGAGGACCACAGTGTCGATATTAAAGAATGTGGAAAAACCCATGATTGCAAGTTGACGAACCGAACGTAAATTGTAGGCAAGTTACTCAACAAGCATGACCTTCTCAATAGATAAATCTTGAGAGACGACCACCTTACCAAATCCCAATACCTTTGACGAGGATGCATCGGCGAATTGGACATGGGTGGGCATAGATGGAGAAGGATGCACATCGACCACTAAGTCCTTGCTTCCGGTCATATGATTTGTTGCTCCACTATCGAGCAACCATGACACCCCACCGGAAGCAAACTCCTGCAATAGATCAAGGCTTGGTTTTAGGTACCCATTTTTTAATGGGTCCTTTCATGTTAGAGACAAGGGTCTTAGGAATCCAGATAGCCCATTCAATATCTTCATCGTAGGAACCAACAAATTTGGCATAAACATGCCCATCACTAGCACAACATAACACATAAGAGGAATTAAGTTTGCCGGCTGTGTTAGTAGGAGCGGTTTTGCCCTTCTTGGGGTTCCCATAGTCCACCTTGTTCCTGTTCACCTTCTAAGTCCCCTCACCCTCTTTGACAAAGATGTCCATGAGGGTGAGAGATCGTTTGTCCTTGTTCTTCCTTTTACCTTTTGACTTGGAGGTAAGTCCAAGTCCTTCCTTTCCTACAACAACCTTTTGAGTGCTCAAAAGATCGTTCAGACTCTTGTCACCTTGTCTGCATGCCACAAGGCCCTTCTCAAGTTTCTCCTTTAACTTGGCATTTTCCTCCACAAGATGAACATGCTCACAACAAGGGTTAGTTGCACAAGTATTATCAATTAACACAAAGGGAGGACAACTAGAGATCTCCTTGGTAAGCTTTGCTTGGAGTTGATCATGAGACTCTTTCAGAGAGAAATGAACACCTTTCAAGGCTTTGTGGGCCTTGTCAAGTATGTCAAACTCTTCCTTGAGTCTGTCACGGCCAACTTCAAGAGCATACTTTTCAGATTTAAGCATGCGAGTAAGAACAACATCATGATCTAGTTTCTTTTGCATTTTAGCGCAGTCATCGTTATATGACTCCTCAAGAGCCAAACGAAGAGTGCGCTCTTCTTCTAGAGCACTAGATAATTCGGCAATTTCATCGGCATAGTCACGGCTATGTCCCTGAAGCTCGGAGATGGTCTCCTCATGAGACTCAATGAGGTCAGTGGCCTCACCCAGTTGTTCCAAGAGAGCAACAAAGTGCTTCTTGGGTTCTCCCTTAATAGTGCATAGAAACTTATCAAGATCATGCTCATTAAGTTCTCCAACATCACTACCTTCTACATAGTTTAACAATGAAGGAGAAGAAGTAATGTTGGTCTTAATGATGGGAGTTACCTGATTGGTACCTTTTTCCATGAGGCACTTGGTGATGTGGTTCTCGTTGGGGGCGTTGAAGAGAGACACCTTCTGGGAAGAGGTAGTGGCGATAGCAACAGTTGCCGTTGCCACTTTATCATCATCATCGCCATCATCATCAGAAGGATACTCCTCCAGGGCCACCATCCCTTTTGGGTGAGGTTTCTTCACAAAGTTGTTCTTGATTGGAAATGATTTGGTTTTGTCCTTGCGAATGAGCTTGCCTCCGTTGTCTTCCCTCTTCTCATAGGGACATTCTGCCACGAAGTGACTCACGTTGCCACAGTTATAACATGTCCTCACTCGTTGTTTGGGTCTGAATCCACTCGAGTTGTTCTTGTTGAAGGTGGGTCTTGAGTTCCTTTTATTTCCCCAGAATTTTCTTGATGCAAGAGCCATGTGCTCATGATAAGCATACTTTGTGTCTTCAGGGCAGCTCTCCTCTTCCTCATCTTCTTCTTCTTCTTCAAGCATTGCTCTTGCTTTCAACGCAAGGTTGGGTGAAGTGGTTTTTGATCGGACACGAGCAAGTGCATTGTCGGCTGTTTCGTTCATGATTGACATTGCAATGAACTCATCCAACACTTCACTGGAAGACAAGGAGTGGAAGTCTGGCCGCTGACGAATGACAAATGACATGGCTTTATTGAAAGGCATGATGGCTTTGAGAAACTTGCGCTTGACCCATGTATCATCCACATCCTTACTCCCATGATCCTTTAGTGCCACAGCAATAGCAGTCACCCTCCGATAGAGATCACGAGGGTCCTTGTCTTCCATCATCACAAACTTATCGGCCTTATCAAGTATCACTTCATAGTTGGATCGTTGAATACTTGAGCTTCCCTTGTACAGTACCATAATATGCTCCCAACAATCCTTGGCCAATGTGAAGGGACGCAAGTGGGGAAGATCTTCAGGTGGCACAGCAGACTGGAGAATAAACAACGCATAGTGATTATATTGATTGTCTGCATCTTCTCTTGGAGTGAGGTTGCTTGGGTCATGGGGATAATATCCTTGCTCGATAATTCTCCACAAGTTTGTTGAGCTGTGATTCAAATGAGACTTAATAGAAAATACCCAGTTAGCAAAGTCACCTTTCACAAGTTTAGGAGGAGGACCAACAGGACTAAGACGAGGTGCGAGAACGGGTCCTCCATATGTCATGGGAGGTGGAACCGAAGCATATGTTCCATTCCCATCCTTTTCGTGAGGTGAAGCAGGTTGCATACCTTTAGCCGCTTCCTTAGAGGAGTTGGCCTCCGAATCGGAAATGGTGGGTTTAACCACTAAAGCCGGTTCTGGTGAACTTTTAAGACCATCAATTAATTCTTTAAGCATGGTTTTGACTTCGCTCGTCAAGGACGTCATGAGGGCTGCCATAGCCGTATTCAAGTCGTCCCTTGTGACCGAAGTCAAGTCCATGTCCTCGGGTTGCCCACGGTTAACTTCCTCTCCTCCTTCCATACTCTTCGGGTGGTTAAACCCTTAATAAAGAGACGTGGCTCTGATACCAATTGAAAGGATCGATATGGTTGGCTAGAGGGGGGGGGTGAATAGACAACGACCACTTTTTAATTAATCTTAACAAGTTAAGGTAAACACTATACGGGTTCACAAATAATATGACAATGAGGTGAACCCTATAGAAGCTAACAACAAGAGCTATTAAGACAAGTAAGATATAGTCACAAGCATAAGCAAATACAAAGTAAAGGTTAGAGATAACCACAAGTGGAACCTATGGAGACGAGGATGTGTTACCGAAGTTCCTTCCCTTTGACAGGAAGTACGTCTCCGTTGGAGCGGTGTGGAGGCACAATGCTCCCCAAAAAGCCACTAAGGCCACCGTATTCTCCTCACGCCCTCGCACGATGCAAGGTACCGTGATTCCACTATAGGTGCCCTTGAAGGCGGCGACCGAACCTTTACAAACAAGGTTGGGGAAACTCCACACAAAGCTTGGAGGCTCCCAACTAAACCACGAAGCTTCACCACAATGGAATATGGCTTCGAGGTGACCTCAACCGTCTAGGATGCTCAAACACCCAAGAGTAACAAGATCCGCAAGGGATTGGTGGGGGAATCAACTTTTCTCTTGGTGGAAGTGTGGATCTAGGCCTTCTCAACCAATCCCTAAAGAATCAACAAGTTTGATTGGCTAGGGAGAGAGATCGGGCACTTTAGAGCTTGTGGAGCAACAATGGAGCTTAGAGAGGTAAGAGATAGGGTTCCTCAGCTAGAAGAACCCTTTATATAGTGGGGGGGGGGGAATCAGACCGTTTTCCCACTCTCTGCCCGAGTACCAGCGGTACTACCGCTGTGCCGGAGCGGTACTACCGCTGTGCCGGAGCGGTACTACCGCTGCCTGGCGGTACTACCGCTGGCTGCAGCGGTACTACCGCTGGGCCTCCAGCGGTACTACCGCTGCCACTAGCGGTACTACCGCTGGCCCCTTGGTAGTGCACAAGCACTACTACCGCCGGGAAAGTCTTCGCAAAAGGGTCCGTCCACGAACTACCGCTAGGTAGGTGGAACAAAACACCTGGAGCGGTACTACCGCTGACCAGGGGCGGTACTACCGCTGGCGAGCGGTACTACCGCTAGCAGTCCAGCGGTACTACCGCTGGCACCAGCGGTACTACCGCTGGGGACCATTTTGCAAAGATAATCGAGACGAATAGGCGAGGGCCGGAAAGGGAGAATGTGAAGTGTGCGTGTGTAAAGATAGATTCCACCCAAACCTTTCCACTACGGATCCCCTCTTAATAGTATGGCTTTCCTATGACTCAAATAAAGAGAATCGTAGAGAGCGCCGTGCTTCCGTTCCAGAAGAGAGGAGACGTGTCGTCTCGTGCCGTTGACGAGTGTTAACTGAAACCTTGACACACACGATTAGTCCTGTACGGTACTGTCATCAATCACCAAAATTACTTAGGCATAAACTATGCCTCAACAACGAGAACGTCAAGTATTTATGCGGTGCATTTTTTAAGGCTCCGTTCCGCGATAAAAGGCACAACGCATGATCTCGCTTTTTTAGAGATTGCTCGAAAACGGCTAGGAATCAGAGAAAACCATCTAGATGAAAGAGTTTCGTATTTTCCGTAGCTTTTGAACGGTATATTATTTATCTCATTCCGATAAAGTTTGTAAAAACTACGGCTAAAAATGATTTTAACCATTTTAAAAACTGACTTAAACCGTAGGGCATTAGAAAAAATAATCTACATGTAAAGTTTATCATTTGTTCAACCGAACGCCATATCATTTGCTCCATTCCGAGAAACCATTGAGAAATTAACGCAAAAATACTGACCCGGGACAACTTTTGTCATTTCCTAAATTACTTTTAGACCATTTTTAGTTGGAATAAAAAATTTATATTAAAAGTTGCGCATTTTCATAAGCTTTCCAAAGCCATATCATTTGCGAACATTGGACTAGCCATTTTCAAATTAACCCCGGAATACGAAGCCGCTGTTCGGTTTCAAAAATTTCGTGATTTTTTAAATTCCTCTTTAACCGTATGGAATTTGGAAAAACTTTCAACGTATGAAATGAGGGTATTTCTAACAACTATTAAACGCCATCTCATTTGCCTCATTCCGACAAACGACTTAAAAATATGCTTGAAATTACAATGGACTTTTTTTATGAACAAACACAATTTTCTAAACTGCTCTTAAACCGTGAACATTTTGATAAAAATTCAATCTAAACTGTTACCAAGGTGTCCATTTTTTTCAAATGATATATTGCAAGCCCGATTTGAACAATTTTCGTGAAAGTTCAACCGAGCACCTCGAGAAGTTCAACCGCTACTACTCGGACGAGTCAACCAAGGAACAAAATAGTTATTCTCATCCCAGGATCAAAATAGTGTTATTCATCACCCACGGTGCACAATAAGTTATTCTTCATCCGAGATAATCTTATGATTGCTTTTTTTAAATAAATTGCATTTAGAATACAAATAGTTACATTCATATTGTTCCACTATGTAAATTTGGAATAAAAACAAAAATATAGCTCATAAGACCAAAAAATTACATTTTATGTATATTTCACACTATGTTTTTATATTTGCAAATTTAAGTAAAAAAGTATTTTTACGGTATTATATGTTTTGTTACTTTCTCTTTTTAATATGAAATAAGACAAAATTTACGTAAAGTAGAATTACGGTGCATTGATGTTAAATAGAGAGGGATGAAGAATAACTACTCATTGCTCAGGGTAACGAATAGGGCAACCATAGCTTGCCACAACTTGCCACAGAACTTTTTTAAAGTTAAAAAAAATATGCAATGTAATAAGAAGATCCAACATAGGGATTGTGAAATATGCATTTATGTGTCCCCGACAAACCAAACAAGCATTTCAGCTTGCGTGACATAAAATATACAATGGTCTACTTGTTTTTTTTGTCCACGACACAAAAAGTTATATTTTTTCAATTGCTCCATTGGATCATATTATATTATAGGTATGATGTTTCAGTATTTTTTCTAAAATGTTTGGAAACTTTTAAACTGTCGAAAACCTTAACTAGTTTTCTAACAAGCTACATATATAGAGAGAGTATCAATATTCTGATCCAAGCATCAAAATAATATTCTGATAATTGCACGTCTTATATAGGGTCGACATGATGTTTTTGAAATCTCATATAAAAGAAAAAAAATCCCAACCAACCCGTGGCCAAACGGGCCGACACGGCACGACAGCGTCCGCACTAGCACGTTTATTAATCGGGCCGTGCCATGTCAGCCGTGGGCTACGCCTCCAGGCTCAGGCACGAATCAGTTATTAAACGGGCTAGCATGTTGGCCCGATTAACACGCCGTGCCGCATATTTTTAGCCTCATTGACTTATTTTTTAACCTATTGAGTCATATATTATGTACATATACTTAAAAAATTATATATATATATAATAAATGGGTCGTGCCGTGCCCGCCCGCATGCCCAGCCTCTAGGCCCGTAAACGACCCGAGACATGTTGCTTGCCTGGCACAGACCCGTTTAAGTCGTCACGTGCCTGGGCCATGGCGGGCTCGCGGGCCGGCCTGTTTAGCCAGCACCTCCCGCACATCTCACTCCCCCCTAAATCCCGAACAGCCCGTCGCCTCCCAAGGAACCACACGAATGGACCGCTGTCCCTGAGGGCGACGGTAGCGGCGGTGGGTAGCGTTTCCGACCCACATGCGTCAACAGGCCTCACCGGAGAGCAACACCGATTTATGACATGCCTTGGGCCCTCTCCCCCTCACACATCGGTCACCATGGGCCCGCAAATACAAGCGTCTCCAGCCCACCAACCATGACCGACCATCCGTGAGTCCACCGAGATTTATTCCGGGCATCTGGGCTCTGATACCATTTGTTACGCAATCCCGGGTCCGCTAACACCAGCGTTTCCGACCCACATGCGTCAACAAGCCCAACCGGAGAGCAACACCGACTTATGACACGCCTTGGACCCTCTCTCCCCAAAAGACTAGCCCGTTAGGAGGGGACACCCTCACCCTTATAAGTCGTGTTACTTCTCCTCCCACAACCGATGTGGGACTAAACCCAACATGCGGAACCCCCGCCTCACGATGCACCAGCCATGGGCGTCGCTGCTGGTGCACGACATCAAGCGCGTGGAGGGCCGCTAGTTGTCGTCGCCGGTCACTAGCCGCCTCTTGATCCACGTCGCCTCCAAGGTGCCCGACCCCGACACCGTCCCCGCCATGGAGAACTTCTATAGAGAGATCTACACCATCGACGGTGTTAGCCACATCGAATTCGTCCAGCACTACTCGTCTCCTGCCGCCTAGGTCCATCCCATCCATCTTCTTTATCAGCAGCTGCTGCTCCTCCTCCTAATCTTGCTGACGTCATTGCCGATTATATATTTCTCAGGGTGCGTCGAGGTGGTCGGCTGCGTCAGGTCGGTTGAGCTCGTCTGCTGGGTGGATGTGCCTCAATCAGTAAGACAACTGAATTCCTCTCCTGTCCATGGCCTGGATTTGTACATCTTGTCTTGTCATGCCACCCAAATCATTGCTAAATTTATGGTGGTTCTTGAATTGACTGACTGCAGGTCCGGCTTGAAGGCTTGACTGACTTCTGTTAGAATTCGCAGGTAGAACCACCGAAAACCATGCGTGCAATGTTTGAATGTTTCATTCGTGTTAAATTAGCAAGCATTTAGTTAGTTGCCATTACATAGTTCCACACTCCACCTTGTCAAGCACAAAAACCGATATTGGTTCATGTATGGTTTGTCTACCTACTCATTGTACATGATTTTTATTATTAATAAAAATTAATGGATAAAAGAAAAAAAAATTATCAAGCACCGCTGATCGTTGCATCCACTTTATATGACTCTTAGTGAGATGCGTGTTTTTTCTTCCTATTTTTGACAATTTTCCATGCACTTTGAATTGTGCACAAGCTGGTGGTTCCCTTCGAGATGCCCGGTTACGAGAGTGTTTACAATTTGGAGAGAAGGGTGAGTTATTAATTGTGGGTAACATAAAGCTATGCTTTTCATCCTTCTTTTGTTGCTGTATAAATCTTTTGAGCTTATTCTGTGTTGTGCCGTGTCACATCACAGGTCTATGAGGGAGCAGCGAGGGGCCTTATCTCTCAAGCCCGAATCTCTCAATTTTGACTCTTTAAAGTCCGTCCTGGTCAAAACTGAGAGTGTTTCTGCAGCGATAGCCGGGGCTGAAGCTGCCGTAACTCAGTATTTAAGGAAGAGTAGTAGTGTCGCCACTAGTAGTGAGAGTCAAGCTCGAGGGAAATCAAGGGAGAATCATGCTGATGGCAGCTCGGGGAGTGGTACCTTGCCGTATGTTGTCCAGAACATTCCATCCCATCCGGAAAACCAGGATCCATTTCTTGTTGTCTAGAACAGTTCCGCCCATTCGATAAACCAGAATATCCTTCGGCTATTCCGCATCGCAAAACAGTAGGAAAAATATTGATGAATCATTTTTTTGCAGTAAAAAAAGCATGTGAACTAGCTAAATGTGTTGATGAACTATTTAAACAGAGATGCATTGTCGGCTAGCTGGGCATTATAGGGTGCTTAATTTAGTAAGCCATCCCATTGTGTGTGTTGCAGTGACGATGACGACGCGCCACTCTTTCTTCTCCAGCAATGATGTGCCGCTCCTATGGATCTCCAACTTGTGATATTCTAGCGATGGCCGACTTCAATAAGTTTTGACCCTGTAGGGTGTGTTACAGTTAGTTAATTGCTCATAACCATGTGACGATGCAAGCTACTGATAGAAAATGTTTGTTTCTTCCGCGCATTATTACTTCCTCCATGTGATGTCATGCTAAGGAAGTCCATGGCATCCCGTGTGTTTGTTGTGCCATAAAGTAAAAAATTGATTGCAAACATGTCATGTTTGGATGGCAGCAATTTATGCACTTCAAGAGTTTCTTCATATTCATGTGAGCACCTTTTTTTACATGTTGACTTCTGAGAAGTTCCGCTATCGCTATTGTTTTTTGTGATGTCTAAAAAAGAAGTGACTTTTCATTGAAGTTCGAATAAATAAACAAGAGTGGTTATATGTAAAAATAAATAATTGAAGAATCCCCAAGCATTCTGAATTTTAAAAAAGGAGTAGTTTAATGTTTATACATAATCCATAATTTCCTTGGAATTAAAGAATGAAAAACAAGAAGTTCAAATTCTAAAAGTGGAGAAGTTCAATATTCACAAAAAGAATCTTCACCGTTTCTAAATAAAAAAAACTCTAGAAGTTCAAATTTAAATAACAGACTAGTTTAATATTTATTACAAAATTAGGATTTTTTTGTTACTGAAAGAAATTAATAAAGAAGTTCAAATTACAAAAGTAGAGAAGTTTGATATTTATAAAAAAACTTAGATTTTCCTTGTTACTCAAGAATAAAAATGAAGAAGTTCAAATTAAAACAAAGGAGTAGTTCGATGTAAATGGAAAACCCAAATTATTACCGTTTCTAGGTAAAATAAAACTATAAAGTTCAATACTTTTTTAAAAATGCTTATTTAAAAACATATTTCCTTACAAAATAAGACTAAGAAGTTAAAATTAAAATAACACAGAAGTTTGAAGTATGTAAAAAACTCAGATTTTTTCTCTTTCCTAAATAGTTACAAAATTCTTCCAATAGAGGTTCAGCTTGTATTTCCATGTTCAAAGACACAAAAGAATTATTTTTGCATTTTAAAATAATTCTGTCAATCCACAAAGAAGTTCAATTATTATTTGGGAGCAATTCGATTTCAAAAAGAAAATCAAAATGTTAAATTATAAAAGCGAAGAAAGTTCATGTACTACATGATTTGTGTTTAATATGAGAAAAATGAATAAAAAGACAAGGTCCAATTTTTTTGTTGCTATAAGTTCAAGTCCTCGCTCGGAGGACGTTAAATGTTTTTTATCATGAGAGATGTTTGGACAAAAGGAATGTCATTTGTGCAACATCTTCAAATGGGTGAGAAATTACGAACAAAAATACGTGACACAAGTTCAATGTGAAAATAACGTGAAGTTCAACTACAACACTGAATGAATGTGAGATGAAAATGTTTTAATCCATTGTGAGTATGAAAAAAAGATCAACACATAAAAGTTGCATGTTTATAGCAGCTTTCCATCCATATATCATTTTCTACATTTCGATAAGTGGAGAACACATGATCTCGTTGTTTTTAAAACTACAAGAAAACTGCTAGGAATCACAAAAAACTATCTACATGAAAAAGTTTTACAAAAAATTCAACCTAGGTTGTGACCGAGGTGTCCACAACTTTCCAATGATATATCACAATCCCCATTTGGACAATATTAGTGGAAGTTCAACCTAGCACTCGAGGAAGTTCAATTTCTACACTGCATGAATTTCAGATGAAAAATCTTCTAAACCGTCTCGAGTATGAAAAAACGATCAACACCGAAAAGTTGTGTGTTTACATCAGTTTTCCACCGGTATACCATTTGCTCAATTCCGGTGAGTGGATGAAGGGTTACTAGCAAAAATAGCACGTGAAAAACAGAGTGAAGTTCATGTGGACATGACGAGAAGTTCTAGTTCTTCACGCGATAGATTTACGAAGGCTCTATTTTGCGATAAAGGCAGAACGCATGATCTTGTTGTTTTTGAAATTGCTCAAAAAAGGCTAGGAATCATAGAAAACTATCTACATGAAAACGTTTCACAGTTTCCATAGCTTTTCAACGTTATATTATTTGCCCATTCCGATATAGTTTGTAAAAATTACACCCAAAAAACATTTTTAAGTATATTTAAAATTGATTTAAAAGTGTAAAGAACTAGGAAAAACAATCTACGTATAAATTTTTCGCATTTTTTCAAGCTTTCCAATGCCATGCGATTTCCTCCATTCCCACAAACTATTGAGAAATTAAAGCGACAATTTGAATTTGGTACAACTTCTGCCATTTTCTAAAATACTTTTGTAAGTGCGTCTAGTGCCCTTAGTGATTTTGGTGGTTTGAAGACATATAGGTTAAGGAACTAATGTGTTTGTGAGTGTACACATGTTATATAAGTCGCTGAGGAGTTTGAGTTATACGATGAATATCGACCCCTAAAAATGTATGTCTTCGGCTGAAGAAATTGGTCTAAACTTGAAGACCTCGATCGCGAAGAAATTGCGATGAAATTGATATTCCTCATGAAGATATTGAAGATGAGGAATTCGGTGTGTCCTGAAGAAAAATTGTCTAAAGACTTTGAAGCGTGAAGATTTACTCTTTCTGTTTCATTTTCTTTACTCTTTAGTCATAGAAATACCGTACTGTTAAAGGGGGTCGAAGTAATACTATGGAATGAACTTCCTCATGATGCTCAACCCCGGCCTAAACCTACAAAAGCCTCAAGTGAGGAATATGAGAGACATGAGGACTTTCACACATGAAAGTTCCGACCGTTGCCACAACACATGCCACCTCATTGATCTTATCCACCCAAAGGTCACAATAGTTAAGGGCATTTATGTCAAATCATGTCGGGATGCTCCCAAGCTATAAATAGCCGCTCGCACAACCACTAGCTGGTTGGCTGCTCCGAGAGAAACTGACACCTATAGAGCAACCCAAATTCCTTAGAGTCTTCGAGAGAAAATCATCAAGTGAGGAAATACCCCAAACACCAAACTCCAAACCAAAACCAAGTGATTGAGCATCACTGAAGAATTTGTTCCTGTGTGGAACTGAAGCCTTTTACCTTTGAGGATTGTGCATCCTCGAGACGGTTAGGTGTCATGGTCTAGAGTATCTAGCAGTCAATTATGCATCGCCGGGTGACCGAGTTTGTGAGGGTTTGGAAGTCTGCCCTAAAGACTCACCACGAGTGTTGGCCTTGTTCTGTGTGATTTTGGTTTAACCACCTGAAGTTTTAGTTATGTCGAGTGCACGTATGATCAAGGTTACTGCAGGATGTCCTACCTTTGAAGGAAAGGACTTTCCCTACTAGAAGACCAAGATGCAGATGCATCTTTAGGCCATTGATAATGATCTCTGGTACATTGTGGAACATGGTATTCCCTCCAGCACTACTACTATCTCTGCCGCTGATGTGAAGAAATTCAAGCAACTTGATTCTCAAGCGAAGAATATCATCTGTGGCCATCTGAGCAAAGGTCAGTATGGGAGAGTGAGTGCTTTGGGCACAACTAAGCTTATCTGGGATAGGTTGTCCAAAGTCAATGAAGGAATTTCAACTCAGCGTGACTCTCGTGTTGATGTTCTTCGCAATCTCTTCAACCGCTTCAAGAGGCTTGACAATGAAAGCTGCCAAGATACCTTTGATCGCCTCACTGACATCTCAAATGAACTGCAAGCACTGGGAGCTCGAGACATCACTGACCATGAAGTTGTGAAGAAACTGCTAAGATCTCTTGATCCATCATTTCGTACACTGGTCTTGATGATTATCTTGATGAACTTGGTATTACTCACAAATTATCTGCTCCTTATACTCCTCAACAGAATGGCGTCGTTGAACGCAAGAATAGGACTCTGGTTGAAATGGCATGGACTATGCTTGAAGAATATCAGACTCCTCGTCGCTTGAGGCCTGAAGCAATCAACACTGCTTGCCACATCATCAACACGGTATGTCTTCACAAATTCCTAAAGAAAACCTCATATGAACTCCTCACCGACAAGAAACCCAATGTAAGTTATTTCAAAGTCTTCGGTGCAAAATGCTGGATTAGAGATCCTCACCATAGCTCAAAATTTGCACCTAAAGCACATGAGGGTTTTATGCTTGGTTATGGAAAGGACCCACACACCTACAGAGTCTTCAACACCTATCACAACAAGGTTGTGGAAACTGCAGATGCGCGGTTCGATGAAACTAATGGCTCGCAAAGAGAGCAATTGCCTCCTGTGCCACACAAATTATCTCCTGAAGAAGCTATGAAGTTCAAAGCTATTGAATACATCGTTCCTACTGAGGAAATTGCTGAAGAAATCGTCCCCAGCACTGATGAAATTCAAGAAGGTGTACCTGAGGAAGTTGCTCCAGATCAAATTCCTCAGCCCAGACAAAATCCTGAACCAGCTCATCCAAGGATTGCAAATGAAGTAGAACTTGACCAAATCCTCGATGACATCAATGCGCCAGGTCCTCTCACTCGCTCAAAAGCTTCACATGTAGTTAATTTTTGTGGGCATTTCTCTTTTGTGTCTATGAAAGAACCCTCAAAAGTTGATGAAGCCTTCATGGAACCTGAATGGATTCAAGCCATGCAAGATGAACTTCTTAAATTCAAGCTAAATGACGTATGGGAACTCGTCAAACGAGCAGATCCTCGCAAGCATAATATCACCGGCACCAAGTGTATTTCCCGAAACAAGCAAGATGAGGATCGTCAAGTGGTGAGGAATAAGGCACGGCTTGTAGCCCAAGGCTACACAGAGCTTGAAGGAATTGATTTCGATGAAACTTTTGCACTTGTTACTAGACTTGAAGCTATTCGAATACTGCTTTCTTATGCTAATCATCATAACATTACTTTATATCGAATGGATGTGAAATGTGCATTCCTTAATGGTAAGTTTGAACAAGAAGTATATGTTGCTCAGCACCCAGGTTTTGAGGATCTGAAGCATCCAGACAAAGTCTTCAGACTCAAAAAGGCACTCTATGGCCTCAAGCAAGCCCCTCGGGCATGGTATGATACATTGAAGGAATTCCTCATGAAGAAAGGCTTCAAAGCTGGTTCACTCGATCCAACTCCTTTCACAAAATCTTATGACAATGAACTATTTGTGTGCCAAATATATGTCGACGACATTATCTTTGGTTGTACTGACAAACATTACAGTGATGAATTTGCTTACATGATGAGTGAAGAATATCAGATGTCTATGATGGGGGAGCTGAAATCATTCTGAGGTCTTCAAATTTGTCAACAACGCAATGGCATCTTCATATCACAGGAGAAATACCTCAAGGATGTTCTGAGGAAATTCGACATGGATGAATGCAAAGGCGTCAAGACTCCTATGCCTACCAACGTCTACCTCTGCACTGACGAAAATGGTAAAGATTGCGATCAGCATGTATATCGCTCGATGATTTGCTCTCTATTGTATCTATGTGCATCTAGGCCAGATATAATGCTTAGTGTTTGCATGTGTGCTTGTTTTCAAGCAAAACCGAAGGAATCACACCATAAGGCTATGAAGCATATTCTTCGATACTTAGCTCACACACCAACACTAGGATTATGGTATCCCAAGGGATCAAATCTTCATCTCGTTGGATATTCTGATTCTGATTATGCTCGTGACCGTGTGGATCGCAAGTCAACATCTGTCACTTGCCATATCCTCGGAAGATCATTAGTGTGTTGGTCCTCAAAGAAGCAGAACTGTGTTTCTCTCTCCACTGCCGAAGCTGAGTACATTGATGTTGGATCCTGCTGTGCTCAACTGCTATGGATGAAGCAAACCCTCAAAGACTACGACATCAAGATGAAGAATGTGCCCCTCTACTGCGACAATGAGAGTGCAATCAAGATCGCCTACAACCCAGTACAACACTCGAAGACCAAGCACATCTAGATTCGTCATCATTTTCTTCGGGACCATGTCCTCAAGGGAAATATCATCTTCGATCATGTGAAGATTGAGAATCAGCTAGCAGATATTTTCACTAAGCCCTTGGATGAGAGAAGGTTTTGTAAGTTGCGGTGTGAGTTAAATATCCTAGAGTCTTCAAATGTTTTGTGAAAACATGCACACATCCTAACACTTATGCAAAATTGATGACTTAGATGTGCAACACACGAATAATCGTTTTTCTTCAATCAATGAAGAATATCACTCTTAGTTTGAAGAAATTAATGAAGAATCTGGTTCTCAGGGCCCTACAACAATTGTATGCGGCGCCTGAAATCATCATTCTTATACGGTGTGTCACGCCACCACCCAACTTTAAAATTCTTCAAGTTGTTTTTCTTCTAAGTTGAAATTCATCAATCTGACACTTTGTCACAAAATCCTCAAGTTTTTCAAAATCATCAACATCTTCAAATTCTTCAAAACGATTGATGATTTTCATTTGCATATATATATATATATATATATATATATAGACTGAGATTTCAAAGTCCTCAACAACATTCACTTATAGCTCAGTCTTCAATTTGATATTTCATCTAAGTGAATGTGATCGGACCCGACTCCCCTCTATGCTAAGTTCAACCCAGTCTATTCATTTCTTCATATGCATTCTACTTGACACTTGTTCAAAATCCTCACTGTGTCCTTGTCAGCTGAGGACTTTGCAACAAAATCCTGAAAGAGTCAAAAATCATTTTTATAACGTTACACAGTAACTGGACCCACTTCTCACGATCAGATAACCATGAACTCCACCGCTTCAGTCGTGGGCTCCACGTGTCATGTAGAGACGAATGGGCAAGGGAAGTTTGGTCTAAAAGTTTCGGCCGAATAGTTTTTCACCTGAGCTATAAATAGGCCCTTACCACCCCTGAGTCAAAACTCTTCGTCCTCTCGTCTTCTCCACTCGAGCGCAACCCTAGCGCCACCACTAGCAATCTCGTCGCCGGTGAGGAAAAGCTTCGCTGCCTTGCCCTCGCCGTCGCCGAACTCACGCCGGACGCGGAATCTCTTCCTCTGCCACCACCGTAGATGATCTCTATCGCCGAGTTAGGGCGCGGAAGATTTGAACTGAAGAACAGATCTTCTCTCTTTTACTGCTTCAGCTCTTCGTGTTCTTTGCTTAGGGTAATTAAAATCCTATTTTACTGCCTGTGTTGATCTATTATTTCACTTTAGACTCGCGAAATCTGTTTATCCTCAGAGTGTTTGTCAGCCACACACACTCATTCATCAAACACTTGATGAATTTCACTAAGTCACTCAAATTCTTCATGAGATTCCTCAATTGTGTAAATTCTCGAATATGCACAACCTTGCAACCCAAGATCGGAATGCTTAGTCACATTCCTCGACCCACTCGTCAAATTCCTCAACTACTAAATTGTTTCAATTTCTTCAAATCTAAGAATGCATATGACCTCTTCAAATTCTTCGCACTTATACTGTGTTCACAGGTACAAAAATGTCAGCTAATGAATCACTAGGTTCTCATCAACTTATCTCATTTGCAGCATTCCTCGAAGAAATTTTACCTGTGTCATCAGAATCTTCAAGAGTTCATATTCCTCACCAAAAGCCTCAATTGAAGAAAATGGAGGATGACCGGAAGCAGAAGGGAGGAAAGAAGCTTGAACAGAACACAACTTTTGAAATACCAGAAGACATATATGCTGACTACTACACTCGAGATGAGGAAATTCATGGCAAAGAAACCATGACGAAGCGCAAGATAAGGCTTCAGAAAATTGAACACAGGTGGTCTAAGGAGTGGAAGGAGTACAAATACGTTACTCCTAAGTATGCGAAGAAATTCGCCCTCAAGCCACCTTGCAAGAGGCCTCCTGAGGGTGATCAACAAGCTGCTCATCCCTCAAGCGTTGAAACCACTGAGGATTATCGAGATGAGAAGAACAAATATCTGTCTAAGTTATAGAAGAAGGTAGAAGCAGCCGTGAAGAAATTCAATGATGACTCTGCTGCAGCAGGCACTGCTGCCACCTCTTCAGCTCCTGAGGCCTCTGCTACAACAATTCCTCAGAAGAGACTGTGCTGAAGAAACCCAAAGCCTGAGTGCAAAAAGAGCAAATGCCTCAGAAGGCTGCAACAATGGCAAAATCTTGAACACCACCACGGTCTTCACAACCTCAACAGAAGCAGCTCATTAAGCATCAGCCTGCTCAATCAAGTTCCTCAGTGTCGTCTGCCACGAGCTCTCCAGCAAAGTCTTCACCACCTTTATTGAAGACTAAAATGACTACTGGAAGAGGCATCAGGCCAAGTCCTAGCAAACTCATCAACGTTCCTTCTGCATTAGAAGGAAATGAAGAATTTGATGAGGAGACACTTCAAGCTATCATCAGAAACAAGCAGGAACGAGTTTCTCAAGCCTCAGGCACCTCCATTCCTCTAGCCATGGACCCGAAGGTTTTGCTAGATTTCATCGACCTCTGGTATGAAGATCCAAACACTCTCGTTGATGACTTAAAGCTCCCCCTGGTGTAAGCCACATGGTAGCCACTTTCATCAATGAGGCAAAGTGGAAAGAGCAGCAAGCCAAGAAAGCAAAGGTTGCAAAAATCAAGAAGGAGAAATTCCTCAAGCAGAATCTCCTCAAGCTGACGTGTGAAGCACTTGTATCAACTCAGGCTGAACTTAAAACCCTAACAGATGAATATACTAGTCTTCACACTGATCGCGAAGGAGTCAAGGTGAATTTCATCAAGGCTGCATCTGCCGTAGTTGATGAATACAACAATAGATCGACCCTTCCAAAGCAGCAAGCAGCACCTCAGTCAAGCTACACTGTTTAGCTGCCTGAGGAAGATGAAACTGATGAACCCGCTGCTGAGGAAATTCCTCAAGATATTCTAGCTGAAGAAAATGCTCCAGCTGATGAAACTACCAAGCCCGACACTACACCAGTGCCTGATGAAACTATTCCTTCACCTCAACCCTCAAAGGTGAAGAAAGTGACTCCGTCTGCATCAGATGTGAAGAAGACAAAGGCGGCTGAGAAAGAATCAAAGAAGACAAAAGCTTCATTGACCCCAGAAACCTCAGAGGCCAAACGCCAAAAGGTCACTCAGTCAGAGTCTTCAACTGCCCCGGTGGATGCTACTCCTCTTAATGGAACTCCATCTTACTTGATCGTTCCCTTCGGAGTTGACTATGTCATTCCTGAAGATGATGAAGAAATGGAGTATGCTAAAGATGAAGAAATAATGGATGAAGAAATGCAGGTAGACGATATTCCTCAGTCCACCATTCCTCCAAAGACCGCCGAAGAACAAATGGGTGATGATGAAACTGGGTGCAACACTCCAGTGATTCACGATGATTTCTAAGAAGAGACTCCTCCTTCCTCACCCTGGTCAACCAAAATTCCTCCAACTCTTGCTGCAACTGAAATCCTCACAGGTTCTGATGGGAAAACCTTTTGTAAGGAATCTGCTCAAGAATCAGCTGCATCAGCTGAAGAAAATGGAGCGACGAATACTGCAACCGCCTTCTCCAACAAGCAAATTCCTCAAGCTGAGGAAAATCCACAAACTGAAGAAAATGCTCCAACTGAAGAAAATGCTACTACGCCCTACACTGAAACTTCTATTGTTGTGGTAAACACAAAAACAACAATGATAGTGGCTACACCTCAAGAACAACAGCATAATCTTCAACCACAGCAGAATCAGCCTTTCTCCAAAAGGCCAAAGTTTCAGAAAGAGGCATTTTATGAAGAACGCATGTACTTCACTAGCGAAAATCCATATGATAAGCTTCGCATTAGGCACAGGAAGTTTTGGACAAGGAATCAACTCAACTATTATGCTTCAGTGTTTTGTGGGAGAAACAAAGATACTTCAGCATACCCATATTCCTCACTATGATATGGAGGAAATACCTTGCTTTGCTCCAGTCCTCAATGTTCTTCACGAAGTTGTATTTTTGTCTTTCTGCACTAACATCGGCGATTGGAACACTGACATCATTCTTCAGTTCTACGCCACTCTGCACATATCTGGCGACGCAAAAGGTGTCAACACTTGGGTTTTGGATTGGATGACTCAACACACGCACTACAAAACACATGCCACTGAATTGCTTCGAGCTCTTCCAATCTCAATTCCCTCAAAGGATGCAGTACTGATGTATGATGAACATGAACTGCCCAACAGATTGATTTAAGTCCTCATGAAGCCTTTGGCCAAGGACCAACCTCCGAGGACTTGATTTTCGATACAAGACTTGAAGTATGAACCAAGAACAGTCTACAGAATCCTGTCTTATGCCATTAATCCTATCAAAGGGCATGATGATGAAGAAGATGTTGTAGGAATCATGAAGAATATCATGTTCAATGTCATCCATGGCATACTGATGAACCTTCATGATTTCTTCTTGAGGACTTTGGCTGACAAGGCGCTGTTGCCATTTGAATTGAAGATCTATGCGCCGTGGATTATGAGATTCGTCAGAAATAGGTCAGGCATCAACTACCAAGCTGCTTTTCAGAATCACCTTGGATATCTGCCGCCGATCAAAGTCATCAAGAAATAATTTGAGCTTGTTGAAGGCAGAGGAAAATCGGTCATTGATGAAGGAAATCGACGCCTTGATGGCCAATTTCGCAAGGTAGACTCATATTCTTCATACGATGACACTGCTACCCAAGATCCACCAAGCCCAACTGCCCCAAGAGTGATGAATAACAGAGAGCTACTCCTCAGTCTTCATCAAAAGGTCGATCGCAATCACAAGTGGGTTGAACGTCAGTTCAGTGCCATTGTGAAAACCCTCAACGAAACTAAGAATGGAGTGAAGAAAAATCACTATTATCTTCATGAGGTTTTTGATCGAACATGGGCCACCTTGGCTCATCTGAAGACTCAAGAGGAACTTGAGGAATTGGAATTTACTCAAGACTTCGACTGGTCGTCGCCTCCAAAGAAGAAATTCAAGCCAATTCCAGTTCCTGACTTGGTGGACAGCTCATTTTCTTCATTCCACAGTGCCGAGTCCGACGAAGAAGCACAAGACACTGCAACTGGTCCAAGGAAGAAGCCTGGCTCCAAGAATCCTCACGCCTCTTCATCAACCAAGAAGTGAATTTCTTCAAAAGGCGTTAGTCCTCAGTTTTGTCCCTTTTTTGTCACTTGATGACAAAAGGGGAGAAATATGAGAGTTAGTCTTCAAACGGGATCTATTTTGGGGCTTAAAAACATTATTAAGTTGCAGACTCTTGGTTCTTATGATGTGTTTTGATGTAATGAGTTGTAACTTAAGCCCGATGGTGCTCTGACTCTTTTCAACGTTTTTCTTTGCATGCTTATTCCTCAAAGTCTATTAATGCAGGCATGCTGAAATTCGTTAGACACCATTTTTCATCATGCATTTTAAAATTCCTCATATTATATGTCAAATATGTGCATGCTTTACAAGATACAGGGGGAGATCTCCATGATATAAATCATCAATGTGCATCTGCTGCGCAAAGCTAATTCCTCAAAATATGCACATCTTCAGGGGGAGTCTCTCGGTATCTTGATTTCAAATTCCTCAAACTCAGTACTTACATCGCATATTATTATCCCCATCAAAACTTAACCTAATTGTCATCAACCACCAAAAAGGTGGAGATTGTAAGTGCATCTAGTGCCCTTAGTGATTTTGGTGGTTTGAAGACTAATAGGTTAAGGAACTAATGTGTTTGTGAGTGTACACAGGCTCTATAAGTCGCTGAGGAGTTTGAGTTATACGATGAATATCGACCAATAAAAATGTATGTCTTTGGGTGAAGAAATTGGTCTAAACTTGAAGACCTTAATCGCGAAGAAATTGCGATGAAATTGATATTCCTCATGAAGATATTGAAGATGAGGAATTTGGTGTGTCCTGAAGAAAACTGTGTGAAGACTTTGAAGCGTGAAGATTTACTCTTTCTGTTTCATTTTCTTTACTCTTGAGTCATAGGAACACCGTATTGTTAAAGGGGGTCGAAGTAATACAACAGAATGAACTTCCTCGTGATGCTCAACCGAGGCCTAAACCTACAAAAGCCTCAAGTGAGGAATATGAGAGACATGAGGACTTTCAAAGATGAAAGCTCCGACCGTTGTCGCAACACACGCCACCTCGCTGATCTTATGCACACAACGGTCACAATAGTTAAGGGCATTTATGTCAAATCATGTCGGGATGCTCCCAGGCTATAAATAACCGCCCCAACAACCACTAGCTGGTTGGCTGCTCCGAGAGAAACTGACACGTGTCATTTAGAGCAACCCAAATTCCTCAGAGTCTTCGAGAGAAAATCATCAAGTGAGGAGATACCCCAAACACCAAACCCCAAACAAAAACCAAGTGATTGAGGATCACTGAAGAATTTGTTCCTATGTGGAACTGAAGCCTTTTACCTTTGAGGACTGTGCATCCTCCAGACAGTTAGGCGTCATGGTCTAGAGCATCCAATAGTCAATTGTGGATCGCCGGGTGACCGAGTTTGTGAGGGTTTGGAAGTCTACCCGGAAGACTTACCATGAGTGTTGGGCGAGGACTGTGTGTCCTTCGCTCAAGGAGAATACGGTAGGGACAGTGTGTCCTTTGGTTTCAATACCAAGTCGCTCCAAACCAGATGTACAGCTGTCACAACAGTTGGAACTGGGTCATCAACAACTGTCTTCATCGTGATACGAGTTCTATTCCTTCATCTCTTTCATTTCCTGAGAATTGTATTTTGAAGACTTTCATCTGTGCTGTTTGAAGAATTTGTCTGCAGACTTTCTCTGAATTTCCTCAACCTCAAATTCTTCATTCGAGTTAATCTTCACCTGCTTTCTGTGTACTTGCGTACTGTGTAAACCAATTCTCATAATCTTCACCAAGTGATCTTCTGTAGTAGTCTTTGCACTTCTGATCCTGCGTTATTGCCGCTGCACGGAACTCATCATTAAGGAATTTCCTCACAAGGAATTTCCTCAGTGATGAAATTCTCAAAATCGCCTATTCACCCCCTCTAGTCGATATAACACACTTTCAACTTTTAAACCGTTTATTGTTGGAAGAAACTTTCTGTATGAAAAGATGTGCATTTTCATAAGCTTTCCAACGCTATATCATTTGCTTCTCTTGGACTACTGTTTTCAAATTAACCCCATATATGAACCCGACTTTTTGGTTTAAGAAATTCCACCATTTTTGAAATCCCTCTTTAAATGTAGGGAATTTGGGAAAACTTTCAACATGTGAAATGAGAGAATTTGGAGCAGCTATCCAACGCCATCCCATTTTCCATATTCCAATGAAGGTTTAGAAACAGGCTCGAAAATATGATTCACGTTTTTTATGAAGAAAAACAGTTTTCAAAACTATTCTTAAGCCATGTATATTTTGGCAAAAAATCAACCTAGGCTATTACCAGGGTGTCTAGAGCTTTCCAACGGTATATCGAAAGAGACATTTGGACAATTTTAGCGGAAGTTCAACCTAGCACTCTCGAAAGTCAAGTGCTATGTCTTGGGCGAGTCAAGTAGGTATCAGAATATTATTCTCGTCCCGTGATTAGAATAGTGTGTATATATACAAATTTAAATATATATATATGGGTCGTGCTATTCGTCACCCTGGACGAGGAATAATTATTCTTCATCCCCTCTCTAATTTAACATCAATGCATCGTAATTTTACGTTTCGTAAATTTTGTCTTATTTCATACGTAAAAATATATCCAAAAATATATAATCAATGTAAAAATATTTTATGTCATGTAAAGTTACGAACCTACAAAAATAATGTAAAATATATAATAAATTCAATTTTTCTGGTCTTGTGACCTATATTTTTGTTTTCTCATATTAAATTTTACATAGTGATTCAATATAAATGTAACTATTTGTATTATAAATGTGATTTATTTATAAACTAATCATAAGATTATTTCGGGTGAAGAATAAATTATTCTGCACCATGGGTGATGAATAAAGTTTCTATACATATATATAGGGTGGGTGTATTCTAATAACACCACTTAAGACCTTATTCTAATAACAAAAATCTCTTATTCCGCTAACAAAGACCACCCCAACTCCTCTCTTGTGCCCATCCATCCGCCCATATCCTCCAAACATTCTTGAGATCTCATCATCCGCACCATCTCCCTCATTCCCCCAACCTCCACCCACCGCCAGCCAAGGGCACCACCTCCCACCCCGCGCTGCCTTACCCCGTACCGTCGGCCAGGGGCACCACCTCCCACCACCGCATTGCCCGTCGCCCACCACCACTAGTCCCCCTGTTGGTTAACGTAGTAGTAATTCAAAAAATTTCCTACATCACACCAAGATCTATCGAGGAGATGCTAGCAACGAGCAAGGGGTAGAGCATCTTCATACGTTTGAAGATCGCTAACCGGAAGCGTTACTATTAACGCGGTTGATGGAGACGCACTCATAGCGATTCAGATCGCGGAAGATTCTGATCTAAGCATCGAACAATGGCACTTCGACGTTCAACACACGTGCAACCCTGTGACATCTCCGTCACATTGATCCAACAAGGAGAGAGGAGGAATTGAGGGAAGGCTCCAGCGGCATGACGGCGTGGTGACGACAGAGTTGCGTGGTACTCCGGCAGGGCTTCGCCAAGCGCTACGGAGGAGGAGGAGGAAGAGCACGGTTGCGCTGAGGGAGGAAGAGAACTTGTGTGTTTGCAGTCCAAAACCCTTGGGTATATATAGGAGGAGGAGGAGGAGGGACGACCACCATAGGGTTTCCCCTGGGTGGTCCGATGACCATGGAGGGGGCGGCGGCCAGGGTTGTGGTGGCTTACCTCCGAAGTTGAGGTGGGCCACCATCGCCCTAGGGTTCCCAGCCCTAGGCGCCCTTCGGCCCCTAGTCGGCCGAGCCAGCCCACCTAGGTGGCTGGCTCCGACCTTATTTTGGCCCTTGTGGCCCTCCGGGGCTGGTGGCCCCTCTCGGTGGGCCTATGATATCCTTTCGGTGGTCCCGGTACAATAAGGATATACCCCGAAATCTTTCCGGTGACCGAAACTCAACTTCCTATATATAAACCTTTACCTCCGGACCATTCCGGAGCTCATCGTGACGTTTGGGATCTCATCCGGGACTCCGAACAACCTTCGGTAACCACACACTATTCCCATTACAACTCTAGCATCATCGAACCTTAAGTGTGTAGACCCTACGGGTTTGGGAACCAGGCAGACATGATCGGGACACCTCTCCGGTCAATAACCAACAACGGGATCTGGATACCCATGTTGGCTCCCACATGTTACACGATGATCTCATCTAATGAACCACGATGTCGGGGATTCAATCAATCCCGTATGCAATTCCCTTTGTCTACCAGTATGACACTTGCGTGAGATTCAATCGTTGGTGTCCCTATACCTTGTTCAATCTCGTTACCGACAAGTCTGTTTACTTGTTCCGTAACACATCATCCCGTGACTAACTCCTTAGTCACATTGAGCTCATTATGATGATAAATTACCGAGTGGGCCCAGAGATACCTCTCCGTCACACGGAGCGACAAATCCCAACCTCGATTCGTACCAACCCAACAAACACTTTCAGAGATACCTGTAGTGCACCTTATAATCACCCAGTTATGTTGTGACGTTTGATACACCCAAATTACTCCTACGGCATCCGGGAGTTGCACAATCTCATGGTCTATGGAAATGATACTTGACATTATAAAAGCTCTAGCAGACGAACTACATAATCTTGTGCTATGCTTAGGGTTGGGTCTTGTCCACCATATCATTCTCCTAATGATGTGATCCCGTTATCAATTACATCCTATGTCCATGATCAGGAACCATGACCATCTATTGATTGACGAGCTAGCCAACTAGAGACTCACTAGGGACATGTTGTGGTCTATGTATTCACACGTGTATTACGGTTTTCGGTTAATACAATTATAGCATGAATAATAGACAATTATCATGAACTAGGACATATAATAATAACCACTTTATTATTGCCTCGAGGGCATATTTCCAACAGTCTCCCACCAGCACTAGAGTCAATAATCTAGTTACATTGTGATGAATCGAGCACCCATAGAGTTCTGGTGCTGATCATGTTTCACTCGTGGAAGAGGTTTAGTCAACGGATCTGCAACATTCAGATCCATATGTACTCTACAAATATCTATATCTCCATCCTGGATGTATCCACGAATGGAGTTGAAACAACGCTTGATGTGCTTGGTCTTCTTGTGAAACCTTGGATCCTTGGCAATGGCAATAGCTCCAGAATTGTCACAGAAGAGAGGCATTGGGCCCGACGCACTTGGAATCACTCCTTGGTCGGTGATGAACTCCTTCATCCAGACTCCTTCCTGTGCTGCTTCCGAAGCAGCTATGTACTCTGCTTCACATGTAGATGCCGCCATGATGCTTTGCTTGCAACTGCACCAGCTGACTGCCCCACCATTCAAAATATACACGTATCCGGTTTGTGACTTGGAGCATCCGAATCTTTGTGGAAGCTAGCATCGACGTAACCCTTTACGACGAGTTCTTCGGCACCTCCATAAATGAGAAACATATCTTTAGTCCTTTTCAGGTATTTAAGGATATTCTAGACCGCTGTCCAGTGATCCACTCCTGGATTACTTTGGTCCCTCGCTACCAAACTTATGGCAAGGTTCACATCAGGTCTGTTACACAGCATGTCATACATAATAGAGCCAATGGCTGAAGCATAGGGACGGTACTCATCTTTTCTTTATCTTCTGCCGTGGTCGGTCGTTGAGCTGTGCTCAACCTCACACCTTGCAATACACGCAATATCTTGTCAATGTATGTGCTTTTTTGAAAGACCTATGAGGCGTCTCGATCTATCTCTATAGATCTTGATGCCTAATATGTAAGCAGCTTCTCCAAGGTCCTTCATTAAAAAACACTTGTTCAAATAGGCCTTTATGCTTTCCAAAAGTACTATATCATTTCCCATCAACAATATATCATCCACATATAATATGAGAAATGCTACAGAGCACCCACTCACTTTCTTGTAAATACTTGGTTCTGCAGAAGTCTGTACAAACCCAAACGCTTTGATCACCTCATCAAAGCGAATGTTCCAACTTCGAGATACTTGCACCAGCCCATAGATGGAGCGTTGGAGCTTGCATACCTTGTCAGCATTTTTAGGATCGACAAACCTTTCGGCTGTATCATATACAAATCTTCCTTAAGAAAGCTGTTAAGGAATGCCATTTTGACGTCCATTTGCCAGATCTCATAATCATAAAATGCGGCAACTGCTAACATGATCCGGACGGACTTCAACATCGCCATGGGTGAAAAAGTCTCATCGTAGTCAATTCCTTGAACTGGTCGATAACCCTTAGCGACAAGTCGAGCCTTATAGATGGTCACCTTACCATCCATGTCAGTCTTCTTCTTAAAGATCCATTTATTTTCTCTGGCTCGCCAATCATTGGGAAAGTCCACCAAAGTCCATACTTTGATCTCATACCTGGAACATATCTCGGATTTCGTGGCTTCAAGCCATTTGTTGGAATCTGGGCCTGCCATCGCTTCTTCATAGTTCGAAGGTTCACTGTTGTCCAACAACATGATTTCCATGACACGGTTGTCATACCACTCTGGTGCGGAACGTGTCCTTCTGGACCTTCAAGGTTCAGTAACAACTTGATCTGAAGATTCATGATCATCATCATTAACTTCCTCTCTGGTCGGTGCAGGCACCACAAAAACATTTTCCTGCGCTAAACTACTATCCGGTTCGAGAGGAGGTACAATTACCTCATCAAGTTCTACTTTCCTCCCACTTACTTCTTTTGAGAGAAACTCTTTCTCTAGAAAGAATCCGTTCTTGGCAACAAAGATTTTGCCTTCGGATCTAAGATAGAAGGTATACCCAATAGTTTCCTTAGGGTATCCTATGAAGACACATTTTTCTGCTTTGGGTTCGAGCTTCTCAGGTTGAAGTTTCTTCACATAAGCATCGCAACCCCAAACTTTCAGAAACGACAGCTTAGGTTTCTTTCCAAACCATAATTCATAAGGCGTCGTCTCAACGGAGTTCTACGGTGCCCTATTTAAACTGAATACTGCAATTTCCAATCCATATCCCCAAAATGATAGTGGTAAATCAGTAAGAGACATCATAGATCGCACCATATCCAATAGAGTGCGATTACGACATTCGGACACACCATTACGCTGAGGTGTACCAGGCGGCGTGAGTTGTGAAACAATTCCACATTTTCTTAAGTGTGTGCCAAACTCGTGACTCAAATAATTTCCTCCACGATCAGATTACAAGAACTTTATTTTCTTGTCACGTTGATTCTCTACCTCACTCTGAAATTCCTCGAACCTTTCAAAGGTTTCAGACTTGTGCTTCAGTAAGTAGACATACCCGTATATGCTTAAGTCATCAGTGAGGGTGAGAACATAGCGATAGCCACCGTGAGCCTCAACAATCATTAGACCACATGCATCGGTATGTATTATTTCCAACAAGTTGGTTGATCGCTCCATTGTTCTGGACAACGGAGTCTTGGTCATCTTGCCCATGAGGCACGGTTTGCATGTGTCAAATGATTCAAAATCAGGAGACTCCAAAAGTCCAACTGTATGGAGTTTCTTCATGCGTTTGACACTGATATGACCAAGGCGGCAGTGCCACAAGTATGTGGGACTATCATTATCAACCTTACATATTTTGGTACTCACACTATGAACATGTGTAACATCATGTTCGAGATTCATCAAGAATAAACCATTGACTAGTGGAGCACGAACATAAAACATATCACTCATATAAATAGAACAACCATTATTCTCAGATTTAAATGAGTAGCCATCTCGCATCAAGTGAGATCCCGACACAATGTTCATTCTCAAAGCTGCTACTAAATAACAATTATTAAGGTTTAAAACAAATCCTGAAGGAAGATGTAGAGGCAGCGCACCGACGACGATCACATCGACCTTGGAACCATTCCCGACGGGCATCGTCACCTCCTTATTTGCCAGCCTTCCTTTATTCCACAGTTCCTGTTTTGAGTTGCAAATGTGAGCAAAAACACGGTATCAAATACCCATGATATACTACGAGCGTTCGTAAGGTAGACATCAATAACATGTATATCATATATACCTTTGACGTTGCCGTCCTTCTTATCCGCTAAGTACTTAGGGAGTTCCGCTTCCAGTGACCGGTTCCCTTGCAATAATAGCATTCAATTTCAGGCTTGGGTCCTTTCTTTGGCTTCTTCCCGACAACTGGTTTACTGGGCGCGGCAACTGCTTTGCCATCCTTGTTGAAGTTCTTTTTACCCTTGCCTTTCTTGAAACCAGTGGTCTTATTCAACATCAACACTTGATGTTCTTTCTTGATTTCCACCTCCGCTGATTTTAGCATTGAATACAACTCGGGAATGATCTTATCCATCCCGTGCATGTTGCAGTTCATCACAAAGCCCTTATAGCTAGGTGGAAGCGACTGGAGGATTCTGTCAATAACCGCGTCATCCGGAAGTTCAACTCCCAGCTGAGACAAGTGGTTGTGCAACCCAGACATTCTGAGTATGTGCTCACTGACAGAACTATTTTCCTCCATCTTACAACTGAAGGACTTGTCAGAGACCTCATATCTCTCGACCCCGGGCATGAGCTTGGAAAACCAGTTTCAGCTCTTGGAACATCTCATATGCTCCATGTTGCGCAAAACGCCATTGAAGCCCTGGTTCTAAACTGTAAAGCATGCCACACTGAACCAGGGAGCAGTCATCACTACGTGACTGCCGGGCGTTCAAAACGTCCCGGGCCGCCATGGGAATGGGAGGGTCACCTAGCGGCGCATCAAGGATATATGCCTTTTTGGAAGCAAGGAGGTTGAGATTCAAGTTACGAGTCCAGTCCGCATAGTTGCTACCACCGTCTTTCAGCTTGGTTTTCTCTAGGAACGCCTTGAAGTTCAGTGGGACATGTACGTTGGCCATTGGATCTACAATGTTTGTAAATACATTTTTAGACTAAGTTCTTGATAATTAAGTTCATCTAATCAAATTATATAATGAACTCCCACTTAGATTGACATCCCCCTAGTCATCTAAGTGATACATGATCCACATCAACTAGGCCGTGTCCAATCATCACGTGAGACAGACTAGTCATCAATGGTGAACATCTCCATGTTGATCGTATCATCCATACGACTCATGTTCGACCTTTCGGTCTCTCTTATTCCGAGGCCATGTCTATACATGCTAGGCTCGTCGAGTCAACCTAAGTGTTTTGTGTGTGTAAATCTGGTTTACACCCATTGTATGCGAACGTTAGAATTTAGCACACCCAATCATCACGTGGTGCTTCGAGAAAACGATCCTTTGCAACGGTGCACACTTAGGGGAATACTTATCTCGAAATTTAAAGAGGGATCACCTTATCTTTGCTACTGTCGTTCTAAGCAATAAGATGAAAAACATGATAAACATCACATGCAAATCATATAGTGACATGATATGACCAATATCATCTTGCTGCTTTGATCTTCATCTTCGGGGCACAACATGATCATCATTGTCATCGGCATGACACCATGACCTCCATCATTGTATCTCTGAAGTAATCACATGGCATTGCATCTCATACAATAAATTAAGACAACTCATGTGGCTCTTGGCGGTTGTCATACTCATCGACATGCAAGTCGTCAATCCTGTTACAAGAACATGATCGATCTCATACATGACATATATAACATCACATCCTTTTGGCCATATCACATCACATAGCATACCTTGCAAAAACAAGTTAGACGTCCTCTAATTGCTATTGCAAGTTTTACGTGGCTGATTTGGGTTTCAAGGAAGAACACTTCTTACCTACATGACAACCACACCGTTGATATGCCAAAGCTATTTACCCTTCATAAGACCCTTTTCATCGAATCCAATTCGACTAAAGTGGGAGACACACACACCGTCTAGCCACCTTATGCAACAACTGCATGTTAGGCGGTGGAACCAGTCTTACGTAAGCGTACGTGTAAATTTGGTCCGGGCCGCTTCATCCCACAATACAATCGAAAAAGATTGGACTAGTAACGGTAAGAAATTGAAAAAATCATCGCCCACAACTTTTGTGTTCTACTTGTGCATAGAATCTACGCATAAAACTTGGCTCGAATGCCACTATTGGGGAACGTAGTAGTAATTCAAAAAAATTCTACGTCACACCAGGATCTATCTAGGATATGCTAGCAACTAGCAAGGGGTAGAGCATCTTCTTAGCTTTGAAGATTGCTAAGCGGAAGCGTTACTATGAACGCGGTTGATGGAGTCGTACTCGTAGCGATTCAGATCGCGGAAGATTCTGATCTAAGCGCCGAACAACAACGCCTGCGCGTTCAACACACGTGCAAACTGGTGACATCTCCTTCACCTTGATCCAGCAAGGAGAGAGGAGGAGTTAAGGGAGAGCTCCGGCAGCACAACGGCGTGGTGACAGTGGAGCTGCGTGGTACTCCCGCAGGTCTTCGCCAAGTGCTACGGAGGAGGAGGAGGAAGAGCAGGGCTGCACCGAGGGAGGAAGAAAACTTGTGTGTTTGTAGCCCCAAACCCTTGGGTATATATAGGAGGAGGAGGAGGAGGGACAACAACCCTAGGGTTTCCCCTAGGTGGTGCGACGGCCAAGGAGGGGCGACGACCAGGGTTGTGGTGGCTTGCCTCGCAAGTTGGGAGGTGGGCCACCATCGCCTTAGGGTTCCCAGCCCTAGGCTCCCTTGGGTCCTGGTTGGCCGAGCCAGCCCACCTAGGTGGCTGGCTCCCACCTTATTTGGTCCCTTGTGGCCCTACAGGGCTGGTGGCCCCTCCCGGTGGGCCTCCGATATCCTTTCGGTGGTCCTCGTGCAATACCGATATACCCTGGAACCTTTCCGGTGACCTAAACTCGACTTCTTATATATAAATCTTTACCCCTGGACCATTCCGGAGCTCCTCTTGATGTTCATGATCTCATCCGGGACTCCGAACAACCTTCGGTAAGCATGCTCTATTCCCATTACAATTCTAGCGTCATCAAACCTTAAGTGTGTAGACCCTACGGGTTCAGGAATCGTGCATACGTGACCAATACACCTCTCCGGTCAATAACCAATAGCGGGATTTGGATACCCATGTTGGCTCCCACATGTTCCACGATGATCTCATCGAATGAACCTCGATGTCGGGGATTCAGTCAATCCTGTATGCAATTCTGTTTGTCTACCGGTATGACACTTGCCCGAGATTCGATCGTTGGTATCCCTATACCTTGTTCAATCTCGTTACCGACAAGTCTCTTTACTTGTTCCATAACACATCATACCATGACTAACTCTTAGTCACATTGAGCTCATTATGATGATGCATTAACGAGTGGTCCCAGAGATACCTCTCCATCACATGGAGCAACAAATCCCAGTCTCGATTTGTACCAACCCAACAAACACTTTTGTAGATACCTGTAGTGCACCTTTATAATCACCTAGTTACGTTGTGACGTTTGATACACCCAAAGCACTCCTACGGTATCCGAGAGTTGCACAATCTCATGGTCTAAGGAAATGATACTTGACATTATAAAAGCTCTAGCAGATGAACTACACGATCTTGTGCTATGCTTAAGATTTGGTCTTGTCCATCACATCATTGTCCTAATGATGTGATCCCGTTATCAATGACATCCTATGTCCATGATCAGGAAACCATGACCATCTATTGATCAACGAGCTAGCCAACTAGAGGCTCACGAGGGACATGTTGTGGTCTATGTATTCACACATGTATTACTGTTTTCGGTTAATGCAATTATAGCATGAATAATAGACAATTATCATGAACTAGGAAATATAATAATAACCACTTTATTATTGCCTCTAGGGCATATTTCCAACACCCCCGCCCCTCCCCGTGCCTCACCAGCCTGGCAGCCTCTCCTCACCACCATCTTATCCCACCTCTCCTCACCAGCAACCCCTGACGCTGCCACAAACGCCGTGGCCTCCTCCCAGCCAACTACCTTCGGCGTCTCTGTCGTGCCCGGCAACCACCAGATCCGGTGGGATCCGGCTACACCTCCCCTCGTCTTCCCCTCCTCCGATTGGATCCGAGCCATGCCCCACCATCTTATCCCCCTCATCCTTAGATGTGGAATCCCGTGGTGACAAGGCCTCACCAATCGGAGCACCGCATCTCAAGCTCCCCCTGCCCTCCACGTAGTTTGTCAATGGCGGTTGCGTGTGGGGGGAGGCGGGTGGACTGCATATGATCTAGGAGAGGGGAGCCGACAAGGATGCAGGCCCGGTGGGAGCTGGGGTGCTCTGATCAACCTCAATCGTGAAGTACGCCATGGCAGGTTGTGTAGTACATTGCAGCGGGCATGAGCCAGCAGCAGCTCGCCCGCATGGCATGGCTGACGCTCAATCTGGGAAGACCAGCACGCTGTGAGTTCCCCCTTTCTCATATCTAGCTAAGGCTGTGACGTGCCCCGTGCATGCACTCAATCCCATCTTGGTCGCTTGTCAAGCGCTCACAAATTTTTGGTTTCTGCAGTTCGGTACCCACTGTCATGTGTAGTTTATTTAGTTGTCTTGGTCTCCACTTCAGTTTGTTCTTTGAAAGAAGGCCCAAACCTCACTTCGTTTCGTTGTTGTCACAACTAATTTTTTTAATTTTTGATAGGAAAAATCCAGCGTAATGTAGTTTTCTATTCATGTTCTTGCTGTTCAGTTTGCCAATGTTTTGTAGGACATGGAAGAACTTAAATAAAAAAGAGAGAAAAAAGTGAAGTGTGCTCCTAGGCTACCAATTACATGCTGTGTTGTTGATATGCAATTTGGTGTCGACTAAGACATGAGGCCTCCCGCGATGGCCATTTGCGATGCAGTACTCATGTGCAACCTTTGCGGTTCGGTTGGTGCGGTGGTGTGGTTCGGCCTGTGGGCACTTGCAGTTGACTTGCACGGGCCAGTTGCTCTGTGTGAGGAACCAATTGCTTTTTTACTTCCAGTTTTTATGGATTGTTCGGTATGAAGATTGGGACCCTATTTGTAATTATTCAAAAAATGAGTGTAGTACACAATGCCACACTTGTTTTGTTTTGAGGCAGCCCATGCTTAGCACACGTGCAAAGCTTTGTTCATTTTGCAAAATGAAGTTTGCTTTGTTCTTGGTTGTGGTACGAAAACATATGTGATGCAGTTTTCCTTTGTGTAAAGAAAATTGTAGACACATGCAGTACTCTTGCCTCATCTCAACAGTTAGGATGCATTCGTAAAAAATAAGAAGAAAAATGAAAATAATAGTGAAGTTCACTAATCTCAACCATGCAAACATAAAAAAACATTTTGTAAGAAAATGCAGTACACTAGCCTCAGTAATTCAGTTCTAACCGTATTTATAAAAATAGTAGTTTGAAAAGAACAAAATGTCATTCAGTCCATTTTGATTGGTGTAGCGGTTCACTTTCCCTCTAATATGCATGCACGTATCCCATGAGGTACCATATGTTCTGTGTTTCATATTTTTTAGAAAAAACAGAAAAGAAGTCATACATTGCACTTGTTCGTCAGATGGAGTGTAGTTTTCATGTTTTCGTAAATTTTCGTAAACTTTTGCAAATTTTAGAAATTTTTTGTATCGTTTCGTAAATTTTAGAAAACACACAAAATAAATCATGCCACTATGGAATAGACGAGTTGTAGCAAGCGTATTTTCGTAATATTTTCCAAACAAGTCGTTGAACGATGCACATGATAGGGCGTTGGAAAGGTATCGCTGAGGCGCTACTTTTTCATGTAGAACACACTCTCTAAATCATTACGATTTAACAACAGTTTTGAAGTTAGCGAAACACAAGCACTCCGTTTTTGCCGACACCAAAATTGACGCGTGAACCGCATCACACAGAAGAATGCACTGCTTCCGACGGAAAAGTGCACTACTCCAAACGATCAAGCAAACTGCATAATTTTTCTACAAGAAGTAAATTTTTGAAGACGAGGAAGTGGACCACACTTCATGTCCGACGTATGTGAACCACAATACTGTCGAGAAGTGAACTGCCATTCTTTTGTCATGTGTGTGACATTTTTATGTACTTCACATTGAGAGTAACTGAACCGCAACACTACCTTAAGTGATTCACAATACTTTCTTACAAAGTAAATCACACACATTTTCTTTCTTTTTTCAATATAGAATTTTTCCGCACCGCATGGACAAGGCCAATTTACCGCAAGGACAAGGCGTGTGAACCACACTATTTTTTGCTTTTTTCATGTTTTTTATCAATCGCCATGTGGACGAAGAAAACTACATAGTTGTTTTTCACAGTCAACCACCTGTGGGTGTGAGAAACTGCATCATTTTCCACGTGTTTACAAACTTGCCTAAATTTTACATAGGCACCCCTCAATACTAAATTTTACATGCCAATGACACTAGACTAGTGCAGTGAACGTCGCGCACACGACATGGGAACTACACAACACAAGAAACCATGATTTTTTCAACTTAAAAAAACTGTAGAGTGTAGTGACATAGGCAACCCTTGCAGTGCACTTCTCCCTCGCTGCCGGGGAACAATAACGGTTTGAGGAGAGAGCTACTTCTAGGTGCTCATTTATGCCAGCCACTTCAGTAGTAAACTGCACTGCACACACAAACCAGTTGAATTGCACACTACATCAGCGAAATCTGAGCAATTATTTTTTGAACTAAATAATAGATCAAGGGGAAAATAAGAGGAATGGGGCACCGGACTGCATGCCGAGGAACCATACTACAACACCAGAACAACCTAACCGCGCCGAGAAGCAGTGGAGAACCGCGTGGGCTGCTATAGAGGAGAGTAGTGTAACGTCCAATATGCGACACTATCCATATTTGGGGACGAGGCCTTAATATGGATAGAGGCACATCTTAGTGTTTTGCAAGTACAAAATCGTCGCAATACATACATGAAGAGATGAGCATATGGAATGACTTTTACTTGCCACAAATTGAGTTACAAGTCGCACAACATTATTTCAATCATCCATAAAATAGGGTCCAACTACGGACAAGATAAACGAAAAAATGCAATGAGTATGTCTCGCTAGCCGAGGAGACGACGAATGTCATTGTTGGGGTACATCACGTACATGCAGCCAGTAACTTCATCAAACTCCCACTGAAGCTGCGTAGCGTCAAACATCTCTAGATCTATGGTACATGGACATGTGGTGTTGTAGTAATATGTGAGCCACAGGGACTCAGCAATCTTGCGACCATGATACTGGGACTAATCAAGTTATTGGGTGTGGAAGGTTAAGTGTTGAGGTTGCACCAGCAGTAAGCATGTATAATGGCTAACTTATAAGAACATAGTGTAAAGTGAGTGGTCTATGCATGATGGTCGTGAACTAGATAATGATCACTAAATGATCCTAAACAACTACTTACGTCAGCCATAACCCCACCATGTCCTTGGTCGGAGAAGGAGAGCGCGAAAGAGACAATGACGGTTACGCACACATTTGGCATATTTTAATTAAGTTTACTTCAAGTTATCTTGAACCAAATGTTAAATAAAGTTTTAAGTTGCCACATAACCGCGGGCATGGCTTTCTGAAAGATATTAACCCTGGAGGGTGCTCCAACTAGTCCATCACAAACAACCACAAGTTGCATAGGAAGCCTCGACCACAGAAAACCCGTGATATCCTTGGATTCCTTAGTGGAAAACCTCAACCTTGAGTTAGCCGAAAGTATCCATGTAATCCTGATGCACAAGACACCTCACGAAGGTGAAGACAAATCCAGCAAGACCGCCCGACGTGTCGACGAACCTCACAGGAGCCGCATATCTCGTTCTCAGGATACAATGGATAAGCGAAGCATAGGATGGCCTGATAGAAATCTCCAGAGTTGCTCCAGGTTGGCCCCACATGGTGATCTAGGTTGGACCAACACTCATGAGGAGCACTAGCCCGGGGGTTGATTAGTTATCCTCGGGGTAGCTATTCCATATGTGTAGGATCGAAAGTATGTCTAGATGTGTGTGTGTGAGGGGGGGTGGGTGATTAGCCTAGTTGACAAGATAAAAACTTAATCTTTTCCCAATTTCTAGTGTGGGCTAGTATTAGCAACTAAGACTAGTCAAGTACATCCTACACATGCATATCTAAGAGTATTGTAGCGGAATGTAAAACATGCAAGTGTAAATAGAGGGTAAGGTAGGGATATCAAACACAAAGGTTGACATGACGATTTTTGGCATGGTTTCGATAGGTGGCGCTATCATACGTCCCTGTTAGTGGAGACTTCAACCAACAGAGGGTAATGGCTGCGAGATCCCATGGAGAGCTCCACCCACAAGGAGTCCACGAAGAAGCGGCCGTGTCAATTCCACCACGACTTCTATCCACACAGGACTACCCTCACTCACGGTAGATCTTCACAAAGTAGGCAATCTCCTTGCCCTTACAAACATCTTGGTTCAACTCCACAACAGGAAGTAGGAGGCTCCCAAGTGACACCTAACCAATCTAGGAGGCACCACCCTCCAAAAGGTAATAGATGTCATAGAACGATGAACTCCTTGCTCTTGTGCTTCTAAAGATAGTCTCCTCAACACTGAATAACTCTCTCTCAGATTTGGCAAGGGTAGGAGAGATTGATCTTGTGAAAAGCAACTTGGGGAGGCTAGAAATCAAGGTTCAAATGGTTGGAATGTAATCTCTTGATCTCAACACATGAGTAGGTGGCTATCTCTAAAAGAATGGAACTCGCAAGTGTAATTGTGTTCTAAGTGCTTCCTTTGCAAGTGATAGGTAGGTGGAGGGGTATATAAAGACATATCCCAAAACCCAACCGTTACAACATTATTTCCCCACTCAGTGACACTGAAATGCTAATCTCGGTGGTACCGAGTTGCACTAAATGTGGCAACCTTGAATTCTCGGTGGGACCGATATATGAATCTCGGTGGTACCTATACAAGGACCTAGACTGGTTTTCCAAAGTCGGTGAGACCGACTTCAAACTCGGAAATTCCACAACTTGAAATTACCTTAACGAAAAGTTGGTCACCCAATCTCAGTGGCACCGATACGAATGTTGGTTGTACCGAGATGGTGGAATTGGCATAGGATCTATCTAAGTGTAAAATCGGTATAGCCAAGTGGGAAATGTTGGTGGCACCGATTTTGCATATTTGGCTTGGGAGAGATATATTTTGTGGGAAAGTGGCTGAGTATTTTTGGTGGCTATCTCTAAGCACTTCAGAAACCAATTCATCATAATACCTTATCCCCTTTTAATAGTATTGGCTTTCCTATGGACTCAAAAGTGATTTCCCACAAAGTGTAAAATGAAGAGTCTTCTTGCTTGAAGCTTTAGCCAATCCTATTGCTTCCTTGCGTCAAAGGGGCATCTCCACACAATCCTATAGCCAAAGCATCTTTGAACTTTTCTGAAATGTACTTGGATAAATTCGTTAGTCCAATGATGCATATGTTGTGATTAATTACCAAAACCACCTTAGGGAGCAATTCTGCTTTCAATCTCCCCCTTATTGGTAATTGATGACAAGATATATATCAAAGCTTCGACAAAAGATAGAATCAGTGATTAGCATCAACGCTTTGAGAGGTATGTGAAAAGCAAGAGCTCCCCCTCAATTTGTGCATTATTTTAAATTTACTTTGGATTCAAATGCACAATCGATTAGGACCATGGCTTACTCTTCCATGTCACATACAACATGGTGGTGCGCATAAATTATAAGAGCGAATAGCAATGCACATAGCACCAACAAACAAGTGAATGATCATGATGTAGATAACTCAAAAGTAATAATGTGGTAGCATGAAACAATCAAAGCGTATGGTCAAACACACGCCTAAATTTATAATGTCATCCTAAAGACCAAATAAAGTTTTAAAAACCAAATGAGAGCAAATAAATTGAAAATCTCTCCCTCTCTCGAAGCTCTATTGATTTATGCACTTCTCCCCCTTTGGCAACAAGTACCAAAAAGTTCAAAGGTCTAATCTAACCGCCTCTCTGGGCATGATCTCCTCTGGTTGTAGAATTTGGAGTAGACAAGAGAGCATCGACGAAGTCTTCGAGTGATGTCGCTAGAGCAGGAGCTGGAGGTGTAGACACTTGAGGTTGTGGAGCAGGAGCTAAAGCTTGAGCTGATTAAGATGATCTATCTTCTGGTACTGGCACAACTGCTGACTTGGTCTGGGTCGTGAATTGTGTGGTAGTACGAAGAGGTGAATCATCATCATCATATTCATAATCTAAGCGTGGAATCTTCGCTGAGTCAACTTCATGGTGAAGCTGCTCAATAGTGGTGGTCAACTCTTTTACCTTCACGATCCTGTCTAGGCTCTTTCGGTTTAGCAGAATCTCTGAAATATTCTTCTCCATCCCTCGGATGGTGCTGACTAAGAAATACATTTGTACATCTATGGTGTTGATCTAGGGTGGTGGAGTCAGAGCATTCCTAGCAGCCTGTGCAGCTACTGCCTCTGTAGCCTCTCTAGCTATAGCTGAGCTTGGATGAGTGTCATCCATCACAACTTCATTATCCTCGAATTCTGGCTGAAGTGGCAAATTAGGACGATAAAGCTGATATGCATGCTTGCCAATCTTGGCATTGATGAGCATCTGAATGTATGGTGCATATACGCAAGATCTCTTTTGGTTTGCAGCAGTTCTCCTCATAGTCTTAGAAATCAAATCCATGACTTTGAAGCAAGTTTGGGTGTCTAAATGAAGTAGTATATTGATGGAATAGCCTCTAATCATTTTGTCATCACCTGATTTGGGCATCAGGGTATGCCTCAAGATAGTGTTGATAGTGGTTATTCTAGCTTGAAAGAAATAGACATAGCCAAGCTTTTGAGACGACAGACAGTCATTGGGCATTGAATTGTACATATTGGCCATGGAGCTGTGATTCTTCTTAGGTTTTGAATACACATCCAAGTACTCTGCTCGTGACTTAGGATCACCAATGATAGTAGCCCATTATTCAATTGTGGCTTCATATCTATGACCATGAGTCATCCAGACAATTGTGCCATGTACATAGAAAAGAACTGTTGAGTAGAATTGTATAATCATCTCATCATTCCATGTAGTCATCTCTCTGCCAACAAACTCTTAAATGTCAACAAGATTGAAGTTCTATCACATGGGGAAAGAAATCTTCATTGTATTTGATGTATTTCCACTCGATATATCTCATGTCCCTGACTGCTGGACACTTGTCAAACACAACTGTCTCATAGAAGTCTTGTTTTTCCCTTGTGTGGAACCGGGGATCAACAGCAGTTCTGCTCCTTACAGCATAGGGATCAATAGCTTTCCACTTCCTCAACCCTGCATCTCTTCTCTTCTTCATGTCTCCAGCAATTGGATGAGCCTCACTTGAAGTGGCAAATGAGGTCTTAGCTTCATGAGAATAGGTGCATTCTCATCTTCTTCCTCTACAACAAAGGCTCTGGAAGCAGTGCCTTTCTCTTTAGCAGCTGTAGGTATGTCCTTTGTAGTCCTCTTGGGAGCTACATGATTCTTAGGTACTAAAGGCTTTGGAGCAGAAGGCTTCATAGCATCTTCCATAAGCTTCTCCTTCTTTGGAGAGGGGCCTTAGATGGTATCTCTTCTTCCTCTTCCTGAGGTTTGTCTACCAATGACATGAATAGTTCTCTTCCTAGCTCTCTTCACACCTGGCTTCTTAGAAGTTATCTCAAGGGTAAGTACCATCCCTTGCCATGCAGGCACTGGAGCTCTCATGTCAGAAGGTTTAGAATACTCCTTCCTAACAGTTTTCTTGACTGTAGACTTCTCTTTCTGCTTCTGGGGAGCAGGAACTTTAGGAACAAAATTAGAGTCTTCCTCATCAGAATTTAACTTCTTCCTAGACTTCATAGATGCCTTGGGCAAGCCATGGTAGATTGGGGTACTTGGATCAGAAGGGGTTGTGTCAGGACTAGTGCCTGAATCAAACTCAGCATGGGGCTCACTGAACTTGTTGTGACTGTTATCGGAACCTGACATCTTGCAAATCAAGCAGACAAGCTAACACACAGACTGGTTGACCATGTGAAAAGATATGGAAGATCTTGAAAAGATAAGCATCAAAAAATTGTAGGAATTTTTGAAAATTTGAACTTATAAAATAAGAGTATGATCTACTGCACAATGTATTTAAGTAGCACCAGGTTGGAGTATTTGGAGTCACCCAGATTGACCACTTGTTTTAACAGAAACTTGGGAAGCCTTTTCGGTGTAACCAAAAATAACTACTCGGTCTCACCAAAGTGGTTCTAAAAAACCCTAAAAACTAAATTAGTGGAACCGATTTTATAAACTCGGTATCACCAAAATGCATGTTGCGAGAGATCAGATCCAGAATTTCTTAATTCTCTATTCTATGGAAGATTCTTGTGGCATAGAAGGATTTCACACTGTGGATTGTAGATGGGAGTAACCAAACGCACATGAATCTGATAGAGGAGCACCGACGGGGGTGGATCATACCCTAGCTTGGTGATGAATCCGCTAGGCGAGGACGGCTGTGAAGATTCCATCGGTGGTGGCGATTCCCAACGGTGAAGGCGCTCGGGGACACAAGGGCGACGACCAAGGGGTACACGTGTGGCAATTTGGGCTAGGGGACCTGATGTTTGAAGTTGTAATTTCAAAACGTCGAGTCTGCGGATATGAGTACAACTCACTGTTGGTGTCTGCGATACTGAAATTTAGGTGCCATAGAGTTCCACTGCTGCCTGTTGACAGGGAAACTTGGTGAAGCCGATATTACGGTATCAGTGGTACCGAGACAAAAACGTAGATCAACTTTGAGAATCGGTGGAACCGATAATTTTGGGTTGGTTACACCGAGATTCACAAAGAGGTTTTGGAAAGCAGCCCTTCTCGATATAGAACCCCGAGTGCTTCTCACACACAGGGATCGAGAAGTGCTTGTTCAAGTTTTGTGATGTACATAAATAGAACTTGAGGTGAGAAAGCATAGATAGCTAGAGAAGTGTCCTAGGCATTGTTGTCCATCAAATTGGCAAAAGATAAATCAAAAGCCAAATAGCTACAATTGGATGTCCTCGAATGAGCAAATCATGCATACCAACATGCTCACACAATAGGATGTCAAATGAAATCATGGTGACCATGCCCACATATCCTAGCATCTATCAAGCACTTTGGCGATGAGGAATTCATTTATATATGAGTATATTGACTTAGGTGTCAAGTAAGAGTACTTTATCATAGGTCATACTCATAGATTAAGCACAAGTGGGGTTACCACTTTTACATAATGCATTAATGTATTCACATCATTTAGGAGACGCTTGTACTCAAGTCTTAGAATAAATATCCCCCTAAATATGACATCCCCCTAAGATGGATCAACTAACCTTGGGTTTTGTTATAGAAGACTTCAAGTAGGTGAAATAGTGGTGGATGATCCTTGTTGAAGAAGTTCTTCTTGAGTTGGGAGCAATCCCTGTTGTTTCTTACTCTTGTCACCTACATGGGTTAGTCCCAAAGCAAAAGGACAAACACAAATACATCTATGGACATGGAGTAAAATACATGGGAGGTGATGTCCAAAGATGCATTAAGTACCTTGTCCCTTGCTCCCCTTTTAGGGAATATGCGACTCCTTGAAAATGCACATGGTTGAGGTTGATTTCATGTAGTTCTTGCCAAACTGAATAAGATTGAATTTCATTGGGGGAGTCAACCCTCAAGAACTTTCTAATTCTTCCTCTAGGGGACCCACATCACTTTGATGGGGATCCTTGGAGTTGTGGTAGCACTAGATGAGGTAGTGCTAGAAGTGTCCTTGGGTTCCCACTCAACCTTGGCTTGGGGATCTTCTTCAAATGAGTCAATGTCCTCTTGAAGATTTCCCTTGCTCTTGTGGTCTTGTGGTAGAAGGCCATCTTGTGAGCTTGTTCTCTTGGGAGGATTAGGATCATACTTCTCCTCTTGAGGAACAAACTTGGGAATGGGATATGTACCTTCTTCCCAAACATCTGTGTTGATGTTGAAGTAGCCAACACCTTGCTTCTTCCGATGTCCTCTTTTCTTGCGCACAATTTCCTCCAATTGCTTACTTCCGGCAAGACTCTTGAAGACACCTCTCTCTATAATACCTTTCAATAAATCGTTTTCTCGGTCAAGTGCAACTTGCCTAAGAGAATCATTAGTGGAATCAAGAGAGCTACTCGCAACAATATCATTTGATTTGGCTTTAACATTGTTGTTAATAGATGAAGAAACTTTCTTGCCTTTGTTACCAGTGTACTTAGGTTTAACTTGTGGAACAAAAATAGACAAGAGTAATTGTTTGGCAAGATAATAGGAACTCTTCTTTCGAAGATCATCATTGATTGCTTATAGGAACTCATGCTCTTGCTCTAAATTAACTACTCGAAGCATAGATTCTAATGAGTTCTTGCAAGCGCTCTATGATCTTCTATAGTAGTTTCATGAGCTAACACAAGAGTGTTTAATTCTTTAGTTAGTCGTTCAGTCTCTTTCTTATCATCATCATTTGATTTCTCTTGACTAACATGAAAATTAGCAAATTTATTTTCAATATTATCACAAGTCTTATAGAAGAGCAAGTCATCTTCTCCTAACAAGACATCCTTATCACTATCAAAATCAAAGTGCTCTCGTGTGATACCTTGGGTCCTTTTGCCATGAAGCAGTTTCCAATCCCTTCATTTGGTGAATCAAATAAGTCGTAGGAGTTGGAGGAAACAATTGCAATGCCGGAAACACCTTCATCTTGACTGTATTGAGAGTTGGAGTGATAACTTCTCTCGGAGTGGTTGTCACACTAGTAACCAGAAACCCATTCACCAACATGAACTTGATGTCTTCTTCTTGAACTACTCTTGGTGTACTTGTCCTTCTCCTCCGATTCTCGGCCTCTTTGGGAGTGTCTTCGTTCATAATGATCTTCTCTACTATATCTTGAGCTTGAGCTTCTCTCTTTGCGTCTACTCTTGTAGAACTTGTAGAAATTTTTGACCATGAGGCTGATCTCTTCATTGATAAAAAGGTTGTCACTTGAGGTAGCGGGAGCATCGACTGAAGCTTTGCAAGCACCACTTGACTTGTTGTGCAACTCATCATTGTCTTAGAGAGACATTTCACGAGCAACAATCCTTCCATTGACTTTAGTAGGCTTTAGATCTTTGTAGTTGGGTAGCATTTGGATTAATGTGCACATGGTGTCGTATCTTCCATACAAAGCTATAAATATCTTCTTGATAATGAATTTGTCGGTCATCGCTTCGCTTCCTAAGCCGACAATCTCATTTGTGATGAGAGCTAGCCTAGAGTACATCTCAGCGACTCCTTCACCATCCTTCATCTTGGACTTGTCAAGTTGACTTTGAAGCACATATAACTTAGATTCTCTGACAGAATTGGTACCTTCGTGCATATCAATCAAAGTATCCCAAATTTCCTTTGCATTCTCAAGGTGACTAATTTGGTTGAATTCTTCGGGACACAAGCAGTTGAAGAGGATGTCATAGGCTTGAGCATTGAATTGCAGCTTCTTCAATTCATCCGCTGTGGCATCACGATCTGGTTCTTTCCTTCTCCAAATAAATCACCTTGCACACCAACATGAACAATAGCCTAAACAGCAGGATTATGACAAAGAATATGCATTTTCATTTTATGCTTACAACTAGCAAAATTATTACCATCTAAATATGGATCTCTACGGTGATAATTTCCCTCACTAGATGGCATACTCTCCTAGGTTGTGAAACCTATGCAATGGAGACCAAAGCTTTGATACCACTTGTAGGATCGAAAGTATGTCTAGATGGGGGTGATTAGACTACTTGACAAGATAAAAACATAGTCTTTTCCAATTTTTAGTATGGGTTACTTTTAGAAACTATGACTAGTCAATTACACCCTACACATGCATATCTAAGAGTATTGCAGCCGAAAGTAAAACTTGCAAGTGTAAATAGAGGGTAAGGTAGGGAGATCAAACACAAAGGATGACATGGGGACTTTTGGCATGGTTCCGATAGGTGGCGCTATCGTATGTCCATGTTTGTGGAGACTTCAATCCATGGAGGTTAACGGCTGCAAGAGTCCACGAGGGCTCCACACACAAGGCGTCCACGAAGAAGCGACCTTGTCTATTCCACCACAACTTTCGTCCACACAAGACTACCCTCACTCATGGTAGATCTTCACGATATAGGCGATCTCCTAGCCATTACAAACATGTTGGTTCAACTCCACAAGATGAAGTGGGAGGATCCCAAGTAACACCTAACCAATCTAGGAGGCACCACCCTCCAAAAGGTAATAGATGTGGTAGAATGATGAATTCCTTGCTCTTGTGCTTCTAAAGATAGTCTCCTCAACACTCCATCACTCTCTCTCAGATTTGGCAGGGGTAGGAGAGATTGATCTTGTCGAAAGCAACTTGGGGAGGCTAGAAATCAAGGTTCAAATGGTTGGAATGGAATATCTTGATCTCAACACATGAGTAGGTGGCTCTCTCTCGGAAAAATGGATCTGGAAAGAGTAAGTGTGTTATGAGTGCTTCCTCTACGAGTGAGTGGTAGGTTGAGTGGTATATATAGGCATCGTCCAAAAAGCAACCGTTACAACATTAGTGCCCAACTTGGTGACACCGAAATGTTTATCTCGGTGGTACCGAGTTGCACCAAATGTGGCAACCTTGAATTCTTGGCGAGACCGATATATGAATCTCGGTGGTACCGATACGATGACCTAGACTGGTTTTCCAAACTCGGTGAGACCGACTTTAAACTCAGAAATTCCAAAACTTGAAATTATCTTAACCAAAAGTTGGTGACCCAATCTCGGTGGCACCGATTGGAATGTTGGTTGTACCGAGATGGTGGGATTGGCATAGGATCTGTCTAAGTGTAAAATCGGTTAATCCGAGTGGGAAATGTCGGTGGCACCGATTTTGCATATTTCTCTTGGGACATACATATTATTTGAGGAACTGGCTGCATATATTTGGTGGCTAACTGTAAGCACTTGAGCAACCAATTCATCATAATACCTCATCCCCTTTTAATAGTATTGGCTTTCCTATGGACTCAAAAGTGATATCACACAAAGTGTAAAATGAAGAGTCTTCTTGCTTGAATATTTAGCCAATCCCATTCCTTCCTTGCATCAAAGGGGCATCTCCACACTATCCTATAGACAAAGCACCTTTGAAATTTTGTTAAATGTACTTGGATAAATTCATTAGTCCAATAATGAATATGTTGTGTGTGATTACCAAAACCACCTTAGGGAGAAATTGTGCTTTCACTATGCATTTTATTGTTAAGTTTTTAGCAAATTGATTACCAAAGTTGTGTCTTGCAAGATAAGTCTTAACAAAAACGAGTTATCAAGGGGGTCCCATAACAACCCCAAGCATGTTAGGAGCACTCAATATGGAACATATCACCGATAGATGAAACTAAGGCGGCAAAAGCGGAACAAAACACCCAGCAAAAGGCCAAGCCTCCTTTCTTTTACCAAGTATATAAGTGCGCTAAATTAAATAGCAGTAATAACATGTTATTCGAAAGCGCATGTTAACTCATGGATCAGCCTGCTCTTGCAACTAGCAATGTTATAATATGGTTGAGCAAGCACTATCTTAGCCAATCAATGTTTCCTAGATATTGGAGGGGTTAGAGGTTTTCTTGGAAATGTTTGTAGGCTGTGTATTCAGGTGGTAGGCAATGATAAATAGCGAAGGCAATGAGTCATCTAAGAACAACTAAATTAGAAATGATATCAAGGTCACGATCATCTTGCTTGTTCGTTCTACTGACGGGTACAACTCTGGCTCCTTAGGAACGTACTCAATGTTATCCTCGCACTCACTCTCAGCTCCCCTTGTTACCCAAAGAAAAATACACATCCAATGAACACACGACAAGGTGCAATGCTTCAAACAACATGATGCATGAGTGTGGGTATAAAAGGAGCATGGCAATGCTAACTAGTCATCTTTCTCATGCATTTTTTAAGTTGTTTAGCATTCTGGACACAACCTCATTGGGCATGCATTAACATAGCATGAATGGATCCATCACGAGAAAATGGCGCAATAACATATAAGGAACGTCGCAAACCGAGCTACGACACTGTCGGTATCCACAAAACAAGAAACAGAAGGCAACAATGACTAAACAACACTGAGAGCGAGCTATGTGCATTTTCTTAGCACTTCAAGTATGCCACTGGATTGGGCACTAAATTCCAGGTGCAATATCCCTAAATATCATGCAAAACAAAGGAGCACAACTCACATGAAGCACAAAACAATTTAGCAACTAGTGTGCCCACAAACAACAAGATGCCACTTTGCTCATGTGAAAACTTTTAGCTATAGCCACTCAACAAGTTCAACCAAGACATGAATATGAAGCTATCAAAATGCACAATAATAGCTAACTAACACCAACATGGATAGGTCCATGAAACAATGGCAATGAAGGTCCCAACATGACAAGAAATATCGTAGATTAGGACTTAGTGAAATCCTCAGTTGCACTTGAAGTTTTTAACATGGTGGCATGTTGACAGCAGTAAAACCCTATTCTACATGAACTTTCAGTGTATGAAATTTAGCAGGGTGATGGAGGGCAACAACTACTACAAATCACTCTCACTAAGCATGAGGTGAAACTGCACAAAATCCTTTGTAGCATGCCCTAAACATGTGTCGGGGTAGGTTGCACTTGATCACCTATGGGGCCATTGGCCCCTTCGTGGTTTGGCGCAAAGATCAAGTTGCCCAAAGAGCAGAACCTACAAGGCAGCACGATGATGGGATTGGAGGTATTTACCCAGTTTCGGTCCGCTGAGAAGAGTAAAACCCTACTCCTGCTTTGGTGGATTAAGGCTTGTCGTGGAGAGCTACTATGTGTGTACAAATGTTCTACGGTACGAATACTATGCTAGGTTGCCTTGGGCCTCCTTTTATAGCTCAAGGGGCGTCCCAAGCGACAGAAAGACATGATTAGATAGCTAATAGTTATATCATACCTAACTCTGGCACTCCAGACAAAATGCTATAAATGATGCCATAGTTGGCGCGCGGGGGTGCATCCCCGACAAGCTCCTGCCACCGCTTAGATAGATGTTGCTTAGTGTATTGAACGCCTCTGGAAGGGTGTCAATTGGTCATAATCTGTCTTCCAGTGCATCGCTACATATGTAGCGAGAGCCACTTGGCCACTTGAGGGCTTACACTACATCGACAAGCGAATAGCATTGTGATGCGGTGGAGCGGTGGCCGATTGGCTCACGCGTGGTGGGGGATAGCTTGCCGGATCTTCTGGAAGAGGAGCGCACATTTTGGGCCTCTCCTGGGTTGTTGTGTTGGTCTTGCTGGTGTCTAGTTCCGTATACTTGCTTGGCTTGGCAGTTGCCTTCGAGGGGTTATGCTCTTAACGCTTGTGCATAGGTCAGGGGCACTAGGTACCCCACTACTAGTGCAATTATAGGAGCCTCGGGCCTGGCCCATAAGCGCTTTACCAACGTTGTTGGGTCAGACCCAAAGTTCATGCATGAGCGTGAAATTGCAAAGGGGGAACTGCCAACCCGCTGTTCTGCACTGTCCCACCACTTCAGTCCGTTTCCGCCACGCGTGCCACATGCATTGCGAGAATCTCACGGTGGGTGCGCGTGACCTAAAGGCCTGGTCGTGACAGGAGCTGTAACGTCATGGATTAGATTAATGGGGCAGTAACCTGTTCGCCTGTGTTGGTGGGCAGCAACATATGTGTAGATGGGCGGTGACCCTTGGAGCGTAGGAGAGCCAGCCCCCCGCACCCTCCTTATAAAATCCGGAGGGGTGTGGTGGGCGACACTGATACGTCTCCAACGTATCTATAATTTTTGATGGTTTCATGCTATTATCTTGTCAAACTTCGGATGTTTTGCATGCCTTTTATATATTTTTTGGGACTAACATATTAACTCAATGCCAAGTGCCTGTTCCTGTTTTTTTTCCATGTTTTTGCCCCTTTCAGAGGAGATTTTGAAACGGAGTCCAAACGGAAGAAAATCCCCGAAAAGATATTTTTTGGAACGGAAGAAGATCCGAGAACTTGGGAGCCAAGGCAGGGGAGCCCCAGGGGCCCCACAAGCCCCCACCCCGCGCCTAGGGGGGCTGCGCTATCCAGGCTTGTGGGCGCCCTCGACGTCCCCTGACCTAGGTCTTTCGCCTATATATTCCCATAAATTCCAGAAAAAAATCAGGAGATCATCGAAATCACTTTTCCGCCGCCGCAAGCTTCTGTCGCTGCAAGATCCCATCTGGGGCACGTTCTGGTGCCTTGCCGGAGGGGGGATTCTGACACGGAGGGCTTCATCAACACCATGACCTCTCTGATGATGCGTGAGTAGTTCACCATAGACCTACGGGTCCATAGCTAGTAACTAGATGGCTTCTACACTCTCTTGGATCTTCAATACAAAGTTCTCCATGATCTTCATGGAGATCTATCCGATGTAATCTTCTTTTGCGGTGTGTTTGTCGAGATCCGATGAATTGTGGATTTATGATCAGATTATCTATGAATCTTATTTGAGTTTCTTCTAATCTCTAGTATGCATGATTTCATATCCTTGTAATTCTCTTCGAGTTGTGGGTTTTGTCTGGCCAACTAGATCTATGATTCTGGCCAACTAGATGCATGCTGGATAGCGGTCGATGTGTGGAGTAATAGTAGTAGATGCAGAAAGTATCGGTCTACTTGTCTCGGACGTGATACCTATGTGTATAATAATTGCCTTAGATATCGTCATGACTTTGCGCGGTTCTATCAATTGCTCGGCAGTAATTTGTTCACCCACCGTAATACTTGCTATTTTGAGAGAAGCCTCTAGTGAACACTATGGCCCCCAGGGTCTACTCCACACCATATTTTCAGCCTTACACTTTCTACTTCGTTGCACTTTCCGCCTTCAGATCTCACTTTGCAAACAATCTTGAAGGGATTGACAACCCCTTTGAAGCGTTTGGTGCAAGCTTTTTTGTGTTTGCGCTGGTACTCTGGACTTGACGAGACCCTCCTTCTGGATCGATACCTTGGTTCTCACACTGAGTCAAATACTTACTGCTCCTGTGCTGCATCACCCTTTCCTCTTCAAGGGAAGAACCAACGCAAGCCCAACCTCTGTCAGTGTGTCAATTTCTGGTGCTGTTGTGTGTGGGATAACACAAGAATTTCTGGCGCCGTTGCTGGGGAGGAAGATCAAGTCAAGAACTCATCCAAGTAGGTGTCGCAAACTCATCTCTTGCATTTACTTTGTTTGCCAGTTGCCTCTCGTTTTCCTCTCTCCCACTTCACCAATTTTCCTTTTTCGTTCGCCTTTTCGTTCGCCCTTTCGTTCGCCCTTTTTCTCGCCTGCTTTTTGTTTGCTTGTGTGCTTGCTTGCTTGCTGAAGTCACCATGAACGAAAACACCAAACTTTGTGACTTCTCGAGTACTAATAATAATGATTTTATTAGTACTCCGATTGCTCCGGCCACTAGTGCGGAGTCATACGAAATCATTGCCGCTTTGCTGAATCTTGTTATGAAAGAGCAATTCTCTGGCCTTCCTAGTGAAGATGCCGCATCCCATCTCAATACCTTCATTGACATTTGCGATATGAAAAATAAAAAAGATGTGGATAACGACGTGATTGAATTGAAGCTTTTTTCCTTTCTCGTTGCGAGATCGCGCAAAAACTTGGTTTTCTTCTTTGCCCAAAAATAGTATCGATTCTTGGGATAAATGCAAAGATGCTTATATATCCAAGTATTTTCCGCCGGCTAAGATCATCTCTCTCCGTAATGATATCATGAATTTCAAGCAACTTGATCATTAACATGTTGCACAAGCTTGGGAGAGAATGAAATTAATGATTAGAAATTATCCCGCTCATGGCTTGAGTCTTTGGATGATTATTCAAACCTTAGAAATATCTTGGACTCCGCCTCAGGTGGAACATTCATGGAAATCACGTTAGGGGAAGCCACAAAGCTCTTATCCAACATCATGACAAACTACTCTCAATGGCACACTGAAAGGTCACCTACTAGTAAGAAGGTACACGCTATAGAAGAAATTAACTCGTTGAGTGCTAAGATGGATGAGTTAATGAATTTGGTTGCTAGTAGAAGTGCTCCTTTGGATCCTAATGATATGCCTTTGTCTTCTTTGATTGAGAGTAGCAACGCTAGCTTGGATGTTAATTTTGTTGGTAGGAATAATTTTGGCAACAACAACGCTTTTAGAGGAAACTATGTTCCTAGGACTTTTCCTAGTAACTCCTCTAATAACTTTGGCAACTCCTACAACAATACTCCTGGAAATTACAATAGATTGCCCTATGATCTAGAGAGTAATATCAAAGAGTTCATCAACTCTCAAAAGATTTTCAATGCGTCCATAGAGGAAAAACTACTCAAAATTGACGATTTGGCTAAGAGCGTTGATAGAATTTCTTATGATGTTGATGCTTTGAAAGTTAGATGTGCTCCTTCCAAAATCAACATGGATGAAACATTGAAAGCTATGCGTGTTTCCATGATTGAGAGCCCAGAAAGAACCGCCCAAATTCGTGCTAGACATGAATGGCTTAAAAAGGAGTGTTCTCATGATGAGAATCACGAAGATCTTAAAGTGCTTGGTGTGACTCCCATTGAATCTTTGTTTTCTTGTGTCAAACCAAATGATTATGGGGCTGGATATGAATCCACTTTGGTTGAAAAGTGCCCCAACGATTCGGAGTCCATCTATCTTGATGCTAAAAGCATTAAAAGTGGAGTAGAAGACGTTAAAACTTTGAGTAGTAATGAAATTACTACCATGGATTTCAAGGAATTCAATAATGATAGTTGCTCCTCGATTGAATGCATTTCTTTGATGCAATCCATGTTAAACTCTCCACACGCTTATAGCCAAAACAAAGCCTTTACCGATCATATCGTCGAAGCTATGATAAAATCTCTTAAAGAGAAACTTGAATTGGAAGTCTCTATCCCTAGAAAGCTTCATGATGAGTGGGAACCTACCATCAAAATCAAAATCAAAAACTATGAGTGCAATGCTTTGTGTGATTTGGGTGCTAGTGTTTCTCGATTCCAAAGTCTTTATGTGATGTTCTGGGTTTTAATGAGATTGAAGAGTGTTCTCTTAATTTGCATCTTGATGATTCTACTGTCAAGAAACCTATGGGAAGGATCAACGATGTTCTTATTGTTGCAAATAGGAACTAGGTACCCGTGGATTTCATTGTGCTTGACATTGATTGCAATCCTACTTGCCCTATTATTCTTGGTAGACCTTTCCTAAGGACTATCGGTGCTATCATCGATATGAAGGAAGGGAATATTAGATTTCAATTTCCTTAAGGAAGGGCATGGAACACTTTCCTAGAAAGAAAATAAGATTGCCTTATGAATCCATGATGAGGGCCACTTATGGTTTGAGCACCAAAGACGGCGATACGTGATTCTATCGCTTCTATGCCTAGCTAAGGGCGTTAAACAATAGCGCTTGTTCGGAGGCAACCCAATGAATTTATCTTTTTATTTCTTTTTTCTTGTGTCCACACCATCATAATTCTATTGTGATTGTGTCTTTTGTGTTTCTTTTTGTGTTTGAGCCAAGCAAAGACTTTATGAATAGTCTTGGTAATGGTTGTTTGATCCTGCTGGAAAAAGACAAAAACTTTACGCTCACGAGATGATTTTTCATTTTTATTCAGAAAGAGCTTTTGAGTTGATTATTTTTGTTGCTGATTTATATGCTTTTTTCCCAGGCCGTCGTAATGTTTAAGATTTTGTGTGGTACCAGAAGTATACGAAGTATACAGATTGCTACAGACTGGTCTGTTTTTGACAGATTCTGTTTTTGTTGAGTTGGTTGCTTGTTTTGATGAAACTATGGTTAGTATCCGGGGGTACTAGCCATGGAAAAGTGAGAACACAGTAGCCCATCATCAATATAGATATAATTCAAGTTTTCTACAGTAACAAAAAAGTGGTAGTTTGTTTTCTTGTACTAATGTTATCACAAGTTTCTGTTTAAGTTTTGTGTTGTGAAGTTTTCAAGTTTTGGGTGATGTTCTCATGGACAAAGAGATAAGGAGTGGAAAGAGATCAAGCCTGGGGATGCCCAAGGCACCCCAAGAAAAAATCAAGGACACCAAAAAGCCTAAGCTTGGGTATGCCCCGGGAAGGCATCCCCTCTTTCGTCTTCAATCCATCGGTAACATTACTTGGAGCTATATTTTTATTCACCACATGATATGTGTTTTGCTTGGAGCGTCTTGTATCTTAGGAGTCTTTTCTTTTTGTTGTGTCACAATCATCCTTGCTGCACACCTTTTTGAGAGAGATACATGCACTCATCGTGATTTTGCTAGAATGCTCATAGTGCTTCACTTATATCTTTTGAGCTCGATACTTTTGCTCATAGTGCTTCACTTATATCTTTTGAGCTAGATACTTTTGCTCTTGTGCTTCACTTATATCTTTAGAGCACGGCGGTGCGTGACTTGGTAGTTGGCTTATGCTATGACAGTAGTCCCAAATGTGATAGGTACCCAAAGAGGATGCAAAAACCTCCATCTTCATGTGCATTGAGTAGAAAGGGAAGTTTCGATTCATCTCAATTAGTTTTGGGTCGTGGATTCGGTAATATTGAGAGTTATGTTAGTAGGGTGTTGTGAATCTAGAAATACTTGTGTTGAAGTTAGTGATTCCTGTAGCATGCACGTATGGTGAACCGCTATGTTAGGAAGTCAGAGCATAATTGATCTATTGATTGTCATCCTTTGTGTTGAGGTCGGGATCGCGCGATGGTTTACACCTACCAACCCTTCCCCTCAGAGTATGCGTTTGGCACTTTGTTTCAATTACTAATAAAAACTTTCGCAATAGTTCTTCATGACTAATGTGAGCCCATGGTATAGATGCACTTTTTCACCTTCCACCATTGCTAGCCTCTCTAGTGCCGCGCAATTCTCGCCGGTGCACAAACCCACCAAATCCCTTCCTCAAGACAGCCACCATACCTACCTACTATGGCATTTTCATAGCCATTCCGAGATATATTGCCATGCAACTCCCACCGTTCCATCTCATCACTTGTTCCGTCACTCTCATATTGCCACTGCATGATCATAAGATAGCTAGCGAGATGTTTCAACGTCATACGCCATGCTAGATCGTCGCACATCCCGATACACTGCCGGAGGCATTTCCTATGGAGTCAACATCATTGTGATCTTTGAGCTGTGAGTAAATAAAAGTGTGATGATCATCATTATTAGAGCATTGTCCCATGTGAGGAAAAAAAGAGAGGCCAAAGAGCCCAAAAACAAAACAAAAGGAGAAAAGAAAAGAAAAAAAGAGGCCTAACATCCCAAATGAAAAAAAGAAAAGAGAGAAAAAGAGAGAAGGGACAATGCTACTATATTTTTGCACACTTGTGCTTCACGTTAGCACCATTTTCTTCATGATTGAGAGCTTCTTGCTTTGTCACTATCATATGCTAGTGGGAGTCTTCATTTTATAACTTGGCTTGTATATTCCAATGATGGGCTTCCTCAAAATTGCCCTAGGTCTTCGTGAGCAAGCAAGTTGGATGCACACCCCCTAGTTTTCTTCTTGAGCTTTCACATACTTATAGCTCTGGTGCATCTCTTGTATGGCAATCCCTACTCACTCGCATTGATATCTATTAATGGGCATCTCCATCGCCTATTTATCCGCCGAGTCAATGTGACCATCTCCTCCTTTTTGTCTCACAACCACCACCGCACTCTATTCCACCTATAGTGCTATATCCATGGCTTGCACTCATGTATTGCGTGATAGTTATAAAAGGTTTGAGAAAGTAAGAGTGCAAAAACAATTACTTGGCCAATTCCGGGGTTGTGCATGATTTACATTAGTTGTGTGAGGATGATGGAGCATAGCCAGACTATATGATTTTGTTGGGATAACTTTCTTTGGCCTTGTTATTTTGAAAGTTCATGATTACTTTGCTAGTTTGCTTGAAGTATTACTGTTTTCATGTCAATAGCAAACTATTGTTTTGAATCTTACGGATCTGAACATTCATGTCACGTGAAAGAAGTTTCAAAGGACAACTACGCTAGGTAGCATTCCACATCAAAAATCCATTCTTTATCACTTCCCTACTCGAGGACGAGCAGGAGTTAAGCTTGGGGATGCTTCATACGTCTCCAACGTATCTAGAATTTTTGATGGTTTCATGCTATTATCTTGTCAAACTTTGGATGTTTTGCATGCCTTTTATATATTTTTTGGGACTAACTTATTAACTCACTGCCAAGTGCCACTTCCTGTTTTTCTCCATGTTTTTGACCCCTTTCAGAGGAGATTTTGAAATGAAGTCCAAATGAAAGAAAATCCCCGAAAAGATTTTTTTGGAACGGAAGAAGATCAGGGAACTCGGGAGCCAAGGCAGGGGAGCCCCAGGGGCCCCACAAGCCCCCACCCCGTGGCCAGGGGGGTGCCATCCAGGCTTGTGGGCCCCCTGGACTTCCCCTGACCTAGGTATTTCGCCTATATATTCCCATAAATTCCAGAAAAAATGAGGAGATCATCGAAATCACTTTTCCGCCGCCGCAAGCTTCTATCTCCGCAAGATCCCATCTGGGGCACTTTATGGTGCCCTGCCGGAGGGTGGATTCAGACACGGAGGGCTTCTTCATCAATACCATGACCTCTCTGATGATGCGTGAGTAGTTCACCATAGACCTACGGGTCCATAGCTAGTAACTAGATGGCTTCTACTCTCTCTTGGATCTTCAATACAAAGTTCTCCATGATCTTCATGGAGATCTATCCGATGTAATCTTCTTTTGCGGTGTGTTTGTCGAGATCCGATGAATTGTGGATTTATGATCAGATTATCTATGAATCTTATTTGAGTTTCTTCTAATCTCTAGTATGCATGATTTCATATCCTTGTAATTCTCTTCGAGTTGTGAGTTTTGTCTGGCCAACTAGATCTATGATTCTTGCAATGGGAGAAGTGCTTGGTTTTGGGTTCATACCGTGCGGTGACCTCACCGATAGAAGGGGTAGCGAGGCACGCATCTTTTTGTTGCCATAAAGGGTAAAAAGATGGGGTTTTCATCATTGGTTTGAGATTGTCCCTCTACATCATGTCATCTTTCTTAAAGCGTTACTCTATTCGTCATGAACTCAATACACTAGATGCATGCTGGATAGCTGTCGATGTGTGGAGTAATAGTAGTAGATGCAGAAAGTATCGGTCTGCTTGTCTCGGATGTGATGCCTATATGTATGATCATTGCCTTAGATATCGTCATGACTTTGCGCGGTTCTATCAATTGCTCGACAGTAATTTGTTCACCACCGTAATACTTGCTATTTCGAGAGAAGCCTCTAGTGAACACTATGGCCCCCAGGATCTACTGCACACCATATTTTCAGCCTTACACTTTTTACTTCGTTGCACTTTCCGCCTTCAGATCTCACGTTGCAAACAATCTTGAAGGGATTGACAACCCCTTTGAAGCGTTGGGTGCAAGCTTGTTTGTGTTTGCGAAGGTACTCTGGACTTGACGAGACCCTCCTTATGGATTGATACCTTGGTTCTCAAACTGAGGGAAATACTTACTGCTCCTGTGCTGGATTACCCTTTCCTCTTCAAGGGAAGAACCAACGCAAACCCAGCCTTTGTCAACGTGTCAATTTATGGCGTTGTTGTCTGTGGGATAGCAGACGCTCATCCATTCTTCTCCTCTCCTCCAACCTAGGGTTGGTTGGCTTGCTCTTCTCTGCTTGTCCCTTCAGGCTGCTTTAGTTTTTGCTATGACGAGGGGGTGATGACGTCCTCCATCTTCTGTGAGGGCACTGAGAGCCTCCCCTCAAGATCATGCAGCCGATTCAATCATGGCGATGGAGGGCATCACCACTGCTCGAGGTGGGGGTGCCGGAAGGGCATGGGGTCATGGAGGAGCCCATGGTCGAAGGGGACAGAGTGTCATGCCTGACCCTCCTCCGGTGATGGCCCCGCCGCTGTTGTCCAGGCACACCGAAGGTACTACGCTGGAGTTTATCGTCAGGCTGCGTGGTCCTCCCCGCTGTCGTGTGCGCCTCCCTTGCCCTTTTGCTAGGGGGATGGAGGTTGACAAACCGCAGGAAATGTGGTTGCGCGTGCACGGTTGCTGTAATGGCGCCGTGCATGCTGACATTGAGTATCCAAAGCCTCATGTCATGTTCTTGAGGCGTGGGTGGAAGACCTTCGCGCGTGTCCACAACTTCATGGAGGGGCACGTTCTCCGCTTCAAGTTGGTGGAGGCCGACATGGTCCCCGTTAAGATCTACGGGCACTCGGGAGCTCATCTTGGCTATTGTGAAGAAAGCTCGACTGACGCCGAAAGTTCCTCCTCAAGCGACATCGACGAGGAGGACAGTGCTGGCGAAGATGGTGACAACATCCCCTAGCCATTAAGTCGGAGTACGGCGGCTCGGGATCCAGCTGACCGCCAGTCGCACTGTCACCGTCAGCTCATGCCCCTCCCCCTCCCGGCAAGGCCATCTTGCTGGGGATTCTTGGCCCGGGCGCTGCCTCATCTTCCAGCTGGATCCCGGTAGGCTCCCAGGGATGGGTGCGGCGACGACTCATCGTGATCGTCGACAACACCATCATCAACAGCTGGCTTCGACAGGGCCACCATCTGCACCTGCCTTCTGTCCACTCCTCCCCTACTGGCTTCGTTCGCCCTTCCTGGGTGCAGGGCCCTTCCGGTCCTGGCGGGGAGGCACCGAATCCCAGCAAGGCACTCCTTTTGCCCTATTTTTCTCCTCCATCTAATCCTTAAGAGGAGAGGGACAAGAAAGGCATTACAAGGCACTTATCTTTTTATAAAGAAAAATATATAGGCTCTTGCCAAATTTTTACTAGTGGAAATATAATGTTTTTATCCATTTTGTACCGAAAAATTGAAAAAAATAAGTGTCATTCATCTCTCTCGAGTACTGTCCTTTCGTCCTTCTACTCGCATTGTGTTGTATGTATGCTCTTGCCGTATACGACTATTTGCCGGGTTGGTGTAGGACGTGAGTGTCGAAGGGGGGCGACCCCCCTAACAACAAATGGGCACCGTCCCCCGGTAAGGCCCCCTGTCTGTATCAACATCGTCCCTCCAAAGGCTAATAAGCGACAAGATATGAAGGAAGGCTCGTCCCAACAAGGGTTCCTGTCGTGGAGAGAATTCCATTCTACACAATCAAAAAGGAGTGACAAGGATTTACTTAAGGAAAAGAACGCAACCTAGCTTAAGATATGGTAGTTTAAACTTATCTCTTTAGGGGAGGTCCCCTTGATGGTGTGATGGTCCGCCGTCCTTGCATTTCCGCTTTCTCCTGTTTACCTAGAGGTCAAACATACATAGCAAAAGAGAGCCTCCGTCCTCTGGGAAGAGGGAAGATGCGATAACAAGGATTGTAAGTCCATCAAGCACTCTTAATAACTAGTAAAATAAGGCAATAGTGACATCATAACACAAATAAATGCATAATGAACATGAAAATGATGATATGATGCAATGCCTAGCTTTATTTATGCACAGGGTCCACGTATAGCTTTGTACAAAGGATTACATGCACTGCGTCAAAGCTTGTACAAAAGGTGGTTGCCCGGTACTAGGCCTAGCAATCATGCCTGATGGGTAGAACTTACGAAGATGCTCAATGTTCCATAGAGTAAGCATTTTGATGCCATCTTCGGTCTCCAGATGGACCGTGCCAGGACTAGTGACTTGTACTACCAGGTAAGGGCCTTCCCACATTGGCGTCAACTTGTTTGAACCCTTGGCGGACTAAACACGCCTAAGGACAAGGTCGCATTTCTCAAAGCTCCAGGCGTGAACCCTGCAGCTATGATAGTAGCGTAGGGCCTGCTAACAGCGTGCGACACGAAGACGATCTTCCTCGAGGAGCATGGCATCGTCATGTCGTAGTTGTTGTTGCTCTACTTCATCGTAGGCAAGCAATCAAAGTGACCCGTATATGAGTTTTATAGGGAGAACTGCTTCCACCCCATATACTAGGGAGAAGGGTTTTTTGCATTATAGCTCGATTCGGTGTTGTTCCGAGGGACCATAGAACCACCAGCAACTCATCAATTCAGTGCTTTCCGCATCTTTCCAGTCTATTGAAAGTTGTTGTTCTAAGTCCTTGGAACACTTCAGCATTCATCCTCTCGACTTGCCCATTCCTCTTTTGGTGTGCAGCAGAGGCGAAGGATACCTTGATATCAAGGTTTCAGATGTACTGCATGGATACGCGGCTCGTGAACTGGGTGTTGTTATGAGTGATTACTCTGCTGGGTACTCCCAGGCGTCACACCAGTCCTTTAATCAACTTCATAGCTGACTGCGCGGTCACCTTTCTCACTGGTTCCACCCCAGGCCATTTCATGAACTTTTCAATTGCTACGTACTAGCAATCGAAACCCCTGGCATCACGGGGAAAGGGGCCTAGAATATCAAGCCCCTAGACCAAGAATGGCCAGGATAAAGGGATAGTTTACATGGCTTGAGATGGCTGATGAATATTCTTCGAATGGAACTAGCAGGCCTCACACTTGGTGACCAGGTAAGTTGCATCTTGGAGGGTTGTGGGCCAATAGAAACCCTGTTGGAAAGCTTTCCCAACAATGGACCTTGATCCCATATGTGACCCACATATGCCTTCATAAATATCTACCAATAGCTTTAGTGCTTCCTCCCGGTAGAGGCACCTTAATTTCACTCCATTGGGTCTCCTTCTGTATAGAGCATCGTCAACAAACTGGTACATACTAGTCCAACGGGCTACTTTTTCAGCCTCTTCCTGCTCTTTGGGAAGTTCTCCTGTTTAAAGGAATCAGACAATATGCTATGCCAAAGATGGAGCCTGTGGCTCGACGACAAGGACAAAAGGCATCTCCTCATTCGTGGGAGCACTTACCTCTACCATGAGAACCTCAGGTTCCGTGGGATGGAGCGGTTCACCAGGAGAAACGGAACCGCCCCTCGCAACTTATCTAATGGAGGCTTCAGGAAGTTCTCCATGGAAATGTTTGCCAGAGTTCAACTTTCTTCTCTTCCTGGTCATCGTTGAAGGGGATACAGACGGTTGACTGAGGTGAAGGACAAATTTTTTGGTTCCACACGAAGTTTCTGTGCGGCGCAATTTGACAGGTGATCGGCGACGTTGTTCTCTACACGTGGCACATGTTCTTCTTGCAATCCGTCAAAGCGTTCCTCCAACTTCCTCTACGTAAGCCTCCATCAATGGACTCTAATAATCTTTGTTTATTTGATTCACAACGAGCTGAGAGTCTCCTCTAATGATTGGCTTCTTGATTCCGAACTCTACCACGATTTTGAGTCATGTGAGGAGTCCTTCGTATTTGGCAGTGTTGTTGGTAGCTTCCTCCGAGGGAAAGTGCATTTGGACCACATATTTGAGATGCTCTCCGATGGGGGAGATGAAGAGTACACCTGCCCTGATACCCTATAGTGAGAAAGCACCATCAAAATACATGACCCATTCCTTGGGCGCTTCCCTCTCGGGGATAATTGTTTCTTGGACTTCTTCGTGTGGTGTGGGTGTCCATTCAGTGATGTGTTCTCCCAGCGCTTTGCTTTGAATTGTGGAAGTGCTTTCGTACTTCAATCCAAAACTTGATAGCTCTAGCGCCCACTCAACTATCCTGCCAGTGGCTTTGGGGTTCCTCAAGATACATTGTAACGGAAAACGGGTGACAAGTGTGATCTCATGGGCTTGGAAGTAGTCGCACAACTTCCTTGAGGCCATGATGATGCCAAGGATCAGCTTTTGCACTCCATAGTACCTTGACCCCCTTGTAACAAGGAACTTACAAAGTACACCGGCCACTATACCACTTTCTTCTTTGCCATTTCCTTGGTATTCCCTTTGTTAGCCTGCTAGGGTTCTTCTAAGTCTGTGTTGGTTGTTGCCGCGGATACCTTGAATTCATCCGTGACAAATCTTCATCTACTTCCCGCTGTGTAACCAGGGATGCACTAACCACTTGATTCATTGCTGACATGTATTGCAGCAATGACTCTTGTGGCCTAGGAGCGACCAAGGTGGGAGCGGAAGAAAAATATGTTTTTAGATCTCGCATCGCTGCATCTCCTCCCGGGGTCCACTTCATTAGGCCAGCCTTCTTCAGTATTTTGAAGAATGAGAAGGCGCTTCAGCATATTTGGAAATGAATCTGCGTAGTGCGGCAACGCATCTGGTCATACGTACTCACGTCCGTGATTGTCTTGGGTGCTTGTATCTGCTCGATTGCCTTGATCTTGTCGAGATTGGCTTCTATTCCTTGATGAGACACAAAGAATCCAAGTAGCTTGCCGGATAGAACACCAAACACACATTTCTCAGGGTTGAGCTTCAGGTTGATCTTGCGTAGGTTGGCAATGGTCTCTTCCAAGTCTTGTACAAGGGTAGCTTCGTCTCTGGTTTTGGCCGCTATGTCATCCATGTAAGCTTCCACGTTTCTGTGCAACTAGGGTCCAAATCCAATCTGCACGGCCCTGGCAAAGGTAGAACCAATGCTCTTTAACCCGAAGGGCATACGTACAAAGCAGTACATGCCGCATCGAGTTATGAACGCGGTCTTTTCCTCATCTTCTTTGGCCATGAATATCCCCTATGTTATCCGGAATATGCATCCAGGAAGGAAAGCCGATCGCATCCGAAAGTGGCATCAACTATCTAATCAATGCACAACAAGGGAAATGGGTCCTTCGGGCATGCTTTGTTTAAGTTGGTGAAATCAATTCAAATCCTCCGTTTCCTATTTGCCTTGCGCACCACTACCGGAACCATGATGGATGCAGTACTCCTTGAACTAAACTAGGTGCTTCTAGCTTATTGATTTCTTCAATGATGAACTGTTGCCTCTCTAAGGCCTGTTTCCTAACTTTCTACTTGACGGGTCTGGCGTGAGGGCAGACAGCAAGGTAGTGCTCAATTACCTCTTTGGTAACACCGGGGATGTCAAAAGGTTGCTAGGCAAACACATCAACATTCACCCACAGAAAGGCAATGAGAGCGCTTTCCTATTTGTCGTTAAGGGTGGCATTGATGGTAAACGTACCGTCATATCCATGCTCCCTTGCCGGGACTTTCTTTGTCGCAGGGTAGGAGGCCTTGGATTTCCTGCTAGTGGAACTCTCTGTAAGGTCATCGAGAGGCGCTGCGCACTCTACGGAGGCGCGCTTCCCCGAGTCCTTATTGGTATTCATGCTAGACTTCTTTTCCTTCTTTAGGCTTCTGACAGGAGCGGGTTCTTCTGCGGCCTCTACATCTACTGCATCTCGATACATCTGGTCTACGCAAATAACTGCATCTTTCTTGTCAGACGGGATAGAGATAATTGCCATGGGACCTGGCATCTTCAGAATGTTGTAAGAATAGTGGGACGCTATCATGAATTTTGCCAAGGCTGGCCGACCAAGAATTCCATATTATGGCCCGGAGAGTTCAAGCACGTCAAATACGACCTCCTAGGTCCGGTAGTTGAACTCTCCGCCAAACGTAACAGGAAAAGTTATCTTCCCCTTGGGATGGCCTCCTCCGGGGTTAATTCCTTGGAATGAACCCGTAGGCTTGAGCTCATCGTCAGGGAATTGCAATCTCTTAAGCACCTCAGGGGAAATCAGGTTCAACCTTTCCCTGCCAACAACTAACATCTTACTAACTTTGAGGTTGCGGACTGTCGGAGAAACCAACAGCGGAAGACACCCGACCGTAGTAATGCGATGAGGGTGATCCTCTCCTTCAAAGATGATAGGCGTGCTGGACCATTGGAGCGGCCTTCTAGACTCTACCTCTGGCTCCATGGCGTTAACTTCCAAAGGGATTCCCCCTCTTTCTGTGGGAGGACCTGCAAGTCGCTGGGTTGTCCTAGCTCCTGGTGGAAACCTATGAAGGCGCCAACAAACTCGTTGCACAAGTGAGCCCATGACGAAATGTAATTCTCCGCAGGTGCATCATCCACGACCTCACATTTGGCTTGAGTGCCAAAGGTAAATAGTTGGCGAGCACCTTCTTATCCGTTCCTCCAGCAGCTTGGACGGCTATCGTGTAGATGCCAAGGAATTCCGCCGGGTTGAGCTTTCTGTCATACTTCTCCGTTAGTTCAGGCTTGAAAGCTCGGCTCGACGGCCAGTGTATCTGTCGTAGCTCGCGAGTGAAGATGGCACACTTGACATCCTAAGGTAGGTATCTACCACCACTGGGCACAGGGTTGTCAGCATCTATGCCGTTATGTGTGTAAAATTGATGGTGTGCTTCTCGACGTCGTTCAATGGTGATACGCATGTGTCGGCATTCTAGAATAGGGGTACCCAGACCTGCCTGCCCGCGGCCCAGGGTGGGCCCACTTCGTCAACACAAGACCGGCAAGGAACAACATCATCCTGAAGAAGGTCCTCGCGAGGGGCCAAGCCTCGCGAGGAAGATCGTCGTCAAGACCCGCAGGGGCCACCTTAGGACCCCTCCGGAATGGCGGATATTTCAAGGCAAGCTCGGGCCTCATGAGTCAAAGATGACGCCATGGAAGGACATGCGATCAGAAGATGGCAGGACCGAATAGTTCCCCCTTTGGTGCAAAGGAGGCAAAATCTCGGAAGGGCGTGCTTCCCTCGTCACCCCAGGCCACGACAACTGCAGCGATGGGCCCTAAGCTCTGCAGCCTCACTACAATGACCACCAGCATGCAAACCATCGCCTCAAGAGCAAAAGAAAAGAGGAGAGCAGCAAAGGTAATAACAACAAAGTTTAACGCCCAGTAGGGCAGAGTTCTTGATTCACCATTACAGGAGCAGGGAAACGGGAGCTTGGGGCACTAAGGGGAAGGGTTGCCGGCATCACCCATGGCGCCGGCTGGCCCAGCGTCGGGACCACCCTCCTCACTTGAAGCGGGCACCTGGACGTACCGCCCAACCATGGCGTCCACGTGCGGACGGACCTCATCCCGGAGAAGATGGCGGGACTCAACGGACGCTGGTTCGATGACGTGCCGGAGGTCGAGCTCTGGAGCGAGGCGACGCAAGTTGGAGAAGACGAGCGTCAGGGTGAGGCCCAGAAGGTCACGCGCGCTAGACGCGCTATCCTCCTCCACGCGGTGGACGCCGGCCTCCAGCGCATCCACGACCTCCTGGATGAAGATAAGGTAGCCCTCGTCGCTCCTCACATTGGGCAGCGCCAGGGCCCTCCCCGCAAACAAACGCGTCATGGCGGTCGTCCGATCAGCGATGCCCGCAATTTGTAGGGCACGTTGGGACGCCATCAACCGGGTGTACAACTCCTCGTCGTGAGCAACCTGCACGGCGTCCGCCGCCTCCCGGACCTCCTGCTGTAGGATGCTAGCTTCTCATTGGCCTCCGCCTCGCCCTGGCGAGCGGCATCTAGGGCGGCCTGGACGCTCTCAAGCTGAGCCTGAAGCTCTCCACATCCTCTTGGAGCTCGCCGAGCTTCGGCTTCTTGGAGGAGGGCCTGCTGAAGAAGAAGGAAGATCAACCCAAGGACAAGAGATGGAGCAACAAACAAAGGAAAACAATGAAGGACTTACTCGCCAGCCATTACCCAGCGGGGACGGAAGCGCGCAGGCCCTGAAGGACCTCCGCCACTGCCCCCGGGGGCGGACGAAGACGCAGGAGCGACCGCATGTTTTCCCCGGCCAGAGACATCTCTCGGGGATGCCATGAAGACGAAGAGCGAAGGAGGGGAAGAAGTCTCCTCACGGCGGATGGGTGCTACCTCTTGAGCTTGCGTTGGTTTTTTCCTTGAAGAGGAAAGGGTGATGCAGCACAGTAGCAGTAAGTATTTCCCTCAGTTTGAGAACCAAGGTATCAATCCAGTAGGAGTATCAAGCCAAGTGTCCAGAGTACCTGCGCAAAAACAAACAAGCTTGCACCCAACGCTATAAAGGGGTTTCAGTCCCTTCAAGATTGATTGCAAAGTGAGATCTGAAGGCAGAAAGTGCAATAAAGTAAAAGTGTAGGGCTGAAAATATGATATGAAGTAGAGCCGAGGGCCATAGTGTTCACTAGAGGCTTCTCACAAGATAGCAAATATTACGGTGGGTGAACGAATTACTGTCGAGCAATTGATAGAACCGCGCAAAGTCAAGATGATATCTAAGGCAATGATCATACATATAGACTTCACGTCCGAGACAAGTAGACCGATACTTTCTGCATCTACTACTATTACTCCACACATCGACCTCTATCCAGCATGCATTTAGCGTATTGAGTTCATGACAAATAGAGTAACGCCTTAAGCAAGATGACATGATGTAGAGGGATAAATTCATGCAATAGATATAAACCCCATCTTTTACCCTTGATGGCAACAACACGATGCGTGCCTCGCTACCCCTTTTGTCTCTGGGTGAGGTCACCGCACGGTATGAACCCAAAACCAAGCACTTCACCCATTGCAAGAACTGTAGATCTAGTTGGCCAAACGAAACCCACAACTCGAAGAGAATTACAAGGATATGAAATCATGCATATAAGAAATCAGAAGAAACTCAAATAAGATTCATAGATAATCTGATCATAAATCCACAATTCATCGGATCTCGACAAACACACCGCAAAAGAAGATTACATCAGATAGATCTCCATGAAGATCATCGAGAACTCTGTATTGAAGATCCAAGAGAGAGAAGAAGCCATCTAGCTACTAGCTATGGACCCGAAGGTCTATGGTGAACTACTCACGCATCATCGGAGAGGCAATGGTGTTGATGAAGAAGCCCTCCATGTCTGAATCCCCCCTCCGGCATGGCACCAGAACGTGCCCTAGATGGGATCTTGCGGAGACAGAAGCTTGCGGCGGCGGAAAAGTACTTTCGTGCCTCTCTCTCATGGTTTCAGATTTTTCAGGGATTTATAGGCGGAAGAAGTAGGGCAGAGGAGCCACAGGGGGCCCACAAGCCTGCTAGGTGCGGGCCCCCTAGGCCGTGGCTAGGGGGCTTGTGGCCTCCCCTGGTGCCCTTTGCCTTGCTTCTCAAGCTCCCTGCGTATCTTCTGTTCCGGAAAAAAAATTCTTTTTGGAGGTTTTATTCCATTTGGACTCCGTTTATTATTCTCCTCTGAAAAAGGTCAAAAACACAGAAAAAACAGGGACTGGCATTTGGCACTGAGTTAATAAGTTAGTCCCCAAAAAGATATAAAAGGCATACAAAACATCCAAAGTTTGACAAGATAATAACATGGAACCATCAAAAATTATAGATATGTTGGAGACGTATCAATGGGTGAGGCAGAGAAGGACCTCAAGGTTGCGATGTCTTCCCCTGCAGGGTGCTGGGCGAATTTATATGCGAGCCCTACCCACCAACCGTCGCGGGAGCGTGTTTGTCGCACGTACCACGAGGGCCACGAGGTGGGCCGACGGAAGCACTACCGCCCACGTCGCCTCACCTATCACCATCCTGTCACATCCGCGAGGGCCGTTGAGTGTGGTCACATTCAATGAGCAACATGATGACCTGTGCGATTCTTGGGAATCGCATCATCATGGCCTGGCACCACCCGGGCGCCTCGAGGAGCGGGATCCTCGCCCCGCAACTTTGAGACATGTGGGTCGCCTGACCCATAGGAAATGTGTCGGGCCATCTTCGAGGCTTCGCCGAGAAGCCAACCCAGGCGCGCCTTGGGCCCAGGGGCTACTATCGGTGTTCTGGGAATGGGGGTACCCAGATCTGCCTCCATGCGGCCCAGGGCGGGCCCACTTTGTCAACACAAGACTGGCAAGGAACATCATCATCGTGAACAAGGTCCTCGCGAGGGGCCAAGACTCGCGAGGAAGAGCGTCGTCAAGACCCGCACGGGGCCCACCTCAGGACCCCTCCAGAGCGGCGGATATTTCAAGGCAAGCTCGGGCCTCACGAGTCAAGGATGACAACATGGAAGGACATGCGATCAGAAGATGGCAGGACCGGGCAGTTCCCCCTTTGGTGCAAAGGAGGTGGGAGCGTACCGGGTTTCCGAAGGCATCTTCCAAAGGTTTCCCTTCTAGTGCAAAAACCACAGCCGCCCGCCAATAGGGCGATCGTCACCCACGGGCCCGTCTCTGCAGCGCGGATAGGTACTTTGCAGGCGAAGACCACCTTTGGACAGGGGAGCATGTTCCCCTGTTCCCCTTCAAAATTTGTAACTTTGGGATCCCTTTCCACCGAGACGATAAAGGAAGAGGACCTAGGCCTCCGCTATAAATAGAGAGGGTAGGACACTTGACAAAGGATCGGATCATCAGAACCCTAGAACAACACACCTAGCCAATTGGCCTCCGGAGTCCCAGGAGCACTGTACTAGTTCATCCATCAACCTCCGTGAGAGGCAATCCACCAAAAGAAGGAGTATGGTTTTACGCTTCGCAGCGGCCCGAACCTTGGTAAACTACCGTGTTCTATGTTCTCCTCACCTTCGCGTGAGTTCTTTGCTGTTCCCATCGAGTAGCGGTCTAGGTTAGGTCGGGCCGAGAGAGATCGCCGTACACGCCCCTGTGTTCGAATCCTTAGGGTTTTGCGGAGCCTGAAATCCGACAGCATGTCCTCCGTCTGCCTGTATTCCAGGATACGCCGCTGGTCTCGCTGGTCACGTGGGCCAGGTGAGGCCATGGATGCCTCGTCGGGCCCGTCAATGCATGGATCTTGTTGTGGCTGCCCTTGGGTTTGCTATTTAGGTGGGGACTGTACCGCTGGTGTGGCCTCCTCAATACGACCGTTAGTCCGGGTAGACGTCACCATCCGTGGATGACGGGATGGTCCTGCATGTTGTGATTTGCTGGCTTCGGTGAAGCCAATCAAATTCTTGATGGTGGCCCTCCACTCGTCTATTTTGTCATCCAAAGGTGGAAAACTTAACAACTACTTCGCCAGCTCTGTTGCCTCCGCGGTCGTGTCCGACATGGGCAAAGAGGCGGACCACGACGTTGCTAGACTCCTGTCCGAATCAAGAGGAGCATTGTCACGCCCTTGTCGTCGTACACCGGTCGCCATGGCGGTTTGACGTGGGGAGGCTGAGCTCGTGGGTTCGCGACTCCGCTCAACACTCCGTGTTGTTCTGGACGAGGCACACACCCAACAGCCATGCCTGTGACAGGCGCATCCCATGGATCACGACTTGCTTTGGATTGGGCACCGCTGTTGTGACCGCAGCCACTCTTTCGGTGGAAGGGTGGAGAATGGATGTCCCTTTCACCCGCAACACTAGGTCCAAGCTCCCCAGGACGTCGCTATTGCTCGCCTCCCATGCTCTTTCTTCTGGCTTCGACCATAGGGGCACGACGGTGGCGCCTCCTGTGCTGACCGTGTCGCTCGTGGCGCCCGCATTTCCTGACGCCTCTACGGTGCCAGCAGCGTCCGCATGTGCAAGCGTCGTGGCCTTCGAAGTAGAAGGATAGGCGGCTGGACCGGTCTATTTGTTGGGAGCCTTGAGAAAAAAGAACAACGACTAAGATCAGCACGATGCTCGTAATCTCATGTTAGTGTGAATGATTCCCCCTTCCTGTCAAGCCAAAGTTGTCGGGGCAAGTTGCACTCGATCACCTATGGGGCCATTGGCCCATTCATGGTTTGGCGGGGAGATCGTGTTGCATAAAGACCACAAACTATGAGCCAACACGACAATGGGACTCAAGGAATTTACCGAGGTTCGGGCCGCTTAGAAGTGTAAAACCCTACAACTGCTTTGGTGGATTGTTTTGTGGAAGATGCAGCTTGGATAGTGTTCTGCCTCGGCAAGGGTTGTCGTGCACAGCTACTATGTGCGTAAAAATGTTCTAGGGTACGAATCCTATGATAGGTTGCCTTGGGCCTCCTTTTATGGCTCAAGGAGCATCCATAGTGGCAAACACAAATGTTTAGATAGCTAACATTGCTATAATACCTAACTCTGACACTCAAGAGAAAATGCCATAAATGCTTCCTAAGGTGACGCGCGGGGGTGCATCCCCGCAAGCTCCTGCCACCGCTTAGCTGGTTGTTGCTTGATGTCTTGACCCGCCTCTGGACGAGTGTTAGCTAGTCGTAATCTGTCTTTTAGCGCATCGCCACGTGTCTAGCATATGCGACTTAGCCACTTGAGGGCTCGACACCGCATCGACAAGCAACTAGCGTTGTGATACGGTGGAGCGGTGGTCGATCGGCTCGCGCCTGCCGGGGGCTAACTTGCGGAGTCTTCTTGAAGAGGAGTGCGCCTTGTCCCCCAGCAAGCGTAGGGCACATGATTGGCACGTTCTCGGGCCCTCCTGGGCTATTGCGTTGGTCTTGCCGATGTCGGATACTTTCTTGGGTTGGCGGTTGCCATCGAGAGGTTATGCCCTTAATGCCTCTGCATAGGCCAGGGGCACTCGGTACCCCATTACTAGTGCACCAACAACATGGCCTGAAAATAACATCTGATTCTCAGACTTTGTCATACTTCATAAAGGGGAAACACAACAATTTATAACATCATAGCATATTTGACAAGAAGAATCTCTAAGATGCAAAACATATTTGGCAAGGTGGTGGCACCATTTGATAGAGGGCAACAAGCACGTACTATAATACATGGCACTAGACCAACCACAAATGAACAACCTATCCATGGGAATCATCAAGACAAGATAGCAACAAAATAACCAGATTCTATACTTAGCTATATTTGAGCATGTGAAACAACACTATATTCTTAACATGTTTACATCAAGAAACCCACTAAACCACAAGCTTATCATGGAAAAGAAAAATGCCAAGGCCTAGTACACTCAAAACTCTACCATATTCATGTTGACAAGTTTACCAAATACTGCAAGGATTAAATCATGCAAAAATAATAAAATGGCATCTAATCACGAAATGACATTTTAGCAAAGTTGCTCGAAAGACAAAACTAATGGCACTAGTGAGTTCGTGAGATTTTTCTACCCCAAAATGATATGTCACACTCCTATGTTACCATGGAAAAACATCACACAAATGCAATTCGAAAATGACAAGGGCCAATTGTAACTTAGTATATGCCAAATTTGGCATATCCTAAACTCGAACTTCCAGATCAGGAAATATCCAATTCTGGCATATTTCCTTAAAAGGAAACAATCTAAAACCCTGAATTAACACACAAAGAAATAAATAAAAAATGAAAACAACACCAGACCCCACCTAGCATGGACACCTGGTCCCCAAGGGGATGACATGTGTGTCGAGGGCCCACTGTGAATGGCTCAACGCTCAGAACCAAAAAGGGGGGTTTTAAATTGCCACAAGGGGAGGGATTCGAACCCCAGACCTCTCGGTCGCACGGGCTCGGTCGGACCAACTGGCTATGGCACGACTTGTGACTAAGGGGGGGGGGATTTCCCCTTTTAATCTTTCATCGACGTCGGGCTGGCCTACTTCTCCTTTGCAGCAGAGAAGCCAACGATGTTCCGGCGATCATCGGGGCACGACGAAGTTCCGCTGCGTGTGACATACAGGCATAAAAATAACAAGGGATATGCGGAGTCCTGCGCATGCGGGGAGCTCCTAGACGTGGTAAGGCACGGGCTTTGCCCGCTGCCATGGTCATCCATGGAGGATGCTACAGACGTGAAAGAAGCGCTGGCTATGGTGCCGAATTCCTACACAAAAGGGGACTGGGGTGATTGTTGGATTTCGGGCTCCGCAAAACCCTAAAGAGTCGAACTCGTGGGCTTGCCTCACCAAACTTGCTACTTGATGTAGATGGCAGAGAGCTCACTCCATGGTGAGGAAGATTCAAAACACGGTAGTTTACCCAGGTTCGAGCCGATGGGAAGCGTAATACCCTACTCCTGCTTTGGTGGATTGCCTCTCGTGGAGGTTGGTGGATGAACTAGTACAGTGCTCGAGGGCCTCCGGAGGCTGGGTGGCCTTTGTGCGGTGCTAATGGGTGAGTGAATGAACCGATCCCAGCCCTCTATGAAGTAACCTATCCTCTATATATAGTGGAGGCCCCGGTCCTCTTCCTTTATCGTTTCAGCGGGAAGGGATCCCACAATGGCCAATTTTGAAGGGGAACAAGGGAATATGTTCTCCTTCCCAAAGGTGGTCTTCGCCTGCAAAGTGGCTGCCAGCGCTGCAGGGATGGGTCCACGGATGACATATGTCCTGCTAGCGGGCTAGGATGGCTTTGTTACACTAGAAGGAAAACCTTTGGAAGATGCCTTGGGAACCCCGGTACGTCCTTGCCCCCTTTGCACCGAAGGGGAAACTGCTCCGCCCGGCTGTGTGCTGTTCGCCTGTCCTTCCTAAATGTCATCCTTGACTCCTGAGGCCGCGCCTTGCCTTAGAATATACGCCGCTTCGGAGGGATCCTGATGAGGCCCCGTGCGGGTCTTGATGCTGCTCCTCCCCGCGAGTCTCGGGCCCTCGTGAGTGCCTTGCCCTGAGTGGTGCTGTGCCTGGTTGGTTTTTGATCGATGAAGTGGGGCAGCCCTGGGCCAGAGGCAGCAACTCTGGGTATCCCCACTCCCAGAATGCCAACAGTAGCCCCCAGGCCCACGACGTGCTCGGGTTGGCTTCTGGACGAAGCCTCGGGGGGCGGCCTGAAGCGTCGCGGGCCCTAAATGCCTGTGGGGCAGGCCGGTGCAAATCACGTGGCTGGTGTCGGGTATCCCTTGCCTTCTATCTTCACTCAAGTTATTAGGGACCTGACTAGCCGCATTGGTCCATTATGGCTTTCCCTTCTCCTGCACTCGCTCTCCCTTCTCGATCTCCAACTCCAACTGGCGTCTCCCAGATCTAGCGCCGCGCCGCTCCCTTCCCAGTTCAACGATGGCGCCCGCCGACAAGCTGAAGCCACAGGCGCAAGGTCCTGCCCCGGCTCCTCCGCTCCTGGAGTGCGCCCTCTCCAAGGATGTGGATTTCTCTCCCGTGCTTCCATGGACCGCGGCCGAGTCCAACGAGCACGTGCAGACCCTCATCTGGCCTGGCGCCATAGAGAAGCGGCCCGCGTCGAAGGTGGTGTACCCCTTCTTCCTCCATAGCATCTTTGCCTGGCTGGTGCCGCCTTTCTCCTCATTCTTCACCGCCATCCTGAATCACTACGGGATCCAGGCCCTTCATCTCTAGCGCAACTCCATCCTGCTTCTGTCCGTCTTCGCTTTCTGCTGCGAGGCCTTCGTGGATGTGCGACCTTCAGTAGCCCTCTTCCGCCATTTCTTCAGTCTGTGCTTGCACGATGGCTCCTATTTGTCAGCATGCGTCTCTTTCGTAGCGGCCGAGAGCGGCAATTTGCTCCTGAATGCCGGGAATAAGGTGGAAAACTTCGAGCACCGCTGGGTTCTCATGAGTCTGAGAGACGCCAACCCTCGGTTGGAGGAGCCAAAGGGTATGCCGAAGAAGACTTCTGCGTGGAGCTCGGCGAAGCTCTCCGACCCTAGGGCCGTGCCCATCCTGGAGCGCTTGTCCCGCGATATCAACGCCAGGAGGCTGACTGGAGGAATGATAGTCAAGGAATTCTTGGCGCAGCGCCTGGCGCCCCTTCAGGCCCACTCCAGGCCCTTGTGGGACTACTGGGCTGGTGACGACGAGCTCAGGCTCCGGTCCCACAGTGGAGCTGAACAGGGTCATGGCGATCTTGCTGGTCGGTGACCCTAGAGACCTGCCCGAGGCTCTATGTCCGTTGTACCATCTCGACGACCGGGTCGATCTGATCGCCACACTGCCTGTCTTCGATGAGCGAGGGCTCTTCTCGGCTGAGGGCTCTGACCCGGTGGAGGTATCGTCAGATGACAACTCCGGCGGGGAGGACTCGGAGAAGACCCTCGAAGACTGTCCCACGAACGGGCCTCCCCCGTCGCAGGCCATCCTTTTGCGCGAGCTTGAAGATGATGATGCCACCGGCGAGGTCTCCATGGTGATCTCCTCGTGCCCGACCAGGACCTCCATGGGACCCGCGTCGGCCTCGCGTGCCACATGGTCCGCGTGCATGCTCGCCCCCCACAGGCACGGGGTTAAGCCGCCCCCAGCGCGTCCCACCTCTGTCGGCGGGAGATATGAGGCGCCGTGCTCACTCCCCTCCGTGGGGGGCCCTGTCTCACCTGCCGTCGCTCGGGCGGAGAGGAAGAAGAGGTGGCGCGATGTTGAAGAGTAAGTGGCTCGTCTTGGCACCCTCCGCGCGCTCATCGTCCGTGCATGGCTGATTCTCTTTTTGCCTGATGTACACGGACGTTGCTTGGCCGCGGCCGAAGGCGACTCCTGATGCTCCGCCGGTTCTCCCCAATGCGTCGCAGAGTGCCGATGAAGAAGGGGAGGCTCGCGAGGCGACCTCTCTAGCCTTGGTGGCCGAGCCCCCCAGCCCCGAAGTGTGCTGAGACGGTCGCGACGGCGCCGTTGCCCGAGGGGCAGGCTCTTGAGGTCCCTCGGTCTACTGATGCGGCAATGCTCGCAATCTCTGAGAAGCCTCTGGAGCCCCCTGTCCTTCGTGACGATGCCTCCCCGACGGCACTGCCCGCAACAACACTAGGGGCTCCTCACGAGGAGATCCTAAAGACTTCGGTATTCACCCAGGGCGTCCTGAACAGTGCCTTCACCGCCCTGGGCAAGGTCGCAGTCGCGATGGTGAAGGGTGAGAAGGAGGCCAAGGCCGTCGCGCTGCACGTGAGGTGGCCCTGGAGGAAGCCGAATCCACTCGAGCCGCACGTGAGGAGGCGATGAAGGAAGCCGCGACAGCTGCCACACGCTGCGAGGAGGCGGAGGCTCGCCTGAAGGCCGTCCCGGAGGAACGGGCCAAGCTTCGCATGCGAGAGGAAGAGTTGTCGCAGGAGGAGATTCGCCTGGGCACGAAGGAGGCGCGCCTGGACGAGCAGGAGAATGAGGACGCCTCGAGGAAGACCCTTATCAACGCCAAGGGGGAATCCCTCGCCCTGGCCGAGAAGAAGAAGGCCGCGGAGCTGGTCGGCTTCCCGGATGTTGAGCTCAGGCTTCTCACGACGCTCTGCACCCTCTACCGGGACGAGTTCGACGAGCCTCTGGGCACCCCAGAGAGTGGTTTGGCCGTGGTTCCGGCGGAGCTCGCCGTGGCATTGGAGGGCGCCGTCGTCTAGGTGGACAATATCTTGGACAGCGAGTGCCACGACCTCTTCTTTGAGGCCGTGACGTGGGTCTTCAGTCACCTTCATCTTCGCGAGTCGGGATTTGACTTCAGGTCCGTGATCCTGCTGGTCCCTATTGAGGCCCGCCATAGCGCTACGAAGGCGGTGCAGGGCCTCATAGAGGCGTTGGTGAAGAGGTTCGCCCGCGTCGCAGTTCCCTCGTCTCCGGACGCCGCTGAAGCCGCCGATGTGGAAGATGACGCCACTGACACCGATGACAAGCCCCTTGTGGATGGAGCGACCGGCGACAACGGCTCCTCCTGATTCCTTCCCCTGTTTCTTCCTTGCAATACACATCGTGCTTCGTGGAGGCGTCAAACTTATTTTCGTTTTCAAGGACTTATTAAGGCTTGTAATAATCGGATGACTGCTTGAATGGTCTCTTCGCCTAGTTTCTTTCATGTTTGTTGTGATACTCTGTGTCGGCCGCGAGTGAACCGACCGGAAACCAGGACGTCCCAAAGGAGGGAGGGGCTACGAGCGCAGTTAGGCCCCTGAGTCGCGATGCTCACGGGTCCCCCTTGACGTGCGAGCAACCCTCATGAGGGGAACGGAGTGAGGATTTTGAAACTTCAGAACACATTTAGCACTGTGAGTCGGCAGGGCCTGCTCCCCGTGTACCGCCGCCGCGATTGGGCCGACCGGAAACCAGGACGGCCCAAAGGGGGAAGGGGCTACGGGCTTAGTTCAGGCCCCTGAGTCACGATGCTGCGGAGTCCCCCTTGACGTACAAGCGACTCCAATGTCCCTCCTAAGAAAATGAAAATTTGAGACTGCCAAACTCCTTCAGCACTCTGTGTCTGCAGGGCCCGCCCCGCGCGTACTTCTGCCGCGATTGAACCGACAGGAAACTAGGACGGCCCAAAGGGGGAAGGGGTTACAAGCACAATTAAGGCTCCTGAGTCGCGATGCTCAGGAGTCCCCCTTGACGTACGAGTGACTCCAACGTTCTCCCTAAGAGATTTTAAGTGGTTTGTTGAGCGCACTAGGCTCTGCGTCGGCAAGGCCCACCCCGCGCGTACCTCCACCACCGTTGAGCCGACCGGAAACCTGGACGGCCCAAGAGGGAAGGGGCTACGGGCGCAGTTAGGCCCCTGAGTAATGATGCTCACGGGACCCCCTTGACATACGAGCGGCCCCGTACCTCTAGTTGTCTGACCCCCGTACTGGGCGTGGGCCTAGCCGTAGGTGGACTGGGTTGTCTGACCCACATGTGGGCATAGTCATTGTTGGATTGTGTTGATTTCCTTGCCAGTTGTGGGCATAGTCATTGGAGGACTGTGTTGATTGCCTCCGTATACTCCTCAGCGTGGAGCGTAGGGCTGCCACTAGGCATGGGATGGACCCCTCTGCGTCCTCAGGGGGTCCTGGGCGTATACAGCCTCGGCTCATTATTACGTGAGAGTGTCACGATGGAGGTGTATCTGGGAGGTCACGAGGATGCTTTGGCCTCACGAGTGTCCCTACCCCGGAGGCATACGCGCCTTCTTCCTTTGAGTCTTCCCCCAGCGCGGAGCATAGGGCTTCCACTACGAATGGGATGGACCCCTCCTCATTCTGGGGGGCCCTCGTCGTATACAGCCTCGGCTCGTTATTACGTGAGAGTGTCACGGTGGGGGTGTATCTGGGAGGTCACGAGGACGCTTTGGCCTCGCGAGTGTCCCTACTCCCGAGGCATTAGGCGCCTGATTCCTTTTGGGTCATTGGTAAACCCTATCGACTTCTTCTTCAGAAATGAGGCTGGGTGTCTGCTGACTCAGGAGCCCTGCAAGGATAAGCTTCGGCCAGAGCCCCCAAGAGGGGGCCGACCGCCCAAAGATGCAAGCAAGGTAGAGTACCAGGGTTCGAAGTGGGTGCGACTAAAACAACTGAAATGAAGGTGGCGGTTGGGGAATGCCCTGAACCCCTGGAGGCCACGCGGCCCTGTGGGCTCCCTTGGACGGAGTGAGCCAAAATGTTACCTGGCAGCAGCCAACAAAAGTCACCTGGCGGCAATGCCGCCGAAGGGCTGAGTGCGCCGCCGTTGCCCGATCTCTGGCTCCCATGGTTGTGACCCTCACGGGTCGGCCGTCTCCCGAGGCTTGGGACCTTCGCACGGCCCGAGCATCTCCTCCTCTTCCTCGCCACGCCCCAGCAGGAAAGGCACGAGCATGGCCTGCTGGAGCCGCTCGTAGGTGGCAACCGCATTCCCCAGCCTGAAGGGCATGAGGGTGCCGGCACCTGGGCACACCCACCGGTGGTCAGCTCGCGTGGGCGAGAAAGGGCCTTGAGCCACGGCTCTGTAGATTGCGAGAGTATTGATGCAGATGCGGGGCCGATCGACCATGCCGACGACGGCGACTACGATTGCTGATGCAGGGCAGTCCCCGCCTCGCACAGCCTGGGCCTCTCAAAGTTCTTGGATTTCTCTGATGATGGACTTACGCGCGTCGGAGAGCGCCCTCGGGTTGTGCTCCAGCACCACCCTCGCCTCACTGGTCTGGCCGGGGACCTCCCCGTTGTGAGCCCCCAGTCCTGACCCCACTGGGGCACCGAGCGCGCCTTCCTATGTAATGGGAGGAATGACCCCGTCCCCAGGCACGGAGCCCGAAGCCCCAAGGCGCTCCGTGGGGAGGATCTGCTTCTTCTTCTTGCGTGGGTCTTCACGAGGTAGCTCGTCTTCTTCGTCGTCTGAGTGTTCCACCGCTGTTGCGTGGTAAGCGCGCTCGAGTGTACAGACGAAATCCTTCTTGTCATAGGCGATGGTGATGACGCTGGTGCTCCCCGACATCTTGAGGACGTTGTAGCATTGGTGTGTCACTCCCATGAATTTGGCGAGAGCCGGGTACCCAAGGATCACGTTGTACGGCAGGTGGATGTGCATGATGTCAAAGACGGTGATCTCAGTGTGGTAGTTCTTGCGCTCGCCGAAGGTGACTGGCAGATGCACGTGCTCGATGGGCACGGTGGACCCCTCCGTAACTATTGAGAAGGGCTTGGTTGGCATGAGCTGTTTGTACGACAGCTGGAATTTCTTGAAGGTCTCAAACGAGAGGACGTTGAGCCCCGCTCCACTGTTGATATGGGTTTTGGTGATGAGGAAGTTTCTGATGGTCGGGGTGCACATCATGGGGAGTTTGCCGGCCATGAACGAGCACCTGAGCTGATCACTTGGGTTGAAGGTGATGGTGGTTTGGGACCAGTTGCGGGGGCCCATAGCTTCAGGCTTTGGGAGAACGACATTCACCTCCCGTGTGAGCTTCTTGAAGGGGCGGTTGGAGGCCGGGTTCTGGGCGCTGCCCAGGATGGAGGCCACCGCCCAGACCTCCTGGAAGTCCCCAGGCCCATCATCATGCCTGTCTTCATCCCTACTTCTGGGTGGCGGAGGCACCCTAGCCTCACGAGGCTGGCCGCGTCGTTGACCCTCCTGAGGGTCATCGCGCGAGCGGTCATACCAAGCCTGGTCGCGCCAGCGGTCCTCCTGAGGCTAGCCGCGCCAAAGGTCTTCATGAGGTTGTTCACGCCACCCCTGACGCGGCTCTCAGTTCTCTCAACGGCCTCCATTGCGACCACGACCGCACGCGGGGCCTCTGTCTCCCCGCCTAGGGTACTTGCTGAAGTGCTCGGCATGTACCAGTTGGAGCTCTTGGTACTCGGAGGTATCATGGCCGCTGGTGCCATGGAAGATGCACGTTGGCGCCCCTACTGACTCCCCCTCGGCCGTACTTCGTCTCAGGCTCGGCTGCGAGCACCGTAGGAGCCTTGCGCTTTGCCTCCTTGGCCTTGGCCTTCTTCTCTTCCGGTTTCGCTGCCTGAGGCACGAGGAGTGACAGGCGAACTTCTTCAGCCCTCGCTCACTTGTTTTCCAGGTTGAACATCTCCAGTGCAGTGCTCATTTCATCACTCATGGCGAGCTCCTCCTTCATCCTGAGGTCGGTGACTCCGTCAGAGAAGGCCGAGGTGATGGCCTCATCCCACGCCTTGGGGATCTTGAGGCGCATGACCGTGAAGCACTGTATGAACTTTTGCAGGGTCTCTCGCTCCTGCTGCTTGATGCGCCGCAGGTCGATCATGGTGGGAGCGCGGTCGCGGGTGCCTTGGAAGTTGGCGATGAAGCGTTCGGGTAGACCATCCCAGGAGGTGATGGATGCCTTGGAGAGGTTGACGAGCCAAGAGAGCGCGCCGCCCTTGAGCGCCATGGAAAACCAGCATGCCATGACCTTGTCACCCCCTCCTGCTGCCCTGATGCTCAGCGTGTAGAGTTGCAGGAACTCGACAGGGTCCAGGGTGCCGTCATAGTGCGGGGGTAGGTCGGGCTTGAACTTGCAGGGCCACGCAGTTGGGTAGAGCTCAGGGGCGATGGCGAGGCACCCCACCGGCCCAACAGGTCTAGCACGCGCGGGGGAGACCTAGTCCTGTTGATCCAACGGGTCTGCTTCGAGCGGGGCGCGCTGGCGGCCGGGGACCTGTAGCGCCGGGAGCGTGCGTGCGTCGGCACTTGGTCGAGCAACTGATATGTCACCAACGTATCTATAATTTTTGATCGTTTCATGCTATTATATTATCAACTTTGGATGTTTTATATGCATGAATATGCTATTTTATATTATTTTTGGGACTAACCTATTGACCTAGAGACCAGTGCTAGTTCCTGTTTTTCCTTGTTTTTGACCTTCTTCAGATAGGAATATCAAACAGAGTCCAAATGGAATAAAACTTTCGCGATGATTTTTTGGACCAAAAGAGACCCCCGAATCTTTGGAAGAAGGCGAGAAGAGCCACAAGCCCGGTAGGCGCGCCCTACCCCCCGGAGGGCCTAGCAGGCTCGTGACCTCCTCGTGGGCCCAACTGACGTAATTCCACATCCATAAATTCCTATAAATACAGAAACCCCCAAAAAGAAATCTAGATCGGGAGTTCCGCCGCCGCAAGCCTCTATAGCCACCAAAAACCAATCGGGAGCCCCTTCCGGCACCCTGCCTTAGGGGGAATCCATCTCTGGTGGCCGTCTGCATCATCCCGACAATCTCCGTGACGAGCAGGGAGTGGTTCTCCCTCGGGGCTGAGGGTATGTACCAGTAGCTATGTGTTTGATCTCTCTCTCGTGTTCTTTAGATGTCATCTTCTCGATGTACCGCGAGCTTTGCTGCTATAGTTGCATCCTATGATGTTCTTCCCCCTCTCCCTTCTTGTAATGAATTGAGTTTCCCCTTTGAAGTTATCTTATCAGATTGAGTCTTTAAGAACACGTGATGTATGGCTTGCACGTGTCTATCTGTGGTGACAATGGGATATTTATGTGAGTACTTGATGTATGTTTTGGTGATCAACTTGCGGGTTTCATGACATCGGGAACCTATGCATATGGGTTGGCACGCGTTTTGACTCTCCGCTAGAACCTTTGGGGCACTCTTTGAAGTTCTATGTGTTGATTGAATAGATGATTCCGAGATTGTGTGATGCATATCGTATAATGATGCCCACGGATACTTGAGGTGACAATGGAGTATCTAGGTGACATTAGGGTCTTGGTTGATGTGTGTCTTAAGGTGTTATTCTAGTACAAACTCTAGGATAGATTGAATGTAAAGAATAGCGTCGTGTTATTTTACTACGGACTCTTGAATAGATCGATCAGAAAGGATAACTTTGTGGTGGTTTCGTACCCGACAATAATCTCTTCGTTTGTTCTCCGTTATTAGTGACTTCGGAGTGACTCTTCGTTGCAAGTTGAGGGCTAGTTATATGATCCAATTATGTTATCATTGTTGAGAGAACTTCACTAGTGAAAGTATGAACCCTAGGCCTTGTTTCCACGCATTGCAATATCGTTCGTGCTCACTTTTACTATAAGTTACCTTGCTGTTTTTATATTTTCAGATTACAAAAACCTATATCTACTATCCTTATTGCACTTCTATCACGATCTCTTCGCTGAACTAATGCACCTATACAATTTACCATTGTATTAGGTGTGTTGGGGACACAAGAGACTCTTTGTTATTTGGTTGCAGGGTTGCTTGAGAGAGACCATCTTCATCCTATGCCTCCCCCGGATTGATAAACCTTAGGTCACCTACTTGAGGGAAAATTGCTACTGTCCTACAAACCTCTGCACTTGGAGGCCCAACAACGTCTAAAAGGAGAAGGTTGCGTAGGAGACATCAGGAACCACCTGACAACTTGTTTCCTCTCCTGGCCTCGCCCTGGGTTCACAAGGTCGGTCACGGGGACGTGCTTCCTCCCTGGGCTCGGGACGCGCGTCACGCCAAGGAGGTGGGGGTGGCACGTCTTGCTCCTTGTCGTTCGCCAGGGATGGTTGGGGTCAAAATGAGCAGGAAAGCGCCGCGGAATCATCGACAGCGACGACGAGCTCCGCGATGCATTGGAGTCAGTCGTTGTGGCGGTGAGGGGCGGGTCGGTAGCGGAGCAGCTTGGTGGCCATGGCAAGCACGTACCGGCCATGTGGCATGTCCGGCCGGGCGTGCGAGGCCGACCTAGAAGCCCGAACGAGCGATGGAGTGGCGGTGCTGCCGTCGGGGTGCTCGGTAGCCGGTTGGGAGGAGCCTTGCTGTTATTGAGCGTCAGGACCCGTGGCGGCGTTCACCACGGGCAACGGTGACCGGTGTGCGCCAGCGGGCGTTGTCTGAGCAACGCGGGTGGCACGGCGCTCAGCGCGAGCCCGACGAGCGTCGGCCATCGGAGCGCCGAAGCTTGGTGAAGGCGGAGCTTGGAGGAATCCTTGACACACCCCCTACCTGGCGCGCCAAATGTCGGATTTCGGGCTCCACAAAACCTAAATATTCGAACTCAAGGGCGTGTACGAAGATCTCTCGTGGGCTCGCCTCACCTAACTTGCTACTCGCTGTAGATGGCAGAGAGCTCACTCGATGGTGAGGAAGACTCAGAACACAGTAGTTTACCCAGGTTCGGGCCGCTGGGAAGCGTAATACCCTACTCGTGCTTTGGTAGATTGCCTCTCATGGAGGTTGGTGGATGAACTAATCCAGTGCTCGAGGGCCTTCGGAGGCTGGGTTGCCTTTTTTGCGGTGCTAATGGGTGAGTGAATGAATTGATCTCCACCCTCTACGAAGTAACCTATCCTATATATATAGTGGCGGCCCCGGTCCTCTTCCCTTATCGTTTCAGCCGGAAGGGATCCCACAATGGCCAATTTTGAAGGGGAACAGGGAACATGCACTCCTGCCCAAAGGTGGTCTTCGCCTGCAAAGTGGCTGCCAACACTGCAGGGACGTATCCAGGGATGACGTCTGTCCTGCTGGCGGGCGATGATGGCATTGTTACACCAGAAGGGAAACCTTTGGAAGATTCCTTGGGAACCCCGGTACGTCCTTGCTCCCTTTGCACTAAAGGGGAAACTACTCCGCCCGGCTGTTTGCTGCTCGCATGTCCTTCCTACACGTCATCCTTGACTCCTAAGGTTGCGCCTTGCCTCTGAATATCCGCTGCTCCGAAGGGGTCCCGATGAGGCCCCATGCGGGTCTTGATGCTGCTCCTCCCCGCGAGGCTCGGGCCCTCGCGAGGGCCTTGGCCTGAGTGGTGGTGCCGTGCCTGGTTGGTTTCTCATCGATGAAGTGGGCCAGCCCTGGGCCACAAGCAGGCAGGTCTGGGTACCCCCATTCCTAGAACACCGACAGTGATCAGTGTCTTACCGAGGTCCTCGAAGGATAAGACGAAGTTGTTTGGGAGGCAAGGCACGATCGGGGAAGAATGGTCGTGCATGCGGCGGAGCTACTGGTGCGCGTCGAAGGAGCCAACACGACCACGGTGAGAGGAGGTCCCCTCGACCTAGATCCGGAAACGGGTCGCGGAAGGTGTAGGGGATCGTCTGGGCATCTTCAAAGGAGTGAAGGGGGCAGGCGTAGTCGAGGACGGGTGCGGCGACAGGCGGTGCAGCTTTTGCTGCTCCCTGCAGCTCTTTCAAACATCTGTTCTTTCTCACATATGAGGCTATCAGAGGGGAAGAGGGGAATGAGACGAGGTGGCAGCGTCGCGAGGGAGAAGGGTAACCCTTGGGAGGCTAGCCATCTTATAAAGGCACGGCCGACGGGATGGCCTCGACTTCCTCGAACCACTTCACGGTGCTCGAGCTAGCGCTCTCTCCTCGGCATGCACACAGAGGGAGACGGGAGGGGTAGCCAGCTGGGTAGGTTGGCTGGCACGCGGCGCTGCACTGCTGGGCTGCTGCGGGCACTTGGGCCACGCTGGGTTGCTGCTCTACTCGGCAGCGAGGCACAAGCTGCTGCTAGCTCTACCGCTCCAGAGAAAACAAAGCCTAGACTTTAAATAAATAGCAACACCCAAAATAAAATAACTAGGGCAGTATTTTTCGAAAGAGTTGAGAGAAAAGGAAAAAATAGTTTGGCACCCACAAAATAAGCTCCATTTAACAAAATCAGATTGGGAATGTTTGGAGCAAATATTTAAACCACTCAATTAATTCTTTAGAAGTTGTTTTAGCAAAAGTCACAAGAGTAAAGCTAACCACACAAGGGTAAGTATACTTCTAAAATACACTACAAAAAATTTGGGAGCTTGGCAACATTTTATTTACTTGATAAGAGCAAGTAAAGTCACCACCTTTCATAGAATTGGAATTAAAAGGGGGTTCTTAGTCATAGTTTAGAAGAGCTGAGAGAGGTTTTTGCACGCACACAACACACACTCAACACAATCACACCATACCATATAACACTTCAAACAAAAGCATGATGTAACTTATGATTTGATGGTATGATGCCATGATGCGAAATGATATGAAGCAAAGATATTATTACTCAAAACACATGATGGCATCCATTGAAGGTTCCTACATGAGATATATTACAAAGGTGGCAATGGAATGCACTTGGGTTGTGACAACTCTCCCACACTGTAAGAGGATCTCGACCCGAGATCTAGGATTGAAAGAACTCAGGATATTCAGAATGGAGAAGGTCCTGCATTCCCAAGTTGCTTCTTTATCAGAATGGTGTGACGATCTCACTTTGGGAAATTTGATAGACTTGTTGCGAGCCTTGCGCTCGGTCACTTCGAGAATGGAAACTCGATGCTCAAGATAGGAAAGGTCTGGCTGAAGATCAATGTCTTGGTAGTCAATTACGCGGTCGGTTGTCTTGAAACATCTCCGAAGCCGAGTGACGTTAAACACATCATGCACATTTGAAAAATTGGGTGGAAGCTCTAGCTACTAACAAAGGTCACCTCTTTTGCCAACAATCTTGAAGGGACTGACAAAGCATGGGGCAAGCTTTCCTCTGATGCCAAAGCACCGAGTACCATTCATGGGAGACACTCTGAGATAGACAAAATCATTGATCATAAAAGTCATTTCATGATGCTTGCTATCATAATAGCTCTTCTCACAGGATTGAGAAGCTTTGAGATTAATGTGAATGACACGGCACATTTCTTCTGCTTCGGTGATCATGTCATTCCCAAGAATTTAACGCTCTCCAGTTTTAGACCAATTGAGCGGGGTACAACACTTTCCGCCATAAAGAATCTCGAATGGGGACTTGCCTGAATTTGCTTGATAACTATTGTTCTATGAGAACTCGGCAAAGGAGAGGTAGTCTTCCCACTTAATGCCAAAACAAATTACAAAAGCTCTGAGCATATCTTCAAGGATTTGTTTTACTCTCTCCACTTGACCATTAGTCTGTGGATGGAAGGTAGTACTGAAACGAACCATGGTGGCCATCGTAGTGTGAAAGGAATCCAAGAACTTGGAAGTAAAGATGCTTCAATGATATAAATATTTGAGCATAGGAACAACGTGTGAATAAACTATCCTTGAAGTGTACAGCTCTGCGAGCTAAGCTGCCGTTATTGATTCATTGACTAGAAGAAAACGAGCAACTTTAGTCAACTTGTCGATGACCACAATGATGGCATCGTTGCCCCTCTTAGACTTGGGGAACCTAGTTACGAAATCCATCTCCACATGATCGAATTTACACTTGTGTATAGGCAAAGGATGAAGAAGACCTGCTGGACGTTGATGTTACGCCTTCACTCCGTCACACACATTACACTCATTCACGAATTGAGCAATCTCAAATTTCAAGCGAGTCCACAAAAGGTGTTTCTTTAGATCCTGATACATTTTAGAGATGCCTGGATATATCGAGAGAAGGGAATTGTGGGCTTCATCCATAATAACTTTCCTGAGCTCTCCTTTCGGAACCACAAGGCGATCGTCGAAGAACAAAGTATATTTCTCATCAACACAGAAGCACTTATACTTTGGAATGCTCTTTTCCAAGCCTTTCTCCACTTTATTCACCATAGCATCAAGAATTTGAGCTTGGCGGACTTCTTCTTCCAAGGTAGGAGAAATCGGGAGGTTGGCAAGAAATTCGTGAGGAACTACTTCAAGGTTGAGATTCCTGAACGATTCACAAAGGTCAGGCTGGAACTGCTTGAGGATGAGACTGTTGCAGTAAGACTTTTTGCTCAAAGCATATGCAATCATATTTGTTTTGCCTGGAGTATAATCAATTCTTGGTTTGTAATCTTGGATCATCTCCACCCAACGCGTTTGACGAAGATTGAGCTTCGGTTCAGCGAAGATGTATTTCAAACTCTTGTGATCGGCGTAGACTTCAACCTGTCTTTCCAAAAAGAGGTGTCTCCAAGTCACCAAAGCATGGACAACTTCTGCCAACTCAAGATTGTGAGTGGGGTACTTTTTCTCACTTGTCTTCAACTGCCTAGAGGTATAAGCTACCACTTTGTTCTCTTGCATCAGAACAACACCAAGACCTTGCAGACAGGCATCAGACAACACTTGGAATGGCTTGGAATCATCAGGAGGAGTCAGAACTGGAGCTGAGGTGAGCTTCTCCTTGAGTGTATTTAAGGCCAAATCATACTCTGGAGTCCAGACATATTTTACGCTCTTCTGAAGAAGATTGGACAGAGGCTATCAATCTTGGTGAAGTTCTCAACAAACATTATGCAATAGCTTGCAAGCCCGAGAAAGCTTTCAAGTTATTTCACATTCCGAGGAGGCTCCAATTGAACAATGGCTTGAACCTTTTTAGGATCTACCTTGATGCCCTCGGCAGAGATGATGTGCCCAAGGTTAACCACTTCATTGGGCCAAAACTCACATTTTGAGAATTTAGCATAGAACTTATGCTCTCTTAGCTTATCAAGCACAAGCCTGAGATGTTCTGCATGTTCTCTTCCTCGGTCTCAAAGAAGACTAGAATATAATCAAGATACACCAAGACAAACTCATTCTTGAAGGGAGAGAAGGCATAATTCATCACAAGAGAGAAAGTTGGAGGAGCATTGGTGAGACCAAAAGACATCACTGTTTACTCATAAGAGCCAATGCTTGTCCTGAAACAGTCTTGGCAATATCTTCTTCATGAATGCGGATTTCATGATAGCCCATCCGAAGATCAAGCTAAGAGAAAATCTTGGCCCCTTTCAATTGCATAAACAATTCATTGATGTTGGGAAGTGGTTCTTGTTTCTGATTGTCTTATTATTCTATGGACGATAATCGACGCAAAGCAGGTCCATGCCATATTTCTTCTTGACAAAAAGAGCAGCACAACCCCAAGGAGAAGAACTTGGTCTGATCAGACCGAGACATTCTTGTTCATCAAGTTATTTATTCAACTCTTTCAGCTCTTCGGGACCAAGATTATAAGGACGCTTGCAAACCAATTCAGTTCCAGGCTCGAGATCAATCACAAACTTTACCGGCCGGCCAGGAGGCATTCCTGGCAATTCATCCGGAAAAATATCTTTATACTCAGACACAACGGGTACTTGAGAAATGGCTAAGATTTCACCCTTCTCCTTGAGAGAATATATGAACATGTCATCGGGAGCAGCAAAAATGATCACGTCTTCATAAGGATGAGTCAACTTGACTTCTTTGGCTTCACAATCAATGAGACCACCTCAAAACTGCTAGATCTTTTTCTGGGCATGGATTTTCTCGCCATGAACAAGGGAAAGCTGCAAATGTTCTTTGAGACCACCTTGAAACTGCTATATCTTGCTCTTCTCATGTGAAACATCCTGCTTGGCATAGCGTGCAAGGTTCTGACACTTAATGTTGTAGTGGTAAACAGTTTAGCTTCCTTGCTTCAGACTTCTGAACTTCTCATGCATGCCTTCAGCAAAGCTTGCCGGAATATGATGGCTCTGAAATCACGTCGAAAGTCATCCCGGCTGATCACACGGTCATCTCTAGAATCCTTGAGTTGCTGCCACCACTCGGCTGCCTCACCCTTCAGCTGGAAAGTAGCAAATCTGACAAAGTCCTTAATGACCCACAAGTATAGGGGATCTATCATAGTCCTTTCGATGAGTAAGAGTGTCGAACCCAACGAGGAGCCGAAGGAAATGACAAGCGGTTTTCAGTAAGGTATTCTCTCCAAGCACTAAAATTATCGGTAACAGATAGTTTTGTGCTAAGGTAATTTGTAACAGGTAGCAAGTAACAAATGTAACAATGGTGCAATAAGGTGGCCCAATCCTTTTTTAGTAAAGGACAAGCCTGGATAAACTCTTATATAAGGAAAAATGCTCCCGATGACACATGGGAATTTATGTCAAGCTAGGTTTAATCATGCTCATATGATTCACTTTCGTTACTTTGATAATTTGATATGTGGGTGGACCGGTGCTTGGGTGCTGCCCTTACTTGGACAAACATCCCACTTATGATTATCCTCTCTCGCAAGCATCCGCAACTACGAAAAAGTAATTAAGATAAATCTAACCATAGCATGAAACATATGGATCCAAATCAACCCCTTACGAAGCAACACATAAACTAGGGTTTAAGCTTTTGTCACTCTAGCAACCCATGATCTACTTATTACTTCCCAATGCCTTACTCTAGGCCCAAATAATGGTGAAGTGTCATGTAGTAGATGTTCACATGACACCACTAGAGGAGGGAGAACATATATCTTATCAAAATATCAAATGAATACCAAATTCACATGATTAATTATAACACAACTTATCCCATGTCCTGAGGAACAAATGTAACTACTCACAAAGCATGTTCATGTTCATAATCAGAGGAGTATTAATAATCATAAAGGATCTGAACATATAATCTTCCACCAAATAAACCGACTAGCATCAACTACAAGGAGTAATCAACACTACTAGCAACCCACAAGTACCAATCTGAGGTTTTGAGACAAAGATCGAATACAAGAGATGAACTAGGGTTTGGAGAGGAGATGGTGTTGATGAAGATGTTGATGGAGATTGACCCACTCCCGATGAGAGGATCGTTGGTGATGACGATGGCTTCGATTTCCTCGTCCAGGACGGAAGTTTCCCCTATAGAATAGCTCCGTCGGAGCTCTAGATTGGTTTTATCGAAGTTCTACCTCGAGACGGCGGCGCATCATCACGAAAGGTTTGATATGATTTTTTCCAGGTCAAATCCCTTCATATAGCAGAAGATGGGCACCGGAGGCCTGCGAGGGGGCCCACAAGCCTGCAGGGCGCGACCAGGGGGGCAGGTCGCGCCCCTGGCTTGTGACCTCCCGGTGGGTCCCCTCCAGTATTTATTTCGCCCATTATTTTTAATATATTCCAAATCAAATCTCTGTAACCTTTTAGGACTTTTGGAGCTGTGCAGAATAATTATCTCAGATTTGCTCGTTTTCCAGTCCAGAATTCCAGCTGCCGACATTCTCCCTCTTCATGTAAATCTTGTAACATAAGAGAGAAAAGGCATAAGTATTGTACCATAATGTGTATTGACAACCCATAATGCAACAAATATTGATATAAAAGCATGATGCAAAATGGACGTATCAACTCCCCAAGCTTAGACCTCGCTTGTCCTCAAGCGAAAGCCGAGATCATTAAATATGCCCACATGTTTGGAGTTAGAGGTGTCGATAAACTAAAATACGGACATGAGGGAATAATGATTATCTTTAGAACATCAATAAATATTGACACATAATATCTTATACTAATGTAACAATTCATTCACAAGGCAATGTATGAATCAATAACTCTATTGAGAACTAACAAACTTTGATTTCAGTCATTGAAGCAATTCCAATTTATGGCAACGTAGGAAAGATGCAATATAAGAGCTTGTAAGGCACATCCACATACTCAATCATTTTTTGGTCTTTCATACTTGCTAACACTCACGTGGTACCTATGAGGTGAAATAAAGGGCTTATAGTTTTGCCTCCCAAATATTTACCTCAAGGGTAATGTCAACAATAATAACTCATGATCACCCATATATGAGTGGTTATATTGGTCTAGATCATTCCCCAACATATGACGCTTGCCAAAAGATAAAGGCAAAATAAAGGAAATGGTGAAGATCACCACGACTCTTACATAAAAGTAAGTACTAGAAAAGTAAAGGTAACAAATAGGCCCTTCGCAGAGGTAAGCACATGTTTTCATGCACTTTTATAGTTGGATGTGCAATCCCTTAATGTAAAAGAATGTCACTTTATATTGCCCCTTGTGATAAAGTCCTTTATTATGCAGTCCGTCATTTTATTTCTTCTATATCATAAGTTCGTATAAAGTTTATTTTCCTCACACTAATAAACCACACATATTTAAAGAGAAATTTTTATTCCTTGCACCGATGACAACTTACCTGAAGGATCTCACTCAATCCATAGGTAGGTATGGTGGACTCTCAAGGAAAAACTGGGTTAATGGTTTTTGGATGCACAAGTAGTATCTCTACTGGGTGCAGGAGTTTCTGGCTAATATGAGGTGGAAGCAAGCAACACATGTTGAAGGATCTACAACCATATGACTTCTATTCAAAAATAAGCAAACATAACTCATTATGTTGTCTTCCTTGTCGAACATCAACCTTTTGGCATATGATATTTTAATGAGTGCTCACAATCACAAAAGATGTCTAAGATAATATATTTATATGTGAACCTCTCTCTCTTTATTACTTCCTTATAATTGCAACAATGACAAATAGCTTTGTTTGTCAACTCACAACAAATTTCAGTGGACATACTTTTTATATGTGAAGTCATCACTCCTCATAAGATCATTATGCATGTTCTTTTTCTTTTATTCTATACTTCTTTATATTTATTTTTCTTAAGATCATATGGCAAGCAAGCAAAGCCCTTGACTCAAAATTACTCTTTACTATATAACTCTCGAACTTTCTTACATAGGGGGAACAAAAAGAAAAATCAAAACTAGATCACATTAAAACTTTATTCTACTAGATCAAGATAAAACTAAAAGGATCGAACAAAGAAAAATGAAAAAGTAAAAAGGTGTGATCGTGATACGATACCAGGGTGCCTCCCCCAATCTTGGCACAAGCCAAGGGGAGTTCCCATACCCATGTGTTCAGTTGTCTTTCTTCGGAGATAGCGGTGTTGGAGTTGTCGGTGAGGTTGAAAGCTTATCAAGTTTCCACATAAGCATGATTTTTTCCTCATATCATCTACTTCCTGCTCGATCCTCAATATATTTAAACATTATTCACCCTTTCTCTCGTGCATAAAACGAGAAGGGATAAATAGCACCTTGGGTTTTCTCCTTGTATTTGGGAGGCTCGACTTCTTGAACTCCACATGCATATCTTCGGGTTGAGGCAAGGGAATCTCCTCTTCATCCAAGCTTTCTTCCGTATACTTGCATGTCGCTCGTTCGTCCTCCGAGCATAACCCATAGGGATTTACGTCCCCGTACAGCTTGGGATTGGCAAGAGAGTGTTATACATAGCTCTCCCCATCGGAATCTTGGGACGACATCTTGCTCTAATTCTGCTGCAGAAACAACTCAAAACAAAAACAAGAGGTATTGTCGAGATACGAAGGTCAAAATCTTCGGGAGATTATATAATGATTTTTTCCCGACCTGAAGGAGTCTTCCAAAAGAAAACGGAGTCCGGAGGATGCGTGGGGTGGCCACAAGCCTGCAGGGCGCAGCCAGGGGGGTAGGTCGCGCCCCTGGCTTGTCGCCTCCTCGTGCACGCTTCAGACCGCTTTAAATTTTCCTAATTTTTTAAATATTCCAAAACTGGTAAAAATTTCCATTGAATTTTTTTGGAGTCGGTTTGCTTACCGTAGCACATACCTATTCCTTTTCAAGGTCCGAGAAGTTCTGATAGGTCTAACTAATGTACTATTCCAGAGTTATGGTATTGATAATATTATTTTCAACATTTATGGGAGTACCTGAAATATAATGTTTGATTCTTTGCCCATTTACCACCTTCGGACTTGTGCCTTCGCCATTGTTGATCTTGATGACACCGGAACGATATACTTCTTCAATAATGTAAGGACCTTCCCATTTAGAGAAAAAATTTCCTGCAAAAAATCTTAAACGAGAGTTGTATAGCAAGACATGATCTCCTACATTGAATTCACGCTTTTGTATCCTTCTATCATGCCATATCTTAACCTTTTCTTTAAACAACTTGGCATTCTCATAGGCGTGGGTTTGCCATTCATCAAATGAGCTAATGTCAAATAACCTCTTTTCACCAGCAAGTTTGAAATCATAGTTAAGTTCTGTAATTGCCCAATAAGCTTTATGTTCCAGCTCTAGAGGTAAGTGACTTCCTTTACCAGAGATCATTTTATAAGGAGACATACACATAGGGTTTTTGTAAGCGGTTCTATAAGCCCATAATGCATCATCAAGTTTCTTAGACCAATTTTTCCTAGATCTATAAACGGTCTTTTGCAAGATCAACTTAATTTCTCTATTGCTCAATTCTACTTGCCCACTAGACTGAGGATGATAAGGAGATGCAACTCTATGATTAAGATCATACCTAGCAAGCAATTTATGGAAAGCACCATGAATAAAGTGTGAATGACCATCAGTCATTAAATATCTAGGGACTCCAAATCTAGGGAAAATAAGTTATTTCAGCATTTTAATAGAAGTGTTATAATCGAACACTACTAGTTAGAATAGCTTCTACCCACTTAGTAACATAATCAACAACAACTAGAATATGTGTATACCCATTTGATTTTGGAAAAGGTCCCATATAATCAAAACCCCAAACATCAAATGGTTCAATAACTAGAGAGTAATTCATAGGCATTTCCTGACGTCTACTAATATTACCAATTCTTTGACATTCATGACAAGACAAGACAAACTTACGAGCATCCTTGAAGAGTAGGCCAATAAACACCAGATTGTAATACCTTGTGTGCAGTTCTATCTCCAGCGCGATGTCCTCCGTGGGCCTCGGAGTGACACTTGTACAGGATTTATCCTTGTTCATGCTCAGGTACACAACATCTGATAATACCATCTAGTCCTTCTTTATAAAGGTGTGGATCGTCCCAAAAGTAATGTCCTAAATCATAGAAGAACTTTTTATTTTGTTGGTATGTAAAACTAGGTGGTATAAATTGAGCAACAATGTAGCATAATCAGCATACCAAGGAACATTGTGTGAAGCATTTATGATAGCTAATTGCTCATCAGGGAAGCTATCATCAATAGGTAGTGGGTCATCAAGAATATTCTCTAATCTAGACAAGTTGTCTGCTACGGGGTTATCAGCACCCTTTCTATCAATAATATGCAGATCAAATTCTTGTAGAAAAAGGGCCCATCTAATAAGTCTAGGTTTAGCATCTTTCTTTTCCATAAGGTACTTAATAGGAGCGTGATCAGTGTGAACAGTTACTTTGGAATCAACAATATAAGGTCTAAAATTATCGCCAAAAAACACAACTGCTAAAAATTCCTATTGAGTGGTAGCATAGTTTCTTTGAGCATTGTCTAGAGTTTTACTAGTGTAATGGATGACATTTAATTTCTTATCAGCTCTTTGTCCTAGAACAACACCAATAGCATAATCACTAGCATCACACATAATTTCAAAGGGTAGGTTCTGAAAGTACGTTATATCGCCTAGAGGGGGGTGAATAGGAGATTTTTCGAATTTCATCACTAAGGAAATTCCTTTTGAGGAAATTCCTCACTGATGACTAACTTGCAGCGGAAACAGCAAAGGACCAGGAGTGCAAAGTATCACTACAACAGTTTTCAAGGTGAGGAATATGAAAAGAAGTTTGCACAGTATGCAGGCACACAGAAAACAGGTGAGGATTAACTCATGTGAAGAATTTGGGGTTGAGGAATTTCAGAGAAAGTCTTCAGCAAATTCTTTAAACAGTGACAATGAAAATCTTCAACACACAATATGAGGAATTTAATGAGTTGAAGAAATAGAACCTGTTTCACAGTGAAGACAGTGGTTGATGACCCTATTCCAACTGTTGTGACAGTTGTACATCTGGTTTGGAGCGGCTTGGTATTGAAACCAAAAGACACACAGTCCCGGGACACACGGTCCCTACCGTATTCTCCTTGAGCTAAGAACACATAGTCCTCGCTCAACACTCGTGGTAAGTCTTCAGGGTAGACTTCCAAAACCCTCACAAACTTGGTCACCTCGTGATCCACAATTGACTGCTGGATTGCTCTAGGCAATGACGCCTAACCATTTGGAGGATGCACAGTCCTCAAAAGTAAAAGGCTTCAGTCCCACACAGGAATAACTTCTTCAGTGATGCTCAATCACTTGGTTTTTGGTTTGTGGTTTGGTGTTTGGGGTATTTCCTCACTGATGAATTACTCTCGAAGACTCTGAGGAATTTGGATTGCTCTTATGACAAGTGTCAGTTTCTAACGGAGCAGCCAACCAGCTAATGGTTGTGGGGTACGGCTATTTATAGCTGGGGAGCATCCCGACATGATTTGACATTACTGCCCATAAATAATATGACCGTTGGTGTGGATAAGATCGGTGATTTGGCGCGAATTGCGCTAACGGTCGGGACACTCAACTGTGAGAGTCCTCATGTCTCTCATATTCCTCACTTGAGGCTTTTGGTAGGATTAGGCTTGGGTTGAGCATCATGAGGAAATTCATTCTGAAGTGTTACCTCGACCCCCTTTAATAGTACGGTGTTCCTATGACTCAAGAGTGAAGAAAATAAAACAGAAAGAATAGATCTTCATGCTTCAAAGTCTTCAGATTGATTTTCTTCCGGATACACGGAATTTCTCATCTTCAATATCTTCATGAGGAATATCAATTTCATCGCAATTTGTTCGCGATTCAATTCTTCAACAGAAGACCAATTTCTTCAGCCAAAGATACACATTTTTAGGGGTCGATATTCATCGAATATTTGAAACTCCTCAGCGACTTATAGATCCTGTATACACTCATGAACACATTAGATACTTAACCTATAAGTCTTCAAACCACCAAAATCACTAAGGGGCACTAGATGCACTTACAGGTTCCAATTAGGTGGTTGAACAACAGGTGCAGCGATCGAGGCTCTCTTAAGAATTTCAAATGCTTCTACACAATCATCATAAAAAATGAATGGAACATCTTTTTGCGAAAGATTAGTGAGAGGCTTAGAAATTTTAGAGAAGTATTTAATAAATATCCTATAAAAACCAGCATGACCAAGGAAACTTCTTATACCTTTAATATCTATTGGACACGACATTTTTTCAATAACATCAACTTTAGCTTTGTCAACTTCAATACCTCTTTCAGAGATTTTGACAATGCCTTCATTAACCATAAAGTGTCACTTCTCCCAATTCAAGACAATATTAGTTTCTTCACATGTCTGGAAAACTCGATCAAGGTTGCTCAAGCAATCATCAAGAGAAGTTCCATCAATGGAAAAATCATCCATGAAAACCTGAACAATCTTTTCACGGAAGTCAGAGAATATAGCCGTGATACATCTTTGAAAGGTAGAAGGTCATTGCATAAACCAAAAGGCACACGTCTATAAGATAAGGTACCTAAAGGGCAAGTAAAAGTTGTCTTCTCTTGATCCTCTTTTCATACAAGTATTTGAGAGAAGCCATCATGACCATCTAGAAAGCAAAACATGTGTATGTTTGGATAGTCTTTCTAGCATTTGATCAATAAAAGGTAACGGGTAATGATCTTTCCTAGTAGCTTTATCTAATTTCCTGAAATGTATTACCATTCTATATCCTGTAACAATTCTTGTTGGGATCAATTCATCTTTATCATTAGGAACAACTGTAATACCTCCCTTTTTAGGGACACAATGAACGGGACTAACCCATCTACTATCAGCAATAGGATAAATTATACCTGCCTCCAAAAGTTTTAGTATTTCATTTCTTACCACTTCCTTCATTTTAGGATTTAATCGTCGTTGGTGATCAACAACTGGTTTAGCATTAGGCTCCATATTATGCTGACATAGAGTGGGACTAATGCCCTTAAGATCATCAAGAGTATATACAATAGGGACACTATGCTTCCTTAGAGTTTTCAATAATCTCTTTTCTTCATGCTCTGAAAGGTTAGCACAAATAATAACATGATATATCCCTTTTTCATCAAGATAAGCATACTTCAGAGTATCAGGTAATTGTTTAAGCTCAAAGACGGGGTCACCCTTGTGTGAAGGCGGATCCCCGAGTATTTCAACACGCAGGTTGTGTTTCAAAATAGGCTGCTGATCAAAGAAAATCTTATCTATTTCGTTCCTTTCATTAATATGCATATCATTTTCGTGGTCTAGCAAATATTGTTCTAAGGGATCGATAGGAGGCACAACGATAGAAGCAAGACCAATAAGTTCATCTTTACTAGGCAATTCTTAGTCATGGGGTTGTCTACGAAATTTAGAGAAATTGAACTCATGAGATGCATCCCCAAAACTTACAGTAACCATTTGTTTTTCACAATTAATCTTAGCATTAACAGTATTCAACAAGGGTCTACCGAATATAATGGGACAAAAATCATCTTGTGGGGAATCAAGAAAAAGAAAATCAGTAGGATACTTTATTTTCCCACACAAGACTTCAACATATCTAACAATCCCAATTGGTGAAATAGTATCTCTATTAGCAAGCTTGATGGTGACATCAATTTCCTGTAATTCGGCTGGTGCAATGTCATTCATAATTTCTTGGTATAAGGTCAAGCGAATTGCACTCATACTAGCACCCACATCATATAAGCCATGATAACAATGATCTCATATTTTAACAGAAACAACACCCACGCCAACAATAGGTCTATGTTTACCCTTAGTATCACGTCTAGCAATTCTAGCGGCTTCATCACAAAAGTGAATGACATGCCCATCAATATTATCAACCAAGAGATCTTTAACCATAGAAATATTAGGTTCAACTTTAATTTGTTCAGGAGGTATAGGTGTTCTAGTACAACTCTAACGAACCAAAGTTGAAGCTTTAGCATGTTCCTTCATCCTAAGAGGAAAGGGTGGCTTCTCAATATATGTAGTAGGAATAACATGAGTGATACGTCTCTGTCATATCTACTTTTCCAAACTCTTTTGCCCTTGTTTTGGACTCTAATTTGCACGATTTGAATGGAACTAACCCGGACTAACGCTGTTTTCAGCAGAATTTCCATAGTGTTGTTTTTGTGCAGAGATAAAAGTTCTCGGAATGACCTGGAAATTTACGAGGATTTTTTGTGGCATATACAAAAAATACTGGCGGAAGAATCAACCGGAGGGGTGGAGCATGGATCCCACAAGCCCACCAGGTGCGGGCCCCCTGGTCGCGCCTCGCAGGCTTGTGGGGCCCATGTTGCTCCATCGCCTCCAATTCCAGCTCTATTTAGTCCCTTCCATCCAGAAAAAAATCAAGGAGAAGAGTCTCGCGTTTTACGATACGGAGGCACCGCCACCTCCTGTTGTTCCTTTGGAGGGAAGATCTCGAGTCCGTTCTGGGCTCCGGAGAGGGTAGATCGTCGCCATCGTCATCATCAACCTTCCTTCATCGCCAATTCCATGATGCTCTTCACCGTTTGTGAGTAATCTCATCGTAGGCTTGCTGGACCGTGATGGGTTGGATGAGATCTATCATGTAATCAAGTTAGTTTTGACGGGGATTGATCCCTAGTATCCATTATGTCTCGAGATTTATGTTGCTACTACTTTGCCATGCTTAATGTTTGTCACTAGGGCCCGAGTGCCATGATTTCAGATCTGAACCTATTATGTTGTCGTCAATATATGTGTGTTCTTGATCCTATCTTGCAAGTTCTAGTCACCTACTATTGTTATGACCCGGCAACCCCGGAGTGACAATAGCCGGAACCACTCCCGGAGATGACCATAGTATGAGAAGTTCATGTATTCACCAAGTGTTAATGCGTTGGTCCGGTTCTTTATTAAAAGGAGAACCTTAATATCCCGTAGTTTCCATTAGGACCCTGCTGCCACAGGAAGGATGGACAGTAGATGTCATCCAAGTTCTTTTCCCTAAGTACGTATGACTAGATACGGAATACATGCCTACATTACATCGACGAACTAGAGCTAGTTACATATCTCTCTGTGTTATAACTGTTGCATGATGAATACCATCCGGCATAATCATCCATCACCGATCCAATGCCTACGAGTGTTTCCTACTGGTCCTTTCTGCGTTACTTTGCTGCTACTACTGTCACTGCTATCACTGCTACTACTGTTACTCTGTCGCTACTGCTGTCACTGCTGCTACTGTTACTCTGTTGCTATTGTTGTCGTTGCTGCTACTGTTACCATTGCTACTGTTGCTATCACACTACTTCGCTACTGATACTTTTCTACAGATACTAAGTCTTTCAGGTGTGGTTGAATTGACAACTCAACTGCTAATACTTGAGAATATTCTTTGGCTTCCCCTTGTGTCGAATCAACAAATTTGGGTTGAATACTCTACCCTCGAAAACTGTTGCGATCCCCTATACTTGTGGGTTATCAAGACCTTTTGTGGCGCCGTTGCCGGGGAAGCATAGCTATATTCTCTAAGTCACTTGGGATTTATGTCTGCTGATCACTATGAGGAATCTGAACGATCCAAGAACGAAAGTCTTGCCCTCAACTACGAGGACACGTAAGGAACTGCCATCTTGCTCTGCACTTGATTCACCTTCAGTTATGAGTAAGTTTGCGACACCGCCTCCTGCTAGAAATTTTGATGTGTCGCCGATGCTTGATGATGCTACTTCTGCTCTCCATGATGCTTGTGATGATGCTATGCTTGATACTGCTTTGCCACTAGGTGCATTCCTTGATGCACAGATTGCTAGAGTTGCTGCTAGATGTGATGATACTTCTGAAACTGCTGAGATTATTGAAGTAGAACCTGCTATTTTGCCTGTTAGAACTAGCTCTCTTAGATATGAATTTCCTGATATGCTTGAGGGTTATGTTATGGAGGGAGAGATAGCTGAGGACTTTCTCGCTTGTAAGGATAGCTATGATGTTAAGAAATTACTGCGCAAGTGGAATGAAAATCTTTGAAAGCTAGGATGAAATACGACCCGAAGTTTGCTACTTCGTCTATCTTTCTGACCGATAAGGATTATGAATTCTCTATCGACCCTAAGTTAATCACTCTATTCGAATCTGATCCTTTTCACAGTTATGAGTCTGAAACGGTTGTAGCCCATCTTACCAAACTGCACGATATAGCCACCCTATTCACGAGTGAGGAAAAGATCCGCCACTACTATATCCTTAAGTTATTTCCTTTCTCGCTAAAGGATGATGCTAAAACATGGTTCACTTCTCTTTCCCCTAGTTGTGTGCGTAGCCCCCAGGATATGATCTACTACTTATCTGAGAAATATTTCCCTGCCCATAAGAAGCAAGCTGCCTTGCAGGAAATATACAACTTTGCGCAAGTTGAAGAAGAGAGTCTCCCACAAGCTTGGCGGAGGATCGTCCAGCTGATTAATGCTTTGCCTGATCACCCTCTTGAGAAGAATGAAATACTTGATATCTTCTATAATGGACTAACCGATGCTTCTAGAGACCACCTTGATAGTTGTGCCCGTTGTGTTTTTAGGAAACGAACCGTAGAACAAGCTGAGATCCTATTGAATAATATCTTGTGGAATGAGAATGCTTGGACTATTCGCGAACTTCCTCCGAAGCCAACTCCGAAGAAAAGAGGAATTCTATTCGTCAGTCCTAAAGATATGCAAGAAGCTAAGAAATCTATGAAAGAGAAAGGCATTAAATCTAAAGATGTCAAAAATCTACCACCTATCGAAGAGATCCATGGTCTTGATAACACGATACAAGTAGTAGAGGTAAATTCTCTTCGTAGATTCAATGAGAGTGATATTCCTTTTGATAAACCTACTAGCTTATGCCTGGATGAATTTGATAACTTTGTTGCCAAACAACAAAGTTTCAATGATTATGTTAGCAGACAATTGGAACAGAATGCTCGTATGCTTAGTCATTTAAGTGCTTGTGTGGACAGAAATGTCAATGATCTTAAGCTCCTGAGTAAACATGCCTATATGGTTACTACTCAAGTAGAACAAGTACTTAAGGCTCAGAATGACTTGCTCAATGAGTTGAATGACAATTCTGTTAGAGTCGTCACTAGAGGCGGTAGAATGACCCAGGAACCTTTGTATCCTGAGGGTCATCCTAAGAGAATTGAACAAGATTCTCAAGGAGTTAGCACTGATGCACCTAGTCATCCTAGAAAGAAGAAGAAAGATGATAGGAACTTGCACGCTAGCAACCCTGTTGCTGTTACACCTGAGAGTCCAAACGATATCTCTGTTTCTGATGCCCAAACACAATCTGGTGATGAACATGAGCCTAATGATAATATCGATAGTGATGTTCATGATGATGCTCAACCTAGCAATGGTAAGGATGTGGAGATTGAACCTGTGGATCTTGAGAACCCACAGCCTAAGAATAAGAGATACAATAAGAACGACTTCGTTGCTAGGAAGCATGGTAAAGAAAGGGAACCATGGGTTCAGAAACCCATGCCCTTTCCTCGCAAACCATCCAAGAAAAAGGATGATGAGGATTTTGAGCAATTTGTTGAAATGATTAGACCTGTCTTTCTGCAAATGCGTTGGACACATATGCTCAAAATGTCTCCGTATGCTAAGAACATGAAGGATATTGTGACTAATAAGAGGAGGATACCTGAGGTTGAGATTTCCACCATGCTTGCTAATTATACCTTCAAGGGTGGAACTCCTAAGAAACTAGGTGATCTTGGAGTGCCCACTATACCTTGCTCCATTAAAGGCAACTACGTTAGAACTGCTTTATGCGACCTTGGAGCCGGTGTTAGTGCTATGCCACTCTCTCTTTATCGTAGGCTTGAACTGGATAACTTGACACCCACTGAAATCTCTCTGCAAATGGCTGACAAGTCAACTGCTTTTCCTATCGGCATTTGCAAGGACGTGCGTGTGGTGGTTGCTAACGTTACTATCTTAACATACTTTGTTATTCTGGATATTCCCGAGGACGATGCCATGGCGGTCATCCTTGGAAGACCCTTTCTAAACACTACAGGGGTTGTTATTGATTGCAACAAAGGCAATGTCACTTTCCATGTCAACGTTAATGAGCATACGATGCACTTTCCAAAGAAACAATAACGAGTACATTGCATCAATGCTATCGAGAAAACTTCATCGATTCTTATTGGGAGCTTCGAATGCCCTATACCTACTGTCAAGATGAAGTATGATTTGCTTGTTGGGGATATGCACATCCCCATTGAGGTAACCTAGTGGCTATTCGAAAATTCTCTGTTTCCTTTTGCGATTCAAAAAAGTTTGTCAAGGAGACTTGATCAACCTCATTGACGGATTTCTTTCGATGACCATGAGATGGATCAATCGAGGAGTCACAAACGTGTGTTCCAAGCTTTCACCTTCGGTTGCTTAGAAGAAAAATGATAGATTTAGTTCAGTTTCCCCTTTTTTCTGCTTTTAGTATCCATAAAAAAGTACCCCAAAAATAAAAGTTCTTCGAATGCCGTGAAAATCAAGTATGATTTTTTCTGGAATTTTTGAAAAAATCTGAGACGGAGAGCTAGTCACGGGGCTGCACTAGTGGGCCACAAGCCCTGGAGGCGCGGACACCCCCTGGCCGCGCCTACTACGCTTCTGGGGCCCACGAGTACACCCTCCACTTATTCTAGCTCCCATATGCTTCTCCTACCTCCAGAAAAAATCATTTCGCATCTCAAACCCGTGTTCTTGCTCTTCTTGCTGTGATTTTCGATCTCCTTGTGCAAAGCCCCATTCACCAAACTGTTTTGGGGAAATTGCTCCTTGGTATGTGACTCCTCCATTGGTCCAATTAGTATATGCTCTAGTGCCTTATTCGTCGCGTATTTTTGCTGCCTTGGTGACCCTGTTCTTGAGCTTTGCATGCTAATTTTAGTTGGTCACACGTAGTTTTGATGAGTGATATGGCCTCTAGGCACTTGTCGCAGTAGTTGTTATGAGTTTCCTTGAGCCTTGTTCACTTTTCCTTAGAATCACTAAAAATTTCAGAAATTTTCACACAAAGAAAAAGGAATAGATGAGGAGGTTCTTAAGAAGCTCTTCAAGCCGTGACCCCAAGGATGATGAACATGAGAAGAAGAAACCCAAGTATCCGGTCCCCCGAGTTGCAGAAGTTCGAGCGTGCGAGTGGCCAAGCGATGTGTTCTTACGTGCCGCCGGACTTTATGAGGACTTTTACTACTTGGTAGAGAACGCATGCCATACTGCCTTTGTTGAAGATAAGTGTATGCAATACCTCCTCCTCACTAATATTTTCGTGCAAAGCTTTAATTTCTATCTGAGGAAGAATCCTCCTATGGTTGAGTTCAAGTTATATCATATCCCCCAGCGCATGTCACTTCAGGATTTTTGCAATGTTTGCAAATTACCTTATGTTGGGGATATTCATGAACCTCGTCCACGAGACTTGGAGGCTTTCATAGATACTATTGTTGTAGGAGAGGAGAGAGGAGTGTCTTGTGCTAGAGCTGCTAGCATACATTTTCCCGTGCTTCGATACTTCTCATTATTCGTGGGAAAATGTTTGATTGGCCGTGGGAAAGCCGAGGCCCTTAGCTCCCCAGATCTTGCGGTTTTGCGCGAAGCCCTTTATCATGATAAAACTTATAGCTTGGGCGCTATAGTAGCTCAACGGTTGAACACGAACCGTTCTAAGGGCATTGTTTATGGAGGTACCTATGCTACTCGTCTTGCTAGACATTTTGAGATACCTATTAGACTTGACGAGGAAGAAGAGATTCTTCTTCTTGAGAGATATCTATATTATGATAGCATGGTTTGCCATGAATTTCTTGATAAATATATAAATAAGAGGATGATTTATAACCTGGTATTTAGTCAGGGTACTCGTGAGACTATTATTGCCTACTCCTTCTTTCTTCAATCTTCATCTAGGCAGGTACATTATTATGCCCTCAGACATCTACGCATATTGGGGCATAGCCCATCCACAGGCGCCCGTGCCCGAGCTACCAGACGAGTACCAGATGCCAGTTTATCAGTGGGAGCCAGAGGAGCTCACCTAGCAGTGGCACCCTCAGTCCACTCCGGAGTACCCCGGAGACGGTTATTTCCCTCCTTGGGAGTATACCAACTTAGGCCCAAAGCCTAAGCTTTGGGGAGTACGTGTTTCTCACCGACTTTTTATTCTTGCTTACACTTTCACTTTGTTAGTCGGTGTTCACACCTTGCCACTGTATCATCCATGCTAGTTTATTTGTTTTTCTCGCTTTCTTCTCGCGTGTTTGTCTAGTTTGAGAAAACCCAAAAATATTTCCGTTTCTTCTTTTGCTTGTTGGGAGCTTTTCCATGTAAATGGTTTTCTTTTTCTTTGGGTCAAGGTAGAAGACTATGGTTACAATGTTTAGTGGCTCTCGCATGCATATCTGTTTATCTATCAAAGAGCCATATTACTTTGTCTTCTCCTTTGTGTTTGCTTGCAGATTCCAGCTTAGTCCAATGCACGACCACTCTTATTATTGTTCACATCATTCGGTCGTGCAAGTGAAAGGCAATAATGATGATATATGATGAAGTGACTGACCTAGAAAAGCTGGTATGAACTCGATCTATTTTGTTTTTGTAAATATGACTAGCTCATCGTTCCCAATTCAGCTTTTTTGTGAGAGAAACATGTTTGCAATGACAACTTAGAGATCATAGTTTCTGATGCCATGCTTAATTAGCTAGGATCTTATAATGGTTTTTCTTGGATGCCAACATGAATTTTGAGATTACTATGATGTAGTGTGATAGGATGGTATCCTCCCTTGAATGATTCAAGTGGCTTGACTTGGCAGATGTTCACGCATGTAGTTCAAACAAATCAACATAGCCTCTATGATATTCATGTTCATGGTGATTTATGTCTTACTCATGCTTGCACTCAATGTTGGTTAATTCAATGCATTTTGATGACTGTTGACGCTATCTAGTTGGTCGCTTCCCTGTCTTTTGCTAGCCTTCACTTGTACTAAGCGGGAATACTGCTTGTGCATCCACTTTCGTAAACCCATAGTTGTTCCATATGAGTCCACCATACCTACCTACATGCGGTATCTACTTGCCGTTCCAAGTAAATTTGCATGTGCCACTCTCTAAACCTTCAAGAAATAATCTGTTTTGCATGCCCGAACCGCTCCTGTGGTGACAGGGGGCTATCAGCATCTTCTGTGCTAGGCGTGTTATCCTCGATATGTGTTTATTCACTATCACTCGCGAGAAAGGGGCCGGTAATTGGAATGCCCAGTTCCATGCTCAAATTGAAAATATAATTGCAAACAAAACTCCCCCTAGATTGATGTTGGTATGGACGGCACCCGAGTATTCGGCTAGTCGTGGAGTGTGATTGATCGGTGGTGGGGGAGTCAAAACTTTACTTTTCTGTTTGGGAACCGCCTATAGTATGTGTAGCATGGAAGATGGTGAAAACCCTTGGTCATTGCATTGACAATGAAAGCATGCCACCCAAAATTATTATCTTTGTTTTCAATGCTTGAGCTCTGGCACCTCTACAAATCAATGCTTCCCTCTGCGAAGGGCCTCTGTTGAGTCATCCTCTTCCTATAAAAACACCAATTAGAGGGCACCTCGGTCATTTTTTGCTTTGCTTTTGACTAATGTTGAGTATGACTGTGACTGGATCTTCTTTGCCATGAATTACAAGTTTTAGTCAGCCCTTGGTCTTTGAAGGTGCTCTGCATTTATGTTTTGCGGTCTTAGAAAGAGCTAGCGAGATACCACCTGTTTGGACTGCTTCATGATTGTTTTGATTGAAGTGTTGACGTTTGAAACTTATTATTATTGCTCGCTAGTTGATTATGCCATTGATATGAGTTTACCATGAGACCTAGATGTCATTTGCTTATGATCTTGCTAAAATTCTGGATATGAGTTAGACATAGTTGAAACAACAAGATCAAACAAAGTTCGTAAAAGTTTTTCTTTTGTCTCTTTCAGTTTGTCAACTGAATTGTTTGAGGACAAGCAAGGTTTTAAGCTAGGGGAAGTTTATACGTCTTTGTCGTATCTGCTTTTCCAAACTATTTTGCCCTTGTTTTGGACTCCAATTTGCATGATTCGAATGGAACTAACCCGGACCAACGCTGTTTTTAGCAGAATTGCCATGGTGTTGTTTTTTGCGCAGAAATAAAAGTTCTCGGAATGACCTGGAAATTTACGAGGAATTTTGTGGAATATATAAAAAATATTGGCGCAAGAATCAACCGAAGGGGTGGAGCATGGAGCCCACAAGCCCACCAGGCGCGGCCCCCCAGGCCGCGCCTAGCAGGCTTGTGGGGCCCACGTTGCTCCACCGCCTCCGATTCCAGCTCTATTTAGTCCGTTTCGTCCGGAAAAAATCAAGGAGAAGATTTCATCACGTTTTACGATACGGAGGCTCCGCCAGCTCCTGATCTTCCTCTGGAGGGCAGATTTGGAGTCCGTTCTGGGCTCCGGAGAGGGGAGATCGTCGCCATCGTCATCATCAACCTTCCTTCATCGCCAATTCCATGATGCTCTTCACCGTTCGTGAGTAATCTCATTGTAGTCTTGCTGGACGGTGGTGGGTTGGATGAGATCTATCATGTAATCAAGTTAGTTTTGATGGGGATTGATCCCTAGTATCCACTGTGTTCTCAGATTGATGTTGCTACTACTTTGCCACGCTTAATGCTTGTCACTAGGGCCCGAGTGCCATGATTTCAGATCTGAACCTATTATGTTGTCGTCAATATATGTGTGTTCTTGATCCGATCTTGCAAGTTGTGGTCACCTACTATGTGTTATGACCCGGCAACCCCGGAGTGACAGTAGCCAGAACCACTCCCGGAGATGACCATAGTATGAGGAGTTCATGTATTCACCAAGTGTTAATGCGTTGGTCCGGTTCTTTATTAAAAGGAGAACCTTAATATCCCATAGTTTCCATTAAGACCCCGCTGCCACGGGAGGGATGGACAATAGATGTCATGCAAGTTGTTTTCCCTAAGCACGTATGACTACATACGGAATACATGCCTACATTACATTGACGAACTGGAGCTAGTTACATATCTCTCCGTGTTATAACTGTTGCATGATGAATACCATCCGGCATAATCATCCATCACCGATCCAATGCCTACGAGTTTTTCCTACTGGTCCTTGCTGCGTTACTTTGCTGCTACTACTGTTACTCTGTCGCTACTGCTGTCACTGCTGCTAGTGTTACTCTGTTACTATTGTTGTCGCTGCAACTACTCTTACCGTTGCTACTGTTGTTATCACACTACTTTGCTACTGATACTTTTCTACAGATACTAAGTCTTTCAGGTGTGGTTGAATTGGCAACTCAACTTCTAATACTTGAGAATATTCTTTGGCTTCCCCTTGTGTCGAGTCAACAAATTTGGGTTGAATACTCTACCCTCGAAAACTGTTGCGATCCCCTATACTTGTGGGTTATCAATATCAACATTATAAATAATAGTTTCTGCTTCAACTTTAATAGGTTCTACCACTTTAACTTCAATGGGAGGATGTTATTTAAACCAATTTTCATTGGGGAGATCAACTTGAGTAGCAAAATATTCACAAAATCAAGCTACTACCTCAGAGTCAAGTCCATATTTAGTGCTAAAATCACGAAAACTATCTTTGTCTATAAAGGATTTAACACAATCAAACTTAAGGCTTATACCCGACTCATTACCTTCGTTGAGTTGCCAATCTTCAGAGTTGCGTTTAATTCTTTCCAATAAGTCCCATTTGAATTCAATATCTTTCTTCATAAAGGAACCAACACAAGAAGTGTCGAGCATGGATTGATCATTACAAGAGACTCAAGCATAAAAATTTTGAATAATAATTTCTTTTGGGAGCTCATGATTGGGACATGAATATAACATTGACTTAAGCCTCCCCCAACCTTGAGCGATTCTTTCTCCTTCACGAGGCCAAGAATTATAGATATTATCCCGATCATGATGAACTAGATGCATATGATAAAACTTGTGATGAAATTCCAATTTCAATCGGTTGTAGTTCCATGATCCAATATCATCACATAGCCTATATCATGTCAATGCCTTTTTCCTTCAAAGATAAAGGAAATACCTTCTTCTTGACATCATCCTCTGGTAGACCTGCAAGCTTAAATAATCCACAAACTTCATCCACATAGATTAGGTGCAAATCAGGATGTAGTGTTCCAACTCCTACATAAGGATTAGCTAGCAGTTTTTCAATCATACCCGAAGTAATTTCATAATAAATATTTTCAGTAGGTGCATAAGGTTGAGGAGCATCTCTTTATGCTTCCGGTCGGGGTGAAGATACCCCGAACAAGCCCCTGAAAGGATTATTTTCCATAGTGACAAGTGACAGTAAATTTCAGCACAATATATAATTTTTTCCTTACCAAGTTCCACTTACCAAGGCCGCTTCATTCCCCGGAAACGGCTCCAGAAAAGAGTGTTGATGACCCACAAGTACAGGGGATCTATCGTAGTCCTTTCTATACGTAAGATTGTCGAACCAAACGAGGAGTAGAAGGAAATGACAAGCGGTTTTCAGTAAGGTATTCTCTGCAAGCACTGAAATTATCGGTAATAGATAGTTTTGTGATAATGTAAGTCATAATGGGTAGCAAGTAAAAAATGTAACAATGGTGCAGCAAGGTGGTGCAATCCTTTTTGTAGCAAAGGATAAGCCTGGAAAAACTCTTATATAAGGAAAAGCACTCCCGAGGACACATGGGAATTTATGTCAAGCTAATTTTCAACATGCTCATATGATTCGCGTTTGTTACTTTGATAATTTGATATGTGGGTGGACCGGTGCTTGGGTGCTGCCATTACTTGGACAAACATCCCACTTATGATTAACCTCTCTCGCAAGCATCCACAACTACAAAAAAGGAATTAAGATAAATCTAACCATAGCATGAAACATATGGATCCAAATCATCCCCTTAAGAAGAAACACATAAGCTAGGGTTTAATCTTCTATCACTCTAGCAACCCATCATCTACTTATTACTTCCCAATGCCTTTCTCTAGGCCAAAATAATGGTGAAGTGTCATTTAGTCTACATTCACATGACACCACTAGAGGAGAGACAACATATATCTTACCAAAATATTGAACGAATACCAAAGTACTTATAACAGGACTTATCCCATGTCCTTAGGAACAAACGTAACTACTCACAAAGCATATTCATGTTCATAATCAGAGGAGTATTAATAATCATAAAGGATCTGAACATGTAATGTTCCACCAAATAAACCAACTAGCATCAACTACAAGGAGTAATCAACACTACTAGCAACCCACATGTACCAATCTGAGGTTTTGAGACAAAGACCGGATACAAGAGATGGATTGGCGTTTAGGGAGGAGATGGTGCTGATGAAGATGTTGATAGAGATTGACCCCTTATCGATGATAGGATCGTTGGTGATGACGATGGATTCGATTTCCCCCTCTAGGAGGGAAGTTTCCCCGACGGAATAGCTCCGTCGGAACTCTAGATTGGTTCTGTCGAAGTTCTACCTCGAGATGGCGTGGGATCTTCGAGGATCTATCGTCAAACGCGTGATCTATCATCATAATAGCAATAATAATAATAAGGACCACAACAAAAAACAGAGTACAAACTCACATAAAAAATGTTACCCTATTATTTAAAATCCTATTATTATTTATCAAAATATTTGTTTCTGGTTTTGGAATGAAAAAGTATTATTAAAGTCTTTTTAGCCAGAGTTATAAATACTCAAACTAGGTTTTAAAATGAACCTGTGCATCAAAGTTCTCATAAAAATTCCATAAACAACACTTTTAAATACTACACAATTTTACAAGAATTATGGTGGAAAAATATTTAAATTTGGATAAGTAATTAATCTTGTGGATTTATTTTTAAAAACCAGAATTAAAAATCAAATAAAAGGTCGAGCTCAGAGGCCTGGCTCGGCCAGCAACTAGGCCGTTCAAGTTGGCTAACCGGCAAGCCCGCCAGTCATCTATCCCAGACGCACGCGCGCCGTCAGGTTCAAACCTGACATGCGGGCCCTTCGGCCAACGACATAGAGGAGATAGAAGGGTAGAGAAAGGACACCGAGAAGCCGGGGTCATCTTCTTTCTCCACACAGAGGAGAGGGGTTGTTCAATGGCGGCAGCTACGGGGTTCTCGAGGCCAGGTGAGCATGGGAATAGACTCGTGTCACCTCCGCCTACCAGATGGGGGTCGAGGGGTCGACGGAGATGGCCTGAGTCACTGGCGACGATGAAGCCATGACGGAGACCTTTCAGAAAGGTGCTGGGATCGGAGCTCCGAGCGGAGAGAATGACGGGGGAGTGGTGGAGAAGGCTTGGGAGGACTTTGTGGTCAAAGTGGAAGTGAAAGGAGCTTGGGAGCATTTCATGGCACTCATGGAATTCACTTAAAAAGTTTTTAATTTATACCAAATTTTGAAAGAAAGATCAAGTGAGATAAAAACAGGGTGTGGCACTTCTACCCCCCTTACAAGAATCTCGTCCCCGAGATTCCTAGACTAGGTGCTAAAAATGTACGGAAACTCGGATCTAAGGTAGTCTTCGCGCTCCCATGGTTCTTCTGCCTCGGTGTGGTTTCTCCACTGGACCTTAAAGTACTTGATGGTATGGCTTCGGGTACAATGCTCGGCTTCGTCCAGAATGCGGATCGATCTCTCGCGATAAGTGAGGTCTAACTGAAGGTCAACCGCTTCATGATCGATGTCCTTATAAAGATCTGGACGGCTTGGCGCTTGAAGACACTTCCCGAGTTGTGACACGTGGAAGACGTTGTGCACACCCGAGAGTTCTGGATGTAGCTCCAACTGGTAAGCAAATTCTCCACGCCTTGCAGTGATCTTAAAAGGTCCGACGTACCTTGGAGCAAGCTTTCCCTTGATGTGGAAACGCTCTGTCCCCTTGAGAGGCATGACGCCGAGGTACACGTGATCTCCAGGGTTGAGCTCCACTTCTCGGCGGTGCGAATCCGCATAGCTCTTTTGTCGCGACTTGGCAGCCTTTAGGTGCTCCTTGACGAGTTGCACCTTCTCCCCGGCTTCACGGGGGATGTTTGGACCGAAAATCAATCCTTCACCAGTCTCGAAATAGTTGAGGGGAGTGTGGCACTTATGTCCGTACAACACCTCAAATGGGGCCATCTGGAGACTGGACTGATAACTGTTGTTATAAGAGAACTCAGCGAAAGGTAGACATTCTTCCCATTTGGTTCCGTGTGCCAAGACACAAGGGTAGAGCATATCCTCAAGTATCTGACTTACTCGCTCCGTTTGCCCACCGGTCTGCGGGTGGAAGGCGGTGCTGAAGGAGAGTTTGCTTCCCAAGGCCTCTTGAAACTGCTTCTGGAATCTCGAAGTGAATTGTGTGCCTCGGTCGGACACAATTTCCTTGGGAACTCCGTGGAGGCTCACAATACGCTCAATATAGTGACTGGCCAACTTGTTTCCCTCATATTTGGTCAGATGGTCAACAATGACCCATATGGAGTCGTGGCCCATGCCTCACATAGGCAGACCGGTGATGAAGTCCATACCGACTTTGTCCCACTTCCATTCAGACACGTGGAGAGGTTATAGCAGCCCAGCAGATCGCTGGTGCTTAGCTTTGACTCGTTGGCATACGTCGCACTTGGCGACATATGAAGCTATTTCCCTCTTCATGCCATGCAACCAGAATCTTTCTCTCAGGTCTTGATACATCTTGGTCCCACCAGGGTGAATTGAGTATGGAGTGTCGTGGGCCTCTTGCAAGATTAGATTCTTGAGTTCAGCCTTGTTGGGTACACATATGCGATTCCCAAACCACACAACTCCATGTTCATCCCCTGGGAATCCTGGGGCCTTGCCTTCCTTGATCTTCCTCTTAATGCCTGCAATACTCTTCGTGTCCCTTTTGGGCCTCTTTAATTTCATCCAACAATGTGGGTTGGGCTTCGAGGTTGGCTAGGAATCCTTGTTCAACTAGATCCAACCTGAAGCTTTCCAGCTCCTCATATAGAGCTCGTAGTCTTTCCTTGATCATTGCATTCAATGTGCAGGCCTTTCGGTTCAAGGCGTCTCCTACCACGTTGGCCTTACCGGGGTGGTATTGAATGCTGAGGTCATAGTCTTTAATCAACTCAAACCATCTTCACTGCCTCATATTCATTTCCTTCTGGATAAAAATATACTTCATGCTCTTGTGGTTGGTGTATATTTCGCATCGCTTCCCCAAAAGGTAATGTCGCCATGTCTTCAAGGCAAGAACTATGGCCGCCAACTCAAGGTCATGAGCGGCGTAGTTATCTTCATGAGGGCGGAGTTGCCGCGACAAATAAGCCACGACCCTACCGTCTTGCATCAAAATGCCACTGAGCCCGATTCTTGTTGCATCGCAGTATATCAGAAACTCCTTGTTGATATCTGGAGTGGCCAATACTTGGGCGATGGTTACTCTTTTCTTCAGTTCTTGGAAGCTTTGTTCGCACACCGGCGTCTATTCGATCTTTTTGCCCTTCTTCAGGAACTGAGTCATTGGTCGGGCAATGCGAGAGAATCCTTCCACAAACTTACGGTAATATCCTGTGAGTCTGAGGAAGCTTCAAACTTCCTTCCCACCGATTGGCGACTCCTAGTTCGTTACCGTAATAATCTTGGCGGGATCGACTACAAATCCCTCTGTCGTCATGGTATGACCGAAGAATCCAACTTCGCATAGCCAAAATTCACACTTGCTGAATTTGGCATAAAGTTGATGCTCTCGAAGTTTTTCCAACACCATCCTCAAGTATTGCTCATGCTCTTCTTCGGACTTGGAGAAGATGAGTATGTTGTCGATGAAGACGACAACAAACTTGTCCAGGTATTCCATGAAGACTTTGTTCATGAGGTAGCTGAAGTAGGCTCGGGCATTGCTCAACCCAAATGACATGACTATGCACTCATACAGTCCATACCTTGTCACGAATGTTGTCTTTGGTCTGTCTTCGGTTTGAATCTTTAGTTGGTAGAACCCAGATCTGAGATCGATCTTGAAGAATACCCTGGCACCATTTAATTGGTCGAATAGGCTTCAATCATGGGGAGTGGATACTTGTTATTTATGGTTACTTCATTGAGGGAACAATAATCAACGTAGAGCCTGATAGTCCCATCCTTCTTGGACATGAATAGAACAGGTGATCCCCAAGGTGAGGCACTAGGAAGAATGAATCCCTTCCTGAGCAGCTCGGCTAGTTGCTTCTTCAACTCTTCCAATTTCTCGGATGACATCGTATATGGCTTCTTATAGATAGGCCTTGATCCGAGCATGAGCTCAATGATGAACTCGATGTCTCGATCAGGAGGCCTCCTAGGTAGTTCATGGGGAAAGATGTCCGGATATTCACATACCACTAGCACTTGATCCAACTCTTTTCCCGTAAGGAAGTTAACTTGAGAAACTTGAGCGGAGGTAGGCTCAGGAACATAGTTGACTTTGACTCGTTGGTCACTGGTCATGGTAATAGCCCTATTGGCGCAATCCATAATGATTTGGTGCTTGGCCAACCAGTCCATACCAAGGATCACATCCAGGCCTTGCGACTTAAGAATGATGAGATGTGCTATGAAGTCTGCTCCGTGAATGCTGATGCCAACTCCCCTACATCCTATGTTGGTCCTCAATAGTGCACCCGGGGTTTGTACCGACATTTGACCATTTAGGACTGCAGGTTTCAAACCACTCTTCGTAGCAAACTTTTTGGTCAGAAAAGAATGCGAAGCACCACAATCAAGCAATAATGTTGTTGGAGTGGAGTTGACGAGGAACATACCCATTATGGAGTCTGAGTCTTCCTGGGCTTCTTCTGTGGATATGTGGTTCACGCCTCCCCTGTTGTGGTATTACTGGTTGTGGGAAGCCTGATTCTTGTTTGGTGCTCCTTGACCTTGTCCTTGATTCGGCGCATTGGGGTGCGGTGCATTGGGCTTCTTGTTGGGGCATTGCCTGGAGTAGTGCCCACGTTGTCCACACCCAATGTAGGTGATCTACCCAGGGTTGTTGGCTTGTCTCACTGTTGTTGGGAGAGTTGAACGCCAGCTTGGGGTTGGCATACTGCTGATGCTGAAATCTTGGGCAAGGTGAAGGGGTCTTGTACTGCTGCTGCTGATAGTTAGACCTTGACGGGCCTGTCTGCCACGGACGAGCCTTCTAGTAGTTGGAACCACCATTGCCCATCAGTTTGCGTTTGCGAGTATCATCGATCGCACGACGCTTGTCTTCAAGCATGAGAGCCTTGTTCACAAGATCACAGAAGGTCCGGCAGCCATAGACAACAAGCTGATATTGCAACAACTTCTGAAGCCCTTCCATGAAGAGTTCCACCTTGGCGGCTTAAGTGCTGACATCATCAGGCGCATACCTCGATAAGAGGTTAAACTTTTGCATGTACTCCTTGATTGTGTCGTTGCCTTGCTTCGGTGCACGGAAACTCCCGCTTCTTGGTAGTCATCATTCCTGGGGGAATGTGAGCCGCGCGGAACCCGTCCTTGAAGGCAGTCCAAGTGATAACCTGCACGCCTTGCATGATTTGGAACCCACCCCACCAAGCCCTGACAGTTCCTCTAAGACAGTGAGAGGCATATAGAACCTCTTCATGGTCGTCGGTGCACTTAACTAGCGCAAGAAGGTATTCAATGGTTCTGATCCAATCATCAGCATCCAAGCGCTCAATTGTCTCAGTTAATATTAGAGGCGTAGTGCTCATGAACTCTAATAGAGTGGAGCGACCATTGCCATTTCTGCCCTGCGGTGGGTTGTTCACTAAGGCCCGAGCTATTTATTGGATAGCGGCATTGTTGGCCTGGCGTTCCTCTCGGGGATCCTGGAGGAACCGAGCCACAGTTAGGTTCTCCGAAGGAGGCGGTGGCGAGGGAATGTCGCCTTGTGGCTGCTCCTGGTGATCTCCAGCTTGAGCAGACCCACTGGTTCCTGACTGCTGGCTAGATTCGCCAGTGCTGGTGTGGCCGAAGGTACTGGTGCGAGTAGCAATCACAATCCTGTTTGGAGCAGTCATGTCAATATACCAAAATGGTCGAGAGGAAAGCATAAGGGAGAAACGTGCCTACAGAAGGGGGTTTTGGTATGGTGCAAGTGTTTCAAACAAGAAGGGTTGAAGAACCCTATGCAAATAGATCAATTAAGATAAGTGATGTAGTCTCTTACACGTTGCCTACGGAAAAAGCAAGGCTTGCATCGAGACGCAAACAGAAAGCACACACTACAAGCATACATGGTTTCATATGGACCATTACACGGACTTGACTTCGCATGGGAACTCCTAGTTTTCCTTAAGATGTCCGTACTAAATAGCGGATTGCTCGGTCTCATACTAATGCTCCTCGGGGTCTTCCTCCTTATCATCATCTGTGCGGGCATCATATCCCATCAAGGGTGTGGGGGAAGGATGAAGTCCATCACGATGACGCTTCGTTGGAGAAGCGGTAAGGAGCTGTGTATACTCCTCAGCGGTCAAGCGGCGACTCCGAATAGGGGTGACCTTATCTGGTGGTATTCCTCCTTTGAATGTGATCACAGGCTGTCCATCGAGTGCTCCTTCTTTCTTGATCATGGCTGTCTTTATCCTTTCTTGGCGGAGTAATTCTTGGACACGATGGAGTTCTTGGCGAAGCATCACTGACTCCTTGATGAGGTTGTGAACTAGGTTGTCGGCACAGAGCCTGAAGTAGGTCTGAAACCTGAGTGGCGTCCCTTCCTCCGGGGATGGGTTTAGTGTCTACCTCTCGTCAGCCTCATCCTTAACAAAAGGCGGGTGGCAGGTAGCCAGCTCATCAGCCATCTCTGGAAGGAAGTCGTGGATGTGAACGAGCGCCTCTTGTACTTCCGTCTCAACTGCCAATACCAGAGTCTCCATTTGTGTCCCTTTAAAGAACCAACTCGTTGGGGTCATTTGCCTTCACAATCACATCCACATGATATTCCTTTGTGCTGGCATTGACCCAGTGCTCGTGGTGGAGGTAAACGGGCATTCGGCGTACTTGACACTTCTCCAAGTTGTCCCCTAGAACTAGAGGAAAGCCAGTTTCCAGGAGTGTCTCACGTACGACGCCCATCTACAAGGTTTTAGGGGAGTGGTCCAAAAGTTGTGAATGGTATAGAAAGGCTGTAAGTGTGTACATAACCCCAAGTGTTAGGACTGAGTGTGCTATTCATCCCGGCTAACATCCATGCTAACTAAGGATTCCTACAGTCACGATCGCTCTGATACCAGCTCTGTGGGGACCCCGACTTACGAGGCGAGACCATCGAATGAACGTGTACAATGATCCTAGAGATCAATGCTCACTGAACACACAAATACTTAATAAAAATAGCCTTACATCCATGAATAACGTCTGATACAAATAATGACCATTATGGTCAAGTCTTACATAGATAGGGCCATGAAGGCCAATCACACCAACTCAACTACTAGCAGAATCTTGGTAGTAAACATGAACCCGTGCCATCGGCCTTAACCAACATGCATTCCGACTAGGAAGCGTCCTAGTTCGCGTGTCCGTCTCCGACGATGAATTCTTCTCCATATTCTGGTTCCTCCATGTCTGGTCAATAAAATAACTAGTGGCAAGCCAATGAGTACTTTGAATGTACTCCCAAACAGCCCATGATGCGGATTATGCAATTGAAGGTAATATGAAGTGTAATGCAGCCTTGAGGAAAGCAGATTTCATAAATGCATAATCATGGTCAAGTATTTAGATGGTCATGGATCACTAGTAAGAGGTAACCATAAGAACATGTTACAGATATCAACATAAATATTCCGAGGGCTGAACACCTCTTGTTCACCCTCCATGTCAAGTCACCAGACTTGACCCATGTAATCACGATCTCAATTAACACCTTTATACACACGCAAACCTGGTTTAAGCGGAAACGATTGTACGTAGTTTAAGCGGGATTACCCAACTGTCCTTGACCGTGGACAGGACTATTCGAATAGTTTTACACTCTATAGAGGTTGCACCCTGTCCCCCGAGATCTGGGAAACTTCCGTGTCATCCACGACTAGCGGTATATAAGGTACCCGAGGTAAGTACCCGATCAATGCCTTTTCCCTGATGACACTAGACAAAGTGTCCACTCGATTGGTAACCTACCCACATGATGTACATCTTACGAGCACCAACTATAGACCGTATCATCCATGCAGGGACCAACGGTGTGCCCGAAACACATAAAAACAAGCATAGTCACCCTACCTGGCACGACCCCGTCACGAGAGTAATCAACAAAGCCCCATTCCCATATTGAGGTGTCGTGGTCGCACATGTAAGGTTGGGATGATCAGCAAATATTAAATATAATCCCATTTCCGAAACCACACACGTAAAACCTTTTTCGGTACGCCACTTCTTTCTCAAGTGGTCAGCCAGCTCAACACCATCACCCTTGGGCATTAGTGGCACTCGACCGGGTATTTGAAAAACCTTTGATATCACCTTTGTGTTACCATCACCATGCATATGATTATCTTATGCGTAGCACTACTATCTAATTGTGAACTTTTCATTAGCGTGACCCTCATAGATGGTAAGGTCATGCTCAAATGCAAGTTCTCCAAAGGAGCCATCGGTTACACCATATCGAAGGTTTACCGATTAATCGTGATCATATGCATCGGAGTAAAGTAATCGCATGCACAAAAAATTTTCTCAGTCATGGTCAAAGGGCTGCTTTCCTTGATTAGTTAGGTATCCGTGGTCTTCGAGATTTTCGGCTCCAAGACCTTCGTCAAACGTGTGATCTATCATGGTAATAGCAATAATAATAATAATAATAATAAGGACCACAACCAAAAATAGAGTACAAACTCACGTAAAAAATGTTACCCTATTTTGTAAAATCCTATTATTATTTATCCAAATATTTGTTTCTGGTTTTGGAATGAAAAAGTACTTTTAAAGTTTTTTAACAAGAGTTAAATACGTAAACTAGGTTTTAAAATGAACTTGTGCATAAAATTTTTCATAAAAATTCCATAAACAGCAGTGTTAAATACTACACAATTTTACAAGAATTATGGTGGAAAAATATGTAAGTTTTGTTATTTAATTAATACTGTGGATTTATTATTAAAACAATAATTAAAAATAAAATAAATGGTCCAGCTCATTGGCCTAGCTCGGCCAACAGCTGGGCCGACCCAGCTGGCCAACCGGCCAGCCAGGCGCGCGCGCGCCGTAATGTTGAAACCTGACGTGCACGCCCCTGCGGTCGGTGACATAGAGGAGAGAGAGGGTAGAGAGAGGCTGATGACAGGTGGGGTCCTCCTGTCGGGGTCGTCTGCTTCCTCTAAACAGAGGAGAGGGGCAGATCACCGGCGGCAGCTCCGGGATTCTCGAGGCCAGGTGAGCACGGGAATGGACTCGTAGCACCTCCGCCTACCAGATGAGGGGTCGAGGGGGTCGACGGAGATGGCCTGAGTCGCCGCCGACGATGAAGCCACTGATGAGACCTTTCGGGATGGTGCTGGGATTAGTGCTCCAAGTGGGGAGAAGTACGGGGGAGTGGTGGAGAAGGTCGGGAGGTCTTTGTGGTCACAGTGGAAGTGAAAGCAGCTCAGGAGCGTGCCTATAGCCAAAGATCGACGGAGCCCTGACGCGGTTGCGCCTTGGTCGATATCGAGTACCGCGGCTCTCTTAGCTCAAGGGGGTGCTCGGGGTGGTCGATTGGAGTGGAGAGAGAGGTTCTGGTGGTGCGTAGGAGTGCGGGGGAGCCATTATATAGACGGGCGATGAGTCACCGAACGGTGGTGCGCTGGTGGTTTTGCTACGGCGACAGGAGAGGGAGAGAGAGCTCGAGCGCGAAACCATGGTATTGGGGACATGGTTTAGGACCGCGCGGCATCTTCGGGAGGAGCGGGGGCAGTCTCTTGGCACGTCGAGGTGGCCGGGTTGTTCTGGCCGCTTCGGTCGCGCGCGAGCACGTGTCGCCAGGGGCAAAGGAGAGGGGAGAAGAGGGGCCCGACACTGCCTTGGACTCGATCGTCGATCCAGTCAAAGAGGGGCAATGGGTGAAGGCAAGAACTGGCTGGCGCTGGTCCCCTGGATCTCGGGTGCGGCCTATAGTGCTTCCAGAGCGCAGTCTTGGCATGCCACGGCATGCCGGCGCGCTCTGGCATCTCTTGGTTTTGCCTGGGGTGTCTCGAAGATGGGGTAGATGCTCCTTTGATGCTAGGAACCGAGAAGAATCAAGCTGGCCAAGGGGAGAGAGTTAAAGTGGTGCTGCCATCCTTGATTGAGGAGCTAAAATGGAGATTTTGGCTCCCTCTCATTGAACAAGTGTTGTGCCTCTCGTGTGAAGTTGAGGAGGGGCACACGCCATCTGTGACATGAGTTTGGAGCGAAGGGAGTAATTGTGGTGGTTGCCAGATGTTGTTTTTCAAATCTAGCAGAAGGCGTTTGATGCATGTTTGGAGAAGTTATCCTCCTCCAAATGAATTGAAACTTAACATGATTTTGTTTTGGATATAATTAGGAGGCTCTACCAAATTTGAGCTCCATTTGGCAAGTTTGACAATGCAAACTTGAAAATACCCACAAATGGGCATATCTGCATTCTTGTGAGAATATGTGAGCAAATTAATTCCCACAAATTCAATTCTTTGCATGATCTCCTTATTTGGGAGTATTGAGCACTCCTGCAAAGTTTGAGACCAAATGGACAAACTTAGCAATGTAGAATTGCTCCAACTTGATTCTTGACAGAAAGGGTTTCTGAACTATTTGGTGTATCAAATCACCTTGTATTGAGGTGAAACTTGGCATGATCACCAAATATAGCATGTGGGCCATGCTAGAATTTTCTAGGAATTTATTGAGAAAATTTCCTTTGGAAATAATTCAAAAGGTCAAAACAGACCGAATTGGTTTTCAAAGGTTTGCTCAAATATTTTGAACAGGACTAGGGGTTGAAACTCCTATGTAAGGAAAATATATCTCCTCTGAGTATTCCTAAATTTTCTCAGACTTTTCTAAGGTATAAAAATATTTTTTCACCCAGAAGTACCATTTCTGGCCTTAGAAAAGGAGATATAAAAATAGGAAAATGGTTTTAAAAATAATTTTTTATGGTTTTGAAGAGTTACAATAATATTAGAATCAAAATACAATCTTTGGGTGAAGGAACTCCCTTAAATTCAGGGACTTGTAGTGGAGACCCCAAAGCAAGGTTTTGGTTTACCAAAATAATTAAAAAGAATTTTTATGGAAATAATATTTTATAGAAGCTCTTTTTAGAGATCTACTCACAAGCACACATACAATAATGACAATCAAGGCACTCATGGCATTCACTTAAAAAGTTTGAAATTTATACCAAATTTTGAAAGAAAGACAAAGTGGAATAAAAACATGGTGTGACAGCAGCTAAGTAGGGATATGCTCCCCATAGCAGCACCTTGCCTCGAGAAAACTGTGTAACTCGAAGACACAACTTTGCCCTCAAGATACCATTGGCTGCTATGGGGATTAATAATACACAACTTATTGTTCGGATGAACCAAGACATGGCTAATATAGTCTTGAGACATATATAGGTACCATGAAGGATTGAGTTATGCATTTAAGCAAACCGACACATCGGCGGCCTCTGAATACCGCCATTGTTCTCAAGGGCTGTTCATTGAAGTTCTCTCCTTTTCAAGGAGTATACTCCGAGGAGGGAAGACACAGACGTGTATCAGGGTGTTGATAGGAACATCAAGCTAGTTATACTAAACCCTGTGTAAATCTCTACTCTGTATAATTTTATTCATCTATATATATGTACAACTACTTGTTGAGTTCGAATTATACGATTCAAAAAAATATACAAGCTTGTTTTCATGCACATCTCTGATATTGGCCAAACTCACAGGGGGCTTGACCGTCACCACCACCCCTTCGAACCATTACAATACTATTTGGCATTTCATGTGTGTGGAGTCTTGGATTTGCATTATATGCGTCGGTTCAGAATTATGTCTTTGGTCAAATGTTGGGTTGCTCTGCTCCTCTGTTTACCCACTTATGTTGTGCTAGTTCAATTAATAGGGTAAAGGGAGAACCATTACAATTGTATTTCCTGCTAGTCTGGTTAAGTACCTTAGTGGAGAAAACCGAAAATTGACCAGCATGATAAGAGAGAGATGGTCTATGACCCAAAGACAAGTGTGAAACTAAAGAACCGATGTGTATTCATCGTGTTCTGCGAAAGGTTTGAAGTCATTCAGACCAAGTGATGATAGATTTTTACACCACTACATACGCCGAATATCACAAAAGGATTGTACTTAGCACCAACAGTCAAGATCTTATGGTTAAATGAAAGCGTTATAGACGAATAGTCTGATTGCCTCGTTTTCGCCCACATTACCGCCTTGGGGTTCCTAGTATTTGTTTAAAGGTAACAATGCGGAAGTAGGAAACACCCTCGCTAGTCTCTGGCGGGGGGATGAAGCCGACGACTAGAAACTTTCAGTTTCAAAACAACCAAAACAAGAGGTGCAATTAAAAAGACATGGTCTACCATGCAAAAATCAAACAAGCGTTGTATTGTACAACCACTTTTACAGAATATGATCCTTTACTCAAATACTAAGTCATTAAAGCATTGTGCTTTTACAACTCGGGCACCTTCCATGGGAGCGGAGAAGTATAGATCGGGGTATGTGTGCTCCTTCCCGGGAGGCGGAGGCATGGTAGACATCTGCAAAGGTTCTAACTTTGGAAGTGCGTCATTGTCATTACAAAGGCCATCCGAGCTCCTTTGATGCAGACCCAACACTTCATAATATCAATTTGTGGTGCATCAACAACCAGTTTTTGCACCACGCTGAAGTAACTACTGGGCAGCGGCTCAGTTGGCCATAGCGTGATGCACAAGCCTTTAATGTCCGGCTCAGTCATCTTGTGCAGGTCCATTAGTTGTTTGAACTGATCGAAAACAAGTTGTGGATGCTCCGGATTTTGGAATTGTGCATAGAACATCCTTTTTTGCACTGCACCCTCCTGAGAAGCATAGTACTTCTCAGCTTCTGCCGCACTCTTCAAAAGATCTGCAATCACACCCTGAGAACTCCATTTTGACTAAGCAATGCATATCTTCTTCTGCCAAATGTACATTGTAGTAAATATTGCTTGCCATCCGTGATCTCCTTGATTTGATGGACCTATTTCCAAAGATCATTTGCCTCCTTCTGCGCTTCCTCGAATGCGGCGGTTAGTGACGTCGGCTGAGATGCTTTTTTCTTCCTCTTTCTGCTCGAGGGCCTCATTCTTCGTGATGGACTCCTTCAGCTCTTGCTTAACTTAAATGACCCAAGCCTTGGATTTATCGCTAGCAGCTTTGTCCCGTGTGGCTGTTGTCCTCTGTTTGGTGGCCTCTTTCTTGGCCTTGCCCAGTTCAGCTTTAAGCCGATCAACATCTGCAGGAACAACTATGGTAGTCATGCACACAACATATACTTAGAGACAAAGATAGCAAACAGTTCAATAAGAGAGCTAAGGCTTGCACACTTACTTTGAGTGTCTTCAGAACACTTGTTGATTCGATCCAGCTCCTCTTCGGTAACCTTAAGTTTCTGATTCATTCCGCCAAGTCCAAAGAATTGGGGGCTGCGGCTAATGTAGAAGCCTACAAATGAACATTTTTTGAAACATTTATAAGTTTCCAGATTTTTTTGAAATCCTTTGCTATGGTGTTTCTCATCAACCCACTAGAGACTTGGGAGCTACATGCAACTTTTTCTGAACTATTTCGACCCCCCCATGAGTTTTTCTAACTCACACAGGGCTCGGGAGCTACTGAGCATAATACTGTTTTTAGACAATGTATAATTATAAAGGGAAAAGTATGCAAATTACCTTGATACGTTCCAGTAGTGCGTCGAAAGCTTCTTTCAGACAGTTGTCAACAGAATGAATGGATTACAGTATCGCACTCAGATGAGTGCGACATTCTTCGGGAATGGAAGGATCATTGATACCTTCCTCCCTTAAGTTAGGCCATCCAGTTCGGAGTAGCTCCATCGTGGATGGATCCGGATGTGCCGTAACAGTGTGCCTTCACGGAGAGACTACTATTGACAGCGCTAGAGAGGGAGGACCCTCCGAAGTTCACTTTGAAGGGGACCAAAAAGGTCCGGACTCTCCCTCCTTCCTTGATAGGTGGAATTCATTCTCCTGGTCCTTTGTGGATGAAGTGTTAACCTCGGCCATAATGTCATCACACCATCCATAGTCTCCGCACAGGGGGACCTCCTTAGATACCACCTCCCCGGTCTCTCTGGCTACTTGGGGAGGTGTCTGGGGCGAGTAGATCTCGCCTTCAGCCCAATTGGTTGGCAGGGAACCCCCCCCCCCCCCCCCGCTCCAAAAGTTGATCGGTGGGGAAGTCACTCTGCGGGCTTCAATACGGAAAATGAGCCCAGTTATAACCACATCGCCTAGAGTAATGACATACTTGGATTTTCAATAAATACCTTTGTGCTTGGGGTTTCACCCTGAGGGTCCTTTGGGGGACAGGTGCATCATCTTTGGACCCCTTGTCCGAGACCGTAATATCCTAAAATAGGGCCATGGGGGCCCTATGTTGCTTCTTTGGAGCAACGGGAGCTAGATCTCCCTCAGCATCTCCGGACGCCTCTCGTTTCTTTGTATGAGAGGAGTCACTCACCTCCTCCTCATCTTATTTTTCTCCCTCTAGGTTAGAGGGATCTCGAGTCTATTCAGACAGACTGTTCGGGGGACCCTTCGACCGAATACCCTCCCGGATCTTCTTCTTCCCTTTCTTCTGCTCCTCCTTATCCCTCAGAGCCACGTATGACTTCTCAGTTAACATGGTCACCAGCAGCGGGGTCATGTCGTCTTCGGGCAAAGGTGCCGGATAGTTAATCCTCTCAGATTTTTTCAGCGAGATCTCTAAGCATGGGGGAAGGAAGGTGTAATCATCTTGTGAAAAAAGGAAGGGATCGAATCTAAAAAATATGGTAAAAACCTTAACGGCCCTGCAAGGTTGAGGAGGGAATGGCCTTTTTCTTCCTCCTTGGTGGGCCACGTCTTTTGTGTCTTAAGAAGCGCATTCGATAGCTTCTCGCGAGTAGTGCGGAAAAAATTCCGCACAGGACCTGTCACAATATCTGGATTCTATGGATTATAGTCCACATTGGGACGAGTCAGTGCTGGCAAGGGGGAAGGCGGCGATGCAACATCACCTATATTACATTCGTGATCTCGGTTTTCTCATGTAGATTGGAGATCTTCTTTGTGAGCTCCTTCACCTCCGCTTCCTCCCCCAATCTAGGTCCTTTTCCATCCATGACACGATACGAGTGGGAGGACCAGATATAAACGCGGGAGAAGCTGCCTCACATTTGTTACGTGACTCGGTGATATAGAGCCACCCCTTCTGCCATGAATTGATGGTATCGATGAATGTGCCCTTCTTCCACGTGGCCCGCCTGAGCTTGGTGATTATCGACCCTCCACATTTTTCCTGGTCACCATTCACGACCTTCGGCATGACATTGAGAACCTTCAGCGAAAGGATGAAGTGGGGTTGGACCCGCAAGAATGCTTCATAGAGAGTGATGGAGGCTGAGACGTGGGCGATGGAGTTCGGGGCAGGTCGTGGAAGTGAAAACCATAGTAGAAAATGACTCTCCGAACGAAGGATGGAAGAGAAAGCTTAAGCCCTGAATAAAATCATAAATAAAAACTATTATTTCCCCATATTTGGGTGTGGGGATGACCTAGTCCTTCTCCAGAGCACGGTGGGCTATGTTCTTCGAGGGGTAGCATGAGCTCTTCATCTCCATAATGTCCTTCTCAATGACATAGGAGACCTCCCACCTTCCCTTGGAACCGGTGCTTTCCATTGCCAGATTGATGGAGGGATTCAAACAGATGGGAGGAGAGGCGAAGCTTGGGTGTTGGAGCATTGCGAGCGGGGAATGGCGATGGGGTTGCGAGATCTGAGATGCGTGAAGGGGCTGGTGTGACGGTTTTACCTTTTATGACTCGCCAGAATACTGAAGGCCCCGCTACTATGCCGTTAACTCTCCCACTTCCCAAAAAAATCATGCGATTATGGGTGCGTGTGTTATAAACCCGAACCATAAACCATATCCCTAGAAAAGAGGGGCACTGAGTGATGGAACATGTGAGTAAGACAGTCTCGAACCACTCTTTCATAAAAAGGCAACAATCCTTGACAAGTCGCGGCCTTTCGAATAAGGAAATACGCTACACAACGTCGAACAATCAGCCTGGAAATTAAAATTTATATATATACATCTTTGTTTATACATTTGAAGGACAGGAGGTCATTGGCAGCCGAGCTATCATCGGTTATAGGAAGACAAGAACTCGCCACGCAAGCCAGAGTCCTCATGAAGTGACCAAGTGATGAAGGTTTCGGCATTCGAGGCCAGTTCGGGGGCTACTGAGGAGTTCGGGACTAAGGGGTCCTCTAGTAGTCTTATTATTCTCATGGGTCTAACTCTTGGGCATGTTCGACCGTGTATAGAAGCATCGGACTCAAGATGGACTCTTCCGAAGACTTGGCATACAATCAAAGGCAATGTAGTAATCGGCATATTCCTTCTCTATTGTAACGGACCTTGTGTAACCCTAGCACCCATGGAATCTATATATAACCTAGGGGGACATAGCTCATAGGAAACATTAAGCTCATTATAATTAGGGTTTAGACCACAACATCCGATATCGAAGTAGATAAACTATGTACTTTGTACTTCTCCATTAATATCAACAAGAGTAGGACGTAGGGTTTTACCTCCATCAAGAGGGCCCGAACCTGGGTAAAACACATTCTTCTTCGTCTCTTTTTACCCATCGACCCTAGATCCATAGTTCGGACACGCTATTCGAGATCAGCCGGTTTTGACACCGACAATGTGATCATCATAAATTGTTAGAATACTCTATATCATTCACCTATATCTTTTGAGCTAGGCGGTTTCTCTGGTGCTGCACTTATATCTTTTCGAGCATGGAGGCATGTATATTTTATATAGAAATAATTGTACTCTCATGCTTCACTTAAATATTTTTTAGATTCTAATAAATAGTAATTGCAATGTTCACGGGTTAAAAGACTAATCTAAGAAGGATAGATATTCAAGGAGGATACAATAAAAACTTTCTTGTTGCTCATTAAAAGAGAACTGTGGGTAAATTATATTGATGTATTAATATGAAAGGACATGAATACATGATTACTTTTTAGTATAAATATCATTGTTAAAGCATGTTATTAAGTACTCATCTAAATATTGGTTATGGTATGATGATGATGATGTGTGAACGTTCTTATGTGTGAATGAAATTCTATGTGTTGTTTGGGTTGGTTGGGTGCGATGGTTAACTCCTACCAACCTTCTCCCTAGGGTTATGTGGTATTAATTTGCTTCAGAGAGCTAATAGGCTTTGCAATAAGTACATGATTTCTTTATGACTAATGTGAATCCATGGATATGCGCACTGTCACGTTTCCATATTTGTTATCCTCTTCAATACCGTGCATTGCCCATTCTCACCTCGAGGATCGGTGCAACCTTCCTTGGTACGTCCAAACTCCGTGATGTTGCAAAGTCTATCACACATAAGCCACCCTATATCTTCTTCAAAACAGACACCATACCTAACTATCATGGCATTTCCATAGCCATTCTGAGATATATTGAAATACAACTTCCATCGTTCCGTCTCATGACTTGTTTGTTGATCATCATATTGATTTGAATGATCATGTAGCTCACATAGTATTTGTGGCAATGACACCGTTGATCATTACCTACATGCTACGCTAGCTCATTGCACATCCTGGTACGCTACCAAAGGCATTCATATAGAGTCATCTTGTATAGTAATTTTCATATAGAGTTGTAAGTAGATAAAAGTGTGATGATCATCATTATTAGAGCATTGTCCCAGTGAGGAAAGGTTGATGGATAGTATGATTCCCCCATAGGTCGAGATGAGACTCCGACAGAACAATTAACAAAAATAAGAAATAAAAAACGAAAGAAAGAAATAAAAAAGGTAAAAAAAGAGAAAATAAAAACAATAGGAAGATAAATATAAAAATGAGATAAAAGAGAGAAGGGGTAGTGCTACTATCTATTTCTACACTTGTGCTTTGAGGGAGTGCTGCTGGCTAAGCCTATAGGGATTTCCTTGGCAAGTATGCAAAGGATTCCCCAGCGGCCTTGGAGACTTGCGTTGGTGTTCCCTTGAAGAGGAAAGGGTGATGTAGCACAGCGGCAGTAAGTATTTCCCTGAGTTTGAGAACCAAGGTATCAATCTAGTAGGAGGATCGCGTCAAGTCACAAGTACCTGCACAAACACAAAGAGCTTGCACCCAACGCTATGAAGGGGTTGTCAATCCCTTATAAATTGTTTGCAAAGTGAGAACTGAAAGCAAAAAGTAAACAAAGCAAAGTAAAAGTAAAAGCTGAGTAGACCCGGGGGTCGTATGAAAGCAAGTAGACGGCGGGTGAACAAATTATTGTCGAGCAATTGATAGAACCGCGCAAAGTCATGACGTTATCTATGGCAATGATCATACATATAGGCATCACGTCCAAAACAAGTACACCGATACTTTCTGCATCTACTACTATTACTCCACACGTCGACCGCTATCCAGCATGCATCTAGTGTATTGAGTTCATAAGAACAGAGTAACGCCTTAAGCCAGATGACATGATGTAGATGGACAATCTCAAATCTATGATGAAAGCCCATCTTGTTACCCTTGATGGAAACAACACGATGCGTGCCTTGCTGCCCCTTCTGTCACTCGGAAAGGTCACCGCACGGTATGAACCCAAAACCAAGCACTTCTCCCATTGCAAGAATCATTGATCTAGTTGGCCAAACAAAACCCAAGACTCAGAGAGACTTACAAGGATATCAAATCATGCATATAAGAAATCAAGAAAGACTCAAATATAAATCATAGATCATCTGATCACAAATCCACAATTCATCGGATCTCGACAAACACATCGCCAAAGATGATTACATCGGATAAATCTCCATGAGGATCATGGATAACTTTGTATTGAAGATCCAAGAGAGAGAAGAAACCATCTAGCTACTAACTACGGACCCGTAGGTCTGAAGTAGACTACTCACGAGTCATTGGAGAGGCAATTGTGTTGATGTGGAAGCCCTCCAGCTCCAAAGTCCCCTCCGGCAGGGCACCGGGAAGGGTCTCCAGATGAGATCTCGCGGAAACGGAAGCTTGCGGCGGCGGAAAAGTGGTTTCGTGGACGCCCTGATTTTTTCTGGGATTTTAGGGAATATATAGGCCAAAGATCTAGGGCAGGGGAGCTCCAGGGGTGCCACAAGCCTGGTAGCCGCGCCCCCTAGCCGTGGCTACAGGGCTTGTGGGCCCTCTGTGGGCCTCGTGCCTTGGCCCTCATGTCCCCCGATCTTCTTCTGTTCTGGAAAAATTCATTTCGGGGATTTTACTCCGTTTGGACTCCGTTCCAAAATCAGATCTGAAAAGAGTCAAAAACACAGAAAAAATAGGAACTGGCACATGGCTCTGAATTAATAAGTTAGTCCCAAAAAAGATATAAAAGGTATATAAAACATCCAAAGTTGACAAGATAACCGCATGAAACCATCAAAAATTATAGATACGTTTGAGACGTATCAGCGACTAGGACTCTTCCCACTTAGAATGCTTGTAGCGTACATGTTCTTCATATAGAGAGTCTATAGAATTGTCATCTTCATATTCTAGTGGGAATTTTTAATTATAGAACTTGGCTTGTATATTCTGATGTCGTGCTTCCTCAAATGCCTGAGGTCTTCATGAGAAAGCAAGTTCTGCACACCCACTTGGTTACATTTAAGCTTTCATACACTTATATCTCTAGTGCATCTGTTGCATGGCAATCCCTACTCCTCACGTTGATATCGATTAATGGGCATCTCCATAGCCCGTTGGTCCGCCTAGTTGATGTGAGACTTTCTTTCCACTTTGACTCCTTTTCATCTCTACCACCATATTCTACTCCACCCATATGCCATATCCATGGTTCATGCTCATGTATTGAGTGAGTTTGAAAATGCTGAAGCACGTTAGAAGTACGATCCAATTATCTGACTTGACACCGAGGTGCTCAGGATTTATACTTACACAGTGAGCAAGGAGTCAGGTCGTGCTAATATGACAAAATGAGTAGGGAATAACATTCTTTAAGGTTCATGAGTGAGTATGTTGTTTACGTTTATGGATACTATTATGTTGCTATCAATTACTTCATCATTTCTCAAGATATAACCTAAAACAAATTACATGTTGGGTAGAGTGTTGCACGACGAGCATGAATTAAGCTTGGGATGTTGATAGGTCTCCAATGTATCTATAATTTCTTACCGTTCCATTCTATAATATTATCAATCTTGGAGGTTTTATATGCAATTATATGCTATTTTGTATCATTTTTGGGAACTAAACTATTACCAAGTGCCAAGTACCAATTATTGTTTTCTCCATGTTTTTGGCTTTTAAGTAAACCGGTACCAAGGAGTTCAAACGCTAAGACACCTTTTGATGATGTTTCCTGGACCAACATAATTTGTGGAGCTTTGGAGGGAGACTAGGCAACACACGAGGAGATGGCAAGGCAATAAGGCGCGCCTTGGGGGTAGGCGCACCCTCTTGCCTTGTGGGCCCCTCAAGGCTCCTTCTGACCCAATTCCACCCCTCAAAATTCTTAAATATCAAGAAAACAATAGAGAGGCACCCGAAACACTATTTTCGTAGCCGCAAGTCTGTGTTCTGATGGGAGGCCATCCGGAGACCTTTTTTAGTGCCTGTGAGGGGGTGTCTTGATCATGGAGGCCATCTACGTCAACTTCGTTGCATCTATGATGTTGTGTGAGTAGTCCACCGTAGCCTACAGGTCCATTCGGTGATCTATTCCCGCGGTGATCTATTCGATGTAATGTTCTTTGCAGTGTGTTTGTTGGGATCCGATGAATTGTTGGTTTATAATTGGATTAGTAACGAATATCAATTGAATCTTTTCTGAATTCTTTTATATAGCTTGGTATTTGTTTCCGGTCTATCGGTTTGGTTTGGCCAACTAGCTTGCTTTATCTTTAGTGGGAGTGGTGCGTTGTGATGGGTTCAATCTTGTGGTGTTCAATCCCAGTGACAAAAAGGGTCATGACACATATTTGTATTGTTGCCATTAAGGATAAAATGATGGGGCTTATTCATATTGCTTGAGTTTACTTTGTCTACAACATGTCATCTTGTTCCAAGCATCACTCTATTTCATACTTAATACTCTAGATGCATACTAGATAGCGATCGATGAGTGGAGTAATAGTAGTAGATGTAGGCATGAGTTGGTATACTTGTTTATGGACGTGAAGCCTGTATATATGTAATGCCCAAGATGTGGTCCTATCCTTATTTTGGCTCGAGGGCCTCGATAGGGATATAAGCGCAACTCATTGTTTTGCAAGAATGGATATCATTACAAGTACATGTGAAGCGGAGATGAGTATATGGAACTGTCTTACACTCGCCACAAGCTAAATCATGATCATCTCAACTACAATCGTACATAACAATCATCATACATAAAAGTAGGATTTGACTACAGACGAAAAGAAATGATAAAAAGCGGCATCCATCCTTGCTAATCCTAGGCTGTCGGTCTGGAACCCATCCTAATATAGACAAAGAAGAAGAATAAGAACTCCAAATCAAACAAGTATCGCCCTCACGTCAAATCATCGCATTACCTGTACCTGCAATTGTTCTTGTAGTAATGTGCAAGCCACGAGGACTTGGCAATCTTATTTCCAACGATATCAATATTAGAAAAGCTTAATTATTGAGGCATGGTTGACTGGTGAGGCTGCAACAAGCACTAATCATTTTATATCTAGCTAACTTACGAGTACAAGAATAAAAAGAGTGATCTACGGATAATCGGACGTGAACTAGTAATGATCAAGAAGTCATCCTGAACACCTACTTACGAGTCAATCATAACCCCACGATGTTCTTTTCTTGGTTCAAACCTCACAAGAAGAGATGGTCACGGTTACACACATAGTTGGTGTAATTTATTTGAGTTTACTTAATGTTTGCTATGACCGAGTGTTACAAAAATTTCCAAGTTGCACATAACGACAGGCATGACTTTTCCAAAGATTGAACCCTGCAGGAGTGCACTAACTCATCCATCACAAAGTAGCCACAAGCTGCATCAAAAACTTCAACCTTGGAAAACACGTAGTCTACTTAGAATCCATGTGGAAAACCTCAACCTCGAGATAGCCGAAACTATCCTCGAAATCCCGTGCACAAGGATTTCGAGAAAGGTAAAACAAATTCAACAAGGCTGCCCGACGTGTCGATGAACCCGATAGGAGCCGCGTATCTCGTTCTCAGAACATATCCCAATGGGACTAGCTACGAGGAAAGTAATCCCCGAGTTTCCTCGAGGCGCCCCACAGGCAACCCGTTTTGAACCAAAACTTATGATGAGCACTGGTACGGGTTGTGCTTAATTATCCACCGGGTGATCAATACCCTATCGAAATTTTAATACTAGTTATTAAGCAAATAGTACCAATGTTGGGCCTTGCGAGAAGAGTTATATCCCAAAACAAAAATCAAGGGGGTCCCCATAACAACCCCAAGCATGTTACGAGCTCTCAATACGGAACATAACAACGATACACAAGTAACTAGGGCGGAAAAGGTGGAACAAAAGACCGAGCAAAAGGCCAAGCCTTCCACCTTTTACCAAGTATATATGTGCATTAAATTAAATCGCAATAATGTTGTGATATCCCAAGATATCCATGTTGCCACATGGAACAGCGTGCACCTGCAACTAGCAATGCTATAAGAAGGGCTGAGCAAGCGGTAACTTAGCCAGACAATGGTTTGCTAGGACATGGAGGGGTTAGAGGCTTTTCGTGGCAATGTTGGGAGGCTTGAAAAATAAGTAGTAGGCAGCGAGACATAGCGATAGAAAGAAGAAAACAAGCATAGCAATGATAGTAGTGGTATCCAAGGAAATGGTTATCTTGCGTGAGATCCCGCTTCGAAGAAGAATGAATCCGTGAACTAGACGAATATGCATAGTCGAACGAATCCTCACACTCCGAATTGATTTCAGAACTCTATCAAGAAGAAGCAATCCAGAAACAAACAAATAAGACTGTAAAAACCACAACATATTCATGACATGATGTTCAAACGAATATGATTCATGTCCAGTTTAATAGGTATGGCATGACAACATGCAACAATCAAACATTACAAATGAAGTGAAGTTCAATATGCAATATTGATGAAACTTCACATTCCAAACATTTATTTCAATCTAGTTTATTTACACAGGAAGTTTAAATGTTTTTAAACATGTCAAGGGTGAAGCATAAATAACAACATCACCTAGCATTTTAAATGGGCCCGGAAGCAACATATAGCATTTCCGGAACGACCTCATATGCATATTGTGAATTGGGTCTTGTTTTGCATAAATATAGTTAATATTTATTAAAAGGAAAATAAAGTGGATCATGTGATTCTACTCATTTTTGTAAGAAAGTTACATATGTAAAACATTTTAATCGTAGCTATGATTAATTAGTTATAAGACAAACGGTTTTAACATGGCATTTACACAGATTAATGCAAACAGTACTTTTAAATGTCTTATCATGGATGAAAGTTGGATATTGTTAATATATGCAAAAATTCTAAACATTTTAATCCAATGAATGGTTATTTATTTATTAGCGTTTGCAAATACTGGCTTTTCCTGAAAATATGCATGTCCTTGTTAATATTAAATTTGTCAAACCGAACAAATACAACCCAAGTGGTCATGTGGTCATAACAACCAGTGAAAATATCGGGTGTCTGGAGTCAAACCCACGCTCTTCTAGTTGCAGTAGCACGTACAAACCAGCTGGACTAAGAAGGGATTATGATAATGGGTGAGTTTGGCGCAATATAGCACATCCCTTCGAGCTCATCTGAATGAAATGAAACAAAAAACAGTGTCGCTCGCGTGCTAAAACAGAGGACAAAAACCAAAGGTTGGAGACGCATTGGATTGAACACAGGACCTCATGAACTGAGGCTGGCTATGCTAGCAAATTCGACTGGCAGGTGTTTGTTGAAAATAAACAGTGGCACACTAAATAAGCTCATGTGCAAGAATGAATCTAGGACTGAACGATGGTGGGAAACGGGCGAGGGAGGCAAGAGAACATAGGGAAGGCCTCGATCTGGGACGAGGAGCTCGCACGCGTTTGGTTTTTGGCCGGTACAGGGTGGAGGCGACCAGCGACGGCGGCAGTTGCTTCCAGTGATGTCCATCAGTCCATGGCGACTCCTGTAGGCGAACAGAAGAGAGAGGGAGGCCATCAGAGAGATAAAAAATGGGAAAAGGAGAAGTCACGGGAAACCGGCCTAGCTGCGAGATTGGAGGGGGAATGGTGCTCATGGTCGTCGGACCTGGCCGGAGGCGGGCCGAAGGCGACCGCCAGAGAAGCTTCATGGGGTAGCCATGGCCATCTCCTTCGTGCCGCGGGAACAGTGAGACAGAGAGAGATATTGAGAGAGAAGCAGATGGAAGGAGGGGTCGACCAAAGGGCAGACGGTCTGGCTCACCTCACCACGGCGAGAGGTCTGCTTGAGCAGGACAGGAGGATGCCAGCATGCAGGCGTGCGAGGACGGCGAGGTGAGCGCGAGAGGTCGAGCTCCAAGAGGTGGTGCTCGGGCACCGCGGAATGGATTGGGCTGCAAGCACGGGAACTGTTGCTGGTTTGGTGCTCCGGCGAGGTGTGCAGGTTGCGGGCGCGAGGAGGCACGATCGGGAGCTGCTCTCCTAATACAAAAAGAGTTAAATGCAAGCGCGGTCCTAATTCTTTTCTGAAAGTGTCACTTGGGTCCTAATTCTTTCAAAATGCATATCTGAGTCCCATATCTTTTAAGTTGTTCATCCGAGGTCCTAATCTCGTCTGACCGCCGCTGACCAGTGCCACGTCGACACCAGAGGGCCCGGGCGGGGTAACGACCGGCCGTGTATATTTGCAGAAAACACCTGTAACCCTAAATCACTTTCTATCGCGGTCCCTCTTCCTTTTCCCCACACCTCTCCATCTCCCTGTCCGGCGAAAACAGGGGATTGACGGCGGTGGCTCTGCTCCAGAGAGAAGAGGGGGTCGCTGCCGGCGGTTGTCCGAGGACGGCGACGCTAGGATGGCGCCACATCTACGACGACCCGGAGATCCTCCTCCGCGATATGGTAACAGCTCCTAACCCTAATCCCAATCTCTCCCCTGTTAGGTGCTCGTAACCCTAATCAGTGACCCGATCCTTTGCAATCTAGGACCACAAGAGGAGCTTTTCAGTGTAGAAATCAATTATGATGTTTTTTTTTGCGGATTTGGCAAGTCAAAGTCATATGTTGATGGCAAAGATGCTGTGTTTGATGGATGTGAAGTAGATACATGGTCTCCTCTCTGGCTCACTGATTTTATGCAACAATTAGGATACAGTGACCAATCGAACTTCACTTTGTATTGGTTGCTCCCTGGAAAAAATCTAGCTGATGGTCTCCGGATTGTGGACTGCGACACTGACACATTGCACATGACAGCAGTTGTTCCAAAATTTCAGTATTTTCAGTTGTTTGTGGACCATAAAGGCATGACATTTGACAATGCAATTGATGACATTCATGTTAGTGGTACACCTGATCTTCCTGCTGTACTAAGCCCTAAGTCTCCTCAGTTTAATACTGGAATTAGGGGCAGTCCTAGGTTTAAGGTCAAAGCTCAGAAAGGCAATTTGAACCAGTGTCATGGAGGTAGCAGCAAGGTTTGTAATGAAACCTGATGCTGGGATGTGCCTTTGGGTTTCACACAAACCATGGATAAGAGTACTCCCATGGAAATGTAATGCTATTTCCTATAATCTATCTTTGAAACTACTTCTAAGTTCAATTACTGTTTATTTGTGTTCTCAATGCTATTGAAAAAATGCTGGCACAGTACAGGAAAACAAACAAAATGCTGCCAAATTTTACTTCAAATTCATTACCACAGTACATGATCAAGATCTGGATAAATCAACAGTGCATACATCAACACTGGATACATCACTACCACATCACTTCTTAAAACCTACATACACCACTACTGCAATCAATACAACAAGTGCACTGAGAATACTCTTACAAAGAAAAATAAGCTCATTCATCTTCTTCAGTACATCCGCATTCACCACAGTCTCAACAGTGCTCTGCATTGCTCCTGCACATTCCTCTTGCACTTCTATCTCTTCACTTGCAATGACACCAGCCGAATCAAAACTGCTCAATCCATGGCTGATGTACCCACCTCTCACCAAAAAATCAAAATAGTTGTCTGGTCCATCTTCCCAGTAATAATGTTGGCAAGGATTTGGTGGAATCTCACACAAATTGAGTAAGAAAATTCAGCCAACAAATAACACAGGAACATGTCGAACACAGAAACATCAAATCGGTTGGGGCACTCGTATAAAATCTTACATGATGATTGGGGCACTTGTAGAAAATCCTGCCAGGATTTGTCTCCGATTTTGACACAAGACGAATTGTAGACCGAATGCCGCAGCTAGGGCAAGGTACCAACGGTAGCATCCCCGCCGGCGGCTGCACCGAATGAGCTACTGTCCTCGGTGAAGATGCCAATGGTGGATACGGCGCTGCCAAGGCCATGGATGCCGGCGATGGACCAAGCATCTTCCTCCCGTGGCGCTTAACCGCAGAGGAGCTAGCGGTGGCGGACATGGCGTTGGGCGGCGGCGGAACGAGCGGGGGGGGGGGGGGGGTGGAGCAGACCTAGGGATGGGGGAATGGGAACGAGGCATTAATCAGGGGCCAAATTGCATATAAGCCCAACCGCCACGCGCGGGAAAACTCCCGCCCGGGCCCTCTGGTGTCGATGTGGCACTAGTCAGCGGCGGTCAGACGAGATTACGACCTCGGATGAACAACTTAAAAAGATATGGGACTCAGATATGCATTTTGAAAGAATTAGGACCCAAGTGACACTTTCAGAAAAGAATTAGGACCGTGCTTGCATTTAACTCATACAAAAATGAGCATGGAGGTGCGTGCGTGGAAGACACTGGGACGCCGTGGCTCGACGGCTTGCACGGTCTTTGGCGTGTCGGGCACCTAGGACCGGGGTACCCAAGCCCGTCGGCCTGTGGCCCGAGGCACGACGAGCTGCATAAGCCTGACTCAGTTCATCAACAAGCCTAACAAGGAAAATCTTGCGACGGTCCTCGCCTCGCGAGGCAAGCATCAGAGGATCATTGCCAAGGACCATGATAGGATGCCCACCGTAAGGACGCGTCCTGAGGTCACCCTTAGGCTTTCAAGGTACAGGCTCGTCAAGGGCAACTTGGTAGGGTCGCATGACCAGTGCCTCCACGCAGGTGACACGGGCTGCATAGGCTTCGCAGGAGCGGTGCCAGCAGACACGGACAGGAGGGCTTTCTTCTTTCGCGATAAGGAAGATGGGTCAGCTAGCGCGCTTCCAAAGAAACACCCAAATGTTTCCCGTTTGGTGCAAGAAGACTAAGGTTGGGGGCTCGGAAGGACGGAGGTCACCCCAGAGCCCACCAACGTGTCATGGCGAAAACCTTTTGCACGTAAAGACCACCTTTGTCATAGCAGACTGTAGTCATGTCCCCATTCAAAATGGCCGTTGTGGCAAACCTTCCCGTCAAGAGTGTTTTCGGGGGTAGACGACAAAGGCCAATACAAAAGAGAGGCCCGGCCTGTGTAGCAGGGATCCCTGGATCCATCGTCTTCACTTGGGCAAGAACCCACCTTAGTACTCGTCTTCCACCTCAAGGAATCCAAACAAGCAGGAGTAGGGTTTTACACAGCAAGGTGGCCCGAACCTGGTAAATTTCTCGTGTGTCGCAGTGAAGTTGAGAGGTAGAACAGGGTAGGAGAGCGATTGCACCCGATAGTTCGAACCATTCTGGGTCTGCGAAGCCCCCGATTCTGACATTTGGCATGCCAAGTAGGGTTGCGCAGCCGTCCTCCTGCTCCAATTTTTTCTCCAGCTTCACCGACCCCATGGACGACGCTCGCCGCGTGCATCCCGGGCGCTTAGCACCGGACGACCATTACAGGTCCACCAGCATCACGGCCCCCACCGTCGTCGCTCGCGCTGCCCGCGGGCAACAGGGCTCCCCGTGTCCCTCGGTGCGGCAAGGCGGCTGCCTCGCTGCGTCCCCTGCGGCATCTGTCTCAGCTTGCGTTCACGTGGGATACTGGAATTCGCAAGATGTGCTGCTCATGGCGAGTGAACTCCTCTGCCACCGCTCGACAGACGAGGGGTACGAGGCCTAGGAAGACCACATTGCCGAGCTCGTCACCATCACCAGGAGGGACCTGACGCTCTACGTCCCGCTTTGGCCCGGGCCCCACCACCTCAGGATAAGTCGCTCAGTCCACAGCCAGAGGGGCCCGACCCAACCACCTCGTGCTCTGCTCCTGCTCCTCCAGGTCTGGATGACCGGCTTTGACGCACCGCCGCCCCCCTGCAGAGGCGCGACCGAAAGAGTTGGCGGGATGTGCTGCGCCCACCACAACACGCACGCTCAGAACACAGAGGATTGCCGAGCGATCAGTTCTCTCCATAGTGAGCATGCTATCCAGCGCTAGAACCACGTCACACGCATTCCCGGGAGCGAAGGTGATCATAGCGACGACAGTGGGGACGTGCCCGGGGACCACCCTCACCAAAGTTGGGGTGACCAACCCCGCGGCGAGAGCGGACGCAATCTTCCTCAAAAAGACGCTCAACGCGGGTGACCTTGCAGCACGCACCCCCAGAACGGCACCACCCTACCGCCACGACCACGGTCCACCGGGGGGAAGGGTGTCGTGATAGACGCTATTACCATGGGCCTCGCACTCCAAGACGGCCCACGCGTCCCTTCGGCAAAAGAGGTCGCGCCAGGCACCCTCGTCAGGTCGAGCTCGGGGGCTCCCTCCTAGAGCCGGCTAGCTTGGCTAGTGTGACGAGGGGCGCCCGATGACCTAGTCAAGGCGCTCCCTGGCATGCGCCCCCACGAGCCAGGAGCATGGCGCCAAGCGCCAAGGGCTTGGGTGTTTGCTACTCAGGATATCGACAAACTGCAAGGGGTGTGGGTCACACGCACATCGCGAGGTGTCAGGACCCCGCGGGCTCATGAAGCCTTAGGAGCCAGCGGCCTCAGGAGCCAGCCTCCCCCCACCGAAGGGGTAGACCCCCGCGGCACGTGGCATCAAGAGGCCTGACATGCCCGCAGCAGCCTGGACGTGAGGAAACATTTCGGTTTGGTGCAGTTTTCGGGCGCGCGTGAGGGGTGTGTGCACTACTATTTATAGGTAGGTCCAAAATTGTGGGTTTTGGGGATGAAAGTCAACCCTTCGACCACGATCCGATGTTTCCGATCGGAGTGGGCTAGGCTAAGTTACTGGGATGTGTTTAAATGGGCTAGGGGTGAGAAGAGAAAGAACACGTGCAACCCAACGACAAGATTCATTTACAAAAACGTGTGATGCTTTATCCGGCTATAGAGTCGCGCGTGACCCGCTCGCGCTCGCTTGCCATTGTATGCAACAATTTTTGTCCAGATTTGCTACAACTGTGGTAAAATTTGCTACAAGCGTTTACTATTTTTGTTACAGTTTGTTCATTAAAAAAGCGACATCCACGTTTGGTTGCAACTCGAGTTCGTTGGATTTTTTTTTCTTCAACCGTGTTAATTGTTGCTACAACCGGCATCATTTTTTGCTGCAACCGTTCACTAAAAAAGTTGCATACACGTTCGTCAGAGTTGCAACCCGATTTCACCGGATTGTTTTGTAAAACCCTTTTTTGTTTTTCTACCACGCATCATCATCTTCGTTTTTTGCTACGATCACGTAGATATTTTTTTCTACAACTATATTTTTGTTGCAACCGTTGTCGAAAATTGCTGCATCATGGAGGAAATTTGTTGCATCAAAAAAAATGCTGCATGGATAGATCTAACGGTGCGTCCCTCAGATCTGACGGCCGCGCTGCAACCGGCACGAGCGTTCGCGCACGCACGCCGATGTTCAGTACTGCCCTATGTTTAATGGTTCGGGTATGAAACGGACTCCTAATGCGACGAAATTTGGTAGGCTGTCTACCTACACTATATTAAGGCCACACACCAACTTTCAACCCATTCCAAGAAAGTTATATACGCACTTTTAAAAACAATATTTTAACAATGTGGCGAGCGTGTGCATGTATGTTTGGTCCCCAAATGATGAACAACAAGAATGGAGAGAAACGGTAGCTACGAATGGATTCAAGTTTTTTTGAAAAAATGACGATAACGGAGTGCCGATGCTATCTAGATGATGCGAATGATGCGATGGTGAATGGGACAACCAGATAGATCACACGCCGTAACTCAAAATAAATGGAAAGCACATGGAGTGTCGCTCTTTGGCCGTTAAAATTCATGATCACTGACTTGAATAAAATGTCATGACTATGCGCTATTTTGTCAATTTCCCAACAATAATTTGTCTACACACCGTATTCTATTTTCAAGAGACAAGCCTCTAGCGACAACTACAAATTTTTGCTTCCGTCTATTTTCTGTTATTTAATTATATATTTATATATTTATATTATATATCTATCAGTATTTAATCCTTGCAAGTAACAAGTTAAAGGGCTTGACAAGCCTCTTGCCCGCCTTGGGTGCAAGTGTTTGGTTATGTGTGTGTAGGAGCTGCTAACAAAGGTTTGTGTGATTTTCCTAGTTGTTCGATAACCTTGGTTGTCGTGAAGGGAAATAATTATCTCTAATGTGATGCAGCTCCGCTCCTTTTCTGAGAAAAACACAATGCAGTTTACCAGTAGCAATTCCGGAATAGGAAACGAGAAAGAAAAACAAAACCGACAACGAGGATAATGGTATAGTGAGAATGTGATGACTCAGGAGGATACCGCTACATACCGGTTTTTGTAAAGTATCGCAAAGCAAATGAAATTTATCATGGTAACCAAAGGTTCACTCGAATTTCATTTGTCTACTCATAGGGTTCAACATGGATGTCCACGGTTCCGCTACCATTTATTAAAGGAAGGGGTTTCATTCTTGTCTATGAGTTATCGAACTTACGGGGTCGCAAGCTTAAGGTAATCATGATATGTTGAATATTAGTAGTATGGGAGTGATAAGGACATATTTGTGAAATTGTTTCAATAATATAAGAAACAATTTCGAGAGGACCCGAAAGCGCTTTGGGATCGCCGGAAGGGTTCCACAAGGATTGGGTAATCCCGGGTATTACCCATAAGCGATATATATGTGGAAAAATGTTTCTGGGGATGTTAAATTATATATATAACATTTTGAAAGTATTTAGAACAATTTTGTATTTAATTAAATATCAACAAGCCATAAAAGGCCATGTGGGAGGTTCCTCCCTTACCTAAGGAAGGGAGACAAATTGAGGAGGGGGGAGTCCAACTCCTCCTCCCTTGGAAGACTAAAGTGGAGGGATTTCTGTCCCCTTGTGGCACCCTCCCTTCCCCCTCGAACCTATTTATACTTAGGTATTGACCGCTATTACACACACAAGTTTTGGAGCCTCCTCTAGTTCTTAAAGTTCTAGTTTGTCCTAGTTGACTAATTAGAGCTAGGTCTAGTTTCTATAATCATCATACTTAGAAGCCCCGTGTGGCTCTAATATCCAACCTCTAATTCTCCAACAACAATCAGATCTGGACGGTGAAGCGGTGCCAAATCATGAGACAACACGCTTGCAACCAAGTAGAGAGGTCATGCTTTCAGTCTTCAGTTCGAAAGATCGTTTGTGGGCGGTTTGGACGATCGTTCATATATGATTTGAGGGACTCGAGGTATGATAGACAACGTCATGTTCTTTTGTCGCCTCAACTCAGTCATGGTAATGATCATAATCAAAACTATTATTGTATCTTCATAGTGTTCCTGCTTGATCGTAGGGCGATTTTTTTGTTTTCTACTATGGTTCCAAATAGTGGCTCGTGTGCCAAGAAGACCGCACATGATGCAACTTCTGGGAGTGGTGGTTGATCGCGGAGCGATGCCGGCTTGATACTTGTGATCTGCATTGGGATTTTCCCCAAGAGGAGGGGATGATGCAGCACAACAAGGGTAAGTATTTCCCTCAGTGAGAACCAAAGTTATCGAACAAATATGAGAACCACACAATTTCTCTTGGGGAACGTTCCATGGGAAACAAAAAATTTCCTACGCTCACCAAGATCAATCTATGGAGACAAACATCTACGAGAGGGGGGAGTGCATCTACATAACCTTGTAGATCTCTAAGCGGAAGCGTATATAATGTGGTTGATGTAGTCCCGCGATCTCGTCATGATCCATCCCACGATCCCATCACGATCTGTCCTGATCTAGTGCTGAATGGTCGACACCTCCACATTCAACACACGTACAACTCGATAATGTTATCCGCCTTGTTGATCTAGCAAGAGGGGTAGAGAGGTAGATGAGTTCTCCATCAGCACGACTGCATGGATACGGTGTTGGTGGAGCTGATCCAGCAAGGCTTGGTCGTGCCCTGCTGAATCAATCTAGAGGCAGAACGAACTAGAGGAGGGAGAGAAAGTTGCGCCATGACCTAATTGGGTGCGGCTGCACGCCATAACCTAATTAGGTGTGGCTGCACGCCATACCCTTTTCGGGTGGGGTTGCTTCTCTCCTCTCCACTATATATAGGAGGGAGGCTAAGGCTGCACCATGACCTAATTGGGTGCGGGCTCTAGCAGGAGTCCTCTCCTACTTGAACTCCTCTCCACCTCCTCACTTTGGGCGCATAGGCCCATAGGGGCTAGCCGTCCAGCCCACCAAGGGCTGATGCGCGACCTCTTAATACTATGTGCCCCCCCCCCCGGGATGGGTGGCCCCTCCCGGTGAACCCCCGAAACCCATTCATCACTCCCGGTACTTTACCGATAGTGCACGAAACCTTTCCGGAACACGTATACCTCTTTCCTATATATCAATCATCATCTCTGGACCATTCGTGAACTCCTCGTGACATCCGGGATCTCATCCAGGACTCCGAACAACCTTCGGTCACCAGCATACATAACTCAACTATAATGAAATGTCACCGAACCTTAAGTGTGCACACCCTATGGGTTTGAGAACTATGCAGACATGACCCACTACACTCTCTGGTGAATAAACAATAGCGGGACCTGGATGCCCATATTGGCTCCTACATACTCTATGAAGATCTCTATCAGTCGAACCACGATGTCAAGTATTCAATCAATCTCATATATTGTTCCTTTGCCCATCGGTATGTTACTTGCCCGAGATTCGATCGTCGGTATCTCCATACCTAGTTCAATCTCCTTGCCGGCAAGTCGCTTTACTCGTTCCTTAATACAAGATCCCGTGACTAACTCCTTAGTCACAGTGCTTGCAAAATCATTGTGATCTTGTATTACCGAGTGGGCCCTAGAGATACCTCTCTGTTATACCAACCCAATAGACACCCTCGAAGATACTTGTAGAGTAACTTTATAGTCACCCGGTTATGTTGTGACGTTTTATACACCCAAGGCATTCCTCCGGGATTTGCATGATCTCATGGTAATAGAAACAAATACTTGACATGCAGAAAATAGTAGCAATAAACTTACATGGTCGCATGCTACGTTCATAGTTTGAGTCTTGTCCATCACATCCTTTTCCTAATGATGTCATCCCGTTATCAAATGACAACTCATGTCGATGGTCAGGAAACCGTGACGATCTTTGATCAACGAGTTAGTCCTTAGAGGCTCACTAGGGACAATGTGTGTTCATGTACCCACACATGTATTTGAGTTTCCAATCAATACAATCATAGCATGGATAATAAACGATTATCATGAACAAGGAAATATAATAATAACTTATTTATTATTTCCTCTAGGGCATATTTCCAACAGTCTCCAACTTGCACTAGAGTCAATAATCTAGTTCACATCATTATGTTATTCACACCTAATGCTTGTGACAGAGGTTTTAGTCAACGGGTTTGAACCTTTCAGATTCGTGTGTGCTCTAAAAATCTCTATGTCATACTGTAGATGCTGCTACCATACTTCATTTGGAACTATTCAAAAGGACTGCTCCATTATACGAATCTGGTCTGCTACTCACAGTCATCCAGATTGGTGTCAAAGCTTGCATCGACGTAACCCTTTACGACGAACTTTTTTGTCACCTCCATTATCGAGAAACATTTCCTTAGTCCTCAAGTTACTAAGGATAATTGTGACCGCTATCCAGTGATCCATTCCTCGATCACTCTTGTACCCCTTGACAAACTCATGGCAAGGCAAACATCAGGTGCGGTACACACTAGTAGGAAAAACCTTATAGGTAGGAGCCTAGTAGTAGCGATGGAAAATAGCATGCACTGCTGCTACTTAGCAGTAGAGCTGGCTCCGCCAGGCGCTACTCATAATGGTCGTAGCAGTAGCGCTTGATATGCAAAAAGCACTACTGCTAAACGTGGCCCGACAACTCCACTGACGGTAGCAGTAGTAGCAGTGCGTGCACATAAAAGCGCTACTGCTAAGTTTAATAGTAGTAGCGCTTGTCTAGAAGCAGCACTACTACTATTGGGTCCCACTTAGCAGTAGTGTTGCTTTCTAAAAAGCTCTACCACTACGCGTGGTTGTGGGCAGCTTTCACCCCGACACCCCTCTCCCCCTTCCTCCCTCCTTTGCCCTCTCCCCTCTTTTCTCCTCTCCTCTCTCTAAGTTGCTTCTCCACCATTTTTCCCCTTTTCTATTTTGTTTATGCCTCTCTTCTCTCCCCATTAAGGCCCCCTCCACACTAATTATCCTCCATAAATGGCCTCTTCTAACTCTACCTTTCACATTTATTTGGCTCTCCCTCCTTCCATACATATAGATCTAGCTAGCTAGGTCATCTCTCTCCCTCTCCACTAGTTAACTAGAGTCATCTCTCTCCCTCTCCACTAGTTAGCTAGAGTCATCTCTCCTCACAACAACAAGATCTAGCTATTTACTTAGCCGTGCACAATCTGATATATATAGGTGAGTAAAAAGTTGTGCATTTCAATAATGCTAATATGTGTGTTTGCGATATGAAGGCATTTATTTCCGTTTCGGCGAATTTCGAGCAAACTCGAGATGTCCTATTTTAAGGCAAGGTAATGCCAAAAAAAATTATGACTTTGATGCATGCATGCATTTTGTTTATAACCTTTTTTCTTATTATACCGTGCAGTCATGAAGGTGAGTGGAAAGAAGGTGGAGCGATACTTGCAATCCGCGGTGATGGACATGTATGCAAATAAACGGACTAGGATTAGATGTCCGTGTAAAAAATGAAAAGAAGGACTGGATTTGAACCCTCTTGATGGTGGACATTTAAAGGCCCACTTGCTTATCAATGGTTTCATAGATGGCTATACTCGGCGGATAAGTGAAGATGATGATGAGGACGTCCACATGGCAGGGAATAACGACACGAAGACGATGGCGCCGGACACGGCGACGGTAAAGAGTCTGAACACGGCGGCGGGGAAGAGTCCGGACACGGCGGCGGAGAAGATTTTGTACACGGCGAAGAAGTAGAGTCCGGACAAGGCGGAGAAGAGGCAAAAGACAGGCTGCAGACTTGAACGCTACTAAGTTTAGTCGTGCAGGATCCTCATGTTCGAGACCTCCTTCGCAAGAGTACGACTAGTGACAGAGTTGCTTCTAGAGAGGAGGCCAAGTTGGCGCAACTTGAAGTTGACTCGAGGACTCCATTATATGACGATTGTGATCCCGAGGTTACCCGCTTAAGTTTCATGCTAGAACTTCTAAAGACAAAGGCCAAAAACAAATGGACAAACAAAAGCCTCGATGAGCATTTGAAGTATCTACATAATAAAGTTCTTCCCACGGGGAACCTGTGTCCTACTAGTATCGATGAGGCTAAGAAATTCGTTTGCCCTCTTGATCTGCCACACAGTAGATACCATGCATGCATCAACAATTGCATCATTTATCTGGGGAGCACGCGGGAAAAACCAGGTGTCCAGAATGCAATGTTTCTAGGTACACGAAGGAAGGACAAGAAAGCTCCTATGAAGTTGTATGGTACTTTCCGATCACTCCCCATCTACAACGGTATTTCATAGATCCTAAGGAAGCAAAGCTAATGCGCTGGCACGCAGAGAGGAAGAAGCCCGATGATGGAGATGATCCAAAGCTGAGACACCTCCCAAATGCTAGCAAGTGGAGATCATTCAATGCCAAATATCGATTTTTTGGAGAATATGCAAGGAACATTGTGTTTGGTGTGTCTACCGATGGCGTGAATCAGTTTGGAAACCACAGCACCAACCACATCACATGGTCCGTCTTTGTATGGAAGTACAACCTCCCCCCATGCAAGTGTATGAAGACAAAGTACATAGACATGAGCATTCTGATTCAAGGGTCTAAACAACCGCGAAATAATATTAACCTGTATATGGGGCTTCTGAAAGAGGAGCTAGACACTTTATGGAAATCGCCGGTCAAGACATGGGACGCCAGCACAAGAGAATATTTCTATATGAGAGCTGCGCTGATGACGATGGTGCACGACTATCTCGGTTACGGGTAACCTTAGGCCAGGTGTGCCATGGATACCGCAGATGCACAGGTGCATGGATGATATAACGTCTTAGCAGCTTAGGTCAATGAAATATGGCGGGTCTAGGAAAATCGTGTACATGGGGCAACATAGATGGCTCGAATAGGATGACCCGTGGAGAAAACGTGGAGATCTATTCAATGGTTTGGCTAAGCATCGAGGACCTCCACGTAAGAGGAGCGACACCAAAATTAACGAGTTGTTGAATAACTGGCAACAGTGCCCCGTGCCGGGAAAGATGAAAAGGCGCCAGAGCCGCTGCTGAAGGTAAGGGAAACGAGGTCTGGTTTCTAGGACTTGCAGTATTGGTCGAATCACGACAGACCTCATTGCCTTGATCAAATGCATATCACGAATAACGTCCTCGAGAGATTTCTTGGCGCACTGTTGAACATGCCGGAGAAGACCAAGCATGGGACGAAGGCAAGGAAAGACTTGGAATATTTGAAGATCAGGGGGGTCTCCACATGCCCCGTAAAAAGTCGAGGAGGAGATGGAGACGGAGACGACGGCGGGGCCAAGGGGGAGAAAAGTAAACAAGAAGGAGGAGAATGGTTGCCCCCCTTCTTGCTTCACCTTAAGTCCAAAGGAGATCGATCAATTCATCAAGTGCCTTACGGGAATCAAAGTCAGTTCCGATTACTGTGGGAATATAAGCAGATTTCTAGACACAAAGAAGAAAAGGTTCAGCGGGATGAAGTCTCATGACTCTCACGTGATGATGACGGAGATACTCCCGGTTTCCATTAGAGGAATAAAGGAAAAGCACGTACGTGAGACGCTTACACGTTTGTGCAACTTCTTCGATGTTATCTCTCGGAAGTCCATCAGTGTGAAGCAGCTCCGAAGGCTACAGGAAGAGATCCTTGTCATACTATGTGAGCCTGAGATGTACTTCCCGCCCGTGTTCCTGGACGTCATGGTGCATCTCTGTGTCCACATCGTGGACAACCTCATCGACCTCAGGCCAACATTCCGTCACAACATGTTGCCGTTCGAGAGGATGAATGGGGTCATCAAAGGATTCGTTCGTAACATGTCCCGTCCCGAGCGGAGCATCGTCTAGGGGTATCTGACCACAGAGTGCATCCCCTTTTGTGAGAATTATATAGGCAAAGAAGACCCTGTTGTTAGTTTGCTCGTCAACAAGCACCATGGGAGGCTCTGAGGAGAAGGTCACAACAATGGCAGGAGGGAATTGCATGTGGACTACTCGGATCGACGGGACGACTTTGACAGGGCTAACTTAGTAGTGCTATAACACCTAGATGTGGTAGATGATTATGTGACACTTCACAAAGAAATAATAGCAAAGATGTACCAAGTTACTATAGAGAACAATGCCACTTTCTTGCGTTGGTTCAAAGAGCAAGACGGACATGCAAAAGGAACATCGTCGGAATGGATGGAGTCGCTAACCGATCCGACCAATCCCAGCAGTGTTATCGTGAGGAGATGCAAATGGAACATTGTCGGAATGGATGGAGTCGCCAACGAGGAAGACTATGACCAATACGGCAACCCGATGAGGGAAGATGACGATGACGATGAAGCATACGTGAAAATAAGAATCAAGACAACATTACCTTAGAAAGATCGTACTACATGGTGCAGGAAAAGAAGAATCAACACAACGAACAAAAAAGGAACGAAGCTCAATGTAAAACGTCTTCGATAAAGGTGAGAAACAATCATTTATATATATGTATGTATTTTGTGTACGAAACCACACATGGTTCCGGTAATATTCGCTCAGTGTGGGAGGGAGACGTACATTCTCGTCGTCGACTCCGTGCGATAGGCCGTCGGCAGAAAAACTAAAAACAAAAACCAAAAAAAAAGGGAGAAAGCAATACAGAATAAAAGTAAACAGAAAAGGAAAGAGAAATAATAAAAAGGAAAGTAAAATAATAAAAAATAAAAACAAAAAATACTATTAAAAAGGAAATGTAATAAAAAATAATGTTAGCAGTAGCGCTGGATTGGTAAACGCGCTACTCCTAACTTAGTAGTAGTGCTGTTACCAAACCAGCGCTACTACTATTTGTCCTAGGGCATTTAGCAGTAGCGCTGGATTAGTACCACCGCTACTGTTAGCTTAGAATTAGCGCTGGAACCATACCGGCGCTACTGCTATTTGGAGTTAACCGGGTCCAATATTTCCCTAACTCCCCCACTCCACCTCTCCGTTCAATCCCCTCTCTCTCCTCTCCCTCGCGCGCTCTGCGTCGCCGCCACCCGCCAAAGAACATGCCGCCCGTCCCCGCGCGGTTCCTGCCCCCCTCATTGACTTCATACCAGCCCTCCAAGCGCCGTTGCCCCCTCCAGGTGCTGTCACCCCCTGCCCTCCCGCTCCACTAAGCCCCCCGCCCCCTCGTCCTTCCTCGCCCACTCCAGTTATATCAGCTTCACTAGCAGCAACATGGTGGTGGTGGTGGTGCCTATCAGCTTCACCAATCCTATAAATAAGGTGGTGGGAAATATGTTGCTAATGCTGGAGAACGTTGTATAGGAAACAAAAAAATTCCTACGCACACGAAGACCTATCATGGTGATGTCCATCTACGAGATGAGATTTGGATCTACGTACCCTTGTAGATCGCACAGGAGGAAGCATTAAGAAACACGGTTGATGTAGTGGAACGTCCTCACGTCCCTCGATCCGCCCCGCGAACCGTCCCACGAACCGTCATGCGATCCGTCCCACGATCCATTCCGATCTAGTGCCGGACGGACGGCACCTCCGCGTTCAGCACACGTACAACTCGACAATGATCTCGACCTTCTTGATTCAGCAAGCAAGACAGAGAAGTAGATGAGTTCTCCAGCAGCATGACGGTGCTCCGGTGGTGGTGAAGGATCTACCCCTGCAGGGCTCCACTCGAGCTCCATAGAAATACGATATAGAGGTAAAACTATGGTGTCTCGATCTGAGTTGCACGTGGCAAAAGTTGTCTCAAATCAGCCCTAAATCACCACTATATATAGGAGGGAGGGGGTGGACGCTTGCCTTGAGGGCCAAGCCCTCAAGGGTGCACCGGCCAGGGAGGAGGAGGAGTCCTACTCCAATCCTAGTCCAACTAGGATTGGAAAGTGGAGTCCTTCCACTACTAGAAAAAGGGCTATAGCTAATATGGACATTAATCGCGCACCATGTATGTGGTGCGCCACTGCTATATAGCAGTGGCGCACCAGATACAGGTGCGCAATTATTGTCCATATTACTAATGGCGCACCTTGTGTGTGGTGCGCCATTACTATCTTTATCCTGGCCCCACACCCTTTCCTAGACTTATCGGTGGCGCACCAGGGGAAGTGCGCCATTACTAGCTTTAACTAGAAATGGCGCACCACATCCACGGTGCGCCACTACTAACAATTTTTTTCAGTTTTTTTTTTCAAAACTACTAATGGTGCATTCTTACGAGGCGCGCCATTAGTAACCCTGGTTACTAATGGCGCATTCTTTGTAGGTGCGCCATTGGTAACCTGGCAGTAGTAGATATTTTTGACACCCACTTCACACTCACTTTCCCCCACTTCATTCTTTCCACCCCTACCAACCTTGTTGGTCTTGGCTGCCTCCTCCTCCCACCTCATTTACACCATATATTCACCCAAATTAAGTGGTTAAATTTCCTTTTTTTGATAGGTAAGTAAGGGGAAAGCTTTCTTTATGTTCTAGATCTACTTTTTTCTCCCTCCAATGTGTACACACTTTTTATGGCCTAGATCTATGTATGTTTGTGGTGTTGCATATGTTTGTGTTTGCACGTACCGGTATTTGAAATGCGATAGTTGCCAATATTTTGCCAGAATGTTGATTCATTTCCGTTTTGGCGAGAATTTGGCACTATGGATTCTTTTTGGTCTTATTTTAAGGCAAAGTCATGCCAAATTTTTTTGGTTCTAAAATATCGTTTTTCTCTACCCCGCAGGCGACCATGCTCCGCACGATGACCGAAGGCATTGTGAATAGATTTTTGAGCTCTGCGAAGGCCGAGATTCTTCAAAAGAACGAGACGGAGATAAGATGTCTATGTCGAAGATGCAAGCTGAAGAGCCTTATGGACCCGGATTCCAGACTGGTGCGGGACGACCTGCTCGTGCGTGGTTTCATGGATGGCTATCGGTGGCAAGGTGATGAAGATGATTATGAAGTCGTCCATGGGTGCCGGGCAAGAAATAAGGAAGGGCAGCAAGACAATAACGGCGAGGGAGGGCGAGAAGACGAATAATCTCCAGGACATGATCACGAAGTAGATGCAGGACACAGTCATCATGTTGAAGATGCCGAACATGATGATGAGGAAGATCAAGACAAAGGGCATGATCATGAAGATGAAGATGCCGGAGCAGACGACGATGGACCATCGTGGGCTGGGTGCAGGACCCTCATATTCAAGAGCTGCTTCTCAAGCAGACGGGTAACGCAAGAGCTGCCGCCCGAGATAAAGCCAAGCTGGATCAACTGGACATAGAAGCGGTTACTCCATTGTATGAAGGATGTAGGTCCGAGGATACCGGCCTGAAAATAACGCTCATGGCTCTGGAGATGAAGGTAAAACACAAAATGACCGACACATGCTTCGACGAGAACATGTCATTCTGGCACGAACGTCTTCCCATGGGGAACAAGTGCCCGACTAGTTTCGAGGAGGCGAAGAAAATCGTGTATCCTCTGGATTTACCGCACGTGAAATACCATGTGTGCATGAACGATTGCATCTTTTATCGGGATGAGCACGCGGAGTCTACCATATGTCCGGTGTGCGGCGTCACTCGATACAAGAAGAGGAAGAAAGCTCCTCAAAAAGTTGTGTGGTACTTTCCGATCACTCCTCGTCTGGAGTGGTATTTCGCGGACCCTAAGCAAGCAGAGCTCCTTCATTGGCACGCGGATAGGGAGGAGAAGAAGCGAGAAGATGACGGAAATGATCTGGAGATAAAAAAAAGACAAGATGCTGAGTCACCCTAAGGATGCGAGCCAGTGGCAAGCGTTGAACTTCGAACACCCAGAATTTGGGGACGATCCGAGGAACATCATGCTGGGTGCGAGTACCGATGGAGTCAATCCGTTTGGCAGCCAGAGAAGCACACATAGCACCTGGCATGTGTTTTAGTGGATGTACAACCTTCCCCCCTGGATGTGCATGAAGAGGATGTACATTCACATGAGTATGCTAATTGAAGGGCCGAAACATCCAGGGAACGACATCAATCTGTATCTCAGGCTACTAAAAGAGGATCTAGACACGCTGTGGAAAATGCCAGCCAATACGTGGGACGCCGCAGCGAAACAATATTTCCCTATGAGAGCCGCATTGCTCACGATGGTGCACGACTATCTCGGTTACGGATATGATGTGGGGCTGGTGGTCCACGGATGTTCTGCATGCGTCGGGTGCATGGATGACACAACGTACCGCCAGCTAGATTGAGATCCCGGGTCTTCGAAAACCGTGTTCATGGGACATCGAAGGCGGCTTCGCGACGATGACGCATGGAGAAAATGCAAGGATCTGTTCGATGGTGAAATCGAACCCCGAAGACCCCCACGTACGAGGAGCTGCGAGGAAATAGACGATCTGTTGAAAAATTGGAATGAGTGTCCACCGCCGGGAAAGAAGCGAAAGGCGCTAGAGCCGCTGCTGAAGGTATGGAAAACAAGGTCTGTTTTCTGGGACTTGCAGTACTGGAAGATCCTCCGTGTGCCGCACAACCTTGATGTCATGCATATCACGAAGAACGTGTGCGAGAGTCTGCTTGGTACCCTGCTCAACATGCCAGAGAGGACCAAAGATGGGCCGAAAGCAAGGGCAGACTTGCAATCAATGGGCATCAGGGAGGAGCTTCACGCAAAACTCCCTAATGATGATGATGATGATGATGAGGCGAAGGACACGGAAAGTCGTCGCAAAGGCAAAAAGGCCAAGAAGATCGAATATGACTGCCCTCCCGCGTGCTTCACTCTAAGTCAGAAGGAGATCGATCAGTTTTTCACCTGCCTCATAGGAGTAAAACATCCTTACGGTTACACGGGGAAGATAAGGAGATACCTAGATTCAGCGGGATGAATTCTCATGAATGTCACGTGCTGATGACGCAGATACTTCTAGTTGCAATCCGTGGGATCATGGACGCGCACGTCCGTGAAACGCTATTTGGCCTATGCAACTTTTTCGACGTCGTCTCTCGGAAGTCGATTGGCGTGAGGCAACTCAGAAGGCTACAGGAAGAGATCGTGGTGATACTATGCGACCTTGAGATGTACTTCCCGCCCACATTCTTCGACGTTATGGTGCATCTGCTGGTCCATATCGTGGAGGATATCATCCAACTCGGACGAACGTTCCTGCATAGCATGATGCCGTTCGAAAGGATGAATGGTGTCATCAAAGGATACGTTCGCAACAGGGCACGTGTAGATGGAAGCATAGCCTAGGGCTTTCTGACTGAAGAGTGCATATCCTTCTGCACGAATTATCTAGGCATCGAGAACCCCGTTGGTCTGCCCGTCAACAGGCACCTCGGTAGGCTCGCTGGATGGGGTCACCACGAGGGTCGTCACGAAATGCATGTCGACTTCAAGGGTTGACTCGCCGACTTTGAAAGAGCAAACCTAGTCGCGCTACAACACATAGACGTGGTCGATCCTTGGGTGGTAGAGCAAAAAAACCTTTATTGAGAAGATGTACAATGACCGAGGCCAACAGAGGATGGACGGAGATAGAATCAAAGAGCACAACTCATATTTCACGCGTTGGTTCATGGACAAGCTTCTGTCGTACCCTTTACATGAGGATTCTTTCACGGAAGAAAAACTCATATTTTCCTTGTCACAAGGCGCCGAGCACAACCTGATGACCTATGAGGCGTACGATATCAACGGCTACACATTCTACACAGAGGAAAAGAACATGAAGAGCGATTATCAGAACTTTGTGGTAACGATGGAATCCTACACCGGTAACGACAAGGACAGATACTACGGAAGGATCAAGGAGATCTTGGAGCTGAGCTACGCTGGAGAGAAGGTTCTGATGTTCCTGTCAGATGGGCCAAGAGCGTCCTAAAATAAGACCGGTATTTCACCACCATGGTTATACATGAAGCCAAATCCAAGATCGCGGGCGCAAACGTCACCGCAGCCATGGGTACTGGCTTGCGAAGTGGACCAATGCTTCTTCATTACCGACCCGTCAAAGCCCAGTCGTGTTGTCGTGAGGAGAGGCAAAAGGAACATCATCTGAATGGATGGAGTCGCCAATGAGCAAGACTTAGACAAGTACGGCGGCCCGAAGAGAAAGATGACGACGACGATGAAGTAGCACACACCACAAGAAGAAGCAGGACCGCTCTACCTAAAGGACGTCCGTTCAAGAGAAGAATTCAAGGGGTTGTGAGGCTAATTATTCAACCGCGAGAAAGAAGGGAAAGAAGATCATTGTGAAAAGATAGCTAAGATCGAACCACGACGTGTCGGCCGCGTGTGTGTGTCAGTGGCAAGCTCAAACTTTGATGACTGTTATTTCATGTCACTTGATTTCAACCATGTCATGTAATTCTAAGTCTTTGCACAATGTGATATCACCTCATAACATGATTTTTTGTAAGTGTCTCTCTCCGTGAGCTTTATGGATGGGTTAGGTGTAAAACATGCTTTCCTAGGGCTACTCGTAAAACACATTAGCTCGTTTGGCTAAACAAGTGGAAATGAGTGATTCATTACTGAAATTCATAAATTTGCCGTCTGCCAAAGCACACGGCAAAGGGTGCAACCACGGACGGCAAAGGCTTTCCCGTCGGTCAGCAGACGACAAAGTAGACGGTAAAAAAAATCCGGTGAAGAGGTTCTTTGCCGTCAGCTTTCCCAAAGCGGACGGCAAAGAATCTTTGCCATGAGTGGGCTGACGGCAAATTAGCTGGGACGGCAAAGGGTGCAACGTCCCCGTTAAGTGTTAACGGCAGGCCATCTGCCTCCCCTCCTTTGCCGTGCGTGGGCAGACGGCAAAGAGGGGAGAGAGAGGGGGCAGATCCCCCCTTTGCCGTCTGCCTCCACCCCTTTGCCATGCGGGGGCATACGGCAAAGAGGGGAGAGAGAGGGGCAGATCCCCCCCTTTGCCGTCTGCCTCCCCCCTTTGCCATGCGGGGGGGGGGGGGGGCAGACGACAAAGAGGGGAGAGAGAGGGGGCAGATTCCCCCCTTTGCCGTCTGCCTCCCCTCCTTTGCCATGTGGGGGCAGACGGCAAAGAGGGGAACCAGCCCCTTTTTTATTTATTTTTTGTTATATCCAGCATTTTTAACAATAATCAGGATATATATATATATTTGACATCAATAAAGTTCTTTCTGTACTCATAACCATATTAAAATAACCTCTTATATCCAGCTATCAAGTTGCATCCACGTGCATACAAAGTTTCATATATTACACCAGTTTCATCCACGTGCATACAAAGTTTCATATATTCATATACTACAATAGTTTCAATACAACCCATGTTACAAGAAATCATCTTCAAGCATTCCTTCAATATTTGCCAAGCTTCCCGTGAAGTGAAGGTAATCTGCAAAATGACAAATAAGAAAGTTAGAAGAATAATAGTAGATGAAGTAGTGTATATATAGGTTATTTCGGAGAGAAATTAGCTAAGTATAGACATTTAGGAGCTAACTAAGATAATTATGTCATTTAGGTGGAACCCTAGCTAACTATAGGTCGTTTCAGAGCTAACTTGGGTAAAATAGGTCATTCCGGAGCAAACTATGCTTATTAAGCCATTATTGATCTAGCTAGGCTAATTATAGGCCATTTAATACCTAAGTTAGGGGGAATAGGTCATGTTGCAGCTACGTAAGCCTTATTATGTCATTTCGAGGATAATTAGCTAAGTATAGGTCATTTTTTATTAAATAGACCATTTAGGAGCTAACTAAGCTAATTATGTCATTTAGATGGATAATTAGCCAATTTAGTCTTTGTTGGATGAGTCTAATTAAGCTACGTAGAATAAGAGAAAGAGAAGAAGAAGTAAAAGAAGGAAGAGGAGGAGGAGAAGGAGACGGAAGAGGAGAAGAAGAAGAAAAGAAGAAGGAGAAGGAGAAGGAGGAAGAAGGAGGAAGAAGGCGAAGGAGGAGCTCCTTCTCCTTCTTCTCCTCCTTCTGCTTATCCTCCTCCCTCTCCTTCTCCTTCTTCTCCTCTTCTTCTTCTTCTTCCTTCCTTTCATTTTTCCTCTTTCTTCTCCTCTCGTCTCCTTCTTCGGGCTAAATTGGCTAAGAATGCCTTTTTGGAGCTAATTATGTCATTTCGAGGATAATTAGCTAAGTATAGGTCATTTTTTATTAAATAGACCATTTAGGAGCTAACTAAGCTAATTATGTCATTTAGATGGATAATTAGCCAATTTAAGCTTTGTTGGATGAGTCTAATTAAGCTACGTAGAATAATAGAAAGAGAAGAAGAAGTAAAAGAAGGAGGAGGAGGAGGAGGAGGAGGAGAAGGAGACGGAAGAGGAGAAGAAGAGGAAAACAAGAAGGAGAAGGAGAAGGAGGAAGAAGGAGGAAGAAGGAGAAGGAGGAGCTCCTTCTCCTGCTTCTCCTCCTTCTGCTTATCCTCCTCCCTCTCCTTCTCCTTCTTCTCCTCTTCTTCTTCTTCCTTCTTTTCATTTTTCCTCTTTCTTCTCCTCTCGTATCCTTCTTCGGGTTAAATTGGCTAAGAATGCCTTTTTGGAGCTAATTATGTCATTTCGAGGATAATTAGCTAAGTATAGGTCATTTTTTATTGAATATACCATTTAGGAGCTAACTAAGCTAATTATGTCATTTAGATGGATAATTAGCCAATTTAGGCTTTGTTGGATGAGTCTAATATAGCTACATAGAATAAGAGAAAGAGAAGAAGAAGTAAAAGAAGGAGGAGGAGGAGGAGGAGGAGAAGGAGACGGAAGAGGAGAATAAGAAGAAAAGAAGAAGGATAAGGAGAAGGAGGAAGAAGGAGGAAGAAGGAGAAGGAGGAGCTCCTTCTCCTTCTTCTGCTCCTTCTTCTTATCCTCCTCCCTCTCCTTCTTCTTCTTCTCCTCTTCTTCTTCTTCCTTCCTTTCATTTTTCGTCTTTCTTCTCCTCTCGGCTCCTTCCTCGGGCTAAATTGGCTAAGAATGCCTTTTTGGAGCTAATTATGTCATTTCGAGGATAATTAGCTAAGTATAGATCATTTTTTATTAAATAGACCATTTAGCAGCTAACTAAGCTAATTATGTCATTTAGATGGATAATTAGCCAATTTAGGCTTTGTTCGATGAGTCTAATTAAGCTACGTAGAATAAGAGAAAGAGAAGAAGAAGTAAAAGAAGGAGGAGGAGGAGGAGGAGGAGGAGAAGGAGACGGAAGAGGAGAAGAAGAAGAAAAGAAGAAGGAGAAGGAGAAGGAGGAAGAAGGAGGAAGAAGGAGAAGGAGGAGCTCCTTCTCCTTCTTCTCCTCCTTCTTCTTATCCTCCTCCCACTCCTTCTTCTGCTTCTCCTCTTCTGCTTCTTCCTTCCTTTCATTTTTCCTCTTTCTTCTCCTCTCGTCTCCTCTTCGGGTTAACTTGGCTAAAATTCCTTTTTGGAGCTAATTATGTCATTTCGAGGATAATTAGCTAAGGATAGGTCATTTTTCATTAAATAGACCATTTAGGAGCTAACTAAGCTAATTATGTCATTTAGATGGATAATTAGCCAATTTAGGCTTTGTTGGATGAGTCTAATTAAGCTACGTAGAATAAGAGAAAGAGAAGAAGAAGTAAAAGAAGGAGGAGGAGGAGGAGAAGGAGACGGAAGAGGAGAAGAAGAAGAAAAGAAGAAGGAGAAGGAGAAGGAGGAAGAAGGAGGAAGAAGGAGAAGGAGGAGCTCCTTCTCCTTCTGCTTATCCTCCTCCCTCTCCTTCTCCTTCTTCTCCTCTTCTTCTTCTTCCTTCCTTTCATTTTTCCTCTTTCTTCTCCTCTCGTCTCCTTCTTCGGGCTAAATTGGCTAAGAATGCCTTTTTGGAGCTAATTATGTCATTTCGAGGATAATTAGCTAAGTACAGGTCATTTTTTATTAAATAGACCATTTAGGAGCCAACTAAGCTAATTATGTCATTTAGATGGATAATTAGCCAATTTAGGCTTTGTTGGATGAGTCTAATTAAGCTACGTAGAATAAGAGAAAGAGAAGAAGAAGTAAAAGAGGAGGAGGAGGAGAAGGAGACGGAAGAGGAGAAGAAGAAGAAAAGAAGAAGGAGAAGGAGAATGTGGAAGAAGGAGGAAGAAGGAGAAGGAGGAGCTCCTTCTCCTTCTTCTCCTCCTTCTTATCCTCCTCCCTCTCCTTCTCCTTCTTCTCCTCTTCTTTTTCTTCCTTCCTTTCATTTTTCCTCTTTCTTCTCCTCTCGTCTACTTCTTCGGGCTAAATTGGCTAAGAATGCCTTTTTGGAGCTAATTATGTCATTTCGAGGATAATTAGCTAAGTATAGGTCATTTTTTATTAAATAGACCATTTAGGAGCTAACTAAGCTAATTATGTCATTTAGATGGATAATTAGCCAATTTAGGCTTTGTTGGATGAGTCTAATTAAGCTACGTAGAATAAGAGAAAGAGAAGAAGAAGTAAAAGAAGGAAGAGGAGGAGGAGGAGGAGGAGAAGGAGACGAAAGAGGAGAAGAAGAAGAAAAGAAGAAGGAGAAGGAGAAGGAGAAGGAGGAGCTCCTTCTCCTTCTTCTCCTCCTTCTCCTCCTTCTTCTTATCCTCCTCCCTCTCCTTCTCCTTCTTCTCCTCTTCTTCTTCTTCCTTCCTTTCATTTTGGTTCTTTCTTCGCCTCTCGTCTACTTCTTCGGGCTAAATTGGCTAAGAATGCCTTTTTGGAGCTAATTATGTCATTTCGAGGATAATTAGCTAAGTATAGGTCATTTTTTATTAAATAGACCATTTAGGAGCTAACTAAGCTAATTATGTCATTTAGATGGATAATTAGCCAATTTAGGCGTTGTTGGATGAGTCTAATTAAGCTACATAGAATAAGAGAAAGAGAAGAAGAAGTAAAAGAAGGAGGAGGAGGGGGAGGAGGAGGAGGAGAAGGAGACGGAAGAGGAGAAGAAGAAGAAAAGAAGAAGGAGAAGGAGAAGGAGGAAGAAGGAGGAAGAAGTAGAAGGAGGAGCTCCTTCTCCTTCTTCTCCTCCTTCTTCTTATCCTCCTCCCACTCCTTCTTCTTCTTCTCCTCTTCTGCTTCTTCCTTCCTTTCATTTTTCCTCTTTCTTCTCCTCTCGTCTCCTTCTTCGGGATAAATTGGCTAAGAATGCCTTTTTGGAGCTAATTATGTCATATCGAGGATAATTAGCTAAGTATAGGTCATTTTTCATTAAATAGACCATTTAGGAGCTAACTAAGCTAATTATGTCATTTAGATGGATAATTAGCCAATTTAGGCTTTGTTGGATGAGTCTAATTAAGCTACGTAGAATAAGAGAAAGAGAAGAAGAAGTAAAAGAAGGAGGAGGAGGAGGAGGAGAAGGAGACGGAAGAGGAGAAGAAGAAGAAAAGAAGAAGGAGAAGGAGAAGGAGGAAGAAGGAGAAGGAGGAGCTCCTTCTCCTTCTGCTTATCCTCCTCCCTCTCCTTCTCCTTCTTCTCCTCTTCTTCTTCTTCCTTCCTTTCATTTTTCCTCTTTCTTCTCCTCTCGTCTCCTTCTTCGGGCTAAATTGGCTAAGAATGCCTTTTTGGAGCTAATTATGTCATTTCGAGGATAATTAGCTAAGTATAGGTCATTTTTTATTAAATAGACCATTTAGGAGCTAACTAAGCTAATTATGTCATTTAGATGGATAATTAGCCAATTTAGGCTTTGTTGGATGAGTCTAATTAAGCTACGTAGAATAAGAGAAAGAGAAGAAGAAGTAAAATGAGGAGGAGGAGGAGAAGGAGACGGAAGAGGAGAAGAAGAAGAAAAGAAGAAGGAGAAGGAGAATGTGGAAGAAGGTGGAAGAAGGAGAAGGAGGAGCTCCTTCTCCTTCTTCTCCTCCTTCTTATCCTCCTCCCTCTCCTTCTCCTTCTTCTCCTCTTCTTTTTCTTCCTTCCTTTCATTTTTCCTCTTTCTTCTCCTCTCGTCTACTTCTTCGGGCTAAATTGGCTAAGAATGCCTTTTTGGAGCTAATTATGTCATTTCGAGGATAATTAGCTAAGTATAGGTCATTTTTTATTAAATAGACCATTTAGGAGCTAACTAAGCTAATTATGTCATTTAGATGGATAATTAGCCAATTTAGGCTTTGTTGGATGAGTCTAATTAAGCTACGTAGAACAAGAGAAAGAGAAGAAGAAGTAAAAGAAGGAGGAGGAGGAGGAGGAGGAGGAGGAGGAGAAGGAGACGGAAGAGGAGAAGAAGAAGAAAAGAAGAAGGAGAAGGACAAGGAGGAGCTCCTTCTCCTTCTTCTCCTCCTTCTCCTCCTTCTTCTTATCCTCCTCCCTCTCCTTCTCCTTCTTCTCCTCTTCTTCTTCTTCCTTCCTTTCATTTTGGTTCTTTCTTCTCCTCTCGTCTACTTCTTCGGGCTAAATTGGCTAAGAATGCCTTTTTGGAGCTAATTATGTCATTTCGAGGATAATTAGCTAAGTATAGGTCATTTTTTATTAAATAGACCATTTAGCAGCTAACTAAGCTAATTATGTCATTTAGATGGATAATTAGCCAATTTAGGCTTTGTTGGATGAGTCTAATTAAGCTACGTAGAATAAGAGAAAGAGAAGAAGAAGTAAAAGAAGGAGGAGGAGGAGGAGGAGGAGGAGAAGGAGACGGAAGAGGAGAAGAAGAAGAAAATAAGAAGGAGAAGGAGAAGGAGGAAGAAGGAGGAAGAAGGAGAAGGAGGAGCTCCTTCTCCTTCTTCTCCTCCTTCTTCTTATCCTCCTCCCACTCCTTCTTCTGCTTCTCCTCTTCTGCTTCTTCCTTCCTTTCATTTTTCCTCTTTCTTCTCCTCTCGTCTCCTTCTTCGGGTTAACTTGGCTAAGAATGCCTTTTTGGAGCTAATTATGTCATTTCGAGGATAATTAGCTAAGTATAGGTCATTTTTCATTAAATAGACCATTTAGGAGCTAACTAAGCTAATTATGTCATTTAGATGGATAATTAGCCAATTTAGGCTTTGTTGGATGAGTCTAATTAAGCTACGTAGAATAAGAGAAAGAGAAGAAGAAGTAAAAGAAGGAGGAGGAGGAGGAGGAGAAGGAGACGGAAGAGGAGAAGAAGAAGAAAAGAAGAAGGAGAAGGAGAAGGAGGAAGAAGGAGGAAGAAGGAGAAGGAGGAGCTCCTTCTCCTTCTGCTTATCCTCCTCCCTCTCCTTCTCCTTCTTCTCCTCTTCTTCTTCTTCCTTCCTTTCATTTTTCCTCTTTCTTCTCCTCTCGTCTCCTTCTTCGGGCTAAATTGGCTAAGAATGCCTTTTTGGAGCTAATTATGTCATTTCGAGGATAATTAGCTAAGTATAGGTCATTTTTTATTAAATAGACCATTTAGGAGCTAACTAAGCTAATTATGTCATTTAGATGGATAATTAGCCAATTTAGGCTTTGTTGGATGAGTCTAATTAAGCTACGTAGAATAAGAGAAAGAGAAGAAGAAGTAAAAGGAGGAGGAGGAGGAGAAGGAGACGGAAGAGGAGAAGAAGAAGAAAAGAAGAAGGAGAAGGAGAATGTGGAAGAAGGAGGAAGAAGGAGAAGGAGGAGCTCCTTCTCCTTCTTCTCCTTCTTCTTATCCTCCTCCCTCTCCTTCTCCTTCTTCTCCTCTTCTTTTTCTTCCTTCCTTTCATTTTTCCTCTTTCTTCTCCTCTCGTCTACTTCTTCGGGCAAAATTGGCTAAGAATGCCTTTTTGGAGCTAATTATGTCATTTCGAGGATAATTAGCTAAGTATAGGTCATTTTTTATTAAATAGACCATTTAGGAGCTAACTAAGCTAATTATGTCATTTAGATGGATAATTAGCCAATTTAGGCTTTGTTGGATGAGTCTAATTAAGCTACGTAGAATAAGAGAAAGAGAAGAAGAAGTAAAAGAAGGAAGAGGAGGAGGAGGAGGAGAAGGAGACGAAAGAGGAGAAGAAGAAGAAAAGAAGAAGGAGAAGGAGAAGGAGGAGCTCCTTCTCCTTCTTCTCCTCCTTCTCCTCCTTCTTCTTATCCTCCTCCCTCTCCTTCTCCTTCTTCTCCTCTTCTTCTTCTTCCTTCCTTTCATTTTGGTTCTTTCTTCGCCTCTCGTCTACTTCTTCGGGCTAAATTGGCTAAGAATGCCTTTTTGGAGCTAATTATGTCATTTCGAGGATAATTAGCTAAGTATAGGTCATTTTTTATTAAATAGACCAATTAGGAGCTAACTAAGCTAATTATGTCATTTAGATGGATAATTAGCCAATTTAGGCGTTGTTGGATGAGTCTAATTAAGCTACATAGAATAAGAGAAAGAGAAGAAGAAGTAAAAGAAGGAGGAGGAGGAGGAGGAGGAGGAGAAGGAGACGGAAGAGGAGAAGAAGAAGAAAAGAAGAAGGAGAAGGAGAAGGAGGAAGAAGGAGGAAGAAGTAGAAGGAGGAGCTCCTTCTCCTTCTTCTCCTCCTTCTTCTTATCCTCCTCCCACTCCTTCTTCTTCTTCTCCTCTTCTGCTTCTTCCTTCCTTTCATTTTTCCTCGTTCTTCTCCTCTCGTCTCCTTCTTCGGGATAAATTGGCAAAGAATGCCTTTTGGGAGCTAATTATGTCATATCGAGGATAATTAGCTAAGTATAGGTCATTTTTCATTAAATAGACCATTTAGGAGCTAACTAAGCTAATTATGTCATTTAGATGGATAATTAGCCAATTTAGGCTTTGTTGGATGAGTCTAATTAAGCTACGTAGAATAAGAGAAAGAGAAGAAGAAGTAAAAGAAGGAGGAGGAGGAGGAGGAGAAGGAGACGGAAGAGGAGAAGAAGAAGAAAAGAAGAAGGAGAAGGAGAAGGAGGAAGAAGGAGAAGGAGGAGCTCCTTCTCCTTCTGCTTATCCTCCTCCCTCTCCTTCTCCTTCTTCTCCTCTTCTTCTTCTTCCTTCCTTTCATTTTTCCTCTTTCTTCTCCTCTCATCTCCTTCTTCGGGCTAAATTGGCTAAGAATGCCTTTTTGGAGCTAATTATGTCATTTCGAGGATAATTAGCTAAGTATAGGTCATTTTTTATTAAATAGACCATTTAGGAGCTAACTAAGCTAATTATGTCATTTAGATGGATAATTAGCCAATTTAGGCTTTGTTGGATGAGTCTAATTAAGCTACGTAGAATAAGAGAAAGAGAAGAAGAAGTAACAGGAGGAGGAGGAGAAGAAGGAGACGGAAGAGGAGAAGAAGAAGAAAAGAAGAAGGAGAAGGAGAATGTGGAAGAAGGTGGAAGAAGGAGAAGGAGGAGCTCCTTCTCCTTCTTCTCCTCCTTCTTATCCTCCTCCCTCTCCTTCTCCTTCTTCTCCTCTTCTTTTTCTTCCTTCCTTTCATTTTTCCTCTTTCTTCTCCTCTCGTCTACTTCTTCGGGCTAAATTGGCTAAGAATGCCTTTTTGGAGCTAATTATGTCATTTCGAGGATAATTAGCTAAGTATAGGTCATTTTTTATTAAATAGACCATTTAGGAGCTAACTAAGCTAATTATGTCATTTAGATGGATAATTAGCCAATTTAGGCTTTGTTGGATGAGTCTTATTAAGCTACGTAGAATAAGAGAAAGAGAAGAAGAAGTAAAAGGAGGAGGAGGAGGAGAAGGAGACGGAAGAGGAGAAGAAGAAGAAAAGAAGAAGGAGAAGGAGAATGTGGAAGAAGGTGGAAGAAGGACAAGGAGGAGCTCCTTCTCCTTCTTCTCCTCCTTCTTATCCTCCTCCCTCTCCTTCTCCTTCTTCTCCTCTTCTTTTTCTTCCTTCCTTTCATTTTTCCTCTTTCTTCTCCTCTCGTCTACTTCTTCGGGCTAAATTGGCTAAGAATGCCTTTTTGGAGCTAATTATGTCATTTCGAGGATAATTAGCTAAGTATAGGTCATTTTTTATTAAATAGACCATTTAGGAGCTAACTAAGCTAATTATGTCATTTAGATGGATAATTAGCCAATTTAGGCTTTGTTGGATGAGTCTAATTAAGCTACGTAGAATAAGAGAAAGAGAAGAAGAAGTAAAAGAAGGAGGAGGAGGAGGAGGACGAGGAGGAGGAGAAGGAGACGGAAGAGGAGAAGAAGAAGAAAAGAAGAAGGAGAAGGACAAGGAAGAGCTCCTTCTCCTTCTTCTCCTCCTTCTCCTCCTTCTTCTTATCCTCCTCCCTCTCCTTCTCCTTCTTCTCCTCTTCTTCTTCTTCCTTCCTTTCATTTTGGTTCTTTCTTCTCCTCTCGTCTACTTCTTCGGGCTAAATTGGCTAAGAATGCCTTTTTGGAGCTAATTATGTCATTTCGAGGATAATTAGCTAAGTATAGGTCATTTTTTATTAAATAGACCATTTAGGAGCTAACTAAGCTAATTATGTCATTTAGATGGATAATTAGCCAATTTAGGCTTTGTTGGATGAGTCTAATTAAGCTACGTAGAATAAGAGAAAGAGAAGAAGAAGTAAAATAAGGAGGAGGAGGAGGAGGAGAAGGAGACGGAAGAGGAGAAGAAGAAGAAAAGAAGAAGGAGAAGGAGAAGGAGGAAGAAGGAGGAAGAAGGAGAAGGAGGAGCTCCTTCTCCTTCTGCTTATCCTCCTCCCTCTCCTTCTCCTTCTTCTCCTCTTCTTCTTCTTCCTTCCTTTCATTTTTCCTCTTTCTTCTCCTCTCGTCTCCTTCTTCGGGCTAAATTGGCTAAGAATGCCTTTTTGGAGCTAATTATGTCATTTCGAGGATAATTAGCTAATTATAGGTCATTTTTTATTAAATAGACCATTTAGGAGCTAACTAAGCTAATTATGTCATTTAGATGGATAATTAGCCAATTTAGGCGTTGTTGGATGAGTCTAATTAAGCTACATAGAATAAGAGAAAGAGAAGAAGAAGTAAAAGAAGGAGGAGGAGGAGGAGGAGGAGGAGAAGGAGACGGAAGAGGAGAAGAAGAAGAAAAGAAGAAGGAGAAGGAGAAGGAGGAAGAAGGAGGAAGAAGTAGAAGGAGGAGCTCCTTCTCCTTCTTCTCCTCCTTCTTCTTATCCTCCTCCCACTCCTTCTTCTTCTTCTCCTCTTCTGCTTCTTCCTTCCTTTCATTTTTCCTCGTTCTTCTCCTCTCGTCTCCTTCTTCGGGATAAATTGGCAAAGAATGCCTTTTGGGAGCTAATTATGTCATATCGAGGATAATTAGCTAAGTATAGGTCATTTTTCATTAAATAGACCATTTAGGAGCTAACTAAGCTAATTATGTCATTTAGATGGATAATTAGCCAATTTAGGCTTTGTTGGATGAGTCTAATTAAGCTACGTAGAATAAGAGAAAGAGAAGAAGAAGTAAAAGAAGGAGGAGGAGGAGGAGGAGAAGGAGACGGAAGAGGAGAAGAAGAAGAAAAGAAGAAGGAGAAGGAGAAGGAGGAAGAAGGAGAAGGAGGAGCTCCTTCTCCTTCTGCTTATCCTCCTCCCTCTCCTTCTCCTTCTTCTCCTCTTCTTCTTCTTCCTTCCTTTCATTTTTCCTCTTTCTTCTCCTCTCATCTCCTTCTTCGGGCTAAATTGGCTAAGAATGCCTTTTTGGAGCTAATTATGTCATTTCGAGGATAATTAGCTAAGTATAGGTCATTTTTTATTAAATAGACCATTTAGGAGCTAACTAAGCTAATTATGTCATTTAGATGGATAATTAGCCAATTTAGGCTTTGTTGGATGAGTCTAATTAAGCTACGTAGAATAAGAGAAAGAGAAGAAGAAGTAACAGGAGGAGGAGGAGAAGAAGGAGACGGAAGAGGAGAAGAAGAAGAAAAGAAGAAGGAGAAGGAGAATGTGGAAGAAGGTGGAAGAAGGAGAAGGAGGAGCTCCTTCTCCTTCTTCTCCTCCTTCTTATCCTCCTCCCTCTCCTTCTCCTTCTTCTCCTCTTCTTTTTCTTCCTTCCTTTCATTTTTCCTCTTTCTTCTCCTCTCGTCTACTTCTTCGGGCTAAATTGGCTAAGAATGCCTTTTTGGAGCTAATTATGTCATTTCGAGGATAATTAGCTAAGTATAGGTCATTTTTTATTAAATAGACCATTTAGGAGCTAACTAAGCTAATTATGTCATTTAGATGGATAATTAGCCAATTTAGGCTTTGTTGGATGAGTCTAATTAAGCTACGTAGAATAAGAGAAAGAGAAGAAGAAGTAAAAGGAGGAGGAGGAGGAGAAGGAGACGGAAGAGGAGAAGAAGAAGAAAAGAAGAAGGAGAAGGAGAATGTGGAAGAAGGTGGAAGAAGGACAAGGAGGAGCTCCTTCTCCTTCTTCTCCTCCTTCTTATCCTCCTCCCTCTCCTTCTCCTTCTTCTCCTCTTCTTTTTCTTCCTTCCTTTCATTTTTCCTCTTTCTTCTCCTCTCGTCTACTTCTTCGGGCTAAATTGGCTAAGAATGCCTTTTTGGAGCTAATTATGTCATTTCGAGGATAATTAGCTAAGTATAGGTCATTTTTTATTAAATAGACCATTTAGGAGCTAACTAAGCTAATTATGTCATTTAGATGGATAATTAGCCAATTTAGGCTTTGTTGGATGAGTCTAATTAAGCTACGTAGAATAAGAGAAAGAGAAGAAGAAGTAAAAGAAGGAGGAGGGGGAGGAGGAGGAGGAGGAGGAGAAGGAGACGGAAGAGGAGAAGAAGAAGAAAAGAAGAAGGAGAAGGACAAGGAAGAGCTCCTTCTCCTTCTTCTCCTCCTTCTCCTCCTTCTTCTTATCCTCCTCCCTCTCCTTCTCCTTCTTCTCCTCTTCTTCTTCTTCCTTCCTTTCATTTTGGTTCTTTCTTCTCCTCTCGTCTACTTCTTCGGGCTAAATTGGCTAAGAATGCCTTTTTGGAGCTAATTATGTCATTTCGAGGATAATTAGCTAAGTATAGGTCATTTTTTATTAAATAGACCATTTAGGAGCTAACTAAGCTAATTATGTCATTTAGATGGATAATTAGCCAATTTAGGCTTTGTTGGATGAGTCTAATTAAGCTACGTAGAATAAGAGAAAGAGAAGAAGAAGTAAAATAAGGAGGAGGAGGAGGAGGAGAAGGAGACGGAAGAGGAGAAGAAGAAGAAAAGAAGAAGGAGAAGGAGAAGGAGGAAGAAGGAGGAAGAAGGAGAAGGAGGAGCTCCTTCTCCTTCTGCTTATCCTCCTCCCTCTCCTTCTCCTTCTTCTCCTCTTCTTCTTCTTCCTTCCTTTCATTTTTCCTCTTTCTTCTCCTCTCGTCTCCTTCTTCGGGCTAAATTGGCTAAGAATGCCTTTTTGGAGCTAATTATGTCATTTCGAGGATAATTAGCTAAGTATAGGTCATTTTTTATTAAATAGACCATTTAGGAGCTAACTAAGCTAATTATGTCATTTAGATGGATAATTAGCCAATTTAGGCTTTGTTGGATGAGTCTAATTAAGCTACGTAGAATAAGAGAAAGAGAAGAAGAAGTAAAAGGAGGAGGAGGAGGAGAAGGAGACGGAAGAGGAGAAGAAGAAGAAAACAAGAAGGAGAAAGAGAATGTGGAAGAAGGAGGAAGAAGGAGAAGGAGGAGCTCCTTCTCCTTCTTCTCCTCCTTCTTATCCTCCTCCCTCTCCTTCTCCTTCTTCTCCTCTTCTTTTTCTTCCTTCCTTTCATTTTTCCTCTTTCTTCTCCTCTCGTCTACTTCTTCGGGCTAAATTGGCTAAGAATGCCTTTTTGGAGCTAATTATGTCATTTCGAGGATAATTAGCTAAGTATAGGTCATTTTTTATTAAATAGACCATTTAGGAGCTAACTAAGTTAATTATGTCATTTAGATGGATAATTAGCTAATTTAGGCTTTGTTGGATGAGTCTAATTAAGCTACGTAGAATAAGAGAAAGAGAAGAAGAAGTAAAAGAAGGAGGAGGAGGAGGAGGAGAAGGAGACGGAAGAGGAGAAGAAGAAGAAAAGAAGAAGGAGAAGGAGAAGGAGGAGCTCCTTCTCCTTCTTCTCCTCCTTCTCCTCCTTCTTCTTATCCTCCTCCCTCTCCTTCTCCTTCTTCTCCTCTTCTTCTTCTTCCTTCCTTTCATTTTGGTTCTTTCTTCTCCTCTCGTCTACTTCTTCGGGCTAAATTAGCTAAGAATGCCTTTTTGGATCTAATTATGTCATTTCGAGGATAATTAGCTAAGTATAGGTCATTTTTTATTAAATAGACCATTTAGGAGCTAACTAAGCTAATTATGTCATTTAGATGGATAATTAGCCAATTTAGGCTTTGTTGGATGAGTCTATTTAAGCTACGTAGAATAAGAGAACGAGAAGAAGAAGTAAAAGAAGGAGGAGGAGGAGGAGGAGAAGGAGACGGAAGAGGAGAAGAAGAAGAAAAGAAGAAGGAGAAGGAGAAGGAGGAGCTCCTTCTCCTTCTTCTCCTCCTTCTCCTCCTTCTTCTTATCCTCCTCCCTCTCCTTCTCCTTCTTCTCCTCTTCTTCTTCTTCCTTCCTTTCATTTTGGTTCTTTCTTCTCCTCTCGTCTACTTCTTCGGGCTAAATTGGCTAAGAATGCCTTTTTGGAGCTAATTATGTCATTTCGAGGATAATTAGCTAAGAATAGGTCATTTTTTATTAAATAGACCATTTAGGAGCTAACTAAGCTAATTATGTCATTTAGATGGATAATTAGCCAATTTAGGCTTTGTTGGATGAGTCTAATTAAGCTACGTAGAATAAGAGAAAGAGAAGAAGAAGTAAAAGAAGGAGGAGGAGGAGGAGGAGGAGAAGGAGACGGAAGAGGAGAAGAAGAAGAAAAGAAGAAGGAGAAGGAGAAGGAGGAAGAAGGAGGAAGAAGGAGAAGGAGGAGCTCCTTCTCCTTCTTCTCCTCCTTCTGCTTATCCTCCTCCCTCTCCTTCTCCTTCTTCTCCTCTTCTTCTTCTTCCTTCCTTTCATTTTTCCTCTTTCTTCTCCTCTCGTCTTCTTCTTTGGGCTAAATTAGCTAAGAATGCCTTTTTGGAGCTAATTATGTCATTTCGAGGATAATTAGCTAAGTATAGGTCATTTTTTATTAAATAGACCATTTAGGAGCTAACTAAGCTAATTATGTCATTTAGATGGATAATTAGCCAATTTAGGCTTTGTTAGATGAGTCTAATTAAGCTACATAGAATAAGAGAAAGAGAAGAAGAAGTAAAAGGAGCAGGAGGAGGAGAAGGAGACGGAAGAGGAGAAGAAGAAGAAAAGAAGATTGAGAAGGAGAAGGAGGAAGAAGGAGGAAGAAGGAGAAGGAGGAGCTCCTTCTCCTTCTTCTCCTCCTTCTCCTCCTTCTTGTTATCCTCCTCCCTCTCCTTCTCCTTCTTCTCCTCTTCTTTTTCTTCCTTCCTTTCATTTTTCCTCTTTCTTCTCCTCTCGTCTACTTCTTCGGGCTAAATTGGTTAAGAATGCCTTTTTGGAGCTAATTATGTCATTTCGAGGATAATTAGCTAAGTATAGGTCATTTTTTTATTAAATAGACCATTTAGGAGCTAACTAAGCTAATTATGTCATTTAGATGGATAATTAGCCAATTTAGGCTTTGTTGAATGAGTCTAATTAAGCTACGTAGAATAAGAGAAAGAGAAGAAGAAGTAAAAGAAGGAGGAGGAGGAAGTGGAGGAGGAGAAGCAGACGGAAGAGGAAAAGAAGAAGAAATGAAGAAGGAGAAGGAGAAGGAGTAAGAAGGAGGAAGAAGGAGAAGGAGGAGCTCCTTCTCCTTCTTCTCCTCCTTCTCCTCCTTCTTCTTATCCTCCGCCCTCTCCTTCTCCTTCTTCTCCTCTTCTTCTTCTTCCTTCCTTTCATTTTCCTCTTTCTTCTCCTCTCGTCTACTTCTTCGGGATAAATTGGCTAAGAATGCCTTTTTGGAGCTAATTATGTCATTTCGAGGATAATTAGCTAAGTATAGGTCATTTTTTATTAAATAGACCATTTAGGAGCTAACTAAGCTAATTATGTCATTTAGATGGATAATTAGCCAATTTAGGCTCTGTTGGATGAGTCTAATTAAGCTACGTAGAATAAGAGAAAGAGAAGAAGAAGTAAAAGAAGGAGGAGGAGGAGGAGGAGGAGAAGGAGACGGAAGAGGAGAAGAAGAAGAAAAGAAGAAGGAGAAGGAGAAGGAGGAAGAAGGAGAAGGAGGAGCTCCTTCTCCTTCTTCTCCTCCTTCTCCTCCTTCTTCTTATCCTCCTCCCTCTCCCTCTCCTTCTCCTCCTCTTCTTCTTCTTCCTTCCTTTCATTTTTCCTCTTTCTTCTCCCCTCGTCTCCTTCTTCGGGCTAAATTGGCTAAGAATGCCTTTTTGGAACTAATTATGTCATTTCGAGGATAATTAGCTAAGTATAGGTCATTTTTTATTAAATAGACCATTTAGGAGCTAACTAAGCTAATTATGTCATTTAGATGGATAATTAGCCAATTTAGGCTTTGTTGGATGAGTCTAATTAAGCTATGTAGAATAAGAGAAAGAGAAGAAGAAGTAAAAGGAGGAGGAGGAGGAGAAGGAGACGGAAGAGGAGAAGAAGAAGAAAAGAAGAAGGAGAAGGAGAATGTGGAAGAAGGAGGAAGAAGGAGAAGGAGGAGCTCCTTCTCCTTCTTCTCCTCCTTCTTATCCTCCTCCCTCTCCTTCTCCTTCTTCTCCTCTTCTTTTTCTTCCTTCCTTTCATTTTTCCTCTTTCTTCTCCTCTCGTCTACTTCTTCGGGCTAAATTGGCTAAGAATGCCTTTTTGGAGCTAATTATGTCATTTCGAGGATAATTAGCTAAGTATAGGTCATTTTTTATTAAATAGACCATTTAGGAGCTAACTAAGCTAATTATGTCATTTAGATGGATAATTAGCCAATTTAGGCTTTGTTGGAAGAAGAAGGAGAAGGAGGAGCTAACTAAGCCAACTAAGCTAATTAAGCTATCTAAGCTAACTAAACTAACTAAGATAATTAAGCTAACTATGTCATCTAGCTATATTTTATTAAATAGGTCTTTTTGGAGCTAACTAAGCTAATTATGTCATCTAGCTATCTTTTATTAAAACACTAGAAATAACATACCTAAGTTAGGGTCAAGCACGGTGGCTCTGGCTTGTTTCACTTGGAGAAGGCTCGATTGTAGAAGGGTCGTGCGATGTGTTTCGGGACATATTCTGCACCAAACATCGTTTGCAATGTGTAGTTAGCATGAGAACACTCTTAAGATCTCTCCACTGAAATGAAACTCACCGTCCCCGCCACGTTAACGACTGGCATCGGCGGAGGGACTTGGCCGTTCTTCTCGTAGAATTTCGGCAGCACCTCCCCGTTGTTCTCCTGATACACGTCTCGGCAATAAGCAGAGAGGATGTGTACCCGGAGAACAACAGGGGAGGCACTGACGAAATTCCGCATCGGATCCGAAGCACAGCATACGGGAAAACAGACCCAATCTACACATACTCGGGCTGTCCATGGATAATGTTGGACAATTCGAAAGGATGGCGGTTATAAATATGCAAAGAAATGCACATTTATAGATGTCTCCCTTTCCAACGGGAGACGCATACTGGTCACGCATACTAATGATTGAAGAAACCTATAGCTAGCAAGTTTCTTTCTTTTATCTTTCTCCTCCTCTCCTCTTTCTTCTTCTTCTTCTTCTTCTTCTTCTTCTTCTTCTTTCTTTTATCTTTCTCCTCCTCTCCTCTTTCTTCATCTTCTTCTTCTTCTTCTTTCTTCTTCTAGTTTATTATTCTCTTATTTTCTTCTAAGTTTGACTAGATAAAGCATGTAGAGTAGGAGCATACCCTTCAAATGCAAATCTATCATTTTTTTGGGGGCCCATACCCTTCTTCATCAATCATTTCTTTTTTCTATCTATTTTTTTTCTTTTCTATCTACTTTTTCTACTTAATAAACTAACTATCTAATTTAAAATAAACACAGAAGAAGAAAAAACTAACTATCCAATTTAACAGAAAAAACACAAAATAAACTAAACATCTAAATTAACTAACTAATTTAAAAGAAAAAACAAGAAATAAAGAGAAAAAGAAAAAAAAAACCTTACCTGCGTAGGGGCAGTGGGAGGCCGGGGCGGAGGATAGTGGGAGGAGGGGAGGGCGAGCTCCGGCCCTGGGTGGCGGGGAGGAGGTGCGGGTGGAGGAGGGGAGGGCGACCTCCGGCCGCACGGCGGTGGTGGGCCGGAGCGACTCCGGTGGTGGGCCGGAGCGACTCAGGTGGGCGAGTTCCGGCGAGGGGAGGAGTTGCGCGGGGAGGAGGGGAGGGCGAGCTCCGGCGAGGGGAGGAGTTGCGCGGGGAGGAGGGGCGGGCGGCGGCGCTGGAGTGGGCAGTGCGCAGGGAGGGGGCTCTGCGCTGGAGTGGGCCGTTAGGGGAGCGGGGGGTGGGGGCTGGGCGCCATTAGGGGGAGCTCCTTTGGCGTCTGCTAAGGCCGGGAGGCAAACGGCAAAGGGGTGGGTGGGGTGCGGCGCGAGTTGGCCGCCCCTTTGCCGTCCGCGTGATCTTTGCCGTCTGCCTTTATGTCCTTTTCCATGCGTCAGCAGATGGCAAAGGCGAGGCAGACGGCAAAATAAGACCTTTGCCATCTGCAACCTCTTTGCCGTCCGCTTTGTACCAACTGACGGCAAAGAGCATCTTTGCCATGCGTCAGCAGACGGCAAAGGCAAGGCAGACGGCAAATTTATCAATTCAAGTAGTGATTGGCTCTTTTCATTAAGTAGGCACCCTTTATTTGTACTCACTCATGGTTGTAGTCCTCAAAGATCCAACCAAATCTATACAAAGGATGCTACTACGTAGATCAACATTCAAATGTGGACCAAACCTACAAATATATAGAAGAATATGTCCCAAAGGACATAGTTCTTGGTCGTACATAGTTCTTAGTAAGAAAATTGATGAACTAAATACAAAGTATACTAGATAGGCGGCGAAATTATTACATGCAACTAAAAATCAGAAAAATAAAAAAAGTTAGTAATGACGCACCAGGGGAAGGTGCGCCATTGCTATCACCTTACTTATGGCGCACCACTAGAAGGTGCGCCATTGCTATCACCTTACTTATGGCGCACCCCTAAATGGTGCGCCATTGCTAACCCTCCCCCCACTATACCAATTCATTCCCTCCTCCCCTCACTCTCCACACAGCGCCCGTCATTTGTCCCCACCTTTCCTCTCGCTGGAACTCCCTCCTCCTCCTCCATGGGGACTGCGCCGCCGGGGACTCCCTCCTCCTCCTCCACGGGGACTGCGCCACCGGGGACTCCCTCCTCCTCCTACACAGGGACCGTGCCGCCGGGGAGTCCCTCCTCCTCCTCCATGGGGACTGCGCCCCCGAGGACTCCCTCCTCCCTCTCCGCCTCCGCCGCCAGGTCCTCCTCTCCGAGGTATTTATCCCTCTTCTCGCTCTTCTACTTCTTCTTCTGGGCGCAAGGTTCGATCTCGACTTGTTTGCTTTGCAGGAATCGCCCTCGCGGCCGGCAACTTGGAGCCTGTGGTGGTTGACGACTCCCTATCGATTTATAAGGTGCGATTTTGAAATGCCTACCTTGTGTTTGCGGAAATGCCTCCGTCGCTCTGTAGTCCAGCAAGAACTGTAGAGTATATGCTAAGTTTGCGGTGTGCAAGAAAAAGACAGGCCGTAATATATGCAATTACTTGATCACTCTGCAACCTGTGCTATGGTGAATGACGCGATGATCAGTTGATCGTTGAGCATGCAATGCAAGGCATCTTTATTATCCCTTCATTGCAAGCATTAGGGCAACTTTATATTTTCGCAGACTCTTTGATTATTTTACTTCTTTTCTTTTTCCTGTGTTGGGGCTTTGGCTTAGAGCACCTATCGTTTGCACTTAGAGCGTAATCATACATCCACTTGTGTATGGCAGCGTATCTCCCACTAATTTAATTTGTTTCTCCCTCCGTATATGGATAAATGACTGTCATGCTCCGTACATGGACACACTTGTAGCTACTAAGTAACAACTAGCCACCTAGTTTGGGTGATTAATGTAAGTCATCTACTGGTCGATCTAGCTCAACATCTGACTATCGATCGCGATGTTCCATAGGTAATGAGAATGAAGCCCATGTCTTTGAAATCCTATTTGTCGTCATATATACCTACAAAAAGTAAAAGCAATGAAAGAACCAAAGTATCTTCGTATCGAAGTAAAACATGAAAGTAGAGCTTGCAGCATTGAGAAGGTCATCAATTTCTTATTATGCACTGCTCATCGCTTAAGTTGGGCTAGTAGAGCTGCTTGTGACAGCATTTGCTGACAATCTGAAGGTTACCCATTTCTCCTGAAACATAGATTAATTTCCGTTTCGGTTGAGAATTGGGCACTCCTAGGTCAAGAAAATTAGCAAAGGTCATGCCCAATTTTCTTGACCTAGAATGTGCCCAATTCTCAACTGAAACAAAATCCTTATCCTTTCTTGAAAATAGAGCGTATTGATTTTTAATTCTTATGTTTATTTTTTATGCGAGTGAAATGGGTCCAAAATGATATTATTCAAACCCTTGATTGCTTCCAGGATTTTTCAGCCCATTTCTTCTAGGAGTAATTCTTCATGTAGTTGTCTCTATTCCTCTGCAGGCATGTGGGCCAATCATTAAACGAGATTCTTAAAAACATGTGTTGGTTTATCATTTAGGAGTCACTCATCTTTCATGTATTTATGACTCCATAATTATTTTGATACCAAAAGATAACTCCTGTGGAACTGATGACAAAAATTATGTGACAATGCCACTTAAGGTTTTCATCACTTTTTTTGGATGCAAAAAATTGAAGGCGTTGTTCAAGTTGATTGTATATTTCCAAGTTTTTTCTTAAAGCTAGCACCAAAGTTTTTTCTTAAGGCTAGCACCGAGCCTCTATTCAATCAGACAAAGGGTCTGGGCCAGATGGATTTAATGGTACATTTCTTAAGGCATGTTCGCCAATCATTCAATGGAACTATTACAAGATATGTGGTTATTTTCATGTAGGGTCATTGATCTTACATTTATTAATGTTTCCACAATTACTTGGATACCTAATAATAACTCCCTTAAAACCCCTAATGACTACATGAATATTTATTTGCCTAGCTATTATTTCGATTTGTTGGAAATATTGTTTGATGGAATGATGGTGATCTCCAATTCAGAACATTCTTCGGTTAGTCCGCATTAATCAACATGAGTTTATTATATCCAACACCCTACAAGAGTATTTGCACCATTGTAAGAGTTATGGAAAAGAATGTCATCCAATAACTCTACATCTATTCTTCTCAGATTTTGATAATTATTAATCAATATGATTTTTCTACCCATTAATCAATATGATTTTTCTGCCCATTAATCAATATGATTTTTCTTCCCATTAATCAATATGATTTAAGGATAAAGTAAGATTTTCTCAAGACTATATAATCCCTTGTTGATATGCATGGTTATGCATACACAAATTAATACGCCTTTACTTGATTTTTCCCTGTTAGCCATACCTCATGTGTGCAGGGAACATAGTTTTATTTTATTGGGGTTATATATATGTGATGCAAGTACTTAATTAACACTCCATAGATGAAATAAGGAGCTACTCTAAATCTGAGAAGAATAGATACTACCCTGATCTCATTCAATAACTCTAGTAGACTTTTTTCCTATTTAGAGCGAACATGGCCAACAACGATGAGGCCGGCGGTTTGGGCAAGCCATTCTGGGAGCTGTCCCAGGAGCTGGAGGAAGAACCTCACCTCTATGAGGACGCCGCGGAAGATACCGATCCCGACTACACAACCAGTAGTGGCGTCGAGGATGAAACCACTTATGGTGCCGCCGGGGATGCCACCACTGTTGTTGGCAGCGAAGGCACAGATGGTAGCCAACCGAAGAAGCAACGGAAGGACCGGCGCCCGAACGTGCTCGGCACCGTCCGGGAGGAATTTACTGAAGTGTCTTCTAGTGGGCATCCAACGGCGCCCAAAGAATTAGTCGGTGGGTATGCGGGACAACTCAGGCGCATTCTCCGGAGCATCGTCTCGATCAACACCGAGAACCTAAGGCATCAAGGCCGAGCGAATTTGCGCACGAACGATACAAGTTCCATGGTGACGTCACAAACACACGCCTCTCAGGGAATAAAGTGAACAGTGCCACCCTCACGAAGATGAGCACGGCCCTGGCTACTTGGAGAGCCTCGGTGAAGAGAAGGATTCTAAGAGGTGATAGTTATGAGAAGATCAAGGAGACAAATACTTCGATCAGCGAAGCTGACTACCTGGAGTTCAAGATCAAGTGCGAGAGCAACGCATCCACGGAATCAAGTCAGTGGGGGGAAGATATGCGGGACTTGAACTTAGGGGTCTACAAACTCGGTCCCGACGGTTACAGAGTGGTGGAACCTAAATGGGACAAGGAGGACGCGGAGCGTGCCGAGCAAGGCCTACCGCCCTCTTCAATCAATACCATGAAAAGCACACCAGGAACTATGTCACGGCCCGGTACAAGGTGGACCTGGTAACAAAGTAGCTTACCACGGATCTGAAGGTGAAGGAGCTTGAGCGTGTTCTGGTAAGGAATACACCCCCGCGTAATTAGTTCCATATGGTTGCATTCTAATTAATGAAGCCAAATTTCTAAATGGTTCACGTTCCTTCCACAGGAAACTGAAAGCAGTAGCGCGGGTCTCTGAGCTCCCCGTCTTCCCCTTGGGACAACACTTTAAATAGGGCGTTGAACGTAATGAAACACAAGGATAAGCTCAGTAATCCGTTGTCAGCTGGTCGTGTGGCCGGCGAAGGCTTGTCCACGAAATGGTCGGAATACTATAAGGCTGTGCGAAAGGAGAGAAAGACCATCTCGGAAAGCCAGGAGCGCGAGGTTATAGAACTCAAGGCATAAGTGGCGCGGATTCCGGAGATAGTCCAAGAGCAAGTGCGAGACCAACTGGGAGCTACGATCACCGCCATTATGCCTTCCTTGCTTGAGGGGCTGCAGGGGCGGATTGCAGGCGGCCAACAGGGGCCGCCCCCGATTCCCAGCTTCACGGGCAGCAACTTGCACAACGCGCCGGCATCGATGTCTCCGACGGAGGCGGCATTGCAGGTGCCTCCCGCATCGGCGCCGGTATTGGAGCGTAATGCACCTGTCTGTGGGAAGAATATGCCGGCTGGCACCTCGGCATCAAGCGGCCTCTCCGTCACTTGCACGCCCGCCGTTGGCGGTGCCTCGACATTAGCCGAGCTCGACGCCATCACAGTAACTAAGCCTCGGCCGATGACTTCATCTCCTTGCCTTTGACTGGGCATCCCTGACGCCATACATGTTTTCGCAGGGCACCGCCAACGTTCCATGCACTCTCCTGCACTTCGTGGACGGCGAGTTGATCGATGTCGGCAAGGCCAAAATCGTTGAACCGGGCAACCGCGTGTTCTATGATACGTCCATTTTGCATCATGCTTTCATTTTGATATTTATCGCTTTTTGGGCTGTTATTACACTTCACGGTACAATACTTATGCATTTTCTCTCTTATTTTGCAAGGTTTAAATGAAGAGGGAGAATGCTGACAGCTGGAATTCTGGCCTGTAAAAGGAGCAAGTTTGAGATACCTATTCTACGCAACTCCAAAAGCCGTGAAAATCAACGAGGATTTATTTTGGATTTTTTAAAAATACTGGGCATAAGAAGTACCGGAGGGAGCCAGCAGGAGGCCACAAGCCTGCTAGGCGTGGCCCACTAGCTGCGTCTAGGGGGCTATTGGGCTCCCAGCTAGCCCTCTCGCTCCCCTCTTTTGCTACAAGAAGGGTTTCGTTCCAGAAAAAATCAAGAGGAGGCTTCCGGGAGGAATCGCCGCCGCCACGAGGCGGAACTTGAGCAGAACCAATCTAGAGCTCCGACAGGACGATGCTGTCGGGGAAACTTCCCTCCTGGAGGGGGAAATCGTCGCCATCGTCATCATCAACACTCCTCTCATCGGAGGGGACTCATCACCATAAACATCTTCATAAGCACCATCTCATCTCCAAACCCTAGTTCATCTCTTGTAACCAATCTCTGTCTCGTGACTCCGATTGGTAGTTGTAATGTTGCTACTAGTGTTAATTACTCTTTATAGTTGATCCTAGTTGGATTACTTGGTGGAAGATTATATGTTCAGATATTTGTTGCTACTCATTACTGGTGACCCACAAGTATAAGGGATCAATCATAGTCCTTTCGATAAGTAAGAGTGTCGAACCCAACGAGGAGCAGAAGGCTCTCGTAAACAGTTTTCAGCAAGGTAATAACTGCAAGCAGTGAAAGTAGCGGTAACAAGTGATGGTGTAGTGAGGTGAAACGTAGCAAGCGAAAAGTAACAACTAACAAGTAGTAGCAACGGTGCAGCAAGTGGCCCAATCCCTTTTGTAGCAAGGGACAAGCCTGAAGAAAGTCTTATAGGAGGAAAAACGCTCCCGAGGACACACGGGAATTTCTGTTATGCTAGTTTCATCATGTTCATATGATTCGCGTTCGTTACTTTGATAGTTTGATATGTGGGTGGACCGGCGCTTGGGTACTGCCCTTACTTGGACAAGCATCCCACTTATGATTAACCCCTCTCGCAAGAATCCGCAACTACGAAAGAATAAATAAGACAACGTCTAACCATAGCATTAAACTAGTGGATCCAAATCAGCCCCTTACGAAGCAACGCATAGACTGGGGTTTAAGCTTCTGTCACTCCAGCAACCCATCATCTACTTACTACTCCCCAATGCCTTCCTCTAGGCCCAAATGTGGTGAAGTGTTATGTAGTCAACGTTCACATAACATCACTAGTGGAAAAGACAACATACAACATATCAAAATACCGAACAAATATCAAATTCACATGACTATTATTAACATGACTTATCCCATGTCCTCGGGAACAAAAGTAACTACTCACAAAGCATAATCATAATCATGATCAGAGGTGTAATGAATAGCATCAAGGATCTGAAAATAAACTCTTCCACCAAGTGATCCAACTAGCATTAACTACAAAGAGTAATCAACACTATTAGCAACCTTACAAGTACAAATCGGAGTCGCGACACGGAGATTGGTTACAAGATATGAACTAGGGATTGGAGAGGGGGTGCAAGTGGTCTAAAGTAACCCCTACGTATCACAGTTGGAGCTTTAGAATAATCCTTTATCCTAGCAGGGTATGGTGGTTTCTCAGCGTAGGCACAAGGAACATCAGGATCACTAAAAGCAATGACTTTCTCCTCAACTAGATTGGTTTTGACTATGTTGCTTTCTATAGGAGGATGATACTTAAACCACTTCTCTTTCGGAAGATCAACATGAGCAGCAAAAGATTCACATAGAGAAGCTACTATCTCAGAGTCAAGTCCATACTTAGTGCTAAAATCTCTAGAAGTGTTTGTCTCAACAAAAGATTTAACGCAATCAAACTGGAAATTCATACCTGACTACTTACCTTCCTCCAGCTCCCAATCTTCAGAGTTACATTTGATTCTTTCCAATAAGTTCCACTTCTGGTCAATATCCTTCTTCACAAAAGAACCGGTACAAGAAGTGTCAAGCATGGTACGATCTTCATGAGAAAGCCGAGCATAAAAGTTTTGAGTGATAATTTCTCTTGAGAGCTCATGATTGGGGCATGAATATAGCATTGATTTAAGCCTCCCCCAAGCTTGAGCTATGCTTTCCCTGTCACGAGGCCAAAAGTTATAAATATAATTCCGATCACGATGAACTTTTGATGAAATTCCAATTTCAACCGATTGTAGTCCCATGATCCAGTATCATCACATAGCCTATACCATGTGATAGACTTATCCTTCAAAGATAAAGGAAAGACTTTCTTATTTACCTCATCCTCGGGCAAACCTGCAATCTTAAATAAACCACGAACTTCATCTACATATATCATATGCAAGTCTGGATGTGAAGATCCATCTCCTGTAAAAGGATTAGCCAGCAGTTTCACAAGCATACCCGAAGGAATTCCATAAAAGATATTTTCAGTAGGTACGTCACGTTGAGGAACAACTCCTCGTGCTTCCGTTCGTGGTGAAGATACCCCGAACAAACTCCTCAAAGGAACAGTTTCCATAGTGACAAATGACAATAAATTTCAGCACAGTATATAGATGTTTCCTTACCAATTTGCACTTACCAAACGCGCTTCACTCCCCGGCAACGGTGCCAGAAAAGAGTCTTGATGACCCACAAGTATAGGGGATCAATTGTAGTCCTTTCGATAAGTAAGAGTGTCGAACCCAACGAGGAGCAGAAGGCTCTGGTAAACAGTTTTCAGCAAGGTAATAACTGCAAGCACTGAAAGTAGCGGTAACAAGTGATGGTGTAGTGAGGTGAAACGTAGCAAGCGAAAAGTAACAAGTAAAAAGTAGTAGAAACGGTGCAGCAAGTGGCCCAATACCTTTTGTAGCAAGGGACAAGCCTGAACAAAGTCTTATAGGAGGAAAAACGCACCCGAGGACACATGGGAATTTCTGTCATGCTAGTTTCATCATGTTCATATGATTCGCGTTCGTTACTTTGATAGTTTGATATGTGGGTGGACCGGCACTTGGGTACTGCCCTTACGTGGGCAAGCATCCCACTTATGATTAACCCCTCTCGCAAGCATCCGCAACTACGAAAGAAGAATTAAGACAACGTCTAACCATAGCATTAAACTAGTGGATCCAAATCAGCCCCTTACGAAGCAACGCATAGACTGGGGTTTAAGCTTCTGTCACTCCAGCAGCCCATCATCTACTTACTACTCCCCAATGCCTTCCTCTAGGCCCAAATATGGTGAAGTGTTATGTAGTCGATGTTCACATAACACCACTAGAGGAAAAGACAACATGCAGCATATCAAAATATCGAACGAATATCAAATTCACATGACTATTATTAACATGACTTATCCCATGTCCTCAGGAACAAAAGTAACTACTCACAAAGCATAATCATAATCATGATCAGAGGTGTAATGAATAGCATCAAGCATCTAAACATAAACTATTCCACCAAGTAATCCAATTAGCATCAACTACAAAGAGTAATCAACACTACTAGCAACCTTACAAGTACCAATCTAAGTCATGAGACGGAGATTGGTTGCAAGAGATGAACTCGGGATTGGAGAGGAGATGGTGCTGATTAAGATGTGGATGAAGATGCCTCCCCTCCGACGAGAGGAGTGTTGGTGATGACGATGGCGACGATTTCCTCCTCCGGGAGGGAAGTTTCCCCGGCACGATCATCCTGCCGGACCTCTAGATTGGATCTGATCAAGTTCCGCCTCGTGGCGCCGGCGAAACTACGAAAAAGCTCCCCATTGAATTTTCTGGTACGAAACCCTTCATATAGCGAAAGAGGGGGGCCAGTGGGCCGTCAGGGAGCCCACAAGCCCTGTAGCCGCCACCAGGGGGTGGCGGCTACCAGGCTTGTGGCGCCCTGATAGCTCCCCTCTGGTACTTCTTTCGCCTAGTATTTTTTATATAATCCCAAAAAATTCCACGTAACTTTTCAGGGCATTTGGAGATGTGTAGAATAGAGAACTCAGATTTTCTCCTTTTCTATTCAAGAATTCGAGCTGCCTAAATTCTCCCTCTTCAAATAAACCTTGCAAAATAAGAGAGAAAAGGCATAAATATGGTACCACAAAGTAATATAACAGCCCATAAAGCAATAGATATCAACATGAGAGCATGATGCAAAATGGACGTATCAATTACCTCTCTTGTCATGAATATGATTATGCTTTGTGAGTAGTCACTTTTGTTCCTGAGGACATGGGATAAGTCATGCTATAAGTAGTCATGTGAATTTGGTATTCGTTCGATATTTTGATGTGTTGTATGTTGTCTCTCCTCTACTGGTGTTATGTGAACGTCGACTACATAACACTTCACCATTATTTGGGCGTAGAGGAAGGCATTGGGAAGTAGTAAGTAGATGATGGGTTGCTAGAGTGATAGAAGCTTAAACCCTAGTTTATGCATTGCTTCGTAAGGGGCTGATTTGGATCCACTAGTTTAATGCTATGGTTAGACTTTGTCTTAATTCTTCTTTCGTAGTTGTGGATTCTTGCAAGAGGGGTTAATCATAAGTGGGATTCTTGTCCAAGTAAGGGCAGTACCCAAGCGCCAGTCCACCCACGTATCAAACTATCAAAATAGCGAACGTTTATCATATGAACATGATGAAAACTAGCTTCACAGAAATTCCCATGTGTCCTCGGGAGCACTTTACCTCCTATAAGAGTTTGTCCAGTCTTGTACCTAGCTACAAAAGGGATTGGGCCACTTTTCTGCACCGTTGTTACTTTTGTTACTTGCTACTTGCTACGAATCATCTCAGCACACAACTATCTGTTACCGATAATTTGAGTGCTTGCAGAGATTACCTTGCTGAAAACCACTTGTCAGATCCTTCTGCTCCTCGTTGGGTTCGACACACTTACTTATCGAAAGGACTACGATAGATTCCCTATACTTGTGGGTCATTAAGACTCTTTTCTGGCGCCGTTGCCGGGAGTGAAGTGCCTTTGGTAAGTGGAATTTGGTAAGGAAACATTTATATAGTGTGCTGAAATTTATTGTCACTTGTCACTATGGAAACTAATCCTTTGAGGAGCTTGTTCGGGGTATCTTCACCTCGAACAGAAGCACAAAGAGTTTCTCCTCAACCTTCTGCACCTACTGAAAATATTTGCTACGAATTTCCTTCGGGTATGCTTGAGAAACTACTGGCTAATCCTTTTACAGGAGATGGAACATCACATCCAGACTTGCATCTAATCCATGTAGATGAAGTTTGTGGTTTATTTAAGCTTTCCGGTTTCCCCAAGGATGAGGTCAAGAAGAAGGTCTTTCCCTTATCTTTGAGGGATAAAGCATTGACATGGTATAGGCTATGTGATGATACTGGATCATGGAACTACAATTGGTTGAAATTGGAATTTCATCAAAAGTTTTATCCTATGCATCTAGTACATCGTGATCGGAATTATATTTATAATTTCTGGACTCGTGATAGAGAAAGGATCTCTGAAGCTTGGGGGAGGCTTAAATCAATGTTATATTCATGCCCCAACGATGAGCTCTCAAGAGAAATCTTCATTCAGAACTTCTATGCTCGGCTTTCTCATGATGATCGCACCAAGCTTGACACTTCTTGTATCGGTTCTTTTATGAAGAGAGATATTGACTTCAAATGGAATTTATTGGAAAGAATTAAATGCAACTCTGAAGATTGGGAGATTGATGAAGGTAAGGAGTCAGGTATGAGTTTCAAGTTTGATTGCGTTAAATCCTTTGTCGAAACAAATACTTTTTGTGATTTTAGCGCTAAGTATGGACTTGACTCCGAGATAGTAGCTTCACTGTGTGAATCATTTGCTACTCATATTGATCTACCCAAAGAGAAGTGGTTTAAATATCATCCTCCCTTAGAAGTTAATGTAGTTAAACCCAATCCAGTTGAAGAGAAAGTCATTGCCTATAATGATCCTATTGTTCTTAGTGCTTAGATTGAGAAACTACCTTTCCCTGTTAGGATAAAGGATCATTCTAAAGCTTCAATTGTGATACGTAGGGGCCACATTAGAACACCTACACCCCCTGAGAAAATTAGAGTTGAACCTAGAATTTCTATTATCAAAGATCTCCTATCCGACAATGTTGATGGCCATGATATTCACTTGTGTGAAGATGCTGCTAGAATTGCTAAACCACATGCTAGAGACAAACATAGGCATGGTGTTGGCACGCCTTGACGTGGGTGCTAGTGTTAGTGCAATACATCGATCCTTATATGATGAAATCAAAGACGAGATTGCACGTGTCGAGATAGAACCCATTAATGTCACTATTCAGCTTGCCAATAGAGATACTATCTGCCCTGTGGGAATTGTTAGGGATGTTGAAGTCCTGGGTGGTAAAACGAAATATCCTGCTGATTTCGTCGTTCTTGCTACCACGCAAGATAGATTTTGTCCCATCATATTGGGCAGACCCTTCCTCAATACCGTCAATGCTCATATTGAGTGTGAGAAGCAAACTGCCACTGTTGGCTTTGAAGGTGTGTCACATGAGTTCAATTTCTCCAAGTTTTGTAGACAACCTCATGAAAAGGAGTTGTCTAGTAAGGATGAAACTATTGCCCTAGCTTCTATTGCCGTGCCTCCCACTGATCCTTTAGAGCAATACTTGCTTTAGCATGAAAATGATATGGATATGGATGAAAGGGATGAGATAGATAGAGTTGTCTTTGAACAATATCATATCCTTAACAATAACTTGCATGTTGAACTGCTTGGCGATCCACCCCCACCAAAGGGTGATCCTGTGTTCGAGCTTAAACAGTTTCCTAATACTCTTAAGTATGCTTATCTTGATGAAAAAGAGATATATCCCGTTATTATGAGTGCTAGTCTCTCAGGGCATGAAGAAAGAAATTATTAAAAACTCTAAGGAAGCATTGTGCTGCTATTGGATATACTGTTGATGATCTTAAGGGCATTAGTCCCACTCTATGCTAGCACAAGATTAAAACCAATCCTGATTCCAAACCAGTTGCTGATCATCAAAGCAGATTAAATCCTAAGATGAAAGAGGTAGTAAAAAAAAGAAATACTAAAGCTCCTGGAAGCAGGTATTATTTATCCTGTTGCTCATACTGATTGGGTAACTCCGGTGCATTGCGTCCCTAAGAAGGGAGGTATTACCGTTGTCCCTAATGATAAGGATGAATTGATCCCACAGATGATAATTACTGGCTATAGGATGGTGATAGATTTTAGGAAATTGAATAAGGCCAGTAGGAAAGATCATTACCCTTTGCCTTTTATCGACCAAATGCTAGAAAGACTGTCTAAACATACACACTTCTGCTTTCTAGATGGTTATTTTGGTTTCTCCCACATACCTGTTGCACAATCTGATCAGGAGAAAACCACTTTCACCTGCCCTTTCGGTACCTTTGCTTATAGACGTATGCCTTTTGGCTTATGTAACACACTTTCCACCTTTCAAAGATGTATGATGGCTATATTCTCTGACTTTTCTGAAAATATTGTTGAGGCTTTCATGGATGACTTCTCTGTTTACGGGTCTTCTTTTGATGATTGCCTCAAGCAACCTTGATCGAGTCTTGTAGAGATGTAAAGACACAAACCTTGTCTTGAATTGGGAGAAGTGCCACTTTATGGTTAATGAAGGCATCGTCTTAGGACATAAAATTTCTGAAAGAGGTATTGAAGTCGATATGGCTAAGGTTGATGCGATCGAAAAAATGCCATGCCCCACAGATATCAAAGGTATAAGAAGTTTCCTTGGTCATGCTGGTTTCTATATAAGGTTCATTAAAGACTTCTCTAGGATTTCTAGGCCTCTGACCAATCTCTTGCAAAAGGATACTCCTTTTTTTGACGATGATTGTGAGGAAGCCTTCGAAATACTTAAGAAGGCTTTGATAACTGCGCCTATTGTTCAACCACCTAATTGGAACTTACCTTTTGAAATCATGTGTGATGCTAGTGATTATGCTGTTGGTGTTGTCCTAGGACAAAGAGTTGATACGAAGTTGAATGTTACTCACTATGCTAGTAAAACTCTAGACAGTGCCCAAAGAAACTATGCTACTATGGAAAATAAATTTTTAGCAGTCGTGTTTGCATGTGAAAAGTTCAGATCTTACATAGTTGATTCCAACGTCACTATTCACACCGATCACGCTTCTATTAAGTACCTCGTGGAAATGTAAGATGCTAAACCTAGACTTATCAGATGGGTTCTCTTGCTACAAGAATTTGATTGGCATGTTGTCGACCGGAAGGGTGCTGATAACCCAGTAGCAGATAACTTGTATAGGTTGGAGAATGTTCTTGATGACCCACAACCTATTGATGATAGCTTTCCTCATGAGCAATTGAATGCCATCAATGCATCACGTAGTACACTGTGGTATGCTGATTATGCAAGCTATATTGTTGCCAAATATATACCACCTAGTTTCAGATACCATCAAAATAAGAAATGCTTCTTTGATTTGAGACATTACTTCTGGGATGGTCCTCACCTTTATAAGGAAGGAGTAGATGGTGTTACTAGACGTTGTGTACCTGAGCATGATCAGGGACAGATCCTACAGAAGTGTCACTCCGAGGCCTACGGAGGACACCATGCGGGAGATAGGACTGCACACAAGGTATTGCAATCAGGTTTCTATTGGTCCACTCTCTTGAAGGATTCCCGTAAGTTTATCTTGTCTTGTGACGAATGTCAAAGAATAGGTAATATCGGTAAACATCAGGAAATGCCTATGAATTATTCACTTGTCATTGAACCATTTGATGTTTGGGGCTTTGATTATATGGGACCTTTTCCAAAATCCAATGGGTATACTCATATCCTAGTTGCTGTTGATTATGTTACTAAGTTGGTAGAAGCTATCCCAACTAGTAGTGTTGATCACAACACTTCTATCAGGATGCTTAAACAAGTTATTTTCCCTAGATTTGGAGTCCCTGGACATCTAAAGACCGACGGTGGTTCACATTTCATTCATGGTGCTTTCAGTAAACCGCTTGCTAAGTACGATGTCAATCATAGAACTGCATCTCCCTATCACCCTCAGTCAAGTGGTCAAGTAGAGCTAAGTAATAGAGAGATTAAACTAATCTGCAAAAGACTGTCAATAGGTCTAGAAATAATTGGTCTAAGAAGCTCGATGACGAACTATGGGCTTATAGAACTTCCTATAAGAATCCCATGGGAATGTCTCCGTACAAAATGGTTTATAGTAAAGCATGTCATTTACCTGTTGAGCTAGAGCACAAGGCTTATTGGGCAATCAAAGAGCTCAACTTTGATTTCAAACTTGCTGGTGAGAAGAGGTTATTTGTTATTAGCTCACTTGATGAATGGAGAGCTCAGGCATATCAAAATGCCAAGTTGTTCAAAGAAAAGGTTAAGAGGTGGCATGATAAAAGGATACAAATGCGTGAGTTCAATGTAGGTGACAATGTCTTGCTATATAATTCTGGTTAAGATTTTTTGCAGGCAAGCTTCTCTCTAAATGGGAGGGTCCTTACATTGTTGAGGAAGTATGTCGTTCCGTTGCCATCAAGATCAACAACATTGAAGGTAATTTCCCGAGAGTGGTAAATGGGCAGAGAATCAAGCATTATATCTCAGGTATTCCCATAAATGTTGAAAGAAATATTATCAATAACATAACTCCGGAGGAGTACATAAGGGATATTTATCAGCTTGTTTCAGACTCCGAAAACGAAGAGGTATGTGATTCAGTAATTAAACCGAATCCAAAACTATTCCAGTAGGAATTTTTCTCCATTTTGGAAGTTTTGAAAAAATAGAGAAATTTAAAGTAGTCTGGAAAACGCACGAGGAGGCGACAATCCAGCCAGGCGCGGGCCACCACGCTGGCTGCGCCTGGGGGGCTTGTGACCACCTCGTGTGCCTCCCGGACTCTGTTTTCTTGCGGAGTACTCCTTCTGGTTGGAAAAATATCATTATATATTCTCCCTATAGGTATGACCCTGTATCACGCAAATTTCCTTTGTTTTTATTTCGAGCCCGTCTCTGCTGCAGATCTAGATCGCTATGGCGTCCCCAAAAGCTCCAAAGGACAAGACCTTCGAGAAGGTCATCAGTCCCTACCTCGCGGGAGTGCTGCAACACCCTCAATCTATCGAGATGCGTGAGGGGATGCTGCACATCCGTGATGTTTAGGGACCCAAGAAGACCGAAAGCATGGAGGCGAGGCTCAAAGCAATGGAGCAAGAAGTCTTCAAGTGCCAATAGATGGTGGAGCGTGGACTCAACGCCAACCACATGATGATCACGGAGTTCACCAACAAGCACAAGATCGATGCCAATGACATTGCGAAGCACCTCTCCAGGCTCTATGACCGAATAGATCACCTCCAAGCCCAGATCTATGACCTGCAGAAAAAAAACTGTGAGTATGAGTATAGATTTAAATCAATACGGTTGGCTGTAGATTTGAGGATTCCGGAGACTCGGTCATCTTTCCATGATGGAGCACCTATGGCTTGGAAGACGGAGGATCAAACCCAGGTTGCAAAAACTCCACCACCATTGCCGCCAAAGGATGACAACTAAGCATGGGTATGGGCAATCCCCTTGTCTTGTGCCAAGCTTGGGGGAGTTGTCCCGGTATCGTATCACCATCACATCTTTTGCCTTTACCTTTCTTAGTTCGTTCCTTTTTGGTTTTCTCTTTCTCTAGTAGAATAAAGTTCTTAGTGCTTTAGGCTTGAGTTTTGCTTTGTGTCACCCCCGATGTATTCGAGCTCGTGCGCCATATAATAAAGAGTTTCTTAGTTCAGGGCCTTGCCTCATGCCATGATCAAGAGAATGAGAAAAGAACAAAAGCATGAAAGATCATGTAATGATCTTATGGGAAGTGATGGCTTCACATATAAAAAGAATGTTGATTGAAACTTGTTGAGGCTCGAAAAACGTAGACCTTCGTCATTGTTGCAATTAATAGGAAGTGATAAAGAAGGAGAGGTTCACATATAAATATATCATATTTAATACCATCTATGATTGTGAACAGTCACTAAACTATTACATGCTTAGAAGTATATGTTGGACAAGGAAGACAACATAATGAATTGTGTTTGCTAGGTTCCGAACAATGTTATATGATTAGAGATCCCTTAGCATGTGACGATTGCTTCCACCTCATATTAGCCAAAACCCCCGCACCAAGTAGAGATAGTACTTGTGCATCCATAAACCTTCAACCCAGTTTTTCCGTGAGAGTCCATCATACCTACCTATGGATTGAATAAGATCCCTGAAGTATGTTGTCATCGGTGCAAGCAATAAAAATTGCTCCCTAATATGTATGATCTATTAGTATGTGGAAAATAATCTTTGTACGAACCTGTGATGAGGAAGACATAAAAGCGAAAGACTGCATAATAATGTTCTATATCACAGGAGGCAATATAAAGTGATGTTCGTTCACACTAAGAGGACACACATCCAAACCTCAAAACCGCATGACAACCTCTGCTTCCCTCTGCGAAGGGCCTATCTTGTACCTTTACTTTTTGCCCTTGAAAGAGTCATGGTGATCTACACCAATTCCTTATTTTGCCTTTATCTTCACTAACGTCATATGCTAGGGAAAGATCTATATTCATATGTAAGCTTGGAAGTAACTATTCATGAATTATTATTGTTGACATTACCCTTGAGGTAAATAGTTCGGAGGCGAAACTATAAGCCCCTATCTTTCTCCGTGTTCGGCTCAAACTTTGATCTCATGAGTACCACATGAGTTGTAGCAAATGTAGAAGACAAAAGGATGATTGAGTATGTGGATTTGCTTTACAAGGTCTTATTTGACTCTTTCCGATGTTGTGATAAATTGCAATTTCTTCAATGACTAAAGGCTATCGGTTGTTAATTCTCGGTAAGGCTCTTGACCCATACTTTACCTTGTGAAGGAATTGTCACTTTAGCACAAGAGTTCATATGATGGTATTATTGTTCTGATTATGATCATGATGCCTGCATGTTCGTATCTTGTTTTGTCGACAACTCTCTCTCTCTAAACATGTGGGCATATTTATTGATCTCGGCTTTCGCTTGAGGACAAGCGAGGTCCATTTTGCATCACGCTTTCATGTTGATATTTATCGCTTTTTGGGCTGTTATTACACTTCACAGTACAATACTTATGCCTTTTCTGTCTTATTTTGCAAGGTTTACATGAAGAGGGAGAATGCCTGTAGCTGGAATTCTGGCCTGAAAAAGGAGAAAGTTTAAGATACCTATTCCGTGCAACTCCAAAAGCCATGAAAATCAACGAGGATTTATTTTGGATTTTATAAAAAATACTGGGCCGATGAAGTACCAGAGGGGAGCTAGAAGGAGGGCACACTTGTGGGCTCCCACCTGGCCCTCTGGCTCCCCTCTTTTTCAACAAGAAGGGTTTCGTTCTAGAAAAAATCAAGAGGAGGCTTTCAGGAGGAATCGCTGCCGCCACGAGGCGGAACTTGAGCAGAACCAATCTAGAGCTCCGGCAGGACGATCCTGCCGGGGAAACTTCCCTCCAGGGGGGGGGGAATCGTCGCCGTCGTCATCACCAACATTCCTCTCATCAGAGGGGACTCATCACCATCAACATCTTCATCAGCACCATCTCATCTCCAAACCCTAGTTCAACTGTTGTAACCAATCTCCGTCTTGCGACTCCGATTGGTACTTGTAAGGTTGCTAGTAGTGTTAATTACTCTTTCTAGTTGATGCTAGTTGGATCACTTAGTGGAAGATTAAATGTTCAGATCTTTGATTCTACTCATTACCTCTATGGTCATGAATATGATTATGCTCTGTGAGTAGTCACTTTTGTTCCCGAGGACATGGGATAAGTCATGCTATAAGTAGTCATGTGAATTTGGTATTCGTTCGATATTTTAATGTGTTGTATGTTGTCTCTCCGCTAGTTGGGTTATGTGAACGTTGACTACATAACACTTCACCATTATTTGGGCCTATAGGAAGGCATTGGGAAGTAGTAAGTAGATGATGGGTTGCTAGAGTGACAGAAGCTTAAACCCTAGTTTATGTGTTGCTTTGTAAGGGGCTGATTTGGATCCACTAGTTTAATGCTATGGTTAGACTTTGTCTTAATTCTTCTTTCGTAGTTGCTGATTCTTGCGAGAGGGGTTAATCATAAGTGGGATGCTTGTCCAAGTAAGGGCAGTACCCAAGCGCCGGTCCACCCACATATCAAACTATCAATGTAGCGAACGCGAATCATATGAACATGATGAAAACTAGCTTGACAGAAATGCCCATGTGTCCTTGGGAGCGCTTTACCTCCTATAAGAGTTTGTCCAAGCTTGTCCCTTGCTACAAAAGGGATTGGGCCACTTTGCTGCACCGTTGTTACTTTTGTTACTTGCTACTTGCTACGAATCATCTCACCACACAACTATCTATACCGATAATTTCAGTGCTTGTAGAGATTACCTTGCTGAAAACCACTTTTCAGATCCTTCTGCTCCTCGTAGGGTTCGACACTCTTACTTATCAAAAGGACTATGATAGATCCCCTATACTTGTGGGTCATCATTCCATGGTAATGCGATGCCACCCACCGTGTATATGGTTCAATTGGTGAAGGGTGCTGCGGGGCTGCGATGACCTGTTACCTCCATATCAACCCGCTGGGGCCGACGAAGATGATGTGATGACCCTCAGCGCCTGCTTAAACTGGTCCATGCGTTGGCAGATGAGCCAGATTCGTTTGGGGGCGGGGGACACCACTGCAAATACAACACTGCCAGTCGTGCCGACGCCAAGCCATGGCAGGACCGCCGCAATGCTACCGCCGTCACCTGATCTGAACATGCATATGGCACAGGATCCGGAAGATGATGACAATACAATTTCCAACATCGATAAGTACATCAACGAACATGGGTACGGTGATGAATTGTTCGGGCCTCCTTCTCAAGAACCCAACCCTGCAAAAGACGATGGCGATCTAGCTGGTACTATGGAGAAACCCAATTTCAACAGGCGTCGGCTGTTCAGTTCATAACAGACGGCTCCAGCTACCGCCTTCACCGAGACTCAAATAGCCGAGGTGCAAAATATTATCAGCCCCAACACACTCTAGAAGGTGGTCTTTGAGTAGAACTCGATCCCATTACAGCAGAAGAAGCATAAGGGACGGAAAAGAAAAAACAACAAGGGTGCGAGCCAGCCGGCACCGAGTACGATCCGTGCTCAGGACGGGCCACCAATATCTAAGGATATTGAGAGGAGGGTGCATGTGGCGGGTAGGCCGATGCTACCGACTAATCTGCTCAATGCTGTAACCGGTGCTATGCGGAGTGTACATGACGCTGTTCTTTATATGGAGAAGCGGTGTCTCTCCGAGAATGATGTTACATACCTGGTTTTCGTGGCAAGGTGCCAGAGGGCAAGGGCTTTGTCGATAGCACCATCGGGCGTATGATCGTCCTACGGTTTGATGGCATCTTCACTATGCTTAACCTTTATCCGCTGCACTACACCTTCATTCAGCTATTTTCGCTCAGTATGGAGATGCGGATCATTAGAGACAAGACCACAGACATCGTGATAGTCGACCCCTTCTACATGCGTGCCAAGCTCTTGGACGACGCTGGGGACCGGCAAGTGGCGAGTTCATACCTCGAAGGCATCATACTGGCGAGCGCAGATAAGGATAACTTCCTCGTGCCTTACTTTTCCGAGTATGTCATCCCCTCATCGCCCCATAACATATGATTTCTTAGATTTCGATCGTTCTTTTTTTCTAACATTCTGTGTTTTGTGCAGTGACACACATTGCACACTCAGCCTATTAAGCCCGAAATATTCCATGGCCAAGTATTTCGACTCGGACCGTCAGTCGAATAAACACTACACAAATATCAAGAAAGTTCTTGATGATGTCCTCCCCGGCTACGCCAAATCTGGAGGCACCTTCAGGAGGCCAACTCTTAGGTACGGCAAGCACGTGTTCACCCATGTAACGATGTTCCCCTGCATCAAGCAGCCGCCTGGCAGTCAGAAGGATGCCTACTACACCCTCCATCACATGCGGGCGATCGTACGGGACCAGCATCACCGTATGCTACCAAATGATCTCAAAGAATGGGCCGCACACTTGTCGGCAATCCAGGATGAGGACATCAGACAAGAATTCTTTCTCAGCCAGTCGGAATTGGCGGAAATCATCTATCAAGATGTCCTTCCTAGATCGGGGCAGTTCTACCTAAACTGTCAACCGTCCAACAATGAAGTTGACACAACGCTACAAATGCAGGCTGACAACGACCGCACATTCATGACCATTACGAAAGACGGCGGCTTCATCCACGCTCCATTCCCCGAGTCGAGTCGAAAGTACTGATGCCATGTAGTAATTAATTTTAATGAACTTGTATGTCTCTTTAGTTTGGACAGTCGTTCAACTTATATGTGTAGTCGATGCTTTTTATTAGTAGGACAGTGAATCATGCTATTAATGTGTTGCTTTTCTCTTCCGATCCTTTTGTTGCATACTTATATATTGCTTATATATTATCTGTGAATTGCTACTAATGTTTTGTTTGTCTAGTGGATAGAGATGTCGTCGTATGTCGCGTACAAGGGTGAGGTTCCCAGAGTCTACGACAATTGGGAGGAGTGTCGGAGATAGGTTCACCGATTCAGCGGTAACAGTTACAAAGGGTACACCACAAGGGCGGAGGCGGAAGCTAGATACGCGCGCTATCTAGCGGGAGAGAGGAGGGAGCGGAGGAGGAACCGTATGAAGATCAGTTTCATCGTGATGATGCTCATCGTGACCGCAACCCTCTTCTATGTGATGGTAGTTTAGATATCGACTTGTAATGTGAAGACAAACTCACTACTCGAGGTCTCGAGACTTGTAATGTTCTAACCTTGTTCGTTATTTTGAATTCGGAGAATAATATGATGAATTATATTCGGAGACTAATCTTCTATTGTATTCGATAAATCTGTTGTTTATATGTTGTGTTGTTTATATTATGTGCTATAATGTATTTTGTAACCTGTACAAATATCAGGAAAGAAAAAAAAATCCTAATATTCATAGTAGTGGCGCACCAGGTGGTGCGTTAGTAGTGTCTGGGATAGTTATGGCGCACCAGGTGGTGCGCCATTAGTGTCTGGGATAGTAATGGCGCACCAGGTGGTGCGCCATTACTATTTATTAGTAGTGGCGTGATAATAGTGGCGCACCTATAGTGCCCCATTAAAGCCAAAATAGGTGCGCCACTAACAGCCTATTTCTAGTAGTGTTCTCTTCCTTCCCACGTCTCTTTTTTTCTTTCTCTTTGGTATTTCTTTCCTTGGCGCATAGGCCCTCTTGGGCTGTCCCACCAGCCCACTAAGGGCTGGTGCGCCACCCCTAGGGACATTGGGCTTCCCCCGGGTGGGTTGCCCCCTCCCGGTGAACATCCGGAACCCTTTCGTCACTCCCGGTACAATCCCGGTAATGCCCGAAAACCTTCTGGTAACCAAATGATGTCATTCTATATATCAATCTTCATATCCAGACCATTCCGGAAACCCTCGTGACGTCCGTGATCTCATCCGGGACTCCGAACAACATTCAGTAACGACACATATAACTCAACTTTACTAAAACATCACTAAACCTTAAGTGTGCATACCCTGCGGGTTCAAGAAATATGTAGACATGCCCCGAGGTACTCCTCGGTCAGTATCCAATAGCAGGACCTGGATGCCCATATTGGATCCTACATATTCTCCGAAGATCTTATCGGTTGAAAACAATAGCAATAAAACGACACGATCAATATGCTACGTATATAATTTGGGTCTTTTCCATCACATGATTCTCCTAATGATGTGATCCCGTTATCAAGTGACAGCACTTGCCTATGGCCAGGAAACCTTGACCATCTTTGATCAACGAACTAGTCAACTAGAAGCTCACTAGGGACAGTGTGTTGTCTATGTATCCACACATGTATTTGAGTTTCCAATCAATACAATTCTAGAATGGATAATAAACGATTATTATGAACAAGGAAATATAACAATAACTAATTTATTATTACCTCTAGGGCATATTTCCAACAGCTAATGGATGTATTTCTAAACCTAAAAAACAAACTGGAGACTCCCAGTTCTGGTCTGGATTGTTAAACTTCAACGACATGTTCTATAAATACACTAAGAAAAATTATGGGATGGAAAAATACCAGGGAATATTTTTAGGTGGATAAAACTCCTTGAAGGATTAATATCATAGACTATATAATTTGTGTTTTGAACATGACATTACAGTTGATGAAACAATTCAAATGGGGTGGAGAGGGTTTAAATTTAGAAGAACTTTATATGGAAAAACTATGGACCTGTTTAAAAATCTTAAAACTAGGTGCATGAGCAGTGAAATGGGTACTAATAGAGATAAGATAAAATGGATGTTAAATACTGATATGTAATTCAATAAAAAAATTCTTGTGAAAGGCTAAAGTGCCTGGTAAAATCAAAGTGTTTATGTAGGTGGCTAATCGAAAATCAATCCTTACTTAATCTCGGGGTGGGGTGAAAAAACATGTTTATTTTGTGTCAAGAATGAATCTATAGATTATCTATATTTCAATTGTTCTGGTGCTTATTTAATTTGGAGCTTTTTCTTTGGCAAAGCAATTATGATAAATTTTGGCAAAATAAGGTAGTAAGTACATCATGAGCACTTTGATATATTTAACATTCCGTAGCACCCAAGTTTCATGGGAGAGATGGGTGTTAACTATTGGGGAATGTAGTAGTTGTTCAAAAAATTTCCTACGTCGCACCAAGATCCATCTATGAGAAACTAGCAACGAGCAAGGGGTAGAGCATCTTCATAGCTTTGAAGATCGCTAAGTGGAAGCGTTACTATGAACGCGGTTGATGGAGTCGTACTCGTAGCGATTAAGATTGCGCAAGATTCCGATCTAAGCGCCGAACAATGGCGCCTCCGCATTCAACACACGTGCAGCCCGATGACATCACCTTCACCTTGCTCCAACAAGGAGAGAGGAGAAGTTGAGGGAGAGCTCCGGCAGCATGACGGCGTGGTGATGGTGGAGCTGCGTGGTACTCCAGCATGGCTTCTCCAAGCGCTATAGAGGAGGTGGAGGAGCAAGAGCAGGGTTGTGCCGAGGGAGGAAGAAAACTTGTCTGTTTGCAGCCCCAAACCCTTGGGTATATATAGGAGGAGGAGTAGGAGGAGGGTCGGCCACCCTAGGGTTTCCCCTAGGTGGTGCGGCGGCCAAGGAGGGGGCGGCGGCCAGGGTTGTGGTGCCTTGCCTCCCAAGTTGGGAGGTGGACCACCATTGCCCTAGGGTTCCCAGCCCTAGGCGCCCTTGGGCCGTGGTCGGCCGAGCCAGCCCAGCTAGGTGGCTAGTTCCCACCTTATTTCTGCCCTTGTGGCCCTCCAGGGCTGATGGCCCCTCCCGGTGGGCCTCCGATATCCTTTCAGTGGTCCCGGTATAATACCGATATACCCCGGGACCTTTCAAGTGACCGAAACTCGACTTCCTATATATATATTTTCAACTTCGGACCATTCCTGAGCTCCTCGTGCCATCCGAGATCTCTTCCGGGACTCCGAACAACCTTCAGTAACCACGCACTATTCCCATTACAACTCTAGCATCATCGAACATTACGTGTGTAGACTCTACGGGTTCGGGAACCATGCAGCGGGAGCTGGATACCCATGCTGGCTCCCACATGTTCCACTATGATCTCGTCGAATGAACCACGATGTCAGGGATTCAATCAATCCCGTATGCAATTCCCTTTGTCTACCGGTATGACACTTACCCGAGATTCGATCGTCGGTATCCCTATACCTTGTTCAATCTCGTTACCGGCAAGTCTCTTTACTCGTTCCCTAACACATCATCCCGTGTCTAACTCCTTAGTCACATTGAGCTCATTATGATGATGCATTACTGAGTGGGCCCAGAGATACATCTCTGTAACACGGAGCGACAAATCCTAGTCTCGATTCGTACCAACCCAACAGACACTTTCAGAGATACGTGTAGTGCACCTCTATAATCACCCAGTTACGTTGTGATGTTTGATACACCCAAAGCACTGCCACGATATCCAGGAGTTGCATAATCTCATGGTCTAAGGAAATGATACTTGACATCAGAAAGGCTTTAGCAGACGAACTACATGATCTTGTGCTATGCTTAGGATTGGGTCTTGCCCATCACATCATTCTCCTAATGATGTGATACAGTTATCAATGACATCCAATGTCCATGATCAGGAAACCATGACCATCTATTGATCAACGAGCTAGCCAAAAAGAGGCTCGCTAGGGACATGTTGTCGTCTATATATTCACACATGTATTATGGTTTTCGGTTAATACAATTATAGCATGAATAATAGACAATTATCATGAACTAGGAATTATAATAATAACTACTTTATTATTACCTCTAGGGCATACTTCCAACAGTCTCCCACTTGCACTAGAGTCAATAATCTAGTTACATTATGATGAATCGAACACCCATAGAGTTCTCGTGTTCATCATGTTTTGCTCGTGGAAGAGGTTTAGTCAACGGATCTGCGACATTCAGATCCGTATGTACTTCGAAAATATCTATATCTCCATCGTGGATGTATCCAGGTATGGAGTTGAAGCGGCGCTTGATATTCTTGGTCTTCTTGTGAAACATGTGCTCCTTGGCAATGGCAATAGTTCCAGTGTTGTCACAGAACAGAGTCATCGGGCCCGACACACTGTGAATCACTCCTAGGTCGGTGATGAACTCCTTCATCCAGACTCCTTCATGTGCTGCTTCCGAAGCAGCTATGTACTCCGCTTCTCATGTAGATGCCACCACGACGCTTTGCTTGCAACTGCACCAGCTGACTGCCCCACCATTTAAAATATACATGTACCCTGTTTGTGACTTGGAGTCATCCGGATCTGTGTCAAAGCTAGCATCGTTGTAACACTTTATGAGGAGCTCTTCGACCCCTACATAAACGAGAAACATATCTTTTGTACTTCTCAGGTACTTAAGGATATTCTGGACTAATGTCCAGTTATCCACTCCTGGATCACTTTGGTTCCTCCCTACCAAACTTATGGCAAGGTTCAGATCAGGTCTAGTACACATCATGGCATACATAATAGAGCCTATGGCTGAAGCATAGGGGATGGTACTCATCTTTTCTCTATCTTCTACCTTGGTCGGGCATTGAGCCGTGCTCAACCTCACACCTTGTAATACAGGAAAGAACCCGTTCTTGTCCTTATCCATATTGAACTTCTTCAATATCTCGTCACTACAAGAAATATGTTAATCCGTGACGGATTCGTGATGACGTTTTGAAAATCTGTCATCGCAACCGTCATCAACTAGCAAGATGTGTTTGGACCCTAACACGGTAGCCCCTTAATGACGAACGTCAAGGTACTGTCACGAAAACCGTCACGGGTAGACCAACCGGGCCTAGCTTTCCCCACTATATACACCGTCACGTATGAAACAACATGAAGCAATGCGCGCGGAGAAAAAAGCATTTAGGTCCTCAAGGCGGGAGAGTCTGAAACAAGAAGCGCGCGAAGGAAAAAAACCAGTAGTTAACGCGGCAAAGTCCGAACAGGATGCGCGGAGAAAGCATTCAAGTCGTCGACGCGGGGAGTTAAAAAAAATCGGAGCCAGCCCATTTAACTCCGCAGCCCACAGCCCGAGAGGCCATAGCCACGACAACGAAAACCCTAATCCACCACCATCCACAGCCGCTGACTCCCCTCCCCCTCTCCTCCCGATTCAGATCCATGCCCAACCTCCCTGCATGCACGGCTGCCGCCCCATCGATCTTCGGCGCCGCTGCCTCCCCGTCGATCTCCCTCGCTGCTGTCCCAATCATCTCCCGCTCCACCTCTGTCTCCCATCCTCTCTCGCTCCGCCACCGCCCCCACACGCTTCCCCTACGAAGTACTCAGATCCGCGATGGGGGCACACGTAATCGTGGCAGCGCGAGAACATTCCCTTCCTAGATGGCCTGGAGATGTTGCGCCTACCAGCAACTGTAGATCCCGCACCGTCGCCTACGACAGCACCCGCGCCGGCGCCGGATGTGGTGCCCAACGTTGTGACGCTAGTGGCGGCGGTCGGAGGAGGTGAGTCAGTTTAGGCGTCTGTTAAATATTTATCTTTCTGCGGTGAGTGTGGTGGCACGGTCGTGTAGGCAGAAGGAAGAACTACAGCTCCGCTAGGACGCATTGATAATTGTTCAGGAGTGTGAGCCATTTTTTTGTGAGAGCGTTCGAACCACCAGTGTTCGGATAAAAATATCTCCACCTCCACTAGGACGCGGGACGCCTTGATAATTGTATTGTATCCATGTGAGCTAACATTTGTGTTGCTACATGCATTCAAAGGGAGAAAGTACAGTGTAACAAATATATGTACATCATTTCTTCATCAACATGTACGTGTAACAAATATATGTGGGGTGCTTACATAGTTTCTGAGGTCCGGATGTGTTTGTGTGTCAATTTAGTATATAGATATACATCATTGATCGTGTTACATTCATTTTAAGCAACCTGACAACATTTTTATTGAAAAGTAAATAGGCTAGGCTCTACCTGTGAGGTGATTGACTAAATTGGGAACCAAAATCATATATCTCAATTTAGATGCATTCCTCTTGCAGATTTGTTGTATGTAATTTTCTCTTGATTTCTGTAGATAATCACTCATGATCCAATTATTCAACATAGGTTTCCCTGCAATAGTGGTACAAGGTGACATAACACAAGAGGTAAATACATATTCCGAACTCTTCTGGCATTGCCTAACTTGTTCGTTAGCAGCATTACAAAATGATAGACTAGCACCACTGTTCTTCTATTTTTTTCTTTCCAAGTGACTGTTGTTCTTCTCGCGTAGTTATCTAGGACTGACCAATTTTTTTAGACTAAACCTGATGCAGGAAATGTGGCCGCTTGGTTTATTGATACTCGCAAGTTATACACGATGATAGACTAGCACTGCTGGCTATTTCCGTGCGAGCACTAGCAGTCCAGAATTTGTGAGATCTATTAGTTAGTTAAGCAACTACTAGTTAGACAAGCTGTGTGGTGGTTCACGTTTAGTCCCTAACCAAAACTTGGACGATGCTAGTTCTTTTTAGTAGTCTGGCATATATCTATATTTTTATATTAACTACCACTTTACTCTCCAATATAGTTGTAGACAAATAATTAACAATGTGTATATTGTTTACTAACAAGTGGTTGTGTGGTATAGTATACTAGTGTGCAATTTTTATTTGATGCAGAACTTGTGTAAGTTAGATGTACTCATTTTTGTTGCTATTAGGATAACATAGCAATTCTTACATTGAGTAAAATAAATTCTAGAAAACAAATTCTCACCATGCCTATATTTTGAGATAGGGGTAGTACTTGTTAGTTCTGACCATGCGTATCTTAAGGAGTGGTTGGTATTCTAGAAAACAAATTCCTACATATGGTTCTACATGTGTTCCTAACTGAGTTAATGTTGGATGTTCTTTGGTTTGCGGGTGACATTCAAAACACTTTTTTGCAATATATGTTGGTATATGGTGTCCTTGTAATTGCACTTTGGGCTCCAATGAAATTCTTGTACGCGTCAATCGTAAATATCTGTCAAAAGGTGTTAACAATATGATAACTTCTGTTAGATGCTTTTCGTGGGTCTATCTCATGGCCACCTAGATTTTGTATGCAGATTTCTCAACACCATGATTTATGTCCACATTCTTACATAGATCCATTACTCTCCGCTTCATAGCCTATTTGTTCTATTTCCACTATATATCTTTTTTGTTTTAAATTTTAACTGTCAAGTGTCAACAATATGTGCATATTGTTCTTCAGGGTATATCCAATTGCTTAGTGCTACTGGATAACTGTAGAAGTAGCTCCTTGTTTCTCAACGCATAGTGGACATATGATAAATGAATGAAGCTTGTGCGTATGATAATTGAATGAGAAACTAGGTATGCGTTTAGTATAGTGATAGCTTGGAACTCATGTCAAATAGGCACATGAGAAATTGCATCGTAGGAATTTCATAAGGTTTACATAGCATGATTCGACTTTAGTGTTGTGATAGCCTCGAACTTCATGTAATATGCACAACAGAGTTTACTACCAGCTACAGATATATGTGTGCCCATCATTCCTTTTTGTTGCCGCTAGATATTTCTTTTCACATGATTGATTTTGTTGCACTACTTTGCATCGTGGGAGTGAAAAAATGTAGAAATTGATGACATGTAATAAGCTACTTCTACTTTAACCTATGAGCTATAATATTTTATAATGCTATATATTTTTCATCGTGTGCAGATATTGGTTTACGGGAGCATTTGGTGTGGATGGACGGATTTACAACCAGCAATCTGGGATGATCCTCGGTTGACGTTCGATGAGTCCAGGGCCTCGCTTGATGGGGGGTGTTGGTTGTAGAGTAATATAGTGTTCTTCGAGACATGCTTGTAAAATTAACCTTTTTGGTCTTCTTTCTTTCCTCCTGTACATGTGTATTTTTGCATGTGTTCTATGTAGTTTTCTGTTTTTAATTACATGTACATTTTTTTGTCAAATTCTTATTGTTTTAAATTTCCATGGACCATTGGAATGTGGTATAGGCGAATGTCATGGACTAAAATTAGTGGGCCTTACTTGAAATTAATGGGCTTAAATTGCAATTGGATTGATCATTATATGGGCTACCAGTCTTGGACTAAGTTGAAATTGGGTGGGTCAAATATTTAGTTGGGATAATTACTACATGGGCTGCCACGTCAGATCCATGTCACATGATGACCTGGTAAACAAGTTAATGCCGTTATGTACTTGCAAGTTAAATGACATCGGTGACGGATCTAAACCGTCATGATCGGTGACGGATTTGGATGATGCATCATGCAGCGCGTGGTGGTCAAATTATGACGCGATATACATGACGGAACTTAAATCCGTCATGTCTTCCCTTTCCTCACAGTTTTGTGCAAGTCCGTGACGGATAGTAATCGTCATGTATTAACAGATTTCTTGTAGTGTGTCAAGGTATGTGCTTTGTGAAAGACCTATGAGGCATATCGATCTATCTCTATAGATCTTGATGCCTAATATGTAAGCAGCTACTCCAAGGTCCTTCATTGAAAAACTCTTATTCAAATAGGCCTTTATGCTTTCAAAAAAGTTCTATATCATTTCCCATCAACAATATGTCATCCACATATAATATGAGAAATGCTACAGAGTTCCCACTCACTTTCTTATAAATACATGCTTCTCCATAAGTCTGTACAAACCCAAACGCTTTGATCACCTCATCAAAGCGAATGTTCCAACTCCGAGATGCTTGCACCAGCCATAGATGGAGCGTTAGAGCATGCATACCTTGTTAGCATTATTAGGATCGACAAAACCTTCTAGTTGTATCTTATACAATTCTTCCTTAAAAAAGTCGTTCATAAATGTCGTTTTGACGTCCATTTGCCAGATTTCATAATTATAAAATGCAGCAACTGCTAACATGATTCAGACCGACTTCAGTATCGCTACGGGTGAGAAAGTCTCATCGTAGTCAATTCCTTGAACTTGTCGATAACCCTTAGCAACAAGTTGAGCCTGATAGATGGTCACATTACCATCCGCGTCAGTCTTCTTAAAGATCCATTTATTTTCTATAGCTTGCCGATCATCGGGCAAGTCCACCAAACACTAGTAGATAATGGCCCATTTGTACCAGTTCCAGAGGCCCATTAGCCCCGGTTCTTGAACCGGGACTAAATGGTCGGGACTAAAGCCCATAACCTTTAGTGCTGGTTCCCTTACTAACCGGGATCGAAGGGTCTCCACATGGCCTCCGCGGGTAGCCCTGGCACGAGGTTCTTTAGTCTCGGTTGGTCACACTGACCGGGACAACATGGCTTCCACACGTCAGCATCTGGCTTGAGCTGGGGTTTTTGTTTTTTTTTGAATTGGGGGGGGGGGGGTTGGGGGGGGGGGGTTGCAGAGTTAATTTAGTGGTTTCATATTGTGTTAGCTAGCTAATAGAGATAAGTTTCCTCTCTTTCTCCATGCTTGGTCGAACAACAAGTTTTCATATATCTATCTGACGCTATTACATATATACAATATAACATCTTTTTCAATTAATCCAAAACATCATCTAATTCAGATCCAATGACAAACCCACAAGGCGTTTTCCGTCTTTAGGTATGACGTGGTCAACAAAGAATCCCGACAATTCCTCTTGAATTGCTTGTATGCGATCATATGGTAGGAGTTGATCCTGCATCTCGCAGATGTAATTTAAAGAAGGGGGTCAATACACGCATATATATGAATAAAACTCAACACAATTGTGAATATTATTTACGTACTTGAAATTGTCTCTCACTCAAGACCCGCTCAAAGGTCGAGTGGCGAATGAACTCGCATACGTAATATGCACATAAAACAGTGACTTCTTTCTCGTACATACACTTTACGAGAATAGAGTTCAATCAAACTGATAAGCAAGCATGGTAATGATATATTGATAAAAATTTGAATGAATTAGAGATGCCCGGAACTAGCTAGTACTACTTACTTTGGGGTGCGTAAATCGCAACTCTTTGTTTAGACTGGGAACCATATTGGCGAAATTCGTCCAAACCCTGCCAAGCAAAGAAAATGATTACTTGATATCAGGAAATTAACGAAATTTGCATGCCGATATGGTCTCAGTATATTGAGCATTGCAGTAATGTCCTCATAATCCTCTTCGACTTTATGTCTCGAGTCTAAGACATTTACTACTGCCCTGCCAATGTCAATGGATGGCAGAATAAAGTGGTCTCTGCGCACGCATGTATAACTCATCAATTACATTACTTAATTAACCTCGAGTAAGAGAAATTGAGTTTACACAGAAGACATCAACACTCACTTGAAGTTTTAATGAAATATTATTTCCACTTTTTTGGATGTATAAGGAACGAGTTTAGCAAGTTCTCCCCGGTCTCTTTGATTGAGTTTTGTACCGTCAATTCATTTACGGCATCTGGGCTAATGAACCCAACGTCGATGATTCCTGCTTTTTTTAATTCGACAATCTTCAATCTACATAATATATATAGTGAGGACAATTATATATACATGCAATGAACGAGTGAGCTAGAGACTTAGATATAGAAGTAATACTTACAGACAGTAGGAGGCCATGAGTTGTTTGTCGAGGGCCAGTTGATTGTATAACTGAAATAACTCCTCAAATTGAATAGTAATCATGGGAAGTCCAATGAATTCGTGCTCTGGTTTCACTGCCACATACATAGGCTTTTTCCCAAACTCCCTGCAGGTTTTCATGTACCACTCATGCAATATGTGCATCATCATTGACAGAGCGGGATGACCAGGTTTGACGAAAGGCTTCCCGTGCACGTATTTATATTGTTCTTTTGTTACATAATCCCCAAGTAATCATCATGATTGGTACCGGGCACCATCTCCGGATGATTAGCAACGACGATATCGAGCTCGGGAATTGTTTTCCCACTTCTTCGTTCTGCTAACTTTACATCACTAGAAGTAGTTCCCGACAGCACCGCTTGTGCATATGTCTTTTTAAGAATGCGGTCATAGTTAGAATCCCGCAGAGGCGATGGTGGAAGCTGCAGTTGATTGATAGTGCGCTCCACTATCACCCGATCTAGCTTCTCCTTCGCAGGTGTAGTTTTGTTTGCAAAATAGGCCCTCAATTCGGCATGACATATCTCCTTGTTTTCCTCCTTGGTCCTCTCATATGGTAACTTTTCCAAAGGCTTGAGAGATGGATCGAATTTCCCGCCTCTGTTTGTACTGCTAGCCGCCGGAGAGAAGGAGGCGTATCTCTTCCGCTTGAGAGAAGGAGGCGGACTGCTCTGACACGCCGGACAAGATGGAGCAGCGGCGTTTGTCTTCCGACGTCAAACCATGATCCATCTAGCAGTAATTCAAAAAAATTCCTACGTCAAACCATGATCCATCTAGGAGAAACAAGCAACGAGCAAGGGGTAGAGCATCGTCATAACTTTAAAGATCGCTAAGAGGAAGCGTTACTATGAACGTGGTTGATGGAGTCGTAGTCATAGCGATTCAGATCGTGGAAGATTCCGATCTAAGTGCCGAACAAAGGCGCCTCCGCGTTCAACACACGTGCAGCCCGGTGACGTCTCCTTCACCTTGATCCATCAAGGACACATGAGAAGTTGAGGGAGAGCTCCGGCAACACGACGGCATGGTGACGGTGGAGCTGCATGGTACTCCAGTAGGGCTTCACCAAGATTTACGGAGGAGGAGGAGGAGGAAGAGAAAGGCTGCACCGAGGAAGGAAGAAAACTTGTGTGTTTGTAGCCCCATACCCTTGGGTATATATATAGGAGGAGGAGGGCCGGCCACCCTAGGGTTTCGCCTTGGTGGTGCGGTGGCCAAGGAGGGGGCGGCGGCCAGGGTTGTGGTGGCTTGCCTCCCAAGTTGGGAGGTGGGCCACCATCGCCCTTGGGTTCCCAGCCCAAGGCGCCCTTGGGCCCAGGTCGGCCGAGCCAGCCCAGCTAGGTGGCTGGCTCGCACATTATTTCGGCCCTTGTGGCCCCTCCCGGTGGGCCTCCAATATCCTTTCGGTGGTCCGGGTACAATACCGATATACCCCGGAACCTTTCCGATGACCGAAACTCGACTTGCTATATATAAATCTTTACCCCCGGACCATTCCGGAGCTCCTCGTGATGTCCGGGATCTCATCCGGGACTCCGAACAACCTTCAGTAACCACGCACTATTCCCATTACAACTCTAGCATCATCGAACCTTAAGTGGGTAAACCCAACGGGTTCGGGAACCATGTATACATGACCGAGAAAACTCCCACATGTTGACTCCCACATGTTCCACGATGATCTCATCAGATGAACCACGATGTCGGGGATTAAATCAATACCGTATGCAATTCCCTTTGTCTACCGGTGTGACACTTGCCTGAGATTCGATCGTCGGTATCCCTGTACCTTGTTCAATCTCGTTACCAGCAAGTCTCTTCACTCGTTCAGTAACACATCATCCCGGCTAACTCCTTAGTCACATTGAGCTCATTATGATGATGCATTACCGAGTGGGCCCAGAGATACATCTCCGTCACATGGTGCGACAAACCCCAGTCTCGATTCGTACTGACCCAACAAACACTTTCGGAGATACCTGTAGTGTACCTTTATAATCACCGAGTTACGTTGTGAAGTTTGATACATCCAAAGCACTGCTATGATATCTGGGAGTTGCAAAATCTCATGTTCTAAGGAAATGATACTTGACATTAGAAAAGCTTTAGTAGACGAACTACACGATCTTGTGTTATGCTTAGGATTGGGTCTTGTCCATCACATCATTCTCCTAATGATGTGATCCCATTATCAATGACATCCAATGTTCATGATCAGGAAACCATGACCATCTATTGATCAACGAGCTAGCCAACTAGAGGGTCACTAGGGATATGTTGTGGTCTATATATTAACACATGTATTACAATTTACGGTTAATACAACTATAACATGAATAATAGAAAACTATCATGAACTAGGAAATATAATAATAACCACTTTATTATTGCCTCTAGGGAATATTTCCAACATTAACAACATTGAAATAAATTGTCCAGCAACAGTAGTGATGAATCGAGGGATGGATATGCAACAACAAATGTCGTTTTCATTTGAATCAAATATGCCTAAGGGAGTTATGAACTAATTACAGTTTAGTATTGATCTCGCTATTATACTTTTGCAGGTTTTGATATATTAGATTGTTAATTGGCATGTTGTGCAATTTTATCTTACTAAGGTCGATATTTAGCTGTAGGCTACAATAGTACAATTTCAGGTCACTAAGATCCTCCGTTCATCAATATTGTTTTGCAATCTCTTAGATCCAACACTCTCAGCAGCTTATAAGTTTTGCCGAATATTCGAGAGGCCTATGTTTTGCCGTAATGTTGATTCATTTCTGTTCCGGCAAGTTTCAGGCGCTCCATATGTGCACTTTTTAGCACAGGTCATGCCGAAAATTTCCCTCAATTTCGGCATGACTTGTGCGAGAAACTAGGACATATGGAGTGCCCAGGAATTGCCGGAAAGGGGAATGAATCAAAATTCCGACCAAATGTAGTCCCCCTTTTATTAGACATGTTATTCGGCCTAGAATTAAACTACTAAACTAAAAGGAATTTAATATGTCTAGCAACGACGAAGCCGGGGGTTCTGGTCCCCAGGAAGAAGTCCTGGACCAACGGGACATGCAGATGCAGGGTGGCAATGAGACCAACCCCGACACCGACGCTGCCACCAGTACCGATAGTGGCACCGACACCAGGAACGATGACGATGTTGACGTACCCGGTGAAGGACCGAAGCCGAAGAGGGCAAGAAAACCAAACACGCTCGGCACTGGACAAATTGTGGTCACGACGATGCACCCGACGAAATTAGAGCCAACGACGCTGGAGTCAGCACACAAGTGCTATGGCAATCAACTAGGATGCATCCTCAGGGAAACCGCCAACATCAACGACAAAAAGTTAAAGAAGATACCACATATGGAGCACATGCTCCTAACGAAATAGCATAATAGGTTCTTTTTCCCCGGGCGGACAACAAGTGAACTTCCATGGGAGGACGAACTCATGACAAAGATAAAGAACAAGTCAATGATGACGTTAACCAATGCCTTGTCCACCTTGAAAGTAAGGGTGAAAAAATCGATTCTGAACAATGAACAGTGGTCCAAGATTCATGCTGACAATCCGTGTGTCACACCCTGTTTTCACCTCACTTTGCCTCTCTTTCAAAATTTGGTTTAAATTAGAACTTTTGAGGGAATGCCATGTATGCCTTGTTTGTCATAATTGTATGGGTGTTACAAGTAGATCCTTGAAAAATCATTTTCCAAAATATTATCTTCTTAAAAATCCCTTTTAGCTATTTTGGTGAATCAAAACCTTGCTTTGGGGATTGCACTGCAAGTCCTTGAATACAAGGAGCGCCATCAACCAAAGATTGTATTTTGAATCCAATGTGTTCATAACTCTTCAAAACCTTTCTAAGGCCAGAAATGGTATTTTACAAACCTTAGAAAAATCTGAAATTTTTTGGGAATACTCAGAGGAAATATATTTTCCATACATAAGAGTTTCAACCCCTAGTCATGTTCAAAATAATTGAGCAAACCTTTCAAAACCAATTCTGTCTGATTTGACCTTTTGAAACATTTCCAAAGGAAGTATTCTCAATAAATCCCCAGAAAATTCTAGCATTCTCCACATTCTATATTTGGTGACCATGCCAAGTTTCACCTCCATCCAAGGTGGTTTGAATCACCAAATAATTTAGAAACCTTTCCTGTACACAATCAACCTGGAGCAACTCTACATGGTGATGTTTTTCCATTTGTTCTCAAACTTTGCACGAGTGATTGATGACCCACAAGTGTAGGGGATCTATCGTTCTCCTTTCGATAAGTAAGAGTGTCGAACCCAATGATGAGCAGAAGGATCTGACAAGTGGTTTTCAGCAAGGTATTCTTTGCAAGCTGTGAAATTATCTGTAATAGATAGTTGTGTGATAGGATGATTCGTAGCAAGTAGCAAGTAACAAGTAGCAAGAGTAACAAAGGTTCAGCAAGATGGCCCAATCCCTTTCGTACCAAGGGATAAGCCTGGACAAACTCTTATAGGAGGTAAAACATTCCCGAGGACACATGGGAATTTCTGTCAAGCTAGTTTTCATCAAGTTCATATGATTCGTGTTCGCTACTTTGATTGTTTGATATGTGGGTCGGACGGTGCTTGGGTGTTGCCCTTACTTGGAAAAACTTCCCACTTATAATTAACCCCTCTCGCAAGCATCCGCAACTACGAAAGAAGAATTAAGACAAAGTCTAACCATAGCATTAAACTAGTGATCCAAATCAGCCCCTTACGAAGCAACGCATAAACTAGGGTTTCAGCTTCTATCACTGTAGCAAACCATCATCTACTTATTACTTCCCAATGCCTTCCTCTAGCCATAAATAATGGTGAAGTGTTATCTAGTTGACGTTCACATAAGACCACTAGAGGAAAAACAACATACAACGCATAAAAAATATCGAACGAATACCAAATTCACATGACTACTTATAGCATGACTTATCCCATGTCCTCAGGAACAAAAGTGACTACTCACAAAGCATAATAATATTCATGACCAGAGAGGTATTGCGTAACATCAAGGATCTGAAAATATAATCTTGCACTGACTTATCCAACTAGCATCAACTACAAAGAGTAAGTAACACTACTAGCAACCTTACAAGTACCAATCGAAGTCGTGAGACGGAGATTGGTTACAAGAGATGAATTAGAGTTTGGAGATGAGATGGTGCGGATGAAGATGTTGATGGTAATGAGTCCCCTCCAATGAGAGGAGTGTTGGTGATGACGATGGCGGGGATTTCCCCCTCCGGGAGGGAAGTTTCCCCGGCAGGACGACCCTGCGGGAGCTCTAGATTGGTTATGCTCAAGTTCCGCCTCGTGGCAGCGGTGATTCCTCCCGAAAGACTCCTCTTATTTATTTTGGAACGAAACCTTTCTTATAGCGAAACAGGGGAGCCAGAGGGCCAACAGGGAGCCCACAAGACCCCTAGGCGCGGCCAGGGGGGTAGGCCGGACCTAGCAAGCTTGTGGCCTCCTGTTGGCTCCCCTCTGGTACTTCTTCGACCGAGTATTTTTATAAATTGCAAAATAATTCCGCGTTGATTTTCACGGCTTTTGGAGTTGCGCAGAATAGGTATCTCAAACTTGCTCCTTTTGAAGGCCAGAATTCCAGCTGCCAGCATTCTCCCTCTTCATGTAAACCTTGCAAAATAAGAGAGAAAAGGCATAAGTATTGTACCATGAAGTGTAATAACAGCCCATAAAGCGATAAATATCAACATGAAAGCATGATGCAAAATGGAGGTTTCAACTCCCCCATGCTTAGACTTCGCTTGTTCTCAAGCGGAAGCCGAGATCAATAAATATGCCCACATGTTTAGAGACGGAGGTGTCCACAAAACAAGATACGGACATGCATGCATCATGATCATAATCAGAACAGCAATATCATCATATAATCTCTCATGCTAAAGTGATAATTCCTCCACAAAGTAAAGTATGGATCAAGAACCTTATTGAGAATTAACAACCAATAGCCTTTAGTCATTGATGCAATTGCAAATTATCATAACATCGGAAAGAGTCAAATAAGAGCTTGTAAAGCAAATCCACATACTCAATCATCTTTTCGCCTTCTACAATTGCTACAACTCACGTGGTACTCATGAGATCTAAGTTTCACTCGGACACAGAGAAAGATAGGGGCTTATAGTTTCGCCTCCCAACTATTTACCTCAAGGGTAATGTCAACAATAATAATCCATGACATTAGACAAGATAAAGGCGAAATAAGGAATTGGTGTAGATCACCATGACTCTTTTAGGGACAAAAAGTAAAGGTACAAGATAGGCCCTTCGCAGAGGGAAGGAGAGGTTGTCATGCGCTTTTGAGGTAAGATCAACTATGTAAGATCTGAACTTTTCACATGCAAACACGACTACTAAAAATTCCTTTTCCGTAGTAGCATAGTTTCTTTGGGCACTGTCTAGATTTTTGCTAGCATAGTGAATAACATTCAACTTCTTATCAACTCTTTGTCCTAGGACAACGCCAACAACATAATCACTAGCATCACACATGATTTCAAAAGGTAAGTTCGAATTAGGTGGTTGGACAATAGGCGCAGTTATCAAGGCCTTTTTAAGTATTTTGAAGGCTTCCTCACAATCATCGTCAAAAACAAAAGGAATATGCTTTTGCAAGAGATTGGTAAGAGGCCTAGAAATCTTAGAGAAGTCCTTAATGAACCTTCTATAGAAACCAGCATGACCAAGGAAACTTCTTATACCTTTGATATCTGTAGGGCATGGCATTTTTCAATCGCATCAACCTTAGCCTTATCGACTTCAATACCTTCATTAACCATAAAGTGGCACTTCTCCCAATTCAAGACAAGGTTGGTGTCTTTACATCGCTGCAAGACTCGATCAAGGTTGCTGAGGCAATCATCACAAGATGACCCGTAAACGGAGAAGTCATCCATGAAAACCTCAACAATCTTTTCAGAAAAGTCAGAGAATATAGCCATCATACATCTTTGAAAGGTAGCATGTGCATTACATAAGCCAAAAGGCATACGTCTATAAGCAAAGATACCGAAAGGGTAGTGTCGTGGGTATAAGCCTGACAGTAGATGTGTAGGGTACGAATGAGATGGGCAGAGTCCTAGCTACGGCGAGGTTGTATGAGTTCGGGCCCCTCTGCGGTGGAGGTAACAGCCCTACGTCTCAGAGCTCTCGGAGCTGGTTGTCGAGTGTAATATGGAATACAATGATTTTCTAACCCTTCTACCAGTGGGGGAGGGCGGTTTATATAGAGTGCGCTGCCCTCCACAACGGTTCCGGTATAAGGGAAGAGTAGTGGGGATTGAATGCATACGTTACAGGTAACGTATGCTCTAAATGCTAATAAATGCACCCGGAAACATACGACCGTTTCCCTCCAGGGAGGTTACGATGTACCGAGTGTATCCAGTCGGTTAGCTTGGTATTCTCCGAATGCTAGTATCCGACTGGATGATATAGGACCTGTTGCCGACTGGATAATGGGGATTCCTTGATTCAGTCAGGGTAGACTTAGGGTCTTGTCCTTTGTGTGGGGTAGTCCTTGGGTAGGACCTGTACGGCAGGCCTATGACCCTACCCTAGGACTATGACCCCATCATTAGTCCCTGAATGGATTGGGGTTGAAACAACGAAGCGGTGCTTGAAGTTCGGATCCGACTGGATTAGATTCGGCTTGGGCGTTGCTTGCCTCTACCCATTTTACCTCTTCTGACCAACGATCCGAGTGGAAGTGCTTGCGAAACCGACTGTCGGGAGCCGAGTGTTTCCGCGGCATCTTTTGACGCGACCGGTCAACTGACAATGGCGGATTTTCCGGGATCTCAAATTTCGGGTTCCGCGCGCTCAGCGGGGACGACGTCAGCGCACTCGAGTAGCGCCTGACGCCTCGATTCTCGCGCCTTCAAGTCCTCCACTGATATCGCCGCGGCCGGTCGGGCGGATAAGGTTTCGGGGCCACCCGCGAGTGACCCAGTCGGAACCCTATTTAAATCTGGGCGGCGAGGCTCCTTCGTTACGCTCGTCGAATCTTTCGCTCTCGCCTGCTCCGTCTTCCTCGCCACCCCCTGCGCTCCTACGCTCCTTCCTTCTCCTCCCTCTTGAGGGTTCGCCGTCGCCTCCATGACCAAGGGTCAAACCAGCAAGATGGGCGCGAGGAAGAAGAAGAACAAGGCGGCGGCGCCTGCTCAGCGGCGGCAGCGGCCGCTGCCGGCGGGGTGGATCCAAGGAGACTTCCTTCCCTCTGCGGTGATGGAGGGAGATCTGCTGGAGCTGGTGGAGCACGGAATGTTCGTGCATAAGTCCTGGAAACTGCCGGCAGACGACGAGGTCGAGCCAGCGCCTCGGGAGGGAGAGCGCGTCCTGCTCCTCAGCCATGTTCACAGAGGTTTTTCTTTGCCCCCGGATCCCTTCTTTAAAGGCATCATGAATCACTTCGGGGCTCAACTCCACCACTTTCCTTTGAATGCCATCGCCCATCTTTCTGTCTTTATTGTTTTGTGCGAGTGTTTCATTGGTTGTCCCCCCATTGTGGTTTGTTCAAACACATCTTCTCCGCCCGATCCCAGACTATCGAATGACTTAGACAGTCGGATGATAAGACTCACCTCCTCCAGCTCTGCGGAGGCTTAGGATTCCAGAAGAAGAGTTGGAGTAGCTATCCTGCTCTCTAGTTGAGTGAGTCAGTTAGGAACTGGCAGTCGACGTGGTTCTACTGCCAGGACATCGCCTGTCCGAACGCGTCGACTGGGCTGCCTCCTTTTAGCCTAGACCGGCCCGCCCCGCCTAAGCAGCTCGCGCTCTCAAAGGCCGAGAAGAACAACATCCAGCCTTTGGTTGAGGCACTCGTGGATGTCGTCAGGAGGGGGGTCACCGGTATAGACCTGCCGGAAGTCTTCCTTGGTCGGCGGATCCAGCCTCTGCAGGCTCGTGACCATGCTGTGTGGCATTACACGGGGCCCGAAGATTCCACTCGAACCAACGTGGTGGGCGTGACCGAGGAGAGGGTAACCTCGTGGGTGCTCCAAATCATGGGTCCTTGTGAGAATCCCAAAGGAGCTCGCCGAGTGAAGCCTTACAGCGCGGATCATCCCCCACCGAATCAGGTGAGTGGCACTAGTCGAGTGCATTGAACTGTCTTAATTCCAGTCGTTTGCTTATATCTCCGTGTGATGCCTAATGTTTCCGACTGAACATTATGCAGGCGTGGACCAAATGGTTCTCCCCCGTCTTGAATGGGAATCCGGAGGAGGAAGAGGTGGAAGGCAGCCAGGAGGGCAGCGTGGAGAGCGCCGAATACGTCTCTGACAGCAAGGAATCGGAGGAGGAGGACAACGAGGAAGAGGAAGAAGATGAGGAGCAAGACTCGCCACCTCCATGACCAGAGCATCGGACCAAGCGTCGACACAAGCCCGCCGTCCCCTCAGCTCCCCCTGCGTCGTCGAGTGCTCCGCCTACTGCTCCGGTGGTCCCGAGTGTTCGAGGCACCAAGAGGGTCAGGGACGCCGCCGCTGAGCCCGCGGGCCTGTCTTCCAGGGCGCCCAAGCCGAGTGGGCCTAAGCCTCGGAAGGCTATGCCGCGAATGAGGGTTGCTATCCCTGTCACCTCCACGTAAGTGTATCTAGCTTTCGGCTCTTTCTATTATCCGAGTGAACTCCTGATTACAGGTCGAATAGGTTTCACTCGACAGGGTCGCTACCTCTGCCACCTCTCCGGCCCGCCAAGGGGACGACCCCATGGACACGGAGAACGTCGTTTCGTCCCAGCCAGGTGTGTTGTAGGAGAGCCGGGTGTTTTATCCCATCGCGTCTCCAATTCTATCATAGGGCTTGTTTCTTTCTTTTCCTGAGACGTCATGTCATTCGACTTGTCAGGGGCGATTTGCCTGGACGAGGACGACCAGGGGAGGACCGACCCCGCAGTGGAGCCTGTCCTTGAGGCTACTCCTCCTGCTGCCGCTCCCGCCGCCGACGTCCCGCCGACTGAAGTGCCGCCACCGACTGAACCAGTGCTGGTGGGGGAGGAGCCGAAAAGGGCGGACCTTGGGATGCCTCGGGAACCTCCGACGATTCCAGGTTCGTCGAATGCTGAATTCAGCATCCGGCGTCTTCCGGAGGAGCAGGTGGGAGCGGCCAAGGGGGCCATGGTGCAGGCAGAGCTGATGGCTGGAGAAGCCAAGAGGGCTTATGACTCCGTTGCGGCCTTGGACCAGCGGAGCTTGGAGCTGCGCGATGTTATCCGAGTAAGTGGTCTAGTAAGTATTTACTTTTCCCCTGTAGCCCACTGAGTGTTATTGAATATCAGCTGTTGTTTGCAATGGGTTCACTCTGAGTGAACCCAGTGGGTGTAGTCCCCGAGACTTCTGTCGAGTGCTTGCACCGACAGTTGTCGTTATACACTTTGCCTTGAGTTTGGTTGTGTCTGTAAATAGGATTATCGAGTCCGAGTAATTGTTGCAGTCGGAGTGCACTTACGGTAAGAGTCCCCGAGAGTAAGTTGTACTCAGGTTGGGTAGTATTGGCCTCGGTGGCGTAGGTGATAACATGCATTTCAATAGGGCATGCCTGATTGAGGTGCATGCCAGTGGGGTCACTCTTAGTGAACCCACTGGGTGTAGTCCCCGAGACTGCTGTCGACTGCTTGCGTCGGTAGGGGTCTGAAGAACTTAGACTGTTAACTGTTGAACTTTCTGATTGTCCCTTGTTTCTTGTTGGCAGAAAACTTGTGAAATGGGGACGGCCTATGAGGCTCTCAAGGCGAAGAGGAATCAGTTCGCTGGTGAACTTGATGCGGCCATGCTTGCAATGTTCGGCATGAAGGAAGCTCTGGCGGAACGGGAGAAGTCATTGGAGCAGGCGCGTGAAGTGAACAAGGTGTTGACTGAGGAAGTAGAAAGGATGGGGAAGTAGAGGACTGCGTTGATGAGTCAGATGGACGTGCTGAACAAACGATGCAGAGCACAAGAGAAATATGTGAGCGACTGGGCTCGGCAGATGATGACGCGTCTGGCTGGTAAGTCCTTATTCTTCCGAGTGGTTGTGCTATGCGCGTAGCACTCGGTGCTTATTGTCTGTTTGTCCTATTGTCGCAGATTTTTGCTTTGATGCCGAAGCTGAAACGGCTGACGTGGAGCGTTCGATTCTTGAGAACGTTCCACTCGGCGACGACGCCAATCGGGATCTGCTCCGTGCACACATCCGCGTGGGCAAAGTTGGTCCTTTCATCGGTCGACTGAGAGAAGTCGTCGACCGAATCGACAAGGAGCTTTGGCCAGAAGATGAGTCGCGGCAGGAGATGGAGAACCTGTTGAGTCGACTGGCGGAGATTCCCAAGAGAGTGCAGTTGTGGAAGAAGTCTGGAGCTCGTTGCGGTGCAGATGTTGCTCTATCCCTGGTCCCAGTCCATTGCAAGGAGGTGCGTGAGGAAAAACTGAAGACGCTGAAGGTCGCCAACACGAAGAAGCTTCGATTGGAAGACTTCATGGAGACGTTCCTTGAGAGTGCTACCCGCATCGCCGACGGAATCGACTTGGACACTTTCGTGGAGCCCTCCAGTCCTGGTGCCGGCCCAGCTGACGCGTAAGAAACTTTATCCTTGGTATGCCGAGTGTTTATCTGTAAGGTACTTTGACCACTTCTGTTGGCCGTCACACTTTTAAATAGGTGCGGGTAAACTTGATCCGCATCGAGTTAGCTATCTTTGCAAGAATTTTGGAATCCGATTTCTGCTCTTCTGTTGCAATGTTGATTCGAGTTTTTGGTTGGCGTTTCTTGCTGAAGCCAAAGGCAAACAGCCGATGCTGGATCGCTGTTAAGCTCCCTCCGAGTGTGACGTGAAGTGCACACTCGGAGAAGGTTATTACTTAGGCGATGCTGGATCGCAGTTAAGCCCCCGAGTGTGACGTGTAGTGCACACTCGGAGAAGGTTAATACTTAGGCGATGCTGGATCGCAGCTAAGCCCCCGAGTGTGACGATAAGTGCACACTCGGAGAGAGTGAATACTTAGGCGATGCTGGATCGCAGCTAAGCTCCCGAGTGTGACGTTAAGTGCGCACTCGGAGAGAGTTAATACTTAGGCGATGCTGGATCGCAGCTAAGCCCCCGAGTGTGACGGTAAGTACACATTCAGAGAGAGTTAATACTTAGGCGATGCTAGATCGCAGCTAAGCCTCCGAGTGTGACGGTAAGTACACACTCGGAGAGAGTTAATACTTAGGCGATGATGGATCGCAGCTAAGCCCCTGAGTGTGACGTTAAGTGCACGCTCGGAGAGAGTGAATACTTAGGCGATGCTGGATCGCAGCTAAGCTCCCCAATGTGACGTTAAGTGCACACTCGAAGAAAGTTAATACTTAGGCGATGCTGGATCCCAGCTAAGCCCCCCGAGTGTGACGTTAAGTGCACACTCGGAGAGAGTTAATACTTAGGCGATGCTGGATCGCAGCTAAGCCCCTGAGTGTGAAGTTAAGTGCACACTCGGAGAGAGTTAATACTTAGGCGATGCTGGATTGCAGCTAAGCCCTCGAGTTTGACGTTAAGTGCACGCTCGGAGAGAGTGAATACTTAGGCGATGCTGGATCGCAGCTAAGCTCCCGAGTGTGACGTTAAGTGCACACTCGGAGAGAGTTAATACTTAGGCGATGCTGGATCGCAGCTAAGCCCCCGAGTGTGACGTTAAGTGCACACTCGGGGAGAGTTAATACTTAGGCGATGCTGGATTGCAGCTAAGCCCCCGAGTGTGATGTTAAGTGCACACTCGGAGAGAGTTACTACTTAGGCTATGCTGGATCGCGGCTAAGCCCCCGAGTGTGACGTTAAGTACACACTCGGAGAAAGTTAATACTTAGGCGATGCTGGATCACGGCTAAGCCCCCGAGTGTGACGTTAAGTACACACTCGGAGAAAGTTAATACTTAGGCGATTCTGGATCGCAACTAAGTTTTTTTTTGAGACCGGAGTCTGCCACCGCGGAAGAACTTTGAACCTGCAAAAAACTCAATCTGCTTTATATTATTTCACCAATACTTGTTCTTTACATCGCTTCAGTCGACGGTCACGTGTAGAAGCGCTTCAAGAGGTCTCTGTTCCATGCGCGCGGCTCGTCTGTCTCCCTCTGAATGTTGTAGAGTCTGTATGCTCCATTGTTCAGCACCTTGGAGATGATGAAGGGTCCTTCCCAGGCCGGAGCCAACTTGTGGGGTCTTTGTTGATCCACTCGGAGCGCGAGGTCGCCTGCTTGGAACGTCCGACTTCTGACGTGGCGTGCATGAAAACGCCGCAGATTTTGTTGATAAATGGTCGAGCGAGTTAACGCCATCTCGCGCTCCTCTTCCAGAAGAACCACTCCGTCTTGCCTTGCTTTTTCTGCTTCGGCTTCGGAGAAGAGTTTGACTCGTGGCGCATTGTGTAGCAAGTCACTCGGAAGGACCGCTTCTGCTCCATAAACGAGGAAGAACGGTGATCGCCTTGTAGATCTGTTCGGGGTTGTTCGAAGTCCCCAAAGCACTGAAGACAGCTCGGTAACCCAAGCGCCAGCGGCATGTCCTATCTCTCGCAGGAGTCGGGGCTTCAATCCTTGCAAAATAAGCCCGTTTGCCCACTCTGCTTGTCCATTGGACTGAGGATGTGCTACGGAAGCAAAATCCACTCGGATGCCCTGGCTTGTACAGAACCCTTTGAATCTGTCCGAGTCAAAGTTTGTCCCGTTGTCCGTAATTATGCTGTGAGGTACACCGAATCTGAAGATGATGTCCCTGACAAACTTGACGGCTGTCGAAGCGTCGAGCTTCTTGATGGGCTTTGCTTCGATCCATTTCATGAACTTGTCGACTGCCACCAACAGATGTGTGTATCCACCTTGGCCTCTCTTGAACGGGCCGATAGTATCTAATCCCCACACTGCAAACGGCCACACAAGAGGGATCGTCTTCAACGCAGACGTTGGCTTGTGGGACTTGTTGGAGTAAAACTGGCAGCCCTCACATAGATCAACCATATCCTTAGCCATCTCGTTAGCCTGCAGCCAAAAGAAGCAGCCCTGAATGCCTTGGCTACGATTGCTCTCGAAGAGGCGTGATGACCGCAGGTCCCGGAGTGAATATCCTCCAGAATCAGCTGCCCCTCCTCTGGGAGATGCATCGTTGAAGAACGCCGGAGATACTCTCCTTGTACAATTGGCCTTCAATGACAGTGAATGACTTCGATCCGCGGACTATCTGCCTGGCTTGGACTTCGTCTACTGGAAGTTCTTGCCTCAAGATATATGCCATGATCGGCACAGTCCAATCGGGAATGACAGCCAGAATCTCCATGACCAGATCAACCACAGCATGTACATCGACTTGAGTCGGATCTGTTGTGCTCTTCGGTTGTATCGGTTCCTCTGTGAAAGGATCTTCTTTGACTAAGGGGAGGTGGAGGTGCTCGAGGCAGACGTCACTAGGGACTGGTCTCCGAGTGGATCCGAGTTTTGCTAACTCGTCAGCTGCTTGGTTTTTCAGTCTTGGAACATGGTGGAGCTCTGGACCTTCAAACTTCTTCTCCAGCTTCCTCACTTCATTGCAATATGTGGTCATGGTGGGGTTCCTGACGTCCCACTCTTTCATCACTTGATTGACCACCAAATCCGAATCGCCGTAGACCATCAAGCGACGGACGTTGAGTGAGATGGCCATGCACAATCCGTAGAGGAGAGTTTCACATTCTTCCTCGTTGTTGGAGGAATCAAAGTGTATCTACAGCACGTACTTGAGCTTGTCGCCCTTTGGTGATATGATCACAACACCAGCGCCGGAGCCATTCAACATCTTAGACCCATCGAAGAACATTGTCCAATGAGCCGAGTAGATGTGGGTCGGTTGCTGTTGTTCTACCCATGCTGCTATAATGTTAGCCAGGGCTTGAGACTTAATAGCTTTCTTGGCCTCGAACTTGATGTCACAGTACAACATCGCAAACTCGCCGGAAGTCGCTTAGACGCCTGCCCCACGGTGGGCGCCAACTGTTGTGGGTATAAGCCTGACAGTAGATGTGTAGGGTACGAATGAGATGGGCAGAGTCCTAGCTACAGCGAGGTTGTATGAGTTCGGGCCCCTCTGCGGTGGAGGTAACAACCCTACGTCTCAGAGCTCTCGGAGCTGGTGGTCGAGTGTAATATGGAATACAATGATTTTCTAACCCTTCTACCAGTGGGGGAGGGCGGCTTATATAGAGTGCGCTGCCCTCCACAACGGTTCCGGTATAAGGGCGGAGTAGTGGGGATTGAATGCATACATTACAGGTAACGTATGCTCTAAATGCTAATAAATGCACCCGGAAACGTACGACCGTTTCCCTCCAGGGAGGTTACGATATACCGAGTGTATCCAGTCGGTGAGCTTGGTATTCTTGGAATGCTAGTATCCGACTGGATGATATAGGACGTATTGCCGACTGGATAATGGGGATTCCTTGATTCAGTCGGGGTAGACTTAGGGTCTTGTCCTTTGTGTGGGGTAGTCCTTGGGTAGGACCTGTACGGCAGGCCTATGACCCTACCCTAGGACTATGACCCCATCAGGTAGGTAAAAGTGGTTTTCTCCTGATCAGATTGTGCGACATGCATTTGGGAGAAACCAGAATAACCATCCAGAAAGCAGAAGTGGGTGTGTTTAGACAATCTTTCTAGCATTTGGTCAATAAAAGGCAAAGGGTAATGATCTTTCCTAGTGGCCTTATTCAATTTCCTAAAATCAATCACCATCCTATAGCCAGTAATAATCCTCTGTGGGATCAATTCATCCTTATCATTAGGGACACCGGTAATACCTCCCTTCTTAGGGACGCAATGCACCGGACTTGCCCAATCACTATGAGAAACATGATATATAATACCTGCTTCGAGGATCTTTAGTATTTATTTTCTTACTACCTCTTTCATCTTAGGATTTAATCTCCGTTGATGATCGACAACTGGTTTGGAATTAGGATAGGTTTTAATTTTGTGCTGGCATAGAGTCGGCTAATGCCCTTATGATCGTCAAGAGTATATCCAATAGCAGCACGGTGCTTCCTCGGAGTTTCTAATAACTTCTTTTCTTCATGTTCTGAGAGGCTAGCACTAATAAGAATATGATATATCTCTTTTTCATCAAGATAAGCATACTTAAGAGTATCAGTCAACTGTTTAAGATTGAACACAGGATCACCCTTTGGTGGGGGTGGATCTCCAAGCAGTTTGACAGGCAAATTATTCTTAAGGATAGGATGTTGTTCAAAGATAACTCTATCTATCTCATTCCTTTCATCCATATGCATATCATTTTCATGCTCAAGCAAGTATTAGTCTAAAGGATCAGTAGGAGGCACAACCATAGAAGCTAGAGCAATAATTTCATCCTTACTAGACAACTCTTTTTCATGAGGTTGTCTACCAAACTTGGAGAAAATGAACTCATGTGACACACCTTCAAAGCCAATAGTGACAGTTTGCTTCTCACAGTCAATATTAGCATTGACAATATTGAGGAAAGGTCCGAAAAATATGATGGGACAAAAGCTATCTTGTGCGGTAGCAAGAACGAGCAAATCAGCAGGATACTTTGTTTTACCACACAAGACTTGAACATCTCTAACAATTCCCAAAGGGCAGATATTATCTCTATTGGCAAGCTGAATAGTGACATCAATAGGTTCCATCTCAACAGGTGCAATCTCGTCTTTTATTTCATCATATAAAGATTGAGGTATTGCGCTAACACTAGCACCCACGTCACATAAACCATGATAACAATGATCTCCTATCTTAACAGAAACAATAGGCATGCCAACAACAGGCCTATGTTTGTCTCTAGCATGTGGTTTAGCAATTCTAGCAACATCTTCACAGAAGTGAATATCATGGCCATCAACATTGTTGGAGAGGAGATCTTTGATAATAGCAATGCCAGGTTCAACTCTAAATTTCTCAGGGGGTGTAGGTGTTCTAATGTAGCCCCTACGTATCACAGTTGAAACTTTAGAATGATCCTTTATCCTAACAGGGAAAGGTGGTTTCTCAATGTAAGCACTAGGAACAATAGGATCATTATATGCAATGACTTTCGCTTCAACTAGATTTGGTTTAACTACATTGAATTCTAAGGGAGGATGATATTTAAACCACTTCTCTTTAGGGAAATCAATATGAGCAGCAAATGATTCACACAATGAAGCTACTATCTCGGAGTCAAGTCCATATTTAGTGCTAAAATCGAAAAAAGTATTTGTTTCAATAAAGGATTTAATGCAATCGAACTTAAGACTCATACCTGACTCCTTACCTTCATCAAACTCCCAATCTTCAGAGTTGCGTTTCATTCTTTCCAATAAGTTCCATTTGAAGTCAATATCTCTCTTCATAAAAGAACCCGTACAAGAATTGTCAAGCATGGTCCGATTATCATGAGAAAGCCGAGCATAAAAGTTCTGAATGATAATTTCTCTCGAGAGCTCATGGTTGGGGAATGAATATAACATTGATTTAAGCCTCCCCCAAGCTTGAGGGATGCTTTCTTTGTCACAAGGCCAAAAATTATAAATATAATTCCGATCACGATGTACAAAATGCATAGGATAAAACTTTTGATGAAATTCCAATTTCAATTGGTTGTAGTTCCATGATCCAGTGCTAAGATAAGGGAAAGACCTTCTTCTTGACCTCATCCTCTGGCAAACCTGCAAGCTTAAATAAACCACAAACTTCATCTACATAGATTAGATGCAAGTCTGGATGTGATGTTCCATCTCCTGTAAAAGGATTAGCCAGCAGTTTCTCAAGCATACCCGAAGGAAATTCATAGAAAATATTTTCAGTAGGTGCAGCAGGTTGAGGAGCAACTCCTTGTGCTTCCATTCGACGGAAGATACATCGAACAAGCTCCTCAAAGGATTAGTTTCCATAGTGACAAGTGATAATAAATTTCAGCACACTATATAAATGTTTTCTTACCAAATTCCACTTACCAAAGGCGATTCACTCCCCGGCAACGGCGCTAGAACCACAAGTGTAGGGTACCTATCGTAGTCCTTTCGATAAGTAAGAGTGTCGAACCCAACTAGGAGCAGAAGGATCTGACAAGTGGTTTTCAGCAAGGTATTCTCTGCAAGCACTGAAATTATCGGTAATAGATAGTTGTGTGATAAGATGATTCGTAGCAAGTAGCAAGTAACAAGTAGCAAGAGTAACAAAGGTGCAACAAGATGGCCCAATCCCTTTTGGAGCAAGGGACAAGCCTGGACAAATTCTTATAGGAGGTAAACCGCTCCCGAGGACACATGGGAATTTCTGTCAAGCTAGTTTTCATCAAGTTCATACGATTCGCATTCGCTACTTTGATAGTTTGATATCTGGGTGGACCGGTGCATGGGTGCTGCACTTACTTGGACAAACTTCCCACTTATGATTAAGCCCACTTGCAAGCATCCGCAACTACGAAAGAAGAATTAAGACAAAGTCTAACCATAGAATTAATCTAGTGGATCCAAATCAGCCCCTTACGAAGCAACGCATAAACTAGGGTTTAAGCTTCTGTCACTCTAGCAACCCATCATCTACTTATTACTTCCCAATGCCTCCGTCTAGGCCCAAATAATGGTGAACCTTATGTAGTCGACATTCACATAACACCACTAGAGGAAAAACAACATACAACACATCAAAATATCGAATGAATACCAAATTCACATGACTACTTATAGCATGACTTATCCCATGTCCTCAGGAACAAATGTGACTACTCACACAACATAATAATATGCATGACCAGAGAGGTATTGAATAGCATCAAGGATCTGAACATATAATATTCCACCGAGTAATCCAACTAGCATCAACTACAAAGAGTAATTAACACTACTAGCAACCTTACAAGTACCAATCAGAGTCGTGAGACGGAGATTGGTTACAAGAGATGAACTAGGGTTTGGATATGAGATAGTGTTGATGAAAATATTGATGGTGATGACTCCCCTCTGATGAGAGGAGTGTTGGTGGTGACGATGGCGACGATTTCCCCCTCCGGGAGGGAAGTTTCCCCGGCAGGACGACCGTGTCGGAGCTCGAGATTGGTTTTGCTCAAGTCTCGCCTCGTGGTGGCGGCGATTCCTCCCGAAAGCCTCCTCATGATATTTTCTGGAACGAAACCCTTCTTATAGCAAAAGAGGGGATCCAGAGGGCCAACAGGGAGCCCACAAGCCCCATAGGCGCGGCCAGGGGGGTAGGCCGCGCCTAGCAGGCTTGTGGCCTCCTGGTGGCTCCCCTCTGGTACTTCTTCGGCCCAGTATTTTTTATAAATTCCAAAATAATTCCTCGTTGATTTTCACGGCTTTTGGAGTTGCGCAGAATAGGTATCTCAATGTTGCTCCTTTTTCAGGCCAGAATTCCAGCTGCCGGCATTCTCCCTCTTCATGTAAACCTTGCAAAATAAGAGAGAAAAGGCATAAGTATTGTACCATGAAGTGTAATAATAGCCCATAAAGCGATAAATATCAACATGAAAGCATGATGCAAAATGGACGTATTAGTGCTCAACACCTCAAAAATGGTGATCAAGACAAAAATTAGATTTGTGGGAATTGATTTACTCACGCCTTCTCACACAAATGCTGATCAACCCATTTGAGGGTATTTTTAAGTTTACATTGTCAAACTTGTCCAATGGAGCTCAAATTTGGTACAACCTCTTAATTATACCTGAGACAAAATCGTGTTAACTTTCACTACATTTGGAGGAAGTTAGCTACCCCAAACACCCATCAAACACCTTCTGCCAGGATTGTAAAATAGCATCTAGCAACCACCACACTCACTCCCTTCATTCCAAATTCATGTCATAGGTAGCCTATACCCCTCCTCAACTGCAGACGAGAGGCCCATCTCAAATTCAAAGAGAGGATGTCAAAACCTACATTTTAGCTCTTGGACCTAGACTCGGAGAGCCACTTTGACCCTCTTCCTTTGGCTAGTTTGATCCTCCCAAAGAGCATCTACCCATCTCCCAAACACGCTAGATACGGCCAAGATGTGCGAGAGCGCGCCAACATACCGTGGCATGCCAAAGCTGTGCTCTCGACGCGCTATAGGGCGCACCCGAGACCCAGGGGACCAACTCCGTCTGGTTCTCGCCTCCCTCTGGTGTCCCTCTTTGACCGCGCCAACGACCGCAGCCATGGTGGCGTCGGGCCCCTCCTTTCCCCTGTCTTCTGGCAACAGCGACGCGTGCCCGCTCGTTGTCGAAGTGGTCAGAAGGACCTCGCCACCTCTACGCACCAAGGAGCTGTCCCAGCTACTCCTGGAGGTGCCGTGCAGTCCCAAAACCATGTCCGCAAACCACAAATTCGCGCCCGATCCCTCTCTCCCTCTCCTGCAGCCGCAGCAAAACCATCGGCGCTCCCCAGCTCAGTGCCTTGCCGCTAACTTATAACTAGGCGACCGCCGACCCTTCCAGCACCCCAAGCCTCTCCGTCCTACCACAAATCAACGACCCCCCCATGCCCCATTTAAGCTAAGAGAGCCCCAATACTCGAGATCGATCGAGGCGCCGCCGCATTGGAGCTCCGTCAATCTCGGGCTACAGGCACGCTCCCGATACTCAAATATTTTTCCTCCATAATTCTTTTGAAATTTTGTAGTATTTAATAGTGTTGTTATTAAAAAATTATAATAACTTTCATGCATAGGTTTATTTTAAGACCTAGTTTAAGTATTTTTAACTTCCGTTAAAAAGACTTTAAAATACATTTTTTATCTCAAAAGTAGAAACAAACATTTTGATAAATAATAATAGAATTTTATACATCAGGTCAACATTTTTTATGAGTGTTTTTACTCTGTTTTTGGTTGTGGTCCTTATTATTATTATAATTATTATTATTACAACGATAGATCACGCATTTGACGAAGGACTTGGACCCTAAGGCCTCGAAGACCCCGGATACCTAGCTGATAAAGGCAAGCAACCCTTTGACCATGTGTGAGAAAATGTTTTATGCATGCCATGTTGAATACCTTATTCCGACGCATGTAGCCAGGGTTAGTCGGTACACCCCTGTATGGTGATGCCGATGGCTCCTATGGAGCACTTGTACTGAGCATGACCTTACCATATATGAGGGTCAGGCTGATAAAATGTTTACAAGTAGACAGTAGTGCTACACATAGAATAGCAAATGCATGGTGATGGTAAAACAAAGGTAACTACAAAGGTCCCACGGTCAAGGATAGTTGGGTGGTGCTGCTTAAACTACGTCTAGTATTTTCCGCATAAACCAAGTATGTGTGTGTATAAAGGTGTTACACGAGAAAGAAATTATTTGGTCAAGTTTGGTGACTTGACATGAAGGGCGAACTTGAGATGTTCAGTCCATGGTGTACTTAAGTTAATATCCGTAGCCGGTTCCCATGGTTACTATTTACTACTTGATGCATGACTACCTAAATACTTTACCATGTTTATACACTTAGAAAACCTGCTTTCCGCAAAGGCTGCATTATATTTTGCACCCATTTTCATAATCGACATCATGGGCTATTTGCGAGTACAAGCAAAGTATTCATTGGCTTGCCACTGGTTATTTTATTGACCGCACATTGAGGAACTGGAATATGGAGAGGGATTCATCGTTGGTGACGGACACATGAACTAGGATGCTTCCCAGTCATAATGCATGTTGGTTAGGCTGATGGCATGGGTTCAAGTTTACTACCAAGATTTCCGGTAGTTGTATAGTTGGTGTGATTGGCCTTCATGTCCCTATCTATGTAAGACTTGACCATAATGGTCGTTATTGTATCAGACGTTAATCATGGATGTAAGACTCTTGTTATTTAGTATCTATGTGTTCAATGTGCTTTGATCTTTGGGATCACTGTACACGTTCATTCGGTGATCGCGACTCATAAGTCGGGGTCCCCATAGAGCTGGCATCAGAGCCATCTTGAATGTAGGAAACCTTAGGTAGCATGGACATTAGCCGGAGTGAATAACGCATGCAATCCTTACTTTTGGGTTCTATACACCCCTACAACCTTTCTATACCAATCACGAGTTTCTGACCACTCTCCTAAAAACCTTATAGATGTGAAACTGGCTTTCCCCTACTTCTAGGGGATAGCTTAGAAAAGTGTGAAGTATGCCGAACACCCATTTACCTCTACCACGAGAACTGGGTCAATGCCAGCACCAAGGAATATGACGTGGATGTGATAGTGAAAGAAAATGACTCTCCAACTAGTTGGTTCTTTGAAGAACCACAGATGGAGACTCTGGTATTGGCAGTTGAGATGGCAACACGAGAGGCGCTTGTGCACATCCGCAACTTCCTTCCAGAGATGGTTGATGCACCAGCAACCTGCTACCTGCCTTTCATTAAGGATGAGGGTGACGGGAGTTGGATGCTGAATCCATCCCTGGAAGGATGAATGCCACTCAGATTTCAGACCTACCTCAGCCTATGTGCTAATAGCCTGGTCCACAACCTGATCAAGGAATGAGTGGTACATCGCCAAGAATTCCATCGTGGCAAGGAGCTACTCCGCCAAGAAAAGATGAAGGAAACCAAGATCAAGAAAGAATGAACACTCGAAGGACAGCCTGCTTTCGCATTCAGAGGAGGAATACCACCACATAAGGTCACTCCTATTCGGAGTCACTGCTTGATAGCCGAGGAATTTACAGAGCTCTTCACCGCCTCTCCAACGAAGCGCCGTCGGGGTGAATTACTCCCTTACCCCACACCTTTAATAGGAGATGACACCCGCACACATGATGACGAGGAGGAAGACCCCGAGGAGCGCGAGTACGAGGCCGAGCAATCCGCTACTTAGTATGGACGTCTTAAGGCGAACTAGAAGTCCCCTTGCAGAGTTGATTCCGTGTGATGGTTTATATGAAACCATGTATGCCTGTAGTGTGTGTTTTCTGTTTGTGTCTCGATGCAAGCCATACTTTTGCCCTAGGAAACATGTAAACGGCTACATCACTTATCTTAAATTAATGAAATTGCATAGGGTCCCCAACCCTTCTTGTTTAACACACTTGCACAATACCAACCCCCCATATATAGGCATCTTTCTCCCTTGTGCTGTCCTTTCGACCATTTTGGGATATTAACGTGACTGCTCCAAATAGGATGGTGATTGCTACTGGCACCAGTATCTTCGGCCACCCCAGCACTGGCGAATCTAGCCAGTAGCCAGGAGCCGGTGGGTCTGTTCAAGCTGGAGTTCACCATGAGCAGCCGCAAGGCGACATTCCCCCACCACCGCCTCCTGCGGAGAATCTGACTGTGGCTCAGGTCCTCCAGGCTCTCCGAGAGGAATGCCAAGCCAACAATGACGCTATCCACCAGATAGCTCATGTCTTAGTGAACAACCCGCGGCAGGGCGGGGATGGCAATGGTTGCTCCGCTCTGTCAGAGTTCATGAGGACTAGGCTTCCAATATTCACTCAGACAACTGAGCCTCTGGATGCCGCTGACTGAATCCGCACCATTGAAGACCACCTTGCACTGGTTAAGTGCACCGACGATCGTAAAAATGTCCTCTATGCCTCTCACTGTCTCGGAGGCACTGCCAATGCTTGCTGGGACGTGTTCCAATTCATGCAAGGCACGCAGGTTATCACTTGGCCTGTCTTCAAGGATGGATTCCACGCTGCTCACATTCCTCCGGGGATGATGACTATCAATAAGCGGGAGTTTCGTGCACAGAAGCAAGGCAGCGGCACAGTCAAGGAGTACCTGCAGAAGTTTAACCTCTTGTCGAGTTATGCGCTTGAGGATGTCAGCACTGAGGCCGCCAAGGTGGAAAGCTTCATGGAAGAACTTGAGGAGTTGATGCAGTACCAGCTGGTCATCTATGACTACCGGACCTTCTCTGATCTGGTGAATAAGGCCCTCATCTTGGAGGACAAGCGCAGTGCTATGGATGATACTCGCAAACGCAAGTTGATGGGCAATGGTTGTTCCAGCTACCAGAAGGCTCGTCTCTGGAAAACCGCACCTGCAAAGCCAATCTATGAACAACAGTAGTACAAGACTCCTTCACCTCGCCCAAGTTTTTAGCCGTAGTACTATGACAACCCCAAGCCACCATTCAACCCACCCGGTAATAGTGGGGGCAAGCCCAACATTCCTAGGCAGGTCAGTTGCTTCGGGTGTGGACAGCCTGGGCACTACTCCAGGCAATGCCCCAACAAGAAGCCCGACGCACTGCCCCCCAATGCGCCGAATCAAGGACATGGAGCACCAAACAAGAATCAACCCCCCCCCCCCGCGCAATCAGCAATACCATAGCAGGGGACGTGTGAACCACATCTCCACAGAGGAAACCCAAGAAGATCCGGACTACATATTGGGTATGTTCCGCGTCAACTCCACTCCAGTAACCGTATTGTTTGACTATGGTGCTTCACATTCATTTGTCACCCAAAAGTTTGCTACAAAGTGTGGCTTGAAACCTACATTCCTAAAGGGTCAAATGGTGATACGAACCTGGTTGCAGTATTGAGGACCAACATAGGGTGTATGGGAGTTGGGATCAGCATTAACGGAGTACACTTCATCACAGATGTCATTGTCCTTAAGTCACAAGGCTTGGACGTGATCGTTGGCATGGACTGGTTGGACAAGCACCAAAGCATCACTATGACCAGTGACCAAGGAGTCAAAGTCAAGTATGTCTCTGAGCATACCTGCGCTCGAGTCCCTCGGGTTAAGTGCCTTTCGGGAAAGGAGCTGGAACAAGTGCTAATGGTATGTGAATACCCGGACGTCTTTCCCAATGAACTGCCACGGATGCCTCCTGATTGAGACATCAAGTTCATCATTGAGCTCATGCCCCGATCAAGGCCTATCAACAAGAAGCTCTATAGGATGGCATCTGAAGAACTTGCAGAGCTGAAGAAGTAGCTAGACGAGCACCTCAGGAAAGGATTTATGCGCCCTAGTGCCTCACCTTGGGGATCACCTGTTCTATTTGTGTCCAAGAAGGATGGGACTATGAGACTCTGCGTTGATTACCGTTCCCTCAATGAAGTCACAATAAAGAACAAGTACCGACCTCCCAAGATTGAAGACCTATTTGACCAGTTGAACGGTCCCAAGGTGTTCTCCAAGATCGATCTCAGATCTGGTTACTACCAACTAAATATTAGGCCCGAAGACATACCGAAGACGACATTCGTGACAAGGTATGGCCTGTACAAATGCATAGTCATGTCCTTTGGGTTGACTAATGCCCCAGCCTACTTCATGTAACTCACGAGCAAGGTCTTCATGGAATACCTGGACAAGTTTGTTCTCATCTTCATCGACAACATACTTATCTTTTCCAAGTCCGAAGCGGAGCATGAACAACACTTGAGGATGGTGTTGGAAAAGCTTCGAGAGCATAAATCTATGCCAAATTTAGCAAGTGCAAATTTTGGTTGCATGAAGTTAGATTCTTCGGTCATACAATGATGGTTGATGGATTGTGAATCGCTCCCACCAAGATTACTACGGTAACAAACTGGGAGTAGCCAATCGATGTGAAGGAAGTCAAGAGCTTCCTCGGGCTCGTAGGATATTACCGAAAGTTCGTGGAAGGATTCTCCCGCATCACCCGACCAATGAATCAGTTCTTGAAGAAAAGCAAGAATTTCAAATGGACGCCGAAGTGCGAAGAAAGCTTCCAAGAACTAAAGAAGAGGTTGACCACCGCCCCTTATTGGCGGCCACTCCAGATATCAACAAGGAGTTCGTGATGTAATGTGATGCGTCAAGAATCGGGATCGATGGCGTTCTGATGCAAGACGACACGGTCATGGCTTATCTGTCACGTCAACTGCACCCTCATGAAGAGAACTCTGCCACTCATGATCTCGAGTTGGCGGCCGTGGTACATGCCTTGAAGACATGGCGAGATTACCTTTTGTGGTAGTGATGGGAAATATACACCGACCAGAAGAGTCTGAAGTATATTTTACTAAGAACGAATTGAATATGAGGCAGCGAAGATGGTTGGAGTTGATTAAATACTATTACCTCAGCATTCAATACCATCCCGATAAGGCCAACGTGGTAGCAGATGCCTTGAGCCGAAAGGCTTGCACCTTGATTGCCATGTTCAAGGAAAGGCTAAGTAACACCCTGTGTTTTAACTCTGTTGACTAAATTAGCTTATTTAAAGAATTAGGACCAATTAAAATTTTTGTGAACGTTTGTGATGCTTTATGTGATGGTTGCTTGCTTGCCTATTGCTTGTGTTTGAATCCAATGTTCGTGCTACTCTCCAAACTCACCTCCTTGACCCAAATACTTGCCTAATGATCATGCCTTGTGTATAGGACCCGAAACTATTTTACCAAATATTATTTTCACCGAAAAGATTTTAATTAATTTAAGCTTTTAAATACTTGTGAGTTGGTATTTGTACTACAAGTCCTCAAATTAGGGAAGTTATTTTGCACCAAATATTTTATTTAAGTCCCATTATAAAAAGGGCTTCCTAAAACCTCAATATTATTATTTTAAAAGTTACTTTAATACCTTTCTCTCGGGTCAGAAATGGTCACTTATGAAGGAAAGTTATTTTTATTGATTTCAAAATGGTTGAGAAAATTTAGAGAAACTCAGTGGATATATATATTCCATATATATGAGTTTCAACACATGGTCATGTTCAAAATATTGGGCAAAAACCCTTCGAAACCCTTCGTGCCTATTTCAAGCTTTTGGAATATTTCTATAAGAAATGTTCTCAATAAATTCGTGTAAATTTCTAGCATGTCACATATGGTATATGTGATAATCTTGCCAAGTTTCATCTCAATGCAAGTTGATTTGATTCACTTAATTATTCTAAAACCCTATTTGTCCACATCCAAATTCGAGCAACCCTACCTTGCCATGTGTCTCCAACCGTGCTCAAATTTGGTGGACATGTTCTCATACTCCAATAATGCATCCACAACAAGTCGTGCATCAAGGAGAATAGATGAACTTGCCCCAAACCTCTCAAAACCTTCTTTGTTGATTTCTGACATTGGGAAACTTTACATTATACAGTTTCTCTAATTGATCCGAAACTTTTTGGGCATGCTTTAATGATCAAATAATGCCACTACACCAAGTTGTGGATTTGTGGGAATTTATTTACATGGTTTTGTAGGCAGAACCTGATTTCTGCCCATTTCATTGGTTTTCAAGTCTACATTGGAAACCTTCTCCACAAAATCCCTAATTGGGTGTCCAATCTTATTTTCATCTACTATGTGATCCTGTTAAGTTGCATATCAATTGGAATCCATCTGGTAGCCCTAAGATCCAACAAACACCTTGTGTGCATTCACCAAAGTTGCTGCTTTGGCCCCTTCCACTATTTCCCTTGAGCTTAAATTTTTACCACAACTCTCTATAGTTACCTTTTACCTCCAGTAGCCTTTCCATGGCCTCTGGTCAATTATTGGAGGGTGACTCCATGTAGCTACCTCTCATTCTTACATTTTGATCACCATTTTTATCCCTCTTGCTATACCTGTGCTTATGATAATGCTCCCACATTCTTCCAGAGCATCTCCAGCATGCTAATTCATCATTTCAAATCAAAATATGGCATGCTCATGTGGAAAATATGAGCAACCGATCTGGAACTTGATTTCTGGCTGAAATATAGCTTTGCAATGCAGCTGCTAGCTAGACACCTCCTCCTGAGCTGAAACTTTGCATTAGTGTAGTCCTTCCATACCAAATACTGCTAGATATAATTTCATTCCCAGATTTATCCACTAAGTACCATCATTTCCAACCATAAGTTTGTTGGTGCAAACTCAACTATAGTCTAAACCAATTCAAACCAGCTCCACTAGGGTCCAAACTTCACCAGTTCTTCGTGGCACGTATGCCTTGCATGCTTGACACCTTGGTGTGGCCAAGGGGTGGCCCTGGACACACGTGGCCGTGGTGACCACCCCCCTGGCATACAGAAATAGTACTCTCCACCTTGTCTTCTTCCTCCAAGCTATGTATGGCTATTGCAAATCATCTCAGTGCATCAAGGGACCTCCCTTGACCAGTCCTCCCCCTCCTTAACGCCAGCTTGCCTCCAAACTCCCCCTGGCACGCGTGCTCTCCCGTGCGCAAAGCATCCAAAGCTCTGTCGAGCTCTCCCTGCCATTCCCTTCGCTTATCTCCTCGCCCCCAAGCCTCTGGTACCTCCTACATACCTCCCTCTCTCCCTGGAACACCCCCGAGCTCCCCTGCGCCCTCTCCTTCTCTGCATTCACTACAGAACCCATGCCGTCGACCTCGGTCAAAAGTATGCGCCTCTCGGGCCCCTTCCCTCTCTTAAACATCTTCGGCGCACTCCGGCCTCTCCAGGTGGCCGGAATGCTGCTCCCACGGTCACCTGTCGCCACCCTCCGCCGAGAGCAACACCATAGCTAGCCCCGGCCTCTACGAGGGCTGGAACCCATCCAGGGAGGTGGAGCTCCCTTCCCCGAGCTCACGGATGGTCGAAGCACCGGGGAAGGCAGTCTGAGCCGCTGGAACGGGCTCTGGCACGCTCGCCCAGCTTCTCCAGCCACCGCGGGTGCGAGGTAGGAGACAAGCCTACCAGTGGGGCCGACAAAGCCACTGGTCAACCTCCAAGGGGTCGTCTGGCAAGGACCCTGTGGATGAGTGGAGGCGGCTTCCGCCAGGTGCGCCTCCCCGTAGAGGAACCGTACTCTGGGGAGTACGCCTTCAAGGTGGCCCTCCTGCGTGCCAGCCGAGCCACTTGGTTGGCCCAGTCCCTCTCTCGAGCCATCGGTGCAATATAGCCTCTAGTTTAACCACTTTTTCATTATTATTTTCTTTTATCATAAACTTCAAAAGCCGATAAAAAATTCATATTTATTCCAAATCTGATGATTCAAATTTCTACAGGTTCCTAAAATCAAGACCTATTCATATATGTGCATTGCACAATTTTCCAAAAGACTTTTCTGTGGTGTTAATATTCAAATTCCCATTTGAATATTTTAAAGACCACCTTTCAAAAATCCTAGAGGATTCAAATGAACTCCAAATGGAGTGATTCCAATTTCCAGAGTCTCCTAATATCTTGCACTATTTTTGATGCCTTAGTCAACATTTTTATCCAATGTTAGAAAATCCCTAGAATACTCATACGAACTCTAAATCCAGTTAAACAACTTCATAAATGTTTCTAAAATCATGCTCTCTCAAATGAGTGCCTCCACTCATTTTTAGCTTAATATTTTCTATATGCTTCATAAAGGATCACCTATTTCTCCCTTCATCCATTCAAAAATCCCTGATGGTCCAAATCTCCTATAGCAAGCTTCAGCTATTTGTCTTATGACCACTTTTGTTTATTTATTTAGCACTTTTGTTTCTTCTTGATGTGTGGCTTACTATGTTTGTTTCCGACGATAGTGACAGAGTAGACGGAGTACTCGGAATTGGACCAGAAGACCTTGAAGACCTCGAGGGTTATGTGAGCAAAGGAAAACGGCCCTTTGACCATGTCTGAGAAATTTTTTTATGCATGACATGTTGATTAGTTTATTTCGATGCATGCAGTAGAGATTAATCAGTGCACCCCAGCATGGTGTTCCCATAGCTCCTCTAGAGCATTTGCATTGAGAATGACCCTATCATCTATGAGGGCCCCGCTGATAAAATGTTGACAAGTAGACAATAGTGCTACGCATAGTAAGAGCACGTGCATGATGATGGTAATACAAGGATGAGATCAAAGGTTTTACGAAAATCCCTTCGGGTGCCACTAATCCCCGAGGGTGGTGGTGTTGAGCTGGATGACCACTTGAGAAGGAAGTGGTGTACTGTAAAGGTTTTGTGTGAGCGGTTTCGGAAATGGGATTAGATTAATGATGTGTCGATCATCCCAACCTTACATATGCAACCACGATATCCCTTTATAGGATGGTGCTTTATTGATTACTTTGGTCAGTGCTAGCAAAGAGCCCGCATTACTAGTGGCAGGAGTGATATGTGGTCACTCTGGTGACGGGGTCGTACCAGGTTGGTCGACTATGCCATTTTTACGTGTTCTGGGCACACCGTTGGTCCCTGCATCGATTATACGGTCTAGAGTTGGTGCTCATAAGACGTATATCATATGGTCTGGGTACCAATCGAGTGGACTCTTTGTCTAGTGTCGTGAGGGGAAAGGCAATGATGATGTACTTACCTCGGGTATGTTATATACCGCGTGTCATGGATGACACGAAAGTTTCCCTGATCTCGTGGGTACAACGTACAACCTTTTTAGAGTGTAAAACTATTCAAATAGCCGTGTCCACTGTCAATGAAAGTTGGTAACCCTGCTTAAACTACGTCCAGCCGTTTTCGCATAAACCAAGTGTGTGTGTGTATGTGGTTGAGAAAGATTATATTGTCAAGTCCGGTGATTTGGCATATAGGGTGAATGTGAGGTGTTCATCTCTCAACACATATGTTGAGATCTGTAACCTGTTCTTATGATTACCATCTAGCTTATGGTGTATATCCATACAAGTATTTGATCATGTTTATTCTTTATTAAGACTGATTTTCGCAAAGGTTGTATTCTTATGCTAGTTGAAGTTCCTTTATTACCTTGTTCCACACCGTGGGCTATTTGCGAGTACATTCAAATTACTCATTGGCTTGCCACTGGTTATTTCATTGACTAGGTATGAGAGAATAGGAAATGGTGAAGAGAAACTTGGTGACGTTCTTACGGGCTAGGAAGCTTCCCAGTGAGAATGTCTGTAGGTTAAGGCTGATGGCATGGGTTCACACTTTCTACCAATTTTCCGCGATTGATCAAGTTTGGTATGCTAGCCTTCAAGGACCTATATATGTAAGACTTGACCACAATGATCATTTATTGTATCAAACCGTATATATGGATGTAAGACTCTTGTTATTCAGTTTCTGTGTGTTCGGTGAGCATTGATCTCTAGGATCACTTAGCATGTTCATTCGGTGCTCTCGACTCGCAAGTCGGGGTCCCCACAGAGCTGCTATCAGAGCCAAGTTGACTGTAGGAAGCCTTAGTTAGCACGAACGTTAGTTAGGACAAAGGTGATTTCCAGACCTTTAAAAGTACTTGCAAACCTCTATGTTTCTCATCTCTCCTAAATCTTCAAAGAAAGCGAAGATTTTACCTTAGCACTTCCACCCTTATTCTCTTGAATTTCCTCGTTTGCTTCTTCAAAACTTGTAGATGGCTGCTAGCACCCTCATGTCTGACCACGGGATTACTAAAATCCTCGTGGGTAACTCAGAAGGAAGAAACCTTTCCAAGCGATCAACCATGTACTCGGTAGACAAGGATGGCAACGCTACGACCTTACAACACCAACAGAAGTACCTCCATCAGGAATGAGGACATCGAGACCCAGAAGATGGCGACACCCTTGACAGTGTCCCGGAGTGGTGCAACCTTACCTACGAAGACCGGTACATAAGATATGCAAGACCATGATATGCATAGCTTATAAATCAACCCTGTCATTATCAATGTTGTGTCGACCACCACCGGTGGATGAGAACCTCGGCATTTGGTGTCGATAGCGAGCAGGAAAACGGTTCTCTTCATGCCCGCTCTAGGTGTCGATATTGTCATCAACATGACAGACGGGTCAGAACTCTATCATGCCTTGCCAACATCATTGCATAAAGGTTGTCCACTTGGAGCACTTGACGCCGTGGAAGACAAGAAGACAATGACAAGATTGCAAAGATAACATAAGACCCTATCAACGACAGCTATGAAGAACCACCCTCGTCGACAGCTCACAAGACAAGAAGTCATCAAGAAATCTTTTCAGCCCAACCCGAGTCATTTCGGCAAACAACAACAAGAAGCATGGCAACACTATAAGAAGACCGAGAAGATTGAGCGGACTCCTCCGCGAAGCACGACGTAAGCACGAAAGTCAAGTCCGAGAACCCCTGGGGTAGGCTGAGTCGTGAATCCCGTATAGAAAGTCGAGTCCGTGAAATGGTTCGGATGGGACCATGTTGTGTGTTGCTTGTTTTTGTTTGATTGTGCTTTGATGTAAGTCGCGCTTTTGCCTTATGCACCGAGTACACGATTTTATTACCTGCCTTATCTCGATGTTTGAATTGACTTTCGACACTAATTTGATTGCACTTGCACTATACCACCCTCTTCTGCACTCCCCTCTATGCTGCTTTCCCTCTCTCCACCTTTCTCGGTGGCGGGAAACCAACAAGGCAAGATGCACCAAGGATCAAGTTCGATAGGAGACTGACACTAAAGACTCCGACTGCATCATATTTCACCAGGCGCAACCCCATTGCATTATGTTTTCCCCTCAGGATCGGAAGACCCTCCCTAGACCAACCTAACCCTCATAGGCTCTCCATCTCAAATTTCTAGTCACGTGTCTAATATGCGGATTTGCCAGGAAACCCATTGAGCTCCGATAAACCCCCGCTAGCACCGGGTTCTTTAAGAACAAGTGATCACGGTGAACAAGTATCCTTCAATCTTAAGCTAGGACCAAAACCCCGATGCCATAAGAAGGACCATTCAAGGATATAAGAATATTAGACTATGGTTTGTTGTGATGATGATAGGTGTCTTGAGGGTATAGCTAGACTATCTTGGTGGAACGTAAGACCTATATAAAGGTAGGTGAACTTGGTGGAACAAGTTCATAAGTAGCGTAACCTACATGTTCCTGGAGTAAGTTTGGATTCAGTAGGATGATTATGATCACGAGCAATAATTCTTGGTGGTATAATTGAGTTTTCAAGTAGATGACATGGTTTGATGATTTTACCATAAAGACTTGAAGTAGCAAGTAAGAGTTCTTAATTGGACTTGAGTTTGGATTTAAATAGGTAATCTCAATGGAGTACCAATGATGACACATACCACATGGATCAGAGTAAATGGGATTTAGCCCGACGATATCGATCATGATACCATGTTTCTCGGTGGAGAACAAGTACAAGTAATTGGAGTTGTAGAAATAACTTACGAACCTATATAAGTATGGCCTTGGAGATTAGTTGACCATGATATTAGAAGTCGGTGGGTATACAATGTTGTTGTCCTGGCTGTAATATGTGGATTATGTGGAACTCTAGGTGATCATATAGAACCCCATCAATATTGGATTGTAGGAGTGATGGGTCCAGTGGCGATCAATATGATTGGTGGACCACCTGATTGGATTCATAGGAGGGGAACTAGACCTTGGATTGGTATACCACGTGTTTCCTTAATATAGAAATGGAGTACCCTGCCCATTGGATGATCTAGCCGAGCACTTAGATCTTTGGTGTCTTAATTCAAACTTAGAAGCTTGTATGCTCTTTCGAGAATTTTTACATAAGGATGCATGTGTAACATAGTTATAGTATACCTATGAGACTTAGGTTAAGGTCCTCCCTCAGACCTCGGAGTTGACTAGCGTGAGTGATGTGGAGATAACCTATGTGAGATGGTATTCCTGATAAAATAGGGTGACTTTTGTCCCGAGCGAGAGGTCAGACTATTGGCATCTAAGGAATGTGCTTAGGAATAAGATGATAGATGTTCACTCACATCCTAAGTTCCTTGAAACCCCGAAGCTTCACCAAACCATAAGGTGATCGGATTATGACCATAGGAAACGAATCTAAGTCGATGGAATATGGCTAGTACTCCGCCCCGACCACCACCCATCATGTATATGACAAACATGGGCATGAAGAACTAGATCATGTTGGACCACAAACCCCTCGGCCAGTGAGCACCCATAGCAAGTTCCCGCTCTTCTCACCTGTCTCACGAGCACTGTGCTTATGTGATGCTTGGGGAAGTATGTTGTTATCCTCATGGATGACATACTTATTTACACAATAAGAGGAGGAGCACATTAGGACTGCTTGGACAAGCCCGAGGAACGTCGATTGCTATGCCTCTCGAGAATAAGGTGTTATCTCAAGAGGATGGGCTTGTCGAAGCAACCTCAAGATAGCGGAAGTCTATCCTTCCCAACACAAGGCGAAGAACCGCAGTGGTTAGAGAAACAACGAAGATGAAGACAAAGTAGTAGACGTCAACCACCGATCCTACGCCGACTACATCAACAATGTCAAGAAGCCTTGACGATTCAAGACGATAAAGCTTTTGGACAGTGAGAGAAATCAGAGAGCCTGTTCTTGGTCCAAACCAAGGACGAGAGTCCTAATTGGATCATGGTGAAAACCTGCTAAAGGTGATTCACCCGCTTGCCGAGCCACATACCTTGGGAGTGGATGAATGGTCTATACTCTTGGGTAGCCAGCTCATCCAGGACCGCTCACGAACCTTTCAAGATGGTAGGAACATTCTGAACACTGAGTCTCTGATCTTAGACTCACGGGCGAGACCCCACCCAGACCCTATCACGAGAAGCCTTCCAAGACACACTCCAACACCCTCGGGGATGAAGACCACCTGCGACCATAGCTTGCCTGCCTTAAGGGAGTCAAGGACTTTCCCGTCAGCAGGAAGCTACGCGAGGATCTTGACCCTTATGTTCGAACACGAGGCATCTAGATGTCACTAACGGGCATGAGAAACCCGAGGACCAGCAACCGAGACATACTAGCTTGCCACATGTTCTGACATTGGAGTACACGCGCAAGCCAGAACCCTGCAAGAACTTAGTTCACCAATCCCTGGACCCTCAGTCAAGCCTAAATTGTTGCGAGAACCCGGTCACGGTCAGGAATGGATAAGAACGTCGTTCGAAATTGTATCATCAAGCTACCGGATTTCAGGCTCCTCAAAACCCTAAGGATTCGAAATCAGGGGCGTGTACGAAGATCTCTCACGGACTGACCTCGCCTAGCTCTCTACTTGATGGGAACGATGAAGATCTCACTCGATGGTGAGGGAAACACAGGACACGACAGTTTACCCATGTTTGGGCCGTTGTGAGGCGTAAAACCCTACTCCTGCTTTGGTGGATTGCCTCTCACGGAGGTTGGTGGATGAACTAGTACAGTGCTTGGGCGCCTCCGGGGGCTGGTTGACCTTGCGTGGTGCTAGTGGGGTTGTGGATGACAGTCGATCGGATCACTCTTTACGAAGCAACCTAACCTATATTTATAGTGGCAGCCCCAGTCCTCTTCCCTCATAGTTTTGTCGGGAAGGGATTCAACTACAGCCAATTTCGAAGTGGGATAGAGGAACATGCTTCCCCTGTCCAAAGGTGGTCTTTGCCTGCAAAGTAACTGCCAGTGTTTCACGGGCTGGCTCAGGGATGACGTCCGTCTTGCCGGCGGCCGACCATGGTCTTGTTGCACCAGAATGGAAACCTTTAGAAGATGCCTTGGTAACCTGCGTTCGTCTTTTCCCCCTTTGCACCAAAGGGGAAACTGAACCGCTCTGCTATCTATTGCTCTCCTGTCCTTCCATTGTGTCACCCTTGAATCCTGAGGCTGGGCCTCGCCTCAGAATATCCGCCGCTCCGAAGGGGTCCTGATGAGGCCCCTGCAGGTCCTGATGCTGCTCCTCCTCGCGAGGCTTGGCCCCTCGTGAGGTCCTTGTCTTGAGTGATGCCGGGCCCATTGGTTTTAGGTCGATGAAGTGGGTTAGCCCTGGGCCGTAGGCAGGCAGGTCTGTGTACTCCCATTCGTAGAACACCGATAGTAGCCCCCGAGCCCAAGCCGCGCCGTGGTTGGCTTCTTGGCGAAGCCTGGAGGGTGTCCTGAAGCGTAGCGGGCCCTATTTACCCGCGGGCCAGGCGACTCACTTGTCCAGCAGCCATGTGGCGACACTCTTGCTCCTTGAGGCGTCCTCGAGGTGTCTGGGGTGCGCCAGGCCACGACGGCACGATCTCCTTGAACCACACATGCCATCATTTCTCCCTTTGAATGGCACATGTGCGGCCTGACCATACCCAATGACCCTCATGGTCATGACTGCTCGGTCGACACGTGAGGCGACGTGGGCGGCAGCGCTCTCGTTGGCCCACCTCGCGAACCTCGTGGGGTGCGCGACGCTCGCGCTCCCACGATGGTTGGTGGCCATGGCTCGCCTATAAATCTGCCCCGCCCTCCACGGGGGAGGCACTGCAATCTTGAGCTTCCTCTGCTCGCCGTGAAAAAACCTCCTCTCCCCTTTGCTCCTCGTCTTCATGGCGTCTTCCAGATACAAAATCGGCTAAGGGAAGCGTGCGGCGCCTTCTACGCCTTTGTCTGCTCCCGGAGGAAGCGGCAGAGGGCCTTCGGGGCCTCCGCATGTCCGTCACCACTGGGCCCTGGCCGGCCAGGAAGCCCCTTGTATGTATTTCCTTTACTTGTCGCCTCATCTACTGCTTGGTGGTCGATTTCCTCTCTACTCCAGCGCGCCATCATCCAAGAAGCCCAAGCTTGGCGAGCTTTAGGAGGAGGTGATGGGGCTGCGGGCCCAGCTTGATAGTGCCAAGGCTACCCCCACCCCGCCTGCCAGGGCGTGGCGGAGGCCAAGTCGGAGCTGGTGTCACTGCGGAAGCAGGTCAAGGAGGCGGCCGACGCTGTTCAAGTTGCCCAGGACTAGGCGTCGTATGTCCGGCTGATGGCATCACAGCACGCCAAACAGTTCGTGGACGTCACCGGCCGAGTGGTTGCTGCGACACATTGATTCACGGGAGAGGCCCCATCGCAACCCAATGTGAGGACCGACGGGGGTTACCTCGCCTTTTTCAAGAACGTGGTGCAGGTGCTAGACACCGGCGTCTCCTGGGTGGAGGAGGAGAGCGCGTCCAGCGCGCACGAGCTTCTGGGAATTGCCTTGACGCTCGTCTACTCCAATCTGCGCCGCATTGTCCCGGAGCTCGATCTTCACCGCGTCGTCGAGCCGGTGCCTGCTGCGTCCCGGCATGCTCTCTGGGACGAAGTCCCGCCTCATGTGGACGCCTGCTACCTCTTGTGCTTGCGTTGGTTTTTTCCCTTGAAGAGGAAAGGGTGATGCAGCATAGTAGCAGTAAGTATTTCCCTCAGTTTCAGAACCAAGGTGTCAATCCAGTAGGTGTATCAAGCCAAGTCTCCAAAATTACCTGCGCAAAAACAGCAAACTTGCACCCAACGCTACAAAGGGGTTGTCAATCCCTTCATGATTGATTGTAAGGTGAGATCTGAAGGCGGAAAGTGCAACAAAGTAAAAGTGTAAGGCTGAAAATATGATGTCAAGTAGACCCGGGGGCCATACTGTTCACTAGAGGCTTCTCTCAAGATAGCAAATAATACGGTGGGTGAACGAATTACTGTCGAGCAATTGATAGAACCGTGCAAATTCATGACGATATCTAAGACAATGATCATACATATAGGCATGACGTCCAAGACAAGTATACCGATATTTTCTGCATCTACTACTATTACTCCACACATCGACCGCTATCCAGCATGCATCTAGTGTATTGAGTTCATAACGAACAGAGTAACGCCTTAAGCAAGATGACATTACGCAGAGGGATAAATTCATGCAATAGATATAAACCCCATATTTTTACCCTTGATGGCAACAACACGGTGCCTACCTCTCTACCCCTTCTCTCACTGGGCGAGGTCACCGCACGGTATGAACCCGAAACCAAGCACTTCTCCCATTGCAAGAATCATAGATCCAGTTGGCCAAAAAAACCCAAAACTCGAAGAGAATTACACGGATATGAAATCATGCATATAAGAGATCGAAAGAAACTCAAATAAGATTCATAGATAATCTGATCATAAATCCACAATTCATCGGATCTCGAGAAACACACCGCAAAAGAAGATTACATCGGATAGATCTGCATGAAGATTATGGAGAACTTTGTATTGAAGATCCAATAGAGAGAAGAAGCCATCTAGCTACTAGATATGGACCCAAAGGTCTATGGTGAACTACTCACGCATCACCGGAGAGGCAATGGTGTTAATGAAGAAGCCCTCCGTGTCCGAACCCCCCCCTCCGGCAGGCACCAGAACGTGCCCTGGATGGGATCTTGCGGAGACAGAAGATTCCGGCGGCGGAAAAGTATTTTCGTGGCTCCCTCCCGTGTTTTCAGATTTTTCGGGGATTTATAGGCGGAAGAACTTCGGCAGAGGAGCCCCAGGGGGCCCACAAGCCTGCTAGGGGCGGCCCCCCTGGCCGTGGCTAGGGGGCTTATTGCCTCTCCTGGTACCCTCTGCCTTGGTTCTCAAGCTTTTTGCATATCTTCTGTTCCAGAAAAAATATGTTCAAAGGTTTTATTCCATTTGGACTCCGTTTAAAATTCTCCTCTGAAAAAGGTCAAAACCACAGAAAAAACAGGAACTAGCACCTGGCACTGAGTTAATAAGTTAGTCCCAAAAAAGATGTAAAAGGCATACAAAACATCCAAAGTTTGACAAGATAACATCATGGAACCAGAAACAATTATAGATACGTTGGAGACGTATCAAGCATCCCCAAGCTTAACTCCTGCTCGTCCTCAAGTAGGGAAGTGATAAAGACTGAATTTTTTATGTGGAATGCTACCTAGCATATTTTTCCTTTGTAACTTCTTTCATGTGACATGAATGTTCAGATCCGTAAGATTCAAAACAATAGTTTACTATTGACATGAAAGCAATAATACTTCAAGCAAACTAGCAAGGTAATCATGAACTTCCAAAATAACAAGGCCAAAGAAAGTTATCCCTACAAAATCATATAGTATGGCTATGCTCCATCATCCCCACACAATGAATTTAAATCTTGCACAACCACGGCGTTGGCCAAGTAATTGTTTTCGCACTCTTACTTTCTCAAACCTTTTTCAACTCTCACAAAATACATGAGCGTGACCATGGATATAGCACTATAGGTGGAATAGAGTGTGGTGGAGGTTGCGAGACAAAAAGGAGGAGATGGTCACATTGACTCGGCGTATCAAAGGACAATGGAGATGCCCATCAATAGATATCAATGTGAAAGAGTAGGGATTACCATGTAATGGATGCACTTAGAGCTATAAGTATGTGAAAGCTCAAAAGGAGAGCTAGTGGGTGTGCATCCAACTTGCTTGCTCATGAAGACCTAGTGCAATTTTGAGGAAGCCCATCATTGGAATATACAAGCCAAGTTATATAATGAAGATTCCCACTAGTATATGGTGGTGACAAAACAAGAGACTCTCAATCATGAAGAACATGGTGTTATTATGAAGCACAAGTGTGGAGAAAGATAGTAGCATTGTCCCTTCTCTCTTTTTCTCTCTTTTTTTGTTTGGGCTCTTTGGCCTCTTTCCATAATTTTTTTGTGGCCAACTCTGGCCTCTTTCTTTGTTACTACCTCAGATTGGACAATGCTCTAATAATGATGATCGTCACACTTTTATTTACTCACAGCTCAATGCTTAGAACAATGATGGCTCTATAGGAAATGCCTCGAGCAGTGTACCGGGATGTGCAACAATCTAGCTTAGCGTATGACTCGCTAGCTATCTTACGATCATGCAATGGCAATATGAAAGTGACGGCACATGTCATGGGACAGAACGGTGCGAGTTGCATGGCAATATATCTCGGAATGGCTATGGAAAGGCCATGATAGGTAGGTATGGTGGCTGTTTTGAGGAAGATCTATGGTGGTTTTGTGTACCGGATAAAGTTGCGCGGCACTGGAGAGGCTAGCAATGGTGGAAGGTGAAAGTTCATCTATACCATGGACTCACATTAGTCATGAACAACTCACATACTTATTGCGAGAGTTTTTATAAGTTATCGAAACAAAGTGCTAAACGCATACTCCTAGTGGAAGGGTTGGTAGGAGTTAACCATCGCGCAATCCCGACCGCAACACAAAGGATGACAGTCAATAAATCAATTATGCTCCCACTGCCTAACATAGCGGTTCACCATACGTGCATGTTACGGGAATCACTAACTTCAACACAAGTATTTCTAGATTCACAACACCCTACTAACATGACTCTTAATATTACCAAATCCATGTCTCAAAACTAATTGAGAGGAATCAAACTTCTCTTTCTAATCAATGCACAAGAATATGGAAGTTTTATTGTATCCTCTTGGGATGCCTATCATCTTTAGGACTACTTTCATAGCACAAGCCAACTACCAAGTTACTCAGAGAGGGCACTCTCAAAAAGATATAAGTGAATAACGAGAGTTCTTATTACTCCAAAATATGACACCGCCGTGCTCTATAAAGATCTAAGTGAAGCACTAGAGCAAAGTTATCTAGCTCAAAAGATATAAGTGAAGCACCTGTGAGCTAAATTGCCTAACTCAAAAGATATAAGCGAAGGTCAATGAGTATTCTAGCAAATTCACGATGAGTGCGTGACTATCTCAAAATGTGTGCAGCAAGGATGATTGAGACACAAAAAAAAGAAAATACTCCTATAACACACGACGCTCCAAGAAAAACACATATCATGTGATGAATAAAAATATAGCTCCAAGTAATGTTACCGACGGATTGAAGACGAGAGAGGGGATGCCTTCCCGGGCATACCCAAGCTTAGGCTTTTTTTTGTCCTTGATTTTGGCTTGGGATGCCTGGGGCATCCCCAAGCTTGAGCTATTTCCACTCTTTATCTCATCGTCCATGAGAACATCACCGAAAACTTGAAAACTTCACAACACAAAACTTAAACAGAAACTCGTGATATCATTAGCAGAAGAAAACAAACTACCACCTCTTTAGGTACTGTAGAAAACTTTATTTATATATATATTGGTGTTATATTACTTTATTCTCACTTTTCCATGGCTAGTACCCCCCGATACTATACATAGTTTCATCAAAATAAGCTATCAACACAACAAAAACAGAATCTGTCAAAAACAGACTAGTCTATAGAAATCTGTATACTTCGTATACTTGTGGTTTCTCCAAAATTCTGAAAACTTACGACAGCTTGGGCAATTGGCGTATCAACCAGCAGAAAAAAGAATGAACTCAAAAGATCTTTCTGGATAAAACTGAAAAATAATTTCGTGAGCCAAAAGTTTCTGTGTTTTTCCAGCAAGATCAAGCAACCATCACCAAAACTAGTCATAAAGGTTTTACTTGTTTCAAACACAATTAGAAACACAAAAAATACAATCATAACAGAATTATGATGGTCTGGATGCAACAAAACAGAAAGAAAAAAAGAAAAGATAAATTCATTGGGTTGCCTCCCAACAAGCGCTATTGTTTAACGCCCTTAGCTAGGCATAAGGCGATAGAATCACATATCGTCGTCTTTGGTGCTCAAACCATAAGTAGCCCTCATCATGGATTTCATAAGGCAATCTTATTTTATTTCTATGAAAATTTTCCATGCCCTTCTTTAATGGAAATTGAAATCTAATATTCCCTTCCTTCATATCGATCACAGCACCAATAGTCCTTAGGAAAGGTCTACCAAGAATGATAGGACTTGTAGGGTTGCAATCAATATCAAGCACAATAAAATCTACGGGTACATAGTTCCTATTTGCAATAATAAGAACATCATTGATCCTTCCCATAGGTTTCTTAACAGTAGAATCCGCAAGATGCAAATTAAGAGAGCACTCATCAATCTCATTGAAGCCTAGAACATCACATAAAGACTTTGGAATCGCGAAAACACTAGCACCCTAATCACACAAAACATTGCATTCATAGTTTTTGATCTTGATTTTTATAGTAGGTTCCCACTCATTATGAAGTTTTCTAGGAATAGACACTTCTAATTCAAGTTTTTCTTTAAGAGATTTCATCATAGCATCGACGATATGATCGGTAAAGGCCTTGTTTTGGCTATAAGCGTGTGGAGAGTTTAGCATGGATTGCGTCAAGGAAATACATTGAATCAAAGAGCAAATATCATAATTGAATTCCTTGAAATCCAAACTAGTAATTTCATTACTACTCAAAGTTTTGATATCCTCTACTTCACTCTTAATGCTTTTAGCATCAAGATAGATGGACTCCGAATCATTGGGGAATTTTTTAACCAAATTGGATTCATATCCAGCCCCATTATTATTAGGTTTGACACTAGAAAACAGGGATTCTATGGGAGTCACACCAAGCACTTTAAGATCTTCGTGATTCTTATCACGAGAACATGCCTTTTTAAGCCATTCATGTCTAGCACGAATTTGGGTGGTTCTTTCTTTACTCTCATTCATGGAAACACGCATAGCTTTCAAAGTTTCATCCATATTGATCTCGGGAGGAGCACATCTTACTTTCAAAGCATCAATATCAAGACACATTCTACCAACGCTCCTATCCAAATCATCAATTTTGAGTAGTTTTTCTTCTATGGATGCATTGAAAATCTTTTGCGAGTTGATAAACTATTTAATATTACTCTCTAAATCAGAGGGTAATTTATTGTAATTGCCATGAGTATTGTTGTAGGAATTGCCAAAGTTATTAGAGCGATTACTAGTAAAAGGCCTAGGAATATAGTTTCCTCTAAAAGCATTGTTTTGGCCAAAATTATTCCTACCAACAAAATTAACATCCAAGTCTCATTGCTACTCTCAATCAAGGAAGACAAGGGAATATCATTTGGATCTAAAGGAGCACCTTTACTAGCAAACAATTTCATTAACTCATCCATCTTAGCACTAAACGAGTTAATTTCTTCTATAGCGTACACTTTTTTACTAGTAGGTGACCTTTCAGTGTGCCACTGAGAATAGTTTGTCATGATATTGTCTAGGAGTTTTGTGGCTTCTCCTAATGTGATTTCCATGGAAGTTCCACGGGAGGCGGAATCCAAGATATTTCTAGAAGCAAAATTCAAACCAGCATAGAAGATTAGTATAATCATCCAAATTCTCAAGCCATGAACGGGACAATTTCTAATCATCAATTTCATTCTCTCCCAAGATTGTGAAACATGTTCGTGATCAAGTTGCTTAAAATTCATGATATCATTACGGAGAGAGATAATCTTAGCCGCTGGAAAATACTTGGATATATAAGCATCTTTGCACTTGTTCCAAGAATCAATACTATTTTTGGGCAAAGATGAAAACCAAGTTTTTGCTCGTTCTTGCAATGATATCGGAAATAGCTTCAATTTAATCACATCATTATCCACATCTTTCTTATTTTGCATATCGCAAAGCTCAATGAAGGTATTGAGATGGGATGCGGCATCTTCTCTAGGAGGGCCGGAGAATTGTTCTTTCATAACAAGATTCAACACAGCAGAATTGATTTCATATGATTCTGCACTAGTGGTGGGAGCAATCGGAGTACTAATAAAATCATTATTATTAGTATTCGAGAAGTCACAAAGTTTGGTGTTTTCAGTCATGGTGACTTCAGCAAGCAGACAAGCACACAAGCGAACAGAAAGCAAGCGAAGAAGAAGGGCAAATGAAAAAGGCAAAAAAAATTGTAAATTTTGTTTTTCATAAGTGGGGGAGAGGAAAACGAGAGGCAAAAAGTAAATGCAAGAGATGAGTTTGCGACACTTACTTGGATAAACTTCACTTGATGCTCCCCGGCAACGGCGCCAGAATTCTTCTTGCTACCTCTTGAGCTTGCGTTGGTTTTTTCCCTTGAAGAGGAAAGGGTGATGCAGCACAGTAGCAGTAAGTATTTCCCTCAGTTTGAGAACCAAGGTATCAATCCAGTAGGAGTATCAAGCCAAGTCTCCAAAAGTACCTACGCAAAAACAGCAAACTTGCACCCAACACTACAAAGGGGTTGTCAATCCCTTCACGATTCATTGCAAGGTGAGATCTGAAGGCGGAGAGTGCAACAAAGTAAAAATGTAAGGCTGAAAATATGATGTGAAGTAGACCCGGGGGCCATAGTGTTCACTAGACGCTTCTCTCAAGATAGCAAATATTACGGTTGGTGAACGAATTACTATCGAGCAATTGATAAAACCGCGCAAAGTCATGACGATATCTAAGGCAATGATCATACATATAGGTATCACGTCCGAGACAAGTAGACCGATACTTTCTGAATCTACTACTATTACTCCACACATCGACCGCTATACATTATGCATCTAGTGTACTGAGTTCATAACGAACAGAGTAACGCCTCAAGCAAGATGACATGATGTAGAGGGATAAATTCATGCAATAGATATAAACCCCATCTTTTTACCCTTGATGGCAACAACACGATGCGTGCCTCGCTACCCCTTCTATCACTGGGTGAGGTCACCGCACGGTATGAACCCAAAACAAAGAACTTCTCCCATTGCTAGAATGATAGATCAAGTTGGCCAAACAAAACTCACAACTCGAAGAGAATTACAAGGATATGAAATCATGCATGTAAGAGATCATAAGAAACTCAAATAAGATTCATAGATAATCTGATCCTAAATCCACAATTCATCGGTTCTCGACAAACACACCACAAAAGAAGATTACATCAGATAGATCTCCGTGAAGATCATGGAGAACTTTGTATTGAAGATCCAAGAGAGAGAAGAAGCCATCTAGCTACTAGCTATGGACCCAAAGGTCTATGTCGTACTACTCACGCATCATCGGAGAGGCAATGGTGTTGACGAAGAAGCCCTCCGTGTCCGAATCCCCGCCTCCGCCAGGGCACCAGAACGTGCCCTAGATGGGATCTTGCGGAGAGAGAAGCTTGCGGCGGCAGAAAAGTATTTTCGTGGCTCCTTCCCGTGGTTTCAGATTTTACGAGGATTTATAGGCGGAAGAACTAGGGCAGAGGAGCCCCAGGGGGCCCACAAGCCTGCTAGGCGCGGGCCCCCCTAGTCGCGGCTAGGGGGCTTGTGGCCTCCCCTGGTGCCCTCTAGTTTCGTTCTCAAGCTTCCTTCGTATCTTCTGTTCTAGAAAAAAAATCTTTCCAGAGGTTTTATTCCGTTTGGACTCCGTTTAAAATTCTCCTCTGAAAAAGGTCAAAAATACGGAAAAAACAGGAACTGGCACTTGGCACTGAGTTAATAACTTAGTCCCAAAAAATATATAAAAGGCATACAAAACATCCAAAGTTTGACAAGATAACAACATGGAACCATAAAAATTATAGATATGTTGGAGACGTATCAACGCCTTGGTGGAGCGGTACGTCCAGGTGCCTGCCTCTAGCGAGGAGGAGGTCCCCGACGCCGAGCCTGATGGCACCGTGGGTGAAGTCGGCAGCCCCTCCCCTTAGGAATCCTGAGCTTCCGTCTCCTTCCCGTGTAAAAGTGGATCAAGAACCTTGCCCTAGCGGGCGTTAAACTTGTGTTTGTTACCTTCGTCGCTTTCCTTTTTTCCTTTTCCTCCTGCATTGATGCTTGGCTTCGAGGTTTAGGGTCCGTCATTACCCTAGCCATCGCTTGGGGATGACGGGAGCCGGGGCCCTCAGGAGGTCTTGTCTTCCCGAGGTGCCGCTCGTGCCATCGCACGCTCAATCGACGGCCTCCTTCCTTGCCGTAGCTGAATCCTTAGGCTCTATATCCCTTCGTTAGTTTGGCGTGCGACGTGAGGGTCCCAGCCTGGGCCTGTGGGGTACTTAGCTCGTGGGTTTGCGTCGGTCCCTTGCGTACTCCCTCCTGAGTTTCTCTTGTCTTGTAGGTGGGATGGGGTGAAGACCCTTTCGGCACTCTATGTCCTTGAGTCCCTGTCCCGCACATTTTCCTGCCTCCGTAAGGTGCAACTCGTTACCAAGGTTGTCCCCCACGGGGGAAGGCCTTGACCCGGATGCCAGGTGGCCTTGTGAACAATAAGGCTCCTAAGGCATGCTGATCAGGAGCCCCCTTGACAGGCAAGCCTCTCTACGTCGTCAGGCCTTGGCCCTGCACATTTCCCCACCGCCGTTAGGCTCAAACTTCATAGGTCGGGGCCCCTCCATTCCTGACGCCGACCAGAGCTCCCAGACGGCGCTAGCAGTGGCGAGTGGCATTATGAGCGGTAAGGCTCCTCAGGCGGTGCCTAGGAGCCCCCTTTCCGGTGCTCGAGTGATTCCAAGGGGCCCTGAGGCCTCCCGAGACTATTTGTGGTGGTATCAAGTTTCAATCTGCACCCCAGAGCGGGGCTTGACTACTGAAAAATGTTTACCCCTGGGGTGGCAACTCCTTGCTTTCATGTTCCTTGACTCCTATGGGCGGTGCGGAGCATTCGCCTCGAAACACGTCCTCTGGAAGGGAGGTTTTAAAGAGCGAGAGAAAATTTTCCCCCTTTTTGTTTTTCATACGTCAAGCACTGATAATTAGAAACCAACTTTTAAGTTTAGCGAAAGATAGTTCGAAATCCAAGAAAAGCAAGCAAACGCCGCGTCCGGCACTCAGGCTGGCATGGTCATTGGAGGACTTTATGGGTTTCCTTGCCAGCTGCGGGCATAGCCATTGGTGGACTAAGTTGATTGCCTTTGTCTACACCAAGCACGGAGCATAGGTCTTCGACTAGACGTGGGGTGGACCCCTTCCGCGTCCTCGGGGGGGGGGGGGGGCTGGGTGTATACAGCCTCGGCTCGTTATTACGTGAGAGTGTCATGGTGGGGGTGTATATGGGAGGTCGCGATGATGCTTTGGCCTCGCGAGTGTCCCTACCCCGAGGCATAGGCGCCTCATTCCGGAAGTCATTGGTGGACTGTGTTGATTTCCTCCGCCTGTACCCAGTGCGGAGTATAGGTCTTCCACTAAGCGTGGGGTTGTCCCCTTCCGTGTCCTCTGGGGGCCCTGGGCGTATACAGCCTCGACTCTTTATTACTTGAGAGTGTCACGGTATGAAGTAGTTTCCAGAAGGATTGAAGGACGATGCAGAGGTGCGACGGGTCATGTCCTGCGTGCTCCTTCCCTGGAGACCAGTTAAGGGCTTTTCTTTGGCTCTACATCGATAGGTCCGAGTCCAGCACATTTCCCTGCTGTCGCGAGGCGCCTCACGAGACAAGGCCCCGACATCGCGCGATACCGACCAAAACTGGACGACACCCGGGTGGTCAAGTGGCTTTGTGACCAGTAAGGCTCCTGAGGCGCGATGCTCAGGATCCCCCCTTAACGTTCGAGCGACTCTATGTCGCTAGGATCCAGTCCCGCACATTTCCCAACCGCCGTTGCGTGTGACCGAGTGAACAAATGTAGTTACTAGGTCAAGTCCTGCCTCCCCTGAAAATGACCGGATATCCGAGGACCATATCAAGGGCGGCATGTGGCCTTCTGACCGGTAAGGCCCCTGAGGCGCGATGCTCAGGAGCCCCCTTTTGACGTTCAAGCAGCTCCGCATCGTGAGGACCTGGTCCCGCACATTTCCCGACAGCCGCTGCTTGCGACCGAATGAACGATCTCAGCTACGGGGTCAAGCCCTGCCACCCCTGATAATGACTGGATATCCGAGGATGATATCAAGGGCGTCAGGTGGCCTTGTGACTGGTAAGGCCCCTTAGGCGCGATGCTCACGAGCCCCCTTTTGACGCTCAAGCGACTCTAATTTTATCCTGTCAATTCTGGTCCTGGGGAGTCGCGGGGCTTTCCCAGTCCCCGCATCGGGGCGACGCCCATCGGCCGGAGCCCCCTGGGCGAGGGGGATAGATTGCCCGAAGATGCAAGCAAGGAAATGTATCAGGTTGCCAAGTGGTTGCAGCAGAAATTATAGAAGATTAAGCAAACAACACGATGGGAAGAACCATGCCCTGAAGATTTGAAGTCCCTGCGGTCAGCAGACACTTCCTAAGGCAGTAAATCCAAAAATTTACCTCGAATAGCTCCCTTGTGCCTGAGGAGCGCCTCGCAAGGCCTGTCCCTCGGTGCCCACGTGTGCAGCTTGGTCGCCGCTGGTGACCCGTGCCACTTGCGCCTCATTGCTGCACTTGACTCGTCCTCTTGAGGCCTGGGGTGTGGCCCTACGTAGTTCTTCCGCGGGGAAGGCAGCTGGCGCCACGTCCTGCGGTTCGAGGGCACCTCCATTCCCACGCCTCTTGTGTCCGCCTCAAGGAGGGGCCCCGAAGCGTTCCTCAATCCTGAGGAGGATATGTGCCCCGGGGGACGCCTGAAGCTCTTCCTCATCGGGAATGTCAGGTGATGCCGCATACTCTGGCACGTACGGATCCATGTAGGCGTTCGGTCGTCCTCTGTGGTCGCTCAGCAGTGCGACTGTGGCGGTCCCCCCCCCCCCCGGTGATGGAGGGGGATCCCCCCGGCTGTACTGCTCGGAGATCTTCCTGGGACAAGCCTCCGCACGAAGTCGCTTGTTCCTGTTGCTGCCGTTGGCTGGTCCCGGTGCCATCCCATGCTGATTCCCTCCTTGGTGCCTCGGCATATCTCCGTTGTCGTAGTTCGCCCGCACTGACGCCTCTGCCCTCTGCTGGCTGCGTCGGAGGGAGCGCTCCTGTCTGGCTGCCCTGGGCTGTCGGGGGCCAACCTGGTCTTGGCGATGCACATCGGTGTGTGCAGCGATCGTTCTGCCGTTCTCTTCGCACCCCTGGTTGTTGTTAGCGTGATGCGCCTCGGGGCCGGACGCCGGAATGTGGAGGAGGAGGAGGGTTGCACGAGGCGCATCTATCTCGGCCCCACCCAAAATAGGAGGGGCCCCATTGCTCGCAGCCCCGGGGGCCGGCATCAGGTGCGAGCCCACGGCGCCCGACTCTAGAGGTCTTGAAGAAGAGCAGGGTCGGGTGGCCTTATGGGTGATGGCGATCAGATCCATGATGTGGTCTGCCCAGGAGTCGAAGCCCCCCGCGCCGGTGGTTGACGGAGCATCTCGCTCGCCATCTGCAACGTGTCATGTGTGCTGAGGTCCTCCAAGTTGATGCGGCGCGTCGTGGGTACCGGGGGCACCGCCCAGCCATTGTGCGCATGGGTGGCGTGGGTGGTTGCGACGGTGGAGACGACGTTGACGATCTGGTACGAGCCGCCTGGTACCACAACGCCGGCATGCGTGCTTCCGACCGTCGTGATGTAGTGGTTGGCGGCCACCTCGATGAGGCTCGAGGAAGCCGGTTGGGCGCCGTCCATAGGAGGAGCGGGCCTAGGGAAGGTGAAGCCCGGAGATGACCTTAACACGCCCCCTACCCGGCGTGCCAAATGTCGGATTTTGGGCTCCGCAAAACCCTAAGAATTCAAACTCAGGGGCGTGTACGAAGATCTCTCACGGCCTAACCTCACCCAGGTCTCTACTCGATGGGAACGATGAAGAGCTCACTCGATGGTGAGGGAAACACAGGACACGACAGTTTACCCAGGTACGGGCCGCTATGAGGCGTAAAACTCTACTCCTGCTTTGGTGGATTGCCTCTCATGGAGGTTGGTGGATGAACTAGTACAATGCTTGGGCGCTTCCAGGAGCTGGGTGAGCTTGTGTGGTGCTCGTGGGGTTGTGGATGAGAGTTGATTCGATCCCCCTCTACGAAGCTACCTAACCTCTATTTATAGTGGCGGCCCTGGTCCTCTTCCCTCATAGTTTCGGCGGGAAGGGATCCAACAAGGGCCAATTTCGAAAGGGGGGCAGAGCAACATGCTTCCCCTGTCCAAAGGTGTTCTTCGCCTGCAAAGTAGCTGCCAGTGTTGCAGGGGCTGGCTCAGGGATGACGTTCGTCTTCCCAGTCGGCGGCTAGGGTCTTGCTGCACTAGAATGGAAACCTTTAGAAGATGCCTTGGGAACCTGCTTTCATCGTTGCCCCCTTTGCACCAAAGGGGAAACTGCTTCGCTCTGATGTGTGCTGCTCTCGTGTCCTTCCCTTGCGTCACGCTTGACTCCTGAGAGTGGACCTCGCCTCAAAATATCCGCCGCTTCGGAGGGGTCCTGAGGAGGCCCATGCGGGTCTTGATGTTGCTCCTCCTCGCGAGGCTTGGCCCCTCGCGAGGGCCTTGTCCTGAGTGAAGCCGGACCCATTGGTTTTAGGTTGATGAAGTGGGCCAGCCTTGGGCCGCAGGAAGGCAGGTCTGGGTACCCCATTCCTAGAACATCGACATAAGCAGCTCAACAACCACAACAACAACCTCGGGACATAAGCAGCTCAAGACTACCTCCAACTAAAAATTCAGTATCTCTCCAACACCTAGCCTAGAAATCTCAAGGACGAGATTTTCTTAAGGGGGTAAAGTCTGTAACACCTTGTGTTTTAACTCTCATGACTAAATTAACTTATTTTAAAAATTAGGACCAATTAATTTTTTTGTGAATGTTTGTGATGATTGATGTGATGGTTGCTTGCTTTCCTATTGCTTGTGTTTGAATCCAATGTTCCTGCTACTCTCCAAACTCACCTCCTTGACCCAAATACTTGCCTAATGATCATGCCATGTGTATAGGACCAGAAACTGTTTTACCAAATATTAATTTCACCAAAAAGCTTTTGTTTAATTTAAGCTTTCAAAAACCCCTGAGTTGGGATTTGTACTACGAGTCCTCAAATTAGGGAAGTTATTTTGCACAAAATATTTTATTGAAGTCCCATTATAAAAATGACTTCCCAAAAGCTCAATATTATTATTTCATAAGTTATTTTAATACCTTTCTATGAGGCAAAAAATGGTCTCTTATGAAGGAAATTTATTTTTATTGCTTCCAAAATATTTGAGAAAATTTAGAGGAACTAAGTGGACATATATATTCCTTATATATGAGTTTCAAAAGGTGGTCATGTTCAAAATATTGGGAAAAACCCTTCGAAACACTTCGTGCCTATTTCAAGCTTTTCGAATATTTCTATAAGAAATGTTCTCAATAAATTTCTGTAAAATTCTAGCATGTAACATATGGTATATGTGATGATCTTGCCAAGTTTCATCTCAATCCAAGTTGATTTGATTCAGTTAATTATTCTAAAACCCTATTTGTCCAGATCCAAATTTGAGCAACCCTACCTTGCCATGTGTCTCCAACTGTGCTCAAATTTGGTGGATATGTTCTGATACTACAATAATGCATCCACAACAAGTGGTGCATCAAGGAGAATAGATGAACATGTCGCAAACCCATCAAAACCTTCCGTGTTGATTTCTGACCTTGGGAAACTTTACATTATAAAGTTTCTCTAATTGATCCAAAACTTTTTGGGCATGCTTTAATGCTCAAATAATGCCACCACACCAAGTTGTGGATTTGTGGGAATTTATTTGCATGGTTTTGTAGGCAGAAAGTCATTTCCACACATTTCATTGGTTTTTTAAGTCTACATTGGAAACCTTCTCCCCCAAATCCCTAATTTGGTGTCCAATATTATTTTCATCTATTATGTGATCCTGTTAAGTTCCATATCAATTGGAATCCATCTGGTAGCCCTAAGATCCATCAAACACCTTGTGTGCATTCACCAAAGTTGCTGCTTTGGCCCCTTCCACTATTTCCCTTGAGCTTAAATTTTTACCATAGCTCTCTATAGTTACCTTTTACCTCCAGTAGCCTTTCCATGGCCTCTGGTCAATTATTGGAAGGTGACTCCATGTAGCTACCTCTCATTTTTACCTTTGGTTCACCATTTTTACCCCTCTTGCTATACCTCTGCTTAAGATAATGCTCCCACATTCTTCGAGGGCATCTCTAAAATGCTAATTCATCAATTCAAATCAAAATATGGCATGCTCAAGTGGGAAATATGAGCAGCCGATCTGGAACTTGATTTCTGGCTGAAATATAGCTTTGCACTGCAGCTGCTAGCTAGACACCTCCTCTTGAGATGAAACTTTGCATTAGTGTAGTCCTTCCATACCAAATACTGCTGGACATAGTTTCATTCCCAGATTTATCCAGTAATTACCCTCATTCCCAGAGTTGGTGCTCGTAAGACGTACAATATGTGGGGTGGGTACCATTCGAGTGGACTCTTTTAGTAGTGTCGACAGGGGAAAGTCAATGATCGTGTACTGACCTCGGGTATGTTATATACCGCGAGTCATGGATGACATGGAAGTTTGTCGGATCTCGTGCGTACAGTGTACAAACTCTACAGAGTGTAAAACAATTCGAATAGCTGTGTCCATGGTTAAGGACAGGTGGGTAATCCTGCTTAAACTACGTCCAGTCATTTCCGCATAAAACAAGTGTGTGTGTGTGTGTATGTGGTTGAGAAAGATGATATTGTCAAGTTCGGTGATTTGGCATATAGGGTGATCCTCAGGTGTTCAGCCCTCAGCAGATATGTTGATATCTGTAACCCGTTCTTATGATTACCATCTAGCTTATGATGCATATCTATACAAGTATTTGATCATGTTTATTCTTAAGTAAGACTGCTTTCCGCAAAGGTTGCATTCTTAAACTAGTTCATGTTCCTTTATTACATTCAAAGTAGTAATTGGCCTCCCACTGGTTATTTCATTGAGTAGGTATGAGAGAACATGAAATGGTGAAGAGAAACTTGGTGACATTCCTATGAGCTAGGACGCTTCACAGTTAGAATGCCTATAGGTTAAGGTTGATGGCATGGGTTCACGCTTTCGACCAATATTTCCACTACTGGTAAAGTTTGGTGTGCTTGCCTTCAAGGCCCTATATATGCATGACTTGACCACAGTGGTCATTTATTTAGTCAAATGGTATGTATGGATGTAAGACTCTAGTTATTCAGTTTCTGTGTGTTTGGTGAGCATTGATCTCTGGGATCACTAAGCACGTTCATTCAGTGATCTCGACACGTAATTTGGGGTCCCCACAGGCTACCCAATTTCTATGAGGAGCTGGAAAGCTTTGGGTTGGAGCTAGTTGAACTAGGATTCCTGACCAACCTCGAAACGAAACCCACGTTGATGGACGGCATTAAAGAGGCATAGAAGGGATACGAGCGCATTGAAGGCATTAAAAGGAAGGTCAAGGAAGGCAAGGACCGAGGATTCTTGGTGGGTGAATGTGGACTTGTGTGGTTTGGGAACCGTCTATGCGTACCCAACAAGGCCGAACTCAAGAATCTAATCTTGCAAGAAGCCCACGACACTCCATACTCGATTCACCCTGGTGGGACCAAGATGTATCAAGACCTTAGAGAAAGATTCTGGTGGCATGGCGTCACGAGGGAGATAGCTTCATATGTCACAAAATGAGACACATGCCAACGAGTCAAAGCTAAGAACAAGAGACTAGCTGGGCTGCTACAGCCACTCCAAGTGCCCGAATGGAAGTGGGATAAAGTCGGTATGGACTTCATCACCAGTCTGCCTTGGTCAGGCAAGGGACACGACTCAATATGGGTCATTGTAGACCATCTGACCAAGGTGGCCCACTTCATCCTCGTAGCACCACGTACGATGGTAGACAGCTGGCCAATCAGTACATCCATCGTATCGTGAGTCTTCATGGGGTTCCAAAGGAAATTGTGTCCGACCGAGGCACGCATTTCACCTCAAGATTTTGGAAGAAATTCCAAGAACCTCTCGGAACCAAAATTTCTTTCAGCACTGCCTTCACTAGCAGACCGGTGGACAGATGGAACGAGTAAATCAAATATTAGAAGACATGCTCCGTGTGTGTATCTTGGCACACAAAAGCAAATGGGAAGACTGTCTGCCATTCGCTGAGTTCTCTTACAACAATAGCTATCAGTCTAGTCTCCACACGGCTCCATTGGAAGTATTGTACGGACGTAAGTGTCGCACCCCCTCAACTGGTCCAAGACTGGTGAAGGATTGATTTTTGGGCAACACGTTCCCTAGGAAGATGAAGAAAAGGTGCAACTTGTGAGGGAACACCTAAAGGCTGCCAAGTCGCGAGAGAAGAGCTACACGAATTCACACCACCGGGAAGTGGAACTCAACCCTCGAGATCACATGTACCTCCATTTCACACCTCTCAAGGGCACAAAGCGGTTCCACGTCAAGGGAAGGCTTGCTCCACGGTACAATGGACCTTTCAAGATTACACCAAGGCGTGAAGAAGTCGCCTACCAGTTGGAGCTACCTCCAAAACTTTTGGGTGTGCACAACGTCTTCCACGTATCACAACTCCAGAAGTGCCTTCAGATGCCAAGCCATCCAGATCATTATAAGGACATCAACCATCAAGATATTGACCTTCAACCGGACCTCACTTATCGCGAGAGGCCGACCGCATGCTCGACGAAACCGAGCGTTGTACCCGAAGCCGAACCATCAAGTACTTCAAGGTCCAGTGGAGCAACCACACCAAAGCAGGTGCAACATGGGAACATGAAGACTATCTTAGATCCGAGTTTTCGTACCTTTTTAGCACCTAGCTTAAGAATCTTGGGGACGAGATTCTTGTAAGGGGAATAGGTCCGTCACACCCTTTTTTCACTTCACTTTGCCTCTCTTTCCACATTTGGTTTAAATTAAAACTTTTGAGTGAATGCCTTGGATGCGTTGTTTGTCATTGTTGTATGTGTGTTGCAAGTAGATACTTGAGAAATCAACCAAAGATATTATCTTCTTAAAAATCCCTTTTAGTTATTTTGGTAAATCAATACCTTGCTTTGAGGATTGCACTTCAAGTCCTTGAATACAAGGAGTGCCATCAACCGAAGATTGTATTTTGATTCTGATGTATTTATAGCTCTTCAAAACCATAAAATAATTATTTTTAAAGTTATGTTACAATTTTATTCATATGTCCCTTTCTAAGGCCAGAAATGATATTTCTGGATGAAAAATTATTTTTCAAGCTTTGAAAAATCTCAGAAAATTTGGGAATACTCATACGACATATATTTTGCATACATTAGGGTTTCAACCCATAGTCATGTTCAAAATAATTGAGCAAACCTTTGAAAACAAATTCTGTTTGATTTGACCTTTTGAAATATTTCCATAGGAAATATTCACAATAAATCCCTAGAAAATTCTAGCACTCCCGACATGCTATATTTGGTGATCGTGCCAAGTTTCACCTCCATCCAAGGTGGTTTGAATAACCAAATAATTCAGAAACCTTTCCTGTAAAGAATCAAGCTGGAGCAACTCTACATTGTGAAGTTTGTCCATTTATTCTCAAATTTTGCACGAGTGCTCAACACCTCAAAAAAAGGTGATCAGGCCGAAAATTAGATTTGTGGGAATTGATTTACTCACACCTTCTCACACAAATGCTGATTAGCCGATGTGAGGGTATTTTCAAATTTACATATTCAAACTTGTCCAATGGATCTCAAATTTGGTAGAGCCTCCTAATTATACCTGAGGCCAAACCATGTTAACTTTCACTTCATTTTGCGGAAGTTAGCTAGCCCCAACACCCATCAAACACCTTCTGCCAGCATTGTAAAATACCATCTAGCAACGACCACACTCACTCCCTTCATTCTAAATTCATGTCACACATAGCCTGTGCCCCTCCTCAACTTCAGACGAGAGGCCCATCTCTGGTTCATAGAGAGGAGGCCAAAACCTCCATTTTAGCTCTTGGACCAAGACTGGCAGAGCCACTATATATGACCCTCTCCCTTTGGCTAGTTTGATCCTCCCCCATTCCTATCACCCAAAGATCATCTACCCCATCTCCGGATACGCCAGACACAACCATGACGCGCTAGAGTGCACCAGCATGCCGTGGCATGCCAAAGCTGCGCTCTAGACACGCTACAGGGCGCACCCGAGGCCTAGGGGACCAGCTCCAGCCGGTTCTCACCTCCCCCTCGTGTCCCTCTTTGACCCCGCCAATGATCGCATCCAGGGCAGCGTCAGGCCCCTCCTTTTCCCCTCTGCTCTACCCCTAGCGACGCATGCCCGCTCATGGCTGAAGCGGCCAGAAGGACCTCGCCACCTCGACGCGCCAAGGAGCTTCCCCCGCTCCTCCTGGAGGTGCCGCGCAGTCCTAAACCACGTCCGCAGACCATGGATTTGCGCCCGATCCCTCTCAACCTCTCCTGCAGCCGTAGCAAAACCACTGGCGCTCCCCCGCTCGTTGCCTTGCCGCTAGCCTATAAATAGACCATCCCTGACCCTTCCAGCACCCCAAGCCTCTCCCTCCTACCACAAATCGACCACCCCTCGTGCCCTATTCGAGCTAAGAGAGCCCCGGTACTCGAGATCGACGGAGGCGCCGCCGCGTCGATCTCGGGCTACATGCATGCTCCCAAGCTCATTTCTCCTCCCGCGTGACAACAAGAACCTCCTAAACCTTCTCCACCACTACCCCGTCCATTTCCCCACTTGTAGCACCGATTCTGACACCTTCCCGAAGGGTCGCTGCTGCAGCTTCGTCGTTGCCGGCGACACAAGCCACCTCTGTCGTCCCCTCGACCATCATCAGGTAGGCGTAGGAGCCACGAGTCCATTCCCGCACTCGCCAAACCTCGAGAGCCCTGGAGCTGCCGCCGGTGAGCTCCCTCTCCTCTCAGTCGTGAGGTAGAACACGACCCCGACAGGGGGACCCCACCTGTCGGTGGTTGTGTCGTCTCTCGCTCCCTCCTCGCACTCACTGGCCCCAGGGCCACGCACGTCAGGTTTAAACATGACTGTGCGCGCGCCTGGGCAGGCTGGCTGGCTGGCCAGTTGGCCATTTGGGCCGGCCGAGCCACTGGCCGAGTCAGGCCAGTGAGCCGTAATTTTACCTTTTATTTTTAATCCTGTTTTTAAAATAAATTGAGAGGACTAAATATTTACCCAAACTCAAATATTTTTCCACCATAATTCTTGTAATTTTTTTGTAGTATTTAATAGTGTTGTTACTAAAAAAATTATAACAACTTTCATGCACAGGTTTATTTTAAGAGCTAGTTTAAGTATTTTTAGCTTATGTTAAAAAGACTTCAAAACTAAATTTTTAGCTCAAAACCAGAAACAAACATTTTGATAAATAATAATAGGATTTTGTAGATCAGGTCAACATTCTTGATGACTGTTTTTACTCTGTTTTTTGTTGTGGTCCTTATTATTATTATTATTATTATTATTATGATAGATGACGCGTTTGACGAAGGACTTGGACCCGAAGACCTCGAAGACCCCGGATACCTAGCTCATCAAGGCAAGCAACCCTTTGACCATGTGTCAAAAAATGTTTTAAGCATGCCATGTTGAATACCTTATTTCGATGCATGTAGTTAAGATTAGTCAGTACACCCCTGTATGGTGATGCCGATGGCTCCTGTGGAGCACTTGCACTGAGCATGACCTTACCATCTATGAGGGTCACACTGATAAAATGCTGACAAGTAGACAGTAGTCCTACGCTTAGGAATATCATATGCATGGTGATGGTAAAACAAAGATAATTATAAAGGTTTTACGAAAACCCGTCGTGTGCCACTAATGCTCGAGGGTGATGGTGTTGAGCTGGATGACCACTTCATAAAGAAGTGGTGTATCGGAAATGTTTTGTGTGAGTGGTTTCAGAAATGGGATTAGATTTAAGATTTATCGACCGTACCAACCTTACATGTGAGACCATGATACCCCTTTATGGGACGGGGCTGTGTTGATTACCCTTGTCGTGCTAGCAAGGAGCCCGCATTACTAGTGAGTGAGATGATCACTCTCGTGACAGGATCGTGCCAGGTAGGACGACTATGCCGTTTTTACGTGTTCCGGGCACATCGTTTGTCCCTGCATGGATGACACGGTCCATAGTTGGTGCTCGTAAGACATACATCATGTGGGATGGGTACCAATCGAGTGGACTCTTTGTCTAGTGTCGTCAGGGGAAGGTACTGATCGGGTGCTTACCTTCGGTATGTTATATACCGCGAGTCGTGGTTGATACGGAAGTTTCCCGGATCTCGTGGGTACATCGTACAACCTTTGTAGAGTGTCAGACTATTAGAATAGCCGTGTACACGATCAAGGACAGTTGAGTGGTGCTGCTTACAGTATGTCTAGTATTTTCCGCATAAACCAAGTATGCGTGTGTATAAAGGTGTTAAATGAGAAATTAATTATTTGGTCAAGTTTGGTGACTTGACATAAAGGACGAAATTGAGCTATTCAATCAATAGTGTTTTTTAGTTAATATCTGTAGTCGGTTCCCATGGTTAATAGTTACTACTTGATGCATGACTACCTAAATACTTGACCATGTTTATACACTTAGAAAACCTACTTTGTTCAAAGGTTGCATTATATTTTGCACTCATTTACATAATCCACATCATCGGCTGTTTGCGAGTACAATCAAAGTACTCATTGGCTTACCACTGGTTATTTTATTGACCAGACATGGAGGAACCAGAATATGGAGAGGAATTCGTTGTTGGTGATAGACACGTGAACTAGGACGCTTCCTAGTCAGAATGCCTATTGCTTAGGTTGATGGCATGGGTTCACGTTTACTACCAATATTTCCGCTATTAGTAGAGTTGGTGCGATTGGCCTTCATGGCCATATCTATGGAACACTTGACCATAATGCATTATTGTATCAAACGTTAATCATGGATGTAATACTCCTGTTATTCAGTATCTGTGTGTTCAGTGAGCATTGATCTCTAGGATCACCGTACACGTTCATTCGATGATCACGACTCGTAAGTCGGGGTCCCCACACTGTCACTAATGGACGAGGACTTTGAACAAATTCAAGGAGACTTGCGCTATAGAAGAAGCGTAGAAAAAGTTGGAGAAAATGAAGGAGCTACATGCTAGAAACAAGCTTGCCGAATGCCTCGGAAGCCGTGGTTACGAGGGGGAAGAGGCATGTGATAACCCACAAGTATAGGGGATCGCTACAGTTTTCGAGGGTAGAGTATTCAAACTAAATTTATTGATTCGACACAAGGGGGGCCAAAGAATATTCCCGAGTATTAGCAGCTGAGTTGCCAATTCAACCACATCTAAAATAGTTAATATCTGTAGCAAAGTAGTATAGAAGTAACGGTAACGGTGGCAAACGTAACAGTAGCAGTTTTGTAGTGATCGTAATAGTAGCAACGGAAAAGTAAGTTAGCAAAGACCAATAAGTGGAAAGCTCATAGGCAATGGATCAGTTATGGATAATAATGTCAGATGGCATTCATCATGCAACAGTCAGAACATTGGGTGATGAAGAACTACCTCCAATTCATCAATGTAATGTAGGCATGTATTCCATATATAGTCATAGGTGCTTATGGAAAAGAACTTGCATGATATCTTTTGTCCTACCCTCCCGTGGCAGCGGGGTCTGAACGAAAACTAAGGGATATTAAGGCCTCCTATTAACGGGGAACCATACCAAAGCATTAGCACTTAGTGAATACACGAAATCCTCAAACTACGGTAATCACAGGAAAGAATCCCAATTATTGTCACCCTGGGGGATGAGGATCATAACTCATAGTAGGTGTCTATAATTTGCAAGATAGGATCAAGCACACATATATATATTCATGAAAACATAATAGGTTCAGATCTAAAACCATGGCACCCGGGCCCTAGTGACAAGCATTAAGCATAACAAAGTCATAGCAACATCAATCTCAGAACGTAATTGATACTAGAGATCAAACCCTAACAAAACTAACTCCATTACATGATAGATCTCAGACAACCCATCACCTATCCAGCAAGCCTATGATGGAATTACTCACGAACGATGGAGAGCATCATGAAATTGGTGATGAAGGATGTTTGGTGATGATGATGGCGTCGATTTCCCCTCTTCGGAGCCCAAATCAGACTCCAGATCTTCCCTCCCGAGGAAAAACAAGAGGTGACGGCGGCTCTGTCATGGGAATAAACCTGACAGTAGATGTATATGGTACGAATGGAGAGTCCTAGCTTTGGCAAGCTTGTACATAAGATGTTTGAGTTCATGCCCCTCTCTTGGAGATAATAGCCCTACGTCTCAATGCTCGGGAGCTCTTGCAGTATGGATTGCGTAGAACAGGGGTGCGAACCCATGTGCCAGAGGGGAGGGGTGGGTTATATAGAGTACAATACCCCTCATCAAGCCTCAGCATCTAAGGGCTCGATCAATATGAGTTAAAGATATATGTTACTGATAACATATGCAAGTAATAAATGCTATTAAATACCATTGGCTGAACATATGTCTGTTGGCCTTCGTGGAGGTGAGTTCTGGTCTTCGATGTCGGGTGAAACCCTTCCGAGTGGATATTGGCATCGAGTGGATGGGAATGTAGTCCGAGTATTTGAGTACCGAGTGACTTTTTAGGTCCCATGTCCATTCAGTCAGAATCTTCTATGGGACACTTGGCCTAATAATGAGGTACCCTTGGGTAGGACATTCAGGTCAGGCATGTGACCCTACCCTAGGTATATATCCCCATCATTAGCCCCGAATGGATCGGGGTTCGAGTGACGAAGGGGTAGATGTGAGTTCTTGTCGAGCCAAACAAACCTTGGTCATTTTCCTGGGATTGATAAAACTTCGTGTAGACTGAAATCTTCGTCATTCCACTTGATCGATTCTGCCTGAAGCATGTCCGAGTGATTTTAGATGCTTGAAGTTATTCCAAGTGACTAACGGGATCTTTTGATATGACGGATCACTGCGGCAGGCTTGAATTTCACGGGATTCGGAATTTCGGTTTCCACGCGCCTCACAGGGATGACACAACTGTTAGGGAAAGTGGAGCAATGATGCCTCAATTATTTCACCATCACCATCGCCATGCGTCACGTCTCCTTTGATATCGGGATAAGCTGAGATCTTGGGGACCCACCAGCCGGTGACTCAGTCGGTCTCCTATATCAATGTGGCTGGGGCTAGGGTTAAGGTTGTGCCTTGATCATCGATCTCTTCTTTCTTCTCATCCACCTTCATCCCGCAAGCTTTGCTCAGGCTTCCTCAACCGCCGCGACCATGCCTAAAAGCAAGACCTCCAAGCTCGAGCGCGCCAAGAAGGGCGGCAAGGCAACGAAGCCAGGTCAGACCGCCGCGGTGGATTCAGGGGGATTTTCTCCCATCCTCTGTGATGAAGGAGGACGTCCTGGATCTCATGGAGCATGGGATGGTGGTCGAGAACTATTGGAGATTCCCGGAGGGCGAGCTTGAGGGGGAGCGGGTCCTTCTCCTCACACATGTCGAACGAAGTTTTTCTCTACCTCCTCACCCTTTTATCCGGGGCTTCCTCTTTTACTTCGGGGCACGGCTTCACCATCTCCCCCCCGAACACTGTCGCGTACCTTTCTGTGTTTATCACTCTGTGGAGTGTTTCCTTGGTTGCCCTCCTAACTGGGGGTTGTTCAAGCACATATTCACTGCACGATCCCAGACGGTGAAGAAAGCGAATCCAAGGGACGCTAGGACCAATGTCATCCAGTTGTGTGGCAGTTTAGGGATTCAGAAAAGGGCTAGGAGCAGTTATCCCCAAATGACCCTTCCTGAATCGGTCTAGAACTGGCAATCGACATGGTTCTACTGCACCGATTTCACATACCCGAACATGTCGACTGGCCTCCCTCCTTTGACCTGAGATCGTCCGAATGCCCCTAGAATACTGACTGTATTCGAGGATGAGAAGGAAGAGGTGGCGATGTTGGTGGGGGAGGTGATCAACTTGGTCAGGAATGGATCTGCTGGAGACGTTCCTCAGCCGACGCATCCAACCCCTTCAAGTGAGGGACTATGATATGTGTCATTACTCTGGTTAGGAAGATTCCACTCAGTCGCACCCTGAGGAAGTTTTAGAAGAAACGGTAAGCCATTGGATCAAGAGCATCACCGGGCCTTGCGATAACCCCATGGGATCCAAACGAGTCATGCCATATTCTGCTGAGAATATGCCGCGGAAAGTGGTATGTAATATCTTTTCTCATTGTGTTCATGTCTTGGTCGAGTGACTGCATGCTTGTTCGTCTGACACTGTTGTCTTTGTTCTTTGCAGGAGTGGACGAACTTGCACTCTCCCATACCCAACGGGGACCAGTTTGATCTCGGGATGGAAAGTGAAGGCGGCAGTGCCGAGAGTGAATATGTTGATGACAGCAAAGAAAGCGAAGACGTTCCAGACGATAATGAAGAAGAAGACCAGCCTCCTCCGCGCCACGAACCGCGATCCAAACAACGCCACGACCAGCGGCTTCTCTAAGCAAAACAGTCGCCTCCAGCAGCAGGAATGTGAAGCGTGACCAAGCCGCTGCAATTGACTCCATGGAGAAGGCGGCGAAGTAGCCTAAGCCTGATGCGCCCAAGCTTCGGAATGCCTTGCCCCGAATGAGAATCGACGTACCGGTCGCCTCGGCATGAGTATTCATCCTTTTCGTTTCGCCATTATGACTTTCTGAGTTTCTGATGTCGAGTGTAATTCGCTCGCTGGTGCTGCTTCTTCGGTGACGACTCCTATCAGGGCCGGAGAGGACCACATGGACTTGGATGTCGTGGATAAGCCTGCTCCTCGACCAGGTATGATAAGTAGTAATTTTACTCTATTTTATTGATTGGATCTGTCGACTGACTTGACCATCACTGTAGCATCTTCACACGTCATTTTCTTAGATGACGAACAAGAGCCGCAACATACAGCAACAGAACAGACTCCTGCCATATCTGCAACATCTGTGTTGGGAATGTGTGCGATGCCTGTGTCGAGTGTACCTACGGTCGGTTCGGGTGTTATGGCTATAGCCCTTCCGACTGGATTGACTATTGTGACGATTGTGTTGAATGCGCATGCGGTAACCCATGCTACCACTGTTATGATGCCAACCTCCTCACCACTCGCATTTTCCCTGCACCATGTCCTAGAGGAGCAGACTGGAGCTGCCAAAGTGGCTATGATCCAAGCTGAGCTGATGATGCAGCGGACTAAAGAGGCGTTCGAGGCAAGTAAGTTGGCGTATGACGCCCGCTCGGGACTACAGGCAAACATCCGAGTAAGTTCCGCCGTAAGTTAGTTTCCGATTGGATCTTGTACATCTTGTTTTCCGATTGAATCTTGTAAATCTTACTTTAAACCCACTAGGGGTTTGCCGTGTAATTGTTTGTCTTCATTTTAGTGGGGGCACGCTTAGTGAACCCACTAGGTGTAGTCTCCAAGACTGCTATTGAATGCTTGCATCAGTAGGAGTCTGAACTTGAGTGTCATGCTCTGTTTTTGTGACTCAGCCAGGCCGAACCTGGTCGAGTGGTTTTGTATCCAATGGGGGCACTATTAGTGCACCCAATGGGTGTTGTCCCCGAGATCGTTGTCGAGTGCTTGCCTCGTCAGGGGTCTAATTAGGAATTAGTAAGCGTTTTACTCGGTCAAGACGGATTTAACAGAGTAGTTTGATATCTAGTGGGGCATGCTAAGTGCACCCACTGGGTGTAGTCCCTGAGACTAATGTCGATCATTTACGAAGGGCATTAGTATTAAGAACTTGGGTGTGTGCGACTGGCTGCTAATTGGTGGAATGAATTTTATTTCTCCACTTGGAAGTAGAAAAATAACCATGTTGTCTGAAACTTATTTCTCCACTCGGAAGTGGAAAAAGTTGAAGCGTCGACTGAAAACGAATTGTTGATGTTTTTAGAAGGCTTGCGAGATTGGGTCGAGGTATACTCAGATAGAATCAGAAAAGAACCAGCTGCAGCTGGACTATGACGCTATGAAGAAGGTGCTTGAAGACAAGTACCAAGTCCTAGCAAAGCTTAAGGAGAAGTCCGAAGCTGATGAGGAGAACCTTGTGGACTTTAATAGGTTGGTGGAAGTAAATGGTAAAATGAAGAAAGAAAGACTGGAGTGGGGGGAAAACCATGACTCCATGGCAAAGCGGGGAAATGCTATAGAAAAGTTCCTGAAAGAATTCCTGACGAAGATGTTGGCGACCCTCATTGGTATGTTCCTTTCACCGAGTGAATGTTTGTGAACTTCACCGAATGAGCTGTGACTGATGCTTCATTTTCCCTTTCGCGCAGAATTCTGCCCAGACTTCCAGGCGGTAATCTTCAAGGTGGAGCCAAATATGGACCCCATCAAGATTCCCGCTCCGGACGCTTTGGCTATAGACATGTTCCGTATCAACTCTCGTCTCCTGAAAGTTCAAGGGTATATAGCTTGGCTGTGGGCCGCTGCTGGGAGGATCGACAAGGACTTGTGGCCTGAGGACAGATTCCAGATCGATCCGGAGGTTGTGATGGATCGCTTGGGTCGGGTTCCTGACAGGGTCCAAGCATGGAAAAAAATCTGTCGCGCGGTATGGAGCTGATGTCACCCTCTCACTCGCCAGGGTCCATTGCAAGGAGGCGAGAGAAGACAAGTTGAAGGCGCTCCAACTGGCGAACACGAAGAAGCTCCAGTTCGAGAATTTCATGGAGACTTTCATCAGTGATGCGACTCGCATTGCTGATGGAATTTATCTCAATACCTTCATCGAGCCAGCAAGTGCCGGGGGCCCTTGAAAAGGAAACTACAATTATTCCCAAAAAACCTTAAATTTGCCTCGGTATGTCCAGTGGTTTATGTACCGTTAAACTTCATTCATGTGTGGAACCTGAGTACTTTATGGCTGCACAGATGTCATTGAGTCCCTTTTTGAATTTATCTACTTTTGAGATTTGCTTGGTTTCTCTCGAGTGAACAGATTGCTATTCATTCGGGAAAAGTTTTGCACTTAGGCAATTTGCTCGCGGCTAAGTATCCGAGTGTAAAGTTTTCCTTTCACTCGGAGTATATCTTTACTTAGGCAAATCGTGTTCGTAGCTAAGCCCCGGAGTCTGAGAATTGTTATTTACTCGAAGTGTGGTTTGTACTTAGGCGAAGACTGGTTCACAACTAAGCATTCAAGTGAATAGTTTATATTCACTCGGAAGAGTTTTGTGACTTAGGAGAATCATGTTCGTGGCTAAGCCCCCCAAGTGTGAGAATCACCCTCCACTCGGAGTATGTGTTGTACTTAGGTAAAAACTGGTTCACAGCTAAGCATCCGAGTGAATAGTTTTTATTCACTTGGAAGAGTTCTGTAACTTAGGCGAATCATGTTCCTAGCTAAGCCCCCGAGTGTGAGGATCGCTCTCCACTCGGAGTATGTTTTGTACTTAGGAGAAAACTGGTTCGCAGCTAAGCATCCGAGTGAATAGTATTTATTCATTCGGAAGAGTTTTGTAACTTAGGCGAATCATGTTCGCAGCTAAGCCCATGAGTGGGACGATCGCTCTCCAGTCGGAGTACGTTTTGTACTTAGGTGAAAACTGGTTCGTAGCTAAGTATCCGAGTGAATAGTTTTTATTCACTCGAAAGAGTTTTATAACTTAGGCGAATCATGTTCGCAGCTAAGCCCCCAAGTGTGAGGATCGCTCTCCACTCGTAGTATGTTTTGTAGTTAGCCAAAAACTGGTTCGCAACTAAGCATCCGAGTGAATAGTTTTTATTCACTCGGAAGAGATTTGTAACTTAGGAGAATCATGTTCACAGCTAAGCCCCCGAGTGTGAGGATCTCTTTCCACTCGGAGTACGTTTTGTACTTAGGCGAAAACTGCTTCGCAGCTAAGCATCCGAGTGATTAGTTTTTATTCACTCGGAAGAGTTTTATAACTTAGGCGAATCATGTTCTCACCTAAGCCCCCATGTGTGAGGATCGCTCTCCACTCAGAGTATGTTTTGTACTTAGGAAAAAGTTGGTTCATAGCTAAGCATCGGAGTGAATAGTTTGTATTCACTCAGAAGAATTTTGTAACGTAGGCGAATCATGTTCGCAGCTAAGCCCCCGAGTGTGAGAATCGCTCTCCACTCGAAGTATGTTTCGTACTTAGGTGAAAACTGGTTCATGCTAAGCATCCGAGTGAATAGTTTTTATTCACTCGGAAGAGTTTTGTAACTTAGGCGAATCATGTTCGCAGCTAAGCCCCCAGTGTGAGGATCGCTCTCCACTCGCAGTACATTTTGTACTTAGGCAAAAATTGGTTCGTAGCTAAGCATCCGAGTGAATAGTTTTTATTCACTCAGAAGAGTTTTGTAACTTAGGCAAATCATGTTCGCAGCTAATCCTCCAAGTGTGAGGATCGCTCTTCACTCGCAGTATGATTTGGGCGTGTAACCACTCAACCGAATCGACAAAAATTGAAGTATTTATGACTTTCACAAGCTGCATTGTTCAGCAAACTTCATCTGTTACATTGGATCATCCAACGATGAAGCATAAAATCGTTTGAGTAAATCTGCATTCCATGCACGCGGCTCTTCGATCCTATTCGGGAGATTAGAGTCGATAAGCCCCATTTTTCAACGCCTTGGTGACGAGGAAAGGCCCTTCCCAAGGAGGAGCTAGCTTATGAGGTCCTTGCTCATACACTCGGAGCACCAGATCGCCTTTGTGAAACGCCCGACTCCTGACATGCCTTGAGTGAAAAACGTAGGTCTTGTTGATACACTGTCTACCGAATCAACGCCATCTCCCGTTCCTCATCCAAGAGGTCCACTCCATCTCGACGTGCTTGCTCGGCTTCAGCTTCTGAATAGAGATCTACTCGGGGTGAATTATGAAGTAAATCACTCGGTAGAACGACTTCAGCTCCATACACCAGGAAGAAAGGCGTTCGCACAGTCGACCGATTCGGCAATTGGATTGTACTTTTTAATGCGCTTCAGCTTTTTATTCCTCACTGGATACATGAGTGTAAACCATGGACATACAAGATATGTGGAACAGAATATGGTGGTAGGGTTTAAAGGGGTAAAAGTGGAGATGCACATTAATCGATATCAACGATAGGAGTAGAGATTGCCATGCAATGGATGCACTAGAGCTATAAGTGTATGAAAGCTCAACTGATGTTAAAGTCCGCATGCATCCAACTTGCTTGATCATGAAGAACTAGGGCATTTGAGGAAGCTCGTCATCGTAATATACAAACCAAGTTCTATAATGAAAAAAATTCCCACTAGCATATTAAAAGTGTCAAAACATGAGACTCTTTATATGAAAAACATGGTGCTACATTGAAGAACAAATGTGGAAAAAGAGGTAGTAGCATTCTACTTTCTCTCTTTTCTCTATCTTTTTTTCTTTTTTTGCTTTTTATTTTGTCTATTTTTTCTTTATTTTACGTCTGGAGTCTCATCTTGATTTATGGGGTATCATTGTCTCCATCATCTTTTCCTCACTGAGAGAGTGCCCTAATAATGAAAATCATCACACTTCTATTTACATACAATTCGATATGAAAAACTACTAAACAACATGATTCTATATGAATGCCTGTGGTAGTGTACTAGGATGTGCAATAATCTAGTATAACATGTAAACAATGATGAACGGTGGCTATGCCACAAATACTATGTGAGCTACATGATCATACAAAGAAATACGACGATGAGTGTGCTAGTCATATGATGTAATGGTGGAAGTTGCATGAAAATATATCTCGGAATGTCTATGGAAATGCCATGATAGGTAGGTATGGTGGCAGTTTTGAGGAATATATAAGGTGGCTTATGTGCAACAGAGCACTACTAGGAAAAGGGCTATAGATGATATAGATACTAATGGCGCACCACACAAGCAGTGCGCCACTACTATATAGTAATGGCGCACCATGTGAGGTGTGCCATTACTGTGGTGGATACTAACGGCGCACCACACTCTCGGTGCGCCACTACTATATTTTTTTTATTTTTATTTTTTTTGCAAAACTACTAATGGCGCACCAGCACCTGGTGCGCCATTAGTAACCTTGTTACTAATGGCGCATCAGGTAGTAGTGCGCCACTACTATAAAAAAATTGGTTTTTTTTGCAAACAACTAATGGCGCACCAAATCTAGTGCGCCATTAGTAACCAGTGTTACTAATCGCGCATGTGTTGGTGGTGCGCCACTACTATATTTTTTTTACAGAACTACTAATGCCGCACCAGAGGAGGTGCGCCATTAGTAACCAGGGTTACTAATGGCGCATTTATAGGTGGTGCGCCATTAGTAGTTTTGCAAAATATCACGCGGGCTCTCACCCAAATCGACCGCGCACTCACATTTTCCCCCCAAATCTTGCCGCCGTCTCTCACCTCCCCCAGAGCCACCTCCCTCCCGCGGCAGATCCCGCGCCATGAGCAGCTCTCCCGTCCATCGGCACCCCCACCGCCCCCTCCACCGGCGCCCTCCACCGGCGCCCCCACCGTTCGCTCCATCGGCGTCCCTCCACCGGGGCCCCCCACCGTCCGCTCCACTGGCGCTTCCAACATCCCCTCCACCGACGCCCCCACTGTCTCCTCCACCGGCACCCCGACCGTCCCCCCGCCGTCGTCCCTCCACCGGTGCTTCCCACCATCCTCTCCACCGACGCCCCCACCATCTCCTCCACCGGCGCCGCCCACCGTCTCCTCCACCCACGCCATCCGCGTCCGCGTGCCTCTGTAATCTCCCTCCTTCTCCCTGCTGGCGGAGGAGAAGCCGGAGGACGAGGTGTGTGTGGAGGAGCCCGACGAGGAAGAGCTGGCACTCGGGGAGAGCTGGCCGCCTCAGGGGAGCACCAGCAGGCGGCGCACGCGGATCCGTCCTCCCCTTCTTCCGCGAGCAGCCAAGGTGCCCGCCTTCTTCCCAAGAGCTTCTATCACGACGGCCGGTCGCTCTCATCTTCTCCCGCCGCTGCGGAGGACGAGCTGCGGCGAGAAGCAGAGTAGGCATGCCACTGTTGCCTTGTCCAGGACCTTCTTCGCAGTAGCACCACCACCACCATCAGATGCAGTGAAGACCTACAGCTCTAGCCATCGTACAACCACGGCGCCAGCCATCTCCGGCGACCTCACTCCCTTGCACCACCAGAAGCACCACGACGTCAACTGCTACATCAATTTCTACGACAGTGGTAAAACGATGACCTTTCCTTCCTCCCATCCATCCTTGCAGCGCTTTAATTTTCCCGTGGCTAGCTCATTTGGGTCTGGTGTTGCTCCTATCCATGTACGTGGTTGGGTGGTGAATGAACCCCAATTAATTGATGATATGAAAAAAATATTTATTGTTCAATGTTGATGTATATCAGATGATTCTCAAGCAGTTACGAGTTTTTGGCTACAATCTTTTCTTAAGCATTGGACTTTCTTGACTTGGTTACGCTTTGTTATGTGCAAATTGTAGTCACGGTGATGCACAGACCAGCCATGTCAGCAAGGACAAAGCAAGATAGTTGAAGGAGATCTTGCGGTGTAAGGAAAAGTAAATGCTACAATCTCTCTTTCGGCCAGTACCATTCAGTTTTACTGTGGCTCCATGTTTTCTTCAGTTCTTTAGATGATAGGATCAGTGTGTGTATATAGAAACTAATGGAGGGAGAAAGTTGAAGACATGTTATGGAAAATTATAATTAGATTTCATTAAGAATTATCTTTTGTGTTATTTGATTGTTTAACAGGCTTACTGGATGGCGGTGAGAAGGAAGAGCACGGCTACCGATGCCGCACCACACGATGGTTGGATGGTGTGCTACTACGCAGGTAGTTTCTGTTAAGATTAATTGGGTTATTAGCATTTAATAACCACCCCTTGTGGATAACCACAATAAGCGTCAGAATCTGATTGGAAAAAGTTACATGTCTTCTATTAAGTTTGAATGATTCACCGTTGCTTCTTACTGCTTCATGGCTAAAAAATGCGAAACTTCATTGAGGCTTGCTAAATGATCATGCAATTAAGAATTTTAGCTATGTAGTATTGATCTAATATTGCAGCACTGCGAACAGTTTGAACCGTAATATTGTTTAGAAATGGATGTATCTAAATAGTAAATAATGACTATATAAATTCATATTTAGACAAGTCTAAGACATAAATTTTGGGACCGAGGGAGTATTACTCTATGTAAAGTTTAGGCTTCAATGCCTACTCTAAGACCATGTCATCAATTTTTCTATGATTTTGCTGATGATCCACCTGGTTAAGCATATAGCCTTCTGTTTCTTCTGCAGAAGAATCACAATCCACTTTCTCCTTGAACACTCTCTTGCTTTATATGTGCAACCATTTATTTTAAGTGATGCTTAATGCCTTGTATGATAAATTGCTGAAACAACCAACATACAGCCGGTAGGTTTGTGTTTCCTCGTCTTACCTTGATCTTCTGAATATAAATTGAGATGCTTTGCGATGGCAGTTACGTCAACCCTTCATCAACATATTGGTTCAGCTTTCACCTGAACCAAGTAGTAGTAATTTGGAGCCTCTTTGTTTAACACTGTACTTCATGATCCCTTTCATGCATGGTGATATGATTTGCTGCCCTCTATTTGGCGCTAGGAATTTTTCGTGTTCCCTTTCAGGGTTGCGAGTTGACCAGTTCTACTAGAGTTATATATATTCCACGGTGGTTGTAACCTATGGCTCATTTATTTGCTCATTATTTGTAGTATTATTCGTTTTCTCCTGCACCTAGTTGTTTGATTTGTCCAACTGCTCTGCGTAAGCATTTACGTCAACCCCTTTACCAACATGTTTGTTCAGCTTTCAACTTACACCTGAACCAAGTATATTAAATTAGAGCCTCTTTATTTAATACTTCACCACGCCTTCCATGAATGATGATGTGCTACCCCTTATTTGCAATCTTAAAAAATAATTGTGCACCTAGCCATTAGCAGGCACTTCCAGCAAACTTTTAGTAAAGCTATGTTTACTAAAAAAATCAGATAGCTGCTATCTGATTTTGCTGATGTTTTCTTCTACATGTGAATGGTTTCCACAAGTTTTCTTCCCAAGCAAGGTTTTCCCAAGGTATACGGAAAAAACAATCTAGACCATGTTACTCATGATGAGAATGATGAAATCATGCATCTTCTTTTTTGGATACATACAATTGGTTTCTGATATGGAAATGCTCATTATGCTAGTGCTAGGGTGGATGGAGATGAAGACGCATTTCAAACTGTGCTAGAGTTCCATGACCCGCTAGACAGAACTCACTAGTCAACTAATGCTCTATTGGCTGATGGCTGCTAGTGCTAGGGTGGATGAAGATGCGTTTCCAACTGTGCAAGGAATGCTCATGTTGTCAGGAGTTTCGTGAGCACGGTAACTTTGATGAGGTAAAACTTTCGTTACATCCTTAACCTGCTCACTTTTTACCACTGGTCAATGACTGAAAAACAAGGATCATATAGATTAGGCTGATGACGATTGACAGAAGTATTACCTGGTCAAGTTGGCAGATATTTGGGTGCCCAAGGATCATGGCGGGTTGGGGATCAGGACCTCCCTCTTTATGAATACCACCATCGTGGTACGGTGGGTATGGAGGATCATTCGTAATGATGGTGGATTGTGGCTTGAACTCCTTCAGGCAAAGTACCTAAAGGGTTAGCCGCTCCTCGCTTGATCTCGTGCGCGTAGATCCTAATTCTTGCGCGCTATCCAAAAGATAAATGAGGAGATTTTCCTAGGAATCTCCTTGAATATAGGGAACGGGGAGGGGACCCAGTTGTGGCTTGACCCATGGGTTAGGTATAAGCCACTCAGGTGGGTTCCATACCCTGTTTTCCATCGGCGTAAACCCACCCCTTATTAGTTTGAAAGCCGTCCTCCAAGGGCAATGGGATATTAGGTTCGGACACACATTCTGTTTGATAAAAACGGTTGAGCGAAACAGTCAACTAGATGCCTTGCCACACGTGCTCCTGGATTTTATGACTACGATGGGTTGGCATCTATTCTCATCTAGGGAATTTTCGGTTAGCTCGACATATCAATACATCTGCCACTCCCCCATCATACCTCGTCTCTTGCTCGTATGGAAGGCTCCCCAACCTCTGAAGATCAAAAAATTTGTCTGGCAGTTGCTCGATAATAGCATACGGTCAGGGACAGGGGTGTGTAAGTGGCAAGGACTAGGGGACGACATGTGCCCCTTATGTCGACTCCCTAAAATAGCGACCCACATAATATTTATGTGTATGTCAGCGAGGCCCATGTGGGAATTCATACACGAGGCACTTGGACTTGACTGGGAGGCCTAGGACCTCGCGGAGTTCCTTCAATTCACGGCCAACCACATTGGGTATTGCTATCGCCTATTCTGGCTGATCTTTGCCGCTATGGCATGGAATCTATGGGCGACTCGCAATAATATGGTGATGGAAAGGATCTTCCCGAGGAAGAAATCTGATTCTTTCTTCAAATTCCTTGCATTTATGCAGCATTGGCATCCCCTCCCTAGGCAACGAGACCGGGACCGTCTGGATGGGATGCTAGATGCGCTTCAGGCTATGGCACGACGTCTCGGTTTCATGTAGGGCTCTTGCCCCGCCACTAGGTGGCTTTTTTATTTGTTTTATTTTCTTAGTGCTAAAATGTGTTGCTGACCTAGTATATGTTTGTGGTTGAACTTGTACGTGGGTAGTATGAACTATTGCTTTTTTTATAAAGTGGGGCAAAAGCCTGCTTCGAGCGGCAATAACAGAGTAGAACAAGTGAATGATAATTCGCAAGAAGGTACTTGATAGGAAATTGATGATACCCCCCGACAACGGTGCCATTCCTGATACTTGTGATATTCGTTGGGTTTTTCCCTTGAGAGGAGGGGATGATGCATCACAGTATAAGCAAGTATTTCCCCAAGTGAGAACCATGATTATCGAACCAATAGGAGAACCGCGTAATTTCTTGTCTTCAATGTTGATGAGCCACATGTATAGGGTATCAATCGTAGTCCTTTTGATAAATAAGAGTGTTGAACCGAGCGAGGAGAAAAAGGAAATGATAAGCAGTTTTCAATAAAGGATACTCTGCAAGTGTTGTGAGTAACACTAATAAATAGTTTTGTAGCAAGATAATTCGTAACAAGTGACAAGTAACAATAGTAGCTAGTGTCCACCAAGATAGCCCAATCCTTTTTATAGCAAAGGAAAGGCCTAAAAGTACTCTTATATGAAGTAAACTCTTTCGACGGCACATGGGAATTTTTGCCTAGTCATGTTCGTCATGTAGAGTTGATTCGCATTCATTACTTTGATAATTTGAATTGTGGGTGGACCGGTGCTAAGGTGTTATTCTTACTTGAACAAGCAAGCTATTTATGATTACTGCCTCTCGCAAGCATGTGCAACTACAAAAGAAGAATTAAGATAAATCTAAACATAGTAAGACTTATCTTAGGCCCATAACATGGTGGAAAGTCGTGTAGTCGAGGTTGACATGACACAACTAAGAGAACCAACAACATTCATATCATCAAAATATCAAACGAATATCAACTTCACATAATTACTTATAACAAGACTTATCGCATGTGCTCAGGAACAAAAGTAACTACTCACACATCATCAACATGTTCAAGATTAGAGGTATCAAGGATCTGAACATAATATCTTTCACCAAGTAGGCCAACAAGCATCAACTACAAGATGTGATCAACACTACTAGTAAACCACATGTACCAATATGAGGTTTAGAGAGAAAGATTGAATACAAGAGATTAATTAGGGTTTGAGTTGAGATGGTGCTCGCGAAGTTGTTGATCCAGATTGGTCCTCCCACAAAGGAAGAAGAATTAGTAATGACAATGGCTTCGATGTCCCCCTCCTAGAGGGAAGTTTCCCCGGCAGAATCTCTGTGCCGGAGAGCAAAATCGCCTTTACCCAGGTTTCCACTACGAGACGGCGGTGCTTCATCCTAAAAGTATATTCTTAATTTTTTTTCTAGGTCAAAACACACCTTATAAGAGAAAAGGGGGGTCGTGAGACTTGTTGGGGCCCCACAAGCTAACAGGGCGCCTAGTGGGGTGGGCGCGCCCAATTGGCTTGTGGCCAGCGGGTGGTCCCCCCTCTGGTATACTTTTGGCCCAATAATTTACATATATTCCAGAAAATACCTTTGTGAAGTTTCAGGTCATTTGTAGTTTGTTGACTTTTCAGCCTTGTTCTTGGTTTTTAGGTCCAGAATTCCAGTTTTCAGTAATTTCTCCCTTTGTGATGTACCTTGTAAATTCATAGGGAAAGGGCGTAAGATTTGTGTAATAATGAGGACTAATGGAGAAGAATAATCATAAATATAAATAAGAATTCATGATGAAAAATGGATGTGTCAACTCCCCCAAGCTTTGACCTTGTTTGTCCTCAAGTGAAAGCCAAACTCGATGATAATGACCAAATAAATTGAGAGAGAAGGGATGACAAAAACATAATACATACATGAGAGCATCATGAATATTAACATAGCATCAAGTTTTTTATCATATAGTTTCTCATAATCAACTAACAATCAATCCACAATTGTTGAAGTATGAATCATAAACTTTATTGACAATCAACAAACTATTACTTAGTCAGTTAGACAACCACAATTCATCATATTCTAGAGAAGAGTCTATGTACGATCTTTAATTCTGGAAAGTTCACATACTCAACTACCATTTAGTCTGCTATGATTGCTGAAACTCATTGCATATTTTTGGAGCAAATGTTTACATGAGACACATAATAAGATAGGGGCTTTATTTATTTTCCACCCAACTGTTTTACCTCAAGGACAATGTCAACAATAATGAATCATGATCACCTATACCCAACTGGATATATGTATTTGGATCTTTCCCCAACACATGCTTCTTACCAACTAGAGAGTTAATAGGTGGGAATAGGGATAAATATTTATTTAATATTACATAAAACTAAATACAAGAAAGTAACAGATAGGCCCTTCATAGAGGGAATAAGAGGTTGTCATGCGCTTCTAATTTTTTTATGTGCAAACTTTTAAGGTAAAGAACATCACTTTATATTGCCCCTTGCGATAGCAAACTTTATTATGCAGAACGTCACTTATATTCCTTTGCCATCACAAGATCATACAAAGATTATTTTCCCTTACAATAAAAGATTCCCAACAAACTATCTTTTGCACTTCCACCATAATATGTTTATTCTTTGCCCCCAAGAGCTTTTTCCTGCATCACTATCACTTGGACGAGAGATGTCCCAATTGGAAGGTATATGAGAGCGAGAAATATTCTCAACTCCGTAGTTGTGAATCAAATTGTGCAATTTATTTGGATGAAACTTGTCGAGGGGCCTCCTCCAGGTAGCTTCACCTTGCGCTCCATGGGCTAGCTAATCTCTCCTCCCAATTGGTGGGAAGGGATTCAGAGAGGTGGAGATGTCTGCTAGTGTCCCACACTACGAAGTAGGCGGTGCACTTCCATAGTATCCACAGGTCCCTCCCCAGAGATAACTTCCTCATGTCCTTCTTGCTCAGACTCCATCTGCAACACCCAATCCTGTTCCTCAATGTTCTTGGAGGAGGACGAAGCCATAGCTTCCGCACCTTGAGAAATCTGTGAGAAAAACAACGTGAAACAAGAGCTGGGGAGAAACTCGCGATGCTATGGTCGAAACAGATGGGAGTATATATAATGATTTTTTTGGGTTACAATACGAGTCTAGGAAGAAAATGGAATCCGGGAGGCACACGAGGGGCCCATAAGCTAACAGGGCGCACCTAGGGGGGGTGGGCACGCTCTGTTGGCTTGTGACTCCCTCGTGGGTACCTAACCCATTTTTATTTTTGTATTTTTTGAAAAATACCAAAGCCAACAAAACATATTTTTTCGGATTTTTTTAGTCATTTTACTTACCATATAACATACCTACCCTTTTTCAGGTTTTTAGAATGTTTCGGAAGGTCTCTCCTATGTGTTGTTCCGGTGTCATCACTTGAATAATGTTAGTTTCAACATTAATATGTGTACGTGAAATATAGTCTTTAATTCCTTGCCCATTTACCACTCTCGTATTATTGCCTTCGAATTTGTTAATATTGATAGCACTGGAGGGATAGACTTCCTCAACGATATAAAGTTTTTCCCATTTGGAGAGAAGCTTACTTGCAAAAAATATGAAACGGGTATTGCACAAAAGAAATAGGAGTTCTACATTTAATTCCCATTTTTGGATTCTCTTGGCATGCCATTTTTTTACATTTTCTTTAAATAACTCGGCATTTTCATAAGCTTGTGTCCTCCATTTGTCTAAGGAACTAATAACCTCTTCTCACGGGGAAGTTTAAAATCATAGTAAAGTTATTTTATTTCCCAATAAGCTTTATGTTCTAACTCAAAAGGTAAATGAAATGCTTTTCCATAGACCATTTTGTATGGGGCCATTCCCATAGGGTTTTTCTAGGTAGTTCGATAAGCCCATAAAGCATTAGCAAGTTTCCTAGACCAATCCTTTCTAGATCTATTAATATTCTTTTTCTAGGTGAGTTTTATTTCTCGGTTTCTCAATTCAACTCGACCACTAGAATGAGGATGATAAGGTGATTCCATCCTATGGTTAACATCGTATTTAGCTAGAAGTTTACGAAAAGCACACTGAATAAAATGTGAACCACCATCGGTCATTAAACATCTAGGGACTCCAATCGTCAGGAAAATATCATCTTTACGTATTTTAATAGTAGTGTGATGACCAGTACTACTAGTTGGAATAGCTTCTACCCACTTAGTAACAAAATAAACAACAACTAAAATATAAGTATACCCACTAGACGATGGAAAAGGTCCCATATGATCAAAGCCACATACATCAAATGGTTCAATATCAAGTGAATAATGCATAGGCATTTCATCACATCTACCAATTTTACCAATTATTTGACATTCATCACAACAACATACAAGCATCTTTTAAAAGGATATACCAATAGAAACCAGATTGTAATGCCTTGTGAGCAGTTCTGTCGCCAACATCGTTCCCTCCATAGGTTTAGGAATGGAACTTCCGTACGATCTTCCCTATTCACGCTCAGGTCCACAGTGCCTAATAACACCATCTACTCCTTGTTTATAAAGATATGGGCCATCCTAAAAGTAATGTCTTAAATCATAGAATAACTTTTTCGTTTGTCGGTATGTGAAATTAGGTGGCATATATTTAGCAACAATGTAATTAGCATAATCTGCATACCAAGGAGTACTCTCGGAAGCATTAATAAAAGCTAATTGCTCATCAGGAAAATTATCATCAAGAAGAAGTGGCTAATCAAGAACATTTTCCATTATAGACAAATTATTTGCTACTGGGTTTTCATCTCCCTTCTTATAAACAATGTGGAGATCAAATTCTTGAAGTAAAAGCACCCACTAATTAGTGTAGGCTTATCATCTTTCTTTTCCATGAGGTATTTAATAGTAGTGTGATTAGTGTGAATAAATAACTTTAGAATCAACAATATAAGGCCGATATTTATCACATGCAATGACAACTGCTAAAGAAACTCCTTTCTAGTACTTGCCTAATTTCTGTCAGTATTGTCTAGAGTATTAATACAGTAATGAATAACATTCAATTTCTTATCTATTGTTTGGCCTAGAACAACACCAACAGCATAATCGCTAGCATCACACATAATTTCGAAACGTAGATAATGGTATTTGAAAGGCTTCTACACAATCATGATGATAAACAAACAGAATATCCTTTCTTAAGTATTTGAAATGCTTCGACACAATCATGATGAAAAACAAAAAGAATATTCTTTTGAAGAAGATTAGTTAGTGGTATATAAATCTTTAATAAAAGGCCTATATAAACCAACATGACCAATAAAGCTGCTTATACCTTTGATATCTTTGGGACATGGAATTTTCTCTATTGCATCAACTTTAGCATTGTGTACCTCAATGCCTCTTCCAAAACATTTATGCCCAAGAACTATACCTTCATTCACCATAAAGTGGCACTTCTTCTAGTTCAAGACAAGAGTAGTTTCTTCACATCTCTGCAAAACTCAATCAAGGTTACTCAAGCAATCATCAAAAGATGTTTCGTAAATAGAAAATTCATTCATGAAAACCTCGACAAGATATTCACAAAAATAGAGAATATAGCATTCATACATCTTTGAAATGTAGCACGTGCATTGCATAAACCAAAAGACATACTCCTATAAGAATAAGTTCTCAAAGGTCAAGTGAAAGTAGTTTTCTCCTCATCTTCATTTGACACACATATTTGAGACAAGCGAGAATATATATCAAGAAGCAAAAATGTGTGTGCATAGATAATATTTCTAAAATTTGATCGACAAAGGGAAAGGGCTAATTATCTTTTCAAGTAGCTTTATTTGATTTCGTGAAATCAATTGCCATCCTATAAGTAGTTACTATCCTTTGTGGTATAAGTTCATTTTTATCATAAGGGACAACAGTTATACCTCCTTTCTTAGGAACACACTGAACAAGACTTCCCCATCTACTATTATCAATAGGATAAATTATGCCCGCCTCCATAAGCTTTAGTATTTCAATTCTTACTACTTCCTTCATTTTAGGTTTCAAGCGACGTTGATGATCAACGACGGGTATATCATATGGTTCCATATTAATCTTGTGCTGACATAGAGTGGCACTAATGCCCTTAAGATCATCAGAGTATATGCAATAGCAACCATGTGCTTCTTCAGAGTTTTAAGTAACCTCATTTCTTCATGCTCTTAAAGGTTAGCACTAATAATCATGGGATATATCTTGTTTTCATCAAGATAAGCATATTTCAAAGTATCTGGTAAATTATTTAGCTCGAACACGGTATCTCCCTTGGGTGGAGGAGGATCCCCTAAGATTTCAACAGACAAGTTGTGTTGAAGAATATGTGCTTGTCTAGAGAATGTATCATCTATTTCATTATTTACATTCATATGCATATTATTTTCATGGTCTAGCAGATATTATTCTAAAGGATCAGTAGGAGGCGCAAAAATAGAAGCAAGACCAATTATTTCATCTTTATTAGATAATTATTTCTCATGTGCTTGTGCACCAAACTTAGATAAATTGAATTAATGAGACATATCACCAAATCTGACTTTAATCTTCTCGGTAACACAATTAATTTCAACATTAACGATATTTAAGAAAGGTCAACAAAATATAACAGGACAAAACCTATCTTTTCTTAACCAAGTACTAAGAAATCAGTACAACACTTTATGTTGTCACACAAGACCTCAACATCTCTAAGTAAACCAAGTGGTGAAATGATCTCTTTGTTTGCAAGTTTAATAGTGACATCAATATCTTGATTTTCTGCGGGTGCTACGTCATTCATATTTTCTTGGTATAAGGGAAAAGTATGTTTTTGGTCCCTCAACTTTCCAAAAGTATTGACTTGGTCCCTCAACTTTTTTAGGTGTACATTTGGTTCCTCAAGTTTCAAAACTAGATAAGTTTGGTCCTAAATGAGATTTTGAGACCGTTAACCGGATTTGACCACAACAAAACCGCCCGATGAACAGTAATTTCAAAAAAAATCAAAAATATCGTAAGTTTATAGGAGTACAATATGCTTACATTCGCAAGGTGCGACCAAAAATTCATGGTCTTTCGACACTCCAGGAGCTCGTGGCAAAAAACCTGATTTTTTTGGTCTATTATGTTCCAGGAGCCCAAGGTACAACCAAAAGTTGGTGGTCTTTTGACATTCGAGGATCCCGTGGCAAAAAACATAAATCGTTTGGATTTTTTTGATTTACTATTCACCACACATATATTTTTGATTATTTTGCCAAGTGCTCCTTGAGTGTCGAAAGAGCATGAATTTTTGGTTGTACCTTGCGCATGCAAGGATGTTTCTTCCCAAAAAGTTTCAGTTTTAAAATGTTATTTTAATATTTTCCAGACTAATTTTGACCAAGCGATTTTGTGACGGTCAAACCCGGTCAACGTGCTCAAAATCTGGTTTAGGACCAAACTTATCCGGTTTTTAGACTTCAGGGACCAAATGTATACCATATTTTTGTTGGGTAACGTAGTAAATTCAAAATTTTCCTACGCCACACAAGGATCTATCTATGGAGAGACCAGCAATGAGCAAGAGGGAAGAGCATCTTCATATCTTTGAAGATCGCTAAGCCGAAGCGTTACTAGAACGCGGTTGATGGAGTCGTAATCGCAACGATTCAGATCGCGGTGAGATTCCGATCTACGTGCCGAATCACGGCACCTCCGCATTCAACACACGTGCAGCCCGGTGACGTCTCCAAAACCTTGAAACAACAAGGAGGGAGGAGAGGTTGAGGGAGAGCTCCCGCAGCACGACGGCATGGTGGTGGTGGAGCTACGTGGAACTCCGGCAGGGCTTCGCCAATCACCGCGGAGGACGAGGAAGAAGAGAGGTAGGGCTATGCCGAGAGAGAGAGGTTTGTGTGTACCAGAACAGCCCCAACTCATGGGTATATATAGGAGGAGAGGAAGGAGGGGGATCCATCTGGCGCCAGGAGGTGGCGGCCAAGGTAGGGAGAGGGCGGGGTGGCGCGCCAGGTGGGCCTGGGCCCCCTCCTGCGCTAGGGTTACCCCTCCTTCCCTCCTTTGCCACGCCTTGGGCTGGGTGGGAGGTGCACCAGCCCACCAAGGGGGTGGTTCCCTCCCACACTTGGCCCATGTAGCTTCCCGGGGCTGGTGGTCCCTCCTGGTGAACCCCCGGAACTGTTCCGGTGGTCCCGTACGTTACTGGTGACGCCCGAAACATTTCCGGTGTCCAAAATCTCACTTCCTATATATAAATCATTACCTCTGAACCATTCCGGAGCTCCTCGTGACATCCGGGATCTCATCCGGGACTCCAAACAACCTTTGGTAACCACGTACACTATTTCCCTATAACCATAGCATCATCGAACCTTAAGTGTGTAAACACTACGGGTTCGGGAGAAGTGCACACATGACCGATACATCTCTCCGGCCAATAAACAACAACGGCTTCTGGATATACATGTTGGTTCCCACACATTCCAAGATGATCTGATCGGATGAACCACGATGTGAAGGATTAAATCAATCCCGTATGCAATTCCCTTTGTCTATCGGTATGATACTTGCCGGAGATTCGATCGTCGGTATCCCTATACCTTGTTTAATCTCACTACGGGCAAGTCTCTTTACTCGTTCCATAGCACATCATTTCGTGACTAACTCCTTAGTCACATTGAGCTCATTATGATGATGTTCTGCCGAGTGGGCCCAGAGATACCTCCCTGTCACACGGAGTGACAACTCCCGGTCTCGATTCGTACCAACTCAACACACACTTTCGGAGATACCCTCAGTGCATCTTTATAGTCACCCAGTTACGTTGTGACGTTTGATACACCCAAAACAATTCTATGGTATCCGGGAGTTGCACAATCTCACGGTCCAAGGAAATGATACTTGACATTAGAAAAGCTTTAGCAGACGAACAACACGATCTAGTGCTATGCTTAGGATTGGGTCTTGTCCATAACATCATTCTCCTAATGATGCGATCCCGTTATCAACGACATCCCATGTCCATGATAAGGAAACTATGATCATCTCTTGATCAATGAGCTAGCCAACTAGAGGCTCACTAGGGACATATTGTGATCTATATATTCACACATGTATTACTGTTTCTGGTTAATACAATTATAGCATGAACAATAGACAATTATAATGAACAAGGAAATATAATAATAACTAATTTATTATTGCCTCTAGGGCATATTTCCAATAGTCTCCCACTTGCACTACAGTCAATAATCTAGTTGCATTGTGATGAATCGAACACACATAGCATTCTAGTGTTGATCATGTTTTGCTCGTGGAAGAGGTTTAGCAACGGGCATGCACTATTCAGATCCGTATGTACTTTACAAATATCTATTTCTCCTTTCTGGACGTAGTCCTGGATGGAGTTGTAGCGGCGTTTGATGTGATTGGTCTTCCTGTGAAATCTGGGCTCCTTGGCTATGACAATAGCCTAGTGTTTTCACAGAAGAGTGTCATCGGGCCTGATGCACTTGGAATTAATCCAAGGTCGGTGATGAACTCCTTCATCCAGATCCCTTCTTGAGCTGCTTTCGAAGCATCTATGTACTCCGCTTCACAGGTAGATGCTGCCACGACGTCTTGCTTGCAGCTGCACCAGCTGACTGCCCCAGCATTCAAAACATACACGTATCTGGTTTGTGACTTGGAGTCATCCGGATCTATGTCGAAGCTAGCACCGGCGTGACCCTTTACAACGAGCTCTTTGACACCTCCATAAACGAGAAACATATCCTTAGTCCTTTTCAGGTACTTAAGGATATTCTTGACCGCTATCTAGTGTTCCATACCGGGATCACTTTGTTACCTCCCTACCAAACTTATGGCAAGGTTCACATCAGGTCCGGTACACATCATGTCATACATAAGAGTACCTACGGCTTAAGCGTAGGGGATGGTACTCATCTTCTCTTTTTCTTGTGTCGTGGTCAGGCATTGAGTCTTACTCAATCTCATACCTTGCAATACAGGCAAGAACCCCTCCTTTGACTTATCCATATTGAACTTCTTTAATATCTTGTCAAGGTATGTACTTTGTGAACGACCTATGAGGCATCTTGATCTATCTCTATAGATCTTAATGCCTAATATGTATGCAACTTCTCCAAGGTCCTTTGTTGAAAACCTTTTGTTCAAGTAGGCCTTTATGCTCTCCAATAACTCTATATCATTTCCCAACAACAATATGTCATCCACATATTGTACGAGAAACGCTACAGACATCCCACTCACTTTCTTGAAAATACAGGCTTCTCCATAAACCTGTATAAATCCAAACGCTTTAATCACCTCATTAAAGCGAATGTTCCAACTCCGAGATGATTGCACCAGCGCATAGATGGAGCGCTGGAGGTTGCATACTTTGTCAGCACTCTTAGGATCGACAAAACCTTCTGGTTGCATCATATAAAACTCTTCCTTAAGATATCCATTAAGGAATGTTGTTTTGACGTCCATTTGCCAAATCTCATAATCATGAAATGCGGCAATTGCTAACATTATTCAGACTGACTTCCGCTTCGCTACGGGAGAGAAAGTCTCATCGCTGTCAATTCCTTGAATTTGTCGAAAAGACTTTGTGACAAGTCGAGCTTTATAGACGGTCGCATTACCGTCCGCGTCAGTCTTCTTATTAAAGATCCATTTATTTTTATGGCTCGCTGATCATCGGGCAAGTACACCAAAGTCCATACTTTGTTCTCCTACATGGATCCTATCTCGGATTTCATGGCCTCAAGCCATTTGTTGGAATCCGGGCCTGCCATCGCTTCTTCATAGTTCGAAGGTTCACTATTGTGTAACAACATGACTTCCAATGACAGGGTTGCCGTACCACTCTGGTGCGGAGCGTACCCTTGTCGACCTTCGAGGTTCAATAGCAACTTGATCTGAATTGTCATGATAATCATCATTAACTTCATCTCTAGCCGGTGCAGGCACCTCAGAAACATTTTCATGCATTGTGTTACTCTCCGATTCGAGAGGAGGTACGATTACATCATCAAGTTCTACTTTCCTCCCACTTAGTTCTTTCGAGAGAAACACTTTCTCTAGAAAGGATCCATTCTTAGCAAGAAACAATTTTCCTTCAGATCTAAGGTAGAAGGTATACCCAATAGTTTCCTTAGGGTATCCTATGAAGACGCATTTCTCCGCTTTGGGTTTGATATTTTCTGGTTGAAGTTTCTTCACATAAGCATCGCAGCCCCTAACTTTTAGAAACGACAGCTTCGGTTTCTTTCAAAACCATAATTCATACGGTGTCATCTCAACGGATTTAAACGGTGCCCTATTTGAAGTGAATGTTGTGGTTTCCAATGTGTATCCCCAAAATGATAGCCGTAAGTCGGTTAGAGACATCATAGATCGCACCATATCTACTAAAGTGCGATTACGACATTCAGACACAACGTTATGCTGCAATGTACAAGGCGGCATGATTTGTGAAACAATTCCACATTTTCGTAGGTGTGTGCCAAATTCAAGTCTCAAATATTCTCCTCCATGATCAGATCGTAGAAACTTTATTTTTTTCCGCGTAAATTTTCCACTTCACTCTGAAATTCCTTGAACTTTTCAAAGGTTTCCGACTTGTGCTTCATTAAGTAAACATATCCATATCTACTTAAATCATAAGTGAGGGTGAGAACATAACGATAGCCAGCGCGAGCTTCAACGCTCATTGGACCGCATACATCGGTATGTATTATTTCCAAGAAGTTGGTTGCTTGCTCCATTATTCCACAGAATGGAGTCTTGGTCATCTTGCCCATGAGGCACGGTTCGCATGTGTCAAATGATTCAAAATCAAGAGACTCCAAAAGTCCATTAGTATGGAGTTTCTTCATGCGCTTGACACCGATATGACCAAGGCGGCAGTGCCACAAGTATGTGGGACCATCATTATCACCCTTACATCTTTTGGTACTCACACTATGAATATGTGTAACATCACGTTTGAGATTCATCAAGAATAAACCATTGACCAGCGGGGCATGACCATGAAACATATCACTCATATAAATAGAACAACCATTATTATCTGACTTAAATGAGTAGCCATCTCACATTAAGAAAGATCCCGACACAATGTTCATGCTCAAAGCTGGTACTAAATAACAATTATTAAGGTTTAAAAATAATCCCGAAGGTAGATGTAGAGGTAGGGTTCCGAGGGAGACCACATCGACCTTGGAACCATTCCCGACGCGCATCGTCACCTCGTCCTTAGACATCCTTCGTTTATTCCACAGTTCCTGCTTAGAGTTGCAAATGTGAGCAACAACACCGGTATCAAATACACAGGAGCTACTACAAGCACTGGTAAGGTACACATCAATAACATGTACAACATATATACATTTGACGTTGCCGGCCTTCTTATCCGCTAAGTATTTGAGTTGTTGCACTTCCAGTGACCCTTTCCCTTGGAATAGTAGCACTCAGTCTCGGGGTTGGGTCCATTATTTTTCTTCTTCACGGCAAGAAGCTTACCGGGTGCAGCAACAGCTTTGTCCTCTTTCTTGAACTTCTTCTTACCCTTTCCTTTCTTGAAACTAGTGTTCTTATTGACCATCAACACTTGATGCTCTTTCTTGATTTCTACCTGTGCAGATTTAAGCATCGAGTACAACTCGAGAATGGTCTTCTCCATCCCTTGCATGTTGTAGTTCATCACAAACTTTTATAGCTAGGTGGAAGCGACTGGAGGATTCTGTGAATGACAGCATCATCCGGAAGTTCGACTCCAAGCTGAGTCAGACGGCCGTGCAACCCAGACATTCTGAGTATATGCTCCCTGACAGTACCGTTCTCCTCCATCTTACAGCTAAAGAGCTTGTCAGAGACTTCATATCTCTCGACCCGGGCATGATGCTGAAAAACTAGTTTCAGCTCCTGGAACATCTCATGTGATCCGTGTTGCTCAAAACACCTTTGGAGCCCCGGTTCTAAACTGTATAGCATGGCGCACTGAACCAAAGATTAGTCATCACTCCGCGACTACCAGGCGTTCTGAACGTCCTGTGCTGCCGGGGTAGCGGGAGGATCACCTAGCGCCGCATCAAGGACATAAGCCTTCTTGGCCGCAATAAGGATGACCCAATCCGTAGTTTCTGCCATCATCTTTCAGCTTTGTTTTCTCTAGGAACGCGTTGAAATTCAGGTTGACAGGTGCGTTGGCCATTGGGTCTACAATATTTGTAAAGACAACTTTTAGACTAAGTTAATGATAATCAAGTTCATCTAATCAAATTATGTAATGAACTCCCACTTAAACTGACTTCCCTCTAGTCATCTAAGTGTTACATGATCCATGTCGACTAGCCCATGTTCGATCATCACGTGAGACGGACTAGTCATCAATGGTGAGCATCTCCATGCTGATCGTATCAACCATACGACTCATGTTCGACCTTTCAGTCTCCCGTATTCGAGGCCATGTGTGTACATCCTAGGATCGTCGAGTCAACCTAAGTGTTTTGCGTATGTAAACTAGCTTACACCCGTTGTATGCGAACGTTAGAATCTATCACACCCGATCATCACGTGGTGCTTCCAGACAACGATCCTTCGCAACGGTGCACACTTAGGGAAATACTTTCTCCAAATTTTATCAGGGATCATCTTATTAAGCTACCGTCGTTCTAGGCAATAAGATGAAAAACATGATAAACATCACATGCAATCATATAGTGATATGATATGGCCATTATCATCTTTACTCCTTTGATCTCCATCTTCGGGGCATCGCATGATCATCATCATCACCGGCGTGACACCATGATCTCCATCATTGTGTCTCCATGAAGTTGTCACGCCAACTATTACTTCTACTACTATAGCTAACCGTTAGCAATGAAGTAAACTAATAAACACATGGCGTTGCATCTCATACAATAAATTAAGACAACTCCTTCACGGTACAATAAATTCAGGCTAACATCATGATACGTCCATTTTGCATGAGGCTTTCATGTTGATATTTATCGCTTTATGGGCTGTTATTACACTTCACGGTACAATACTTATGCCTTTTATCTCTTATTTTGCAAGGTTTACATGAAGAGGGAGAATGCCGGCAGCTGCAATTCTGGCCTGAAAAAGGAGCAAGTTTGAGATACCTATTCTACGCAACTCGAAAAGCCGTGAAAATCAACGAGGAATTATTTTGGAATTTATCAAAAATACTCGGCCGAAGAAGTACCAGAGGGGAGCCACCAGGAGGCCACAAGCCTGCTAGGCGCGGCCTACCCCCCTGGACGCGCCTAGGGGGCTTGCGGGCTCCCTACTGGCCCACTGGCTCCCCTCTTTTTCTATAACAAGGGTTTCGTTCTAGAAAAAATTAGGAGGAGGCTTTCGAGAGGAATCGCCGCCGCCATGAGGCGGAACTTGAGTGGAACCAATCTGGAGCTCCGGCAGGGTCGTCCTGCCGGGGAAACTTCCCTCCCGGAGGGGGAATTCATCGCCATCGTCATCACCAACACTCCTCTCATCGGAGAGGACTCGTCACCATCAACATATTCATCAACACCATCTCATCTCCAAACCCTAGTTCATCTCTTGTAACCAATCTCCGTCTCGCGACTCCGATTGGTACTTGTAAGGTTGCTAGTAGTGTTAATTACTCTTTGTAGTTGATGCTAGTAGGATTACTCGGTGGAACATTAATTATATGTTCAGATCCTTGATGATATTCATTACCTCTCTGGTCATGAATATGATTATGCTTTGTGAGTAGTCACTTTTGTTCCTGGGGACATGGGATAAGTCATGCTATAAGTAGTCATGTGAATTTGGTACTCCTTCGATATTTTGATGCGTTGTATGTTGTTTTTCCTCTAGTGGTGTTATGTGAACGTCGACTACATAACACTTCACCATTATTTGGGCCTAGAGGAAGGCATTGGGAAGTAGTAAGTAGATGATGCGTTGTAGAGTGACAGAAGCTTAAACCCTAGTTTATGTGTTGCTTCGTAAGGAGCTGATTTGGATCCACTAGTTTAATACTATGGTTCGACTTTGTCTTAATTCTTTTTTCGTAGTTGCAGATGCTTGCGAGAGGGGTTAATCATAAGTGGGAGGTTTGTCCAAGTAAGGGCAGCACCCAAGCACCGGTCCACCCACATATCAAACTATGAAAGTAGAGAACGTGAATCATATGAACATGATGAAGACTAGCTTGACATAAATTCCCATGTGTCCTCGGGAGCACTTTACCTCCTATAAGAGTTTGTCCAGGCTTGTCCCTTGCTAAAAAGGGATTGGGCCACTTTGCTGCAACTTGTTACTTGTTACTTGCTACAAATCATCTTACCACACAACTATCTGTTACCGATAATTTCAGTGCTTGCATAGAATACCTTGCTGAAAACCACTTGTCAGATCCTTCTTCTCCTCGTTGGGTTCTACACTCTTACTTATCGAAAGGACTACGATAGATCCCCTACACTTGTGGGTCATCACATCACATCCTTTGTCAATATCACATCACATAGCAAACCCTGCAAAAACAAAGACGTCCTCTAATTGTTGTTGCAAGTTTTACGTGGCTGATTTGGGTTTCTAGCAAGAACGCCTTCTTACCTACGTGACAACCACAATGTTGATATGCAAAAGTTATTTACCCTTCATAAGGACCCTTTTCATCAAATCCAATCCGAATAGAGTGGGAGAGACAGACACCCGCTAACCACCATATGCACCATGTGCATGTCTGGCGGTGGAACCAGTCTCACGTAAGCGTACGTGTGAAGTCGGTCCGGGCCACTTCATCCCACAATACCGCCGGAAAAGGTAAGACTACTAATGATAAACAATTTACAAAATCAGCGCCCACAACTTTTGTGTTCTACTCGTGCATAGAATCTACGCATAGAAAACGTTGGCTCGGATGCCAATGTTGGGTGGAACGGGGAACGAGAAAGAGGGAAGAGAATACAAGGATCTATTTATGAAGAGACCATGAATGAGAAAGAGGGAAGATCATCTTCATACCTTTGAAGATCGCTAAGCGGAAGCGTTACTAGAACGCGGTTGATGGAGTCGTACTCGCAGCGATTCAGATCGCAGTGTGATTCCGATCTACATCCCGAATAACGGCACCTCCGCGTTCAACACACGTGCAGCCCGGTGACGTATCCAACACCTTGAACCAGCAAGGAGGGAGGATAGGTTGAGGAAGAGCTCCGGAAGCACGATGGTGTGGTGGCGGTGGAGCTACGTGGAACTCCGGCAGGGCTTCACTAAGCACCGCGGAGGACGAGGAAGAAGAGAGGTAGGGCTGCGCCCGAGAGAGAGAGGTTTGTGTGTCCCAAAACAGCCCCAACTCATGGGTATATACAGGAGGAGAGGGAGGAGGGGCGCCACCTCTAGGGTTCCCACCCTAGGGGTGGCGGCAGCCCCATCTGGCGCTAGGAGGTGGCGGCCAGGGCAGGGAGAGGGAGGGGTGCCGCGCCAGGTGGGCCTGGGCCCCCTCCTGCGCTAGGGTTGCCCCCTTCCCTCCTTTGCCCCGCCTTGGGCTGGGTGGGAGGTCCACCATCCCACCAAGGGGCTAGTTCCCTCCCACACTTGGCCCATGTAGCCTCCCGGGGCTGGTGGTCCCTCCCAGTGGACCCCCGGAGCCCTTCCGGTGGTCCTGGTACTTTACTGGTGACGCCCGAAACATTTCCGGTGTCAAAATCTCACTTCCTGTATATAAATATTCACCTCCGGACTACTCTGGAGCTCCTCGTGACATCCGGGTTCTGATCCAGGACTCCGAACAAACTTCGGTAACCATGCACACTATTTCCCTATAACCCCAGCATTATCGAACCTTAAGTGTGTAGACCCTACGGGTTCGGGAGACGTGCAGACATGACCGAGATATCTCTCCTGCCAATAACCAATAGCGGGGTCTGGATATCCATGTTGGTTCCCACACATTCCACGATGATCTCATCGGATGAACCATGATGTCAAGGATTCAATCAATCCCGTATGCAATTCCCTTTGTCTACCGGTATGATACTTGCTCGAGACTCGATAGTCGGTATCCCTATACCTTGTTCAATCTCGTTACGGGCAAGTCTCTTTACTCATTCCGTACCACATCATCCCGTGACTAACTCCTTAGTCACATTGAGCCCATTATGATGATGTTCTACCGAGTGGGCCCAGAGATACCTCTCCGGCGGAGGGAGTGACAAATCCCGGTCACGATTCATACCAACTCAATAGACACTTTCGGAGATACCCGTAGTGCATCTTTATAGTCACCCAGTTACGTTGTGATGTTTTATACACCCAAAGCACTTCTACGGTATCCGGGAGTTGCACAATCTCAAGGTCCAAGGAAATAATACTTGACGTTAGAAAAGCTTAAGCAGACGAACAACACGATCTAGTGCTATGCTTAGGATTGGGTCTTGTTCATCACATCATTCTCCTAATGATGTGATCCCGTTATCAACAACATCCAATGTTGATGATCAGGAAACCATGATCATTTTTTGATCAACGAGCTAGCGAACTAGAGGCTCACTAGGGACATATTGTGATCTATATATTCACACACGTATTATTGTTTCCGGTTAATACAATTATAGCATGAACAATGTAAAATTATCATGAACAAGGAAATATAATAAGAACTACTTTATTATTGCCTCTAGGGCATATTTCCAACAATTGTTTTGAGGGACCAAGTCTATACTTTTTTGGTACTTGAGCGACCAAAAAACAAAGTTTTCTCTAAGGTAAAAGGTATAACCCTAACACTTGCATCCTTGTCACATAAGCCATGATAACAATGATCTCCAATCTTAACGGAAAAAATAGGCATGCCAACAAGTGGTTTGTTTTCATCCAAATCATCCTGCTTGTTTCTAAAAGGTTTTGCAATTCTAGCAGCTTCATAACAAAAGTAAATAACATGCCCATCAATATTATCAACTAGGATACGTTTAACCATAGAAATATTAGGTTCCAAATTTATTCCTTCAGAGGGTGTCCTAATATGACCTCTATTAATCACAACTGTAGCTTTAGCATGATCCTTAATCCTAATAGGAAAAGGTGGTTTCTCAATGTATTCAGTAGGAACAACCGGATCAACATAGTTAATAATCATTCCTTCCTTTACCTTAATATGTTCCTCTAGTGATTTTCCAATAGGTGTGTGGTATTTAAACCACTTCACCTTAGGGAAATTAACATGACTAGAAACTGATTGACACAAAGAAGATACTATCACAAAGTCAAGCCCTTCTCTATTTCTAAACTTATGAAAGTATCAACTTACATAAAAGATTTAACACAATCAAACTTAAGCTTTATACCTAACTCTTTACCTTTTCGAATTCGCATTCTTCAGAGTTGTGTTTACTTCTTTCCAGAAGATTCCATTTGAATTCAATAGTCTTGTTCACGCAAGAACGACTAGAAAATGAATCGAGTATTAATGATTATGATGAGAAAGCCGACCATAAAACTTTTGAATAATCATTTATCTTGAGAGCTCATGATTGTGGCAAGTGTGCATCATAGATTTGATCCTCCCAAAAGATTTAGCAATGCTTTCTCCTTGACGAGGCCAACAATTATATATGATGTTCTGATCACGATGGACTAGATGCATAGGATAGAACTTCTCATGAAACTCCGTCTTCAAGGGTATCCAGTTTCATGATCCAATATCATTTAGTATCCTATACCACTGAAATGATTTTCCATCAAATATAAAGGGAAAACCTTCTTCTTAACTTTGTCTCCGGGTAAACCTCAATGCTGAAATAATCTACAAATCTCATCTATATATATCAAGTGGTAATCAGGATGAGTTGTATCGTCATAAGGATTAGATAGAATTTTACCTACCATACCCAGGGAAATATCATAATAAATATTTTTAGTAGGTTCAGTAGGTTGAGAGACAACCTTTTCCACTTCTGTTTGAGGCGAAGATGCCCTAGACTATCCACTCAAAGGGTGACCGTCCATAGTGACAAGAACGAGTAAATTTCAGCACGTACCAAAAATATTTCCTTACCAAGTTCCACTTACCAAAGGCGCATCACTCCCCGTAAATGGAACGAGAACAGAGTCTTGATGACCCACAAGTATAGGGGATCAATCATAGTCCATTCCATAAATAATTGTGTCGAACCCAACGAGGAGCAGGAGGAAATGATAAGCAGTTTTCACCAAGTGAGTTTTACTAGATGTTACTAAATGAGTGTTATCATTCCACCAACAGGGATCTAAATTAAGTAAAAATGATAAGAATTTTTCACCAAGTGAGTTTTACGCAAGGATCCAAACATAATATATTTCACCAATTAAACCAACAAGCATCAACTACAAGATGTAGTTAACACTACTAGTAACACACATGTACCAATCTGAGGTTTTGAGACCAAGATTGAATACAAGAGATTAGCTAGGGTTTTAGCTGAGATGATGCTGGTGAATATGTTGATGAAGATTGGTCCATCCACAAAGGACAAAGCATTGGTGATGAAGATGGCTTCGATCTCCCCCTCCCAGAGGGAAGTTTCACCGGCAAAATCTCTCAGTCGGAGAGCAAAAGGGCCTCTGCGCAGGTTTCAACCGCGAGACATCGACGCTTCATCCCGAAAGTATATTATTGATTCTTTTTCTAGGTCAAAACACACCATATAGGAGAAGAGGGGGTCGAGATAATTGTTGGGGCCCCACAAGCTAACAGGGCGTGCCTAGGGTGGTGGGCACGCCCTATTCGCTTGTGACAAGCAGGTGGCCCCCTCTAGTATATTTTTTGACCAATAATTTACATATATTAGAGAAAAATATCCATGAATTTTAAGGTCATTTGTAGTTCGGTGATTTTTCTTCCTTTTTCTTTTTTTTAGGTCGAGAATTCCAGTTTCTGACAATTTCCCCTTTTGTGATGTACTTGTAAATACAAAGAGAAAAGGCATAGGAATTATATAATACTGAGGAATATTATATAAGAATAATCCTGAATATCAATAAGAATTCATGATGCAAAATGGACATATCAAGCGCGTACACACAAAAGAGCACACACTTGCACCCAACGAGGACAAGTGGTTTGCCAATCCCATTGAACTCATTACTTGCAAGCACTAAGTATTGTAGATGGATAGTTTGATAAAGAGAAAATAGAAAACAAATAAAAAGTAAATACTCGCACAAAGCTATTTTGATTTTTTGTAATTATATTTGTGAATATACCCGGGGGCCATAGTTTTTGCTAGAGGCTTCGCTCTCATAGAAAGCATATGGTGGGTCAACAAATTACTGATAGGCAGTTGATAGAAAAGCGCATAGTTATCCTGTATTTATTCGTCCCAATGATCATTACATATAGGCATGACGTCCATAAGATAGTAGACTGACTCGTGCCTACATTTACTACTATTACTTCACCCGTGGACCACTATCCAACATGCATCTACAGTATTAAGTAAAAATAGAGTAATGCTTGGAGGAGGATGACATGATGTAGACAAAGTAAATCCAATTAATAGAAATGAACCCCTTCATTTTTCCCTTAGTGGAAGAAATACTAAATGTATCATGTCCCTCTTTGTCGCTGGAATTGGGCACCACAAGATTGAACTGACTACAATGCACCTCTCCCACTAAAGATAAATCAATCTAGTTGGTCAAACCAAATCATATAAAGCTAACATAATCATGCATATATATGAAAACTAGAAAGGAACTTAGTATAATCTCACGAATAATCTAAACATACACGCACAATTCATCGGATCCCAAGAAACGCACCGCACAAGATTGATTACATAAGTTATATCACCATGGAAGTCACCGCGATCATGGAAACAAATAACATAGACAAAGATCCATCTAGGTACTAACTACGGACCCGTAGGTGTGTGGTGAACTATAGAGAAAGATCCATCATGCAAGAAGCAAGGTTGATGTAGAGGCCCTCCGTCCCCTTCGACAAGTCGTCGGAACACGCTCGAGATGGGCAAACGACGGAATAGAGACTTGTAGCAGCGGAAAAAGTGTTTAGGGAGACTTTGTAGGGTTTTTGGGATATTGGAGAATTAATAGGGAGAGAACAAAACCTAGAGGGATAGGAGGTGGCCCCAAGCCATCAGGGTGCGGCCACCACCCTAGGCGTGCCCCCTTGGCTTGGGGGGACATCGTGTGACTTCCAGTATTCCTGTGAAGCTTCCATTTCCTTATTTTGTCTAGTAATAATCATAAAAAAATCGATGTATTTGGATTCGTTTGGTACAGTATTCCTAAAAAGCCAAAAAGCATGCAGAATACAACAACTTGCACTTGGCACTAGGTTAATAGGTTAGTGCTCAAAAATAATATATATTAGCCATTAAATGCTTAAAAAGTATTCTAGACTAATAATATAATAGAATGGAACAATAAAAAATTATAGATACTTTGGAGATGTATCAAGTCCGCGGCCAGAGCAACACCGGGTGCACTTGTCCAATACTGACAAATGCTATATCTCGTGAGACATGTGCCGCTATAGTGGTATCGAAGGCCATTGGGATTCCTACTGCATGAAGTATAAAAGGGAGGAGGCCAACCTTGCCCAGCATGTACATCAGGGAGATGCAACTTTCGTGATGATGTAGGTGTGCTTCATCACAATCCAACCCATGGAGTCAGCGGGAGGAGTCCACCTCATCGAGGAATGTGTACAAGTGGACAGTTGGCGCATCTAGGAGACTCTACCATGATGGTACCTCGAGACTAGAGTGAGAAGCGGCGCGATAGGCTCAAAAGATACCTTCTCTCAACTAAACAATGGTGGTGCATGACACTATCAAATAAATGGATGACTCGATGGTCGCCATGGAGGGGAGATTTATGGTCCTCTTTTAGTGAAATGGTGGAGGTCATCGCACAATCAGTGGAGTCTACTATACTGCAAGGCTCAAGAACAACAACTGTGAGCATGGGCTAGCTCGACGAGTTTGGGTGTCAGCCACCCAGGTCATGATCGAGGGTGGCATATGCTTTGTGCATGACTGACAGCAATGACTCCTCATGAAGGCATCAAGCGGCCATAGTCACCTCAGCAAAAATATTTGTTGACATGCATGTCACTGGACCTACATTCATTGTGACCAGCCTTAGAGATCTCAATCATACGTGGCCATGGGCAATCTAGCCCGGATGACCCGACGCAAAAATCTTGGGTCAGGCCTAAAGATGCCTTGAAATTGAGCCCGACTGTCGGGTTGGGCTAGGATCGTGCGTGTTGAGAATAAAATTTAAGTCATAGTTGGGCCGGGTTAACCGGGCCTTGTGAGGATTTTTCGGGCTTAGGGCGAGCTCGTGCATGATATATTAAGCCCTACGATCAGGGCGGGCCAGGGCCTGGTTATTAGCATCAGGCTTTTTCGGATCGGCCCGGCCCGGCCCGGCCTGACCCTACATATGCCGAGGTATATATAATCCCAATATATGATATAGATGCATAAATGCCTACTTTTTACATCACTTAGATACAAAAACACACCTTCAACACATGGTGTAGATGTAAAAACAATTTATTAGCACTAACTCCAGATGTATTTTTGGATCACTTGGTGATGCAAATATACTTTACCAGCCGCCCGGCTGGGCAAAGCAGAAACGTGTCATGTGAAACCGAACTTCCTATGGAAACTTCATCTCCCTCCCATCGCACGACTGACCACCGCACCCCTCTGCAACGTGTCATCGCTAGATCATGTCTTTCCACCCCCACGGCTGGATCTGTCGCTTCCCCATCATTAGATGCCTTAAAATTGACCAATTTTAAGCATCTCTATCGTCATCCAATTTTAAGAATCTCCGTTTTGTGTTTCTATTATGGTCATTGTCACATGACTTCGCTGCCCATTTATATGTCTCTCCCATGCCACCGTCATGCCATCGAAGAAAGTCTCCAAGAGAAAATCCAACTACTTTGACATGCACACGAAGCCATCTAGAAGCTTCGGTGTCGTGTTCTATTGGATCGGCACATACTCGTGAGCCACCAAGATCGCACATGTATACGATGTTGCCGCGTGGCGCTTCAATCGACCGAGGGAAGATCTCAACTTCCCAAAGATCAAGACCCAGACAGATGTGGAGTTCCTCGGCCGGTGAATTTTGTACTAGTACAGAAAATCCTAGCTATGGCATGGCAAAAATGGCCTTGCTGCCATGGACACCCAACGCCACCAACATGGCGCTGTAGTTAAAAAATAGTAGTGGTGTTGGAGCCCACGCCGACAATATTTGGAATACCTATGGTGTCATATTATGTTGTACATCAGCATTCTGGTATGTATCTGTGGCGTCCACATTATTCAAACATCACAAATAGTGAAAAAGTTACACTTGTTGTACCTTCTCAACAAAGCATTACTTAACATATAAGCATCGGAGAATCGCTAACACAGTAGGGGGAACAACATTGTTCGCATGGCAGAATACGGTAACAAGTAATGGCAATTCGAAGACATTCAAGATAACTATGTAAAGTAATACATAGTGCTTAAATAATTAGTTAAGATAGCTAGTCAAGTTTCAAAATATGATGACACATAACCTCACACATCTAACTGATCGAGCTAGCAGTATTGTAGAACCAATAACATAGGAAGCTAACACTACCCTATTACATATCAGCATAAGTATCATTAACGTATTCCTTCGACGGATCCGCGATAGACACTTGATCTTCAGCAACAGGCCCCTGCTTACGAAGGATATCTTTTCTCTCCTTTCGGCTGGTAGTGTGGCGCCATTGAAAACCCCATAATGGTTGATGACATCCTTGTTGAGAATGGTAGCAAACTTCACCTCGATGCGTCTGAATTCATCTCTGTTATTTCCCAGACTAATTTCCTCCATTTTCCTCCCACATGCAATGATGGCTGAGTTCTTCTTACGGAGTTATCCCTCATGTATGTACTGCTCCATGTGGTGGATGATGTAGTAGCCATCTATATCACTGTTTTCAGTTGCTGCATGCAACAAAAATGAGTTCTGTCGCTGAAGCGTACCACTTTAAAATTTTCAAACTTCCCATATCCCTCTCTGGTCAGTCCTCCACGTCTATTATACTCGAAATGTGCTTCATCGAGGACCTTCTTGATGCCTGTGTAGTATTTTTTCACTTTCCTCATCAACTCCAAGAAATAAGTTTCGACGAACTTCTTGGTAACAACGATGAGGACATAATGTTGTCTACGTAAAAATTCTGTTAATGGTTTTACTTTTAAGCATGCGTAATGAGACTATATGAAAAAATTATACAATCTAGCTAGACAAAATGTCTTACTTCGGAGAGTAGGGCATGCGAAGGAAGTCTTTCTTCATGTTGGCAATCATGAAGTCTATCAGATACTTCCGCGTAGCTTGTCAGCGCTTGGTACATCCATTTTGCATCATGATTTCCTATTTATATGTGTGTTATTCTTGTCCATTATTCCCTATTATCATACAATTCGTATGCCCTTTCTCTCAGAATATGAAGGTAGATCACGAAGAGACAAATATGTGGAAACTGGAATTCTGGACCAGGAAACCAAGAGAAGGCAGAAAATTACTAGACTCCAAATGATCTGAAATTTCTCGTAGATTTTTATGGAATATTTAAGAATTATTGGGCCAAAAATAGACCAGTGGGGGCCACCTCCTGTCCACAAGCCAACACGACGCGCACACCCCCTTGGCGCGCCCTGATGGCCTGTGGGGCCCCTGTAGTTCTCTCGACCACCCTCTTCACCTATATGGTGTATTTTACCCTAGAAAAATCATAAGAAACCTTTCATGATGAAGCGCAACCATCTCGAGGCGGAAACCTAGGCAAAGTCCCTTTTGCTCTCAGGAAGGGGGAAATCGAAACCATCGCCTTCACCAATGCTTCCTCCTTCGAGGGAGGACCAATCTTCATCAACATATTCACTAACACCATCTGATCTCCAACCCTAGTTCATCTCTTGTATTCAGTATTTGTCTCAAAACCTCAGATTGGTACCTATGGGTTACTAGTTGTTTTGATTACATCTTGTAGTTCATGCTTGTTGGATTACTTGGTGGAAGATATTATGTTCAGATCCTTAATCACTATTATTTTACCTCTGATCTTGAACATGTTGATATGGTGTGAGTAGTTACTATTGTTCCTGAGGACATGGGATAAGTATTGTTATAAGTAATCATGTAAAGTTGGTATTCGCACAATATTTTCATGATATGTATGTTGTTACTTATCTTACTGGTGTCATGTGAACGTCGACTACATGTGTAACGCCAAGATGCGGTCGTATCCTTATTTTGGTGTGGGGACCCTGACTTACTAGTCGAGAATCGCCGTGCTCAGTGATCCCAGAGGTCAATGCTCACCAAACGCAGATACCGAATAAAATAGTCTTACATCCATTCATGCCATTTGATACAATAAATGACAACTTCGGTCGAGTCTTACATATATAGGGCCTTAAAGGCCAAAGGATCAAACTAGACCAATAGCAGAATTATTGGTTGAAAGCGTGAACCCATGCCATCAGCCTTAACCTATAGGCATTCTGACTGGGAAGCGTCCTAGCTTGCAAGAACGTCACCGAGTTAATCTTCACCATATCCTATTCTTTCACACCTGGTCAATGAAATAACAAGTGGCAAGCCAATGAGTACTTTGAATGTACTCGCAAACAGCCCATGATATAATCAACGAAAGCGAAGGATAACAATATCATGCATCTCTTGTATAACTCATCTGGGTGGAATGATCATGAATATGCATCAAGTTAAAGAATTACTCTTGAAGACCAGGTTACAGATATCAACATATCTGCTAAGGGCTGAACCATCCGGGTTCACACTATACGCCAAGTCACCAAACTTGGTCATATCCTCGATATATCAGTTGAGGGATGAACCATCCGGGTTCACCCTATATGCCAAGTCACCGAACTTGGTCACAATATGATTACTCTCATAACAACACCTTTTCCAACACCACACACACACTCACGCACACTTGGTTTATGCGGTAACGCTGGACGTAATTTAAGCAGGATTACCGAACTGTCCTTGACCGTGGACATGACTATTCGAATAGTTTACACTCTGCACAGGTAGTACGTTGGACCCACGAGATCCGGGAAACTTCCATGTCATCCACGAATCGCGGTATATCACATATACCCGAGGTAAGTACTCGATCGTTATCTTTCCCCTGACGATACTAGACAAAGAGGTCCACTCGATTGGTACCCCGCCCACATGTTGTACGTCTTACGAGCACCAACTCTGGACAGTATAAACCATGCGGGGACCAACGGTGTGCCTGGATCTCATAATAATGGCATAATCGTCCTACCTGGCATGACCCCATCACGAGAGTGACGACAATCACTCCCGCCACTAGTAATGTGGCTTTTTGCTAGCACCGACCAGAGTAATCAACAAAGCCCCGTCCCATAAATGGGTAATGTGGTCGTACTGGTAAGTTTGGGACGGTCGACACATCATAAATCTAATCCCATTTCCGAAACCATACTCACACAAAATATCGATGCATCACTTCACCAAAAGTGACCACCCATCTCATCATCACCCTCGGGCATTAGTGGCACCCGACGGGGTTTTCATAAACCTTTGATTTAACTCATCATCATGCTCATGGAATGGTTCTCTAACTCTACTAGTCAACATGACAGTAGCATGATCCTCATAGATGGTAGGGTCAAGCTCATCATGCTTGTGCTCCGAGGAGCCATATGTATAACATCACCATCATGCAAGTGCTTCGAAGAAGCCTTCGGTACCATCACACCAATGATGAACCGGCACTATGATCACATGCAACGGAAAGGTACTTGCTATTCTAGCATGCATCAACTCATATGCTCAAGTCATGGTCAAAGGGCTGCTTGCCTTGCTCACGTAAATCCTCGGGGTCTTCGAGGTCTTTCGCTCCGACTCCGAATACTCCGTCTACCGTCAACTATCATCAACCATAGTAAGCCACATAGCAAGCAGAATAAAAGTGCCACAAAAATAGAAGTTATATTTTTCTTGGACCTCTCTAGTTATAAGAAAAATACCTGAATCTTTGCCAAGGGGTTTGGATCATCATGTGTGTTTGAATGGAGGAAAGGAGGCATAGATGATTATTGAAGAAGCTCGCAGAAGTCATTCTATTAATAATGAGTGGAGGCACCCATTTAACACAGAATGATTTTTGAAATTTTTAGGAAGTGGTTTCACTGGATGAGGAGTTGATATGAATACACTAGGAGTTTTCTACTATGGCGTAAATAACAATAGGAAGCTATTTATTTATTGCAAAAGAAGTAAGACACACAAAAATTTTGACCAGGGTTCTAAAAATGGGGAAGGATTTTAGAAAGACCTAGGAATTGGAATCACTCCATTTGGAGTTGATTTGAATCTGCTAGGAATTTTGAAAGATGGAATTTTTATATCCAGATTGGGATTTTAAATAAAACACCACAGAAAGTTGGTAGGGGAAATGTGCACAACACTTATTTGGATAGGCCTCATTTTTAGGATCCTGAAGAAATTTGAATCAATGAAATAGGAGTCAGAATGAATTTAATATAGATTTTTGAAGTTTGCAAATAATGAAAAAGGGGAAATGGGCCTCCAGACTTGGCTATCCTGCGCACTAGGCGCTGGATAGGCCTCCGGGCCGGGCCACTGGCTTGGCTTGGCCAACCGAGCCACGCAGTAGGCGCCTTGTGCAAAATACGCCTTCTGCGCAAGGAGGCGGCCTTCCACCAAGGCGCGGCGACTTAACGGGCGTGGCCACCCGCCAGCTCCTACGGCCGATGACAGGCGGGGCCCGCCTACCGGTAGCTCGTCTTCAACCTCTCGCTGCATGGCGGCAGAGGGGCTCGCTAGAGCTCGCCAGCGCGACGAGGCTTCGTTCCCGACGGTCGGGCCACCGAGGCGTTCGAGGGGAGGAGCCACACCCTCCTGGGTGACTTACCTCCACCGTAGGACAAGAAGATGGGCGCTGCTCTGGCCGCAGCAGATCCAGCGACGGCGGCTAAGGGAACGGCTTCCCACGCCACCAAGAGGAGGAAGGGAAAACGGGGGAAGGACTCTGGGGGGACGAGGAATCGTCCTAGAGCAGCAACACAGAGGGGAGGGCTCGAAAGGCGCGGTGCGCTCGCAGCCATGGCCGCGGCCACACACCGGCCGATGGAGAGGAGAGGGGCTCAGAAGGAGCCGAGGGTTGGCTTAGAGCATAGCCTAGGAGGATAGGGAGAACGAGGGAGAGCAAGTGAGGGCTCAGGGGAGAGTAGATAGGAGAGGGGAGGGCCGAGAGAGCTCGGGAGTTCTCTGGAGCTCTCGGTGCATGGATGCCACGCATCCTTGAGGGGGTTTGGAGGGTAGCTAGTGATTGGGAGTGGCTTGGAACGGTCAAAAGCTCTGCTTGGTGTGGTCTGGAGGAAGGAGACAAGGCACAGAGCGCACATACTGCAGGCCAGAGTGGTGGTCACCACGGCACCCCGTGCCTCCATGGTCCCAATGGTCAGTCCAACATGTCTAGAACGTAGGGCACATCTGCAGCAAGGGAACTCTGGAGTTTGGCAACTAGTAGAGTTGGTTTGAACTAGTTTTGACTGCTGCAAAGTTTCTAACTGCAAACTTAGAGCTGACAAAAGTGGGTCCTAGGAGGGGAGCCTTGGAGAGAAATTATGTCTGGCAGTGTTAACTATGCAAGAACTACCACACTGGTAAGTTTGAGATCAAGAGGAGGAGGGTACCTAGTACTTGTTGTGCAATCCTATATTTTGGCCAGAAATCAACTTGAGGAGGTGCTTCTCATTTTCTCCACATGAGCAGGCTATATCTTGGTTCTAAATGAAGCCTTGGCATGTATTAGATGCTCTGGAAAGAGTTCGGGGCCTTGGGTTAAGCAAAAGTGAAACAAGAGGGTAAAAACAATGATTCCATGGGTGAAAATGAGAGAAGTTACAAAAGGACCTTCTCCAATAATAGACCAGTGGGCATGAGAAAGTTACAGGAGGTAAAATATGACTATGTGAGGTTGTGGTAGAAAGTTGAGATTAGTGAGTGCACACAAGGTGTTTGATCTGTGGTTAGGCTATCAGATGGATTCCAATGGCTATGAAACTTAACAGGACCAATAATATATGAAAATAGGCTTGCACACCAAATTTGGGATTTGCTGGATAAGTTTTCCAATGTAGACTTAAAAACCCTAGAACGGGGCAGAAATGGGTTTCTGCTTAGAACCCTATTCAAATATATTCCCACAAATCCAGTATTTGGTGTAGGGGCATTATTTGAGCATTAAGGCATGCCCAAATAGTTTGAGGTCATTTGGAGAAACTTTATAATGTAAAGTTTACCAAAGTCAGAAATCAACAGAGAGGGTTTTGAGGGTCTTAGGACAAGTTCTTCTATTCTCCTTGGTATACCACTGGTGTGGATGCCTTATTGGAGTATTAGAACATGTCCAGCAAATTTGAGCACAATTGGAGACACTTCACAATGTAAAGTTTTTCAAATTTGATTCTGGACAGATAGGGTTTTAGAGTGGTTAGGGGAGCCAAATCAACTTGGATTAAAATAAAACTTGGCAATATCATCAATAATATCATAGATGACATGCTAGTATTCTTACTGGAATTTTTTGAGAATATTTCTAATAGAAATATTTCAAAAGCTTGAAATAGGCAGGAATGGTTTTGGAGGGGTTTGCCCAATATTTTGAACATGACCATGTGTTGAAACTCATAAATATGGTATAAATATATCCACTGAGTTTCCCTAAATTTTCTTAAATATTTTGAAAGCAATAAAAATAACTTACCTTCGTAGGAGACAATTTCTGGCCTCACAGAAAGACTTTTAAATACAATAATAAAATAACTTTTAAAATAATAATATGATGGGTTTTGGAAGACATTTTGATAATAGGTTTTAAATAAAAGTATTGGTGCAAAATAAATTCCCTAATTTGAGGACTTGTAGTACAAACCTCATCTGAGGGGTTTGAAAGTTTAATTCAAAGAAATGCTTTTTGGTGAAAATAGATATTTGTTCTAAGCACATGGCATGATCATTAGGCAGGAGATCATGGGATGAGGAGGTGTTTAGGAGGATGGCAAGAATGAATGGGGAGCAATCACATGCATTCAAGCAAACACGCAAACAATAGTCACTCCAAGCATCACAAGCACTCACAAAATTTTTAATTGGTCCTAATTCTTGAAATATGCTAATTAATCAGGAAGGCCAAAAACTGGGGTGTTACAGACCTTACCCCCTTAAGAAAATCTCGTCCCCGAGGTTTCTAGGCTAGGGGTCGGTGAGATAGAGAATCTTGAGTCGGAGGTAGTCTTCATGTCTCCATGTTGCTGTGGTGGTCTTGAGGTGTTTGATGACACAACTTAGAATGTTTCGCACGTTCTTGCCTGATCGTGGGTGGGTCTGGCAATAAGTTATGCTTCACCGAGGTCAAAGGCTTGGTGAGCTAAGTATGTGCAAGGTTTTGGCTTGCAAGCGTATTCCAAAGTCAGAATACGTGGCAAGATGGTGTGTCTGGGATCGGGTCCTGGGGATTCGCATGCCGGTTAGTGACATCAAGATGTCTCGTGTTAGAACGCACTGCCGAAGTCTACGTGTAGCTTCCTTCTTACGGGGAAGTACTTGGCTTCCTTTCGGCACGCAATCTATGGTCTCAAATAGTCTTCGAAGGCTTCTCGTGAAAGGGTCCGGGTTGGTCTCACCTACGAGTCTAAGCTTAGAGGCTCAGGTCCAGAATGGTTCTTCCATCTTGGGATTGCGAGGGTTTTTGGATGGGCTGGCTACCCAAGTGTATAGACCAATCATCCATTCCCAAGGTCTGCGACTCCGCGGGCCGGAATCACCTTTAGCAGGTTTCCACCACGACCTACTAGTACTCTCGTCCTTGATTTGGATCAAGGAGAGGTCGTCTGATTCTTTCGTTTGTCCAAGGGCTTCGTCATCTTGAATCGTCGAGGCTTCTGGACGTTGTTGATGTGGTTGGTGCGCGGTTGCTGGTTGACTTCTGGTTGCTTCATCGTCATTGTCGTGGCTTCCTCGTCACGGCGGTTCTTCGTCTTGACTTGAGTAGGATAGACTTCCGTCGTCTTGGGACTGCTTCGAGAAGCCCACCTTCTCGAGATAACACTGTACCCTCAAGAGACATAACAATCGGCGTTCCTGGGCTCGTCCAAACAGGACTAAGGTGTTCTTCCTCTTACTGGGTGAGTAGGTGTGTCATCAGTGAGGATGACCACATACTTTCCCCAGACAAGACATAAACACAGTGCTCAAGAGTCACGTGAGGAAAACGGAACTTTCTAAGGGCGGTACTGGCCATATTTTAACGACTTAGTGTCGCCTTCTATGGTCGCAGTCCGTCCATCTCGTGGCTCGGCGAAGCTTTAGGGTCTTAAGGAACCTAGGATGTGGGCGAACAGTTATCATCTCAAATCTAAGCACATTTCTTAGATGCCAATAGTTCAATCTCTAACTCGGGACGATATCACCTCATCTCATCAAGGATACCATCCTACGGGGTCAGATCCGCACTGCTCATGCTAGTCAACTCCGGGTTGAGGGAAAAACCATCGCTACAAGCATGGTGTAGCTATGATGCACACGCACTCCTATGCAAGAACATTGGGGAGACATATAGCTACCACGATTGAATCTGAGGCACAACAATCCAATTGTCCACCTAAGTCATCCAATGGACAGGGCACTACACTACTATTTTAAGGAAACACATAGTATACCAATCCAATATCTTGTTTCCTTCCTATGAATCCAATCAAGAAATCCATCAATCCGATCAATCATGACTAGACTCACCACTCCTACGAATCCAACACTGATGGCGTTTTACATGATCTCTTGGAGGCCTGATAATCCCCATATTACTGCAAGAATTACGTCATAGTATATCCACCAACTTCAATAATCATGGCCATCTAATCTCCAAGGCCAAACCACATAGGTTGTAGATCTATTTGACAACTCCAAGTATACGCACACTATATCCACCGAGAAAAATGATATCATGATCGAGATTAACGGGCTAAATCCAATTTACTCCGAACCATGTGGTCTTTGTCATCCTCAATACTCTATTAAGATTACCTATTTAAATCCGAGACTCAAATCCAACAAGAAGTCTACTTGATACTCCAAATCATTATGGTAAACACATCAAATCATGCCAACTACTTGCTAAAGTCATGTATACCACCGAGAATGTTGTTCGCGATCCTAATCGTCCTACTAAATCCAATCTTACTCCAAGGATACGTATGTTATGCTACTATATCAACTCGTTCCACCAAATTCACCAACCTTATAAGGGCCTCACGATCAACCAAAATAGTCTAACTATATCCTCAAGACACAAATCATCATCACCATGACAGTCTTTAGTCTATACTGTAATATATCAGAGAACTATCCTCTTATGGCATCAGGGTCACTCACAGTGCTAGCTTAAGATTGAAGGATACTTTTTCACGGTGATCACTCGTTCCATAAGGAACCCGGTGCATAGAGGGGTTTAACGGGGACCTACACGAGTTCTGGCAAGTCCGTCTTCTAGACACGTGACCAGAAAATTTGAGCCGGAAAGGCTTGTGGAGGCTAGTCTGGTCTAGTGTGGTTTCCCAACCTTGAGGGAAAAGTACACTCCTACGGGTTGCGTGTGGTTAAGCATATCACAGTCAGTATCTTCAGTGTCAGTCGTCCTTCGAAGTGGATCATTGGTGCATCTTGCCTTGCCGTCTTCTGTTGTCGAGAGGGGTGAGAGAGAGAGAGCACAGAGGGGTGTCTAAGGGTCTCAGTGCAATCAAACAAGCTTTGAAAAGTCAACTCAAACAAGTGCAAAAATTATTTTGAACATCAAAACAAGATGGTTGATATAACTGCATGCTTGTTGCCTAAGCAAGGTGCGACTTATATCAAAGCACAAACAATAAAACAAACAACACATAACATGGTCCATCTGAACCATTCCACGGACTCGACTTCGCATAGGGAATTCATGACTCATCCTATCATAGATTCTGGGACTCGACGGTCGTGCTTGGTTCTTGCTCCGGAGAGGAGTCCGCTATGTCTTCTGGACCTTCTCAGGATGTTGTCACGCCTCTAGTTGTCGTTCGCTGAAGCAATTCGATTGAGTTGTGAAGAACCTTGGTTGTCATCTCGTCTGGGAAGTTGCTGACGAAGGTGGTTCTTCATAGCTGTCACTGACAGGGTCTTCTGTTGTCTTCATGATCTTGTCAGTGTCTTCTTGTCTTTCGAGGCTTCGAGGGTCTCAGGTGGACACCTTCATGCACCGATATTTGCATGACATGATAGATTTCTGATCTATCAATCATACTGATATCGACACCTAGAGCGGGGGATGAAGAGAACCGTTTTCCTGCTCACTAAGGTGAGGCGGACCAAATGGCGAGGTTCTCATCCACCGGTGGTGGTCGACACAATTCCTTATAATTGACAGGGTCGCTCTATTAGTGATGCAGATCAAGGTTTGCCTATATTATGTCCAGATTATTGTAGGCGAAAGTGGCATCACTCTGGAACATTGCCCAGGTTTCACCATCTTCTAAACCTCGATGTCCTTGTTCCTCACGGAGGTATTTCGGTTGGTGTCATCCGATCGTAGAGTTGTCTTCTCCGCCTTTCAGCACATGTGTTTGCCTGGAAAGGTTACTTCCTTCCGGGCTGCCCACGAGGATTTCAATTTATCCCGTGGTCAGGAGGCATAAGGTTCTAGCGACCATTTGCAATTTTGAAAAAGTAGACGAGGAGTGTCAAGAAAAGAAGAGTGGGAGGCTAGAGCATAACCTTCAATTTCTTTGAAGACTTAGGAGAGTCGAGAAAATATATAGGTTTTGTAAGTATTTTGAAGGGTCTGGAAAGTAGTTTTATCCTAACTAATGTCTGTGCTAACTAAGGGCTTCCTAAAGTCAGGATGGCTCTGATATCAGCTCTGTGGGGACCCCGACTTACTAGTCGAGAATCGCCGTGCTCAGTGATCCCAGAGATCAACGCTCACCGAACACAGATACCGAATAAAAGAGTCTTACGTCCATTCATACCGTTTCATACAATAAATGACCACTTCGGTTGAGTCTTACATATATAGGGCCTTAAAGGCCAAAGCACTAAACTAGACCAATATCGGAATTATTGGTTGAAAGCGTGAACCCATGCCATCAGCCTTAACCTACAGGCATTTTGACTGGGAAGCGTCCTAGCTCGCAAGAACGTCACCGAGTTAATCTTCACCATATCCTGTTCTTTCACACCTGGTCAATGAAATAACTAGTGGCAAGCCTATGAGTACTTTGAATGTTCTCGCAAACATCCCATGATATAATCAACGCAAGTGAAGGATAACAATATCATGCATCTCTTGTATAACTCATCTGGGTGGAATGATCATGAATATGCATCAAGTTAAAGAATTACTCTTGAGGAACAGGTTACAGATATCAACATATCTGCTAAGGGCTGAACCATTCGGGTTCACCCTATACGCCAAGTCACCAAACTTGGTCATATCCTCGATATATCAGTTGAGGGCTGAACCATCCGGGTTCACCCTATATGCCAAGTCACCGAACTTGGTCACAATATGATTACTCTCATAACAACACCTTTTCCAACACCACACACACACTCACGCACACTTGGTTTATGCGAAAATGCTGGGCGTAGTTTAAGAAGGATTACCCAACTGTCCTTGACCGTGGACACGGCTATTCGAATAGTTTACACTCTGCAGAGGTAGTACGCTGGACCCACGAGATCCGGGAAACTTCCCTGTAATCCACGACTCCCGGTATATCACATATACCCAAGGTAAGTACCCGATCATTATCTTTCCCCTGACGATACTAGACAAAGAGGTCCACTAGATTGGTACCTAGCCCACATGTTGTACGTCTTACGAGCACCGACTTTGGAAAGTATCAACCATGCGGGGACCAACGGTGTGCCTAGAACTCATAATAATGGCATAGTCGTCCTACCTGGCACGACCCCATAACGAGAGTGACGAGAATCACTCCCGCCACTAGTAATGTGGCTCTCTGCTAGCACCGACCATAGTAATCAACAAAGCCCCGTCCTATAAAGGGGCAACGTGGTCGTAGTGGTAAGGTTGGGACGGTCGACACATCATAAATCTAATCCCATTCCCGAAACCATACTCACACAAAACACCGGTGCATCACATCACCAAAAGTGACCACCTATCTCATCATCACCCTCGGGCATTAGTGGCACCCGATGGGATTTCCATAAACCTTTGATTTAACTCATCATCATGCTCATCCAATGGTTCTCTAACTCTACTAGTCAACATGACAGTAGCAGGATCCTCATAGATGGTAGGGTCAAGCTCATCATGCTTGTGCTCCGAGGAGCCATATGTATAACATCACCATCATGCAAGTGCTTCGAAGAAGCCTTCGGTACCATCGCACCAATGATGAACCGGCACTATGATCACATGCAACGGAAAGGTACTTGCTATTCTAGCATGCATCAATTCATATGCTCAAGTCATGGTCAAAGGGTTGCTTGCCTTGCTCACGTAAGTCCTCGGGGTCTTCGAGGTCTTCCACTCGGACTCCGAATACTCCGTCTACTGTCAACTATTGTCGGAAACAACCATAGTAAACCACATAGCAAGCATAATAAAAGTACCACAAAAATAGAAGTTGTATTTTTCTTGGACATCTCTGGTCATAAGAAAGATACCTGAATCTTTGCCAAGGGGTTTGGATCATCAGGGGTGTTTGAATGGAGGAAAGGAGGCATAGTGATTATTGAAGAAGCTCACGGAAGTCATTCTGTTAAAAATGAGTGGAGGCATCCATTTAACATAGAATGATTTTAGAAATTTTTAGGAAGTGGTTTCACTGGATTTGGAGTTGGTATGAATATACTAGGAGTTTTCTAGTATGGAGTAAATAGCAATAAGAAGCTATTTATTTATTGCAAAAGAAGTAAGACACACAAAAATGTTGACCAGAGTTCTAAAAATGGGGAAGGATTTTAGAAAGCCCTAGGAATTGGAATCACTCCATTTGGAGTTGATTTGAATCTCCTAGGAATTTTGAAAGATGGGATATTTTATATACAGATTGGGATTTTAAATAAAACACCACAGAAAGTTGGTAGGGAAAAATGTGCAAAGGACTTATTTGGATAGGCCTCATTTTTAGGATCCTGCAGAAATTTGAATCAATGAAATAGGAGTCAGAATGAATTTAATATAGATTTTTGAAGTTTGCAGATAATGAAAAAGGGGAAATGGGCCTCCAGACTTGGCTATCCTGCGCACTAGGCGCTAGATAGGCCTCCGGGGCGGCCCACTGGCTTCGCTTGGTCAGCCGAGCCACGCAGGAGGCGCCTTGCGTGAAATACGCATTCTACGCAAGGAGGCGGCCTTCCACCAAGGCGCGGCCACTTAACAGGCAGGGCCACCCGCAAGCTCCTACGGCCGATGATAGGCGGGGCCTGCCTACCGCAGCTCGTCTTCAACCTCTCGCTGCACGGCGGCAGAGGGGCTCGCCAGAGCTCGCTGGCGCCACGAGGCTTCGTTCCCGACGGTCGGGCCACCGGGGCGTTCGCGGGGAGGAGCCGCACCCTCCTGGGTGACTTACCTCCACCGAAGGACAAGAAGATGGGCGCTGCTCCGGCCGCAGCAGATCCAGCGACGGCGGCCGAGGGAACGGCTTCCCACGCCACTAAGAGGAGGAAGGGAAAACAGGGGAAGGACTCCGGGGGGACGAGGAATCGTCCTAGAGCAGCATCACAGAGGGGAGGGCTCGGAAGGAGCGGTGCGCTCGCAGCCATGGCCGCGGCCACACGCCGGCCGATGGAGAGGACAGGGGCTCGGAAGGAGCCGAGGGTTGGCTTAGAGACTAGCCTAGGAGGAGAGGGAAAATGAGGGAGAGCAAGTGAGGGCTCAGGGGAGAGTAGATAGGAGAGGGGAGGGCTAAGAGTGCTCGGGAGCTCTCTGGAGCTCTCGGTGCATGGATGCCACGCATGCCTGAGGGGGTTTGGAGGGTAGCTAATGATTGGGAGTGGCTTGGAACGGTCAAAAGCAAGGGCTGAGACATACTGGGACACACTGGCTCGGCTTGGTGTGGTCTGGAGGAAGGAGACAAGGCGCAGAGCGCCCATACTGTAGGCCAGAGTGGTGGTCACCATGGCACCCCGTGCCTACATGGTCCCAATGGCCAGTCCAACATGTCTAGAACGTAGGGCACACCTGCAGCAAGGGAACTATGGTGGTTGGCAACTAGTAGAGTTGGTATGAACTAGTTTTGACTGCTGCAAAGTTTCTAACAGCAAACTTAGAGCTGACAGAAGTGGGTCCTAGGAGGGGATCCTTGGGGAGATATTATGTCAGGCAGTGTTAATTATGCAAGAACTACCACACTGCCAAGTTTGAGATCAAGAGGAGGAGGGTAGCTAGTACTTGTTGTGCAATCCTATATTTGGGCCAGAAATCAACTTGAGGAGGTGCTGCTCATTGACTCCACATGAGCAGGCTATATCTTGGTTCTAAATGAACCCTTGGCATGTATTATATGATCTCGAAAGAGTTGGGGGCCTTGGGTTAAGCAGAAGTGAAACAAGATGGTAAAAACAGTGATTCCATGGGTGAAAATGAGAGAAGTTACAAACGGACCTTCTCCAATAAATGACCATTGGCCAGGAGAAAGTTACTGGAGGTAAAATATGACTATGTGAGGCTGTGGTAGAAAGTTGAGCTCAAGGGTAAAAGTGGAAGGGGCAAAAGAAGCCAAATTAGTGAGTGCACACAAGGTGTTTGATCTGTGGTTAGGCTATCATATGGATTCCAATGGCTATGAAACTTAACAGGACCCAATAATAGATGAAAATAGGCTTGCACACCAAATTTGGGATTTGCTGGATAAGTTTTCCAATGTAGACTTAAAAAATCCTAGAAAGGGGCAGAAATGGGTTTCTGCTTAGAACCCTATTCAAATATATTCCCACAAATCCAGTATTTGGTGTAGGGGCATTATTTGAGCATTAAGGCATGCACAAAAAGTTTGAGGTCATTTGGAGAAACTTTATAATGTAAAGTTTATCAAAGTCAGAAATCAACAGAGAGGGTTTTGATGGTCTTAGGCAAGTTCTTCTATTCTCCTTGGTATACCAGTGGTGTGGATTCCTTATTGGAGTATTAGAACATGTCCTCCCAATTTGAGCACAATTGGAGAAACTTCACAATGTAAAGTTTCTCAAATTTGATTCTGGACAGATAGGGTTTTAGATTGGTTAGGGGAGCCAAATCAACTTGGATTGAAATGAAACTTGGCAATATCATCAATAATATCATAGATGACATGCTATAATTTTTACTGGAATTTATTGAGAATATTTCTAATAGAAATATTTCATAAGCTTAAAATAGGCAAGAATGGTTTTGGATTGGTTTGCCCAATATTTTGAACATGACCATGTGCTGAAACTCATAAATATGGTATAAATATATCCACTGAGTTTCCCTGAATTTTCTTAAATATTTTGAAAGCAATAAAAATAACTTTCCTACATAGGAGACCATTTCTGGCCTCACAGAAAGACTTTTAAATAAAATAATAAAATAACTTTTAAAATAATAATATAATGGTTTTTGGAAGACATTTTGATAATAGGTTTTAAATAAAAGTATTGGTGCAAAATAAATTTCCTAATTTGAGGACTTGTAGTATAAACCTCATCTCAGGGGTTTGAAAGTTTAATTCAAAGAAATGCTTTTTGGTGAAAATAATATTTGGTGAAAATAGATATTTGTTCTAAGCACATGGCATGATCATTAGGCAGGAGATCATGGGATGAAGAGGTGATTAGGAGGATGGCAAGAATTAATGGGGAGCAATCACATGCATTCAAGCAAACAGGCAAAGAATAGTCACTCCAAGCATCACAAGCACTCACAAAATTTTTAATTGGTCCTAATTTTTGAAATAAGTTAATTAATATGGAAGGCCAAAAACTGGGGTGTTAGATTTGGCGCGAGGGCCTCGACACGGATAGAAACACATCTCGTCGTTTCAGAAGAATGGATATCGTTACAGTACATGTACAGAATAGATGAATACATGGAATTTGCTAACACTCGCCACAAGCTACATCAATATCACCTCAATACATCATTATACAATCATCATGAAGAAGATCATGGTCTAACCACGGACAAAAACAAATGATAAAAGAACGACGTCCATCCATGCTATACCAGGCTGTCGGCCTGGAACCCATCCTAAATCGACGATGGCGAAGAAGAAGAAATTCCAAACGAACAATCATCGCGCTCACGTCAAGTAACTCTTTACCTGTACCTGCAATTGGTGTTGTAGTAATCTGTGAGCCACAGGGACTCAGCAATGTCTTTTCCAAAGGTATCAACACTAGCAAAGCTTAATGGGTGAGGTATGGTTAAGTGGTGAGGCTGCAGCAAGTGACTAACATTTATTTGAGGTGGCTAAATAATGAGTACAAGAACAAGATGGGGATGATATAAACAGAGGACGTGAACTAGTGATGATCAAATTAATGATCCTGAACACCTACTTACATCAGACATAACCCCACCGTGTCCTCGATCGGAGAAGGAGCTCATGAACGAGACAGTCACGGTTATGCACTCTGTTAGAAAATTTTAATTAAGTTCATTCCAAGTTATCTAGAACCGGATGTTAAACAAAGTTTCCACATTGCCACATAACCGCGGGCACAGCTTTCCAAAATATTTAACCCTACAGGGGTCTCCAACTAGTCCATCACAAACTACCACACGCTGCGACGGAATGACCTCGATCAGGGAAACCCGTGATATCCTTGGATTCCTATTGGAAAAGCTTAACCTCGAGGTAACCCAAAGCATCCTCAGAATCCCTCGCTCAAGACGCTCGAGAAAGGTAAAACATGTCCAGTAAGGCCACCCGGCGTGTCGAGGATCCAGATAGGAGCCGTGTATCTCATTCTCGGGACATGATGGATAAGCTAGTGTACATGGCCTGATAGACATCAGCCGAGTTGCCCCGGGTTGGCCCCGCACAGTCCTCTGTTTTGGACCATCACCATCAGCACTGGCCCTCCCTGTATTATGGTGGATTACTCCTCGGGCTAATGACGTCCTATGATTCAGTATTATCAGAATTATTATGTTAGGCAAATATAGTACCAATGTTGGGCCTTGCCAAACAAGCTTTATCCCAAAACTAGAATCTAGGGGGTCCACATAAGAACCTCAACCATGTTAGGAGCGCTCATTTATAAAACATAACACTGGTAGCCGAAACTAAGGCGGCAAAGGTGGAACAAAACACCAGGCTAGAAGGCCAAGCTTTCCACCTTTTACCAAGTATATAGGTGCATTAAATTAATTAGCAATAATATGGTGATATAACAAGGATCCCATGTTAGCACATGCAAGCGACCACTAGTAGAAAAGAGGGCTTTGGTACACTTGATGAAATCCCATCACTCCCGGGTCACTTACGAACCGGGACCCATGGGGCATCTGTCCCGGTTCATGAGGCCAGGGCGCCGGCCGGGCCTCGTGGGCCATTGGTCCTGGTTCATCTAGCCCCTTTGGTCCCGGTTCCAGACACGAACCGGGACCAATGTACGTCGCTCCTGGCCCACAACAATAGGTCCCTGTTTTTGGCTGGAACGGGACCAAATGTTGTCATTCACTCCCGGTTCCGTCCACAACCTGGGACCAATGCTTGGCCTATATATACCACCCGACCACGAGCAGAGCAGTGCACTACTCTGTTTTTTTGGCCGACCGTGGGAGAGCTTTGTGGTGCTCTATCTCACCTCCTATGCACATGAGGTGTTCGATGAAATGCCTGAGCCACACTTAAGCTTTCTCCTCTTGAAGCTCCTTGTCCAAGCTCCATTTTCCTCTAGTTTTGTGTTGCTTTGGCGGAACGTCCATGTCCTGTCCCCATCCTCACCGCCTACGATCACTGTGCCCATCTCGGCGTCGGCACCACAGTAGTTAGTCTCTTCTTCTTATCTTCTTTCTAAGAGAAAAAAGATCTTACTTGTATGATTTATATAGATACTTGTGTAATTTTCTTACTTCTATTATTGTTTGTTATTATATAGTGCGATGATTTTGGTATCCGCCTCCATCGGCCCTTTACCTGACTATGATTCGGATGTGGTATATATTATCTTTTGTAACTATTTATTTTATTTAGTGTTTATGACAATTATGACGACCAACGCGACATATATTTTTAAATCTAAGAGGTATGTGAACCGGAAATTCCAACCCACATAAAAATTCTAGTCGAGAAGTTAAATTTGGTTAAAAAGAAAAAAATTACTTGAAAGAAAAATTACAAAGAGTTGAAGAGGAGAAGATGATATTGGAGTTGGATGTTGCCGAGGTGCGTGACGATCACAAGATCAAGATGAATGCAATGCGCTTGAAGATTAGAAACATTGGAAAATATGCCATTCATACTGAGGCTTGATATCATTATGCCGTTGGATCAATTTGTACCTTAGTTGCGGTTATGATCGTTTTTGTTGTTGCATTTAAATTTAGTAATTTCATTATATGTTCGAATTAGATGCTCTAGAGAGCTATATGTTGTTCAACAATGAGAACTATGTAAGAACGTTATGTATTTATTTTGGTCACTATTGTACTTTGGCTTTAATGTGATGATGAATTTCGATTAATTTGGTCACTTCTCTATTCATGATATGTTGTAATGGTTTTTAATACACGCACCCGTGTGGAAAAAATGAAATAAGTTTGAAAAAATGAAATGCTTTTTTAACAGATGTGTTTTCGTATGAAACCCTCATACTTCGAAAGAGATTGTTTGATTTGTACACGAAGTGCATCCAGTTTTTGCGGAAACCCTCTCAACTTTTTTGCACATGCTATGTGGGTGAAATAATGATACCATGCCAACTTTCAACCTATTAAGAGTTAATTTGTAGTGCTTTTCAATTTCTGGGTCATTTAGCTCCGAAAAATCAGTAAAAGCATGAAAAATACCAAATGAAGTCGGAAAGTGGTGAAAATTGATGATGTGGCCTTGAATGGTTCATTTTGAACACACAAAAAGTCTGGACATCAAATAAGTTCGAAAAAATGAAATGCCTTTTGTAATAGATGAGTTTTCGTATGAAACCTTCATACTTCGAAAGAGATTGTCCGATTTGTACACGAAGTGCATCTACTGTTTGCGGCAACCCTCTCAACTTTTTAGCACATGCTATGTGGGTGTAATGATGATACCATGCCAACTTTCAACCTATTAAGAGTTCACTTGTAGTGCTTTTCATTTTCTGAGTCATTTAGCTCCAAAAAACAATAAAAGCATGAAAAATAACAAATGAAGTCATAAAGAGTTGAAATTTGATGATGTGGCCTTGAATGGTTCATTTTGAACACAAAAAAAGTCTGGAGTTCAAATAAGTTCGAAAAAATGAAATGCCTTTTCTAACACATGAGTTTTCGTATGAGATGCTATGTTTCATGTGTCGAATCATGTGAATAATAGATCTTGTTGGAATTTCTTGATTCATGTCGAATCATGTGAAAATAGATCTTGTTGGCATTTCTTGAATCATGACGAATCATGTGAAGAATTGATATTGTTGGAATTTCTTGAATCATGTTGAATCATGTCGAATCATGTGAAAAATAGATCTTGTTGGAATTTCTTGAATCATGTGGAATCATGTCGAATCATGCGAAACTTGGTGAAGAACCACTTGGTCTTGCTGGTATTTAACCTATCCTCGAGCTTGAGGAAGACCTTGATGCGGGACCTCTTGGCCGTCTTCTTGGCCGAGTCCTTGCGGATCACCTTCTTTGGGTATTTGGCCAGGCCGGTGATACGTCTCCAACATATCTATTATTTTTTATGGTTCCATGCTATTATCTTGTCAACTTTGGATGTTTTGTATGCATTTTATATCTATTTTGGGACTAACCTATTAACTCAGTGTCAAGTGCCAGTTCCTGTTTTTTCCGTGTTATTAACACTTTTCAGAGAAGAATATTAAACGAAGTCCAAACGGAATAAAATCTTCGGAATGATTTTTTCCGTAACAGAAGATACGCAGGGAACTTGAGAACCAAGGCAAAGGATCCCAGGGGAGGCCACAAGCCCCCTAGCCGCGGCCTTGGGGGGCGTGCCTACCAGGCTTGTGGCCCCCTTGTGGCTTCTTTGCCCTACTTCTTCCGCCTATAAATTCCCTAAAAATCTGAAACCATGGGAGAGAGCCACGAAAATACTTTTCCGCCGTCGCAAGCTTCTGTCTCCGCAAGATCCCATCTGGGGCAAGTTTTGGTGCCCTGCCAGAGGTGGCTTTCGAAAACGGAGGGCTTCTTCATCAACACCATTGCCTCTCTGATGATGCGTGAGTAATTCACCACAGACCTTAGGGTCCATAGCTAGTAGGTAGATGGCTTCTTCTCTCTCTTGGATCTTCAATACAAAGTTCTCCATGATCTACATGGAAATTATCCAATGTAATCTTCTTTTGTAATGTGTTTGTCGAGATCCGATGAGTTGTGGATTTATGATCAGTTTATCTATGAATATTATTTGAGTCTCCTCTGATCTCTTATATGCATGATTTCGTATCCTTGTAATTCTCTTCGAGTTGTGGGTTTCGTTTGGCCAACTTGATCTATGATTCTTGCAATGGGAGAAGTGCTTGGTTTTGGGTTCATACCGGGCGGTGTCCTCACCCAGTGACAGAAGGGGTAGCGAGGCACGCATCATGTTGTTGCCATCAAAGGTAAAAAGATGGGGTTCATATCTATTGCATGAAGTTATCCCTCTACATCATGTCATCTTGCTTAAGGCGTGACTTTGTTTGTTATGAACACAATACACTAGATGCATGCTGGACAGCAGTCGATGTGTGGAGTAATAGTAGTAGATGCAGACAATATCGGTCTACTTGTCTCGGACGTGATGTCTAGATGTATGATCATTGCCTTAGATATCATCATGACATTGCGCGATTCTATCAATTGCTCGACAGTAATTCGTTCACCCACCATAATACTTGTTATCATGAGAGAAGCCTCTAGTGAACACTATGGCCCCGGGGTCTACTTCACTTCATATTTTCAGATTTCACCTTGCAATCAATCGTGAAGGGATTGACAACCCCTTTATAGAGTTGGGTGCAAGTTTGTTTGTTTTTGCGCTGGTACTTTGGAGACTTGTTTTGATACTCCTACTGGATTGATACCTTGGTTCTCAAACAGAGCGAAATACTTACTGCTACTGTGCTGCATTACCCTTTCCTCTTGAAGGGAAAAAACAACGCGAGCTCAAGAGATGACAAAAGGATTTCTCTCGCCGTAGCAGAAGAATTTCTGGCGCCGTTGCCGGGGAAGAGGATCAAGTCAAGAATAGTTTCCCGTCAACGTACCAAATTTCGGCGGCATTGCCGGGGAGGATCAAGTCAAGAACTCATCCAAGTAAGTGGCGCAAACTCATCTCTTGCATTTACTTTTTTTTGCCTCTCGTTTTCCTCTCCCCGACTTCTGAAAAACAAAAATTTTCAAAAATATTTGCCTTTTTCGCTCGCCCTTTTCTTTCGCTTGCTTTCTATTTTCTTGTGTGCTATGTGCCTTCAATATGCTCACATCTTCTCTTGCTGAAAATCTAGTGATATGGATCCTCATCCACTTGCTAATCTCTTTAAGAGATCCAATTATGTTGATCCAATTTCTAGTGAGTTGAGTGCACTTGACTATCTTTATGGAGTTTTGCTTGAGATGCGTGAATCTGTATATCGTGATGAAGAAATTTATGAAGTGATTCACGAGGGCTCCTTGAATGAAAAGCATGATTGCAGTGGTTTCACTATAAATCCTATTAGTGTCAATCATGCTAAAAATATGCAAAACCCTAAGGTTGGGGATGCTAGTTTTGCTATGACCACTACTTGTTGCAATGATCATGATTGGGGTAATGATTTTTCTTATGATCTTGAAAATTTGTTTAAGCCTCATGATGATTACGATATTCGCAGTAATAATGAATGTGGGATTGGAGAAGTCATGACTTTAGTTGATGATAATCCCACTATTTTTGAAGAGCGTCAACTTTGCATGCATGTGGATCATGAAAACAATATCCTATGTGATAGCTATATTGTTGAATTTGAATATGATCCCACATGTAATTGCTATGAGAGAGGAAAATATTGTGGTACAAACTTTCATGTTACAAAATTACCTCTCGTTATGTTGTGATTGCTATTGTCTCTTTCTTCTTCCTTGCATTTGGTAAGTATTGGTTGTCTTGCTAGTTTTGGTGATGGTTGTTTGATCCTGCTGGAAAAAGACAGCAACTTTTTGCTCACGAAATTATTTTTCATTTTTATTCAGAAATAGATTTTGAGTTTTTTGCTACTGGTTGATATGCCTTTTTCCTAGGCAGTCGTAATTTTTCAGAATTTGTGAGGTACCAGAAGTATACGAAGTATACAGATTGCTACAGACTGGTCTATTTTTGACAGATTCTGTTTTGGTTGAGTTGGTTGCTTGTTTTGATGAAACTACGGATAATATCGGGGGGTACTAGCCATGGAAAAGTGAGAATACAGTAATGTAACACCAATTTGAATAGAAATCAAGTTTTCTATAGTACCTAAAGAGGTGGTAGTTTGTTTTCTTGTGCTTATGATATCACGAGTTTCTGTTTAAGTTTTGTGTTGTGAAGTTTTCAAGTTTTGGGTGATGTTCTCATGGTCAAAGGGATAAAGAGTGGAAAGAGCTCAAGATTCAAGGACACCAAAAATCCTAAGCTTGGGGATGCCCCGGGAATGCATCCCCTCTTTTGTCTTCAATCCATCGGTAACATTACTTGGAGCTATATTTTTATTCATGACATGATATGTGTTTTGCTTGGAGCGTCTTGTATCGTAGGAGTCTTTTATTTTTGTTGTGTCACAATCATCCTTGCTGCACACCTTTTGAGAGATACATGCACTCATCGTGAATTTGCTAGAATGCTAATCGTGCTTCACTTATATCTTTTGAGCTAGATAATTTTTCTATATGTGCTTCACTTAGATCTTTCAGAGCACGGCGGTGTGTGACTTGGTAGTTGGTTTGTGCTATGAAAGTAGTCCCAAAGGTGATAGGTACCCAAAGAGGATACAAAAACTTCCATCTTCATGTGCACTGAGTAGAAAGAGAAGTTTGATTCCTCTCAATGAGTTTTGAGACGTGGATTTGGTAATATTAAGAGTTATGTTAGTAGGGTGTTGTGGATCTTGAAATACTTGTGTTGAAGTTAGTGATTCCCGTAACATGCACGTATGGTGAACCGCTATGTTAGGAAGTCGGAGCATAATTAATCTATTAATTGTAATCCTTTGTGTTGCGGTCGGGATCGCGCGATGGTTAACACCTACCAACCCTTCCCCTAGGAGTATGCGTTCAACACTTTGTTTCGATTACTAATAAAAACTTTCGCAACAAGTATGTGAGTTATTCATGACTAATGTGAGTCCATGGTATAGATGCACTTTCACCTTCCACCATCGCTAGCCTCTCTAGTATCGCGCAATTTTCCCGGTGCACAAATCCACCATATTCCTTCCTCAAAACAGCCACCATACCTACCTACTATGGCATTTTCATAGCCATTCCGACATATATTGCCATGCAACTCCCACCATTCCGTCTCATGACTTGTGTTGTCACTATCATATTACCATTGCATGATTTTAAGATATCTAGCGAGATGTTTCAACGTCATAAGGCAAGCTAGATCGTTGCACATCCCGGTACACTGCCGGAGGCATTTCCTATAGAGTCATCATCGTTGTAAGCTTTGAGCTGTGAGTAAATAAAAGTGTGATGATCATCATTATTAGAGCATTGTCCCATGTGAGGAAATAAAAAAACAGGCCAAAGTAGCCCTCATAAAAAAGGGGAAAAAGAGTCCAAAGAGCCCAAATAAAAAAAGAGAGAAAAAGAGAGAAGGGACAATGCTACTATCTTTTTCCACACTTGTGCTTCATAATAGCACCATGTTCTTAATGATTGAGAGCCTCTTGTTTTGTCACCACCATATGCTAGTGGGAATTTTCATTTTATAACTTGGCTTGTATATTCCAAGGATGGGCTTCCTCAAATTGCCCTAGGTCTTCACGAGCAAGCAAGTTCGATGCACACCCACTAGTTCTCCTTTTGAGCGTTCACATACTTATAGCTCTAGTGCATCCTTTGTATGGCAATCCCTACTCATTCACATTGATATCTATTAATGGGCATCTCCATAGCCCTTTAATACGCCGAGTCAATGTGACCATCTCCTCCTTTTTGTCTAATAACCACCACCACACTCTATTCCACCTATAGTGCTATATCCATGGCTCACGCTCATGTATTGCGTGAGAGTTGAAAAAGTTTTGAGAAAGTAAGAGTGTGAAAACAATTGCTTGGCCAATACCGGGGGTGTGCATGATTTAAATTAGTTGTGTGGGGATGATGGAGTATAGCCAGACTATATGATTTTGTAGGGATAACTTTCTTTGGCCTTGTTATTTCGAAAGTTCATGATTACCTTGCTAGTTTGCTTGAAGTATTATTGTTTTCATGTCAATAGAAAACTATTCTTTTGAATCTTACGGATCTGAACATTCATGTCACATGAAAGAAGTTACAAAGGACAACTATTCTAGGTAGCATTACACATTAAAATTCAGTCTTTATCACTTCCCTACTTGAGGACGAGCAGGAGTCACTACTGGAAATTAGTTTTTTGCCATCTGCCAAATCTTTGCCGTCTACTAGCTGATGGCAAAGAGTGTCTTTGCCGTCAGCTGCCACAAAGCAGACGGCAAAGAATTGGCTGATGGCATAGAAGGTCTGTGCCATCAGCCACTTCTTTGCCATTAGCCGCAGATGGCAAAGGGCCGCATAGCAGACGGCAAAGCTGTAGGGGGGCCCACCTGACCGCGGGGACGTTAGGTCAAACTGGAGTCCCTTCTTTGCCGTCTGCTAGCGGACGGCAAAGAGGCCAGAGGCAGACGGCAAAGAGTCTAGACTCTTTGCCGTCCGCCAGCAGGCGGCAAAGCCCTAACGGCCGTTAGCCCCACCCCCACGCGCCTCTCTCTCACCCCTAACGGCCACCCCACACTCCTCTCTCTCACCCCCCGACACCACCACCTCCGCCGCGCCCTCCTCCGGCCTCCCTGCGCTGCCGCCCCTCCTCCTCTGGCCTCCCTGCGCCCCCTCCTCCTCCGGCCTCCCTGCGCCCCCTCCGCCTCCGGCCTCCCTGCGCCCCCTCCTCCTCCGGCCTTCCTGCGCCCCCTCCTCCTTCGGCCTCCCTGCGCCGCCGCCCCTCCTCCTCTGGCCTCCCTATGCCCACTCCTCCTCCGGCATCCCGGCATTGCTGCCCCCTCCTCCTCCGGCCTCCCTAAGAACTCCCGAAAATTCTGGTCATGCAATCGGGTCCATGGATGTAAGGAGTAAAATCCATCACTCAACTCCTAGCAAAAACACTACCCTTCCGGTGTATAACATCCGTCAACACTTAACCAGAGACCTCGGAAACTCGTCAATCTTAGATCCTCATAATCACAACGTTACTGAGTATAGTGATACATCCGAACCTATCTATACCAGTACTGGGGAAGCCAGACACCTCTCTCCACTACTAGTATTGAAGCAATTTCGAACATCCTTCGTCCTGAGATACTAAGAAATATGAATGATAACGATGTGCTCAAGAAGTCCCTGGAGCTTAACTTCCCGGAATAAAATCAACACAACTGGAGGCACCAAGACAGAACTCTGTCACATCGACATCATATAGATTCCAAAATTATCCGCGTCATTCTAAAAAACATTTGAGTGAGAATAGGAGTAGAACTAAAATTATTACTTCAATACTCCTGACCAAAGGATAGAAGAAGAGAAAAAAGAATCCTACTCTCTGATATATAACTAGACTCAAACCAGTTTTTCACTAGACTCGACTTGGCCAAGTTCGATCAATCAAGGGGGCTCCTAGGTAGGTATTGCTATTATACCAACTTGTAATGCCCAAGATGTGGTCCTATCCTTATTTTGGCGCGAGGGCCTCGGCAAGGATAGAAACGCATCTCGTTGTTTCGCAAGAATGGATATCGTGATAGTACATGTACTTAATAGATGAGTATATGGAATTGGCTTACACTCCGTAAGTGCATCTAGTGCCCCTTAGTGATTTTGGTGGTTTGAAGACTTATAGGTTAAGTATCTAATGTGTTTATAAGTGTACACAGGATCTATAAGTCATTGAGGAGTTTGAGATATTTGAAGAATATCGACTCCTAAAAATATATGTCTTTAGTTGAAGAAATTGGTCTGAAGCTGAAGAAATGAATCACGAGGAATCTGCGATGAAATTGATATTCCTCATGAAGATATTGATATTGAGAAGATCGGTGGTTCCTGAAGAAAATCATTTTGAAGAAATTGAAGCGTGAAGATTTACGTTTTCTGTTTTACTTTCTTGGCATTTGATGAATAGGAACACCGTACTGTTAAAGGGGGTCAAAGTAACTCTATGGAATGAATTTCCTCATGATGCTCAACCCAAGCCAAATCCTACCAAAAGCCTCAAGTGAGGAATATGAGTGACATGAGGACTCTCACAGTTGAGGGTCCCGACCGTTTCGATAGCCACGCCAAGTCACTAGTCTTATCCACTCCAACGGTCATATTATTTAAGGGCATTAATGTCAAATCATGTCGGGATGCTCCCAGGCTATAAATAGCCGCCCCCACAACCACTAGCTGGTTGGCTGCTCCATTAGAAACTGACACTTGTCATAAGAGCAACCCAAATTCCTCAGAGCCTTCGAGAGTAATTCATCAGTGAGGAAATACACCACCCACCGAAACCACAAACCAAACCTAGTGATTGAGCATCACTGAAGAAGTTGTTCCTGTGTGGGACTGAAACCTTTTACCTTTGAGGACTGTGCATCCTCCAGACGGTTAGATGTCATGGTCTAGAGAAATCCAGCAGTCAATTGTGGATCGCCGGCTGACCGAGTTTGTGAGGGTTTGGAAGTCTGCCCTGAAGACTTACCACGAGTGTTGGGCGAGGACTGTGTGTCCTTAGCTCAAGGAGAATATGGTAGGGACTGTGTCCCGGGACTGGGTGTCCTTTGGTTTCAATACCAAGCCGCTCCAAACCAGATGTACAACTGTCACAACAGTTGGAACCGGGTCATCAACAACAGTCTTCACCAAGAATCGGGTTCTAATTCCTCAACTCTTTATATTATATGTATTATGTGTTGATGACATTCACTGTGACTGTTTGAAGAATTGGTTGAAGTCTTTCTCTGAATTTCCTCAACCCCAAATTCTTCACTCGAGTTAATCATCATCTGTATTCTGCGTGCCTGCTTACTGTGCAATCTGTTTTCACAATCTTCACTCTGTAATACTGCTGTTGTGAACGTTTGCATGACTGATCCTTAACTGTTTCCGCTGTAAGTTAGTCATCAGTGAGGAATTTCCTCAAAAGGAATTTCCTCAGTGATGAAATTCTTAAAAAATCCTATTCACCCCCCTCTAGTCGATATAACGCACTTTCAATTGGTATCAGAGCAAGGTACTCCCTTGTTCTGTGTGATTTTGGTTTAACCACCTGGAGTTTTAGTTATGTCGACTGCAGGCATGTTTAAGGTGACTGCAGCATGTCCTACCTATGAAGGAAAGAACTTTCCCTTCTGGAAGAACAAAATGCAAATGCAATTACAATCTATTGATAATGATCTCTGGTATATTTTGGAAAATGGAGTCCCCATCATCTCTGCCAGTGTCAAAGCGGCTGATGTGAAGAAATTCAAGCAACTCGATTCTCAAGCGAAGAACATCATCTGTGGTAATCTGAGCCCTGGCAAGTTTGGAAGAGTAAGTGCCTTGGGCTCTGCAACACTGATCTGGGAGAGACTGTGCAAGGTAAATGAAGGAGTATCAACCCAACGTGACTCTCGTGTTGATATTCTTCGCAATCTCTTCAATCGCTTCAAGAGACATGAAAATGAAAGGTGCCAAGACACCTTTGATCGCCTCACTGACATATCAAATGAACTGCAAGCACTGGGAGCTTGAGACATCACTGATCACGAAGTTGTGAAGAAACTGCTGAGATCCTTAGATTCTTCATTTGACACTACCGTTCTGATGATTCAAGAAAGACCAGACTACAAGATGCTAGATCCAGCTGATATCCTCGAAAGGCTAAATACTCATGAATTCTGGCTAGAAGAAAAGAGAGATCTATATGGACAAAGCTATTCCAGACCACGTGCACTGAAGGCAAGAGCAATTTCCTCATCTGAAGAAGAAGACACAGATGACAGCAGTTGTGACCCTGAAGAATTTGGTCAGGAGCTTGCAATGCTTGTGAGAAAATTCCAGAGATTTACACGACGAGGCCAGTTCGGTAAATCATCAAGAAGAGACATGAGGAAATCAGAATCTGCATCTGAGGACTACAAGAAACGGACCTGTCACAAGTGCAAGAAATCAGGTCATTACATTGCTGATTGTCCCCGCTGGGGAAAGGAATCAAAGAAGAAGAAATACAAGGATGACAGTTCTGATGACTCGAAGAAGAAGAAGAAATCTTCAAAATCCTCATCTTCAAAGTCCTCTTCACACAAGAAGACTAGCTTCAGAAAGGCTGGGGCACTTATTGGCAAGGAAATGGATTCCGAGGCAGAATCAGAGGAATGTGATGAAGAAGAAGGCTCTGGAGAAGACTCAGAATCCGGACAGGCTAGTCTTGCACTAGCAACCAATTTCGTCAGCAAGTCAATCTTCAGTCTTCAAGAAAATGATTGCACCATCCATACTGATGACTATGCTGATGACTTCGCTCCAACCTATTGCTTCATGGCAAAAGGTTCAAAGGTATCAAATAATGCCTCCTCCTATGATTCAAGTGACTGTGAACATGATGATTACAAAAAACCCAGTTACAGTATACTTGCCATCATTGCCACTAAACAACAAACTGCTCTGGAAAAGCTTCAAAAACTGCTAGACAAAAGTGATGATCTGTTGAATGATGAAATGAATCTTAATCAAATCCTCACTGATGACATGAAAAATCTTTAGTCTAGATTTGATATTCTTCAGGATCGTTATGATACACTCCTCACTGATCATGAGAAGCTTTCCTACGAATTTCTTCAAAGGAAGCTTGATCTTGAGAAGATGAGGATGTCTCATGATGATCTTCGCATGGAAAATGATTCATTACTAGCTCAACAGATCAGCGCTAGTCAAGTTGAATTTATTCCTCCGTGTCTTAAATGCATTGAACGTGAAACTGCTAATTCTTCACCAGAATCATCAAATGCTACAAATTCTTCAAGTACACCTGTTGTGTCTATTTCCTCACTTGAGGAAAACACAAATGTTACTGATGAAAATGCAGGGTTGAAGGAATTGTACGTGACAGGCATGTACAAAATTCTCAAAGGACACCAAACCCTCTGTGATGTGCTCAAAAAGCAGATCTTGAACAGGAACCCGAGGAAAGAAGGAATCGCCTTTGAGAGGAAATTAAATGCTGATGGAACTTATTGGAAACCTGAGCAGTATCCCAAAACCTCATGGGTTGCTGCTACTGGCCCTCCTTTTGAGCCATCTAATCTAACTGGCTTCTCATGTGAATTATCCTATTCCTCGGATGAGTCATTTGATTCCAACTATAAACTGTTCAAAAATCAATCTGGTGAAGTATTTGCTCGATATGTTGGAACTAACTGCAGGAATGGCCCTCCTCTGAGGAAAATCTGGGTTCCCAAAAGTTGTCTCGAAAATCTTCAAGTGAATGTCCTCATGACACCACCTCTGAAGAATCTGAACCCCAGATCAAATTCCTCAGGAGGACCTAAGTCCTCAAGAGGATCAAAATCCTCTATTGGTCAAAATTATGCTCGTACCCGTGCTTATGCGTCTAACATGCAGGGAAACTACAAGGAATATGATTATGAGCGCTACTCCTCAAATCATTATGTTCATAAATCCTCAAACCAGTTCTCTGCATACTCATATGAGTACTTTAACCTCCCTACTATTAAGAGAAGTGCATTAGCTTCAATGCCACCTTTCTCATATGGTGCTCGCAGGATGGTGAACGCTTTGCCACCCCTTCAGATGTGGGTGGTGAAGAAATCAAACTAATCACTTCTGCAGGTCAGGTCTTCAGATGAAAATCATCATTTGAAGAATTTGCTGGAGACCTGAGGAAATGCTTGATAGGACGCAAGCTAATGATTGATGAAATAGAAATATTTCACACGTCCTTACATTTCTGTTATGATGCAATCACTGAACTCATGAAATTAGTATCATATTCTTCAAATCTGAAGCATATGAGATGGTAAGCTGTACTAATTCATCTGCAGGATGACAAACCCAAAAATACTGAGTGGGTTCTTGATAGTGGCTGCACACATCACATGACTGGTGATAAAAGCCAACTGATGAATATACCACTAACTCCACCACCTCTGAACCAAATCACATATGCTGACAAAGGTAAAACCAAGGTATTGGGACTTGGCAAAGTAGCTATTTCCAAGGATAGGCATATGGACAAAGTGATGCTTGTTGAATCCCTTGGTTTTAACCTCATGTCAGTCTCGATGCTTTGTGATCCTGATATGATTGTTATCTTTGGTAGATATAGATGTGTAGTCATCATGGAATCTGACAGATCCAAAGTCTTCGAAGGTGTAAGAAGAGGGGATTTGTACATTGTTGATTTCTCTACAGGTCCTCAACCAGCCACTTGCTTACTAGCAAAAACCTCAGAAGGATGGCTGTGGCACCGAAGACTAGGTCATGCAGGCATGAGGAATTTGCACGCGCTTGCAAAGAAGAAGCATGTCATCGGCATCGAATCAGTCAAATTCCTCAAGGACCATCCCTGCGGTGCTTGTGAATCTGGGAAAATGACCAGATCCAAGCATCCCTCTAAAACCATCATGACTACTACACGTCCATTCGAATTGCTTCATATGGATTTATTTGGACCTACTCACTATGCCACACTAACCAATGCAGCATCTTTATATGGCTTCGTCATAGTTGATGATTATTCCAGATACACTTCGGTGCATATCATAGTGTATAAAACTGAACTCTGGCATCAAGATCAAACACATCAGGAGTGATAATGGAACCGAGTTCAAAAACACTGGTCTTGATGACTATCTTGATGAACTTGGTATTACTCACGAATTGTCTGCTCCTTATACTCCTCTGCCGAATGGTGTCGTCGAAAGGAAGAACATGATTCTGGTTGAAATGGCAAGAACAATGCTTGAAGAATATCAGACCCCTCGTCGCTTCTGGCCTGAAGCAATCAAAACTACATGTCATATCATCAACAAGGTATATCTTCACAAATTCCTCAAGAAAACATCATATGAACTCCTCACTGACAAGAAACCCAATGTAAGTTATTTCAAAGTCTTCGGTGCAAAATGCTGGATTAGAGATCCTCACCATAGCTCAAAATTTGCACCTAAGGCACATGAAGGTTTTATGCTCAGTTATGGAAAGGACTCGCACACCTATAGAGTCTTCAACAACTATCACAACAAAGTTGTTGAGACTGTAGATGTGTGGTTCGATGAAACTAATGGCTCGCAAAGAGAGCAATTGCCTTCTGATCCAGATAAGCTATCTCCAGAGGAAGCAATAAAGCTTAAGCCTACTGAAGACATTATCCCCACTGAGGAAATTAGTGAAGAAACGATCCCCACCGCTGATGAAAACCAAGAAGATGCTCCTGAGGAAATTGCAACAGCACCACTTCCTCAGCCTAGACAAAATCCTCAACTAGCTAATCCGAGGATTGCAAATGAATAGAACTTGACAAAATCCTCAACGATATCCATGCACCAGGTCCTCTCACTCGTTCAAAAGATTCACACATAGTTAACTTTTGTGGGCATTTTTCCTTTATATCCATCACAGAACCCTCAAAAGTAGCTGATGCTTTTCTGGAACCGGAGTGGATCCAAGCCATGCAAGACGAACTTCTTCAATTCAAGCTGAATGACGTATGGGAGCTCGTCAAACAACCATATCCTCGCAAGCACAACATCATCGACACCAAGTGGATCTTCTGAAACAAGCAAGATGAGGACGGTCAAGTGGTGAGGAACAAGGCACGACTTGTAGCCTAGGGCTACACCTAGGTTGAAGGAATAGATTTCGATGAAACTTTTGCACCTGTTGCTAGACTTGAAGCTATTCGAATTCTACTTGCTTATGGTAATCATCATAACATCATCTTATATCAAGTGGATGTGAAAAGTGCATTCCTCAATGGTAAGCTTGAGGAAGAAGTATATTTTGCTCAGCCCCCAGGTTTTGAGGATCCAAAGAATCCAGACAAAGTCTTTAGACTCAAAAAGGCTCTGTATGGCCTCAAGCAAGCCCCTCGGGCATGGTATGATACATTGAAGGAATTCCTCATGAAGAAAGGCTTCAAACCTGGTTCACTCGATCCAACTCTTTTCACAAAATCTTATGATAATGAGCTGTTTGTATGTCAAATATATGTTGATGACATCATATTTGGTTGTACTGACAAAAGATACAATGATGAATTTGCCTATATGATGAGTGAAGAATATCAGATGTCCATGATGGGGGAGCTGAAATTCTTCTTAGGTCTTCAAATTCGTCAACAAAGCAATGGAATCTTCATATCACAGGAGAAATACCTCAAGGATGTTCTGAGGAAATTCGGCATGCACAAATGCAAAGGTGCCAAGACTCCAATGCCTACCAACGGTCACCTCGGCACTGATGAAAATGGTAAAGATTTCGATCAGCAGGTATACCGTTCTATGATTGGCTCTTTATTGTATCTATGTGCATCTAGGCCAGATATAATGCTTAGTGTTTGCATGTGTGCACGTTTTCAAGCAAAACCGAAGGAATCACACCATAAGGCTGTGAAACATATTCTTCGATACTTAGCTCACACACCAACACTAGGATTATGGTATCCCAAGGGCTCCAATCTTCATCTGGTAGGGTATTCTGATTCAGACTATGCTCGTGACCGTGTGGATCGCAAGTCAACTTCTGGCACATGCCATTTCCTCGGAAGATCACTAGTTTGCTGGTCCTCAAAGAAGCAGAACTGCGTATCACTCTCCACTGCCGAAGCTGAGTACATTGCTGCTGGTTCTTGTTGTGCTCAACTACTATGGATGAAGCAAACCCTCAAGGACTACGGCATCGACATGAAGAATGTGACTCTCTACTGTGACAATGAGAGTGCTATCAAGATTACCTACAACCCAGTGCAGCACTCGAAGACCAAGCACATCCAGATTCGTCATCGTTTTCTTCGGGACCATGTCCTCAAGGGCAATATCCTCATCGACCATGTGAAGAGTGATGATCAACTGGCTGATATCTTCACTAAGCCCTTGGATGAGAAAAGTTTTTGCAAGTTGCGGTGTGAGCTAAATATCTTAGAATCTTCAAATGTTTTGTAAAAACATGCACACACCCTAACACTTATGCAAAGTTGATGACTTAGATGTGCAACACATGATGAAACGAATTTCTTCAACCAATGAAGAAAGTCACTCTGGATGTGAAGAAATTAACGACGAAATTGATTCTCAGGGCCCTACGACAATTGTACGCGGCGTCTGTAATCAACATTCTTATATGGTGGGTAACGCCACCGCCCAATGTGAAATTCCTCAAGTTGATTTTCTTCAAATGATCAATTTCCTCACAATGCATTTTTTCCTCAAAATAGTTATTCTTCATTGTGATGATCTATTACAAAATGTTCAAAAACACTTGATGACTTTCATTTGCCTAGGTAGACTGTGATTTCTAGTCCTCAACAACATTCACTTATTGCTATTTCTTCGAGTTGATGTTTCTGCTAAGTGAATGTGATCGGACCCTACTTTCCCTCTATGCTATACTTATCCAGTCTATTCAATTCTTCATATGCGTTCTACTTGAAACTTTGTTCAAAATCCTCAATGCATCCTTGACAGCTGATGATTTTGTAACGAAAATCCTCAAATCTTCAAAAATTGTTTTCTTCAAAGGAACAATAACTGAACCCCCACTTCCCATGATCGGATAACCACGATCTCCACTATCTCCACCGCATCGTACGGGAGCTACACGTGTCCTGCGGACACGTAGAGGCAAGGGCTATTTGGTCCGAAAATTTTGCCCCAAATAGTAACTTTCGGGCTATAAATATGTCCTTATCCCCCTCGGTATCATCTTCTTCGCCTCATCGCTCTCCTGCCACAGCACACTCCACCGAACCCTAGCGCCACCGCTGGTAGTCTTGTCGCTGGTGAGGAAGAGCTTCAGTGCCTCGACCTTTTCGTCGCCAGGATCACGCCGGAGTCGGACCATCAACGTCCGCCGCTGCCGTAGACGTCCTCTGCTGCCAAGTTAGGGTGCATTGGACACTCGACCGAAGAGCCTCTCCAACACCACTTTCTGTGTTCTTCGCTCGCACCTTCTAGGGTAAATATACCCCATTTTTATAGCAGATTAGATCTGAAATTTCACCTCTCCCATGTGAAATCTGTTTTTCCTCAAGATACGATGTGCACATGATTCCTCAAACACAATCTATCACCACAATCATTGATCAACTAGCTAAGCATCTAAGATTTTCACGAGATTCCTCGATTGTGCAAATTTTCGGATCTGTACAACTCTGGAACCCAGGAACAGTATGCTTAGGCAAATTCCTCAACCACTAGTTATATTCCTCAAACTGTCAAACTTTTTCATTTTCTTCAAATCTAAGAACGCATATGACCTCTCCAAATTCCTCGCAACTATACTCTGTTCATAGGTACACACATGTCAGCTGATGAATCTCTCGGTTATCATCACATTAACTCATTTGCAGCGTTTCCGGAAGAAACTCTTCAAGGCTCATCAGAATCCTTAAGAGTTCAAAATCATCAGCAAATTCCTCCTCTGAATAAAATGGAGGAAGAGAGGAAACAGAAGGGAGGAAAGAAACTGGAGCAGAACACAGCTGCTGATATTCCTCATGACATATACTTGGACTATTGTACGCCTCATGAAGAACCTAAGACAATGGCCAAGAGAAAGATTAGGCTGCAGAAAATTGAACGCAGATGGGCAAAGGAGTGGAAGGAGTATAGATTTGTGACTCCAAAATATGCAAAGAAATTCGCTTTGAAGCCTCCTGGCAGAAGGGCTCCACTTGAGGATCATCAAGTAGCTCATCCCTCAAGTCTTATGACACTTGATGACTACCCAGATGAAAAAGAAAGGCATCTGGCCAAGCTCAAGAAGCAAGCTGAAACAGCAGTGAAGAAATTTAATGAATCCTCAGCTGCTGCCTCCGATGCTGCTCATTCCTCAGCAGCAGAAACTTCAGGCTCAGAGATTCCTCAAAAGCAGTCTGCGCCCACAAAGCCAAAGGCTTCAAAGCCTCAAGAGAAGTCTGCACAGGCTTCTGTCACAAAACCCTCAGCACCCATCTCATCTACACCAAAGTCCTCAGCTCCACCTCCAAAGCCAGTATAGAAGAAAGTCGTGAAGACTACGACTGCCAACTCCAGCTCCTCACTCCCAGCTGCAACTAGCTCGGAGACAAAGTCTTCAACACCCCTTGTGAAGACTTTGGCAACTACTGAACCTGCACCTCTGCCCAGCCCCAGCAAAATCATCGCAGTCCCGTCTGCATCAGAGGGAAGTGATGATTATGATGATGAAACCTTGCAAGCCATCATCAGAAACAAGCAACAACGGGTAGCACAAGCATCAGGCAGTGCTATTCCTCTGGCTATGGACCCCAAGGTCCTCCTCGACTACATCAACATATGGTATGAGGACCCTAACACCCCCATTGATGACTTGAAACTTCCTCCTGGCATCAGTCACATGGTGGCCACCTTCATAAACGAAGCCAAGTGGAAGGAACAGAAGGCCAAGCAGGCAAAGATTGCAAAGGCCAAAAAGGAGAAATTCCTCAGGAAAAATCTCCTCAAGCTGACGCCTGAAGCACTGGTGTCAACCCAGGCAGAGCTACAAGTCTTGACTGACAAGTGTGACAAATTGTCAGACCGCAAAAGCATCAAGCGCAATTTCATCAAGCTAGCCAATAGTGTTGTTGATGACTACAACAAACGACACCCACCACCAGCACCAACTCCTCAGCCCTTGGTTGAGCAGCCAGAAGATGTATCTCCTGATGAGGAGGAAATTCCTCAAGCTCAGGAACAACACCAAGAGCGCCGTGCTGATGCGCCGGCCATTGAAGAAATCATCACCGAGACCGCCACTCATGAAATTGCAATCCCTGATGCAATTGCTCCTGATCCAGCTGCTCCACCAAAGCAGGCTGATGACTCTGTTCCAGCTGGTTCCTCACTACCAGCTGAAGAATCTGTAGAGAAAACACCTTCACCAAAAGCTTTAAAGGTGAAGAAGTTAATCCCGTCTGCATCAGACGCGAAAAAGACAAGAGCTGCTGAGAAGGAAGCGAAGAAGAGAAAAGCTTCCTCAGCAGAAGAAAAGATTGAGGCAAAACGCCTCAAGGAAACTGAAGAATCTGCCCCTCTGGACCCGGTGCCTCTAAATATTGCACCTTCATATGAAATGGTCGTCATTGGTGACCAAACTACAAGGGCAGATGAGGAAATGAAGGATGCTGCCTCTAAGGAGCATACTGATGAGGAAATCCAGATTGATGAAAGTCCTCAACCTCATGTTCCTCAGACAGAGACTACTCAAGCTTCAACTGCAGCAGCTGATCAATCTGCTTCTGCCACAAAGTCAGCTGATGAAAAACAAGCTGAAGAAAATGTCCAGTCTGAGCAGGCTCCTCCCACTGAACAGGCTGAGAAGGAAGAAGAAATTCCTCAGCCTGAAGCTCAGCCAGAGCAAGAAATACCAGCTGATGAAATTCCTCAACATGAGGAAACTGCTGAAGAAAATGTTCCCGCCCGTGACAGTGACTTCATTGTGCTCAACCCAGAGACTGCCATGGTTGTTTCCCCTCCCATTCCTCCGCACAATATCAAGCCAGTTCAGCGCCAGCCATTCTCGAAGCGGCCAAAGTTTCAGAAAGAAGATTTCTTTGAGGAACGCATGTATTTCATCGGAGCGAACCCTTATGACAAGCCTCAAATGAGGCATCTGAAGTTTTGGACAAGGACTCAGATGAACTACTATGCTTCAGTACTGTGTGGACGCAACAAGATATTCCAGCACAGGCACATTCCTCATGATGAGCTTGAAGCAATACCCTATCTGGAACCAGTCCTCAGTGTCCTTCATGATGCAGGTTTGCTCCCTATGTGCTCAGATATATCAGACTGGAATATGAACTTATTCTTCAGTTCTATGCAACTCTGCACATCTCGGGCAACGCTGATGACATCAACACTTGGGTGTTCGACTGGATGACCCAAAACACTCACTACAAGGCTCGAGCGTCTGAACTCCTCAGAGAACTGCCCGTACCAATTCCTTCAGACGGGGCAGTGAAGCTTTATGGCGAGCGTAAGCTGCCAAATGGGATGATGGAAGTCCTCATGAAGCCTTTGGCTGCAGGAAAACCATCAAGAACCACATTCCTCGCCCATGAGCTCAAGTACACACCTCGGTCGGTCTACCGCATTCTCTGCAGTGTGCTAGCGCCAATCAAAGGCCATGATGATGAAGAAGATGTCGTCGGCCTCATGAAGAATATCCTCTTCAACATCATTCACGGTATCCCCATGAATATCCATGATTTCTTCTTGAGGACTTTGGCTGACAATCCAATGTGCCCCTATGATCACAAAATTTATGCACCATGGATCATGAGATTCCTCAGGACAAGGACAGGCATCAACTTCCACGCAGATTTCCAGAACCATGTTGGTTATATGCCTCCTATCCGGGTCAACAAGAAGACTTTCGAGCCCAATGAGGGAAAAGGAAAGTATGTGATTCATGAAGGCAGCAGGCCTCTTGATGGTCAGTTTAAAGAGCCAGACGCATATTCTTCATGGGACGATACTGAGACTTGTCCACCCAGCCCTGTTCCTCCTCGCGTGCTAAACACGAGAGAGCTTCTTCTCAGTCTTCATCAGAAGGTGGATCACAACCACAAATGGGTCAAACGCCAGTTTGGTGCCATTTTCAAAACCCTCACTGAAATCCAGAACTCTGTGAAGATTAATCATCACTATCTGCATGAGGTTTTCGATCGCACCTGGGCTACACTTGCACATCTGAAGACCCAGACTGAGCTTGAAGAAATGAACTTTGAGCAGGACTTTGACTGGTCGTGGCCTCCTAATAAGAAGTTCAGGCCCATTCCAGTGCCAGATCTTGAAGACAGCTCCTTCTCGTCATTCCGCACCGCCGAATCTGATGAGGAACAACTCGACACCGCAAAGGGCCCAAGGAAGAGGACTACACCCAAGAAGCGTCAAGGATCTTCATCAACCGCCAAGAAATGAAGTATTCATGGGCGTTAGTCCTCAGTTTGTCCCTTTTTTGTCACTTGATGACAAAGGGGGAGAAACTTGAGAGTTAGTCTTCAAACGGGATTTATTTTTGGGGCCTATAAACTATATTTCAGTTACAAACTCTTGGCTCTTCTGGAGTTTTTATGTAATGAGTTGTAACTTAAGCCCGATGGTACTCTGACGCTTTTGAACGTTTTTCTTCGTATGCTTATTCCTCAAGTTTTAATGCACGCATGCTGGAATTCGTCAGATACCATTTGCCATCATGCATCTTCATTTTCTTCATATGATATGTTATATGTATGCATGATTTACAAGATTCAGGGGGAGATCTCCATGATATAAATCATCAATGTGCATATGCTATAAAAGCAAAATCCTCAAGGTATGCACATCTTCAGGGGGAGTCTCTGTAAATCTTGTCTTCAAATTCCTCAATTGAGTATTTACACTTCACATTTTTATTCCCTGTTGAAGACTTAACCTAATTGTCATCAACCACCAAAAAGGGGGAGATTGTAAGTGCATCTAGTGCCCCTTAGTGATTTTGGTGGTTTGAAAACTTATAGGTTAAGTATCTAATGTGTTTATAAGTGTACACATGATCTATAAGTCATTGAGGAGTTTGAGATATTTTAAGAATATCGACCCCTAAAAATATATGTCTTCAGTTGAAGAAATTGGTCTGAAGTTGAAGAAATGAATCACGAGGAATATGCGATGAAATTGATATTCCTCACGAAGATATTGATATTGAGAAGATCGTTGGTTCCTGAAGAAAATCATTTTGAAGAAATTGAAGCGTGAAGATTTACGTTTTCTGTTTTACTTTCTTTGCATTTGATGAATAGGAACACCGTACTGTTAAAGGGGGTCAAAGTAACGCTACGGAATGAATTTCCTCATGATGCTAAACCCAAGCCAAATCCTACCAAAAGCCTCAAGTGAGGAATATGAGTGACATGAGGACTCTCACAGTTGAGGGTCCCGACCGTTTCGATAGCCACGCCAAGTCACTGGTCTTATCCACTCCAACGGTCATATTATTTAAGGGCATTAATGTCAAATCATGTCGGGATGCTCCCAGGCTATAAATAGCCGCCCCCCACAACCACGAGCTGGTTGGCTGCTCCATTAGAAAGTGACACTTGTCATAAGCGCAACCCAAATTTCTCAGAGCCTTCGAGAGTAATTCATCAGTGAGGAAATACACCACCCACCGAAACCACAAACCAAACCTAGTGATTGAGCATCATTGAAGAAGTTGTTCCTCTGTGGGACTGAAACCTTTTACCTTTGAGGACTGTGCATCCTCCAGACGGTTAGGTGTGATGGTCTAGAGCAATCCAGCAGTCAATTGTGGATTGCCGGGTGACCGAGTTTGTGAGGGTTTGGAAGTCTGCCCTGAAGACATACCACGAGTGTTAGGCGAAGACTGTGTGTTCTTAGCTCAAGGAGAATACGGTAGGGACTGTGTGTCCCGGGACTGGGTGTCCTTTGGTTTCAATACCAAGCTGCTCCAAACCAGATGTACAACTGTCACAGCAGTTGGAACTAGGTCATCAACAATAGTCTTCACCAAGAATCGGGTTCTAATTCCTCAACTCTTTATATTCTCTGTATTATGTGTTGATGACATTCACTGTGACTGTTTGAAGAATTTGCTGAAGACTTTCTCTGAATTTCCTCAACCCCAAATTCTTCACTCGAGTTAATCATCATTTGTATTCTGCGTGCCTGCTTACTGTGCAATCTGTTTTCACAATCTTCACTCTGTAATACTGCTGTTGTGAACCTTTGCATGACTGATCCTTAACTGTTTCCGCTGTAAGTTAGTCATCAGTGAGGAATTTCCTCAAAAGGAATTTCCTCAGTTATGAAATTCTAAAAATCTCCTATTCACCCCCCCTCTAGTCGATATAACACACTTTCACACTCGCACAAGCTACATCAATATCACATCAATACGTCAATATACAATCATCATCAAGAATAGCAGGATCCGACTACGGACGAAAACAAACGGTAAAAGAACGAAATCCATCCTTGCTGTCCTGGGCTGCCGGCCTGGAACCCATCCTCGATCGACGATGAAGAAGAAGAAGAAACTCCAAATTTAAAATCATCATGCTCACGTCAAGTAACTATTTACATGTACTTGCAACTGGTGTTGTATTAATCTGTGAGCCACAGGGACGCAACAATCTCTTTTCCAAAGGTATCAAGACTAGCAAAGCTTAATGGGTGAGGTATGGTTAAGTGGTGAGGCTGCAGCAAGCGACTAAACATTTATTTGAGGTGGCTAACTTGTGAGTAAAAGAATAAGAAGGGGATTATCTACGCATAGCGGACGTGAACTGTTGATGATCAAATTAATGATCCTGAACACCTACTTACGTAAGACATAACTGCATCTTGTCCTTGATCGGAGAAGGACCTCACGAAAGAGACAGTCACGGTTACGCACTCTATTGGCATGTTTTAATTAGGTTAATTTCAAGTTATCTAGAACCAAATGTTAAATAAAGTTTTCATGTTGCCACATAACCATGGGCACGAACTTCCGAAAGATTTAACACTGCAGGGGTGCTCCAACTAGTCCATCACAAAATACGACACGCTGCAATGGAATGACCTCGATCAGGGAAACCCGTGATCTCCTCGGTTTCCTATTGGAAAACCTCAACCTTGAGATAACCCAAAGCATCCTCGAAATCCCTCGCAGAAGACGCTCGAGAAAGGTAAAACAAGACCAGCAAGGCAGCACGACATGTCGACGATCCCTATAGGATCTGCCTATCTCGTTCTCAGGACACGATGGATATGCTAGTGTATAGGGCCTGATCGACATCACCTGAGTTGCCCCGGGTTGTCCCGGCACAGTGCTCTATTTTAGACCAGCACAATCAGCATTGGCCCTCCCTGTATTAGGTTGAATTATTCCTCGGGTTCATGATGCCCTATGATTCAGAAAATGTTGGGCCTTGACAAACAAGCTTTATCCCAAAACGAGAATCTAGGGGGTCCCAATAACAACCCCAAGCATGTTAGGACCGCTCATTTATGGAACATAACACCGGTAGCCTAAACTAAGGCGGCAAAGGTGGACCAAATCACCAGGCTCGAAGTCCAAGCCTTCCACCTTTTACCAAGTATATAGGTGCATTTAATTAATTAGCAATAATATGGTGATATAACAAGCATCCCCATGTTAGCACATGGAAGCGACTGCATGTGCAACTAGCAATGTTAACAAATGGTTACCCAAGCGGTAACATAGCCAATCAGTAGTTTGCTAGGTTGTCGAAAGGTTGAAGGTTTTCATGGCTGATATTTAACATGTGGTAGGTAGTGAGACATAACGGTAGAAACGAAACAACTATCATGGCAATGATAGTAATGGTATCTAGGGAAATGATCATCTTGCCTGAGATCTTTCTTGGAAGAAGAACGACTCCATGAAGCTGACGAACCGACATAGTCGAACGGATCTTCACACTCCGACACGCTTTTGGAACTCTATCGAGACGAAGCAAACCGAAAACCAGAATCAACACACGATATTCACCACAACAAATGCACGATATGATGCACACCCTAATATGATGCATGTCCAGTTAATTATGCAAGACATGGCTTGGTAATTCACAAATATCAAACACTACACATTAAGTGAAGATCAATATGCAACAAGTTGCATATTGATGAAACTCCACATTTAATTATTTACTTCACTCTCGTTTAGGTACACGTCAATATTAAATTTTGTTAAACATGGCAAGGGGTAACTACTGGAATTCAGAAATTTGCCGTCTGCTTGGCCTTTGCCATCAGCTTACACATGGCAAAGGTACTCTTTGCCGTCAGCTGTCACAGTGCTGACGACAAAGAGGTGGCAGATGGAAAAAGTTTATTTTGCCGTCGGCCACCTCTTTGCCGTCCGCTGGCCGACGGCAAAGAAACCCTATGCGGACGGCAAAGGCCCCCCCCCAACGGCCGAAACGCCACCCCACCCACCCCTCCCCTTTGCCGTCTGCTTGGGGGACTTTGCCGTCCGCCTGGGAGCGCGACGGACGGCAAAGGGGACGGCGGCCCACCAACCCAACCCCCCACCCGGTGCCTCCCCCCGGGACCTTTGCCGTCGGCCTTGGGGGCCTTTGCCGTCCGCCTAGGAGCGTGGCGGACGGCAAAGGCCCGGCAGCCTTGCCACGTACACGCGCACCCCCGCCCCCCTCCAACCCTTCCCACGTAGCCCACCCGTTGCTCAAATCCCTGCCCCGCGCTGCCGCCTGCCGACGTCCCACGCCACCGCCTGCCCTGCGCCGCTGCCCCGCGTCGCCCCTCCTCCCTGCCCCGCGCCGCCGCCTGCACCGCGCCGCCGCCTGCCCCGCGCCGCCCCTCCTCCGTGCGCCGCCCACTCCCCTGGCGCCTGCCCCTCCCGGCGCGGCCCCTCCTACACCGCCCCTCCTGTACCGCCCCTCCTCCCTGCGGCACGCCTCCTCCCTGCGCCACCCCTCCTCCCTACACCGCCCTTCCTCCCTAGGTAAATTTATTTCTGTTTTTTTTGTTTTTTTCTCTTTTGTTATTTTTAGGTTCATGGTAATTAGTTTGTGGTAATTAGTTTGTTAGGTTATACTATATATGCTAATTGTTTATGTTAAAATTAATGACACGAGGATGATAACATTAGTTGTCAAGCATGTAACACCCTAATGTTTTTGGTTTTTTTTCTATTTAATGGTATTTGTAGTTCAAAAACGCCGATGTGTTCTGTGTCACACATGTGACACTTATTATGTACAAAAAATATTTTTTTCTCATAGTACCTCTTCATCGGAATGGCTACAAAACAATATATTTTTTTGACTCGGGAGTACTGATGATGTGTTTCAAGAAAAAAGTGGTGTCATTAGAAAAGAAAAAGGTTTAGGGTTGAGCACATTATTCTATCTTCGAAGATCGACCCGGTACCCTCCCAAAAAAAAAGATCGACCCGGTCCAGCTGATTCATGAGCACAGCGCGTGGGAAGCACTATGTTGTGGTGTGTGTGCTTCCACCGGACAAAACAATGAAATTTTGAAACATGGACGCGGCGCCGGACCAGGCGTTGACGGCGGCCGTGCTCTCCCCGAGCGGGCCGGTCAGGTAGCTGATGAAGTTGGAGGAGATGCTGTAGTACGCGAACCCCCGACCCCCCGACCCCCGACGCCACTGACCCCTGACCCCCGACGCTACTCACCCTCGACCCCCGACCCCCCACCCCGACCGTGACGCCACTGACCCCCAACTCCCGAGCCCGGACACCTCTTTGGCCTCTTGTTGATCGAAAATACCCCAACCCCCGACGCTAGTGACCCTCAACCCCCGACGACATTGAGCCACATAGTTATGAGTTAGGTCACATAGTTATGTTAATTATAAAAACATCAAATTTGTGTTGATCGTGTGAATTGCAATGTGCAGTTGTTCGACGACCTCCGACAACACTCACCATCGACCCCCGACCCCCGACCCCGACCCCCGACGCCACTGACCCCCGATCCCCGACGCCCGACGCCACTGACCCCCGACCCCCGACAGCACTCACCCTCGACCCCCGACCCCCTACCCCGACCCCCGACGCCACTGACCCCCGACCCCCGACGCCCGACGCCACTGACCCTCGACCCCCGACCCCCGACCCCCGACAACACTCACCCTCGACCCCCGACCCCCTACCCCGACCCCCGACGCCACTTACCCCCAACCCCCGAGCCCCGACACCTCTTCGGCCTCTTGTTGACCGAAAAGACCCCAATCCCCGACGCCAGTGACCTTCGACCCCCGATGACACTGACCCACATAGTTATGAGTTAGGTCATATAGTTATGTTAATTATAAAAACATCATATTTGTGTTGATCGGGTGAATTTCAATGTGCAGTTGTTCGACGACCTCCACGTGCGTTGGACGAGCTCCGCCCTTGCGTTGTTGGTGAGCACAAATGACTTCTCCTCCTACCCCCTTAATTTGCTCTGTCCCGGTCTTCGTGCCGATGAAACTTGCTAGCTATAGGTTTCTTCAATCAAGAGTATGCGTGACCAGTATGCGTCTCCCATTCGAAAGGGCGACATCTATAAATATGCATTTCTTTGCATATTTATAACCGCCATCCTTTCGAATTATCCAACATTATCCATGGACAGCCCGAGTATGTGTAGATTGGGTTTGTTTTCCCGTATGGTGTGCTCCGGATCCGATGTGGAATTTCGTCAGTGCCTCCCCTGTTGTTCTCCGGGTACACATCCTCTCTGCTTATTGCCGAGACGTGTATCAGGAGAACAGCGGGGAGGTGCTGTCGAAATTCTGCGTCGCATCTGGAGGAGAGCATGGGAAAACGAACCCAGTCTACACATACTCGGGTGGGATTAGGACCTATCTTTACCTATTAGCGTGTAGGTTGCATGGACGTAATAAAACTGACAAACTTGATTAGCGTATGAATATAGATGATGAATTATCTATTTATTTCTTGTGCCCCCATAGGTAGCTAGGCAGCATGAGCGATCGTGCTTGGATGTACACTGGTCACCCTAGTCAGAAAGACATGACCCATGAATGGTTAAAAAAACCAGGGGGTTTGTGAGAGCCGCATTTGCAAATGGCCAGCATAAAACATGGTGCCCCTGTCCCAACTGCGACAACTGGAAAAAGCAGACAGAGTTTGAAATGGGTAAACACCTGCAGAAGTGGGGTTTTACGCCTAATTACACGGTGTGGACTTTTCATGGTGAGTCTGACCAACGTGCCAGAGCTGAGGTGATTCGTCGTCGCACCGACGAGCATGGTACCGGGATTGAAGACATGGTGCAAGACTTTGATGATGCTCGTGATTCGGACGAAGAGATGGAGGAGTCTGCAAAGGCCTTCTATGAAATGTTGGAGTCTTCAAAACGTCCTCTCCACGAGCAGACTGAGCTTTGTCAGCTGGATGCCATCGTGCAAGTAATGGCTCTGAAGGCTCAATTCAACCTAGGCAGAGAATGCTACGACGCGATGATGACAATATTTGGACGCTTTCTACCCAAAGGCCATGTACTGCGTGCAAACCTATACCAGTCAGAGAAAATCCTCCGTGTACTTAAGATGCCCTATGAGAAGATACATGACTGTGAGGATGGATGTGCCTTATTTAGGCTTGAGTATGCGGCCTTGAACTATTGCCCCATTTGCAGTTCTTCCAGGTATATTGTGGTAGACAACGGCATGGGTGAGAAGAATCAGACCAAAATCCCCATTAGTGTTCTTCGATATCTGCCAATCGTACCAAGACTTCAACGTCTTTTCATGGTCGAAGAGACGGCCAGACAGATGACATGGCACAAATTGGGCAAAAGAACCGAACTAGATGCGGATGGGAACAAGATGCTGGTACACACTTCAGATGGTTTTGCGTGGAGGCACTTCGATGCATTACATAAGGATAAATCGGAAGATCCAAGGAAACCTAGAGTTGCCATCAGCACGGATGGGTTCAATGTGTATGGTATGACGGCATCACAATACAGTTGTTGGCCTGTATTTGTCATTCCACTAAATTTGCCACCCGGAGAGATTATGAAAAGAAAGAACATTTTCCTGACGTTGATAATTCCAGGGCCCAACTATCCGGGGAAGAATATGAATGTGTACATGTAGCCGCTTAAGGATGAGTTGCAAGAAGCCTGGGATAATGGGATCAAGACCTACGACGCGGCTACCAAAACAAATTTCAAAATGCATGTGTGGTACATGTTCTCGACACATGATTATCCGGCGTTTGCGCTATGAGCTGGCTGGTGTGTGCATGGAAGGTTCCCATGCACCGCATGCAAGGCAGCTCTTCAGTTCCGTTGGCTGCAGGCTGGTCGCAAGTATTCTTGCTTCGACATTCATAGACAATTCCTGGATCCTGACCATAAGTTCAGAAAAGACAAGAAGAATTTCATCAAAGGTAGAGTTGTCAAAAACACTGCACCAGCTGCGTTGACAGGCCAACAGACCCTTGATCAGTTAAATGCTCTTGAGCCTGATCCTTTGCGTCCAGGATACTTCAAAGGGTATAATACGGAACACGCCTGGACTCACAAGTCATGCTTATGGGATCTCCCTTACATCAAAGACCTCCATTGCCCACACAACATTGACGTGATGCACACTGAAGAGAATATTGCGGAGGCCATTTTTGGTACATTGTTCGGCATAGAGGGGAAGTCAAAAGATAATCCTAAGGCTAGAATCGACCTGGAGGCTCTATGTGATAGACCGTTGCAAAACTTGCGACAACGGAAAGGAAAGCAAAGCATAGCGAAGCCAAAGGCATGGTTCAAACTTGAAAGGCCAGCTATGAGGGAAATGCTATTGTGGGTGAAAATGCGGTTGATGTTCCCCGATGGGTATGCTGCGAATCTTCTTCTTCTTCTCTTCCTTCTTCTTCTTCTCCTCCTCCTCCTCCTCCTGCTCCTCCTCCTTATTTTACTTCTTCTTCTCTATCTCTTCTTCTACGTAGCTTAGACTCATCCAAGAAAGGCTAAATTGGCTAATTATCCTACGAAATGACATAATTAGCTTAGTTAGCTCCAAAATGGCATATTTAATAAAAAATGACCTATACTTAGCTAATTATCCTCGAAATGACATAATTAGCTCCAAAAAGGCATTCTTAGCCAATTTAGCCCGAAGAAGGGGACAAGAAGAGAAAAAGAGGAAAATGAAAGGAAGGAAGAGGAAAAATGAGGAGAAGAAGAAGGAGGAGAGGGAGGAGGAGAAGAAGAAGGAGAAGGAGAAGGAGCTCCTCCTTCTTCTTCTTCCTCCTTCTTCCTCCTTCTCCTTCTCCTTCTTCTTCTCCTTCTCCTTCTTCTTTTCTTCTTCTTCTCCTCTTCCTTCTTCTTCTCCTCCTCCTCCTCCTCCTCCTTATTTTACTTCTTCTTCTCTATCTCTTCTTCTACGTAGCTTAGACTCATCCAAGAAAGGCTAAATTGGCTAATTATCCTACGAAATAAAATAATTAGCTTAGTTAGCTCCAAAATGGCCTATTAAATAAAAAATGACCTATACTTAGCTAATTATCCTCGAAATGACATAATTAGCTCCAAAAAGGCATTCTTAGCCAATTTAGCCCGAAGAAGGGGACAAGAAGAGAAAAAGAGGAAAAATGAAAGGAAGGAAGAGGAAAAATGAGGAGAAGAAGAAGGAGGAGAGGGAGGAGGAGAAGAAGAAGGAGAAGAAGGAGGAGAAGGAGAAGGAGCTCCTCCTTCTCCTTCTTCTTCCTCCTTCTTCCTCCTTCTCCTTCTCCTTCTTCTTCTCCTTGTCCTTCTTCTTTTGTTCTTCTTCTCCTCCTCCTCCTCCTTATTTTACTTCTTCTTCTCTATCTCTTCTTCTACGTAGCTTAGACTTATCCAAGAAAGGCTAAATTGGCTAATTATCCTACGAAATGACATAATTAGCTTAGTTAGCTCCAAAATGGCCTATTTAATAAAAAATGACATATACTTACCTAATTATCCTCAAAATGACATAATTAGCTCCAAAAAGGCATTCTTAGCCAATTTAGCCCGAAGAAGGGGACAAGAAGAGAAAAAGAGGAAAATGAAAGGAAGGAAGAGGAAAAATGAGGAGAAGAAGAAGGAGGAGAGGGAGGAGGAGAAGAAGAAGGAGAAGAAGGAGAAGAAGGAGGAGAAGGAGAAGGAGCTCCTCCTTCTCCTTCTTCTTCCTCCTTCTTCCTCCTTCTCCTTCTCCTTCTTCTTCTCCTTCTCCTTCTTCTTTTCTTCTTCTTCTCCTCTTCCTTCTTCTTCTCCTCCTCCTCCTCCTCCTCCTTATTTTACTTCTTCTTCTCTATGTCTTCTTCTACGTAGCTTAGACTCATCCAAGAAAGGCTAAATTGGCTAATTATCCTACGAAATGACATAATTAGCTTAATTAGCTCCAAAATGGCCTATTTAATAAAAAATGACCTATACTTAGCTAATTATCCTCGAAATGACATAATTAGCTCCAAAAAGGCATTCTTAGCCAATTTAGCCCGAAGAAGGGGACAAGAAGAGAAAAAGAGGAAAATGAAAGGAAGGAAGAGGAATGAGGAGAAGAAGAAGGAGGAGAGGGAGGAGGAGAAGAAGAAGGAGAAGAAGGAGAAGAAGGAGGAGAAGGAGAAGGAGCTCCTCCTTCTCCTTCTTCTTCCTCCTTCTTCCTCCTTCTCCTTCTCCTTCTTCTTCTCCTTCTCCTTCTTCTTTTCTTCTTCTTCTCCTCTTCCTTCTTCTTCTCCTCCTCCTCCTCCTCCTCCTTATTTTAATTCTTCTTCTCTATGTCTTCTTCTACGTAGCTTAGACTCATCCAAGAAAGGCTAAATTGGCTAATTATCCTACGAAATGACATAATTAGCTTACTTAGCTCCAAAATGGCCTATTTAATAAAAAATGACCTATACTTAGCTAATTATCCTCGAAATGACATAATTAGCTCCAAAAAGGCATTCTTAGCCAATTTAGCCCGAAGAAGGGGACAAGAAGAAAAAAAGAGGAAAATGAAAGGAAGGAAAAGGAAAAATGAGGAGAAGAAGGAGGAGAGGGAGGAGGAGAAGAAGAAGGAGAAGGAGAAGGAGCTCCTCCTTCTTCTTCTTCTTCCTCCTTCTTCCTCCTTCTCCTTCTCCTTCTTCTTCTCCTTCTCCTTCTTATTTTCTTCTTCTTCTCCTCTTCCTTCTTCTTGTCCTCCTCCTCCTCCTTATTTTACTTCTTCTTCTCTATCTCTTCTTCTACGTAGCTTAGACTCATCCAAGAAAGGCTAAATTGGCTAATTATCCTACGAAATGACATAATTAGCTTAGTTAGCTCCAAAATGGCCTATTTAATAAAAAATGACCTATACTTAGCTAATTATCCTCGAAATGACATAATTAGCTCCAAAAAGGCATTCTTAGCCAATTTAGCCCAAAGAAGGGGACAAGAAGAGAAAAAGAGGAAAAATGAAAGGAAGGAAGAGGAAAAATGAGGAGAAGAAGAAGGAGGAGAGGGAGGAGGAGAAGAAGAAGGAGAAGAAGGAGAAGAAGGAGGAGAAGGAGAAGGATCTCCTCCTTCTCCTTCTTCTTCCTCCTTCTTCCTCCTTCTCCTTCTCCTTATTCTTCTCCTTCTCCTTCTTCTTTTGTTCTTCTTCTCCTCTTCCTTCTTCTTCTCCTCCTCCTCCTCCTCCTCCTTATTTTAATTCTTCTTCTCTATCTCTTCTTCTACGTAGCTTAGACTCATCCAAGAAAGGCTAAATTGGCTAATTATCCTACGAAATGACATAATTAGCTTAGTTAGCTCCAAAATGGCCTATTTAATAAAAAATGACCTATACTTACCTAATTATCCTCAAAATGACATAATTAGCTCCAAAAAGGCATTCTTAGCCAATTTAGCCCGAAGAAGGGGACAAGAAGAGAAAAAGAGGAAAATGAAAGGAAGGAAGAGGAAAAATGAGGAGAAGAAGAAGGAGGAGAGGGAGGAGGAGAAGAAGAAGGAGAAGAAGGAGAAGAAGGAGGAGAAGGAGAAGGAGCTCCTCCTTCTCCTTCTTCTTCATCCTTCTTCCTCCTTCTCCTTCTCCTTCTTCTTCTCCTTCTCCTTCTTCTTTTCTTCTTCTTCTCCTCTTCCTTCTTCTTCTCCTCCTCCTCCTCCTCCTTATTTTAGTTCTTCTTCTCTATCTCTTCTTCTACGTAGCTTAGACTCATCCAAGAAAGGCTAAATTGGCTAATTATCATACGAAATGACATAATTAGCTTAGTTAGCTCCAAAATGGCCTATTTAATAAAAAATGACCTATACTTAGCTAATTATCCTCGAAATGACATAATTAGCTCCAAAAAGGCATTCCTAGCTAATTTAGCCCGAAGAAGGGGACAAGAAGAGAAAAAGAGGAAAATGAAAGGAAGGAAGAGGAAAAATGAGGAGAAGAAGAAGGAGGAGAGGGAGGAGGAGAAGAAGAAGGAGAAGGAGAAGGAGCTCCTCATTCTCCTTCTTCTTCCTCCTTCTTCCTCCTTCTCCTTCTCCTTCTTCTTCTCCTTCTCCTTCTTCTTTTGTTCTTCTTCTCCTCTTCCTTCTTCTTCTCCTCCTCCTCCTCCTCCTCCTTATTTTACTTCTTCTTCTCTATCTCTTCTTCTACGTAGCTTAGACTCATCCAAGAAAGGCTAAATTGGCTAATTATCCTACGAAATGACATAATTAGCTTAGTTAGCTCCAAAATGGCCTATTTAATAAAAAATGACCTATACTTACCTAATTATCCTCAAAATGACATAATTAGCTCCAAAAAGGCATTCTTAGCCAATTTAGCCCGAAGAAGGGGACAAGAAGAGAAAAAGAGGAAAATGAAAGGAAGGAAGAGGAAAAATGAGGAGAAGAAGAAGGAGGAGAGGGAGGAGGAGAAGAAGAAGGAGAAGAAGGAGAAGAAGGAGGAGAAGGAGAAGGAGCTCCTCCTTCTCCTTCTTCTTCATCCTTCTTCCTCCTTCTCCTTCTCCTTCTTCTTCTCCTTCTCCTTCTTCTTTTCTTCTTCTTCTCCTCTTCCTTCTTCTTCTCCTCCTCCTCCTCCTCCTTATTTTAGTTCTTCTTCTCTATCTCTTCTTCTACGTAGCTTAGACTCATCCAAGAAAGGCTAAATTGGCTAATTATCCTACGAAATGACATAATTAGCTTAGTTAGCTCCAAAATGGCCTATTTAATAAAAAATGACCTATACTTAGCTAATTATCCTCGAAATGACATAATTAGCTCCAAAAAGGCATTCCTAGCTAATTTAGCCCGAAGAAGGGGACAAGAAGAGAAAAAGAGGAAAATGAAAGGAAGGAAGAAGAAAAATGAGGAGAAGAAGAAGGAGGAGAGGGAGGAGGAGAAGAAGAAGGAGAAGGAGAAGGAGCTCCTCATTCTCCTTCTTCTTCCTCCTTCTTCCTCCTTCTCCTTCTCCTTCTTCTTCTCCTTCTCCTTCTTCTTTTCTTCTTCTTCTCCTCTTCCTTCTTCTTCTCCTCCTCCTCCTCCTCCTCCTTATTTTACTTCTTCTTCTCTATCTCTTCTTCTACGTAGCTTAGACTCATCCAAGAAAGGCTAAATTGGCTAATTATCCTACGAAATAAAATAATTAGCTTAGTTAGCTCCAAAATGGCCTATTTAATAAAAAATGACCTATACTTAGCTAATTATCCTCGAAATGACATAATTAGCTCGAAAAAGGCATTCTTAGCCAATTTAGCCCGAAGAAGGGGACAAGAAGAGAAAAAGAGGAAAAATGAAAGGAAGGAAGAGGAAAAATGAGGAGAAGAAGAAGGAGGAGAGGGAGGAGGAGAAGAAGAAGGAGAAGAAGGAGGAGAGGGACAAGGAGCTCCTCTTTCTCGTTCTTCTTCCTCCTTCTCCTTCTCCTTCTTCTTCTCCTTCTCCTTCTTCTTTTCTTCTTCTTCTCCTCCTCCTCCTCCTTATTTTACTTCTTCTTCTCTATTTCTTCTTCTACGTAGCTTAGACTTATCCAAGAAAGGCTAAATTGGCTAATTATCCTACGAAATGACATAATTAGCTTAGTTAGCTCCAAAATGGCCTATTTAATAAAAAATGACATATACTTACCTAATTATCCTCAAAATGACATAATTAGCTCCAAAAAGGCATTCTTAGCCAATTTAGCCCGAAGAAGGGGACAAGAAGAGAAAAAGAGGAAAATGAAAGGAAGGAAGAGGAAAAATGAGGAGAAGAAGAAGGAGGAGAGGGAGGAGGAGAAGAAGAAGGAGAAGAAGGAGAAGAAGGAGGAGAAGGAGAAGGAGCTCCTCCTTCTCCTTCTTCTTCATCCTTCTTCCTCCTTCTCCTTCTCCTTCTTCTTCTCCTTCTCCTTCTTCTTTTCTTCTTCTTCTCCTCTTCCTTCTTATTCTCCTCCTCCTCCTCCTCCTCCTTATTTTACTTCTTCTTCTCTATCTCTTCTTCTACGTAGCTTAGACTCATCCAAGAAAGGCTAAATTGGCTAATTATCCTACGAAATAAAATAATTAGCTTAGTTAGCTCCAAAATGGCCTATTAAATAAAAAATGACCTATAGTTAGCTAATTATCCTCGAAATGACATAATTAGCTCCAAAAAGGCATTCTTAGCCAATTTAGCCCGAAGAAGGGGACAAGAAGAGAAAAAGAGGAAAAATGAAAGGAAGGAAGAGGAAAAATGAGGAGAAGAAGAAGGAGGAGAGGGAGGAGGAGAAGAAGAAGGAGAAGAAGGAGGAGAAGGAGAAGGAGCTCCTCCTTCTCCTTCTTCTTCCTCCTTCTTCCTCCTTCTCCTTCTCCTTCTTCTTCTCCTTGTCCTTCTTCTTTTCTTCTTCTTCTCCTCCTCCTCCTCCTTATTTTACTTCTTCTTCTCTATCTCTTCTTCTACGTAGCTTAGACTTATCCAAGAAAGGCTAAATTGGCTAATTATCCTACAAAATGACATAATTAGCTTAGTTAGCTCCAAAATGGCCTATTTAATAAAAAATGACCTATACTTAGCTAATTATCCTCAAAATGACATAATTAGCTCCAAAAAGGCATTGTTAGCCAATTTAGCCCGAAGAAGGGGACAAGAAGAGAAAAAGAGGAAAATGAAAGGAAGGAAGAGGAAAAATGAGGAGAAGAAGAAGGAGGAGAGGGAGGAGGAGAAGAAGAAGGAGAAGAAGGAGAAGAAGGAGGAGAAGGAGAAGGAGCTCCTCCTTCTCCTTCTTCTTCCTCCTTCTTCCTCCTTCTCCTTCTCCTTCTTCTTCTCCTTCTCCTTCTTCTTTTCTTCTTCTTCTCCTCTTCCTTCTTCTTCTCCTCCTCCTCCTCCTCCTCCTTATTTTACTTCTTCTTCTCTATCTCTTCTTCTACGTAGCTTAGAGTCATCCAAGAAAGGCTAAATTGGCTAATTATCCTACGAAATGACATAATTAGCTTAGTTAGCTCCAAAATGGCCTATTTAATAAAAAATGACCTATACTTAGCTAATTATCCTCGAAATGACATAATTAGCTCCAAAAAGGCATTCTTAGCCAATTTAGCCTGAAGAAGGGGACAAGAAGAGAAAAAGAGGAAAATGAAAGGAAGGAAAAGGAAAAATGAGGAGAAGAAGGAGGAGAGGGAGGAGGAGAAGAAGAAGGAGAAGGAGAAGGAGCTCCTCCTTCTTCTTCTTCTTCCTCCTTCTTCCACCTTCTCCTTCTCCTTCTTCTTCTCCTTCTCCTTCTTCTTTTCTTCTTCTTCTCCTCTTCCTTCTTCTTGTCCTCCTCCTCCTCCTTATTTTACTTCTTCTTCTCTATCTCTTCTTCTACGTAGCTTAGACTCATCCAAGAAAGGCTAAATTGGCTAATTATCCTACGAAATGACATAATTAGCTTAGTTAGCTCCAAAATGGCCTATTTAATAAAAAATGACCTATACATAGCTAATTATCCTCGAAATGACATAATTAGCTCCAAAAAGGCATTCTTAGCCAATTTAGCCCAAAGAAGGGGACAAGAAGAGAAAAAGAGGAAAAATGAAAGGAAGGAAGAGGAAAAATGAGGAGAAGAAGAAGGAGGAGAGGGAGGAGGAGAAGAAGAAGGAGAAGAAGAGAAGAAGGAGGAGAAGGAGAAGGATCTCGTCCTTCTCCTTCTTCCTCCTCCTTCCTCCTTCTCCTTCTCCTTCTTCTCCTTCTCCTTCTTCTTTTGTTCTTCTTATCCTCTTCCTTCTTCTTCTTCTCCTCCTCCTCCTCCTCCTCCTTATTTTACTTCTTCTTCTCTATCTCTTCTTCTACGTAGCTTAGACTCATCCAAGAAAGGCTAAATTGGCTAATTATCCTACGAAATGACATAATTAGCTTAGTTAGCTCCCAAATGGCCTATTTAATAAAAAATGACCTATACTTAGCTAATTATCCTCGAAATGACATAATTAGCTCCAAAAAGGCATTCCTAGCTAATTTAGCCCGAAGAAGGGGACAAGAAGAGAAAAAGAGGAAAATGAAAGGAAGGAAGAGGAAAAATGAGGAGAAGAAGAAGGAGGAGAGGGAGGAGGAGAAGAAGAAGGAGAAGGAGAAGGAGCTCCTCATTCTCCTTCTTCTTCCTCCTTCTTCCTCCTTCTCCTTCTCCTTCTTCTTGTCCTTCTCCTTCTTCTTTTCTTCTTCTTCTCCTCTTCCTTCTTCTTCTCCTCCTCCTCCTCCTCCTTATTTTACTTCTTCTTCTCTATCTCTTCTTCCACGTAGCTTAGACTCATCCAAGAAAGGCTAAATTGGCTAATTATCCTACGAAATAAAATAATTAGCTTAGTTAGCTCCAAAATGGCCTATTTAATAAAAAATGACCTATACTTAGCTAATTATCCTCGAAATGACATAATTAGCTCCAAAAAGGCATTGTTAGCCAATTTAGCCCGAAGAAGGGGACAAGAAGAGAAAAAGAGGAAAAATGAAAGGAAGGAAGAGGAAAAATGAGGAGAAGAAGAAGGAGGAGAGGGAGGAGGAGAAGAAGAAGGAGAAGAAGGAGGAGAGGGACAAGGAGCTCCTCCTTCTCCTTCTTCTTCCTCCTTCTTCCTCCTTCTCCTTCTCCTTCTCCTTCTTCTTCTCCTTCTCCTTCTTCTTTTCTTCTTCTTCTCCTCCTCCTCCTCCTTATTTTACTTCTTCTCTATCTCTTCTTCTACGTAGCTTAGACTTATCCAAGAAAGGCTAAATTGGCTAATTATCCTACGAAATGACATAATTAGCTTAGTTAGCTCCAAAATGGCCTATTTAATAAAAAATGACCTATACTTACCTAATTATCCTCAAAATGACATAATTAGCTCCAAAAAGGCATTCTTAGCCAATTTAGCCCGAAGAAGGGGACAAGAAGAGAAAAAGAGGAAAATGAAAGGAAGGAAGAGGGAAAATGAGGAGAAGAAGAAGGAGGAGAGGGAGGAGGAGAAGAAGAAGGAGAAGAAGGAGAAGAAGGAGGAGAAGGAGAAGGAGCTCCTCCTTCTCCTTCTTCTTCATCCTTCTTCCTCCTTCTCCTTCTCCTTCTTCTTCTCCTTCTCCTTCTTCTTTTCTTCTTCTTCTCCTCTTCCTTCTTCTTCTCCTCCTCCTCCTCCTCCTTATTTTACTTCTTCTTCTCTATCTATTCTTCTACGTAGCTTAGACTCATCCAGGAAAGGCTAAATTGGCTAATTATCCTACGAAATGACATAATTAGCTTAGTTAGCTCCAAAATGGCCTATTTAATAAAAAATGACCTATACTTAGCTAATTATCCTCGAAATGACATAATTAGCTCCAAAAAGGCATTCTTAGCCAATTTAGCCCGAAGAAGGGGACAAGAAGATTAAAAGAGGTAAAATGAAAGGAAGGAAGAGGAAAAATGAGGAGAAGAAGAAGGAGGAGAGGGAGGAGGAGAAGAAGAAGGAGAAGAAGGAGAAGAAGGAGGAGAAGGAGAAGGAGCTCCTCCTTCTCCTTCTTCTTCCTCCTTCTTCCTCCTTCTCCTTCTTCTTCTCCTTCTTTTTTTCTTCTTCTTCTCCTCTTCCTTCTTCTTCTCCTCCTCCTCCTCCTCCTCCTGCTCCTCCTCCTTATTTTACTTCTTCTTCTCTATCTCTTATTCTACGTAGCTTAGACTCATCCAAGAAAGGCTAAATTGGCTAATTATCCTACGAAATGACATAATTAGCTTAGTTAGCTCCAAAATGGCCTATTTAATAAAAAATGACCTATACTTAGCTAATTATCCTCGAAATGACATAATTAGCTCAAAAAAGGCATTCTTAGCCAATTTAGCCCGAAGAAGGGGACAAGAAGAGAAAAAGAGGAAAATGAAAGGAAGGAAGAGGAAAAATGAGGAGAAGAAGGAGGAGAGGGAGGAGGAGAAGAAGAAGGAGAAGGAGAAGGAGCTCCTCCTCCTTCTTCTTCTTCCTCCTTCTTCCTCCTTCTCCTTCTCCTTCTTCTTCTCCTTCTCCTTCTTCTTTTCTTCTTCTTCTCCTCTTCCTTCTTCTTTTCCTCCTCCTCCTCCTTATTTTACTTCTTCTTCTCTATCTCTTCTTCTAAGTAGCTTAGACTCATCCAAGAAAGGCTAAATTGGCTAATTATCCTACGAAATGACATAATTAGCTTAGTTAGCTCCAAAATGGCCTATTTAATAAAAACTGACCTATACTTAGCTAATTATCCTCGAAATGACATAATTAGCTCCAAAAAGGCATTCTTAGCCAATTTAGCCCAAAGAATGGGACAAGAAGAGAAAAAGAGGAAAAATGAAAGGAAGGAAGAGGAAAAATGACCGCTCCTTCTCCTTCTTCTTCTCCTTCTTCTCGTTCTTCTTCTCCTTCTTCTCCTTCTTCTTCTTCTCCTCTTCCTTCTCCTTCTCCTCCTCCTCCTCCTCCTCCTTTTTCTTCTTTTTCTCCTCTTCCTTCTCCTTCTCCTCCTCCTCCTCCTTCTTTTACTTCTTCTTCTCTTTCTCTTCTCCTATAGTTAGCTAGGGTTCCACCGAAATGACATAATTAGCTTAGTTAGCTCCTAAATGGTCTATACTTAGCTAATTTCTCTCCGAAATAACCTATATATACACTACTTCATCTAGTATTATTTTTCTAACTTTCTTATTTGTCATTTTGCAGATTACCTTCACTTCACGGGAAGCTTGGTTGATGGAATGCTTGAAGATGATTTCTTGTACCATGGGTTGTATTGAAACTATTGTAGTATATGAATATATGAAACTTTGTATGCACGTGGATGAAACTGGTGTAATATATGGTTTGGTACGGATGTAACTTGCATAATATGTATGCACTATGGATGAGAGTTATTTTAATATGGTTATGAGTACGGAAAGAAATTTATTTATGTCAAATATATATATATATATCCTGATTATTGTTAAAAATGCTGGATATAAAAAAAAGGGGCTGGTTCCCCTCTTTGCCGTCTGCCAACACATGGCAAAGGGGGGGAGGCACATGGGAAAGGGGGAATCTGCCCCCTCTCTCTCCCCTCTTTGCCGTCTGCCAACACATGGCAATGGGGGGAAGGCACATGGCAAAGGGGGAATCCGCCCCCTCTCTCTCCCCTCTTTGCCGTCAGCCCCCACATGGCAAAGGGGGGAAGGCACATGGCAAAGGGGGAATATGCCCCCTCTCTCTCCCCTCTTTGCCGTCTGCCCCCACATGGCAAAGGGGGGAGGCACATGGCAAAGGGGGAATCTGCCCCCTCTGTCTGCCCTCTTTGCCGTCTGCCCCCACATGGCAAAGGGGGGAAGGCAGACGGCAAAGGGGGAATCTGCCCCCTCTCTATCCTCTCTTTGCCGTCAGCCCCCACATGGCATAGGGGGGAAGGCAGACGGCAAAGAGAGGAGGCCTGCCGTTAACAGCTAACGGGGACGTTGCAATATATGCCGTCCCATTTATTTTGCCGTGTGCCCCCTCATGGCAAAGATTCTTTGCCGTCCGCTTTGTGAAAGCAGACGGCAAAGAGCCTCTTCACCGGATTGTTTTTACCGTCTACTTTGCCATGAGGGGGCAGACGGCAAAGCCTTTGCCGTCCATGGTTGCCCCCTTTGCCGTCCGCCTTGGCAGACGACAAATTTCTGAATTTCAGTAGTGGGTTAAGCACAAATTAAACTACCTATCTAGGCATTTTAAATGAGGCCGGGAATGACATATAACATCTCCGAACTGACCCCATATGTTACCTTTGAAATCTGTCCAGATTTGTCCTAACCACATTTTATGTTTATTAAACGGCAAAAAAGTGATTCACGTGATTCAACTCGTCGTTCTAGTCCATTTACATATATGCCTCATCTCCACCGGAGCTACGATTAATTAACCATGAACTAAACTGTTTTAGCTTGACATCATGCTAAACTAGGCAATCAACAAGGTTAATACTTTTAAATATGCATGGGAGTTGGAAAATATTATTCGACACGAAATTATAATCATTTTACTTATATAATTTTTCGCAATCCAACGCACGATTTAAAAACTACGGGCGTTTGAAAATATGCATTTTTCCTTAAAATAAATAAATTCGCAAAACCTAAAAAAACTGAATGGGCTGAAAGTGCGGCATTGCGAAAGCCCAGCACTGACGTTGGCCAATGCAGGGGTGTGTGTGTGTGCTCCAATGAAAAAAAACTTGCAAAAAATATAATGAGGCGCCTGGGACTCAAGCCCAGGGCTTCCCGGTTGGACTTGAGCAGCGCTAGCCAACTCGGCCGGGATGTTTTGCGTGACATAGCAGCAGGGGAGTGCCACTAATACTAGCGAAGAGGCTAATATTCTTCACCACAAACTCACACGGGCAACGATGGAAAATCCATGGCGGATCTGGCAGCAATGCACCTGCGACTGATACGTCCAAAATGCATCAATATTTTGTATCATAATTTGTCTCTATTCATTGATATATTTCACAATATGATGATATACATATAGTGTTTTGGCTTATTTTACATAGTTTACAATTTCCGGTGCCGAAACAGCAGACGCAGGATTCAGCGGAGAAAATAGCATGAAGAGTTACCATATGAGAACATCTCGAATTGTGCTGAAATTTATGGGGAAGGAGTTTCTGAATAGATCACGAAGACAGGCCAAAAAAGGGCCAGAGGGGGGCCACAGGGCACCCAGGTGACCTATTGGCGCGAGTCACCCCTAGGCAGCGCCCAGAGGCCTCCTGGGTGGTGGGTCCCACCTCCGGTGCTCTCTTTGGCCTATATGACCCTCGTGACTTAAAAGTTACGGGGACAGAAGTTTTTCCGGAGTTCCGCCCCCGCACCAAGGCGGAAACCTACACAGAAGAAAAGACCTTTCCGGCCGACAGATTCCATCGGGCAGAACTCCTCTCGGAAGGGGAGATCGTCCTCATCGTCATCACCACCGTCACGGGCATCATCGAGATCTTCATCACCACCATCATCATCATCAGCACCATCTGCGTCTTCACCCCATCTCATCTTACCATTGCAATAGGAGTTGTACCTTGCACTATTCATTACCCTCTATTCTACCGGTGTTGATTACTCTTTTGTGGTGAATGTTATTGAGTTTTGTTGGAGAATTATTGTTATGACCAGATTGTTCATCATATTTACATCACCTCTGATCATGATCTCTTTTATGGCTTGTGAGTAGTTACTGTAGTTCTTGAGGACATGGGAGAAGTCTAGTTGCTAATAGTCATATGATGTTGAAGTAATATGTGTTGATTGATATTCAAGTTACGGTGTTATTCTTCTAGTGGTGTTATGTGAACATCGACTACATAACACTTCCCCTTCTAGTGGTGGACTGACAGAAACCTGAACCCCATTTTGCATACTTTTGCACGAGGGAGTATTGGATCCTAAAGCTTATTGCTATGGTTAGGCTTTCCCTTAATTTCTCTCTTGTATTTGTGGACGCTTGCAAGGGGGATTAATCATAAGAGTGTACTTGACTTAGCCTAGACGGTGCACTAGTTAAGATCCAGCAACATAACACTTACCTATACAAAACATAGAACTAGACAAAATATGGCGAAAGCACTTGCTTATCTCTCCCATGTGTCCTCAGGAACGCCTTAGTCTTTATAAGTTTAGTCCCTCGGCTTATCCTTTGTGTTCAAAAGGATTGGGCCACATGCTGCACCCCGGCACCATTTACTTTCCTTGCATTTATTTCCCTCTTTCTTATACTAGGAAACCCATAAAAAGTTACTCCCTGCGTAAACTAATATAAGAGCGTATAGAACACTACTTTAGTAATCTAAACACTCTTATATTAGTTTACAGAGGGAGTACCTTTCAGTACTTGCAGTTATTCCTTCCTCAAGATGGCTTGTCAGTACCTTCTGCTCCTTGTTGTGTTTGACACTCTTACTTATCGAAAAGGCTACGATAGATCCCCTACACTTGTGGGTCATCAAGACCATTTTCTGGCGCCGTTGCCGGGGAGTCCATCGCTATTGGTAAGTGAAATTGGTAAGGAAACCTTTACGCTGTACATGTTATTTTTTACTGTTTCCTCCTTTTGTCCCTATGGACAACTCTGCTCCTGGTTTGTTGCTTGTGGGGAACCGCCCCAACGCTATTGAGGTGGAGAAGCCTCCCACATCTACTAAAATTGTACCCTTTAAAATACCAACTGGTATTATTGATTGTGTCTTGTCTAATCGATATGCAGGAGATAGACATCGAGGTGAACACTTGCTATATATTTCACAACTATGCTCCTTATTTAAGCTTGCAGGTATATTGATGGATTTTGTTATGAGAAACATATTCTCTCTATCATTAAAAGATAAGTCTTTGGATTGGTATAGGCTTCTTGATAATTCTCATTTACTAAATTGGCAAGATCTTATGCCTCTCTTTTATGCAAAGATTTATCCTCTTCATGAAATACATCGAGACAGGAACTACATTTATAACTTTTGGTTTCGTGATGGAGAAAGCATCGCTCAAGCTTGGGGAGATTGAAGTCCCTAATTCTCAAATGTCCCAATCATGAGCTCTCCAAGGAAATTATCCTTACAAATTTTTATGCAAGGCTTTCTCGTCAAGATAAAGAGATGCTTGACGCCTCCTCTAGTGGGGCATTCTCCAACAAAAGCACCGAAGCTATGTGGGATCTTATTGAAAGGATCCAGAAAAACACTGAAGATTGGGAGATTGATAAAGGTATTGAACCGGTCATAATTATGAGCATGATTACATTGAGAGCTATGTGAAAACTGATTACTTATATACCTTTTGTGCTAAGATTGGTCTTGATTCCCAGCTCCTAATTGATTTTTGCAAAGACTTTGCCTCACGTATTGACTCTTCTAAAAAGAGGGAGGGTCAACACCATAGACCTTTTAAGGAATTACCTATTGATATCAATGTTGTTGACCCTATCTTGCCTGCAGTTTTATATGAGAAGACCCCTGTTCCCACAAGGATGAGGGAGCATTCTTTTGTCACACACATACTGAATAAAAGTGAAAGAACGACTGATGAGCATGAGGACCTGATTAAGGTCGATCCTCAAGTTGCATTAGTCAAGGATCTTGTTACGAGTAATACTGAGGATTGCAATATAAATTCTTGTGCTGTTTCTACTAACCTCGTTACAGCCAAGAGTAAAGGCCCAATTTTAGGTACTCTAGTTGTATCTGTTAAAATAGGAGATCATAATTATTACAGGCTATGTGATTTGGGATCTAGTGCTAGTGCTATTCCTTTTTCACTTTATCAAGAGATCATGGAGGAGATTCTACCATGTGAAATTAAAGACATTGATGTTACTATTCATCTTGCAAACAAAGAAACTATCTCTCCTATTGGAATTGTGCGAGATGTTGAACTTCTATGTGGAAAAGTAAAATATCCTACCGACTTTCTAGTACTTGGTTCGGTGCAAGATAGTTTTTCCCTATTATCTTTGGTAGGCCTTTCTCAAAACTTGTGGAGCTATTACAGATTGCAGGAAAGGAAAAGTATTTGTTGAATTTAACGGTGAGCAATATGAATTTAACTTTTCTAAATTCTCAAAGCAAACTCGTGGTACTGATTTACCTAGTAATGATAAAATTATTGAAGAGATTGCTTCTATTGCTATTCCTCCTAACGATCCTGTGCAGCAATTTATGGAGGACTACGAGAATGATATGCATATGCAGGAAAGGAATGGGCTAGATGAAATTTTATTGACACAACCTGCTATCCTGAAGCACAACCTTCCGGTTGAGCCTTTGGGAATTTTACCAAAACCAAATCAAGACCCAGTGTTTGATCTTAAACCTCTTCCCAACACGCTCAAGTATGTTTATTTAGATGAAAAGAAAGTATATCATGTTATTATCAATTCTAACCTTTCAGGATATGAAGAAGAGCAATTATTGGAAGCCCTTTGTAAACACCGTGGCGCTATTGGCTATACCCTTGATGGTCACAAGGGAATTAGTCCATCTATTTGTCAGCATACAATCAATCTTGAGCCATATGCTAAACCGGGTGTTGATCATCAACGATGGTTCAACCCGAAGATGAAGGATGTTGTGAGAACCGTAATCCTCAAGCTGCTAGCCGCATGTATTATCTACCCTATAGTTGATGGTAAGTGGGTAAGACCGGTACATTTTGTTCCCAAGAAAGGAGTCACGACTGTGGTTCCTAATGATAAGAATGAACTAATACCTCAAAGAATTATTATTGGATATAGAATGTGTATTGATTACAGGAAGCTGAACAAGGCAACCAGGAAAGACCACTACCCGCTATCGTTCATCGACCAAATGCTTGGAGGTTATCCAAAAACACTCGCTTTTGGTATCTTGATGGGTATTCTATCTTCTCTCACATTCATGTTAACACTGCCGATCAAGAGAAGACCACTTTTTCTTATCCCTTTGGTACTTATGAATATAGATGTATGCCTTTTGGTTTATGCAATGCTCCTGCTACTTTTCAAAGGTGTATGTCTGCTATCTTTCAAGGTTTGTTTGAGGAAATTGTGGAGGTCTTCAAGGACGATTTCTCCATCTATGGAACGTCTTTTGACCATTGTCTCCAGAACCTTAATAAACTTTTGCAGAGATGTGAGGAGACAAACTTGGTACTCAACTGGGAGAAGTACCACTTCATGGTCAATGAGGGAATTGTTCTTGGCCATAAGATTTCTGAAAAGGGAATCGAGGTGGACAGGGCAAAGGTCGAAGCAATCGAGAGGATGCCTTATCCAAAGGACATCAGAGGTATTCGTAGTTTCCTCGGTCATGCTGGTTTCCATAGAAGATTTATTAAAGACTTTTCTAAGACTACGAAACCCCTCACTAATTTCTCAAGAAGGATATTACTTTTGTGTTTGATGAAGATTGTAAGGAAGCCTTCGAAGTTGTTAAGAAAGCCTTGATAACTACTCCTATAGTCAAACCACCTGATTGGAATTTGCCTTTTGAAATCATGTGTGATCTAGTGATTTTGCTGTTGGAGCTATGTTAGTACAAAGGGTTGATAAGAAATTGAATGTTATACATTATGCTAGCAAAACCCTTGATAGTGCTCAAAAGAATTACGCTATTACTGAGAAAGAGTTTTTAGCAGTAGTGTTTGCTTGTGATAAGTTTAGGCCTTACATTGTTGATTCTAAAGTCATCATTCATACTGATCATGCTGCTATTAAATATCTTACGGAAAAGAGGGATGCCAAACCAAGGCTTATCAGATGGGTCCTTCTTCTTCAAGAATTTGATTTGCAGACTGTTGATAGGAAGGGATCAGACAACCTTTCCAGGATGGAGGACATACCAACTGATCCTATTCCGCTCAACGATAGTTTTCCTGATGAACAGTTAGCTGTTTTGAAAGTACAATCTAAATCCGATCCATGGTATGCAGATTATGCTAACTTTATTGTTGCAAAGTTTTTGCCTCCAGGTTTAACATTCCAGCAGAAGAAGAAGTTCTTCCCCGACTTGAGGTATTACTTTCGGGATGACCCACATCTTTTTAGATAAGGTGCGGATGGGATCGTGAGGAGGTGCATACCACAGCATGAGCAGAAGGATATCTTAAGACAATGTCATAACAGTCCTTATGGAGGACATCATGCCAGTTAGAGGACAACACACAAGGTTCTCCAGTCAGGTTTTTATTGGTCTACTCTCTTTAAATACGTTATAAATTATTTTTTATCTTGTGATAAGTGCGGGACAGTTGGTAATGTTAGTAGGAGAAATGGGATGCCTATGAATTATTCTCTAGTCATTGAGCCTTTTGATTGTCGGGGTTTTGATTTTCTGGCTCCTTTTCCTCCTTAACACAAGTACACTCACATCTTAGTGGTTGTTGATTATGTGACCAAGTGGATTGAAGCAATCCCCACTGAAAGAGTTGATCACAAGACATCTTTGAAAATGCTCAAGAATGTCATCTTCCCTAGGTCTGGTGTACCTAGGTACCTCATGACCGACGGATGATCACATTTTACACATGGTGCTTTTACAAAAGCTCTAGCCAAATATGATGTTAATGATAGAATTGCTTCACCTTATCACCCTCAAACAAGTGGGCAAGTTTAGCTCACAAATAGAGAGATCAAGTTGATCTTGCAAAAGACAGTGAACATTTCTAGAAAGGACTGGTCCAGAAAGTTAGGAGATGCCTTTTGGGCGTATAGAACTGCTTACCAAAATCCCATGGGGATGTCTCCGTATAAGATGGTCTATGGCACGGCATGCAATCTACCTTTAGCGTTAGAGCACAAAGCTTTCTAGTCTGTTAGAGAGCTTAATGTTGACCTAAAGCTTGCTGGTGAAAAGCGTCTCATGAACTTGACTTCTCTAGATGAGTGGAAAAGTGAAGCTTATGAGAGTGCAACAATGTTCAAAGAAAAGGTAAAGAAGTGGCATGACAAGAGAATTTTGAAACGTGAATTTAAAGTTGGTGATAAAGTTTTGTTGTATAGATCTCGTTTCAGGTTTTCTCTAGGTAAATTACTTTCCAAGTGGGAAGGACCATACCATATCAAAGAAGTCTACCGCTCCGGTGCAACCCCATGTTGTGAATTGGCAAAGACTCAAGCATTACATGGCTAGAGACCCCATCAATATAGAAGTGGATGTGATACAGGTAGCCACTCATGAAGAACATATTGCAACACTGTTGTAGACACGGGAAGAAGCAGAATAAGAATAGGTACGAAATACGATAAGGAAACTTCGCGAACATCAATAAAAATTCTGTATTATGTGTTTTTGCAAAATTAGGAAAATTCCGAGCCGAAGCGGAGCCACAGAGTAGCTCTAGGTGCTCCAGGCGACCTGGTGGCGTGGGCTACCTCCTGGCCGCGCCAGGAGGCCGCCTAGACCACCCGGAGTCCGTCTTCGACCCCACTTTGGGTTGTTACCTTCCTTTTGGTGGAGAAATTTTTGCTATATATTTTCCCTTATCGTCCCGGCTTTCTATGTTGCGATTCTGTGCGTTTCTCTTTCGGTCTTTTTCTCCCAGGTTAAGAAGCTATTGTTTGAGTTGTCTTCTTGCGACTTAAGCGGGGAAGACTAAATGGGTGGTCGTCTCCGCCGTGTCCAGCAAGATATAAACCAACGGAAGGTCATCGGATGGGCTACTAACGAATAAATTGCCGCAAGACAAGCGGAGATGGAGCGCTTCGTGAGAGAGGAAGTCACGATGGTCACCACCCACCAAGAATGAGATCCTTCATCACGAGGATCCATCTCCAACAACCCCATCCTCGTGGGGTATATTAACGCCCAACATGATCTTTCTCTGAACCTTTCAGGAACTGTCCCTCCGCCGGAAGCTCCACGTGTGTCATCTACTATATCCGAAGCTTACAAAATCACTAACCAATTCTGTGAAGACTTTCATGTGCTTAAAGTACATGTGGCTATATTGGAAGCTGAAAACCAAACTCTCCGACACATAATAGCACACTTGAAGAACAACAAGTAGAATGAACAGTGAAATCTTCATGGGTAATGGCATTACTTTAGCTTGTTCCAAGCTTGGTGGAGTGCCCGGTATCTTTATTTTTATTTTTATCTTTATCTTTTATCTTTTATGGTCAAGTTTAGTGTTGTATCTTGTGTAGGGAAGTTATCTTATGAAATAGGTGTTTGTATTGAGGTCTATCACTCCTTTGTGGCGAGTCTTGTATCCGTGAATGTGCAATTGCCTATGATGGAATATTAATGAGAAGTATATTGGTTTCTTTGCTACTCCTGGTATTATCTTCATGCAATTGACCTTATATGCTGATTCTTATGGGAGTATTGATCTTACATATCAGGTATGGCTTTGAAAACTTTTTCTAATCTTGGCAAACATAGCATTGGTCATAATAACAAGCATGAGTTTTTCTAGTAGCGACATAGCAAAAACCTTTATGTTATTATGCTTGAAGTGTTATGCTGACAAGGAAGACAACTTGATGTTTCATGCCAATTCTTTATGTTAATCCTTATATTGTTTTGCATCCAAGGCAACATCATTTGTCTGCTCTCAAAAGCCTTTGCTAGCCAACCCTTGTACTAAGCGGGAATACTGCTTGTGCATCCATACCTTGAAACTTGAACCTTCCCAAGAGTCCACCATACCTTCCCTTTATGTGGTATTTCACCGCCACTCCTAAAGTATATTACTCATGTGCTATCTTTAAACCTTCAAATATTAATCCCTGTTTTGTGCCTCTGTTTTAGCTCACAAGGAAGTAGTAGATATTTCATGGTCCTCTCATACTGGACAAGCATTATCCTGGCTTTGCATGTTTAATATGCGAACCCCTAATACAAGGAGGGACTGGCATGAGTGCGCCCATCTCGTAAAAGATAATAACAACCAACAAAACCTCCTTCACGCTTTGTTGATGAGAAATCAGAAAAACTTTGGTAGGGATAAACATAGGAGACTAAGGGGATGTGATCGTCCCCACTTTGGGAGCCGTTCCTCAAAACTTGTCCATCATGAGAAGTATTGGGCTATCTACTAGCATTCGTTGACAAATTATGCACCTCTCAAAAGCTTGTTTTACAATCTTGTTGATTTCAAAATCTCTAAAAGATCTAGCACATGAGTTTTCCCTACTTCCCTCTGCGAAGGGATAATCTTTTCCTTTTATGTTGAGTCAGTAAACCTATTTCTTTCTATCCTATAAAATAGCAGAAACCTTATGTTGACAAAGATGCATGCATTTATATTATCTCATTGAGAATTGCCATATCACATCTTTGTTGACAATATCATCAAGATGAGTAAGTTGTTTGTTAAGCCTAGCTAAAGCACACATCTTCCTTTGTGTTAGCATTTTCACTTCTTGACTAATAACATGTTCTTTCAAAAAGCTTGAATTGATCTCATCAAAATATAAGAGGAAGAGCAAAAGTTAAAAGTTATTAGTTGTTCTTTGACCAAGGACATATTTGCCATGGTTTGATGAGTTTCCTTAGCCCTAATTTTGATTTGATTGATATTACTCTATCAGATGGGCCTTATGAGTTGAAATTTCTATTGAGGACGGTTGAGTTTAGTAGAAAAATTATGATGCTTCTTGTACGTATTCTTATTTATCGACACTTCACTCTCTAAACTTGTGGATAGGTTTACCGAGCTCAGTATTCGCTTGGGGACAAGCAAGGTCTAAGGTTGGGGGAGTTGATACGTCCAAAATGCATCGCTATTTTGTATCATAATTCGTCTCTATTCATTGATATATTTCATAATATGATGATGTACTTATAGTGTTTCGGCTTATTTTACACAATTTACAACTTTTCAGTGCCGAAACAACACACACAAGATTCAGCGGAGAAAATAGCACGAAGAGTTACCATATAAAAATATCTCCAACCACGCTGAAATTTATGGGGAAAGAGTTTCCGAACAGATCCTCCTCCGCCCGTGCGGTCACCCCTACGCCGTGCCTACAGGCCGCCTGGGTGGTGGGTCCCGCCTCCGGTGCTCTCCTTTGGCCTATATGATCCTCGTGACCTAAAAGTTACGGGGACAGAAGTTTTTCTGGAGTTCCACCATGCTCCGGGGCAGAAACCTACAGAGAAGAAAAGACCTTTCCGGTGGGCAGATTCCGCCGGGGAGAACTCCCCCCCAGAAGTGGAGATCGTCCTCATCGTCATAATCATCGTCACGGGCATCATCGAGATCATCAGCACCATCATCATCATCACCAACACCATCTCCATCTTCACCCCATCTCACCTTACCATTGCAATCGGAGTTGTACCTTGCACTATTCACCCCCTCTACTCTACCGGTGTTGATTACTCTTTTGTGGTGAATGCTATTTAGTTTTGTTGGAGAATTATTGTTATGACCAGATTGTTCATCATATTTTCATCACCTCTGATCATGATCTGTTTTATGTCTTGTGAGTAGTTACTTTAGTTCTTGAGGACATGGGAGAAGTCTAGTTGCTAGTAGTCATATGATGTTGAAGTAATATGTGTTGATTGATATTTAAGTGATGGTGTTATTCTTCTAGTGGTGTTATGTGCACGTTGACTACATAACACCTCGCCTTTTTAAGGACCTAGGGGAATGCATCGTGTATAAGGAATGCTTATGGTGGGATGCCAGAGTGACAGAAACCTGAACCCCAGTTTGCATACTTTTGCACGAGGGAGTATTGGATCCTAAAGCTTATTGTTATGGTTATGATTTGCCATAATTTCTCTCTTGTATTTGGGGACGCTTGCAAGGGGGGTTAATCATAAGAGTATACTTGTCTTAGCCTAGACGGTGCACTAGTTAAGATCCACCCACATAACACTTATCAATACAAAACATAGTACTAGACAGAATATGGCGAAAGCACTTGACTATCTCTCCCATGTGTCCTCAGGAACGCCTTAGTCTTTATAAGTTTAGTCCCTCAGCTTATCCTTTGTGTTCAAAAGGATTGGGCACTTGCTGCACCTCGAGACCATTTACTTTCCTTGCATTTATTTCCTTGTTGCTTATACTAGAAAACACATAAAAAGTTACCTTTCAGTACTTGCAGTTATTCCTTGCTCAAGATCGCTTGTTAATACCTTCTGGTCATCGTTTGGTTCGACACCCTTACTTATCGAAAAGGCTATGATACATCCCCTACACTTGCAAGTCATCGGTTAAATGCGACAATCGGTCGGGTACGACGGGATCCGGTTTGAGGCGGCTTGCCAGCGACCCTCAACGCCGGCGGAGGCCCGACAACAGTGACGGTGTAGGAGCTTGGCTTCATGATAGATATGAGCTCTTCCTGTAGACAATAGAGAGGGAGGGAGCCGGGTGAGAGAGATCGAGAGGAGAGGAGGGGACGGGAGAAAGGAAGTAGGATGCGGGGATTGACCCGGGGTCACCTAGTGTTGCTTCGGGGAGGTGGGATGGAGAGCTCTATCTGACATGGGGCTCCGGCGAGGCTACATAAGGGACGTCAGAGGCGCGTCGTGGTGGTGGATCGGGAGCTCCATGCCCAATCATTGGGATCGGGTGATGCGGCAGCTGGATGCATCCATGCCAAGCGGGGCTGACTGCGCGGTGCGGTTCGACGACGCAGACGATTGCTCCGGTGGTTCAGCGATATAGGAGAGGTTGCGGGGGGGGGGGGGGGCTTGTGTCATCCCGAGACCGACGCTCCAGAAAATTCCCCTTTTATTCCGCTTTTTCTGGGTTAATTATTTGTTGTCACATTCATCATTCGCATCATGTGCATTGCATCGACACTCTGTTGCCGCCAGTTTTTCAAAACTTGCATCCGTTATTAGTTGCCAGTTCTCTCCGTGTTCGTCGTTGTCCGTTCTGAGCCCGACCACACTCGTATGTGCCCACGGTATCGTTAAAATATTGTTTTAGAAGGTGTGCGGGAAATATACTTGGATTGGGTTGAAACTTGACATGCGGTCTTAATATAGTGTAGGTAGGCCGCGTGTCAATTTTTGTCGCAATCGAGGTTTGTTTGATACCCGAACCGTTAAATCTATAGCGACACTATAGCCGGCCCATCGTAGGACGTTTTTCGTTTTTGTAAATATTGTCACCGGGTTGCCTATTTTCCCTCTCATCTCCGCCTAGCCCCTCTGCACAGTGCACCAACCCTACGCGAAGCCTAGTCCAAAAACCTCCCGGTACCCGAACCGAGCGGTCGTGGCCGTTGGATCCGGATCAACCCCGTTTTACCGCAAACCATTATCGGTTTGTCCAGTGGACACCCTAACATATTTATCCCGACCGTCCGATCTAATCTGAGGGTCGAGATGCCCCTAAAGCTAACCCATGTAAGATATTTATAGTCCACCGTTGGTCCATTTTGGAGAAACCCTAGACCAATCCCTAAAAATTCCCCCCTGTCGAATCGCTGACACCAGCCGCACCCGATCTCCTGCTTCCTCGGGATCCACAGATGCAATCCGCAGCCAACCCCGCAACCCGTCGAGCCTCTCCAGCCTCCTCGACTTTACCTACAGGAGCCCCGCGTCCGGGTCGGTGCTGCCGAGGCCGACCCCACGTCCCTCTTTTTCTAGCTCCTCCTACCTATCTTTCTCTCATGTCTCTCTCGTACTCTGTATCAAGGATGCTGGCAGCCTCCATTCGAGCGCAGCAGGATGTCACACCTAGAGCCCCAGCCTTGGCTGGAAGCGGCAAAAGCGCGGCCTCGCATGGAGTCACCGTCGTGGCTAGCACCATGCACCTCGCCCCGCAGCCTTGCCGGTCGTGGTTGTCGTGCCACTGCCAGCAAGCAAGTGCTCGATCCGGTCGGCGTTAACGAGCCGCCCGGTGCTAGGGCCCGGGACGCATCTGCCAAGCCGGCCCAGCCGCTCGCTTCGCTCCTGGGCCGCCTACCCCGACGAGGCCCAGCTGACCGCAGCCCAAGCCAGCTCCAGCCGCCGATCCGGTCCACACCGCCTCCCCGAGCCACTCCACCGACGTGGGCCATGGCCCGCTCTGGTAAGCCGACCCCAATGAATTATCCAGCACTTGTGGCGCCATATAATATCTTGCGTCCATGCCTCGGTTAGGCCCAATAGTGCAGATTCGGCGCATCGTCTTTTTTTTCTAGTCGGGCGAATTTGTCTAATTATCCTAGAATTTTAGAAAAAATGCATTCTTTTCAAACGCCGTAGTTTATAATCCGTGCGTCGGATTGCGACAAGTTATATATGTAACTTGTCTAGAATCTCACATAGATTAATATTTTCCCACTCTCATGCATGTTTAAGAATGTTAGATCTGTTGTTTGCATCTGTTTGTGTGTCATCATGTTAAAAACGGTTTAGGTCGAAGTTAATTAACCGTGGCTTTGTTGGAAACGTTCCATATATGTAAATGGACCAGAATGACGCGTAATTTCTCGTGAACCTTTTTTTGTCGTTTAACAAACATAAAATGCGTTTACGACAAATATGGACATATTTAGAATTTAACGCGCGGGGTCACTTTGGAAATGCTATATGTCGTTTCCGGCCTCATTTAATATGCCTAGATAGGTAGTTTAAATTGTGCTTCACCCCTTGCCATGTTAACAATAGTTTAATATTTTCGTGTTAACAAACAGGAGTGAACTAAATACATAAATGTGAAGTCTCGTCAATATGCATCTCATTGCATATTGAGCTTCGCTTAGGCCTTATTCGGTAGTGTTGTTTTTCCACCTCCAAGGGCTTGGGGATTGGTGGGGATTTGGTGATACCCTCCCCTCCACCAAATCCCCTCAATTCCCAAAAATCCTAGAGAAAGGGGAGGGGACGGGAGGGGTTACGTGGAACCGGTCCATATAGGTGAAAATGCTTGGTTTCTGGAAGGATCTCTATGGCGACGGAGCGGGGTGGATGGGAGCGATGGTGGACGGTGGTGGCAACGGAGTGGATGGCCATGGCGCTAATGGAGTTGACGACGACGACGACAATTGAGTGGACGACAACGACGGCAAGAGCCAAGAGGCCTCGGGATCTAAGGAAGCACTTGACTGGATCGGCTTGGACGGATTTGAGGAATAAGGCAAACCGGCGGCGAACTACAGGAGGGACTAGGGCCGAGGAGCCGGCATCGTCACAGCCGGGGAAAGAATTTCGCGAGGGTTAGCTCACGTCTCCTCTCACACGAGTACTGGAGGGTTTGGGGTGTAATTTTCGGGATGTGCCGGTCTAATACCGGGGTACCGAATGGGCCCGTTGGGAACTTTTGAGATTTCTAAACCGGCCGGTAAAATACTCGTTGAAGCCTGCAAATACGCCAGTGCCGAACGAGGCCTTAATGTGTAGCGTTTGACTGTGTGAATTGCCATGCCCTGCCTTGCATAGTTCAAACTGACCATGCACGTCATTGTTTTATTGTTTGGTTTTGTCAGTAGTCGGACCCTGCTCTTCTTCATGATGATTGTATGTATTGTATTGATGTGACTCTGATGTAGCTTATGGCGAGTGTAAGCTAATTCCATATACTCATCTTTTGTGTACATGTACTTGTAACGATATCCATTCTTGCGAAACGGCAAGATGTGTTTCTATCCTTGCAGAGGCCCTCTGGCCAAAATAAGGATAGGACCACATCTTGGGCGTTATAGGGCGGCAGGGAACTGAGAGAGGGGTGGATGGCTCGATCTGGTTTGCTGCAAGTGGATCGATAGGTGTGATTGGTCGGGCACAGACACGAAGGGGAGATAGCAGGGTGGCGACTGCTTCTGGATTATGGAGGAATGGATGGGACAACCTAGGTTTTGGTTTTTGAGTACTTAACTACACAGGTTAGGGGCTATCTGTACCCTATGACCGCAATCGTATGGTTGAGAAATATAGGCTAGGGAGTCCAACTTAAAAATCGATCATGATTTTGGGTATTACGGGGTTGATCCGGACCAAACGGTCACGACCGTGTGTTTCAGGATTCGGGAGGTTTCAATCTAGATGTGGGCAGATCGGTGCACTGTGCAGAGGGGCTAGGTAGGGAAGAGAGGGAAAACAGACAAACCGGCGACAGAGTTTAAAACAACGAAAGACGTCTGACGATGGGACAGCTATGATGCCGCTAAAGGTTTAACGGTTCGGGTACCAAACGAACTCCGATTGCGACGAAAATTGACAAGCGGCCTTCCTACAATAAAATAAGACCGCACGCCAAGTTTCAACCCAATCCGAGAAAGTTTTAGACACACTTTTAAAAACAACTATATTCACGATGTCGCGGGCGCGTGCGTGTGCGGTTAGTCTCGAAACGGTCCACGATGAAAATGGTCCAACAAATAATGAATGCACATTTTGAAAACTGGCGGTAATGGAGTGCTGATGCGATGCAGATGATGCGCATGATGTGTCGGGACCCCGATCCTAAGCCATAGGAATCCAGCCTGTAACACACCGCATCCCTTTGTGGTCTCACGCACGGTTAACTCCACGGTTGCAGCCTTACCTTAGCCGGGACCGTTTGCGTCTTTTGACTCACGTATGTGATAGTGTCGCTAGAAATCCAATGTCAAAGAACCCGGATCGACATATCTACTCATAAACCAAAGTGGCAGTACCGCACAAGGACATGCATACATGGCCCAGCAAAGCAGGTGTAAGTCATCAGCGAATGTTGACGAGTCGTAGCAGGCTACAAGGACTCCATTACATCGCGTGACATTTCCCCAAAGGGGACAGACACAGCAGCTAAGAAGGACACATGCCGGTCAACCAATGTGTCCGGAGCAGTAGCGAACTACCAAGGCTCATTGCATCACAAAGGGGCATTTCCTTGTAAGGAGTGCTACTAAAGTTCACGACTAGGTAATCGAACCCCATACATATCAAGTACGACACACGTACGCATGGCATACCGATATGTATAGATACATCGATGGCATCACAACATAACCATAAACATACAACCTTTATTTAAGAGGCTCGGAAGAGCCACACACATAATATTACACATTAAGGGTCTCACGACCCATAATAGCAGTCATACAAATACAAGCCAGCGGAAGAGTTATAAACTGTCTGGGTACAGACAGGGCAACTAGAAGGCACATGGCCTAACTATACTACGGAGCCGACGTAGGGCCAGATCGTAGCTAGGACACCAGCTACTCGTCGTCGTCGATGTCTACGAAGAACCCTCCATTAGGGTCATTACCAACCTCTGCAACATTTATTAAGCAAACATGAGTACGAAGGTACTCAGCAACAATTTAGGATGGCTAACTACTCATGCAAGGTATCAAAAGGTATTGTGGGGTTTCATGCGGGAAGCCAGCATTTGACTCGTGACTAGACAACTTGCATTTTGAAATTAGTTTTGACAACTTGATTTCTCGCACACGAGTCCACTAACACCACAACAATACACTATCTTGGAATCATTCCGTCTCCATACGGAAATGCCGTCCACGACACTCACGCTTATCTTGACAATTTTATGAGTAGCCATTGAAGTTATCTATGAACAACATATGTCTCCAAGTAGTCCATATCCGCGGACACGGCTATTCGAATAGATCATAACCCTGCAGGGGTGTACTTCGTCACACACGCTCTCGCCACTTATCGCTATGTGCACGTCATGCACCTCGGCAACCTTCAAGCGGAAGCCCAGCGAGGGAGTCGGCCACGACCGTTAACCACACTAGTACCTAGTCCAGGTTTATCGCCTATCTGAGAGTAACCCGTACGGAAGTCCGGCCGAGGTTTCCGCCACGGCCTCAAACGATGTGCGCAGGGTTCCCAAGCCCACCATCCGGGTGCCACTTGGTACACCGTGCCACTGCCTACCGCATCACGGCCCACCTCTCAGGTCAGCACCATGCACGGCCTCCAGCATTACTATAAACACCAGAAACTACTTGCAACTCCTGGACCGGGTACTACGCGATTAATAGGCCGAGCGGGGTCATATTTCAGGGCCCAGCATGTGGTAGTATCTAGTCTTGGAATACATACACGGAACTCAGTTCCTAAGGACGGTTCCAATGAAACAACCCGCCATGTACTCCTACACAGCCTTTCACCGGTACCTTTACCAACTCAAGTTCAACATACAACCTTTGCCTACCGAACACATTCCACATTTCTGTTCATCTCCCAGATGACAGACCATACACAATTCTAAGCATAGCATGCATAACAGGATAAGGCACATCATAGCTCAAACAACTACCAGGTATGCTAGGTTGCAAGGTTTGGCTATTTACGGTGACAAGGTTAAGTCATGCAAAGGAAGTGGGTTCAACTATCGTGGCAAAAGCAGTTGAAGCATTTGATCTTAAATGCAATAAATAGGTGCAGGAGCAAGAACATGGGAATTATCGGGATGATCAAAAGGGTTGCTTGCCTTGTTGCTCAGAGGAGGAATGATATCCGTCAGACGGATATTCGGTGGAATCCGGGGGTGCGGAGCCTACCGAAATGAATGGCAACATTCAATAACAATCATATGCACTCAAAATGATGCATGAGCATGGCATGAGAATGCAAGGTGATAAGTTATTATTTTCAACATGTATTAGGTTTAGAGGTGATTTCAATCACATTCGAATAGCAATTCAAACGGGGTATTCTCGGATACCGGTTTAATTGATTCGACCTGATGCTCAGATCAACTTGATGTTAACATGCATGAAATGTCATGTTAGGGTACTGATTTGTAATTAGGACAGTGGTGAACATTGTATATATAATGAAATTTGAATAATTTTGCAAATTCCATTTAAAAAGTGATTATAAGAATTGAATTATTCCTTATTCCACAATTTAGGGTTCTGTAACTTTTTTAAACATGGTTGAAAATAGCATAATCAGAATCCTTGAATTTTTCTGATACTTCTTCATATATAAATTATTTTCATTGGAGTTACAGATTAATTTCTATGATTTTTACAATTTTTAGCAATTCCCTGAATTAGTTTTATACTGGAAATCCTATTTATTGCATCAGACTGACGTCAGCGGGTCAGCCGACCTGTTCAGGTCAAACCTGACAGGGGGGCCCCACTGGTCAGCCTCTCTGGGACTAATCCCAAGCTGACCAGCCCTAACTGAGGTTTGACGTGGCCTTGGGCCCACTGGTCAGCGAGTGATTAGGTGCTGAGCTACTGGCTTAGCTTTGCCACGTCGACATCCACCGGCGCCGAGGTCGTCCTCGTCGGCGGGGAGCCTCCGGCAACCACCAGCACGGTGGAGGGGCTCGGAAACGGCGCACAGGGGGCCAAATGCTGCGCGGAGAGCACCAGAGGAACGACACGTCTCCCGCAGCTTCATTTCTGCACTTAGCCAGACCTGATCTGGCAGGAGATGACGCCGGCGACGAACTTGGCGGCGGCCAAGGCTCGGGCGTCATCGGGGTCTTTGAATCAGAGGGATCTACGCTCGGTTCTTAGCTGCTACAGCATCTACGTGTCGACCTAGAGCTGCTGGTGCCCTCGGAAGGACGAGCTGATCATCGGAGGGCCACCGGCGATGAGCGGCAGCGGCGGTCCTCGTCGGGCTCCGGTGAAACTAGAGCTAGAGGAGGGGATCGATGGGAAAAACTTAGGGGAAATGACCGCATGCTCACGGGGAGTGCAGAGCAGAGCTTAGACGGCTCGGGCAAGGCCTGGGAGCGACGAATCGACGGGAGAGGTTCGGCGGCCGGAGGTGGAAGATGACGGCGTTACGGGCGTTGCAGGGCTCGAGGAAGCTTCGGCTTCTGCAGAGATGACCAGGGCGACGAGGCGGAGCTAATGGCGTGCTCTGGGAGGGAATCCTATGGCTAGGGGCACGGGCAGCTCGAGCTCGAGCTCGGCTCTAATGGCGGCAGCAAGGAGGAGGAGGAGATCCGAGAGGAGGAAGAGAACCGAGGCGGGGAATGGATAGGGGAGGCCCTGGGGAGCTTATCCCCGTCGTCACCAGCGTGAGGCGGCGGCCAGGCAGGCACGCAGGTGCGTGGCCGCGCCGGAGGGGGCGGCGGCCACCTCCTGCTGCCTACTGGCACGAGGGAGGGGACGAGCCAGGGATGGGCCGGGCCAGGCTTAGGCGACAGGTAAGGTTTTTCCATTTTTTTCTGTTTTTGTTTTTATGTTTTGCTAATTAATTCAGCTCCAAAACAATAAGTAAAACTATATTAGACCTCGTGAAATATTTGTTATAATATCCCCAACCATTTCTAAGGTTTTCAACATTTTTTGAAATTTATAGTTTCTGATTTCAAATTTAAAACTTGAAACCAGTAGCCTTTTTCATTTATTCAAAAAGCTTAAAGTGTCAAGAAAATAGTTTTCTCCAATTCTCATTTACTTTCATGATTTATCAGAAAGTTTGAACATTTCTTGAGGCCATTTTGGGTTCATTGATTTTGAACTAGTTTGAGATTTCCTTTAATTGAATTGGTGGCTAGGGTTTTGAGTTTTTCCTTTGCCACTTTGTTGTTTTTGTTGAAACTTCTTAGATGCTAATGCAAAGAAGACATGAGCACAATGCTATCTTGCTTAAGGGTTAGGGATGTGACAACTCACCCCCACTCAAAAGAATCTCGTCCCGAGATTTAGAAGTCGTCGGGAATAACGCAGGATACTCAAGTCGGAGACGATCCTCTCTTTCCCAAGTTGCCTCCTTTTCAGAATGATTTGACCATTGAACTTTGAGAAACTTGAGGTTTCGACGTCGAGTGGTACGCTCAGCTTGATCAAGAATACGCACGGGGTATTCTCGGTATGAAAGGTTATCTTGGAGATCAAGCGTTTCGTGGTCCACTTCACGGATAGGATCCGAGAAGCAACGGCTGAGTTGCGAGACATGGAAAATATCATGAACCTTGGAAATATGCAGAGGAAGTTCCAACTGGTAGGCAACTTCTCCTCATTTGGCAAGAATGCGAAAAGGACCAATGTAACGAGGAGTCAATTTTCCCTTGATTCCGAATCGATGGGTACCCTTCAAAGGTGTAACCCGAAGGTAAGCCTTCTCGTAAACTTCAAAGATCACAGCCTTATGATGACGATCATATTGGCTCTTTTGACGAGACTGGGCTGTTTTCAACTTTTCACGAATAATGCGAACCTGCTCTTCTGCATCCTGGATCATGTCCGGGCCAAAGAGTTGCCTCTCTCCGGTTTCTGACCAATTAAGAGGGGTTCGACATCTTCGTCCATAGAGAACTCTAAAAGGGGCTTCGCCCAAGCTTGATTGATAACTATTGTTATAAGCGAATTCGGCGAATGGAAGGCACTTCTCCCAATTCATACCGAACGAAATAACGCAAGCGCGTTGCATATCTTCTAGGATTTGATTCAGTCTTTCTACTTGACCACTTGATTGAGGATGGAAAGCAGTGCTAAAAGATAAGTGAGTCCCCGTGGCATTCTGAAAACTTTCCCAGAAGCGAGAAGTAAAGATACTTCCACGGTCCGAGTTAATTTCCAGGGGAACACCATGAAGAGACGCTATTCGAGAGATATATAACTCTGCTAGCTGGCTAGCTGTTATACTCTGACGAACAGGAAGAAAATGAGCCACTTTGGAAAGACGGTCAATGACCACAAAGATAGCATTATTTACTTTCTTGGTCTTGGGAAATCCGGTAATGAAATCCATGCTAACTTTATCCCATTTCCATTCAGGAATAGCTAGAGGCTGAAGGGTGCCAGCAGGCCTTTGATGTTCTGCCTTAACTCGACGACAAACGTCGCAGTTAGCAGCGAACTCAGCAATTTCTCTCTTCATCCTAGTCCACCAGAACCTCTGGCGTAGGTCATGATACATCTTAGTACTACCGGGATGAATGGTGAGAGGAGAATCATGAGCCTCCTTAAGGATTAGCTGCCTTAGATGTGGGTTCTTAGGAACCACTAAACGATTCTGGAAGAACACAACACCTTGATCATTCATGGAAAATATTCTCCTTGATCCGTGATATACCCTTGTCACGCTTTTGGCCAGCTATAATTTGATCCTTAAGAGTAGGCTTCTCCACCAGGGTAGAAAGGAGTCCTTGAGGAACAATATGAAGATTCAACTTCCGAAAGTCCTCATGGAGATGTGGTTGACCTTGTTGTAGCATCAAATTGTTACAATAAGATTTACGACTTAGTGCATCGGCCATAACATTGGCCTTCCCCGGGGTGTAAGTTATCCCTAAGTCGTAATCCGAGATCAACTCAACCCACCGTCTTTGCCTGAGATTCAAATCCGGCTGGGTGAAGATATATTTCAGACTTTGGTGATCAGTGAATATTTCGCAACGATTACCCAAAAGGTAATGTCGCCAGGTTTTTAGTGCATGGACCACAGCTCCAAGCTCAAGGTCATGTGTGGGATAATTATCCTCATGTGGACGCAACTGTCGAGATGCGTATGCGATCACATGACGATCTTGCATGAGAATGCAACCTAACCCTTGTCGCGAGATGTCGCAATAGATAACAAAGTCCTTAGAAAAATCTGGTGGTAGCAACACAGGTGCGGAAGTCAGGCGTCTTTTCAGTTCCTGAAAACTATGCTCACACTATGGTGTCCACTCGAACTTTTTATCCTTCTTGAGGAGTTCAGTTAGAGGCTTTGCAACCTTGGAGAAATTCTCGACGAAGCGGCGACAATAGCTCGCTAGACCAAGAAAACTCCTAACTTGCTTAACCGATTCAGCTTGAGTCCAATCAGGGACAGCTTGAACTCTCTCGGAATTGACAGCAATACCCTTACCAGAGATTACGTGGCCTAGATAGGTCACTTCTAGTAACTAGAATTCACATTTTGAAAATTTGGCATAAAGGCGATGCTCTCGAAGTTTCATCAATACCAGCCTTAGATGCTCGGCATGTTCTTGTTCATTCTTCGAGTAGATGAGAATATCATCGAGGTATACCACGACAAATTTATCCAAATACTCCATGAAGATTGAGTTCATCAGCCGAGAGAAAGTGGCTGGGGCATTGGTTAAACCGAAGGACATAACGGTGTACTCATATTGGCCATAACGAGTAACAAAGGTCGTTTTTGGAATGTCCCCATTCTTAATCTTAATTTGATGGTATCCCAACCTCAAATCCATTTTGGAGAAGACTGAGGATCCAGCGAGCTGATCGTACAGATCATTGATCCTGGGGAGCGGATACTTGTTCTTTACGGTGACCAGGTTAACTAGTCGGTAATCTACAACCATCCGATCCGTTCCGTCTTTCTTCTTGACGAAGAGGACGGGACAAGCCCAAGGAGAAGAGCTAGGACGAATGAAACCTTTGTTCAAGGCCTCATCTAATTGCTTCTTAAGTTCGGCTAGCTCTAGGGGTGCCATCTTATAAGGTCTTCTGGCTATTGGAACAGTTCCCGGAACAAGATCTATCACAAACTCTACATCTCTGTCAGGTGGAATTCCTGGCAGTTCCTCTGGAAAAACATCCGGGAAGTCACGGACTACCAGAATGTCTTCAAGTTCCGGAAGAGGGTTGGCATTTAGGGAATAGAGTTGGCATTTGGCAACTCGAGTAGAGACATTTACTATCTCACCCGAGGGATGGGTAAGTTGGACATTTCTAGAATGAGTATCAATCTTGGAATAGTGAGCTGACATCCAGTCCATGCCCAAGATGATATTAATATCCGAAGATTTCAATGCTATCAATCAGGCTAGAAAAACTAGCCTGTCTATTAGAATTTCATTGTCATAGGTTATCCTAGAGGTTTGCCATTTACTACCAAGGGTTTGGACAACCAATGGGATTGGCATATCACAAAATGACATGTTATGCAACTGTGCATAACTTTCCGAAATGAAGGAATGAGAAGACCTAGTGTCAAAGAGAACGGACGCTGGGTGATGATTAACAAGAAGCGTACCCAGCATGACGTCGGGATCCTCTGCAGCTTCTTCTGCTGACACATAGTTCACACGGCCACGTGCAGGAGTTGGCTTCACATAATAAGCTTTGCCCGACTTGGCCTGCCCGACGGACTTTCCGGGTTGCTTGGCACCCACATTCTGAGGACACTCACGGGAATAATGCCCTGGTTCTCCACACTTGTAGCATATCACCTGGTTGGCACGTGGTGCAACATTGCTAGCTGGACCACCATAAGCTTTTGCTGGAGGGTTGGCCTGATTCGTCTGAGGCGCCACGTAGGATGGCCTCGGAGTGTATCTTGGCGGCAGAGAACTGTTTGGAACCCACAGCCTGCATTTTGGAAAAGCGGAACTAGAAGATGAGCCAAAGTCACGGGAGTGCCTCCTTGTGGCCTCGAAGTCAGTATGACCAGTCTCGGCACTGATCGCTTTGTTGACCAGGGCTTGAAAACTTGCACACTCATGGAGGCGCAGGTCTCGACGGAGCTTAGGGCTTAGACCCTTACGGAATCTTGCTTGCTTCTTGGCGTCAGTAGACACCTCCTCTGTTGCATAGCGGGCGAGGTTACCGAACTCGCGGCTATAGGCATCCACAGACAACTTGCCCTGAGTGAAGGCACATAACTCCTCTCTCTTTCTGTCCATCAGGCCCTCTGGAATATGGTGCAGAAGAAAAGATGCACTGAAGTCTGCCCATGTGGCCACTGGTTCAGCAGGACGCATAGCTTCAAAATTCTCCCACCACAGATTGGCGGGTCCCTCCAGGAAATACGCCGCAAAGGTCACCTTGTCGGCCTCAGACACATTCGCAAAGCGAATCTTGCGTGAGATGCTGCACAGCCAGTCATCAGCGTCGAGGGGATCGACGGAATGATGAAACTTTGGAGGATTCAGCTTCACAAAGTCATTGAGGGACACTGCAGCATTCCTAGGCTGTCGGGCCGTATTCTGCTCAATACGCGCTAGCAGTCGGTTGGTCTCCCTTTTGTTTCTTTCTGCCTCAAGCATCACTTCTTCCAGAGAAGGTGGGTGAGGCAGGTCTTCCTGCGACGCTTGACTACCCTCACCTTGCTCATGAGCAGGGGCACGGTTCAACCTAGTGAACACCATCCTGACAAACAACTCATAGCTTAGACCAATATCATATCAATACTAGCTATGGATTAAGAATGTACTGAACACACGGAATGCGGAAATGAATATCCGAACAACATGGTAACAAGCAACTGCTATATATACACCATGGTTCATACACACCCTTACATAGTTCAGTACAAACTTACTCGAAGAGCAAACTACTGAAATGGTGGAACTACTCATCAGAGGCTTACAAGCTTCCTATACATTATTTATCTAGGCCTCTGAAATTCATTTCACATTACTACCATACTTCACAAGTCACGCAGGACTGTGAACGTACGGCTACTACCATACTATCCTTCCGCTCACAGCTCAGGCATCCGCATAGAACATCTCATAGAGATTACCTCCAAGACCTGGAAGCTCAACCTGCGGATCAGGAAACACTCTAGCCTGAGATCCCTGGGATCCATAAGGACACGGATGTGGCCTTGGTCCCCTGACTGGTGGTAAGAGGGGTCCCCGAAGAGGTGTGACTCCTCCTATAGCTGGACAGTCAACGTGGGCCGAAAGATGGGTTCTAACGGGGTTCAGCATCTCCATCTCTCCATACCCTGTCTGGACTACCGGTGCCAGCTCCGTCAAAGCTGTCCACAGACGGGCACAGGTAGCATAAAGCTCCATGCAGAGAGCACGAGCATCCCTGTCTCTGTTCTCTAGCATCTCAACAGTGGACTGCAGAAGTGGATCCTCCATAGAAGAATCGAAATAGACTCCACTGAGGTATCCCTCTTCACCAGACTAAGAGGCCGGAACATAGCAGAACTCTGAATTCTGCAGCAGTGCATGTCTCGCTCTCATAATAGTCAGCATTGAATAGGCAGCATCCTGTACTGCCATGTCAATGGTGACCCCCAACCCATAGGACCAATGGATTGGCTTCTCAGCTCCAGGGTAGTCTGGAAATACCCTAACAGTGCAGATGTACTGGCTCTGGTTGAAGTCTCGGTAATGTTCCTCCACTGTGTACTCGGGGTACCAGCGGTAACCGCACACCGACATCACCCTGACCAGCATGGTCGTATGACCCGGTACATCAATGCACCTGGTCAGACGTACCACCTGACGAGAAGGACGGCCAGGCATCTGTAAATAGAGAGTAATGCAAAAGCATTAGAGCTCCGAATGCAAAATTGGGCAGCATAACGGCTGTAAATGCTCAAAAACAAATTTTGAGACAACCCAAAAATGGAATAGCGTAACCACTCAACTATCAAGTTCAACTCCCAGATCATCAAACTTACTTCCTGCTTCCTAGGAATAAAAGAAACCTAATATCTCTCGACCCGTAGTCCTATAATCTACCGATCAGAAACACGAGCCTAGGAGAAGATGAGTAACCTAGTCCTTAATTCCCGCAGAAAAGACGAGGATGACCAGAATAGAATGTCTTGAGAAGATAACAAGAGTCTTACGTTCCCTTCCACAAACAATTCCCTTATATATAACTAAAGCAATTCTAGACTCAACTTCGACCAGTTTGGCTTAGTAATCCTACAGTCAGTCAGGCTCTGATACCAACGCTGTCGGGACCCCGATCCTAAGCCATAGGAATCCAGCCTGTAACACATCTAATCCCTTTGTGGTCTCACGCACGGTTAACTCCACGGCTGCAGCCTTACCTTAGCCGGGACCGTTTGCGTCTTTTGACTCACGTATGTGATAGTGTCGCTAGCAATCCAATGTCAAAGAACCCGGATCGACATGTCTAGTCATAAATCAAAATGGCAGTACCACACAAGGACATGCATACATGGCCCAACAAAGCAGGTGTCGGTCATCAGCAAATGTAGACGAGTCGTAGCAGACTACAAGGACTCCATTACATCGCGTGACATTTCCCCAAAGGGGACAGACACAACAGCTAAGAAGGACACATGCCGGTCAACCAATGTGTCCGGAGCAGTAGCGAACTACCAAGGCTCGTTGGATCAAAAAGGGGCATTTCCTTGTAAGGAGTGCTACTAAAGTTCACGACTAGGTAATCGAACCCCATACATATCAAGTACGACACACGTACGCATGGCATACCGATATGTATAGATACATCGATGGCATCACAACATAACCATAAACATACAACCTTTATTTAAGAGGCTCGGAAGAGCCACACACATAATATTACACATTAAGGGTCTCACGACCCATAATAGCAGTCATACAAATACAAGCCAACGGAAGAGTTATAAACTGTCTGGGTACAGACAGGGCAACTAGAAGGCACATGGCCTGACTATACTACAGAGCCGACGTAGGGTCAGATCGTAGCTGGGACACCAGCTACTCGTCGTCGTCGATGTCTACGAAGAACCCTCCATTAGGGTCATTAGCAACCTCTGCAACATTTATTAAGAAAACATGAGTACGAAGGTACTCAGCAACACTTTAGGATGGCTAACTACTCATGCAAGGTATCAAAAGGTATTGTGGGGTTTCATGCGGGAAGCCAGCATTTGACTCGTGGCTAGACAACTTGCATTTTGAAATTAGTTTTGACAACTTGATTTCTCGCACACGAGTCCACTAACACCACAACAATACACTATCTTGGAATCATTCCGTCTCCATACGGAAATGCCGTCCACGACACTCACGCTTATCTTGACAATTTTATGAGTAGCCATTGAAGTTATCTATGAACAACATATGTCTCCAAGTAGTCCATATCCGCGGACACGGCTATTCGAATAGATCATAACCCTGCAGGGGTGTACTTCGTCACACACGCTCTCGCCACTTATCGCTATGTGCACGTCATGCACCTCGGCAACCTTCAAGCGGAAGCCCGGTGAGGGAGTCGGCCACGACCGTTAACCACACTAGTACCTAGTCCAGGTTTATCGCCTATCTGAGAGTAACCCGTACGGAAGTCCGGCCGAGGTTTCCGCCACGGCCTCAAACGATGTGCGCAGGGTTCCCAAGCCCACCATCCGGGTGCCACTTGGTACACCGTGCCACTGCCTACCGCATCACGGCCCACCTCTCAGGTCAGCACCATGCACGGCCTCCAGCATTACTATAAACACCAGAAACTACTTGCAACTCCTGGACCGGGTACTATGCGATTAATAGGCCGAGCAGGGTCATATTTCAGGGCCCACCATGTGGTAGTATCTAGTCTTGGTATACATACACAGAACTCAGTTCCTAAGGACGGTTCCAATGAAACAACCCGCCATGTACTCCTACACATCCTTTCACCGGTACCTTTACCAACTCAAGTTCAACACACAACCTTTGCCTACCGAACACATTCCATTTAAATACTTTTGCAAATATATAATGAAATTTGAATACTTTTGCAAATTCCATTTAAAAAGTGATTATAAGAATTGAATTATTCCTTATTCCACAATTTAGGGTTCTGTAACTTTTTTAAACATGCTTGAAAATTGCATAATCAGAATCCTTGAATTTTTCTGATACTTTTTCATATATAAATTATTTTCATTGGAGTTACAAATTAATTTCTATGATTTTTACAATTTTTAGCAATTTCCTGAATTAGTTTTATACTGGAAATTCTATTTATTGCATCAGACTGACGTCAGCAGCTCAGCCGACCTGTTCAGGTCAAACCTGACAGGGGGGCCCCACTGGTCAGCCTCTCTGGGACTAATCCCGCGCTGACCAGCCCTAACTGAGGTTTGACTTGGCCTTGGGCCCACTTGTCAGCGAGTGATTAGGTGCTGAGCTGCTGGGTTAGCTTTGCCACGTGGATATCCACCGGCGGCGAGGTCGTCCTCGCCGGCGGGGAGCCTCCGGCGACCACCAGCACGGCGGAGGGGCTCGGAAACGGCGCATAGGTGGCCAAATGTTGCGCGGAGAGCACCAGAGGAACGACACATCTGCCGCAGCTTCATTTCTGCACTTTGCCGGGGATGATCTGGCCGGAGATGACGCCGGCGACGAGCTTGGCGGCGGCCAAGGCTCGGGCGTCATCGGGGTCTTTGAATCAGAGGGATCTACGCCCGGTTCTTAGCTGCTACATCATCTACGCGTCGACCTAGAGCTGCTGGTGCCCTCGGAAGGACGAGCTGATCATCGGAGGGCCACCGGCGACGAGCGGCAGCGGCGGTCCTCGTCGGGCTCCGGTGAAACTAGAGCTAGAGGAGGGGATCGACGGGAAAAACTTAGGGGAAACGACCGCATGCTCACGGGGAGTGCAGAGCAGAGCTTAGACAGCTCGGGGAAGGCCTAGGGGCGACGAATCGACGGGAGAGGTCCGGCGGCCGGAGGTGGAAGACGACGGCGTTGCGGGCGTTGCAGGGCTCGAGGAAGCTTCGGCTTCTACAGAGATGACCAGGGCGACGAGGCGGAGCTAATGGCGTGCTATGGGAGGGAATCCTATGGCTAGGGGCACGGGCAGCTCGAGCTCGAGCTCGGCTCTAATGGCGGCAGCAAGGAGGAGGAGGAGATCCGGGAGGAGGAAGAGAACCGAGGCGGGGAATGGATAGGGGAGGCCCTGGGGAGCTTATCCCCGTCGTCACCAGCGCGAGGCGGCGGCCAGGCAGGCACACAGGTGCGTGGCCGCACCGGAGGGGGCGGCGGCCACCTCCAGCTGCCTACTGGCGCGAGGGAGGGGACGAGCCTAGGATGGGCCGGGCCAGGCTTAGGCGAGAGGTAAGGTTTTTCCATTTTTTTCTGTTTTTGTTTTTCTGTTTTGCTAATTATTGTTTTGCTAATTAATTCAGCTCCAAAACAATAAGTAAAACTATTTTAGACCTCCTGAAATATTTGTTATAATATCCCCAACCATTTCCAAGGTTTTCAACATTTTTGGAAATTTATAGTTTCTGATTTCAAATTTAAAACTTGAAACCAGTAGCCTTTTTCATTTATTCAAAAAGATTAAAGTGTCAAGAAAATAGTTTTCTCCAATTCTCATTTACTTTCATGATTTATCAGAAAGTTTGAACATTTCTTGAGGCCATTTTGGGTTCATTGATTTTGAACTAGTTTCAGATTTCCTTTAATTGAAATGGTGTCTAGGGTTTTGAGTTTTTCCTTTGCCACTTTGTTGTTTTTGTTGAAACTTCTTAGATGCTAATGCAAAGAAGACATGAGCACAATGCTATCTTGCTTAAGGGTTAGGGATGTGACATGATGCGATGACAAATGCGACAAACAAAATAATAACACGACGGCAACGGAATACAAGGGGAATCTTCTGGAGCGTCGGTCTTGGGCTGTCACAACATGACACTTCACCATGTTATGGTCCTAAGGGAAGTCGTTATGTAGTAACAAGTAGATGATGGGTTGCGAGAGTGACAGAATCTTAAACCCCAGTTTATGCATTGCTTCATGAGGGGCTGATTTTTATCTACATGTTTAATGCCATGGTTAGATTTAGCTTAATCCTTCTTTTGTAGTTGCAGATGCTTGCAAGAGAGTGTAATCGTAAGTTGGTTGTTTATGAAAATTATAACAGAACCTTAGCACCAGTCCACTCACATATCAAATTATCAAAGTATTGAACGTGAATCAACGCAACATGATTAACATGACGAGATAGAAATTCCCATGTGTCCTCGGGAATGCTTTCTTAATATAAGAGTACTTTTAGGCGTGTTCTTTGCTACAAAAAGGAATGGGCTACTGCTACCTCTTGAGCTTGCGTTGGTTTTTTACTTGAAGAGGAAAGGGTGATGCAGCATAGTAGCAGTTATTATTTCCCTCAGTTTGAGAACCAAGGTATCAATCCAGTAGGAGTAGCAAGGAAAGTCTCCAAAGTACCTGCGCAAAAACAAACAAACTTGCACCCAATGCTATAAAGGGGTTGTCAATCCCTTCACGATTGATTGCAAGGTGATATCTGAAGGCGGAAAGTGCAACAAAGTAAAAGTGTAGAGCTGAAAATATGATATGAAGTAGACCCGGGGTCCATAGCGTTCACTAGGGGGTTCTCTCATGATAGCAAGTATTACCGTGGGTGAACGAATTACTGCCGAGCAATTGATAGAACCGCGCAAAGTCATGATGATATCTAAGGCAATGATCATACATATAGGCATCACGTCTGAGACAAGTAGCCTGATACTATCTGCATCTACTACTATTACTCCACACATCGACCGCTATCGAGCATGCATCTAGTGTATTAAGTTCATACCAAATGGAGTAACGCCTTAAGCAAGATGACATGATGTAGAGGGATAAACTCATGCAATAGATATAAACCCCATCTTTTTACCCTTGATGGCAACAACACGATGCATGCCTCGCTACCCCTTCTGTCACTAGGTGAGGACACCGCACGGTATGAACCCAAAACCAAGCACTTCTCCCATTGCAAGAATTATAGATCAAGTTGGCCAAACGAAACCTACAACTCGAAGAGAATTACAAGGATACGAAATCATGCATATAAGAGATCAGAGGAAACTCAAATAATATGCATAGATAATATGATCATAAATCCACAATTCATCGGATCTCGACAAACACACTGCAAAAGAAGATTGCATCGGATAGATCTCCATGAAGATCATGGAGAACTTTGTATTGAAGATCCAAGAGAGAGAAGAAGCCATCTAGCAACTAGCTATGGACCCGAAGGTCTGTGGTGAACTACTCATGCATCATCGGAGAAGCAATGGTGTTGATGAAGAAGCCCTCCTTGTCCGAATCCCCCCTCCGGCAGGGCACCAGAACGGTCCCAAGATGGGATCTTGCGGAGACAGAAGCTTGCGGCGGCGGAAAAAGTATTTTCGTGGCTCTCTCCCGTGGTTTCAAATTTTTAGGGAATTTATAGGCGGAAGAAGTAGGGAAAAGAAGCAAGGGGGGGCCCACAAGCCTGGTAGGTATGCCCCCCAGGCCATGGCTAGGGGGCTTGTGGCCTCCCCCGGGATCCTTTCCCTTGGTTCTCAAGTTCCCTGTGTATCTTCTGTTATGAAAAATATCAGTCCGAAGATTTTATTCCGTTTGGACTCCGTTTAATATTCTTCTGTGAAAAGGGTCAAAAACACGGAAAAACAGGAACTGGCACTTGGCACTGAGTTAATAGGTTACTCCCAAAAAAGATATAAAATGCATACAAAACATCCAAAGTTGACAAGATAATAGAATGGAACCATCAAAAAATATAGATACGTTGGAGACGTATCAGCTACCTTGTTGCACCCTTTCTACTATTTTTACTTGTCACTTGCTATGAATTATCTTCCTACAAGCCATCTACCATTGTTACTTACAGCACTTGCAGGGAATACCTTGCTGAAAACCGCTTTTCATTTCCTTTTGCTCGTCGTTGGGTTCGAAACTCTGACTTATCGGTCATCAAGAAACTTTTCTGGCATTGTTGCTGGGGAGTGAAGCCACTTTGGTAAGTGGAAATTGGTAATGAAACATTTTTGGTACATGCTGAAATTTACTGTTGCTTGTCACTATGAACGGTCACCCTTTGAGTGGCTTGTTAGGCGCATCTTGGCCTTGAGAGGAAGATGAGAAAGTTGTTCCTCGACCTACTACACCTACTAAAAACATTTATTATGAGATTCATTCGGGTATGGTAGAGAAACTGTTGGTAATCCTTATAATGGTTCAACTCATCCTGATTACCATTAGATATATGTTGATGAGTTTTGCGGATTGTTTAAGCTTTCAGGTCTACCCGGAGACAAAGTTAAGAAGAAAGTTTTCCCTTTATCTTTGGAGGAAAAAGCATTAATTTGGTACAAGATATTGGATGATATTGAACCATGGGACTGGAATTTCTTGAAACTGGAATTTCATCAGAAGTTTTATGCTATGCATCTAGTTCATCATGATCGGAACTTTGTTTATAATTTATGGCCTCATAAAGGAGAAAGTATCGCTCAAGCTTGGGGTATGATGAAATCTATGATGCAAACTTTCCCAAACCATGAGTTCTCGAGAGAAATGATCATACAAAAAAATTACGCTCGGCTTTCTCATGATGATCAAGAATTACTGGATTCTTTTGCTACAATTTCCTATATGAAGCACACTATTGAATTCAAATGGGATCTTATGGAAAGGATTAAATGCAACACGGAGGATTGGTAAGTCAAATAAGGTAAAGAGTCGGGTATAAAGCTTAATTCTGATTGTGTTAAATCTTTTATGGAAACCAATGATTTCCATGAGTTTAGGAATAAATATGATCTTCACTCTGATACAATACTTGTTTTCTGTGAATCTTTTGCAACCCATGTTGATCTTCCAAGGGAGAAGTGGTTAAAATACCATCCTCCCATTGAAAATTCATTTGAGGAACCTATTAAAATTAAGAAGGATGAAATAATTATTAACCAAGTTGATCCAATTGTTCCTACTGCTTACATTGAAAATCATCCTTTTCCCGTTAGTATTAGGGAGCATGCTAAGGCTACAACTATCGTTAATAAGAGTCACGTTTGGACACCGAAACCTTCTGAACAAATAGATGTTGATCCTAGTTTGCTATGCTTAAAGATCTCCTATTTGATAACATAGATGGGCAGTTTATTTACTTCCATGACGAAGCTACTAGAATTGCAAAGCCTCTTAGGAACAAGCGAGATGTGCTCGATGAAAATAAACCAGTTGTAGGCATTCTTGTCATATAAGGATATCATTGTTACCATGGCCTTTGTGATATTGGTGCTAGTGTTAGTGATATACCTTGTATGTTATGTCAAGAAATTATGCATGATATAGCACCGTGTGAGATTGAAGCTAGCGATGTCACTATTCAACTTGCAAGCCATCATGCTATTTCACCGCTTGGGATTGTTAGAGATGTTGAATTCTTGTGAGGAAAAGTCAAGTATCCCACTGATTTCCTAGTCCTTGGTTTCGAAGAAGATAATTTTTTTCCCATCATATTTCGCAGATATTTCTTGAATACTTTTAATGCTAAAATAAATTGTGCTACTAAGAAGGTCAAAGTAAGCTTCGGTGAAATGTCTCATGAATTTAATTTCTCCAAGTTTAGTAAACAACCACATGAAGAGGAATTGCCTAACAAGGATGAAATAGATGATCTTGCTTCTATTGTCATACCTCCTACTGATACGTTAGAAAAATATTTGCTAGACCATGAAAATGATATGGATATGAATGAAAGGAATGAAATAGATGATATATTTCTTAGAAAATCACCCATTCTTAAACACAACCTACTAGTTGATATTTCAGGGGATACTCCTCCACCCAAGGGAGATCCCATGTTTGAGCTAAAGGCATTACCTGATACTTTTAAATATGCTTATATTGATGAAAATAAGATACATCCTGTTATTATGAGTGCTAAACTTTCAGAGAAGGAAGGAAGGAGATTACTAAAAACTATAAGGAAGCACAAGTGTGCTATTGGATATAATCTTGATGGTCTTAAGGTCATAAGCCCCACTATCTGTCATCACAAGATCAATATGGAACTGGATGCTAAACCTGGTGTTGATCATCAACGCCGTCTCTATCGTAAGATGAAGGAAGTGATTAGGATTGAGATACTAAAACTTTTGTAAGAAGGTATACTTTATGTTATTGTTGATAGTATATGGGTAAGTCATGTTCTTGTGTTCCTAAGAAAGGAGGTATCACTTTTATTTCTAATGATAAAAATGAGCTCATTCCACAAAGAATCGTAACTAGTTATAGGATGGTGATTGATTTCAGGAAATTGAATAAAGCTACTACGAAAGATCATTACCCCTTGCCTTTTATTGATAAAATGTTAGAAATATTATCCAAGCACACACACTTTTGCTTTCTTGATGGATACTCTCGTTTTTCTCAAATACATGTGCCAAAAGAGAACCAAGAGAAAACTAACTTTACTTGCCCTATTGAAACTTATGCTTATAGGGGTATGTCGTTTGGTCTATGCAATGCTCCTTCTACTTTCAAAGATGTATGACTCCTATATTCTCTGACTTTTGTGAAAAGATTGTTGAGGTTTTCATGGCTGGTTTTCCATTTGCGGGACTTCTTTTGATGATTACTTGTGCAACCTTAATCGAGTTTTGCAAAAGCTTGAAGAAACTAATCTTGTATTGAATTGGTAGAAGTGTCACGTTATGGTAAATGAAGGTATAGTACTTGGGCATAAAATTTTTGAACGAGGCATTGAGGTGGATAAAGCCAAAGTTGTTGTAATGGAGAAAATGCCATGCGCGAATGAAGGTATAAGAAGTTTCCTCGGTCATGATGGTTTCTTTAGGTGTTTCATTAAATATTTCTCAAAGATTTGTAGTCCATTAAATAATCTGCTTCAAAAATATATTCCTTTTGTTTTTATGATGATTGTGTAGAAGACTTTGAAATACTTAACAAAGCCTTAATATCTGCACCTATTGTTCAACAACCTCATCAGAACTTAGCATTTGAAATCATGTGTGATGCTAGTGATTATGCTATTGGTGTTATTCTAGGGCAAAGGGTAGACAAGAAATTGAATGTTATTCATTCTGCTAGTAAGACCTTAGATAATTCCCAAAGAAATTATGTGTAATGCCCCAAGAGTGTAACTTGCCATAATTGGAACCATTTGTATGTTTGTCAATCATGTCAGTGCCATGGGAGATATATGCATGTGTTATTTCATGTGTCACCTTGCCTTGTTTTCCCTTTGCATTCATGCATCCATTTATCCATGCTTATTTATATTAGTTGTTCTTGTGTTCCTTGTTGTGATGTGATGTGGTGTGATGATCATGTGTTGATGTGTATTGATAAGTGGAGTGTTGTGGTGTGGTGCAATTGAAGTAGGAAGCTATGTGGATTGCAATAGGTTTATAAAAATCCCCTTCTCTATTTGCTCAAGCTCAAGATTCTCTTGCTCCACCATTGTTTAAAAAATGCCCATGTTTTAGTATGATTTGTGGTGGATGTGAGGCTCTGTTTTTATTGTTTCAAAACTATGCTCTAAAGGGGAAAATATTCACAAAACAGATCAAAAAATTCTGTTTTGTAAATATGTAATTGCTCCAAATATTTCTTTTCCATTTTGTTCAAATGGGTCATAATTTCCTTATGACCAGGGGTATTTTGTTTTATTTTTATCTCCAACAGATTTGCCTTTGTTTTAATTCTTTTCTCTGTTTGTTTTAAATTAGAAAAACCCCAGAGGGTCATTTATTTCTACCTCGCGCCACCTAGTGGGCCTCCTCCCACAAGCTGCACCAACCCCTCGCACGTGGCCTTTCTCTTGTAGACGTCGTTCCCCTCTTCCTTCTCCGTCAGTTCATCAGTTACACAGCGCGCCAGCAAGCAGACGCCATCACGGACGTCGAGGCGCGCGTCCCTTGCCTCCTCCTCCTCCATATAACCCCTCTTGGCGTCTGTGCAAGCCTAGGGTTCCTCCCCTTGCGCCGCCACCTCTTTCACATCTCCTCCTCCCTCTCTGTCGACGGCTTCAGTAAGGGATCGAGCTCCTCCACCATGGCCGCAAGCTGAGGAGGTCCTCGCCGTCGCGCCCGTAAACCTATGTCCTCTCCAACCCCTCGGCGAGCACGCGGGATCTCGAGGGAACTCATTCCCGCTGCTAAGAGGAGTGGATCGGCACTGCTACCACTACTTCAACGACGGCCTGCTTCCTCTCCGTCGATCCCCTCCGCCGCGTATTCTTCCTCTACCTCCTCTCCGACAGGGCGACGACCTTGTCTAGTGGGTGAACACGCACTTCTTTTCCTTTCCCGTAGCCATATCTTGTGCCTAGGAGCCCTTAGCATGTCCTGCTCTTCTTCCTGTCGCCGGCGCCGTCGTGCATCGTCGAGCCGTTGTTGTAGGGCCTCCCGAGTAGGATTAGTTAGGTAAATGGAACCCTGGGAACCCCTATTCCCTTCCATCGACAAGCCGTAGTTTAATTTAGCGTGTAATGGTGGCGAGGTCCTTCCCCTGATCCGTCCACCGTCGGGCAGAGGATAGGAAAGAGGGGGTTGCTCAAAAGAGTTTACCCCCCTACTCTGTTAAGATCCAAGCAAGTAGCAGAGTGGTAGTGGCATTTTGGTGCAGTGGCAAGTCGAGGCTCCGAATCCCCTCGGCGCAACCCTTTTGTGTGTTATTTTTTTGGCACAGTAACTGCAGCAGAGAACATAACCAGTTCTCTTCTATGTTCCTGTCAAGTGCATGTTCAATAGCGCAGTGGTGCAGGTTGTTGTTGTGATCCAGAGGGCTTGGGTTCGATTCCCACCAAACCCTTTATTTTTATTTGCTCTTTTCTTTTGTTGTTTCATTTGTTTTGCTATGTAGTGCTGCAGTGTGCTAAATTACCTCATGTGGTATTTATTTTTAGCTCACAGCAAGTAGTTGTTCCTAGTAATATGCTGCAAGTTTAGATATAGCATGCGTAGGTTCTTCTTTGTTGTAGATACTATCACTTGGTATTTGTGCTTTTGTTGTGGTAGTGTAGGTGGAGCAAGATACCATGTGATACATGTGTGTGTATTTTAGAATGTGTGCTTTGCACCAGGTTAGTGATGCAAGTGTGTGTGCGTTACTTAGTGCATGTGAGTGATGATCTTGAGCACTAGTGTGTGCAAGAGTGTGTGTGTGTGGGTGCCCCCCCCCACATTCCTTGTGAGAGTTGTAGGTGGTCTTGTGATGTATGTGTGTGTATGGTTGTTTGTGAGTGTGTGTCACACACATGCCCAAGGGATGATGTGCCTTGATGAGCACATGGGCTAGCTAGTATGTATGGATGTGTAGAAATGCATGTTATGAGGTGTATGTATGTGAGTGGTGTATGCTTGAGGATGTGTGTGTGAATGGTGATGTGCTATGGCACACATACATGAGGTCTAAACCCTCATTTCACCATTAGACTTGTGAGAGTGTGCAAGTGCTTGTGTAGGTGGTGTTCTAGTGAGAATGACATGTGATGATGCACTATTCACCTCTATGCGATTCCATGTATTTTTCTTCTTAGCTTTGTGCTCTTTTGTTCTATGCAAGTGCCTATGTATTATATATGTTTTTGGGGTAGAATCATCCCAGGAATCCATTGGTGGGTTCAGATTCCACTTTGGAACACTTTCTGGGAATGTCATATTTCTGTTTTGTTCAATGTTTAGAGCTTGGTTCCATGTGATGTGATGAGCCCAAGAAGTTGATTCCTTGTTTTGGCATTAGAGGGTGACCCCCTCTATAGCATGTTGGTCTTGTTTCATGCTTAGTAGTTCATATGTGCAAGTTGTGCCTAGTCAAAGTAAGCATGTGGCTGAAAATTCCAGTTTAGTGAAAATCCATGATTTTCACTAAGTCTGAGAAAATGTTGATATTTTCTTCCCGTGTAGTTGTGCTTGTACAAGTTTATGTGTTGGGAATCAGCCTTTGCTATCAACTAGAAAGTTGTAGATTTTGTGTTTGTCTAGCTCTCGATAAATTTTCATTCCATTTTGATTCCTTTAGCTATTGTTTCGGGTGCTGTCAAAATGCTTCAGAGCATAAACAGCTAGGGAGAATCTGAGATTTTCAATAAGTCCCTGAAAACTGGTATTTTTGTCCAAGTTAGCAGCTGTAGAACTTTTCTGTGTGAAACTCATTTGTATTATCTTTTTGCTCATGCTTGTAGAGCGTTTGAATAGCTTCTGCCACATATCCTATTTGGCATATTTGGGTGGCTGTAGGTGCTTTGCATGTAGCTCTCAAACTGCTATGTTGCTGTTTATGGAAGATTGTATAGTTTTGATGTTTTGATGCTTGGGAGTGCATAGTTGATGGTGTGGTGATATTCCTTGCACCACCCCATCCACACTTGTTTGCTTTGTGTTTTGGCAACCTGGGAATACCTGAAGTATGCCATTGGAGTGTGTTGTGATCGATTTGACACGTAGGACTCTATTTCTTGTTTCATTGTTTCCGGATGATCCGTACCTCCGTTCGTAATGTTCTTTATATGTTTTTGCATCGTTTTCGCGTGACGCGTCTGTTCATGTCATCTCCATGCATGTAAAGGTAGCTTAGAGTGCAGTTCTGTCCAGGAGCTTGTATTTTCTTCTCAGGCATCTGCAAGTGACTAGAATTGAGATGCATGATCATTTTCATCTCGTGCATGACCTTGATTCCATTTCTAGACTTGTTATGCTAGATTCACGTTTCTTCATCATTTTCTCGCTGCCTACCAAATAATTGCCTCCTGATATTGCCATGAAACCCAAACACTTATCCCCTCCTAGAAAATATTGAATGGCTACGTAGGCTTTGCTCAGCTACTAATGTTAGCGTTGCTAGTTGCAGGTGCTGTGTCTCAAGTGATAACATGGGTTTGATATCATTATGTCAAATCTGTTATTTAATTAATGCCCCTATATACTTGGTAAATAACGAAAGGCCTAGCCTTTTGCCGGGTGTTTTGTTCCGTTATTGTCGCCATAGTTTCCGGCTACCGGTGTTCGATTCCATAACTGATCGCTCCTAACACGTTCGGGGTTGTTATGGGGACCCCCTTGATAAATCGTGTAGTGTTAAGACTTGTCCGGCAGGACCCAACATTGGTGTTAGTTGCTAATCACTTAATAATAATCTGCATAGGGAATAGCTACCCCAAGGAATTAATCAACAACCCGAGCCAGTGCTCCTCATGAGTGTTGGTCCAAACTAGAGCACCGTGCAGGGCCATCCCGGGGCAACTCGGGAGATTTCTCCGGCCACTGTACGCTTCACTTATCAGGGTCATTGACACGTCGGGAGGTCCTTCTAGTCTTGTCTTACCTTAGCGATATATCTTGCGTATAGGAATCCCGGTGAAGCTTTGGTTCTCCCCGGAGTTGAGGTTTTCCTCTAAGGAATCCGACGAGATCACGAGATTCGTGATAGAGGATTACTTTGCAGCCCGTGACCATTTGTGATGGACTAGTTGGAGCACCCCTACAGGGTTTAATCTTTCGGAAAGCAATGCCCGCGATTATGTGGCGACTTGGAATATTTGTTAAACATCCGGTTATAGATAACTTGAACTAATTATAATAAAATTTCCAACTGTGTGCGTAACCGTGACTATCCCCTTGGAAGATCTCTCTTCGAATGGGAACACGGTGGGGTTATGATTGACGTAAGTAGGTGTTCCGGACCACTTATTGATCAGCTAGTCTTCTCCCTCTAGTATAGACCACCAACATAAACTGTTCTACGTAAGTTAGCCACCATAAATGCTTAGGACGCTGCAACCTAAAAACTGAACCTTCCTTACCTAATAACTTGACTAGTTCTGGCACCGATGTCATAGATAGTATAGTCCCCGCGGCTCACAGATTACTTCAACACACCAACAGGTACAGGTACGCCCCAACACAGGTGATCCCGACGGCACGCAGCTGGCGTGGCAGTATGATGAAGAGAACGACCGCCTGTACGTGAACTATCCAGAAGACTGAGGCGTGGTCGTGATCGTGGGCAAGTATGTAGGGTAGCATATCCTTTTCTCATGTTATGTAGTCTGTAGCGGAACTACCTTGTTTGAATAAATTTGTGATGTAAACTCTTATGTATTCTATGAGATGATAGATGTTTCCCTATTTGTCATTCTATTATTATGTATGTGCTATGTTGCCTGATACGTCTCCAACGTATCTATAATTTTTGATGGTTTCATGTTATTATCTTGTCAAACTTTGGATTTTATGCATGCATTTTATATATTTTTTAGGACAACTTATTAACTCAGTGCCAAGAGCCTGTTCCTGTTTTTTCCATGTTTTTGACCCCTTTCAGAGGAGGATTTTGAACGAAGTCCAAACGGAATGAAACTGCCAAAATGATTTTTTTCCGGAACAGAAAAAGATCGGGGAGCCGGAGAATCACGGCACGGGGCCACTAGGGACCCCACAAGTCCTCATGGTGTGGCCAGGGGGGCCTGTGGCCCCCTGGCTTGTGGGCTCCCTAAGGCTCCTTTGCCACAGGTTTTGCGCCTATATATTCCCTAAAAATCCATAAAAAACCAGGAGATCATCAAAAGTACTTTTCCGCCGCCGCAAGCTTCTCTCTCTGCAAGATCCCATCTGGGGCACATTCTGGTGCCCTACCGGAGGGGGGATTCGGATACGGAGGGCTTCTTCATCAACACGATGACCTCTCCGATGATGAGTAAGTAGTTCACCATAGACCTACGGGTTCATAGCTAGTAACTAGATGCCTTCTTCTCTCTCTTGGATCTTCAATACAAAGTTCTCCATGATCTTCATGGAGATCTATCCGATGTAATCTTCTTTTGCGGTGTGTTTGTCGAGATCCGATGAATTGTGGATTTATGATCAGATTATCTATGAATCTTATTTGAGTTTCTTCTGATCTCTCTTATGCATGATTTCATATCCTTGTAATTCTCTTCGAGTTGTGGGTTTTGTTTGGCCAACTAGATCTATGATTCTTGCAATGGGAGAAGTGCTTGGTTTTGGGTTCATACCCTGTGGTGACCTCACCCAGTGACAAAAGGGGTAGCGAGGCACGCATCGTGTTGTTGTCATCAAGGGTAAAAATATGGGGTTGTCATCATTGGTTTGAGATTATCTCTCTAGATCATGTCATCTTGCTTAAGGCGTTACTCTGTTCGTCATGAAATCAATAACACAGATGCATGCTCGATAGCGGTCGATGTGTGGAGTAATAGTAGTAGATGCAGACAGTATCGGTCTACTTGTCTTGGACGTGATGCCTATATGTATGATCATTGCCTTCGATATCGTCATGACTTTGCGCGGTTCTATGAATTGCTCGACGGTAATTTGTTCACCCACCGTGATATTTGCTATTTTGAGAGAAGCCTCTAGTGAACACTATGGCCCCCGGGACTACTCCACACCATATTTTCAGCCTTACACTTTTTCTTCGTTGCACTTTTCGCCTTCAGATTTCACTTTGCAATAAATCATGAAGGGATTGACAACCCCTTTAAAGCATTGGGTGCAAGCTCTTTTGTGTTTGCGCGGGTACTCTAGACTTTACGAGATTCTCCTACTGGATTGATACCTTGGTTTTAAAACTGAGGGAAATACTTACTGCTCCTGTGCTGCATCATCCTTTCCTCTTCAAGGGAAAAACCGACGCAAACAAGAGAAGTAGCAAGAAGAATTACTGGCGTTGTTGGGGAAGGACTTTTCTTGCCGTCGCACAAGAATTTCTGGCGCCGTTGCCGGGAGGATCAAGTCAAGAACTCATCCAAGTAGGTGTGGCAAACTCATCTCTTGCATTTAGTTTGTTTGCCAGTTGCCTCTCATTTTCTTCTCCCCCACTTCACAATTTGCCTTTTTCGTCTGCCTTTTCGTTCGTCCTTTTTCTCGCTTGCTCTTTGTTCGCTTGTGTGCTTGCTTAATTGACGAAGTCACCATGACTGAAAACACCAAACTTTGTGACTTCTCGAATACTAATAATAATGATTTTATTAGTACTCCAATTGCTCCCGCCACAAGTGCGGAGTCATACGAAATCAATGCCGCTTTGCTGAATCTTGTTATGAAAGAGCAATTCTCCGGCCTTCCTAGTGAAGATGCCGCATCCCATCTCAGTACCTTCATTGAGCTTTGCGATATGCAAAAGAAGAAATATCTGGATAATCATGTGATTAAATTGAAGCTTTTTTCCTTTATTGTTGCGAGATCGCGCAAAAACTTGGTTTTCTTCTTTGCCCAAAAATAGTATCGATTCTTGGGATAAGTGCAAAGATGCTTATATATCCAAGTATTTCCCGCCGGCTAAGATTATCTCTCTCCATAATGATATCATGAATTTCAAGCAACTTGATCATGAACATGTTGCACAATCTTGGGAGAGAATGAAATTGATGATTAGAAATTGTCCCGCTTATGGCTTGAGTCTTTGGATGATTATACAAACCTTCTATGCTGGCTTGAATTTGGCTTCTAGAAATATCTTGGACTTCACCTCAGGTGGAACATTCATGGAAATCACGTTAGGGGAATCCACAAAGCTCCTAGACAATATCATGACGAACTACTCTCAGTGGCACACTGAAAGGTCACCTACTAGTAAGAAGGTACACGCTATAGAAGAAATTAACTCGTTGAGTGCTGAGATGGATGAGTTAATGAATTTGGTTGCTAGTAGAAATGCTCCTTTTGATCCTAATGATATGCCCTTGTCTTCTTTGATTGAGAGTAGCAACGCTAGCTTGGACGTTAATTTTGTTGGTAGGAATAATTTTTACAACAACAATGCTTTTAGAGGAAACTATGTTCCTAGGCCTTTTCCGAGTAACTCCTCTAATAACTTTGGCAACTCCTAAAACAATACTCATGGAAATTACAATTGATTACCATCTGATCTAGAGAGTAATATCAAAGAGTTTATCAACTTGCAAAACATTTTCAATGCGTCCATAGAGGAAAAACTACTCAAAATTGACAATTTGGCTAAGAGCGTTGATAGAATGTCTAGTGATGTTGATGCTTTGAAAGTTAGATGTGCTCCTCCCAAGATCAATATGAATGAAACTTTGAAAGCTATGTGTGTTTCCCTGATTGAGAGCAAACAAAGAACCACCCAAATTCCTGCTAGACATGAATGACTTAAAAAGGCATGTTCTTGTGATAAGAATCACGAAGATCTTAAAGTGCTTGGTGTGACTCCCATTGAATCTTTGTTTTCTTGCGTTAAACCCAATGATGATGGGTCTGGATATGCATCCACTTTGGTTGAAAAGTGCCCCAATGATTCGGATTCCATCTATCTTGATGTTAAAAGCATTGAAAGTGGAGTAGAAGATATTAAAGTTTTGAGTAGTAACGAAATTACTACTATGGATTTCAGGGAATTCAATTATGATAGTTGCTCCTTTATTGAATGCATTTCCTTGACGCAATCCATGTTAAACTCTCCGCACGCTTATAGCCCAAACAAGGCCTTTACCGATCATATCGTCGAAGCTATGATAAAATATCTTGAAGAGAAACTTGAATTGGAAGTCTCTATCCCTAGAAAGCTTCATGATGAGTGGGAACCTACCATCAAAATCAAATTCAATAACTACGAATGCAATGCTTTGTGTGATTTGGGTGCTAGTGTTTCCGCGATTCCAAAGTCTTTATGTGATGTTCTGGGTTTTAATGAGATTGAAGAGTGTTCTCTTAATTTGCATCTTGTAGATTCTAATGTAAAGAAACCCATGGGAAGGATCAACGATATTCTTATTATTGCAAATAGGAACTATGTACCCATGGATTTCATTGTGCTTGACATTGATTGCAATCCTACATGCCCTATTATTGTTGGTAGACCATTCTTAAGGACTATCGGTTCTATCATCGATATGAAGGAAGGGAATATTAGATTTCAATTTCCTTTAAGGAAGGGCATGGAACAAATTCGTAGAAATAAAATAAGATTGCCTTATGAATCCATGATGAGGGCCACTTATGGTTTGAGCACCAAAGACGACGATACGTGATTCGATCGCTTTTATGCCTAGCTAAGGGCTTTAAACAATAGCGCTTGTTGGGAGGCAACCCAATGAATTTATCTTTTTCTTTCTTTTTTGTTGCGTCCACACCATCATAATTCTGTTGTGATTGTGTTTTTTGTGTTTCTTTTTGTGTTTGAGCCAAGCAAAACCTTTATGACTAGTCTTGGTGATGGTTGTTTGATCCTGTTGGGAAAAGACAGAAACTTTTCGCTCACGAGATGATTTTTCATTTTTATTCAGAAAGAGGTTTTGAGTTAAGTCTTTTTTCTGCTGGTTGATATGCCTTTTTCCCAGGGAGTCATAATTTTTCAGAATTTCTGAGGTACCATAAGTATACGAAGTATACATGTTTCTATAGACTCGTCTGTTTTTGACAGATTCAGTTTTTTTTTGAGTTGGTTGCTTGTTTTGATGAAACTATGGTTAGTATCAGGGGGTACTAGCCATGGAAAAGTGAGAATAGAGTAGCCCAACACCAATATAGATAGAATTCAAGTTTGCTACAGTACAAAAAGAGGTGGTAGTTTGTTTTCTTGTGCTAATGTTATCACGAGTTTCTGTTTAAGTTTTGTGTTGTGAAGTCTGCAAGTTTTGGGTGATGTTCTCATGGACAAAGAGATAAGGAGTGGAAAGAGACACTGAATATTGATGATAATTTTCCTAATGAGCAACTTGCTATTATAAATACTTCACATAGTACTCCTTTGTATACAGATTATGCTATCACATGGTTGCTATATATATTCCGCCTAGCTTCACCTATCACCAAAATGAAAAAATCTTTTATGATTTACAACATTAATTTTGCAATGACCCACATCTATATAAAGGATTAGATGGTGTTATTAGGCGTTGTGTACCTGAGCATGAACATGAACAAATTCTAACGAAGTGTCACTCCGAGGCCTATGGAGGACACCATGCTGGTGACAGAACTGCACACAAGGTATTACAATCTGGATTCTATTGGCCTACACTTTTTAAAGATGCTCGTAAGTATGTCCTTTCATTTGATGAATGTCAGAGAGTTGGTAACATTGGTAGACGTCACGAAATGCCTATGAATTATTCACTTGCTATTGAACCATTTGATGTATGGGGCTTTGATTTTATGGGACCTTTTCCTTCTTCTAATGTGTATAATCATATTTCAGTTGTTGTTGATTACATTACTAAGTCAGTAAAAGGTATTCCAACTAGTAGTGTTGACCGTAACACCTCTATTAAAATGCTTAAAGACATCATTTTTGTGAGGTTTGGAGTCCCTAGATATTTAATGATTGATGGTGGTTCGCATTTTATTCCTGGTGCTTTCCGTAAACTTCTAGCTAAATATGATGTTAACAATAGAATTGCATCACCTTATCAATTAATTTGTTCATAGTGCCAAGTTGAATTGAGCAACCGAGAAATAAAATTAATATTGCAAAAACTCGAAATAGATCTACAAAGAATCGGTCTAAAAAACTAGATGACGCTTTATGGGCTTAGAGGAAAACTTATAAAATTCATGAGGATGTCCCCGTATAAAATGGTCTATGGAAAAGCTTGTCATTTACCTCTTGAGTTAGAACATAAAGCTTATTAGGAAATTAAAGAACTTAATTATGACTTTAAACTGGCCGGGTGAAAAGTCGTTACTTGATATTAGCGCATTAGATGAATGGAGGACACAATCCTATGAAAATGCCAAGTTATTTAAATAAAAGGTTAAAATATTGCATGACAAGAGGATGTGAAGATAAGAATTCAATGTAGGGGGGCTATGGCTTTTGTACATTTCTTGTTCTAGATTCTTTGAGGTAAACTCCTCTCCAAATGGGAAGGCCCATATGTTATCGAGGAGGTCTATCGCTCTGGTGCTATAAAGATCAACAACTTCGAAAGCAAAGGCAAAAATCCGAGACTGACAAAATGGCAAAGAATTAAGCATTACGTCTAAGGTACACCCATTATCGTTGAAACTAATATTATTCAAGTGATAACAGCGGAGGAGAACATAAGAGAAACCTCTCGGAACACTCTAGAAACCTAAAAAAGGAGTAGGTTTGTGATACTATAAGAAAACTAACTCCAACAATTCCAAAAAAATATGTTCTGTTGCTTTTGATATTTTAGAAAAAATCAAAAATAAAGAGAAGTCAGGAGACCCACGAGGGGAGCATAAGCCAACAGGGTGTGGCCACCTCCCGTGGTAGCGCGCTGATGGCTTCTGGGGTCCTCGTGTGCCTTTCAGACTCTGTTATCTTCCCGAGCATGTATTCTGACCAAGAAAACTTGATTATATATAGTCCCGTATGTTTGCACCACCGCACCGTGAGTTTCTCATTTGTTCTTGTTTCGGGCTATTTTTCTAGCAGATATAGGTCATCATGGCTCCACGGACTCTCTACAAGAAACATCGCATAGTTCAACCTTCACGGGGAAGACATCCCTACAGTGAAGTCTACTACGAGTTATCCTTAGGAGAGGAGGATACACCGGAGGTCCCCGAAGACATCATGAAGAAGAGCCAGGAGCATGTTGAAGGATCCAAAGGGACTATGCTAATCCCCCTACTAGTGCTTCTAGCAAGGGCGACTCATTTTTACTTCTTCGCGACAATGTTTATTTACCTGAAATTAGTGCCTTGAATGCCATAGAATGTGCATGTGCACATACCAGACCACTGACTAATGAAGTCTTCTTGTTGGAAGAGCAGAATCATGCACTACGGCGAATAATCGGAAATTTTGAGCATCTTTTGAAGGACAAGCCTACTACATCATTACCACCATCACCCAAGAAGGACGCTTGAGTACATGGGTATGGGCATCACTTCTACCATTTCCACCATCACGCAAGAAGGACACTTAAGGGAAATAAAATTTCAGATTTTCTTTGCTTAGAATTTTTTCTTTGAGTACTACCTACCCTTGTAATCGAGTATGAGAATTATATAATAAATATTAGTTCAATTTGTGTTCTTTACTTGTGCGCATCCATCATCATAGCATGTCAATAAAAGAAATATAAAATATCACATGCTTATCTCATGAGGAGTAATGACTTCGCATAGAAAAGGGTATAAGTGATAAAAGTAGTTAAGAAAAAACAAACATAGTATCAGTCATTGTTACAATATAATCAAGATTATGATAGAGGAGAGTAGATTCTCATACAAATATATTATCTTGGACATCTTTTATGATTGTGAGCCCTCACAAAATATTATATAATGGTCAAGTGTTGATGTTGGACATGGATGACAACGTAATGATCATGGTAGTTTATATTCACATAGAATTTATGTGGTCTTGGATCCTTTAACATGTGGAGTTTGCTTTAGATCTTTTGGTAGACAAAATTTTCTGCACTAAGTAGATATACTACTTGTGCATCCATGACCCTTAAGCCGAGTTTCCTTCCATGAAAGTCCATCATACCTACCAATGGATTAAACATGATTCTTCGAGTAATTTTTCACCGATGCATCAAGGAATAAAAAATTCTCTTAAATAAGCATGATCTTTTATTCTAGGAGAAAACAAGCTTTGAACGATCTTGTGATGGCAAAGAAATAAAAGCGACATAGTGCATAATAAAGTTTGCTATCATAAGGGGCAATATAAAGTAACGTTCATTTGCATTAATGGTTTGCACATGCAAAAACTTCAAAGAGCATGACAACCTCTGCTTCCCTCTCTGAAGGGACTATCTTTTATATTCACGAGTTTAGTTTTGTGCATGAGTCAATATAAGTTTATCTCTACTACAACATCCTACTTCTATAGTGGCAAGCATCATGTGTTGTGGAATGATTCATACTTATATATCTAGGTGGATGTAGATCCTCATGATTTATTATCATTGACATTATCCTTGAGGTAAATGAGTTGGATGCTAAATCATTTAAGCCCAGATTTTCCTATGTGTCCTGTGGAAACATGAGCTCCAAAAATATGTCTTGATTGTGATCAATCATAGAAGATAAATTGATAGTTGAGTGTGTGAGCTTGCTAATAACAAACCTCACACATAGACTCTCCTCTGAAGTATGATGGATTATGATTGTCCCAATGAGTGAGAACATTGTTTGTTTATTGCCAATAATATTTATGCTTCATACTCCAATAACTATGAATGGATTGTTACTTCTTTAGGAGGCGATATATGATAAAATACTTGCTGCTCTGCTAATATTCATGATGCTCTCATGTATGTGTTTTGTATTTATCGACTTCTCTCTCTCAAATTCTCGAGCATGACTTTCGCTTGAGGACAAGCAAGGTCTAAGCTTAGGGGGAGTTGATACGTCCATTTTGCATCATGATGTCTTATTGATATTTTTGTTATTCTTGTCCATTATTCCCTATTATCATACAATTCTTATCCCTTTCTCTCTGAATATGCAAGGTACATCACAAAGATGGAAATATCTGGAAACTCGAATTCTGGACCGGGAACCAAGAAAAAGGGAGAAAAATCACCAGACTCCAATTGACCTGAAACTTCACGGAGATTCTTTATGGAATATTTCAGAATTATTGGGCCAAAAAATACAAGAGGGGGCCACTGATACATCTCCAACGTATCTATAATTTTTGATTGTTCCATGTTGTTATATTATCATCTTAAGATACTTTTTGGGTGATAATGCACCAATTTATGTTATTTTTCAGCATGAACCTATTTTACCAAGTGCCAGTGCTAGTTGTTGTTTTCTACAAGTTTTTTTTCAGTTTTTCTATATCAAACGCGGTCCAATTTCCATGAAACGTTTTGGTGATTTTTTCTGGACCAAAAGAATACACGGAAGCTTCGGGAGGAGACCTGGAGCTGGAAGAGAAGCCCACAAGGCAACAGGGCACGTCCAGGGGTGTCGGCATGACCTGATAACTTGTCGGCTTACTGTGGCCCCTCTTGCCCATTCTATGGCCTATAAATTCTCTAACATTCCAAAAACCTTAGAGGCATCCACGAAACACTTTTTACGCCATCTCGAGTCTCCGTTCCATAGCAATCCCATCTGGATCTCCATTTCGGCACTCTATCGGAAGGGGGATCAATCATGGAGGGCCTCTTAATCAACATGTGCCCTCGTGATGATGTGTGAGTAGTTCATCTGAGACCTACGGGTGCGTAATTAGTACATATATGGCAATCTCTCTTTTGATATTCAATGCAATGAACATCGTATCTTCACTTTAATCTATCCGATCTAATTCTTTTCTATGGTGCGTTTGTTGGGATCCGATGAATTGTGCGTTTATGATCAGATTATTCACAACAATTATTTGAGTCTTCTCTGAATTATTATTGCTCTTACTTGCGTGATCATCATACCTTCATAAATCTATCCGATCTATTGAATTGCTTTGTCCAAGTAGTTCGATCTTTCTTCAGTCGTAGATGTGCGTTGTAGTGGGTTCAAGCTGACGAATTTCTTTATCCCAGTGATAGAACAGGAGAAGTTGCGTCTTTGTTGTGCTTTCAATAAGGATAAAACGATGGGAATTATTCGTATTGATTGAGTTTACTTTGTCTACATCATGTGATCGTTCTCCAAGCATTACTTCATTTGTCATGAACCTAATACATAGAGAGGCAAGCATAGAAGTGCTCTTGAAGTGAAGTAATAGTATGTGACGCCCTCGGCTTAATCGTACGCTAATCATACACGCAAATGCGTACGACCAAACCCAAGGACTCACGGGAAGATATCACAACACAACTCTAGACACAAATAAAATAACATCAGCTTCATATTACAAGCCAAGGGCCTCGAGGGCTAGAATACGAAAGCTCGATAAACACACTAGTCAGCGGAAGCAACAAATATCTGAGTACAGACATAAAACATGGGGTGCCTTAGAGAAGGCTAACACAAAAGATACAATGATCGAACGAGGCGAGGCCTCCTGCCTGGGAACCTCCTAACTACTCCTGATCATCAGCGGCCTCCACGTAGTAGTAGGCACCGTCGGGGTAGCAGTCGTCGGCGGCGGGGACCTCCATCTCCTGGGCTTCATCATCTGGTCGCAGCAAACGGATCAAGGGGACAAGGGGGGAGCGAAGCAGCGGTGAGTACTCATCCAAAGTACTCGCAAGTCTTACATCAGAACTATTCTAATTATGCATCAGTATCAAAGAAGGGGGTTATATATGGACTGACTGCAGCAATGCGAGAATAGAGAGAGAACGCCTAGTCCTATCGAAGACTAGCATCTTCAGGGTCTTGCAGCAATAGACGAGAGTAGAACAGAGGTAACACATAAACAGTCATATTGTTGCAGCAATATTAAAATCAGGTCACGCCTAAGGATCCTCCCTCGACTCCCTGCGAGGAAGCAATCCCGAGGCAAACTAATTCCAGTTAAGTAACAATTGTAGTTGTAAAAGATCGGGGCACAACTCCAAGTCGTCCTGTAACCGTGGACACGGCTATCCGAATAGTTAATTTTCATCCCTGCAGGGGTGCACCACATGTCCCGTCACGCTCGATAACACTCTGGCCGGACATACTTTTCTGGGTCCTGCCCGGCCTCGGAATATCGACACGTCGCAGCCCCACCTAAGACTAATCAAAGAGGCCAGCCCGCCGGTCTAAATCCTAAGCACAAAGGGTTCGTGGGCCCAGTTCCCCTTCACGCTCCTGCACGTGGCGTGGGCGGCCGACGTCAGTCCTAGCATCCCTTAATCACAAGCGCGATGCATCTCGGGACCACTCGGGCGCGCGCCGCTACATTGCTGGCATCTGAAAAGCTTCGGCTGATTCCACGACGCCGAGTACCCATAATTCTTCTCGCGTAGCCGGTTAGTGTGAAAAGGTCTCCGACCAACCTAGATCAAATACCCAAATCCATTAGCTTTTAATTAGGCCAACAACACAGTCTCACGGGAATCCACCCGGCTTACAACTAATCACCAATGATCCCAGTTACATGGTCGGGTAACTTTGTGGTCGTAACATCGGGGGGAATCCGAGGTATCACCCTCGTTGGACACCGAACGATGTACCCGTCAAGGTGGGCTTAGAGGAATCACCCTCGGGGGTCCCACACTCACGGGGTTGCACGACAGGGGCGTCATCGGGAATGGTGAAAGAGGAATCACCCTCGATAACCACGACCGACTAGCTATACTACAGAGATATCATCAGGAGTACTTAACGAGGTGTCACCCTCGGTACCCGATAGTATCCCTGTAGCGTCGTACAACGAAGGGGGGTGAACATGCTGTGTCGGGTCTGGCTCGTCGATCAGAGATCGAGATTTGAAAACAAGCGGGGCAACTGATCTACGGGGTCAGAGGGGATGACTGCTCCACCTATACTAAGCAGATTAAAGGTACAAGACTGAAAGTAGCAGTTCATCAAAAACAGGCTATGCATCAGATTTAGGAGCTAACTACAACAGTAGCAAAATACTAATGCAAGCAGTATGAAGAAAGACATAGGCGATATAGGAATGATCAAGGGGAATTTGCTTGCCTTGCTGCTCTGCGGCAAAGGACTGATCGGCAGGGTCCTAGATGAACCCGGCAGCAGCGTCAGTCTCGGGGTCTACTGGTAAGAAGAGGGGAAAAAACAATAAATAATAGCACCGATGCAACACAAAGTATGACATGGCAAGATGCAGGCTAGACATGAGCTAACGCAGCAACATCCGTCATAGACGGGTCGGAAGAATATCTGACGATATTTTCCGGGTCTCGGGCTACTACCGGTTATACTGGAAACGGAGGAAAAGTTCCATGTTTGCTATGCTAGGGACACGTGACAGACGAACGAACCGTGTATCCGGGTTCGTCTCGATCTGCTGATCAACTTTCATGTTGAAAATATTTTGATCTGACTTACGGATTATTTAATATTAATTTTCAAAGTTTTATTAATTACTTAGGAATTAAAAACAAATTTAGCTATTTTAATAAAATTCCATTATGACATCATCGCGATGTCAGGCTGACATCAACATTTGACCGGTCAACTGACCAGCGGGTCCCGAACGTCATAGGCACAAGTTTTAGTTAAGATTAAATATTATTTAATCAGATTAATTTAGTGGGGGACCCGCGTGTCATACTCTAATTATTCTAATTAATTAATTTAACTAATATATCTATTTATTGATTTAATAAAAACATTATTTTTATATTATTTATATTAACTACCGCGTGGGGCCTCCCTGTCATCGACAGCGGGTGCATTGGCCCCACCGGTAAGTGACCCAAGGCCATTTACTCATTTTTTTATTAGATACCTAACCGTGCAAATACCGTATTCCTCTAAATATCCATATACCCAAATACATACATCACATCTCATACATACATACATACATACGCATCTAATACATCATTTGTTTTTATTTACTTTTCTCTCTCAACACTCATCTCTCTCTCTGTTAACAGAGAGACACAGAACAAGTCTCTGCTAACTCCACCTAGAAGAACTGAAAGTTCAAAACCTCCTACCGGAGTCTACCGTCGACGGATCGAGGTCCCGTTTGCCGGAACGGAACCGGGACGGCGAGGAGATCGACAAGGTGGGAGGAGCCCGAGGAGGGGCTCACCGACGGTGACGAGACGGCCCAATGAAGCCGGAGTTTGCACGAAGGTGACGGTGGGGACGGCGTGGTTCCGGTGGTGGAGGGGACGGTGATGATGGTGATGACGCGCCGGCGAGGGGGAGCCGGCCGGATCCGGCGAGGTGATGACGTCTCCCTGCCCGGTCCCTCCCGGACCGAGCAGGAGAAGGCCGACGGGGGCCGGGGTTCGCCGCGGGAAGAAGGGCCAAGGGGGACTGGGGCTCGCCGCGGGAAGGAGTAGGGGCTCGCCGGCCGGGAGGATGAGGCCGTGAGGGGGGGGGCGCCGGGGAAGGAGGAGGCCGTGAGGTGGGGGGGCGCCGGGGGAGGAGGGTCGGTGGAGGGAGGAGGCCGTGGGGGGGGCGCTGCCGGCGGGTGGAGGAGGGGGGAGGAAGGCCGCCGGCGGGACGATCTGGGAGGAGGGGAGGCGACGGGAGCAGAGAGGGCTCGTGGGAGGGAGATGGGGGCGAGGGTCACGGGAGAGATGGGGAGGGGCCTGGCGTGGGGGATAGTTACGGGAGAGAGAGAGAGCGTGGGTGGGTGGGGCCGCGAGGGGAGGGGAGTGGCGGCGCTCGGTGGGAGAGGGAGTAGCGAGGGGGGCGAGGGAACTGGCGTGGGGGTGGCCCTCGCTAGGGTTTGGGAGGGTTTGGGGAGGCCGGCTGGGCCATTTGGCCCAGTTGGGCCGGTTGGGTTGCTTCTTCTTTCTTTTTTTTCTTTTTTTTTCTTTCATTCTGTTTTTTCCCTTTTCTATTATTTCTTCTTTCTAATTTCTTTTCACTAACTGATTTTTTCTTTTAAATACTTTCTTTTATTATACTTCCTTTTTCAATTTATTATACATACTTCTAAATCTCTCTTTCATACACATATCCTTTTAATTTTTGTAATGAACTTATAAAGTACTTTTTCTCTTGCTTTTAAATTTTTGGATCCGGACAGACTCGAATCAACGCGGGTCGGAGATGGGAATTCGATGACGTGGCATCATTAGCAGTTGATCACTGTAGCTTAATTACAATAATTACTGTAGCAAAAGTCGAGGATGTCACAATTCTCCCCTACTAACAAGAATTCTCGTCCCGAGAATTAAGGGGTAGAGGGAAAGAGCCCGGGGTATTCATCACGAAGATGATCCTCGCGTTCCCAAGTGGCTTCATCTTCAGAGTGATTTGACCACTGCACCTTAAGGAACTTGGTGACCTTGCGACGAGTCTTACGTTCAGCTTGGTCGAGAATGCGGACCGGATGCTCTTTATAAGAGAGGTCTTGTTGTAGCTCAAGCATATCGTGATCCACTGCTCGAATAGGGTCCTTGAAGCAGCGACGGAGCTGAGAAACATGGAAGACATCGTGAACCTGAGAAAGTTTCGCCGGCAGTTCCAATTGATAAGCCACTCTTCCACGCCTTTCGAGAACAGTGAAAGGACCAATATAACGAGGAGCTAACTTGCCCTTGATTCCGAAACGGTGTGCACCTCTCATTGGTCTGACACGAAGATAAGCTTTTTCGCCAGGTTGATAGACCATATCTTGATGATGACAGTCATACTGACTCTTCTGACGAGACTGAGCAGCCTTCAGATTCTCATGAATAATACGGACTTGATCTTCGGCATGTTGAATAATATCCGGACCGAAGAGTGATCGTTCCCCAGTTTCTGACCAATTCAGAGGAGTTCGACACCTTCGCCCATACAATACTTCGAAAGGGGCCATCTTCAGACTAGCTTGATAGCTATTGTTGTAAGAGAACTCGGCATACGGGAGAGATTCCTCCCATTTCTTACCGAAAGAAATGACACAAGCTCGAAGCATGTCCTCGAGAATTTGGTTGACTCGTTCAACTTCTCCCTGGGATTGAGGATGAAATGCAGTGCTGAAGGACAGATGAGTCCCCATAGCCTTCTGAAAACTTTCCCAGAATTTTGAAGTGAACAAGCTGCCATGGTCCAAACTGATTACCAACGGAATACCATGAAGTGAAACAACTCTTGACATATAAAGATCTGCCAGTTGACTAGCATTAATCGTTTCTTTGACGGCCAGGAAATGTGCAACTTTGGACAGTCGATCAATGACGACAAGAATAGCATCATTACCTTTCTGAGACCTGGGAAAACAAGTGACAAAGTCCATTTCAACATGGTCCCATTTCCACTCAGGAATAGAGATAGGTTGCAGAGTTCCAGTAGGCTTTTGGTGTTCTGCTTTGATACGCCGGCATATATCACATTCTGCCACATAGCGTGCAATGTCTTGTTTCATATTGGGCCACCAGAATCTTTGCCGGATGTCTTGGTACATCTTGGTACTACCCGGGTGAATAGACAATGGTGTGTCATGAGCTTCTTCCATCACCTTCCCAGTCATCCTGAGATTTTCCTTCTTATTTGGGACGAATAGGCGACCCTTGAAATACAAGGCGCCACCTTCATCAACAGTGAAAAAGGAGGGTTTACCCTTTGCAATATAGCTCTTGGTCCTGTCGACATCATCGTCAAAGTTTTGTATATTCTTTATGGAGCTCACAAGATCTGGTTCAACCACTAGGTTACTGAGGGAACCCTGATTAACAACACGGAGGTTCATCTTTTGATACTCTTCAGGAGGGGGAACAAGGTAACCCTGAGGAACAATGTGGAGGTTCAGCTTACGGAATTCCTCTTGCAGACGATCGTGAACCTGCTGAACCTGGAGGTGGTTGCAGTATGACTTGCGACTTAAGGCATCAGCCATTACATTAGCCTTGACAGGGGTATATGATATACTACAGTCAAAATCTGCTGTACGCTCCATCCATCTTTGTTGACGTAGGTTCAACTCCGGTTGAGTGAACAAGTACTTCAGACTTTGATGGTCGGTGTAGATGTCACAGCGATTACCGACAAGGTATTGTCGCCATTCCTTCAATGCATGAATGACTGCGGCAAGCTCGAGGTCATGAACTGGGTAGTTCTCTTCATGAGCACGCAGTTGGCGTGAAGCATAAGCGATCACCTTGCGATCCTGCATTAGGACACAACCTATCCCTTGACGAGAAGCATCACAGTATATGACGAAATCCCTTTTTGTATCTGGAGGAGCAAGTACTGGAGCGGACGTCAGTTTGTCCTTGAGTGCCTGGAAACTTTCCTGACATTTATCAGTCCATTCATACTTAACACCTTTGTGAAGCAGGTTGGTTAAGGGCTTCGCAATCTTGGAGAAGTTCTCGACGAATCGACGGCAATAGCTGGCGAGCCCGAGAAAACTTCTGACTTGCTTGACATTCTTTGGGGGAGTCCAGTCAAGAATAGCTTGAATTCGTTCGGGGTTGACCGCAATACCATCCTTGGAAATCACATGACCAAGGTAAGTCACTTCGTCTAGCCAGAACTCACATTTGGAATACTTCGCATAGAGTTTATGCTCCCGAAGCTTATCCAGTACAAGACGAAGATGCTCAGCATGCTCTTCTTTGTTCTTCGAAAACACCAGAATATCATCCAGATATACCACGACAAATTTGTCGAGGTAGTCCATGAATATATAATTCATCAATCGAGAGAAGGTCGCCGGTGCATTGGTTAAGCCGAAGGACATGACGGTGTACTCGTATGATCCATATCGAGTAACAAAGGCGGTCTTTGGAATATCCTCCTTGCGAACACGGATCTGGTGGTATCCCAATCTCAAGTCGAGCTTAGAGAAAACGGTGGAACCAGCAAGTTGATCATACAAATCATTTATCCGCGGGAGAGGATATTTGTTCTGAATAGTGGCCTGGTTGATAGGACGATAGTGTTGAACCAATCAATTTGTCCCATCCTTCTTCTTAACAAAGAGAGAAGGTGCTCCCCAAGCAGAGGAACTAGGACGGATAAAACCCAGACGGAGCGAGTTGTCAATTTCTTGCTTAAGCTCAAGGAGTTCATGTGGTGGCATTTTATAAGGACGCTTGGCAATAGGTGTGGTACCGGGTACCAAGTCAATGAAAACTCGACAGCTCGAGCAGGGGGAATCCCCGGAAGTTCTTCTGGAAAGACATCTTGAAATTCTCGGACCACCGGTATGTTTTCAATCCCTTCAAGAGGCGACGCATTTAATGCATTCAAAGCATACAGCCGTGCCTCAGCATTACGGACGAGATGAGCATGGTAGCTTACTAGTTCATCTGAAGGGTGTAGTAGGTGGACGGTTTTGGTGGCACAAACGATCGATGCCGTATGAGCTTTCAAGCAGTCCATCCCCAATATGAGATCAATGTTGGATGACTTTAGTAGGATGGGGTTGGCAAGGAATTCTAATCCTTCCATTTCAACTGGAACATGGGGGCAAACCACAGAGGTTCGGCATTCGCCCCCAGGGGTGTTTACCACTATCGGGATGTTCATCTCTTCGCTCCTAATGTCATGCATGTATGCAAAATTTTCCGACATAAAGGAATGCGATGCTCCTGTATCAAACAATACAGAAGCAGGTACTGAGTTAACGAGAAGTGTACCCATCACAGTAGCAGGCTGGTCTTGTGCTTGACCCATATCAATGTTGTTGGCCTGACCACGAACATAAGCAGGCTTAACGTTGAAGTTGCGGTTCTGGTTGTTGCCACGGCCAGTTGCGGGAAGTGCCAGCTGATTCGGATTCTGCCTGCAGTCTCTAGCACGGTGACCTGGACGGCCACACTTGAAGCACAGCCCGTCCTCAGGACGGGAAGGAGGAACTTGAGGCGGTGGAGCTGGGAGCCTCGGCTGCCTAGGTGGTGGAGGAGGCAGGCGAGGTGCAGCATAGGACGGCCTCGGAGTAGGAGCAGGTGCATGGTACATGTTGTTGTGAATCCAAATCTTCCGCTTCTGTGCAGATGAGCCCGAATATGAGCCCATGTCACGGTTTCGCTTGCTGCTATCTTTGTATTCCTGCAGACCAGTCTCAACCTGAATAGCCTTGTTCACGAGGGTGGCGAAATCAGCATAGTCCTGAACGAGGAGTTTCAGCTTGATATCAGGGTGGAGGCCTTCACGGAACTTCTCCTGCCTGCGTGCATCAGTCGCAATGTCTTCTTCAGCATAGAGAGATAATTCCAGAAATTCCCGCTGATAAGCATCCACAGTCTTGTTGCCCTGGACCAAGTTGCGGAACTCACGCTTCTTCCGGTCCATGATTCCCTGGGGAATGTATCGAGCACGGAAAGCAGCCTTGAACTCTGCCCAAGTGATGATAGTCCCATCGGGCTGAGAGCGCCTGTGGCTGTCCCACCATTGAGCAGCGGGACCCTTCAGAAAGTAGGCGGCAAAGTTGACATAGCTCGCCAGGGGCACATTGGCAGACTCTAGCTCATAAGAAATGTCACGGAGCCAGTCATCAGCATCTAGAGGCTGAGTTGAGCTGCGGTAAATCGCAGGGTTGAGACGGCAGAAGTCTTGCAGTGTCACGCCTTGTGGTTGGTTCATGTTCGGCCTTTGGAACTGATCCATGAGCCCTTGCATAAACTGGCGGTTCAGCTCAAACTGTTGGATCATCCCCGCCATATACTCAGGAGGCGGGGGTGGTGCATCGTTGGTAGGGCCACGCGGGCGGCCAACTGGTCTAACCATCCTGTTAAATATTTAGCAGGGGTAGTTTAGCTTAAAGTAATTGAAAGGCATCGCATGCGTTCATGAAGTAATCAAGCATAATGAAAGGGAAATGCGATAGATACTCCATAGTAGTTGAGTTCGACATACAGACCCATACATAAGTTCGATTACAGACTAACGATTAAAAACTCGAAATTTGGCGATAGCCCGGACGCATTTGACGATACCCTGGACTCACTAGGCGGCGCGCAGGCACGCGGTGGAATAGTACCACAACGAGATGTAGCGATAAGGCTACATCAACGTCGGAGAGGACGATCGAATCCTGGTAGCTGGCGGTGATAGAAGGTAGGGACAGGACCCTGTGTCCCGTTGTGACTCTGGTGAGGGTACCGCATCAAATCGAGCAGCTGAGGTCCAAGTGCAGGGGTTCTACCCCCAACATCAGTCCACTCGAGAGCTGATGGTAGCTCTGTCCTGCTCGGCTCGCGGATGCGCATAGGTGGAACCCTCGAACAGTGTGATGGCTGCAGCTGTGTCAACGCGTCGTAAAGACGAGCGCGCGTAGCATACAACTCCACAGTCAGAGCTCGGAAAGCACGATCCATTGACTCAGTGTAATGCACCAGAATCCGCGCGTCGTAGCGACGCGTCACGTAGGGGGCGCAGACAGCGACGTAGGAACGGTCGCTGCGCTCCCGAACATCAGAAGCGTAGGCAGTGAGGTCAGACCCAGTCTCATCCCCAGCAGGAGCATGCGGGATGTATCTGAAAGGGCTCTCCTCCAAGTGAGGGTACGCTCCACGGAGACGGGTGATGGCGATGTAGGCCGCATCATGGACGGCCATCTCGACCGACACTCCAATACCACAGAACACGTGGCGCTCGAGGGTCTCGCCGCCCCTCTGGTCGAAGATGCAAACCTCAGCCTGGTACTGGTTGTACTCGCGGAAATCCTCGAACACAGTGTACTCGGGGTACCAGCGATATCCCAGCCTGGTCAGGAGATCGACCAAAATGGCCGGGAACCCAGTCGTCTCGGTGGCCTGTGTCAGGCGCACGTGCTGTCTTGCGGGACGCATCTGAAAATAAGATTTGACGGATGTCAATGACAGTGTGTGTAATACATATTCAGGAGAAAAAGAGTAGATAGTTCAGCGCTCCGGATCGATGTGATTCGAGAACCTAATGTTAGAGTTAGTAAAATCTTTGACCCGAAAGAGAAGAGAAAGTAGAGCCCAGAGTATAGGAAAGGAGTAAAAGATACTAATACCACCCAATTGAGATGTGGGCCCGTAAGCCACAACATCAGTGTTAGTAAAGTTTTTCAAACACTAGACTCAACTTCGGGCAAGGAGTTGGAAAGGGGGCTACCTACAGGCAGTTGGCTCTGATACCAACTTGTGACACCCTCGGCTTAATCGTACGCTAATCATACACGCAAATGCGTACGACCAAACCCAAGGACTCACGGGAAGATATCACAACACAACTCTAGACACAAACAAAATAACATCAGCTTCATATTACAAGCCAGGGGCCTCGAGGGCTAGAATACGAAAGCTCGATAAACACACGAGTCAGCGGAAGCAACAAATATCTGAGTACAGACATAAAACAGGGGGTGCCTTAGAGAAGGCTAACACAAAAGATACAACGATCGAACGAGGCGAGGCCTCCTGCCTGGGAACCTCCTAACTACTCCTGATCATCAGCGGCCTCCACGTAGTAGTAGGCACCGTCGGGGTAGCAGTTGTCGGCGGCGGGGACCTCCATCTCCTGGGCTTCATCATCTGGTCGCAGCAAACGGATCAAGGGGACAAGGGGGGAGCGAAGCAGCGGTGAGTACTCATCCAAAGTACTCGCAAGTCTTACATCAGAACTATTATAATTATGCATCAGTATCAAAGAAGGGGGTTATATGTGGACTGGCTGCAGCAATGCGAGAATAGAGAGAGAAGGCCTAGTCCTATCGAAGACTAGCATTTTCAGGGTCTTGCAGCAATAGACGAGAGTAGAACAGGGGTAACACATAAATAGTCATATTGTTGCGGCAATATTAAAATGAGGTCACGCCTAAGGATCCTCCCTCGACTCCCAGTGAGGAAGCAATCCCGAGGCAAACTAATTCCAGTTAAGTAACAATTGTAGTTGTAAAAGATCGGGGCACAACTCCAAGTCGTCCTGTAACCGTGGACACGGCTATCCGAATAGTTAATTTTCATCCCTGCAGGGGTGCACCACATGTCCCGTCACGCTCGATAACACTCTGGCCGGACATACTTTTCTGGGTCCTGCCCGGCCTCGGAATATCGACACGTCGCAGCCCCACCTAAGACTAATCAGAGAGGCCAGCCCGCCGGTCTAAATCCTAAGCACAAAGGGTTCGTGGGCCCAATTCCCCTTCACGCTCCTGCACATGGCGTGGGCGGACGACGTCAGTCCTAGCATCCCTTAATCACAAGCGCGATGCATCTCGGGACCACTCGGGCGCGCGCCGCTACATTGCTGGCATCTGAAAAGCTTCGGCTGATACCGCGACGCCGAGTACCCATGATTCTTCCCGCGTAGCCGGTTAGTGCGAAAAGGTCTCCGACCAACCTAGATCAAATACCCAAATCCATTAGCATTTTAATTAGGCCAACAACACAGTCTCACGGGAATCCACCCGGCTTACAACTAATGACCAATGATCCCAGTAACATGGTCGAGTAACTGTGTGGTCGTAACATCGGGGGGAATCCGAGGTATCACCCTCGTTGGCCACCGAACGATGTACCCGTCAAGGTGGGCTTAGAGGAATCACCCTCGGGGGTCCCACACTCGCGGGGTTGCACGACAGGGGCGTCATCGGGAATGGTGAAAGAGGAATCACCCTCGATAACCACGACCGACTAGCTATACTACAGAGATATCATCTGGAGTACTTAGCGAGTTGTCACCCTTGGTACCCGGTAGTATCCCTGTAGCGTCGTACAACGAAGGGGGGTGAACGTGCTGTGTCGGGTCTGGCTCGTCGATCAGAGATTGAGATTTGAAAACAAGCGGGGCAACTGATCTACGGGGTCAGAGGGGATGACTGCTCCACCTATACTAAGCAGATTAAAGGTACAGGACTGAAAGTAGCAGTTCATCAAAAACAGGCTATGCATCAGATATAGGAGCTAACTACAACAGTAGCAAAATACTAATGCAAGCAGTAGGAAGAAAGACATAGGCGATATAGGAATGATCAAGGGGAATTTGCTTGCCTTGCTGCTCTGCGGCAAACGACTGATCGGCAGGGTCCTAGATGAACCCGGCAGCAGCGTCAGTCTCGGGGTCTACCGGTAAGAAGAGGGCAAGAAACAATAAATAATAGCACCGATGCAACACAAAGTATGACATGGCAAGATGCAGGCTAGACATGAGCTAACGCAGCAACATCCGTCATAGACGGGTCGGAAGAATATCTGACGATATTTTCCGGGTCTCGGGCTACTACCGGTTATACTGGAAACGGAGGAAAAGTTCCATGTTTGCTATGCTAGGGACGCGTGACACACGAACGGACCGTGTATCCGGGTTCGTCTCGATCTGCTGATCAACTTTCATGTTGAAAATATTTTGATCTGACTTACGGATTATTTAATATTAATTTTCAAAGTTTTATTAATTATTTAGGAATTAAAAACAGATTTAGCTATTTTAATAAAATTCCATTATGACATCATCGCGATGTCAGGCTGACATCAACATTTGACCGGTCAACTGACCAGCGGGTCCCGAACGTCATAGGCACAAGTTTTAGTTAAGATTAAATATTATTTAATCAGATTAATTTAGTGGGGGACCCGCGTGTCATACTCTAATTATTCTAATTAATTAATTTAACTAATATATCTATTTATTTATTTAATAATAAACATTATTTTTATATTATTTATATTAACTACCGCCTGGGGCCTCCCTGTCATCGACAGCGGGTGCATTGGCCCCACCGGTAAGTGACCCAAGGCCATTTACTCATTTTTTTTATTAGATACCTAACCGTGCAAATACCGTATTCCTCTAAATATCCATATACCCAAATACATACATCACATCTCATACATACATACATACATACATACGCATCTAATACATCATTTGTTTTTATTTACTTTTCTCTCTCAACACTCATCTCTCTCTCTATTAACACAGAGACACACAACAACTCTCTGCTAACTCCACCTAGAAGAACCGAAAGTTCAAAACCTCCTACCGGAGTCTACCGTCGACGGATCGAGGTCCCGTTTGCTGGAACGGAACCGGGACGGCGAGGAGATCGACAAGGTGGGAGGAGCCCGAGGAGGGGCTCACCGACGGTGACGAGACGGCCCGATGAAGCCGGAGTTCGCACGAAGGTGTCGGTGGAGACGGCGTGGTTCCGGTGGTGGAGGGGACGGTGATGATGGTGATGACGCGCCGGCGAGGGGGAGCCGGCCGGATCCGGCGAGGTGATGACGTCTCCCTGCCCGGTCCCTCCCGGACCGAGCGGGAGAAGGCGGACGGGGGCCGGGGCTCGCCGCGGGAAGAAGGACCGAGGGGGACCGGGGCTCGCTGCGGGAAGGAGTAGGGGCTCGCCGGCCGGGAGGATGAGTCCGTGAGGGGGGGGGCGCCGGGGAAGGAGGAGGCCGTGAGGTGGGGGGGCGCCGGGGGAGGAGGGTCGATGGAGGGAGGAGGCCGTGGGGGGGCGCTGCCGGCGGGAGGAGGAGGGGGGAGGAAGGCCGCCGGTGGGAGGATCTGGGAGGAGGGGAGGCGACGGGAGCAGAGAGGGCTCGTGGGAGGGAGATGGGGGAGAGGGTCACGAGAGAGATGGGGAGGGGCCTGGCGTGGGGGATGGTTACGGGAGAGAGAGAGAGCGTGGGTGGGTGGGGCCGCGAGGGGAGGGGAGTGGCGGCGCTCGGTGGGAGAGGGAGTAGCGAGGGGGGGCGAGGGAACTGGCATGGGGGTGGCCCTCGCTAGGGTTTGGGAGGGTTTGGGGAGCCGGCTGGGCCATTTGGCCCAGTTGGGCTGGTTGGGTTGTTTCTTCTTTCTTTTTTTTGTTTTGTTTTGTTTCATTCTGTTTTTTCCCTTTTCTATTATTTCTTTCTTTCTAATTTCTTTTCACTAACTGATTTTTTCTTTTAAATACTTTCTTTTATTATACTTCCTTTTTCAATTTATTATACATACTTCTAAATCTCTCTTTCATATACATATCCTTTTAATATTTGTAATGAACTTATAAAGTTCTTTTTCTCTTGCTTTCAAATTTTTGGATCCGGACAGACTCGAATCAATGCGGGTCGGAGATGGGAATTCGATGACGTGGCATCATTAGCGGTTGATCACTGTAGCTTAATTACAATAATTACTGTAGCAAAAGTCGAGGATGTCACATAGTAGTAGGTGCATGCAGGAATCGTCCTATTTTCATATGGACGTGATTCATATATACACATGATCATTACCCGGAAAATCGCATAACTATCTCTTGTTCTATCAATTGCCCAACAAAATTTGTTTACCCACCATATGTTGCTTTCATGAGAGGTTCCGGTAGAGAACACTATGGGTCCTGGGTGTATTCACTTATATATTCAGAAAACTTAATTTTTTCCTTGTTGCCTTCCTTTATCTTCTATTTTAGTTACTATTCTAAACAATTATCTACACAACTCACTTTCTTATAAATAACAAGAACAAGGGGATTGGCAACCCCATTGCCCGCGTTGAGTGCAAGTTTTTGCTCTTTTGTTTGCAGCCGGTGAAGACGATTGAGGATTGATATTCCTATTGGTTCAATAAACCTTGGTTTCTTAATACAGGGAAATACTTACCCACATTGTTCTGTGATAACTCGTTCCTCTTCATGAAAACCCAACACAGATCACAAGCACTCGGAAGGGTTTCTGGCGCCATTGCCGGGGAATATCATCACCGACTAACAAGTAACTTCACACAAATTATATTTAAGTTTTTCTCCTTTTTTATATATCTTTCTTGTTTCAAAAAAATCAAAGATACAAAAATATTTACCGTTGATTGTTGTTATGGCTAGTTCCTCCTTCCCTTTCTCACTTCGGAAAATGAAGTATTTAATTTCAAACAAAGGGAAGGAGAAAATTCGAAAGATGCTCGGTATAGGATTTGCAATGCTCGAAATAAATCAACAAATAAGCAATCCACTACTACCCTGCTTTGCAATTTTTATGAGGGTGTGACAACTTTGTATAGGTTTGTCGTTGACACCATCACCAGTGGTAATTTCTTAATGTGTCACACTTTGGATGCCTATATTGCTATTAAAAATCTTGTGGCATCACCCCCGACCATTATCAATGGAACTATTTTAACCTTGGAAGATGTTATGTGTAGGCTTGACACTATTGAAAAGAAATTTTCTATTAATGAACAGACTGTGGAATTAGAAAAAACTTCATAATCATATCACTCAATCTGGTTCACGGGTAGGAATGACTTTGAAAACCTTGAAGGGAAAGGACGGTATTATTGATAAGAGGGTAGATCAAAATATGCATAGAATTGATGAAATGGAGGAGGTTATTCATAAATTAGTTTTTATCTTTTTCACCCTCCAAAATTAGTACTAGTGCCCCGCACAGTAAAATTCGCAAATTCATATATGTTCCAAAGAACATTAATACTCCTCCTATAAAAGGGGGAGAAGATCTTAAAATGATTGGTGTACATCCCAACTTTGTGAACTTCATAATAGAGCCTATGTTCAATTCTCCTATGGTTACCTCTATTTTTGGTTATGTTAATGAGGAGTTTGATGTAGAGGATGACACCACTTGACCATATACATTATGCCTAGATCAGGGCGTAAAACCATAGCGCTTGTTGGGAGGAACCCAATAATTATCTTAATTCTTTGCTTTTTTACTTTCTACTTAGGTGTTATGACATGATTATTGCCTCTCTAATGATTGTGTTTTTCTGTTTAAATTAGTGCTTGTGCCAAGTTAAATCTTTGGGGTTACTTGTATGATTAGTATAATTGATACGATTGAAAAAACGGAAACTTGGACATCGACTGCAGAATTTCACTGATTTTAATGGTAGGACTTCTTAAGTTGAATGTTCTACACATTGTTAGTGTACAAATAACTCAAGTCATCCTAACTTTTTAGAATTTTGGAAGTACATAAGTGTAGGTTCCATACAGATTAATACACATTGTCGTGTTGTAGACAGATTCTGTTTTTGTTTGCATGGTTTGCTTGTTTTGATGAAGCTATGGATTGTATCGGGGGGTATAAGCCATGGAAAAGTTAGAATAATATATTTATTATGCAATAATGAACTATTAATAAATTTACAACAGTACCTAAGTATTTTTTATGTTGCTTATACTAACAGATCTCACGAAGTTTTGTTGAGTTTAGTGTGATTGAAGTTTTCAAGTTTTGGGTGTTACCACGATGGACAACGAAATTAGGAGCAGCAAGATCCTAAGCTTGGGGATGCCCAAGGCACCACAAGGTAAAATTCTAGGAATACTCAAGTGTCTATGGTTGGGGATGCCCTGGAAGGCATCCCCTCTTTTGTCTCATTCCATTGGTATGTCACTTGAAGTTATATTTTTATATATGAAATGATATCAGTTTGCTTGGAGCGTCGTTTTCTTTAGTTTGGTTTTTCTTTTTAGTTTGCCACAATCATATTTTGCTGGACAAACCAACCGGAGAGAGATACACATCTATCATGGTTTGTAAGACTACTCTTTGTGCTTCACTTATATCTTTTTAGCTAAACGATTGCTCTAGTGCTTCACTTATATCTTTTTGAGCACGGGGGCGTGTAGATTTTATAGAAATATTTGAACTCTCGTTCCTAACTTATATTTGCCTGAGAGTTAATAAACAGTAGAGGTTATTTTCATGGGTCACAAAGCTAGTCCAAAAATAATAGGTATTCAATGGATTATAATCAAAACCATCAACTTTCACATAAAAGAAAAATAGTGGTTAATGATATTGATGTGGCAATATAAAAAAGGTGTGAGTGCATCATTGTTGATTCGTAGGAGTAGATGTACTGGGAGATGTGAATCCCTTGATTCAATGAATTTTAAAAGGGCATGGCGGGGATGTGTGAGCATTTCTATTCCCTCGTTGAAATCCTAGTGTTTTTTGAGTCGGAAGCGCGTGATGGTTAAATACCCCCAACCCTCTCCCTCGAAGCATGTGGCTAGTGCTTTGATTTGTGATGAAACTAATAAAACTTTGCAATAAGTAAATGCGTTCTTGACTCAACGTTGATTGTGTTGGTTTCCCTCCAAGCGTAAAGGGTGATGTAGCACAACGACGACAAGGTTTTCCCTTAGTTATGAAACCAACGTATCAATCCAGTAGGAAGATCCGCAAGACTATGTATGCAACACCCGCACACAAATAACAAATCCTCGCAACCCAACACGTGGAGGGGTTGTGAATCCCTCGTGGGTAGGGTAAGTATATATTTATATATGCAAACAATAGGGATAGCAAATAGAATGCAATAAGGTATTTTTGGGTTCTTTTTGATAACATAGATATGAAAATAAGACAACAAATAAAATAGAAAGCAAATAGCAAAGTAAAGATTGCAAATAGATGATGTGAAGTAGACTTGGGGACCATAGGTTTCACTAGTGGCTTCTCTCAAGAAAATAGCAAACGGTGGGTAGACAAAATACTGTTGGGCAATTGGAAGAGGAGCAAATAATTATGATGATATTCAAGACAATGATCATGTATATAGGCATCAATTGAAAACAAGTAGACCGACTTCTGCGTCCATCTACTTCTATTACTACACACATCCACCACTATCCAGCATGCATCTAGTATATTGAGTTCATGGATAAAAGGAGTAATGCCTTAAGAATTATGACATGATATAGACAAGATCTATTCATGTAGTAATAGACCCCGTCGTTTTATCCTCTATAGCACCGATACATGCGTGTCATGTGTCTTTCTGTCACTGAGATTGAGCACCGCAAGACCGAACCCATCAAAAAGCACCTCTTTGCATTGAAAGATAAAAGATCAAGTTGGCCAAACAAAAATCAAATATCGGAGAAGAAATACAGGGCTATAATAAGGAAGCATGAATATGTTTTCATAGATCTGATCATAAGCTCACAATTCATCGGTTCCCAACAAACACACCGCAACAGAAGATGCTAAATCATATGGTTCTCCAAGATACCATTGTTTGGAGAAGAAAAATGAGAGAGAAAGCCATCTAGCTACTGCCTACGAACCCGTACGTCTGATATGAACTACTCACGCATCATTGGAGGAGCACAAAATAGTATGGTGAACCCATCTGTGATCATGTTCCTCTCCATAATTGGCTCTAGAGTGGAATTCGTGGTTTCTCGAACTTGCGGCGGCTGAAACAATTTTTCGTCGACTCCTCTAGGGTTTCTAAATTTTGGTGTATTTATAGAGCTCGGAGGTAGTGGAGGAGGTGCGTAAGGGATCCACTAGGTACTAGGCCGCGTCCTGGTGTCTAGTGCCCCCCTGGGCCTCGTGTGCTCCTCATTCTTGGCTCCCAAGTTTCCTTCTGGTCCAAAAAAATGTGTGTAAAGTTTCGTGACATTTGGACTTCATCTGATACTGATTTTCTTCAAAGGAAAAAACAACAAAAAACAACAATTGGCACTAGGCATTATGTCAATAGGTTAGTCCCAAAAAATGATATAAAGTTTCTATAAAATGATCATAAAACATCCAAGAATGATAACATAACAACAAGGAACAATCAATAATTATAGATACGTTGGAGACGTATCAACATCCCCAAGCTTAATTCCTGCTTGTCCTCGATGTGGAATGCTACCTCACATGTTCATCACAACCATTTTTTCTTTTGGCATGGACATATTGACTTATGGATGATGCAAAGCAATAGTATATAGTTTGAGATGAAAATTTCAATACTCAAGCATATCAAAAAGCAACCAAGTCTTTCAAAATATCAATTCTAAAGAATGATATCCCGAGACGATCATGCTCTATCATTGAGCAACTCATGGTGCAAACTCGAATATTAACTACATCCAATGCTCGAATATGATAATGGTGTTCCTTAGTTGGTGTTGTAAAAGAGAAGATGACTACTCAAATTTGAAACAAAAACTGCACAAAGTAAATAGATAGGCCCTTCGTGGAGGGAAGCACGGATTCGTAGAGGTGCCACATCTCAAACTGAAAAACTTAGAGATAATTTTTTAGGGTGGTATGATTTTCCTGTCAATGAAACGACGAAGAGCTTCCAATACTATTCATGCTAAACAAATTATAGTTGGTTCCCAAACTGAAAAAAAGTTTATTCTTTTTCCACCCTTCTTTCACATTCCACAACTAGCCGTATCCAGGGGTACCGTCCGTACCAACACGTTCCAAGGAATTTAATTGTTTGATTACATAAATACATTTTTTTCCTTTTTGGGACTAGGCATCTCTATTACCGCCATACTCTAGTGCAATGACAAGTGAATAAAACACTGATCTTCATAATAACCTATTTAACATGGAAGGTACAGACTACCCCTCGCCGCTTCATGAGCGGCACGGGCACACAAAACAAAAATTTATTTTGAACATTAGAGTTGGAACTTGCAAATTTACTTGGAAAGGCGTTGAAATAACGCATATAGGTAGGTATGGTGGACTCATTTGGCAAAACTTTGGGTTTAGGATATGGATGCTCAAGCAGTATTCCCGCTTAGTACAAGGGAAGGCTAGCAAATAGATTGAAAAGCGCCCAACCAAGGAACGAAAATCATCATAAGTGAACATTAAACATAACTAACGACGAATAATGCAACACAAGTGGGATGTAATTACATATCCTAATTATTGACTTCATGTGCATGCATAGTGAATCATAAACCTTAACACCTATATTCTTACTAGAGCATAATTACTCATCAACATAACTCACATATAACTATCTTCATATCGCAAAACTATTGCAAAGAATCAAGCTTAACATCCAATGATATTCATGAATTTTTCTATTGTATCATTCCTAGATATTTATCACTTTGGAACTAATTTTAATTTAAAGAAAATTTCCATTGCAAATAATGAGCTCTCAAGCAAATATAACTGAAGAACGAGAGCACAAGTTTCTTTAAAATTTTCAACTCTCAAAATAATATAAGTGAAGCAAGAGAGGATTTGTTCAATATTTCTGCTACTCACAAAATAATCTAAGTGAAGCATTAGAGCAACTTTCTTCAAAATAATAGAACCACTAAGAAAAATATATAAGTGAAGTACTTGAGCAATTCCATGGCTCAGAATTTTTAAGTGAACCATAAAGAGCGGTTCTATCAAATCGTAGCATAATTTAGCTCTCTCCAATGGGTGTGCCTAGCATGGTTTATTGTGAAAAACTAACCAAAAAAGAAAGAAAAGACACAAATGACATAATACTCTCTAAGCAAAACTCATGGTATGTAATGAATAAAAATATAGCTCCAAGTAAAATTACACATGGTTGTTAGAAGAAAGAGGGGATGCCTTCCGGGCATCCCCAAGCTTAGTTGCTTGGTACTCCTTTGATATTACCTTGGGGTGCCATAAAGCATCGCCAGTCTTAGGCTTTTATCACTCCTTATTCCTTCATCCATCGTTATCTCGCTCAAAACTTGAAAACTTCAATCACACAAAATCCAACAACTTTCCGTGAGATCCGTTAGTATAAGAAAACCAACCTTTACTTTAGGTACTGTTGAAAACCTATTACAATTTTTTGTTTACATTATACCTACTGTATTCTAACTTTGCCTTGTCTTGTACCCCCCGATACAAATCATAGAATCATAAAACAAGCACATAACACAAAGAAAAAAGAATCTGTCAAAAACAGAACAGTGTGTAAATATTAAAATTTTACTCATGCTTCTATAACTCTAAAAATTCTCACAAATTAGGATAACGTAAAAAATTGTATATCAATATTGTGTAAAACATTCAGACACTTTTGATGTTTCCTGATGTTTAGGATTTTTTCTACTTGACGCAAAATTTTCTATTTTTCAACCGGATTAAAGCAACTAACACCCCACATGATCCCAAAGGATTTACTTGGCACAAAAACTAAATAAAACACAAAAATACAATTATAACAATAGAATAATTGTGCAAACACTAAGGAACATAAAGCAAAAGTGAAAAATAAATTTTATTCATTGGGTTGCCTCCCAACAAGCGCTATCGTTTTACCTAGCTGGGCATATAGCATAGATTTTAGGTATTGTCATCTTTAGTTTCCAACTCCTCAATCACGCATACCTGATTTATTAGAGAAATAGCATGCATATTCTAAAAGTTACGCTCGTAGGGATAAAGTTAAAGAATTCATTCATATGAGGAGGTTCATCCAAGTTGAAGTGACCCCTAATCATCTTAAGATATACGTTGTTGCTAGAAGTGGCACCCTTGTTCTTGGGAGTTTGGGTAGTTTTCTTGTCAAGAGGAGTTTTCTAAATAGTTTCAATGAAATAGAAAGTTGTGCTCAAGTTACTGAAAAAATTCTTCTAATTTATTAGTTCGAGCAGGACTCTCTAGTACCCTTCCATTAGTTATGGTTGTTTCTCTTTTAGCATTTTAATAGCGTCCCACATCTTTGAACAAATACTATTAACAAGATCTTTCACCCTTTTATCCAAATTTTCAACATGCTCTTTTGTAAGTATTTTCTTTTCAATGGCATCTATCCTTTGCATAACCTTCTCAAGAGTTAAAAGTGTTTCATTTCTAATGATAGGTGGAGACCCCAATAGAATTCCCATGGCATTGAGAGCATCGTAGGGTGGACAACTTAAGAAATTTCCCCCGGTGATTGTGTCAGGAACAAATCTATACCAAGACATAAAAGTTTTCAAATTAGAATGATATTAGATTGCTTATGGATAGATCTATCATGAGCATTGGAAATCCTATAACAAGAAGTTTCAAACTTTCTCCTCCCCTTTTCTTAAAATTGAGAACTTCAATCTCATGGGTGCTCATAGCGAGGGAGGAGTTTGCCATAGTGATACAGAAACAAAAAGATCTGGTAAGAAAATGGAAAACAGAAAGAAGGCAAAAATAAATGGAAATTCTTTGTGAAATGGGGGAGAGGAAAACTAGAGGAAAAGGGAAAATATTGTAACTGCAAGGATATGATAGTTGTGTAGGAACCTGATAGATCTTGAGTTGATGTTCCTCGGCAACGGCACCAGAAATCTTGACTCCTCGCTAATTGCATTGGTTTCCCTCCAATATTAAAGTGTGATGTAGCACAAAGAAGACAAGTAATTCCCTTAGTTATGAAACCAATGTATCAATCCAGTCGGAAGATCCACAAGACTATGTAAGCATCACCTGCACACAAATAGCAAATCCTCACAACCCAACGCATGAAGGGGTTGTCAATCTCTCGTGGGTAAGGTAAGGATAGCTTGATAGATGCAAATAAGAGTGATATCAAATGGAACAAAGCAAGGTACTTTTGGATTATTTGATAATATATATCTGAAAATAAAAGAGCAAATAAAATAAAATCACAATTATCAAAGAAGGGATTGCAAATAGATGATGTGAAGTAGACCCACCAGTCGTAGGTTTCACTATAGGGTTCTCTTGAGAAAATAGAAAATGGTGGGTAGACAAACCACTGTTTGGCAATTGATAGAATAGTATATAATTATGATGATATTCAAGACAATGATCATGTATATAGGCCGACTTCTGCCTGTATCTACTTGTATAACTCCACACATCGACCGCTATCCAGCATGCATCTAGTGCATTGAGTTCCTGGAGAAACGGAGTAATGTATTAAGAATAATGATATAATGTAGACAAGATCTATTCATGTAGGAATAGACCCCATCGTTTTATCATAGATAGAAACGATACATGCGTGTCATGTCTCTTTATGTCACTGAGATTGAGCACTGCAAGATCAAACCCATCACAAAGCACCTCTTCCCATTGGAAGATAAAAGATCAAGTTGGCCAGACAAAAAGAAAATATTGGAGAAGAAATACGATGCTATAATAATCAAGCATGAATATGTTTTCATGGATCTGATCATAAATGCACAATTCGTCGGATCCGAAAAAAAACACCGGAAAAGAAAGAGTTACATCTTATGGATCTCCAAGAGACCATTGTATTGAGAAACAAAACCAGTCAGAAAGCCATCTAGCTACTGCCTACGGACTCGTTGGCTTCTCATTCTTGGCTCCCAAGTTTCCTTCTGGTCCAATAAAAATCTCCGTGAAGTTTCATGGCATTTGGACATCATTTGATATTGACTTTGAGTGAAGGAAAAAATAGTGAAGGACAACAACTAGCAGTAGGCACTATGTCAATAGGTTAGTACAAAGATGATATGAAGTTCTTATAAAATGATCATGAAATGTCCAATAATGATAACATAAAAACATGGAACTATCGAAAATTATAGATATGTTGGACACATATCAGTTCTTGATGACTAATGTGAAAATCCGCAATCTCACATCCTCATACTTTGCTAATCTCTTCCATAGCGTGCATTGCCCATTCCCACCTCGAGGATCGGTGCAAACTTTGTTGGTGCATCCAAATCCTGTGGCATGATATACTCTATCACATATAAACCTTTCTTTATCTTCCACAAAACATCCACCATACCTATCATGGCATTTTCATAGCCATTCTGAGATATATTGCTATGCAAATTCCACCGTTACATCATATGACTAGTTCATTCATTATCATATTGCTTTGCATGACCATATAGAGCTGACATAGCATTTGTGGCAAAGCCACCATTCATAATATTGCCAAATACATGTCACGATAGATCATTGCACATCCTGGTACACTGCATACCTATCATGGCATTTTCATAGCCATTCCGAGAGGCATTCATAATTAGTCATATCGAGATTTCATGAGTTGTAAGGAAATACAAATGTGGGATGATCATCATTATTAGAACACTGTCCAAGTGAGGAAAGTATGATTAAGACTATGATTCCCCCACAAGTTAGGAAGAGAGATCGGACGAAAAATAAATATGGGTGAGGCCCAATGATCCCACCAATAAAAAAATGAATGAGAGCAAAAGAGAAAAGAGACTTTGCTACTATCCTTTAATAAACTTGTGCCTCGGATTAGTACCATGTTCCTCGTGTAGAAATTGTGATGATATGTCATTTTCATATTCTAGTAGGAATCATATTATCATTATTGTAAAATTGGCTTGCAAATTTTGTTGAGGGGCTTCCTCAAATGCCCGAGGTCTTCATGAGCAAGCAAGTTGGATGCATACCCCAGTTAGCTTCATTTGAGCTTTCATACACTTATAGCTCTTGTGCATGATTTAGATGGCAATCCCTACTCCTTGCATTGACATCTACTGATGGCATCTCCATAGCCCGTTGGTACGCCTACTTGATGTGAGACTATCTTCTCTAGTTTTACCCCTTTTATATCTACCACCATATTGTATTGCACCTTATGCTATGTCCATGGCTCAACCCCATGTATTGCGTGAATAATAAATAGTTGAATCACTTTTAAAAACAATGATCCAATTGCTTGACTTGAGCACCGTGGTTCTTGAAATTTGTATTAATGTGGTGAAGATGGAGCCATGCCTTGCCATACAATGAGATTGATGGGGGTGAACATTCTTTTAGGATCATATACTTTAAAAGATTGATGATTTTACTGATTGTGCTTATCATTATTACTAGTTTGATGTTTTTTATTTCATTGTTTCTCAATGAGAATACATGCAAAATATTACATATTGGATAGCATGTAAAATCAAAAAATTGGTTTTTGTCATTTACCTACTCGAGGACGAGCATGAGTTAAGCTTGGGGATGCTTAATACGTCTCCAATGTATCTATAATTTTTGCTTGTTCCATGTTGTTATATTATCATTCTAAGATACTTTTTGTGTCATAATGCACTGTTTTATCACTAACTATTAACCCAGTGCCTAGTGCATGTCGCCGTTTTCTGTGTGTTTTTTGTTTTTTTAGGTTTTCAGTACCAAACAAGGTCCAATTGTCATGAAACTTTTTGGTGATTTTTTGTGGACCAAAAGAAGTCCTCGGAGCTTTGAGAGGAGACCTCGAGCTGCACAAGGAGCCCACAAGGCAAAACGGCACGCCTAGGGGGGTTGGTACCCTGATGCCTTGTCGACTCCCTGTGGCCCCTCTTGCCCAATTCTGTGGCCTATAAATTATCTAATATTCCGAAACTCTTGAGGAATCAATGAAATACTTTTTATGTCTCCATAAAGTCTCTGTTCCACGGTGATCCCATCCGGAGCTCCGTTCCGGCACTCTACCGGAGGGGGGATCAATCACGGAGGGACTCTTCGTCAACCTCCGTGCCCTTGTCATGTCGTGTGAGTAGTTCACCTCAGACCTACGGGTACATAGTTAGTATGGAGATGGAAATATCTCTCTATCTCTCTCTTGATCTTCAATACAATGATCATCGCAGCTTCGCTTTGATCTATTCGATGTAATTCTTTTGTGTGGTGTGTCTGTTGATATCCAATTAATTGTTGGTTTATGTTCGGATTATTCATGAAAAGTATTTGAGTCTTCTCTAAATTATTGTTGCTCCTATTTGCATGATCATCATAGCTTCAGAAATCTATCAGATCTATTGAATTTCTTTGGCCAAGTAGTTTGATCTTTCTTCAGTCGTAGATGTGCGTTGTAGGGGGTTCAACCTGATGAATTTCTATATCCCAATGACAAAACGGGACATGTCACGTCTTTGTACTGCTTCCACTAAGGATAAGACGATGGGGTTTATTCATATTCATTGACTTTACTTTTTCTACATCATGTCATAATTATCCAAGCATTACTTCGTTTGTCATGACCTTAATACGTAGAGAGGCAAGCATAGAAGCATTCTTGAAGTGAACTAATAGTAGTAGGTGTAAAAATGAGTCAGCCTATTTTCTTATGGATGTGATTCCTATATATTCATGATGATTTCCATGAAAATCAAATCAATATTTGTTGTTCTATCAGTTACCCAACAATAAGTTTTTTACCCACCATATGTTGCTTTCATGACAGATGCCACTATAGAACACTACAGCCCCCGGGTTAATTCACTTATATATATTCAGAAAACTTATATTTTATTCTCTATCCCTTTTTATGTTTTATTTTAGATACTATTCTCAACAACTACATACACAACTCACTTGCTTGCAAATAACAAAAACAAGGGGATTGACAACCCTCTTGCCCGCGATGGGTGCAAGTTGTTTGCTCTCTTGTGCGTACCCGCTGAAGACGGTTGAGGATTGATATAACTATTGGTTTGGTAAACACTTACTGCATTGTATAGCGATAACCAGTTCCTTTTCACGGAAAACTCAACGCAGATCACAAGCATCAACCACCTGCTTGCCACAAGCCAACATGGCGTGCCCGCCCCCGTGGGCGCGCATGATAGCTTGTGGGGCGCGTGTAGGTTTTGCAACACCCTTTGTTATCCTCTATGGTGTATTTTACCCTATAAAAAATCATAAGCAACCTTTTGGGATGGAGCATCGCCATCTCGAGGCGGAAACCTGGGCACATGCACTTTTCCTCTTCGACAAAGAGATTCCGTCGAGGAAACTTCCCTCCAATAGGGTGAAATCGAAGCCATCGTCATCACCAATGCTTCCTCCTTCGTGGGAGGACCAATATTCATAAACATATTCACCAGCCCAATCTCATATCCAACCCTAGTTCATCCCTTTTATTCAATCTTTGTCTGAAAACCTTAGATTGGTACCTATGGGTTACTAGTTGTGTTGATTGCATCTTGTAGTTGATGCTTGTTGGATTAGTTGGTGGAAGATATTATGGTCAGATCCTTAATCATTATTATTATATCTATGATGTTGAACATGTTGATGAGGTGTCAGTTGTTACTATTGTCCCTGAGGACATGGGAGAAGTCTTATTATAAGTAATCATGTAAAGTTGGTATTCATTCAATATTGTCATGATATTTATGTTTTTACTTTTCTTACTGGTGTCATGTGAATGTTGACTAGACAACACATCACCATGTTATGGGCCTAAGGGAAGTCATTGTTTAGTAACAAGTAGATGGTGGGTTGCGAGAGTAACAGAATCTTAGACCCCAATTTATGTGTTCCTTCATGAGGGGCGAATTTGGATCCACACATTTAATATGGTTAGATTTATCTTAATCCATCTTTCGTAGTTGTGGATGCTTGTGATGGAGGGTAATCATAAGTTCGTTGTTTGTTCAATTAAGAACAACATATTATCACCGGTCCACCCACATATGAAATTATCAAAGTAGTGAATGTGAATCAACTAAACTTGCTGAACATGATGAGATAGAAATTTCCATGTGTCGTCGAGAGCGCTTGCTCAATATAAGAATACTTTCCGGCATGTCCTTCGCTACAAAAAGGATTGGTAAACCTTGCTGCACCCACTCTACTATTGTTACTTGTCACTTGTTACGAATTATCTTGCTACGAAACCATCTATCACTGTTTCCTACAACACTTGCATAGAATACCTTGCTGAAAACCGCTGAACATTTCCTTTTGCTCCTCGTTGGGTTCGACACTCTTACTTATCAAAAGGACTAAGATTGATCACCTATAATTGTGTGTCATGAGCGCTCAAGGTGATTGGTGTTGGTTTTGTGAATGAGGTAAGGGTCCGCTACTACGACATCCTTTTTGAGCTCACATTTGAGAGTCTAGGCATTATTGATTGCCCATAGGCGTAGTGAGGAAGAACTAAGCTTCATTACACAGGACATGTGGGAGATGTCTTCGAATGAAACATAGAATAGTTCAGTAAAGAAATTGTCGCACAAACCAAGATTTGGTGGCACCATCACTAAAAATCGGGGCGAAATCCACCTCTAGCACCACAAAATGCAAACTACTCCCTATATAGAAATGTGTCATGCAGAATCTTCATTTGTGTCTATAGAAGATCTATGAGTTCATTAGGAAGGATGGGTTCACCCCAGGAATGGTAATTCCGCCATCCAATAGATCAAACTTTTTTACTCTTATGAACCGGCTAGCTGGCATTGGCCTTCTTATGTGGTTGGTTTCTCTTCTTCCGTACCAGGTTAGGTTGGTTGGATATATTACATGGCAATGCATTTGTGACTATCACATTGAGTGTGTTTGGACTCAGCAATGCTCCCATTTATGGTGGCACTTGTTTGTCTAGTGGTGTGAAGTCCTCATTGAACAGACTCTTCTAGCAAGGAACAACACGTTCCTATTAAACAAGCGGAGGCATAGAGAATGCTTCGCCAAGACCAAAAGACATGGGTCCATCAAGATTGCACATACTGGTAGCTGATTTCTGATATTCGTCAATCAGGAAGTATTGATTGACAAGTGGATTCTCCTCACCGGCCAAATCCCCACTATTGACATGGTCCTGATCACTGCCCAAATCCCCATCATTGACATGGCCCTCACCACAGACATCCACACCATTGACATGGTCCTCACCATATGCAACCACATTGTTGTTGTTCTCACCAACATGCACATTGTCGTTGTCCTCACTGACATGCACATAGTCGTTGTTATGAACTTCAAGGTGAATCCGACCCAAAGGATATGGTCCTCGTCCATATGTGTTGTCATTGTTCTTATGCTGCGAGGTTGGGGAAATTTGGATGTTTCCTAGCAAAATTTTATTCCTCAGCCACTACATTGGCCAACATAAACATCGTGCAAGAGTTAACTATGTATTCACACCCATAGGTTGTATTGGAGGAGAAATATCTTTGAAACCCCTTATGACTACAGATAACTCAACTTGAAGACCCCCTTAGGTATCAACACTTTGTGGATCATGGTATCTTTGGGTCGAAAGATGAAACCAATTGCAACTTTAACTAGTTTGCCCCTCACATAAGCTAAGAGACTCCATGGAGTGTCTTCCGTAAGAGCGTTGAGAGGAGACATTTGTGAAGGATTACCAATGAAAGAGACATATGGGCTGCTATCCTTGGGTGAAGGTTGGATGAAAACGTTTCCTAGTTCACCATTCCTGATCTAATTCTTTAGGCTCTCTATTATTGAAGGCGGCATGGCTTGCGCATGGGCTAGGCTTTGAATGTTGACCCATTCTTCGATGTTGGATGTGGTTGCGGATGTGGCTATGGTCGTGGCTTCCAGTATTTTCTATTCCATGCTCTGCTTGTAGGATCTCCTTGTGTGGTTGCAGATCACGGTCTTTGGGATAATGATAGTCCCATTTGCCACCACATCCTGCGTCGTTCACACGGCCACACGCCGGTGGTTGACGTCTACTATGCAACTTTATTCTTGTAGATGTTGTTCGGCCTCCAAGTGCAGAGTTTTGTAGGACAACAACAAATTTTCCTCAAGTAGATGACCTAAGGTTTATCAGTTCCTGGGAGGTGTAGGATGAAGATGGTCTCTATCAAACAACACTGCAACAAAATACAAGAAATCTCTTGTGTCCCCAACACGCCCAATACAATGGTAAATTGTATAGGTGCACTAGTTCGGTGAAGAGATGGTGATACAAGTGTGGTATGGATAGGTGAAATATATTTTTATAATCTGAATAAATAAAAACAGCAATGTAGCAAGTGGTAAGCACCGAGCAAAATGTTATATAAATGTTTGAAAATAAGAACTAGTGTGTCAGACCTTGTTTTCACTTTGCCTCAACCGTAGTCTTTTCAATTTGGATTTGATTAAAACTTTTCACTTCGCCCGCATTACTAGTGGGAGGAGTGATATGGTCACTCTCCTGACGGGGTTGTACCAGGTAGGTCAACTATGCCGTTTTTACGTGTTCCGGGCACCGTTCATCCCCGCATGGATGATACGATCTAGAGTTCGTGCTCGTAAGATGTACATCTTGTGGGTGGGGTACCAATCGAGTGGACTCTTTGTCTAGTGTCGTTGGGGGAATGGCAATGATCGGGTACTTACCTCGGGTATGTTATATAGCAAGTCGTGGATGACACGGATGTTTCCCGGATCTCTTGGGTACAGCGTACAACCTCTGCAAAGTGTAAAACTATCTGAATAGTTGTGTTCACGGTCAAGTACAGTTGGGTGGTGCTGCTTAAAGTACGTCCAGTCATTTCAGCATAAACCAGATGTGTGTGTGTGTGTGTATTAATGTGTTATACGAGTAAGATGATATGACAAGTGTGGATACTTGGCATATAGGGTGAACCTGTGGTGTTCAGCCCTCCGCGGATATGTTGATATCTCTGACTTGTATTCATGATTACCATCTAGCTTATGATGCATAACCACACAAGTAATTCACCATGCTAATTTTCAATTAAACCTTGCTTTCTACAAAGGCCGCATATTACTTTATTATCGTACCAACTGCATCATCCATATCATGGGTTGTTTGCGAGTACATTTAATGTACTCATTGGCTTGCAACTGGTTATTTTATTGACCAAACATGGGGGAACCGGAATATGGAGAAGAATTCGTCGTCGTAGACGGACACGCAAACTAGAACGCTTCCCAGTCAGAATGCCTGTTGGTTAAGGTTGATGGCATGGGTTCCCGTTTACTACCAAGTATTCCGCTAATAATTGTGTTGGTGTGATTGGCCTTCTAGGCCCTATCTATGTAAGACTTGACCATGATGGTCCTTATTGTGTCGCACGTTAATTTTGGATGTAAGACACTTGTTATTCAGTATATGTGTGTTCACTGAGCATTGTTCTGTGGGATGACAGTACACATGCATTCGGCGATCTCGACTCGTAAGTCGGGGTACCCACAGAGCTGGTATGAGTGCCATCCTGACTTTAGGAAGCCTTAGGTAGCATGGACGATAGCCGAGACGAATAACACTCTCAGCCCTTACACTTGATACTTACTACGACCTACTACCTTTTCATACCACACACAAATTTCTAACCCTATGCTTAAAACCTTGTAGATGGCCGTTGTACCTGAGATGCTTCTGGAGACTAGCGTTCCTCTACTCTTGGGAGGCTGCTTGGAGAAGTGTCAAGTACGTTGCATGCCCGTTTTCCTCTACCACGAGCACTGGGTCAATGCCGACACAAAGGAATATCATGTGGACATAATTATGAAGGAAAACGACTGCCCAGCTAGTTGGTTCTTTGAAGGACCACAGATGGTGACTCTCATATTGGCACTGGAGACAGCAGCACGAGAGGCGCTCGCGCATCTCCGTGATCTCCTTCCCGAGATGGCCAACGAGCCGGCTACTCATCACCTGCATTTTGTTAAGGACAGACTTGACGGGAGTTAGACAATCAATCCATCCTCGGAGGAAGGAACGCCACTCAGGTTTCAGACCTACTTCAGCCTCTCTGCCAACACCCTAGCTCACCTTCTGATCAAGGAGTGAGCGACGCTCCACCAAGAACTTCATCAAGTCAAGGACCTACTCCGCCTAGAGAAGATGAAGACACACAAGGTTAAGAAATAAGGAGCACCCAGAGGGAAAGGTGCCATCGCCTTCCGAGGAGGAATACCACCACTTAAGGCCACTCCTATATAGAGTCGTCGCCTAACCGCCGAGGAATACATTGAGTTGCACACCGCTTCAGCGACGAAACATCGTCATGATGGACCTTTTCCTTCCCCCACACCCCTGAAGGAAGAAGATGCCCGCACATATGAGGATGAAGAGGAAGACCCTGAAGAACATGTGTACGAGACCGAGAAACCCATCGCTTAGATAGATGTCTTAGGACAAGTTAGGAGTCCCGATGCGAAGTCGAGTCTGTGTAACGGTTCGTATGAAACCATGAATGCTTGTACTGTGTGTGCTTTCTGTTTGTGTCTTGATGCAAGCCATGCTTTGCCTTAGGCAACTTGTAAGGGCGTGTTTGGTAGCCTGCAGGCAGAGTGTATGAGCCCGAAATTTCCCTTCTCGGCCCACTTTTCACTGTTTGGTAGGGTGTATGGGCTGAGGAGAGCATGCACCAACTCATGCAAAAAAGGGCCTCAGCATAGCTGAGGTGTGACATCCTCATCTTTTGCTACAGTGTTGTACGTAATTAAGCTACAGTGATCCCACGCTAATGATGCCACGTCACAGTAATTTCTTTTGTTAAAATCACGGCAGTTCAAACCCCGCTCATTTCCATTGCAAATTTTATTTGTTTGAAAAGTGGAATTCAAAAGTTTTATGAAACTGAAAATAAAAATGTTGCATGCGTTACAAATATTCCCTAAGAAATTTTAAAGTTGAATCGGGCATTTTTTGAATTGTTTTAAAGCCTCTAAATAATTAAAACGAAAACTTTTAAAAGAAAGATAATGAAACTTAAACAAAAAAAACAAAAAGAAAAACCCACTCACCCCAACTGAGCCAACCAGCCAGCCGGCCAACCCCCCACAGCCCACTCTAATCGGGGGTGAGGGGTAAACCCCCCGTGAAAACCTAGCGCTACCCGTGCCCCCCCATTCCCTCACCCCGCCGCCATGATCTCCCTCGCTCGATCCCCATCTCTCCTCTCCCTCGTCACGTCTTAGTACCACAAACCCCCATCAAGCCCTCCCGTCGCCGTTCCCCCCCTCGAGCCCCCATCCCCTCGTGGATCCAACCCAGACCTAAGCGCCCCCACTCTCCCTCTCATTCCCCTACCGCCGGGAGGCGCTCCAACCGGTCGGCCACAGCCAGCGGCCGCCTCCGCCGGCCACCAGCGGCCGTCTCTCCCCGACCCCGACTCCCTCTGCCACCGGATCCACCCCACTGGCCCATCCCCACCGTAGCGCCCCCACCTCTGGCCTCCGGTGCCTCCCTCCGCTCCGGCCACCTCCAGCCCTCACCGAGACCAGGCCCATCCACCGATCCCCTCCTCGCCCCAACCGTGGCCACCGACCACCACTGGCCTCCGGCGCCCTCCGGTGGGCCACCTCACCGCCGACGCCTCCTCCTCGGCCCTCGTAGGTCCACCCCGCCGCCCCCCGCGTTTTCGCTCCGTCGAGCCTCCCCGAGCCCTTTTTGCACATCTACAGGCTCAATGTGACCCCGGGCTCCTCTCTCTCCCTCTCCTCCCCCCTGCTCCTGGACTCGGCCACGTTGACCTCCCAGGCCACCACGCCTATAAAAGGGGCGATTAACCCCCCCCTTTTTGGATTAATTGTTTTGGGCATTTTGCCATTTTACTGAATCTCACAGAGGGGGCCCAGGAACCCCTCCTCTAAACTACTATAATATAATTGAACATTATTAAATAAATAAACATATGTTTTCATAAAATAATTAATTAATTATTTAGTTATATTAGTTATTTATATAGTTAATTAATTAAATAGGCAATTAAGAGTTAATTAGACTATTCAAATATTCTGTTAATTAACTAATCTAAAAAGTGAGTGACATGTGGGTGCGAGTGACCCCACATGTTAGGTTTGACTCTGGTCAGCCAGAGTTAACCTGGTGACATCATGGTGATGTCATGATGACACCATCATTCACTATTCTGGATAATGTTGCATTTCAAATATTGAATTAAATCTCTTAGTCCCTAAATATTAATAAAACTTTGAAAATTAATATAAAATAAACTGTAGCTCAGAAGAAAATATTTCCAACATGAAAGTTGATCAGCAGAACGAGACGAACCCGAATATACTATATGTTTGTCTGTCATGCATCGCTAGCATAGCAAGCGTGGAACTTTTACATCATTTTCATCTGACGGGTAGTAGCCAGAGACCCGGGAAATATCCTCTGATATTTTTCTGACCCGTCTATGACCGGTAGCACTGCGTTAGCTCATGCCTAACCCTGCTTTGACATGTCATGCTTAGTGTTGCACCTGTTGTTGTTATTTATTGTTTCTCCCCCCTCTTCTTACCGGTAGTCCCTGAGACTGACGTTGCCCCCGGGTACATCTACCCTCCCGACGACCAACCCTTTGCCGTAGAGCAACAACGCAAGAAAACCCCCCTTGATCATTCCTATATCGCCCACTTCTTTCTCCCTCATGCTTGCATTAGAATTTTTCTGTTGTTGTAGTTAGCTCCTATATCTGATGCATGGCCTAATTTTGATGAACTGCTACATTATTCTACCACACCTTTAAACTGCTTTGTATAGGTGGAGCAGTCATCCCCTCTGACACCTTAGTCCAGTTGCCCCGCATTGCCGCCAGGTCTCGATCCCTGATCGACGAGCCAGAACCGACACATCACTTACACCCCCCCTTAGTTTTGCGGCGCTACAGATCTACTATCGGGTACCGGGGGTGACACCTTGTGAAGTACTCATGATGATATCTCTGTAGTACAGCTAGTCGGTCGTGGTTATCGAGGGTGATTCCGCCTTCACCACTCCCGACGATGTCTCTGTCGTGCAACCCCTCAAGTGTGAGACCCTCGAGGGTGAATCCTCTAAGTCCACCTTGACGGTAACATCGTTCGGAATCCAACGAGGGTGATACCTCGGTTTCCCCCTGACGTTTCAACCACACAGTTACCCGACCATGTTACTGGGATCTTTGATGAATATATGTTAGGCGGGTGGATTCTCGCGTGGATGTGTCGATGACTTTATTAAAATGTTAACGGATTTGGGTACTTGATCTGGGTTGGTCGGAAGGCCTTATTACACACTAACCGTCTGCTTTGGAAGAATTATGGGTACTTGGCATCGTGGTATCAGCCGAATCTCTTCAGTCGTTAGCAATGGAGCAGCGCGCCCGAGTGGTCCCGAGACGCATCGTGCTTGTATTAAGGGGTGCTAGGATTGACGCCGGCCGCCCATGCATCGTGCAGGAGCGCAGAGGGCGAGTGGGTCCATGAACCCTTTGCGCTTAGGGTTTATACCGGCGGGCTGGCCTCTTTGTTGAGTCTAGGTGGGGCTGCGACGTGTCGATATTCCAAGGTCGGGCATGACCCAGAAAAGTGTGTCCGTCCAGAGTGTTATCGAGTGTGATGGGGAATATGTTGTGCACCCCTGCATGGAAGGACTGAACTATTCGGATAGCCGTGTCCACAGTTACAGGACGACTTGGAGTCGTGCCCTGATCTTATACAACTACAACTGTTACTTAACTGGAATAGTTGCTCTCCGGTTGCTTCCTCGCAGGGAGTCGAGGGAAGATCTCGGGGCGTGACCTCATATTAATATTGCTGCAACAATATGAATATTAATTGTGTTACCCCTATTCTACTCTCTTCTATTGTTGCAAGGCCCCTTGAAGATGCTAGTCTTCGATAGGACTAGACCTTCTCTCTATTCACGCATTGTTGCAGTCTGTCCACATATAAACCCCTTCTTTGATACTATTGGATAATTACCATAGTTCTGATATAAGTCTTACGAGTACTTTGGATGAGTACTCACCGTTGGTTTTCTCCCCCTTTGTCCCCTCGATCCATTGCTGCGGCCAGATGATGGAGCCCAGGAGATGGAGTATCCTATTGGCGACGACTGCTACCCCGACGGTGCCTACTACTGCATGGAGGTCATTGAAGACCATGAGTAGTTAGGAGGTTCCGAGGAAGGAGCCCTCGCCTCGTTCGATCGTTGTATCTTTTTTGCTAGCCTTCTCTAAGGCACCCCATGTTTAATGTATGTATTTAGATATTTGTTACTACCGCTTACTTGTGTGTTTATCGAGCTTCCGTATTCTAGCCCTCGAAGCCACTGGCTTGTAATATGAATCTTGTTTGTTTTATTTGTGTCTAGAGTTGTGTTGTGATATCTTCCCATGACTCCTTGAGTTTGATCATACGCATTTGCGTATATGATTAGCGTACGATTAAATCGAGGACGTCACATGAGCCCAGCACCCGCATGGAGGCAAGCTGAGCAGAGCGTTGCTGAGCCCATGCACCCTCGCCTCGCCTTGCCCTCGCCCACCCGCGCCCCTCTCGAGCCCCGACGGCCTCGCCCGAGCTCCGGCAGCGTTGTGTGAGCCCCACCACGCCTCGCCCAAGCCCCGTCCGCCTCGCCCTCTCTCCTCCTCCTCCTCCTTGATCTCCACCGCTTGGCGGCGCCTGGATCTGGATCGGGTCGCTAGGAGACGTGGGGCTCTGGAGCCGGTCGCTAGGCGGCGTGGGGCTGCGGATCCAACGAGGTCACGGTGGTGGAGTAGGGTCTACCCCACCGCAGTGGTTACCAAACACGGTATGAACTCAACATGTTTCAACAGATACATCACTACCAAACAACCACACATGCATGCAGACAACATGTCTCAACTTAGCATGTCTCAAAGGGGAACAACTATGCTAGAATGGGAACAACTACCAAACACACCCTAAGAGACTGCATCGCCAATCTTAATTAATGTATTTTCATAGGGTTCTTCGACCCCTCTTGTTTGACACACTTGCACTATACCAAAGCCCCCTTATATAGGCACACCATCCCTTTATGTTGTCCTCTTGACCACTTCAGAGTATTGACATGTCTGCTCTAAACTGGATGGTGACTGCTACTCGCACTAGTATCTTCGGCAATCCCAGCAATGGCAGTTCTAGCCAGCAGCCAGGAGCCGGTGGGTCTGCCCAAGCTGGATGTCACCCGGAGCAGCAGCAAGGCGACATTCCCCCGCCACGCCTCCTCCGGAGAACATGATTGTGGCTCAGTTCCTCCAGGCTCTCCGAGAGGAACGCCAAGCCAACACGGCGGAAATGGCAATGGTCGCTCCACTCTATATGAGTTCATGAGGACTAAGCCCCCGATATTCACTAAGACAACTAAGCCCCTGGATGCTGATGACTCGATATGCACCACTAAAGACCTCCTCACGCTGGTTAAGTGCACCGACAATCATGAGAAGGTCCTTTATGCTTCTCACTGTCTCGGATGCACAACCAGGCTTGGTGGGATAGGTTCCAGATTATGCAAGACGCGCACGCTATCACTTGGGCTGTCTTCAAAAACGGGTTCTACGATGCTCACATTCCCCCTGGAATGATGACTATCAAGAAGCGGGAGTTCCATCCTCTGAAGCAAGGAAGCGGCACAATCAAGGAATACATACCGAAGTTCAACCTCTTGTGGAGGTATGCACCACAAGATGTCAGCACTGAAGCCGCTAAGGTGGAAAGCTTCATGGAAGGACTTCAGCAGTCGCTACAATATCAGCTTGTTGTCTGTGACTATTGTACCTTCTATGATATTGTAGACAAGTCTCTCATACTGGAAGACAAGCGTCGTGCTATGGATGATACTCGCAAGCGTAAGCTGATGGGCAATGGTGGTTCGAGCAACTAGAAGACTCGTATGTGGCAATCCGCCCCGGCAAGGCCTAACTATAAACAGTAGCAGTACAAGACTCCTGCATTTCGCCCAAACTATGAGCCTCGGTAGCATTCGAGCCCCAAGCGGACAATCAATCTGCCCAACAACAGTGGGCGAAAGCCCAACATCCCAGGGCAGGTCACCTGCTTTGCATGTGGTCAGCGTGGAAATTACTCCAGGCAATGCCCCAACAAGAAGCCCGATGCACCGCGCCCCAATGCGCCAAATCAAGGACGAGGCCATGGAGTACCAGGCAGGAATTAGCCTCCCCGCAACCAGTAGTACCACAACAGGGGACACGTGAATCACATCTCTGCTCAGGAAGCCTAGGAGGACACGGACTGCATTCTGGGTACATTCCTCGTCAACTCCACCCCCGCAATAGTATTGTTTGATTGTGGTGCTTCACATTCCTTTGTCACCCAAAATTTTGCTGCAAAGTGTGGTTTGAAGCCTACCCTCCTTACTAGAAAAATGACAGTACAGACCCCGGGAGCAGTGCTAAGGACCAACCTAGGATGTAAAGGAGTTGGGATCAGCATTAATGGGATAGACTTCGTAGCAGATCTCATCGTACTTAAGTCGCAAGGCTTGGACGTGATCCTTTGTATGGACTGGTTGGCCAGGCACCAAAGCATGCTGGACTACGCCAAGACGACTATTACCATCACAAGTGACCAAGGGGTCAAAAGAAAATACGTCCCTGAGCCTACCTCCACTCAAGTCCCTCAGGTTAATTGCCTTTCGGAAAAAGAGTTGGACCGAGTACCACTGGTATGTGAATACTCGGACATCTTTCCTGATGAGCTGCCTCGGATAGCTCCACTCAAGTCCTGCAGAGTGGAAGAAGTAGTTCGCCGAGCAGCTTAGGAAGGGATTCAACCGTCCAAATGCCTCACCTCGGGGATCACCTGTTCTATTCGTGTCCAAGAAGGATAGGACTATCAGGCTTTGTGTCGATTACCGTTCCCTCAATGAAGTCATGATAAAGAACAAGTACCCACTCCCCAAGATTGAAGACCTATTCGACCAGTTAAATGGTGCCAAGTTGTTCTCCAAGATCGATCTCAAATCGGGGTACTACCAACTGTAGATTCGGCCCGAGGACATACCTAAGCCGGCATTCATGGCCCGGTACGGTCTATACGAGTGCACGGTCATGTCGTTTGGGTTGACCAATGCCACAACATACTTCATGTACCTCATGAACAAAGTCTTCATGGAATATATACCTAGATAAGTTCGTTGTCGTCTTCATCGATGACATATTAATATTCTACAAATCCGAAGAAGAGCATGAGCAACGGTTAAGGCTGGTGTTGGAAAAACATCGAGAACACGAACTTTATGCCAAGTTTAGCAAGTGACAATTATGGTTACATGAAGTTTTTATCTTGGGTCATACCATGACGGGAGATGGATTGGCAGTCGATCCCGCCAAGATTACTATGGTAACCGACTGGGAGTCCCCAATCGATGTGAAGAAGTTAGAAGCTTCCTCGGACTCACGGGATACTACTGCAAGTTCGTGGAAGGGTTCTCCCGCATTGCCTAAACAAAGACTCAGCTCTTGAAGAAGGGCAAGAAGTTCGAACGGACACTAGAGTGCGATGAAATTTTTGAGGAGCTGAAGAAGAGATTGACCACCGCCCCGGTACTGGCCACTCCAGATATCGACAAGGAGTTTGTGATATAATGTGATGTTTCAAGAATCAGGCTCGGTGTCGTCCTCATGCAAGACGGCAGAGTCGTGGCTTATATTCATGGAAACTGCGCCCGCACGAAGATAACTACATCACTCATGACCTCGAGTTGGCAGCTGTAGTTCATGCCTTGAAGACGTGGCGGCATTATCTCGTGGGGAAGCGATGCAAAATATACACCAATCACAAGAGTCTGAAGTATATCTGTACCCAAAAGGAGTTGAATATGAAGCAACGAAGGTGGTTGGAATCGATTAAGGACTACGACCTCAACATTCAATACCACCCCGGTAAGGCCAATGTGGTGGCCGACGCCTTGAGCCATAAGGCTTGCACCATAAATGCTATGATCAAGGAAAGGCTACCCGCCCTATATGACGAGCTGGAGAGCTTCGGGTTAGAGCTGGTTGAACAAGGGTTCCTAGATAACCTCAAAGTAAACCCCACTCTGGCAGACGACATTATAGATGCCCAGAAGGGACACGAGAGCATCGAAGGCATCAAGAAGAAGATCAAGGAAGGAAAGGCCCCAGGATTCTCAGTGGATGAACAAGGATTTGCGTGGTTTGGGAAACGTTTATGCGTACCCAACAAGGCCGAACTCAAGAACTTAATCTTGCAAGAGGCCCACGATACTCCCTACTCAATCCACCCTGGTGGGACCTAGGTATATCAAGACCTCAGAGAATGAATCTGATGGCATGGCATGAAGCAGGAAATAACTTCATATATCGCCAAGTGCGACGTATGCCAGCGGGTCCAAGCGGAACACCAGTGACCCGCGGGACTTCCAGAACCTCTCCAGGTGCCCAAATGGAAATGGGACAAAGTCGGTATGGCCTTCATCACCGTTCTGCCCAAGTCACGCAAAGGACATGACTCCATATGGGTCATTGTTGACCACGTGACCAATGTGGCCCATTTTATTCCGGTCAACACCATATACGATGGTAGCCAACTAGCCAACCTATACATCCATCGTATTGTGAGTCTCCACGGAGTTCCCAAGGAGTTCGTGTCGGACCGAGGCACGCAGTTCACCTCAAGATTCTGGAAGAAGTTCCAGGGAACTCTGGGAACTAAGCTCTCCTTCAAAACCGCTTTCCACCCGCAGACAGGCGGACAGACAGAACGAACAAATCACATTCTAGAGGATATGCTCCGTGCTTGTGTTTTGGCACATGGAACCAAATGGGAAGACTGTCTGCCTTTCGCTAAGTTCTCATACAACAACAGCTATCAGTCCAGTCTCCAGATGGCCCCATTTGAAGTACTATACAGATGTAAGTGAAGCACCCCGCTCAACTGGTCTGAAACTGGTGAAGGGTTGATTTTTGGGCCAGATGTCCTCCGTGAATGTGAAGACAAGGTGCAACTTCTCAGGGAGCACCTAAAGGCTGCCAAGTCGCGACAAAAGAGCTATGCGGATTCCCACCACAGAGAAGTGGAGTTCAACCCCGGTGACCAGGTGTACCTCCGCGTCACACTTCTCAAGGGTACTAAGCGTTTCCACGTCAAGGGGAAACTTGCTCCAAGATTCATTGGACCTTTTAAGATCACGGCAGAGCATGGAGAAGTTGCTTATCAGTTGGAGCTACCACCGAAACTTTCGGGTGTGCACAACGTCTTCCACGTATCACAACTTCGAAAGTTCCTTCAAGCTCCGAACCGCCCAGATCTTTATAAGGACATCGACCATCAAGCCATTGACCTTCAGCCTGACCTCACTTATCGCAAGATACCAATCCGCTTCCTGCATGAAGCCGAGCATTGTACCAGAAGCCGCACCATCAAGTACTTAAAGGTCCAGTGGAGCAACCACACCAAAGCAGAAGCAACATGGGAGTGTGAAGACTATCTCAGATTCGTATTTTCGTACCTTTTTAGCACCTAGCTTTGGAATCTCGGGGACGAGATTCTTGTAAGGGGGATAGGTCTGTCACACGTTGTTTTCAGTTTGCCTCAACTGTAGTCTTTTCAATATGGATTTTACTTTTTGAGAAAATTTTATGAGTGCCATGATCGTAATTGATTGTATGTACGCTTGAGCGTGCGGATCTAAAAATAATTTTTATAACATAAAATTTCCATAAAAATCCTTTTTCTCGTTTTTTGTTGATTCAAAACCTTGCTTTGGGGTTTGCACTACAAGTGCCTCATTTCAAGGGGGTGCCTTCACCCAAAGATTGTATTCTGATTCTAGCACTATTATAACTATCCAAAATCACAAAATAAGTATTTCACAAAATATTTTCCTATTTTATTTGCATGTCTTTTTCTGAGGCGGAAATGGTATTTCTGACTGGAAATCTGAGAAAACTCTGCGAAAAATAGGAGGTACTCAGAGGACAAATATTTTCCATAGGAATTATTCTCAAACCTTTAAAAACCCTTATTTATGTTCAAAATATTTGAGCAAACCTTTAAAAACCTTTTTTGTCTGTTTTTACCTTTTGAATTATTTCCATAGGAATTATTCTCAATAAATTCCCAGGGAATTCTAGCATGTTCCCCAATCTATATTTGGTGATCATGCCAAGTTTCACCTCATTCCAAGGTGGTTTGGTTCACCTAATAATCCTAAAAGCCTTCTTGTCCAGAATCAAACTGAAGCAACTCTACATAGCAAAGTTTGTCGAAATGGCCTAAAACTTTGCAGGAGTGCTCAATATCCCAAAAGAGGAGACCCTACCAAGAATTGGATTTGTGGGGATTAATTTGCTCACATTTTATTTTAATAATGCAGAACTGTCCGTTTGGTTGTGTTTTCAAGTTTACATTGTCAAACTTGTACAATGGAGCTCAAATTTGGTAAAGCATCCTAATCTTGCCTAAAACTCAAACCTGTTAACTTTCACCATCGTTGATGAAGTTTAGCTGCCCCAAACCTAGATAAAACACCTTCATCCAAATTGGTCAAACAACATCTAGCACTCTCTACACCCACACCCTTCACTCAGAACTCCAAGCACAGACTACCAGCACCACTCCTCAACTGCAGACGAGTGGCCCCTCCTTGGTTCAAAATGAGTACGCCAAAAGACCCAATTTAGCTCCTGGTTCCATGCTTGCAGAACCTCTTTAAGAACATCCATTTGACCAGCTCTGATCTTCTCGGTTCCTAGCAACCGAGGGGCATCTAGACCACCCCATAGACACGCCAAACTAGGCCAATGCACTCTAGAGACCGTGAGCATGCCGTGGCATGCCAAAGCTGTGCTTTGACGCGCTACAGGGCACACCCGAGGCTAGGGAGGCCAGCCCCAGCTGGTTCTCACATCCCCTCGATGTCTCTCCTCGCCCCCGACAAAGACCCAACTCAGGGAAACCTCAGGGCCCCTTCTCCCCCTCTCCACTGACTCAGGAGACGCGTCCCCGCACGCACCCGATTCGGTCAAGAGGACACGGCCCCGCAGCACGCCTGCACAGTTGCCCCCGCTCATCCTGTTGCGTTCGCGGAAGTCCTAAACCACGCCCGCAAACCATGGTGTCGGCCCCGATCCCTCTCTCCCTCTCCTGCGACCATGGCAAAAATCTCACACACTCTCCCACTCGGTGCCCCGTCGCCAGCCTATAAATAGGCCTCGCCCGTCGTTCTAGAACCTCACACCTCTCCTCCCAGCCTCCAATCAAGCCCCTAGCATCCCCACTTGAGAAAGGAGAGCCCTGGTGCTTGAGATCGACCCAGGCGCTGTCGCGTTGGAGCTCCGTTGATATCAGGCTACAGGCTCGCTCTGGAGCTCCTCTCGCCTTCCTAGTGACCATAGTGAGCTCAGGGACCTTCTCCACCACTCCCCGAGCTTCTCTCCGCTTCGAATACCATCCTCCACCACAACACGAAGCTCCTCCGTCGCGGTCTAGTCGTCTCCGGTGACGCAGGCCCTCCCCGTCGGTCCCTCGACCCCTACCAGGTAGGCGGAGACGCCACGAGCTCGTTTCTATGCTCAGTGGGCCACGAGGACGTTGGTGCCGCCGCCAGTGTGCCTCCCCTCTTCTCTGTCTGGAGGTGGAAGACAATGCCGGCACGGGTGTCCCAGCTGTCGGTGGCATGTCTCTCCCCCTCTCTCCCCTCTCTGTCGTTGACCACAGGGGACCGCATGTCAGGTTTAAACATGACGCCGTGCGCGCGCCTGGGCTTGCTGGTTGGCCAGGTGGGCTGGCCCAGCTGCGGGTCGAGCCAGGCCAGGGGTCATCCCCTTTTCCTTTTTCTTTTAAACCTGATTTTTAGATTATTTCTGCAGGATAAAATATTTAATCAAATTTAAATATTTTTCCACCATAATTCTTCTAAAAATATGTAAAGTTTATTAGTTCTGTTGTGTAAATTTTTGTAAAGACTTTTATGCACAGCTTTCATTAAATACCTAGTTTGGGTATTTTTAGCTTATGTTAATAAGACTTTAAAAATACCTTTTTACTTCAAAAACAGAAACAAACATTTTTTGAAATTAAAGATACAAATTCTCAGAATAGGTTAACATTTTCAAAATTAGTTGGTGCTCTCTTTTTAGTGTGCTTCTTTTTATTATTATTATTACGACGATAGATCACGCGCTTGACGAAGGACTTGGACCCGAAGACCTCGAAGACCCCGGATACCTAGCTCATCAAGGCAAGCAGCCCATTGACCATGTGTGAGAAAATGTTTTATGCATGGCATGTTGATTATTTTATTCTGATGCATATAGTCAAGATTAATCGGTACACCCCGACATGGTGTTACCGATGGATCCTTCGGAGCACTTGCATTGATCATGACCGTACCATCTATGAGGGTTACCCTAATAAATGTTGACAAGTAGACACTAGTGCTGCACATAGGATGAGCATATGCATGATGATGGTGAAGCAAAGGTGATATCAAAGGTTTTACAAAAACCCAGTCGGGTGCCACTAATACCCGAGGGTGATGGTGTTGAGCTGGATGACCACTTGAGAAAGAAGTGGTGTACCGGAAAGGTTTTGTGTGAGTGGTTTCAAAAATGGGATTATATTTATGATGTGTCGACCGTCCTAACCTTACATGTGCGACCACGATACCCCTTTATGGGACGGGGCTTTGTTGATTACTTTGGTCGGTGCTAGCAAAGAGCCCGCATTACTAGTGGCGGGAGTGATATGGTCACTCTCGTGACAGGGTCCTACCAGGTAGGTCGACTATGCCGTTTGACGTGTTCCGAGCACACCGTTCGTCCCCGCATGGATGATACGGTCTACAGTTGGTGCTCGTAAGTCGTACATCATGTGGGTGGGTACGAATCGAGTGGACTCTTTGTCTAGTGTCTTCAGGAAAAGGCAATGATCGGGTACTTACCTCGGGTATGTTATATACCGCGAGTCTTGGATGACACGGAAGTTTCCCGGATCTCGTGGGTACAGCGTACAACCTCTGGAGAGTGTAAAACTATTCGAATAGTCGTGTCTATAGTCAAGAACAGTTGGGTCGTGCTGCTTAAACTACATCTAGTCGTTTCCGCACAAACCAGATGTGTGTGTGTGTGTGTGTGTGTATTCAGGTGTTATCTGCGTAAGATGATATGACAAGTGTAGAGACTTACCATATGGGGTGAACCTGTGGTGCTCAGACCTCCGCAGATAAGTTGATATCTATGACCTGTATTCCTGATTACCATCTAGCTTATGATGCATAACCATACAAGTTATTGACCATGCTCATTTTCAATGAAAGCTTGCTTTCCGCAAAGGCTGCATATCATGGGCTATTCGAGAGAATATTCAATGTACTCATTGGCTTGCAACTGATTATTTTATTGACCAGACATGGAGGAACCGGAGTATGTAGAAGAATTCGTCGTCAGAGACGGACACGCGAGCTAGGATGCTTCCCAGTCGGAATGCCTGTTGGCTAAGGCTGATGGCATGGGTTCCCGTTTACTACCAAGTATTCCGCTAGTAGTTGTATTGGTGTGATTGGCCTTCTAGACCCTATCTATGCAAGACTTGACCATGATGGTATGTATTGTATCACACGTTAATTTCATATGTAAGACTCTTTTTATTTAGTATCTGTGTGTTCAGTGAGCATTGATCTCTGTGATCACTGTACACGTGCATACAGCGATCTTGACGCGTAAGTTGGGGTACCCACATAGGGTTCATACCTTCACCAGTGCAATCTTCGAACAATCCTAACATAGTATAATCATATGATCATCCTTGAGTATGCAACGAAGAATCACTCCAAAGTTCCTATTACCAGAGAACATAAGAAGAAGTTGTTGTAGACAGTGAACCACCTCAAAGTTATTCTTTTCAATCAATATTTTGAGATATTACAATAAGAGTCACAAAGAGCCCTAGAGTTTGCACTGGACTAATACCTATGATACATATGAGTCAACCCTAGTGTCACCTAGATACTCCAATGTCACCTCAAGGATCTATGGGTAAACTATTAGACATGCATCAAACAATTATAGATTCATCATATTCAATCCAACACAAAGAACTTCAAGGAGTACCCCAAGATTTTTAGCAAACAAAGTAGGACAAGAACGTGTATCAACCCGTATGCATAGATTACCCCAATGTCACCTTGAGAATCGGCAAGTTGAGTACCGAAATATATATCAAGTGAATCAATAGAACACCCCATTGTCACCCTGGGCATCCACATGCAAGACATACATCTAGTTATCTCAAATCCAATATTTAATCGAACATAACAAAATCTCAAAGGGAACGATTTGATTCATCACATCAAGATAGCAAGAGACGAACACCATATGATCCAACTATTTTAACAAAGCCAGTGATACATCATGATCACGACATCTCAAGAACACAAGAGAGAGAGTTCAGAGACCAAACACATAGGTACTAGTACATACCCATAGCCCTGAGGGTGAACTAATCCCTCCTTGTCATGGCCTTCGCCGAGACGATGAAGATGGCCACCGGAGATTATTTCCCCCTCCGACGGGGTGCCAGATAGGCTCCAGATTGGTCTTTCTTCGAAACAGAAGGTTGCGGCAGTAGAGCGGAAGTTCTCTCTAAATTTCTGAGGGTTTGGGGATTTCTCGGATTTTTTAGCATTGGAATCACGCCACCCGGAGCCACATGGTACCAACCACACATCAGGGCATGCCCTGTTGGCTTGAGGACCACAGAGGGCTACCCCTCGATAGTTCTTCGCTCCGATATTTCTTATTTTATCCAGAAAAGATCATAAAATGTTTTGTCGATTCCGAGAACTTTTATTTTCTGCACGAAAACAACACCACAGTTATTCTGTTGAAAAGATCGTTAGTCCAGATTAGTTCCGAAGTGCATCAAAACAATATAAAAATATTGTGAACATCGTCCAATATGGCATGAATACTTCATAAATTATAAATACCTTGGAGACTTCTTAGCATTCGCAAGCTTAATTCCAACTCGTCATTGAGTAGGTAAATGATAAATCAAGTAATTTATGAAGTGTGAACCCTATCGTTGTATATAAGTTTGATTATTAATAATTTCAGTCACTTTTCTAGCATCATAACCAACAACTTTTTCTTATAAAAATCATCATGATAGAGTAGCAATCAATTCACGTGTCATGGTTCGAACAATGCATTCTCTTGAAGCTTAACAACCTATGTTCTTAGTCTTTAAACAATTTCAATGAATCAACAAGTCTAAGTAAGAGCTCCACTTACGCAGTTAGCATATAGTCTTCTATGTTTGCAAGTCATCAAAGCATATTTTCAGAACAAAGAGCATGTATCGAACACGGAGAAATATAGGTTATTAATGTTTCACCTCCCAGTGTGCTTACCATGAAGAGAATTGTCAATAATAATGAATCATGATCAAATATATTTGAGTGGGTATATAGGTTTGGATCTTTCCCCACCACGTGGTGCTTGCCAACTAATAGACAGAGGTTGGAATAAGAAGTTGACTCAACATGAAAAGTAAACAACATGAAAGTAAATAACATAAAAGTTGATATATTGTCCCTTCGCAGAAAGAATCAGGGATTCACACAGGTGCGAGAACTCATTGTTTAAAACAGAGATGAATATATTTTGGGTGGTGTGCCTTTCCTGTCAATGTTACAACAACATATTTCAACATCTTCCATGCTAATCACATTATTGGTCATTCCCAAACAGAATTGAAATTTTACACCCCTTCCACCATTCAAACAGACTCCATGGCTAGTTCTATCCATGGGTGCCCTCCAAACAATCAACTTTCTAGGGGGGGGGGGTTATCGTATATTTATTTTTGTATGATGCAGGACTAGGAATCGGTTTTATCGACCTCTCTCATGCAATGACAAGTGAATAAACACTCATCTTGATAACAACCCGCTTAGCATGGAATATGTTGACCGCCCTGATTGCTCCATGAGCGGTATGGGGACACAAAATAGATGTTTATCTGAAGGTTTTCGAGGAGGCACATGCAAATTTACTTGGAATGACAATGAAATACCATATATATGTAGGTATGGTGGACTCTCATGGAAATTACTTAGCTCAAGGATTTGGATGCACAAGTAGTATCTCTACTTAGTACAAAGTTTTGGCTTGCAAAAGATTCTAAACAAGCACCACATGTTGGACGATCCAAAACAATATAACTTCTATGCGAATATACACAAACATAACCATTACGTTGTCTTCCTTGTCCAACTTCAAATATTTGATCAAGGTTAAAAATAATTAATGGGTATTCACAATCGTAAATGATGTCCAAGATAATATATTTGTATGTGAAAGTTCTCTTTCTTATACTAATCATTCATGAATGGCTTGTCTGACCAATATCGTCATTGTCAAACTTCAATAGATTTTACTTTCTAAACTAAATGTGAAACTACTACTCAGAATAAACCACACGCGTAAACATTAAACTACTCTCAAAAGGTATAAGTAAAGATTAATGAGTAGTCAAATAATTAAATATATATATATGAGGACGCATCCCCGTTAATTTGCATTGGTTTCCCTCCAAGCTTAAAGGGTGATGTAGCGCAGCGAAGGCAAGTGTTCCCCTCAGTTTTAAAACCAAGGTATCAATCCAGTAGGAAGATCCACAAGACTATGTAAGCGACACATGCACACAAATACCAAATCTTCGCAACCCAATGCGTGGAGGGGTTGTCAATCCCTCGTGGGTAAAGTAAGGATAGATTGATAGATGCAAATAAGAGGACATCAAATAAAACACAACAAGGTATTTTTGGGTTTTCAATGATATAGATCTAAAATTAAAAGTGCAAATAAAATAGAAACGTGAATAGCAAAGTAGAGATTGCAAATAGATGATATGAAGTGGACCTGGGGGGCGTACGTTTCAGTAGTGGATTATCTCGTGAAAATAGCAAACAGTGGGTAGACAAATTACTATTGGGCAATTGATAGAAGAGCAAATACTTATGACGATATTGAAGAAAATGATCATGTATATAGGCATCACGTCCAAAACAAGTAGACCGACTTCTTTCTGCATCTACTTCTATTACTCCACACATCAACTGCTATCCCACATGAATCTAGTGTATTGAGTTCATGGAGAAATGGAGTAATGCCTTAAGAACTATGACATGATGTAGACAAGATCTACTCATGTAGGAATACACCCCATCGTGTTATCCTTGATAGCAACGATACATGGGTTTCATGTCTCTTCCTGTCATTGAGATTGAGCACCGCAAGATCTAACCCTTCACAAAGCGCCTCTTCCCATTGCAAGATAAAAGATCAAGTTGGCCAGACAAAACAAAATATCAGAGAAGAAATAATAGGATATAATAATCAAGCATGAATATGAGTTCATAGATCTGATCATAAACTTATAATTCCTCGGATCCAAACAAACACACCACAAAAGAAAGAGTTACATCATATGGATCTCCAAGAGACGATTGTATTGAGAAACAAAACGAGAGAGAAAGCCATCTATCTACTTCCTACGGACCCATAGGTCTAATATGAACTACTCACGCATCATCGGAGGAGCACCAATGAGGATGACGAACCCCTCTTTGATCGTGATCCTCACCTGAACGGGCTCTAGATTGGATTTTGTGGCTTCGGGAACTTGCGGCGGCTGAAAGGACTTCCCCTACGCTCTTCTATGGTTTTAGGAATATTGGAGTATTTATAGGGCTCATAGGGAGAGGAGGAGGCGCCCGAAGCCCCCACTAGACACCAGACCTCGCAAGGGCCCCTGGGCACGTCCTGGTGCCTAGTGGGCTGCCTGGCCTCGTCTCATAGTCCTCCTTGGCTCCCAGGTTTCCTTCTAGTCCAAAAAAATCTTTGTAATGTTTCATGGCATTTGAACTTCATCTAAAAGAACAGCAAGAAACAACAACTGACACTAGGCACTATGTCAATAGGTTAGTCCCAAAAAATTATATAAAGTTGTTATAAAATGACCATAAAACATCCAATAATGATAATATAAAAGCATGTAACAATCAAAAAATATGGATACATTGGAGACGTATCAGCATCCCCAAGCTTAATTCCTGCTCGTCCTCGAGTATGTAAATGATAAAAACAGAATTTTTAATCTGGAATGTTGCCTACCATGTTCATCACATTCTTTTTCTATTTAGCAAGGACATATGGACTTGTAGATGATTCAAAACAATAGTCTATATTTTGAGAAGAAATTTTCAATACTCAAGCATATCAACAAGTAACCAAGTCTTTCAAAATATCAATGCTAAGGAACGCTATCCTTATCCCATCATGATCTATCATTGATCCATTCATGCAACACACCCAAATATTAACTATATCCAATGCCCAAGTATGATAATGGTGTTCCTTAGTTGGTGCTTTATAAGAGAAGATGGAGACTCAAATTCAAAATAAAAATTGCATAAAGTAAATAGATAGTCCCTTCGCAGTGGGAAGCAGGGATTTTGAGAGGTGCAAGAGCTCAAAGTGAAAAACTTAAAGATAATTATTTTTGGGTGTTACACTTTTCCTGTCAACGAAAAAAACTAAGAGTTTCCAATATCCTACATTCTAAATAGATTATAGGTGATTCCTAAACTGAAAATAAAGTTCATTCCTTTTGCCAGCATTCTGTCACATTCTATGGCTAGCTGTATCCATGGGTACCGTCCATACCAACACTTCCGAAGGAATTTATAATTTGACAACATAATATATATACATTTGCATTTTGGGACCGAGCATCCCTATTACCGTCATACTATCATGCAATTACAAGTGAATAAACACTCATCTTGAGAATAACTTATTTAAGATGGAAGATACCGTCCACACCTCGTAGCTTCATGAGTGGTACGGGCACACAAAACAGAAATTTATTTTGAACATTAGTGTTGGCACTTGCAAATTTAGTTGGAACAGCGTTGAAATACTACATCTAGGTAGGTATGGTGGACTCATTTGGCACAACTTTGGGTTTAGGAGTTGGATGCACAAGCAGTACTCCCGCTTAGTACAAGTGAAGGCTAGCAAATATATTGAGAAGCGCCCAACCAAGGAATCAAAATCATCATAAGTGAACATTAAACATAACTAACACCGAATAATGAAACATAAGTAGGATTTAATTTCATAGCATAATTCTTGACTTCATGTGCATGCATTGGGAATCACAAACTGTAACACCAATATTACTACTAAAGCATAATTACTCATCAACTTAACACGCATATCTCTATCTTCGTATCTCAAAGCTATTGCAAAGAATCAAGTTTAATATCCAATGATCTTCATGAAAGTTTTTATTATATGTTTATTGGACAATCATAATTTGGGACTAATTGCAATTTAAGCAAATTGCCATTGTAAATAGCAAGCTCTAAAATAATAGAAGTGAAGAATGAGAGCACAAGTTTCTTCAAAATTTTCTACTCTCAAAATAATATAAGTGACGCAAGAGAGGATTTCTCAAAAATTTCTACTACTCTAAAAATAATCTAAGTGAACCATGAGAGCACATTTCTTCAAAATAACAGCACCACCATGCTCAAAAAGATATAAATGAAGCACTTGTGCAATTCCATGGCTCTAAAAAAATTTAAGTGAAGCATAAAGAGCAATTTTAACAATTCATAGCATAATTTGGCTCTCTCAAATAGATGTGCCTAGCAAGGTTTATTATGACAAACTAATGAGAAAATCAAGAGAGTACTCATATAATACAATACGCTCCAAGTAAAACTCATGATATGTGATGAATAAAAATATAGCTCCAAGTAAAATTACCGATGGTTGTTAGAGGAAAGAGGGGATGCCTTCCAGGGCATCACCAAGCTTAGTTGCTTGGTACTCTTTGGATATTACCTTGGGGTGCCATGTGGAAATCCCAAGATTAGGCTTTTATCACTTCTTATTCCTTCATCCATCGCGATCTCACCAAAAACATTAAAACTTCCATCACACAAAACTCAACAAAACCTTCGTGAGATCCATTAGTATAAGAAAACCAACCTTTACTTTAGGTATAGTTGAAAACCTATTAATATTTTGTTTTTGCATTGTGCCTCATGTACTAAACTTTACCATGGATTATACCCCTGATATGAACCATAGAATCATCAAAACAAGCACATAGTGCAAAGAAAATTGAATCTTCCAAAAACAGAACATTCTGTAAAGACTAGAATTTTACTCATACTTATGTAAATCCAAAAATTCTAAACAATTAGGACAACGTAGGGAATTTGTATATCAATCTTGTGTAAGAAATTCTGACAATTTTGATCTGTGTTGGTTTCCCTCAAATCTTATAGGGCGGTGTAGCAGATCGACAACAAATATTTCCCTGAGTTATGAAACCAAGGTATCAATCCAGTAGGAAGATCCATAATACTATGTAAGCAGCACCTGCACACAAATAGCAAATCCCCGCAACCCAATGCGCGGAGGGGTTGTCAATCCCTTGTGTGTGAAGTAAGGATAGATTGATAGGTGCAGATAAAAGTGATATCAAATAAAATGCATCAAGGTATTTTTTTGGTTTTTCGATGATATAGAAGTGAAAATAGAAGGGCAAATAAGATAGAAGCGTGAATAGCAACATAGAGATTGCAACTAGATGATGTGAAGTAGACCCGGGGGGCGTAGGTTTCACTAGTGGATTCTCTCAAGAAAATAGCAAACAGTGGGTAGACAAATTACTGTTGAGCAATTGAAAGAAGAGAAAATAATTATGATGATATGCAAGACAATGATCATGTATATAGGCATCACGTCTAAAACAAGTAGACCGACTTCTGCCTGCATCTACTTCTATTACTCCACTCATCGACCGCTATCCAGCAGGCATCTAGTGTATTTAGTTCATGGAGAAACGGAGTAATGCCTTCAGAACGATGACATGATGTCGACAAGATCTATTCATGTAGGAATAGACCCCATTGTTTTATCCTTGATAGCAACGATACATGTGTGTCATGTCTCTTTCTGTCACTGAGGTTGAGCACTGCAAGATCGAATCCAACAGAAAGCACCTCTTTCCTTTGCAAGATAAATGATCAAATTGGCCAAACGAAAACCAAATATTGGAGAAGAAATACTAGGCTATAATAATAAAGCATGAAGATGATTTCATAGATCTGATCGTAAGCTCTCAATTCGTCGGATCATAACAAACACAGCGCAAAAGAAAGAGTTGGATCATATGGATCTCCAAGAAACCATTATATTGAGAAACTATACCAGAGATAAATCCATCTAGATACTACCTACGGACCGGTATTTCTTATACAAACTACTCACGCATTATCGTAGGAGCACCAACAATGATGATGAACCCCTCTCTAATCATGTTCCTCTCATGAACAGGCTCTAGATTAGATTTCGTGGAATCTGGAACTTGCAGCGGCTGAAATGATTTTTCGTTGGCTCTTCTAGGTTTTTCTGAATATTGTTTATTTATAGAGCTTAGAGCTGGTGGAGGAGGCACTCGAGGCCCCCACTAGAGGCCAGGTCGCGCTAGGGGCCCTTGGCGCTCCCTGGTGCCTAGTGAGCTGCGTGGGCCTCGTCTGGTGATCCTCCTTGGCTTCCAAGTTTCCTTCTAGCCCAAAAAATATGTGTAAAGATTTGTGTCATTTAGACTTTTTTGACTGAAAATAGTAGAGAGGCTCCTACTAGGCTATATTAATATATAATTAATATTTACATGTTTTGAAGGAAAGTCCCCACTCGGAGGAAGAAGGAAAAAATACAATGAGAGACTAAAGATTGTTTACAAAGGAAGCGATATAATCACTCACATCAGGAGACACTCTATATCTAAGCCACGTAAGATCAGCATTATTTCTCTCAAGCCAAGAAGTGTATGTAGGACTGATCTGATGAAGATGAATTTATTTCTCTCCTTCCAAATATTCCAGGTGGTAATGGTGAAGACTTCAAAGAAAAGCCTGCCAGAATAAATTTGTTTTGCTCTAATTGTGGCCTCAATCCGTGAGATGCTAGAGTTAGTATGAGATACCAATCTTAGCCCATCAAGTTTGGCTGAAGGGGCAATTAAAAATCAAGTGGTCAATGTTCTATTCCTCTTGATATGTGCATAGAATGCATGATTCAATGTCAACAATATTGAAATGTCTCCTTTTCAGCAAATTTCTTGTGTCCAGTCTATCTGCTAAGAGAAACCACATGAAAACTTTCAATTTTTTTGGAGTTTTGATTTCCATATCCACGTGAATGGCTCCGGACAACTAATTTGTTTATGGCAGTAATTGTCGATTTTTTTTGGTTGAGTAGACAGGACCCCATGGGTATGACCACAAGTCAACACTTTTTGACTGCAAAACATGTGGCGGTTTTAGACTGTTTATGGCGTCCAACTCAGTAAGGGCCTCAGGGGATAGAGACAGATGGAATAGAAGACTCAAATCATTAGTCTCATAGTACGCATGAACTGAGATATCTTAAGACTTTGTATATAAATATAAACAAGCATAATTTTCAGCAATGACTAGACCATTCCAATTATGGTGCCACATGGAAACATGCAAACCATTTTGTACTTCACATTTAGCACTTTCTCTATAGATAGGCATTAATTTAACCATAGATCACCACCAAAATGAACCGCACTTAGGAAGAGCATGAGGGACAGTACTAGTATAGTATGATTCCCATAATAATTTAACCCATTGAAGATCTGCATAATTATAAAATTTATCCAAGAACTTCAAGAGGAGAGCTTGATTGTGAACTCTGATGTTGATTATTCCAAGACCTCCCTTATCTTTCGGGCAACATAATCTATTCCAAGCAATCTAAGAGTTAGAGGACTCATCATTTTCAGTTTTTTTTGCCATAAACACCTCCTTCGTATCTTGTCAAAAGTTTCAAGAAATTTGACTGGCAGCTCCAAAGTGCAAGACGCGAACGTGATCATGGAAGATACCAGCGAATTTATCAGCATGATTTTCTGGCCGTGGAACATAAGAGCCGTGGTACTAGAGATGCGACACTCCACTCAATCAACTAAGGTCATCAGTTTATTCATGGAGGGTTTCGTAGTACCGACTGGTAATCCAAGATACATGAACGAAAGAGAGCCAACCGTACAACCAAAGACATTAGCTAAATGTGAAGCTTTCTCACCGGATATATTGATGGGAATTAAATTCGACTTTTGGAAGTTGATCCTTAGCCCGGTTGAAATGGAAAAATCATTCAAAACTCTTTTAAGGTTAGCAAGTTGGATCGGCCAAGCTAGCATAATTAAGATGGTATCATCCGCGTATTGTACAATACGGTACGCACCATATCGAGCGATAGGAAGCTGCAATCTACCTTCGGTGTACTCATTATTAATAATGTACTCTAGCAGATCCACAACTATAGAAAATAGAAGTGGTCATATAGGATCTCCTTGACGTACACCTAGCTTGCAGTGGAAACTCTTCCCAGGGGTATCATTTAAGAGAACTGAAGAATGACCAGAAGTAAGGATAGAATTTATCCAGTGCATCCATTTTGAGTCAAATCCAAACTTTTCCAACATCAATAGGATGACATCTTGTTCAATCAGATCAAATGCTTTTTCAAAGTCTAATTTGAGAATGATCACTTCATTTCTAGATTTCTCACTCTGAAATATGTATTCCAAAGCCCAACCGAGACAGTTGTTAATCGTACGCCCTTTTATAAACCCGTAATGGTTTGTATGCAAGATATAATAATTTTTTGTTGACGATTAGCAAGAAGTTTTATAATAAGTTTGAGGCAGCAGTTCAACAATGATATTGGGCAGTAATGATTGACCGCAGTGGGGTTCAGCTTCGTTGGAATAAGAGTGATCAACGAATCATTCAAGCAATTCAAAGAGATATAGCCTTCCCAAAAATTGTTGCAAAGGTTGTAGAAGTGTGATGCAATGAGATCCCAACATTGTTTTAAAAACATTCGTTTAATCCATCAAGACCTGGAGCCCTATCCATGGGCATTTTAGCTACTACATCATGAATCTCTTTTTTTCTGAAGAGACCATCAAGGTTTCCCACAGATTCAACTAGTCTATCGAGATTAAATTTCATTTCATGATCAACAGATACGCCAAGTCTCGCTTTGAATGCTTGAAATAGAAATTCAGCCTTAGCTTCATGATCGTCAATAAAGGAGCCATCTGGGAGAGACAAAGAGGCAATAGAGTTTTGTCTATGTTGTTCAGTAGCCATATGATGGAAGAATTTAGTATTTTCTTCCCCACCCTGTATCTATCTGATTCTGCAATGTTTACTCCAAAATTGCTGCATGTAAGACTATAAACGGATGATGGCATTAATGGATTAGTCACATTTAGACTTCATCTGATATTGATTTTCTACGAAGGAAAAAAAACAACAAAAAATAACAACTAGCACTAGGCACTATGTCAATAGATTAGTCCCAGAAAATGATATAAAGTTGCTATAAAATGATCATAAAATATCCAGGAATGATAATGTAACATCATGTAACCATAAAAAATTATAGAAAACATTGGAGACGTATGAGAGGGCTCTCTCTTAATAAAGATTTTTAGATCTGATTTATTCAAACCACAAACTAAACAAAATACACCCCAAGAATGGCACAAATCATGGGGACAAATAAAAACTTAGGCTCAACATAGGCTAACCTATATTTGTTGACAAGGAGAGGCGGGATACCTAGAATCACCAAGCTTACATGTTTGAGACTTCTTGTAATATTGACTATGGGTGGCTTGGGCATCCCCAAGATTGAGCTTTTTTATCTCGTTCAATCCTCACATTTCCCGGTTTCACCTAAGTCTCAAAAACTTCATCCACACAAAACTTGAAAAGAACTCGTGACATTGATTAGTACACATATGAATAAATCAACACTTCATGTACTGCCACGATAAGTTGACTCATATTTCTCAAACATTAGCTATTGTATTCTATCGTATTTATAATTTATATATACTAATATAATCCATCAAAACTGTAGGATAAGTAGATAACAAAACTATGACATCAATCTGTCCAAACAGAACATTTTGTAGCAATCTATTTAAAACATGTACTTATGTATTTCCAAAATTTCTAAAAACTTAGGACATGATAACTAATTTTTATGACAGTACTGTTTAAAAATTTAAGGAAAATATGATAAGTCAAATACTACAGGAAAAGTTTCTATTTTTGTACCGCACACATCACACATGCAATTCAAGCATTCTAAAGGAAATTCTTGGAAATTTTTATTGAAAAATAAGATTATAAATAATATATAACAATTAACAACAAAATAGAATGATGGTCCAAGAAAAACACATATTATGTGATGAACAAAAATATAGGTCCAAGAAAGATATACCGATAGTGTTGAAGACGAAAGAGGGGATGCCTTCCGGGCATCCCCAAGATTAGACACTTGAGTCTTCCTTGGATATTACATTGGGGGTTGCTTGGGCATCCCCAAGATTAGGTTATTAATTCTCCTTATACTTATAATATCGATATCTCGCCGAAAACTTGAAAACCTCAATCATACAAATTTTATTTTTAATATTTTTAATTGTTCAATTAGGTAAATGAGATGGGTTAGTGTAATAAAGATAGATCATTCACTATGGGTGCCTTGGGCATCCCCACGATTAGATACTTGAGATGGGTTAGTGTAATAAAGATAGATCATTCACTTAGGTACTCTCAAGACAATATTTTTAATTGTTCTCACATTATAGATATTGTTTTATATCATCCCCATAATTTATATCACTCACTATAACCTATGGAAGCACCAAAACAAGCAAACTATGCATGCAAATTAGAAACTATAAAAAATTGAACAATCTGTGAAGATCTAAAGGATAACCATACTTCCTTAACTCTAAAGTTTTTGAACAACTAGCACAACTGTCGGGACCCCGATCCTAAGCCATAGGAATCCAGCCTGTAACACATCGCATCCCTTTGTGGTCTCACACACGGTTAACTCCACGGCTGCAGCCTTACCGTAGCCGGGACCGTTTGCGTCTTTTGACTCACGTATGTGATAGTGTCGCTAGCAATCCAATGTCAAAGAACCCGGATCGACATGTCTAGTCATAAACCAAAGTGGCAGTACCGCACAAGGACAGGCATACATGACCCAACAAAGCAGGTGTCGGTCATCAACGAACGTAGACGAGTCGTAGCAAGCTACAAGGACTCCATTATGTCGCGTGACATTTCCCCAAAGGGGACAGACACAACAGCTAAGAAGGACACATGCCGGTCAACCAATGTGTCCGGAGCAGTAGCGAACTACCACGGCTCGTTGGATCACAAAGGGGCATTTCCTTGTAAGGAGTGCTACTAAAGTTCACGACTAGGTAATCGAACCCCATACATATCAAGTACGACACAGGTACGCATGGCATACCGATATGTATAGATACATCGAAGGCATCACAACATAACCATAAACATACAAGCTTTATTTAAGAGGCTCGGAAGAGACACACATAATATTACACATTAAGGGTCTCACGACCCATAATAACAGTCATACAAATAGAAGCCAGTGGAAGAGTTATAAACTGTCTAGGTACAGACAGGGCAACTAGTAGGCACATGGCCTGACTATACTACACAGCCGACGTAGGGCCAGATCGTAGCTGGGACACGAGCTACTCGTCGTCGTCGATGTCTACGAAGAACCCTCCATTAGGGTCATTAGAAACCTCTGCAACATTTATTAAGCAAACATGAGTACGAGGGTACTCAGCAAGACTTTAGCAGAACTAACTACTCATGCAAGGTATCAAAAGGTATTGTGGGGTTTCATGCGGGAAGCCAGCATTTGACTCGTGGCTAGACAACTTGCATTTTGAAATTAGTTTTGACAACTTGATTTCTCGCACACGAGTCCACGAACACCACAACAATACACTATCATGGAATCATTCCGTCTCCATACGGAAATGTCGTCCACGACACTCACGCTTATCTTGTCAATTTTATGAGTAGCCATTGAAGTTATCTATGAACAACATATGTCTCCAAGTAGTCCATATCCGCGAACGCGGCTATTCGAATAGATCATAACCCTGGAAGGGTGTACTTCGTCACACACGCTCTCGCCACTTATCGCTATGTGCACGTCATGCACCTCGGCAACCTTCAAGCGGAAGCCCAGCGAGGGAGTCGGCCACGACAGTGAACCACACTAGTACCTAGTCCAGGTTTATCGCCTATCTGAGAGTAACCCGTACGGAAGTCCGGCCGAGGTTTCCACCACGGCCTCAAACGATGTGCGCAGGGTTCCCAAGCCCACCATCCGGGTGCCACTTGGTACACCGTGCCACTGCCTACCGCATCACGGCCACCTCTCAGGTCAGCACCATGCACGGCCTCCGGCATTACTATAAACACCAGAAACTACTTGCAACTCCTGGACCGGGTACTACGCGATTAATACGCCGAGCGGGGTCATATTTCAGGGCCCAGCATGTGGTAGTATCTAGTCTTGGAATACATACACGGAACTCAGTTCCTAAGGACGGTTCCAATGAAACAACCCGCCATGTACTCCTACACAGCCTTTCACCGGTACCTTTACCAACTCAAGTTCAACACACAACCTTTGCCTACCGAACACACTCCACATTTCTGTTCATCTCCCAGATGACAGACCATACACAACTCTAAGCATAGCATGCATAGCAGGATAAGGCACATCATAGCTCAAGCAACTACCAGGTATGCTAGGTTGCAAGGTTCGGCTAATTACTGTGACAAGGTTAAGTCATGCAAAGGAAGTGGGTTCAACTATCGTGGCAAAAGCAGTTGAAGCATTTGATCTTAAATGCAATAAATAGGTGCAGGAGCAAGAACATGGGGGTTATCGGAATGATCAAAGGGGTTGCTTGCCTTGTTGCTCAGAGGAGGAACGATATCCGTCAGACAGATATTCGGTGGAATCCGGGGGTGCGGAGCCTACCGAAATGAATGGCAACATTCAATAACAATCATATGCACTCAAAATGATGCATGAACATGGCATGAGAATGCAAGGTGATAATTTATTATTTACAACATGTATTAGGTTTAGAGTTGATTTGAATCACATTCGAATAGCAATTCAAACGGGGTATTCTCGGATACCGGTTTAATTGATTCGATCTGATGCTCAGATCAACTTGATGTTAACATGCATGAAATGTCATGTTATGGTACTGAATTGTAATTAGGACAGTGGTGAACATTGTATATATAATGAAATTTGAATATTTTTGCAAATTCCATTTAAAAGGTGATTATAAGAATTGAATTATTCCTTATTCCACAATTTAGGGTTCTTTAACTTTTTTAAACATGGTTGAAAATAGCATAATCAGAATCCTTGAATTTTTCTGATACTTTTTCATATCTAAATTATTTTCATTCGAGTTACAGATTAATTTCTATGATTTTTACAATTTTTAGCAATTTCCTGAATTAGTTTTATACTGGAAATTCTATTTATTGCATCAGACTGACGTCAGCAGGTCAGCCGACCTGTTCAGGTCAAACCTGACAGGGGGGCCCCACTGATCAGCCTCTCTGGGACTAATCCCGCGCTGACCAGCCCTAACTGAGGTTTGACTTGGCCTTGGGCCCACTTGTCAGCGAGTGATTAGGTGCTGAGCTGCTGGGTTAGCTTTGCCACGTCGGCATCCACCGGCGGCGAGGTCGTCCTTGCCGACGGGGAGCCTCTGGCGACCACCAGCACGGCGGTGGGGCTCGGAAACGGCGCACAAGGGGCCAAATGCTGCACGGAGAACACCAGAGGAACGACACGTCTCCCGCAGCTTCATTTCTGCACCTAGCCGGGGCTGATCTGGCCGGAGATGACGCCGGCGACGAGCTTGGCGGTGGCCAAGGCTCGGGCGTCATCGGGGTCTTTGAATCAGAGGGATCTACGCTCGGTTCTTAGCTGCTACAGCGTCTACGCGTCGACCTGGAGCTGCTGGTGCCCTCGGAAGGACGAGCTGATCATCGGAGGGCTACCGGCGACGAGCGGCAGCGGCGGTCCTCGTCGGGCTCCGGTGAAACTAGAGCTAGAGGAGGGGATCGATGGGGGAAACTTAGGGGAAACGACCGCATGCTCACGGGGAGTGCAGAGCAGAGCTTAGACGGCTCGGGGAAGGCCTGGGGACGACGAATTGACGGGAGAGGTCTGGCGGCCGGAGGTGGAAGACGACGGCGTTGCGGGCGTTGCAGGGCTCGAGGAAGCTTCGGCTTCTGCAGAGATGACCAGGGCAACGAGGGGGAACTAATGGCGTGCTCTGGGAGGGAATCCTATGGCCAGGGGCACGGGCAGCTCGAGCTCGAGCTCGGCTCTAATGGCGACAGCAAGGAGGAGGAGGAGATCCGGGAGGAGGAAGAGAACCGAGGCGGGGAATGGATAGGGGAGGCCCTGGGGAGCTTATCCCCGTCGTCGCAGCGCGGGGCGGCGGCCAGGCAGGCACGCAGGTGCGTGGCCGCGCCGGAGGGAGCGGCGGCCACCTCCTGCTGCCTACTGGCGCGAGGGAGGGGACGAGCCAAGGATGGGCCGGGCCAGGCTTAGGCGACAGGTAAGGTTTTTCCATTTTTTTCTGTTTTTGTTTTTCTGTTTTGCTAATTATTGTTTTGCTAATTAATTCAGCTCCAAAACAATAAGTAAAAACTATTTTAGACCTCCTGAAATATTTGTTATAATATCCCCAACCATTTCCAAGGTTTTCAACATTTTTGGAAATTTATAGTTTCTGATTTCAAATTTAAAACTTGAAACCAGTAGCCTTTTTCATTTATTCAAAAAGCTTAAAGTGTCAAGAAAATAGTTTTCTCCAATGCTCATTTACTTTCATGATTTATCAGAAAGTTTGAACATTTCTTGAGGCCATTTTGGGTTCATTGATTTTGAACTAGTTTGAGATTTCCTTTAATTGAAATGGTGGCTAGGGTTTTGAGTTTTTCCTTTGCCACTTTGTTGTTTTTGTTGAAACTTCTTAGATGCAAATGCAAAGAAGACATGAGCACAATGCTATCTTGCTTAAGGGTTAGGGATGTGACAACTCACCCCCACTCAAAAGAATCTCGTCCCAAGATTTAGAAGTCGTCGGGAATAACGCAGGATACTCAAGTCGGAGATGATCCTCTCTTTCCCAAGTTGCCTCCTTTTCAGAATGATTTGACCATTGAACTTTAAGAAACTTGAGGTTCCGACGTCGAGTGGTACGCTCAGCTTGATCAAGAATACACACGGGGTATTCTCGGTATGAAAGGTTATCTTGTAGATCAAGCGTTTCGTGGTCCACTTCACGGATAGGATCCGAAAAGCAACACCTGAGTTGCGAGACGTGGAAAACATCATGAACCTTGGAAAGATGCAGAGGAAGTTCCAACTGGTAGGCAACTTCTCCTCGTTTGGCAAGAATGCGAAAAGGACCAATGTAACGAGGAGCCAACTTGCCCTTGATACCGAAACGATGGGTACCCTTCAAAGGTGTAACCCGAAGGTAAGCCTTCTCGTCAACTTCAAAGGTCACAGCCTTATGATGACGATCATATTGGCTCTTTTGACGAGACTGGGCTGTTTTCAACTTTTCACGAATAATGCGAACCTGCTCTTCTGCATCCGGGATCATATCCGGGCCAAAGAGTTGCCTGTCTCCGGTTTCTGACCAATTAAGAGGGGTTCGACATCTTCGTCCATAGAGAACTTCAAAAGGGGCTTTGCCCAAGCTTGATTGATAACTATTGTTATAAGCGAATTCGGCGAATGGAAGGCACTTCTCCCAATTCATACCGAACGAAATAACACAAGCTCGGAGCATATCTTCTAGGATTTGATTCACTCTTTCTACTTGACCACTTGATTGAGGATGGAAAGCAGTGCTAAAAGATAAGTGAGTCCCCATGGCATTCTGAAAACTTTCCTAGAAGCGAGAAGTAAAGATACTTCCACGGTCCGAGTTAATTTCCAGGGGAACACCATGAAGAGACACTATTCGGGAGATATATAATTCTGCTAGCTGGCTAGCTGTTATACTCTCACGAACAGGAAGAAAATGAGCCACTTTGGAAAGACGGTCAATGACCACAAAGATAGCATTATTTCCTTTCTTGGTCTTGGGAAATCCGGTAATGAAATCCATGCTAACTTTATCCCATTTCCATTCAGGAATAGCTAGAGGCTGAAGGGTGCCAGCAGGCTTTTGATGTTCTGCCTTAACTCGACGACAAACGTCGCAGTTAGCAAAGAACTCAGCAATTTCTCTCTTCATCCTAGTCCACTAGAACCTCTGGCGTAGGTCCTGATACATCTTAGTACTACCGGGATGAATGGTGAGAGGAGAATCATGAGCCTCCTTAAGGATTAACTGCCTTAGATGTGGGTTCTTAGGAACCACTAAACGATTCTGGAAGAACACAACACCTTGATCATTCATGGAAAATTCTTTAGCGTTTCCGCCAAAAATATTCCCCTTGATCCGTGATATACCCTTGTCACGCTTTTGGCCACCTATAATTTGATCCTTAAGAGTAGGCTTCGCCACCAGGGTAGAAAGGAGTCCTTGAGGAACAATATGAAGATTCAACTTCCGAAAGTCCTCATGGAGATGTGGTTGACCTTGTTGTAGCATCAAATTGTTACAATAGGATTTACGACTTAGCGCATCGGCCATAACATTGGCCTTCCCCGGGGTGTAAGTTATCCCTAAGTCGTAATCCAAGATCAACTCAACCCACCGTGTTTGCCTGAGATTCAAATCCGGCTGGGTGAAGATATATTTCAGACTTTGGTGATCAGTGAATATTTCGCAACGATTACCCAGAAGGTAATGTCGCCAGGTTTTTAGTGCAAAGACCACAGCTGCAAGCTCAAGGTCATGTGTGGGATAATTATCCTCATGTGGACGCAACTGTCGAGATGCGTATGCGATCACATGACGATCTTGCATGAGAATGCAACCTAATCCTTGTCACGAGGCGTCGCAATAGATAACAAAGTCCTTAGTAAAATCTGGTGGTAGCAACACAGGTGCGGAAGTCAGGCGTCTTTTCAGTTCCTCAAAACTATGCTCACACTGTGGTGTCCACTCGAACTTTTTATCCTTCTTGAGGAGTTCAGTTAGAGGCTTTGCAACCTTGGAGAAATTCTCGACGAAGTGGCGACAATAGCTCGCTAGACCAAGAAAACTCCTAACTTGCTTAACCGATTCAGGTTGAGTCCAATCAAGGACAGCTTGAACTCTCTCGGGATTGACAGCAATACCCTTACCAGAGATTACGTGGCCTAGATAGGTCACTTCTCGTAACCAGAATTCACATTTTGAAAATTTGGCATAAAGGCGATGCTCTCGAAGTTTCATCAATACCAGCCTTAGATGCTCGGCATGTTCTTGTTCATTCTTTGAGTAGATGAGAATATCATCGAGGTATACTACGACGAATTTATCCAAATACTCCATAAAGATTGAATTCATCAGTCGAGAGAAGCTGGCTGGGGCATTGGTTAAACCGAAGGACATAACGGTGTACTCATATTGGCCATAACGAGTAACAAAAGCCGTTTTTGGAATGTCCCCGTTCTTAATCTTGATTTGATGGTATCCCAACCTCAAATCCATATTAGAGAAGACTGAGGATCCAGCGAGCTGATCGTACAGATCGTTGATCCTGGGCAGCGGATACTTGTTCTTTATAGTGACCAGGTTAACTGGTCGGTAATCTACAACCATCCTATCCGTTCCGTCTTTCTTCTTGACGAAGAGGACGGGACAAGCCCAAGGAGAAGAGCTAGGACGAATGAAACCTTTGTTCAAGGCCTCATCTAATTGCTTCTTAAGTTCGGCTAACTCTAGGGGTGCCATCTTATAAGGTCTTCTGGCTATTGGGACAGTTCCCGGAACAAGATCTATCACAAACTCTACATCTCTGTCAAGTGGAATTCCTGGCAGTTCCTCTGGAAAAACATCCGGGAAGTCACGGACTACCGGAATGTCTTCAAGTTCTGGAAGAGGGTTGGCATTTAGGGAATAGATTTGGCATTTGGCAACTCGAGTAGAGACATTTACTATATCACCCGAGGGATGGGTAAGTTGGACATTTCTAGAATGAGTATCAATCTTGGCATAGTGAGCTGACATCCAGTCCATGCCCAAGATGATATTAATATCCGAAGATTTCAATGCTATCAATGAGGCTAGAAAAATAGCCTGTCTACTAGAATTTCATTGTCATAGGTTATCCTAGAGGTTTGCCATTTACTACCAGGGGTTTGGACAACCAATGGGATTGTCATATCACAAAATGACATGTTATGCAACTGTGCATAACTTTCTGAAATGAAGGAATGAGAAGACCCAGTGTCAAAGAGAACATACGCGGGGTGATGATTAACAAGAAGCGTACCCAGCATGACGTCGGGATCCTCTGCAGCTTCTTCTGCTGACACATAGTTCACACGGCCACGTGCAGGAGTTGGCTTCACATAATAAGCTTTGCCCGACTTGGCCTGCCCGACGGACTTTCCGGGTTGCTTAGCACCCACATTCTGAGGACACTCACGGGAATAATGCCCTGGTTCTCCACACTTGTAGCATATCACCTGGTTGGCACGTGGTGCAGCATTGCTAGCTGGACCACCATAAGCTTTTGCTGGAGGGTTGGCCTGATTCGTCTGAGGCACCACGTAGGATGGCCTCGGAGTGTATCTTGGCGGCAGAGAACTGTTTGGAACCCACAGCCTGCGTTTTGGAAACGCGGAACCAGAAGATGAGCCAAAGTCACGGGAGTGCTTCCTTGTGGCTTCGAAGTCAGTATGACCAGTCTCCGCACTGATCGCTTTGTTGACCAAGGCTTGAAAACTTGCACACTCATGGAGGCGCAGGTCTCGACGGAGCTCAGGGCTCAGACCCTTACGTAATCTTGCTTGCTTCTTGGCATCAGTAGACACCTCCTCTGTTGCATAGCGGGCGAGGTTACCGAACTCGCGGCTATAGGCATCCACAGACAACTTGCCCTGAGTGAAGGCACAGAACTCCTCTCTCTTTCTGTCCATCAGGCCCTCTGGAATATGGTGCAGACGAAAAGCTGCACTGAAGTCTGCCCACGTGGCCACTGGTTCAGCGGGACGCATAGCTTCAAAATTCTCCCACCACAGATTGGCGGGTCCCTCCAGGAAATACGCCGCAAAGGTCACCTTGTCGGCCTCAAACACATTCGCCGAGCGAATCTTGCGTGAGATGCTGCACAGCCAGTCATCAGCGTCGAGGGGATCGACGGAATGATGAAACTTTGGAGGATTCAGCTTCACAAAGTCATTGAGGGACACTGCAGCATTCCTAGGCTGTCGAGCCGTATTCTGCTCAATACGCTCTAGCAGTCGGTTGGTCTCCCTTTTGTTTCTTTCTGCCTCAAGCATCACTTCTACCAGAGAAGGTGGGTGAGGCAGGTCTTCCTGCGACGCTTGACTACCCTCACCTTGCTCATGAGCAGGGGCACGGTTCAACCTTGTGAACACCATCCTGACAAACAAACTCATAGCTTAGACCAATATCATATCAATACTAACTATGGATTAAGAATGTACTGAACACACGGAATGCGGAAATGAATATCCGAACAACATGGTAACAAGCAACTACTATATATACACCATGGTTCATACACACCCTTACATAGTTCAGTACAAACTTAACCGAAGAGCAAACTACTGGCATTATGAAACTACTCATCAGAGGCTTACAAGCTTCCTATACATTATTTATCTAGGCCTCTGGAATTCATTTCACATTACATGCATACTTCACAAGTCATGCAGGACTGTGAACGTACGGCTACTACCATACTATCCTTCCGCTAACAGCTCAGGCATCCGCATAGAACATCTCATAGAGATTACCTCCATGACCTGGAAGCTCAACCTGCGGATCAGGAAACACTCTAGCCTGAGATCCCTGGGATCCATAAGGACACGGATGTGGCCTTGGTCCCCTGACTGGTGGTAAGAGGGGTCCCCGAAGAGGTGTGACTCCTCCTATAGTTGGCCAGTCAACGTGGGCCGGAAGATGGGTTCTAACAGGGTTCAGCATCTCCATCTCTCCATACCCTGTATGGACTACCGGTGCCAGCTGTGTCAAAGCTGTCCACAGACGGGCACGGGTAGCATAAAGCTCCATGCGGAGAGCACGAGCATCCCTGTCTCTGTTCTCTAGCATCTCAACAGTGGACTGCAGAAGTGGATCCTCCATAGAAGAATCAAAATAGACTCCACTGAGGTATCCCTCTTCACCAGACTGAGAGGCCGAAACATAGCAGAACTCTGAATTCTGCAGCAGTGCATGTCTCGCTCTCATAATAGTCAGCATTGAATAGGCAGCATCCTGTACTGCCATGTCAACGGTGACCCCCAACCCATAGGACCAATCGATTGGCTTCTTAGCTCCATGGTAGTCTGTAAATACCCTAACAGTGCAGATGTACTGGCTCTGGTTGAAGTCTCGGTACTGTTCCTCCACTGTGTACTCGGGGTACCAGCGGTAACCGCACACCGACATCACCCTGACCAGCATGGCCGTATGACCCGGTACATCAATGCACCTGGTCAGACGTACCACCTGACGAGAAGGACGGCCAGGCATCTGTAAATAGAGAGCAATGCAAAAGCATTAGAGCTTTGAATGCAAAATTGGGCAGCATAACGGCTGTAAATGCTCAAAACAAATTTGAGACAACCCAACATGGAATAGTGTAACCACTCAACTATCATGTTCAACTCTCTGATCATCAAACTTACTTCCTGCTTCCTAGGAATAAAAGAAACCCAATATCTCTCGACCCGTAGTCCTATAAGCTACCGATCAGAAACACGAGCCTAGGAGAAGATGAGTAACCTAGTCCTTAATTCCCGCAGAAAAGACGAGGATGACCAGAATAGAATAACTTGAGAAGAGAACAAGAGTCTTACGTCCCCTTCCACAAACAATTCCCTAATAAATAACTAAAGCAATTCTAAACTCAACTTCGACCAGTTTGGCTTAGTAATCCTATAGTCAGTCAGGCTCTGATACCAACGCTGTCGGGACCCCGATCCTAAGCCATAGGAATCCAGCCTGTAACACATCGCATCCCTTTGTGGTCTCACGCACGGTTAACTCCACGGCTGCAGCCTTACCTTAGCCGGGACCGTTTGCGTCTTTTGACTCACATATGTGATAGTGTCGCTAGCAATCCAATGTCAAAGAACCCGGATCGACATGTCTAGTCATAAACCAAAGTGGCAGTACCGCACAAGGACAGGCATACATGACCCAACAAAGCAGGTGTCGGTCATCAACGAACGTAGACGAGTCGTAGCAAGCTACAAGGACTCCATTACGTCGCGTGACATTTCCCCAAAGGGGACAGACACAGCAGCTAAGAAGGACACATGCCGGTCAACCAATGTGTCCGGAGCAGTAGCGAACTACCAAGGCTCGTTGGATCACAAAGGGGCATTTCCTTGTAAGGAGTGCTACTAAAGTTCACGACTAGGTAATCGAACCCCATACATATCAAGTACGACACAGGTACGCATGGCATACCGATATGTATAGATACATCGAAGGCATCACAACATAACCATAAACATACAAGCTTTATTTAAGAGGCTCGGAAGAGACACACATAATATTACACATTAAGGGTCTCACGACCCATAATAACAGTCATACAAATAGAAGCCAGTGGAAGAGTTATAAACTGTCTAGGTACAGACAGGGCAACTAGTAGGCACATGGCCTGACTATACTACACAGCCGACGTAGGGCCAGATCGTAGCTGGGACACGAGCTACTCGTCGTCGTCGATGTCTACGAAGAACCCTCCATTAGGGTCATTAGAAACCTCTGCAACATTTATTAAGCAAACATGAGTACGAGGGTACTCAGCAAGACTTTAGCAGAACTAACTACTCATGCAAGGTATCAAAAGGTATTGTGGGGTTTCATGCGGGAAGCCAGCATTTGACTCGTGGCTAGACAACTTGCATTTTGAAATTAGTTTTGACAACTTGATTTCTCGCACACGAGTCCACGAACACCACAACAATACACTATCGTGGAATCATTCCGTCTCCATACGGAAATGCCGTCCACAACACTCATGCTTATCTTGTCAATTTTATGAGTAGCCATTGAAGTTATCTATGAACAACATATGTCTCCAAGTAGTCCATATCCTCGGACGCGGCTATTCGAATAGATCGTAACCCTGCAGGGGTGTACTTCGTCACACACGCTCTCGCCACTTATCGCTATGTGCACGTCATGCACCTCGGTAACCTTCAAGCGGAAGCCCAGCGAGGGAGTCGGCCACGACCGTTAACCACACTAGTACCTAGTCCAGGTTTATCGCCTATCTGAGAGTAACCCGTACGGAAGTCCGGCCGAGGTTTCCGCCACGGCCTCAAACGATGTGCGCAGGGTTCCCAAGCCCACCATCCGGGTGCCACTTGGTACACCGTGCCACTGCCTACCGCATCACGGCCACCTCTCAGGTCAGCACCATGCACGGCCTCCGGCATTACTATAAACACCAGAAACTACTTGCAACTCCTGGACCGGGTACTACGCGATTAATACGCCGAGTGGGGTCATATTTCAGGGCCCAGCATGTGGTAGTATCTAGTCTTGGAATACATACACGGAACTCAGTTCCTAAGGACGGTTCCAATGAAACAACCCGCCATGTACTCCTACACAGCCTTTCACCGGTACCTTTACCAACTCAAGTTCAACACACAACCTTTGCCTACCGAACGCACTCCACATTTCTGTTCATCTCCCAGATGACAGACCATACACAACTCTAAGCATAGCATGCATAGCAGGATAAGGCACATCATAGCTCGGGCGTCATCGGGGTCTTTGAATCAGAGGGATCTACGCTCGGTTCTTAGCTGCTACAGCGTCTACGCGTCGACCTGGAGCTGTTGGTGCCCTCGTAAGGACGAGCTGATCATCAGAGGGCTACCGGCGACGAGCGGCAGCGGCGGTCCTCGTCGGGCTCCGGTGAAACTAGAGCTAGAGGAGGGGATCGACGAGGGAAACTTAGGGGAAACGACCACATGCTCACGGGGAGTGCAGAGCAGAGCTTAGACGGATCGGGGAAGGCCTGGGGGCGACGAATTGACGGGAGAGGTCCGGCGGCCGGAGGTGGAAGACGACGGCGTTGCGGGCGTTGCAGGGCTCGAGGAAGCTTCCGCTTCTGCAGAGATGACCAGGGCGACGAGGTGGAGCTAATGGCGTGCTCTCGGAGGGAATCCTATGGCCAGGGGCACGGGCAGCTCGAGCTCGAGCTCGGCTCTAATGGCGGCAGCAAGGAGGAGGAGGAGATCCGGGAGGAGGAAGAGAACCGAGGCGGGGAATGGATAGGGGAGGCCCTGGGGAGCTTATCCCCGTCGTCGCCAGCGCGAGGCGGCGGCCAGGCAGGCACGCAGGTGCGTGGCCGCGCCGGAGGGGGCGGCGGCCACCTCCTGCTCCCTACTGGCGCGAGGGAGGGGACGAGCCAAGGATGGGCCGGGCCAGGCTTAGGCAACAGGTAAGGTTTTTCCATTTTTTTCTGTTTTTGTTTTTCTGTTTTGCTAATTATTGTTCTGCTAATTAATTCAGCTCCAAAACAATAAGTAAAAAACTATTTTAGACCTCCTGAAATATTTGTTATAATATCCCCAACCATTTCCAATGTTTTAAACATTTTTGGAAATTTATAGTTTCTGATTTCAAATTTAAAACTTGAAACCAGTAGCCTTTTTCATTTATCCAAAAAGCTTAAAGTGTCAAGAAAATAGTTTTCTGCAATGCTCATTTACTTTCATGATTTATCAGAAAGTTTGAACATTTCTTGAGGCCATTTTGGGTTCATTGATTTTGAACTAGTCTGAGATTTCCTTTAATAGAAATGGTGGCTAGGGTTTTGAGTTTTTCCTTTGCCACTTTGTTGTTTTTTTTGAAACTTCTTAGATGCAAATGCAAAGAAGACATGAGCACAATGCTATCTTGCTTAAGGGTTAGGGATGTGACAACAACACAAAGAATTTTCATATAAAAATTGTGTAAAAGATTTTTGAGGCTCCAATAAAATCAAAGAAATTTTGAGGCTCCAATAAAATCAGAGAAATTTTGCACTAGACGTAAAAGTTTCTGTTTTTGCACAGAATCAAACAAACAAGTACCCACAGTATCCCAAAGGCTTTACTTGTCACCTTATTGAAATAAAAGACACAAGACATGATTAATACAATATCTTAATCATGTGAACACAAACAAAATAGTAAGTAGATGCATTGGGTTGTCTCCCAACATGCAATTTTCTTCAGTCTCTTTTAGCTAGGCAGGATGGTTTCTACGATGCTCACATAAATAGTAGTAACTGAAACATGCAAGAGATAATCATGGATCACATGACAAGAACATTTAAGTCTAACCCACTTCCTGTGCCTAGGGATTTTGCAAGCAAACAATTTATTGTAGAAAGAATCAACATGCATAGGAAGGCAAAACAAGCATGACTTCAAAACTTTGAACACATAGGGAGGGATTTTAATATTATTGAAGTATACATAAGCATATCTTCGCGTGTCATCATGAAAGTAGCATCATGAGGTAATTAAACAATGTAATTATCAAATAGATCATTGTTTTCAAGATCCTCAATCATAGAAAAATTTGTTACTCTCCCCACAATCAAACTTCTCATACATAATAGTGGGATTGTCATAGGAGACTCAAATGCTATAAAAAATTTCCTAGTTAAAATAATAATTTTCAGAAAATGGATAATCATAATTGTAACAATTTTGATAATAAAAAATCATCACAACTATTTATAACATAAGTATCATCAGAATAATCATCATAAGTAGTGACTTTGTTCCCATAATAATCAATTGAAACCTGTTGCAAGATAGTGGAATCATTACTAAATGAAGTCATGAGCTCTCCAAATCCACCTTTATCATTATGAAAATATTCGATACCATCCAAAATATTGGGATAATAATTATCTAAAGTTCACACTCTTCCAAATCCACTTTCATAAACATTGCAATCATTATAAATAGGAGGCATGGAATCATCATAACAAATTTGATCATTTAAAGTAGGGGAACTAAAAGATCATGTTCATGCAACATTGAATCCACAAGCTTGGGATAAACGTTATTTTCAGCAAACAAATTCTCAAACATGTCATTTTCATCAAGCATAGCATCCCCAAGCTTTTGGGTTTGCATATCATTAGCATAATCACTCTTATGATTATCTTCCCAATCATCCTCATCATAACAAGTAGTTGGCATAATAAAATAATCACCAATTGTGTCATCGTCCATACTATTTTTGGATTCATTCTCAACAATTTTAGGAGCAACATTATTTGGTTGGGCTTATTATTGAAGACATGGGAAGCTCCCACTTGCAACCTGGCTCACTAATAGAAACAATAAGAGGGTATTGGGAGACCTTTACCCTTTCATTAGTATTCCTTTTATATTCTATCGGTGTTCCCATCTTTCTATAGTTGGCAATATAAGCATTCTCCTTGCAATTTACTACACAAAACATATAGATTTCTTGTAGATTAGCTCCATTGTCATTAGTGATAAGGAATATATCAAACCAATATTTTTATGTGACAATTCTTCACACCCCAAAAATAAACAAAGATTATTATACAGTTCATCAATTTATCACAATATTTTGAAGCGGTTTGATCATGAAAATGCATGCATTGGAAATTAAGATGACTAATCATATTTTAGAGTTCACAAGTAATGGGATGAAAATAGCATAATCCTTTGGAAAATTCATTTATCACTTTAAGCCACCAATTACTTTGATCACGTTTATGCTTCTTACAAAATCTATCATCCCTATATGTCATATGTTCACAAATTTTATTCACTCCAAAAAAATTGACATGCTTATAGGAAATCCCTTTACCATAACTTGTACAATCATTATTAACATCATGGATATTTTGAAAAATCATACTAAAATATTACTATCATGCTCATCATTCAAGGAATTCTTATTATTTTCATAAATTCTTCCTCTACCAATTGACCTCAATTACGCTTTTTTGTTTTTTTATAAAACTAAACAATTGAAAATAAGGAACTAAAATAATTAATTGCAATATATAAATATATACCTTCAAGCACTCACTTTCTCGGCAATGGTGCCATAAAAGAGCTTGATGTCTACTATGCAACTTTATTCTTGTAGACATTGTTGGGCATGTAAGTGAAGAGTTTTGTAGGACAGCAGGAAATTTCCCTCAAGTGTATTACCTAAGGTTTATCAATCCATGGGAGGTGTAGGATGAAGATCGTATCTCTCAAACAACACTGCAATCATATACAAGAAATCTCTTGTATCCCCAACACACCCAACACCATGGTAAATTGTATAGATTCACTAGTGCGGCGAAGATATGGTAATACAAATGTTTTATAGACTGTAGAAATTATAATCTAAAATAAAAACAGCAAGGTAGCAAGTGGTAAACAGCAAGCAAAACATTATAGAATGCTTGAAAATAATGCCTAGGGTTCATACTTTCACTAGTCCGATCTCTCAACAATTCTAACATAGTAGAATCTTATGATTATCCCTCGACATGCAACAACTAATCACTCCAAAGTTCCTATTAGCGGAGAATATAAGAATAAGTTGTCGTAGGCAGTGAACCACCTCAAAGTTATTCTTTTCGATCACTCTTTTGAGCTGATCCCGTAAGTTTCACAAACATCCCTAGAATTAGTACTAGAATAATACATATGAAACATATCATTCAACCCTAATGTCACTTAGATACTCCAATGTCACATCAAGTATCCGTGGGTTAATTATTAAACATGCATCGAAGAATTTCAGATTCATCATAATTAATCCAACACAAAGAACTACAAAGAGTACCCCCAAGATTTCTATCGGAGAAAGTAGGACAAGAACATGTATCAACCCCTATGGATAGATTACCCCAATGTCACCTCGAGAATCTACAATTTGAGTACCAAAACATATATCAAGTGAATCAACAGAACACCCCATTGTCACCATGGGTATCCACATGCAATAGATACATCAAGTGATCTAAAATCCAATATTCAGTCCAACATAACAAAATCTAAAAGGTAAATATTCAATTCATCACATCAAGATAGCAAGGGATGAACACCATATGATCCAACTATATAAACAAAGCCCGTGATACATCAATATCATGACATCTCAAGAACACGAGAGAGAGAGAGAGAGAGAGAGAGGGGGGGAGAGAGATCAAACACATAGGTACTGATCATACCCTTAGCCCCAAGGGTGAACTACTCCCTCCTTGTCATGGCCTCCACCGGGATGATGAAGATGGCCATCGGGGATAGTTGCCTCCTCGGGTAGGTTGCTAGAAAGGCTCCAGATGTGTGTTTTCTTTTATACAAAGAGTTTTGGTGGCGGAGCGGAAGTTATCTCCTAATTTCTGAGGACTTTGGGATTTATATGATTTTTAATGTTGGAATCACGCCAGCTAGAGCCACGTGGTCTCCACCACACATCAGGACGCACCCACGAGGTGGGCATGCCTTGTTATCTTGTGGCCCATAGGTGGCCCCCCTTCGATGGTTCTTCACTCCAGTATTTCTTATTTTCCCCAGAAAAAACATAAAAATGCTTTGGGCCATTCTATGAACATTTTTTCTGTACAAAAAAACAACACGATAATTCTACTGAAAACAGTGTGAGTCCGGGTTAATTCTAAATAAATCATATAACATGCATCAAAACAATATAAAAGTATTGTAAACATATGGCATGAATACTCCATGAATTATCGATACGTTGGAGACGTATCAGTGGTGCTAATGACTTCCTTGCCAAGGGTAATTTTGATCGACTAGTTAAGAGGTGTGTTCCACCTAGCCGACAACACTTGCAAGCTCTTAGGTTCTAAATGCTGGTTTGCCAATTCTTCTTCTAGTTTCCTTGTTTGGTGAGCGATGGAAAATTCCCTTGTATGTACAATCTCCGACATAGTGATATTTGAGGGGGTCCTTGAATTGCGCTAAATGGTTTGGGATGCCCTTTTACGCAAGTGCAGCATACTGGTTGTCCCATGAGGGCTTCTTCCCAACAAAACCACAACTATTGAGGATGTGGTCACTTAATATCTTTTATCGTATTTTCTCCCCCCATGACGACTGGGTGATCACTGAGTTCTCCCGATTTTGTATCTTGAAAATGTTCCAATCATCTATACTAATGGCACGCCACTTTTACTAGATCTCGGAGATATATCAATGACGGGTTTCGTTGCAATCACTTTTCCTGTTGCAGATTTCAAAGAGCTCAAATTCTTCAAGAACATATGGATTGCATGGTTGTTTACCTGATTCTTTGGGTATGATAGGTCATCATACTCTTCAGGAAACTTGAATCTTGCATGCATCCTTCTTATAAGGAGTGCTCATAGATTATCTTTGTCCATATCCCTTAAACTTATCTCATTGATGGAGCAAACTTCTCGAAGAATGATACCTAGGGTATTGCCGTAGGGAGCAGCGGCTTTCCGTGGACTAACAGGCTCACCAGTCTTGTTAATTCCTATGACGAGAAGCTTGTTGGTGCCTATAGCATCTGAGTTCCTAGCTTTTTGTTGCTTCTTGGATTTTGAAACATGCTGATTCACCTCCACCTTTTCCTCATGAGAATACTCATTGGTATCATCTTCATCTGTGCCAGAAATTTGACCAAACAAAAATTAATCAATGTTTCCAAAAACATTCTCAACCCTATGTGTCGGTGCACTAGTAATGGGGTACCGAGTGCCCCTTAATTTTGGACAGGCTTTAAGAGCATAACCCATCAAAGCAACCACCAACCCAAGCTGATAGCCGGAACCAGACGCCAGCAAGACCCACACAAGCAGCCCAGGACGGGCCCAAGATGAGCCAAGAACCCCCGGCACCTGCAGGGGACGAAGGCACACGCATCCTCAACAAGACCCGACAAGTCACCTCCCCGGCAAGCGCGAGCCAATCTGCAATCGTTCCACTTCATCGCTACACCAATCACTTATCGATGAGTTCTCGAGCTCCCAGATGGCTATGTGGCTCTCGCTAGATACGTGGCGGCACGCTGGAAGATAGATTACGACCAATTGACACCCGTCCAGCGGCGTGTGAAGACACCAAGCAACGTCCAGCTAAGAGGTGGCAGGAGCTTCCCGGGGACGCACCTCGCTCGCCACCTAAGGCTGCATTTATGGCATTTTATCTTAAGTGCGAGAGTTAGGTATGATAGCACTGTTAGCTATCTAATCATGTATGTTTGCCACTATGGTGCCCCTTGATCTCTAAAAGGAGGTCCAAGGCCACCTAGCAAAGGATTCAGACTCTAGGGGATTTAGGACTCTAGAGTATTAGCACGCAAAGTAACTCTCCGCAGCAACCCTTGCCGGGAGAACATTGTGTAAACTCTATCTTCCCCAAATCAATCCACCAAACCAGGAGTAGGGTTCTATGCTTCTCAGCGGCCTGAACCTGGTTAAATGCCCCGAGTCTCATCATCGTGCTACCTCGTAGTTTCTGCTCTTTGTTCAACATGATCTCCCCGCCAAACCCCGAAGGGGCCAACGGTCTCGTAGGTGATCGAGTGCACACATATGCCCCGACATCTTTGGCGCGCCATGCAGGGGGGGTCATTCACGCAAATCTAAGATTACGAGCAGCATGATGATCTTCATCGTTGTTCCTTTTCCTCATTCTCAAGAAGAAGACCGGCACAGACGCCCATCCTTCTACTTAGAAGGCCACGATGCTTGCTCTTGTGGACGTTGCTGGCGCCGTGGTGGTGTGTGGCGATGCGGGCGCCTCGGGTGACGTGGTCGACGTAGGAGGCGCCACCACTAGTAGGAAAGCCTTATAGGTAGCAGCCTAGTAGTAGCGGTGGAAAATATCACCCGCTACTATTACTTAGCGGTAGTGCTCGCTCTGCCACACGATATTGATAAGGGCCTTAGTAGTAGCGGTTGATATGCAAAAAGTGCTACTGCTAAACGCGGCCCGACGAGGCCACCGACGATAGCAGTAGTAGCAATGCGTGCACGTAAAAAGCACTACTGCTAAGTTTAATAGTAGTAGCGCTCATCTCGAAGCAGCGCTAGTGCTACCGGGCCCCACTTAGCAGTAGGGTTACTTTCTAAAAAGCGTTACTGCTACGCGTGGGTGTGGGAAGCTTTCACACACACACACACACCCCTTTCCCCTTTCCTCCCCCAGTTGTCCTCTCCCCTCTTTTCTTCTCTCATCTCTCTAAGTTGCTTCTCCACCATTGTTGCCCTTCTTCTCTCTTCTTCCTACCTCCCTTCTCTCCCCATTAAGGACCCCTCCACACTAATTATCCTCTATAAATGGTCTCTTCTAACTCTACCTTCCACATTTATTTTGCTCACCCTCCTTCCATACATATAGATCTAGAAAGCTAGGTCATCTCTCTCCGTCTCCACTAGTTAGCTAGAGTCATCTCTCCTCACAACAACTAGATCTAGCTATTTGTTTAGCTGTGCACAATCTCTGCCGGAATATATATAGGTGAGTAAAAATTTGTGCATTTCAATAATGGGAATATGTGTGTTTGCGATATGAAGGGATTTGTGTGAGTGACATGCCCTATGAGTTGCTTATGTTTTTCCAAAATGTCAATTTATTTCCGTTTTGGTGAATTTCGAGCAAACTCGATATGTCCTACTTTTAGGCAAGGTCATACCAAAATTTTATATGACTTTGATGCATGCACGCATTTTTTTTATAACCCTTTTGCTTGTTATACCATGCAATCATGAAGATGAGTGGAAGGAAGTGGAGCAGTACTTGCAATCTGCGGTGATGGACATGTTTGCAAATAAACGAACTTGGATTAGATGTTTGTGTACAAAATGCTAAGAGGGGGTAGTTTTGAACTCTTTTGATGGTGGTCGTTTGAAGGCCCACTTGTTGATCAATGGTTTCATGGACGGCTATACTCGGTTGATAAGTGAAGATGATGATGAGGATGTCCACACGGCAGTGGATAACGACATGGGACTAAACAAAGAGATGACCAATCGACACGAAAACGATGGCGCTGGACACGGCGGTAGTGAAGAGTCCGAACACGACGGCGGGGAAGAGTCTGGACACGGCGGCGGAGAAGATTCTGGACACGACGAAGAAGCAGAGTCCGGACATGGCGGAGAAGATGCGACGGGCACGCCGCAGACTTCAACGCTACTAAGTTCAGTCGTGCAGGACCCTCGTGTTTGAGACCTCCTTCGTAACAGTACGACTAGCGATAGAGTTTCTTCTAGAGAGGAGGCCAAGCTGGTGCAACTTGAAGTAGACTCGAAGACTCCATTATATGACGTTTGTGATCCCGAGTTTACCCGCTTGAGTTTCAGGCTCGAACTTCTAAAGACGAAGGCGAAAAACAAATGGACAAAAAAAGCCTCAATGAGCATTTGAAGTATCTACATCGTAATGTTCTTCCTGCGGGGAACCTATGTCCTACTAGTGTCGATGAGGCCAACAAAATTGTTGGCCCTCTTGATCTACCGCACAGTAGATACCATACATGCATCAATGATTGCATCTTTTATCGGGGGGCATGCGGAAAATACCAGGTGTCCAGAGTGCAATGCTTCTCGATACAAGAAGGCAGGAAAGGAAGCTCCTTGGAAAGTTGTATGGTACTTTCGGATCACTCCTTGTCTGCAGCGGTATTTCATAGATCCTAAGGAAGCAGAGCCCTTGCGCTGGCACGCGGAGAGGAATAAGCCCGATGATGGAGATGATCCGAAGCTCAGATACCTCGCAGATGCAAGCCAGTGGAGATCATTTAACGCCGAATATCAATTTTTCAGAAAAGATGCAAGGAACATTGTGCTTGGTCTGTGTACCGTTGGGATGAATCTGTTTGGAAACCAGAGCACCAACCACAGGACGTCGCCCGTCTTTGTATGGATGTACAAGCTCCCCCCATGGAAGTGTATGAAGACAAAGTACATACACATGAGCATTCTGATTCAAGGGCCGGAACAGCAGACAAATAATATTAACCTGTATATGGGGCTTCTGAAAGAGGAGCTAGACACTTTATGGAAATCGCCGGTCAAGACATGGGACGCTAGCACAAGAGAATATTTCTATATGAGAGTTGCGCTGATGACGACGGTGCACGACTATCTCGGTTATGGGTATACCTTGGGCCAGGTGTGCCACGGATACCGCAGATTCACGAGGTGCATGGATGATACAACGTCTCAGCAGCTTACGTCGACGAAAGATGGCGGATCTGGGAAAATTGTGTACATGGGGCATCGTAGATGGCTTGAAAAGGATGACCCATCTATTCAATGGTTTGGATGAGCATCGAGGACCTCCACGTAAGGGGAGTGGCGCCGAAATCAATGAGCTGTCGAATAACTGGCAACAGTGCCCCGTGCCGGGAAAGATGGAAAAGGCGTCGGAGCCGCTGCTGAAGGTATGGAAAACGAGGTACGTTTCCTGGGCCTTGGAGTACTGGCCCAATCACGACACGCCTCATTGCCTTGATCAAATTCATTTCAAGAATAATGTCCTCGAGAGCTTGCTTGGCACAATGTTGAACATGCCGGAGAATACCAAGGATGGGCCGAAGGCAAGGAAAGACTTGGAAGATTTGGAGATCATGGCGGATCTCCGCATGCCCCGTAAAAAGTCGATGGAGGAGACACAGATGGAGACGGAGACGACAGTGGGGCCAAGGGGAAGAAAAGACAACAAGAAGGAGGAGAATTGTTGCCCCCCTTCTTGCTTCACCATAAGTCCGAAGGAGATCGATCAATTTATCAAGTGCCTTACGAGAATCAAAGCCAGTTCCGGTTATTGTGGGAAGATAAGCAGATTTCTAGACACCAAGTAGAAAAGGTTCAGCGGAATGAAGTCTCATGACTGTCATGTGATGATGACACAGATACTCCCAGTTGCCATTAGAAGAATAATGTACAAGCACGTCTGTGAGACACTTACTGGTCTCTGCAACTTCTTCGATGTTATCTCTCAAAAGTCCATCAGTGTGAAGAAGCTCCAAAGGCTACAGGAAGAGATTGTTGTCATACTATGGGACAATGAGATGTACTTCATGCCCGCGTTCTTTGACGTCATGGTGCATCTGTTTATTAACATCGTGGACGACATCATCGACCTCGGGCTGACATTCCTTCACAACATGATGTCGTTCGAGAGGATGAATGGGGTCATCAAAGGATTCGTTCATAACATGTCCTATCCCGAGGGGAGCATTGTCCAGGGGTATGTGAGCCAAGAGTGCATCTCCCTTTGGAGAATTATATAGGCAAAGAAGACCCTATTGTTGGTTTGCCCGTGAACAAGCACCATGGGAGGCTCGGAGGAGAAGGTCACAACAACGACCGGAGGGAATTGCACGTGGACTACTCGGATCGACGGGACAACTTTGACAGGGCTAAGTTAGTAATGCTGCAACACCTAGCTGTGGTAGATGGCTATGTGACACCGCATAAACAAATCATCGCAAATAATTACTATGATCATGGGATGTGCAAGATGGATGGCGAAGTTACTGTAGAGCAGAACGCCACTTTCTTGCGTTGGTTCAAAGAGCAGGTTTGTGCTAATAACTCGGAAGATGGCAGTGCGAACGGGTTTCTCATACACGTCGTAGCACATGGCCCCGCCCCCAAACTTGTGTCCTATGAGGCATATGATATCAGCGAGTACACGTTCTACATGGAGGCCAAAGACATGGGAAGTGATTACCAGAACTCAGGGGTGACGATTGAATGCATGACCAAATCGAACAGCACAACCGAAAGATTCTACAGAAGGGTCGAAGAGATCTGGGAGCTTAGCTATGTTGGAAGGCACGTTGCGGCGATGTTCTGTGTCAGGTGGGCTAAGGCAGTCATAAGAAAAAACAAGTATTTCACTACCATGTCTATACCCGACGCAAAGAGCTCTACCGTGAACGTTAATGTCATCGCCAAAACTGAGCCATGGATACATGCTAAGAACGTGACACAATGTTTCTTCATAACCGATCCAACCAATCCCAGTCGTGTTGTCGTGAGGAGAGTAAAAAGGAACATCGTAAGAATGGATGGAGTCGCCAACGAGGAAGATTACGACCAATACGACAACCCGATGAGGGAAGATGATGATGACGATGACGCATACGTGAAAAGAAGAATCAAGACTACATTACTAAGAAAGATCACACTCCATGGTGCCGGAAAATAAGAATCAACACAACGATCAAGAAAGAAAAGAATTTCAATGTGAAACATCTTTGACGCAGCTAAGTAACAATCATTTATATATATGTATGTATTTTGTATACGAAACAACACATGGTTCCGGTAATATTCGCGCACCGTGGGAGGGAGACGTACGTTCTCGTCGTCGACTCCGTGCGAGAGCCCGTCGAGATAAAAACTAAAAACAAAAGGGAGAAATCAATACAAAAGAAAAGTAAACACAAAAGGAAAGGAAAATAATAAAAAGAAAATAAAAAATAAAAAGAAAAAATAATAAACAAAAATAATAAAAAGGAAAAAAATAAAGAAATTAATGTTAGCAGTAGCGCTGGGTTGCTAAAAGCGCTATTGCTAACTTAGCAGTAGCGCTGGGTTGCTAAAAGCGCTATTGCTAACTTAGCAGTAGCGCTGGTACCAATCCAGCGCTACTACTATTTGTCCTAGGGCATTTAGCAGTAGCGCTGGATTAGAACCAACGCTAGCAGTAGCGCTGGAACCAATCCAGCGCTACTGCTATGTTTACTAAACGGTTCCGAAATTTCTAACTCCCTCCACTACCTCCACTCGTGCCACTCTCCCCATTCCCCTCGTGCAGTTTTGCCGCCGCTGCCCCCTCCTGTGCTCGCCGCTGCTGCCGCCGGACATTGCCGCCCCCCTCATATGCTCGCCGCCGCCATCGCCGAACGCCGCCGCCTCCTCGAGACGCCACTACCACCCTCCAGACGCCGCCGCCCCCTCCAGGTAACGCCATCGCCACCCTCTCCCGCTCGCCCCTTAACCCCCGCCAGAAGAAGAAGAAAGAGAATAAGAAGAGGAGGAGAAGTAGAGGAAGAGGAGGAGGAGAAGAAGAGGAGGAGGAGAGGAGAAGAGGAAATAGAGGAGAAGCAATATTTTGTGCTAGGTTAATTCTATTGTTTTCATTTAATTTCTATCTTTATTAGGTTAGTGATAGGTTATTAGGGTTGTAATATTTAGAATTTTGTTAGGGTTATGGTTAGGAGAATAAGAAGAGGAGGAGAGGTGAATAAGAGGAAAAGAAGAAGAGGAGAAGTAGAAGAAGAGTAGAAGTAGAAGAAGAGTAGAAGTATAAGAAAAAGAGGACAAGAAGAAGATGAGAAAAGAAGAAGAAGAAGAAGAAGAAGAAGAAGTAGAAGAAGAAGACAAGAAAAGGAAGATGAAGAGGAGGAGAAGAAGAAATAGAGGAGAAAAGAATAAAATAGAGAAGGAGAAGAAGAAATAAGTTAGATAGTGTGCTAGGCTAAATCTGTTTTTATTTTTATTTTTTGCCGTTTAATTGCTATTGGTATTAATCCTGCTTGATAAGTTTGTGGTAGTTCATCACATATTGTTTTGTGTTAATTAAGTACTCCGTTCAGTAATGTTCGTCGTTTTTGCCGGAATATCCGAGTGGCCTATGTTTTGCCAGAATGTTGATTCATTTTTGTTCCAGCAAATTCAGGCGCTCCATATGTCCACTTTTTAGCAAAGGTCATGCCGAAAATTTCCTGAATTTCGGCATGACTTCTACTAGAAACTAGGACATATCGAGTGCCTTGGAATTGGCGGAAAGGGGAATGAATCAACATTCTGACCAATGTAGTCCCCCTTTTATTATTCATGTTATTCGGCCTAGAATTAAACGATTATACTTAAATACTCGTAGGAAATTAATAGGTCTAGCCACGACGAAGCTAGGGGTTCTGGTCACCATGAAGAAGACCATTTTGAGGAAGCAAAACATTTTTTCTATTACCTAGACCAACGGGAGATGCGGATACAGGGTGGCAATGAGACCAACCCCGACACCGACAATGCCACCGGTAGCGATAGTGGTACCGGCACCAAGACCGGTGATGATGTTGACGTACCCAGTGAAGGGCCAAAGCCGAAGAGGGCAAGAAAACCAAACATGCTCGGCACCGGACAAATTGTGGCCACGGCGATGCACCGCACGAAATTAGAGCCAACGGCGCCGAAGTTAGCATGTAAGTGCTATGGCAATCATCTAGGCTGCATCCTCAGGGAAACCGCCAACATCAACGACGAAAAGTTAAAGAAGATACCACATATGGAGCACAGGTTATTCTTCCCCGGGCGGACTGCAAGTGAACTTCCGTGGGATGACGAACCCATGACAAAGATAAACAACAAGGCAATCGTGACATTCGCGAACGCCTTGTCCGCTTGGAAAGTAAGGGTGAAAAAATTGATTCTGAAGAATAAACCGTGGTCCCAGATTCGTGATGACAGACCACAACTAGTGGAAGAGGATTTCAGAAAAATCAAGGAGACTTGTGCTACAGAAGAAGCGCAAAAAAAGTTGGAGAAAATGAAGGAGCTACAGGCAAGGAACACGCCTGCCCACCGCCTCGGAAGTCGTGGTTATGAGGGGAAGATGCATGTATGGGCCAAGGAGGACGCTAAACTTGAAAGTCATGGAATCCCAGACCCCTTGGCGGAGTTCACCGACCCGCGGGAGCCTGACTAGGTCAGGGCCCGGCACCAGTGGGACCCCGTCAAAAGGTCTTCTACACGGAGTCGAACATGAGGAAGTTCATGAGACTACTGGTTATTATTCTGTTACCACCTTATATTAATTAGCTTGCAATGAATTCGACAACAAGTTTTGTCACATTTATAAACTATCCACGTTACTTTTGCAGAAACTTCAGCACCAAAAGGCAGCCGAAAGCGACGAGTCATCTCAGTCGACGGCGAGGCCCAAGTGGGACAACTCGTTCAACTGGGATCTGAACATACTTAAAAATGTCTCACTGGACAAACCTCCATCTTATGGACCCGTGCACGGCGTCAGAGATGGCGCCTCGTGGATGAAGTGCTGCGACGAGAAGCCCGAGGGAAAAAAGCAGAGACAACAGATTTCTCAACGGACCATCAACGAGAAGGTCGCACAAGCGGTCGATAAGAGCAAAGTTGAGGCCAAAGAAGAGCTAGCCAAGGTAATCGACGATAAGGTCAATGCAGTTGATTCCGGCAGTTTTTGAGTTTGTGAGGAGCAATCCATAAAAAGGGCCAGAAGACTTTCCCCTTCTTAATTTTGTCGGGAGAAATTCGGCGAACATCGCACCACCAGCACCTACTCACACAATTGCAAATGCTCATGTACCTGGTCTCACTGCGGTTCATAGCAGCCTGTCCTCCATCTCTGGCGTGCTCGGCAGGGCTTCGTCTTTGGCTGAGCTCGACGCTATCACGGTAATTACGTGTCATACACTTTTCACCAGCATATCTATATAGTCTTCCATTTCAGTTGCCTTTCGGATGACGTCGTAGTCATGTCTTCGTAGACCGTTGAAACCCCGTGCACCCTACTATACGATGTCAATGGCCAGAAGGTGGATGTGGGAAAGGCAATGATCATGAAGCCGAAGGACCGCATTCTCCACAACCGACAGATGCACCATGGCGTCTTCAAAGTTTGCGTGGCTGGTGTGAAAGTGGGCTTTGAGGATTTGCCTCTTTCGACACCAGTCGATGACGACGAGACCTCTAAGCAGATTGGCGCATGCAAGAGCTGGATCTTGCCTTGGCTGAAGACTCACCTTCGTGTCGAGGCGCCTGGTAGCAGACCAACGACAACTCCTCAACAAGGTATGAACACCACCCTACCTAGACAATTACCTGCAACCTGTCGTGGCGGGTGATAGCAGTCGATGCGGCGAGGGAGGGCCTCCATTAGTGCCAGCTGACGTCACCCCGTCTAACAAGCAAATGATGATAATGTCATGGAGGAGGATGCTAATTACCCTAACCAGTATATCAATATCGGCTATGACGATGCTCGGGAGTATGACTCAGGCTATGAGCATGGAGATGACTTGATGATGCCTGAATTGCCGGAGCCGCAACAGCCTACGGGTGATTGCAAAAAGTCTCTCTTCATGTGATCCTCACAGGAGACGCCTCCAGATGCCACTTCTACCCAGCAAGAACGACACGAGGGTTGTCCGCTAATAATTAGCCCGACGACGCTGGGAGTGGTGGTTAGGGAAGGTATGGCGGGCTCACTACCGCCACTCGCCAAGAAGCGAAGGAGGAGACCAAAGAAGAAAGGATCTAAAGGCACCAAAGCTGCTTCAAGCAGCAAATCGCCTCTAAAGCCCAGGAGGTAAACAGAATACATGTCGTAGGTGTGGATCGTTTCCATTTCACCGGCAACCTGATCCTACCTCAGAAAGCTCTAGAGAACATACAGAACAATTATCTAAAGGTACTTCATGATGATGTGCTGGCCATAGAGAGAAGACTTCTCAGCACGGAAAAATCAGGATACCCGCTTTACCCAGCTAAGGTTCTAGGTGCGATGTCATACGATGACAGATGGCCCGCGGATAAGTTCATCATGCGGTTTGACTACATCTATGACATGTTCCACTTGTATGTGTTGTATCTCAACTACATCATCAGGCGCAAGAACATAGAATATATCTGTGTCGCGGACCTGTACTATATGAACGAGAGATTCTTGGTGGACTGCAAAGAGCACCGACTATGCGAGCAAGTACATCAGTGATTTCATGATCGCTAATAAGGACAAGGAAACGATTCTCCCTCCTTATCATCCCACGTAGGTCATCCACGGATATCCTTTCATAAGTTCTGATCATTCCTTTGCAAGCATTGAGGCTAATTTGAGGTGTACCTATGTTGCACAGTGAGGGGGGGGGGGCTCTGTCCTCATCTGTCTGTACCCACAATACTCCCATGCTCTATACTTGGAGTCGTCGAAGAACATCGAGAAAAAGTATTACACGCACATAAAGAGTGATCTTGATAATATTCAACCTTACTGGTGGATATATCAACGTGAAAAAGTACAGGAATCAAGCATCGGCTTTTGGAAATAAGACCGACTTCTAGTGCATCCAGGAACCGAACACTAGTAAGGCTGATGGATTCTACCTCATGCATCACATGATGAAGTACATAAGAGATAACCAACGCCTTCGCATGTCAGCTAATTCCGAGATTGTCAACTGGGCCACAAGCATAGGAACGACACTAGATCATCGAATCCGAGCTGAGTTTTATCACATACAGTGTGAACTTGCCCAAGTGATCATGAAGTAGGTTGTCGAACAAGGAGGGATGTTCTTCCATGGGCCAATGAGGAGGGGGAATGTCCGAGAACTGTTATGCGCTCAGTGTATGGACCTAAAGCCTTTCAACCAGCTCGAGTCATTCGTCCCTGACTATGAAGATTGGGGCGCCGACATGGAGGAGTGATTGACGATGACAATGTGTGTTTATAATCAGTATTACCAGCTTTCTATGAACTAGCGTATACATCACTCTAGTTAATTAGTTTGTGTATGAGGAACATCGTTATTTATGTTTACTGCTTGTATTCTGCTAACTACGTCTCTTTGTGTGTCTCAAGTACATTATGTTGCATATTATATATCATTGTTAATCAACTTACGATGCGGGTACATAGATCGGAGATGGCGAAGGACTGCTACCCCATATTTATTGCGAGGGTTCCACGAGTACGACCACTAGCCAGACGCTCAGGCCCAGGTGGACATGTACCCTAGCGCTAGCCACAGAGGGTTCGACAGAAAGCCAAAACAGAAATGAGTTACTTGAGGTAGAAGCTACGGCAAGAGACAGAGCGAAACCGGTGCCTCAAGAAGTATTGCATAGTCGCGCTCTTGCTCATGCTGATAACTCTTCTCTTCTACATGGTTGATAAGATAGGGATGATGAAACTTGTGGGTGTGCCATGACTTGTGTGTATCACTAGTTTCGAGATTTGATGATATTTGTGTTGGATAATGATATATGCGTTGGATAATGATGATGATGGTATAAATGACGAGACTACCTTATGTGTATGATATGATGAGAATAATGAATGTTTATTATGATACGATGAAACTATAGTTTAGAGCATGCAAAAATACGTAGAGGGGGAATAAATACGACAGGAATAAAATATTGAAAGCATGAATATTAGAAGTAGCGCTAGAATATTAGCAGTAGCATTGGCTTAGCAGTAGCGCTTTATATATTCTAGCGCTACTCCTAACGTAGATACGAGTAGCGCTTTAAATCCAGCGCTACTGCTAACAGGTAAGCTGTAGCGAGTTAGTAGTAGCGCTGCCCTCAGCACTATTGGTAGGGAAAAACAAGCGCTACTGGTAGGCTTTCTCCTAGTAGTGCACAGTCATGTCCCCCGTGGCCGAAGACGGAACAAAAAACGCCGGAGGCAAGCAGCAGAGACGTCCTGGTGAGCTGGGACCTGGTGCTGTGGGCGAAATGCACAGCTAGGCTCCACACTTCTGCCGCATCAATGGCCACAACAACAACAGCTGCGCCCAATTTGAAGCAAGCCACGATCAATTCGCCTATCGCGGGTGCGGCTGCTGGGCATGTGCCTCGCCCAGAGCAAGACAGAGTGCTGAGTGGAGCCACGGATCCACGAGCTCAGCCGCCCCCGTGTCAGACTGCCACGACGACAAGTGTGTGATGACGCTCCTCTTGGTTCCACTACGAGTCGAGCAATGTCGCGGTCCACCTCTCTGCCCATATTGGACAAGGACTTGGAGGCAATGGCACGGTCTCAGCTGATATTGAATTTTCCACCAGCGGCTGTCAAGATGGACGAGTGGAGGGCCACCATCGAGAGTTTGATTGGCGTCGCTGAATCCAGCAAACCGCAACATGCAGGACCATCTTCGCGTCCACGGACGACAACGGTGGCCCAGACAGATGGTCGTGTTGAGGGGGCCACGCCAACGGTGCAGTCCTCTCCTCGACAACAATCCCAAGGGCAGCCGCAACAAGCTCCATGCACTGACGGGCCAGACAAGGCATCCATGGCCTCGTCCAGCCCGCGCGACCAGCGGGACCAGTGGTATGTCCTGGATGACAGGCGAAAGGAGGATGCGTGTATCACCATTGAACGACGTCGGGAAGCACACCGTCAATTTGACAGGAGCAACAACATAGATGCTGGCGACCCCACGCCAGTGCTGCTGAATACATGCCTTGCGAGGTCGTGTGTCTCGCCTTCACTCGCAAGCTGCGACAGTTCCACTGGTCGTCGATTCGAGCTTTCAAGACTGAATTAACGGAGAAGTATGACAAAAAGCTCAACCTGACAGAGTTCATGGGCATCTACACGATAGTCGTCCAAGCTGTCGGAGGAAGAGATGAGAAGGTGCTTGCCAACTATTTCCCTTTGGCACTCAAGCCGAATGTGAGGTCGTGGCTGGTGCACCTGCCGGAGACTTCTATTTTGTCATGGGCTGATTTCTGCAACGAGTTTGTTGGCACGTTCACGGGTGGCAACCGGGAGCCAGGGTAGCCCAGTGACTTGCAGGTCCTCCCACAGAAGGAGGGGGAAATCGTGTGGAAGAACACCCAGAGGTACAGTAGAGTGCACCGCAACATTCCCGAGATACACCCCGCAGCCGTGATTGGCGCGTTTCATTCGAACGTGCACAACAGGAGGATGCGGGCCAAGATGAATGTCATACTCCCAAGACCGTCAACGAGCTATACACGTTGGCGGACACGAGTGCTGGGGATGAATAAGGAAGGCAACTCCCCGGAGGGGAGGCAGGTGTCGAAGTCGACACTGATGACTCTAACAATACCCATGGATCAAAGGGGAGGAACCGAAAGCGCAACAAGAAGCACAAGGGAAAGGCAGTATTGCCCGTCAAAAGTTCTCGTGAACTTTGCGCAGACAAGAAGTCGAAAGCCAAGACACCCACGAAGGGAGATTCCTCGTGCGCTGATGGCCGGGAGGCCATAGGAGCAGAGAAAACTAGAAAGTCTGATGGGCCATATTGCAAGATCCATCACACCAAGGGACGTGATCTCCAATAATGCCTCCAAGTTGAGCAGTTTGCTGAAAAGAAAAAAAACAGAGTACGAGAACCGCGACAAGGAGAAGGGACAAGATGGTGTTTTCGGGAAGGGTCGTGGTAGTAGAGCGGGCCATCGCGGCAAGGCCCCGTAGCAAAAGGAAAAGGCTGCCAAAGGCTGTGAGAAGAAAGAACAAGATGACCCGAGTGATGACGAAGAGTATTGAGAGGATTCCAGTGATAAAGAATTCAAGAGGCAACCGATGCCATGTGTGCTAATGGGGGGTGCACCCTTGGACTCCTCTCTCAGCCAACTCAAACAATGTGCGCGTGAAGTTAACGCCACGGAGCCAACGATGGATTCTCTAAGGCCGCTCGAAGGGACCCGCACACCTATCATCTTTGACAAACAGGATCACCCTGATCGCACTACTATGGACGGGTGTCTGCCGTTGTTGGTTTCTGTGATAGTCCGCAACCTCAAAGTAAGTAAGATGTAGTTGAAGGTGGGGCAGGGTTGAACATGATGTCCCTCGAGGTTGTTAAGAGGCTGCAAATCCCCGACGACGCTCAAACCTATGGGTTCATTCCAAGGAATTAACCGCGGCAGAGGCCAGCCCAGGGGAAATATAACTTTGCCTGTTACGTTTGGTAGAGAGTTCAACTACTAGACCGTGAAGGTCGCATTTGACGTGGTCGAACTCTCCCTACCGTACGATGGAATTCTTGGTCGCCTAGCCTTTGCAAAATTCATGGCAGCATCCCACTATGCTTACAATGTTTTGAATATGACATGTCCCATTGGAGTAATCTCCATCCCGTCTCACAAGAAAAATGCAGTCATTTGCATAGAGCAGATGTATCAAGATGCAGTCGCAGCTGAAGCCGCAGAAGGACCTGCTCCTGCGAGAAGCCAAAAGAAGGGAAATAAGTCTAGCAGGAACACCTGCAAAGACGCTAGGAAGCGCACCTCTGCGGAGTGCACTGCACCTGTCGATGACCTTCCGGAGAGTTCCACTAGCTGGAAATCCAAGGTCTCCTACCCTGCGACAAGGACAGTCCTGGCAAGGGAGGATGTCTCTGACGGTATGTTTACCATGAGTGCCATGATTAGTGACAAATAGGAAGGTGCGCTTGTTGCCTTTCTGCGGGCGAATGTCGATGTGTTTGCCTGGCAACCTTCTGACATCCCCGGTGTTCCCATAGAGGTAATTGAGCACCGCATTGTTGTTTGCCCTCACGCCACACATGTGAAGCAGAACATTAAGAAACAGGCCTTGGAGAGACAATAGTTCATTGCCGAAGAGATGAAGAAGCTAGAAGCAGCTGGTTTGGTCCGAGGGGTACTGCATCCAACGTGGTTAGCTAAATCGATAGTAGTGCACAAGGCAAATGGGAAATGGTGGCTTTGCATTGATTTCACTGATTTAAACAAGGCATGCCCAAAGGATCCATTTCCCTTGCTGCGCATTGATCAAATAGTTGATGCCACTTCCGAATGCAATCAGCTTTCCTTCATGGATGCATATTCCAGATACCATCAAATATTCATGGCCAAAGAAGATGAGGAAAAGACCGCGTTCATAACTCCATGCAACATGTACTACTTTGTATGTATGCCCTTCGGGTTAAAGATAGCTGGTTCTACCTTCGACAGGACCGTGCAGATTGGATTTGGACCCCAGTTACATAGAAATCTGGAAGCTTATATGGATGACATAGTGGTCAAAACCAGAGACGAAGCTACCCTTGTACAAGACCTGGAAGAGACCTTTGCGAACCTGCGCAAGATCAAGCTAAAGCTCAACCATGATAAATGTGTGTTTGGTGTTCCGTCTGGCAAGCTACTTATGTTCTTTGTGTCTTAGCAAGGTACAGAAGCCAATCCCGACAAGATCAAAGCTATCGAGCACATACAAGCACCCAAGATAGTCAAGGAAGTGAGAAGCGTGACCGGATGTTTTGCCGCATTGAGCAGATTCATTTCCATATCCGCTGAGCGCGCCTTGTCGTTCTTCAAAATACTGAAGAAGGCTGGCCCGATGAATTGGACCCCGGAAGCGGACGCAGTGCTGCAAGATCAGAAAACATATATTTCTTCCACTCCCACCTTGGTTGCTCCTAAGCCATGAGAGTCGTTGTTTCTATACTTGGCGGCAACGAATGAAGTGGTTAGCGCAACCCTAGTGGCGTAGCGCGAATTGGATGAAGATGGAGCCACTGCAGCAGATGCTACCGGGGATGTAGTCAAGGTAGCCGTGGCAACGCCCAACACACACTCAGAAGAACCCCAACAGGCTAGTAGAGGAAATACCAAAGAGATGGCGAAGAAGAAAGTGGTACAACAGCCAGTGTACCTTGGCAGCTCCCTGTTACACAGGGCTAGGTCAAGGTACTCTGGAGTACAAAAGCTAATTTTCCACCTCATCATGGCCTCTAGGAAGCTGTGCCACTACTTCCAAGCCCATGAGATCACGGTTGTCACCCATTTTCCATTACAACATATCCTGAGGAACCCGAAGCCACTCGCGGGATAGTCGAGTGGGTGCTGGAGTTGTCAAGTTTTGGATTGAAGTACGAAAGCACTTCCACCGTTCAAAGCAAAGAGCTAGCAGAATTCATAGCCGAATGGACGCCCACACCAGACGAAGAAGTCCAAGAAACAATTATCCCCGTCAGGGAAGCACCTAAGGAATGGGTCATGTATTTTGACAGTGCCTTCCCAGTCCAGGGTGTCGGGGCAGGTGTGCTCCTCATCACCCCCATCGGAGAGCACCTCCAACACATGGTCCAAATGCATTTTCCCTAGGAGGAAGCTACCAACAACACCGCTGATTATGAAGGACTCCTTGCAGGACTCAGAATCGCGGTGGAGTTGGGAATCAAGATGCTCATCATTAGAGGAGACTCTTAGATTGTTGTGAAATAGATCAACAAATATTATCAGAGTCCATTGATGGAGGCTTACATAGAGGAAGTGAGGAAGTTGGAGGAATGCTTTGATGGATTACACGCACAACATGTGCCATGTGTAGAGAACAGCGCTGCCGATCACCTGTCAAAGTGTGCCGCATAGAAACTTCCTGTGGAACCAGGAATTTTTGTCCTTCACATCACTCAACCGCCTGTATCCCCTTCAATGATTACCAAAAGAAGAATAAAGTTGAACTCCGACAAACATTTCCTGCGAGAGCTTCCTGAAGCCCCCGGTAGAGAAGTTGCCGGAGGCGGTTCCGTTTCTCCTCGTGAGCCGCTCCCTTCCACAGAACCCCAGGTTCTCGTGATAGAGGTAAGCGCTCCCATGAAAGAGGAGATGCCTTTAGTCCTTGTTGTCGACCCACAGTCGGCAGCTTGGGCACAAAATATTTTCTGATTCCTTCAAAGAGGAGAACTTCCCGAACAGCAAGAATAGGCCAAAAAAGTAGCCTGTCGGTCTAGTATGTACCAGTTTGTTGATGACACTCTCTATAGAAGGAGACCCAATGGTGTGAAATTAAGGTTCATCTTCCGGGAGGAAGGACTAAAGCTATAGGCAGAGATTCACGGAGGCATATGTGGGTCACACTTAGGATCAAGGGCCCTTGCCGAAAAAGCTGTCAGGTAGGGTTTCTATTAGCCCACACCCCTCCAAGATGCAACAGAGCTAGTCACCAAGTGTGAGGCCTACCACTTGCATTCCAAGAATATCCATCAACCAGCGCAAGCCCTCTAGAAGATCCCTTTATCCTGGCCATTCTCGGTCCAGGGCTCCATATCCTGAGCCCCTTTCCCCACGTTGTCGGGGATTTCAAGTTCTTGTATGTAGAAATCGACAAGTTCATTAAATGGCCTGAGATGGATTTAGTGAGAAAGGAGACCGCGCAGTCAGCTATCAAGTTCATGAAAGGACTGGCGTGCTGCTTTGGAGTACCAAACAAAGTAATCACTGATAACGACACCCAGTTCACAAGCCGCATATTCATGTAGTACATCCAAAACCTTGGAAGCAAGGTCTCTTTTGCCTCTGTTGCACACCCAAGGAGCAACGGGCAAGTCGAGAGGATGAATGTTGAAGTATCGCAAGGACTCAGAACAAGAAATTTTGATAGACTGCGAAGATGTGGCAAGCGCTGGATTGGTGAGTTGCCGATGGTTCTTTGGTCCCTCAGAATGACACTAAATCGAACTACCGGCCAGACACCTTTCTCCCTAGTATATGGGTTAGAGGCAGTTATCCCCATGGAACTCGTATATGGGTCATGTCGAGTTCTTGCCTACGATGAAATGGGGTAACAGAAGCTGCGGCATGACGATGACATGCTCCTCGAGGAAGATCGTCTCCGATCCCCTGTGCATGTCGCACACTACCATCATGCCCTGAGCTTTGAGGAATGCGACCTTGTCCTTAGGTGTGTTCAGTCTGCGGAAGGTTCTAACAAGTTGACGCCAAAGTGGGAAGGCCCTTACCGAGTAGTACAAGTCACCACACCTGGCTCAGACCATCTGGATATCGAAGATGGCATCAAAGTGCTTAACTCATGGAACAATGAGCATCTTCGTAAGTTCTACATGTGAGGAGCGGTTGCCGGGCCCGGTCCCCAGCAACCACCTTTTTTACAAGCTTTGTCGCAGTTGCATGTAACCCTTCGTACCAGGCCACACGTAGACCCTATGCATAAATAAACCTATGCATTGCATCATATCATCATTTGCATGTGTATTACGCATTTACTTGTGTTATGATGACACTACTGCCTTAGTTTACCAGTTATTAAGAGTGCTTGATGGACTTATGATCATTGTTATCGCGTCTTCCCTCTCTTGAGAGGATGGAGCCTTTATTTTCTCTGTGTGTTTGATCTCTAGGTAAAAAGGAGATAGCAGAAAAGCAAGGACGGCGAACCATCGCACCTTCAAGGGGACCTGCCCTAAAGAGATAAGTTTAAACTACCTTATCTTAACCTCGATTCCATTCCTCTCCTTAATGAAATCCTTGTCGACCCTTTTAGATTTTGTACAATGGAACTCTCTTCACGACAGGAACCCTTGTTGAGACGAGCCATCCTTCATCTGTTGTCTCTTATTAGCATTGGAGGGACTGCGCTGATACCGACAAGGGGCCTTGCCAGGGGACGACGCTCATCCGTTGTGAGAGGGCTTGCTCCCCCTTTGACACTTGCGTCCTGCACCAACCCAGTGAGGAGTCTTGTATGTCAAGAACATACATACAACGCAATGCAAATACGAGGGCGGAAGGACAATACTAGAGAGAGATGGATGACGCGTATTTTATTCATTCTTGAGTACAAAATGGCTAAACTAAATTACATTTCCACTAGTAAAAAATTAGCAAGAGCCTATAATGTTTTGCTTTATAAAAAGATAAGCGCCCCGTAATGCCTTTCTTGTCCCTCTTTCTTTCGAGATTGGATGAAGGAGGGAAGGAGGGTGAAAGGAGTGCCTGGTTGGGATTCGGCGCCTCCCCGCCAGGATCGAAAGGATGCCTCCCTGCGAGGACAAGACGGGCCCTGCACCCAGGAGGGGCGGACGAGGCCGGCAGGGAAGAAGTGGTCAGAAGGCAGGTGCAGATGATGGCACTACTGAGGCCAGCTATTGATGATGGTGCTACCGGCAATCACGACGTGTGAGAGTCACCGCACCCGTCCCTAGGGAATCAGAGGTTGCCGCCATCACAACCTCCATCATCTCCATTGCTCGCAAGGGTGCTTCCTGCATTGTTGGGCTCCTCGGCACGGCCAATAAAGACACCATGCTCTTCGGGACCATTCACAGAGAGCATGGTCGTCCCTAGTGGCCAAGGGCGCAGAATTCCCGTTGGCCTTGATAAGAACACGCTAGATAAAGCCTCCCACCCATGTGCGCTAAATATGGCGCCATGGGCCGGGGACTCTACCGCCATACCCAGAGAATCATTGTTGCATCCACCCACCGGCAACCGGGTACCTTGTCGATGATTTTTTCCATCACCCAGAAGAAGGAGCGGGGAGCCACATTCCCTGTGATTTGTCAACCTCCCTCACCCTGGCAAAAGGGAGAGGGAGGCGCAAACAACTACGGGGCGGACCGCGCAGCCTGACGACAAACTCCAATGTTGTACCTTCAGTATGCCCCCGTAACGGCAGCGCCGACGTCACCGGAGGAGGGTCAGGAGCGACACTCCGTTTCCTTCGACCACGGGCTACACGGCGACCCCGGGACCTTCCGGCGCCCCCGCCTCGAGCACTGGCGCCGCCCTCCGTTGCCATGACTGAAGCGTCTGCATGATCCCGATGGGAGGCTATCGCCACCCCTACCAAAGATGGAGGACACCCTCGCCTACCAGTCATAACAACAAACCAAAGCCACCTCAAGGGGAAAGAAGAGAAGAGTAAGTCGGGCAACCCTAGGTTGGGGGAGAGGAGACACATGGATGAGCATCGCCTACCGCACCCCTCCCGTTTTTATAGGGAGAATGCAGGGAGCTGGCTCTCCTACGCTCCAAGGGTTGCCGCCCATATCCACCTATGTCATTGCCCCCAATCACGGGTGAACAGGTAAGCGCCCCATCAATCCAATCCATGCGGCGCGCGTGGTGGAAACGGCCTGAAGTGGTGGGACAATGCACAACAACGGGTTGACGGTTACCCCTTTGCAATTTCACGCCGGTGCATGAAATTTGGGCCTGACCCAACAGCGTTGGGCGAGCGCGTATGGGCCAAGCACGGGGGCTCCTGTCTATGCACTAATAATGGGGTACCTAGTGCCCGTGACTTTTGCACACACATTAAGAGCATAACCCCTCAAAGGCAACCATCAACCCAAGCAGATAGCCGGAACCAGACGTCGGCAAGACCCACACAACCATCCCAAGACAGGCCAAGACGATCCGAGAACCCCAGGCACGTGACGGGGATGAAGGAAAATGCATCCTCATCAAGACCCTTAAGTCACCTCCCCGAAAAGCATGAGCCAATCTGCCACTACACCACCTCATCGCTACACCAGTCACTTATTGATGGGGTGTCGAGCTCCCAGATATCTGAGTGGCTCTTGCGAGATACGTGGCGGCACGCCGGAAGATATATTAGGAATAGTTGACACCCGTCCAGAGGCGTGTTAAGACACCAAATAACGGCCAGCTAAGAGCTGGCAGGAGCTTGCCGGGGACGCACCCCCGCTCGCCACCTAAGGCTGCATTTATGGCTTTTTTCTTAGATGCCAGAGTTAGGTATGACAGCATTGTTAGCCATCTAATCATGTCTAATTGCCACGGTGGACGCCCCTTGAGCTATAAAAGGAGGCCCAAGTCAAGACAACCTAGCCAAGGATTCGGACCCAGGGGATTTAGGACTCTAGAGTATTAGCACACACAGTAACTCTCCGCGGCAACCCATGCCGGGGCAGAACACCGTGTAAACTCCGTCACCCCCAAATCAATCCACCAAAGCAGAAGTAGGGTTTTACACTTCTCAGTGGCCCGAACCTAGGTAAATGCCCCAAGTATCTTCATCGTGTTGCCTCATAGTTTCTGCTCTTTTTGCAACCTGATCTCCTTGTCGAACCACGAAGGGGCCAATGGCCCCATAGGTGATCGACTGCACACATCTGCCCCGCCACTATGCATTCTCTGCAAGGAAAATGCAAGCAACCACATTTTCATCGAGACAAAATTTTAACCACATTTCCTCAAATACATCTCCAAAAAAACTGACATTGTTACAACTACAACTAATTTACTCTAAATTTATGTGTAGTAATTCCAACCATATGTGTATGAACTTAAAAAAGGAATCTCAATCACTTACTGACGAAATCGAGGTGTTGGCACCGGTGGGGTAGGTGGACACCGACGTGGGAGGGGGTAAAGAACACAGCGAGCTCGAGGTGGTTGGGGCCAACGACACGACGATGGTGGAGGGAGTAAAGGCATCGCAACAAGGTCGAGGTGGTTGGTGCGACATCGACTTATGTAGTGCGGCGACCGGAAGGCCTGGTGGGTACGGTGGGGGAGGGGGGAGGAAGCCGCGGCAAGGTTGAGGTCGTTGGTCTCAGTGGCGCGGCGATGGGGAAGGGAGTAAAGACACCGCAATGATATCGAGGCGGTTGGGGGGTCGACGACGACTCGAGCAGTGTGGCGACCGAAGGGGTGGTTGCTCAACGGAAGGGGAGCGAGACAACAAAGGTTGTGGCGATGGCACAAGGAGCGGAGGGTGTGAGTGCGCGAAATGAAAGTTTTGATGTGAAGATTTCCCCCAAATTGAGAAAAACAAGGGGAAAATAGCAATGACGTTGGTGACGTCACCAATAACATAGTTGTGTTAGCTATTGTACTAGCGATGTCACCAACGCCATAGTTATTTTCCTTCCAAAAGTATAACTCAATTTTGGAAGGTCAATACAAATGTAGAATAATAAAATTCAGTCAACATAAAAATGTCAGAATGAGGTGGTGACGTCATATACGCAAGAAGATTTTTACATTAACATTAAAATACAGTCGAATGCGGCTAAATTAATAATAATCAACTACGGCGTCGTTTCTCAATTTCTCTTAACAGAAGCTTTTCTCTTATTTGTGAGGGGGCTCTCAACGGAAGTTTCTGCATCTCACGTGCTTCTATGTCTTTTCTTACACTTCTCTTTCCGAATAACGTCATTTTCTTCCTGATAGGTGTCTCATTGGTCATAGTCATATAGATCTTCTTTCTTCGGTAGTCTTTACCATTGCATTCTTACTGTCCTTTGTATGAAATGTTTATCGGTTCACCATTGCGTTCTTCCTGTCCTTTGTATGAAATGTTTATCGGTTCATGAACCCCCGCACGGCTTTCCTATCCGTCGAGGTGATCATGTTCTGAAACATTCTTCACACCTACATGTAGCTCATCATCATGTACTGCTCCTTCGACTTGGGCATCCGCCGCTTCATCAGCATGACTTGTCCATCGTGTGTAACCACGCATAAATCATATTTCGACAAGTGCATCTTCACACGACCAGTAGAAGGGTCAATAAAAACTATGTTTTGCACTTCTTACATGGACATAATATTGTTTTCCCTTCCCGATTCATATCTTCCAACTCGATTTTAAAAATCCATATATATATATATATATGAATCATGCACTTCCAAAGTGCCTACAAAAAATGGTCAAATTTTTTTCAGCATATTACTACACATGCATGTATTTGCTAAAAAAATTGAGATCGAAAATATTGGCCATTACATACCTAGAGGATTATACACACAAAAGCAAGTAGTCGTGGATATAGCCTAGCTCTCAATGGATCGAAGGAAGAAGACGTCAGTTTGTCTCTATACACAATTATATATGATATTACCGTTAAGAGATAGCCTAGGGTCTAGCTATATATCGAGACATGCAAATACTTATGCAGTTCTACCTTTAGGAATGCCACCACAATATCTACGGACTACACAAAATGTACCTATGGTGTGCGACACACTTTGCACGACACAAGTATGGCGCATAGTGCTGCCATAGGGACTTTGGCCACGCTAAAAATAATTTGTGCAAGGTTAGAGCACTTGAGTCCTCATACAAGTAATGTTTGGCCGAATTCGAACGCCACCACCATGTGTGTAGAAATAACGTAAAAATTTAGCCGACGCCAACACTATTTGAAAATATTAGTGCTCGTGTTGGTGGGAAATGGCGCGCCACTGACAATAGTTGTGGCTAACCATTTCTCCACTAGTGTTAAGATACAACCGATCGAGGGGGATAAGAAGAAGAAGCCGGTGATTCACATTGCTCACGAGATATTGACAATGAGGCAATGGAAAGGTTCATGCGGGAGCATCCAGAGCATGCCTACGTCGAGAAAGAGTTCTATTGAAAGCATGAAGCCGAGCAGAAGAGGAAGACAATGAATAAGGATGATGAGGCCAACCCCTTGACGGTAATTCTCGCCGAGTCTGAATTGTCAGGCAGGGATGACTCTGTTGAGGAGGAGGAGGAGAAGGTCGATGAGTGCGACAGACCGAGCAAAAATCAGTTCTAGGAGGAGTTAAGAACAACAATGAGTAGTTTTAGTTTTTGATGTTGTTCTATTATGTTGTTTCCACTATATCTGCTTCAAGTGAACTTTGAACTATGTTTGAAATGGTCTATTAGTTCTAGTAGTTTTACAACATCTACTAGAGCACTAATGTCCTATTTTACATCATCTATTGGAGCTAGTTGTTTTTCTAGTGAAAAAGAACCACTTTTGTGATATACTTCATCTACTAGCAAAAAGGATCATGTGTTGCAACGGAAACAAATGCATGCACCCTCCCGCGAGGCTTGAGAATGTGACTCTCCATTCTCAATGGAAGGCTTCGTTCATGTTGAATGGAAAAGTATTTTCCGAGGCACATGTATGATCTTTAGATTAAAACATGTTAAATAACATAAAAGATAGGTCAATGATAGTGATTATAAACACAAAAATTAACTTATTCTTGATTTATTTTATGTTTTTTGAGTTAGAATTATACAAAATACTACAATGCACCTCAAAATATGTGAATACACATCAATATATCAGATTCGAGATAAAACGACCATCTTCGAAAAAAGGTTTGAAAATTCAATAACAATTGATACTCATGCGTGCTTGCATATTTGCCACAAAATAGATGGTTGAATCTACCGACATGCAAATTCATTTATCAATTATCACTTACGTAAGGTGTTTATAGGCTGTAAATTTTTTGCATGTAACAAACTCAAAATCTATTCGCGCTATTGGTCACCCTGGGTGAGGAATAGTTATCCTTCACCCCCCCTGTATGTTCACCTCATTGCACCGTAATTTTATGTCCCGTCAATTTTGCCTTATTTTATATGTAAAAATAGAGCATAAAAAATATAATCACCATAAAAACATTTTATGTCAAGTAAAATTAAGAACATACAAAAATAGTGCAAAAAATACGAAAAATTCAATTTTTTCTAATCTTGTGACCTATATTATTGTTTTTCTTTTGTCAAAATTTACGTAGTGATTCAATATAAATGTAACTATTTGTATTTCAAATGTAATTTATTTGTAAATTGATTGTAAGATTATCTCAGGTGAAGAATAAACTATTCTGCACCCTGGGTGATAAATAGAGTTTCTATATATATCTATATATAGAAAGTCCATTCGTCATCCAGGATGCAAAATAAGTTCTTCTTCACCGAGGTAATCTTACAATTATTTCCTAAATAAACTACATTTGGAATACCAATAGTTACATTTATATAGATTTTTGACACAAAATTTGATGTAAAAAATTAAAAATATAGGTCATAATATCAGAAAAATCACATTTCATGTATATTTTACACTATGTTTTTATATTTGTAATTTTACATGACTTCCAATTTTCTTTTTGGTGACTATATATTTTCTTACGGTCTCCTTTTACGTATGAAGTAAGAAACAAATTATGAAACATAAAATTACGGTCCATTGATGACAGAGGGGGGTAAAGAATAATTATTCTTCACCTATGGTGACGAATAGTCAATCCTTATATATATATATATATATATATATATATATATATATATATATATATATATATATATATATATATATATATATATATACATAACTAGAAAAGTAGCAAATCTTCTCGTGGGTTTAAGCGGGAGAAAAACAATCACATTATCCATACGTGGTAGAGATTAAAAAAATGTGAATCAAATGCCACGAGGAGATAAGGACTTTTAGAACGTCATTTCACAAATTATGTTTGAATGATCCCATGATGAGACATGGGACTTTTAAAACAGAAAATGAGATGGTCTTATAGCGATTTGATTTCCTAAGATGCCACAATGAAATATATTTTTTTGGCTGAGCAAACTACATTGATAGACCATGCGTGAGCTAGACAAATGAAAGGTGTGTGTTGCCTTAACCTAGTGTAGCGGTGTTTTTTATAACTAGTAAAAAGATTGTACCACAACAAACATAATTGTGCATGAAGGCACAATAAACTTCTAGTCATTTTTATATAGTTTAGCAAAATGAACCCATAGGACATTGTGTCAACTTTCCGGGCCTCAGAGTTGTACACAACATGAAAATATTTTTCGGGACTAAAAAAACCGTAAAACGACCTCTATAGATCCCTTAATAAAACATCTAGGTAAGCGACAATTTGTTTTGTTCGTTATTTATGGATCTATTTTTATTTTTGTGAACATTTTCAAAAATTTCATGGGCATTTTCTAAAAATGACCGAATATGTCTTGAATACACGATCATTTTTTAAAAGTCATGAACATCAATTATTTCATGAAGGAAAATTGAAATCGTGAATTTGCAAAATACAATTTTAGTCATTTTCATATAGCTTACAAAAAAAAAAGAACCCATAGGAAGTTATGTCCATTTTTCGGGGCTCGGCGTTGTACAGAACAGTGAAAGCTTTTTCTCACCCCGACATACAAGGGACTAACTAGAATTGTAAAATGACCTATACTGATGCTCTAACGAAAAACCTATGTAAACAGCGGTTTCTTTTTTTAGCTATTTACGTATCCGCTTTCATTTTTGTGAATATTTTCAAAAATTTCATGGATTTTTTCTGCAAATGACCGAATATGTTTTGGATACATGATCATTATTTAAAAAACATGAACATTTTTTATTTGAAAATTTATTTTTAAAATTGTGATTTTTTTTATGATATGGGAAGAAGGTTTTTAAATCATGAGCACTTTACGATTTCTCTATATTATTCCAAACTCGAAACTTTCGAAATTGGATTTTCTTTGAAAATATCGAATTAATTTGAAGAAGGAAAAATAAAAATAGAAACGATAAAACAAAAAGCAAAAGCAAAATAAAAAAATAGGGGCATCATGGTAACATCTAAGATGCGATCCTATCCTTATTTTTGTTCGAGGGCCTTTATAGGGTTAGAAGCGCATCTCGTCCTTTCGCAAGAATGGATATCGTTACAATTACATTTAATAGGAAATGAGAGTATATGAAATTGTCTTACACATGCCACAAAATAAATCATGGTCATCTCAATACAAACATCCATAGCAATCATCATACATAAAAGCAGGGTCCAACTATGAACGAAAACAAACGATAAAAGCGACATCCATCATTGTTAATCCTAAGCTGCCGGTGTGGAACCTATCATATGATCAACGGAGAAGAAGATGAAGAACTCCAAATAAAACAAGCATCACGCTCACATCAAAGCATCGCTTTAACTGTACCTGCAACTGTTTCTATAGTAATGTGTGAGCAACAAGGACTCAACAATATCATTTCCAAGAATATCGAGACTAGCAAAGCTTAATGGATGAGGTATGGTTAAGTGATGAGGCTGTAGAAAGCACTAAGCACTTATTTGGGTGGCTAACTTACGAGTACAAGAATAAGAAGAGTGATCTATGCATAAATGAACATGAAGTAGTAATGATCAATAAGTGATCTTGAACACCTACTTACGAGTCAAACATAACCCCAACATGTTCTCTTCTTGGTTCCAACCTCACAAGAAGAGATGGTCATGGTTACACACACGGTTGGTGTATTTTAGTTGAGTTTACTTTAAGTTTCTTATGATCTAGTGTTCAACAATTTTCCAAGTTGCCACATAAACGCGGGCACAGCTTTCAGAAAGATTTAACCCTCCAGGGGTACTCCAACTCATCCATCACAAACTATCCACAAGCTACTTTGGAAAACCTCAACCTCGAGATAGCCCAAGGTATCCTCGAAATCACAGTGCATAAGACGTTCAAGAAAGGTAAAACAAATCTAGCAAGGTTGCCCGACGTGTGGACGAACCCGATAGGACACCGCATATCTTGCTCTCAGGACATGAACGGATGGGTCACACTAGGAGTAGAACCAAATCATGAGTTTCCCCATGGTGGCCCGCAGCCTGTCCGTTTGGGACCAACACCATCAACACTGCCCCCTTATATCCGTAGGTAGCGCTAACTCCCTATGCCTTAATAAAGGTGTTTAGTATTATTATGTTGAGCAAATATAGTATTAATATTGGACCTTGCGAGCGGAGTTTTATCCCAAAACGAAAATCAAGGGGGTCCCCATAACAACCCCAAGCATGTTAGGAGAAATCAATATGGAAGGTAACAGCGGTACACAAGTAAGTAGGGCAGAAAAGGTGAAACAAAACACCAAGCAAAAGGCCAAGCCTTCCACCTTTTACCAAGTATATACGTGCATTAAATTAAGTAGCAGGAATATTCTGATATCCCAAAATATCTATGTTGTCACATGGAAACAACCTACATCCGCAACTAGCAATGTTATAAGAAGGGTTGAGCAAGCGGTAACATAGCCAAACAATGATTTGCTAGGTAGGTGGAGGGTTGGAGGCTGATCTTTGCATTTGGGTGGCTTGACAAACATATGGTAGGAAGCGAGACATAGCAATAGAAAAGATACAACTAGCATGGCTATGATAGTAGTGGTATCCAGGAAAAAGATCAATTTGCGTGAGATCCCGCTTGGAAGAAGAATGGATACCTGAAGTAGACGAACGGGCATACTCAAACAGATCCTCACACTCTGAATGCTTGCAGAACTCTATCGAGAATAAACAATTCTAGAAACAAATAGGCATGGCATGGCATGATGCAACAATTAAATACTACAAGTTAAGTGAAGCTCAATATGCAACGATTTCATATTGACAAAATTCCACGATCAGTTTACTTAATTCATTCTCGTTTATTTACCCCAACAATTTAAACATTGTTAAACATGGCAAGAAGTGAAGCATAAATGACTACATCATCTACGCATTTTAAATGAGGTCGGAAACAACGTATAGCCTTTCCGAAATGACCCCATATGCATAATAAGAATTTGGTCCTGTTTTGCATAACCACATTTTATATTTATTAAGATGGAAAATAAAATGCACCATGTTATTTTACATATATTTTTAGGCAAGTTACATATATAATTCATTCTAATTGGAGTTATAGTTATTTATGAAATAAATCATTTTAACATGGCGTTTTTACAAATTAATACAAACAAATGGTTTAAACATTCTACACATATTACGAAAGTCGAATATTGTGAATCTACACTAAATTCTAATCGTTTTACATACATGACATGCTTTATTTGCATGCATGGTTTATTACTTATTAAATGCACCAACTTGAGGGACCAATCTGTAAAATACTTTTCATGATCAATTAGTAAAATTTGTCCCGAGGTAAAAAAAATAACGTGGGCTGGATTGCAGCAAACACTAGTGGCCAATGCGAATTAGGCCCAAGTGTATGTGCTTGTGTATGCAAAAGGCAAAAAGCAACAAGGGAGTGTGTGTGCGTCCACGTACGGGAAGGGCGACAGTCAAAAACTCCGTTGAGGGTTTAGGGTTTAGGGTTTTCTACTCCGGCGGCACCATTACCGTCGTTGAGGATTGGGAAGCTTTTCTCAACACATCTCGATCGTGACGGAGGCTCTCTCTCTCGATGGCCTCCTCATCGACCGGTGCCCCCTCGTGGCTCGAACCAGGGTGGTGGGAAGGGAAAAGCCCCAACAGATCTGGAGTCAGCAATGAAGAACATGAAGCTTAAAGAATCTGAATTAGATGTAGTGATGGTGGACGATGAAGAGATCTCGAAGTTCGCAGAGGAGACGCGATGGCTTGCGGTTGCTAAAGTGAATATGTCCAAACCCTTTAGTGTCGAATCTTTCAAAACAACGACGAAGTTTGTATGGCGTTTGCATATGATCAGGGGATACGCGAGGCGGACGACAACCTCTTCATTATTCAGCTTTTCTGTGTTGGAGACTGGAATAGGGTGATGCACCAAGGTCCTTGGATCTTCAGGGGTTTAATGGTGGTGATCGAGGAATATGACAGTAAGGGCAAACCGCACATAGTCGCTCTTGATCGGGTGTAAGTTTGGGCACAAATACATGATACCCCTGAATTATACCGGAGGGAAGTGGTACTAGATCAACTAGCTCGCTGTATAGGCCGGGTGAAGAGCATGGAGATGAACCCTAATAGGGTTTTCGAACGCAATTATGTGAGGGTGCGAGTCAAGATCGAAATTGATGAACCGCTCCTCCGATTCACTCCGCTTAAGATCAGAGGGGAGGAAACCCTACTGCTACCGGTGAAGTATGAGAAAATTGCTTTTTTCTGTGAGGTATGTGGTATCATGGGTCACGTCCTGGAGGAGTGTGGGGATGGCGTACACGGCCCTGATGAGCTGGAGTATGGAAAATGGATGGTAGCTAACAGGTGTACACTATCGCCTACCCAATATACTCAGAACAGCTACTCGAACCCTCCATGCAACCGGTCTCGTCGAGGAAGGGAGGAGTTTTGCATGGACATGCTGCTGCAAACAGTAGGGCTGCGAATACAGCCAAGAAACGATCTTACCAGGAGGCGGGCATGAGCGACACTGAAAACATGGAGGACACAGCTGAGAGCCCCATGAAAACAATGTCGATGGAGCAAGAGGAGGGAGGAATTGTGAAACCACCACAAGCTAAATCCTCTGCAAAGAAACGGCTAGACCTCTCTACTGTATCTGCAGCAACAGAGCCTACTGAACTGGGGGAAGATGACCAACACAATTCCAACATGGCGGAAGATACGGTGCGCCCGGAGCAGACTCCGCCACCCCCTCAGGCGTATGTGAAACACAAGGCGGGATCATCACCCCATAAAATGACAAACTCAAAGAGCGAGTTGCCGGGCTCCTTCGAGGAGCGCCGTCGGGCTCAATGAGCATGCTTTGCTGGAACTGACGAGGGGCAGGGAGACCCGAGATAGTTTGTGAGCGTCGCAATCTAGCAAGGCGGTATACTCCACTAGTGGTTTGCATTGTGGAAACTCAACTTCCTGGAGGTAGAGTAGAAAGCTTAGCAAGCTCACTAGGTTATGATCTTTCTTTTGTAGTCAGTAGTTCTGGAAGGAGTGGTGGCATTGGTATTTTTTGGAACAATTCAATAAAGCTTGAGACCTTTGACTACTCTGAATATCACATTGATGCTCTAATCACCATGCCAGGGGTGCCAAAGTTGAGGTTGACGGTGGTTTACGGAGAAGCACGGGTAGAGGAGAGAGGTATAACTTGGGACCTTCTACGGTCATTAGCCTCTACAAATGACCGCCCATGATTGTGCATTGGGGATTTTAATGAGGTCTTGTGACTGGACGAGTATGAGGGATCAAGCCATCGCAGTATGACGCAGGTTCATGGATTCCGAGACGCCATCGATGTTTGTGGACTGTCTGATCTTGGGTTTACCGGACCGAGATGGACATTTGAAAAAAGGGTAGTTGGAGGTAACTATACCCGCGTACGGCTAGACAGAGCATTAGCAAGTGGGGAATGGTGTAGCATCTTCCCACACGCGACATTGTTCCACAAAGTGGCTGCCACTTCAGATCACAACCCTATCTTGCTTCAAACCGAAGGCCAACTAGATAGACAATTCCGGCAGCAACCCTTCAAGTATGATATGATGTGGGAATCCCATGATGGCTTCCAAGAGGAGGTACAACAGCATTGGCAGGGCCCAGGGGTCACAACAGTTGCAGGACTAAAGGGGAAAATCGATGCTCTGTCAAAAGGACTTGGACGTTGGGACAAAACCACGTTTGGCAATGTTCGTAAGAAGATCGAACGACTAAATGGAGACCTGGCAAACCTTCAGGAGGATTTGAGCTGCACCGAACCTACGCGGATTGAAACAAAAATCAAGGATAGACTAACAGAGCTCTATCACAAGGAGGAGGTTATGTGGCGTCAGCGGTCACAGGTGACATGGCTCAAGGAAGGTGACAGAAATACCAAATTTTTCCATCTGCGGGCGAGCAAACAAAGGCGCAAGAATAAGATTAAATCCCTAGTAAGGGAGGATGGCACTACGGTTGATGATGCCGAAGATATGGAACATATGGTGACAGATTTCTACCACTATCTCTACACATGAGAGGGTACATCAAATATGGAGGAGGGGCTCATTAGGGTACCTCTGAAAGTTACCAACGAGATGAACCATCTTTTGATCTCGGAGTACACCAAGGAGGAGGTGAATTTGGCTCTCTTTCAAAGGGCACCTACCAAAGCGTCGGGCTCAGATGGATTCCCTGCCCATTTCTTTCAACGGTATTGGGATGTATGTGGAACTGAGATCACCACAATCATCTTAAAAATTCTGAAAGGGGAAGAAGAGGTAAACAACTTGAACGAAACTATCTTGGTATTGATACCTAAGGTAACAAGTCCCACCCTTCTTACTCAATTCCGCCCGATAAACCTATGTAATGTCATCTACAAAATAGCTTCCAAAGTTATAGCAAACAAATTGAAATCCATCCTCCCGGAGATCATATCAGAAGAGCAATCAGCTTTTGTTGGAGGAGGATTATCACTGATAACATAATATCTGCTTATGAGTGCCTGCATTTCATGAAACGGAGTAAATCGAAGAGGAATGGTTTCTGTGCCTTGAAACTGGATATGATGAAAGCATATGATCGATTGGAGTGGGACTATTTGAGAGCCATGATGACCAGACTGGGGTTTGCACCAGCTTGGGTAAATATTATTATGAAGATGGTTAGCTCGGTTACTTTTGCGGTCTTACTGAATGGGAAGAAACTTGATCAATTCACTCCTACGAGAGAGATTCGACAGGGAGATCCATTATCACCCTACAGTAGTAGAAAAAGGGCCTTTTGTCCCGGTTCATAAGGGCCTTCTGTCCCGGTTTTGGAACCGGGACAAAAAGGTCGTTACTAATGCCCTTTGCCTTTAGTCCCGGTTCTTACACGAACCAGGACAGGTGGGCCTCCACGTGGCCGCTGAGGCCAGGCCAGGCAGGGGGGCCTTCAGTCCTGGTTGATGACACCAATCGGGACCAAAAGGCATCCACGCGTCAGCACCTGGGTGGAGCTGATGTTTTTTTAAAGGGGCTGGTTTAGGGGTTAATTTAGGTTGTTATTAGCTAGCTAATAGAGAAAAGTGTCCTCTCTTATATATCTCCGTGCTTGGTCATCCGTCGTGCTTTGTCGAACATATTTATAAAATGTAGACACGAGTTACATGCACATATATGCATCTTTTTTACACTATATCATTTCATATCATTTTCATCGAATGGCAATAGCATTCTAATCGATCATCTAACAACTCATCATCAACTTAATCATATACCAAGTTATCATATGATACACATAAAATAAAACAGAGAAACGTCATAATATATATAGTCATCACATGCATCATGCATCCTAATTAATCGATCATGTCAAGTAATAATATAAACTAGAATAACTTGTCTCTCATAAGACCTAGTCCTCGCTCTTAGATATAATGTCATAAAACAGAATAAGACCTATGGCTCCATGATGAATCACAGAGATCCAACGGTCTCCAGCTTGTGGCAAACGAACCTTCTTTATTTCTCTCCATGCTTCAATTTGGAGTCTTTCTTATCTTGATTTGAAATTAATCAAGTATGGAGCATAGAACTCAGCCCTCAGCGGGCTTCTAATTCTCATTTGACCTTCTGGGTCCATTAACGGAGGCACTACATCATGTGGCAGTTGCTGTTGAAGAACATAATAATAACCTAGTTAGCAATATAATCAACACCAGTTATGCAATAGTGGAGCGTACTTAATTAGGAAACTCTTACCAAGACATTTCGGCGAATGTCATCTGGACTCAACCTATGCACTAGTGGCATGTAAAATGAATAATTTTGGCCAATTCCAATATGATACGGGAAGGTATCCCTAGAAGCCAGAACACCAGCAACAAGAAAGTGGAGAAGTGATCCATACGTGTAGTGTGTCGTGTCAATTAATTTTCATAATTCAGTCGAAGCAACGAAATAAGCTGTAAATTATAATTTAACAAATTTAGTATAGATGAACACCAACTATTTCTAAGTATAAATGCAAATTACTTCACATGAAGGTAAAACAGGAAGCATATCATCGACAACCACCCAAATTTTGTAATAATTTAATGTTTCAAAAATACTTAGAAATTTTGATTGTCCACAATATGTGGGCATTATATAAACCATTCAAAACGACCACATGTGCTACGATCATTCAAAGGACAATTTTTGTTGTTGTTGTTGTTTGTACAACATGTACCATGATATAATTATAACTATGGCCCAATAACTAGGAACCTGCAACGTGTGGCCAAAGTTTTAATAGACGATGAACACCACATGACATGTAAATTGCGAGAGGAAAACAGGTTGAATACACCAACTATTTATAAATATAAATGCAAATTACTTGACAAATATGGTTGAGAAACTCACATGGAGGTAAAACAGGAAGCATATCATCGACAACCACCCAAATGTCGATGTTGTCTGGCATATTATCTTCAGGACAAAGATAGAAGGTGATTTCCATTCCCTTCGGAAATCCATATGCCTTGCAAAGATCTTCCCACTTTGGGCACCCAAATCTGTTAGAAAAACTGAATTAAATACTTTGATAACAAATGTGTGACCATGTATAGTCCTCAGCTTAGCGCTCCTCGTCTCAATTCTCTCGTGGTCTTTGAAACCGAGCCTTTCCAACACATATCTTCTTGCATGGCAAGGGAGGTACATATCACCGTTCTCGTCAAGCTTCATGCTGAAGAACCTATCGTCTCGCAGGTGAGGCATGTCGCACATACCCCAAGAGTCGCCGCAATATTCACACTCCCGATATCCATCGTTAGACATTTCCTATTTTAATATGGTAAATGTGTGTAAACAACAATATAATCGTGATACACTATATATATTGAAAGAATTGAACATCTATATATAATAACTCTTCATGCTCGCATCATACATCATCATATATAACAACAAGTCCTACTAATTAATCATCATCATACATAGTTAACTAAAGTGTGTCACGATTATATATAACAACAAGTCGACATCGATGCGGTAACTACTTCTATATATAGTTAAATAAAGTAGTTTTATTAATTAAATCAACTAGTTCAACTACTAAGCACTTACTATAAATAAATAAAGTAGTACTTACTAAAAACAAACTACTTCTATATATAGTAAAATAAAGTATTTTATTAAATCAACTAGCTAGTTCAACTATATATAAAGCACTTACTATAAATAAAATAAAGTAGTACTTAATTATATTTCTATTATTTTTCTAACTAATTATATTAAACATTTTCTCTTCTTATTTTTTCCTTTTTCCTCTATTCTAAATATGAAGATATTCATAAATGACTTTGATCATGCACAATTTTCCTATACATACACAATATGAACATATACATAAATTGACAAAGAAAATACTATGAACAAAAAAATCATTAAAATTCTATGAACAAAATTACAACCGAAAAAAATAATAAAAATTTTATGAACAGAAAAAAATCATAAAAATTTGACATATTCGATCTTTGCATATATATGAGCGAAAAAATAGCGTCCTATAAAATATAGCGAGGCCCTTCTCCAAATGCTACACAAGTTATAGCGCGCTAATAACGTGCTATATTTCAAAATAGCATTTGCAAAAACAATAAAAAATATATCCATAAATAAAGTATTTAAGTACTTTTTTGGGGGATAAGTATTGAAGTACCTTGAGACACAATAATAGAGAAACATAATCTAGCCAGAAGCATAAATTTTAAACTAAATCTCAAATTGTAGTCAATTTATTTGATATATCAGCCATAAACATTGAGCAGCCTAAATCTATACCATGCACTGACCATAAAGTAAACCTGTGTTGACCTACATCTACTCTGAAGATTGATCTGCTACCTGAGTTAACATACAAAGAGCACCGGACCTATCTGAGTTGACCTTATTTTTGAAAAAAAATCTTTGCTCACGGCGACGGTGCCGGGGACGGCGACGGTGCCGGGGACGGCGACGGCGACGGTGACGGCGAGGTGCAGTGCGGGACGCCGTTGGGGCGGGGCGGCGCGGGACGGCGTCAGGGCACCGCGGGACGGCGTGGGGCGGTGTGGGACGGCGTCGGGGCGGGGTGGCGCGGGACGGTGCGGGGTGGCGCGGGACGGCGGGGCGACGACGACGACGTCGACGGCGAGACGGGCAACCTAGCGGCGTCGGGATCGAATGGAGAGAGGGGGAGTGATCAAAATTTCGAAACTGACGCTTATATAGCCCCACCTTTAGTCCCGGTTGGTGGCACCAACCGGGACCAAAGGTCTCTTTTCAGCAGCCCAAAGGGCAGGAAGCAGAGGCATTGGTACCGGTTGGTGGCACAAACCGGGACCAAAGGTCTCTTTTTAGCAGCCCAAAGGGCGGGAAGCGGAGGCATTGGTACCGGTTGGTGGCACAAACCGGTACCAATGCCTCCCTTTAGTCCTGATTGGTGCCACCAACCGGGACCAAAGGCCTTGCGTGATGCGGTGCTATGTTTAGTCCCACCTCGCTAGGCGAGAGGAGCTCGGAGTGGTTTATAAGCCCTGCCGAACCAACCACTTCGAGCTCCTCTCTACTGCAGGCTTTTGGGCCTAAAATCACTCTATGTACTTGTGGGCCTATTGGGCCTGCATCCTGGCCCTAGTAATGGGTTTCTAGTCGTATGCACGCCGTGGTGGCCTTGTAGGTGGCACTTTTTTTTAAAAAAAATCCCTGTTTTTTGCTTTCTTTTTTGTTTCTAATTACTTATTTATTTTCTTTTACAATAATTCTTTTTGCTATTAAAGTTTGTAACAAAATTCTAATTACTTATTTATTTTCTTTTATGATAATTCTTTTTGCTTTTAATGTTTTGAACAAAATTCTAATTACTTATTCATTTTCTTTTATGATTATTCTTTTTGCTATTAAAGTTGGTAACAACATTCTATACAATTTTCGTTTCAATAATACTAGAGGTTTATAAAAGCTTTTTAGTTGATTCCTTTAGTACCAGTTCTAAGGCTGTTACAAAGGGAGAAGCGCAGTGCTCACCTGCACATTGGCCTGAAACTAAGCAACGTGCAGGTGAGCATTGCGCCTCTCTTTTATTTTGGCATGGTATCATCATTTCATCCACATAGCATATGCAAGAAAGTTGATAGGGTTACGGCAAAAACTGGATGCACTCCGTGTACAAAACGGACAATCTCTTTCGAAGTATGAGGGTTTCATACGAAAACTCGTTTGTTACAAAGGGATTTCATTTTTTTGAACTTATTTGAACTATATAGTTTTTCTGTGTTCAAAATGCACCATTCAAAGCCACATCATCAATGTACAACCCTTTCTGACTTCATTTGTTATTTTTCATGCATTTACTAATTATTCTGAGCTATAAGACCTTGAAATTGAAAAAGCATTTGAAATGAACTTTGAAAAGGTTCCAAGTTGGCATAGTATAATTGTTTCACTCACATAGCATGTGCGAGAAAGTTGAGAGGGTTACGGCAAAAACTGGATGCACTTCGTGTACAAAACGGACAATCTCTTTCGAAGTATGAGGGTTTCATATGGAAACTCTTCTGTTACAAAGGGATTTCATTTTTTTGAACTTATTTGAACTCCATAGTTTTTCTGTGTTCAAAATGCACCATTCAAAGCCACATCATTAATTTACAACCCTTTCTGACTTCATTTGTTATTTTTCATGCATTTACTGATTATTTTGAGCTATAAGACCATGAAATTGAAAAGCATTTGAAATGAACACTGAAAAGGTTCCAAGTTGGCATGGTATCATCATTTCACCCACATAGCATGTGCGGGAAAGTTGAGAGGGTTACGGCAAAAACTGGATGCACTTCGTGTACAAAACAGACAATCTCTTTCGAAGTATGAGGGTTTCATACGGAAACTCGTCTGTTACAAAGGGATTTCATTTCTTTGAACTTATTTGAACTCCATAGTTTTCCTGTGTTCAAAATGCACCATTCAAAGCAACATCATCAATTTACAACCCTTTCTGACTTCATTTGTTATTTTTCATGCATTTACTGATTATTTTGAGCTATAAGACCATGAAATTGAAAAGCATTTGCAATGAACCCTGAAAAGGTTCCAAGTTGGCATGGTATCATCATTTCACCCACATAGCATGTGCGAGAAAGTTGAGAGGGTTACGGCAAAAACTGGATGCACTTCGTGTACAAAACGAATAATCTCTTTCGAAGTATCACGGTTTCATACGGAAACTCGTCTTTTACAAAGGGATTTCATTTTTTAAAACTTATTTGAACTCCATAGTTTTTCTATGTTCAAAATGCACCACTCAAAGCCACATCATCAATTTACAACCCTTTCTAACTTCATTTGTTATTTTTCATGCATTTACTGATTATTTTGAGCTATAAGACCATGAAATTGAAAAGCATTTGAAATGAACTCTGAAAAGGTTCCAAGTTTGCATGGTATCATCATTTCACCCACATAGCATGTGCGAGAAAGTTGAGAGGGTTACGGCAAAAACTGGATGCACTTCGTGTACAAAACGGACAATCTCTTTCGAAGTATCAGGGTTTCATCTCGAAACTCGTCTGTTACAAAGGGATTTCATTTTTTTGAACTTATTTGAACTCTATAGTTTTTCTGTGTTCAAAATGCACCATTCAAAGCCACATCATCAATTTACAACCCCTTCTGACTTCATTTGTTATTTTCCATGCATTTACTGATTATTTTGAGCTATAAGACCATGAAATTGAAAAGCATTTGAAATGAACTCTGAAAAGGTTCCAAGTTGGCATGGTATCATCATTTCACCCACATAGCACGTGCGAGAAAGTTGAGAGGGTTACGGCGAAAACTGGATGCACTTCGTGTACAAAACGGACAATCTCTTTCGAAGTATGAGGGTTTCATACGGAAACTCGTTTGTTACAAAGGGATTTCATTTTTTTGAACTTATTTGATCTCCATGGTTTTTCTGTGTTCAAAATGCACCATTCAAAGCCACATCATCAATTTACAATCCTTTCTGACTTCATTTGTTATTTTTCATGCATTTACTAATTATTTTGAGCTATAAGACCATGAAATTGAAAAGCATTTGAAATGAACTCTGAAAAGGTTCCAAGTTGGCATGGTATCATCATTTCACCCACATAGCATGTGCGAGAAAGTTGGGATGGTTACGGCAAAAACTGGATGCACTTCGTGTACAAAACGGACAATCTCTTTCGAAGTATCACGGTTTCATACGGAAACTCATGTGTTACAAAGGGATTTCATTTTTTTGAACTTATTTGAACTCCATAGTTTTTCTGTGTTCAAAATCTACCATTCAAAGCTACATCATCAATTTACAACCCTTTCTGACTTCATTTGTTATTTTTCATGCATTTACTTATTATTTTGAGCTATAAGACCATGAAATCAAAAAGCATTTGAAATGAACTCTGAAAAGGTTCCAAGTTAGCATGGTATCATCATTTCACCCACATAGCATATGCGAGAATGTTGAGAGGGTTACGGCAAAAACTGGATGCACTTCGTGTACAAAACGGACAATCTCTTTCGAAGTATCAGGGTTTCATACGGAAACTCGTCTGTTACAAAGGGATTTCATTTTTTTGAAATTATTTGATCTCCATAGTTTTTCTGTGTTCAAAATGCCCCATTCAAAGCCACATCATCAATTTACAACCCTTTCTGACTTCATTTGTTATTTTCCATGCATTTACTGATTATTTTGAGCTATAAGACCATGAAATTGAAAAGCATTTGAAATTAACTCTGAAAAGGTTCCAAGTTAGCATGGTATCATCATTTCACCCACATAGCATGTGCGAGAAAGTTGAGAGGGTTACGGCAAAAACTGGATGCACTTCGTGTACAAAACGGACAATCTCTTTCAAAGTATGAGGGTTTCATACGAAAACTCGTCTGTTACAAAGGGATTTCATTTTTTTGAACTTATTTGAACTACATAGTTTTTCTGTGTTCAAAATGCACCCTTCAAAGCCACATCATCAATTTACAACCCTTTCTGACTTCATTTGTTATTTTTCATGCATTTACTAATTAGTTTGAGCTATAAGACCATGAAATTGAAAAGCATTTGAAATGAACTCTGAAAAGGTTCCAAGTTGGCATGGTATCATCATTTCACCCACATAGCATGTGCGAGAAAGTTGAGAGGGTTACAGCAAAAACTGGATGCACTTCATGTACAAAACGGACAATCTCTTTCGAAGTATCACGGCTTCATACAGAAACTCATGTGTTACAAAGGGATTTCATTTTTTTGAACTTATTTGAACTCCATAGTTTTTCTGTGTTCAAAATCTACCATTCAAAGCAACATCATCAACTTACAACCCTTTCTGACTTCATTTGTTATTTTCCATGCATTTACTGATTATTTTGAGCTATAAGACCATGAAATTGAAAAGCATTTGAAACTAACTCTGAAAAGGTTCCAAGTTAGCATGGTATCATCATTTCACCCACATAGCATGTGCGAGAAACTTGAGAGGGTTACGGCAAAAACTGGATGCACTTCGTGTACAAAACGGACAATCTCTTTCGAAGTATGAGGGTTTCGTACGGAAACTCGTCTATTACAAAGGGATTTCATTTTTTTGAACTTATTGGAACTACATAGTTTTTCTGTGTTCGAAATGCCCCATTCAAAGCCACATCATCAATTTACAATCCTTTCTGACTTCATTTGTTATTTTCCATGCATTTACTGATTATTTTGAGCTATAAGACCATGAAATTGAAAAGCATTTGAAATTAACTCTGAAAAAGTTCCAAGTTAGCATGGTATCATCATTTCACCCACATAGCATGTGTGAGAAAGTTGAGAGGGTTACGGCAAAAACTGGATGCACTTCGTGTACAAAACGGACAATCTCTTTCGAAGTATCAGGGTTTCATACGGAAACTCGTCTGTTACAAAGGGATTTCATTTTTTTGAACTTATTTGAACTCCATAGTTTTCTATGTTCAAAATGCACCATTCAAAGCCACATCATCAATTTACAACCCTTTCTGACTTCATTTGTTATTTTTCATGCATTTACTAATTATTTTGAGCTATAAGACCATGAAATTGAAAAGCATTTGAAATGAACTCTGAAAAGGTTCCAAGTTGGCAGTGGTGAAAATTTTAACACAACACATGATATCCATTACATCTAGGGCACAACATTACATTTGTTCAAGTTCACAACAGTGCACAAATGATAGAATTACATCTAGGACACAACACACTAGTAGAAACATAACACAAATGATAGAAACACAACACACAAATGATAGAATTACATTTGTTCGTGGCATAAACCGGGGCTAAAGCCCCCCCCCCTTCTAAACCGGTTCAAGGCATGAACCGGTACCAATGGATGTGGGCCAGGAGCGCGGCCCATTGGTCCCGGTTCGTGCCTAGAACCGGGACAAATGGGTCCACACGAACCGGGACAAATGCCCACGAGGCCCCGGCCGGCCCCTGGGCTAATGAACCGGGACTATTGCCTCCCATGGGTCCCGGTTCGTGAAGAACCGGGACTCATGGGCTGGCCAGGCCCGAAACAAAGCCCTATTTTTGACTAGTGCTACCTTTTCTTGCTGGCAGCAGAGTGCCTTTCGTGCCTCCTTAAAAACCACAATGAGTCATCGCCTATCAACGGAATTAAAGTGGCACCAACGGCTCTGCCGGTTAGTAACTTACTTTTTGCCGATGACAGCCTGTTGTTCTTCAAGTCTAGTAGTGAGGGAGCTACTATGGTATCTTCTTTGTTGGAGACCTACTGTATGGCCTCTGGACAGAAAATCAACCAAGCCAAATCTTCGGTTTTCTTCGGTAGAGGATGTGCACCCAGGTGAAGGATACTATCAAAAACATTCTTAATGTGCAGAATGAAAGTCTGAATGACAAATATTTGGGGATGCCCACAGATGTGGGTAGCAGTAAAAATTGGGCTTTCAAATACCTAAAATACAGAGTGTGGAATAAAGTTAAAGGCTGGATGGAGAAAAATTTATCTGCAGGGGGGAAGGAAGTACTTATCAAATCTATTGCACAAGTTGTTCCAGTCTTTTCCATGGCGTGTTTCCAACTACCTCGTGGACTATGACTCCATATCAATTCTATTATCCAAAAAATTTGGTGGGGCAGCAAAAATGGTGAAAGGAATACGAGCTGGGTTTCATGGGAAGTGATGACACGACCTAAATATGAAGGAGGACTAGGGTTCAGAGATGTGGAACTGTTCAATCTAGCCCTCCTTGCAAGACAAGCTTGGCGCATGCTTAAATCTCCGGAGTCCTTAAGTGCTACAATCCTAAAGGCACGCTACTTCCCCTCAATTTCGATTTTGGTAGCTGAGCTTGGAAACAACCCATCACAAATTTGGCATGCAATCATCGAAGGTAAAGAAGTTCTCAAAATAGGCCTGATCAAGCGGATTGGGGACGGCAACACTATGGATATTTGGAACCAAAACTGGCTCCCTAAGGAGGCCTCCATGAGACCGATCGCATGCCTTACGCCTCACTGTCCGACACTAGTGTCAGAACTCATCGATCCAACTTCAGCAAGATGGCGGCAGGAACTGATTAATACAACTTTCCTACCGTTAGATGCTAATGTGATTCTCAATATACCCCTTAGCACGAGACAATATGATGATTTTTGGGCCTAGTCGCAAGAGAAGAAGGGAGAGTTCACTATAAAGTCATGTTATCGCATGCTCATCACGACCAAACTACGACGGGAGGCCTGGCTCGAGGGACGCGGCGGCCCTACGGACAGCACCACAGAGAAGAAATGCTGGGACACGTTGTGGAGAATTCAGGTTTCGTCGAAGATCAAGGTCTTTCTGTGGCGACTTGCACAAACTTCTCTGCCCACAGCGGATGTTCGTCATCATGGGCATATGGCATCCTCCCCATCCTGTGCGATATATGGAGCAGAGGACTCTTGGCTCCACTCCCTTCTTACCTGCACAATGGCGAGGTGTGTCTGGGTGCTTTACGACCAAGAGCTAGTCGAGTATATGCTAGCTACAGCGGAACCAGACGCACGGTCGTGGCTCTTCAGTATGATAGTGTCGGTTTCAGCGGAGGAGTTGGTCAAGATCACGATCACACTATGGGCTATCTGGTTCGCGAGACGGAGATTGATCTATGAAGGAGAACACCAAAGCCCTTTGGCAACACACTCCTTTGTCAACAAATTCATAGCTGAATTGGAAGTGACCAAGGCAAAAACATCTATATCACATGCAAGACCGGTGCAATCTACTGCTCGAAGATGGATTCCGCCACCTGCGGGATGGACAAAGGTGAATGTCGATGGCGCAGTATGCAAAAATCCCTCCACGGGCCTTGTTAGCGCAGTATGCCGGGATGATCAAGGCCTCTACCTGGGTTCATCATCTGTTGTTTTCCATGGATTAACGGACCCTCATATCCTGGAAACATTAGCATGTCGTAAAGCACGGTCTTTGGGAAGGGATCTATTACTTCAGAAGGTAGCAGTAGCCAGGGCCGGTCCTGACATTTCGGGGGCCCGGGGCAAAACTAAAATCAGGGGGCCTTTGATATAAAGATAAATAAAATGTTTTGGCCAAGGCTCTTGAACAACAAAAAAATCTATGTATATTTAGGTAACTTACAAGCACAACTAGTATTCTCCTTTTAATATGAACTCCAAAGCACTCATATACAAATTTCTAGACTATAAATATTGATCCAGTTTACAAAATCGAGAAAACAAGCACATCAGGATGTTCAACATGAAGTTATCTACAAGTTTCATGTTGTAATCAAAAACTCGTTATGCATAAGAATAGACTAGTTCTTGTGAAATAGAAATCTCCTGAATTTGCCAAAAAAAAATCTACTAAACTTTGAAAGTATCTGTCCAGCAACACTCTCATTGTAACACGTCAACAAAAATTAATCCGAACTAAGCAAATTGGGTTCGATTGGAATGGAATCGGTAAACATTATCAATTTGATTTTTTTGTCGTCTTAAGCACAAATAATGCGGTTTTCAAAAACACTAATCCGATCCAGTGATTGGATTATCAAAAACAAGTTCGACATCAACTTCAACTAACAAGAAACAAATTTAGGAACAAGAAACTACCTGAATGGTTACCTTTCAGCTCTGGAATATGGATTTTAAAATCAATTGATAGTTTTTCTGATCAACTGTATGCAGCACTTGTCTGCTCTTGTCGCTTGTTCCTGGCTGCTGTTGCGCATGCAGTTGATATTGTGATAATCGCGAAGCGGGGCGAGTTCAGACGATGACCAGGCGATGGCGTGGGTGCTCGGCACAAGGCGAAATTCATGCATCTGCGTGCTGCATGCATTTTTCTTTCGTAGAAATATGATCTGATCTCTTTTGTTGGGGAAAGATCTGACCTGATCTATCAGCCTTGCTACATGCGTATTTCTCTCCGAAAAGTTCATGCGTGTACCCCATCCTAGATTGCGCAGCAAGCAACTTGGGCCAGATCAGATTTTTTGTGTACACGTTCTAGGCATGAAGTCTTGCTACAACAAACATGAGCTTTTTTTTCAGGCGAAGTCCGAGCTACTACTTACGTACCTGAGAGGGGGGCCCTGAAATTGGGGGGACCGGGGCGGCCGCCCCATCTGCCCCTCCTCAGGGCCGGCCCTGGCAGTAGCGTTTGATTACTTAAATGTGGTAAAAGAAATCAACTCAGGATCTTGTGATGTTACTGCCCCTATCATCAAGGAAATCAAGGCCGGGACGAATGACTTTCGAAGACGTATCTTTTGCTCATGAAGGTAGATTATCCAATATGAAAGCTCATCACTTAGCTAAACATGCTTTGCATCTAGGTGAGGGACGTCATGTGTAGCTCCTCCAACCTTTTGATACTAGTTTTATCACAGTAACTCGTATTAGTGATCAATAAAGCAGTGTTTTATCAAAAAAAACAAGGCAGTGTGTGTATGTGCAAAATTAAAGCACGACAGGCAAAAATTTGGGTGCTTGGGTTTCGAACCAAGGACCTTTGGATGGAATCGAGCGGCTCTAGCCATTGGCCAACTAGTTGAGCGACGATGGGGTATACCCTGTCGCCGGCTGAACAAACCTGAAAGCGGCTAAACAGGGAGATGGATCCCTCTGTTGCCATGATTGGGGTTGCTCGTGCGGCAACACGGCTTAATACGACCGGGTGAAGGGGATATTGGGGTTGGAGGAGCCAGATGAAGGAGCTTGGGGCCGTCCATGGCTATTGCGGGCTGCCTCGTGCCCTCGAGGTGACACGCGGGGTCGGGGAAGATCCCATGCGGGTGCGAGGGTTGATGGCGAAGAGGCGAGCTCCATGGCTCATGGGCATGTAGAGAGAGAGAGATACATGAGGCAACATGGGAATGGGGAAGGGAAGACGCAGGTGCAGAGGAGAGTGGGACGACCTGGCGATGGAGGTGGTAACTCAGGCACGATGGAGCTTCTCTAGCGAAGGCGCGCGGGAGATTCGGACGAGCTCCATGGCAAGGCACACGAGCGGCGATGTAGAACCCGACGCAATAACGCGAGAGACTACAGCTAGCGGGTCCAATGACAAAAGTCGAGTCTGGACTAGCGCAGAACGGGTGGACGAGGTGAAGGCATGGTCTTCGTGTTGCTGCCCCTACCTGCTCGTCGTCGAAGGTAGCGCAGTCTAGCGAGGCTTGAGAGTCAGCACATGCGCCGTGTTCGGTCTCAGGCGACTGGTGCTGGTGGGATGAGGCGGCAGCTTCAGGCGCAAGGATAGGAGCTGCGTCAGGAGGAGGTCAGACGAGGTGGTGCTCCGGTAGCTCGGGGGCGGGGTCTCGAGGATGTGCGACCCGCTGGCGACTGCTGGTGCTGTGGCGCGCGGACGGAGGGAGCTATAGGCTGCTGGACGCGTCCGCTTGAGCAGATTTGGATTAGGCAGGATCATGAGAAGGGTGGCGACAGATGGTTGGCTTGGCGCTAAAACCAAGGGAGGAAGAGAGTGGCAACAGCGACGCGACACATCTCCTAGATTTTAGAATTTCTCCAAAATATGCCAGGGGTTAGTCTATAAATAGCAATAGCAAGTGAATTTGGGAAGGGGATATTTGGTCCATCTAATCGTAATCGAATGATCTAGGTTACAAGGGAGGTTTAGGGGGGCACTAGTGGAAAACGGGCATTTGGCCGGGACCCTTTAGTCCCGGCCTGCCTCTGGACCGTGACTAAAGGCCCGGCCACGTCGCCCCAATTCTCAATGCCTCCCTTAAGGCTTTAGTCCCGGCCCGTAAGGAGCCTTTAGTCCCTGTTTGTGTCCCAAACCGGGACTGAAGGGATACGCGGTGGGCAGTCCGCATGTGCGCCACCTTTAGTCCCGGTTTGTGTCTCAAACCGGGACTAAAGTCCTCTGCCTGTATATAGCACAGCCCCCCTCTCCCCTCTTCCTTGCATTTTTCTTGGATGAAGGATTGTGGGTGGGTGCTAGCTCTCCACTTTTTTTATGCACTAGAGGTGTTTGTTGAAATGTGTGTTAGAGCGATGCCGCTTCAGTTCACCGAACACAACTACGATATGAGATGCCTGAGCCACGCTTAAACCTCTTCCTCTTTATTTCTACTTATTCTAAAAGGTTAGCAACTATATTTCCTCGTTTAGACCGTGCGGTACTAATTTTTAGGATCGTGATTGTATTTGATATACTGTCGTATAACACAGATGAGCCATCCATGGATGTACGGTGATTGACGCACAACCGCTTACAGAGAAGGCGTGCATTCTTTTCGAGATGCAGCCGATGCAAACAAGCATGGTGGTGGCTATATGTTTTGTCCATGTGTTGAATGTCGGAATGAGAAGGATTACACTTCCTCAAGAGTCATTCAGAGCCACCTGCTTCGGTCTGGTTTTATGTCGGGCTATAATGTTTGGACCAAGCACGAATAAAGAGGGGTTATGATGGAAGACGACGATGAAGAAGAAGAGAACGATGATGACAACTACCGATCTATGTTCCCTGAGTATGCTGATACCGCAATGGAAGACAATGAAGAAGAAGATCAGGATGAAGAACGGGAACCAGATGAGCCCGCTGATGATCTTGGCCGGGTCATTTCTGATGCACGGCGAGGTTGCGACACAGAAAAGGAGAGGTTGCAGTTCGAGCAGATGTTACAGGACCACAACAAATTGTTGTACCCAACTTGTGAAGATGGCCAGAAGAAGCTGGGTAGCACACTGAAATTGCTGAAGTGGAAGGCAGAGACCGGTGTGACTGACTCGGCATTCGAAAAGTTGCTGGTACTAATGAAGAAGATCCTTCCAAGAAAGAACGAATTGCCCGCCAGCATGTACGAAGCAAAGAAGCTTGTGTGCCCTCTAGGATTAGACGTTCAGAAGATACATGCATGCCCTAATGACTGCATCCTCTACCGCGGTGAGAAGTACGAGAATATGGATAAATGCCCGGTATGCACTGCATTGCGGTATAAGATCAAAAAAGGTGACCCTGGTGATATTGAGGGCGAGCCACCCAGGAAGAGGGTTCCTGCCAAAGTGATGTGGTATGCTCCTATAATACCACGGTTGAAACGTCTGTTCAGAAATAAAGATCATGCGAAGTTGTTGCGATGGCACATGAAAGATCGTATGAAAGACGATAAGTTGAGGCACACCGCTGATGGTCGGCAGTGGAGAAAAATCGAGAGAGAGTTCCCGAGATTTGCAGCTGACGCAAGGAACTTATGGTTAGGTCTGAGTACAGATGGCATGAATCCTTTTGGGGAGCAGAGTTGCAGTCACAGCACCTGGCCCGTTACTCTATGTATCTACAACCTTCCTCCTTGGTTGTGCATGAAGCGGAAGTTCATTATGATGCCAGTGCTTATCCAAGTTCCAAAGCAACCCAGCAACGATATTGATGTGTACCTAAGGCCATTAGTTGATGAACTTTTACAGCCGTGGGCCGAACCAGGTGTACGTGTGTGGGACGAGCACAAACAAGAGGAATTTGACCTTCGAGCGTTGCTTTTCGTAACCATCAATGATTGGCCTGCTCTTAGTAACATTTCAGGACAGTCAAACAAGGGATACAATGCATGCACGCACTGTTTGGATCAGACAGAAAGTATATATCTGGACAAATGTAGGAAGAATGTGTACTCGTACAATCGTCGTTTTCTTTCGCCCAAGCATCCCTTAAAGAAAAAAGGCAAGCATTTCAATGGCAAGGCAGAACCCCGGGGGAAGCCTGGCATCCGTACTGGTGCTGAAGTATTTGATATGGTCAAAGATTTAAAAGTAATCTTTGGAAAGGTCCTGGCAGCCAACCTGTTCCAAACGACCCTGATAAGCGCGTACCCATGTGGAAGAAGAAATCTACATTTTGGGAGCTACCCTACTGGGAAGTCCATGAGGTCCGCTCGGCAATCGACGTGATGCACCTGACGAAGAATCTCTGCATGAATATTCTAGGCTTCCTGGGCTTGTATGGGAAGTCAAAAGATACACCGGAAGCACGGGAGGACCAGGAACGTCATAAAGGAAGAGATGGCATGCATCCAGGGCAGTTTCAAGGGCGTGCTAGCTACGCTCTTACTAAGGAAGAGAAGGAAATCTTCTTTGAAGTCTTTTTCAGTATCAAGGTCCCGACTGGCTTCTCGTCGAATATAAAAGGAATCGTAAATATGAAAGACAAAAAATTCCAAAACCTAAAGTCTCATGACTGCCACGTGCTTATGACGCAATTGCTTCTGGTTGCATTGAGGGGAATTCTACCGGAAAATGTTCGCCTGGCAATTGTGAAGGTATGTGCATTCCTCAATGCAATTTCTCAGAAGGTAATCGATTGAGAAAGTCTATCAGGGTTACATATTGATGTGGTCCAATGTCTGGTCAGCTTTGAGTTGTTGTTCCCGCCATCCTTCTTCAATATAATGACACACCTCCTAGTTCACCTAGTCGAAGAGATTAGAATTCTCGGTCCTCTGTTTCTACACAATATGTTCCCCTTCGAGAGGTTCATGGGAGTCTTAAAGAAATATGTTCGTAACCGTGCTAGGCCAGAAGGAAGCATCTCCAAGGGCTATGGAACAGAGGAGGTCATTGAGTTTTGTGTGGACTTTCTTCCTGACCTTAAGCCGATTGGTGTTCCTGAATCTCGGTATGAGGGTAGGCTGACAGGAAAAGGCACACTAGGAAGGAAAGCAAAAGTATGTATGGACGGGCATTCTTTCTCTCAAGCACACTACACAGTTCTACACAATTCCATCGTGGTGGCTCCGTATATCGTGAGACACAAGAATATTCTACGCTCCGAAAACCCGGGGAAGGCTGACTCTTGGATTAAAGGGGAACACGAGAATACTTTCAGAAGTTGGTTGCAGACACATCTCATGAATGAAGACACCGTTGGAGATGAGCTGTACTGTTTGGCCAGGCCACCATCTTCGACTATATGTACTTTCCAAGGGTATGAGATAAATGGGAATACATTTTACACGGTTGCCCAAGATAAAAAGAGCACCAACCAAAATAGTGGTGTCCGCTTTGATGCAACAGACGAGAATGGGCACTGTTTGGAAACATATTACGGGTACATAGAGGAGATATGGGAACTTGACTATGGACCTACTTTTAAGATCCCTTTGTTTCGGTGCAAATGGGTGAAGCTGACAGGAGGCGGGGTAGTTGTAGACCAAAAGTACGGCATGACAACAGTGAATCTCAACAATCTTGCGTACATGGACGAACCATTTGTCCTAGCCAATGATGTCGCTCAGGTTTTCTATGTGAAGGACATGTCTACAAAAACGAGAAAAAGAAATCAGCAAAAGAAGATATCGTCCGATGAGCCAAAACGCCACATAGTTCATTCAGGGAAAAGAAACATCGTGGGAGTAGATGACAAGACATACATGTCAGAAGATTATAATAAGTTTCATGAAATTCCGCCCTTCAAAGTGAAAACTGACCCAAGCATGATACTGAATGATGAAGATTCTCCATGGCTACGACCCAGAAGAAAACATAAATAATAGATAGGAATATTGGTGCAATAATGTAATAATGTATTAAACCTTTTATGTAATGCATGTATGGAATGTACTAAATTTCAAACACTTTTCATTTTCATAGTATCCATGTAAGAGATGAGTTCTCGTTCGAAACCCTGATACTTCGAGAGAGATTGTCCGTTTTGTACACGAAGTGCATCCAGTTTTTGTCGTAGCCCTCTGAACTTTTTAACACATGCTATGTGGGTGAAATGATGATAGCATGCCAACTTTCAACATTTTCAGAGTTCATTTGTAGTGCTTTTCAATTTCAGGGTCAACTAGCTCAAAAAAATAAGTAAATGCACGAAATATACCAAATGAAGTCAGAAATTGGTGAAATTTTGTGATGTTCCTTTGAATGGTGCATTTTGAACACACAAAAAGTATGGAGTTCAAATAAGTTCAAAAAACCATATTATGAAATTAAATATTATCATTGGCGATTCATCTCTATTATAAAATTAAATATATCAAAAAACAATTGCAGAACATATGACCAAATGAATACAAGTTCATCATCACATTAAAGCCAAAGAACAGTAGTGATCAAATGTTATTATTGAAAAAAATAAATACATAAAGTTCTCTCATAAAACAGCATACAACTATGTAAAACATTTAAATGCAACAACAAACGCGATCAAAATCGCAACTAAGGTAACAATTGATCCAACAGCATAATGATACCAAGCCTCTTTATCGATGGCATATTTTCTAATATTCCTAATCTTCAAGCGCATTTCATCCATCTTCAAGCGCATTGCATCCATCTTCAACCGCATTGCATCGATCTTCATCTTGCGATCATCGATGACATCGGCGTCATGCAACTCCAGTTCCATATTCTTATCCTCAATTATTTTCAATTTTTTCTTCAAGTATTTGTTTTCTTTTTCAACCAAATTTAACTTCTCGACAAGAATTTTTATGTGGGTTGGAATTTCCGGTTCACATACCTCCTAGATTAAATAAATATATGTCACGTTGGTCGTCATAATTGTCGTAAACACTAAATAAAACAAATAGTTATAAAAGATAATATATACCACATCCGAATCATAGACAGGACGAGGGCCGACGGAGGCGGATACCAAAACCATCGCACTATATAATAACAAAAAATAATGAAAGTGAGTAATTTATACAAGTATGTATCTAAATCATACAAGTAAGATTTTTTTTCCTTTTAAAAAGAAGATAAGAACAAGAGGCTCACCACGGTGGTGCTCGCGACGAGATCGGAAAGGGGCGATCGACAATGGTGAGGACGGGCACGGGACGACACCCTACGCATGTGCAGACTCTAAGAAGTTAATTTGAGCATTTGAAATGAGCTACACTAGCAGTGACAAATGAAAGGATGAAGTAGCTAACCTTTTAAAACACTTGTGCAGTTGGTGCACGGCCAAACCTAGACAAATATTGAGGAAAATGGAGCTTGGAGGTCGAGCTTGGAGAGGAGAAAGCTTAAGTAGAGTGGCTCGGGCATTTCACCGAACACGTCATGTGCATGAACTAGAGTGGAAAGAGCATGGCATGGTCACACTTCAACAACCAAAAAATAGGGGATATGGTGGGCAGGGGCGAGGGTTTATATAGGCAACACTTTAGTCCCGGCTGTTGTCTAAAACCGGGAGTAATAGCCCAACCTTTAGTCCTGGTTCTTGCCAGGCCCCGGGACTAAAGGCCCCTGCTTCCCGCCTTCTGGTCTGCCAAAAAAGGGCCTTTAGTCCCGGGGCGTGGCAAGAACCGGGACTAAAGGCCCCTGCTTCCCGCTTCTGGTCGGCCCGAAAAAGGGCCTTTAGTCCCAGGTCATGGCTCCACCCGGGACTAAAGGGGGTCTTTAGTCCCGGTTCGAGCCACGCACCGGGACTAAAGATCCACCTGTATAAGCGGGAGTTAGAAAATTTCCAACCCAAATCGTCCATTTCTTCTTCCTCTCGTTCTCCTGCCCGGCGCGGCACAGCGACGAACTCGACGACGTCGTCAGGCTGACCTCCGTCCTCCTCGCCGCCGCCTGCCGTCCTCCTCGCCGCCGCGCCGTCCTCCTCGTCGTCCTCCTCGCCGTCCTCCTCGCCGCCGCGCCGTCCTCCTCGCCGCCTGCCATCCTCCTCGCCGCGCGCCGTCGACACCTCCGGCCGGTAAGCCCCCCTCCCCCTCCTCCCCAACACTCCGGCCAGTAGAACAAAAGAAGAAAAAGGAGAAGAAAATAAGAAAAAGGAGAAGAAAGGAAGAAAAAGGGAAGAAAAGAAGAAAAAGATTTTTTTTGTCATTTAATTCCTATTGTTATTAGGTTTGTGCTAGATTATTAGGGTTAGTAATATGTAGAATTAGGAAAAAGGAAAATAAGAAGAGGAGGAGAAGAAAAGAAGAAAAAGGAGAATAAGAAGAGGAGGAGAGGAGAAGAAGAGGAAAAATAGAAGAAGAGGAGAAGTAGAAGAAGAGAAAAAATTAGAAGAGGAGGAGAGGAGAAGTAGAAGAAGAGAAGAGGAGAAGTAGTAGAAGAAGAGGAGAAGTAGAAGTAGAAGAAGAAGTAGAAGAAGAGGAGAAATAGAAGAAGAGGAAAAATTAGTTTAGGGTTGCAAGAAGAAGAAATATATTTTTTTGACATTTAATTTTGCTATTGTATAGTGTATATGCTTAAGTGTTAATAGTGTTTCTTAGATTATTGCTTAATTTTGCTATTGTATATGCTTAAGTGTTAATAGTTTAATTTTGCTATTGTATATGCTTAAGTGTACGGGACTGGGCTCCGCCCGACTGGTATTTTAGAGTTTAGGTTCTAGCCAAGACCAGGGACTAAAGGTCCTCCTATATAAAACGACACTTCGAAGTTTCCAACCCCTCTTATATAGTTTGTTAGTTTATTAGTTAATCAAATGTCCGTTTTTTGCAGAACTATGGATCCACATATCAGGAACCTCGACGAGGAAGAACTTCTCGAAGATATAATCCAAGACGGCCCCGACGTTGAACCAGCTGTATCTCCGTTGTCATATCCCCCTCCGGATATGGAATGGAGGTCGAGCGACACGAAGATGAAGCCGATGGGGCAGGAGATAGGTCCAATGACGGAGAAGGTGATAGCTCCACTGATGGAGAAGCCGGTGGAGAAGCCGGTGAAGAAATAATAAAGTCCGGCGAGGTATACATATGAAGTTCGACAATCACTTGTAATATGTGAAAAATATTGGAGATAGCTCTATATTGTATACATATACATTCATTTGACGAATGTTTCTCCCTCTTAGGCCTCCACATCGATCAAAGCTACGAAACGAGTCCCGACTAGAAAGTTGGATGCACGGACGCATTACACCTTTGAGTTGATATTGCCTACGGGCGAACCCAAGCTTCCTAAGAATGTTGCTGACACATTCAAGAAGCAATGCGGAGTTCTCGTTAGGGATCACGTCCGGATCAGCGTTCGGGAGTGGAACAAGTGCAAAGGGGCAGCCGATAGTGACTATGTCGCCGAAAGGTACAAAGATAATCTTTGGAATAATCTCATGTCACATTTCAACCTGCCAGAATGTGAGAATGAAGACGCCGCAGACAAACTGAGGGCCGAAGTCAAGCAGTGGACTCTAAAGAAGATGGCCAAACTGTTCCGTAGCTGGAAGAAGAAGCTATGGAAAAACTGTTTGAAGACAAAGAAAGTGTCAGTATTCGAGGGGTATCTAGCCAAGCAGGCGAATCACTCGAGGGCATTTCAAGAGTACAAGGAGTTAGAAGATGCCCAGGCATTATCAGAAAAGAACAAGATAAATGCCGACAAGAAGAAATATCACCACAAGCTGGGCGAGGGGGCTATGAGACTGCCATCCCAAAGTGGGATAAGAAAGAGCAAGATCTGCTAGATAAAGGCATCGTACCTGAACCACTCCGTGATGAGTGGGAATTGAGAGCAAGAAATTGGTTCGCATGGTGGTTCGTACCACGAAAAAACAGGGGACCTCATGTGCACTGACGGTCTTAGGATACCCAGGGAGAATTGGAAAAGGATAGTGAAAGAAACTAAGGAGGGAAAAAGAAAGTTCACTACAGATAGAGAGAACGATTTGCTCACACTGGTCCTTGGCAATGACGAACATGGAGGACGAACGCGAGGCTTCTGTCCTTCTTACCCGTGGTGGCTTGGGTTTGCCAGAGACCAAGACACTTACAGAAGCCGAGAGAGAGCAAAGAAGCGGCAGCAGGATGAGGAGAATGACAAGTTCAACCAGTTGCTTGCCAGGATTAACGAGCAACAGAAGCAGATTGATGAGCTTAGAGGAGTAGCGCGCCAGGAAGATCCTACACTTGATATTACCGGTGCCCCATCTAAGCGGAAAAGCAGCGTGGCTGAATCTGAGGCCCCGCCCGACGATGCACGAAGAATAATAGAGGGCGGTCCCGGCTACCCCGTGGATGGAATCAAGGAGTCAACATCATGTGAACTCCATCAGAAATTCAAGAACATATCCATGAAGGTGGCCGTCGGACAAGCTTTACCTTCTGGCCCTGATGCACGCTGGCATGGCCGTGAGATTCCAGCTGGCTTTGCTAAAGTCGGGGTGGATGAAATCCTGACGGGGTTTCATGATATGGAGCTCGACATAGCTGGACCCGAAGATGAGAGGACACTCGGAGAAGTACTGGGTGGAGTCATCCTATGGGACAAGAACTACATCAAGCTTCCAGGCTCGGCCCCAAGGACAACACCGCCTCCGAGTCGTCGCAGGTCACCTACACCTCCATTACCTCCAAGCCTCCACATGACGTCAGCCAGCACAACACGAGTCCATATCGATCACCGCCGCCGGACTTGGGTCGTCTGTCTCCGCCGCCGCCCGCTCCGGATACTAAGCGGGAGCGTGCCACCAAGAACGCTCCGCCGACGATTCCTAAGCGGCGGAGCCCCCCAAAGCGCAAACGGTCGCCCCTCCCAAAGGTACCTCATGCTAATCTTCCTATCAGACCTTATGATCGTACCCCCGAGGAAAGCGCCAGGATAGCAAAGGAACATCATGATGCGCAGATGAAAAAGAAGGAACCCGAGCCCCGCCCGGAATACACCGAGAAGCAAATAGAATTTGCAAAATATTTCACGACCCTTCCATCACAGTATGACTTACACCATAAGCCTGATGACTATACACGCACATTGCAGAAGGAAGTGAAAAAGAGCAGATCACGTGCAAGTGCAAGTGGGAGAAAATCAAGTTCAACTACAAGCAAGAAAAAATCAGACGTTCCTCAGCTTGGACAACAGGCCAAACAGTCGATCCCACCCCTCAAGGTGTTAACCGAGAATGTTCCCCCTCCGGTGCAGGGGTAATCTTTTGAAATAGCAAAGGACTGGGCGGCTCAATGGGGTGTCCCGGTTGAAGACATTCTGGCTTCCCAAGAAGACAGGTTACCCAAGGCTGTGGTAGCCCCTAAGCCACAGTTTGTCATGGGAGAGCCTTTGGTCAGCAAAGATGATCTCCCAACAAATATGCGTTACTTTCATCAATGGTACTTAAGTGAATCAAAGAATGGGAGAATGATGATCGTGGTGAGTGTCCCACGGGAGTACTACGGCCGCCCCGAAGAAATCCATATCGACTTTGATGAACTCTTCCAGATGTACAATGCCGACGCCCTCGACAAATAGCTTATGAGTTGCTATTGTTTGTAAGTTTTTCAATTCGTTGTCTACATATAACTTGTTTAGTTATTTCAATTCATTGTCTATATATAACTTGTACTCTATTATGCAGAAAGAAGACTATGGATTGTAAAAGTAAGAACATCCTAAATATTGGGTTTATTGACCCAGATAAAATACATATAGTGACGCTAACTCATAAACCCAAGGAGACGGAGGAAAACCTTCTAAGGTTTCTAACAGATCAAAATTTCTATGACAACATACTGTTTCCATACAACTTCAGGTGAGGGTCTTTACTCTGTTGTGTCCATTCACTTATAAGTGTAATTGATAAATTACTGACACACACACACACACATATATATATACATGTGCAGCTTCCATTGGATTCTGTTGGACATACAAATTGATAAGGGAAGAGTTGATGCCTTCGACCCATTATCAAGACCCTTGGAACAGTTCCAAAGCCTGCAGGACATGCTCCAAGGGTAATTTCAATGATTCTTGCGCTCTATCGATCTCTTTCGATAATTTTCTGATATATCAATTAAGGAAAAACTTAGCAAATCATTATCCTTGTCGGGCAGGGTTTGGAAGCGGTTCAAGTGCGTGACTACCGGTAACTTTCCTGAGAAGCTGACTTTTAGAGCGGCTCAGGTAAGTAGTAGTATGATATACTTCTATTTTCAATACATTTATGATGCTAGATTATTATTTTGATTATATATATTCTATTCTCGTAAAGTGCGACCAGCAGCCACGGGGAACGCATCTATGCGGATACTATGTTTGCGAGACCATTCGCACGTTTACCTCTGAGCACAAGGATCACAGATTCGACGTAAGCAATGAACATTCACACCTCTATTTTTACCCGTCATTCTTTGTTATCATGATTGATATTCATATTCATCTCCTCTTCTTATATAGCACACAGCCATGAGGACGAAGGTCCTACCAGAGCAACGCGCGATTGCTGTTGCAGAGGAGCTTGCGGGATTTCTGAGGATGGCAGCTATAGATGACTAAGGACGATTTAGTGTAGCTAGGGGCCATTACTGATGTTCGTCCATGTAATCGAATAGACGGGCTCTAGTCCCAATAATTCAGATCTCCATATAATTGTATATATATGCTCGCTTGTAAGATAAGTTAATCTTATATATATATGCATAATTATTTCTATTTAAATTATATGAAAACTAATTCCCGAACACCAAACGAGGCATCACGTTAATCTCCCGAACACCTAAACCCTAAAATCCAAAAATAAATTCATTCAAAAAAAACCAAAAAATAAGCAAAATCTGAAACTCTTTAGTCTCGGTCCATGTAACGAGCCGGGACTAAAGGTCCTGCCCCTGGGGCGCTACGAGGCGCCCACGTGGAGCACCTTTAGCCCCGGCTTGTAACAGGGCCGAGACTAAAGGTTAGGCCTTTAGTCCCGCCCCTTTAGTCCCGGTTGGTGAACCGGGACTAAAGCCCCTTACTGGCCGGGGCTAAAGGCCCCGTCCCCACTAGTGGGGGCTGCACTGGGCTATGGAGATGGGCTAGATTTAACATGAGAACAAAAACGGGCAGCGCGGCTAGAGGTTTATAAACTGCAAAAAAACGTTTGATAATTGAGCAATTCTCTGCGCGTGCGCGTGGGCCGAACGATTTGGCCAGCCGCGCGCGGGTCACCCGATATGTCAGCTGTAGGCGGGCCGCGCCGTTAGATCTTCATACAACATTTTTTTCTCGATGCAATACATTTTGACATTATGCAGCAATTTTTGTCAACGGTTGTAATAAAAAAATAATTGTAGCAAAAAAAATCTACATGATCGTAGTAAAAAACGAAGCAGATGATGCGTGGTAGCAAAAGTCAAACGACGGTTGTAGCAAATATCTACGTGAACGTGTATGCAATTTTTTTAGTGAACGATTGCAGCAAATATCTACGTGAACGTGTAATCAATTTTTTTAGTGAAGGATTGAAGCAAAAAATGATGCCGGTTGTAGCAAAAATTAACACAGTTATAGCAAAATGTCAAACTCTGGTTGCAGCAAAAATTCAACGAATTCGAGTTGCAACCAAACGTGGATGTAGCTTTTTGAATAGACAGATTGTAGCAAAATGAAAACATTTGTATCAAATTCACACATGGTTGCAACAAATCTGACGAAAAAATGTTGCATGCACCTGTCCAACGAGGTGCGCGCGACCGGCCAAACGATTCGGCCGGCGCGCCGGATGGAAGCGTTTACCTTGATAATTTGACTGGCAATAGTGTTGTTATAGTTTATCCGTTGGGATATCAAATGGCCTCTCAATGCGACAAAATTTGACAAGCAGTCTACCTACAATATAAGAAGACCACACACCAACTTTCAACCCACTTTTATCCCATTTATAAAATAATATTTAATGATATCGCGAGCACGTGCGTGTGTGGTTGATTTCAAAACGGTTGACGGAGACATTGGAGAGAAAACGAACTATGAACGGATGTAAGTTTGAAATATGACGGCAACGGAGTGCCGATGCAATGCGAATGATGTGAATAATGTGATGATGAATTCCACAAACCAATGAAACACACGATGAAACTCAAAATAAATGGAAGGTGCCTGTCTTGCGTTGTTACAACTGTCCTCCACTAAGAAGATATCTTAGAATGAGAAGAGGAAGGAGCAGAGGAAGTTGTAAAACTTAGTTGCTTCTTTGACAAACGATTGAAACCAACGAATCATGAATGTTGCAAAGAGATGAAGAATGACACGGGAACAAGAATGAATGTGAAACCATTCTGGTTGACGCGAGATAGACAAAGGATGAGCATGAACGAATTTGGGCAGCACTCCGATAGAAAAGAGAGGCAAAACTTGACAAGGCAAAAAGAAATTGAAAAGAGAACACAACACTCATGTTAAATGGATGTTCAAGGAAATATCATGGTCTTGATAAAACGATATAATGATTCAAAGAGAGCAACATCACAACGCCTCCGGAACAAAAGAATGATCAAAAGAAATGAAGATTGAAAGAATAAGACTATGACCTTGCAAGATCTACATTGAACTTCACGAAGAGATACTTGAGAAAACTTGGAACTCCGACAAAGAATAGATGAAGCACTTGGGATAAAGAATTTGATATCATGAACAACCTTCGGAAGAAGAATTGAAATTACCTTGACAAATAAGAATAAGAATTATGTTATGCTTACCCTTCATGAAGTTGAATTGATGATAAGCAATGGATTTGGCATATGACTTATTCTTCTTGGAAAAGATTGAAGAGAGAGATAGGGCACAAACTAGAATAAGTCTTCATTAAACACAAGTGAGAAATTCACAAACGAATGAGGGTACCACAATGAATGGAGATACATGAGAACAGAGAGATCATGATCCGCCTAACAGAAAACTTGAACGAAGCTCTAGAATAGTTGAGATACGAACAAAGGGACAATAATTCATAAGAACTTGAGAAAGAAAACTGAAAGTTGAGAATGAAGAAATCTTCCGAAATGATGGTCTTTGGAGGGTCGAGAAATGAAAATAATTTTGAAATGTTCCAAATACAAAAGTAATGAATTTCTCACGAATGGAAACAATTTGAGAGGATAGCAACAAGCTTCGCAAATAATCTTCATGACAACGGACACCGACTTAATAGAAACTCTTCTTCCATCTTCAGAGATGAGAATGATGATGAGGAACACCATGAACAATGTTGACAGACTTCAAAACAATGAACAAACAAAAGATAAGGCAATGATGAGAAATCATTCAAATCGAACTTGGAGAAGGAATATAGCTGATGGTATGCATACTTATGTCACACTTGAAAAGAATTAGAGATCTCTGGAAAAGATTAGAAGATTTAGGTAAGATCCTGGGGAAAACCTATGCATTATGGGCCACACAAAGAAAACATTGTTGAATCGATTGCTTAGGAAGAGAGATTGCACCGGTTCAAAATTGAAAACTTATGAGGTGAGACCCTCGAAATAATTTAAAGGATTTTGAATGAAAACATGAATCTTCTGAAATTTATTCAGCACTCCAGATAGTATAGACATGTGAATAATCAAGAGAGGTTTGTATGAGAGTTTCCAACATGAGAAATCATTGAATGAATAAAAAGTGGATATGTTGAGGACCGAATGTTTGAATCGAATCCACTGGGGAAGAAAGCGAGAATGGGAAAGATGAACTTAGCACTGAAGCATCTTCACTCTGAATCACCGCATACAACACGGAAGAAAAGATAGCAAAAGCATTACATGGAAAGAAAGGCACTTGGATGATAATTTAATCATTGAAGAGAAAGTGTGGGATAGTAGGGAGAAACAAAGAAAAATTAGGACAAATGAGACAAACTCCGGAAAGAAATATGAGGATAGATCTTGCAAATATTGGATTGGATTGAATTGTCTTGAAGAGTAGCACACCGGTTGAAAAAAAATTGATATGACAACTTGATTGAGCAAAATAATAATTAGCACTCCTATAGAAATATGAGGACGCCACTTAGGAAATATATGAAGTCAACACTTTGCATCGAAGCAATTCGAATTACCATACTCCAAAAAAACAAAGGATGATGCTTATAGATAAGTCGGAAACAAATATATAAACCATTATGCATTTGTTGGAAGGATAATCCTAGGTAAGTATTTGAATTCCCGCCACAGAATTCCCATAATCTTGTGATTATGCAATCAGGTCCACAAGTACAAGGAGAAAAACCTCACACAACTCCTAACATGATACTATGCTCCAATGTATCACATCCGTCAACACATAACCAGAGATGTCGGAAACTCATCTACCTCAGACCCTCATAATCACAATGATACTAATTATGGCAGTACATGTGGATGCTCTCCCCAGAACTGGGTGATACCAAACTCCTATTGCCACAAATAGTATGGAAGCAATTTCGAACATCTTCGTCATGAGATACTAAGGAAACTAAATGATAACGATGTGTCATGAACCCCCTCGAGCTCTACTCCCCAGAAATAAGAGGCACCAAGTGTAGAGTTCCATCACATCGACGTCACACATATTCCAAAATACTCGCGTGGTCCTAAAAATATTCTAGTGATAATAGGAGTAGAATTAAAATTCCTATGTCAAGATTCCTCACCAGAGCATAGAATAGGAGTAAAACAAATCCTACTCTCTAATATATAACTAGAATCAAAATAGTTTTTCACTAAACTCGACTCGGCAAAGTTCAATCAATCGAGGGGACTCCTAGGTTGATACTGATCTCGTACCAACTTGTAACACCCAAGATGCGGTCATATCGTTGTTTTGGCTCGAGGGCCTCGACGGGGATAGAATCGTATCTCGTTGTTTCGCAAGAATGGATATAGTTACAAGTACATGTAAAGAGGAGATGAGTATTTGGAATTGGCTAACACTCGCCACAAGCTAAATAAAGATCATCTCAATACAAATATGTATAGCAATCATCATACATAAAAGCAGAGTCTAACTACAGACGGAAACAAATGATAAAAGCGACATCCATCCTTGCTAATGTCAGGTTGCTGGCCTGGACCCCATCCTATGATCGACAAAGACGAAGAAGAAGAACTCCAAATCAAACAAGCATCACGCTCACGCCAGAGCATCACTTTACCTGTACCTGCAAGTGTTGTTGTAGTAAGCTGTGAGCCACATGGATTCAGCAATCTCATTTCCAAGGGTATCAAGACTAGCATAGCTTAATGGGTGAGGTACGGTTAAGTGGTGAGACTGCAACAAACACTAAGCAGTTATTTGGGTGCCTAACCTACGAGTACAAGAAGACGAAGACTGATCTACGCATAAACGTACTTGAACTAGTAATGATCAAGAAGTGATCCTGAACACCTACTTACGAGTCAAACATAACCCCACCATGTTCCCTTCTTGGTTCAAACCTCAAAAGAAGATACGGTCACGGTTACGAACACAGTTGGTTTATTTTAGTTGAGTTTACTTCAAGCTTTCTATGACCGGGTATTAAACAATTTTCCAAGTTGCCACATAGTTGCGGGCACGACTCTGAGAAATATTTAACCCTGCAGGGGTGCTCCAACTCATCCATCACAAACTAGCCACAATCTTCTCTGGAAAAACTCAACCTCGAGATAGCCCAAGGTATCCTCGAAATCTGAGTGCACAAGACATTCGAGAAAGGTAAAACAAATCTAACAAGGCCGCTCGATGTGTTGACAAACCCGATAGGACATGTGTATCTCATTCTCAGGACACGATCGAATGGGTCACACTACGAGTAAAACCAAACGACAAGTTTCCCCATAGTGGCCCCGCAGTCTGCCCGTTTGGCACAAACACCATCAACACTGGCCCCTCGTGTATTATGTTGAATCAATCGGCGGGTAGCACTAACTCCCTACGCATTAATAAAGGTGTTCAGTATTATTATATTGAGCAAATACAATACCAATGTTTGGCCTTTCCAGAAGAGTTTTCTCCCAAAACGATAATCAAGGAGGTCTCGATAACAACCCCAAGAATGTTAGGAGCGCTCAATATGAAGTGTAACACTGGTACACAAGTAACTAGGTGATAACCCACAAGTATAGGGGATCGCGACAGTCTTCATGGTTAGTATTTTGCCCTAATTTATTAATTCGAGAAAAGGGGGGCCAAAGAATATTTATTGGCCGTAACAGTTGAGTTTTCAATTTCAACTGCACAGGGGATATCTCTCTGCAGCAAAGATTTAGTAGCACAACAAATGATAGTAGTAACAGTAAAAATGATAGCAGCAATTTTGGTAACAGTAGTAATGGTAGTAATAGTAGAAATTCAGTACCAAGTGTGACGGTAGCAGCAAAAGTAGTAACTTAGCAAGATTCGGTATATGTAAAGCATAAGCATGTGGATCGATGATGGATAATGATTTAGCTCACATTGATCATATAACAGTTACTAACTAGGGCGACGCTTGCGATAAGAACTTGCATGACCTCCTTTGTTCTATCCTCCCGTGGTAGCTGGGTCCTCTTGGAAACTAAGGGATATTAAGGCCTCCTTTTAATAGAGAACCGTAACAAAGCATTAACACATGTTGAATACATGATCTCCTCAAACTACGACAATCACTAGAAAGAATCACATTTATTGTCACCTTGGGTATGCGGATCAAGACATGTAATAGGTATCTAGAACTTGCAACATAGGATCCAAATCACTCTGAGATTCATGAAAACAGAAGAGGTTCAAATCAGAAATCATGGCACTCGGGACCTAGTGACAAGCATTAAGCATAGTAAATCATAGTAACATCAATCTTAAAACATAGTGGAAACTAGGGATCAAGACCTATCAAACTTAACTCGATTACAAGATCAATCTCATCCAATGCCACCACTGTCCAGCAAGCCTACAAAGACATTACTCAATGGCGGTGTTGATGAAGAAGGGTTGGTGATGACGACGATAATGAATCCCCCTGTCCGGAGCCCCAAAATGACTCCAAATCAGGATTTCGGAGGAAGAACAGGAGGTGGGGGTGGCTCCGTCTCATGAAACGCAATGATAAGTTCTCTCTGATTTTTTAGTGAAGATGTGATTTTATAGGAATGGAATTAGTTTCGGAGGAGCCACATGGGCCCCACAAGCCATCAGGGTGCAACCTAGGGGTGCCCTATTGACTTGTGCCTCTTGGGAGCGTTTCTCCTGCAGGTCTTCGCTCCATAATTCCTTATAAATGCCAGAAATAATCCAAAAAAAGTTATACCCAATTCTGAGAAGTTAAACACCATGGTAGTTGTGCTGAAAACAATGTTAGTCCGGGTGAGTTTCATTCAAATCATGCAAATTAGAGGTCAAAACCAAAGCAAAAGTGTTTGGAAAAGTAGATACATTGGAGACGTATCAACTCCCCCAATCTTAACTCCTTGCTTGTACTCGAGCAATGCAGTTGATAAACTGAAAGTTATAAAGAAAACTTTTACAAACTCTTTTGTTCTTGTCGTTATACGTATGTTTAGCTAGGGTTCAGATTTTCAGCATAAACCATAAAAAACACATCCATGATAATAATTTAAGCATCATACCCAATCATTGCAATACATAACCAACTTAAGCAATAATAAGATATTTCACATGCCAACAATTTGTCAAAATAATCATGATATAATATGGTGACATGGTATCTCCCTAGCCGTTTCCGAGACTTCAAAACATAAATGCACATCACCTTTGAGATTCAAGCAGTGACAATATATTATAATTCAGAATAGAAAAGATCCTAATCATACTCATATCCAACATTGGATTGACTAAATGCAGAAAAATGACAATAGTGCTCTCCAGTCTAGTGTTGTAAGTAAGAGGGTGATGACTCAACATAAAAGTAAATAGATTTGCAGTGGTGCTAGAGCTTAAGTTTTTGAAGCAGGATTGAAAATATAGGTTTGACTGGTGTTCTTTACTATCAATGTTACAACAAATGTTTTTAGTATCTTCAATGCTAAACTTATCATTGGTGTTTCCCAACCAGAATTGTAAAGTTTTAGTCCTATCCACCATCCATGCACTACCATGGCTAGCCAAATACACGGGTGCGCTCAAGCATATAAACTTTCCCAGGGAGTTTTGTTTTAATTTGATTTTGCTTAAGCAGGACCGTGCATCCTTGTTACCAACCTCTATCATGCAATGATGGTGAATAAACACATGTTGTAAGAGTAACTACCTTAGCATGGAAGATACCGATTGCCCCGTCGCTCCATGAGAGGTACAAGTGCACAAAACAAATGTTTGTTTGAATATTTAGAGGTGGCACATGCAAATTTAGTTGGAACGACATGGTAATACCGAATATAGGTAGGTATGGTGGACTCATGTGGAATAACTTGGTTTTAAGGATATTGGATGCACAAGCAGCATTCCCGCTTAGTACAGGTGGAGGCTAGCAAAATATTGGGAAGCGACCAGCTAGTGAACAACAACGGTCATGAACATGCATTGAAGATAATCAACTTTGGACAAAGCATGAGTAGGATATAAACACTCTAAATTTAAATATCATAAATGTTGCATTGGTTTTGAATCAACTACATGTTTGCGCATGGTCCAAGTCAAACCACTCGAATTAATTAGAGGAAAATACTGTAATACCATATCACATCAGAATTATTTTAATGCATGTTGACACACGAGGTAAACCGTTATCAACTCCTAGCTATTAGCATGGCATGAAAAGCTATGGTCTCTAATTGTGATCACAAACATGTCCACTCATGATATACTGAATCAAGATTGAATGAGCCAACATATTTACAAAAATGAAAAACAAGAAGAGTTCATACCATTTCCTTTGCCAAAATCACTTCATAAAATATCATCATTATTGCCTTTCACTTGCATGATCAAATGATGTGATAATAATAAAGTGCATTGGTGTCGTCGACTAAGCTGGAACCTAAATGGCCGTTTTTAAACAAAAGGGAACACATGGTAATATTGGCTCTTCCTTAGATCATCAACACAGCATATGAGAGCCACTCATCATTTTCATCGTGGTCTTCCCTTTTCATGACTCAACAAAATGAAAATAATTTAAGAGAAACACACTAAATTATTTTTGGAGTTTTTATTTTTCTTAAGCAAGCAAAATAAACTAAGGGAAAACTAGAACGATAAAAAGTATTTACATGGGAAAGCTCCCGACAAGCAAAAGGAAATATTTTTGGGTTTCCTTTTAATTCTACAACTAATGGAACGGGAAAGGAAAACCGAACAGAAGCGAGATATATTTTTGGATTTTCGAAAGTTTTTTAAACACACAATAAGAAAGCAGAAAAATAAAGCTAAGATGGAAATACAGTAAAAGAGGATGAACACCAACAATTTGTATGAAGTGTGTGAACATGAATCTAATGTCGGTGAGAAATACGTACTCCCACAAGCTTAAGATTTTCCCTAACTTGGTAATCACCACTGGTAGTCTGGGAAGTGGTTGAGATGGTAGCTTGTTGGGGCATTCCTGGCTGCTCCTTCTGCCAAATGGGCAGCCTCTATTGCAGCATTTTACTCCCGCACTTCATTCTCAAGAAGGTAGTATCTCTCACGAGCCTAAAAATCAAATAGGACATGCGCATGCAAAATAACAGCCATAGACGTGTATTTCTCAAATATTATGTTATACTAATATCCCCTAGCATGATTTACAATAAACTCATGAGAACGCATAGCTTCATAATCTAAATATCTATCAAACAAAATAGGCTCATTAGGTTGAGGTGAAAATCCAAATTGTGTAGCTATACGGGGGTCATAAATCCTCCATACAATCCTCCATTTCTAGAGTTGGAATGCAACCTTCGGACATCAATTGCATCAAGGTTATAATGTTGTTCACCAATCACTGCAGTGTGAATAAGACTCAAATCAGGAGCACGTAACACACTGCAATCGTGTTTCCCTACTATGCATTTCCCGTTAAATAGTGCAAAGTAAAAAATAGAGTGAAGCTGAACGCTTTTAATTCTAGCCTGCACCACTTCTCTATTTTCTCCAACATAGAGTCTTTCCAGGAACAAATTATAATCAGTTTTTGATGGTTTATCAAGTGAACCCCAAAGTGAGAACTTGCATGCGACAGAAAATTCTTCTAGCCTCATGCTAAAGGCTTTGTCATAAATCCTAAATAAAAATCTTGAAGTACTAGAGAAATAACAAAATCCATGTGTGAATGTACGGGTAAGGTTATAATGTTAAACACACTCAGTTGCAAGGAAGTCAGTGAGGCCGGTGTTGTGCATGAAATGATCAAATTCCTCCTTGATACTTGCATTCCACATGAACTCTTTGCTTCGCCGTCGGCATGATTTGGCATCAGCCATGAATATTTGATTGGCCAGAGGCTCAATATAAGCTTGTCGTATCGAGCCCTCGCTCAATGATTCACCCGAGGTACGCTTTCTCGAGGAACTCCTCGTGAAGAAACTCATCTCCCTAAGCACAAATTTTTGAAATTTTTGGGTCTTGAAATATTTCAATAAAATTTATGAGAATGATAGAAAGTACTCATATGGACACTTAGAGGCTATATCAACCATTCATGCTACTTGGAACTTAAAGAATTTAACATGAAAGCTCATTTTATGTAGCACCAAGTACAATATTTTATGCCAAATATAAAACACTAATTGGAGAGATGGAGGAGTCACATACCAAGGAACAATTTCCTCAAAACAGTTTCGACAACGGGGGTTCGAGCAAAGAGATCGAAAATTTGAGTTCTGGAGGAAGAAACGGGAGAGAGAGAGCTAGAAAAAATTTATGGAGGCACACGAAGATGTGAGTTAAAGAGATAATCTAGGGGGGCCTATGGGTCCCACAAGCCATTAGGGCGTGACCAGGGAGTCGCTCCCTATTGGCTTGTGGCACACAAGTGTGTCTCCCTACTTTCATTTTTATGCCAATTTTTTTGATTTATTCCAGAAAAAATCATGTTAAAATTTTACTGCGTTCTCAGACTTTTACTGCATTCCAGAAAACAGATTAATCATGGCCTTTTACTTTTATTTACCTAGAGAACAGTGAATAAACTTGGGAAATAGAGAGTTGTTAATACTCAATTCATTAATCACATGTTTTTCGACAAAGATCCATTAATAAGGTTGATGAAGTCTTATTAATAGTCGCTTTCGATAAACATGAAACCGAAGAATTTTTGTATATCACTACATTACCTCAATGGTGATTTGCACATCCCCCACAATAAGATTATAGTATTTATTTTTCTTGACGGTAGGTAGAGGGATGGTAAAATATCAAATGATGACCGCGCGAATAGGCTCAATGACATTAATATTATTAATCCAAGTTTGCTTCTTCGAAAAATGCACCGTATGTTTCTTGCTATTAATTAACATGAAAAGTGATCTTACTTTTGTCCCAATCAATAACAGCCCCCCAAGGATGATCAACATATTGTCATCCTCGGGCATAACAAGAATAACAAAGTCTGTTAAGATAGTAACATTTGCAACCACAATGGGGACTTCCTCGCAAATTCCGATAGGTAAGGCAATGGATTTATCAGCCATTTGTAAATATATCTCAGTAGGTATAAGCTTATCATGTTCAAGTATTTTGTAAAGGGAGTAAAGCATAAAACTAACACCAGCTCCTAAATCACATAAATGAGTTTTAACATAATTTCTTTTAATAGAGCAAGGTACTATGGGTATACCAACGCTTGTGGCACCCCGGCCCAGACATAATGTCTTCTGGAATACGACATTGCTTGGCATAAAACAAATCAAATCTTTATTACAAATGATACAGATATAATGGTTCTGATATCAGAACAAATTACAATGGCACGAAAACACTACACCTACTCAGGTAGTTCAATGCTAGCAACAGAATAACTTCTAGGAGCGGAACAACAACGATGGAAATTGACTCCACTCCATAGGGTCTCTGGCTGGAACGGTTATCCTAGCTTGCAAACTCAACAGGCAATCCATCATGGCATGACTTGCAAACTGGCTTGACACGCCAGGTGAGTACTTTGAATGTACTTGCAAGCTCACAACAACCAAAGCAACGAAGACAAACAATAGCATGGCATTTACAGGTTTAAACAGTGATGAACATGATATCACTAGGACAATATAAGCATGGCATGAACATATGAACTTGACGATATGCAGCATGTTTACACTATCTTGATTCAACTTACTCTATTTGGAGGTTACCTCGTAACCACCACATGTATCAACTTACCATCATGGATATCACACGACAAACTCCGGACCAAATGAAGGTTGGTATCACAATACCATAGTAATCATCACATGACAAGGATCTTGATCTTTACCCGGGATTACCACATGACACCAAAATATTAACCAACTTCGATATCATTGATACCACTGTGATCCTCGCATGATCACATAAAGATCAACCAAATTCTTTCCTCATCGAACCAAGGTTGTTTATTACACAGTTTATTAATACTATTGAATCATAGTGTGACCTACTACAAACTGGGCCCATATCTGCGGGCACGGCTATCGATAGTTATACACTTTGTAGAGGTTAGTTCACTGTACCCACACTACAGAACCCAAGGCCGTGTGTCCCATTTGGTGGACCAACGGCGTCCCGACAAAACCAATCTATTGAATGACACTCTCCCATGCACTCCAACAAACTCCCCTTTCGGATCAGTCATGGGTGGCATAATGCCACTCTCGACATCCAACGGCCACCGTCATGGCAAAACACAACTTGGGCTCACAAGGTTATTGCCGCCTACCGGGCCAGGGTAGCACACACACCTAACCTTCCCTAGTTGGAGGCACCAAGGAGAGGCATGACAATAAACCGCATTAAGGCCTTCACATACAGGCATGTGTGGCTGAAGTGGTGAGCTCGTCTCAATGGCACTATGACTCGGCCAACAGATGTTCAAGTTTTATTAAAGTCCGGTTTAACTTGAATGTAATGAGTTGAGTCATAATAATAACATGATGAAATGAACATGCATATGAGCGTGATATGAACATGAACATGGATGCGAAGTATAACAATTTAACAAGGATTAGCATCAACAATAATAAGGCACTTAGTCCACTAGATGCAGATGAAGATGGCATAGCAATGGTCATGCATAACACATGTACTTTTCATAATAGAAGATAATAATGCCTCAGAGAACATTAGTATTACTAGCATGTACTACTAACAAGCATGGCATATGAGAATAATACTAGCAAGTAGTCACCTAACTAATAGGGTGCATAACAATATAGCATGATGATAAGCATGGATCCACAAGCATAGCCAAAACAAGAATAACAGTAGTAACCGAGCAAACTATTATTAAATATTCGAGTGGTAACCATGGATACTGCTAGCCCAGCATGCAAGTGTGTGTCATGGCTTGCCTGGGGTGAAGGGACCACCAGGGAGAAGTACGAGAGGCTCGGAGAAAGATAAGCCGGAAACACTTCTCTCGCAAGGGGGTTGATTCGAGTTACGGTCACGGAGATATTGACGGATGAATGTCAGGGACTAGTCTGTAAAAAAATATTTACAAACCAGCCCCTGACTGACTAGACAAAAAATGCCTACCGGGAAATTATGCCTTTAGCAAATGAAAATGCCTTCAGAGCCGCAAAAGAAGCACGATGCGCTTTTAGAAAGGGAAATTGTATTCCTATGGAATACATTTCCACTTACTCGGCGCGGGCCCGGGGCTTCTCTCGCTGATGGGAGGGGCCCACGTTGACCTCTCTCTTTCCTCTATCTCCTTCTTCTTCCTCTCGACGGGCGCAGGAGAGGCGTGGCAGAGGCGCGGCCGACGCTAGCCCTGGTGCCTCCGGCCACCTCCGACCGAGGTGAGTGCACCGACGGTCTCGGGATGGGGTGATGCTTCCACCGGTGGCATGGGTGACCGCCATGGAGGACCAGAGCAACGACAGCAGGAGGATTCGACGGACATTGGCGTCAGCCGGACTTTGGGAACGCGGCAATCGGTGTCCTTGGGAAACAACGATGGGAAGGGGAGGTTCACTGGACCGCGGGGTATCTACTGGAGGATGCTAGGTGGGAGGGAGAGGTCCTGGAGCCCGAATTTGAGAGGAGGTCGAGGCGGCCGTGGCGACAATGGCGAGCGAGGAGGGATCCGGGGATGATTGGATGGGTTTGGGAGGTGAAGAGGGAATAGGAGAGGCTACTGGTGAGGTTGGGAGACCTTGGGGAGAACTTAAATAGATGCGAGGGGAGTAGCTGAGTTGGACACTTCCGCGGATGCATGACCACTGCTCCGACGTGTCTGCATACATGTGCACTTGCAGCCAAGCTCGGATGACGACTAGAGAAGGTCAGGGGATCAACAGGGGCACAGAGGGGGCATACACGGGGAGGGAAAAGTCTGGTGGGCCACCATGGACAATGTGCGCCCACAAGCATGGCTGCCGGTGTGAGAGGACGAAGAAAGAGGAGAGGGAGATGGGTCCAGGGCGAGGGCGGCGACGAGGGGATGCTCCTAGACATGGCTAGGTGTCGAGGGTGCTAGGGAACGCGACGATGACCCGTCCTCTGATCAGCAAACCTTGTCCGGGAGATTGGTCAGACACGAGTGAGTGCCAAAGCGCAAATGAACAAGAATAGGAACCATGGATATGACCACAACTTGCTTGAAGACAATAGAACAACAAAGTGTTTGTAGTTTTCTGGGGGAGACACAACTCGTGAATGATGCCAAGCTTTGGCTGAGTTTGATCAACCGCTAAGGTCACCATCTTGGCCAAGTTTCTACTCAAAAGAGCAAGTCTAGGTGGCACTTTCTATACAAGGAACCACACCAGACAAAAATGAAGATGATGAAGTAGCACTCACACAGATTATTGGATTGAGATGAATTTCGGAGGAGATGAATGATTTGGACATATGAAGGCATTGTAAAGTTTCATACCATTTGGATACACCAAAATGGTACTTGCTTCAGAATGCTTCAATCTGGACAAAAACTTACAAAAAAGCAGAGGGAAAATGGCTAAATATAATGATCTCAAATTTTGGAGAGAGGGTTTGTATGGGTAGGAGCATGTCCTAGTAAATTTTCAGCAATAATGAAGCAATACGAAATATAGTTTCTTCACAAACTGAAAATATGAGTAGAAAATAAGATTTGATGCTCGGCTCACATGGATGATGGAATGATTCTCAAATTTGCAGGAGGGCTATTATTTGAGCATATTGAGGTCATTTCAACATTTCAACTCAATTGGATATTCCTAGCTAGTACCTCCTTCACAAATTTACTTTCTAACACATAAACTTTGGAAAATAGCTGAGGAATATTTACTAGGCAAATGAAGTTAAATTTTGGCATGAGGCAATTATATCGATAAGAAAGAGTTCACAAAATGTTTGAGGGCAAACAAGAATACAAAAGTTACACTTCCTTCACAAAGTGCCATTCAGGTCAGAATAGGAAAAGGAATATCCTCGAATTATTTGTTAACTAGACAATGAAGAATTTTGACATATTTGAGAAAGATATGACAGAAACAATATATGGCAATTATTTGGGAATTTTGGGAGGGATATAAATATAGGTTGCTTCACAACCTAGAGTAAAATGAATTATTCGTTTAATAGAAAAAGGAATATTCCCACCAAAAAGAATTTGGCTTAGGGCTAAGATGGAAATTACATGATCTTGGGATGGATTTTATATTGACAAGCCCCTTTGGAGATTAGGAAGAGATGAATTTCCCAAGGTTCCTAGCCACACAACCAAAAAAAATAAATCTCAAGAAAAATCCAAAGAAAAACAAAATAAAAAGACACGGACAAAATCCAGGGTGTGGCAATGGATCTCCCTCCTTCTTAGGTATTCCACCATCAAAAGAGTAATTAGAAAGCATAGTAGCAATTTCAGTTTTGGGTATCTTTCTTTTATTGGTAATTATATCCTTCATGTATTTAGCATATGGAGGCATTTCCAATATATTAGTCAAGCGAGTGCACAAAAAGAGAGGTCTAATCATTTCAACAAAGTGTTCAAAATCTTCATCCTCCCTACTTTTAGAAGTCTCTCTCATCATAACATTTATTTTTAGGAGGTGTGTTATCAAGACACTCAGCAGGTTCTATCTCAACATCATTATTAGATTCCTTATTGCCACCTGGTGGATCTTCTATATGAAAATCATTATCATCATTAGTTAGTTCATTTCACTACCAGATTGGGTCTAAGCATCAGGAATAGAAACATCATTATGATTCTCAGTAGGTTTCTCAATATCAGGTTCACTAGGGGCTTGCAAAGTCCTATCATTTTTCTTTTTCTTTTTCTTAGTGGGACTAGGAGTTTCATCATTAATTTTTTTAGAATCCCGTTCTATTCTTTTAGGGTGACCTTCAGGAAAAAGCGGTTCCTGAGTCATTCTACCTCGTCTATTCATTACTCTAACAACATGATCATTAATATTACTCATCTCAGCAAGCAAATCATTTTTTGACTTGGCTACTTGATCTAGTTGGGTGTGAACCATATAAGCGTGCTTACCTAGATCTTTCACATCATTAGAAACTCTAAACATCAAGCCACTTAAGCAATCTATCATCATGGCATTATTATTCGATTGATTCTTAACATATTTATTGAAGTGTTCTTCTTTAACAATCTAATTGTCAAATTCATCCATGCATTGTTTGGTCGTCTTAGCATAAGGAATACCATTTTCAGTAAAAGATGGGAGAGACTTTACCTCTACTAGCTATGTCAAGGTATCAAATCCATGTATTTCTTCAATTGGTGGTTATTTCTTGCCATCATCAATTTCAATACCTTTCTCCATCAAAGATCTTTTGTGCTTCTTGCATATCTTCAGGGCTGAGGAATAGAATACCTCTCTTCTTTTGAATAGGTTCCGATGGTGGTTCAGGGAGTGTCCAATAACGGTATTTTGCTTTATGTTATTTAGTAACTCTTTTGCTTGTGCAATTGTTCTCTCCCTGAAAACACAACCAGCACAACTCTCTAAGAAATTCCTAGAAGCATTAGTTAGCCCATTATAAAAGATATCAAGAATTTAATTCTTCTCATGAGGACTATCAGGCAAAGCTTTGAGTAACTGGAGAAGCCTCCCCCAAGCTTGAGGGAGATTCTCTTCTTCAATTTGAACAAAGTTAAATATTTCCTATAAAGCAGCGTGTTTCTTATGAGCAGGAAAATATTTTTGAGAGAAGTAATAAAGCATATCCTAGGGACAAAACATACAACCAGGAGAAAGAGAAAGAAACCATTCCTTGGCCCCGCCATTTGGTGAGAAGGAAAAAAGTTTAAGGATATAATAGTAGTGTATCTTTTCATTATTGGTGAACAAAGCAGCAATATCATTCAGTTTCATAAGATGTCCGACCATAGTTTCATTTTCATAACCATGAAAAAGTTCAAACTTTACTATAGGAATTAATTCATGGTCGAAAAAAATTCATAGTCCTTATCAGTGACGAATATAGGAGAAGTAGCAAATTTAGGATCATGTTTCATTTTCTCCATCACAAATTTTTCTTCTAGTTTGCATAGTAACCTTTTCAAATCATCTCTATCTTTGCAAGCAAGAAAATCTCTACCTACCTCACCATCCATAACGTAACCTTCAGGTACATAAGGTAGTTCATATCTATTAGGATGATGAAGTCTAACAGGTAATTTAAGGTCTTCATTGGTTCCAACATTTTCAAGTTCGCTAGCTCTAGCAATATGAGCATCAATTAATTCACTCAGTGGCACAGTTTTAATTTCAACACATGTAGCAATAGTATCATGATTAATTTCAGAAGTAGCATCATCAAGTTCAGGTTACATATCAGGATGATCAACAGGTGGTGGTGTAACAATCTTATTCAAAATAGTAGGTGAATAAAAAGCAGAGCTAGATGACAGTTCCTTACCTACTCTCGTGCGAGAGGGGGTGATCTTAGTTTGATTATCTTTCAGATTATTCATAGTGACAGTTGGATATCCTGAAGTCAACACAATAAATAAAACTATGCTCCCGGCAACGGCGCTAGAGAAAAGGTCTTTATAACCCACAAGTATAGGGGATCGGGACAGTCTTCATGGGTACTATTTCACCCATATTTATTCATTTGACACAAGGGGAGCGGAAGAATATTTATTGGCTGTAACAGTTGAGTTGTCAATTCAACAGCACCTGGGATATCTCTCTACAACAAAGATTTCGTAGCACAACAAATGATAGTAGTAACAGTAACAGTGATACCATGAATTTTGGTAACAATAGTAACAGTAGCAATTGAGTAGCAGGTGTGACAGTAGTAGCAATAGTAGTAACTTATGAATATTTAGTATATGCAAACATAGACATGTGGATCGATGATGGATAATAATTTAGATGACATAGATCATGTAATAGTTACACACTAGGGTGACACATAACTAGCTCCAATTTATCAATATAATGTAGGCATGTATTCTATATATAGTCATACGTGCTTTTGCGATAAGAACTTGCATCAGATATTTTGTCCTACCCTCCTGTGGCAGTGGGGTTCTATTGAAAACTAAAGGATATTAAGGCCTCCTTTTAATAGTGCCAAAACAAAGCATTAACACATGTTGAATACATGAACTTCTCAAACTACGACAATCACCAGAAATAATCCCAATTATTGTCACCTTGGGGTATCCGGATCAAGACATGGAATAGGTATCCACAACTTGCAAGATAGGATCCAAATCACTCTCATATTCATGAAAACATATTAGGTTCAGATCTAAAATCATGGTACTCGGGCCCTAGTGACAAGCATTAAGCATAGCAAAGTCATAGTAACATCAATCTCAGAACATATTAGATACTAGGGATGAAGCCCTATCAAACTTAACTCGATTACATGATCAATCTCATCCAATCCCACCACTGTCCAGCAAGCCTACAAAGGAATTACTCGATGGTGAGCATCATGGAGGTATTGATGAAGAAGGGTTTGCGATGACAAGGTGACGAATCCCCCTCTACGGAGCCCCAAACAGAATCCGCATCAGCTCTCCGAAGGAAGAACATGAGGTGGCGGCACCTCCGTCTCGTGAAACGTGATGATAAATTCTCTGATTTTTTCTCTCCAAAGATGTGATTTAATAGAACTGGAATTAGGGTCAAAGGATCCACGTGAGCCCCACAAGCCATCAAGGCACGACCTTGGGGGGAGCCGTGTTGGCTTGTGGCCCCCTGACAGTGTTTCTTCGGCTGGTCTTTGCTCCATAATTCTTATAAATGCCAGAAATAATTCACAAAAAGTTCCGACCAATTCTGAGAACTATTATTTTTCTACAAAAATAATGCCAATGTAGTTCTGCTGCAAACAACGTCAGTGCAGGTTTGTTTCATTCAAATCATGCAAATTAGAGGTGAAAATCAGAGCAAAAGTGTTTGGAAAAGTAGATACGTTAGAGACGTATCACTAGGGTGGAAAATGTGAAACAAAACACCGAGAAAAAGTCCAAGTCTCCCACCTTTTACCAAGTATATAGGTGTATTAAATTAAATACCAAAAGTACTCTAATATCCTAGGATATCCATGTTGTAACATGGAAACAACTTGCACCTGCAACTAGCAACACTATAAGAAGGGTTGAGCAGACGGTAACATAGCCAAACAATGGTTTCCTGGGTAGGAGAAGGGTTAGAGGCTGATGAGGGCATTTGGGAGGCTTGACAAACAGGTGGTAGGAAGCGAGCCTTAGTGATAGAAACGAGACAACTAGCATGGCAATGATAGTAATGGTATCCAGGGCAAACATCATTTTGCCTCAGATCTCGCTTGGAAGAAGAATGAATCCATGAAGTAGACAAACGAGCATAGTCGAACGGGTCCATACACTCTGTACGCTTTCAGAACTCTATCGAGAAGAAGCAATTATGAAAACAAACAAATTACACGGTAAACACCACACCATATTCATGACATGACGCATAATCAAATTTGATGCATGTCCGCTTTAAATAGGCATGCCATGGAACGATACAACCATTAAATACTACAAGTTAAGTGAAGCTCAATATACAACGGTTCATATTGATGAAACTCCACGATCAATTTACTTAGTTCACACTCGTTTATATACCCAACAAGTTTAAATGTTGTTAAACATGGCAAGAGGTGGAGCATAAACGACTACATCATGTAGGCATTTCAAATGACGTCGAAAATAACGTATAACATTTCCAAAACGACCCCACATGCAAAATAAAATTTTGGTCTTGTTTTACATAACCATATTGCATATTTATTAAACAGGAAAATAAAATGCACCATGTTATTCTACATATTTTTCTAGACAAGTTACACATATAATTCATTTTAATCAAATCTACGGTTATTTAGTTATGAAATAAATCATTTGAACATGGCATCTATACAAATTAATACAAACAACCCGTTTAAACATTTTAAACATATACAAAAGTTGAATATTGTGAATCTAGACTAAATTCTAATGATTTTATATATACATGACATGTTTTATTTGGATGCACAGTTGATTAGTTATTAAATGCATGAACTTGAGGGACCAATCTGTTAAACCATTTTCTTAATCAATTAGTAAATTCATCCCAAGGTAAAAAAATAGAACATGGGCCAGATTGCAGTAGAGTACACTGGCGTGCTGCATATTAGGCCCAAGCTTATGTGCGTGTGTATGCAAAAAAATAGAAACAAGGCTTACCTTGGGATGAATTTACTATTTGGATGCACAGTTGATTAGTTATTAAATGCATGAACTTGAGGTACCAATCTGTTAAACCATTTTCTTGATCAATTAGTAAATTCATCCCAAGGTAAAAAAAATAGAACATGGGCCAGATTGCAGTAGAGTACACTGGCGAGCTGCATATTAGGCCCAAGCTTATGTGCGTGTGTACGCAAAAAAAAAGAAACAAGGCAGTGTGTGTGTGCAACATTAAAGAACATCACGCAAAATTTTGTGTGCGTGGGTTTCGAATCCAGGACCTTAGGAGGGAATTGAGCCACCATAGCCAATGTCCAACCACTTGAGCTATGATGGAATTATGATAAATATGCATTCTGCCCTTGAAGTAGTACACCCTGTTGCTAGCTGAACAAATCTGAAAGCAGACAAACAGAGAGATGGATCGCTCTGTTGCCGTGGTTGGGGGTTGTTGGTGCGGCGGCACAACTTGCTCCGGTAGAATGAAGGGGATCTTGGGGTTGGAGGAGCCGGATGAACGAGGTTGGGGCTGTTCATGGCTATTGCGGGTTGCTGGGCCTCCTAGAGGTGACACACGCGGGGTCGGGGAAGATCCCGTGCGGGCGCGGGGGCTGATTGCGAAGAAGCAAGCTCCATGGCTCCTGGGCATGCAGAGAGAGAGAGAGAGATGAGGGAACAGGGGAAGGGAAGAAGGGAATACGCACGAGCAGAGGAGAGTGAGACGACCTTGCGGTGGAGGTGGAAAATCCGGCGAGATGGAGCTTCTCCGGTGGAGGCACGCGGGAGATTCGAGCGAGCTCCATGGCGAGGCAGACTAGCGACGATGCAGAGCCCGACGCAGTAACACGGGAGACTGCAGTGAATGGGTCCACCGGCAGAAGGTGAGTCAGGACGAGCGCGGCAGTGGCAGAGCTAGGGATGTAAATGGCGCTCGGACCCACTAGTCCCACATATGCCATCCACCAAAAAAAATTTAAATGACTTTTGTGGACACCCATAAAAATTAACTGAGATAAATGGATAGCCCAGAAAAGCCCATCGGTAGTCCACCGCACCGTCGCCTCCCGATCCCCAGGTCCATCCCGCTCCCGATCAATGGCGCCGCCGCCACCGCCACCGCCACCGCCGTCCAAGGAAATCGCTGGAGAAATCGCTAGGAATGTGTCTTCATCCTGCCGATCCATGGCGCCGCCGCCACCACCGTCCCTCATCCTTCCGACGCCATCTTCGGCTCCCCCTCCGCCGCCAGAGGAAATCGCTGGGGAAATCCCGGCACCTGCTCCCCCGCCTCCTCCTCTGCTCCCAGGTATGCACAGATCTCACCTTCCCCTCCCCTCCCCAACAGACAACCTCTCCTCATCTACACGCATCTTGCTGATTCCCGATCTGCGGCCTGCTCTGCTATGAGCACCACCCTAGTCGCTGCCAGCCACTGGCTAGCCTCAAGCTTCTGCGCCCATGACACACAGTGCGAGCTGGCAAAGCTGCAGCAGATAGCCTTCGTACCCCTTGGCCGTGAGATGTAAGTTGCTGGACATTTCTCTCTCTAATTCTTTAGCTGGGAATTGCTCTCTCGAGCATTATCCATGCCTATCTGATTCTCTTTCTTGTGGGTGCAAAAATGGCATTATATTATATGATTATATTCCTGCTAGGATGTATTTGTTGATCTGCACAGTGGAAGAAACGTGCATCGTCGTTCAGGATTTGTTGTTGCAGCAGAACAGAACAAACTTTATCAGAAGAAACTATCCAGATTACATCCCAGCAAAATCTTTCGATGGCAGAAGAAGTATCTAGGCTATCGGTTGAGTGATGAATGGAGTCAATTGGAACTGTTGATGTTCTGGAATCTGCTTCTGTAGATGATGCTGGAATTTTGGTAGAAACTGGTTGTTGATAGCTGAACAACTGACTATCCAGGTCAGATTCGAGCAATCTGACCTGGATAATTTGTCTAGTGGTTGCCTTGACTAGAAAATCTGATCAACTCGAGTTTTCTTGGACATACTTCCGATTTATTTGGCATTGAGAGGCTGTGTGCAAAAAGATGTGATGCCAGCATGCGTTTTGTGAATATGTATTATGTTCCAGCCTAGAATGTTAGATGAACCAAATTTGAACTTATGTTCTACTGAAACATCTAATATGACATTTCAATGCAGATTTCATTGAAGTGACCATGGGTGACGACCAAGTGGCGTTGACAAACGACAAGGAAACTGAAAAGTGGAAAGCCATGGACCAGGACCAACATGTGTGGAATGCTATTGAAGAGCAACAAAAGTAAGTCCCTAGCCCTCATGTGTTTTCCTGTGACATTAAATATTTTTTGATATATATTTTGACCCCCAACGTTTGCATTACAGATCAGAGAGGCAGAAGAAAAAGCAAAGGCAGAAGGCGAAAAGGAAAAGGCTGGAAGAGAAGAGGGAAGAGAAAAGGGAAGAGAAGAGGAAGAAGCAAGAAAAGAAGAGGAAAAACCAAAAGGAGGAGTTGCAGGGGAAGAGGAAACATGCTCGTTCTGAATTTATCCAAGGATCTACAAGAGAGGAGCTACAGGTCTGGTTCTATATTAAACCTCACTTCGTAACACAAATCTGCTTCTGTACCTTACTTTAAGTTCATAGCATGTTCTGATTTTCTTTGTTTTGTTATCTAGAGTCGAGACTCTCCATCTATTACACATGGCCAAAGAGTGACCAGATCCCCATTGGTAGGATCACCGGTGGCTAACACATGGAGGTCTTCCCTTGGGGTTCTAGCAAGAGTTGCAGCCTCAAAAAATTCGTCCGCGATGTCACCATCTATATTAGGATCCCCTTCTCCGGTGACTACTTCATTTGTACCACGTAGTGAGTTGGCTTCGTTTTTCTCTTCCAAAATTACTCTTGTATATAGTTACAACTTTAAAAATGTTCTTGTGACTTGACTTTATTTTTATGCTTGCCAATTAATAGTCCGCAAGACACGAAGATTAACTTCTGTTGTTTGGAGGGATGCCAAACCTATTTATCATCGTAACATACTTGTCAAAGCTCAGTGCAACCACTGTCTTGAGGTGTTTCCAGCTGGACGTGGCGTGGGTACTAATGGTGTACAAAGGCACTTGGCTGCTTGCGAGAAAAGGTCAGATTTGTCCCTTGTTGTTGACAAGTTGAAGTCCTCAATTTCATCTCCTCATGGATCTATGCTTCAGCAATGGAGTTTTGATCAGATTGCATCTAGAAAGTTGCTGGCTAGAATGATAGTAATGGATGAGTTGCCTTTCTCATTTGTTGAGTATAGTGGCTTTCGAGACTTTGTGAAAAGCTTGAATCCCTTGTTTAGCATGGTTTCTAGAGGTACTATTAAAGATGATTGCATGGAACAATTTAATCAAGAGAGATTAAAATTCTGTGAAGGTTTCAAGAAATATAGAGGCAGAGTCTCTTTAACAACTGATATGTGGACGTCTAATCAAACTTTGTCATATCTATGCATAACTTGCCATTTTGTCTCAAATTGGGCTTTGAGAAAACAGATCATAAGGTTTTTTATGGTAGAGACTCCACATAATGGAATATCAATGTTTTATGTATTGTTAAAGAGTTTGCAAGATTGGAATATTGAAGACAAACTCTTTAGTACAACATTAGACAATGTAGCTGTTAATGGCACAATGGTTGACTATCTAAGAAAAAATCTGAACAGCAAGCATATGTTGCCTATTGAAGGTCAATTATTTCACATTCGTTGTGCATGCCATGTGCTAAATTTGATTGTCCAAGATGGGTTGATAGTGATGAAAGGTGTGATAGATAATATAAGAGAGAGTGCAAAGTATGTTAAGAGTTCCCCCTCTCGGTTGGATAAGTTCAAAGCAGTAATTGCAGAAGTTGGTATTTCTTGCAAACTCCCCTTAGTCGATGTGCCAACGCGTTGGAATTCCACCTTTCTTATGTTAGAGTCATCTCTCCCATTTCGAAGAGCATTTCGTACTTTGGTTAGACGGGACAAGGATTACAAATTATGTCCATCATCGGAAGAGTGGAAAAGAGCTGAAACTGTTTGTGCTATGTTAAGAGTCTTTCACACAGCCACAGAAGTAGTTTCTGGTTCAAGTTATCCTACCTCAAATATGTACTTCCATCAAATATGGAATGTGAGAGTGTTACTTCAGAAGGAAGCATCGTCAGAGAATGATGTTATTCGAGCAATGGTTGTTGTGATGCAAGCAAAGTTTGACAAATACTGGACCGAGTCATATTTGCCAAATTGTATAGCTGTGATCCTTGATCCTCGATTCAAACTAAGCTTCGTTGAGTTTCGTTTAAAACAAGCCTTTGGTTCTGATATAGAGAAACACTTGGATGCTGTGAAAAAAGCTCTTAACAGCCTGTTTGAAGAATATTCTTCACAAATGGCAGATGCATTGGGTGAGTCAACTCAAGGACAGAAAAATGATGAGGTTATGATTGAAGAGAATGATCCTTTGGCAGATTGGGATCAACACTTGCACCAGAAGCAACGCCAATCTGCTAATGAGCTTGATAGATACTTGGAGGAAGAAACATTCGATCGCAGAGACAATTTCAACATTCTTCAATGGTGGTATATTCATTCTTCGAAGTATCCCATCCTTTCTTGTATAGCTCGTGATGTCATTGCTGTACCAGCTTCCGTGGTACCATCCGAATCAGCTTTTAGTACTGGACATCGTGTGGTAAGCGACTATAGAAGCAGACTGAGCAACAAGACTGTCGAAGCCTTGATCTGCCACCAATATTGGTATAAATCTGATGTTCAGTGTGACATTGTTCAGGAAGGCCACTACTATTAACTGAGGTATGTGTGCACTACGAATTTACTTTCAAGTTTCTTGTCCATCTGCAAATATTATACTGGATTGTTTCTGCATGTACTTAAATCATGTCATCATGTGATTTAGTGTGAATATTGTAGCCTAGTTCCTTAATCTGATATAAAGCTGATGTCTCATGATTCTCTTACATTTTATGTCTGGAATCTGCAGTATAGTTACCGAATTTGAATTTTCTTTCCATGCTTCTAAGAAAGCACGTGAAAAGAGAAATATTGAGTCTATTTGCTTTGCTTGGCTGCACTATTTGAGTCTTTGAGAGCAGTTAATTTAGTTTCACTGTCCAGCAGATTTTGTTTGGTATATTAATTCCTATGAAGTCACGAGGGGTTCCTAGTTTCTGTTTGGTATATTAATTCCTATGAAGCAGATTTTGTTTGGTATATTAATTCCAGCAGATTTTGTTTGGTATATTAATTCACTGTCCAGCAGATTTTGAGAGCAGACATTGTGCCGTTCCTAGTTTCCTTGTTAATTCCTCCCATCCATGTCATTTGTTTGCAGATGCAACATAAAGTCACGAGGGGTTCGATGAAGGATTCTGGAAGCACTCAAGAACCTACTGCATCAAATTATCATCCTGGGGTTCGGTAATGGCGGAGTTGCCATCAACCAGCTTGTGGCAGAACTTTCTTACCGGGCTAGTAATGTTTTATCAAGTATTTCCAAGTTCCATTATTTGAATGTGGGCCTCAATTGTGCTGGAGCATACACTACTGACCATGCAACGATCAAGGGGATAACCAGCTATGTCTCTCAGACTACTGATGATCTTTGTTTTATCCATCAATATGTACTATGAAAGTATGAATGCTACTCTGAATTTTAATTATTATCTAAGACAATCTAAGTTGTAGAAAAATGTTGAATCTGGAGAGATTCGGAGTATTCCTATATAGTCTATTTTCTGGATTGCAAAGTATGAATGCTATCTGTACATAGTTGATTTTAAGACTCTTCATAAAAGAATATGCGGCCGTATATGGACGCCACATGTCCCACATAAAAATTTATTGGAAAACCACGTAATCCCACGTAAAAACTGATGGCCAATCCGGGCAAGTCCCACAACGTCCAAGGAGCTGACCACTTACATTCTGAGACAGAGCCAAGGGGGACGAGCAAGGGCCAGGCCCCCAACCATCAACCGATACTTCGAACTGGTGTGCACGACTAGAGACAAATCACAGGTGTAGGCATAGTTCGCCCCTCCTCATCTCACCGAATATACATGTTAAATTATGATCTAAATTCTATCATATTAGACTAGACGTAGTACAAACGGTGTGGGCCTTTGCGTTGGTACCGACGCGTACGAGTACAACTCGTTTACTTGTCCTCCAAGGACTCTCATGTATTGCCTTTTATATATACTCCATGTAGTCGCATCTAAAGACGGTATGTCATCTCGTGCTTGTAATACTCCTCCCTCATAGTGATTGCGCCTTCGTGCGTTTATGGTTTTTCTCTCGCAAGGATTTTTACGTAAAAATTTATGTCTCTCGTGTATCATTGATCTTGTTTTATCTAACAAATAATATACAAAGCTGAGGTTCTGTAGATACGAGAGCTAGAGTTCGGCGTACTGTGCGCCGCAACCAACGCGACCTGGCCATCCGAAGACAGATCAAGAAGCCGACCCGAGTTCGAGTGGAATTTGCTGCTAGCGTTCCGCTGCTAAGGCTACGCGAAGTCCGTCGATGTTGCCGCGAGATCAAGTAGAACTCACGTCCCAGCGGCAAGGCAAAATCCATCAAGCAAGCTGCTGCTGCTCCACCTCTGATTCAGGACAAGACGCCACGAGGCCGCACTGCTAGTCACATCACATCGCAAGTAGTGGAATTCGCTACTGCTCCATGTGAAGCCACCAGGTCCAAATCGTTCACTGCACATCACGTGAAGGCTACTAAGTGCAGATCCTTTGCTTCCATCACCGATCAAGCAACTATTACTTTGGCCCTGTTTGAATCCTAGGGTTAGAGTTAGATTGGGTTACAGTTGAGCTATCTAACCCTTAAAAATCCAAACAGGTAGGGTTAGATGGGGTTAGATGCATCTAACCCACCCAAAAACTCTAACCCACCCAAGAGGTGCTTTTTTGGGTTAGAGTTAGGTAGAGACAAAAAAAAGAAAAAAAATAACTTGCTACCACATCCAGCCCGCACCAGATCCTCCCACCAACCCCCCGTCCCTCCCGTCGCCCTCCCTCCTCACCGTCCCAGCCGCCGGCCGCCCCAGCCGCCGGCCGCCGCGCCCCGCCCCACCGTGCCCTGCCGCCGGCCGCAGCCCGCCCCGCCGTGCCCTGCCGCCCCGCACGCCCAGCCGTCTGCCGCCCTGCCCCGCCGCGCCCTGCCGCCGGCCGCTCCGCCGCGCCCTGCCGCCGGGCCGGCCCGCACGCCCAGCCGTCTGCCGCGGCCCGCCCCGCCCCGCCCCGCTCCGCCGCGCCCTGCCGCCGGCCGCTCCAGCCGTCTGCCGCACGCCCAGCCGTCTGCCGCGGCCCGCCCCGCCTCGCCCCGCCGCCGGCCACACAACGATCGGCCACACCAAATCCGGCAGTGAATATGGACAAAATTAACCAAATGATTGAGAAAGGGCATTTATTGTCAATCTAACCCTCTCATCCAAACACCTCTTAGGTTAGAGTTAGTTCACGGTTAGTTGAGGGTTAGAATCTAACTCTAACCTCTAACCCGGTTAGAGTATCCAAACAGGGCCTTTGAAGCCAAATACTAGTACTAGTATTCGTCACGTGAAGGCTTACTTTTTTTTCTTGGACAACTGCTATGACTACGAGGTTCTATTTATCCTATTCTGTTTCATCTACGTATTAATTCTATCAAGAATTTTCTGCCGGTTTATACTACTTTGTGTACACAGATTTATTGATTCATGGCTTCTATGGAGTACAATCTTTGGCTGCTAGATCGTGACATAAGGTTTACCCTATGGTAAGTCAAGATGCGGGCATTGTTTACGCAGGGCGACTATGATGATGTACTGGATAGTTTTGGAAAGAATAGAATTGAGGACTGGACCACTGATGAGAAAAGATGGGACCGTAAGTCTTTGTCACAAATTCAACTCCATTTGCATTATAATATTATGCATGAGGTTTTGAGCGAGAAAACTGTTGTCGCTCTATGGTTAAAGCTGGAAGGGATTTGCATGACGAAAGATCTCACCAGCAAGATGCATCTGAAGCAAAAATTATTCATGCACAGGTTATCCGAGGGAGGTAATGTTTTGAATCATATTTCAGAATTTGAAGAGATCATATCCGATCTAGCTGCAATGGAGGTTACATATGATGAAGAAGATACTGCTTTAATGTTACCTTTTTCACTGCCAAGTTCTTATACCAATTTTCGAGACACCATATTATACAGTCGTGATACTCTCACACTTAATGAAGTTTATGAAGCTTTGAACTCTAAGGAGAATATGAAATTAATGGTGCCTCATGATGGTTCAAGTTCATCCCAAGCCGAGGGATTATCTGTTCGTGGCAGGACAAAGGAGAAGAACTCACATAATGAAAACCGTGGCAAAAAGTAAGAACGGCCAGAGGGACCGGTCACAATCCAGAGACAAGAAGTCTTGCAGATATTGCAAGAGAGACGGGCATGACATCTCTGAATGTTTTAAGTTGCAGAATAGGGAAAAGAGGAATGCCACGTATAAACCGAAAGGTAACAAACAAGGTGAAAATTTTGCTAATGTTGCTTGTGATGATAGTTCTGATGATGCTTTTGTTGTTATTGCTGGATGTGCTGAGATCAATGATGAGTGGGTACTTGACACTGCGTGTACTTTTCATATGTGCCCGCATAGAGATTGATTTACTACTTTTGATTCTACTACTGTTGTTGGTTCCGATTTGGGTTTTGATAATTCAACATGTAAGATTGAAGGTGTCGGTGCACTAAAGACTCAGGTCTCCAGTACCCCGGACTAGTGCGCGGACACCGGCAGCCCCTCCACAGCGGCAAGGCGTGCCGCTGGGGCTTAGGGCAAAAGCAAGACTTATAAGTCACCAAGTGCTGATTGCAAGCCCCGGCAAGCACTCGCTTGCTCGGAAGGAAGAAGAGATCCCGGGAGGTGCTCCCAGCCAGGGAGATAGATAATGCCACGGCGAGACCCTCCCGCCAAGGAAGAAGGACTGAGCCCCGGCAAGCCACCCTTGCCGGGAAGATTGACAAGGCCTCCGCAGGCCATCACCTCCCTGCCGAGAAGAACAGGAAGACCCCCGACAAGGTAATCCTGCCGGGAAGGAAGAGAAGGCCCGAGGAGAGGCGCGGGCCCACGGCGCTCTCACGACCTACGAACGCCACCACTGACGAGCACGCCACCGACGAAGCTGTCACATCCCTAGTTTCCATTTGATGATTAGCAAGAATGTGCTCATGTTTTATTCTTGCATTAAAAATGAAAATAGAAATCAAAGAAAAACCCTAGCACTACCATATTCAAACCAATTCAAAACTTGTGATAAATCGACAAATCTAAAATGACCTTCATAAAAGCCCACCTTTTTTGGTAAATATTGGAAACAATATTTCACGGGTGGAACTTATTTTTAAACTACATTCGGCATTTTATTTAAATCATAAAAGCTACTGAAATGACCCAAAAATGTGATTTTTAAATACTTCATAATATCATAAAATGTTGAATCTTTTATATGGGCTTGGAAATATTCCAAATAACCCCTAGAGTTTTATTATCTATTTGTAGGAATAGTTTGGAGCCAAAATAAAATCAAACAAATGTCAGAAATGAATTAACAGAAACAGAAATGTAAAAAATGGAAAAAGACTTACCTGACGCTCACCTTGGCCCAGCCCATCTTCTCCCCTGTCGTCTTCCTCCTCGCTAGTCAGCAGAACGAGGTGGCCGCCGCTTCCTCCGGCGCGGCCACGCACCTGGGTGCCTGCCTGGCCTCCCCGTCGCGCTGGCCACGAAGTGATAAACCCCCGCAACCTATTTCACGCACTTTCCCCTCCGCATTCGCTCTCCTGCTCTCTCTCCCCTCGGCCACCATTAGAGCCGAGCTCGAGCTCGAGCCCGCCGTCGTCTCCGGCCATCGCAAGCTTCCCCGAGCACGCCATCCTCTCCGCCTCGTCGAGCACGTCGTCCCCGCCAAAGGAAACGAGCCCCCGAGCCCTGCATCGCCTCAACGCCGTCGTCTTCCTCCTCGGATCACCGAAGTTCGCCGCCGTTGTTCTTCCTCTCCAGACCATCTCCGAGCCCATTCTCGACACCTCTGCAACATCCATGAGCTCAGGGTGCCTTTCCACCTCTTTTCCCCCTCGATCCCGAGCTCTAGGCCCTGATTCCACCGGAGCCCGACGAGATCCGCCGCGGGAGCTCGTCGTCGGTGACGCTCCGGTGATTGGCTGGTCATTCCGAGGCCACCATCGCCTCCAGCTCGTTGCGTAGGTGCTGTAGGAGCCCAACCCCGCGCGTGTTGAGCCCCGTAGCAGTGACCCCGACGAGGCCCGAGCTTCTGCCGCCGCCAAGCTCGTAGCCGGCGTCGATTCCGGCCACCCCATCCCTTGGGGTTTGCTCCATTGTGCGCACCATCTAGTGGACGTTCTCCCAGTGCCCTCTGCCGCTCGTTTGGTCATCGAAGACGCGTTTCCGATGCTCTCCGCCGTCCCTGGTGCTGCCGAAGGCTCACCGCCGGCGAGATCGACCATGTCGCCGGTGGGTTCAACCCCCCTGAGCCTATGACACGTGTGGCCAGCCCCTGAGTAATTAAGTTTAGGTTAATGAAAATAATTAACTAATTAAGTCCCTAATCAGTCAGTGACATGTGGGCCAACAACTGTTAATTAGCTACCTAACTTAAAGTTTAATTAAAAATTAACCAGAGTCACTAACCAGTGGGTCCCACTGGTGAAGTTTGAATTTTAATGGCGAGATTGACCTGCTGATGTCATGCTGATACAGTAATACTATTTATGTTTTATAATAATTCCAAAATAAGTGCAAAAATTGGAAATTCATAGAAAATTAAATATAACTCCAAATTTGACAAATAATATATGTAAATTGATCAGAAAACTTCAATGAACACAATGGTGCTATTTTCATGAATGACAAACAAAGTTATGAAACAGCATCAGGTCAAATCAATTAAATGAATTTGATAAATATCTTACCTCAATTAATATTTGAATTTTGAATTCAAATCAGATTCATACTAAGGTTCTCTTAATCATCTCAGACCATGCCACATTTCATTTCATGCCATGATCATGCATCATATTGTTGCATATGAATGTTATTGATTGTCATTATTATTTTGGTAGGCTCTGCCCTTCCGGATACGTCCGAATATCCGACTGATGGATTTAATCCTTCTGCTGAGCAAGAAGGCAAGGACCCTTTTGATCATCCCGATATAATCCCATGTTCCTGCTCCTGCTCCCGCTTATTGCATTAGGACAAAATATTTCAAATGCTTTACTTCGGTAGCGGAACCTATTCCTTTGCATGACCTGCCATTGTCACAGTAAATAGCCAAACCTTGCAACCTAGCATACCTGGTAGTTGCTTGAGCCATGATGTGTCTTATCGGGCTATGCTTGCTATGCCTAGAGTTGTGTCAGGTCTGTTTCATCTGGGTGATGAACAGGAATGGATGAATGTGTTCTAGTGACAAGGAATAAGTGTGGAACCTGATTTGGTAAAGGTACCGATGAAAGGCTATGTAGGATTACATGGCGGGTTATTTCATTGGAATCGTCCTTAGGAACTGAGTTCCGTGTATGTAATCCAAGACTAGTTACTACCACATGTTGGGCCCTGAAATATGACCCCGCTCGACTTATTAATCGCCTAGTACTCAGTCCAGGAGTTGCAAGTAGTTTCTGGTGTTTATAGTCATGCTGGAGGCCGTGCATAGTGCTGACCTTAGAGGTGGGCTATGATGCGGTAAGCAGTGGCATAGTGTACCAAGTGGCACCCGGATGGTGGGCTTGGGAACCCTGCGCACATCGTTTGGGGCCGTGGCGGAAACCTCAGCCGGACTTCCATGCTGGTTCACTCTCAAATAGGCGATAAATCTGGACTAGGTATTAGCGTGGTTAACGGTCGTGCCCGACTCCCTTGCTGGGCTTCCTCTTGAAGGTTGCCGAGGTGCATGACGTGCACATGGCGATAAGTGGCGAGAGCGTGTGTGAAGAAGTACACCCCTGCATGGTTATGATCTATTCGAATAGTCGCGTCCGCGGATATGGTCTACTTGGAGACATATGTTATTCATAGACAACTTTAATGGCTACTCACAAAAGTGTCAAGATAAGTGTGAGTATCATGTATGGCATTTCTGTAGGGAGACGAAAAGGAATCCATGATAATGTATTGTTGTGGTGGTAGTGGACTCGTGTACGACTTGTCAAAGTTGTTTAAAACTATTTAAAATTATAGTTTAGTCTAGCCAAGAGTCAAAGCTGGCTTGCCGCATGAAAACCCACAACCCCCTTTATTGATACATGTGCATGAGTAGATAAATCTGTTCTAAAGTCTTGCTGAGTACTTTTGTACTCATGTTTGTTTATTAAATGTTGCAGAGGATACCGATGAGCCAACAGGTGGGTTCTATCTAGACCTCGATGATGACGAGTAGCTGGTGTCCCAGCTACGACCTGGCCCCTTTCAGAAGGGATCTATAGATAGTCAGGCTTTATGCCTTTTTCCTTTCAACTGTCTATACTCAGAAAACTTTAATGCTTCTGCTTGGTTTGTATGACTCTGCTTGTATGACTTGAGTGTCGGGTCATGTGACCCCTACGTGTATGAACATATTATGCAAGACTCTTCCGAGTCTTCTAAATAAATGTTGTGATGTTGTATGGTTATGTTGTGATGCCATTGTTGTATCTATGCATATCGAGTATGTCATGCGTACATGTGATGCACTATGATATGTATGGGATTCGACACCTAGTCGTATGCCCTTAGTAGCTCTCTATATAGAGAAATGCCCCTTTTTGTTTCCACCGAGCCTTGGTAGTTCGCTACTGCTCCGGACACATTGGTTAACCGGCATGTATCCTTCTTAGTTGTTGTGTCTGTCCCTACGGGGAAATGTCACTCAGTGTAATGGAGTCCTTGTAGCTTGCTATGACTCGTCTACACTCGCTGATGACCGACACCTCCTTTGCTAGGTTATGTATGCCTGTCTCTGTACACTTGAGCCACTTGAGTTTATGACTAGTTATGTCGACCCGGGTTCTTTGACATTGGAATGTCAGCGACACAAATGCATACGTGAGTCAAAAGGCGCAAACGGTCCCGGCTAAGGTAAGGTGGCAGCCGTGGGGTTAACTGTGCGTGAGACCGCAAAGGGATGCGATGTGTTACACGCTGGATTCTTATGGCTTAGGATCGGGGTCCCGACAACGTTGGTATTAGAGCCTAACTGACTGTAGGATTACCAAGCCAAACTGGTCGAAGTTGAGTCTAGAAATGCTTTAGTTATATATAAGGGAATTGTTTGTGGAAGGGAACGCAAGACTCTTGCTTCTCTTCTCAAGTCATTCTATTATGGTCATCCTCGTCTTTTCTACGGGGATTAAGAACTAGGTTACTTATCTATCTCTCAGGATTGCGTGTTACTATTCGGTAGATTGTAGGAAAACGGTTCGAGAGTTAATCCGAGTTTTCTTTTGTTCCAAAGTAAAGAATATAAGTATTTGATGACCATGGAATTGAACTTGATAGTTGAGTGGTTATGCTATCCTATCTTTTGTGGGTTGTCTCAAAATTGTTTTTGAGCATTTACAACCGTGATGTTGCCCAATTTCATCTCCAGAGCTCTAATGCCTTTTGCATTACTCTCTATTTCAGATGCCTGGCCGTCCTTCTCGTCAAGTGGTCCGTCTGACTAGGTGCATTGGTGTGCCGGGTCACATGGCAATGCTGGTCAGGATGATGTCAGTAGCCGGTTACAGATGGTACCCAAAGTATACAGTGGAGGAGTAGTACCGGGATTTCAACCAGAGTCAGTACTTGTGCACCGTTAGGGTATTCCGAGATAACCCTGGAGCCGAGGAGCCGATCCATTGGTCTTATGGATTGGGGGTTACCGTTGACATGGCGGTACAAGATGCCACCTATTCAATGTTGACCATCATGAGAGCCAGACATGCACTGCTGCAGAATTCAGAGTTCTGTTATGTTCCCGCTTCTCAGCCAGGAGAAGAAGGATATCTCAATGGGGTCTAGTTTGATTCCTCTTTGGAGGATCCGCTGCTGCAAACTACCCCTTAGATGTTAGAGAATAAAGACAAAGATGCTCGTTCCCTTCATATGGAGCTCTATGCTACTCGTGCCCGTTTGTGGACAACCTTGACACAGCTGGCACCTGTAGTTCAGACAGGGTATGGAGATATGGAGATGTTGAACCCCGTTAGAACTCATCTTCCAGCTCATGTTGACTGGCCTGCTATAGGAGGTGTCACCCCTTTTCGGGGACCTCTACTACCACCAGTCAGGGGACCAAGGCCACACCTGTGTCCATACGGTTCCCAGGGGTCTCAGGCTAGAGTATTTCCTGATCCGCAGGTTTAGCTCCCAGGCCATGGAGGCAACCTTTATGAGATGTTTTATGCGGATGCTTGAATCCGTGAGTGAAAGAGTAGTATGGAGTAGTATGGCAGTAGTTGTACTTCCACAGTCCTCTGTGTCTTGTGGAGTATGACTATGTCGTGAGATGAGTTCCGGAGGCATAGATAAATAATGTATAGGAAGCTTGGAAAGCCTCTGATGAGTAGTATCATCTTATCAGTAGTTTGCTTTTCAGTTGAGGTTGTACTGAACTATGTAATGGTGTGTATGAACCATGGTGTGTATATAGTAGTTTGCTTGTTACCATGATGTTAGGATGTTCATTTCCGCATTCCATGTGTTCAGTGCATTCTTAATCCACAGTGATGTTGATCTAGTCTAAGTTGTGAGTTTGTTTGACAGGATGGTGTTTACCAGGCAGAACCCTGCCCCCAGCCATGAGCAGGGAGAAGGTAGTCAGGCAGCACAGGAGGAACTGCCTCACCCGCCTTCTCTGGCGGAGGTTATGCTCGAGGCAGAAAGAAACAAGCGAGAGACCAACCGTCTGCTAGAATGCATTGTTGATAAACCAGCGCACACGTTCGCCCGCACACCAGCGCAACACCCCGGAGTTGCCACGTGTGGGTACGTGTCCAACCCCCCTGACGAGGTCAGGGAAGTCTGTCGAAGCATTTAATGCACCTCTGACAAGGCAGTAACACTGTAACAGTCGGTCGGCGCTGTTTCACTCGTGAACCCACCGTTCACCCACTGAGCCACTGTGGTGACCCCTTCGCCTATAAAAGGAGGCGCCGAGGCTCAGTAGTGGGGACTTTTGTCTTTTTGACCAATCGAAAGACTGTAAAAAGGGACAGATCTACAGTAACTCAAAACGAATAACTAAACACATGAAGAAGTAGGTTTTACGCACCACGCGGCCCGAACCTGGGTAAAAAGATCTTGTTGTGCCCTGACTGTTGGTTCTACTCTTTCCGCGACCCCTCTCCCCGCCAAACCAGCAAAGAGGGGACCGTTGAGGCCCCCATAGGTGTCGATCCTTCACCGACATCTTTTGGCACACCAGGTAGGGGGATCGCCAGAAGCAGGCCGGCGTCAGTGCCACCCCGATCTGACGATGCGTTCATCGTTCCCACGGATCTCAGTTCACTGCTGCATCTTCCCCGAGTGGGAGGAAGAAGTGGCTGCTCTGCCCGAACAAGAGCCCGTACCGCCTCCATAGGTGCTATGCGAGCGTGGGTGGAAGGAGCGGAAGCCCCGAGCTCCGCATCGCCCGGTCGACACACCTCCTTGGAACGTCGCGCTGCTGTCGAGGGCGTGACAGGGGCTTTGGCCAGGCCTCCGACGCTAACTCCGACCGATGCACATCTCCGGAGTGCTGCATGGTCGTCGAGGACGCGTCTGAGGCCCCTAACCACCCCTTTACGCGCCCTCCGGCTCGCATTTCTCCTTGGAGTACTGTGGCACCAGAAAGATGCGCTCGGGGGCTCCGCCAACAAATCTCTTGCAAAAGAGATGAGAAAGCGATACGCCTCTTTCCTTCAGAGTGGCCAAAGGCCATCGGCGAAAACCTCGTCGGCAAGGAGGCCGCTGGAGGCGACATCAGCTTGCCGGGGTTACGGATATTTCTCCACGGCAGCACCTTCAGACGCTGCGGCTAGGAATGCCGCGACGCGCCAGATAAGTACAGAGGCAAACTTCTTGCCAGACTCTTGGTAGATTAGTTGTATCCTTTTGAAGCATCGACTTTGTATGAGAACCCCGCGCGCAGATGGATCTTGTTAGGATCAGTGCACTCCGACTCTGTTTTGAGCCTGTTCAATGATTTGAGCGGCCACCGAGCGCCCTTATCTCGTTTCGAACTCGCTCAACATTTCGGACAGCTACGTAGCACCTTATTTCGCATCGAGCCGCGCTCGAGGATTTACATGCTTGCACCGAGTTCGGCAAGGAGTCTTGCCGGTGACGATCTCCTCTGCCGAGTTTTCTGAGGATCCACTCCTCTAAGTACTCGCGGCAGGATAAGCCAAGTCGGCTAGCATCCGGAAAGTGCAAAGGAATAACCATACAAAATGAGAATCGAATAAAGGATGCAACTATTCATTCATTTGTCTGGACACATTTGATACCACTTACAAAGCATTGTTGTCCTAACCTAAAGACTATATTTTGATGAGGGGCGACCTATGTGGAGGGTGTGAAGTTCGAAAATACAAAAAGTGGGTCAGCCCCCGGCGCAACCCAGGCTGGCTCCTCCTGGACAAGCATTGCACAGTGAAGAACATCGCTGGAGGACAGGGCGACCGGAGGAGATGAAGGGGCAGAGCCAATGGTCGCGCCCCCTCAAAGACGAGGCATCGATGCAGGCTCCGGCAAGATACCCCCAACGGCTGCGGGAGAAGCGTGAGCGGGCCTCGACGGCCGGGCCGGCAGGCAGTCGGAGCTCGGGGAGTCATACTCCGACTTGACCCCCGAGATCCTCACCTGCCAACAGCACCACTGTCGCCGTGTTGTCCCCCTCGTCGCTATCTCTCGAGGAGGGACACTCGACACCGCTCGAGCTCTCTTCGCAACAGCCGAGACACACACCTGTGCACCCGTAAAACTTGACAGATAGCATATTTTCCTCCGCTAGATTAAAGTGGAGGATATGCCCATCCTTGAGGTTGTGGGCGCGGGCGAAAGCTTTCCAACCCCAGCCGAGCAGCATGGAGCGGCGCTTCGGGTACACCACGAGTGCCTGCATAGCGCCGTTGGAGCAGCTGTACACCCGCAACCACAAGACATGGGGCGTGGTATCCTCCATCGCCCTAGTGAAAGAGCGGGGGAGATGCAAATGGCCCCGTAGGACGCCGTGCAACTCCACGATGAACTCAAGCGCCGTCCCGTTCGAGTGCCCGCCAAGCCCAGGAGAAGGCGGAGACGCGGGAGTAGCACTCCGCCTCCCTCGGCCACGACCCCGGCGTCCTTGCCCCTCGAGCCTCTCCAGCCACGGTCAACGGGGCTGCCATGGGCTACGGGCCCTGAAGCTATGGAATGATCAAACTGGGATCCCGTTGGTGCCCTGGCGGTCGACGGAGGCCGGCCCCGTCCCCTAACCATGGTTAGGGGCGGGTGCCACCGGCAAAGCTGTAAGAATCAAGAGAAGACAAGGCGACAGTTGCTGAAGGCTTCGAGAGTGAGATGGATGGACAAAACCTCCGCGCAAACACCCTAATTTATAGGGCAAAGCTCGGAGGACACGCTCCTCGCTCTAGAAGCCACCGCCCCTCTCGCCCAATCGCCCTCAAGTCACGAGCGGAACATGGAACCGCCCTGATGTACCAATGCATGCAGGGGCGGGCCCACCCATGCCCGCGGCTTTTGAGGGCACGATCGCCACTTGCCCGACCGCCGCTATGCATGTCCTACACGTGGCAGAGGCGTTTTGAGGGAATAAAGAGGCCATCACGCGCACGCCGTGCACCCTCCCACTTCGCGCCTTCAATACACGACGTGGGGAAAGAAAGCCTGTAACGGATCGATTCCGATAAGCCTGGCAGCCACGAGTCCGCGCACCGCTTTCGGCCTGGACAAACAACGCCTCGAAAGCGTGTGTGGTCTAGGCCCGGGGCTACTGTCGGTGCACTAAAAAGTGGGGTCTCCAGTACCCCGGACTAGTGCGCGGACACTGATGTCAACTGTTCATCCCCTTTGCAACGGCACGAGAAGAATGCTGCTAGCACTCTCCGGCAATCGAAACTAGAAAAATGTTGTTGACGGCCCACCAGCGCGTGGGATCGTAGCAGTTTTCAAGGGAAGAGTATTCGACCCAAACTTATTGGTTAGCCAGACAGGAGGTGAGAGGATACTCTCAAGTATTAGCAGCTAAATGCGCAGATTCAACCACACATGAAAGATTAGTATCTGCAAGCAAAGTAGTAACAACATAGTAGTATGATAATAACGGTGTCAGAAACGTTCTGTTGACACAACAGACTATTTCTAACGATTGTACCAATGGCACCAAGTTGCCTCGTTGACGGAAGTTGTCAGTTCCCGTCAATGACCAGCGAACCAAAATTGTAGCAGGTTGCAGCAGTGTAACGAGCAATAGCAGGAAAAGCAGTAGTGACAGCAGTAGCAAGTAGAAACAGTAGCAAGCGACAGTAGTAGCAACAGTAGCAGCAGAGCAAGACAAGTAACAGCAGTAGCAATAGTAGTAACAGCAGCATAGCAAGACAAGTAACAACAACACCAACAGTAGTAACAGCAGCAGAGGAAAACAAGTAACAGCAGCAGTAGGACAAAGTCGTAGGCAATGGGTCGGTGATTTGTTTGGATGATATTCATCATGCAACAATTATAACACGGAGAGATATGTGGCTAGCTCCCGTTCTTCAATGTGATGTAGGCATGCATTCCGTGTGTCGTCATACGTGCTTAGGGAAAATAACTTGCATGACATCTATTGTCCATCCCTCCCGTGGCAGCGGGGTCCAAAAGGAAACCACGGGATATTAAGGTTCTCCTTTTAATAAAGAACCGGACCAACGCATTACACTTGGTGAACACATGAACTCCTCAAACTATGGTCATCACCGGGAGTAGTTCCGGTTATTATCACTCCGGGGTTGCCGGATCATAGAACATAGTAGGTAACTACAACTTGCAAGATCGGATCTAAAACACACATATATTGGTGACAACATAATAATTTCAGATCTGAAATCATGGCACTCGGGCCCTAGTGACAAGCATTAAGCATGGCAAAGTAGTAGCAACATCAATCTCAGAACATAGTGGATACTAGGGATCAATCCCCATCAAAACTAACTCGATTACATGATAGATCTCATCCTACTCATCGCCGCCCAGCGATCCTACGAATAGATTACTCACAAACGACGAAGAGCTTCATGGAATTGGAGAGGGAAGAAGGTTGATGATGACGATGGCGACGATTTCCCCTCTGCGGAGCCTAAGACGGACTCCAGATCAGCCCTCCAGATGAAGAACAGGTGGTGGTGGTGGCTCCGTATCGTAAACGCGACGAAAACTTCTATTTTTATTTTTTCTAGGACGAAAGGGAACTTATAGACCTGAGGTTGGGGGCGGCAGAGCCGTGTGGGCCCCACAAGCCTGCCCACCGCCACCAGGGGGGTGGTGGCGGAGCCAGGGCTTGTGGCCCACTGGCCCACCCCCTCGGGTGGAACTTGCACAGATATTTTTCATATTTTCCAAAATTGCTCCCCGTAAATTTTCAGGTCGCTTGGAGAACTTTGATTTCTGCACAAAAATAACACCAAGGCAATTCTGCTGAAAACAACGTCAGTCCAGGTTAGCTCCATTCAAATCATGCAAATTAGAGTCCAAAACCAAGGGCAAAAGAGTTTGGAAAAGTAGATACGATGGAGACGTATCAATTCCCCCAAGCTAAAAAGCTTGCTTGTCCTCAAGCAACTCAGTTGATAAACTGAGAGAGAAAGAAAAACTTTGACAAACTCTATTTGATCTTGTTGTTGCAACTATATCTAACTCATAACCAGAATTTCAGCAAGATCACAAGTTAACCACATAAGCAAGTGACGCAAAGGTCTCACGGTAAGCTAATATCAATGGCATAATCAGCTAACGAGCAAATAATAATGAGTTCCAAATACCAACACTTCAATCAAAACAAGTATGAAGAAATATGAATAGGTGGTATCTCGCTAGCTCTTTCTGAGACCGCAAAACATAAATGCATAGCACTGTCAAAGATCAAGGGCTTACTAAACATTGTAATTCATAGCAACGAAGATCCAGTCATAGTCATACCCAATATCAATCAAAATCAAAGCATAAAAATGACAGAGGTGCTCTCTAATTGGTGCTTATATAAGAGGAGGATGACTCGACAGGAAAATAAATAGACAGGCCCTTCACAGAGGGAAGCATTGATTTGCAGAGGTGCCAGAGCTCAAGCTTTGAAAATAGAGATAATAATTTTGGGTGGCATGCTTTCATTGTCAACACAATGACCAAGAGTTCTCAATATCTTCCATGCTACTCATGCTATAGGCGGTTCCCAAACAGAAAAGTAAAGTTTTAATCCCCCACCACCAATCAATCACACTCCACGGCTAGCCGAATCCTCGGGTACCGTCCATACTAACACCAATCCGGGGGGAGTTATGTTTTACAGTTATGTTTTCGATTTAAGCGTGGAACTGGGCATTCCAATTACCGACCCCTTTCTCGTGAATGACAGTGAATAAACACATGTCGAGGATAACACTCCTAGCATGAAAGATACCAATAGCCGTCTGTCACCGCATGGGTGGTTCGGGCATGCAAAACAGATTATTTCTTGAAGGTTTAGAGAGTGGCACATGCAAATTTACTTGAAACGGCAGGTACATACCGCGAATAGGTAGGTATGGTGGACTCTCATGGAAAAACTTTTGGGTTTATGGAAGTGGATGCACAAGCAGTGTTCCGCTTAGTACAAGTGAAGGCTAGCAAAAGACTGGGAAGCGACCAACTAGAGAGCGAGAACAGTCATCAAGATGCAATGAGTTTGACTAACATTGAATGCAAGCATGAACAGGATATAAATCACCATGAACACGAACATCATAGAGGCTATGTTGATTTTGTTTCAACTACATGCATGAACATGCGCCAAGTCAAGACACTTGAAACCTTCAAAGGAGAATACCATCCTATTATACTACATCATAGTCATCTCAAAATCTACATTGACATTCAAGACAAACCATTATAAGCTCTCAGCTAAATAAGCATGGCATAAGAAACTATGATCTCTAAGTTGTCATTGCAAACATGGTTCTCTCAAAACAAAGCTAAATATGGGTCGACAAGCTAGTCATATTTACAAAAACAAAATAGATAGAGTTCATACCAGCTTTTCAGTCTCAGTCACTTCATCATATATCATCATTGTTGCCTTTCATTTGCACGATCGAACGATGTGAACGATAATAAGAGTGCTCGTGCATTGGACTAAGCTGAATCTGCAGGCAAACACAAAGGAGTAGACAAAGTAATATGGCTCCTTGAAAGCTAAACAGGTAAGCTTGCAAGAACCACTAAGCATTGAAACCAATATCTTCTACCTTGACCCAAAGAAAAAGAAAACTATTTACACGGGAAAGCTCCCAACAAGCAAAAGAAGAAAGAAAAATCTTTTTGGGTTTTCTCAAAAGGACACAAAACAAGAAAACAAGAAAACGAAAATAAACTAGCATGGATAATACAGTGGCAAAGTGTAAACACCGGCTAACAGAGTGAAAGCATAAGCATGAATGTAAAGTCGGTGAGAACACGTACTCCCCCAAGCTTAGGCTTTTGGCCTAGCTTGGTCTACTCCCAAGGATGGTCCTGGCGAAACCCAAAATCGTAATGGGTGTTATACGGGAGTGCTGCAGCCACTGCCTGAATAGCTGCCTCACAAAGTCGAGCAGCAGTCGCATCCCTCTCATACTCCTCTGCCTCTCCTACGGTTGTGTAGTATTTTTGTTTTACCTGAAAGTCAAAGAAAGCAGGAGCAGGAAGGGTAATATGGAAAACACGCTGCCGGTTAAATATCAAGCGGTATAGGAGGGATCCATGATCTCTCTCAAGGAACTGGTAGCGTGTTAGAGCGACACGATCAAGGTAGGGTGTACGAGGAGGAGGGTCTTCTGGACGGATGGATACTCCAAGAAAATTTGCTAAGCGTGTAGCATAAACTCCACCAAAGAAATCCCCCTCACTGGCATTTTTATTCAGCCTCCTTGCTATTATAGCTCCCATATTGAAGCTCTTGTCACCTGTTACCGCGCTCTTAAGGATACTAAGGTTGGAAGCGCATAGGTGACAATGTGCACCCTTGCCGTTAATGCACCTACCTATGAAGAGGGCAAGGTAGTGCAAGGCAGGGAAATGGATGCTTCCTATGGTGGCTTGCGTGATATCTTTGGTTTCTCTAACAGTTATACTAGAGACAAAGTCTCTGACCGAAGACTTAGAAGGATCATTAATACTACCCCCATCGGGTATCTTGCAAATCCTATTGAAATCCTCCAAATCCACGGTATAGGATTTATCGTACAGATCAAACAGTACGGATGAGTCACGGCCAACTGAAAATTTAAATCTATGCACGAAAGAGGCAGTGAGCATAGCATACTGTTCACATTTATCTCAGAGGAATTCTTCTAACCTGGTATTGCGGACAAGTGTATCAAACTCATCCTTGAAACCTGCTTCGATCATGAACTCATCGGAAGGCCACTCACATGGTTGTACCGGTGTGTCCCTTAGTTGAAAAGGTTTGGGCTCCCGAAAAGAAAGACGAGGACCCTTCTTACTTGAGGAACCACCATGAAACTTCCTCCTGAACATAATTTCCTTTTGCTGAAATTTTTGAAGTTGAAGAGAAAAGTGAATGAAGACCCACCACACCTTGTAGCAACTACTCCTACTAGTGCCTAGAGACCGTATCACGCGCTAAAACTACTCGGGACCAGCTAAATCAACATTTCTAGCTCAAGAACAGGGTCACCAAGGTAGCAAGAATTCGCGAAGGATAAAGCACTAGAGCAAAAAATAATTGGACCAATGGAGGAGTCACTTACCAAGCAGTAATTTCCACAAAACGGTTCGGAGAATGGTGCTTTGAGCAAGGAGATCGAAAATCACAGCCAAATGAGCAAGAACACGGGTTTGAGCCGCGAAACAATTTTTTCTGGAGGTGGAAGAAGAGGCTGGGAGCTGGAATGAGTGGAGGGGGTCCCTGTGGGCCCCACAAGCTTACATTCCGCACTAGGGGGTAGGTGGCGGTGGCAGGGCTTGTGGCCCACTGGTATGGCCCCCAGGCCCAGTAATATTCAAAAATTCCAGAAAAAATCATACTAAATTTTCAGGACCATCGGAAAACTTCTATTTTCGAGGTATTTTTCTCCGGGACGCTAAAACAGGAAAAACTAAACTAATTCTATCATTTTTCTTCGAAGCAAAAGAAAATGAAAGCTTAAAACAGAGGTATGTGACTCTTTGATTCATCCGTTTCATGGTCATCGAAAGAAATCCGTCAATGGGGTTGATCAAGTCCTCATGACAAAACCTTCTCGAATCTCAAGAGAGAACGGAGAATTTTCTAATAGCCACTAAGTCACCTCAATGGGGATATGTATCTCCCCAGCAAGCAAATCATACTTCATCTTAACATGAGGAATAGGGCATTCAAAGCTCCCAATAAGAATCGATGAAGTCTTTTCGATAGCATTTATGCAATGTACTTGATATCGTTTATTCGGAAAGTGCACGGTGTGCTCATTACCGTTGACATGGAAAGTGACATTGCCTTTGTTGCAATCTATAACAGCCCCTGAAGTGTTTAAAAAGGGTCTTCCGAGGATGACAGCCATGGCATCGTCCTCGGGAATATCCAAGATAACAAAGTCTGTTAAGATAGTGGTGTTAGCAACCACAATAGGCACATCCTCGCAAATGCCGATAGGGAAAGCAGTTGATTTGTCGTCCATTTGCAGAGAAATTTCAGTGGGTGTCAACTTATCCAATTCAAGTCTACAATAAATAGAAAGCGGCATAACACTAACATCGGCTCCAAGGTCACATAAGGCAGTTCTTACGTAGTTTCCTTTAATAGAGCAAGGTATAGTGGGCACTCCACGATCACCAAGTTTCTTAGGAGTTCCACCTTTAAAAGTGTAGTTGGCAAGCATGGTGGAGATCTCAAGATCTGGTATCTTCCGTTTATTAGTCACGATATCTTTCATGTACTTGGCAGACGGAGAACTCTTGAGCATATCAGTTAACCGCATCTGCAGAAAGATGGGTCTTATCATCTCAACGAAGCACTCAAAATCCTCATCATCCTTTTTCTTGGATGGCTTAGGAGGAAAGGGCATAGGTCTCTGAACCCATGGCTCCCTTTCTTTACCATGCCTCCTAGCAGTGAAGTCATTCTTGTCGTATTTCTTAGGTTGTGGGTTATCAGGATTAATCGTAGGTTCAATCTCCACATCCTCATCATTGCTAGGTTGAGCATTATTATGAACATCACTATCCATATTGTCACCAGGTTCATGTTCATCACCAGATTGTGTTTCTGCATCAGACGCAGAAATATCATTAGGTTCTTCAGGTGTGATAGTATTTGGTGAACTGGCGTCTAGGTTTCTATCATCCTTCTTCTTCTCCTTAGGATGACTAGGTGTATCAACATTGATTCCTTGAGAATCTTGATCAATTCTCTTAGGATGACCTTCAGGATACAAAGGTTCCTGAGTCATTTTGCCTCCTCTAGTAATGACTCTGACAGAGTCGTCATTTAATTCATTGAGCAAGTCATTCTGAGCTTTAAGTACTTTTTCTACCTCAGTAGTAATCATTGAGGCATGTTTACTCAGAAGCTTCAGATCATTGACATTTCTATCTACACAAGCACTTAAATGGCTAAGCATATGAGTACTTTGTTCCAAATGTCTGCTAACATAATCATTGAAACTCTGTTGTTTGGTAACAAAGTTGTCAAATTCATCAAAGCATAGGCTAGCAGGTTTATCAAAAGGAATATCACTCTCATCAAACCTACGCAGAGAATTCACTTCTACTACCTGTATCGGGTTATCGAGACCATGGATCTCTTCGATAGGTGGTAGATTTTTGACATCTTCAGATTTAATGCCTTTCTCTTGCATAGATTTCTTGGCTTCTTGCATATCTTCGGGACTGAGGAATAGAATACCTCTTTTCTTAGGAGTTGGCTTAGGAGGTGGTTCGGGAATAGTCGAAGCATTATCGTTGATCAAGATGTTATTAAGTAGAGTCTCAGCTTGTTCTACAGTTCGTTCCCTAAAAACACAACCGGCACAACTATCTAGGTGGTCTCTATAGGCATCGGTAAGTCCATTATAGAGGATATCAAGTATCTCGTTGTTCTTAAGAGGGTGATCAGGCAAAGCATTCTGTAGCTGGACGAGCCTCCCCCAAGCTTGTGGAAGACTCTCTTCTTGGAGTTGAGCAAAGTTGTATATTTCCTGCAAGGAAGCTTGCTTCTTATGGGCAGGGAAATATTTCTCACAGAAGTAATAGACCATCTCCTGGGGACTACTCACACATCCAGGAGCAAGAGAGGTGAACCAGGCTTTAGCGTCATCCTTTAGAGAGAAAGGAAATAGCTTAAGGATATAGTAGTGACGGATCTTCTCCTCATTCGGGAAAAGGGTGGCTATATCGTGTAGTTTGGCAAGATGGGCTACGACCGTCTCAGACTCGACTAGAGAGATTATCTCAGGTTCGACAGAGAATTCATAATCCTTATCGGTGATAAAGATAGGTGAAGTGGCAAACTTCGGGTCGTATTTCATGCTAGCTTCCCGAGATTTTTCCTTCCACTTGAGAAGTAATTTCTCAGCGTCATAGGCATCCTTACACGCAAGAAAATCCTCAGCAATCTCTCCATCCATAACGTTACCCTTAGGTATATCAGGCAATTCATATCTAGGAGAGCTAGATCTAGCAGGAGCAAAAGCAGGTTCTATCTCAATAGTATCGGCAGTATGAGAAGCATCACGAGCATTGGCAGTAATTCTAGCAATATGAGCATCAAGGAACACTCCTAGTGGAACATGAGGCAAAGTAGTATCAAGCATAGCATCTCTATCATCATCAGGCAAAGCAGCATCGGGCATAGTAGCAAGCATAGCATCATCAGGCAAAATAGCATCTCTAGCATCATCAAGCACACGAGACATATCAAGATTTCGAGCAGGAGGTGATGTCGCAAACTTACTCATAACTGAAGGTGAATCAAGTGCAGAGCTAGATGGCAATTCCTTACCTCCCCTCGTAGTTGAGGGCAAGACTTTGGTCTTCGGATCCTTCAGATTCTTCATAGTGATCAGCAGATATAAATCCAAAGTGACTCAGAGAATATAGCAATACCTCCCCGGCAATGGTGCCAGAAAAATGCTTGATGTCAACTATTCTTCCCGTTTGCAACAGCACCAGAAGAATGCTGCTAGCACTCTCCGGCAATCGAAACTAGAAGAATGTTGTTGACGGCCCACCAACGCGTGGGATCGTAACAGTTTTCGAGGGTAGAGTATTCGACCCAAACTTGTTGGTTAGCCACACAGGAGGTGAGAGGATACTCTCAAGTATTAGCAGCTGAATGCGTCAGATTCAACCACACGTGAAAGATTAGTATTTGCAAGCAAAGTAGTAACAACAAAGTAGTATGATAACAACGGTGTCAGAAACGATCTGTTGACACGGCAGACTATTTCTAACGATTGTATCAATGCCGCCAAGTTGCCTCGTTGACGGAAGTTGTCAGTTCCCGTCAATGACCAGCGAACAAAAATTGTAGCAGGTAGCAGCAGTGTAACGAGCAATAGCAGCGGCAAGGAAAAGCAGTAGCGACAACAGTAGCAACAAGCAACAGTAGCAAGCGACAGTAGTAGCAACAGTAGCAGCAGAGCAAGACAAGTAACAGCAGTAGCAACAGTAGTAACAGCAGCAGAGCAAGACAAGTAACATCAGCAGCAACAGTAGTAACAGCAGCAGAGCAAAACAAGTAACAACAGCAGTATGACAAACTCGTAGGCAATGGGTCGATGATTTGTTTGGATGATATTCATCATGCAACAGTTATAACACGGAGAGATAGGTGGCTAGCTCCCGTTCGTCAATGTGATGTAGGCATGCATTCCGTGTGTCGTCATACGTGCTTAGGGAAGAGAACTTGCATGACATCTATTGTCCATCCCTCCCGTGGCAGCGGGGTCCAAAAGGAAACTACGGGATATTAAGGTTCCCTTTTAATAAAGAACCGGATCAACGCATTAGCACTTGGTGAACACATGAATTCCTCAAACTATGGTCATCACCGGGAGTGGTTCCGGTTATTGTCACTCCGGGGTTGCCGGATCATAACACATAGTAGGTAACTACAACTTGCAAGATTGGATCTAAAACACACATATATTGGTGACAACATAATAATTTCAGATCTGAAATCATGGCACTCGGGCCCTAGTGACAAGTATTAAGCATGGCAAAGTAGTAGCAACATCAATCTCAAAACATAGTGGATACTAGGGATCAATCCCCATGAAAACTAACTCGATTACATGATAGATCTCATCCTACTCATCACCGCCCAGAGAGCCTACGAATAGATTACACACGAATGACGAAGAACTTCATGGAATTGGAGAGGGAAGAAGGTTGATGATGACGATGGCGACGATTTCCCCTCTCCGGAGCCCAAGATGGACTCCAGATCTGCCCTCCCGATGAAGAAAAGGTGGTGGCGGCGGCTCCGTATTGTAAACGCGATGAAAACTTCTCTTTTTATTTTTTCTGGGACGAAAGGGAACTTATAGACCTAAGGTTGGGGACGGCAGAGCCGTGTGGGCCCCACAAGCCTGCCCACCGCCACCAGGGGAGATGGTGGCGGAGCCAGGGCTTGTGGCCCACTGGCCCACCCCCTCAGGTGGAACTTGGCGCAGATATTTTTCATATTTTCCAAAATTGCTCCCCGTAAATTTTCAGGACGTTTGGAGAACTTTGATTTCTGCACAAAAATAACACCAAGGCAATTCTGCTGAAAACAGCGTTAGTCCAGGTTAGTTCCATTCAAATCATGCAAATTAGAGTCCAAAACAAGGGCAAAAGAGTTTGGAAAAGTAGATACGATGGAGACGTATCAGACACCGACAACCCCTCCACAGCGGCAAGGCGCGTCGCTGGGGCTTAGGGAAAAAGCAAGACTCACAAGCCACCAAGTGTTGATTGCAAGCCCCGGCAAGCACTCGCTTGCTGGGAAGGAAGAAGAGACCCCGGGAGGAGCTCCCTGCCGAGGAGATAGACAATGCCACGACGATACCCTTCCGTCGAGGAAGAAGGACTGAGCCCCGGCAAGCCACCCTTGACGGGAAGATTGACAAGGCCTCGGCAGGCCATCACCTCCCTGCCGAGAAGAACAGGAAGACCCCCGCCAAGGTAACCCTGTTCGGAAGGAAGAGAAGGACCGAGGAGAGGCACGGGCCGAGGGCGCCCTCACGACCTGCGAACGCCTCCACTGATGATGCATGAGCCACGTGTCCTCCCGCACGCGAGCGCAACACCCATGAGTTGCCATGTGTGGGTACGTGTCCAACCCCCCTAACGAGGTCAGGGAAGTCTATCGAAGCATTTAATGCACCGCTAACAAGGCAGTAACACTGTAACTGTCGGTCGGTGCTGTTTCACTCGTGAACCCACCGTTCACCCACAGAACCACTGTGGTGACCCCTTCGCCTATAAAAGGAGGCCCGAGGGTCAGTAGTAGGGAGTTTTGGCTTTTTGACCAATCGAAAGGCTGTAAAAAGGGACAGATCAACAATAACTCAAAACGAATAACTAAACACATGCAGGAGTAGGGTTTTACGCATCACGCGGCCTGAACCTGGGTAAAAAGATCTTGCCGGTCCCTGGCTGTTGCTTCTGCTCTTGCCGCGACCCCTCTCCCCGTCAAATCAGCAAAAAGGGGACCGTTGAGGCCCCCATAGGTGTTGATCCTTCACCGATAGAAGTCATAGGTTCCATTCAAATCAAGATGTTTGATGGCACAATCAGAACTTTGACAAATGTTCGGTATATTCCGAAGATGAAGAGAAATCTTATCTCTGTGAGTGCCCTTGATGCAAAGGACTACAAGTATTCACGTGGAGATAGTTTTTTGAAGGTCACCAAAGGTTCTCTTATTGTGATGAACGGTGACTTAAGTTCTACCAATGGTGTTTATTACCTTCGAGGTTCTACCGTTTTAGGTAACGCTACTCCAGTTATTTCAAAGAATTCTCATTGTGATGCTTCTAACCTTTGGCATATGCATCTTGGAGATATGAGTTTACTTGGTTTGGAAGAGTTAAATAAGAGAGGTCTTCTTAAAGGATATCAAACTGGTACATTGAAATTTTGTGAGCATTGTATCTTGAGCAAGCACAAAAAGGTGAAGTTCAACACTTCGACTCATACAACTAAAGGTATTCTTGATTATGTCCATTTCGATTTATGGGAACCATCTCGCAAAAATTCACTAGGTGGTGCTAGTTACATGTTGACTATTATTGATGATTGTTCGAGAAAGGTTTGGCCTTATTTCTTGAAGCATAAATGGCAAGATTTCTCAGCTTTTAAGGAGTGGAAGATTATGATTGAGAGACAAACTGAAAAGAAGGTAAAAATACTTCGCACTGATAATGGTATGGAATTCTGTTATAAGCAATTTCAGAATTATTGCTAGTCTGAAGGCATTATCAGACACCACACCATTCCTTATATTCGTGAACAAAACGGTGTTGCTGAGCGTATGAACATGACTATTATTTGCAGAGCACGTTGCATGTTGTCCAATGAAGGTTTGCATAGGCGTTTTTGGGCCGAGGCCGCTTCCACTGCTTGTTATCTCATTAACCGTTCACCATCTATTGCTCTTAATAAGAAAACTTCAATTGAGGTATGGTCTGGTTCACCTGCTGATTATTCACAATTGAGAGTTTTTGGTTGCACTGCTTATGCTCATGTTGATAATGGAAAGTTAAAGCCTAGGACTGTTAAGTGCATCTTTCTTGGTTATAAATCTGGTGTTAAAGGTTCTAAACTGTGGAATCCTAAAACACAAAAGATTTTTATTAGCAAAAACGTTATATTTAATGAATCTGCTATGTTACATGATGTTGCATCTACTAATGTTCCTATTGAGAGTGAACAACAACCTACTGTTCAATAGCCTACTATTCAGGTGGAGCATGTTATCGATTCAGGTGATACTTATGAGAAGGAAAATGTTGATGCACATGATGAACCCGTTTTTGATGATGAACATGTCACTCCAAATTAGCCTATTGTTCCACTCGGTTGGAATCTCGCACGTGACAGAGTTAGGCGGGGTATTATTGCACCTGAAAGGTTAATTGAGGAGTGCAATATTGTTTATTTTGCTTTATCTCTTGCAGAATAAATTGAAGGTAATGGTGAGCCTTCTTCATATTCCGAGGCTATTATTTCTGGTGATAGTAATAAGTGGATGACTGCTATGCATGATGAGATGGAATCACTTGAAAAGAATAGCACTTGGGATTTAGTAAGATTACCTAGAGATAAGAAACCTATTCGTAGCAAGTGGGTTTTCAAAATAAAGGAAGGTGTTTGTCCTAATGATGAGACAAGATATAAAGCAAGGTTGGTTGCTAAAGGTTATAGCCAGATTCTAGGTATTGACTATACCAAAGTCTTTTCTCCTGTTGTGAAGCATAGCTCTATTCGCACTTTACTTAGTATTGCTGCCATGAATGATTTTGAGCTTGAACAATTGGATGTTAAAACTACATTCTTACATGGAGAATTAGAAGAGGATATTTATATGGAACAACCTGAAGGTTTTGTTATTCCTGGAAAAGAAAAGCTTGTGTGTAAGTTAAAGAGATCTCTTTATGGATTGAAGCAATCCCGTCGACAGTGGTACAAGAGATTTGCCACCTTTATGCTCTCTGAGGGTTTCAAACGGTCTAGTTATGACAACTGTGTTTATTTGAAAACTGTTAATGGTTCAACCATTTATTTGCTCTTTATGTTGATGATATGTTAATTGCTGCAAAGAGCATGTCAGAGATTGATGAACTAAAGAGCAATTGAGTAATGAATTTGAGATGAAGGATTTGGGTGCGGCAAAGAAAATACTTGGCATGGAAATATCCAGAGATAGACCATCTGGAAAATTATATCTCAGTCAGAAGGGATATATTGATAAAGTTCTTCTCGTTTTAATATGCATAATGCAAACCAGTAAGTACTCCGTTAGCTGCACACTTGAAATTATCATCAACCTTATGTCCTGATGCACATGCAGATATTGAGTACATGTCTAGAGTTCCCTATTTGAGTGCAGTTGATTCACTTATGTATGCCATGGTTTGTTCTCATCCGGATTTATCTTATGCACCGAGTGTTGTTAGTAGATACATGGATAATCCTGGAAAAGAGCATTGGAAAGCAGTTTAGTGGATTTTCAGATACATGCGAGGTACTTCTAATGCTTATTTACAGTTTGGAAAAACTGGAGATGGACTTGTTGGTTTTGTTGATTCTTATTTTGCTCGTGATTTGGATAAGAGAAGATCACTCACAGGTTATGTTTTCACCATTGGTGGTTGTGCTGTGAGTTGGAGAGCAATTTTGCAGTCTATTATGGCTTGTTCCACTACTGATGCCGAGTATATGGCTATTTCTGAGGCATGCAAATAAGCTATCTGGTTGATAGGTTTGTATACTGAGCTTTGTGGAGATTCATCTTTCCCTACCATATTTTTTGACAGTCAAAGTGCTATATATCTTACAAAGAATCCAATATAATGTATCATGAGAGAACAAAACACATTGATGTTAGATTTCACTATATTCGACATGTTGTTGCTAAAGGTGATTTGAAGGTATGCAAGATAAGTACTCATGGTAATCCAGCCGATATCATGACAAAGTCAGTTCCTACCAATAAGTTTGAGCTTTGCTCAGGCTTAGTTGGCATTTCTCACTAGTCCTTTGGAATTTGATGCACAAGGTGTTTATGCTGATTTGGATGGAGTTAGTCACTTTCTTCGACTACTGGAGGGAATTTCGCTCAAGGTGGAGATTGTTAAATTGTGATCCAAATTCTACCGTATTGGACTAGACGTAGTACAAACGGTGTGGGCCTTTGCGTTGGTACCTACGTGTACGAGTACAACTCGTTTACTTGTCCTCCAAGGACCCTCATGTATTGCCCCTCACATATACTCCATGTAGTCGCACCTAAAGACGGTCTATCGTCTCGTGCTTGTAATACTCCTCCCTCATAGTGATTGCGCCTTCGTGCCTCCGTGGTTTTTCTCCCGCAAGGGTTTTCACGTAAAAATCTATGTCTCTCGTGTCTCGTTGATCTCGTTTTATCTAACAATACACATTAAAAAGGATTAAAAAAGCCCATAATAAAATCCCACCACCGTGTAGATTAGCAAAGAAGCCCTGATCTTATCTCCTGGAGTAGTGTAACTTAGTTCTCTAGTGCGTCATGAGGTCTACTACGTACATTGGTCAAATTAGACGCCGCCGTGTGCCCATGTTCCTCTGATCTCTCTACTCTGCCACTCACGTTATGATTCATATAGCGAGTTAGGGACACAACCAACCTTATTGCTTCAGCTAACGAACTAGCAGGTTAACACTATTCTTATCTCTCTCAATTCTCATCTCAGTGTTGAAATTATACATCAGATTTTATTTGCTTTATTTTTTGATTTAAGATACTACCAAGAAGTAATATCTTGTATATTGAAATTATACACCAGATTTTATTTGCTTTGTTTCTTGATTTGTGATGCTATGAAAAAATCATATTTTGTACATGTCATAGAAATTATCGTGATGCAATTATCGTGTACGATTCCCTATTTCTGATGCAAAAATTTCCTATGTTGACTCTGTACAGTATAGCTAATTTCACAAACTAAATTTCCTCAACTATGAACATAATAGGTGCTGCACCATTAATATTAATTAGTTTTTTAAATCGATTACTTATAAAACTGAAAATTGTGCAACTACGAAGAGAAAAACGATGCCAAACAACATTAAAATTAATTTACTTTCTTAGCTGATTTCTTTGAATTCTTGACATACTGAAATTTTTAATGAGATTGATGTGCAAGTTCTCATCCTTATTCTTTATAATTATCTTTTGCATTGGATTCTTTTTCTAACTACTAGGCTTGGCCCCCATATACCCAAATCCTGGGTCCACCCCTCGACATAAACATCTTGGTTTTGCACATAATCAAACAAGCATGTATCCACACTATCCCAAAGGCTTTACTTGGCACCTTATTGAAATAAATGACACAAGACATAATTAATATAGTAGATTAACCATGTTAACACACACAAACAGAAAGGAAAAGTGTTGGGTTGGTTCCGAAAAAGCGCTTTGCTTTAATGCCTTTTAGCTAGGCATGATGATTTCAATGATGCTCACATAAAAATTGTACTTGAAATATGTAAGATAGCATGTTGAATGACATGGAAAACATATTTAAGTCTAATCCACTTCCTATTCATAGGGATTTTGTGATCAAACTATTTATGGAAGGAAGAATCAACAAGCATAGGAAGGAAAAATAAAGCATAACTTCAAAACTTTGAACAAATAAGGAGGAAACTTGATATTATACCAATGCCTACAAACATATGTTCCTCCCCCATAATAATTTTTAGTAGCATCATGAAGGAATTCAACAATATAACTATCACATAAATCATTATCTTCATGATGCACGAGCATAGAAAATTTATCACTCTCCACGTAAGCAATTTTATTCTCATTCAAATAGTGAGAGGAAACTCAACAAAATAACTATCATGTGATACTTGAGTTGCATAATCCGATTGCAAATTAAAATCATGATGACAAGTTTCATGGTTATTATTACTCTTTATAGCATACATGTTATTACCATTATCATCATATATATGGTCTCGTCATAATCGATTGGAACCTCTTCCGAAATAGTGGACTCGTCAGTAAATAAAGTCAAGACCTCTCAAAATGCACTTTCATCGTTATTCGATAAGATTCAACACCCTATAAATTGGTGGGATCGGTAGTACCTAGAGTTGACAAACTTACAACCCAACTTTCATTACTATAATCATCATAAATAGGAGGCCTGCTTTTATCATAATAAATTTTCTCAATAACACTTGGGGGACTAAAACTATCATCTTCATTAAACATAGCATCCCCAAGCTTGTGGCTTTGCATATCATTAGCATCAGGATATTCAAGGAATTGATACTAATAAAATTTCTATCATTCTCATAATTCAAGGATTTTATATTAAGATTTTTTATAAATTCTTCCTCTAACGATTGAGCACAATTTTTCAAACTATCATTTTCACGAAAGACATTAAAAAGACGAAGAAATTGAGGCAACCTAAACTCAATTTTTTGTAATATTATTTTATAACCAAACTAGTGATAAACAAGAAACTAAAATATTTAATTGCTAGATCTAAAGATATACCTTCAAGAACTCACCTCCCGGGAAATAGCGCCAAAAAAGAGCTAGATGTCTACTACGCAAGTTTTACTCTTGTAGACGTTGTTGGGCCTCCAAATGCAGAGTCTTGTAGGACAACATCAAATTTCCATCAAGTGGATGACCTAAGGTTTATCAATATATGAGAGGTGTAGGTTGAATATGGTCTCTCTCAAACAAACTCGTAATCAAATTCAAGAAATCTCTTGTTTCCCCAAAACACCCAATACAATGGCAAATTGTATAGGTGCACTAGTTCAGCGAAGAAATGGTGAGTCAAGTGTAGTATGGATAGTAGAAATATAATTTTGTAATCTAAATAAATGAAAACAGCGAGGTAACAAGTAGTAAATAGGGATAAAAACGATATATTAATGCTTAGAAACGAGGCCTAGGGTTCGTACTTTCACTACTGGAATCTCTCAAAATGCTAACATAGTAGAATCATATAGTTATCCATCAACATGCAACAAAGAATCAATCCAAAGTTCCTATTAGAGGAGAACATAATAAGTTGTTGTAAGCAGTGAACTACATCAAAACTATTCTTCCAATCAATCGACTATTCCCATAGGTGTCACAAACATCCTCTAGATTTCATATGAGAATAACACCTACGATACATATCAATCAACCTTAATGTCACCTAGATACTCTAATGTCACCTCAAGTATCCGTGGTTTAATTATTCGACATGCATCAAACAGTTTCAGATTCATCATATTGAATCCATCACAAAGACCTTCAAAGAGTACCCCAAGATTTCTTTGGGGAAAGGTAAGATGAAAACGTGCAATCAACCCCTATGCATGGATCCCCAAGGTCATCGGAATCCGCAAGTTGATGCCATAACATATATCAAGTGAATAAATAGAATTCCCTATTGTCACTACGGGTATTCGCATGCAAGATATACATCAAGTGTTCTCAAACCCAAAGTATTCAATCCAACTTAACAAAATATCAAAGGGGAAGATTCAATTCATCACATCAAGATGGCAAGGGACAAATACCATAGAATCCAACTATATTAACAAAGCCCATGATAAATCAAGACCGTGACATCTCAAGAGTATGAGAGAGAGAGAGATATCAAACGTATAGCTACTGCTACATACCCTCAGCCCCGAGGGTGAACTAATCCCTCCTTGTCATGGCCTCTACCAGGATGATGAACATGGCCACCAGAGATGATTTCCCCTCTAGCGAGGTGTTAGAAAGTCTCCATATGGGTTTTTCTTCGATATATAAAGTTGCGGAGACCTAGCGGAAGTGCTCTCCTAATTTCTGAGGGTTTTGGGATTTAAATGATTTTTCAACATTGGAATCACGTTAGCCGGAGCCATGTGGGCCCCAGAAGCTATCAGGATGTGCCCACGGGGATGGACATGCCCTGTTGGCTTGTGGGCCACATGTGGCCCCCTCGGGTGGTTTTTTTGCTCTAATATTTCTTGTTTTTCCCATAAAAATCATTAAAAAGTTTCGGACGATTCTGAGAATTTTTATTTTCTGTACACGAATAACACCACGGTAATTCTGTTGAAAGCAACGTAAGTCTGGGTAAGTTATAAATATATCATATAAAGTGCATCAAAACCATATAAAAGTATTGTAGACATAGGAAAATATGCGATGCATACTTCATAGATTATTCATACTTGGGAGCCGTATCGGTAATCTCAACAAGTCATCTAACTTAGCTCAAGTATCTCTTTTGTAACACACACACCAAGTTTTGTGAAAACATCTGGACATAATTTAAGAAGGGACACCCAATTGTCCTTGACCGTGGACACGAAAATTCGAATAGTTTTACACTCCTCAGAGGTTGCACACTTTGCCCACAAGACTCGGGGAACTTCTATGTCATCCACGATTCGCGGTATATTACATACGCAAGGTTAGGACCCAACCAATGTCTTTACCTTGACAACAGTAAACAAGGAGTCCACTGGTTGGCCCATGTCATCATGATGTACATCACACGAGACTCGCTCAACATTGTACCATCCAGGAGGGGACACACCACTTTGCCCACTATCTATAAATATATCCATAGTTCCCCTACCTGGCAGGACCCCGTATCGAGAGAGTGACTGTGGCCCTCTCTCCACTAGTAATGCGGGCTCTCTTCTAGCATTGACCAAACTAATCAACAAAGCCCCACCCCATAAGGGTTAACGTCGTCAAACATGTAAGGTTGGGACAATTAGCAGATCTTAAATCTAATAATTTTTGAAAACACACACATAATCACTTGCCTCGGTACACCACTTGTTTATTAAGTGGTTAGCTAGCTCAACATATCTCTCGGGCATTAGTGGCAAGTGATGGGGTTTTCAAAAAGGTCTTTCGTAAACATGTGTTTTCCATCTCATGCATATCCCCATCCCACATGCGCGACAACGACTTAGCATGCTAGCTACTTCCCACTTGCATAACCCTCATCGGTAGGTAGGGTCATCCACAATGTAATTATCAAAAATAAATTCATCGGAGGCCAACCTAGCAAGGTTGTCACTGAATCATCAACATTCTTCTCAATGGCACGAAATATAAGTGATAAAAGGACATGCATAGAACTAGTTTCATTGACATGGTCAAAGGGCTGCTTGCCTGTCTGAGCAAAGTCTTCGAGATCTTAACAAGCTTGTGCTCCTCTCCTAATACTCCATCTACTTCATCAACTATTGTCAGAAATAACAATACAACAAGGCAGAAAATAGAAGTGTTCTAAAATAGGAATTTTATTTTTCTAGGACACCCGTGGTTGTAAGAAAAAACCCAAGGTAGTCCTATTGGGTCGAAGCATTAGGCGTTTTATTAGGATGGAAACAAGAGGGAACAAGGACTCACGAGGAGTCCATAGAATGCCTTTTTTTAAAATAAGTGAAGGCACTCATTATTTCAGGCATGATTTTAGAAGTAGGAAGGAGTTGGTTTTACTCGATCTGGACATCATATGATTTCTCTAGGAATTTCCCCAAATTGATTTTTATGAAGAAATGGGGTTTTAATAGATCCAACAGAATTTATGACTAGGCAAAATGTTTACTACTTTTAGATAAACAGTGCATGCCATATGTAGCACTAGGAAATTTTAATCAATCCATTTGGACTTAAAATTAGTGTTCTAGGGATTATACAACGTGAGGTTATCATAGTTCAAATTTGAATTTAAATTGAACAACACAAAAAATTGTGGAGGAAAAATATGGAAGTGGTTACAAATAACAAGTGTCATTTTTAGAAGACTATAGGAATTTCAATCATTGCATTTGGACATATATTTGAGCTTGTGGAAATTTTGGACATTTACGGAAAAAAAGAAAAAGAGAAACCGCACTGTTCCTTCGGGCCAAAATGAGCTCAGTTGAGCCGTCCTAGGGGAATTGGCCTAGAGCACATCGTAGCACAAAGGGCTATGTCGAAGGCGTATTTGTGAAATACACCTTTAGGCGAAACGATGCGCGCACTGGTCCTAATTCAAAACTACTCATGTGACCCATTTGACAAAGAGAGATGGCATGGGGAGTATGACAAACGGGCCCCACCCTAGGTCGTCTTCAACCTTTGGATAGGGGAGGGAGAGATCTCACCGACGGCATTTACCGCAGCGGCTCGAGGTGCCTAAGACACAGGCGGGCTCAGGATGCTCGGCCGCTTCAAGGGGAAGTGGAGTTCATCACCGGCGATGAAGGTTTCGATAACGACAACAGTCTCAATGGCGGTAGGAAACAACAAAGACGACGAGCTTCATACTAACAGTATTTCGCCAAATAGATGGAGGGGTTAGCCCCTGGTACACATAGGAATAATAGGCAGAAGAGATGGAGGAAGAACGGGCCTCGTATCGATTGGGCGGCGAGGACCCATGACGACGGCTCTTCTGCTCAAACTCAAGCTCCCAAGCACTGAAACGAGAGGGGCTGGGTGTAGGCAAGGAATTAAGAGTGTGAGGGAGTTGCAGCAGGAGAAAATAGGGAACGAGGATCACTATTTATGGACTGGTGCCAGTACACCATAGGCATGGTCTACGGTGAGCTCGTGCATCACAGTTTTAAGGGCATGGGGACAAATTCATGGGCGGCTCTAGGGAGGCGATCACGAGGGTGCTCTACGAAGTCTTCAAGAGGGAGGATTTAGTCATCACGGCTGGAGTGCGGAGCCGAGCCACAGGACCAGCATGCAGACAAGGTGTACGACGTCGGGTCTGAGCTCCCTAGAGAATAAACGACGAAGGAAGGAGGGATCTAGGAGACTTAGGTGCGAAGGAGGAGGACTACCGCGTCTTTTCCGTGTGATCTTGACAATTAGAGAAGGAACCGGTGTCAGTGACATGTGGGTGTTGCAGGAGGCCATTGGCGGGCTCGGTCGGTGCTCAGAGCACACGAGGGAGAGAGAATGGAGTGGGTCAACCCGTTTTCGTGATGCGGGTGTTGCGGCGCACTGACAGGTGTGCTCGTGTCTTCTAGGGTGGTCAACCCATGGGGATGGGCGCCACTATATTACGAGAGCATAGTGTAGCCTACTCTAGAGCACGAACTTTGTCGGCATGGCTTTTTTAAGGGTAGGGGCTTGTACTCTTTCTCCTAGGAGGTTTCTGAGATGCCCTTGGATGGTGAAAGTTCTCGAGGGAGGTGGGGGAAAAGAAATGGGGGGGGGGGGAGGGTGCTGCCATGGGCAACCAGAGAGAGAAAAGGGAGGTTTGACGCCCCCTCCCGGATCACACAACTATGGACATGAAAATGTTACTCTAGGTAGAATATGACCAGTTGGAGAGGTGGTAAAAATCTTAGGTCAAGGAGAATACTAGAAGGGGTCAAAATAGTAACTTTAGAGAATGACGAGAAGGTGTTTAATGCAAGTTTGAGCTAGATAGGTTGCTCTCCTTGACATGATATTTAACAGGATGGAGACATAGGAGAAAATGATCATCTCCACAAATTTTGACCTCATTAGGTGAAAGTGGCCAATGCAATGATTCCAAACCCTAGAAATGGGTAGAAACTATTTTGGGTAGATCTAACTACGCTAAGCTATTCTCCTTGATGCACCACTCCGTGTGGTCGCAGCATTACGTTATTAGAGCATGCCCACAAATATTGAGATCAAATGGAGATACTTGACAATGTAAAGTTGCTCAAAGTTTGATCAGGGCAGAGAGAGTTTTGGGGCATTTTGGTGCACCAAAGCTATTGGGATTGAGATGAAACTTGGCAAGATCACCACATTAGGTAGATGTGACTTCCTAGAACTTTCTTGGATTTATTTGATGATATTTGTTATAGAAATGTTTCAAATACTTGAAATATCCAGAGATGTTTTTGGAGGGTTTTGTCCAATTTTTTGAACAAGACCATGTGTTGAAACTCATATATATGGACAATATGCGTCCACTTAGTTTTCCTAAATTTCTCAAATATATTCAATACATTACAAATTGCCTATAGAAGACCATTTCTAGCCGGAGAAAAAGGCAATTAAATAAGATACAAAATAACTTTTAGAACAATATGTTGTTAGTTTGGAAAGTCTTATAGACAATAGGTTCCAAACAAAATCTTTGGGGCAAAACATTCACACAAATTTAAGGACTTGCAGTACAAACCTAAATCCAGGTGGTTTTGAAAACCTGAAGAAAATAAATACTTTTTGGCAAAAATATTATTTTATGAAAATAGTTTTATGTCTTATACACATGGGGTGATTATTTGGCAAATGTTTGGATCAAGGAGATGAGTTTTGCGAGCAGAAGGATTTTTGAGAATTAAGAGCACACTCAAGAAAGCAAACAAACATTAGTCAAATCAAGCATCATAAGCCCACAATTTTTTGTTTGTCCAATTTTTTAGCCTTTCTAACTTAGTTAGGTGAGGCAAAACATAGGTTGTGACAAACAGTGGTAGTTTTTAGAATAAAAATTCCTTCCTCTAAAGAAACTTCCATGTGGTTCTGAACAAAATGCCAGCAATAAAAAATATTCGCAAATGCCTTCTCTCCCAGTGAACGTTCACTAGCTATTGTGATCCTACTTCTCTGCATGGCGAGGAGAGTGCCCGTAACTAGGTCCACTACATGGAGGCAGGCGCCTGGCAAATATCCCTAGAAGTTGTCGGGCATGCATGCGTGTACGACGCTTAATTTTACTACCAGTTCGTCAAGTGAGTTTCACACGTAGAAGTTGAAGCTTCGCTGGACCACGCTGGCATGGGAAAGGCCAATGGGAGTGAGGAACGCGCCACATTCCACCTCTGGCAAGTCTGAGGCGAGGAGGAGAACGTCAGTGCCAGCGTTTAGCGTGTCCCATAGTCTACTTAGCTTGGAGTAAGTTAGTATTACTATACGTAGATTATTAGGTGGAGTAGATAGTTAAGTTGGCTATGGTGGTTGGAAACATAGAAGTACAATACTCTATATCTGAACGAGACCTGCTAGTTTGCGCTCAATGTTGAAATTTCCACATCAACCTCTGTAATGCGATGTTATTTTTTAAAATGGGTTGTATTTGTCCGCCACGGATCTGGAGGCTGACTTGAGGGCCTACTAGGTTGACAGGTACACAAGGCTTTTTCAATCTCTTGTCTTCTTACTCGAGGATCCAGCCGTCCAAACCAAACTAGCACCAGCAAGTCGCTTGCTCCCTCTTCCACGACTGACTAAGGGCTAGTTCTTTTGAGCATATTATGAAGAATCTCGGTCTGAAAAATCTTTGGCCAAAAAAACTCGATTGCCTCTCCAAAATCTATAGAGGATTGTGCAGAATCTTAGTACAATCCAAAATCTCCAAAATAGTTGGATTTTCCGAGAATCTGGGATTCTTGCTAGTCCCTCAAAAGAAAACGTTTGGAATTAACAGAATACCCGTGTTGCAGCTCGTTATTACCTCAAGAATGCCACCCCGCAGTCGCACACGACTCGAACAGAGGTAAACCAATGCATTTGCCTTGCCATGCCCCGCGTGGTCGCTCGCCTCGCCGGCCCCGCCTCGCGCCGCCGGCCCGGAAATCGTCGACGCCGGCCTGGACCTCGCCTCCACCAGCCCCACCTCGCCTGCATCGGCCAGGACCTCGCCTTTATCGTCCCTAGTTCCTCCTCCGCGACCTCGCCTATCCGCCGCTGGCCCCACCTTGTCGGAAGCCCTGAACTCGCCGCGCCGGCTTGGATGAATCGATCTGTCAATTGGATAGATGGATTGCTTGCTTGTTTAATTTGTTAGATGGATGAATGATACTAGAATTTCTTTCTTGATATTATCAATGCTAGTGTATTTTGTCTAAGGGTAATACAGACAATTCGACATACAACACTTTTCAGAATCTCAATCTATAATCTCTAAAAAGAACTTGATGACAGATTCTCGGAGAAGCAGATTCTGGGAAATTTTATAGAATCTTGACTGAAAAGAACTAGCCCTAAGTAGCCGAGCGAGCATCGCTGTCCCACCCTATCCAAACAAGTGGCCTGGTCATCCCTCCACACCACACCCACCCTCACCTCTTGTTATTCTTTGGCGATGACATCCCCACTCCACACTGGACCAGTCAACCCTCATACTCCCCTCTTACCGTGACCATAGTGCCGCACATTCCCAAGTCATCTTCGTTCCTGCCCCGAGGCCTTGTTGTAGTCCTCCACCTTGTTACCATCGCCGTGGAGCTGTTATCTGGTGTTATCAACATGGTCAACAAACGAGAGGAATCGTGTGAGGGCTGTTTATAGATAGGATGACAGTAGGAACCCCTTCTAGTTTTTCCTAATGATTTGTTGACATATGGGCCCTTTGACATTGTCAACGTAGTTGAGAAACGAGAGAATTGCACAAGGAGCGTCTGTCACCTAGGACCCAGCAGCTCGACCAGTTTTGTAGTTGTTGTGAGACAGAGCAAGGTATCAACTGGTTTGTGCACTATTTGTGGCCTGTGTAGCCGATGATTTTATTTTATATTTACAACATCACAAGCTTAGCTGTTTTTCACTTTGAAAATGACTAGCACACCATTTTTATCATAGAATACCCTACAGTGGCCGATTTGTTTTTCTCCGCCCACCTGGGTTGCAAATCTTTCAAGACGATAAGATAAAATTTTGGCCTGCCCAAAAAATGGGTTTCAAATCTTAAAAGTAATACGAAAAGGGTTGCAAATATAAAAAAACATAGAAAGTGGACGATTAGTTTCAAATTTTGGATTTCTTTTGCCTTTTCGTATTTCATATTTCATAGGATTTTAAGCAATTTAAATATATTTTATAATTAGGTCTGATTGGGCTCAAAATTTTGGGACTAAAAATAGTTTGGAAATTTCAATGAAATATCATTGAAATTTTTAACATTGTCCTTGCGGGAAAATGTGCAGGAATTCTAAATAAATAGAATGGTTGCAATAAATTCCATAAGAAATGGCAAATGGGCTGTAAATTTTAATATAATAGCAAATGGGTTGTATGCTATCCGCCCAAGATGTGATGCTGACTTTTGGGCTGATGACCCACAAGTATAGGGAATCAATCATAGTCCTTTCAATAAATAAGAGTTTTGAACCAAATGAGGAGCTGAAGGAAATGATAAGTAGTTTTCAACAAGGAATTATGTGCAAGTATTGTAAGCAACAGTGATAGGTAGTTTTGTAGCAAGATAATTCATAACAAGTGACAAGTAACAATAGTAGCAAGGTAGCGCAATCCTTTTTATAGCAAAGGACAATCCTAAAAGTACTCTTATGTAAAAGAAGTGCTCCCGTGGACACATGAGAATATCTGTCTAGTCAAGTTCATCATGTTGAGTTGATTCACGTTTGCTACACTGATAATTTGATATGTGGGTGGACCAGTGCTAAGGTGATGTTCTTACTAGAACTAACAACCTACTTATGATTAACCCCTGTAGCAAGCATCCACAACTATGAAAGAAGAGTTAATATAAATCTAACCATAGCATGAAGCATGAGGATCCAAATCGGCCCCTTATGAAGCAACAAATAATCTGGGGTTTAATCTTCTGTCACTCTTGCAACCCATCATCTACTTGTTACTCCACAGTGAATTCCCTTACACCCATAACATAGTGAAGTGTAATGTAGTCGACGTTCACATGACACCACTAAATGAAGTAACAACATACATACCATCAAAATATCGAACGGACACTAACTTTATATAATTAATTATAACCTGACTTCCGCCATGTCCACACGAACAATAGTGACTACTCACACCTCGTCAAAATGTTCAACATCAGAGGTATAGTAATAATGATTAAGGATCTGGACATAATGTCTTCCACCATGTAATCCAACTAGCATCACTTACAATATATAATTAACACAACTAGGAACCAACAAGTACCAATTTGAGGTTTTGAGACAAAGATTGAATACGCGAGATGAAATAGGGTTGCACATGAGATGGTGCTGGTGAAGATGTTGATGAAGATTTGTCCTCCCATGAAGGAGGAAGCGTTGGTGATGATGATGGCTTCGATTTCCCCCTCCCGGAGAGGAATTCCTCCGGCAGATTAGCTCTGCCGGAGAGCAAAAAGGCCTCTTCCTAGGTTTCTGCCTTGAGATTGTGGCGCTTCGTCCTGAAAGTTGTCCCTTGATTTTTTTGGGTAAAACACAACATATAGGAGGAGAGGGGCGTCGGAGGGTGAGCAGGGGCCCCACAAGCAATCAGGGTGCGGCTAGGGGGGTCGTGCCCTATTGGCTTGTGCCCAGCTCACTGCCCCTCTCTTGTATATTTTCGTCCCAATAATTCTTATATATTCCAGAAAATTTCTCTGTGAAGTTTCACATCATTTGGAGCAACTTGATTTTTCTGCCTTTTTCTTGGTTTCTCGGTCCAGAATTCTAGTTTCGAGACACTTCCCTCTTCGTGATGTACCTGGCATATTTAGAGAGAAGAGGCATGAGAATTACATAATAATAGGGAATAATGGACAATAATAAGAGAAATATCAATAAAGAATCACGAAGCAAAATGGACGTATCAACTCCCACAAGCTTAGACCTCACTTGTCCTCAAGAGAAAGATGAGCTCGAGAATAATGGCCACATGATTTGAGAGGGAGAAGTTGATAAAAATAAAATATGGACATGGGAGCATCATGAGTATTATAATGTGAGCAACTATTTTATCATATATCTTCTCATAAACAAGTAATAATTCATTCATAAATATTGGAGTATGAAGCATAAACTTTATTGACAAACAACAAACTATGTTCTCAGTCACTCGGACGATCATAATTAAACCTATTTCATAGGAAAGTCTATGTAAGAGCTTTCTTATTAGCAAGTTCACATACTCCACTATCATTTATTCTTCTATGATTGCTCATACCCAAGTCATATTTTTGGAGCTCATGTTTTCATAGGGCACACAGGAAGATAGGGGCTTAAATGATTCCCCGCCCAACTCATTTACCTCAAGGATAATGTCAACAATAATGAATCATGATAATATACATTCACTTGGATATATAAACCTGAATCTTTCGTCAACACATGATGCTTGCCATTATAGAATTAATAGGTAGAAAGAAGAATTAATTTAGTGACTCAAGCACAAGAGTGAACTTCGAAGATAAAATATAGGCCCTCCGCAGAGGGAAGCAAAGGTTGTCATTCACTTTTATGCGTTTGAATATGCAAACTCTTAATGCAAAGGAATGTCACTTTATATTTCTCCTTGTTATAGCAAATTTTATCATGCAGGTTGTCGCTTTTATTTCTTTGCCATCACAAGATCGTACAAAGTTTACTTTCCCTTGCAATAAAAGATCATACATATTTAGGAGCAACTTTATATTGCACTGTGCACCGATGACAAATTGCTTAAAGATCTTACTCAATCCATGGGTAGGTATGGGGACTCTCATGGCATGAAACTGGGTTTCACGGTTATGGATTCACAAGTAGTATCTCTACTTAGTATGAAGTTTTTGGGCTAGCAAAAGGTCTAAAGAAAGCATCACATGCTATAGGATCCAGGACCATAAAACTTCAATATGAATGTGAAATACCATCACCATTATGTTTTCTTCCATGTACTATGTGAACACTTGATCAATATATAATATTTGATGAGGGCTCACAATCATAAAAGATGTCCAAGATAGTGTATTTATATGAGAATCTCCTCTCCTCTTTCAGTCTTACTTAGATTGTAACCATGACTAATACTATTTTTGTTTATTTTCAACAACCTTCATAACTTATACTCTTTACTATGTGAAGTCATTACTTCTCATGGGATGAGCATATGATCTATATCTTTCTTTTTATTGACATGCTATGATGACAGGTGCCCACGGGTAAACTACAAAAACTCAACTAATCTTTGTTATATATCTCGGATACTCAATTACAAGGATAGATGTAACTCAAAGAAACAATACTAAGCAAAGAAAATCTGAAATTTATTTCTCTAAATCACGAAACGACTAAGGGTCGAACTAAAATAGATAGTAATGATGATGTAAGTGATGGTGATATGATACTGGGGCACCTTCCCCAAGCTTTAAAAAAGCCAAGGGTAGTGGCCATACCCAAGTACTCAAGAATCCTTCTCAGGTGATGGTGGTGGTTTAGCAACATTCTTCTTCTCCAACTTACATTAGAGGATAAAATTCTCCTCCCTCAAGTCATTGTTCTCTTTCTCGAGCTTCAATATCTTTTTGCATAATGCCATCTTGCTTTCCTAAAGAAAACGTGACGGGATAAATTGATCCTTAGATTTCTTTATCCTATTTGGTAGACTCCACTTCTTAAATTCCACATGCATATCTTCGGGCTGAGGTAGTAGAACTTCGTGTTCATCTGAGTTGGCTTCCTTTGTTTACTCCAATTCATTGTCCTCCTCCTCATCACTAGACCAAAGATAGGGATATATGCCCCCAAAGATCTTTGGGTGTGGAATATAGTGGGAGATGTAGCTCTCTTGAAAGGATCGATATGGTTGGCTAGAGGGGGGGGGGTGAATAGACAACGACCACTTTTTAATTAATCTTAACAAGTTAAGGTAAACACTATACGGGTTCACAAATAATATGACAAAGAGGTGAACCCTATAGAAGCTAACAACTAGAGCTATTAAGACAAGTAAGATATAGTCACAAGCATAAGAAAATACAAAGTAAAGGTTAGAGATAACCAAAAGTGGAACCGATGGAGACGAGGATGTGTTACTGAAGTTCCTTCCCTTTGACAGGAAGTACGTCTCCGTTGGAGCGGTGTGGAGGCACAATGCTCCCCAAAAAGCCACTAAGGGCACCGTATTCTCCTCACGCCCTCGCACGATGCAAGGTACCGTGATTCCACTATAGGTGTCCTTGAAGGCGGAGACCGAACCTTTACAAACAAGGTTAGGGCAACTCCACACAAAGCTTGGAGGCTCCCAACTAAACCACGAAGCTTCACCACAATGGAATATGGCTTCGAGGTGACCTCAACCATCTAGGATGCTCAAACACCCAAGAGTAACAAGATCCGCAAGGGATTGGTGGGGGAATCAACTTTTCTCTTGGTGGAAGTGTGGATCTAGGCCTTCTCAACCAATCCCTAAAGAATCAACAAGTTTGATTGGCTAGGGAGAGAGATCGGGCAATTTAGAGCTTGTGGAGCAACAATGGAGCTTAGAGAGGTAAGAGATAGGGTTCCTCAGCTAGAAGAATCCTTTATATAGTGGGGGGGAAAATCAGACCGTTTTCCCACTCTGTGCCCGAGAACCAGCGGTACGACCGCTGTGCCGGAACGGTACTACCGCTGCCTGGCGGTACTACTGCTGGCTGCAGCGGTACTACCGCTGGGCCTCCAGCGGTACTACCGCTGACACCAGCGGTACTACCGCCGGCCCCTTGGTAGTGCACAAGAACTACTACCGCCGGGAAAGTCTTCGCAAAAGGGTCCGTCCACAAACTACCGCTAGGTAGGTGGAACAAAAACACCTGGAGCGGTACTACCGCTGACCAGGGGCGGTACTACCGCTGGCCAGCGGTACTACCGCTGGCTGCAACGGTACTACCGCTGGCAGTCCAGCTGGAACCAGCGGTACTACCGCTAAGGACCATTTTGCAGAGATAAACGAGATGAAAAGGCGAGGGCCGCTCCAAAAGATAAGGAAAGGGAGAATGAAGTGTGCGTGTGTAAAGATAGATTCCACCCAAACCTTTCCACTACGGATCCCCTCTTAATAGTACGGCTTTCCTATGACTCAAATAAAGAGAATCGTAGAGAGCGCCGTGCTTCCGTTCTAGAAGAGAGGAGATGTGTCGTCTTGTGCCGTTGACGAGTGTTACCTGAAACTTTGACACACACGGTTAGTCCTGTACGGTACTGTCATCAATCACCAAAATTACTTAGGCATAAACTATGCCCCAACAATCTCCCCCTTTTTGGTGGATTGATGACAATACCGGATTTGCACAGAGAATAATATGAGAACAAAAAGATAGAGATATATGACAATACGGGACATATGACTCACCACATATGATGGAAATAAATCTCACATAAGATCATGTCTCACAAAAGATAGCAAACGAGAATCAAACCAAGTTCTAAGCAAATCATACGAGATAAAGCAAAGCAATGCAAAGTTCGAAAAATGAAAGCAAATCCTAGACTCTCTCCCCCTTTGGCACAAGACACCAAAAAGGGGGCACACCTAATGCCACAGGTAACTACTCCTCGTCTTCAGGATCACCAGACTCGTCTGTCCCCTCCTGGTCGGTCTGCTCCTCCTCTTCTGCCTAATCGCCAGACCACTGGTACCCCTGAGCCTGCATCCAAGTGGCCTCAGGAGTGATGTCGTCCTCTGAGCCACTGGAGATGTCCACATCCAAGGTACTGAGAACACGCTTATGCCTCTGGCGGCTCTGCTTCTGAGCCACATGTGTCTGGTACTGACCCTTGGCCTGCATACAGAAAAGTGTCTTCATCTTGTCCTGCAGTTTGATCGCCCAAGATGGCATGGCAGACGAGCGGGACTGAGAGGCAGTTCCTCTGTCAGCAACGGTCTCTGTATCTGTATCCATGTGCTGAGAGGATGTAGATGGGTTGGCCCACTTGTCCTTGACGCGAAGCCTGATCGGGTCATGCACAATGTAATCAGACTGTGCGTAGAGCACCTCATCCGGAAAAGCCTGCTCCCACTTATGGCAAATGTATGCGAACAGGTAAGGCCCGTAGATAGGAACCTTACGATTGATGTTGCAGTTCCAGAGCTCTGTGAACATCACATCTGAAATATCCAGCTGAGCAGACTCCTGAGACATAGCGTCCTCACACAGTAACAACATCTCAGCCAAGTATCCATGGACCTCATCAAAGTTACCACTCCGAGGGAAGAGGGTGTTGCGAAAGATCCGATGCATGATGTCCAGGTGCTTGGGAAGCACCCCCTTCCTCAGATATAGTGACTGCAGTCTGTCCTTTGCGGGGGCCCTATCGGTGGGGGCTGCAGCATGAGGACGCAGCCCAAAAGGAGTGTCAGCACTCTGAAAGTCAATGTGAAGGAACTGCATGAACTCAGTCCAGGAACCGGTCATCTTCTTCGACCCAGTCATCCAGATCATGGAACGCTGTGCATCAGGAGAAAAATGGACTGTGACATAAAACTGAGCCACTGCAGTGGGATCAAAGTCCGTCTTGAAGGTGATGATGTCTTTGATGCCCAGTTTGTCAACCAGAGAGAGGGCATCACCAAAGTAGTCCATGTTCCGCTGAAGATGTGCCAGATCAATCCACTGAACAGAGACATGGTTCTTCTTGAAGGAAGCAATAACATCCCGATAAATCCTGCACTGGTCCTTCACCCAGACATTTTCAACCCCATCGATCACTTCCCTCTCCTTGAGATAGGGGTTCTTGGTGCGAAATTGCAGAAAGTCCTTTGGGGACATTGTACGGATATTGACTCTCTTGTCCTTGTGAGCGATCTTCTTGAAGGACTTCTTCTTGGGAGGCAGACCAGACGTTGTAGACCCCTCGGGCTCCTGTGTGTTGCGAAACTGTTTGGACGCCGTGTCCCGTGGGGGGTTCGAACGGCGAGCAGAGCCACCTGTGACACAGACCACAAAGCGAAAAAAGAGGCAACAAGAAAAGTCAAGGCAATGAATTTTGAAAACGCAGAAAAAGTAAACATGCATTGCCTAGCATAAAAAAAATACACCGTGAATATTCCTGGCGGTAGTACCGCCAGCCCTGGCGGTAGTACCGCTGGGGGTCATAGCGGTAGTACCGCTACCCCTGGCGGTAGTACCGTTGGGGACTTAGCGGTAGTACCGCTACCCCCTGGCGGTAGTACCGCTGGGGGTTTGACTTTCAGATCTGACATATAAAACTCGTTTTCGAGGGCAAGGACTGAACATGAACACTAAGACGTACACCCCAGCCCTACTGTCATGAGGAACACATAGTAACAAGAGGTATAAACATGCCTAGGCAAGAGAGAGCACGTTTTAGATCTAATCCAAGAGTTCAAGTATTCGATCTAAGACGATGAAATCCTAGAGCATGGCAGCAATCACAACAACAAACCATTGGACCTATACCCCCCTCAAATATTTCCTACATGCCATAGGATCAACAGGATGAATCCAATCCCCAATGCTCCTAACCCTAGAACACGAAGAACAACCAAATAGAAGAAGGGAGGAGCTTTACCGGGATTCATGGCTCTTGCAGTAGGAAGAAGAGATGAAGCAACCCTTCCACACCAACGGGGAGAAGGAGCTCCACGAAGTGAGATCCAAACAGGGGGTTTTCGGGCTAGGGGAGGGAGGAGCCGCGAGGAAGAAGAAACAGATGCAAAAATCGGGCTCCCCCTCCCTTTATATAGCCCAAGGGGTACGGGCCAGCGGTAGTACTGCTGTGGCACTAGCGGTAGTACCGCTGTCTGGCGGTAGTACCGCCAGATGCAGCGGTAGTACCGCTGGGGTCCTGGCGGTAGTACCGCTCCCCTTTGAAACCCTAGAAATTTTCTAGCCGGTCGTGTTAGATTTTGAATCCTGGCAATCTACCGCCATACCTGGCGGTAGTACCGCTGGGGTCCTGGCGGTAGTACCGCTACCCCTGGCGGTAGTACCGCTGGGGTCCTGACGGTAGTACCGCTACCCTGGCGGTAGTACCGCTGTACATGTTTCAACACGGTTAAGGAAAAAAGGGAAACTTGGGCACATGACAAGTGAGTAAAAAGGAATGACATCCGAGAAAATGTACTGACTTGTCATTGTATATCTTCTCCTTTATACGCAAGAGAGGATGGAGGGGCGGTGGCCGAGGCCACCTATGTTTGAGACAATGGTATGACACCGCGAAGAATTATCCTTGGGTTCATGACCAATGCTCGTCTTTGAAGCACAAGTGCCATTTGTCAATGGCTAAAGTGAAAGACTAGATTGATTTACGCATAATGGGGGGAGGGAGAGTTCATTGAGAGAACAACACTCCCCCTATGTCCATGCCTACATCTAGACCAAGATGAAATGTAAAGTGAGGTGCAACATGCCTAGTTTCAATCCACATTACTTGAATCAATGATATTTAGCTCATTCCTTAACTCCCGGAACCTTGCTTCATCTAGTGGCTTGGTGAAAACATCTGCAAGTTGCTCTTCAGTGTGGATGAAGTGAACCTCAATATCACCTAGCTTGATATGTTCACGGATGAAGTGATGATGAATATCAATATGTTTGGTTTTGCTATGTTGCACTGGGTTGAGGGAAATCTTGATGGCGCTTTGATTGTCACATAGAAGAGGCACTTTGTCACAAGTGACACCATAATCCTTTAAAGTTTGCCTCATCCATAGCAATTGTGCACAACAACTTGCAGCTGCCACATACTCAGCTTCGGTGGATGATAAGGAGACACAGTTCTGCTTCTTTGAAGACCAACTTACCAAAGAGCGACCAAGGAATTGGCACCCTCCAGATGTTGACTTCCTCTCCACACAATCTCCAGCCCAATCTGAGTCAGAATAGCCAACTAGATTGAAGTTTGCTCCTTTGGGATACCAGAGGCCAAAGTTTGGGGTATGAGCCAAATATCGAAAGATTCGTTTGACAGCCATGTAATGACTTTCTTTTGGTGCGGACTGAAACCGTGCACATATCCCTACACTCAACATAATATCCGGTCTAGATGCACAGAGGTAAAGGAGGGATCCAATCATGGAGCGGTATACCTTTTGATCCACTGCTTTACCATTGGGATCACTGTCAAGCTTGCATCTGGTTGGCATGGGGAACTTGACCGGTTTGACATCTTCGAGCTCGAACCGTTTGAGAATGTCTTGAGTGTACTTGGCTTGTTTGATGAATGTCCCTTCTAGACCTTGTTTAATCTCGAACCCGAGGAAAAACTTCAACTCTCCCATCATGGACATCTCAAACTTCTCAGTCATTAGCGCAGCAAATTCTTCATTGAATGAAATGTTAGGAGAGCCAAAGATAATATCATCAACATATAGTTGGCATATGAACAAATCCCCTTTAACCCTCTTAGTAAAAAGAGTGAGATCAATCTTCCCTATTTCAAACCCATGATCTTGTAACAACTCAGTAAGGTACTCATACCACGCGCGTGGGGCTTGTTTAAGGCCATAGAGTGCCTTATTGAGTTTGTACACATGATTGGGGAGCTTGGGATGTTCGAATCCCGAGGGTTGTTTGACATATACCAACTCATTTAAAGGACCATTAAGAAATGCACCTTTCACATCCATTTGCTGTAATTTGAAGTTATGATGAGAAGCAAAAGCAAGTAACATGCGAATAGATTCTAGACGAGCAACCGGGGCAAAGGTTTCACCGTAGTCGATACCCTCGACTTGGGAGTAGCCTTGAGCCACCAATATCGCCTTGTTTCGAATCACAATTCCATTTGCGTCTTGCTTGTTCTTAAATATCCATTTGGTCCCAATGACATTATGTTCCTGCGTTGGTCGAGGCACTAAATCCCAGACTTGGTTGCGCTCGAAGTTGTTAAGTTCTTCGTGCATGGCCATAAGCCAATCCTCATCATCGAGCGCTTCCTGTACGTGTTGAGGTTCACAATACGAGACAAACGCGTGATGCTGACAATAATTCCAAAGCTGTTGACGGGTAGATACTCCCCTTTTTAAACTACCAAGAACATTCTTCATAAGGTGTGACTTGGCTTTCAGCTTGTTCGCATTCTTGGCTGCTCGACGCTCCAAGAGTTCTTCATTAGATAACGGGGGAGCATCGACTTGTATCTTTTGTTTGCCCTTGCGTCTTGAGCCGGTTGTTGGAGCTCCAGACGGGAATTGTGGAACAGTCTCCTGATCATTTTGTCCTTCGACTTGAGCAGGTTCACTAGTTTGATCTTGTATTAGTGGTTGCTCTTGATCTTGATCTTGTGATGGTTCAGGGTCTGGTAGTAGTGCTTGAATATCATGGGGCATATCACCATTGTTAGGCAATTGATCTTGACCGTGAGCTTGATCAACTTGTTGAGAGTCTTCTCTTTGTTCATCGGAAGCGTGTGGGGCTTGTGGGGGTGATGGCTCCACTTGAGTAGAGCATTGTCCTTCACCTTCGGCCACAAGGGGTTCCTCAATGGGGAGTATTTGACCAATCCCCATTCTTCTTATGGCTTCGGGAGGAATTTCATCACCTATATCACAAAGACCACTTTGCTCCACTTGGGAGCCATTATTTTCGTCAAACTCTACGTTACACGTCTCCTCAATTAGTCCGGTGGACTTGTTGAGGACACGGTATGCATGAGAGTTTGTAGCATAACCAACAAAGATACCCTCATGTGCTCTAGAATCAAATTTAGCTAACCGAGCTCCCTTTTTAAGAATGAAACACTTACAACCGAATACCCGGAAGTACTTGAGATTGGGTTGTTTCCAGTTAGAATCTCATACGGAGTCTTGTTCAAGCCTTTGCGGATGTAGAGCCGATTGGATGCATGACATGCTGTGTTGATGGCCTCTGCCCAGAAGTTGTATGGAGATTTGAATTCTGCCATCATTGTTCTTGCAGCGTCTATCAAGGTCCGGTTCTTCCTTTCTGCCACGCCGTTTTGCTGAGGGGTATATGGTGCAGAATATTGGTGCTTTATTCCCTCATCACCTCGAAACTCATCTAGGGTGTAGTTCTTGAACTCGGTGCCGTTGTCACTCCTAATCATCAAGATCTTTGCTTCATGTTGACATTGCGCTTCATTAGCAAAGTTGATGATTGTTTGTTGAGTTTCACTCTTCCTTTTGAAGAAATATACCTAGGTATATCTTGAGTAGTCGTCAACAATCACTAAGCAATATTTTCTGCCTCCAAGACTATCAAATGTTGGAGGACCAAACAGATCCATATGGAGGAGTTCCAATGGCCTCTTAGTGTAGATAAGAGTCGTTGGACGATGAGCAGTTTCATGAATCTTTCCTTCAATGCAAGCACTGCAAACACGATCTTTAGCAAAGCTCACATTTGTTAGTCCACAAACATGGTCCCCTGTTAGGAGACTTTGCAAAGATCTCATATTGACATGAGCTAAACGGCGATGCCAAAGCCAGCCCACGTCAACTTTAGCCATTAAACATGTCGCAGTCTTAGTGGGTCGCTTTGAGAAGTTCACCACATAGAGACCATTTTCGACATGTCCAACATAGGCTACTTTAAGAGTCTTGCTCCTTAGGAGGACCACAGTGTCAATATTAAAGAAAGTGGAAAAACCCATGATTGCAAGTTGACGAACTGAAAGTAAATTGTAGGCAAGTGACTCAACAAGCATGACCTTCTCAATAGATAAATCTTGAGAGACGACCACCTTACCAAATCCAAATACCTTTGACGAGGATGCATCGGCGAATTGGACATGGGTGGGCATAGATGGAGAAGGATGCACATCCACCACTAAGTCCTTGCTTCCGGTCATATGATTTGTTGCTCCACTATCGAGCAACCATGACACCCCACCGGAAGCAAACTCCTGCAAAAGATCAAGGCTTGGTTTTAGGTACCCATTTTTTAATGGGTCCTTTCATATTAGAGACAAGGGTCTTAGGAACCCAGATAGCCCATTCAATATCTTCATCGTAGGAACCAACAAATCTGGCATAAACATGCCCATCACTAGCACAACATAAAACATAAGAAGAATTGAGTTTGCCGGCTGTGTTAGTAGAAGCAGTTTTGCCCTTCTTGGGGTTCCCATAGTCCACCTTGTTCCTGTTCACCTTCTGAGTCCCCTCACCCTCTTTGACAAAGATGTCCATGAGGGTGAGAGATCGTTTGTTCTTGTTCTTCCTTTTACCTTTTGACTTGGAGGTAAGTCCAAGTCCTTCCTTTCCTACAACACCCTTTTGAGTGCTCAAGAGATCGTTCAGACTCTTCTCACCTTGTCTGCATGCCACAAGGCCCTTCTCAAGTTTCTCCTTTAACTTGGCATTTTCCTCCATAAGATGAACATGCTCACAACAAGGGTTAGTTGCACAAGTATTATCAATTAACACAAAGGGAGGACAAGTAGAGATCTCCTTGGTAAGCTTTGCTTGGAGTTGATCATGAGACTCTTTCAGAGAGAAATGAACACCTTTCAAGGCTTTGTGGGCCTTGTCAAGTATGTCAAACTCTTCTTTGAGTCTGTCACGGCCAACTTCAAGAGCATACTTTTCAGATTTAAGCATGCGAGTAAGAACAACATCATGATCTAGTTTCTTTTGCATTTTAGCGCAGTCATCGTTATATGACTCCTCAAGAGCCAAACGAAGAGTGCGCTCTTCTTCTAGAGCACTAGATAATTCGGCAATTTCATCGGCATAGTCGAGGCTATGTCCCTGTAGCTCGGAGATAGTCTCCTCATGAGACTCAATGAGGTCAGTGGCCTCACCCAGTTGTTCCAAGAGAGCAACAAAGTGCTTCTTGGGTTCTCCCTTAATAGTGCATAGAAACTTATCAAGATCATGCTCATTAAGCTCTCCAACATCACTACCTTCTACACAATTTAACAATGAAGGAGCAGAAGCAATGTTGGTCTTAATGATGGGAGTTACCTGATTGGTACCTTTTGCCATGAGGCACTTGGTGATGTGGTTCTCGTTGGGGGCGTTGAAGAGAGACACCTTCTGGGAAGAGGTAGTGGCGATAGTAACAGTTGCCGTTGCCACTGTATCATCCTCATCGCCATCATCATCAGAAGGATACTCCTCCAGGGCCACCATCCCTTTTGGGTGAGGATTCTTCACAAAGTTGTTCTTGATTGGAAATGATTTGGTTTTGTCTTTGCGAATTAGCTTGCCTCCGTTGTCTTCCCTCTTCTCCTCGGGACATTCTGCCACGAAGTGACTCACGTTGCCACAGTGATAACATGTCCTCACTCGTTGTTTGGGTTTGAATCCACTCGAGTTGTTCTTGTTGAAGGTGGGTCTTGAGTTCCTTTTATTTCCCTAGAATTGCCTTGATGCAAGAGCCATGTGCTCATGATAAGCATACCTTGTGTCTTCAGGGCAGCCCTCCTCTTCCTCCTCTTCTTCTTCTTCTTCAAGCATTGCTCTTGCTTTCAACGCAAGGTTGGGTGATGTGGTTTTTGATCGGACACGAGCAAGTGCATTGTCGGCTGTTTCGTTCATGATTGACATTCAATGAACTCATCCAACACTTCACTCGAAGACAAGGAGTGGAAGTCTGGCCGCAGACGAATGACAGATGACATGGCTTTATTGAAAGGCATGATGGCTTTGAGAAACTTGCGCTTGACCCATGTATCATCCGCATCCTTACTCCCATGATCCTTTAGTGCCACAGCTATAGCAGTCACCCTCCGATAGAGATCACGAGGGTCCTCGTCTTCCTTCATCACAAACTCATTGGCCTTATCAAGTATCACTTCATAGTTGGATCGTTGAATACTTGAGCTTCCCTTGTACAGTACCATAATATGCTCCCAACAATCCTTGGCCAATGTGAAGGGATGCAAGTGGGGAAGATCTTCAGGTGGTACAGCAGACTCGAGAATAAACAACGCAGAGTGATTATATTGATTGTATGCATCTTCTCTTGGAGTGAGGTTGCTTGGGTCATGGGGATAATATCCTTGCTCGATAATTCTCCACAAGTTTGTTGAGCTGTGATTCAAATGAGACTTAATAGAAAACACCCAGTTAGCAAAGTCACCTTTCACAAGTTTAGGAGGAGGACCAACAGGATTAAGACGAGGTGCGAGAACGGGTCCTCCATATGTCATGGGAGGTGGAACCGAAGCATATGTTCCAGTCCCATCCTTTTCGTGAGGTGAAGCAGGTTGCATACCTTTAGCCGCTTCCTTAGAGGAGTTGGCCTCCGAATCAGAAATGGTGGGTTTAACCACTAAAGCCGGTTCGGGTGAACTTTTAAGACCATCAATTAATTCTTTAAGCATGGTTTTTACTTCGCTCATCAAGGACGTCTTGAGGGCGGCCATAGCCGTATTCAAGTCGTCCCTTGTGACCGAAGTCAAGTCCATGTCCCAGGGTTGCCCACGGTTAACTTTCGCTCCGCCTTCCATACTCTTCGGGTGGTTAAACCCTTAATAAAGAGACGTGGCTCTGATACCAATTGAAAGGATCGATATGGTTGGCTAGAGGGGGGGGGGGTGAATAGACAACGACCACTTTTTAATTAATCTTAACAAGTTAAGGTAAACACTATACGGGTTCACAAATAATATGACAAAGAGGTGAACCCTATAGAAGCTAACAACTAGAGTTATTAAGACAAGTAAGATATAGTCACAAGCATAAGCAAATACAAAGTAAAGGTTAGAGATAACCACAAGTGGAACCGATGGAGACGAGGATGTGTTACCGAAGTTCCTTCCCTTTGACAGGAAGTACGTCTCCGTTGGAGCGGTGTGCAGGCACAATGCTCCCCAAAAAGCCACTAAGGCCACCGTATTCTCCTCATGCCCTCGCACGATGCAAGGTACCGTGATTCCACTATAGGTGCCCTTGAAGGCGGCGACCGAACCTTTACAAACAAGGTTGGGGCAACTCCACACAAAGCTTGGAGGCTCCCAACTAAACCACGAAGCTTCACCACAATGGAATATGGCTTCGAGGTGACCTCAACCGTCTAGGATGCTCAAACACCCAAGAGTAACAAGATCCGCAAGGGATTGGTGGGGGAATCAACTTTTCTCTTGGTGGAAGTGTGGATCTAGGCCTTCTCAACCAATCCCTAAAGAATCAACAAGTTTGATTGGCTAGGGAGAGAGATCGGGCACTTTAGAGCTTGTGGAGCAACAATGGAGCTTAGAGAGGTAAGAGATAGGGTTCCTCAGCTAGAAGAACCCTTTATATAGTGGGGGGTAAAATCAGACCGTTTTCCCACTCTCTGCCCAAGAACCAGCGGTACTACCGCTGTGCCGGAGCGGTACTACCGCTGGCTGCAGCGGTACTACTGCTGGACCTCCAGCAGTACTACCGCTGACACCAGCGGTACTACCGCCGGCCCCTTGGTAGTGCACAAGCACTACTACTGCCGGGAAAGTCTTCGCAAAAGGGTCCGTCCACAAACTACCGCTAGGTAGGTGGAACAAAAACACCTGGAGCGGTACTACCGCTGACCAGGGGCGGTACTACCGCTGGCTGCAGCGGTACTACCGCTAGCAGTCCAGCGGTACTACCGCTGAGGACCATTTTGCAGAGATAAACGAGACGAAAAGGCGAGGGCCGCTCCAAAAGATAAGGAAAGGGAGAATGAAGTGTGCGTGTGTAAAGATAGATTCCACCCAAACCTTTCCACTACGGATCCCCTCTTAATAGTACGGCTTTCCTATGACTGAAATAAAGAGAATCGTAGAGAGCGTCGTGCTTCCGTTCCAGAAGAGAGGAGACGTGTCGTCTTGTGCCATTGACAAGTGTTACTGAAACTTTGACACACACGGTTAGTCCTGTACGGTACTGTCATCAATCACCAAAATTACTTAGGCATAAACTATGCCCCAACATCTCTCCATCTAAATCTTGAGACGACATATTCTCAGGCCTGCGAGAAAACAACTCGAAACAAGACCAACAGGGAAACTACCGATGCATTGATCAAAACATTCCAGAGTATATATAATGATTTTTTCTGGAAGAAGTAGGAGTCCGGGAGGCACACGAGGACCCCACAAGCCATGAGGGCGCGACCCGGGGGCGCCCTATTGGCTTGTGCCTCCCTCGTGCGTCCCCTGGAATCCTTTATATTTTTTAATTTTATAAAATACCCAAATCGACAGAAATTATTTTTTTCAAATTTTTGGAGTCGGTTTACTTACAGTACCACGTACCTACCCCTTTTCAGGTTTCTCGAGTGTTCCACAAGACTTCCTTTATGCGCTCTTCCGGTGTTATGACTTGGATGATATTAGTTTCCTCATTAATGGGTGCACCTTAAATATAATGTTTGATTCTTTTTCCCATTCACCACTCTTGGATTTTTAACTTCAAATTTATTAATTTTTATGGAACCGGAGCAATAAACCTCCTCGTCAACATAGGGTCCATTTGGAGAGGAGTTTAGCTGCAAACAATCTGAAACGAGTATTGTATAAAAGCACTATGTCTCCTATACTGAATTCTCATTTTTGAATTCTCTTGTCATGCCATCTTTTAATGGTCTCTTTAAATAACTTCTCATTTTCATAAGTTTGTGTCCTCCATTCATCTAATGAGCTAATATCAAATATCCTCTTTTCACCGGCAAGTCTCAAATCATAGTTAAGTTCTTTAATTGTGCAATAACCTTTATGTTCTAGCTCAAGAGGTAAATGCCAAGCTTTTCCATAGACCATTTCTTACGGGGACATCCCCATAGGATTCTTATAAGCAGTCCTATAGGACCAAAGAGCACCATCTCGTTTCTTAGACCAATTGTTCCTATATCTACTGACAGTCTTTTGCAAGATTGATTTTATTTTGCGATTGCTGAGCTCAATTTTCCGACTAGATTGAGGATGATAAGGTGATGCAATCATATGGTTAACATCATATTTAGCTATAAGTATACGAAAAGCACCATGAATAAAATGTGAACCACTGCAAGTCATTAAATATCTAGGGACACCAAAGCTGAGAAAGATAATATCTTTAAGAATTTTAATATAAGGTTTAATATCAACACTACTAGTTGGAATAACTTCTACCCATTTAGTAACGTAATCAACAACAACTAGAATATGAGTATATCCATTCGAGGAAGGAAAGGTCCCATAAATTAAAAGCCACACATAAAATGGTTCAATAGAAAGTGAATAGTTCATAGGCCTTTCTTGACATCTACCAATATTACCTACTCTTTGGCATTCGTCACAAGAAAGGACGTACTTACGAGCATCTTTGAAAAGAGTAGGCCAATAGTAACCGGATTGTAATACCTTGTGTGTCAATGTGTCACCAGCATGATGTTCTCCATAAGCTTCAGAATGGAATTTCCTTAGGATTTGTTCCTGTTCATGCTAAGGCATGCAACGTCAAATAATTACATCTACTCCTTCTTTATAAAGATGTGGGTCATCCCAAAAGTAATGCCTTAAGTCATAAAATAATTTTTTTATTTTTTTGATAGGTGAATCTAGCTGGAATATATTTGGCGACAATAAAATTAGCATAATCAGCATACCAAGGAGAGCTACGAGAAGTATTAAGATCAGCCAGTTGCTCATGAGGGAAGTTATCATCAATCAGTAGTGGGTCATCAAGAACATTTTCCATTCTAGACAAGTTATTTGCTACACGATTATGAACTCCCTTTGTATCGATGATATGCAAATCAAACTCTTGAAGTAAAACCACGCACCTAATGATTCTAGGTTTAGCTTCTTTCTTATCCATAAGGTACTTAATAGGAGCATGATTAGTGTGTATAGTTACTTTAGACTCAACAATGTAAGATCTAAATTTATCACAAGCAAACACAACACGCTTATGCCTCTGGCGGCTCTACTTCTGAGCCACATGTGTCTGGTACTGACCCTTGGCCTGCATACAGAAAACTGTCTTCATCTTGTCCTGCAGTTTGATCGCCCAAGATGGCATGGCAGACGAGCGGGACTGAGAGGCAGTTCCTCTGTCAGCAGCGGTCTCTGTATCTGTATCCATGTGCTGAGAGGATGTAGATGGGTTGGCCCACTTGTCCTTGACGCGAAGCCTGATCGGGTCATGCACAATGTAATCAGACTGTGCGTAGAGCACCTCATCCGAAAAAGCCTGCTCCCACTTATGGAAAATGTATGCGAACAGGTAAGGCCCGTAGATAGGAACCTTACGATTGATGATGCAGTTCCAGAGCTCTGTGAACATCACATCTGAAATATCCAGCTGAGCAGACTCCTGAGACATAGCGTCCTCACACAGTAACAACATCTCAGCCAAGTATCCATGGACCTCATCAAAGTTACCACTCCGAGGGAAGAGGGTGTTGCGAAAGATCCGATGCATGATGTCCAGGTGCTTGGGAAGCACCCCCTTCCTCAGATATAGTGACTGCAGTCTGTCCTTTGCGGGGGCCCTATCGGTGGGGGCTGCAGCATGAGGACGCAGCCCAAAAGGAGTGTCAGCACCCTGAAAGTCAATGTGAAGGAACTGCATGAACTCAGTCCAGGAACCGGTCATCTTCTTCGACCCAGTCATCCAGATCATGGAACGCTGTGCATCAGGAGAAAAATGGACTGTGACATAAAACTGAGCCACTGCAGTGGGATCAAAGTCCGTCTTGAAGGTGATGATGTCTTTGATGCCCAGTTTGTCAACCAGAGAGAGGGCATCACCAAAGTAGTCCATGTTCCGCTGAAGATGTGCCAGATCAATCCACTGAACAGAGACATGGTTCTTCTTGAAGGAAGCAATAACATCCCGATAAATCCTGCACTGGTCCTTCACCCAGACATTTTCAACCCCATCGATCACTTCCCTCTCCTTGAGATAGGGGTTCTTGGTGCGAAATTGCAGAAAGTCCTTTGGGGACATTGTACGGATATTGACTCTCTTGTCCTTGTGAGCGATCTTCTTGAAGGACTTCTTCTTGGGAGGCAGACCAGACGTGGCAGACCCCTCGGGCTCCTGTGTGTTGCGAAACTGTTTGGACGCCGTGTCCCGTGGGGGGTTCGAACGGCGAGCAGAGCCACCTGTGACACAGACCACAAAGCGAAAAAAGAGGTGACAAGAAAAGTCAAGGCAATGAATTTTGAAAACGCAGAAAAAGTAAACATGCATTGCCTAGCATAAAAAAAATACACCGTGAATATTCCTGGCGGTAGTACCGCCAGCCCTGGCGGTAGTACCGCTGGGGGTCATAGCGGTAGTACCGCTACCCCTGGCGGTAGTACCGTTGGGGACTTAGCGGTAGTACCGCTGGGGACTTAGCGGTAGTACCGCTACCCCCTGGCGGTAGTACCGCTGGGGGTTTGACTTTCAGATCTGACATATAAAACTCGTTTTCGAGGGCAAGGACTGAACATGAACACTAAGACGTACACCCCAGCCCTACTGTCATGAGGAACACATAGTAACAAGAGGTACAAACATGCCTAGGCAAGAGAGAGCACGTTTTAGATCTAATCCAAGAGTTCAAGTATTCGATCTAAGACGATGAAATCCTAGAGCATGGCAGCAATCACAACAACAAACCATTGGACCTATACCCCCCTCAAATATTTCCTACATGCCATAGGATCAACAGGATGAATCCAATCCCCAATGCTCCTAACCCTAGAACACGAAGAACAACCAAATAGAAGAAGGGAGGAGCTTTACCGGGATTCATGGCTCTTGGAGTAGGAAGAAGAGATGAAGCAACCCTTCCACACCAACGGGGAGAAGGAGCTCCACGAAGTGAGATCCAAACAGGGGGTTTTCGGGCTAGGGGAGGGAGGAGCCGCGAGGAAGAAGAAACAAATGCAAAAATCGGGCTCCCCCTCCCTTTATATAGCCCAAGGGGTACGGGCCAACGGTAGTACTGCTGTGGCACTAGCGGTAGTACCGCTGTCTGGCGGTAGTACCGCCAGATGCAGCGGTAGTACCGCTGGGGTCCTGGCGGTAGTACCGCTCCCCCTGGCGGCAGTACCGCTCCCCTTTGAAACCCTAGAAATTTTCTAGCCGGTCGTGTTAGATTTTGAATCCTGGCGGTCTACCGCCATACCTGGCGGTAGTACCGCTGGGGTCCTGGCGGTAGTACCGCTACCCCTGGCGGTAGTACCGCTGGGGTCCTGACGGTAGTACCGCTACCCTGGCAGTAGTACCGCTGTATATGTTTCAACACGGCTAAGGAAAAAAGGGAAACTTGGGCACATGACAAGTGAGTAAAAAGGAATGACATCCGAGAAAATGTACTGACTTGTCATTGTATATCCTCTCCTTTATACGCAAGAGAGGATGGAGGGGCGGTGGCCGAGGCCACCTATGTTTGAGACAATGGTATGACACCGCGAAGAATTATCCTTGGGTTCATGACCAATGCTCGTCTTTGAAGCACAAGTGCCATTTGTCAATGGCTAAAGTGAAAGACTAGATTGATTTACGCATAATGGGGGGAGGGAGAGTTCATTGAGAGAACAACACTCCCCCTATGTCCATGCCTACATCTAGACCAAGATGAAATGTAAAGTGAGGTGCAACATGCCTAGTTTCAATCCACATTACTTGAATCAATGATATTTAGCTCATTCCTTAACTCCCGGAACCTTGCTTCATCTAGTGGCTTGGTGAAAACATCTGCAAGTTGCTCTTCAGTGTGGATGAAGTGAACCTCAATATCACCTAGCTTGATATGTTCACGGATGAAGTGATGATGAATATCAATATGTTTGGTTTTGCTATGTTGCACTGGGTTGAGGGAAATCTTGATGGCGCTTTGATTGTCACATAGAAGAGGCACTTTGTCACAAGTGACACCATAATCCTTTAAAGTTTGCCTCATCCGTAGCAATTGTGCACAACAACTTGCAGCTGCCACATACTCAGCTTCGGTGGATGATAAGGAGACACAGTTCAGCTTCTTTGAAGACCAACTTACCAAAGAGCGACCAAGGAATTGGCACCCTCCAGATGTTGACTTCCTCTCCACACAATCTCCATCCCAATCTGAGTCAGAATAGCCAACTAGATTGAAGTTTGCTCCTTTGGGATACCAGAGGCCAAAGTTTGGGGTATGAGCCAAATATCAAAAGATTCGTTTGACAGCCATGTAATGACTTTCTTTTGGTGCGGACTGAAACCGTGCACATATCCCTACACTCAACATAATATCCGGTCTAGATGCACAGAGGTAAAGGAGGGATCCAATCATGGAGCGGTATACCTTTTGATCCACTGCTTTACCATTGGGATCACTGTCAAGCTTGCATCTGGTTGGCATGGGGAACTTGACCGGTTTGACATCTTCGAGCTCGAACCGTTTGAGAATGTCTTGAGTGTACTTGGCTTGTTTGATGAATGTCCCTTCTAGACCTTGTTTAATCTCGAACCCGAGGAAAAACTTCAACTCTCCCATCATGGACATCTCAAACTTCTCAGTCATTAGCGCAGCAAATTCTTCATTGAATGAAATGTTAGGAGAGCCAAAGATAATATCATCAACATATAGTTGGCATATGAACAAATCCCCTTTAACCCTCTTAGTAAAAAGAGTGAGATCAATCTTCCCTATTTCAAACCCACGATCTTGTAACAACTCAGTAAGGTACTCATACCACGCGCGTGGGGCTTGTTTAAGGCCATAGAGTGCCTTATTGAGTTTGTACACATGATTGGGGAGCTTGGGATGTTCGAATCCCGAGGGTTGTTTGACATATACCAACTCATTTAAAGGACCATTAAGAAATGCACCTTTCACATCCATTTGCTGTAATTTGAAGTTATGATGAGAAGCAAAAGCAAGTAACATGCGAATAGATTCTAGACGAGCAACCGGGGCAAAGGTTTCACCGTAGTCGATACCCTCGACTTGGGAGTAGCCTTGAGCCACCAATATCGCCTTGTTTCAAATCACAATTCCATTTGCGTCTTGCTTGTTCTTAAATATCCATTTGGTCCCAATGACATTATGTTCCTGCGTTGGTCGAGGCACTAAATCCCAGACTTGGTTGCGCTCGAAGTTGTTAAGTTCTTCGTGCATGGCCATAAGCCAATCCTCATCATCGAGCGCTTCCTGTACGTGTTGAGGTTCACAATACGAGACAAACGCGTGATGCTGACAATAATTCCAAAGCTGTTGACGGGTAGATACTCCCCTTTTTAAACTACCAAGAACATTCTTCATAAGGTGTGACTTGGCTTTCAGCTTGTTCGCATTCTTGGCTGCTCGACGCTCCAAGAGTTCTTCATTAGATAACGGGGGAGCATCGACTTGTATCTTTTGTTTGCCCTTGCGTCTTGAGCCGGTTGTTGGAGCTCCAGACGGGAATTGTGAAACAGTCTCCTGATCATTTTGTCCTTCGACTTGAGCAGGTTCACTAGTTTGATCTTGTATTAGTGGTTGCTCTTGATCTTGATCTTGTGCTGGTTCAGGGTCTGGTAGTAGTGCTTGAATATCATGGGGCATATCACCATTGTTAGGCAATTGATCTTGACCGTGAGCTTGATCAACTTGTTGAGAGTCTTCTCTTTGTTCATCGGAAGCGTGTGGGGCTTGTGGGGGTGATGGCTCCACTTGAGTAGAGCATTGTCCTTCTCCTTCGGCCACAAGGGGTTCCTCAATGGGGAGTATTTGACCAATCCCCATTCTTCTTATGGCTTCGGGAGGAATTTCATCACCTATATCACAAAGACCACTTTGCTCCACTTGGGAGCCATTATTTTCGTCAAACTCTACGTTACACGTCTCCTCAATTAGTCCGGTGGACTTGTTGAGGACACGGTACGCATGAGAGTTTGTAGCATAACCAACAAAGATACCCTCATGTGCTCTAGAATCAAATTTAGCTAACCGAGCTCCATTTTTAAGAATGAAACACTTACAACCGAATACCCGGAAGTACTTGAGATTGGGCTTGTTTCCACTTAGAATCTCATACGGAGTCTTGTTCAAGCCTTTGCGGATGTAGAGCCGATTGGACGCGTGACATGCTGTGTTGATGGCCTCTGCCCAGAAGTTGTATGGAGATTTGAATTCTGCCATCATTGTTCTTGCAGCGTCTATCAAGGTCCGGTTCTTCCTTTCTGCCACGCCGTTTTGCTGAGGGGTATATGGTGCAGAATATTGGTGCTTTATTCCCTCATCACCTAGAAACTCATCTAGGGTGTAGTTCTTGAACTCGGTGCCGTTGTCACTCCTAATCATCAAGATCTTTGCTTCATGTTGACATTGCGCTTCATTAGCAAAGTTGATGACTGTTTGTTGCGTTTCACTCTTCCTTTTGAAGAAATATACCCAGGTATATCTTGAGTAGTCGTCAACAATCACTAAGCAATATTTTCTGCCTCCAAGACTATCAAATGTTGGAGGACCAAACAGATCCATATGGAGGAGTTCCAATGGCCTCTTAGTGTAGATAAGAGTCGTTGGACGATGAGCAGTTTCATGAATCTTTCCTTCAATGCAAGCACTGCAAACACGATCTTTAGCAAAGCTCACATTTGTTAGTCCACAAACATGGTCCCCTGTTAGGAGACTTTGCAAAGATCTCATATTGACATGAGCTAAACGGCGATGCCAAAGCCAGCCCACGTCAACTTTAGCCATTAAACATGTCGCAGTCTTAGTGGGTCGCTTTGAGAAGTTCACCACATAGAGACCATTTTCGACATGTCCAACATAGGCTACTTTAAGAGTCTTGCTCCTTAGGAGGACCACAGTGGAAAAACCCATGATTGCAAGTTGACGAACTGAAAGTAAATTGTAGGCAAGTGACTCAACAAGCATGACCTTCTCAATAGATAAATCTTGAGAGACGACCACCTTACCAAATCCCAATACCTTTGACGAGGATGCATCGGCGAATTGGACATGGGTGGGCATAGATGGAGAAGGATGCACATCCACCACTAAGTCCTTGCTTCCGGTCATATGATTTGTTGCTCCACTATCGAGCAACCATGACACCCCACCGGAAGCAAACTCCTGCAAAAGATCAAGGCTTGGTTTTAGGTACCCATTTTTTAATGGGTCCTTTCATATTAGAGACAAGGGTCTTAGGAACCCAGATAGCCCATTCAATATCTTCATCGTAGGAACCAACAAATCTGGCATAAACATGCCCATCACTAGCACAACATAAAACATAAGAAGAATTGAGTTTGCCGGCTGTGTTAGTAGAAGCAGTTTTGCCCTTCTTGGGGTTCCCATAGTCCACCTTGTTCCTGTTCACCTTCTGAGTCCCCTCACCCTCTTTGACAAAGATGTCCATGAGGGTGAGAGATCGTTTGTTCTTGTTCTTCCTTTTACCTTTTGACTTGGAGGTAAGTCCAAGTCCTTCCTTTCCTACAACACCCTTTTGAGTGCTCAAGAGATCGTTCAGACTCTTCTCACCTTGTCTGCATGCCACAAGGCCCTTCTCAAGTTTCTCCTTTAACTTGGCATTTTCCTCCATAAGATGAACATGCTCACAACAAGGGTTAGTTGCACAAGTATTATCAATTAACACAAAGGGAGGACAAGTAGAGATCTCCTTGGTAAGCTTTGCTTGGAGTTGATCATGAGACTCTTTCAGAGAGAAATGAACACCTTTCAAGGCTTTGTGGGCCTTGTCAAGTATGTCAAACTCTTCTTTGAGTCTGTCACGGCCAACTTCAAGAGCATACTTTTCAGATTTAAGCATGCGAGTAAGAACAACATCATGATCTAGTTTCTTTTGCATTTTAGCGCAGTCATCGTTATATGACTCCTCAAGAGCCAAACGAAGAGTGCGCTCTTCTTCTAGAGCACTAGATAATTCGGCAATTTCATCGGCATAGTCGAGGCTATGTCCCTGTAGCTCGGAGATAGTCTCCTCATGAGACTCAATGAGGTCAGTGGCCTCACCCAGTTGTTCCAAGAGAGCAACAAAGTGCTTCTTGGGTTCTCCCTTAATAGTGCATAGAAACTTATCAAGATCATGCTCATTAAGCTCTCCAACATCACTACCTTCTACACAATTTAACAATGAAGGAGCAGAAGCAATGTTGGTCTTAATGATGGGAGTTACCTGATTGGTACCTTTTGCCATGAGGCACTTGGTGATGTGGTTCTCGTTGGGGGCGTTGAAGAGAGACACCTTCTGGGAAGAGGTAGTGGCGATAGTAACAGTTGCCGTTGCCACTGTATCATCCTCATCGCCATCATCATCAGAAGGATACTCCTCCAGGGCCACCATCCCTTTTGGGTGAGGATTCTTCACAAAGTTGTTCTTGATTGGAAATGATTTGGTTTTGTCTTTGCGAATTAGCTTGCCTCCGTTGTCTTCCCTCTTCTCATCGGGACATTCTGCCACGAAGTGACTCACGTTGCCACAGTGATAACATGTCCTCACTCGTTGTTTGGGTTTGAATCCACTCGAGTTGTTCTTGTTGAAGGTGGGTCTTGAGTTCCTTTTATTTCCCCAGAATTGCCTTGATGCAAGAGCCATGTGCTCATGATAAGCATACCTTGGGTCTTCAGGGCAGCCCTCCTCTTCCTCCTCTTCTTCTTCTTCTTCAAGCATTGCTCTTGCTTTGAACGCAAGGTTGGGTGAAGTGGTTTTTGATCGGACACGAGCAAGTGCATTGTCGGCTGTTTCGTTCATGATTGACATTCCAATGAACTCATCCAACACTTCACTGGAAGACAAGGAGTGGAAGTCTGGCCGCAGACGAATGACAGATGACATGGCTTTATTGAAAGGCATGATGGCTTTGAGAAAGTTGCGCTTGACCCATCTATCATCCACATCCTTACTCCCATGATCCTTTAGTGCCACAGCTATAGCAGTCACCCTCCGATAGAGATCACGAGGGTCCTCGTCTTCCTTCATCACAAACTCATCGGCCTTATCAAGTATCACTTCATAGTTGGATCGTTGAATACTTGAGCTTCCCTTGTACAGTACCATAACATGCTCCCAACAATCCTTGGCCAATGTGAAGGGATGCAAGTGGGGAAGATCTTCAGGTGGTACAGCAGACTGGAGAATAAACAACGCAGAGTGATTATATTGATTGTATGCATCTTCTCTTGGAGTGAGGTTGCTTGGGTCATGGGGATAATATCCTTGCTCGATAATTCTCCACAAGTTTGTTGAGCTGTGATTCAAATGAGACTTAATAGAAAACACCCAGTTAGCAAAGTCACCTTTCACAAGTTTAGGAGGAGGACCAACAGGATTAAGACGAGGTGCGAGAACGGGTCCTCCATATGTCATGGGAGGTGGAACCGAAGCATATGTTCGAGTCCCATCCTTTTCGTGAGGTGAAGCAGGTTGCATACCTTTAGCCGCTTCCTTAGAGGAGTTGGCCTCCGAATCAGAAATGGTGGGTTTAACCACTAAAGCCGGTTCGGGTGAACTTTTAAGACCATCAATTAATTCTTTAAGCATGGTTTTTACTTCGCTCGTCAAGGACGTCTTGAGGGCGGCCATAGCCGTATTCAAATCGTCCCTTGTGACCGAAGTCAAGTCCATGTCCCAGGGTTGCCCACGGTTAACTTTCGCTCCGCCTTCCATACTCTTCGGGTGGTTAAACCCTTAATAAAGAGACGTGGCTCTGATACCAATTGAAAGGATCGATATGGTTGGCTAGAGGGGGGGTGAATAGACAACGACCACTTTTTAATTAATCTTAACAAGTTAAGGTAAACACTATACGGGTTCACAAATAATATGACAAAGATGTGAACCCTATAGAAGCTAACAACTAGAGTTATTAAGACAAGTAAGATATAGTCACAAGCATAAGCAAATACAAAGTAAAGGTTAGTGATAACCACAAGTGGAACCGATGGAGACGAGGATGTGTTACCGAAGTTCCTTCCCTTTGACAGGAAGTACGTCTCCGTTGGAGCGGTGTGCAGGCACAATGCTCCCCAAAAAGCCACTAAGGCCACCGTATTCTCCTCACGCCCTCGCACGATCAAGGTACCGTGATTCCACTATAGGTGCCCTTGAAGGCGGCGACCGAACCTTTACAAACAAGGTTGGGGCAACTCCACACAAAGCTTGGAGGCTCCCAACTAAACCACGAAGCTTCACCACAATGGAATATGGCTTCGAGGTGACCTCAACCGTCTAGGATTCTCAAACACCCAAGAGTAACAAGATCCGCAAGGGATTGGTGGGGGAATCAACTTTTCTCTTGGTGGAAGTGTGGATCTAGGCCTTCTCAACCAATCCCTAAAGAATCAACAAGTTTGATTGGCTAGGGAGAGAGATCGGGCACTTTAGAGCTTGTGGAGCAACAATGGAGCTTAGAGAGGTAAGAGATAGGGTTCCTCAGCTAGAAGAACCCTTTATATAGTTGGGGGTAAAATCAGACCGTTTTCCCACTCTCTGCCCGAGAACCAGCGGTACTACCGCTGTGCCGGAGCGGTACTACCGCTGGCTGCAGCGGTACTACCGCTGGACCTCCAGCGGTACTACCGCTGACACCAGCGGTACTACCGCCGGCCCCTTGGTAGTGCACAAGCACTACTACTGCCGGGAAAGTCTTCGCAAAAGGGTCTATCCACAAACTACCGCTAGGTAGGTGGAACAAAAACACCTAGAGCGGTACTACCGCTGACCAGGGGCGGTACTACCGCTGGCTGCAGCGGTACTACCGCTAGCAGTCCAGCGGTACTACCGCTGAGGACCATTTTGCAGAGATAAACGAGACGAAAAGGCGAGGGCCGCTCCAAAATATAAGGAAAGGGAGAATGAAGTGTGCGTGTGTAAAGATAGATTCCACCCAAACCTTTCCACTACGGATCCCCTCTTAATAGTACGGCTTTCCTATGACTGAAATAAAGAGAATCGTAGATAGCATCGTGCTTCCGTTCCAGAAGAGAGGAGACGTGTCGTCTTGTGCCATTGACAAGTGTTACCTGAAACTTTGACACACACGGTTAGTCCTGTATGGTACTGTCATCAATCACCAAAATTACTTAGGCATAAACTATGCCCCAACATCTCTCCATCTAAATCTTGAGACGACATATTCTCAGGCCTGCGAGAAAACAACTCGAAACAAGACCAACAGGAAAAGTACCGATGCATTGATCAAAACATTCCAGAGTATATATAATGATTTTTTCTGGAAGAAGTAGGAGTCCGGGAGACACACGAGGACCCCACAAGCCATGAGGGCGCGACCCGGGGGCGCCCTATTGGCTTGTGCCTCCCTCGTGCGTCCCCTGGAATCCTTTATATTTTTTAATTTTATAAAATACCCAAATCGACAGAAATTATTTTTTTCAAATTTTTGGAGTCGGTTTACTTACAGTACCACGTACCTACCCCTTTTCAGGTTTCTCGAGTGTTCCACAAGACTTCCTTTATGCGCTCTTCCGGTGTTATGACTTGGATGATATTAGTTTCCTCATTAATGGATGCACCTTAAATATAATGTTTGATTCTTTTTCCCATTCACCACTCTTGGATTTTTAACTTCAAATTTATTAATTTTTATGGAACCGGAGCAATAAACCTCCTCGTCAACATAGGGTCCATTTGGAGAGGAGTTTAGCTGCAAACAATCTGAAACGAGTACTGTATAAAAGCACTATGTCTCCTATACTGAATTCTCATTTTTGAATTCTCTTGTCATGCCATCTTTTAATGGTCTCTTTAAATAACTTCTCATTTTCATAAGTTTGTGTCCTCCATTCATCTAATGAGCTAATATCAAATATCCTCTTTTCACCGGCAAGTCTCAAATCATAGTTAAGTTCTTAAATTGTGCAATAACCTTTATGTTCTAGCTCAAGAGGTAAATGCCAAGCTTTTCCATAGACCATTTCTTACGGGGACATCCCCATAGGATTCTTATAAGCAGCACTATAGGACCAAAGAGCACCATCTCGTTTCTTAGACCAATTGTTCCTATATCTACTGACAGTCTTTTGCAAGATTGATTTTATTTTGCGATTGCTGAGCTCAACTTTCCGACTAGATTGAGGATGATAAGGTGATGCAATCATATGGTTAACATCATATTTAGCTATAAGTATACGAAAAGCACCATGAATAAAATGTGAACCACTGCGAGTCATTAAATATCTAGGGACACCAAAGCTGAGAAAGATAATATCTCTAAGAATTTTAATATAAGGTTTAATATCAACACTACTAGTTGGAATAACTTCTACCCATTTAGTAACGTAATCAACAACAACTAGAATATGAGTATATCCATTCGAGGAAGGAAAGGTCCCATAAATTAAAAGCCACACATAAAATGGTTCAATAGAAAGTGAATAGTTCATAGGCCTTTCTTGACATCTACCAATATTACCTACTCTTTGGCATTCGTCACAAGAAAGGACGTACTTAGGAGCATCTTTGAAAAGAGTAGGCCAATAGTAACCGGATTGTAATACCTTGTGTGTCAATGTGTCACCAGCATGATGTTCTCCATAAGCTTCAGAATGGAATTTCCTTAGGATCTGTTCCTGTTCATGCTAAGGCATGCAACGTCAAATAATTACATCTACTCCTTCTTTATAAAGATGTGGGTCATCCCAAAAGTAATGCCTTAAGTCATAAAATAATTTTTTTATTTTTTTGATAGGTGAATCTAGCTGGAATATATTTGGCAAAAATAAAATTTGCATAATCAGCATACCAAGGAGAGCTACGAGAAGTATTAAGATCAGCCAGTTGCTCATGAGGGAAGTTATCATCAATCAGTAGTGGGTCATCAAGAACATTTTCCATTCTAGACAAGTTATTTGCTACACGATCATGAACTCCCTTTGTATCGATGATATGCAAATCAAACTCTTGAAGTAAAACCACAGACCTAATGATTCTAGGTTTAGCTTCTTTCTTATCCATAAGGTACTTAATAGCAGCATGATTAGTGTGTATAGTTACTTTAGACTCAACAATGTAAGATCTAAATTTATCACAAGCAAACACAACTGCTAAAAATTTCTTTTCAATAGTAGCGTAATTTCTTTGAGCATTATATAGGGTCTTACTAGCATGATGAATAACATTCAATTTCTTCTCTATTCTTTGCCCTAGGACAGCATCAACAACATAATCACTAGCATCACACATAATTTCAAAGGGTATATTCCAATCAGGTGGTTGGATGATAGGTGCAGAAAATAAGGCTTTCTTATGTATTTCAAAGGATTCTACACAATCACCATGAAAAAGAAAGGGAACATCTTTCTGAAGAAGATTAGTCAATGGCATAGAAATCTTTGAGAAACCTTTAATGAAACGCCTATAGAAACTAGCATGATCAAGGAAACTTCTTATACCTTGATATATTTTGGGCAAGGCATTTTCTCTATTGCATCAACTTTGGCTTTATCCACCTTAATACCTCATTCAGAAATTTTATTCCCAAGCACTATACCTTGGTTCATCATAAAGTGGCACTTCTCCCAATTCAAGACAAGATTAGTTTCTTCACATATGTGCAACACTTGATCATGGTTGCTGAAGCAATCATCAAAAGAAGTCCCATAAGAAGAGAAGTCATCCATGAAAACCTCAAAAATATTTTCACAAAAGTTAGAGAATATAGCAATCATACATTTTTGCAAGGTAGGAGGTGCATTGCATAGACCAAAAGGCATACACGTGTAAGCATAAGTTCCAAAGGGGCAAGTAAAGGTAGTTTTCTCTTAGTCGTCTTGTGACACATGTTTTTGAGGAAATCCTGAGTACCCATCAAGGAAACAAAATTGTGTGTTCTTAGATAATATTTGTAACATTTGATCAATAAAAGGAAAAGGGTAGTGATCTTTCCTAGTAGCTTTATTCAATTTCCCAAAAGCAATCACAACCCTATAACTAGTGACTATCCTTTGTGGAATGATTTCATTTTTTCACGGGGAACAACAATTATACCACCTTTCTTAGGAATAAAATGAACAGGACTTACCCATCTACTATCTGCAATAGGATAAATTATACCCGCTTCCAGAAGTTTTAGTATTTCAGTTCTTATTTCCTCCTTCATTTTAGGATTGAGGCGGCGTTCACGATCAACGACTGGTTTACCATCGGGTTCCATATTGATCTTGTGCTGATAAAGAGAAGGGCCTATGCCTTTAAGATCATCAAGTGTATAGCCAATAGCAGCCTTGTGCTTCTTTAAGGTTTTGAGCAATCTCTTTTCTTCATGCTTTGAAAGTTTAGCACTAATAATAATAGGATATATCTTCTTGTCATCAAGATAAGCATATTTCAAAGTATCAGGTAAAGCCTTGATCTCAGACACGAGGTCTACTTTGGGTGGATGAGGACCACCTAAAATTTCAATTAGTAAGTTGTGCTTAAGAATACATTGTTGATCAAGAAGTATCCTATTTAATCCATTTCTTTCAATTAGGTGCATATCATTCTCATGGTCTAGCTCATACTATTCTAATGGATATATAGGAGGTACAACAGTAGAAAAAAGACAAATTATTTCATCTTTATTAGGCAATTCCTTTTCATACGATTGCTTACCAAACTTCAAAAAATTGAACTAATGAGAAATATCACCAAAGGTAACTTTGACCTTCTCGGTAGCACAATTAATTTCACCATTAACAGTACTCAAGAAAGGTCTACCAAATATAATGGGGGAAACATTATCTTGTTCTGAACCAAGTTCTAAGAAATCAGTGGGGGTATTTGATTTTTCTACACAAAAATTCAACATCTCTACCAATCCCAACTGGCGATATAGTATCTCAGTTCGCAAGTTTAATAGTAACATCTATGTATTCAATCAAAACGGGTGCGATATCATGCATAGTTTCTTTATATAATGTAAAAGGTATAGCATTAATGCTACCACCTAGATCACAGAGGCCGTGGTAGCAATGTTATCCAATCTGAACCGACATAACATGTGTGCCTACCACTGGTTTATTTTTATCAAGTTCGTCGTGTTTATTTCTAACAAGCTTTGCAATTCTAGCAGCTTCATCATAGAGGTAAATAACTTTCCCATCAATGTTATCAGCTAGGAGATGTTTCACCATAGCAACCATAGGGACAAAATTTATTTTCTTAGAAGATTTAGGTGTCCTAACATGATTTTTATTAACCACTATTGCAGCCCGAGCATGCTCTCTAATCTTATAGGAAACGGGGGTTTCTCAATTTAAGCAATAGGAACAACTCGATTTACATGGTTAATAGTTATTTCTTCCTTATTTATGTCAATTAGTTCATCATGTAATTTTTTAGTAGGAGCATGGAATGTAAACCACTTCTTATTGGGGAGATCAACGTAAGTGGCAAAAGTTTCACAAAAGGTAGCTCGTATCTCAGGATAAAGACCATATTTGTTGCTAAACTCATGAAAAGGAGAAGTTTCCATGAACGATTTAGTGTAATCAAAATTGAATTTTATAGCTGATGTTTTACCTCTATCGAGTTCCCAATCTTCATAATTGTGTTTAATATTTTCTAGAAGATTCCATCTAGACTCAATAGTCTCCTTCATATAGAACCAACCGCACAAGCATCGAGCAATGTTTGTTCAACATGAGAAAGCCAAGCATATGAATTTTATATTATCAATTATATTGGGAGCTCATGGTTGGGGCAAGTGTGCATCATAGATTTAAGCCTCCCCCAAGCTTGAGCGATGCTTTCTCCTTCACGAGGTCAACAATTGTAAATAAAATTCCGATCATGATGAATCAAATGAATAGGATAAAGTTTTATGATCAAAATGTCTTGATGAAGTATTTTATAAAACTTATTTTCTGTTATAATAATGAGCATGATGCTACTATGTCCGTATTTAGTTTTTAACGACACCTCTCTCTCTCTCAAAACATGTGGTCATGATTTTCGTTATCGGCTTTCGCTTGAGGACAAGCGAGGTCCAAGCTTGGGGGAGTTGATACGTGTAAGTGCATCTAGTGCCCTTAGTGATTTTGGTGGATTGAAGACTTATAGGTTAAGAAACTAATGTGTTTGTAAGTATACACATGCTCTATAAGTCACGGAGGAGTTTGAGTTATACGATGAATATCGACCCCTAAAAATGAATGTCTTCAGCTGAAGAATTTGGTCTTACCTTGAAGACTTTGATCGCAAAGAAATTGCGATGAAATTGATTTTCCTCATGAAGATATTTAAGATGAGGAATTCAATGTATCCTGAAGGAAAACTGCGTGAAGACTTTGAAGCATGAAGATTTACTCTTTCTGTTTCGTTTTCTTTACTCTTGAGTCATAGGAACACCGTACTGTTAAAAGGGGTCGAAGTAATACGACAGAATGAATTTTCTCATGATGCTCAAGCCTAGCCTAAACCTACCAAAGCCTCAAAGTGAGGAATATGAGAGACATGAGGACTTTCACAGTTGAAAGTTTCGACCATTGCCGCGACACACGCCACCTCACTGATCTTATCCTCCCAACGGTCACAATATTTAAGGGCATTTATGCCAAATGATGTTGGGATGCTCCCAGGCTATAAATAGCCGCCCCCACAACCACTTGCTGGTTGGCTACTATGAGTGAAACTGACAATTGTCATTTAGAGCAACCCAAATTCGTGACAGTCTTCGAGAGAAAATCATCAAGTGAGGAAATACCCCAAACACCAAACCCAAACCAAAACCAAGTGTTTGAGCATCACTGAAGAAGTTGTTCCTGTGTGGAACTGAAGCCTTTTACCTTTGAGGACTGTGCATCCTCCAGACGGTTAGGCGTGATGGTCTAGAGCATATAGCACTCAATTTTGGATCGCCTGGTGACCGATTTTGTGACAGTTTGGAAGTCTGCCCTGAAGACTTACCACGAATGTTGGGCGAGGATTGTGTGTCCTTAGATCAAGGAGAATACGGTAGGGAATGTGTGTCGAGGGACTGTGTGTCCATTGGTTTCAATACCAAACCACTCTGAACCAGACGTACAACTGTCACAGCAGTTGGAACTGGGTCATAACCTATTGTCTTCGACGAGCTACGGGTTCTATTTCCTCAACTCTTTCATTTCCTCAAAATTGTATGTTGAAGACTTTCAGCTGTGCTGTTTGAAGAATTTTTCTAAAGACTTCCTCTGAATTTCCTCAACCTCAAATTCTTCACTCGATTTAATCTTCACCTGCTTACTCTGTACCTGCGTACCATGCAAACAAAATCTCATAATCTTCATTGTGTATTCTGCTATAGTCATTTTTGCACTCCTGATCCTGCGCTATTTCCGCTGCACCTTATTCATCATTGAGGACTTTCATCACAAGTAATTTCCTCAGCGTTGAAATTCTAAATATCTCCTATTCACCTCCTCTAGTCAAATATAACGCACTTTCAATTGGTATCAGAGCAAGGTACTCCCTTGTTCTGTGTGACTTTGGTTTAACCACCTGGAGTTTTAGTTATGTCGACCAAAGGTATGATCAAGGTTACCGCATGATGTCCTACCTTCGAAGGAAAGGACTTTCCCTACTAGTAGACCAAGATGCACATGCATCTTCAGGCTATTGACAACGATCTCTGGTACATTGTGGAACATGGTATTCCCTCCATCACTGCTAGTATCTCTGTCGCTGATGTGAAGAAATTCAAGAACTTGATTCTCAAGCGAAGAATATCATATGTGGCTATCTGAGCAAAGGTCAGTATGACAGAGTGAGTGCTTTGGGCACAACTAAGTTTATCTGGGATAGGCTGTCCAAAATCAATGAAGGAATGTCAACTGAGCATGACTCTCGTGTTGATGTTCTTCACAATCTCTTCAATCGCTTCAAGAGGCTTGACAATGAAAGCTGCCAAGATACCTTTGATCGCCTCATTGGCATCTCAAATAAACTGCAAGCACTGGGAGCTCGAGACATCACTGACCATGAAGTTGTGAAGAAATTGCTAAGATCTCTTGATCCATCATTTGATACACTAGTTCTGATGATTCAAGAGGAGACTATAAGATACTTGATCCTGCTGATATACTTGAAAGACTCAGTACTCATGAATTCCAACAGGAAGAAAAGAGAGATCTGTATGGACCAAGCTACTCAAGACCTCGTGTTCTGAAGGCTAAAGCAATTTCCTCAAGTGAAGAAGATGACTCAGATTGCAGCATTGGTGACCCTGAAGAAATTGTACAGGAGCTTGCAATGCTCGTGAGGAAATTCCATAAGTTTACAAAGCGTGGCGAGTTCGATAAATATTCAAGAAGAGATATGAGGAAATCAGAATCATTGTCCGAGGATTACAAGAAAAGAACCTGCCACAAATGCAAGAAATCTGGTCACTACATTGCTGACTGTCATCGCTGGGTGAAGGAATCAAAGAAGAGGAAATACAAGGATGAAAGCTCACATGACTCGAATAAAAATAAGAAATCTTCAAAATCCTCATCCTCAAAGTCCACATCGCACAACAAGACCAGTTTTAGAAAGGCTCGGCCACTCATTGGCAAGGAATTGGATACTGAGGAAGAATATGAGGAATGTGATGAAGAGGAAGGTTCTGAAGAAGACTCAGAGTGTGGTGTGTCAAGTCTTACACTCGCTACCACACTCTTCAACAAGTCAATCTTCAACCTTGAAGAAAATGACAACGCTATCTACACTGATGACTATGTTGATGACTTCGCTCCAACCTATTGCTTCATGGAAAAAGGTTCACAGGTACCGAATGATACTTCCTCCTCTGACTCAAGTGACTGTGAACATGATGATTATAAAAAAAACTTGCCAACATTTCAACTAAACAACAAAGTGACATTGAAAAGCTTCAAAAACTGCTAGACAGAAGCAATGATCTGTTGAATGATGAAATGAATCGGACTCAAATCCTCACTGAAGATATGAGAAGTCTTTAGTCAAGATTTGATAGTCTTCAAGATCGTTATGGCACACTCTTGGCTGATCATGAGAAACTTTCCTATGAATTTCTTCAAAGGAAACTTGATCTTGAGAAGTTGAAGATGTCTCATGATGATCTTCGAATGGAAAAGGATTCATTGCTTGCTCAACAGATCAGTGCCGCAAACATTGAATTCACTCCACCATGTCTCAATTGCATCGAGCCTAAAACTGCCAATTCTTCACCAGAATCATCAAATGCTTCTATCGCTTCAAATTCTTCAACTGTTCCTGTGGTATCAAATTCTTCACTTGAGGAAACCAAAAATGCTACTGACAAAAACGCAGGGTTGAAGGAATTGTATGTGACAGGCATATACATAAGTCTGAAAGGGCATCAAACCCTTTGCGATGTGCTCAAAAAGCAGATTCTGAACAGGAATCCAAGGAAAGAAGGAATTGCCTTCGAGAGGAAATTAAATGTTGATAGATCATACTGGATACCTGACGAGTACCCCAAAACATCATGGGTTGCTTCTAAAGGTCCTCCCGTTGATCCATCCACTCTAACAGGATTTGCATGTGAATTATTCTATTCCTCACATGAGTCAATTGACTCCAACTATAAACTATTCAAAAATCAATATTGTGAAGTATTTTCTCTATATGTTGCGACTAACTATAGGAATGGACCACCCCTGAGGAAAATCCGGGTCCCCAAAAGTTGCTTGGAAAATCTTTAGGTGAATGTGCTCATGACACCACCTGTGAAGAACCTGAACCCAGATCATATTCCTCAGGTGGACCAAAGTCTTAAATAGGATCAAAATCCTCAGATGGTCAATACTATACTCATACTTGTGCTAATGCTTCTCATATGCAGGGAAATTACAAGGGATATGAATATGAGCATTATTCCTCAAATAATTATGTTCATAAATCTTCAAAGAACTTCTTTGCCTATTCATTTGAGTACTCTAATCCCCTACCTTGAAAAGAAGTGTATTTGCTTCAATGCCCCCTTTCTCATATGGTGCTCGCAGGATGGTGAATTCTTTGCCACCCCGTCAGATGTGGGTGGTGAAGAAATTGAACTAATCACTTATGCACGTGATGTCTCTAGATAAAAATCATCATCTGAAGAATTTGCTGGAGACTTGAGGAAAATTCTTGATTGGACGCAAGATAAACTTGATGAAATGATAACATTTCACACGTCCCCAATTTTACTGTTTATGATGAAATTCCTATATGTTGAAATTGACATCATATTCTTCAAGTCTAAAGCATATGAGATGGTAAGCTGTACTAATTCATCTCCAGGATGACAAACCCAAGAATACAAAGTGGGTTCTTGATAGTGGTTGCACAAACCACATGACTGGTGATAAAAGCTTGTTGATGAATATGCCACTGACTCCATCACCACTGAAGCATATCACTAATGTTGATAAAGGTAAAAGCAAGGTATTGGGGCTTTGCAAAGTGGCTATTTCAAATCCCTTGGGTTTAACCTCATGTCAGTGTCAATGCTTTGTGATCTTGATATGGTTGTTATCTTTGGAAAATACAGATGCGTAGTCATCATAGAATCTGACAAATCCAAAGTCTTCGAAGGCTTTAGGAGAGGAGATTTGTACATTGTTGATTTTTCCATAGGTCCTCAACCTGCCACATGCTTACTAGCAAAAACCTCAGAAGGATGGCTATGGCATCGATGTCTGGGTCATGCGGGCATGAGGAATTTGCACACACTGGAAAAGAAGAAGCATGCCATTGGCATCAAATCAGTCAAATTCCTCAAGGACCACCTCTGCGGTGCTTGTGAGTCTGGAAAAATGACCAGATCCAAACACCCCTCAAAGACTATCATGACTACTACTCGTCTGTTTGAATTGCTTCACATGGATCTGTTTGGACCTACTCATAATGCGACACTAACCAATGCAACATCTTTATATGGCTTTGTCATCGTTGATGACTATTCTCGATACACTTGGGTACATATCATTCTGTATAAAAATGAAGTGCAGGAAGTCTTCAATTGATTTTCCTGAAGGGTCTTGAAGAACTTCGGCGTCAAGATCAAACACATAAGGAGTGACAATGGGACATATTTGAGAAACACTTGTCTTCATGATTATCTTGATGAACTCCGTATTACTCACAAATTAACTACTCTTATACTCCACAACAGAATGGCGTCGTTGAATGCAAGAACATGACTTTGGTTGAAATGGCTTGGACTATAGTTGAAGAATATCAGACTCCTCGTCGCTTCTGGCCTGAAGCAATCAACACTGCTTGCCACATCATCAACGGGGTATATCTTCAAAAATTCCTCAAGAAAACCTAATATGAACTCCCCACTGACAAGAAACCCAATGTAAGTTATTTCAAAGTCTTCGATGCAAAATGTTGGATTAGAGCACATGAGGGTTTTATGCTTGGTTACGGAAAGGACTCACACACCTACAGAGTCTTCAACACCTATCACAACAAGGTTGTTGAAACTGTAGAAGTGCGGTTTGATGAAACTAATGGCTCACAAAGAGAGCAATTACCTCCTGTGCCAGATAAATTATCTCGTGAGGAAGCACTCAAGCTCAAAGCCACTGAGGATATCATTCCTACTGAGGAAATTACTGAAGAAAGCATCTCCAACACTGATGAAATTTAGACAGATGCACCTGAGGAAATTGCTCCAGATCAAATTCCTCAGCCCAAACAAAATATTCAATCAGCTCATCCAAGGATTGCAAATGAAGGTGAACTTGACAAAATCCTCGATGACATCAATGCACCAGGTCCACTTATTCGCTCAGAAGCTTCACATTTAGTCAACTTTTGTGGGCATTCCTCTTTTATGTCTATGACAGAACCCTCAAAAGTTGCTGAATCGTTCATGGAACCTGAGTGGATTCAAGCCATGCAAGATGAACTTCTTCAGTTCAGGCTAAATGACGTGTGGGAACTCATCAAATGACCAGATCCTCGCAAGCACAATATCATCGGTAGTAAGTGGATTTACCGAAAAAAGCAAGATGAGGATGGTCAAGTGGTGAGGAACCAGGCACGGCTTGTAGCCCAAGGCTAGACACAGGTTGAAGGAATTGATTTCGATGAAACTTTTGCACCTGTTGCTAGACTTGAGGCTATTCGAATACTACTTGCTTATGCTAATCATCATAACATTACTCTATATCAAATGGATGTGAAAAGTGCATTCCTTAATGTTAAGCTTGAGGAAGAAGTATATGTTTCTCAGCCCCCAGGTTTTGAAGATCTGAAGCATCCTGACAAAGTCTTCAGACTCAAAAAGGCACTCTATGGACTCAACCAAGCCTCCCGGGCGTGGTATGACACATTGAAGGAATTCCTCATGAAGAAAGGCTTCAAACCTGGTTCACTTGATGCAACTCTTTTCACAAAATCTTATGACAATGAACTATTTGTGTGTCAAATATATGTCGACGACATTATCTTTGGTTGTACTGACAAACTTTAAAGTGATGAATTTGCTTACATGATGAGTGAAGAATATCAGATGTCTATGATGGGGGAGCTGAAATTCTTCTTAGGTCTTCAAATTTGTCAAGAATGCAATGGCATCTTCATATCTCAGGAGAAATACCTCAAGGATGTTCTGAGGAAATTCAACATGCATCAATGCAAAGGCGTCAAGATTCCTATGCCTACCAAAGGCCAGCTCTGCACCGAAGAAAATGGTAAAGATTTCGATCAACAGGTATATCATTCGATGATTGGCTTTTTATTGTATCTGTGTGCATCTAGGGAAATATAATGCTTAGTGTTTGCATGTGTGCTCGTTTTCAAGCAAAACCGAAGGAATCACACCATAAGGCTGTGAAACATATTCTTTGATACTTAGCTCATACACCAACACTAGGATTGTGGTACCCCAAGGGCTCAAATCTTCATATTGTTGGATATTTTGATTCTGATTATGCTGGTGACCATGTGGATCGCAAGTCATCATCAGGCACATGCCCTTTCCTAGGAAGATCATTAGTATTCTGGTCCTCAAAGAAGTAGAAATGTATTTTCTCTCCACTTCCAAAGCTGAGTACATTGCTGCTGGATCCTGCTGTGCTCAACTGCTATGGATGAAGAAAACCCTGAGAGACTATGACATCAACATGAAGATTGTACCCTTCTACTGCGACAATGAGAGTACAATCAAGATCGATTACAAACCCAGTACAACACTCGAAGACTAAGCACATCCAGATTCATCATCATTTTATTCGTGACCAGGTCCTCAAGGGCAATATCATCATCGACCATGTGAAGACTGATGATCAACTAGCTAATATATTCACAAAGCCCTTGGATGAGAGAAGATTTTGCAAGTTGCGGTGTGAGCTAAATATACTAGAATCTTCAAATGTTTTGTGGAAACATGCACACATCCTAACACTTATGCAAAATTGATGACTTAGATGTGCAATAGACGAAGAATCGATTTTCTTCAATCAATGAAGAACATCACTCTTGGTGTGAAGAAATTAATGAAGAATTTGGTTCTCAGGGCCCTACGACAACTGTACGCGGCTCCTGAAATCATCATTCTTATACGGTGGGTCACGCCACCACCCAACTTTGAAATTCTACAAGCTGGTTTTTCTTCAAATTTGAAATTCATAAATCTGACACTGTGTCACAAAATCCTCAAAGTTTCAAAATATTCAAATTGTTCAAATTCTTCAAAAAGTTTGATGATTTTCATTTGAGTATATATATATATATATATATATAGAGAGAGAGAGAGAGAATGAACTTTCAAAGTCCTCAACAACATTCACTTATAGGTGAGTCTTCAATTTGATATTTCATCTAAGTGAATGTGATCGAACCTGATTCCCCTCTATGCTAAGCTCAACCCAGTCCATTCTCAATTCTTCATATGCGTTCAATTTGACACTTGTTCAAAATCCTCACTGAGTCCTTGTCAGCTGAGGACTTTGCAACAAAATCCTCAAAAATTAAAAAAATGTTTCTAGAATGTTGCACACTTTCTGGACCCACTTCTCACTATCGGATAACCACGAACTCCACCGCTTCAGTCGTGGGCACCACGTGTCATGCAAAGACGATGGGGCAAGGGCAGTTCGGTCCGAAAGTTTTGGCCCGAACAATTTTCCACCTTAGCTATACATAGGCCCTTACCCTCCCTGAGTTAAAACTCTTCGTCCTATCGTCTTCTTTGCTCAAGCTCAACCCTAGCGCCACTGCTAGCATCCTTGTCGCCGGTGAGGAAAAGCTTTGCCTCACACTCGCCATCGTCTGACTCACGCCGACCGCGAAAAATCGTCTTCCGCCGTCGCCGTAGTTGATTTCACTTGCCAAGTTAGGGCACTGAAGATCTGAACCGAGGAACTTTCCCTTTTACTGCCCCAGTTCTTCGTGTTCTTCGCATAGGGTAAATAAAATCATGTTTTACTGCCTCTGTTGATCTTTTAATTCACTTTAGACTTGCGAAATCTGTTTTTCCTCAGAAAGTATGTCAACCATGCACTCTCATGCCCCAAACACTTGATGAATTTCACTAAGCCACTAAAATTCTTCATGAGATTCCACAATTGTGTAAATTGTCGAATCTACACAACTCTAGAACCCAAGATCAGAATGCTTAGTCAAATTTCTCAGCTCACTGGTCAAATTCCTCAACTTTTAAAAAAATTCAATTTCTTCAAATCTGAGAATGCATATGACCTCTGCAAATTCTTCGCGCCTATACTCTATTCACAGGTACAAAAATGTCAGCTGATGAATCTCTAGGTTCTCATGAACTTAACTCATTTGCAGCATTCCTTGAAGAAACTTTATGTATGTCCTCAGAATCATCAAGAGTTCAGATTCCTCAGCAAAAGCCTCAGTTGAAGAAAATGGAGGATGACCGGAAGCAGAAAGGAGGAAAGAAGGTGGAACAAAATACAACATTTCAAATACCTAAAGAAATATATGCTGATTATTGTACTCATGATGAGGAAATACATGGTAAAGAGACAATGACGAAGCGCAAAGTAAGGCTTCAAAAGATTGAGCGCAGGTGGGCTAAGGAGTGGAAGGAGTACAGAAATCTGACTCTGAAATATGCCAAGAAATTCGCCCTCAAGCGACCTTGCAAAAGGCCGCCACAGGGTGATCAACAAGCAGCTCATCCCTCAAGTGTAGAAACTATTGAGGATTATTCTGATGAGAAAGACAAATATTTGTCTAAATTGCAAAAGAAGGCAGAAGCAGCTCTGAAGAAATTCTATGAGGATTCTGCTGCTACAGCCACTGTTGCCACTTCTTCAGGTGCTGAGGCCTCTGCTACATCAATTCCTCAGAAGAAGACTTTGCTGAAGAAACCCAAAGCTTCAACTAGAGCGCTAAAAGAGCAATTGCCTCAGAAGGTTGCAATAGTTGCCAAATCCTCAACAGCTCCACACTCTTCACCCCCACAATAGAAGCAGCTCAATAAGTTTCAACCCGAACAATCAAGTTCCTCAGTGCCATATGCTACTGGCTTTGCTTCAAAGTCTTGACCCACTCTGTTGAAGGCTATAATCACTGCTAGTAGAGGTACCAGGCCAAGCCCAAACAAAATCATCAACGTTCCTTCTGCATCAGAAGGAAGTGAAGAATTTGATGATGCAACACTCCAAGCCATCATCAGAAACAAAGAGGAGCGTGTTGCACAAGCCTCTGATAGTTCCATTCCTCTTGCTATGGATCCGAAGGTATTGATGGATTTCATTGACCTCTGGTATGAAGACCCAAACACACCTTGATGATTTTAAGCTTCCGGCTGGTGTCAGCCATATGGTGGCTACTTTCATCAATGAACCAAAGTGGATAGAGAAGCAAGCCTAGCAAGCAAGGGCTGCCAAAATCAAAAAGGAGAAATTCCTCAAGCAGAATCTCCTCAGCCTGATGCCTGAAGCACTTGTATCAACTCAGGCTGAACTCAAAACCCTCACAGACAAGTATACAAGTCTTCACTCTGATCGTCAAGGTGCCAAAGCGAAGTTCATCAAGGCTACGACTTCCGCTGTTGATGAATACAACAAGAGAACTTCCCCTCCAAAGCAGCAAACACCACCTCAGCCTAGCTATACTATTCAGTTTACTAAGGAAGATGAAAATGAAGAACCAACCATTGAAGAAATTCCTTAGCATACTCCAACTGATGAATCTGCTACGCCTGACACTGAACGAGTGCCTGATGAAATTTCCCCTTCACCACAACCCTCAAAGGTGTAGAAAGTAACTACGTCTGCATCAGACATGAAGAAAACCAAAGCGGCTGAGAAAGAAGACAAAAAGAGAAAAGCTTCAATGGCCTCAGAATCATCAGAGGCCAAACGTGTGACGATTACACGGTCAGAATCTTCATCAGCCCCGGTGGATGCTACACCTCTTAGTGTAGCACCATCATACATGATCCTTCCCTTCGGAGTGGACTATGTCATTCGAGACGGAGCCGAAGAAATTAATGACGCGGAAGTGGATGAAGAAATGGACGAGGAAATACAAATAGATGATATTCGTCAGTCCACCACACCTCTGAAAACCACTAAAGAACAAGAAGGTTATGATGACATTGGATGCAACACTCATGTAATCCATGATGATTTCTAGGAGGAAACTCATCCATCCTCCCCAAGGTCAACTCAAATCCCTCCAACTCCCGCTGGAACTGAGATTCTCACCGGTTTTGATGGAAATAGCATTTGTGCGGAATCTGCTCAAAAATCAGCTGCATCAGCTGAAGAAAATGGAGCGTCTCATACTGTAACTGCCTCCTCCAACAAGAAAAATCCTCAAACTGAAGAAAATGCTCCAGCACCTAACACTGAAACCGCTATTGTCGTGGTGAACACGGAAACAACAATGGTGGTGGCTACTCCTCAAGAACAGCAGCACAATCTTCTACCGAAGCAAAATCAACATTTCTCCAAAAGGCCAAAGTTTCAGAAAGAGGAATTCTATGAAGAATGTATGTACTTCACTGCAAAGAATCCATATGACAATCGTCCCATCAGACACATGAAGTTGTGGAAAAGAAATCAGCTCAACTTCTATGCTTCTGTGCTCCGTGGAAGAAACAAGATATTCCAACATACCCATATTCCTCACTGTTATGTGGAGGAAATATCTTGCTTTGCTCCAGTCCTCAATGTTCTTCACGAAGCTGGGTTACTGCCTTTCTATACTGATATCGGGGATTGGAACACAGACATCATTCTTCAATTGTGCGCCACACTTCATATCTCAGGTGACCCAAAGGATGTCAACACTTGGGTATTGGATTGGATGACTCAGCTCACTACAAAGCTCCTGCCACTGAATTGCTTCGAGCTCTCCCAATTCCAATTCCCTCAGAGGATGCAGTTCTGATGTAGGATGAACGAGAACTGCCCAACAAGCTCATGGAAGTCCTCATGAAGCCTTTGGCCAAGGGACAACCCCCAAGGATTCGTTTTCTGGTACAAGCTTGAAGTATGAGCCCAGAACCGTGTATAGAATCTTTTCTTATGCCATTGTGCCTATCAAAGGGCATGATGATGAAGAAGATGTCGTAGGAATCATGAAGAATATCTTGTTCAATGTCATTCATGGCATACCTATGACTCTTCATGACTTCTTCTTGAGGACTTTGGCTGACAATGCCTTGTCAGCATTTGAGTTGAAGATTTATGCGCCTTGGATCATGAGATTCATCAAAAACAGGTCACGCATCAACTATTAAGCTGATTTTTTGAATCACCTGGGCTATCTGCCGCCTATCAAAGTCATCAAGAAATCGTTTGAACCTGTTGAAGGCAAAGGCATGTCTGTGATAGATAAAATAAATCGGCCCCTTGATGGCCCATTTGGCAAGGCTGATTCATATTCTTCATATGATGACACTTCAACTCAAGATCCTCCAAGCCCAACTGCCCCCAGAGTGATGAATAACAAAGAGCTTCTCCTCAGTCTTCATCAAAAGGTCGATCGCAATCACAAGTGGGTAAAACGCCAGTTTGATGCCATCGTGAAAACCCTCAACGAGACTCAGAATGCACTGAAGAAAAATCACTATTATCTTCATGAGGTGCTTGATCGCACTTGGGCGACCTTGGCTCATCTGAAGACTCTGTAGGAACTTGAGGAATCGGAATTTACTCAAGACTTTGACTGGTCGTGGCCTCCAAAGAAGAAATTCAAGCCAATTCTAGTTCCCGACTTGGAGGACATTTCTTTTTTTCATATTGCACTGCTGAATCAGATGAAGAACCAGAAGACACTACAACTGGTCCAAGGAAGAAGCCTGTCTCCAAGAATCCTCATGCCTCTACATCAACCAAGAAGCGAATTTCTTCAAGGGCGTTAGTCCTCAGTTTTGTCCCTTCTCTGTCACTTGATGACAAAGGGGGAGAAATCTGAGAGTTAGTCTTCAAGCGCGATCTATTTTGGGGCTTATAAAATTTATTAAGTTACACACTCTTGGCTCTTATGAAGTGTTTGATGTAATGAGTTGTAAATAAGCCCGATGGTGCTCTGGCTCTTTTGAACATTTTTCTTCGCATGCTTATTCCTCAAAGTCTATGAATGCACGGATGCTGTAATTCGCCAGACACCATTTCTCATTATGCATTTTAAATTCCTCATATTATATGTCAAATGTATGCATGATTTACAAGATGCAAGGGGAGATCTCCATGATACAAATCATCAATGTGCATCTGCCGTGCAAAGCAAATTACTCAAAATATGCACATCAGGGGGAGTCTCTCGGTATCTTGATTTCAAATTCCTCAAAATCAGTACTTACATATCATATTATTATCCCCGTTGAAAACTTAATCTAATTGTCATCAACCACCAAAAAGGGGGAGATTGTAAGTGCATCTAGTGCCCTTAGTGATTTTGTTGGATTGAAGACTTACAGGTTAAGGGACTAATATGTTTGTAAGTATACACATGCTCTATAAGTCGTTGAGGGGTTTGAGTTATACGATGAATATCGACACCTAAAAATGAATGTATTCGGCTGAAGAATTTGGTCTTACCTTGAAGACTTTGATCGCAAAGAAATCGCGATGAAATTGATATTCCTCATGAAGATATTGAAGATGAGGAATTCGGTATGTCCTGAAGAAAAACTGGCTGAAGAATTTGAAGCGTGAAGATTTACTCTTTCTGTTTCATTTTCTTTACTGTGAAGTCATAGGAACACCGTACTATTAAAGGGGGTCGAAGTAATACTACAGAATGAATTTCCTCATGATGCCCAACCCAAGCCTAAACCTACCAAAGCCTCAAAGTGAGGAATATGAGAGACATGAGGACTTGCACAGTTGAAAGTACCGACCGTTGCCGCGACAGACGCCACCTCACTGATCTTATCCAGCCAACGGTCACAATATTTAAGGGCATTTATGTTAAATCATGTCGGGATGCTCCCGGTCTATAAATAGCCGCTCCCCACAACCACTTGCTTGTTGGCTGCTCCGAGAGAAAGTGACACTTGTCATTTAGAGCAACCCAAATTCCTCAGAGTCTTCGAGAGAAAATCATCAAGTGAGGAAATACCCCAAACACCAAACCCAAACCAAAACGAAGTGTTTGAGCATCACTGAAGAAGTTTTTCCTGTGTGTAACTGAAGCCTTTTATCTTTGAGTATTGTGCATCCTCCAGATGGTTAGGCGTCGTGGTCTAGAGCATCCAATAGTCAATTGTGGATCGCTGGGTGACCGAGTTTGTGACGGTTTGGAAGTCTGTCCTGAAGACATACCACAAGTGTTGTACGAGGACTATGTGTTCTTAGCTCAAGGATAATATGGTAGGGACTATGTGTCCCGGGACTGTGTGTCCATTTGTTTCAATACCAAGCCGCTCCGAACCAGACATACAACTGTCACAACAGTTGGAACTTGGTCATCAACTACTGTCTTCATCGAGCTACGGGTTCTATTTCTTCAACTGTTTCATTTCCTCAAAATTGTATGTTGAAGACCTTCATCTGTGTTGTCTGAAGAATATCTCTGAAGACTTCCTATGAATTTCCTCAACCTCAAATTCTTCACTCGAGTTAATCTTCACCTGCTTATTCTGTACCTGCGTATCATGCAATCCGAATCTCATAATCTTCATTGTGTATTCTGTTGTAGTTCTTTTTGCACTCCTGATCCTGCGCTATTTCCGTTGCACCTTATTCATTATTGACTTTCCTCACAAGGAATTTGCTCAGCGATGAAGTTCTAAAAATTGCCTATTCACCCTCATCTAGTCGATATAACGCACTTTCAATAAGTCCATTTCGCATAATGTTTTGTTACTGTTATTTTTAGTGTTTTTATGCATTATATCACTTGGTGGAGTAATTCTAATGCCTTTTCCCTCATAATATGCAAGGTTTACATCAAGAGGGAGAATGCCGGAAGATGGAATTCTAAACCTGAAATAGCTACATCAAAGATACCTATGCTCCACATATCCAAATGGGCTGAAACTTCACGGATATATATTTTGGAATAAATAAAAAATATTGGAGGAAACAAGAACTAGAGGAGGGCTACCAGGTGCCCACTAGGCACCAGGGCCCGCCAACCAACCTGATGCGGCGTGGTGGGTAGTGGGCCCCCTGGCCCACCTCCGGCCACCATCTTCTGGTATAAATTCACTTTTGACCTGAAACAAAAAATTAAGAGAGGACTTTCGGGACGAAGCACCGCCGTCTCGAGGCGGAACCTGGGTAGGAGCACTTTTGCCCTTCGGTGGAGCAATTTCGTCGGAGGAACTTCCCTCTTGGGGGGGGGGTAAATTGGAACCATCATTATCACCAACAACCCCCTCAGCTTAGGGAGGACAATCTTCATGAACATCTTCAACATCACCATCTCATCTCAAAACCCTATCTCATCTCTTGTGCTCAATCTTGTACCGGAACCTGAGATTGGTACCTGGGTGTGACTACTACTTTTGATTACATATTTTAGTTGATGCTTCATGGTTTATTTGGTGGCATATCATATGTTCAGATCCAATATTCTATTTAATACATCTGTGGTCATGAGCATTTTTAGCACTTGTGAGTAGTTACATTTTTTCTTGAGTCCACGAGAGAAGTCATGTTGCAAGTAGTCATGTGAAGTGGATATTCATTTGATATTTTGAAGATGTGAATTTTGTGATTGCCTTAGTGGTGCTATGTGAACGTCAACTACATAACACTTCACCATCTTGGGGCCTAAGGGAAAGCATTGTGGAGTAGTAATTAGATGGAGGGTTGCTAGAGTGGCAGAAACTTAGACCCTAGTTTATGCGCTATTCCGTAAGGGGCTGATTTGGATCCCTATGTTTAATGCTATGGTTAGAATTTGTTCTTAATACTTTTTTCTTAGTTGTGGATGCTTGCGGGAGGGATAATCATAAGTGGGAGGGTTCTTCAAGTAAGAATATCACCCGAGCACCGGTCCACCCACATATCAAATTATCAAAGTACCGAATGCGAATTAACCTGACATGACAAAAGTGACTAGATGATATTCCCGTGTGCCCTCATGAACGCGTTGCATATCATAAGAAACCGTTCCGGATTGTCCTTTGCCACAAAAGGATTGGGATACCTTGCTACACCTATTGTTACTATTGTTACTCATTACTTGTTACAATTATCTTGGTATCAAACAACTTTTTACCACTATTCAAGTGCTTGCAGAAATTACCTTACTGAAAACTTCTTGTCATTTCCTTCTACTCCTCATTGGGTTCGACACTATTACTTCTCGAAAGGACTATGATTGATCCCCTATACTTCCGGGTCATCAGTGGACCGAGCCTCCTCTCGGACCAACTCCGCCTCCTCCTGAACTGTGGCGATGCCTCGGACCAATTCCAGCCACGAGCGCACCTAGCAATGGCCTAGAATGCGAGTGGTGAGCTCACCGCCAACTCTGTCCCGATGTGGGAGACCACACGTGGGATCCACCTATCATGCTCAAACCTCCTCCTACCTTCTCTGTGTGGCTGACACTGGGTCCCGCCTGTCGGGTCTAAAACCCACACACGAACGCGCCTCAGCACACCCCGGGTTGGTAAGCCTCTCGGCTGGCGCAGCTGCAGCCACATCTGGTCCAGGGCACGAGGTACTTTTCCTTTTTCTAAATTCTGACTTTTCCAAAAATTCTACAGGATAGAATAATTATCCAAATTCAAAATTGCCACCTCCTAAATTCTTGTAATATCCTAGGCGATTTAATGAAGCCACTTGTGAAATTTGTGAAGAAAATTTTATACCATGTTCTTATTTAAAACCTTGTTTTAAACATTTTAACTATCTCTTAAAATTATTTTTGTCGCTTTTAACACTTCAAGGGAAAACCTAATAATTTTTACAAATCTTGTATTCACCCTAGTATTTTACAAAAAATGGGTTGACATTTTTCTGAGTGTCATATTTTCTGTGTTTTTGCCGTGGTCTTATTTTTGCCCATTTTTATCACAAGGATAGATTGCGTTGTTGATGAAGGAGTTAGACCAGAATACTTTGAAGACCCCGAAGACTTTGTTGAGCCAGGCAAGCAGCCCCTTGACCACGACTTGAAACAATTTTTATGCATGTGATATGGCACTTTACTTCTTTGCATTTGAATCATGTGGAATCGGTGACCACCTTGTGGGCCTGTCTCCGGTAACTCCTTTTTGATACTTCTACTAAGCATGACCCTACCTTCCTATGAGGGTTTTGCGGGTTGGAAGTACAAAGGATGCTATGTAGTTGCTACGAAAATGGGACGATATTATGCATGCTGTTGGAAACAACGGTGTTTTCAAAGACTTTTAGAAAACACCGTGGGTTGCCACTAATGCCAGAAGGAGATGTTGTTGAGCTAGGTAACAATTTGAGAAAGAAGTTGTGTACTCAGGCAAGTGAGCGTGTTGGTTTCAAAAACGGATTGGTTTAGGTTGCGACCGTTACTCCAACAATACACATACGACGACGATACCACTTATGGGACGGGGATTTGTTGATTATTGTTGTACGTACTAGGTAAGATCCCGTATTATTAGTGGCGAGAGAGACGTGGTCACTATCGATAAGGGGTCGTTCCAGAAAGGACGACCATGGGCCATTTTCACACACATCGGGCACACTGTTGCATGCCCTCATGGATGATACTTGTGATGTACATCACGAGGAATGGCACCAAGAGTGGACTCTTGATTAATATCGTCATGGGAAGGCATTGTTCGGGTACCTACATCGGGCATGGAAAATACCACGAGTCTTACCTCGGGAATGACATGGAAGTTTCCCGAGTCTCATGGGTAAAGTGTGCAACCTCTACAGAGTGTAAAACTATTCGAATAATCATGTACATGGTCAAGGATAGTTGGATTACCGCTCTTGGGCTACGTCCATAGTTAGAAAACTCTCTATGTGTGTTTGTGTGAGGAAGATGAGACTTGAGCTAAGTCAGATGACTTAACATGATTGAACATGGGATGTTCAAACCCATGCTTATATTGATATCTGTAGCTTGTTCATATGGATATCGGTTACTTCATGATGCAAGACTTTGTAAGTTATTGATCATGTTATTGCACTTAAAATTAACTTTCTGCAGATTACCTATTAGTGTTATACCTTGCATTATTATTACCTTGTTCTAAAACGTGGGTTGCTTGCGAGTACATTCAAAGTACTCATTGGATTCTTACTGGTTATTTAATTGGCGAGGCATGGCATAACAGGAGTATGATGGAGAGTTTGTTGGAGACGAACATGTGAACTAGGATGCTACCTAGTTAGGATGCATGTAGGATTGAGGTAGAACGGTACCTAGTTCACGCTTTCATACAAGATTTTCGCTGCTAGTTGTGTTTGACGTTTGGCCTCTATGGCCTTATCTTTGTAAGACTTGGCCTCAACAGTATTTATTTGTATCATACGGTATGTATGGATGTAAGACTCTTGTTATTATGTTTTGTGTGTTCAGTGAGCATTGAACTCTGGGACCATTGTACACATGCATTCGGTGGTCACGACTTATGAATCAGGGTCCCCACATAGGTGGTATTAGAGCCATCATGACTGTAGGAAGCCTTAGTTAGCATGGACGTTAGTTAGGATAAAAGCCCTATCAAAACTATACCTACCATTTATACTTAGGAGTTTCTGCACTTCTTACCTCTTCCACTCTATTTTCAAAACTTTACTAACACCTGTCCCTTTAAACCTAGTAGATGGTCGTCGTACCAGAAGATCTCCTAGCATCAAGTTTGCCCCTACTCCTTGAGGATAGCCTAGAGAAGTGCTAGTGTCGCTGATCACCCATTTTCCTCTACCACGAGCACTGGGTCGATGCCACCACAAAGGAGTACCATGTTCATGTGGTCATGAAGGCTAACAACTCCCCTAAAAGCTGGTTCCTTGAAGGATTGTAGATGGAGAGACTGGTGTTAGCAGTCGAGAAAGCTACACAAAAGTCATTCATCCACCTTCGAGACATCATCCTACAGATGGGTGAACAACCGGCTACTGACTACCTTTCAGAAAGGATGATATTGATGAGAGTTGGACTTCGGTCCCATTCAAGGAGCATAAAACACAACTCAGGTTCCAGACCTACTTCATCCTCTGCGGCGACAGTCTGGCTCACAACCGGATTAAGGAGTCCGTGAAGCTCCGTGAGGAACTTCACCACACCCGTGAGCAACTTCGACTAGCCAAGACGAAGCCAGACAGGACGAACAAGGATGGAACCCCCAAGGGATGACCAACTATCACTTACAAAGGAGTACCCCCATCTAGAGATGCACCCACACATCATCATCGCATGAGTGCGAAGTAGTATCATGCACGCTTCACCAACCAACCAGCAAAGTGTCATCGAAATGCACCTCATCGTCGTTCGATCCCCTCGACCGGAGACGACGTCTGTATGGCTGATGACGAGGAGTTAGACCCTGAGTAGTGTGAGTACGAGACCGAGCTATCCACCACTTATGTCCGAGAACCCCTAGGGTAGGATAAAGTCATGTATCCCTCATGAGAAGTCGAGTACGTGTAATGGTTCATATGAAACCATGTGTGCTTGCTGCTTGTTTTGTTGTTTTTGTTTTGATGCAAGTCGCGCTTTTGCCTTCGGCAATATGTGAGAAACTACATCTCCTATCTTATCTTAGTGTTATATGTTTGGTATTTCTACCTTTTTTTATTACACTTGCACTATAACAACCCCCTTAGGTGCATTTTCCTCTTGTTGCTATTCCCTCTTGCCTGTTCTAGTTGTTTGACTTGGCTGCTCCAAACAGGATGGTGACTGCAACCCGCAGCAGCAGTTTTGGCAACCCAGTGATGATAAATCTAGCCAGCAGCCAGATGCTGGTGCGCCTGCTCAAGCTATAGATCACCAGGAGTAGCCACAAGGCGACATTCTCCAACCACCACCTCCACCGGAGAACATGACCATAGCTCAAATTCTCCAAGTTCTCCGGGAGGATCGCCAAGCCAACTCTGCTACTATGCAATTGATGGATCAAGCCCTTGTGAACAACCAGCAGCAAGGCAGGAATGACAATGGTCGCCCACTCTGTCGTAGTTCATGATGAATTTACCCCAACCTTCCCCGACACTTTTGAACCTATGGATTCTCAAGACTGGATCTGCACCATCGAGGACCTCCTTCCATTGGTCAACTACAATGAGGAATGTGACAAGGTTATCTATGCTTCATACTACCTCGGAGGTACTGCCACAACTTGGTGGGAAGGATTCAAGGTCATGCAAGGTGACCATGTGATCACCTAGGCTGACATTCCTTTAGGGATTATGGCTATCAGGAAGCGGTAATTTCGAGTGCCGAAACAAGGAAGTGGCTTTGTCAAGGAGTCCATGCATAACTTCAACCTCCTATCGAGGTATGCATGTCAAGATGTCAGCACTAAGGAAGACAAGATGGAATGCTTCATGGAAGGACTCCAACAAGCCCTGTGGTATCAATTTGTTGTTTTTGACTCCCAGATTTTGTTCGAGCTAGTGAACAAGGCTCTCATGGTTGAACAAATGCGTCATGCCATGGAAGACACTCGGAAGCGCAAGATGATTAGCAAGAGCAGTTCCAGAAACCAGAAGCCTCGTTCCTGGAAACCATACCCAGCAAAGCCTAACTATTAGCCTTAGCAGGCCAAGACTCATGCTCCTCATCCAAGCTACAAGCCTCAGCAGTATGCCACCCCCAGGCCAGCATACAACAACCCCAATAAGAACACGGGTGGAAAGACCAATAACTTCGGGCAGGTCACGTGTTTTGGGTGTGGTTAGCCCGGACACATCTCATAGTAGTGCCCCAACAGGAAGCGAGATGCACCGTGCCCCAATGCGTCATACCAAGGACAAGGCCGCGGGGCGCCACCCAGGAACCAAGCTCCTTGCGACCAGCCCAACAATGGCAAGAGTTATGTGAATCACGAAAGTTTGCATTAGAGAGTGGTATCAAGCCTACACCTCTAGGTACTCATATGATGGTAGAAACCATGGTGCAGTATTGAGGACCAAGATAGGATGTAAGGGAATTGGGATCAACATCAACGAGGTAGACTTCCAAGCAGACCTCATAGTTTTGGATTCGCTACGCTTGGACATGATCCTTGGCATGAATTGGTTTACCTAGCACCAAGGCGTGTTAGGCTGTGCCAGGGGGAATATTACCTTGACCAATATCCAAGGAGTAGAAGTCAAGTATGTTCCCAACCCTACCTCTGCTCAAGCCCCGCGGACCAATTGTCTCATGGGAATTGAGTTAGATCAAGTGCGAGTGGTATGTGAATACCCAGATGTCTGTCCCGAGGAACTTGCCAGACTGCCCCTAAACCATGACATTGAGTTCATTATCGAGCTAATGCCGGAAGCAGGACCAATCTATAGGATGGGATCCAAAGAGTTAGCTAAACTGAAGAAGCAACTAGCAGAGCAGCTCAGAAATGGGTTTATTCTCCCTAGTGCCTCTCCTTGGGGATCACGTGCTCTATTTGTGTCAAAGAGGGATGAAACTATCCAACACCGTGTCGATTACCGTTTTCACAATGAGGTCACAATAAAGAACAAGTACCCACCCCCAAGATTGAAGACCCGTTCGATCAACTGAATGGTGCAAAGGTGTTCTCCAAGATTGACCGTAGGTCTGGGTACTACCAGTTGAAGATCCGACCCCAGGATATTCCGAAGATGGAATTTGTGACCAGGTATAGCTTGTACGAATACACGGACATGTAATTTGGGATAACAAATGCCCCATCCTACTTCATGTACCTCATTAACAAAGTGTTCATGGAGTATTTGGACTAATTTGTCATTGTGTTCATCGATGAATTACTCGTCTTCTCCAAGTCTGAAGAAGAACATGAGCAACACTTGAGGATGCTCCTGGATAAGCTTCCAGAGCACCAACTTTATACCAAATTTAGTAAGTGTGAATTCTGGCCGCATGAAGTTGGATTCTTGGGTCATGTGTAGACAGATGAAGGATTGTGAGTGGATCCTGCCAAGATTGAAGCCGTGACTGAATGGAAATCTCCAAGAAATGTGAAGGAAGTCAGAGGCTTCCTCGGACTCGTGGGATATTACTGCAAGTTTGTTGAAGGATTCTCAAGCATTTGCGGACCTATGACTCAACTATTGAAGAAGGACAAGAAGTTCGAATGGACACCGAAGTGCGAAGAAAGATTCCAAGGGCTCAAGAAGAGATTGACAACAACCCCAGTTTTGGCTACTCCCGATATTCATAAGGAGTTTGTGATATATTTTGATGCATAAAGAACATGGCTTGGTAGTGTTCTCATACAAGAATGGGATTCATAGCGTATCTATCTAGACAGCTCCGTCCTCGCGAGGAAAACTAGGCCACTCATGATCTTGAGTTGGCGGCTGTTGTTCATGCCTTGAAGACATGGCGACATTACCTTCTCGCAAAGCGATTTGAGATATAAACAGACCACAAGAGTTTGAAGTATATTTTCACTCAAAAGGAATTGAACATGTGGCAGTGAAGATGGTTAGAGTTGATCAAATACTACGACCTCGGTGTTCAATACCACCCGAGAAAGGCCAATGTCGTAGCAGATGCCTTGAGCATAAAGGCTTGTTCCTTGAATGCTATGATTAAGGAAAGGTTACCCACCTTGTATTAAGAACTTGAGAGCTTCAGATTGTAACTAGATGCATGAGGATTTCTGCCCAACCTCGAAGCGAAGCCTACATTGATGGATCATATCAAGGAACCTTAGAAGGAACACGAGAGGATCGAAGGCATCAAGAAGAATATTTTAACGACCAAGATGCGGTCCTTTCTGATCTGGGGATCGAGGCCCCGAATTGGAAAGGAGCGCATCTAAGCGTCTCGCAAACTGGAAACACATCACATACATAATAATAAAGATAGACAATCAGGGATTCAATTGCCTTCTCATAAATATCTCAGAGTACATCATACATACAACCGAGGTAGTTCCACTACGGACTACAAAACATAGAAATGCTATGCTACCCTGCCTGCAGGCCCACGATCACGACCATGCCTCAATCTTCTGGGTAGTTCACGTAAAGGCGGTCTGTCACCTCGTCGTACTGGCACGCCAGGTGAGTGTCGTCAGGATCATCTATCTCTGGGGTACCTGTACCTGTTGGGATTTTGGAGGAATCCGTGAGCCACGGGGACTCAGCAATCTAAGACCTTGGTGCCAGAACTAGCCAACTTATTAGGTAGGATAAGGTGAAATGTTTAAGGTTGCAACATCCTAAGCTTGATTCAGTGGCTAACTTATGTAAAGTTTTTATGCAGGTGGGCTATTTTAGCGGACGTGATTACTTGATCACTAAGTGATCCTGAACACCTACCTACGGCATTCATAACCCCATATTGTTCCCGATCGAAGAGAGATCTACGAGGGGACAGTCACGGTTACGCACACAGTTGGCAATTTTATTAGCTTATGTTCGAGTTATCTAATACCGGATGTTAACAAAATATTCCAAGTTGCCACATAACCGCGGGCACGACTTTCCGAAAGATTAAACCCTGCAGGGGTGCTCCAACTAGTCCATCACAAACGTACACAGGCCGCAAAGGCATCCTCTATCACGAATCTCGTGTTCTCGTCGGATTCCTTAGAGGAAAACCTCAACTCTAGGGGAAACCAAAGCTTCACCGGGATTCCTATACGCAAGATATACCGCTAAGGTAAGACAAGGATAGCAGGACCTCCCGACGTGTCGACGACCCTGATAAGAGCCGCGTATCTCAGTCTCAGGACACGCCGGATGAGTCACACTACACGTATACCAAACCTCAGGTTGCCCTGTGGTGGCCCCATAGTTTGCCCAGTTTGGACCAACACTCATGAGGAGCACTGGCCTGGGTTGTTGATTAAGTTCCTCGGGGTAGCTATTCCCTATGCAGTTAATTATTAAGTGATTAGCAAATTAACACCAATCTTGGGTCCTGCCGGACAGGCCTTAGCACTACGCGATTTATCGAGGGGGTCCCCGTAACAACCACGAACGTGTTAGGAGCAATCAATATGGAATCAAACACCCGTAGCCGGTAACTAAGGCGGGAATAACGGAAGAAAGCACCCGACAAAAGGCTAGGCCTTCCGTCAGTTACCAAGTATATAGGTGCATTAATTAAATAACATAATTTAAGATAATGATATCAAGCTCATGTTATCACATGAGTCAAAGCACCTGCATCTAGCAACGCTAACATTAGTAGCTGAGCAAAGCCTACTTAGCCATTCAAGTTTTGCTAGGAAGGGATCAATGTTTGGGTTCATGGCATAACAGAAGGCAATATAATTCAGTGGTAGGCAGCAAGCAATATGACATGGAAACGCAAACTAGCATAACAAGTCTGGAGATGGAATCAAGGTCATATCATCTTGCCTGTGATATCCTCAGCTTGGAATGGTTCTTGTTCGTCCTGCACGTACTCTCCCGAATCCACATACTCGTTCTCCGATCCCGGTGCTAGCCAACATAAGAATATCATCCAATGAACAGCAGCACCTGAATATGAAACAAGCACATGATGCATGAGATGAAAATGAGCATGCATCACTATTTCTATCACTAGCACAAGCAAGAGAAGCTACTACAAGTTTCTGGACAGAACTGTACACTAAGATATTTTGACATGCATGAGAATGACATGATCATATGCGTTTCGTGAAAACGATGCAAAACCATATAAAGAACATTACAATCGGAGCTACGGATCAACGGGAATCAACAAAACAAGATATGAAGCCCTACGTGTCAAAATCTTCACCACTCACTCAAATGGCACAAATCTGGTTTTCCCAGGTTCCCAAGACATATAACAACCCAACATGAATGGATTGGAGCAAGGAAGAACACCACAACATCAACTAAGCACCCACAAACATCAAAATGATAATTCTACACAATCTGCCATAATCTGCATCTTAGCACTTTGTGAGCTACATGCAACATAGCTACAGCCCTCCAAATATGACAAATAATATATGTGGCTGTAGCTAGCCAAGAATACTACCAGCACAAGCAAGAATCACACAAAAAGAAATTAAACACAGGAAGATACAAGGCTACAAACGTTCCAAAACCATCAGGTCTCAGGGACTTGGTGAAAATTCCTGCACCTGACTTTCTGTCTTTGTTCTGAAGCTTTTTGACAGCAACCAAAACATAACCTACAGGATTCCAAATGGGATGCAATTTGGCAGGGAGCTTCACAAACATATCATGTCCAAATTCCTAGCAATGAACTAAGGCTAGATCAGAACACAATGAACGGCACAACCTCATCTATAGGAGAAGAAAATATTTCCAGATTTCACTAAGCTGGAATTTTCAGCCACATGTCTACTTTGGATGGGCACCACTTGCACACATGGATTCCAAATCATGAATTGAAACCCACATGTGGTAGAGGGGGTCACCCTCTACTACCACAACCAAGAATCAAATACAAGAGCACATCAACATGCATGGAACCAAGCTCTAAACTTAGAAGAAAATGCAAACATGATTTTCTGAAAAATGCTCCAATGGAAAATCTAAGTTCACCAATGGATTCATTGGGAAATCCTACCACGAAATCCTATATAATATGTGGGCACTTACTTGGAACAAGTGACCACAAATTAAGGAAGAGGAAACTACTCCAAATCATGACTAGTAAATAGTGCATCATTTCATGTAGTTCCTCTATATCAACTACTACATGGTTGAGCTCATGTGCACAATGACAAAGTGACATGGGGGTTTGAACCCCATGTTTGTGTCATGCACATCAACTTCATAACCACTACTACCAAGCTATCCACACAAACAACATACCATGCCCTCTCCCATATGGACATGTGAAGGTGCATAGTTTTGCTTGGAAAGGTGGGGTGCTTCTCACACACACACATCCTCTCCACTACACACGTCATAACATGTTTTGGAAAACACTAAATATTGCATCTATTTAGATCACCCAAGTGGGGAGCTCATCCACCACAACCACATTCTCACAAACTTAGATGTAGATGAACTATGTTCATGTGGGGGTGTTCCTCACACCACCTGCACCACAAGTTATATATGCACACAAAACCTATCACACTACACCATGTAAGCATGACACTAGTACATCTACACACTCACTTAGTCTAGCTTCCCCACACACTCACATACATGCCACCATGCATACACACATATCAACACATACACCACACTCACATAAACACACACATGCTTCACATCATATGGCACTTGTATAGCAGCAAAAGGAAAATAAAATGCCATTCCCACCTATGGATTTGGCACAAGAACAACAACAAGCAAACAAGGGAATAAAAATTACAGCAAGAAGCGGAAAAATAAAAGGGGGCATCCTGGGATTGGAATCCCTGTGCCCCTGGTGCACAAACTCTACCCATACCACTCTGCTACTGTCATCTGATCGACAGAATAGAGGGGCCAGGCAAGGTAAGGCTTCCCTGCAGATTATTGTGCCGAAATCAAACAAACTGAAATGGTGCCGAGGGGGGATCGAACCCAGCACCTGACAACAGGCACAACAGAACGCTACCACTACGCTACGAATCGGGAGTCTTGCAGAGGGGAGGGCTAAACCGAGATAGGTTAGCACCTCAACTGAATTTACTCTGCACCTGTGCGTGCACTACTCCTCGCCGGTGACAGGGATGCTGGGATGTTTTTGCATCCACTGCGCTACGCGAGGCGCCCTACGACAACCAGAGGGATGGTGCTACGAGGGGGAGGGAGCCCCTTCTCTGCGTCACACACCACCACAGCATCCACAACACAACTCCAAGACCACCACTGCTGCCCTGCTCGATAGATTAGCACGGCGGCAGAGGGATCGCCAGCTCCTCGTCGTGCTGCTCTGCTACTACGTCAGGGAGGCCGCCGAACCCAGAGACGATCTATTGCACCCTAGCAACTGCACCGCTACGCAACCGCTACTACACGGCAACCACAGCAACTTCACGTACCACCAACTACTCCTGCTGCTCGGGCTGGTCGCTCAACTACTGCCCTTGCTGGATCCAGGGAGATCTAATGGAAGAAGGTAGGGGGAGGTGCTAGGCCTCACCTTGGGAGGAAGGGGGGGCGAACTGTGGAGGAAGAAGTGCCGAAGAGGTAGAAGAAGCTCGGAGTAGTCCCTGCCCTGTCGAACCGAAGAAGAGGACGGAGAGACCACCAAGTTCGCGGCGAAGACGTGGTCGGGGCCGTCGGTGCAGTCGTTCCCCGGGGCTCCTAGCGCCGGGAATGGAGCGCGGGCACCTTCCCCGAGTTCCCGGACATGGTCGCCGGCGACGCTCGACGGACATGGCGGGGGTAGACGCGGCGGGGCTGCTCTCACCTCTCTGCTAACCCTACAGAGACCTTACCTGACAGAGGAGAGGGGGAGAGAGATGAGGAAAGGAAGGTGGCGGCGGCGGCCGAGGGGCGCACGTACTCCAACAATATATTGGGGGACCCCGACGTTTGTGCCTGATGGTGCAACTCTCTCTCTGCCTGTTACTGAAGGAAAGAACAGAGGGGGCGGACGGCGTTAGAAGAAAGAAGAAGGAGGCGCGGGCGTGGGCTCCTAAGCGCGAGGGAGGGAGAAGATGGGCCGGTAAGTAGGAGGGAGCCCACTTAGTGCGCCAGATAAGGGAAAATTAATTCCCTGAGGCATTCTATTTGCTGAAAGACAAATAGAGAAGAAGAAAAGAACAAGGAAATATCCAAGTGATAAAAATATCACAAGCACCTTCCTGGAGATAGAAAAATAAGACCCATTTTAATAAAATAGAAAAAGGATTTTTGTGGCAAGCAAATATTTACAAAACAGTATTTATACCACTGTTTTGTGAATATATAGCACCTCTCAAACAAAGTTTAAAACAGCAAATACCTATCTCCACAATCACCACAAAATATACTGAAACATGGACATTTTTAAGACAGGGAAGGATCAAGTTAAAATTGGGCTTGAGATGGAAAGAGGGAGAGGTTTTGAAGCCTATGCAAACCACATAGTTCCTACTAGCAATTGCACCACTCCATCACTCACATGCACTAACAACACATGACATATTCATCACACCACAAACACACATGGATTCACAAAGGCACAAACTCAAGACAAGGCATACCATGATATGCTATGCATGCATGCATGGGAAGGAAGAAAAAATACAAGGGACATCACAAGAACTCATGGCACAAATGATATCATCATATCACTGACTAGGTGGACCCACATGCAATAAGTTCCAAATATGGCAAGGTTTACATCTGGGGCACTACAAATTCTCCCACACTACAAAGAAGATCTCGCCCTCAAGATCTAAGACTGAAAGAAATGGGGAAATTCGGAACGGAGGTGATCGTCGCGTTCCCACGTAGCCTCTTTATCGGAATGGTGAGACCACTGCACTTTGAGAAATTTGACAATCTTGTTACGGGTCTTGCGCTCAGTCGCCTCGAGAACCGCAACTGGATGCTCACGATAAGAAAGGTCAGGCTGAAGGTCGATATCTTGAAGATGCACAGTGCGCTCTGGGGTCTTGAAACACCTCCGAAGCTGAGAAACATGGAACACATCATGGACATTTGCAAAGGTTGATGGAAGCTCGAGCTGGTACGCAAGGTCGCCTCTCTTGCCAACCACTCTGAATGGACCAACGAAACAAGGCGCAAGCTTGCATTTGATGCCAAAGCGTTGCATACCCCTCATAGGCGACACCTTGAGATAGACAAAGTCATGAAGCTCATAAGACATGTCACGGTGCTTGCTATCATAATAGCTCTTTTGACGGGACTGAGCTGCTCTGAGGCTGTCGCGAATGATCCGACACATCTCCTCAGCTTCTTCTATCATATCATTGCCAAAGATCTGACGCTCGCCTGTCTCGGACCAGTTGAGCGGAGTACGGCACTTTCTACCATAGAGAATCTCAAACGGAGCCTTGCCAGAACTAGCTTGATAAGTGTTGTTATACGAGAACTCCGCGAAAGGCAGACAATCTTCCCACTTCATGCCAAAAGAGATAACACATGCTCTCAGCATATCCTCAAGAACTTGATTCACTCTTTCCACTTGACCACTAGTCTGAGGATGGAACACTGTGCTGAAGCGGATCTTCGGGCCCATAGCAGACTGAAAGGAGTCCCAGAACTTGGAAGTGAAGATACTTCCGTGATCTGACGAGATCATCATAGGTACACCGTGCAAAGAGACAATCCTGGAGGTGTACAACTCTGCCAGCTGAGCTGTTGAAATGGACTCCTTGACTCGAAGAAAATGAGCCACTTTACTCAACTTGTCGATGACGACGAAGATAGCATCATTGCCCTTCTTGGACTTCGGAAACCCGGTGACGAAATCCATCTCAATGTGATCAAACTTCCACTCGGGAATCGGCAAAGGCTGCAAGAGGCCTGTTGGGCGTTGATGTTCTGCTTTCACCCTTCGACATACATCACACTCGTTTACGAACTGAGCAATCTCACGTTTCATATGAGTCCACCAGAATGTCTGCTTCAAGTCATGGTACATTTTGGAGCTTCCAGGATGAATAGAGAGCAGAGAGTTATGAGCTTCTTCCATGATCACCTTCCTGAGATCACCTTTCGGGACGACAAGGCGATCCTCGAAAAACAACGTGTCCCTGGCATCAACAGTGAAGCACATATACTTGGGGAGACTCTTTCCCACACCAATCTTGAACTTCTTCACCATAGCGTCAAGAAGCTGAGCTGCTCTGACCTGATCTTCCAAGGTAGGAGAGATCTGAAGGTTCGCAAGAAATCCCTGAGGTAAGCTGAAGGTTGAGCTACCTAAAAGACTCACAACGATCCGGCTAGAGAGGTTGCAGAATCAGACTGCTGCAATATGCCTTCCTGCTCAATGCATCTGCCACAACATTTGCCTTGCCTGGCGTGTACTCAACACTCGGATTAAAATCCTGGAGCATTTCCACCCAACGTGTTTGCCGAAGATTCAAGTTAGGCTGAGCAAAGATGTACTTGAGACTCTTGTGATCGGTGAAAACTTCAACCTTACGTTCCAACAAGAGATGTCTCCAAGTCATCAAGGCGTGTACCACAGCTGCTAGCTCGAGATCATGCATAGGATAGTTCTTCTCCGCAGGCTTCAACTGCCTGGAGGTATAAGCAATCACCTTCCTATCTTGCATCAAGAGTGCACCAAGACCCTGGAGAGAAGCGTCGCAAAAGACCTGGTATGGCTTGGAATCATCCGGAGGGGCCAAGACCGGAGTGGAGATAAGCTTCTCTTTGAGTGTATCGAAGGCCAGTTGACACTCTGGAGACCAAACATACTTAACACCCTTCTGAAGAAGACTAGAGAGCGGCTTGGCGATCTTGGAGAAGTTCTCAACAAACCTTCTACAATAGCCAGCAAGCCCGAGAAATCTTCGAAGCTGCTTCACATTCTGCGGAGGCTCCCATTCAATAATGGCTTGAACCTTGGACGGATCAACCTTAATGCCCTCGGCAGAGATAATATGCCCAAGATAAACCACTTCTTTCAGCCAAAACTCGCACTTGGAAAACTTGGCATACATCTTGTACTCTCTCAGTTTATCAAGCACCAATCTGAGATGTTTTTCATGTTCTTCCTCAGTCTCAGAAAAGACCAGAATGTCGTTGAGATAGAACAAGACAAATTCATTCTTGTATGGGGAGAAAATATAGTTCATCAATGGACAAAATGTCGGAGGAGCATTTGCCAGACCAAAAGACATGACCGTATACTCTTACGAGCCAAAACTTGTCCTGAGGGCCGTCTTCGGAATGTCTTCCTCGCGAATGCGAATTTGATGATAGCCCATTCTGAGATCAAGCTTGGAGAATACTTTAGCACCTTTCAACTGTTCGAACAACTCAGTTATGTTCGGAAGTGGATGTTTGTTCTTGATTGTCTTCTTGTTCAATGGACGGTAATCGACACACAGCCGGTCCGAGCCATCCTTCTTCTTGACAAACAGAACACCACAGCCCCACGCAGACGAGCTCGGTCTGATCAAACACAAACTCTCCTGCTCATCGAGTTGCCTCTTAAGTTCCTTCAATTCTTATGGACCCAGCTTGTACGACCGTTTGCACACTAGCTCTGTGCTTGGCTCAAGCTCAATGAAAAACTCAACTTCACGGTGCGGAGGCATGCCTGGTAGCTCTTCAGGAGACACATCTTGATATTCGCAGACCACTGGAACTTGCTCAATAGGATTGATCTCACCCTTTTCATTCAAGGAGAACAGATGGATTGTATCATCGCGCGCCGCGAATATAATCACATTCTCCGAAGAGTGGGTAAGCTTCACTTCTTTCGCTTCACAATCAATTGACGCCTTGTTCATGGCCAACCAGTCCATACCAAGAATCAAGTCGATGTCGGAATTGCCCAAGACATACGGAGAGGCCAGAAAAGAATAGCTTCCTATCTTGACAGAAGCATCCGGAACAACCCAACGAGAACTCATAAGCATACCCGGAGAAACAATGTCCAAATACCTAGCCAACTCTTGAAGATGGAAATCATGCTTTGCCGCAAAAGGATATGACAAGAAAGAATGCGATGCACCAGATTCGAATAGCACTTTAGCAGGAATATCATTGACGAGGAGGTTACCCATGATCACATCAGAGGAGTTGTCTGCTTCAGCTGCGTTCACCATGTTGACACGAGCTGATCTGGGGTTGAATTTGACAAGAGCGTTGCTTGGAGGTTTGCATCAAGGAGGAGGCGGCAAACGGAGCTGAGAAGTACATTTGTTGGCATAGTGACCCTTCTGCCCACATTTGTGACAAGTGACATCTGCCAGCTGCCGGTACTAGGTCTGAGGAGGGCCTTACTTCTAATGCTGGTATCTCTGCTGGAAGCCAGGTTTGTGTGGGAGGGAAGAACCACGACCACCTGAGTGCTTCAGCTGCTGTGAGTGCCCAGGAGGAGGAGGAGAAACCCAAAACCTCTGTTGCTTCTGAACCACCTGAGTCGAGGAAGAGCTGGAATCTCTGAAGCGCTTCTTGGAATTTTCCACCCTGAGCAAGGCTGCCTCTGCTCTGAGAGCTAGGTTGTAGAACTTGTCGAATTCCTCAGGATCGTGCAAGGCAAGACCTAACTACAAGTCTTCTTTCAAGCCACCCCTGAACCGGTAGATCTTGCTCTTCTGATCCGGGATATCCTGCAGCGCGTAATGGGCCAGCTCGTGGAACTGGACATTGTACTTGTACACAGAATTGCTTCCCTGCTTCAAACGCGTGAACTTCTCACACATCTCCTCCACAAAACTGGAAGGGATGTAGTGGGACCTCAAGTCACGACAAAACTCGTCCCGAGACATCACCCTGTCGCCTCTGGAGTCCTTGAGCTGCTGCCACAATATAGAAGCCTGTCCCTTCAACTGAAACATTGCAAACATGGCATAGTCCTCTGGACGCACATTGCTACACTCGAAATGTTTGTTCATATCATGGATCCAATCTTCTGCATCAAATGGCTGGTCGCAAGAAGTGAATGTCTTAGGCTGGTTTGACAGGAACTAACTGAGATCGGCGAAGTGATTGCCACCCTGCTGGAAATTGCCCTGCTGTTGATTGGCTTTCTCCTGGATCAACTGTAAAAACATTTGAGTGTTTGCATTAGTAGCTGCCATCATCGCTTGCCAGGCCTCTGCAGGAGGAGGCGGAAGTGGCGGCGGCGGCGGAGGTGGTGGAGGCGGCATATCCTCACGCCCTCGGGTCTGACGAGTCGGTGGAGCCATCCTGAAAACGGACATCATATTAGTCCACAGGATAATTGAAGATATTGCTGAATCAAAAGACAGAATATCTAAACAGAATTTAGCAATTACACTTGAACAACATAGCAAGAATGCATCCTCAAAGTGACGGACGACAAAATTCCGATAAGGACCACTGCAAACAAGTGTGAGCTAGAACTGCTCGGAACAAACATATGACCGAGATTTCCCAAACCTCAATCAAGCGTCTGTAGGAAGACAGTCCTATGAGATACTACTAGATATCCCACCTATGAATTCCCGAAATAACTGGTCATGCAATTAGGTACACGGATACAAGGAGTATTTCACACAACTCCTAAACTAACCCGTCACCTGTCTCACATCCTTCAACACACAACCAGCATCTCGGACCTTCATCTACAACAGATCCTCGTGATCACAACGATACCAAGTGTGGTAGTACCCCCGAACAATCTACACCAGTACTGGGGACATCGGGGTTATCTCACCACTACCAGTATTGAAGCAATAACGAACACCCTTCGTTCTTAGATACTCAGCAATCTGAATGATGGCGATGTGCGCAAGAATCCCCCGGAGCTGAACTCCCCTGAGACTTAGAGCAGATAGGAGGCACCAGTACATGATTCCGTCACATCGAAATCATATAGATTTCACAAATACCCGCGTGATCCTAAAAAAAATTTTGAGTGAGAAAAGGAGTAGAGTTAAATATTTCCTAAGACGGGAACCTCACCAGAGCTGAGAAGAGGAGAAAAAAGAATCCTACTCTCCGATATAACTAAGACTCAAAACATTTCTAGACTCGACTCGGCCAAGTACGATCACACAAAGGCTCCTATGGTCGTAAGGCTCTGATTCCAACTTGTAACGACCAAGATGCGGTCCTTTCCGATCTGGGGATCGAGGCCCCGAATTGGAAAGGAGCACATCTAAGCGTCTCGCAAACGGGTAACACAGCACATACATAATAATAAAGATAGACAATCAGGGATTCAATTGCCTTCTCATAAATATCTAAGAGTACATCACACATACAACCAAGGTAGTTCCGCTACGGACTACAAAACATAGAAATGCTATGCTACCCTACCTGCAGGCCCACGATCACGACGACGCCTCAATCGTCTGGATAGTTCACGTAAAGGTGGTCTGTCTCCTCGTCGTACTGCCACGCCAGCTGAGTGCCGTCGGGATCATCTGTCTCTAGGGTACCTGTACCTGTTGGGATTTTGGAGGAATCCGTGAGCCATGGGGAATCAGCAATCTAAGACCTTGGTGCCAGAACTAGCCAAGTTATTAGGTAGCATAAGGTGAAATGTTTAAGGTTGCAGCATCCTAAGCTTGATTCAGTGGCTAACTTACGTAAAGTTTTTATGCGGGTGGGCTATTCTAGCGGACGTGATTAGTTGATCACTAAGTGATCCTGAACACCTACCTACGACATTCATAACCCCACCGTGTTCCCGATGAAAGAGAGATCTACGAGGGGACAGTCACGGTTACGCACAAAGTTGGCAATTTTATTAGCTTATGTTTGAGTTATCTAATACCGGATGTTAACAAAATATTCCAAGTTCCACATAACCGCGAGCACGGCTTTCCGAAAGATTAAACCCTGCAGGGGTGCTCGAACTAGTCCATCACAAATGTACACTGGCCGCAAAGGCATCCTCTATCACGAATCTGGTGATCTCGTCGGATTCCTTAGAGGAAAACCTCAACTCTGGGGGAAACCAAAGCTTCACTGGGATTCCTATACGCAAGATATACCGCTAAGGTAAGACAAGGCTAGCAGGACCTCCCGACGTGTCGACGACCCTGATAAGAGCCGCGTATCTCAGTCTCAAGACACGCCGGATGAGTCACACTACATGTATACCAAACCTCAGGTTGCCCTGTGGTGGCCCCATAGTCTACCCAGTTTGGACCAACACTCATGAGGAGCACTGGCCCGGGTTGTTGATTAAGTTCCTCGGGGTAGCTATTCCCTATGCAGTTAATTATTAAGTGATTAGAAAATTAACACCAATGTTGGGTCCTACCGGACAAGCCTTAGCACTACGTGATTTATCGAGGGGGTCCCCATAACAACCCCGAACGTGTTAGGAGCGATCAATATGGAATCAAACACCGGTAGCCAGTAACTAAGGCGGCAATAATGGAACAAAGCACCCGGAAAAATGCTAGGCCTTCCGTCATTTACCAAGTATATAGGTGCATTAATTAAAAAACATAATTTAAGATAATGATATCAAGCTCATGTTATCACATGAGTCAAAGCACCTGCATCTAGTAACGCTAACATTAGTAGCTGAGCAAAGCCTACTTAGCCATTCAAGTTTTGCTAGGAAGGGATCAGTGTTTGGGTTCATGACATAACAGGAGGCAATATAATTCACTGGTAGGCAGCGAGCAATATGACATTGAAATGCAAACTAGCATAACAAGTCTAGAGATGGAATCAAGGTCATATCATCTTGCCTGTGATATCCTCAGCTTGGAATGGTTCTTGTTCGTCCTGCACGTACTCTCCCGAATCCACGTACTCGTTCTACGATCCCGGTGCTACCCAACATAATAATAACATCCAATGAACAGCAGCACCTCAAGATGCAACAAGCACATGATGCATGAGATGAAAATGAGCATGCATCACTATTTCTATCACTAGCACAAGCAAGAGAAGCTACTACAAGTTTCTGGACAGAACTGTACACTAAGCTATTTTGACATGCATAAGAATGACATGATCAGATGCGTCTCGTGAAAACGATGCAAAACCATATAAATAACATTACAATCGGAGCTACGGATCAACGGGAATCAATGAAACAAGATATGAAGCCCTACGTGTCAAAATCTTCACCACTCACTCAAATGGCACAAATCTGGTTTTCCCAGGTTGCCAAGACATATAACAACCCAACATGAATGGATTGGAGCAAGGAAGAACACCACAACATCAACTAAGCACCCACAAACATCAAAATGACAATTCTACAGAATCTGCCATAATCTGCATCTTAGCACTTTGTGAGCTACATGCAACATAGCTACAGCCCTCCAAATATGAGAAATAATATATGTGGCTGTAGCTAGCCAAGAATACTACCAGAAAAAGCAAGAATCACACAAAAAGGAATTAAACACAGGAAGATACAAGGCTACAAACTTTCCAAAAACCATCAGGTCTCAGGGACTTGGTGAAAATTCCTGCACCTGACTTTCTGTCTTTGTTTTGAAGCTTTTTGACAGCAACCAAAACATAACCTACAGGATTCCAAATGGGATAAAATTTGACAGGGAGCTTCACAAACATATCATGTCCAAATTCCTAGCACTGAATTAAGTCTATATCACAACACAATGACCAGCACAACCTCATCTACAGGAGAAGAAAATATTTCCAGATTCTCAGACTTTGTGAAATTCCAGATTTCACTAAGCTGGAATTTTTAGCCACTTGTCTACTTTGGATGGGCACCACTTGCACACATGGATTCCAAATCATGAATTGAAACCCACATGTGGTAGAGGGGGTCACCCTCTACTACCACAACCAAGAATCAAATACAAGACCACATCAACATGCATGGAACCAAGCTCTAAACTTAGAAGAAGATGCAAATATGATTTTCCAGAAAAATGCTCCAATGGCAAATCTAAGTTCACCAATGGATTCCTTGGGAAATTCTACCACGAAATCTTATATAATATGTGGGCACTTACTTGGAACAAGTCACCACAAATTAAGGAAGAGGAAACTACTCCAAATCATGACTAGTAAATAGTGCATCATTTCATGTAGTTCCTCTATATCAACTACTACATGGTTCAGCTCATGTGCACAATGACAAAGTGACATGGGGGTTTGAACCCCATGTTTGTGTCATGCACATCAACTTCATAACCACTACTACCAAGCTATCCACACAAACAACATACCATGCCCTCTCACATATGGACATGTGAAGGTGCATAGTTTTGCTTGCAAAGGTGGGGTGCTTCTCACACACACACATCCACTCCACTACACTCACAAACATAGATGTCCATGAACTATGTTCATGTGGGGGGTGTTCCTCACACCACATGCACCACAAGTTATATATGCACAAAAACCTATCACACTACACCATGTAAGCATGACACTAGTGCATCTACACACTCACTTAGGCTAGCTTCCCCACACACTCACATACATTCCACCATGCAAACACACATATCAACACATACACCACACTCACATAACCACACAAATGCTTCACATCATATGGCACTTGTATAGCAGCAAAGGAAAATAAAATGCCATTGCCACCTATGGATTTGGCACAAGAACAGCAACAAGCAAAGAAGGGAATAAAAATTACAGCAAGAAGGAAAAAAATAAAAGGGGGCATCCTGGGATTCAAATCCCTGTGCCCCTGGTGCACAAACTCTACCCATACCACTCTTCTACTGTCATCTGATCGACAGAACAGAGGTGCCAGGCAGGGTAAGGCTTCCCTGCAGATTATTGTGCCGAAATCAAACAAACTAAAAAGGTGCCGAGGGGGGATCGAACCCAGCACCTCACAACAGGCACAATAGAACGCTACCACTACGTTACGAATCGGGAGTCTGGCAGAGGGGAGGGCTAAACCGAGATAGGTTAGCACCTCAACTGAATTTACTTTACACCTGCGCGTGCACTGCTGCTCGCCGGCGACAGGGACGCTGGGACGTTTTTGCATCCACTGCGCTACGCGCGGCACCCTACGACAACCAGCGGGATGGTGCTACGAGGGGGAGGGAGCCCCTTCTCTACGTTACACAACACCCACAACACCCACAACACAACTCCAAGAACACCACTTCTGCCCTGCTCGACAGAGTAGCACGGCGACAGAGGGATCGCCGGCTCCTCGTCATGCTGCTCTACTACTGCGTCACGGAGGCCTCCGAACCCCGAGACGATCTACTGCATCCTAGCTACTGCACCGCTACGGTACTGCTACTACACGGAAACCACAACAACTTGACACACCACCAACTACTCCTGCTGCTCGGGCTGGTCGCTCAACTACTGCCCTTGCCGGATGCAGGGTGATCTAATGGAAGAAGGTAGGGGAAGTGCTAGGCCTCACCTTGGGAGGAAGGGGGGAGGCGAACTGTGGAGGAAGAAGTGCCGGAGAGGAAGAATAAGCTCGGAGTAGTCCCTGCCCTGTCGAACCGAAAAAGAGGACGGAGAGACCACCGAGTTCGCGGCGAAGACGTGGTCGGGGCCGTCGGTGCAGACGTTCCCCGGGGCTCCTAGCGCCGGGAATGGAGCGCGGGCACCTTCCCCGAGCTCCCGTACATGGTCGTCGGCGACGCTCGACGGAGATGGCGGGGGTAGACGAGGCGGGGCTGCTCTCACCTCTCTGCTAACCCTACAGAGACCTTACCTGAGAGAGGAGAGGTTTAGAGAGATGGGGAAAGGAAGGTGGCGACGGCGGCCGAGGGGGAAAGGGAAACCCTATGCCGGGGGGGGGGGGCACGGACGCCAACAATATATGGGGGGACCTCGACGTTTGTGCCTGACGGCGCAACTTTCTCTCTCTGCCTGCTACTGACGAAAAGAACACAGGGGGCGAATGGCGTTAGAAGAAAGAAGAAGGAGGCGCGGCCGTGGGATCCTAAGCACGAGGGAGGGAGAAGATGGGCCGCTAAGTGGGAGGGAGCCCACTTAGTGCGCCAGATAAGGGAAAATTAATTCCCTTAGGCATTCTATTTACTGAAAGACAAATAGAGAAGAAGAAAAGCACAAGGAAATATCCAAGTGATAAAAATATCACAAGCACCTTCCTGGAGATAGAAACATAAAACCCATTTTAATAAAATAGAAAAAGGATTTTTGTGGCAAGCAAATATTTACAAAACAGTATTTATGCCACTGTTTTGTGAATATATAGCACCTCTCAAACAAAGTTTAAAACAGCAAATAACTATCTCCACAATCACCACAAAATATACTGAAACATGGACATTTTTAAGACACGGAAGGATCAAGTTAATATTGGGCTTGAGATGGAAAGAGGGAGAGGTTTTGAAGCCTGTTCAAACCACATAGTTCCTATTAGCAATTGCACCACTCCATCACTCACATGCACTAACAACACATGACATATTCATCACACCACAAACACACATGGATTCACAAAGGCACAAACACAAGACAAGGCATACCATGATATTCTATGGATGCATGCATGGGAAGGAAGGACAAATACAAGGGACATCACAAGAACTCATGGCACAAATGATATTATCATATTACTGACTATGTGGACCCACATGCAATAGGTTCCAAATATGGCAAGGTTTACCTCTGGGGCACTACAAATATCAAGAAAGAAAAGGCTCGACGATTCTTAGTGGATGAATAAGGATTCGTATGGTTTGGGAAGAGCATGTGTGTAGCCAACAAGGTTGAGATCAAGAACTAGATCTTGCAAGAAGCCCATGACACTCTATATTCCATCCACCCTGGAGGAACCAAGATGTACCAAGACCTCAAAGCAAGGTTCTTGTGGCATGGCATAAAGAGGGAAATAGCTACTTATGTCGCTAAGTGCGACATATGCCAAAGAGTCAAAGCTGAGCATTAGCAACCCGCTAGAATGCTACAACCTCTCAAAGTTCCTGAGTGGAAGTGGTACAAAGTTCGGATGGACATCAACAGCAGATTGCCCAGATCAAGCAAAGGGCATGATTCCAATTGGGTCATTTGTTGATCACCTGACCAAGGTACCCACTTCATCCCCGTCAAGATAACATACAATGGGAACCAACTGGCCAACCTCTGCATTCCTCCATGTAGTCCCTAGGGAAGTTGTGTCAGATAGGGGTACCTAGTTTACCTCGAGGTTTTGGAACAAATTTCAAGAAGCATTGGGAAGCAAGCAATCCCTCAACACTTCTTTTCCCCCTCAGACAGGCACACAGACGGAACGAGTAAACCAGATACTTGAAGACATGCTTAGTGCTTTTGTTTAGGCATATGGAGCCAAATGGAAAGACTTCTTACCCTTTGACGAGTTCTCCTACACCAACAGCTATCAGTCTAGTGTTTAGATGGCGACGCAAATGTCGCATTCCCCTCAACTGGTCATAAACTAAAGAAGGGCTAATATTTGGACCAGATATCCTTCGTTAAGCAGAAGAGCAAGTTGAACTTTTTAGCCAACATCTAGAGACCACCAAGTCAAGATAGAAGAACTATGTTGACTCACACTCTCGAGACATGAGTTTCCGTGTTGGAGACTATGTCTATCTTTGAGTCACACCTCTCGAGGGAACCAAGAGCTTCCACGTTAATGGAAAGCTCGTGCCAAGATATATCGGCCCCTCAAGATCATCGACACACGAGGAGAAGTTTCCTACTAGGTAGAGCTATTTTCCGATCTTTCCGATGTGCACATCATTTTCCACGTGTGACAGCTCAGGAAGTGCTTCCAAGTTCCCAACCGCCACGATCTCTAAAAGGACATCGATCATAAAGCCATCGACCTTCAGCTAGACCTCACTTACTATGAGAGGCCATGTGACATCATGGATCAAGACTAGCGTCGCACCATAAGCTGCACTATCAAGTACTTCAAGGTACAATGGAGAAACCACACTCAAGCTGAAGCAACTTCGGAGCGTGATGACTACCCTAGCTCTAAGTGCCCTTATCGTTTTAGTGATTAGCCTAGGAATCTTGGGGACGAGATTCTTGTAAGGGGACAGGTATGTCACACCCTGTGTTTGTACAACTTTGCCACACTATAATTTTATAAAATTAAGAAGCAATTAAATTTTTTTGTGTGGTTGTGAGGATTGATTGGTTCCTATATGCTTGTTTGCCTATTTGGGTTTTTATTCGCAAAGGTTCTCCCTTCTCTCAAAACTCGTCTTATTGATCCAAATCCTTGCCCAATAATCATGCCATGTGAATAGGACTTAATACTAATTTTATAAAATATTATTTTGACGATTTTTTTTAAATTTAAGTTTTAAAACCCCCTAAATTGAGCTTTGTACTCGAAGTCCTCAAATCTTACTACCCAAAAGACTTCCAAAAACCACAAAATTATTATTTTAAATTTATTTTTATATTTTAATTAAATACATTTTTCTATGGTGAGAAACATTATTTCATAGACAAAATTATTTTTATGCTTTGAAAATATTTGAGAAAATTTAGGGAAACATAGGGAACATATATTTTCCTTATATAGGATTGCCAACACATGGCCATGTTCAAAATATTGGACAAAACTCTTCAAAACCCTTTCTGCCTATTTCAAGATTTTGAAATATTTCCATAGGAAATATTCTCAAATAGTTCCAGGAAAATTCTAGCAAGTTACACATGATATATGTGATTATCTTTCCAAGATTAATCTCAACCTAAGTTCATTTGTTCCACCAAAATATTCTGAAACCCTTTGTGTCTAGAATCACGTGTGAGCAACTCTGCATTGCAAAGTTTCACCAATTTCTCTCAAACTATGCATGAGTGATCTAGTCCCTAAATAATGATGCTACTCCAAGTTTTACATTTGTGGGAATATATTTTCTTAGCTAGATCAAGAGAAACCTGATTGTGTTGATTTCTAGGGTTTTCCCTGTTTGCACTGCCAACTTTCTTCGAATAGGGTCAAAACCTGTGATCACCCCACTACTAGAAAAAAGGCTATAACTAATATGGACATTAATGGCCCACCATGTGTGTGGTGCGCCACTGCTATATAGAAGTGGCGCACCAGAAAAGGTGCGCCATTATTGTCCATATTACTAATGGCCACCTGGTGTGCGGTGCGCCATTACTAGTTTTTGTCCTGGCCCCACACCCTTCCCAGACTTAGCAGTGGCGCACTAGGGGAAAGTGCGCCATTACTAGTTATAACTAGTAATGGCGCATAACACCCACGGTGCGCACTACTAACAATTTTTTTTCAATTTTTTTTTCATAACTAGTAGTGGCGCACCACACACCTGGTGCGCCATTAGTAACCCTAGTTACCAATGGCGCATTCATAGGAGGTGCGCCATTGGTAACCCTCCCCCCACTATATGGACTCTTCCCTCTCCCCTGTCTCCTCCCCCGAAGGCCGGCCCTAACCACCTCCCGCCGCCGCCCGGCCCTCCCCTGCCGATTGACCGAGCACCGCCGCTAGGGTTCCACCCCCGCCGCCTGGTCTTTGCCTCCTCCCTCCGATGAGCGAGGGCCTCCTCCTCCCTCTGACCCGCGCCTGCCACCGCACGCGGACTGACACCCGATGATGGGGGACGACAAGGCTGCCGCCTCCCCCTCCGCCTCCGACGACAAGATTCACCCCTCTCACCCCCTCCCTCCCATGCTGCTAAGGCAATAGTTTGCAAGATGAACAAGGCGAGATGAGTTTCAAGACCATGCTGGTAAGGCAATAGTTTTTTTATATGGCCTTAAAATAGATATTGGGACCTTCTGTTCCTACTTTCAACTCGTTGAACCTGCAAGAGTCACTTCCCCTGCAGCAAATCTTCTAGAAGTTCTTTTCACCAAAGAGGAAATAGACGTTGTTATCAAGGATCTCTGCTCTGACAAAGCTCCCGGGCTTGATGTATTTAATACTGGGCTATTACTGCCCCTAATTTCTATAATCTGGCTGAGGATTTTTATCATCAGAGGATAAACATACGGAGTATTAGTTCCTTTTTTATCACCCTCATCCTCAAGAAGGATTATCTTGTGAAAGCTATGGATTTTAGGCATATCTATGAGTTGAACTGTCCAAATTTCAAAATATCATTTTCAAACTTGTTCGCATCAATATACATGGATTTATAAAGAAAATATCAATTTAATATTGTATAGCATGGGCTTATGAATATATATACACCAGTGATCGCAATCCAAGAAAGAGTTGGTCATTTTGAAACTGGACTTTGAAGAAACTTTTCATATGATTGAATATCAAACTATAATAGAAATTCTGGAGGTTAGAGGCTTTGGACACAAATGGATGGACATGATCTGATACTCTGGTTTCCCCTCAGTACTTATAAATGGCATCCCTGTGAAGCAAGTTTCAATCAATTCATTTTTGTAGCAGATTTTCTATGCCTACTTCAGCACATCATTTAGCTTCCATAATTATTAAAGTTGTTATTTGGTGTTACTCTAGATAGTGTTTGGCCATAAACTACATTGCCCATGGTCCTATAAACTTCTGATCTTATTACAGCTACAAATCATAGACATGGACATATACTTGTGTACCGAAACTGTCATGTGTATATATGGCATCGTCTTAGGAACAAAATAGTAAGGAAGCGTACTGTGAGTATATGGCCTACATGTTACTATTCCCAATCATAGTAAATTGTGGAAGTCATTGAGGATTGACATAAAATCAACTTGTTATATTTCTGCTGCTAATTAGAAGGTCTTTTCCTCTAGTGTGAAGTCTTTCAAAGCCAGTCCTTCTAACAAAGGGCAAAAAACAGGGTAGCAAGGCAAGATACATGTAAATAGGTGGCAATGCTATAGTAAGAATCCTCCCTCTCCGATGTATACCTTAGAAGATGGATATGCTCATGCTAATTAAGTGAATATGCCCACGGATATATTATTTAATCCAGCAAATAAATGCAATCTAAACACATGCATTACTCTGCTAACAAAGCCTAAGACATAATAGTGCAAACATGGCACACCTTCATTCCTGCCAGTACTAATTTTGCATGTTACAGTGGAGCATTGCACACTATTACCTGTATATGATTTGAAATGTTAAAAGCAATGCAGATATTTTTAAATCGGTGTAGCACTTACAAAACTGTATTAAAATGGAAGCCAAAAACTTATTATTGGCATAAACTCAAGCACATGGTTCTCAAGATACACAGCAATTCACGCCTTATTGATTCACTTGTAATTTGTTTTTATTGAGATTTTGAGATTCGTTGTACATTATGTATGTTTGTGTCTGACAAAGATGAAAGTAGAATGCTTATGTTCTTTATTCTTGTTCATTCATGCTTTTCCTTTTTGATACTTCCCTTGCACCGAAAGAGTGCTCTTCGTGTTTGGTAGCTTTGCTTGTTTTGCCGGAATGTTGATTCATTTCCGTTCCAGCAAATTTCAGGCACTCCATATGTCCACTTTTTAGTAAATGTCATGCCCAAAGATTCTCTGTTTTAGGAAATGTCGTCTGACGACGAATTCGTTATGTGCGAATACTGCCAAGACAAGCGCGGCCTTTGCCACACGCCTTTCCTAGTTGATGATAGGCGCTTCAGCATCATGATGGATGAGGACTTCGAAGTGGATACAGTAAGTCACAACGACAAGTCTTTTTTCGTAATTAAGCATGACTTCTTTTCCTTCAACTTATAATTTTCATTTTTACTATTCTACTACCGTATCCCCAGCCATGCAAGACATTATGTGTTGATAAGATTGGTTTCAGTACCGAAATAAATATGGAGGTAAAGATAGTTCACTTGAGGACAGAGCATGGTTATACTTTTGCCGTAAAATTGTACAATGCAAACACCTACTCCTTTTTTGAATGCAAAACTTGGGTAGCACTATGCAAGGCTTATGCATTTGAGCCTAATATGCTTATCACCTTTGATATTCGTCCGGAAGATGAAATTCAGGGTAATATCGACATCTGGGTCGATGTGCAGACGCCTCCAGTTCTACCATTATGTGAGTTCTCAACCACATTTATTAAGTAATTTATATTGTTTATTTAAAAATAGTTGACAACTTATTTCCATTGACAACTTATTTTCATTCTTCAAAAAATGTACGGAAAATGGTAGACAGAACCTATTACTACAATGATGAAGCAGAATTAACTTGTAAGGAGAAACATCATCTTGTCCAATTGATCAATGATCTTGAGAATTACAATACCTATCAGAAAACTCCCCAACATTATGGTCAATATGTGCCACTAGTGCACGTGTTGAACTATGGTAACATGCATGGAGATTGCATGGTAAGATTTTCTACAATTACGACATCCATGCATCTTTTGCATGAATTCTTGTAAAACTAAATTACATTTCTAGCTACAAATCTAATACTATGTTTTTCAACAGAAAATCCCGGAAGATTGTGCGCCTCATCTGATGTTATCAAGAGGTCACATTGATGGTATGATGATACGACCAGCACGGCCAGGTCAGCCTAGGTATCTGATTTACTCCTATCCATACCGGATTTCTAAAACCAATGAAGTCATGACAATCAAAGATTGAAATAATGTATGGTCTATCCTAGAGAGCTACTTGGAAGCAACATTGTGCGTAGGCCAAGAATTGGAGACAAGATTATCTCCATTCTCCATAATGGAGAGCTAGGGCCTATCTTGTTTTATGATATTCTACCTAGGCAGAGGAGTAGGTCCTAGGTAAAATGTGTTATTATGTGCTACAATGAGATGATGTGCTACAATGTGTTAATGTGATGATGTGCTACAATGTATTAAATAGTATTGGTGGTAATGACTATGATGATTATTAGCTATTTCTGAGATGATGCGATGATTTGCTACAATGTGTTAGAGTTGACGATGATGATGAGGAGGAGTTGTGATTATGACTAGTGACCAACTTTTGTTATATGATGTATCATTGACTACGATGATTACTTCTACATCACTATGTATCACTATTTTCGAGATGTTGTGATGATATTTTATGAAACTATTGTATAAAATACGTATCACTTACTTCTACATCACTTATATTCTATGATGTAATGTATTTTGTAACCTGTGCAAATATCAGAAAAGCGATTTTTTCCCTAATATTCATAGTAGTGGCGCACCACCTAAAAGTGCGCCATTAGTAACCCACAGAAGTGGCGCACTTCTGGGCCTAGTAATGGCGCACCAGGTGGTGCGCAACTGTTATGTAGATTAAAGTGGCGCACCAGTAGTGTGCCCCTACTATTTATTAGTCGTGGCGTGATAATAGTGGCGCACCTATAGTGCGCCATTAATAGACAAAATAGGTGCACCACTAATAGACTTTTTTCTAGTAGGGCCCTTATTTTTACCCAACATTTATATTACTGAAATCTCATAGTAAGTGGGAAAAGTTATCTTGCCCAAAAGAACATGAAACACCTTCTGTTGGATCTAGAAGTTGTTGTTTTGACCGCCGATACTATTCTCCTTGCCCCCAAATTTTTACCACATCCTCGTAAGACCCACAACATCTCCAGTAGCAACCCCAACGACCAGCTCCATGATTGAGGGGGTGAAACACCAACTTTCACCCTCTGGACAACCCATTTCTCCTTAGAGCAAGTAAAATAGAGCCGAGTCAGCTGGCTATAAGGAATAAACTAATATATTTTTGTTTAGTTAGAGGAAAGAGAAGAGGAGAGATAAGGTAAGCGGGCTCTTAGCTAAGAGCCAACTCTAGCACGTGCTCCTAGGCATTTTGTGAGTATGGAAGGTGGACCATATAATAAAGATGTAGTTCACTTTTGCAATGAACTATTGTACATGTTGGCTATAAGATAAGCTATAGATGACATGGCAATGGCTTATAACCAGCAGCTGGCTATACTATTGTACTTGCTCTTACTCTCTCTTCTCTCTCTCTCTCACCCATGATCATTTCCAGAGCATCCAAAGCCCATTCCTATTATTTACTCCCCCTCTAGTAGTGTCAGACATGAGTGGCCACGCGAGAGCATGTCAGTGGCATGCCCATGCCAGCAAAAAAGGCGCGGTCGAGCGTGCAGCTGTGTTGTAGAGGGTTGACCTCATGCGCCCGACCACCTCGAGACTCCCCCGCATCCGAGTCGATGCCCCTCAACGTGTGGGATACACCATGAACCTCTCCCCCTCCTATCCGTTCCTCTCTCCCCTACCGCACGTGCCGAAACACTGCTAGCTCGGCTAGTGAGAGAGTTCATACACGTGATGCCCCTTGTAGAACATAATATTTTGGGAAGTGTTCGACACCCTAACTGGGGTGTGGCTATCTCATTATATAGAGGTACCCAAGGGGTAGAATACAATGTTATAGTATATGTATACAGAGGCTACATATATACAGTCTAACACCCTCCCTCAATCTTAACTATGGCCTGAAGTACAAAGCAAGTTAAGATTGCGCCTACAGCCTACAAACTGTGGTTGTGGAAGAGGCTTCGTGAAGATGTCAGCAAGTTGATCCTTTGATGAGATGAACTTGATAGACAGTAGCTTCTATGCAACACGTTCCCGAACAAAGTGATAGTCCACATCAATGTGTTTTGTCCGAGCATGAAACACCGGGTTAGACGAAAGATAGGTAGCACCGATGTTGTCACACCACAGAACCGGAGGATGAGCTTGAGAGACACGCAACTCTCTCAATAGAGACTGTACCCATATAATCTCAGCAGCCGCGTCAGCAACAACTTTGTACTCGGCTTCAGTACTACTGCGAGACACTGTTGCTTGCTTACGAGCATTCCAGGCGATCAAGTTAGAACCCATAAATACCGCATAACCCCCCATCGATTGCCTATCATCAGGACTACCAGCCCAATCCGCATCAGAAAAAACTGACAACTCCAACGAGGGTGCCGGCTGAAGAAGCAAGCCATAGGAAGAAGTAAGACTGACATTGCGCAAAATACATTTCACAGCTGACCAATGAGATGTCCTGGGCGCATGCAGAAATTGAAACACACGGTTGAACGTGTAGGAGATATCAGGCCGAGTAATAGTGAGGTATTGTAAACCACCAACAAGGCTGCGATAATCGGTAGCATCTTTAGATGAAAGAGGATCACCATCAAGAGCAGACAACCGATGAGTGGCAGACATCGGAGTGATAGCATGTTTGCATTTGAGCATGCCAGCACGACACAACAAGTCCAAGGAGTACTTCTTCTGAGTGAGAGTCAGCCCAGCACAAGACCGTGAAACCTCCAGACCAAGGAAAAAATGCAGAGCACCTAAATCCTTGACAGCAAAATCATCACTGAGGGCAGTCACAAGACGATCAGTAGCAGAGTCAGAGGAACTAATGAGAATGATGTCATCAACATAAACCAAGAGATATATCGTAACCTCAGGGCGCTGGAGTAGAAAAAGCGACGTATCGGCAGTGGAGGGAGTAAACCCAAGAGCCCGAAGAACAGATCCAAGGCGAGCATGCCACGCACGAGGAGCCTGTTTGAATCCATACAATGCCTTAACCAGACGATAGAGATGATGAGGGCGAGCTGGATCAACAAAACCAGGTGGCTGACGCATATAAACTTCCTCCTCCAGAATTCCATGTAGGAAAGCATTATGTACATCAAGCTGATGAAGGAACCATCCACGAGTAATAGCAAGAGACAATAGTAATCGAATGGTAGTAGGCTTGATGACTGGACTGAACGTGTCTTCATAATCAAGACCATACCTCTGTTTGAAGCCCTTCACAACTAGCCATGCCTTGTAGCATTCAATAGAGCCATCAGCATGTCGTTTGACTTTAAAAACCCACTTGGGATCAATAATGTTGACACCAGATACTGGAGGAACAAGACGCAAAGTGTTATTCTTGTGGAGAGCCTGAACTTCCTGTTCCATTGCCGCACGCCAGTGAGGAATACTTAGTGCAACCTGAAAATGACGAGGCTCGGCAGTGGGATCGGCAGCAGTATGAGCCATACACGCAGCAAGCCACGCAACTGTACCATCCGTGCGTTCCTTCGGACAAAGGATACCGGATTAGCTACGTGTTCGAGGACGACGAGTGACAGCAGGGAACACTGGCGGGGTCGGTGCAGGAGATGACATGGACGAGGTTGGCACAAATCTAGGCCAGTCCAGCTCACGGGAGGCCGAGATAGGACTGCTCGGCAGCCCGGGTTCTAAAGCGGGACTGGCTGAAGCTGGTGACTGCAGCTCTGGGTCAGTCGAAGCAGGAGCCGACCCAGGCGAGTCCGGCTGGGAGCCGGGCGAGGCGATGGCCGACCCAGGTGAGTCCGGCTGGGAGCCGGGCGAGGCAGCCGAGGCTAGCGCCGGTGAGGCCAGCATCGGGCCGGGCGAGAGCAGCATGGAGCCACGCTACGTGGTGACGGGTTGGCGGGCTCCATCCGATATGCATGGCCCATGCACGTCCCGCAGAGGAGCCTCCATGGGCGATGCGGGGACGGGTTGGCGGTCGTCACCCGTCATGCATGGCGCATGCACGTCTTAAGCAGGAGTCTCATCCGTGACCCGTTCCTCAAGTATCTCAAGGCGAGCGCCGCGTCCAATACCTGCAGCATGATTAGGAAGCAACACAGGGGCATGCAACATCAACAAATAGGTCATGCCAAGGTATAGGCATGGGCACTGGTGATGTAGGAAAGGTAGAGTGAGTCAGAAGTGAGCGAAAAGGGAACACATTTTCATCAAACACAACGTCACGAGAGATGTAGACGCGATATATAGGGACATGTAAGCACTTGTACCCTTTGTGAAGATAACTATACCCTAGAAAAACACACTTCTTGGAACGAAACTCTAGCTTACGCTTGTTATACGGACGTAGGTGAGGCCAACATGCGCACCCGAACACTTTGAGGAATGTGTAGTCTGGAATTTCATTAAGTAGGAGTTCAAGCGGGGTTTGCATTTTCAGAAGTCTTGAGGGAAGCCTATTTATAAGAAAACAGGCTGTGGAGAAAGCATCACTCCAGAACCGAAACGGGACAGAACCATGAGCTAGCAGGGTTAGTCCCGTTTCAACAAGATGACGATGCTTACGTTCGGCAGTTCCATTTTGCTGATGTGTATGAGGACATGACACGCGATGCGATTTCCCAAGCTTGTTAAAAAACAAGTTGAGCTGGTGGTATTCACCCCCCCAGTCGAATTGCACATGGATGATTTTCTTCTTAAGGAGACGCTCAACGTGGGCTTGAAACTGAACAAAAACATCAAATACATCAGAATTGCGGTTAATAAGATATAGCCAAGTAAACCGACTGTAAGCATCAATAAAACTGACATAATAATTGTGGCCACTCACGGACGTGTGGGCATGACCCCATACATCAGAAAACACAAGCTCAAGAGGATGTTTCACAACACGACTAGAATGTGAGAACGGAAGTTGATGACTCTTGCCCTGCTGACAGGCATCACAGATAGTTTCAACAGTTTTATTGGACGCAACTGGTAGTTCATGACGATGCAATATATGTCGAACTATGGGAGCCGCCGGGTTACTAAGGCGCGCATGCCAGTGTGTAGACGACACACGTACACCACTGAATACCTGGGGAGAAGACGGCGTGGAAGGTGGTGGCGGCGCATCAAGAGCATATAGGCCATGGCGACGGCGACCGCTAAGCAGAATGGCCCTCGTGTCCCGGTCCTTGATAAAGAAACGAAAAGGGTGAAACTCAACAATGACATTATTAGCACGAGTAAGTTGAGGAATGGACAACAAACTGCGCGTAGCGGAGGGAACTCGAAGGACATTGGAGAGATGCAATTGGCGAAAATTATGTGCAAGGAGATAGGCCTGACCAACATGTGAGATGCGCATACCTGCTCCGTTGGCGGTGTGGACCCGATCCACGATATGGCTCCTGAGTAGAGAGCTTTCCCATCTCACTAGTGAGGTGGTTGGTGGCGCCAGTGTCCATGTACCAAGCAGGATCAATGGAGTAAGACGGTGTGCGTCCATAATCATGACTCGTCACCGTAGCGGCAGCCTGCTTGTCATTCCCTTTTCCATTGTTGCCGAGGCCAAGGAAGTCTTGCTTGTAGCGACGATGGCAGCGAGAGGCAATGTGCCGCTCAATTCCACAGAGTTGGCAGGCCTGCGGAGCACCACACGAGGAGCAGCACGCCACCGGCCAATTACCGCCCGTGATGGTCGGAGCAGTGCCCCGTGAAGCCGGTTGTGGAGACGAAGCCGGTCTGTTACTGGAAGAGGATGACCGCGGAGGCTTGCCACGAGTCGCGGCATTTGCAGAGGCAAAACCGGGGTAGACGCGGCGCGCCTTAATGCGCTGTTCGCGGCCAAGGAGCCATGCATAGAGCTTACGAGGTGGGAGCGGATCATCACGGCCATGGACATTCTCAATAAGATTGTCATAATCATCATCAAGCCCGTTGAGCACGAAGGTGGTGAACTCCTCATCCTGTAGCGACTGACCAATGGAGGCCAACGTGTCGGCTAGAGCCCGCATCTTGTTGAAGTAGTCCGTGATGTTGATGTCACCAAGCTTAGTCTCACCAAGCTCGGTGCGTATAGAGTGAGCACGCGCCTGAGACTGGGAGGCAAAACTGGTGTGAAGCGCCGCCCACGCCTCCCGGGACATAGCAGCAAAGATGACCAGCAATGAGACACTCGGGGTGAGCGAGGACTGGATGGCAGAGAGGATGGCTTGATCCTGGGCCACCCATGTGTTGTACGCCGGGTGATGAGGCGGCGGACACGGAATAGAGCCGTCAATGTAGCCCTCGAGATAGCGACTCCGTAGAAGAGGCAGCACCTGGGCACGCCTGGACAAGTAGTTGTCCGGCACGAGCTTCACCCGCAATAGATGCGAGAAGTAGAACGGTGACGGCATCGCGGCCGGGTCAGCATGTACATGCGGCGGAGCATAGAAGCCCACCGACGGGGCCGCCCGGGATGACCAGCAGCCACCGAGTAGGGCGGGTAGGATCCAGAGGAACCAGCTGCGAGGGCACCATAAGACTCCACGGCAGGAGCCCCATATGGCGAGGCAGCCACAGCTCCTTGGGGCGGCTGAGATGGCGCCGAGTAGGGTTGGGGCGGCGCCGGGTATTGTTGCGGTGTAGACGTCGAGTAGATCGGCGGCAGCGGCGGCGCCCCGTAGTGGTACGATGGAGACGCACCGTAGTGGGACGGAGGAGGTGCAGCGTAGTGCTGCTGCACGGACGGCGCGCCGTAAGGCAGGGCCGGCCAGGGCGACGATGGTGGCGGCCCTCCATGGACGGGCGTAGAGACAGCGCCCGCGGGTGGAGTAGCGCTAGAGGGCACCGCAGCCCTAGGCTGGATGGTGCGATCAACATGGACGTCCGATCTGATCGGACATCCGGGCGACGCAGGAGCACCAGGCCGTTGCGAGAGGCCGTGAGGCGAGGAACAACGACGCACGAGCAAGGGCCGGCACCACGACGGTCGGAGCAGTGCCAGAGGTTGGCGCGGCTCCAGAGGTCGGCGGCGGCGGTGGCGGCGCAGCGGAAGACATCGTAACCTAAACTGATACCACGTAGAACGTAATATTTTGGGAAGTGTTCGACACCATAAACGGGGTGTGTCTATCTCATTATATAGTGGTACCCAAGGGGTAGAATACAATGTTACAGTATATGTATACAAAGGCTACGTATATACAGTCTAACACCCCTTGCCTCTCCCTGCTCTCTCTCTCACCCCCTGTAGCAGCGACAAGTCCCAGGAGCACCACAGACTCGCCCCCGCTCACCCCCATGCCCTCCAGCGTTGGCTACGTCCTCGTTGACGCGCAAGAGCACGGTACACCATGGCATGTCTATATAAGCCAATCCCCGAGCTCTCTCTACCTTTGGTCTCTCTCCCACCCACCCAATTGAGCCCCATGCCATCCTCTCTCCACCTCTACGCACTGGACTCGAGATCGACCGGAGCGCCACCATGTCGGGACCTTCATCGATCTCTAGGTACGGCCACCCTCCGGTCTTCCTTTTCCTCTCGATGGACTCCCCTCACTCCTCTCATGCCATTCCCTCTCCTCCTTGCTTGATTTGCAGCTCCAAGCGGCTCAGTGATTACCTCCCGAAGCGCCTCCACCACGGGACCTCATCGCCAGTGAACCAAGCCTCCTCACTGACCAGCTCTGCCTCCTCCTAAACTATGATGCTGCCTCGAGCCCATTCCAGACACCAGCGCACCTCGCTGTGGCCTAGATCACCGACGGTTATCTCGCTACCTCCTCTGTCCCGAGGTGGGAGATGACACGTGGATTCCACCTCTCATCATCACACCTCCTCCGCGCCTCTCTATGTGGCTAATGCTGGTCCCTGCTTGTTGGGTTTACAACATAGGCAGGCGCGCGCCTCAGCTCGCCCTTGCTGGTGAGCCTGTAGGCCGGCCCAGCTGCAGCCAGGTGTGGCCCACGCCACGAGCTCATTTTCCCTTTTCTAAATTCTACTCCCTCTATCTCAAAATAAATGTCTTAACTTTGTACTAGCTCTAGTATAAAGTTGTACTAAGATTAAGACACTTATTTGGGACGGAGGGAGTAGCTTTTTCCAAAAATTCTACACAATAGAATAGTTATCCAAATTCAAAAATTCCACCTCCTAAATTCTTGTAATATCCCAGACTATTTAATGATGCCAGTTGTGCAATTTTTGAAGAAAGATTTATACACTGTTCTTATTTAAAACCTTGTTTTAAATATTTTAAGTATGTGTTAAAATGCCTTTTGTTGCTTTTAACACTTCAAGGGCAAAACCCAATATTTTTACAAAGCTTGTATTCACCCTAGTATTTTACAAAAATGGATTGACTTTTTCTAAGTGTTATATTTCCCTATTTTTGTCGTGGTCTTATTTTTGCCCTTTTTATCGTGACGATAGATTGTATTGTTGATGAAGGAGTTGGACTAGATGACTTTGTAGACCTTAGAGACTTTGTTTAGCCAGGCAAGCAGCCCCTTCACATGAGTTCAAACCATTTTTATGCGGTGTTTTCAAAGACTTTTCGAGAAACCCATCGGGTTCAACTAATGCCCGAGGGAGATGGTGTTGAGACAGGTAGCCACTTGAGAAAGTAGTGGTGTACTAAGGCACGTGAGCGTGTTGGTTTAGAAAATGGATTGGTCTAAGTTGCGACCATTACCCCAACCATACATGTACGACCATGAAACCCCTTATGGGACATGGCTTTCTTGATAATTGTGGTCAATACTAGCTGAGAGCCCGCATTACTAGTGGCTGGGTGACATGGTCACTCTCGATACAGGGTCGTGTCGGAAAGGATGACCATGGGCTTTTTTTCACACACATCGGGCACACCATTCCGTATCCACGTGGAAGATACTTGTGACGTACATCACGGGGGATGTCACAAATGAGTGGAGTCTTGATTAGTATCGTCATGGGAAAGGCATCGTTCGGGTACTTACCTTGGGAATAGAAAATACCGCAAGTCGTGGAATGACACGGAAGTTTCCCAAGTCTTGTGGGTAAAGTGTGTATCCTCTGCAGAGTGTAAAACTGTTCGAATAGTCGTGTCCATGCTCAAGGACAGTTGGATGACCACTCTTGGGCTACATCGATTGTTACAAAACTCTCTATGTGTGAGGAAGATGGGACTTGAGCTAAGTTAGATGACTTAACATGATTGAACATGGGATGTTGAAACCCCTGCTTCTATGGATATCTGTAGCTTGTTCATATGGATTTCAGTTACTGCATGATGCATGCCTTCATAAGTTATTGATCATGTGATTGCACCTAAAATTAGCTTTCTGCAAATTACCTATTAGTGCTATATCTTGCATTTTTGTTATCTTGTTCCAAAAAATGGTTTCTTGCAAGTACATTCAAAGTACTCATTGGCTTGCCACTGGTTATTGAATTGGCCACGCATGGAAGAACATCAGTATGATGAAGAGTTCGTTGGAGACGAACATGCGAACTAGGACACTTCCCTCTTAGAATGCTTGACGACATGGGTTCACGCTTTCGTTCAAGATTTCTGCTGCTAGTTGTGTTTGATGTTTGACCTCTATGGCCCTATCTATGTAAGACGTGACCTTAATGGTCTTTATTTGTATCAAACGGTATGTATGGATGTAAGACTCTTGTTATTCAAATTTTGTGTGTCAAGTGAGCATTGAACTATGGGATCACTATACACGTGCATATGGTGGTCATGACTTATGAGTCGGGGTCCGCACCAATCCTCAGCTTCAAGCACACATAATTTTGAAGGAAGTAAGCTTTACCAATGCATGTAGGAGGTTCAATATATAACTCACACATGATGTCGTGTTCAACATGGGTCAAGTTGATGATGTGGCTGAGAGCCACTTCTCAAAAGATGACACAAATGCTACTGTGACGGATACGAGTCAGCCTGAGGATGATGGAGCTGAAAAGCGGCCTCATGTCAAAAAGTCTGCCATGAGTGAGAATGGGGTATCCTCCAAAACTAAGCATGGGGCTTCCACGAGTGTGGGTAGGACATCTCATGTGCCGGAGGCACCATGGGTAGAGAGAGCCTGGGAGCGAGTACATGTTGAACCTACCATGATGGAGGGTAATCCATGTGTTTTGTAGGAACACCCTCCATCGTCACTCTTTGGGTCGCTGTGGGCTGGTGGGTGGTGGCGAACCACATATGCATTTCTTGCAATGTGGGACTCCAGTCTCATCTGCGTCAGCCTCGCAAAGGTGGCTCTCGCACCCTCTAGTCTGAAAGGTATATACATGAGCGGAGCTGGAGGAGGGAAGGGGCTCGAGGGGCGAGCCTGGTTGAGGGCGACGAAGTCGACGAACATGCGCCTACTGCTACGCAGCTTGGTGGCAGGGATGGGGAGCTTCACGGGTGCTTCCCATATCCTAGAGCTTGTTGACATCCTGGGGGATGACTTCCTGCTTCTCGGGCACCTTGGGCTTGGTGGGCCGTGTGCTCTGTTTGCGGCCGAGTGGTGCTCGATCACCTCCCTCGGAAGGCTGGGCTTACCAGACGCTCCCCAAGCCGATGCGTCAGGGCTTACCCCGAAGAAGGTGACAAGCGTGGCTTCTTATTTGAGGGTCTATGTCACCCCCAACCAGTGACACCTTCTTGGACTTGGCGTGCTCCTCGGAGTGGAGGGGCTTCTTCATCACATGCGCCTCCTCGGCAAGCCCCCGAGGCATGTCCTCACCCGCCGGTGTCACACCATGTGTTTGTGCCACTTTCCAAAATTATGATTTTTATCATACTTGGAACCAAAATTTTCCCCAAATAATGATGCTACACCAAGTTGTACATTTGGGGGAATATATTTGCTTAGCTAGATCTACATAAACCTGATTCTATTGATTTCTAGGGTTTTCAAAGTTTATATTGTCAACTTTGCTCAAATGAGCTTAAACCCTGTGATCCATCTCATTTTACCCACCATTTAATCATGTTAATTATCATAGTAAGTAGGTAAACTTATCTTGCACAAATTTCCATCAAACACCTTTTGACAGGATCTAGATGTTATTGTTTTGACCTCCAATACTATTCTCCATGCCCCCATATTTTTCCCACAACCTCACTAAGACCCATAGCAACTCTAGTAGAAACTCCAATGGCTAAATCCATGACTGAGGGGGTGAAACCCCCACTTGCACCCCCTAGATAACAAGGATTTCCTTCTCTCTCGGCCTCCCCTCTCTCTAGCCAGCATCCAGAGCATCTAATTCTCTATTCCCTCTAAATTATTCCTCATGTAGCTAGTGGACATGAGTGGCCGTGCTAGGGAGCATGACTGGCATGCCCACACTAGCCAAAAAGCCGCTCATGCGAGCACTACCGGACAGGGCGAGGGTTGACCTCATGACCTGCCCATGCCTATGTCCGCCTCGAGCCCATCCCTTGCGCCTGCCGAGGCACCTCGGCGTCCGCGACACGCTGATGTGTCGGGAGCCACATCTCGCCTCTCTCCCACCCTGTGCAGCACGCGCCGGATGCCGCCCCTCTCGCCTAACTACGAGACTCACACGCGCGCGCACCCCTGCTCCCCCTCTTGCTCCCCCTGGTTATAGACCACACCTAGGCGCACTGCAGTCACTCCCATTCCTCCTCCTGTTCCTCCATTGCCTCTATGCCCAGTTCCGGCGGCCATGTCCATTGTAGACCCTGGCCAACCTATAAAAGGCACCCTCGAGCTTACTCCTCCCCCTGGTTTCTCTCTCTCGCCCCCAATCGAACACCAGAACTCCCCCTAGCAAGCCTCAATGGCTGAGTGCTTGGGATCGAGCTGAGCGTCACGAACACAAGGAACCCATTCCCACCGTTATCTCCGCTCATCGTGTCATGCATCACCGACGGTGAGCTCGTCGGCCATTTGGCCGGAGGTTGACGGTGACCCTGACATGGGGTCCTGCCCGTCAGCCTATGCCTCGCCCCGCCTCTCTGTCCCTCTCGCTGATGCTTGGGCCCGTGTGTCAGGTTTAAACTTGGCGCGGCGCGCGCACCCGGCTCGGTTGGGCTGCTGTGGCTCTAGGCCAGTCCAGCTGTGGCCAGTTCTAGCCCAGGGGCACAGAGCCTTTTCTCTTTTTGTTCTAGATTCAATTTTTTTTGTAGGATTAAATAATTATCCAAATCTAATAATTCCACTTTCTTATTTTTTTAATATTCCAAACTATTTATTGGTGCTACTTGTGCAATTTTTGAAGGAACTTGCATGGACTATTTTTACTTATAACCCTGATCTAAATACTATTAGCATATGTTAAAACCTAATTATTTTCACAATGCTAATATTCACCCTAGTATTTTACAAAAATGGTTAACATTTTTCTGAGTGTTATATTTTACCTGTTTTGTCGTGGACTTATTTTTGCCCATTATTATCGCGACGATGGATTGTGTTGTTGACGAAGGAGTTGGAGCAGAATACTTTAAAGACCTCGAAGACTTTGTTGAACTAGGCAAGCAACCCTCTGACCATGTCTAAGAAAATATTTTTATGCATGTCCTATAGCACTTCATTCCGTTGCATTGAATCATGAATCGGTGACCCCAAAGGTAGTTTACCGCCATTACTTTCCCCGTTGATACTTGCACTGAGCAGGACCCTACCTTCCTATGAGGGTTGTGCGGGTGGGAAGTTGTTATGATGCTAAGTAGTTGCTACACAAAGGGGATGTAATTATGCATGGTGTTGGAAACAACAACATTTACACATATGTTTTTAAAATCCCGTCGGGTGCCACTAATGCCCGAGGGAGACGATGATTGAGCTAGGTAACCACTTGAGAGAGAAGTGGTGTACCGAGGCAAGTGAGTGTTTTTTGTTTAAAACGGATTGGTTTAAGTTGCGATCGTTACTCCAACATTAGATGTATGACCACAATACCCCTTAGGGGACGGGGCTTGATAACTCACAAGTGTAGGGGATGATTTGTAGCCTTTTTTGATAAGTGAGAGTGTCGAACCCAACGAGGAGCAAAAGGTAGAATTAATATTCTCTCAAGTTCTATTGACCACCGATACAACTCTATGCACGTAACACTTACTTTAACTAAAAAAGTATGAAACTATTTTGCGGGAAAGAGACTAGAAGTACTTATAGGTGATAGATAGTTTTGCAAGAAAATGAAGAGCAAGTAAATATAAGTTAGCGGTTGTTTAGTACAATGCTTTTTGTGTACCACAAGGGAAAGATTGTCCATAGGCCATTGAATATAACATGATAGATACTTATCATATGCTATGAGGGAGATGCATACGCTAACACACTTTTCATACTTGGATCATATGCACTTACGATTGGACCTTTAGCAAGCATCCACAACTACTAGAAATCATTAAGGTAATCCCAACCATAGCGTTAAACATCAAGTCCTCTTTACTCCCATACGCACACAACTCACTTACTAGGGTGTAAGTTTATATCAATCTCGCCACACGCTATAAGTGAATCATGAACATATCGCAAATCCTCCAATGTCTATCCTTCACGTGTGTGCCTCCCGAAAGGCACCTTAGGACAATACCATATGAACACACAATTCATATCACAATTAAACTGTAGGACAAAATAAATCTACTCAAACATCATAGGATAGCCACACATCATTGGATCATAATTTATAGCATTAAGCACAATGTTCAAGTAGATATTACAACGGGGAAGAGAGGTTTCACACAAGTGCATAGAGGATGAGAGAGTTGATGGTGACTGCGACGAAGTTGTTGGTGTAGAACGCCATCACGATGGTCACCCCGGTGGTGCTCCGGCACCACCGGGACAGAGGGGGGAGAGCCACCCTCCTTCTTCTTCCTCCTTGGCATCCTACATAGGTGAGAGGAGGGTTTTCTCCTCTAGTCCATGGCCACCATGGTACCCGGAAGGAAGCAACCCCTCCGGGATTAGATCGCTGTGTGTTCCTCTCCTGTTTTCATGTTCATATTTTGGCCCTTCAGTGATTCCTAAAATTATATATACGTTGCAGACGTATCAAGCATCCCCAGGAGTTCCTAATCGTCCTCGAGTAGGTAAATGATAAAAACAGAATTTTTGATGTGACATGCTACCCAATATGTAATATTTTGCATGTATCCTCATTGAGAAATGATGAATTAAAAAATATTGACATAGTAATACTTGTAAGCACAAGAAGCAAAATCATCAATCTTTCAATGTATACGATCCGCAAATAATGTTTACACCCATTCATCTTATTATTTTAGCAAGGCATGGCCTCGTCTTCACCACATTAATACAAATGTCAAGCACCATAGTGCCCAAGTCAGGTAGTTGGATCATACTTTTTCAATATGCATCAACCTTTTATTCTTCACACAATACATGAGTGTGAACCATGGGCATAGCATCTAGGTGGTGTAAAATTGGAGAAGAAAGTCTTGCATCAACTCGACGTATCAACATGCCCCATCAATAGATATCAATGCAATGAGTAGGGATTGCCATGCAACGGATGCACTAGAGCTATAAGTGTATGAAAGCTCGACTAAGGATAAGTGGGTGTGCATCCAACTTTCTTGCTCATGAAGACCTCGGGCATTTGAGGACGCTCGTCATCGGAATATACAACCCAAGTTCTATAATAAAAAAACTCCCACTAGCATATGGAAGTGACATAACAAGAGACTCTCTATATGAATAACATGGTGACAATTTGAGGCACAAGTGTGGGAAAGGATAGTAGCAAAGTCCCTTCTCTCTTTTTCTCTTACTTATTTGTTTATTTTTTATATTTTTTTCATGGTGGGTTATTTTTTTACTTTTTTCCGCCTCCCCCATTTATTTATTTTTTGATGGTGGACTCATTTCTCCTCCCCCATTTTTATTTCCTCACTGGGACAATGCTCTAATAATGATGATCATCACACTTTTATTTACTTACAACTCGATATGAAAAAATGATAGGAAGATATGACCCTATATGGATGCCTCTCGCAATATACCAGGATGTGCAATGATCTAGCGTAGTAAAAGATATCAAAAAATGGACAAGCCATGGAAATATCATGCTAGATATCTGATGATCATACAAAGAAATATGAAAATGGAAGTACAAGTCATATGAAGTGACGGTGGAAGTTGCATGGAAATATATCTCGAAATGGCTATTGAAATGCCATGATAGGTAGGTATGGTGGCTATTTTGAAGAAGATATAATGAGGCTTCTTTGCAACAGAGCGTATCATGTCATGGGTTTGGATGCCCTGGCAAAAGTTTCACATATCCTCAAGGTGAAAATGGGCAATGAACGGTACCAAGAGGCTAGCAAATATGAGGAGGTGAGATAGGGGTATGTGCATGTTGTCACATTAGTCATAATGAACTCATATACTTATTGCAATTTTTTATTAGTTTTATCACAAATCAAAGTACTACTCGCATGCCCCTAGAGATAGGGTTGGGAGGAATTAACCATCGCGCAACTTTGACTCGAAACAACATTAGGATTTCAACAAGGAATGGAAATTCTCACACATTCTCACCATGCCTTTTTAATTTTTGAACAAACAAGAAGTTAAGACATCTTAAAACCGACATGTCTAGGAATCAATAACGATGCACTCACACCCTTTCACATTAACACATCAATATCATTAACCCATTATTTCTTTTAATGTGCTACATGAAGGTTTTCATTATCAATCCTTGAATACCTATTATTTTTGAACTAGTCTTATAACCCATGCAAATTACCGTCACCGTTTATTAACTCTTAAACAAATATAAGTGAATAAGGAGAGTTTAATTCTTTCTATAAAATACCATGATCTAATGAATATAAGTGAGGAAAAAGAGCATTATACAAATAACGGTTTTCTATACTTAGAAAAACATGCATCCAACTTCAAATGATATAAGTGAAGCACATGAAGTATTCTATAAATCAACTCAGAAAATATAAGTGAAGTGCTAAGAGAATTCTGCAAATCAACCATGGACATTCCCAAACCAGCATGGTGCATTGCTAGAAGAAAAACAAAATGCACACGACGCTCCAAGAATTTGCGCATATCATGTGAAGAAAACAAAACCAGAGACATACCGATAATTGTTGAAGAACAAAGATGAGATGCCTTACGGGGCATCCCCAAGCTTAGACGCTTGAGTCTCCTTGAATATTTACTTGGGGTTCTCGGGGCATTCCCAAGATTGATCTCTTGTGTCTCCTTATTCTTCTCATATCAATACCTCCTCGATCTTTGAACATTTCATTCACAAAAAACATAATAGAACTTTCGTTAGAGAGGTTAGTTCATGTAACATCAAATCTCATCTTTTCCTGCCATAACATTATGGCATAATTATAATCTAACATATCCATTGTATGCTATCATAGTTCCAAGTCCCTCAACTAAATTGGTCTCAACAAGAATTCAAAACATAAGCACACAAAGCAACTATAACATCAATCTTTGAAAAACAGGACACTCTATAAATATGCAGATGAATCATATACATGTGTAAGTAAGAAAATTCTAAATAATTATGACGTGGTAAAAAATTTGTATATCAGTACTATGTAAACACTTCAGAAATTTTTGACGCTCTAGTAAAATATGAAAAATCAAATGCTGGAGCCAAAGTTTCTGTTTTACACAACATGTATCAAACAAGTAATTTAAACATCCTAAAGTTAATTCTTGGCAATTTTCATTGAAAAATAAGATTATGAATAACATCTAATAGGGAACAAAAAGAATTTGTAACTCCAAGCAAAACACATATTATGTGATGAATAAAAAATATGGCTCCAAATAAGATTGTCAATAGTGTTGAAGACGAAAGAGGGGATGCCTTTCGGGGCATCGCCAAGCTTAGATGCTTGAGAATTCGTTGGATATTACCTTGGGGGAACCTTAGGCATACCCAATCTTAGGTTCTCTATTCTCCTTATTTTCCTCATATTGATATCTCACTCACAAATTGAAAACTTCAATCACACAAAACTTAACAGAAACCTCGTGAGATCCGTTTGTATAATAGACAAATCATAAACTTTGGGTAATGTTATAAATTTATGCCTATTTAATTATTGCATAAGGTACTGTAATATAACTTATTCATGCCTAATATCCTCGGATACAATACATTGCATCATCAAAACAAGCAAACTATGCAAGCAAAAACAGAATCTGTCTAAAAGGGAATAGTTTGTAATGAACAACACAAATATCAAACTTCTGTAACTCAACCAATTCTGAAAAATTACGAGGATGTGCTAATTTGTATATTAATTTGGTGTGAAAAATTCAGATCAAAAATACATTGCAGTAAATTCACAGGAAGTCTGCATTGGACGTCAATGTTTCTGTTTTTGCACAGGATCAAATCTACTATCATGCAAATCATCCAAAAGGATTTCCTTGGCACACTATGTTTAAAAAACAGAGGATTTATACAAGGGGTTAATTACTTTTGTTGAAAAGTTTCTGTAATCAAGATTCACAAAGTTTGCATGGGCATGAACAAAGTTCAAGGCTAGCCCCAACAACTATAGTGATCATCTTTCTCACTTTCACCTTTCTTTTTGAAAAGTTTTAGGTTCCCCACTTTATTGTTTTTGTTTTTAATTATATTAAAATCACATAACAGAAATAAATGACTCTCTAAAACTACTGTCGCGTCTCTTTGGTAGCGCTTTGTTTAAAGCCATTAAGCTAGGTATATGGTGCTCAAGTAATGGATCCACCCAGATCCCAAGGTATATCAAAGCCAATTTAGTTAACAATGATTTGTCATTTAATAGTGAGCACAAAGTGATTATCATGTAATAGTGAAGTCTAAGTCTCTTCATATGCATTGGCATGCCATAAAAGGACAATTCATTCACACAAAGTAAAGACCAATACATAGCATAAGTAGTTTCTTGCAATTTTATCGCATTGGAAACATAGAAAGGTGAAAATTTGGTTCCTCTCTCATAATAATTGCAAGTAGGAGCAGAAAGCACATGAATATTATTCATCAAAATCATTGTTTGTAGTGGTAAAACGCGACCCATCAATATAATCCTTTATAAGTGCAAACTTCTCCGATATGGTGTAGTTGGGAGAATTCAAAAAGAAAATATGAGTATCATGTGTGGGCGCAATAGCAACAATATCATGCTTAACATACGGAACTATAGAAAGTTCATCTTCATAACCATAATTCATATTGGCATCATGGCCACAAGCATAGCAAGCATCAAGTTCATGAAAAATGGATATTTCAAAGGAATCCAAGGGATCATAGCAATCATCATAGCATTCATCCTTCTGTATGCACTAAGGGAAATTAAACAATGTATAAGTTTAATAGTTACTCTCATCAGAAGGTGGGAATGGGTAGCTAATCCGCTCTTCCTCCTTTTGTTCTTCTCTCTTTGTAACGCCCAAGATGCGACCCTATCCTTATTTTGGCGCGAGGGCCTCGACAGGGATAGAAGTGCACCTCGTCGTTTCGCAAGAATGGATATCGTTACAAGTACATGTACTGAAGAGAAGAGTATATGGAATTGGCTTACAGTCGCCACAAACTACATGACAATCACATGAATATAATACATAAATATCAGGAAGAAGAGCAGGGTCCGACTACGGACAAAAACAAACGAGAAAAGAACGATGTCCAACCTTGCTATCCCATGCTTCCGGCCTGGAACCCATCCTAGATCGATGACGACGAAGAAGAAGAAACTCCAAATGAATAATCGACGCGCTCACGTCAAATAAGCCTTTAGTTATACCTGCAACTGGTGTTGTAGTAATCTGTGAGCCACAGGGGACTCAGCGATCTCATTTCCAAACGTATCAAGACTAACAAAGCTTAATGGGTGAGGTATGGTTAAGTGGTGAGGCTGCAGCAAGCGACTAAGCATTTATATGAGGTGGCTAACTTACGAGTAGAAGAATAAAGAGGGGGATGATCTACGCATAACGGACGTGAACTACTGGTGATCAAATGAATGATCCTAAACACCTACTTATGTCAAACATTAACCACACCGTGTCCTCGATGGGAGAAAGAGCTCACGAAAGAGACAGTCACGGTTACGCACTCAGTTGGCAAGTTTTAATTAAGTTAACTTCAAGTTATCTAGAACCGGATTTTAAACAAAGTTTCCATGTTGCCACATAACCGTGGGCACGGCTTTCCGAGAGATTTAACCCTGCAAGGGTGCTCCAACTAGTCCATCACAAACTACCACACGCTGCCACGGAATGACCTTAATCAGGGAAACCCGTGATCTCCTCGGATTCCTAGTGGAAAACCTCAACCTCGAGTTCGCTCAAAGCATCCTCGGAATCCCTCGCACGAGACGCTCGACAAAGCTATAACAAGTCCAACAAGGCTGCCCCCGCGTGTCAACGATCTCGATAGGAGCCGCGTATCTCGTTCTTAGGACACGACGGATAAGCACAGCGTACGGTGGCCTGATAGACATAACCCGAGTTCCCCCGGGTTGGCCCAGCACACGACTCTATTTTGGACCATCACCAGTGGCCCTCCATGTATTATGTTGAATTACTCCTCGGGTAGCGCTAACTCCCCATGTTTTTTGCAGTATTAACATAATTATTATGTTGGGAAAATATAGTACCAATGTTGGGCCTTGCCAGACGAGCTTTATCCTAAAACGAGAATCTAGGGGGTCCCATAAGAACCCCAAGCATGTTAGGAGCGCTCATTTATGAACCATAACGCCGGTAACCGAAACTAAGGGGACAAAGGTGGAACAAAACACCAGGCTAGAAAATGCCGAGCCTTCCACCTTTTACCAGGTATATAGGTGCATTAATTTAAATGGCATTAATAGGGTGATATAACAAGGAACCCATGTTATCACATGCAAGCAACTGCACCTGCAACTAGCAACGCTAAGACATGGTTAAGCAAGCGGTAACATAGCCAATCAGTGGTTTGCTAGGTTGTGAACAGGTTGAAGGTTTTCATGGCAATGTTGAGAGGCTGACATTTAACAGGTGGTAGGCAGCGAGACATAACGATAGAAACAGTAAAACTAGCATGGCAATGATAGTAATGGTATCTGGGGAAATGGTCATCTGGCCTGAGATCCCGCTTGGAAGAAGATCGACTCCGTGAAGCACACGAACAGATGTAGTCGATCGGGTCTTCTCATTCCGCAAGCTTGCGGAACTCTATCGAGACGAGAGAAACCGGAAATAAGAATCAACACACGATATTCACCAAGGCACATGCACGACAAGATGCAATCCACATATGATGCATGATCAGTTGAATATATCCAAGACAAGGCATGCGAATTCACAACAATCAAGCACTACACATTATGTGAAGTTCAATATGCAACGAGTTGCATATTAAGGAAACTCCACATACGAATTATTTAGTTCTATCCCGATTAGGTACACAACAGTATTAAATGTGGTTAAACATGGCAAGAGGTGAAGCGTAGTTAAACTACCTATCTAGGAATTTTAAATAAGGTCTGAAATGACATATAGCATCTCCGAACTAACCTCATATGTTAATTTATAATTCTGTCCAGATCTGAACTAACACATTTAAAAAAAATTATACAACAAAATAAATAGGTTCACGTGATTCTACGCGTCGTTCCAATCAATTTAGACATAGAGAACATCTCCAACGGAGCTACGGTTCAAAAGATATGATCACCGCAAGATATGCTGCCATGAATGCAATACGTGTGCAATGACAGTCACAAGCATTCCAAAACAGTCAACCAGCAAGATAATATGAACCTACACGAGATTCTAAACAAGTTTCATATAGGACACGATCAAAATGGAGCAACGGTTCAACAAATACAAGCTACGCAAGAAATAGTCATAATCTGCCCAAAACAGCAACATGACATTTTCTACACCCCAAAACAATAAGCTACATAAATCTAAAAAGCTCAAACAAGGCATGAGACAGTAGAGGGCACGGTGCAGTTCAACACCCTACTAATAACATCCAGCATGGAAGCATGGATCACTAGGAAAAGAACTCACAAAATGGCATCTCACGCACAGTTTTAGACTTAGTGAAAATATCAGTTTTGACAATGCAGTTTTCGATCTGAAGGCATATTGACAGCAGCAAAACTATATGCTACAAGACACCGAATGGCATGACAATTCACAGGAAGCTAGAGAATCTTAAGGACTACAACTAACTTCATTCCACGAATCTCAAAAAAGCTATAGATCACTAGCAAAACTCATGGCAGGACAGCAACAAAATATAACAGATTTCAGACTTAGAAATATTTCAGCATCTCCGAATCAGCACTATTTTGTAGCATGTTGGCAACAAGCAAACAACACCTAAACATGATTTTCTAAAGAAACCAAAATTACCAGGAGCTAGCATACATATCCAAGGGCATATCTCTAGTTGAGAACTAATTCATATCATGCATGAAATAAATCCCACAAAATAGACAAGAGGGCAACATGGCAAAATATCATGCACACTAATTTTCTCAAAAGACAAAACTAAATGCACAGATAAATTCCATCGATATTTCTACCCTGAAAACATATATAATATGTGGGGTTCGAAAAATAAACTAGTGCCACACGTATATGCGAGAATATGTCCTAAACATGACATAGCAAACAAGCGACGAAACCTACATGCAAAAATACAAACAACTACTCTAAAATACATGGCAAAGGGTACCGAACAACATGAACATTTTATCTATGGGATTTGAACAATCCGGATGTGCACAAAAATAACTATGGGATACCTAACATATTAGGACAACACGCAAATCTAGACAAATGGCGGGTCAAACAACGTCAAACATGCATGCAAGTTGCAAAATAAGAATCTATGAGAAAAACTAAACAAGTTACATATTTAAATTGTTTCGATCCGACGCACGGTTAATTATCTACGGGCATTTGAAAATCAGCTAATATTCCTGAAATACTAATTTACACAAAATTCCTAAATGCTAAACGGGCCGAAACTGTGGGCGCAGTTTAACTATGACGTGCTCGGGGCGGGGCATAGGAGGCAGTGGTGAATGCTCACCTTGGGCTTCATGGGCTGGATCTGGAGGGGAGGTGGCAGACCGGTGGCTGGGCCTGAGGGAGGTGCTGGCTCCTAGGCCTCGACAGCGACACGGGTCGGCCCACTCGGCGGGTCAACATTCAGAGCAAGCAGCCTCGTGTCCCTCGCGCTCTCTCCCGAGCAGGAGCCAGATGCGGTGGCGGTGGCTGGCAGGGCGGCATGACGCGGGGAAGCTGAAATCCGGTGGGGCGAGGCTGAATCCCGACGGATGTGGGGCCATGGGCGTCGTTCCAGGCGGCGGAAGGAGCGGGCAATGCGGCGAGGAGCTGCTCGCGGCGACCGGTGGCGCACAGTGGCGGGGCAGCGGGCGGCGCGGCTTCGAGCTCCGGCGGCCAGGCGGAGGGCTGTTCCAGCGGAACTCCGGCGAGGCTGCCAGCGGGCGACGGGGCTCCAGCGAGGCGCAGGAGGACCGGCGGCGTGATACGTCTCCAATGTATCTATAATTTTTTATGGTTTCATGCTATTATCTTGTCAAACTTTGGATGTTTTGCATGCCTTTTATATATTTTTTGGGACTAACTTATTAACTCAGTGCCAAGAACCAGTTCCTGTTTTTTCCATGTTTTTGACCCCTTTCAGAGGAGGATTTTGAACGGAATCCAAACGGAATGAAAGTGCCAAAAAGATTTTTTCCGGAACAGAAAAAGATCGGGGTGTTGGGAAACGTCGCATGGGAAACAAAAATTTTCCTACGCGCACGAAGACCTATCATAGTGATGTCCATCTACGAGAGGGGATGAGTGATCTACGTACCCTTGTAGATCATACAGCAGAAGCGTTAGAGAACGCGGTTGATGTAGTGGAACGTCCTCACGTCCCTCGATCCACCCCGCGAACAATCCCGCGATCAGTCCCACGATCTAGTACCGAACGGACGGCACCTCCGCGTTCAGCACACGTACAGCTCGACGATGATCTCGGCCTTCTTGATCCACCAAGAGAGACGGAGAGGTAGAAGAGTTCTCCGGCAGCGTGACGGCGCTCCGGAGGTTGGTGATGATCTTGTCTCCGCAGGGCTCCGCCCGAGCTCCGCAGAAACGCGATCTAGAGGAAAAACTATGGAGGTATGTGGTCGGGCAGCCGTGAGAAGGTCGTCTCAAATCAGCCCTAATTGCTCCATATATATAGGAGGAGGGAGGGGGACCTTGCCTTGGGGTCCAAGGGACCCTCAAGGGGTCGGCCGAGCCAGGGGGGGAGGACTCCCCCCCCCCAAACCGAGTTGGACTTGGTTTGGTGGGAGGAGTCCCCCTCCCTTCCCACTTCCTCCCTCCTTTTTTTTTCTTTTCCTTTGATTCTTTGTTCTTGGCGCATAGGCCCCCTTGGGGCTGTCCCACCAGCCCACTAAGGGCTTGTGTGTCTCCGCAAAGCCTATGGGCTTCCCCGGGGTGGGTTGCCCCCCCGCCCCCCCGGTGAACTCCCGGAACCCATTCGTCATTCCCGGTACATTCCCGGTAACTCCGAAAACCTTCCAGTAATCAAATGAGGTCATCCTATATATCAATCTTCGTTTCCGGACCATTCCGGAAACCCTCGTGACATCCGTGATCTCATCCGGGACTCCGAACAACATTCGGTAACCAACCATATAACTCAAATACGCATAAAACAACGTCGAACCTTAAGTGTGCAGACCCTGCGGTTTCGAGAACTATGTAGACATGACCCGAGAGACTCCTCGGTCAATATCCAATAGCGGGACCTGGATGCCCATATTGGATCCTACATATTCTACGAAGATCTTATCGTTTGAACCTCAGTGCCAAGGATTCGTATAATCCCGTATGTCATTCCCTTTGTCCTTCGGTATGTTACTAGCCCGAGATTCGATCGTCAGTATCCGCATACCTATTTCAATCTCGTTTACCGGCAAGTCTCTTTACTCGATCCGTAATACAAGATCCCGCAACTTACACTAAGTTACATTGCTTGCAAGGCTTGTGTGTGATGTTGTATTACCGAGTGGGCCCCGAGATACCTCTCCGTCAGACGGAGTGACAAATCCCAGTCTCGATCCATACTAACTCAACTAACACCTTCGGAGATACCTGTAGAGCATCTTTATAGTCACCCAGTTACGTTGCGACGTTTGATACACACAAAGTATTCCTCCGGTGTCAGTGAGTTATATGATCTCATGGTCATAGGAATAAATACTTGACACGCAGAAAACAGTAGCAACAAAATGACACGATCAACATGCTACGTCTATTAGTTTGGGTCTAGTCCATCACATGATTCTCCTAATGATGTGATCCCGTTATCAAGTGACAACACTTGCCTATGGCCAGGCAACCTTGACAATCTTTGATCAACGAGCTAGTCAACTAGAGGCTTACTAGGGACAGTGTTTTGTCTATGTATCCACACAAGTATTGTGTTTCCAATCAATACAATTATAGCATGGATAATAAACGATTATCATGAACTAAGAAATATAATAATAACTAATTTATTATTGCCTCTAGGGCATATTTCCAACAGTCTCCCACTTGCACTAGAGTCAATAATCTAGTTCACATCACCATGTGATTCCAATGAATCCCACACCCATATAGTTATGGGGTCTGATCACGTCTTGATCGTGAGAGAGGTTTTAGTCAACGGTTCTGAAACTTTCAGATCCGTGCGTTCTTCACAAATCTTTATGTCATCTTATAGATGCTGCTACTACGTGCTATTCGGAAATGCTCCAAATATCTACTCTACTATACGAATCCGTTTCACTACTCATAGTTATTCGGATTAGTGTCAAAGCTTGCATCGACGTAACCCTTTACGACAAACTCTTTAACCACCTCCATAATAGAGAAAGATTCCTTAGTCCATTAGTTACTAAGGATAAATTTTGACCACTGCTAGTGATTCAATCATGGATCACTCTCTGTACCTCTCAACAGATTTTGAGTCAAGGCACACATCAGGTGCGGTACACAGCATGGCATACTTTAGATTCTATGGCTAAGGCATAGAAGACAACCTTCGTCTATTCTCTTTATTCTGCCGGGGTCGGGTTTTGAGTCTTACTCAAATTCACACCTCACAACGCAACGAAGAACTCCTTCTTTGCTGATCTTATTTTGAACTCTTTCAAAACTTGTCAAGGCATGCATCTTATTGAAACTTTCATTAAGCGCTTTTGATCTATCTCCATAGATCTTTGATGCTAAACATTCAAGTAGCGTAATCCAGGTACTCCTTTGAAAACTTCTTTCAAACAACCTTGTATGCTTTACAGAAATTCTACATTACTTCTGATCCACAATATGTCAACCACATATACCTATCAGAAATTCTATAGTGCTCCCACTCACTTCTTTGGAAATACAAGTTTCTCATAAACCTTGTACAAACCCAAAACTTTGATCATCTCATCAAAGTGTATATTCCAACTCCGAGATGCTTGCACCAGTCCATTGAAGGATCACTGGAGCTCGCATACTTGCTAGTATCTTTAGGATCGACAAAACCTTCTGGTTGTATCACATACAATGTTTGCTCAAGGAAACCGTCGAGGAAACAATGTTTTGACATCCTACATGCAATATTTCATAAATAATGCATCAACAACTAACATAATTCTAACAGACCTTTAGCATCGCTACGAGTGAGAAAGTCTCATCATAGTCAACTGTTTGATCTTGTCGAAAACATCTTTGCGACAAGTCGAGCTTTTCTTAATAGTGACTTATGACCATCATCGTCTGTCTTTTTTTTAATGATCCGTTTTACTCAATAGTCCTATGACCATCAAGTAGTTCTACCAAAGTCTACACTTTGTTTTCACACATGGATCCTCTCTCGGATTTCATGGCTTCCATCCATTTGTCGGAATCCGGGCCCACCATTGCTTTCTCCATAACTCGTAGGTTCACTGTTGCTCAACAACATGACCTCCAAGACAGGGTTACCGTACCACTCTACAGTAGTACGCGACCTTGTCGACCTACGAGGCTTGTAGTAACTTGATCCGATGCTTGATGATCACCATCATCAGCTTCCACTTCAATTGGTGTAGGCGCCACAGGAACAACTTCCTGCGCCCTGCTACACACTGGTTGAAGTGATGGTTCAATAACCTCATCAAGTTCTACTACCCTCCCACTCAATTCTTTCGAGAGAAACCTTTCCTCGAGAAAGGATCCGTTTCTAGAAACAAACACTTTGCTTTCGGATCTGAGATAGGAGATGTACCCAACTGCTTTGGATATCCTATGAAGATGCATTTATCCGCTTTGGGTTCGAGCTTATCAGACTGAAACTTTTTCACATAAGTGTCGAAGCCCCTAACTTTCAAGAAACGACAATTTAGATTTCTCTAAACCTCAGTCTTTGTTGTGTCATCTCAACGGAAATACGCGGTGCCCTATTTAAAATGAGTGCGGTTGTCTCTAATGCATAACCCATAAACGATAGTGGTAATTCGATAAGAGACATCATAGTATGCACCATACCAAATAGTGTGTGGCTATGACGTACAGACACATCATCACACTATGATGTTCCAGGTGGCATGAACTGCGAAACAATTTCCACATTGTCTTTAACTGCGTACCAAAACTCGTAACTTAGATATTCATTTCCATGATCATATCATAGACAGTTTATCCTCTTGTTACGACGAACTTCACTCTGAAACGGAATTGAACTTTTCAACATTTCAGACTTGTGATTCATTAAGTAAATACTCTTGTATCTACTCAAATCGTTAGTGAAGTAAGAACATAATGATATTCACTGCGTGCCTCAGCACCCATTGGACTGCATACATCAAAATGTATCACTTCCAACAAGTTACTATCTTATTTCATCTCAATGAAAACAAGGCCTTGCTCATGTGGTATGATTTGCATGTCACTAGTGATTCGAAATCAGGTGAGTACAAAGATCCATCAGCATGGAGCCTCTTCATGCAATTTATACTAACATGACTCAAGCGGCAGTGCCACAAGTAAGTGGTACTATCATCATTAACTCGTATCTTTGGGCACCAATATCATAAACATGTGTAACACTACGATCGAGATTCAATAAACCATTGAAGGTGAATATTCAAGAAAATAGAGTAACCATTATTCTCTTTAAATGAATAATCGTATTGCAATAAACACGATCCAATCATGTTCATGCTTAACGCAAGCACCAAATAACAATTATTTAGGTTTAACACCAATCCCGATGGTAGAGGGAGCGTGCGGCGTTTGATCATATCAACCTTGGAAATACTTCCAACACGTATCGTCACCTCGCCTTTAGCTAGTCTCCATTTATGCCGTAGCTTTCATTTCGTGTTACTAATCACTTAGCAACCAAACCGGTATCCAATACCCTCATGCTACTAGGAGTACTAGTAATGTACACATCAACATCATGTATCAAATACACTTCTTTCGACTTTTGCCAGCCTTCTTATCTACCAAGTATCTAGAGTTGCTCCGCCTCAGTGACTATTCCCCTCATTACAGAAGCACTTAGTCTCGGGTTTGGGTTTAACCTTAGGTCTCTTCATTAGTGCAGCAACTGTTTTGCCGTTTCACGAAGTATCCCTTCTAGCCCTTGCCTTTCTTGAAACTTAGTGGTTTTACAAACCATCAACTATTGATGCTCCTTCTTGATTTCTACTTTCGCAGTGTCAAACATCGCGAATCGCTCAAGGATCATTGTATCTATCCTTGATATGTTATAGTTCATGACGAAGCTCTCACAGCTTGGTGGCAGTGACTTTGGAGAACCATCACTATCTCATCTGGAAGATTAACTCCCACTTGATTCAAGTGATTGTCGTACTCAGACAATCTGAGCACACGCTCAACGATTGAGCTTTTCTCCTTTACTTTGTGGACAAAGAATCTTGTCGGAGGTCTCGTACCTCTTAACAAGGGCACAAGCATGAAATCATAATTTCATCTCTTTAGAACATCACTTATGTTCCGTGACGTTTTAAAACGTTTTCGGCGCCTTGCTTCTAAGCCATTAAGTATTTTGCACTGAACTATCGTGTAGTCATCAGAAACGTGTATGTCGGATGTTCACAACATCCACAGACAACGCTCGAGGTGCAGCACACCGAGTGGTGCATTAAGGACATAAGCCTTCTGTGCAGCAACGAGGACAATCCTCGGTTTTACAGACTTAGTCTGCAAAGTTTGCTACTATCAACTTTCAACTAAATTTTCTCTAGGAACATATAATAAAAACAGTAGAGCTATAGCGCAAGCTACATCGCAATTCGCAAAGACCATTGGACTATGTTCATGACAATTAGTTCAATTAATCATATTACTTAAGAACTCCCACTCAAAAAGTACATCTCTCTAGTCATTTGAGTGGTACATGATCCAAATCCACTATCTCAAGTCCGATCATCACGTGAGTCAAGAATAGTTTCAGTGGTAAGCATCTCTATGCTAATCATATCAACTATACGATTCATGCTCGACCTTTCGGTCTCATGTGTTCCGAGGCCATGTCTGCACATGCTAGGCTCGTCAAGCTTAACCCGAGTGTTCCGCGTGCGCAACTGTTTTGCACCCGTTGTATGTGAACGTTGAGTCTATCACACCCGATCATCACGTGGTGTCTCGAAACGACGCACTGTAGCAACGGTGCACAGTCGGGGAGAACACAATTTCGTCTTGAAATTTTAGTGAGAGATCACCTCATAATGCTACCGTCGTTCTAAGCAAAACAAGGTGCATAAAAGGATTAACATCACATGCAATTCATAAGTGACATGATATGGCCATCATCACGTGCTTCTTGATCTCCATCACCAAAGCACCGGCACGATCTTCTTGTCACCGGCGCCACACCATGATCTCCATCAACATGTTGCCATCGGGGTTGTCGTGCTACTCATGCTATTACTACTAAAGCTACATCCTAGCAAAATAGTAAACGCATCTGCAAGCACAAACGTTAGTATAAAGACAACCCTATGGCTCCTGCCGGTTGCCGTACCATCGACGTGCAAGTCGATATTTCTATTACAACATGATCATCTCATACATCCAATATATCACATCACATCATTGGCCATATCACATCACAATCATACCCTGCAAAAACAAGTTAGACGTCCTCTAATTTTGTTGTTGCATGTTTTACGTGGTGACCAAGGGTATCTAGTAGGATCGCATCTTACTTACGCAAGCACCACAACGGAGATATATGAGTTGCTATTTAACCTCATCCAAGGACCTCCTTGGTCAAATCCGATTCAACTAAAGTTGGAGAAACCGTCACTTGCCAGTCATCTTTGAGCAAAGGGGGTTACTCGTAACGATGAAACCAGTCTCTCGTAAGCATACGAGTAATGTCGGTCCAAGCCGCTTCAATCCAACAATACCGCGGAATCAAGATAAGACTAAGGAGGGAAGCAAAACACACATCACCGCCCACAAAAACTTTTGGGTTCTACTCGAGATGACATCTACGCATGAACCTAGCTCATGATGCCACTGTTGGGAAACGTCGCATGGGAAACAAAAATTTTCCTACGCGCACGAAGACCTATCATGGTGATGTCCATCTACGAGAGGGGATGAGTGATCTACGTACCCTTGTAGATCGTACAGCAGAAGCGTTAGAGAACGCGGTTGATGTAGTGGAACGTCCTCATGTCCCTCGATCCGCCCCGCGAACAATCCCGCGATCAGTCCCACGATCTAGTACCGAACGGACGGCACCTCCGCGTTCAGCACACGTATAGCTCGACGATGATCTCGGCCTTCTTGATCCAGCAAGAGAGACGGAGAGGTAGAAGAGTTCTCCGGCAGCGTGACGGCGCTCCGGAGGTTGGTGATGATCTTGTCTCAGCAGGGCTCCGCCCGAGCTCCGCAGAAACGCGATCTAGAGGAAAAACTATGGAGGTATGTGGTCGGGCAGCCGTGAGAAGGTCGTCTCAAATCAGCCCTAATTGCTCCATATATATAGGAGGAGGGAGGGGGACCTTGCCTTGGGGTCCAAGGGACCCTGAAGGGGTCGGCCGAGCGAAGGGGGGGAGGACTCCCCCCCCAAACCGAGTTGGACTTGGTTTGGTGGGAGGAGTCCCCCTCCCTTCCCACTTCCTCCCTCCTTTTTTTTTCTTTTCCTTTGATTCTTTGTTCTTGGCGCATAGGCCCCCTTGGGGCTGTCCCACCAGCCCACTAAGGGCTGGTGTGTCTCCCCAAAGCCTATGGGCTTCCCCGGGGTGGGTTGCCCCCCCCCCCCCGGTGAACTCCCGGAACCCATTCGTCATTCCCGGTACATTCCCGGTAACTCCGAAAACCTTCCGGTAATCAAATGAGGTCATCCTATATATCAATCTTCGTTTCCGGACCATTACGGAAACCCTCGTGACGTCCGTGATCTCATCCGGGACTCCGACCAACATTCGGTAACCAACCATATAACTCAAATACGCATAAAACAACGTCGAACCTTAAGTGTGTAGACCCTGCGGGTTCGAGAACTATGTAGACATGACCCGAGAGACTCCTCGGTCAATATCCAATAGCGGGACCTGGATCCCCATATTGGATCCTACATATTCTACGAAGATCTTATCGTTTGAACCTCAGTGCCAAGGATTCGTATAATCCCGTATGTCATTCCCTTTGTCCTTCGGTATGTTACTTGCCCGAGATTCGATCGTCAGTATCCGCATACCTATTTCAATCTCGTTTATCGGCAAGTCTCTTTACTCGTTCCGTAATACAAGATCCCGCAACTTACACTAAGTTACATTGCTTGCAAGGCTTGTGTGTGATGTTGTATTACCGAGTGGGCCCTGAGATACCTCTCCGTCACACGGAGTGACAAATCCCAGTCTCGATCCTTACTAACTCAACTAACACCTTCGGAGATACCTGTAGAGCATCTTTATAGTCACCCAGTTACGTTGCGACGTTTGATACACACAAAGTATTCCTCCGGTGTCAGTGAGTTATATGATCTCATGGTCATAGGAATAAATACTTGACACGCAGAAAACAGTAGCAACAAAATGACACGATCAACATGCTACGTCTATTAGTTTGGGTCTAGTCCATCACATGATTCTCCTAATGATGTGATCCCGTTATCAAGTGACAACACTTGCCTATGGCCAGGAAACCTTGACAATCTTTGATCAACGAGCTAGTCAACTAGAGGCTTACTAGGGACAGTGTTTTGTCTATGTATCCACACAAGTATTGTGTTTCCAATCAATACAATTATAGCAAGGATAATAAACGATTATCATGAACTAAGAAATATAATAATAACTAATTTATTATTGCCTCTAGGGCATATTTCCAACACGGGGAGCCGAAGAATTAGCGCAGGGGCCACCAGGGCAGCACAAGCCCTCATGGCGCGGCCAGGGGGGCCCGCGGCCCCCTGGTTCGTGGGCTCCCTGAGGCTCCTTTGCCCTAGGTTTTGCGCTTATATATTCCCTAAACATCCATAAAAAATCAGGAGATCATCGAAAGTACTTTTCCGCTGCCGCAAGCTTCTATCTCCGCAAGATCCCATCTGGGGCACGTTCTGGTGCCGTGCCGGAGGGGGATTTGGATATGGAGGGCTTCTTCAAGAACACCATGACCTCTCCGATGATGCGTGAGTAGTTCACCATAGACCTACGGGTCCATAGCTAGTAACTAGATGGCTTCTTCTCTCTCTTGGATCTTCAATACAAAGTTCTCCATGGAGATCTATCCGATGTAATCTTTTTGCGGTGTGTTTGTCGAGATCCGATGAATTGTGGATTTATGATCAGATCATCTATGAATCTTATTTGAGTTTCTTCTGATTTCTCTTATGCATGATTTTATATCCTTGTAATTCTCTTCGAGTTGTGGATTTTGTTTGGCCAACTAGATCTATGATTCTTGCAATGGGAGAAGTGCTCGGTTTTGGGTTCATACCGTGCGGTGACCTCACCGAGTGACAGAAGGGGTAGCGAGGCACGCATCGTGTTGTTGCCATCAAGGGTAAAAAGATGGGGTTTTCATCATTGGTTTGAGATTATCCCTGTACATCATGTCATCTTGCTTAAGGCGTTACTCTGTTCGTCATGAACTCAACACACTAGATGCATGCGGGATAGCGGTCGATGTGTGGAGTAATAGTAGTAGATGCAGAAAGTAACGGTCTACTTGTCTCAGACGTGATGCCTATATGTATGATCATTACCTTAGATATCGTCATGACTTTGCGCGGTTCTGTCAATTGCTCGACAGTAATTTGTTCACCCACCGTGATATTTGCTATTTCGAGAGAAGCCTCTAGTGAACACTATGGCCCCCGGGTCTACTCCACACCATATTTTCAGCCTTACACTTTTTTCTTCGTTGGATTTTCTGCCTTTAGATCTCACTTTGCAATAAATCTTGAAGGGATTGACAACCCCTTTATAGCGTTGAGTGCAAGATCTTTTGTGTTTGCGCAGGTACTCTGGACTTGACGAGATTCTCCTACTGGATTGATACCTTGGTTGTCAAACTGAGGGAAATACTTACTGCTCCTGTGCTGCATCACCCTTTCCTCTTCAAGGGAAAAACCAACGCAAACAATAGAAGTAGCAAGAAGAATTCCTGGTGTTGCCGGGAAGGACTTTTGTTGCCATAGCAGAAGAATTTCTGGCGCCGTTGCCGGGGAGGATCAAGTCAAGAACTCATCCAAGTAGGTGTCGCAAACTCATCTCTTGCATTTACTTTGTTTTCCAGTTGCCTCTCGTTTTCCTCTCCCCCACTTCACAATTTTCCTTTTATGTTTGCCTTTTCGTTCGCCCTTTTTCTTGCTTGCTCTTTGCCTGCCTGTCTGTCTGCTAAAACCCATATGGCACAACCAAGGGATTTTGATGCTCACTATGCGAAGTTCGAAGAGATTGAAACTAGTGTTAAAGGCTTCATGTCTACACAGTTTGAATACAATAGTTACTTTCATAGAGAACTTAAGGAGAATTTTTTTTCTGGCTTTTATGAGTAGAGAAGTTGACGATATGGCCAAAGAATTCCTTGCGCTAAATTCTCAGTTTGCTCGTCTTGAAAAGTTGGTAGGCCAGCTTTCTGATAAGCAAGCTACCTTAGTCAATAAAATGGCTGCTAAACCTAAAACTCGTGATGAGAATCACGAAGATCTTACAGTGCTTAGTGTGACTCCCATTGAATCTTTGTTTTCTTGTGTCAAACCTAATGATTATGGGGCTGGATATGAATCCACTTTGGTTGAAAAGTGCCCCAATGATTCGGAGTCCATTTATCTTGATGCTAAAAGCATTGAAAGTGGAGTAGAAGATATTAAAACTTCGAGTAGTAATGATATTGCTACTATGGATTTCAGGGAATTCAATTATGATAGTTGCTCCTTGATTGAATGCATTTCCTTGATGCAATCCATGTTAAACTCTCCACACGCTTATAGCCAAAACAAGGCCTTTACCGATCATATCGTCGAAGCTATGATAAAATCTCTTGAAGAGAAACTTGAATTGTAAGTCTCTATCCCTAGAAAGCTTCATGATGAGTGGGAACCTACCATCAAAATCAAAATAAAAAACCATGAATGCAATGCTTTGTGTGATTTGGGTGCTAGTGTTTCCGCGATTCCAAAGTCTTTATGTGATGTTCTGCGTTTAAATGAGATTGAAGAGTGCTCTCTTAATTTGCATCTTGCGGATTCTACTATCAAGAAACCCATGGGAAGGATCAATGATGTTCTTATTACTGCAAATAGGAACTATGTACCCGTGGATTTCATTGTGCTTGACATTGATTGCAATCCTACATGCCCTATTATTCTTGGTAGAATTTTCCTAGGGACTATCGGTGCTATCATCGATATGAAAGAAGGGAATATTAGATTTCAGTTTCCTTTAAGGAAGGGCGTGAAACACTTTCCAAGAAAGAAAATAAGATCGCCTTATGAATCCATGATGAGGGCCACTTATGGTTTGAGCACCAAAGACGAAGATACGTGATTCTATCACTTTTATGCCTAGGTAAGGGCTTTAAACTATAGCGCTTGTTGGGAGGCAACCCAATGAATTTATCTTTTTATTTCTGTTTTGTTGCGTCCACACCATCATAATTCTGTTGTGATTGTGTTTTTTGTGTTTATTTTTGTGTTTGAGCCAAGAAAAACCTTTATGACTAGTCTTGGTGATGGTTGTTTGATCCAGTTGGAAAAACACCAAAACTTTTCGCTCATGAGATGATTTTTTATTTTTATTCAGCAAGAGCTTTTGAGTTGATTCTTTGTGCTGCTGGTTGATATGCCATTTTCCCACGCAGTCATAAGTTTTCAGAATTTTTTAGGTACCTGAAGTATATGAAGTATACAAATTGCTACAGACTTGTCTGTTTTTGACAGATTCTGTTTTTGTTGAGTTGGTTGCTTGTTTTGACAAAACTATGTTTAGTATCGGGGGGGGGGGGTACTAGCCATGAAGAAGTGAGAATACAGTAGCCCAACACCAATATAGATAGAATTCAAGTTTGCTACAGTACCAAAAGAGGTGGTAGTTTGTTTTTTTGTGCTAATGTTATCACGAGTTTCTGTGTAAGTTTTGTGTTGTGAAGTTTTCAAGTTTTGGGGGATGTTCTCATGGACAAAGAGATAAGGAGTGGAAAGAGCTCAAGCTTGAGGATGCCCAAGGCATCCCAAGACAAATTCAAGGACACCAAAAAGCCTAAGATTGGGGATGCCCCGGGAAGGCATCCACTCTTTCGTCTTCAATCCATCGGTAACATTACTTGAAGCTTTATTTTTATTCACCACATGATATGTGTTTTTCTTGGAGCGTCTTGTATCGTAGGAGTCTTTTCTTTTTGTTGTTTCACAATCATCCTTGCTGCACACCTTTTTGCGAGAGAGAGACATGCACTCATCGTAATTTTGCTAGACTCCTCATAGTGCTTCACTTATATCTTTTGAGCTAGATAATTTTGCTCCGTGTGCTTCACTTAGATCTTTTAGAGCACGGCGGTGCGTGACTTGGTAGTTGGCTCATGCTATGAAAAGTAGTCCCAAAGGTGATAGGTAACCAAAGAGGATAAAAAAACCTCCATCTTCATGTGCATTGAGTAGAAAGAGAAGTTTTGATTCCTCTCAATTAGTTTTGAGACGTGGCTTTTCTAATATTAAGAGCTATGTTAGTAGGGTGTTGTGAATCTAGAGATACTTGTGTTGAAGTTAGTGTTTCCCGTAGCATGCACGTATGGTGAACCGCTATGTTAGGAAGTCGGAGCGTAATTGATCTATTGATTGTCATCCTTTGTGTTGGGGTCGGGATCACGCGATGGTTAACACCTACCAACCCTTCCCCTAGGAGTATGCCTTTAGCACTTTGTTTCAATTAGTAATAAAAACTTTCGCAACAAGTATGTGAGTTCTTCATGACTAATGTGAGTCCATGGTATAGATGCACTTTCACCTTCCACCTTTGCTAGCCTCTTTAGTGCCGCGCAATTCTCGCCAGTGCACAAACCCACCATATGCCTTCTGTAATACAGCCACCATACCTACCTACTATGTCATTTTCGTAGCCATTCCGAGATATATTGCCATGCAACTCCCACTGTTCCGTCTCATGACTTGTGTCGTCACTCTCATATTGCCATTGAATGATCGTAAGATAGCTAGCGAGATGTTTTCAACGTCATACGCCATACTAGATCGTTGCACATCCCGGTACACTGCCGGAGGCATTTCCCATAGAGTCATCATCATTTTGAGCTTTGAGCTGTGAGTAAATAAAAGTGTGATGATCATCATTATTAGAGCATTGTCCCATGTGAGGAAATAATAAAAAAGAGGCCAAAGAGCGCCAATAAAATATAAAAAAAGAAGAGAAAAAGGGGCCTAAGAGCCCAAATAAAAGAGAGAGAGAAAAAGAGAGAAGGGACAATGCTACTATCGTTTTCCAAACTTGTGCTTCATAATAGCACCATGTTCTTCATGATTGAGAGATTCTTGCTTTGTAACTACCATATGCTAGTGGGAATCTTCATTATATAACTTGGCTTGTATATTCCAATGATGGGCTTCCTCAAAATTGCCCTAGGTCTTCGTGAGCAAGCAAGTTGGATGCACACCCACTAGTTCTCCTTTTGAGCTTTCACATACTTATAGCTCTAGTGCATCTCTTGTATGGCAATGCCTACTCATTCACATTGATATCTATTGATGGCCATCTCCATAGCCCTTTGATACGCCGAGTCAATGTGACCATCTCCTCCTTTTTGTCTCACAACCACCACCACACTCAATTCCACCTATAGTGCTATATCCATGGCTCGCGCTCATGTGTTGCGTGATAGTTATAAAAAGTTTGAGAAAGTTGTGTGAGGATGATGGAGCATAGCCAGACTATATGATTATGTAGGGATAACTTTCATTGGCCTTGTTATTTTGAAAGTTCATGATTACTTTGCTAGTTTGCTTGAAGTATTATTGTTTTCATGTCAATAGCAAACTATTGTTTCGAGTCTTATGGATCTGAACATTCATGACACCTGAAAGAAGCTGCAAAGGACAACTATGCTAGGTAGCATTCCACATCAAAAATTCATTCTTTATCACTTCCCTACTTGAGGACGAGCAGGAGTTAAGCTTGGGGATGCTTGATACGTCTCCAAGATATCACTTTGGATGTTTTGTATGCCTTTTATATATTTTTTGGGACTAAAATATTAACTCAGTGCCAAGAGCCAGTTCCTGTTTTTTTCATGTTTTTGACCCCTCTCAGAGGAGGATTTTGAACGGAGTCCAAACGGAATGAAACTGCCAAAAAGATTTTTTTCGGAACAGAAAAAGATCGGGGAGCCGGAGAATCAAGGCAGGGGCCACCAGGGACCCCAGAAGCCCTCATGGCATGGCCAGGGGGGCGCCCCCTGGCTTGTGGGCTCCCTGAGGCTCCTTTTCCATAGGTTTTGCGCCTATATATTCCATAAAAATCCAGAAAAAATCAGTAGATCATCGAAAGTACTTTTCCGCCGCCGCAAGCTTCTGTCTCCGCAAGATCCCATCTGGGGCACGTTCTGGTGCCCTTCCGGAGGGGGATTCGGATACGGAGGGCTTCTTCATCAACACCATGACCTCTCTGATGATGCGTGAGTAGTTCACCATAGACCTACGGGTCCATAGCTAGTAACTAGATGGCTTCATCTCTCTCTTGGATCTTCAATACAAAGTTCTCCATGATCTTCATGGAGATCTATCCGATGTAATCTTCTTTGCGGTGTGTTTGTCCAGATCCGATGAATTGTGGATTAATGATCAGATTATCTATGAATCTTATTTGAGTTTCATCTGATCTCTCTTATGCATGATTTCATATCCTTGTAATTCTTGTCAAGTTGTGGGTTTTGTTTGGCCAACTAGATCTATGATTCTTGCAATGTGAGAATTGCTTGGTTTTGGGTTCATACCGTGCGGTGACCTCACCTAGTGGCAGAAGGGGTAGCGAGTCACGCATCATGTTGTTGCCATCAAGGGTAAAAAGATGGGGTTTTCATCATTGGTTTGAGATTATCCCTCTACGTCATGTCATCTTGCTTAAGGCGTTACTCTGTTCGTCATGAACTCAATACACTAGATGCATGTTGGATAGCGGTCAATGTGTGGAGTAATTTTAGTAGATGCAGAAAGTATCGGTCTACTTGTCTCGGACGTGATGCCTATATGTATGATCATTGCCTTAGATATCGTCATGACTTTGCGCGGTTCTATCAATTGCTCGACAGTAATTTGTTCACCCACCGTGATATTTTCTATTTTGAGAGAAGCCTCTAGTGAACACTATGGCCCCCGCGGTCTACTCCACACCATATTTTCAGCCTTACACTTTTTTCTTCGTTGCACTTTCCGCCTTCAGAACTCACTTTGCAATCAATCTTGAAGGGATTGACAACCCCTTTATAGAGTTGGGTGCAAGCTCTTTTGTGTTTGTGCATGTACTCTGGACTTGACGAAATTCTCCTACTGGATTGATACCTTAGTTCTGAAACTGAGGGAAATACTTACTGCTCCTGTGCTGCATCACCCTTTCCTCTTCAAGGGAAAAACCGACCCAAACAAGAGAAGTAGCAAGAATAATTCCTGGCGTTGCTGGGAAGGACTTTGGTTGCCGTAGCACGGCGTTGCTGCTCTGGATCGGGAGCTCCTCCTGATGGGCACGGGAGGGCCTGTTGTTGGCCGGAGCGGGCCTAGCTGCTGGGAGGAGAGAGAGCAGCAGCTAGGGTTTGAGGGGCGGCGTGGTTTTCGAGGAGTAGAGAGGGACACTAAATATGGATGGTGAGGTTGTCTATTTATAGACACGGGTTAGGTTATCCGAATCCGGCTCCGTTTTCCACCATGCGATCGCGATCGGACAGCCATGAACGCGGAAATGGCTAGGTGGGGCTGTGTAGGGTAGGCTAGCTGGAGATGAGAGGAAGAACGACACGCGGCAAGGTGATTTACAAACACCAAAAATGTGTGACGATTAACCGAAGACGATACCGCTACGGTCGACCGTTCGGGTACCGGACGGACTCCGATTGCGACGAAAATTGGCACGCGGCCTACCTATATCTAAATAAGACCACACGCCAAGTTTCAACCCAATCAGAGAATATTTTGTATGCGCTTTTAAAAACAAGGTTTTGACGATGCCGCGGGCGCGTGCACGTGTGGTCGGGCTTAGAACGGGCAACGACGAAGACAGAGAGAACCGACAACTAATAATGGATGCGAGTTTTGAAAACTGGCGGCAACAGAGTCCCGATGCAATGCAGATGAGGCGATGATGCATGCAACAAACAAATAATCACACGGCAACCACGAACTAAAGCGGAATCTTCTGGAGCGTCGGTCTCGGGCTGTCGCAACTCCCTACACTATAAGAGGATCTCGACCCGAGACCAAGAATGAAATGGGGGAGAGGATGAGAAAGAGAAAAGGATAAAACTTAGCCGCTTCTTTGACAAATTAGTGAAAACAACGATCCTTGGAGGTTGCAAAGAGATGAAGAATGACATGAGAAACAAGCAAGAATTCAAACAAAATTTCGGTAACACTTTGGGAGGTAAAGGGGACAAAAATTCGATACAATGGAAAGATCTTGAGAAGATTCACAACAAACTAACTAAATTGAAAACGGGACCAATTTGATCTTGAAAAGACAATATGATAGATTGAAGAGAGAAACTTCACAACGCCTTCGTTAGAAAGAATAAAACTAGCTCTTGGAAGAAAGAACGAAGAAGAACATGAAAACTACTACCACAAGAATCTGGAAGAACACCTCGGGAATGAAGAGATCTTGAGCCGCCTAATAGAAACCTGAATGAGGCACCGGACTAATTGAGAGACGAACGAAGAGACAACAATTGAGAAGAATTTGAGAACGAAAGCTGAAAGCTGAGAACGAAGAAATCTTCTGAAATGATGGCCTTCGGAGGATGAAGAAATGAAAACAACTCAGAAATGCACCGCATAGAAAGAAAGGGATTCTCATGATTGGGAATAATCAAGATGATGTCAAAAAGCTGAAATGATGAATCTTCAAGAGAATGGACCAAGATTTTTGAGAAACACTCCTTCGGTCTTCAAGCTGAAAAAGATGAGGAGAACACCACGAAGAATAACTAAGACACTCAGGAATAATGAAGAATGAAAGATTGATCCAAGAATGAATTAATTCGAATAGAACTTGGAGAAGGTATATGACTGATGAGATTCATACTTACGTCATAGTTGAAAATAAATAGAGCGCTCCGGAAAGATGATAAGAGCCAGAAAAGATCCTGGGAAAGAACCTGTGGGTTATGGGCTCACTCGAAGAAATCACCGTTGAAAGATTGCTTAGAAGCGAGATATTGCACTGGTACAAGTAAAAACTAGATGAGGTTGAGCACCTCGAAATAATCAAAAGGATTGAAAACAAGAACTTCTGAGATAACTTCAACGCTCCGGATAGAATAGAGAGAAATGACAACAAGAAGAGTTGATAAGAATTTTCAACATGGGAAAGGATTTAAAGGATGAAAAGGATATGATGAACACGGATAACTGAATTGAATTCACCAAAAAAGATAACAAGATTGAATAAAGATGAACACGAAGCTCTTGAGAATCATCACAATGAATCATTAGATAGGACACGGAAGAAAAATAGCGGAAGCAACAATGAAAAGAAAACTCTTAGATGAAAACTAAATTACTAAAGAAAAAGGGTGGGAGGGCGGGAAAAACAAAGACAACTTGGGAGAGATGAGACAAACTCTGGAAAGAATTGAGATATTGATCTTGCAATCTTAAAAAAAATGATAGAATTTACTTGAAGAGAAGCACACTGGTCAAAAAGGAATTGACATGACGACTCTGGTTGACTAAGAATTGAAAACACAACTTGATTGAACAAAAGAATATGCACTCTCATATGAATATGAGAACACTCCTTGAAAAGATATGAATTCACCACTTGACACCGAAGCAACTCGAATTACCATACTCCAACAAAACAAAGGATGAGGCTTACGAAACAAGCCAGAACAAATACACGAGAGAGATTTCGTCCGATATTTTCGTGGATCGGATCGCACGAGCTCGATCCTTACAGTAGCCATCATCTACAAGGTAGTGCACACGACATACGAAGCGTCCCCGAGTCGTAGCAAGCTACAGGGACTCTTTAAGACACAACGAGAACCGCTGTAAGACGATCGTGAACAAACGAATCCACTAGATGTTGAACCCCAACCTAACATCATGCATTTGTTGGAAGATTATCCTATAAGTAACTACTTGAATTCCAACCTAAGAACTCATGAAATATCTGGCCATTCAATCTGGTCCACAGATACAAGGAGTAATATATCACTCAACTCCTATACTAACCCGTCTAGTGTATCACATCCGTCAACACATAACCAGAATCTGGGAAACTCATCTATCTCACACACTCGTAATCACAATGATACTAAGTATGGCGATACATCCAGAACTCTCTGCACTAGTACTGGGGAAGCCGGACTCCTCTCGCCACTACTAGAATTGAAGCAATTTCGAACATCCTTCGTCCCGAGATACTAAGAAATCTGAATGATAGCGATTTGCTCAAGAATCCCCTAGAGCTCAACTCCCCGGAAGAAATCAAGTCAGACAGGAGGCACTGATACGTCTCCAACGTATCTATAATTTTTGATTTTTCCATGCTATTATATTATCAACTTGGGATGTCTTATATGTATTTATATGCCATTTTATATCATTTTTGGGACTAAACTATTAACTCAGTGCCTAGTGCCAGTTTCTGTTTTTTCTGTGTTTTTGACCTTTTTCAGAAAAGAATATTAAACGGAGTCCAAACGGAATAAAACCTGCGGGATGATTTTTTCCATAACAGAAGAGACCCAGAAGACTTGAGAACCAAGGCAGGAGGTCTTGTGGGAGGTCACGAGCCCCCTAGGCCTGCCCAGGGGGCGCGCCTAGTAGGCTCGTGGGCCCCCTTGCCTCCTTTGCCCTACCTATTTCGCCTATAAATTCCCAAAAATCCCGAAACCAACAGAGAGAGCCATGAAAGTACTTTTCCGCTGCCGCAAGCTTCTGTCTCCGCGAGATCCCATCTGGGGACCGTTCTGGTGCCCTGCCGGAGGGGGATTCGCACACGGAGGGCTTCTTCATCAACACCATTGCCTCTCCGATGATGCGTGAGTAGTTCAGCACAGACCTTCGGGTCCATAGCTAGTATCTAGATGGCTTCTTCTCTCTCTTGGATCTTCAATACAAAGTTCTCCATGATCTTCATGGAGATCTATCGAATGTAACCTTCTTTTGCGGTGTGTTTTTCGAGATCCGATGAATTGTGGATTTATGATCAGATTATCTATGAATATTATTTGAGTCTCCTCTGATTTTGTATATGCATGATTTCGTATCCTTGTAATTCTCTTCGAGTTATGGGTTTCGTTTGGCCAACTTGATCTATAATTCTTGCAATGGGAGAAGTGCTTGGTTTTGGGTTCATACCGTGCGGTGTCCTCACCTAGTGACATAAGGGGTAGCGAGGCACACATCATGTTGTTGCCATCAAGGGTAAAAAGATGGGGTTTATATCATATCGCATGAATTTATACCTCTACTTCATGTCATCTTGCTTAAGGCGTTACTCTGTTTGTTATGAACTTAATACACTAGATGCATGCTGTATAGCGGTCGATGTGTGGAGTAATAGTAGTAGATGCAGAAAGTATCGGTCTACTTGTCTCAGACGTGATTCCTATATGTATGATCACTGCCTTAGATATCGTCATGACTTTATGCGATTCTATCAATTGCTCGACAGTAATTCGTTCACCCACCGTAATACTTGCTATCATGAGAGAAGCCTCTAGTGAACACAATGGCCCCCGGGTCTATTTTACACATTATATATTCAGATCTACATACAAAAATACCAAAAATACCTTGCTGCACTTTTATTTATATTTACCTTTTATCACTATCAGATCTCACCTTGCAAATAACCGTGAAGGGATTGCGAACCCCTTTATCGCGTTGGGTGCAAGTTTGTTCCTTTTTGCGTAGGTTCATTGGTGCCTCATCTTGATACTCCTACTGGATTGATACCTTGGTTCTCAAACTGAGGGAAATACTTATCTCTCCTTTGCTGCATCACCCTTTCCTCTTTAAGGGAAAAACCAACGCAAGATCAAGAAGTAGCAGGAAGTATTTCTGGCGCCGTTGTCGGGGAGTATTCAAGTGAAGCATATCTACCAAGTACCTGTCGCAAGGTCATCTCTTGCATTTGCATTATTTGACATTTGCCCCTCGTTTTCCTCTCCCCCACTTCTAAAACAAAATTTACAAAAATATTTTCCTTTTCGTTCGCCCGTTCTTTTGGTTGCTTTCTGTTTGCTTGTGTGCTTGTCTGCTTGCTAAGTCACCATGTCTGAAAACACTAAATTGTGTGACTTCTCTAATACTAATAACAGTGACTTTATTAGTACTCCAATTGCTCCCGCCACTAGTGGAGATTCATATGAAATTAATGTTGCCTTGTTGAATGTTGTTATGAAAGAGCAATTTTTGACCTTCCCAATGAAGATGTCGCATCCCATATTAATACCTTTATTGAGTTATGCAATATGCAAAATAAAAAAGATGTGTATAATGATATGATTAAATTGAAGCTATTTCCGTTCTCATTACGATATCGAGCAAAAACTTGGTTTTCATCTTTACCCAAAAATAGTATTGATTCATGGAACAAGTGTAAAGATGCCTTTATTTCCAAGTATTTTCCACCTGCTAAGATTGTCTCTCTCCATAATGATATCATGAATTTTAAGAAACTAGATCATAAACATGTTGCACAATCTTGGGAGAGAATGAAATTGATGATTAGAAATTGTCCCGCTCATGGCCCAAGTCTTTGGATGATTATACAAATTTTCTATGCTAGTTTGAATTTTTCTTCTTGAAATATCTTGGATTCCACCTCTGGTGGAACTTTTATGGAAATCACACTAGGAGAAGCTACAAAACTCCGAGATAATATCATGAAAAATTATTCTCAATGGCACAATGAAAGGTCACCTACTATTAAAAAAGTGCATGTTATTGAAGAAATTAACTCTTTGAGTGCTAAGATGGATGAGTTAATGAAGTTGTTTGCTAGTAAAAGTTCTCCTCTAGATCCAAATGATATGCCTTTTTCTTCCTTGATCGATAATTGCAATGAAAATTTGGATGTTAATTTTGTTGGTAGGACTAATTTTGGTAACAACAATGCTTATAGAGGTAACTATAATCCTAGGCCTTTTCCTAGTAATCCCTCTAATAATTTTGGAAATTCCTACAACAATGCTCATGGAAATTATAATAAAATACCCTCTGATCTTGAGAGTAATATTAAAGAGTTTATTACTTCACAAAAGATTTTCAATGCTTCCATAGAAGAAAAACTGCTTAAAAATTGATGTCTTGGCTAGGACTATTGATAGAATGTCTCTTGATATTGATGCTTTGAAATTGAGATGTGTTCATCCCAAGATTAATATGGATGAAACTTTGAAAGCTATGCATGTTTCTATGAATGAGAGTAAAGAAAGAACCACCCAAATTCGTGCTAGACATGAATGGCTTAAAAAGGCGTGTTCTCGTGATGAGAATCACGAAGATCTTAAAGTGCTTTGTGTGACTCCTATTGAGTCCTTGTTTTCTAATGTGAATCCTAATGATGATGGGGCTGGATGTGAATCCACTTTGGTTGAGAAACGCCCCAACGATTCAGAGTCTATTTATCTTGATGCTAAAAGTGGAGTAGAGGATATCAAAACTTTGAATAGTGATGAAATTACTACTTTGGATTTCAAGGAATTTAATTATGATAGTTGCTCTTTGATTGAATGTATTTCCTTGATGCAATCCATGCTGAACTCTCCACATGCTTATAGACAAAATAAGGCTTTTACCAATCATATCGTTGATGCTATGATGAAGTATCTTGAAGAGAAACTTGAGTTGGAAATATCTATTCCTAGAAAACTTCATGATGAGTGGGATCTTACTATAAAAATCAATATTAAAAATTATGAATTCCATGCTTTGTGTGATTTGGGTGCTAGTGTTTCCGCAATTCCAAAATCTTTATGTGATGATCTAGGTTTCAATGAGATTGATGAGTGCTCTCTTAATTTGAATCTTGCGGATTCTACTATTCAGAAACCTATGGGAAGGATCAATGATGTTCTTATTATTGAAAATAGGAACTATGTGCCAGTAGATTTCATTGTGCTTGATATTGATTGCAATCCGACATGTCCCATTATTCTTGGTAGACCTTTCCTTAGAACTATTGGTGCTGTTATTGATATGAAGGAATGGAATATTAAATTTCAATTTCCATTAAAGAAGGGCATGGAACACTTTCCTGGAAAGAAAATAATATTGCCTTATCAATCCATTATGAGAGCTACTTATGGTTTGAGCACAAAAGATGACGGTACTTGATTCTATTGCCTTACGCCTAGCTAAGGGCGTTAAATGATAGCGCTTGTTGGGAGGCAACCCAATGAATAAATTATTTTTGCTTTTCACTTTCTGTTTTGTTGAGTCCACACCATCATGGTTCTCTTATGATTGTTTTTTTATGTTTCAATTAGTGTTTGTGCCAAGTAGAACCTTTATGATTAGTTTTGGTGATAGTTATTTAATCATGCTGAAAAAGACAGAAAGTATGTGCTCACGAAATTATTTTTAATTCCTATCCAGAAAGATATTTTGAGTTGATTCTTTTTTCTTCTTATTTATATGCAAATTTCCCTAATTGTCATAATTGTTCAGAATTGTTTGGATAGCACAGGTATACGAAATATACAGATTGCTATAGACTGTTCTGTTTTTGACAGACTCTCTTTTTGTTGTGTTGATTACTTATTTTGATGAAACTATGGTTAGTATCGGGGGGTACGAGCCATGGAGAAGTGAGAATACAGTAATATAACATCAATATAAATTTAAATTAAGTTTGCTACAGTACCTAAAAAGTTGGTGGTTTTGTTTCCTATGCTAATGATATCACGAGTTTCTGTTGAAGTTTGGTGTTGTGAAGTTTTCAAGTTTTGGGTGATGTTCTTATGGACAATGGAATAAAGTGTGGAAAGAGCCTAAGCTTGGGGATTCCCAAGACATCCCAAGACAAATTCAAGGACACCAGAAAGCCTGAGCTTGGGGATGCCCTAGTAAGGCATCCCCTCTTTCGTCTTCAATCCATCGGTAACGTTACTTGTAGCTATATTTTTATTTACCACATGATATGTGTTTTGCTTGGAGTGTCGTGTATTATAGGAGTATTTGTTTTTTTTGTTTTATCACAATCATCCTTTTTGCACACCTTTTTGAGAGGGACATGCACTCATCGTGAATTTGTTAGAATACTCAATGAGCTTCACTTATATCTTTTGAGCTAGGCAATTTAGCTCCCATGAGCTTCACTTATATCTTTTGAGCTAGGTAATTTTTCTCCCATGAGCTTCACTTATATCTTTTGAGCTAGATAATTTTGCTCTAAGTGCTTCACTTAAATATTTTTAGAGCACGGCGGTGTCATATTTTGTAGAAATAAAAGCTCTCGATTTTCACTTATATCATTTTGAGAGTGCTCTCTGTAAGTAACTTGGTAATTGGCGTGTGCTATGAAATTAGTCCTAAATATGATAGGCATCCAAAGAGGATATAATAAAAAAATTCATATTCAAGTGCATTGATTATTAAGAGAAGTTTGATTCCTCACAATTAGTTTTGAGATATGGATATGGTAATATTAGAGTTATGTTAGTAGGGTGTCGTGAATCTAGAAATACTTGTGTTGATGTTAGTGATTCCCATAGCATGCACGTATGGTGAACCGCTATGTTAGGAAGTCAGAGCATAATTGATTTATTGATTGTCATACTTTGTGTGGTGGTCGGGATCGCACGATGGTTAACACCTACCAACCCTTCCCCTAGGAGTATGCGTTTAGCATTTTGTTTCGCTTACTAATAAAACTTTCACAATAAGTATATGATTTATTCATGACTAATGTGAGTCTATGGTATAGATGCACTCTCACCTTCCACCATTGCTAGCCTCTCTAGTGCCGCGCAACTTTCGCCGGTGCACAAACCCACCATATACCTTCCTCAAAACAGCCACCATACCTACCTATTATGGCATTTTCATAGCCATTCCGAGATATATTGCCATGCAACTCCCACCGTTCCGTCTCATGACATGTGCCATCACTTTCATATTGCCATTGCATGATCGTAAGATAGCTAGCGAGATGTTTCAATGTCATACGCTAAGCTAGATCGTTGCACATCCCGGTACACTGCCAGAGGCATTTCATATAGAGTCATGATTGTTCTAAGTATTGAGTTGTAAGTAAATATAAGTGTGATGATCATCATTATTAGAGCATTGTCCCATGTGAGGAAATAAAAAAAGGAAAAGAGGCCAAAGATGCCCACCAAAAAAAAGAGAAAAAAATGAAATGAAAAAAAAAGTGGCCGAAGAGCCCAAACAAAAAGAAATGATGAGAGAAAAAGAGAGAAGGGACAATGCTACTATCTTTTTCCACACTTGTGCTTGAAAGCAGCACCGTCTTCTTCATCATAGAGAGTCTCTTGTTTTGTCACTTTCATATCCTACTGGGAATCTTCATTATATAACATGGATTGTATATTCCAATGATGGGCTTCCTCAAAATTTCCCTAGGTCTTCATGAGCAAGAAAGTTGGGTGCACACCCACTAGTTTTCTTTTGGAGCTTTCATACACTTATAGCTCTCACTACTGAAATTCAGAAATTTGCCGTCTGCCAAGGCGGACGGCAAAGGGGGCAACCACGGACGGCAAAGGCTTTGCCGTCTGCCCCCTCATGGCAAAGTAGACGGCAAAAAAAAATCCGGTGAAGAGGCTCTTTGCCGTCTGCATTCACAAAGCGGACGGCAAAGAATCTTTGCCATGAGGGGGCAGACGGCAAAATAAATGGGACGGCATATATTGCAACGTCCCCGTTAAGTGTTAACGGCATGCCTCCTCTCTTTGCCGTCTGCCTTCCCCCCTTTGCCATGTGGGGGCTGACGGCAAAGAGGGGAGAGAGAGGGGGTAGATTCCTCTCTTTGTCGTCTGCCTTCCCCCCTTTGCCATGTGGGGGCTGACGGCAAAGAGGGGAGAGAGAGGGGGCAGATTCCCCCTTTGCCGTCTGCCTTCCCCCCTTTGCCATGTGTTGGCAGACGGCAAAGAGGGGAGAGAGAGGGGGCAGATTTCCCCTTTGCCGTCTGCCTCCCCCCCTTTGCCATGTGTTGGCAGATGGCAAAGAGGGGAGAGAGAGGGGGCAGATTCCCCCTTTGCCATGTGCCTCCCCCCTTTGCCATGTGTTGGCAGACGGCAAAGAGGGGAACCAGCCCGTTTTTTATTTATTTTCTGTTATATCCAGCATTTTTAACAATAATCAGTATATATATATATTTGACATAAATAAATTTCTTTCCGTACTCATAACCATATTAAAATAACTCTCATCCATAGTGCATACATATTATCGAAGTTACATCCGTACCAAACCATATATTACACCAGTTGCATCCACGTGCATACAAAGTTTCATATATTCATATACTACAATAGTTTCAATACAACCCATGGTACAAGAAATCATCTTCAAGCATTCCATCAACCAAGCTTCCCGTGAAGTGAAGGTAATCTACAAAATGACAAATAAGAAAGTTAGAAAAATAATACTAGATGAAGTAGTGTATATATAGGTTATTTCGGAGAGAAATTAGCTAAGTATAGACCATTTAGGAGCTAACTAAGCTAATTATGTCATTTAGGTGGAACCCTAGCTAACTATAGGAGAAGAGAAAGAGAAGAAGAAGTAAAAGAAGGAGGAGGAGGAGGAGAAGGAGAAGGAAGAGGAGAAGAAGAAGAAAAAGGAGAAGGAGGAGGAGAAGGAGAAGGAAGAGGAAAAGAAGAAGAAGGAGAAGAAGGAGAAGAAGAAGGAGAAGAAGGAGAAGAAGAAGGAGAAGGAGCGGGACCTCCTTCTCCTTCTTCTTCTCCTTCTTCTCCTTCTTCTTCTCCTTCTTCTCCTTCTTCTTCTCCTTATTCTCCTTCTTCTTATCCTTTTGTCCCCTTCTTCTCATATTTCCTCTTTCTTCTCCTTTTTCCTCTTCCTTCTTCTCATTTTACCTCTTCCTTCCTTTCATTTTCCTCTTTTTCTTTTCTTGTCCCCATCTTCGGGCTAAATTGGCTAAGAATGCCTTTTTGGAGCTAATTATGTCATTTCGAGGATAATTAGCTAAGCATAGGTCATTTTTTATTAAATAGGCCATTTTGGAGCTCACTAAGCTAATTATGTCATTTCGTAGGATAATTAGCCAATTTAGCCTTTCTTGGATGAGTCTAAGCTACGTAGAAGAAGAGATAGAGAAGAAGAAGTAAAATAAGGAGGAGGAGGAGGAGGAGGAGGATGAGAAGAAGAAGGAAGAGGAGAAGAAGAAGAAAAGAAGAAAGAGAAGGAGAAGAAGAAGGAGAAGGAGAAGGAGGAAGAAGGAGGAAGAAGAAGGAGAAGGAGGAGCTCCTTCTCCTTCTCCTCCGTCTTCTCCTTCTTCTCCTTTTCTTCTCCTCCTCCCTCTCCTCCTTCTTCTTCTCCTCTTCTTCCTCTTCCTTCCTTTCATTTTTCCTCTTTTTCTCTTCTTGTCCCCTTCTTCGGGTTAAATTTGCTAAGAATGCCTTTTTGGAGCTAATTATGTCATTTCGAGGATAATTAGCTAAGTATAGGTCATTTTTTATTAAATAGGCCATTTTGGAGCTAACTAAGCTAATTATGTCATTTCGTAGGATAATTAGCCAATTTAGCCTTTCTTGGATGAGTCTAAGCTACGTAGAAGAAGAGATAGAGAAGAAGAAGTAAAATAAGGAGGAGAAGAAGAAGGAAGAGGAGAAGAAGAAGAAAAGAAGAAGGAGAAGGAGAAGAAGAAGGAGAAGGAGAAGGAGGAAGAAGGAGGAAGAAGAAGGAGAAGGAGGAGCTCCTTCTCCTTCTCCTCCTTCTTCTCCTTCTTCTTCTCCTCCTCCCTCTCCTCCTTCTTCTTCTCCTCATTTTTCCTCTTCCTTCCTTTCATTTTCCTCTTTTTCTCTTCTTGTCCCCTTCTTCGGGCTAAATTGGCTAAGAATGCCTTTTTGGAGCTAATTATGTCATTTCGAGGATAATTAGCTAAGTATAGGTCATTTTTTTATTAAATAGGCCATTTTGGAGCTAACTAAGCTAATTATGTCATTTCGTAGGATATTAGCCAATTTAGCCTTTCTTGGATGAGTCTAAGCTACGTAGAAGAAGAGATAGAGAAGAAGAAGTAAAATAAGGAGGAGGAGGAGGAGGAGGAGGAGAAGAAGAAGGAAGAGGAGAAGAAGAAGAAAAGAAGAAGGAGAAGGAGAAGAAGGAGAAGGAGAAGGAGGAAGGAGGAAGAAGAAGGAGAAGGAGGAGCTCCTTCTCCTTGTCCTCCTTCTTCTCCTTCTTCTACTTCTTCTTCTCCTCCTCCCTCTCCTCCTTCTTCTCCTCATTTTTCCTCTTCCTTCCTTTCATTTTTCCTCTTTTTCTCTTCTTGTCCCCTTCTTCGGGCTAAATTGGCTAAGAATGCCTTTTTGGAGCTAATTATGTCATTTCGAGGATAATTAGCTAAGTATAGGTCATTTTTTATTAAATAGGCCATTTTGGAGCTAACTAAGCTAATTATGTCATTTGGTAGGATAATTAGCCAATTTAGCCTTTCTTGGATGAGTCTAAACTACGTAGAAGAAGAGAAAGAGAAGAAGAAGTAAAAGAAGGAGGAGGAGGAGGAGGAGGAGGAGGAGGAGGAGGAGAAGGAGAAGGAAGAGGAGAAGAAGAAGAAAAGAAGGAGAAGGAGAAGGAGGAAGAAGGAGGAAGAAGAAGGAAGTGTAGCTATTTTGGAGCTAACTAAGCTAATTATGTCATTAGATGGAAGTCTAGCTATTTTTGAGCTAACTAAGCTAATTATGTCATTAGATGGAAGTCTAGCTATTTTGGAGCTAACTAAGCTAATTATGTCATTAGATGGAAGTCTAGCTATTTTTTATTAAAACACTAGAAATAACATACCTAAGTTAGGGTGAAGCACGGTGGCTCTGGCTTGTTTCACCTGGAGAAGGCTGCCCTGGAGAAGGCTCGACTGTAGAAGGGTCGTGCGATGCGTTTCGGGACATATTCTGCACCAAACATCGTTTGCAATGTGTAGTTAGCATGAGGACACTCTTAAGATCACTCCACTGAAATGAAACTCACCGTCCCCGCCACGTTAATGACTGGCATCGGCGGAGGGACTTGGCCGTTCTTCTCGCACATAGACTGTACATTTGATTTCGACAAGTCAAACTTTTTATTTATTAATGAAACGGACATTCAAATGCAAGATTTGAAATAACATGAAGAAGAAACTTACCACGAAGAGCTCGTATATGGCCCTGGTAGATGCTTCATTCCGTGCCCTCTCCGCCTCCACCAATGCAGTCGTCCTCTCCTCCAGCTCCCTAATTTCCTTATCCTTCTCCGCCATAGCCGCCTGCATTGCCGCTCTCTCTTTCTGAATAGCAGCCTGCAACACAACTCATTGTTAGCAATGTAATCATATTGGTTCCAACGCACAACATAATGCGGAAAGATAGTTGAGTCCATTAAACTAACCTCGATGGCCAGCTCGACTGGCCGTGGACGACGTGTTATCTCCGGACAAGAGCTCGTTTGGCGTGCCTTTATCTGCCGGAGAGTGCTAGGACAACGTATAAGGCCGTCTCCAATGGCGATCGAGCCATGGGGCCTCCCGTTGCCAGCTATCATCACCAGCTCTGGATCAATAGGCCCCTCGCTCGGGTTAAAGTCCTCCCCTTTCCTCGCCTTCCCGTGATCTCTGTACTTCACGAGCTTGTCGTGGGAGGAGATGTTGGTGAAGTTTTCTGGATGCTCGAGGTCAGACTCAGAGAATGCCTTGACCTTCTTGTACGAGGCAGTATGGGCCATCGCATACAGGTCGTACATCTGTGGCGCCTCCGTCTTATTGTGACGCGCCTAAAAGAGAGAGAGCAGAAAATTGTATTGGTAAAGGGCTCAAGATAGCATTAAGAATGAATTGCATGAGGCATGAAGCAAACCACATACCCAGTTCTCGCCAAATTGGATTAAGTTGACGCTCCCTTGATGGTGTGGCACGCCAACCATTTTGCCACGCCTCTCCTTGGCGTTGTTGTGGCTGGTCTCCCACGTTTCGGAGCACCACTGATGCACCAAGGCCTCCCAACAATCCATCTTATCCACACACCATCTCGGGGGCACCTAAGTTAATAAAGAGAAATTTGAGTGTGTAAGAACCAAATCAAGGAAACTAACTACAAAGCCTTAATAATATGTAATTACCTTCATGTAATGCTCCTTCTCCATCTTAGCATCACGGCACTTCGCCTTATCAATCCTAATACGCCGCGTGGCATAGTAGTCTCGAACAGCCTGCACCCGAGCCTCGTGCCGAAAGTTTTGAAGTAGGCGGCGACATTCGGTTTCGATAACCTTTGCCGCGTCGTCCTCGTATCCCTCCTCACACTTGTAGAAGGTCTGCAAATGAGACAACATCGATTAGTAAAATAAATAGCTATGGTTAATTTACAATTGTGTGAAAGAGAAATTACCCAGAACTTTCGGATCACCATGTCCGCCCTCGTGTCACACAAAACACCATCGATCTCCACCTCCGGCGGGGCCGGGGCACCCAAGTAGTGCTCCCAGGTCATCCCTACCTCTCGCTCCCGATCGGGCAACGTAACAAACCCTGGGAAGTTTTGACGGCAAAGAACACCAAGGACGCTGTTGGGCTTGCGGACACCCTTGGCAACAATCCAACCCCTACAGTATGACTAATTAAAGCCAAAACATTAGATATTTGAGAAAATGCAAAGGCAAAAGGTTAAATAAGAGTAAATTAACTTACTTGTCCCCATTTGGCCTAATCGACCACCTCTGCTCGGGGGTCGCTGGCACGAGCGGGAGCCCCGAACTACCAAGCTGGTAGACGGTATCCCCCTCACCAAGCTCCTCGTCGCTACCAGCATGGCCAGTTGGCTCAGGCCAGGTATCCCACTGGGTCTCTTGGGACGTACCCTCATCCCTGCTGTGCTCCGCACTCGTCTGGAAGGAAGCCTCTGGGACACGAGTGTCGTGGGTCGAAGGCTCGTCGACCTGAGGCTCGTCGACCCGAGGCTCGTGAACCGGAGACCGTGTAGCCTCCACCTGAGAGGAATCCACCCTAGAAGTCCTCCTGTGCTCGGGTGAATCAGCTTGGGGTGGTGGCGGAGACCGTGTAGCCCTACCTCTCCCGCGGCCACGTGTACCTTTAGTACAACATAAATACCAACATGAGTAATAAAATGTATATAAATACCAATATGCATACAACATGAGTACAACGTAAATACCAACATGAATACAACGTGTACCTTTAGTGCCTCTCGGCTTCGCGGGTGGTCGACCTCCTCTCACGGGGGGGGGGGGGGGGGCTCCTTGCATAGTAGAGAGCAACACTCTCCGAAGAGGGGAGGCAGGAATGGAAGTACCCATCCCATCACCCGCCGACGAAGAAGCAGCCGCGGCGTGATTTCGACCCTTTCACACCATCTTTCAACACCTGTCATGACAAAGAGTAAATGAAATTAGTACAACATAAATACCAACATGACTAATAGAAATTGAATACCTAACATGAACTCAAAATTTATATATAGTATAATAGTTGAATGCCTGACATGAACTAATAACAATCGTCCTCGTCTATATATGCTTCGGGGTCAATAAATGCATCATGATCATCACTATCATCAATAAATGCATCATCATCATCACTATCTAGAAGAACATGTGGAAGGCCACCATTATGTAATCGGTCAAGAAGTGACAGGTCATCCGCAGTAGTAACCTCTTCTTCTTCCAGCTCTTCCTGTTCGGGCTCAGGGGTTAAGACAGATTCACTGTCGCTGTCTACTTCAATGTTCTGGGGTGAAGTAGAGCGGTTCTTGAAACGTTTCTTGGACATACGTGTTTTTTGGAAGAATTCTCCTTCATATGTGTCTGGGTTAATGTGAGGTTCGTAATCCTCTTCATTGAGGGTAGGTGGTCTAAAATGTGGTGGCACTTCATAAACGACATCCCAACCTTTGAGATTTGGATCAGTTTGGCAGGCCCACGGTAGATAGAAAACTTGTGTCGCCTGTTGAGCCGTAATATAGACATCGGGGACATCTAAGTGGGTGTTTTGGTTGAGTTCTACTAGTCCTATATGTTCATGAGTCCTTCTAGTATCCCTCGGCTCAAACCAATAACATTTGAAGACTACGACGGTCGGTGGGTTTTCACCATAGAATAGAAGTTCATAAATTGCTTCAACTCTTCCATAATACTCGATGTCTCCTTCGCCGATAGCAGAGACAGAACAATTTGTAGACTTTAGGTCGGGCATAGATAGCTCTTTGCCAAAGGTACGAAAGTGATACCCGTTGATGTTGTATTTGTCAAATGAACGGACCTTATAGTCAAAACCATTAGTGACTTGTCTCAACTCGGCGTCCATAGACTCTGCATCAGCCTACAAGTTTAATACGAAAGAATGGATGCATTAGCCGCAAATTAGACCAATAAATCAAATGGGCCCTTAATGGTAATTATTACCCTTTGTTTGAACCAAGAGATGAAACCAGGATAGTCGCCTCCATGCTTTGCGAGAAGTTCATACTCTTCGACGGAATCCTTTTCGATGACCGCTCCATCCGAGAATTCGGCGACGTATCGACTATATTAAATATCCGAGAATAAGAGTAGTTCAAAGCAATTAGAAGTTGCGGAACAATAAATTACCGAGGACTTACTCGATGTACGGCCGCACTTGTGTTAGGTTGGTGAAGATATACAATGAAATGGTCCGCCATTCTTCGACATCCAACGATTTCCCTTTCGAAGCACCGGATGGTGCGAGCTTACCTTTGAATAGGCTGAGGTTGGATCGAACTTTTTCTCGATCGCCATCATTGTACCGAGGCTTCGGGTTATGCAAATGATGATTTTTGGCTTCGTAGTGTGCTGTCACGAAGTTTGCCGCCTCCTCAGTAATGAATGCCTCGGCCATCGATGCTTCAATTCTACGTTTATTTTTACACTTACCTCGAAGCGTCTTCTGCATCCTCTCAGTTGAGTAGCACAATCGATTTTGAACGGGCCCCCCCATTCTTGCCTCGGTCGGGAGATGCAAAATCAAATGTTGCATTGGATTAAAGAAGCCCGGTGGAAAGATCTTTTCTAATTTGCAGACCAACTCCGGTGCCAACTCTTCCATTTCTTCTAGCACGCCAGGCGATAGTTCTTTCGCACAAAGAGAACGGAAGAAATAGCTCAGCTCTGCCAGTACTAGCCATTCATCCTCAGGGATAAAGCCACGCAACATCATCGGCATTACCCGCTCAATCCATATGTGCCAATCATGACTCTTGAGCCCAAATATTTTCAATTTCTCAAGACTCGCTCCCCTCTTTAGATTCGCAGCATACCCATCGGGGAACATCAACCGCATTTTCGCCCACAATAGCATTTCCCTCATAGCTGGCCTTTCAAGATTGAACCATGCCTTTGGCTTCGCTATGCTTTGCTTTCCTTTCCGTTGTCGCAAGTTTTGCAACGGTCTATCACATAGAGCCTCCAGGTCGATTCTAGCCTTAGGATTATCTTTTGACTTCCCCTCTATGCCGAACAATGTACCAAAAATGGCCTCCGCAATATTCTTTTCAGTGTGCATCACGTCAATGTTGTGTGGGCAAAGGAGGTCTTTGAAGTAAGGGAGATCCCATAAGCATGACTTGTGAGTCCAGGCGTGTTCCGTATTATACCCTTTGAAGTATCCTGGACGCAAAGGATCAGGCTCGAGAGCGTTTAACTGATCAAGGGTCTGTTGGCCTGTCAACGCAGCTGGTGCAGTGTTTTTGACAACTCTACCTTTGATGAAATTCTTCTTGTCTTTTCTGAACTTATGGTCAGGATCCAGGAATTGTCTATGCATGTCGAAGCAAGACTACTTGCGACCAGCCTGCAGCCAACGGAACTGAAGAGCTGCCTTGCATGTGGTGCACGGGAACCTTCTATGCACACACCAGCCAGCGAATAGCGCAAACGCCGGATAATCATGCGTCGAGTACATGTACCACACATGCATTTTGAAATTTGTTTTGGTAGCCGCGTCGTAGGTCTTGATCCCATAATCCCAGGCTTCTTGCAACTCATCCTTAAGCGGCTGCATGTACACATTCATATTCTTCCCCGGATAGTTGGGCCCTGGAATTATCAACGTCAGGAAAATGTTCTTTCTTTTCATAATCTCTCCGGGTGGCAAATTTAGTGGAATGACAAATACAGGCCAACAACTGTATTGTGCTGCCGTCATACCATACACATTGAACCCATCCGTGCTGATGGCAACTCTAGGTTGCCTTGGATCTTCCGATTTATCCTTATGTAATGCATTGAAGTGCCTCCACGCAAAACCATCTGAAGTGTGTACCAGCATCTTGTTCCCATCCGCATCTAGTTCGGTTCTTTTGCCCAATTTGTGCCATGTCATCTGTCTGGCCGTCTCTTCGACCATGAAAAGACGTTGAAGTCTTGGTACGATTGGCAGATATCGAAGAACACTAATGGGGATTTTGGTCTGATTCTTCTCACCCATGCCGTTGTCTACCACAATATACCTGGAAGAATTGCAAATGGGGCAATAGTTCAAGGCCGCATACTCAAGCCTAAATAAGGCACATCCATTCTCACAGGCATGTATCTTCTCATAGGGCATCTTAAGTACACGGAGTATTTTCTCTGACTGGTACAGGTTTGCAGGCAGTACATGGCCTTTGGGTAGAAAGCGTCCAAATATCGTCATCATCGCGTCGTAGCATTCTCTGCCTAGGTTGAATTGAGCCTTCAGAGCCATTACTTGCGCGATGGCATCCAGCTGACAAAGCTCACTCTGCTCGTGGAGAGGACGTTTTGAAGACTCCAGCATTTCATAGAAGGCCTTTGCAGATTCCTCCATCTCATCGTCCGAATCACGAGCATCATCAAAGTCTTGCACCATGTCTTCAATCCCGGTACCATGCTCGTCGGTGCGACGACGAATCACCTCAGCTCTGGCACGTTGGTCAGACTCACCATGAAAAGTCCACACCGTATAATTAGGCGTAAAACCCCACTTCTGCAGGTGTTTACCCATTTCAAACTCTGTCTGCTTTTTCCAGTTGTCGCAGTTGGGACAGGGGCACCATGTTTTATGCTGGCCATTTGCAAATGCGGCTCTCACAAACCCCCTGGTTTTTGTTAACCATTCATGGGTCATGTCTTTCTGACTAGGGTGACCAGTGTACATCGAAGCACGATCACTCATGTTGCCTAGCTACCTATGGCGGCACAAGAAATAAATATATAATTCATCATCCATATTCATATGCTAATCAAGTTTGTCAGTTTTATTACGTCCATGCAACCTACACGCTAATAGGTAAAGATAGGTCCTAATCCCACCCGAGTATGTGTAGACTGGGTTCGTTTTCCCATGCTCTGCTCCAGATGCGACGCAGAATTTCGACAGCACCTCCCCGCTGTTCTCCCGATACACGTCTTGGCAATAAGCAGAGAGGATGTGTACCCGGAGAACAACAGGGGAGGCACTGACGAAATTCCGCATCGGATCCGGAGCACAGCATACGGGAAAACAAACCAAATCTACACATACTCGGGCTGTCCATGGATAATGTTGGACAATTCGAAAGGATGGCGGTTATATATATGCAAAGAAATGCATATTTATAGATGTCGCCCTTTCGAATGGGAGACGCATACTGGTCACGCCTACTCATGATTGAAGAAACCTATAGCTAGCAAGTTTCATCGGCACGAACACCGGGACAGAGCAAATTAAGGGGGTAGGAGGAGAAGTCATTTGTGCTCACCAACAAACGCAAGGGCGGAGCTCGTCCAACACACGTGGAGGTCGTCGAACAACTGCACATTGAAATTCACCCGATCAACACAAATATGATGTTTTTATAATTAACATAACTATATGACCTAACTCATAACTATGTGGGTCAGTGTCATCGGGGGTCGAAGGTCACTGGCGTCGGGGATTGGGGTCTTTTCGGTCAACAAGAGGCCGAAGAGGTGTCGGGGCTCGGGGGTTGGGGGTCAGTGGCGTCGGGGGTCAGGGTAGGGGGTCGGGGGTCGAGGGTGACTGTTGTCGGGGGTCTGGGGTCGGGGGTCAGGGGTCAGTGGCGTCGGTGGTCGGGGTAGGGGGTCGGGGGTCGAGGGTGAGTGTTGTTGGGGGTCGGGGGTCGGGGGTCGAGGGTAAGTGGCGTCGGGCGTCGGGGATCGGGGGTCAGTGGCGTCGGGGGTCGGGGTAGGGGGTCGGGGGTCGAGGGTGAGTGTTGTCGGGGGTCGGGGGTCGAGGTTACCTATAAAACTTTCCAGGTCACCTATAAAACTTTCCAGCTCCAACTAGCTAAAACTAGCTCTAGCGGTGGCATCCAAACAGGGCCATTGTGTCGTGCTTTCTTACCATGTTCTCCTAATCTTTTCAGATGTGACGTGGTAGTAATTTTAAATTATTTTATTCATAAACCAGATTACTTACTGAGTCTTCTATTGTATATACGATGCACTTTTTTCCCTGACCTCTACTTATACATTGGTTTTTTTCTCTAGATTCCTGAATTCAGGGCACGTGCGTCTGCTCGGATTGATGCATGGATAGTACTTGATGTCCTCTACATGCGCGATGAGTGTATAACTCTTTAACATCACATATTAGGGGCACTTTTACCCATCTTAACATCACATTGAGTTGGTGTAAATATAGAGAGTCGATGCCAGGGTCTATATAATTGATATGCATACAACCAACAGGAAGTTAACACGCGCATATCAAAACGGCCAAACATAGAGCCATGACACAAACTAAGCGCCCTAGGGTATGGAGGGCTAATGACATGCTCCACATGGAGACACGCACCATTATTCGCAGCAGTCTCAGAATTTATTTTGTTGAAAAATAAATCATTAGGAAAATCAACTAAACCAAAGTTGTCACATGTCACTATAAATTTTGGGAACTTTGTATGGCCTTTGTTTAACACAACGCATTAAGTAAAACTGACATTTATATGTTAATCATATTTCCACAGCAGACAAAAAGATATTTGTATTTGCATAATTTCTATAACAACATTGTGCCATTCTACATATTCGAAGGTGTCACCTCCTTTATTTTGTATCATTTATTCAAAGAGAATAGATATTAGCATGAGAATATTTTCTTTGTGTAGGTATGATGTGTCATGTGTCCAAGAATTACTACCAAATTGATGGTAAATAGCAGTACGAACTCATTTTTTTCATTTTCTCCTATACGGAATAATCTCACCGTTTTTACAAGGAAATAATCACACCGTTTTTGCTGGCTGCTCCGGCTAGGCGGCGGAGGAGGGTGCGGGCGACGGAGGGGGGTGGCGACGAGGCTCCAGGGCGTCCCGGGCGAGGAGGAGCGTCAGGGGGGCTGCTCGTGCTCCTGACGGCGTGGGCGGATCGGGGGAGAGGTGCGGCCTGCAGGGGGGAGCCGATGGGGAGGGGAGCCGATGGGGAGGGGGGTGGCGACGGTGGGGAGGGCGGGGAGGCGCCGGCCGGTGGGGGAGGGCGGGGAGGCGCCGGCCGGTGGGGGAGGAGGTGGCGACGGTGGGGAGGGCGGGGGGGGGGGGGGGGGCGAGGAGGTGCCGGCCGGTAGGGAGGGCGGGGAGGCGCCGGCCGGTGTGGAGGGCGGGGAGGCGCCGGCCGGTGGGGAGGGCTGGGAGGCGACGGCCGGTGGGCACAAGCTGGATGGGGGAGGGAGCGTGCGGGAGGAGGGCGACGAGGTGGGGTTTTTTTTTGAAATAACGAGGTGGGGTTGGAGCGTTAGTGGGCAGCCGTGGGGTTGATTTCTTTGCCGTCCGCTGTGCTCCAAGGCAGATGGCAAAGGAGCTTTTGGCGGACGGCAAAGACACGGCGGTTGGAGCGTTAGTGGGCAGCCGTGGGGTTGATTTCTTTGCCGTCTGCTGTGCTCCAAGGCAGACGGCAAAGGAGCTTTTGGCGGACGGCAAAGACACGGCGGATGGCAAACGTAATGGCTACAACTGCGATTTTCTTTGCCGTCTGCATGGGCCATATTTGCCGTCCGCTAGCTGACGGCAAAGAAGCGACTCATGGAAAAGCACTTCTTTGCCATCTGTCAGATCTTTGCCATCTATTTTTTGGTAGCTGACGGCAAAGAGCTTCTTTGCCATCTATCAGCAGACGGCAAAGACCCGGCAGACGGCAAATTCTCTGATTCCAGTAGTGTCTAGTGCATCTGTTGCATGGCAATCTCTGCTCATTCACATTGATATCTATTGATGGGCATCTCCATAGGCCGTTGACACGCTGAGTCGATGTGACCATCTCCTCCTTTTTGCCTCACAACCTCCACCACACTCTATTTCACATATAGTGCTATATCCATGGTTCACGCTCATGTATTGCGTGAGAGTTGAAAATGTTTGAGAAAGTAAGAGTGCAAGAACAATTACTTGGCCAATACCGTGGTTGTGCATGATTTAAATTCTTTGTGTGGGGATGGTGGAGCATAGCCAGACTATATGATTTTGTAGGGATAACTTTCTTTGTCCTTGTTATTTCAAAAGTTCATGATTACTTTGCTAGTATGCTTGAAGTATTATTGTTTTCATGTCAATATTAAACTATTTTTTTGAATCTTATGGATCCGAACATTCATGCCACAATAAAGAAGTTACAAAGAACAAATATGTTATCTAGCATTCGACATCAAAAAATCGGTCTTTATCACTTCCCTACTCGAGGATAAGCACGAGTTAAGCTTGGGGATGCTTGATACGACTCCAACGTATCTATAATTTTTTATTGTTCCATGCTATTATATTATCAACTTGGGATGCCTTATATGCATTTATATGCCATTTTATATCATTTTTGGGACTAACCTATTAACTCAGTACCTAGTGCCAGTTTCTGTTTTTTCCGTGTTTTTGACCTTTTTCGGAAAACAATATTAAACGGAGTGCAAACGGAATAACACATGCGGGATGATTTTTTTCCATATCAGAAGTACCCAAAAGACTTGAGAAGCAAGGCAGGAAGTCTCGTGGGAGGTCACGAGCCGGCTAGGGGCGCCTCATGGCGGGTACGCCTAGCAGGCTCGTGGCCCCCCTTGCCTCCTTTGCCCTACCTCTTTCGCCTATAAATTCCCAAAAATCCCGAAACCAACAGAGAGAGCCACAAAAATACTTTTCCCTCGCCGCAAGCTTCTGTCTCCTTGAGATCCCATCTGGGGACCGTTCTGGTGACCTGCCGGAGGGGATTCAGACACGGAGGGCTTCTTCATCAAGACCATTGCCTCTCTGATGATGCGTGAGTAGTTCACCATAGACTTTTGGTCCATAGCTAGTAGCTAGATGGCTTGTTCTCTCTCTTGGATCTTCAATACAAAGTTCTCCATGATCTTCATGGAGATCTATCCGATGTAACCTTCTTTTGCGGTGTGTTTATCGAGATCCGATGAATTGTGGATTTATGATCAGATTATCTTTGAATATTATTTGAGTCTCCTCAGATTACTTATATGCATGATTTCATATCCTTGTAATTCTCTTCGAGTTATGGGTTTCGTTTGGCCAACTTGGTCTATAATTCTTGCAATGGGAGAAGTGCTTGGTTTTGGGTTCATACCGTGCGGTGTCCTCACCTAGTGACAGAAGGGGTAGCGAGGCACGCATCGTGTTGTTGCCATCAAGGGTAAAAAGATGAGGTTTATATCATATTGCATGAATTTATCCTTCTACATCATGGCATCTTGCTTAAGGCGTTACTCTGTTTGTTATGAACTTAATACACTAGATGCATGTTGGATAGCGGTCGATGTGTGGAGTAATAGTAGTAGATGCAGAAAGTATCGGTCTACTTGTCTCGGACGTGTTGCCTATATGTATGATGATTGCCTTAGATATCGTCATGACTTTGCGCAATTCTATCAATTGCTCGACAGTAATTCGTTCACCCACCGTAATACTTGCTATCATGAGAGAAGCCTCTGGTGAACACTATGGCCCCCGGGTCTATTTTACACATTATATATTCAGATCTACATACAAAAATACCAAAAATACCTTGCTCCACTTTTTTTTTATATTTACCTTTTATCACTATCAGATTTCGCCTTGCAAGTAATCGTGAAGGGATTGAGAACCCCTTTATCGCGTTGGGTACAAGTTTGTTTGTTTTTGCGTAGGTTCATTGGTGCCTCATCTTGATACTCCTACTGGATTGATAGCTTGGTTGTCAAACTGATGGAAATACTTAACTCCACTTTGCTGCATCACGCTTTCCTCTTCAAGTGAAAAACCAACGCAAGCTCAAGAAGTAGCAGGCACCAATACAGAACTCCATCACATCGGTGTCATATAGATTCCAAAAATATCCGCGTGATCCTAAATTTTTTTGAGTGAGAAGAGGAGAAGAAATAAAATTATTACGTCAAGATTCCTAAGCAAAGCAAAGAAGAGGAGAAAAATAATCCTACCCTCTGATATATAACTAGACTCAAAGCAATTTTTCACTAGACTCGACTCGGCCAAATTCGATCAATCAAGGGGGCTCCAAGTTCGGTACTTCTCGGATACGAACCTTTTAACACCCAAGATGCGACCCTATCCTTATTTTGGCGCAAGGGCCTCGACGGGGATAGAAGCGCATCTCATCATTTCGCAAGAATGGATATCGTTACAGGTACATGTACTAAAGAGAAGAGTATATGGAATTGGCTTACACTCGTCACAAACTACATCAGAGTCACATCAGTAGAATACGTAAATATCACAAAGAAGAGCAGGGTCCGACTACGGACGAAAACAAACGAGAAAAGAACGACGTCCATCCTTGCTATCCCATGCTGCCGGCCAGGAACCCATCCTAGATCAATGAAGAAGAAGAAGAAGAAACTCCAAATGAACAATCGACGCGCTCACGTCAAATAAGCCTTTACATGTACCTGCAACTGGTGTTGTAGTAATCTGTGAGCCACAGGGGACTCAACAATCTCATTTTGAAAGGTATCAAGACTAGCAAAGCTTAATTGTTGAGGTATGGTTAAGTGGTGAGGTTGCAAAAAGGGACTAAGCATTTATATGAGGTTGCTAACTTATGAGTACAAGAATAAAGAGGGGGATGATCTACGCATAGCGGACGTGAACCACTGATGATCAAAAGACTGATCCTGAACACCTACTTACGTCAAACAAAACCCCACCGTGCCCTCATCGGAGAAAGAGCTCACGAAAGATACAGTCACGGTTACACACTTAGCTGGCAAGTTTTAATTAAGTTAACTTCAAGTTATCTAGAACCGGATGTTAAACAAAGTTTCCACGTTGCCACATAACCACGGGCACGGCTTTCTGAAAGATTTAACCCTGCAGGTGTGCTCCAACTAGTCCATCACAAACTACCACACGCTGCGACGGAATGACCTCGACCAGGGAAACCCGTGACCTCCTCAGATTCCTATTGGAAAACCTCAACCTCGAGTTAGCTCAAAGGATCCTTGGAATGCCTCGCACGATACGCTCGATAAAGGTAAAAGAAGTCCCGCAAGGCCGCCCGGCGTGTCGACGATCCCGATAGGAGCCGCGTATCTCGTTCTCAGGACAAGATGGATAAGCATAGGGTACGGTGTCCTGATAGACATCACCCGAGTTGCCCCGAGTTGGCCCCACACACGACTCTGTTTTGGACCAGCACCATCACCACTGGCGCTCCCTGTATCATGTTGAATTACTCGTCAGGTAGCGCTAACTCCCTATGTTTTTTCACTATTAGTAGAATTATTATGTTGGGAAAATATAGTACCAATGTTGGGCCTTGGCAAACGAGCTTTATCCTAAAACGAGAATCTAGGGGGTCGCCATAACAATCCCAAGCATGTTAGGAGCACTCATTTATGGAACATAACACCGGTAGCCGAAACTAAGGGGGCAAAGGTGGAACAAAACACCAGGCTAGAAAAGGCCGAGACTTCCACCTTTTACCGAGTACATAGGTCCATTAATTTAAATAGCATTAATAGGGTGATATAACAAGGAACCCATGTTATCACATGAAGCAACTGCACCTACAACTAGCAACGCTAACACATGGTTAAGCAAGAGATAACATAGCCAATTTGTGGTTTGCTAGGTTGTGAACAGGTTGAAGGTTTTCATGGCAATGTTGAGAAGCTGGCATTTAACAGGTGGTAGGCAATGTGACATAACGATAGAAACGGTAAAACTAGCATGGCAATGATAGTAATGGTATCTGGGGAAATGGACATCTTGCCTGAGATCCCGCTTGGAAGAAGAACGACTCCATGAAGCAGACGAACCGATGTAGTCGAAGGGTCCTCACATTCCGACACGCTTGGAGAACTCTATCGAGATGAGAGAAACCAGAAACAAGAATCAACACACGATATTCACCAAGGCACATGCACGACAAGATGCAATCCACATATGATGCATGATCAGTTGAATATATGCAAGACAGGGCATGGCAATTCACAACAATAAAACACTACACATTAAGTGAAGTTCAATATGCAACGACTTGCATATTGATGAAACTCCACATACGAATTATTTATTTCTATCCAGATTAGGTACACGGCAGTATTAAATGTCGTTAAACATGGCAAGAGGTGAAGCGTAGTGAAACTACCTATCTAGGCATTTTAAATGAGGTCGGAAATGACATATAGCATCTCCGAACTGACCTCATATGTTAATTTATAATTCTGTCCAGATCTGAACTAACACGTTTTAATATTTGCAAAACAGCAAAGTAAATAGTTTCACGTGATTCTATGCGTCGTTCCAATCAATTGACACATAGAGAACATCTCCAACGGAGCTACGGTTCAAAAGATATGATCACCGCAAGATATGATGCCATGAATGCAATATGTGTGCAATGACAGTCACAAGCATTCCAGAACATTCAACCAGCATGATAATATGAACCTACACGAGATTCTAAACAAGTTTCACATAGCACACGATCAAAACGGAGCAACGGTTCAACAAATACAAGCTACGCAAGTAATAGTCATAATGTGCCAAAAATAGCAACATGACATTTTCTACGCCCCAAAACAACAAGCTACATAAATCTAGAAAGCTCAAACATGGCATGAAAAAGTAGAGGGCAAGATGCACTTCAACACCCTACTAATAACATCTAGCATGGAAGCATGGATCACTAGGAAAAGAACTCACAAAATGGCATCTCACACACAGTTTCAGACTTAGTGAAAATATCAGTTTTGACAATGCAGTTTTCGATCTGAAGGCATATTGACAGCAGCAGAACTATATGCTACAAGACAGCGAATCGCATGAAAATTCACAACAAGCTAGAGAATCTTAAGGACTACAACTAACTATATTGCACGAACCTCAAAAAAGCTATAGATCACTAGCAAAACTCATGGCAGGACAGCAACAAAATATAACAGATTTCAGACTTAGAAATATTTCAGCATCGCCAAATCAGCACTATTTTCTAGCATGTTGGCAACAAGAAAACAACACCTAAACATGGTTTTCTAAATCAACCAAAATTACCAGGAGCTAGCATACATATCCAAAGGCATATCTCTAGTTCAAAACTAATTCATATCATGCACGGAATAAATCCCACAAAATAGACAAGAGGGCAACATGGCAAAATATCATGCACACTAATTTTCTCAAAAGACAAAACTAATTGCACAATTAAATTCCATGGATTTTTCTACCCCGAAAACATATATAATATGTGGGGTTCGAAAAATAAACTAGTGCCACACGTGTATGCGAGAATATGTCCTAAACACGACATAGCAAACAAGAAACGGAACCTACATGCAAAAATGCAAACAACTACTCTAAAATACATGGAAAAGGGGCAGAACAACATGAACATTTTATCTATGGGATTTGAACAATCTGGACGAGCACAAAAATAACTACGGGATACCTAACATATTAGGAAAGCACGCAAATCTAGACAAATGGCTGGTCAAACCACTTCAAAGATGCATGCAAGTTGCAAAATATGAATCTATGCGAAAAACTACACAAGTTACGTATTTAAATCATTGCGATCCGACGCACGGTTAATTATCTACGAGCATTTGAAAATCAGCTAATATTCCTGAAATACTAATTTTTAGAAAGTTCCTAAATGCTAAACGGGCCGAAATTGTGGGCGCAGCTTAACTATGATGTTATCGGGGCGGGGCATAGCAGGCAGCGGTGAATGCTCACCTTGGGCTTCATGGGTAGGATCTGGAGGGGAGGGGGCAGGCCGATGGCTGGGCCTGAGAGAGGCGCTGGCTCCTGGGCCTCGGCAGGGACACGGGCCGGCCCACTCGGCGGGTCAACGGCCAGGGCGAGCGGCCTCATCTCCCTTGCGCTCTCTCCCGAGCGGGACCCAGATGTGCTGGCGGTTGCTGGCAGGGCGGTGCGACAGCGCATGGCGCGATGAAGCCAAAATTCGATGGGGCAAGGCCGGATCCGGACGGATCTGGGGTCAGGGGCACCGTTCCACGAGACGGAAGGAGCGGGTGACGCGACGAGGAGCTGCTCGCAACGACCGGCGGCGCAGAGCGGTGGGGCAGAGGGCAGCGCGACTTCGAGCTCCGGCGGCTAGGCGCGGGGCTGTTCCCGCGGAATTTCGGCGAGGCTGCCGGTGGGCGACGGGGCTCCAGCGAGGTGCAGGAGGACCGGCGGCGTTGCTGCTCTCGATCCGGAGCTCCTCTCCCGATCTAGAGCATTCAGGCGCTTGCGGGCGGTGGCAGCCAGATGGGACCGAGAGGGCCTGCTGCGGGCCGAAGCGGGTCTGGCAGCTGGGAGGAGAGAGAGCAGCGGCTAAGGTTTGAAGGGTGGCGCGGTTTTCGAGGAGGAGAGAGAGGGTCAATAAAAATGGAAGGGGAGGCTCTCTATTTATAGACAAAGGCTACGGTTATCTGAATCCGGGTCCGTTTTGGACCACGGGATCGCGATTGGACGGCCATGGACACGGAAATGGCTAGGTGTGGCTGTGTAGGGTAGGCTAGCCAGACATGAGAGGGAGAACGTAACCCGGCAACGTGATTTACAAACACCAAAAACATCTGACGAATAACCGAAGACGGTGCCGCTACGGTCGACCGTTCGAGTACCAGACGGACTACGCTTAGGACGAAAATTGGCAGGCGGCCTACCTATATCTAAATAAGACCGCACGCGAAGGTTCAACCTAATCAGAGAATATTTTATACGCACTTTTAAAAACAAGGTTTTCACGATGCCGCGGGCGCGTGCGTGTGTGGTCGGGCTCAGAACGGGCAACGACGAACACAGAGAGAACCGACAACTAATAAAGTATGCAAGTTTTGAAAACTCGTGGCAACGGAGTGCCGATGCAATGCAGATGATGCGATGATGCATATAGAAAACAAATAATAACACGGCAACCACGAACTAAAGGGGAATCTTCTGGAGCGTCGGTCTCGGGCTGTCACACTCTCCTCCTCATCTTTTCATTTAATGAGCTCACATATTCAACAATTTCATCTTCCATAGATTCCCGCAAAATATTAATCTCTTCCAAGGCAGCGGTCAATCTTTCGATAAATTCATTAATGTTGGAATTGTATTATAATTCTCGTAATAATACTTTAGTATCGCAAAATTTTCAGATTTGTAAGGAATACCATCATACTTTTCAATCAAAGAAGTTATTTCGTATGAACCCTTAGAAGGAAGAAATTCTTATATTTGTTCCTCATCATAGTAATGATATATACCATTAGCATAAGAAGCCAAGGATTTATTATCATTAAATTCACATTGAAAGCAAAGGTATAGACCCTTACTCTTAGAGCAACAAGTATAATCACTTCTCACGCATAAATCCCCTTTAGTTTGGTCCCTTGTTGGGTCCTAGTTGGGATAATTGCATTTGTGCCCCTAGTTGGGTAACGCTCGTGACTGGACGGAACCATGCCAGATGGGCAAAAACACAAGGCGAGTGAGGTGAGCACGACAAAACCGCAATTGTTGAAAAATTAGGAGCAAATCAGTCGAGTGTGACCCAACTAGGGGCACAAATGCAGTTAGCCCATTTTTTTATCTTGTGTGCTCGCTGTCTTGGATATTGCATTATTGGAATTGGTCCCGGATTATGTCTTGTCTAAATAGTTGGGTTGCCTATATCCTGTATTTACCCTCTTACGTTCCGCATGTTCGACTAGGAGGGTAAAGGAAGGACCACTATGATTGTACTTCTGGTTTGCTTGGTTAAGTACCTGAGTGGAGAAAGCCGAAAACAGTCTGTCAAAATAAGCAAGTATTGGTCGGGGATCCGACAAAAAGTGTTAAACTAAAAATCAACGGAGGTTACGCCATGTTATACGAAGGGTTTGTACTTACACAAAGAAAGTGATAATGGTTTCAACCTCGGCATGCAGGAACATCACAAAATACTGGGGGCTTGTAAGTACTCCTCACAGTCAAGCTCCTATGGCTAAGTGAAAGCAGTAAAGTCGCGTAGTCTAATTGCCTCGTTTCTTTACGCACTACCGCCTCCGGGCACCAAGACATCGGCTAATGATTATAGTGTGGAGGTCAAAACATCTCTTGTAGCGTCTACAAAGGGGTTGAAGCTGACGACTTATAACTTTCTTATTAAAACAGCCACACAGGAGTTAAAATAATAAAAACCAAGCTTGATATACCATGTGGAGCAAGGGCATCATAAATGCGTCAAAGTTTAAATGCCATACGACACATGATTATGCGCTCACTCATAAATTACATCTTTTGGGCACACCACCTCTCTCATCAGAGCACCATCCATTATGATGGGAATGTACTGTTCGGGAGACTATCCTCCTTCTGGGGAGGTGTCAGAATTGGGGCTCTGTGGACCCAAAGAAAGGTTCGAACACTGGGACGCACTCGCTCTCCAACCCTGTTCAACCTCTCAACCTCACAGCGACTCTACGGTGGTGTGAGATAGGAAGATGTGATGGAACACACGGAAGTTCACCCAGGTTAAGGCCACCTCATGGTATAAAAACCTACTCTTGCTTTTGGTGGGATTACTTGAGGTGGAAGACATGTACAAAGGTGGGTTCTTGCCCTAGCCCGGGGACGAAATTGGATCCCCTTCTATGGAGGTCGGGCCTCTCCTATATACTGGCCTTGGTCCTCCTCCTCCGAAAACATTGGCGGGAAGGGTTGCCACAATGACCATTTTTGAAAGGTGAGGGGACAAAGTCCGCCCTCACAAAGGTGGTATTCGCCTCCAAAAGCTTCTCTTCATGACGCGTAGGTGGGCTTGGGGGCGACCTCCATCCTACCGAGCCCCCACCTTTAGTCCCCTTGCACAGAACATGAAATCTTTAGGGGCCGCTTCGGGAGCAAGTTAGTTGGCCCAGCCTATTTAGCACAGAAGGGGAAATCCTCCATGTCCATGCATGCCTTGTCCGCGAGAAGAAGCTGGGTCATGGGATCCTACCATGTCGTCCTCGGCAGCCCCGCTCCGTGAGCACCTCACGGGAAACCTCACGACAGACGCCATCCTGACGCCCTTGGCGATGATCCCCAAGTGCTTGCCTCGCGAGGGTCTTCCTTGCCACACTCGCTGATTGGCTGAACAAGGCTTATCGAGCTACGTCGCGCCCAGGGTCGCACACCAATGGGCCTGGGTACCCCCGGTCCTAGGGGCCCGATAGTAGCCCCCAGGCCCACGTTGGGTACAACTCCTCCCAACGGGAGGAGCGAGGAAATGTGAGCCCCAACCGCCTGTGGGCTCAGGACGGCATGGTCCTTGGCCAGTCGTGGTGTGCCCTTGCTATTTCCCACGATGCCTCGGTAACCACCCCGAACTGTAAAAAGCCCGCGCTTGCGCTTGGCCCGTCATTGCTCTCCCTTGGCTCGTGTCGCCCCCCTGCATCTTCCTTCTTGTGTAAGATTGCTCCCATACGCCAAACAGCCGCCGCCCATCCCCCAACGGCACCACCGCAACTCCTCCAAGCAGGGAGAGCGAGGGAATGGCGTAGGGAGGAGGACGCCAGGCTCTGGGGCCCATGCTGGGCAGGTCTACGGTGCTGAATCACGAAGGGCTCGACAAGATCGTCCCCACGGTCGCGGCTGGCTCGAGCGAATGGGGGCCAACCAAGATCTTGCCGACTTCGACCCCCCTACCGAGCTGTCCGCAACTTCCATCGCTCTTCACATCCCGACACTCTTCTCCGGCATGCGTCCTCCATTCTTAGAGTTCTTCTACGCCGTGCTCATGCATTACCAGATTCATGCGCTGCAGCTTGATCATAGGTCTATTCTCCTCCTTTGATCCCTTGCCTTTTTCTATAAGGCTTTCCTTGGCGTCCCTCGTTCGGTGGTGCTGCTCTAGCAGTTCTTCTCTCTCCAGCTGACCGCACCCGACGAGCGCTCCGGGTGCTTGTCCATCCAGGTGGAGGATGCGTATGGCGCATGAATTTATCGGTATTGAGATCACCACTTCGTTGAAGGCTTCAGGAGGCAATGGGTTTTGACAATGTCTTCAACGGTAGGTCCGAGCTCCAAGTGGGAGCACTCGCCACTCATCGACCCGGGGTTGTCGCTGGTGTGGGGGAGATTGGAGACTTTGGAGGAAGCAGGGGTGATCGCCGTGCTAATCATGAGGGAAGTTCTCACAAGTGGATTTCCCCGCTTCAACATCACTCCCGCCCTATGTGGTCCTACTCTGGGCCGAATGATCCCATGCGGCTTTACCCGGGCGCCTGTCCGCGATGCATTCGACGGGGTGCTCCAAGTTCTGCTCGGCAAATCTGTGGGCGGCATACCCCGTAAGAGGTACCCCCTCTACAAGTACAATAATGGGGGAGACATTGCCCGGGCAGTGCCCCACTTCGGCTAGCAGGGGTCGCTTCCGGGAGGCCACGAGGGGACTCATGACGTGTGTGTCTTGGTTCGCTTCGAGCCAGAGGCCTGAGCACGCGCGGAGCCCCCGGCTATGGCAGCGGGAGGTGGCAGACCTGCAACTCAGACTCGACCTGAGGGCCGTGCTGGGGCTCTTCTGAGGGCACTTAAGAAGAGGAGGAGATGGACCGCCAAGGACGAGTCAGAACCACCCCTCCATTTCCCTTGCATTCTTCGTCTAGGTCTGACTGACCCTTCCCCCGTGCAGGCTTCCGGCGGACAAGAGGTCCGACCCGCGGCTCCTCGCCAATGGTTGGGGCTGGGGAGAGCGACCTTGGCGCACCGGACCACCACACGAGCGATGTGCACGGTCGCGACGCGGCCCCGCCCTCGCGTGCCGAGGCCGCGAGGCGAAGGGGGGCAAGTCTCCCCGCGTCCCCCTTGGGGAGCCCCACGGGTGAGGATGTATCGAGAGGGCCGGAGCACCGAGTCGCCCACGGTGCCCCTCCAGACACCATGGAGGATTTCAGGTGGGATTAACACCCCGGACGGGGCCTCGAGCCCACAGCTGATGGCGCCAAACTCCGACAGGGCAGGGCGGCCATCCACTAGCTTCCAGCCCTGTGCGAGCGCAACTGAAGTCTCGAGGGCCTTGTGCGGGAACGGAAGTGTTGGGCCCGAGACAGACTGGGCCCTGGAGCTCGTGGCCTCCCGGACTTTGGTCCGCCACGACCTCCCGAGGGGTACTTTGAGCATGGTGAAGCAGCTTGGGGAAGATCCTCAGGACGGAGACGCGCACTTTGGCGAGGAACGCCTGCACTTGGCTCGTGGGTGGCATCAACTTGTCATGGTTGTCAAGCTTAGCCGCCGTCAGCACGAAGAGGCACGTGCGAACATTGAAGCGTCCGCCATCATGGAAAGGGAGGTGTGCGAGCGCGCCCTCCACGAGGCCGGCGAAGGGGGCGAACTCTATAAGGCCGCCGAGGAGTGTGAGCGGGAAGTTCAGGCCTGGAACGCCTCTTTCGAGCAGCATCTTGAGACCTTCGGGCCCTCGAACAGCAGCTTGCATTGGCATCATCGGATCTGGCCATCGGGCTTGAACGAATGGATGCACTTGATTAGGAAGTTTCCGGCTTCGAGGCGAACTACAACCAGCAAGTGAGAACGATCCAAGGGTATGCCGACACGCGGGTTGAGTGGGCCCGTGAGGATTTTAGAAGCAAGTTGCAACTATAGGAGAGCCGCTTCGTGACTCGGCGCGCAGAGCTGCAGTGCGAGATAGATGGTCTCGAGGAGGCCCTTACCCTTGTACGAGGCTGAGAGGAGGCCGAACTCCAGGCTCAGGCCGCTGTCGTGGCCGAGTTTGCGTCGCTCCAGGGTCAAGTGAGCAGCGTCGCTTCTCTCATGGAGCGGGCGACTAAGGAAGTGATAGAGGCAAAGTAGTCAGAATCGTGACTCAAGTCTTAGAAGCTTACGATCCAAAATAGCCCCTCTGATTCTAAGATTTTTCTCATAGAATCTAAGTTTCTACGATCCTGATAGTAAAGATTCTACGATTCATGATCCTAGCAACTAAGCTCCGATCCGATTCAAAATTGCAATTCTGACAACTTTGGATAGAGGCCCCGGGGCTTCAACTTCAGCCCTCGAAGATGTTCTGAGGTCCCGAGCGGCGGGCACGTCGAGCCCTGGGTTTCATCTGCAGGGGAATGGTCTCTAGCCCCCTCATGTCCGATAAAGCCGGTTACCTTTATTTCTTTACCAAGGTCATGGAACGGCTTGAGGGAGGCACCCGAGAAGTGGGGGCCTTGATCGAGCAGGAAAGCCACGACCTTATGTTCCAGGTGCTGACGAGTGTCTTCACCAACCTCTTTCATACAGATCCCCACTTCAATTTCGAGGCCGCGATGGTGCCCGTTCCGTAGGCGAGCCACAGCGCCTCGGGGGAAGTGGTGAGGGATCACGTCGACACGTTGAGTGTGCAGTTTGCCCCTGACAACTTTGATGGCCAGGGGGGTGCCGAGGCTGTAGTTGATGAAGACGACGATGAAGTCGAAGTGCACAAGGACGATGATGACGGCAACAAGAGTTGCGTGTCTTTCTAGTACTCTTTGGTCCCATGGCCCTAGCGGCTGGTAATCTCGCTGAGGCGCGAAGCTAGCAGCTTTTCCTTGAACCTCCTGCTCTTGTCATGAATGTTTGTTTTTTGCATAGATTCTGGGGCCTCTCTTGTCGTTTTGTACCATGTGGCGCACGATGCGTGTCCCGTATGTGGGGCCTGGCTGCCACCTGGTAACCAAGCTCCGATCACCCGTGTGGGGCCAACCAGTGGGGGTACCCGAGGCAGGCTAGGGCCCTCTAGAGTTGTATGCCCGATAGGTCATCCTTCGCGAGGTACCACATGACGTACGCTTGTCGACTCGCTTTGTGCGCCGCACGGGGAAACTAGGCGCTATGGCCTTGGTGAGGTGTTGCGCGCGGGACGATGCTCGTATACACAACCTGATAGACCCGCGGACGGAGCCCGTGTACCGGGCGTGGGCACCGTGCCTCAGCCCCCGCTCGCGTGGCGTTCAAGGGAGAAGTGGCGAGCGCACGTGGTGAGAAAATGGAAAACCAAAAAAACTCCACGAAAATGAGAAAGGCTAGATCTTTATTTAAACCAGAGACGAACTCTTTTACAAGCACAAAAGGGGAGGTACAGCTGTAGTGTCCTGCATGAGTCAGCCTGGTGAGCTTGCTTGCAAGTCAAAAAGGCAGAAGAAAAATCGGTTGCCGTATTAAGTATGAGTCAACCTAGAAAGAAAGGGTGGCTCCCATATTTAGTATGGGTCAACCTAAAAGAAGTATTAGCTGTGGCTCGTGAGACGTGTTCTTAGATCAACCCCAGGCACGATGCAAGGACTTCCACTATGGCGTTGGCATAGTCGATGTTTGATAGTTTTTGCACCAGCTCAGAGCATAGGAACTTACACTTGGACGTGGGAGGGGCCCTCGACCTCGGCCACAATGCGGCTCATCGTGGGGTTACACATAGGATGCCCCGGGCATATACAACCCCCTCGTTATTATGTGAGAGGCTGATGTTCGCCATAGCAGGGGCTCGTGAGGCCGCGATGCAACCATGACGGGAGGCCTCGTGAGGTACCGCTTGAGGTCCGCGAAGGCGCTTCAACCTCCGGAGTCCATGCGAATGGGCCCGGACTCTTCATCAGCTTCAAGAACGGCAACACCCACTCGCCGAACTTTGAGATGAAACGCCCGAGGGATGCTAGGCATCCAGTCAGCTTCTACATTTCCTTGAGGGTTCGGGGAGGGCGTATTTTCTCGATGGCCTTGAACTTCTCTAGGGTCGCATCGATGGGATACGAGGAATCCGTGGAACTTCCTAGAGGGGACCCCGAAGACACATTTGTTGGGGTTGAGCTTTAGGTTGACCTTTCGCAGATTGGCAAAAGTCTCCTCCAGATCCCCGATGAGCGTTCTCGCCTCGCGCGTCTTGACCATGATGCCATAGACATAAGCCTCGGTGTTCCTCCCGAGCTGAGGCCCCAACGCAATCTGCATCAGCCGTTGGAAGGTGGCACTAGCACTCTTTAGGCCAAACGGCATGCTCACGAAGCAGTATACCCCGCAAGAGGAGACAAAGGACGTCTTCTCCACATCTTTCTCCGCCATCTTGGTCTGATGGTAACCCGAGAAGGAATCCAAGAAGCATAACAAATCGCAGTAGGCGGTGGAGTCTACGATCTGGTCGATGCGTGGAAGCGGGAAAGGGTCCATCAGGCAGGCCTTATTGAGGTTGGTGAAGTCGGCACATATCAATTCCTTGACGCACTTCTTGGGGACGATGACGGGGTTAGCAATCCACACCGGGTCGCGCGCCTCGCGGATGACTCTGGCTTCATGCAGCTTCTGCACTTCCCGCATGATGAAGTGTTGTTTTTCGGCGCTTGGCACCGCACCTTCTTCTTGATGGGCACGCATTAGGGCACACCTCTAAGTGATGCTTGATAGTGTGCCTCGACACCCCGGTCATGTTGGTCGCCTTCCACGCGAACACATCTGCATTGGCCATAAGGAAGGCGACGAGCACACTTTCTTGTTCAGGGGGAGGTTGGCGCCAATGGTGTACGTGGGGCCCGAGCCGCCGTCATCTTGGTTTGGTCTTGCGTGAACTGTATCCTTTCCTCGTTGGGGCCGCCTCGAGTATGCTCTCGGGAGGCACCGCCTCACCCTCGAGCTGCGCACACATCCGCCGAGATTGCAGCTCCACGCGCTTGCTTGAGGAAGCTCATCGCTTTCCTCTTGTCACACCTGATGGGTAGGACACCGTTGCTGCCTAGGATCTTGAAAATGTTGTACCCCGGATAAGTCGCTCCAATGAATCTGGCTAGTGGGGGTACCCGAGGACAGTCTTGTACAGGGAGGGTGAAGTGCGCCATGTCAAAGTCGCTGAGCTCGGTGCGGTAGTTGCGATGGGTGCTGAAGGTGACAGGGAGGCAGATCTGGCCAAGAGAAGCCACAAACCTCACCGACTACCCCATAGAGCGGCCCGGTAGGTTACAACCGGCCTTAAGGAAGCCGGAGTTCCTAGAAAACCATGACAGAGATGATGGTGAGCCTAGCATCCTCGTTGATGAGGGTCTTGGTAACAGCGACCCCGCCGATGGTGGGGGTGCACACCATGGGGAGGGTGCCGGAGGCCACAAAAGATCCAAGATGATCCTCCACATAGAAGGTGATATCATGCAGCAGCCTCGCTCGCCCAGCATTGTGTCACCTCCCGAGAGCCGCCCCCGCCCTATGGAAGGAAGGCTCGGAGTGCTCGCCATCGCCAGGTGCTTGGGCTCCGTCCAGGATGCACGCAATCTCGTGTATCCCCGGGCGCTCTGCGGCATCCTCGCAAAGCGAGGGCGCGTCGCACCGACGCACGCTGGGGCCGATGCCCCGAGATCAGCGCTCTATACCCCCTGCTGGCAGCAGCGGGGGGCAAGGAGGTGGTGGAATCACCCTAACCCCTTTGAGAATGACACCGAGCCTAGCACCATCCTCACCCGGTGACAGGCCCGCCAGCTAAGGGCGGATGACCCCCTGTGCAGCGAGGTGTGGGCACCTACCTGTCCGCGAGTGGTTGGCTCAGCGTAGGTGACAGTGTTGATGCGTCGAGCGGTGCCCGTTCGGTGCTCGGATGGTAGGTGTCCGCCACGGAGCCGGTAAAACCGGAGTTGAAACCGGAGCCGGAGAATGACTGCGCACCCCTACCCGGAACGCCAAATGTCGAAATCAGGGCTCCACGGACCAAGGAAAGGTACAAACACTGGGGTGCACTCGCTCTCTAACCCTTTTCAACCTCTCAAACTCACGATGACTCTACGGTGGCGCGAGCTATGAAAACGACGTGAAACATACGACAGTTTACCCAGGTGCAGGCCACCTTGTGGTGTAAATCCCTACTCGTGCTCGTGGTGGGATTGCTTGAGGTGGAAGAGAAGTACAAAGGTGGGTTCTTGCCCCTTCTATGGACGCCGGGCCTTTCTTATATACTGGCCATAGTCCTCTTCCCTGTATGGTCGCCACAAAAGGTCATTTCGAAAGGGGACAGGAATGCAGTCTGCCCTGACAAAGGTGGTCTTTGCATGCAAAAGCTTCTCTTCATGACGCGCAGGTGGGCTCGGTGGTGACCTCCATCTTATCGCACCCCCAGCTTCAGTCCCCTTGCACCGAACAGGAAAACTTTTTGGGCCGCTTCAGGAGAAAGTTAGCTGACCCAACCTCCTGATCACGGTTGGTGAAATCCTCCATGTCCGCATATGCTCGCACTGCTTATGCACCACTTGCATAGACTGCCTTGTCCACGCGAAGGAGTTGGGTCATGGGACGCTACCAAGTCGCCTCGACGAGACTGCTCCACGAGGGCCTCACGAAAAACTTCATGACAGATGCCCCCCTGTGGCCCTTGGCAAGGATCCCCAAGTGCTCGCCGTTCGAGGTGATGGCTCTCGCGAGGGCCTTCATTGAAAGACTCGTGATGCGCCGAACCAGTCTTATCTGGCCGCGTCGCCACCGAGGCCAGAGGCCGACGAGCCTGGGAACCCCCAGTCCCAGGGGCCCAACAGGAGGTGGGGGTACGGTGGCCATCTCGGTCGGCTTGCTCTTTGGCCAGTGTAGCATGGTCTTTGTGAAAGCCATCCGAGCTTCCTCGATGCATATAGAATGCTCAAGTTTGTCAATCTGAGGCGCAGCATCGCAGAGCTTCACCACCGAGCTGAAGTAGCTGCTAGGGAGCGCCTCCATAGGCCATAGATTGATGTAGAGGTCCTTCATGGTCGGCACTGCCATCCGATGCAAGTCTATCAACTTCTTCATCTACTTCATCATGGGCTTGAAAGAACGCCCAAAACAGCCGCAACTCGACATACCTCTCCCGGGATGCAAAGTGCTTTGCTGCATCCGCCACACTCTTCGGAATATCCACAAAAGCGCCTGAAGAACGCCACCCTCATGTGAGAATTTGGAACCTATTATCCCCAAAGACATATTGTAGCAAGTATCGCTTACCAGATGTGTCGGCGTTCTAGGATTGGGGGTTCCCAGACCTGCCTGCCTGAGGCCCAGGGCGGGCCCGCTTCACCGGAGCAAAGCAAAAAGCCTGGCACGGCTTAAGGGAAGGACCTTGTGAGGGGCCATGCCTCATGAGGAGGAGCAGTTTCAAGACCCGCAGAGAGCCTCCTCAGGACCCTTCCGAAGTGGCGGATATTCCGAGGCAGGGCCGGGCCTCAGGAGTCAAGGGTGATGCCAGGAAAGGACAGGCGAGCAGCAGATGGCAGGACGACAGTTTCCCTTTGACGCCAGGAAAGGACAGGCGAGCAGCAGATGGCAGGGTGGGGGCGTACAAGTTTCCCAAAGGTTTCCCTTCTGGTGCAACAAAGCCACACTGTCCCACCATTAGGGCAAACGTCATCCACGGGCCCGTCTCTGTGGGGCGGATAGTTACTTTGTAGGCGAAGACCATCTTTGGGCAAGGGAGCATGTTCCCCTATTCCCCTTCAAAATTGGCTGTGTGGATCCATTCCCGCCGAACCTATGATAGAGGAGGACCCGGGCCTACGCTATAAATAGATAGGTTAGGATACTTGAGAAAGGGGGAGTTCATTCGGATAGCAGAACATCACTCTTAGTCACTCAGCCTCCAGAGGCCCAAGAACACTGTACTAACTCATCCATCACCTCCGTGAGAGGCAATCTTCCAAAGAAGGAGTAGGGTTTTATGCTTCACAGCGGCCCGAACCTGGGTTAACTGTTGTGTTTTGTGTTCACCTTGCCATCGAGTGAGTCCTTCACCGTTTCCATCGGGTAGTGAGTTAGGCGAGGCGAAGCAGGGGAGATCTTCGTATACGCGCTAGTGTTCAAATCCTTAGGGTTTTGCGGAGCCCGAAATCTGACATTTGGCGCACCAGGTAGGGGCGTGTCGAAGTTTCCTCCAAGATCCGTCCTCACTAAGCTCCACAGCTCCGATGGCTGACGCTCGCCGGGTACGCGCGGAACGCCGCGCTACCCGCATCGCCCAGACCGCGCCCATCGGTGCTGCCGCCGCGCGCCGTTTCACCGTCACCCATGGTGAACGCTGCCACAAGCCCCGAAGCTCAAGAGAAACAGGGATCCTCCCACCCGGCGACCGAGCATGTCGATGGCCGCACCGCCACGCCGTCGCTCGTCAGGCCTTCAAGGTCAGCATCACACGCTCGGCAAGAGATGCCCCATGGCCGCCGCACGTTTTCCATGGCCACCGAGCTGCTTCATTACCGGCCCGCTCCAGACCGCGACTGGCTCCGTCACATCGAGGAGCTCATAGCCGCCACCGGTGACTCAGCGGATCTCTCCTGCTCGCTCCGGCCCCAGTCCTCCATGACGAACAACTAGGAGCAAGACGCTCCATCTCCGCCTGCGCGGCGTGTCGCGCACAGCCGAGCCCGGGCAGGAAGCACGACCCCGTGCTCGGCCTCGTGAACCCAAGGCAAGGTCAGGGGATGAAGCAAGCTGCCAGATGATCCCCAGGCCTCGCGTCGACGCGTGAGCACACCTGCAGTTGCAAATCTCGCGCCCGGAATGCGCCTTACTCGAGGCAGACCCTGTGGAACAACAAGACCCGGCAGCCCTCACACGTACTTTGCACGTTGGACCGGTGGGGTGCTTCGCCATTGCCGCCGAGCTCTACCCCATCGCATGGACGTGCAAGTTCAAACCCGACCTTCCCCTATGTTATGCTGGAACCCAAACCCGGCGGAGTTCCTGCAACTCCACACGCTAAGCATCAACGCGGCAGGAGGAGGCGACAAGATCATGGTGTGCTAGTTCCCGATGGCGCTCAAGGGCGGCGTGCTCTCATGGCTCCTCAAACTCCCAAAGGCGTCCATTACCTCCTGGGACGGCCTGCTCGAGTGCTTCATCGCCAACTTCTAGGGCACCCGAGACTGCGCTCCCACCGTGAACGACCTGCGGCGCGTCAAGCAGCAAGAGGGAGGGACCCTGCACAAGTTCATACAGGGTTTCACTGTCATGCGCCTCAAGATCCCCAAGGCGTCGGACGAGGCCATCAGCTCGGCTTTCTCCGACGGAGTCACCGACCTCTAGATGAAGGAAGAGCTCACATGAACGATGAAATGAGCACCGCACTGGAGATGTTTGACTTGGCAAGCAATTGTGCCAAGGCGGAAGAAGGACGCCTGTCGCTCCTCGGGCCCCAGGCGGCGGAACCAGAAGAGAAGAAAGCCAAAGCCAAGGAAGTGAAGCGCAAGGCCCCAGCGGTGCTTGCCGCCGAGCCTGAAGCGAAGCATATCCGAGAGGGAGAGCGTCCATCGGGAGGAGGGCCGACGTGGATCTTCCATGGCACCAGCGGCCATGACACCTCTTAATGTCAAGAACTACGTTTGGTTCGTGTTGAACACTTCAACAGGCTCCCCGGACGGTTCGACAGAAGCCTTGCACATGGACGAGTCCGTAATGGGGGCCGCTGGGATGATCGTGAGCCGCGTCAGGGGTGGCGTGACCAGCCTCAGGAGGACCCTTGGCGTGGCCAACCTCAGGAGGACCGTTGGCGTGATAATCGTCACGAGGGGCAGCGACGCGGCCAACCTTGTGAGGCTCGCCCGCAGGATGCTGGGCTGCCCCCGTTGCCTCCGTAGCCCAGGAGGAGGATGAAGACAGGTAAGACGACAGGGATGGGGGCTTCCAGGAGGCCAGGGTAGTGGCTTCCATCTTGGGTGACGCCCAGACCACAGCCTCCAAGCGCGCCTTCAAGCAGTTCTCCTGGGAGGTGAATGCCGCCCTCCCGAGGCCTGAAGCAATGCGTCCCCTTAATTGGTCCCAGACCACCAATGCTTTCGACCCAAGCGACCAGCTCATGTGCTCATTCGTGGCCAGCCGGCTCCCAATAATGTGCACCCCAACTATCAGCAACGTCCTCGTCACCAAGACACTCATTGACTGTGGAGCTCGACTCAACGTCCTCTCAGTCGAGACCTTTGAGAAACTCCAGCTGCCATATGAGCAGCTCATGCCGACCAAGCCCTTCTCAGGGGTCACAGAGGGATCCACCGTACCCATTGGGAAAGTGCACGTACCCGTCACCTTTGGCGAGCGCCAGAACTACGACCCTGAGGTCATTGTCTTTGACGTCGCGCACATCCACTTGCCGTACAACACCATCCTCAGGAACCCAGCGCTTGTCAAGTTCATGGCAGTGGTCCACCATGGATACAATGTCCTCAAGATATCGGGGAGCGGCGGCGTCATCACCATTCCCTATCACGAGAAGGATGTCATGTGCGCACTGGAGAGAGCGTACCATGCGGCGGCGGCGGAATGCTCAGACAATGAAGATGACGAGCTGCCTCGCAAGGACCCAAGCACAAAGAAGAAGGAGCTCCTCCCCACAGAGTGCCCCCATCGCATAGGGATGCGCGCTCGACGCCCCTCTTGGGTTAGAACATGGTGTAGGCCCCTAGCTTGATTAGTGAGGCGGAGGCGGTGTCCGAGCACATCCCGAGGGAGCACTCCAGAGCACGTCCGACCAGCTCACGCGAGTTCGTCATCAGAGCAATCGGAGAACTTCCCGAGTCCTACACCATGCGACGTGGTGACTGCCCTGCACAACCCATCGAAGTCGCCGTCGTCGGCATGGTTGACCGGCCTCGCATCTGCATCAACGCATCCGCAACTGACATAGCCGCGGCGCACGGCCCCTTCTGGCCTAAGCTGATTAGCTACCGGTGGGAGTACCCGGGCGCGAACGCCCTCATGCCCTTTGGTCCGAGGAACGCGGCTGCCACTTACTAGAGGCTCCAGTAGGCCACGCTCATACCCCGATAGTTGGGGCGCCGCGAGGGGGAGGAGGAGATGCTCGGGCCAAACGCATGCCCCGAGCCTCAGGAGGCGGCAGACCCGTGATGATCGCAACCGCGAAGACAAGTAATCAAGTGACAGCGGAGCCTGCGGCACATCAGCGGCTCGGCCGCCAGGTGGCTTTTTGTTGGCCACTGCCAGGTAACTTTTCGGTTCGCCCCGTCCGTAGGCAACCCCGGGGCCATGCGACCTCCCCCAGCTCCGAACTTTCCCCGGCTACTACTTCCGTTTATGCATCGTTTGGTTGTTCAGTTTCACCTGCATGGCATCTTAACGTTCTGCCTTGGTTATATTGTCGGCCGATCGACGCCCCGCTTGAGGGCTCCGGTCAAAGTTTCTTCAAGCAGGTGCGCAGCCTTGCTCCTAAAGAAGAAGATGTCAGCTGGGTTTGCCAATGACCCAAACCAAGTCAATTCAGTCCACTAATGACTCAGGGGTAGGGACACTCGCGAGGCCATAGCGTCCTCGTGACCTCCCATACACACCCCCACCGTGACACTCTCACGTAATAAGGAGCCGAGGATGTATATGCCCAGGGCCCCCCGAGGATGCAGAGGAGTCCATCCTACGCGTAGTGGCAGCCCTAAGCTCCGCATTGGGGAGAAGATCAGTCCCCAATGCCTCGGGGGTAGGGACACTCGCGAGGCCATAGCGTCCTCGCAACCTCCCATATACACCCCCACCGTGACACTCTCACGTAATAACGAGCCGATGATGTATACGCCTAGGGCCCCCCGAGGACACGGAGGGGTCCACCCTACGCCTAGTAGAAGACCTATGCTCCACGATGGGTACAGTCATGGGAAACCAATATAGTCCGCCAATGACTATGCCCTCAGCTGGCATCAACACAACCCGCCAATGGCTACACCCACGGCCATCATGGAGATCAGCATAGTCCATCCGCGATTTTCCCACACCCAACGAGTGGGCAAACAACTGAAGGTACGGAGCCACTCGCACGTCAACGGGGCCCCTGAGTATCATGACTGAGGGGCCTAATTGTACCCGTAGCCCCTTCCCCCTTTGAGCCGTCATTGGACGGTTCAATTGTGGGAAGGTATGCGCGGGGCGGGCACTGCCGACACAGAGCCTAGTGCGCTCGACAAATTGCTTTGAATCCCTTAGGAAGAACGCTGAGTTAGTTGTACGTCAAGGGGAACTCCTGAGAATCGCGACTCAGGAGCCTGAATTGCGCCCGTAGCCCCGTTCCCTTTTGAGCCGCCCATTTCTGGTCAGTTCAGCCGTGGGGAGGTACGCGCGGGGCGGGCCCTGTAGACGCACAGTGTTGAAGGAGTTTGAGAGTCTCATACCGTCGGTTTCTTAGGAAGAGCATCGGAGTCGCTCGCACGTCAAGGGGGACCCCTCAGAATCGCGACTCAAGGGCCTAACTGCGCTCGTATCCCCTCCCCCCTTTGGTTCGTCCTTGGTTTCTGGTCGATTCAATCGTGAGGAGGTACGCGCAGGGCGGTCCGTGCCGACTCGGAGTGCTGAAGGTGTTCTAAGTTTAGGAATCTTCGCCACGTTCTCCTCATGAGGGCAGCTCGCGCGTCAAGGGGTACTCCCGAGCATCGTGACTCTGGAGCCTAACTGCACTCGTAGCCCCTTCCCCCTTTGGCCATCCTTGGTTTCCGGTCAGTTCAATCGCGGAAAGGTACGCGCGGGGCGGGTCCTACCGACGTAGAGTAACACAATAAACATGATAGGAAAAAGGCGCGGAAAACACTCAAGCATTAAATTATTACAGACCATGACCTAGTTCATCAAAACGCAAATGAGTTTAACGCCTCAATGAGGCATGACTTGCATTGCACGCAGATAACAAGTGTAAGGGATCACGAGGAGCCGCCGCCGATCAAGCTCTCCGCAGGGGGCTGGTCGTCGACATCAGAGGCATCGTCTTCCTCGTCATCGGCTCCAGCGGTACCTGGATACAAGGGGTGCGCGACGCGGGAAAACCTCCTCGCCAGCGCCTCCACAGGACCCTTCACCGCCTCTGCGGCGCGGTCGTGGGCCTCGGCAGGGACTGGCATGATGACACAGCTCAGATCGAACCCGGGGTCGCGAAGATGAAGGTGAATGAGGACGCGAGTCGCAGCCGCGAAGAAGAGTTCGCGGCACTCGTTGTCCAAGATCGCATCCATCTGCGTGACAGCAGCCTCCAGCGCCACGACTAGCCCTCCACGAGCACGACGAAGCCTCCCTGCGGGGTAGCCAGAGGCTCGTCGAACCCGTCCCGACAGAGGGAGGGAGCGCCTTGCGTAGCCCAAGCTCGACGTCATGGAAGCGAGCCAGCTCGGAGGTCTTCCTTTCTTCGTCCGCGGCGAGAGCTTTTTCCTGGGCCTCAAGGAGAGCCTCCTTCGTGGTGACGTCCTTCTCCCGTTCAACTGGGCACTCCTGTTCCGTGTCCATGCGACTCGTCTCACGGGACAGTTCTCCCCCCGGGCAGCGAGGTTGGCCTCACGAGCCTTGAGTTCCTCCTCCTATGAGCGGCGTTGCACGAACAGCCTGGCATGTTCCCCTTGGAGGGCGCTCAGGTGGGTTTCCACCTCTTCTCAGCGCTCGACGGCCGCCTTGGCCTCCTTCAGCGCCCCTCACACATGGCGTAGGAGTCCATGGCCTATCCCTCGACCTTCAACATCTCAACTGCGAGACCATTCAAGGCGGTGAAGGCATAGATATCTAGAGTGTCCTGGAGTGCTTGCTCAAATTTTGTGATCTGGCATGAATAGAATTCGAGATGATAAACCGTAGATATCTAGAGAGGGGTACTTAGGCATTCTTTCATATCCAATTGCCAAATAAAATAGAAAGCAAAATAACAACAATTGGATATCCTCGAATGAGCAAAAATATGCATACCAACATTGTCACACAACAAGATATCAAATAAAACACATGGCAAACAGGCAGAACCACTCTAGTATCTACCAAGCACTTTGCCGATGAGGAAGTCATCTATATATGAGTATATTGACATAGGAGCCAAGCAAGGATACTTGATCATAGGCCATACTAATCATTTAAGCACAAGTGGGGTTGCCACTTTGGTCAATGTGTTCACATCTTAAGAGATGCTTATACTCATGTCTTAGATTAAATCTCCCCCTTGATGTGAAATCCGCCCTAAGAGGGATACGCTAACCTTGGGTTTTTTCATAGAAGACATCATGTGGGTGTAGTAGTGGTGGATGCTCATTGTTGATCAAGATCATCTTGAGCTGGGAGCCATCCTTGTTGTTTTTACTCATCTGACCTACATGGGTTAGTCCCAAAAGTCAAGGAACATAAACAAGGATATGTGTAGACATGGAACGAAGTAGATGTAAGATGATTCACAATGATATCTTAATTACCTTGTTGTTTGCTTACATTTGAGGGAATGTGTGACTCCTTGAACTAATATATATGGTTGGAGTTTATTGCATATAGTTCTTGCCAAGATGAATAAGAGTGAATTTCATGGGCGGAGTCACCCCTCAATAATTTATGTAGTTCTTCTTCTTAGGGAGCCACATCAACTTAATGGGGTCCTTGGAGTTGTGGTAGAACTAGATGAAGTAGAGCTAGTAGTGGCCTTGGGAATCTACTCGAACAAGGCTTGGGGTTCTTCCTCAAATGACTCAATCTCCTCTTTGCTTGGGGTTGTTCCTCAAATGACTCAATCTCCTCTTGAATCTGTTGCTTGCCCTTGTGATCTTGTGGTGGAAGGTCATCTTGAGAGCTTGTTCCCTTGGGGAGAGTAGGATCATAATTCTCCTTTTGGGGAACAAACTTCGGGATGGGCTATTGAACTTCTTCCTATTCAATTCATTTGGCATTCAAGTGGCCAACACCTTGCTTCTTCTGGTGTCCTCCTTGCTTGCGTACAATTACCTTGAATTTCTTACCTTCGGCAAGACTCTTAAATACACGTCTCTCTATAATTCCTTTCAATAAATCATTTTATTTCTTGAGTGTAACTTGGCTGATCGAATTATTAGTGGAATCAAAAGAGATACTAGCAACAACATCATTTGATTTAGCATTAGTATTGTTGTTACGAGATGAAGAACCTTTCTTGCCTTTGTTACTAGTGTTCTTAGGTTTAACTTGTGGAACAAAGGTAGACACGAGTAACGATTTGGCTAGATAATAAGAACTCTTCTTTTGAAGATCATCATTGATTGCTTTTAGAAACTCATGGTCTTGCTCTAAATTTATCTTCTTGAAGCGTAACTTATCATTAGTTCTTGCAAGCTCTCTAGGATCTTCTAGAGTAGATTCATGATCTATCTTAAGAGTGTTTATTTATTTAGTCATTCAATCTATTTCTTATAATCATAATTTGGCTTCTCTTGACTAGCATGATTATCATCAAGTTCATTTTTATAATTGTCACTAGTTTTTTCAGTGATCAAGTAATCTTCTCCTAACAAATCATCCTTATCACTATCAAAGTCAAAGTACTCTGGGTGTGATACCTTGGGGCTTTTTCCATGAAGTAGCTTCCGATCCCTTCATTTGGTGAATCAAATATGTCATAGGAGTTTGAGGATTCGGGTGCAAGACCAACAACACCATCACCTTCACTATAGTCGGTGTTGGAGTGATAGCTTCTCTCAGATTGGTTGTTAGACTCGGAGACGGATACCCCTTCACCAACATGAGTTTGATGTATTCTTCTTGAGTGGCTCTTGGTGTACTTTTCCTTCTTCTCTGATTCCTTAGTTCTCCGGGTGTGTCTTTGTTGATAGTGATCTTCTCTATTCCTTCAATCTCTGCGAGGTGACTCTTCTCTTGAGCATCGTCTTCTAGTTACCTCTTCTCTTTGTTTGTGGGGAGCCGAGCACTCATTGGAGTAGTGACTGAGATTTATAGAATTGTAGCAGTTTCTGTTACGACTAGATGAAGGATTCTCTTCATATCTTGAGCTAGAGCTTCTCTCTTTGCCTCTACTCTTGTAGAACTTGTTGAATTTCCTAACCATGAGGCTTATCTCTTCATTGGTAACAAGGTTGTCATTTGATGTAGCGGGAGCATCACTTGAAGCTTTGTAAGCACCACTTGACTTGTTGTGCATCTCTTCTTTGTTCTTCAGTTAAATTTCATGAGCGACAATCATTACAATGACTTCCGTTGGCTTCAAATCCATGTATTTTGGCATCATTTGGATCAATGTGCACACAGTGTCATACTTCCCATCCAAGGATGTAGTTATCTTCTTGATGATGAATTTGTCCTTCATCTCTTTGCTTCGTAAGCCTGCAATCTCATTTGTGATCAGAGCTAGCCTAAAGTACATCTCAGCGACTCCTTCACCATCCTTCGTCTTGAACTTGTCACGCTAAGTTTGTACACATCCAACTTAGATTCCCTGAAAGATTGAGTACCTTCGTGCATATCAATCAAAGTATCCCATATTTCCTTGGCATTCTCAAGGCGGATGATTTTGTTGTATTCTTCGGGGCACAAGGAGTTAAAAAGAATGTCGCATGCTTGAGTATTGTATTGCAACATCTTAAATTCCGCCGCTATCGCTTTGCGATCCGGATCCTTGCGATCTACAAAGAAATCACCTTGCAATTCAACACAAACAACAACCCAAACAGAGGGGTTATGACCACGAATAGTCATTTTCATCTTATGCTTCCAACTAGCAAAGTTTGTACCATCAAAATATCGACCTTTACAATAGTAATTTTTCTCACTAGACGCCATATTCTCCCTGGTTGTGAAACCAACGGAATGGAGATCAAAGCTGTGATACCACTTGTAGGAACCGAAGTATGTCTAGAGGGCGGGTGATTAGACTACTTGACCAAATAAAAACTTAGCCTTTTCCCAATTTTAGTTGTGGGCCAGTTGTAGCAAGTCATGCAGACCCTAGACATGCATATCTAAGAGTATTGCACCAGAAAGTAAAGACATGCAAATGTAAGTAGAGGAAGACATGCAAAGGTTGACACGATGATTTTTGGCGTGGTTATGATAGGTGGTGCTATCGTAGGTCCATGTTAGTGGAGACTTCAACCCATGAAGGGTAACGGCTTCAAGAGTCCACCGAGGGATCCACCCATAAGGGGTCCACAAAGAAGAGGCCTTGTCTATTCCAGCATGGCTTACGTCCACACATGACTAGCCTCACTCGGGTTAGATCTTCACGAAGGAGGCGATCTCCTTGCCCTTACAAACTTCTTGGTTCAACTCCATAACACGAAGTAGGAGGCCCCCAAGAGACACCTGACCAATCTAGGAGGCACCACCCTCACAAAGGTAATATATGTGGTAGAATGATGAACTCCTTGCTCTTGTGCTTCAAAAGATAGTCTCCTCAACACACAATCACTCTATCATAGATTTGGCATGGGTAGAAGAGATTTACTGGGTGGAAAGCAACTTGGGAAGGCTAGAGATCAAGTGTCAAGTGTCTGGATTAGAATATCTTGATATCAACACATGAGTAGGTGGCTCTCTCTATCAGAAGAATAGATATGGCAAGTGTGTGTGTGTGTGTGTTTTGAATGCTTCCTCTATGAATGAGAGGTGGTGGAGGGGTATATATAGGCACCTCCAAAAACCTAACCATTACAACATTATTTCCCAACTCAGTGACACCGACATGAACCTTGGTGGTACTGAGTTGCACTAAATGTAGAAACTTTCAAATTCTTAGTGAGACCAATATGGTGACCTAGGGCGGTTTCCGTATCTCGGTGAGACCGATTTCAAAACTCGGAAATTCCAATTCTTGAAATCAACAAACTAGGACGTTGGTCGCTGATTTTTGGCGGCACTACTACTTCTTGAGCTTGCGTTGGTTTCTCCCTTGAAGAGGAAAGGGTGATGCAGCAAATTAGAGATAAGTATTTCCCTCAGTTTGAGAACCAAGGTATCAATCCAGTAGGAGTATCAAGATGAGGCACCAATGAACCTGCGCAAAAACAAACAAACTTGCACCCAACGCGATAAAGGGCTTGTCAATCCCTTCACGATTACTTGCAAGGTGAGATCTAATGGTGATGAAAGGTAAATATAAATAAAAGTGCAGAAAAGTTTTTTTTGTATTTTTGTATGTAGATTTGAATATATGATGTGTATAATAGACTCGTCGGCCATAGTGTTCACTAGAGGCTTCTCTCATGATAGCAAGTATTATGCCAGGTGAACGAATTACTGTCGAGCAATTGATAGAATTGCGCAAAGTCATGACGATATCTAAGGCAACGATCATACATCTAGGCATCACGTCCGAGACAAGTAGACTGATATTGTCTACATCTAGTACTATAACTCCACACATCGACCGCTATCCAGCATGCATCTAGTGTATTAAGTTCATAACAAACAGAGTAATGCCTTAAGCAAGATGACATGATGTAGAGGGATAAATTCATGCAATATGATATAAACCCCATCTTTTTACCCTTGATGGCAAAAACACGATGCGTGCCTCGCTACCCCTTCCGTCACTAGGTGAGGACACCGCACGGTATGAACCCAAAACCAAGCACTTCTCCCATTGCAAGAATTATAGATCAAGTTGGCCAAACGAAACCCATAACTCGAAGAGAATTACAAGGATACGAAATCATGCATATAAGAGATCAGAGGAGACTCAAATAATATTCATAGATAATCTGATAATACATCCACAATTCATTGGGTCTCAACAAACACACCGCAAAAGAAACTTACATCGGATAGATCTCCGTGAAGATCATGGAGAACTTTGTATTAAAGATCCAAGAGATAGAAGAAGCCATCTAGCTACTAGCTATGGACCCTAAGGTCTATGGTGAACTACTCACGCATCATCAGAGAGGCAATGGTGTTGATGAAGAAGCCTTCCGTGTCCCAATCCCCCTCCGGCAGGGCACCAGAACGGTCCCCAGGTGGGATCTTGTGGAGACAGAAGCTTGCGGCGACGGAAAAGAATTTTCGTGGCTCTCTCTGTTGGTTTCGGGATTTTTGGGAATTTATAGGCGAAAGAGGTAGGGCAAAAGATGCAAGGGGGGCCCACGAGCCTGCTAGGCGCCCCCTAGGGCACGCTTAGGGGGCTCTTGACCTCCCACGAGACCTCCTGCCTTGGTTCTCAAGTCTTCCGGGTATCTTCTGTTATGGAAAAAATGATCCCGTAGGTTTAATATTTTTTTCTGCAAAAGGTCAAAAACACGGAAAAAACAGAAACTGGCACTAGGCACTGAGTTAGTAGGTTAGTCCCAAAAATGATATAAAATGGCATATAAATGCATATAAGACATCCCAAGTTGATAATATAATAGCATGGAACAATCAAAAATTATAGATACGTTGGAGACGTATCAAGCATCCCCAAGCTTAACTCCTGCTCGTCCTCGAGTAGGGAAGTGATAAAGATTGAATTTTTGATGTGGAATGCTACCTAACATATTCGTTCTTTGAACTTCTTTATTGTGGCATGAATTTTCTGATCCGTAAGATTCAAAACAATAGTTTAATATTGACATGGAAAGAATAATACTTCAAGCATACTAGCAAAGTAATCATGAACTTTTGAAATAACAAGGCCAAAGAAAGTTATCCCTACAAAATCATGCACACACAACGAATTTAAATCATGCACAACCCCGGTATTGGCCAAGTAATTATTTTCGCACTCTTACTTTCTCAATCTTTTTCAACTCTCACGCAATACATGAGCGTGAGCCATGGATATAGCACTATAGGTGGAATAGGGTGTGGTGGAGGTTGTGAGGCAAAAAGGAGGAGATGGTCACATCGACTCGGCGTATCAACGGGCTATGGAGATGCCCATCAATAGATATCAATGTGAATGAGTAGGTATTTCCATGCAACGGATGCACTAGAGCTATAAGTGTATGAAAGCTCAAAAAGAAAACTAGTGGGTGTGCACCCAACTTGCTTGCTCACGAAGACCTAGGGCAATTTTGAGGAAGCCCATCATTTGAATATACAAGCCAAGTTATATAATGAAAATTCCCACTAGTATATGAAAGTCACAAAACAAGAGACTCTCTATCATGAAGAACATGGTGCTATTTTGAAGCACAAGTGTGGAAAAAGATAGTAGCATTGTCCCTTCTCTCTTTTTCTCTCATCATTTTTTTGTTTGGGCTCTTTGGGCTCTTTTTTTTGGTGGGCATCTTTGGCCTCTATTTTTTTATTTCCTCACATGGGAAAATTCTCTAATAATGATGATCATCATAGTTTTATTTACTTACAACTGAATACTTAGAACAATAATGACTCTATATGAAATGCCTCCGGCAGTGTACCAGGATGTGCAACGATCTAGCTTAGTGTATGACGTTGAAACGTCTCGCTAGCTATCTTATGATCATGCATTGGAAAAATGAAAATGATGGCACATGTCATGAGACGGAACGGTGGAAGTTGCATGGCAATATATCTCAGAATGGCTATGAAAATGCCATAATAGGTATGTATGGTGGCTGTTTTGAGGAAGGTATATGGTGGGTTTGTGCACCGGCGAAAGTTGCACGGCACTAGAGATGCTAGCAATGCTGGAAGGTGAGAGTGCATCTATACCATGGACTCACATTAGTCATGAAGAACTCATATACTTCTTGTGAAAGTTTTATTAGTAATCGAAACAAAGTGCTAAACGCATACTCCTAGGGGACGGGTTGGTAGGTGTTAACCATCACGCGATCCCGGCCGCCACACAAAGGATGACAATCAATAACAATTATGCTCCGACTTCCTAACATAGCGGTTCACCATACGTGCCTGCTACAGGAATCACTAACCTCAACACAAGTATTTCTAGATTCACAACACCCTACTAATATAACTCTAATATTACCATATCCATATCTCAAAACTAAGTGTGAGGAATCAATCTTCTCTTACTAATCAATGAACTTGAATATGAAAGTTTTTATTATATTCTCTTTGGATGCCTATCATATTTAGGACTAATTTCATAACACACGCCGATTACCAAGTTACTTAGAGAGAGCACTCTCAAAATGATATAAGTGAAGATCGAGAGTTTTTATTTCTACAAAATATGACACCGCCGCCCTCTAAAAAGATTTAAGTGAAGCACTAGAATAAAATTATATAGCTCAAAAGATATAAGTGAAGCTCATGAGAGAAAAATTACCTAGCTCAAAAGATATAAGTGAAGCTCATGGGAGCTAAATTGCCTAGCTCAAAAGATATAAGTGAAGCTCATTGAGTATTCTAACAAATTCATGATGAGTGCATGTCCCTCTCAAAAAGGTGTGAAGAAAGGAAGATTGTGATAAAACAAAAAGAAAAGACTCCTATAATACACGACGCTCCAAGCAAAACACATATCATGTGGTAAATAAAAATATAGCTCCAAGTAACATTACCGATGGATTGAAGACGGAAGAGGGGATGCCTTCCCGGGGCATCCCGAAGCTTTGGCTTTTTGGTGTCCTTGAATTTGGCTTGGGATGACTTGGGAATCCCCAAGCTTAGGCTCTTTCCCTCTTTATTCCATTGTCCATAAGAACATCACCCAAAACTTGAAAACTTTAGAACACAAAACTTAAACAGAAACTCGTGATATCATTAGCACAAGAAACTAAACCACACACTTTTTAGGTACTGTAGTAAACTGAATTTCCATTTAGATTGATGCTATATTACTTTATTCTCACTTCTCCATGACCCGTACCCCCCGATACTAACCATAGTTTCATCAAAATAAGTAATCCACACAACAAAAACAGAATCTGTCAAAAACAGAACAGTCTGTGGAAATCTATATATTTCGTATACCTCTGCTATCCCAAAATATTTGAAAAATTATTACAATTAGGAAAATTTGCATATCAATCAGCAGCAAAACGAATCAACTAAAAATCTCTTTCTGGATAGGAACTCAAAATAATTTCGTGAGTACAAAGTTTCTGTCTTTTTCAGCGTGATTAAACAACTATCACCAAAACTAATCATAAAGGTTCTACTTGGCACAAACACTAATTAAAACATAAAAAAATCATAACAGAATCATGATGGTGTGGATTCAACAAAACAGAAAGTAAAAAATAAAAAATAAATTTATTCATTGGGTTGCCTCCCAATAAGCGCTTTTCTTTAAAGCCTTTTAGCTAGGCATTGATAATTCAATGATGCTCACAAAAAATATAGTAATCGGACACGAAGAGAGCATCATGAAACATGTGACAAACATATCTAACTCTAACATACTTCCGATGCATAGGAATTTTATAGGAAAACAAATTATCGAGACAAGCAATAACTACCATATTCAAGGAAGAAGAAAGAGACAATATCAATCTGAACATAACGAGAGGTAATTTAGTAACATGACAGTTTCTACCATAATATTTTCCTCTCATAATAATTACATGTGGGGTCATATTTGAAAGCGCGTTATATCGACTAGAGGGGGAGGTAAATAGGAGATTTTTAGAATTTCAACAATGAGGAAATTCCTTTTGAGGAAATTCTTCACTGATGACAAACTTACAGCGGAAACAACAAAGGATCAAGAGTGCAAAGTATCACTACAGCAGTTTTTCAGGATGAAGAATATGAAAACAGTTTGCACAGTACGGAGGCACGTAGAAAACAGATGACGATTAACTCACCTGAAGAATTTGGGGTTGAGGAATTTCAGAGAAAGTCTTCAGCAAATTCTTCAAACAGTGATAGTGAAAATCATCAACACACAATCTGAGTAATATAAAGAGTTGAGGAAATAGAACCTGTTTCACAGTGAAGACAGTGGTTGATGACCCTATTCCAACTGTTGTGACAGTTGTACATCTGGTTTGCAGCGGCTTGGTATTGAAACCAAAGGACACACAATCTCGGCACACACAATCCCTACCATATTCTCCTTGGGCTAAGAACACACAGTCCTCGCCCAACACTCGTGGTAAGTCTTCAGGGCAGACTTCCAAACCCTCACAAACTTGGTCACCTAGCGATCCAGAATTGACTGCTGGATTGCTCTAGACCATGATGCCTAACCGTCTGGAGAATGCAGAGTCCTCAAAGGTAAAATGCTTCAGTCCCACACAGGAACAACTTCTTCAGTAATGCTCAATTACTTGGTTTTTGGTTGGTGGTTTGGTGTTTGGGGTATTTCCTCACTGATGAATTACACTCGAAGACTCTAAGGAATTTCGGTTTCTCTTATGACAAGTGTCAGTTTCTAACGGAGCAGCCAACCAGCTAATGGTTGTGGGTAAGACATGATTTGAGATTAATGCCCTTAAATAATATGACCGTTGGTGTGGATAAGACCAATGATGTGGCGTGGCTATCGATAACGGTCGGGACCCTCAACTGTTAGAGTCCTCATGTCTCTCATATTCCTCACTTGGGGCTTTTGGTAGGATTAGGCTTGGGAGAGTAGGGTCCGATCACATTCACTTAGATGAAATATCAAATTGAAGAAATAGCTATAAGTGAGTGATGTTGAGGACTTGAAATCACTGTCTATCTAGGTAAACGAAAATCATCAAGTATTTTTGAAGATTTTGATTAACTTGAGGATTTTGTGACTAAACATCATGATCATGAATTTCAGTTTTGAAGAACAATTGTTTTGAAGAAAATCAACTTTTGAAGAAATTCAGCTTTGAATAAATTCAACTTGAGGAATTTCGAGTTGGGTGGTGGCGTGACCCACCATATAAGAATGTTGATTAGAGACGCCGCGTACAATTCTCGTAGGGCCCTGAGAATCAATTTCTTCGTTGATTTCTTCACACTCAGAGTGATATTCTTCATTAGTTGAAGAAAATCGATTCATCATGTGTTGCACATCTAAGTCATCAATTTTGCATAAGTGTTAGGATGTGTGCATGTTTTAAAAAACAATTGAAGATTCTAAGATATTTAGCTCACACCGCAACTTGCAAAACCTTTTCTCATCCAAGGGCTTAGTGAAGATATCTGCCAATTGATCGTCAATCTTCACTTGGTGGATAAGGATATTGCCCTTGAGGACATGGTCCCGAAGAAAATGATGACGAATCTGGATGTGCTTGGTCTTCTAGTGTTGTACTGGGTTGTATGCAATCTTGATTGCACTCTCATTGTCGCAGTAGAGAGGCACATTCTTCATGTTGATGCCGTAGTCCTGAGGGTTTGCTTGATCCATAGCAATTGAGCATAGCATGAACTACCAGCAATGTACTCAGCTTCGGTAGTGGAGAGGGAAACACAGTTCTGCTTCTTTGAGGACCAATAGACTAGTGATCTTCCGAGGAAATGACATGTGCGAGAGGTTGACTTCGGTACACACGCTCACCAGACTAGTCAGAATCAGAATATCCCACAAGATGAAGATTTGACCCCTTGGGGTACCATAATCCTAGTGTTCGTGTGTGACCTAAGTATCGAAGAATATGCTTCACAGCCTTATGGCGTGACTCCTTCGGTTTTGCTTGAAAACGTGCACACATGCAAACACTAAGCATTATATCTGTCCTAGATGCACATAAATACAGTAAAGAGCCAATCATAAAGCAATATACGTGCTGATCGAATTCTTTACCATTTTCGTCAGTGCAGAGGTGGCTGTTGGTAGGCATTGGAGTCTTGGCACATTTGCATTCATGCATGTCGAATTTCCTTAGAACATCTTTGAGGTATTTCTCCTCTGATATGAAGATTCCATTGCGTTGTTGACGAATTTGAAGACCTAAGAAGAATTTCAGCTCCCCCATCATAGACATATTATATTCTTCACTCATCATGTAAGCAAATTCATCACTGTAACGTTTATCAGTACAGCCAAATATGATGTCATCGACATATATCTGGCAGACAAATAATTCATTATCATAGGATTTAGTGAAAAGAGTTGGATCGAGTGAACTAGTATTGAAGCCTTTCTTCATGAGGAATTCCTTCAATGTATCATACCATGCCCGAGGGGCTTGCTTGAGACCATAGAGTGCCTTTTTGAGTCTGAAGACTTTATCTGGATTCTTTGGATCCTCAAAACCTGGGGGCTGAGCAACATATACTTCTTCCTCAAGCTTACCATTGAGGAATGCACTTTTCACATCCATTTGATATAAGATGATGTTATGATTATTAGCATAAGCAAGTAGTATTCGAATAGCTTCAAGTCTAGCAACAGGTACAAAAGTTTCATCGAAATCTATTCCTTCAACCTGTGTGTAGCCTTGGGCTACAAGTCGTGCCTTATTCCTCACCACTTGACCATCCTCATCCTGCTTGTTTTGGAAAATCCACTTGGTTCCGATGATGTTGTGCTTGCGAGGATCTCATTGTTTGACGAGCTCCCATACGTCATTCATCTTAAATTGAAGAAGTTTGTCTTGCATAGCTTGGATCCACTCCGGTCCCAGGAAAGTCTCAGCAACTTTTGCAGGTTCTGTGATAGACACAAAGGAGAAATGCCCGAAAGTTAACTAAGTGTAAATCTTTTGAGCGAGTGAGAGGACCTGGTGCGTTGATGTCATTGAGGATTTTTGCAAGTTCCACTTCATTTGCAATCCTCGGATGAGCTGGTTGAGGATTTCGTCTGGGCTGAGGAATTGGTTCTGGAGAAATTTCCTTAGGAGCATCTTCTTGATTTTCGTCAGTGATGGGAATGATTTCTTCATCAATTTCCTCAGTGGGAACAATGTCTTCAGTAGCTTTGAGCTTTATTGCTTCCTCAGGAGACAACTTATCTGGATCAGAAGGCAATTGCTCTCTTTGCGAGCCATTAGTTTCATCGAACCGCACATCTATAGTCTTAACAACCTTGTTGTGATAGTTGTTGAAGACTTTGTAGGTGTGCGAGTCCTTTCCATAACCGAGCATAAAACCCTCATGTGCCTTAGGTGCAAACTTTGAGCTATGGTGAGGATCTCTAATCCAGCATTTTGCACCGAAGATTTGAAATAACTTACATTGGGTTTCTTATCTGTGAGGAGTTTATATGAGGTTTTCTTGAGGAATTTGTGAAGATATACCCTGTTGATGATATGGCATGCAGTGTTGATTGCTTCAGGCCAAAAGCTACGAGGAGTCTGATATCCTTCAAGCATGGTTCTTGCCATCTCAACCATAGTCTTGTTCTTCCTTTCAACGACAACATTCTGTTGAGGAGTATAAGGAGCAGACAATTCGTGAGTAATACCAAGTTCATCAAGATAATTATCAAGACCAGTGTTTTTGACCTCTGTTCCATTATCACTCCTGATGTGTTTGATCTTGATGCCGAAGTTCATCGACGCCCTTGAAGAAAATCGTTTGAAGACTTCCTGCACTTCAGTTTTATATAGAATGATATGCACCCATGTATATCTGGAATAATCATCAACTATGATGAAGCCATATAAAGATGCTGCATTTGTTAGTGTGGCATAATGAGGAGGTCCAAATAGATCCATGTGAAGCAATTCAAATGGACGAGTAGTGGTCATGATGGTCTTCGAGGGGTGCTTGGATCTTGTCATTTTCCCAGACTCACAAGCACCGCAGAGGTGGTCCTTGAGTAATTTGACTGATTCGATGTCGATGACATGCTTCTTCTTCGCGAGCGTGTGCAAATTCCTCATGCCTGCATGACCGAGTCTTCGATGCCACAGCCACCCTTGTGAGGTTTTTGCTAGTATGCAAGTGGCTGGTTGAGGACCTGTAGAGAAATCAACAATGTACAAATCCCCTCTTCTAACACATTCGAAGACTTTGGATCTGTCAGATTCCATGATAACAACACATCTATATCTTGCAAAGATAACAATCAAATCAAGATGACAAAGCATTGAGACTGACATGAGATTAAATCCAAGGGATTCAACAAGCATTACTTTGTCCATGTGCCTATCCTTGGAAATAGCCATTTTGCCAAGTCCCAATACCTTGCTTTTACCTTTGTCAGCATATGTGGTTTGCTTCAGGGGTGATGGAGTTAGAGACATATTCATCAGCAAGCTTTTGTCACTAGATATGTGGTGTGTGCAACCACTATCAAGAACCCACTCAGTACTCTTGGGTTTGTCATCATGTAGATGAATTAGTATAGCTTACCATCTCATATGCTTCAGACTTGAAGAATCTGATATCAATTTCATCAGATATGAACTTTATCATAACAGAATTATAAGGACTTGTGAAATATTTCTATTTCATCAATATTACCTTGTGTCCTATCAAGCATTTCCTCAGGTCTCCAGCAAATTCTTCAGATGATGATTTTCATCCGGAGACCTGACCTGCAGAAGTGATTAGTTCAATTTCTTCACCACCCACATCTGAAGGGGTCGTAAAGCATTCATCATCCTACGAGCACCATATGAGAAAGGGGGCATTGAAGCTAATGCACTTCTCTTAACAGTAGGGGGTTTAAAGTACTCATATGAATATGCAGAGAACTTGTTTGAGGATTTATGAATATAATGATTTGAAGAATAACGCTCATATTCATATTCCTTGTAGTTTCCCTACATGTTAGAAGCATTAGCACGGGTACGAGCATAGTTTTGACCGGTTGAGGATTTTGATCCTCTTGAAGACTTTGGTCATCCTGAGGAATTTGATCTGGGTTTCAAATTCTTCATAGGTGGTTCCATGAGGACATTCACCCGAAGATTTTCAAGGCAACTTTTGGGAACCCAGATTTTCCTCAAGGGAGGGCCATTCCTACAGTTAGTTCGAACATATCGAGCAAATACTTCACCAGATTGATTTTTGAAAAGTTTATAGGAATAGGATAATTCACGTGAAAAGCATGTTAGATTGGATGGATCAAAAGGAGGCCCAGTAGCACCAACCCATGAGGTTTTGGGATACTGCTCAGGTTTCCAATAAGATCCATCAACATTCAATTTCCTCTCAAAGGCAATTCCTTCTTTCCTCGGGTTCCTGTTCAGGATCTGCTTTTTGAGCACATCACAAAGGGTTTGATGTCCTTTGAGACTTTTGTATATACCTGTCACATACAATTCCTTCAGCCCTGCATTTTCATCAGTGACATCTGTGTTTTCCTCAAGTGAGGAATTTGACACTACAGGAGCAGTTGAAGAATTTGTAGCAATTGAAGCATTTGATGATTGTGGTGAAGAATTAGCAGTTTCAAGTTCGATGCATTTAAGACATGGAGGAATGAATTCAGCTTGAGCAGCACTGATTTGTTGAGCTAGTAATGAATCATTTTCCATACGAAGATCATCATGAGAAATCCTCAACTTCTCTAGATCAAGCTTCCTTTGAAGAAATTCATAGGAAAGTTTCTCATGATTAGTGAGGAGTGTAACATGACGATCTTGAAGATTATCAAATCTAGACTGAAGACTTTTCATATCTTCAGTGAGGATTTGGGTAAGATTCATTTCATCATTCAACAGATCATCACTTCTATTTAGCAGTTTCTGAAGCTTGTCCAGGGCAGTTTGTTGGTTAGTGGCAATGATAGCAAGTTTACTGTAATTGGGTTTTTTATAATCATCAGGTTCACAGTCACTTGAATCAGAGGAGGAAGCACCATTCGGTACCTTTGAACCTTTTTCCATGAAGCAATAGGTTGGAGCGAAGTCATTTGCCTAGTCATCAGTGTGGATGGTGTCATCATTTTCTTCAAGGTTGAAGATTGACTTGCTGACGAATGTGGTTGCAAGTGCGAGACTAGCCTGTCCGGATTCTGAGTCTTCATCAGAACCCTCCTCTTCATCACATTCCTCGGGTTCTGCCTCGGAATCCATTTCCTTGCCAATAAGTGCCCGAGCCTTTCTGAAACTAGTTTTCTTGTGCGATGAGGACTTTGAAGATGAGGATTTTGAAGGTTCCTTCTTTTTCTTCGAGTCATCAGAACTTTCATCCTTGTATTTCTTCTTCTTTTATTCCTTTCCCCAATGAGGACAACCAGCAATGTAGTGACCTGATTTCTTGCATTTGTGGCAGGTTCTTTTCTTGTAGTACTCAGATGAAGATTCTTATTTCCTCATATCTCTTCTTGAAGATTTACCGAACTCGCCACGTCGTGTAAACCTGTGGAACTTCCTCACGAGCATTGCAAGTTCCTGTCCAAATTCTTCAGGATCACCAATGCTACCATGTGAGTCTTCTTCTTCATATGAGGAAATTGCTTTGGTCTTCAGTGCACGTGGTCTAGAATAGCTTGGTCCATATAGATCTCTCTTTTCTTCTTGTTGGAATTCATGAGTATTGAGTCTTTTGAGTATATTAGCTGGATCAAGCATCTTGTAGTCTGGTCTTTCTTGAATCATCAGAACTAAAGTATCAAATGAATAATCCAAAGATCATAGCAGTTTCTTCACAACTTCGTGATCAATAATGTCTCGAGCTCGCAGTGCTTGCAGTTCATTTGATATGTCAGTGAGGTGATCAAAGGTATCTTGGCAGCTTTCATTGCCAAACCTCTTGAAGCGATTGAAGAGATTGCGAAGAACATCAACACGAGAATCACGCTGGGTTGATACTCCTTCATTAACTTTGGACAGCCTTTTCGAGATAAGTTTCGTTGAGCCCAAAGCACTCACTCTGCCATACTGACCCTTGGTCAGATGGCCACAGATGATATTCTTTGCTTGAGAACCAAGTTGCTTGAATTTCTTCACATCAGCGGCAGAGATAGTAGCAGAGATGACAGGGACGCCATGTTCCACAATATACCAGAGATTGTTGTCAATAGTTTGTAGGTGCATCTGCATCTTGGTCTTCCACAAGGGAAAGTCCTTTCCTTTGAAAGTAGGACAAGTTGCAGTAACCTTAATCATGCCTGCAGTCGACATAACTAAAACTCCAGGTGGTTAAACCAAAATCACATAGAACAAGGGCGTACCTTACTCTGATACCAATTGAAAGCGCGTTATATCGACTAGAGGAGGGTGAATAGGAGATTTTTAGAATTTCAACAATGAGGAAATTCCTTTGAGGAAATTCCTCACTGATGACTAACTTACAGCGGAAACAACAAAGGATCAAGAGTGCAAAGTATCACTACAATAGTTTTTCAGGATGAAGAATATGAAAACAATTTGCACAGTACGCAAGCACGTAGAAAACAGATGAGGATTAACTCGCATGAAGAATTTGGGGTTGAGGAATTTCATAGAAAGTCTCCAGCAAATTCTTCACACAGTGATAGTGAAAATCATCAACATACAGTCTGAGGAATATAAAGAGTTGAGGAAATAGAACCCGTTTCACAGTGAAGACAGTGGTTGATGACCCAGTTCCAACTGCTGTGACAGTTGTACATCTGGTTTGGAGTGGCTTGGTATGGAAACCAAAGGACACACAGTCCCGGGACACACAGTCCCTACTGTATTCTCCTTGGGCTAAGAATACAGAGTCCTCGCCCAACACTCGTGGTAAGTCTTCAGGGAAGACTTCCAAACCCTCACAAACTTGGTCACCTCGCGATCCACAATTGACTGCGGAATTGTTCTAGACCATGACGCCTAACCGTCTGGAGGATGCACAGTCCTCAAAGGTAAAAGGATTCAGTCCCACATAGGAACAACTTCTTTAGTGATGCTCAATCACTTGGTTTTCGGTTTGTGGTTTGGTGTTTGGGGTATTTCCTCACTGATGAATTACTCTCGAAGACTCTGAGGAATTTGGGTTGCCCTTATGACAAGTGTCAGTTTCTAACGGAGCAGCCAACGAGCTAATGGTTGTGGGGGGCGGCTATTTATAGCTTGGGAGCGTCCCGACATGATTTGACATTAATGCCCTTAAATAATATGACCGTTGGTGTGCATAAGACCAATGATGTGACGTGGCTATCGATAACGGTAGGGACCCTCAACCGTGAGAGTCCTCATGTCTCTTATATTCCTCGCTTGAGGCTTTTGGTAGGATTAGGCTTGGGTTGAGCATCATGAGGAAATTCATTCCAATGTGTTACCTTGACCCGCTTTAACAGTACGGTGTTCCTATTACTCAAGTGTGAAGACAACAAAACAGAAAGAATAAATCTTCAGGCTTCAAAGTATTCAGATTGATTTTTTCAGGCCACACTGAATTTCTCAATTTCAATATCTTCATGAGGAATATCAATTTCATCGCAAATTCTTCGCGATTCAATTCTTCAGCTTCAGACCAATTTCTTCAACCGAAGATATATATTTTTAGGAGTCGATATTCATCGAATATTTCAAACTCCCCAGCGACTTATAGATCACGTGTACACTCAAGAACACATTAGATACTTAACCTATATGTCTTCAAACCACCAAAATCACTAAGGAGCACTAGATGCACTTACAATATTCAAATTCAACAATATAACTATCACATAGGATATTATTTTCAAGATCCACATGTATGCAAAGTTGACACTCTTTATTATTGCAATAATTATTATAAATATCATATTCATCATGAGGCTTAAACAAATTTTCAGGATCATAAGAAAAATCATCACCCCAATCATGATCATTGCAATAAGTAGTGGACATAGGAAAACTAGCATTCCCAAGCTTAGGGTTTTGCATATTTTCAGCATAATTGACATTCATAGAATTTATAATAAAATCATTGCAATCATGCTTTTCTTTAAAGGGGCTAGCAAGTGTGGATGCAAGAACTATAATTTCACGTTTAACATAAGGAAGTATACCAAGTTAATCTCCATAGTGATCATTAATATTGGCATCGTGGCCACAAGCATAGCAAGCATCATGTTTATCAAGGGGAGATATTTCAATCATATCAACGGAATCACAATTATCTATAGGTTCATGCATATCATTATTTTCCTCCAAAGAACCGGACATTCTCTCAATAAATTAAATAACATAGGCATTAGAAGAAAAGTTCTCACGACAGTATTTAAGTATGTCAAGATTTTAATAATTGTAGAGAGTAATATCACACTTTTCAATCAAAGAAGCAACTTCATGAGCACCCTTAAAAACAACAAATTCTTCAATTTGTTCGATATCATAATAGTTATAAACACCCTTCTCATAAGAAGATAAGATTTCATTATCGTTAAACTCACATAGGTAGGGAAGGTGTTTTTTAGGGTTTTTAGAGCAACAAGTATAATCATAAATTTCACATAGATTCAACGCATAGCATAGCAAACTATTTATGTGATGCCATAAGAGTCTCCCCTTTTCAGACAAACGGTGACGCACAAAATGAGCATGTTCATCTAAAGATTTCCCATCAACCAAGCTACTTGGGGTTTCAGCACGAGCACAAAGGGATCGAAGATGATCCAAGTAGAAAACTTTAAGTGGATCCATATCAATAGATACTTAGCAAGCAAAGATGCAAGCATATTGAAGGCACATAGCACACAAGCAATGGAAAGGAAAACGAAAAAGGAAAGTATTTTTGTAAATTTTGTTTTAGAAGTGGGGGAGAGGAAAACGAGAGGCAAAGGGCAAATAATGTAGATGCAAGAGATGAGTTTGCGATAGGTACTTGGTAGATATGCTTCACTTGAGTACTCCCCGGCAACGGCGTCAGAAATTCTTCTTGCTACTTCTTGAGCTCGCGTTAGTGTTTCCCTTAAAGAGGAAAGGGTGATGCAGTAAAGTAGAGATAAGTATTTCCCTCGGTTTGAGAACCAAGGTATCAATCCAGTAGGAGTATCAAGATGAGGCACCAATGAACCTGCGCAAAAACAAACAAACTTGCACCCAACGCGATAAAGGGGTTGTCAATCCCTTCGCGATTACTTGCAACGTGAGATCTGATGGTGATGAAAGGTAAATATAAATAAAAGTGCAGCAAGGTATTTTGGGTATTTTTGTATGTAGATTTGAATATATGACGTGTAAAATAGACCCAGGAGCCATAGTGTTCACTAGAGGTTTCTCTCATGATAGCGAGTATTACGGTGGGTGAACGAATTATTGTCGAGTAATTGATAGAATTGCGCAAAGTCATGAAAATATCTAAGGCAATGATCATACATATAGGCATCACGTCCAAGACAAGTAGACTGATACTATCTGCATCTACTACTATTACTCCACACATCAACCGCTATCCAGCATGCTTCTACTGTATTAAGTTCATAACAAATAGAGTAACGCCTTAAGGAAGATGACATGATGTAGAGGGATAAATTCATGCAATATGATATAAACCCCATCTTTTTACCCTTGATGGCAACAAGACGATGCGTGTCGCTACCCCTTCTGTCACTAGGTGAGGACGGCGCACGGTATGAACCCAAAACTAAGCACTAACTCATAACTCGAAGAGAATTACAAGGATACGAAATAATGCATATAAAAGATCAGATGAGACTCAAATAATATTCATAGATAATCTGATCATAAATCCACAATTCATCGATCTCGACAAACACACCGAAAAACAAAGTTACATCGGATAGATCTCCATGAAGATCATGGAGAAGTTTGTATCGAAGATCCAAGAGAGAGAAGAAGCCATCTAGCTACTAGCTATGGACCCGAAGGTGTGTGGTGAACTACTCACGCATCATCATAGAGGCAATGGTGTTGATGAAGAAGCCCTCCGTGTCTGAATCCCCCTCTAGCAAGGAACCAGAACGGTCCCCAGATGGGATCTTGTTGAGACAGAAGCTTGCGATGGCGCAAAAGTATTTTCGTGGCTCTCTCTATTGGTTTCGGGATTTTTGGGAATTTAGAGGCGAAAGAGGTAGGGCAAAGGAGGCAAGGGGGGCCCACGAGCCTGCTAGGCGTGGCCCCCTAGGGCGCGCCTAGGGGGCTCGTGACCTCCCACGAGACCTCATGCCTTGGTTCTCAAGTCTTCTGGGTATTTTCTGTTATGGAAAAAATTATCCTGCGGGTTTTATTCCGTCTGGACTCCGTTTAATATTCTTTTCTGAAAAAGGTCAAAAACACGGAAAAAACAGAAACTGGCACTAGGCACTGAGTTAATAGGTTAGTCCCCAAAATGATATAAAATGGCATATAAATGCATATAAGACATCCGAAGTTGATAATATAATAGCATGGAACAATCAAAAATTATAGATACGTTGGAGACGTATCAGGCACCAAAGTGGAATTTGGTGGTACTCAGATTCTAGGGTTTGGCATAGAATCTGTCTATGGAAAATCCATAGGACCGAGTGGGAACTGTTGGTGGCTCCGATTTTGATGTTTAGGCTTTGGACAAAGAATTTTGTGGGAGAATGACTGGATATTTTTGGAGGCTATCTCTAAGCACTTGAGCAACGAATTCATCATAGATACCTCACACCCTATTTAATAGTGATTTCCATGGACTCAAAAGTGATTTCTCACAAATATATAATGTATAGTCCTCTAGCTTGAAGCTTGGACAATTCGATTACATTCCTTGCATCAAGGGGCTTCTCCTCACAATCCTTTAGCCAATGCATCTTTGAGACTTTTTGAAATATACTTGGATAGAATCATTAGTTCAATGACACATATGTTGTTATTAGTTACAAAACCACCTTAGGTAGCAATTATGCTTGCAAGCGATAGCATCCACGGCAAGGTCCACTTAGTGTGCTAGAGTTTGCTACTCATTGGCAAGTGTCTTATCGCTTCAAGCAACCTTCTTGTTGGCGGCTGATAGATCTGCTGGAGATAGCTGCCAGAACTGATCGTCCTCTTCATGCCTTGCCAATTTGATGGCATGGCGGATGGTAGATTCAGTTAGAGTACAAAAGTGCTTAGTTCCACTGGCAACTTTTGAGAAGCTTGCTTTGAGAGGCCATCAGTAATGTTGTTCTCTATATGTAGAATGTGTTTAGTCTATAGACCATCAAAATGCTCTACCAACTTCCTCACTTCATCTACATATTCTCGCATCAGAGGGCTCTCATAATTCTTATTTACTTGATGCACATTTATCTAATTTAGCTTTTCAAAAACCCCTCAATTGAGGTTTGTACTACAAGTCCTCAAATTAAGGAAGATGTTTTGCCCCAAATATTTTATTTGTATCATATTATCAAAAAAGCCTTCCAAAACCATAAAGTAATTATTTTAAAAGTTATTTTCCTATTTTATTTAAATACATTTTCCTTTTATAGTGGAATTTTTTTATATGCTTCCAAAATCTTTGTGAAAAATTAGGGAAAGTCAGTGGACATATAATTTCCATCTATAAGAGTTTCAACACATGGTCATGTTCAAAATATTGGAGAAAAACCTTCAAAACCTTTTTTGTATATTTCTAGTATTTGAAATATTTCTATAAGAAAAATTCTCAAATAATTTTAGTAAAATTCTAGAAAATCACACATGATATATGTGATGATCTTCCCAAGTTTCATCTCAATCCGAATTATATTAGTTCTCAAAAATATTCCAAAACTCTCTTTGTCCAGATCCATACTTGAGAAACTTTACATTGCCAAGTGTCTCTAATTGTTCTCAAACATTGTGCACATGTTATAATACCCGAATAATGCATCCACACCACGTGGTGCATCAAGGAGTACATACCCACATGTCGAAATCTCTTCAAAATCACTTATGTTGATTTCTAGAATTGGGAATATTTGCTTTGTCAAGTTTCCTCACTTGGTCCCAAACTTTTTGGGTGTGCTCTCATCCTTAGTCATGGGCACCACACCAAGTGGTGCGTTAGGGGGAATAGATTTGCATAAGTAGGTCTAGGAAAATCATTTTCTACCCATTTGTAGGGTTTATCAAGTCTACATTGTCAACTTTCATCATGTAATCTCAAATTTGTGATCAGGGACAAATGGTCTTACCATTTACTCCTGCTAAATATCAAGGCCATAGGATTCCTTTGTCTAGCCCAAACACAACATAGGCACGTTCTGCCATGAACTAGTGGACACGCCAAGTTGACCCAAAAAGATTTCCCATGCCTCCAACTTTTTAACACAACTCCACATTGTTGTATTCTACCTCTAGTAACTCTCTCTTGGCCAGGGAACAATCATTGGTGGGTAAAACCCTCCCATAGGGCTGTTTCGATAGGTTTGGCATGCCCTTCTTCCACCTCTCCTTCTAGTCTATGCAAACCAATGCCCCAATCTCTACAACAACATCTTTTGCATTACATTGCACCAAACCTAACCAAAAGATGGCATGCTCATGTGGAAAATATGTGTAGACCATCTAATACTAGATTTTGGCACCAAATGTAGCTTTGAACTACAACTTCTAGCTACTCTCATCTCCTTGAACTGAAACTTGATGGTCATGTAGTCCTTACAAAGGTAATTCCACTAGACATGGTTTCATACCAAATTCCCTCCAGTACAAACCCTTTTGCTAGCCCCCAAGTTTGATGCTTCAAACTTAACCTTAGTCAAAAACCCATTTACCCAGCACCATATGTATCCAATCTGCACCAATACCATCTAGCGTGTGTGCCTTGCAACCGAGGCAAACTTTGGTCGGACAAATGATGCTCTTGAAACAAGTTGGCATGGTGACCACACATTTGACCAACAAAAGCAGCGCTCTGCCAAAACAAGTCACCCTGTAGCTCATGGCCGACAGTGGCAGGACGCCCACTCGCGCTAGATGTCCCTCTCTCCATCCCATGCCCCTCCCCGATGCTAAAAAGACTCCAAAGTGGCTCTAGCGTGTGTGCTCGCCGCGCCCAGAGCATCCGACGTGCACTCGAGCTCATCCGTCGCCCCCCTCTTGTTTTATACTTCCCCAGTGCACCCATGACCCGCGAGTGCACTCCTCCCTCTCCCAGAAAACCTCCAGACCGAGTCATTTGAGCTCCCTAGATCTACCCCTTCCCCCGTGGCCGCCATGGCTCCACCTAAGCCTTGGTAGAATTGGCGATGCTCTGCCTCTCTCCTCCCCTCTAAGCTCCACTTGCATGACCCAGCTCCGCCACAAAGCCCTCTCTGCTCTCCATTTTCCCTACTCTGTAGCTAGGGCATCGTGCCCAATGTCACCGTCTGCTATCTCCGCCACGACCAGCACCAAAGTCGGCCTTGACCTGCATCGGGCCAATGACCACCCAGGCAGGTGGGCAAGTCGCCCCAAGCCCAACGTTGGCCGGTCCACCGCCGGGGTTGGCCGGAGCCACCGGGGTGAGCACCGGTGTCGCTCGGCTCTGGCTCCCACACCTGTCTCTGTTCGATCACGAGGTGGAAGGAGGGCGTGATGAGAGAACCCTGCTTGTCGTCGCCTAGCCGACCGGGCCTCACCGGTGTAAGTGGAGGCGCCTCCTCTCTCCACACCTCTCCGTAAGGGACGTGCATTTTGCGGAGTGCGCATCCGACATGCCCCCTTCGCACGCGTGGCCGTGCAGCTGGGCCGACTTAGTGCACTACGGCACTAAGCTATGCCCACTGCATGAGTTTGGCCCGTAAGGGTAATAATTCTTTTTCCTTTTTCCCTCTTAAAGTATAGATAAATAAATCATAGGATATTCAATTGACCTCCAAAATAGGTTATTCACATTTCTATATTTTCTTAAAAATGCCACCTATCATATGGTACAACTTCCAGAATTTTTTACCACAATATTTTTCCCTATTCAAATTTAAACTCAAATATGAATTGCTAGGGACCACCTCGCAAAATTATTAGAACCTTCAAATCAACTCCGAATGGAGTAATTCAGACTCGTAGATGTGTATAAATTCATGTCCTATTTAGCTAGGTATGGTTAACATTTTTCCTATGTTGTATTTTGGTTGGACCAAATAAGCCCCATTTCCCATTTATATCATCTTAAGAAATACATAGGAAAATCATCCCAACTCCAATTCCAGTGAAATAACTTCCTTAATCTTTCTAGCATTATGCCCAATTTAATAGGTGCATTTACTCATTTTTATAAAAAAAATATAGACTTCTTATAGAATCATCAATTCCTCCATTTTCACTTTTCTTAATTCTCTGGTGAAACCAAAGGTGTCCATGAAAAATAAAACTCCTATTTATAGAGCACTTTTATTTTCTTCTTGGTGTGTTTCTTATTGTGGGTGTTTCCGATGATAGTTGATGAAGTAGAGAAGTGCTCGGATTTGGACTAGAGCTCATGAAAACCTTGAAAATTTTGCTGAACTAGGGAAGCAGCCCCTTGACCATGACATGAAATCATTTTTATGCATGTCATATGGCACTTTACTTTGTTCCAGTTGAGTCATGATTGAATCTGTGACCACCTTGGTGGGTTGTCTCTAATAACTCCTCGTTGATACTTGCACTGAGCATGCCCCTACATTTCTATGAGGGTTGTGCCGGTGAGAAGTTGTTAGGATGATATCTAGTTTCTTCGCTAATGGTCTGGTAAAATATATGGTGATGGAAAATAAATAATTTCAAAGACTTAAAAAACTGTTGGGTTCCACTAATGCCCCGGGAAATGGTGTTGACCTAGGTAACCACGCAAGAAAGAAGTGGTGTACCAAGGCAAGTGAATGTGTTGTCTTCGGAAACGGATTGGTTTAAGTTGCGACTGTTACTCCAACCTTCAATGTACGACCACGATACCCCTTATGGGACGGGGCTTTATTGATTGTATGGTCGGTACGAGCTGAGATCCAGCATTACTAGTGGTGGGAGTGATGTGATCACTCTCGATACGGGGTCGTGCTAGAAAGGACGACTATGGGTGGTTTTCATAGAAATCAGGCACACTATTGCGTGCCCTCTTGGATGACTTGTGATGTACATCACGAGGGATGGCACCAACGTGTGGACCTTTAGTTAGTATCATCATGGGAAAGGCATTCTTTGGGTACTTACCTCGGGTATTGAAAATACCGCGAGTCGTGTATTGACACGGAAGTTTCCCGAGTCTCGTAGGTAAAGTGTGAAACCTCTACAGAGTTAAAAACTATTCGAATAGTCGTGTCCATGGACAAGGACACTCGGATGACCGCTCTTGGGCAACGTCCATTCATACAAAATTGTGTGCGTGCGTGTGAGAAAGTACATACTTGAGCCAACTCAGATGACTTGACATGATGAGTGAACATGAGATGTTCAACCCCTATTTATATTGATATCTCTAACTTGTTCATATGAATATAGATTACCTCAAGATGCATGCCTTCATAAGATATTGATCATGTCATTGCACCTAAAATTAGCTTTCTACAACTTACCTACTTAGTACTATGTCATGCATTGTCATACCTTGTTTCAAACATGGGTTGCTTACGAGTACATTCAAAGTACTCTTTGGCTTGCCACTAGTTGTTTTACACGCCAGGCACGAGAGAACGGGAAATGTTGAAGAATACCATGATGACATACGTGCGATCTTGGATGCTTCCTAGTTAGAATGCTTGTAGGGTTAAGCAAGGTGGCATGGGTTCATGCTATTTATGAAGATTTTCCGATCCAAATATAAGAAGACTTGGCCATAAAGGTCATATTGTTCTCCAAATATAAGAAGACTTGGCCATAAGTTAGATGCTTCCTAGTTAGAATGCTTGTAGGGTTAAGCAAAGCGGTACATAATTGATGTAAGACTCTTCTAATTTAGTTTCTATGTGTTCAGTGAGCATTGTTCTACGGGATCATTGTGCACATACATTCGGTGATCACGAGTTATGAGTCGTGGTCCCCACATCATCTATACCTCCCTTGGAAAATGCAATTGGCTCACATACTTGTGGTCCTCCCCGGTGGGTGCGACAAGAAGCACTCCGGTACCGGCGCCTTGCAGCTAGAAGTCCCCATCAAAGGAAATGACCCATTCCTGAGGTGCTTCCATGTCCTGGAGTAATGTTTATGGAATTTCTTCTTCTTGTGTTGGTGTCCATTCAGCGATGAGATCCACCAAGGCTCTACTCTATATGGTTCTGGTGCTTTCAAAGCTAAGGTCAAAGCTAGCCAGCTCCAATGCCCACTCGACAATCATGCTGGTAGCATCTAGATTTCTGAAGATGCATTGTAACGGTATGTGAGTGATGACAGTGAAATGATGTGCTTGGAAGTAATTGTGCATCTTCCGGGAGGCCATGAGAAGACCCAAAAGTAGTTTCTGCACCCCATAGTATATTGACCTAGCCCCCTGCAAGAGGGATCTAACAAAGTAAACTGGTCGCTGCACCATCTTCTTCTTATGCAAAATTCGTTGATCTGTTCCTTGCGATGTACTTGTGTCATCAGCTCCTTGGATTGTCGTAGTCGAGTCTGGCTTTCCGGTTGCCGGCTTGGGGGTTGCCGCCTCCTCTTCCTAAGCTTCTCTTTCCTCTAGCACTGCAGGAAAAACCACTTGGTTCGTTGCCGCCAGATACATCATCAACGACTCTTGTAGTTTAGGCGCGGCTAGTATTGGTGCTGAGGATAGGTATTTCTTCAAATCTTGCAGCACCGCCTTTGCTTTCGGTGTCCATTTCATCGTGACTGGTTTTTTTAAGATTTAGAAAAACGGCAGGGCGCGCTCTGCAGATTTGGAAATGAACCTGCTAAGGGCAGCGATGCAGCCCGCCAAGCGGCATATGTCCTTCTCAGGGTTGAGCTTCAAGTTGATCAGGCGCAAGTTTGCAAAGTGACAGGGGCGATGAGCATCATCACCATCCACGCTGACAACATGGTCCTTTACGTCAACAAGTTGCACCGGGAGGCAGTTGAGCATCTACCGACAAGCATGTCTCTCCTGCCAGCAGCAGTCCTAGGGAGAAGAGGAAGAGTAAGAAACATGGCAAGGACTCTAACGAGCACTCTAGGAAACGCGCCCAGAGTGTTGCACGCTCGTCGAAGACTCGCCTAAGACTTCCGCCACCATGAGCAAGAAAAACAAAGTAACCATCCCCAAGACAAAGCAGGTGGCTGCATGGGAAGACCCCGAGGGAGGCACTTTCACCATAAATGCTACCCTCGATATCAAATAGGAAAGTATGCTCGTCTCCTTCCTACGGGAGAATGCCCATTGATGACGAGTTGATAGATATACTTCTCGCCCCTTGTTGGTTACCCCAAGTGGAAGGTGGAGACGTAGTCAGCAACAAATTTCCCTTACACAGAGACTGTAAGGTTTATTGAACCAGTAGGACTCCTAGGATCAACAAGTAGGTGTCTCCGACCCTGGCGCTAGAAGAAGACGTGGACCTGCATATAACTTTGCTCCCAATGAGTACAAAGAGGTTGTCCATATCTCCGGCCTTGTAGTTTGCAAAGGATCAAAACACAAGCGGGAAGGTAACAGTGATTGCAACGGAAAAGTAAATGAAAGCGGTAAATGATGGAGGTGTAAAGAATAATGGTGATATGGACGGGAGTCACATGATCTTCACTAGTGATGTCTCTCTCCCAAAAGACGATAAACAACTATGATTGGGTAAACAAATCACAGTTGGGCAATTGATAGAATTATGATTGCACCGCGATGCTAATTATGCTCCTTGATAGTTAGTAGTTCAATAGTAATGGGAAGTACGCTAGGACAACTAGACCATTTATTCATTAGCATCTACTTACTAATCATACATCTTAAGATATCTATCCAGAACTCTCCGGTATTAAGTTGCGAGCCCCACCCAAAGTGTAAACTCAAAGGAACGGACAACTGCATTGACGAACGATGCGTAAGGTAAACAATCCTTGCAACCGTGGTCACAAGCACCGTTGTTTTCTCCCTAGTGTCAACAAGCACATCCCCTAGTCTCATGTTTCCGTCACTCAAGCTAGACATCGAGGGGCCTGAACCCACAATCATGCATAACGCTCCCTCTTGGAGTTACAATCTACTACTTGGTCGAAGCAATAAATAGCAATAGCAACGGAGAACATGCATGAATCACTAAGGAACATAATATAAAAGGATAATCAAATATATAACTCATAACAATTTGAACATAATCTCATAATCCATCGGATCCCATCAAATCAAGCATAGCAATAGCAAGAAAATTACATAGATGCCTTGATCATGTAGGAAAGCTCACAAGGACTAACCATTGAAGCACAAGATTGGAGAGAAGACATCACATAGCTACTAGTCATGGACTCATGGTCCAAGGAGGACTACTAACGGCACGTCCGGGAAGTGTCCATGGTGGTAGAGAAGCTCTCGGAGGTAAATTCTCCCTCCCACAGGGTGCCGGGAAGAGGTCTCGTGATGCTCCCGATCTTGGAAGCGCTGCGGCAGCGGAACGATGTAGAAATTCGCGATTCCAGAAAGTGTCCGAGGGTTTCCTCTCGAGACTCTAAATATAGGCCAAAGGAGGGCACGAGAGGAGGTGGAGCCCACTCAGGAGACCTCCTGGCGCGGCCTAGGGCCTAGCCGCGCCAGCAGGCCGCCTGGAAGGCCCCTGGCCCCCCTGTGGTCCACCTTCAGTGATCCGGAAACTTCAGTTTCGCTGATTTTCTATATAATTTTTCTAGATTTTTTCGGGCTTCGAAAAATTGGGTAAAAGCCCCTGCACACTAGACATCAACAGACAGAAACTGGCACTGGGTGCACTCAGTTAGTAGGTTAGTCCAAATATGTGTAAAATAATATAAAAGTGTAGCAAAACATATAACAATGTCACCCAAAAGATCATGGAGCAAGCAGAAATTAAAGATATGTTTGGGACGTATCACCGATGTGTTTGCCTCGCAACCATCTCACATCCACGGAGTTGCCAGGGAGGTGACCGAGCACCACCTTGCCGTTTGTCCCCATGTGCGCCCCGTCAAGTAGAAGGTCCAAAAGAAAGCACTAGAAGAACAATAGTTCTTTCTAGAATAGATCAAAAAGCTCAAAGGAACATGCCTGGTTAGAGGAGTCATTCACCCAACATGGTTGGTGAACCCGCTGGTAGTGCACAAGGCAAACGGGAAGTGGAAACTTTGCATCAACTTCACTGATGTCAACAAGGTTTGTCTGAATGACCCCTTTCCCTTGTCGTGCATTGACCAGATAGTGGACTTGATCGTCGGCTGTGACCATTTGTCCTTCCTTGACGCCTAGTCCAGTTACCACCAGAATTTCATGGCCATGGAAGATGAAGAGTAAACAACGTTCATCACTCCTTGTGCCATGTACTACTTTAAGTGAATGTCATTTGGGCTGAAGAGTCTTGGGTCAACTTTTGCGACGACTGTATAGATTAATCTTGGTTCACCGTTTCAAAGGAATGTGGAAGCATATATCGATGACATTGTGGTCAAGACGAAGGATGACGCCACGTAGGTTCAAGACCTCGAACAAACTGGATGATCAACTTCAAGCTCAACCCCGAGAAGTATGTGTTCGGAGTCCCATCTAGAAAGCTCCTCGAGTTATTTGTATCACAACGCTGGATAGAAGAAAGCCCCACCAAGATTGAAGCCATTGAATAAATGAAAGCTCCGGAGCGCATCAAGGAAGTACCCGACTTAGCGGGTTGCATCACCGCCCTCAGCGGGTTCATCTCCAAGTCTGGAGAATGCGCTCTATCATTTTTCAAGATCTTGGAAAAGGCAAGTCCTATGAAATGGACTCGGGAGGTGGAGGCTGCACTTCAAGATTTGAAGAGATACATGTCCTCTCCGTCGATCCTAATCGTACCTAAACCCAAGGAACCATTAATTCTGTATCTAGCGGCAACAAAACAAGTGGTTAGCATTCCACTAGTGGTGGGGAGGGAAGCTAAGGAAGATGAGGCAACAACCCCTAAGCTGACAAACATTGAACCGGGGCCATCCGCGACAAGCCAAGAAACCGACAACATAGATGCGACGCAGGAGGCCGGCTGATAGGTTGTGCAAAGAAATAAGGTGGTGCAACAGCCAGTATACATCGTCGGCACACAAAACCACCACCGTCACCCACCTTCCACTGTAGCGCATCGTTAGGAACCTGGAGGCGACCGACAGGATTATCAAGTGGGCTCTAGAACTGGCTATCTTCAATCTAAGTTTTTAGAGCACAACAAACATGCATAGCAAGGCCCTGGCGGAATCCGTTGCTGAATGGACGCCAACACTAAATGAGGAAGTCCCAAAAACAGCCCTTCACAGCAAGGAAGTGCTTCAAGAGTGGATAATGTACTTTGATGAGGCTTTTTTACAGCAAGGCACTGGTGCTAGAGTGCTACTTGTCGCACCCACCGGGGAGCACCTCAAGTACGTGACCAGATGCATTTTCCATGATAGATGTCAACCAACAACACAACTGAATATGAAGGATTGCTTGCAGGACTTTGAATAGCCATCGACCTTGGCATGAGAAGACTTATAGTCTGAGGGGATTCATAGCTTGTTGTGTGCCAAGTGAACAAGGATTACTAGTGTCCTTTGTTGGAATCGTCCGTCGATGAAATGAGGAAGTTGGAGTTTCCTTTTGAAGGTCTACAAATGGAGCGCATCCTTCATGTGGAGAACGGCATTGCTGATGACCTACCAAAATGAACCGCCCAAAAGTCACATGTGGAACTAGGTACTTTTGTACTCGGACTCACTGGCCATCCATCACGCCATCAGATCAGCGAGCTAAGAAAAGGAAGGTCATCTCCGGCGACTATTTCCTTGCAGAGCCACCAGTGGATGCCAAGAAGCTTGCCGGGGACGACAGAACAGCTGGCTATGAGCAGCAGACTCCGACGGGTCCAGTGGCCTTTTCCATAGAAGCCAGCGCTCCCGCTGCAAAAGAAATTCCTTTAGTCCTTGTTGTCGAGCCACTTGCTCCGGCATGTTCACAACAGATCGTCCGATTCCTCCAAACGAAAAACCTGCCCAAACATCAAGAGCAAACCGAAAGAGTAGCTTGGCAGTCAAGTATGTACTTGTTTTTAGAAAGAATTATGTACAGAAGGAGACCAAATAGGATGAAATTGAGGTGCATTTTCCGAGAGGAATGACGACAATTGTTGGCGGAGATACATGAAGGGATTTCTGGCTTCCACAACGCGTCGCAAGCCCTTATCGGTAAGGCATTGTGATAAGGTTTCTATTAGTCGACCACCCTCCAAGATTCCTTGGCGGTGGTGATGACATGTGAAACATGCCAGTACCACACCAAGCAAACACATCAAGCCACACAAACCCTTCAATCCATACCACTATCCTGGCCGTTCTCACTCTGGGGCTAGACATAGTCGAGCCCTTTCCCCTGCTACCAGGGGCTTCCAGTTCTTGTTCATCACAATCAACAAGTTCATGAAGTGGGCTGAGGTAGAGCTAGTGAGAAAGGTAACACCACTCACAACAGTCAAGTTTCTCAGAGGGATAGTCTCCCGTTTCGGTGTACCCAACAGGCTCATCACTCAGAACATCACACAGTTCACCAGTAAGACCTTCATGCAATACTGTCCAGACATCAACGTTAAGATCTATTTTGTGTTGGTTGCTCACCAAGGAGCAACGACCAAGTAAAGAGCGGGACACTAAAGTGTTGGGGCGTCAAGACGAGAACTTTCCACAAGCTACAGAAGCATGGAAGGCACTGGGTCAATGAGTTGTCGGCGGTGGTTTGGTCAATCAGAACAACACCAAATTGAGAAACCGGCGAGACACCCTTCTCCCTTGTCTACGGACTAGAAGCTATGCTCCCCACGGAAATCACATACATGTCACCTCAACTGCACGCCTTTGACGAGGACCAGCAAGAGCGAATATGACAAGATGATGCCATGCTTCTTGAGGAAGATCGTCTCTAGGCCGCACTATGTGCCACTTGTTCCCAACAATCCTTGTGCCGATATCAAACCCGCAAGTTGGGTGCGAGGGGCGTTGAGAAAGGCAACCTTGTTCTTCGATGGACTCAGCCCGCAAAGAGATCCAACAAGTTGATGCCGAAGTGGGAATGCCCTTACCGGGTAGTACAAGTCACCAGGCCTGGCGCTGTCTGTGTGGAAACCCAATACGACATCCGGTGCAGAACTTGTGGAATATCGAGCATCTTCGCATGTTCTACCCGTAAGGTGCAGTTGTCGGCCTCCTGGCAACCACTTTTGTACAAATCTCGCGACAGGGCATGTAATCCTTTGAACAAAGCCAAGTGATGACCCTGTGCATACAACCCGTAAAGCTAAGTATTCCACAACCTTTTGTCAAAGTACATATTTATATTGTTTATTCTGCGTAAAATGTTTTGGTCACTCACCACATGGACAAGGTGGATATTGAACCAACAAGGTTCCTAGCCTCCTCTATTTTCTCTTCTTTATTTTTGTCAAGGAGATGAGGCCCTCACGTGCAAGTCTTCTAGAGGGAGTGATGCTATGGATACCTACACGCGTGGGGACAAAAACCTTGTGGCAAGGTAGGCCACTAAAGAAAGCTAAGTTATCAATCTTGCTGCAAAATTCAGGTCTTTCCCCATGAAAATGTACTTGCACAAGAAAACCTGCATGCGAAGGGCCGTTGTTTGAATTATTCGCGCTCCAGTTTGTTTCGAGTCTTCTCAACATCCTGAGCAGCCGCGACAAAGATAACAAGGTGGCCGTCATGAAGGTAGCATCACCAGAAGATCGCTAAGGGTCCGCCCTCAAGCTTTTGCCGTACCGATGTGCACACTGGCTGTCATAAACACCAAGAGTAGGGATTAAAAGAAGTGTAGCCATTTATCCCAAAGATATAGAATGTACTGCATACAAAGTTGTGGCATTAACACGCGGCAATTTGTTTTCGTACATGCATTACAGAGATAGAAAGTTAATTGTTAAGAGTTATAGAGCCATCCTTATAAAAAATCGGGGCAACAAGGGCATCGAGTTCGCTGTTGTTCAAACCCTTCGACAATATCGAGAAGGCCTTGATTAGATCAATGCCAGGGTTGTGATTTGTGACCTTCAGCACGACATTGTGGAGGGCCTCGCGCCACAGTTCACCGCAACTCTGGAAGAATTCGTTAGCCTTCCCATCTTCATACTTCACCAAGACGTTGACGAGTTGTCCGAACAAGATGGATAGTCATGCGCTCCCCATCTCCCGGGTGTTACCAGAAAAACCCAACACTCTCTTGGAGTTTGTTGAAGAAGAAAGGACCTCCTTCTCGTTCTAGAGTTGTTCAAGCAAATTGTACTCCTTGCTCTGGGCGTCTCCACATTGCCTTCATGGGTGCTCATCCTCGTGCTTAGATCAGCATTTATGGCTGTGGCAACCTCCATCTCCTTGGCCTTGTCTGCGAACCCCACTTGCAGGTCCGCCAAGGCCTAGGTCCCCTTCTGGATGTCATCCTTCCGCTTGAAGGTCTTCTGTTCAGAAGCAGCAAGGCATAGATCTAGTTGTTGTACTTTGCCTTCTAGCTCGGCCTTGGCGGAATGAGAAGCTTTGGCGGCATCAACGACCTCCTTGAGTTTGCCAGCATGGTCCACTGCTTGTCCCTCAAGGGCGTTTCTATGCTGCTATTCCAGATCCCAGATCCATCTCTCGGGTCCATCCTTGAGGGCCTCCTCCTGGGCGGAAAGTTTCTCTTCATGGGCATCAAGGTTGACCTGGCGTGCAATATTCTCAGCCTCGGTCTTGGCGAGGTAGTCCATGTTTTCCTTAAGACCTTCTCCACCTCGGCCTTCAAGTTTATGAAGGTGACTCGATCCTTGGCAAGGTCCTCCGGGTCCTCGGTGAATTACTTGCGTTTCTCGACGAACCAGGCTTGCGAGTCGGCGAGGCGCTCTCAGAAACTATCTTCCGTCGTGGCAAGAAGGGCTTATGAGTGGTCCAACTTCTCTAAGAGCTTGGCATAATGCACCTGTAGGTACCGGAAGCCCTCAGCCAGCAAAGACAGGGTGGCATGATCCTTAGCCTTGTCGTTTCCAACACGAGGGTCGACTATCACTTCCCCTCCGACGATGGCAACGGCGTCGACAGCGGCTTCATCCTAGGAGAAGGCCTTGAGAACCGCATCGTTAGGGAAGCCGAAGAACTGCAAGTCACCCACCTTGATGGTGGCGCATTTGACCATGATGCACCAAAGGCAGTTCCGCTTGCAGCCTCGGTCATGATGAACGTGCCCACCCAAATGCTCATGGAGCAGAAATGCTCTCGAAGCCCGTCAACACTTCCACACATGGCCCCACGGTGGGTTTATTGCTGGTTGCCTTGGTGGCGTCGCGACGAGCCTCCTCCTCCGCATCAATACAACTCGCCTCGTCGAAGGCCTCCTTGCTGATCTCCTCCACAATAGCGCTAGTGACCGCATGTTCAGGTGGAGGCAGATCTACAATAGGAAGTTTAGGCTCAAGGAACTGCAAGAAGACAAAAAGAAGAATGTAGGAATAAAGATTTTGGCAATGAAGTACTTACCCACGGGTTCTTGTTGAGGAGGGGCATCCTCTTCTCCAAAAACATTTGTTGTTGTTGTTGCTTTCCCAACGGCAACATCGCCTGCCGGCATATCCACAGTGCGGACAAGCTCATTGGTGGAATCCCATACTAGAGAACACCTCTCTTGGATCGAGTGTTTGTGAGCTGCCTCCATGTGCTCCGACTCGACCTGCAGTGGGATGGAGGTGGCGTCATCGTTGTGCATACCTACATTCACTGGTGGATGTGGAGGGGTCGCCTCACGTAGGGGGCTAGTCGATGGACTGAGGTCTATGACCTCCCTCACTAGTAATGAGGTTGTCGCCTCCCTCATGGTGGATGCGGGTTTCGGCCTCTCGGCCAACCGCTGCGCCGAGGGCTCCTTGTCCATGCAGTACGCAGTAGTTGCAACAAAAAGATTCAACGAAAAACCAAGCGGGGATGAAAGAAGGATTAAAAGGGACATCACTCAGTCATCATCCTCTTCCAATGAGCTAAAGGAAGACAAGTCCCACTTCCCCTTCAGGCGGGGAGCGGGGGCTGGTGGCGGAGTAGGCGCCCTAGAACTCCCTTCTGGTTGACTAGAAGCGCTTGCCGGGCAGGCGCCAACAGTCCGCCTAGTCCCTCATGGCGGGGGAATATTGGCAGCAGGGTCCTCCTCCTCACTTTTGAACTTGACCTCCGGGGGAGGAATGCGACAGATAGACTCCCATGTACTGGCCTGACAGAACACGCGTGCTCTCTTGGGAACAACACGAACCGGGGGCTCCGAAAGCTCTAGCTCTGGCACCACCTCGGTGTCTACGAGCTCCTCCTGCTGGCGTTGTGCCAGCCGCTCCTTGTCACTCCCCTCCTCATGGTTGCCCTCCCCCTACTCTTCTTCTTCATCGAGCGCGGTATACCTCGGGCTGTTGCCACCCATCTCAAGGGTGCTTCCGCGACACATCGCCCAAATAACTCGATTTTTGCTTCAATGGTGGCACGGATCATCGACCCTTCATCCCAAATACGTGCCTCCATTAGGTAGTCAAACCACGCCTACACCACCTCATTCATATGGGCCAAACATGTTGTGTCCTCCCCGTGCGTGTTACCCACCAGCATCATCGCTACTATTACATCTTTGCGGGAGTTGTTGCATAGCGGGATGACAAGCCGCGATAGTATGAAGTTGTCGTCTAAGTGGAAGAGCTGATGGCGAAAGGGAGACAAGATGCTAGTAGATCACGTTGACAACAAGCTGAGGACGCAACCTAATGATGTTGTCAGGACCAACATACTGTCAGGCGTAACGATCCCTTTCCTCGAGGGGAGCAATGCACCGGGCGAGGAAATCAAAGCCCACCATCTCTATGGTGAGCCCGACAGTCATTAGCCGGAGCATTCGAGCGATGGTGAACTCCACCTTCATGTCGTGTGGGGCAAGGGCACTCTATTCATCCTTCTAGACGAGTTTCAAATTATGGACCTTGGTGAAGGATGGGGGCTCCTTGTCGGAGATGTATCAACAGTCCGCCTGCCATTCTCCCCACTTGATGTGCTGGTTGCCGATGCGGTACACTTCCTTGTGGGCGGCACAAGGGATCCATGCGATGCTGCCGAAGTGAGCATCCTCGCACTCAATGCACGGAATGATTAAATGGTGGAATATGGAAATGTTGGGACTATTCCTATGAAGTTTTCGCACAAATGTGCGAAAACAGACATGTTGGTCACCGTGTTCGACGTGAAATCCAACAGTCACAAGTCATAGGCAACATGAGATCTACGAAGAAACCAGATAAGGGGGGAACGAAACCATCGTAATTGTACCCGTGATGAATGGATACTTCTCAGCGGCGGGCTTGGAATCTCCTAGAATCACCACTTGTGCCGAGTGCGCTTTGGTTGCCCTCGAGACGAGGTTGCTTGCTGTCTGCACTAAGGGGAAGAGGAGGACGCACTTATTCCCCATCGGCCTCGACACTGCTCACCTTCTTGGACCTCTCTGCCAGACCAGCGGTAGTGGAAGAAGACGAGAAATGAGACCCTGTGGCTCTGTGTTGTCAAGTAGATGGGGCCAATAAAATAGAGTTAATGCGACTGGGGTGAGCAGCAGGCTTGCGGAAACCTCTGTTTCTACACTGACGGAAAACGCAAGGGTTGTCTCCCCTCGCTCAGCACGCATGGCTTTCTAGATGCCACTCCTCGAAGCAATTGCCTCGCTCCACCACTCCCACGACTGTAGTCAATGCGCGTAGTGGGAAGCGAGTAAAAACCATGATAACCACATGGAATTGCGGCCGCGCATGCTTGTGCACTATTTTTGGGCCTAGCCCAACCAATATCACAGCCGCAAGTGTGGTCTGGGCCCGAGGCTACTATCGGTGTAATAAAAATTAGGGTTCTAGTACCCAAACTTGTACATAGGCAATAGCGACCTCCGGGCTGGCAAGATCGTTTCGGACAACATCAACCTTCAAGCAACAACAAGCCAATGCCCGAAACAAGGCCCCAGTAAGCCACCTTGCAAGGAGGAAGAAGACCTGACAGCCATCTCACTCGGCAGGACTCCTCCAGACCTCCATCGCTCCACCTCATCAAGCTAAATGTCAACCGCAATGAGGTGTCAAGCGGACATGCGGTTAGGTGGTTCTAGTCAGAGGCCTCTGGCAACAACAGATACATGCATTATCTTTAATGACACCCGTCCCATGGCATGTCAAGTAAATAAAAGGTAGATAGGAAAACAACATAGAAGGAGAGGCAATACTTGTCGGGGAACGTCGCCAGCGCACAACCTTATGGCGCATGTAATGTGTGTGCCTCTGTCCGTAAGAGTTTGGTATTTTCAACTATAGCTTTGTCATTAGTTTTTGCAGTTTTCATGTGGACTATTCTCCCATGAAAAAACCAATTTAGCCACTATGGAAACCCCTTGGACGATAAAAGGATGTCCATGGCTACCTTTAGAGAGGTCGACTCTCGATTCATTCTACACGCGTAATTTCCTCCCTCAAGCATCCTTGCTGGGTGAGCGCTCCTATATTGCAAACACCACATAATCCGCAAAAAACATAAGACATAGGGTTTTCCGCTTCCGAGCGCCCCAAACCTGTTTAAATCCCTTTGCATGCAGTTATTGGTGATGCTCTTTGCGCTCCCAAATCCCATAGAACCGCAGGAAGGGACCCTCCAGTCCCATCGATCGTCGTAGGGAAATAACACGAGAGGCACACACACCCAACAGTAGTGATGTGGTCAGGGTTATCCTTGGTGTCGAAGATGATGGGAGTGTTGGACCACTTGAGGGGTTTCCTTGCCTCTATCGCTAGTTCTACCGCATTGACCTCATGGATCCACTACTTGAGTTGACAGTGGGAGGAGTGCAAGGATGCGCCTCCATAAATACACATAGCATCTATCGCCTTCTATAATTCTTGGTCACTAGGTCCCTAATCATCTTAATCATCATCATCATCATCATGATCCTCGTCATTAGATTTCTTGTCTTCGCCCCTAGCAGCCTTCTGTTTTTGCTGCTTGGCCTTGCCATGGTGACCACCATGACCACCGTGGGTTTTCTTGCTGGAACCACCAGCACCATATGTCCTTTCTCCTTGTCGCGCCTTTCATTCTATTGCTTCTGCCTCTTGGAAGTTGATCTACTTAGCAGCATGCAGTGATGTTGTGGCCCTTGGTGAAGTGGTTCTTGCAGTATGGCATGCCAGCCTTTCCTCCTCCCATGACCGTGTTGTCTCGAGAGAAGCCGACATCCTCCTTGCTGGATCTTTTGTACCTAGCCTTCTTGCCGGCGTTGGAGTTGCGGGACCCTTTGATAGCCATGACTACCTTGCCCTTGCGCTTTCGATTGCGCATTCGGTCCTTCTTCTCGGAAGCGGGCGTGTCCTCGTTGTTGTTAGAATCGACTTTTGCGCCAGCATCTTCTCCGAGGAGCCTTCTTCCTTCTTCGACATGAACACATTTGTTGGCGAGGGCATAAAGCTCGGCAACATCCCATATACATTGTTGATGCTCATCTCCTCGCGCATTCACCGATTTTACAAGTTCTTATGGAACACGACAATCACCATGGCAGGATGGATGTCAGGGATATTGTGTTGTACATGGCTCAATCTCTTGATGTACTTGCGGACGTATTTTCCATCTCGCTAGGGAACCACATGCCGATCGCTAGGTTGCCCTGGGAGTTTGAGGGGGCCATGGTATGAACCAAAAAACTGGTTGAACAGATCCACCCGAGAACAAATGGACCCTTCTGACAAGTTCTTCAGCCAACTCCTTACATTGGGATTGAGCTCCAACGGGAAATAGTTGGCGAACACTTACTCATCGTGTCCTCCGGTAGCATGTATTGCAATGGCGTAGATGCCGAGGAACTCTGATGGACTGATCATGCTGTTGTATTGTCTGGTAGTCCGGGCTTGAAGGCCCGGCTGGAGGGCTGGCGTACTTGCCGCACCTCATGGTAAATGCCAGGCAACCTATCTTAGAAGGCAGGCTGTCGGGTATCCCAGGCGCAGGCTCATCGACATCTCAGTTTTCTTGGCCATTTGATTGGCAACACATGTCCCGCTGCCTCTCGATGATGGTGCGGGTGTCCTCCTTGCGCTTGTCCTTCAAGACCTGACATTGATCTTGATTTTGTCGCAGGTGTGTTGATCTCTAAGACACTTCATCTTACACGTTAGTCTGGTAGGATGGTTGTTGTTGTTGTGGGGGCGACTGCACCGTAGGTGTCCGCGAGCTTCACGTCTCTTATTGGGTCTTGCTGGAGCCACGTGGCGCGCATGCAAGTGACCCTCCACCTCTGGCTTGTCGTGGTTCATCGATCTCAGTAGGCTCTATATGGTCGCCCTCCAGTCTTCCATCTTGTCCAGCACAAGCGGAAAGTTTAGCAACATTTGGGCCTGCGTTAGCGCTTTCTCCATGATCTTATGAATGGAGCTACGTGAGGCATGGGTGGCTCTCTTATTCCTGAAAGTAACAGGAGGATCCCTCTCCTGTATAGTCGCACACTGTTCGTCCTCACCAACGGGTTAACGATGAGCTTGGCCTAGCGTGCCTTGAGAGTGGCACGTTGGGGTCTTGTACATGCGTCGCCTGGGGTCATCGCCTCGCGGGCACTGGTCACGGTTCTCTTGTGAGGGGCGCGATGGATGTCTGTCATTGCCAATATTGTTGTTGCAGCCGTTGCCACAGCGGTGTCCCCGGTCACCGGAGGCGCGGCTTGTGTCTCCATGATGACGGGGTGTGAGTTACAGCTCGCGAAACTCCGTGCAGTTTTGTGGCTGTCCTCACAGATATTAAGAGCACGGTGGTCACACCCGTATGCATCGCCTATAGCTGCTCGCGATGGCAGCTTGGATGAAGATAGATGGCCGATGATGTGCCCTTGGTCTTTTGGGAGCCATAGGCCTCGAATAAGATGCCAATGAGGGTTCGCTCACTCAGTTCCCTACCTGGCACGCCAAAGATGTTAGGGTATGAAAATCTATGGAACCTGCAAGGCCCCTGACGGTTCAACTGTGGGGACTCGATGGCAGAATGAGCAACACCAAAATCATGCATTGTAGGGGTTTAGACAGGTTCCGTGTGCTTAGGAGCGTAAAACCGTATGTCCTATGTGTTGTGGATAATATGGGTTCAAAGTACAGGAGCGCAACTGTAGGATCCGAAGTATGTCTTGAGGGGGGGGGGTGATTACACTACTTGACCAAATTAAAACTTATGTTTTTCCCAATTTTAGTTGTGGGCAAATTTTAGCAATTGTAGAAAGTAAAGCACACTCTACGCATGCATGTCTAAGAGTATAAAAGTGAAAAGTAAAGACATGCACCTGTAAATAGAGGCTAGCAATTGGAAGATCAAACACAAAGATTGACACGGTGATTTGTTTGGGTGGTTCCGATAAGTTGTGCTATCATACGTCCACGTTGATTGAGACTTCCACCCATGGAGGGTAACAGCTGCGAGAGTGCACGGATGGCTCAACCCACGAAGTGTCCACACAGAAGCAACATTGTCTATTTCGTCATGGCTTACGTCCACAAAGGACTAGCCTCACTCAAGGTAGATCTTCACAAAGTAGGCAATCTCCTTGCCCTTACAAACTTCTTGGTTCAACTCCACATGAAGTTCGAGACTCCCAAGTGACACCGTAACCAATCTAGGAGACACCACTCTCCAAAAGGTAATAGATGCGGTAGAAGAGATTGATTGGGTGGAAAGCAACTTAGGGAAGCTAGAAATCAAGATTCATATGGTAGGAATGGAAAATCTTGATCCCAACACATGAGTAGGTGGGTCTCTCTCAGAAAAATGGATGGGGCAAATTTTGGTTAGTTCTGAGTGCTTCCTCTACATAGGAGAGGAAGGTGGAGGACTATATATAGGGATCTCCACAAATCCATCCGTTACAACATTATTTCCTAACTCGGTGAAACCGAAGTAAAAAACACGGATACACCAACTAGTGCAAAATGTGGCAATTTTAGGCTTTTTAGTGAGATCGATATATTAATCTGGGAGAGTCCGATTTTGGCTTGCCTAGGCAGTTACCAGACTCGATGGCACCGATTTGCAAAAATCGGAAATTCAGGTTTTAGAAAATGGCTAACGAGAGAGTTGGTCATTTATTTTTGGTCAGTGCAAAATCAAACTTGGTCGAACCGAGATGTTAGGGTTTGGCATAGGTTTTGACTAGGGTAAAGCTCAGTAGAGCTGATTTGGAAATATTGTGGCACCGAATTTTACTTTGAGGTGTGGACATATTATTTGTGGGAAAATTTCATGAGTATTTCTGGTGGCTAACTTCTAAGAACTTGGGAAACCAGATCATCATAGATACATCATCCCCTTTTAATGGAATTGGCTTTCCTATGGACTCAAATGTGATTTCTCAAAAAATAAAAAAAAGTAGAATCTTGAAGCTTGTTGCCAATAGTTATTACTTGCTTCTAGGGATTCTCCTCACAATCTTTGGCTAATTTATCATTGCACTTTTTCTAAAATATACTAGATAGAATCATTAGTCCAATGAGATATATGTTGTTATTAATTACCAAAACCACCTAGGGAGAAGTTGTGCTTTCAATCTCCCTTTATTTGGTAATTGATGAGAACATATAGTGATGAGGACATCAATACCAATGTTACACCCACACCCCCAGCTGCTATACATACTGGACCAGTTACTAGAGCTCGCGCTTGTCAACTGAATTACCAGGTACTATCATTTGTTGGAAATCCTTCTAAGGTTCATGAACATATGATGATGCCTGAGTTAGATACTTTTGTTGTACTTATGAATGAAGGATCTACCATGGACAAGAATGATATCCGTTGGAGCGGGGCACAAGCATGGAGAAGAAAGTGCATGCGCGAGAAAGAACAATGGAGCTTCCACTGGTAATTTTTGCACTTTCAAGCCACCATATGGAGAGCAAGAAGGCTTGGACGAAATATTCAAGAAACCACTTTATAAATTTCTTTCATTGGCTATTATAGGTGTTTTACAACCTTATTTTTGGGCCAGGCCCATGTAATTTTGAAATACCATGTTATAGGTTATTTTTAGACTCTGTATGTGTGGGGAAACTGCGTTTGGGTCGGTTTCGGACCCCTCCTCCAAGGAGTCACGAAATTCCTCCTCTTTTCCCTCATATATACATCCCTTAGGGCACCGTTTAGACTTGGGTTTTGTTTAGATTACAATCTCGCCATAGATACAACTTCGCATTCTTCATTTGCGTTCCACGACCAAACAAAGGCGTCACAGAACCCAGCTTTCATCAATGAAGATTTCCTCTTATATTCGCAATATCTTGATTGCAATCTTAGTTTCTTGGTTGTTCTTTGTTTACGTGCAGGAAACATACCCTCCTGGTCAGGATGATCATGCTCCGGTGTGGTCAATACCCTCCCGGAGTTGGTTTAGCAATTGCTAAGGCGCGACGTCCTCACATATTCATAGTCGGATCGTCAAAGTTTACTACACCAAAATTAGAACCACCATCTCATCAAAATATAGGGAAAACTTTGCCTCTATCAAGCGGCATCAGATTTCCAGATTGCACGGTGAGATTTTACCAGTTTTTCATAGTTAGAGCGCATTTTTCTACATACCCATAGTCCATGGAAAAGACAAAAAAAATTAGGGTTATATCATCATATCCGAACTAATCTGAGCCTTTGCGTAGTCTTTTCAGTATTTTTCTTTGTTGAAATTGCGGTTACATCATCGTGTTGAGTTGCTGATCTTAGTGTCTAGTCCATTAGAGTTTCTAGTTTTATACACATGTTGTCAAGCCGCCACCGCGCCATCTTTCATCGCTGCCATATACCACACCACGCTACCATCATTGCTGCTACCATATACCACCACCACGCCACCATCATCCTTGTTGCCATATATCACCACCACATATCCACCAACAATCCTAGTCCGAGTCCTTTACGTATTAGGTTAATTTCGAGATCCTCTTGTTTACGGTTTCGTGTTTCCTTACATGAGTAGGTTTCGGAAAAAAGGAGTGTGTCACGCTTTTTAGAGAACTTTCTAGGCCAAAATTTCGGAGCGTGAATTTTTTCCCTATCGTGTTGTTAGGCTTTTTAGAGAGTTTTGAGAAACTCGCCACCATATTGATTTTTCTCGTCGTTGCAGCCCCGAATTGCTCCAGAAAAAAAAGTCAAAACAAATTCATGCCTATCCTGTTATTAGTCCTTCGAAAGAGTTTTGAGACACTCACCATTATAGTGATTTTCTGAAAAAGAGCACAAAACAAAAAAATAAGAGAAAAAAGAAAGAAAATCAGAGTGGCTCTACCCTTGATTAGGTGTAGCATCGTGATTTTATTGGCGTTCTAGGCTCGTGTCTCTATTATGGTCTAGCCTAGGACCAGCACGGTACCATAGTTGAGCGTCCTTTCAACTTTGCATATCTGAACTGATTATTGCTGACCTGGCAATCGCTCTATCCAAGTTTTGAGACTTTTGACAACAATGGTAGCCGATCACCGCGTGCTGCTGGGTAAGAAGTGGTAAGAATTTGACATTCGCTTGACGGATTTGTGACACACCACTACCACCACCACTTCCTACTAGTTTATAGGTTCATATTCGTCAGTGCTCCAATTGCTGCTAACCATGCCACGATCACAAGTCGACGAGATCGATTCTGAGAGCTTGTCCAACTTGGATCTCCATGATAAGGTGCTTGCCCGTCTACCACCACCACCACCGCCATGCCAGGTTCAGTGAGGTGCTTTCCCGTCTACTACCAGGAGTTGCCGCTTCCGTCCGTCTCCAACAACAACAACAACGACAACAACGAGGCCCAGTTTTTGTGGGACGAGTGCGACGTGTGCCTTCTAGCCAATCACATAATTCTGGTGTTGTTGCTCCTTCTGCTACTACTGAGGTTTCTATGGCTGACGAGAATGAGTATTATGATGGTGATGATGATGGTGAGTGAGAGGTTGCTTCAAATCAGCACCAGGGACAACAACAACCACCACAAGCACTCGGTCGTCCACATGGTTACAATCGCAATGGTAGGGCTGCACCACCACCTCACATACGGGATTATGACCAACTCCCTAAACTTAAATTGAATATTCCTACATTTGATGGCCGGTATGTTCCTGATATATATCTTACTTGGGAGTTAGAAAAATAGCAACATTTTACATGCTTACAATTTCCATTGGATAGACGTGTCACTTTTGCTGTTTGTTCATTCACTAGTTTTGCTTGTGTTTGGTGGTCCGAACATTGTCGAATACATCATGCTAATATTCCAACTACTTGGGATGCTTTGAAAACTTCTACACGTACTCGTTGGGTTCCACCATATTATCAACGGGAATTACTTGAAAAATTGCAGCGTTTAAGACAAGGAATTTTTTTGTAGAATAATATTGGCAGAAATGTCCTCCTCCTTCTCCCTTTCGCCCTTGACCTTCGGGGGAGGAATGCGACTGACCAACTCCCATATACTAGCCTGACAGAGCACACATGCTCTCTTGGGGACAACACGAACTAGGGGCTCCAAAAGCTCCGGCACTGCCAAAACCTCGGTGTCGACGAGCTCCTCCTGCTAGCGTTGTGTCGGCGGCTCCTTGTCATGCCCCTCCTCATGGTCGCCCTCCCGCTACTCTTCTTCTTCATCGAGCGTGGAATCCCTCGAGTTGTTGCCACCCACGTCAAGGCCCGCTTCCGCGACACATCGCCCAAATAACTTGATTTTTGCTCTAGTGGTGGCACCGATCATCGACCCTTCATCCCAAACGTGTGCCTCCATTAGGTTGTCAAACCACCCCTACACCACCACCTTCATATGGGCCCACCATGTGGTGTCCACCCCATGCGTGTTGCACACCAGCATCATCGCTACTATTGCATATTTGCGAGAGTTGTTGCACAGCGGGATCACGAGCCGCGGCAGTATGAACTTGTCGTCTAGGTGGAAGAGCTGATGGCGAAGGGAGACAAGATGCTGGTAGGTCAGGTCGCCAACAAGCTCGGGACGTAACCTCATGATGTTGGCAGGACCAACATATTGGTAGGCGTAATGATCCCTTTCCTTGAGGGGAGCAATGCACCTGGCGAGGAAATCAAAGCCCACCATCTCTATGGTGAGCCCGACAGTCCGTAGTCGGAGCATTTGGGCGATGGCAATCTCTAGCTTCACATCATGTGGGGCAAGGGCACTCCATTCATCCTTCTATACGACTTTTAACTTATGGACCTTGCTGAAGGATGGGGGCTTCTTGTCGGAGATGTATCAACAGTCCACCTTCCATTCTTCCCACTTGGTGTGCTGGTTGCCTATGAGGTACACTTACTTGTGGGCGGCACAAGGGATCCATGCGATGCTGCCGGAGTGAGCATCCTCGCCCTCAATGCACAAAATGAATAAATGGTGGGAGAGGGAGATGTTGGGGACTATTCCAATGAAGTTTTCGAACAAATGTGAGAAAACAGACATGTTGGTCACCGCGTTCAACGTGAAATCGAACAACTGGAAGTCATAGGTCAACATGAGATCTACAAACAAAGCAGATAAGGGGGGGGGGGCAACCAAACCATCGTAATTGTACGCCGTGAAGAACAGATACTTCTTACCGGTGGGCTTGGAGTCTCCTAGAATCACCACCGGTGCCGGGTGCGCTTTCGTTTCCCTCGAGACGAGGTTGCTCACTATCAGCAGGGAGGGGAAGAAGAGGGGGCACTTATTCCCCATCGGCCCCGACACTTCTCGACATTGCTCGCCTTCTTGGACCTCTTTGCCAGACCAGCGGCAGTGGAAGAAGATGCGTGTTGGGGCACCATGGCGAGATTGGAGGTGGTTGGCACAGATGAGAAAGGAGACATTGTGGTTGTGCGCTGTGGAGTAGATGAGGGCAATAAAATAGAGTTAATGCAACTGGGGTGAGCAGCAGGCTTGCGGAAACCCCTGTTTCTACACTGACGGAAAACGCAAGGGTTGCCTCCCTTGGCTCAGCACGCATGGCTTTCTAGGCGCCACTCCTCGAAGCAATTGCCTCGCTCCACCACTCCCACGACCGTAGACAATGCGCGTCATGGGAAGGTAGTAAAAACCATGTTAACAACAGGGAATTGCGGCCGCGTGTGCTTGTGCACTATTTTTGTGCCTAGCCCAACTAATTTCATGGACGTAAGTGTGGCCTAGGCCTGGGGCTACCCTCGGTGTACTAAAAATCGTGGATTTAGTATCCAGACTTGTACATAGGCAATAACGGCCTCCAGGGCTAGCAAGACCATGTCAGACAACATCAACCTTCAAGCAACAACAAGCCAATGCCCGAAACAAGGTCCTAGTAAGGCACCTTGCCGGGAGGAAGAAGACCTGACAGCCATCGTTCTCGGCAGTACTCCTCCAGACCTCCATCGCTCCACCTCATCAGGCAAAACGTCAACCTCAATGAGGTGTCAAGTGGACGGGCGATTAGGTTGGTCTAGTCTGACGCTTCTGGCAACAACAGAGACATGCATTAGCTTTAATGACACCCGTCCCGTGGCATGTCAAGTTAATAAAAGGTAGCTAGGAAAACAACATAGAAGGAGAGGCAATACTTGTCGGGGAACATCGCCAGCGCACCACCTTATGGCGCATTTAATGTGTGTGCCTCTGTCCATAAGAGTTTGGTATTTTCAACTATAGCTTTGTCATTAGTTTTTGCAGTTATCATGTGGACTATTCTCCCATGAAAAGACTAATTTCGCCACTTTGGTAACCCCTTGGACTATAAAAGGAGGTCCATGGCTACCTTTAGAGAGGTCGACTCTTGATTCATTCTACATGCGTAACTGCCTCCCTCGAGCATCCTTGCTGGGTGAGTGCTCCTATATTGCAAACACCACATAATCCACAAAAACATAAGACACAGGGTTTTCTGCTTCCGAGCGGCCCGAACCTGTCTAAATCCCTTTGCCTGCAGCTATTGGTGATGCTCTTTGCGCTCCCAAAATCCCCATAGAACCACAGGAAGGGACCCTGCTGGTCCCATAGATCGTCGTAGGGAAAACCCACGAGAGGCACACACACCCAACAGCAGTGATGCGGTCCGGGTGATCCTTGGTGTCGAAGATGATGGGAGTGTTCTACCACTTGAGCGGTTTCCTTGCCTCGGTCTCTAGTTCTACCGCATTGACCTCACAGATCCACTGCTTGAGCTGCCAGTGGGAGGAGTGCAAGGATGGGCCTCCATAAATACACATAGCATCTATCGCCTTCTAGAATTCTTGGTCACCAGGTCCCTCTTCATCATAATCATCATCATCATCCTCGTCATTACATTTCTTGTCTTAGCCCCTAGAAACCTTCTGTTTTTCCTGCTTCGCCTTGCCACAGTGACCACCATGACCACCGTGGTTTTTCTTGCTGGAACCACCAGCACCATATTGTCCTTTCTCCTTCTCGCGCCTTTCATACTATTCCTTCGGCCTCTTGGAAAGTTGATCTACTTAGCGACATTCAGTGATGTCCTGGCCCTTGGTGAAGTGGTTCTTGCAGTATGGCATGCCAGCCTTTCCGGATCCTTCGTACCTAGCCTTCTTGCCGGCCTTGGAATTGCGGGACCCTTTGATAGCCTTGACTACCTTTCCCTTGCGCTTCCGATTGCGCTTTCGGTCCTTCTTCTTGGAAGCGGGCGTGTCCTCGTGTTGTTAGAATCGACTTCTGTGCCAGCATCTTCTCCGAGGAGCCTTCTTCCTTCTTCGACAAGAACACATTTGTTGGTGAGGGCATAAAGCTCGACAACATCCCACACCTTGTTGATCCTCATCTCCTCGCGCATTCACCGATTTTGCAAGTTCTTATGGAACACGACAATCACCGTGGCAGGATGGATGTCAGGGATGTTGTGTTGTACATGTCTCAATCTCTTCGTGTACTTGCGGACGTATTTGCCATCTCGCTGGGGAACCACATGCCGATCACTGGGTTGACGTGGGTGTTTGAAGCCCCCATGGTATGAACCAAAAAACTGGTTGAACAGATCTACCCGAGCACAAATGGACCGTTCCGACAAGTTCGTCAACCAACTCCTCAAATTGTGCTTGAGCACCAACGGGAAATAGTTGGCAAATACTTACTCATCGTGTCCCCCAGTAGCATGTATTGCAATGGTGTAGATGCCGAGGAACTCCGATGGACTGATCTTGCTGTCGTATTTGTCTGGTAGTACGGTCTTGAAGGCCCGGCTGGAGGGCCAGCGGACTTGCCGCACCTCATGGGGAATGCGAGGCAAACTATTTCACAAGGTAGGCTGTCGGGTATCCCAGGCGCAAGCTCATCGACGTCTTGGTTTTCTCGGCCATTAGACTGGCAACACATCTCCCGCGGCCTCTCGATGGTGGTGCGGGTGTCCTCCTTGCGCTTGTCCTTCAAGACCTGACATCGATCTTGATTTTGTCGCGGGTGTGTTTATGTGTAAGACACTTCATCTTGCACGTCAGTCTGGTAGTATGGTTATTGTTGTTGTGGGGGCGACTGCATCGTAGGTGTCCCGCAAACTTCGTGTCTCGTATTGGGTCTTGCGGGAGCCACGTGGTGCACATGCAATTGACCCGCTACCTCTGGCTTGTCGTGGTTCATGGATCTCAGCAGGCTCTATATGGTCGCCCTCAAGTCTTTCATCTTGTCCACTACAAGTGGAAAGTTTAGCAACATTTTGGCCTGCGTTAGCGCTTTCTCCATGGTCCTAGGTATGGAGCTATGTGAGGCATGGGTGGCTCTCTTATTCCTGAGAGTAACAGGAGCAGCTCTCTAATGTCTTGTCGCACACTGTCCATCCTCACCAAGAGGTTAGCGATGAGCTTGGCCCTGCGCGCCTTGAGAGTGGCACGTTGGGGTCTTGTACATGCACCGCCTGGGGTCATCGCCTTACAGGCGCTGGTCGCGGTTGTCTTGCGAGGGGAGCGATGGATGTATGTCGTTGCCACTATTGTTGTTGTAGCCGTTGCCACAGCGGTGTCCCCGGGCGCCGCCTACGCGGCTTTCGTCTCCATGACGACGGGGTCTGGGTCGCGGCTCGTGGAAAACTGTGCGGTTTTGTGGCTGCCCTCATAGATATGGTGAGCACGGTTGTCGCACCCATCTGCATTGCCTCTAGCTGCCCGCAATGGCAGCTTGGATGAAGATAGGATGGCCGATGATGTGCCCTTGTCCTTTTGGGAGCCATAGCCTCGATTAAGATGCTGATGAGGGTTCGCTCACTCAGTTTCCTACGTGGTGCGCCAAAGATCTCAGGGTGAGACCATCTATGGGACCTGCAAGGCCCCTTTCGGTTCAACTGTGGGGACTCGCTGGTAGAATGAGCATCACCAAATTCATGCATTGTCGGGGTTGAGACAGGTTCGGGCTGCTCAGGAGCGTAAAACTGTATGTCCTATGTGTTGTGGATAATATGGGTTCAAAGTACATGAGCGCAACTATAGGATCCGAAGTATGTCTACAGGGGGGGGTGATTACACTACTTGACCAAATTAAAACTTATCCTTTTCCCAATTTTAGTTGTGGGCAAATTTTAGCAATTGTAGAAAGTCAAGCAAACCCTACACATGCATTGTCTAAGAGTATAAAAGTGGAAAGTAAAGACATGCACATGTAAATAGAGGCTAGCGATTGGAAGATCAAGCACAAAGATTGACAGGGTGATTTGTTTGGGTGGTTCCGATAAGTTGTGCTATCGTACGTCCACCTTGATTGAGACTTCAAACCTCGGAGGGTAACAACCGCGAGAGTGCACGGATGGCTCAACCCACGAAGTGTCCACACACAAGCAACCTTGTCTATTTCTTCATGGCTTACGTCCACGAAGGACTAGCCTAACTCAGGGTAGATCTTCACAAAGTAGGCGATCTCCCTGCCCTTACAAGCTTCTTTGTTGAACTCCACATGCACTGTCTAAGAGTATAAAAGTGGAAAGTAAAGACATGCACATGTAAATAGAGGCTAGCGATTGGAAGATCAAGCACAAAGATTGACACGGTGATTTGTTTGGGTGGTTCCGATAAGTTGTGCTATCGTACTTCCACCTTGATTGAGACTTCAACCCACGAAGGGTAACAGCCGCGAGAGTGCATGGATGGCTCAACCCACGAAGTGTCCACACAGAAGCAACCTTGTCTATTTCGTCATGGCTTACATCCATGAAGGACTAGCCTAACTCAGGGTAGATCTTCACAAAGTAGGCGATCTCCCTGCCCTTACAAACTTCTTGGTTCAACTCCACATGAAATCGGAAATGATGGTTTTAGCAAATGGATAACAAGAGAGTTGGTCATTTATTTTCGGTCAGTGTAAAACCAAACTTGGTGGAACCGAGATGTTAGGGTTAGCATAGGTTTTTACTAGGGTAAAACTCGGTAGAGCTGATTTCGAAATATTGGTGGCACCGAATTTTACTTTGAGGTTTGGACAAAATATTTATGGGAGAATTTCATGAGTATTTCTGGTGTCTAACTTCTAAGAACTTGGGAAACCAGATCATCATAGACACATCATCCCCTTTTAATGGTATTGGCTTTCCTATGGACTCAAATGTGATTTCTCACAAAATAAAAAAATGTAGAGTCTTCAAGCTTGTGGCCAATAGTTATTCCTTGCTTCTTGGGATTATCCTCACAATCTTTGGCTAATTTATCATTGCACTTTTTCTAAAATACACTGGATAGAATCATTAGTCCAATGACATATATGTTGTTATTAATTATCAAAACCACCTAGGGAGAAGTTGTGCTTTCAATCTCCCCTTTTTTGGTAATTGATGAGAACATATAGTGATGAGGACGTCAAGACCATTGTTACACCCACACCCCCAGCTGCTATAGATACTGGACCAGTTACTAGAGCTCGCGCTTGTCAAATGAATTACCAGGTAAAATCATTTCTTGGAAATCCTTCTAAGGTTCATGAACATATGATGTTGCCTAAGCTAGATACTTTTTTTGTACTTATAAATGAAGGATCTACCATGGACAAGAATGATATCCGTTGGAGCGGGGCACAAGCATGGAGAAGAAAGTGCACGCGCGGGAAAGAACAATGGAGCTTCCACTAGTGATTTTTAAACTTTCAAGCCACCATATGGAGAGCATGAAGGCTTGGGCGAAATATTCAAGAAACCACTTTATAAATTTCATTCATTGGCTATTATAGGTGTTGTGCAACCTTATTTTTGGGCCAGGCCCATGCAATTTAGAAATACCATATTATAGGTTATTTTTAGACTCCGTATGTGTCAGAAAACTGAGTTAGGGTCGGTTTCGGAACCCTCCTCCAAGGAGTCACGAAATTCCTCCTCTTTTCCCTCATATATACATCTCTTACGGCACCGTTTAGACTTGGGTTTTGGTTAGATTACAATCTCGCCATAGATACAACTTCGCATTCTTCGTTTGCGTTCCATGACCAGACAAAGGTATCATAGAACCCCCCTTTCATCAATGAAGCTTTCCTCTTATATTCGCAATATCTATATTGCCATCTTAGTTTCTTGCTTGTTCTTTGTTTACGTGCAAGAAACATACCCTCGTGGTTAGGATGATCGTGCTCCAGTGTGGTCAATAACCTCTCGGAGTTGGTTTAGCAATTTCTAAGGCCCGACGGCCTCACACATTCATAGTCGGATCGTCAAAGTCTACTACACCAAAATCATAACGACCATCTCATCGAAAGATAGGGAAAATTTTGCCTCTATGAAGCGGCATCAAATTTCCAGATTGCTCGCTGAGATTTTAGCATATTTTCGTAGTTAGATCGCATTTGTTCTTCATACCCATAGTCCACGGAAAAGCAAAAAAAATTAGGGTTATATCATCATATCCGAGCTAATCCGAGCCTTTGCATAGTCTTTTCAGTATTTTGCTTTGTTGAAATTGCGGTTACATCATCGTGTCGAGTTGCTGGTCTTAGTGTCTAGTCCTTTGGAGTTTCTAGTTTTATACACAGGTCGTCAAGCCGCCACTGCGCCATCTTTCATCGCTGCCATATGCCACACCATGCTACCATCATTGTTGCTGCCATATACCACCAGAATGCCACCATCATCCTTGTTGCAATATATCACCACCACATATCCACCAACAATGCTAGTCTTTGTCCTTTACGTATTAGGTTAATTTTGAGATCCTCTTGTTTTCGGTTTCGTGTTTCCTTACGTTAGTAGGTTTCGAAAAAAAAAGTGTCTCACGCTTTTCAGAGAACTTTCTAGGTCAAAATTTCAGAGGGTGAATTTTTTGCCCTATTGTGTTGTTAGGCTTTTTAGAGAGTTTTGAGAAACTCGCCACCATATTGTTTTTTGTCGTTGTCGCTGCCCCGAATTGCTCGAGAAAAAAATAGTCAATTTTTTTTCTTGCCTATCCAATTTTTAGTCCTTCGAAAGAGTTTTGAGACACTCACCATTATAGTGATTTTCTGAAAAAGAGCGCAAAACAAAATAATTAGAGAAAAAAGAAAGAAAATCAGAGTGGCTCTTCCCTTGATTATGTGTAGCGTTGTGATTTTGTTGGTGTTCCAGGCTCGTGTCTCTAGTATGGTCTAGCCTAGGACCAACATGGTACCATAGTTGAGCGTCCTTTCAACTTTGCATCTCTGAACTGATTATTGCTGATCCTTTTTGCTAGCATATTATAAGCCTTCCCAGCTTCACAAACATCAACGGCGTGTGTTTTACAGCACCTGGCAATCGCTCTATCCAAGCTTTGAGAGTTTTGACTACAATGGTTGCTGATGGGTAAGAATTGGTATGAATTTGAGATTCGCTTGACGGATTTGTGATACACCACCACCACAACCACTTCTTACTAGTTTATAGGTTCATATTCTTTTGTTCTCCTACTGCTTCTAACCATGCCATGATCACAAGTGAACAAGATCGATTGGGAGAGCTTGACCAACCGGGAGCTCCATGATAAGGTGCTTTCCCGTCTACCACCACCACCACCACCATGCCAAGTTCAATGAGGTGCTTGCCCGTCTACCACCAGCAGTTGCTGCTTTCGTCCATCTCCAACAACAATAACAACGACAACAATGAGGCCCATTTTTTGTGGGACGAGTGCGACGTGTGCCTTCTAGCGAATCACATAATTCTGGTGTTGTTGCTCCTTCTGCTACTACTGAGGTTTCTGTGGCTGACCATAATGAGGATTATGATGGTGATGACGATGGTGAGGGAGAGGTTGCTTCAAATCAGCACCAGGGACAACAACCACCACCACAAGCACCGGGTCGTCCACATGGTTACAATCGCAATTTTAGGGCTGCATCACCACCTCACATACGGGATCATGACCATCTCCCTAAACTTAAATTGAATATTCCTACTTTTGATGGCCGATATGTTCATGATACATATATTGCTTGGGAGTTAGAAACAAAGCAACATTTTACATGCTTACAATTTCCATTGGATAGACGTGTCGCTGTTGCTGTTTGTTCATTCACTAGTTTTGCTTGTGTTTGGTGGTCTGAACATTGTCGAATACATCATGGTAATATTGCAACTACTTGAGCTGCTTTGAAAACTTCTATGCGTAGTCGTTGGGTTCCACCATATTATCAACGTGAATTACTTCAAAAATTGGAGCCTTTAAGTCAAGTGAATAATTCTGTCTAATAGTATTACCAGGGATTATAAACTGGCATGATTAGATGTGGTATTGTTGAGGACAATGAAGCTATACTTTCATGTTTTATTGGTGGATTAAATATAGATACTCAGACTATTCTAGCATATAAGGTTATAAAACTATCAATCGTTTATTCCATCTTTCTTGAAAAGCTGAACATGAAGTGCACGATCAATAGGCATTGGCGAGAACTAAGTTTTCTGCAGGCCGCACTTCCTCATGGACGCCATAGAGCTTATCTACTTCCACACTTCCTCCTCCATCAGCACCACATACTTCAGCCACCAACTCCAACAGAGATACCAGGAAACATGCACATACCCACACTACGCCAAGAGCACATCTTCTGGGCCAACACGGATCTCTTCTTCATCCATGGCATCCACAGGGCAAACACATGAGGTTATCTATCGTCATTCCAAGGGTGGAGGTCATTATGCGAGAGAGTGCCCATCCAAGCGTGTGATGATTGTTACTAAGGATGGTGGATATGTCTCCTCTAGTGATTATGACGAGGAGAATCTGGCTCTTATTTCAAGTGAAGAACATGGTGTAGATGATACCGAACAATAGACACAATACATGGCTGCTGACTATGCTGACATGTATGAAAGCTTAGTTGCTCAACATGTTTTAAATGTGGAGGTAACACAGGCTGGGCAAAACAAGAGGAACAACTTGTTCCATACAAAGGGAGTTGTGAAGGAACGTTTTGTTCACTTAATCATCGATGGAGGGAGTTGTAATAACTTAGCTAGCATGGAGATGGTGGAGAAGCTATCTCTCACCACCACACCACATCCTAATCCTTATTACATCCAGTGGTTCAACAATAGTGACAAGGTTAAGGTAACAACACTGTTCGTGTGCATTTTATAATTGCTACATATTTTGATTTTGTTGATTGTGATGTGGTACCCAAGAAAGCATGCTTTGTTTTACTTGGTAGACCATGGAAATTTGGTAAAAATTATGTACACCATGGTAGGAAAAATCAGTATACTCTTGTTCGTAAGGATCAAAATATAACTTTTCTTCCTATGTCTCCTGAACATATTATGAAAGATGACACTGCTAGAGCTAATAAAGAAAGATAGGACCTACATAAGAGTGAAAATCAGATTGTAGCAAAGGAATTTGAGCAACACAATAAGACTAATAAAAAATCATCTAGTGTTGTTTACTTGCCACTAAATCTGATATTACTGATTTGGATATTACTACATTTTTTTGCTATGCTTTCGTATGCAAAGAGGTATTATTTTCATTCGAGAACATGCCTCCCTCTTTGCCTCCTGCTGTCATTAGCATTTTTCAGGAGTTCACTCATGTCTTTCCACAAGACATGCCATCGGGATTACCACCTATGAGAAGGATTGAGCATGAGATTGACTTAATTCCCGGTGCATCGCTAACCAATCGTGTGCCATACGGCACCAATCTGGAGTAGACAAAGGAGATTATGCGCCAAGTATAGGAGCTGCTCGACAAAGGTTCTTCCTATTATTCATGTGTCAAAATAGCATGGTACATCGCGTATGTGTGTTGATTGTAGAGGCATTTATAATATTACTATTTGTTATCGTCATCGTATTCCTAGGTTAGATGATATGCTTGATTAATTAAGTGGCTCTACAATTTTCTACCAAGTTGATTTGCGTAGTGGATACCATCAAATTCGCATGAAAATGGGAGATTAATGCAAAACAACATTTAAAACTAAGTTTGGATTATGTAAGTGGTTATTTATGCCTTTTGGGTTAACTAATGCACCTAGAACTTTCATGAGATTACTGAATGAAGTTTTACGTGCTTTCATTGGACAGTTTGTGGTAGTCTACTTTGATGATAGACTGATTTATAGTAGATCTTTGGAGGAACACTTGGATCATTTATGTGTTGTTTTTGTTGCTCTACGTGATGCACATTCGTTTGGTAACCTTGGGAAGTGCACCTTTTTTACCGACCGAGTGTCTTTTCTTGGCCAAGTTGTTACTCCACAGGGAATTTAAATTGATAAAGCCAAGATTGAAGCTATTGAGAGTTGGACGCAACCCAAAACGGTCACACAAGTGAGGAGTTTTCTTGAACTCATCGGGATTTATAGGCATTTTTTAGAGATTTCAGCACCATTGCCGCACCTCTCAATGAGCTTACAAAGAAGGATGTGCCTTATGCTTGGGGTAACGCACAGAAAGAATCCTTCACAATTTTGAAATATAAGTTCACACATGCTCCTTTACTCCAACTTCCCGATTTTAATAAGAATTTCAAGCTTGAATGTGATGCTCGTGGAATTGGATTAGGTGGTGTGTTATTACAGGATGGTAAACGTATTGCATACTTTTCTAAAAAATGAGTGGGCCTAGTCGGAATTATTCTACTTATGATAAGCAATTATATGCACTTGTTCGGACTTTGGAAACATGGCAACATTATTTATGGCCCACAGAATATGTCATACGTTCGGATGATGAATCATTGAAACATATTAGAAGTCAAGCAAAACTGAACCGTAGACGTGCTAAATGGGTAGAATTCATTGAGGCTTTCCCATACGTCATTAAACACAAGAAGGGTAAAGAAAATGTTATTGATGATGCATTATCTCATCGTTATACTATGCTTTCGCAACTTGACTTTAAAACATTCGGTTTGGAGACCATCAAAGATCAATATGTGCATGATTCTAATTTTAAAGATTTGTTGGAGAATTGTAAAGAAGGGAGAACATGGAACAAGTTCATAACGAGTGATCGATTTGTGTTTCGTGTTAACAAGCTATGCATTCCAGCTAGCTCTGTTCATCGGTTGTTGGTACAGGAGACACGTGGAGGAGAATTGATGGGACACTTTGGCATAAAGAAGATGGAGGACGTACTTGCTACACATTTCTTTTGGCCAAAGATGCAATGGGATGTTGAGCGTTTTGTTGCTCGCCGTACGACATGTCAAAAGGCTAAGTCATGACTCAATCCTCATGGTATATATATGCCTTTGCCTATACCGAGCGTTTCTTGGGACGATATATCCATGGACTTTGTTTTAGGTTTACCTCGAACAAAGAAGGGGAGAGATAGCATATTTGTTGTTGTGGACACATTTTCAGAAATGGCACACTTTATACTATGTCACAAAAGTGATGCTGCTACATATTTGTTGTTTCATGAAATTAATCCCTTGCATGGTGTTCCAAATAAAATTGTTTCAGATCTTGATGCTAAATTTCCTAGCCACTTTTGGAGATGTTTATGGGCTATGTTTTGGACAAAACTGCTTTTTAGTACTACATGTCACCCCCAAACTGATGGACAAACTAAAGTAGTCAATAGATCATTATTTACTAGGCTTAGGGCTGTTTTGAAGAAAAACCTAAAAATGTGGGAAGAATGCTTGCCTCATATTGAATTTTCTTATAATCGTTTGCTGCATTCTACTACTAAGATGTGCCGTTTTGAATTTGTGTATGGTTTCTTACCTCGTTCACCTGTTGATTTGTTACCTCTTGGATCTTCGGAGAAGGTTAATTTTGATGCTAAAGAACGTGCTGATTTGATATTAAAGATGCATGAGTTAGCTAAGGAAAACATTGAGCGTACGAATGCTAAATATAAACTTGCTGGAGATAAGGGTAGAAAACATGTTGTCTTTGCAGTTGGAGATCTTGTTTGGTTGGATTTGCGTAAGGATAGATTTCTTGATTTGTGCAAGTCTGAATTAATTCCATGTGTTGATGGCTCTTTCAAGGTGCTAGAGAAAATAAATGATGATACATATAGACTTGAGCTACCTGCAGATTTTGGGGTTAATCCCACATTGTAGATTTGAAGCCATATTTGGGTGAGGAAGATGAGCTTCCCTCGAGGACGACTTCACTTCAAGAAGGGGAGGTTGATGAGGACATCAATAGCATTGTTACACCCACAAGCCCAACTTCTATACATACTGGACCAGTTACTAGAGCTCGCGCACGTCAATTGAATTACCAGGAACTACCGTTTCTTTGAAATCCTTCTAATGTTCATGAACATATGATGCTGCCTAAGTTAGATACGTTTTTTGTACTTGTGTATGAAGGACCTATCATGGACAAGAAGGATATCCATTGGAGCGATATCAAGCATGGAGAAGAAGGTGCACGCGCGGGAAAGAACAATGGAGCGTCCACTCGTGGTTTTCACACTTTGAAGCCACCATAAGGAGAGTATAAAGGCTTGGATGAAATATTCAAGACACCACTTTATAAATTTTGTCCATAGTCTATTATAGGTGTCGTGCAACATTATTTTTTGGCCAGGCCCATGTAATTTCGAAATACCATATTATAGGCTATTTGTAGAGTCCGTATGTGCTGAGTTAGGGTTGGTTATGGACCCCTGTCCAAGGGGTCACAAAATTCCTCCTTTGTTCCCCCATATATACAGCCCTTAGGGTGCCGTTTAGACTTGGGTTTTGTTTAGATTACAAATTCGCCATAGCTGCAACTTTGCGTTCTTCGTTTGTGTTCCACGACCACACAAAGGCGTCACAGAACCCCACTTTCATCAATAAGGATTTCATCTTATGCAGAGTTGGTTTAGCAATTGCTAAGGCGCGACGTCCTCACAAGTTCGTAGTCAGATTGTCAAAGTCTACTCCACCAAAAGGATAAGCACCATCTCATCGAGAGACACGGACAGCTTTGCCTCATTCATATAGATCAAAGCTTCGACATAAAATATAATTAGTCGGTAGCATCTATGCTTATAGAAGTATGTGATAAGAAAGAACTCCCCCTAAATTTGTGCATTATTTAAATTTTTTGTTTGAATGCAAATGCACAATCCATTAGGATCATGGGTCATTCTTCCATGTGACACACATCTTGGTGGTGCGCATGAATGATGTGAATGAATTACAATGCACATAACACCAAGAATGAGTAAATGATCATTACATAGATATCTCAAGGAGAAGCAATAGTAGCATCAAACATAAAGTGTCGGGGGGATAACCGCGGGGTAGGCTCAATGAGCCTACTCCTTTACCTCCAGCTCAGAAGGAACGACCAAAACAATTCTACAAAGCCCAAGTCCCCTGGCCGGCTAGGAAGCACCTACCGGCTGGGGGGCGAGGCGGTCAATTCTTTGGCCGGCCAGGAAGAACCTGTCGGCTAGAGGTGAGACGGCTACCTCTCCCTGGCCGCCTAGGCCAAGCCAGCCGGCTAGGGACGAGGTGGCCGTGCCCAGGCCGGCTAGTCAAGCAGGCCAGCCGACTCGGGATATCAAGTCACATAAGATTGTAGATAATGACGAGACACTACAAGTAATGGTGGCTACGCGTCAGCAAAGTTACTGGATTGGAGTGCAAGGAGCGTACCAGCGTTGGCGGCCACGCCACTGACCTCCCCCGGCTCTCATGCATCACCCTACACAGTGTCGGCCGTCAATTTCCCACTCCATTACTGCAGTCGGTGTGGGAACAGTGGAGGCGGTCGTACTGTCTGCCCATGACGAATCTCGCTGCACGACGCCGGGCATACCATACGTGTCCTGCGTCAACCTTACGCGAGAGTCTCATTGGCTAGCCGGCGGGTCCCACGGCCAGACGGGACCTTGCAGTCGGCGGGCCCCTTAGCGACAAGACAAGACCCCCATGGCCCCCCCGGCCAGCCGGCGAGGCTGCCAGCCGGGTCCCACTCTTGTACCCTTTATCCATATTGTAGCCCGGCAGGTTCGTCTATAAAACCCCCCGGTCCCCCTCCATGCAGAGGGTCGGTCAACTTAGCATACACACCAACCACATAGGAGAGGTAGAGACGAGCCAACTGCTCCTTCTTCCTCCGCCGCAATACAGCTTCAGGAGCACTTTGTAGCCCCATTCATACATCATACACTCCGGCAGGACTAGGTGTATTTTTTCTACGGAGAGCCCTGAACCTGGGTACATCGTGCATTCCATGCATGTACCAACCTCGTCCCCAGCGCCCTCCGGTGCCACTTCGGTTCCTACCATCTTTAGCCTACCCATGGGTTATGTTGTTAGTATTCACCGACATTTGGCTCCCACCATGGGGCCAATCGCGACATCGGCTGGCTTCACGCACTGGGCGGGGTGTAACGACTAAGATGTGGCCCTTTCCTATTTTGGGGGTGATGCCTCAAAAGGGAAAGGGGCGCATCTAAATGTTTCGCAATCGAGATAATCATAACATTACATAACTGCAAGAGTGACAAGTAGGGCATACACTTGCCATGTGATAAGAGTATAGCATTAAGCTTACAGACACACATTATTCAGAGCATAGTTTAGCCCCGCTACAGAAATTATGAAACAAGTAAAACTATGATATACCGCATGCTGGCCCACGATCACGACCATGGCCTCAGTGCTCCGGATAGTTCACGTAAAGACGGCTAGATTCCTCATCAAACTCCCACTTCAGCTGGTTGTCATTAGGATCTCCTGCGTCGGGTGTACCTGTACCTGTTGGGGTTTGTAGTAATCTGTGAGCCACGGGGACTCAGCAATCGAATGACCTTGGTATTGAATCTAGCCAAGTTATTGGGTGAGGAAGGTTAAGTGTATGAGTTGGAGCAACCTAAGCATATATGGCGGCTACCTTACGATGAAGAGAGTAATCATATGGTGGCTACCTTACGATGAACAGAGTAATCATATGGTGGCCTACACGAGCGATCGAAGACTAGATTCATCACTAAGTGATCATGAACACCTACTTACGTCAAACATAAGCCCACCGTGTTCTCGATCAGAGAGCGATTTCTGAAGGAGACGGTCACGGTTATGCACACAGTTGGCAGTTTTATTAGAGTTACTTCAAGTTGTCTAGAACCGGATGTTAACAAAATATCCACATTTTCCACATAACCGTGGGCACGGCTTTACGAAAGATTAAACCCTACAGGGGTGCTCCAACTAGTCCATCACAAACTGCCACAGGCCGCAAAGTAATCCTCTACCATGAAACTCGTGATCTCGTCGGATTCCGTAGAGGAACACCTCAACTTTGAGGAGACCCAAAGTTTCACCGGAATCCCTATACGCAAGATATATCGCTAAGGTGAGACAAATCTAGCAGGACCTCCCGTCGTGTCGACGACCCTGATAAGAGCCGCGTATCTTAGTCTCACGACACGACGGATGAGTCACATTACGGGTTAAACCAAACCTCAAGTTGCCCCGTGGTGGCCCCCTAGTCTGCTCAGTTTTGACCAACACTCATGAGGAGCACTTGCCCGGGTTGTTGATAAATTCCTGGGGGTAGCTATTCCCTATGCAAATTATAATTAGGTTATTAGCAGAATAAAACCAAAGTTGGGTCCTGCCGGACAAGCCTTAACACTACACGATTTATCAAGGGGTCCCCATAACAACCTCGAACGTGTTAGGAGAGATCAGTTATGGAATCAAACACCGGTAACCGAAACTAAGGCGGCAACAACGGAACAAATCACCCGGCAAAAGGCTAGGTCTTCCGTTATTTACCAAGTATATAGGTGCATTAATTAAATAGCAATTTAAACATAATGATATCAAAATACACATGTTAACACATGAGATAGCAGACACCTGCAACTAGCAAACCTACTCATTAGAGGTTGAGCAAGCCTTCTTAGCCAAACAACATTTGCTAGGACACGGAGGTGTTTGAGGTTCATGGCAAAGACAGGTGGAATTTATGTCAAGTGGTAGGCAGCGAGCATATAACGAAGGAAACGTGATTCTAAGCATAAGAAAGCTAGATACGGTGTCAAGGTCACAGTAATCTTGCCTGTGATGTCTTCAGCTTGGAACTACTCTTGTTCTTCCTGCATGTACTCTCCAGAATCCACGTACTCGCTCTCCGTGCCCGATGCTACCCAAGATAAGATAACGTCCAATGAACACCAACAAAACATAATGGAACAATCAATATGATGCATGTGTGAAGAAGGAAGCATGCATCACTATTCTGGTCACTTTCATATGCATTCGTTGAGATAATTGAATTCTGGACAGAACCTCATATTAAGTTATCTTGACATGCATGAATATGGCATGAACATGTGCATCACGAGAAAACTATGCAAAAACATATAAAGAACATAGAGAACGGAGTCACGGTTCAACCGGAAACTACAAAACAAGTTTCGAAGACCTACAGTTCAAAACAGCCACAAACACACTCTATAGGGCACTCCCTCGTGTAACCAGGTTGCCACATGATCAAGCAACAAATTGTAAGTGGGGTGGTGCATGGGAACACACCACACCATCAATAATGTCCACACAAGGTTCAAAACAATACAAACATACAATTTGCTTTCAACAGCAACATAGCAGTTTGTCTACAAGATTTAAAGTAGCTACAACCATCTAAATGAATCAAACAAGATATGAAAATGAATACATCCAAAAGACCTACAACCATGTACAAGAAGCTAATGAAAAGGAATCACCCATGAGCAGATCTATAGACACTAACTTGGACGAAATATCAAAGTTTTTGGGACTTTGTGAAAATCACAGATTTTCACCAGCTGCTTAAGCTGTGAAGCATTTTGGCAGCCTCCAAAATGATATCTACAGGAAGTGTATAAGCATGAAATTTAACTGGGAGCTAAACAAACATAAAATCTCACAAACATTAGTTTGTTGCATGGGCTAATTCCCAATACAGGAGCTAACTCACCCAAGACAACACGGGAAGAAAACAACATCAAATTCCCAGACTTAGTGAAATTCACAGGTTTTCACAATTCTTTCAGTTTCAGCCAAGTGTCTACTTTGACAGGGCACAATAGGTGGATGAAAATCCCTAAGAACAAAACAAAGGCCCCATGCTGTAGAGGGGTTCACCCACTACCATTCCATCAAGGAATCATCCACAAAGGGCCAAAGCACCACCTAATGTAAAGCTCTAAACATGGCATCATACCAGAAAAATAACAGTTTTATGAAGTTGCTCTAAAGTGAAATCTGACTGCACCAATGGATTCTTGGGATGATTATACCCCAAAATCATATATCATACATGGGTACTTGCATGTAACAACAATGCACAAAGCTAGCTCGAAAATATCACATAGAATCCTGTAAGCTACAAATGACTATCATCACATGTGAAAACTAGCACATATTGCATCACCTACACATGCACATACACTAGGACAAGAACAACCTATCTAGGCATAGCATGGACTCACTAACATGGTCAAACTAGTATAGAGAAATGTGGTCATCCACTCACACACACATGTTCACACACATACACATGCACATGTATATAAATGAACTCACACCACACCATCTACACCTACACATGCACACACACAAAAAATACTCACACAACACCACATGAATATTTGCAAACATGAGGGATTAGGCCCTCTTGCACAAGTGTTTGTGCACACTTATGAATACACACACAACACAACCTTTTGCACACACATACACTACACCCTAGTCTATATGAGTGAAAGAAAAAGAAAACTACAGGCACACAACCTAATGTAAAATGAAACAACACAAACAAAATATAACAGCAAACGAAAAGAATGAAGTCAACAAAAAAAGGGGAGGGTGTGTGGATCGAACCCATAACCCCTCTGGTGCAACCACAGGCACACACCAGTGGGCTACAACATCGACGCTTAACATAGAGAGGGCCTTATGCAAGGTTAGCCCTCTCTGGCGCGTGCCTTGCAACTGGCGAAATAAACGAAAAAAAGAAAGGAACCCAAGGGGATTCAAACCCACGACGCTGGCGACGCGCCAAGCTCGGTTTCCACTGTGCTGAGGTGAGTGATCTTAACACAGAGGGGGGTGGTGCTCTTTTGAGCAGCCCCTCTGCTCTGCTACCTACTACGGCGGTGACTGAAACACGGGAGGCACTCCGGTGGCTCTCCGGCGACTAATTCCTACGGCGGCTACCACGTGGGGGAAGAGGGAACCCTAGGGGTTCCATTCCTGGGGCTAGGTCCCTGGGAGGAGCCCCCTGCGACGGCGCGATGGCGCAGCTACCTACGACAACAGAAGTGACGACAGAGGCCTACGACGAGGGCTTGGCGGTGAAACGACGAAGGAGAGGGACGAGGACGACGAGAGGATCACCTTAAGGGTCTTGGTGACACGCATGTTGCCGCGACGAGGAAGAAGAGGGTGAGGAGACGTCGATACGCCTGATCTGCTCCGGCGGCGACGAGGCCGACGCGGGGAGTGAAGCAGAGGAGAGGATCTGCCCCGCTAGCGACGGGAACGGATTGGGGAAGGACAAAGCATCCTCGCGGACGCCTCGGACACCACGGGGGAGGCTGTCGGCGACGAGGACAACGGCGGGGATCGACGGCCTAGGCTCTCTCTGAACTTGTTATCTCTCTGAAGATTACCTGGGAGGGGGAAGAAGGAGGGAGAGGGAGGTGGCGGCGTTGAGAGGGAACCCTAGGGGGCACGCACGCCAAGGGGGGCTAAATAGGCGAGGGTTTTGACGGCGTTCGTGTCCGTGCCACGGTGGCAAGCTCTCTCTCTCTCTCTCTCTCGCTGACTCTGACGGAAAGCAGGGAGGATGGGGACAGCGTCAGGAAGAAGAAAGGAAAGGGGAAGGGGCCACACTAGCGAAGAAAGGAGGCGAGGCCCAGGTGAGAGGAGAGAGCCGGCCCACCTGGGCTAGCTCTTGTGCCTGGTTTAAAACAGGAAAAAAACAAAAGGGCTTTCCTTTTTTAAATAAAACCACAAACAAAGACTCACACAGCCAAGTAGAGGGGTTTATTTGGAAAAATAAAAATAGCTAGGGGCTGAGGGGCTGAGGGAATTATGCACAAGCCTGAGATATTCTTCATGCTCTTCCTCGGTTTTAGAAAAGACCAGAATATCATCAAGATACAACAAGACGAATTCATTCTTGAATGGGGAGAATATATAATTCATCATCCGACAGAATGTCGGTGGATCATTGGCTAGACCGAAAGACATCGCCGTGTACTCATACGAGCCAAAGTTTGTTCTGAAAGCTGTCTTTGGAATGCCCTCTTCGCGAACGCGAATCTGATGATAAGTCATCCTGAGATCAAGCTTCGAGAACATCTTAGCCCCTTTCAATTGCTCAAAAAACTAATTGATGTTAGGAAGTGGATACTTGTTTTTGGTCGTCTTCTTGTTAAATGGACAGTAAGCGACACGGAGTCGTTCCTTACCATCCTTCTTCCTGACGAAAAGAACTCCACAACCCCAAGGAGATGAGCTTGGCACGGCCGCTTACACACAGGCTCAGTACCTGGTTCAAGCTCAATTACGAACTCAACTGCTCGGTGCGGAGGCATTCCTCGCAGTTCTTCCAGAAAAACATCTTCAGACTCGCAGACCACTCGGACTTGCAAAAATGGAGAGATCTCACCCTTCTCATTCAAGGAAAACAGACGGACCGTGTCATCACGTGCTGCGAAGATAATCACGTCCTCCGAAGAATGAGTTAGCTTCACTTCTTTAGATTCAAAATCAATAGACGCCTCGTTCATAGCCAACCAATCCATTCCAAGGATCAAATCATTATCAGAGTTGCCAAGGACAATAGGAGAAGCCAGAAAGGCGTAATTACCTATCTTGATAGAGACATCAGGAAAAACCCATCGAGAACTCATGAGCATCCCCGGAGAAACAATATCTAAAGACTTAGGCAACTCTTCAAGATGCAAATCATGCTTTGCCGAAAACGGATAAGATAAGAAAGAATGTGATGCATCAGAATCAAACAACACTTTTGGAGGAATATCATTAACTGAGAGATTACCCATAATCATGTCTCAGGAGTTGTGTGCTTCAGCAACATTCACCATATTGAGTCTCGCAGACCTGGGGTTGAACTTTACCATAGCATTGCTGGGAGGCTTCCCTGGAGGACGGGGCAGAAGACACAACTGAGAGGTGCACTTGTTGGAGTAGTGACCCTTCTACCTACACTTGTGACAAGTAACATCTAACAGCGGACGGAACTGCACCTGAGGATTCCCTTGCTTCTGCTGCTGAAACCTCTGTTGGAAAGCTGGGTTGGGTGGGTGGGAAGAACCACGACCACCTGACTGCTTGAACTGCTGAGTCTGCCGAGGAGGAGGAGAGACACCCAGTATTTCTGCTGCTTCTGGACCACCTGAGTTGAGGGTGACGAATTGGACTCTCTAAAACGCTTCCTCGAATTCCCCACCTTGAGCAAAGCTGCCTCAACCATGAGAGCCAAGTTATAGAACTTATCAAACTCATCGGGATCGTGCAAGGCAAGGGCCAGCTGCAAGTCATCTCTCAAGCCACCTCTCAACTGATAGATCTTGCACTTCTGATCTGGAATGTCCTGCAAAGCATATCGAGCCAACTCATGGAAATCGACGTTGTAGTTGTACACAGAGGAACCACCTTGCTTCAAGCGTCTGAACTTCTCATGCATCTCTTCCACAAAGCTAGACAGGATATAGTGAGACCTGAAATCTCTGCAGAAATTGTCCCAACTGATCATTCTGCCTCCCCTGGAGTCCTTCAAGTGCTGCCACCAAACTCCTGCTTGCCCCTCGAGCTGAAACGTTGCAAACTTGACGAAGTCCTCTGGATGCACATTGCTGCACTCAAAGTGTTTGATCATGCCCCGAATCCAGTCCTGAGAGTCGAATGGCTGATCACAAGACGCGAAGGACTGATACGTCCATTTTGCATCATGCTTTCATGTTGATATTTATTGCTTCTTGGGCTGTTGTATTACTTTGTGGTACCATATTTATGCCTTTTCTCTCTTATTTTGCAAGGTTTATTTGAAGAGGGAGAATTCAGGCAGCTGGAATTCTGGACTGGAAAAGGAGCAAATCTTAGTCCACTATTCTGCACAACTCCAAATGCCCTGAAAATTTACGTGGAATTTTTTGGGATTATATAAAAAATACTGTGCGAAATAAGTACCAGAGGGGAGCTACCAGGCGCCACAAGCCCTGCCACCGCCACCCTCCTGGTGGCGGTTGGCAAGCTTGTGGGCTCCCTGACGGCCCACTAGCCCCCTCTTTTGCTATATGAAGGGTTTTGTTCCAGAAAAAATCAATCGAGAGCTTTTTCGTGGTTTCGCCGCCGCCACGAGGCGGAACGTGAGCAGATCCAATCTAGAGCTCCGGCAGGACGATCCTGCCGGGGAAACATCCCTCCCGGAGGGGGAAATCGTCGCCATCGTCATCACCAACACTCCTTTTGTCGGAGGGGAGGCATCTTCATCAGCACCATCTCCTCTCCCATCCCTAGTTCATCTCTTGTAACCAATCTCCATCTCACGACTCCGATTGGTACTTGTAAGGTTACTAGTAGTGTTGATTACTCTTTGTAGTTGATGCTAGTTGGATTACTTGGTGGAAGAGTTTATGTTCAGATCCTTGATGCTATTCATTACACCTCTGATCATGATTATGATTATGCTTTGTGAGTAGTTACTTTTGTTCCTGAGGACATGGGATAAGTCATGTTAATAATAGTCATGTGAATTTGATATTCGTTCAATATTTTGATATGCTGCATGTTGTCTTTTCCTCTAGTGGTGTTATGTGAACATCGACTACATAACACTTCACCATATTTGGGCCTAGAGGAAGGCATTGGGGAGTAGTAAGTAGATGATGGGTTGCTGGAGTGACAGAAGCTTAAACCTCAGTCTATGCGTTGCTTCGTAAGGGGCTGATTTGGATCCACTAGTTTAATGCTATGGTTAGACGTTGTCTTAATTCTTCTTTCATAGTTGCGGATGCTTGCCAGAGGGGTTAATCATAACTGGGCTGCTTGCCCACGTAAGGGCAGTACCCAAGCGCCGGTCCACCCACATATCAAACTATCAAAGTAACGAACGCGAATCATATGAACATGATGAAACTAGCATGATAGAAATTCCCGTGTGTCCTCGGGAGCCTTTTTACTCCTATAAGAATTTGTTAGGCTTGTCACTTGCTAACAAAGGGATTGGGACACTTGCTGCACCATTGCTACTACTTGTTACTTTTTACTTTTCGCTTGCTACGTTTCACCTTACTACACCATCACTTGTTACCGCTACTTTCAGTTCTTGCAGTTATTACCTTGCTGAAAACCGTTTATCAGAGCCTTATGCTCCTCGTTGGGTTTGACACTCTTACTTATCGAAAGTACTACGATTGATCCCCTATACTTGTGGGTCATCAAGACTCTTTTCTGGTGCCGTTGCCGGGGAGTGAAACGCCTTTGGTAAGTGGAATTTGTAAGGAAACATTTATATATTGTGCTGAAATTTATTGTCACTTGTCACTATGGAAACTGTTCCTTTGAGGAGTTTGTTCGGGGTATCTTCACCACAAACCGAAGCACGAGGAGTTGTTCCTCAACCTGAGGTACCTACTGAAAATATCTTTTATGAAATTCCTTCGGGAATGCTTGAGAAACTGCTGGCTAATCCTTTTACACGAGATGGATCTTCACATCCAGACTTGCATCTGATCTGCGTAGATGAATTTTGTGGTTTATTTAAGCTTGCAGGTTTGCTCGAGGATGAGGTAAAGAAGAAAGTCTTTCCTTTATCTTTGAAGGATAAGGCGTTGACATGGTATAGGCTATGTCATGATACTGGATCATGGGGCTACACGCGGTTGAAATTGGAATTTCATCAAAAGTTTTATCCTATGCATTTAGTACATCGTGATCGGAATTATATTTATAACTTTTGGCCTCGTGACAGGGAAAGCATAGATCAATCTTGGGGGAGGATTAAATAAATGCTATATTCATGCCCCAATATGAGCTCTCGAGAGATATCATCACTCAAAACTTTTATGCTCGACTTTCTCATGAAGATCGTACCATGCTTGACACTTCTTGTACCGGTTCTTTTATGAAGAAGGATATTGACCACAAGTGGAATTTATTAGAAAGAATCAAACGTAACTCTGAAGATTGGGAGCTGGAGGAATGTAAGGAGTCAGATATGAATTTCCAGTTTGATTGCATTAAATCTTTTGTTGAGGCAAACACTTCTAGAGATTTTAGCACTAAGTATGGACTTGACTATGAGATAGTAGCTTCCCTATGTGACTCCTTTGCTCCTCATGTTGATCTTCCCAAAGAGAAGTGGTTTGAGTATCATCCTCCTGTAGAAAGTAACATAGCCAAAACCAATCTAGTTGAGGAGAAAGTCATTGCTTTTTGTGATCCTGTTGTTCCTTGTGCTTACACTGAGAAACCACCATACCCTGCTAGGATAAAGGATTATTCTAAAGCTCCAACTGTGATACGTAGGGGTTACATTAGACCACTTGCACCCCCTGAGGAGATTAGAGTTGAACCTAGTGTTGCTATTATCAAAGATCTCTTAGCCGAAGACGTAGACAGGCATGTTATCAAATTATGTGAGAACTCCGCTAGAATTGCTAAACCTCACGCGAAAGACAAATACAGACCTGTAGTTGTCCTGCCCGTTGTTTCTGTCAAGATAGGAGATCACTGTTACCATGGTTTATGTGATATGGGAGCTAGTGTTAGTGCAATACCCCATTCGCTATATGATGAAATCAAAGATGAGATTGCACCTACTGAGCTAGAACCTATTGATGTCACTATTACGCTAGCTAATAGAGACACTATCTGTCCTCTGGGAATTATGAGAGACGTAGAAGTCCTGTGTGGTAAGACGAAGTATCCTACTGATTTCCTCGTCCTTGGTACTGCACAAGATAACTTTTGTCCCGTCATATTCGGTAGACCCTTTCTCAACACTGTCAATGCTCACATTGATTGCATTAAGTAGACTGCCACAGTTAGTTTCGAGGGTGTGTCTCATGAATTTAAGTTCTCCAAGTTTGGAAGACAACCCCATGAAAAAGAGTCGTCCGGTAGGGATGAAATCATTGCTCTTGCCTCTATTGCCGTACCTCCTACGAATCCTTTAGAGAAATATCTGCATGAGCATGAAAATGATATGCATATGGAGGAAAGAGATGAGATAGATAAAATTTTCTTAGAACAATATCCTATTCTCAAGAATAATCTGCCTGTTGAACTGCTTGGGGATCCTCCCCCACCAAAGGGTGATCCTGTGTTCGAGCTTAAACAGTTGCCAGATACTCTTAAGTATGCCTATCTTGATGAGAAGGAGATATATCCTGTTATCATTTGTGCTCTCCTCTGAGAGCACGAAGAGAAGAAGTTACTAAAAACTCCGAGGAAGCACCGTGCTGCTATTGGATATACTCTTGATGATCTTAAGGGTATTAGTCCCACTCTATGTCAGCACAAGATTAAAACCGATCCTGATTCTAAACCAGTTGCTGATCATCAAAGGAGATTAAATCCTAAGACGAAAGAGGTCGTTCGAAAAGAAATATTAAAGCTTCTGGAAGCAGGAATCATTTATCCTGTTGGTCATAGTGATTGGGTAAGTCCAATACATTGCGTACCTAAGAAGGGAGGTATCACTGTCATTCCTAATGATAAGGATGAACTAATCCCACAAAGGATTATCATTGGCTATAGGATGGTGATAGACTTCCGGAAACTGAACAAGGCAACCAGGAAGGACCATTATCCTTTGCCATTTATCGACCAAATGCTAGAAAGGCTATCCAAACACACACACTTCTGCTTTCTAGACGGTTATTCAGGTTTCTCGCAAATACTTGTTGCACAATCTGATCAGGAGAAAACCACTTTCACCTACCCCTTCGGTACCTTTGCTTATAGACGTATGCCTTTTGGCTTATGCAATGCACCTGCCACCTTTCAAAGATGTATGACGGCTATATTCTTTGACTTTTGTGAAAAGATTTTAGAGGTTTTCATGGATGACTTCTCCGTTTACGGGTCTTCCTTTGATGATTTCCTCAGCAACCTTGATCGAGTCTTACAGAGATGCGAAGATACCAACCTCGTCTTGAATTGGGAGAAGTGCCACTTTATGGTTAATGAAGGTATCGTCTTAGGACACAAAATCTCTGAAAGAGGCATTGAAGTTGATAAGGCTAAGGTTGATGCGATTAAGAAAATTCCTTACCCCCCAGATATCAAAGGTATACGAAGTTTCCTAGGTCATGCTGGTTTCTATAGAAGGTTCATTAAAGACTTCTCTAAGATTTCTAGGCCTCTTGCCAACCTCTTGCAGAAGGATGTTCCTTTTGTTTTTGATGAGGATTGTGAGGAAGCTTTCGAAATACTTAAGAAGGCTTTCATAACCGCACCTATTGTTCAACCACCTCACTGGAACTTGCCCTTTGAAATCATGTGCGACGCTAGTGATTAAGCTGTTGGTGTTGTTCTAGGACAAAGAGTTGACCAGAAGTTGAATGTTATTCACTACGCTAGTAAAACTCTAGACACTGCCCTAAGAAACTATGCCACTACGGAAAAGGAGTTTTTAGCAGTCGTGTTTGCATGTGAAAAGTTCAGATCTTATATAGTTGACTCCAAAGTCACTATTCACTCTAATCATGCTGCTATTAAGTACCTTATGGAAAATAAGGACGCTAAGCCTAGGCTGATCAGATGGGTTCTCCTGCTACAGGAACTTTTTTTGCATGTCGTTGACCGAAAGGGTGCAGATAACCCTGTAGCAGATAACTTGTCTAGGCTAGAGAATATCCTTGATGACCCACGACCTATTGATGAAAGCTTTCCTGATGAGCAATTAAATGTCATCTGCACTTCACATAGTGCACTGTGGTATGCTGATTACGCAAATTATATTGTAGCCAAATACATACCACCCAGTTTCACCTATCAGCAAAAGAAGAAATTCTTCTTTGATTTGAGACACTACTTTTGGGATGATCCTCACCTTTATAAGGAAGGAGTAGATGGTGTTATTAGACGTTGTGTGCGTGAACATGAACAGGGACAGATCTTGCAGAAGTGTCATTCCGAAGGCTACGGACGACACCATGCTAGAGATAGAACTGCCCATAAGGTATTGCAATCAGGTTTCTATTGGCCCACTCTCTTTAAGGATTCTCATAAGTTTGTCTTGTCCTGTGACGAATGCCAAAGAATAGGGAATATCAGTAAGCGCCAGGAAATGCCTATGAACTATTCACTTGTCATTGAACCATTCGATGTCTGGGGCTTTGATTATATGGGACCCTTCCCGAGTTCCAATGGGTACACTCACATTTTAGTTGCTGTGGATTACGTCACTAAGTGGGTAGAAGCTATCCCCACTAAAAATGGTGATCACCACACCTCTATTAAGATGCTTAAAGAAGTCATTTTCCCAAGATTTGGAGTCCCTAGATATTTGATGACTGATGTCGGTTCACACTTCATTCATGGTGTTTTCCGCAAGATGCTCGCTAAGTATGATGTCAACCATCGAGTTGCATCTCCTTATCATCCTCAGTCTAGTGGTCAACTGGAATTGAGTAATAGGGAGATCAAATTGATCCTACAGAAGACCGTCAATAGATCTCGAAAAAATTGGTCTAGCAAACTTGACGATGCACTATGGGCTTATAGGACTGCTTATAAGAATCCCATGGGCATCTCGCCGTATAAAATAGTTTACGGTAAGGCCTGTCATTTACCTCTTGAGCTGGAACACAAAGCTTATTGGGCAATCAAAGAGCTCAACTTTGATTTCAAACTTGCCGGTGAGAAGCGGTTGTTTGATATCAGCTCATTAGATGAATGGAGGGCCCAGGCATATGAGAATACCAAGTTGTTCAAGGAAAATGTTAAGAGATGGCACGACAAACGAATACAAAAACGAGAGTTCAATGTAGGTGATTATGTCCTGCTATACAATTATCGTTTAAGATTCTTCGCAGGCAAGCTTCTCTCCAAATGGGAAGGTCCCTACGTTATCTAGGAAGTATATCGTTCCGGTGCCATCAAAATCAATAACACGGAAGGAAATTTTCCTAGAGTGGTAAATGGGCAAAGGATCAAGCATTATATCTCCGGTACTCCCATAAATGTTGAGACCAATATCATCAATGTCATAACTCCACAGGAGTACATAAGGGATGTTTCTCAGCCTGTTTCAGACCCTCAAAAAGAAGAGGTACCTGTTTCGGTAAGAAATTGGACTCCGATGCTTTTCCAATAGGAAATTTCCTCTGTTTTGGATTTTTTGGAAAATTACAAAAATAAAAAGCAGTCCGGAGAGTGCACGAGGCGGCCAAAAGCTTGGAAACCACCACCTACCCCCCTGTGGCGGATGGAGCGCTTGTGGGAACCTCGTGTGCCTCCCGGACTCTGTTTTCTTGCGGGGCATTCCTTTTGGTCCAGAAAAATCAATATATATTCGCCCAAAGGTTTTGATCTCTGTATCGCGCAGTTTTCCTCTGTTTTCGTTTCAAGCTTGTTGTTTGCCGCAGATTTAGGTCAAGATGTCTTCTCAAGATTCTGAAGAAGAGATCTATGTGGCCGATGATCGTGCTAACTCTAGGATTAATGGGGACCTAGAACCATATGGCTGGACCACTTACGAGGAAGAGGACTATGAGCCCAAGGGGAAGGAACAAACGAGTTCCGACGAAGAGGAGGCTCCTCTACCTCAACCTAGACGCACTCATGTGGAGTTCAAGATGTCAAGCCTCCCTGACCAAAGGAAGAAGCCTAATACCTTGTTTATCCCTTCTCGTTTCTTGCAGGAGAGTAAGCAGGAACTTTGCGATAGAGCGTTGAAACTTGAGGAGGAAAATGACGATCTAAGGGAGCAGAACTTTTTGCTCAAGTGGAAATTAGACAAGATCAAGACTTCTTCAACAACACCACCACCATCACCACCAAAGGAAGACAACTAAGCAATGGTATGGGAAATCCCCTTGGCTTCTGCCAAGCTTGGGGGAGTTGTCCTGGTATCGTATCACCTTTATATCTTTTGCTTTTACCTTTGTTTTAGTTCTTTCCTTTTCAGTTTTTATTTTCTTCTCTTAGAGGAATAAGTCTTTAGTGTTTAGTTTGAGTCTTTTGCCTTGTGTCTCCCCCGATGTATTCGAGCTTACGAGCTATATAATAAAGAGTATCTTAGTCAAGGGCTTTTCTTTATGTCGTGATCAAAAGTATGAAAAGAACGATAGCATGAAAAATCATGAGACGATCTTATGGAAAGTGATAGCTTCACATATTACACGTATGATGATTGGAACTTGTTGAGAATAAATGAACATAGACCTCAGTCATTGTTGCAATTAATAAGAAGTAATAAGGAAAGAGAGGTTCACATATAGATATATCATCTTAGACACTTTTTACAATTGTAAGCACTCACCAAACTATTACATGCTTAGGAGTAGATGTTGGACAAGGAACACAACATAATGAATTGTGTTTTCTTGGTTCCAAACAATGTTATATGATTAGAGATCCCTTAGCATGTGACGATTGCTTCCACCTCATATTAGCCAAAACTCCCGCACCAAGTAGAGATACTACTTGTGCATCCATAAACCTTGAACCTAGTTTTGCCATGAGAGTCCACCATACATACCTATGGATTGAATAAGATCCTTCAAGTAAGTTGTCATCGTTGCAAGAAATAAAAATTTCTCTCTAATATGTATGATCTATTAGTGTGTGGAGAATATGCTTTGTACGAACCTGTGATGAGGAAGACATAAGAGCGACAGGCTGCATAATAAAGTTCTTTATCACAGGAGGCAATATAAAGTGACGTTCCTCCACACTAAGAGGACACACATTCAAACCTCAAAAGCGCATGACAACCTCAGCTTCCCTCTGTGAAGGGCCTATCTTGTACCTTTACTTTTTTCCCTTGTAAGAGTCATGGTGATCTTCACCTATTCCCTATATTTTCCTTTGTCTTGGCTACCGTCACATGCTTGGGAAAGATCTATATTCATATATCAACTTGGAGTGGAGTACTTATGCTTTATTGTTGTTGACTTTGCCCTTGAGGTAAATGGTTGGGAGGCAAAATAGAAGCCCCTATCTTCCTCTGTGTCTAGAGTTGTAACAATTGAGCAAAACAAAAGAGATGATTGAGTATGTGGGTTTGCCTTACAAGCTCTTTTTGACTCTTTCTGATGTTGTGATAAATTGCAATTGCCTCAATGACTTTGGACTGTTGTTGGTTACTTCTAGGTAAGGTTTTTGCTTCATACTTTGCTTTGTGAAGGAATTGTTACTTTCCCATAAGAATCTTTATGATGTATTGTTGTTCTATGTGTGATCATGATGCCCTCATGTCCGTATTATGTTTTATCGACACCTTCTTCCCTCAACATGTGGACATGTTTATGGAACTTGGTTTTCACTTGAGGACAAGCAAGGTCGAAGCTTTGGGGAGTTGATACGTCCATTTTGCATCATGATTTCATGTTGATATTTTTTCTTTATGGGCTGTTATATTACTTTGTGAAACCATATTTATACCTTTTCTCTCTTATTTTGCAAGGTTTATTTGAAGAGGGAGAATTCAGGCAGCTGGAATTCTGGACTGGAAAAGGAGCAAATCTTAGTACACTATTCTACACAACTCCAAATGCCCTGAAAACTTACGGGGAATTTTTTCGAATTACATAAAAAATACTGGCCAAAAGAAGTACCAGAGGGGAGCTACCACAGCGCCACAAGCCCTGCCACCGCCACCCCCTAGTGGCGGTTGGCAAGCTTGTGGGCTCCCTGACGGCCAACTAGCCCCCCTATTTTGCTATATCAAGGGTTTCGTTCCAGAAAAAATCAGTCGGGAGATTTTTCGTGGTTTCGCCGCCGCCACGATGCGGAACTTGAGCAGAAACAATCTAGAGCTCCGGCAGGACGATCCTGCCGGGGAAACTTCCCTCCTGGAGGGGGAAATCGTCGCCATCGTCATCACCAACACTCCTCTCGTCGGAGGGGAGGCATCTTCATCAGCACCATCTCCTCTCCCATCCCTAGTTCATCTCTTGTAAACAATCTCAGTCTCACGACTCCGATTGGTACTTGTAAGGTTACTAGTAGTGTTGATTACTCTTTGTAGTTGATGCTAGTTGGATTACTTGGTGGAAGAGTTTATGTTCAGATCCTTGCTGCTATTCATTACACCTTTGATCATGATTATGATTATGCTTTGTGAGTAGCTAATTTTGTTCCTGAGGACATGTGATAAGTCATGTTAATAATAGTCGTGTGAGTTTGGTATTCATTCGGTATTTTGATATGTTGTATGTTGTCTTTTCCTCTAGTGGTGTTATGTGAACGTCGACTACATAACACTTCACCATATTTGGGCCTAGAGGAAGGCATTGGGGAGTAGTAAGTAGATGATGGGTTGCTGGAGTGATAGAAGCTTAAACCCCAGTCTATGCGTTGCTTCGTAAGGGGCTGATTTGGATCCACTAGTTTAATGCTATGGTTAGACGTTGTCTTAATTCTTCTTTCGTAGTTGCGGATGCTTGCAAGAGGGGTTAATCATAAGTGGGATGCTTGTCCAAGTAAGGGCAGTACCCAAGCGCCGGTCCACCCACATATCAAACTATCAAATTAACGAACGCGAATCATATGAACATGATGAAACTAGCATGACAGAAATTCCCGTGTGTCCCCGGGAGCGTTTTTCCTCCTATAAGACATTGTTCAGGCTTGTCCCTTGCTACAAAAGGGATTGGGCCACTTGCTGCACCATTGGTACTACTTGTTACTTGTTACTTTTTTCTTGCAACATTTCACCTCACTACACCATCACTTGTTACCACTACTTTGAGTGCTTGCAGTTATTACCTTGCTGAAAACCGTTTATCAGAGCCTACTGCTCCTCGTTGGGTTCGATACTCTTACTTATCGAAAGTACTACGATTGATCCCCTATACTTGTGGGTCATCAAGGACCTCAGTTGGTTCACCGGGAATTGATTCAGAGATGCAGACTGATGAGCACCATGGTTGAAATTGCCCTGCTGCTGATTGGTCCTCTCTTGCAATAGCTGGATTAACATCTGGGTGTTAGAATTTCTTGCAGCCATCACCTCTTGCCAAGCCTCTCTAGGAGGAGGAGGCGGCGGAGGAGGAGGTGGAGGAGGCGGTGGCGGAGCATCAGCACCCTCGCGACCCAGATTCTGGCCAGTTGGTGGAGCCATCCTGAAGACGGACAACACATTAGCCCAGAGAATAACATTCAAGGTAAAGCTGAATCAATACACAGAAATATCTGAACAAGAATATTTAGCAATTGCACTCGAACAAAATAGTAAGAATGCTTCCTCAAAGTGATTAAAGACCACTTGCAAACCAAGTATGAGCTAGAACTGCTCGGAACAAACGTATGACAGAAATCCCATCCGATATCTTCGTGGATATGATCGCACGGGCTCGAATTTACAGTAGCCATCCTGTGCAAGGCAGTGCACACGACTTGCAAACTGTCCCCGAGTCGTAGCAAGCTACAAGGACTCTTTAAGACACAATGAGAACCGCTGTAAGACGACCGTGAACAAACGTACCCACTGAATGTCGAATTCCAACCTCACATCATGCATCTGTACGAAGATTGTCCTATAAGTCACTACCTGATATCCCACCTATGATTTCCCGAAATATCTGGTCATGCAATCTGGTACACGGATACAAGGAGTAATATGTCACACAACTCCTATACTAACTCGTTCAGTGTATCACATCCGTCAACATATAACCAGAATCTCGGACCTTCATCTAACAAACACCCTCGTAATCACAACCATACAAAGTGTGGCGATACATCCGCTCTCTGCACTAGTACTGGGGAAGCCGGACTCCTCTTGTCACTACTAGTATTGAAGAAATTACGAACATCCTCCGTCCTGAGATACCAAGAAATCTGAATGATGGCGATGTGCACAAGAATCCCCTGGAGCTCAACTCCGTGGAAGAAATCAAGTTAGACAGGAGGCACCAAGACAGAACTCCGTCACATCGATATCATATAGATTTCAAAATATCCGCGTGATCCTAAAAAAAAATTGAGCGAGTAGAGGAATAGAATTAAGATTTCCTAAGTCGAGAACCTCACCAGAGCATAGAAGAGGAGAAAAAGAAACCTACACTCCGATATAACTAAGACTCTAAAGATTTTACTAGACTCGACTCAGCCAAGTTCGATCACACAAAGGCTCCTATGGTCGTAAGGCTCTGATTACCAACTTGTAACGACTAAGATGCGGCCCTTTCCTATTTTGGCGGTGATGCCTCAAAAGGGAAAGGGGCGCATCTAAACATTTTGCAAGCGAGATAATCATAACATTACATAACTGCAAGAGTGACAAGTAGGGCGTACACTTGCCGTCTAATAATAGTATAGCATTAAGCTTACAGGCACACATTATTCAGAGCATAGTTTAGTCCCGCTACGGACCATATGAAACAAGTAAAACTATGACATCCCGCTTGCTGGCCCATGATCACGACCACGGCCTCAGTCCTCCGGATAGTTCACGTACAGACGGCTAGAGTCTTCATCGAACTCCCACTTCATCTGGTTGTGATCAGGATCTCCTGCGTCGAGCATACCTGTACCTGTTGGGGTTTGTAGTAATCTCTGAGACACGGGGACTCAGCAATCGAATGACCTTGGTATCGAATCTAGCCAAGTTATTGGGTGATGAAGGTTAATTTTATGAGTTTGCAGCAACCTAAGCATATATGGTGGTTACCTTACGATGAACAGAGTAATCATATGGTGGACTACGCAAGCGATCAAAGACTATATTGATCACTAAGTGATCCTGAACACCTACTTACGTCGAACATAACCCCACCATCTTCTCGATCAGAGAGCGATCTCCGAAGGAGACGGTCACGGTTACGCACACAGTTTGATGTTTTACTAGAGTTATTTCAAGTTGTCTAGAACTGCAGGCACAGCTTTTCAAAAGATTAAACCCTGCAGTGGTGCTCAAACTAGTCCATCACAAAACTGCCACGTGCCGCAAAGTAATCCTCTATCACGAAACTCGCGATCTCATCGGATTCCTTAGAGGAAAACCCAAAGTTTGAGGAGACCCAAAGTTTGACCTGAATCCCTATACACAAGATATATCGCTAAGGTGAGACAAATCTAGCAGGACCTCCCGTCGTGTCGACGACCCCGATAAGAGTCGGGTATGTCAGTCTCAGGACACGACAGATGACTCATACTACGGGTTAAACCAAACCTCGAGTTGCCCTGCGGTGGCCTCCTAGTCTGCTCAGTTTGGACCAACACTCATGAGGAGCACTGGCCCGGGTTATTGATTAATTCCTTGGGATAGCTATTCCCTATGCAAATTATTATTAGGTTATTAGCAGATCAAAACCAGTGTTCGGTCCTGCCGGACAAGCCTTAACACGACACGATTTATCAAGGGGTTCCCCATAACAACCCCGAACGTGTTAGGAGCAATCAGTTATGGAATCAAACACCGGTAACCGAAACGAAGGCGCCAACAACGGAACAAATCACCCGGCAAAAGGCTAGGCCTTCCGTTATTTACCAAGTATATAGTTGCATTAATTAAATAGCAGCTTAAACATAATGATATCAAAATACCCATGTTGACACATGAGACAGGTGACACCTGCTACTAGCAAAGCTACTCATTAGAGGTTGAGCAAGCCTTCTTAGCCAAACAACATTTGCTAGGACAGGGAGGTTTTTGAGGTTCATGGCAAAGACAGGTGGCATTTATGTCAAGTGGTAGGCAGCAAGCATACAACGAAGGAAACGTGATTCTAAGCATAACAAAGCTACATATGGTGTCAAGGTCACAGTCCTTGCCTGTGATGTCTTCAGCTTGGAACTGCTCTTGTTCTTCCTACACGTACTCTCCAGAATCCACGTACTCGTTCCTGTTCCTGATGCTACCCAAGATAAGATAACAACCAATAATGAACACCGACAGAACATAATGGAACAATCAATATGATGCATGTGTTAAGAAGGAAGCATGCATGACTATTCTAGTCACTTTCATATGCATTCGTTGAGATAATTGAATTCTGGATAGAACCTCATATTAAGTTATCTTGACATGCATGAATTTGGCATGAACATGTGCATCACGAGAAAACGATGCAAAAACATATAAAGAACGTAGAGAACGGAGTCACGGTTCAATCGGAAACTACAAAACAAGTTTCGAAGACATACGGTTCAAAACAGCCACAGACACACTCTAATGGGCACTCCCTGGTGTAACCAGGTTGCCACATGGTCAAGCAAAAAATTATAAGTGGGGTTGTGCATGGGAACACACCAGACCATCAACAATGCCCACACAAGCTTCAAAACAATACAAACATACAATCTGTTTTCAACAGCAAAGTAGCAGTTTGTCTACAAGATTTAAAGTAGCTACAACCATATAAATGAATCAAACAAGATATGAAACTGAAGCCATCGAAAAGATCTAGAACCTTGTACAAGAAGCTACTGCAAAGGAATCACCCATGAGCAGATCTATAGACACTAACTTGGACAAAATATCACAGTTTTTGGGACTTAGTGAAAATCACAGATTTTCACCAGCTCCTTAAGCGTTGAAGCATTTTGGCAGCCTCCAAAATGATATCTACAGGAAGCGTATAAGCATGAAATTTTACAGGGAGCTAAACAAACATAAAAGCTCACAAACATTCGTTTGTTGCATGGGCTAATTCCCAACACGGTACCTAATTCACACATGACAACAAGGGAAGAAAATAATATCACATTCCCAGACTTTGTGAAATTCACAGGTTTTCACAATTCTGTCAGTTTCAGCCAAGTTTCTATTTTGAGAGGGCACAATAGGTGCATGCAAATCCCTAAGAACAAAAGAAAGGCCCCATGCTATAGAGGGGTTCACCCACTACCATTCTATCATGGAATCGTCCACAAAGGGCCAAAGCACCACCTAATGTAAAGCTCTAAACATGGCATCATACCAGAAAATAACAGTTTTATTAAGTTACTCTAAAGTGAAATCTGATCGCACCAATCGATTCTTTGGATGATTCTAGCCCAAAATCATATATCATACAAGGGTACTTGCATGTAACAACAATTCACAAAGCTAGCTTGAAAATATCACATGGAATCGTGTAAGCTACAAATGACTATCATCACATGTGAAAACTAGCACATATTGCATCACCTACACATGCACATACACTAGGACAAGAACAACCTATCTAGGCATAGCATGTACTCACTAACATGGTCACACTTGCATAGAGAAATGTGGTCATCCACTGACACACACATGTGCACACACATACACATGCACATGTATATAAATGAACTCACACCACACCATCTACACCTACACATGCACACACACAAAAACTACTCACACAACACCACATGACTATTTGCAACAATGAGGGATTAGGACCTCTTGCACAAGTGTTTGTGCACACTCATGCATACACACACAACACATCCTTTTGCACACACATACACTACACCCTAGTGCTATATGAGTGAAAGAAAAAGAAAACTACAATCACACTACCTAATGTAAAATGAAACAGCACAAACAAAATATAACAGCAAAAGAAAAGAATGAAATCAACAACAACAAAAAAAGGGGTCGGTGTGGGGATCGAACCCACAACCCCTCTGGTGCAACCACATAAACACACTACTGGGCTACGACATCGGCGCTTAACATAGAGAGGGCCTTATGCAAGCTTAGCCCTCTCTGGTGCCTGCCCTGCAACTGGCGAAATAAACAAAATAAAAGGAAGGCGCCCGAGGGGTTTCAAACCCACGACACTGGCGACGCGCCAGGCTCGGTTGCCACTGCGCTGAGGTGAGTGATCTTAACAGAGAGGGGGGTGGTGCTCTTTTGAGCAGCCCCTCTCCTCTGCTACCTACTACTGCGGCGACCGAAACTAGGGAGGCACTCCGGTGGCTCTCCGGTGACTAATTCCTACGGCGGCTACCACACGGGGGAAGAGGGAACCCTAGGGGTTCCATTCCTGGGGCTAGCTCCCTGGGAGGAGGACCACTGCGACGGCGCGACGGCGCAACTACCTACGGCAACGGCGGTGACAGCAGAGGCCTACGGCGAGGGCTCGGCGGTGAAACGGTGAAGGAGAGGGACGAGGACGACGAGAGGGTCTCCTTAAGGGACTCGGTGACGCGCGTGTTGCCCCGACGAGCAAGAAGAGGGCGAGGCGACATCGATACGCCCAATCTGCTCCGGCAACGACGAGGCCAACTCGGGGAGCAAAGAAGAGGAGAGGATCTGCCCCGCTAGCGATGGGAACGGTTTGGGGAAGGACCCATCATTCTCGCGAACGCCTCGGACACTGCGGGGAGGCTGCCATGGACGAGGAGAACGGCGGGGATCGACGGCCTAGGCTCTCTCTGAAATTGCTATCTCTTTGAAGCTTACCTGAGAGGGGGAAGGAGGGAGAGAGAGGTGGCGGCGGAGAGAGGGAACTCTAGGGGGCACACATGCCGAGGGGGGCTAAATAGGCGAAGATTTTGACGGCGTTGGCGTCCGTTCCACGGTGGCGAGCCCTCTCTCTCTCTCTCTCGCTGACTCTGACGGAAAATAGGGAGGAGGTGGACGGCGTCAGGAAGAAGAAAGGAAAGGGGAAGGGGCCGCGCTAGCGAAGAAAGGAGACGAGGCCCACGTGAGAGGAGAGAGCCGGCCCACCTGGGCTAGCTCTTGCGCCTGGTTTAAAACAGGAAAAACATAAGGGCTTTCCTTTTTTAAATGAAACCACAAACAAAGACTCACAGAGCCAAGTATAGGGGTTTATTTGGAAAATAAAAATAGCTAGGGGCTGAGGGAATTATGCCCTATTTAAATAAAATATAAACCATATTTTTAGACAAACTAAATTACACATGAAACAGGAATTTATAAGGTTGTTTTTATAAAAACCCCAAATGACTTAAAGCTTAAAAACAACAAGACAACTACCCCCTCAACCACAAGTGAATTCTTTGAATGTCTAACATTTTTCAAACAGGTTCCACCAAAGTTTAACACACAATTTAAAAATAACAAAAGGGGAAGGCCTTGCATTGTTTGAACAACATTGTAGTTTGAAAGCATGTTTGGAAACCTTGTTTGATAACACCACAACATCACACCACCCAAAGCAATCTATCACTACCATGATGAATCAACTTTAAACAACACAAGAAGGAACACAATTCAATTGAAAAGGATGCCATGATGCAAGATGATGACATGAAATGAAGCGACATGAAATGATAACTTTATATAACATCCAAATCATGGTTCACCAAAATAGGAAAGGATCCAAATATGGAGAGGATTACATCTGGGCTGTTACACAGGGCCTCGCACCTACACCACCAGATGCATCGCGTCCGGACATATATACATGCCCGTGGAGCCCGCCTTCGATGAGGCTTCATCGCTGATGATCGACGTCCCCGTCCGTCATGCGGATTCGGACTGGGAGTCCGATGACGAGGCGCCTCCCAACATCGTCATCGCTGCTATGGAGAACCTTAGTTTTCTCTTTAGCGATATGCGTCTCAATGATGGTCCTCGCTACTTGGGCGAGGACCTCGATGTTGAGGCGTTATGCGCCGGCTTCAGTAGGCTCTCTATCGCTGAGACGCCTACACATAACGTGTACCCCAACAATGTACTCGTCTTCGACGGCCCTCCGCCATCCGTGGGGTTCTTCACCCCATATCATGTCGCCACCGTCTCCAACATCGTGGAGGTGATGGTCATCGTCGCTGGCACTAGCACGGCTCATGGCAAGGCTTCAGCAGACGCTGGTGAGCCTGGTGCTGCCACCGTTGACACTCTTCAGGCTGCGCTTACCGGCTTGAAGACACCCATCGCCGCGTCCACAAACCCCAACGAGCGCGGGCCTAGCTGGAGGAAGCTTGCAGGCAGATCTTGGAGGAGGGCATCGCCATCGCTTCGGCTAAGCGCCGGATGGAGGCCACGTAGTGCGAGTATAACTCCGCATACGGCCTCACTCCGGTTTCCGAGGCCCCTAGCCGAGTTGGCTCGGTCCGCGGCCGCGGCCGGGTCATCACTGAGATTCTAGGTGGCAAGCAGCCCATCTACGAGACTCCTGCAGCCAACTTACGGGCGGCCCAGGCGGCCATGGCAGAAATGCCAAGCTTGGAGGGCGAGGAGCGCGCCTTCTAGTAGAAGCGGGTCAAGGATCTCCTAGACGCCACCAACGAGAAGCACACACGGCTTGACCCTGATCAAGATCAATCGGAGTCTCCGGGACCCAACCCCGCAGCACGCTGTAACACCAGCGGTCATCAACAAGCCGAAGGATCTTCCTCGCATCGCACTTCAGGCCGGAAGGGCGAAGGAAGCCACGATAGGCGCTCCCAGCGCCAGAGCGAGCATACTTCGAGCCGGTGTCGGTGAGATGATGAAGGTGATTCGGTATATGAGGTTCCTCATCCCGGGAGGACCCATGCTACCGGCTCACACGACGCCCTTTCGATCGCGGCTCGGATCGGCGCTCGCGTCCCTCAGGGCGACCATGACGCCCGCATGCATCTCAACGCGTTGGCTCAGTCAGCTCTTTTGCAGGAGGACGGTCCTATCGGTCCGGCATGCTTCGGCCTCCGAATCCGAGGGGAGCCGTTTCCCCAAGGTTTCACTCTGCCTGGAGACAGTCCCAAGTATAATGGCACCGCCAAGCCAGAGGACTGGCTGATCGACTACACCACTGCCGTTGGCATTGCCAGGGGAAACAAACGCATAGCAGTCTGCTACGTGCCACTCATGTTGGACGGCTCGGCTCGGACATGGCTTAACAGCCTTCCAGCCGGAAGCGTCAACTCATGGGTTGACTTCGAGGCGGCGTTCGTCCACAACTTCACTGGCACCTACAAGCGCTCTGGCCGGCCTCGCGAGCTGGCCATGTATGTGCGTCTAGAGGCCCGACGAACCCCTTCGCAACTACGTCACGTGCTGGACGGAGCTTCGCATCTCCTACGATGGAGTGCATGAGGTACAGGCCATCCAGTACTTCATCAATGGTTGCCGAGACGGCACTCTCCTCAACCACAAGCTCATGTGCTCCGATCCCACCTCTCTGGAAGTGCTCATGGCCAAGGCGGACAAGTATGCCATGGCCGACTCCGCGATGCGGGTCAAGGTGACCGCCTCGGACATGGCTATCCCCACGCCGGCTAGTCCCAAGCCGGCTGGAGACAATCGACGCAGCAGAACAACAACAAGCACAAGGCGGATCAGCTAGATTCGCGCTCCAATAGCAAGTTGGTAGCCAAGATGGAGGGAGAGGTGCCGGCTACTCAGACCGGCTCCCAACGAAGGCGGCCCAACAAGGAAACTGGTAGCCCAAGCAGACCTTCGAGCATATGCTTGACGCACCCTGCAAAATGCATTCTGGGGCACAGGCCTCTACCCACACCCTTCGACGGTGCAGCTTTGCGCGCCGCCTGTCGCAATGGGAGGGCCTGCCGGCTGCCCTAGGTGCCCATGCTACACCTCAAGCTCCGGCTCCCGGTCCCTCTCCGGCACCACCATCGCCGCCTCGCGACGACGGCCGCCTCCACGACGATTACCCCCATCAAGATGGAGCATTCCTCATCTTCACAAGTGAAGGCAACGACAAGCATAGCGTGCGCCAGCGACTGCGTGAGGTGAATGCCACAGTCCCCCCGGTTCCCCAATACATGCACTTGTCTGAAAAGCCCATCACAAGGAGCCGGGTCGACCATCCAGCTGTGATGCCCAACCCGGGCTCATACACGCTCGTCCTCGACCCTACCTTCGCCTCCCAGAGGCACACCTGCCGGTTCTCCCGGGTGTTGGTCGACGGCGGCAACAGCATCAACATCCTCTACCTCGACACCCTTCTCAAGCTCGGGTTCAAGAAGACGGACGTCTTTTGGACCAGCACTGTCTTCCACGGCATCGTGCCGGGACAGTCCTGCTCGCCGATCGGCAAAATCCAGCTGGACGTCCTCTTCGGCGACAAGGCTCACTTCCGCCGCGAGTCCATATGGTTCGAGGTGGTGGACCTCAGCAGCCCATATTACGCGCAGCTGGGTAGACCGGCTCTGGCCAAGTTCATCGCTATCCCCCACTATGCTTACCTCAAAATGAAGATGCCGGGTCCAAAGGGCATCATCAGCATTGTTGGCGACTACAAGAAGTCGCTCGAGTGTGCATAGGACAGCAGTCGCCTGGCCGACGCCATGGTGATTGCTGAGGGGAGAAGGAAGATTGATCGGATCGTGGCTTAGGCTACCGAGCAGCCGGCGATCCCTACTCCTCCAGCTCAGTCGGCCGGTGAAGGCTCCTTCAAGCCGGCTAAAGAAAACAAGCAGGTGCCACTCGACCCTGCAAACCCCAAGCAGTGCGTCACCATCGGGGCTGGCCTCAGCCCCAAATACGAAGGCGAGATCGTCGACTTCCTCCGTGAGAATCGGGACATCTTTGCATGGTCTCCCAAAGACATGCCGGGTTTTCCGAGGATGTATGCCGAGCACAAACTTCATGTATGACTGGATGCAAAGCTGGTAAAACAACCTTTGCGCCACTTCGCCGAGGGGAAGCGGCGCACGATCGGAGAAGAGATTGCCCCACTCCTTGCAGCCGGCTTCACCATGGATGCTTTCCACCCGGACTGGTTAGCCAATCCAGTCCTGGTGCTGAAGAAAAACAACACCTGGCGAATGTGTATCGACTACACAAGCCTGAATAAGGCATGCCCGAAAGACCCTTTCGCGTTGCACAGGATAGATCAAGTGATCGACTCCACAGTCGGCTGCGAACTGCTTTCATTTCTGGATGCTTATTCCGGCTACCATCAAATCAAGCTAGATCCAGCTGATCGCTTGAAGACCTCCTTCATCATGGCCTTTGGGGCCCACTGCTACACCACCATGACGTACGGTCTGAAGAACGCTGGTGCGATATTCCAACGGTGCATGCAGCAGTGCTTACTGCCACAGATTGGCAGAAACATCCACGTCTATGTGGATGACATCGTCGTCAAGACCAAGCAGCACTTCAGCCTCCTCGACGACCTACGAGAGACGTTCGCCAACCTGCGCGAGTACAAGATCCGGCTCAACCGGAGAAGTGCGACTTTGGGGTTCCAGGCGGCAAGATCTTGGGGTTCTTCATCTGTGCTCGCGGCATCGAGGCGAACCCCGAGAAGATTGGCACCATCGAGCGGATGGTGAAGCCGGCTCGAATCCTAGATGTCCAGAAGTTCGCTGGCTGCCTAGCGTGCCTTAGCCGGTTCGTCAGCCGGCTCGGCGAGAAGGCCCTTCCCCTCTACCGGCTCATGAAGAAGACGACAAAGTTTGAGTGGAATGACCAGGCAGACGAAGCCTTCCGTGACCTCAAGCGGGTCATCTTGAGCCTACCAATCTTGGCAGCGCGGGTTGAAAGGGAACCCATACAAATATACATTGCAGCAACCACTCGCATGGTTAGTGTAGTGCTGGTAGTTGAACGCAAGGAGGAGGGCAAGGTACTGTTAGTGCAATGCCCTATGTACTACCTCAGCGAGGTCTTGTTCGCCTCCAAGCAAAACTACCCCCACTACCAAAAAGTGTGTTATGGTGTTTACCTTGCCACAAAGAAGTTGAAGCAATACTTCCCAGAGCATGCCATCACTGTGGTGAGCACTGCTCCTCTTTCAGAAATCATGGGCAACCTTGACGCGACTGGCACGATTGCCAAGTGGACCATCTGCATGGCCGACCACGACATCCGCTACGAGCCTCGCACTGCCATCAAGTCTCAGGTGGTGGCCGACTTCCTTGTCGACTGGGCTGAAACCCGTTTTGAACCGCCGCCTCCAGATTCCACTCATTGGCGGATGAACTTCGACGGCTCGAAGATGCGAACTAGTCTAGGAGCCGGCATCGTCTTGACGTTTCCGAAACGAGACCAGCTCAAGTATGCTCTACAGATCCACTTCGCCGCCTCCAACACGCTCACGGCCTATGGCTCGCCAAGGAGATTGGCATCCGGCGGCTCCTCTGCTTCGGCGACTTGGACCTTGTGGTGCAGCAAGTTTCTGGCGAATGGGACGCCAGAGACGCCTACATGGCAAGCTACTGCTTCCTCATTCAGCAGCTTAGTGACCCCTTCGAGGGTTGCGAGTTTCACCATGTTCCCAGGGCAGACAACGAGGCGGCCGATACATTGGCCAAGATTGGCTCCACGAGACAGGCCATCCCAGCCTACATCTCCCTTGAGCAGCTTCACAAGCCATCTATCAAGCTGTGTCCGGAGTCGGCATCAATATTTGTGCCGGCTGACCCCTCGGTGCAAGCGCCGTCGACTACGCCAGCTACGTCGGCTACAGCTCCTGCACCGGCTGCACTGGCTCTGTCGACTCCAATTGCGGCACCGGCTACAACCACTTCGCCGGCTATGACTACTACGCCGGCTACAACAATAAATCCGGCTCCGCGAAGCGTCGAATCATGTTGTCTCGACACCTAGTGGGTGGACGTCATGGAGGTAGACAGCGAGCCATCCGCCACACCGGAATCAGAGACACACAGTCTCGAGCCCGCGACTGCTTCATCAAGCACGGGGACTGGAGAAGCCCCCGACACTCAGGCCGGGACGGATCCAGCCCTTGTGTCGGCTCCGTCGTGGGCTCAACCCATCCTGGCCTTCCTTCTTCGCGGCGAACTTCCTCAATAGGAGGCGGAGGCGAGGCAGATCCAGCACCGATCTGTAGCTTACACCATCATCAATTGCGAGCTGGTTCGACGTAGCGTGACTGGCGTGTTCCAGCGCCGCGTCAAATCAGAAAAGGGACAGGAGATCCTCAGAGACATTCACCAGGGAGAGTGCGGGCATCATGCCGCCTCGACAACCCTGGTGGCCAAGGCATTCCGCCATGGATTCTACTGGCCCACGTCCCTCGAGGAGGCCATGGACATGGTCAACAAGTGCCAGGGCTACCAATGCTTTGGCACGGAAAGCCGCATGCCACCTTCGGCCCTCAAAACCATCCCCTTGTCATGGACTTTCACCGTCTGGGCTCAGAGATGGTGGGGCCATTCAAGACGGCTCGCGGCGGCATGACCCATCTCTTGGTGGCCATCGATAAATTTACCAAGTGGATCGAGGCTAGACCCATCAAGAAGCTTGACGGCCCCACGGCCATCAGGTTCATCAGGGACATCTGTGTATGATACGGTGTCCCCCACAGCATCATCACCGACAACGACACCAACTTTGCCAAGGGTGCTTTGGCGTGCTACTCCTCTAAGGTAGGCATCCGGCTCGACTTGGCATCAGTGGCACACTGATACGTCTCCGTCGTATCTACTTTTCCGAACTCTTTTGCCCTTGTTTTGGACTCTAATTTGCATGATTTCAATGGAACTAACCTGGACTAACACTGTTTTCAGCAGAATTGCCATGGTGTCATTTTTGTGCAGAAATAAAAGTTCTCGGAATGTCTTGAAAATTTATGGAGAATTTTTCTGGAATTAATGTAAAATACCTGCGCAAAGATCTACTGGAGGGGGTGTGCCAGTGGGCCACAAGCCCAGGGGCCGCGGCCACCCCCCTGGGCGCGCCGTAAGGGCTTGTGGGGCCCACATGGCGCCACCGCCTCCAAACTCAGCTTTATTTATTCCGTCTTGCCGGGAAAAATATCAGAGAGAAGGATTCATCGCGTTTTACCATACGGAGGCGCCGCCAGCTCATGTTCTTCATCTGGAGGACAGATCTTGAGTCCGTTTTGGGCTCCGGAGAGGGGAAATCGTCGCCATCGTCATCATCAACCTTCCTCCATCGCCAATTCCATGATGCTCTTCACTATTCGTGAGTAATCTCATCATAGGCTTGCTGGACGGTGATGCGTTGGATGAGATCTATCATGTAATCGAGTTAGTTTTGACGGGGATTGATCCCTAGTATCCACTATGTTCTGAGATTGATGTTTCTACTACTTTGCCATGCTTAATGCTTGTCACTAGGGCCCGAGTGCCATGATTTCACATCTGAACCTATTATGTCCTCGCCAATATATGTGTGTTTTAGATCCTATCTTGCAAGTTGTAGTCACCTACTATGTGTTATGACCCGGCAACCTCGGAGTTACAATAGCCGGAACCACTCCCGAAGATGACCATAGTATGAGGAGTTCATGTATTCATCAAGTGTTAATGCGTTGGTCCGGTTCTTTATTAAAAGGAGAACCTTAATATCCCATAGTTTCCTTTAGGACCCCGCTGCCATGGGAGGGATGGACAATAGATGTCATGCAAGTTCTTTTCCCTAAGCACGTATGACTACATACGGAATACATGCCTACATTAGATTGACGAATGGGAGCTAGTTACATATCTCTCTGTGTTATAGTTGTTACATGATGAATCACATCCGGCATACTCATCCATCACCGATCCACTGCTTACGAGTCTTTTACTACCGGTCCTTGCTACGTTACTTTGTCGCTACTACTGTTGCTACTGCTGTTACTCTCCTGCTGCTGTCACTATTGCTGTTCCTTGCTACTGCGGTCACTACTGCTGTTACTTGCTGCTGCTGTCACTACTGCTGTTACTTGCTACTTTGTTGTTATCTATTGCAAGATTTTTCTGGAGCCGTTGCTGGGGAAGAATAGTCCCTCGTCATCGTGGTATTGACTGGCGCCATCGATACAACAAGTTGTGGTTGAAATTGCTATCATACTACTTTGCTACTGATACTTTGCTTGCAGACACTAATCTTTCAGGTGTGGTTGAAATTGACAAACTCTGTTGCTAATACTTGAGAATATTCTTTCGCTTCCCCTTGTGTCAAATCAATAAATTTGGGTTGAATACTCTACCCTCGAAAACTGTTGTGATCCCCTACACTTGTGGGTTATCAAGACTATTTTCTGGCGCCGTTGCCGGGGAGGCACAACTATATTCTCTGAGTCACTTGGGACTGACGTCTGTTGATCACTATGAGGAATCCGATAGATCCAAGAACTGAAGTCTTGCCTTCCACTACAAGGACAAGTAAGGAACTTCCATCTAGCTCTGCACTTGATTCACCTTCAGTTATGAGTAAGTTTGGGAGATCGCCTCCTGCTAGAAATCTTGATATGTCGCCTGTGCTTGATGATGCTACTTTCGCTGCCCATGATGCTTATGATGATGCTATGCTTGATACTATGCCTGATGATGCTATGCCTGATACTGCTTTGCCACTAGGTGCATTCCTTGATGCACAAATTGCTAGAGTTTCTCCTAGACGTGATGATACTTCTGAAACTGCTGGTACTATTGAAGTAGAACCTGCTACTATGCCTGAATTTTGTGTTATGCCTGAACGTTATGTTATGGAGGGAGAGATAGCTGAGGATTTTCTTGCATGTAAGGATAGCTATGACGTTGAGAAATTACTGCTCAAGTGGAAAGAAAAATCTCTCAACGCTGGGATGAAATACGACCCGAAGTTTGCTACTTCGCCTATCTTTGTGACCTATAAGGATTATGAATTATCTGTCGACCCTGAGTTAATCAATCTGGTCGAATGTGATCCTTTTCACGGTTATGAGTCTGAAATGGTTGTAGCCCATCTTACCAAACTGCACGATATAGCCACCCTATTCACTAGTGAGGAAAAGATCTACCACTACTATATCCTCAAGTTGTTTCCTTTCTCGCTAAAGGATTATGCTAAAACTTGGTTCACTTCTCTTGCTCCTGGTTGTGTGCGTAGCCCCTAGGATATGGTCTACTACATCTCTGAAAAATATTTCCGTGTCGATAAGAAGCAAGCTGCCTTGCGGGAAATATACAACATTGCTCAAGCTGAGGAAGAGAGTCTCCCACAATCTTGGGGGAGGCTCGTCCAGCTACTTTATGCTTTGCCTTATCACCCTCTTGAGAAGAATGAAATACTTGATATCTTCTATAATGGACTTACCGATGCTTCCAAAGACAACCTAGATAGTTGTGCTGGTTGTGTTTTTAGGGAACGAACCGTAGAACAAGCTGAGATTCTACTGAATAACATCTTATGCAATGAGAATGCTTGGACTATTCCCGAACCACCTCGTAAGACAACTCCGAAGAAAAGAGGTATTCTATTCCTCAGTCCCGAAGATATGCAAGAAGCCAAGAAACCTATGCGAGAGAAAGGCATTAAATCTGAAGATGTCAAAAATCTACCACCTATCGAAGAGATCCATGGTCTTGATAACCCGATACAGGTAGTAGAAATAAATTCTCTGTGTAGGTTTGATGAGTGTGATATTCCTTTTGATAAACCTGCTAGCTTATGCCTGGATGAATTTGATAACTTTATTGCCAAACAACAGAGTTTCAATGATTATGTTAGCAGACAATTGGAACAGAATGCTCGTATGCTTAATCATTTATGTGCTTGTCTGGACAGAAACGTCAATGATCTTATGCTTCTGAGTAAACATGCCTCTATGGTTGCTACTCAGGTAGAACAAGTATCTAAAGCTCAAAATGACTTGCTCAATGAGTTGAATGACAATTCTGTCAGAGTCGTTACTAGAGGCGGTAGAATGACTCAAGAACCTCTGTATCCTGAGGGTCATCCGAAGAGAATTTAACAAGATTCTCAAGGAGTTAGCACTGATGCACCTAGTCATCCTAGAAAGAAAAAAAAGATGATAGGAACCTGCATGCTAGCAACCCTGTTTCTGCTACCCCTGAGAGTCCAAACGATTTATTTGTCTCTGACGCTGAAACACAATCTCGTGATGAGCATGAGCCTATTGATGATATCAATAGTGATGTTCATGAAGATGCTCAACCTAGCAATGATAAGGATGTGGAGATTGAACCTGTTGATCTTGATAACCCACAACCTAAGAATAGAAGATACGATAAGAATGAATTCACTTCTAGAAAGCATGGTAAAGAAAGGGAACCATGGGTTCAGAAACCCATGCCCTTTCCTCCCAAACCATCCAAGAAAAAGGATGATGAGGATTTTGAGCGATTCATTGAAATGATCAGACTTGTCTTTGTGCAAATGTGTTTGATAGATATGCTCAAAATGTCTCCGTATGCTAAGTACATGAAAGATATTGTGACTAATAAGAGGAGGATACCTGAGGTTGAGATTTCCACCATGCTTGCTAACTATACCTTCAAGGGTGGAAATCCTAAGAAACTAGGTGATCCCGGTGTGCCCACTATACCTTGCTCCATTAAAGGCAACTACGTTAGAACTGCTTTATGCAACCTTGGAGCCGGTGTTAGTGTTATGCATGTCTCTCTTTATCGTAGACTTGAACTGGATAAGTTGACACCCACTGAAATCACTCTACAAATGGCCGACAGATCAACTTCTTTCCCTATCGGCATTTGCGAGGATGTGCCTGTTGTGCTTGCCAACGTCACTATCTTAACATACTTTGTTATCTTGGATATTCCCGAGGACGATGCCATGGCAGTCATCCTCGGAAGACCCTTTTTAAACACCGCAGGGGCTGTTATAGATTGCAACAAAGGCAATGTCACTTTCCATGTCAATGGTAATGAGCATACGGTACACTTTCCTAAGAAACAATATCGAGTACATTGCATCAATGCTATCGAAAAAACTTCATCGATTCTTATTGGGAGCTTTGAATGCCCTATTCCTCGTGTCAAGATGAAGTATGATTTGCTTGTTTGGGAAATACACATCCCCATTGAGGTGACCTAGTGACTGTTTTAAAATTCTCCATTCTCTTTTGCGAGTCGAAAAGGTTTGTCGAGGAGACTTGATCAACCTCATTGACAGATTTTCTTTCGATGACCATGAGATGGATGAATCGAGGAGTCACAAACCTCTATTCCAATCTTTCACTTTAGGTTTCTTCGAAGAAAAATGATAGATTTAGTTTAGTTTTTCCCTGTTTTCTATCTTAGCGTCCGGTAGAAAATTACCACAAAAATAAAAGTTCTCCGAATGTCCTGAAAATCAAGTATGATTTTTTCTGGATTTTTTGAAAAATACTGAGACGAAGAGCTTGTCTGTGGGCTGCACCAGTGGGCCACAAGCCCTGAAGGTGCAGGCACCCCCCGGCCATGCCACCCAGGCTTGTGGGGCCCACAGGCACCCCCTCCACTCATTCTTGCTCTCATCTGGTTCTCCTACCTCCAGAAAAAATCGTTTCGCAGCTCAAACCCGTGTTCTTGCTCCTATTGCTGGGATTTTCGATCTCTTTGCTCAAATCACCATTCCCCGAACTGTTTTGGGGAAATTACTCCTTGGTAAGTTACTCCTCCATTGGTCCAATTAGTTTTTGCTCTAGTGCCTTATACTTCGTGTATTTTTACTGCCTTGGTGACCCTGTTCTTGAGCTTTGCATGCTAATTTTAGCTGGTCTCAAGTAGTTTTGATGCGTAATATGGCCTCTAGGCACTTGTGGGAGTAGTTGCTACGAGTTTCCTTGAGCCTTGTTCACTTTTCCTTAGAATCACTAAAAATTTCAGAAATTTTCAGAGATAGAAAAGGGAAAATATGAGGAGGTTCTAAAGAGGCTCGTCAAGACGTGACCCCAAGGATGATGGGAGTGAGAAGAAGCCCAAGTATCTGGTCCCTCGAGTTGCAGAAGTTCGAGCGTGCGAGTGGCCAAGCGACATGTTCTTATGCTCCACTGGAATTTATGAGGACTTTTACCGCTTGGTGGAGAACGCAGGCCTTACCGCCTTCGTTGAAGATAAGTGTCCGCAATACCTCCTCCTCACTAATATCTTCGTACAAAGATTTAACTTCTATCCGAGGAAGAATCCTCCTAAGGTTGAGTTCAAACTTTAAGATATCCCCCAGCGCATGACACTCTAGGATTTTTGCAATGTTTGCAAATTACCTTACGTTGGGGATATTCATGAACCTCGTCCACGGGACTTGGAGGCTTTCATCGATACAATTGTTGTAGGAGAGGAGAGAGGAGTGTCTTGCGCTAGAGCTGCTAGCATTCATTTTCCCGTGCTTCGGTACTTCTCACTATTTGTGGGAAAATGTTTGATTGGCCGTGGGAAAGCTGGGTCACTTAGTTCCCCAGATCTTACGGTCTTGCATGAAGCCCTTTATAATGATAAAACTTATAGCTTGGGCGCCATAGTAGCTCAACGGTTGAACACGAACCGTTCTAAGGGCATTGTCTATGGAGGTATCTATGCTACTCGTCTTGCTAGACACTTTGAGATACCTATTATACTGGAGGAGGAAGAAGAGATTCTTCTTCCCGAGAGATATCTAGATTACGATAGCATGGTTCGCCATGACTTTCTTGATAGAGATATAAATAGAAGGATGATTTATAACCTGGTATTTAGTCAGGGTACTCGTGAGACTATTACTTTGCCTGCTCCTTCTTTGTTCAATCTTCATGCAGGCAGCTATATTATTATTCCCTCGGACATCTAAACATATTGTGGCTTGACCCAACCACAGGTGCCCGTGCCCGAGCCACCAGTCGAGTACCAGCCGCCAGTTTATCGGTGGGAGCCAGAGGAGCTCACACAGCAGTGGCATCCCCAGTCCACTCCGGAGTACCCCGGAGCTGGTTATTTCCCTCCTTGGGAGTAGACCAACTTAGGCCAAAAGCCTAAGCTTGGGGGAGTACATGTCCTCACCGACTTTACATTCTTGCTTATGCTTTCACTGTGTTAGCCGGTGTTCACACTTTGCCACTGTATAATCCATGCTAGTTTATTTTCTTTTTCTCGTTTTCGTTTAGTGTGTTTGTCTAGTTCGAGAAAAACCAAAAATATTTCCTTTTTCTTCTTTTGCTTGTTGGGAGCTTTCGCGTGTAGATAGTTTTATTTTTCTTTGGGTCAAGGTAGAAGATAATGTTTACAATGTTTAGTGGCTCTTGCATGCATACCTGTTTAGCTTTCAAAGAGCCATATTACTTTGTCTTCTCCTTTGTGTTTGCCTGCATATTCCAGCTTTAGTCCAATGCACGAGCACGCTTATTATTGTTCACATCATTCGGTCGTGCAAGTGAAAGGCAATAATGACGATATATGATGAAGTGACTGAGCCTGGAAAAGCTGGTATGAACTTGATCTATTTTGTTTTTGTAAATATGACTAGCTCATCATGCCTCATTCAGCTTTGTTGTGAGAGAAACATGTTTGCAATGACAACTTAGATATCATAGTTGCTTATGCCATGCTTACTTAGCTAAGAGCTTATAATGGTTTGTCTTGGATGCCCACATGAATTTTGAGATGAGTGTGTTGTAGTATGATAGGATGGTATCCACCTTTGAATGTTTCAAGTGGCTTGACTTGGCGCATGTTTATGCATGTAGTTGAAACAAAATCAGCATAGCCTCTATGATGTTCATGTTCATGCTGATTTATGTCTTACTCATGCTTGCACTCAATGGTAGTTAATCTCAATGCATTTTGATGATTGTTGTCGCTCTCTAGTTGGTCGCTTCCCAGTCTTTTGCTAGCCTTCACTTGTACTAAGCATGAATACTGCTTGTGCATCCACTTCCATAAACCCAAAGTTGTTCCATATGAGTCCACCATACCTACCTATGTGTTGTATCTACCTGCCGTTCCAAGTAAATTTGCATGTGCCACTCTCTAAACCTTCAAGAAATAATCTGTTTTGCATGCCCGAACCGCTCATGTGGTCACAGGGGTCTATTGGTATTTTCCATGCTAGGCGTGTTATCCTCGATATGTGTTTATTCACTATCATTCATGATAAAGGGGTCAGTAGTTGGAATTCCCAGTTCCATGCCCAGTCGAAAAGATAATTGCAAACAAAACTCCACAAGATTGATGTTGGTATGGACGGTACCCGAGGATTCGGCTAGCCGTGGAGTGTGATTGATTGGTGTGGGGGGGCGAGCCAAAACTTTACTTTTCTGTTTGGGAACCGCCTATAGCATGTGTAGCGTGGAAGATGTTGAGAACTCTTAGTCATTGCATTGGCAATGAAAGCATGCCACGCAAAATTATTATCTCTGTTTTCAAAGCTGAGCTGTGGCACCTCTGCAAATCAATGCTCTGGCGCGCTACTGCTCTAAGGTAGGCATCCGGCTCGACTTGGCATCAGTGGCACACTGATACATCTCCATCGTATCTACTTTTCCAAACTCTTTTGCCCGTGTTTTGGACTCTAATTTGGATGATTTGAATGGAACTAACCCAGACGAACGCTGTTTTCAGCAGAATTGCCATGGTGTTGTTTTCGTGCAGAAATAAAAGTTCGCGGAATGTCCTGAAAATTTACGGAGAATTTTTCTGGAATTAATGAAAAATACATGCGCAAATATCCACCGGAGGGGTTGTGGCAGTGGGCCACAAGCCCAGGGGCCGCGACCACCCCCCGTGGCTGCGCCGTGAGGGCTTGTGGGGCCCACGTGGCGCCACCGCCTACAAACTCAGCTCTATTTATTCTGTCTCGCCCGATAAAAATCAGAGAGAAGGATTCACTGCGTTTTACAATACGGAGGCGCCGCCACCTCCTGTTCTTCATCTGGAGGACAGATCTGGAGTCCGTTCTGGGCTCCGGAGAGGGGAAATCGTCGTCATCATCATCATCAACCTTCCTCCATCGCCAATTCCATGATGCTCTTCACCGTTCGTGACTAATCTCATCGTAGGCTTGCTGGATGATGATGAGTTGGATGAGATCTATCATGTAATCGAGTTAGTTTTGACAGGGATTTCTCCCTAGTATCCACTATGTTCTGAGATTGATGTTGCTACTACTTTGCCATGATTAATGCTTGTCACTAGGGCCTGAGTGCCATGATTTCATAGATAAACCTATTATGTTGTCGCCAATATATGTGTGTTTTAGATCCTATATTGCAAGTTGTAGTCACCTACTATGTGTTATGACCCGGCAACCCCGGAGTGACAATAGCCGGAACCACTCCCGGAGATGACCATAGTATGAGGAGTTCATGTATTCACCAAGTGTTAATGCGTTGGTCCGGTTCTTTATTGAAAGGAGAACCTTAATACCCCATAGTTTCCATTAGGACCCCGGTGCCACGGGAGGGATGGACAATAGATGTCATGCAAGTTCTTTGCCCTAAGCACGTTTGACTACATACGGAATACATGCCTACATTAGATTGACGAACGAGAGCTAGTTACATATCTCTACGTGTTATAGCTGTTACATGATGAATCACATCCGGCATACTCGTCCATCACCGATCCACTGCCTACGAGTCTTTTACTACTGGTCCGTGCTACGTTACTTTGTCGCTACTACTGTTGCTACTGTTGTTACTCTGCTGCTGGTGTCACTACTATTGTTCCTTGCTACTGTTCTCACTTGCTGTTGCTAACACTACTGCTGTTACTTGCTACTTTGCTGTTACCTGTTGCAAGACTTTTCTGGAGCCATTGTTGGGGAAGAATAGTCCCACGTCAACGTGCTATTTACTAGCGCCATTGATACAACAGGTTAGGAATAGTCTGCCGTCAACAGATCTTTTTCTGGCACCATTACTATCATACCACTTTGCTACTGATACTTTGCTTGCAGACACTAATCTTTCGCGTGTGGTTGAAATTGACAAACTCAACTGCTAATACTTGAGAATATTCTTTCGCTTCCCCTTGTGTCGAATCAATAAATTCGGGTTGAATACTCTACCCTCGAAAACTGTTGCGATCCCTACACTTGTGGGTTATCACACACCCATAGTCCAACGGCCACGTGGAGAGGGCCAACGGCCTAATCCTGGCCGGTATCAAGCCAAGAATGGTGGCACCACTGATCAGGTCAGCCGGCTGCTGGATCGAAGAGTTGCCGGCAGTACTGTGGAGCCTCCGCACCATGCCCAACTAGTCAACCGGCTTCACCCCGTTCTTTCTGGTACACGAGTCCGAGGCTATCATCCCTATGGATGTCGAGTTCGACTGGCCTCGGGTCCCCCTGTACATAGAAACGGAGGCGGAGGAGGCAAGAGAAGACGGTGTCGATCATGCTCGAGGAGGCATGGGACCTGGCCTTGAGCCGGACGGCAATCTATCAACAGAAGCTGAGATACTACCACAACAAGAAGATCAAGCTTTTCTCTTTCAGAGAGGGGGACTTGGTGCTTAGAAGAATCCAGCGAACCGCCGGCCAGCACAAGCTCTCATCCCCATGGGAGGGACCCTTCATCATCAGCAGGGCATTGCACAATAATGCTTACTACTTGATCGACGCCCAGAAGCCAAGGAAGCGCAAGAGGGATGACTCCGGCCACGAGGTGGAACGTCCATGGAACGCGGTGTTGCTTCGCCCGTTCTATTGCTAGAAGGCAAGTATCAAACATGGAAAGAGCATGCATATATGTATCTTTCTCCCTCCTAGGGATTTCTGATGAATGCAATGAGAAGAGCATGCACATATGCTTCTTTTTAGATTCATAACTAGAGTTTTCACTCATTCTGTGAGTCCCTTGGTCCGGCTCAAATGGGCTCGGGGGCTTGCTAGGTGCCCGAACGACTTCCTTTTTGTAGAAGTTCACATAGTGCACGCCGAACCAATCCCTGGTCGTCTCGTAACAGCTACAGACCAGCTCCCGGTTGTCCGGCTAGCGAGGCGACGCCTGGTAAAGCCGGATGCATATAAAGTTCGACTACAAAAAGTTCACAGGCTCGGGTTGGTTGATCTTTCTACGATCTTATTCTAGCCAGCCTCTACTAGTTTGTGTTTGAGTCTTTAAGTCTTGATGGCTTCGAAAAATCCAAGCCCAACATTTCCAAAGGCAGAAGCCTCGACCCAGTCACAGACTGGCTCCCGGCTGTCGAGCTGGCGGGGTAAACGCTAGAGAGAGTAAAGGGATTGGACAAAGAAGTAAAGTAGGAATGAAAGGATAAAAAAAAAACAGCACGCATGGCATTACGAATATAATGCATAATTCATACATTCAAAAGCATTAGCCCACGGCCGAAGTTCATTACACACCCCCAAGTGGGTGGAACTATTGGACTGACAATTCATTGCAGACAACCAAAAAAAAACACAAGACCGGCTAAGGGGTTGCAGCCTCGTCCGTTGCCCCGGCTGCTGCTCTTGAAGTGGTGGCTTCACCATCGCCGGCTGCTCCCGAGGCGGCGGCATCGTCTCCTCTGTGATGGCTTTCTGCTCCGTCCTTGGCAGAGTCGGCATAGGCCTCGCTGCTAGAGGCGGCGTATTCCACTTCACGGGCCGCCTCATCGGAGCTTCCTTCGGCATCATAGGGCTAAAGGCCGTGCAGATCCTCAGGGATCACGTTGCGGTCTTCACCCCACTCCAAGTTGAGCTCATCCCCTCACGTGCAGCTTCTCCTCCACGGCGTGTAGCTCCCCCTCCGAACCATCGCGTTAAGCGACGAGCTTGCCCAAGTCCAGGTTTCGGTACCAGGACTTGGCCAAGCGCAGGGCCATATAGGCTCCAGCACGCGCGGCCGAAGCACGCCAGGCGTCAAGGCGATCATCGCCAACTGCCAGCCAGCGGGACAGCCGGCTCATCGAAACCGGCTCCACGGCATCGGGCCACAAAGCCTTTATCATCGACAAGCCTGCGACCTGGAGCTACTCCATGGACTCGCCCAGGGCACGCAGGTGGGCTCTTAGGCCCACGCCGACCTCCTCCACGCTCCAGCACGCAGTGGCGTCTACCTCCTGCCCGACAACACGGAGCTCCTCGCGGCTGACCTCGACAGCCGTCTCAGCTGCTTCCCGTGTCTCAGGGAAGTAACCTGGGATAGGGCAAGGGGTGCAAAGAAGAATAAGAAGAGGAGGCAATGCAGAAGAAAAATCAAGGCAAAATAAAGGACTTACGGTCGAAATGGCTGTCAATCTCGTGGGCATTCTCCAGGGCATGGAGCTCCCGCATCTTGCTCGCTTGAGTGGCATGGGAGACTTCTTCGTGGAGGGCCGCGGCTGTCTCCAGCGCCTTGGCCAGCTGCGCCTGCCTCTGGTTCAGGGCCTCCTCCTTCTCCTTCAGGGCAGCTTCTTTTAGCTTCATCTCCTCGAGATGAGCCGCCTTGAGACGATCCGTATCGGCAGCATAGGAGTCGTCCTTCTCCAGCAGGGTGGCGCACAGCTGCTCCTGCTCAGCCTGGCGGGCCGCCTCCAGCTTCTTCTTCTCCGTCTGGAGAAGAGCCAGCTGCTGCTGGAGCCGTCGGTACGCTTCGCGTAAGGCATCCCGCTCCATGACAGCCTCGCCCAGCCAGACCTGAAGTTCGGCCACCTGGCCGTCAGCCGTCTGGTTCTGAGCCCACAACATGTTATATGCCTGCACCTGGGCGTAGTAAAGATCCTACGAGGAAAGCAAAGAGAAAGAAAAGTAAGATTAGGCCCGGTTAATTCATAAACGACCCGATTCTTGGGGACTACACCGAGTGGGTGCGCTAGCGTGCCCCTAATAAAAAAGCAAAGACAAGGAAAAAGCTCAAAGAGATTCGGCCCGCCCAATGCTTGCCCGGCCCGATTCTCGGGGGCTACACCCAGTGGGTGCGCTGGCGCGCCCCCATTGATTCCAGAGAAGAAGAAAAAATCAAAATCAAGACAAGGAGGATGCAAAAGATAAAGCACTCACCCTGTTGCGCTCCTCCAGACGCTCCAGATCACTGTCTGCCACGCGGGCTGCCTGCTCCACGTTGTACCAGGTGTTGGCAAATAGTGACACCAGCTCTGGGACGCCTTGGAGTATGGTGCAAGCAGGCAGCATGTTTGCTCAAGGTTGGCCGCTCGCCGAGCCTTCATAGGCCGGCTCCCGGCTCTAGAGCCGGCTCTTGGAGCAGCCGGGCCATGGTTGGAGATGACGATGGTGCCGTCTCCAGGCGTCGGTCTGGCGGCCGACTCCGTCGACGTCCCAGACGGCGCCGTCTCCGTAGTAGGACGTGGATCGGCCGCGTCCGGCACATCCATGGCCACCTATGGAATGCCAGGTTCAGCTTCGGCGCGTCAGCCGTTGCCTCGGCCTCCGGCGGCTCGGGGATCTCCTCGAGGTCCACAGGTGCAGAGGCGTCTGGCTCGGACGGCTTGGCCGCTTCGGCCCTCTAGGTACGCCTCGGGGCCGCCTCGCTAGCAAGCTCCTCCACACGAGCACGCGTGGAGGGGTCATGTCTAGCCTTCATACGCCTCTCCGCATGCTTCTCGGCCCGGCTGGTCCGAGATTGGCCTTCGGCCATCTTCTCCGCCGCCACCTCCCAGTAGCGGGCAGATTGTTCTTCAAGTTCCTTCTGGGCAGCGTCAGCCGCTGCCCAGCCGGCTCGCTCGGCGGCGGAGGCGCTATCTTCCTCTACGTCCTCCGCCTCCCTGCCAAGTATCACTTTGAGGAACAGGTCTTCGCGCAAGACAAATCTAAAAAGGGGATGAAAGGTAACCCTTACCCAGCAACGACGGGCACTTGCCTCCTGCCGGCACCAGCACAACGCTTCTTAGCATTGCCTGCTAATCCTCTGGTTGGAGGTCCTGTCGCAACTCGCTTGGGAGCCGGCCTGGAAGCTGTGGCACCCTTGCCTTTCTTCCGGGCCGCCTCGCCAGGACCAGCCGCCTCGGCTGCATGGCAGCGACCACGCGTCAAGGCTGGGCTGGTGACCTCCTCCACCCCATCGGAGTCTTCCATGAAGGCTGCATCAGATAAGGATGGCGGTGTCTCATCATCATCCATCCAATCAACAATGGAGGGCTTCAGATGCTCACGAGACGGGTACGTGCCCTCCGACTCCAACGCATCCTCCGACCCATCAGAGGTGGCAGAGTGTGCCTCAATCATGCCCTCGTCCTTGACCTCCGAGGCGTCGGGCGTTCCCTCGCCGACGGCAGGCGGGTTGAGTGCTTGTAGCTTCTCGAACATCTGTGCAATGGAGTCGGCGGCCGGCTCAAAAAGAAGATCGACTACATCAAGAAAAATAGCAAGAACAACATCAACGAGATTGCTTACCATCGGAGGCGGATGAGACCTGTTGTAAGGGGCTAGCCCCCACTCCCTGTTCCCACCATCGTCCATGCGGGCGGTGGAGATCTGGTTCTCCCCCGAACCCACCGCTCCGGCTATGAATTTCTTAGTGGAGATCCGGCAGGGGTCATACCGGCCGCCCATCTAACAAAGCATATGGGGCCGCCTCTGCAGGGGCAAGATCCTGCGGGCGATCATGGTGGTAAGCAGGTCGTGACCCAGGAGGCCGTGACCCTTCAAGTTGTCGAGGTAGGCGCCGGTCTGCGCCACCTCAGGAATCGGCTTCGGATACTTCGCCTGCCAGCTCAACCTCGCCATCGGAGGCTCGATGTCGAACGGAGGCATGTTGAGGGCGTCGTGTGCGGGGCTGGCGTTATTCACATAGAAGAAGCCTTTTTGCCACTGCTTGATGGATTCTTGTAGTGGCATCTGGGGGAAGCCGTACTTCGACCAATGGTGCACCAGCACGGCTCCGCATGGCGTCATTGGGCGGGGGCCGTCGAGCTTCTCCAGCTCGGCCCTCTCCATCTTCTTGGACTGCTGCTTGAGGAAGAATAAACTCTTCCAGAGGTCAAGGCAAGGCTCGATCCCCAGAAAGCCCTCGCACAGGATGACGAAGGAAGACAGCTGGAGAATGACGTTCGGCGCCAAGTGGTGCGGCTGCAGGCCGAAGAAGGTGAGCGAGTTGGAGAAGAAGGTCCTCGCCGGAAACATGAAGCCCCTGTAGAAGTGCTCATCGAACACTACGATCTCTCCCTCTTGCAGCGTCGGGGCGGTCTCGGCGTCGGGGATCCACACCGTCACGAGAGAGACCGGAGGTAACATTCGGCGATGGCGGAGCTCCTCGATGTGGCTGTCGCAATTCTCGTTGCCCAGCCAAGCTCCGTTCGACGAGCTCTTCTTTGAAGAGGAGCCACTCGCCATGACTGCGGGCAACGGACACTTAGGAAGACTGGCGGTGATGGGTGGCGCGACGGCGACAGAGAGGTTGAAGACGAAGGCAAACGGTCTCTTTCTCTCTGGGCTCAGGGAGGAAGATGGCGTCGACGAGGGGCGAGAAGGGGGCGAATGGCCTCCTCGGTACACCCGCGCTCCATTTAAACCCAATGAAGGATCATGGGGAGAAGATCCGGGTGCGCAAAGAACCCATTAATACCCGTTTATTACGGGTGGTAACGCTTCCCGAGACCCAACCATCGCGGAGTAAATCCGCAGCGGATTCGCCGCACGGGGGCTGAGGGGGCGTCGTGGCTGGACCCAGGGCCCAGGCCTGGTACCGTCACCTGCGTAAACCATCATCGCGTCACGTCGGGCCTGGCACGAGACGCATTTCGCGCAGCCTACAACGAAGCCGAGGCGTCGCTTGGAAGCTAGTGGGCTTTCAAGCCGGGGTTCCCTGCCGCAGGCGACGGCAGGAATAGAACAACCACCAATCAAGCCGGTGAGGCCACTCGCTCCAAAATGGTGGGCCTCCCCAGCTTCGGGGACTACTGTCGGGGCGATAACCCCAGCGTAGGCTGAACGAGCCTGCTCCTTTACCTTCAGCTCAGAAGGAATAACCAAAAAAATTCTACAAAGCCCAAGTCCCCGGGCCGGCTAGGAAGCACCTACCGGCTGGGGGCGAGACGGTCAATTCTCTGGCCGGCCAGGAAGCACCTGCCGGCTAGAGGCGAGACAACTAACTCTCCCTGGCCGCCTAGGCCAAGCCAGCCGGCTAGGGACGAGGTGGCCATGCCCAGGCCGGCTAGTCAAGCAGGCTAGCTGGCTGGGCATCTCAAATCACATCAGATCGTAGGTCATGACGAGACCCTATGAGTAAATGTGGCTACGCATCAGCAAAGGTACTGGATCGGAGTGCACGGCGGGTACCAGCGTCGGCGGCCACGCCGCTGACCTCCCCCGGCTCTGATCCATCAGCCTGCACAGTGTCAGCCGTCAAACTCCCACTCCATTAGTGCGCTCGGCATGGGAACAGTGGAGGAGGCTGTACTGCCGCCCATGAAAAATCTCGCTAGACGACGCCGGACGTACCATATGTGTCCTGCGTCAACCTTACGTGAGAGTCTCATTGGCTAGCCGGTGGGTCCAACGGCCAGACGGGACCTTGTAGTCGGCAGGCCCCCCAAGTGACAAGGCAAGACCCCCGTGGGCCCCCTGGCCAGCCGGCGAGGCTGCCAGCCGGGTCCCACTCTTGTACCCTTTATCCATAATGTAGGTGTCGCGCCCAAGATGCGACCCTATCCTCAATTTGGCACGCAGGCCTCGTCAGGGATAGAAGCGCATCTCGTCGTGTCGCAAGAATGGATATCGTTGCAAGTACATGTACTGAAAAGATGAGATATATATATAGAGTTGGCTTACACTCGCCGCAAGCTACATCGGAGTCACATAAGTACATTACATAATCAACAAGAGTAAGAGCAGGGTCCGACTACGGACGAAATCAAACGAGAAAAATAAGAACGACGTCCATCCTTGCTATCCCAGGCTGCCGGCCTGGAACCCATCCTAGATCGATGAAGAAGAAGAAGAAAAAGCAACTCCAAATGAACAATCAACGCGCTCGCGTCAAGTAACCTTTACATGTACCTGCAACTAGTGTTGTAGTAATCTGTGAGCCACAGGGGACTCAGCAATCTCATTTCCAAAGGTATCAAGACTAGCAAAGCTTTATGGGTGAGGTAAGGTTAAGTGGTGAGGTTGCAGCAGTGGCTAAGCATATGTTTGGTGGCTAAATTTACGAGTACAAGAAATAAGAGGGGGAAGATCTATGCGTAGCGGACGTGAACTACGGATGATCAAATGAATGATCCTGAACACCTTCCTACGTCAGACATAACCCCACCGTGTCCTCGATCGGAGAAGGAACTCATGAAAGAGGCAGTCACGGTTACGCACACAGTTGGCATGTTTTAATTAAGTTAATTTCAAGTTACCTAGAACCAGTGTTAAACAAAGTATCCACGTTGCCACGTAACCGCGGACACGACTTTCCGAAAGATTTAACCCTGCAGGGGTGCTACAACTAGTCCATCACAAATTACCACAAGCCGCATAGAAATCCTCAATCACGAAGCTCGCGATCTCGTCGGATTCCCTAGTGGAAAACCTCAACTCCGAGATTACCCAAAGCATCACCGGAATCCCGATGCACAAGATATCTCGTCAAAGGTAAAACTAATCCAGCAAGGCCGCCCGACGTGTCGACGAACCCGATAGGAGCCGCGTATCTCGTTCTCAGGACACGACGGATGGAACTAGCTACAGGTGCCAAACGTCGAGTTTCCTCGTGGTGGCCCCGCAGGCAAACCGTTTGGGACCTACACCATCAGCACTGGCCCCCCTGTTTATGTAAAATTACTCCTCGGGTAGCGCTAACTCCCTATGCATTTCACTATTATCAAATTATTATGTTGGGCAAAATGTAAAACCAATGTTGGGCCTTGCCAGACCAGCTTTAATCTAAAACGAATTATCAAGGGGGTCTCCATAACAACCCCAATCGTGTTAGGAGCGCTCGATTATGGAACATAACACCGGTAGCCGAAACTAAGGGGGCAAAGGTGGAACAAAACACCAGGCTAGAAAGGCCGAGCCTTCCACCTTTTACCAAGTATATAGGTGCATTAAATTAAATAGCATTTAATATGGTGATATAACAAGGAACCCATGCTTTCACATGGAAGCATCTGCACCTGCAACTAGCATCGCTAACACAGGGTTAAGCAAGCAGTAACATAGCCAATTAGTGGTTTGCTAGGTCGAACAGGTTGAAGGTTTTCATGGCATTGTTGAGAGGCTGATATTTAATAGGTGGTAGGCAAGGAGACATAAACGATAGAAGCGATAAACTAGCATGGCAATGATAGTAATGGTATCTGGGAAATGATCATCTTGCTTGAGATCCCGCTTGGAAGAAGAATGCCTCCGTGAAGCAGACGAACCGACGTAGTCGAGCGGGTCCTCACATCCGACATGCTTCGGAACTCTATCGAGACGAAGCAAACCGGAAACACAAATCAACACACGGAATTCACCACACGATGCACAACACATATGATGCATGTGCAGGTGAATACAAGCAAGTCATGGCATGACAATTCACACAATCAAACACTACACGTCAATGAGTAGGGTTAAGTGGAGTTCAATATGCAACGAGTTGCATATTGACGAAACTCAACGTTAATTATTTAGTTCTATCCCGATTAGATACACTGCAATATTAAATGTGATTAAACATGGCAAGAGGTGAAGCGTAATTGATCTACCTATCTAGGCATTTTAAATGAGGTTGGAAATGACATATAGCACCTCCGAAACGACCTTACATGGTAATTTTCAATTCTGTCCAGATCTGAATTAACGCATTTAATTAGTTGTTAAACAGCAAAACAAATAGGTTCACGTGATTCTACGCGTCAAGCAAACAATCTACACATAGAGATCACCTCCAACGGAGCTACGGATCAAAAGATACAAGCATCGCAAGATATGATGGCATGAATGCAATATGTGTGCGACGACGGTCACGAGCACTTCAAAACATACAACCAGCAAGAGAACATGAAACTACGCGAGATTCTAAGCAAGTTTCATGTAGGACACAATCAAATCAGACCTACGGTTCAAAAACTACGAGCAAAACAAGAAATCACTACAATCTGCCAAAATCAGCCACATAGCATATTATACGCCCCACAACTACGGGCTACACAACTCCGATATAATCAACCAAGGCATGAAACGAAAGAGGGCAAGAAGCACTACTACGAACAACTAACAACAACTAGCATGACATCATGAAACACTAGGAAAAGAAGTCACAAAATGGCATCCCACACACTATTTCAGACTTAGTGAAAATTACACCTCATGAAATTGCAGTTTTCGATCTGAAGCTATATTGACAGCAGCAAAACCTGTATCTACGGGACTCCAAATGGCATAAAACTTTACAGCATGCTAGAGAAACACAAGGGGTACAACTAAATCCATTGGACCAACCTCAAAAGATCTACAGATCACAAGATGCAAGCAAGACAAGACAGCAACAAAATATAACAGATTCCAGACTTTGTAATATTTCAGCACGTCCAAAACAGCACTATTTCTAGCAACTTGAGAGCAAGCAAAACACACCTAAACATGCATTTCTATTGCAACCAAAAATACCAGGGGCTAGTCTAAACACCCAAGATCAATTCCCTAGTTGACAACTTAAGTAACCGGAGCACGAAATAAATCCTAAGAAAAAGACAAGAGGGCAACATGGCAAAATGCCCCACGAACTAACTTACTCAAAATATAAAACTAATTGCACAGAAAAATCCCATGGATTTTTCTACCCCGGAAACATATAAAATATGTGGGGTTGCAACACAAAATAAAGCCACACAATAATGCGAGATAAACACCTATATACGGGAAAATAAACTACCGGCAAATCCTACACGCAAAAATACCAATGACCACTCTAAAATGCATGGAAAAATGATCCCTAAAACATAGGCATTTCTAATACGACATACGCACAATCTGGACTTGCACGAAAATTAAATACGGGCGTAACCTATTGAAACAATATGTTATTCTAGGCATCCGGCACGCCAAACGACGTCAAACAATTATGCATGCTTCAAATTCGTATTCTATGCGCGAAGTAACACAAAACCATATATAATACGCGTCGTTCCGACTTACGGAATATAAACTACGGACGTTCTAAAAAACGTCTAAATCCTGAAAAAGAAATCAATTCGGATTAAATCCTAAAATTCTATTGGACCGAACAAGTGGGCGCAACTTAGCTAACACGTCGCCTTGGCGGAAGATTAGAGGACAGGGGGAAGGGAGGCTCACCTTGGGCCGGCCCGACCAGGGAAAAGACGCCGAGGCCTGGTGGAGAGGGAGCTGGGCCGAGGCGGCGCTGGAGGCCGGCTCCTGGGCCTCCGCTCGGGTGCTGGGCCGTAGTGCCGGGGCTGGGTCCCGCGACACGCCTGGCGCTGGCGCACGGGCTCGTCCCCTCATCCCGTTCGCTGGGGAACGAGAGGAGGCAGCGGCGGCGCTGCTGCAGGGGAGGCGTGCGCCAGGAGGAGGAGCGGGCGAGGCGCAGGCGGCGGATCCGAGCGGCGGCTGGCCGGATCTGGCCTCGGGTGAAACCGGCCACGGGAAGCGGTTCCCGCAGCGGACGAAGCTTGGGGCGGCGCATCCATTTCGGCGGAGCAGGTCGGGGCAGGGAGGAGCGAACGGCAGGCGCTGGCGCACGGGAAGGCACGAACGGCGATGAGGCGTCGCGGCTTGGCTCTCCGGCGAGCTGCAGCTGGCGGCGGGGCCCAGGGACGCCTGGGGGCGGCGCGGATCCAGGCCGGGCACGGGAGCTCGGCCCTTGCTGGTGGCGGCTGAGGCTGGGGGGAGCTCGAGCCCAGATGGGCTCGGGCGGGCCCAACGCGAGCCCCGCGGGCCGGCGGCTGGAGGAGGGAGACAGGGACGAGGGAGGGAGGGGGTTGAGGTTTCGGGCGCGGTGGCACGGATTTCGAGGTGGAGGAGGGAGTGTCTCTCTAATTAATGGCATGGGGGCTATATATAGACAAACGGGGGGGGGGGGCTCGGTTAACCGGAATCGTGCTCCGGATCCAACTGCGGGGTCGGATTCGGACGATTCCGAACGCGGGTATGGTTACGCGGCCGTGTAGGGTGGTTTACCGGAGATGAGAGGGAGAACGGGCGGCGCAACATGAATTTTTGAAAACACCGTCAGACGTTCGACGCTAGACCGAATACGGTGCCGCTACGGGCGACCGTTCGGGAACCAGACGGCCTCCGATCGTGACGAAATTCAACAGGCGTCCTAGCTATAACTAATCACGACCGCATGCCGAGTTTCACCTCGATCAGAGAAAGTTTAACGCACACTTTTAAAACAGGGTTTCGACGATGCCGCGGGCGCGTGCGTGTGCGGCCGGGCTCAGAACGGACAACGACGAGAACCGGCAACTACTAACGGATGCAAGTTTTGAAAACGGGCGGCAACGGGATGCTGATGCAATGCTGATGATGCACATGATGCGATGATGATGCGACAAAAGAAAATAGACACAGGACGAAAATGGAAAGAAAAAGGGGAATCTTCTGGAACGTCGGCATCGGGCTGTCACAACTCTCCTACACTACAAGAGGATCTCGCCCCGAGATCCAAGAATGAAAGGGGGAGAGGATGAGAAAGAGCAAGAGGTAAACACTTAGTCGCTTCTTTGGCAAACTAGTGAAACCAACGATCCTTGAAGGTTGCAAAGCGATGAGGAATGACATGAGAAAGAAGCAAGAATTCACGGAAAATTTCGGCAGCACTTCGGTAGGAAAATGGGACAAAAAAATTCGATAAGAAGAGAGCATTAGACAATATTCACAACAAACAAGTAAATAGAACAAGGGAACACCATGATCTTGATAGAAGAACAAGATTGACCCAAAAGAGCAATATCACAATGCCTCCGGAACAAGAGAATATGAACTAGCTCATACGGAAGAAGAGAATGAAGAAATAATGACAACTACTATCTCAAATGAACTTGGCAAGCATCCTTGCAAGAAGAATTGAACGGAGTTGTTGGAAAAACAACAACGAAAAGAACAAGATAGTAGTGGGCTTATGAAAATCATCTGAACAAATATGAGGTGACAACCAACCACTACAAGAACCAGGGATAGCCGAAAGCAAAGATATCAAAACTTATTACACCAAGAGGGTGCATACAGAACTGGGATTAATGACAAGCACCATGATAGCATAATCCATAGGAAAAACTTTAGGTGAAGTCCAAACCAAGATAACTCAATGAAGAAATCATGAGTTGAGAATATCTCATGATCATAGAATTGGTTGTTTTAATTATCTCATTCCTGCAAAAAAATCTCTTCGAGACTCCTACACTAACAAGAATGCTATAATACCACCTCAAAGGAAAAAGGAAGAACAAATGCACTTGGAAATGCAAGAGAAGAAAATTTGAGGTTCTCCAATAAGATTCTTGAAGAACACATGAGAATGGATTGAAAACTTGATGAACCACCATGAAGGACCTCCGTATACAAATGAACGAGGCAAAGATATGAAGGTAGAAAAGAATAAGATTATGACCTTGCAAAGATTTAGATGAAGCCTCACAAGGAGATAATTAAAAGAACTTGAAACTCCACAAAAGAAAAGATAAGCACACTTGAGAAAAGAATTGATATCATGAGACACTCCGGAAGAGGAATTCAGATTACTATGAAGAAGAGTAAGAATTATGTTATGCTTATCCTTCATCAAGTTAAATTGATGACAATCAACGGATCTAGCATACCACTTATTCTTGAAAGAATCTTGAAGAGGCAGAGAGATAAGCACCATTTGAGGCAAAATTGAAGGAAGCACCGGTAAGAATTCACAATTGAATGGAAACACCATGAATTAATGGAGATACATGAGAATGAAGAGATCATAAGCCACCTGAGATAAAACTTGAACAAGTCACCGGATAATCGAGAGACGAACGAAGGGACAACAATTGAGAAGAATTGAGGATGAAAGCTGAAAGCTGAGAACGAAGAATCTTCTAACGTGATGGCCTTCGGAGGAACGAGAATGAAAACAACTCAGAAAAGCACCGGATAGCGAGAAATGGATTCTCATGATTGGAAACAAATTCAAGATGATAACACGAAGCTGAAATGATGAATCTCCAAGAGAATGGACCAAGATTCGAGAGAAACGCTCCTTCGAATTACAAGCTGAGAATGATGACGATAAACAACAGTAAGAATTATTGAGACCTCCAGAACAAAGAAGAATGAAAGGTTGAGCCAAATATGAGAATTAATTCGAATAGATTTTTGGAGAAGGGATATGACTGATGAAATTCATACTTACATCATACTTGAAAGAATTAATGATCTCCGGAAAAAGATTAAAAGAGCCAGGAAAGATCCTGGGAAAGAACCTGTGGGTTATGGGCCCACTCGAAGAAACCACCATTGAAAAGACTGCTAGAAAGAGAGATATTGCACCGGAATAAGAAAACTAGATGAGGTTAGGACCCCGAAATCATTAAAAGAATTGAAAACACGAAACTTCCGAGATATCTTCAACACTCCGGATGAAAAGAGAGGAATGAATAACCAAGATAGGCTGAAAGAATCTCCAACATGAAAAAGAATTACAAGGATAATTAGGATATGATGAACACGGATAGCTGAATTAAAATCACCGGTAGGGATGACAAGATTGAATAAAGATGACACGAAGCTCCTGAGAATCTTCAGGACGAATCATCGGATAAGATATAAAAGAACAGACATCGAAAGCACAATCAAAAGAAAACTCCTGGATAAAAAATTGAATCACTAAAGAAAAAGGGCGGGAGGGTGGGGAAAAACACAGACAACTTGGGACAGATGAGATGAACTCCGGCATAAAAAAGAGAATGATCTTGCAAAATTAGATAAGATTGAATTTAGTTGAAGAGAAGCACACCGGTTAAAAAGGAATTAACATGACGACTCCGGTTGACAAGAATTGATAAGACAACTGATTGAACAAAAGAATTAGCGCTCACATAAAAATATGAGAACACAAATTAGGAAAGATCTGAAAACACCACCTGACATCGAAGCAACTTGAATTACCATATACAACAAAACAAAGGGTGAGGCTTACAATTAGCCAGAACAAACTCATGAGAAAGATTTCCGTTCGATATTTTCGTGGACAGGATCGCACGGGCTCGATTTTACAGTAGCCATCAAGTGCAAGGTAGTGCACCCGACATACGAAGCGTCCCCGAGTCGTAGAAAGCTACAAGGACTCTTTAAGACACAACGTGTACCGCTGTAAGTCGACCGTGAACAAATGAATCCACTAGATGTCGAACCCCAACCTAACATCGTGCATTTGTTGGAAGAATGTCCTATAAGTAACTACTTGAATTCCCACCTATGAATTCCTGAAATATCTGGTCATGCAATCTGGTACACGGATACAAGGAGTAATATCACACAACTCCTATACTAACCCGTCACCTGTATCACATCCGTCAACACACAACCAGAATCTCGGACCTTCATCTACAACAGACCCTCGTGATCACAACGATACAAAGTATGGCAGTACTCCCGAACAATCTGCACCAGTACTGGGGACATCGGGGTTATCTCGCCACTACTAGTATTGAAGCAATTACGAACATCCTTCGTTCTGAGATACTAAGAAATCTGAATGATAACGATGTGCTCAAGAATCCCCTGGAGCTCAACTCCCCGAAAGAAAATCAAGTCAGACAGGAGGCACCAAGACAGAACTCCGTCACATCGGCATCATATAGATTCCAAAAATATCCGCGTGATCCTAAAATTTTTTTGAGTGGGAAGAGGAGTAGAATAAATTATTACGTCAAGATTCCTCACCAGAGCATAGAAGAGGAGAAAAAAGAATCCTACTCTCCGATATATAACTAGACTCAAATAGTTTTTCACTAGAGTCGACTCGGCCAAGTTGGATCAATCAAGGGGGCTCCTAGGTCGGTACGGCTCTGATACCAACTTGTCACGCCCAAGATGCGACCCTATCCTCAATTTGACACGAAGGCCTCGTCAGGGATAGAAGCGCATCTCGTCGTGTCGCAAGAATGGATATCGTTGCAAGTACATGTACTAAAAACATGAGATATATATATACAGAGTTGGCTTACACTCGCCACAAGCTACATCAGAGTCACATCAGTACATTACATAATCAACAAGAGTAAGAGCAGGGTCCGACTACGGACGAAATCAAACGAGAAAAATAAGAACAACGTCCATCCTTGTTATCCCAGGCTGCCGCCCTGGAACCCATCCTAGATCGATGAAGAAGAAGAAGAAGAAGCAACTCCAAATGAACAATCAACGCGCTCACGTCAAGTAACCTTTACCTGTACCTGCAACTGGTGTTGTAGTAATCTGTGAGCCACAGGGGACTCAACAATCTCATTTCCAAAGGTATCAAGACTAGCAAAGCTTTATGGGTGAGGTAAGGTTAAGTGGTGAGGTTGCAGTAGTGGCTAAGCATATGTTTGGTGGCTAAACTTACGAGTACAAGAAATAAGAGGGGGAAGATCTACGCATAGCGGACGTGAACTATGGATGATCAAATGAATGATCCTGAACACCTACCTACGTCAGACATAACCCCACCGTGTTCTCGATCGGAGAAGGAACTCACGAAAGAGACAGTCACAGTTACGCACACAGTTGGCATGTTTTAATTAAGTTAATTTCAAGTTATCTAGAACCAGTGTTAAGCAAAGTATCCATGTTGCCACATAACCGCGGGCACGGCTTTCCAAAAGATTTAACCCTGCAGGGGTGCTCCAACTAGTCCATCACAAATTACCACAAGCCTCATAGAAATCCTCAATCACGAAGCTCGCGATCTCGTCGGATTCCCTAGTGGAAAACCTCAACTCCGAGATTACCCAAAGCATCACCAGAATCCTGATGCACAAGATATCTCGTCAAAGGTAAAACTAATCCAGCAAGGCCGCCCGACGTGTCGACGAACCCGATAGGAGCCGCGTATCTCGTTCTCAGGACACGACGGATGGAACTAGCTACAGGTGCCAAACCTCGAGTTTCCTCGCGGTGGCCCCGCAGGCAGACCGTTTGGGACCAACACCATCAGCACTGGCCCCCCTGTTTATGTAAAATTACTCCTCGGGTAGCGCTAACTCCCTATGCATTTCAGTATTATCAAATTATTATGTTGGGAAAAATGTAAAACCAATGTTGGGCCTTGCCAGACCAGCTTTAATCTAAAACGAATTATCAAGGGGGTCCCCATAACAACCCCGATCGTGTTAGGAGCGCTCGATTATGGAACATAACACCGGTAGCCGAAACTAAGGGGCCAAAGGAGGAACAAAACACCAGGCTAGAAAGGCCGAGCCTTCCACCTTTTACCAAGTATATAGGTGCATTAAATTAAATAGCATTTAATATGGTGATATAACAAGGAACCCATGCTTTCACATGGAAGCATCTGCACCTGCAACTAGCAACGCTAACACAGGGTTAAGCAAGCAGTAACATAGCCAATCAGTGGTTTGCTAGGTCGAACTGGTTGAAGGTTTTCATGACATTGTTGAGAGGCTAATATTTAACAGGTGGTAGGCAACAAGACATAAATGATAGAAGCAATAAACTAGCATGACAATGACAGTAATGGTATTTGGGGAAATGATCATCTTTCCTGAGATCCCGCTTGGAAGAAGAATGCCTCCGTGAAGCACACGAACCGACGTAGTCGAGCGGGTCCTCACATCCGACACGCTTTGGAACTCTATCGAGACGAAGCAAACCGGAAACACAAATCAATACACGAAATTCACCACACGATGCACAACACATATGATGCATGAGCAGCTGAATACAAGCAAGTCACGGCATGACAATTCACACAATCAAACACTACACGTTAAGTGGAGTTCAATATGCAACGAGTTGCATATTGACGAAACTCCACGTTAATTATTTAGTTCTATCCCGATTAGATACACGGCAATATTAAATGTGATTAAACATGGCAAGAGGTGAAGCGTAATTGAATCTAGGCATTTTAAATGAGGTCGGAAATGACATATAGCACCTCCGAAACGACCTCACATGGTAATTTTCAATTCTGTCCAGATCTGAATTAACGCTTTTAATTAGTTGTTAAACAGCAAAACAAATACATTCACGTGATTCTACGCGTCAAGGCAAGAAATCTACACATAGAGATCACCTCCAACGGAGCTACAGATCAAAAGATACAAGCATCGCAAGATATGATGGCATGAATGCCATATGTGTGCAACGACGGTCACGAGCACTTCAAAACATACAACCAGCAAGAGAACATGAAACTACGCGAGATTCTAAGCAAGTTTCATGTAGGACACGATCAAATCGGAGCTACGGTTCAAAAACTACGAGCAAAACAAGAAATGACTACAATCAGCCAAAATCAGCCACATAGCATATTCTACGCCCCACAACTACGGGCTACACAACTCCGATATAATCAACCAAGGCATGAAACGAAAGAGGGCAAGAAGCACTACTACGAACAACTAACAACAACTAGCATGACATCATGAAACACTAGGAAAAGAAGTCACAAAATGGCATCCCACACACTATTTCAGACTTGGTGAAAATTACACCTCATGAATGTGCAGTTTTCGATCTGAAGCTATATTGACAGCAGAAAAACCTGTAGCTACGGGACTCCAAATGGCATGAAACTTTACAGCATGCTAGAGAAACACAAGGGGTACAACTAACTCCATTGGACCAACCTCAAAAGAGCTACAGATCACAAGATGCAACCAAGACAAGACAGCAACAAAATATAACAGATTCCAGACATAGAAATATTTCAGCACGTCCAAAACAGCACTATTTCTAGCAACTTGAGAGCAAGCAAAACACACCTAAACATGCATTTCTATTGCAACCAAAAATACAAGGGGTTAGTCTAAACACCCAAGAACAATTCCCTAGTTGACAACTTAAGCAACCGGAGCACGAAATAAATCCTTCGAAAAAGACAAGAGGGCAACATGGCAAAATGCCGCACGAACTAACTTACTCAAAAGCTAAAACTAATTGCACAGAAAAATCCCATCCCGGAAACATATAAAATATGTGGGGTTGCAACACAAAATAAAGCCACACAATAATGCGAGATAAACACCTATATACGGGAAAATAAACTACACGCAAATCCTACACGCAAAAATACCAATGACCACTCTAAAATGCATGGAAAAATGATCCCTAAAACATAGGCATTTCTAATACGCCATACGCACAATCCGAACTTGCACGAAAATTAAATACGGGCGTAACCTATTGAGACATGACGTTATTCTAGGCATCCGGCACGCCAAACGACGTCAAACAATTATGCATGCTTCAAATTCGTATTCTACGCGCGAAACTACCACAAAACCATATATAATATGCGTCGTTCCGCCTTACGGAATAGAAACTACGGACGTTCTAAAAAACGTCTATTTCGTGAAAAAGAACTCAATTCGGATTAAATCCTAGAATTCTATTGGACCGAACAGGTGGGCGCAACTTAGCTAACACGTCGCCTAGGCGGAAGATTAGAGGACAGGGGGAAGGGAGGCTCACCTTGGGCTGGCCCGACAAGGGACAAGAGGCCGAGGCCTGGTGGAGAGGGAGCTGGGCCGAGGCGGCGCTGGAGGCCGGCTCCTGGGCCTCCGCTCGGGCGCTGGGCTGCAGTGCCGGTGCTGGACCCTGCGGCATGCCTGGCGCTGGCGCACAGGCTCGTCCCCTCGTCGCGTCCGCTGGGGAACGAGAGGAGGCAGCGGCGGCGCTGCTGCCGGGGAGGCGTGCGCCGCGAGGAGGAGCGGGTAAGCCGCAGGCGGCGGATCCGGGCGGCGGCTGGCCGGGTCTGGCCTCGGGCGAAACTGGCCACGGGAAGCGGTTCTAGCAGCGGACGAAGCTTGGGGCGGCGCATCCATGGTGGCGGAGCAGGTCGGGGCAGGGAGGAGCGAACGGCGGCGCAGGCGCACGGGAAGGCGGCAAACGGCGATGAGGCGCCGCGGCTTGGCTCTCCGGCGAGCTGCAGCCGGCGGCGGGGCTCAGTGACGCCTGGGGGCGGCGCGGATCTAGGCCGGGCACGGGAGCTCGGCCCGTGCTGGTGGCGGCTGAGGCTGCGGGGAGCTCGGGCCCAGATGGGCTCGGCCGGGCCCAACGCGGGCTCCGTGGGCCGGCGGCTGGAGGAGGGAGACAGGGACGAGCGTGAGAGGGGGCTAGGGTTTCGGGCGCGGTGGCATGGATTTCGAGGTGGAGGAGGGAGTGGCTCTCTAATTAATGGCATGGGGGCTATATATAGACAAACGGGGGGCTCGGTTAACCGGAATCGCGCTCCGGATCCAACCGCGGGGTCGGATTCGGACGATTCCGAACGCGGGTATGGTTACGCGGCCGTGTAGGGTGGTTTACTGGAGATGAGAGGGAGAACGGGCGGCGCGACACGAATTTTTAAAACACCGTCAGACGTCCGACGGTAGACCGAATACGGTGCCGCTACGGGCGACCGATCGGGTACCAGACGGCCTCCGATCGTGACGAAATTCAACAGGCGGCCTAGCTATAACTAATCACGACCGCATGCCGAGTTTCACCTCGATCAGTGAAAGTTTAACGCACACTTTTACAACAGGGTTTCGACGATGCCGCGGGCGCGTGCGCGTGCGGTCAGGCTCAGAACGGACAACGACGAGAACCGGCAACTACTAACGGATGCAAGTTTTGAAAACGGGTGGCAACGGGATGCCGATGCAATGCTGATGATGCACATGATGCGATGATGATGCGACAAAAGAAAATAGACACACGACGAAAACAGAAAGAAAAAGGGGAATCTTCTGGAACGTCGGCATCGGGCTGTCACAGTAGGTCGGAGGGTTCGTCTATAAAACCCCCCGGCCCCCCTCCATGCAGAGCGTCCGTCAACTTAGTATACACACCAACCACATAGGAGAGGCAGTGACGAGCCGGCTGCTCTTTCTTCCTCCTCCGCAATACAGCTTCAGGAGCCCTTTGTATCCCCATTCATACATCATACACTCCGGCAGGACTAGGGGTATTATCTCTAGAGAGAGCCCTGAACCTGGGTATATCGTGCGTTCCATGCTTGTACCAACCTCGTCCCGAGCGCCCTCCGGTGCCACTTCGGTTCCTACCATCTTTAGCCTACCCATGGCTTATGTTGTTAGTATTCACCGACATAAAGCTATGATCAAACACACAAAGTGTACGACATCCAAAAGATAAACAAATTATTTGAGAAACCAAGCAGAGCAACAAAAAGCAACATTCTCTCTCTTCAAGCCCTAATAATCTATACACTTCTCCCCCTTTGGCAACAAGTTACCAAAAGTTCAAAGGTATAGAGATAAGCATTGCTCTCAGCATGGTATCTTCTGGTAGCTGTTGAAGGACTCGACAAGTGAGTATCGTCGAAGGCTTTAGCAGTTGTGCTCTTAGGTGGTGGTGCAGACTCTTGAGATGTGGGAAGTGATGGAGCTAATGCGAGCTGATGAACAAGGTCTCATCGGCATGGTCTCACATGAAGACATATTTGACTTGAGTTCTGAATTGAGTGGAAGTATGTAGAGAAGGACAATCACCACCGGAGCTGACAGTAGCCAGTGCATCAGCTTCCTTCTTCAATTTGTTTATTGTTGTAGTTAGATCAGTCATTTTGATGTCCAGGTCATGAAACTTTGTCCACGATCCTCTCAAGGCTCTTTTGATTTAGCAAAATGTCCTTGATGTTCTTCTCCATACCTTGGATGGTGCTGATAAGGAATGCCATTTGATCACGTTTTGATCTCAACAGTGGAGCACTAGAGGCTCTGGCTGCCTCTGCCTCGGCCACAACCTCTATCTCAACCTGTGCAACAGCTGAAGTGGGATGACCTGGGTCCATCACCACAATTTTAGCATCGAACTGTGGCTTGAGTGGCAGGTGCTGACAGTCATGTAGATACACATTCTTCCCAACCATGGAGTTGATCAACATCTGAATTTAGGGAGCGTATCCACAAGACCTCTTTTGGTCAGCAGTAGTCCTTCTGATTGACTCAAGAATCAAGACCATGACCCTAATCCTAGTGTGAGTGTCTAAATGATGCATTATATATGTTTATGGAGTACCCCCTGATCATCTTGTCATCACATGATTTGCGCATCAAGGTGCACGTCATAATTGTGTTCGTGGTGGGTAGTCCTGCTTGCAAAAATTAGAATGATCCTAGCTTGTGGGACTTAAAGTATGCCTTAGTATAAATGTTCAGGTCTATTTCCTACACCTTTGGTTCTCCTAAGCTGGCAGCCCAGTCTTCAACTTTGCATTGATATCTAGTGCGTTCGGTCATCCATACAATTCTACCATTTGGATACAAGTGAGTTGTAGAGTAGAATTGCGTGATCATTTCATCGTTCCAAGTTGTCATTTTTCTGCCAGCAAATCTCTCAATGTCTATGGCCTTGATATTTTCTTGCACGTGAGGGAAGTAGTCTTCATTATCCTCGATGTAGTCCCAATCTACATAATTATGTCACTGAGAGGTGGACTCTTATCTAAAAGGACACTCTTATAAAATTCTTGATGCTCCTTTGTGTGGAACCGAGCATCAACTGTTGTCCTCCTCCTAATAGCATATGGATCAGTTGCTCTCCACTTCCTAGGCCATTCATCAATCCTTTTCTTCATGTTTTCAATTATAGGGTGTTCATCATTGTGCTCTGGCAGAAGTGATCTCATCTTCCTCAACACAACAATTTCTTCTTCTTCTTCTGTAGCAGCATCTCTAGAAGCAGAACTCTTGTTCTTCTCAGGTGCAGATATATCTCTAGTAGTCCTCTTTCGCTTAGAGGCTACAGTCTTCTTAGCCTTGGGAGCAGATAGCTTCGCCTTGGATGTTGGCTTGCTATGCATAACATCTTTCATTAGTTTCCCCTTCTTGGAAGGAGGTGAGTTAGCTAGCTCTTTGTCTTCCTCTTCCTCATTATCAACTGGATCTTCAAATGTTGTAGTTGGCCTTCAAACCACACACACAATTCTCTTCCTCCCCCTTTAGCAGACTCAGGGGATTTCACTATATCTTGGTTGGCATACTCCTTTCTCACAGTCTTCTTCTTGGATGATGCATCATCTGGGATGAAATCTTCAGCCTCTTCATTTGAGTTTAGCTTTCTTGAGGACCTGGTAGCTGCCTTGGGCATGTCATGGGATCTGGGGTGCCTAGGTATGAGTCACTCCTCTCAGGACTAGTGCTTGAACCAACTTCAAAACTCTATTCTCTGAAATTATTGTCACTATGCTCTAAGACTCACATGCTGAAGCTATGACCCTGTGAATAGACATAGAAGAGTTGGAAAAGATGGGTATCACACAACACAGACATTTTGCAAAAAATGTACTCAAAATATCAGTTTGAGAATTCTACAAAGTGGGTTTCGGTTCCACCAAGTTTTAATTTTCGAATCATCTTAGAGTGACTTTATCATTTACCAGAGAATTGGACAGCTTTTCGGTTTCACCAAGAAGGGAAACTCGGTCTCACCAAGAAAGTTCTCAGAAACACTAAAACACAAATCGGTCGAACCAATTTGTTTGCACTCCGTGACACTGATACGCACTTGGTGGAGCTCTAAACACGGATTTGTTTGCTCAGCTAATCTAAAGAGTTATTTTGTGAATGGATGATTTTCAAACATTGGCAAGAGTGTGAAAAAAACTTAATGTGCAAGATTAGGAGGATAGAGCGCACAAGGGGTCAAAAGCTACCCTAATGCGATGGCGACAATGGCAGGGATGAATGTTATCGACAGCGATGGACTCTGGTGGCTAGGGAACACGGGAGGCAAGTGTGACGTTTGTGGACTTCGAGCACGGTAGTAGTGGGGTGTGGGATACCAAGTGTTTGAAGAAATTTCCAATCTTAGGTCCATCTGTTTATATACCCACCTGCTACCAGTGACACCAATTTAGGCATTTTGGTGCCACCAAGTTTCTTAGTTGCCAGAGGATAGGGAAACTTGGTGAGGCCGAGATTATAAAATCGGTGGTGTGGAGGTTCAAAAACCAGATCAACCCTAGTGCTTCGGTGGAACTGAGTTTGTCGAGTTAGTTACACCGAGTGCCACATGGGAGGTTTTGGAAGTTAGCTCTTGTCGAAATGGAACTTTCAGTGTCGAAATGCTCCTGACACAAAGGGTCCGAAAAGTGCTTGCTAAAATTTTGTGATGAAACGTAAATAGAATTTTAGACGAGGTAGCATAGATAGCTAGAGAGGGATACTTAGGCATTCCTGATATACAATTGTCCATAGAAAAATAAAGCCAAATAACAGTAATTGGATATCCTAGAATGAGGAAAAATATGCATACCAACATGCTCAGACAATAAGATGTCAAATGGAACATGGCAAACATAAACATCCACTCTAGTATCTACGAAGAACTTTCGCAATGATGAAGTCATATATATAAGAGTATATTGACTTAGGATCCTAGTAAGGTTACTTCATCATAGGTCATACTCATTTTTTAAGCACAAGTGGGGTTACCGCTTTAACATAAAGCTTTTAATGTATTCACATCTCAAGAGATGCTTTGACTCAAGTCTTGGACAGATGCTCCCCCTTGATGTGACATCCCCCTAATACAGACAAACTAACATTGAATTTTATCGTAGAAGACTTCATGTAGGTGTAGTAGTGGTGGATTCTCAAAGTTGACGAATATCATCTAGAGTTGGGATCAATTCTTGTTGTTTCATGCTCTTCTCACCTACATGGGTTAGTCCCACACATGGAAAAAATACAAGGATATATATGGACATGGAGTGAATCACATATGAGACGATGTACATCAATACATTAATTAACTTGTCCCTAGCTTAAATTTGAGGGAATATGTGACTCCTTGAACTAATGGATAGGGTTGGAGTGGATTGCAAATAGTTATTGCCAAATGAACGAGAGTGTATTTTGTTGGCGGAGTCACCCCTCAAGAACTTCTCTAGTTCTTATTGTTGGGGACCCACATCAACTTGATGGGGATCCTTGGAGCTGAGGTAGTGCTTGATGAAGTAGAGCTAGTAGTGCCCGTGGGAACCCACTTGACCATGGCTTGGGATTCTTCTTCAAATGAATTAATCTCCTCTTCAAGCTTGTCCTTGTGCTTGAGCTTGTGGTCTTGTGGTGGAAATTCATCTCGAGAATTTGTTACCTTGGGGAGAGTAGGATCATACTTGTGCTTTTGGGGAACAAACTTTGGATTGAGATATTGACCTTCTTCACATTCAACTGGATTGGCATAAAAGTAGCCAATGCCTTGTTTCTTCAGGTTTCCTCCTTCCATGCGAACAATCTCCTCGAATTGCTTACCTCCGTGAAGACTCTTGAAGACACCTCTCCCTATAATTCCTTTCAACAAATTTCTTTCTTGCTCAAGTGTAACTTGGCTAAGAGAATCATTAGTGGAATCAATAGAGTAACTAGAAACAACGTCATTTAATTTAACATTAGTGTTATTATACCTAGATGAAGAAACATTCTTGCCTATGTTACTAGTTTGCTTAGATATAACTTGTGGGACAAAAGTAGAGAAAAGTAATCGTATGGCTAGATAAGAAGAACTCTTCTTTCGAAGATCGTCATTCTTCTCTCTAAGAAACTCATGCTCTTGTTCAAAGTTTACCTTCTCAAAGTGTAGCTTCTCATGAATTATTACAAGATCTCTATGATCTTCTAGAGTAGATTCATGGGCCAACTTCAGAGTGTTTAGTTCTTTAGTTAGACACTCAAACTCATTCTTATCGTCATCACACGGCTTATCATGTCTAGCATGATTATGATTAAGTTCATTTTGACTAACAGTACTAGTTTTATCAAAGAGCAAGTCATCATCTCTGAGTAACAAATACTCAACACTATTAAAATAAAAGTATTTGGAGTTTGATACCTTGGGGCCTTTAGCCATGAAGCAATTTCCAAATCCTTCATCTGCTGAATCAAATATGTCATGGGAATCGAGGGATACAAGTGCTAATCTGGCAACAACTTATCTTGACTATAGTCGGAGTTGGAGTTGTCGCTTCTCTTGGATTGGTTCTCAGATTCGGAGTCGGATACCCATCCACCAACATGAGCTTGATTTCTTTTTCTTGAGTGTCTCTTTGTGTACTTTCCCTTCTTGTCCAATTCCTTGGTTCTTTGGGGGGTCTTCGTTCATAATGATCTTCTCTACTCCTTCTGTCTCTTCAAGGTGACTCATCTCTTGAGCTTCGTCTTCTAGGTGACTTTTCTCTTCTTTTGTGGGGTCGTGCACTCATTGGAGTAGCTTCCAGGCCTTCCAAAATTGTAGCAATTATGGTCATGCCAAGATGACTGCTTCTCTTTATATCTTAAGTTGGAGCTTCTCTCTTTGCCTCTACTCTTAGAGAACTTGTTGAATTTCTTGACCATGTGGCTTATCTCTTCATTTGTGACAAGGTGTTCAAGTAGTCGGGGTGTCACTTGAGTCTTTGTATGAACTACTTGACTTGTTATGAAGCACTTCTTTGTCTTTGAGTGACATTTCATGAGCAACAATCCTTCCAATGACTTTGTTGGCTTGAGATCTTTGTATTTTGGCATCATTTGGATCAATGTTCACACTGTGTCCTACATTCCATTCAAGGCTCGAAGGATCTTCTTGATGAAGAATTTGTCAGTCATCTCTTCACTTCCTATGCCGAAAATCTCATTTTTATCAGAGCAAGCCTAGAGTACATTTCAGCGACTCCTTCACCATCCTTCAACCTGAACTTGTCAAGTTGACTCTGTAGCACATCCAATATACATTCCCTAACGGATTCGATACCTTTGTTCATATCAACCGAAGTATCCCAAATTTCCTTTGCATTCTCAAGGCGGCTAATCTTGTTGAACTCTTTGGGCATGGGAAGTTGAATATAATCTCACATGTTTGAGCCTTGTATTGCAACTTCTTCAATTCTCATGCGGTCGCTTCACGATCCGGTTCCCTTCCATCACCAAAGAATTCACCTTGCAATCCAAGACTAACAACAAGCCAAACGGCGAGGTTGTGACCAAGAATATGCTTTTTCATTTTATGCTTCCAACTAGCAAAATATGTACCATCAAAATATGGACGTCTACGATGGTAATTTCCATCACTAGATGTGGCAACCCCGAGTCATCAGTCATGATCACCGAATGCACGTGTACAGTGATCCCAGAGATCAATGCTCACTGAACACACAGAAGTTGATAACATGAGTCTTACATCCATACATACTGTCTTCCACAAATAAAGACCACAAGTTCAAGTATTACGTAGATATGTCCACGAAGACCAAACACCAAACATAACTAGCAGCAGAAACCTTGAACAAAAGCGTGAACCTATGATATCTGCCTCAACCCTAGAGTCGTTCTCACTAGGAAGCGTCATATTTAGCGTGTTCGTCAGCATAGAACTCTTCACCATATTCCTACTCTTCCATGACTTGCCAATTAAATAACTAGTGGCAATCCATTGAGTACTTTGAATGTACTTGTAAGCAACCCATGTTTCGAATGAGGCAATAACAATGCATGATATAGCACTACATAGGTAAGTTGCAGAAAGCAAATTTTGAATGCGATGACATGTTCAATCAACTTGTAAATGCATGCATCATGGGGTTCCAGATATCCATATGAAAAATTCCTGATTTCAGCATAAGTAGGGGTTGAACATCTCATGTCCAATAATCATGTAAAGTGATACATATCCAACGTATCTACTTTTCCAAACACTTTTTCTCTGGTTTTGGCCTCTAACTTGCATGATTTGAGTGAAACTAACCCGGACTAACGGTGCTGTCAACAAAACTACATTGGTATTATTTTTGTGCGGAAATAAAATTTCTCAGAATCGGACAAAAGTCTTTGTGAATTATTTCTGGTATTTAGAAGGATTTATGGAGCAAAGACGTGCCGGAAAAACATTGCCTGGGGGCCGCAAGCCAACAGGGCACCCCTTGGTCGTGCCTTGATGGCTTGCGGGGCCCACGTGATTCAGCCGGCCCTACTTCCAGTCCTATAAAATCACATCTTTAGAGAGAGAAAACAGGGAGAAGATTTCATCGCGTTTTACAAGACGGAGCTGCCGCCACCTCCTACTCTTCCTCTGCAGGGCTCATCTCAAGTCTGTTTGGAGCTCCACAGAGGGGGATTCATCATCGTCGTCATCACCAACCATTCTTCGTATACACCGCCATGATACTTACAACCGGGAGTGAGTGATTCCTTTGCAGGCTTGCTGGACGGTGGTGGGATTGAATCAGATTGATCATGTAATCGAGTTAAGTTTGATAGGACTTGATCCCTAGTGTCTACTATGTTCTGAGATTGATGTTACTATGACTTTGCTATGCTTAATGCTTGTCACTAGGGCCCATGTGCCATGATTACAGTTCTAAAAAATTATATTTTAATGAATATGAGAGTGACTTGGATCCTATCTTGCAAGTTGTAGTTACGTATTATGTGTCTTGATCTGCATACACCAAGGTGACAATGATATGGATTCTTTCCGGTGATTGCCGTAGTTTGAGTAGTTCATGTATTCACCATGTTTTAATGCATTGTTGCAGTTCTCTATTAAAAGGAGGCATTAATTTCCATTAGTGTCCAATATGACCTCGCTGCCACGGGAGGTTAGGATAAAAGATGTCATGCAAGTTCTTATCGCAAGCACGTATGACTATATACGGAATACATGCCTACTTATTGATGAATTGCGGCTAGTTCCGTGTCGCCCTAGTGTGTAACTATTACATGATCATTGTCATCTAAATCATTATCCATCACCGATCGACATGCCTACGCTATAAAAATAATGAATCTTGATAATTTACTATTGTTTCTACTACTGCCACACCTCCTACACAATTGCTACTCTTACTACATTACTACAGTTAACAAAAATGTTGCTATCACTATTACTATTGCTACTATAATTTGTTGTGCTACTAAATCCTTGTTGCATAGAGATATCCTAGGTGCGGTTGAATTGATAACTCAATTGTTATGACCAATAATATTCTTTGTCTACACTTGTGTCGAAGAAATAAATAGGCTGAAATTCTACCCGTGAAGACTATTGCGATCCCATATACTCGTGGGTTATCAAGTCCTTTTTTTGGCGCCGTTGGCGGGGAGCATAGCGTTATTTATTATGTTGACTTGAGGATATCCAGTTGCCTCTATGAAGAATCGGAAAGGTAATCGAACTAATATCATCCCCTCTCGCACGATAGGAGGTAAGGAACTGCCATCTAGCTCTGATTTTGATTCACCTACTGTTTTGAATCAGCTTGTTACACCACAATTTGTTGATCATCCTGATATGTTACATGAACTTGATGATGCTACTTCTGAAATTAATCATGATACTATTGCTACACATGTTGAAACTGAAATTGTTCCAGTGAGTGAATTACTTCATGCTCATATTGCTAGGGCTAGTGAACTTGAAAATGCTGAAACTGATGAAGACCTTCAATCACCTGTTACACCTCGTCCACCTAATGGAAATGAATTACCTTATGTATCTGATGGCCATTTCAAGGATGGTGAGGTAGATAGAGACTTTCTTGCTTGCAATGATAGGGATGATTTCAGAAAGTAACTATGCAATGTGAAAGAAAAATCTATGATGGAGAAAATGAAACATGATCCTAAATTTTCTATTTCTCCTATATTTTCACTAACAAAGAGTATGGATTTTCTATAGAACCTGAATTAATTCCTTTTGTAGAGTCTGATCCTTTTCATTGTTATGAAAATGAAACTGTGGTTGAACACCTTATGAAACTGAATGATATTGCTCCTTTGTTCACCAATGATGACAAGATACGCTACTATTATATCCTTAAGCATTTTTCCTTTCTCGTTGAAATGCGAGGCCAAGGAATGGTTTCTTTCTTTTGCTCCTCGTTGCATGCATAGTCAAAAAGATATGCTTTATTACTTCTTTGAAAAATACTTTCCTGCTCACAAGAAACAAGCTACCTTACAGAAAATATTTAAATTTGTGCAAATTAAAGGAGAGAATCTCCCTCAAGCTTAGCGGGGGGAGCTTTCCAGCTACTTCGAGATTTGCCTGTTTGTCCTCTTAAGAAGAATCAAATTCATGATATCTTTTATAGTGGACTTACTGATGCTTCTAAGGACTTCCTAGATAGTTGTGCTGGTTGTGCTTTCAGGGGAAGAATAGTTGCACAAGCACAAGAGTTACTAAATAATATATTGTAGAATGTCGATGATTGGACATTCCCGAAAACACCAACGGAACCTATCCAAAAGAAGTGAGGTGTTCTATTCCTTATCCCTAAAGATATGCAAGAAGAAAAAAAGATCTATGGAAGAGAAAGGTATTAAAATTGAGGCTGTCAAGAAATTACCACCGCTTGAAGAAATACATGTACTTGATACCCCGACACATGTAGTACAGGATCAATGCATGGATGAATTTGAAAATGCCCACAAATGATATAACTTATGCTAAGACTCTTGATCAATGCATGGATGAATTTGACAATTACATTGTTAAACAAGAACACTTCAATAACTATGTTAGGGATCAATTGAATAATAATGTCATGATGATAGATCGCCTAAGTGACTTGATGTTTAGAACTGCTAATGATGTGAAAGGTCTGGGTAAACATGCTTCTATGGCTCACACCCAACTAGATCAAGCAGCTAAGTCACAAAATGATTTGCTTGCTGAGATGAACAATATTAATGATCATGTTGTTAGAGTAATGGATGAAGGTCTTCCTAAAAGAATGTAACCATATTCTTAGAAAATTAATGATGATACTCCTAGCCCTACTAAGAATAAAAAGAAAAAGGAAAACGGTAGGACTTTGCATGCCCCTAGTGAACCTGATATTGAGAAACCTGTTGAGAATCATAACGGTGTTTCTATTTATGATGCTGATACGTCCCAAATGTATCTATAATTTCCGCTTGCTCCATGATCTTTTGGGTGACATTGTTATATGTTTTGCTACACTTTTATATCTTTTTACACATATTTGGACTAAGCTACTAACTCAGTGCAACCAATGCCAGTTTCTTTCTGCTGATGTCTTTTTTGCTTGGGCTTTTACCCAATTTTTCAAACCCCCAAAATCCCAAGAAAAATATATGAAAATCAGCGTGACGGAAGCTTCCAGATCACCGAAGATGGGAAGAAGGGGAGCCGCGGGTTGCCCAGGCGGCCACCCTGCGCGGCCTGGCTGTTGGCCGCGCCCACAAGCCGCCTGGGTGGGCCCCACCTGCTCTGACGCCCTCCTTTGGCCTATATTTACCCCTCCAATTAGAAACCCTTCCAGCATATCCAGAACCGTGAATTTCTCCATCGTTCCACCACCGCAACGCTTCCGACATCGGGAGAGTCAAGATACCTCTTCCCGGGACCCTGTCGGAGGGAGGATTGACTTTCAGGAGCTTCTCCACGGCCATGGACACTTCCCGGACGTGCCGTGAGAAGTATATTCATGAACTCGTCATCAAGCAAGTTTCTAGCGCCGTTGCCGGGGACTCCAGTCTTCAGGATACGGGAGTTGCACACTATCTTTCACCTTTGCTTTTTAGTCTTGTTAGTTTGTTTTCTAGTTTTTCCTTTAGAGTCTTGTACCAAAAACGACAAAAAAAATTAGTTGATTTGCTTTTACTTGTCCTTTCTGCTTAGTCCAGCATGTTAGAGTTTGAAGCTTTGAGGGAATCTGAGGTCCTAGATTTCCATCAAAGGAATGGAGAAAATATTAAGGAGGCTTGGGATAGAATTTCTGGAGCACATAAAAGAATTATGCCTTATATAGCTATCAAAATCATGCTTAGAAATTTTTATCATGGTCTTTTTATTTGGTGTAAACACTCTCTTGATATTATAGCTCAAGGAGATTTTTAGAGTGTGATGAGGCTAGAGCTGTTGATATCATACATGGTCTATCTAAATACCTTGATTATGGCCGTGGATTTGACACTATCATAGATAGACTTGTTGCTATTGAAAGAAGAAACCCATCGTTGATGAGAAAAAGATTTTGAAAATAAATGATGACTGGGAGTCTATTGTTAGAATTAGCATCTCTAACCAAGACTTCCTTGCTTATTGTGATATTGGACCCATGGTTTCTACAATGCCAAAAGTTGTTTATTATTCGCTATGCTTTTTAAACATAGACAATTTTTCATCTTATCATGAACATGCTAATGCGGATATTTCTGAAATCTAGGGAAAGGTAAAAGAAGTCCAGGTTACATTCTCTAAAAGGAATGCAATGGTTGATTTCTTCATTACGAAGCCAAACCAAGGAAACATAGTGCTTGGAAGGGACTTCCTCCGAGCCACCAGAGGCTTCATTGATATAGGTAAAGGACACATACGCTTACGTGGGAAAGCGAAAGATAGGTACCCGTTCCCTTGGAAAAATAATGATGAACTTGTTGAGGATTCGTTTGTAGGTTTTGATGATTCCAATGATTTTGGTGAATTTTGATCCTCCCTTTTTGCATCATGCCTAGCTCAAAGGCATAAAAGAAAGCGCTTGTTGGGCGGCAACCCAATATGTTTTTACTATTATTTTTAGTGGTCTTGATGCTTGTTACTACTATAGCAACATCATTATATCTTTATTTTTAAGCTTTGTGCCAAGTTTTAGCCTCCAATTGCAAGATATTTCAAAAGTTTGTGACATGGTGTCCAGAAGAAGATTATGTCTGCTTGACGGACCAATTCTCCAAAAATCACCAGATCACCATTTTGATCTGAATATTTTTGACACCATGCTCTATATATTTGTGCCAAGTTTTTTATTTGAGTTGCAGAAGTGCCCCGAAAAAATTATTTACTACCTCATGTCTTGTTTTTCACATATTCTGCCACGTTTTGCGTTTTCATCATTTTGCAAATCTTAACCTTGCTTTTCCTCTGCAAAAACCTTTTGTCAATCATGAGAAACAGTAGCTTTTCATGAAAATATTTATTTCCAGTAGATAATGAATTATTTTATCATGAGTACTAACCACTCTAATCATCTTATGATAAGTTTCGTATGAAGGGAGTTTTCAAGTATGCGATGGAAGATGATGAAAGAAGAACCAGTAGTGTCAAGCGCTCAAGCTTGGGGATGCCCCCATGCACCCCCAAGAAATATTCAAGGAGACTCAAGCCTCTAACTTTGGGGATGCCCCCGTGCATCCCCTTCTCTATAAAAAAACATCACTTCGTCCATCTCCATGCTATATTTTTACCACTTCAAATGTTATGTTCTATGCTTGGAGCGTCCCGCTCTTTACTTTTTAGTTTGTTTTAGTTTTTATTGCTGTTCATAACAAGTCGGAACCTAGCCTTCTTTGTTTGGGAGAGAAACACGCTCCATTCCACTCTAGAACACAAATAGGTTTTCATGCTTATCCTTTTTCTGTGTTCTCTATCTTTACATAGCTGTTGTCATGCTTAGCTCTTAGTTTTCATGCTATATCTTCTTAAGAGCTTTAATTTAGGTTTATTTTTTGTAACTCTCTTGAGTTATCATGTTTATCTTGTTTAGAGAGTTGGCTCGTTGCACTGAGTTGTGTCTTGCATGAGTAGGTAATTGAGGTTGCTATTTAAGTATAGTAGTAACTTACAATAGTTTTGAGGTATTGATTTGAGTAATATTTGGACTATTGGTGCCAAGAGATTAAGCCTATTAGTGATAGTTGTCGTATTTTGGGAAATCCGTGTGTTTTTCAAAAACTAAAAATTAGTTGAGAACTCTAGCTACTAGATTGATCGCTAACCTTTGGAGGGGTTGGAATATATAGAGTACCCTCACGTTACCATGGGTCGAGGATGCGCAAGGATAACCAAACCCCGAAACACTCCTCCTCGGGGTACTTGTCTCATTGTGAATCTCCTAACTAGATAGAGAGTTACCGATAATAAGTGCATGAGTTCTTTGGACTAATCTGAGTATTCGATTGTTGGCACTTCCTCCATTCATATTTTGCTAGCCTCTTCAGTACCGTGCATTTCCCTTTCTCATCTTGAGAGTTGGTGCAAACTTCGCTGGTGCATCCAAACCCTTGGCATGATACGCTCTGTCATCATAAGCCTCATTATATCTTTCCTCAAAACAGTCACCATAGCCTTTCCGAGATACATTGCCATGCAACATCCACCATCTCATGACTTGATCTTCATGTCATACATATTTTTGCTTGATCGAGGAGCCTCATGCTAGTTGGGCCTTGCCCTTATTATTGCTACATGATGCGCTAGTATCATTGCATATCCTGCTACACTTGCAGAGGCATACATTTGCATACATCATGATAGTTCTCATTTGTATTTATGTTGAATACTTCTTATAGAGTGTGATGATCTTCTTTTTATTCTTGTAAAACATAGAGTGTTGCCCTTAAGTGAGGAAAAGATCCCAAAGAGGACAAATGAAAAGATCCCAAAGAGGACAAATGAGAGATAAAAAGAAAGAGCCAACGAGGCCACATAAAAATAAAAAAAAGAGAAAGAAAAAAGAAATAAAAAAAGAAATAAAAAGAGAGAAGGGGGCAACACTACTATTCCTTTTGAAAGATCGACAATCGTACTCCATTGCTATATTTTTACTACATAGAGATTATCATTGATGCATAACTATGTGGGGACCCTAACACTATAGAACTTGGCTTGTATATTCCAATGATGAGCCTCTTCAAATGAGCTGTAGGTATTCATGAACAAGCAAGTTCTATGCACCCCCACTAGTTGCATTGGAGAGCTTACCTTAGCTCTTATGTGCATCTATTGCATGGCAATCCCTACTCCTCACATCATATCTATCATTTGGCTTTATCTCGCCTATGGTTGTCCTCATTGATGTGAGCCTTTCACACGTTTTTGTCTTCCTTCCCCATCATTATTCTATTTGCCATCCTAAGTGCCAACATATCTTGCTTACGCTCATCCATTGCATGAGTGCTCAAATTCAAAATGGAAAGGATCAGTTTGACTTGTGCCTAACTAGTGGTCTAGGGACGAGTCAAAATAAGATTTCGAAGGAGACCAAGTGTGAAGTTTAGTAGATTGAGTTCTCAATTAAATTATATATTTTATGCTCTAAACCCTTCTCCCAATTTTTGCACGCAAACAACCTTTGAAGACATTCGAGTCACGGACATCAAGAGCTCTTGCACCTTTATGTTCTTACTTTGCTAATTTCAATACTAGATATAGACTCTTGCTTGTTATTGTCTTGATTTTTGCATATCTTACTTTCTTTACTTTGAAGTTATTATATGTGTGTTAGCATGTCACCACAAAAATTATTTGTGTTATCATTTACCTACTCGAGGACGAGCAGGAATTAAGCTTGGGGATGTTGATACGTCCCAAATGTATCTATATTTTTTGCTTGCTCCTTGATCTTTTGGGTGACATTATTATATGTTTTGCTACACTTTTATATCTTTTTACACATATTTGGACTAACCTACTACGTCAGTGCACCCAGTGCTAGTTTTTGTCTGCTGATGTCTTTTTGCAGGGGCTTTTACGCAAATTTCCAGAGCCACAAAAATCCCGATAAAAATATATAAAAATAAGCATGACGGAAGCTTGCACATCACCGAAGATGGGCCAGAGGGGAGCCAAGGGCTTCCCAGGCGGCGACCGTGTGCGGCCAGGCTCCTGGCCGCGCCCACAGGCCGCCGGGGTGGGCCCCACCTCCTTTGACGCCCTCCTTTGGCCTATATTTACCCCTCCAATTGGAAACCCTTCCAGCATATCCGGAATCGCGAATTTCTCTATCGTTCCGCCACCACAGCGCATTCGAGATCCGGAGTGGTAGGAGACCTCTTCTCGGCACCCTGCCGGAGGGAGGATTGACCTCCGGGAGCTTCTCCACGGCCATGGGCGCTTCCCGAACTTGAGTAGTCCTCCTTGGACGATGAGTCCATGACCAGTAGCTATGTGATGTCTTCTCTCCAATCTTGTGCTTCCTTGATTAGCCCTTGTGAACTGCCCTGCATGATCAAGGCATTTTTGTAATTTTCCTGCTATTGCTATGCTTGGTTTGGTGGGATTTGATGGATTATGAGATTATGTTCAGATTGTTATGAGTTATATATTTTATTATCCTTTTATATTATGTTTTTTAGTGATTCATGCATGTTCTCCGTTGCTCTTTATTGCTTTGGCCGAGTAGTAGATTGTAACTCCAAGAGGGAGCATTATGCATGATTGTGGGTTCATGCCCCCTGATGTCCAGCTTGAGTGACAGAAACATGAGACTAGGGGATGTGTTGTTGCCACCAGGGAGAAAACAACGGTGGTTGTGACTACGGTTGAAATGATTGTTTACCTTACGCATAGTTCGTTAATGTAGTTGTTCGTTGCTTTGAGCTTACACTTTAGGTGGGGCTCGCAACTTAATACTAGAGAGATTTTCTGGATAGATATCTCATGGTGGCTGATTAGTAAGTAGATGCTGATGAATAAACGGTATACTTGTCTTGGAGTACTTCTCATTACTATTGATCCTCTAACTTTCAAGTAGCATAATTAGCATTGTGGTGCGTTCATAATTCTGTCAATTACCCAGCTGTAATTTGTTTACCCAAGCATAGTTGTTTATCGTCTTTTGGGAGAGAGATGTCACTAGTCAACATCACATGGCTCAGGTCCATATCACCATTGTTGCTTACACCTCCACCATTTACTGCTTTCATTTACTTTTCCGTTGCAATCACTATCACTATTCCCGCTTGTGTTTTGATCCTTTGTAAACTACAAGGTCGGAGAGATTGACAACCTATCTGTACTCATTGGGAGCAATGTTATTTGTTGTGTGTGCAGGTCCACGTCTTCTGCTAGCGCCAGGGCAGTGGACACCTACTTGTTGATCCTCGGAGACCTCCTGGTTCAATGAACCTTACAGTCTCCGTGTAAGGGAAACTTGCTGCTAACTACATCTCCACCTTCCACTTAGGGTAACCGACGAGGGGCGAGAAGTATATTCATCAAGTCGTCATCATATGCTGAGACACAATCTGGTAGTGAACATGAACTTAATGATGATGATAACGCTAATAATGATGATCATGTAGAAGATTCACCAGGTAGCAATAAGGAACCTAATAATGATGTTGAGATAGAACCTGCTGAGGGTCTTGATAATCCTCCTCCCAAAAATAAACGTTATGATAAGAGAGACATTGTTGCTAGAAAACATGGATGGGAAAGAGAGCCATGGGTTCAAAAACCCATGATATTTCCTTAAAACTCTTCTAAAAGTAGAGACGATGAAGATTTGTCTTCTTGCGCACTCGCATGACTGATATATTGAAAATGTCTCCATATTCTAAATACCTGAAAAATATTATTACCAATAAAAGGGACAATTAATTTTGTGCCCTTAGTTGGGTCACAGTCGGCATGTTTACCCCTACTTTCCGAAGACACTCGTTCCCGCCCAACCCACTTTGCTTCTCTTATGCTTTTGCCCTTTGACCCTTTGTCCATCACTTTGGAAACTTCATAAAAACCATACTAACTGAGAAAAATTCAGATAATATATCTATATGTTCATAGAAACATAGCCTATATGTGCATGCATTCACATTCACAACAAAAATGTTGTAAAGCCCCATTTGAGTTTATTTTAAGTAAAGAATGGGGACTTTCCAGCATTTTTGTCAAGAATGCAAATGGCATGCACATGTAGGTGATGTTTTTGTGAACATTTTGATATCTTATTTAATTTTTTGTGAGTTAGTATGAATATTTTATGAAGTTTTCAAAGTGACGGTCAAATGGTCAAAGGGCAAAAGCATAAGTGAAGCAAAGTGGTTTGGGAGGGAACGAGTGTTTTCTGAAACTACGGGTAATCCTGCCGAGTTTGGCCCAACTAGGGTCATAAATTCAGTTATCCCATGAAAGAAAGAGACATGAAACTGGAATTGCTACTATGCTTGCTAATTACTCTTTTTATGGTGGAATACATATGTTAAAACTGCTTTATGTGATTTAGGAGCTGGTGTTAGTGTCATGACTTTTTCCCTTTATAAAAGCCTTCAAATGGATAAGCTTACACGCACTGGGATATTATTGCAAATGGCTGAGAAATCAGCTGCCTTACCTATTGGAATCTGCGAGGATGTCCCTGTTGTGGTTGCAAATGTTACTATCTTAATAGACTTTGTTATTCTTGATATGCCCGAGGAGGACAATATGTAGATCATCCTTTGTATACCTTTTCTAAATACTGCAGGGGTCGTTATTGATTGCAACAAAATGAAGGTCACTTTACATGTTAATGGCAAGAAACAAACGGGGCCCGACGATCGGGGAGAGGGAGAAGGAAGCGGGGCGAGGCATTGGCTGACGAGCGGTCCCACTTGCGAGGGTCAGCGTCAACCTCTCTTGAGGGGACGGAGGGGCTCATCTACGGCGAAGGAGGGCATGATAGGGCAAGCTTGCAACGGGAATGGAACCGAGAGGATGTCGACGTTTAGGTGGTGGACAAGATGGTCGGTGGGGCCGTCTGGTTTGCCGGTGACAAGGTCCCATGGTGGAGGCACTTCAGGAGGTGATCTCGGGGCTGTCCCCTGATGCAAATCAAGCGGGAGAAGGAGGGGAAATGGTCAGGAGGAGGAGACGGCTCCTGATCAAGCAAGAGGAGGGTCGGAGGAGGCCTACTCTGGGCGGACGATGGAGGACCCAATGCGGCGGAGCTATGTCCGTCCCGAGCACACGTGTAACGCCAAGATACGATCATATCCTCATTTTTTCAAGAGGGCCTTGACAAGGATATAAGCACATCTTATCTTTTCACAAGAATGGATATCGTTACAATTACATGTACAAAAAAATTGGCTTACACTCGCCACAAGCTACAAAATATCACATTATTACATCAACATATTCAATCACTAATAGTAATAGCAGGGTCTGACTACGGACAAAAGCAAACGATAAAAGAACGACGTCCATCCTTGCTATCCCAGGCTGCCGGCCTGGAACCCAACCTAGATCGATGATGAAGAAGAAGAAACTCCAATAGCACAATCATCGTGCTCATGTCTTAATATCACCTTACATGTGCCTACAACTTGTGTTGTAGTAATCTGTGAACCACAGTGGACTCAACAATCTCATTTCCAAAGGTATGAAGACTAGCAAAGCTTAATGGGTGAGTTATCGATAAGTGGTGAGTCTGCAGCATGTGACTACGCATTTATTTGAGGTGGCTAACTTATGAGTACAATAGTAAAAGAGGGGGATGGTCTACGCACAGTGGACATGAATTAATGATGATCAAATGAATGATCTGGAACACCTACTTACGCCAGACATAACCCCAGCATGCCCTTAGTTGGAGAAGGAGCTCACGAAAGAGATAGTCACGGTTACACACACAGTTGGCATATTTTCATTAAGCTTACTTCAAGTTATCTAGACCCGTATGTTAGAAAAAGTTACCAAGTTTGCCACATAACCGCGGACACGGCTTGTCGAAATATTTAACCCTACAAGGGCGCTCCAACTAGTCTATCACAAATTACCACAAGCCACATAGAAAGAATCGATCATGAAAATCGTGATCTCCTCAGATTCCTTAGTGGAAAACCTCAACTCTCAGATAACCCAAAGCATCACTGAAATCCCGATGCACAAGATATTTCGTAAAAGGTAAAACTAATCCAACAAGGCCGCCCAGCGTGCCGACAGGCTCGATGGGAGCCGCGTATTTCGTTCTCAGGGCAGGACCAGATGAGCTAGACATCGGGTTGGCTGAAACCCCGCGTGACCAGGGGGCGCTGGACATCACTCAGGTTGGACCAACACTCATGCGGAGCACTGGCCCGGGGGTTGATTAATTTCCTCGGGGGTCGCCTAGTCCCTATGCAAGTTTATTAGTTATTAGGCAATTGTATTACCAAAGTTGGGCCTTGTTGGACCAGTTTTCAACTAAGACAAATTATCAAGGGGGGCCCATAACAACCCCGAGCTTGTTAGCAGCGCTTAATTATGGAATATAATACCAGTAGCTGAAACTAAGGGGCAAAAGCGGAAGATAACACGTAGCCAAAAGACCAAGCCTTCCGGCTTTTGCCAGGTGTATAGATGCATTAAATTAAATAGCAATAATATGGTGATATAACATGGAACGTATGTTCTCACAAGGAAGCAATTGCACCTGCAACTAGCAACTCTATCAAAAGGGTGAGCAAGCAGTAACATAGCCAAACAGTGGTTTGCTGGGTTGTAGAAAAGGTTAAAGGTTTTGATGGCAATGTTGAGAGGCTGACATTTAAGTGGTAGGAAGCGAGACATATCAAAAGAAATGGCACAACTTGCATGGCATTGATAGTAATGTATCTAGGGAAATGATCATCTTGCCTGAGATCCCGCTTGGAAGAAGAATGAATCTGTGAAGCACACGGACCGATGTAGTCAAACGGATCCTCACATTCTGACACGCTTGCGGAACTGTAACGAGAAGAAGCAAACCAAAAAGAACAATCAAGAAGCGATATCACCACAACATATGCACGACATGATGCACACCCAAATATGATGCATGTCCATTTCAATGATGCAAGGCATGGCATGGAAATTCACAACAATCAACACTACACATTAAGTGAAGCTCAATATGCAACAATTTGCGTATTGATGAAACTCCACATACAAATTATTTAGTTCACTCCCTTTAGGTACACGGAAATATTAAATGTTGTTTAAACATGGGAAGAGGTGAAGCATCTGATTCTACACATCATTCTAGTCAGTTAACACATAAGAACATTGAACAGAGCTATGGTTAAAAGATAGGTGCAACACAAGCTATTATGCCATGATTGCAACATGTATGCAATTTTATGAAAACACTGGCAAAGAAGGATATGAAGCATATGTTGCCATGGTGAATGAAAGGGAACAATGGCAGCACAACGAAAATCATGCAATGGCAATTTTCCGGTCACAATAACTTGGTGAGTTATCGGTGCCAACGAACTGGGAGCGCGTGCGTGTCATGCCAAGAATGATGGGGTCATCCTAGTGATATGTTTCCCATGTGTCGGGGTCACGACAAAAGAGGGACAACGTGCAACGAGCAATCATATAACGTCCAAGCATACAGTTTATCTCATACACTACTGAAATTCAAAAATTTGCCGTTTGCCATGGCAAACGGCAAAGGGGGGAATCACTGATGGCAAAGGCTTTGCCGTTGGTCAGCAGACGGCAAAGTAGACGGCAAAAAAATCGGGTGAAGAGGTTCTTTGTCGTCTGCTTTTTTAAAGCGGACGGCAAAGAATCTTTGCCATGAGGGGGCAGACGGCAAATTAAATGGGACGAAACATACACCAACGGCCCCGTTAAGTGTTAACGGCCGGCCTCCTCTCTTTGCCGTCTGCCATCCCCCTTTGCCATGTGGGGGCAGACGGCAAAGGGGGGAACCAACCCCTCTCTCTCCCCTCTTTGCCGTCTGCCATCCCCCCTTTGCCATCTGGGGGCAGACGGCAAAGAGGGGAGAGAGAGGGGGCTGGTTCCCCCCTTTGCCATGTGGGTGCAGACGGCAAAGGGGGGAACTAGCCCCCTCTCTTTCCCCTCTTTATCGTCTTCCATCTCCCCTTTGCCATGTGGGGGCAGACGGCAAAGGGGGGACCAACCCCCTCTCTCTCCCCTCTTTGCCGTCTGCCATCCCCGCTTTGCCATGTGGGGGCACACGACAAAGGGGGGAACCAGCCCCTTTTTATTTTATTTCTTATTATATCCAGCATTTTTCACAATAATCAGAATATATATATATATATATATATATGACTTAAATAAATTTCTTTCCGTACTCATAACCATATTAAAATAACTTTCATCCATAGTACATACATATTATGCAAGTTCCATCCGTACCAAACCATATATTACACCAGTTTCATCCACATGCATACAAAGTTTCGTATATATCCATATACTACAATAGTTTCAATACAAGCTTCCGTGAAGCCATGGTAGAAGAAATCATCTTCAAGCATTCCATCAATATAGTCCAAGCTTCCCGTGAAGTGAATGTAATCTCCAAAATGATAAATAAGAAAGTTAGAAGAATAATACTAGATGAAGAAGTATATAGGTTATTTTGGAGAGAAATTAGCTAAGTATAGGCCATTTAATAGAAAAGTTAGGTGGAATAGGTCATCTTGGAGCTACATAGCCTTATTATGTCATTTAGGAGAGAACTTAGCTAAGTATAGGTCATTCTAGAGCTAACTTGGATAAAATATGTCATTTTGTAGCCAACTATGATTATTAATCCATTTTGACATTATTATGTCATTTTGGAGCTAAATTAGTCATTTTAATGAGCTAACCAAGGTTCTTATGATGTTTTTACCTAACTATGCTAATTATGTCATTTTGGAGGATAATTAGCTAAGTATGTCCTTGTTGGGGAAAATAACCTACGTAGAAGAAGAAAGAGAAGAAGCAAGAAGAGAAGAAGCAAGAAGAGAAGAAGGAGAAGAAAAAGAAGAAGAAGAAGAAGAAGGAGGAGGAGGAGAAGGAGGAGGAGAAGGAGAAGAAGAAGAAAATAAGAAGGACAAGAAGAAGGAGAAGAAGGAGGAGAAGAAGGAGAAGGAGCTTCTCTCCTCCTTCTCCTTCTCCTTCTTCTTCCTCCTTCTCCTTCTTCTTCTTCTTCCTTCCTTTCATTTTTCCTCTTTCTTCTCCTCTTGTCCCCTTCTTCGGGCTAAATTTGCTAAGAATGCCTTTTTGGAGCTAATTATGTCATTTCGATGATAATTAGCTAAGTATAGGTCATGTTTTATCAAATAGACCATTTTGGAGCTAACTAAGCTAATTATGTCATTTAGGTGGAAGCCTAGCTAAACATAGGTCGTTTTGGAGCTAACTTGGGTAAAATAGGTCATTCCGGAGCAAACTATGCTTATTAACCCATTTTGGATCTAGGTAGGCTAATTATAGGTCATTTAATACCTAAGTTAGGGGGAATAGGTCATCTTGCAGCTATGTAAGCTTTATTATGTCATTTAGGATAGAACTTAGCTAACTATAGGTCCTTTTTTATTAAATAGGTCATTTAGGAGCTAACTAAGCTAATTATGTCATTTTGTAGGATAATTAGCCAATTTGGTCTTTCTTGGATGAGTCTAAGCTACGTAGAAGAAGAGAAGAAGAAGTAAAAGAAGGAAGACGAGGTGGAGGAGGAGGAGGAGAAGGAGATGGAAAAGGAGAAGAAGAAGAAAAGAAGAAGGAGAAGCAGAAGGACGAAGAAGGATGAAGAAGGAGGAGAAGGAGGAGCTCCTTCTCCTTCTTCTCCTCCTTCTTCTCCTTCTTCTTATCCTTCTTCTTCTCTTCTTCTTATCTTCTTCTTCTTCTTCCTTCCTTTCATTTTTCCTCTTTCTTCTCCTCTTGTCCCCTTCTTCGGGCTAAATTAGTTAAGAATGCCTTTTTGGAGCTAATTATGTCATTTCGAGGATAATTAGCTAAGCATAGGTCATGTTTTATTAAATAGACCATTTTGGAGCTAACTAAGCTAATTATGTCATTTAGGTCGAAGCCTAGCTAACTATATGTCGTTTCGGAGCTAGCTTCGGTAAAATAGGTCATTTCGGAGCAAACTATGCTTATTAAGCCTTTTTGGATCAGTTAGGCTAATTATAGGCCATTTAATACCTAAGTTAGGGGGAATAGGTCACCTTGCAGCTACGTAAGCCTTATTATGTCATTTAGGAGAGAACTTAGCTAACTATAGGTCCTTTTTTATTAAATAGGTCATTTAGGAGCTAACTTAGCTAATTATGTCATTTTGTAGGATAATTAGCCAATTTAGTCTTTCTTGGATGAGTCTAAGCTACGTAGAAGAAGAGAAAGAGAAGAAGCAAGAAGAGAAGAAGAAGTAAAAGAAGAAGGAGGAGGAGGAGGAGAAGGAGAAGGAGAAGGAAGAGGAGAAGAAGAAGAAAGAAGAAGGAGAAAGAGAAGCACTACTGAAAAACAGTTTTTTGCCATCTGCTACTTCTTTGCCGTCTGCTGGCTGATGGAAAAGACCCTCTTTGCCATCAGCTACCAGAAACCGGACGACAAAGACAAGGCTGATGGCAAAGAGGGTCTTTGCCATCTGCTGCTTCTTTGCCGTCTGCTGGCTCACGGAAACACCACTCAGGCTGACGGCAAAGAGCTGGGCTCATGGAAAACATCACTTAGGCAGACGACAAAGTGCTCGGCTGGCCCACCCCGCACCCCTCTCTCCCCCCTAAGGAACTCTCTCTTTGCCGTCCGCTTTTCTCCTATGTGCCGTTGGGAGGCGGACGACAAAGAGGGTGCGCCCTAACGGCCGTTAGCCCCACCCCCACGCGCCTCTCTCTCACCCCTAACGGCCACCCCACACCCCTCTCTCTCACCCCCCCGACACCACCATCATCGCCGCGCCCTCCTCCGGCCTCCCTGCGCCGCCGCCCCTCCTCCTCCGGCCTCCCTGCGCCCCTCCTCCTCCGGCCTACGGCCTCCCTGCGCCGCCGCCCCCTCCTCCTCCGACCTCCCTACGTCCCCTCCTCCTCCCTCCTCCGGCCTCCGGCCTCCCTACGCCGCCGCCCCCTCCTCCTCCGGCCTCCCTGCGCCCCCTCCTCCACCACGCCCGCTCCTCCTCCCCGGGACCTCCTCCTCCACCATCGCCGTCGGAGCTCGCCCCTTCTCCACCACCACCCCCTCCACCACCACCGCCCTCTCCTCCACCGCCCTCTCCTCCACCGCCGCACCCTCCTCCTCCCAAACCGCCCCCCTCCGATGAGTCCTTTTTTTCTTTTTTTGCTAATTAACAGATTTAGTGGCATATATAGTTTAGTTGGTAGGTTAGTTAATTAGTAGTTTTAGTGGTAATTTAGTTAGTTTGTAGATTTAGTTAGTTAATTGGTAGATTTAGTAGGTAGTTTAGTGGTAGATTTTGTTTTGTTAATTAGTGGTAGCTAGATTCCTTTTTAGTTACTTAGTGCTAGATTCTTTTTTTGTTATTTTTTTGCTGTTTAGTGCTATCTGGGTTTAGCGATAGGTTTAGTTAGCTTGGTTAGTTAGGTTAGTTAGTTAGTTAGTATAATAGAAAGAATAGTAAGAAGAAGAAGAGGAGGAGGAGGAGAAGAGGAGAAGAGGAGGAGGACGAGGAGGAGAAGAAGAAGAAGAGGAGGAGGAGGAGGAGAAGACAAAAATAAGAAGGAGAAGAAGAAAAGAAGAAGAAAAGAAGAAGAGAAGAAGAAGAGAAGAAGAATACCTTCTCCTCCTGCTTCTCCTCCTCCTTCTCCTCCTCCTCCTTCTCCTTCTTCTTGATTTCTTCTTCTTCTCCTCCTCCTCCTCTTTCTTCTCCTCTATCTTATTCTCCTGACCTTATTTTCCCCAACAATGAGATAATTAGCCCATTTAGCTACAAAATGGCATAAAAACCTTGGTTAGCTCATGAATATTATGTTCTTAACTTGTTTTCCTCTAAAATGACATAATTAGAATATTTGTGTTGATCGGGTGGACTTACATGTGATAGTTCTCTCGTTGCTGTGAGGTCTGCTGTGCGAAGACCTTCCCGTGCGTTGTACGAGCTCTGCCCGTGCATTTGTGGGTCAGTACAAATTTCATCTCCTCCCCGCCCCTTCATTTACTGTAGCTCGGTTTCTAGGTGAAACTTTCTAGATTTAGGTAATTAAATTAATTTATCAGTATGCGTGACCATTATGCGTCTCCCGTTCGAAAGGGCGACATCAATAAATATGCATGTCTTTGCATATTTATAACCGCCACCCTTTTGAATTGTCCAACATTATCCATGGACAGCCCGAGTATGTGTAGATTGGGTTCATTTTCCCGTATGCTGTGCTCTGGATCCGATGCGGAATTTCGTCAGTGCCTCCCTGTTGTTCTCCGGATGCACATCCTCTCTGTGTATTGCGGAGACGTGTATCAGGAGAACAGCGGGGAGGTGCTGTCGAAATTTGCGTTGGATCCGGGCCAGAGCATGGGAAAACGAACCCAATCTACACATACTCGGGTGGGATTAGGACCTATCTTTACCTATTAGCATGTAGGTTGCCTGGACGTAATAAAAATGGCGAACCTGATTAACCGATGAATATAAATGCTAAATTATATATAAATATATTTCTTCTGTCTTTAGTAGCTAGGCAATATGAGTGATCTTGCATGGATGTATACCGGTCACCCTAGTCAGAAAGAGATGACGAAAGAATGGTTTGTAAAAACAAAGGAATTTGTGAAAGCCGCATTTGCAAATGGCTAGGAAAGAAACTATTGCCCCTGTCCTGGATGCGACAACTATAAAAAGACGATAGAGGCTGTAATGATTAAACACCTGGAGAGGAGGGGTTTTCAGCCTAATTATATGGTGTGGACATTTCATGGTGAGTCTATACAACAAACAAGAGCTGAGGTGGTCCATCGTCGCACCGACGAGCATGGTACCGGGATCGAAGACATGGTGCAAGACATCGATCATGCTCGGGATTCGGAAGATGAGATGGAGGAATCTGCCAAGGCCTTTTATGAAATGTTGGAGTCTTCAAAACATCCTCTCCATGAGCACACTGAGCTCTGTCAGCTGGATGGAATTGCACAAGTAATGGCTCTGAAGGCTCAGTTCAACTTGGGAAGAGAATGCTACGACGCGATGATGACACTATTTGGACGCTTCCTACTCAAAGCTCATGTCATGCCTGCAAACCTGTACCAGCCGGACAAAATACTTCGTGTACTTAAGATGCCCTATGAGAAGATAGATGCATGTGAGAAAGGATGTGTCTTATTTAGGAAGGAGTATGCACACTTGGACTATTGTCCCAATTGCAAGTCTTGCAGGTATCTTGTGGTAGACAACGGTATGGGTGAAAAGAGGCAGACCAAAATCGCAGTTAGTGTTCTTCGGTATATGCCAATCGTACCAAGACTTCAACGTCTTTTCATGGTCGAAGAGACAGCCAGACAAATGACATGGCACAAATTGGGCAAAAGAACCGAACTAGATGCGGATGGGAATAAGATGGTGGTACACAAATCGGATGGGGAAGCGTGGAAACATTTCGATGGAGTGCATCAGGATAAAGCGGTAGATCCAAGGAATCCTCGAGTCTGCGCCGCCACGGATGGTTTTAATCCCTTCCGCATGATGGCAACCCAATACAGTTGTTGGCCTGTATTTGTCATTCCACTCAATCTCCTCCCCGGGCAGATTATGCAAAGAAAGAACATATTTCTGACGTTGATAATTACAGGGCCCAATTATCCGGGGAAGAATATGAATGTGTACCTATAACCGGTTAAGGATGAATTGGAAGAAGCTTGGGATAATGGGGTCAAGACATACGATGCCACTAGAAAAGAAAACTTCAAAATGTATGTGTGGTACATGTACTCTATGCATGACTTGCCAGCGTATGCGCTATTCTCTGGATGGTGTGTGCATGGAAGGTTCCCATGCCCCCAATGCAAGGCAGCTCTTCAGTTTCATTGGTTGCAGGAGGGTCGGAAGTATTCTTGCTTTGACTTGCATAGACAGTTCCTAGATCCAGACCATCAGTTCAGAAAAGACAAGAAGAACTTTACCAAAGGTAAAGTTGTCAAAACCATGGCACCACCTGCGTTCACAGGCCAACACATCCTGGATCTGTTAAATGCCCTCGAGCCTGATCCAGAGCGTCTAGGGTATTTCAAGGGGTATAATTCAAAACACGCCTGGACTCACAAGCCATGCTTCTGGGATCTGCCTTACTTCAAAGACCTCCTTCTTCCACACAATATCGACATGATGCACACTGAAAAGAATATTGGAGAGGCTATTTTTGGTACATTGTTCGACATAGATGGGAAGACAAAGGATAATACTAAGTCTAGAGTCGATCAAGAGACACTATGTCATAGACCATTACAAAACATGCGAAAAGGCAAAGGAAAGCTGAAGTGGTCAAAGCCAAAGGCCTGGTTCAATCTTGGAGGGCCAGCTATGAGGGAAATTATCTTGTGGGTCAAAATGCACTTGATGTTCCCCGATGGGTATGCAGCGAATCAAAAGAAGGGAGCGAGTCTTGAAAAATCATCATTTGCATAATCCGAAGCCTCGGCACAATGATGCAGACCCTAAAAAAGGTGGCTTGAACCTTAGCCTATTCAAAGGGAATCTCGCACCAGCCGGTGCTTCGAAACCAATAATGCTGGATGTCGAAGAATAGCAGAAGTGCGGCCGTACATCGAGTGAGTTATCGGCACATTTTCCCGTAACTTCTAATTAATTTGAACTGCTCTTATTCCCGGATATTTCAAACAGCCGTTACGTCGCCAAATTCTCAGATGGAGTGGTGATCTAAAATGATTCCGTCGAAGAGTATGAGCTTCTCTCAAAGACAGGAGGCGGCTATCCCGGTTTTATCTCTTGGTTCAAACAAACGGTAATTATCAATAATGGACCATTTCATTACTTGGTCTAACTTGCGGCTAATGCAATAATCGTCTCGTATTAAACTTGTAGGCTAATTCAGAGTCTATGGACGCCAAATTGAGAGAAGTCGCTAATGGTTTTGACTATAAGGTCCGTTCATTTGAGAAATACAACATCAACGGGTATCTCTTTCGTACCTTTGGCAAAGAGCTATCTATGACCGACCGGAAATCTACAAATTGTCGTGTCTCTGCTATCGGCAAAGGTGTTATTGAGTATTATGGAAGAGTTGAAGCAATTTATTAACTTCAATTATATGGTGAAAACCCACCGAATGTCGTAGTCTTCAAATGTTATTGGTTCCAGCCGAAGAAGACTAGAAGGACTCATGAACATATAGGAGTAGTTGAAATCAATCCAAACACCCATTTAGATGTTCCCGATATCTATATTACGGCTCAACAGGCGACCCAAGTTTTCTATCTGCCGTGGGCATGCCAAACGGATAAGAATCTGGAAGGTTGGTATGTTGTTTATGAAGTGCCGCCATATGTCAGACCACCTCTCCCAAATGAACAGGATTATGAATCTCACATTAACCCAGACACACATGATGGAGAATTCTTCCAAGAAACACATCTTTCCAAGAAACGTTTCAAGAACCGCCGTGCTTCACCCAAGAACATGGAAGTAGACAGCGACAATGAATCCGACTCCAGCCCTGAGCCGGAACCAGAAGACCTGGAACTCGTAAAGGTTAATCATGCGGATGACCTACCAATGCTTCAACGATTAAAGGAAGGCCTTTCACAACTTCACGCCGTTGAACCCGACGAGCACGTCATTCATGAAGACATGCATGATAGTGATGATGATGATGCATTTACTGATGATGATTATTAGTTTGTAATATTCACAACTTAAATTATATATTTTTTAATCTTTATTATTCATGTCAGTTATTCAACTTTTTTTTATGTTGTACTAATTTCTTTTAATCTTTATCATGGCAGGTCACCAGGTGTTGAAAGATGGTGGGCACTTGTCCAGATCGCTCGATGGGTTCTTCCAGGCGCCCCGCACGAGGGGTGGTACTTCCCTTCCACCCCTATCTCTCCGTAGAGCCTTATCAGACAGTCTGTCGACACCACCCGTGGGTTCTTCTTCGTCGGCGGCATTGCCCAGTGGGAGAGGTGTTGGTCGGGTAGGGAAGAAGGGGAAGGGTACATTGAGAGGTGGTGGCTGCGGAAGATCCAGGAGGACTATTGAGCCGTCCTCGCCAGCACCACCAGCTCATTCACCTGAGCATAGGACTACTATGGTCGACCCGTTTGCGGAGGAGGCTACGGGGACTCCGTTCCAGGAACCTGGTGTTTACGGGCATTCGTCCCATGAGACTCTGGTCCAGGAGCAGCCTCGGGTCGAGGTGCATTTGGCCCACGAGACTACGGTTCCGGAGGCTTCACCCGACGTGGAGAGGCCCGGATGGGAGACCTGGCCGGATCGTACCGAGTTGCCGGATTGGACCGATGGTCCGGGTGGCTCAGGGGGCGGAGATGGCACGGATGAGCTTACGGATAGTGAGGGCGATGTGCAGGTGGACGGGGCCACCATGTACAAGCGTGGTAGTACACGACTCCTGATCATGCCGGCTACTCGCGAGCAGAGGCCGGTGATTAAACATGAAGGAGATAGGTAAGTACATTTACCCTTTTTTTAGCTTTTGCCTTCAAGTTTGTTCAAATATCTAATGCGTTGACCTTATCATACTGCAGGGGATGGGTACACCCTCTTTGAGTCCGCAGGCCGAACTCCGTCCTTGGTGAGCTTTGCCAAACAAATTTCCCGGGCTTTGTCACGTTGCCTGGTGAGGGTCAGGTTCCTACACTAGGATTTTCCTAGGAGCACTACCAGGCTGCGCAGGCCCCGCCGAAGGAGATTATATATGGTGTCTTGTGCCACACGACGGTCGAGATGGTGATCAAGAGCTTTTGGGTAAATTATCATTTTACAGAATCTAAAATTAACAATATAGCTAATTATTGTACTAATCGGTGTTTTCACGTTTGATTACAAACCTTCTATAGGTGTGAGGATGGATATGAGGAGGAGGAGGCCAGGGTTCTCGAGGCCGAGTGTAGGCGGTTACTACAGAACTTGCGCCACGAGGCTCGGCCGTAGGCTATTCGAGATTACTACGCCACGCGTGGTATTAAGAAGCAGAAGAAGGATTGCCGCGGAAAGTTTCTGAAGAAGGAGCAATACATGAAGGTAATTACCTATTCTTAAGTCCTTCTACGTAGTTTTCTTGGTTTCATTCATAGGCGTAGCGCTCAAAATTCTTTCTAATAACTTAGAGGTGCCCCCGAGATGGTGTGCGGATAAGATGGATTGTTGGGAGGCATTGGTTGATGAGTGGTGCACAGGAAGCTGGCGAGCCGTCCACGAGAATGCGAAGGATCGGCGTAGCCAAATGGTTGGTGTGCCACACCATCAAAGCAGCGCCAACTTACTTCAGTTTGGACGAAACTGGGTATGTGATTTGCTTCATGATTCATGCAATTCATTCTTCATGCTAATATTTTGTTCCTCTCTTTTAGGCGCATCACAATAAGACGGAGATGCCACACTTGTACGACCTTTATGGCATGGCCCATACTGCCTCGTACAAGAAGGCGAAGGCATTCTCTGAGTCTGGCCTGGATGATCCCAATAACTTCACCAACATATCATCCCACCAGAAGCTCGTGGCATACAGGGACGCGGGGAAGGCTACGAAAGAGGATGACTTTAACCCTAGCCAGGAACCTTTGGATCCAGAGCTGGTGATGATATCTGGTGGCGGGAGGCCCCATGGCTCGATAGCCATTGGAGATGGGATAATACGTTGTCCACTCACTCTCCTGGAGATCAAGGCGCGCCAGTCGAGCAGCTGTCGTGAGATAATGCGTCGTCCACAGCCAGTCGATCTTGCCATCGAGGTTAGTTGTACGAACTAAGAACACTTTCATCCATTTCATTATATGTGTCAGCATAGATCATTACCGTGGTAACGAGGAATGGTGTTTCAGGCTGCTCTTCAGAGAGAGAGATTGGCAAACCAGGCTGCTCTAGAGAAAGAGAGATTGGCAAGCCAAGCTGCTCTTGACGCTCCTCTTGAGAAAGAGAGATTGGCAAGTCAGGCTGCTCTTGATGAGAGGGACGAGACCACGGCACGATTTATTGAGGGGGAGAGGTCCCGGAATGAGGCGGGTCAACGGGCCCTCTACGAGCTTTTTGTGGTAAGTTTTTTTTCCATTAGCCAAATCATGTGTGTAATGTCTGTTTCATTACTAACTAATACGACCCACTCTTCAGGGTCTGTGCGAGAAGAGCGGTCAAGTCCCTTCGTCGATGCCCGTGTTCTCTTTGATTGGCACAGTGAGTTTCATTATAAACTAGTATTAATAATTGAGTGTCATCATGCTAACTGAGACATTGCAAAATATCTATTCTACAGAATAACTCCCGAGCGGCATCGCACGACCCTTCTCCAGGTGTTTCTCCTCCTTGATGACCACCACGGTAAGTTTCTCTTCTCCTCTTTCTTATTCTCCTTGCCTTAATTTCCCCAACAATGACATAATTAGCCCATTTAGCTCCAAAAAGACATAGTTAGATAATTTAGCTCCAAGAAGAGGAGAAGAGGAGAAGAAATAGGAAAAATGAAAAGAAAGAAGAAGAAGAAGAAGAGAAGAAGTAGGAGGAGGAGGAGGAGGAGGAGAAGGCCGAGGACCTTCTAGTCCTTCTCCTCCTCCTCCTCCTTCTCCTCGTTCTTCTTTATTTCTTCTTCTTCTTCTCCTCCTGCTCTTTATTCTCCTATTTCATATTCTCCTTGCCTTAATTTCCCCAACAATGACATAATTAGCCATTCAGCTCCAAAATGCCATAATAACCTCAAAATGGCATAAGAACCTTGGTTAGCTCATTAATATTATATACTTAGCTTGTTTTCCTCTAAAATGGGATAATTAGCCCATTTAGCTCCAAAAAGACATAGTTAGCTAATTTAGCTCCAAGAAGAGGAGAAGAGGATAAATGAAAAGGAAGAACAAAAAGAAGAAGAGAAAGAGAAGAGAAGGAGAAGGAGAATAAGGAGGAGGGGAAGAAGGAGAAGGAGGAGGAGGAGGAGAAGGAGGAGAAGGCCAAGGACCTTCTAGTCCTTCTCCTCCTCCTCCTCCTACTCCTCCGTCTTCTTTATTTCTTCTTCTTCTTATCCTCCTCCTCTTTCTTCTCCTCTTTCATATTCTCCTTGCCTTAATTTCCCCAACAATGACATAATTAGCCCATTTAGCTCCAAAATGCCATAATAAGCTCAAAATGGTATAAGAACCTTGGTTAGCTCATTAATATTATATACTTAGCTTGTTTTCCTCTAAAATGGGATAATTAGACCATTTAGCTCCAAAAAGACATATTTAGCTTATTTAGATCCAAGAAGAAGAGAAGAGGAGAAGAAATAGGAAAAAATAAAAGAAGGAAGAAGAAGAAGAGAAGGAGGAGGAGGAGGAGGAGGAGGAGAAGGAGGAGAAGGCCAAGGACCTTCTAGTCCTTCCCCTCCTCCTCCTCCTCCTTCTCCTCCATCTTATTTATTTCTTATTCTTCTCTTTCTTCTCCTCTTTCATATTCTCCTTTCCTTAATTTCCCCAACAATGACATAATTATCCCATTTAGCTCCAAAATGCCATAATAAGCTCAAAATGGCATAAGAACCTTGGTTAGCTCATTAATATTATGTACTTAGCTTGTTTCCTCTAAAATGGGATAATTAGCCCATTTAGCTACAAAAGACATAGTTAGATAATTTAATTAGCTCCAAGAAGAGGAGAAGAGGAGAATAAATAGGAAAAATGAAAAGAAAGAAGAAGAAGAAGAGAAGAAGGACGAGGAGGAGGAGGAGGAGGAGAAGGCCAAGGACCTTCCAGTCCTTCTCGTTCTCCTCCTCCTTCTCCTCCTTCTTCTTTATTTCTTCTTCTTCTCCTCCTCCTCTTCTTTCTTCTCCTCTTTCATATTCTCCTTGCCTTAATTTCCCCAACAAGGACATAATTAGCCCATTTAGCTCCAAAGTGCCATAATAACCTCAAAATGGCATAAGAAACTTGGTTAGCTCATTAATATTATATACTTAGCTTGTTTTCCTCTAAAATGGGATAATTAGCCCATTTTGGTCCAATAAGACATAGTTAGCTAATTTAGCTCCAAGAAGAGGAGAAGAGGTGAAGAAATAGGAAAAATGAAAAGAAAGAAGAAGAAGAAGAAGAAGAAGAAGAGAAGAAGGAGGAGGAGGAGGAGGAGAAGGAGGAGAAAGCAAAGGACCTTCTAGTCCTTCTCCTCCTCCTCCTCCTTCTCCTCCCTCTTATTTATTTCTTCTTCTTCTCGTCCTCCTCCTCTTTCTTCTCCTCTTTCATATTCTCCTTGCCTTAATTCCCCCAACAATGACATAATTAGCCAATTTAGCTCCTAAAAGACATTATAAGCTCAAAATGGCATAAGAACCTTGGTTAGCTCATTAATATTATATACTTAGCTTGTTTTGCTCTATAATGACATAATTAGCCCATTTACCTCCAAAAAGACATAGTTAGCTAATTTAGCTCCAAGAAGAGGAGAAGAGGATAAATGAAAAGAAGGAAGAAGAAGAAGAAGCAGAGAAGAAGAAGAGAAGGAGAAGCAGAAGGAGAATAAGAAGAAGGAGGAGGAGAAGAAGAGAAGAAGAAGGAGAAGGAGGAGAAGAAGGAGAAGGAGCCCTCCTTCTTCTCCTTATTCTTCTCTCCTCCTTCTCCTCCTCCTTCTTCTCTTTCTTCTTCTCTTCTTTTTTCTTCTTCTCCTCCTCCTTCCCCTTCTCCTTCCCCTTCCCCTCCTCCTCCTCCTACTCCTCCTTCTTGTTTTTCTTCTCCTTGTTCTCTTATTGCTTATTCTCTTTCTTCTTCAATTTAGCTTATTTGTCATATATATGTTGTTGTTCTTATTCTTCTGACTTTATTATTCCCATTTTGCAGATTGGATGTACTACATGCATGGAAGCTGGCATTGGAGTGCTTTAGTTTCCGTTTTTATTTGAGTTGATGAGCAATATGGAACTATATGTATATGTATATATGGATGAACAATATATGTGCAACTATATGTATGTATATATGGATGAAACTTTGTATGTGTTGGTTCTTTTGATATATGGGATGTACGTTGATGAACAAATGGCATTGATGAGCTTTATATGTATATCGTATATGTGTTGTGACCTATTTATCATATATGTGCTATGAATTATATGTATATGTGTTGTGAAATAGAAAAAGTAAACAAAAATGTGACAATATAGGCTCTTTGTCGTCTGCCAGCTGATGGCAAAGGCCTTTGCCATCAGCTGGCAGACGGCAAAGGTGCCACGTGGCGCCCAGCTGTGCAACCTGGGCAGTAGCAGCTGGCCATATAGTATCTTTGTCGTCTGCTTCCAGGGGGCAGACGGCAAAGAAGAGGGCACAGAGGAGGGGGGAGGGGTAGGCAGACGACAAAGAGTGCAGGGAGGCAGACGACACAGAGGAGGGGGGAGGAGGAGGGGGAGGCAGACGACAAAGAAGAGGGGGAGGCAGACGACACAGAAGAGGGGAGGCAGACGACAAAGCCTTCGTTAGCCCTAACGGAGGCAACGCCTGTCGGCTGTCGTCTCGACCACTTTGCCGACTGCTCCTATGAAAAGCTGACGGCAAAGCTCTTTGCCGTCCGCTTTGGGGAGACAGACGGCAAAGAAGCTACAATGTCGTCGTAGGCTGACGCAGAAATTTTACCGGCCATGAGATTCTTTGCCGTCTGTGGTATTCTCTTTGCCGTCCGGGATTGACTCTTTGCCGTCTGTGATGGCAGACGACAAAGAAGCTAATTCCTGTAGTGAAGGAGGAAGAAGGAGGAGAAGGAGGAGCTCCTTCTCCTTCTTCTCCTCCTTCTTCTCCTTCTTCTTATCCTTCTTCTTCTCTTCTTCTTCTCCTCTTCTTCTTCTTCCTTCCTTTCATTTTTCCTCTTTCTTCTCCTCTTGTCCCCTTCTTTGGGCTAAATTAGCTAAGAATGCATTTTTGGAGCTAATTATGTCATTTCGAGGATAATTAGCTAAGTATAGGTCATGTTTTATCAAATAGACCATTTTGGAGCTAACTAAGCTAATTATGTCATTTAGGTGGAAGCCTAGCTAACTATAGGTCGTTTCGGAGCTAACTTTGGTAAAATAGGTCATTCCGGAGCAAACTATGCTTATTAAGCCATTTTGGATCTAGCTAGGCTAATTATAGGCCATTGAATACCTAAGTTAGGGGGAATAGGTCATCTTGCAGCTACCTAAGCCTTATTATGTCATTTAGGAGAGAACTTAGCTAACTATAGGTCGATTTTTATTAAATAGGTCATTTAGGAGCTAACTAAGCGAATTATGTCATTTTTGTAGGATAATTAGCCAATTTAGTCTTTCTTGGATGAGTCAAAGCTACGTAGAAGAAGATAAAGAGAAGAAGCAAGAAGAGAAGAAGAAGTAAAAGAAGAAAGAAGAGGAGGAGGAGGACGAGAAGAAGGAGAAGGAAGAGGAGAAGAAGAAAAGAATAAGGAGAAGGAGAAGGTGGAAGAAGGAGGAAGAAGAAGGAGAAGGAGGAGCTCCTTCTCCTTATTTTCCTCCTTCTTCTCCTTCTTCTTATCTTCCTCTTCTTCTCTTCTTCTTCTTCTTCCTTCCTTTCATTTTCCTCTTTCTTCTCCTCTTGTCCCCTTCTTCGGGCTAAATTAGCTAAGAATGCCTTTTTGGAGCTAATTATGTCATTTCGAGGATAATTAGCTAGTATAGGTCATGTTTTATTAAATAGACCATTTTGGAGCTAACTAAGCTAATTATGTCATTTAGATGGAAGCCTAGCTAATTTTTATTAGAACACTAGAAATAACATACCATTATCGTCATCACGATGGTGAAGCACGATGGCTCTGGCTTGTTTCACCCGAAGAAGGCTCCACTGTAGAAGGGTCGTGCGATGCGTTCCGGGAGATATTCTGCACCAAACATCATTTGGAATGTGTCGTTAGCATGAGGACACTCTTAAGATCACCGCACTGAAATGAAACTCACCGTCCCCGCCATGTTAATGACTGGCATCGGCGGAGGGACTTGGCCGCTCTTCTCGCACATAGACTGTACATTTGGCTTCGACAAGTCAAACTTTTTATTTATTAATGAAACGGACATTAAAATGCAAGATTTGAAATAACATGAAGAAGAAACTTACCACGAAGAGCTCCTATATGGCCCTGTTAGACGCATCATTCCATGCCCTCTCCACCTCCACCAATGCAGTCGTCCTCTCCTCGAGCTCGCTAATCTTCTTATCATTCTTCGCCATAGCCGCCTGCATTGCCTCTCTTTCTTTCTGAATAGCAGCCTGCAGCAAAACTCATTGTTAGCAATGTAATCATATTGGTTCCAACGCACAACATAATGCAGAAAGATAGTTTGGTCCACTAAACTAACCTCGATGGCGAGCTCGACTGGCCGTGGACGACGTGTTATCTCCAGACAGGAGCTCGTTTGGCGTGCCTTTATCTGCCGGAGAGTGCTAGGACAACGTATAAGGTCGTCTCCAATGGCGATTGAGACATGGGGCCTCCCGATGCCAGCTATCATCACCAGCTCTGGATCAATAGGCCCCTCGCTCGGGTTAAAGTCCTCCCCTTTCCTCGCCTTCCCATGATCTCTGTACTTCACAAGCTTGTGTTGGGAGGAGATGTTGGTGAAGTTTTCTGGATGCTCGGGTTAAAGGCCTTGACCTTCTTGTACAAGGCAGTATGGGCCATCGCATACAGGTCGTACATCTGTGGCACCTTCGTCTTATTGTGACACGCCTAAAAGAGAGAGAGAGGAAAATTGTATTAGTAAAGGGCTCAAGATAGCATTAAGAATGAATTGCATGAGGCATGAAGCAAACCACATACCCAGTTCTCGCCAAATTGGATGAAGTTGACGCTCCCTTGATGGTGTGGCACACCAACCATTTTGCCACGCCTCTCCTTGGCGTTGTTGTGGCTCGCCTCGCACATTTCGGAGCACCACTGATCCACCAAGGCCTCCCAACAATCCATCTTATCCACACACCATCTCGGGGGCACCTAAGTTAATATAGAGAAATTTGAGCGCGTAAGAACCAAATCATGGAAAGAAACTACAAAGCCTTAATAATATGTAATTACCTTCATGTAATGTTGCTTCTCCATCTTAGCATCACGGCACTTTGCCTTGTCAATCCTAATACGCTGCGTGGCATAGTAGTCTCGAACAACCTGCACCCGAACCTCGTGTCGAAAGTTTTGAAGTTCTAGGACACGAGTCTCGTGGGTCGAAGGCTCGTTGACCCGAGGCTCGTGAACCAGAGACCGTGTAGCCTCCACCTCAGACGAATCCACCCTAGAAGTCCTGTGCTCAGATGAATCAGCTTGGGGTGGTGGCGGAGACCATGTAGCCTCCACCTCAGAAGGCGTGGCAGCCAATGCCTACCTCTCCCGCGGCCACGTGTACCTTTAGTACAACATAAATACCAACATGAGAAATAAAATGTATATAAATACCAATATGCATACAACATGAGTACAACATAAATACCAACATGAATACAACGTGTACCTTTAGTACCTCTCGGCTTCGTGGGGGGTCGACCTCCTCTCACAGGGGGCGCTCCTTGTATAGTAGAGAGCAACACTGTCCGAAGAGGCGAGGCAGGAATGGAAGTACCCATACCATCACCCGCCGACGAAGAAGGAGCCGCGGAGTGCTTTCGACCCTTTGGCACCATCTTTCAACACATGTCACGACAAAGAGTAAATGAAATTAGTACAACATAAATACCAACATGAGTAATAAAAATATATAATTTAAGTGTATCATCATCATAAATACCAACATGACTAATAAAAATTGAATACCTAACATGAACTCAAAATTTATATATAGTATAATAATTGAATACCTGACATGAACTAATAACAACCGTGCTCGTCTATATATGCTTCGGGGTCCATAAATGCATCATGATCATCACTATCATCAATAAATGCATCATTATCATCACTATCACGAAGAACATATGGAAGGCCACCGTTATGTAATCAGTCAAGAAGTGATAGGTCATCCGCAGCAGTAACCTCTTCTTCTTCCAGCTCTTCCTATTCGGGCTCAGGGATTAAGGCGGATTCATTGTCGCTGTCTACTTCAATGTTCTGGGGTGAAGTAGAGTGGTTCTTGCAACGTTTCTTGGACATACGTGTTTCTTGGAAGAATTCTCCTTCATATGTGTCTGGGTAGATAGAAAACTTGTGTCGCCTGTTGAGCCGTAATATAGACATTGGGAACATCTAAGTGGGTGTTTTGGTTGATTTCGACTAGTCCTATATGTTCATGAGTCCTTCTAGTCTCCCTCGGCTCAAACCAATAACATTTGAAGACTACGACGGTCGGTGGGTTTTCACCATAGAATAGAAGTTCATAAATTGCTTCAACTCTTCCATAATACTCGGTGTCTCCTTCGCCGATAGCAGAGTCAGAACAATTTGTAGTCTTTAGGTCGGGCATAGATAGCTCTTTGCCAAAGGTACGAAAGTGATACCGGATGATGTTGTATTTGTCAAATGAACGGACCTTATAGTCAAAACCATTAGTGACTTGTCTCAACTCGGCGTCCATAGACTCTGCATCAGCCTACAAGTTTAATACGAAAGACTGGATGCATTAGCTGCAAATTAGACCAAGAAATCAAATGGGCCCTTAATGGTAATTCATTACCCTTTGTTTGAACCAAGAGATGAAACCGGGATAGTCGCCTCCATGCTTTGCGAGAAGCTCATACTCTTCGACGGAATCCTTTTCGATGACCGCTCCATCCGAGAATTCGGCAACGTATCGACTATATCAAATATCTGGGAATAAGAGTAGTTCAAAGCAATTAGAAGTTGCGGAACAATAATTTTCCGAGAACTTACTCGATGTACGGCCGCACTTCTGTTAGGTTGGTGAAGATATACAATGAAATGGTCCGCCATTCTTCGACATCCAACGATTTCCCTTTCGAAGCACCAGATGGTGCGAGCTTACCTTTGAATAGGCTGAGTTTGGTCGAACTTTTTTTGTATCGCCATCATTGTACCGAGGCTTCGGGTTATGCAAATGATGATTTTTGGCTTCGTAATGTGCTGTCACGAAGTTTGCCGCCTCCTCAGTAATGAATGCCTCGGCCATCGATACTTCAATTCTACGTTTATTTTTACACTTAGCTCGAAGCGTCTTCTGCATCCTCTCAGTTGAGTAGCACCATCGATTTTGAACGGGGCCCCCCATTCTTGCCTCGGTCAGGAGATGCAAAATCAAATGTTGTATTGGATTAAAGAAGCCCGCTGGAAAGATCTTTTCTAATTTGCAGATCAACTCCGGTGCCAACTCTTCCATTTCACCTAGCACGACAGGCGATAGTTCTTTCGCACAAAGAGAACGGAAGAAATAGCTCAGCTCTGCCAGTACTAGCCATTCATCCTCAGGGGTAAAGCCACGCAACATCATCGGCATTACCCGCTCAATCCATATGTGCCAATCATGACTCTTCAGACCAAATATTTTCAATTTCTCAAGAATCACTCCCCTCTTTAGATCCGCAGCATACGCATTGGGGAACATCAACCGCATTTTCACCCATAATAGCATTTCCCTCATAGCTGGCCTTTCAAGATTGAACCATGCCTTTGGCTTCGCTATGCTTTGCTTTGCTTTCCGTTGTCGCCAGTTTTGCAACGGTCTATCACATAGAGCCTCCAGGTCGATTCTAGCCTTAGGATTATCTTCTGACTTCCCCTCTATGCCAAACAATGTACCAAAAATGGCTTTCGCAATATTATTTTCAGTGTGCATCACCTCGATGTTGTGTGGGCAAAGGAGGTCTTTGAAATAAGGCAGATCCCATAAGCATGACTTGTGAGTCCAGGCGTGTTCCGTATTATACCCTTTGAAGTATCCTGGACGCAAAGGATCAGGCTCGAGAGTGTTTAACTGATCAAGGGTCTATTGGCCTGTCAACGCAGCTCGTGCAGTGTTTTTGACAACTCTACCTTTCATGAAATTCTTCTTGTCTTTTCTGAACTTATGGTCAGGATCCAGGAATTGTCTATGCATGTCGAAGCAAGAATACTTGCGACCAGCCTACAGCCAACGGAACTGAAGAGCTGCCTTGCATGTGGTGCACGGGAACCTTCCATGCACACCCCAGCCAGCGAATAGCGCAAACGGTGGATAATCATGCGTCCAGTACATGTACCACACATGCATTTTGAAATTTGTTTTGGTAGCCGCGTCGTAGGTCTTGATCCCATTATCCCAGGCTTCTTGCAACTCATCCTTAATCAGATGCATGTACACATTCATATTCTTCCCCGGATAGTTGGGCCCTGGAATTATCAATGTCAGGAAAATGTTCTTTCTTTTCATAATCTCTCCGGGTGGCAAATTAAGTGGAATGACAAGTACAGGCCAACAACTGTATTGTGATGTCATCATACCATACACATTGAACCCATCCGTGCTAATGGCAACTCTAGGTTGCCTTGGATCTTCCGATTTATCCTTATGTAATGCATCAAAGTGCCTCCACGCAAAACCATCTGAAGTGTGTACCAGCATCTTGTTCCCATCCGCATCTAGTTCGGTTCTTTTTCCCAATTTGTGCCATGTCATCTGTCTGGTCGTCTCTTCGACCATGAAAAGACGTTGAAGTCTTGGTACGATTGGCAGATACTGAAGAACACTAATGGGGATTTTGGTCTGATTCTTGTCACCTATACTGTTGTCTACCACAATATACGTGGAAGAATTGCAAATGGGGCAATAGTTCAAGGCCGCATACTCAAGCCTAAATAAGGCACATCCATTCTCATGGGCATGTATCTTCTCATAGGGCATCTTAAGTACACGGAGGATTTTCTCTGACTGGTACACGTTTGCACGCAGTACATGGCCTTTGGGTAGAAAGCGTCCAAATATCGTCATCATCGCGTCGTAGAATGCTCTGCCTAGGTTGAATTGAGGCTTCAGAGCCATTACTTGCCTGATGGCATCCAGCTGACAAAGCTCAGCCTGCTCGTGGAGAGGATATTTTGAAGACTCCAACATTTCATAGAAGGCCTTTGCAGATTCCTCCATCTCATCGTCCGAATCCCGAGCATCACCAAAGTCTTGCACCATGTCTTCAATCCCGGTACCATGCTCGTCGGTGCGACGACGAATCACCTCAGCTTTGGCATGTTGGTCAGACTCACCATGAAAAGTCCACACCGTATAATTAGGCATAAAACCCCACTTCTGCAGGTGTTTACCCATTTCAAACTATGTCTGCTTTTTCCAGTTGTCGCAGTTGGGACAGGGGCACCATGTTTTTTGCTGGCCATTTGCAAATGCGGCTCTCACAAACCCCCTGGTTTTTGTTAACCATTCATGGGTCATGTCTTTCTGACTAGGGTGACCAGTGTAAATCCAAGCACGATCACTCATGTTGCCTAGCTACCTATCGGGGCACAAGAAATAAATATATAATTCACCATCTACATTCATACGCTAATCAAGTTTGTCAGTTTTATTACATCCATGCAACCTACACGCTAATAGGTAAAGATAGGTCCTAATCCCACACGAGTATGTGTAGATTGGGTTCGTTTTCCCATGCTCTGCTCCAGATGCGACGCAGAATTTCGGCAGCACCTCCCCGTTGTTCTCCTGATACACGTTTCGGCAATAAGCAGAGAGGATGTGTACCCGGAGAACAACAGGGAGGCACTGACAAATTCTGCATCGGATCCAGAGCACAGCATATGGGAAAACGAACCCAATCTACACATACTCGGGCTGTCCATGGATAATGTTGGACAATTCGAAAGGATGGCAGTTATAAATATGAAAAGAAATGCATATTTATAGATGTTGCCCTTTCGAACGGGAGACGCATACTGGTCACGCATACTCATGATGGAAGAAACCTATAGCTAGCAAGTTTGATCGGCATGAAGACCGGGATAGAGCAAATTAAGGGGGTAGTAGGAGAAGTCATTTGTGCTCACCAACAAACGCAAGGGCGGAGCTCGTCCAACGCACGTGGAGGTCGTCGAACAACTGCACATTGAAATTCACACGATCAACACAAATACGATGTTTTATAATTAACATAATCGGAAAATATGTGGCCTAACTCATAATTTACAAAACTATGACCCCCGTCGGCCTCTAGAAGGCCGAAATGCACCTTCTCATTCAACAGTAGGCAAAGAGGTGTCGGGGGTCGGGGCTTAGTGGCGTCGAGGGTCGGTGGTATCGGGTGTCGTCGGCGTCGGGGGTAGTTGCATCGGTGGTCAGGGGTCAGTCTCGTCGGGGGTCGAGGATCACTGGCGTCGGGGGTTGGGGTCTTTTCGGTCAACAAGAGGCCGAATAGGTATCGGGGGTCGGGGGTCGAGGGTCAGTGGCGTCGAGCATCGGGGATCGAGGGTCGGGGGTCGATGGTCAGTGGCGTCGGGGGTCGAGGGTCAGTGGCGTCGGGCGTCAGGGGTCGGGGTTGAGGGTCAGTGCCGGGGTGCCGGGGTTCCTTTTTCCTCTCCTTTCTTCTTTTCCTTTCTCTTCTTATTCTTCTTCTTCTTCTTCTTCTTCTTCTTCTTGATCATCTTCTTATTATTATTATTCTTCTTCTTCTTTTTTCTCCTCCTCCTCCTCTTCTTCTTTTTCTTCTTTCTTTTCTCTTTCTCCTCCTCTCCTCTTTCTTCTTCTTCTTCTTCTTCTTTTTTCTTCTAGTTTTGTTCTTCTATTATTATCTTCTAAGTTTTTTATTTTCAATCTATTTTTTCTATATATTTAATCTACCTAAAATAACTATCCTCTAAGTTATTTTTTCTATTTAGTACCTAATAATATAACTATCTAATATAACCGAAAAAATAGAAAACGAATAACTATCAAATTTTAAAAAATATTCTTACCGGAGATGGGGACGGCCGGTGAGGGGAGGGGGCGCAGGGGGCCGGCGGCGAGTGAGGAGAGGGGGTGGCGCAGGGGGGCGGTGCAGGGGGCCGGCGGCGAGTGAGGAGAGGGAGCGTAGGGGGGGCGGCTGCGAGTGAGGAGAGGGGCGCAGGGGGCCGACGGCGAGTGAGGAGAGGGGGGCGCAGGGGGTTGCACCGGGGGCGGGTGGTGCAGGGGGCTGCACCGGGGGACGTCGGGGCGGCGCAGTGAGGGGAGGGACGTCGGGGCGGCGCGAGAGGGACGTCGGGCGCCGGGTGGATTCGAGCAGGGGCCTGGGGCTACGTGGGAGGAGGGGGTTGGCCTGATGGTGGTTGGTGGGCCGCCCCTTTGCCGTCCGTCGTGCCCCCACGCATACGACAAAGGACCCCCAGGCAGACGGCAAAGGGGTGGGGTGGGGAGGCATCGGGTGGGGGCAACCGCCGTCCCCTTTGCCGTCCGTCATGCCCCCAGGCAGATGGCAAAGGACCCCCCAGGAAGACGGCAAAGGAGAGGGGTGGGTGGGTGGTGGGTTTCGGCTGTTTGGGTGGGTGGGGGTGGGGGCTTTACCGTCCGCCCGTCCTTTGTCGTACGCATAGATATTCTTTGCCGTCCACTAGCGGACGGCAAAGAGGTGGGCGACGGCAAAATAAACCTTTGCCATCAGACACCTCTTTGTCGTCACCACTGCAACAGCTGACGGCAAAGAGTACCTTTGACACGTGTCAGCAGACGGCAAAGGCCAGGCTCACGGCAAATTTATGAATTCCAGTAGTAATACATCACATGCACTCGGTCCACGGGCATCGTCTCCATGGTCATACCTTTGAAGCGTGCGTTTCGGACCAGATCGACTCGTTGCGGTGTAGATGTACATGGATTGTCGTGGAAGTAGTTGTACACAACGATGGTAGTGGCACACACGGTCTTGGGTCTTCCATCCATCAAATATGGTGGTCTGGACGTCGGTCATCGGCGTACTCCTCGGGACAACCGTACAACATAAAGAACCACGAGGGGACGGTCGGGTGCTAGATTGTGCAACAGGTGCTGGCAAAGACGAAGACCGAAACAACAAGAAATTGTGTAGCAGCCAAAGGACCTACCAAAGTCAGCATCAATAGGGGCACTTCCAGACCATGTCGAGCAGAGGGCAGATGCACTTGCTGGAGGTGGCACAACGGTGAGCAAAGGGATGATGACACTTGGGCTCTGGGGCCTCAGTCTCCCCGGGATCTTCCGCTGCGAGAGATCAGGGACGAGGCCACGAGGCCCATGGCGGGGCATCAGCAGCCTATCGCTGGCAGATGAGAGGAGGCAGCTCGGGGATATGGCCGGCGGCAGCGTTGCTGGTCCATGCCGTGTCGGGTTCTTGGGCATCTCGCCGGCTCGGCATGAACGGGCAGACGCAGGCCGGCTAGCTTGCAAGGCGGCGATGGAACGTTCGCTCCTGGAGAGAGCTCGCGCAAAGAGACGGGGCCCAGGCTGGCAGTGCTCGGGGCGACCGTTCTGGTGGCCACAAGGCGACGCGACTCCGGTCGCTGGCGTACTGGATGCAGCGGTGTCCACCGGGCGACGGGATCGAGGCCTGCGCTCGGTCTGCTCCGGGTGTTGGGGATCTCGGATCGAGGAGGGGAACAAGGAGGGGATCGGGAGGAGGTTGGCTGCATGGGTTTCTAGGCAGTGGCGGCGCGGTCGGGAGAGACGAGGTGACCGAGGGAGAGCCAGGACTGGGTGGAGGTGCAGAGGGAAACAAAAATGAATTGGACAACAGCTACGGTTTCATCTAAAATTGGTATATGGTGGTCAATATATATGGAAAATAAACTATCTCAGGACCTTCCGATCATAATCGAACGGTCGCGGTTAAATGGGTTAGGGGTTCAATGGACAAACCGATGACGGTTTGTGGTAAAACAGGGTTGGTGCTGACCCAACGGTCACGATCGTATGATTCAGGTTCCGAGAGGTTTTTGGACTAGTCTGCACGCAGGTCGGTGCACTTTGCAGTGGGGCTAGGCAGAGATGAGATGGAAAACGGGCAACGCGGCATCAGGTTTTAAAATACAGAAAACTTCCGACGTTTGAGTGGCTATAGTGTCGCTATAGGCTTAACGATTCGGGTATCAAATGAACTCCAATTGAGACGAAATTTGGCAGGCGGCCTACCTACATGAAAAACACACCGCACGCCAAGTTTCAACCCAATCCGGGAATGTTTTATTCACACCTTTAAAACCAAGATTTAAATGATGTCGCGGGCACGTGCGTGTGTGTTTGGTCTCAAAACGGTCAATGACAAAAACAGAAAGAACAGACAACTAATAACATATGCAAGTTTTGAAAACTGACGACAATGGAGTGCCGATGCAATACGGATGATGCGATGATGAATGCGACAAACAATCTAATCCCAAAGTGGCAACAGAATAAAAGGGCAATCTTTAGGAGCGTCGGTCTCTGGCTGTTACAACTCTCATACACTAACAAGAGATCTCGCCCTGAGTTCTAAGAATGAAAGGGGAATATGATGAGAAAGAGCGTTAGGTAAAACTTAGTCACTTCTTTGACAAACGAGTGAAACCAACGATCCTTGAAGGTTGTGAAGAGATGAAGAATGATATGAGAAACAAGCAAGAATTCACACAAAATTTCGGCAGCACTTAAATAGGGAATTGAGGACAAAAAATTGATAATATGGAAAGATCTTGATAGTATTCACAACAAACCAACTAAATTGATAAGAAAGGAAAGAACATGAAAGAATACACAACACTCCTGTTAAATGAATAAGAAAGGGAAGGACACGATCTTGAAAAAACTAGATAATGGTTAAAAGATAGCAACATCACAACAACTCCAAAACAAAATAATAGAAACTAGATCATTGGAAAGTTGGAATGAAGAAGAAAATGACAACTACTACCACAATTGAATTTTGCAAGCATCCTTTTAAGAACAATTGAACGCGGTTATTGGAAAGCGAACAACGAAAGAAGAAGCATGTTGTGGACTTATGAAAACCATCTCAATTAATGAGTTGTCAACCAACCACTAACGGAATAGGGATTGCTTGGGTGCAACAAGATATGCACAACTTCTTTCACCAAGAGGATACGTTAAGAACTTGGATCAAGAGAAGCACCACAATACCTGAAATACTTAGGTGAAGTCTAAACCAAGATAGCTCAATGAAGAAATCATGGGTTGAAATATCTCATGATTGAAGGAAGTGGTGGGCTTAATTATCTCATTCTTGAAATAAATTCACTTTGAGACTCCTCATAAATCAAGAATTGTATAAAACACCTCAAAGGATAAAGGAATAAGAATTGCACGTAGAAATGCAAGAGAATGAATACTTGAGGTTCTCCAACAAGAATCCCAGGGAACAATTGAGAATAAATTGTAACCTTGAAAAACCACTATGAAAACTACTTGAAGAACACGAGAATGAAAGGATGAAAGAATAAGATTCAAGGCCTTGCAAGATTTGGATAAAGCTTCACGAAGAGATACTTGAGAAAACTTGGAATTCCAGAAAAGATAATATAAGAACAATTGGGATAAGGAATTGATATCCTGAAGCACTCCGGGAGAAGAATTGAAATCACACCGTGATGAACAAGAATAAGAATTATGTTATGCTCATCCTTCATCAAGTTGAATTGATGACAAGCAACGGATTTAGCATACCACTTATTCTTCTTGAAAAAGATTGGAGATAGATGGACCACAAACTGAAAAAGTCTTGAAAGAACCACCGATAATAATTTCAAATCAAAGGGATGCCAAGAATGCATGGAGACACATGAAGATGAAGAGATCATGATCCACTTGAGAGAAACTTGAACAAGGCACTAGAGTAACTGAGATACAAACAAAGAGACAACAATTGAGAACAATTTGAGATTGAAAGCTAAAAGCTGAGAGCGAAGAAATCTACAAAAATGATGTCCTTCGGAGGATCGAGAATAGAAATCAACTCCAAAATGCACCGGCTAGATATGAAAAGAATTACTCATGATTGACAACAAGTGAGAAGATATCACGGGCTGAGATGACAATCTTCAAAAGAATGGACAAGATTTGAGATAAACACTCCTTCGGTCTTCCAAGCTGAAAATGATGAGGAGAACACCACCAAGAATAACTAAGACACTCCGGAATAAGAATATGAAAAGTTGAGCCAATGATGAGATAATTCAGATTGACCTTGAGGAAGGGATATGACTGATGGAATTCATTTTTACATCATATTTAAAAAGAATTAGAGAGTTCCAGAAAAAAATAAGATTAGCCCCAAAAGATCCTGGGAAAACCTGTGGGTTATGGGCCCACTCAAAAGAAACACCGTCGAAAAGATTGCTCAAAAAGAGAGATACTGCATCGGTATAACTGAAAACTTCATGAGGTCGGGAACATCGAAATAATTGAGAGACAAGAAAGCAGAAGCATGAATGAAATGAAAGGATCTTGGATGATAAATGAATCATTGAAGAAAAGGGTGGGAGGGTGGGGAAAACAAAGACAACTTGGGATATATGAGACGAACTCCGGAAAGAAATGAGAGATGGTCTTGCAAATATTGAAAAGGATAGAATTGACTTGAAGAGAAGCACACTCGGTCGAAAATAGTTGACAAGTTGACTCCGGTTGAAAAGAGTTGATAAGACAAATTCATTGAGCAAAAGAATAGCACTCTCACAGAAATAAAAGAACGCCACTTACAAAAGATATGAAATCACCACTTGACATTGAAGCAACTCAAATTACCATACTCCAACAAAACAAAGGTCGAGGCTTACAAAACAAGTCGGCACAAATTCATGACAGATATTTCATCCGATATTTTCGTGGTATTCCACTAGATCTCGAACCCAAACCTAACATCATGCATATGTTGGAAGATTGTCCTGTAAGTAACTACTTGAATTCCCACCTAAGAACTCCCGAAATTTCTGATCATGCAATCGGGTCCACAGGTACAAGGACTAAAATCCATCACACAACTCCTAGCAATAACACTAACCCATCCAGTGTATCACATCTATCAACACACAACCAGAGATCTTGGAAATTCAACTACTTCAGACCCTCATAATCATGATGATACCAAGTATAGCAGTACATCTAGACGCTCTCCACCAATACTGGGGATGCCGGACTCCTCTCGCCACTACTAGTATTGAAGCAATTTTGAACATCCTCCATCCTACGATACTAAGAAATATGAATGATAACGATGTGCTCAAGAATCTGCTGGAGGTCAACTCCCCGGAAGAAATCAAGTCACACAGGAGGCACCCAGAAAGAACTCCGTCACATCGACATTATATAGATTCCAAACTACCCATGTGATCCTAAAAAATGAGTGAGAAGAGGAGTAGAATTACAATTATTATGTTAAGATTCCTCACCAGAGCATAGAAGAGGGGGAAAATGAATCCTACTCTCCGATATATAACTAGACTCAAAGTAGTTTTTCACTAGACACGACTTGGCCAAGTTCGATCAATCAAGGGGGCTCCTAGGTCGGTACTGCTCTCCTACCAACTTGCAACGCCCAAGATGTGACCTATCCTCATTTTGGCACGATGGACTCGATATGGATAGAAGCGCATCTCCTCGTTTCATAAGAATAGATATCGTTACAAGTACATGTACAAAAGATATGAGTATATGGAATTGGCTTAAACTTGCCACAAGCTACAAGAGATCACCTCATTACATCAACATATTCAATCACCAAGTAGAAGAGCAGGATCTGACTATGAATGAAAACAAATGATAAAAGAACGTTGTTCATCCTTGCTATCCCAGACTGTCGGCCTGGAACCCAACCTAGATCGATGATGAAGAAGAAGAAACTCCAATAGCACAATCATCGCGCTCACGTATTAATATCACCTTACCTTTACCTGCAACTGGAGTTGTAGTAATCTGTGAACTACAGGGGACACGGCAATCTCATTTCAAAAGGTATTGTTAGTAGTCCCAGGCAACTGGTGCCGGAAAAATGTTGTTGACGTGCAACTATTCTTGACTTGATGCCTCCATGGCAACGGAGCCAGAAAATAGCTGCTCCCAATTTCTCAACAATTAGAAATTGTCTTGCAATGGCCCACCAGCGCGTGGGATCGAGGCAGTTTTCGAGGTAGAGTATTCAACCCAAATTTGTTGGTTCACGCGACGGGAGGTGAAAGAATATTGTCAAGTATTAGCAGCTGAAAGCGTCAGATTCAACGACACCTGAAAGATTAGTTTCTGCAACCACGGTATCAACAGCAAAGTAGTATAATAGAAACGGTGTCAGAAACGATTTGGTGACGAGGCAGACTATTCCTAACGGTTGTATCAATGGCGCCAGAAGTTGCCCGTGGACGGGAAATATTCTTTACCATCAACGGCGCTAGAAAAAGTATTGTAGCAGGTAGCAGCAGTGTAACGAGTAGAAGCAGTGGCAAGGAACAAGAGTAGTGACGGCAGTAGCAAGTAGCAACGGTAGCAAGTAGCAGCAGTAGCAAGTAACAATAGCAGCAACAATAGTAACAACAGCAGAGGAAAGCAAGTAATAGCAACAACAAGAGTAGTAACAGCAGCAGTGGGACAAACTCGTAGGGAATGGGTCGGCGATTCGTCGGATGACATTCATCATGCAACAGTTATAACACGAAGAGATATGTGGCTAGCTCCCGTTCGTCAATGTGATGTAGGCATGCATTCCGTGTGTAGTCATACGTGCTTAGGGAAAAGAACTTGCATGACATCTATTGTCCATCCCTCCCGTGGCAGCGGGGTCCAAATGGACACTACAGGATATTAAGGTTCTCCTTTTACCAAAGAACCGGAACAACTCATTAGCACTTGGTGAAAATATGAACTCCTCAAACTATGGTCATCACCGGGAGTGGTTCCGGTTATTGTCACTCCGGGTTTACCGGATCATAACACATAGTAGGTAACTACAATTTGCAAGATCGGATCTAAAACACACGTATATTGGTGACAACATAATAATTTCAGATCTGAAATCATGGCACTCGGGCCCTAGTGACAAGCATTAAGCATGGCAAAGTAGTAGCAACATCAATCTCAGAACATAGTGGATACTAGGGATCAATCCCTGTCAAAACTAACTCGATTACATGATAGATCTCATCCTAGTCATCACCGCCCAGCAAGCCTATGAATAGATTACTCACGAACAATGAAGAGCTTCATGCAATTGGAGAGGGAAGAAGGTTGATGATGATGATGGCGAGGATTTCCCCTCTCCGGAGCCCAAAACGGACTCCAGATCTGCCCTCCAGATGAAGAACAGGATGTGGCGGCGCCTCCGTATCGCAAACGCTATGAAATCTTCCCTCTTGATTTTTTCTGGGATGAAAGGGAATAAATAGCGCTGAAATTGGGGGCGACAGAGCCACGTGGGCCCCACAAGCTTACTAGCCGCCACCAGGGGGGCGGCGGCTACACGGCTTGTGGCCCACTGGCCCGTCCCCTCCGGTGGATCTTTGGGCAGGTATTCTTCATATTTTCCAGAAATATTCTCCGTAAATTTTCAGGACGTTCCGAGAACTTTCATATTTTCACAAAAACAACACCATGGCAATTCTGCTGAAAACAGCGTCAGTCCGGGTTAGTTCCATTCAAATCATGCAAATTAGAGTCCAAAACAAGGGCAAAAGAGTTTGGAGAAGTAGATACGATGGAGACGTATCAACTCCCCCAGTCTTAAAACCTTGCTTGTCCTCAAGCAACTCAGTTGACAAACTGAAAGAGAAAGAAAAACTTTGACAAATTCTGTTTGATCTTGTTGTTGCAACTATGTCTAACTCATAACCAGAATTTCAGCAAGATCACAAGTTAATTGCATAAGCAAGTGACACAAAGGTCTCATGGTAAACTAATATCAATGGCATAATCAGCTAGCGAGAAAATAATAATGAGTTTCAGATACCAACAATTCAATCAAAACAAGCATGAAGTAATATGAATAGGTGGGATATCGCTAGCTCTTTCTGAGACCGCAAAACATAAATGCAGAGCACTTTCAAAGATTAAACATTGTAATTCATAGCAACGAAGATACAGTCATAGTCGTACTCAATATCAATCAAAAGCAAAGCATAAAAATTACAGAGGTGCTCTCTAATTGGTGCTTATACAAGAGGAGGATGACTCAACACGAAAATAAATAGACAGGCCCTTCGCAGAGGGAAGCATTGATTTGCAGAGGTGCGTGAGCTCAAGCTTTGAAAAAGGAGATAATTATTTTGGGTGGCATGCTTTCATTGTCAACGCAATGACCAAGAGTTCTCAATATCTTCCATGCTACTCATGCTATAGGCGGTTCCCAAACAGAAAACTAAAGTTTTAACTCCCCCACCACCAATCAATCACACTCCACGGCGAGCCGAATCCTCGGGTACCGTCCATACTAACATCAATCCGGCGGGAGTCTTGTTTTACAGTTATGTTTTCGAGTTAAACGTGGAACTAGGCATTCCAATTACCGGCCCCTTTCTCGTGAATGACAGTGATTAAACACATGTCGAGGATAACACGCCTAACATGGAAGATACAAATAGCCCCCTATCACCACATGAGCGATTCGGGCATGCAAAACAGATTATTTCTTGAAGGTTTAGAGAATGGCACATGCAAATTTACTTGGAACGGCAGGTAGATACCGCAAATAGGTAGGTATGGTGGACTCTCATGGAAAAACTTTTGGGTTTATGGAAGTGGATGCACAAGCAGTATTCCGCTTAGTACAAGTGAAGGCTAGCAAAAGACTGGGAAGCGGCCAACTAGAGAGCGACAACAGTCATCAAGATGCAATGAGTTTGACTAACATGGAGTGCAAGCATGAACATGATATAAATCACCATGAACACGAACATCTTAGAGGCTATGTTGATTTTGTTTCAACTACATGCATGATCATGTGCCAAGTCAAGCCACTTGAATCATTCAAAGGAGAATACCATCCTATCATACTACATCATAGTCATCTCAAAATCTATGTTGGCATTCAAGACAAACCATTAAAATCTCCTAGCTAAATAAGCATGGCATCAGAAACTATGATATCTAAGTTGTCATTGCAAACATGTTTCTCTCACAACAAAGAGGAATGTGGGACGACAAGCTAGTCATATTTACAAAAACAAAATAGATAGAGTTCATACCAGCTTTTCAAGTCTCAGTCACTTCATCATATATCATCATTATTGCCTTTCACTTGCACGATCGAACGATGTGAACAATAATTAGAGTGCTCGTGCATTGGGCTAAACTGAAATCTGCAGACAAACACAAAGGAGAAGACAAAGTAATACGGCTCTTTGAAAGCTAAACAGGTATGCATGCAAGAGCCACTAAACATTGTAACCAATATCTTCTACCTTGACCCAAAGAAAAAGAAAAATATTTACACGGGAAATCTCCCAACAAGCAAAAGAAGAAAGGAAAATCTTTTTGGGTTTTCTCAAAAGGACACAAAACAAGAAAACAAGAAAACGAAAATAAACTAGCACGGATAATACAGTGGCTAAGTGTAAACACCGACTAACAAAGTGAAAGCATAAGCAAGAATGTAAAGTCGGTGAGAACACGTACTCCCCCAAGCTTAGGCTTTTGGCCTAGCTTGGTCTACTCCCAAGGACGGTCCTGGCGAAACCCAAAATCATAATCGGGGTTATACGGGAGCGCTGCAGCCACTGCCTAAATAGCTGCCTCACGGAGACGAGCAGCCGTCGCCTCCCTCTCATACTCCCCTGCCTCTCCTTTGGTTATGTAATATCTCCGTTTTACCAGAAAGTCAAAGAAAGCAGGAGCAGGAAGGGTAATATGGAAAACACACTGCTGGTTAAATATCAATCGGTATAGGAGGATTCATCATCCCTCTCAAGGAACTGGTAGAGTGTTAGAGCGACACGATCAAGGTAGGCTGTACGAAGAGGGGGGTCTCCTGAACGGATGGGTACTCCAAGAAAATTTGCTAAGCGCGTAGCATAAATTCCACCAAAGAAATCCCCATCAATGGCATTATTATTCAGCCTCCTTGCTATTATAGCTCCCATGTTGAAGCTCGTGTCACCTGTTACTGCGCTCTTAAGGATACTAAGGTCGGATGCGCATAGGTGACAATGTGCAACCTTGCCATTAATGCTTCTACCTATGAAGAGGGCAAAGTAGTGCAAGGCAGGGAAATGAATGCTTCCTATGGTGGCTTGCGTGATGTCTCTAGTTTCTCCAACAGTTATACTAGAGACAAAATATCTAACCGAAGACTTAGCAGGGTCATTAAGACTACCCCATCGGGTATCTTGCAAATCCTATTGAAATCCTCCAAATCCATGGTGTAGGATTTATCATACAGATCAAACAGTATGGATGAGTCACGGCCAACTGAAAATTTAAATCTACACACGAAAGAGGCAGTGAGCATAGCATACTGTTCACATTTATCTAAGAGGAAATCTTCTAACCCGGCATTGCGGACAAGTGTATCAAACTCATCCTTGAAGCCTGCTTCGATCGTGAACTCATCGGAAGGCCATTGACATGGTTGCACTGGTGCGTCCCTTAGTTGATAAGGATCTGGCTCCCGAATAGAAAGATGGGGGCCCTTCTTACTTGAGGAACCACCATGAAACTTCCTCCTGAACATAATTTCTTTTTTCTGAAATTTTTGAAGTTCAAGAGAAAAGTGAATAAAGACCAACCACACCTTGTAACAACTACTCCTACTTGTGCCTAGAGACCGTATCACGCGCTAAAACTACTTGAGACCAGCTAAAATCAACATTTCAAGCTCAAGAACAGGGTCACCAAGGTAGCAAGAATACGCGAAGGATAAAGACTAGAGAAAAAACTAATTGGACCAATGGAGGAGTCACTTACCAAGGAGTAATTTCCCCAAAACGGTTCGGAGAATGGTGCTTTGAGCAAGAAGATCGAAAATGACAGCCAAATGAGCAAGAACACGGGTTTGAGCTGTGAAACGATTTTTTCTGGAGGTAGAAGAAGGGGATGGGAGCTGGAATGAGTGGAGGGGGTACTTGTGGGCCCCACAAGCTTGGTATCCCCCGCCAGGGGGGCCGCGGCTACATGGCTTGTGGCCCACTGGTGTGGCCCCCAGGCCAGCTCTCAGTCCCAGTAATTTTCAAAAATTCCAGAAAAAATCATATTTGATTTTCAGGACCATCAGAGAACTTTTATTTTCGGGGTATTTTTCTCCGGGACGCTAAAACAGAAAACAAGAAAAACTAAACTAAATCTATCATTTTTCTTCTAAGCAACAGAAAGTGAAAGCTTAAAACAGAGGTATGTGACTCCTTGATTCATCCATTTCATGGTCATCGAAAGAAATCCGTCAATGGGGTTGATCAAATCCTCATGAAAAAACCTTTCCGAATCGCAAGAGGAAACGGAGAATTGTCGAATAGCCACTAAGTCACCTCAATGGGGATATGTATCTGCCCAACAAGCAAATCATACTACATCTTGACACGAGTAATAGGGCATTCAAAGCTCCCAATAAGAATCGATGAAGTTTTTTTGATAGCATTGATGCAATGTACTTGATATCGTTTCTTCGGAAAGTGCACTGTATGATCATTACCGTTCACATGGAAAGTGACATTGCCTTTGTTGCAATCTATAACAGCCCCTGCAGTGTTTAAAAAGGGTCTTCCGAGGATGACAGCCATGGCATCGTCCTCAGGAATATCCAAGATAACAAAGTCTGTTAAGATAGTGGTGTTAGCAACCACGACAGGCACATCCTCACAAATGCCGACAGGGAAAACTACAGGCAGGGGGGCCGCGGCTATAGGGCTTGTGGCCCACTGGTGGGGCCCCTAGGCCAGCTCTCAGTCCCAGTAATTTTCGAAAAATCCAGAAAAAATCATATTTGATTTTCACGACCATCGGAGAACTTTTATTTTCGGGGTATTTTTCTCCGGGACGCTAAAACAGAAAATTGGAAAAACTAAACTAAATCTATCATTTTTCTTCTAAGCAACAGAAAGTGAAAGCTTAAAACAGAGGTATGTGACTCCTTGATTCATCCATTACATGGTCATCGAAAGAAATCCGTCAATGGGGTTGATCAAATCCTCATGACAAAACCTTTTCGAATCGCAAGAGGAAACGGAGAATTGTTGAATAGCCACTAAGTCACCTCAATGGGGATATGTATCTGCCCAACAAGCAAATCATACTTCATCTTGACACGAGGAATAGGGCATTCAAAGCTCCCAATAAGAATCGATGAAGTTTTTTTAATAGCATTGATGCAATGTACTTGATATCGTTTCTTCGGAAAGTGCACTGTATGAACATTACCGTTGACATGGAAAGTGACATTGCCTTTGTTGCAATCTATAACAGCCCCTGAAGTGTTTAAAAAGGGTCTTCTGAGGATGACAGCCATGGCATCTTCCTCAGCAATATCCAAGATAACAAAGTCTGTTAAGATAGTGGTATTTGCAACCAGGACAGGCACATCCTCACAAATGCCGATAGGGAAAGCAGTTGATTTGTCGGCCATTTGCAGAGAAATTTTAGTGGGTGTCAACTTAACCAGTTCAAGTCTACGATAAAGAGAGAGAGGCATAACACTAACACCGGCTCCAAGGTCACATAAGGCAGTTCTTATGTAGTTTCCTTTAATGGAGCAAGGTATAGTGGACACTCCGGGATCACCAAGTTTCATAGGAGTTCCACCTTTGAAAGTGTAGTTGGCAAGCATGGTGGAGATCTCAAGATCTGGTATCTTCCATTTATTAGTCACGATATATTTCATGTACTTGGCATATGGATACATTTTGAGCATATCAATTAACCACATCTGCAGAAAGACAGGTCTGATCATCTCAACAAAGTGCTCGAAATCCTCATCATCCTTTTCTTGGATGGCTTAGGAGAATAGGGCATAGGTCTCTGAACCCATGGCTACCTTTCTTTACCATGCTTCCTAGCAGTGGAGTCATTCTTATAGTATCTCTTAGGTTGTGGGTTATCAGGATTAACCGTAGGTTTAATCTACACATCTGCATCATTGCTAGGTTGAGCATTATTATGAACATGTTGTCCATATTGTCACCAGGTTCATGTTCATCACCAGATTGTGTTTCTGCATCAGACGCAGAAATATCATTTGGTTCTTCAGGTGTGACAGTATTTGGTGAACTAACATGTAGGTTTCTATCATCCTTCCTCTTCTCCTTAGGATGACCTGGTGCATCTTCATTAATTCCTTGAGAATCTTGATCAATTCTCTTAGGATAGCCTTCAGGACACAAAGGTTCCTGAGTCATTTTACCGCCTCTAGTATTGACTCTGACAGAGTTGTCATTTAATTGATTGAGCAAGTCATTCTGAGCTTTAAGTACTTGTTCTACCTGAGTAGTAATCAGAGAGGCATGTTTACTCAGAAGCTTTAGATCATTGACATTTCTGTCTACACAAGCACTTAAATGACTAAGCATAGGACTACTTTGTTCCAATTGTCTGCTAACATAATCATTGAAACTCTGTTGTTTGGCAACAAAGTTGTCAAATTCATCAAAGCATAAGCTAGCAGGTTTATCAAAAGGAATATCACTCTCATCAAACCTGCGCAGAGAATTTACTTCTACTACCTGTATCGGGTTATCGAGACCATGGATCTCTTCGATAGGTGGTAGATTTTTGACATCTTCAGATCTAATGCCTTTCTCTTGCATAGATTTCTTGGCTTCTTGCATATCTTTGGGACCGAGGAATAGAATACCTCTTTTCTTATGAGTTGGCTTAGGAGGTGGTTCGGGAATAGTCCAAGCATTATCGTTGATCAAGATGTTATTCAGTAGAGCCTCAGCTTGTTCTACAGTTCGTTCCCTAAAAACACAACCGACACAACTATCTAGGTGGTCTCTAGAAGCATCGTTATAGAAGATATCAAGGATCTCGTTCTTCTTAAGAGGGTGATCAGGCAAAGCATTCTATAGCTGGATGAGCCTCCCCCAAGCTTGTGGGAGACTCTCTTCTTTGAGTTGAGCAAACTTGTATATTTCCTGCAAGGCATGTTGCTTCTTATGGGCAGGGAAATATTTGTCACAGAAGTAATAGACCATATCGTGGGGACTACTCACACATCCAGGAGCAAGAGAAGTGAACCAGGCTTTAGTGTCATCCATTAGAGAGAAAGGAAACAGCTTAAGGATATAGTAGTAGCGGATCTTCTCCTCACTAGTGAAAAGGGTGGCTATATCGTGTAGTTTGGGAAGATGGGCTACGACCATCTCAGACTAATAACCGTGGAAAGGATCAGATTCCACTAGAGAGATTATCTCCGGGTGGACAAATCATTCATAATCCTTATCGGTGATAAAGATATGTGACGTGGCAAACTTCGGGTCGTATTTCATCCTAGCTTTCAGAGATTTTTCCTTCCACTTGAGAAGTAATTTCTCAGTGTCATAGGTATCCTTACACGCAAGAAAATCCTCATCTATCTCTCCCTCCATAACATAACCCTCAGGTATATCAGGCAATTCATATCTAGGAGAGCTAGATCTAGCAGGAGCAAAAGCAGGTTCTATCTCAATAGTATCAGCAGTTTCAGAAGCATCACGAGCATTGGCAGTAACTCTAGCAATATGAGCATCAAGGAATACCCCTAGTGGCATATCAGGAAAATTAGTATCTCTAGCAGTATCAAGCATAGCATCATCAGGCAAAATAGCATCTCTAGCATCATCAAGCAAAGCAGTATCAAGCATAGCATCTCTAGCAGTATCAGGCATAGCATCTCTAGCAGTATCAGGCATAGCATCTCTAGCAGTGTCAGGCATAACATCTCTAGCAGTATCAGGCATAGCATCTCTAGCAGTATCAGGCATAGCATCATCAAGCACAGGTAACATATCCAGATTTCTAGCAGGAGGTGGTGTCGCACACTTACTCATAACTGAAGGTCAATCAAGTGCAGAGCTAGATGGCAGTTCCTACCTCCCCTCGTAGTTGAGGGCAAAACTTCGGTTCTTGGATATTTCAGATTCTTCATAGTGATCAGCAGATATAAATCCCAAGTGACTCACAGAATATAGCAATCCCTTCCCCGGCAACGGCGCCAGAAAAATGCTGTTAGCAGTCCCTGGCAACTGGCGCCAGAAAAATGTTGTTGGCGTGCAACTATTCCTGACTTGATGCCTCCATGGCAACGGAGCGAGAAAAGAGCTGCTCCCAATTGCTCAACAATTTGAAATTCACTTGCAATGGCCCACCAGCGCGTGGGATCGAGGCAGTTTTCGAGGGTAGAGTATTCAACCCAAATTTGTTGGTTCGCGTGACGGGAGGTGAAAGACTATTCTCAAGTATTAGCAGCTGAATGCGTCAGATTCAACCACACCTGAAAGATTAGTTTCTGCAAGCACAGTATCAACAGCAAAGTAGTATAATAGCAACGGTGTCAGAAACGATCTGGTGATGAGGCAGACTATTCCTAACAATTGTATCAATGGCGCCAGAAGTTGCCCATGGACGGGAAATATTCTTTCCCATCAACGGCGCTAGAAAAGTATTGTAGCAGGTAGCAGCAGTGTAACGAGTAGCAGCATTGGCAAGGAACAGCAGTAGCAAGTAGCAACAGTAGCAAGTAGCAGCAGCATCAAGTAACAGTAGCAGCAACAATAGTAACAGCAACAGAGCGAAGCAAGTAACAGCAACAGCAAGAGTAGTAACAACAGCAGTGGGACAAACTCGTAGGCAATGGGTCGGCGATTCGTCGCATGACATTCATCATGCAACAGTTATAACACAGAGAGATATGTGGCTAGCTCCCGTTCGTCAATGTGATGTTGGCATGCATTCCGTGTGTAGTCATATGTGCTTAGGGAAAAGAACTTGCATGACATCTATTGTCCATCCCTCCCGTGGCAGTGGGGTCCAAATGAATAGTGCGGGATATTAAGGTTCTCCTTTTAATAAAGAACCGGAACAACGCATTAGCACTTCGTGAACACATGAAATCCTCGAACTATGGTCATCACCGGGAGTGGTTCCGGTTATTGTCACTCCGGGGTTGCCGGACCATAACACATAGTAGGTAACTACAACTTGCAAGATCGGATCTAAAACACACATATATTGGTGATAACATAATAATTTCAGATCTGAAACCATGGCAGTCGGGCCCTAGTGACAAGCATTAAGCATGGCAAAGTAGTAGCAACATCAATCTCAGAACATACTGGATACTAGGGATCAATCCCAGTCAAAACTAACTCGATTACATGATAGATCTCATCCTACTCATCACCTCCCAGCGAGCCTACGAATAGATTACTCACGAACGATGAAGAGCTTCATGGAATTGGAGAGGGAAGAAGGTTGATGATGACGATTGCGACGATTTCCCCTCTCCGGAGCCCAAAACGGACTACAGATCTGCCCTCCAGATGAAGAACAGGATGTGGCAGCGCCTCCGTATCGCAAACACGATGAAATCTTCTCTCCTGATTTTTTCCTGGACGAAAAGGAATAAATAGCGCTGGAATTGGCGGCGACAGAGCCACGTGGGCCCCACAAGCTTGGTAGCCGCCACTAGGGGGCGGCGGCTACATGGCTTGTGGCCCACTGGCCCGTCCCCTTCTGTGGATCTTTGCGCATGTATTTTTCATATTTTCCAGAAATATTCTGTGTGAATTTTCAGGACGTTCCGAGAACTTTCATTTCTGCACAAAAACAACACCATGGCAATTCTGCTGAAAACAGCGTCACACCGGGTTAGTTCCATTCAAATCATGCAAATTGGAGTCCAAAACAAGGGCAAAAGAGTTTGGAGAAGTAGATACGATGGAGACATATCAGGTATCAAGACTAGCAAATCTTAATGGTTGACGTATGGTTAAGTGGTGGAGTCTGGAGCAAGTGAGTAAGAATTTATTTGAGGTGGCTAACTTACGAGTACAATAGTGAAAGAGTGGAAATGGTCTACGCACATTGGACATGAATTAATGATGATCGAATGAATGATCCTGGACACCTATTTATGCCAGACATAACCCCATCGTGTCCTCAGTCGGAGAAGGAACTCACGAAAGAGATAGTCTAGGTTACGCACACAGTTGGGATATTAATTTAAGCTTACTTCAAGTTATCTAGAACCAGATGTTAAAATAAGTTTCCAAGTTTGCCACATAATCGCGAGCACGGCTTTCCGAAAGATTTAACCCTGTAGGTGTGCTACAGCTTGTCCATCACAAATTACCACAAACTGCATAGATAGCCTCGATCACGAAACTCATGATCTCCTCGGATTCCTTAGTGGAAAACCTCAACTCTGAGATAACCCAAAGCATCAGCGGAGTCCCGATGCACAAAATATTTCGTAAAAGGTAAAACTAATCCAGCAAGGCCACCTGGTGTGCCGAGATACCCGATAGGAGCCGCGTATCTCGTTCTTAGGGCATGACGAAATAAGCTAGACGTCGGGTTGCCTGAAACCCCGGGTTACAGGGGGCGCCAGACATCGCTCAGGTTGGACCAACACTCATGAGGAGTACTGTCCCGGGGGTTGATTAATTTGCTCGGGGGTCGACTAGTCCATATGCAAGTTTACTAGTTATTAGGCAAATGTAGTACCAAAGTTGGGCCTTGCCAGACCAGTTTTAAGCTAAGACGAATTGTCAAGGGGGTCCCCATAACCACCCCGAGCATGTTAGGAGCGCTCAATTATGGAATATGACACCGGTAGCCGAAAATAAGGGGCAAAAGTGGAACAAAGCACCTAGCCAAAATACCAATACTTCCGCCTTTTACCAGGTATATAGGTGCATTAAATTAAATAGCAATAATATGGTGATATAATAAGGAGCCCATGTTCTCACATGGAAGCAATTGCACCTACAACTAGCAACTCTATCAAAAGGCTGAGCAAGCAGTAACACAGCCAAAGAGTGGTTTGTTAGGTTGTAAAAAAGGTTAAATGTTTTCATGGCAATGTTGAGAGGCTGACATTTAAGTGGTAGGCAATGAGACATAATGAAAGAAACGATACAAATAGCATGGCATTGATAGTAATGGTATCTTGGAAAATGATCATCCTGCGTGAGATCCCGCTTGCAAGAACAACGAATCAGTGAAGCAGACAATCCGAAGTAGTCAAACAGATCCTCACATTCTGACATGCTTGCGGAACTCTAACAAGAACAAGCAAACCGGAAACACGAATCCAGACAAGATATCACCACAACATATGCACGACATGATGCACACCCTAATATGATGCATGTCCATTTCAATTATGCAAGGCATGGCATGGCAATTCACAACAATCGACACTACACATTAAGTGAAGCTCAATATGCAACGAGTTGCATATTGACGAAACTCCACATAAGAATTATTTAGTTCACTCCCGTTTCGGTACACAACAATATTGAATGATGTTTAAACATGGCAAGAGGTGAAGGATGTGATTCTACACGTCATTCTAGTCTGTTAACACATAAGAACATTGAATGGAGCTACGCTTAAAAGATACATGCAACACCAGATATTATGAAATGAATGCAACATGCATGCAATTTTATGGAAACATTGGCAAGAAGAATATAAAACATGTGTAGCCATGGAGAATGAAAGGGCACCATAGCGGCAAAACGAAAATGATGCCACGACAATGTTCTGATCTCAATAAGTCGGTGAGATACCGGTGCCAACGAATTGGGAGCGCATGCGTCTCATGCGAAGAATGATGGGGTGATCCTGGTTACTTGATTCCCATGTGTCGGGGGCATGGAAAAAGAGGGACAAAGTGCAACAAGCAATCATATGTGGTGCAAGCATACGGTTCATCTCATACATCGCATGCACTCGGTCCACGGGCATAGTCTAACCGGTTATAACTTTGACGTGTGCTTTCAAAGAGGATCTAGTCGTTGTGGTGTAGATGTACATAGATCATCTTGGAAGTAGTCGTACATGGTTACAATACTTGAACATGTGGTCTTGGGTCATGCAACCAACAAACATGTTCGTCTGGACGTCGGTCGTCGACGTACTCCTCGGGAGAGTCGTACAACACAAAGAAGAACAAGGGCGCGGTCAGGTGGTGGATTGTGCAACAGGTGCTCGCAATGATGAAGACCGAAACAACAACAAATTGTGTAGCGGCCAAAGGACATGCTAGAGTCAGCATTGCTAGGGGCACTGCCCGAGCATGTCGAGGAGAGGGCAGATGCACTTGCTGGAGGTGGCACGACACCGAGCACAGGGATGATGACGTTGGGGCTGTCAGGCCTTAGTCTCCCCGCGATAGGCCACTACGAGAGATCGGGGACGAGGCCACGAGTCCCAAGGCGGGGCGTTAGCGGCATATCGCCGACAGCTGCGAGGAGGTGGCTCGTGGACATGGCCAGCGGCAGCGCTGCTGGTCAATGCTGAATCGTTCTCCTGGCCATCTCGCCAGTTCGGCACAAACTGGAGGACGCAGGTTGGCTAGCTCGTGAGGCGTCAACAGAATAACGACTCCTAGCGAGAGCTCATGTGGAGAGATGGGGCCAAGGTTGGTAGTGCTGGGGGCGACCACTATGGTCGCCACGGGGCGATGCGGCTATAGTCGCTCGCCTGCTGGATGCGGCGGGGCGCATCGGGAGATGGTATTAAGGCCTCCCCTCGATCTGTTGCTGGTGTTGGGTATCTCGGATCGAGGAGGGAAACAAGGAGGGGATCAGGAGGAGGTTAGCTATGTGGGTTTCTGGGCAGGTCGCAACGTGGTCGGCAGAGACAAGGTGACCGAGGGAGAGCCAAGCCTGGGTGGCGGCACACGTAAAAAAAATCAAGGAATGGGACAAGAGCTAGGGTTTCATCTGAAATTTCTATATGGTGGTCATATGTAGGTAAAAGAAACTACCTCTGGACCTTTTGATCATAATCAAACGGTCGCGGTTAAATAGGTTAGGGGTCCAATGGACAAACAAATGATGGTTTGCGGTAAAACGGGGTTGACCCGGACACAACTGTCATGCCCGTATGATTCAAGTTCTGAGATGTTTCCGGACTAGGCTGCGCGCAGGTCGGTGCACTGTGTAGAGGGAATAGGCGGAGATGAGAGAGAAAACGGACAACCCGTCATCATGTTTTAAAACACAAAAACGTCCGACGTTCGACCGGCTATAGTGCCACTATAGGTTTAACGGTTCGGGTATCAAATAACTCCAATTGCAACGAAATTTGGCAGGTGGCCTACCTACATTAAAATAAGACCGCACACCAAGTTTAAACCCAATCCGAGAATTTTGTTTATACACACCTTAAAAACAAAGATTTAAACGATGATGCGGGTGCGTGCATGTGTGGTTGGTCTCAAAACGGTCAACGACGAAAATATAGAGAATGGGCAACTAATAATGGATGCAAGTTTTGAAAACAAACGATAATGGAGTGCCGATGCAATGCCGATGATTCGAATGGTGCCATGATCAATCCAACAAGTAATCTAATCACACGGCGACAATTAAATAAAAGGGGAATCTTGTGGAGCATCAGCGTCGGCCTGTTATAGCAGGGGGATCAGGAGGTCGAATGGGTGGTGCTGACGTATGATTGGGAGGGACGCAAAGGATCCATATGGGAGAGAGGGTCTCGAGGTGGCCTCTTATGGGCGGGGCGTGGTGCATTGGGGGCTGGTGCTCCACCGGGGTCACAACCTTTAGTTGTGGGCCACGGGAGAGGGCCAGACCTCCTGAGGAGTGTTCGTGGGCGTCTTCCATGACCAGATGGAGGGCGAGAAGGGGCGGAGGAAGCTCTCTAGTGCCCACATGTCTAAAGTCGCTGGTTGGCCGAGTGGGGAGGCAATGGCGCGCGTATGGGGATCCGTTGGAGGGAGAGAGATAGAGGAGGGGGTCAGCATTCCAGCGTGTTGTGGATGACAAGGTGCCTCGACGAGGTGGAGGCCCGAGGTGTGTCACCATGGCGAATGAAAGGGAACCATAGCGGTAAAACGGAAATGATACAATGACAATGTTCCGATCCCGATAACTCGGTGAGATACTGATACGTCCCAAACGTATCTATAATTTCTTGTTGCTCCATGATATTTTGGGTGAAATTGTTATATGTTTTGCTACACTTTCATATCTTTTTACACATATTTGGACTAACCTACTAACTCAGTGCACCCAGTGCCAGTTTTTGTCGGCTCATGTCTTTATTGCAGGGACTTCTACCGAAATTTACCGAGTCCCAAAAATCCCGAGAAAAAATATATAAATATCAGCTTAACGGAAGCTCCGAGAGGCATCAATGTGAGCCAGAGGGGAGTTAGGGCCTCCTTGGGCCTATATTTACCACTCCAATCAAAAACCCTTCCGCAATAACCAAAATCGCGAATTTCTCCATCGTTCCGCCGCAGCAACGCTTCGGAGATCGGGAGCGTCAGGAGACCTCTTCCCGGCACCCTGCCGGAGGGAGGATTGACCTCGGGAGCTTCTCCACCGCCATGGACGGTTCTCAGACGTGTCGTGCGTAGTCCTCCTTGGACCATGAGTCCATGTCCAGTAGCTATGTGATGTCTTCTCTCCAATCTTGTGCCTCAATGATTAGCCCTTGTGAGCTGCCCTACATGATCAAGGCACCTATGTAATTTTCCTGCTATTTCTATGCTTGGTTTATTGGGATCTGATGTATTATGAGATTGTGTTCAGATTTTGATGAGTTATATATTTGATTATCCTTTTATATTATGTTCTTGAGTGATTCATGCATGTTCTCCACTGCTTTTTATTGCTTTGGCCGAGTAGTAGATTGTAAATCCAAGAGGGAGCGTTATGCATGATTGTGGGTTCATGCGCCCTAATGTCTAGCTTGAGTGACAGAAACATGAGACTAGGGGATGTGTTGTTGACACCAGGGAGAAAACAACGGTGCTTGTGACCGCGGCTGCAAGGATTGTTTACCTTACGCAAAGTTCGTTAATGCAGTTGTCCATTGCTTTGAGTTTACACTTTGGGTGGGGCTCGCAACTTAATACCAGCAAGATTTTCTGGATAGATATCTCAAGGTGGATGATTAGTAAGTAGGTGATGATGAATAAATGGTCTACTTGTCTTGGCGTACTGCCCGTTACTATTGAGCCTCTAACTTTCAGGTAGCATAATTAGCATTGCGATGCGTTTATAATTCTGTCAATTACCCATTTGTAATTTGTTTACCCATGCATATTTGTTTATCGTCTTTTGGGAGAGAGACATCACTAGTAAACAACATGTGACTTGGGTCCTTATCACCACCATTGCTTACACCTCCACCATTTACTATTTTTATTTACTTTTCTGTTGCAATGACTATCACTATTCCCGCTTGTGTTTTGATCCTTTGCAAACTACAAGGCCGGACAGATTGACAACATCTCTGTACTCATTGGGAGCAAAGTTATTTGTTGTGTGTGCAGGTCCACGTCTTCTGCTAGCGCCAGAGCAGCAGACACCTACTTGTTGATCCTCGGAGTCCTCCTGGTTCGATAAACCTTACAGTCCCCGTGTAACGGAAATCTGCTACTGACTACATCTCCACCTTCCAGTTGGGGTAACCAACAAGGGGCGCGAAGTATATCCATCAAATCGTGACCAAGCAAATTTCTCGCGCCATTGCCGGGGACTCCAGTCTTCAAGATAGGGGATTTCCACGCAATCTTTTACCATTGCTTTTTAGTCTTGTTAGTTTGCTTTCTAGTTTTTTGCTTTAGAGTCTTATACGAAAAACCACAAAAAAATTAGTTACTTTTGCTATGTTTAGTCAGTATGTCTATGTCCTTTGCCTTTGGTGTTGCACCCGAAGGAGAGATTCTCACCTTCAAACAAAGGGTTGGAGAAAGTTTGAAAGATGCTTGGTATAGAATTAAAGATTCTCAAGATAGAGCCACCAAGAAGCAATCCACCACTATTTTGCTTAGAAATTTTTATGTTGGTATTACTTCTAGGCATAGGTTTGTTCTAGACACAGCAATAGGTGGGAATTTCTTGGAAGCTCCCGTTTCGGAGGCTCTTAACGTTATGGAAAATCTTGTCGGAACCCCACCTATTGATGACATAAAGGATGATATCACTTTAGCTCACATTATGAGTAAACATGAGAATATAGAGCTAAAAATGCCAAGCACGAGTAAAATAAATGAAGTAGATCATAGGATTCAAGGGAACTTAAATAGACTTGATAGCTCCATGCACAAAATTTACAAAACTTTGGAGACCCTTAAATCCCACGACGTGGATCCTTCTAGGATTGATAAGATCGATGATATTATTGAAACTTTAGGAATTACTCTGTCCTCTATAAAGACTAAAAAGGTAGAACCCCCCGCAAGTAAGGAACCTAAGTTCGTTCACGTACCCAAGGTTCCTCAACCCAAAACGAGTATACCTATTGCTACGAGTGTTGAAACTGTGAAGACCTTGGAAGAGATACCTCTCTTAAATAGAATTCGAAATGAAATTCCAATTGGTCTTACTACCTTTTCTTTTGCTCCTAGAAGTGTTTCTACTAAGCCTCTCTTTGAGAGTCCTCTTAAGATTAGTTGTACTATTGAAGAGCTTTTTGATGATCTTTGTGATGGTCCAATTGATACAACTTGATATTTTTGCATCATGCCTAACTCAAAGGCATAAAAGTAAGCGCTTGTTGGGAGGCAACCCAATTTGTTTTTACTTTCAGTTTTATTGGTCTTGATGCTTTTTACTACTTTAGCAACACCATTGTATCTTTATTTTCAAGCTTTGTGCCAAGTTTTAGCCTGCGATTTCAAGAAAGTTCAAAAGTTGTGACATGCTGTCCAGAAACAGATTATGTCTGCTTGACGGAAAAATTCTCCAAAAATCACCAGATCATATTTTTGATCTGAATTGTTTTGACAGCATGCTCTATATAATTGTCTTTCTCGCGTCTGTTCTGAGTTTTTTTATTTGAGTTGCAGAAGTGCCCCGAAAAAATTATTTACTACCTGTTGTTTTGTTTTTCAAAGATTCTGCCACGTTTTGTGTTTTCATCATTTTGCAAATCTTAAGCTTGCTTTTCCTTTGCAAAAAACTTTTGGAAATCATGAGAAACAGTAGCTTTTGATGAAAATCTTTATTTCCAGTAGGGAATATATTATTTTATCATGGGCACTAACCACTCTAATCAGCTTATGATGAGTTTCGTATGAAGGGAGTTTTCAAGTATGCGATGGAAGATGATGAAAGAAGATCCAGGAGTGTCAAGAGCTCAAGCTTGGGGATACCCCCGTGCACCCCAAGAAATATTCAAGGAGAGTCAAGCGTCTAAGCTTGGGGATGCCCCCGTGCATCCTCTTCTCTATCAACAATCATCAGTTCGTCCATCTCCATGCTATTTTTTTATCACTTCATATGTTATGTAATATGCTTGGAGTGTCCCACTCTTTACTTTTTAGTTTGTTTTAGTTTTGCTTTCCGCTCATAACAACTCGAAACCTAGCCTTCTTTGTTTGCGAAATAAACACGCTCCACTCCACTCTAGAACAAAGCATAGGTTTTCATGCTTATCTTTTATGTGTGTTCTTTATCTTTTCATAGCTGTTGTCATGCTTAGCTCTTAGTTTTCATGCTTTACCTTTTTAAGAACTATTATCTAGGTTTCTTATGGAACTCCCTTGAGTTATCATGCTTATCTTGTTTAGAGAGTTTACTTGTTGCACTGAGTTGTGTGTCTTGCATGAGTAGGTAATTGAGGTTGCTATTTAAGTATAGTAGTAACTTGCAATAGTTTTGAGGTATTGATTTGCGTAATGTTTGGACTATTGGTGCCAATAGATTGAGCCTATTAGTGATAGGTGTTGTATTTTGGGAAATCCGTGGTTTTTTCAAAAACAAAAAATTAGTTGAGAACTCCAGCTACTAGACAGATCGCTAACCTCTGGAGGGGTTGGAATATATAGAGTACCCTCACGTTACCATGGGTCGAGGATGCGCAAGGATAACCAAACCCCCAAACACTCCTCCTCGGGGTAGTTTCCTCTTTGTGAATTTCCTCACTAGATAGAGAGTTACCGATAATAAGTGTATGAGTTCTTCGGACTAATGCGAGTATTCGATTGTTGGCACTTCCACCATCCATATTTTGCTAGCCTCTTTGGTACCGTGCATTGCCCTTTCTCATCTTAAGAGTTGGTGCAAACTTTCCCGATGCATCCAAGCCCTTGGCATACACGCTCTGTCATCACAAGATTCATCATATCTTTCTTCAAAACAGCCACCATACCTACCTATTAAGGCATTTCCATAGCCTTTTCGAGATACATTGCTATGCAACATCCACCATCTCATGACTTGATCTTCATGTCATACATACTTTTGCTTGATCGAGGAGCCGCATGCTAGTTGGGCCTTGCCCTTATTATTGCTACATGACGCGCTAGTTTTGATTGCATATCCTGTTACACTGGCAGAGGCATACATTTGCATACATCATGATAGTTTTCATTCGTATTTATGTTGAGTACTTCTTATAAAGTATGAAGATCTTCTTTTTATTCTTGTAAAATATAGAATGTTTACCTTAAGCGAGGAAAAGATCCCAAAGAGGACAAATTAAGATATCCCAAAGAGGACAAATGAGAGATAAATAGAAAGATCCAAAGAGGCCACAAAAAAATAAAAAGAAAAAGAAAAAGAAAAAGAAAAAGAAAGAGAAGGGGGCAACACTACTATTCCTTTTGAAAGATCCACACTCGTACTCCTTTATATTTGTACTACATACAGATTATCTTCCATGCATAACTAAGTGGGGACCCTTACACTATAGAACTTGGCTTGTATATTCCAATGATGAGCCTCCTCAAATGAGCTCTAGGTCTTCATGAGCAAGCAAGTTGGATGCACCCCCACTAGTTCCATTGCAGAGCTTTTACCTTAGCTCATATGTGCATCCGTTGCATGGCAATCCCTACTCCTCACATCATATCTATCATTTGTCTTTCTCTCGCCTATGGTTGTCCTCATTGATGTGAGCCTTTCACACCCTTTTTGTCTTCCTTCCCCATCATTATTCTCTTTGCCATCCTAAGTGCCAACATATATTGCTTGCGCTCATCCATAGCATGAGTGCTCAAAGTCGAAAGGGAGAGGATCATTTTGACTTGTGCCTGACTAGTGGTCTAGGGATGAGTCAAAATAATATTCCGAAGGGGACCAAGTATGAAGTTTAGTAGATTGAGTTCTTAGTTAAAAAAATATTTTTATGCTCTAAACCCATCTCCCACTTATTGCACGCAAACACAATTTGGAGACATTAGAGTCACGGACAGCGAGAGCTCTTGCACCTTAATGTTCTTACTTTGCTATTTTCAATACTAGATATAGACTCTTGCTTGTTCTTGTCTTGACTTGAATTGCATATATTACTTGCTTTACTTTGAAGTTCTTATATGTGTGTTATCATGTCACCACAGAAATTATTGTGTTATCATTTACCTACTCTAGGACGAGCAGGAATTAAGCTTGGGGATCTTGATACGTCCCAAACGTATCTATAATTTCTGCTTGTTACATTATCTTTTGGGTGACATTGTTATATGTTTTGCTACACTTCCATATCTTTTTCCACATATTTGGACTAACATACTAACTCAGTGCACCCAGTGCCAGTTTCTATCTGTTGATGTCTTTTTTACCCCAATTTACCGAGTCCCAAAAATACCGAGAAAAATATATAAAAATCAGCATTACGGAAGCTTCGAGAGGCATCAAGGTGGGCAAGAGGGCAGCGAGGGCCTGCCTAGGCGGCCTCCCTGCACGGCCTGGCCCCTGGCCGCGCCCACACGTCACCTTGGTGGGGGCCACCTCCTCTAACGCCCTCCTTTGGCCTATATTTACCCCTTCGATCGGAAACCCTTCCACAATATCCAGAATCGCAAATTTCTCCATCGTTCCGGCACCGCAACGCTTCCGAGTTCGGGAGCGTTAGGAGACCTCTTGACGTCACCCTGCCGGAGGGAGGATTGACCTCCGGGATCTTCTCCACCACCATGGACACTTCCCGGACGTGTCGTGAGTAGTTCTCCTTGGACCATGAGTCCATGACCAGTAGCTATGTGATGTCTTCTCTCCAATCTTGTGCTTCAGTGATTAGCCCTTGTGAGCTGCCCTACATGATCAAGGCACCTATGTAATTTTCCTACTATTGCTATGCTTGGTTTGTTGGGATCCGATCTATTATGATATTATGTTCATATTGTGATGAGTTATATATTTGATTATCCTTTTATATTATGTTCTTTAGTGATTCATGCATGTTCTCCATTGCTTTTTATTGCTTTGGCCGAGTAGTAGATTGTAACTCCAAGAGGGAGCGTTATGCATGATTGTGGGTTCATGCCCCCTGATGTCACTACAAGAAATAAGCTCATTTATGACCCCAAAAAATGATGGCGGTTGAATTGGTCATAGATCTAGGACTAAAATTTACAAAAAGGTCATGAGGTGTCTAAAAGGGTCCAAACCCTAGAAATTTTTGACCATCTCTATCAAGAAAGTCATAATCGCATTGCACAAAATGGTCACTGATATGTGTAGCTCTATTTATGCCCACATTGTAGGTCATCCATGACAAAATTAAGAAGGTCATAGGCTTATTTAGAGGTGACTGGGCAGACAACTCAACAGTTGCGCCTACGTGGCTTGTATAGGTGTCGACAAGGCCACGAAGTACAAATACGTTGATAGGTTGGAATTTATATTTTCTTAATTGCCCTCAATATTTTTGGGCACTCTTTCTTACCCAAATCATTGCCTCATGAAAACATTTAGCTCTATTTGCCTATTAAACCGTCCTTAGAAAAATTCCAAAGTTTCTATTCAGCTAGAAGCTTTATGAAGGAAGTACTAGCTACACATCTCCTAATGAGCAGATTTTTTGCCGGATATTCTATATGCCCAAATCTCACCTCTCCGCAAAATTTGGTCTCCATATAACAATACATCTAAGCTCACAATCCAATCTTTGTTTCTGGTAATATTTTTAGTTTGTGAAGCAACTATATTTTATATTGCTTTATATTTGCTGAAATTTTACCAGGGCATGACACTACCCATAGAACCTCCGTCCACCAAATTTTAGCTCATTTTAATGTAACCAATTTGCCTCATTATTTTTCCCAATTTTTAGTTCACTTGAGAGCAATGTGAAGGAAGTAGCATTTTTATTTATCCATATGGTATGCAATTTTTATAGTTCTTTCATATGCCCAGCTTATCATTCTCATCAGAATTGCAAATCAATCCAATCACCTATGTGAGCCCAGCTTAAATTTCTATTTATTTGGTCCAATTTTTCAACAAATATAATGTAGGTCCTTCACAAAAAAAACTCATTTTGGTAACTGAAAAAATGGAAAATGAATTTTTCGTTCAAAGAAAATGAAACTTCCTTAGGCCACATTGTTTTCCGTTCCAAGATGCACCCTTGTGCAAAATAAGATATCATTTGAACAAACTATGTCATGAATGTTGGCATAACAGTAGTTATTTGCCTTGAAACAATGAATCTTCAAACATGATAACTCTTTTCAGAGAACACTTTTTTAAGACATTTGTCGTATTCCATTTACAAAAAAACTCATGATATTATAGGTTCTTTACAGAAAAACTCATTTTGACTACTCGAAAAATGAAAAATGCAAAAAATATATGGTAGATCCAATTCTTTTTTGCTATAGATTGTGGTGGATCTTTTTGTTATCTTACTTGTTTGTTCTATAGTCTTTCGTATTCAAGAGACGTATTCAATATTAGGAGTAATTAATATATGCGTTTTTTAAAACTGGTCTCTTAAAAATAACTTATGCAATATAAGTTGATCCATTAGGCGCATATAGTGGAGTATATATACCAGTGCTATTCTAAAACCCTAAAACAACCGTCGCCCCACCCAAAAACCAATTGTAGCTCACGGCGGCCGCCGCCGCCCCGTCTCTCTCTTTCTACCTCAACTCCAAGCGCCTCTGGCCTCAGATCCGGCGGCCTATTGGGAGGATGAAGTAAACCAGCTGTCGAGCTGGTCCTAGATCCACGATGGCAGCATCCTCTAGAGTCGGCCTCGTCCACGGCGACATCGGCGACTACCCGTCCATGTCCATGACTTCGATGCTGGGAGCGCGTCCCCCTCGACGTCATTTGCAGCGAGGATGGGGGCGCTCCTACCCCTCATGTGGTGATTCCGGGGCGTGCCCAAGGGGTGGTTGATTCGGCCGTAGTGCCGGAGGACGACGCGGATGAAGGTACGGACCTCCATTAGATCCTGCCCGACTCCATCCGCCTAGTTGTCGGCCTAGCAGCCATACGGCAACATCTCTCTTCTGCTAAGGTTTGTATAACAATAGATCTTCGTGGGTATAGTATTTTTGGGTCGGCATGCGTGTGTATACAGGGAGGCGTCTTAGTCCATGTTAATGCCGATGCTTCTACTGTACGATCAATTTTACCCTTATCTGAGTGCGAATGTGACCTAGCAGGGGCAGCCGTTCCCGTTCTAGTCTGGTGTGAGTGCGAGTTTTTCATATACTCTCATTTTCAGTTTTAAGAAAACCATGATTTACTTATCCTAGTATTTGTTATGTCCAACAAATAGTTTTAGGTAAATACGTCCTTCAATTAGCAGAAACTAGTTTGTCAAAAACTCTGTATCCATACAACCCCTGGAAGTATCGCCCCTGTGCATTATTGTTATTTCCTTCTACATTAACTGTTACCGCCCACTGAAACTCCGCTGTGCAGGCATGCCGTGTTTTTCTTTTGTGTTTGAAACTAGAGAATAATCAGATTGTTGTTGTGAAAAGGGGTAGTGTTAGGATGGAATCTCTGAATTGGACCAGGTTCACCAACCTGATAACATACTCAGTGTGTATCAATATATTTGGTGTAAATCTAGTTCTCTGCTATACTGTATAAGTGCATCAGATCGTTACCTTTTTCTAGCTAATTTAGTTGGTTTTGTAGATTGCATGACCTATTATTTTTATTATTTCTATATCCGTAACTATTGTCATTATCCAACGTATTAATCCTTGTGTTATCAAGTATATGATTCATTGTATCCTGAGAAGTACTATTTTCTTGTTGGATGTAGTGTTGGTTCTTTTTGTGGTATGGTTGCCTCGTTGACGCCTTCTTCCGGTGTGGCCTTGTCGTGCTTCCTCACAGGTGGCGGAGTCTATATACAACAGCAGCATCAGCGATTCGACTACCCAGCGCGGAGGGCGCCTATGGACACCCATCAGAAGGTGTCGCAGTAGACCACACAAGGTCCATGCTGCTGGCAATGGATCTCTGCAGGTAGGTCCTCCCTCTCCCCATGCCCACTCACTTGCCATTGGAAGGTGTCTTTCCTGTAATGTGTGTCTTTCCAGGTAGCTCCTACCATGCAAGTTTTCAAATACTTTTCTTTTATATTGAAAAGTGTAAATATGTTGAAGAAAAATCTGCTAATTATCTGTCGACCCGCTATGTGGCTACATGCGTAATTGCATATGCACATACATCCATATTGCTTTTATGCATAGCCTATAATGTGTGTCTTTCCTGCAGGAATAGACAAGAACAGGAGAAGACGCTCTCAGCTAGCAGAAAAGCAAATGCAATATGGTCATCACACTACTCTAAATATGTTCTTTATTCATGTTTTCCTGCCACTATATTGTCTACTTTTTCAAGGAAGATGGGCATATATCAACTTCATTCTACATGTCCTATAGACATAGGAAATTTCTTAAATTTAAGATAAAAGGAGATACTCAACCAGAGGCTAATTAGTAATCATCACATGAAATAAAAATAATACCCCATATCCAAGCATAAACCCTTTATAAGTTGTTTTGTTTAGTTAAAACGTAAATTGGATTGCCGCCTCATGTTGATGGCATTGCCTCCAAAATTTTCATAAGCTCTCCTTTTAGTATTATTCAAAATAAATATTTCGCCATCTATTTGTCGAGTCATTTCTATCGAAGCCTAACAAGTTTTCATGTTTTTCTTTCAACAACAAAAATGACAAATTAATGGATGAAACTACATTAATTTACTTAGTCACTCGCATGTATTTGTGTTTTCCTATGTTCCAAGTTACTTTCATGTTCCAAGTTACTTTCATGGCTTTGGTACCATGTTCCAATATATTGACATATCTTTCGATTGTTGGTTGCAAGAAATATCTTATATAAAAGCTTAGTACACGGGTTGCACTATGGATAATATTTTATATAACATACATGTAAAATGTAAAGTGAAAAAGACAAAAAATTATAAAACTAGATCATGCGAATGCATGGGTTGGCGACTATATAATTTATAGTTGTCTGTATATACTTATTAATAGTTTGTAATAAAACAAATTTGGATGTAGATCTATTTTTACCTGTTATTCAGATTTAGTTCTTGCTTTTCAATGTTCAGTTTACTGTTTAAGCAAATTAATTCTAAAAAAGTTGGACTGAATTAACAGTTATGTTTGTTTTGACATGGTTGAGAATCCCATGAGTTTGTCCAGTTTTTATTTGTTATTTAGTTGATGTATGTTTAGACGTATGTATACATAATATAGCATGGCTTTGAGTTGATGTATGTTTAGGTGTAGGTATACGTAATCTAGCATCTTAATTAAATTTTGGCCTTTTATTCTTGAAATGTTGTGTTGTTGTATGTTTCGTGTTGCACATTATAATTACTCTTACATTTTCTCTTACTGTAATAGGGAACACAATCCATTGTCACTACTGCTTTACAAACCTTGTTAACTATATTTTCATCTGAGTATGTTTTACTTCCATGAGTGTGAACTTACTTTTTGTTCAATATCCAACTGTTTTGACTGGTTTGAGCATGTGAGGTGTTCTAATTGATATATGTTCTTTTGGCACAGATGACACCACTCCCAAGTACTCGAAGACCCATTATGATGTTCCAATTGTTAAGGAAGTCTCTTCATACCTGAAGAAGATTGGACGTGTACAAGATTGGTGCTATTTGTGTGCATGTTGGTCATGTTGAGACCAAGTCATCAAGCCCGTAGTTGAGGGACGATGTTATTGTATTTTCTGTGATACGATACAATTGTAAATTATTTCAGTTTTGTGTGTAAATAATTGGTTTTAACTGAACATGCTTTTATGCACTCAAACCTTGCAAAATAAGGACAAGAACTCATTCAATTAGACTATGTAAACCAAATTATTGGCCTGAATAGATTATGGACACTATTTGACCAAATAAATGCGTTGAACAGATAATGGGTGTAAAAATAAATGGGGTTGAACCTTATAACTAGGTCAAAATGAATATGGCCATAAAAATTAATGGGCCAAAATATTAGGCCTGGCCCATGTAGAATTGATCAAGGAATGTCCATGCCATGTCAGATTACATGTCACCACAAGCGACACCTCAGCATGCCATGTCAGATCCTATGTGGTTCAACTGTGCCACGTCACCTAGAATTTAAGATCCTACGTGGTTTAGCCACATGGCCATGACCAAAATTTTGGTCATACATTTAACGACCAAAGCATTTTCGTCGTAGATCTAATGACCAAAATATTATAAAGGTCAAGTTTCTACATTCTTGACGGCCAACTGTTGACCTCCTATATTTGGTCATAACATGGTCATAAAACAATAACAGTGACCTTCCAGTGACCAAAATGGAGCGTCATGATTGCACGAACTTCTTGTAGTGTGTCTAGCTTGAGTGACAGAAACATGAGACTAGGGGACGTGTTGTTGCCACCAGGGAGAAAACAACGGTGCTTGTGACCGCGCTTGCAAGGATTGTTTACCATACGCAAAGTTTGTTAATGTTGTTGTCCGTTGCTTTGAGTTTACACTTTGGTTGGGGCTCGCAATTTAATACCAGCGAGATGTTCTGGATAGATATATCAAGGTGGATTATTAGTAAGTAGATGTTGATGAATAAACGGTCTACTTGTCTTGGCGTACTGCCATTACTATTGAGCCTCTAACTTTCAAGTAGGATAATTAGCATCGCAGTTCGTTTATAGTCAATTGCCCAGCTATAATTTGTTTACCCATGCATTGTTGTTTATCGTCTTTTCGGAGAGATACATCACTAGTGAACATCATGTGACTCGAGTCCATATCAGCACCATTGCTTACACCTCCACCATATACTGTTTTTATTTACTTCTCCGTTGCAATCACTATCACTATTCCCGCTTGTGTTTTGATCCTTTGCAAACTACAAGGCCAGAGAGATTGACAACCTCTCTGTACTCGTTGGGAGCAAAGTTATTTGTTGTGTGTGCAGGTCCACGTCTTCTGCTAGCGCCAGAGCAGCAGACACATACTTGTTGATCTTCGGAGTCCTCCTGGTTCGATAAACCTTACAGTCCCCGTGTAAGGAAAATCTCCTGCTGACTACATCTCCACCTTCCACTTGGGGTAACCAACGAGGGGCGAGAAGTATATCCATCAGGTCGTCACTAGATACCGGTGCCAACGAATTGGGAGCATCTGTGTGTCCTGCCAAGAATGATGGGGTGATCCCGGTTACTGGGTTCCCATGTGTCGGGGGCACGAAAAAAGAGGAACAACGTGCAACGAGCAATCATATGTGGCGCAAGCATACGGTTCATCTCATACATCAAATGCACTCGGTCCACGGGCATCGTCTAACCGGTTATAACTTTGATGCGTGCATTTCAGAGCGGATCGAGTCGTTGCGGTGCAGATGTAAATGGATCATCTTGGAAGTAGTCGTACACGGCGACAGTAGTGGAACACGTGGTCTTGGGTCTTGCATCCAACAAACATGGTCGTCTGGACGTTGGTCATCGACATACTCCTCGGGACAACCGTGCAACAAAAAGAAGCACAAGGGGTCGGTCAGGTGGTGGATTGTGCAACAGGTGCTGGCAATGACGAAGACCGAAAGAACAACAAATTGTGTAGCAGCCAAAGGACATGCCTGAGTCAACTTCGCTAGGGGCGCTGCCCGAGCGTGTCGAGGAGAGGGCAGATGCACTTGGTGGAGGTGGCTCGACGACGAGCAGAGGGATGATGATGCTGGGGCTGTGGGGCCTTAGTCTCCCCTCGATAGGCGGCTACGAGAGATTGGGGACGAGGCCACGAGGCCAATAGCGGGGCATCGACGGCATATCGCTGTCAGTTGCGAGGAGGCGGCTCGGGAACATGGCCAGCGGCGGCGCTGCTGGTCAATGCCGAATCGTGCTCCTGGCCATCTCGCCGGTTCGGCACGAACTGGCGGACACAGACTGGCTAGCTCGCGAGGCGGCGATGGAACAACGGCTCCTCGAGAGAGATCGCGCAAAGAGACGGGGCAGAGGCTGGCAGTGCTAGGGGTGACCACTATGGTGGCCACGGGGCGATGCGGCTCTAGTCGCTGGCGTGCTGGATGCGGCGGGGTGCATCGCGCGATGGGAACGAGGCCTCCCCTCGATCTGTTGCGGGCGCTCGGGTTCTCATATTGAGGAGGGGAACTAGGTGGGGATCAGGAGGAGGTTGGCTCCGTGGGTTTCTGGGCAAGTCCCGACGTGGTCGTGAGAGACGAGGTAACCGGGGGAGAGCCAAGACTGGGTGCCGGCGCATAGGAAAAAAACAAGGAATGGGGCAAGACCTAGGGTTTCATGTGAAATTGGTATATGGTGGTCAATATATAGGGAAAAGAAACTAGCTCAGGACCTTCCGATCGTAATCAAACGGTCGCAGTTAAATAGGTTAGGGTCCAATGGACAAACAAATGACGGTTTGCAGTAAAAGGAGGTTGACCCGGACCCAACTGTCATGACCATATGATTTAGGTTCCAGGAGGTTTTTGGACTAGGCTGCGTGTAGGTTGGTGCACCGTGCAGAGGGCCTAGGCAGAGATGAGAGGGAAAACGGACAAATCGTCATCATGTTTTAAAACACCGAAAACATCCGACATTTGACCGGTTGTAGTGCCGCTATAGGTTTAACCGTTCGGGTATCAGACGAACTCCGATTGCGATTAAATTTGGCAGGTGGCCTACCTACATTAAAATAAGACTACACGCCAAGTTTCAACCCAATCCGAGAATGTTTCATACACACCTTTAAAACCAATATTTAAACGATGATGCGGGCGTGTGCGTGTGTGGTTGGTCTCAAAACGGTCAACGACGAAAACAAAGAGAAGCGGCAACTAATAAGTGACAATGCAGTGTTGATGCAATGCGGATGATTCGAATGATGCCATGATGAATGCGACAAACAATCTAATCACACGGCAGCAACGAAATAAAAGGGGAATCTTCTGGTGCATCGGTCTCGGGCTGTTATCGCAGCGGGATTGGGAGCTCGAATGGGTGGTATTGACGTACAATTGGGAGGGAGAGAGAGGATCCAGATGGCACAAAGGGTCTCGGGGTGGCCTCTTATAGGCGGGGAGCGGTGCATCGTGGGCTGGTGCTTCAACGGGGTTACAACCTTTAGTTGTGGGACATGGGAGAGGGCCAGACCTGCTCAGGGGTGTTTGTGGGTGACGTCCATGACCAGATAGAGGGAGAGAAGGGGCGAAGGAAGCGCTCTAGTGCCCACATGTCCGAAGTCACTTGTTGGTCGAGTGGGGAGGCAATGGCGCGCGTATGGGGATCTGTTAGAGGGAGAGAGATAGAGGAGAGGGCGGCAGTGCATCGTGTTGTGGATGACAAGGTGCCTCTACTTGCGTGAGGGGGAGGCCTGAGGTGTCCGGGTGTATGATGTCAACCCTCTGGAGCGCGGCTTTGCGCTCTACAACGGCTTTTTGGCCGGCATGGACGTGCCACTGACGCGCTCTAGCAGCCGTCAGTCATGTCCAACTTTACCAGAGGGGGAGTAAAGAATAGGAATGACCTTTGTATGCGCTGGAAACAGTCATGAATGAGAGAGAGAGAAGAGAAAATAATGAGAAAGGGGTTGTCGAGGGAAGGAAAGAGGGTCTTCACCAATGCAATTATGGAGCTGGGCGTTGGGAAACTTACTGTTGGTGTTGTGGGTCTTGGTGGAGCTGTGGTAAATTTTTTAGGCCAAGGAGAATAGTCTTGGGGGCTCAATTATTGGTCTCTCTGGATTCCACCAAAAGGTGTTTGGTCCCTAGTTGGGTTAGCTATGGTGCTCCATTTGTTTTGAAACTTAACAGGATCATTTGGAGAAAGTTGATAATGTAGACTTGGTAAACCCTAGAAATCAACAAAAACGGTTTTATTTAGATCTAATCAGGCAAAATTATTCCTCCTAATGCACCACTTGGTGGGATGACATTATTTGGATATTAGAGAATGCCCACAAAGTTTGGGGTCAATTGGGAAAACTGGGCAATGTAGACTTGCTCAAAATTGATTCTAGACAGAGAGGGTTTTGGAATGTTTTGGTGAATCTAAACAATTAGGATTCAGGTGAAATTTGGCAAGCTCATCGCATATATCATCTGGGACTTTCTAGAATTTTCCTCAATTTATTTGAAAAGATTTCTCATGGAACTATTCCAAATACTTGAAATGGGTACAAAAGGTTTTGGAGGGTTCTGTCCAATGTTTTGAACATGAACATGTGTTGAAACTCTTATATATGAAAATTATATGTCCATTGAGTTTCCCTATATTTTCTCAAATATTTTTGAAGCGTAAAAATAATTCTTCATTGTAAAAGACCATTTCTGGTCTCAGAAAAAGGTATTTAAATACAATAGAAACATAACTTTTAGAATAATATTTTTGTGGTTTTGGGAAGTCTTTTTCATAATAGGATCCAAATAAAATATTTGGGACAAAACATAATCCCTAATTTGAGGACTTGTCGTACAAACTTCAATTCAGGGGGTTTTCAAATCTTGAATTAAATAAATGCTTTTCGGCTAAATGAATATTTTCTAAAAGTAGTTCAGGTCCTATACACATGGTACGGTCATTGGGCAAGGTTTTGGATGAAGGAAAGAGTTTTGAGACTAGAAGGATTTTTGTGATTTAAGACCCAAACAAGCAAATAGCAATCAATTCAACATCATAAGCAAACAAAAAGTTTTAATTGGTCCAATTTCTTATAAACTCATATCATAGCAAAGTGGTACAAAACAGAGTGTGACACTAGACACCTTACTCTCCTAGGTTGTGAAAATGATGCAATGGAGACCAAAGCTCTGATACCAATTGTAGGATTCGCAAGTATGTCTAGGGGTGATTAGACTACTTGACCAAAGAAAAACTTATCATTTTCTCAATTTTAGTTGTGGGTAAGGTTTAGAAATTATAGCAAGTCAACCAGACCCTACACATGAAAGTCTAACAGTATAGCAGTAGAAAGTATAGACATACACATGTAAATAGACGGTAGGGATAGGAAGATCAAATCCAAAGATTGAGACGGATATTTTTGGCGTGGTTCTGATTGGTGGCGCTATCATACTTCCACGTTGATTGACATTTCAACCCATGGAGGGTAATGGCTGCAAGAGTCCACGGAGGGCTCAACCCATGAAGGGTCCACGGAGAAGAAACCTTGTCTATTCATCATGGCTTATGTCCATGAAGTACTAGCCTCACTTGTTGTAGATCTTCACAAAGTAGGCTATCTCCTTGCCCTTACAAACTTATTGGTTCAACTCCACATGAAGTTGGAGGCTCGCAAGCGACACCTAACCAATCTAGGATAAACCCTCTCCAAAAGGTAATAGATGTCGTAGTATGATGAACTTCTTGCTCTTGTGCTTCAAAAGATCGTCTCCTCAACAATCGATCACTCGCTCACAGATTTGGCTTGGGTAGAAGAGATTGATTGGGTGGAAATAAACTTGGGGGGCTAGAAATCAAGATTCATATGGTAGGAATCACTACAGGAATCAGCTTCTTTGTAGTCTTCCATAGCACACAGCAAAGGACCAGGTCACGGACTACAAAGATCTTTGTCGTGTTTTGGCTGACAGCCCCACTTTCGGCACTCGAAGTCACAGTAATGAAATTCTTTGCCATCTGCAAGGGTGCAGCGAACGTCAAATATCTTTGTCGTCAGTCTTCCTAGACAATTAGACGGCAAAGGGGCTAGACAGCAAAGCACAACTGTCAGCCCCGTTAGGTGGCCAACGACAGCCTTTGCGTCGGCTCGCACATGTCCGCCTTTGCTCTCTGCCATCCCTGGCCTTTGTCATTTACCATCCTTGGCTTTTGCCGTCTACCAGCGGCCCTGCCTCCGTCGGCCCCGTCCTTTGCAGTCTGCCAGCCCTCGCCTTTGCTGTTTGCCAGCTGATGGCAAAATGACCAAATGGGTGTAAACTGATGCTTCGAGGTTGCATAGGTTTCTACCACGTGTCACCTTTGCCATCAGCTGGCAGATGGCAAAGGGCTTTACCATCCGCTGGGAGATGTCAAAATGCGTGTATTTCCACTTTGTTGTTTGCTTTCACTTATTTCCCTGCATTTTTAGAATACATCTATGATATATATAATTTAAAACAACATATGTAGTTTCAAACATCATATAAGAAGCATAGTCCATGTATCGAACATCATCGTGAAATATTGAACAAAACAACAAATAAGCTACTAGAAATACCAATACGTACATATATACTTTCACACTATTCATCTATATATACACATAGGTTCACATTTTTCATCAATACAAATCGAAACAAAAGGTAAACACTAGAAGTCCAACAATGCCAGCTTCCATTAAGAGAATCAAATCTGCAAAATGAGAATAAGAACGTTAAAAGAAGAAGAAGAAGAAAACTAGAAGAAGAAGAAGAACAAGAAGAACAAGAAGAAGACTAGAAGAAGAAGAAGATGAAACAGAAAGACAAGAAGATGAAGAAGAAGTAGTAGTAGAAGAATAATAATAATAATAAGCAGAAGAAGAAGACTAGAAGAAAAAGAAGAAGACTAGAAGAAGAAGAAGAAGAAGAAGAAGAAGACTAGAAGAAAAAGAAGAAGAAAAAGAAGAAGAAAGTGACGGAAAATAATAAGAAGAAAGTAAGAAGAAGCTCATTCTTCTTCTCTTATTCTTTCTTTTTCTTCTATTTACTCCCCTATTATTTCTTTTTTTTCTTTTTATGACATTTTTAATTTATTATGCCATTTGGGAGGAAAATAACCTAAGTATATGACATTTATGAGCTAACCAATGTTATCATGCCATTTTTGACCTAACTAAGATAAGTATGTCATTTTAGAGGAAAGCAAGCTAAGTATATGACATTTATGAGATAACCAAGGTTATTATGCCATTTATGACCTAACTAAGCTAATTATGTCATAAATGAACTAAATAAACTAATTATGTCATTTTGGGGAATAATTAGCTAAGTATGTCTTTCTTGGGGAAAATAAGCTAAGTATGTGGCATAATATGTCTAACTAGCATGTATCGAGCTAAGTATGCATTTGTCAAGTGGATCACTAGAGAAAACTTACCGTCATTGTCACCACGGGTGTGAAGCATAATGGTTGCACGCGACAGTTTCCCCTCGAGAAGGGTTGTGCAACGCAGCTTGGAAGTTATTCTACACCAAACATCATTTGCAATGTCTCGATAGCATGATGACACTCAAATGTTAAAACTAGTACCCAATGACCATTCAAATGAAACTTACCGTTCCAACCGCAGAAATGACTAACATCGACGGAGGGGTTTGACTGGTCTTCTCGCACATAGACTGCACATTTGGTTTTGACAATTCGGTCATATTAGTTAGCAATAAAACGGACACTACATGCATGATTTTGCTAATATGAAGAATAAACTTACCACAAGGAGCTCGTACATGGCCCGGTGAGCCGCCTCAGTCTGTGCCCTCTCCTCCTCCAACAATCGAGCTGTCTTATCCTCCGTAGCCCGTTACTTCTCCGCCGCCACCCGGTCCATGTCATGTAGAAGCGCGTGGGTTGTCGCTCTCTCTCTCTCTCTCTCTCTCTGAAGAGCAGCCTGCAATACCACTCCTCGTTAGCATTCTAAGCATCCATGTCCACGCACACACATTGTAATGGAGGAAAGTTATGTGAGTCCATATAACTAATCTCGATGGCGAGATCGTCTGGCCGTGGACAAGTCCTTATCTCAGGACACGAGATCGTCTAGCGCGCCTTGATTTCCGGGAGAATGAGAGGACAATGTATCAACCCATCTCCAATGGCTATGGAGCCATGGGGCCTCCCGCCACGAGATATCATCACATCTCTGGATCTAAAGGTTGCTGGCTCGGGTTAAAGTCCTCCCGTTTCCTAGCCTTCTTCTCCTCGTTCTACCTCACAAGCTTGTGGTGGGAGGAGATGTTTGTGAACTTATCTGGATGATCGAGGTCAGACTTAGAGAATGCCTTGGCCTTCTTGTATGAGGCAGTATGGGCCATGGCATAGAGGTCGTACACCTCTGGCACCTGTGTGATATTATGGTGCGCCTAAAAGAGAGGAACACATTATTAGTAAAGGGCTCAAGCTAGCATGAAGAATGAATTGCACGAATCATGAAGCAAACAATATACTCAGTTCCACCCGAACTGAAATAAGTTGGTCCTTCGTTGATGGTGTGGCACACTAACCATTTGGGCAGCCGGTCCTTTGCATTGTTGTGGACGGCTCACCATTGTCTTGTGCACCACTCATCCACCAGCGCCTCCCAACAGTCCATCTTATCCGTACAACATCTCGGGGGTACCTATAAGTTAGTAAAGAGAAATTTGAGCGCTACGCCTACGAATCAAAATAAAGAAACTGAGTTCAAGGCCATAAGAATAGGTAAATACCTTCATGTACTCATCCTTCCTCACAAACTTTCCGTGGCACAATGACTTGTCCTTCTTAATAGGTCGTGTTGCGTAGTAGTCTTCAACAGCGTGCGATCGAGCCTCGTGGCATAAGCTCTATCATAAGCTTTTGCACTCGGTATCGATAACCTTGGCCGCCTCCTCCTCGTATCCCTCCTCACACCTGTAGAAGGCATGGAATCAAATGAGAAAACACTGATTAGTACAATAACTAGCTATTATTAATTTTAGATTGTGTAAAGGATAACTTACCCAAACGTTGTTGATCACCATCTCGGCCCTCGTGTGGCACAAGACACATCAGTCATGTCCTCCGACGGGGCCTAGGCAGCCATGTAGTGCTCCCCTCTCGATCCTAGTTGAGGAAGCTGGCCCTCACAGGGTAACGTGAAAAACCCCGGGAAATTTAGTCGACAAAGCACACCAAGGACGGTGTTCGGCTTGCCGACTCCACGGGGGTGATGCCAACCCCTGCAGTGTGACAATGTCAACACATTAGATATTTGAAGAAACGTGAAGGCAAAAGGTACAAAAAGAGTAAATGCACTTACTTCTCCCCATCAAGCCTAATCACCGTCCTCTGCTCGTGGGCCGTTGGCACGGGGGGGGGGGCAGCCATGTACCACCATGCTGGTACACTGGGACCCCCTCAACCACCTCGCCATCACTATCAGTAGACTCATCCCCACCACCATCAGCATCTCCACCCGCCCCCTCGGTCAGATCTGGCCAGGTACCCCATTTAGGCGTCACCTTGGACGTCGCCCCTGGATCCCGAATCTCGTGGGCCAAAACCTTTGGGACCAGAATCTCTAGGGACGTTGCCCCTAGGACCGGAGTCTCATGGGTCGAAGCCTCTCGGACTGGAGTCTCGTGGTCCGAAGGCACGTTGACCACAGGCTCGTGGTTCGGAGTCCCCATAGCATTTATCTCAAACGGGTCGACCCTAGTAGTTCTATGATCGGGTGAATGAGCTGGGGGTGGCTGAGAGGAAGGCACAGCAGTCCACCTACCTCTCCCGCGGCCACGTCTTGTACCTATCTACTTCTTCCCTCCTAGACCTCCTCTCTCGGTGGGCAATGACGCCAACAAAGAAGCCCCCACGGGTGCCCCAATACTGTTGATCAACGCTCTCCGGAGAGGCAGGGGTGGAATGGAAGTACTCCTCCCGCGAGCCGCTGACGAGTGCTCTCGACCCGCGCCCATCATATTTCAACATCTGCCATGACTAAGAGTAAAAGAATTAGTAGACAATAAAAAATTAATAACTGATATGAATAATAATATGTACATAATTTAAGTTGTGATGCATATGAACTAATAATAGTCTGGATCATCTATATATGCTCAGGATCAATAAATGCAACATCATCATCAGTATCACGCATGTCGTCATGAATGACCTGCTCATCGGGTTCATGCGCATCAACATGTAGAAGGCCTTTTTGTAATCGGTCAGGCATTGACACGTCATTCGCAACAATAACCTCTTCTAGTTCCGTCTTTGGGGTGAAGTCGAATTCAGTATCACTTTCTACTTTCGTGCTCTGGGGAAGTAGAGCGGTTCTCGATATGTTTCTTGGAAAGACGTGTTTCTTGGAAGAATTCTCCTTCATATGTGTCTAGGTTAATGTGAGGTTCATAATCCTCTTCATTGTGGTGAGTTTGTCTAGCACGTGGCGGCACTTCATAAACAACATCCCAATCATTCAGATTCTTATTAGTTTGGCAGGCCCACGGTACATTGAAAACTTGGGTCGCCCGTTGAGCCGTGATATAGACATAGGGAGAATCTAAATGGGTGCTTTGTTCAATTTCGACTAGCCCTATATGTTCACGAGTCCTTGTAGTCTCCTTTGGCTGGAACCAATAACATTTGAAGACTACAACGTTCGGTGGGTTTTCACCATACAATTGAAGTTCATAAATTTCTTCAACTCTTCCATAATACTGGGTACCTCCTTCGCCGATAGCAGAGACACTGCAATTTGTAGATTTTCGGTCATCCATAGATATCTCTGTGCCAAAGGTATGAAAGTGATGCCCATTGATGTTGTATTTCTCAAATGAACGAACCTTATAGTCAAAACCATTAGTAGCTTGTCTCAATTGGGCGTCCATAGACTCTGAATTAGCCTACAAGTTTAGTATGAAAGGATTGTTACATTAGCCGCAAATTAGACCAACAAATGAAATGATGCATTAATGATAATTACTATTTATTTGAACCAAGAGATGAAACCGGGATAGCCGCCTCCACGCTTATCCAGAAGCTCATACTGTTCGACGATATCCTTTTGGATCACCGCTTCATGTGAGAGTTTGGTGACATATGGACTATATCAAATATCCGGGAATAAGAGTAATTCAAAGGAATTAGAAGTTACGGAAAAATGTACCAACAACATACTCAATGTACCGCCACACTTTTGTCAGGTTGTTGAAGATATACAACAAAATGGTCTACCATTTTTCCACATCAAACACTATTGGTTTCAGGGCACCGGTTGGTGTGAGCTTCCCTTTGAATAGGATGAGGTTGGATCCACCTTTTTTAGGGTCGCCAGCATTGTACCAAGATTTCAGATTATGCAAATGACGATTTCTCGCTTCGTAGTGTTTTGTCATGAACTTTGCCACCTCCTGTGTAATGAATGCCTCAGCCATCAATGCTTCAATTCTACATTTAATTTAACATTTTTCTCCAAGCGTCTTCTACATTATGTGAGTTTCAAAGCACCAATGATTTTGCACATACCTCCCAATCTTCCCTCGGTCGTGAGATGTAAAATCAAATGCTGCATTGGATTAAAGAAGCCTGGTGGAAAGATCTTCTCTAACTTGCATATTAACTCTGGTTCTAACTCCTCCATGTCATCTACCACACCAGGTGATAGTTATTTCACACAAAGAACACGGAAGAAATAGCTCAACTTTGCCAGAACTAGCCATTCATCCTCAGGAATAAAGCCACACAACTTCAACGGCATTATCCGCTCAAGCCATATGTGCCAATCATCACTCTTCAGACCAAAATTTTCAATTTTTCAAGACTGTCTCCCCTCTTTAGATTCTCTGCATACCCATCGGACACCAACTACATTTTAACCCACAAAATAATTTACCTCGTAGCTCCCCTTTCTAGATTTAACCAGGCCTATGGCTTCGACTAGTTCCTCTTTCCTTTTGATTGTCGCATGTTTTGTAACCATCTATCACATAGAGTCTGCTGATCAACTCTACCCTTAGGATTATCCTTTGACTTCCCCTTTATGCCTAAAATTGTACCAAAAATGTCCTCTATGTGCATCATGTCGATGTTGTGTGGAAGAAGGAGGTCTCTGAAGTAAGGTAGATCCCACAAGCATGTCTTGTGAGTCCAGGCGTGTTCCAAATTATACCCCTCGAAATACCCTGGACGCTGTAGATCAGGATCAAGAGTGTTTAACTGGTCAAGGATCTGTTGGCTTGTGAACGCATGTGGTGCTGATTTTTTGATAATTGTACTTTTGATAACGTACTTCTTGTCTAGTCTTAACTCATGGCGAGGATCTAGGAACTGTCTATGCAAGTCGAGGCAACAATACTTCGGACTAGCCTGCAACCAATGAAAATGAAGAGCTGCCTTGCATGTGGGGCACGTGAACCTTCCATGCATATACTAGCCAGAGAATAGCTCATACAACGGCAAGTCATGCATCGAGTACATGTACCACACATGCATTTTGATTCTCTTTTCTAGCGGTGTAGTATGTCTTGTACCCATTATCCCAAGCTTCTTGCAATTCATCCTTAAGAGGCTACATGTACACATTCCTAGTATTCCCCAAATACTTGGGCCCTAGAATTATCAACGTGAGGAATATGTTCTTTCTTTGCATAATCTGTTTGGGGGGGAGATGCTATGGAATGACAAATACATGCCAACTACTGTATTGGGTTGTCGTCATACCAAATGGATTGAACCCATCCTTGGTGACGCAAAGTCAAGGATGCCTTGGATCTGCAGCTTTATCAGGATGTAATGCAGCGAAGTGCTTCTACGCAAAAGCATCTGATGTGTGTACCAACATCTTATTCCCATCTACGTCTAGTTTGATTCTTTTATCCAATTTCTGCCATGTCGTATGTCTCGCCATCTCTTCAACCATGAAAAGGCGTTGAAGTCTTGGTACGGTTGGCATACACCAAGAACATTAACGGGGATTTTGGTCTATCTCTTCTCACCCATACCGTTGTCTACCACAACATACCTGGAAGACTTGCAAATGGGACAATAGTTCAATCCGCATACTCAAGCCTAAATAAGGCACATCCTTTCTCACAGGCATGTATCTTCTCATAGGGCATCTTAAGTACATGGAGTATTTTATCCGACTATTTTGCATCCATAACATGACCTATGTGCAGAAAGCATCCAAATAGTGTCATCATCGTGTCATAGCATTCTCTTCCCAAGTTGAATTGTGCCTTCAGAGCCATTACTTTTGCGATGGAATCCAGCTGACAATGCTTAGTGTGCTCGTGGAGAGGACGTTTTGAAGACTCCAACATTTCATAGAAGGCCTTTGTAGATTTCTCCCTCTCGTCGTCCAAATCCCGAGCATCATCAAAGTCTTGCACCATGTCTTCAATCCCGATAGCATGCTCGTCGGTGCAACGACGAACCACCTCAGCTCTGGTTCGTTAGGCAGACTCACCATGAAATGTCCACACCGTATAATCAGATGTAAAACCCCTCTTGTGGAGGTGTTTACCCATTTCATCCTCTGTCATCTATTTAAAGTTGTCGCACCCACGACAGGGGCACCAGGTTTTTATATGGCATTTAAAATGTGGCTTTCACAAACCATTTGGTTTTTGTTAACCATTCTTTGGTCATATCTTTCTGATTAGTGTGATGAGTGTACATCCACGCACGATCACCCATGATGGTACTAGCACTAACAGTAGGTGCACCAAATTCATATTCATCAAGTTATATACAATCTAACTTCGACTAGATATAGAACTAATTACTTTTGTTATATTTTTACGCGACAATTTTATTTTTTACCATAGAAAAGAGTAACAGGATTGAATCTATCTCTAATAGGTAAAGATGGGTCCTAATCCACCCAAATACGTGTAGATCGGGTTCGTTTCCCGTGCTCTCCTTTGACGCAAAATTTCGGCAGCACCTACCTATTGGTCTCTTGATACACGTCTCGGCAACAAGCCGAGAGAATGTGTACCCGGAGAACAATGGGATGATGGTGACGAAATTTTGGCTTACACCAAAGTAGAGCACAGGAAACGAAACCCAATCTACACATATTCGGGCTGTCCATTGATAATGTGGACAATTTGAAAGGATGGTGGTTATAAATATGCAAAGACATGCATATTTAAGGATTTCGCCCTTTCGAACGGGAGACGACTAGCTTACGAGACTTGACATGAAAGTAAAATCTAGTGGAATCGGCATGATGACTGGATCAGAGCAAATAGGGGAGGGGGAGGAGATGATAGTCGATAAAACCCCAACATCATAGAGGCTATAGTCGATCGACGACAACAATTTGCAATGGGATTGATGGTGCTCGTGGAGGTGAAGAGAAGACCCCTGCACATGAAAAGCACTAGCAAGACCAACATAACCACCATTTTTCTGTATTTACCTGCTCACTTCAATAATATTGTAATCAACTATACAAATAAATGTGTGAATCAATAGTGGTACTTGAGCATACTATTGAAGCAAAGAATGGAAATAATTTTTAAGCATGTTTTGTTTATTATATTATCGATCATACTATTACCTTGTACTCGAACTACACGACAAGCTAAATATCCATAATGATGATTCTATTCTCTCCCACAGGGTCACTCTGTTGATGGTTTGCGATGAAGAACACTTGTCACATTGGTACAATAGGCAGTGACACTGGTTTTGCTCTCAAGTTTAGGTCTTAATGTATCTACTAGTGATGATACTATGATGTGGTTATCTGCTATAGTTCCTATGTGAACAGTAGAGATTTAACGCTGGTTATTTACTTGCGTCCTAAAAAATAACACAGAGCCTTTGATAGCTATGCGACCAGTTTTTCGGGATAAAAATTCCAAGAAAACAGGCCCTTCTGTTCAGCAGCCCCAGGATTACTGTTAGCTGGTGGACACTCATTTGATACAGAAATTCGAAGGAAAAATAAAAAATTTGGGGTACAAGACCATAAAGGTCCATGGGGTAAAGAAAAGGTGTAAAGGCTGACGGCGGAAGCGACTCGTGGATCTCAAGTGTCCATGAGACTCCATTCCCACAGGAACAGTTGACATGGATAACTCCTATCAAGCAAGGATGCTATCCATGACTCCTAGGTTCCGGGGTTGATATTATCCTGTTCCTCTCCAAATACGCAATCTACCAAGACAATAGCCAGGGCCAAGCCGGTGAGTACTCTGAATGTACTCGCAAACATCTTGAAAACAGATAAGTTAAAGCAGGTGAGATGCATGCACTAAAATCTTAATAACTCTGGCATGCCATAAGATTTAAATTATGGATGCAATTGTGTAGATAAATCATTCATACTGATGATGTATAAACAAACAAGGTAAAGGGTAACAATCAATTTAAATGTGTCGGTTGGCCGTCTAAGGCGACCCCTCGTAAGGACACTCAATATAAGCCACAGTCGCACGTCTGAGGGACGTCGCGTAGAGGGCTTATAATGAAATAATAACAGGTGTGCTCCAGCTGGGCGTCCGAAGCGACACCACAAAAAGGGGTTATATAAAAGTAATAAGCGTTGCCACAGTCGGGCGTCTAAGCGACACCTTATAAATGGCTTATATGAAATAATAAATGCATGCCACAGTCGGGCATCTCAACGACACGACATACAAGGCTTATATGAAATAATAATAGTTGCCACAATCGGACGTCTGAGGGACTCTCATAAAGTGATTATATGAAATAATAAATGTGTGCCACAGTCGGGCATCTGAGCGACACTGCATACACGGCTTATATGAAATAACAAAAGTTACCACAGTCGGGCGTCTGAGCAACAACGCATAAAGGGCTTATAATATCAATTACAATGATGAATATCCAGTACGTAGAACCATCCCAGGGATATTCCTGATCCACACACAAAAGGGGTTAATCCACAACAATAAAATATAGTCATACACCTTGAGATATGGTTATTCTCGTAGTTAATCTATTTCCTCGTAACACCCCCACTCAGACCAACACTTTACCTATCTCAGAGTGTAGTCCTTAACCGCGGACACGACTATCCGAATAGGTATAAATCTCTGCAGAGGGTGTACTCTTTACCCACGAGTAACGAATTTCTTTAGTCAAGCAGAAATGTTAACTAATTCCGATTATGGTCTTTGACTAGAAAACACACCTAACCTGCACATGCGAGTTTAACTTCCCGATGCCTCGGATCGCCCACGTCACTCGTTAGGTTAGACTATGAGTGGGAATATTACGATCTCCACCTAGCATGGGACCAAATATATACCGCGTGCTACTAAGGGGTGCTCCCCTCTCAGCCCCAGGCCGAAAACCCACATGCCCCCGGACCATGTGGCATGCATACAAGTTGCAACTGGTATCTTCCACAGTGGCCTCTCTATACGGTGTGTGCAAGGAAAGGGGTCGACGATTTACTCAATGGCACCCTACCTGGTGCACTGACAAGTGGTAGCACAAATCAAGTATGGGGGTTACTGGCACAAGACTCGATCTACGGTCGACTCTGTAGGTTTAAGTTTTTCTGCAAGGGTTAGCACCTCAAAACTCCTAAATGTTGTTCAATAGGGTTACCACCATCACACCTCGATATGCCCTAACTGATTATTCTTGTCGCCACAAGATATCAGTTTCACGGTCACATGTTTATCATGAAAAACCTTCCTCCAAGGTTATCCATACCCACATGGCATACGTGGCACGAGGCACTACCCACTCATCACTAGCATTATATTCTCAATATCAAGTAGTACCCATCACATGCTTTCATGCAAAATATGTTGCTATGAAGAGTTTTTATCTAAGTAGCATAACCATGCATCCATTCATTGCAGCAAGCCATCACACACTTAAGACAAATTGGGGTTCAATATGCTTGACTTTGGTATCAAGAAGGGTGGTGTGCACCCCAAAAATCTTGACAGAATTATTCCCTCCATGTTTTCCTATTTTTAAAATACTGAATCAACACACATTGCCAAAACAGTGTATAAAAGTTGTTTGAATTTTATTTAAATAAATCTGACAATAAACTAGGCGAAATTTGAGAACCGACGAAAAAAAGAATCGATTCATTTCGATTTCTAGTTTAAAAGTTATAAGCAGTCAAAGTTTGGTCAAAAATTTGTTTTTAAATAAAATAGAGAAGAAACATTTTTCAAAACAAATATGTTAGCCTGCAACGAAACATACTCACGAAGAAAGAGTAATGCGAGGCATGTGCCATCAAGGCTAGGGCTGGCTCACCGACAAGTTGAACCCACCGGTCAAGTTCGTCTTCTTCCCCCTTGCGGGCACGGGCAGAGGGGAGGGACAACGCTGATGGCAATTTCTGGCGCTAGGAAGCACCATTCCCGGAGCTGGGCACACCGGCGTCCTTGGGGGTAAGGGCCTCATCCTCTGGAGGGCATGTGAATCGCCGTAGAGCTCGGGAGTGAGCACACGTCCGACCAAGGCAGAAGGGAGGCTCTGGCGCACTGGCTTCTGCCTACGGCTCGCTACCGATGCGATTTTGCATTGGGGATGGATCCTAGGGGACGTGGTTGAGCTACTGGTGGCTAAGATGGAGCGGCAGGGGCTCGGGATTGCCGGAATTCGTCCGGATGTTGGCGGCGGCGACGCAGCCGGGGGCGAGCAGGGCGGGCGGCTTCGGTCGAACTGGGGCGCTGGGCAGCTAGCTGTGGGTCTAGGGAGGAGGATGGGGGTGCTCCAAGCGCTCAGGCGCCTCCTTATACAGGCGTTCAACGTCTGTTCTGTTGGAGCCCGAGGATAAGATCGACGACGAAAGCCTCTAGCGACGGGCAAGGGAGCAGAGCCATCTGGCGGGGGTGCAGGGGCTCACGGACGAGTTGTGCGCTGCTCCAGGGATCAGCTGGTGAGCGGGGAGGGGCTGTGGGGCACTGGTCATGGCCCAAGCGGATACTAGGAGGGAAAAAGCTGCACTCGCTTGACACTACGAAAAAGGTCACGCGTGTGGGGTAGGTGAGTGCGACGGCTCTGTTGGATGCGTCCAAAGCACGTACACCACCTGCTCGCTAAAATGCCTGGGCATGATAGAGGGCTTGGATTAAGATGAAAATTAACACGCTCATTAGGGTGGTTTGCAAAAGGTCTAGTGGACATGCTGGTTTGACAAGATAGGCAAGTCCATAATGCAATCTCATCACTATGACAATAGTGGCTAGGCACACAAGGTTTTGACAAAATGTCAAGACCACCTAGAAGACCAATCTGGCCACCAAACTTTCCACACGAAAGTCTCCTTAGAATAATAAGAGGGTGGTAGGCTTAGTTTGAGAAAAAGAGAAAGTTTGTAGTGCAAGTTTTACAAAACTTAGTTTGTGGATAGAAACTCCACCAGTTTATTACATGGGCTCAAACAATTTCACTGGAGCTAAACTCTTGTACGTAAGGGTTTGATAGGGTCAACTACAAGTAGTAAAAATCTCATCGGCTTTGAGGCAAAATAAAATAGGGTTGCAGTTCAAAGTGCTAAACTGGGCCACAATAGAAATGACGATGTTTTGCTCAAATTTTTCAAAAGCCTAAGAAGGGTATTTGCATAAATATGATCCAGAGGCATCTCATGACATCTGCAAATTTTTGTAGAATTTTCAAAAGAACATTTAAAGAGGTTGTGGTGCAATAGAGGTCTTTAAAGAGTAAGAAATCCATTTAAGAAAATTCAGTGAGGCTTGTTTAATTATGAAAATATTTCTCACTCAAATACTAAAAATGAAAGGAAGAATTAAGTCAAACATGCAAGTCCAACAATGTTTTTTCCCAAACATTTATTGGAGGGCAAAAATGTTTTAAGATGCCAAGGAAAGAACGGTTCTGAAAATCAAGAGAAATCCAAAAAGAAAAATTAATATTCCTGGCAAAATAATTTTATCAAAGATATTATGGTTAAATTTTTGGGGTGTTAAAATTGCCCCCTTATAAATTTGTATGTCATGACTACGAGATTGATAAAAAATATAGCTATGACACAAGGAGACGGTTGTTCACACACAACCACTAGCATGTTGTTATAATGTGTGAATGACATTGGTTTAAGGCCTACAATGTCCACCCTTGCATGTCATCAAAGGTTTACAAGGATGCTAAACCGTGTGTAACAAAACATTTATGAAATCATTAAGTTGCTTCTTCAAGAAATAAATACTTAAATAACACAAGCCGATATTTCACACTGCTATTAGAATCATTGACCTAATATTATACATCACATTTCACTTAGTTTGATCTAGAAGGCAGATTCCAAACTAAACCAAGTAGCATATAAAATATGATTTAAACACATTCTGTAGTTGTTGGTTTTCACTCCGAACGATGCTGAAAATCACTATAGTTTCTTCCTATTTCTAGTAAGGATTGGGTTCTTAAGCTTCATGAAAAAGAAAAAATGACAAATGAACCATCCCTTCACCTAGTGACCTCTTAAAGTTAAGTAGAGATTATTTTTGAAACAAAATGCTAGATGTTTAATCCGTACTTTATCTTGCAAAATATATATATTCACTAACTTGCAATAGAATAGAAGAACCTATTTGTCTCTTTCTCCGATTGGGTCATCTCGCATGGAATAGTTTGGCTACTGCTAGCAATGTAATCTTTGCTTCATTTCTGTGCTCTTTTCAGGTCGATTTGGAGTAGAATCAATATAGGTCATTTTAGGCTTTGACCTGCTTGATGCAGATTTCAACAAGAACAGAGGACTTCATTATCGACACCCTTAAGCTACGCATATACATCAGTTCCTACTTGACACAAATTTTAAATACCCAACCAAGAGAAAGGTTTGTCTTAACCATCAAATTGTGTCAGTGTTTATGCACTTTAATATACTTTTCGTCACTTGTTCTTGGGGAAATAGGTAACACACGGAGTAGATCGTGATATAATGTAGCTCCAACGGGACTTTCGAGTATATGTGTGCAATCTTATTGACACATGATAGGTACTCTTGAAAATAGGTTGTACCACAATTTTTGATTGTGACTATTTGTTTGTGTTTTTATGTTTTCTCCTTCGAAACATACTTTTTCGTTTCCATGTTAAAATTATGTTTGACTTTCCTGTCTAACACCAACCGGGCTTCAAGGGTTTTACAGATGGAACGAAACAACCTAGAACTCCTATTACATCATTTACATGAAGTCACGACGAATAAAATGTACATATCATTCACCCATAATGTTTAGAAATACATGTTGAGCACCCAAATTATTTACCATGAGATTTGTTTCTAACCGAAGTGTACATTTTCTTGTAGATATATGAATGCAGATTGGAGGTCAAGGCCACTCTCTAACTAAATGATCAAGTATTGTGCATATAAACCATATATTCCATTCTTTAGTTTATTCATTGTTCTACTCAGTAAAGAAACAAAGCACATTCCTTGAGTAATCATCAAGACCTTAAGGTGGAATAATTATGAACAAACACTTGTAGTCCTACTCAGTAAAGAAAATCAAAATTCAGAGGCATGCAAATTAATTCTCACAAAGCATCTTGAAGTAGAGGAAATATCATGAGAGCTTGATTAACATAGTTCTCCACAAATTTGTCAAAACTAAAAAAATGGACTGAACCTTCGAGGGGGTATTGCTCTGCGATGGTGGCGTAGGGCCATGGGGAGGGGGCATGGTGGCCTGGCTCCGACGGTGGGGCGTCGCCTCCTTAATCCTGCCCGGGTGCCTGTTGTAGGGAGGTGGTTGGGGGAGGAGGTGGCGCTAGTTGCGGAGGTGGGGGAAGGGAGGGCGAAGGTTCGTCGATGGGGGAAGGAGGTGGGGAAGGGAGGGAGGTGTGTGGTGGTGGACGGAGGTGGTCGGGGGGGGGTGTTGGCGGTTGCATGGGTGGGGAAGGGGATGGACAAGGTGGGCGATGGGGGAAGGGAGGGAGGAGCTGACTGTAGTGGGGGAAGGAGGTGGGGGAAGGGAGGGAGGTGCACGGTTGTTGGTGGGTCCGATGGTGGCCGGAGGTGGCGCCGGCGGTTGTGGGGTGGAAGAAGGTGGGAGAGAGAGGGGGCTAACGACCGTTACATAGGCAAGGGCTTTGCCGTCTGCCAGCAGATGACAAATAGCCTAAAGGCAGACGACAAAGAAATAGTGGATGGCATCCACACCGTCCATTTGACCTATCCATCCCCAGGGTACAGTGGGGCCCAACTAGGCTCTTTGTCGTGTGGCTTCAGGATCTTTGTCATCTCCTGGTAGGCGTAAAAGAATGTAATAATGGCAAATAGTATATTTTACATCAGTTCATTATGTGTCATCTATTTCGTGGAAGGAGGCGGCAAAGAACTTCTTTGCCATCAGCAAGTAGATGGCAAAGAATGGACTCATGGCAAAGAAGCCGATTCCAGTAGTGAATGGAATATCTTGATCTCAACACATGAGTAGGTGACTCTCTCTTAGAAAAATGGATGGGGCAAGTGTTGGTTCATTCTGAGTATTTCCTATGTGAATGAGAGGTAGGTGGAGGGGTATATATAGGCATCTCCACAAATCCAACCGTTACAAAATTATTTCCCAACTCGGTGAAACTGAAGTAAAAAAACTTGGTTGCACCAACTAGTGCAAATTGTGGCACCTTTATAGTTTTTGATGAGACCGATATATGAATCTCGGAGGGTGTGATTTTGGCTCACCTAGCAATTGCCATAATATCTTGCTTAATTTAATTAATGCACACATACACTTGGTAAAGGGTGGAAGGGTTGGCCTTTTTGCTTGGTGTTCTGTTCCACCCTTCCCACCTTAGTTTCTGATTACGAGTTGTATGTTTCGTATTAATCCCTCCTAACCTGCTTGGGGTTGTTATGGTGAGCCCTTGATAATTTGTTTTGGGATAAAACTCTTCTGGCAAGGCGCAACATTGATACTACATTTCCTTAAGTAATAAAACTTACATAGGGAACGATCATCCCATGGATTATTTAATCAACAAACCGGGCCAGTGCTACTCATGAGTGTTGGTCCAAACCAGAGCCACTTGCGGGGCCAGCCTAGGCAACTCAGGTGTTTAATTTGTCCATTGTACGTACTCCTCATCTGATAGTGCCTTGAGAACTAGATACATGTGGATACTATTGGGATATGGCATGCTAAGTGGTCTTCATGGATTTGTTCTGCCTATAAGGGATGTCTTTTGTACCAGGATTCCGAGGACACTTCAGGCTATCTCGTGTTTGAGGTTTTACACCGCAGCTTGTGGTTAGTTTGTGTTGGATGAGTTAGAGCATTCGTTCAGGGTTAAATCTTTCATAAAGTTATTTATACTTGTGATTTGCATTGGGTTTTCCTTGAAGAGGAACAGGTGATGCAGCACAATACAGGTAAGTCTTTCCCTCGATACAGAACCAAGGTTTATCAAAGCAATAGGAGTAACGACCAACCCCCATCTTAAGCGTCTACACACAAAAGAGCAAACACTTGCACCCAACACGGGCAAGAGGGTTGTTAATCTCCTTGGACTCGTTATTTTCAATCTTGTAAGTAGTTTGGTTGGTAGTAGATAATTGTAAATTTCAAAATAAAATAAATTTTCAATAAGAACAACGAGGTATTGCAGAATTTATAAACCTATAAGTGAAAAGACCTGAGGGCCATATTTTTCCCTAGTAGCATCTATCATGAAAGCAAGCATACGGTGGGTAAACAAATTACTATTGGGAAAATGATAGAAAAGCGCATAGTTATGTGATATTCACAATAATGATCATGTGTATATAGGCATCATGTCCATAATAAAAGAGGCCAACTCCTGTCTGCACCTATTACTATTACTCCACCCATCGACCACTATCCAGCATGTATCTAGAGTATTAAGTAAAACCGAGTAATGCTTGGAGAACATTGACATGATATAGACAAAAGGAATTCAATTAATATGTACTAACCCCCATCGTATTATCCTTAGTAGCAATGATAAAAATACGTATCTTGTCCCCTTTCGGTCACTGGGATATAGAAACCCATCATATTAAACCAGCCACACCGCACCCCTCTCACTGAAGAAAGATCAAGCTACTTGGCCAAAGCAAAAAAATAGATCACAGAGATTTACGAAGCTATAATTATGCACATAAGAATCATATTTAGAATTCGGAGACGACTCAAATATTTATTATGAATAATCTGAACATAAATCCACAATTCATCATATCCCAACAAATATACTACACAAAAGAATTACATCGAATAGATAAAAGCAAAGATGCGACGGAAATTGTATTAAAGATCAAGAAAGAGAGATAGCCATCTAGTTACTAACCACGAACTCGTAGGTCTGTGGTGAACTACTCACACATCACCATGGGAGCAGCAAGGATGATATAGAGGCCCTCCATAATTGATCCCTCCTCCGACAGGGCACCGGAATAGTGTTCTAGATGGGCACACAATGCAAGAAATACTTGCGGCAGAGAAAAAAGTGTTTCGGGTGGCCCTCTAGGGTTTTTGGAATATATGTGAATTTATAGGACGAAGAGGGACGCGAGGTGGCTGTCGATGGGAGGACAAGGCAAGATGGCACGTCCCAGCCCCTGGTCGCACCCTGTTGGCTCGTGCCTCCCTTGTGAGGCTTCTGCCCTCCACCCGAAGCTTCGAGGTCTTCTTTTGGTCCAAAAAAATCACCAAAAAGTTTTGTGGAAATTGGGCTTCTTTTGGAAATGTAAACCTGAAAATACAAAAACATAGAGAAAATAGCAACTAGCACTAGGCAATGGGTAAATAGGTTAGTGCTCAAAAAAATTATTTTGTAAATAAACTCCAAAATAGTATAATAGAATGACAATATAGTACCATGGAACAATAAAAAGTTATAGATATATTGGAGACATATCAGCATCCCCAAGCTTAATTCCTTCTCGTCATCGGGTAGGTAAATGGTAAAAACAAAAAAGATATGTGACATGGTACCCAACGTGTAATCTATTGCATGTTTGATCATTGACAAACGATGAATTAAGAAACATCAACGTAGTAATGCTTATAAATATAAGCAACATAGTCTTCAAGTCTTAAAGCATACGATGCTTAAATAATGTTCACCCTTATTCATTTTATCATATAAATATAGCATGGCTCCATCCTCACCACATAAATAGAAATGTTAAGCACCACGGTGTCAAGTGAGGCAATTAGATTGTACTTTTTACCATGCTTAATCTTTTTATTACTTGCGCAATATATGAGCCTAAACCATGGATATAACATGAAGGTGGAATAGAATATGGTGGTAGGTTTCAAAGGGGTGAAAGTGGAGAAGAATGTCTCACATCAACTAGGCATATAAATGGGCTATGGATATGCCCATCAATAGATATCAATGCCATGAGTAGGGATTGCCATGCAACGGATGCACTAGAGCTATAGGTGTATGAAAGCTCAACTGAAGCTAAGTGGGTGTGCGTCTAACTTGCTTGCTCATGAACACCTCGGGAATTTGAGGAAGCCCATCAACGGAATATACAAGCCAAGTTCTGTAATGAAAAATTACCACTAGCATATGAAGAACATGGTGCCACTTAAAGGTACAAGTGTGGAATAAGAGGTAGTAGCATTGTCCCTTCTCTCTTTTCTCTCATTTATCTATTTTCTATTTTTGTTTTTCTCTTTTTTGTCTCTCTCTCTCTCTCTTGGTTTAGTATTTTCCTTATTTATCGTCTGGAGTATCTACCCGACCTGTGGGGGAATTATTGTCTCCATCATCCTTCCCTCACTGAGACAGTGCCCTATATAATGATGATCATCACACTTTTATTTACTTACAACTCAATATGAAAAACTGATAGGATAATATGACTCTATACGAATGCCTCTGGCACTGTACTGGTAAGTGCAATGATGAATGTAACATGTATAACAATAATGAACGGTGGCTTTGACACAAATACTATGTTTGGTTATATGATCATGCAAAGAAATATGAAAATGGAAGTACTAGTCATATAATGTGACGGTGGAAGTTGCATGGCAATATATTTGAAAAGGGCTACGGAAATGCCATGATAGGTAGGTGTCATGGCTGTTTTGAGGAAGATATAATGAGGATTATGTGCAATAGAGCGTATCATGTCACGAGGTTTGGATGCACTGGCAAAATTTGCACCGATCCTTGAGGTGAGAATGGGAAATGCACAGTACCGAAGAGGCTAGCAAATATATAGAGACGAGAGTGTGTATATCCATGGATTCAAATTAGTCTTAAAGAACTCATATACTTATTGCAAGATTTTATTAGCTCTTTCAAAGAAAATCACTACTCGCATGCCCCTAGGGAGGAGGTTGGTAGGAGTTAACCATCGCGGCCCCCGACTTAAACAACACTAGGATTTCAACAAGGAATAAGTATGCTCACACATCATCACCATGCCATGAAAATATTTGGATGTACAACAAGTTAACACCTCTAATTCACGATACCGATATTAACCAATTCTCAGCACTCATGCTTTTTCACATTACCACATTAATATCATTAACCGTGATTTCTCTTTTATATGCTACATATGGTTTTGATTATGCACTCACTGCATACCTATTGTTTTTTAATTAGTCTTATAACCCATGCAAATTACTGACACTATTTATTAACTCTCAAACAAATATAAGTGAAGAACGAGTGTGTAATTATTTCTATAAAATCTAGACGCCATTGTGCTCTAAAAAATATAAGTGAAGTGCTAGAGCAAGTGCTAATATCAAATGATATAAGTGAACCAGAAAGAGTATTTTAATAAATTATGGTGATAGCGTCCCTCTCCCAAATAGGTGTATTCAGAGAACGATGATTGTGGAAAATTAAAGAAACAAAGAAAATGACGCTCCAAGCAAAACTCATATCATGTGATGAATAAAAATATAACTCCAAGTGACATACCGATGGATTGAGACAAAAGAGGGGATTCCTTGCAGGGCATCCCCAAGCTTAGACTCTCGAGTCTTCCAATAATATTACCTTGGGGTGCCTTGGGAATCCCCAATATTAGGCACTTACCACTCCTTATTCCTTCGTCCATCGCGATAACACCTAAAACTTGAAAACTTCAGCACAGAAAACTCAACAGAAACTCTTCCATTCAGACTTGACCCTCCGACATATGTCACACTTAGCAACATAAGTGGATATTTCGCCCTGCATGTCATGCCACCAGAATCTTGCTTTCATGTCTTGGTGCATCTCAGTTCCTCAAGGATGAATGGAATACGGAGTGTCATGGGCCTCTTGCAAGATCACATTCTTAAGGTCAACTTTGTTGGGTACGCAAATGAAATTCCCAAACCATACGACTCCTTGTTCATCCATTGTGAATCCTGTGGCCTTGCCTTTCTCGATCCTCCTCTTGATGCCTTCAATACTCTCATGTACCTTCTGAGCTTCCTTAATATCGTCCATCAAGTTAGGCTTTTCTTCGAGGCTGGCTAGAAATCCTGGTGCAACTAGTTCCAAGCCAAAGCTTTCATGTTCTTTATGCAAGGTGGTTAGCCTTTCCTTATTCATATCATTCAAGGAACAAGCCTTTTTGCTTAAGGCATCAGCTACTACATTAGCCTTTCCAGGGTGATATTAAACACTGAGGTTGCAGACTTTGATAAACTCCAACCACCGTCGTTGCCTCATGTTCAATTCCTTCTAAGTGAAAATATACATCAAACTCTCGTGGTCTATGTATATCTCGCATCCCCTTCCCAGAAGGTAATCTCGCCATGTCTTCAAGGCGTAAACCACAGCTACCAACTCAAGATCATGAGTGGTGTAGCTTTCTAGATAGGTATGCAACGACTCTGCCTTCTTGCATCAGAACACCAACAAGCCCGGTTCTTGATGCATCACAATATATCACATACTCCTTGTGAATGTAAGGGGTGGCTAAAACCGGGGTCGTTGCCAACCTCTTCTTGATCTCTTGGAAGCTTTCTTCGCACTTTCGTGTCCATTCGAACTTCTTGTACTTCTTCAAGTGTTGAGTCATGGGCCGGGCAATGCTCGAGAATCCTTCGAGGAACTCGCGGTAATATCCCCCGAGTCCGAGGAAGCGTCTCACTTCCTTCACATTACTTGGAGAATGCCATTCAGTCACGGCTTTGATCTTGGAAGGATCCACTTACAATTCTTCTGCCGTCAACACATGACCCAAGAATCCAACTTCAAGCAGCCAGAATTCACACTTGCTGAACTTGGCATAAAGCTGGTGCACTCGAAGCTTATCGAGGACCATCCTGAATTGTTGCTCATGCTTTTCTTCAGACTTGGAAAAGACGAGTATGTCGTCGATGAAGACGACGACAAACTTGTCCGAGTACTCCATGAAGACTTTGTTCATGAGGTACATGAAGTAGGTTGGGGAATTGGTTAACCCAAATGACATGACTGTGTACTCACACAGGCCATACCGGGTCATGAATGCCATCTTCGGAATGTCTTCGAGTATGATCTTCAATTGATATTACCCACACATGAGATCAATCTTGGAAAACACCTTGGCACCATTCATCTGATCAAACAGGTCTTAAATCTGGGGGAGTTGGTACTTGTTATTTATTGTGATCTCATTGAGATAATTGTAATCGACACAGAGTCGGATAGTTCCATCCTTCTTTGACACAAACTGAAGAGGTGATCCCCAAGGAGAGGCACTAGGGAAAATAAATCCTTTTCTGAGCTGCTCAACTAGTTGCTTCTTCAATTCAGCCAACTCTTCGGACCCCATCCTATAGGGCTTCTTATAGATGGGTCCTGCTAAAGGCATTAGGTCAATGATGAACTCAATGTCATAGTGAAGAGGTGTTCCAGGAAACTCATTAGGAAAAACATCTGGGTATTCACATACTACGCGCACCAGATCCAACTCAATTCCACACAGACAATTGACCTCAGGGGCTTGAGCAGAGGTGGGGTTGGGAACATACTTGACTTGAATTCCTTGGCTATTGGTCACAGTAACCGTGCACTTGACACAGTCTAACTAGCCTTGGTACTTCATCATCCAATCCATGCCTAGGATCACATCCATGCCTTGCGAGTTTAAGATTATAAGATCTGCTAGGAAGTCTACCCCATTGATATTAATCCCAACTCCTTTACATACTATCTTGGTCCTCAAAACTAATACTGGGGTTTTTACCAACATATGACAATCCGGGGATGTAGGCTTCATAGCACTCTCTATTGCAAACTTTTGGGTAAAAAAATAATGTGTAGCACCACAATCAAACGGAACGGTTGCTGGGGTTGAGATGACGAGGAATGTACCAAATATGACATTCGGGTCTTCCTGGGCTTCCTCGGCGATGACGTGGTTCACACGACCCTTGTCATTGTTGGTCTGGTTGTGGGGAGCTGGGTTCCTTGGCGACGCTCCATGGGCTTGACCTTGGTTTGGTGCATTGGGACACGGTGCATCTGGCTTCTTGTTGGGGAACTACTTAGAGATGTTTCTAGGCTGACCACATCCAAAGTAGGTTACCTGGACAGGATTGTTGATCTTTCCGTCGGTGTTCTTATTGGGGTTGTTTTCAGATGGCCTGGGGTTGTGATACTACTGAGGCTGGTAGCTTGGACGAGGTGCACTAGGACTGGCTTGTTGAGGCTGATAGGTTGGCATGGCTGGGGTTCGCTCTAGGGGTGAGGCTTTTGGTTACTAGAACTACCCTTGGTGATCATCTTGCGCTTGCGAGTGTCTTCCATGGGACGACACTTGTCTTCAAGCAGGAGGTACCTGTTCACCAGGTCAAAGAAGGTTTGGTAGTCGCAAACAACAAGCTGAAACTGCACGGCTTGCTGGAGTCCTTCCATGAAGCGCTCTATCTTGGCTACCTTAGTGATGACATCTTCACAGGTATACCTCAACAAGAGATTGAACTTTGGCATGTACTCCTTGATAGAGCCACTTCGTTGATTCAGCGCTCAAAATTCCTTTTTCTTGATAGCCATGATTACCGAATGAATGTGGGCCCTACGGAATCCTTCCTTGAAATAAGTCTAGGAGATCACATGATCGCCTTGCATGACCTTGAAATCATCCAACCAAGTTGTGGCGGTACCTCCAAGGTAGTGAGAGTAATAGAGAACCTTCCCAGGATCCTCATCGCAATTGACCAATGCAAGGAGGTCCTCGAAGGTGCGAATCCAGCCGTCAACATCGAGAGGTTCATCAGCCTGGATGAAGGTTGGGGACAAATTCCTCATGAACTCCGACAGAGTGCAGCGGGCATTGCCATTCCTACCTTGTTGCATAGCAGGAGAGTTGGATTGGCGTTCCTCCTGAAGAACATCGAGAAACTAAGCTATGGTCATGTTCTCTGGTGGAGGTGGTGGCGAGGGAATGTAGCCTTGTGTGCTGTCCTGTTGATCTCCATCCTGAGTAAACCCACCAGGCCCGGTCTGCTCACCAGAGTTGCAGGCACTGGGGTGGCTAAAAGTGCTCGTGCGGGTGGTAGTCACCATCCTGTTTAGAGCAGCCAAGTCAAACAACTAGAATAGACGTTAGGGAAAAGCAATAAGAGAGAAACGCACCTAAGGGGTTGGTATATTGCAAGTGTCATAAACCAAAGGTCGAAAGACCAAACACATAACATTAAGATAAGATGAGTGATGAATTCGCTTACATGTTGCCTAAGGCAAAAACGCAGCTCACATCGAAAAACAAACAACAAAACAACAACAAGCACACATGGCTTCATATGAACCATTACACGGACTCAACTTTTCATGGGCAACATATGAGTTATCCTACCCCAGGGGTTGTCAGACTAAAATGGTGGAGAGGTTGGTCTCGTACTCACACTCTTCTTAATCTTCCTCCTTATCATCATCCCTACAGGTGTCGTCTCCGGTCGAGGGAGCCGGAGAACGGGGAGCTCCATCCTGGTGACGCTTTGCCGGTTGGTCAGTGAAGAGAGCACGACACCCCTTCGCACTCATGTGACGATGCTAAGATGTTCCTGGAGCGGGTGCATCTCTAGCTGAGGGTACTCCTCCTTTGTAAGCGATAGTTGGTCGTCCCTTGAGGGATCTATCCTTATAGATCCCTTATTGCTTCGTCTTGGCTTGTCTAACTAACTCTCGGGTGTGGTGAAGTTCCTTGCAGAGCTTCACAGACTCCTTAATTAGTCTGTGAGCTAGACTGTCGGCGGAGAGGCTGAAGTAGGCATGGAACCTCAGTGGCGTTCCTTTCTCCTTGGATGGGACCAACATCCAACTCTTGCCAATATCATGCTTACAGAAAGGTAGGTGACGAGTAGACGGCTCGTCAACTATCTCTGGGATGATGTCTCGAATGTGGAGGAGTGCCTTCCGTCCAGCCATCTCAATTGCGATCACCAAGGCCTCCATGTGTGATCCTTCAAAGAACCAACTGGCCGGGGAGACTTTTTCCTTTACAACCACATCCACGTGGTACTCCTTCTTGGTGGCTTCAACCAAGTGCTCGTGGTAGAGGAAAATGGGTGGTCGGCAAAACTGTCACTGCTCTAGGTTATTCTCAATGAGTAGGGGAAAGTCGGATGCTACGAGGTCTTCGGGTACGACGGCCATCTAAAAAAGTTTAAAGGGAAGGTGTCAGTAAAGTTTTGAATGTAGAATAAGAGGTAATAAATGTAGAACCTATAGTATAGGTACTAGGTATGGTTTTGGAACGGGGGTTTTATCCTAACTAACATCCATGCTAACTAAGTATTCCTAGAGTGAGGATGGCTCTAATAAAATCGTAGTGGGGACCCCGACTCATAAGTCGTGATCACCTAATGCACGTGTACAGTGATCCCTAAGATCAATGCTCACCGAACACACATAATCTGATAACAAGAGTGTTATCCATACATACTATCTTACACAAATAAATGCCAACATTATCAAGTCTTTAATAGATAGCGCCATGAATGCCAAACTCCAAACGCACGTAGCAGCGGAAAACTTGAACGAAAGCGTGAACCCATGCCATTTTCCTTAATCCTACATGCATTTTGATTGGGAAGGGTCCTAGTTCACATGTTTGTCACCAACATACTCTTTGCCATATTCCTTCTCTTCCATGCCTCTCCAATTAAAGAACTAGTGGCAAGCCAATGAGTACTTTGAATGTACTCACAAGTAACCCATGTTTGCAATAAGGCAATAACAATGCATGATATAGCAATAAGTAGGTAAGTTGTAGAAAGCTAATTTTGAGTGCAATGGCATGTTCAATCAGCTGAGAAAACTATGCATCATGAAGTTTGCAGATATCCATATGAACAAGTTACATATATAAATATAAGAAGTGGTTGAACATTTCATGTTCAATCATCAAGTCAAGTCATCTGACTTAGCTCAAGTATCATCTTTCTCCCCCCCACACAACAAGTTTTGTAAACAATGAAAATAGCCTAAGAGCGGTCATCCAACTATCCTTGACCATGGTCACGACTATTTGAATAGTTTACACTCTGTAGAGGTTGGAAAGTTTAGCCATAAGACTCGGAGAACTTCCATGTCATCCACGACTCGTGGTATATTACATAGCCGAGGTAAGCACCCGAACAATGTATTCCCCTGACGACACTAAACAAAGAGTCCACTCGTTGGTGCCATTACTCATTATGTACATCATATGAGCCTCGCTCAAGATCGTACCATCCATGAGGTCACGCAACGGTGTGCCCGATGTTTCTGAAAACAGCCCATGGTTGCCCTACCAGGCATGACCCCATATTGAAAGAGAAACTTTGGATTTCTCACCACTACTAATGTGGGCTCTCTTCTAGCATCGACCAAGGTAATCAACAAGGCCCCGTACAATAAGGGGTATCGTGGTTGCACATGTAAGGTTGGAGTAATGGTTCCAACTTCAACCAATCCATTTTTTAAAACAACACACTCACTTGCCTTAGTACAACACTTCTTTCTCCAGTGGTTACCTAGCTCATCACCATCTCCCTCGGGCATTAGTGGAACCCGTTGGGGTTTTCAAAAAATCTTTGAAATCATTTCTTTTCCTGCACCATCAATATTCCCATCCCACTTGCGTAGCAACTACTTAGCATCCTAAGTATTTCCCACCCACACAACCCTCATAGGAAGGTAGGGTCATGCTCAATGCAAGTAACAATGAAAAAATAACAAAGGTAACCCACCACGGTGGTCACCGTTTCATTCATGATTCGATGCAACGAAATAAGTGCTATATGCCATTCACAAAGTCTTCGAGGTCTCCGACATGGTCAAAGGGTAGCTTGCCTGGCTCAACGAAGTCTTCGAGGTCTTCGACATATTCTAGTTCAACCCCTTCGCTAATAACAAAAACTATCTTCCCAATAATAACGGGAAAAAGATAAGGCCATGACAAAAATAGAAAAAATCACTCCTAAAGATGTCAAACCATTTTTGTAAAATACTAGGTTAAAAAATAAAACACCAAAATTACTAGTTTCTTGTTTTGGAGTGTAAAAAATGGTGAAAAGCAATTTTAAGAGAGTTTTAAAATTCTTTACAAGGGTTTTAAAAAAAAACAATACCAAATTTATTTCCAAAGTGATGCACAAGTGGCATCACTAAATAATCTTCAATATTACAAGATTTTATAAATTGGAATTATTGGATTTGGACATTTCTTTTGTCGAGAGGAATATTTGGAAAACCAGAGAAAGAAAAAGGAAAATGGCATTGTGCCTTTGGGTCAAAAGTGGTTGGCCGGGTTGGCCCAGCCAGCGAAGTGGCCCACGTGACTCGGTGCCTCCCGCGCGCCCAGGTTTTGAAGCTTACGGGAGGGCCCGTCATCACAAAGAGAAGGGGGGTAGGAGAGAGGTGGGAGTCTTACAAGCGGGGCCCCACCAGGGTCATCGTCAACCTACCGTCAACGGAGGACAACGAGCTCACCGGCGAGGCTCGAGGGCACGTCGAGGGCAGGCAAGGATAGGAACGGCTTCAGGAGGTCGCCGCCGTTTAAGGGGAAGTCGAGGGAGTTTCCAGCAATGGAGAGCCCATAGACGAGGGGATTCGGGCGAGCTCCAAGTCCACGATTCCTGTGGCAATCCACCCGGGAGAGAGAGAAACATGTCACGGAGGCAAGCGGGAGCCAAAGCACGGAGAAACGGAGCCAGAGGGTGGCCTTACCCGGAGATCATAGTTGCTCCGATGTGGCGGACCTCGGTTCGATTCCGAGCACCGGGGCTTCGGGAGATGGAACCAGTGGTACGGGCATGCGAATAAGGTCAAGAGAGAGCGAGTGAGGAGAAAAAGGAGGGCTCGGGGCTGCTTTTACATATGGGTTGTGGTCCACCATGAGCGGAGCTCATGGTCTTCTACGGCGTCGGCCCTAGAGGCCATGGGAGGAGAGAAGAGTGGCTCGGGGGCATTTATGGAGGTGGTCTATGACCTAAGACAGGGAGAGAAGGTGTGGATGTAGTCCAAGGGGTGTCGCGCATGCGAGCTCGCACATTGGTCGGTTCGGGCGGTGGCGAGCATCCACGGTTGGAGTGGCCGAAGAGAGAGGAAGGAGGGGCCGATAGGAAGGCGTGTCCCAGACATTGAGGGCATCTTGGGACACGAGGGTGAGGCCCAAGGCTGTCGGGGCCTGGTATTGGGGGTGGCTATAGTGTGGGAGCACACTGTAGCGTGCTCTGGAGGGTGCAAATGGCCAGCATTGCGGGTTACCCGCGTGTTCTGGCTTGCCTCACCTTCACTACCGGAATTCAGTTTTTTGCCGTTTGCCAAACCTTTGTCGTCTGTTTGCTGATGGCAAAGACTGTCTTTGCCGCCAGCTGCCACAAAGCAAACGGCAAAGAACTGGCTGATGGCATAGAATGTCTTTGTCATCAGTCACTTCTTTGCCGTCAGCCGCAGACGAAAAAGATTAGGACATCAGACGGCAAAGCTACATGTGGGCCCACCTGGCCAAGGGGATGTTAGGTAAAACTATAGTGCCTTCTTTGCCGTCTGCTAGCGGAAGGCAAAGAGTCCGGAGGCAGATGACAACGAGTCTAAACCCTTCACCGTCCGCCAGCAGACGGCAAGTCTTTGGACTTTCGTAACGGCCGTCCCGCCCCCACCCCGGCCCCCCTCTCTTACTACTGTGTAACGGCCACTCTCTTCCCCTCCTCTCCCCGACGCCCACCGCCGCCGCCACCGTCGCGCAACCGCCCCCGGCACCCCTGGCGCCGCCCCGGTGCCCCACAGCCCCGCCACCGCCACCCCACCGCCCAGTCGCCGCCCCGATGCCCCAGAGCCCCCCGGCGCCGCCGCCCCACCACCCCGGTGCCGCCCCACAGCCCCAACACCCCTAGCGCCGCCCCGTCACCCCAACACCCCCGCCCCGCCGCCCAGGAGGCCACAACTGCCCCTGCCGGTGAGCCCCCACACCCCACCCCCATGGGAAAATTAACTTGTTGTTATTTAGTTTCTTGGAATTAGATTATAATTACAAAGTTGATTTTTTATTGTTGTTGTAGTAGTTGTTGTTGTTAGTGTAGTTGTTGTAGTAGTTGTTCTTATTGTACTTGTTGTAGTAGTTGTTGTAGTAGTGGTTGCTGTTATTGTAGTTGTTATTTAGTTCTTAGCTTTTCATATAAAGACCATCTGCCACTAGTTAGTTAGCTTAATAGAAAGAACAGGAAGAAGAAGAAGAAGAGGAGGAGGAGGAGGAGAGGAGAAGAAGAAGAGGAGGACGAGGAGGAGGAGGAGAAGAAGAAGAAGAAGAGGAGGAGAAGAAAAAATAAGACGGAGAAGAATAAGAATAAGAATAAGAAGAAGAAGAAGAAGAAGAGGAGAAGAAAAAAAATAAGAAGGAGAAGAAGAAAAGAAGAAGAGAAGAAGAGAGGAAGAAGAAAATAAGAAGGAGAAGAAGAGAAAAAAAGAAGAAAAGAAGAATAAGTAGAATAAGAGGATGAAGAAAAATAGAAATAGAAATAAGAGGAAGAAGAAGAAGAAGAGGAGGAAGAAGAGGATAAGTGGAGGAGGAGGAGGAGGAGGAGGAGAAGAAGAGAATGAGAAGAGGAGAAGAAAGAGGAAAAATGAAAAGAAGAAGAGACAAAGATGAGAAGAAGAAGAGAAGAAGAAGCAGCCCTCCTTCTTCTCCTTCTTCTCCTTCTTATCTCCTCCTTCTTCTCCTTGTTTTTCTCCCTCCTTCTTCTCCTTCTTCTCTCCTCCTTCTTCTCCTTCTTCTTCTCCTTCTTTTACTCTTCTTATTCTCCTCCTGCTCCTTCTCATTCTCCTCCTTCTCCCCCTTCTCCTTCTTCTTCTCTTCTTGATTCTTCTCTTTCTTCTTCTATGTAGCTTATTTCCCCCAACAAAGACATACTTAGCTAGTTATCCTCCAAAATGACATAATTAGCTTAGTTAGGGTGAAAACATCATAAGAACCTTGGTTAGCTCACAACTTAGCTAATTATCCTCCAAAATGACATAATAAGCTCAGAATGGCCTAAAAACCTTGGTTAGCTCATGAATATTATATTCTTAGCTTGTTTTCCTCTAAAATATTATAATTAGCCCATATAGCTATAAAAAGACATAATTAGATAATTTAGCTCCAAGAAGAGGAGAATAGGAGAAGAAATAGGAAAAATGAAAAGAAGGAAGAAGAAGAAGAAGAGATGAAGAAGGAGAAGGAGGAGGAGGAGATGAAGGATAAGGAGGAGGAGGAGAAGAAGGAGAAGGAGGAGAAGGTCACCTGCTCCTCCTTCTTATTCTCCTTCTTGATTTCTTCTTCTTCTCCTCCTCCTTCTCCTTCTTCTCCTCTTTCTTATTCTCCTTACCTTATTTTCACCAACAATGACATAATTATCCCATTTAGCTCCAAAATGACATAATAAGCTCAAAATGGCATAAAAACCAAGGTTAGCTCATGAATATTATATTCTTAGCTTGTTTTCCTCTAAAGTGACATAATTAGCCCATATAGCTCCAACAAGACATAAATAGATAATTTAGCTCCAACAAGAGGAGAACAGGAGAAGAAATAGGAAAAATGAAAAGAAGGAAGAAGAAGAAGAAGAAGATAAGAAGAAGGAGAAGGAGGAGGAGGAGAAGAAGGAGAAGAAGGAGAAGGAGGAGAAGGAAGACCTTCTCCTCCTTATCCTCCTTCTCCTCGTTCTCCTTCTTCTTCTCCTTCTTCTTGATTTCTTCTTGTTCTCCTCCTCCTCCTCTTTCTGCTCCTCTTTCATATTCTCCTTACCTTATTTTCCCCAACAATGAAATAATTATCCCATTTAGCTCCAAAATAACATAATAAGCTCAAAATGGCATAAGAACCTTGGTTAGCTCATGAATATTATATACTTAGCTTGTTTTCCTCTAAAATGACATAATTAGCCCATATAGCTCCAGAAAGACATAATTAGATAATTTAGCTCCAACAAGAGGAGAAGAAATAGGAAAAATGAAAATAAGGAAGAAGAAGAAGAAGAAGAGAAGAAGAAGGAGAAGGAGGAGGAGGAGAAGAAGGAGAAGAAGGAGAAGGAGGAGAAGACCTTCTCCTCCTTATCCTCCTTCTAATTCTCCTTCTTCTTCTCCTTCTTCTTGATTTCTTCCTCTTCTCCTCCTCCTCCTCTTTCTTCTCCTCTTTCATATTTTCCTTACCTTATTTTCCCCAACAACGACATAATTAGCCCATTTAGCTCCAAAATGACATAATAAGCTTAAAATGGCATAATAACCTTGGTTAGCTCATGAATATTATATACTTAGCTTGTTTTCCTCTAAAATGACATAATTAGCCCATATAGCTCCAAAAAGACACAACTAGATAATTTAGCTCCAACAAGAGGAGAAGAAATAGGAGGAGGAGAAGAAGAAGGAGAACATCATATGTTGTTCTTCTTCTGACTTTCTTATTCATAGTTTTGCAAATTGGATGTACTACATGCATGGAAGGTGGCATTCATGGAGTGCCTTATTAGTTCTAGTTTTCATTGGAGTTGATGAACAATGTCGAACTATATGTATATGTATCTATGGATGAACAATGTAAAACTTTGTATGTTGGTTCTTTCGATATATGGGATGTACATTGATGAACTTTATATGTATATCATATATGTGTGGTGAACTATATATATGTGTTGTGAAATATATATCATATATGTGCTCTGAAATATATATATATATATATATGTGCTGTGAAATAATAAAAAACAAACAAAACAGAAGCTATATGGGCTCTTTGCCGTGTGCCAGCTGATGGCAAAGGGCTTTGCCTTCAGCTGGCAGACGACAAAGGTGCCACATGGCACCCAGCTGTGCACCCTGGGGGGCAGCAGCAGCTGGCCATATAGCTTCTTTGTCGTCTGCTTAGGGTAGGATGATGGCAAAGGGGATGAGGGAGGTAGACGGCAAAGGGGGAGAGGGAGCCAGACGACAAAGGGGATGAGGGAGGTAGACGACAAAGGGGGTGAGGGAGGCAGACGGTAAAGCCTCCGTTAGCCCTAACGGAGGCGTTTTCTGTGGGCTGCCATCTCAAATTATTTGCCGACTGCTCAGCGCCAGATACTGACGGCAAAGAGCTTTGCCGTCCGCTTAGGGTAGGCTGACGGCAAAGAAGCTACAATGTAGTCGTAAGCTGACACAGAATCTTTGCCGACAGGTGTTCTCTTTGTCGTTTGTGGATTAATCAATGTCGTCATTGGAGTCCTCTTTGCCGTCCGTTATGGCGGACGACAAAGAAGCTGATTCTTGTAGTTCTTGTACTTTAGTTTTTGGGGGATGCAGAGATGCTCTGGAAGACTTGGGGAGTAAGGCTTGGTGTAGAAAGATGAAAACATGGGGGAAAAGAGCTTTTGCCTAGGTTGTCCACATATGTAAATGGGGTTCTTACCCCACTCCATGATTGAGAAGGGGCTTGAGACTTTTACTAGAGGTAGAAGAGGCATGATACATCTCCAACGTATCGATAATTTTTGAATTATTCATGCCATGTTTGCCTATGTTCACAATACTTTTTATATGGTTTTGATGTACTTTATATAATTTGTTTAGAACTAACCCTGACTTACACTATCTTCAGTATAATTACCATGGTGTTATTTTTGTGCAGAAAACGGAAGTTCTCGGAATCACTTGATATTTTTTTCATATTTTTTTGTGGAACAAATAAGCAATATTGGATCGAAGAACCACCGGAGGGGTGCCACCTGTGGGGCACAATCACTACAGGAATCAGACTGTTTGCCGTCTGCCATAACGGACGACAAAGAGGTGATCCACCTTTGGCAAAGCTCTTTGCCGTCAGCCCCCTGTCGGCAATTTTTCTACGACTACTTTCGACGGCATATCACCTTCTTTGCCGTCAGTCTGCCTGACATGGACGGCGACGACTTTTGCCATCAGTCTTTAGCTCCGAGCAGAAGGCGCACATTCTTAGACGGCAGCCGACAGGCAATGCCTCCGTTAGGGCTAACGGAGGCTTTGTCGTTTGCCAACCTCCCTCTCTGTGTCGTCTCGCTTCCTACCTCTTTGTGTCGCTGCCACCCTCCCTCTCTGTGTCGTATGCATATATGGGCCACCCCTCAGTTGGCCCATCGGTCTCTTTGTCCTTCTTTGCCATCTGCCTCCCTCTGATCTTTGCCGTCTGCCTCCCTCTGATCTTTGCCATCTGCCTCCCTCTGATCTTTGCCGTCTGCCTCCCCATGGAGCAGACGACAAAGTGACCATATGGGCCAGCTGCTGCTGCCCCAGGTTGCACAGCTGGGTGCCACGTGGCACCTTTGCCATTGGCTGGCTGATGGCAAAGGCTTTTTCCATCAGGTGGCAGACGGCAAAGAGCCCATATTGTCACAGTTTTTTTTATTTCATAGCACATATACATATACATAGCACATATATAGGTCACAACACATATTCATAGGACAAAGTTTCATCTATATATATACATATGCATATAGTTCCACATATACTGTTCATCCATATATACATATACATATAATTCCACATTATTCATCAACTCAAATGAAAACTAGAACTAAAGCACTCCATCAATGCCAACTTCCATGCATGTAGTACATCCAATCTGCAAAATGGGAATAAGAAAGTGAGAAGAAGAAGAACAACAACATATATATGGCAAATAAGATAAATTCAAGAAGAAAGAGAAGAAGGAAGAAGAGAAGAAGGAGAAGAAAAATAAGAAGAAGAAGAAGGAGGAGGAGGAGGAGGAGAAGGAGAAGGAGAAGGAGGATGAGAAGGAGAAGGAGAAGGAGGAGAAGAAGGAGGAGAGAAGAAGAAGGATAAGAAGGAGGGCTCCTTCTCCTCCTTCTTCTTCTCTCCTCCTTCTTCTTCTCCTTCTCCTCCTTCTCCTCCTTCTCCTTCCTCTCTTCTTCTTCTCCTCCTCCTTCTACTTCTCCTCTTCCTTGTCCTCCTCCTTCTTCTTCTTCTTTTCTTCTCCTTGGAAAATAATCTAAGTTTAAGAAGAAAGAGAAGAAGCGAGAAGAGAAGAAGGAAAAGAAAAAGAAGAAAGAGAAGGAGAAGGAGGAGGAGAGGAAGAATAAAATAAGAAAAAAAGAAGAAGGGAAGAAGAAGAGAAGAAGAAGGAGAATAAGGAGGAGAGAAGAAGAAGGAGAAGGAGAAGTAGAAGAAGGAGGGCTCCTTCTCCTTCTTCTCCTCCTTCTCCTTCTTCTCTTCTTCGCCTCCTCCTTCTTCTTCTTCTCCTTCTCCTTCTTTTCTTCTTCTTCTTCCATCTTTTCATTTCTCCTCTTCTCCTCTTCGTGGAGCTAAATTATCTAAGTATCTATTTTTGGAGCTTAATGGGATAATTATGTCATTCTACAAGAAAACAAGCTAAGGAGGTGTTCGGAGTCTCACCAGCTCCGTGAAATTTTGGGAGTTGTAGAGCCGTGCAACAGCCGCTCCGTCATTTTGAACTAGAACTCCACCTGCTCCGGGACTGGAGTGTGGAGTGGAGGTTCTCCGAACATGGCCTAAGTATATAATATTAATGAGCTAACCAAAGTTCTTCTGCCATTTTGAGCTTATTATGTCTTTTAGGAGCTTAGTTAGTAATTTTAATGAGCTAACCAAGGTTCTGATGATGTTTATACTAGCTAATTATTTCATTTTGGAGGATAATTAGCTAAGTATGTATTTGTTGGGGAAAATAAGCTAAATTGAAGAAGAAAGAGAAGAAGCAAGAAGAGAAGAAGGAGAAGAAAAAGAAGAAGAAGGAGAAGGAGGAGGAGAAGAAGAAGAAAAGAAGAAAAAAGAAGAAGAGAAGAAGAAGATAAGAAGAAGGAGAAGGATGAGAGAACAAGAAGGAGAAGGAGAAGGAGAAGAAGGAGGGCTCCTTCTTCTTCTTCTCATCCTTCTTGTCCTTCTCCTTCTTCTCTTCTTCTTCTCATCCTCCTTCTTATTCTTGTCCTTGTCCTTTTCTTCTCCTCCTCTTCTTCTTCTTCTTCTTCTTCTTCCTTCTTTTCATTTCTCCTCTTCTCCTCTTCTTGGATCTAAATTACCTAAGTATGTATTTTTGGAGCTTAATGGGCTAATTATGTGATTCTAGAGGGAAACAAGCTAAGTATATAATATTAATGAGCTAACCAAGTTTCTTATGCCATTTTGACCTTATTATGTCTTTTAGGATCTTAATTAGTCATTTTAATGAGCTAATCAAGGTTCTTATGATGTTTTTACCTAACTACGATAATTATGTCATTTTGGAGGATAATTAGCTAAGTATGTATTTGTTGGGGGAAAATAAGCTAAATTGAAGAAGAAAGAGAAGAAGCAAGAAGAGAAGAAGGAGAATAAAAAGAAGAACAAGAAGGAGAAGGAGGAGGAGAAGAAGAACAAAAGAAGAAAAAAGAAGAAGAGAAGAAGAAGATAAGAAGAAGGAGAATAAGGAGGAGAGAACAAGAAGGAGATGAAGAAGGAGAAGAAGGAGGGTTCCTTCTTGCTCCTTCTCCTCCTTCTCCTTCTTCTCTTCTTCTTCTCCTCCTCCTTCTTGTTCTTGTCCTTCTTGTTCTCCTTCTCCTTCTCTTCTTCTTCTCTTCTTCTTCTTCTTCTTCCTTCTTTTCATTTCTCCTCTTCTCCTCTTCTTGGAGCTAAATTAGCTAAGTGTGTATTTTTGGAGCTTAATGGGCTAATTATGTCATTCTAGAGGAAAACAAGCTAAGTCTATAATATTAATGAGCTAACCAAGATTCTTATGGCATTTTGAGCTTATTATGTCTTTTAGGAGCTTAATTAGTCATTTTAATGAGCTAACCAAGTTTCTTATGATGTTTTTACCTAACTAAGCTAATTATTTCATTTTGGACGATAATTAGCTACGTATGTCTTTGTTCGGGAAAATAAGCTAAAATGAAGAAGAAAGAGAAGAAGCAAGAAGAGAAGAAGGAGAAGAAAAAGAAGAAGGATAAGGACAAGGAGGAGGAGAAGAATAAGAAAACAAAAAAAAGAAGAAGAGAGAATAAGGAGAAGAAGGAGGAGAGAAGAATAAGGAGAAGAAGAAGGACAAGAACGAGGGCTCCTTCTCCTTCTTCTCCTTCTTCTCCTCCTTCTCCTCCTTCTCCTTCTTCTCTTCTTCTATTCCTTCTCCTCCTTCTTCTTCTCCTTCTCTTTTTCTTCTCTTCTTCTTATTCTTCCTTCTTTTAATTTCTCCTCTTCTCCTCTTCTTGGAGCTAAACTAGCTAAGTATGTACTTTTGGAGCTTAATGGGCTAATTATGTCATTCTACAGGAAATGAAGCTAAGTATATAATATTAATGAGCTAACCAAGGTTCTTATGCCATTTTGAGATTATTATGTCGTTTAGGAGCTTAATTAGTCATTTCAATGAGCTAACCAAGGTTCTTATGATGGTTTTACCTAACTAAGCTAATTATGTCATTTTGAAGGATAATTAGCTAAGTATGTCTTTTTTGGGGAAAATAAGCTAAATTGAAGAAGAAAGAGAAGAAGCAAGAATATAAGAAGGAGAAGAAAAAGAAGAAGAAGAAGAAGAAGGAGAAGTAGGAGGAGAAGAAGAAGAAAAGAAGAAAAAAAAGAAGATAAGAAGAAGATAAGAAGAAGGAGAAGGAGGAGAGAACAAGAAGGAGAAGAAGAAGGAGGGCTCCTTCTTCTTCTTCTTCTTCTTCTCGTCCTTCTCCTTCTTCTCTTCTTCTTCTCCTCCTCCTTCTTATTCTTCTCCTTCTCCTTCTCTTCTTCTTCTCTTCTTCTTCGTCTTATTTCTTCTTTTCATTTCTCCTCCTCTCCTCTTCTTGGAGATAAATTAGCGAAGTATGTATTTTTGGAGCTTAATGGACAAATTATGTCATTCTAGAGGAAAACAAGATAAGTATATAATATTAATGAGCTAACCAAGTTTCTTATGCCATTTTGAGATTATTTTGTATGCTAGGATCTTAATTAGTCATTTTAATGAGCTAATCAAGGTTCTTATGATGTTTTTACCTAACTAAGCGAATTATGTTATTTCGGAGGATAATTATCTAAGTATGTCTTTGTTGGGGGAAAATAAGCTAAATTGAAGAAGAAAGAAAAGACGCAAGAAGAGAAGAAGGAGAAGAAAAAGAAGAAGACGAAGGAGAAGGAGGAGGAGAAGAAGAATAAAAGAATAAAAAAGAAGAAGAGAAGACAAATATAAGAAGAAGGAGAAGAAGGAGGATAGAACAAGAAGGAGAAGAAGAAGGAGAAGAAGGAGGGCTCCTTCTCCTTCTTCTCCTCCCTCTCCTTCTTCTCTTCTTCTTCTCCTTCTTATTATCCTTCTCCTTCTCTTCTCCTTCTCTTCTTCTTCTTCTTCCTTCTTTGCATTTATCCTCTTCTCCTCTTCTTGGAGCTAAATTAGCTAAGTATGTATTTTTGGAGCCTAACCGGCCAATTATGTCATTCTAGAAGAAAACAAGCTAAGTCTATAATATTAATGAGCTAACCAAGGTTCTTATGCCACTTTGAGCTTGTTATGTCTTTTAGGAGCTTAATTAGTCAATTTAATGAGCTAACCAAGGTTCTTATGATGTTTTAACCTAACTAAGCTAATTATGTCATTTTGGACGATAATTAGCTAAGTATGTCTTTGTTGGGGAAAATAAGCTAAATTTAAGAAGAAAGAGAAGAAGCAAGAACAGAAGAAGGAGAAGAAAAAGAAGAAGTAGAAGGAGAAGGAGGAGGAGGAGAAGAAGAAAAGACTAAGAAGAGAAGAAGAGAAAAAGAAGAGAAGAAGAAGGAGAAGAAGGAGGAGAGAAGAAGAATGAGAAGAATAAGGAGAAGGAGGGCTCCTTCTCCTTCTTCTCCTCCTCTTCCTTCTCCTTCTTCTCTTCTTCTACTCCTCCTCCTTCTTCTTCTTCTCCTTCTCCTTCTCTTATTCTTCTCTTCTTCTTCTTCTTCTTCCTTCTTTTCATTTCTCCTCTTCTTGGAGCTAAGTTAGCTAAGTATGTAGTTTTGAAGCTTAATAAGATAATTATGTCTTTCTAGAGGAAATCAAGCTAAGTACATTATATTAATGAGCTAACCAGGGTTCTTATGCCATTTTAAGCTTATTATGTATTTTAGGAGCTTAATTAGTCATTTTAATGAGCTAACCAAGGTTATTATGATGTTTTTACCTAACTAAGCTAATTATGTCATTTTGGAGGATAATTAGCTAAGTATGTCTTTGTTGGTGAAAATAAGCTAAATTGAAGAAGAAAGAGAAGAAGCAAGAAGAGAAGAAGGAGAAGAAGGAGAAGAAAAAGAAGAAGGAGAAGGAGGAGGAGAAGAAAAAGAAAAGAAGAAAAAAGAGAGAAGAAGAATTAGAAGAAGAAGGAGAAGCAGGAGGGCTCCTTCTCCTTCTTCTCCTCCTTCTCGTCCTTCTCCTTATTCTCTTCTTCTACTCCTCCTCCTCCTTCTTTTCCACGTCTCCTTCTCTTCTTCTTCTCTTCTTCTTCTTCTACTTCGTTCTTTTCATTTCTCCTCTTCTCCTCTTCTTGGAGCTAAATTAGCTAAGTTTGTATTTTTGGAGCTTAATAGGCTAATTATGTCATTCTAAAGGAAAACAAGATAAGTATATAATATTAATGAGATGACCAAGGTTCTTATGCCATTTTGAGCTTATTATTTCTTTTGGGAGCTTAAGTAGTCATTTTAATGAGATAACTAAGGTTCTTTCATGTTTTTACCTAACTAAGCTAATTATGTCATTTTGGAGGATAATTAGCTAAATATGTCTTTGTTGGGGAAAATAAGCTAAATTGAAGAAGAAAGAGAAGAAGAACGAAGAGAAGAAGGAGAATAAAAGGAAGAAGGAGAAGGAGAAAGAGGAGGAGAATAAGAAGAAAAGAAAAAGAGAAGAAGAAGGAGAATCAGAAGGAGAAGAAGGAGGAGAGAAGAAGAAGGAGAAGAAGGAGGGTTCCATCTCCTTCTTCTCTTATTCTTATCCTCCTCCTCCTTCTCTTCTTCTTCTTCTTCTTCCTTATTTTCATTTCTCCTCTTCTCCTCTTCTTGGAGCTGAATTAGCTAAGTATGTCTTTTAGGAGCTAAATGGGCTAATTATGTCATTTTGGAGGAAAACAAGCTAAGAATATAATATTAATGAGCTAACCAAGGTTCTTATGCCATTTTGAGCTTATTATGTCTTTTAGGAGCTTAATTAGTCATTTTAATGAGCTAACCGAGGTTCTTATGATGTTTTTACCTAAATAAGCTAGTTATTTCATTTTGGAGGATAATTAGCGAAGTATGTCTTTGTTGGGGAAAATAAGCTAAATTGAAGAAGAAAGAGAAAAAGCAAGAAGAGAAGAATGAGAAGAAAAAGAAGAAGGAGAAGGAGAAGGAGGAGGAGGAGGATAAGAAGATGAAAATAAGAACAAAAGAAGAAGAGAAGAATAAGAGAAGAAGAAGGAGAAGAAATAGGAGAGAAGAAGGAGAAGAAGGAGGGCTCCTTCTCCTTCTTCTCATCCGTCTTCTCCTTCTCCTTCTTCTCTTCTTCTACTCCTCCTCCTCCTTCTTCTTCTCCTTCTCCTTCTCTTCTTCTTCTCTTCTTCTTCTTCTTGTTCCTTCTTTTCATTTCTCCTATTCTCCTCTTCTTGGAGCTAAGTTAGCTAAGTATGTATTTTTGGAGCTTAATGGGCTAATTATGTCATTCTTGAGGAAATCAAGCTAAGTCTATAATATTAATGAGCTAACCAAGGTTCTTATGCCATTTTGAGCTTATTATGTATTTTAGGAGCTTAAATAGTCATTTTAATGAGCTAACCAAGGTTCTTATGATGTTCTTACCTAACTAAGCTAATTATTTCATTTTGGAGGATAACTAGCTAAGTATGTCTTTGTTGGGGAAAATAAGCTAAATTGAAGAAGAAAGAGAAGAATCAAGAAGAGAAGAAGGAGAAGAAAAAGAAGGAGAAGGAGAAGAAGGAGGAGAATAAGAAGAAAAGAAAAGAAAAAATATCCGAAGAAGAGAAGAAGAATGAGAAGCAGAAGGAGAAGAAGGAGGGATCATTCTCCTTCTTCTCCTCCTTCTCCTCCTTCTCCTTCTTCTCTTGTTCTACTCCTCCTCCTCCTTCTTCTTCTCCTTCTCATTTTCTCCTTCTTCTCTTCTTCTTCTTCTTCTTCTTCTTCTTCTTCTTCCTTCTTTTCATTTCTCCTCTTCTCCTCTTCTTGGAGCTAAATTATCTAAGTATGTATTTTTGGAGCTTAATGGGCTAATTATGTCAATCTAGAGGAAATCAAGCTAAGTATATAATATTAATGAGCTAACCAAGGTTCTTATGCCATTTTGAGCTTGTTATGTCTTCTAGGAGCTTAATTAGTCATTTTAATGAGATAACCAAGTTCTTATGATGTTTTTACCTAACTAAGCTAATTATTTCATTTTGGAGGATAATAAGCTAAGTATGTCTTTGTTGGGGAAAATAAGCTAAACTGAAGAAGGAAGACAAGAAGCAAGAAGAGAAGAAGGAGAAGAAAAAGAAGAAGGAGAAGGAGAAGGAGGAGGAGAAGTAGAAGAATAGAAGAAAAAAAAGATGAAAGAAGTAGAAGAGAAGAAGAAGGAGAGAGAAGAAGAAGAAGGAGAAGGAGGGCTCCTTCTCCTTCCTCTCCTCCTTCTCCTTCTTCTCTTCTTCTACTCCTCCTCCCTCTTCTTCTCCTTCTCCTTCTCTTCTTCTTCTCTTCTTCTTCTTCTTCCTTCTTTTCATTTCTCCTCTTCTCCTCTTCTTGGACCTAAATTAGCTAAGTATGTATTTTTGGAGCTTAATGGGCTAATTATGTCATTCTAGAGGAAAACAAGCTAAGCATATAATATTAATGAGCTAACCAAGGTTCTTATGCCATTTTGAGCTTATTATGTCTTTTAGGATCTTAATTATTTATTTTAATGAGATAACCAAGGTTCTTATGATGTTTTTACCTAACTAAGCTAATTATGTCATTTTGGAGGATAATTAGCTAAGTATGTCTTTGTTGGGGAAAATAAGCTAAATTGAAGAGGAAAGAGAAGAAGCAGGAACAGAACAAGGAGAAGAAAAGTAATAAGGAGAAAAGAAGGAGGAGGAGAAGAAGAATAAAAGAAGAAGAGAAAAAGAAGGAGAAGAAGAAGGAGAAGAAGGAGGATAGAAGAAGAAGGAGAAGAAGGAGAAGAACGAGGGCTCTTTCTCCTTCTTCTCCTCCTTACCCCTCTTCTCTTATTCTTATCCTCCTCCTCCTTCTCTTCTTCTTCTTCTTTTGCTTATTTTCATTTCTCCTCTTCTCCTCTTCTTGGAGCTAAATTAGCTAAGTATGTCTTTTTGGAGCTAAATGGGCTAGTTATGTAATTTTAGAGAAAAACAAGCTAATTATATAATATTATGAAACTAGTGGTTTAACTAACCATTTTGGAGCTAAATTAGCTAAGTTATGAAACTAGTGGTTTCATTAACTATTTTTCCTAGTAGAAATCAAGTACGAGCTTATTATTTCATTTTGGACAAAACTTACCACATTGGTCATCAAGGAGGAGAAACACCACGTTTGCTCGCGTCGTCTTCGTTTGGAGACGGTTGCCTTGAGAAGGGTCGTGCGATGCCGCTCGGGAGTTATTCTACAACAAAGGTATTTTGCAATGTCTCAGTTAGCATGATGACACTCAATTGTTAATAATAGTTTATCATGACCATTGAAATGAAACTCACCGTGCCAATCGCAGAGAAGACGGCATTGACGGAGGGGCTTGACCGATCTTCTTGCACATACACTGCAGATTCGGTTTTGAAGAAACAGACATTACACAAATGATTTGGCTAATGTAAAAAAGAAACTTACCACAATAAGCTCGTACATGGCCAGGTGAGCCGCCTCATTCCGGGCCCTCTCCTCCTCAATCAACCGAGCCGTGGTCCGGTCCCTCTCCTCAAGAGCAGCCTGGCTTGCCAATCTCTCTTTCTCAAGAGCAGCCTGGTTTGCCTCTCTCTCTTTCTGAAGAGCAACCTGCAACACCATTCCTCGTTACCACAGTAATGATCGATGGCCACAAACACAATGAAATGGATGAAAGTTTTCTGAGTCCGTACAACTAACCTTGATGGCAAGATCGACTGGCCGTGGACGAGTCATTATCTCAGGATAGGAGCTCGACTGGCGCGCCTTGATCTCCGCGAGAGTGAGTGGACAACATATTATCCCATCTCCAATGGCTATCGAGCCGTGAGCCCTCCCGCCACCAGATATCATCACCAGCTTTGGATCCAAAGGTTCCTGGCTCAGATTAAAGTCCTTCCCTTTCCAAGCCTTCCCCGTGTCCCTGTATTTCACGAGCTTGTGGTGGGATGAGATGTTGGTGAAGTTATTTGGATCACCCAAGTCAGACTCGGAGAATGCCTTCGCCTTCTTGTACGAGGCGGTATGGGCCATGCCATAAAGGTCATACAACTCTGGCATCTCCGTCTTATTGTGATGCGCCTAAAAGAGAGGAACAAAGTATTAGTAAGGGGCTCAAGCTAGCATGACGAATGAATTGCATGAATCATGAAGCAAACCACATACCCAGTTTCGTCCAAACTAAAGTAAGTTGGCGCTGCCTTGATGGTGTGGCGCACCTGCCATTTGGCTACGCCGATCCTTCGCATTCTTGTGGACGGCTCGCCAGCTGCCTGTGTACCAGTCATCAACCAACGCGTCCCAACAATCCATCTTATCCGCACTCCATCTCGGGGGCACCTATAAGTTATTAGAAATAATTTTGAGCGCTACGCCTATGAATGAAATCCAGAAAACTACGTAGAAGGGCTTAAGAATAGGTAATTACCTTCATGTATTTCTCGTTCTTTAGAAACTTTCCGCGGCAATCCTTCTTCTGCTTCTTAATACCACGCGTGGCGTAGTAGTCTCGAATAGCCTGCGGCCGAGCCTCGTGGCGTAAGTTCTGTAGTAACCGCCTACACTCGGCCTCGAGAACCCTAGCCGCCTCCTCCTCATATCCATCCTCACACCTATAGAAGGTATGCAATCAAACGTGAAAACACCGGTTAGTACAATAATTAGCTATATTGTTAATTTTAGATTATGTAAAAGGATAATTTACCGAAAAGCTCTTTATCACCATCTTGGCCCGCGTGTGGCACAAGACACCATCTATAATCTCCTCTGGCGGGGCCTGCGCAGCCTGGTAGTGCTCCCAGGAAAATCCTAGTGTAGGAACCAGACCCTCACCAGGCAACGTGACAAACCCCGGGATATTTGTCCGGCAAAGCACACCAAGGACGGAGTTTGGCCGGTGGACTCCAAGAGGGTGTACCCATCCCCTGCAGTATGATAAGGTCAACGCATTAGATATTTGAACAAAATTGAAGGCAAAAGCTAAAAACAGAGTAAATGTACTTACCTATCTCCTTCAGGTTTAATCACCGGCCTCTACTCGCGGGAAGCCGGCACGACCGGTAGACGTGTACTACCACGCTTGTACACGGTGGCCCCGTCCACCTGCACATCGCCATCACTATCCCTTGTGCGGGGCGCCTGGGAAGAACCCGTCGAGCGATCTGGACCGGCGCCCACCATCTTTCAACACCTGGTGACCTGCCATGATAAAGATTAAAATAAATTAGTACAACCTAAAAAATGAATAACTGACCTGAATAATAATATGTACATGAATAATAAAGATTAAAAAATATAGAATTTAAGTTGTGAATCTTACAAAGTAATAATCATCATCAATAAATGCATCATCATCATCACTATCACGCATGTCTTCATGAATGACGTGCTCGTCGGGTTCAACGGCGTGAAGTTGTGAAAGGCCTTTCTTTAATCATTGAAGCATTGACAAGTCATCCGCATCAGTAACCTCTACGAGTTCCAGGTCTTCTGGTTCCGACTCAGGGCTGGAGTCGGATTCATTGTCGTGTCTACTTCCATGTTCTTGGGTGAAGCACGGCGGTTCTTGAAACGTTTTCCGAAAAGACGTGTTTCTTGGAAGAATTCTCCATCATATGTGTCTGGGTTAATGTGAGATTCATAATCCTGTTCATTTGGGAGAGGTGGTCTGACATGTGGCGGCACTTCATAAACAACATACCAACCTTCCAGATTCTTATCCGTTTGGCATGCCCACAGTAGATAGAAAACTTGGGTCGCCTGTTGAGTCATAATATAGACATCGGGAACATCTAAATGGGTGTTTGGATTGATTTCGAATAGTCCTATATGTTCATGATTCCTTCTAGTCTCCTTCGGCTGGAACCAATAACATTTAAAGACTACGACATTCGATGGGTTTTCACCATAGAATTGAAGTTCATAAATTGCTTCAACTCTTCCATAATACTCAATAACTCCTTCGCCAATAGAAGAGACACCACAATTTGTAGATTTCCGGTCGGGCATAGATAGCTCTGTGCCAAAGGTACGAAAGAGATACCCGTTGATGTTGTATTTCTCAAACGAACGAACCTTATAGTGAAAACCATTAGCGACTTGTCTCAATCCGGCGTCTATAGACTCTGAATTAGCCTACAAGTTTAGTACGAAACGATTGTTGCATTAGCCGCAAGTTAGACCAAGAAATGAAATGGTCCATTATTGATAATTACCATTTGTTTGAACCAAGAGATGAAACCGGGATAGCCGCCTCCTGTCTTTGACAGAAGCTCATACTCTTCGACGGAATCATTTTCGATCACCGCTCCATCCGAGAATTTGGCGACGTAACAGTTGTTTGAAATATCCGGGAATAAGAGCAGTTTAAATGAATTAGAAGTTACGGGAAAATGTGCCGAGAACTCACTCAATGTACGGCCGCACTTCTGTTAGGTTGTTGAAGATACACAACGAAATGTTCCGCCATTCTTCGAGATCCAACGATATTGGTTTCAAAGCACCGGCTCGTGCGAGCTTCCCTTTGAATAAGCTGAGGTTGGACCCACGTTTTTTAGGGTCTACATCATTGTGCCGAGGCTTCGGATTATGCAAATGATGATTTTTGGCTTCGTAGTCTTCTGTCACAAAGTTTGCCACCTCCTCAGTAATGAATGCCTCAGCCATCGATGCTTCAATTCTACGTTTATTTTTACATTTAACTCGAAGGGACTTCTGCATCCTCTCAGTTGCATAGCACCAACGATCTTGCACGGGCCCACCCAATCTTGCCTCGGTCGGTAGATGTAAAATCAAATGCTGCATTGGATTAAAGAAGCCCGGTGGAAAGATCTTCTCTAACTTGCACAACAACTCCGGTGCAAACTCCTCCATGTCTTCTACCGCACCAGGCGACAATTCTTTCGCACAACGAACACGGAAGAAATAGCTCAGCTCCGCCAGTACTAGCCATTCATCCTCAGGAATAAAGCCACGTAACATCATATGCATTACCCGCTCTAGCCATATGTGCCAATCATGACTCTTGAGACCAAAGATTTTTAATTTTTCAAGACTCGCTCCCCTCTTTAGATTCGCTGCATACCCATCGGGGAACATCAAGTGCATTTTGACCCACAAGATAATTTCCCTCATAGCTGGCCTTCCAAGATTGAACCAGGCCTTTGGCTTCAACCACTTCTGCTTTCCTTTGCCTTCTCGCATGTTTTGTAACAGTCTATGACATAGTGTCTCTTGATCGACTCTAGCCTTAGTATTATCCTTTGTCTTCCCATCTATGTCGAACAATGTACCAAAAATAGCCTCTCCGATATTCTTTTCAGTGTGCATCATGTCGATATTGTGTGGAAGAAGGAGGTCTTTGAAGTAAGGTAGATCCCAGAAACATGGCTTGTGAGTCCAGGCGTGTTTTGAATTATACCCCTTGAAATACCATGGACGCTCTGGATCAGGTTCGAGGGCGTTTAACTGATCCAGGATCTGTTGGCCTGTAAACCCAGGTGGTGCCAAGTTTTTGACAAATTTACCTTTGGTAAAGTTCTTCTTGTCTTTTCTGAACTGATGGTCAGGATCCAGGAACTGTCTATGCAAGTCAAAGCAAGAATACTTCCGACCCTCCTGCAACCAATGAAATTGAAGAGCTGCCTTGCATTGAGGGCACATGAACCTTCCATGCACACACCATCCAGAGAATAGCGCATATGCTGGCAAGTCATGCATAGAGTACATGTACCACACATGCATTTTGAAGTTTCCTTTTCTAGCGGCATCATATGTCTTGACCCCATTGTCCCAAGCTTCTTGCAATTCATCCTTAAGAGGTTGCAGGTACACATTCATATTCTTCCCCGGATAATTGGGGCCTGGAATTATCAACGTCAGAAATATGTTCTTTCTTTGCATAATCTGCCGGGGGGGGGGAGATTGAGTGGAATGACAAATATAGGCCAACAACTATATTGGGTTGCCGTCATGCCAAAGGAATTAAAACCATCCGTGGCGGCGCAGACTCGAGGATTCCTTGGATCTGCCGCTTTATCCTGATGCAATCCATCAAAATGTTTCCACGCTTCCCCATCCGATGTGTGTACGACCATCTTATTCCCATCCGCATCTAGTTCAGTTCTTTTGCCCAATTTGTGCCATGTCATCTGTCTGGGTGTCTCTTCGACCATGAAAATATGTTGAAGTTTTGGTACGATTGGCATATACCGAAGAACACTAATTGCGATTTTGGTCTATGGCATTTTCATAGCCATTCAGAGATATATTGCCATGCAACTCCCACCGTTCCGTCTCATGACTTGTGCCGTCACTCTCATATTGCCATTGCATGATCGTAAGATAGCTAGCGAGATGTTTTCAACGTCATACGCCATGCTAGATCGTTGCACAGCCCGGTACACCGCCGAAGGCATTTCCTATAGAGTCATCATCATTTTGAGCTTTGAGCTGTGAGTAAATTAAAGTGTGATGATCATCATTATTAGAGAATTGTCCAATGTGAGGAAATAATAAAAAAGAGGCCAAATGGCCCAAATGAAAAATAAAAGAGAAAAAAAGAGGCCCAAGTGCCCAAAATAAAATAAAAAAAGAGAGAAAAAGAGAGAAGGGACAATGCTACTATCTTTTTCCACACTTGTGCTTCATAATAGCACCATGTTCTTCATGATTGAGAGCTTGTTGCTTTGTCACTACCATATGCTAGTGGGAATCTTCATTATGTAACTTGGCTTGTATATTCCAATGATGGGCTTCCTCAAAATTGCCCTAGGGTTTAGTGAGCAAGCAAGTTGGATGCACACCCACTAGTTCTCCTTTTGAGCTTTCACATACTTATAGCTCTAGTGCATCTCTTGTATGGCAATCCCTACTCATTCACATTGATATCTATTGATGGGCATCTCCATAGCCCTTTGATACGCCGATTCAATGTGAGCATCTCCTCCTTTTTGTCTCACAACCACCACCAAACTCGATTCCACCTATAGTGCTATATCCATGGCTCGCGCAAATGTATTGCCTGATAGTTATAAAAAGTTTGAGAAAGTAAGAGTGCGAAAGAAATTACTTGGCCAATACCAGGGTTGTGCATGATTTACATTAGTTGTGTGAGGACAATGGAGCATAGCCAGACTATATGATTTTGTATGGATAACTTTCCTTGGCATTGTTATTTTTAAAGTTCATGATTACTTTGCTAGTTTGCTTGAAGTATTATTGTTTTCATGTCAATAGCAAAGTATTGTTTCGAATCTTACGGATCTGAACATTCATGTCACGTGAAAGAAGTTGAAAAGGACAACTATGCTAGGTAGCATTCCACATCAAAAAATTCATTCTTTATCACTTCCCTACTCGAGGACGGGCAGGAGTTAAGCTTGGGGATGCTTGATACGTCTCCAACGTATCTTTAATTTTTGATGGTTTCATGCTATTATCTTGTCAAACTTTGGATGTTTTGCATGCCTTTTATATTTTTTTGGGACTAACTTATTAACTCAGTGCCAAGAGCCTGTTCCTGTTTTTCCATGTTTTTGACCCCTTTCAGAGGAGGATTTTGAACGGAGTCCAAACGGATTGAAACTGCCAAAAATATTTTTTTCGGAACAGAAAAAGATCGGGAAGCCGGAGAATCAGGGCAGGGGGCCAAAGGGCCTGCGGCCCCCTGGCTTGTGGGATCCCTGAGGCTCCTTTGCCCTAGGTTTTGCGCCTATATATCCCCAAAAATTCCATAAAAACCAGGAGATCATCGAAAGTACTTTTCCGCCGCCGCAAGCTTGTGTCTCCGCAAGATCCCATCTGGGGCACGTTCTGTTGTCCTGCCGGAGGGGGGATTCGGATACGGAGGGCTTCTTCATCAACACCATGACCTCTCCGATGATGCGTGAGTAGTTCACCATAGACCTACGGGTCCATAGCTAGTAACTAGATGGCTTCTTCTCTCTCTTGGATCTTCAGTACAAAGTTCTCCATGATCTTCATGGAGATCTATCCGATGTAATCTTCTTTTGCAGTGTGTTTGTCGAGATCGATGAATTGTAGATTTATGACCAAATTATCTATGAATCTTATTTGAGTTTCTTCTGATCTCTCTTATGCATGATTTCATATCCTTGTAATTCTCTTCGAGTTGTGGGTTCTGTTTGGCCAACTAGATCTATGATTCTTGCAATAGGAGAAGTGCTTGGTTTTGGGTTCATACCGTGCGGTGACCTCACCCAGTGACGGAAGGGGTAGCAAGGCATGCATCATGTTGTTTCCATCAAGGGTAAAAATATGGGGTTTTCATCATTGGTTTGAGATTATCCCTCTACATCATGTCATCTTGCTTAAGGCGTTACTCTGTTCGTCATGAACTCAATACACTAGATGCATGCTTGTGAGTCCAGGCGCGTTTTGAATTATACCCCTTGAGGATCTGGCTCGAGGGCATTTAACTGATCTAAGATCTGTTGGCCTGTCAACGCAGGTGGTGCCATGTTTTTGACAACTTTACCTTTGGTAAAGTTCTTCTTGTCTTTTCTGAACTCATGGTCCGGATCCAGGAACTGTCTATGCAAGTCAAAGCAAGAATACTTCCGACCCTCCTGCAACCAATGAAACTGAAGAGCTGTCTTGCATGTAGGGCATGGGAACCTTCCATGCACACACCATCCAGAAAATAGCGCATACACCGGCAAGTCATACATAGTGTAGATGTACCACGCATGCATCATGTCATCATATGTCTTGACCCCATTATCCCAAGCTTCTTGAAATTCATCCTTAAGCGGCTGCATGTACACATTCATATTCTTCCCCGGATAACTGGGCCCTGGAATTATCAACGTCAAAAATATGTTCTTTCTTTGCATAATCTTGCCGGGGGGGGGGGTAGATTGAGTGGAATGACAAATACAGGCCAACTACTGTATTGGGTTGCCATCATGCCGAAGGGATTAAGACCATCCGTGGCGATGCAGACTCGAGGATTCCTTGGATCTGCTGCTTTATCCTGATGCAATCCATCGAAATGTTTCCACGCTTCCCCATCCGATGTGTGTACGGCCATCTTATTCCCATCCGCATTTAGTTTGATTCTTTTGCCCATTTTGTGGCATGTCGTCTGTCTGGCTGTCTCTTCGACCATGAAAAGACATTGATGCCTTGGTATGATTGGCATATACCGAAGAACACTAACTGCGATTTCGGTGTGCCTCTTCTCACCCATACCGTTGTCTACCACAAGATACCTGCAAGACTCGCAATTGGGACAATAGTCCAAGTGTGCATACTCCTTCTGAAATGAGACACATCCTTTCTCTCATGGATCTATCTTCTCATAGGGCATCTTAACTACACGAAGTATTTGGTCTGACTGGTACAGTTTGCAGGCATGACATGACCTTTGGGTAGAAAGCGTCGAAATAGTGTCATCATCGCATCGTAGCATTCTCTTCCCAAGTTGAACTGAGCCTTCAGAGCCATTACTTGTGCAATGGCATCCAGCTGACAAAGCTCAGTGTGCTCATGGACAGGACGTTTTGAAGACTCCAACATTTCATAGAAGGCCTTTGCAGATTCCTCCATCTCATCTTCTAAATCCCGAGCATCATCAAAGTCTTGCACCATGTCTTCGATCCCGGTACCATGCTTGTCGGTGTGACGATGAACCACCTCAGCTCTGGTGCATTGTATAAACTCACCATGAAATATACAAACCGTATAGTTAGGCTTAAAACCCCTCCTCTGTAGGTGTTTAATCATTAAATCCTCTGTCCTCTTTTTATAGTTGTCGCATTCAGGACAAGGGCACCAGTTTGTTTCGTGGCCATTTGCAAATGCGGCTTTCACAAACTCCTTGGTTTTTAGAAACCATTATTTCGTCATCTCTTTCTGACTAGGGTGACCGGTGTACATCCACGCACGATCACTCATCTTGCCTAGTTACTAAACACACAAGAAATATATTTATATATATTTCAGCATATGTATTCATGAGTTAATCAAGTTCTCCATTTCTATTAGTCCGTGCAACCTACACGCTAATAGGTAAGGATAGGTCCTAATCCAACCCGAGTATGTGTAGATTGGGTTTGTTTTCCCATGCTCTTCTCCGGACCCAACGCAAAATTACGGCAGCACCTCCCCGCTATTCTCCTGATACACGTCTCCGCAATAAACACAGAGGATGTGTATCCGGAGAACAACACGGAGGCACTGACGAAATTATGCATCGGATCCGGAACAAAGCATATGGGAAAACAAACCCAATCTACACATACTCGGGCTGTCCATGGATAACGTTGGACAATTCGGAAGAATCTCGGTTATAAATATATGAAAATGCATGCATATTTATAAATGTAACCCTTTAGAATGGGTGACACATACTGGTCACGCATACTGATAAATTAATTTACCCATGTCTAGCAAGTTTCATCCCAACACCGACACGGTGCAAATGAAGGGGCGAGGAGGAGATGACATTTGTACTTACCCACAAATGCAGGGGCGGAGCTCATAAACGCACGGGGAGGTCTTCGCACAACAAACCTCACAGCAACGAGACAACTGCACATGTAAATCCAACTAATCAACACAAATATTCTGTGTTCACCAATAAAATCGAAAAATATATGACCTAACACAAATATATGACCTATATATATGTCATTTAGGATTCCATCAACGTCGAGGAACCCCTAACTCGCTCGTCCAAGCGCCCTTAGGTATGGCGACGCACGGTTGAAGGGTCAGCACGCCAACTCCTCCGGTTCCGGAGACGTCTCTTATCTGCCTCTCCTCTCCTCTCCGAGCATTCTCCTAGTGACGTGCACGGTCAGCGGCCTCCGGAGGCCGAAGATCACCTTTTCGGTCAACAAGAGGACGAAGAGGTGTCGGGGGTTGGGGTTGGGGGTCAGCGTAGTCGGGGGCAGCGTATTAATAGATGCGCGGAGTTTCCTGTCGGGGTGTCGTGATGTCTTGTCAGGGCGTCATGTCAGGGTGTCAGGGCGTCGTGTCGGGGTGTCGGGGCATCGTGTCGTGGTGTCATTGTGTCATTTTCTTCTTCCTCCTCTTCTTGTTTTCCTCTTCTTTTTTCCCTCTTCTTCCTTTTCTTCTTCTTCCTTTTCTTCTTCTTCCTTTTCTTCTTCTTCTTCATCATCATCATATTCTTCTTCTCTTCTTCTTCTTCTTCTTCTTCTTCTTCTTCTTCTTCTTCTTCCTTGTTTTCCTTTTTCCTCTTCTTCTTCTTCTTCCTTCTTTTCCTTTTTCCTCTTCTTTCTTCTTCTCCTCTCTCCTCTTTTTCTTCTTCTTCTTATTCTTCTTGTTCTTCTTCTTCTCGTTCTTTCTTTTCTATTTCTTCTCCTCTCCTCATTCTTTTTCTTCTTCTTATTCTTCCTCTTCTTCTTCTTCTTCTTCTTTTTTCTTCTAGTTTTTCTGTTCTCTTATTTTCTTCTAAGTTTTTTATTTTCTATCTATTTTTTTCTTTTCTATCTATTTTTTCTACCTAATAAACACCCAATCTAATTTAACAAAAAAACAGAAAAAAACTAACTATTTAATTCAAAAGAAAAAACAGAAAATAAACTAACTATTTAACAAAAAACAGAAAAACGGTGGTGGGGGCACTCACCGGAGTTGAGGACGGCCAGGGCGATCGCAGGAGGGGGGAGTCCGCGGGGAGGGGAACCGCGAGGAGGGGGCGACGCCAAGAGGAGGAGGGGGCGCAGGTAGGAGGGGGTGCGCTGGGAGGAAGAGGCCGGCGCGGTGGAGGAGGGGTGGCGCGGTGGTGAAGGAGGGGGTCGTGGGGAGGAGGAGGGTGCGGCGGTGGAGGAGAGGGCGGTGGTGGGGAGGGGTCGGTGGTGGAAAGGGGTGAGCTCCGGCAGCGGTGGTGGAGGAGGAGGTACCTGGGAGGAGGAGGGGCGTGGTGGATGAGGGGGCGCTGGGAGGAGGAGGGCGCGGTGGTGGCGCAGGGAGGAGGAGAGCGCGGTGGCGCAGGGAGGAGGAGGACGCGGCGGCGGTGGTGGTTTCTGGTTTGAGAGGGAGGGGTGGGTGGGGCGCGACGACCGTTAGGGGAGAGAGGCACGTTTGGGGTGGGGGCGACGACTGTTAGGGAGCATTCTCTTTGGCGTCTGCCCCCCGATGGCCCAGAGGAGAAAAGCAAAAGGCAAAGAGAGAGGTCGTTAGGGGGGAGAGGGGGGCTGCAGGATGGGCCTCCCGTGCTCTTTGCGGTCTGCCTGAATGCTCTTTGCCGTCAGCTGGCAGACGACAAACAGCTGGCTGATGGCAAATAGTATCTTTGTCATCATCTAGATCTTTGTTGTTTGGTTTTTGGTAGCTGATGGCAAACAGGGTCTTTGCCATGAGTCAGTAGACGACAAAGAAGCAGCAGATGGCGAAATCTCTGATTCCAGTAGTGAATCCAATAGGACGCCCCCCTAGTCCGCACCCTGATGGCTTGTGGGGCCCATATGGCTCCGTAAGGCGTGATTCCAACGCTGAAAATCCCATATATACCACAAACCGCAGAAGTAAAAAAGAGAACTCCCGCTCCACTGTTGCAACTCTATGTATGATGAAAACCCCATCTTGAGCCTTTCCATTACCCTGCCGGAGAGGGGAAATCATCTCCGCCGATCATGTGCATTATACCGGCAAATGCCATGACGAGGAGGGAGTAGTTCACCATTGGGGCTGAGATTTTGTACCAGTAGCTATGTGTTTAATCTCTCTCTCTCTCATGTTCCATAGATGTCACGATCTTGATTTATATCGGGCTTTGTTAATAAGTGGATGATATGGTGTTTGTCGTGTTTGTCCCTTGCTATTGTTGTGATGAATTGAATTATCTCCTTGAGATATCGTTATGCTGGATTGAATATTGGTGAGAACACTTGATGTATGTCTTTCATGCGGATACCCGTAGTGACATTGGGGTATTCAAGTGGTTCACTTGATATATGTTATGGCATAAACTTGTAGATTCTGGTGACCTTGGGGATCTCTGCACAGGGGTTGATTGCACATTTTCATACTATGTTCTCCGATAGAAATCTTGGGCTGCTCCTTGAAGTTCTTCATGTTGGATTTAATATGATGGATCTAAATTTTTTTGATGCATGTCGCATAATTTACCCACGGATACTTGAGGTGACATTGGAGTATCTAGGTGACATTTGGGTTGATTGATATGTATCATGGGTGTTATTGTAGTACGAATTCTAAGGATGTTTCTGACACTTATAGGAATAGCTCAACAGATTGATCAGAAATAATAAATTTGAGGTGGTTGTACTACCTACACCAATTTCATCTTATTGTTCTCTTCTACATAGGAACTTTGGAGTGATTCTGTGTTGCACATTGAGGGGTGATCATATGATTCTATTATGTTAGCATCGTTGAGAGATTGCACTAGTGAAAGTATGAACCCTAGGCCTTATTACCAAGTATTTAAACAATGTTTTTCTCGTTGTTTTACACTTGCTACCTTGCTGTTTTTATATTTTCATATTACAAAATCCTATATTTATGATCCATACTACACGTGTATCACCATCTCTTGGCCAAACAAGTGCACCTATACAATTTGCCATTGTATTGGGAGTGTTGGGGACACAACATGTTTTTCGTTTTTTATTGCAGGGTTGTTTGAGAGAGACCATCTTTATCATATACCTCCCATGGATTGATAAACCTTAGGTCCTTGACTTGAGGGGAAATTGCTCGTATCCTACAGAACTCTGCGCTTGGAGGCCCAACATAGTCTACAAGAATTAAGTTGTGTAGTGGACATCAAGCTCTTTTCTGGGACCCTTGTCGGGGAGGTGAGTTCTTGAAGGTATATCTTTAGATCTTATAATTAAGTCTTTTAGTTTATTGTTTTTCACTAGTTTGGTTTTATAAAATAAATCTAAAAAATAGAATTTAGGTTACCTTGTTTGCTTCATATCTATAAAGTTTTTCATGAAAATGATGGTTTCCAAAATTGTGCTCACTTGTTAGAGGAATAATTTATGAAAATGATTAATGTGGAATCCTTGAATGATGAGGATGATAGTAATATTGTTAGTATGAATTCTCTGAATATCCATGATGCTAATGATCATTGCAGTAGTCATGATAAAAAGATTTCATATAAGCATGTCAATTTTTGTGGAGTGAATACATTTGTAAATACATGCCATACAGGGATGATAGATTTTAAGCATAAACAAGATCAAACTTATTGGTGGTTTATAGTGATAGATGAATTTGCCACAACATTATGGTCTCTTCATCCCATTACTTGTGAACTTTGCAATAGGGTTGGTCATCTTAATTTCCAATGCATGCATTTTCATGATCGAACCATTTCCAAATATTGTGATAATTTGATCTCCTGTGAACTATATAATAAACATGGCTTATTTTTGGGGAGTGAAGAATTGTCACATAAAAATGATTGGTTTGATATATTCCTTATCACTAATGATAATGAAATTAATATACAATAAATCTATACGTTTTGCATAGTGAATTGGAATTAGAATGCTTATATTGCCAACTTCAGAAAGAACGAGAACCAATAGAATATAAAAGGAATACTACCGAAAGGGTAAAGGTCTCCCAATACCCTCCTATTGTTTCTCGTAATGAATTAGGTTGCAAGGAGTTGCTTCCTATATCTTCAACAATAGGCCCGGATAAATTCCTTAAACCCACACAAAATGTGGTGAAGAAGAAGAAGAAAAGAAGAAAATATAAAGGTAAAATGTTATCCTTCTTGAATGATGTTACTCCAAATAATGTTGAGAATGAATACAAAAGTAGTAGTACAATGATAACCTTGATGATTATTTTGTTACACCGAGTACTTTTTGTGATGAGTATGATTGGGAAGATAATTACACCCCATATAATATTAGAAATATTTTTGGCACCAACGTGGAAATTTATGATGAAAATAATTGATACACTCTTGGTGATATTCATGCTATTGATGATTGTGCTAATGATATGCAAACCCATAAGCTTGGGGATGCTACGATTGATGAGAATGACATATTTGAGAATATATTTTCTGCAATTGATCCGTGTCCCAAGCTTGGGGCTGCTATGAATAATTAAGATGATCTTTTTAGCCCCCCTACTTCGAATGACCAATTATTTTATGATGATTTGATGCCTCCTATTTATGATGATTGGAATTTTTATAAAGTGGGTTTGGAAGACTGTCAACTCTAGGTATTAATGATCCCACTATTTTGGAGGGTGTAGAATCTTTTCATAGTGAAATAAGTGGATTTGGAGACGTCATAACTTTATTTAGTAATGATTCCACCATCTGACTATTGTGATTATACTTATGCCATAAAAAGTAGTGATGATTATTATTATAAAACTTACCATAATTATGAATACCCTTTTTCTAAATATTATTCTTTTAATGTGGAACCAATTTATAGTATTCAAGTTTGATATGATACTCCCATTATTATGTATGAGAAGCTTGCCTACGGGGAGAGTAATAAAACCTCTATGCTTTTACATCATTATAATAATGCTTTATGTGATAGTTATATTGTTGAATTCCTTCATGATGCTACTGCAATTATTATGAGGGAGGGACATATGCTTGAAGGTATTGCAATAATATAAAGTTTCCTCCCTATGTGTTCAAAGTTTCAAAGTCATGGTTGTTTTGCCTTCCTATGCTAGTTGATTCTTGCTCCCATAAATTGTTTTCTAACAAAATACCTATGGATAGGAAGTTCGTTAGAATTAAATGTGCTTCCATTGTGATTCATGATGCTCTCTTGCATGTTTCAAATGCTATTCTTATGTGAGCATCATTGCAATCATCATGCCTAGCTAAAAGGCATTAAAGGAAAACACTCATTGGGAGACAACCCAAAACTTTTACTTTATGTTTTTGCGTGTTCACATGATTGAGCTATTGTAGTAATCTTGTTTTGTGTCATTTATTTCAATAAGGTGCCAAGTAAAGCCTTTGGGATAGTGTGGGTATTTGCTTTTTGATTCTGTGCAAAAACACAAACTTTCTTGTACAGTTCAAAATTTCTCTGATTTTACTGGAGAGTCAAAAAATTATGAAATTTTTACATGGTTTTTTATGCAAATTCTCTTAGTTGTCGCAATTTTTTAGAATTTTAGAGTCAGTGGAATATGGTGTTAATTCAGATCTTCACAGATTATTCTGTTTTTGACAAATTCTGTTTTGCATGCTTAGTACGCTTGGTTTAGTGTTTCCATAGCTTATATTGAGTCATATAAATTATGGGAATTATGGAATAGAGTAGGTATTATGTTAGAACAATTATTAATATTGTCATGGCACTACCTAAGTGAATGGCCTATCTTCACTATACTAACCCATCTCACAAAGTTCCATTAAGTTTTGTGTGATTCAAGTTTTCGGTGAGATAACGATATCAGGAGAATAAAGAGCAGAAAGAACCTAAGATTGGGGATTCCCAAGACACCCCAAGGTAATAATCCATCGAATTATCAAGTGTCGAAGCTTGCGGATGCCACGGAATGCATCCCCTCTTTCGTCTTCAACACTACCGGTATATCTTACTTGGAGCTATATTTTTATTCATCACGTGATATGTGTTTTTCTTGGAGCGTCATTTTATTTTCTTTTTTATATTTTATATTTTATTTATAGTCTTATTTTTCAATAAAACGCTCTAATAATTTCCTTCATAATGCTTGAATTGCACGTGTGATTTGTGGTGTACAAAAACAGAAACTTGTGATGTAGTATTTGAATTATGATATTTTATTGGAAGGTGGGAAATTGATGAACTTTTTACGCAATACTTTTAAACAAATTATTTAGTTTTTCCTAAACTTTCAGAATTTTTGGACTTACATAAGTATGATGTTTAAATAGATATCTACATACTATTTCGTTTGGACAAATTGGTGCCATAGTTTTGTTATTTACTTATCCTAGAGTTTTCATGGCTTATATTAGTGGCAACGATATTATATAGTAACTAATGTTTGAAAATTATTATGCAACTTTTCTTGGAAGTATATGAAGTTTTGATCTATTCTTTTGTGTATTAACCTATCTGATGACGTCTTTTCAAGTTTTGTGCGGATGAAGTTTTTGAGACTTCGGTGAATCCAGGAGATGAGAGGATTGAACGAGATATAAAATCTCAATCTTGGGGATTACAAAGGCACCCCAAGTAAATATTTCAAGAAGTATCAAGCATCTAAGCTTGGGGATGCTACGCATCCTGCCTCTTTTCATCGACAAATATCGGTTAGCCTATGTTGAGCCTAAGTTTTATTTGTCCACATGATATGTGCTATTCTTGGAGTGCATTTATGTTTTAATTGGTGTTTGAAATAAAATATCATATCTTAAATTCTTTGTTTAGAGAGATTCCTCACACAACTACCTAGTTATTTGACTACTCATTGATCTACACTTATATATTTTGAGAGTAGTTTGACGTTTACTCTTGTGCTTCACTTATATCCTAAGAGTAAATTGCGAATGAATAAAATATCATAAATTTGAATTTATCAATGTGCTTTATGTCTTGTAGTAGTTTCACATTTGGTTTAGAAAATTAAATCTTTTGAAGTTTGACAATCAGTGTATTGTTCATACAAGCAATTCATGAATGATTAGTATAAAAAGAGAACTTCCACATACGAATATATTATCTTGGACATCTTTTATGATCGTGGATACCCATTAATTATTTTCAACGTTGATCAAATAGTTGAAATTGGACAAGGGAGACAACATAATGATTATGTTTGGGAATAGTTCCATAGAAGTTATATTGTTATGGATCCTCCAACGTGTGGTCGTTGTTTAGAACCTTTTGCTATATTGTTATGGATCCTCCAACGTGTGGTCGTTGTTTAGAACCTTTTGCTAGCCAAAACTTCGTACTAAGTAGAAATACTACTTATGCATCCAAATTATTGAACCAATTTCTTCCACGAGCAGTCATGCATAATACAAAAATAAATAACCAAGAACTGACCCTAGAAAGTTGATTGTTTGTATAGCACCCATGGATATGGTAGCCATGGAATGTGTTTGAATGGTGGAGGGCGACTGAAAATTTAATTCTAACTGCCAGTAATGTGATTAGTGATACGTCCATTTTGCATCATGCTTTCATGTTGATATTTATCGCTTTATGGACTGTTATTATACTTTGTGGAACCATACTTATGCCTTATCTCTCTTATTTTGCAAGGTTTATTTAAAGAGGGAGAATACCGGTAGCTGGAATTCTGGACTAGAAAAGGAGCAAGGTTTGAGTCCTCTATTCTGCGCAACTACAAATGCCCTGAAAATCAATGTGGAATTGTTTGTGAATATATAAAAAATAATGGGCGAAAGAAGTGCCAGAGGGGAGCTGGCACGGGCCAACAAGCCTGGTGGCCGCGACCTGCCCCCTGGCCGCGGCAACAGGGCTTGTGGGCACCCTGGTGGCCCACTGGCCCCCCTCTTCTGCTATATGAAGGGTTTCGTCCGGAAAAAAAATCAGGGCGGAGCTTTTTCGAGGAGGCGCCGCCGCCACGAGGCGGAACTTGAGCAGAACCAATCTAGAGCTTCGGCAGGACGATCCTGCCGGGGAAACTTCCCTCCCGGAGGGGGAAATCGTCACCATCGTCATCACCAACACTCCTATCATCGGAGGGGACTCGTATCCATCAACATCTTCATCAGCACCATCTCATCTCCAACCCCTAGTTCATCACTTGTAACCAATCTCCGTTTCGCGACTCCGATTGGTACTTGTAAGGTTGCTAGTAGTGTTGATTACTCTTTGTAGTTGATGCCAGTTGGATTACTTGGTGGAAGAGTTTATGTTCAAATACTTGATGCTACTCATTACACCTCTAATCATGATTATGATTATGCTTTGTGAGTAGTTACTTTTGTTCCTGAGGACATGGGATAAGTCATGCTAATAATAGTCATGTGAATTTGGTATTCGTTCGGTATTTTGATATGTTGTATGTTGTTTCTCCTCTAGTTGTGTTATGTGAACGTCGACTACATAACACTTCACCATATTTGGGCCTAGAGGAAGGCATTGGGAAGTAGTAAGTAGATGATGGGTTGCTAGAGTGACAGAAGCTTAAACCCTAGTTTATGCGTTACTTCGTAAGGGGCTGATTTGGATCCACTAGTTTAATGCTATGGTTAGACTTTGTCTTAATTATTCTTTCGTAGTTGCGGATGCTTGCGAGAGGGGTTAATCATAAGTGGGATGCTTGTCCAAGTAAGGGCAGTACCCAAGCACCGGTGCACCCACATATCAAACTATCAAAGTAACGAACGCGAATCATATGAACATGATGAAACTAGCATGACAGAAATTCCCTTGTGTCCTCGGCAACATTTTTCCTCCTATAAGACTTTGTTCAGGCTTGTCCCTTTCTACCAAAGGTATTGGGCCACTTTGCTGCACTATTGCTATTACTTGTTACTTGTTACTTTTCACCTGCTACGTTTCACCTCACTACACCATCACTTGTTACCGCTACTTTCAGTGCTTGCAGTTATTACCTTGCTGAAAACCGTTTATCAGAGCCTTCTGCTCCTCGTTGGGTTCGACACTCTTACTTATTGAAAGGATTACGATTGATCCCCTATACTTGTGGGTCATCAAGACTCTTTTCTCGCGCCATTGCCGGGGAGTTTGGGTCTAGTCCATCACGTGATTCTCCTAATAACGTGATCCAGTTATCAAGCAACAACACTTTGTACATAGTCAGAATACCTTGACTATCTTTGATCAACTGGCTAGCCAACTAGAGGCTTGCTAGGGACAGTGTTTTGTCTATGTATCCACACATGTATATAAGTCTTCATTCAATACAATTATAGCACGGATAATAAACGATTATCTTGATACAGGAATTATAATAATAACTATATTAATTATTGCCTCTAGGGCATAATTCCAACACCTAGTGTTGCTATTATCAAAGATCTCTTAGCCGAAGACATAGACGGGCATGTTATCAAATTCTGTGAGGACTTCGCTAGAATTGCTAAACCTCACACGAAAGACAAATACGGACCTGTAGTTGGCCTGCCAATTGTTTCTGTCAAGATAGGAGATCACTGTTATCATGGTTTATGTGATATGGGTGCTAGTGTTAGTGCAATACCCCGGTCCCTATATGATGAAATCAAAGATGAGATTGCACCTGCTGAGTTAGAACCCATTGATGTCACTATTACGCTAGCTAATAGAGACAATATCTGCCCTGTGGGAATTGTGAGAGATGTAGAAGTCTTGTGTGGTAAGACGAAGTATCCTACCACAAGTTAGCTTGCTACTGCACAAGTTAGCTACTTCACAAGTTAGCTTTTGTCCCATCATATTTGGTAGACCCTTTCTCAACACTATCAATGCTCATATCGATTGCATTACACAGACCGTCAATGTTAGTTTCGAGGGTGTGTCTCATGAATTTAACTTCTCCAAGTTTGGAAGACAACCCCATGAAAAAGAGTCGTCTGGTAGGGATGATATATTTGCTCTTGCCTCTATTGTCGTGCCTCCTACGGATCCTTTAGAGCAATATCTGCTTGAGCATGAAAATGATATGCATATGGATGAAAGAGATGAGATAGATAAAATTGTTTTAGAACAATATCCTATTCTTAAGAATAATCTGCCTGTTGTACTGCTTGAGGATCCTCCCCCACCAAAGGGTGATCCTGTGTTCGAGCTTAAACAGTTACCAGATACACTTAGGTATGCCTATCTTGCTGAAAAGGAGATATATCCTGTTATAATTAGTGCTCACCTCTCGAATCACGAAGAGAAGAAGTTATTAAAAACTTTGAGGAAGCACTCTGCTGCTATTGGATATACTCTTGATGATCTTAAGGGTACTAGTCCCACTCTAGGTCTGCACAAGATTAAAACCGATCCTGATTCTAAGCCAGTCGCTGAATTTCAACGGACGTTAAATCCTAGGATGAAAGAGGTCGTGAGAAAAGAAATATTAAAGCTTCTGGAAGCAGGAATCATTTATCCTGTTGCTCATAGTGATTGGGTAAGTCCAGTACATTGCTTACCTAAGAAGGGAGGTATCATCGTCGTTCCTAATGATAAGAATGAACTAATCCCATAGAGGACTATTACTGCCTATAGGATGGTGATAGACTTCCGGAAACTGAACGAGGCAACCAGGAAAGACCATTATTCTTTGCCGTTTATCGACCAAATGCTAGAAAGGCTATCTAAACACACACACTTCTGCTTTCTAGATGGTTATTCAGGTTTCTCGCAAATACGTGTTGCACAATCTGATCAGGAGAAAAACACTTTCACCTGTCCCTTCGGTACCTTTGCTTATAGACGTATGCCTTTTGGCTTATGCAATGCACGTGCCACCTTTCAAAGATGTATGATGGCTATATTCTATGACTTCTGTGAAAAGATTGTTGAGGTTTTCATGGATGATTTCTCCGTTTACGGTTCTTCCTTTGACGATTTCCTCAGCAAGCTTGATCGAGTCTTACAGAGATGCAAAGATACCAACCTCGTCTTGAACTAGGAGAAGTGCCACTTCATGGTTAATGAAGGCATCGTCTTTGGACACAAAATCTCTGAGAAAGGCATTGAAGTTGATAAGGCTAAGGTTGATGCAATTGAGAAAATGCCTTGCCCCACAGATATCAGAGGTATACGAACTTTCCTAGGTCATGCTGGTTTCTATAGAAGGTTCGTTAAAGACTTCTCTAAGATTTCTAGGCCTCTTACCAACCTCTTGCAGAAGAATGTTCCTTTTGTTTTTGATGAGGATTGTGAGGAACCTTTCAAAATACTTAAGAAGGCCTTGATAACTGCACCTATTGTTCAACCACCTGATTGGAACTTGCCCTTTGAAATCATGTGCGACGCTAGTGATTATGCTGTTGGTGCTGTTCTAGGACAAAGAGTTGACAAGAAGTTGAATGCCATTCACTACGCTAGTAAAACTCTAGACAGTGCCCAAAGAAACTATGGCACTACAGAGAAGGAATTTTTAGCAGTCGTGTTTGCATGTGAAAAGTTCAGATCTTATATAGTTTACTCCAAATTCATTATTCATTTTGATCATGCTGCTATTAAGTACCTTATGGAGAAGAAGGACACTAAGCCTAGGCTAATCAGATGGGTTCTCCTGCTACAGGAATTTGATTTGCACGTTGTTGACCGAAAGGGTGCTGATAACCCTGTAGCAGATAACTTGTCCAGGCTAGAGAATGTCCTTGATGACCCATGACCTAATGATGACAGCTTTCCCGATGAGCAATTGAATGTCATCCGCACTTCACATAGTGCACCATGGTATGCTAATTACGCAAACTATATCGTAGCCAAATACATACCACCCAGTTTCACCTACCAGCAATAGAAGAAATTCTTCTTTGATTTGAGACACTACTTTTGGGATGATCCTCACCTTTATAAGGAAGGAGTAGATGGTGTTATTAGACGTTGTGTTCTTGAACATGAACAAGGACAGATCCTGCAGAAGTGTCATTCCGAAGCCTACGGAGGACACCATGCTGGAGATAGAACTGCTCATAAGGTATTGCAATCAGGTGTCTATTGGCCCACTCTCTTCAAGGATGCCCGTAAGTTTGTCTTGTCTTGTGATGAATGCCAAAGAATAGGGAACATCAGTAAACGTCAGAAAATGCCTATGAACTATTCACTTGTCAATGAACCATTTGATGTCTGGGGCTTTGATTATATGGGACCCTTCTCGAGTTCCAATGGGTATACTCACATCTTAGTTGCTATTGATTACGTCACTAAGTGGGTAGAAGCTATCCCCACTAGAAATGCTGATCACCACACCTCTATGAAGATGCTTAAAGAAGTCATTTTCCCAAGATTTGGAGTCCCTAGATATCTGATGACTGATGGCGGTTCACACTTCATTCATGGTGTTTTCCGTAAGATGCTCGCTAAGTATGATGTCAACCATAGAGTTGCATCTCCTTATGATCCTCAGTCTATTGGTCAAGTGGAGTTGAGTAATAGGGAGATCAAATTGATCTTACAAAAGACTGTCAATTGATCTCGAAAGAATTGGTCTAGCAAACTTGACGATGCACTATGGGCTTATAGGACTGCTTATAAGAATCCCATGGGCATGTCGCTGTATAAAATGGTTTCCGGTAAGGCCTGTAATTTACCTCTTGAGCTAGAACACAAAGCTTATTGGGCAATCAAAGAGCTCAACTTCGATTTCAAACTTGCCAGTGAGAAGCGGTTGTTTGATATCAGCTCATTAGATGAATGGACGGCCCAGGCATATGAGAATGCCAAGCTGTTCAAGGAAAAGGTTAATAGATGGCACGATAAAAGAATACAAAAACGAGAGTTCAATGTAGGTGATTATGTCCTGCTATACAATTCTCCGTAAGATTCTTCGCAAGCAAGCTTCTCTCTAAATTGGAAGGTCCCTACATTGTCGAGGAAGTATATCGTTCTGGTGCCATCAAAATCAATAACACGGAAGGTAATTTTCCTAGAGTGGTAAATGGGCAAAGAATCAAGCATTATATCTCTGGTACTCCCATAAATGTTGAGACCAATATCATCAATATCATAACTCCAGAGGAGTATAAAAGGGATGTTTATCAGCCTGTTTGAGACTCTGAAAACGAAGAGGTATGTGTTTCGGTAAGTAATTGGACTCCAAAACTTTTCCAGTAGGAAATTTTCTCCGTTTTGGAATTTATGCAAAAATAGAAAATAAAAAGCAGTTCAGAGAGCACACGAGGTGGACACAAGCTTGGTCGCCGCGGCCTCCCCCCTGGCCGCGGCTACAGGGCTTCTGGGCACCTCGTGTGCCTCCCGGACTCCGTTTTCTTGCGGAGCACTCCCTATGGTCCAGAAAAAATCATTATATATACGCCCGAGGGTTTTGATCTCCGTATCACGCACTTTTCCTGTGTTTTCGTTTCGAGCCTGTTTCTGCTGTAGATCTAGACTGCTATGGCATCCCCAAAAGCTCTGAAGGACAAGGTCTTTGAGAAGGTTATGAATCCTTACCTCGTGGAAGTGTTGCAGCACCATCAATCTATCAAGATGAGTGAGGGGATGTTGCACATCCGTGATGTTGAGGGGCGTAAGAAGACCGGAAGCGTGGAGACGAGGCTCGAAGCAATGGAGCAACAAGTCTTCGACTGCCAAGGGATGGTGGAGCGTGGACTCAACGCCAACCACATGATGATCACGGAGTTCACCAACAAGCACAAGATGGATGCCAATGACATTGGGAAGCACCTCTCCAGGCTCTATGATAGGGTTGATCAACTCCAGGGCCAGATCTATGACCTGCAGAACCAAAACTGTGAGTATGGGTATAGATTTAAATCAATACGGTTGGTTGCAGATTTGAGGATTCCGGTGACTCGTTCATCCTGCCATGATGGAGCACCTATGCCTTGGAAAATGGAGGATCAGACTCATGTTGCAACTCCTCGACCACCACCAAAGGAAGACAACTAAGCATTGGTATGGGCAATCCCCTTGGCTTCTGCCAAGCTTGGGGGAGTTGCCCTGGTATCGTATCACCTTTATATCTTTTGCTTTTAGCTTTGTTTTAGTTCTTTCTTTTTCATTTTTTACTTTCTTCTCTTAGTGGGATAAGTATTTAGTGTTTAGTTTGAGTCTTTTGCCTTGTGTCTCCCCCGATGTATTCGAGCTTGCGAGCTATATAATAAAGAGTATCCTAGTCAAGGGCTTTGTTTTGTGTCGTGATCAAAAGTATGAAAAGAACGATAGCATGAAAGATCATGAGATGATCTTATGGAAAGTGATAAATTCACATATAACAAGTATGATGATTGAAACTTGTTAGACCAACATAGACCCCAGTCATTGTTGCAACTAATAAGAAGTAATAAGGAAAGAGAGGTTCACATATAAATATATCATCTTAGACACTTTCTATAATTGTGAGCATTCACCAAACTATTACATGCTTAGAAGTAGATGTTGGACAAGGAAGACAACATAATGAATTGTGTTTGCTTGATTCCAAGCAATGTTATGTGATTAGATATCCCTTAGAATGTGACGATTTCTTCCACCTCATATTAGCCAAAATTCTTGCACCAAGTAGAGATACTACTTGTGCATCCATAAACCTTCAAACCAGTCTTGCCATGAGTGTCCACCGTACCTACCTATGGATTGAATAAGATCCCTCAAGTAAGTTGTCATCGGTGCAAGCAATAAAAATTTCTCTCTAATATGTATGTTCTATTAGTGTGTGAAAAATAAGCTTTATACGAACATGTGATGAGGAAGACATAAAATCGAAAGACTGCATAATAAAGTTCTTTATCATAGGAGGCAATATAAAGTGACGTTCCTCCGCACTAAGAGGACACGCATCCAAACCTCAAAAGCGCATGACAACCTCTGCTTCCCTCTGCGAAGGTCCTATCTTGTACCTTTACCATTTGTCCTTGTGAATGTCTTGGTGATCAACACCAATTCCCTATTCCATCTTCATCTTGGTGAACGTCATATGCTAGGGAAAAATCTATATTCATATATCAACTTGGAGATGAGTACTTATGCTTTATTATTGTTGACTTTACCCTTGAGGTAAATGGTTGGGAGGCAAAATTATAAGCCCCTATCTTTCTCTGTGTCCAACTGAAACTTTGATACCATGAGTACCACGTGAGTTGTAACAATTGTGGAATACAAAAGAGATGATTGAGTATGTGGATTTGCTTTACAAGCTCTTATTTGACTCTTTCTGATGTTATGATAAATTGCAATTGCTTCAATGACTATGGATTGTTGTTGGATACTTCTCGATAAGGTTTTTGATTCATACTTTGCTTTGTGAAGGAATTGTTACTTTCCCATAAGAATCTTTATGATATATTGTTGTTCTATGTTTGATCATGATGCCCTCATGTCCGTATTATGTTTTATCGACACCTTCATCCCTAAACATGTGGACATGTTTATGGATCTTGGTTTTCGCTTGAGGACAAGCGAGGTCTAAGCTTGGGGGAGTTGATACGTCCATTTTGCATCATGCTTTCATGTTGATATTTATCTCTTTTATGGACTGTTATTATACTTTGTGGTACCATACTTATGCCTTTTCTCTCTTATTTTGCAAGGTTTATTTGAAGAGGGAGAATACCGGCAGCTGGAATTCTGGACTGGAAAAGGAGCAAGTTTGAGTCCTCTATTCTACGCAACTCCAAATGCCCTGAAAATCAACGTGGAATTTTTTGGGAATATATAAAAAATACTGGGCGAAAGAAGTGCTAGAGGGGAGCTGCCAGGGGCCCACAAGCCTGGTGGCCGCGACCTGCCCCCTGGCCGCGGCAACAGGGCTTGTGGGCACTCTGGTGGCCCACTAGCCCCCTCCTCTGCTATATGAAGGGTTACGTTCGGAAAAAAATCAGGGTGGTGCTTTTTCGAGGAGGCGCCGCCGCCACGAGGCGGAACTTGAGAAGAACCAATCTAGAGCTCCGGCAGGACAATCCTGTCGGGGAACCTTCCCTCCCGGAGGGGGAAATCGTCACCACCGTCATCACCAACACTCCTCTCATCGGAGGGGACTCGTCTCCATCAACATCTTCATCAGCACCATCTCATCTCCAACCCTAGTTCATCACTTGTAACCAATCTCCGTATCGTGACTCCGATTGGTACTTGTAAGGTTGCTAGTAGTGTTGATTACTCTTTGTAGGTGATGCTAGTTGGATTACTTGGTGGAAGAGCTTATATTCAGATACTTGATGCTACTCATTACACCTCTGATCATGATTATGATTATGCTTTGTCAGTAGTTACTTTTGTTCCTGAGGACATGGGATAAGTCATGCTAATAATAATCATGTGAATTTGGTATTCGTTCGGTATTTTGATATGTTGTATGTTGTTTTTCCTCTAGTTGTGTTATGTGAACGTCGACTACATAACACTTCACTATATTTGGGCCTAGAGGAAGGCATTGGGAAGTAGTAAGTAGATGATGGGTTGCTAGAGTGACAGAAGCTTAAACCCTAGTATATGCGTTACTTCGTAAGGGGCTGATTTGGATCCACTAGTTTAATGGTATGGTTAGACTTTGTCTTAATTCTTCTTTCGTAGTTGGGGATGCTTGCGAGAGGGGTTAATCATAAGTGGGATGCTTGTCCAAGTAAGGGCAGTACCCAAGCACCGGTCCACCCACATATCAAACTATCAAAGTAACAAACGCGAATCATATGAACATGATGAAACTAGCATGACAGAAATTCCCGTGTGTCCTCACGAGCGTTTTTCCTCCAATAAGACTTTGTCCAGGCTTGTCCCTTGCTACAAAATGGATTGGGCCACTTTGCTGCACTGTTGCTATTAATTGTTACTTGTTACTTTTCACCTGCTACGTTTCACCTCACTACACCATCACTTGTTACCGCTACTTTCACTGCTTGCAGTTATTACCTTGCTGAAAACCGTTTATCAGAGCCTTCTGCTCCTTGTTGGGTTCGACACTCTTACTTATCGAAAGGACTACGATTGATTCCCTATACTTGTGGGTCATCAATTAGCATGAAAGAGATTGAAAACTCTGTTGTGACATTGACAAGAAAGGTACACCACCCAAAATTACATATTCATCTCTATTTTAAAATAATGAGGTCTAGCACGTGTGCAAATCCCTAATTCCCTCTACAAAGGGACAATCTATTTACTTTCATGTTACTTATTTTTCATGTTGATCAACTTCTTATTCCAACCTCAATATATTAGTTGGCAGCCACCATGTGCGGGGGAAAGATCAAAAGATATCTATCCAGTCAAATATATTTGATCATGATTCATTATTGTTGAGAATAATCTTTATGATAAGTATGTTGGGAGGCAAAACTTTAAGCCCGTATCTTTCTATTTGTTCAATGGAAGGTTGTTTGTTCTAAAAATATGCTTAGAGTATTAGTAATCATAGAAGACTACATGATAATTGAGTATGTGGAGCTCTTACTTAGACTTGATGATGTAGTGAAATTGTTTGATGACTAAGAACATATGATGTTGAGTTTCAAGAGAATGCATTGTTTGAACCATGACAGGTGAATTGATTGCTACTCGACCATGACAAATTTTATGAAAAAGTTACGGGTTATGATGCTAGAAAAATTGATTGGAATTATCATTGATCAAACTTATATACTATGCTAGCATTCAAACTTCATAAATTATTTCTTTTATCATTTACCGACTCGAGGACAGGTAGGAATTAAGTTTGGGGATGCTGACACGTCTCCAACTTATCAATAATTTATGAAGTATTCATGCCATGTTTGCCTATGTTTACAATACTTTTATATTGTTTTTTTGCACTTTATATGATTTATTTATGAAGTATTCATGCCATGGACTGACGATGTTTTGAGCCGAATTACCATGTTGTTGCTTTTGTGTAGGAAATAAGAAATATTGGATCGAAGAACCACCGGAGGGGAGCCACCTATGGGGCACAAGCCAACAGGGCGCCCCCTAGGTCGCGCCCTGATGGCTTGTGGGGCTCACGTGTAACAGCCCGGAACCGACGCTCCAGAAGATTACCCTTTTATTTCATTGTCACCTTTTGATTCGTTTGGTTGGCACATTCCTTATAACATCATTCGCATTATCTGCATAGCATTGGACTTATTTGCTGTCATTTTTCAAAACTTGCATCTGCTATTAGTTGTCGGCTCTCTCCGTTTTTGTCGTTGACCGTTTCGAGACAAATCACACACACAGGCACCTACGGCATCATCAAAAATGTTGTTTTTAAAAGTCTTTATAAAACTTTATCGGATTGGGTTGAAATTTTGCATGCGGTCTAATTATAATGTAGGTAGACCGCCTGCCAAATTTCGTTGCAATGGGAGGTCATACCCGAACAGTCGACCGTAGCGGCACCGTCATCGGTTTATTGTCGGAAGTTTTTTTGTTCTTAAAACATTGTCACGGGCTGCAAACCTCCCTATCCTCCCCCCTAGCCCATATAACAGATCTCAACAACCCACCCAGGCAATCCCCACAACCGGAGTAGTTCGATAGCGATCGCACGGATGAAATCAGGGCAAAAATGCTATAACCCTAGCCCCCATTCCTATTTGAACGCCACTCCCTAATTTGGACAAACTAGCCTCCCTAATTTGAACACCCCTCCATGAAAACCCTAGCTGCCAACCACCCTGACAACCACCGTGGGCCCGCCAAGCCCGAGCCAGGATCGTCCGCGGCCCAAACCGCAACGCTGCTGAGCGCCCCAGATCGGGAGAGGAGCTCCTCATTCAGGGAGACATAGCACCCGCCGAGCCCCAACGCGTCATGCCGCCACGCCATTATAGAGACCCCGTTGTCGTACCTCGCCACCCCGACCGGCCCCATCGCCCCGACCCCGCCACCGCCGACTGATAGAGTTCCCTCGTTGCATCGCCCTGTTTCCCCTTCCCTATCTCCTCCTCACCCCACGGTGCCTCTCAGTCTTCGACATGACCTCGGATTCAGTGTTGGACGACCAGATCCACCCCCCTGCCTTGTCGCCCCTCATCCCCCTAGCTCTGCCCTTGCTGGCAAGGCGACGCCGAAATAAATCGTCGCTCCGCCCTGTCCCTGTCATGGACAAGAACGATGGAGTCGAGCGACTTCTCCGCTCGTGGGCCGGTCTCCCTCGTGGGCCGCGTTTCGCATCTCCATTGCGAGGCTGAGCCACGGCCAAGAGCAACTGGCCTCGCTAGTGGCAGGCCGGCCCAATATCTCCAGACCCAGCTGAACCCTTCCCACCGACCTGGGCCTGAGGCCCAGCAAGTTGAGCTTTTGCCTCCCTATCCTTCACCATCTGCATCATTTACTTTTCTAGCGCTCATGTTCAGTTTCAGCCCTATTGCAATTTTGGTCCATGCATGTTTTTTTAGCATCTCCGATTTAGCTAATTTCCGGGACATTAATAATCACACAGAATGCCATGTTTTAAAATGCTAATAGCTATTTAACCGGGCATCGGATTAAAATAATTTAAATATGAAAAAACGTGTAGAATTTTGTGTAGATTAATAATTTTCAACTTTCGTGCATTATTAAAATAGTTAGATGTTTGCATTGCTTTGCGTGATGCCATATTAAAATGACTTCATTCATGGCATAATAATTGTGCCTCGGATTTCAAATCTTTGTACATGAAAAATGCTCAGAATTTTGAGTACTTCAACAATATCCAACTTTCAACCATGTTAAAGATATTTAACTTGTTGTTTCATTTAATTTGTCCAAATGCCATGTTAAAATGGTTTGCCTCATAATTAATTAACCGCAGCTGAGATTAAAATGATCCACATATGTAACTTGGATCGAAAAGTGTGTAGGATAACATGGTGACATTTATTTTGATGTTTAACAAGTCTTAAATTGTGTATAGGCAGAACATTACCGAATCTTAATTGGCATATGGGGCATTTCCGGAATTGTTATTCGTTATTCCAGCCTCATTTAAACTTGCTAGAATTTCATATAGCTTCATAGTAGATTGTGCATCCATGTTTAAATGCTTTGGGCTGTCATTTGCATACATATTGCATTCATGGTATATTATCTTGTGGGGTTATATCTTCTAAACAGTAGCTCCGCTTTAGATGTTCTATATATGTAAGTCGACTGGAATGACGTCTAGAATCACATGGTCCACTTTATTTTGCTGTTCAATAAATAAAAAATGTGTTTAGTTCAGATCAGGTAAAGTTTCTAAATTAACATGTGGGGTCATTTCAGAAATGCTATATGTAGTTTCCGACCTCATTTAAAATTCCTAGCTGGCGTAGTTTATTTATGCTTCACCTCTTGCCATATTTAACACCATGTATTATTGTCATGTACCTAAACAGGAGTGAACTAACTAATTCAAGTATGGAGTTTTGTCAGCTCGTTGCATATTGAGCTTCATTTAATATATAGTAATAATTTGTTGTGCTGTCCCGTGTCGTGCATAATTAAATGGACATGCATCATAATTTACTATGCATAATGTCTTACATATGTTGTGGTGTTTATCATGTGTCGATTCTTGTTTCTGGAGTGCTTCTTCTCGATAGAGTTCTGCAAGCGTGTCAAAATGTGAGGATTCGGTCGACTACGTTGGTTCATCTACTTCACGGATTCATTCTTCTGCCAAGCGGGATCACACGCAAGATGACCATTAACTAGATACCATTACTATCATTGCCATGCTAGTTGTCTTGTTTCTTCTGCTTTTTCTCGCTTCCTACGACTTATATGTCAGCCTCCCAACATTGCCATGAAAATCCTCTAACCTTTCCACAACCCAGCAAACCATTGTTGACTATGTTACCGCCCGCTCAGCATTTTTGTAGCATTGCTAGTTGCAGGTACAATTGCTTCCATGTGAAAAAATGGGTCCCTTGTTATATCACCATATTATTGCTATTTAATTTAATTCACCTATATACCTGGTAAAAGGCGGAAGGCTTGGCCTTTTGGCTGGGTGTTTTGTTCCGCTTTTCTGCATTAGTTTCGGCAGCCGGTGTTAGGTTCCATATTGAGCTCTCCTAACATGCTTGGGGTTGTTATGGGGACCCCCTTGACTTCCGTTTTGGGATAAAACTCTTCTGGCAAGGTCCACGATTGGTACTACATTTTCCTAATAACTAATGAACTGCATAGGGAGTAATTAACCCGTGGATAATTAATCAACCCTGGGCCAGTGCTACTCATGAGTGTTGGTCCAAACTAGAGTCATGTATGGGGCCAACCCGGGGCAACTCAGGAGATCTCTATCAGGCCACTATATGTTGTGCTCATCTGATTGTGCCCAGAGAACGAGATACGCGGCTCCTATCGGTATTGTCGGCACGTCGGGCGGCCTTGCTGGATTTGTTTTACCTTTGTCAAACGTCTTGTGCAAGGGATTCTGAGGATACTTTGGGCTTTCTCGAGGTTGAGGTTTTCCACCAGGAATCCGAGGTGATCACGAGTTTTCCACGGTCTAGGTTTCCGATGCAGCGTGTGGTAGTTTGTGATGGACTCGTTGGAACACCCCTAGAGGGTTAAATATTTTTGAGAGTCGTGCCCGTAGATATGTGGCAACATGCCAACTCTGTGTGTAAGATTAACATTCTCTTCTCGTGAGTTCTGCATCTGGAAGAGTACGCAGTGGGGTTTTGTTAGATGTAAGTAGTTGTCCAGCGTCACTTTGTGATCATGTTTAGTTCACGTTTGTTATGTGTAGATCATCCCCCTTTTATTCTTGTACTCGTAAGTTGGCCACATTAAATAACTGCTCAGTTGCTTGCTGAAGCCTCCCCACTTAACCATACCTCACCCATTAAGCTTTACTAGTTCTGATACCTTTGGAAATGAGATTGTTGAGTCCTTGTGGCTCACGGATTACAACAACAATAGTTCCAGGTACAGGTAAAGCGATACCTTGACATGAGCGTGATGATTGTTCAATTTGGAGTTTCTTCTTCTTCTTCTTCATCGATCTAGGATGGGTGTCACATCCCTAACCCTTAAGCAAGATAGCATTGTGCTCATGTCTTCTTTGCATTAGCATCTAAGAAGTTTCAACAAAAACAACAAAGTGGCAAAGGAAAAACTCAAAACCCTAGCCACCATTTCAATTAAAGGAAATCTCAAACTAGTTCAAAATCAATGAACCCAAAATGGCCTCAAGAAATGTTCAAACTTTCTGATAAATCATGAAAGTAAATGAGCATTGGAGAAAACTATTTTCTTGACACTATAAGCTTTTTGAATAAATGAAAAAGGCTACTGGTTTCAAGTTTTAAATTTGAAATCAGAAACTATAAATTTCCAAAAATGTTGAAAACCTTGGAAATGGTTGGGGATATTGTAACAAATATTTCAGGAGGTCTAAAATAGTTTTACTTATTGTTTTGGAGCTGAATTAATTAGCAAAACAACAATTAGCAAAACAGAAAAAACAAAAACAGAAAAAAATGGAAAAGCCTTACCTGTCGCCTAAGCCTGGCCCGGCCCATCCCTCGCTCGTCCCCTCCCTCGCGCTAGTAGGCAGCAGGAGGTGGCCGTCGCCCCCTCCAGCGCGGCCACGCACCTGCGTGCCTGCTTGGCCGCCGCCTCGCGCTGGTGACGACGGGGATAAGCTCCCCAGGGCCTCCCCTATCCATTCCCCGCCTCGGTTCTCTTCCTCCTCCCGGATCTCGTCCTCCTCCTTGCTGCCGCCATTAGAGCCGAGCTCGAGCTCGAGCTGCCCGTGCCCCTAGCCATAGGATTCCCTCCGAGAGCACGCCATTAGCTCCGCCTCGTCGCCCTGGTCATCTCTGCAGAAGCCGAAGCTTCCTCGAGCCCTGCAACACCCGCAACGCCGTCGTCTTCCACCTCCGGCCGCCGGACCTCTCCCGTCGATTCGTCGCCCCCAGGCCTTCCCCGAGCCGTCTAAGCTCTGCTCTGCACTCCCCGTGAGCATGCGGTCGTTTCCCCTAAGTTTTTCCCGTCGATCCCCTCCTGTAGCTCTAGTTTCACCGGAGCCCGACGAGGACCGCCGCTGCCGCTCGTCGCCGGTGGCCCTCCGATGATCAGCTCGTCCTTCCGAGGGCACCAGCAGCTCCAGGTCGACGCGTAGATGCTGTAGCAGCTAAGAACCGAGCGTAGATCCCTCTGATTCAAAGACCCTGATGACGCCCGAGCCTTGGCCGCCGCCAAGCTCGTCCCCGGCGTCATCTCCGGCCAGATCAGCCCCGGCTAAGTGCAGAAATGAAGCTGCGGGAGACGTGCCGTTCCTCTGGTGCTCTCCGCGCAGCATTTGGCCCCCTGTGCGCCGTTTCCGAGCCCCTCCGCCGTGCTGGTGGTCGCCGGAGGCTCCCCGCCGGCGAGGATGACCTCGCCGCCGGTGGATGTCGACGTGGCAAAGCTAACCCAGCAGCTCAGCACCTAATCACTCGCTGACAAGTGGGCCCAAGGCCAAGTCAAACCTCAGTTAGGGCTGGTCAACGCGGGATTAGTCCCAGAGAGGCTGACCAGTGGGGCCCCCCTGTCAGGTTTGACCTGAACAGGTCGGCTGACCTGCTGACGTCAGTCTGATGCAATAAATAGAATTTCCAGTATAAAACTAATTCAGGAAATTGCTAAAAATTGTAAAAATCATAGAAATTAATCTGTAACTCCATTGAAAATAATTTATATATGAAAAAGTATCAGAAAAATTCAAGGATTCTGATTATGCTATTTTCAAGCATGTTTAAAAAAGTTACAAAACCCTAAATTGTGGAATAAGGAATAATTCAATTCTTATAATCACTTTTTAAATGGAATTTGCAAAAGTATTCAAATTTCGTTATATATACAATGTTCACCACTGTCCTAATTACAAATCAGTACCATAACATGACATTTCATGCATGTTAACATCAAGTTGATCTAAGCATCAGGTCGAATCAATTAAACCGGTATCCGAGAATACCCCGTTTGAATTGCTATTCGAATGTGATTCAAATCAACTCTAAACCAAATACATGTTGAAAATAATAACTTATCACCTTGCATTCTCATGCCATGCTCATGCATCATTTTGAGTGCATATGATTGTTATTGAATGTTGCCATTCATTTCGCTAGGCTCCGCACCCCTGGATTCCACCGAATGTCAGTCTGACGGATATCGTTCCTCCTCTGAGCAACAAGGAAAGCAACCCTTTTGATCATCCCGATAATTCCCATGTTCTTGCTCCTGCACCTATTTATTGCATTTAAGATCAAATGCTTCAACTGCTTTTGCCACGATAGTTGAACCCACTTCCTTTGCATGACTTAAACTTGTCACCGTAAATAGCCAAACCTTGCAACCTAGCATACCTGGTAGTTGTTTGAGCTATGATGTGCCTTATCCTGCTATGCATGCTATGCTTAGAGTTGTGTATGGTCTGTCATCTGGGAGATGAAATGAAATGTGGAATGTGTTCGGTAGGCAAAGGTTGTGTGTTGAACTTGAGTTGGTAAAGGTACCGGTGAAAGGCTGTGTAGGAGTACATGGCGGGTTGTTTCATTAGAACCGTCCTTAGGAACTGAGTTCCGTGTATGTATTCCAAGACTAGATACTACCACATGCTGGGCCCTGAAATATGACCCCGCTCGGCCAATTAATCGTGTAGTACCCGGTCCAGGAGTTGCAAGTAGTTTCTGGTGTTTATAGTAATGCTGGAGGCCGTGCATGGTGCTGACCTGAGAGGTGGGCCGTGATGCGGTAGGCAGTGGCACGGTGTACCAAGTGGCACCCGGATGGTGGGCTTGGGAACCCTACGCACATCGTTTGAGGCCGTGGCGGAAACCTCGGCCGGACTTCCGTACGGGTTACTCTCAGATAGGCGATAAACCTGGACTAGGTACTAGTGTGGTTAACGGTCGTGGCCGACTCCCTCGCTGGGCTTGCGCTTGAAGGTTGCCGAGGTGCATGACGTGCACATAGCGATAAGTGGCGAGAGCGTGTGTGACGAAGTACACCCCTGCAAGGTTATGATGTATTCGAATAGCCGCGTCCGCGGATATGGACTACTTGGAGACATATGTTGTTCATAGATAACTTCAATGGCTACTCATAAAATTGTCAAGATAAGCGTGAGTGTCGTGGACGGCATTTCCGTATGGAGACGGAATGATTCCGCGATAGTGTATTGTTGTGGTGTTAGTGGAATCGTGTGCGAGAAATCAAGTTGTCAAAACTAATTTCAAAAATGCAAGTTGTCTAGCCACGAGTCAAATGCTGGCTTCCCGCATGAAACCCCACAATACCTTTTGATACCTTGCATGAGTAGTTAGCCATCCTAAAGTCTTGCTGAGTACCTTCATACTCATGTTTGCTTAATAAATGTTGCAGAGGTTGCTAATGACCATAATGGAGGGTTCTTCGTAGACATCGACGACGACGAGTAGCTGGTGTCCCAGCTACGATCTGGCCCTACGTCGGCTCTGTAGTATAGTCAGGCCATGTGCCTTCTAGTTGCCCTGTCTGTACCCAGACAGTTTATAACTCTTCCGCTGGCTTGTATTTGTATGACTGCTATTATGGGTCGTGAGACCCATAATGTGTAATATTATGTGTGTGGCTCTTCCGAGCCTCTTAAATAAAGGTTGTATGTTTATGGTTATGTTGTGATGCCATCGATGTATCTATACATATCGGTATGCCATGCGTACGTGTGTCGTACTTGATATGTATGGCGTTCGATTACCTAGTCATGAACTTTAGTAGCACTCCTTACAAGGAAATACCCCTTTGTGATCCAACGAGCCTTGGTAGTTCGCTACTGCTCCGGACACATTGGTTGACCGGCATGTGTCCTTCTTAGCTGCTGTGTCTGTCCCCTTTGGGAAATGTCACGCGATGTAATGGAGTCCTTGTAGCCTGCTATGACTCGTCTACATTTGCTGATGACCGACACCTGCTTTGTTCGGCCATGTATGCCTGTCCTTGTGCGGTACTGCCACTTTGGTTTATGACTAGACATGTCGATCCGGGTTCTTTGACATTGGATTGCTAGCGACACTATCACATACGTGAGTCAAAAGACGCAAACGGTCCCGGCTAAGGTAAGGCTGCAGCCGTGGAGTTAACCGTGCGTGAGACCACAAAGGGATGCGATGTGTTACAGGCTGGATTCCTATGGCTTAGGATCGGGGTCCCGGCAGCATTGGTATCAGAGCCTGACTGACTGTAGGATTACTAAGCCAAACTGGTCGAAGTTGAGTCTAGAATTGCTTTAGTTATATATAAGGGAATTGTTTGTGGAAGGGAACGTAAGACTCTTGTTCTCTTCTCAAGACATTCTATTCTGGTCATCCTCGTCTTTTCTGCAGGAATTAAGGACTAGGTTACTCATCTTCTCCTAGGCTCGTGTTTCTGATCGGTAGATTATAGGACTACGGGTCGAGAGATATTGGGTTTCTTTTATTCCTAGGAAGCAGGAAGTAAGTTTGATGATCAAAGAGTTGAACTTGATAGTTGAGTGGTTACGCTATTCCATTTTTGGGTTGTCTCAAAAATTTGTTTTTGAGCATTTACATCCGTTATGCTGCCCAATTTTGCATTCGGAGCTCTAATGCTTTTGCATTACTCTCTATTTACAGATGCCTGGCCGTCCTTCTCGTCAGGTGGTATGTCTGACCAGGTGCATTGATGTACCGGGTCATACGGCCATGCTGGTCAGGGTGATGTCAGTGTGCGGTTACCGCTGGTACCCTGAGTACACAGTGGAGGAACAGTACCGGGACTTCAACCAGAGCCAGTACATCTGCACTGTTAGGGTATTTCCACACTACCCTGGAGCTGAGAAGCCAATCCATTCATCCTATGGGTTGGGGGTCACCGTTGACATGGCAGTACAGGATGCTGCCTATTCAATGCTGACTATTATGAGAGCGAGACATGCACTGCTGCAGAATTCAGAGTTCTGCTATGTTCCGGCCTCTCAGTCTGGTGAAGAGGGATACCTCAGTGGAGTCTATTTTGATTCTTCTATGGAGGATCCACTTCTGCAGTCCACTGTTGAGATGCTAGAGAACAGAGACAGGGATGCTCGTGCTGTCCGCATGGAGCTTTATGCTACCCGTGCCCGTCTATGGACAACTTTGACGCAGCTGGCACCGGTAGTCCAGACAGGGTATGGAGAGATGGATATGCTGAACCCTGTTAGAACACATCTTCCGACCCACGTTGCCTGGCCAGCTATAGGAGGAGTCACACATCTTCGGGGACCCCTCTTACCACCAGTTACGGGACCAAGGCCACATCCGTGTCCTTATGGATCCCAAGGATCTCAGGCTAGAGTGTTTCCTGATCCGCAGGTTGAGCTTCCAGGTCTTGGAGGTAATCTCTATGAGATGTTCTATGCGGATGCCTGAGCTGTGAGCGGAAGGATAGTATGGTAGTAGCCGTACGTTCACAGTCCTGTGTGACTTGTGAAGTATGGTAGTAATGTGAAATGAATTCTGGAGGCCTAGATAAATAATGTATAGGAAGCTTGTAAGCCTCTGATGAGTAGTTCCACCATTTCAATAGTTTGCTCTTCGAGTAAGTTTGTACTGAACTATGTAAGGGTGTGTATGAACCATGGTGTATATATACCAGTTGCTTGTTACCATGTTGTTCGGATATTCATTTCCGCATTCCGTGTGTTCAGTACATTCTTAATCCATAGCTAGTATTGATATGATATTGGTCTAAGCTATGAGTTTGTTTGTCAGGATGGTGTTCACCAGGTTGAACCGTGCCCCTGCTCATGAGCAAGGTGAGGGTAGTCAAGCGTCGCAGGAAGACCTGCCTCACCCACCTTCTCTGGTAGAAGTGATGCTTGAGGCAGAAAGAAACAAAAGGGAGACCAACCGACTGCTAGAGCGTATTGAGCAGAATACGGCTCGACAGCCTAGGAATGCTGCAGTGTCCCTCAATGACTTTGTGAAGCTGAATCCTCCAAAGTGTCATCATTCCGTCGATCCCCTCGACGCTGATGACTGGATGTGCAGCATCTCACGCAAGATTCGCCCTGCGAATGTGTCTGAGGCCGACAAGGTGACCTTTGCGGCGTATTTCCTGGAGGGACCCGCCAATCTGTGGTGGGAGAATTTTGAAGCTATGCGTCCCGCTGAACCAGTGGCCACATGGGCAGACTTCAGTGCAGCTTTTCGTCTGCACCATATTCCAGAGGGCCTGATGGATAGAAAGAGAGAGGAGTTATGTGCCTTCACTCAGGGCAAGTTGTCTGTGGATGCCTATAGCCGCGAGTTCGGTAACCTCGCCCGCTATGCAACAGAGGAGGTGTCTACTGACGCCAAGAAGCAAGCAAGATTACGTAAGGGTCTAAGCCCTGAGCTCCGTCGAGACCTGCGCCTCCATGAGTGTGCAAGTTTTCAAGCCCTGGTCAACAAAGCGATCAGTGCGGGGACTGGTCATACTGACTTCGAGGCCACAAGGAAGCACTCCCGTGACTTTGGCTCATCTTCTGGTTCCGCGTTTCCAAAACGTAGGCTGTGGGTTCCAAACAGTTCTCTGCCGCCAAGATACACTCCGAGGCCATCCTACGTGGCGCCTCAGACGAATCAGGCCAACCCTCCAGCAAAAGCTTATGGTGGTCCAGCTAGCAATGCTGCACCGCGTGCCAACCAGGTGATATGCTACAAGTGTGGAGAACCGGGGCATTATTCCCGTGAGTGTCCTCAGAATGTGGGTGCCAAGCAACCCGGAAAGTCCGTCGGGCAGGCCAAGTCGGGCAAAGCTTATTATGTGAAGCCAACTCCTGCACGTGCCGTGTGAACTATGTGTCAGCAGAAGAAGCTGCAGAGGATCCCGACATCATGCTGGGTACGCTTCTTGTTAATCATCACCCAGCGTCCGTTCTCTTTGACACTGGGTCTTCTCATTCCTTCATTTCGGAAAGTTATGCACAGTTGCATAACATGTCATTTTGTGATATGCCAATCCCATTGGTTGTCCAAACCCCTGGTAGTAAATGGCAAACCTCTAGGATAACCTATGACAATGAAATTCTAGTAGACAGGCTAGTTTTTCTAGCCTCATTGATAGCATTGAAATCTTCGGATATTAATATCATCTTGGGCATGGACTGGATGTCAGCTCACTATGCCAAGATTGATACTCATTCTAGAAATGTCCAACTTACCCATCCCTCGGGTGAGATAGTAAATGTCTCTACTCGAGTTGCCAAATGCCAACTCTATTCCCTAAATGCCAACCCTCTTCCGGAACTTGAAGACATTCCGGTAGTCCGTGACTTCCCGGATGTTTTTCTAGAGGAACTGCCAGGAATTCCACCTGACAGAGATGTAGAGTTTGTGATAGATCTTGTTCCGGGAACTGTTCCAATAGCCAGAAGACCTTATAAGATGGCACCCCTAGAGCTAGCCGAACTTAAGAAGCAATTAGATGAGGCCTTGAACAAAGGTTTCATTCGTCCTAGCTCTTCTCCTTGGGCTTGTCCCGTCCTCTTCGTCAAGAAGAAAGACGGAACAGATCAGATGGTTGTAGATTACCGACCAGTTAACCTGGTCACCATAAAGAACAAGTATCCCCAGGATCAACAATCTGTACGATCAGCTCGCTGGATCCTCAGTCTTCTCCAAAATGGATTTGAGGTTGGGATACCATCAAATCATGATTAAGAACGGGGACATTCCAAAAACGGCCTTTGTTACTCGTTATGGCCAATATGAGTACACCGTTATGTCCTTCGGTTTAACCAATGCCCCAGCCACTTTCTCTCGGCTGATGAACTCAATCTTCATGGAGTATTTGGATAAATTTGTCATGGTATACCTCGATGATATTCTCATCTACTCGAAGAATGAACAAGAACATGCCGAGCATCTAAGGCTGGTATTGATGAAACTTCGAGAGCATCTCCTTTATGCTAAATTTTCAAAATGTGAATTATGGTTACCAGAAGTGACCTATCTAGGCCACGTAATCTCTGGTAAGGGTAATGCTGTCAATCCCGAGAGAGTTCAAGCTGTCCTTGATTGGACTCAACCTGAATCGGTTAAGCAAGTTAGGAGTTTTCCTGGTCTAGCGAGCTATTGTCGCCGCTTCGTCGAGAATTTCTCCAAGGTTGCAAAGCCTCTAACTGAACTCCTCAAGAACGATAAAAAGTTCGAGTGGACAACACAGTGTGAGCATAGTTTTCAGGAACTGAAAAGACGCCTGACTTCCACACTTGTGTTGCTACCACCAGATTTTTCTAAGGACTTTGTTATCTATTGGGACGCCTCGTGACAAGGGTTAGGTTGCATTCTCATGCAAGATCGTCATGTGATCGCATACGCATCTCGACAGTTGCGTCCACATGAGGATAATTATCCCACACATGACCTTGTGCTTGGAGCTGTGGTCCATGCACTAAAAACCTGGCGACATTACCTTTTGGGTAATCGTTGCGAAATATTCACTGATCACCAAAGTCTGAAATATATCTTCACCCAGCCGGATTTGAATCTCAGGCAAAGACGGTGGGTTGAGTTGATCTCGGATTACGACTTAGGGATAACTTACACCCCGGGGAAGGCCAATGTTATGGCCGATGCACTAAGTCATAAATCTTATTGTAACAATTTGATGCTACAACAAGGTCAACCACATCTCCATGAGGACTTTCGGAAGTTGAATCTTCATATTGTTCCTCAAGGATTCCTTTCTACCCTGGTGGCGAAGCCTACTCTTAAGGATCAAATTATAGCTGGCCAAAAGCGTGACAAGGGTATATCCGGGATCAAGGAGAATATTTTTAGCGGAAAAGCTAAAGAATTTTCCATGAATGATCAAGGTGTTGTGTTCTTCCAGAATCGTTTAGTGGTTCCTAAGAACCCACATCTAAGGCAGTTAATCCTTAAGGAGGCTCATGATTCTCCTCTCACCATTCATCCCGGTAGTACTAAGATGTATCAGGACCTACGCCAGCGGTTCTGGTGGACTAGGATGAAGAGAGAAATTGCTGAGTTCGTTGCTAACTGCGACGTTTGTCGTCGAGTTAAGGCCTGCTGGCACCCTTCAGCCTCCAGCTATTCCTGAATGGAAATGGGATAAAGTTAGCATGGATTTTATTACTGGATTTCCCAAGACCAAGAAAGGAAATAATGCTATCTTTGTGGTCATTGACCGTCTTTCCAAAGTGCCTCATTTTCTTCCTGTTCGTGAGAGTATAACAGCTAGCCAGCTAGCAGAATTATATATCTCCCGGATAGTGTCTCTTCATGGTGTTCCCCTGGAGATTAACTCGGACCGTGGAAGTATCTTTACTTCTCGCTTCTCGGAAAGTTTTCAGAATGCCATGGGGACTCACTTATCTTTTAGCACTGCTTCCATCCCCAATCAAGTGGTCAAGTAGAAAGAGTGAATCAAATTCTAGAAGATATGGTCCGCGCTTGCGTTATTTCGTTCGGTATGAATTGGGAGAAGTGCCTTCCATTCGCCGAATTCGCTTATACCAATAGTTATCAATCAAGCTTGGGCAAAGCACCTTTTGAAGTTCTCTATGGACGAAGATGTCGAACCCATCTTAATTGGTCAGAAACCGGAGAGAGGCAACTCTTTGGCCCGGACATGATCCAGGATGCAGAAGAGCAGGTTCGCATTATTCGTGAAAAGTTGAAAACAGCCCAGTCTCATCAAAAGAGCCAATATGATCGTCATCATAAGGCTGTGACCTTTGAAGTTGACGAGAAGGCTTACCTTCGGGTTACACCTTTGAAGGGTACCCATCGATTCGGTATCAAGGGCAAATTGGCTCCTCGTTACATTGGTCCTTTTCGCATTCTTGCCAAACGAGGAGAAGTTGCCTACCAGTTGGAACTTCCTCCGCATCTTTCCAAGGTTCATGATGTTTTCCACGTCTCGCAACTCAGGCGTTGCTTCTCGGATCCTATCCGTGAAGTGGACCACGAAACTCTTGATCTCCAAGATAACCTTTCATAACGAGAATACCCCGTGCGTATTCTTGATCAAGCTGAGCGTACCACTCGACGTCGAAACCTCAAGTTTCTTAAAGTTCATTGGTCAAATCATTCTGAAAAGGACGCAACTTGGGAAAGAGAGGATCGTCTCCGACTTGAGTATCCTGCGTTATTCCCGACGACTTCTAAATCTCCGGACGAGATTCTTTTCAGTGGGGGTGAGTTGTCACATCCCTAACCCTTAAGCAAGATAGAATTGTGCTCATGTCTTCTTTGCATTAGCTTCTAAGAAGTTTCAACAAAAACAACAAAGTGGCAAAGGAAAAACTCAAAACCCTAGCCACCATTTCAATTAAAGGAAATCTCAAACTAGTTCAAAATCAATGAACCCAAAATGGCCTCAAGAAATGTTCAAACTTTCTGATAAATCATGAAAGTAAATGAGCATTGGAGAAAACTATTTTCTTGATACTGTAAGCTTTTTGAATAAATGAAAAAGGCTACTGATTTCAAGTTTTAAATTTGAAATCATAAACTATAAATTTCCAAAAATGTTGAAAACCTTGGAAATGGTTGGGGATATTATAACAAATATTTCAGGAGGTCTAAAATAGTTTTACTTATTGTTTTGGAGCTGAATTAATTAGCAAAACAATAATTAGCAAAACAGAAAAAAATGGAAAAACCTTACCTGTCGCCTAAGCCTGGCCCGGCCCATCCCTGGCTCGTCCCCTCCCTCGCGCTAGTAGGCAGCAGGAGGTGGCCGCCGCCCCCTCCGGCGCGGCCACGCACATGCGTGCCTGCCTGGCCGCCGCCTCGCGCTAGTGACGACGGGGATAAGCTCCCCAGGGCCTCCCCTATCCATTCCTCGCCTCGGTTCTCTTCCTCCTCCCGGATCTCCTCCTCCTCCTTGCTGCCGCCATTAGAGCCGATCTCGAGCTCGAGATGCCCGTGCCCCTAGCCATAGGATTCCCTCCCAGAGCACGCCATTAGCTCCGCCTCGTTGCCCTGGTCATCTCTGCAGAAGCCGAAGCTTCCTCGAGCCCTGCAACGCCCGCAACGCCGTCGTCTTCCACCTCCGGCCGCCGGACCTCTCCCGTCGATTCGTCGCCCCCAGGCCTTCCCCGAGCCGTCTAAGCTATGCTCTGCACTCCCCGTGAGCATGCGGTCGTTTCCCCTAAGTTTTTCCCGTCGATCCCCTCCTGTAGCTCTAGTTTCGCCGGAGCCCGACGAGGACCGCCGCTGCCGCTCGTCGCCGGTGGCCCTCCGATGATCAGCTCGTCCTTCCGAGGGCACCAGCAGCTCCAGGTCGACGCGTAGATGCTGTAGCAGCTAAGAACCGAGCGTAGATCCCTCTGATTCAAAGACCCTGATGACGCCCGAGCCTTGGCCGCCGCCAAGCTCGTCGCCGGCGTCATCTCTGGCCAGATCAGCCCCGGCTAAGTGCAGAAATGAAGCTGCGGGAGACGTGTCGTTCCTCTGGTGCTCTCCGCGCAGCATTTGGCCCCCTGTGCGCCGTTTCCGAGCCCCTCCGCCGTGCTGGTGGTCGCCGGAGGCTCCCTGCCGGCGAGGACGACCTCGCCGCCGGTGGATGTCGACGTGGCAAAGCTAACCCAGCAGCTCAGCACCTAATCACTCGCTGAAAAGTGGGCCCAAGGCCAAGTCAAACCTCAGTTAGGGCTGGTCAGCGCGGGATTAGTCCTAGAGAGGCTGACCAGTGGGGCCCCCTGTCAGGTTTGACCTGAACAGGTCGGCTGACCTGCTGACGTCAGTCTGATGCAATAAATAGAATTTCCAGTATCAAACTAATTCAGGAAATTGCTAAAAATTGTAAAAGTCATAGAAATTAATCTGTAACTCCAATGAAAATAATTTATATATGAAAAAGTATCAAAAAAATTCAAGGATTATGATTATGCTATTTTCAACCATGTTTAAAAAAGTTACAGAACCCTAAATTGTGGAATAAGGAATAATTCAATTCTTATAATCACTTTTTAAATGGAATTTGCAAAAGTATTCAAATTTCATTATATATACAATGTTCACCACTGTCCTAATTACAAATCAGTACCATAACATGACATTTCATGCATGTTAACATCAAGTTGTCCTGAGCATCAGGTCGAATCAATTAAACCGGTATCCGAGAATACCCCGTTTGAATTGCTATTCGAATGTGATTCAAATCAACTCTAAACCTAATACATGTTGAAAATAATAACTGATCACCTTGCATTCTCATGCCATGCTCATGCATCATTTTGAGTGCATATGATTGTTATTGAATGTTGCCATTCATTTCGATAGGCTCCGCACCCCCGGATTCCACCGAATATCCGTCTGACGGATATCGTTCCTCCTCTGAGCAACAAGGCAAGCAACCCTTTTGATCATCCCGATAATTCCCATGTTCTTGCTCCTGCACCTATTTATTGCATTTAAGATCAAATGCTTCAACTGCTTTTGCCACGATAGTTGAACCCACTTCCTTTGCATGACTTAACCTTGTCACCGTAAATAGCCAAACCTTGCAACCTAGCATACCTGGTAGTTGTTTGAGCTATGATGTGCCTTATCCTTCTATGCATGCTATGCTTAGAATTGTGTATGGTCTGTCATCTGGGAGATGAACAGAAATGTGGAATGTGTTCGGTAGGCAAAGGTTGTGTGTTGAACTTGAGTTGGTAAAGGTACCGTTGAAAGGTTGTGTAGGAGTACATGGCGGGTTGTTTCATTGGAACCGTCCTTAGGAACTGAGTTCCGTGTATGTATTCCAATACTAGATACTACCACATGCTGGGCCCTGAAATATGACCCCGCTCGGCCTATTAATCGCTTAGTACCCGGTCCAGGAGTTGCAAGTAGTTTCTGGTGTTTATAGTAATGCTGGAGGCCGTGCATGGTGCTGAACTGAGAGGTGGGCCGTGATGCGGTAGGCAGTGGCACGGTGTACCAAGTGGCACCCGGATGGTGGGCTTGGGAACCCTGCGCACATCGTTTGAGGCCGTGGCAGAAACCTTGGCCAGACTTCCGTACGGGTTACTCTCAGATAGGCGATAAACCTGGACTAGGTACTAGTGTGGTTAACGGTCGTGGCCGACTCCCTCGCTGGGCTTCCGCTTGAAGGTTGCCGAGGTGCATGATGTGCACATAGCGATAAGTGGCGAGAGCGTGTGTGACGAAGTACACCCCTGCTGGGTTATGATCTATTCGAATAGCCGCGTCCGCGGATATGGACTACTTGGAGACATATGTTGTTCATAGATAACTTTAATGGCTACTCATAAAATTGTCAAGATAAGCGTGAGTGTCGTGGACGGCATTTCCGTATGGAGACGGAATGATTCCACGATAGTGTATTGTTGTGGTGTTAGTGGAATCGTGTGCGAGAAATCAAGTTGTCAAAACTAATTTCAAAAATGCAAGTTGTCTAGCCACGAGTCAAATGCTGGCTTCCCGCATGAAACCCCACAATACCTTTTGATACCTTGCATGAGTAGTTAGCCATCCTAAAGTCTTGCTGAGTACCTTCGTACTCATGTTTGCTTAATAAATGTTGCAGAGGTTGCTAATGACCCTAATGGAGGGTTCTTCGTAGACATCGACGACGACAAGTAGCTGGTGTCCCAGCTACGATCTGGCCCTACGTCGGCTCTGTAGTATAGTCAGGCCATGTGCCTTCTAGTTGCCCTGTCTGTACCCAGACAGTTTATAACTCTTCCGCTGGCTTGTATTTGTATGACTGCTATTATGGGTCGTGAGACCCTTAATGTGTAATATTATGTGTGTGGCTATTCCAAGCCTCTTAAATAAATGTTGTATGTTTATGGTTATGTTGTGATGCCATCGATGTATCTATACATATCGGTATGCCATGTGTACGTGTGTCGTACTTGATATGTATGGGGTTCGATTACCTAGTCGTGAACTTTAGTAGCACTCCTTACAAGGAAATGCCCCTTTGTGATCCAACGAGCCTTGGTAGTTCGCTACTGCTCCGGACACATTGGTTGACCGGCATGTGTCCTTCTTAGCTGCTGTGTGTGTCCCCTTTGGGGAAATGTCACGCGATGTAATGGAGTCCTTGTAGCCTGCTACGACTCGTCTACATTCGCTGATGACCGACACCTGCTTTGTTGGGCCATGTATGCCTGTCCTTGTGCGGTACTGCCACTTTGGTTTATGACTAGACATGTCGATCCGGGTTCTCTGACATTGGATTGCTAGCGACACTATCACATACGTGAGTCAAAAGACGCAAACGGTCCCGGCTAAGGTAAGGCTGCAGCCGTGGAGTTAACCGTGCGTGAGACCACAAAGGGATGCGATGTGTTACAGGCTGGATTCCTATGGCTTAGGATCGGGGTCCCGACAGCGGGTTCCAGGCTAGCAGCATGGGATAGCAAGGATTGACGTCGTTCTTTTATCGTTTGTCTTCGTATGTAGTTAGGCCCTACTCTTCTACATGGTGATTCAACATGTTGTCGTATTGATGTGAACTTGATGTAGCTTGTGGCGAGTGTAAGACAATTCCATGTACTCATCTGTTATATACATGTACTTGTAACGATATCCATTCTTGTGAAATGACGAGATGCGCTTCTATCCCTGTCGAGGCCATTGTGTCAAAATAATGATAGGATCGCATCTTGGGCGTTAGACCACGTGGCTCCGTTTGGCGTGATTCCAACGCTCAAAAAATCCAATATATACCAAAAACCCCAGAAGTAAAAAAGAGAACTCCCTCTCCGCTACCGCAACTCTGTATCAACAAAAAACCCATTTGGAGCCTTTCCAATACCCTTCCGGAGAGGGCAAATCATCTCTGATGGCCATCTTCATCATCCCGACGGATCCCATGACGAGGAGGGAGTAGTTCACTATTAGCTATGTGTTTAATCTCTCTCCCCCTCTCGTGTTTTAGAGATGTCACGATCTTGATGTACCAAGGGCTTTGTTAATAAAGTTGGATCATATGGTGTTTGTCCCTTGCTATTGTTGCAATGAATGGAATCTTTCTCCTTGAGATGTCGTTATGGTGGATTGAATATTGGTGAGAACACTTGATGTATGTATTGCATGCGGATACTCGTAGTGACATTGGGTTATTAAAGTGATTCACTTGATATTTGTTGTGGCATCAACTTGCAGATTCCGATAACTTTGGGGATCTATGCATAGGGATTGATTGCAAGTTTTCATACTATGTCCTTCGACAGAAATCTTCGGGTGCTCCTCGAAGTTTTTTCTGTTGGATTGAATATGATAGATATGAAATTGTTTGACGCATGTCGCATAATTTACCCATGGATACTTGAGGTGATATTGGAGTATCTAGGTAACATTACTGTTGATTGATATGTATCATGGGTGTTACTCTAGTACGAACTCTAGGGTTTTTTGTGACCCTTATATGCATAGCTCAAAATATTGATCAGAAAGAATAACTTTGAGGTGGTTCTACTACCTCCACAAATTTCATATTATTTTTCTCCGCTATGTAGGAACTTTGGAGTGATTCTTTGTTGCACGTTGAGGGATGATTATATGATTCTATTATGTTAGAGTTGTTGAGAGAATGCACTAGTGAAAGTTTTATCCCTAGGACTTATTACCAAGCATTTATAAAACATTTTTCTCGCTATTTTACACTTGCTACCTTGTTGTTTCTATATTTTCGTATTACAAAATCCTATATCTACTATCCATGCTTCACTTGTATCACCAATCTTTTGCTGAACTAGTGCTCTTATACAATTTTCCATTGTATTGTGAGTGTTGGGGACACAAGAGATTTTTTGTATTTGATTGTAGGGTTGTTTGAGGGAGACCATCTTCATCCTACACCTCCCACGGATTGATGAAACTTAGGTAATCCAATTCGGGAAAATTGCTACTGTCAAGTGGGTTGCTAGAATATTCCAGAACCCTCTTGAAGACAAAATATTCCACAACCCTCTTGAAGACATCCTATAGAGAGGACTGTGGAATATTTTGGTGAATCAAGACAATTAGGATTGAGATGACACCTGGCAAGATCATCACGTATGTCATGTGCGACTTGCTACAATTTTCCTAGAACTATTTGTGAATATTTTTATAGATATTTAAATTACTTGAAATAGGCAGAAAAGTTTTGAAGGGTTTTGACCAATATTTTGAACATAACCATGTGTTTAAACTCTTATATATGGAAAATATATATCCACTGAGTTTCCCTAATTTTTTTGAAATATCTTCGAAGCATACAAAATAATATTTCCTCATAAAAGACAATCTCTTGGATCGGAATAAGGTATTTAAATAAAGTAGTAAAATCACTTTTAAAATAATAACTGTGTGGTTTCGGGAAGTTTTTTTGATAATAGGATACAAATCAAATATTTGGGGCAAAACATGTCTCATAATTTGAGGACTTGTAGTACAAACCTGAGTTGAGGGGTTTTTGAAACCTTAAATTAAATAAAGGCTTTTTGGTCAAAAAAATATTTTGTAATAATAGTTTTAGGTCTTATACACATGGTATGGTTATTGGACAACGATTTTGAGTAAGAAGATGAGTATTTAGAGAAGGAGAATTCTTTTTTGATTTAAAACAGAATCAAGAACTCAAGCAAATAGCAATCAATTAAAACATCACGAGCACACAATTTGTTTTAATTGGTCCATGTTTTTTAAACCCATAGCATAGAAAAGTGGTACAGAAGCAGTGTGTGGCAATGAATCAAATATTTATCATGAATAATCTAAACATAAACCCACAATTCATTGGATCCCAATGAACACACCGCACAAAAATATTGCATCAAATAGATCAAAGCAAAGATGCGATGATCATTGTATTGAAGATCAAGAGAGAGAGAGATAGATAGAGAGAGAGAGATAGATAGATAGATAGAGAGAGAGAGAGAAAGATAGATAGCCATCTAGGTACCAACTACGGACCCGTAGGTGTGTGCTGAACTACTCACACATCACCATGGGAGCAGCACGGATGATGTATAGGCCAACGATGATTGATGCCCCCTCCGGCAGGGAACGAAACAAGGCTCAAGATGGGCACACAGTGGAAAACAGACTTGCGCCAGCAGTCAGCGGAAAAAGTGTTTCGGGTGGCCCTCTAGGTTTTTTGAATATATATGAATTTATAGGACGAATAGGTATGATGGGAGGCAGCCAAGGGGAGCACGAGGCAACAGGGCGCCCCCTAGCCCCTGGTCATGCTGTGTTGGCTTGTGCCTCCCTGGTGAGGCTTTTGGACTCTTCCCGAAGCTTCTAGGCCTTCTTTTGGTGCAGAAAATAAATACCCAAAACGTTTTTTGGCAATTGGACTTTTTTTGTAGTATAAAACGGAAAAACAAACAAAATGCAGAAAACAACAACTAGCAATGGGCACTATGTCAATAGATTAGTGCTCACAAATAATAATAATAATTTGTAAATAAACACCCAAAAAGTATCCTAGGATGATAATATAATAGCATGGAACAATAAAAAATTATAGATACGTTGGAGACGTATGAGTCGTGTCTACACTTATGTGGCAACTTGGAAACTTTATAATAGTCGGTTATAGAAAACTTGAAGTAAACTCAATTTCAAATACACCAACCATGTGTGTGACCGTGATCGTCTGTTTTTTTGAGGTTTGAACCAAAAACATAACACGGTGGGGTTATGTTTGACTCGTAAGAAGGTGTTCAGGATCACTTCTTGATCTTTACTAGTTCACACCTGTTTATGCGTAGAACACTCTTCTTATTCTTTTACTCGTAAGTTAGCCAAATATCAAATGCTTATTTCTCATTGCAGCCTCACCACTTAACCATACCTAACCTATTAAGCTTTGTTAGTCTTCCTACCCTGGTAATGAGATTGCAGAGTCCTCGTGGCTCAGATATTACTACAATAACATATGCAGGTACAGGTAATGCGATTCTTGATGTTAGAGCGATGCTTTTTCTATTTGGAGTTCTTCTTCTTCTTCCTTGACAATCATAGGACGGGTTCCAGGTTGGCAACCTAGGATTAGCAGGGTGGACATCGTCTCTTTTTTGTTTGTTTTCATCTGTAGTTGGATCTTGCTCTTATGTATTATGATTGTTATGTATCCATGTATTGAGATATTCATGTTGTAACTTGTGGCGAGTGTAAGCCAATTCCATATACTCATCTCTTCTTTACATGTATTGCAACGATATTCGTTCTTGCGAAGCGACCCGAAATGCGCTTCTATCCTTATCGAGGCCCTCGAGCCATCGCGAGTATAGTAACACATTTTGTGCATGACATTACATCCAAGGAGGACTAGCCTCACTCGAGGTAGATCTTCATGAAGTAGGCGATCTCCTTGCCCTACAAACTAAAACTCCACACGATTTGGAGGCTGCCAAGCGACACCTAACCAATTTAGGAGACACCACTCTCCAAGAGGTAATAGATGTGTAAATGATGAACTCCCTGCTCTTGTGCTTCAAAAGATAGTCTCCTCAACACTCAATCACTCTCTCATGGGATTTGAATTGGTAGAAGAGGATGATTGGGTCAAAAGCAACTTGGGAGGCTAGAAATCAAGGATCTAATGATTGAAGTGGAATCCCTTGATCTCAACACAAGAGTAGGTTGTGCTCACTCCAAAAACGAATGGTGGAAGTGTTGTTTTACTATAATGACCCTCTCAATGAGGGAGAGGGGTGGAGGGGTATGCATAGCCTTCTCCAAAGATCCAACTTTAAAACATTATTTCCCAACTTGGTGACACCGATGTTAAAACTAGGTTCTACCGACTAGTGCAAAATGTCCTAACTTTTGGCTTTTCAATGAGACTGAATGGAACTTATTGGTGAGACCGATTCGGCTCAACCTAGTTAGATCCAATACTTTGTGGCACTAAAATATAAAAATCTAAAATTACAAAATTTAATATTTCAACCATAGAAACTTGGTCACGGCTTTTTGGTTCCACCGAACGCAATGTCAGTTCTACCCAGGTGCTAGGGTTTCGCATAGACTCTGTCTCGGTGGGACCGAAGTGCAAATCTTGGTGGCACCGAATTTGGAGTTCATGATTTAAGACGGAGGGTTTTGTGAGAATTTGACGTAGTCTTTTGGTGCTATGTCTCTAAGCACTTGAGCAACCAGATCATCATAAATACTTCATCGCCTCTTAATAGTATTGGTTTTCCTATGGACTCGGTTTTGATTAACTCACATAAAAAATGTAGAGTCTTGGAGCTTTTACCAATAAGAGTTCTTTACATCCTAGGGGGTCCTTCTCGAAATTCCTAGCCACTCCATTCATTGAAGTTTCTTGAAATGTACTTGATAATCTTATTAGTTCAATGAACTATATGTCGTTGTTAATTACGAAAACAACCTAGGGAGAAGTTGTGCTTTCAGAGTGGAAATGTGTTAGTGTTTTCACCAACGTAACTGATAGGTTGGATCTCTACCTTGCCTTGTTAGTGTCATTGCATAAAGGATTGTATACATGGAACCCTCTAGGCCTTAGCAAATAAAAATCCATTGTCATGATTAAGAAGAAAACAGAATACCGAGTCAATGGAAGCCACGAGGAACCACCTTCGCCCCCATCAACTTACTAGATGAGAAGTTGTCAAAGTTTCTTCAAGCTCAACCTAGATCGTTTCGACGAAAAACTACAAGGTGCGCAGCGACACCTGAAGAAGACCTAGAAGACTGGACGTCATTGTCTCCAAGACACGAAGCAAGCATGACTACTAAGTTTGAGAACCCCTAGGGTAGGATGAGTCGTGTATCCCCTATGAGAAGTCGAGTTTGTGTGATGGTTCAAATGGAACCATGTTATGTATTGCTTGTTTTTTGTTTGTGTTTTGATACAAGTCACACTTTCTCCCTAGGCAACAAGTACGCAACTATACCACTAACCTTATCTTAATGCTTGTGTTTGGCCCCTTTGGCACTTGTTTGATTGCACTTGCACTATACCACCCTTAGGCACTCCCCTCTAAATTATTTCTACCTCTCACCTTTTTCAAACAATTGAAGACCAAAGAGACAAGAAACAACAAGGATCCACCTCAACAAAAAACTAGTACTAAAGACTTTCGACTACAACCTACTCAACTAGATGCAACCCCGTAGGGCTAGGCCTCTCCCTCAAGATTGGAACACCATTCCCTAGATAAACCTAGACCTCACGAGTTACCACATCTCAAACATCTAACCACGTGTTCAATTCACGGGTTTGCCACAAGACCTTTTGAGCTTCAATCACCTTTGTTTAGCACTAGGTTCATTATGGAACTGGTGATCATAGTGAACCAACACATTACATTCCTAAGCCAGCGCTTGGTCTCATGATGCCATAGGGAAGATCCTTTTTAGGGTACATGATGAGTAGACAAATGTTTTTACGGACATAACAAATGTCTTGAGGATATAGCTAAGACCTTTTGGTGGATCATGAGACTTTCATATTGTTAGATAAACTTGGTGGATCAAGTTGATAGAGTAGCATAACTTACTTCTCCCTTTAGTAAATTGAACATAGTAGGACAATTATGATCAAACTCAAATTCTCGAGGTATAATAATTTTACTTCATTGGATAAAATTGATAGGAATTTGTAACATTACGATGATGACTTGTAGGAGCAAGTAAGAATTCTCCTTGGATGTAGATTCAAATTAATATGTGAACCTAATAGATGTTTGATGATACTACATGGTTCCGAGTTTGTCGAAAAACTGTTCACTCATTAGAATTGTGTGGGAAGACCAATAATAACATAGACGGGTCATCCCGACAAGTTGTGTGTCTTGTGGTCACACGGTTGCTATCAAATAATTGACAGCGATTGATGAAAGCATTAATGCGCTACGTTTGGAAGTATCGTTTGCCTGTATTAACAACACACACATTTTATTATGATGACATGTCTGCCTGTTGGGATGCCCCCATTTTGATAGTGCGCTAGTCATACACGCAAATGCGTACGACCATAATTGGCGACTCGCGGGAACATATCACAACACAACTCTAGACACAAATTAAAGTCATACAAGCTTCATATTACAAGCCAAGGTCCTCAAGGGCTTTACTACATAAGCTTGAATACACACGAGTCAGCGAAAGAAAATAATATCTTAGTGAAAAAATAAGTCAACAATTTTTTCCTCAATAAGAGTAGCACAAACATAACATCAGATCGAAAAGGCAAGGCCTGATGCCAGGGACCTTCCTAACTACTCATGGTCGTCAGCGGCCTCCACATAGAAGTAGGCTCCGTTGGAGTAGCAGTAGTCATCGACGAGATCAAATAGCTCCTGGGCTTCGTCATCTGGCAACGACAGTCGTACCAAGAGGAAAAAGGGGAGCAAAGAAACGGTGAGTACTCATCCAAAATACTCGCGAGACTGACATCAGAACTACGCTAAGGATGCATCACTATGAATGGAATGGGGCTATATTTGTCGACTGAACTGGAAAAATGCCAGATTAGATGGGCAAGACCTAGTCTTGTCGAAGAATAGTATTTTCAGTGTCTTGAAGTATTAGAAGAGTGTAGATCAACACAAGTTAAAATGTAGGAAGTTTGTGAAGTAACACACATAGATCCTTCCTCGACTCCCAGCAAGAAAGAAAACTCGGAGCCAACATTTCAATTTAAGTCACTCTGCTAGTTGTATTATATTGGGATATAACTCTGAGAATTTGTTACATTGGACATGGCTACTCAAATATATATACTTCCATACAGGGGTGCACAAACTTACCCAACACACTCGATTAACTCCAGCTGGACACACTTTCCTGGTTCATGCCCAACCTTGGCTGATCGACACGCCATAGTCCTACCTAGGCTCAACAGAGTGGTCACATGACGGTCAACATCCTAATCGCAAAGGGGTTATGGGACAATCTCCCTTCACAATACTGCGCATTGTGAGGACGGTCGGTGTCAATCCTGGCACCTCTTAATACAAGAACAATGCATACGCGGACCACCAGGGAGCATGCCACTGACTATGTATATGAAGATCTTTTGTGCGAATGTATGATGAAGCGTGCGCATACTTTTTCCTGCATGGTGGTTAGTGCGAAACAGGCCCCTCAGATGACATATCCAAACCCTTTAATCTTTTGTTAACTTTGGTGATGATCAAGGATCCATGATATGTGGTCCCGTCGCCCCGTCTCGAGGACTTGTGGTAAGGGCCAAGAATGCTCGACCAAGCCTTGTCACAATAACACGGTAATGCACCCGCTCCTTAACTTCAGCGACGACCAATGACCCACGATATGTGGTCCCGTCGCCCCATCTCGAGGACTTGTGGCAAGGGCCAAGAATGCCCGGCCATGCCTCGTGACAATTACGCTGGAATTCAGCCGCTCCACATATCTCATGATGTCCTAGTAGTAAAGTTAAAGTAACCGTGTGTCTATAACATCAAAGGAATTCGAGGTATCACCCTCCTTGGATTCCAATCAATGTAACTATCAAGGCGACCAGGTAGGAATCATCCTCAATGGTTCATACTTGAGGGGTTGCACGACATAGTCATTATCGGAAGTGGTGAAGGAGGTATCACCCTCCATAATCCACCTTCGGTTAACTACACTAAAGAGTTAACATCAGGAGTCCTGTTCAAGAATTCGTCTAGTTAACCAGTTAACTTGCCGATTATTCCCTACTCGCATGGTCACCGAGTAGCCGATTAACTAATAAATCGCCCGATTAATGGATTAAATGGCCGATTAACTTGCCGATTATCCCATTAATCCCCTACTCACCAGCCAACCAGGCAGGTACTAGTTAACGATTTCCTCAACAACGATCAGGAGTACATTACGAGGTATCACCCTCGGTACTCGATACTAGCTATGAATAGTCGTACAACTAAGGGTGTGATGTGATGTGACGGGTCATGGATTGTCGATCGGCTGATCGAGTCTTCAAGTCTCCGAGTCTTCAAGTCGTCAAGTCTTCGATGATGAAGGCGGGGCAAGTAGGACATAGTGAGGTCACTAGGGATCACTAGTCAACCTATACTAAGTATTTAATATGTAGTAGGGTAAAACAGTAGTTTAACAAAAACTGGCTATGCATCAGAATAGAAGCTATATACAATAATAACACAATCTAATGCTAGCATGAGGGAGAATGAATAGAAGATACTGGAATGATCAAGTAGGGTTTGCATGCCTGGTTGCTGTGTTGACAGATCTGGATCATCGATGGTGAAGTAGTCGATCACCGGATCAACATCGGTCTCGGGGTCGATCGTGGTATCGAGGTCTACCGGAAAACAAGTAACGGAGGAAAAAATAAGTAAATAACGGAGCAATCAAATGTAATAAATATGCAATGGCATGACAAGATGAGTAGGTCATATCCTATAATGCATCTCTAAGCATTTTAAAAGAAGGGGGAAATATCCGACAATATTTTCTCGGCTCCACGTATTTTTCACACAAATGATCCTCATGCAACATGTCCATGTTCATCATGTTAAAGAGGTGTGACAGATATATGGATGCCATATTCAAATTCATTGTATTTTCTAATCATGTTTTGTATATAAATTATTTTCATCGGAGTTACGTTTTATTTCCTATTAATTTTCAAAGTTTTATCAATTTTCAGGAATTTCAGGAATATTATATTTAATTAATCTGAATTGACCACGTCAATTTGACTATTCAAAAGGGTAGATGTGGCCCACATGTCATAGACTATTCAGCTAAACAAAGAAATAAACCTAACTTATTTAATAGAGCCTACGTGTCATCTACTACTAGACTAACTTAGCACTAAATTAGTATTACCTTAACCCTAAACTAAACCATGTACTAATTAAACATGGGCCGAGCACACACATATATAGCTGCCATAGTCGGCCATGCCTACACCACACACACCCACACTGCACACACTACACACACGTTGTACACACTACACTCACACACACTACACAAACTACACACAGATCCGACCATGGTCGTAGCAGTAGTAGTAGCAGTAGCAATAGCAGTAGCAATAGTTAAAAGCAGCAACAGGCAGTAACAGCAGCAGCTAAGCAGCAAGCAGCGGAACATGACACGGCAACAACAGTAGCCAGCAACACCTACGGGCGTAGCAGAGCAGCGCCAGCGGCATCACACAATAGCAGAAGCAGAAACCAACTGCAAGCCAGCGGTAGTAGAGCAACAACAACGCAGTTAGCAACATCAGCAGCAGCAACGGTTGTGAGGCAAGCAGGAGCAGCTAGGACGAACACGCATGTGCGCATACGGAAGCTCGGGTGAGCTCGATTACGGCGGCTATAGGCACGGATCGAGCCGTGGAAGGGGAAATCGGATGAGAAGTTCACCCTGGAGGTAGTGGCGTAGCTAGCTCGGTGAGCCATGGTTGTCCAATAATAAAAAAATCATGTAATTTTATGCATTAAAATATATATATATTTTTCTACCCTATATATTGGCTATGGACCACCTTGTCCACCCCATGGCTATGCCACTGCTCGAGCTTGTGGACAGCTCGGTTATGGCGGGGACGGACCATAGCTACAGAATCAACGATGAGTTGGTGGCAGCCATGCGGAGATGATGATGATGGCGATGGGTACGCAGCTCCCCAACTCAAGCTGCAGCCCGGAATGGACGAAGCAGAGCGCGGTGAACCTCCTGGACATGCTCCCACATGTTGGCGATGATGATGGATGCGGTACTGACGGTGAGGCAGCGTTGACCACAATTTTTTCGAGAACGATTTCGAGCTACAAAGGAAGGTACGAAGGGGCATCGAGGGAAGCACTGAAGAGGTTGACCAAGGGTTGTGAGGGGCATGTTTTATAGACACGGAGGGGCATGTGGTGGCCATCCATGGCCATGGCACCTTGGATGGCTGGCACGACATGGCTTGGCCTCCTCCTATATTTAGAGGGAGGAGATGGCCCTAGATGGGCGGGTTCATTCTACTATAGCACCAGGCCTCTAGTGCACAATGTTTATGTTTTATTTTTCCATTTTACTCTTGTGTTTCTGTTTTGTATTTATTAGAGCTAGTAAACTATTTCTGTTTCACATGAAACTTCACAGATAAATGATATAAATATTTTGGCAAGGGACACAAAGTTTGAGGCCATTTTTAAATATTTTAAATTAGGTTTAAATTTAAATGGTTTACTTAAGTGATGTTGGTCCACTTCAAAAATAGATAAGGGCATATTTGAAGTTTCAAAATATGTTGGTTCCTATTTGATAATTACTAGGTGAATAGTTGCAAGTGAGCCAACATTTTTATTTTACAGTTGAACAAATAATTTACTTGATTTTATTTTAAATTTGAACTTAGCTTCGATTTTTGTGAAGGGGCAAATTGTCTTAATAAAGCATGATGACATGGCACATTAGGGTGAATTTCCCGTAGCTGTTAACCAGGGGTGTTAAAACTTTCCCCCACTAAAAGAAAGTATTGTCCTGAGAATTAAGAGGTAGAAGTAAAGGAGAAAAGTTTGGTTACAAAATTCTAACGAGTCTTCTTGTCTTTTATTCTTTCTTCAAAGAGGTTGGTCCTTCTTTTTGATGTATTCATTAATCTGATTGACGTCAACCTAATGGAGTCATGATCCTTCCTTCGGCATCTTCATCATCCAACGAATGTGATAAGAGGGAAAAATTTGGAAGAACGTACCTCCACAAAGTTGGGCACCTGATGGTGAATTAGGGGAAGAAGACATGAAATATTCCTTTAGTTGTAAGCTAGATAATGCATTGGCAGCAAGTTCCAATGGTACAAAAGTTTCAATGGGTAGGCAATCATTTGATGCCTGGCCAGAAGCTGAAAGGGAGGATTCAGAGCATCGAGAATGAATATTGCCTCTGTTTCTAGGATATATCATCTCTTGGATGGCTGCTCGGGAGTTACATATGAAGCTAAGTACAAAGGATACTTTGGAATCAAAGACATACACGAGAGTCAAGTTTCGATCCTGTGGAACTGTGGCTAATGGGCCCACCATGTGGGATAAGAGTAGGCAGAGGAGTGACATCATGCACGGTCTTGGTAGCAAGACATGTAGAGGATAACCTGTCAGTTATGTTGGCAACAACATCGGTACCAAGGCCGGGGGACGAATAGAACCATTTCCTGCTCGTTAAAATGAGGCGGACCAATAGGCAAAGTTCTCGTCCACCATTAGCTAGAGGAATCTTATCCACAATAGTAAGAGGGTATTACTCACTGAGTCCTACACCAAGGAAAACAGATCATGGTATACATGATAGGTCACCAATTACATAACCATTTAGATAAAGGGGCAAGAAGAATCATGATGTTTACCCATACAGTACTGTTTGGACAATTGATCAAGAACATTTTAGCACCGTGCTTCCAATGTTCCATTGACATTTGAAGTACCACATTCGTGCTTCAGGGTATATCGACATTGTCATCAGGTAAAGGTCGGACTTTGGATACACAAAGGCTCCACCAGGAACAACTTAAAACATATTACATACAATTTCCTTAGGGGAGAATGGTAGCCTTACTAAGGAAGATAATATAGCGATAGGTCCTTCGGCCAGGTGTGCTAGGCAAGACATCACCGTACTGTGTTAAATAAAGACCAAACTTATAATTATTGGAAAAATGTTCCAACCATCATATCTGCCCGAGAATCAGATCTAACTGGTGTTAGGATACTTCTTACTTAGGATGCGTGCGAAGAGAAGGGGGCAACATAAATTGACAAGATGATGATGCAAGATTCTCGGAATATGAACTAAAGAAGCAAGTCTTTAATAATGAGTTGGATTGTAAGACACAGAATGTGAAGACATTCGTGCCCACATGGATTTCTTGCAACGAAATGCAGCAGAGTTCTAATTTGGGAACCATTATTGAGGATAGCAAGGTCCTTGTGTAAGTATGGATTAGCTCTTATGAAGGAACTTGTTTTCCTTCATCAAATCACTCAGTGGCTTGGCGTGCTAAGAAAGTTATGTGAAGTGAAGATAGAAAATCTACAAAACGTATAACACTTCGCACGTGCGTGGATGATTTGGGATGATCCTAGAGGAAGCAAAACAAAACTTTCTCATATTCATGGTGGCAAGAATGCACGTGAACTTTAGGGAAAACACTTCTTCTATCAAACATATTCTTCATGAGCTAGGCACAAATATAATGCTTTGAAAAGCTTCATCATGAACCATGGAAAAGTTTGAGGGTGTGCCGATGGGCTCAGCAACAGTCCCTAAACATTTAGATAGCAATGAATTTCCAAAATTATAAGAAAAAGGAGATAACATTTGTTAGATCAAATGATATAATGACGCATGCTCAAGAAAATATCAACAATTAAACATTGGTCGAAGGGTGCACTCGGAAATATGAACTGAGTAGCACGACCAATGCTAAAATGGCGAGTCAATAACCAACACATTAAGAATGAAACTATCACCCATTAACTTTAAAGTAATAGGGTTGCAAGAAGTATTGGAATTACACATCGGAGATCAAAGTCGGTATTCTGGTTAGAAACAACACAAGGACCAAGAAATGAATGATGATGGAGAGAAGTATCACTATATCAAGAATTCTTAAGAGGTGCAACAGTTCTCACAACATTCTTGACGTAAATGATGGTAATACTCGAAGGTAGAACATAACACAAGATGGCTATCAAGGAACTTAAGGTTCAACCAAAATAAGACCAAGTCTGTGTGGGGAAGGAAGGAAATGATGTCATCAACGACAACACCAAATACCAAGGGCAAGGATGCTACTTCTCATCATGAATTTAATTGATGCCATGGAAGAGCTCAGAATGCTAATGATTATCACGACATATTTCTCGAGAAGTTTTCATGAAGATGTAATCATTCAGCGACAACATCAAGCAAAGGAATGGTGAAGCGAAAGGTTGTCGGAACCACACATAAGATTGCTAGCTCAAAATCGAAATTGCCTTTCGAGACAACTAACATGATGTTGAAAGCTCGATGCAAGCTTAATGCAAAGTTGGTAATGTGTTCCGGGGATGAAGGACAGATATAGCATGGTCAATATCTATCATGGCAATGATGACGTAGAGTAAGAGCTTGGAATGACATTATCAAGTACAAACTCAAAAACAAAGCAGATTACTAAGAGCTGTTGAATCACAATGCACACTTGAGACAATTATTGGTGTACTTGAGTGTCCAACAACTCAGAACATGAGCAAACTGGAATCAACGAAATATCATAGTTGATGAGGAGCTCATAAGAAGTTATATAGCTCCATGATATTCTCGAGATACCAGGAATAATACTCAAAGGTAGATTAGAATAGGGGTTAGACTAGTGTATTGATCCGTCGAAGACAAGCAATTTAACTTGTCTGAGAGTGAAATCAAAGTAGAACAACATGGTCGGAACCACGATTACAAAGGACACGATCACAGATACCACATCAAAATATACCAAGGGAACTTAATTGGTATGAGAAGCTTCCATGATAAGACATACACCGGGTCCATGGGCATGAATACAAAGTTCAAGGTCGACTCCCACTTCATCAATGCATCACCTTCCATTTACTCCTCGTCTGTGATGAAGTTCTAGCTTTGAAACATTATCTGGCAAAACAGTAGAAGAATAAGATCCGCGAAAACTGATGGGTTCACACGGATTAGGGAAGGCATAGGTTCAACCCATCGTGGCATCTTAGGAACATATACCACAAACTTCAAGAGTAATTAACACATGCTTGAAGAGCATGGCTGACAAAAGAATAGGATACAACTTATCAGAGGAAGAAGACACAATTTACCCATGGAATCATGTATTAGAGGAAGAATATCACAAGAATTTTGAATGTGAAGGATGCTACACGATAATAACCCAACAATGGGTCTGGCGGTCCACAAAGGACCTGATGTGAGTATCGGCAGCCAATCAAAGGAAGAAGGCATGTAAGTCATCGGATTAGAGATCATCTGAGTAATATCGATAATTAAATACCAAAGGAATTACGATTTCGAGGTTTGTGTATCAGAATCACATGCTCCAATGAAATACAAGTAAGTTGCATGAACTTAGATGGACAACAAAGCAAGGTTGATTTGCCGAGAACGAGCTCCAGTTTGGAAAGACGTCTCAGTTGGACAGATAATTTATGAGGCTCATCTGATGATTGTGTGCCTTCACACACAACTTGGCACAATAAGATCAAAGGACAATCACAAAGGATTTTAATGAATATTCTAGACATATGGAATTAACAATAATGCAAGTACGCGAGAAAGGTCAAGAGCAATAGGCTACTAAGCATTTCGGAAGATCGAATAACATTTCGAAGAATTTTCTGAAAGACATGAAAAACTCGGGACGAACGAATCCTTGATAAGGGGAGAGGAGTTACCCATAGGGGTTGGCGGTGGAACAAAATCACGAAAGAGATGAGCACAAGTTGTTGGGAGAACATCAGAGGGAATCTTCGGAGTCTTCTAGTGAATCAAGCCATTGTTTGGAATAAGGGGCTCTCCGAGAGGAAGTAGTTACGAGAACCTAGAGTTAGAGTTAGCAATATCTTTAACCCTAATTACAAAAGAGATCAGAACCCTAAGTATAGAAGAGGAGTAAAAGATCCTAATACCACCCGATTCAGATGTGGGCCCGTAACCACTCAACTTCAGCCAATGAGTTGGAAAGGGGGCTGCCTGCAGGAAGTCGGCTTTGATACCATCTTTTGAAGCCTTAATTTTGATCGTACGCTAATCATACACGCAAATGCGTATGACCAAGATTAGGGACTCACGGGAAGATATCACAACACAACTCTAGACAAAAATTAAAGACATACAAGCTTCATATTACAATCAAGGAGCCTCGAGGGCTCGAATACATAAGCTCAAATACACACGAGTCAGTGGAAGTAAATAATATCTGAGTACACACATAAGTAAAGAAGTTTTGCCTTGACAAGGCTAGCACAAACATAACATGGAATTAAAAAGTCAAGGCATCCTGCCTGGGAGCGTCCTTAGTACTACGGGTCGTCAGCGGCCACCACATAATAGTAGGGTCCGTCGGGGTAGTAGTAGTCATCGACAGGAGCAACTAGCTCCTGGGCTCTATCACGTGGTCGCGATAATCGTATCAAGAGGAAAAAGGGGAGCAAAGCAACGGTGAGTACTCATCCAAAGTACTTGCAAGACTGACATAAAAACTATGCTAAGTATGCATCAGTATCAAAGTAATGGGGCTATATCTTTGGACTGAACTGCAGAAATGCGAAAATAGAGGGGAAAGACGTAGTCCTATAGAAGACTAGCATCTTCACTGGCTTGAAGCATTAGAAGAGTGTAGATAAACACAAGTAAAATGTAGCAAGTTTATTAACTAACGCCTAGAGATCCTTCCTCGACTCCCTGTGAGAAAGCAAACTCAAACCCAACATTTCAATTTAAGTCACACTTCTAGTCATATTAGGTCGAGATACAACTCTAAGCGTTCGTTTCCATGGGCATGGCTATTCGGATAGATATACTTCCCTGCAGGGGTGCACAAACATACCGAGCACGCTCGGTTAACTACGACCGAACACAATTTCCTGGGTTATGCTCGGCCTCGGCTGATCGACACGTCGTAGTCCTACCTAGGCTCCACAAAGAGGCCACATGACAGTCTACATCCTAATCGCAAAGGAGTTATGGGACAATCTCCCTTCATAATCCTGCGCATTGCAAGGTCGGCCGGTGTCAATCATGGCACATCTTAATAGAAGAACGATGCTTACGCTGACCATCCGGACACTTGCCACTCACTTTGACATCTCAAGAAATTTCGGGCGAATGTATGACGCAGAGTTCCCATACTTATTCCCGCATGGTGGTTAGTGTGAAATAGGACAGAGGCCTTCTCAATTCACATACTTATTCCCGCATGGTGGTTAGTGTGAAATAGGCCAGAGGCCTTCTCAATTCACATATCTATACCCATTAATGTTGTGTTAACTGTGCTGAGGATCAATGATCCATGATATGTGGTCCCGTCACCCCGTCTCGAGGACTTGTGGCAAGGGCCAAGAACACCTGACCACGCCTCGTCACAATCATGCGGGAACCCACCCGCTCCACACATCTCATCATGTTGAAGTAGTAAAGTTAATGTAACTGTCTTCCTATAACATCAAATGAATCTGAGGTATCACCGTCATTGGATTCCAATGGATGTAACTGTCAAGGCGACCATGCAGGAATCACCCTCGATGGTTCATGCTTGAGGGGTTGTACGATAGAGTCATTATCGGAAGTGGTGAAGGAGGTATCACCCTCCGTAATCCACCTCCGGTTAACTACGCTACAGTGTTAACATCAGGAGTACATTACGAGGTATAACCCTCGGTACTCGATAATAGCTTACAGAGTCGTACAACTAAGGGGTGTGAGGTGATGTGATGGGTCATGGCTTGTTGATGGACGATCGAGTCTTCAAGTCTCCGAGTCTTCAAGTCGTCACGTCTTCGATGACGAAGCAGAGGAACCTAGGATATAGTGAGGTCACTAGGGATCACTAATCATCCTATACTAAGTATTTAATATGTAGTAGGATACAACAACATTTTCACAATAATAGGCTATACATCATAATAGAAGCAATATACAATAGTAACAAAATCTAATGCAGGCATGAGGGAGAAAGAATGAACGATATTGGAATGATCAAAGAGGGTTTGCTTGCATGTTTGTTGTGTAGACATAACTGGATCCTCGACGGCGAAGTAGTCGATCACCGGATCAACATCAGTCTCACGGTCTCTCGCAGTATCGAGGTCTACCGGAAAACAAGTAATGGAGGGGGAAAATAAGTAAATAACGGAGCAATCAAATGCAACACAAATGCAATGGCACGGCAGTATGAGTAGGTGATATCCTCTAATGCATCCCTAAGCATTTTAAAAGAAGGGGGAAAATATCGGAGGATATATACCCGGCTCCGGGTATTTTCCACACAGATGGTCTTGATGCAAAATGTCCATGTTCGTTATGTTAAAGAGGTGTAACACATATATGGATGGCATATTTGGATTTGTTGTATTTTTCTGATCATGTTTCATCTATAAATTATTTTCTTCGAAGTTATGGTTCATTTTCTATTAATTTTCAAAGTTTTATCAATTTTTCAGAATTTCAGAAATTATTATATTTAATTAATCTGAATTGACCAAGTTAATTTGACGAGCGAGAAGGGAAGGTGTGGCCCATATTTCATAGACTATTCACCTAAATAAATAAATAAACATAACTTATTTAATGGGGGCGTACATGTCATCCACTACCAGACTAACTTAACACTAAACTAGTACTAATTTCGTGCTAATTAAACATGGGCCGGCTACACACGAATGTGGCTGCCACAGCCGGCCACACACACCACACACACCCACACTACACACAGTACACACACACGCTGCACACACTACAATAACACACGCTGCACACACTACACACACACATCTAGCCATGGCCAGTAGGAGCAACATGCAGTAGTAGGAGCAGTTAACAACGACAATTGGCAGTAACGATAGCAGCTAAGTAGCAAGCGACAGAACATGATGCGGCAGCAGCAGTAGCCAGCAGCAGCTACGGGCGTAGTAGAGCAAGACGAGCGACAGCACACAACAACAAAACCAGCAAGCGACGGCAAGCAAGCAGCAACACAACAACAGTAGCAGAGCTAGCAGCATGAGCAGTAGCAACATCTAGGAGCAGCACGCACGTAGGCATATGGGAGATCGGGCAAGCTCGATTACGGCGGCTATAGGCACGGATCGAGCCGGGAAGGAGGAATTGGACGAGAAGCTCACACGGAGCTCGTGGATAGCTCGATTGCAGCAGGGAAGGACTAGAGCGACAGTGTCGACGGCGAGTTGGTGGCAGCCGTGCAGAGATGATGATAATGATGATGGCTACGCAACTTCCTGGCTCGAGCTGCTTCCCGAAACCGACGAAGCCGAGCGCGGCGAACGTCCTAGACGTGCGCCTGCACATTGACAACGGTGATGGCCGCGGCACTGATGGCGAGGCAGCTATGACCACAAATTTTCCAAGCTTGATTTCAAGCTACAAATGAAGGGGGCGAAGGGGCATGGAAGGGAGCAGTGAAGAGGGTGACCTAGGGTTTCACAGCGGCATGTTTGCTAGACCGGGAGGAGCACGTGGTGGCCATCCATGGCCATGACGCCTTGGATGGCTGCCACGCGATGGCTCGGCCTCTTCCTTTATTTAGAGGGAGGAGAAGGCCTTAGATAGACTGGTTGGTTCTAGTGCAGCATTGGGTCCATAGTGGACAGTGTTATTGTTTTTCCCATGTTACGCTTTTCCTCGTATTTCATATTTATTAGAGCTAGTAAACTATTTTTATTGCACATGAAACTTCATACATAAATGTTATACAATATTTTGGAAAGGCACACAAAGTTTGAGACCATTTTAAAATATTTTTACTAGGGTTTGAATTTAAATGGTTCACTTAAATGATGTTCATCCACTTCAAAAATAGATAAGGGCATATTTGGAGTTTCAAAAGATGTTGGTTCCTATTTGATAATTATTAGGTGAATATTTGCAACTGAGCCAACATTTTTATTTTAGAGTTGAAGAATTAATTTACTTGACTTTATTTTAAATTTGAATTAGCCTTCGATTTTTCTAAGTGGCAAATTGGCTTAATAAAGCATGATGACATGGCATATTAGGGTGAGGTTAATGTAGCTGTTAACGAAGGGTGTTACAACTGTCCTCCTCTCTCATGTCTTGTTGCCGCTCGAGGATTCCAATGCACGCTTGAGTAGTGCTTTTGGCCACACATCGGCTCGATCAACCTGTTCCCCTTCATAATCGCGTAGGTTCCCACGCACAATACCATGCTACCGCTCTAGCTTCCCGCCCGGCTCAGCGAAATCCCCAAGTCCCCAATGCTTGTCGGCCTACTATACAATCCCTTATGGTTAGAGCCTCGACATTGCCTTCATACCCTCCTTCCTTGTAGCTTATCTACTTTGCTTCTCACCAAATCGCCAATGGCATCGATCGTTCGTCGTAGCTCAGCCACTCCGCTAGAGGATAGCTCCGCCTAGGAAGCTTACTACATCGGTCTGGCAGTCCTCCGAAGTGTGTAGTGCACGTGGCATCCCTCGTGGTTGTGCACACGACACCCACCACATGCTCCACGATAGCTGCCTGAAGGCAGCTGCCACCCCACCGGTTGCCGCCGAGGCCGCCACCGCACTCTCGTCTGGCTTGGACATGACCCCGCCGTCAAGCGGCAGGGTCATCACCCGCTCCGCCACCATGACCCAAATGTAGGAGGTGGAGGCCGCCAAAGGCCTGCCGCCGAGCTTCTGCATCGCAAACTTTGCGCGCTACATCTACATCAGGTGGAGCGCCACGTTGCGCATGCGAAGAAGCTCATCGATGTTGTGGCCGCATAAGAAGGGGCAGCAATGGTGTAGAATACGGAGATCAACGGTGAGTTCCGCCACTTCGAGGGGGATCGTCTTGTGCATTAGAGCGAAGCACTACAAGGCAACAAACACGACTCCACCAATTCATCGACAGGCTCCTCCTCCACTTGCTCTTAACGAGTGCGCTCGATTCTATTGGAAGTAGTGCAATACCCCTCCAAAGTACTAGTATTTAGGGGATATTTTGTTCGGTTCATCTAACTATAGATATGGTTGAACTGTATCATGTACTTTAATTAGCTAGTATATATAGTTGAACCAAGTATTTTAGTACGTGGTTGGCAACAATTGGGGAAAAGTTTGTTCAGTTCAATTATCGAGTTGAACTATTTTGTACAACGACCACTGCTTAATGTATGAATAAATTCCGTGTTTCGTGAATTACAGTACCAAAATTGCATCCTAATTGTGATTTTGCTCCTGCAAAATTTGACAAATGTTATTGCTACAATGTTGACAAATGCCAATGTTACTAGATCAACAAATGTCGATGTTTCCGATTTGCCAAATGGCAATTTACCCAATATGATAGATGCCAATATTCCAAGGTTGACTGAGAAACGTTTGCAATGGTGCATCGCAACAATACTTCACGCCAAGTTTTCACTTGGCTTACGGGGGAAGGACACATAGTTGTCGATCTATAAACAGGTATTCAACCTGACCAGTTTGTTATGAGTGTTTATGCAGAGAAAAAAGTGATGATATTTGTTTACTATGTGAATTAAGAGATTAATACTTCGTTAATCAAAGCATAGATTTCATTCAGTCAAGCTTTGACTTTACATTCGTACGATCAAGATACATTACAAAGAAAACTAGTTACGACAGTTGCAGCGTCGTCCTACGCTGGTGATGTCGTGCTCCGGGGCGCAGTTTTTCAATTCTTCAAAGGAGACCAGAATATTACGGACATCCAAATCAAACAGCTGGGTGTCACGCGATCGACGGGCGAGGGGGCGGGCGGCGTCCACTAGAAACACTGCAAGGAAGGTGTCGACGACAACGTCCCAATTCACTGAGTGGGTTGTGACGGGTGCAGGTGCAAGCACGTGCACGAGAGCGTTGGGTGCACTACTAGAATAAGAGAATTTTCCATCAGCGTGTTCATTGTCGTCTGTTGGCTGATGGCAAAGACCTTCATGGCTGTTAGCTTCCAGAAAAATGGCGAGAAAGATGTGGCTTATGGCCAAGGGCATTTTTGCTATCAGCCAATGCTTTGCCGTCTGCCAGCACATGTCAAAGAAGGGCAAAGAAGACGACAAAGGGCCCAGACCCCGTCCTCCCACTTTGCCTTCTGCGAGGTGATGGCAAAGAGGGAGTAGGCAGACGACAAAGATAAGGCCTAACGGCCGCCACACCCCCGCCCCCACCCCCTCTGTAACGACTAAGATGCGGTCCTTTCCGAGTTGGGGAACGAGGCCCCGAATTGGAAAGAAGCGCATCTAAGCATTTCGCAAGCACGGTAACATAACACACACATAATAATAGAAGAATGACAATAAGGGGTTCAACTGCCATCTCATAAATATATCAGAGTTACATCACGCATCCAAACAAGGTAGTTCCTCTACGGACTACAAAACATGAGAAATGACTATGCTACCCTGCATGCTTGCCCATGATCACGACCATGCCTCAGTCTTCTGGATAGCTCATGTACATGCGGTCGTTCTCCTCATCGTACTGCCACGCCAGCTGCGTGCCGTCGGGATCACCTGCCTCGGAGGTAACTGAACCTGTTGGTGTTGTGAAGGAATCTGTGAGCCACGGGGACTCAACAATCTATGACCTCGGTGACAGAACTAGTCAAGTTATTAGGTTGAAAAGGTGGAGTATTTAGCTTGCAGCATCCTAAGCTTTATAAGGTAGCTAACTTACGTAGAACTAGTATTGAAGGTGGTCTATTCTAGCGGCCGATGATAGATGATCACTAAGTGATCCTGAACACCTACTTACGTCAATCATAACCCCACCATGTTCCCGATCGAAGAGAGAACTTCGAAGGGGACAGTCACGATTACGCACATAGTTGGCAATTTTATGAGAGTTATGTTTAAGTTTTCTATAACCGGATGTTAACAAATATTCCAAGTTGCCACATAACCGCGGGCACGGCTTTCCGAAAGATTAAACCCTGCAGGGGTGATCCAACTAGTCCATCACAAACGTACACAGGCCGCAAAGTAATCCTCTATCACGAATCTCGAGATCTCGTCGGATTCCTTAGAGGAAAACCTCAACTCTGGGGAGAACCAAAGCTTCATCGAGATTCCTATACGCAAGATATATCGCTAAGGTAAGACAACTCTAGCGGGACCTCCCGTCGTGTCGACGACCCCGATAAGAGCCGCGTATCTTAGTCTTAGGACACGACGGATGGAAAAGCCTACAGGATCCAAACCTCAAGGTTCCCTGTGGTGGCCCCCGCAGTCTGTCTATTTTGGACCAACACTCATGAGGAGCACTGGCCCGGGTAGTTGATTAAATTCCTCGGGGAGGCCATTCCCTATGCAGATTATTATTAAGTGGTTAGCAAATTAACACCAAGGTTGGGTCCAGCCGGACAAGTCTTAACACTACGGGATTTATCGAGGGGGTCCCCATAACAACCCCGAACGTGTTAGGAGCAAACATTATGGAATCAAACACCGGTAGCCGGTAACTATGGCGGCAATAACGGAACAAAACACCCGGCAAAAGGCTAGGCCTTCCATTATTTACCAAGTACATAGGTGCATTAATTAAATCACAAAATTAAGATAATGATATCAAGCTCATGTTATCACATGAGGCAAAGCACCTGCATCTAGCAACGCTCACATTAGTAGTTGAGCAAAGCCTACTTAGCCATTCAAGATTTTCTAGGAAGGGATAAGTGTTTGGGTTTCATGGCTATTCAGGAGGCAATTATTTCAGTGTTAGGCAGCGAGCATATGATGGAAGAAACATAATCTAGCATAACAAGTCTAGATATGGAATCAAGGTCATATCATCTTGCCTGTGATATCCTCAGCTTGGAACTGCTCTTGTTCGTCCTACACGTACTCTCCCGAATCCACGTACTCGTTCTCCGATCCCGGTGCTACCGAACATGTAAATAACATCCAATGAACAACAACACCGCAAGATGCAACAAGCACATGATGCATGAGATGAAAATGAACATGCATCTCTATTTCTATCACTAGCACAAGCATGACAAGTAAATACACGTTCCTGGACAGAAATTCACTCTAAGCTATCTTGACATGCATGATAATGACATGATCAGATGCGTCACGTGAAAACGATGCAAAAGCATATAAAGAACATTACAAACGGAGCTATGGATCAACAGGAAACAACGAAACAAGAAATGAAGTGCTACGTGTCAAATTCATCACAACACACCCCAATGGCCTAAATCTGGTATTTCCAGGTTGCCAAGACATAAAACAAACCAGCATGGATGGGGTGGTGCAAAGAATACCAACACACCATCATCTATGCCCTCACAATCAACAAAACACCAAAACTACACAATCTTCCATAAACGACATCATAGCACTTTGAGAGCTACATGCAAAGCACCTACATCTACCCAAACATGCCAAATAAGATATGTGGCAGTAGCTGTCCAAGAGTACTACAAGCACAAGAAAAAAGAGAATGCAAAGGAGTTTCACACAGAAAGTTACACAGCTGCTAACTTGGCCAAAATATCATATTTCAGGAACTTGATGAAAATTCCAGATTCTCACTAGCTGTTTATGCTCTGAAGCATTTTGACAGCACCCAAAACAATATCTACATGACTCCAAATGTAATGAAATTTTACAGGGAACTAGAAAAACACATAAGCTTCAACTTTCCAGTTGAAAGATAAGGCTGAATCACAACACCTTGACCTGCACAAGCTCATCTACAGGAGAAGAAAATATAAGCAGATTCTCAGACTTATTGAAAATCACATATTTTCACTAATCTGGAATTTCAGCCACATACCTACTTTGATTGGGCACAACTTGCACATATGAGTCCCTAAACATGAAACAAAACCAACATACCATAGAGGGGGTTACCCTCTAATGCCACAACAAGGAATCAACCTCTTGTGCACACCACATCTCATGGAACCAAGCCCCAAACATAGAACAAATCTGTAATATGTCATACGCAGAAATTGTTCCAATGACAAAGCTGACTTCACCAATGGATTCCTGGGATGAATCTACCCCAAAAACATATATAATACCGATGCACTTGCTTGGAACAATTGAGCACAAACTAGAAAAGAAAATCTATATAGAATCACATATAGTGAATAGTGCATCATCACATGTACTATTCACTAGAGCTACACCTACACAAGCTATTGCACACTCTCACAAGGACAATGGTGACATGAGGGTTTAGACCCCATGCATGTGTGCCCTAGCACATCACCATACCCACACACCTACAACAAGCATAAGCAAGAGAGCACCTACACTTACAACTCATGTGCTTATCATGGCACTACATGCCATGGCATGTGTGAGACACACACACATAGCACACACACACACTCACATACATCACATCCAACATGCCCATGGGAAAAACACCCACATATGGTACTCACTTGCACTACCCCATCTACACACATGATCTAGCAACATTTAGCTTCATGCACCCAATCCTACACATGCACACCTACACATGATAAACCACACATGCACACCTAGTGCAATCACACACACACAACACTATGCTTACATGTAAGCAAAACAACCCACACAAGCCTACACCATCATCTACACAAACTAGCAGAACTCTATGCATCACATGGTGGTTTTAAGAGGAGGGAAAAGAAATAATACCCTCATGGTGTGAGGCACACCAAGCAACAACTACTTCACTCCAAGGCCTACAGCACAAAAGAAATAATGCACAGCAAAAAAATAAAAGTAGGGGGAAGAGGGATCGAACCCGGTACCCCTGATCTCTGCACTGCAACACTACCACTCGGCTAAGGCCTTGTGCTCGACAGATACACAGGAGATAGCAGGTTAACTCCTGTGCTGCTGCTAGTCTACTGTGCCAAAAAATAGTATGCAAAAGGGGGGTGCTCTCTCTGGGGCTCGAACCCAGCACCTGCACACAATACACACAACACCTGCGCCACTACGCTAAGATGGGGATCTCGGCAGAACAGGGGGTTACAGCAAGGTAACACTATAAAGAACAGGGTTTCCCTGCTCTGCAAAGCACAGAGAAGCGTCGGCGACAAGGAGGCCGCCGTGGCTGCACTGCTACTTCTGCTGCGCCACGAAGGAGGGGATACCACTACAGCTACTACTGCAAGGAAGACCTATCGAACAACTGCAACTACACAGAACACGGAGCACAAAACTGCATCACCATGTCCTGTCGGCCTCCTCTACGAACAGAGCGCGCAAAGATCGCCGGCGGAGCTACTGCTAGATCTAACCGAGGGAAAGGAGGGAGGTGAACCTGCTCACCTAGGGGAAGGAATACAGGAACGATCTGAAGGGGAAGAAGCCGGATCGGAGGTGAAGAAGTCTTGACGCAGCCCTGACGCAGAACCCAGGAAGAAGTAGGAGAACGCCGGGATCGAGCCGTTGACGAGGTGCTAGCCATCGGTGAGGACGCTCCCCGGCCTCACCGAGGAGGGGAATGGGGCGCGGGCACCTCTCCCGTGTCCCTGGACATGGCGGCGGCGCCGGACGACGACGGGAGCGGGGTAGATGACACCGGCGACCTTCTCTCTCTCTCTGCTAGACACTACAGAGACTCACCTAAGGGGGGGCGAAGAGAGATGGAAGGGGATGGAGGAAGGAATGGCGGCAGCGGATGGGAGAGGAGGAACCCTAGTAAGAGGGGGCACGGACGCCCATGTTTTATGGGGGCCTCGACGTCTGTGCCCTCACGGCGCTCGCTCTCTTTCTCGGGAACCTGACGGAAAGCAGCACGGGGAGGCAACGCCGTCTGAAGGTGGAAGGAGGGTCGTGCCAGGTGGGCTATAGCGCGCGGGGAGAGGAGAGATGGGCCGCCAGGGGGGAGGAAGCCCACCTGAGGCGCCACATATGAAGGAATTAAATACCTAGGCCTTTCCAATTACACGAAAAGACTAGAGAAGAAAAGAATGCACAGACATATCTATAAAAGCTAAAAATATAACAAGCACACCCGTGGTCATGATAAATTATGACCTATTTAATAAAAATAGAAAAAGGAGTTTAGGAGCCACTAAATATTTACAAAACAGGAATTGTTGGATCTGTTTTGTGAATATTTGCACCATTTGCATACCTATTCAAAACAGCAATAACACAACTCAAATTCACCACAAAAATATCCTAAAGCATGGGCATTTTAAAAACAGGATAGGCTCAAGTGAAACTTGGACTTGTTATAAAAGGAAGATGGAAGGTTTTAAAACCTATTACCACCACATAGTCTTACTACTAGCAATGCACCACTCCAACTCTCACACACACTATTAAGAGCCTCTCATATCACATGCACACCATCATGGATCACCCCAACACAAAGATCACAAGGCATCACACATAACACATGGAATGAAATGGAATGGCATGGATGCATGCATGCAAAAGAGAAATAAACAAGGGGAGCTTCAGATGAAATATCACATTGCATAACCTCATGTCAATGACAAATTGGACCCACATCGAGAAGGTTCCAAAAAGGGAAAGATACACTCTTGTGGCATTACACCCTCTTTGTCAACCAGAGGCGGACGGCAAAGGCCACCTACCGTAACAGCCTCCATTAGGCCCCTGTCTCTATCTCCTTTCTCATCTATCTCTCTAAAGATCGGCTACCCTACCCACCCACCCCACCGAACTCTGTTTCTCTCTCCCTCGACCTCGCTCCCAGCCCACGCCGCCGGACACCGAGCTCCCCCGCACCAGACACCCCTCGTCCCTCTCTCCCTGCGCGTGCCCCACGCCGGCCACCCCTCCCCACGCCAGCCACCCCCTCCCGACAGCTCTAGCTACGTTGGCCACCCCCTCTCCTCCCCGCGCCTGCCAACCCTTCACTCAGCCAGCGCCCTTCCCCACAGCTGGCATCCCACCCCGCACCCGACGCCCCTCCCCGCATACGGTGCCCCTTGCTATAGCCGGCGCCCCTCCCCGCATTCGGTGCCCATGCCGGCCCCGGCGCCCTACCGTCCCGACCCCCCATCGGCCCGCACCTCCGCCGCCCCGGCTGCCCACTGCCCGTCCGAGGTGATTTTTTTTGCTAATTAATAGATTTAGTGGTATATATAGTTTAGTCGGTAGATTCTGTTTAGTTAGTTACTGGTAGTTTCTTTTTTAGTTAATTAGTGGTAGATTATGTTTTTGTTATTTTTTTAGTGTTACATAGATTTAGTGATAGGTTTAAGGCTAGGTTTAGTTACTTAGTCATAATTAAAATATGTAGAAAAAATATCAAGCATAAAATAAGAATAAGTAGATAAGGGAAGAAGAAGAAGAAGAAGAAGAAGAAGAGGAGGAGGAGGAGGAGGAGGAGAAGAAGAAGAAGAGGAAGAAGAAGAAATAGACGAGGGAGGAGAAAAATAAAGAAGAGGAAAAGGAAAAGAAGGAAAAATAATAAGAAGAAGAATAAGAGGAGGAAGAAGAAGAATAAGAAGAAGAAGGAGGAGAAGAAGAAGAGAAGAAGAAGAAGATGAAGAAGAAGAAAAGGAAGGAAGAAGATGAAGAAGAAGAAAAGGAAGAAGAGGAGGGAGAAGAAAACGACACCCTGCCACCCCAACACGACGCCCCGTCACCCCAAGACGATGCCCCGACACCCCGACACGACATCCCGACACCCCCGCATGAAAGTCCACATAGCTGTTAATACGCCGCCCTCGATGGCACTTACTCCCAACCCCCGACCCCCGACCCCTCTTTGTCCTCATGTTGACCGATAAGGTGCTCTTCGGCATTCTACAGGCCGCCAACGATGGACCTGACCAGGAGAATGCTCGAAGAGGAGAGGAGAGCCGGAGAGGAGAGGTCTCTGGAACCGGGAGAGATGGCGTGATGACCCTTCGACCGTGCGTCGCCATACCTGAGGGAGGAGGGGACGAGCGAGTTAGGGGGTTCCTCGGCATTGATGTAACCCTAAATGACATCTATATAGGTTAGGGGTGCCTTGACATTGATGGAATCCTGAATGACATATATTTCAGGTAAAGGTGCTTCCGCATGGACGAAACGAGCAGTGCGAGTTGTTTTTTCAGAATTTGGTGGTGGCATTTGATACGTCTCCAATGTATCTATAATTTTTGATGGTTCTATGCTATTATGTTGTCAAACTTTGGATGTTTTGTATGCCTTTTATATCATTTTTGGGACTAACTTATCAACTTAGTGCCAAGTGCCAGTTCCTGTTTTTCCATGTTTTTGACCTTTTTCAGAGGAGAATATTAAACGGAGTCCAAACGGAATAAAACCTCCGAGAAGATTTTTTCTGGAACAGAGGATACGCAGGGAGCTTGAGAACCAAGGCAGAGGGCACCAGGGGAGGCCACAAGCACCCTAGCCGCGGCCTAGGGGCCCGCACCTAGCAGGCTTGTGGGCGCTCTGTGGCTCCTCTACCCTACTTCTTCTGCCTATAAATCCCCGAAAAATCTGAAACCACAAGACAGAGCCATGAAAATACTTTTTCTCCGCTGCATGCTTTTGTCTCCGCAAGATCCCATCTGGGGCACGTTCTGGTGCCCTGCCGGAGGGGGATCCGGACACGGAGGGCTTCTTCATCAACACCATTGCCTCTTCGATGATGCGTGAGTAGTTCACCATAGACCTTCGGGTCCATAGCTAGTAGCTAGATGGCTTCTTATCTCTCTTGTATCTTCAATACAAAGTTCTCCATGATCTTCATGGAGATCTATCTGATGTAATCTTCTTTGGCGGTGTGTTTGTCGAGATCCGATGAATTGTGGATTTATGATCAGATTATCTATGAATCTTATTTGAGTTTCTTCGGATCTCTTATATGCATGATTTCATATCCTTCTAATTCTATTCGAGTTTAGGGTTTTGTTTGGCCAACTTGATCTACAGTTCTTGCAATGGGAGAAGTGCTTGGTTTTGGGTTCATACCGTGCGGTGACCTCATCCAGTGACAGAAGGGGTAGCGAGGCACGCATCGTGTTATTGCCATCAAGGTTAAAAAGATGGGGTTTATTTCTATTGCATGAATTTATCCCTCCTCATCATGTCATTTTTCTTAAGGCGTTACTCTGTTTGTCATGAACTCAATACACTAGATGCATGCTGGATAGCGGTCGATGTGTGGAGTAATAGTAGTAGATGCATAAAGTATCGGTCTACTTGTCTCGGACGTGATGCCTATATGTATGACCATTGCCTTAGATATCGTCATGACTTTGCGCGGTTCTATGAATTGCTCGACAGTAATTCGTTCGCCCACCATAATATTTGCTATCTTGAGAGAAGCCTCTAGTGAACACTATGGCCCCGGGGTCTACTTCACATCATATTTTCAGCCCTGCACTTTTACTTTGTTGCACTTTCTGCCTTCGGATCTAACTTTGCAATCAATCTTGAAGGGATTGACAACCCCTTTATAGCGTTGGGTGCAAGCTTGTTTGTTTTTGCGCACGTACTCTAGACACTTGGCTTGATACTCCTACTGGATTGATACCTTGGTTCTCAAACTGAGGGAAATACTTACTGCTACTGTGCTGCATCACCCTTTCCTCTTCAAGGGAAAAACCAACGCAAGCTCAAGCGGTAGCAAGAAGATTTTTTGGCGCCGTTGTCGGGGAGGATCAAGTCAAGAATAGTCTCCCATCCACGTGCCAATTTCTAGCACCGTTGTCGGGGAGCATCAAGTCAAGAATAGTCTTCCTCCGACGTATCAATCTCTGGCACCAGGGATTATTCTAAGTGAAGCTTATCCAAGTAACCGTCGCAAACTCATCTCTTGCATTTACTTTTTTTTCCTCTTGTTTTCCTCTCCCTCACTTCTGAAAAACAAAAATTATAAAAATATTTGCCCTTTTTAGTTCACCCTTTTCTCTCGCTTGCTTTCTACTCGCTTGTGCGCTTGTCTGCCTGCTAAGACCTGTATGGCCCAACCAAAGGATTATGATGCTTACTATACAAGGTTGGAAGAGATTGAAACTAGTGATAAAGGCTTCATGTCTACAAAGTTTGATTATAATAGTTACTTCCGTAGAGAACTAAGGGAGAAAAATTCTTTTTTGGCTTTTATGAATAAATAAGTTGATGATATGGCCAAAGAATTCCTTGCGCTAAATTCTCAGTTTGCTCGTCTTGAAAAATTGGTGGGCCATATTTCTGATAAACATGCTACCTTGGTCAATAAAATGGCTGCTAAACCTAAAATATGTGATGAGAATCACGAAGATCTTAAAGTGCTTGGTGTGACTCCCATTGAATCCTTGTTTTCTAGTGTCAAACCTAATGATGATGGGGCTGGATATGAATCCACTTTGGTTGATAAACGCCCCAATGATTCGGAGTCCATCTATCTTGATGCCGAAAGCATTAAAAGTGGAGTAGAGGATACCAAAACTTTGAGTAGTAATGAAACTACTACTTTGGATTTTAAGGAATTCAATTATAACAGTTGCTCTTTGATTGAATGTATTTCCTTCATGCAATCCATGCTAAACTCTCCACACGCTGATAGCCAAAACAAGGCCTTTACTGATCATATCGTCGACGCTATGATGAAATCTCTTGAAGAGAAACTTGAATTGGAAGTTCCTTTTCCTAGAAAACTTCATGATGAGTGGGAACCTACTATCAAAATCAAGATCAAAAACTATGAATGCAATGCTTTGTGTGATTTGGGTGGTAGTGTTTCCGCGATTCCAAAGTCTTTATGTGATGTTCTAGGCTCCAATGAGATTGATGAGTGCTCTCTTAATTTGCATCTTGCAGATTCTACTGTTAAGAAACCTATGGGAAGGATCAATGATGTTCTTATTATTGCAAATAGGAACTATGTACCCGTAGATTTCATTGTGCTTGATATTGATTGCAATCCGACATGTCCTATCATTCTTGGTAGACCTTTCCTAAGGACTATTGGTGCTGTCATCGATATGAAGGAAGGGAATATTAGATTTCAATTTCCATTAAAGAAGGGCATGGAACATTTTCCTAGAAATAAAATAAGATTGCCTTATGAATCAATGATGAGCGCTACTTATGGTTTGAGTACCAAAGACGACGATACGTGATTCTATCGCCTTATGCCTAGCTAAGGGCGTTGAACAATAGCGCTTGTTGGGAGGCAACCCAATGAATTTATCTTTGCTTTTTTTTCTTTCTATTTTGTTGCGTCCACACCATCATAATTCTGTTATGATTGTGTCTTTTGTGTTTTTTTGTGTGATTGAGCCAAGTAAAACCTTTATGACTAGTTTTGGTGATGGTTGTTTGATCGTGCTGGAAAAACACAGAAACTTTTTGCTCACGAAATTATTTTTGATTTTTATCCAGCAAGATATTTTGAGTTGATTCTTTTAGATTCTGGTTTATATGCCAATTGTGCAAATTGTCGTAATTTTTCAGAATTGTTGAGATACCAGAAGTATACGAAGTATACAGATTGCTACAGACTGGTCTGTTTTTGATAGATTCTGTTTTTGTTATGTTGATTGCTTATTTTGATGAAACTATGGATAGTATCGGTGGTACTAGCCATGGAAAAGTGAGAATACAGTAATCTAACACCAATATAAATAGAAATCAAGTTTGCTACAGTACCTAAAGAGGTGGTAGTTTGTTTTCTTGTGCTAATGATATCACGAGTTTCTGTTTAAGTTTTGTGTTGTGAAGTTTTCAAGTTTTGGGTGGTGTTCTCATGGACGATGAGATAAAGAGTGGAAAGATCTCAAGCTTGGGGATGCCCAAGGAATCCCAAGCCAAATTCAAGGACACCAAAAAGCCTAAGCTTGGGGATGCCCCGGGAAGGCATCCCCTCTTTCGTCTTTAATCCATCGGTAACATTATTTGGAGCTATATTTTTATTCACCATATGATATGTGTTTTGCTTGGAGCGCCTTGTATTATAGGAGTATTTTTTGTGTCACAATAATCCTTCCTGGACACCTTTTAAGAGAGACATGCACTCATCGTTAATTTGCTAGAATACTCATTGGGCTTCGCTTATATCTTTTGAGTTAGGCAATTTAGCTCACATGTGCTTCACTTATATCTTTTGAGCTAGATAACTTTGCTCTAAGTGATTCACTTAGATCTTTTAGAGCACGGTGGTGTCATACTTTGGAGAAATAAGAACTCTCGATCTTCACTTATATCTTTTTGAGAGTGCTCTCTATGAGTAACTTGGTAGTTGGCTTGTGCTATAAAAGTAGTCCTAAAGATGATAGGCATCAAAAGAGGATACAATAAAACTTCCATATTCTTGTGCATTGATTAGAAAGAGAAGTTTGATTCCTCTCAATTAGTTTTGAGACATGGATTTGGTAATATTTAGAGTCATGTTAGTAGGGTGTTGTGAATCTAGAAATACTTGTGTTGAAGTTAGTGATTCCCGTAACATGCACGTATGGTGAACCGCTATGTTAGGAAGTCGGAGCATAATTGATTTATTGATTATCATCCTTTGTGTTGCGGTCGGGATCGCGCGATGGTTAACACCTACCAACCCTTCCCCTAGGAGTATGTGTTTAGCACTTTGTTTTGATTACTAATAAAAACTTTCGCAATAAGTATGTGAGTTCTTCGTGACTAATGTGAGTCCATGGTATAGATGCACTTTCACCTTCCATCATTGCTAGCATCTCTAGTGTCACGCAACTTTCGTCGGTACACAAAACCACCATAGACCTTCCTCAAAACAGCCACCATACCTACCTCTCATGGCCTTTTCATGGCCATTCCGAGATATATTGCCATGCAAATCCCACCATTCCGTCTCATGACTTGTCTCGTCACTTACATATTTCCATTGCATGATCGTAAGATAGCTAGTGAGATGTTTCAACGTCATACGCCAATCTAGATCGTTGCACATCCCGATACACTATCGGAGGCATTTCCTATCAGAGTCATCATTGTTCTAAGCACTGAGCTGTGAGTGAATAAAAGTGTGATGATCATCATTATTAGAGCATTGTCCCATGTGAGGAAATAAAAAAAGAGGCCAAATTTCCCCACAAATAATATATATGGAAAGAGGCCAAAGAGCCCAAACAAAAAAAAGAGAGAGAAAAAGAGAGAAGGGACAATGCTACTATCTTTTTCCACACTTGTGCTTCATAATAGCACCATGTTCTTCATGATTGAGAGTCTCTTGTTTTGTCACCACCATATACTAGTGGGAATCTTCATTATGTAACTTGGCTTGTATATTCCAATGATGGGCTTCCTCAAAATTTCCCTAGGTCGTCATGACCAAGCAAGTTGGATGCACACCCACTAGTTCTCCTTTTGAGCTTTCACACACTTATAGATCTTAGTGCATCCATTGCATGGTAATCCCTACTCATCCACATTGATATCTATTGATGGGCATCTCCATAACCCTTTGATATGCCGAGTCAATATGACCATCTCCTCCTTTTTGCCTCACAACCTCCACCACACTCTATTCCACCTATAGTGCTATATCCATGGCCCACGCTCATGTATTGGGTGAGAGTTGAAAAAGGTTTGAGAAAGTAAGAGTGCGAAACAATTACATGGCCAAAACCGGAGTTGTGGATGATTTAAATTCGTTGTGTGGGGATGATGGAGCATAGCCATACTATATGATTTTGTAGGGATAACTTTCTTTGGCCTTGTTATTTCGAAAGTTCATGATTACCTTGCTAGTTTGGTTGAAGTATTATTGTTTTCATGTCAATAGCAAACTATTGTTTTGAATCTTACAGATCTGAACATTCATGTCACATGAAAGAAGTTACAAATGACAAATATGCTAGGTAGCATTCCACAAAAATTCAGTCTTTATCACTTCCCTACTCAAGGACAAGCAGGAGTTAAGCTTGGGGATGCTTGATACGTCTCCAGCGTATCTATATTTTTTGCTGGTTCCATGCTATTATCTTGTCACACTTTGGATCTTTTGTATGCCTTTTATATCTTTTTTCGGACTAACTTATTAACTCAGTGCCAAGTGCCAGTTCCTGTTTTTTCAGTGTTTTTGACCTTTTTCAGAGGAGAATATTGAACGGAGTCCAAACGGAATAAAACCTCCGAAAAGATTTTTTCCCGAATAGAACATACGCAGGTAGCTTGAGAACCAAGGTAGAGGGCACCACGGGAGGCCACAAACCCCCTAACCGCGGCCTGGGGGGGCCGCGCCTAGCAGGCTTGTGGGCCCATTGTGGCTCCTCTGCCCTACTTCTTCCGCCTATAAATCCCCGAAAAATTTGAAACCACGAGAGAGAGCCACGAAAATACTTTTCCGCCACCACAAGCTTCTGTCTCCGCAAGATCCCATCTAGGCATGTTCTAGTGCCCTGCCGGAGGGGGGATTCGGACACGGAGGGCTTCTTCATCAACACCATTGACTCTTCGATGATGCGTGAGTAGTTCACCATAGACCTTCGGGTCCATAGCTAGTAGCTAGATGGCTTCTTCTCTCTCTTGGATCTTCAATACAAAGTTCTCCATGATTTTCATGGACATCTATCCGATGTAATCTTCTTTTGCGGTGTGTTTGTCGAGATCCGATGAATTGTGGATTTATGATCAGATTATCTATGAATCTTATTTGAGTTTCTTCTGATCTCTTATATGCATGATTTAATATCCTTGCAATTCTCTTCGAGTTGTGGGTTTCGTTTGGCCAACTTGATCTATAGTTCTTGCTGTTGGAATTATGCCCTAGAGGCAATAATAAATGTATAGTTATTATTATAATTTCTGTATCAAGATAATAGTTTATTATCCATGCTATAATTGTATTGAATGAAGACTCATTTACATGTGTGGATACATAGACAAAAGACCATCCCTAGCATGCCTCTAGTTGGCTAGCCAGTTGATCGATGATAGTCAGTGTCTTCTGATTATGAACAAGGTTTTGTTGCTTGATAACTGGATCACGTCATTGGGAGAATCACGTGATGGACTAGACCCAAACTAATAGACGTAGCATGTTGATCGTGTCATTTTGTTGCTACTGTTTTCTGTGTGTCAAGTATTTATTCCTATGACCATGAGATCATATAACTCACTGACACCGGAGGAATGCTTTGTGTGTATCAAACGTCGCAGCGTAACTGGGTGACTATAAAGATGCTCTACAGGTATCTCCGAAGGTGTTAGTTGAGTTAGTATGGATCAAGACTGGGATTTGTCACTCCGTGTGACGGAGAGGTATCTCGGGGCCCACTCGGTAATACAACATCACACACAAGCCTTGCAAGCAATGTAACTTAGTGTAAGTTGCGGGATCTTGTATTACGGAACGAGTAAAGAGACTTGCCGGTAAACGAGATTGAAATAGGTATGCGGATACTGACGATCGAATCTCGGGCAAGTAACATACCGAAGGACAAAGGGAATGACATACGGGATTATACGAATCCTTGGCACTGAGGTTCAAACGATAAGATCTTCGTAGAATATGTAGGATCCAATATGGGCATCCAGGTCCCGCTATTGGATAATGACCAAAGAGTCTCTCGGGTCATGTCTACATAGTTCTCGAACCCGCAGGGTCTGCACACTTAAGGTTCGACGTTGTTTTATGTGTATTTGAGTTATATGGTTGGTTACCGAATGTTGTTCGGAGTCCCGGATGAGATCACGGACGTCACGAGGGTTTTCGGAATGGTCCGGAAACGAAGATTGATATATAGGATGACCTCATTTGATTACCGGAAGGTTTTCGGAGTTACCGGGAATGTACCGGGAATGACGAATGGGTTCCGGGAGTTCACCGGAGAGGGGCAACCCACTCCGGGGAAGCCCATAGGATTTTGGGGGACACACCAGCCCTTAGTGGGCTGGTGGGACAGCCCCAAGGGAGCCTATGTGCCAAGATAAGAAAATCAAAGGAAAAAAAGAGGGAAGAAGTGGGAAGGGAGGGGGACTCCTCCCACCAAACCAAGTCCAACTCGGTTTGGGGGTGGAGTCCTCCCCCCCTTGGCTCGGCCGACCCCTTGGGAGTCCCTTGGACCCCAAGGCAAGGTCCCCCTCCCTCCTCCTATATATATGGGGCTTTTAGGGCAGATTTGAGACGACTTTCTCACGGCTGCCCGACCACATACCTCCATAGTTTTTCCTCTAGATCGTGTTTCTGCGGAGCTCGGGCGGAGCCCTGCTGAGACAAGATCATCACCAACCTCCGGAGCGCCGTCACGCTGCCGGAGAACTCTTCTACCTCTCCGTCTCTCTTGCTGGATCAAGAAGGCCGAGATCATCGTCGAGCTGTACGTGTGCTGAACGCGGATGTGCCGTCCGTTCGGTACTAGATCGTGGGACTGATCGCGGGATTGTTCGCGGGGCGGATCGAGGGACGTGAGGACGTTCCACTACATCAACCGCGTTCTCTAACGCTTCTGCTGTACGATCTACAAGGGTACGTAGATCACTCATCCCCTCTCGTAGATGGACATCACCATGATAGGTCTTCGTGCGCGTAGGAAAATTTTTGTTTCCCATGCGACGTTCCCCAACAGTGGCATCATGAGCTAGGTTCATGCGTAGATGTCTTCTCAAGTAGAACACAAAAGGTTTTGTGGGCGGTGATGTGCGTTTTGCTGCCCTTCTTAGTATTTTCTTGATTCCGCAATATTATTGGATTGAAGCGGCTTGGACCGACATTACTCGTACGCTTACGAGAGACTGGTTTCATCGTTACGAGTAACCCCCTTTGCTCAAAGATGACTGGCAAGTGACGGTTTCTCCAACTTTAGTTGAATCGGATTTGACCGAGGAGGTCCTTGGATGAGGTTAAATAGCAACTCATATATCTCCGTTGTGGTGTTTGCGTAAGTAAGATGCGATCCTACTAGATACCCTTGGTCACCACGTAAAACATGCAACAACAAAATTAGAGGACGTCTAACTTGTTTTTGCAGGGTATGATTGTGATGTGATATGGCCAATGATGTGATGTGATATATTGGATGTATGAGATGATCATGTTGTAATAGAAATATCGACTTGCATGTCGATGGTACGGCAACCGGCACGAGCCATAGGGTTGTCTTTATACTAACATATTTGTGCTTGCAGATGCGTTTACTATTTTGCTAGGATGTAGCTTTAGTAGTAATAGCATAAGTAGCACGACAACCCCGATGGCAACACGTTGATGGATGATCATGGTGTCGCGCCGGTGACAAGAAGATCATCCCGGTGCTTTGGTGATGGAGATCAAGAAGCACGTGATGATGGCCATATCATGTCACTTATGAATTGCATGTGATGTTAATCCTTTTATGCACCTTATTTTGCTTAGAACGACGGTATCATTATGAGGTGTTCTCTCACTAAAATTTCAAGACGAAATTGTGTTCTCCCCGACTGTGCACCGTTGCTACAGTTCGTCGTTTCGAGACACCACGTGATGATCGGGTGTGATAGACTCAACGTTCACATACAATGGTTGCAAAACAGTTGCGCACGCGGAACACTCAGGTTAAGCTTGACGAGCCTAGAATGTGCAGAGATGGCCTCGGAACACATGAGACCGAAAGGTCGATCATGAATCATATAGTTGATATGATTAGCATAGGGATGCTTACCACTGAAACTACTCTCGACTCACGTGATGATCGGACTTGGGATAGTGTAAGTGGATCATGAACCACTCAAATGACTAGAGAGATGTACTTTTTGAGTGGGAGTTTAGCATATAATTTGATTAAGTTGAACTCTAATTATCTTGAACATAGTCTAAGCCCATTTTGAATATATTTGTGTTGTAGATCATGGCTCACGCAAGTATCATCCTGAATTTTAATACGTTCCTAGAGAAAGCTAAGTTGAAAGATGATGGAAGCAACTTTGTAGACTGGGCTCGTAATCTTAAGCTAATCTTACAAGCTGGAAAGAAGGATTATGTCCTTAATGCTGCGCTAGGAGATGAACCACCCGCTACGGCTGATCAGGATGTTAAGAACGCTTGGTTAGCGTGTAAGGAGGACTACTCAATAGTTCAATGTGCAGTCTTGTATGGCTTGGAACCGGGACTTCAACGTCGCTTTGAGCGTCATGGAGCATTTGAGATGTTCCAGGAGTTGAAGTTTATCTTTCAGAAGAACGCCCGGATCGAGAGGTATGAGACCTCCGATAAATTCTATGCTTGCAAGATGGAGGAAAACTCGTCTGTCAGTGAACATGTGCTCAAAATGTCTGGGTACTCAAACCGTCTAGCTGAACTGGGGATTGAACTCCCGCAAGAAGCTATCACTGACAGAATCCTTCAATCACTGCCGCCAAGCTATAAAGGCTTTGTGTTGAACTACAACATGCAAGGGATGAACAAGTCTCCCGGCGAGTTGTTTGCAATGCTGAAAGTCGCAGAGTCTGAACTCCGTAAAGAGCATCAAGTGTTGATGGTGAGCAAGACCACTAGTTTCAAGAGAAACGACAAAGGCAAGAAGGGCAATTCGAAGAAGAGCGGCAAGCCTATTGCCAATCCGCCGAAGAAACCCAAGGCTGGACCTAAGCCTGAAACAGAGTGCTTCTATTGCAAGGGTATGGGTCACTGGAAGCGCAATTGCCCCAAGTATCTGGCAGATAAGAAGGCGGGCAAAGAAAAATCAGGTATATTTTATATACATGTTATTGATGTGTACTTAACCGGCTCTCGTAGTAGTGCCTGGGTATTCGATACCGGTTCTGTTTCTCACATTTGCAACTCGAAGCAGGAACTGCGGAATAGACGAAGGCTGGCGAAAGACGAAGTGACGATGCGCGTAGGAAACGGTTCCAAGGTTGATGCAATCGCCGTCGGCACCGTGTCACTTCAACTACCATCGGGATTAGTGATGAACTTAAATCGTTGTTATTTAGTGCCTGCGTTGAGCATGAACATTATATCTGGATCTTGTTTATTGCGAGACGGTTACTCTTTTAAGTCTGAGAATAATGGTTGTTCTATTTCTATGAGTAACATCTTTTATGGTCATGCACCGAATGTGAGAGGATTGTTCATATTGAATCTCGATAGCGATACGCATATACATAACATTGAGACCAAAAGACTTAGAGTAAACAATGATAGCGCCATATTTTTGTGGCACTGCCGCTTGGGTCATATTGGTGTAAAGCGCATGAAGAAACTCCATGTTGATGGACTTTTGGAGTCACTTGACTTTGATTCACTTGACACGTGCGAACCATGCCTCATGGGCAAGATGACTAAGACTCCGTTCTCCGGAACAATGGAGCGTGCAAGTGACTTGTTGGAAATCATACATACCGATGTGTGTGGTCCAATGAGCGTGGAGGCACGCGGCGGATATCGTTATTTTCTCACCTTCACTGACGATTTGAGTAGATATGGTTATGTCTACTTGATGAAGCACAAGTCTGAAACATTTGAAAAGTTCAAGCAATTTCAGAGTGAAGTAGAAAATCATCGTAACAAGAAGATCAAGTTCCTACGGTCTGATCGTGGGGGTGAATATCTGAGTTTCGAGTTTGGTACTCACTTAAGACAATGTGGAATTGTTTCACAGTTAACACCGCCTGGAACACCACAGCGTAATGGTGTGTCCGAACGTCGTAATCGTACTTTGTTAGAGATGGTGCGATCTATGATGTCTCTTACTGATTTGCCGTTATCATTTTGGGGTTATGCATTAGAAACAGCTGCATTCACTTTAAATAGGGCACCATCAAAATCCGTTGAGACGACACCATACGAACTGTGGTATGGCAAAAGACCAAAGTTGTCCTTTCTTAAAGTTTGGGGATGTGATGCTTATGTCAAAAAGCTTCAGCCTGAAAAGCTGGAACCCAAAGCGGAAAAATGCGTCTTCATAGGTTACCCAAAAGAGACAGTTGGGTACACCTTCTATCTCAAATCCGAAGGCAAAGTGTTTGTTTCTAAGAATGGAACTTTTCTCGAGAAGGAGTTTCTCTCGAGAGAATTGAGTGGGAGGAAGATAGAACTTGACGAGGTTGTCGAACCTCTCATCCCTCTGGATGGTGGCGCAGGGCAAGGGGAAACCTCTGTCGTTGCAACGCCGGTTGAGGAGGAAGTTAATGATGATGATCATGAAACTCCAGTTCAAGTTTCTGTTGAACCACGCAGGACGACGAGATCACGCGCTGCTCCAGAGTGGTACGGTAATCCCGTCTTATCAATCATGTTGTTAGACAACAATGAACCTGCAAATTATGAAGAAGCAATGGTGGGCACAGATTCCAACAAATGGCTAGAAGCCATGAAATCCGAGATAGGATCCATGTATGAGAACAAAGTGTGGACTTTGGAGATACTACCTGAGGGCCGCAAGGCTATTCAGAACAAATGGATCTTTAAGAAGAAGACGGACGCTGACGGTAATGTGACCGTTTATAAAGCTCGACTTGTGGCAAAGGGTTTTTCACAAGTTCCAGGAATTGACTACGATGAGACTTTCTCTCCCGTAGCAATGCTTAAGTCCGTCAGAATCATGTTAGCAATAGTTGCATTTTTCGATTATGAAATCTGGCAGATGGATGTCAAAACGGCGTTCCTTAACGGTTTCCTTAAGGAAGAATTGTATATGATGCAACCCGAAGGTTTTGTCGATCCTAAAAATGCTGACAAGGTGTGCAAGCTCCAGCGATCCATTTATGGACTGGTGCAAGCATCTCGGAGTTGGAACAAACGCTTTGATGAGGTGATCAAAGCATTTGGGTTTATAAAAGTGGTTGGAGAATATTGTATTTACAAGAAAGTGAGTGGGAGCTCTGTGGCGTTTCTAATACTATATGTGGATGACATATTACTGATTGGAAAGAACGTGGAGCTCTTGGAGAGCATAAAAGGTTACTTGAATAAAAGTTTCTCTATGAAGGACCTAGGAGAAGCTGCTTACATTCTAGGCATTAAGATTTATAGGGATAGATCAAAACGCCTGATAGGACTTTCACAAAGCACATACCTTGATAAAGTTTTGAAGAGGTTCAAAATGGAACAGTCCAAGAAAGGGTTCTTGCCAGTGTTACAAGGTGCAAGATTGAGTAAGACTCAGTGCCCAGCAACTGATGAAGATAGAGATCATATGCGCTCCGTCCCCTATGCTTCAGCCATAGGCTCTATCATGTATGCAATGCTGTGCACTAGACCGGATGTTAGCCTGGCCATAAGTATGGCAGGCAGATTCCAGAGTAATCCAGGAGTGGATCACTGGACAGCGGTCAAGAATATCCTGAAGTACCTGAAAAGGACTAAGGAGATGTTTCTCGTGTATGGAGGTGACGAAGAGCTCGCCGTAAAAGGTTACGTTGATGCAAGCTTTGACACAGATCCGGACGACTCTAAGTCGCAAACCGGATACGTATTTATTCTTAATGGGGGTGCAGTAAGCTGGTGCAGTTCCAAGCAAAGCGTCGTAGTAGATTCTACATGTGAAGCGGAGTACATGGCTGCCTCAGAGGCGGCTAAGGAGGGTGTCTGGATGAAGCAGTTCATGACGGATCTTGGAGTGGTGCCAAGTGCACTGGATCCAATAACCTTGTTCTGTGACAACACTGGTGCCATTGCCTTAGCAAAGGAACCAAGGTTTCACAAGAAGACCAGACACATCAAATGACGCTTCAACCTCATCCGCGACTACGTCGAGGAGGAGGACGTGAATATATGCAAAGTGCACACGGATCTGAATGTAGCAGACCCGCTGACTAAACCTCTTCCACGGCCAAAACATGATCGACACCAGAACTGTATGGGTGTTAGATTTATTACAATGTAAATCACATAGTGATGTGAGGGCTAGATTATTGACTCTAGTGCAAGTGGGACACTGTTGGAATTATGCCCTAGAGGCAATAATAAATGTATAGTTATTATTGTAATTCCTGTATCAAGATAATAGTTTATTATGCATGCTATAATTGTATTGAATGAAGACTCATTTACATGTGTGGATACATAGACAAAACACCATCCCTAGCATGCCTCTAGTTGGCTAGCCAGTTGATCGATGATAGTCAGTGTCTTCTGATTATGAACAAGGTGTTGTTGCTTGATAACTGGATCGCGTCATTGGGAGAATCACGTGATGGACTAGACCCAAACTAATAGACGTAGCATGTTGATCGTGTCATTTTGTTGCTACTGTTTTCTGTGTGTCAAGTATTTATTCCTATGACCATGAGATCATATAACTCACTGACACCGGAGGAATGCTTTGTGTGTATCAAACGTCGCAACGTAACTGGGTGACTATAAAGATGCTCTACAGGTATCTCCGAAGGTGTTAGTTGAGTTAGTATGGATCAAGACTGGGATTTGTCACTCCGTGTGACGGAGAGGTATCTCGGGGCCCACTCGGTAATACAACATCACACACAAGCCTTGCAAGCAATGTAACTTAGTGTAAGTTGCGGGATCTTGTATTACGGAACGAGTAAAGAGACTTGCCGGTAAACGAGATTGAAATAGGTATGCGGATACTGACGATCGAATCTCGGGCAAGTAACATACCGAAGGACAAAGGGAATGACATACGGGATTATACGAATCCTTGACACTGAGGTTCAAACGATAAGATCTTCGTAGAATATGTAGGATCCAATATGGGCATCGAGGTCCCGCTATTGAATAATGACCGAGGAGTCTCTCGGGTCATGTCTACATAGTTCTCGAACCCGCAGGGTCTGCACACTTAAGGTTCGACGTTGTTTTATGCGTATTTGAGTTATATGGTTGGTTACCGAATGTTGTTCGGAGTCCCGGATGAGATCACGGACGTCACGAGGGTTTCCGGAATGGTCCGGAAACAAAGATTGATATATAGGATGACCTCACTTGATTACCGGAAGGTTTTCGGAGTTACCGGGAATTTACCGGGAATGACGAATGGGTTCCGGGAGTTCACCGGAGGGGGGCAACCCACTCCGGGGAAGCCCATAGGCTTTTGGGGGACACACCAGCCCTTAGTGGGCTGGTGGGACAGCTCCAAGGGAGCCTATGCGCCAAGATAAGAAAATCAAAGGAAAAGAAAAAAAAGAGGGAAGAAGTGGGAAGGGAGGGGGACTCCTCCCACCAAACCAAGTCCAACTCGGTTTGGGGGGGGAGTCCTCCCCCCCTTGGCTCGGCCGACCCCTTGGGAGTCCCTTGGACCCCAAGGCAAGGTCCCCCTCCCATCTCCTGTATATATGGGGCTTTTAGGGCAGATTTGAGACGACTTTCTCACGGCTGCCCGACCACATACCTCCATAGTTTTTCCTCTAGATCGTGTTTCTGCGGAGCTCGGGCCGAGCCCTGCTGAGACAAGATCATCACCAACCTCCGGAGCGCCGTCACGCTGCCGGAGAACTCTTCTACCTCTCCGTCTCTCTTGCTGGATCAAGAAGGCCGAGATCATCGTCGAGCTGTACGTGTGCTGAACGCGGAGGTGCCGTCCGTTCGGTACTAGATCGTGGGACTGATCGCGGGATTGTTCGCGGGGCGGATCGAGGGACGTGAGGACGTTCCACTACATCAACCGCGTTCTCTAACGCTTCTGCTGTACGATCTACAAGGGTACGTAGATCACTCATCCCCTCTCATAGATGGACATCACCATGATAGGTCTTCGTGCGTGTAGGAAATTTTTTGTTTCCCATGCGACGTTCCCCAACACTTGCAATGGGAGAAGTGGGTGGTTTTGGGTTCATACCGTGCGGTGACCTCACCCAGTGACAGAAGGGGTAGCGAGGCACGGATCTTGTTGTTTCCATCAAGGGTAAAAAGATGGGGTTTATATCTATTGCATGAATTTATCCCTCTACATCATGTCATCTTGCTTAAGGCATTACTCTGTTTGCCATGAACTCAATACACTAGATGCATGCTAGATAGCGGTTGATGTGTGGAGTAATAGTAGTAGATGCAAAAATTATCGGTCTACTTGTCTCGGACGTGATGCCTATATGTATGATCATTGCCTTAGATATCGTCATGACCTCGAGCGGTTCTATCAATTGCTCGACAGTAATTCGTTCACCCACTGTAATATTTGCTGTCTTGAGAGAAGCCTCTAATGAACACTATGGCCCCCAGGTCTACTTCACATCATATTTTCAGCCCTACACTTTTACTTTGTTGCACTTTCCGCCTTCAGATCTGACTATGCAATCAATCTTGAAGGGATTGACAACCCCTTTATAGCATTGGGTGCAAGCTTGTTTGTTTTTGCGCAGGTACTCGGGACACTTGGCTTGATACTCCTACTGGATTGATACCTTGGTTCTCAAACTGAGTGAAATACTTACTCCTACTGTGCTGCATCTCCCTTTCCTCTTCAAAAGAAAAACCAACGCAAGCTCAAGAGGTAGCAGCACTATGTTGTAAATATTTAGTTAGGTTGACAAAAAAACAACAATGTTATGTTACTCATCTTTGGATTTAAATATGTAGTTGTTTTCATCGTTGCGTGGGCCTGGTGTTCGACGAGCTCCGCCCCTGCATTCGACTAGGCAAGATTAGTGATTGTGTGTGGTTTTACACCGGTCACCCTAGTCATAAAGAGATGACCAAAGAATGGTTTCCAAAAACCAAGGAGTTTGTGCAAGCCGCATTTTTAAATTTGCAGGAAACAAACTGGTGCCCCTATCCTCGGTGCGACAACTATAAAAAGAGGACACAAGCTGAAATGATTAAACACCTGCAGAGGAGGGGTTTAATCCTAATTATATGGTGTGGACATTTAAGGGTGAGTCTATACAACGCACCAGAGCTGAGGTGGTTCATCGTTACACCGACGAGCATGGTACTGGGATCAAAGACAAGGTGCAAGACTTTGATGATGCTCGGGATTCAGACGATGAGATGGAGGAATCTGGGAAGGCGTTCTATGAAATGTTGGAGTCTTCAAAATGTCCTCTCCATGAGCACACCGAGCTTTGTCAGCTGGATGCCATTGCACAAGTTATGGCTCTGAAGGCTCAGTTCAACTTGGGAAGAGAATGCTACGACGCGATGATGACACTATTTGGACGCTTTCTACCCAAAGGCCATGTCATGCCTGCAGACCTGTACCAGTCAGACAAAAGGTGCCCTATGAGAAGATACATGCGTGTGAGAAAGGATGTGCCTTATTTAGGAAGGAGTATGCATACTTGGACTATTGTCCCATTTGCAAGTCTTGCAGGTATCTTCTGCTAGACAACGGTATGGGTGAGAAGAGGCAGACTGAAATCCCAGTTAATGTTCTTTGATATATGCAAATCATACCAAGGCTTCAACGTATTTTCATGGTCGAAGAGACAGCCGCACAGATGCCATGGCACTAATTGGGCAAAGCAACTGAACTAGATGCTGATGGTAATAAGATGGCGGTACACACATCGGATCGTGAAGCATGGAAAGCTTTCAATGGATTACATCAGGATAAAGCGGCAAATCCAAGGCATCCTAGAGTCTGTGTCGCCACGGATGGGTTCAATCCCTTCTGTATGACGACAACCCAATATAGTTGTTGTCCTGTATTTGTCATTCCACTCAATCTCCCCCTGTTGGAAATATGCCCTAGAGGCAATAATAAAGTGTTTATTATTATACTTCTTGTTTCATGATAATTGACTATTATCCATGCAATAATAGTATTAACTGGAAACCGTAATACATGTGTGAATATATATAAGAAAATGTGTCCCTAGTGAGCCTCTAGTTGGCTAGCTCGTTGATCAATAGATGATCATGGTTTACTGATCATGGACATTGGATGTCATTGATAACGGGATCTCACCATTGGGGAATGATGTGATGGACAAGACCGAATCCTAAGCATAGCACTAGATCGTTTTGTTCATCCGCTAAAGCTTTTCTAATCTCAAGTATCATTTCCTTAGACTGTGGGATTCTGCAAATCCCGGATACCGTAGGAGTGCTTTGGGTGTATCAAACATTACAATGTAAGTGGTTGATTATAAAGGTGCACTACAGGTATCTCTGAAAGTATTTGTTGGGTTGTACGAATCGAGACTCGATTTGTCACTTCGTGTGATGGAGAGGTATCTCTGGGCCCACTCGGTAATCCATCATCATATTGAGCTCAGGGTGGCGAAGGAATTAGCCATGGGATGATGTGTTACGAAATGAGTAAAGAGACTTGCCGGTAACGAGATTGAACAAGGTATAGGGATACCGACAATCGAATCTCGGGCAAGTATCATACCGATAGACAAAGGGAATTGCATACGGGGTTGATTGAATCCCCGACATCGTGGTTCATCCGATGAGATCATCGTGGAACATGCGGGAACCAACATGGATATCTAGACCCCGCTGTTTGTTATTGACCCGAGAGGTGTCTCGGTCAAGTCTACATGCTTCCCGAACCCGTAGGGTCTACACACTTAAGGTTTGATGACGCTAGGGTTATAGGGGAATAGTGTACGTGGTTACCTAAGGTTGTTCGGAGTCCGGAATGATATCCCTGACATCACGAGGAGTTTTGGAATGGTCCGGAGGTAAACATTAATATATAGGAAGTGAGGATTTAGTCACCGAAAGTGTTTTGGGGCGAAGCCGGTAATGTACCGGGACCACGAGAAGGGTTCCGGGGTCCACCGGGAAGGACCACCAGCCTCGAAGGGGTATATGGTCCAAAAGGTTGATGGGCACCATCCCATATGTGGGCCGGTGCGCCATCATCATCATCCCAAGGCGCAACAAGGGGAGGAGGAGGCAAAATCCTAGGCGTGGGGAGGCCACCTTGGGCCTCAAGGCCCACCCTAGGGTTCCTCCACCTTGGCCGCCGCCCCAATGGCCATCTAGGGTTGCCGGAACCCTTAGGGTGGGAAACCATAAGGGTGGGCACCCTCCTCCCTCCCCTCCTATATATAGTAAGAGTTTTGGGGCTATTTGAGACAACTTTTCTCTCTCTCTCGGAGCAGCCCTACTCCTCCTCCTCCTAATCCTCCGTAGTGCTTGGCGAAGGTCTGTCGGAGTGCCACGTAGCTCCACCATCACCACGCTGTTGTGCTGCCGGATCTCTCCCTCAACCTCTCCTCTCTCCTTGCTAGATCAAGGCATTGGAGACATCATCGGGCTGCACGTGTGTTGAACGCGGAGGCGCCGTGGTTCGGCGCATAGATCGGAATCCACCGTGATCTGAATCGCTGCGAGTACGACTCCATCAACCGCATTCTAGCAACGCTTCCGCTTAGAAATCTTCAAAGGTATGAAGATGCTCTACCCCTTTTCTGGTTGCTGGTTTCTCCATAGATAGATCCTTGCATGATGTAGGAATTTTTTTGAAATTACTACGTTCCCCAAAAGTGGCATCTGAGCCAAGGTTCTATGCGTAGATTCTATGCACGAGTAGAACATGAAAGTTGTGGGCACTGAGTTTGTCAATTGCTTGCCATTACTAGTCTTATCTTGATTTGTCTACATCGTGGGATGAACCGGCCGGGACCAACTTTACATGTAGTCTTATGAGAGACTGGTTCCACCAACCGACATGCACTTGTTGCATAAGGTGGCATGCGGGTGTCTGTCTATCCCACTTTAGTCGGATCGGATTCGATGAAGAGGTTCCTTATGAAGGGTAAATAGAATTGGCATATAAACGTTGTGGCTGTCACGTAGGTAAGAAAAGTTCTTGCTAGAAATACTAATCAGCCACATAAAATTTGCAACAACAATTAGAGGCCGTCTAACTTGTTTTTGCAGGATATTCTATGTGATGTGATATGGCCAAAAGGATGTGATGTTACATATGTGATGTATGAGATTGATCATGTTCTTGTAATAGCATTCACGACTTGCATGTCGATGAGTATGACAACTGGCAGGAGCCATAGGAGTTGCCTTAATTTATTGTATGAGATGCAACGCCATGTGATTACTTTAATTTATTGCTAAGCCTTTAGCTATAGTAGTAGAAGTATAGTTGGCGAGACGACTTTGCGATGACACAATGACGAAGATCATGGTGTCATGCCGATGACAATGATGACCATGGTGCCCCGAAGATGGAGATCGAAGGAGCAAGATGATATTGGCCATATCATGTCACTATATGATTGCATGTGATTTTTATCATGTTTTTCATCTTATTGCTTAGAACGACAGTAGCAAAGATAATATGATCCCTTATTAATATTTCGAGATATGTATTCCCCTAACTGTGCACCATTGCGAAGGATCGTTGTCTGGAAGCACCACATGATGATCGAGTGTGATAGATTCTAACATTCGCATACAACGGGTGTAAGCCAGTTTACACACGCAAAACACTTAGGTTGACTCGACGAACCTAGCATGTAGAGACATTGCCTCGAATACGGGATACCAGAAGGTCAAACATGAGTCGTATGGTTGATACGATTGGCATGGAGATGCTCACCATTGATGACTAGTCCGTCTCACGTGATGATCGGACACGGGATAATCGACGTGGATCATGTTTTACTTGGATAACTAGAGGGATGTCGATCTAAATGGGAGTTCATTAGTAATTTGATTAGATGAACTTAATTATCATGAACCTTAGTCTAAAATTGTCTTTACAAATATTGTAGATCCAATGGCGAACGCAAATGTCTCATTCAACTTCAACGCGTTCCTAGAGAAAACCAAGCTGAAAGATGATGGGAGAAATTATGCGGATTGGACTCGTAATTTAAAACTCATCCTCACTGTTTCCAGGAAGGCATATGTCCTTAACGCACCGCTAGGTGATCCTCCCGTTCCCGCGGCAGACCAGGACGCTAGGAATGCCTCACAGTCGTGGAGTGACGACTACTCTCTGGTTCAGTGCGGCATGCTTTACAGTTTAGAACCGGGGTTCCAAGGGCGTTTTGAGCAACACAGATCATATGAGATGTTCGAGGAGCTGAAACTTGTTTTTCCAGCTGATGCCTGGTTTGAGAGATATGAAGTCTCCGACAAGTTCTTTAGCTCTAAGATGGAGGAGAATAGTTCTGTCAGTGAGCACATACTCAGAATGTCTGGGTTGCATAACCGCTTGACTCAACTAGGAGTTGAACTCCCGGATGATGCTGTCACTGACAGAATCCTCCAGTCGCTTCCACCTAGCTATAAAGGATTTGTGATGAATTACAACATGCAAGGGATCGAAAAGACTATTCCCAATTTGTATTCAATGCTGAAATCTGCGGAGGTAGAAATCAAGAAAGAACATCAAGTGTTGATGGTCAATAAGACCACCAGTTTCAAAAACGGAAAGTGTAAGAAGAACTTCAAGAAATACGGCAAAGCAGTTGCCGCTCCCGGTAAACCAGTTGCCGGGAAGAAGCCAAAGAAAGGACCCAATCCTAAGACTGAGTGTTATTACTACAAGGGAACCGGTCACTGGAAGCAGAATTGCCCTAAGTACTTGGAGGACAAGAAGGCCGGCAATGTCAAAGGTATATGTGATATACTTGTTATTTATGTGTACCTTACCAGCGCTCGTAGTAGCTCCTGGGTATTTTATACCGGTGCTGTTGCTCACATTTGCAACTCTAAACAGGAACGGCGGACCAAGCGTAGGCTGGATAATGACGAGGTGACAATGCGCGTTGGGAATGGTTCCAAGGTTGATTTGATTGTCGTCGGCATGATACCTCTACATCTACCTTCGGGATTAGTTTTAAACCTTAATAATTGTTATTTAGTACCAGCTTTGAGCAGGAACATTGCATCAGGATCTCGCTTGATGCAAGATGGCTACTCATTTCAATCTGAGAATAATGGTTGTTCTATTTATATGAGTGGTATGTTTTATGGTCACGCACCGCTGGTCAATGGTTTATTCTTGATGAATCTCGATCGTGAGTACCAAAAGCTGTAAGGTTGATAATGATAGTGCCACATACTTATGGCACTGCCGCCTTGGTCATATCGGCGTAAAGTTCCTGAAGAAACTCCATACAGATGGACTTTTGGAGTCACTTGATTTTGAATCATTTGACACATGCAAACTGTGCCTCATGGGCAAGATGACCAAGACTCCGTTCTCTGGAACAATGAGCGAGCAACCAACTTGTTGGAAATAATACATACTGATGTATGCGGACCAATGAGCGTTGACGCTCGTGGTGGCTATCGTTATGTTCTCACCCTCACTAATGATATATGTAGATATTGGTATGTCTACTTAATTAAGAACAAGTATGAAACCTTTTAAAGGTTAAAGGATTTTCAAAATGAGGTGGAGAATCAACATGACAAGAAAATAAAGTTTCTACGATCTGATCGTGGAGGAGAATATTTGACTCATGAGTTTGGCACACACCTAAGAAAATGTGGAATTGTTTCACAACTCACGCCGCTTGGCACACCACAACGTAACGGTGTGTGTGAATGTCGTAATCATACTCTATTGGATCTGGTACGATCTATGGTGTCTCTTACCGATTTACCGCTATCGTTTTGGGGATATGCATTGGAAGCTGCCGCATTCACTTTAAATAGGGCCCCGTCTAAATCCATTGTGATGACACCGTATGAATTTTGGTTTGGCAAGAAACCTAAGCTATTTTTTCTGAAAGTTTGGGGTTGTGATGCTTATGTGAAGAAACTTCAACCAAAGAAGCTCGAACCCAAAGCAGAAAAATGCATCTTCATAGGATACCCTAATTAAGGAAAATATTGGGTACACCTTCTATCTTAGATCCTAAAGAAAAATCTTTGTAGCCAAGAACTGATCCTTTATAGAGAAAGAGTTTATCTCGAGAGTATCTCCTCTCGAACCGCAGAGTAGCGCAGCGCATGAAAATATTTCTCAGGCGCGTGCACCGGCTAGAGATGAAGTTAATGATGATGATCATAACACTTTGGATCAAGTTGCTATTGAACCTCGAAGGTTGACAAGGGTACGTTTCGTACCAGAGTGTTACGGCAACCCTGTCATGGAAATCATGTTGTTGGACAACAGTGAACCTTCGAACTACGAAGAAGCGATGGCGGGCCCGGATTCCAACAAATGGCTTGAGGCCATGAAATCCGAGATAGGATCCATGTATGAGAACAACGTATGGACTTTGGTGGACTTGCCCGATGATCAGCGAGCCATAGAAAATAAATGGATCTTTAAGAAGAAGACTGACGTGGATGGTTATGTGACCATCTATGAGGCTCGACTTGTCGCTAAGGGTTATCAACAAGTTCAAGGGATTGACTATGATGAGACCTTCTCACCGTAGCGATGCTGAAGTCGGTCCGAATCATGTTAGCAATTGCCGCATTTTATGATTATGAAATCTCACAAATGGACGTCAAAACGAAATTCCTAAATGACTTTCTTAAGGAAGAATTGTATATGATACATCCGGAAGGTTTAGTCGATCCCATCAATGCTAACAAGGTATATAAGCTCCAGCGCTCCATCTATAGACTGGTACAAGGATCTCGGAGTTGGAACATTCACTTTGATGAGGTGATCAAAGCGTTTGGGTTTGTACAGACTTAGGGAGAAGCCTGTATTTTAAAAGAAAGTGGGTGGGAGCTGTATAGCATTTCTCATATTATATGTGGATGACATATTGTTAATGGGAAATGATATAGAACTATTGGAAAGCATAAAGGCCTATTTGAATAAGAGTTTTTCAATGAAGGACCTTGGAGAAGCTGCTTACATATTAGTCATCAAGATCTGTAGAGATAGATCGAGACGCCTCATAGGTCTTTCACAAAGCACATACCTTGACAAGATATTGAAGAAGTTAAATATGGATAAGGCTAAGAAGGGGTTCTTGCCTGTATTACAAGGTGCGAGGTTGAGTACGACTCAAGCCCGACCACAGCAGAAGATAGTGAAAAGATGAGTACCGTCCCCTATGCTTCAGCCATAGGCTCTATCATGTATGCCATGTTGTGTAACAGACCTGATGTGAACCTTGCCAAAAGTTTGGTAGGGAGGTACCAAAGTGATCCAGGAGTTGATCACAGGACAACGGTCAAAAATATCGTAAAGCACCTGAAAAATACTAAAGATATGTTTCTTGTATATGGAGGTGCCGAAGAGCTTGTCGTAAAGGGTTACGTCGATGCTAGCTTCACACAGATCCGGATGACTCCAAGTCACAAACCGGATACGTGTATATTTTGAATAATGGGGCAGTTAGCTCGTGCAGTTGCAAGCAAAGCGTCATGGAGGCATCTACATGTGAAACGGAGTACATAGCTGCTTCCGAAGCAACACAGGAAGGAGTGTGGATGCAGGAGTTCATCACCGACCTACGAGTGATTCCAAGTGCGTCGGACCCGATGACTTTGTTCTTTGACAACACTCGAGCTATTGCTATTGCAAAGGAGCCCAGGTTTCACAAGAAGACCAAGCACATCAAACGCTGCTTGAACCTTATATATGGATACATCCACGACGGGCATATAGATATTTGTAAAGTACATACGGATCAGAATATCGCAGATCCGTTCACTAAAGCTTTTCCACGAGCGAAACATGATCAACACTAGAACTCTATGGGTGTTCGATTCACCACGATGTAACTAGATTATTGACTCTAGTGCTAGTGGGAGATTGTTTGAAATATGCCCTAGAGGCAATAATAAAGTGGTTATTATTATACTTCCTGGTTAATGATAATTGACTATTATGCATGCTATAATTGTATTAACCGGAAACCGTAATACATGTGTGAATATATAGATCACAGTGTGTCTTGAGTGAGACTCTAGTTGGCTAGCTCGTTGATCAATAGATGATCATGGTTTCCTGATCATGGAAATTGGATGTCATTGATAACGGGATCAAATCATTGGGGAATGAGGTGATGGACCAGACCCAATCCTAAGGATAGCACAAGATCCTGTTGTTCGTCTGCTAAAGCTTTTCTAATGCCAAGTATCATTTCCTTAGACCATGAGATTCTGCAAATCCCGGATACCGTAGGAGTGCTTTGGATGTATCAAACGTCACAACGTAACTGGGTGATTATAAAGGTGCACTATAGGTATCTCTGAAAGTATTTCTTGGGTTGTACGATTCGAGACTGGGATTTGTCACTCCGTGTGATGGAGAGGTATCTCCGGGCCCACTCGGTAATCCATCATCATATTTGGCTCAGTGTGACTAAGGAGTTAGCCACAGTATGATGTGTTATGGAATGAGTAAAGAGACTTGCCGGTAACGAGATTGAACAAGGTATAGGGATATCGACAATCGAATCTCGGGCAAGTATCATACGGATAGACAAAGGGAATTGCATACGGGATTGATTGAATCCCCGACATCGTGGTTCATCCGATGAGATCATCGTGGAACATGCGGGAACCAACATGGATATCCAGACCCCGCTGTTGGTTATTGACCAGAGAGGTGTCTCGGTCATGTATGCATGCTTCCTGAACCCGTAGGGTCTACACACTTAAGGTTCGATCATGCTAGGTTATAGGGGAATAGTGTACGTGGTTACCTAAGGTTTTTAGGAGTCCCGTATGAGATCCCAGACGTCACGAGGAGTTTCAGAATAGATGGAGGTAAAGATTCATATATAGGAAGTGAGGATTTGGTCACCGGAAGTGTTTCGGGTGACGTCGGTAATTGATACGTCTCCAACGTATCTATAATTTTTGATGGTTCCATGCTATTATCTTGTCAAACTTTGGATGTTGTGTATGACTTTTATATCTTTTTTGGGAATAACTTATTAACTCAGTGCTAAGTTCCAGTTCCTATTTTTCCGTGTTTTTGACCCTTTTAAGAGGAGAATTTTAAACGGTGTCCGAACGGAATAAAACTTCCGAAAAGATTTTTTCCGGAACAAAAGATACGCAGGGGACGTAAGAAGCAAGGCAGAGGCCACCAGGGGAGGCCACAAGCCCCCTAGGCACAGCCAAGGGGGCCCGCGCCTAGCAGGCTTGTGGGCCCCCTCTGGCTCGTCTGCCCTACCTCTTCCGCCTATAAATTCCCAAAAAATCCAAAACTGCGCGAGAGATCCACGAAAATACTTTTCTACCGCCGCAAGCTTCTGTCTCTGTAAGATCCCATCTGGGGCACGTTCTGGTGCCCTGCCGGAGGGGGGATTCAGAGAGGGAGGGCTTCTTCATCAACACCATGACCTCCCCGATGATGCGTGAGTAGTTCAACATAGACCTTCGGGTCCATAGCTAGTAGCTAGATGGCTTCGTCTTTCTCTTGGATCTTCAATACAAAGTTCTCCATGATCTTCATGGAGATCTATATGATGTAATCTTCTTTTGCGGTGTGTTTGTCGAGATCCGATGAATTGTAGATTTATGATCAGATTATCTGAGAATCTTATTTGAGTTTCTTCTCATCTCTTATATGCATGATTTCATATCCTTGTAATTCTCTTCGAGTTGTGGGTTTTGTTTGGCTAACTTGAGCTATGATTCTTGCAAAGGGAGAATTGCTTGGTTTTAGGTTCATATCGGGTCTACTTCACATCATAGTTTTGGACTTACATTTTTACTTCGTTGCACTTTCCGCCTTCAGATCTCACTTTGCAATCAATCTTGAAGGGATTGACAACCCCTTTATAGCGTTGGGTGCAAGCTCGTTGTGTTTGTGCAGGTACTCTGGACACTTGGCTTGATTCTCCTACTGGATTGATACCTTGGTTCTCAAACTGAGGGAAATACTTACTTCTCTTGTGCTGCATCACCCTTTCCTCTTCAAGAAAAAAACCAACGCAAGCTCAAGAGGCAGCAGTAATGTACCAGGACCACCGGAAGGGTTCCGGGGTCCACCTCGAAGGACCACCAGCCCCGAAGGGGTATAGGGGCCAAAGGTGAATGGGAACTAGCCCATATGTGGGCTGGTGCGCCAACACCATCAGCCCAAGGCGCAGCAAGGGGTGGAGGAGGCAAAATCCTCGGCGTGGGGAGGCCACCATCGGCCTCAAGGCCCACCCAAGGGTGCCTCCAGTTTGGCGAAGCGATGTCGAAGTGCCACATAGCTCCACTGTCACCACGTCGTTGTTCTGCCGGAGCTCTCCCTCACCCTCTCCTCCCTCCTTGCTGGATAAAGGCATTGGAGACGTCACCGGTCTGCATGTGTGTTGAACTTGGAGGCGACGTGGTTCGGCCCATAGATCAGAACCCACCATGATCTGAATCGCTGCGAGTACGACTCCATCAACTGCGTTCTAGCAACACTTCCGCTTAGCAATCTTCAAAGGAATGAAGATGCTCTACCCCTTTGCTCGTTGATGGCTTCTCCATAGATAGATCCTTGCATGACATAGGATTTATTTTGAAATTACTATGTTCCCCAACACCCCTCGGGCAGATTATGCAAAGAAAGAACATATTCCCGACGTTGATAATTCCAGGGCCCAACTATCCCGGGAAGAATATGAATGTGTACATGCTGCCGCTTAAGGATGAATTTCAAGAAGCTTAGGTTAATGGGGTCAAGACATTCAATGCCGCTAGAAAAGAAATATCAAAATGCATGTGTGGTACATGTACTCGATGCATGACTTGCTCGCGTATGCGCTATTCTATAGATGGTGTCTGCATGGGAGGTTCCCGTGCCCCATGTGCAAGATAGCTCTTTAGTTTCATTGGTTGCAGACGGGTGGGAAGTATTCTTGGTTTGACTTGCATAGACAGTTCCTAGATCCTGATCATCAGTTCAGAAAAGACAAGCAGAACTTTACCAAAGGTAAAGTCTTCAAAACTTTGGCACCACCTGTGTTTATAGGCCAACATATCCTGGATCAGTTAAACACCCTCTAGCCTGAGCCTGAGCGTCCACGGTATTTCAAGGGATATAATTCAGAACACGCCTCGACTCACAAGCCATGCTTGTGGGATCTGCCTTACTTCAAAGATCTCCTTCTTCCACACAACATCAACATGATGCACACTAAATAGAATATCAGAGAGGGAATTTTTGGTACATTGTTCGGCATAGATGGGAAGTCAAAGGATAATACTAATGCTCTCTTTGGTTGCATAGAATTGATCATGGAATTAAGGAATCTAGAATTGAGCCCCTAATTCTTTTGTTTGGTAGTACTAGGAATTTGCATCTGGAATCACAGGCTCAATTCCGAGCAAACCCGCGCGCGTGCGAACCGAACAGGAAAAGATTCCGAGCTCTCTAGGTTGGAAATCTCGTGGAATCTCGATCGGGTTCTTTTTTTCCTCTAGCCTCGACCTCCAGCCTCAAGCGACCGGGAGCTCCTCGCCGCCGCCGGCCCGAGCAGGTGCGCCTCCATCTCCAACACTTCCTCCTCTTCCCCTCCCACCTTCTCCTAGCCGCCTCCCTCTCCCCATCTCGCCCTACCCCTGGCCGCCCCTCCCCATCTCGCCCGACCTGGAAACCTAACCGTAGGCGGGAGGGGCTGCTGGGTCGAACGGCGGCGGTGGTAGGAGGAAGAACATGGCGCCCTCCCTCTCCTCTGATTCCATGACAGGGGTAAATAAATTCAATTCCACATGATGTACATCCAAACAGGATTTGCAATTCCATTCCAACCTTGATTCTACACACGAATATCATGCACATCCAAACAAAAAAACTAGAATTTCCATTGAAGTCGTTGATTTGGTATTCCATTGCCAATTCAATTATACGCAACAAAACAAGGCATAATCCTAGAGTCAATTAAGAGACACTATGCCATAGACTATTACAAAACGTGCGAGAATCGAAAGGAAAGCAGAACTCATCGAAGCCAAAGGCTTGGTTCAATCTTAGAAGGCCAGGTATGAGGGAAATTATCTTGTGGGTCAAAATGCACTTGATGTTCCCCGACGGGTATGCAGAGAATCTAAAGAGTGGAGCGAGTATTGAAAAAATAAAAATCTTCGGTCTCAAGAGTCGTGATTGGCACATATGGCTGCTAATGCCCGTGAAGTTACGTGGCTTTATTCGTGAGGATGAATGGCTAGTACTAGCGGAGCTGAGCTATTTCTTCCGTGTTCTTTGTGCGAAAGAACTGTCGCGTGGCGTGGTAGATGACATGGAGGAGTTTGCGCCGGAGTTGCTCTGCAATTTAGAGAAGATCTTTCCACCGGGATTCTCTAATCTAATGCAGCATTTGATTTTACATCTACCGACTGAGGCAAGATTGGGTGGGCCCGTGCAAAATCGTTGGTGCTTTGCAACTGAGAGGATGAAGAAGACGTTTCAAGATAAATGTAAAAATAAATGTAGAATTGAAGCATCGTTGGTCGAGGCATTCATTACTCACGAGGTGGCTAACTTTGTGACAACACACCATGAAGCCAAAAATCTTCATTTCCGTAATCCAAAGCCTCGGTACAATGATACCAACCATAAAAAAGGTGGATCCAACCTCATCTTATTCAAAGGGTAGCTCGCACCAACCGGTGCTTCAAACCCAATAAGGTTGGATGCCGAAGAATGGCGGAACATTGTGTTGTATATCGTCAACAACCTAATAGAAGCGCGGCCGTCCATCGAGTAAGTTCTCAGTACATTTTTCCACAACTTCTAATTCCTTTGAACTGTTCTTATTCCCAGATATTTGATACAGTCGATACGTCACCAAATTGTCGGATGGAGCGGTGATCCAAAATGATTCCTTCGAAGATTATGACCTTTTGACAAAGCATGGAGGCGGCTATCCTGGTTTCATCTCTTGGTTCAAACAAACGGTAATTATCAATAATGGACCTTTCCATTTCTTGGTCTAACCTCAGCTAATGCAACAATCATTTTGTATTAAACTTGTAGGCTAATTCAGAGTCTATGGACGATGAATTGAGACAAGCCGCTAATGGATTTCAATATAAGGTCCGTTGATTTGACAAATACCACATCAACGGGTATCACTTTTGTACCTTTGGCAAATAGCTATCTAACCCCGACCGGAAATCTACAAATTCTTGTGTCTCCGCTATCGGCGAAGGTGGTATCGAGTATTATGGAAGAGTTGAAGCAATTTATGAAGTTCAATTTTATGGTGAAAACCCACCGAACGTCGTAGTCTTCAAATGTTATTGTTTCCAGCCGAAGGAGACTAGAAGGACTCATCAACATATAGGGCTAGTCAAAATCAGTCCAAGCACCCATGTAGATGTTCCCGATGTCTATATTACGGCTCAACAAGCGACCCTAGTTTTCTATCTACTGTGGGCATGCAAAACTGATAAGAATCTAAATGGTTGGCATGTTCTTTATGAAATGCCGCCACATGCTAGAGCACCTCCCCTAGATGAAGAGGATTATGAACCTCACATTAACCCAAACACATATGACGTAGAATTCTTCCAAGAAACTTTTCAAGAACCGCCGTGCTTCACACCAGAACATGGAAGTAGACAACGATAGTGAATTCGACTTCACCCCTGAGCCAGAACAAGCAGAGCCGAAACTAGAAGAGGTTACTACTACGGTTGACCTATCAATGCTTGATCAATTATAGAAACGCCTTACACAAGTTCATGCCATTGAACCTGATGAGCACGTCATTCCTGAAGACACGCGTGATAGAGATGATGATGCATTATTGATCCAGACTATTATTAGTTTGTATGCGTCCCAAGTTAAAGTATATAAGTACATATTATTATTCATGTCACGTATTCAATTTTTTATATTGGACTAATTTATTTTACTCTTTATCTTGGCAGGTTTTGAAAGATGGTGGGCGCGGGTCCATATCACTCGGGGAGTTCTTCTTCGTAGGCGGCCCGCGCGAGGGGTGGTACTTCCATTCCACCCCTATCTCTCCATAGAGCCTTGACAGATAGCCTGACGACACCATCCGTGGGTGCTTCTTCGTCGGTGGCATTGCCCACTCGGAGAGGAGGTCACGCAGGGAAGAAGGGGAAAGGTAAAGGACGTGGCCGCGGGAGGGATAGCTGGACTGCTACGCCGTCCTCGCTAGCACCACCAGCTCATTCACCCTAGCACAAGACTAATATGTTGGACCTGTTTGCAGTCGAGGCTATAGGGATTCCGGTCCAGGAGCCTCAGGTCGACGGGCATTCGGCCCATGAGACTATGATTGCTGAGGCTACGTCCCACGAGACTCTTGCCATAGAGATTTTGTCAAACGTGGACACGTTCGGATGGGGTGTCTGTTCGGATCGGACAGAGGGCCGGATTCGACCGAGGGGCCGGGTGGCCATTCTGTTGGTGGGAGGGATGAGGGCGACGTGGCTGACTGGGTCACCGTGTACAAGCGTGGTAGTACACGTATCCCGGTCGTACCGACGACCCAGATGCCAGTGATTACGCTTGAAGGGGAGAGGTAAGTGCATTTACTCCTTTTTTACCTTTTTCCTTCAAGTTTCTTCAAATATCTAATGCGTTGACCTTGTCATACTACAGGTGTTGGAAACACCCCGATGGAGTCCGCAAGCCGAACACTATCCTTGATGTGCTTTGCCGGACCAATTTCCCGGGGTTTGTCACGTTGCCCGGTGATGGTCAGGTTCGTACACTAGGATTTACCTGGGATCACTACCAGGCTATACATGCCCCGCCGGAGGATATTATAGACGGTGTCTTGTGCCACACGAGGGCCGAGATGGTGATCAACACCTTTTGGGCAAATTCTCCTTTTACACAATCTAAAATTAACAGTATAGCTTACTATTGTACTAAACGGTGTTCAATCGCTTGATTGCAGACCTTCTACACGTGTGAGAAGGGATATGAGGAGATGGTGGCCAATGTTCTCGAGACCGAGTGCAGGCGGCTTTTGCAGAACTTACGCCACGAGGCTTGGCCGCATGCTATTAAATACTACTACGCCACACGTGGTCTTAAGAAGCAGAAGGAGTGCCGTGGAAAGTATCTGAAGAAGGAGCAGTACATGAAGGTAATTACCTATTCTTAATGCCTTGTACGTAGTTTTCTTGATTTGATTCATATGCGTAGCACTCAAAATTCTTTTTACTAACTTATAGGTGCCCCCGAGATGGTGTACGGATATGATGGATTGTTGGGAGGCGTTGGTGGATGAGTGGTGCACAAGCAATTGGTGCACAAGCAATTGGGACAATGTATTTTCTTGATTTCATTCTTGAAGGAGGCAGTATGGGCCATGCCATAAAGGGATGAGTGGTGCACAAGCAATTGGTGCACAAGCAATTGGGACAATGTATTTTCTTCCAAGACATATGACAGAGAATTCTTCCAAGAAACTTTTCAAGAACCGCCGTGCTTCACACCGGAACATGGAAGTAGACAACGATAGTGAATTCGACTTCACCCCTAAGCTAGAACAAGCAGAGCCGAAACTAGAAGAGGTTACTACTACGGTTGACCTATCAATGCTTGATCAATTACAGAAACGCCTTACACAAGTTCATGCCGTTGAACCTGATGAGCACGTCATTCCTGAAGACACGCGTGATAGTGATGATGATGATGCATTATTGATCCAGACTATTATTAGTTTGTATGCGTCCCAACTTAAAGTATATAAGTACATATTATTATTCATGTCACGTATTCAATTTTTTATGTTGGACCAATTTATTTTACTCTTTATCTTGGCAGGTTTTGAAGGATGGTTGGCGCGGGTCCATATCACTCGGGGAGTTCTTCTTCATAGGCGGCCCGCGCGAGGGGTGGTACTTCCATTCCACCCCTATCTGTCCATAGAGCCTTGACAGATAGCCTGACGACACCATCCGTGGGTGCTTCTTCGTCGGTGCCGTTGCCCACTCGGAGAGGAGGTCACGCAGGGAAGAAGGGGAAAGGTAAAGGACGTGACCGCGGGAGGGGTAGCCGGACTGCTACGCCGTCCTCGCCAGCACCACCAGCTCATTCACCCTAGCACAAGACTAATATGTTGGACCTGTTTGCAGTCGAGGCTATAGGAATTCCGGTCCAGGAGCCTCAGGTCGACGGGCATTCGGCCCATGAGACTATGATTGCTGAGGCTACGTCCCACGAGACTCTCGCCATAGAGATTTCGTCCAACGTGGACACGTCCGGATGGGGTGTCTGTTCGGATCGGACAGAGGGCCGGATTGGACCGAGGGGCCGGGTGGCCATTCTGTTCGTGGGAGGGATGAGGGCGACGTGGTGGACGGGGTCACCGTGTACAAGCGTGGTAGTACACGTATCCCGGTCGTACCGACGACCCAGATGCCAGTGATTACGCTTGAAGGGGAGAGGTAAGTGCATTTACTCCTTTTTTACCTTTTTCCTTCAAGTTTCTTCAAATATCTAATGCGTTGACCTTGTCATACTACAGGGGTTGGAAACACCCCGATGGAGTCCGCAAGCTGAACACTATCCTTGTTGTGCTTTGCCGGACCAATTTCCCGGGGTTTGTCACGTTGCCCGGTGATGGTCAGGTTCGTACACTAGGATGTACCTGGGATCACTACCAGGCTACACATGCCCCGCCGGAGGATATTATAGACGGTGTCTTGTGCCACACGAGGGCCGAGATGGTGATCAACACCTTTTGGGCAAATTCTCCTTTTACACAATCTAAAATTAACAGTATAGCTTATTATTGTACTAATCAGTGTTCAATCGCTTGATTGCAGACCTTCTACACGTGTGAGAAGGGATATGAGGAGACGGCGGCCAATGTTCTCGAGGCCGAGTGCAGGCGGCTTTTGCAGAACTTACGCCACGAGGCTTGGCCGCATGCTACTCAAGACTACTACGCCACACGTGGTCTTAAGAAGAAGAAGTAGTGCTGCGGAAAGTATCTGAAGAAGGAGCAGTACATGAAGGTAATTACCTATTCTTAATGCCTTGTACGTAGTTTTCTTGATTTGATTCATATGTGTAGCACTCAATATTCTTTTTACTAACTTATAGGTGCCCCCGAGATGGTGTACGGATAAGATGGATTGTTGGGATGGGTTGGTGGATGAGTGGTGCACAAGCAATTGGTGCACAAGCAATTGGTGCACAAGCAATCGAGGCTTACAATGCTAACGAGGAGTGGTGTTGCAGGCTGCTCTTCATAAAGAGATAGCGGCAAACCAAGCTACTCTTGAGAAAGAGAGAGCGGCAAACCAGGGTGCTCTTCAGGTGATTCTGGAGGAGAGGGACCGGACCACGGCTCGGTTGTTGGAGGGGGAGAGGGCCCGGAATGATGCGGGTCACGTGGCCATGTACGAGCTTTTTCTGGTAAGTTTCTTATTCACATTAGCCGAATCGTGTGTGTAATGTTTGTTTAATTTCCAACTAATACAACTTACTCTTCAAAACCAAATGTGCAATCTATGTGCAAGAAGACCGGTCAGCCCCCTCCGTCGACGCCGGTCTTTTCTACGATTGTCACTGTGAGTTTCATTTCAATGGTCATTAAAAAATATGAAAATTTGAGTGTCATCATGCTAATGATACATTGCAAAATATCTTTTCTGCATAATAATTCCCGAGCGGCATTGCACAACCTTCTCCACGGCAACAGTCTCCAAACGCACCCGCCCCGAGCAACCCTGGTGCTTCTCCTCCTTGATGACCACGACGGTAAGTTTTCTCTAGTTCATTGATGACGTATGTAGCTTATTTAGTTCATTTATGACTTAATTAGCTAATTTAGTTCATTTATGACATAATTAACTTAGTTAGGTAAAAACATCACAAGAACCATGGTTAGCTCATAACTTAGCGTATCTTCCTCCTAAATGACATAATAAGCTCAAAATAAGAAAAGTATTGTAATCATCCTCTTATTGTTCATCTTCTTCTTATTATTATTCTTATTCTTGTAATCATCCTCTTCTCCTTCTTCTTCTTCTTCTTGTCCTCCTCCTCCTTATTCTTGTTCTTCTTCTTCTCCTCCTTCTTCTCCTCCTCTTTCTTCTTATCCTTAGCTTATTTTCCCCAAGAAAGACATACTTAGATAATTATCCTCCAAAATGACATAATTACCTAATTTAGTTCATTTATGACATAATTAGCTTAGTTAGGTAAAAAACATCACAAGAACATTGGTTAGCTCATAACTTAGTGTATCTTCCTCCTAAATGACATAATAAGCTCAAAATAAGAAAAGTATTATAATGATCCTTTTCCTCTCCTTCTCCTTCTTCTTCTTCTTCTTCTCATCCTCCTTCTTCTCGTGCTTCTTCTTCTCCTCCTCCTCCTTCTCCTTCTTATTCTTCCCCGCTTTCTTCTCCTCTTTCTTCTTCTCTATAGCTTATTTCCCACAAGAAAGACATACTTAGCTAATTATCCTCCAAAATGAGATAATTACCTAATTTAGTTCATTTATGACATAATTATCTTAGTTAGGTAAAAACATCACAAGAACCTTGGTTAGTTTATAACTTAGCGTATCTTCCTCCTAAATGACATAATAAGCTCAAAATAAGAAAAGTATTGTAATCATCCTCTTCCTCTATCTCTGCTTCTTCTGCTTCTTATTATTATTCCTGTAATCACCCTCTTCTCCTTTTTCTTCTTCTTCTTCTTCTCCTCCTTGTTATTCTTCTTCTTCTTCTCCTTCTTCTTCTCCTCTTTCTTCTCCTCTTTCTTCTTCTCCTTAGCTTATTTCCCCAAGAAAGACATACTTAGTTAATTATCCTCCAAAATGACATAATTACCTAATTTAGTTCATTTATGACATAATTAGCTTAGTTAGGTGAACAAACATCACAAGAACCTTGGTTATCTCATAACTTAGCGTATCTTCCTCCTAAATGACATAATAAGCTCAAAATATGAAAAGTATTGTAATGATCCTCTTCCTCTCCTTCTCCTTCTCCTTCTTCTTCTTTTTCTTCTTATTCTTCTCCTCCTCCTCCTTCTTATTCTCCTTCTTCTTCTCATCCTCCTCCTCCTTCATATTCTTCTTCTTCTCCACTTTCTTCTCCTCTTTCTTATTCTCATTAGCTTATTTTCCCCAAGAAAGACATACTTAGCTAATTATCCTCAAAAATGACATAATTACCTAATTCGGTTCATGTCGGCGGATGCGAGGTCGACACCTATGGGAATCAATGTGAAACCCTTGTGATCATAGGGCGGGGAGAGGTGACGTGAAGAACAGAGCTTACAATCAGCACTCGACAAGCCTTTTTATCCAGGTTCGGGCCGCTTACGCGTAAAACCCTACGTCTTGCTTGTCTGGTTGTATTAAGCATTTCGTTGTTGATTATTACAGGGACCGTTGATGAATGCCTTATGGGTTGATGTCCAAAAAGTCTAACTCCTTCGAAATGAGCTAAGGGCCTCCTTTGATAGGCAAAGGGGTCACCTACAATGCTCAGTGGTAGGTTCACGAGAGTTACTGTGAACCTAGGGCGGTGCTTATCCATTTACCGTTGTGAGGTGCATTTAATGCACGTCTTGTCCTTGTCAGCGATGTGCTGGTGAAGACAAGTATCTAGGTGTTTTGACACCTGGATATTGCGCTGGTGCATGGGAATGCCCTGGCACTTGGGAGGCGGTGGCACTGTGGCAAGGGCGGTTGCCCACCAGTTACCAGGCCCGTCATCCCGGCGATGAGCTTGTTGGGGCCTTGAGTCTTCGTCCTGACAAGGGAGCTTGCCGGGGGCTTCAGTCGTCATCCCGTCAAGAGAGCTTGCCGGGGTGTTGTACTTGGTGAGTTCATCACGCCCACCAAATTGGCACGGCCTTGGTCATCTTCCCGGCAAGGCAGGCTTGTCGAGGCCTTGATAATCTTGCGGGTTGCATATTGACTGGGTCGTGCCATGCCCTGCCGGTAGGGGCTCTTCGCGCCCGTGCACAAGTATGGGGCACTAGGGACTATAGTCTTTACAGCACCGATAGGAGCCCCCGGGCCTGGGCCACACACGCATGCGAAGCATTGATGGGCCAGGCCTAAATAGGTGCACGTTCTTTCGTGGCTGGATCCGCTGGCGGTTGCTTTTCCCCACGCCGCGCCTTGGACGCGCGAAGTGGGGGGTCTTGCATGGAGTGGCCTTCCACCTCCTGAGACGCCTCTGCCACGCGCGTGGCATGCACAATTTTGGATGGACAGGTGGAAGATGTGGCCTTAATAGGCGCAGTAGTGGATGGGCCCGCCCATGCATGCATTGGTGCAGCAGGGCGGTTTCCTGTTCGCCCGTGAGCATGAGCGATTGGGCGAGAGGGGTGGTGGCTTCTGAGGCAAGGGAGGCTAGCCCCCGCGCTCCGTCCTATAAATTGGTAGTGTTTGTGAGGGGTTTTGCTCACCCAACTTCTTCTGAATCCACCAACTCCTTAGTCTTGGTCCTCAGAGTCTTCTTTTGTCTGTAGGTGGCGCTCGCCCCTAACCATCGTTAGGGGATGGGGTCAGCAACCATCGACTGCTAGGGCAGTGAAAGGATACCGTTCAGATCATGCCACAGCTTCTGGGGGTGACGTGGCGGAAGACGGCCCGAGCGCCCGTCGCAACGGAAGGGCAAGGGGTCACGGTCGTCGTGGAGGTCGAGCTCGGGGGAGGCGGAGCACTATTCCAGCGCCTCCGCCTTCCCCGAGGCTTGCCCCTGTGGCGGTCCTCCATGCTGCTCGGGCGAGGCCGGAAGGCCTTCGCCCGTGCCCACCTCCTCAAGGACTGCCATGTCCTCCGCTCCAAGCTGGCGGAGGTGGACATGTCGTCCGTCAATTCTTATGGGCGCCCACGTGTGCTTCTCGGCTGCTGCGAAAAGGACTTGAGCGACGCCGGCTGTCCTATCTGGAGAGATAGCGACGAGGAGGATAGTGGTGGTGGTGAGGTCCATTTTGGGTTAGGGCTGTCACATCCCTAACCCTTAAGCAAGATAGCATTGTGCTCATGTCTTCTTTGCATTTGCATCTAAGAAGTTTCAACAAAAGCAACAAAGTGGCAAAGGAAAAACTCAAAACCCTAGCCTCCCCAGATGGTCCTGCCAGATCGGCCACTTCGCGAGCATGCTGTAGCTGCAAACCGTGTGCGTTTTGGTGCTGTGCAGCGCCGTCTAGGTCGCCTCCGGCGAGCCCTCTGCCACGGGCCTGGTCGCCGGCGACCACCCTCCGGTGGGGGTCGACGTGGCAAGCTAACCCAGCAGCTTAGTGACCTAATCACTCGCTGACAAGTGGGCCCAAGGCCAAGTCAAACCTCAGTTAGGGCTGGTCAGCGCGGGATTAGTCCCAGAGAGGCTGACCAGTGGGGCCCCCCTGTCAGGTTTGACCTTAACAGGTCGGCTGACCTGCTGACGTCAGTCTGATGCAATAATTAGAATTTCCAGTATAAAACTAATTCCAGGAAATTGCTAAAACTTGTAAAAATCATAGAAATTAATCTGTAACTCCAATGAAAATAGTTTATATATGAAAAAGTATCAAAAAAATTCAAGGATTCTTATTATGCTATTTTCAACTATGTTTGAAAAAGTTACAGAACCCTAAAATGTGGAATAAGGAATAATTCAATTCTCATAATTACTTTTTAAATGGAATTTGGAAAAATATTCAAATTTCATTATGATTGCAATGATCACCACTGTCCTAATTACAAATCAGTATCATAACATGACATTTCATGCATGTTAACATCAAGTTGATCTGAGCATCAGGTCGAATCAATTAAACCGGTATCCGAGAATACCCCGTTTTAATTGCTATCCGAATGTGATTCAAATCAACTCTAAACCTAATACATGTTGAAAATAATAACTTATCACCTTGCATTCTCATGCCATGCTCATGCATCATTTTGAGTGCATATGATTATTATTGAATGTTGCCATTCATTTCGGTAGGCTCCGCACCCCCGGATTCCACCGAATATCCGTCTGACGGATGTCGTTCCTCCTCTGAGCAACAAGGCAAGCAACCCTTTTGATCATCCCCCATATTCTCGCTCCTGCACCTATTTATTGCATTTAAGATCAAATGCTTCAACTGCTTTTGCCACGATAGTTGAACCCACTTCCTTTGCATGACTTAACCTTGTCACAGTAAATAGCCGAACCTTGCAACCTAGCATACCTGGTAGTTTCTTGAACTATGATGTGCCTTATCCTGCTATGCATGCTATGCTTAGAGTTGTGTATGGTCTGTCATCTGGGAGATGAACAGAAATGTGGAATGTGTTCGGTGAGCAAAGGTTGTGTGTTGAACTTGATTTGGTAAAGGTACCGGTGAAAGGCTGTGTAGGAGTACATGGCGGGTTGTTTCATTGGAACCGTCCTTAGGAACTGAGTTTCGTGTATGTATTCCAAGACTAGATACTACCACATGCTGGGCCCTGAAATATGACCCCGCTCGGCCTATTAATCGCGTAGTACCCGGTCCAGGAGTTGCAAGTAGTTTCTGGTGTTTATAGTAATGCTGGAGGCCGTGCATGGTGCTGACCTGAGAGGTGGGCCGTGATGCGGTAGGCAGTGGCACGGTGTACCAAGTGGCACCCGGATGGTGGGCTTGGGAACCCTGCGCACATCGTTTGAGGCCGTGGCGGAAACCTCGGCCGGACTTCCGTACGGGTTACTCTCAGATAGGCGATAAACCTGGACTAGGTACTAGTGTGGTTAATGGTCGTGGCCGACTCCCTCGCTGGGCTTCCGCTTGAAGGTTGCCGAGGTGCATGACGTGCACATAGCGATAAGTGGCGAGAGCGTGTGTGATGAAGTACACCCCTGCAGGGTTATGATCTATTCGAATAGCCGCGTCTGCGGATATGGACTACTTGGAGACATATGTTGTTCATAGATAACTTCAATGGCTACTCATAAAATTGCCAAGATAAGCGTGAGTGTCGTAGACGGCATTTCCGTACGGAGATGGAATGATTCCACGATAGTGTATTGTTGTGTTGTTAGTGGACTCGTGTGCGAGAAATCAAGTTGTCAAAACTAATTTCAAAATGCAAGTTGTCTAGCCACGAGTCAAATGCTGGCTTCCCGCATGAACCCCATACAATACAAGCCAGCGGAAGAGTTATAAACTGTCTGGGAACAGGCAGTGCAACTAGAAGGCACATGGCCTGACTATACCACAGAGCCGACGTAGGGCCAGATCGTAGCTGGGACACCAGCTACTCGTCGTCGTCGATGTCTACGAAGAACCCTCCATTAGGGTCATTAGCAACCTCTGCAACATTTATTAAGCAAACATGAGTACGAAGGTACTCAGCAAGACTTTAGGAGAACTAACTACTCATGCAAGTTATCAAAAGGTAGTCGAGAGACCTTAATGTGTCATATTATGTGTGTGGCTCTTCCGAGCCTCTTAAATAAAGCTTGTATGTTTATGGTTATGTTGTGATGCCATCGATGTATCTATACATATTGGTATGCCATGCGTACGTGTGTCATGCTTGATATGTATGGGGTTCGATTACCTAGTCGTGATCTTTAGTAGCACTCCTTACAAGGAAATGCCCCTTTGTGTTCCAACGAGCCTTGGTAGTTCGCTACTGCTCCGGACGCATTGGTTGACCGGCATGTGTCCTTCTTAGCTGCTGTGTCTGTCCCCTTTGGGGAAATGTCACGCGATGTAATGGAGTCCTTGTAGCTTGCTACGACTCGTCTACATTCGCTGATGACCGACACCTGCTTTGTTGGGTCATGTATGCCTGTCCTTGTGCGGTACTGCCACTTTGGTTTATGACTAGACATGTCGATCTGGGTTCTTTGACATTGGATTGCTAGCGACACTATCGCATACGTGAGTCAAAAGACGCAAACGGTCCCGGCTAAGGTAAGGCTGCAGCCGTGGATTTAACCATGCGTGAGACCACAAAGGGATGCGATGTGTTATAGGCTGGATTCCTATGGCTTAGGATCGGGGTCCCGACAGCGTTGGTATCAGAGCCTGACTGACTGTAGGATTACTAAGCCAAACTGGTCGAAGTTGAGTCTAGAATTGCTTTAGTTATATATAAGGGAATTGTTTGTGGAAGGGAACGTAAGACTCTTGTTCTCTTCTCAAGTTATTCTATTCTGGTCATCCTCGTCTTTTCTACGGGAATTAAGGACTAGGTTACTCATCTTCTCCTAGGCTCGTGTTTCTGACGGTAGATTATAGGACTACGGGTCAAGACATATTGGGTTTCTTTTATTCCTAGGAAAAAGGAAGTAAGTTTGATGATCAGAGAGTTGAACTTGATAGTTGAGTGGTTACGCTATTCCATGTTGGGTTGTCTCAAATTTGTTTTGAGCATTTACAGCCGTTATGCTGCCCAATTTTGCATTCAGAGTTCTAATGCTTTTGCGTTACTCTCTATTTACAGATGCGTGGCCGTCCTTCTCGTCAGGTGGTACGTCTGACCAGGTGCATTGATGTACCGGGTCATACGGCCATGCTGGTTAGGGTGATGTCGGTGTGTGGTTACCGCTGGTACCCCGAGTACACAATGGAGGAACAGTACCGAGACTTCAACCAGAGCCAGTACATCTGCACTGTTAGGGTATTTCCAGACTACCCTGGAGCTGAGAAGCCAATCCATTGGTCCTATGGGTTGGGGGTCACCGTTGACATGGCAGTTCAGGATGCTGCCTATTCAATGCTGACTATTATGAGAGCAAGACATGCACTGCTGCAGAATTCAGAGTTCTGCTATGTTCCGGCCTCTCAGTCTGGTGAAGAGGGATACCTCAGTGGAGTCTATTTTGATTCTTCTATGGAGGATCCACTTCTGCAGTCCACTGTTGAGATGCTAGAGAACAGAGACAGGGATGCTCGTGCTCTCCGCATGGAGCTTTATGCTACCCGTGCCCGTCTGTGGACAGCTTTGACGCAGCTGGCACCGGTAGTCCAGACAGGGTATGGAGAGATGGAGATGCTAAACCCTGTTAGAACCCATCTTCCCGCCCACGTTGACTGGCCAGCTATAGGAGGAGTCACACCTCTTCGGGGACCCCTCTTACCACCAGTCAGGGGACCAAGGCCACATCCATGTCCTTATGGATCCCAGGGATCTCAGGCTAGAGTGTTTCCTGATCCGCAGGTTGAGCTTCCAGGTCATGGAGGTAATCTCTATGAGATGTTCTATGCGGATGCCTGAGCTGTGAGCGGAAGGTTAGTATGGTAGTAGCCGTACGTTCATAGTCCTGCGTGACTTGTGAAGTATGGTAGTAATGTGAAATGAATTCCGGAGGCCTAGATAAATAATGTATAGGAAGCTTGTAAGCCTCTGATGAGTATTTCCACCATTTGAGTAGTTTGCTCTTCGAGTAAGTTTGTACTGAACTATGTAAGGGTGGGTATGAACCATGGTGTATATATAGCAGTTGCTTGTTACCATGTTGTTCGAATATTCATTTCTGCATTTCGTCTGTTCAGTACATTCTTAATCCATAGCTAGTATTGATATGATATTGGTCTAAGCTATGAGTTTGTTTGTCAGGATGGTGTTCACCAGGTTGAACCGTGCCCCTGCTCATGAGCAAGGTGAGGGTAGTCAAGCGTCGCAGGAAGACCTGCCTCACCCACCTTCTCTGGTAGAAGTGATGCTTGAGGCAGAAAGAAACAAAAGGGAGACCAACCGACTGCTAGAGCGTATTGAGCAGAATACGGCTCGACAGGCTAGGAATGTTGCAGTGTCCCTCAATGACTTTGTGAAGCTGAATCCTCCAAAGTTTCATCATTCCGTCGATCCCCTCGACGCTGATGACTGGCTGTGCAGCATCTCACGCAAGATTCGCTCGGCGAATGTGTCTGAGGCCGACAAGGTGACCTTTGCGGCGTATTTCCTGGAGGGACCCGCCAATCTGTGGTGGGAGAATTTTGGAGCTATGCGTCCCGCTGAACCAGTGGCCACGTGGGCAGACTTCAGTGCAGCTTTTCGTCTGCACCATATTCCAGAGGGCCTGATGGACAGAAAGAGAGAGGAGTTATGTGCCTTCACTCAGGGCAAGTTGTCTGTGGATGCCTATAGCCGCGAGTTCGGTAACCTCGCCCGCTATGCAACAGAGGAGGTGTCTACTAACGCCAAGAAGCAAGCAAGATTCCGTAAGGGTCTGAGCCCTGAGCTCCGTCGTGATCTGCGCCTCCATGAGTGTGCAAGCTTTCAAGCCCTGGTCAACAAAGCAATCAGTGCCGAGACTGGTCATACTGACTTCGAAGCCACAAGGAAGCACTACCGTGACTTTGGCTCATCTTCTGGTTCCGCGTTTCCAAAACGCAGGCTGTGGGTTCCAAACAGTTCTCTGCCGCGAAGATACACTCCGAGGCCATCCTACGTGGCGCCTCAGACGAATCAGGGCAACCCTCCAGCAAAAGCTTATGCTGGTCAAGCTAGCAATGCTGCACCACATGCCAACCAGGTGATATGCTACAAGTGTGGAGAACCAGGGCATTATTCCCATGAGTGTCCTCAGAATGTGGGTGCCAAGCAACGCGTAAAGTCCGTCGGGCAGGCCAAGTCGGGCAAGGCTTATTATGTGAAGCCAACTCCTGCACGTGGCCATGTGAACTATGTGTCAGCAGAAGAAGCTGCAGAGGATCCCGACGTCATGCTGGGTACGCTTCTTGTTAATCATCACCCGGCGTCTGTTCTCTTTGACACTGGGTCTTCTCATTCCTTCATTTCAGAAAGTTATGCACAGTTGCATAACATGTCATTTTGTGATATGCCAATCCCATTGGTCGTCCAAACCCCTGGTAGTAAATGGCAAACCTCTAGGATAACCTATGACAATGAAATTCTAGTAGACAGGCTAGTTTTTCTAGCCTCATTGATAGCATTGAAATCTTCGGATATTAATATCATCTTGGGCATGGACTGGATGTCAGCTCACTATGCCAAGATTGATACTCACTCTAGAAATGTCCAACTTACCCATCCCTCGGGTGAGATAGTAAATGTCTCTACTCGAGTTGCCAAATGCCAGCTCTATTCCCTAAATGCCAACCCTCTTCCGGAACTTGAAGACATTCCGGTAGTCCGTGACTTCCCGGATGTTTTTCTAGAGGAACTGCCAAGAATTCCACCTGACAAAGATGTAGAGTTTGTGATAGATCTTGTTCCAGGAACTGTCCCAATAGCCAGAAGACCTTATAAGATGGCACCCCTAGAGCTAGCCGAACTTAAGAAGCAATTAGATGAGGCCTTTAACAAAGGTTTCATTCGTCCTAGCTCTTCTCCTTGGGCTTGTCCCGTCCTCTTCATCAGGAAGAAAGACGAAACAGATCGGATGGTTCTAGATTACCAACCAGTTACTTTGGTCACCATTAAGAACAAGTATCCACTCCCCAGGATCAACGATCTGTATGATCAGCTCGTTGGATCCTCAGTCTTCTCCAAAATGGATTTGAGGTTGGGATACCATAAAATCAAGATTAAGAACGGGGACATTCCAAAAACGGCTTTTGTTACTCGTTATGGCCAATATGAGTACACCGTTATGTCCTTCGGTTTAACCAATGCCCCAGCCACTTTCTCTCGGCTGATGAACTCAATCTTGATGGAGTATTTGGATAAATTCGTCGTGGTATACCTCGATGATATTCTCATCTACTCGAAGAATGAACAAGAACATGCCGAGCATTTAAGGCTGGTATTGATGAAACTTCGAGAGCATCGCCTTTATGCCAAATTTTCAAAATGTGAATTCTGGTTACCAGAAGTGACCTATCTAGGCCACGTAATCTCTGGTAAGGGCATTGCTGTCAATCCCGAGAGAGTTCAAACTGTCCTTGATTGGACTCAACCTGAATCGGTTAAGCAAGTTAGGAGTTTTCTTGGTCTAGCGAGCTATTGTTGCCGCTTCGTCGAGAATTTCTCCAAGGTTGCAAAGCCTCTAACTGAACTCCTCAAGAAGGATAGTAAGTTCGAGTGGACACCACAGTGTGAGCATAGTTTTCAGGAGCTGAAAAGACGCCTGACTTCCGCACTTGTGTTGCTACCACCAGATTTTTCTAAGGACTTTGTTATCTATTGCGACGCCTCGCGACAAGGATTAGGTTGCATTCTCATGCAAGATCGTCATGTGATCGCATATGCATCTCGATAGTTGCGTCCACATGAGGATAATTATCCCACCCATGACCTTGAGCTTGCAGCTGTGGTCCATGCACTAAAAACCTGGCGACATTACCTTTTGGGTAATCGTTGCGAAATATTCACTGATCACCAAAGTCTGAAGTATATCTTCACCCAGCCGGATTTGAATCTCAGGCACAGACGGTGGGTTGAGTTGATCTCAGATTACGACTTAGGAATAACTTACACCCCGGGGAAGGCCAATGTTATGGCCGATGCACTAAGTCGTAAATATTATTGTAACAATTTGATGCTACAACAAGGTCAACCACATCTCCATGAGGACTTTCGGAAGTTGAATCTTCATATTGTTCCTCAAGGATTCCTTTCTACCGTGGTGGCGAAGCCCACTCTTAAGGATCAAATTATAGCTGGCCAAAAGCGTGACAAGGGTATATCACGGATCAAGGAGAATATTTTTAGCGGAAACGCTAAAGAATTTTCCATGAATGATCAAGGTGTTGTGTTCTTCCAGAATCGTTTAGTGGTTCCTAAGAACCCACATCTAAGGCAGTTAATTCTTAAGGAGGCTCATGATTCTCCTCTCACCATTCATCCCGGTAGTACTAAGATGTATCAGGACCTACGCCAGAGGTTCTGGTGGACTAGGATGAAGAGAGAAATTGCTGAGTTCGTTGCTAACTGCGACGTTTGTCGTCGAGTTAAGGCAGAACATCAAAGGCCTGCTGGCACCCTTCAACCTCTAGCTATTCCTGAATGGAAATGGGATAAAGTTGGCATGGATTTTATTACCGGATTTCCCAAGACCAAGAAAGGAAATAATGCTATCTTTGTGGTCATTGACCGTCTTTCCAAAGTGGCTCATTTTCTTCCTGTTCGTGAGAGTATAACAGCTAGCCAGCTAGCAGAGTTATATATCTCTCGAATAGTGTCTCTTCATGGTGTTCCCCTGGAAATTAACTCGGACCGTGGAAGTATCTTTACTTCTCGCTTCTGGGAAAGTTTTCAGAATGCATGGGGACTCACTTATCTTTTAGCACTGCTTTCCATCCTCAATCAAGTGGTCAAGTAGAAAGAGTGAATCAAATCCTAGAAGATATGCTCCGAGCTTGTGTTATTTCGTTCGGTATGAATTGGGAGAAGTGCCTTCCATTCGCCGAATTCTCTTATAACAATAGTTATCAGTCAAGCTTGGGCAAAGCCCCTTTTGAAGTTCTCTATGGACGAAGATGTCGAACCCCTCTTAATTGGTCAGAAACCGGAGAGAGGCAACTCTTTGGCCCGGATATGATCCAGGATGCAGAAGAGCAGGTTCGCATTATTCGTGAAAAGTTGAAAAAAGCCCAGTCTCGTCAAAAGAGCCAATATGATCGTCATCATAAGGCTGTAACCTTTGAAGTTGACGAGAAGGCTTACCTTCGGGTTACACCTTTGAAGGGTACCCATCGTTTCGGTATCAAGGGTAAATTGGCTCCTCGTTACATTGGTCCTTTTCGCATTCTTGCCAAACGAGGAGAAGTTGCCTACGAGTTGGAAGTTCATCCGCATCTTTCCAAGGTTCATGATGTTTTCCACGTCTCGCAACTCAGGTGTTGCTTTTCGGATCCTATCCGTGAAGTGGACCACGAAACGCTTGATCTCCAAGATAACCTTTCTTACCGAGAATACCCCGTGCGTATTCTTGATCAAGCTGAGCGTACCACTCGACGTCGAAACCTCAAGTTTCTTAAAGTTCAATGGTCAAATCATTCTGAAAAGGAGGCAACTTGGGAAAGAGAGGATCGTCTCTGACTTGAATATCCGGTGTTATTCCCGACGACTTCTAAATCTCGGGACGAGATTCTTTTGAGTGGGGGTGAGTTGTCACATCCCTAACCCTTAAGCAAGATAGCATTGTGCTCATGTCTTCTTTGCATTTGCATCGAAGAAGTTTCAACAAAAGCAACAAAGTGGCAAAGGAAAAAACTCAAAACCCTAGCCTCCCAGATGGTCCTGCCAGATCGGCCACTTCGCGAGCATGCTGTAGCTGCAAACCGTGTGCGTTTTGGTGCTGTGCAGCGCCGTCTAGGTCGCCTCCAGCGAGCCCTCCACCGCGGGCCTGGTCGCCGGCAACCACCCTCCGGTGGGGGTCGACGTGGCCAGCTAACCCAGCAGCTTAGTGACCTAATCACTCGCTGACAAGTGGGCCCAAGGCCAAGTCAAACCTCAGTTAGGGCTGGTCAGCGCGGGATTAGTCCCAGAGAGGCTGACCAGTGGGGCCCCCCTGTCAGGTTTGACCTTAACAGGTCGGCTGACCTGCTGACGTCAGTCTGATGCAATAATTAGAATTTCCAGTATAAAACTAATTCCAGGAAATTGCTAAAACTTGTAAAAATCATAGAAACTAATCTGTAACTCCAATGAAAATAATTTATATATGAAAAAGTATCAGAAAAATTCAAGGATTCTGATTATGCTATTTTCAACTATGTTTGAAAAAGTTACAGAACCCTAAAATGTGGAATAAGGAATAATTCAATTCTCATAATTACTTTTTAAATGGAATTTGGAAAAGTATTCAAATTTCATTATGATTGCAATGATCAGCACTGTCCTAATTACAAATCAGTATCATAACATGACATTTCATGCATGTTAACATCAAGTTGATCTGAGCATCGGGTCGAATCAATTAAACCGGTATCCGAGAATACCCCGTTTGAATTGCTATCCGAATGTGATTCAAATCAACTCTAAACCTAATACATGTTGAAAATAATAACTTATCACCTTGCATTCTCATGCCATGCTCATGCATCATTTTGAGTGCATATGATTATTATTGAATGTTGCCATTCATTTCGGTAGGCTCCGCACCCCCGGATTCCACCGAATATCCGTCTGACGGATATCGTTCCTCCTCTGAGCAACAAGGCAAGCAACCCTTTTGATCATCCCGATAAATCCCATATTCTCGCTCCTGCACCTATTTATTGCATTTAAGATCAAATGCTTCAACTGCTTTTGCCACGATAGTTGAACCCACTTCCTTTGCATGACTTAACCTTGTCACAGTAAATAGCCGAACCTTGCAACCTAGCATACCTGGTAGTTGCTTGAACTATGATGTGCCTTATCCTGCTATGCATGCTATGCTTAGAATTCTGTATGGTCTGTCATCTAGGAGATGAACAGAAATGTGGAATGTGTTCGGTGAGCAAAGGTTGTGTGTTGAACTTGATTTGGTAAAGGTACCGGTGAAAGGCTGTGTAGGAGTACATGGCGGGTTGTTTCATTGGAACCGTCCTTAGGAACTGAGTTCCGTGTATGTATTCCAAGACTAGATACTACCACATGCTGGGCCCTGAAATATGACCCCGCTCGGCCTATTAATCGCGTAGTACCCGGTCCAGGAGTTGCAAGTAGTTTCTGGTGTTTATAGTAATGCTGGAGGCCGTGCATGGTGCTGACCTAAGAGGTGGGCCGTGATGCGGTAGGCAGTGCCACGGTGTACCAAGTGGCACCCGGATGGTGGGCTTGGGAACCCTGCGCACATCGTTTGAGGCCGTGGCGGAAACCTCGGCCGGAATTCCGTACGGGTTACTCTCAGATAGGTGCTAAACCTGGACTAGGTACTAGTGTGGTTAACGGTCGTGGCCGACTCCCTCGCTGGGCTTCCGCTTGAAGGTTGCCGAGGTGCATGACGTGCACATAGCGATAAGTGGCGAGAGCATGTACGACGAAGTACACCCCTGCAGGGTTATAACCTATTCGAATAGCCGCGTCCGCGGATATGGACTACTTGGAGACATATGTTGTTCATAGATAACTTCAATGGCTACTCATAAAATTGCCACGATAAGCGTGAGTGTCGTGGACGGCATTTCCGTACGGAGACGGAATGATTCCACGATAGTGTATTGTTGTGGTGTTAGTGGACTCGTGTGCGAGAAATCAAGTTGTCAAAACTAATTTCAAAATGCAAGTTGTCTAGCCACGAGTCAAATGCTGGCTTCCCGCATGAAACCCCACAATACCTTTTGATACCGTGCATGAGTAGTTAGTTCTCCTAAAGTCTTGCTGAGTACCTTCGTACTCATGTTTGCTTAATAAATGTTGCAGAGGTTGCTAATGACCCTAATGGAGGGTTCTTCGTAGACATCGACGACGACGAGTAGCCGGTGTCCCAGCTACGATCTGGCCCTACGTCGGCTCTGTAGTATAGTCAGGCCATGTGCCTTCTAGTTGCACTGCCTGTTCCGCTGGCTTGTATTGTATGACTGCTATTATGGGTCGAGAGACCTTAATGTGTAATATTATGTGTGTGGCTCTTCCGAGCCTCTTAAATGAAGCTTGTATGTTTATGGTTATGTTGTGATGCCATCGATGTATCTATACATATTGGTATGCCATGCGTACGTGTGTCATGCTTGATATGTATGGGGTTCGATTACCTAGTCTTGATCTTTAGTAGCACTCCTTACAAGGAAATGCCCCTTTGTGATCCAACGAGCCTTGGTAGTTCGCTACTGCTCCGGACGCATTGGTTGACCGGCATGTGTCCTTCTTAGCTGCTCTGTCTGTCCCCTTTGGGGAAATGTCACGCGATGTAATGGAGTCCTTGTAGCTTGCTACGACTCGTCTACATTCGCTGATGACCGACACCTGCTTTGTTGGGTCATGTATGCCTGTCCTTGTGCGGTACTGCCACTTTGGTTTATGACTAGACATGTCGATCCGGGTTCTTTGACATTGGATTGCTAGCGACACTATCGCATACGTCAGTCAAAAGACGCAAACGGTCCCGGCTAAGGTAAGGCTGCAGCCGTGGAGTTAACCGTGCGTGAGACCACAAAGGGATGCGATGTGTTTCAGGCTGGATTCCTATGGCTTAGGATCGGGGTCCCGACAAGGGCCTCGGGGTCTCAAGTTGGAGGTCGACTACCCGAACTCCAACTGGGCACAGACCGCACCACCGCGGCTAGATCACGCCTCGCCCCCTCCCGACGGGGGCATCTTGCCGGAGCTGGCATCGGTGCCTCGTGTTTGAGGAGGAGGCACCTCCGCAAGCTCTGACTTCTCCAGGCCCTCTGCTTGGGCCACCTCACCGGAGCGGGTGTTCGCTCCCTGGCTCCAGGAGGAGGCGCGTGCTATCTCTTGAGCTTGCGTTGGTTTTTCCCTTGAAGAGGAAAGGGTGATGCATCATAGTAGCAGTAAGTATTTCCCTTAGTTTGAGAACCAAGGTATCAATCTAGTAGGAGTATCAAGGCAAGTCTCCAATGTACCTCCGCAAAAACAAACAAACTTGCACCCAACGCTCTAAAAGGGTTGTCAATCTCTTCACGATTAAATGCAAGGTGAGATCTGAAGGTGGAAAGTACAACAAAGTAAAAGTGTGAAGTAGATCAGGGGGCCATAGTGTTCACTAGAGGCTTCTCTCATGATAGCAAGTATTACGGTGGGTGAACGGATTACTGTCGAGCAATTGATAGAACCGCGAAAAGTCATGATGATATCCAAGGCAATGATCATACATATAGGCATCACATCTGAGACATGTAGACCGATACTGTCTCCATCTACTACTATTACTCCACACATCGACCGCTATCCAGCATGCATCTAGTGTATTGAGTTCATAACAAACAGAGTAACGCCTTAAGCAAGATGACATGATGTAGAGGGATAAATTCATGCAATAGTTATAAACCCCATCTTTTTACCCTTGATGGAAACAACACGATACGTGCCTCGCTACCCCTTGTGTCACTAGGTGAGGACACCACATGGTATGAACCCAAAACTAAGCACTTCTCCCATTGCAAGAATTATAGATCAAGTTGGCCAAACAAAACCCACAACTCGAAGAGAATTAGAAGGATACGAAATCATGCATATAAGAGATCACAGGAGACTCTAATAATATTCATAGATAATCTGATCATAAATCCACAATTCATTGGATTTCGACAAACACACCGCAAAATAAGATTACATCAGATGGATCTCCATGAAGATCATGGATAACTTCGTATTGAAGATCCAAGAGAGAGAAGAAGCCATCTAGCTACTAGCTATGGACCCGAAGGTGTGTGGTGAACTACTCACGCATCATCGGAGAGGCAATGGTGTTGATGGCGAAGCCCTCCATGTCTGAATACCCCTCCGGTAGGGCACCAGAACGGCCCCCAAATGGGATCTTCCGGAGACAGAAGCTTGCGGCGGCGGAAAAGTATTTTCGTGGCTCTCTCTGGCAGTTTCAGATTTTTGGAGAATTTATAGGCGGAAGAAGTAGGGCAAAGGAGCCACGAGGGGCCCACAATCCTGCTAGGCGCCCCCAGGCCGCGCCTAGGGGGCTTGTGACCTCCCCCGGGGTCCTTTGCCTTGGTTCTCAAGTTCCCTGCGTATCTTTTGTTACGGAAAAAATCATTCCGAAGATTTTATTCCGTTTGGACTCCGATTAATATTGTCCTCTAAAAAAGGTCAAAAACACGGAAAAAACAGGAACTGGCACTTGGCACTGAGTAAATAGGTTAGTCCCAAAAAAATATAAAATGCATACGAAACATCCAAAGTTGACAAGATAATAGCATGGAACAAACATAAATTATGGGTGTAGTTTATTGCATGTCCTTTCTCGCCCCACCCCCCTCCATCGCTCGCATATTTGGGTCATTTACTGCATTTCTATGGTTGTAACCTCGAAATTTCAAGATCTTACGCGGCCACATAAATCATAGCAGGGAATGGGATGAGTGTCCCATGGTAAGCTCTGTGGTCCATATATGCACCATATGCTACCAAAGGGAGGGGTGGCCTTGACGCCGTTCTCTAGGCTATGATGCTTGACAGCTGCTGTTATAATCCATGCAAATTCGTGAGGGGCCAAAAAATCACGGGACCTAGCGCAGTGTAATCATACAACCCCTAGAGGGTGTGGTAATACATAGAGGGCGTCATGCATAGGCCCTCACGTAGGTTATGGGCAACCGAGGCCATATCCCATGCTGGATCAAGCCATAGAGTGAGAATGCGTCCGTTCTGTGAAGGGAGTGAGGGGCTCATTCCTTCATTTGCTTCAAATCTCATTGTTGAGTGATGATAGACCTAGTAACCAAGGACCGTCCCGTGCATCGCACTCAGCTGGACCCGCAACATGCATGCACACATGGCAGCGTATGAGTCCACCCGGCGGGGATGCATGGTTCCGGGGCTTGCACAAGTGTCGCACGTCTTGTGTCTAGGTGCTACTGCACTTGGGTCTAGACGACAGAGCAGCATGGTTTGGATTAGCTACCGAGAGGTAACGCGTCCGGTTTGTGCCTAGGCGGTGCATCACGGGGCCTGGCGCGGTCTCATCGTATTACCCATGAAGGGTATGGTCAAACACTGAGAGCGGCATGCATAAACCCTCACGCGGGCTAAGTGTAAACGAGGCCATATCGCATGTTGGATCTAGCCAATGGGAGGGAACAAGTCCGGCTTGCGGACGGTGTGCGGGGCTCGTTCCTTCACTTTCCTCAACATTCCGTGCCGCTTGATGTGGACCCTAACCACAAAGGCCCGCCCCGTGCATCACACTCACCTGGACCCACACCGTGCAAGCACACTTGGCCACGTAGACACACACCAATAAACCTAGAGAATAGCTATGGTTTAACCATTATCCATTCACTTTGCCTAATCCATACAACATAGCTAGCGATGAACAAAAAAAGCTAGATGTCATGTGAAATTAAATGTGCCAACTGTCCCTCCTAGTACTTTTTTCATTGTTCTCCCGTCTAGTATTTACTAGTACTGCACAAAACAAAACAAAAATGTCCCTCCAATTTTGGTGTTATTTTTTTTGAACACCCTATTTCGCACGACATGTTGCCAAGTTTGTGGACCGACATTGTGCACTTTTTTCTTTTGCTTGGTTGGTTGATTGGTTGGTTCAGGTATATCTGTGGGTGTGCACGATGCCGTGTACGTGCATGTTTCTACCTAAATTTGAAAAGTGAAGAATTGTGCGCGGCCTTGATCTCTCTCTCCCAAACAAATTGAATTTTCACTCCCCAAATCTCGCTCCCGCCTCCAGCGTTCGATCGCCTGTGCCTATCCACCCACGTCTTCGTCGCCGCCCTCTACTCGCTGCTGCCAGAAAGCCCACATTCTTGCCGGCGAGGATGATCCTACCCGTGGGAGGAGGGGGCGTGGCTGGTGCGCTCCGTGCAGCGGATGTGGACACCATGATGGAGCTGGTCGATAAGGACGTCGTAGCCGCCGATTCGCAGCCGCAGCTGGTCCAACACAGCACCAACGACGATGTATCGGTTAGTGTGTGCAAAGATTAACCCTAGAATTTTCATCTCGAGGTTAACCCTAGAAATTGCTCTCTTGGTATTCCTCGCTATTGGTACATACAATCGTACTGTTTCCTTTTTTTTAATCATACAGTTATCGGTCCTGAGGTTTGCAAATTTAGATGAATGGATTATTTGTAAGCAAAGTTTTAGAAAACCAATACAAAGAAAAAACAATCCATTTATGCATGCCTTTGATATAATGTACAATTCACTGGCATGAGAATTTTTTTTCTAATACTAGATTGCATATTTGGAAGAATGGGAGAACTACCTACAGCTGAGGGAAGATTTCAGAAAGAAAATCTTCAAGTGGCTCATGGCTACAAACATTGTGTACTAGTGTAACGGTTGCTATAAATTCCCTTCTGCAGGAAAGAGAACCAGCATTCAAAAACGACAACAATTGCAGCTTACAGAAAGGGGTGGCATCTCAAGGCAAAACCTGCTGATTTGGCCAATAGTAATGTTTTTTTGTGTTCTATCGACACCAGATGTACAAAAAATATGGCCCCACATGAACAAGTATCAATATTTATCTCCTTCGACGGTCAGTGCCACATTGGCCAACATGAACAAGTGTTGATCTCATTGAACTTACATCCTGGAAAAATTTGGGGTCATTCTGAACCTGCTTCATGGGAGACCTTTTGTGTAGGATGGGAAGGGTCCGTCTCGAAGCATTTTTTTGTCGACATCCTTGAAGTGGACTAATAGCCTTTTACCAACATGACTACCATCCTTGCCAAGTTTTGTAGCTTTTTTATGTTGTAAAGATTTTCTAGGGCTTTCGCGTCGATAAGTCATATAATACTTATGTTGGTTTTTTTTCTACACCTGGTTTTTTTCTACGCTCGAGGGTGGACTGTCATGCAAGCGCGCTGTTGGGCCGTGTAAAGAAGCCCACCCGTTGGACCAAGCGATGTCCCATTGCATGTGCCCGAGCGAGCATACGTTGCACGCGGTTGCATGCATGCGCCGGCTTCAGCCTATGTTGCATGTGTGCACATATGCAAAGGAGCACGCGCCGCAGAGCCGTCCCCGCTTGACCCGACCAATGGCACATAGTGCAGCACTTAAATGCCGCATTTTGATTCACACTACAGTTTCGCGGTGGGTTGAAAAACTTGTTCACATTTGACCCCATTACTGCCATAGTGGATATTTAAGCCACCTATCATCTTCCTCTTCCTCACACACCCTTCATCCGTCTCCCATACTCTCCCACCTGCATTTTGTGTGTGCCCTTCTTCTTCTTCACCACAAACAGCCCCAAGAACCAACCCGCGGCAGCCATGCAGTACACTGGGCCAACCTACCGCTTCCCCTCACTGTGCCGGAGATGCTCTACCCGTCGGGGTGTACGTCAAGAGCACCCTCCGTGTGTGGGCGACGTCAAGGTGGAGGGGCGCAAGGGAGTTCACCGACTTCTTCCTTGGGGCCGGCTAAGGGCACCTCCCTCGGGGATCTCCAAGGATGTAGCGAGTCCAGGAGGTCATCCACAATGGGTTGTGGTTGCTATCCTTGCCCACTTCACCAACCCCTTCGACGCGTTCTACCTCCTCGGCCGCGTGTTCTGGTATGGCTGCAAGTTCATAGCTTTCGCCAGCCATAACATCTTCACGTACTACGACAACATCTTCCCCACCACGGAGCGCATGCACACTCTGTCGTACCCCACCAACAACACCGCGGATGAGCATTGAAGGGCGCCCGAAGGAGGAGCGAGGAGGATCTTGGTGGAGAATTGGCGGCCATCTATCTATCTATCTATCTTTTAAAGCTAAATCTATCTATCTATATTTGTCTTGGTGTTATTTAAGTTGTATGTTGTGGGCTTTGGTTGGCCCGAAATATCTATGTTTATTGTACAAAGTTTACAGTGGTTGGGCTTTTTTGGAACCTTTTTAATCTACGGCATTTTAGTCATAGGAAAAAATTGTCTCAAAAAAAAGGCATAGGAAAAAAATCACGCACCGCCCCTCTCATCCAATGCAGAACCATGAAAACCATGAACCTTCCACCTACTAGCTTAAATTTCAAAATTTTCATGGGTTTTAGGTGTCAAACAATGGAAGTGTGCCATGTGCTATTTAAATTATTTTCTGTATTCCATGTTTCAAAATTTTCATGGGTACTAGGTGTGAAACAAATGAAGTGTGCCAAATATTTATCTTTATTTTGAATTTTCAGTGTTTTATCTCTCTTCAGTTGAGAAAAAAAATCCATATAATCCATCCACGTACAACATGTAGTCCACTGCCACGGTTGTAGTTATTATTAGTCAAAAGGAAAATATCAACAAAAAAAGGAATCTTGAATGGCATTGACGCTCAAAGCTGGTTTGGCGGTCCAATCATAAAGCACGGCCGCCTCGTCCATTGCTAAACCACCGCCGCATGTTCCTCTCTCACTTTCCTATTAGAAAACCAGCCCTCCTCCTTCCTCTTCTCCGTTCCAGAAGACCCTTGCTCCTTCCATGTTGCGCTCCTTCCTCTCCTCCGGCCGTTCCAGAAAAGCCTCGCTCCTTGCTCTTCTCTAGATCCACCGTCTCTCATCTCCTCGTCCAAAGCCACCACCTCTTCTCTCCTCACCCCCGCCCCTCTAGAAGCATATCCATCGCGCCGCTGCGCGACAGAATCGCGACCATCGCCGACGGGGACCAGGCTAAGATAACCAAGTTGAGATAGATCCTTTCCTGGTTTGACAACGACTGGGAGGTGTCAGCATCGTTAAAGGAAATGGTCAACTATCTCAGATATAGCGAGAGGGATGAGACCTATTCCCGAGATGGAGTCCGTCCAGTCCATCGAGGTTCTCCTCTGCGCGATGGAGCAGACGGACTCGGAGGAGCGGATAGTCAGGCGCAGGTGGTGGGCGTACAGATTTAGGATCGAGCATCCAAAGGATGACCCCACGATCAGATACATGGTGCAGTTCGTGATGGTGTTGTTCCAGGTGGTGCCGCCGAAGTGGACACACGTCATACACAACAGGAGGCCGTGGCTGCGTGTGACGTTGCTTCCCCACCGTTATCCACGGTTCCCTCGACGATCTCCTTGTCTCAACGGCGGTGGTGGCGTTTAGGGTAAGCTTCAAATTCAGGTTGCAGTGCAGTTTAACCTTTTATTTCGGTGAAGTTTAGCCTTTACAGTGCTAGTAATTTATCCATGGAACACATCATTTAACCTGTACATTAAATCATAAAGTGAATTCAATGAAGTTTGATCAATTTTCTGTGGGCTAGCTCCATGATGTTTGAAACATAGAAATGGAGTGATGTTTGATAAGTCCAGGTTGGTTGATCCCTCAGTTCCATGTTTTCAATTGAGCATTATAATTGTACTGGTAATATGAACCCCTGTTTTCAATTACTTTCTAAATTGCAATAGTAATTTTGCATGCTCCCAAATTCATACTAATTCAACATTTAGTTTTCTCAACTTGGTATTCAAATTGGAATGTGTGTGAGTGCTTGTGACAGATTACCATATTGTGAGATTTCAAACACACTCATATGCACACTATCAAATGAACACATCATTTAACCGTACAATATATCAGTAGGAGCATTATATGAAGTTTGATCCATTTTCTGTGGGTTAGATGATGCTTGCATTCATCATATTTTAAGAAATTGTCTATCCGAATCCATTCTCCTTTTTATGAGAGTAGTTTTTCTACACCCAGCTCGATGCACCAAGAGTGGTTTGCATCCACCTTCCATGCACCCACCCAATAAAACATTTCAAAACATTCTCCTTTATATGTATTTGTGAAACTGTCTATCCAAATTCCATTCTTTATATGTACTTTGACTTGGTGCTATCTAAGATTCAGGCCTCGGCATCTTCCATTTCGCGCCAGGAGCCTGATGTCGAAATCTCGGGGTGGCTGAGGGCTTGGCTGCTGATCTCTCAGAATTTATTGCTTGTCCAGCCAGCGTGCTGTGGGTAAGGTCACTGTGCCATGTATCTCACTATTTCCTTCTCGTTTGGCCTTGGGTTGCTGTTGAAACTCATGGTTTTATGCCTACCTTCTCTATGTGACGATATTAAGTTATGTATTTGATGATCAGAACTTGTTATGTATGTAAATTATGTATTTCATGACAATCACTTTTATGTATTTGATGATGGTCCACATTAAAATACGATATAGATGACCTGAATGACAAACATTACACAAGAATGATGCACGGTGCAATGGAAATAGTCTAGTTACAAAGTGGTGACAGATGCAACATGATCCATGCTTTTAGGTCTTCACCCTCCTCAATATGTTAGCCAACATAGCAGGTTTTGCCTTGAGATGCCACCTTTTTCTGTAAGCTGCCATTGCTTGGGGTTTTTAATGCCAGTTCCCTTTCCTGCAGAACAGGCATTTTTAGCGCCCCTTACGGCAGTACACAATCTTTGCAGCCATGAGCCCCTTGTACATTTTCTTCAAGAAAGCTTCCCTCGCGTGTAGGTAGCGTTTCAATTGTTTTGAATATGCAATGAGCTATTAGAAGAACGAAAAATCTCATGTCAGCAAATTCAACACTATATCAAAGCCAGCAATAAAATTGGTTGTTTTTTCTTTTGAAAACATTGTACGAGAATACAAATGATCTATTCATCTCATTTTGCAAACCCTAGTACTTATAAGTGTATGATATGCATTTGGCAACATGCAAGATTATGATGAATAACAAGCATTTACATACATAGCAAGCTCATTTTGCAAAACCATCGATGCTTTCTCACGGGTCAACGGAGAACAATCCAAACGCGCATGCTAGATCCCGGCCTTTCTTGGGTCCCGCGTGCCATATTCCGGATATTTTCCCCATTTCTAGTGTAGTATCATCGGGAATTCATGATCTTTACCGCGGCCACATGAAATCATAGCAGGGATTGGGGTAACAATCCCATGCTAAGCTCTTTGGTCCATATATATGGGCCATGTGCCACCAAAGAGAAGGGCCGCCTCAGAGCCATTGTCCATTGAGAGGAAACGAGTTGAGTCAGGCCTACGAACGGTGTGCGGGGCTTGCCACTTCATTTGGTTCAGAACTCTGTGTTGCAAGATGTCGACCCTAGCAACCAAGGCCCGTCCCGTGCTCCGCACGCCAACTGGACGCCACACCATGCATGCATGCTGATAACCCACAAGTATAGAGGATCAATTGTAGCCTTTCTCGATAAGTAAGAGTGTCGAACCCAACGAGGAGCTAAAGGTAGGACAAGTATTCCCTCAAGTTCTATTGACCACCGATACAACTCTCCGCGCACTTTACGTTCGCTTTACCTAGAACAAGTATGAAACTATAAGTACTTTGTAGGAATGATAGGATAGGCTTGCAAGAAAAGAAAGAACACGTAAATAAATACTAGGGGCTGCTAAGAAACAATTACGTTAGTTTAACGAGTGTGGAAAAGTGGTGGTAGGAGTTGCAGAATTGTCCCTAAGCAATTGACTACGTTACTAGACCGATAGCAAGTTTTATGTGGGAGAGGCCACTACTAGAATGTCATCCCTTACTTGGAATTCTATGCACTTATGATTGGAACTATTAGCAAGCATCCGCAACTACTAACGTTCATTAAGGTAAAACCCAACCATAGCAATAAGATATATTGGTCCCCCTTCAATCCCATATGCATCAATTTCTATGCTAGGCTGAAGCTTCTGTCACCCTTGCCCTCCAATACATAGTCCTATCAACATACTACTAACCCTATGGTGTGATCCACGCGCGCACTCATATGATGGGCACCAAAGGACAGCAACATAACCACAAGCAAATTAAACCAATCATAGCAATTCATCAATCACCGATAGGACAACGAAAATCTACTCAGACATCATAGGATGGCAACACATCATTGGATAATAATATGAAGAATAAAGTACCATGTTCAAGTAGAGGGTACAGCGGGTTGCGGGAGAATGGACCGCTGAATATAGATGGGGGAAGGTGATGGAGGTGTTGGTGAAGATGATGGACGTGTTGGTGTAGATCGCCGTCACACGATGATGTCCCGGGCGGCGATCCGCCGCCGCCGGGAGAGAGGGGGAGAGATCCCCCCTTCTTCTTATTCTTCCTTGACCTCCTCCCTAGATGGGAGAAGGGTTTCCCCTCTGGTATATGGTCTCCATGGCGGTGGAGGGGCGAGAGCCCCTCCGAGATTGGATCTCTCTTTTTGTGTCCTTCTGTTTCTGCGCTCTCAGATTTTTCCTTTTACCGTTTCTTAAATTCCCGGAGATCCACAACTCCGATTGGGCTGAAATTTTAACACAATTTTCTTCCCGGTATTGTCTTTCCTGCTGCGAAAGAAGGGCTCCAACCGCCTTAGGGATTGGTCACAAGCCTGCCCGGAGCGACCCCACCCCCAGGTCGCGGCTAGGGGGCTTGTGACCTCCTCGGGCATCGTTTCCCGTAAATTATTCTACCCAAAAATCGTAAATATTCCAAAAAAATCCCCGTAGGTTTTTTTATTGCGTTTGGACTTCGTTTGGTATGGATAATCTACGAAACGAAAAACATGCAACAAACAGGAACTGGCACTGGGCACTCGATCAATATGTTAGTCCCAAAAATAATATAAAAAGTTGCCAAAAGTATATGAAAGTTGTAGAATATTGACATGAAACAATCAAATATTATAGATACAACGGAGACGTATCAGCATCCCCAAGCTTAATTCCTGCTCGTCCTCGAGTAGGTAAATGATAAAAAAGATAATTTTTGATGTGGAATGCTATCTAACATAATCTTGATCATATAATCTAATCATGGCATGAATACTAAAACACGAGTGATTCCAAGCAATAGTCTAACATGAATACTAAAAAAAGTGGGTGTGCATCCAACTCGCTTGCTCACGAAGACCTAGGGAAATTTGAGGAAGCCCATCATTGGAATATACAAGCCAAGTTCTATAATGAAAATTTCCCACTAGTATATGAAAGTGACAACATAGGAGACTCTCTATCATGAAGATCATGGTGCTACTTTGAAGCACAAGTGTGGTAAAGGATAGTAGCATTGTCCCTTCTCTCTTTTCTCTCATTTTTTTTTATTTTTTTCTCTCTATTTTTTTGGTGGGCTTATTTGGCCTCTTCTTTTTTTTATTTGGGCTTCATTGGCCTCTTTTATTACTTCCTCACATAGGACAATGCTCTAATAATGATGATCATCATACTTTTATTTACTTACTACTCAATATTTAGAAGAAAATATGACTATATGAATGCCTCCGGCGGTGTACCGGGATGTCCAATGATCTAGCGTAGCAATGACATTAAAAAACAGACAAGCCATGAAAACATCATGCTAGCTATCTTATGATCATGCAAAGCAATATGACAATGATGGTGCGTGTAATAATAAACGGAACGATGGAAGTTGCATGGAAATATATCTCGGAATGGCTATGGAAATACCATAATAGGTAGGTATGGTGGCTGTTTTGAGGAAGGGTATATGGTGGGTATAATGCCCCATCGAAAGATGCGCGGTACTAGACAGGCTAGCAATGGTGGAAGGGTGAGAGTGCGTATAATCCATGGACTCAACATTAGTCATTAAGAACTCACATACTTATTGCAAAAGTCTATTAGTCATCGAAACAAGGTACTACAAGCATGCTCCTAAGGGAAGGGTTGGTAGGAGTTAACCATCACGCGATACCGACTTCCACACAAAGGATGACAATCAATAAATAAATCATGCTCTGACTTCGTCACATAACGGTTCACCATACGTGCATGCTACAGGAATCACAAACCTTAGCACAAGTATTTCTACGAATACAAAATTACTCATTAGCATGACTCTAATATCACATCTTCATGTCGCAAAACTATTGCAAGGAATCAAACATATCATATTCAGTGATCTACAAGTTTTATGTAAGATTTTATGACTAACCATGTGAATGACCAACTCCTGTTAACTCTCTAAATAGGTATAAGTGAAGCATGAGAGTTTAATTCTCTCTTCAAAAGATATGCCCCGCTCTAACAAATATAAGTGAAGCAAAAGAGCATTCTACAAATGGTGGTTTTCTATGTGTAGGGAAACAGGCAATCCAAACTTCAAATGATATAAGTGAAGCACATAAGCATTCTATAAAGACATACTCAAAAGATATAAGTGAAGTGCAAAGAGCATTCTATAAATCAACCAAGGACTATCTCATACTAGCATGATGCAAAAAATAAAAAGGAAAAATAAACACAAAATACGCTCCAAGCATTAGCACATATCATGTGACGAATAGAAATATAGCTCCGAGTAAAATTACCGATAAATTGTAGACGAAAGAGGGGATGCCTTCCGTGGCATTCCCAAGCTTAGACGCTTGAGTCTTACTTGAATATTACCTTGGGATGCTTCAGGCATCCCCAATCTTAGGCTCTTGCCTCTCCTTATTCCTTCATCCATCGTGGTCTCACCCAAAACTTGAAAACTTCAATCACACAAAACTCAACAAAACCTTCGTGAGATCCGTTGGTATAATAAAGTAAATCACCACTTCAAGTACTATTGTGAACTCATTCCAAATTCATATTAGCATTATATCAACTGTAATCCAACTTCACCATGGTTCATACCCCTGATACTACCCATAGATTCATCAAAATAAGAGAACAATGCAAAAAAAACAGAATCTGTCAAAAACAGAACAGTCTGTAGTAATCTGAACTTATAGCATACTTATGATACTCCAAAAATTCTGAAACAATTATGAAAATTAGGGAAATTTTCATATCAATCAGCAGCAAAAAGAATCAACTCAAAATCTATTTCTGGATAGGAATTAAAAATAATTTCGTGAACACAAAGTTTCTGACTTTTTCAGCATGATCAAACAACTATCACCCAAACTAATAATAAAGGCTTTACTTGGCACATTATTTTTATAATACAATGGAATTGTACAAGGGGATAATTATTTTTGCGAGAAACTTCAATGAAAATTTCTACATTGTTTCCATGAGCATGCACACAAGTGTTCAAGGCCAACCCTTACTTCCGCAATGCATCACCTTTCAATTGCTTCTCTTTTTGAAAAAGTTTTAAGTTACCATCTATATTTTTTTGTTTTTAAACAATAAAAGCACTCAACAGAAATAAATGACTCTCTAAAACTTCCGGGTTGTCTCCCAGGCAGCGCTTTCTTTAAAGCCATTAAGCTAGGCATAAAGTTCTCAAGTAATGGATCCTCCCGGATCCGAAGGTATATCAAAGCCAATTTTTATTAACAATGATTTGTAATTTAGTAGTGAGCACAAGGTAACATATATCATGCAGTGATGAAGTCTAACTCTCTTCCTATGCATTGGCATGTCATAAAAGAACAATTCATGCACATCAAGTAAAGGCCAATACATAGCATAACCAGTTTCTTGCAATTTTATCGTATTGGAAACATAGAGAGGTGGAGATATTGTTCCTCTCTCATAATAATTGCAAGTAGGAGCAGCAACCACATGCATAGTATATTCATCAAAATCATCATGTGTAATAGTAGAAGGCAATGCATCTATGTATTCCCTAATAAGAGCAAACTTCTCCGATATAGTGTAGTTGGGAGAGTTCAAAAAGATAATAGGACTATCATAAGTGGGTGCGATAGCAACAATTTCATGTTTAACATAAGGAACTATAGCAAGTTCATATTCATAACCATCATTCATATTGGCATCAGGCCACAAGCATAGCAAGCATCAAGTTCATCAAAAAGGGATATTTCAAACGAATCCAAGGTATCATAGCAATCAACATAGCATTCATCCTTCGAAGGGAAATTAAACAATGTATGAGTTGAGGAGTTACTCTCATTAGAAGGTGGGCACGGGTAGCTAGTCCGCTCTTCCTCCTTTTGTTCTTTGCTCTCCTCGTCATATTTTTCATCTAATGAGCTCATGGTTTCAACATTTTCTTCTTTGATAGTTTCCTGCAAAATATTATTCTCTTCTTGGGCAGCGTAGAATTTCTCCATAAATCAATAAATATGGGCATTATATTCATAATGAGTATAAAATAACGAAACATAACCAAATTTTCAGATCAGTAAGCATCATCATCATTATCGTCACACCCTTTAAATAGAGCTTCAATTTCATAAGCACCCATAAAAGCAACAAACTATTCTATTTCCTCCACATCATAGTAATCACATATACCATTAGCATAAGAAGCCAAGGTTTCATTAGCATTAAATTTACAAGAAAAGGGAAGGTCTTGAGCCTTCATCCTAGAGCAACAAGTAACATCATATCTCAAGCATAGCTCCCAAGCATACCATTTCAACATACGAATTTCATCCCATAATAGTTTCCCTTTTGAGTCAAGCGATAATCCCTAAAGTATTCACGTTGATCCAATGTGTATCCCATTATATAATTTAATGAGGTTTTCTCAGGATTATTAAAGAAGTGCATAATACTTTCCACATAACGAGCATCGAGGGTTTTAGGAGGTTCCCCATCTCCATGATTAGCAAGTACACCTAATTTTTTTGGTATTTCGTGTTCCATATCCATAACTAAAGATAGAGAACAAATTAGAACAGCAAATAAATCTACCTAGTGATAAAGCAAACAAGCACACACGAGAATATTCACCCGACGCTATTTCTCCCCGGAAACGGCGCCAGAAAAAGGTCTTGATAACCCACAAGTATAGGGGATCAATTGTAGCCTTTCTCGATTAGTAAGAGTGTCGAACCCAACGAGGCGCTAAAGGTAGGACAAGTATTCCCTCAAGTTCTATCGACCACCGATACAACTCTACGCACACTTTACGTTCGCTTTACCTAGAGCAAGTATGAAACTAGAAGTAGTTCGTAGGAGTGATAGGATAGGCTTGCAAGAAAAGAAAGAACACGTAAATAAATACTAGGGGCTTCTAAGAAACAATTACGTTAGTTTAACGAGTGTCGAAAAGTGGTGGTAGGAGTTGCGGAATTGTCCCTAAGGAATTGACTATGTTACTAGATCGATAGCAAGTTTTATGTGGGAGAGGCCACTGCTAGCATGTCATCCCTTACTTGGAATTCTATGCACTTATGATTGGAACTATTAGCAAGAATCCGCAACTACTAACGTTCATTAAGGGAAAACCCAACCATAGCAATAAGATATATTGGTCCCCCTTCAATCCCATATGCATCAATTTCTATGCTAGGCTGAAGCTTCTGTCACCCTTGCCCTCCAATACATAGTCCTATCAACATACTACGAACCCTATGATGTGATCCATGCGCGCGCTCATATGATGGGCACCAAAGGACAACAACATGACCACAAGCAAATTAAACCAATCATAGAAATTCATCAATCACCGTTAGGATAATGAAAATCTACTCAGACATCATAGGATGGTAACACATCATTGGATAATAATATGAAGCATAAAGCACCATGTTCAAGTGGAGGGTACATCGGGTTGCGGGAGAGTGGACCGCTGAATATAGATGGGGGAAGGTGATGGAGGTGTTGGAGAAGATGACGGAGGTATTGGTGTATATCGCCGTCACACGATGATGTCCCGGGCGGCGTTCTGCCGCCGCCGGGAGAAAGGGGGAGACAGCCCCCTTTCTTCTTCTTCTTCCTTGACCTCCTCCCTAGATGGGGGAAGGGTTTCCCCTCTGGTGCGTGGTCTCCATGGCGGCGGAGGGGCGAGAGCCCCTCCGAGATTGGATCTCTCTCTCTGTGTCCTTCTGTTTCTGCACTCCCAGATTTTGCCTTTCGCCGTTTCTTAAATTCCCGGAGATCCGTAACTCCGATTGGGCTGAAATGTCAACACAATTTTCCTCAGAATATTATCTTTCTTGCGGTGAAAGAAGGGCCCCAACCGCCTTAGACATTGTTCATTAGCCTGCCAGGTGTGGCCTCACCCCCAGGAAACGGCTAGGGGGCTTGTGACCTCCTCGGGCATCGTTTCGCGTAAATTCTTCTTCCCAAAAATCATAAATATTCCAAAAAAAATCCCCGTAGGTTTTTTATTGCGTTTGAACTTCGTTTGGTATGGATAATCTGTGAAACAAAAAACATGCAACAAACCTGAACTGGCACTGGGCACTGGATCAATATGTTAGTCCCAAAAATAGTATAAAACGTTGCCAAAAGTATAAGAAAGTTGTAGAATATTGGCATGAAACAATCAAATTTTAGAGATACGACGGAGACATATCACACGCGTGGCCAAGTAGACACCCACCGTTCAACCTTGACAATGCACACAAGACGCATGTGGACTCATTAGCTATCTAGCCCCCGTCCATGCACACGTAGCCAGCTACACTCAAACCGTACACCGTTTGCCAGGTTCACCCACACTATCCATCCACCATTGTCCCCACCTCGGTTCATTAGACCTCCAACACGAGTCCCTTCCCTCGGCATGCCAGGCATGTCAAAGCAACACACGACTACACATATTGCACACCAAGATACGATGTCATTAACTAGTGCCAGGAAACCTGTGGAACTGAGCATCTCTACCCATGGTGGACACTAGCACATGATTAGGATCAAGAAGCCTAGTGGCACATGTCGTCGGCCCGATTGGCTGGGGGTGCATGACATGGGTCCAGATGAAACGCATGGCATCGCATGGATCCACATTCCCCTGCCTGATACCAGACTGCGGGCATATGCCAGATGAATCCAAGCGGTCGCCGATGAAGCTTGGATGCCATGTGTTATGTGCATGCTGAATTTCAATATTTAGGAATTATTAACATATGAAAACAATAGTTCAAGCGTCTATGTAAAGGTGTACAACATAATTTTCAAGAAAAAATTAAACATGACACGTGCACATGCAATTTGCCAACAACTGCACTTCTAGTACAAAAAGTCAGCATGTGCACGTATCCCACCATGCCTTCTACAATTTTGTTCCATGTTTTTTCGCCACATATGTTTGAAAGGAAAAACTAAAGAATGTGATTTTCCCATAACAACCAAGATAGATAGTGTGTGGAAGTTGTCCCCCGAGGGGACATTTGATCGACCACTCCTAGATTATAGGGCGAGGCCACCGTGAACGTGATCGTAAGAGGGTGAAGAAGGACTCGATTTTTCGAGGGAAGGAAGGAATTTTTATATCACTTGATGACAGTGTGATCTCATGTTTCACAAGTCTTGAGCACTATGGTTTATGTACAAAATTTTCAATCCCCAACCCATCCAGCCCGGACACATCATTGGATTGCATCACATAGATGTACATGACGGGTATGCAAGGACTCCTCTTTCTTTTTTTTTATTATATCAAAACCAATTACTCCCCGCATCTCTCCCCCTAGGGTACACTCTAAAACATCGCCGCCGCTCACATGCCCGCCTTCCTGCCGCCGAATATGAAATCCACTCATGGATGTCGATTGGCCGTCATGACAGATCGTGTCCATGGACGTGGGGGGCTGTCATGGACGCTGTCGTAAGAGATCGTGGACTTGCGGGGCCAACCACTGACGTCGTCGTCCATCACATGGATTAGGATCTCCACGACAATGCTTTGGACTACTCGGTGTCTGATCGACAGAAGCATCGTGTCCACGAGGAGGTGCACTACCCGCCGTCGATCGCAAGCAGCAGCACATGCATGGCATGGACTGGAGTTCCGTTAAGGTAATTTTATTTTTTTAACCCTAGATCTATCTGCAAGTTTAAGGTTAGGTTAATCATTAAACCATTAATATGTTGTTGAATTGGCATAATGGAATCTATCTCTAAATATACTGTTGACCATCAGTACATAATGCTCATTATTTATTACATTAATCTTTGAGAAATTAACGGTTCATCCACTCCCGAATTTAGTGTGTTTTTTTTATGCTAAAAGTCACACATCATAAAGGTTGTCCATGTTTATTGATAAAAATTTTAATTGTACATCATATGATTTATGCTTTCATATGGATTTGATATTGCTTTTTTCTCCTTAAATTTTCAAAGTTAATAAATATTAGGTACTGTAAACAATGGTGTAGCTTATATCATACATAATTGAAACTTGCAGCCTTATTCTCATAATCATGAGGACATTTCTGAAGGAGATATGGATGCACACACTCAGAAAACCCTTGAAGAATTGCAGAATAGATAGTGCAACATGCTTAAGCGTATGGCGTATCGTTGCGCATTCTGTGGCAAATATCTAGACCCGGCTTTCTTTAGTATTTTTGAGCACGCCGAAGGTGTTGCCAAAGACTACCAAATAAAGCATGGTGTGAGGGAAAAACACAAGGCACTAGCCCAATATCTCAGGAATTTGTCGGACAAAGAGAAGGTCCGAAGAAGGCGTTATGAGAACCAGCATGCTAAAGAATAGACGAATAATCGAAACCCTCAAGAAGTTTTGGTTTGCATAAGTAGTCATTTGCGGTTGTTTTTTTTCTAAAAATACCAATGAATATTTTTATTATCACAGTTTTTGCAAATATGTTACATTTATTAAATTTAATCATAAAAATGCATACTATTCAATTATTTATTTTTTTCAAATATTTTTAACCTTGCATCTAGTAGTTTGCCATTTTATCGATTAACCATTATTTTCATATATATACTCTGGAGTGCTGAAAATTTTTCAAGATCAATTGGTGTACTGAAAGACTCATGCACATGCAATATGAACATCACTGTATTTTTAGCTTTTCTTCAAAAGCACACATGTGGTTGTCCTGGATCTTTTCTGTTTGGCCAGAATTGGTAAGTTGCCAAATCTGCATCTAATCCGGCCCAACACTTTTGTTCCTTTTGTGCCCGTGTAGCAGAGAGAAAAGCAAGCGATGGCCCCAACCCCAACCCCACCCCCATTCCCAATCCCATCACACTTCGTTCTTTCAAGAGACAGAGAGGCGACGCGGAGGGCAACGACTAGGATTTGCCAAGCCATCACCTTGGCCACCCCTATCATCGTCAAATCGACCGGATCCGCGAGGCCACCGACTCCCCCTACTCCAGCCTTGAATCTCCACTGCTTCGTCCACGAATCTCCACTGCTTCGTCCACAACAAGGTCCGACAACGACACCTCTTCTCCCCAATCCCTGGTCGCGCCGCCCGAAGGTCCGGTGGTGCTAGCTTTGAACAAGTCTACTCCAGCCCCATATTGTACCACTTCGCAGGTAAGATTGACCTTCCCTGCCCTTCGCATGTCGATCTGACTTTAATTTTATGATCTAGCAGCACCACCCAAGTTAAAATTTGACACTTGATTGTGGGCATGTTTCGGGTAATACGCAGATTTACTGTCAAATAGTGGGTCATATTGCAACAAGTAATTTCACAGCAAGATAATCTGAAAATGTATTGAATAATCATGGTTTTACTTGTTCGTATGGTTTGTAATGGGTAAACAGTTTCACCGCAAGTAAGAGAAAAGGGTGGGTGTTGGCCAGCATACCTTGCTCGTCAACATATCCTTCACTATGCTATCATCTTGCTTGACAGATGCTATCAAGTATGTTTCTCCCTGGAAAATCCCCCCCACTGCTAGATATAGAAAAGTTATATTTACACGAGCATACACATGTTTTGGCTTGTGGGGATGGTTTGAAGGCGAGCACAGAAGCAGTCCATGAGGAATTTTGTAATGATGGAATGAGGATCAGTTATAGTTTCTTGTATTACTCGATGGTAGTATGATGATTAGTGCATATTTTGAAGGATTTGTTAAGTACAGATGGCTACTGATTGGTGCATGTTTTTGATGATATGTGCACACATGTAACATTTATGGTTGGTGCATATTTTTGCTGATTGTTGTTACTGATTACTTGAATTATGTCAGCCTATCTCCATGATATGGTATGGGATTGTTGGGGTCAACGAAGATTTGCTGTAAGCTAGTAGTTCATATTGTAACAAATTCCTCACTGTTGGATTTTCTGCCATTATACTTCATAATCATGATTTTACTTATTGGTATGGGTATTAATGAGTAAATACATTGCAAGGTATACAATAGGGTGACTATTGGTCAGCATACATTGCTTGTTCTCATAGACTTCACTATGCTGTCATCTTGCTAAAGAGATGATATCATGTCCTTCTTCTCACTGGAAAATTATGAGTCTAACTACTAGTTTTACTAGTCGTGCGAATAGTCTAGTAGTATCAATCTGGTTGTCGAATAGCTTTTTCGTGTAGATGTTTGTACATGAACTACATACTTAGCAAGAAGTATCCGAAAAGATTATTCACATTGTCTATGCTGCTAACATGTCAGAATTTAAAACTGATTTCATATATCAATAACTACCATTTGTTCATTGCAATGCATGCAACAGGTTTGAATGGCAAGGGAAACCATCCTCATCAGCAGTGAAGAGAGTGATCAGCGGACCACCTCAGATGATGCTTCACATGGCACTTCACATGGGAGTAACGGTTGTAGCGGTGTTGACAACACCTCTCACGACTATGCCACTGATGATAGTTCTGATGGAGATGGATATGTCAAACATGATCCCATCTTGGCACACAGGGGTAGTGTTCTATATGGCTGGTCAGATATTAAATGAATCGTGAACTATCTAAAGTTGAGGTTTGAGTAACACTTTATTACCACACATTACTCTGTTTGGGTTCTAGATGACCTTCCAAATCAACATTGACTCAACTAGAACTTAAATAGAGCAGTGTTTAGTTGTTAGTTTAAATAAATCAAATATTCAATTTGCCCATGTTTCTACGAGATATTGCTGGGTGGATGTGATTCAGTTATCTATGTCTTTCATTTCTTCATTGTTGAAGTAGGCATTGATCATCAACCGAGTGCTGATGTTCTAGATCTTATGTATGAAATTATTTTCTACTCTGTCATATTAATTTTTTTGATATAGGTCCGGGAATCATTGTGAGAAGAGGAGGTTTTGAGGATCACATCTTCTACGGCAACTATCTATCGCTAGACCAGATTACGTGGGACTACCTCAAATCAATAGTAAAGCATTGCAAACCTCCCATACCATACTATGTCTGCACCATCACTCACTCGATAGTCATTAGAGGGAAGAGCAAGATGGTAAACACTTGGAAATTTTTGTGTGCAAATCATACTTCACAAGTGAAAATGACATCGTGTAACCTTATTTATTTCCTTGTGCAATGAGTGCTTCTCAAAGGATTATAGTGTGGCCTACCTCAACGATTATCTGCGACGACCCATGGTTGTGCGTGTCACCAACGAACGTTTTGAAGGTTCTGAAAAGGACTTGTTCAAGATGGGCAACAAGGACGGGCGTGCGATCATGACCAAGAACTGGAGAGAAGTCGTTGAGGGCGCCGAAATGAAAGAAGATCATATGGCTATATTCAGGTTCATGGAAAGGAGGGAAGGTGGGCTTAAGGTGAACATGGCCAGTGGCATGAAGATTCGTTGACCCATGTGAAGAACCATGACTGAATGGCCTAGGTTGACACTAGATGTTATAATATGTATGTAGTAGCGAGTAACTGGAAGTTGGTAGTATCAGATTTTGGGTCGAGTAAGTGGAACTTACTAGTAATTGGTACTTGGTGGTAACTCGTACTTTGGTAGTATAACTTTTGGGTCCGAGTGGATATGAAGCTCAGCCAGTAAGTGGAACTTGGCAGTAACTGGTTGGTGGTAGTATGAACTTATGTGGTGTAATGTACTTTGCATGCAAGTCTATATATATAACACATCCTCGTACCCTCCTTGATATCATTACCTTTATGGACTGCAATGATATTTCCTTTTTTGCCGTAGTTTAAAGTGATGCTAGTATTTTAAAAATCAAATCTAACCGGGTTTCATATGGATTAGATGCTACTTTCATATTTAGAACGAGTTTTTCTATGTTGGATAGTATAGTTATTTTGATAATAAGGTTTGTATGTGTTGCACAAAAAATGCAATGCAAAAACAAAAACTTGCTGGTCGAAGCTATCGTATTTAAAAAGTGATGTTTCTTTTATTTTCTAAATACCATACTATTTCAAAAATAGAGCAAACCAGCATGTTATTTTAAAATTTTAAAAACAGTATACTTGAAAACATACAATTTTTAAAACAACGTAATAAAAAATTGCTATTTTTAAAATCAGCATGCTACATTCAAAAGAGCATAGTTTAAAAATCATGCAATTTTTTAAAGCAGCATCTTAATTTAAATAGAACATATTTAAAACAACGTTATATTTTGAAAACCAAGATGTTATTTTGAAATCAGCATGCTATTTTGAAATCAATATGCTATTTTTGAAAACAACATATTCAAAATCAGCATGCTTTTTTTAAAATCAAAATGCTATTTTTCAAATCAGCATGGTATTTTAAAAACAGCATATTGAAAATAACATTATAATTTGAAAATCAGCATGATATATTTAAAATAGCATGGTATTTTAAAAACAACACATTCAAAGCAGCATGCTATTTATAAATTCGCATATTCATGTTATTTTCAATTGAACATGCTTTTTCAAATGAGCATGATATTTTTAAAATATAAGTATGCTTATTTTCTATTTCAAAACAAACATTTTTCAAGGTTATTTGAAAACGAGGTTAGTATTTTGATACAAATTTGAAATTTTGTGCTCATAATAATAGGTTTTTGAGGAAATCGAACGTTCTATTTTTGTATGTATATGATTTTTCGATTTCTATTTTATATTTCAAATATGAAATTTTACTACATTTTGAACAAATTTCAGCTATATTTTATGTAAAAAAATGAAAAATTACAGAAAACAGCTTCAGTAAAAATGCATTGTTTGATCGATGTAGATAAATCATAAGTAGCCTACCATCTCGAACTGTCCATAAGAAAATGAGGGTACCAATCAATTGTTTGGTTTTGCATAATCCTCTTCTGCAACCTCCAATGGTCTCTTCCTAGCCCTCCTTAGCCCACCATGTTCTGCATCTGAATCTTCCTCTTCTTCTGCATCTGAGTCTTCCTCTTCTTCTACATATGAATCTTCCTCTTCTTCTGTATCTACCTATGTCTCTTCTTTTGTATCTACCTCTGTCTCTTCTTCTGTATCTGCCTCTGTCTCTTCTTCTGTCTCTGAGTCTTTCTCTTTTTGCTTCTTCCTCCGTGTGACCTTTGATTTCCCTTATTTTTTCTCGCGTAAATTGAGCAAAACCATGTGAACAATCTCCGGGACAACATATTAACACTGTAAGCATGTATGGAAATGAACAATGAGATAAACATGTGCACTAACTTTGTTTCTTTTTTTGAATCTTCCTGTTCTTGTGTATCTGACTCTTTGTCTTCTTCTGTCTCTGAATCTTTCTCTTTTCGCTTCTTCCTCCCTATGACCTTTGAATTCCCTGATTTTTTTCATGCGTAAATTGAAGAAAAACATGTGAACACTCTCCCGGAGAACATATTAATAGTGTAAGCATGTATGGAAATGAACAATGAGATAAACATGTGCACTAACTTTGTTTCTTTTTTTGAATCTTCCTCTTGTTCTGTATCTGATTCTTTGTCTTCTTCTATCTCCGAGTCTTCCTCTTTTCGCTTCTCCCTCCCTATGACCTCTGAATTCCCCGATTTTTTCCTGCGTAAATTTAAGAAAAACATGTGAACACTCTCCCGGAGAACATATTAACACTGTAAGCATGTATGGAAATGAACAATGAGATAAACATGTGCACTAACTTTGTTACTGTTTTTTTCACTCTCATCGTCTCGCGCTCGGTTTTATCCTCATGTTCGATTCTTCGGTAGTTGGTATCACTTTTGGAAATATTTTGATTGGATTTTCCACGTCATCAGTGCAACATTCGCGAGCAGCAGAGAAGTATGTCGGCAAAGGAACAAAAGATTTCTGGCATTCATCCAAATCCGTTTTTGTCCATCAACCAATATACTCCAGAGGAGCTCCATCACCTGTTCTGATTGTAGCCATGTTGCGTAGTTGATGATACTTATTCATGTGATGAGACCATACATGAGAATTCGGAGTGCTCGAAGAAGGGAACGCTGGCTTGGCATGCATTGTCCCTATTTTCTTAAAAAATGTTTTTGGAAATGTGCGTACACCAAGATGATCCAAGACTATCACACGCTACCTGGTTTGCGACCTGCTAATTTGTTCCGTCGACAATCTGACTTTTTACCCGTGGAAACATCACAGTTGTATAAATATAAGAGGCAGCAATCTCCAGAGGGTGTGCATTCATCTTAGTTAAGGGTATCGTATATGTCGCTACTGCGTCTAATGCTGCTTCATTCTTACGCATTATGGATACACAGTGCTCAACATGCTGCAACAAATTAACAAGTTGCATCTTCCTGTTCAGCTGCACATGAAGCCTTGAGTTGAGATACTCACTCCTCTCATTACTCATCATGCCTAGGAAATATCTACCTTTTGTGTACGAAGCAGCCCATTTGTGTCGCAGCTCGTACATCATGTTAACCTATGACGACCTCTTCTCCGTTGGTTCTATTTTGAACCGAACCTTATAAGCCTCCCATCTTTTCTCAAACTCATCAACATCCCAACAACGGTAAATGAATTCCCTAAATCCCTCAAGTTTTTTCTTTCGGAGGTGCATCACCATATTCTCCTCGAAAAGCCACGTGCACAAACAATGATCTTTTCCGGTCCAGATAGTAGCTATTGCTTTAGACATTGCAGCGTCCCCATCGTTGATTGCCGAAAAAGGGTGGCTTCTCGGACATTGCCTCCTAAAATGCATGAAGAAGCCACTGGTATGATGCAACTATCTCATATGACACTAGACCGACCACAAACAAAACTGTGTTGCGGTGATGGTTCAAACCAACAAATGGAACAAACGGAAGCCTGTACTTGTTAGACCGATATGTACTGTCGAACACCACGACACCACCAAAGGCAACATAGTCAATCCGGGATTGTGAATCAGCCCAGAATATGTTCCTAAAATGGCCTCCGCTGTCTTTTGTTTATTTGAAAAGGAATACCGAGTCTGTTTTTTTCAGTGCAATCATGTAGGTGAGCAGATATGTAGCATCACTTCCTTCTATCTTGCGCTTCTTATGGATTGAAACATGGTTGTATAGGTCTCGATCTATAAATCCAAGCTTGTCGGGACCTCCGGCATTCTTCTCCATTACATTCATAATCTGATGTGTTTGAAGCCCACCGACAGCGTACCCGATGACATCGGCCTTTTGTGCGTTAGTCATTCTAAGATGAGTTAATAAGTAGGGAGTCATGTCAGTAGGGACAAACAGATGGTTATGCTTGTCCACAAAATTCTTGACGAACCAGAGACCATTGCTATCTTGTAGCTCAATGATACGTCTCCATCGTATCTACTTTTCCTAACTCTTTTGCCCTTGTTTTGGACTCTAATTTGCATGATTTGAATGGAACTAACCCAGACTAACACTGTTTTCAGCAGAATTGCCATGGTGTTGTTTTTGTGCAGAGATGAAAGTTCTCGAAACGTTCTTAAAATTTACGGAGAATTTTTATGGAAAATATGAAAAATACCTGCGCAAAGATCCACCAGAGGGGATGGGCCAGTGGGCCACAAGCCCTGTTGCCACGGCCACCCCCTCGCCGCGGCAACCAAGCTTGTGGGGCCCACGTGGCTCTGCCGCCCCCAAACTCAGCTCTATAAATTCACGTTCGCCCAGAAAAAAATCAGAAGAGAAGATTTAGTCGCATTTGCGATACGGAGGCGCCGCCACATCCTGTTCTTCATATGGAGGACAGATCTGGAGTCCGTTTTGGGCTCCGGAGAGGGGAAATCGTCGCCATCATCATCATCAACCTTCTTCCCTCTCCAATTCCATGAAGGTCTTCATCATTCGTGAGTAATATATTCGTAGGCTCACTGGTCGGTGATGAGTAGGATGAGATCTGTCATGTAATCGAGTTAGTTTTGACGGGGATTGATCCCTACTATCCACTATGTTCTGAGATTTATGTTGCTACTACTTTGCCATGCTTAATGCTTGTTACTAGGGCCCGTGTGCCATGACTTCAGATCTGAAATTATTATGTTGTCACCAATATATGTGTGTTTTAGATCCGATCTTGCAAGTTGTAGTTACCTACTATGTGTTATGACCCGGCAACCCCGGAGTGACAATAACCGGAACCACTCCCGATGATGACCATAGTTTGAGGGGTTCATGTGTTCACCAAGTGCTAATGCATTGATCCGGTTCTTTATTAAAAGGAGAACCTTAATATCCTGTAGTATCCTTTTGGACCCCGCTGCCACGGGAGCGATGGACAATAGATGTCATGCAAGTTCTGTTCCCTAAGCACATATGACTACACACGGAATGCATGCCTACATCACATTCACGAACGGGAGCTAGCCACATATCTCTCCGTGTTAGAACTGTTGCATGATGAATATCATCCAAACGAATCACCGACCCATTGCCTACGAGTTTGTTCCACTGCTGCTGTTACTTGTTTTGCTCTGCAGCTGTTACTTGTTTTGCTCTACTACTGTTATTGCTGTTACTTGCTTTGCTCTGCTGCTACTTGCTACTGTTGCTACTTGCTACCGCTGTCACTACTGTTGTTACTTGCCATTGCTGTTACTCGTTACACTGCTGCTACCTGCTACAATTCTGGTTCGCTTGTCGTTGACGGGAAAAGACAATGTCCGTCAATGGGCAACTTCTTGCGCCATTGATACGACAGTTAGGAATAGTCTGTCATCAACGGATTGTTTCTGACACCGTTGTTATCATACTACTTTGCTGCTGATACTTTGCTTGTAGATACTAATCTTTCAGGTGTGGTTGAATCTGACACATTCAGCTGCTAATACTCGAGAGTATCCTCTCACCTCCTCACTGGCGTACCAACAAATTTGGGTCGAATACTCTACCCTCGAAAATTGCCGCGAACCCACGCGGTGGTGGGCCATTGCAAGACAATTGCTAATTGTTGAGCAACTGGGAGCAGTTCTGGCTCTATTGTCGCGAAGGCATCAAGTCAGGGACTCGTCATCAACATTCTTCTAGTGTCGTTGTCGGGGACTGCTAAGCAGCATTTTTCTGGCGCCGTTGCCGGGGAAGGTATTATTATATTCTCTCAGTCACTTGGGATTTATATCTGCTGACCACTATGAAGAATCTGAAGGATCCAACAACCAAAGTCTCGCCCTCAACTACGAGGGGAGGTAAGGAACTGCCATCTAGCTCTGCACTTGATTCACCTTCGGTTATGAGTAAGTTTGAGACATCACCTCCTGCTAGAAATCTTGATATGTCGCCTGTGCTTGATGATGCTTATGATGCTACTGCTATAGATGCTATGCCTGATGATATGCCTGATACTGATAGAGATACTATGCCTAATACTGCTAGAGATGCTATGCTTGATACTGCCTTGCCTGATGATGCTAGAGATGCTATTTTGCCTGATGATGCTATGCTTGATACTGCTAGAGATACTACTTTGCCTATTGTGCCACTAGGGGTATTCCTTGATGCTCATATTTCTAGAGTTACTGCCAATGCTCGTGATGCTTCTGAAACTGCCGATACTATTGAGATAGAACCTGCTTTTGCTCCTGCTAGATCTAGCTCTCCTACATATGAATTGGTTGATATACCGGAGGGTTATGTTATGGAGGGAGAGATAGCTGAGGATTTTCTTGCGTGTAAGGATGCCTATGACGCTGAGAAATAACTTCTCAAGTGCAAGGAAAAATCTCTGAAAGCAAGGATGAAATACGACCCGAAGTTTGCCACTTCACCTATCTTTATCACCGATAAGGAGTATGAATTCTCTGTCGATCCTGAGATAATCTCTCTAGTCGAATATGATCCTTTCCACGGTTATGACTCTGAGACGGTCGTAGCCCATCTTACCAAACTACACGATATAGCCACCCTTTTCACTAGTGAGGAGAAGATCCGCCACTACTATATCCTTAAGATGTTTCCTTTCTCTCTAAAGGATGACGCTAAAGCCTGGTTCGCTTCTCTTGCTCCTAGATGTGTGAGTAGTCCCCAGGATATGGTCTATTACTTCTGTGAGAAATATTTCCCTGCCCATAAGAAGCAAGCTACCTTGTAGGAAATATACAGCTTTGCTCAACTCAAAGAAGAGAGTCTCCCACAAGCTTGGGGGAGGCTCGTCCAGCTACAAAATGCTTTGCCTAATCACCCTCTTAAGAAGAACGAGAAACTTGATATCTTCTATAATGGACTTACCGATGCCTCTAAAGACCACCTAGATAGTTGTGCCGGTTGCGTTTTTAGGGAACGAACTGTAGAACAAGCTGAGACTCTACTGAATAACATCTTGATCAACAATAATGCTTGGACTATTCCCGAACCACCTCCTAAACCAACTCCGAAGAAAAGAGGTATCCTATTCCTCTGTCCCGAAGATATGCAAGAAGCCAAGAAATCTATGCACGAGAAAGGCATTAGATCTGAAGATGTCAAAAATCTACCACCTATCGAAGAGATCCATGGTCTCGATAACCCGATACAGGTAGGTTTGATGAGAGTGATGTTCCTTTTGATAAACCTGCTAGCCTATGCTTTGATGAATTTGACAACTTTGTTGCCAAACAACAGAGTTTCAATGATTATGTTAGCAGACATTTGGAACAAAGTACTTGTATGCTTAGTCATTCAAGTGCTTGTGTAGACAGAAATGTCAATGATCTGAAGCTTCTGAGTAAACATGCCTCTATGATTACTACTCAGGTAGAACAAGTACTTAAAGCTCAGAATGACTTGCTCAATGAATTAAATGACAACTCTGTTAGAGTCATTACTAGAGGAGGCAAAATGACTGAGGAACCTTTGTATCCTGAAGGCCATCCTAAGAGAATTGATCAAGATTCTCAAGGAATTAATGCAGATGCACCAGGTCATCATAAGGAGAAGAGGAAGGATGATAGAAACCAGCATGTTAGTTCACCAAATACTGTCACACCTGAAGAACCAAATGATATTTCTGCGTCTGATGCAGAAACACAATCTGGTGATGAACATGAACCTTTTGACAATACGGACAGTGATGTTCATAATGATTCTCAACCTAGGAATGATAAGGATGTGGAGATTGAACCTACTGTTAATCCTAATAACCCACAACCTAAGAGATATGATAAGAATGACTTCACTGCTAGGAAGCATGGTAAAGAAAGGGAGCCATGGGTTCGGAGACCTATGCCCTTTCCTCCTAAGCCATCCAAGAAAAAGATGATGAGGATTTTGAGCGCTTTATTGAAATGATAAGAACCGTCTTTCTGCAGATGCGGTTAGTTGATATGCTCAAAATGTCTCCGTATGCGAAGTACATGAAAGATATCGTGACCAATAAACGGAAGGTACCAGATCTTGAGATCTCCACCATGCTTGCCAATTACACTTTAAAAGGTGGAACTCCTAAGAAACTTGGTGATCCCGGAGTGCCCACTATGCCTTGCTCCATTAAAGGAAACTACGTCGGAACTGCCTTATGTGACCTTCGAGCCGGAGTTAGTGTTATGCCTCCCTCTCTTTATCGTAGACTTGAACTGGATAAGTTGACACCCACTGAAATCTCTCTGCAAATGGCCGACAAATCAACTGCTTTCCCTATCGGCATTTGCGAGGATGTGCCTGTTGCGGTTGCTAACACCACTATCTTAACAGACTTTGTTATCTTGGATATTACCGAGGACGATGCCATGGCAGTCATCCTCGGAAGACCCTTTTTAAACACTTCAGGGGCTGTTATAGATTGCAACAAAGGCAATGTCACTTTCCATGTCAACGGTAATGAGCATACCGTTCAGTTTCCGAAGAAACGATATCAAGTACATTGCATCAATGCTATCGAAAAAACTTCACCGATTCATATTAGGACATTGAATGCCCTATTCCTCGTGTCAAGATGAAGTATGAATTGCTTGTTGGGGAGATTCATATCCCCATTAAGGTGACTTAGTGGCTATACGAAAATTCTCCATTCCCTTTTGCGATTCGAGAAAGTTTTGTCATAAGGATTTGATCAACCCCATTGACGGATTTCTTTCGATGACCATGAAATGGATGAATCAAAGAGTCACATACCTCTATTTTAAGCTTTCACTTTCTGTTGCTTAGAAGAAAAATGATAGGTTTAGTTTAGTTTTTCCTGTTTTCTATTTTAGCGTCTCGAAGAAAAATACCTCAAAAATAAAAGTTCTCCGATGGTCCTGAAAATCTAGTATGATTTTTTCTGGAATATTTGAAAAATACTGGGACAAAGATCTGGCCTGGGGGCCACCCCAGTGGGCCACAAGCCCTGTCACCGCGGGCTACCCCCTGGCCACGGGGAGCAAGCTTGTGGGGCCCACAGGGGACCCTCCACTCATTCCAGCTCCCGTCCTCTTCTTCTTCCTCCAGAAAAAATTGTTTCGCAGCTCAAACCCGTGTTCTTGCTCATTTGGCTGTGATTTTCGATCTCCTTGCTCAAAGCACCATTCTCCGAACCGTTTTTGGGAAATTGCTCCTTGGTAAGTGACTCCTCCATTGGTCCAATTAGTTTTTGCTCTAGTGCTTTATCCTTCGCGTATTCTTGCTACCTTGGTGACCCTGTTCTTGAGCTTGAAATGTTGATTTTAGCTGGTCCCAAGTAGTTTTAGCGCGTGATACGGTCTCTAGGCACTAGTAGGAGTAGTTGCTACGAGTTGGGTTAATCCTTATTCACTTTTCTTTCGAAGTCTCTAAAAAATGCAGAATTTTTCAGAGCTAGAAAACGAGAAAGATGAGGAGGTTCTTGAGAGGATCTTCAAGCCGTAACCCCAAGGAGGATGAGAAGAACCTCCCCAAGTATGTGGTTCCTCGAGTCACAGAAGTTCGAGCGTGCGAGTGGCCAAGTATTGAATTTTTGCGCGCCGCCGGGCTTTATAAAGACTTTTATTACTTGGTGGAGAACGCAGGTCTTACCGCGTTCGTTGAAGATAAGTGCTCACAATACCTCCTCCTCACCAATACTTTCGTCCAATGCTTCAACTTTTATCCGAGGAAGAATCCTCCCATGGTGGAGTTCATGTTGTATGATATCCCCCAGTGCATGACACTACAGGATTTTTGCAATGCATGCAAATTACCTTATGTTGGGGATATTCATGATCCTCGTCCACGGGACTTGGAGGACTTCATAGGTACTATTGTTTTGGACTCTAATTTGCATGATTTGAATGGAACTAACCCAGACTAACGCTGTTTTCAGCAGAATTGCCATGGTGTTGTTTTTGTGCAGAAATGAAAGTTCTCGGAACGTCCTGAAAATTTACGGAGAATTTTTCTGGAAAATATGAAAAATACCTGCGCAAAGATCCACCAGAGGGGATGGGCCAGTGGGCGACAAGCCCTGTTGCCGCGGCAACCAAGCTTGTGGGGCCCACGTGGCTCTGCCGCCCCCAAACTCGGCTCTATAAATCCCTGTTCTTCATATGGAGGACAGATCTAGAGTCCGTTTTGGGCTCCGGAGAGGGGAAATCGTCGCCATCGTCATCATCGACCTTCTTCCCTCTCCAATTCCATGAAGCTCTTCATCGTTCGTGAGTAATCTATTCATAGGCTCGCTGGGCGGTGATGAGTAGGATGTGATCTATCATGTAATCAAGTTAGTTTTGACGGGGATTGATCCCTAGTATCCACTATGTTCTGAGATTGATGTTGCTACTACTTTTCCATGCTTAATGCTTGTCACTAGGGCCCGAGTGCAATGATTTCAGATCTGAAATTATTATGTTTTCACCAATATATGTGTCTTTTATATCCGATCTTGCAAGTTGTAGTTACCTACTATGTGTTACGACCCGGCAACCCCGGAGTGACAATAACCGGAACCACTCCCGGTGATGACCATAGTTTGATGGGTTCATGTGTTCACCAAGTGCTAATGTGTTGTTCCGATTCTTTATTAAAAGGAGAACCTTAATATCCTGTAGTATCATGTTACTGCTGTCACTTTCTTTGCACTGCTGCTACTTGCTACTGTTGCTACTTGCTACCGCTGTCACTACTGTTGTTCCTTGCCAGTGCTGTTACTCATTACATTCCTGCTACCTGCTACAATACTAGTTCGCTCGTCGTTGATGGGAAAAGACAATTTCCGTCAACGGGCAACTTCTGGCGCCATTGATACGAAAGTTAGGAATAGTGTGCCGTCAACAGATTGTTTCTCACACCGTTGTTATCATACTACTTTGCTGCTGATACTTTGCTTGCAGATACTAATCTTTCATGTGTGGTTGAATCTGACACATTCAGCTGCTAATACTCGAGAGTATCCTCTCACCTCCTGACTGGCGTACCAACAAATTTGGGTCGAATACTCTATCCTCGAAAACTTCTGCGAACCCACGCGCTGGTGGGACATTGCAAGACAATTGCTAATTGTTGAGCAATTCGGAGCAGTTCTGGCTCTGTTGTGGTGAAGAAATCAAGTCAGGGACTCTTCATCAACATTCTTCTAGTGTCATTGCCGGGGACTGCTAAGCACTCAACCTGGAAAAGAGTGGGACATCCACACCGAGAAAGACCCCTCGGTGTTTTTTTCTTTCAGCTTTGTTAAAGTGCTTAAGGGCCCGCCATCCTTGTTTGAAGCACTTCCATGTCCTTCTGTATGCATTTTTTTCGGACTCGGACCCCTGTACTTGAGATCATCCTTTCTAACACCAAACCCTTTTTTTCTCGCATAGCCTACGTAAAACATGTAAGCTTCTTCCTCAGTCCTGAAAGTCTTATTCACAATCTCTAAGTATTCCATATACTCATTCAGGTATGAACGAGCCATGCCTTTATTATCAATTCCTTTACCATGCAAGTGTACGTCATCCATGTCTATGCCATCTTTGCATACATCCTCATCATTATCATCTGTGCACGTACCATCCATTCCTTTGGGGTCCATGGCTACAAAATCATTACCCTTATCATCCATTCCTTTCCATTCGTTTCCTCCATCACCCATGTCCTTGTCATCCTTGCATGTATCACCCAACTTTTCGCCATCGTTGCCTTTATCATCCATGTCGTTATGTTGCCAATGAAATCAGATAGTCAATGTTACAGATGGATAGCATAAGTAATAATTATGCACTACTCTACTTAAATAATTGATTTAAGTTTTCATATCGGATTCCTGTATCTAACTCAGTCCTTCAAAATCTATAAGTAAGTATAAAATATGCCCTCACTGAATCCATAAATATTTAATTGATTGTACTAACTGTAACTAATGATCTCCTAACTAAATCCAAAGTCCACAAATCCTTCAAGTCCCTTGATAGATCCACCCTGATACATCAATTATCTCCAAACTCCATTCAAAATGGTCTCCTAACTAAATACAAATTTATGACCTAAGTAAATCCAAACTATCTCCTAACTAAATCCAAAATAACTCCAAACTCCACTACAAAAATAATTATCTCCTAACTAAATCCAAAATATATTGAAACTCAAGTAAAAAGTATCTCCTAACTAAATCCAAAATAACTTTCTTTGAATTGAAATCTGCTGATAACTTTCTCCTTTTTCTATGGGTTAGATGATGCTTGCATTCATCATATTTTATGAAATTGTGTATCCAAATCCATTCTCCTTTTTATGAGAGTAGTTTTTCTACACCCAGCTCGATGCACCAAGGGTGGTTTGCACACACCTTCCATGCACCCACCCAATAAAACATTTCAAAACATTCTCCTTTATATGTATTTGTGAAACTATCTATCCAAATGTCATTCTTTATATGTACTGTGACTCGCTACTATCTAAGATTCAGGCCTCGGCATCTTCCATTTCGCGGCAGGAGCCTGATGTCGAAATCTCGGGGTGGCTGAGGGCTTGGCTGCTGATCTCTGAAAGTTTATTGCTTGTCCGGCGTGCGTGCCGTGGGTAAGGCCAGCGTGTCGTGGGTAAGGTCAGCATGCCATGTATCTCACTATTTGGTTTTCGTTTAGCCTTGGGTTGCTGTTGAAACTCGTGGTTTTATGCCTACCTTCGCCATGTGACGCTATTAAGTTATGTATTTGATGATCAGAACTTGTTATGTATGTCAATTAAGTATTTCATGACAATCACTTTTATGTATTTCATGATTGGCCACATTAAGATACCAGATAGATGAACTGAATGACAAACAATACACAAGAATGATGCACGGTCCAATGGAAATATTCTAGTTACAAAGTGGTGACAGATGCAACATGATCCATGCTTTTAGGTCTTCACCCTCCTCAATATGTTAACCAACATAGCAGGTTTTGCCTTGAGACGCCACCTCTTTCTGTAAGCTGCCATTGCTTGTTGTTTTTAATGCCAGTTCCCTTTCCTGCACAACAGGCATTTTTAGCCCCCATTACGCTAGTACACAATCTTTGCAGACATGAGCCACTTGTACATTTTCTCAAAAAAAAATCTCTCAGGTGTAGGTAGCATTTCCATTGTTCTGAATATGCAATGAGCTATTAGAAGAACAAAAAATCTCATGTCAGCGAATTCAACATTATATCAAAGCCAGCCATAAAATGGGTTGTTTTTTCTTTTGCAAACATTGTACGAGAATACGAATGATCTATTCATCTCATTTTGCAAACCCTAGTACTTATAAGTGTACGATATGAATTTGGCAACATGCAAGATTATGATGAATAAAAAGAATTTACATACATAGCAAGCTCATTTTGCAAAACCATCGATGCTTTCTCATGGGTCAACGGAGAACAATCCAAACGCGCATGCTAGGTCCCGGCCTTTCTTGGGTCCCGCGTGCCATATTCCGGATATTTGCCGCATTGATAGTGTAGTATCATCGGGAATTCACGATCTATACCGCGGCCACATGAAATCATAGAAGTGAATGGGGTAACAATCACATGCTAAGCTCTTTGGTCCATATATATGGGCCATGTGCCACCAAAGAGAAGGGCCGCCTCGGAGCCATTGTCCATTGAGAGGAAACGAGTCCGTCCAGTTCATCGAGCTTCTCCTCTGCGCGATGGAGCAGACGGACTCGGAGGAGCGGATAGTCAGGCGCAGGTGGTGAGCGTACAGATCCAGGATCGAGCATCTAGAGGATGACCCCACGATCAGATACACGGTGCCATTCGTGATGGTGCTGTTCCATGTGGTGTGATACGTCTCCAACGTATCTATAATTTTTGATGGTTCCATGCTATTATCTTGTCAACTCTGGATGTTTCGTATGCATTTTTATATATTGTTTGGGACTAACCTATTTACTCAGTACCAAGTGCCAGTTCCTGCTTTTTCCGTGTTTTTGACCTTTTTCACACGGGAATATCAAACAGAGTCCAAACGGAATAAAACCTCCGAAAAGATTTTTTCCGGAACAGAAGATACGCAGGAAGCTTGAGAACCAAGGCAAAGGGCACCAGGGGCGCGCCTAGCAGGCTTGTGGGCCCCCTGTGGCTCCCTTGCCCTAGTTCTTCCGCCTATAAATCCCCAAAAAATATGAAACCACGGGAGGGAGCCACGAAAATACTTTTCCACCACCGCAAGTTTCTGTCTCCGAAAGATCCCATCTGGGGCACGTTCTGGTGCCCTGTCGAAGGGGGATTCGGATACGGAGGGCTTCTTCATCAACACCATTGCCTCTCTGATGATGCGTGAGTAGTTCACCATAGACCTTCAGGTCCATAGGTAGTAGCTAGATGGCTTCTTCTCTCTCTTGTATTTTCAATACAAAGTTCTCCATGATCTTCATGGAGATCTATCCGATGTAATCCTCTTCTGCGGTGTGTTTGTCGAGATCCGATGAATTGTGGATTTACGATCAGATTATCTATGAATCTTATTTGAGTTTCTTCTGATCTCTTATATGCATGATTTCATATCCTTGTAATTCTCTTCGAGTTGTGGGTTTTGTTTGGCCAACTTGATCTATGATTCTTGCAATGGGAGAAGTGCTTGGTTTTGGGTTCATACCGTGGTGGTGACCTCACGCAGTGACAGAAGGGGTAGCGAGGCATGCATCATGTTGTTGCCATCAAGGGTAAAAAGATGGGGTTTAAGTCTATTGCATGAATTTATCCCTCTACATCATGTCATTTTTCTTAAGGCGTTACTCTGTTTGTTATGAACTCAATACACTAGATGCATGCTGGATAGCGGTCGATGTGTGGAGTAATAGTATTAGATGCAGAAAGGATCGGTCTACTTGTTTCGGACGTGATGCCTATATGTATGATCATTGCCTTAGATATCGTCATGACATTGCGCGGTTCTATCAATTGCTCGACAGTAATTCGTTCACCCATCGTCATATTTGTTATCATGAGAGAAGCCTCCAATGAACACTATGGCCTCGGGGTCTACTTCACATCATATTTTCAGCCTTACACTTTTACTTTGTTGCACTTTCCGCCTTCAGATCTCACCTTGCAATCAATCATGAAGGGATTGACAACCCCTTTGTAGCGTTGGGTGCAAGTTTACTGTTTTTGCGCAGGTACTTTGGAGACTTGGCTTGATACTCCTACTGGATTGATACCTTGGTTCTCAAACTGAGGGAAATACTTACTGCTACATTGCTCCATCACCCTTTCCTCTTCAAGGGAAAAACCAACACAAGCTCAAGAGGTAGCATGGTGCCACCGGAGTGGACACACGTCATACACAATAGGAAGCTGTGGCTGCGTGCGACGTTGCTTCCCCGCCGTTATCCACGGTTCCCTCGACGATCTCCTCGTCTCAACGGCAGTGGTGGCGTTTGGGGTAAGCTTCGAATTCAGGTTGCAGTGCAGTTTAACCTTTTATTTCGGTGAAGTTTAGCCTTTATAGTGCTAGTAATTTATCCATGGAACACATCATTTAACCTATACATTAAATCATACGTGAATTAAATGAAGTTTGATAGATTTTCTATGGGCTAGCTCCATGAAGTTTGATGTTTGATAGAAATGGAGTGATGTTTGATAAGTCCAGGTTGGTTGATCCCTCAGTTCCATGTTTTCAGTTGAGCATTATAATTGTACTAGTAATATGAACCCCTATTTTCAGTTACTTCCTAAATTGCAATAGTAATTTTGCATGCTGCCAAATTCATACTAATTCGACATTTAGTTTTCTCAACTTGGTATTCAAATTGGAATGTGTGTGTGTGCTTGTGAAAGATTACCATATTGTGAGTTTCAAACACACTCATATGCACACTATCAAATGAACACATCATTTAACCGTACATTATATCAGTAGGAGCATTATATAAAGTTTGATCCGTTTTCTGTGGGTTAGATGATGCTTGCATTCATCATATTTTATGAAATTGTGTATCCAAATCCATTCTCCTTTTTATGAGAGTAGTTTTTCTACTCCCAGCTCGATGCACAAAGGGTGGTTTGCCAACCTTTCGTGCACCCACCCAATAAAACATTTCAAAACATTCTCCTTTATATGTATTTGTGAAACTGTCTATCCAAGTGCCATTCTTTATATGTACTTTGACTTGCTGCTATCTAAGATTCAGGCCACGTCATCTTCCATTTCGCGGCAGGAGCCTGATGTCGAAATCTCGGGGTGGCTGAGGGCTTGGCTGCTGATCTCTCAGAGTTTATTACTTGCCCGGCCTGCGTGTCGTGGGTAAGGCTAGCCTGCCGTGGGTAAGGTCAGCATGCCATGTATCTCACTATTTGCTTCTCGTTTGGCCTTGGGTTGCTGTTAAAACTCGTGGTTTTATGCCTACCTTTGCTATGTGATGATATTAATTTATGTATTTGATGATCAGAACTTGTTATGTATGTAAATTATGTATTTCGTGACAATCACCTTTATGTATTTCATGATGGGCAACATTAAGATACCAGATAGATGAACTGAATGACAAACAATACACAAGAAGGATGCAGGGTGAAATGGAAATAGTCTAGTTACAAAGTGGTGACAGATGCAACATGATCCATGCTTTTAGGTCTTCACCCTCCTCAATATGTTAGCCAACATAGCAGGTTTTGCCTTGAGATGCAACCTCTTTCTGTAAGCTGCCATTTCTTGGGGGTTTTAATGCCAGTTCCCTTTCCTTTACAACAGGCATTTTTAGCGCCCGTTACGCCAGTACACAATCTTTGCAGCCATGAGCCACTTGTACATTTTCTTCAAAAAAGTTTCCCTCAGGTGTAGGTAGCGTTTCCATTGTTCTGAATATGCAATGAGCTATTAGAAGAACAAAAAATCTAATGTCAACGAATTCAACATTATATCAAAGCCAGCCATAACATGGGTTGTTTTTTCTTTTGCAAACATTGTACGAGAATACAAATGATTTATTCATTTCATTTTCCAAACCCTAGTACTTATAAGTGTACGATATGAATTTTGCAACATGCAAGATTATGATGAATAACAAGAATTTACGTACATAGCAAGCTCATTTTGCAAAACCATCGATGCTTTCTCATGGGTCAACGGAGAACAATCCAAACGCGCATGCTAGGTCCCGGCCTTTCTTGGGTCTCACGTGCCATATACCGGATATTTGCCGCATTTCTAGTGTAGTATCATCGGGAATTAACGGTCTATATCGCGGCCACATGAAATCATAGCAGGGAATGGGGTAACAATCACATGCTAAGCTCTTTGGTCCATATATATGGGCCATGTGCCACCAAAGAGAAGGGCCTCCTCGGAGCCATTGTCCATTGAGAGGAAACGAGTCGAGTCAGGCCTACGAACGGTGTGCGGGGCCTGCCCCTTCATCTGCTTCAGAACTCTGTGCCGCAAGATGTGGACCCTAGCAACCAAGGCCCGTCCCGTGCGCTGCACGCCAATTGGACGCACACCATGCATGCACGCGTGGCCAAGTAGACACCCACCGGTCAACCTTGACAATGCACACAAGACGCATGTGCACTTATTAGCCATCTAGCCCCATCCATGCACACCTAGCCAGCTACACTCAAACCGTACACTGTTTGCTAGGTTCACCCACACTATCCATCCACCATTGACCCCACCTCGGTTCGTTAGACCTCCGACACGAGTCCCTTCCCTTGGCATACCACGCATGTCAAAGCAACACGCGACTACACATATTGCACACCAAGATACGACGTCAGTAACTAGTGCCAGGAAACTTGTGCACCTGAGCATCTCTACCCATGGTGGACACTAGCACACGATTAGGATCGAGCAGCCTAGTGGCACATGTTGTCGCCCTGATTGGCTGGGGGTGCATGACATGGGTCCAGATGAAACGCATGCCATAACATGGATCCACATTCCCCTTCCTGATACCAAACAACGGTCATATGCGAGACAAATCCAAGCGGTCGTCGACGAAGCTTGGATCCCATGTGTTATGTGCATGCTGAATTTCAATATTTAGGAATTATTAACATATGAAAACAATAGTTCAAGCGTCTATGTAAAGGTGTACAACATAATTTTCAAGAAAAAATTAAACATGACACGTGCACATGCAATTTGCCAACAAGTGCACTTATAGTACAAAAAGACAGCATGTGCACGTATCCCACCATGCCTTCTACAATTTTGTTCCATGTTTTTTTGCCACATATCTTTAAAAGGAAAGACAAAAGGATGTGATTTTCCCATAATAAACTGTTTTGGAGAGATGGTTGCAACCAACCAAGATAGGTAGTGCGTGGAAGTTGTCCCCCGTGGGGACATTTGATCGAGCACTCCTAGATTATAGGGCGAGGCCACCGTGAACGTGATCGTGAGAGGGTGAAGAAGGACTCGTTTTTTTGAGGGAAGGAAGGAATTTTTAGATCACTTGATGACAATGTGATCTCATGTTTCACAAGTCTTGAGCGTTATTGTTTATGTACAAAATTTTCAATCCCCAACCCATCCAGCCTGGACACATCTTTGGATTGCATCAAGTAGATGTACATGATGGGTATGCAAGGACTCCTCTTTCTTTTTGTTTTATTATATCAAATCCAATTACTCCCCACATCTCTCCCGCTAGGGTACGCTCTAAAACCATTGCCGCCGCTCACACGCCCGCCTCCCTGTCGCCAGATATGAAATCCACTCGTGGATGTCGATTGGCCGTCCTAAGAGATCGTGTCCATGAACGTGGGGGCTGTCACGGACGCCGTCGTGAGAGATCGTGGACTTGCGGGGCCAACCACTGACGTCGTCGTCCATCACATGGATCATGATCTCCACGAGAATGCTTTGGACTACTCGGTGTCTGATCCACAGAAGCATCGTGTCCACGAGGAGGTGCACTACCCAGTGGTCGATCGCAAGCAGCAGCACATGCACGACATGGACTGGAGTTCCATTAAGGTAATTTTTTTTAACCCTAGATCTATGTGCAAGATTAAGGTTAGGTTAATCATTAAACCATTAATATGTTGTTGAATTGGCATAATGGAATCTAGCTCTAAATATATTGTTGACCATCAGTACATAATGATCATTATTTATTCAATTAATCTTTGAGAAATTAATGGTTCATCCACTACATAATTTAGTGTGTTTTGGTTTTATGCTAAAAGTCACACATCATAAAGGCTGTCCATGTTTTTTGATATTTTTTTTAAAGTACATCATATGATTTATGCTTTCATATGGATTTGATTTCTCCTTCAATTTTCAAAGTTATTAAATATTTATTTAAAAACTATTTTATAGGCACTACAGTATGAAACTTAGGGAATATTAGGTACAGTAAACAATTTTGCAGCTTATATCATACATAATTTAAACTTGCAGCCTTATTTTGATAATTATGCGGACATTTCTAAAGGAGATATGGATGCACACACTCAGAAAACCCTTGAAGAATTGCAAAATGGATGGTGCAACATGCCTAAGCGTATGGCGTATCGTTGCGCGTTCTGTGGCAAATATCTAGACCCGACTTTCATTAGTATTCTTGAGCACGCCGAAGGTGTTGCCAAAGACTGCCAAATAAAGCATGGTGTGAGGGCGAAACACAAGGTACTAGCCCAATATCACAGGAATTTGTCAGACAAAGAGTATGTCCGAAGAAGGCATTATGAGAACGAGCATTGTAAAGAATAGACGAATAATCGAAACCCTGAAGAAGTTTTTGTTTGCATAAGTAGTCATTTGCGGTTGTTTTTTTTGTGAAAATATCAATGAATATTTTTATTATCACAATTTTTGCAAATATGTTACATTTATTGAATTTAATCATAAAAATGCATACTATTGAATTATTGATTTTTTCAAATATTTTTAACCTTGCATCTAGTAGTTTGCCATTTTATCGGTTAACCATTATTTTCATATATATATTGTGGAGTGCTTAAAATTATTCAAGATCAATTGGTGTACTAAAAGACTCATGCACATGCAATATGAACATCACTCTATTTTTAGCTTTTCTTCAAAAGCACACCTCTGGTGGTCCTAGATCTTTTTTGCTTGGCCGGAACTGGTAAGTTGCCAAATCTGCTTCTAATCCGGCCCAACACTTTTGTTCCTTTTGTGGGCGTGTAGCAAAGAGAAAAGCGAGCGATGGCCCCAACCCCAACCCGACCCCCATACCGAATCCTACCACACTTCGTTTTTCAAGAGACAGAGAGGCGACACGGAGGGAAACGGCTAGGGTTTGCCAAGCCGTCACCTTGGCCGCCCCCGCCGTCGTCAAATCGGCCGGATCCGCGAGGCCACCGACTCCCCCCTACTCCGGCCATGAATCTCCACTGCTTCGTCCACGAATCTCCACTACTTCGTCCTCAACAAGGTCCGACAACGGTACCTCTTCTCCCCAATCTCTGGCCGCGCCGCCCGATGCTCTGGTGGTGCTAGCTTTGAACAAGTCTACTCCAGCCCCATATTGTACCACTTCGCAAGTAATATTGATCTTCCCTGCCCTTCGCATGTCGATCTGACTTTAATTTAATGATCTAGCAGCACCGCCCAAGTTAAAATCTGGCACTAGATTGTGAACATGTTTCGGGTAATACGCAGATTTACTGTCAAATAGTGGGTCATATTGCAACAAGTAATTTCACGGCAAGATAATCTGAAAATGTATTGCATAATCATGGTTTTACTTGTTCGTATGGGTTGTAATGGGTAAACAGTTTCATCGCAAGTAAGAGAAAAGGGTGGGTGTTGGCCAGCATACCTTGCTCGTCGACATATACTTCACTATGCTATCATCTTGCTTGACAGATGCTATCAAGTACTTTTTCTCTCTCGAAAATGACCCCCCACTGCTAGATATAGAAAAGTTATATTTACACGAGCATACACATGTTTTGGTTTGTGGGGATGGTTTGAAGCCGAGCACAGAAGCAGTCCATGAGGAATTTTGTAATGATGGAATGAGGATCAGTTATAGTTTCATGTAATACTCGATGGTAGTATGATGATTAGTGCATATTTTGAAGGATTTGTTAAGTATAGATGACTACTGATTGGTGCATGTTTTTGATGATATGTGCACACATGTAACATTTATGGTTGGTGCATATTTTTGTTGATTGTTGTTACTGATTACTTGAATTATGTCAGCCTATCTCCATATTGCAACAAAGATTTGTTGTGAGCTAGTAGTTCATATTGCAACAAATTCCTCATTGTTGGATTTTCTTCCATTATACTTGATAATCATGATTTTACTTGTTGGTATGGGTACTAATGAGTAAATACATAGCAAGGTATACAACAGGGTGACTATTGGTCAGCATACGTTGCTCGTTCTCATAGCCTTCACTATGCTGCCATCTTGCTAAAGAGATGCTATCATGTCCTTATTCTCACTGCAAAATTATGAGTCTAACTACTAGTTTTACTAGTCGTGCGAATAGTCTAGTAGTATCAATCTGGTTGTCGAATGGCTTTTTCGTGTAGATGTTTGTACATGAACTACATACTTAGCATGAACTATACGAAAATATTATTCACATTGTCTATGGTACTAACAAGTCATAATGTAAGACTAATTTCATATATCAATAACTACCATTTGTTCATTGCAATGCATGCCAAAGGTTTGAATGGCAAGGGAAACCATCCTCATCAGCAGTGAAGAGAGTGATCACCGGGCCACCTCAGATGATGCTTCAGATGGCACTTCACATGGGAGTGACGGCTGTAGCGGTGTTGACGACACCTCTCGCAACTACGCCACTGATGATAGTTCTGATGGAGATGGATATGTCGAACACTATCCCATCTTGGCACACAGGGGTAAAGTTCTATATGGCTGGTCAGATATTAAATGAATCGTGAACTATCTAAATCTGAGGTTTGAGTAACACTTTATTACCACACATTACTCTGTTTGGGTTCTAGATGACCTTCCAAATCAACATTGACTGAACTAGAACTTAAATAGAGCAGTGTTTAGTTGTTAGTTTAAATAACTCAAATATTCAATTTGCCCATGTTTCTACGAGATATTGCTGGGTGGATGTGATTGGGTTATCTATGTCCCTCATTTTTCATCGTTGAAGTAGGCATTGATAATCAACCCAGTGTTGATGTTCTAGATCTTATGTATGAAATTATTTACTACTCTGTCATATCGATTTTTTTGATACAGGTCCAGGAATCATTGTGAGAAGAGGAGGTTTCGAGGATCACATCTTCTACTACAACCATGTATCGCTAGACCAGATTAGGTGGGACTGTCTCAAATCAATAGTAAAGCATTGCAAACCTCCCATACCATACTATGTCTGCACCCTCACTCACTCGACATTCATTAGAGGGAAGAGAAAGATGGTAAACACTTGGACTTTTTTGTGTGCAAATCATACATCACAAGTGAAAATGACATCATGTAACATTATTTATTTCCTTGTGCAATCAGTGCTTCTCAAAGGATTATAGTGAGGCCTACCTCAAAGATTATCTGCGACGACCCATGGTTCTGCGTGTCACCAACAAACATTTGAAGGTTCTAAAAAGGTCTTGTTCAAGATGGGCAAGAAGGACGGGCGTGCGATCATGACCAAGAACTGGAGAGAAGTCGTTGAGGGCACCGAAATGAAAGAAGATCATATGGCTATATTCAGGTTCATGGAAAGGAGGGAAGGTGGGCTTAAGGTGAACATGGCGAGTGGCATGAAGATTTGTTGACCCATGTGAAGAACCATGACTGAATGGCCTAGTTTGACACTAGATGTTATAATATGTATGTACTAGCGAGTAACTAGAAGTTGGTAGTATCAGCTTTTGGGTCGAGTAAGTGGAACTTACTAGTAATTGGTACTTGGTGGTAACTCGTACTTTGGTAGTATAACTTTCGGGTCCGATTGGATATGAAGATCAGCCAGTAAGTGGAACTTGGCAGTAACTGGTTGGTGATAGTATGAACTTATGTGGCGTAATGTACTTGGCATGCAAGTCTATATATATAACGCATCCTCGTACCCTCCTTGATATCATTACCTTTATGGACTCCAATGAAATTTCCTTTTTTGTCATAGTTTAAAGTGATGCTAGTATTTTTAAAATCAAATCTAACTGGGTTTCATATGGATTAGATGCTACTTTCATATTTTGATCAAGTTTTTCTGTGTTGGATAGTATAGTTATTTTGAAAATGAGGTTTGTATGTGTTGCACAAAAAAATGCAATGCAAAAGCAAAAAAATTCTGGTCGAAGCTTCCGTATTTAAAAAGTGATGTTTCTTTTATTTTCTATTGCCATACTATTTCAAAAACAGAGCAAACCAGCACGTTATTTTAAAATTTTAAAAACAATATACTTGAAAACATGCAGTTTTTAAAACAGCGAAATAAAAAAAATGCTATTTTCAAAATCAGCATGCTACATTCAAAATAGCATATTTTAAAAAGCATGCAATTTGTTAAAGCAGCATCTTAATTTAGATACAACATATTGAAAACAGCGTTATATTTTTAAAACAAGGATGTTATTTTGAAATCAGCATGCTATTTTGAAATCAATATGCTATTTTTAAAAACAACATATTCAAAATCAGCATGCTTTTTTGAAATCAAAATGCTATTTTTCAAATAAGCATGGTATTTTAAAAACATCATATTGAAAATAACATTATAATTTGAAAATCAGCATGTTATTTTTAAAATAGCATGGTATTTTAAAAACAACACATTCAAAGCAGCATGCTATTTATAAATGCGCATATTCATGCTATTTTCAATTGAACATGCTTTTTTTCAAATGAGCATGATATTTTTAAAATATTAGTATGCTTATTTTCTATTTCAAAATAAAAATTTTCAAGGTTATTTGAAAACGAGGTTAGTATTTTGATACAAATTTGAAATTTTGTGCTCATAATAATAGGTTTTTGAGGAAATCCAACGTTCTATTTTCGTATGTATATGATATTTTGGTTTCTATTTTATAATTCAAATATGAAATTTGACTACATTTTGAACAAATTTCAGCAATATTTTATGTAAATAAATGAAAAATTATAGAAAACAACTTCACTAAAAATGCATTGTTTGATCGATGTTGATACACCATCTTGAACTGTCCATAATAAAATGAGGGTACCAATCAAACGAGGAATTTAGAAAAATAGTGGCACTCTATCAAATACGTCAAATACATCCGAAACAAGGTGGATCACGGCATGGAAAATTGTCTAATTCAGTTTGTTCTCAATTTTTTGACCCTAGAAATCCTTCTGTATTTCTCTTCATAGCTGCAGAAGTTAACTTCACACCTCTTATTCCCACAGCCTTTGGTACATTCTTAGTAGGACTTTTTGTCTTCATCACCCCTTTGGCCTGACTTCTTTCCTAGAGTCTTTCCTTGAAAAGTTAATAAACGTGAACACAGTACTAGCAAAGACTTGACTTGTAGAGCGGACATGTAAGTACAGACACTAACTTCACTGGTTTTCTTCATGCACCCTTTAATGCAACATTCCTAGCATGCACTAGCTTGTCATCTTGCTTTTTCTTCCTGCAAAAAATGAAATAGATGAATATGCAGCCAGCATTCGAAAACATGTTTAAGTACGCACAATTGTGGTAGTCCCACTTGTTTGGTTTTGCATACTCCTCTTCTGCAACCTCCAATGGTCTCTTCCTAGCCCTCCTGAGCCCACCATCTTCTGCATCTGAATCATCCTCTACTTCTGCATCTGAGTCTTCCTCTTCTTCTGCATCTGAATCTTCCTCTTCTTCTGCATATGAATCTTCCTCTTCTTCTATATCCACGTCTGTCTCTTCTTCTTTATCTACCTCTGTCTCTTCTTCTATCTCTGTGTCTTTCTCTTTTTGCTTCTTCCTCCTTGTGACCCTTGATTTCCCTGATTTTTTCCTAGGTAAATTGAGGAAAACCATGTGAACAATCTCCGAGACAACCTATTAACACTGTAAGCATGTATGGAAATGAACAATGAGATAAACATGTGCACTAACTTTGTTACTGTTTTTGAATATTCCTCTTCTTCTGTATCTGACTCTTTGTCTTCTTCTGTCTCTGAATCTTTCTCTTTTCGCTTCTTCCTCCCCGTGACCTTTGAATTCCCTAATTTTGTCCTGCGTAAATTGAAGAAAAACATGTGAAAACTCTCCCGAAGAACATATTAACACTCTAAGCATGTATGGAAATGAACAATGAGATAAACATGTGCACTAACTTTGTTTCTTTTTTGAATCTTCCTCTTCTTTTGTATGTGACTCTTTGTCTTCTTCTGTCTCCGAGTCTTTCTCTTTTCACTTCTTCCTCCCTGTGACCTTTGAATTCCCCAATTTTTTCCTGCGTAAATTGAAGAAAACATGTGAACACTCTCCCGGAGAACATACTAACATTGTAAGCATGTACGGAAATGAACAATGAGATAAACATGTGCACTAACTTTGTTACTGTTTTTTTCACTCTCATCCTCTCGTGCCAGGATTTTATCCTCGTGTTCGATTCTTCGGTAGTTGGTATCCCTTTTGGAACTATTTTGATTGGATTTTCCACGTCATCAGTGCAGCATTCGCGAGCAGCAAAGAAGTATGCCGACAAAGGAACAAACGATATCTGGCCTTCATCCAAATCAGTTTTTTCTCCATCAACCAATATACTCCGAAGGAGCTCCATCACCTGTTCTGTCTGTGAATCGCTAGCTGTGGCTGTGAATAAAGCGTCACTAGCCATGTTGCGTAGTTGATGATACTTATTCATGTGATGAGACCATACATGAGTATTCATAGTGCTCGAAGAAGGGAACGCTGGCTTGGCATGTATTGTCCATATTTTCTTCACAATTGTTTTTGGAAATGTGCGTACACCAAGATGATCCAGAACGTAGAATATATGTGCGCATGGGTAATCCTCACTTTCCAACTTTTTACATTTGCAAGCTACAACATCCAGTCTTGCTCCTATAAACAGACAAGTCATGTGATATCTAACATCCTCAGAGTTAGCATCCACGCCTTGTGCATCCAACTTTTTTGCACCCAACTCCTCACTGTCCTTACCTTCCAAGTCATTGGGATCCTTAGCATCCAGGTTTTATGCATCCAAGTCCACACCATCCTTGCCTTCCAATTTATTGGGATCCTCAGCATCCAAGTTTTTTGCATGCAAGTCCTAACCATCCTTACATTCCAAGTTTGCAGGAACCTTAGCGTCCGAGTCCTTACCATCCTTACCTTGCAATTCTCTAGCATCCCTGCCATATGGGAATTTATCATATGGGAATTTGTGCAAAACTCCAATCACGACCAAAGCATCACACGCTACCTGGTTTGCGACCTACCAATTTGTTCCTTTGACAATCTGACTTTTTACCCGTGGAAACATCACATTTGTATAAATATAAGAGGCAGCAATCTCTAGAGGGTGTGCATTCATCTTAGTTAAGGGTATCGTATATGTCGCTAGTGCGTCTAATGCTGCTTCATTCTTACGCATTATGGATACACAATGCTCAACATGCTGCAACAAATTAACAAGTTGCATCTTCCTGTTCACGTGCACATGAAGCCTTGAGTTGAGATACTCACTCCTGTGATTGCTCATCATGCCTAGGAAATATCTACCCTTTTTGTACGAAGCAGCCCATTTGTGTCGCAGCTCGTACATCCAGTTAACCCATGACGACCTCTTCCCCGTTGGTTCTATTTTGAACCAAACCTTATAAGCCTCCCATCTTTTCTCCAACTCATCAACATCCCAACGACGGTAAATGAATTCCCTAAATACCTCAAGTTTTTTCTTGCGGAGGTTCATCACCATATTCTCCTCGATATGCCACGTGCACAAACAATGATCTTTTCCGGTCCTGACAGTAGCTATTGCTTTAGCCATTGCACCGTCCCCATCGGTGATTGCCGAAAAGGGTGGCTTTTGGGACATTGCCTCCAAAAATGCATGAAGAAGCCACTTGTATGATGCAACTGTCTCATCTGACACTAGACCGATGCCAAACAAAACTGTGCTACGGTGATGGTTCAGACCAACAAATGGAACAAACGGAAGCATGTACTTGTTAGACCGATATGTACTGTCGAACACCACGACACCACCAAAGGCAACATAGTCAATCCGAGATTGTGAATCAGCCGAGAATATGTTCCTCAAATGGACTTCGCTGTCTTTGTGTATTCGAAAAAAAACTGCGGGTCTCATTTTTTCAGTGCAATCATTTAGGTAAGCAAATATCTAGCATCACTGCCTTCTATCTTGCGCTTCTTCTGGATTGAAACATGGTTGTATAGGTCTCGATCTATAAATCCAAGCTTGTCGGGACCTCCGGCATTCTTCTCCATTACATTCATAATCTAATGTGTTCGAAGTCCACGGACAGCGTACTCAATGACATCGGCCTTTTGTGCGTCAGTCATTCTATGATGAGTCGATAAATAGGGAGTAAGGTCAGCAGGGACAAACAGATGGCTATGCTTGTCCACAAAATTCTTGACGAACCAGAGACCATTGCTATCTTGTAGCTCAACATAAAAAAGAGTGGGACACCCACACCGGGAATGACCCCTCGGTGTTTTTTTCTTTCAGCTTTGTTAAAGTGCTTAAGGTCCCGCCATCCTTGTTTGAAGCACTTGTATGTCCTTCTGTATACATTTTGTTTCGGACCCGGACCCTTGTACTTCAGATCATCCTTTCTAACACCAAACCCTTTTTCTCTCGCATAGCCTACGTAAAACATGTACGGTTCTTCCTCAGTCCTGAAAGTCTTATTCACAATCTCTAAGTATTCCATATACTCATTCAGGTATGAACCAGCCATGCCTTTATTATCAATTCCTTTACCTTGAAAGTGTACATCATCCATGCCTATGCCATCCTTGCATGCATCCTCATCATTATCATACGTGCACGTACCATCCATTCCTTTGGAGTCCATGGCTACGAAATCATTACCCATATCATCCATGCCTTTGCCTTCGTTTCCTCCATCACCCATGCCCTTGTCATCCTTGCGTGTATCACCCAACTTTTCGCCATCGTTGCCTTTATCATCCATGTTGTTATGCTGCCAATGAAAATAGATAGTCAATGTTACGCATGGATAACATAAGTAATAATTATGCACTACTCTGCTTAAATAATTGATTTAAGTTTTCATATCGGATTCATGTATCTAACTCAGTCCTTCAAAATCTGTAAGTAAGTGTAAAATATGCCCTCACTGAATCCATAAATATTTAATTGATTGTACTTACTGTAACTAATGATCTTGTAACTAAATCCAAAGTCCACGAATCCTTCAAGTCCCCTGATAGATCAATTATCTCCAAACTCCATTCAAAATTGTCTCCTAACTAAATCCAAAATTATGACCTAAGTAAATCCAAACTATCTCCTAACTATATCCAAAATAACTCCAAACTCCCCTACAAAAATAATTATCTCCTAAATAATTCCAAAATATATTGAAACTCAATTAAAAAGTATCTACTAACTAAATCCAAAATAAATTTCTTTGAATCGAAATCTGCTGATAACTTTTTCATGCCACATAACCCTAACTAACTCCATCAATATGTCCTAGCTAAATCCGACTTACACATCCTTTCAATCAAAATCTCGTCAAAACTTTCTCAAACCATAAACCCTAGACCTCACATGACATATCCTAAACCCTAATCAAATCCGCCCCCACCTAAACCCTATCTCCTAACTAAATCCAAAATAACTTTATTTGAATCCAAATCTCCTAACTACTTTCTCATGCCACATAAGCCTAACTAACTCCATCAATATGTCCTAGCTAAATCCGATTTACACTTCCTTTCAATTAAAATATCATCAAAACTTTCTGAAACCATAAACCCTAATCAAATCTGATCGAAATATGCTCATACATGACGTTTTTTAAGACGTCGTTGATGAATTTGTCATAAATCTATGACGATTTCATCCGAGATTGTCGTAAACCGTTTGAGGGGATCAAATCTACATATAAATTACGACGATGTGAGTCAAAAACATCGAACCGCATAAGATGAGATCGTCATAACTTTTACGACGATTATAAAAATGTCGTAACATGTTCTAACTATGTTGACATGTCACTCGTGGGTCCATTCTATGTCACGTGCCAAACCCACTTAGTTTGTGAAGCAACCTACTATTCTATCATTCCAAAAATTCTCGAAAAATTCTCATAAATACTTTGGATCATATATTCCTCAAATATGTGAAAACCCTTCCTTCCATAATTAAATATAATTCAACAATATTCATTTTCCTATTCTGTTCAGAATAGCACTTTGTGAAGGAAGTGCTATTTCGATTTTCTTGATTTCCCCCAAAATTGTTGGGCACTCTTTCCTATCCAAATCATTGCCTCATGAAAACTTTCGTAATCATTTGCCTAGTAAATCTTTCTCAGCAAATTTCCAGAGTTTGTGATCAGCTGACAGCTTTGTGAAGGAAGTACTAGCTAGGAATATCCTGATGAGTTGAATTTTTTCCACATCTTCTATATGCCAAAACCATAGCTCTCCACAAAATTTCAGCCACATGTAACAATCCCTGTGAGCTCAGCATCCAATCTTCGTTTCTAGTAATATTTTCAGTTTGTGAAGCAACTACATTTTATATTGCTTTATAGTTGATGGAAATTTAGCACGGAATAAAACTTACCATATAACATAACTCCACCAAATTTTAGCTCATTTAATTTGACCAGTTTTCGTCAATATTTTTTCCAATATTCTGCTCAGTAGAGAGCATAGTGAAGGAAGTACAATTTTTGTTTATCCAAAATTTATGAAATTAATACAGTGCCTTAATGTGCCCAAGTTATCATCCCCCTCCAAATTTCCGCTCAATCCAATCATGTATGTGAGGCCAGTGCCTTAATGTACCTATAAATTATTACAGTGCCTTAATGTACCTATAAATTATCTTTGGGAAAAACAAAAAGCAAACTATGATGCATCTGCAGTTCAAATTTGACTCGCTTCCACCTAATTCGTCGAAAATTTGTCTTTTTCATGAGAGGTGGATAAAAGATTTTAACACCCAACCATTTGGTCAATTGTGCATTTAATATGGCCTAGTATTTTAGAAAAATGATTTGGTATAATTTTGAAACAAATATATGATAGGTTCTTTATAAAAAACTCATTTTAGACACTTGAAAAATGGAAAAATAATTTTTACATACAAGAAAAATGAAAACTTCCTTAATCAACGTTGTTTGCCATTCCAATACGCATTCTTTTGCATAATATTAGATTATTTGAACAAACAATGCTATAAATGTGGCCATACAACTCGGTGATCATACATAAAAGGTGGTCTAAGTTGAGTGAATATTTGAATGATGCCCTTTTGCACAATATTTTTTTATAGCTGATTCACAAAATCTACTTATTTTTACCACTTAGAAACTACTCCCTCCATTATAAAGTATAAGGTGTATTAATTTTTTTAGAAAGTCAAACTGTGTCTATATGTAAATGATCAAAAATAGCTAGAAAGGTCGGAAATGCATACAACTCGGTGATCATACATAAAATGTGGTCTAAGTTGAGTGAATATTTCAGTGACACCCTTTTGCATAATATTTTTTATAGCTGATTCACAAAATCTACTTGTTTTTAGCACTTAGAAACTAGTATTTTAGATCATTTGAAAATAAACTCAAGCGATAAAAGTTTTCGAATGTTAAAATAAAAATGTCGGGTGTGTCGGATATTACCTAGGAGAATTTTACTATAGAAATTGTTAATTTTAAGGGGTTTTATTGCGTTAAAATAAAAAAATCTATTAAATAATGAAATAAAAACAGAAACAAATAATAAAAAGGAAAAAGAAACCCCCCTTGTCCAAACTGGGCCGGCCCCAGCCAGCCCACCTAACCGGGAGGTATTTAACACCCATCTAACCCTAAATCCACCCACAGCCTCACTCCCAGTCCACCCCATGCCGCCACCCACAGTCTCCCACGCTCCCTTCCCTCACGCACAGCACCACCGCACGTTCTCCTCCCAGATCAAGAGCACCCGAGCCTCTCCAAGCCGACCGCGCTCGCGGACGCGGCCGCCTGGCGACGCGGCAGGAGGAGACGATGCACCTCACCGTCCTTTCTCCGTCCCCTCCCCACCTGCCCGTGCCTGCAAACATACAAGACGCGGGCGCCCTCGGCGAGCGGACGCGCGGGCGTTACGTCCGCTGGAAGAAACCAACCGCACGCACCCATGGCGCCTGGACACATATAAGCCGCGGGCGCCCTCAGCGTCCTCGGCCTCCCCCATCCCCACCGCCGCATGTGCCCACCGTCGTGCTGATCGATCCGCCGGCCAGCAGGAGAGGGAGCGAATCTAACCAAATCTAGTACGCGGGAGGAGCCGGAGAGACGAGGGGACGACGATGATGACAGCAGGGCAGCCCAAGATGCGCGCCTGCGCCGCCGCGGTGGTGGGGCTGGTGGCGCTGCTCGCCGTGGCGGCGCGTGCCGAGGACCCCTACCTCTTCTTCGAGTGGAAGGTGGCGTACGGGACCAAGTTCCCCATGGGCGTGCCCCAGAAGATGATCCTCATCAACGGCGAGTTCCCCGGCCCCACCATCAACTGCACCTCCAACAACAACATCATCGTCAACATCTTCAACCAGATCGACAAGCCGCTCCTCTTCACTTGGTACGCCTTCCTTCCTTCCTGCTGCCCATGCATTGATTCATTCCTTCCCCTGCATGCTAAATAGGAGTAGGATCATGCATACAGTATAAGTATGTCCGATGGATGGATGGATGGATCGTTACGTGCATTCCGTGCGTCTGCATGCATTGTATGTTTGCAGGCACGGGATCCAGCATAGGAAGAACTCGTGGCAGGACGGGATGCCGGACGACATGTACTTCGTGGACGCTGGGAGCGGTGCATGACATACCCGGAGCAACCCCCGCACCACAGCCACCGGAGCAGCGGGATGTCGTCGTCGCAGGGCAGCACCAGCGAGAGCGGGGACGGCGCGGCCCCGGCGGACCGCGCGCCGAAGGCGGCGCCGGAGGTGTCGCGCCTCAGGTGGGGCCAGTGGTACACGCTCAAGGAGCTGGAGGCGGCGACGGAGATGTTCGCGGACGAGAGGGTACGGGATCGTGTACCGCGGCGTGCTCGAGGACGGCACACAGGTCGGCGTGAAGAACTTGCTTAACAACAGGTACGTATACTACCGTACTAGTACTAGTTTCCTTACTATTCAAAAATGGAACAACGTTGAAATATCTGTCATAATTTGTGAATTGCGATGGCTATGGATCAGTTGGGAAAACCCTCACCGGTTTGAAGTTGAATTTGTCGGTGTTTCAAATTGAAAAGCCTGCATATACACCCGGATGCTGCATGAGCTGCATGTTGGGTTCAATAAGAACATCTATAGCACACCCTCTATAAAAACGTAAACTGTAAAACTGAGATAAGGGTAAAAAAAGGAACATTTTAAGAGTTTATTTTAACTACACTCGAACAGAAACTGAGGTCATTCATGATAAAACTGAGATAAACGTAAACTGTAAAACTCGGAAGGCTGCCAAATGTGCATAATATGCTGGAGGCACTGCAAGCAAACGCAATAGTCAGCGTCAAATCTTCAAACATTCGTATGCAATGCAACACTGGTAGCATGAGAATCATTATTTTGACTTATAAGCCTGTGCTGGCACTTGGGCTTCAAGTATTTGACTTCCATTTTATTATTTATCCAGTGAGTATGCTACTCTGTGTGACTTGGTGAGACCAGCCAATAAATAGTTTAGGTTAATAATCTTAAAGTTGATCTATAATTGTGTACTCGCAATTGGGCTTGAAATTTATGATCTCTGTTTTATGAATAGGTAGTATTAATTAACTTATGTTCCATTTTATTAACTGTTGAGTGATTCACATTACCTGTTGCCTTTCCTGTATGAAAATTAATATCAAGTCACATTCTTACATTATACTTCTCCTTCTTTTGCTAAACTCGGTTTATATGAGCTGACGGTTAGTGTTTTTATGCTCGTCAATTGGAAATTGATATTTATCATGTTTATTACCTCTCTGGTGTTGTTCTTTCTCTAGCTTTGACACATCGATGCTTGTTTAGTTCTTGTTATGTACTGTAGGCAGCATAAAAAGAACACACCAACATGGTTCTAAAATCTGTCTATTTGTTGCAGGCCTTGACAACATGGACTACCTGAAGAGGATCGTCGAGGAGATGCAGAAGCAGGTGGCTGCTGCACGCGCCATCCAGCCCAAGGAGGAGAACGACTTAGAGTTTGGATGTATTATATAAACCTAGAAGATGTATTAGGTGAACTTGGGAGATGTATTATGTGAACCTGGGAGATGTATTGTGTTATGTAAACTTGGGAGATGTATTATGTGATGTTATATGATGGATGATTTTAATTTGACTTGGAGTTTTCTTGATTTGAATATGAAATAGTGTTAGATTTAATATTGGATAAATAATTGGGTTGAAAAAGGCCAATAAATAGAAATGAAACCAAGTTTTGAAACAAAAAGTTGCTGAATTCAAAAATGAAAAAAAGCCAAAATTAAAACTGGACCAAATGTATTTGGGCACTAAAAGGCCAGGGCCCAAATTATAACGATACAAACAAATTTGAAAAAATACTAAAGTAGGTGTAAATAGGCTAAGGCCCAAAAAGAAGCCCAATAAGAAAAATCCTAAAAAAATAAAATCAGCCCATGTGATCAATTGAAATGGGTTGGGCTGATTTCAACCATGACGTTTTGATTTCGTCGTAATTTTTCCACGTAGGACTGGGTTAGATTGCCAACGACGATTTTGGATCGTCGTAAAGGTACGACGATCTAGGAATCGTCGTACAAGTTACGATGATTTCGATCAAAACATCGCTGCTATTCATTTGTGACACTCCGTTTTCGACGCTTGGTTTTTCGTCGTGAGATCGTCGTAAACTAAAAACCGTGACGATGTAGCGACGAAAATATAGCGTCGTGTATTAGCATATTCCTTGTAGTGGTAGAAGGGACCAGACAAGATATGAGATCACAGCGGCACTTACATCTCAGAGGTGGTTGCGAAGATCCGGCGCGATGGACGGCGATGACGATGATCTGCCCTCGCGACAGGGAAGGGGCGTCCAATCGGGGAAGGAGGGGATTAGGCGGCTCCTCGGAAGATCTGGCGCCACATAACCCGAGGGGGATCGCGTGCGAGCGAGGGGGTGGAGGAGGAGAAGGAGCGAGGGGTGGAGGAGGAGAAGGAGAACGAGGGACTAGTGTGAGGGAGGGGGTGAAGGGGGAGAAGGAGGAGGAGGGAGTGGCACCATGAGTGTGCGTGGTGCACGGCGGTGATCGAGGGCAGTGATGTGTTCGCGGGACGCTAGGGTTCGAAAGGAGCTCACGAACCGCTCTAACGGCAATTCAAATGTCCATGCACGATGACGAAGCCGTTTAGTTATAATTAGGTGTTATGTTAATGCAATTATTAATTTGAAATTTTAGGACAAAAATACCCCTAGACTGAATTGGGCCACCCTAAACTTTAATATTTTTAGGTCGAAAATGCCCTTGGGCTTTACTAATGCCCAATTAATATCATCCGTTGGATCGCTTATATTTTTTTTGAAAGACCCAGCTGATGGATGGCATATATTTTGAAGCAGGTAGCAGGGCGGGAATACAATGATGTGGGGTGATCCTGGGATCAAGGATAAAAAAGAAAAAATACAGAAACCACGGACCATGGCCGACCCCCTAGGTGAGAAAAGAACTCCTGACGATGGATCCCCAAACGGGTGCTCTAAGAAAACTGCCCCTGCCTGCCTCTATAGCTCGATGGACCTTACGATGGAGGCGGTGATATTTCCTAGCCGTGCAGTTTTGTTTCTAAATGTGCAATCATTTCTTTCCTTCCAAATTTATGAGAGAATCAGGATGGTCATTGTCCTCACACCTTTTTTGTGCTCCGGTCTTGCCTTGCTTAGCATATGTGATAAAATTTCTTGTGGCGTGGTGCCCCTGCTCCATATGTTTGGGCTCAGCGAAGCACATCTGGTGCGAGACGCCGCTTGCGTCTGTTGAGGCATAGTTTATGCCTAAGTAATTTTGGTGATTGATGACAGTACCGTACAGGACTAATCGTGTGTGTCAAGGTTTCAGGTAACACTCGTCAACGGCACAAGACAACTCGTCTCCTCTCTTCTGGAACGGAAACACGGCGCTCTCTATGATTCTCTTTATTTGAGTCATAGGAAAGCCGTACTATTAAGAGGGGATCCGTAGTGGAAAGGTTTGGGTGGAATCTATCTTTAGACACGCACACGTCACAATTCTCCCCTTCCTTGTTTGGAGCAGCCCTCGCCTAATTCGTCTTGAGCATCTCTGCAAAATGGTCCCCAGCGGTAGTACCGCTGGTGCCAGCGGTAGTACCGCTGTCTGGCGGTAGTACCGCCCCTTGTCAGCAGTAGTACCGCTGTCTGGCGGTAGTACCGCCCCCTGGTCAGCGATAGTACCGCTCCAGGTGCCTTGTTCCACCTACCTAGCGGTAGTTCGTGGACGGACCCTTTTGCCAAGACTTTCCCGGCGGTAGTAGTGCTAATGCACTACCAAGGGGCCAGCGGTAGTACCGCTGCATCCAGCGGTAGTACCGCCAGGCAGCGGTAGTACCGCTCCCTCCCAGCGGTAGTACCGCTGGATTTCGGGCAGAGAGTGGGAAAACGGTCTGAATTTCCCCCCCCCCCACTATATAAAGGGTTCTTCTAGCTGAGGAACCCTATCTCTTACCTCTCTAAGCTCCATTGGTGCTCCACAAGCTTAAAAGTGCCCGATCTCTCTCCCTAGCCAATCAAACTTGTTGATTCTTTAGGGATTGGTTGAGAAGGCCTAGATCCACACTTCCACCAAGAGAAAATTGATTCCCCCACCTATCCCTTGCGGATCTTGTTACTCTTGGGTGTTTGAGCATCCTAGACGGTTGAGGTCACCTCTAAGCCATATTCCATTGTGGTGAAGCTTCGTGGTCTTGTTGGGAGCCTCCAAGCTTTGTGTGGAGTTGCCCCAACCTTGTTTGTAAAGGTTCGGTCACCGCCTTCAAGGGCACCTATAGTGGAATCACGGTATCTTGCATCGTGCGAGAGCGTGAGGAGAATACGGTGGCCTTAGTGGCTTTTTGGGGAGCATTGTGCCTCCACACCGCTCCAACGGAGACGTACTTCCTGTCAAAGGGAAGGAACTTCGGTAACACATCCTCGTCTCCATCGGTTCCACTTGTGGTTATCTCTAACCTTTACTTTGTATTTTCTATTACCTGTGACTATATCTCACTTGTATTAATAGGTCTTGTTGGTAGCTTCTATAGGGGTCACCTCTTTGTCATATTATTTTTGAACCCGTATAGTGTTTACCTTAACTTGTTAAGATTAATTAAAAAGTGGTCGTTGTCTATTCACCCCCCCCTCTAGCCAACCATATCGATCCTTTCAATTGGTAACAGAGCCACGTCTCTTTATTAAGGGTTTAACCACCCGAAGAGTATGGAAGGCGGAGAGGAAGTTAACCGTGGGCAACCCGAGGACATGGACTTGACTTCGGTCACAAGGGACGACTTGAATACGGCTATGGCCGCCCTCAAGATATCCTTGACGAGCGAAGTCAAAACCATGCTTAAAGAATTAATTGATGGTCTTAAAAGTTCACCCAAACCGGCTTTAGTGGTTAAACCCACCATTTCCGATTCGGAGGCCAACTCCTCTAAGGAAGCGGCTAAAGGTATGCAACCTGCTTCACCTCACGAAAAGGATGGAACGGGAACACATGCTTCGGTTCCACCTCCCATGACATATGGAGGACTCGTTCTCGCACCTCGTCTTAATCCTGTTGGTCCTCCTCCTAAACTTGTAAAAGGTGACTTTGCTAACTGGGTATTTTCTATTAAGTCTCATTTGAATCACAGCTCAACAAACTTGTGGAGAATTATCGAGCAAGGATATTACCCCCATGACCCAAGCAACCTCACTCCAAGAGAAGATGCAGACAATCAATATAATCACTCTGCGCTGTTTATTCTCGAGTCTGCTGTGCCACCTGAAGATCTTCCCCACTTACGTCCCTTCACATTGGCCAAGGATTGTTGGGAGCATATTATGGTGTTGTACAAGGGAAGCTCAAGTATTCAACGATCCAACTATGAAGTGATACTTGATCAGGCCGATGAGTTTGTGATGAAGGAGGAAGAGGACCCTCGTGATCTCTATCGGAGGGTGACGGCTATTGCTGTGGCACTAAAGGACCATGGGAGTAAGGATGTGGATGACACTTGGGTCAAGCGCAAGTTTCTCAAAGCCATCATGCCTTTCATTAAAGCCATGTCATCTGTCATTCATCAGCGGCCAGACTTCCACTCCTTGTCTTCCAGTGAAGTGTTGGATGAGTTCATTGCAATGTCAATCATGAACGAAATAGCCGACAATGCACTTGCTCGTGTCCGATCAAAAACCACTTCACCCAAACTTGCGTTGAAAGCAAGAGCAATGCTTGAAGAAGAAGAAGAAGATGAGGAGGAGGAGAGCTGCCCGGAAGACACAAAGTATGCCTATCATGAGCACATGGCTCTTGCATCAAGGAAATTCTGGGGAAATAAAAGGAACTCAAGACCAACCTTCAACAAGAACAACTCAACTGGATTCAAACCCAAACAACGAGTAAGGACATGTTATAACTGTGGCAACGTGAGTCACTTCGTGGCAGAATGCCCCTATGAGAAGAGAGAAGACAACGGAGGCAAGCTCATTCGCAAAGACAAAACCAAATCATCTCCAATCAAGAACAACTTTGTGAAGAAACCTCACCCAAAAGGAATGGTGGCCCTGGAGGAGTATCCTTCTGATGATGATGATACAGTGGCAACGGCAACTGTTGCTATAGCCACTACCCCTTCCCAGAAGGTGTCTCTCTTCAACGCCCCCAACGAGAACCACATCACCAAGTGCCTCATGGCAAAAGGTACCAATCAGGTAACTCCTATCATTAAGACCAACATTGCTTCTGCTCCTTCATTGTTAAATTGTCTAGAAGATAGTGATGTTGGAGAACTTAATGAGCATGATCTTGGTAAGTTTCTATGCACTATTAAGGGAGAAACCAAGAAGCATTTTGTTGCCCTCTTGGAACAACTGGGTGAGGCCACTGACCTCATTGAGTCTCATGAGGAGACCATCTCCGAGCTTCATGGACATAGCCGTGACTATGCCGATGAAATTGCCGAATTATCTAGTACTCTAGAAGAAGAGCGCACTCTTCGTTTGGCTCTTCAGGAGTCATATAACGATGACTGCACTAAAATGCAAAAGAAACTAGATCATGATGTTGTTCTCACTCGCATGCTTAAATCTGAAAAGTATGCTCGTGAGGTTGGCCGTGATAGACTCAAAGAAGAGTTTGACATACTTGACAAGGCCCACAAAGCCTTGAAAGGTGCTCATTTCGCTCTGAAAGAGTCTCATGATCAACTCCAAGCAAAGCTTACCAAGGAGATCTCTACTTGTCCTCCCTTTGTGTTAATTGATAATACTTGTGCAACTAACCCCTGTTGTGAGCATGTTCATCTTGTGGAGGAAAATGCCAAGTAAAAGGAGAAACTTGAGAAGGGCCTTGTGTCATGCAGACAAGGTGAGAAGAGTCTGAACGATCTCTTGAGCACTCAAAAGGGTGTTGTAGGAAAGGAAGGACTTGGACTTACCTCCAAGTCAAAAGGTAAAAGGAAGAACAAGAACAAATGATCTCTCACCCTCGTGGACATCTTTGTCAAGGAGGGTGAGGGGACTCAGAAGGTGAACAGGAACAAGGTGGACTATGGGAACCCCAAGAAGGGCAAAACCGCTCCTACTAACACAGCCGGCAAACTCAATTCCTCTTATGTGTTACGTTGTGCTAGTGATGGGCATGTTTATGCCAGATTTATTGGTTCCTACGATGAAGATATTGAATGGGCTATCTGGGTTCCTAAGACCCTTGTCTCTAACATGAAAGGACCCATTGAAAAATGGGTACCTAAAACCAAGCCTTGATCTATTGCAGGAGTTTATTTCCGGTGGGGTGTCATGGTTGCTCGATAGTGGAGCAACAAATCATATGACCGGAAGCAAGGACTTAGTGGTGGATGTGCATCCTTCTCCATCTATGCCCACCCATGTCCAATTCGCCGATGCATCCTCGTCAAAGGTATTGGGATTTGGTAAGGTGGTCGTCTCTCAAGATTTGTCTATTGAGAAGGTCATGCTTGTTGAGTCTCTTGCCTACAATTTACTTTCCGTTCGCCAACTTGCAATCATGGGTTTTCCCACATTCTTTAAAATTGACACTGTGGTCCTCCTAAGGAGCAAGACTCTTAAAGTAGCCTATGTTGGACATGTCAAAAATAGTCTCTATGTGGTAAACTTTTCAAAGCGACCCACTAAGGCTGCGACATGTTTAATGGCTAAAGTTGACGTGGGCTGGCTTTGGCATCGCCGTTTAGGTCATGTCAATATGAGATCTTTGCAAAGTCTTCTGATAGGGGACCATGTTCGTGGACTAACAAATGTGAGCTTTGCTAAAGATCGTGTTTGCAGTGCTTGCATTGAAGGAAAGATTCATGAAACTGCTCATCGTCCAATAACTCTTATCTACACTAAGAGGCCATTGGAACTTCTTCACATGGATCTATTTGGTCCTCCAACATTTGATAGTCTTGGAGGCAGAAAATATTGCTTAGTCATTGTTGACGATTACTCAAGATATACCTGGGTATATTTCTTCAAAAGGAAGAGTGAAACTCAACAAACGGTCATCAACTTTGCTAATGAAGCGCAACGTCAACATGAAGCAAAGATCTTGATGATTAGGAGTGACAACGGCACCGAGTTCAAGAACTACACCCTAGATGAGTTTCTAGGTGATGAGGGAATAAAGCACCAATATTCTGCACCATATACCCCTCAGCAAAACGGCGTGGCAGAAAGGAAGAACCGGACCTTGATAGACGCTGCAAGAACAATGATGGCAGAATTCAAATCTCCATACAACTTCTGGGCAGAGGCCATCAACACAGCATGTCATGCGTCCAATCGGCTCTACATCCGCAAAGGCTTGAACAAGACTCCGTATGAGATTCTAACTGGAAACAAACCCAATCTCAAGTACTTCCGGGTATTCGGTTGTAAGTGTTTCATTCTTAAAAAGGGAGCTCGGTTAGCTAAATTTGATTCTAGAGCACATGAGGGTATCGTTGTTGGTTATGCTACAAACTCTCATGCTTACCGTGTCCTCATCAAGTCCAGCAGACTAATTGAGGAGACGTGTAACGTGGAGTTTGACGAAAATAATGGCTCCCAAGTAGAGCAAAGTGGTCTTTGTGATATAGGTGATGAAATTCCTCCCGAAGCTATAAGAAGAATGGGGATTGGTCAAATACTCCCCATTGAGGAACCCCTTGTGGCCGAAGGAGAAGGACAATGCTCTACTCAAGTGGAGTCATCACCCCCACAAGCCCCACACGTTTTTGATGAACAAAGAGAAGACTCTCAACAAGTTGATCAAGCTCTCGGTCAAGATCAATTGCCTAACAATGGTGATATGCCCACTCAAGCACTACCCCAAGACCTTGAACAAGCACGAGATCAAGATCAAGAGAAACCACTAATATAAGACCAAACTAGTGAACTTGCTCAAGTCGAAGGACAAGATGATCAGGAGACTGTCTCACAATTCCCGTCTGGAGCTCCAACAACCAGCTCAAGACGCAAGGGCGAACAAGCGAAACAAGGAGATGCACCTCCGTTATCTAATGAAGAACTCTTGGAGCGTCGAGCAACCAAGAATGCGAACAAGCTGAGAGTCAAATCACACCTTATGAAGAATGTTCTTGGCAGTTTAAAAAAGGGAGTATCTACTCGTCAACAGCTTTGGAATTATTGTGAGCATCACGCATTTGTCTCGTATTGTGAACCTCAATAGGTACAGGAAGCGCTCGATGATGAGGATTGGCTTATGGCCATGCACGAAGAACTTAACAACTTCGAGCGCAACCAAGTATGGGATTTAGTGCCTCGACCAACGAAGGAACATAATGTCATTGGGACCAAATGGATATTTAAGAACAAGCAAGATGCGAATGGAATTGTGATTCGAAACAAGGCAAGATTGGTGGCTCAAGGCTACTCCCAAGTCGAGGGTATCGACTACGGTGAAACCTTTGCTCCTGTTGCTCGTCTAGAATCTATCTGCATGTTACTTGCATTTTCTTCTCATCATAACTTCAAATTACAGCAAATGGGTGTGAAAAGTGCATTTCTTAATGGTCCTTTGAATGAGTTAGTATATGTCAAATAACCCCCGGGATTCGAACATCCCAAGCTTCCCAATCATGTGTACAAACTCAATAAGGCACTCTATGGCCTTAAACAAGCCCCACGCGCGTGGTATGAGTACCTTACTGAGTTGTTACAAGATCGTGGGTTTGAAATTGGGAAGATTGATCCCACTCTTTTTACTAAGAGGGTTAAAGGGAATTTGTTCATATGCCAACTATATGTTGATGATATTATCTTTGGCTCTCCTAACATTTCATTCAATGAAGAATTTGCTGCACTAATGACTGAGAAGTTTGAGATGTCCATGATGGGAGAGTTGAAGTTTTTCCTCGGGTTCGAGATTAACCAAGGTCTAGAAGGGACATTCATCAAACAAGCCAAATACACTCAAGACATGCTCAAGCGGTTCGAGCTCGAAGATGTCAAACCGGTCAAGTTTCCCATGCCAACCAGATGCAAGCTAGACAGTGATCCCAATGGTAAAGCTGTGGATCAAAAGGTATACCGCTCCATGATTGGATCCCTCCTTTACCTCTGTGCATCTAGACCGGATATTATGTTGAGTGTAGGGATATGTGCACGGTTTCAATCCGCACCAAAAGGAAGTCATTACATGGCTGTCAAACGAATCTTTCGATATTTGGCTCATACCCCAAACTTTGGCCTCTGGTATCCCAAAGGAGCAAACTTCAATCTAGTTGGCTATTCTGACTCAGATTGGGCTGGAGATTGTGTGGAGAGGAAGTCAACGTCTGGAGGATGCCAATTCCTTGGTCGCTCTTTGGTAAGTTGGTCTTCAAAGAAGCAGAACTGCGTCTCCTTATCATCCACCGAGGCTGAGTATGTGGCGGCTGCAAGTTGTTGTGCTCAATTGCTATGGATGAGGCAAACTTTAAAGGATTATGGTGTCACTTGTGACAAAGTGCCTCTTCTATGTGACAATCAAAGCGCCATCAAGATTTCCCTCAACCCAGTGCAACATAGCAAAACCAAACATATTGATAATCGTCATCACTTCATCCGTGAACATATCAAGCTAGGTGATATTGAGGTTCACTTCATCCACACTGAAGAGCAACTTGCAGATATTTTCACCAAGCCACTAGATGAAGCAAGGTTCCGGGAGTTAAGGCATGAGCTAAATATCATTGATTCAAGTAATGTAGATTGAAACTAGGCATATTGCACCTAACGTCACATTTCATCTTGGTCTAGATGTAGGCATGGACATAGGGGGAGTGTTGTTCTCTCAACGAACTCTCCCTTCCCCCATTATGCGTAAATCAATCTAGTCTTTCACTTTAGCCATTGTCAAATGGTACTTGTGCTTCAAAGACGAACATTGGTCATGAACCCAAGGATAATTCTTCGCGGTGTCATACCATTGTCTCAAACATAGGTGGCCACGGTCACCACCCCTCCATCCTCTCTTGCGTATAAAGGAGAGGATATACAATGACAAGTCAGTACGTTTTCTTGGAAGTCATCCCTTTTTACTCACTTGTCATGTGCCCAAGTTTCCCGTTTTCCTAGCCGTGTTGAAACATGTACAGCGGTACTACCGCCAGGACCCCAGCGGTACTACCGCCAGGGGGAGCGGTACTACCGCCAGGACCCTAGCGGTACTACCGCCAGTAGTAGCGGTACTACCGCCATGATTCAAAATCTAACACGACCAGCCGGGATAATTCTAGGGTTTCGAGGGGGAGCGGTACTACCGCCAGGGGAGCGGTACTACCGCCAGGATCCCAGCGGTACTACCGCTATAGCGCAGCGGTACTACCGCCAGGACAGCGGTACTACCGCTGCACCCCAGCGGTACTACCGCTGCCCGTACCCCTTGGGCTATATAAAGGGAGGGGGAGCCCGTTTTTTCATCTGTTTCTTCTTCCTCGCGGCTCCTCCCTCCCCCAGCCCGAAAACCCCCCGATTGGATCTTTCTTCGTGGAGCTTCTTCTCCCCGTTGGTGTGGAAGGGCTGCTTCACTTCTTCTTCCTCCTCCAAAGCCATGAATCCCGGTAAAAAAAGGCTCCTCCCTTCTTCTATTTGGTTGTTCTTCGTGTTCTAGGGTTAGGAGCATTGGGGATTGGATTCATCTTGTTGATCCTATGGCTAGTTATTGGATGGCATGTAGGAAATATTTGAGGGGAGTATAGGTCCAATGGTTTGTTGTTATGATTGCTACCATGGTTTAGGATTTCATCGTCTTAGATCGAATACTTGAACTTTTGGATTAGATCTAAAACGTGCTCTCTCTTGCCTAGTATTGTTTGTACCTCGTGTTACTATGTGTTTCTCATGACAGTAGGGCTGGGGTGTGCGTCTTAGTGTTCATATTCAGTCCATGCCATCAAAAACGAGTTCTATATGTGTAGATCTGAAAGTCAAACCCCCAGCGGTACTACCGCCAGGTGGTAGCGGTACTACCGCTAGGACCCCAGCGGTACTACCGCCAGGGGTAGCGGTACTACCGCTATGACCCCCAGCGGTACTACCGCCAGGCCCCAGCGGTACTACCGCCAGGGGTGGCGGTACTACCGCCAGAGCATTCACGGTGTATTTTCTGCTTGTTTTTTGCTTAGCAATCCGTGTTTACTTGTTTCGCGTTTTCAAGATTCATTGCTTTGACTCTTCTTGTCGCCTCTTTCTTGCTTTGTGGTCTGTGTCACAGGTGGCTCTGCTCGCCGTTCGAACCCCCCACGGGAAACGCAATCCAAACAGTTTCGCAACCCAGAGGCGCCCGAGGGGTCTGCCACGTCTGGCCTGCCTCCCAAGAAGAAGTCCTTCAAGAAGGTCGCTCATAAGAGGGTGAATGTCCGTACAATGTCACCCAAGGACTTTCTGCAATTTCGCACCAAGAACCACTATCTCCAGGAGAGGGATGAGATTGATGGTGTTGACCATGTCTGGGTAAAGGACCATTGCAGGATCTATCAAGATGTTGTTGCCAACTTCAAGAAGAACTTTGTCTCTGTCAAGTGGATTGATCTGGCACATCTTCAGTGGAACATGGAGTACTTTGGTGATGCCCTCGCTTTGATTGACAAGCTGGGCATAAAAAACATCATCTCCTTCAAGACGGATTTTGATCCCACGGCAGTTGCTCAGTTTTATGTCACAGTCCATTTCTCCCATGATGAACAGCGCTCCATGATATGGATGACTGGGTCAAAGAAGATGACCGGTTCTTGGGCAGAGTTCATGTAGTTCCTTGACATTGACTTTCAGGGTGCTGACACTCCTCTTGGGCTGCGTCCTCACGCTCCAGCCCCCACTGATAGGGCCCTCGCAAAGGACAGACTGCAGTCACTGTATCTGAGGAAGGGGGTGCTTCCCAAGCACCTGGACATCATGCATCGCATCTTTCGCAACACCCTCTTCCCTCAGAGTGGTAACTTCGATGAGGTCCATGGCCACTTGGCTGAGATGCTGTTACTATGTGAGGAAGCTATGTCTCAGGAGTCTGCTCCACTGGATATTGCTGATGTGTTGTTCACAGAGCTCTGGAACTGCATCATCAACCGTAAGGTTCCTATCTACGGGCCTTACCTGTTCGCATACATCAGCCATAAGTGGCAACAGGCGTTTTCGGATGAGGTGCTCTACGCACAGTCTGATTACATTGTGCATGACCCAATTAAACTGCGCGTCAAGGACAAGTGGGCCAACCCATCTTCATCTTCTCAGCACATGGACACTGATACAGAGACCGCTGCTGGCAGAGGACCTGCCTCTCAGCCCCGCTCGTCTGCCATGCCATCTTGGGCTATCAAACTGCAGGACAAGATGAAGACACTTTTCTGTATGCAGGCCAAGGGACAGTACCAGACACATGTGGCTCAGAAGCAGAGCCGCCAGAGGCATAAGCATGTTCTCAGGACCTTGGATGTGGACATCTCCAGCGGCTCCGAGGACGACATCACTCCGGAGGCCACTTGGATGCAGGCACAGGGGTACCAGTGGTGTGGCGATGAGGCAGCAGAGGAGGAGCAGACCGACCAGGAGGGGACAGACGAGTCTGGTGATCCTGAAGACGAGGAGTAGTTACCTGTGGCATTAGGTGTGCCCCTTTTTGGTGTCTTGTGCCAAAGGGGGAGAGAGTCTAGGATTTTCTTTCACTTCGAACTTTGCATTGCTTTGCTTTATCTCGTATGGTTTGCTTTGAACTTGGTTTGATTCGTTTGCTATCTTGTGTGAGACATGATCGTTCTTATGAGAGATTCGATTTATTTCCATCATATGCTGTGAGTCATATGTCATATATCTCTATCTTTTTATTCTCATATTATTATTTGTGCAAATCCGGTATTGTCATCAATCCACCAAAAAGGGGGAGATTGTTGAGGCATAGTTTATGTCTAAGTAATTTTGGTGATTGATGACAGTACCGTACAGGATTAATCGTGTGTGTCAAGGTTTCAGGTAACACTCGTCAACGGCACAAGACAACTCGTCTCCTCTCTTCTGGAACGGAAACACGACGCTCTCTAGGATTCTCTTTATTTGAGTCATAGGAAAGCCGTACTATTAAGAGGGGATCCGTAGTGGAAAGGTTTGGGTGGAATCTATCTTTACACACGCACACGTCACAATTCTCCCCTTCCTTGTTTGGAGCGGCCCTCGCCTAATTCGTCTTGAGCATCTCTGCAAAATGGTCCCCAGCGGTAGTACGTTGGTGCGAGCGGTAGTACCGCTGGACTGCCAGCGGTAGTACCGTTGCAGCCAGCGGTAGTACCGCTGTCTGGCGGTAGTACCGCCCCCTGGTCAGCGGTAGTACCGCTCCAGGTGCCTTGTTCCACCTACCTAGCGGTAGTTCGTGGACGGACCCTTTTGCGAAAACTTTCCCGGCGGTAGTAGTGCTTATGCACTACCAAGGGGCCAGCGGTAGTACCGCTGGTGCCAGCGGTAGTACCGCTGCATCCAGCGGTAGTACCGCTCCCTCCCAGCGGTAGTACCGTTAGATCTCGGGCAGAGAGTGGGAAAACGGTCTGAATTTTCCCCCCACTATATAAAGGGTTCTTCTAGCTGAGGAACCCTATCTCTTACCTCTCTAAGCTCCAATGGTGCTCCAAAAGCTTAAAAGTGCCCGATCTCTCTCCCTAGCCAATCAAACTTGTTGATTCTTTAGGGATTGGTTGAGAAGGCCTAGATCCACACTTCCACCAAGAGAAAAGTTGATTCCCCCACCTATCCCTTGCGGATCTTGTTACTCTTGGGTGTTTGAGCATCCTAGACGGTTGAGGTCACCTCGAAGCCATATTCCATTGTGGTGAAGCTTCGTGGTCTTGTTGGGAGCCTCCAAGCTTTGTGTGGAGTTGCCCCAACCTTGTTTGTAAAGGTTCGGTCGCCGCCTTCAAGGGCACCTATAGTGGAATCACGGTACCTTGCATCGTGCGAGGGCGTGAGGAGAATACGGTGGCCTTAGTGGCTTTTTGGGGAGCATTGTGCCTCCAGACCGCTCCAACGGAGACGTACTTCCTGTCAAAGGGAAGGAACTTCGGTAACACATCCTCGTCTCCATCGGTTCCACTTGTGGTTATCTCTAACCTTTACTTTGTATTTGCTTTTACCTGTGACTATAACTCACTTGTCTTAATAGGTCTTGTTGGTAGCTTCTATAGGGGTCACCTCTTTGTCATATTATTTGTGAACCCGTATAGTGTTTACCTTAACTTGTTAAGATTAATTAAAAAGTGGTCGTTGTCTATTCACCCCCCCCTCTAGCCAACCATATCGATCCTTTCAGCGTCCATGTTGCTATCGCCATTGGGCATTCCCAGAACAGGTGGACCGCTGATTCTAGGCTTCTGAGACATAACTCACAAAAGTACCCGTTTGGCCATCCCCTCCTTTGGAGTCTGTCGTTGCACCATAGCCTGTTTTTTTACTATCAGCCAAGCGAAGATTTTGAGACGAGGCAGTGCCCAAGTATCCCATATGGTCTTTCTAATTTCCGATCTTGTATTGCCTAGAAATTGGGCTTGATATGCTGAGTTGGCCGAGTAAACCCCTGAGGCTTCATGCCTCCATTTGATGGTGTCTGAAGTGTGCTCAAGCAGTTGCACATCCGTAGCTTGCAGCCACCTGTGCAAGGTAATCACATCGTGCCAGATATGTGCAGTATCTCCGTGCGCAAGGTCCGCTATCCACGTGTTGTTTTCTAGCGCCTCTTTTACGGACCTGTTCTTTCTTCTGGAGTGTTTGAAGAGTTTTGGGTATGTCGTCTTCAGAGTCCCGTATCCAGTCCAGGAGCAATGCCATAAGGAGGCTGTTGCCCCGTCTCCTAAGGTAACCGAGGTGGAGGCGCTAAATAGTGCTTTGTCACTCTCATCACATGGTAGCTGCATGTCGATCCATGGCCTATCCGGACACATCTAGGACAGCCATAGCCATCGTAGCCGAAGAGATCTGAAGAAACGGTTCATGTCCAGCACTCCTAGTCCACCATTATCAATGGGTGAACATACTACTGGCCAGCTAACTTTGCACTTGCCTCCGCTCATCTCTTCATCTTGTGCCCAGAGGAAACGACGTCGAACCTTATCTATCTCGTCTAGGAATTTCTTTGGCGCTCTTAAAACGGACAGGGCAAAAGTTGGTAGCGTGGTTAGGGCGCTGCAAACCAGTACTCGTCGTCCTGCCAAATTTAGAAGCCGCCCTTTCCAGCCTGCTAATCTGGTCCTAATCCTATCGAGGATGAACTGAATGTGGACCAGGCGGATCCTAGCCAGGGTGAGCAGTAGGCCAAGGTAATTGACCGGGAAACCCACTCTCCCCCCCCCCAGAAGGTTGCGAGCACGTCATCCAAATCTATGCCGTCGCAGCGGATAGCGGATATGGTTGACCTCGCCTGGTTTATATGCAGCCCTATGGCATGTCCAAAGTCCCTAAGAATGTGGAGCAGCGTGTCCACTTCGTCTCGGTTTGGGTTTGTGAAAATGACAGCGTCATCCGCATAGAGGCTAAGTCGAAGCGAGATATCTCTACCCGGCAGTGGTTGTAACATGTTCATCTCAGTAGCTCTTAGGAGTAGCCTATGCATGGTGTCGATGGCGATGATGAATAAGAGGGGGGTAGCGGGTCTCCTTGCCGCACCCCTGCATGTGCCAAAAATCGGCCGACCCACCGTTCCATTTAACATTACTGAGGATGACGCGGTGCTGAGGAGCACCGCTATCCAGTCCCACCATCGCGCCGGGAAGGCTAGCTGCTGTAGAAGCTCGAGCAGGTACTCCCAGGAGACGTTGTCGAAGGCTTTTGCAATGTCTAACTTGAGCAGCAGCGCTGGAGTCTTTTTACGCTGGAGAGATCTAACTACATTTTGTACGTACAGGTAGCTATCTTGCGTGGATTTGGAGCACAAGAAGGCAGACTGCACCGGCGAGATGATGGTGTCAATGACCGTAGCTAGCCGTCTGGAGAGGACCTTTGCTATGAGCTTGGCGGCCGAGTGGATCAGACTAATCGGCCTGAAGTCCTCCACCTCTTAGGCGCCTTCTTTTTTTGGCAAGAGAAGTACCATGGCAGTGTATAACTTGGCGAAATCTCCTCCCGCCAGATGGTAGAATTGATTGAAAACCCCCATCACGTCCGCCTTGATCAGGGGCCAGCATACTTTGAAGAAGGTCCCCGTGAAACCGTCCTGACCCAGCGCCTTTTCCGAAGTTGATGCCCTAATCGTTTCCCACACCTCCTCATCTGTAAAGGGGTTATCCAGGCCTCTTCCCTCAACCGATGGCATGTCTAATGTGTCCCAGTTGATGGCAATGGTGCGGTCAGCCTTCTTCCCTAAGCTATCGTGGTAATGCTCGTAGATGATATCCTCCTTATGCTCGTGTGTGGTGGCTATGCCGGTGCCTATATGTAAGGTGTGGATGAAATTTTTTCGCCTCCTTGCTCTCATTTTGGCATTAAGAATTTTGTTCCTCGCATCCATGAAAGTCTTGATGCCTGACGCGTACCCGCGCGTTCGACCGCCCGAGGCCTAGCAGGCGTAGCTTCAGGAGCTTTCTAAGGTTATACTCCACGTCGGAGAGGAGGCGGTTCTCCTGTGCTACGTCTAGCCGTAGTACTAGTTCAACCGCTACGTCGAATTGTAGCTTTGCATCGCTGAGAAATGCTTTGCTCCAAATCTTGAGGTCCCGTTGAGTGCGCCGTACTTATATAATACACGCGTTGTCGTGTATTATAATGTACAGTAAAATCTCCCTTCGTATAATTGGTGACACGCCTAGGTTATTACCAAATCCAGGACACTACTCCTCTACTAGAACTCAACGGTTACGGATGGCACTGAAGTTGACTAGCACGATATCCACCATTTTCTACATTTTATCGATCGTCTTGAGGACCTTGTGGGGCGTTTCAATGCTGGAAGGCCACGTGGGATATGTGTGCCACTCGTGCACACGTTGAACATGTCCAACTTAGTCAAGAAACTGATGGTACTAGCTGTTTTCTGTTATATATATGTTGTTCATAAACTCTTGATTATACACAATTTTACAGTCATGTTCTTCTTCTTGAAATAGAAACTGCCTAGTTTATCCTTCTTACAAAGATGCCTCGCCATGGTAGAGTTGGACTTGCGCTTGGTGAGAACAGGATGTTTTTTGTCGACCTAGTCCATTTTCCTTAGAGGAAAAGGCATACTCATTGATGGGTGGTCTCAAATCATGATGGACGATCGATCTTGGAGAAAAGCACATAAGGTTATGTTCATGCTTTCCCACGGATCTGAAGAGAATATCCTATTTATTGACCACATAGCGACTAGGACTTGTCTTGGAGCTTGGTGGCCTCACCGTTTGTTCACTGTAGGAAAAGTAGCATAGTTTGAGGCATGCCTTTTATGGTTGAACATGTATAAGTACTCGTACTGCTTTCAGCTTTTGTTGTTAAGATGCTTTCAGTTAAGGTTGTTAAGTACTCCTACCTCTTGGACAGTCTGCCTTGTTTCTTCAGTCTCTTCTTCCTCTAGCCGCCGAAACCAAACCAGTAGCGGCAGGGATGCCTGCTCCCGCCTCCCATCCAAGTCCTTATCGCCGCCCCATCCAAGTCCTCACCGTCGTCCTCCGCCTTGGTGCGCTCTTCATAGTTCCGCCGTCTGGCATTGTCAACATGGTCAGTACGACCCACCATGTACATGGTCGTACACAGGAAAGTGCTTTGTTGACATCTGGGATGCACAGCATTCTCATCCTATAGTCCATAAACGAGAGAATTTCACAAGGAGATAGACACACCTGGGACCTAGCGGATCGAGTTTTTTTATTACTGTTGAAACGGTGTTGCGTATCAACTTGGGTGTGTGGGGACTGTGGCCCGTCTAGCCCAGGCTTTTATTTTATGTTTACCACATGACTAGCCTAGCTATATTTTCCTTCTGACAATGGTTAACCCAATAATTTTTGTGAAGAATACCCAACCCAGGCCAACTTGTTTTTTTCCACCCTGTTGGGCTTCAAATCTTTCAAGATAGTTGCAAACCCTAAAAGTAATATGATATGGGTTGTAAATATAAAAAACACAACAAAATGGCAATTACTTTCAAATTTCTGTTTTTCGTGTTTTCATATTTTGAATTTTAGTGTATTTTAAGAAAATATAAATTAGTTTTGGAACTATTTTCTACCTCGACATTTGCGGATTAAAAATAGTTTGCCCCCATCGAAATATGCGAATTTCCATTTAAATGGCCCTGGCTAACAAAAAGAAAATGAGCCGCAATAAATTACATAGAATTTGCAAATGAGTTGTATTTTTTAGCAAATGGGTTGTAGGATATCCGCCACAGATTGGGAGGCTGACTTGTGGGCCTGTTAAATTTACACGTATGCAAGGCTTCTTTAACTTATTAGTCAACAAACAATTCTAAAAGTGACCATTGGATGTTGAAAGGACAACTTATCCCAAAGGTGGTTTTGGTAATTAATAACAACATATGTGTCATTGAACTAATGATTTTATCTAACTATATTTTAAAAAAGTTCAAAGATGCATTAGCTAAGGATTATGAGGAGAACCCCTGGATATAAGGAAATGAATAGGATTGGCCAAGCTTCAATCTACAAGACTCTACATTTGATATTTGCGAGAACTCACAATTGAGTCCATAGAAAAGCCAATTGTATTAAAAGGGGATGAGGTAACTATGATGATGTGGTTGTTCAAGTGTTTAGAGATAGCCACCAAAAACACTCATCCATTCTACCATAAAATTATTTGTCCAAAGCCTAAATATCCAATATCGGTGCCACAAAGAATTTCCATTCGGCCATATCGATATTCCACCACACAGAACCAATGCCAAACCCTAACATCTCGATGTCGCCAACATTCCTTTTTCTGCCACTGAAATCATTGGCCAAGTTTCTGGTATGTATTTTCAAGAATCAGAAATTCCTAGATATGGAATCGGTCACACCGAGATTTGGACACTGCCCTAGGTCACCCATATCGGTACCACCGGGATTCCTCTATCGGTCCCATCGAGAATGCAAAAGTTCCCACATTTTGTACAGGTTGGTGCCACCTAGTTTCACTTTGATCTCACCGAGTTGGGCAATTATGTTGTAATGGTTGGATTTTTGGAGATGCCTATATATACCCATCCACCACCTCTCATTTGAAGAGGAAGCACTCATAACACACATACATTTGCCATATCCATTTTTCTGAGAGAGATACACCTACTAATGTGTTGAGATCAAGATGTTCCAATCCATCCATTTGAAACTTGATCTCTAGCCTCCCCAAGTTGCTTTCCACCCAATCAATCTCTTCTAACCAAGCCAAATATGTGAGAGATTGATTGAGTGTTGAGGAGACTATTTTTTGTAGCACAAGAGCAAGGAGTTCATCGTACTACTCCATCTATTACCTTGTGGAGGGTAGTGCCTCCTAGATTGGTTTGGTGTCGCTTGGGAGCCTCCTACTGCATGTTGTGGGGTTGAACCAAGAAGTTTGTAAGGGCAAGGAGATTGCAAACTTCGTGAAGATCTACCCCGAGTGAGGCTAGTCCTTCATGGACATAAGCTGTGATGGAATAGACAAGGTTTCTTCTTTCTGGACCCTTTTTGGGTTGAGCCCTCCGTGGACTCGCACGGCCGTTGTCGTTGTCAAAACCGGCATATCGGATAGGGAGTACCGAAGTATGGACCTTGGATCGATGGGTTGCAGGAAAAAGGGGATGCAATATTTACCCATGTTCGGGCCCTCTTGAGGAGGTAAAACTCTAATTTCTGCTTGATTATATTGATGTTGATGATGATTACAGAGTTGATCTACCTCGAGATCATATAATCTAAACCCTAGATGTGATAACTTGCATGTACACATGAGAACCCCTGGTTTATATAGACACCAGGGCACCTAGGGTTACATACTACCGACCTCATCCAGGGACAGATGGGTCGATCTACTCCTTTTGACTTGGAGTGCACACTAGCCTTCGGAGCATTCTATCTCGATCATCAAGTTGTGAGATAATTATGTCTTCAATGATGCGGTCCATATAGTCGGCCCATAAGGTATAAGTCGGCCGCCCGAGGACCCCTTAATCCAGGAGTCCCTCAATAGCCCCCTAAGTAGCCTCCAACGCCGATTTGTATGGTCTTCGGGAGCCGCACTCTTAAAATAGTCGGCTTGCGCGGCGAGTTCCCGTTATGTTCTGTTGGCTTCGATTTGGTCGCTCTCGTGATGTCATGTTCTTAATACAAGCATCGTTAAATCTAAAGGCTTAAAAGCCCAAAGGTGAACTGTCCCTTATGTGGAAACTCTTCTAATGAAAAGTCGCGATAACCAATTATGAAAAACTCAAACCGTGGCTCGATGCCGCTTTCCCTTGGGCTCGTCCTATTAACAAGGAGATTGCATCCCGCATTTAAGGGGATTCGAATAATGACCCAGGCCAGCCCACACACGCTCAATTGTGCGGTCGTTTCGGGAAGTGGCGGAACCAGCGAGACAGTAAGAGGAAACCCTTGGTTTTACCTCCCACAAAAAGGGAAAAATATTCAAAGGCCACCATAGGCATTCCAAACTCAACTACCATTTTTCCAAGCTCAAGCGCCCAGATCCATTTCGTCTCCCACCCTTTCCAGCCGCCCCTTTTCTAAGCTCTGCAATGGCCAACTGGGGATCTCAAGGCAAGTGGGAGATCTCCATCATCTCCGACGTGGACATGCTGGAGCTGAAGCGCTCCGGCTACCTCGTGACCGACATCGCCCACCGAGCACCGAAGAAGGGCCATGTGGTACATACACCAAGGCCAAGTGAGCAGGTGGTGTTCGTCCCCCACTTCATCCAGGGACTTGGCTTCCAACTCCAACCATTTGTTAGGGGCCTAATGTTTCACTATGGGTTAAATTTCCATGATATTCTCCAGAATTCGGTCATGCATATTTCCACCTTCATTATTGTTTGTGAGGCCTTCTTGCGGGTTCACCCCCACTTTGGCCTTTGGCTTAAAACCTTCAACATCAAGCCCAAGTCGGTCAGAAGTCAACATGCCGACTGTGGTGGGGCCCTGATAAGCAAGCTTTGCCGCCTAGCATGGCTGAAAGGCACCTTGATCGGCACCATCAAGGGATGGCAGAAGGAGTGGTTCTACATCATAGAGCCACGACAAGCAAATTCGGCAGTGCCCGACGAATTTAGATGTGGACCCTCTCGTGGGTTAAGAAAGGCCTAGACTAGGGCTCGACTCCGGATGTGAAGCTGCTGCACATGGTGGCGACGAACATCAAGCGGACCGACATGGTCCAGGTCATGCTCCATCGCCGCATCATTCCCTGCCAGCGTCGGGATAACACGATGTGGTCCTACAAGCCCAGCGACCCCTAGGTGGTGCACAACTTCTACCGCACTACCCACAAGAACAGGTAGCATATACTGCTCAAGCCTCAACACGAGTGGCTTGCCGAGGATGAACACACTGGCTTGGATGACAAGACCCCCCCTTTGGAGGTATGTCCAAGCTCATATACTTACTTAAAGTTCCAATTTTGTCGAGGGTCTTATTAATTCTCCTGCCTTCCCTGCAGGATTGGCTGGCCAAAGCCGAAAACATAGATGGCCCGGTTCCCCTGCCTGAGGAACCTCGGTCAGCATTGCTAAGCTTGATGCTGGTACCGGCGTCTTATACGGTTCTAGAGAATAAGAAGAAGGAGACCCGTGGGGTTCATATTTCGAGGGATCGTCCGGATACGAGGAGAGAATTCAGAAGATGAGGAGGAGAAAGACTCTTTGCATACAAGGAAGAGGGAAGCGCCAGAGAGGGCTGGGATGGGCTACCTCCTCGGGCCCCAAAGAGACCTTGCAAGAGCAAGATCGCCTTGCTCGGTGCTAGCCTGAATTCCGACAAGGAGCTCGGAGCCTTCAAGACGGGTCCCCGATGAACAACTAGGGTCAAGCCCCCGGCCCAAAGGTATGGAATCCCTTTATTTAGCATAATTACATCGGGCCTTTGTTAGTAATGTGAAAGCAGCTGTTCTTGTTGCCGCCCTGTTTGAGACAATCCGATGGAGCCGGTCTCATAGGGGGGTTCGCCGCCCGTCGAGCCGGGGGAGAGTGGGAATGCATCCCGCACTACCTTTCCTCAGGCCTTGGATGAGGCTGCCGAGGTTATATCCCACTAGGCCTCGCCGACCAGAAATGAGGTGGCGATGGGCTAGGTGGGTACAATGGATGCCGAGGACCGGGAGGTCCCGACCGAAGTTGATACATCGGCTACCGAAGACTAGGAGGTCCTAGCTAAGGTCCACACCTCAGTTACCCGGACCCTGGAGGTTGGTTCCCTCCCCACATGCGGAGAGGGGAACTGAATTCCATCAGAGCTTCGACTGGAGAAAACTCAAGGAGCTCTGATCTATCCTAGTCTTTGGTGCCGCCACCGGCGCCGCCCGTAGGAGAGCAAGCTGTGGTTGGGTGGACAACAATGATGGAGGATGCCTTGGCCGGATCATCCATCGCCGATGAACATCACACCCTTATGGGTGTGGTTCTACAGAGTATTTAGTCCGTTAACATTGGATTGAACGAAGCATTCAATGGCATGCTGGCGGGTTTCAAGGTAGGCCATGTAATATTTTAAGTTTATTTATAATGTTTTATATGCCTTTGTAGGTATAAAAGCCCATGAGCCATGGTTAAGTTTGACAAGTTTATCTGAGCTCAAAATAACTCCTAGGCATAAAGAGTAATAATCTGGAGACTCTTGAATTATAGCTTCTCGATGGAGTAATTCGGCCGAGTGTCTCTCATTCTGATTTCTCGGAGTCGTTTTAAATGATAATTTTCTATTATAGGCCTCATCCCCCGATGTGGATGCCAACGCTCAACCGTGCAAATGACTGGCTTGACGAAAGGCATGGTAGTTTTTAATAAATGATGTCAAAATTCTTATTGTACCTAGTAGAGAAGGACCCCGTGATTTTGATTTCGTCACCAGCTCAGGACCAAGAATTTGAAAACCTCAAGGCCGAATTGGAGAAGGCCAAGCACGAGGCTGCTACTCACAAGGTGGCGGCCGAACAAGTAGCTAACGAGTTGAGCATCCTCAAGGTTGATAGCAGCAAGCATGAGGAGAGGGTGGCAGAGATTCAACACGAGCTGCAAGAGGCTAGCTCTAAGTGTGAGGCCTTGGAGCAGAAATCTCGGTAACAAATTACCAAGATCTCCAAGTTGTTCGCCGCACTCAAACCAGAGCAGGTTGACCAGACATTCTTTGAAGAAGAGGTGCGCCAGGCCAAGCTGATGGCGAATGGTAAGCCATACTTATTGCAATGTGACTTTAGTGGAAAGAGGTATGCCTTTCTTACACGGATATGGTGTTCCTTAGGCGCCTTCACGGACCTCCAACGGAGTGTGGCAGAAGCGACCAAGCACTACACGCGCCATGACGGGGATGTCGAGCAAAGGCTTTTCTGGGCCTAGTTTCATACTCCCGAGCCTAACCCTAGACTGGGCTATGAGATGAAACAGCTCATGGAGCTGCATAGGATGGCAGAGCCGGCCATGCAGGATCTGTGTGTCCAGCTATGGCTTACCGAGCCTATTACGAGTAGCTACTTCAGCTTCGTGCAGAAGTTGGTCGATGTCGTGCCCCGGATCGAGTCCTGAAGCGCTTCGTACGCATAGAAGGAGCTCAGATGGCCTTTTCTAGGACCATGATGCACTGGCCGGGTGTAAACCCCCAAACAATGAAAACTGCCCCTCCGCCTGCCAGGAAGGAGCACAGATGCCCCGAGCTGTATTTTCCCTCCGCAACGGAGGGTTCTCGGGTTATAGATGCTTAGTATTCAAAAGATGCACTCTTTGAGTGAATGTGTTGTCATGTGCCTCTGAACAATTTATTTTTATAATGCTAGTCTTAAGTCCGATGCACTTTTGTATTATTTTGACTCCACACTTTGGGCGTTCAATCTGAAAGTTACCAGTCATCGGCTTCAACCTCCATGTAGAGACTACTTGAGGTGTTTCAACATCCACACTGTTACCCTTAGCCAATGTGTCGGTGCCCGAAGGTGGTAGTGTGAGAAGGAAATGAGGTAATCAGACTCTGCGGCTTTATCGCTTTCACTTAGCCTTAGGAGTTTTATTTCGGGGGCTGATCGAAAGACCCCAGCTTTTTTTTGGAAATTGTATAAGCCAAACTTTGAAATAGCTACCACAGGGTCCATAAATCTGCGAACCCCCGTATAACACGGAATAACCTCCGGTTGGGGAACGTTGAATGGGAAACAAAAAATTTCCTATGCACACGCAAGACCTATCCATGGTGATGAACATCTACGAGAGGGGAGAGTGTATCTACATACCCTTGTAGGTCGATAAGAAAAAGCGTATATAACACGGTGGATGTAGTCGAACATCTTCGCCATCCAAATTGCAGTGCTTCCCGCGATCTCATCACGAACTGTCCCGCGATATCATCACGATTCATCCCGATCTAGTGCCGAACGGACGACACCTCCGCATTCAACACACGTGTAGCTAGATGGCTATCTATGCGTTCTTGATCCAACAAGAGAGATGAAGAGCTAGCTGAATTCTCCGGCAGCACGACAGCGTTGCGGCGATGGTGGTGGAGCTACTCTGGCAAGGCTTCGCCGTACCCTATCGAACTTGCTATAGGGTGTCACAAAGTGGTGGAGGGAGAGAGGGTTGCACCTTGGCTTGAGGTGCTAATAGACTCTCTCACCTCCACTATATATAAGAGGGAGGGGAGGGGTGGCGCCCTAGGGCAAGGCCCTAGGGTTCGGCCAAACCAAGTGGAGAGGGAGGAGTCCTCCTCCAACACAACTTGGAAGGAGGAGTCCTCCTTTCCCAATTCGGTTTTGGTCTCACCCTCCTTTCCTTCCCCCCTTTGGCTAAATAGGCCTCTTTGGGCTGGCCGCTAGCCCACTAAGGGCTGGTGCGCCACCCTTGGGCTTCTTTGGTTCTCTCCTAGGTGGGTGGCCCCTCCCGGTAGAACTCCGGAACCCATTCGTCACTCGTGGTACTTTACCGGTCATGCGCGAAAACCTTCCAGAAGCCAAATGCGTACTTCTGTTATATCAATCTTCACTTGAGGACCATTTCCAAAACACTCGTGACGTCCAGGATCAGATCCGGGATTCCGAACAACCTTCGGTTACCAACATCAATAATTCAACTATACCGAAACGTCACCGAACCTTAAGTGTGCACACCCTGCGGGTTCGAGAACTATGTAGACATGACAGAGACACTCGGCGGTTAGTAACCAATAGCGGGACCTCGATGCCCATATTGTCTCCTACGTATTCTACGAACATATTTATCGGTTGAACCTCTTTGTCAAGGATTCAGTTAAACCTGTATGCTAGTCCCTTTATCCAACCGTATGTTACTTGCCCGAGATTCGATCGTTGGTATCTCAACCTAGTTCAATCTCGTTACTCGCAAGTCTCTTTACTTGTTCCGTAATACAAGATCCCATGACTAACTCCTTAGTCATATAGCTCGCAAGGCTTATTGTGATGTTGTATTACAGAATGAGCCCTGAGATACCTCTCCAACACACGGAGAGACAAATCCCATTCTTGATTCACACCAACCCAACAGACACCTTTAGAGATACCTGTAGAGCACCTTTATAGTCACCCATTTACGTTGCGACGTTTGGTACATATAAGGTATTCCTCCGGTGTCCGGGAGTTTCATGATCTCATGGTCATAGGAACAGATACACAATAAACTGACACGATCATATGCTATGTTCATAGTTTAGGTCTTTTCCATCACATCATTCTACTAATGATGTGACCCCATTATCAAGTGACAACACTTGTCTATGGTAAGGAAACCTTGACCATATTTGATCAACAAGCTAGTCAACTAGAGGCTCACTAGGGATAGTGTGATGTATATGTATACACACATGTATTATACAATTCTAGCATGGATAATAAACGATTATCATGAACAAGGAAATATAAAATAACCAATTTATTATTTCCTCTAGGGCATATGTCCAACAGTCTCCCACTTGCACTAGAGTCAACAATCTAGTTCACATCACTATGTGATTTTTACGAATCTAACACCCATATAATTATGGGGTTTGATCATATCTTTGCTTGTGAGAGAGGTTTTTCGTCAACGGGTTTGAATATTTCAGATCCATGTGTGTTTTACAAATCTCTATGTCATCCTGTAGATGTTGCTACCACGTACCATTGGCAACTAGTCCAAATGACTGCTCCACTATACGAATACGGTTTATTACTGAGAGTTATCCAGATTCGTGTCAAAGCTTGCATCGACGTAACCCTTTACGACGAACTCTTTAATCACCTCCATAATCGAGAAAAATTCCTTAGTCCACTAGTTACTCGGGATAACTTTGACTGTTGTTCAGTGATTCAATCTTGGATCACTCTTTGTACCCCTTAACAGACTCATGGCAAGGCACACATGAGGTGCAGTACACAGCATGGCATACTTTAGAGCCTATGGCCAAGGCATAGGGGACGACCTTCGTCCTTCCTCTTTCTTCTACCGTGGTCGGGATTTGAGTCTTACACAATATTCACACCTTACAATGCAGCCAAGAACTCCTTCTTTGACTGATCTATTTTGAACTGCTTGAAAATCTTGTCACGGTATGTATTCATTTGAAAGATCTATTAAGCGTTTTGATCTATTTCTATAGATCTTAATGCTTAATGTTCAAGTAGCTCAATCCAGGTTTTCCCTTGAAAAACACTTCTCAAACAACCCTATATGCTTTCGAGAAATTCTACGTTATTTCCAATCAACAATATGTCAACCACATATACTCATCACAAATTCTATAGTGCTCCCACTCATTTCCTTGGAAATACAAGTTTCTCATAAACTTTGTATAAACCCAGAAGATTTGATCACTCATCAAAGTACGTATTCCTACTTCGAGGTGCTTGCTCTAGTCCATATAAGGATCGTTGGAGCTTGCATACTAGTTAGCATCCTTAGGATCGACAAAACCTTCTCGTTGTATCACATACAACCTTTCTTCAAGGAAACCGTCCAGGAAACAATGTTTTGACATCCATCTGCAAGATTTCATAAAAAATAATGCAGCAACTGCTAACATAACTCGAACAGACCTCTGCATCACTACGAGTGAGAAAGTCTCATCGTAGTCAACTCTTTGAACTTATTGGAAACATCTTTGTGAAAAGTCGAGATTTCTTAACAGTGACATTTACCATCATCGTCCATTTTCCTTTTAAAAATCCATTTGTACCTAATATCCTTTACGACCATCAAGTAGTTCTTCCAAAATATACACTTTGTTTTCATACATGGATCCTATCTCGGATTTCATGGCCTTCGGCAATTCGTCGAAATCCGGGCCCACCATCGCTTCTCCATAGCTCGCACGTTCATTGTTGACCAACACCATGACCTCTAAGATAGGATTACCGTACCACTCTGGAGCAGTATGTTTCCTTGTCGACCTTGGAAGTTTGGTAGTAACTTGATTCGTAGCTTCATGATCACCATCATTAGCTTTCCACTTCAACTTGTGTAGGCGCCATAGGAACATCTTCCTGGGCGCTACTACTCATTGGTTGAAGTGACAGTTCAATAACCTCATCAAGTTTCCACCATCCTCCCACTACATTCTTTCGAGAGAAACTATTTCTCGAGAAAGGACCCGTTTCTAGAAACAAACACTTTGCTTTTGGATCCGAGATAGGAGGTATACCCAACTGTTTTGGGTATCCTATGAAGATGAAGATGACAAACGCTTTGGGTTGAGTTATCAGGCTGAAACTTTTTCACATCAACGTCGCAGCCCCAAACTTTTTAAGAAATGACAGCTTAGGTGTAAGTGCATCTAGTGCCCCTTAGTGATTTTGGTGGTTTGAAGGTTAAGAGACTGATATGTTTGTGAGTGTACACAGGCTCAATAAGTCGCTGAGGAGTTTGAGCTATTCGGTGAATATCGACCCCTAAAAATGTATGTCTTCGGATGAAGACTTTCGTCATTCCTTGAAGACTTTAAACTCAAAGAAATTGTGAAGAAATTGATATTCCTCATGAAAATATTGAAGATGAGGAATTCGGTGTGTCCTGAAGAAAATACTGTGAAGACTTTGAAGCTTGAAGATTTACTCTTTCTGTTTCATTTTCTTTACACTTGAGTCATAGGAACACTGCACTGTTAAAGGGGGTCGGGGTAAATCTACGAAATGATTTTCCTCATGTTGCTCAACCCAAGCCTAAATCTACCAAAGCCTCAAAGTGAGAAATATGAGAAACATGAGGACTTTCACACTTGAAAGTTCCGGCCGTTACCGCGCCACGCGCGACCTCACAGATCTTATCCACCCAACGGTCATATTATTTAAGGGCATTTATGTCAAATCATGTAGGGATGCTCTCATGCTATAAATAGTAGCCCCCACAACCACTTGCTGGTTGGCTGCTCCGAGAGAAACTGACACTAGTCACTTAGAGCAACCCAAATTCCTCAGAGTCTTCGACAGAAAATCATCAAGTGACGAAATACAGCAAACACCAAACCCAAACCAAAACCCAAGTAATTGAGCATGACTGAAGAAGTTTCTCCTGTGTGGAACCGATGCTTGTTACCTTTGAGGACTGTGTATCCTCCAGACGGTTAGGCGTCATGGTCTAGAGATTCCAGCAATCAATTGTGGCTCGCTGGGTCACTGAGTTTGTGAAGGTTTGAATGTCTGCCCTGAAGACTTACTACGAGTGTTGGGCGAGGACTGTGTGTCCTTATCTCAAGGAGAATACGGTAGGGACTGTGTGTCCAGGGACTGTGTGCCCTTTGGTTTCAATACCAAGCCGCTCTGAACCAGACGTACAACTGTCACAACAATTAGAACTCGGTCCTAAAGAACTGTCTTCATCAAGCTACGGGTTCTGTTTCTTCAACTCTCTCTTTTCCTCAATTGTATGTTGAAGACTTTCATGTCTACTGTTTGAAGAACTTGTCTAAAGACTTTCTCAGAATTTTCTCAACCTCTAATTCTTCACCTGCTTATCCTGTACTTGTGACCTGTGCAAACTGAATCTCTCAAATCACGTTGAGTACTTTGCTATAGACGTTTTTGCACATCTGATCCTGCATTATTTCTGATGCACTCAATTCATGATTGAGGAATTTCCTCACTAGGAATTTACTGAGTGATGAAATTATAAAAATCCCCTATTCACCCCCTCTAGCTGATATAGCTCACTTTCAATTGGTATCAGAGCAAGGTACTCCCTTGTTCTGTGTGATTTTGGTTTAACCCTCTGGAGTTTTAGTTATGTCAACTGCAGGTATGATCAAGGTTACTCCAGGATGTCCTACCTTCGAAGGAAAGGACTTCCCCTACTGGAAGACCAAGATGTAAATGCATCTTCAAGAAATTGACAATGATCTCTGGTATATTGTGGAAAATGATATTCCCTCCATCACTGCTACTATCTCTGTCGTTGATTTGAAGAAGTTCAAGAAACATGACTCACAAACGAAGAATATCATCTGGGGCCACCTGAGCAAAGGTCAATATGGCAGAGTGAGTCCTTTGGGCACAGCTAAGCTTATCTGGGATAGGCTATCCAAAGTCAATGAGGCAGTTTCAACACAGCATGACTCTCGTGTCGATGTTCTTCGCAATCTCTTCAATCGTTTCAAGAGGCTTGACAATGAAAGCTGCCAAGATACCTTTGATCGCCTCACTGACATCTCAAATGAACTGCAAGCATTGGGAGCTAGAGACATCACTGACCAGGAAGTTGTGAAGAAACTGCTACGATCTCTTGATCCATCATTTGACACACTGGTTCAGATGATCCAAGAACGAAGATACTAGAAGATGCTTGATCCTGCTGATATACTTGAGAGACTCAATACTCATGAATTCAAACAAGAAGAAAAGAGCTATCTGTATGGACCAAGCTACCCAAGACCTCGTGCGCTGAAGGCTAAGGCTATTTCCTCATCTGAAGAAGAAGACTCAGATTGCAGTCTTGGTGACCATGAAGAACTTGGAGAAGGACTTGCAATGCTCGTGAGAAAATTCCAGAAGTTCACTAAACGTGGCCAGTTCAAAAAATCTTCAAGAAAAGATATGGGGAAATCAGAATCTTCATCTGAGGACTACAAGAAAAGAACCTGCCAAAAATGCAAGAAATCTCGTCACTCCATTTTTGATTGTCATTGCTGGGTGAAAGAATCAATGAAGAAGAAATACAAGGATGAAAGAATCTTCAAAATCCTCATCTTCAAAGTCCTCATCGCACAAGAAGACCAGTTTCAGAAAGCCTCGGGCACTCATTGGCAAGGAAATGGATTCTGAAGAAGAATCTGAGGAATATGATGAAGAAGAAGGTTTTGAAGTGGAGTGAGAGTCTGGTGTGGAAAGTCTTGCACTAGATACCACATTCGTGAGCAAGCTAATCTTCAACCTTGAAGAAAACGACAATGCTATCTACACTGATGAATATGCTGATGACTTCGCTCCAACCTATTGCTTCATGACAAAAGGTTCAAAGGTATCAAACCATACTTCCTCCTCTGATTCTAGTGACTGTGAACCTGATGATTACCAAAAACCCAGTTACTATAAACTTGCCAACATTGCCACTAAGCAACAAAGTGCCATTGAAAAGCTTCAGAAAGTGCTAGATAGAAGCGATGATCTGTTGAATGATGAAACGAATCGTACTCAAGTCCTCACTGAAGATGTAAAAAGTATTCAATATAGATTTGATAGTCTTCAAGATAGTTATGGCACACTCTTGGCTGATCATGAGTAACCTTCCTATGAATTTATTCAAAGGAATCTTGATCTTGAGAAGTTGAGAATGTCTCATGATGATCTTGGAATGGAAAATGATTCATTGCTTGCTCAACAGATCAGTACCGCTCAGGTTGAATTCATTCCACCATGTCTGAAATGCATCGTATCGGTGATGCCAGGTCGACACCTATGGGGATCAATGTGATACCCTTGTGATCGTAAGGAGGGAAAAACGACGTCAAGAGAAAACCTAACAATCAACACCCGGCAAGCCTTTTTACCTAGGTTCGGGCCGCTTACGCATAAAACCCTACGTCCTGCTCATCTGATCGTGTTAAGCGTTTGTTTGTTGTTCGTTTACAACTCCAAAAGTCCAACCCCTTGGACAATTTCCAAAAAGTCTCACCCCTTGGCTAATCTCCAAAAAGTCTAACCCCTAGTAAATGAGATAAGGGACTCCTTTTATAGGCAAAGGGGTCACCTACACTGCTCGATGGTAGGTTCACGATATGTTATAGTGAACCTACAGTGGTGCTTATATATCTACCGCTTGTCAGGTGCATTAAATGCATGGCTTGTCCATGTCAGCTAAGTGTTGGTGAAGACATGTGTCCGGGTGCTTCGACACCTAGATGCCCCGTTGGCGCATGCGGAATGCGCTGGAACTCATGGGTCGGTGGCACTGTGGCAAGGGCGATCACCCTCTAGTATATTGCCATGTCATGCCGGCAAGGGTGCTTGCCGGGGCCTTGGTGCTTCGTTATGGCAAGGGAGCTTGCGGGGACCTTGGTGCTTCGTCGCGGCAAGGAAGCTTGTTGGGGGCTTCGGCTGTCTTCCCGGCGAGGGAGGCTCGCCAGGGCCTTGCGCTAGGTGTGTCCATCACGTCCATTAGACGGTCGTGGCCTTGGTTGTCTCCCCGGCAAGGCAGGCTTGCCGGGGCCTTGGATACCTTGGGGGCTGAGTCTTGTCTGGGTCTTGCCGCGCCCTACCGTTAGGGGCTCTTTGCGGCCGTGCACAAGTCTGGGGCACTAGAGACCCCAGTCATTAGTGCACCGACAGGAGCACCCGGGCCTGGGCAACACACGAGCGCGGAGCGTTGTTGGGCCAGGCCCAAAGAGGTGTACGGGCGCTTGCGGCTGGATCTGCTGACGGTAGCCTTTCCCCGTGCCGCGCATCGGATGCGCGAAATGGGAGATCGTGCATGGAGTGGCCTCTCCGCCTCCTGGAATGCCTCTGCCACACACGTGGCATGTATAGTCATTGATGGACAAGTGTCAGTCGAGGCCTTAAAAGGCGTAGTACTGGTTGGGCCCGCCGGTGCATGCATTGGCGCATCAGGGCGGTTCTCTGTTCGCCCGTGTGACACCCCGGTAGTTAAGCTACAGTAACCGCACCCTAATGATGCTAGGTCATCATATTTAACTAAGCTAGATTGTCACTTAATAAAAATCAAAGTAATTATCATGTTTAAATTAAAGTCTCTGGATGGAAGTTTTTGATTGCAGAAATAATAAAAGAATAAAAAAAAAGAATAAAAGAAAGTATTAAAAGAATAAAATAAATGGTAAGAGAATAATAATAATAGGAAAAAAGATAAATAATAAAAGAAAAAGAAACAACAACAGAGAAACGAAAAAAAAGAAAAAGGAACCCCCCGTGGCCCAACTAGGCCTAGTGGCCCAGCCGGGCAGGCCACAGCCCACTGCGGCCAAACCCTAGCAACCCCCCTGCGTCCCTCTCGCAGCTCCCCCGCTGCCCTGGCTGCCGCCACCAGGGTCTCCAGCCCCCATCCCGCACCCACCACTCGGCGGGGGGCCCCCCACCGACAGAAGCCCTCCCACCTCTCGTTCCCTCCCCAGATCGACTCCCTCCCGATCCCTTCTCTCCCACGAGGCCGAGGCCTCTCCTCTCGGTCCTCACACCCCCCACGAGAGACTCCCCTCGATCCAGCCCCTCCCCCACGAGGAACCTCCTCTCTCTCCCATATCCCCCCTCCCGACCTCACCCGCGAGCACTAGCCCCCCCCTCACCTCGCCGGTCCCAGGTCTCCCTCCCTCCTCGCGGGCTCCTTCTCCCTCCCCACGGGCTTCTTCCCCACCGAGCCTACCTCCCACCTCGCCTCCTCCTGCCAGGCCCTCTCCCCTCGGCAGCGCATCCATCCGAGAACCACCTCGCCCCTCCTACCTCCGGGGTCGACCGAGCCCTCATGGTCTTCCCCCCCGTCGGTCGAGGTCCCAAGGAGCCCCATCGGTCGAGGTCCCAACATCACCCCGTCTCAGCGGCCCCTTCCTCCCGCTCGGTCCAGGAGGGACCGGGCAGGGAGATCCCCCTCCGATGACCGGCATCACCAGCACCGCACCACCACCGGCACCGCATCGTCTTCCTCCTCTCCGTCACCTCCGCCTTCCCGCAAACTCCGGCTTCACCGGGCCGTCTCATCAACGTTGGTGAGCCCCTCCTCGGGATCCTCCCACCATCGCGTTCCCCTCACCGTCCCGGTTCCGTTCCGGCAAACAGGGCTCCGATCCGTCGACGCTTGACTCCGGTAGGAGGAGATGAAGTTGGCTCTCTTCTATGTTGAGGAAGTTAACACAGACTCTATGTTGTGTTTTGTGTTGTGTGTTAACAGAGAGAGATGGGAGTGTTGAGAGTTAAAAGAAAATAAAATAAAAGATGTATTAGATGTCGTATGTATGTATGTATGTATGAGATGCGATGTATGTATTGCGTATATAGGTATTTGGAGGAATACGATAATTGCATGATTATGTATCTGTGAAAAAGATGAGTATATGGCCTAAAGCCACTTACCCGTGGGGCCAACGCACCCGCTGTCTATGACAGGGAGGCCCCACGCGATAATTAAAAAAATAAAAAAAATGTTAATGTTTTTATTAAATAAATATATTAGTTAAATTAATTCATTGGGTAATTAGAATAATTAGAATATGACACGTGGGTCCCCCACTAAATTAATATGATTAATTAATATTTAATCTTAGTTAAAACTTGTGCCTATGACGTTCGGGACCCGCAGGTCAGTTGACTAGTCAAATGTTGATGTCAGCATGACATCGTGCTGATGTCATAATAGCTTTTTATTAAATTATTGAAATCTGTTTTTAATTCCTAATTATTGAATAAAACTTTAAAAATTAATATTAAATAATCCGTAAGTGAGATCGAAATATTTTCAACATGAAAGTTGATCAGCAGAACGAGACGAACCCGGATACACGGCCCGTTCGTCTGTCACGTGTCCCTAGCATAGCAAACATGGAACATTTCCATCGTTTCCAGTATAACCGGTAGTATCCCGAGACCCGGAAAATATCATCAGATATTCTTCCGACCCGTCTATGACGGATGTTGCTGCGTTAGCTCATGTCTAGCCTGCATCTTGCCATGTCATGCTTTGTGTTGCACCGTTGCTATTATTTATTGTTTCTTCCCCCTCTTCTTACCGGTAGACCCCGAGACTGACGCTGCTGCCGGGTACATCTACGACCCTGCCGATCAGTCCTTTGCCGCAGAGCAGCAAGGCAAGCAAACCCCCTTGATCATTCCTATATCGCCTATGTCTTTCGTCCTACTGCTTGCATTAGTATTTTGCTACTGTTGTAGTTAGCTCCTATATCTGATGCATAGCCTACTTTTGATGAATTGTTACTTTCAGTCCTGTACTTTAAATATGCTTAGTATAGGTGGAGCAGTCATCCCCTCTGACCCCGTAGTTCAGTTGCCCCGCTTGTTTTCAAATCTCGATCCCTGATCGACGAGCCAGACCCGACACAGCACATACACCCCCTTAGTTGTACGACGCTACAGAGATACTATCGGGTACCGAGGGCGACACCTCGCTAAGTACTCATGATGATATCTCTGTAGTATAGCTAGTCGGTCGTGGTTATCGAGGGTGTATCTTTTGTGCTAGCCTTCTCTAAGGCACCCCATGTTTTATGTCTGTACTCAGATATTGTTGCTTCCGCTGACTCGTGTGTTTATTGAGCTTCTGTATTCTAGCCCTCGAGGCCCCTGGCTTGTAATATGAACCTTGTGTTATTTTGTTTGCGTCTGGAGTTGTGTTGTGATATCTGCCCGTGAGTCCTTGGGTTTGATCGTATGCATTTGCGTGTATGATTAGCGTACGATTAAACCGAGGGCGTCACAGCCCGTGAGCTCGAGCGATTGGGCGTAGGGGTGGTGGCTTCTGGAGTGAGGGAGGCCAGCCCCCGCGCCCCGTCTTATAAATTGGGAGGGTTTCCGAGGGGGTTTTGCTCACTCAACTCCCCTTGAATCTGCCAAATCGTCGATCTTGGACTTCTGAATCTTCTTCTGTTTGTTGGTGGCACTTGCCCCTAACCATGGTTAGGGGATGGGGGCGGCCACCGTGTGCCGTGACGGCAGCGAGGGGATCCCGTTCGGATCATGCCACGGCTTCCGGGGGTGCCGTGGTGGAAGACAGCCCAAAGGCCCGTGCCGGAGGAAGGGCGAGGGGCCGAGGTCGCCGCGGAGGTCGAGGCCGGGGGAGGCGGAGCGCTACTCCAACGCCTCCGGCTTCCCCGGGGCTTGCTCCTGTGGTGGGGAAGGAACCCGATGGAGTTTCTTGTCCAAGCTGCGAGGTGTCTTCGCTGAGGCAATGGTAGGAGAGGGGGGGGTCGACCCTGTGGCTCCGCATGCACGGCTGCGGTAATGGTGTCGTGCCAGTGGTTGCGGAGCGCACTGGGCCTCGGACCGTGTTCCTTCGCCGCGGGTGGAAAATCTTCGCCCATGCCCATAGCCTTTTGGATAGGCATGTTCTCCGCTTCAAGAAGGTGGCAGAGAAAACCCTCTCCGTCAAGCTATATGGGAGCTCAGGTGTGCGTCTCGGCTGCAACGAAGAGAGCTCGAGCGGGACTGAAAGCCTTTCCTCGCGTGAGAATAGCGAGGAAAGGATGGGCGACGACGACAGCGGAAGCGGATCAGGCCCCTCGCAGTCAATATCTGCATGAGGGAGACTGGCCCCGGGCTTACCGTCGGCCCCGCCATCACCGTCAGTCTGCCGCTCGCTCCCTTCCGCATCGGACCGACTGCAGCTGCCTCATCTTCCCGTCAGCGCCCGGGATTCTGCTCCTCCATCTCTTTGGCTTCGTTCTCATCCGCGCAATGCTGGTCCCGGGGGAACCATCCTGGATCGCGCAGAGGGCCGCTCTTCATCTTCCCGAGCTCTAGTCCGGCGAGCGTAGTTCCTCGCCAAGGATAGAAGTTCTAGGTTAGAGTAGACCATATCATCCATGTGACGTGTTTTGAGAAATGCCCCAAACAGATGAATGAAAAGACTGTTTTTCCCTTTTTCGATTCTGCTCTTTGTGTGATTTGTTCTTGCATATCTGGGAGCTTTTTGGCAACCACCGGCAAGGCTCCTTGCCGCGTTCGGTGCAACCATGGAAATCGCCAAGCGCAGCTTGAGACGAAATCGGGTGCTAGGTAGCTTCTTGCTCCGTTGATCAGGTTCGCAACTGTTTGAAGGCGCTCTGTGGCCGTTCAGGTCATTTGAACGAGTTCGAAACGAAGACAAGGTGCACCGAGCATTGGGAAGGTCCCAGTACGCGCAAACTCCTCACACAAGGATTTGAAACTTCCGAAGGGAAAAAGCAAAAGATCTATTACACTTCAAATCTGAATCTCAAACTTCAAAATTTACCGCTCCTGGCGGTCTCTTTCGTCGGGTTGTGGTAGTGAGGCAATTGAATCTTTCGTCGGGGCGTAGGAGCCCTCGGCGAGCAGGGAGTTACCGCTCCTGGCGGTCTCTTCTCCGGCAAGGACTTCTTGCCGACAGTCCGTGACCGTCGCTTGGAGGAAGAGACAGCCAGGGTGCAACCCCTTTTGCTTTTCTCTTGCTAGGTCGTCCTTGCGGAGCCCCCGAGTGCGTCTATGGGCGACGATGCAACGCTCTCAGGGACGCAACATCCATGCTGGAGTGTGTGCTGGGGCTTCGGGACCATGTGGTCCATCCTCAACGACTATGCATCGCTCTGCGGAGGTGAGTCCGAAAGAGCATGCGTCGGGGCCTCTGTGAAGCGCCCAGGCATGCCCTCGAAAGCTGTGCGTCACCCCCCCCCCCCCGAGCGACGCATCGGTCTCATGTGCTTCGCTTGGCGTCTCCACCTCCCTGCCCCACTCGTGTGTGTTGCAACGCGCTCGCGCAGGCCTTGGGAAGCCATAGCAGAACAGGGCGCCCGCCGCGGTACTCCGTTTCCGGAGGAACGCGGCATGTAGCACAAACTTCGGTGGAACCGGCGTTGGGCCTGCTCCGATTCACGTGTTTCTTCCCTCCCCCTACCTGGCGCGCCAAAGATGTCGGCGATGCTAGGTCGACACCTATGGGGATCAATGTGATACCCTTGTGATCATAGGGAGGGAAAAACAACGTCAAGAGCGGACCTAACAATCAACACCCGGCAAGCCTTTTTACCCAGGTTCGGGCCGCTACGCGTAAAACCCTACGTCCTGCTCGTCTGATTGTGTTAAGCGTTCGCTTGTTGTTCGTTTACAGCTCCAAAAAGTCTAACCCCTTGGATAATGTCCAAAAGTCTCACCCCTTGGACAATCTCCAAAAAGTCTAACCCCTTGTGAATGAGCTAAGGACCTCCTTTTATAGGCAAAGGGGTCACCTATAGTGCCTGATGGTAGGTTCACGAGATGTTACAATGAACCTACAGTGGTGCTTATCTATCTACCGCTTGTCAGGTGCATTAAATGCACGTCTTGTCCATGTCAGCTAAGTGTTGGTGAAGACATGTGTCGAGGTGCTTCGACACCTGGACGTCCCACTGGCGCATGCGGAATGCACTGGAACTCGGGGTGCGGTGGCACTGTGGCAAGGGCGGTTGCCCTCTAGTATCTTGCCAGGTCATCCTGGCAAGGGTGCTTGTCGGGGACATGGTGCTTCGTCCGGGCAAGGGAGCTTACCGCGGTTTCGGCTGTCTTCCCGGCGAGGGAGGCTCTCCGGGGCCTTGCGCTAGGTGTGTCCATCACGTCCATTAGACGGTTGTGGCCTTGGGTGTCTTCCCGGCAAGGCAGGCTTGCCGGGGCCTTGGATACATTGGGGCTGAGTCTTGTCTGGGTCCTGTCGTGCCCCACTGTTAGGGGCTCTTTGCGCCCGTGCACAAGTCTGGGGCATTAGAGACCCTAGTCTTTAGTGAACCGACATATCGAGCGTGAAACTTCTAATTCTTCACCAGAATCATCAAATGCTTCCATTGCTACAAATTCTTCAACTGTTCCTGTGGTATCAAATTCTTCACTTGAGGAAACCACAAATGCTACTGATGAAAATGCAGGGTTGAAGGAATTGTATGTGTCAGGCATAGACAAAAGTCTCAAAGGGCATCAAACCCTTTGCAATGTTCTCAAAAAGCAGATTCCGAACAGGAACCTGAGGAAAGAAGGCGTTGCCTTAGAGAGGAAATTGAATGCCGAGGGAACATACTGGAAACTTGAGCAGTACCCTAGAACCTCAAGGGTTGCTGCTAAAGGCCCTCCCGTTGATCCATCCACTCTAAGAGGCTTTGTATGTGAAAATTCTTATTCCTCTGATGAGTCATTAGACTCCGAAATTAAAATGTTAAAAAATTAATCTGGTGAAGTATTTGCTCGATATGTTGGAACTAACTGCAGGAATGGACCAACCCTGAGGAAAATCTAGGTGCCCAAAAGTTGCTTGGAAAATATTCAGGTGAATGTCCTCATGACAACACTAGTGAAGAACCAGAACCCCAGATCAAATTCCTCAGGTGGACCAAAGTCTTCACAACGATCAAATTTCTCAAATGGTCAATATTATGCTCGTACTCGCACTAATGCTTCTGATATGCAGGGAAACTACGAGGGACATGAATATGAGCGTTATTCCTCAAATCATTATGTCCATAAGTCCTCAAAGAATGTCTCTGCCTATTCGTTTGAGTACTCTAACCCCCCTACTGTGAAAAGAAGTGCATTAGCATCAATGCCTCTATTTTCATATGGTGCTCGCAGGATGATGAACTATTTGTCACCCCTTCATATGTGGGTGGTGAAGAAATCAAACTAATCACTTTTGCAGCTCAAGTCTCCGAATGAAAGTCATCGTCTAAAGAATTTGTTGGAGACCTAAGGAAATTGCTTGTTTGGACGCAAGCTAAAAATGATGAAATGATAACATTTCACTCGTTCTCAAATTTACTATTTATGATGAAAATCTTATCTGATGAAATTGATATCATATTCTTCAAGTCTGAAGCATATGAGATGGTAAGCTGTACTAATTCATCTGCAGGATGACAAACCCAAGAATACACAGTGGGTTCTTGACAGTGGTTGCACAAATCACATGACTGGTGATAAAAGCTTATTGATGAATATCCCACTCACTCAATCATCACTGAAGCAAATCACTTACGCTGATAAAGGTAAAAGCAAGGTATTGGGACTTGGTAAAGTGGCTATCTCCAAGGATCGGCACGTGGACAAAGTCATGCTTGCCGATTCCCTTAGGTTTAACCTCATGTCAGTCTCAATGCTCTGTGATCTTGATATGGTTGTCATCTTTGGAAAATATAGATGTGTAGTCATCATGGAATCTGACAAATCCAAAGTCTTCAAAGGCTTTAGGAGAGGAGATTTGTATATTGTTGATTTTTCCACAGGTCCTCTACCAGCCACATGCTTACTAGCAAAAACCTCAGAAGGCTGGCTATGGCATCGACGACTTGGTCATGCAGGCATGAGGACTTTGCACACACTGGCAAATAAGAAGCATGTCATTGGCACCAAATCCGTCAAACTCCTCAAGGACCATCTCTGAGGTGCTTGTGATTCTGGAAAAATAACTAGATCAAAACACCCCTCGAAGACTATCATGACTACTATTCGTCCGTTTGAATTGCTTCACATGGATCTCTTTGGACCTACTCATTATGCTACTCTAACCAATGCACATCCTTATATGGCTTTGTCATCATTGATGACTACTCGCACTATACTTGGTTACACATCATTCTGTACAAAACTGAAGTGCAGGAAGTCTTCATTCGATTTTCCTCAAGGGCCTCGACGAACTTCGACGTCAAGATCAGACACATCAGGAGTGATAATGGGACATAATTCAAATATTCTGGTCTTGATGATCATCTTGATGAACTTGGTATTACTCACGAATTGTCTGCTCCTTATACTCCTCAATAGAATGGCATCGTTGAACGCAAGAACATGACTCTGGTTGAAATGGCATGGACAATGCTTGAAGAATATCAGACTCCTCGTCGCTTCTGGCCTGAAGCAATCAACATTGCTTGCCACATCATCGACAGGGTATATCTTCCCAAATTCCTCCAGAAAACCTCATATAAACTCCTTACTGAACAGAAACCCAATGTAAGTTATTTCAAAGTCTTCGGTGCAAGATGCTGGATTAGAGATTCTCACCATAGCTCAAAGTTTGCACCTAAAGCACTTGAGGGTTTTATGCTTGTTTACGGAAAGGACTCGCACACCTACACAGTCTTCAACACCAATCACAACAAGGTTGTTGAAACTGTAGATGTGCGGTTCGATGAAACTAATGGCTCGCAAAGAGAGCAACTACCTCATGTGCCAGATAAATTGACTCCTGAGGAAGCCATCAAGCTCAAAGCTACTGAAGATATCATTCCTACTGATATCCCCTAGTTGAAGAAGTCGTCCCCAGCACTGATGAAATTCAAGCCGGTGCACCTCAGGAAAATGCTACAGATCAAATTCCTCAGCCCAACGAGAGTCTTCAACCAGCTCTTCCAAGGATTGCAAATGAAGTGGAACTTGAAAAAAATCCTCCATGAGATCAATGCGCCAGGTCCTCTCACTCGCTCAAAAGCTTCACATTTAATTTACTTTTGTGGGCATTCCTCATTTGTGTTTATCATAGAACCCTTAAAAGTTGTTGAAGCCTTCATGGAACCTCAGTGGATTCAAGCCATGCAAGATGAACTTCTTTGGTTCAAGCTAAATGACGTACGTGAACTCGTCGAAAGACGAGATCCTCGCAAGCACAATATCATCGGCACCAAGTGGATCTGACGAAACAAGCAAGTTGAGGATGGTCATGTTGTGAGGAAGAAGGCACGACTTGTAGCCCAAGGCTACACACAGGTTGAAGGAATTGATTTTGATGAAACTTTTGCACCTGTTGCTAGACTTGAAGCTATTCGAATATTACTTGATTATGCTAACCATCACAATATTACTCTATATCAAATGGATGTGAAAAGTGCATTCCTCAATGGTAAGCTGGAGGAAGAAGTATATGTCGCTCAGCCCCCAATTTTTGAAGACCCGAAGCATCCTGACAAAGTCTTCAGACTCAAAAAGGCACTCTATGGCCCCAAGCAAGCCCCTCGGGGATGGTATGATACATTGAAGGAATTCCTGCTGAAGAAAGGCTTCAAACCTGGTTCACTTGATCCTACTCTTTTCACAAAATCCTATGACAATGAACTATTTGTGTGACAAATATATGTCGACGACATTACTTTTGGTTGTACTGACAAACGTTACAGTTATGAATTTGCCTACATTTGACAGTTGTCTCGTAGCTGTGAGGTCTGCTGTGCGAAGACCTCCGTTCTACGAGCTCCTCCCTTGCATTCGTGGGTGAGAACAAATGTCATCTCCTCCTTGCCCCTTCATTTGACGTGGGTCGGTCTTCGGATGATACTTGCTAGATATAGCTAATTAAATTAATTTATCAGTAGGCGTGACCAGTATGCGTCTCCCCGTTCGAAAGGGTTACAGTTAAAAATATGCATGCATTTGCATATTTTTATAACCGTGATTCTTCCGAATTGTCCAACGTTATCCATGGATAGCCCGCGAATGCGTAGATTGGGTTCGTTTTCCCATATGCTTTGTTCTGGATCTGATGCATAATTTCGTTAGTGCCTCCATGTTGTTCTCCGGATACACATCCTCTCTTTTTATTGCGGAGATGTGTATCAGGAGAACAACGTGGAGGTGCTGCCGAAATTTTGAGTTGGATCCGGAGCAGAGCATGGGAAAACGAACCCAATCTACGCATACTCGGGTGGGATTAGGACCTATCTTTACCTATTAGCGTGTAGGTAGCATGGACGTAATAAAACTGGCGAACTTAATTAACTTATGAATATATATGCTGAATTATATATAAATATATTTCTTGTGTGTTTAGTAGCTAGGCAAGATGAGTGATCGTTGATTTTACATCTACCGACCAAGGCAAGATTGGGTGGGCCCGTGCAAAATCATTAGTGCTATGCAACTGAGAGGATGCAGAAGACTCTTCGAGCTAAATGTAAAAATATGTGTAGAATTGAAGCATCGATTGCTGAGGAATTCATTACTGAGGAGGTGGAAAACTTTGTGACAGTGCACTACGAAGGCAAAAATCATCATTTGCATAATCCGAAGCCTCGGTACAATGATGTAGATCCTAAAAAAGGTGGATCCAACCTCAGTCTATTCAAAGGGAAGCTCGCACCAGCCGGTGCTTCGAAACCAATAACGTTGGATGTCGAAGAATGGCGAAACATTTCGTTGTATATCTTCAACAACCTAACAGAAGTGCGACCGTACATCGAGTAAGTTCTCGACACATTTTTCCTAACTTCTAATTCTTTTGAACTGCTCTTATTCCAGGATATTTCATACAGCCAATACGTTGCCAAATTCTCGGATGGAGCGGTGATCCAAAATGATTCCGTCGAAGAGTATGAGCTTCTGGCAAAGCATGGAGGCGGCTATCCCGGTTTCATCTCTTGGTTCAAACAAACGGTAATTATCAATAATGGACCATTAAATTTCTTGGTCTAACTTTTGGCTATGCAACAATCGTTTCGTATTAAACTTGTAGGCTGATTCAGAGTCTATGGACACCGAATTGAGACAAGCCGCTAATGGTTTTGACTATAAGGTCCGTTCATTTGAGAAATACAACATCAATGGGTATCTCTTTCGTACCTTTGGCAAAGAGCTATCTATGCCCGACCATAAATCTACAAATTGTTGTGTCTCTGCTATCTGCGAAGGTGGTATGGAGTATTATGGAAGAGTTGAAGCAATTTATGAACTTCAATTCTATGGTGAAAACCCACCGAACGTCGTAGTCTTCAAATGTTATTGGTTCTAGCCGAAGGAGACTAGAAGGACTCATGAACATATAGGACTAGTTGAAATCAATCCAAACACCCATTTAGATGTTCCCGATGTCTATATTACGGCTCAACAGGCGACCCAAGTTTTCTATCTACCGTGGGCATGCCAAATTCGGCCCATGAGACTCCGGTATGTTGTTTATGAAGTGTCGCGATGTGTTAGACCACCTCCCCCAAATGAACAGGATTATGACCCTCACATTAACCAAGACACATATGATGGAGAATTCTTCCAAGAAACACATTTTTCCAAGGAACGTTTGAAGAACCGTCGTGCTTCACCCCAGAACATGGAAGTAAACAGCGACAATGAATCCGACTTCATCCCTGAGCCGGAACCAACAGAGCAGGAACTAGAAGAAGTTACCGATGTGGATGACCTGTCAAGGCTTGACCGATTATAGAACGTGCTTCCACAACTTCATGCCGTTGAACCCGATGAGCACGTCATTCATGAAGATATGCGTGATAGTGATGATGATGATGCATTTATTGATGATGATTATTAGTTTCTAAGATTCCCAACTTAAATTATATATGTACATATTATTATTCATGTCAGTTATTCAATTTTTTTATGTTGTACTAACTTATTTTATTGTTTATCATGGCAAGTCAGCAGGTGTTGAAAGATGGTGGGCGCTGGTCCAGATCACTCGACGAGTTCTTCTTCGGCGGCCCGCACGAGGGGTGGTACTTCCATCCACCCCTATCTCTCCGTAGAGCCTTTGCGGACAGTCTGACGACACCACCCGCGGGGGCTTCTTCGTCGGCGGAATTGCCCACTGGGAGTGGTGCCGGTCGGGTAGGGAAGAAGGGGAAGTGTACAGGGAGAGGAGGTGGCCGTGGAATAGGTAGGCGTACTGTTGCGTCGTCCTCGCCACCACGACCAGCTCATTCACCCGAGCACAGGACCACTATAGTGGACCTGTTTGCGGAGGAGGCTACGGGGACTCCGGTCGAGGAGCCTTAGGTGGACGAGCATTCGGCCCATGAGACTCCGGTCCAGGATCAGCCTCGGGTCGAGGTGCCTTCGGCCCATGCGACTCCGGTTCCTGAGGCTATGTCCCAGGAGACTCCTGCCACACACGCTTCGGCTGACGTGGAGACGTCCGGATGGGGTGCCTGGACGGATCGGACCGAGGTGCCAGATTGGACCGAGGGTCCGGGTTGTTGTTCTGTTGATGGCGGGATTGAGTCTACGGATAGTGAGGGCGACGTGCAGGTGGACGAGGCCATCGTGTACAAGCGTGGTATTACACATCTCCCGGTTGTGTGAGCTACCCGCGAGCAGAGGCTGGTGATTAAACCTGAAGGGGATAGGTAAGTACATTTAGTCTTGTTTTAGCTTGTGCCTTCAAGTTTCTTCAAATATCTAATGCGTTGACTTTATGATACTGCAGGGGCTGGAAACACCCTGGTGGAGTTCGCAAGTCGAACAACGTCCTTGGTGTGCTTTGCCGGACAAATTTCCCGGGTTTTGTCACGTTGCCTGGTGAGGGTCAGGTTCCTACACTAGGATTTACCTGGGAGCACTACCAGGCTGCGCAGGCCCCGCCGGAGGAGATTATAGATGGTGTCTTGGGCCACACGAGGCCCGAGATGGTGATCATTAGCTTTTGGGTTAATTATCCTTTTACACAATCTAAAATTAGCAATATAGCTAATTATTGTACTAATCGGTGTTGTCTCATTTGATTGCAGACCTTCTATAGGTGTGAGGAGGGATATGAGGAGGAGGCGGCCAAGGTTATCGAGGCCGAGTGTAGGCTGTTATTACAGAACTTACGCCACGAGGCTCGGCCATATGCCATTGGAGACTACTACGCCACACTTGGTTTTAAGAAGCAAAAGAAGGAGTGTCGTGGAAAGTATCTGAAGAAGGAGCAGTTCATGAAGGTAATTACCTATTCTTAAGGCCTTGTACGTAGTTTTCTTGATTTCATTCATAGGCGTAGTGCTCAAAATTCTTTCTAATAACTTATAGGTGCCCCCAAGATGGTGCGCGGATAAGATGGATTGTTGGGAGGCGTTGGTGGATGACTGGTGGAAAGGCAACTGGCGAGCCGTTCACGACAATGTGAAGGATCGGCGTAGCCAAATGGTTGGTGTGCCACACCATCAAGGCAGCGCCAACTTACTTTAGTTCGGACGAAACTGGGTATGTGGTTTGCTTCATGATTCATGCAATTCATTATTCATGCTAGCTTGAGCCCCTTACTAATACTTTGTTCCTCTCTTTTAGGCGCATCACAGTAAGACGGAGATGCCAGAGTTGTACGACCTTTATGGGATGGCCCATACCGCCTCCTACAAGAAGGCGAAGGCATTCTATGAGTCTGGCCTGGATGATCCAAATAACTTCACTAACATCTCATCCCACCACAAGCTCATGAAATACAGGGACACGGGGAAGGCTTGGAAAGGGGAGGACTTTAACCCGAGCTAGGAACCTTTGGATCCAGAGCTGGTGATGATATCTGGTGGCGGGAGGCCTCATGGCTCGATAGCCATTGGAGATGGGATAATACGTTGTTGACCACCGTGGTAAGTTTTCTCCTAAATGAGAAAATAATCTCCTACTTGATTTATACTAGGAAAAATGGTTAGTGAAACCACTAGTTTCATAGCTTAGCTAATTTAGCTCCAAAATGGTTAGTGAAACCACTAGTTTCATAACTTAGCTAATTTAGCTCCAAGAAGTGGAGAATAGGAGAAATGAAAAGAAGGAAGAAGAAGAAGAAGAGAACAAGAAGAGAAGGAGAAGGAGAAGAAGAAGAAGGAGGAGGAGAAGAAGAAGAGAAGGAGGAGAATAAGGAGAAGGAGCCCTCCTTCTTCTCCTTCTTCTTCTCTCCTCCTTCTTCCTATTCTTCTTCTCCTTCTTCTTATCTTCTTATTTTCTTATTCTTTTATTATTCTCATCCTCCTCCTTCTTCTTCTCCTCCTCCTCCTCCTCGTCCTTCTTCTTTTTCTTCTCCTTCTTCTCTTTCTTCTTCAATTTAGATTATTTTCCCCAACAAAGACATACTTAGCTAATTATCCTCCAAAACGACATAATTAGCTTAGTTAGGTAAAAACATCATAAGAACCTTGGTTAGCTCATTAAAATGACTAATTTAGCTCCAAAAAGACATAATAAGCTCAAAATGGCATAAGAACCTTGGTTAGCTCATTAATATTATATACTTAGCTTGTTTTCCTCTAAAATGACAAAATAGCCCATTTAGCTCCAAAAAGACATAGTTAGCTAATTTAGCTCCAAGAAGAGAAGAGGAGAAATGAAAAGAAGGAAGAAGAAGAAGAGAAGGAGAAGGAGAAGAAGAAGAAGATGAAGAAGGAGAAGAAGAAGACAAGAAGAAGAGAATAAGGAGAAGGAGGAGAAGAAGGAGAAGGAGCCCTCCTTCTTCTCCTTCTTCTTCTCCTTCTTCTTGTCTCCTCCTTCTTCTCCTTGTTCTTCACCTTCTTCTTCTCTTCTTCTTTTCTTATTCTTTTCCTCTCCTCCTCCTCCTCCTTCTCCTTATCCTCCTCCTCCTTCTTCTTCTTCTTTTTCTTTTCCTTCTTCTCTTTCTTCTTCAATTTAGCTTATTTTCCCAAACAAAGACATATTTTGTGTTAGGGAATAGTTTATTCCTAAGTAATTTTGGTGATTGATGACAGTACCGCAAAGGACTAACCGTGTGTGTTAAGATTTCAGATAACACATGTCAACGGTACAAGATGACTCGCCCCCTTTTTCATGGAACAGAAGCACGGTGTACTCTACGATTCTCTTTATTTGAGTCATAGGAACGCCGTACTATTAAGAGGGGACCCGTAGTGGAAAGGTTTCAGTGGAATCAATTTTACACGCACACACTTTATCTCCTTTCCCCTTGCCTGCAACTTTGGAGTGGCTCCCGCCTTTGTGCTTAGCTCTTCTTTGCAAATGGTCCCTCAGCGGTAGTACCGCTGTGCCTAGCGGTAGTACCGCTAGCCTTAGCGGTAGCACCGCTGGAGTGCTAGCGGTAGTACCGCTATCGCCAGCGGTAGTACCGCTCGCTGGCGGTAGTACCGCCCCTGGTCAGCGGTAGTACCCCTGCAGGAGCTTAGTACCGCCTTCCTAGCGGTTGTACTACGATGGACCTTTTTGCGAAGACTTTCCTGGCGGTGGTTGGCCCATTAGTGCTTATGCACTACCATGGGCCCAACGGTAGTATCGCTGCAGCCAGCGGTAGTACCTTTGGAGTGCCAGCGGTAGTACCGCTGGAGTGCCAGCGGTAGTACCGCTAGGCACGGGCAGTGAGTGGGAAAACGGTTGGATTCCCCCCCCCCCACTATATAAGGGGTTCTTCTAGCTGTGGAACCTTATCTCTTACCCTCCCAAGCTCCACTGTTGATCCATAAGCTCAAAAGTGCCCGATCTCTCTCCCTAGCCAATCAAACTTGTTGATTCTTTAGGGATTGGTTGAGAAGGCCTAGATCTACACTTCCACCAAGAGAAAAGTTGATTCCCTCACCAATCCCTTGCGGATCTTGTTACTCTTGGGTGTTTGAGCATCCTAGATGGTTGAGGTCACCTCGAAGCCACATTCCATTGTGGTGAAGCTTCGTGGTCTTGTTGGGAGCCTCCAAGCTTTGTGTGGAGTTTGCCCCAACCTTGTTTGTAAAGGTTCGGTCGCCGCCTTCAAGGGCACATATAGTGGAATCACGGTACCTCGCATCGTGCGAGGGCGTGAGGAGAATACGGTGGCCTTAGTGGCTTATTGGGGAGCATTGTGCCTCCACACTGCTCCAACGGAGACGTACTTCCTGTCAAAGGGAAGGAACTTCGGTAACACATCCTCGTCTTCATTGGTTCCACTTGTGGTTATCTCTAACCTTTACTTTGTGTATGCTTATGTTGTTCTCTATCTCTTACTTGTCTTAGTAGCTCTTGTTGTTAGCTTCATTACGGTTCACCCCATTGTTGTTATTTTTGTGAACCCATATGTTGTTTACCCTAACTTGCTAAGATTATTTAAAAAGTGATCGTTGCCTATTCACCCCCCCTCTAGTCAACCATATCGATCCTTTCAATTGGTATGAGAGCCTCGTCTCCTTATTAAGGGTTTCACCACCCGAAGAGTATGGAAGGCGAAGAGGAATTACCCATGGGCAACCCGAGGCCATGTACTTGACTTCAGTCACAAGGGACGACTTGAATACGGCTATAGCTGCCCTCAAGACGTCCTTGACGAATGAAGTCAAGACCATGCTTAAAGAGTTTCTTGAGGGATATAAAAGTCCACCCGAACCGGCGTTAGTGGTTAAACCCACCATCATCGATTCGGAGGCCAATTCCTCTAAGGAAGCGGCTAAGGTATGCAACCTTCCTCATCTCACGAAAAGGATGGCACTGGAACCTATGCCTCAGTTCCACCTCCCATGGTCTATGGAGGACCCGTTCCCACACCGCGTCTTACTCCTGTTGGTCCTCCTCATAAGCTTGTTAAGGGTGATTTTGCTAACTGGGTGTTTTCTATTAAGTCTCATTTGAATCACAGCTCAACAAACTTATGGAGAATCATCGAGCAAGGCTTCTATCCTCATGACCCAAGCAACCTCACTCCAAGAGAAGAAGCGGACAATCAATATAATCACTCCGCATTGTTCATCTTATAGTCCGCAGTATCGCCTGAAGATCTTCCTCACTTGAGCCCCTTCTCTGTGGCCAAGGACTGTTGGGAGCACATTATGGTGCTATACAAGGGAATCTCTAGCATTCAACGGTCAAACAATGAAGTGGTACTTGATCAGGCTGATGAGTTTGTAATGAAGGAAGATGAGGACCCTCGTGATCTCTATCGGAGGGTAACTGCTATTGCTGTTGCTCTCAAGGATCATGGGAGCAAAGATGTGGATGACACATGGGTCAAGCGCAAGTTTCTCAAAGCCATCATGCCTTTCAATAACGCCATCTCATCTGTCATTCGTCAGTGACCAGACTTCCACTCCTTGTCTTCCAGTGAGGTGTTGGATGAATTTATTGCAATGTCAATCATGAATGAAATAGCTGACAATGCACTTGCTCGTGTTCTCTGAAAGACAACTTCACCCAACCATGCGTTAAAAGAAAAAGCAACGTTTGAAGAAGAAGAAGAGGATGAGGAAGAGGAGAGCTGCCCTGAAGACACAAAGTATGCCTATCATGAGCACATGGCTCTTGCGTCAAGGCAATTCTGGGGCAACAAGAGGAACTCAAGACCCACCTTCACCAAGAACAACTCGAGTGGGTTCAAACCCAAGCAACGAGTGAGGACATGTTATAACTGTGGTAATGTGAGCCACTTCGTGTCCGAATGTCCCTATGAGAAAAGGGAAGACAACGGGGGCAAGCTCATTCGCAAAGACAAAACCAAGTCATTTCCAATCAAGAACTACTTTGTGAAGAAACCCCACCCAAAGGGGATGGTGGCCCTTGAAGAGTACCCTTCCGATGATGATGATATAGTGGCAACGGCAACTGTTGCTATTGCCACTCCCTCTCCCCAGAAGGTGTCTCTCTTCAACGCCCCCAATGAGAACCACATCACCAAGCGCCTCATGGAAAAAGGTATCAATCAGGTAACCCCCATCATTAAGACCAACATCGCTACTGCTCCTTCATTGTTAAATTGTGTTGATGATAGTGATGTTGGGAACTTAATGAGCATGATCTTGACAAGTTTCTGTGCACTATTATGGGAGAATCGAAGAAACACTTTGTTGCTCTCTTGGAACAACTGGGTGAGGCCAATGACCTCATCGAGTCTCATGAGGAGACCATCTCCGAGCTTCAGGGACACAGTCGTGACTATGCCGATGAAATTGTTGAATTATCTATTGCTCTAGAAAAGGAGCGCACTCTTCGTTTGGCTCTTGAGGAGTCATACAACGATGACTGCGCTAAAATGCAAAAGAAACTAGATCATGATACTGTTCTTACTCGTATGCTTAAGTCTGAGAAGTATGCTCTTGGGGTTGGCCATGACAGACTCAAAGTGGAGTTCGACACACTTGACAAGGCTCACAAGGTCTTGAAAGGTGTTCATTTCTCTCTGAAAGAGTCTCATGATCAACTCCAAGCAAAGCTTACCAAGGAGATCTCTACTTGTCCTCCCTTTGTGTTAATTGATAATGCTTGTACAACTAATCCTTGTTGTGAGCATGTACATCTTGTGGAGGAAAATGCAAAGTTAAAGGAGAAACTTGAGAAGGGCCTTGTGGCATGCATACAAGGTGAGAAGAGCCTGAACGACCTCTTGCGCACTCAAAAGGGTGTTGTAGGAAAGGAGGGACTTGGACTTACCTCCAAGTCAAAAGGAAAAAGGAGGAACAGGAACAAACAATCTCCTACCCTCATGGACATCTTTGTCAAAGAGGGTGAAGGGACTCAGGAGGTGAACAGGAACAAGGTGGACGATGGAAACGTCAAGAAGGGCAAAACCATTCCTACTAACACAGCCGACAAACTCAATTCTTCTTATGTCTTATGTCGTGCTAGTGATGAGCATGTTTATGCTAGATTTGTTGGTTCCTACTATGAGTACATTGAATGGGCTATCTGGGTTCCTAAGACCCTTGTCTCTAACATGAAAGGACCCATTAAAAAATGGGTACCTAAAGCCAAGCCTTGATCTATTGCAAGAGTTTGCTTCTGGTGGGGTGTCATGGTTGCTCGATAGTGGAGCAACAAATCATATGAACAGAAGCAAGGACTTAGTGGTGGATGTGCATCCTTCTCCATCTATGCCCACCCATGTCCAGTTCGCCGATGCATCCTCGTCAAAGGTATTGGGATTTGGTAAGGTGGTCATCTCTCAAGAGTTATCTATTGAGAAGGTCATGCTTGTTGAGTCTCTTGCCTACAATTTACATTCGGTTCGTCAACTTGAAATTATAGGTTTTTCCACATTCTTTAATCTTGATACCGTGGTCCTCCTGTGGAGCAAGACTCTTAAAGTAGCCTATGTTGGATATGTCGAAAATGGTCTTTATGTGGTGAACTTCTCAAAGCGACCCACTAAGACCGTGACGTGTTTAATGGCTAAAGTGGACGTGGGCTGGCTTTGGCATCGCCGATTAGCTCATGTCAAAATGAGATCTTTGCAAAGTCTTCTAACTGGGGACCATATTCGTGGACTAACAAATGTGAGTTTTGCTAAAGATCGGGCTTGTAGTGCCTGCATTGAAGGAAAGATTCATGAAAGTGCTCATCGTCCAACGACTCTTATTTACACTAAGTGGCCATTGGAGCTCCTCCATATGAATCTTTTCAGCCCTCCATCATTTGATAGTCTTGGAGGCAGAAAGTACTGCTTGGTGATTGTTGAAGACTACTCAAGATACACCTGGGTATATTTCTTCAAAAGGAAGAGTGGAACTCAACAAACTGTCATCAACTTTGCTAATGAAGCTCAACGTCAACATGAAGCAAAGATCTTGATGATTAGAAGTGACAATGGCACCGAGTTCAAGAACTACACTTGGATGAGTTTCTAGGTGATGAGGGAAGAAAACATCAATATTCAGCACCATATACCCCTCAACAAAACGACGTGGCAGAACGGAAGAACCGGACCTTTATAGACGCTGCAAGAACAATGATGGCGGAATTCAAATCTCCATATAACTTTTGGGCAGAGGCCATCAACACAGCATGTCATGCATCCAATCGGCTCTATATCCGCAGAGGCATGAACAAGACTCCATATGAGATTCTAACTAAAAACAAACACAATCTCAAGTACTTCCGGGTATTTAGTTGTAAGTGTTTCATTCTCAAGAAAGGTGCACGTTTAGCTAAATTTGATTCTAGAGCACATGAGGGCATCTTTGCTGGTTATGCTACAAACTTTCATGCTTACCGTGTCCTCAACAAGTCCACCGGACTCATTGAGGAGACGTGTAACGTGTAGTTTGATGAAAGTAATGGCTCCCAAGTGGAGCAAAGCGGTCTTTGTGATGTAGGTGATGAAATTCCTCCCCAAGCCATAAGAAGAATGGGGATTGGTTAAATACTCCCCATTGAGGAACCCCTTGTGGCCGAAGGAGAAGGACAATTCTCTACTCAAGTGGAGCCATCACCCCCACAAGCCCCACATGCTTACGATGAACAAAGAGAAGACTCTCAACAAGATGAACAAGCTCAAGGTCAAGATAAATTGCCCAACAATGATGATGTGTCCCATGATATTCAAGCACTTACCCAAGGTTTCGAACCTGCTCACGATCAAGATCTAGTGCAACCACAAGATCCAGACCAAGTAGAAGCACAAGATCAAGATCAAGAGCAACCACAAGTACAAGGACAAACAAGTGAACCTGCTCAATTCGAAAGTCAATATGATCAGGATACTGTCTCACAATTCCCTTCTGCAGCACCAACAGCCGGTGCCAAGGGAGGCTCAAGACCCAAGGGCAAGCAAAGTAAACAAGTCGATGCTCCCCAGTTATCCAATGAAGAACTCTTGGAGCGTCGAGCAGCCAAGATTGCGAATAAGCTGAGAGTCAAGTCACATCTTATGAAGAATGTACTTGGCAGTTTAAAAAGGGGAGTATCCACCCGTCAACAGATTTGGAATTATTGTGAGCATCACGCGTTTGTTTCGTATTGTGAACCTCAACAAGTACAGGAAGCGCTTGATGATGAGGATTGGCTTATGGCCATGCATGAAGAACTTAACAACTTCGAGCGTAACCAAGTCTGGGATTTAGTGCCAAGACCGACGGAGGAACATAATGTCATCGGGACCAAATGGATATTCAAGAACAAGCAATATGCCAATGGGATTGTGATTCGAAACAAGGCAAGATTGGTGGATCAAGGCTACACCCAAGTCGAGGGTATCGACTACGGTGAAACCTTTGCCCTGTTGCTCGTCTAGAATCTATTCGCATGTTGCTTGCATTTGCTTCTCATCATAACTTCAAATTATAGCAAATGGATGTGACAAGTGCCTTTCTTAATGGTCCTTTAAATGAGTTCCTCTATGTCAAACAACCCCCGGGATTCGAACATCCCAAGCTCCCCAATCATGTGTACAAACTTAATAAGGCACTCTATGGCCTTAAACAAGCCCCACGTGCGTGGTATGAGTATCTTACTGAGTTGTTACAAGATCGTAGGTTTGAAATTGGGAAGATAGATCCCACTCTTTTTACTAAGAGGGTTAAAGGGGATTTCTTCATATGCCAACTATATGTTGACGATATTATCTTTGGCTCTCCTAACATTTCTTTCAATGAAGAATTTGCTACACTAATGACCGAGAAATTTGAGATGTCCATGATGGGAGAGTTGAAGTTCTTCCTCGGCTTCGAGATTAAACAAGGCCTAGAAGGGACCTTCATCAAACAAGCCAAGTACACTCAAGACATGCTCAAACGGTTCGAGCTTGAAGATGTCAAGCCGGTCAAGTTCCCCATGCCAACAAGATGCAAGCTTGACAGTGATCCCAATGGTAAAGCAGTGTTTCAAAAGGTATAACGCTCCGTGATTGGATCCCTCCTTTACCTTTGTGCATCTAGACCAAATATTATGTTGAGTGTAGGGATATGTGCACGGTTTCAATCAGCACCAAAAGAAAGTCATTATATGGCTGTTAAGCGAATCTTTCGATATTTGGCTCATACCCCAAACTTTGGCCTATGGTATCCCAAAGGGGCAAACTTCAACCTAGTAGGCTATTCTGACTCAGATTGGGCAGGAGATTGTGTAGAGAGGAAGTCAACTTCTGGAGGATGCCAATTCCTTGGTCGCTCACTGGTAAGTTGGTCTTCAAAGAAGCAGAATTGTGTCTCACTATCATCCACCGAAGCTGAGTATGTGGCAGCTGCAAGTTGTTGTGCACAATTGCTATGGATGAGGCAAACTTTAAAGGATTACGGTGTCACTTGTGACAAAGTGCCTCTTCTATGTGACAATCAAAGTGCTATCAAGATTTCCCTCAACCCAGTGCAACATAGCAAGACCAAGCATATTGATATTCGCCATCACTTAATTCGTGAAGATATCAAGCTAGGTGATATTGAGGTTCACTTCATCCACTCTGAAGAGCAACTTGCAGATATTTTCACTAAGCCCCTAGATGAAGCAAGGTTCCGGGAGTTAAGGCATGAGCTAAATATCATCGATTCAAGTAATGTGGATTGAAGCTAGGCACGTTGCACCTTACTATGAATTCTAGCTTGTTCTAGATGTAGGCATGGACATAGGGGGAGTGTTGTTCTCTCAATGAACTCTTCGTCCCCCCATTATGCATAAATTGATCTAGTCTTTCACTTTAGCCATTACCAAATGGCACTTGTGCTTCAAAGACGAGCGTCGGTCATGAACCCAAGGATAATTCTTCGCGGTGTGATACCTTTTTCTCAAACATAGGTGGCCTCGGCCACCGCCCCCACCTTTCTCTCATATGGAAGAAAGGATACAAAATGACAAGTTAGTATATCTTGCTGCTGTTATCTTCTTATTTTCACTAACTTGTCATTTGCCCACGTCTTTCCTATCTCCTATGTCTCGCTGTGACATTTGCAGTGGTACTGCCGCCAAGGTCAGCGGTACTACCGCCAGGACCCCAGCGGTACAACCGCCAGGGGTAGCGGTACTACCGCCAGGACCCGAGCGGTACTACCGCTAGGGATAGCGGTACTACCGCCAGGACCCCAGTCTACCATGACCTAACTAGGACATTTTAGGGCTGTCTCAAGGGGGAGCGATACTACCGCCAGGGGGAGTGGTACTACCGCCAGGACCCCAGCGGTACTACCGCCAGGTAGCGGTACTACCGCTGGCCCGTACCCCTTGGGCTATATAAAGGAGGGGGAGCCCGTTTTTCCTGCCTCTTTCTTCTTCCTCGTGGATCCTCCCTCCCCAACCCCGAACTCCCCCTATTTGGATCTCTATCCGTGGAGCCCCTTCTCTCCGTTGAGTTGGAGGGTTTACTCCACTTCTCCTTCCTCCTCCAAGTGCCATGGACTTCGGTAAAGCTCCTCCCTTTATTCTCTTGGTTGATGTTTTCTTGTTCTAGGGTTAGGAGCATTGGTGATTTGGATCCATGTCTATGGTATTGTGCTTTGTTCGTGGATGACATGAAGGAGATATTCGAGGGGAGTGTAGGTCCTATGATTCTTTGCCTTTATATTGCCATGCCCTAGGTTCTTCATGTTTTAGATCAAGCACTTCTTCTATTTTTGGATTAGATCTAAAACTTGAATCCTCTCGACTAGGCATGTCTTTATTTAGATGATTCTTGTGATCCTCATGTGTTTAGGGTTGTGGTGGTGTTTTTAGTGATTATACACAGTACCCATGGCCCTCGTAAATCCAATCTAGCCGTTTCTATGGGTCCTTTTTCATATTCAGATCTGAAAGTCAACCCCTAGCGGTACTACCGCCAGAGGTAGCGGTACTACCGCTAGGACCCCAGCGGTACTACAGCTAGTACGCAAGCAGTACTACCGCCAGGGGTAGCGGTACTACCGCCAGGACCCCAACGGTACTACCGCCAGGGGTAGCGGTACTACTGCTAGGAGGATATTTGTGACAGCCCGATGCCGACGTTCCAGAAGATTCCCCCTTCTTTCCATTTTCGTCGTGTGTCTATTTTCTTTTGTCACATCTTCATCGCATCATGCGCATCATCTGCATTGCATCGGCATCTCTGTTGCCGCCAGTTTTCAAACGTTGCATCCGTTGTTAGTTGCCGGTTATCGTCGTTGTTCGGTCCGAGCCTGACCGCACACGCACGTGCACGCGGCACCATCGAAACCCTGTTTTAAAAGTGTGCGTAAAACTTTCTCTTATCGGGGTGAAACTTGGCATGCGGTCGTAATTTGATTGAGTTAGGCCGCCTGTCGAATTTTGTCGCGATCGGAGTTCGTCTGGTACCCGAACGGTCGACCATAGCGGCACCGTATTCGGTCTACCGTCAGACGTCTGTCGGTGTTTTAAATTCGTTGCAGCGCCGCCCGTTCTCCCTCTCGTCTCCGGTAAACCACCCTACATGGCCACGTACCCATTACCGCGTGCGGAATCGTCCGAATCCGACCGCACGGTTGGATCCACAACGCGATTCCGGTTAACCGAGCCCCTCTTTTCTCTATAAATACCCCCCTCCATCATATTTTTAGACAGCCCCCTCTCCCCCTACCTCGTTTCCCGTGCCAAACCTAACCCTAGCGCAGCCAACCCTCCTCCTCTCTCCTCCCTCGCACCGCCGGCCCGCCAGGCCCAGATCGGGCCCGGCCGAGCCCACCCACCCGCCGCCTCACGTGCTCCCGCGCCGCCCTGCTCCTCGCCGTGCTCCCGCGCTGCCCTCCTTCTCCCCGAGCAGCCTCACCCCGAGCCGTGCCCTTGCACAGCTCCTTCTGCAGTCCGTGCACAGGCCAGACCTTGCCGGAGAGCCGTCATGCTGGAGGTCGGAGACCTGCTGCTGCCGCCACCTGCTGTCCCCGGAACTGCAGGCCGTCGTGCGCGTGCGCTTCCCCGTTCCTGAGCGGGAGGAGCCCGAGCTCCACGGGTCCTGCGCCCCAGCCGCAGGCGCCGCCTACCCAGATCACCGCCGGTCACCGCAGTCCGGCCCCGTCGCCAAGCCCCGCGTCGTCGTCCCTGCTTTGCTCCGTCGCCTCCCGATGCCGATCGGATCGAGAGCCCCGATCTGCTCGCCTCCGCGTTGACCAGCGCGCACCGCCGCGTGAGCCGCCCCCAGCGTGCCTGCGCCGAGCGCCCTAGGCCTAGCGCTAGCGCCGCGCTCCATGCCGCATAAGGCCCAGCACCTCCAGCGCTCGTGGGCCAGATCCGCCCGACGCCTGCCTCGCTCTCATGGCCGGCCCGATGGCCCAAGTTGGGACCCCTGCCGCCTATCCCTCGCGTGAGCACCATTTTATTATCTTGCACGCTCGTATTAGGCCCGGTAGTTCTTTTTTTCTTTTAAGGTTATTTTCGGAATTAAATTAAATTCCAGAAAAATATCTGTATATTAGATCGTCCTTAGTTTTTAATCCGTAAGTCGGATCGCGATGAGTTGTATATGCTTTTGGTGTAGAATTTCGCGTAGAATCCGATTATAGAACTTGCATAATTATTTGACGTTGTTTGACGTGTCGAATGCATAGGTTAGTGTGCTGTCTAGATAGGATAGACGCCGTATTTATTTTTCTTGCAAGACCGTATTGCCCGTATACCGTAGATTAAATGCCCATGTTTTAGGAACCATTTTTCCATGTATTTTAGTGCGGTCATTTGTATTTTTACGTCTAGGGATTTGCCGCTAGAGTATTTTCCGTGTCTAGCATTATTTCTCGCATTTACGTGGCATTAATTTTGATGTGCAACCCCACATATTTTATATGTTTCCGAGGCGCAATTAGTTTTAGCTTTTGAGTAAGTTAGTCCGCGCGATATTTTGCCATGTTGCCCTTGTCATTTTCGTAGGATTTATTCCGTGCATCGTTTGAAGGAGTTGTCAACTAGGGAGTCTATCTTGGGGGTTTTGTCTAGCCCCTGGTATTTTTGGTTGCAATAGAAATGCATGTTTAGGTGTGGTTTGCTTGCTCTCAAGTTGCTAGAAATAGAGCTGTTTTGGAGGTGCTGAAATATTTCTAAGTCTGAAATCGGTTATATTTTGTTGCTGTTTTGTTTTCCTTCTATCTTTAGATCCGTAGCTCTTTTGAGGTTGGTGCAATGGAGTTATTTGTAGCACTTGTGTTTCTCTAGCATTATGTAAATTTTCATGCCATTTGGAGTCCTGTAGCTATAGATTTTGCTGCTTTCAATATTGCTTCAGATCGAAAACTATAGTTTCATGAGGTGTAATTTTCACTAAGTCTGAAATAGTGAGTGGGATGCCTTTTTGTGACTTCTTTCCCTAGTGATCCATGATGCCATGCTAGTTGTTGTTAGTTGTTTGTAGTAGTGCTTCTTTCCCTCTTCCGTGCCATGCCTTTCTTGAGCATATCGGAGTTGTGTAGCCGTAGTTGTGGGGCGTAGAAAATGCTATGTGGCTGATTTTGGGGGATTGTAGTGAATTCTTGTTTTGCTCGTAGTTTTTGATCCGTAGCTCCGATTTGATCGTGTCCTACATGAAACTTGCTTAGAATCTTGTGTAGTTTCATTTTCTCTTGATGCTTGTATGTTTTGAAGTCCTCGTGACCGTCGTTGCACACATATTGCATTCATGCCATCATATCTTGCGGTGCTTGTAACTTCCGAACCGTAGCTCCGTTGGAGATGATCTCTATGTGTAAATTGCTTGTCTCGACGCATAGAATCACGTGAACCTATTTTTTTTGATATTTAACAACTAATTAAATGTGTTAATTCAGATCTGGACAGTATTGTAAATTAACATGTGAGGTCGTCTCGGAGATGCTATATGTCATTTCTGACCTCATTTAAAATGCCTAGGTAGGTAGTTTAATTACGCTTCATATCTTGCCATATTTAACCACATTTAATATTGCCTATACCTAATCAGGATAGAACTAAGTAAATGAACGTGGAATTTCGTCAATATGCAACTCGTTGCATATTGAACTTCACTTAATGTGTAATGTCTGTTTGTGTGAATTGTCATGCCGTGACTTGTATGTAGTCAGCTGCTCATGCATCATTTGTGTTGTGCATCGTGTGGTGAATATCGGGTGTTGACGCGTTCTTCCGGTTTTCCCCGTCTCGATAGAGTTCCGCAAGCGTGTCGGATGTGAGGAGTCGTTCGACTACGTAAGTTCGTCTGCTTCACGGAGGCATTCTTCTTCCAAGCGGGATCTCAAGCAAGATGACCATTTCCCCAGATACCATTACTATCATCGCCGTGCTAGTTATTTCGATGCCATTGATTATGTCTCGTTGCCTACCACATGTTAAATATCAGCCTCTCAACAATGCCATGATTACCTTCAACCTCTTCGACCTAGCAAACCATTGATTGGCTATGTTACTGCTTGCTTAACCTTGTAGTTAGCGTTGCTAGTTGCAGGTGCAGATGCTTCCATGTGATAACATGGGTTCCTTGTTATATCACCATAGTAAATGCTATTTAATTTAATGCATCTATATACTTGGTAAAAGGTGGAAGGCTCGGCCTCTTATAGCTTGGTGTTTTGTTCCACCTTTGCCCCCTTAGTTTCCGACTACGGTGTTATGTTCCATAAATGAGCGCTCCTAACACGTTCGGGGTTGTTATGGGGACCCCCTTGATAATTCGTTTTAGATTAAGACTGGTCTGGCAAGGCCCAACTTTGGTACTACATTTGACTAATAGCCTAATAATAATGCATAGGGACCCGCCGGCACCCGCGGACTATTTTAATCAACCTCCGGGCCAGTTCTCCTCATGAGTGTTGGTCCCACCTGAGCGATGTCCGGCGCCCCTGTGGTCACCCGGAGGTTTAGAGATCCCGACGTCTAGCTCATCCGTCGTGTCCTGTGAACGAGGTACGCGACTCCTATCGGGATCGTCGACACGTCGGGCGGCCTTGCTGGATTAGTTTTACCTTTGACGAGATATCTTGTGCATCGGGATTTCGGTGATGCTTTGGGTAATCTCAGAGTTGAGGTTTTCCACTAGGGAATCCGACGAGATCGCGAGCTTCGTGATTGAGGATTTCTATGCGGCTTGTGGTAATTTGTGATGGACTAGTTGGAGAACCCCTGCAGGGTTAAATCTTTCGCAAAGCCGTGCCCGTGGTTATGTGGCAACGTGGAAACTTTGTTTAACACTGGTTCTAGAAAAGTTGAAGTTAACTTAATTAAAATATGCCAACCGTGTGCGTAACCGTGACTGTCTCTTTCGTGAGTTCCTTCTCCGACTGAGGACACGGTGGGGTTATGTTTGACGTAGGTAGGTGTTCAGGATCATTCATTTGATCATCAGTAGCCACGTCCGTTATGCATAGATCTTCCCCTCTTATTTCTTGTACTCGTAAGTTAGCCACCAAATATATGCTTAGTCGCTGCTGCAAATTGAGGATAGGGTTGCATCTTGGTCGTGACAAGTTGGTATCAGAGCAGTACCGGCCTAGGAGCCCCCTTGATTGATCGAACTTGGCCGAGTCGAGTCTAGTAAAAAAATGCTTTGAGTCTAGTTATATATCGGAGAGTAGGATTCTTTTTTATCCTCTTCTATGCTCTGGTGAGGAATCTTGATGTAATAATTTAATTCTACTCCTCTTCTCACTCAAATTTTTTTAGGATCACGCAGATATTTTTGGAATCTATATGATGCCGATGTGACGGAGTTCTGTCTTTGTGCCTGTCGTGGGTATAAGTCTGACAGTAGATGTATGGGGTACGAAAGGATGGGCAGAGCCTTAGCTACGGCGAGGTTGTATGAGTTCAGGCCCCTCTACGGTGGAGGTAAAAGCCCTACGTCTTAGTGCTCTTGGGAGCTTGATGTCGAGTGGAATATGGATTACAGTGAATTGCTAACCCCTGCATCAGAGGGGAAGGGCGACTTATATAGAGTGCGCTGCCCTTCACAACGGTTCGGTGCACAGGGGTGGAGTAGTGACGATTAAATGTCTATGTTACAGGTAATGTATGCCTTAAATGCTAATAGAGGTACATGAAAACGTATGACCGTTGCCCTCTAGGGGGGTTACGATGTACAGAGTGGAATCCAGTCGGTAAGTTTGATACGCTCCGAATGCTCATCTCCGACTGGATGATGGAGGAATCATCACCGACTGAATGATGGGAAGTCCTTAATTCAGTTGAAACTGACTAAGGGCCTTGTCCCTTATGAAGGGTAGTCGTTGGGTAGGACCTGTAGGGCAGGCCTATGACCCTACCCTAGGGCTATAACCCCATCATTAGTCCCCGAATGGATCGGGGTTGGAACGACGAAGCGATGCTCGGAGTACGGATCCGACTGGTATGGATGCGACTTTGGCGTTGTTTGCCTCGATCCATTTTATCCTCTTGACCAGTGATCCGAGTGGATATATCTGTGAAACGAACCGTCAGAGACCGAGTGCTTCCGTGGAATCTTTTGACGTGACCGGTAAACTGACAGCAGCGGATTTTATGGGATCCTCAAATTTCGGTTGCCGCGCACTCAGCGGGGATGACGACATTGTCATCGAGTAGTATCTGCCAACCCGATTTGCACGCCTTCATCTCCTCCACTAATATCGCAGCAACCGGTCAGGGGATAAGATTTCGGGGCCACCTGCTAGTGACCCAGTCGGAACCTTATTTAAACCTCTCCAGCGAGGGTTTCTCGTTGCACTCGCCTGATAACTCGCACTCGCACTCGCCCCGCTTCTCCCGTGGCTTACTGCGCACCCCAAGCTCCTTCCTTCTCCTCCTCGTCCACGAATCTGCAGCCTCCACCATGACGAAGGGGCAGACGAGCAAGCTCAAGGTGCGGAAGAAGAAGAAGACGACGGCTCCCGCTCAATGGCGACAGCGGGCACTGCCGGCGGGTTGGATCCAGGGGGATTTCCTCCCCTCCACGGTGACAAAGAGCGACATGCTGGAGCTGGTGGAGCAAGGCCTGATTGAGAACAAGTCGTGGAGGCTGCCGACGGAGGGCGAGACGGAGCCGACGCCTCGGGAGGATGAGCGTGTCTTGCTGCTCAGTCACGTGTACCGAGGCTTCTCTCTGCCTCCTCATCCCTTCTTCAGAGGTATAATGAACCACTTCGGGGCGCAGCTCCACCATTTTCCTTCAAGCGCAATAGCTCATCTCTCTGCCTTCGTCGTGCTTTGTGAGTGTTTTATCGGTTACCCTCGTCATTGGGGGCTCTTTAAGCACATCTTCTCCGCTAGATCCCAAACCATCAAAAGACTTAGCCAGTCGGACGACAAAACTCATCTCCTCCAGCTCCGCGGAGGCTTAGGCTTCCAAAAGAAAAGAAAAAGTAGCTATCCCGCTCTTCAGTTGTCTGAATCCGTTAGTAACTGGCAGTCGACTTGGTTCTACTGCTAGGACATCGCTTGTCCGAATGCCGCAACGGGACTGCCCCCTTTTAGCTTAGACAGGCCGGCTCCGCCTAGGCAGCTTGCGGTCACGAAGATGGAAAAGATCCAGATTCAGCCTCTAGTCGACGCGCTAGTAGATGTCGTCTGCAAGGGAGTCAACGGCATAGATTTGCTGGAGATTTTTCTGGGTCGGCGTATCCAGCCTTTGCAAGCTCGACACCACGCTATGTGGCACTACACGGGGCGTGAGGACTCCACTCGGACTCACCCCGAGTGCGTGATCGAGGAGGTTGTGACGGCGTGGGTCCGCGGCATCACAGGCGCCTGCGGTAACCCCAGAGGAGCCCGGCGAGTGAAGCCCATCCGCGCGGACAACCCTCCTCCGAACGAGGTGAGTATAACTTGTCGAGTGCTCACAATTGTCTTAAATTTATCGCTTTTTCTTGTATCACTGTCTGACGTCTGACGTTGTCGACTGTATCTCGTCCACGTGTGGACCAACTAGTTTTCTCCCGTCTCGAACAGGAATCCGGCTGAGGAAGAGGAAGGCAGCCAGGAGGGCAGCGTGGAGAGCACCGAGTACGTCTCCGACAGTGGGGAGACAGAGGAGGAGTCCGAAGAGGAAGAGGTGGAAGATGAGGAGCAGGGCTCGCCACCGCCACCACCAGAGCCTCGAACAAAGCGCCACCCCGAACCCGTTACTCCGTTGGCTCCTCCAGCGGCCCCGAGTGCCGCGTCAGCTCCCGTTACTCCGTCGGCCCCTCCAGCGGCCCCGAGTGCCCCGTCAGCTCCTCCCGTGGTTGCGAGCACTTTGCCAGCTACTCCCGTGGCTCCGAGTGCTCGGAGCACAAAGAGGACCAGGGACGCTGCTGCTGAGCCTGCGGGCCACCCTTCCAAGGTGGCCAAACCGAATGGATCCAAACCTCGGAAGGCTTTGTCGTGGATGAGGATCACCGTTCCCGTTGCCTCAATGTGAGTGTATTGTTCTCCTACCTTCTTTCAGTATTTGATTGAACTCCTATTTATTGGTCGAGTGGATTTTACTCGACAGAGCTGCTACCTCCGCCACTTCTCCGCCACGCCAGGAAGACGATCCCATGGATACGGACAACGTTGCCACATCCCAGCAAGGTACATCGTGACGACTCCGAGAGCCAAATTATTGTTTCGCGAATTCTGTCTTTGATCTTGCCATTTTTTCTGTGGTCTCACGTCGTTCAGTCGGGCTTCCTTCAGAGGTGGTTCACGTGGAGGAGGACGACCAGAAGAGGTCCGAGCAAGCTGTGGTGCCTGTCCTTGAGGCTGTTCCATCTGCTACTACTCCCGCCATGGACGCGCCGCCAGCTGAGACGATGCCGTCGACTGAAACGGCGCTCATCGCTGCTGAACCGACTGGAGCAGGACTTGGGATGCCCAAGGAGTCTCTTGTGGTGCCAGGTCCATCGACCGTCCAGTACGACGCCCAACGCCTCCCGGAAGATCAGGTGGGAGCTGCCAAGGGGGCCATGGTGCAGGCGGAGTTGATGGCGAGTGATGCCAAGAGAGCGTACGACTCCATCGCGTCTGTGTACAAGCGAAGCTTGGAACTTCGGGAAGATATCTGAGTAAGTAGGCTAGTAAGTATTTACTTTCCTCTCGTAACCCAGTGGGTGTTTAAGCAATATACTCGGATGCAGTATGATTATTTTGTAGTGGGTTCACTCTTAGTGAACCAAGTGGGTGTAGTCCCCGAGACTTCTGTCGAGTGCTTGCACCGGCAGTTGTCTTTATATACATTTTCTTTAACTTGATCAGATCAAAACTAATATGTTCGAATGTTACCGGTGGGGGCACTCTGAGTGCACCTACTGGAGGTAGTCCCTGAGATTAATCTTACTCAGGTCGGGTAGTAGTGGCCTCATAGGCTTGTTTTTGTTATTTAGCTCAATAGGGCGGACCTGTTTGAGCTTCATGGCAGTGGGGTCACTCTTAGTGAACCCACTGGGTGTAGTCCCCGAGGCCGCTGTCGACTGCTTGCGTCGGCAGGGGTCTGAAGAACTTCGAGCTTGTATTGTTTTCCTTGTTGAATGTGTCTGATCTTCTCTTCGCGTTGATTTGTAGAAGACTTGCGAGATGGGATTAGCGTACAACGCTCTGAAGGTTGAAAAGATTCAGCTTGTTGTGGAACTGGAGGCAGCTGTTCATGAGTTGGCTGGTGTGAAGGGCGCTCTGGCTGAACGAGAGAAATCCTTGGAGGAGTCCCGTGAGGCAAACAAGGCATTGGTGGCCGAAATGGAGAAAATGGGCAAACAAAGAACCGAGCTGATGGGACAGATGAAGGTGATGAACAGGCGGTGCATATCACAGGAGAAGTACGTCAGTGACTGGGGAAGGAAGATGATTGCGCTTCTCGGTGGTAAGTTCTGTTTTTCCGAGTGCTTGTTGACTGTGTATTTCATTATGCGCTTACTTTCTGCTCGTCCTGTCTTTGCAGATTTTTGTATGGACGCTGAGGCTGAAGCAGCTGACGTTGAGCGGTCGGTTATTCTGAACGTTCCACTCGGTGAGGACGCCAATCGAGACATGCTCCGAGCGCACATTCGCCTAGGCAAAGTGGGACCTTTCATCGCTCGACTGAGAGAGGTCGTCGGCCGAATTGACAAGGAGCTGTGGCCCGAAGATGAGTCCCGGCAAGAGATGGAAGGGTTGATGACTCGGCTGGAGGACGTCCCGAACCAACTGCAGGCGTGGAAGAAGTCTGCTACTCGTTGTGGTGCGGACGTGGCGCTGTCGCTGGTCCAAGTGCACTGCAAGGAGGCTCGCGAAGATAAGCTGAAGGCGCTGTAGGTCACCAACACCAAGAAGCTTCGATTCGAAGATTTCATGGAGACCTTCCTTGAGAGCGCCACTCGCATGGCAGACGGGATCGACCTCGACACTTTCATGGAGCCTGCCAGTCCCAGTGCCTGTCCTGACGACGCTTGAGAAAACTTTTACCTCGGTATGCCGAGTGTTACTTGTCTCAAACTTTGGCCACTGCTGTTGGCCGTCACATTCGTGGTTCGGTGTGGATAAGCTTGATCTACACCGAACCGACTATCTTTAAACCAACCTTGCATTGGAACCGAATATTTTGCTCTTCCTTTGCCAAAGAATTGTTGACACGATTTTGGCTCATGGTTTTTGTTTGGCGTTCCTTGGTGAAGCCAATGGCAAACATGCGGAGCATGTAATTGTCAGTTGTCTTGACATCTGCATGAGCCTCAATGAGGGTCTGCAAAGCCTCCGACTGGATCTAGAGGATACACTCGAAGTAATCTTTTTACTTAGGCGATTCTGGATCGCAGTTAGGTCTCCGAGTGCGGCGTCTCGTGCGCACTCGTAGCAAGTTGATACTCATGTAGTTGTCAGTTGTCTTGACATCCACATGAGTCCCTAGGAGGGTGTGCTAAGCCTTCGAGTGGATCTGTAGGATACACTCGAAGGAAGCTTTTACTTAGGCGATTCTGGATCGCAGCTAAGTCCCCGAGTGCGCCATCTGGTTTGCACTCGAAGGGAGTTAGTACGCATGTAATTGTCAGTTGTCTTGACATCCACATGAGTCTCAATGAGGTTCTGCTAAGCCTCCGAGTGGGTCTCTAGGATACACTCGAAGGAAGCTTTTTACTTAGGTGATTCTGGATCACGGCTAAGTCCCCGAGTGCGACGTGTAGAGCACACTCGGAGAAAGTTTGTGCTTAAGCGATTCTGGATCGCAGCTAAGCCCCCGAGTGCGACTTTAGTGCACACTCGGAGAAAATTAGTACTTAGGCGATTGTGGATCGCAGCTAAGTCCCCGAGTGCGACGTTTAGTGCACACTCGGAGAAAGTTTGTACTTAGGCGATTCTGGATCGCAGCTAAGCCCCCGAGCGCGACATTTAGTGCACACTCGGAGAAAGTTAGTACTTAGGCGATTCTGGATCGCAGCTAAGTTTTCTTTTTCTGAGACCGGAGTCTGCGAACACGAAAGAATTTTGAATCTGCAAAAACTCAATCTGCTTTGTATTACTTCAATGATACTTGTTCTTTACATTGCTTCAGTCAACGGTCACGTGTAGAAGCGCTTCAGGAGATCTCCGTTCCATGCTCGCGGCTCGTCCGTTTCCCTGTCGAGGTTGTAGAGTTGATATGCTCCGTTGTTCAGCAACTTGGAGATGATGAAGGGTCATTCCCAGGCGGGAGCCAACTTGTGAGCTCTCTGCTGGTCCACTCGGAGCACCAGGTCGCCTGCTTGGAATGTACGACTGCTGACGTGTCGCGCGTGGAAACGCCGCAGATCTTGTTGATAGATAGTTGAGCGAGTCAGTGCCATCTCGCGCTCCTCCTCTAGAAGATCCACTCCGTCTTGCCTTGCTTGCTCTGCTTCAGCTTCGGAGAAGAGTTCAACTCGTGGAGCGTTGCGAAGAAAATCACTCGGAAGGACTGCCTCTGCTCCGTAAACGAGGAAGAACGGGGATCGCCCTGTAGATCTATTTGGGGTTGTGCGGAGACCCCACAGCATCGAAGGCAGCTCGGTGACCCATGCGCCGGCAGCATGTCCCACTTCTCGCAGGAGTCGAGGCTTCAAACCTTGCAGAATAAGTGCATTCGCCCGCTCTGCTTGCCCGTTTGTTTGGGGTTGCGCCACAGATGCAAAATCCACTCGGATAACTTGGCATGTACAGAAACCTTTGAATCTGTACCGACTGGGATCAAGTGATCCCATGGTATGGTAAGCATTGTCCATTACGTCTTTGTGTACTAACCCATGGTCTTCGTAAGAGTTCTATGTGGGGTTAGGTGTGTCTCCATGGGCTTGCGTCTAGAGGACCATCTGATACAACCCATGAAGGATGACGTCAAGTGGTGATCGTCATCAAGATTGTGGTGTGCAAGTTCAACTAGATCATCACGAAGATATCATGCTTGAAGCTTGTCGTCCATTGTGGTGTCAATGGACTTGTGAACATATGCTGAAGAGTGGCTCACCCATAGTGAGTATGGGGGAGCAATCAACTAGTCTTCATCAAGCCAACGCAATCAAGAAAGGTGGTCCATCTTGAGGAAGCCAAGATCATCATCATCTAGCTCAAGATAACGAGGTGCAAGGTATAGGTTTGCCCTTGATAGGTTTTCTGATTTAGGACAGATTGATGTACTGTCAAGGGGGGCTCTCAAGTGAGTAGCTGGATCGTATCGTTCGTTGAGAGCTCAAACCATTTGAATCCTTGCATCATACTTCTTGGTTCTTGTTTGGTGTTTCTCTTTGGGAGTTTTAGAGCTTATGGTCATCTTCATGACAAGCTCGAGTTCATCGAAAAAGGAGTCCATATGCATCTTCTTTGATGTTTTCAATGTTGGGAGTTTTTACCGGTCTTATTCGAAGAAGGGTTCTCACCATTTTCTTATGGGACTTTCCTCACTTTCTTCTTATTGATATTTCTATCAGTATTGTGTTAGCCCATGTCGTTAGCTTTCCAACAAACTTGGTTTCGTTGAAATCGGAGTCCGTATGCGAAAGTTAGAGCAGATTCAGTGTCGACCGATAGTACCGTCCGTGTAGCGGTAGTACCGCCCCCAGAGCAGTAGTACCGCCCCCGGAGTGGTAGTAATTTCTTACTACCGCTCCCTAGCGGTAGTACCTCTCTAGGAGCGGTTGTACCTCTCCGGGTGGGCGGTAGTACTTCTCTCTGAGGGGTTGTTCTTCGTCGGACTTTTTGCAAGACTTTCTCTAGAGGTAGTACCGCCAGGGCTAGATGTAGTACTGCCAGGGTCGAGCGGTAGTACCGCCAGGGTCTAGCGGTAGTAGCACCAGGGCTAGCCGTAGTACCATCAGGGCTAGCGGTAGTACCGCTGTGCTCGGACTAGAAGTGGGGGTAACAGTGTGATTTCTTCCCCCACTATATAAAGGGGGTCTTCTTCCCCCTTGGACTGATCTATCCGTTGAGCTCGTGTTCTTCCCCCATTGTTGACCTTTTTAGAGCTTGCTAACTCTCAATCCCTCCAATGATTCTTGCTAGTTCTTGAGGGAAAAGAGAGAGGAGATCTAGATCCACATCTCCACCAATCACTTTCTCCTCTATGTGAGGGGAACCCCTTGGATCTAGATCTTGGAGTTCTTTGTGAGCTCCTTGTTCTTCCTCTCATATTTCTCCATAGCTTTTGTTGTTGTGGAGGGATTTAAGTGTGAGGGGCTTGACCACTTTGTGTGTTCTTTCCATTGCATGAGTTGCATCGGTTTGAGTTCTCCACGGTGATACATGGAAGTGAAGTTTGAGAAGCCATATTACCTTTCGGTACATAGTACCCTACAGATTGTTCTTTGTGGATGCTTTGGTGTCCTAGAAGCTTGGTGGTGTCTTGGAGCTCAATCATTGTGGTGTAAAGCTCCGCACAAGCGTCGGGGTCTCCAATTAGGTTGTGTAGATTGCCCCGAACAATTTGTATGGGTACCGGTAACTACTCCCAAGGGTTGCCACTTGTACGGGTTCGGTGACCGCCCTCAAGGGTCCCTTAGTGGAATCATGGCATCTTGCATTGTGCGAGGGCGTCAGGATATTACAGTGGCCTTATTGGCATCTTGGGGAGCATTGGGCCTCCACACCCCTCCAACGGAGATTAGCATCCGCAAAGGTGTGAACTTCGGGATACATCATCGTCTCCCCGTGCCTCGTTTATCTCTTACCCGAACCCTTTACTTATGCAGTTTACTTTGTGATAGCCATATTGTTTATTGTCATATATATTTCTATCACATAGTTGTTTATCTTTCTTAGCATAAGTTGTTGGTGCACATAGGTGAGCCTAGTTGTTGTAGGTTTTGTGCTTGACAAATTAAACGTTAGTTTTATTCCGCATTTGTTCAAGCCTATACCGTAATTATTTTAAAGAACCAATTCACCCCCCTCTAGGCGACATCCACGTCCTTTCAATTGGTATCAGAGCTAGGTCTCTCTTTATTAGGTTTAACCACCTAGATAGTAAGGATGTCGACTAGGGGTTTAGGATTCACAGACACTCTTAGTTTCGATGGCACAAATTTTGATGTTCGGGTAATTTGCATGCTTAATCACTTTCGGGTCTTGGATCCAAATTTAGAGCGAATTGTAGATATGGGTTTTTCTCCTCCAAAGTATTCTCAAAATTTATCTTTAGACGATGAGAAAAACTCCTATCTCAATGCTCAAGCTTCTAATGTGCTTTTTGATGCTTTGAGCAATGTAGTTATATTTCAACTCATGCCATTCTGGGATGCTCATGAGTTGTGGACAAAGCTTCAAGATAAATATGGTATGTCCAAGATTTGTGGGAATGATTGTTCTCCCTCCACCCCCGGTCGTGTGGTCTTCTCAACTTCATCTACTTCACCTACATGTGGACTGCCACAAGATAATGATATGGTGAGTAGTGGAGATCATTGCGATGATGATAGTGGGCTTATTGTTGATGATCCTTCATCACTATATTATTGCAATGCTTCATCTTTGGTCATTAACACTTCGAGCAGTCTAAATGTTTTACATGCTTGTCTTGATAGTCCTGGCATATCATGTAAAAACTGCTTTGCTAAATCTCATGATGATATGCTTCCTATATCTTGTTTCGATGATAAAAATGTATATATTTCCTCGAGTTGTTGTGCTAACAATGTAGAGGAAATTCATCACTCCATCGAGCAAGATGTGGCCTTGAATGATGCTGCACGGGATCCTACATCATCATCTATTGTTACTCACTTTTGCCTTATGGCTAAGGCTTCAAAGGTATCTCCTACTTTGAATCCCAATGTATCTCATGATGATGATGTTGATGATAATGAGGATGAGAATAATGATAAAGAGAGTGATATCATTGCATCATTAAAAACTAAGGGTGAAATGATTTTTAAATCTCTTTATAAAAATAAACTTGCTTGTTCCAACTTCTTGGAAATCATGTCTGTTGCCACTGAGGGCAAGATATACATTGATGAGTTGGAAGCTCATCTCGAGGAGCATGAGGCCACCATTGAGACAATGGAAGGTCATGAGCGTGATTACGCTAACGTGATCGCAGAGCTATCTCAAGCTCTTGAAAATGAACAAACCACCAAGGAATCTCTTGAGGAAACCTTTGCTATAGAATTATCTAGCTTAAACGAATCCCATGATAGAGTTCTCGAGGTGGCTAATGATTTTAGAACTAAAAACCATAAGCTTGAAGTTGCACATGCTAAACTCGTTAAGGAATATGAGTACCTCGAAAATGGCTCAAGGGCTATTAAGAGTTCGCTCATCGGACTCATCGAGTCTCATGCTCAACTTGAAGCTTCATATGCTAAAGAGCTTGCCAAGTTGCCTTCTCCTCTTATTTTTAATAATGATGCTTGTGCTACTAACTCTACTTCTTGTGAAGCATCCATTTTAAAGGAGAATGTTGAGCTAAGGGCTCAACTTGACTTGCTATCTAGCAACTATGGAAAATTGGAAGAAAGTTATGTAATGCTCACAAGCTCTCATGATGATCTTCTAGTATCCCATAATGTGCTAAAGTTATCTCATGAGGCTATTACTACCAAGGTAACATCGAGTGAGCCTCATGTGGACATTAGCACTACTTCTAGTCAAAAACCTATATTGCCATGTGCTAGTCCTCGTAATTCATCTACTCATAATGTTGTTACATCTTGTGATGAATTACTTTCCATGCCTTGTTGCTCTAACAATGAAGCTTATACTTCCTTTAGTACTTGTGTTGATACTAACCCTGTAGAGGAAATCAAAGATCTCAAGGCCCAAGTCACTTCCTTGAAGAAAGACTTGGAAAAGAGTCATGAAGGAATGTCCACACTCAACAATGTATTGTGTGGTAAAAAAATCCCCAAATAACAAAGGTGGACTTGGATTCAACTCCAACAAGAAGAATAATTCCAAAAGATTCAAGAAGAAGGGCCAAGAACAAGTCAAGAATTCTGCCAAGATTATTTGCTTCAAGTTCAAAATTGAAGGGCACCATGTTAGATCTTGCCCACTAAAAATGAAGCCCCAAAGTCACAAGCAACAAGGGAAGCGGCCACATGTTTAATCACATACTCAACTATAAGTTGAAGAAAGGACCATTCCAAGAAGACCCAAGCCAACACTCCTCTTGTTGAGAAATCAATAGGGAAGAAATTAAAGGGTAGATGTTGCTACTTCTATCGTGAGAAGGGTCACTTCGCTCCTTCTTGCACGAGATGTAATTTATCAAATCCAATCATTATTGATGATATCTACTCTCTTGGGAAGGATAAGGTTGGCAATGTGTTTGCCAAGTTTGTTGGTACTCAAAGTGGTGTCAAGAAAAGTACCATTTGGGTTGCCAAGCCTATTGTGACTAACGTCTTAGGACCCAACGTGGTTGGGGACCAACAAGCTCAAACTTGATCAATAGGTGAATGTGGAGGACATTGGAGACTTTGATAGATAATGAAGAATTAAGGGGTCTTCATCATTCATATTATCTCAAGCCAAGTCATTTGGATTATCGAGTTTCTATCTTATATCCAATGTGCCTCCTTATGGTAACTTGTACTTAAACTGTTTACATTGTTAGTTACTTGCCCCTTTGCATGTTGTGGTTTTGTACCTTGCATGTGCTTGTATATGTTGTGCTTCCAACTTGCTTATCTTGAGTAAATGAATATGTGTATGTTGGTTTGCACATGATGTACATGTGAGTCTTGTATTGAGCCTTTTTTGCATCTTGTTTGTATCTTTGTTAGCTCTTGTGAGAGATTAATGGATTATCCCATTGTGGGGGAGTGATGTGCTTTGCACACCTCACAATACTATAAATGTATATACATGGGGAATACCACTTAGTATTGATATTTCAAGATTATCTAGTTTCTATGTGGTATGTCTTACTCATGAGAAATTCAAATTCTATATGGTCCATTAATTATCTCTTGATGGTTTTAATTTTCCACTTGTTAGTATTATTGGGTTACCACACTATGGGGGAGGAGTATGCTATTTGCATATTACAAGCCTAGAAAATGTGTACATTTGAGGTATTGCCACTTAGTGTTGATATTGTGAATTATCTTGTTCCTATGTGGCATGTTAGCGATACAAGTGTCATTTGCTTGCGTTTTATGGGTAAAGATGATGTTGGATATATTTCCAATCTACCAATGAGTATTATTTCCAAAATACTTCTTGTCTTTGACGATTGGTATTCCCATCATGTGGTGGGAATTGCTAATTGTCTTTACATTGGATTTTGTGTTTCGTTTTCTTCCTTGCCTCTTGTGGATCTATTTGAACATGTATAGTGTTTTTATAGATATAGAGAAAGTGATGATCCCATCTTGTGCATTTCGTATTTAAATGCAAATTCTATATGATGAACATCCCTTTGGGGAGCTATCCAATTTTCTTTAGAACACTCTCTTTATTCACCCATCATAAAATTTTGTGATTCCCATCAAGTGTGTGTTGAAGGGAGGAAAGTCTTGCTCTTTATGATGCTTTGTGCCATCATGAAAATTTGTCGAGGGTTTGGTTTGTTGGAACCTAGCTCTCTTTTGGAAACTAGATACCTCGTGTTTGTTTTCCTTCAATTGGTATCTTGTTTCCTTTTATTTGGCACGTGTCAATGGATATCTCATTCCTTGAGGTATCTTTTCATTGATATCCTTCAAGTTATAGTTTTTCTTTTGGCATCTTATTATCACTTGATACCTTGTCTTTTGGTGTATTATCAACTTTGTGTTGAGTTGATTCTTGAAAGCCTTGAGCATGCATATTTTCTATATATAGCTTCTTTTGCTTGCTTGCTTTCTTTGACCCAATATATAGGGGAAATTCCACCTTGTCATAAATTTCCTAAAGTGTGCATGAAATTCAAATTCATATCTATGTGCACATATGTATGTGGAGTTTGTCCTATGTATTGTTGGTTTTCTAACTCTTTGGTCATAATGAGCTTGGCACCATTTTGTTTGTTTTGTTGTTCCAGGAAAAATTGGACATGCATTGGATGCTCGGCTCACCTATAAGGAAGGTGTTGAGACCATGTGATTATTGGAGCCAAGTTAGGATGATCATCGAACAACTATCTACTAAATCAATCCAATGTTGTCTCGGTAACAAGTATCTACTTCATGCATTCGTTTCTTGCAAAGGCCCAAACCTATCTTTTCTTTTCCAAGTTGCATCATGGCATGAATCTCTTGATTCGTTCTTGTAGTACTTGTTTCCTTTCTCAAAGCATCCGAACGGTGATGTCTTATTTCTAGTTGGGACGTCTTTGATGTTTGTATGTTCGAAGTTCATATTGTACAATAAGAAAATATTAGGCCATGTGCTATGCTTCCAAGCAAAGATCTTATTGATATATTTATGACTTCCTTTTGGATATCTTGTTTGTTCCTTCTTCTAACCATTTCATGTGTACATCCTTCTTTGTGGATATATATCATCATGATTGTCTTCTACTTAGAATCTTTTACACATGAGGGAAGTTACATCTCTAATTGATATCCTCTTTTCTTTTACGTCCACTGTTGCATTTCCTTTTTCAGTTTTTGGTGGCTTCGTGAAAGGATTTGTCTTGAGTGAGTATCTTATTTTCCTACATCTTGATGCACTCTTTGGCCGTGAAGATTATTTTTCCTCATGCTTGTCTTGATGAGGGTTTTTCCATTTTGATTGGTATCCCTCCTCTTGACTAGGTTCTTATTTCCTATCTTCACCATGGGTTGTCACAAGCGTTGGTTCTTATTTTGTTTATTATTAAGCTTGTGAACCCCATTTTCTAGTATGTGTGTGTGGGAATGATATGTCTTGCACTTTGTGTCTCATTTCATCAAGACTATGTTGATGAGTAATGCTCATCCTTATCTTAGTCTTCTGAAGTGCTTTGCCATGACTCACACACACTATTTTGGTTGAGCCTATTCTTAAGTTGCTTCTTTTACATGTTGCTTAACCATTTGTTTTGTGCAAGTGATATGCTTATTGTCTCATCTATCTTCTTGCACTCGTTCTGTGTTTTTATTAACTTTGGGGGAGCAACGATCCTATTTTGTGCACTTGTATCAAATACAAAAATCTCTTATGACTGCACAAATAATGGGGAGCTTCTCTAGTTTTGATAAAACACTCTGTTGCCTTTATCATAATATCTTTTATTCATGTGGTTCGAAGGACCATATGATTGTTTGTTCCATCTGGTATCTTTTGATTGCTTGCCTCTATTTTTGTATATCTTTGTGGCATACGATCCTTTTATTTGCAATCTTTGGGTCCTCAATATAGTTTGTTTTCCTCCAACTACTTATCATTGTATTTGTGTATTTATTTGCACTCATTTGCTGAGAAGTACACACTTTTTGGAAGACCACCAACTATATTGTCTTTCTAAACTTTTCATCCATTTTGGCAATCGATGCCAATGGGGGAGAAGTTTAGAGAGTTTACTTTGGATATGTTTAGAGGGTTTTGCTTTTATTGCGTAAGCATTTACATCTTGCACGCATGCATTATTGCTTTGTATGTGTGTGCTTGGTTATGCTTATTTCCCTTTATAACTCTCTTTAAGTGGTTGTCATCAATTACCAAAATGGGGGAGATTGTTAGAGCATATATCTACATATGTGGTTTTGGTAATTGATGACAATTCCTATGGACTAATGGTTGTCTTAAGTTATATCTATAGGATTTGTCCATAGGCACTTCTAGAAGTCCATCTGTTGGGTTAAGGGAGTTTATATGATGACCAAGATGGTATTCAAGGTATTATCCAAAGAATGATCATAGAGACACAAGGTTGATCAAGATATCAGACAAAGAGTAAATCAATATGATCAACACACAAAGCGTACAAGATGTACCGAGAGGGATCAAGTGATCCCATGGTATGGTAAGCATTGTCTATTACGTGTTTGTGTACTAACCCATGGTCTTCATGAGAGTTCTATGCGGGGTTAGGTGTGTCTCCATCGGCTTGCGTCTAGAGGAAGATCGCATACAAAGCGTACAAGATGTACTGAGAGGGATCAAGTGATCCCATGGTATGGTAAGCATTGTCCATTACGTGTTTGTGTACTAACCCATGGTCTTTGTAATAGTTCTATGTGGGGTTAGGTGTGTCTCCATGGGCTTGCGTCTAGAGTGGTGATCATCATCAAGATTGTGGTGTGCAATTTCAAGTGGATCAACACGAAGATATCATGCTTGAAGCTTGCTGTCCATTGTGGTGGCAATGGACTTGTGAAGATATGCTGAAGAGTGGCTCACCCATAGTGAGTATGGGGGAGCAATCAACTAGTCTTCATCAAGCCAACGCAATCAAGAAAGGTGGTCCATCTTGAGGAAGCCTAGATCATCATCATCTAGCTCAAGAGGACGAGGTGCAAGGTATAGGTTTGCCCTTGATAGGTTTTCTGTTTTAGGATAGATTGTTGTACTGTCATGGGGGGATCTCAACTGAGTAGCTTGATCGTATCGTTCGTTGAGAGCTCAAACCATTTGCATCCTTGCATCATACTTCTTGGTTCTTGTTTGGTGTTTCTCTTTGTGATATTTAGAACTTATGGTCATCTTCATGACCAGCTCGAGTTCATCGAAAACGGAGTCCATATGCATCTTCTATGATGTTTTCGATGTTGGGAGTTTTTAGCGGTCTTATTCAAAGAAGGGTTCTCACCATTATCTTATGGGCCTTTTCTCACTTGATTCTTATTGATATTTCTATCAAGATTGTGTTATCCCATGTCGTTAGCTTTCCAACAAACTTGGTTTCATTGAAATCGGAGTCCGTATGCAAAAGTTAGAGCAGATTCAGTATGGAGCGGTAGTACCGCTCCTGGTGCGAGAGGTAGCACCGCCCGTGTAGCGGTAGTACCGCCCTCGGTGCTGTAGTACCGCCCCCGGAGCGGTAGTAAATTCTTACTACCTCTCCCTAGCGGTAGTACCGCTCCGGGTGGGCGGTAGTACCGCTTCAGACGGTAGTACCTCTCTTTGAGCGGTTGTTCTTTGTCGGACTTTTGCGAAGACTTTCTCTAGAGGTAGTACAGCGAGGGCTAGCGATAGTACCGCCAGGGTCTAGCGATATTACCTCCAGGGTCTAGCGGTAGTACCGCCAGGTCTAGCGGTAGTACCGCCAGGGGCTAGCGGTAGTACCGTCAGGTCTAGTGGTAGTACCGCTGTGCTCGAACTGTAAGTGGGGATAACAGTCTGATTTCTTCCCCCACTATATAAAGGGGGTCTTCTTCCCCCTTGGACTAATCTATCCGTTGAGCTCGTGTTCTTCCCCCATTGTTGACCTTCTTAGAGCTTGCTAACTCTCAATCTCTCCAATGATTGTTGCTATTTCTTTAGGGAAAAGAGAGAGGAGATCTAGATCCACATCTCCACCAATCACTTTCTCCTCTATGTGAGGGGAACCGCTTGGATCTAGATCCTGGAGTTCTTTGTGAGCTCCTTGTTCTTCCTCTCATATTTCTCCATGGCTTTTGTTATTGTGGAGGGATTTGAGTGTGAGGGACTTGACCACTTTGTGTGTTCTTTCCATTGCATGAGTTGCATCGGTTTGAGTTCTCCACGGTGATACGTGGAAGTGAAGTTTGAGAAGCCATATTACCTTTTGGTACTTAGTACCCTAGACATTCTTCTTTGTGGATGCTTTGGTGTCCTAGAACTTGGTGGTGTCTTGGAGCTCTGTCATTGTGGTGTAAAGCTCCGGGCAAGCGTCGGGGTCTCCAATTAGGTTGTGGAGATCGCCCCGAGCAATTTGTACGGGTACCGGTAACCGCCCCCATGGGTTTCCATTTGTACGGGTTCGGTGACCGCCCTCAAGGGTCCCTTAGTGGAATCACGACATCTTGCATTGTGCGAGGGCGTGAGGAGATTACGGTGACCTTAGTGGCATCTTGGGGAGCATTGTGCCTCCACACCGCTCCAACGGAGATTAGCATCTGCAAGGGTGTGAACTTCGGGATACATCATCGTCTCCCCGTGCCTCGGTTATCTCTTGCCTGAACCCTTTACTTAAGAACTTTACTTTGTGATAGCCATATTGTTTATTGTCATATATCTTGCTATCACTTAGTTGTTTATCTTGCTTAGCATAAGTTGTTGGTGCACATAGGTGAGCCTAGTTATTGTAGGTGTTGAGCTTGACAAATTAAACGTTAGTTTTATTCCGCATTTGTTCAAGCCTAAACCGTAATTATTTTAAAGCGCCTATTCACCCCCCCACTCTAGGCGACATCCACGTCATTTCACAAATCATAAGTGACATGATATGGCCTTGAACTTGTGCTTCTTGATCTCCATCACCAAAGCACCGACATGATCTCCATCGTCACGGGCGACACACCATGATCTCCATCATTGTGCTACTGTCGAGGCTGTCGCGCTAACTATGTTGCTGCTACTAAAGCTACTACTAGCGATAAAGTAAAGCATCAGCAAGCGCAAAATATTTAAGACAACCCTATGGCTCCTGCCGATTGTCGTAGAATCGACGTGCAAGTCGATATTTAACTACTACAACATTATCATCTCATACATCCAATATATCATATCATGTCTTTGGCCATATCATATCACATGCATACCCTGCAAAAACAAGTTAGACGTCCTCTAATTTGTTGTTGCAAATTTTACGTGGCTGCTATGGGTATCTTGTATGATCGCATCTTACTTATACAAAGCCACAACGGTGATATGCAAATTGCTATTTAACCTTCTCCAAGGACAGCCTCGATCAAATCTGATTCAACTAAACTTGAAGAAATAGACACCCGCCACTCATCTATATGCAACAAGTTGTATTTTAGTCAATGAAACCTGTCTCTGGTAAGCGTGCGACTAATGTTTGTCCGGGCCGCTTCAATCTAAAAATACTGCCAAATCAAGAAAAAACTAAGGAGGGCAGCAAATTGAACATCAATGCCCACAAACTCTTTTGTGTTCTACTCGAGATAACATATACGCATGTATGTAGCTCATGATGCCACTGTTGAGGAACGTTGTATGGGAAACAAAAAAATTCCTACACACACGCAAGACCTATCCATGGTGATGAACATATACGAGAGGGGAGAGTGTATATACATACCCTTGTATATCGATAAGCGGAAGCGTATATAACACATTGATGTAGTCGAACTTCTACGCGATCCAAATCGCAGTTCATCCCGCGATCTCATCACGACCCATCCCGTGATCTCATCACCATCCATCCCGATCAAGTGTCGAACGGACGGCACCTCCGCGTTCATGACACGTGCAGCTAGATGATAATCTCCACCTTCTTTATCGAGCAAGAGAGACAAAGAGGTATTTGAATTCTCCGACAGCATGATGGCGTGGTGGCGATGGTGGTTGAGTTACTCCGGCAGGACTTCACCGTACCGTACCGAACTAGCTATGAGGTGTCACGAAGAGGTGGAGGGAGAGAGGGTTGTGCCTTGGCTTGAGGTGCCAAAAGCCTCACTCACCTCCACTATATATAGGAGGGATGTTAAGGGTGGCGCCCTAGGGCAATGCCCTAGGGTTCGGCAGAACCAAGAGCAGAGGGAGGACTCCTCCTCCAACACAACTTGTAAGGAGGATTCCTCCTTCCGCAATTCGGTTTTGGTCCCACCCTCCTTTCCATTCTCCCTTGGCCGAATAGACCTCTTTGGGCTGGTGCGCCACCCTTGGGCTTCTCCCTGGTGGGTGGCCCCTCCCGCTAGAACTCCGGAACCATTCATTACTCCCGGTATTTTATTGGTAATGCCTGAAAACCTTCCGCAAGTCAAATGGCTATATATCGGTCTTCATCTCGGGACCATTCCTGAAAACCTCCTTATGTCCGGGATCTCATCCGGGAGTTCGAACAACCTTCGGTTACCAACATCAATAATTCAACTATACCGAAACATCACCGAACCTTAATTGTGCACACCCTTCGAGAACTATGTAGACATGACCGATACACTCTTCGGTCAATAACCAATAGCATGACCTGGATGGCCATATTGGCATATTCTACAAAGATCTTTATCGGTTGAACCACTATGTCAAGGATTTAGTTAATCCCGTATGTTGTTCCCTTTGTCCATCGGTATGTTACTTGCCCAAGATTCGACCGTTGGTATCTGTATACCTAGTTCAATCTCATTACTGGCAACCCTTTTTACTCGCTCCGTAATACAATATCCCGTAACTAACTCCTTAGTCACATTGCTTGCAAGGATTGTTGTGATGTTGTATTACCGAGTGGGCCCTGAGATACCTCTCCATCACACTGAGTGACATTTCCGAGTCCTGATTCACGCCAACACAGCACACACCTTCGGAGATACCTGCTAAGCACCTTTATAGTCACCCAGTTACATTGCGACATTTGGTACACACAAGCTATACCTCTAGTGTCCGGGATTTGCATGATCTCATGGTCATTTGAACAGACACATTGGCATGGAGAAAACAGTAGAATAAACTAACACGATCATATGTTATGTTCATAGTTTGGGTCTTGTCCATCACATCATTCTCCTAATGATGTGATCCCGTTATCAAGTTACAACACTTGTCTATGGCCAGGAAACCTTGACCATCTTTGATCAATGACGTAGTCAACTAGATCCTCACTAGCGATAGTGTGTTGTCTATGTATCCACACATGTATTTGAGTTTTCAATCAATACAATTCTAGCATGGATAATAAACAATTATCATGAACAAGGAAATATAGTAATAACCAAGTTATTATTGCCTCTAGGGCATATTTCCAACACCTCCAACAGCTTTGTATTTGTGCTCGGGTTGCAGAGTAGTTCTCGCTTATTATAACAGTCAGTTTTCGGCTTTCTCCATTGAGGTATTTTTAGCCATACTAGCTGGTAATACAATTACAGTGGTTCTCCCTTTACCCCTTACTCAAACTAGCAAAACATAAGTAGGTAAGCATAGGAGCAGGGCAACCCAACTATAGACCCAAGACATAATTCGGAACCGGTGCATATAACACAAAATTCGAGAAACTGGACACTTAAAAAGTAGCGACGACATAGTGCTCGAGGTGGTATTATCATCTAAGCCCCTGGTCTATCGGCTGATAGAACTTAGCATGTGTAAAAATAAATTTGGCCTGTCAGTGTTGATGAGTATGAAACATGTGCATACAAACATATTGTAAAAAACTCTATAGATAATGTGTGTTTCCCTGTAGCCTTCCATATCGTGGCACCAAGGCATCTATTACAAGTAAGTATTGTTTCTTGATATACATATTTTTAAAGCAACTTTTTCCCTGTGGCCTTCCATGGGTGGCTTGACGTCCGCCCTTTTTCGGCTGAACTATTTCTATTTCTCTTGTTAGAGGTGGGGGATTATCCTTAAGAGGACGTTGTTGTCAACAGGCGGACCTTAAATAGAGGGTCTTAAGAAGTTGTTGATGACACAGAGGAGCTTGACTCTTGGGGAATTCTTCATGATACCCCACTTTTGTCCGAAAAGATGTTTGGACCATGGCTCGGTCGAGTCGAACACATGATCCTTGGTTGTTCGCTCCCACGGTTGCCCATGGTATTTTGAGAATAAAAATGTGTCTACGCAGCACGTACCTTGCATGTGTTTGGGCCGAGCCTTGGGAGGTGTATCCCTATTTACTCTGAGCCGAAGAAGTCTCCCACAGATCTGGTTGAGCTCGGGCTCGCTTGCCTCCTTGCCGCGCCTTGGTTACCGGTCTGTGGCTTGATGGTTCGTTGTCGTGTTGGCATTCAGCCGCCAGGGCTGCTGTGTGTTCCTCGGTCTGGAGAGAGCACTCTGTATTGTCGTTGATGATGATAACTCCCTTGGGTCGGGGCATTTTGAGCTTCATATAGGCATAGTGAGGAACAACGTTGAAGCGGGAGAAAGCCGTGCGGCCGAGCAGTGCATGGTATCCATTAGGAAATGGGATGATGTCGAAGATCAAGTCTTTCCTGCGGAAGTTTCCAGGTGATCCGAACACAACCTACAGAGTTACCATATCGGAGCAGCGGGCTTAAACACTTGGAATCACTCCTTTAAAGGTAGTGGTGCTTAATTTAATTCCTGATGGGTCTATGCCCATCTTTTTCACTGTATCTGAGTAAATCGGGTTAAGGCTACTTCCTCCATCCATAAGGACTATAGTGAAGTGGTACCCATCTACAATGGATCTAGGACAAGGGAGGACAACCCTCTATGACGGATACTGGTCGGATGATCCCTATGATCAAAGGTTATTGAGCAAGCCGACCGTGGATTATATTTCGGGGTTACAGACTTTACGACATATATCTCCCGCAGGGGTCGTTTCCTCTTCTTTTTGTGTATGTGAGTGACATAAATCATGTTCACATTTTTGAACTCACAAGGGAACTATTTTTGGCCCCCAATGTTTCGGCCGCGGGGCTCCTCGTCATCTTCACTTCATGGGCCCCTGTTGTGTTCCTCGGCGGCTAGCTTCTCGGCCTGTTTGAAGACCAAACAATCACGATTTTTGTGGGTAGCGGGCTTGTCTTGCATACCATGGATCTGGCAGGGCAGTTCCATGATCTTATCCCATGGAGTCGACTCGTCCATGTTCCCTTCAAAGGGTTTCTTCTGCTGTCCCGGTTTTGAGCTACGGAATACAAAACTTACTACTACGTCATTGGCGTAACCGTTACGACGATGCCGTTCGTTCGTGTTTTTCCTTGGCTTTCCATTTACGTCTTGAACTTCAGAGGTTCTGGGGTCGTGTAACGACTAAGATGCGGTCCTTTCCGACTTGGGGATCGAGGCCCCTAATTGGAAAGAAGCGCATCTAAGCGTTTCGCAAACATGGTAACATAGCACATACATAAATAATAGCGCAATGACAATAAGGGATTCAGCTGTCATCTCATAAATATATCAGAGTTACATCACGCATCGAAACAAGGTAGTTCCGCTACGAATTACGAAACAAGGGAAATGACTATGCTACCCTGCATGCTTGCCCATGATCACAACCACGCCTCAATCTTCTGGATAGTTCACGTACATACTGCCACGCCAACTACGTGCCGTCGGGATCAACTGTCTCGGGGGTACCTTAACCTGTTGGTGTTGTGAAGGAATCTGTGAGCCACAGGGACTCAGCAATCTATGACCTCGGTGCCAGAACTAGTCAAGTTATTAGGTTGGAAAGGTGGAGTATTTTGGTTGCAGCATCCTAAGCTTTATATGGTGGATAACTTACGTAGAACATGAATTGAAGGTGGTTTAATCTAGAGGTCGAAAATAAATGATCACTAAGTGATCCTGAACACCTACCTACGTCAATCATAACCCCACCGTGTTCCCGATCGAAGAGAGATCTTCGAAGGGGATAGTCACGGTTACGCACCTAGTTGGCAATTTTATTAGCTTATGTTCAAGTTATCTATAATCGGATGTTAACAAATATTCCAAGTTGCCACATAACCGTGGGCACGGCTTTCCGAAAGATTAAACCCTGCAGAGGTGCTCCAACTAGTCCATCACAAACGTACACGGGCCGCAAAGTAATCCTCTATCACGAATCTCGTGATCTCGTCGGATTCCTTAGAGGAAAACCTCAACTCTGGGGAGAACCAAAGCTTCACCGGGATTCCTATACGCAAGATATATCGCTAAGGTAAGAGAAGACTAGCAGGACCTCCCGTCGTGTCGACGACCCTGATAAGAGTCGCGTATCTCAGTCTCAGGACACGACGGACGGAACTAGTTACGAGAACCAAACCTCAAGTTTCCTTGTGGTGGCCCCGCAGGGAGACCAGTTTGGACCAACACTCATGAGGAGCACTGGCCTGGGTTGTTGATTAAAGATCCTCAGTGTGATCATTCCCTATGCAGATTATTATTAAGTGATTAGCAAATTAACACCAATGTTTGGTCCTGCCGGACAAGTCTTAACACTACGCGATTTATTGAGGAGGTCCCCATAACAACCCCGAACGTGTTAGGAGCGATCAATATGGAATCAAACACCGGTAACCGGTAACTATGGCGGCAATAACAGAACAAAACACCCGGCAAAAGGCTAGGCCTTCCGTTATTTACCAAGTATATAGGTGCATTAATTAAATGACAGATTTAGCATAATGATATCAAACTCATGTTATCACATGAGACAATTGCACCTGCATCTAGCAACGCTAACATTAGTAGCTGAGCAAAGCCTACTTAGCCATTCAAGATTTGCTAGGAAGGGATAAGTGTTTTGGGTTTCATGGAAATTCAGGAGGCAATTATTTCAGTGGTAGGCAGCGAGCATATGATGGAAGAAACTTATACTAGCATAACAAGTCTAGAGATGGAATCAAGGTCATATCATCTTGCCTGTGATATCCTTAGCTCGGAACTGCTCTTGTTCGTCATGCACATACTCTCCCAAATCCACATACTTGTTCTCCGATCTCGGTGCTACCCAACATAGTAATAACATCCAATGAGCAACAACACCTCAAGATGCAACAAGCACATGATGCATGAGATGAATATGAGCATGCATCACTATTTCTATCACTAGCACAAGCATGAGAAGTAAATACATGTTCCTGGACAGAAATGCATTCTAAACTATCTTGACATGCATAAAAATGACATGATCAGATGCGTCTCGTGAAAACGATGGAAAAGCATATAAATAACCTTACAAACGGAGCTACAGATCAACGGGAAACAACGAAACAAGAAATGAAGCCCTACGTGTCAAATTCATCACAACACAGTCAAGTGGCACAACTCTGGTATTTCCAGCTTGCCAAGACATCAAACAAACCAACATGGATGGGGTGGTGCAAAGAATATCACCACACCATCAACTATGCACTCACAAGCATCAAAACTCGAAAACTACTGAATCTGCCATAAACAGCATCATGGCACTTTGTGAGCCACATGCAAAGCACCTACAGCCACCTAAACATGCCAAATAAGATATGTGGCAGTAGCTATCCAAGAGTACTGCAATGACAAGAAAAAATATCACACAAAGGAGTTTCACATAGAAAGTTACACAGCTGCAAACTTGCCCAAAAATATCAGATTTCACGGACTTAGTAAAAATTCCAGATTCTCACTATCTGTTTATGCTCTAAAGCATTTTGACAGCACTCAAACCAATATCTACAGGACTCCAAATGGAATGAAAATTTACAGGGAGCTAGAAAAACATATAAGCTTCAACTTCCCAGTTGAAAGCTAAGGCTGAATCACAATACATTGACCTGCACAAGCTCATCCACAGGAGAAGAAAATATAAACAGATTCTCAGACTTTGTGAAAATCTCAGATTTTCACTAATCTGGAATTTTAGCCACATGCCTACATTGATTGGCACAACTTGCACATATTGATTCATAAACATGAAATGAAACCAACATGTGGTAGAGGGGGTCACCCTCTACCACCACAACCAAGAATCAAACTCTTGGGCTCACCACATCACATGGAACAAATCTGAAATATATCATCTCCAGAAAATGTTCCAAAGGCAAAAATGACTTCACCAATGGATTCTTGGGATGAATCTACCCCAAAAACATATGCACTTGCTTGGAACAAAAGGGCACAAACTAGAAAAGAAAAACTACATGGAAGCATATCTAGTGAATAGTGCATCATCACATGTGCTATTCACTAGAGCGACACTTGGTCAAGCTCTTGCACATGTCCACAATAAAAAAGGTGCACATGAGGGGTAGACCTCATGCTCATGTGCCTTGGCACACCATCATACACCACACACATCAAGCACATGCACAACTTCATCCACACTTGCTAGAATCACTACCACTAGCTACACACACATCATGCACTCTACTCATACACTCACAAGATAGGACAAGTGCACATCCAAGGCTCACCAAGCCTTGGGCATGGGTAGGTCACCACTCCCTTACACACACATCAAGAGGAGAGCACCTACACAAACAGAAGGTGAGTGAGGGGGGAAACCCACACACACACTCACTACACACACTACTTGCACCACAAGGGCACAAGCAACACACCTCCACATCTTACCACAGCCTCATATACACACACTTGCACCACAAACCTATTACCCCACTACACCACACCTCACCACACATGTATGTGTGTTACCACACACATGCCTACAGATACATACACTACACATACATACACTACACATGTGAAATATTCTCAAGCTTAGCAAAATAAAATACACCACAAAAGCTGGAAGCAAACTAGCACAAATAACCTGACTCACATGCACCTGCAGCCATTGTTGCTAGAAACAAAATACACAACAACAAAATGAAACAGGGAAAAAGAATAAAGGGCTTGGGGGGGTTCGAACCCAAGCCCCTCTGAACCTGTTATGCCGCTGTTGCCACCCTGCTACTGCCACTGCTTCGACACAAAAGGGGAAGCTAGCAAGGTATCCTCTCTACTGCAGCTATTCTACTGACGAAACAGGAAAATAAACAAAAAGGGGGGTGCACCATCTGGGATTCGAACCCTGCACCTGACAGAACACACACAACTAGCACAACTCTAATAACCACTAGGACTCTCATCGGCACTTGACAGAGGGAAGGAGGTATGGAAGCTATACTACCACTACAGGGTGCTCTGCTCTGCAAGGAACATAGAAGCGCCGGCGACAGGGAGGCCGCCGTGGCTTCTCTGCACTGCTGCTGCACCACGAGGGGAACCACTACCCTACGCACGACTGCTATACGGTGCTGGCCACGCCATGCTGTGCTGCTACACAGCACACCTCAAGCAACTAGCAACGCACACACCCTCTACAGCTGCTCGAAAAGGGAAGCACTGCAACACGTCTCGCTGGATCTATACGAGGAGGAGGTAAGGAGGTGGCCGGCTCACCTAGGGAAGGAAGAATAGCCGCCGATCGGAGGAAGGGGCGCCCTGGAGTCGCGCCAAAGGGGAAGAAGCGGAGGTGAGGAAGATCCTGCTGCAGACCGAGGAAGAAGATGGAGTACGCCGGGTCTGAGGCGTTGGCGAGCTCTTGCCCATCAGTGAGGTTGCTCCTCGACCTCAGCGACGGCGGGAATGGAGCGTGGGGAGCATCGCCTCGCTCCTAGACATTGCGGCGGCGACGGACGTCGATGGGAGCGGGGGTATACGCTGACGGGTGCTGCTCTCCTCTCTCTGCTACTGATCTACATAGACTTACCGAGGAGAAGGAGAGAAGGAGGGAGATGGAGAGAGGTGGTGGCGCAGATGGGGAGATAGGGGAACCCTAGGGAAGATGGGCACATACGCCCACGCTTTATGGGGTGGCCTCGATGTCTGTGCCTCACGGCGGCACGCACGCTCTCTCTGCTGGCCTAACGGAAAGGAGACAGAGGAGGAAACGGCGTCTGAAGGAGAAGGAGGTTGTGGAGCTCGGCTTAGCGCGCGGGGGAGGAAGAGTTGGGCCGCCAGGAGGGAGAGAGCCCACCTGAGGCTCCACATAAGAGGAAATTAATTCCCTGGGGCCTTTTCTATTTATAGGAAAAGCCACAGAAGAAATAAAGGAAAGCAAAATCTACTGGGGATAGAAAGAAAACAATAATACCCCCTGGTCAAGGAAAAATATGACCTATTTGAATAAAATGTAAAATGGATTTTTTAGGAGCAAGTTTACATTTACAAAACAGCATGGTTTGGATCTGTTTTGTAATTATTTGCACCTTACAAACTTAAATCAAATCAGAAACTTCACATCTCCACATCCATCTCAAATCAACCTAAATCAAGTGCATTTTTAAAACAGGAAAGGAACAAGTGGAAAATGAGCTTGAGATAATAAAGAGGGAGAAGTTTGAAACCTTATGCCACCACAAGTACTATTCCTATTATCACATGCAACCTACTAGAGTTGCACCACACCACACATTTCACAAACCAAATATCACACAAGATCACAAGCATCACATCACCTCATAAGAACACAATGCAACATTACAAGGTCATGGTCATGGAATGATATGGCATGCATGCATGCAAGGAAGAATAACAAGAGGAGCTCCACATGGAATCATAACATAGATTACTCTCATGTCCATGACAAGTTGGACCCACATGAAGAAGGTTCCAAAAAGGGAAGGTTACACACTTGGGGCATTACACCGCATTTTAACTGCCCCGAGCTAGCCATTTATCTTCACCCGCGCTAAAGCGGGTCTTGAGGGAAGTGAGGGCGGAAATAGTTCTCGGCCTATCCTGGCCGAGTTGTCGGGCCAGCCATCCGTTCCTGATGTTGTGCCAAAAAGAGGCTATCGCCTAGGTGTGCGGACAGTCCACAGTTTGGTTCTTCTTAGTTAGGAACCGATTGTCGAATTCTCTGGCCGATTCACCTGCCTTTTGAACGACATTTCTTAGGTCGAATGAATCCAGCGGTTCAACATAGGTTCCATGGAAGTTTGACAGAAAAACCTCCTCGAGCTCTTCCAAGCGCTTAATGGAGTTTCAAGGCAGGCTATTTAGCCAGTGCCGTGCCACTCCTTTGAGTTTTAGGGGTAAGCAGTTTATGGCGTGGAGATCTTCTCCCCTAGCCGTATGGATGTGGAGAAGGAAATTACCTATCCACACTGTGGGGTCTGTCGTCCTGTCGTATTGTTCGATGTTCACGGGTTTGAACCCTTCCAGGAACTGGTGCTGCATGACCTCATCTATGAAGCACAGTGGGTGAGAGGCGCCTTTGATTAGTGCTAAATTGTGCCGGAGATCAGTTCCGGGTCTATCCCAGTACGGTTCCCGACGTGTGTTCTTGTGTGCAACCCAGGGTGGTTCTTCATCACATCGAGTGGGGGGGGTACCTCTTGGATCCGTAGACGGATCTGTTGTGACCTTTTCTGATGTCCGAGTCTTATCGTGGATCAGATCTGTCCCTAGGGTGCACATGCTTGGGTCTATACTCAGCCTCCCAGGCCGCTCTGTCGCGCCCTAGGGGCGGGTGATAGGGCTGGTCATAGTCCTTGCGCATGGGTAACACGTGCTATGGGGCCTCATAGTCGAATTAAGGCAGCAGGCGCTGACGTGGGTAGCTTTTATTTTGTTTCAGCCATTCGGTGTCGTATCCTTCTTTGGCGGCCAGGATTTCGGTCCACCTGCTTTTAATGGTTTCTTGTTCAGCCTGGAGATGTCGTTGGTTCGCTTTTAGGCTCTCAGCGGTAGCTATAAGATGCTGCCACAACTGCTCCTGGCCTTCATGGTCCTCGGGGATTCGGCCTTGAAGCCATCATCATCATCGACACGCGGAGGTAATTGTCGTCGTCCGAATTATTGAGGTCGTCGGGATCGGCATTGTCTGGTTCCTCTGGTTGTTGCTCGGGAGCTTCGCGGTTGTCGTGGTCCTCTGGGTTATATTTTGTCATGTAGCTTGTATGGAGCCCCTTCCATTATTTGCCTTGGCACGCTTACGCGGCTTTCGGTGCTTCGAGGGATCCTCCTCAGACCTATCACCGTTTTGTTTGGGTGCAGTGTCACCTTTGTTCCGCGGCGTGTCTACCATGTAAACGTCGTAGGTGGACGTTGTTGTCCATCGGCAAGTATTTACGGGGGTGGGGTAGTCGGCCTCGTCTTCCATTTCCTCGATCACCTCAGATGCATAGTCCAACGCTTCGGTTAAGTCTTCGACGGTGGCTATGAAGTGGGTCGTGGGTGAGCCGTAAAAGTCCTCATGATCCACCTCTGAGCCAACCTGTGCATAGGTCGAGCTCTGGTTATCTTGTATTTTAAGCGATTGGATTTGGTCGAGTGTCTCGTTTAACATAGAGAGGTTGTTCTAATCAATCTGTTCGTGATTTATGGAATTGACCCACATGGCTTCCGCGAGGGATGCATGTTCAGCAATGTCCATTAGGTGTTGTCCGGGCATGGTGGTCGGGTCCGAGCTCAAAGCTGGCTTTTTGACATAGAGCGGACCGAGGCCGTGTCCGGTCAAGAGACCCGGAGTCAAGGCTTAGGGCTTTTTGGTTTCATCGGTCGAGGCAGTGATTTTGGCGGGGAACAGATTACCCTAGGTGTCGGCGGAGAATTCAAAATCTCCAAACCTTATTTGCTGACCGGGGATGAAGCCTCCGATCCGAAAGGGAAGGCCAGTCGGGTCTGTGCGCAACGTGACACCTGCCAAGCGTGAGCACCTGTCCGGGGGCGAAGATGCCCCCGTTGCTAATTTGGTCCGTAATGATCAGGTGAGCCATCGATCCTTCCAGTGATCTAACGGCGGAACACTCAATGAAATCACCAATGTCGGTGTCAAAACCCATAGATATGAGGTAGGGGGTCCCTGTCGGTGCACTAGAGACTGGGGTCCCTTGTGCCCTAGACTTGTGCACGGGCACCAGCAACGCCCTCGGCAGCAACACACGAGGAAGACTGGCGGGAAGTCAAACCAAGACCCACCGAGGCCACGCCCTCCCCTCTCTCCAAGGGTGTGGAGTACGAGGGCTCGAAATTCAAGACCCCGGCTAGCCATCCTTGCCGGGAAGATTCATGAGGCCCCGACAAGCCCTCTTTGTCGGGAAGACTCTGGAAGACTAGCAAGACCTCGACAAGCCTCGCTTGGCGGGAAGACTCACAAATACTGGCGAGATCGGCAAGACCTCCTTGCCGGGAAAGTGTTCAAGCCCCCGGGAAACCCTCCTTGCCGGGAAAGTGTTCAATCCCCGGGCAAGCCCTCCTTGTCGGGAAGATAACCAAGTCATCGACGGGGACGCCAGGCCAGCAAGCCCCTTCCGCTTGCTAGGTGTCGTCTCCCGTTTCTACCACAATACGACCGCTCCAGCTCATCCTTCAAGCGCCCGCATAAGGCCCAAGTGTCGATTCACCTAGGTACGTGCCGCGACCACCTCGCGGCAGGTCAGGGGTCAGACAAGGCATTTACTGCCCCTGACACCACCGTAGAAGAAGAGTTGTGAACACTGTTCACTATACAACCCATGAGCACACTGTTGGTGACCCCTTTGCCTATAAAAGGAGGCCCAAGGCTCATTCTCGGGAGGTGGCACTCTTTCGGATCTGAGACCCCCCTAATCACCAGATAAGTTACTGTAGCAAATCACCCTACAGTAAACATCCAATACAAACTAAGAAGGAGTAGGGTTTTATTCGCAAAGCGGCCCGAACCTGGGTAAAGGACCTTGCCGGTGTTGATCGCTAGATCCGCTATCGACGCCACCTCTCTCTTCCCCCGCCGAACGATCAAGGGACCCTTCGAGCTTCCCATAGGTGTCGGTTTCCCTGACATCTTTGGCGCCCCAGGTACGGAATGAGGCGATTGAGAGTTTTTTTGCAGACTCAAGGAAGTCCCGCACCAGATCTTGGGAAGTTGAACGCACCACTGTGGGCCCTCGAAGCAGGGCGCGGCGGTGGTCGCTCTACTTCGCCACGACCTCCTAACACCTGCGCAAGCGCCCCGCTGGGCAAGCGCGTGCTAGGGAGACGGAGACCCCAAGCTTGAAGGCATCAGGCTGACGCGCCGCTCCAGGATAGTGCGCTGTTGTCGAGGGTGTGCCTGGGGGCTTCGGCGAGGCCTCCGGTGCATACTCTGGCCGACGCACCTCTCTAAAGTGATGCATAGCCGTCGAGGATGCGCCAATAGGCCCAGAAGCCCAGGCACACACTCCAGCAAAAAAAATTCCCCCTGGAAGCGTCACGTCACCACCGAAGATGCGCTCGGGGGCTCCGCCAACATGGCCTGGCAAAACAGGAAAAGGAGCTATGCTCCGGCAATCCCCCTTCTATACGATTGTCAAGTACTATCGACAAGGTCCTTGCCGGAGGGGAAGTTGCCAGGAAATTGTAGTCTCCTGCTAGTAGGGAACCTGAGACCCCGGCAAAGGACCCCAACGCCGTGGGAAGAAGTGTCGCGGCACAATAGATAAGTGATAGATATTCCAGATGAGATTTCAGAGTAGATAGGTTGTTTCCGTTCCGGAAGATCCTAAACCTTATTTGAGAAACTTGCGCATAGATGGAGCCTTGTCACGATCAGTGCACCTTGGTTCTGTTTCGACCTAGTTCAATGACTTGAACGGCCACAGACTGCCTTCACATTGTTTCGAACCCGTTTAACAGACCAAGCGGCTACGCAGCGCCTTATTTTGCCTCGAGCCGCGCTAGACGATCTAACGGTTGCACTGAGTGAGGCAAGGAGCCTTGCCAGTAACGACCCCTCAAGCGAACTGCTAAGGATTTGTTCCTCAAAGCACTGGCGGCAGGACCAGTCACGCCGGCAAGCTTCTGGAAAATGCAAAAGGTGTAGCATGCAAGGGAAAGGAACAGGCGCAAAGGAAACTACGTTTCATTCATTTGTTTGAAATAAACTCAAACATATTGCATGAATTATTTTTACTACTCTAACCTATGGTATTTTCTTTTGGCGAGGGACACGCTTGCCAGACAAAAGTTCAAGAAGACAAAAAGCAGGACGGCCCCCGGCGCAACCAGTGTTGGCCCTTCCTGGACCAACATTGCAAAGTGAAGAACGGGGCCCAAAGGGACGGCGGAGACGGGAACCAAGCGCTTCCTGCAATATGCGGCAGCATCGGTCCTTCCAGCTCATCGGTCCCATCTCGGGAGGAGGAGGACCGCAGATTGACGATAATGGTGCGACCGACGTTTAGTCCGAGGACAGATCCTGATACCCAGGTTGAGTCTGCCGAGGGTATGACCCATACTCGTTGTCGCTACCATCTGACCCCTCCTCGTCGCTCTCGCGCGAGGAAGGGCTATCAGTCCAACTCGAGTTTTCTTCGCAGCAGCGGAGGCGCACACCTAAGCTCCTGTATATCTTAACGGAGAGCAGATTGTCCGCCATCATCTTGAAGCGAAGAACGTGCCCATCCCAGAGGTTACCGGCACGGGCGAAGCTCATCCACCCGCGGCCACGGAACAGGAGCCGAGGCTCCGGTTGCTCCACAGTCACCAGGACCGCGCCGTTGCCGCAGACATGCACTCGAAGCCGCAACATCGAGGGCTTCTCTTCGCTCATCACCTTGGCGAAGGCGATGGGGAGTTAAAGCCGGGTCCTGATGCGACCTTGTAATATGACAAGAAACTGCAATGGAGTCCTTTCAACGTGAGTCCCCACGGAGGAGAAGTCGGCACTGGGGAAGAAGACAGAGGTGCTGGAGTAGCACTCCGCCTTCCCCGGCCACGGCCTCCGCGGCGACCGAGGCGCTTCGCCCCTCCGCCACCACGGGCGCTCCTGCCGCCTTCTGAAGCTGCAACCCCTGAAGTTGTGGCATGATCCGAATGTGACCCCCTTGCCGCCTTGGCAGCCAATGATGTCCGCCCTCGTGCCCTAGCCATGGTTAGGGAGAGCGCCACCTGGAACTAGAAGAAGACTCCGCAAGTGCAAGCTAGGGGTGCTGAATGTTTCAGGAGTTGGGTGGATGAGCAAAACCCCCATGCAAACTTCCTAATTTATAGGTCGAGGCGCGGGGGCTAGCTCTCCACTCTCCAAAAACTGCCGCCCCTCTCGCCCAATCACCCATGATCACGGGCAAATAGGGAACCACCCTGCTGCACCAATGCATGCGGGGGCAGGCCCTGCCACGAATGCCACTTGCCTGACTGTTATTGCGCATGCATCACGCGTGGCAGTACGGCGTCGGGAGGTGGGGAAGACAATGTGAGCACACTTATCCACCTCGCACGCTCGATGCGCGACGTGGGAAAGTGCCGTTTGCAACGGCTCCAAAATTATAGAGTCCCCTGCCATGGAAGCCTCTGCACTACTTTGGGCCTCGCCCAGCAACTCCCCGCACGAGTGCGTGGCCCAGGCCCGGGGGCTCTTGTCGGTGCACAAGAGACGGGGGTCCCTTGTGCCCCAGACTTGTGCACAGGCACTAGCAACGCCCCCGGCAGTAGCACGCGAGCAAGACTGGCGGGAAGACAAACCTAGAGCCACTGAGGCCACACCCTACCCTCTCTGTGAGGGCGTGGAAGACGAGGGCTCCGGATGCAAGACCCCGGCAAGCCCTCCTTGTGGGGAAGATCCTCGAGGCCCCGGCAAGCCCTCTTTGCCGGGAAGACTCCCGAAGACTAGCTAGACCCCGACAAGCCTCCCTTGCCGCGAAGACTCACAAAGACTGGCAAGACCCAGGGCAAGCGCTCCTTGCAGGGAAAGTGTTCAAGCCCCCGACAAGCCCTCCTTGCAGGGAAGATAACCAAGTCATCCACAGGGACGCCAGGCCAGCGAGCCCCTTCCGCTCGCCAGGTGTCATCCCCCGTTTCTACCACAATCCGTCCGCTCCAGCGCATCCTTCATGCGCCAGCACAATCCTCACAGCATGTCAGGGGTCAAACAAGGCATCTAGTGCCCCTTACACCACCGTAGAAGAACATCGGTGAACATTGTTCACTATACAACCCGTGAACACACTGTTGGTGACCCCTTTGCCTATCGAAGGAGGCCCAAGGCTCATTCTCAGGAGGTGGGACTCTTTGGGATCTGAGACCCCCCTATTCACCAGATAAGTTACTATAGCAAATCACCCTACAGTAAACCTGCAATACAAACTAAGCAAGAGTAGAGTTTTACGCGCCAAGCGGCACAAACCTGGGTAAAGGACCTTGCCGGTGTTGATCGCTGGCTCCGCAATCAACTCCACCTCTCTCTTCCCCCACCGAACAATCAAGGGACCCTTCGAGCTTCCCATAGGTGTCGGTTTCCCTGACAGTGCCGACCTATGGACCTTGGATCGATGGGTTGTAGGAGAGAAGGAGAGACAGTATTTACCCAGGTTCGGGTCCTCTTGAGGAGGTAAAACCTTAAGTCGTGCTCGATTATATTGATGTGGACAATGATTACAGAGTTTATCTACCTCGAGAACGAATAAGCTAAACCCTAGATGAGATAACTTGCCTGTACACGTGAGAACCCCTAGTATATATAGACACCAGGGGTCCTAGGGTTACATACTACCGACCTTAGCCGGGAACAGATGGGTCGACCAAGTCCTCTTGACTTGGAGTGCACGCGAGTCTTCGGAGCATTCCATCTCGATCATCAAGTTGTCAGATAGTCTGGTCTTCAATGATGCGGCCCATATGGTCGGCCCATAAGGGATAAGTCGACCGCACGCGGACCCCTTATTCTAGGACTCCCTCACCCGTTACACTCCATGGGTTGGAGTCACCATCAACGTCGACATAGGATAGCACCACCTATCGGAACGACACCAAAAATTGTCGTGTCAACCGTTGCGTTTGATCTTCCTATCGCTACCTCTATTTACATGTGCATGTCTTTACTTTCCATTGTTATACTGTTAGACTTGCATGTGTAAGGTGTGCTTGACTTACAAAAAATGCTAAAAACATACCCACAACTAAAATTAGAAAAAGGCTAAGTTTTTATTTGGCCAAGCAGTCTAATCACCCCCTTCTAGACATACTTCGTATCCCATAAGTGGTATTAGAGCTTTAGTCTCCATGGCATTGGTTTCACAACCTAGGAGAGTATGGCATCTACTGAGGGAAATTAACACTGTAGAAGTCCATATTTTGATGGTACAAACTTTGCTAGTTGCATGCATAAGATGAAATATGCATATTCTTGGTCATAACCTCGCTGTTTGGGCTATTGTTCGTGTTGGATTGCAAGGTTAATTCTTTGGTGATGGAAGGGAACCGGATCGTGAAGCGACTGTGGAAGAATTGAAGATGTTGCAATACAATGCTAAAGCATGCGACATTCTATTCAACTGCCTATGCCTCGAAGAGTTCAACAATATTAACCGTTTTGAGAATGCCAAGGAAATTTGGGACAGTTTGGTTGATATGCAAGAAGGTACCTAATATGTCAGCAAATCTAAGTTGGATATGCTACACAGTCATCTTGACAAGTTCAAGATGAAGGATGGTGAAAGAGTCAGTGAGATGTATTCTAGGCTTGCTCTCATCACAAAGCCGCCTTAGGAAGCGAAGAGATTACCGACAAATTCATCGTCAAGAAGATACTTAGAGCCTTGGATGGAAAGTACGACACCCTGTGCACATTGATACAAATGATGCCAAACTACAAACATCTCAAGCCAACGGGAGTCATTGGAAGGATTGTTGCTCATGGAATGTCACTCAAGGACAAAGAAGAGTTCCACAACAAGTCAAGCAGTGCTTACAAAGATTCAAGTGATGCTCCTACTACTTCAGATGACAACCTTGTCACTAATGAAGAGATAATCCTCATGGTCAGGAAATTCAACAAGTTCTACAAGAGTAGAGGCAAAGAGAGAAGCTCCAATTCAAGATATGAAGAGCAGCGTTCATCTAGTCGTGACCGAAACTGCTACAATTGTGGAAGGCCGAGACACTACTCCAATGAGTGCTCGCCGCCCCACAAAAGAAGAGAATATTCACCTAGGAGACGAAGCTCACGAGATGAGTCACCTCGAAGAGAGAGAAGGAGTAGAGAAGATCGTTATGAATGAATACCCTCCTGGAGAATAATGAAATTAGAGAAGAAGGACAAGTACACCAAGATACACTCAAGAAGAAGATATCAAGATCATGTTGTTGAATGGGTATCTTGCTCCGAGTCCGACAACCAATCTGAGAGAACCTACCACTCCAACTCCGACTATAGTCAAGATGGAGGTGTTGCCAGTCTTGAGCTCGTATCCTCCAACACCTATGACATATTTGATTCATCAAATGAAGGAATTGGAAACTTCTTCATGGCTAAAGGCCCTAAGATATCACTTCCAAGTAAATTGACTTTAATAGTGATGAGGAGACCTTACTAGGAGATGATGACTTATTCTTCGATAAAACTAGTGATAACAATGAAAATGAACTTTATGAAAATCATGCAAGTCAATATTAGTCGTGTCATGATGATCAGAAGGAGATTGAGCGTCTAACTAAATAATTAAAGACTCTTAAGTTAGATCATGAATCTACTCTAGAAGATCATAGAGAGCTCGCATCAACTCATGAGTAGCTACTCTTCGAGAAGCGAAATTTAGTGCAAGAGCATGAGTTTCTAAAAGCAATCTATGATGATCTTAGAAACAAGAGTTCTTCTTATCTAGCCAAATGATTACTCTTTTTTACTTTATTTCCACAAGTTAAACCTAAGAATACTAGTAACTAAGTCAAGAAAGTTTCTTCATCTAGTAAAAACAAGAATAACACTAAATTAGATGATGTTGTTGCTAGTAGTTATCTTGATTCCACTAATTATTCTCTTATCCAAGTTACGCTTGATAAAGAAAACGATTTATTAAAAGGAATTATAGAAAGAGGTGCCATAAAGAGGCTTGCCGGAAGTGAGCAATTCGAGGAGATTGTACGCAAGCAAGGAGGACATCGGAAGAAACAAGGCATTGGATACTTCAATGCCAATGGTGTTGAGTAGGAAGAAGGTCAACACCCAAACCGGAAGTTTGTTCCACAAAAGGAGAAGTATGATCCCACTTTCCCCAAGGGAACAAATGCTCAAGATGACCTTCCACCACAAGACCACAAGCTCAAGTGCAAGGACAATCTTCGAGAGGAGATTGACTCATTTGAAGAAGAGCCCCATGCAATGGTCAAGTAGATTCCAAAGGCCACCACTAGCTCTACTCCATGAAGCGCTACCTCAACTCCAAGGATCCCCATCATATTGATGTGGGTCCCTAAGAAGAAGAACTGGAGAAGTTCTTGAGGGGTGACTTCGCCAATGAAATTCACTCTTATTCATTTTGTCAAGAACTGTTTGCAATAAACTCCAACCATATGCATTAGTTCAAGGAACCACACATTCCCTCAAAGGTAAGAAAGGGACAAGGTAATTAATGTATCACTGGACATCATCTCATATATACTTCATTCCATGTCCATAAATATAATTGCATTTGTTCCTTGTGTGTGGGATTAACTAATGTAGGTGAGAAGTGTAAGAAACAACAAGGATTGATCCCAACTCAAGAGATCTTCATCAACAATGAACATCCACCACTACTACACCTTCATGAAGTCTATTACGACAAAACAGAAGATTATTTTACCCTCTTAGGGGGGATGTCAAATCAAGTGGGAGCTTTACTCTAAGACTTGACTCAAAGCATCTTTTTGTTGGAAATATGCCCTAGAGGCAATAATAAATTTATTATTATCATATTTCCTTGTTCTTGATAATCGCTTATTATACATGCTCTAATTGTTGATTGGAAAATCAAATACATGTGTGGATACATATACAACAAAGTGTCCCTAGTAAGCCTATACTAGACTAGCTCGTTGATCAAACATGGTTAAGGTTTCCTAGCCATAGACATGAGTTTTCATTTGATAACTGGATCGAATCATTAGGAAAATGATGTGATGGACAAGATCCAAACCGCAAGCATATCATTTGATCGTATGACTAAGTTTATTGTTATTGCTTTCTGCATGTTAATGTATTTGTTCCTATGACCATGAGATCCTGCAACTCCCTGACATCGGAGGAATGCCTTGTGTGTATGAAATTTCACAACATAATTGGGTGATTATAAAGATGTTCTACTACTATCTCCGATGGTGTCTGTTGGGTTGGGATGGATCGAAACTGGTATTTGTCACTCCGTATGACACAGAGGTATCTCTGGGCCCACTTGGTAATACAACATCACAAGAAGCTTGCAAGAAATGTTTCTAAGGAGTTATTTATGGGAACTTGTATTATATAATGAGTAAAGAGACTTGCAAGTAATGGAATTTAACTAGGTATGGAGATACCGATGATCGAACCTCGGGCAAGTAACATACCGCTTGACAAAGGGAACTGCATACGGGATTGACTGAATCCTTTACATTATTGTTCGACCCCTAGTCATATTCATGGAATATGTGGGAACCAATATGGGCATCTAGTTCACATTATTGGTTATTGACCATAGAGGTTTCTCGGTCGTGTCCACATGATTCTCGAACCCGTAGGGTCCTGATGTTTAATGCTTGATTGACGCTGGAGTAGTATTGGTATATATACATTGGTGATCGAATTTTATTCGGAGTCCCGGATGAGATCATGGACATCACGAGGAATTACGAAATGGTCCGGAGGTAAATATATATATCTGGGAAGTCCTATTTTTCCTACTCAAAAAGTATCGGGCATTATCGATAGTGTACCGGGGTGCCGAAAGGATTTCTGGGGTCCACCTGCCTCGTGGGCCCACAAGGGTTGTGGGGGTGGTGCCCTAGCTACCCTAGGCGAGGGGCACCAGCCCCTAGAGGCAAATTGGGCTTGGGGAAAGAGAGAAAAAGGGACAAGGCACCTAGGAGGTGCCTTGGAGGAGGGGAACTCCTCCCTTCCTTGTAGAGAACTCAATTGCGTTATAGACGCATCCACTTAGTGATCTACAAGGGTATCTAGATGCACTCCCCTCTTGTTACTGTTGATCTCCTTAAATAGATCTTGGGTGTGTATAGGAATTTTTTTTCCCATTCAACGTTCACCAACAGTGGCTTGATGATATAGGTCTATGCTTAGATAACATGCATGAGTAGAACACAAAGTGTTTCTAGGTGTTGATGTTCAGATTGCTTACTTCCTTAGTATTATTTTTATTCGGCGGCATTGTGGTATGAAGTGGCCCGGTCCAACCTTACTCGTCCCTATAAGTTCCAAAGACTGAGATGCAACTTGTTGCATAAAAATGGTTGGCGGGTGTGTCTCTCTCCCACTTTAGTTGAATCAGATTCGACAAAGGTGGTCCTTGTAAAAGGTTAAATAGCAACTTCAATATAACTGTTATGTCTTTGTGTAGGTAAGAACAATCCTTGCTAGTCACCCATAGCAGCAACGTAAAACATGCAATAACACACTAGAGGAGGTCTAACTTGTTTTTGCACGGTATGTTGTGATATGATATGGCCAAAGACATGATGAGATATATGTGGTGTATGAGATGATCATGTTATGTATATATTATTAATACTTGCATGTCGATGAGTATGGCAACTGGCGGGAGTCATAGGTTTGTGTTTGATTAATTTGTGCATTTTTCTTTACTTTATCACTATTAGTTAGCAATAGTTGTAGAAGCATAGTTGGCGCAACAACTCAATGGTGACACGATGATGGAGATCATGGTGTAATGCTGGCGATGATGGAGATCATGTTCGTGCTTTGGAGATGGGGATCAAAAGCACAAGATGATGATGCCATATCATCTAACTTATATGATTTTTATGTGATGTTAATCCTTTTATGCATCTTATTTTGCTTAGGACAACAATGGCATTATAAGATGATCCCTCACTAAATTTCAAGATAAAATTGTGTCCTCCCCAAGTGTACCACTGCGAAGGTTTGTCCTTTTGAGACACCATGTGATGATCGGTTGCGATAGACTCTATGTTCGCATACAACGGGTGTAAGCCCATTTTGCACACACAGAACACTTGGATTAAACTTGGTGACCCTAGCATGTACATACATGGCCTCGGAACACAGGAGACCGAAAGTTCGAAAATGAGTCATATAGTAGATATGATCAACATGGAGATGTTCACCATTGAAACTACCTCCTCTCACATGATCATCGAACTTGGGTTGGTGGATTTGGATCATGTTAAACTTGAACAAGCCGAGGGATGTTAATTTGAGGGGGAGTTCTTAAGCAATATGATTAATTGAACTCATTATCATGAACATAGTCTAAATTGTCTTTGCAAAGTATGTTGTAGAAAAATAGATTGCACTCTAGCTCCCATCTATTTTTCATACGTTCCTAGAGAAAACTAAGCTGAAAGATGATGGAAGCAACTTTGTGGACTGGGTCTATAAACTAAAGATTGTCTTCATTGCTGCACAGAAGGCTTATGTCCTTTATGTACCGGTTGGTGTGCCACTCTATTAAGCGTCATATGTGGATGTTCTGAACATTTGACAAACACGCTTTTGATGACTACTTGATAGTTCCGTGTGTCATGCTTTACGTCTTTGAACTGAGGCTACAAAGATTTTTTGAATGTCACGGAGCATATGAGATGTTCCATGATCTGAAATTCAGATTTCAGGCTTGTTTTCGTGTTGACAGGTAGGAGACCTCCGACGGGATTCTTTGCATGAAAATGTAAGGAGAAGAGCTAAATCGGTGAGCATCTCCTCACATTGTGTGGGTGCTACAATGGTTTGAATCTTGTCAGAGTTGATCTTCTAGATAAGATAGTGATTGACATAGTTCTCCTAGTCACTTCAACCAAGCTACTAGAGCTTCGTGATCAGATATAACATGTCAGGGATGGAGATGATGATCTGTGAGCTATTCATGATGTTTTATACTATGAATGTAGAAATCGAGAAGTAGCATCAATTGTTGATGGTTAGTAAAACCACTAGTTTCAAGAAAGGCAAGGGCAAGAAGGGAAACTTTGAGAATGGCAAGCCAGTTGTCGCTCCAATGAAGAAATCCAAGATTGAACCCAAACCCAAGGCCGAGTGCTTCTGTTGTGAGGGGAACGGTCACCGAGAGCGAAACTACCCAGATGGTTGGCAGATAAGGAAGATCGCAATGTCAACAAAAGTATATTTGACATACATGTTATTGACGTGTGCCTTAGTAGTGCTCATTGAAGCTCCTCGTATTTGATACCAGTTCAGTTGCTAATATTAGTAACTAGAAACAAGAGTTGCGGAATAAACGGATACTACCAAACGGCGAGGTGTCAATGTGTGTTGGAAGTGTTTCCAAGGTTGATATGATGAGGATCGCATGCTTCATCTACCTTCGGGATTAGTGGTAAACCTAAATAAATGTTATTTGGTGTCTGCGTTGAGCATGAACATTATATGGATTTTGTTTATTGCAAGACGATTATTCACATAAGTTAGATAATAATGGGTTATTCTATTTACATGAATAATATATGTTATTATCGTGCACCCAATGTGAATGGTTTGTTGAATCTCGATCGTAGTGATACACACATTCCTAGTATTGATGCCAAAAGATGTAAAGTTAGTAATGATAATAACACTTACTTTTGGCACTACCACTTAGGTCATATTGGTGTAAAACGCATGAAGAAACTCCATGGATCTTTGGACTCGTCCAATTTGAGATCTCTTGATACATGCGAACCAGGACTCTTGGGCAAGATGATTAAGACCTGTTTTTTACAATGAGATGGAGTAGGCTAGTGACTTATTGGAAATAATACATTCTAATGTATGTAGTACAATGAGTGCTGAAGCATGCAGTGGATATCATTATTTTCTTACTTCACTGATGATTTGAGTAGATACGGGTATAGTTACTTAATGAGTCACAAGTCTGAAATGTTGAAAAGTTCAAGCAATTTCAGAGTGAAGTTGAAGATCATCGTGACAAGAGGATAAAATGTCTACGATGTGATCGTGGAGGTTAATATATGAGTTACGAGATTGGTGTACGTTCAAGACAATTTGGAAATTGTTTCACAACTCATGCAACTCGGAATACCATACTATGATGGTTTGTCCGTATGTCGTAGTCGTGCCCTATTCGATATGGTCCGTACTATGATGTCTCTTACCGATTTGCGACTATCGTTTTGGGCGATATGCATTAGAGACAACCACATTCAATTTAAATAGGGCACCATATAATTCCATTGAGATGACACCGTATGAACTATGGTTTGGTAAGAATCCTAAGTTGTCGTTTCTTAAAGTTTGGGGATGCGATGCTTATGTCAAAATGCTTCAGCCTAATAAGCTCAAATCCAAAGCGGATAGATACCTCTTCACAGGATACCCAAAGGAAATAGTTGGGTATACCTTCTATCTCACATCCGAAGGGAGAGTGTTTGTTGCTAAGAATAGGTCATTTCTCAAGAAAGAGTTTCTCTCAAAAGAATTGAGTGGGAGGATGGTGGAACTTGATGAGATTATTGAACCATTAATTCAACAAGATAGTACCACGGCGCAGGAACATGTTCCTGTGGCACCTACACAATTTGAAGAGGAAGCTTCAGATAAAGTTACTAACAAACCTCATAGGTCCACACAGAAACGTACTACTCGAGAGTGGTATGGTAATCATGTCTTGTAGGTCATTTGTTGGACAACAATGAACCTACAAGCTATGGAGAAGCGATGGTGGACCCAAATTCAGACAAATGGCTGGAGGCCATGAAATCTGAGATAGGATCCATGTATGAAAATAAAGTGTGGACTACGGAAGAACTACTTGATGGTCGTAAGACTAGTAAGTACAAATGGATCTTTAAAAGGAAGACACACAATGATCATAAATGTCACCATTTAGAAAGATCGACTTGTTGCAAAGAGGTTTCCGATAAGTTCAAGAAATTGACTATGGTGAGAATTTCTCACCCGTAACGATGCTAAAGTCTATTGAGATTATGTTAGCATTTGCTGCATTTTTCAATTATGAAATCTGGCAGATGGATGTCAAAACATCGTTTCCTTGTGGAAAGGTTGTATGTGATACAAATAGAAGGTTTTGTCAATCCTAAGGATGCTATATAGAGTTTCTGAAGAAACTTTTATTTACAAGTGAGTGGGAGCACTATAGAATTTCTGATAACTATATGTGGTTGACATATTGTTGATCGGAAATGATGTAGAATTTCTGAAGGGAAAAAGGGTTGTTTCAAAGGAGTTTTTCAAAGGTAAACCTCGATAAAGCTACTTAAAATATTGGGCATCAAGATCTATAAAGATAGATCTGGATGCTTGATAAAACTTTCAGCGAAGACATACCTTGACAACATTTTGAAGCAGTTCATAATGGCTCAATCAAATAAGGAGTTCTTGAATATATTGTAAGGTGTGAGTTTGAGCAATACCCAAATCCCGACCATGGCATAAGAAAGAGAAAGGATTAAGGTCATCCCCTATGCTTTAGCTGAAGGCTCTATAGTATGTCATGCTGTGTACCGCACCTGGTGTGTGCCTTGCCACGAGTCCGGCAAGGGGTACAAGAGTTATCTAGGAATGGATCACTCCATAGTGGTCAAAATTATCCTTAGTAACTAGAGGACTTAGGAAATGTTTCTTAATTATGGAGGTGATAAAAGATTTCGCCGTAAAAGGTTATGTTGATGCTAGCTTTGACACCAATCCGGATGACTCTAAGTAGCAAACCAGATTTCTATAGTGGACCAATCATTTGGAATAGCTCCAAGTGGAGCGTGGTAGCAGGATCTACATTATCACACTGAGATTTGCAAAGTACGCATGAATCTAAATGTTGCAAATTCGTTGACTAAGACCTCTCTCGTAAGAAAATCATGATCAAACCCCTGAAATCATGTGTGTTAATCACATGGTGATGTGAACTAGATTACTGAAACTAGTGCAAGTGGGACACTATTGGAAATATGCCCTAGAGGCATTAATAAATTGGTTATTATCATATTTCCTTGTTCATGATAATTGTTTATTATCCATGCTATAATTGTATTGATTGGAAACTCAAATACATGTGTGCATACATAGACAACAAAGTGTCCCTAGTAAGCCTTTACTAGACTAGCTTGTTGATCAAAGTTGGTTAAGGTTTCCTTTCCCTAGACATGATTTTTTATTTGATAACGGGATCGCATCATTAGGAGAAATATGTGATGGACAAGACCCAAACCATAAGCATAGCATTTGATCGTATGACGAAGTTTATTGCTACTGCTTTGGACATGTCAATGTATTTGTTCCTATAACCATGAAATCATGCAAGTCCCTGACATTGGAGGAATGCCTTGTGTTTATAAAATGTCACAACTGGGTGATTATAAATATGTTATATAGGTATCTCCGAGGGTGTCTATTGGGTTGGCATGGATTGAGACTGGGATTTGTTACTCCATATGACAGAGAGGTATCACTAGGACCAGTTAGTAATACAACATCACAAGAAGCTTGCAAGCAATGTATCTAATGAGTAAGTCATGGGATCTTGTTTTACAGATGAGAAGAGACTTGCCAGTAATCAGATTGAACTAGATATGGAGATACCAACGATCGAATCTCGGGCAAGTAACATACCGCTGGACAAAGGAAACTTCATACGGAATTGAATGAATCGTTGACATCATAGTTCGACCGATAATGATCTTCAAGGAATATTTGGCAACCAATATGGGCATCCAGGTTCCTCTGTTGGTTATTGACCAGAGAGGTGTCTCGGTCATGTCCACGTGATTCTCGAACATGAAGGGTCCGCACTCTTAATAGTCGATTCACACTAGAGTACTATTAGGATATGTACATTGGTGACCGGATGTTGTTTGGAGTCTCGGATGAGATCCCAGACATCCTTAGAAGTTTTGAAACAGTGCAGAGGTTAATATTTATATATGGGTAGTCCTATTTTTCCTACAGGAAAAATTTCACGCATTACCGGTAGTGTATGGGAGTGCCGAAAGGTTTTCATGGGTCCACCAAAGGGGTCCTCCTACCCTCTGGGCCCACATGGGCTGTAGGGGTCGTGCCCTAGCCACCCTAGGCAAGGGGTACCATACCCTAGAGGAGAATTGGGCTTGGGGAAAGAGTGCCAAAAGGACAAGGCACCCCGGAGGTGCCGTGGCGGAGGGGGGCTCCTCCCTTCCTTGTGGAGGGAGGACTCCACCCTAGCAGTCGGCGCTCCTTGGAGTAGGGGCCAACGGCTGCGACCTAATCCCGCCCCTTGCCTCCTATATATGTTATAGGAGAGGGGGAGGGTTGGACAGAAGAATTCCCATGCCCTGAGGCCTCCCCTCTCTCTCGTTCTTCCTCGTTCGTAGTTCCGGAGGCGCTTCGTGAAGTCATGTTGGGATTTATCCACCACCATATCCACCACGACGCTATGGTGGTTGAGATCACATATACTTATCCTTCCTATCTTTATGGATCAAGAAGGAGGAGACGTCATCAAGCCGAACGTGTGCTGAATGCGAAGGTGTCGTCCGTTCGGTACTAGATCGGGGCGGATCGCGATTGAGTCGTGAAGATGTACAACTTCATCAACCGCGTTATATATGCTTCTGCTTAGCGATCTAGAAGGGTATGTAGATGCACTCCCCTATCATGGGTGTTGATCTACATAGATAGATGTAGTGTGCGTGTAGGAATTTTTTCCCATGCAATGTTCACCAACACTCTTAAGATGTGAACACATTGAATGCTTTATGTAAAACTGGCAACACCACTTGTTCTTAAACGATGAGTATGACCTATGATCAAGTATTATTGCTTGTATCCTATGTAAATATACTCATATATAGATGACTTCATCATCGCCAAACTGCTTGCCACATACTAGAGTGGTTGTGCATATTTGACATGTTTTATTTCACATCTTATTGTGTGAGCATGTTGGTATGCATATTTTTCTCATTCAAGGATATCCAATTGTTGTTTTTTTGGCTTTTGATTTTATTTGGCCAATTGGATATACAAGAATTCCTAAGTACCCCTGTCTAGCAATCTATGATTTCTCGTCTCAAATTATATTCATGCTACATCACAAGATTTGAGCAAGCACTTTAGGGACACTTTGTGTCAGGAGCACTCGGAGTTCCGTCTCGACAAGAGGTTAATTCCAAAACCTCCCATGTTCCACTCGGTGTGACCAACTCCAAAACCTCAGTCCCATCGAAGCACTATGGTTGATCTGGTTTCAAGAATATCGGTACCACCGATTCGTAAATCTCGGCCTCACCAAGTTTCACTGTCACCTAACAGTTATGAACCTCGGTGGCACCGATATTTTCACATCAGTGTCAAGATGGCTAGAGGTTATATATACTTTCCTCAGCTCTCCGCACCCTTGTGCTATCGCTGCCCTTGTCTACGGACTTCCATATCGTCTCCAGCGTGTCTTCACCGCTGGACTCCATTGTTGTCGTTGGCAATCTCCTCTGTCGCCGTCACTGTAGCAGAACTTCGCCGAATTAGGGTAAAGTTTCTTCCACTCTTGTGCACGTTGTTATGATTCTTGCACAAGAGTGTTCTCCCATTATCTTGCGACAATTTGCAATGACTCCAACAACAAAACAAATCCCGTAGTATGGATGAATGAAAGATTTTAATGTAAGGTCTGTGCTTTTTCTTCCCCGGAGTCACCCAGTTGAACTGGACTGGTGTCACCAATTCAAGTATTAGGGTTCCTGAGAACCATGTTGGTGAGACCTAGTCTCACATTCTGGTGCAAGTGAAAAGTGTGGCCAAGTCTCTATTAAGCAGATGGCCAGTCTTGGAAGCTCCAATTTTTTCATCTCCGTTGAACCGAAACACACAAAGCTGATACAGAAGACTAAACTTTTGAGTTCAATTTTTTAAATATGTGTGTTTTGTGATGATCATCCATTCCAACTCTTCTATAACTACTCACAGGGTCATCTTGTTTGCTTGTCAGCTCATCATCTTGTCAGCATATCATGGTCTGAAGAAAACCACAATGATTACAAAGAGCAGAGCATGGAAGTAGACTCAGGAACTAGTCTCGAGAAGATAGATACTGATCCAAGTACTCCAAGCTCTCATGATATGCCCAAGGACACAACCAAGTCCAGGAACAAGCTGAACTCACATGAGGAGGATGTTGATTTCATACTTCACCTGAAGAAGGCATTCCTCACAAGTACAAGGGGTGGGTCACATTCAAGAAAACTATGAGAAAGGAGTATGCCAGTTTTAATGTTGTGGGAGCTCGAGAGACTACCAAGAAAGGGATGACGCTTACCTTTGAGAAACCATCCTCCAAGCTTAACAAGATGCCAGGCCAGAAAAGATCCAGGAAGAGAATTGTACATGTTCTTGTAAGGCCAACATCTATGTATGAAGATGCAGCACAAGCTGCTAATGAAGAAGAGGTGGAGGTACCTACAAATCCACCTCCTTCCAAGAAGAAAAAGGCGATGGCACATGCTATGCCTAGTAAACCTGCAACAAATACAAATTCTACTACTCCTAAGGACAAAAAGCATGTAGCACCTTAGCCCAAGAGGACTACAAGGGATATTCCTGTAGCAAAGAAGAACAAAGGCTTTGCATCCAGAGATGCTGATGCAGAAGAATAAGAAGAAAATGTTGTTTTGAGGAAGCTAAGATCTCACATGTCAATGCATAATGATGCTCGTCCTGTTGAAGAGGACATGAAGAAGAGTAGGGATCAAGTACCAAGATTATGGAGAGCAGGAGATCCTATGTTGTGAGGAGGAGGATAGCTCTAGATGATACTTTCACACCAAGTAATAGGAGGATTTTTATGAGACTATGCTATCAGACAAGAGTCCTGTTGTGACCAACATGAGATATGTAGAATGGGACTGGATAAAGGAACATGAGGAATACTTCCCTCATGTGAGATGAATTTCTGGTCCATTGATATTGAAGATTTTGTTGGCAAAGAGATGACTGCTTGGAATGATGAAATGATCCTGCAATTCTACTCCATAGCACATTTCTATCATGAAGGTAGAATTGTGTGGATGACTGAAGGTCAGACATATGAATCAATTCTTCAGGAGTGGGCAACCATCATAGAGGCTCCAAAGGCACTTGAGAGTGACTTGGATGTTTATATAGACCCAAAATTGAATCACAATTCTATGGCTAATATGTACAATCCAGTGCCCCAGAAGTATCTCAAGACATACAAGCCTGGATATGTATACTTTATGCAAGCTGGGATACGTACCACCAATAGCACTATGAGATACGCCCTCATGCCTAAGTCAGGTGATGATAAGATGATCAGGAATTATTCCATCAACATGCTTCATCACATTGACACTCACACCAGGATTAGAGTGATGGGTTTGATTGATGAGACTGTCAAAAGGACAACTGCTGATCAAAAGAGATCCTATGGATATGCACCATATGTATGTTGATCAATTCCAAGATTGGAAATAATGCATACTGATAACCCACAAGTATAGGGGATCGATTGTAGCCTTTCTCGATAAGTAAGAGTGTCGAACCCAACGAGGAGCTAAAGGTAGGACAAATATTCCCTCGAGTTCTATCGACCACCGATACAACTCTACGCACACTTTATGATCTCTTTACCTAGAACAAGTATGAAACTAGAAGTACTTTGTAGGAGTGATAGGATAGGCTTGCAAGAAAGTAAAGAACACATAAATAAAACTAGGGTCTGGTTAGAAAAAGAAACAAATACGAGTGTCAAACGAGTGTGGAAAAGTGGTGGTAGGAGTTGCGGAATTGTCCCTAAGCAATTGACTACGTTACTAGATCGATAGCAAGTTTTATGTGGGAGAGGCCTCTGCTAGCATGTCATCCCTTAGTTGGAATTCTATGCACTTATGATTCGAACTATTAGCATGCATCCGCAACTACTAATGTTCATTAAGGTAAAACCCAACCATAGGAATAAGATATATTGGTCCCCCTTCAATCCCATATGCATCAATTTCTATGCTAGGTTTGAAGCTTTTGTCACTCTAGCCTGCCAATACATAGTCCTATCAACATACAACTAACCCTATGGCGTGGTCCACGCACGCGATCATATGATGGGAACCAAAGGACGGCAACATAACCAGAAGCAAATTAAACCAATCATAGCAATTCATCAATCACCGATAGGACAACGATAATCTACTCAGACATCATAGGATAGCAACGCATCATTGGATAATAATATGTAGCATAAAGCACCATGTTCAAGTAGAGGGAACAGCGGGTTGCGGGAGAGTGAACCGCTGAATTTAGATGGGGGAAGATGATGGAGATGTTGGTGAATATGACGGAGGTGTTGGTGTAGATCGCCGTCACACGATGATGTCCCGGGCGGCGTTCCGGCGCCGTCGGGAGAGAGTAGGAGAGAGCCCCCTCCTTCTTATTCTTCCTTGACCTCCTCCCTAGATGGGAGAAGGATTTCCCCTCTAGTCCATGGTCTCCATGGGGGCGGAGGGGCGAGAGCCCCTCCGAGATTGGCTCTCTCTCTCTGTGTCCTTCTGTTTCTGCGCTCCTAGATTGTGCCTTTCACCGTTTCTTAAATTCCCGGAGATCCGTAACTCCGATTGGGCTGAAACTTTAACACGATTTACTTCTGGATATTATCTTTCTTGCGGCGAAAGAAGGGCTCCAACCGCCTTAAGGAGTGGCCACAACCTTCCAGCCGCCGCCGTACCTCTTGGTGGCGGCTACATGGCTTGTGGGCCCTTCGTGCATCGCCTCGCATTGATTCTTCTTCCCAAAAATCATAAATATTCCAAAAAAAATCCACGTAAGTTTTTATTACGTTTGGACTTCGTTTGGTATGGATATTCTATGAAACAAAAAACATGCAACAAACATGAACTGGCACTAGGCACTGGATCAATATGTTAGTCCCAAAAATAGTATAAAAAGTTGCCAAAAGTATATGAAAGTTGTAGAATATTGGCATGAAACAATCAAAAATTATAGATACGACGAAGACGTATCGGCATCCCCAAGATTAATTCCTGCTCGTCCTCGAGTAGGTAAATGATAAAAAAGATAATTTTTGATGTGGAATGCTACCTAGCATAATCTTGATCATATAATCTAATCATGGCATGAATACTAAAACACGAGTGATTCAAAGCAATAGTCTATCATTTGACATAAAGACAATAATATTTCAAGCATACTAACAAAGCAATCATGTCTTCTCAAATGTCATGGCCAAAGAAAGTTATCCCTACAAAATCATATAGTCTGGCTATGCTCCGTCTTCCCCACACAACGTATTTAAATCATGCACAACGCCGGTTTTAGCCAAGCAATTGTTTCATACTTTAGTGTTCTCAAACCTTTTCAACTTTCACGCAATACATGAGTGTGAGCCATGGACATAGCACTATAGGTGGAAGAGAATATGGTGGTCGTGAGCAAGACAAAAAAGGAGGAGATAGTCTCACATCAACTAGGCGTATCAACGGGCTACGGAGATGCCCATCAATAGATATCAATGTGAGTGAGTAGGGATTGCCACGCAACAGATGCACTAGAGCTTATAAGTGTATGAAAGCTAACAAAAGAAACTAGTGGGTGTGCACCCAACTTTCTTGCTCACGAAGACCTAGGGCAATTTTGAGGAAGCCCATCATTGGTACATACAAGCCAAGTTATATAATGAAAATTTCCCACTAGTATAAGGAAGTGACAACATAGGAGACTCTTTGTCATGAAGAGCATAGTGCTATTTGAAGCACAAGTGTGGAAAGAGGATAGTAGCAATTGTCCCTTCTCTCTTTTCTCTCTTTTTTTTGTGGGCTCTTTGGCCTCTTTTTACTTTTTTTTATTTTTTTTCATTTTGGTGGGCATCTTTTGGCCTCTTTTTTGTAAATGGGCTTCACTGGCCTCTTTTATTTCCTCACATGGGACAATGCTCTATTAATAATGATCATCACACTTACAACTCAATACGTAGAGCAATGATGACTCTATATGAAATGCCTTCGGTAGTGTGCTATGACAATGATCTAGCATAGCAATGACATCAAAAAACGGACAAGCCATGGGAACATCATGCTAGCTATCTTACGATCATGCAATGGCAATATGGAAGTGGTGGCACATGTCATGAGACGGAACGGTGGTAGTTGCATGGCAATATATCTCGGAATGGCTATGAAAATGCCATAGTAGGTAGGTATGGTCGTTGTTTTGAGGGAGGCTATATGGTGAATGTAATGCACCGGCGAAAGTTGCGCGGTACTAGAGAGGCTAGCAATGGTGGAAGGGTGAGAGTGCGTATAATCCATGGACTCAACATTAGTCATAAAGAACTCGCATACTTATTGCAAAATTCTGTTAGTCATCGAAACAAGGTACTACACGCATGCTCCTAGGGGAAAGGTTGGTAGGGGTTAACCATCGCGCGATCCCGACCTCCACACAAAGGATGACAATCAATAAATAAATCATGCTCCGACTTCATCACATAACGGTTCACCATACGTGCATGCTATGGGAATCACAAACCTTAACACAAGTATTTCTAAAAATACACAATTACTCACTAGCATAACTCTAATATCACATATTCATGTCGCAAAACTGTTGCTAGGAATCAAACATATCATATTCAGTGATCTACGAGTTTTATGTAGGATTTTATGACTAACCATGTGAATGGCCAACCCCTGTTAACTCTCTAAATAGGTATAAGTGAAGCATGAGAGTTCAATTCTTTCTACAAAAGATATGCCCCGCTCTAACAAATATAAGTGAAGCAAAAGAGCATTCTACAAATGGCGGTTTTCTATGTGTAGGGAAACAGGCAATCCAAACTTCAAAAGATATAAGTGAAGCACAAGAAGCATTCTATAAAGCCAACCAAGGACTATCTCATACCAGCATGGTGCATAAAAGAAAAAGGAAAATAAACACAAAAGACGCTCCAACCATTTGCACATATCATGTGACGAATTAAAATATAGCTCCGAGTAAAATTACCGATATATTGTAGATGAAAGAGGGGATGCCTTCCGAGGCATCCCCAAGCTTAGACGCTTCATTCTTCCTTGAATATTACCTTGGGGTGCCTCGGGCATCCCCAAGCTTAGGCTCTTGCCTCTCCTTATTCCTTCATCCATCATGCTCTCACCCAAAACTTGAAAACTTCAATCACACAAAACTCAACAAAACTTCGTGAGATCCGTTAGTATAATAAAATAAATCACCACTTGAAGTACTGTTTTGAAATCATTCTAAATTCATGTTAGCATTATATCTACTGTAATACAACTTCACCATGATTCATACCCCCCGATACTACCCATAGGTTCATCAAAATAAGAGAACAATGCATAGAAAACAGAATCTGTCAAAACAGAACAGTCTGTAGCAATCTGTATATTCCGTATAATTATGATATCTCAAAAAATCTGAAAAATTACGAACGTATGTAAAATTTGCATATCAATCAGTAGAAAGAATAATAAACTCAAAATCTCTTCCATAATAAAAACGAAAATTAATTTCGTGAGCAGAAAGTTTGTGTCTTTTCTCAGCATGATCAAACAACTATCACCCGAACTAATCGTAAAGGCTTTGCTTGGCACATTATTTTTAAAAACACAAAGGAATTGTACAAGGGTATAATTATTTTTGTGAGAAACTTCCCTGAAAAATTCTACATTGTTTCCATGAGCATGAACACAAGTGTTCAAGGTCGACCCTCACTTCCACAATGCATCACCTTTCAATTACTTCTCTTTTTGAAAAAGTTTTAAGTTCCCCTCTATATTTTTTTTCTTTTTAACTTAATAAAAGCACTCAACAGAAATAAATGACTCTTGAAAACTTTCGGGTTGTCTCCCAGGCAGCACTTTCTTTAAAGCCATTAAGCTAGGCATAAAGTGCTCAAGTAATGGATCCACCCGGATCCCAAGGTATATCAAAGCCAATTTTAATTAGCAATGATTTGAAATTTAGTAGTGAGCACAAGGTAACATATATCAAGCAATGACGAAGTCTAACTCTCTTCCTATGCATTGGCATGTCATAAAAGAACAATTCATGCACATCAAGTAAAGGCCAATACATAGCATAAGCAGTTTCTTGCAATTTTATCGTATTGGAAACATAGAGAGGTCGAGATGTAGTTCCTCTTTCATAATAATTGCAAGTAGTTACAGCAAGCACATGCATATTATATTCATCAAAATCATCATGTGTAACATAAGGAACTATAGCTAGCTCATATTCGTAAGCATCATTCATAATGGCATCATGGCCACAAGCATAGCAAGCATCAAGTTCATCAAAAAGGGATATTTCAAACAAATCCAAGGGATCATAGCATTCATCCTTCGGTAAGAACGAAGGGAAATTAAATAATGTATGAGTAGAAGAATTACTCTCATTAGAAGGTGGACACGGGTAGCTAGTCCGCTCTTCCTCCTTTTGTTCTTCGCTCTCCTCTTCATCTTTTTCATCTAATGAGCTCACAATTTCAGCATTTTCTTCTTCCATAGTTTCCTGCAAAATAATAATCTCTTCTTGGGCAGCATAGGATTTCTCCTTAAATCGTTCAATATGGGCATTATATTCATAATTAGTATAACAATAATGAAGCATAGCCAAATTTTCAGATCGGTAAGGAGCATCATCATTATCATCACACCTTTTAAACAGAGCCTCAATTTCATAAGCACCCATAAAAGCAACAAACTCTTCTATTTGATCCACATCATAGTAATCTTATATACCATTAGAATAAGAAGCCAAGGTTCTATGATCATTAAATTCACAAGAAAAGGGAAAGTGTGGAGCCTTCATCCTAGAGCAACAAGTAACACCATATCTCTTGCATAGTTCCCAAGCATACAATTTCAACAAATGGATTTGATCCCATAAAAGTTTCCCTTTTCGAGTCAAGCGATAATCCCTAAAGTATTCACGTTGATCCAACGTGTATCCCATTACATTATTGAATGGGGCTTTCTCAGGATTTTTTTTGACCGGCTACTGTAGGAAAAACCCCCAACAGCCTTTTTTCTTTTATTCCCATATATAAGAGCAGTATGTACAAGAACAAATTAGAATGTACAAATGGGAAGAGGAGCTAAGGCTACAAACCTCAAGGAGGCAAAAAGGAAACCCATTTAAGGAGATCATCCCTGAAACTAGCCTTAATTCTATGAGCTAACAGGGAAATGCATAATATTTTCTCAGGATTATTAAAGAAGTGCATAATATTTTCTACATAACGAGCCTCGAGGGTTTTAGGAGGTTCCCCATCTCCATGAGTAGCAAGTACACCTAATTTTTTTGGTATCTTGTGTTCCATATCCATAACTAAAGATAGAGAACAACTTAGAACAGCAAATAAATCTACTTAGTGATAAAACAAACAAGCACACACGAGGATATTGACCCCACGCTATTGCTCCCCGGCAACGGCGCCAGAAGAAGGTCTTGATAACCCACCAGTATAGGGGATCAATTGTAGCCTTTCTCGATAAGTAAGAGTGTCGAACCCAACGAGGAGCTAAAGGTAGGACAAATATTCCCTCAAGTTCTATCGACCACCAATACAACTCTACGCACACTTTACGTTCTCTTTACCTAGAACAAGTATGAAACTAGAAGTACTTTGTAGGAGTGATAGGATACGCTTGCAAGAAAGTAAAGAACACGTAAATAAAACTAGGGGCTGGATAGAAAAAGAAACAAATACGAGTGTCTAACGAGTGTGGAAAAGTGGTGGTTGGAGTTGCGCAATTGTACCTAAGCAATTGACTACGTTACTAGATCGATAGCAAGTTTTATGTGGGAGAGGCCTCTGCTAGCATGTCATCCCTTACTTGGAATTCTATGCACTTATGATTGGAACTATTAGAAAGCATCCGCAACTTCTAACATTCATTAAGGTAAAACCCAACCATAGCAATAAGATATATTGGTCCCCCTTCAATCCCATGTGCATCAATTTCTATGCTAGGTTTGAAGCTTCTGTCACTATAGCCTGCAATACATAGTCCTATCAACATACAACTAACCCTATGGTGTGATCCACGCAAACGATCATATGATGGGCACCAAAGGACAACTACATAACCACAAGAAAATTAAACCAATCATAGCAATTCATCAATCACCGATAGGACAACGATGATCTAATCAGACATCATAGGATGGCAACACATCATTGGATAATAATATGTAGCATAAAGCACCATGTTCAAGTAGAGGGTACAACATGTTGCGGGAGAGTGAACTGCTGAATATAGATGGGGGAAGATGATGGAGATGTTGGTGAAGATGATGGAGGTGTTGGTATAGATCGTCGTCACACGATGATGTCCCGGGCGGCGTTCCGGCGCCGCCGGGAGAGAGGGGGAGAGAGCCCCCCTCCTTCTTCTTCTTCCTTGACCTCCTCCCTAAATGGGAGAAGGGTTTCCCCTCTGGTACATTGTCTCCATGGCGGCGGAGGGGTGAGAGCCCCCTCCGAGATTGGATCTCTGTGTGTGTGTGTGTGTGTGTCCTTCTGTTTCTGCGCTCCCAGATTCTGCATTTCACTGTTTCTTAAATTCCACGAGATCAGTAACTCCGATTGGGCTGAAATTTTAACACGATTTTCTTTCGGATATTATCTTTGCTGCGGCGAAAGAAGGGCTCTAACCGCCTTAAGGAGTGGAAACAAGCCTACCAGCCGCCGCCGTACCTCCTGGTGACGGCTACAGGGCTTGTGGGCCCTCCGTGCATCGCCTCGCGTTGATTCTTCTTCCAAAAATCATAAATATTCCAAAAAAATCAGCATAAGTTTTTATTACGTTTGGACTTCGTTTGGTATGGATATTCTGCGGAACAAAAAACATGCAACAAACAGGAACTCGCACTGGGCACTGGATCAATATGTTAGTCCCAAAAATAGTACAAAAAGTTGCCAAAAGTATATGAAAGTTGTATAAATTGGCATGAAACATTCAAAAATTATAGATACGACGGAGACGTATCACATACCTGCTTGATCGTCAACACTTGCCACTGCTGCCTATGTTTGAAGACAGTGAAGTAGTGATGGACCCGAGCCATCCTAGTTCAGCTTTAGCTCGTGTTCAGGAAGAAGCAACAGTAGAGGCACATGCAGCCATAGTAGCTCCAGCTCCATAGTTGAGGACCAGAGAGGAGCACATGACTTTTCTTATCAGCACCATCCAAGGGATGGATAATAATATTACGGACATCGTGGAGACAAAGTTCCATGACAAGGATCAAGGTGATGGAGTTGACTACAACTCTTAATCAGCTGCAACATGAAGTTGATGCATTGCACACACCTTGCTCCAGAAGTGATGATGATGATGATACATCCCTTCCGACTACCCCTTAGTTCAGGACTCAGGCCAGATCTACAATTGTGTCAGTTCCGAAAGCCAGACCATCTTCATCATCTCAAGCATCAGCTCCATCAGCTCCACCACCTACTGCACCTCCAGTGTCTACATCTCCAATTCAGAGGACATTTGTTGAAGCCTTCGCTGACACTCTTCTGTGGAGTCCGTCAACAATTATCGTAAGAGATTGAGCCCCGAGCGATGCTTAGTTATAGACCTTTGAACTTTTTGGTGACTTGTTGCCAAAGGGGGAGAAGTGTATAGATTAATAGGGTTTCGAGAGAGAGAGTGTGTTCCTTTTTATTGCTCTCTTTGGTTTTCAAAACATTTGGTATTTTGGATGACTTAAACATTATCGTGTTTGATCATACACTTTGATTGTTGATGCTACTATGTCATACCTTTGATCTATCTACATGTTGATCATTCACTTATTTGTTTGGTATAATGTGCATTACTATTCATTCATATCATTTATGCGCACCACCAATATGTATGTGACATTGAAGAGAGTCCCATGCTCCTAATCAATTGTGCATTTGCATTCAAACGCAAATTCAAAATAATGCACAAATGTAGGGGGAGCTCTTGCTTATCACATACTTCTCAAGGAGAAAATGCTAATCAATAATTATATCTTTTGTCGAAGCTTTGATCTATATATTGTCATCAATTACCAAAAAGGGGGAGATTGAAAGCACAAGTTCTCCCTAAGGTGGTTTTGGTAATTAATAACAAAATATGTGTCATTGAACTAACGATTTTATCTAAGTGTATTTCCAAAAAGTTCAAAAATGCATTGGCTAAGAATTGTGAGGAGAACCCCTAGATGCAAGGAAAGGAATAGGATTGGCTAAGCTTCAATCTACAAGACTCTACATCTTATATTTGTGAGAAATCAAATTGAGTCCATAGGAAAGACAATACTATTAAAATGGGATGAGGTAACTATGATGATGTAGTTGCTCGAGTGCTTAGAAATATCCACCAAAGACACTGATCCATTCTCTCAAAAAATTATCTGTCCAAAGCCTAAATATCCAAAATTGGTGCCACCAATAGTTTCCATTCGGCCATACCGGTTTTCCACCACACAGAACCTATGCCAAACCCTAGCATCTCGGTGCCACCAAAATTCCTTTCGGTGCCACCAATACCAGTGACCAAGTTTTTGTTATGTCATTTTCAGGAATAGGAAATCCCGAGATTTATAATCGGCCACACTCACATTTGGAAATAGCCGTAGGTCACTCATATTGGTACCACCAATATTCCTATATCGGTCTCACCGAGAATGCAAAAATTGCCCCATTTTGTACAAGCAGGTGCCACCGAGTTTCACTTTGGTTTCATCGAGTTGGGCAATGTAACGGTTAGATTTTTGGAGATGCCTATATATACCCATCCACCACCTCTCATTCATAGAGGAAGCACTCAGAACACACATACACTTTCCATATCTATTTTTCTGAGAGAGAGCCAACTATTCGTGTGTTGAGATCAAGATATTCCAATCCATCCATTTTAAACTTGATCTCTATCCTCCCCAAGTGGATTTCCACCCAATCAATGTCTTCTACCCAAGCCAAATCTGTGAGAGGGTGATTGAGTGTTGAGGAGACTATTATTTCAAGCACAAGAGGAAGGAATTCATCGTACTACTGCATCTAACCTTTTGGAGGGTGGTGCCTCCTGGATTAGTTAGGTGTCGCTTAGGAGCCTCCTACTTCGTCTTGTTGTGTTGAACCAAGAAGTTTGTAAGGGCAAGGAGATCGCCTACTTTGTGAAGATCTACCCCGAGTGAGGCTAGTCCTTCGTGGACATAATTCATGATAGAATAGACCAGGTTGCTTCTCTGTGGACCCTTCATGGGTTGAGCCCTTCGTGGACTCGCGCAGCCGTTATCCTCCGTGGGTTGAAGTATACATCAACACGGACGTACGATAGCACCACCTATCCAAACCACACCAAAAATCATTGTGTCAACCTTTGCATTTGATCACCCTATCCTACCCTCTATTTACATGTGCATGTCTTTACTTTATGATGTTGTACTCTTAGAATTGCATGTGTAGGGTGTGCTTGCCTTACAACAATTGCTAAAAACGTTCCCACAACTAAAATTGGGAAATGTCTAAGTTTTTATTTGGTCAAGTAGTCTAATCGCCCCCCCCCCCTATAGACATACTTCGGATCCTACATATGTCAATCCAATGTTCATCGTTCTTCTTCAATCTCTGATCTTCTTGCTCCAGCTGCCCAAACAAGCACCATCGGGACCTCCTTCTCCCATCTCTCATAGTTGGTTGTGGTGTCGCGTAGGCCTCAACACCCCACCCTACTCCCATCACTGGCCAAGCCATCCCTCTAATCAGCCACACCTCCTATTATTCTCCGACGACTTCATCCTCACACCACAGCCGAACTAGTATATCCTCGTACTCCACTCCGCATGGGCATACACCGCGGAGTCTTCCACGACTCTGGGGCATCTCCTTCATAGGCATCACTATCATCCACCGCCTTGGAGATCTCAATGCAGCATGGTTAACTTGGTTGACGAATATCAACCATCGGAAGAGGACTATATGTGTAGAGGCTCACAACTTGCACCCACATGGTCCATGTTCGCACAAACAGAAATGCTTCCTCATTACACGCAAATAAATGATTCGTCTTGTAACATATGGGACCCATCAGGTCCATAGTCGCTCGAACGGAAGTGCCTCCTCTGAAAGCACAACTTCTCCCTAGGTGGTTTTGGTAATTAATAACAAAAAAATACTTTGTTTGACTAATGATTCTATCAAGTATATTTTAGGAAAAGTTCAATGAATGGATTGGCTAGGATTGTGAGGAGAATCACTAGATGCTTGGAACATCAATTGGAAAAAGCTTCAAGACTCTACATTTTATATTTATGTGAGAAGTCACATTTTGAGTCCATAGGAAAGCCAATACTATTAAAAGGGTATGAGGTATCGATGATGATCTGCTTGCTAAAGTGCTTAGAGATTAGCCACCAAAAGCCCCAACATTTCTCCCACAATATATTTTGTCCAAAATTCTAAAGTCAGATTCGGTTTGACCAACTTTCCGAAATTGGCCATATCGAGTTTTGCTTAGACATAACCCAGAGGCAAACCCTAGCAACTCGATGTAACCAAGTCACATCTCAGAACAGCCAAAAACAGTGACCAATTCATTGGTATCTAATTGACAAAAATCTGAATTGAAGAGTTTTTTAGTTCGGTGACTTCTAGTTAGTGAAACTGCCTAGGACAACCGTATCGGTCTCATCAAGATGCTTCGTATCGGTCTCATTGAGAAACCAAAAGTTAGACAATTTTGCACAAGTCGGTGCAACCGAGTTTTTGCTTCGGTTCCACCGAGTTCGGCAATAATGTTGTAATGGTTGGATTTTTTGTGATGGCTATATATACCCCTCCGCATCCCTCTCATTCATAGAGAGAGCACTCACAACAAGCAAACACTTCCACATCCAATTTGTGAGAGAGAATCACCTACTCATGTGTTGAGATCAAGATCTTCCACTCCAACCATACGAATCTTGATTTCTAGCCTCCCCAAGTTGTTTTCCACCCAATCATTCTCTTCTAAGAAGCCATATTTTGTGAGAGACTAATTGAGTGTTGAGGAGATGTAGGATCATAAGTATGTCTAGAGAGGGTGATTAGACTGCTTGACCAAATAGAAACATAGCCTTTTCCCAATTTTAGTTTTGGGCAAGTTTTACCAATTTTTTAAGTCAAGCACACCCTACACATGCAAGTCAAAGAGTATAGCAGCGGAAAGTAATTACATGCACAAGTAAATAGAGGGACGGGAAAGGATGATCAACCGCAAAGGTTGACACGACTATTTTTGGCGTGGTTCCGATAGGTGGTGCAATCGTGCGTCCACGTTGGTGGATAATTCAAACCAAGGAGGGTAATAGCTGCTTGAGTCCATGTAGGGCTCAATCCATGAAGGTCACGAATAAGGAACATTGTCTATTACACCATGTATAACGTCCATTAAGGAATAGCCTCACTTGGGGTAGATCTTCACGAAGTAGGCAATATCATTGCCCTTACAAACTTCTTGGTTCAATTCCACAACACGAAGTAGAAGGATCTCAAGTGACACCTAACCAATCTAGGAGCACCACCCTTAAAAAAAGTAATAGATGTGGTAGTATGATGAAATCCTTGCTCTTGTGCTTCAAAAGATAGTATCATCAACACTCAATAACTCTTTCATGGATTTGACATGGGTAGAAGAGATTGATTGGGTGGAAAGCAACTTGGCAAAGCTAGAAATCAAGTTTCAAATGGATGGATCGAAATATCTTGATATCAACACATGAGTAGGTGACACTCTCAAAAAAAATGGTTATGGCAAATATATGTGTGTTGTGAGTTCTTCCTCTACGAATGAGAGGTAGTGGATGGGTATTTATAGGCATCTCCAGAAATCCAACCATTACAACATTATTGCCCAACTCAGTGAAACCGAAGTGAAACTCCCTGGCATTGACTTGCACAAAATGTGGCAACTTTTGTATACTCGGTGAGACCAATATAGGAATCTTGGTGTACTGATATGGGTGACCTAGGGCAATTTCCAAATCTTGATGAGACCGCTTGCAAAACTCAGAATTTCCAATTTTTAAAAATGACATACCAGAAACTTGGTCACTTATTTCTATGGCATCGAATGGAATGTTTGTGGTACCGAGACTCTAGGGTTTGGCAAAGGTTCTGTCTGGTGGGAAATCGGTATGGACAAATGGAAATTCTTGGTGGCACCGATTATGATCTTTTGGAAGAATGGATGAGTATTTTTGGTGGCTATCTCTAAACACCTGAGTGACCAATTCATCATAGAAACCGCACCCCCTTTTAATAGTATTGGCTTTCTATGGTCTCAAACTTTATTTCTCACAAATATAAAATGTAGTCTTGTAGCTTAACTCTTGGCCAATCCTATTCATTTCCTTGTATCCAGGGTTCTCCTCACAATCCTTAGCCAATATATCTTCGAACTTTTCTGAAATATACTTCGATAAGATGATTAGTTCAATAACACATATGTTGTTATTAATTACCAAAACCACCTTAGGGAGAAGTTGTGCTTTCAATCTCCCCATTTTTGGTAATTGATGACAACATATAGATCAAAGCTACGACATAAGATATAATCAATGATTACCATATTTCCTTTGAGAAGTATGTGAAAAAGCAAAGGCTCCCCCTAAATTTGTGCATTATTTTAGATTTGTGTTTGAATGCAAATGCACAAACGTTTAGGATCATGAGTCACTCTTCCATGTCACATACATCTTGGTGGTGTGTATACATGATATGAATGAATAGTAATGCACATTACACCAAACAAATGAGTGAATGATCAACATGTAGACAGCTCAAAAGTATGACATAGTAGCATCAAAAATCAAAGTGTATGATCAAACACGATAAAGTTTAAGACATCCAAAACACCAAATGTTTTGTGAAACAAAAGAGAGCAATAAAAAGTAATACACACACACTCTCTCTCTCTAAACCCTAATGATCTATACACTTCTCCCCGGTTGGCAACAAGTTACCAAAAATTTCAAAGGTCTAGAACTAAGCGATTCTCTCGCTCGACCTCCTCTCATAGCTGTTGATGGAGTCGATAGGAGAGCGTCAGCGACGACATCAGTAGATGCCTTGTGATGTGGAGGTGTAGACACTGCAGGTGCAGGAGTTGGTGGAGCTCATGGAGTTGATGCTTGGGCTGAGGAAGATGATTGGGCTTCCGAAAATGACATAGTTGTAAATCTGGCCTGAGTCCCAAAATTTCTGGTAGTAGGAAGAGATGTATCGTCCTCATCATCACTGTTGGAGCAAGGTGTGTGCATTGTATCATATTCATGCTTTACTTGATCAATAGTTGTAGTCAATTCCGTCACCTTGATATCTAGGTCATGGAATTTTGTCTCCAATATCCTCTCAAGACTATTTTGGTTCAGCAAGATGTGAGTGATATTCTTCTCCATCCCTTTGATGGTGCTAATAAGATAAGTCTTTTGTTCCTCTTTGGTCCTCAACTATGGAGCTGGAGCTGCTTTGACTGTCTCTGCCTCTGGTGCTGCCTCTGCATGAACGTGAGTTGTAGCTAAACTAGGATGGTTGGGTACCATCACTACTTCATTGTCTTCAAACTTTGGTTGTAGTTGCAGGTGTGTACGATCAAGCAGATATGCATGCTTTCCAATCTCGGAATTGATCAGCATTTGAATATATGGAGCATATCCACAGGATCTCTTTTGATGAGCAGTTGTCCTCCTGACTGTCTCAACAATCCGATACGTAATTCTAATCGTGGTGTATGTGTCAATGTGGTGCAGCATGTTGATGGAATACCCTCTGATCATCTTATCATCACCTGACTTGGCATTAGGGTGTATCTCGCGATGGTATTGGTGGTAGGTATCCGAGCTTGTAGGATGTAAACAGATCCAAGCTTGTGGATCTTCACGTACTTGTGGGGCACGGGATTGTACATTTGAGCCATAGAGTTGGAATTCATTTTTGGCTCGGAGTAAACATCCAATTCACTCTTAAGTTCCTTTGGAGCACCTATGATGGTTGTCCACTCCTCATCAGTTGAGTCATACATGTGAACTTCAGTCATCCACACAATTCTACCATCGGGATAGAAATATGCAGTGAAGTAGAACTGCACGATCATCTCATCGCTCCAAGAAGTCATCTCTTTCGCAACAAAAATCTATATGCCAATGGCTTTGAAATTTTCTCTCACATGATGGAATTAGTCCTCATGTTTCTTTATGTAGTCACACTCTACATATCTCATGTTTCTCATAGCTGGACTCTTGTCCAAGAGCATAGTATCATAAAAGTCTTGTTGTTCCTTTGTGTGGAAGAAACCATTGACTCTTGTAATCCTCCTGACAGCATAGGGATATGTTGGTCTCCATACTCTCAGTACTTGATCTCTCCTCTTCTTCATGTCCTCTGCAACAGGATGTGCATCATTATGCTATGTCAGGTGAGCTCTTAGTTTTCTCAACACGGCATGTTCTTCTTCTTCTTCCAGAGCAACATCTCAAGATGCAGAGACTTTGTTCTTCACTACTGTAGGAATATCCCTTGTAGTCCTCTTGGGATTAGGAGCTACAGAATTTTTGGCCTTGGGACCAGAAGACTTTGTTTCTGTTGTAGACTTGCTGGGCAGAGCATTTTCCATCAGCTTTTTGTTCTTGGAAGGAGGTGGATTTTTGGGTACCTCTTCCTCTTCTTCCACAACAGTTTCTACTGGATCTTTATACATAGATGTTGGACTTCCAACAACATGTATAACTCTCTATCTCGCTCTTTTCTCACATGGCTTCTTTGCTAGCTTGGAGGTAGAGTTCTCAAGGGTGAGTGTCATCCCTTTCTTTGCAGTCTCTGGTGCTCTCATAGCATCTGATCTGACATACTCTTTTCTCATAGTTTTCTTGATTGTGACCCTCTCCTTCTTCTTATGATGAGTGATTTCTTCAGGAATGAAGTCAGCATCCTCCTCATCTGAGTTCAACTTCTTCCTGGACCTGGTAGCTACCTTGGACATATCAAGAGAGCTTGGAGTTCCTGGATCAGAAGTGGTCTTATCAGGACTAGTGCATGAGTCCACGTCCATGCTCAACTCTCTAGAATCATTCTGCCTATCTTCAGAACCTGACATGTTGACAAGCTGACAAGCAAACAAGCTGGCCCTGTAAATAGTTATTGAAGAGTAAAAATGGATGAGCATCACAAAACACAGTCATTTTCAAAAATTTGAACTCAAATTGTTAGTCTTAAATATCAACTTTGTGTGTTTCGGTTCCACTCAAATGAAAAATTCGGAGCCTTCGAGACTGACCATCTTCTCAACAGAGACTTGGCTACACTTTTCGGTAGCACCAAAAATTGAGACTCGGTCTCACCGAGATGGTTCTTAGAAACCCTAGTACATGAATCAGTGACATTGATCCAGTTCATTCGATGACCGTGAGACACAAAAAATAGAGGCCTAACATTCATCGTTCGACTATGCTATAGGATTTGTTTTGTGGTTGGATCAATCACAAACTATGGCAAGATAAGGAACAAAACCTAATGCGCATGAATCGGATAAGGGAGCGCGAGAGGGGGAGATCTTTACCCTAACTTGGCGAAGATCTCCTAGGGTGGCGGCGACACGTGAGATTGCGGTCGACGACGAGGACTCCTCTTGCGAGGGCGCACGAGAGATGAAGGGCGACGTCTTGGAGACATGAGAACGACAGCATGGGTTTGTGGGAGGCAACAGTTGAAGTGAAATTTCAATGTTCGGGTTCGCTGAGTATATATATCCCCATGCTGTCGGTGACACCGGTTTAAAAATATCGGTGCCACCGAGTATCATAACTGTTAGGTGACGGTGGAACCCGGAGAGGCTGAAATTTATGAATAGATGGTATCGAGGTTCAGAAACCATATCAATCCTAGTGCTTCGGTGGGGATGATATTTTGGAGTTGGTCACACCTAGTACCACATGGGAGGTTTCGGAAGTTTTCTCTTGTCGAGGCAAATCTCCTAGTGCTCCTCACACAAAGTGTCCCTAAAGTGCTTTCTCAAATTTTACGATGTAGCATGAATAGAATTTGAGACATGGAACCATTGATAGCTACAGAGGGGTAATAGGCATTCTTATATATCCAATTTTCCAAATAAAATGAAAAGCCAAATAACAATAATTGGATATCCTTGAATGAGCAAGACTATACATACCAACATGCTCACAGCATATGATATCAAATAAAACATGCACAAACATTCTAGCATCTACCAAGCACTTTGGCGATGATGAAGTCATTCATATATTAGTATATTGACTTAGGAGCCAAGCAAGAATACTTGATCGTAGCCCATACTCATCGTTTAAGCACAAGTGGGGTTTCCACTTTTACATAAAGCGTTCAATGTGTTCACACCTTAAGAAATGCTTTAACTCAAGTCTTAGAGTAAAGCTCTTGCTTGATGTGACATCCCCCTAAGAGGGATAATCTAACCTTGGGTTTTGTTGTAGAAGACTTCATCTAGGTGTAGTAGTGGTGGGTGCTCATTGTTGATGAATATCATCTTGAGTTGGGAGCAATCCATGTTGTTTCATACTCTTCTGACCTACATGGCTTAGTCCATACACAAGGAACAAATACAAGGATATCTATGGACATGGAATGAAGTACATATGAGATGATGTCCATTGATACATTAGTTACCTTGTCCCTTGCTTACCTTTGAGGGAATGTGTGACTCCTTAAACTAATGTATTAGGTTGGAGTTGATTGCAAATAGTTCTTGCCAAAATGAATAAGAGTGCATTTCATTGGCGGAGTCACCCCTCGAGAACTTATCTAATTATTCTTCTTAGGGACCCACACCAACTTAACGCGGATCCTTGGAATTGAGGTAGCGCTTGATGAAGTAGAGCTAGTGGTGGCCTTGGAAATCCACTTGTCCATCGCTTGGGATTAGTCCTCAAATGGTTCAATCTCCTCTTAAATCTTTTCTTTCCCTTGTGGTATTGTGGTGGAAGGTCATCTTGAGAATTTGTTCCCTTGGGGAGAGTAGGATCATACATCTCCTTTTGGGGAACAAACTTTGGGTTGGGGTATTAACCTTCTTCCCATTCAAACCCATTGCATCAAAGTAGCCAATGACTGGCTTCTTCCGATGTCCTCTTGCTTGCGTACAACTTCCCCGAATTGCTTACTTCCGGCAAGAATGTTGAAGACACCTCTCTCTATAATCCCTTTCAATAAATCATTTTCTTGCTCAAGTGTAACTTAGCTAAGAGAATCATTAGTAGAATAAATAGAGCTACTAGAAACAACATCATTTGATTTAGCATTAGTGTGGTTGTTACTAGATGAAGAAAATTTCTTGCCTTTGTTACTAGTATGCTTAGGTTTAATTTCTGGAACAAAAGTAGACAAGAGTAATCGTTTGTCTAGATAAGAAGAACTCGTCTTTCGAAGATCATCATTGATTGCTTTTAGAAAATCATGTTCTTTCTCTAAATTTAGCTTCTCAAATCATAGCTTCTCATGAGTTCTTGCAAGCTTCCTATGATATTCTAGAGTAGATTCATGGGCTAACATAAGAGTGTTTAATTATTTAGTTAGGAGCTCAATCTCCTTCTTATCGTCATCGTAGAACTTATCTTGACCAGTATGATTATCATCAAGTTCATTTTCATTGCTATCTCTAGCTTTATCAAATAACAAGTCATCATGTCCTTGTAAGTCATCCTCATCACTATTGAAGTCAAAGTATTCAGGGTGTGATACCTTAGTGCCTATAGCCATGAAGCAGTTTCAAATCCCTTCATTTGGTGAACAAAATATGTCATTGGAGTTGGAGGATATGAGTGCTAGACCGGAAACACCTTGATCTTGACTATAGTCGGAGTTGGAGTGGTAGCTTCTCTCGGATTGGTTTTTGGACTCCAAGCTAGATACCCACTGAACAACATGAGCTTGATATCTTCTCACTACAAGGATACCCCCTATAAAGCAACACATATTCTACAATGTTTTGACTATAAGTTGCAAAATTTACAAGAGATACACATATATGTGTTGTAGAATATGCGTTGTAAACTTGCACCTCTTTACCATATTGTCCTACATAAATTGCAACAGATCTTATACGTTTGCAAATTATATTTATTATAGGACTGGAAATACACATACTTAAAAATAAAATTAATTATACACACCTGTATATACATAAATAATGTGAGGGGAAAAATGGTGCTAACTGTTCGAGATGAAATCAATCACGATTCCTTTCTTTGAGATCGTTGATGGAGGCACAGAATGGGCCACGGTCCACCTTAAAATTTAACCTGACATGTACACCACGTAGGTAACAGGCGATGGCCTTGGAGAAAAAATAAAGCCCAATAACAGCCTATTCTGTTCGTCGTGCTGAAGCGAACACAGATGTAGGTCAACCTTGTTGGTCATGAATACTCGATCCACCGCCTTGAGCCAGCCGAGCCGCCTGCCTCACCCTCCCTGCCCGGCCGCCGAAGCCACAGTTAGACCACCTTGTGACCCAGCCCGAAGGCTGAGATGGGCGACCTACCGCTGTTTGTCCCGCTTGTCGCCCGACCGTCTGCTGTTCGCGCAGGCGCGCACGGTGCACCATAGCCCAGGAGCGCGCCCGGCTGGCAGGACTGCCGGAGGCGCTAACTCCTAGTGTCTAGTCACCTCAACTGTTGATCCTCTGTTCCTCCTCAATACCCATCGCCTACTCAGCTCAGAGAGGTACATCATCCCGGTGCCCCCTGATCTTTGAATCTCCATGCTTTGGACGAAATTACATGAAACTTATATGCAGTAAGGCCTAGTTTGGAAGTGTAATTTTTAAAATAATGCAATATTCCAAAAATTTGGTATTATAATGTCTTAGCAATGAATACTACAGCTTCTAAAAACAACAATTTTCTTACTTCTAGTGAAACTACAAATATGTTTGGCTTGTAGCCTTATACTGTTCTAATTACTCTAGTCTTGAGCGCTTATGCAATTGAACCTAACTTGAACTAATTATGCTTAGGCAGTATCTCTTTAAAAACCTAACTTGATACTGATTATGCTTACGCAACTAAACCTAGCCTGAACAATAGGAGTCAGTACAACTAAACCTAATACAAAAGCAATACTGACATGTTGTTCATTGTACTTACAAGTTACAAACCAAGCTGCATGGTAGTCCAGGACCTGATGACACGAGCGTTTTTCCTCAGGACCTTATGACACAAACCACTCCTGACGTGACACCTACCTTGCCGCCCTCTCCTCGCCCGACCTGACAGCCTGCGATTAGGAGTCGGTGTCGTCATGGCCACCGATGTAGTGGTGGAGACGGCCATACACCTTTGTGATAGCCGACGTCACCTCCTCCTTGACTAACTTGTCACACCAGTTCCGACGTTGTGGTAACGCTGTCCCATCGATCTCGCTGTAATTGTTGTGTGGCGGTGAGGGCGACTTCAACTTGACATGACACCTGATTTTGCCGTCAGTATTGCACTACGTGTCATGAAACATTAAATTAATACTATGTTCATAAAAACTAATGATCTTGAACGGGATGGGTGACAACTAATGATTTTGGATGACAATTATACATATTAGTCGAACCATGGAAGCTAACAAAAAAATGTGTTTTGGATTAGTTCTTTCTATAGTTTGAGAAAAAAAATTACTTCACCCATATTTTACTGAATTTGTACAAACATAACACATTAGGTTTTGGATTTGGATTAACTTTTCCTATTGGTTTTGCTCCATTTTTTCATTTTTCCCTCCGTCCTGTCCCGCCATAGTGTCTAATCTGGCAAAATATTACTATGTGCGCGCGCTTCAATTATCATGGCCCCGCTTGTCATAGGAATCCTGGATGGAGGCTAACATCGGTCAAAAAGATCGCGATGAGGTAACTGTGCAAATAAAATCGGAAACCTCCCCCATATCAGCGCACGTACGGTTCCCTTCCTCGTCTCGTACTGGATCCATCACTTGCCGGCGGCCGGTGGCGGAGCACCACCACGACGTGAGCACGGTTAGTTGCCCATCTACTCTCGCACAATCCATCCTCTCTTCCTCCCTACTCTAACGAGTTGTGCTCTGAATCAATTCACATCTCGTTTGGCAGGCAAATACGGCTGCTAGATTCACCAAATCTGGCTCGTACATGGTGGCAACAATCCCGCAAGTTCATCATCTCATTGAATCGCGCTGGTCAGTGTCGTGCTCCTTCTCCCATCTTGTTGCTGCAATTCATGCCCTGTGTATTGGTTCTGACATTGATTCATATGTTAGATTTACTCTTTGCAAAAATTTACCATTGTTTATTGTTGAGATAGCAAAAGTCTTATGTATTGTGTTGGGCTTACCCTTTCCCATGGATGCTATGCAAATCCTTTTGTTTGGTGTCTCTCCCTAATTGAATTGTAATTTTTCAATTCTCTGTCTGCTATATACTATACAACATTGTAAGTGCATCTAGTACCCCTTAGTGATTTTGGTGGTTTGAAGACTTATAGGTTAAGTATCTAATGTGTTTATGAGTATATACAGGATCTATAAGTCATTGAGGAGTTTGAGATATTTGAAGAATATCGACCCCTAAAAATGTATATCTTCAGTTGAAGAAATTGGTCTGAAGCTGAAGAAATGAATCGCGAGGAATCTGCGATGAAATTGATATTCCTCATGAAGATACTGATATTGAGAAGACCGGTGGTTCCTGAAGAAAATCATTCTAAAGAAATTGAAGCGTGAAGATTTACGTTTTCTGTTTTACTTTCTTCGCATTTGATGAATAGGAACACCGTACTGTTAAAGGGGGTCAAAGTAACACTATGGAATGGATTTCCTCATGATGCTCAATCCAAGCCTAATCCTACCAAAAGCCTCAAGTGAGGAATATAAGTGACATGAGGACTCTCACAGTTGAGGGTTCCGACTGTTTTGAAAGCCACGCCAAGTCACTGGTCTTATCCACTCCAACGGTCATATTATTTAAGGGCATTAGTGTCAAATCATGTCGGGATGCTCCCAGGCTATAAATAGCCACCCCCCACAACCACTAGCTGGTTGGTTGCTCCGTTAGAAACTGACACTTGTCATAAGAGCAACCCAAATTCCTCAGAGCTTTCGAGAGTAATTCATCAGTGAGGAAATACCCCATACACCGAAACCACAAACCAAACCTAGTGATTGAGCATCATTGAAGAAGTTGTTCCTGTGTGGGACTGAAGCCTTTTACCTTTGAGGACTATGCATCCTCCAGACGGTTAGGCGTCATGGTCTAGAGCAATCCAGCAGTCAATTGTGGATCTCCGGGGGACCAAGTTTGTGAGGGTTTGGAAGTTTGCCCTGAAGACTTACCATGAGTGTTGGGCGAGGACTGTGTGTCCTTAGCTCAAGGAGAATACGGTAGGGACTGTGTGTCCTGGGACTGGGTGTCCTTTGGTTTCAATACCAAGCCGCTCCAAACCAGATGTACAACTGTCACATCAGTTGGAACCGGGTCATCAACAACTGTCTTCACTGAGAAACGGGTTCTAATTCCTCAACTCTTTACTTTCCTTGTATTGTGTGTTGATGACTTTCACTGTGACTGTTTGAAGAATTTGCTGAAGACTTTCTTTGAATTTCCTCAACCTCAAATTCTTCACGATAGTTAATCACCATCTATATTCTGCGTGCCTGCTTACTGTGCAATCTGTTTTCACATTCCTCACTCTGAAATACTGCTGTTGTGAACGTTTGCACGTCTTTGCACGTCTGATCCTTTACTGTTTCCGTTGTAAGTTAGTCATCAGTGAGGAATTTCCTCAAAAGGAATTTCCTCAGTGATGAAATTTTAAAATCTCCTATTCACCCCCCCCCCTCTAGTCGATATAATGCACTTTCAAACATAGGAGTATTTGGCTATCTTAGGAAGGGGGACGGGAATTAGTGGTGAGAGTTTCATACAGGCTACGGCTTGGGAAATAGATTCTGACTCATACACTATTTGATTTGATTTTACTACCCGTGAGAATCGAGAGGGAGTCGCAGTGGCAGTGGTAATGCCAACCAAAGACTGCAGATCTGGAACTAGCAAACTGTCACAACACAGAAAGGTAGTGGCAATGTTCCAACCATTCAAACTGATCTAGCAATAAGATATGACTTAATTTTTATTGATATAAACAAAGGGAATATGCCAACTTTACAACACATGGAGAACAACACTTGCAAATCAACACGTGCACATGGCAGCGAGCATGGCCGAAATAACATTTGGCCTAATTAAATACGGAAACTCTGGTCATGTTTAACAACATTCATAAAACTAGCAGAACATGCTTATTCTTCTTGTAGTCGACTGATGATATATTGTATAGAGCCACCACAATACTTTTCAAAGAAGGCAGAACCAATTCTATTGTAGGCCTTCTATCTTTGTGAGATGACAAATATGGGTCTTCTTTTTGTGAGATGAAATATATGCTTCAACTATTCTACTTTAACTTTTTCTACATTGTTGTTAGTATTTTTCTGAAGCCTAAAATGTTTTCTTCTTTCAACTTTAAACTTGTATAAGCAATCTGTACAACAAAGGTGCAGTATACTCACACTACTATTGTTGTTTATAAATACATCCAAAAGATTTAGCATTAGTTAATTTCACCATAAAATAATTGGCTCGCACCTCGTGCCTACTTAATGAACATTGAGATGTGAATTAGAATTTAAGAGTAATGGTTCATGTCTTAGTTCATCATTTTCACCATGCAATAGGAATAGCTTGATGTATTCCTAGTAGCTACTCACTACTTAATGAGTTGCTATTTAAACTTTTGGTCATTGTCATGTTTCAACAGATATGTCACGAAAAAGAATAGTTCATCATTTTCACCATGCAACAGGAATAGCTTGATGTATTCCTAGTACCTACTAACTATTGAATGAGTTGCTATTTAAACTTTTGGTCATTGTCATGTTTCAACAGATATGTCACGGAAAAGAATTAATATCGTTGAATCCAATGAAAAATAATTTACGGAACAAGCAAATGGTTCAGATGGTGCAGATTTGCAAGAATCAAACAAAAAATATGTTCCACATAAGGTTTGTCTACTTAAATACTCTTTGCAACATGTCATTAATCAGGATTATGTTCTTACACTTGCACTTCCGCAATTACCTAAACTATATAAAACTTGATGTGTATCATTATATCCTAGAACAAACAAACTATGGTTCATAATGGAGGCAGTGCACGACAACTAGAAAAATGGTCTACTGCAAAAGAGGTATCTTCATAGTCTCATATACAAAATTATGATCAGTGCTCCCATGTTGATGGGTTTACTTGTTGCTATCACAATGTTGTCTGGAACCAAGAATCTTCTTATCATAATTTCAGTGCATAGCAAGGGGAATAAATTCTTCTGCATATAAGGTATATTTTCATTACCACATATACAACATGTTCAAAATATATTTCTCTGATGGTTATGCATCTATTGCTCATCTTGCTGTTAGAATATTGTTTTGAACAAAGAAACTTTTCTTTAGAATGTTAGTGCATGCCAGGGAGAAAAAACTTCCGTTGTAAACAAGCTGGATCATTTCATAATCAGATACTAAATTGTGTTCAAACTATAGTGATAGCTTGTTTATTGGTTAATTACTTCTTCTTTGCTACCAGATTCTTGTCGAGACCAAAGAAAACAAAAGGTACTAATGCGGGCAGTAAGAGTTCTCAAAACGGTTCCTTGAGAGTGAACTACCTGTAAGAGTGCTCAAATTCATTTTGCATGTTGTCCTGTTCTTTTTATGTTTGGTCATATGGTAACTTTGATTGCTCTAACAGACAGGAACTAAAGTATTCTTGAAGAACCTGAAATATCATAATAGGGATGTAGCTCTTGCTATGATTGCAAGTTGTGATCCTAAATATAAACTTAATGGTGCTGAAATGAATTCTGGGCAGTGCATGTCGATATGGCACATGGGAAAACTGAAAATTTGGTACGAAGTCGCAAAAGCTGCAATACTATTGGTAATGTAGAAAAAATATGGATTGCACGCCCTTCAATCATTGTGCATGACTAATATATTGCCTCTATTATTACTTACATCATGTTAATGCATTGTGGGTTAACAGTTTATTTTCTTTTCTTGTGTGTAGATTTCAAAGACAAATGGATGAGTATATAGGTGCATGGAAAGTATACTACAACCATGATGTCGATCTTCCATTTCATGATGACAATGATGATGGATACTTTCAATTTTAGATATGTTGTAGTCAGAATTTCGTGTTGGATGTTGTTCCTTGCATAAGTCTTAGTGAAGTTGTACACATGTTGATGGATGCTTTGAGTTTAAGTTTCATTGCCAATAAAATACTTAGATTATGCATCATAATTGGATGATGTTCCTCCTGTAATATCCACTATTGTAATGCAACAATTTTATCTAATATATATGACTTCTTCCTCTCGTGAGTATATATCTTGTTTTTCTTTCATGTGAAATACATAATTACTACCTTTAGATGGAGCACTAATTTAATTGCTAGTAATATAATAAATAATAATATTCGTACCTTATATCCACCAACACTTGAAGCGTTGGAAATTCTCCGTCGCCAAGCAAACGGATTTTGATTCCTATACATTAAGCCCCAACATATAGAAGTGTTGTAGAAGTTAGTTTCATCTGTTGTAGTCTTGCAACGGTCCATTTTACCAATGGTAGTATAATCATTGCGTTATGCCCTAGCAACACTGGATAAGGCTACACATCCCAAACCGTTGGTAAAGACTTTAGCAACGCATATATGGACATTTAGATACGGAAAAAAGTGTTGCTATACAGGTGGTCTTGTCGTAGTGTCTTCTTGAGTGGATCTTGGTGTACTTGTCCTTCTTCTCCAATTTCTTACTTCTCTGGGAGGGTCTTCGTTCATAACAATCTTCTCTATACCTTTTCACTCTTCGAGGTGACTCTTCTCTTTATCATTGTCTTCTAGGAGAATCTTCTCTTCTTTTGTGTATGTGTGGGGGGAGCACTCATTGGAGTAGTGTTTGGGCCTTCCACAATCATAGTAGTTTCAGTAACGACTAGATGAATGCTTCTCTTCATATCTTGAGTTGGAGCTTATCTCTTTGCCTCTACTCTTGTAGAACTTGTTGAATTTATTTACCATGTGGCTTATCTCTTCATTGGTGACAAGGTTTTCATTTGAAGTAGCGGGAGCATCACTTGAAGCTTTGTAAGAACAACTTGACTTGTTGTGCAGCTCTTCTTTGTCCTTGAGTGGTGTTTCATGAGCGAAAATCCTTCCAATGACTTCCGTTGGCTTGAGATCTTTGTATCTTGGTATCATTTGGATCAATGTGCACATGGTGTCGTACTTTCCATCCAAGGCTCGTAGTGTCTTATTTATGATGAATTTGTCGGTCATCTCTTCGCTTCCTAAGCTAGCAATATCATATGTGATGAGAGCAAGCCTAGAGTACATCGCAGCAGGTCCTTCACCATCCTTTATCTTGAACTTGTCAAGCTGAATTTGTAGGAAATCCAACTTAGATTCCTTGAAAAATTCGGTAGCTACGTGCTTATCAACCAAAGTGTCTCAAATTTCCTTGGCATTCTCAAGGCGGATAATCTTGTTGAACTCTTCAAGGCATATGCAGTTGAATAGAATGAAGCATACTTGAGCGTTGTATTGCAACATCTTCAATTCTTCCGCGGTCGCTTCACAGTCAGTTTCCTTTCCATCACCAAAGAATTCACGTTGCAAACCAACACGAACAATAGCCCAAATGGCGGGGTTATGACCAAGAATATGCATTTTCATCTTATGCTTCTAACTTTCAAAGTTTGTACCATCAAAATATGGACATCTATAGTGGTAATTTCCCTCACTAGACGCCATACTCTCCTAAGTAGTGAAACCAATGCAATGGAGAACAAAGCTATGATACCACTTGGAGGATACGAAGTATCTCTAGAGGGGGTGATCCGACTACTTGAACATATAAAAACTTAGCCTTTTCCCAATTTTAATTGTGGGCAAGTTTGAGCAATTGTGCAAGTAAAGCACACCCTACACATGCAAGTCTAAGAGTATAGCAGCGGAAAGTAATGACATGCACATGTAAATAGAGGGTATGGAAAGGAATATAAAACGCAAAGGTTGACATGGCAATATACATTGTGATTCCAATAGGTGGTGCTATAGTAAGTACATGTTGACGGAGACTTCAACCCACGGAGGGTAACGGCTGCACGAGTCCATGGAAGGCTCAACCCATGAAGGAACCACGAAGAAGAAACCTTGTCTATTCCATCATGGCTTACGTCCACGAAGGACTAGCCTCACTCACGGTAGATCTTCACAAAATTGGCAACCTCCTTGCCCTTACAAACTTATTGGTTCAACTCCACAACACGAAGTGGGAGGCTCTCAAGCGACACCTAGCCAATCTAGGAGGCAACACCCTCCAAATGGTAATAGATGTGGTAGTACAATGAACTCCTTGCTCTTGTGCTTCAAAAGATAGTCTCCTCAATGCTCATTCACTCTCTAACAGATTTGGCAGGTGTAGAAGAGATTTATTGGGTGGAAAGCAACTTGGGGTGGTTTGAAATCAAGTTTCAAATGGATGGATTGGAATAACTTGATCTCAACACATGAGTAGGTTGTTCTCTCTCAGAAAAATGGATATGGCAAGTGTATGTCTATTCCGAGTGCTTCCTCTACGAATGAGAGTTGGTGGATGGGTATATATAGGCATCTCCAAAAATCCAACCGCGATAACATTATTGCCCAACTCGGTGAAACCGAAGTGAAACTCGGTGGCACTGACTTGCACAAAATGTGGCAGCTTTTTTATTCTCGGTGAGACCAATATAGGAATCTGTGTGGTATCGACTTGGGTGACCTAGGGTAATTTCCAAATCTCTGTGAGACCGATTCCAAAACTCAGAATTTCCGATTCTTGAAAACTCCATACCAGAAATTTGGTCACTGAGTTCGGTGGAACCGAAAGGAATGTTGGTGATACTGAGACTCTAGGGTTTGGAAAGGTTTTATCTGGTGGAAAATCAGTATGTCCGAATGGAAATTCTTGGTGGTACCAATTTTGATGTTTAGGCTTTGGACAAATATTTTTGTGCGAGAATGGATGAGTATTTTTGGTGGTTATCTCTAAGCACTTGAGCAACTAATTCATCATATAAACCCCACTCCCTTTTCATAGTATTGGCTTTCCTATGGACTCAAATGTGATTTCTCACTAATATAAAATATTGAGTCTTGTAGCTTGAAGATTGGCCAATCCTATTACTTTTCTTGTATCTAGGGGTTCTCCTCACAATCGTTAGCCAACGCATCTTTGAACTTCTATAAAAAATACTTGGATAATATCATTAATTCATTGACACATACGTTGTTATTCATTACCAAAACCACATTAGGGATAAGTTGTGTTTTAGGAGACTATCTTTTTAAGCACAAGAGCAAGGAGTTCATCATCCATATCACATCTATTACGTTTTAGAGAGTGGCGTCTCCTAGATTGGTTAGGTGTCGCTTGGGAGCCTCCAAATCATGTGGAATTGAACCAAGAAGTTTGTAAGAGCAAGGAGATCGCCTACTTCATGAAGGTCTACCCGAGTGAGGCTAGTCCTTTGTGGACGTAAGCCATGGTGGAATAGACAAGGTATCTTCTTTGTTAACCCTCCGTAACATTGCTTGGAATAGTTTGTACAAAGAATTTTGGGTTTAGGTTTCCGCAGTATGATATCTCGGAGCCACCGAGTCAAAACATCTCAGTGTCACTGATGTGGTTCATCCACAACACAAAGGACTTCTCGGTGAAACCGAAAGTTCCTATCGGTATCCCCGAAACTGGTTTTTTGGGTTTTTGACCACAAATTGGGTGAGACCAATTCACATTTCGGTGAAACCAAGTTCTGTGAACAAGTTTCTATCAACGTAGTTTGTTGCCTCGGAAGTTACAAAATTTTAAACTCGGTGGAACAAAATTTCATAGTGTTAGTACCTAAGACTAAATATTTGGAGTTTAATTTGCAAAAATTCTGAATTTTGTGATGCTCATCTTTTCCGCTCCTCCTTATCTAATTCATAGGATCAATGCTCAATCATGTCAGGATCTGATGATAGCCAGAATCAATTCAGAGAGCGGAGCGTGGACCTAGAAGAAGGCACTAGTCCTGAGGCCAGCTCAGAGGACCACGGAACTCCTGGTTCTCATGGTTTTCCCAAGGCAGCCACCACGACTAGGAAGCAAAGTAAATCTTATGATGAGGATACACACTTTGTTCCAGATGAGGTGATATCCAAGAATCGGTCTGAGAAGAAAGAGAGGGTAGTAGCCAATGACATTCCTGAGTCTGCTCCAACCAAGAGAGGGTTGTCTCTGTCTTCACAGCAACCAAGTGGATCCAAGAGGACAAAATCTGTGGCTAATAAGGCAACAAAGACTAGGGTCAAGAAGAGGATAATTCATGTGTTTGGGAGGCCAACCTCCATATATGAAGATCCTGGTAAGGATGAGGAAAGGGAGAGGAGGAACTAGCTGCTAACACTCCTCCTTCCAAGCAGAGAAAACTCATGGCGGATGCAATGCCCAGCAAGCCTACTCCTAAGGATAAGCCCATATATCCCAAGGCCAAGCCAACTACCCCCAAGCCCAAAAGATATTTTTGGTGCATAAAATAGAAAAGGTACTACTTCAAAGGAAGTCCCATCTCCTACTGATGATGACGAGCAGGGTGTTGTTGTGTTGAGGAATCTCAGACCTCTGCCAGACCATAATGATGACCACAAAGTGGTAGAAAATATGAAGGAGAGGAAGGATCAAGGTCTTAGGAGATGGATAGCTAATGATCCCTATGGTGTGAGGAGAAGGACTGATGTGGACACTTGTTTCCATACCAAGGAGCAGTATGCCTTCTATGAGACTCTCTTGCTTGATAAGAACCCAGCTGTTAGTGACATGAGGTATGTTGACTGGATGTACCTCAACGCAAATGAAGACTACTTCCCCATGTCCAGGATAACTTCAAGATGATTGATCTTGATGAGTTGATAGGAAAGGAAACTGCATGGAATGATGAACTCATCATTTAGTTCTACTTTAGTGCCCATTTCTATCAAGGTGGTAGGATAGTATGGACGGCACAACCACGTATCAGGCTACCATTGATGAGTGGGCTACCATCTTAGGAGTCCCAAAGGTGCGGGAGAGGGATTTGGATGTGTACTCTGAATCAAAGATCAATCACAACTCAAAGGAAAACATGTACACACCAATTCCAAAGGGATATCTGAAGACCCACAAGCTTGGCCGAGTCTACTTTCTCCAAGCAAGACTCACTACCTCCAACACTATTTTGAGGCACACCTTGATGCCCAAATCAGGAGATGACAAAATGATCTGTGGATACTCAGTCAACATGCTACATCATGTGGATAGCCACACCAGGATCAGAGTGGTGGATCTAATTGTTGAGACCATCAAGAGGATAGTTGCTAATCAGAAGAGATCATGTGCATATGCTCCATATATTCAGATGCTCATCAACACCAAATTTGGAAAGAGCCTATATCTACTTGATCGACCACATCTTCCCCTCCATCCAGAGTTTGAGGATATTGTCATGGTGATGGATCCATATCACCCCACTTCATTGATTGCATAGGAAGAGATTGAGGCTGAGGCCCAAGCAGAGGTAGCTAGAGCCACTAGTGCTCCAGTGTTGAAGACTAAGAGCGATCAGATGGCTTATTTAGTGAGCACCATTCAGGGAATGGAGAAGAGCATCAATGCTCTGCTAATGAACCAGAAGAGTATTCAGAGGATTATGGGGACAAAGTTTCATGAGCTCGATAACAAGTTAAATGAGATGAAAACCATGGTTAACCAACTGAATCAAGAGGTAGATGTAGTCGCTTTGCCCCTCAGATGATGACGATGAGAGCCCTACATTGCGAGTGCAGACATAGTTTTGGACTCGGGCTTGATCTATTGTTCTGCTTGCTCAGGACGTGAGACATTTAGTGTCTGCATCCGATTCTAGTTCCACTGTGCCTCCTTCAGCACCTGCACTATCAATTCCATCAGCCCAGAGGACTTATTTACAAGCATTCATGGATGCTCTTCTATCCACTCCTTCCATGAATACTGGACAACCTCCATCGCCCCATGGAGAAGACCTTCCCAATGTGACATTCAGCTCTATACTTTCGAGCTTTTTAGTGACTTGTTGCCAAATGGGGAGAAACTATATAGATCATAGGGCTTTGAGAGAGAGGGTGTTACTTTTGGTGCTTCTCCTTGACTTTGAAATCGTTTGGCCTATATTTTGTTTGTCTTAAACTTTGTTGTGTTTGATCATACGATTTGTCATTGATGTTATTATTTCCCATCTTTGTGATATTCATATGATGATCATTCACTCAGGTTTGGTGTTATGTGCATTGTAATCCATTCATATCTTTTATGTGCACCATCAAGTTGTATCAGACATGAAAAAAGACCCAAGATCCTAATCGATTGTGCATTTGCATTCAAATGCAAATTTAAAAAAATACACATATTGAGGGGGAGCTCTTGTTTATCATATATTTCTAAAAGCGATGAAATATACATTGCATATATTTTATGTCGAAGCTTTGATATATATGTTGTCATCAATTACCAAAAAAGGCGAGATTGAAAGCACAACCTCTCTCTAGGTGGTTCCGGTAGCTAATAACAACATATACTTCATTGGACTAAAGATTCTATCAAGTATATTTCAGGAAAAGTTCAATGAATGGATTGGCTAGGATTGTGTGGAGAATCCCTAGACGCTTGGGATATCAATTGGCAAAAGATTCAAGACTCTACATTTTATATCTATGTGACAAATCACATTTTAGTCCATAGGAAAGTCAATGCTATTAAAAGGGGATGAGGTATCTATGATGATCTGGTTTCTCAAGTGCTTCGAGATTAACCTCCAAAGGCCTCAACATTTCTCCCACAATATATTTTTTCCAAAATCAAAAAGTAAAATTCGGTGCCACCAACTTTCTCAAATTGGTCATGCCAAGTTTTCCTTAGACAAAACCAAAATCCAAACCGTAGCAACTCGGTGCAACCAAGTTCCATCTCAGTACAGACGAAAACAGTGACCAACTCACTGCTATTTGATTGACAAAAATCGGAAATCCTGAGTTTTTTAGTTTGGTGCCACCGAGTCTGTGAAACTGCCTAGGCCAACCGAACCAGTCTCAATGAGCTTCTTTGTATCAGTCTCACCGAGAAACAAAATTTAGAACATTTTGCACGAGTCGGTGCAACAAGTTTTTGCTTCGGTTCCCTCGAGTTGGGCAATAATGTTGTAACAGTTGGATCATTGGAGATGGCTATATATACCCATCCACCTCCCTATCATTTGTAGAGAGATAACTCGGAACAAGAAAACACTTCACCATCCATTTTTTGAGAGAGAACCACCTACTCATGAGTTGTGATCAACATCTTCCACTCCAACCATACGAATCTTGATTTCTTGCCTCCCCAAGTTGCTTTCCACCCAATCAATTTATTCTACCAAGCGAAATTTTGTGAGAGAGTGATTGAGTGTTGAGGAGACTATCTTTCGAAGCACAAGAGCAACGAGTTCATCATTCATATCAAATGTATTACCTTTTGGAGAGTGGTGTCTCCTAGATTCGTTAGTTGTTTCTTGGGAGCCTCCAAATCGTATGGAGTTGAACCAAGAAGTTTGTAAAGGCAAGGAGATTGCCTACTTTGTGAAGATGTACCTGAGTGAGGCTAGTCCTTGGTGTACGTAAGCCATGGTGGAATAGACAAGGTTGCTTCTTTATGAACCCTCGGTAGGTGAAGCCCTTCGTGGACTCTAGAAGCACTTACCCTCCGTGGGTTGATGTCTCGATCAACTTGGACGTACTATAGCACCACCTTTCGGAACCATGCAAAAATAGTCATGTCATCTTTGCATTTGATCTTCCTATCCCTACCTTGTACTTACACTTGTGTGTTTTACCTTCCGCTGCTATACTCATAGACTTGCATGTGTAGGTTGTGCTAGAGTTGGTAAAATTACTAAAACTTGGCAACCGCTAAAATTGGGAATGTTTAAGTTCTTATTTGGTCAATTAGTCTAATCACCCCCCTCTAGACATACTTCAGATCCTACATACTCTTATTACATGAAAAATAATTCGTCCCCTTGACAGTTGGGACCCATGAGCTATATCCTCGCACGCAAGGAAGTGCCTCCTTAGTGCACAAAAAAATGATTCCTCCCCCTAATAGCTGGGACCCCCCAGCTACATCTTTGCACGGAAAGAAGTGCCTCCATATTTTGCAAAAAAATGATTCCTCCCCAGACAGCTAGGACCCACCAGCTACATCTTGACATGTAAGGAAGTGTCTCCTTATTACATGAAAAAACCTAAATCCTCCCCGTGATAGCTGGGACCCACGAGGTCCATGGTTGCACGAGCGGAAGTGCCACGCGGGAAACAAATTGCCCCCCAGATAGCTGGAGCTCACCACCTACATCTTCGCATGCAAGGAAACGCCTACTTATTATGCGAAAAAAGATTCCTCCCCTTGACAGGTCAGACCCACCAGCTACATCTTCCCATGCAAGGAAGTGTCACCTTATTACACAAAGAAATGATTCCTCCCCTTGAAAAATGGGACTCGCTAGCTACATCTTTGCATGCAAGGAAGTTTCTCATTACTATGCCAAAAAAGATTCCGCCACATAACATGTGGGACCCATCAAGTACATATTCGTACGCAAGAATGTGCCACCTTATTCCCCCTTGACAGCTGGGTCCCACTAGGTCAAAAAGGATTCCGCCACCTAACACGTGGGACCCATCAAGTACATATTCGTACATATATGTAGCATTATTTGTCTCGTCGCAAAATGTTTACGTACATAGTGGGCTCGATCAGTCTTGGACGTGTACTTGTGCATACGTACAACCAATACACATGTATATGGAGAGGCAATGTGGCAGAGTCAACAGAGCACAAAAATGATGTCATGTTCATCCACACCCAACCACTCGGGTCAGAATGGAGGAAACAACGACTCGGCTCGGGGTGTGGTGTCCCACAAAACGGAGGAAACAAACTTTTCTTAAACCGTCTACGGTCGAATTGGGGTCCATGATATGTCTCCAACGTATCTACTTTTCCAAACAATTTTGCTCTGGTTTTGACCTCTAATTTGCATGATATGGATGAGACAAACTCGGACCGACAGTTTTTTCAGCAGAACTACCTTGGTGATAATTCTTGTTTAGAAACAAAAGTTCTGGAATTGGACCAAAAAATTTGTGAATTATTTCTGGGATTTATGATGAAATATGGAGCAAACACCTACCGGAGAAATACTGCGAGGGGGCCACAAGCAAACAGAGCGCCCCTCTAGGTCGCGCCCTGATGGTTTATAGGGCCCATGTGGCTCCTGTGACCCTAATTACAATCCTATAAGATCAAATCTTCGGAGAGAAAATTAGAGAGAAGTTCTCATCGCGTTTCACGAGATGGAGACGCCGCCACCTCCTATTCTTCGTCCGGAGGGCTGATATAGAGTCCGATTGGGGCTCCGGAGAGGGGGATCCGTCGTCGTCATCATCACCAATCCTTCTCCATAAACACCGCTATGATACTCACCACCGGGAGTGAGTAATTCCTTTGTTGGCTTGTGATAACCCACAGATATAGGGGATCCATCGTAGTCCTTTCAATAAGTAAGAGTGTCGAAGCCAACAAGGAGCTGAAGGAAATGATAAATAGTTTTCGGCGAGGAATTCTCTACAAGCGTTGTAAGTATTAGTGATAGATAATTTTGTAACAAGATAATTCGTAACAAGCGAAAAGTAACAATAGTAGCAAAGGTGAAGCAAGGTATCCCAATCCTTTTTATAGCAAAGGATAGGCCTGAGAGTTCTCTTATATAAATCAAGCGCTCCCGAGGACACATGGGAATTTCCGTCTAATCAAGTTCATCATATTAAGTTGATTCACGTTTGCTACTCTGGTGATTTGATATGTGCTTGGACCGGTGCTAAGGTGCTTTTATTACTTGAACTAACAACCTACTTATGATTACCCCCTCTTGCAAGCATACGCAACTACGAAAGAAGAATTAAGAATAATCTAGCCATAGCAGGAAACATGTGGATCCAAACCAGCCCCTTATGAAGCAACGCATAAACTGGGTTTAAGCTTATATAACTCTCGCAACCCATCATCTATTCATTACTCCACAATGACTTCCCTTAGGCCCATAACATGGTGAAGTTTCATGTAGTCAATGTTCACATGACACCACTAAGAGAAGTAACAAAATCCATATCATCAAAATATCGAACGAATACCAACTTTGCATGATTACTTGTAACAAGACTTCTCACATTTCCTCAGGAACAATAATTACTACTCACACAACATCAAAATGTTCAAGATTAGATGTGTAATAACAATAATTAAGGATGTGAACACAATGTCTTACACTAGTTAATCCAACAAGCATCAACTACAAGATGTAATCAACACTACTAGCAACCCACACGTACCAATCTGAGGTTTTCACACAAAGATTGAATACACATGATGAACTAGGGTTTGAGATGAGATGGTGCTGGTGAAGATGTTTATGAATATTGGTCCTCTCACGAAGGACAAAGCGTTCGTGATAACGATGGCTTTGATTTCCCCCTCCCGGAGGTGAATTCCCAGGGCAAACTCTCTCTGTCGGAGAGCAAAAGGGCATCTACCCAGGTTTTCGCCTCGAGACCACGGCGCTTCGTCCTGAAAGATAACTTATGATTTTTTTAGGTAAAAATACACCATATAGGAGACGATGGTCGCCAGAAGGCCAGCTACGACCCCACAAGATATCAAGGCGCCACCAGGGGGCATGCCGTGATGGCTTGTGACCAGCTAGTGGCCCCTCTCCGGTATATTTTTTGCCGGGAAATTCATAAATATTTCAGAAAAATTCTCCATAAAATTTCTGGTCATTTGGCGCAAGTTGATTTTTCTGCCTTTTTCTCGGTTTCCCGGTCTAGAATTCTAGTTTCTAGATATTTCCATCTTGGTGATGTACCTTGCATATTCAGAGAGAAAAGGCGTAAGAATTATATGATAATAATGGATAATGGACAGGGTCCACATAAATATCAATAGTAATTCATGTTGCAAAATGAGTGTATCAACTCCCCCAAGCTTAGACCTTGCTTATCCTCAAGCGAAAGCTGAGCTCGAAAATAATGACCACATGATTTGAAAGAGAGGTGTCGCTAAAAACAGAATACGAGCTTGAGAGCATCATGAATATTAACATAGTAGCAAGTATTTTATCATATAACCACTCATAAATAAGTGACAATCCTTTCACAATTCTTGGAGTGTAAAGCATAAAGTCTACTTAAAATCAACAAACTATGTTCTCAGTCACTGGGGCAATCATAGTTAAGCATAATCCAGAGGAGAGCCTATGTAAGGGCTTTATTTTTGGCAAGTTCACATACTCAACTATCATTTGATCTTCTATGATTGCTCACACTCAACTCATATTTTTGGAGCTCATATTTCTGTAGGACACATAGGAAGATATGGGCTTAAATGATTTGCCACCCAACTTATTTCTCTCAAGGATTATATCAACAATAACAAATCATGATCATCTACATCCACTTGGATATATAAATCTGAATCTTTCCTCAACACATGATGTTTGCCACTATAGAATTATTAGGTTGGAAAAGGAACAAAGGTTAATGACTGAAGCATTAGAGTTAAACTCCCGAAAGTAAAAAATTGGCCATTCGCACAGGGAAGTACAGATTGTCATGCGCTTTTAATTTGTTGGATCTGCGAACTCTTAATGCAATGGAACGTCACTTTACATTGCCCCTTATGATAGCAAACTTTGTTATGCACTCATCGCTTTTATTCCTTTGCCATCAAAAAATCGTACAAACCTTATTTTCCCTTGCAATAAAAGATCATACATATTTAGGAGCAATTTTTATTGCTTGGTGCACCGATGACAACTTACTTGAAGGATCTTACTCGATCCATAGCTAGGTATTATGGACTCCCTAAAGAAACTGGGTTTTAGCGTTATGGATGCATAAGTAGTATCTCTACTTGGTGTGGAATTTTTGGGCTCGCAAAGGATCTAAGGTAAGCATCACATGTTGAAGGACCCAAGACCATATAACTTCTATGTGAATATAAACTACCATGATCATTATGTTGTCTTCCATTTCCAACATCAACACTTGATCATCATATAATATTTGATGAAGGCTCACAATCGTAAAACATATCCATGATAGTGTATTTATATGTGAATCTCCTCTCATCTACATAATCTTTCTTAGACTTCAACAATGACAAATACTATGTTTGTTTACTATCAACAACTTTTATCACTTGTACCCTTTTTGTCTGATGTAATTACTTCTCATGGGATGAACATATGATCTATATCCTTCTTTTTCCTTACATGCTATGATGATGGATGCCCATGGGTAAACCATAAAAACTCAACTAATCTTTATTATATATCTCGCATACTCGATTACAAGGGTAGATGGAACTCAAAGCACAAAATCCTAAGCAAAGCAAATCTGAATTTTATTTCTCTAAATCAGGAAACAACTAACGATTGAACAAAAAATAGATAGTAATGATGGAAGTGATGGTGATACGATATCGGGGCACCTACCCCAAGCTTGGAACAAACCAAGGGTGGTGCCCATGGTCAAGTACTCAAGTGTCCTCCTCGGGTGATGGTGGTGGTGTAGCAGGAGTATTCTTAGTACTCCAGGGTGCAAACTCACCGTCATAGAAACAAAATTTTGTCTCGGAAGTCCTATAACCAGCAGGGAAGCTCATTCTTTGAAACCTGGATTCATACTCATAGTTTGACCTTGGAGTTCATATACTTGATCTTGCAGGTGATCGATCCGATATTGAAGCTTAGAGAGAATCTCCCCCACATTCTTCGTGTGAACTTCTTTTCCCGGATGAAATCTGTGATCATGGAGTGGTTAGCACTCAGACCATGCTCCACCATCCCTTCTCACTTGAATATCTCTTGTTCCATCGTTGCAAGCTTGGCCTTCTCGCTTCCCTCCTTGGGGCCTTAAACATCCTGGATGTGCAGCACCCCTCATGCATCTCAATGGCTTGAGGGTGCTTCATCACCTCCGAGGGTAGGGGTTGATGACCTACTCGAAGAACTTGTCCCTGGGAGGGCTTGGTGAAGTCATGGCGATCTAAATCTGTCAGAAAAACAGCTCGAAACGAGTACACAGGAAAAACTCATGATGCGGTGGTCAAAACACCCAAGAGTATATATAATGATTTTTCCACGTAAGAATACATGCTCGGGAATAATTCAGAGTATGGCAGGTGCACGAGGGCCCCATAAGCCATCACGGTGCGGCCAAGGGGCGCCGTGTTAGCTTGTGTGTTCCTTGTGGGTCCCAAGGACTCTGTTTTATTTTTTGTATTATTTCTAAAATACCAAAACCAGTAAAAAAATTGGAATTTTTGGAGTCGGTTTACTTATCGTACCACATACATGTCCCTTTTCCAGGTTTCTGGAGTGTTCTAGAAGACTTCCTTTATGTGTTCCTCTAGTATTATGACTTGGATGACATTTGTTTCCTCATTAATGGGTGTACCTGGATTATAATATTTGATTCTTTGTCCTTTCACCACTCTTGGGTTTTTACCTTTGAAGTTATTGATTTTAACAGCACAGAAGCGATAGACCTCCTCAACAACATATGGTCCTTCCCATTTGGAAAGGAGTTTCCCTGCAAAATCTCCTACATTGAATTCTCATCTTTGAATTCTTTTGTCATGCCATGTTTTGACCTTTTCCTTAAACAACTTAGAATTTTCCTTAGCTTGTGTCCTCCATTCATCCAGTGAGCTAATATCTAATAACCTTTTCGAACCGGCAAGTTCAAAATCATAGTTAAGTTCTTTAATCGCCCAATAAGATTTATGACAAGCTTTCCCATGGACCATTTTATATGGGGACATCCCCATGTGATTCTTATAAGCAGCCATATAAGCCCACAAAGCATCATCAAGCTTCTAAGACTAATTCTTTCTGGACCTATTGATGGTATTTTACAAAATTAATTTTATTTCACAATTTCTTAGTTCAACTTGACTGCTAGACTGGGGATGATAAGGTGATGCAATTCTATGGTTAACATCATACTTAGCTAGTAGTTTACGAAAAGCACCGTGAATAAAATGTGAACCACCAGGAGTCATTAAGTATCTAGGGACACCAATTGTCAAAAAGATCATATATTTAAATTTTTTTGATAGAAGTGTTATGATCATCACTACTAGTTGGAATAGCTTCTACCCATTTAGTAACGTAATCAACAGCATGCATATTGGTGATGATCATGTAATCAACAAGCATCAACTACAAGATGTAATCAACACTACTAGCAACCCACACGTCCAATCGAAGGTTTTGATACAAAGATTGAATACATGTGATGAACTAGAGTTGGAGATGAGATGGTGCTGGTGAAGATGTTGATGAATATTGGTCCTCTCACAAAGGAGGAAGCGTTCGTGGTGACGATGGCTTCAATTTCCCCCTCCCGGAGAGGAATTCCCCCGGCAGAATCTCTTTGCCGGAGAGCAAAAGGACCTCTGTCCACTTTTTTTCCTCGAGATGGTGGCGCTTTGTCCCTAAAGATTACTTTTGATTTTTTATAGGTTAAAACACACCAAATAGGAAAAGATGGTCGCTAGAAGGCCAGCCGGGTCCCCACAAGTTATCAGGGTGTAGGGAGGGGGGTCGCGCCTTGCTGGCTTGGGCCTAGCTGGTGGCCCCTCTCCGGTATATTTTTTTGCTAATAAATCCTTAAATATTCCAGAAACAATCTCCAAAAAAATTCAGGTCATTTGGAGAAAGATGATTTTTCTACCTTTTTCTTGGTTTCCAAGTCAACAAATCCAATATCGAGGTATTTCCCTCTTAGTGATGTACCTATCATATTCACAAAGAAAATGCATAAGAATTGTATGATAATAATGGATAATGTACAAGATCAACACAAATATCAATAGTAATTCATGATGCAAAATAAGTGTATTAGCTTGCTAGACGGTGGCAGAATTGGATGAGATAAATCATGTAGTCGAGTTAAGTTTGATAGGGCTTGATCCCTAGTATCCACTATGTTCTGAGATTGATGTTACTATGACTTTGGTATGCTTAATGCTTGTCACTAGGGCCCGAATGCCATTATTTAATATCTAGACCTATTATGCTTTCATGAATATAAGAGTGATTTGGATCCTATCTTGCAAGTTTTAGTTGCCTATTATGTGTCTTGACCCGCATACCCCAAGGTGAAAATATTTGTGATTGTTTCCGGTGATTGCCGTAATTTGAGGAGTTCATCTTTTCACCTTGTGTTAATACTTTGTGCCAATTCTCTATTAAAAGGAGTCCCTAATATCCCTTAGTTTCCAATAGGACCGCTCTACCACAGGAGGGTAGGACAAAAGATGTCATGCAACTTCTTATCGATAGAAAGTATAACTACATACGGAATACATGCCTACATTATATTCATGAATTGGAGGTAGTTCTGTGTCACCCTAGTGTGTAATTTTTACATGATCAATGTCATCTAAATCATTATCCATCACTGATACATGTGTCTACGCTTTACATATACTGAATCTTGCCAAGTTACTACTACTGCTACTGTTGTCACACCTGCTACTGAATTGCTACCATTACTATTGTTACCAAATTACTGCTATCAGTTGTACTGTTACTACTACCATTTCTTGTTCTACTAAATCGTTGCTATAGAGAGATATTATAGGTGCGGTTGAATTGACAACTCAGTTGTCAAGGCCAATAAATATTTTTTGTCTCCCCATGTACCGTATCAATAAATTTGGGTGAAATACTACCCGAGAAGACTGTCGTGATCCCGTGTACTTGTGGGTATTCAAGACCTTTTTCTCGCGCTATTGCCGGGGAGCATAGCTTTATTTATTGTGTTGACTTGAGGATATCCAATTGCCACTATGAGGAATCTGAAAAATAATGGAACTAATATCGTCCCCTCTCGCGCGAGAGGAGGTAAGGAACTGCCATCTAGATCTGCTTTTGATTCACCTACTATTTTGAATCAGCTTGTTACACCACCACCTGTTGATTGTCCTGATATGTCATATCAACTTGATGACACTACTTCTGAAATTAGTCATGATACTATTACTACACATGTTGAAACTGAAACTATGCCATTAAGTGAATTACTTGATGCTCATATTGCTTGAGCTAGTGAAATTGAAAATGCTGATAGTGATGCGAACTTGGAATCACCTGTTACACCTAGTCCTCCTAATAGATATTTATTGCCTTATGTACTTGAAGTTTATGTTATTGATGGTGAGGTAGCTAGGGTTTTATTGCTTGTGAAAATAGAGATGATGTGAACAGATTACTATGCAAACTAGAATAAAAATATATGATGGAGAAAATAAAACATGATCCTAAATTTGCTACTGCTCCTATATTTAGTACTAATAAGGACTATGAATTCGCTATAGGCCCTGAACTAACACCTATAGTAGATTCTGATCCTTTCCATGGCTATGTAAATGAAATTGTGGTTGAACACCTTATGGAAGTGAACAATATGGCTACCTTGTTTACCAATGATAAATGATACTCTACTATATTATCCTTAAGCTTTTTCATTTCTCGCTAAAAGGAGATGCCAAGGAATGGTTCCTTTCTATTGCTCCTCGTTGTTTGTGTCCTAGGATATGCTTTATTACATCATTGAAAAATATTTTCCTGCTCACAAGAAATGAGCCGCTTTATAGGAAATATTTAAGTTTGTGCAAATTAAAGAAGAGAATCTCCCTCAAGCTTGGGGGAGGCTTCTCCGATTACTTAGAGATTTGCTTGATTGTCCCCTTGAGAAGAATGAAATTCTTGATATCTTTTATAATGGAATAACATCTGCTTCTAGGGATTTCATGGATAGTTGTGCAGGTTGTGTTTTCACGGAAAGAACCGCTTTACAAGCAGAATATGTATTAAATAATATATTGCAAAATGTCAATAATTGGACACTTATTGAACCACCGTCGGAACCTATTCAAAAGAAGAGAGGTATTCTATTCCTTAGCCCTGAAGATATGCAAGAAGCAAAAAAGATCTATCAGAGAGAAAGGTATTAAAATGATATACTTTATTCTAAGATTCCTGAGGAATGCATGGATGAATTTGATAATTACATTGTTAAACAAGAACATTTGAATAACTATGTTAAGTATCAATTGAAAATGACTTGATGCCATGATGATAGACCGCTTAAACAAGAACACTTCAATGCCATGATGATAGACCGCTTAAGTTACTTGATTAGAATTGCTAATGATGTGAAAATTCTAGGTAAAGATGCCTCTTTGGTTAAAACCCAACTAGATCGAGTAGGTAAGTCACAATATTATTTGTTGGTGAAATGGATAATAATATTAATGATCATGTTGATAGAGTAATGACTAGAGGAGGAAGAATTACTCCGGATTCTCTTTACCCTCAAGGTCACCCTAGAAGAATAGAAAATGATTCTTAGAGAATTAATGATGATACACCTAGTGCCACTAAGAAAAAGAAAAATAATAGGACTTTGCATGCACCTAGTGAACCTAATGTTGAGAAACCTGCTGAGAATCATAATGATGTTTCTATTTCTGATGCTGAGACACAATCTGGTAGTCAACATGAACTTAATGATAATCATAATGATAATAATGATGTTCATGTAGAAGATCCACGAGGTAGTAATAAGGAATCTGATAATGATGCAAAGATATAACTTGCTGAGTGTCTTGATGACCTACCTCCTAAAAATGAACGTTATGATAAGAGAGACTTTGTTGCTAGGAAACACGGAAGGGAAAGATAAACATGGCTTCAAAAACCCATGGAACTCCCTTTAGCATGGGTTCAGGAGGTATAGGTGTTCTAGTACAACTCTTACAGACCACAGTTGAAGCTTTAGCATGTTCCATTATATTAATAGGAAAGGGTGGTTTCTCAATATAAGTAGTAGCTATAACAGGATCAACAATATAAATAATAGTTCTTCTTCAACTTTAATAGGTTCATCCACTTTAAATTCAATGGGAGGATGATATTTTAAACCACTTATCCTTGGGGAGATCAACATGAGTAGCAAAAGATTCATAGAATGAAGCTACAACCTCAGAGTGAAGTCGATATTTAGTGCTAAAATGGCGAAAAGCATCGGTGTCTATAAAGGATTTAACGCAATCAAACTTAAGGCTTATACCTAACTCATTACCTTCGTCGAGTTCACCATCTTTAGAGTTGCATTTAATTCTTTCCAATAAGTCCCATTTGAATCCAATATATTTCTTCATAATGGAACCAACACAAGAAGTATCGAGAATGGATCGATTATTATGAGAGAGCCGAGCATACAAATTATGAATAATAATAATATTATAAATATAATTCCGATCACGATGAACCACATGCATAGGATAAAACTTCTGATGAATTTCCAATTTCAATCGGTTGTACTTCCAAGATCCAGTATCATCACATAGCCTATACCACGTCAACACCTTCTCCTTCAAAGATAAAGGAAATACTTTCTTCTTGACATCATCCTCGGGCCGACCTGCAAGTTTAAATTACCCACAAACTTCATCCAAATAGATTAGATGCAAATGAGGATATAGTGTTCCATCTCCTGCATAAGGATTAGCTAGCAGTTTTTCTATCATACTCGAAGGAATTTCATAATAAATATTTTCAGTAGGTGCAGCAGGTTGAGGAGCATCTCTTTGTGCTTCCAGTCGGGGTGAAGATACCCCGAACAAGCCCCTCAAAGGATTATTTTCCATAGTGCCAAGTGACAGTAAATTTCAGCATAATATATAAATTTGTTCCTTACCAAGTTCCACTCACCAAAGGCGCTTTACTCCCCGGCAACGGTGCCAGAAAAGAGTCTTGATGACCCACAAGTATAGGGTATCTATCGTAGTCCTTTCGATAAGTAAGAGTGTCAAACCCAATGAGGAGCAGAAGGAAACGACAAGTGGTTTTCAGTAAGGTATTCTCTGCAAGCCCTGAAATTATTAGTAAGAGATAGTTTTGCGATAAGGTAATTTGTAACGAGTAGCAAGTAACAATTGTAAGAAAGGTTAAGCAAGGTGGACCAGTCCTTTTTGTAGCAGAGGACAAGCCTGGACAAACTCTTATATAAAGCAAAGCGCTCCCGAGGACACATGGGCATTTTCTGTCAAACTAGTTTTCATCATGCTCATATGATTCGTGTTCATTACTTTGATAATTTCATATGCGGGAGGACCGGTGCTTGGGTGAGTCTCTTACTTGGACAAACATCCCACTTATGATTAACCTCTCTCGCAAGCGTGTGCAACTACGAAATAAGAATTAAGATAAATCTAACCATAGAATGAAACATATAGATCCAAATCAGCTCCTAACAAAGCAACGCATAAACTAGGGTTTAAGCTTCTGTCACTCTAGCAACCCATCATCTACTTATTACTTCCCAATGCCTTCCCCTAGGCCCAAAAATGGTGAAGTGTCATGTAGTTGACGTTCACATGACACCACTAGAGGAGAGACAAAATACATCTCATCAAAATATCGAACGAATACCAAATTCACATGATAACTTACAGCAAGACTTCTCCCATGTCCTCAGGAACAAACGTAATTAGTGACAAAGAATATTCATGTTCATAATCAGAAGAGTATTAATAACCATTAAGGATCTGAACATATGATCTTCCACCAAGTAAACCAACTAGCATCAACTACAAGGAGTAATCAACACTACTAGCAACCCCTAGGTACGAATCTGAGGTTTGAGACAAAGATCGGATACAAGAGATGAACTAGAGTTTGGAGAGGAGATGGTGCTGATGAATATGTTGATGGAGATTGACCCCCTCTCAATAAGAGGACCATTGGTGATGACGATGGCTTCGATTTCTCGCTCCCAGATGTAAGTTTCTCCGGCAGAATAGCTCCGCCGGAGGTCTAGATTGGTTCTGCCGAAGTTCCGCCGCGAGACGGCGCCGCTTCCTCCCGAAAGATCTGATATGATTCTTTTCGACGTCAAAACCCTTCATATAGTAGAAGATGGGCACCGGAGGCCTGAAAGGGGGGCCACAAGCTTGTAGGGTGGGGCGAAGGGGGTAGGTCGCGCCCCCTTGGCTTGTGACCTCCTAGTGGGTCCCCCCCTGGTATTTCTTTTGCCCAATATTTTATATATATTCCAAAACTATTATCCATAATTTTTTAGGACTTTTAGTGTTGTGCAGAATAGGTCTCTCAGATTTGCTCCTTTTCCAGTCCAGAATTCCAGGTGTTGGCATTCTCCCTTTTCATGTAAACCTTGTAAAATAAGAGAGAAAAGGCATAAGTATTATACCATAATGTGTAATAACAGCCCATAATGCAATAAATATTGATATAAAAGCATGATGCAAAATGGACGTATCAAGTCCCCGAAGCTTAGACCTCACTCGTCCTCAAGCAAAAACCGATATCGATAAATATGCCCACATGTTTAGAGATAGAGGTGTCTATAAAAACAAAAACGGACATGAAGGCATCATGGTTATCTTTAGAGCAGCAACACAATATTGACATATAATTTCTTATGCTACAGTAACAATTCATTCACACGGTAAAATGTGAATCAAGAACTCTACTGAGAACTAACAAACTAAGATTTCAGTCGTTGAAGCAATTCCAATTTATCGCAACGTAGGAAAGAGTCAATATAAGAGCTTGTAATGCAAATCCATATACTCAATAATCTTATGGTCTTTCATAATTGCTAACACTCAAGCGGTTCCTATGAGGTCAAAGCTTCAGTCGGACACAGAGAAAGATAGGGGCTTATAGTTTTGCCTCCCAACTATTTACCTCAAGGGTAATATCAACAATAATAACTCATGATCACCCACATACGAGTGGATATATTTTTCTGGATCATTCCCCAACACACGACGCTTGCCAAAAGATAAAGATGAGATAAAGGAAATGGTGAATATCACTATGACTCTTACATAAAGGTAAGTACTAGAAGTAAAGATAACAGATAGGCCCTTCGCAGAGGGAAGCAGAAGTTGTCATGCGCTTTTATAGTCGGATGCGCAATCCCTTAATGCAAAAGAACGACACTTTATATTGCCCCGTGTAATAAAGAACTTCATTATGAAGTTTGTCACTTTTATTTGTTCTATATCACAAGTTCGTATAAAGTTTATTTTCCTCACACTAATAAATCATACCCATTTAAAGAGCAATTTTTATTGCTTGCACCGATGGCAACTTACTTGAAGGATCTTACTCAATCCATAGGTAGGAATGGTGGACTCTCAAGGCAAAATTGGGTTAAAGCTGTTTGGATGCACAAGTAGTATCTCTACTTGATGCGGAAGTTTTTGGCTAATATGGGGTGGAAGCAAGCGGCACATGTTGGAGGATCTATAACCATATAACTTCTATTAGGAAATAAGCAAACATAACTCATTATGTTGTCATCCTTGTCCAATATCAACTTCATAACATATAATATTTTAATGAGTGCTCCCAATCACAAAAGATGTCTAAGATAATATATTTATTTGTGAACCTCTCTTTCTTTATTACTTCCTTTTAATTGCAACAATGACCAATAGCTTTGTTTGTCAACTCACAACAAATTTCAATCGACATACTTTTTATATGTGAAGTTAGCACTCCTCATAAGATAATTATATATACTATGTTGCTTTTATTCTATACTTCTTTATATTTCTATTTCTCAAAATCATAGCAAGCAAGCAAAGCCCGCAACTCAAAACTACTCTTTATTATATAACTCTCAGACTTGCTTACATAGGGGGCACATAAAGCAAAACTCAAAACTAGATCACACTAAAACTTTATTCTACTAGATCAAGATATAACCAAAAGTATCAAACGAAGAAAAACAAAGAAAATAAAAGATGTGATGGTGATACGATACCGGGGCACCTCCCCCAAGCTTGGCACAAGCTAAGGGGAGTGCCCATACCCATGCATTTAGTTGTCTTTCTTCGGAGGTGGTGATGTTGTAGTTGTTGGTGAGGTTGAGAGCTTATCAAGTTTCCTCTTAAGCATGAAATTATATTCCCTCAGATCGTCTATTCGTGCTCGAGCCTCAATATCTTTCGACATGATTCATCCTTGATGTCCTACAGATGACGAGAAGAGATAAATAGAACCTAGGGTTTTCTTCTTTTATTTGGGAGGCTCGACTTCTTGAACTCCACATGCATATATTCGGGTCGAGGAAGGGGAATATCCTCTTCATGCGAGCTTTCTTCCGCATACTTGCATATCTCCTATCCCTCCTCCAAGAAAAATCCATAAGGATCTAAGTCCCCGTAGAGCTTGGTATTGGCAAGATAATGCGATACATAGCTCTCCCCATCGGAATCTTGCGACAACATCTTACTCTAAATCTGCTGCAGAAACAGCTCAAAACGAAAACAAGAGATACTGTCATTATACGAAGGTCAAAACCTTCATGAGATTATATAATGAATTTTTACCGATCTGGAAGAGTATTCAACAAGAAAAGGGAGTCCGGAGGGTACACGGGGTGCCCACAAGCCTGTAGGGCACCCCTAAGGGAGTAGGCCACACCCCCAGGCTTGTCGCCTCCTCGTGCACTTTTTGGACTACTTTAAATATTCCTATTTTTTTAAATATTCCTAAACTGATAAAAACTCCCATTGGGAAAGTTTTGGAGTCGGTTTGCTTACCGTAATACATACATATTCCTTTTCGGAGTTTGAAATGTTCTGATAGGTCTCCCTAATGTACTCCTCCAGAGTTATGGTATTTATAATATTGGTTTCAACATTTATGGGAGTACCTAAGATATAATGTTTGATTCTTTGCCCATTTACCACCTTCGAATTTGTGCCTTCGGCGTTGTTGATCTTGATGGCACCGGAAAGATATACTTCCTCGATAATGTAAGGCCCTTCCCATTTAGAGAGAAGTTTTCCTGCAAAAATCTTAAACGAGAGTTGTATAGCAAGACATGATCACCTACATTGATTTCGCGCTTTTGTATCCTCCGGGCCTTTTCTTAACCTTTTCTTTAAACAACTCAGCATACTCATAGTCCTGGGTTCTCCATTCAGCAAGCAAGCTAATGTCAAATAACCTCTTCTCACTAGCAAGTTTGAAATCATAGTTAAGATCTTTAATTGCCCAATAAGCTTTATGTTCTAGATCTATAGGTAAATGAGATGCTTTACCATAAACCATTTTATACGGAGACATACCCATAGGGTTTTTGTAAGCGGTTCTATAAGCCCATAATGCATCGTCAAGTTTCTTAGACCAATTCTTTCTAGATCTATTAGCGGTCTTTTGCAAGATCAATTTAATTTCTCTATTGCTCAATTCTACTTGACCACTAGACTAAGGATGATAATGAGATGCAATTCTATGATTAACATCATACCTAGCAAGCAATTTACGGAAAGCACCATGAATAAAGTGTGAACCACCATCAGTCATTAAACATCTAGGGACTCCAAATCTAGGGAAAATGACTTCTTTCAACATTTTAATAGAAGTGTTATGATCGGCATTACTAGTTGGAATAGCTTCTACCCACTTAGTAACATAGTCAACAGCAACTAGAATATTAGTATACCCATTGGACTTTGGAAAAGATCCCATATAATCAAGACCCACACATGAAATGGATCTATAACACCTGACATATACTAATATTACCAATATTACCAATTCTTTGATAACACCTGACGTATACTAAACCCAGACATGAAATGGATCTAAAACCCAGACTCAAAACCCAGAGTAATTCATAGGCATTTCTTTGGCATTCGTCACAAGACAAGACAAACTTACGAGCATCCTTGAAGAGAGTAGGACAATAAAAACCAGATTGTAATACCTTGTCTACAGTTGTATCTCCAGCGTGATGTTCTCCGTAGGCCTCGGAGTGACAGTTGTGTAGGATCTATCCCTGATCATGCTCATGTACACAATGTCTAATAATACCATCTACTTCTTCTTTTGTTGGTATGTGAAACTAGGCGGTATAAATTTAGCAACAATGTAATTAGCATACTCACCATACCAAGGAGTAGTGCGTGAAGAATTTATGACAGCTAATTGTTCATCAGGAAAGCTATCATCAATAGGTAGTGGGTCACCAAGAATATTCTGCAATCTAGACAAGTTATCTGCTACAGGGGCTATCAGCACCCTTTCTATCAATAATATGCACGTCAAATTCGTGTAGTAGAAGAACCCATCTAATAAGTCTAGGTTTAGCATCTTTCTTTTCCATAAGGTATTTAATAGCAATGTGATCAGTGTGAACACGGTTACTTTGTAATCAACAATATAAGGTCTAAACTTATCACAAGCAAACACAACTCCTAAAAAATCCATTTGAGTGGTAGTGTAGTTTCTTGGAGCACTTTCTAGAGTTTTACTAGCGTAATGCACAAAATTTAATTTCTTATCAACTATTTGTCCTAGAACAGCACCAATAGCATAATCACTAGCATCACACATAGTTTCAAAGGGTAGGTTCCAATCAGGTGGTTGAACAACAGGTGCAGTGATCAAGGGTCTCTTCAAAATTTCAAATGCTTCTACACAATCATCATCAAAAACGAATGGAACATCCTTTTGCAAAAGATTAGTGAGAGTCTTAGAAATCTTAGAGAATTCATTAATAAATCTCCTATAGAAACCAGCACGACCAAGGAAACTTCTTATACCTTTGATATCTGTTGGACACGACATTTTTTCTATAACATCGACTCCAATACCTCTTTTGGAGATTTTGTGTCCCAACACAACGTCGTCATTAACCATAAAGTGACACTTCTCCCAATTCAAGGCAAGATTAGTTTCTTCACATCTCTACAAAACTCTATCAAGGTTGCTCAAGCAATCATCAAAAGAAGTTCCGTAAACGGAGAAATCATCCATGAAAACTTCCACAATCTTTTCACAAAAGCCAGAGAATATAGCCATCATACATTTGTGGAAGGTAGAAGGTGCATTGAATAAACCAAAATGCATACGTATATAAGCAAAGCTACCAAAAAGGAAAGTAAAAGTGGTCTTCTCTTGATCCTATTTTGACACATGTATTTGAGAGAAACCAAAATAACCATCTAGAAAGCAAAAATGTGTATGTTTGGATAGTCTTTCTAGCATTTGATCAATAAAAGGTAGAGGGTAATGATCTTTCCTAGTTGCTTTATTTAATTTCCTAAAACAAATTACCATTCTATATCCTTTAATAATTCTTTGCGGGATCAGTGCATTTTCATCATTAGGAACAACGGTAATACCTCCCTTATTTTGGGACACAATGAACGGAACTAACCCATCTACTATCAGCAATAGGATAAATTATACCTGCCTCGAGAAGCTTTAGTATTTCATTCCTTACCACTTCCTTCATTTTAGGATTTAATAGTCGTTGGTGATCAACAACTGGTTTAGCATCAGGCTCCATATTGATTTTGTGCTAACATAGAGGGGGACTAATGCCCTTAAGATCATCAAGAGCATATCCAATAGTAGCTCAGTGCTTCCTTAAAGCTTTCAATAATCTCTTTTCTTCATGCTCTGAAAGGTTAGCACTAATAATAACAGGATATGTCTCCTTTTCATCAAGGTAAGCATACTTCAGAGTATCAGGTAATTGTTTAAGATCAAACACGGGATCACCCTTGGGTGGAGGAGGATCCCCAAGTATTTCAACAAGCAGGTTGTGTTTCAAAATAGGTTGTTGATCAAAGAAAATCTTATTATTTCATTCCTTTCATGCATATGCATATCATTTTCATGGTCTAGCAAATATTGTTCTAAGGGATCAGTAGGAGGTATAGCGATAGAAGCGAGACCAATAATATCATGTTTACTCGGCAATTCTTTGCCATGGAGATGTCTATGAAATTTAGAGAAATTGAACTCATGAGACACATCCCCAAAACTTACAGTAACAGTTTCTTTCTCACAATCAATCTTAGCATTAACAGTATTCAAGAAGGGTCTACCGAACATAATGGGACAAAAATTATCTTGTGGGGAACCAAGAACAAGAAAATAAGTAGGATACTTTATTTTCCAACATAAGACTTAAACATCTCTAACAATCCCAATTGGTGCAATAGTATATCTATTAGCAAGCTTGATGGTAACATCAATTTCTTGTGATTGAGCTGGTGCAATATCATTCATAATTTCTTGGTATAAAGTATAGGGAATTGCATTCACACTAGCACCCGCATCACATAAGCCATGTTAACATGTATCTCCTATTTTAACAGAAACAACAGGCACGCCAACAATAGGTCTATGTTTACCTTTAGTATTAGGTCTAGCAATTCTAGCAGCTTCATCACAGAAATGAATGGCGTGCCCATCAATATTATCAACCAAGAGATATTTAACCATAGAAATATTTGGTTCAACTTTGATTTGTTCAGGAGGAATAAATGTTCTAGTACAACTCTTACGAACCAAAGTTGAAACTATAGCATGTTCCTTTATTCTAACAGGAAAGGGTGGTTTCTTAATATAAGCAGAAGGAATAACAAGATCAACATTATAAATAATAGTTTCTTCTTCAACTTTAATAGGTTCAACCACTTTAATTTCAATGGGAGGATGATATTCAAAACACTTATCATTGGGGAGATCAACATGAGTAGCAAAAGATTCACAAAATGAAGCTACTACCTCAGAGCCAAGTCCATATTTAGTGCTAAAATCGTGAAAAGCATCGGTGCCTATAAAGGATTTAACACAATCAAACTTAAGGCATATACCTGCCTCATTACCTTCGTCGAGTTTCCATTTGAATTCAATATCTTTCTTCATAAAGGAACCAACACAAGAAGTATCGAGCATGGATTGATTATTACGAGAGAGCCGAGCGTAAAAATTCTGAATAATAATTTCTCTAGGGAGCTCATGATTGGGGCAAGAATATATCATTGATTTAAGCCTCCCCCAAGCTTGAGAAATTCTTTCTCCTTCGCGGGGCCAAAAATTATGAATATAACTTCGATCACGATGAACCAGATGCATAGGATAAAACTTCTGATGAAATTCCAATTTCAGTCGGTTGTAGTTCCATGATCCAATATCATCACAGAGCCTATACCACGTCAACACCTTCTACTTCAAAAACAAAGGAAATACTTTCTTCTTGACATCATCCTCAGAAAGACCTGCAAGCTGAAATAATCCGCAGACTTCATCCACATAGATTATATGCAAATGAGGATCTAGTGGTCCATCTCCTGCATAAGGATTAGCTAGCAATTTTTCTATCATACCCAAAGGAATTTCATTATAAATATTTTCAGTACGTGCAGCAGGCTGAGGAGCATCTCTTTTTTCTTCTGGTCGGGGTGAAGATACTCCAAACAAGCCCCTCAAAGGATTATTTTCCATAGTGACAAGTGACAGTAAATTTCAGCACAGTACGGAAAAAATTCCTTACCAAGTTCCACTCACCAAAGGCGCTTCACTCCCTGGAAATGATGCCAGAAAGGAGTTTTGATGACCGCACAAGTACAGGGGATCTATCTAGTCCTTTCGATAATTAAGAGTGTCGAACCCAACGAGGAGCAGAAGGAAATGACAAGCGGTTTTCTGTAAGGTATTCTCTTCTAGCACTGAAATTATCGTTAATACATAGTCTTGAGATAAGGTAATTTGTAACGGGTAGCAAGTAATTTTTATTTAAAAGGTGCAGAAAGGTGCCCCAATCCTTTTTGTAGTAAACGAAAATCATGGACTAACTCTTATATAAAGCAAAGCGCTCCCGGACACATGGAAATTTCTGTCAAACTATTTTTCATCATGCTCATATGATTCACGTTCGTTACTTTGATAATTTGATATGTGGATGGACCGGTGCTTGGGTTGTACCCTTACTAGGACAAACATCCCACTTATGATTAACCTCTCTCGCAAGCATCCGCAATTATGAAAGAAGAATTAAGATAAATCTAACCATAGCATGAAACATATGGATCTAACTCAGTCCCTTACGAAGCAAGACATAAACTAGAGTGTAAGCTTCTGTCACTCTAGAAACCCAGCATCTACTTATTACTTCCCAATTTATTCCCCTAGGCCCAAGTAATGGTGAAGTGTCATGCAGTCGATGTTTACATGACATCACTAGAGGAGAGACAACATACATCTCATAAAAATATTGAACGAATACCAAATTCACATGATTACTTATAGCAAGACTTATCCCATGTCCTTAGGAACAACAACAACAACAACAACCAAGCCTTTCAGTCCCAAACAAGTTGGGGTAGGCTAGAGTTGAAACCCATAAGATCTCAAAACCAAGTCATGGCTCTAGAACGTGGATAGCTAACTTCCACGAACCCCTATCCATGGCTAAGTCTTTGTCGATATTCCAAACCTTCAGGTCTCTCTTAACGGACTCCTCCCATGTCAAGTTTGGTCTACCACGACCCCTCTTAACATTCTCAGCACGCTTTATCCGTCCGCTATGCACCGGCGCTTCCGATGGCCTTTGTTGAATACGTCCAAACCATCTAAGACGATGCTGGACCAGCTTCTCTTCAATCGGTGCTACTCCAAGTCTCTCTCGTATATCGTCATTCCGTACCCGATCCTTCCTTGTGTGGCCACATATCCATCTCAACATGCGCATCTCTGCTACACCTAACTGTTGGATATGTCGTCTCTTGGTTGGCCAACACTCCATGCCATACAACATCGCAGGTCGGATAGATGTCCTATAAAACCTTCCTTTTAGCTTTTGTGGCACTCTCTTGTCACAGAGTACGCCAGAAGCTTGGCGCCACTTCATCCACCCAGCCTTGATTCGGTGGCCCACGTCTTCATCGATATCGCCATCCTTCTGCAACATGGACCCCAAATATCGAAACGTGTCTCTCTCCGGTACCACCTGCCCACCAAGGCTAACCTCTCCATCCTCGTGCCTAGTAGCACTAAAACTGCACCTCATGTATTCAGTTTTTGTTCTACTAAGCCTAAAACCTTTCGATTCTAGAGTCCGCCTCCATAACTCTAAATTTCTATTAAGCCCCGTTCGGCTATCATCGACTAGCACCACATCATCCGCAAAGAGCATACACCATGGGATATCTCCTTGTATATCCCTTGTGACCTCATCCATCACCAAATCAAAAAGATAAGGGCTCAAAGCTGACCCTTGGTGTAGCCCTATTCTAATCGGAAAGTCATCGATGTCGCCAACACTTGTTCGAACACTTGTCATAACATTATCATACATATCCTTGATGAGGGTAATGTACTTTATTGGGACTTTGTGTTTCTCCAAGGCCCACCACATGACATTCCGAGGTATCTTATCATAGGCCTTCTCCAAATCAATGAACACCATATGAAGGTCCTTCTTTTGCTCCTTGTATCTCTCCATCAGCTGTCGTACCAAGAAGATGGCTTCCATAGTAGACCTCCCAGGCATGAAACCAAATTGGTTTTTGGTCACGCTTGTTAACCTTCTTAAGCGGTGTTCAATGACTCTCTCCCATAGCTTCATAGTATGGCTCATCAGCTTGATTCCGCGGTAATTAGTACCACTTTGAACATCCCCCTTGTTCTTAAAGATTGGTACTAAAATACTCCGCCTCCATTCTTCGGGCATCTTGTTTGACCGAAAAATGAGGTTGAAAACCTTAGTTAGCCATACTATCGCTATGTCTCCAAGGCCTCTCCACACCTCGATGGGGATACCATCAGGACCCATTGCTTTGCCTACTTTCATCCTTTTTAACACCTCCTTAACCTCACACTCCTGGATACGTCGCACAAAGCACATGCTGGTATCATCAAAGGAGTCGTCTAGCTCAATGGTAGAGCTATCAACCTCTCCATTGTAAAGGTTGTCAAAGTACTCCCGCCATCTACTCTTGATCGCCTCATCCTTCACACGAAGTTGATCATCTCCGTCCTTGATGCATTTGACTTCGCCGACATCCCTCGTCTTCCTCTCCCTAATCTTGGCCATCTTATAAATGTCCCTTTCGCCTTCCTTAGTGTTTAAACGTTGGTAGAAGTCCTCATACGCCCGACCTCTTGCTTCACTCACCGCCCGCTTTGCTGCCTTCTTCGCCACCTTATACTTCTCCATGTTAGCTGCACTCCTGTCCAGACATAGGCATCTGAAACAGTCCTTCTTCTCCCTAATAACCTTCTGGACCTCATCGTTCCACCACCAGGTGTCCTTAGCTTCCCTTCTACTTCCCTTGGTCACCCCAAACTCCTCTACAGTCCTCAGGAACAGACGTAATTAATCACAAAGCATATTCATGTTAATAATCATAGGAGTATTAATAATCATTAAGGATCTGAACATATGATCTTCCACCAAGTAAACCTACTAGCATCGACTACAAGGAGTAATCAACACTACTAGCACCCCCCAGGTACCAATCCGAGATTTGAGACAAAGATCAGATACAAGAGATGAACTAGGGTTTGGAGAGGAGATGGTGTTGATGAAGATGTTTATGGAGATTGACCCCCTCTCGATGAGAGGACCGTTGGTGATGACGATGGCTTCGATTTCCCCCTCTAGGAGGTAAGTTTCCCCGGCAGAATAGGTCCGCCGGAGCTGTAGATTGGTTCGGCCGAAGTTCCGCCTCGAGACGGTGGCGCTTCGTCCCGAAAGCTCTGATGTAATTTTTTTTCCAGGTCAAAACCCTTCATATAGAAGAAGATCGGCACCAGAGGCCTGCCAGGGGGCCCACAAGCCTTCAGGGCGCGCTGGGGAGGTAGGCCGCACCCCTTGCTTGTGACCTCCTGGTGGGTCCCTTCTGGTATTTCTTTCGACCAATATTTTTTATATATTCCAAAACAATTCTCCGTAAATTTTCAGGCCTTTTGGAGTTGTGTAGAATAGGTCTCTCAGATTTGATCCTTTTCCAATCCAGAATTCCAGCTGCCGACATTCTCCCTCTTCATGTAAACCTTGTAAAATAAGAGAGAAAAGGCATAAGTATTATACCATAATGTGTAATAATAGCCCATAATGCAAAAAATAGCGATATGAAATCATGATGCAAAATGGAACTACCAGTCATATTAATGGAAAGCAACATACTCTACATTTTCCCAACAAGCAAACTTGGTTAACAATATTAATGTCATTGAGCCTATTTCCACGATCATCATTGGAGATTTTACAATCCCTATTCCTACTGCCAAGAAAAATAATTATTATAATCTTATTGTTGGGGATATGCAAATCCATGTTGAGGTAACCTAGTGATATACAAAATAATACGGTTTCATGTTAATCGGAAACGATTATTAATAAGACTTGATCAACCTTATTAATGGATACTTTTTGGAAGACGTGTGATTGATGAATTGAGTATTCATAACTTTCGGTATGCCAAGTTCATTCTCTGTTCTCTTAGCTAAAGAAAAATAAAATGCTATGATTACCCTGTTTTCTGAGTTTCCTCTACCATAAAAAATGACCCAAACATAAAAAGTCTGAGAATGCCACAAAATTTTAACATGATTTTTCTAGAATAAATTAGAATTTCTGGCATAAAAATAAAAGCACCTATGGGCCACAAGACAACAACCCCCCCCCCCCCCTCCCAAGCCATGCCCTGATGGCTTGTGGGGTCCACAAGGAACCCTGTCTTATCCCTTCAGCTCGCAAAATTCCCTACCTCCGGAAAAAAATGCTTAGCTCTCTCTCCCGTGTTCCTCGTCGAGAAACTTAAATTTTCGATCTCGTTGCTTGGAACTCCGCTTCTGAAACTATTTTGAGAAAATTGTTCCTCGGTATGTGACTCCTCCATCCCTCCAATTTGATTTTTCTTTAGTGTTTTGTATTTTGCATAAATTGATTCACTTGGTGCTATAGGAAATGAGCTTGCATGTTTAATACTTTGAGTTCCAAGTAGTATGGATGCTTGATATAGCCTCTAAATATCCTTATGAATAGTTGCTACCATTCTCATAAAGTTTTATTGACATATTTTGCGGCTCCAAATTTTCAGACGGTCTGGCGAGCATCTGTCGTGATCCTCTCGATCCCATCTCGATCGAGGGAGCCAGGTCGGCTGTGGCATGGTCAATGACAGTGGGGCAAACGGCGAGGCGAGCCTGGGCAGCGGGGATGGACTTATCCGGGTTGCAAAGGGCGTGGGCGAGGTTTCTCGGCCGGATCCCTCCTGGTCAAGGCCGGAGATGGGCAGTAGTGCGAGGTCGAGGGCCGGTGCCGCGGCTCCACGGTGGGGCAAGCTCGGGCTCCATGGTGGCTTGAAGAAGCGGGGAATCGGACGGTGCGGCACACGGGGTGCTCGGAGCGCGACCACGCGACCATGATGTAGCAGAGTGGGATGGCGACACGCGGCGGGTGTGGTCACACGAGCACGCGCGGGCAGGATGACGGCGACGGTCGGCTCCGATGATGCTAGGGTTTCGGGAGCAGCAGGGGCAGAACGGCTACGGGTGGTGGTGAATCCCCTCGGGCATGGTTCGGCCCAGGGCGGGCCTGCTTCGGGTCCCAATAGGCCACGGCGGCTCAGAGGTGGGAGGAGGTGGAGACAAGTGGCGGATAGGGTTTGGGTAGGCACTAAAAATGATGCAGGGGTAGGGTTTACCCGATTTGGACAAGGAGGTTATCTATTTATGGGTAGGGATGGCTAGGACAGGGATTTTTAGGGGCTTTTTGGATAGTCTGATCTCGATCGGATGGTACAGAATTGGAGGGGTGCTAGCTGGGCTAGTTGCCTATGTACGTGGTGTTGGGAAGAGAAGAGAGGGTGCTTGTGTCCCGTGACAAAGTTTTTAAAACCGAAAGCGTGTGACAATTTTATCACTTGTAGTGTTGTTATATGTTTAATGTTTCCGGTATCAAGCCACCTTCCGAATGCGACGAAATTTGGCATACATTCTACCTATAATAAAGTAAGACGGCACGCCAACTTCCAACCCATTCCAAAAAAAATATACACAGCCTTAAAAACAATATTTTAATGATGCTTCGGGCGCGTGCATGTGTGGTTGGTCCCGAAATGGTCCTCGACAAAAACAGAGAGAACCGACAACTAATAATGGATGCAAGTTTGAAAAAATGACAGCAACGGAGCGCTGATGCTATGCAGATGATGCACATGATGCATTGAATAATGCAACAAACAATTGAATCACACGACGACAACGGAATAAAAAGGGAATATTCTAGAGTGTCGGTTCCGAGCTGTTACAACTCTCCTCCACTAACAAGAGATCTCAACCCGAGATCTAGGAATGATAGGAGAAAGGGAAAAGGAAGAGGTAAAACTTAGTTTCATATTTGATAATCGAGTAAAACCAACAAAACTTGAAGGTTGCAAGAGGTGAATAATGGTAAGAGGAACAAGCAAGAATTCAAAAGAAATTTCGGCAGCACTTCGGTAGAAAAGAGAGGCAAAATTGGATAGGATGGAAAGAATTGAAAACTGGGCACAACACTCCCGTTAAATGGACAAGCAAGGGAAGAGCATGATCTTGACGATACAAGGTGATGAATCGACAAGAGCAACCACCGCCACAAAAGAATGAACACGAGAATGAAAGTTTAAGAGAACAATATTGACCTTGCAAAGATTTAGATGAAGCTTCACGAATAGCTACCTGTGAAAACTTGGAACTCCGGAAATAGAAAAGATCAAGCACTTGGGATAAAGAATTTTATATCATGAAGAACTTCAGAAGAAGGATTGAAATCACCTCAAGGGCACAAGAATAAGAATTATGTTATGCTTATACTTTATAAAATTAAATTGATGAAAAGCAACAGATTTGGCAATACTTATTCTTCTTGAAACTATTGGAGAGAAAGATAGGGTACAAACTTGAAGAAGTCTTCAACGGAACACCGGTAAGAATTTGTAACGAATGAGGATACTATTGATGAATGGAGATACATGAAAATGAAGTGATCATGAACCGCCTAGCGGGGAACTTGAATGAGGCACCGGAATAATTGACAGTTGAACAAAGAGAAAACAATGGAGAAGAATTAAAGAACAAAAGCTGAAAGCTAAGAACGCGGAAATATTCTGAAATGATGGCCTTGAGAGGATCTAGAAATGAACACAACACTGAAATGCACCAGATAGATTAGTAATGAATTTCTCATGATTGGAAACAATTCGAGAGGATAGCATGAAGCTGAAACCATGAATCTTCATGAGAACAGATAAAGATTTAAGAGAAACACTTCTTCCTTCTTCTAAGATGAGAATGAAGGTGAGAAACACCACCAAGAATTACTGAGACACTCTGGAATGATGAATAAGAAAAGGTTAAGCTAACAATGAAATAATTGGAAGGAATCTTGGAGAAGGAATATGACTCATGGAATCCATTATTATGACACACTTGAAAAGAATAAAAAATCTCCCGAAAAGAGTAGAAGAGCTGGGTAAAATCCTGGAGAACTTGTGGGTTATGGGCCCACTCAACAAAAAAACCGACACTGAAACAATTTCTTAGAAAGAGAGATTGTGCTGGTACAATTGAAAACTTGATTAGGTGAGGCCCTAAAAAAAATTCAAATGATTTGATTAGGAATAAAAACCTTAGATAGAATAGAGAGGGATGAGTAAAAAAGAGGCTTGGATAAGGATTCTGAACAAAGGAAAGCATTGGACAGATGACAAAGGATAGGACGAATGCCGAGATCTTGAATCGAATCCATCGAAATAGAAAGAAGAACGAAGAATGGTGAACTTAGCACCGAGGATCTTCACAATGAACCATCGGATACAATACGAACGAAAAGAGAGCGGAAGCATAAATGAAAAGAAAAACACTTGGATGATAATTAAACATTGAAGAAAAGGGCAGGAGGGTGGGGAAAACAAAGAGAACTTGGGATAGATGAGACGAACTCCAATAAGAAATAAGAGGATTGATCTTGCATTTATTGGAGGGGATTGAATTGATTTGAAGGGAAGCACTCCGGATTGAAAAGAATTTCTTGAAAACTTCATTTGAAACAACAGATTAGCATTCCCATAAAAATACGAGAAGACCACTTAGAAAAGATATGAAATCACCACTTGACATTCAAGCAACTCGAATTACCATACTCCAACAAAACAAAGGACGAGGCTTGCAATTAATCCTACAACAAATACATAACCCATTATGAATTTGTTGGAAGGATAGTCCTAGGTAACTACTTGAATTCTCACCTGAGAACTCTCAAATCTTTCTTGCTTATGTATAAGGTTGCGGGTCTAGGAACCTACTCAAAGTAATCAGCTGCAAAACCACACCCGCAACCATCAACACACATCCGAGAAGTTCCGCAAGCTCATCTACCTCAAACCATCGAAAAACATCGATACTATACCTGGTAGATCATCCAATCTATCTCCACCAGTACTAGGGAAAAGTCACGGCACTATTTGCCACCAAGCAAAGTATTGAAGCATTTCAATGTCTGCGTTCTCAGATACTAAGGAAACTGAAAGATAGCAATGTGTGGAAAACCCCTTAGAGCTCTAATCCTTGAAAATAGGAGGCACCAAGTACAGAATTTTGTCACATCGACATCATAGAGGCTCCAAAATACTCACGTGGTCCTAAAAAAATCAGGTGAGAAGAGGGTAGAATTAAAATTACTACGTCAGAATTCTTCATAAGATAATAGAAGTCGAGTAAAAAGAATCCTACTCTGTGAGATATAACTAGATCAAAGTAGTTTTTCACTAGACTCGACTCAGCCAAGTTCGAGCAATCAAGGGGGCTCCTAGGTTGGCACTACTCTGATACCAACTTGTAACGCCCAAGGTGCAACTCTATCCTTATTTTTGGCACGAGGGCCTAGAGAGGGATAGAAGCGCATCTCGTCGTTTCGCAAAAATGGATATCGTTCCAAGTACATGTAAAGAAGAGATGAGTATATGGAACTGGCTTACACTCGCCACAAGCTACACCATGAGCATCAGAATACAACAATACATTCAAACACCATGCAGAAGAGTAGGATCCAACTAAGGATGCAAGCAAACAATAAAATAAAAACGCCCATCCTTGCTATCCCAGGCTCCCAGCCTGGAACCCATCCTATGATCGATGAAGAAGAAGAAGAAGAACAAACTCCAAATAGAACAATCATTGCGTTGACATAAAAGTATCGCATTACCTACACGTGCAACTATTGTTGTATTAATCTGTGAGCCACACAGATGCAACAATCTCATTTCCAAAGGTATCAAGACTAGCAAAGCTTAAAGGGTGAGGTATTGTTAAGTGGTGACGCTGCAACAAGCAAAAAGTATTTATTTGAGTAGCTAACTTACTAGTACAAGAATAAGAGGAGGTTGATCTACGCATAAAAGGTCGTGAACTAATAATGATCAAGAAGTGATGTTGAACACGTACTTATGAGTCAAACATAACCCCACCATGTCCTCTCTCGGATACAGAACTCACGAGTAGAGAAAGTCACGGTTACACACAAAGTTGGCATATTTTATTTGAGTTTACTTCAAGTTTGCTATGAGCGGGTGTTAAACAAAGTTTCCAAGTTAAACAAAGATTTAACCCTGCAGGGGTGCTCCAACTCATCCATCAAAAACTAGTCACAAGCTACGTGGAAAACCTGTACCATGGAAAACCCGTAGTGTCCTCGGAATCCTGTTGGAAAACCTCAACCTCGAGATAGCCCAAAGTATCCTCGGAATCTCGGGCACAAGACATTCGAGAAAGCCAAAATAAATCCAACAAGGCCGCACGATGTGCTGACAATCCTAATAGGAGCCGCATATCTCGTTCTCACGGCACAATGGATGAGTGATGGTTACCACGCCAAAACATTGAGTTTCTCGAGTAGCGTTAATAAGCTACGCGGGGTTGGACCAACACTCACGAGGAGCACTGGCCCGGGACATGATTAATTATCCACAGGGGTCGACGGGTCCCTATGCAAGTTTATTAGATATTAGGCAAATGTAGTACCAATGTTGGGCCTTGCTAAAAGAGTTTTATCCCAAAACAAAAATGAAGGGGGTCCCCATAACAACCCTAAGCATGTTAGGAATTCTCGATATGGAACATAACACCGGTACACAAGTAACTAGGGTGGAAAAGGTGGAACAAAACACCGAGGTAGAAGGCCAAGCCTTTCACCTTTTACCAAGTATATATGTGCATTAAATTAAATAGAAATAATACGGTGATATCTCAAGAAATCCATGTTGTCACATGAAAAGCAACTTGCACCTCCAACTAGCAATGCTATAATAAAGGGTTGAGCAAGCGGGAACATAGCCAAACAAAGGTTTCATGGGATGTGGAGGGGGTTAGAGGCTTTTCATGACAATGTTTGGAGGCTTGACATAACAGGTGGTAGGCAGCGAGACATACAGATAGAAACGAAACAGCTTGTATGGCAATGATAGTAGTGGTATCCACGGAAATGATCATCTTGTGTCATATCACGCTTGGAAGAAGAATGAATCCATCAAGTAGACGAACCAATGTAGGTGAACGAATACTTACTGTTGGTGTCCTAAGAAACGGGGTCCTTAGTCCCCCTTACTTAGGCACACATAGTCGTAGCCCCGAGGACGATAACTCCTTGCCGGTCCCACTCCGAGCCCCGAGGCAAACCAAGACCAGACCAAGGCGGGATGGCTAGGATCGCACCGTCCTAAGATGGTGTCCTCTCATGGTGCCGGAAAGATCCCAGCCCGCAAAGCTGATGCTCCACCTCACCAGGGGACTAATTGTCTACATCAGCGGAGCTGTCGGGTGGGCAGGCAGGAAGGCATAGCTGGCAAGGGCATGTTGCCGTGGCAGTGGACGCGTCACAGCCGCGATGACACCTGTCCTGCAGCATGGCACTAGGATAGAGAGGTAGTTGGGAGAATGACATGGATAGAAAGTCAATCCTTGTCGGGAGACGTCGCACGTGTGCCACCTCACAACGCATATATGTGCATGTCCGAGTCCATCAGAGTTAGATATTGCCCACTACCTATTCTGGCAAGCACTCCCGTCACTATAGCACGCACTATGCACCGAGTAAAAAGACCATTTTAGCCACTGTGGTAACCCCTTTACACTATAGAAGTGGTCCATGACCACCGGAAAAAGGGTCGACACCCTGTTTAATCACACGCATAACGGAGCCCCTCGAGCATCCTTACCAGGCAGCTGCGCTCCTGTACTCAACCTACCAAATCAACTACCACCACCAACAGGACCTATGCTTTTATGCTCCTGAGCGACTCTAACCTGTATAAACCCCTTTGCGCGAGATGTGGCCGACTAATGCTCTATGTGCACCGATGCCCCCTTGCAGAACCGTAAAAGGGCCTCCGAGGTCCCATAGATCATCGTCGGTCCATTCACCTGACATCTTTGGCGCGCCAGGCAGGCGAGCCCTTTTGTGCACTTATCTTCACTGGCACTTCCGCATGCCTTCATCGATACCCTTGGCACCCAAGAGAACCAGGGGTGACAAGACAGCCGCCCCTTCGACGTCCAAGCTACCCACGTCGGTTGCAATAGGCCACGAGGGTGAGGGTGGTCACCATGCGCATCGTGTTGGTGAACGGCACCACAACACTTCACAGAGTTCCGCAAGCCATGACCCAAACCCCGCCGTCATGCTAGGTCAAAGCGCTCCAGCGGTGGCTGGGGAAGACACCACAGCTGCAGCGACAATTGTGGTGGCGGCGACCGAAGTTACTCCATGCCCCTCACTAGACAACCGCGACCCGCGCCCGCGGGATAACAACCCGGGGCGTCGCGCGGATAAGACCCATATGAAAGGAACGCAGGACCATGCTTAGCAACCTCCCCCTCCTAAGGACCGCCAACGGGCGATAGTGCGGGATAGTGCTTCTTCTCACACTGTCAGGAGTAAGAGCGCTACTCGCGCCTCGGGCCGCTCGGTCCCTAAGACCGCGGGAGAAGCTCTAGCGCAGGCTCAGCTACTGCTGAGCTTTCGTCCTATGCCAGAGATGATGGAGGGTTGGAGGGCGACCATCCAGAGCATGGTGGGCTTCTCCAACAAGGACAAGCCAGACGTGGTGGGCTCCTCACGCATGCGGCACGCGGCTCATGCGTGGCCCGCTGCCAATTGTTTATAAGGTCTAAAACCGACCTTTATAGGTAACATATGGTCCACTAGCTCTCGACTCAAACCTGGCATCTCATGATATTCCCATGCAAAGCAACAAACATATTCTTTCAATAGCCCGATCAACTCAGCTTTACGATCGGCCCTCAAATTCTTGTTTACAAAAGTCAGCCGAGTGACTGAACCATATCCTATATCTATCTCTTCTAATGGATCGGCCGACGTAAAACCTTGTCCTAATTTATCCATGTCATCTAACTCTTCTATAGATTCATACATATCGTTCTCGCTAGACCGATATTTTGCAAGACGTTCCTGCAACCACTCGAAATTAGAATCCATT